>NC_040907.2:35499851-40299851 GCF_004126475.2 Phyllostomus discolor
GAGTTCCTGAAATCCTACTTCAACCAACAGAACTGAGGCTTTCCCCATTCAATCAGAGCTGTGCAGTTCTGACCAACTAGAGTGCCTCCATTCTGACCAGTCAGGATAGTGCCTTTCGGACTAATCAAACTTTGAGGATTCGGAGTCCTTATCTGCATGAAGACAGGCCAATCAGGGACCAGGGGTAGGGACTTCTGTCTGTAAAAGTCAACTCCCCTCTGGCTCTGGGAATGCACTTTCCCTTTCCACGGAAGACTGAAGAATGAAGACAATGTTTTCCTGGTTGAACTGAAACACTAAAGATGTCTCGCCGGAGCAGAGCAGGCCAGAACAGACAGGCAGAAAGTGAAGCAGACCAAAGCAGAGCAGAAGAGAGCAGATCAGTGTACCTGGAGAGGGGTCTGGCCTCAGGGCTGCCTCAGAGCCTTGCTGTTTTAGCAGCTGTACTGTATCACAGTTGAGCTGTTTTTCACCGAATAACGTTTCCTTCTTCACCGCACTCTAAATTGGGGATTCCTGTTGGCATTGAATTGGTGCCAATGGCCATCAGATGACAGGTAGTTCAATGGCATTAAAGCTTTTCCTCCTGGTTCTGTTCTGTTTTGTTTTTTGAAATCAAACTCGGTCTAATAAATATTGAAAATCAATCCTACTGCAATATTAGAGGCATTAGCACATGAAAGTCATTTAAGTACAGAATGTTTTTAAATATTGGTGCTTAGAGCCACAATTTATTGCATTTACTAGGTGGTCTCTAATGTTGATTTTCTAGTTTTATTATCCTATGGCTCTAGTTTTTAAGTGGAACTCTATAATCTATTAACAGATTTTTAAAAGGAGCCAACAATCTTAGAAAAGCAATGGCCATAGGAAAACTTGGGTTTTTCGTGTCAGCCCTGCTATTATAACTGCCCATGTGACTTAAGGAAAATGCTAATCTTACCGTGCTTTGACTCTGCTACCTGAAAAGTGACTGTATGGTCCTTGCTATCTCTGAGATCCTTTCGAATAGGAGATACTATGATTCCAATCGATACATTCTTAAATCTGGATTAGAGCATTTGGATATTTTTAACCATAAAAATGTCTACCATTGCTGTAGAGAAAGAATTCACTGCTGTCATGCTTGCTTTATCTGTAAGCCTTTCCCCTCATCTCTGCCTCTCTGCACTTAGAATAATTATAGCAGAAATTACTTATTATGTGGTTGGTACATAGTAGTTTACATTCACTTATTTAATACTTACCACAGTTCTCTGAACTAGATATTATTATTTCCTTTTCAAAGGCAGAGAACTGAAAGTTTAACAGACCGAAGTGAGTTGTCCAATGTCATACAGCAGGTATATGACAGCATGGGGCTCAGACACAGGTCTAACTAAGACTGAAACTTTTACTTGTAACTGTGCTTCTGTGTTTCCACTCACCCAGCATCTCTCTCTGCAAGGCTCAGGTCAAATTCATTTCCTTTATAATGCCTTCCCTTATCATTACAGGCTGAAATCACCTGTACTTCTGTGGGTACAAATTTGTTTTTGTTTTGTTTTCTTAAGATTTTATTTAGTTTTAGAGAAAGTGCAAAGGAGAAAGAGAGGCAGAGAAACATCAACGTGTGAAAGAAACATCGATGGGTTGCCTCTTGGCTTGCAACCTAGGCCATGTACCCTGACTAGGAATCAATATCAGCAACCCTTTGGTTCGCAGGCTGGTGCTCAATCCAACTGAGCCACACCAGCCAGGGCTGTGGGTACAAATCAGTAATGCACTTGCTTTTGATGGTGTTTTCCCTAAAATGTGAATTCTTCAAGGTTAGTAACAATTTCTTTTATTTCGTCTGGCATGGAGGCTGGCAGATTGGTTACTGAGCAAATGTCTTGCTATATAAGAGAACAAATACACGAATGAAATGATATTAAAACTACTTATATATGACAAACGCATCCTTGTATTATCAATAAAGTCAGACAATCATCCAACAGTAGCTTCTGGATACAGGCTATAAGTTCTACAAGGGTAAGAACCATGTCACTATTTTTCAGCACTATGTTCCCTGTATTGAGCTTAGTGGTAAGTGTAATAAAAGTAGATGGGTGACAGAGGAAGTAATCTGTATACCTTAATTTTGTAAGGCTTTCCCCTCACTTCATTTAAAACAAACCTTTATTGAGGGCCTACGGTGTGAAAAAACCCTGCTAGAAGCTAATTTATACTCATTCTCCTCTTCCTTTAAACACTAGAGGGGGAAAGAAAACATTTATGAGTTATACTTATGGAGAAAAAAACCCCTGGAAAGCTGGGGAAAAATATAAGTACATTTAGTTTTTTGTTTTAGAATACACATAAAATGGGGACTTCTGGTCAAGATGGAGGCATAAGTAGTCACACTTTGCCTCCTCACACAACCACAGAGAGAATTATAACTAAACCTCAAAACAAATACCACCCAGAAATGTAAGAAAATCGAACTGCATGTAAGTCTGACAACCATGGATTTAAGGAAGCCACATTCATTCAGATGGATAGGAGGGGTGGAGATGTGGAGACTGGCGGAGATGAGAGATGTGGTGTGGTACAGACAGGCAGCAGCACCAATGGAATGGGTGTCCCACATTCATGTGGGGTGGATAAAAATCAGGAGGGATACCTTGGGAGCAAGCAATCCTAGCCCCAGGTGAGACCACACAGCCCAGGGTTCCAGTGCCAGGAAGATAAATCCCTATAACTTCTGGTTGTAAAAACCAGTAGAGGTTGGGATGGTGGGAAAAACTTATGGATTTTCAGAAGAATTTTCTTAAAGGGCCTGCATGATCTCAGAACATATGCAAACCCACCTACTCTGGGATTCAGTACCAGGGCAACAGTTGGAAGGGTGCCAGTTACATATGGGGAGTGGGTGAGGTGACTAGAAACCAGGCGAGTGCGCTGCAAATCACCAGATGTCAAGCAGTGGCACTGTCTCCTCTCCAAACCCTCTCCCCATACAGAGCCACAAAGCAGTGAAGTGGGTTGCCCCACCCTGGTGATTACCTAAGACTCTGCCCCACACAATTTACAGGTGCCTTTTTTATAACAGGCCACGCTACTAAGACAGGGAGTCAAAGCAGCTCTACCTAATACACAGAAACAAACAAAGGGAGGCTGCCAAATTGAGGAGACAAAGAAAAATGGCCTAAATGAAAGAACAGATCAAAACCTCAGAAAAAGAACGGAATGAAACAGAGATAGCCAACCATCAGAGGCAGAGTTCAAAATACTAGTTATCAGGGTGCTCCAAGAACTCATTGAGTATGATGAAAATATAAAGGAAGAAATGAAGGTTACACTAAGTGAAATGAATAAAAATCTACAGGAAACCAATAGCAAAGGGAAGGAAGCCAGGATTCAAATCAACGATTTGGAACATAGGAAAGAAAGACACATTCAACCTGAACAGAAAGAAGAAAAAAATAAAAAAAAGTGAGGATGGTATAAGAAGAATCTGGGGCATCTCCAAATGTGCCAACATCTGAATCACAGGAATGCCAGAATGACAAGAGGAAGAGCAAGAAACTGAAAATTTGTTTGAAAAAATAATGAAAGAAAACTTCCCTAATTTGGTGAAGGAAATAAATATACAAGTCCAGGAAGCTCAGAGTCACAAACAAGATGGATGCAAAGAGGCCCACTCCAAGACACATCATAATTAAAATACCAAAGGTTGAAGATAAAGAGACTCTCAAAAGTAGCAAGAGAAAAGTAGAGAGTTACCTACAATGGAGTTCCCATAAGACTGTCAGCTGATTTCTCAAAAGAACTTTGCAGGCAAGAAGGGACTGGCAAGAAGTACTCAAAGTGGTGAAAAGCAAGGACCTACCTACAACCTAGATTACTCTTATCCAGCAAAGCTTTCATTTAGAATGGAAGGGCAGATAAAGTGCTTCCCAGACAAGGTGAAGCTAAAGTAGTTCATCATCACCAAGCCATTATTACATGAAATGTTACAGAGACTTATTTAAGAAAAAGAAGATAAAAACTATGAACATTAAAATGGCAACAAATTCACGACAATCAAAAACTGAATCTAAAAAAACAAACTAAGCAAACAACTACAACAGGAATAGAATCATAGACAGATCATTTGAAGGGTTATCAGCTGGGAGGAAAAAGAGGGAAAGAGTGGGGGAAAAGGTACAGGGATTAAGAAACAGAATTGGTAGGTACAAAATAGACAAGAGGATGTTAAGAACAGTATAGGAAATAGGTCCTGGCTGGTGTGGTTCAGTGGATTGAGCACTGGCCTGCTAACCAAAGGGTCACCAGTTCAATCCCCAGTCAGGGCACATGCCTAGGTTGCAGGACAGGTCCCCAGTTGGGGGTGCTTGAGAGGCAACCATGCATTGATGTTTCTCTCCCTCTCTTTCTCTAAAAATAAGTAAGTAAAATATTTTTTAAAAAAGAATAAGGTTATAAGAAAAAAAGGAGTAGTGTAGGAAATGGAGAAGCCAAAGAATTCATATGCATGACCCATGACATGGACTTAGTTGGGGGGTGATTGCTGGAAGGGAGGGGGGTACTGGGCAGAGTGAGGCAAATAGGGAAAAATTGGGACAATTATAATAGCATAATCAATAAAATATATTTAAAATAAAGAATATACATAAAATGTCTGATACTGTATTTCTGAATGCATGTTTTTCTATTTGGCGGGTTCACATCTATAGATCTGGAGGAAGAAATGTTTTCAGGGTAAGAACAGGTGCTATGTAATTACATAAGTGACAAGGCACATAGGCCACCCGTCCTGAAGCTAACCTGCCATTACCATCCTTCTTTCCAATGCACTTTACATTTTATAAATAGAAAGGCGTCACTTTTCAGTTGTAGGGGGAGCTTCTCTGAGTGACATGGATATGAACAGATGAAAATAATAAACAAACCAAAGGAGGCAGGTAGGGAAAGAATTGTGGGATAGAGAAATGAGGAGGCAAGAGTGGAAACAGAGGATAAAAAGAGTGATACAGAATTGGAAAGAAGAAGGGAGGGGTGGGAAAAGGAGGAGGAGAGAGAAGAAAGAAGGTTGGGAGATACTGACAACCTCACACTGAGTGGTACTGGGCCACTGTAGGTCTAGAGGGGAACTGGGGTGCTGACAGGGGCCCCTTACCCTGGGTAAGTAGTAGTGGGGGTTTGGTGTCATTCCCCAGCTTTAGGACTCAACTACTTCACTACCAAATACCTTGTAATGTCCAAATAAAGCAAATAGGCCACAGATGTTTACGTGGCTCTAACACATCCAAGACGGACAGCTTAATGACGAAAGCTCTGAAGTGAATACTACCAGAGTATTGTGAATCTTCTCTTGGTAACTGTTATTAGCAAAATGGAGAACAAAATAACGAAAACAAGCAAATAAATCAATGACCTGCATCCTGACAATCAGCTTTTTTAGGGAAGGCCTGTGTCTGCTGCTAGTCTAGCCAATCCACAGTGCTCAGTTCAATGGTATACCCACCAGACACTCAGTAAATAGCTGGGCAGCTGGAAAATCTTAACATGAAGTATTGTTTTGGTTGGGGGGAGGGTAGGGGCACAGAAGAACGTTTAACAGGTCCTTTGGTGAGAAACCTGTCTCTGCTTTGTGGAGAAAAGGCTGAAGACACAATAAGACTCCTAGAGTTAAGTCTTATGTTATTTGTTATTAAAGTGGTGAGGTCTTAAGATGTGCTTTTTAACAGTCTTTAGTTTGGCTGTAATTTAAGATGACTTTTACAAATTAGATCCTAATCCTTGCAGACACAGATGGCTGTTACAGAATAGCCTTGTGAAAACACTAGTCATTTGACTTGAAAAAGCATTCAGAGAAGGATGAAGGACCATTAACTCTCATCCCACCCCTGGCTCGAGGAGGTCTAATGAGTCCTGGGTGGGCTTTCTGAGTTTAGGTTTGGGTCTGGAATCTGGGCGGGTCTAGGGCATCTGTTCTTATTTGGAACAACCTATCTAATTCACTCTGGAATCAGAGATTTAGGATCAGACCTGGGGTCAATAACATTCAACAACAGTAACTGAATGTTTATGGGTGAGGCACCATCCTGGGTCAGGGGGAACAGACACAAACATGATATGGACAGGTTCTGTAAATAATTATACAATAGGACAAGTGCTCTGAGAGAGGAATGTACAAACTGCAATGGGTACATAGGTGAAGACCTTGGGAGATGCAGAGGGATTCCCAGAGAGGATGAGATTTGAGCTGTACATTAAAAGATGGGTTCCAACAGGTCAGGAAAAGCAGGAAGAACGGATATTCAAGGAAGAGAGAACAGAATATAAAAAAGCATAGGCATGAGAGTCTCTTGTGTCTTTAGTGAATAGTGAGCAATCTCCTATCACCTGGTAATGGAAATAAGTAATAAGAGGCAGGGTTTAAGGTAAAAAATGTAGGTATGAACCAGATTGTGAAGTTCTTGAAAACATTCTAAGGTGTCTTTACTTATCCTAGGGCAGCAGAGAGCAACTAAAGTTTTTAAACAAGAATGAGGATGATCAGAATGAGATTTTGGAAAAACCAATATGTAGCAGATAATCTCAGGTTGACCAAAGATCATAAAATGAACGTGTGATGGATACTGGGAGGCTCGTAATTTCTCCTATAGGAACAAAAACTTTGGTTAGACTTTTTCTCTGGGCAACTGGGCCAAACTTAATCTAAAATGCCCTTGGGATGGGGATGGAGATAGAAATGGGGTCAGGTGTGAAAGGGACATTGGGAGATTAAACTGTTAACCAGACTGCATAGTGTTCTTTAGCAGTATAAAACAAAACATGCATAATTGAGATCTAAATCAAGAGTAAATTTTCTCTAAGACTAAGTGATTGATCCTCCATTTAGGGCTAATGCATACTGACACCTTATATAGTCTGCACTGAAGAGGCTGAATTCTTGGCCAGTAAAGTTCAAGGCAAGCAGGCCCAAGAAGCTTCTTCTTCCCAAGAATCCTCTGTCTTTCACTTCAGTTCCCCTACTTGCAACAGTCCACATTTTTAACCTGTCATTAACACTGGTCATAAAACCCACATCCTCTTAAGAGATTCCTCCTCCTACCCCATCCCCAAGAGTAGGTTTAAAAATTAATTTTTAAGAAAAGAAAGTTTAATTTCAAAAGCCAGGAAGGTCCTTAGACTCCATCTCTTCTAGTTCTTCCATTTTACAGATGAGGCCCAGAAGGGGAGTGAAAGTAACCAAGGACTGGCATCTTAAAGTTCTTGTCACACACACAAAACTTTAGTAACAATGTATGGTGACTGATGTCAACTAGACTTACTGTGGTGTTCATTTTGCAAATACACAAATGTCAAATCCTTACGTTGCATACCTGACACTAATAAATATAAAGTCGTATGTCAATTGTACCTCGACTGAAAAACAAAACAAAACAAGGGTTGGGAAGGACTAATTTAGCTTCTAAGTTTTGTAAATTCTTCACGGTGAGACGTTCATCATAGAACACAGGCTGATCTTGAACCCCTTAATAGTGGCTCTTCTCTAAGCTTCACACATTTAGAGTTCAACTACAGTGATAGAATTTAAGGTACTGGGACATGTGGTTCACACAGCATGTGTACCTGTGTTCCCTGTGCACATTTGTACATTGTATAGCACATGAACAAAGAGGAAGATTTTGGAGCAGTAGGTAAGCTAGTGAGAGACAGGCCAACGCTAGCACCTGGGGTCCACTCTAGTCTTCTGGATTTAGACACAAGTGATAGTAGGATCCTGATCCTGCCCAGGGTTGTGGCTGAGTGGGGGAGGTAAACTCGTCACTGGTTTCTGTCTCTATCCTGCAAATCTCACAGCCAATGTGAAGGACTAAGACGAATGTTAACTAAATTCTTGTTTTATTTGTGTGTTAAAGAAAGTCCAGGTTACTAAACTTTGTACTACTCAGTCATAATAACATCACAGAATATTAAGATTTACTATGTATTTTAATGGTAAGCTAGTCCAAGCCCCACCCCATATAAAGTAGGAACACCAAGAATGAGTCCTTCTCCAATATATATCCATTATTGCTGAAAAGGGATCATTCTCTAGTGTTAGAATATCTCCAATGATAGAAAAATCACTACCTTACAACACAAGACATTCCCCTCTTAGAAAATATTATACTTTTTTACAGGATACTTTCTTATCTCCTGTAACTTTCAACTGACTGGTCCCACTTCTGTCACTGGAGCCTCAAAGTCAGATCCCATTTTTCATGGCAGGCCTTCAGTTAGTGAAGACAACAATCACATCTCCTGTGGCCTTTCCTTCTCTAGAGGAAATGTTCCTCTAATGATACAATTTCCAGTTCCCTCACCTTCCTGTCAGCCCTGCTCTAAACATGCTTCTGTTTCTTCACACTTCAAGCATGGAGTCTAAGGACTCTTTCAGGGGTAGTTTACTTTAATAGAGTGCTGAATAGGACCATCAAGTTATCCTCTTGCTGGACTTTTAAGATTGTACCTCTAAAAATATAGCTAGCTTTTTCTTGGCACATAAAACACATTATTAATGTATATGAGGTCTGTCCGGAAAAAGTCAAGCCATCATTAATACAATGAGAACTGTTTGCACAACATCAATAGAACCTGGCAGCCAAGGAGAATGTACTGGAATGCACATGCGTGAACAATGATGACCTCACTGTACTAGTGAGTGGGGGCAGTAGATGCTGTTAAGTAAGCATGTGTACTGTGTGGCCGGCACATTCAAAATGATTGAGTGAGGAGAACAATGAATCTGCATCAAATTTTGCATTAAGCTTCAATGTTCCTCCCCAGAAACTATTTGGATGATTCAGACAGCTTTTGGGGATGATGTAATGAATGATTGGCAGCTTCATCATGACAATGCACCCACTCACACATTACATCTCGTGCAGAGTTTTTCTGCAAAACATTGAATCACCCAGGTGACTCAGCTCCCACTACAGCCCAGATTTGGTGCCCTGAGACTTCTGGCTTTTCCCAAACTAAAATCACCTTTGAAAGGGAAAAGATTTCAGACTGTCGATGAAATTCAGGAAAATACGATGGGGCAGCTAATGGTGGGCAACTGGGAGAACTGTGTGAGGTCCCAAGGTGCCTACTTTGAAGGGGACAGAGTTGTCCTTGTCCTATGTACAATGTTTCTTTTATCTTACATCTTCTTCAATAAATGTCTCTATTTTTCATATTAAATGGCTGGGTACCTTCTGGACAGACCTTGTATTCAGCTTAATTAAACCATAATCTCCATAAAGCATGGTCTTTCCATCCCAAACTTGAGCAATTGATTTTCTAAACCCAACATAGTAATCTATCTCTCTATAGGTCTATAATATTTCTCTAGGTTCATTTTTGTCTATTGTTTTAGTATTTTAGTATTTTCTTGAATCTTACTTTTCATGATCCAAAAATCTGATACTGTCTTCATTTAAGTTGCTAATAAGCACAGTTGAATAATAAAGGATTAAATATAAAACCTCTTGGTCTCCTCTAAGGAGAGGGCAGTCTCTTAGTCAACACTTTCTGGACACCACCACCATTTAATCAGCAATGAACCCATCTGTTTGTTTATCTCTCTACTTTGCCTCAGAATACTATGAGAGACTATTAAATCTCTTGCTGAAATGCAGATTTGAAGTGAATATAGGTTGTGATTCCTGCCTCCCCATGCTAATAACAAAATACTCTTGGTTTAACATGACTTGTTCTTAGTAAACCTACAATCATTGACCTTGATCTAATTGTTAAGGTGTTTAAACACACAATTTTCAGATCTATTCTGAGGTATACAGAGATGATACCTTGGGAAAACCTGTATGATGCTGGAACAGAGGAAATAGCTGGGAAAAAAGAAAGACCTAGTACTTAAGTGCTAGCATGGGCTACTGGGCATATATCTGCTGGCCTGGAGAGCCACACTTTCCCCAGAGAAAGATGATGCACAGGACAGTGAAGAACTGATAAGTGTGTGGTCTTGTAGCAGGCTGTACCATGGGACTTTCCTTAGACTGCTTTGTCTAACCCTAATCATGGGATACCTCCCACCTGGACACACTTCCCAAGACAGGCACAGGAACTTACGTCTCTCCGAGGAAAGGTGCTCAGTAACTTGAACTCATCCCATGGAAATCCTTTGGAAGCTACAAAATCAAAGACAATCTGGAGCTTATTGCTGGCCAGGAAACGCCGCTCCAGGAACTCTCCACTGGGGGTCCGGATCCGCAATTTGCTAACAGGCTCAGCATCTTCTTCTTTTGGCTCTGGAGGCAGGGCTTGCTCTAAGGAGAGCCGAATGGCCTGAGGAGAGCAAAAACCAGGCGTTAAACTATGTGATGGAAGAAACTGCAGGGAGAGGAGGAGAGAGAGACTAAAAAAAGCTGCTGCTTTCTTGAAACTCATTAAAAAGTTGTTGTTGATTTATTAACCAAGCCTAAAGTTTGAACAATAGAAATGTGTTTTTCATTTACTGAATATTATCCAAGCAATTTTTGCCCCTTTTTCATCCCATGGCACACATAAACTACTAAAATTCTGCGGGACACCAAAAATGTATTTTTTGCCAATCTGACAGGTATGTATAACTTTGATTGATTTAAAAAACAGTAATTACCTACCCTTTTTGCTCCAAAGTGATTTAAAAAAAATCAGGTGCAATCAGACACAATCTCATTATATAATGTGACCAGTAAGATGCAACTCATACAACCTATGCATTTATGGTTCAAGTCAGGGTGTTCCCACTGAACAGGTATCATTGTGTGTTGCCTGTTGTCATTTTTTTATGTGACAATCTAAGGGAAAAGAGGACAGTGCCCCTGACTAAATAGTCAGGTTTTGCATGTTTTAAAACTTCTTGCAGCGCGCCAGTTGAAAATTGCTGTATTAGGCCCAAATGACAATGAAAATAAATCTCACCTTGATGACACACATAATATTAAGTTGACTGGTAACTCCAGAGGAAAAACAGGTAATTTATTTATTTTTTAAACTGACAGACTTGGGTATTTGTGATTGAGAAAGAGCTATGAAATACCGAGTTGCTTCATTTTTATAATACAAAATAAGAGGATACAAAGTTTTAGGATACAAAATACTATGAGGCATTTATAAAACACACACATATACCAACTATTTATATTTAAAAAAACATACATTTCCCAAGTAGAAATAATTTAAGAGTTTGTAGATACTGGATAATGTACTAAAATGGAATACAAAGATTTTGTTTGGGGTGATAAAAAATTTTAGAAACAGATATGGTGAGAATATTTCCTGAATATGTGCATATGTATAAAGAGTAATTATTTATTTAAAAAATTCATTAATGGCAAGAATAGGTGTATGCCCCAAGTTGCTAAGAAGCTAATTCAACCACCAGTCAGGACCAACATTCTTAGAAAAAAAGCAGGAATCTGGCCATTAGCAAAAATCCTTTATCAGATTCCACTGTTGGATGTTTCATAATATTAAGTGGCATTCAATGTGGAAGAATAATATGAACTGAGGATGGGATGAAAAATATTTTATACAGTTGAATTAACTTTCCATTAGTAGAATATGATTGAATTTTTCTTTTCTTTTTATTGAATTTACTGGGGTGACACTGGTTAACAAAATTATACAGGTTACAGGTGCACAATTCTATAATACATCATCTGTTCACTGTATTGTTTGTTCACCACCCTAAGTCAAGTCTCCATCCATTACCATTTACCCGCCCAACCCCCTCCTCAACCTCCCTCCATCCCTCTCTCTCCTGGGCAATCAGCACACTGTTGTCTCTGTCCATGAGTTTCCTTCTCTTTCTTTTTTTGCTCAATCCCTCCAGCAGCCCCCTCGTGCAGCTCCCCCATCCCTGTGCCCCCTGACAGCTCTCAGCCTGCTCTCAATTATAAATCATATAATACTTGTCTTTCTCTGACTGGTTTATTTCACTTAGCATAATGTTCTCCAGGCCCATCCATGCTGTTGCAAAGGATAAGATTTCTTTTTTTATGGCTGAGTAGCATTCCATCGTATAAATGTGCCATAGCCTTTTTATCTGCTCATCTACTGGTAGACACTTGGGCTGCTTCCAAAGCCTTTTTATATTTTTAACTTCTGACTTATGTAAATTTTTATTCACATAATAAATATGTTTAAAAATGTGTTTCAAATATCAACAGAAAAACAAAGTTTGCTAAGACACTAGTATAGATAAGAAATTAATTTGTGTCATTCAGGAGAATTTGATTCTAATACTACAGTGTATGTTCAAAAAAACCTTAAGAATTTCTGCAGTCTGTAAAGAAAGCTATATTCCTCCTGGCGGCACTGGATAATATAATATCACCTACCTTACAGGGGAAAAGATGGAAATTATATATACAATATAAAGTCCCCGATGTGGCGTCTGATATACAAGAAGCTTCAGTTAATGGTTGTTTGGGATTGTGCTAGTGAAATAGTCCCATACTCTCATTTTTTATGTGGGGAAGCTGATACTCAGAAATGGAGACATAAGAAATATAGTTCAAAAATTAGAAGAATGGGAAGTTAAACTATTTATTTTTGCTTTTTTGGACAGCATGAGCAGTGGTTCATTTAATATTGATGTCCTGGGTCAGCAATGAGTATCAGCTGGATATTTCCAAGTATTAAACCATTTCAGTAATGCTATCAGATATTAAAAACCCCAAAAATACATGGTGCTGTGTATATCGTAATTAAATTCCACTGTATTATGTCTTTATAGCATGACATATGCTGTACTGTAGTTATTTGTTAAAAGTCTGGGTTTCCCACTAGCCTGCAGGCTACGTTCAGGTGTAGGAATGTGTCTTACTTCTTATTCCAAGTGCAGTGCGTGACATGAAATAGACGTTTAATACATAATTGATAAGGGATAGAATAAACTAAGATGTTAACTGAAATAATGCATGTGAGAGTGCTTAGTATGTCTGTAAACACACAGAAGGTGTGCAACAAAAGCTAAAATAATCTGAATCTCATGGGCTCTTCTTCTAGTAACCAAGAACTGATCATCCTGAGTTTCCTTTCTTTAAGGTCTAATTCACTCCAGCACCAACTGTTCAGATTAATTTTCTACATGTGTCCCTAAGAGGCTAACTGTGAGTTGCTTGTAGGGGTTAACTACCTCTGTGGATTAGAGTTATATACATTTGCTAAACTGTTAAACGGGATCATTTGACTATTTCTAACACTGGTGGTTCTTTAAAACCATATTTTTGAGATTAAAAAACATTACTGATTATAAAAGTGATAAAATTCATTGAAAAAGATTAAATAAGAACATTAAAATTAATTTCTAGATTCACTATTAAGAGATAGCTGCTGCCATTACTTGAATGTTTATACTCATTAATTTTTTAAACCATTTTAAGTGTATAATTTAGTGGTGTTGAGTATACTCACAATGTTGTGTTACCATCACCACTATTTCTAAACCTTTTTTATCACTCCAAACAGATGATACTCTCCATTAATTTTTCATACATGTTTATACACATTTAAACTTTCTAACCAAATTTTAATCAGTAGAGCTTTATCTTTTGTTCAAAATGATATATTTTAAATGATATATTTAAATGATATATTTTGTCATTGTTTTAAAGTTTTTATTGAACTATAGTATTCATATGAAAAAGTGTACAACTTGACAACATTTTTTTAAGGGAATATACCTATATAACTAGCACCCTGAGCAAGTATCTCAGAAGTCCTTCTGCCCCTTCCTGAGGATTACCTTTCTCAAAGTTGAATCATGCCCTGGCTGGTGTAGCTTAGTGGATTGAGCACAGGCCCACGAGCCAAAGCATTGCCAGTTTGATTCCCAGTCAGGGCACATGCCTGGGTTGCAGGCCATATGCCCAGTATGGGGTGTGCTAGAGGCAACCATACATTGATGTTTCACTCCCTCTTTCTCTCTCCCTTCCCCATCTCTCTAAAAATAAATAAATAAAATCTTTAAAAAATTTAAATCACTACCTTGACTGTTAACACTGCAGTTTAAAAAACTTTAATCTTTAAATTATATGTAATATACAATTAGGAAATAGGCTTTGGGTATGACACAGGTTCAAATCCTGGCCATTAGGCATATGACAGACAGTTTTTAAGAACTTCAGTTACTTCACATAAGAAATGAGGCCAATAACATCTTTCTCATGAAGGCTCTTATATAAAATGCAGTGATGTTTGGAAAATACTTAGCATGTACCGACACATGGTCAGCGCTCAGTGAGTGCTGGCATCAAACCTCACACTGTCCCACTGTGCTCAACAGACAACGGTCGTTTTGGTGTTGTCATCATTCCCTTTGCACCTACTTTAAATCAGTACTTAATGTGATATTTCCTGGTTTCTCCTCCTGTTCTCCCTTTAATCCACCTGTCTGCTTGCTTTCTGTTTTGACATTTCCCTGCACAGTATAACAACAGATGCTATATTATTGTCTGAACTCAACTAATTATCCTACAGAAGAATAAACAACAGTAGCTCATTATTCCATTCACTGTGCAGACAATGTCTACTCCTCAATGCAGCCAGTTGCCAGGGCTTTTCCCCAGGATGAGACAGACCTCAGACATCCCACACCACTGGTGTTCGATGTGGGAAACAATGAAGAGATGTTAGGTAGTAAGTCGGCAATCTTGGGATCTAAATACACAAGTTTTACTGGCAAAAAAAGAACAAAACTATATCAGTAGCTCAGTTTGAAATATACTGGCAGAAAGCAAAGGCCTTGTATAAGTAAACACTGTTGAAAAACAATGATATGAAGGACATCTATACTGGAATAGAAGCCTTAGTAAACACCACTGTTAAACTTCAGTTTGGTTTGCTCAACAAATACAGTTTTTAATCTGCATTGTAGTTTTGCAACAAAACAAGAAAACCTGGTATAAATTGGATATATGAACTGATCTTGGAGTCTCTGTTTTACTAAAACTTGAATATTTAGAGTATTTAAATCAAAGGAATAAGAAATGGGGACTTAAAAAATTAGTGAAATACAGACACAGAAAAGACTGTTTCTACACAATTACCTTTTTTAAACAGGAAAGATACACTTACACAAATCTTTTATAATAAGAATGAAAGACCACCTTAATTTGCACACATGTGCATACATGAATACATGCACACAGGATCTTGTATGCTTCTATGAGTAACCATCAAATAGCAGTTTATAGATGGTTGAAGCAGAGTGTGAAATAGGCTAAAGCTAATATTCATTAATTCCACAAATTCTCACTGAGCTCCTCCTATGTGTGAGGCATTGTTCTAGATAATGGGAAAATAGTAGTGAACAATATAGATTTAGAAAAATTCTGCTTACGTGGAAGCTGTATTTTAGTAGAATGGGAGAAAGATAACAAATACATGCAGAGGAAATTATGTGCGTGTTACATGGTGACGAGAGGTGTAGAGAGAATGCAGAGTGCTGGTAGAACGGAAGGAGCGCAACTTTACTGTAAGCCTCAAGAAGCAAATATTGTAGGCCTCAATGAGCAAAGGCCTAAAGGAAAAAGCAAGTCACATGGACATTTACATCAGAGAGGTGCATTATAGGCAGAAGTCACAGAAATTGCTAAACTCTGGTGTCTGGGTTGACTGAAGAATAGCAAGGCAGCCCATGAGGCAGGAGCAGAATAAAAGCAAGAGGAGTAAGCGCTGAAATTTGAGAGGAATCAAAGGGGATGGGTGATTGAATCATATGTGGTCTTGAGCAGCCCACTTAATAATTTTTCCCTTTTTTAAATTAAGATATAATTTAAATACAGTAAAATCCATCCTTTTAAATGTATAGTTCTATAAATATTGACAAATGTATGTGTTTGCATAATCATCAGCAATCAAGATAAAGACCAGTTCCATCACCGCCCCCCAAAAATCCTCTCTCATCCCTAGCCCCAGGCAACCTGTAATCTGTTTTCTGTTCCTAGTTTTGCTTCTCTAGAATGTCATATAGATCTAATCATAAAGATATAAATAGCTGCTTCATTTAGTGTAATGCATTTGAAATTCATCCATGTTATTGAATATATCAGTTTATTCCCATTTATTGCTTAGTGGTATTCCATTGTATAGGTATGTCATTTGATTATTCCTTTTCCAGCTAAGGAACACTTGAGTTGTTTCCAATTTTTGGCAACTCAAAATACAGCCACTATAAGTATTTGTGTAAACATAAATTTTAGCCTTACTTTCATTTCACTTACATGTGAATATCTAGGAGTGTGGCCATTGGGTTATATAAGTATGTGTAGATTTAACTTTATAAGAAAGTGCCAAATTATTTTCCAAAGTGTGTGCACTATCACAAATGATTCTGATCATTAATATGTGAGTTCCAGTTGCTCTTCATCTTTGCCAATTCTTGGTATTATCTTTTTTCTTTTAAAAAGCCATTCTAATTGGTATGTATTTACTGTGGTTTTAATTTGCATGTCTCTAATGACAAATAATGTTGAGCATCTTTTCATGTGCTTATTTGCTCTTGTGTATATCTTCTTTGATAAAGTGTCAAATATTTTGCCCATTTTTAAACTCGGGTTGTTTTATTATTGAATTTTGAGAGTTTGTTATATATTCTGAACATTAGATATGTGATTCTCTCTCAGTCTGTGGCTTATTTTTTCATTTCTTAACAGTGCCTTTTGAATGGAAGTTTTTAATTTTGATGAAGTATAATTTAGATATTTATTATTTACAGATTATACTTTTGGTGTCACACCTAAGAAATCTTTGCTTACTCTAGATCATAAAGATTTTCTCTTATGTTTTTTTCTAGGACTTAAGGTTTTATATTTAGGTCTATAATCCATTTTGAGTTAACTTTTTACATGTGATGCAAAGTATAAATTGAAAGTTTTATCACTTTGTGTTTTTACCTTTTTTTGGTATATGATTATCAAATAATTGCAGCATAATTTTTTGAAAAGACTTTCCTTTCTCCATTGAATTGCCTCTGCACCTTTGTTGAAAATCAACTGACTATGTGCAAGTCTATTTCTGGACTATTTGTTTTGTTTCATTGATCTATGGGGGTCGTTTTGCCAATTCCCACACTGTCTTGATTATATCAAGTCTTGAACTCAGATAGTCTAAGTGCTCCAACTTTGTTTTTCATAACTGTTTTGTCTATTCCAGTTTTACTGCCTTTTAAAAAATCATCATTCAAGGATATGTTCATTGATTTGAGAGAGGGGAGGAGAGAGAGGGAAAGAGGGAAAAGAGAGAAAGAGAGAGAGAGAGAGAAACATCTATTAGTTGCTTCCTCTACCCCTATGCACCCTGACCAGGGATCAAACTTGCAACCCAGGTATGTGCCCTGGCCAGGGATTGGACCTGTGACCTTTTGGTGTAAGGGATGACACTCCACACTCTAACGAACTGAGCCACCTGGCCAGGGCTTATTGCCTTTTTCATATAAATTTTAGAATTACTTTGTCAGGTCCCCTGCAAAAATCTGCAAAGATGTTGATTAGAATCACTGTAAAGATTTTAGCTTTTATTTTGAGATATGAAGCCATTGTTGGTTTCTGAAGTAACATGATGTACCAATTGCTTCTGAGCCCCTGTCATGTGACTGAGCCCAGTACTACTCCTAGAGAAAAACCAGACTCAGGGGCCCCCGGCAGTGGTGAGGGGGCACCTGTGTATGGGCTCACAGGGAGGCAACTACGCAAGTACACGAAGTCCAGCACCTAGGCCGGGGCATCCACCCAGGGCAAGATTGTTCAGTTAGTTTCCTAACTGAGGCTCTGACACAGAGACCCTGCAGTTCTGATCTGATCATATTAGCATATCCAAGAGGTGACTAACATTCCTCCAGGCCAGCAGAGTTACTCCAGAAGTTTTATGTCTGTGCTCCAGCACATCAGTACAATGTGCAGTGGAGCTGGCTTTGAGGACTGCAATGGGTCTAGGCTTTTGTTTTGGTGATGTTTAAGGTGCATGGCAAATGTGTGGTCTTTTTTCTATAGAGCTTTTTAATATACATTTTCTGACTAGAAACATTTTCATATAACACTCCAATAAACATTTTGCTTAAAAAAGGTAAAAATAAATAAATAAATAAAAAGAGCCCTGACCAGCATGGCTCAGGTTGCTGCTTTGATTCCTCATGACCCAGGAGCATATGAGAGGCAACAGATCGATGTTTCTCTCCCTCTTTCTCCCTCCCTTACCCTCTCTCTAAAATAAATAAGTGAACTATTTAAAAATTTTTTTTAAATAATAAAAATATTTATTGAAAGACATAGGAAAGGCAAAAATGAAGGCGTGGAAGTCAAGTTGGGAGGCTACTAAAGTCACTCAGGTTAACAATATTTTGTTGGATGAGGGTGGTAGTAGTGAAGTTATCAGAAGCATTTGAATTCTGCACATATTTTGAAGGTAGAATCCACAGTACATGCTCATTAAATGTGGAAATGAAAGAGAGAAGTCAAGAATGATTCCAAGGTTTTGGCACAAAACAAGTGGAAAGATTTTCTCCTTATTAAAATAGGGAACAGTCATGAAGGAGAAAACATGTTAAGTTTGTGATGTCTGTTAGACATCTAAGTGGAGATGATGGGCTAGCAATTCAAGTCTGGAAATCAGCAGAAGGGAAGAGCTGGAGATATAAATTTGAATTAAAATGTGCGGACAGTATTTGAGGTCCTGATACCAGGTGAGATCATCAGAGGAGGAGGATGGATCTTACACGGGAACAGTTGGTCTGACCCAACTTGGCAGCCACTCTCTGCTCCTGGCAACAAACTATCCTTCTAGAGGGTATGACTAGCTTACTAGTGTCACTGTTGGATGAAGTAAGTCAAGGCAAATGATCATATTTCTTAAACCACAATTCAGCCATATAATCTCTGGACTGCTGCTGGACACGAGAAACAGTCTGTAGGTTGTGATTTTGATATTGTGAAAGTAGAATTTCTAGTCTATTTTAATGGTTTGTGAAGATAACACTAAAATACTCTAGGTTGGAACTATCTAAAAATTGTAGATATATGGTCTCTATAATCATAATGAGTATATTTATGTATTGGCAGCTACTACATTAAGTTGTTGCAGAGATTCAATAAGATAAGGTCTACTAAGTGCTCAGCACAGAGCTTAGCGCCTAGAACTGCACGAGAGACAGTGATAATGACGGCGGCAGGGGGGATTATCCCATGGCCCAGTGTAATGGTGTTATTTTTATGTGCCAAGAAGCACATGCAAAATAAAGACGTAAATTATTAAGAGCCATTTTACTTTAATAATCTATTCAAAGTAATTCTTGGGGTAATAGGTAGAAAGAATACCAGATAAGAACTCTGGTTCTGCTTTTACCAGGCTAAGGATAGGTAAGAATTTTAAAATAGGCTTTTAAATCCTGCTATGATCTTACTTTCTTCATCTGTACAATGGGAATGATACTCTCCTCCTTATCCATTTAGTAGAATGGGTTGTGAAGATCAAATCAGAAGATGGATGGGAAGTACTAGGCTCTGAATTCCGTCCTCTTCTCTTCCCATTTAACGGTCTTTAATAATATCTAACATTTTCTAATTGAGGAGGCACCAGAGTGTAAAAGGAAACAACTCTGGGTAGAGAGGCAAAAATGCAACTTTGTTCATTTCTGTCTGTGGGCACTAGCAGCAAAAGGGCAACAGCTTTGTGCCCATTCTCTCTCACCCACGACTCTCCCAAACTTGGCCCTGTTAGCCTGAGCTCTAATTATTAGACTGTGTTCTAAATTTGTCTATTTCACTGTTCCCTGGGGAAGCCCTGTGGCTTGCTCCCTTTGTTCATTATTACCCAGCCGGTGCCCTACCCTTCCCCATCCATCTATTCATCAGTCCATCTACACTATTCTTCTTCCATCTTTAACCATCAAAGTTTTCTAATCCTCCAAAGCCTCCTCCTTTGTGAAGTCTTTCTTGTTGCCTGCCTAGGCACAGATAATCTTCAGTATTCTATGCTATTTGAATAGTTTTTATAATGTATCTTTTCCTGTGGCTATTTTGTATTCCTCTACCCTCTGTATTAGATAGTGACCTCCTTAATGGCAGGGCCTGTATCTCCCACTTGCTATGTAGCTTCCATAGCACTTGATTTAGTATTTTGCACACAGAAGATGAACGATTATTTGCTGAATAAGGACATTAAAAGACCTGCGAGTCCAAAAGCTTAGCTGAAACCTTTTCTACTTACCAAAAACCCAGTAGCAAAATGTAATACTCAGAAAAGAATTCTTAAATTCTTTCATAGTTCATACATTTCTCTAGTTACTATGAAATCCATCTTTTAAACTGGACCATCAGAAAATTGTATTATTTGGGCCTTTGCAGAGATGCTTTTACTAAATTGTGCTTTGGCCTTATGAGCTCGAATCTCATAAAGTTATAAGAAGCTTTTATAACATGACTTGCTATTGCTATTATGAGTATTGGATATAGTTGAGGGTAGTATTCACCATATTGCACAGCTTCTTCTTCAAGTGAAACCACAGGAGACACTGCTTAAGGTCTTACTTGAATAATCTGGGTACCTCCTGGGGAACTGGCCTTTACTTGATGTTATAGACAGAATGAAACATGTAAACAATCATATTTCTTTTGTTTTAGCCCAAAAGAAGAATAGAACAAATTTTGTGGCTTGTCTTGAACAAATGTACACAACTCTAGCACGTGCATTTGGTGCCTGTGCTGGATTATCTGTCAACATGTTAATCTTACCATCGATTTTATCTTCCTTCATTTTCTCTGATACTATATCTTTTCTTTCTTTCTTAATTCATTTGAATTACAAATACTTATGTAAGTTACTTGAAACACACTTTAGAAAGAATATGTATATAGATTAGTAAAATAGGGGAGACTTTTTGTCATTTTTTAAATTTTCCTTCAGAAGAGTCTTAAAGCCTTTCTCAGTGTCATGGCCAAGGACCAGATCACAATGCCTTCCTAGAGTTTACTGATTTCATTCTAACAGTTACCACACAGCAAAATGAGGCCAAATGCTAAGGAATTTCCCTGTAACCAAGGTGATTTCACTATTCAATACTTTGTTTCTCTACAGGATTTTGAAATACTAGAGATAATCATAAAAATAAAACCATTCTAGTTCCTAATGCAATTACATGGGTTAGAATTTCTGGTCAGAAGGGGAGGCATTGTTACTGTGAAAAGTCAGGTGACCAGCCAGACTGGCAACCATAGGCATACTGCATAATCTCTTAGGGTCTCAGTTTTTTCAGAGGTTGCACAATATCAGCTCTTCCCAAGGAGTCATTTGTTGTACACTACTATGTTAAAACATGCTAATTGGTGCCCCATGAAAAACAGGGTCTAGAAAATTTGGGTAAGACTGAGTTAAATTACGATAAATATAAGATAAATATTTTCCTAATGGTGGCATTTATTAAGAGCCTTTAATTGTAACTCTGGGGGAGAGGAGTAAAGTAAGTAATGTTACAGGGTGCAGCCAAGAGGGGGGACCCCAAATGGGCATTTGAAATGGGGTCCAGAACTTAAGGTGTCCAGGAGATTTTAAGATGTCTCCACCCCCCCCCCCCCCCCCCCGCCGCCCCGCCAGGGTGTGGGTTGGGGGAAGGGACAAATGGAGCAGGGCCATTGAGAGCTGTTTTGCATAGCAACAGCCTTGCAGCTAAGCTCTGGCGTGGTCGTTTGGCATATCTATAACCTCTGACTGGTTGCATAGATATCTTAAGTAGCTGTGATCAGCTCTAAGCCAGGGGAATGGAAGTAACTTCTCCACCCAGATGTAACTGGGGGGGGCAGGTCCCCTGAGTTACAGCGCCTGCATGGGAGCTCAGAGAGGATTGGCTCCAGGACATGGGGCCACGCCTGCCCAGACTCATGATGGCAGCCCAGTAAAGCTGGAAGGATTTGAGTTCTGGCATGTGAGGCCGAGTGTAGGAGGAGTCGGAAATGGGGCTGCAGAGGAAGATTGGTGCGGGGATTTAAACCCAGACATGGCAGCCCTGAGAGGGAGAACCACATGGCCTTGACAAAGTGGAGACTCCCGCAGCCCTGAGGGAGAGAACCATGCAGCTTTGGCAGAGTGGGGATTCCCCCTTCCCACAGCTTTGTAGGGGGGAGAAGCATGTGGTTTTGGCTGAGTGGGGACTCCCGTGGCCCTGGGAGAGAGGACCACGTGCCTCTGCCAGAGTGGGGACCCCCACAGCTTTAGAAGGGGGAACTACCACCTGGTTTTAGCAGAGGTCCCGGCGACTCAGCTGAGGGTGCCGGGAACCCAGGGAGGTCTCCCAGTTGAGATCGAGTACTAACTGGGAATAACCAGAGGACTACCTGAGCCATGGACTTCTATTTCCTTTCCTGAGATACAGTACTCTGGACTGGGCAAAGGAGGAAGGAAGGAAGGAATGTGTCTGTTTGTGGGTGTTTTAAGGGACTTTGGGATTTTGGTGAAGACATTAGGTCACTACTTTAAGTCTGTATAGCATTAAATAAACATTTCCTTTCCTTCTCACGAATCTCTGGCATTGAGAGACGTCTTTCCTTTAGCGGCAGACATGACGGACCTGGGGGCTTTTTTTAATAATAGTATATCGTCCCAGGCCCCCCCTTGTTTGTTCTGTAACAGTAACACTACCTAAACTTGTTTTTTGGGGGGAGCACCTCAATAGGCAAGTGCGAGTAACGACTAGTTGCAAAATATGACTGGTCCTGAGAGACCCAAGATAGCAGAGGAGTAAGTGGAAGCTACACTAATTTCCTAGGACTAATCTGGAATTACAACTAAATTATAGAGAATCATAGCGAGTAACAACCTGAACGCTATTTGGAGAGAAGCCTATAACCAAGGACAGATGAAAGAAAACACTTCACCACAATGAGGCTGGTAGGGAGAACAGAGGAGGTGCAAGAGGTTTGGCTGGGCTCCCATGGGCAGCAGCTGAGGTGTCGCAGGGATATTTCAGTGGCTGGGAGGTTCCCTCTGAGAAGTGTAGGGTCTAAACCCCAAGCTGGGCTCCCAGCCTACAGTGCCAGAGTCAGGAAAGGAACCCAGATAACATCCAACTGTGAAAAGCAATGTGGTTTCTGTCCACCAGGGAGAGATGGCTGCAGACACAGAGAGCCTCTTAAAGGGCCAACACACAAAATTTCATTTGCAACCACTTACTCTGGGCTCTAGCAATGGAGGTGCAAAATGGACTACAGATGTGGGAGGAGAGTCTATGGCTGGTGGCTCTGGGGAGAGAACTGAAGGAACAGCCACCAGGATTCCTGTGCTAGGTCATTCCCCATAGTGTAGAGGCTGTCTTTCTCAGGCGGTCCACTCCCTCCCAAGTGGCATCAGCCTGAGGGGAAGCAGTAGCCCCACTGGCAGGAATTACTTAAGCTCCACAGGGTGCTGAGTACAGTTTGAGGCTATATAGTGATTAGTTTAAAAACTAAGGCAGATCTCTGGGAGCTCTGAGACTTTATCTGACCCTCCCCTGGGCTCAGTTCAGGTAAAAGTTTGCTTTGGTGCACAGCCTGGTTCTTTCTGCACACAAACGTGTCTGGCAGAGGGAGCCATACACTGTGTATCACTGACAGCCCAAATAGGTTGCCCAGGGCCAGTCACAAGCAGTGTCTGACGAAGGCCTGCAAAAGTCTTTGCAGAACTACCCAATACATAGAAACAAATACAGAAGCAGCCAAAGTGGGAAGACAAAGAAACAGACTCCAAATGAAAGAACATAAGAATTCTCCAGAAGAACTAGATGAAATGGAGGCAAGCAAATTATCAGATAGAAAGTTTAGAGTAATGACTATAACGATACTCAACAGCATGAAAAAGGCATAGAAACCATAAAAAAAGACCAATCAGAAATAAAGGATTAATACCTGAAATAAATACTATACTGGAAGGAAAAACAATAGATTAGATGAAGCAGAGGACTGAATCAGTGATCTGGAAGACAAGATAGAAAAAAACACCCAAGCAGAGTAGCAAAATGAAAAAAGAATAAAAAAAAACTAGGAGAGCTTAAGAGACATTTTGGATAACATGAAACATAACAACATCCACATCATGGGAATACCAGAAGGAGAAGGCAGTGAACAAGGGATTGAGAACCTATTTGAAGAAATAATAACAAAAAACTTCCCTAACTTGGTGAAGGAAAAAGACCCAGGAAAATCAGAGGTCCTAAACAAGCTGGATTCAAAAAGGCCTATTATGGGACACATCATAATTAAAACAACAAGGCTTAAAGACAAGGAGAGAATCCTAAAAGTTGCAAGAGAAAAAGCAGGTAGCTACATATAAGGGAGCACCAATTAGACTGGCATCTGATTTTTCAACAGAAATATTTCAGGCCAGAAGTGGGTGGTGTGAAATATTCAAGGTGATGAAAAGCAGGGACCTATAACTAAGGCTAATTTACCCAGCAAGGCTATCATTTAAAATCAAAGGAGAAATAAGGACCTTCCAAGACAAGAAAAAGCTAAAGGAGTTTGTTACCACCAAACCAGTACTGCAACAAATGTTAAAGGGCTTACTTGAAGAAGAAGAAAAGGAGATGAAAAAAGAAAAACAGGAAAACAATCTAACAATAAAATGTTACATACCTATCAATACATACATACATATCTATCAATAATCACCTTAAATGTAAATGGCTTAAATGCTTCAACCAAAAGACACAGTGTAGCTGAATGGATAAGACAAGGCCCATATATATGCTGCCTCCAAGAGACCCATCTCAGATCAAAAGATACACATGGACTAAAAGTAAAGGGATGGAAAAAGATATTTCATGCAAATGGAAAGGAAAAAAAGTTGGGATAGCAATACTTATATCAAACAAAAGAAACCCAACTTTAAAACAAAGGCTATAGTAAGAGACAAAAAAGGACACTACAGGATGATAAAGGGAACAATCCAACATGAGGATATATCCAGTAAACATTTACACAACCAGCATAGGACCGCCTAAATATGTAAAGCAAATCTTGATGGACATAAAAGGGAGAGATCGACAGAAATACAGTCATAGTTGGGATTTTAACACCCCACTGATTTCAACTGATAGATCTTCCAGACAGAAAATCAACAAGGAGACAGCAGCCTTAAAAGGCACACTAGATCAAATAGATTTAATTGACGTCTTCAGAGCATTTCATCCTAAAGCAGCAGCAGAATACACATACTTTTCAAGTGCACATGGAATGTTTTCTAGGATGGACCACATGTTAGGACACATAACAAGTCTCAATAAATTCAAGATTGAAATCATCAAGCATCTTCTGACCACAATCCTATAAGCCTAGAAAGGAATCACAAGAACACTGAAAAACACATAAAGACAGGGAAGCTAAATACCATGTTACTAAACAAGGAATGGGTCAACAATGAGATCAAGGAAGAAATTAAAAGACCTCAAAACAAATAAAAATGAGGCCAAAATAATCCAAAATCTGTGGCACACTGGGAAAGGAATCCTAAGAGGGAAACTCATAGGATTATAGGCTTATCTCAAAAAACAAGAAAAGGCTGAAATAAACACTCTAACTTTACACTTAGAGAAACTTGAAAAAGAATAACAAAGCCAAAAGTAAGTAGAAGGAAGGAAATAATAAAGATCAGAGTGGAAATATGTGAAATAGAGTCTTAAAAAATGATACTGAAGATCAATGAATCCAAGAGCTGATTCTCTGAAAAGATAAAGATTGACAACCCTTTAACTGGACTCATCAAGAAAAAAAGAGGACCCAAATAAATAAAATCAGAAATGAAAAGGGAGAAATGGGAGAAATAAGAGCTGAAAGAAAAGAAATACAAAGGTTTGTAAGAAAATTTTAAAAACAACTATAATCTAACAAACTGGACAACCTGGACAAAACGGTTCAATTCTTAGAAACATACAATCTTCCAAAACTAAATCACAAAGAACCAGAGTATCTGAATGGACAGAGAAAACCTAGTAAAATTGAAGCAGTAATCGAAAGAATCAAACAAACAAAAGTCCTGGACCAGATGGCTTCACAGGTGAATTTTATCAAACATTCCAAGAAGAACTAACACTTCTTCTGAAACTACTTCAAAAAATTCAATAGGAGGCAAGGCTCCCAATCTTATTTTTATGAGGCCAGCATAATCCTAATTCCAAAACCAGATAAAGACACTAAAGAAAGAAAATTATAGGCCAATACCACCAATGAACATGGACACTAAAAATCCTCAACAAAATATTCGCAAACAGAATACAGCAATGCATCAAAAAGATCATACATCACTATCAAGCAGGATTTATTCTGGAATGCAAGGTTGGTACAATATTTGCAAATCAATAAATATAATTCACCACAAAAACAAAATGAAGGATGAAAACCATATGACTCTGTCAATAGATGCAGAAAAAACATTTGATAAAATCCAGCACACGTTTATGATAAAAACTCTCAGCAACGTGGAATTAGAGGGAACATACCTAAACATAATAAACACCATACATGAGAAACCCACTGCCAGCATCCTACTCAGTGGGTAAAAACTACAAGCATCTTAAGGGGAATCCCCTTAAGACTGGGAACAAGAAGCGGGTGTTTGCTTTTACCTCTCTTATTCAACATGGTATTAGAAGCCCTAGCTACAGCAATCAGACAAGAAGAAATACAAGACATCCAAATTGGAAAGGAAGAGGTAAAACTGTCTTTATTTGCAGATGACATGATAGTGTACATACAGAACCTCAAGAAACTACTAGAACTGATCAATGAATTCAGCAAAGTAGAGTACGAAGTTAACATCCAGGAATCAGTTGCATTTTTATATGCCAGTAATGAACTAATAGAAAGGGAAATTAAGAAAACAATCCCATTCACAATTGCTTCAAAACGAATAAAATACCCAGAAATAACCTAACCAAGGACATAAAAGACCTGTACTCAGAAAATAAAAGACACTGAAGAAAGACACTGAAGAAGATACAAATAAATGGAAGCACATACCCTGTTCATGGATAGGAAGAATTAACATCATTAAAATGTCCATACTACCCAAAGCATTCCATAGATTCAATGCAACTTCTATCAAGATGTAATGACATATTTCACAGAACTAGAACAAGTATTTCAGAAATTTATATAGAACCACAAAAGGTCCTGCATAGCAACAGTGAATCTGAGAAAGAAAAACAAAATTGAAGGAATCATGCTACCTAATATCAAACTATACTATAAGGCCACAGTAATCAAAACAGCATGATACCAGCATAAAAACAGACACATAGATCTAGGGAAGAGAATAGAGAGCCAGAAATAAACTCATACCTTTATAGTCAATTAATATTCAACAGAGGAAGCAAGTACGTTTAATAGGCAAAAGCTAGCTTATTCAATAAATGGTGTTGGAAAAATTGGACAGATATGTGTACAAAAATGAAACTAGACCACCTTCTTAACACTACACACAAGAACAAATTCAAAATGGATTAAAGACTTAAATGTTAGACCCCAAACCAAAAAAACTGCAGAAGAAAATATAGGCAGCAAAATCTCAGACACTGCTTGTAGTCATTTTTTATTGGATATTATCTCCCCAGTCAAGGTAAACAAAATAAAAAAAAATAAATGGCACTAAAAATTTTTTGTATAGCAAAGGAAAACATCAACAAGATAAAAAGACAACCCACAGAATGGGAGAACATATTTGCCAATATCTGATAAGGGTTAATATCCAAAATTTATAAATAACTTAGAAAATTAACACCAAAAACAATGCAATTAAAAAATGGGCAATGGATCTGACTGACACTTTTACAAAGAGGACATACAAATGGCCAACAGACATATGGAAAAATGCTCAATGTCACTAATCATAAGAGAGATGCAAATTAAAACCACAATCAGATATCACCCCACACCTATCAAAAGGGCTATCACCAATAAATCAACAAGCAAGTGCTGGTGAGGAGGTGGAGAAAGGATCTGCCTTTTGATCCAGTGGTCCCTCTTCTGGAAATATATCTGAAAGAACCAAAAACACTAATTTGAAAGAACATAAGCATCCCTATGTTCATTGTAAGATATGGAAGCAGCTCAAGTATCCATTGGTAAATGGGTGGATAAAACAACCATGGGATATTTAAACAATGGAATACTACTCAGCCATAAAAAAGAAGACAAATTTGCCCTTTTTGACAGTATGGATAGACCTAGAAAACATTATGCTAACTGAAATAAGCCAGTTTGAGAAAGACAAATACCATATGATCTCACTGATATGTGGATTCTAATGAACAAACTGAACTAACAAGCACAACAGAGACAGACTCATAGAGAGCAGGATGACACTGAAAGGAAGTTAGGGGTCTAAGGATTGAGCAAAAAGGAAAAAGAACTTATGGACATGGACAACAGTGTAGTGACTGTGGGCGGGAGAGGTATTTAAGGGGATTAAATGATAATGGAAAAAATACAATTAAAAAAATAAAATATGACTTGTCCTCCCTCCCTCTCTGCCCCATCTTCTCACATGTTTACAGCCAGAGCATATATATGAGGCACACTAAAAAATGTTTATGGGGTCTTCTATGAGAAGACAGGCTTTGTCTATATCTGGAGAGAAAATTTAAGCCCATAGGAAATAAAGTAAAGCATCAGAAAAAGTACATATGCTACCAAGCTCTAGATCCAGAACATGTGGTTAACTGTGTATACTGACATTTAGCAAGTATAAGGTTGAAGATATGCTATTAAGAGAGAGAGAGAACATGTGTAAAAGAAAGCATGAAAAAGCAAGAGTCCTAAATTTTTAAATTATTTTTTGAAATAGCCTAAAAACATGGCAACAGATCTCTCTTATCTGAACTTCTGTGAAACTTTGCATATGTGATTCCTGTAGACACATATGATGACACATAGCCTTGTACTGAATGGAGTGAGCACGAAAGCAAGAGCCTTGTAGGCATAAAGGCAGAGGTAAGAACCTCAGCAGTTCCCATTTCTGTGTGTGACTTCTCAGTGAGCTTCAGTTTTTCTCACTTGTGGAGAAATCTCTAACCTTGTAACTTGTTTTAGCAGTCAATGAGTAAGCAGATATAAAGCAGCTAGCAGAGCAGTTGATACAGGAGATGCTCAACAAAATATTTTCTACCTGCCATAATTGAGAGCCCTCAGTGTACAGAGACGGGTTTGTCAGGCATAGTATCTAGTGCATATATGATAGGCGCTCAGTAAGTGTTTGAACATGAATAAACTTTGATTTGCATAGAGTAAAATATTACACATATTTGAACACAAAGCTCAAATATCACTTCTTCTAGGGTGTTGACTGACTCTCAAAGCTGTAAGTGATTTTTACTTTGCCCTTGAACTCCTTAAGTGTTTTGCTTTTACTTCTCATGTTATTTTGCACATTTTCTCCTGACTTGCTGTTAGTTGTAGACATTTTGCATCTTTCCTATAAGATGCAATCTCTTTCAGCAGGCAGAAAATGTTTTATTATCCTTTGTTTACTTTTCAGTGCTCAGCACAGTTCTTGTTCAAAAAACATTAGCTGAATAAATACGAGGTGGCACCCTCTGACTGAGGATGACAACTAATAACAGACTTTTCCTCAGCTCAAGTTAGGGACCTCCAGATCTTTCCATTACTTGTTAGATGGCTTCCTCTTTTTCTAAGTGAATCTTGCTATTAATCCCATGTTTAGAAAAATGTTCTGGAAGTCCTTTTTTGTGAAAGCACCCTGGGAAGTCATTTGACACCCCTTCTCTTTGTTTTCACTGCACTTCAGGCAAACTTCCATGATAATGTTACATATGGTACTGTAATTCTATTTTTGTAAGACTATGAACTCCTGGATGGGAGAATCCATGTCTGCATCCCTATCCCCTAACAGATTTTGGGTTCACACTAAGTACTGAAAAGTTACAAAACGAGTGAATAAAAAATTCTCTGTATTATTATGGATATGACATGAACTTAGTAGTGAAAAAATGAGCCAAGCTAAATGGATTTCCCATGTAGAGGCCCAGTGCAAGAAGTAACTCACAGTGTCTTTTGGTGGGTAAAGTGAAGCCTGGGAAAAAGGCTGAAACTACAATATTGGGAAAGGTTAAGGTCTTCCATACTAAAATGAGTCTAGGAAATGTGAAAAGAAGTAAGTTGTAAGAGCTATTAACAGCCTCAGTATCAAATGCAGAGAAAACAAACTAGTCTGAATAATTTTCTAAAAGTTATGCCCTACCTCCCGCTCTTCTTCTTGTTCTTTTCGAATCTGCTCCAAGCGAAACTGTTCTGCCATCTCTCTCTCATGAGCTTCCCTCTGTTGATAAAAGAGAAAGGGAACCATCACTCAATAAACACAGATTTACTTAAAAAAAAAAAAAAGAAGAAGAAGAAGCTCATTCCCAGCATGCCCCAGGGGTATATACTGTGGAAATGGAAGTATTTCTCTCTGGAACAAGAATAAAAATGAAAGCAACAATAAAGCACAGCTGCCCTGACTGGTGCAGCTCAGATGGTTGGGTGTCATGCAGCAAAGCAAATGGTTGCTGGTTTGATTCCCGGTCAGGGCACATGAATGGGTTGCAGGTTCAGTCTCCAGTTGGAGTGTATACAAGAGACAACCAATTATTTCTCTCTCACATTGATGTTTCTCTCCCTTTCTTTCTCTCTCCCTTCCCCTCTCTCCAAAAATACATAAAATCTTTCAAAAAATAAAAACAACCAATAAAGCATAACTCTCTGTTCATGTTGGGTTCCCATTCAAATATCTAGGAAGTTCTGGGTAGTGCTGTATTAATCAGAACCTTCCTCTGGTCTTCCTTTCTAGTCTTTTCTGCTACATTTCCTGTATGCAAACATCAACTCCACTTAAGTCAGCCTCTATCACGCACTCCTTGTTTTCTGGCCCCTTGCTGCTAGCATATATTACTTTTTCTCGCTTACCCTCTTTATCCAGTTCACATACACAGCTTCTTATAAGACAGCTTCCCCAGTCCGTTCCCACTTCGCGGCTTTACAAAAAAGCTAAAAAATTTCCACTGAACTCCTATTCACTGAACTACTCAGTGCTTCCCTTACGACATTTAGGATCCTGCCTAAGTGTTAAAGCTATCTGCATTCTTGATTTAATCTACTCCATACCACATTGTGAGCCTTCTATCGAGGGCAGAAGCTGTAGCTTATTTATTTTACCCTTCTTTCAATGCCCAGTACAGAAGCAGGTGCTCAAAAAGTATTAAATAAATCAGTGGTTCTCACTCTAACTGCATATTAGAATCATCTGAAAAGCTTTTGCAAAAAATTGCTAGGTTGAACCAGAAACTGACTAAAAATCAAATAAAATAGACACAAGGCCTATTTTTGTTTTCATTTTTATGATTCTCAACAAATTTTATCTTGTCAAAAATGAACCATACTTTTGGGATCAGGGGTAGAATTATATTCTTTTCTGTTAACTGAATCTTGTTTTCTCCACTGCAAACCCAACATTCTTGGGGAGCAAAATGATAAAAGCACTGGCACTTAAATAATAAAAACCATTTAAGATTGAGTTCCTTATCCCAAAAGTCTCTTGAGCAAACCCACCTTTGCTCTGTCAGCTTCAAGTGAAAGGCGATAGGCCTCATCTTGCTCTCTCTTCACATTTTCTCTGGCTTCACGTTCATCCTTAAAAGAAAAGAAATGATTCAAATGTGTTTTACCATATTACTTTCTAAAAGAAAATAACAATTCCCTTGTTGTACTCGTGTGAATTTACTATAAGTAAACAAGACAATTTTAAGGTGTATAAAATATAAATAAGCAAACAAATAGTAAGATGAGTGGCCCAGTACACAGTGAAAATAAGAATGTTTGAAGGCTAGCTCTGTACCTCTTGCAAGCTGTGTGATCCTGGACAAGTTATTTAACCTTTCTAGGTCTCAGTGTCCTTGGCTGTAAAATAGAAATATTATTTGTCTCATAGGATTGTTGTGAGAATTAAATGCAATGATGCATAAACTGTCTAGCAAAGCATCTGACAGAATGTTTTCACTATTAGTTCTTTACTTTCCTCCTGATTTTTCTAAGATAAGCTTGGTCAGCATTTGACTGGGAGAAAGTAAAGGAGTTGGTCAGCATAGAAAAAGTCTGAAAGCAAAATACCCAAGTTAACTTCAGTCCACACCATTAAAGCCTGGTTATCAAATAAGCAGTATTTCTTCACTATATTCACACTCATGAAGTGTGAATAACTTTTAGAAGATCTTTTAGAATATGTTTAGCTTCTGAAGTAATTATGCCACCTAAATAAATTTAAATTGTGATTTCCTATGAGATTAAAGGTTAATTCAACTGCCAGAACTTCTCATATGTTAAATTCTGGAGTATGGTCAATGTATGTGTACTTAAATTTAATAAATATACACACCTATTGACATTAGGCTATAGATTCCCTTTTTTGTAATTTTGTGTAATAGGCTGAATCATATAAAGTCACCAATATTCAACTATTTTGACCTATAAAAATGGAATTTCATGTGGTTTAATGTAATACTTTGTAACTTTTTGTCTCCACTATTCAATATATGCTTACCTAAGGCTGAGTATATGCTCAGCATTGTCTTAGGTGCTTTCTCTCGAATTCAGCCTCAAGTTCTCCTTGAAACCTAATACTTTTAGTTTCAACGATTCAACTAATTCCAAAACCTCCAGTATGAAAAATAACAGTTCACAGATTTCCAATCTTGTGAATTAAAAAGTAGGAAGATTTACTTGTAGATGTTGTTAGCCTAAAGCTAATTACTACACTATCTACGATACAAGGGTATGCTAGGGGAAATATGTATTGGAACAGAATATCACGAACAATGGTTAACCTAACTGAGAGACCACACAGGTTGCAAAGCAGTCAGAATAATTTATATGTCATATAATATTACACATGAATAAAAATGGGTTTTAAAAACTTCTGCTTGGAGATTTGTACTTATTCATTATTATTTATATTTTAAAGAAATAGAAGCACATTCCTTTAAATATATTTTCACTGATTCCAGTGTGTATTTCTCACTTTGGTTTATATGCTATGACTTTACTCTGACCAGATACAATCAGCCTGATAGGACATATTTTGTGTATTTCTTTTTATAATTTGCATTTGCCTTATTCATTGCTCTCTAAACTCCTTTCCTCACTCAATATACAAGTTTGTACTGAGTGGTTACTTAACAGTTCAACTAGCAATGGCCGATCTTTATTTCATATGTTAATATCTTAATTTTTTAAGTCACTGAGGAGATTAGGAGACCTGTGTTCAAATTCTAGAACTACTAGAAGCAAGCTGTGTGTTCTTGGGTAAATAATATCTCCCTTTCAGTCATTCATTAAATTAAAAAAATTAAATTTCTGAGGATTCTATGTTTCTGTGAACAAGTCCATTTTTACAAATTTAAATATACCTAATAAAATCAATAACTTGTGGCAGTAATCTCATCTTTTTATATTTCAAATGAGAAAATGTTTAAGATCTTTACAATTTTAATTTTACCTTACTTTCCTCACCTCACCCCTCCAAATTAGCTTAGGTTTCTCTTGTAACATTCTGTACTTTCCCTTTAAAACATTTATCACAATTGCATTAATTATCATATAATTATTTATGTAATATGAGATTCTTCCGTGACACTGTAAGCATCACAAAGGTAGGGTCCTTTTCTATATTATAAACCTCTGTACTCAAAGCATTGCACACAATACCTAGCTTTTGGGAGGTGTTTTATAAGTACTTGTGGAATAAATGAATTGTCTTTCCAGGTATAAACTACTTATTGTCCACAGTAAATATTGAGGAAAAAGATAGAGCTCATCCATAAAGCAGTCCTATCTGAGTCAATGAAATTGGCTGAGCAGAACTGACCTATTATGGCACCGTGTATACACAACAAAGTAACGGTCTAAAAGCTACCACAGCTGGAAGCCCTTTGAGCACAAATATAGTTTATAATGAAAGCAGTCTAACTAAACAGCTCTGTTTTAAAACAGACTATTGCAATATGAAAGGCCATTAAATACAGGGATTCCCTACCACAATATGTGGCACCTGTTGTGAAGGGACTTCCCAAATGAGCTAGCTGGCTTCCTTCCCTTCTCCCCTCTCTCTGTTTATCTTTCCTCTCACAAATATTCATTAAGCACCAATTTTATAGTAGGCCTCATACTAGCACTGGGAATGTAGAGGCAGGCCATAGGAGAAGACATGGATAATCATGCTTAGACCACCTTCATCATTATTCTATGGAGTCTACTGATTTATTGTGAAGAACTCAGTGCTCAAGTTTTATATTATTTTCCTTTTGTTCCTTAAACAAAGTATCTCTCTCTACCTGAAAGATTTCCTGCTCCATCAGCTCCATCACTCAAAATTCTAACAGCTTTTCATTTATTTTCAGAAATGTAAGGGACCAACATACAGATGAAGAAAGAGCCACTATACAGATGAAGAGAGTGAAATCATGTGAGGGTGATTTACACAAGACTACCCATTAAGTCAGATGCAGAGTTTATACTTGAATCCAGGTCTCCTGACAGCTTCCTTCTCCCTCTCTCCTTCCCATAATCCAATGCTCCTCCCTTTGCCCACAGCCCTCTCTGCCGATGGCAGACAGAAGGGCTGGCTCAGGATGAATTTGCCTCAACTCATCAGGTTCATAGCTTCTTGTGTATTGGTTGTTTGGGAAAGGCTATTATTTCTTCTTTTCTGTCACATGGATTTTATACTTGTCTCTCCAGCTGTCCTATTCACAGTCATCTCCAATTTTGGGATTTAGAGAACACTGCTTTCCCTGTATTATTCTACATGATTAGATTTTTAAGAAAATCCCAGGTGTTGTGGTTAACATTTCATGTCTAAATGTGTTCTTGTAACTTGTACATGGGCCTCTTGGAACTTCTCCTGTGTCCTAAAAATAATGTCCTTGTGAAGGGTCCCCTTGCTAAATCTGAGAGGGCACATAAGACCAAGTGACTAGAAATACATGTTGATTTTGTGGGGGTGACCATCTGGATAATCAGGTTCAGAAATGTCTCAGGTGCGGCCTGGGCTGTGGCTTGCCCTGCTTGGTATGAAAACACTCTCTGTCATAGTGAAGCGAGAAGCTGGACTGCTCAGAACTAACAGCCTCCACTGCAGCCTTTCATCCGTGGCATGCTTGTCACTGCTCGTATGCTGCTTTGTGCTACACTCATTTGTACATCGGTCTCACTGCTCCTCACCTGAGCTATAAGATGCCATAGAAAAAGGATTCTGTATTCTCCTTTAGTGCCTAGGGTACTACCTTACGTACGGCAAGCATTCATTACATATTTGTTAGATGAAATAGTGGAATTTTTAGTGCTCCACAGTTATATTCCTGAAGTTCTGAGTATTCTTTAGACTAGTAATTTTCATGTAAGTATACTTCTTATGCTATTATTATATGACTTGTTAAGAGTTCTGGAATTAAAATTCAAACTAAGTCTTTCTCTCCCCCGAGCCAATGTTTCTCCCTCACTGTGCCTCACTAGGTAGTTCAGTATAGTTGTATATGGCTGAGAACGTAGCCACTGAATCAAATTTCACTACAACCCATTAAAAATAATGACATTTTATAAGCTGTCAAATGGTTCCTAAATGAGGACCTTAACCAGAAATGAAATTTAGGTGCAACTTGTTACTCCTCAATAGTGTTTAAAATTAATAACCATCAGTTAATACCCAAAGTGACTGATGAAAAGTTCTGAATTATCAAATTAAAGTAGGTTATAGTGGGTAGGCTTGTTTCAAATGCCAAATGCATACACCAATACACACACACACACACACACACACATACACGGCATTTATTTGTTCTGAATTCTCACGCTAGAATGCACACCCTACTCTTTGCCCTTAATAAGTAGGATCTTGTAAACAGGAAATGGCCCTGATATATATCTGTAAAGAGATATGGACCAAGATAACCTGAAATTCTTTTAATATAGAGACAGTAGGTAAAATATAACAAAAATGTTAAAAAGTATTACTCAGCATGTGAGAAAGAAATAAAGAAATCCCTACTTACTAGAGATAAAGAGGAAACTGAAAGTCAGAGTTATAAATGATGAGGTAATATGAAACCTCAGAAGGCAGAGCATACATCTTGGTAACCTAGAGACCCAACTAGAACCAGAAGATTTTATTTTGAATCCAAGCAACATAGGAAGTTGGAATTGTTACCTGTGAGATAGCTTTTGGCAGTCTAATATAAGTGTAATTGTATCTGGAAATAGGATGCAGGGGGAGAGAACGTATTTTAAGAAATAATGGCCAAAGTTTTTCAAATTTCATGAAAACTATATGAGGGGGGACCCCCCCTTAAAATCTATAATTATCTTCCAGAGGGTGGACCCCTTGCAGTACAGGCTTCCCCTGCTAGGTAAGTGTTCTAGGAATCCACCTGCATCAGTGTACCAGCTGGTGGTGTTGTGAGAGGCTGTGTTTTGTTTCCATGAATTTTTTTTAAGACTCTTTTCAACATGTTTGTTCATTTCATGTTAGATGATTTGCTACACATAGTGCTGAGTGTTCAGCAGTTTTTGACTAAAAATAGCATGACTCCTGTGCCCCACCCTCTCTGTTCACCCAATCTCACCCTGAGTGACTTTTTTGTTTCCTTTTTCAAAGGGAAACAATTTGCAGATGTAAAAGAGGTGAGAAACAAAAAAGTGCAGAAGCACTAAAAGACATCAAAATCGATGGGTTCAAAAACTGTTTTGAGCAGTGGGAAAAATGGCTCAATAGGTTTATTGCATCAAATGGAGAGTACTTTGAAGGTGACTGAATTTAAACATGTAAGAACAAATATACAATATTTTAATAAATAAATTTTGTTTTTTGGGGTCCCCTTGTACAGCCATAGTTCCGAGAATCTAAATGAATACCGGGAAAGAAACATAAATAAAGCTATGCCGAAGTACATCATAAACAAATTACATAAAATTAATAACAAAAAGAAAAATCTTAAAAGCTGTCAGAGAAAAGGCAAGACATAATATGCACAGAGAAACAAAATAAGAATAAGAGCTGACTTCTCATCGGAAACAGTTGTAGGATATAAAGCTTGCAGGATACAAAATTGAAATACAACAAGACAGTTGGAGCAACATCTTTAAAGCACTGAAAGAGAAAAACTTGCCAACGTAGAATTCTATACTCAGTAAAAATATCCTTGAAAACTGAAGTTGAAATACAGATCTTCTGTGATACAAAAGTGAAAAGGATCGCCAGTGTGTGTACTATAGTAAAAGTTAAAGGAAGTCCTTTAGACAGAAGAAAAATAATACCAGGTGGAAATCTGGATCTACAAACATGAATGAAGAGAATTGTAAACATGAGTTTAAGTAAATTAATAGACATTACTTTGTTACTATTTAAATCTAAAAAACAACTGTGTGGGCCCCAATGATGTTTCAGAAACAGAAAAGTATATCGTAAAATTCATATGAAAACTCAAGGGACCCCAAATAGACCAAAAAAAAATCTTGAAAAAAGAACAAAATTGGAGGACTCACATTTTCCAATTTCAAAATGGACTATAGAGCTATGATAATGAAAACATTATGGAACTGACACAAGGACAGACATCTAGACCAGTGCCACGGAACAGAGACCCCAGAAATAAACTTTCACACATATGGTAAATTAACTTTTGATGAGGCTGCCAAGACCATTCAATGAAGAAAGAATAATTTTTTTAAACAAATGGTACTGGGAAATCTAGATATCCAGATGAAAAAGAATGAAGTTGAACACTTGCTTTACACCATATTTTAAAAAATCAACTCAAAATGTACAAAGAGTTAAAACTACAAAACTCTTAAGAGGGAAATATAGGTAAAAATCTTCATGACCTAGAATCAGGTAATTATTTTTAAGTAGTGCAATGAAAGCAGAGGCATTAAATATAAAAAATAAGTTGGGCATCATCAGAATTAAAAACTTCTGTGCATCACAGTATACTATCAAGAGAGTGAAAAGGCAATCCACAGAATGGAGGAAGATATTTGAAAATCATCTATCTGATAACAGATTAATATCCCAAACTCCTACACAGCAACAACGAATTCAATACAAAATGGGCAAACGACTGGAATGGACATTTCTCTAAAGATATATCAATATAAATGGCCAATAAGTACATATTCATAGGAGCATTATTCACAGTAGGCACAAGGTAAAAACAACCCAAGTGTTTATCAATATAGGAATGTATATGCAAAATGTTGTGCATTACTCAGCCATAAAAAGATGGCTCAGTTGTTTGGAGCATTGTTCTGTACACCAAAAGGTTGAGGGTTTGATCCCTGGTCAGGGCACATACCTAGGTTGCAGATTTGACCCCCAGTAGGGATGCCTAAGAGAAGCAACTGATTGATGTTTCCCTCTCACATTGACGTTTCTCTGTCTCTCTCTCTCCCTGCCCTTGACTCCCTTGTTCTCCAAAATCAACAAAAATATCCTTGGATGAGGATAAAAAAAGAAAGAAATACAGTTCTGGTACATACTATAACAGGAATAAACTTTAAAGACATTATGCTAAGCCAACACAAAAGGACAAATATCGTATGTTTCCATTTATATGCAATACATAAAATAAGCAGATTCATAGGGATACAAAGTAGATTAGTAACTACCAGGAACTGAGGGGAGGGGGGATTGGAAAGTTATTGCCTATTAGACTGGCTAGAGTATCCAGTTCAATGGTGAACAGAAGTGATGTAAGCAGACATCCCTGCCCTTTTCCTGATCTTGGTAGGAAAACATTCAGTCTTTTACCAGGAAGTAAAATGTTAGCTTGTAGGTTTTTTATGGATGCCCTTTATCAGGTTCTACTCTGTTGTTATTTTACTGAAAATTCCTATCAGAAATGAAATAGCTTTCAGGAAAGCCATAAATAGGGAAAGTTCACCCACACTGGTGCAAAAGAACAGTTAAATACTGGGACTAGAATCTAATCCTTCAGCAGCCGGGCAGAAGTTTGAAATTCAAGACTTGTACTTTTGCATAGAGATTCCCAAATGGACAGGCTGATTGCTTGCACAGGAACATGTCCATTGAGAGCACATACTCTGAGAAATATAGCAGAGAGACAAACATGTTTCCTCTCCAATATGGCAGCCCTGTTACATGGGAAGTCCAGCTAAATGCTCTGCAGATACTTTTTGGTACATGCATGCGTGCGCTGGCACTCAGCAAAGATGATGTAATGGTTTTTGATAAAATCTGAATACTACATTCTGTGGCCACTTCTCCAGTCAAGATTCCTTCCTGAGACTAGAAAGAAAAGATAGGAGGAGGAAGCTTACTTTCAATCACAGGTCAGCAAACTGCGTCTTTTGGCCAAAGCTGGCCCACTTTCTCCTTCCACACACTCTAGCCATAAAAACCCTTTCACAGCTCCCTGAACACAGCAGGCTTTGCATGCCTCCCTGCCTTTGTATGCCTCCCTGCCTTTGTACATCCTTCAGCCTCGGCCTGGAATACTCTTCATCACTTTTCCTTCAGGCAAAATCACGCTAATTTTTCAGGCCCACATTAGGTGTCTAGGCATTTGAAAGTGCTCCCTCCATCTCTGGGTTGAATGGCTTAACTTCTACATTCTATTTGCATCATGTTACTATAATTATATACTTACACATTTGTCTCTCTCATTAGACTGAGTATTTAAGAGGACAGGGACTCTAATTTATTAATCTCTGAACTTCCAGCATAAGGTAACACTACCAAGTTGGCACTTGGTAGATAATAATAGTAGTTAACATTTAGTAAATCCTTACTATATGGGAGGAATTCTTCTAACTAGTTTACACATTATTATCTTAAATTTAATCCTCACATTTACTGAGGGAAGGAAGAAAGGAGGTGATTACATATGTAAGAAGAAAGACAAAGGGAGCTAAGGTACCTGCCTGCTCTAGAGACCGTCCCAGACCTCAAAAGTGTCAATAGCCTTTGCAAACTAAATGCTCTGGTTTTACTTTGCCCTTGCTACCATTACTACCATTACCCCCTCTTGAGTTCTGAGATCTATAAGATGTTTAGAAGCCGTGAGAGAAATGGCAGAAATGGGAGTAAGGAAATAGCTCTACTGAGGAGAACTGTCCTCTTGTACAGGTGCTAGATACTCCAGGACTGTCCTTTGTAAGACAATCTGCATGGATGACAAGCTTCTTTTAGGGGGAATCCACATGCTCATTACTCGGCACAGTGTCTCGTACACAGCAAGTATTCAACAAATGTGGACTGGACTGAATTGGAAGGACAATTTACTGATTTCCTGTCCTCGGCAATTTTGTAGATTCAGTGATGTCAAAAAGAAAAAAGTAAAATAATTCCAATATTTAAACTTAAAGCCAAGTTTTCAAAATTTGCCTACAAAGCCAAATTGATCATTTTATTTTCTAAGAAAGTACCTGGCTGGTGTGAGAACAGAGGAAATAGACAGAGATTTTACTAACTGAATTATTCTTAAGGGGACTAATTCATTAGGCACCAAAAAGATGTAAGAATCTGCCTCAATTTCTGCTTTAGTGTTTCAGAGGTGAAAAACTTTTTTCTTTTCTTCTTTTTAAATCTCCACTTGATGATTTAATTGGGATAGAACTAGATGGAATTCAGATATTTAAGATTTTGTTTCTAAAAATTTCGCAGGCCATAGGATATTCTGATAATCTTATTACTTTAATATTTTTAAAGTATCAGAATTAGACATTTATTCAATGAAGATATACAAATGTCCAATAAGCATATCAAAAGATGCTCAATAGTTATTAGGGAAATCATTAGGGAAACACAAATCACAACCACAGTGAGATACCATCTCACATTGACTAGGGTCTTATTATTGTAGTTAGAAAGGGGGGAGAGGGAGAGAATTATTGTTGGTGAGGGTGTGGAGCAATTAGAAACCTTGTACATTGTTGGTTTCAATATAAATAATGCAAAATGTAAATGATAAAGAATTGAAAACAGGGACTCAAACAGATACTATGCAAATGTTCACTGCATCATTCAAAATAGCCAAAAGGTGAAAACAATCCAAATGTCCATGAACAGATAAATGGATAAACAAAATGTGGTATAATCACACAATGGGATATTATTCCATCATAAAAAAATAAGAAGTACCGATATATGCTGCACTGTGGAGGAATCTAAGTGAAAGTAGCCAGGCACAGTCACATATTGTATGAAATATGTAGAATAGGCAAATCCATACAGACAGAAAGTAGAATGGTGGTTGCCAGGGGCCGGCAGGGGACAGGGGGTTGGGGACTGACTGCTTAATGGGTATGGGCGTGACGAAGATGTTTTGCAACTAGACAGAGGTAATGGTTGCACAACATTGTGAATGCATAAAATGCTACTGAATTATACACTTTAAAATGGTTAATTTTAGGTTATTTGAATTTTTCCTAAAAAACCTTCAAGTAGCAAAATTACAGGAGGAAGTACATGAACTGCCATCTTGACAGCTACAGAGCCAAAAACTAAGAAATGACAAAGCTCTGTACAGTGGAAGAAGGGAGATGAATATTTTTATTTTTCTGCACTTGAAATATAAATGATGATGGTACTGCTTAAAAGGATGTGTTAAATTGGCATTTGAAAGAAGTGTTGCCTGGTTGGCTCCATGATGTACTGCAGCCAGGACATGAACCTTCCAGCCAAACAACTTGGATTCTAGTCCTTGTTCCATCCTGATAGCAGAACAGTACAGGGAAAAGGTCATAGGCTTCAAACACAGACAAACTTGGTTTGAATTCTAGGTCTGCCACTTAATTTTTGTGTCCTTGGGTAAGTTCCTTGATTTCTTCCACCACTGATCCATTTAGTCTCTAAAATGGGAAAAATACCTCTTAGCTCAATTACTGTAAGGATGACATACAGTTTCACCTAGCATGGTATCTGGGGCTGCAGTGAATATTTGATAAATGTTATTCTAATCATCACCACCACCATCATCCCAATAATATTAATCCTCCTCTTCTTTTGTAAGATTTTATTTATTTATTTTTAGAGAGGGGAAGGAAGGGAGAGAGAAAAACATCAACATTTGGTTGCCTCTTATGTGGCCCCCACTGGGGACCTAGCCTGCAACCCAGGCATGTGCCCTGACTGGGAATCGAACCTGCGATGCTTTGGTTCGCAGCCCGCGCTCAATCCACTGAGCTATGCCAGCCAGGGCTAATCCTCTTCTTTCTAATAACTAGATGTGTAACCTCAGGCCAGAGAGTTGAATTTCTCTGAATTTCTCCTAACGATGGCCCAGGGGGGACCTGGGGCAAATCACCACTCATTAATAGCAGCATTTTTCTATAGGTAAATTGGCAATGGTAGAGGAGGGGGAAAGAGAGGAAGGTTCATGAACAATTATGTGAACATGAGACTTCGGTCTCTGAAGCCTCTTCCCAAATCACTGTCTATGTACCAGGGCTCTGGTAGGTGTCCCAGGGCCAAAAATAAGAACACTGGAGGACCTAAGCGCATTATGCACCATACGTAACTTAGAAGAAAAGCAATGCTACACTTCTAAAATAAGTCTCAGAAGTCTGACAAAGTTCTGATTTTTCTCATGACTTTGATTTTTCTGAAGTATCAAATTTCAAAAAAGTATCTCTCTTCTCTTTCTGTTTATTTGGTGAACGTACTCTGCTTATGCCGTAAGTGCTTCATCTCCCTTTAGGTAATCACATTCTATGTTGCAGGTTGTGGCAGCTAACTAGAGGAGGCTCCTTAGTATGAAGGTCCAGAGCAAGCCCCTAAGTTTGCTCTACTCTTGGGTGACCCAGCCTGTGAGGATTAAATAGAAGAACACATGGCAGGACAGTGCTCTAAAATGGACTAAGGTTCCAGACTGAAAGAAATGATCATTTTGTTAATGAAATCAGGAATGACTTAGAAGCCCTCATCCACTCTATGGTAACAATAAATTCCTTGGTCCTAGGCCTAATTACCATTGTGTAAAAAGTTCTTGCTTTTTTGTTAATCGAAGCTAACATTAACTAAGTATTTGCAAAGGAAAATGTACTAGTAATGAATATCGCCCTACTTATACTTTTATTTAAGACTTTTAATCCTTTAAAGTCTTATTTTGCAAAGTTTACAAAGCACCTTCACATGTGATACAATAATTAGCTTGTCCAGGAAAAAGCTTTTGTCCCCACTGAGAAATGAGAAAACTGAGACTCAGAAAGTTTAAGTGATTTTCCCACGGTCACACAGCTTGTCAGAATGCAGGCCACCTAGTATTTCATCTACGGCTTTCTGCTATTTCATTCTGCTTCAACCTGTACGATCATTGCGTTTTTCCCCTTCTAAATTTTCTTCCTTCCAAACATTACAAATATAGTCCTTGAATCAGTGTAGGAAATAGTCATGGAATGATTTTCCTTGGAATAAACTGTTTCCATTTGCTGCAAGGAACATACCATACTCACAGGTTTAGTTTATTTCACAACCAATGAACTCTCCATAGAGAAGAACAAGATGGTAAGCAATGGATATGTACCTCCAGCCTTGTGTTATCCTGTATAGGTACCATTATCTATTTACATGTTTATTTCTCTTTTCAGACCCTAAGAAAAATGAAGAGGATTTTCCTTGTTTAGCTCTGTATCCTGAGTCCCAAGCAGTGCCTGGTTACTTCGTAGATCTTTAGAAATTGGACAATGAGTGAGCACTTGGCTCCACATGCATTTGCATTAAGAGTTTATATCTGTCGAACTGATTTGCCTATAAAATCACTAATGAACTGCTCAAAAACAGTGAAATAAGAATCATGGCAAACCTGATGCTCAACATTCTTTCCGGTTACGCACCTGAAAAAGTAGGTTTCATACCTATTATATCAAATACTGACTGATTATATATTTTTAGTTATCAAAAGTTTTAAACAGAAATTTCAAGATATCTATCACAGGATTATAAAAATAGAGACATGAATTCACAAGTAGCAAGTGACTTCCAAGCCCTGAGACCGACTTGCTTTGCCAGAATGTAAGTCTCTGGAATTTCCGGTGGATATGTTTAGAAAAGATTCGTTTTCATCTGGATTGAAGTGGTATGTAGGGTAAGTTGAAAAGGTGGATTTAAGAGTGGTTTGCTAATTTCTTTAGTGGCAGGATTTCACACGATGGATTGCTGTCTCAGTGTCTGCTTTAACAGGAAGCAGGCTAGCTCGTGAGAGTTTATGTTATGGCTATACCAATCCAGAGAAAATCTTATTGCCTAGTAACCTAGAATAAAACCTCCACATTTTTCAAGCATGCTGCTGCAGGTTCAGACTCTTGTCATCTCCTTAGACAACAGCACTAGTCTCATAATAGGTCTCCCAACATCTGGTCCCTCCCATAAAATTCATTCATTCATTTACATTTAAAAAACATTTATGCATACCTATGTGTTAGGCTTTGAGTTAGAAACTGGAAATAGTAAGGTCAGTAAGATATAGTTTCCTTTTCCCACTAGTTACAGAAGATACATGTATAAGCTTGGGAAGGAAGGCAATACACATGAGAGTCTATTATGGATTCGACATTTTACATATGTTGTTTCTTTTCATTCCCACAGTACTGCAGTAAGTAAGTATTATTATTCCCATTTGAGATGCGGAAAAACTCAGACTTGAATTTAAGGCTACATAATTTGCCTCAACCATTCTGTATCCATCAGCAATGAACAAGAGTCCCAGTTGTTCTCCATTCGAATACCTTAGCATCCCTAGTCAAAGGCCCCAAGGCTGTGCAAAGTGGTGGTGAGTATTCTAACACACAAGAAGTGAATTTCTTTGATAAACAATGGACAGCTGAGAATTCCCAAAATCAGTCCTCTATTAACATAGTTTTCTCTAGTCTGCTAAAATTTTCTTTAGGACGTTTCCCTACATATGTCCAGACATTAAAATATGCATGGGCAGGCATACACGCAATGCCAATTTAGGACTGTGGGAAATAATTTCTTCTTTGCTTTGACTAACTTCATTGAGCTTTATGGTAAAAATGGTCTACAAATACAAGATGAATAAAATAGGAAATGGGAGGTTATATGGCTGTTGTTGAAGTAAAATATCTAATCTGAAGTTAGAGCCTTTCTGCCTAATTAACCAAGTAATCTCCAGTTAACTATACAAGGTAGGGCAGGGTAGGTTTACAGGTGTTCATATGGAAAATAATTCAATAATTAATAAACAATACAATAAACACGTTTCACATACTCACAACTGTAAGCCTACTTGCACCTCACCCTATATAATGTGTTTCTCTTCCAGCTGATGATGTCGTGTTCCACTCCAGCCATGTATTGGTAGGTCCCTTTGTTCCTCTAGAAAACACTTCTCAACAAGTCCACCTGCTAAGATGTTGCTAATTTTTTTTTTCAGTTTCAGTTTAAAATAATTTTCCCTGGTGAGGCCTTTCTTTCCAACTTTGATAGGCAAATTTAACACCCTACATGTATTTCCACTGTGGGAATTATATCATTATACTGGAATCCTTTGTTTGCACCTCACTGAATATCTAAAGGACTCTGCCATCCTTATATCTACTAGTGCTTAGCACAATGTGGGCATATAGCAGGTCTTTAGGTAAAATATTAAGGGCCAGATAAATGAATTAATGGGGGTTTACCTAGTGAATGTCTACATATCACCCTTTAAGACTCGATGTTCCCTCTGCTAAGAAGTCTTCTTTGTGCCACGTCTGTACTTGGTACTTAATGCTGTTGCTGTGTTTTCATACTGTATTGTAATGACCTGTTGTTTGCTGATGTGACAGGTAATTGGATGGGGTAACTGGAATTAAGGCAAATCTGTAACTAGAAGAAAAATGCCAAAGATTTCTCAGGATTCCCCCCCATGAGATGCATAAAAATCAGAGAAAAGCAATTTGGAAAGGCCAAAGTGACTTGTTAAAAATACTAATGGTAGGCAATTTAACTGCTCCTCCTGCTATTTTTCTATACAAATTTTCTACTTTCTATAACCTGGGCCAACATGACTTCAACTTGTTCATTCTTTTGCTCATACTTTCTCTACATCGTAATGCTCTTTCCTCTTACCTCTGCACACAAAAATTATTCTGTCCTTTCCAGTAGTAGATCAAATTTTACCTCTTCAGAGAAGTCTCTCCTGATTACAATGATCAACCCTTCTGAAATCTTCCCAGTCATACAACAAACTATTTTTGTAAGGATATGCTTTAGCTTTTCCACTGTAGAAAGTAAATTCCTTACAGAAAAGTACTGTCTTTCAGACTGTTTTTTTTTTAAACCTCTGCATAAACAACCAGTGGAAGGCCCTCAATCTGGTAGCAAACAAATTCAAGGTGAAGGTGCTTTCAGGAGTCAAATTCCTCACAAACACAGTCATATATTGCCTAGTGGGGAAAAAAGTCATGAAGGATATGACTTCATGAATAATTTTTCCTGGTGAGACCTTTCCAAAGATAGAGATTTAGGTAGTATAGTATTTAAAATATGAACAGCTTCTTCAGAATCTTTGAAAAGAATTTGCCTTAAGAGAGTTTCAGTTAACATTTTCCTTAGGTGCCTGTCAGGTTTGCGACAGTGGAAAGGTTTCAACTGCCACTTGAAAAGGCTTTAGAAGAAGTAGAGGTTTTAATTTTTATTTGTGGATCACTAAGAGAGCTACTTTGAAAACAATGTTATATGGGAGTATACAATAACTAGATATATTTTCCCTAAAGCTAGCAAATATTGCATCGCTAGAAAGTAAACATTCTCTGTTAAGACTCTACTGTTACTAAAAACAAAATGTAGACAGGTTGGGCCAGCTATTTAACAATGAGTGCCTTTACAGTAATAAATGTTGACAGCTCAAATCAAAAAAGAATGCATTACTGAGATATCATCGATGTGTTCTGTCATTACAAGGCAGCTCCACCCAGTCTAAGCTTGTCAAAAAGTGTTACTGTAATCCATGAAGAAGTCTGCACCTCAGGCAAAGGAAGGGAAAATGTGAAGGGCTGGCTCTGAACAGGTGTGTTGAATTGTAATGCCAAAGTTGAGTCATAATTCTCTTTACATTAGTTTCATATATGACAAATTATTAACTTCTAGTCAGAGTGTCATGCATGGATGAACAGATCCATCAGCAGGCACTTTAAGAGCAACATATGTAAACAAACAGGGTGTGGATATAACTTTTTTTAACAGTGAGCAATAATTATTCCAAGCACAAAAGTAGACAGTTATGACAAACTTTCTTATTCTACTCGAGTGAATATGATATTTGGGTCTGGGAATGTCTGACCTACTCTTCAGGTCAGCCCACTCTGATTCTACCTAATCTTGGTAAAAGTACTGCTTCAGTTTATCCCATGAATTTTTAATGTATATGTAACTCGGCTTCATAAGGGATTATGATGCACGCAAAGCACATAAGTGTGTATTCTGGCTTTGACACAACTGCATGACTTTGGGCCGTGTATTTAACTTCTGAAAGCCTCAGTTTCCTCTTTAATAAAATGGGGGACGATAACTATCTCTGAAGATTATCATGAAAACTAAAAGAGACAGGCTACAGAAAGTATCTAACATAGTGCTCTCAACATTCAGACATTTAATACATGCTTGTTCCCTCCTTTAATGTATTTCAACTGACATCCTTGATTTTCTAAGAGGTGAAAGCTTGGAATTTAAAATACAGAGTACCAAAATGCTCACATTTAAAGCTCATGAGAGCAGAGCTAGAATCTTCCCCACTCTATGTCAGTTCCCAGTAGTGTCAGTTCCAGCGAGTACTGAGCCTAAGAATCAACTACTTCTCACACTGTCAGCACACAGCAATATCTCACTTCTCTGCACTCAAAAGTACTGAACATCTATATGTATTGTTTGTGTTTTCTTTTGCTAAATTATGGTAAAATATACATAATATACAATTTAGAGGTATTAAGTACATTCACAATGTTATATAAACCATCATCACTATCTATTTCTATAACTATTTCATCAGCAGAAAAAGAAACTCTATACTTATTAAACAACAGAACCCTAAACCATTCCATATCTCCAGTCCCTAGTAAGCTCCAAACTACTGTTTTTATGAATTTGCCTATTCAAGACGTATCATATAACTGGAATTAATATTTGGCCTTTTGTATCTGGCATCTTCCATTAAAAAAATTTATTTATTTTTAGAGAGGGGAAGGGAGAGAGAAAGGGAGAGAAATATCAATGTGTGGTTGCCTCTCACTTGCCCCCCACTGGGGACCCAGCCTGCAACCCAGGTATGTGCCCTGACTGGGAATCAAACTGGTGACCCCTTGATTCACAGGCCTGAACTCAATTCACTGAGCCACACCAGTGAGGGAACATCTTCCATTTTAATGTCATCAAGGTTCACCCATGTTGCAGCATGTATATGTACTTCAATCTTTATTATGACTGAATAATATTCCTTGTGAGGATAAACCACATTTTGTTTATCCATTCATCTCTTAATGGACATTTGGATTGTTTCCACATTTTAGCTATTGGGAATAATGCTGCAACAAACATTTGTGTACAAGTATCTGAGTCCATGTTTTCAATTCTTTTAGGTACATACCTAGAAGTGGACTGCTGGGTAATGTGATGATTCTGTTTAACTTTTTGAGGAACTGCTGCTGAACTGTTTTCCACAGTGTCTGCACCATTTTACATTTCAATCAGCAATACAAGGGTTCTAATTTCTTGTGTTATTTTACATTCTTTTGGATCATAGCCATCCTAATTGATGTGAAGTGGTATCTCATTGTGGTTTTGATTTGCATGTCCCTAATAACCAATGATTTTGAGCTTCTTTTCCTGAGCTTCTTAGCCATTTGTCTATTTTCTTCAAGAAAATGTCTATTCAGTCCTTCATCCATTTTTAAATTCTGCTGTTTGGCTTTGGTTGTTGAACTGTGGGAGTTCTTATTCTGAATATTAAACCCCTTACAGGGGTGTCCAACCTGAGGCCCTCATACAGCTCAGGATGGTATGAATGTGGCCCAACACAAAATCATAAATTTACTTAAAACAGTATGAGATTCTTTTTTGTGACTATGTGTTGCAATGTACTTAATGTGTGGCTCAGGAAAACTCTTCTTCCAGTGTGGCTTTGAGATGCCAAAAGGTTGGACACCTCTGTGGTTTATCTTATGATTTGCAAATATCTTCTTCTATTCTGTGAGCTTTTACTCGCTTGATAGTGTTCTTTGATGAACAAAAGTTTTTAATTTTTAGTGAGTCCAACTTACCTATTTTTTTGGTTATCTGTCCTGTTGGTGTCATATTTGAGAAACCACTGCCAAACTCAAGGTCATGAAGGCTTTCTCACTTTATTCTAAGAGTTTTACAGTTTTAGCTCTTAAATTTAGGTCTTTGATCCATTTTGAGTTAATTTTTGGGTATGGTGTTCAAAAGGGTTCAGCTTCACTCTTTTGCCATCTGAATATCCAGTTTTTCCAGCACCGTTTGTTGAAGAGACTATTTAATCCCCATTTAATGGCCTTCATGCCCTTTCTGAAAAGCAGTTGGCCATACGTGTGAGGGATATTTCTGAGGTCTCTTTTCTATTCCACTGGTCTGTGTGTTTACTCTTAGGCTAGTACCACTGTTTTGATACTGTGAGTTTGTAGTACGTTTTGAAATTAAGAATTGTCAACCTTCCTAACTTGTTCTTTTTCAAGACTGTCTAGACTACTTTGGAGTCCTTGAAATTCCAAATGAATTTTACAATAGATTCTTCTGTTTTTACAAAAAATACTTTTGGGATTTGGTAAGGATTACATTGCATATGTAGGTTGATTTGAATAGTGTTATCATCTAAATGTTAAGTATTTGAATCCCATAAATGGGAAGTATTTCCACTTCTTTAGGTCTTTTTAAATTTCATTCAACAATATTCTGTAGTTTCAGTGTACAGTGGTTAAATTTATTTCTAAGTATTTTATGATTTTTGATGCTATTGTAAATGGAATTGTTTTCTAAATTTTCAAATTCTTCATTACTAGTGTACAGAAATCATCAACTTTTAAATTTTATATACTGCACCCTTGCCAAATTTGTTTATTAGCTCTAACAGTTTTTGGGGTTTGTGTGTAATATTCAGGGTTTTCCACATATAGGATAATATTATCTGTGAAGACATAATTCTACTTCTTCCTTTCCAATTTGTATGCCTCTTATTTATTTTCTTGCCTTATTGCTCTGTGCAAAACTCCCACTATCATGCTGGATAGCAGTGGTGATAAGCATCCTTATCTTCTTCCTGATCTTAGGCAGAAAGCTTTCCAGTGTTTCATCATTGAGTATACATGTTAGCTGTGAATTTCTTATATATATATCCTTTATCATGTTGATGAAGTACCTTCTATTCCTAGTATATTATGTGTTTTCATTATAAAAGGGTATTGGATTCTGTCACTTTTCCATCAGTAAGTCTTGTTAATACTAGATTTACAGATGTTACATAATAGTATAAACACACAGTATTTGCATGCATATTCCTAGTTTAGTCTTTCATCTTAATTTGTGTTCCCCATAATTTATTGGTAAAGAAGTGGACTTTAATTCCTTTTTTTAAAACAGCCTAATTTCTTTATTCCATGCTGTTTCCCACCTCAATAGAAGGTAAAATCTGATCTTGTAAATAAATAACATCCTAAGTAACACTGCAAATCCACATGCGACCTAGTTTTCTCAGAGGGCAGAATATCCAAGGACCTGCTGTAGTGTCCAAAGATCTCCATGTAGCTGTGTCTTGACAAAGCTGCAGGAGAGGTGTGGGTTGAGGATGCTGCTATCCTGAATGTGATCTTTCTCTTGAGCTTCTGTCCCCTTCTGCTCTTCACTGCTGTCTAAACAGGCCAAGATCAGCCCCCTTCTGCCTGTTAGGGCATATATAACACCATCCAAGAAAAATCTCCCTGCAGCAGGTTCTCTACCACAAGTACTTTATATGTACTGAGTGACAGGAAGCTAAGATTTTGTATCACCTCAGCTCTCATCATTCACTGTCTCATTCAGCTGATTTACTGAGTTAATGCTGCACTTAGGATTTCCTTAGGAAGACCGGGATTCAGATCCTTGAGCAGTGGTTAAGAGTGGCTAGAGCCACTTGGAATGGCTATGCCCACAACAAAATTGTGCACTTGTATGTGATTTGTGGGGCTAAAGCAGCCTGCAGTTCTAACTCAGAATCTGTGAAAACCAAGCCTCAAAACAATCTTGCTAGATCTTGCTCAGTGGGAAACTCATATCAAGTTCAGCCTTTGGGCATTTGGCCTGAACCTGTTTAGAAAAGAATACTTCTTTAATGAGGATGGAAATACAGGAGGCCCAAGTAAACAGGAAATGAATGAAGTTTTAAGAAATGTACAGTCTGAGCACATGATACTGAGCCATTTGCAAACCTGAGAAAAATTGCTAAGATCATAATTTTAGATAATAAAAATCTATAATATTTAATTATACTTGTAATAGTTTATAAAGTATTAGAAGGTAATTGATATTATTTGCAATATTTCACCAAGGCTATTTATTTCTTTAATAATGACTCCTAGCTTAATGACTCCTAGTTTCTGCTGTAGTCTAGCTTTCATATCTCATATCTTTTTCTTGTTTCTAACAACTCAGGAAATTACAATTAGAGATCATTAAAACAACAGAAGCAAATGCCTGTTGGTTCTTTCAGTTATGTCTGCATATTTGAATCAAACAAGGACTCATTATGGAGCGATTTCTCATAAAGGATTACTTTAAGTTCTCTCAGACTTAAGTCAACGAGCTTATCATACTCAGAGATGAAAGGTTGACTGTTTAACCATGGGAGAATAGTGGTAAGTTGAATCTGAATTCATTCTTTGGTTGCTCTTGCTCTAAACTGTATCTTCATACTCTGTTGAAGCCTTTATTTGGGGATTTGAAATATCCTCTACTATACGTGAGAATTCCTTTCACTGAAAAATGAAGAAAATTATCACGCAAATTTTGGAAAAGAAATCAAACTCTTCAGGATTAAAGCCATGTGAACCACAGTTTATTCTTTCTTAAACAAACTTACTCTTAGACCCTTTTCTTTAGAACAGAGGATCTCAAATTTTATTGTATAGTAGAATCAGTTCAAGGGTTTTTAAAAACACATTGCTAGGTCCCACTCTCATAATTCTGATTCAGCAGGTCTGGGTTGGGGTCTGAGTACTGTATTTTTCAGACTATAAGACCCACATTTTTACCTTCAAAATTTCCCCTCCCTATTTTCCTCCTCTAAAACCTAGGTGTGTAGATGTCTTATAGTCTGAAAAATACAGTAATTGCATTTCTGCCAAGTTTCCAGATGACACTCGAAGACTTCTGACTTAGACAACCAGTATGCTTGTCTGGGAAGAAACATCTTAGACTTCTTTTCCATTATTTTAAACAGTCTACTAAAAAAATGTCTACTTGAAGCAGCCTAAAACATAAGGAATTTTCATTATTTGTTTCAATATTGTATCAAGATTTGAGGGACATATTATTAAATACCAGGTACTCACTTTAGTAAAGCAATGTGTGGACTGATATTCAGGTATAATCCTTTTCATTTGAATAGCTATGATATTCCTTGTTGAAATTATAATAATGAAAATAAAATGGCTTTATTAAGATATAATTCACATATCATATAATTCTCACCTTTAAAGTGTACAATGCAATGGGTTTTTTTGGACACATTCATAGACACTTTAGAACTTTTTCATCAGTTCAAAACCCACCCCCACATACTCTTTGGCTATCACCCTCCTACTTTCCAAAACAACTCAACCCCCCACCCAATCCTAAACAACCCCAGTTCTATTCCCTGTCTCTATAGATTTCCCTATTCTGAACATTCGGAGGAGTGGGATCATATAATATGTTGTCTTTTGTGACAGACTTATTTCACTCAGCATAATGTTTTAAAGATTTATTTGATATTATAATGTGTCAGAACTTCATTCCTTTAATGGCTGGATAATATTCTATTGTATGCATATACCACATTTTGCTTACCCAGTCATCCCTTGATGGACATTTGAGTTGTTTCCATCTTTTGGATATTATAAATAATGGTTCTACATTTGTGAACATTTTTTATATAAACATATCTTCCTACTTCTCTTAGGTATATAACTAAGAGTGACAATGCTGGGTCATATGGTAACTACGTTTAATCACTTGAGAAATAGAGGCTGCTTTCAAAGCAGCTGCACTGTCTTACATTCCCATCAGCAGTCTTTAAGGTTCAGAGTTTTCCATATCCTCCTCTGACTTTTTGATTCTAGTCATTGCAGTTTGTATAAAGTAGTATCTCACTGTGGTTTTGATTTACATTAGACTGATGACTGAAGATGTGGAACACCTTCAAGTGCTTATTGGTCATTTGTATACTTGTATCTTCCTTTGAGAAATGTCTGCTCAGGTCCTTTGCCCATTTTCTTTTTAAATGGGGGTAATCTCTCTTTTTGTTACTGAATTATAAGACTTTTTTTTATATATTCTAGAATAAGTCTCCGATCAGATACATGATTTGGAAAGATTTTCTCCCAATCTTCTACACTAGCATTGGAGTTCTCTGAATTATATTTACAGTGATGTTGAACTAGCATGAACTATTTTATATTGATTTATTATATTATTTTCAACTTCATGCTTCAATGAACCACATTTGAGCCCTAATCAATAGGAAACTAAGAATATAACTAATTTAAGCAAGGAAAAGAATGTAAATTTAACAGTAATGTGAACTGTGTGGAAATTCAAAAGTCAACTTCCCCTATTAAATGAATGTCAAATCAAAACAACTAATACAATCCTCGTTATATGTGAGCAGTCTAATTGTAACAAAAAATGAAATAAAATTTGGAGGTATATTATAATTTATTTTACATGACAAAATGTAAAATAAATAGGAACAAAATGTATTACATTGCTTTTTCATACCTAGCTGTCTTGGTAAGTAGCTGAGTACTCCAGTAGTCCAGGAATCACAGTGAGGAACACTGACCTAGAGACCAGAAACATGCTTGGCATATAGCAGGAAGGAACCTGAAGAGTGGCTACCATTATTATCTTTATTCTCACCTCTTCTACATGCTTTATAGCTTGTACTGGGAGAATGCAAGAACCCTTTCATATGCTCCACGTCAAGTGTGCTCCATGCTTACACAGCATGTTTTGCTCACCCTGGTTAAGTGCTCCCAGGGCTTCATACACCTGATCACTTCATAGACTTCTCACTGGATAAAAAACTCTGTTAAAATATTTATGCACCCAACATAGGGGATCCTAAATATATAAAGCAAATATTAACAGACCTAAAGAGAGAAACAAACAGCAATAAAATAAAATTAGGGGACATTAATACCCTATTTTCATCAATGAGTAAGACATCAAGACATAAAATCAATAAGGAAATAGTGGACTTAAGCGTTTTGGACAAGATGAACTTAACAGATATATACATGAAAAAGCAACAGAATATGCATTCTTCTCAAGTGCACATGGAACATTCTGAGGACAGATCATATATGTTAGGCTACAGAACAAGTCTTAATACACTTAGACTGAAATAATATCAAGCATATTTTCCCACCCAATAGTATAAAACTAGAAATCAATACAAGAAAAAATTGACAAATATGTGGAGATTAAACATGTCACCAAACAACGAATGGGTCAATGATGAAATAAAAAGATTAATAAAAACACCTAGAGATAACTGAAAATGGAAATACAACATACCAAAACTTACAGGATGCAGCAAAAACAGTTCTATGAGAAAAGTTCATAATGATAAAGAATTCATCAAGAAAAAAGGCTAACTGTATATCTCAAGGAAAGAGAAAAACAAAATCAAACAACGCTGAGATTTAGTAGAAGGAAGGAAATAACAAAGATCAGAACAGAAGTAAATAAAAACTAAAAAAAACAATAGAAAAGATCAATGAAACTAAGAGCTGTTTTTTAAAAGATAAACAAAATTGGTAAATCTTCAGCTAGACTCACCAAAAAATAGAGAATTGAAATAAATAAAATCAGAAATAAAACAGGAGATGTTACAATTAATAATGCAGAAAACAAAGGATCATAAGATACTGCTATGAGTAATTATATATCAACAAATTAGATCACCTATAAGAAATGGATAAATTCTTAAAAACACACAAACTATCACAACTGAATCAAGAATGAAATTAAAAATCTGAATATACTAATTATTAGAATAAGGAGATTGAATTAGTAATAAAAAGTCTTCCCAACAAACTGAAGTCTGGGACCAGGTGGCTTCTCTGGTGAATTTTACCAGTATTTAAAGAAGAATTGATAAGAAGAGAAAACACTTCCAAACTCATTTTATAAGGCCAGCATTACTGATACCAAAACCAGATAAGGATCGTATAAGAAAATAAAATTAGAGGCTGATATCCCTGATGAACACAGATGTGAAAATCCTCAACAAAATATTAACAAACCAAATTCAAAAATACCTCAAAAGGATCATGCACCATGACCAAGTGGTATTTGTTCCAGGGATTTAAGGTTCAATATCTATAAATCAACCAATGCAATATACTACATTAACAAAATAAAGGACAGAAATCATACAATCATCTCAATAGATACAGAAAAAACACTGGACAAAATTCAACATCCATTTAAGATAGAATTCACAACAAACTAGGTATAGAGGGAATGTACCTCAACATAATGAAAGGTATATATGACAAGCCCATATCTAACACCATAATCAAAAGTGACAAGCTGAAAGCTTTTTCTCTTAGATTAGGAATAAGACAAGGATGCCCACTCTTGCCACATTATTTAACATAGTATTGGGAGTCCTGGCCAGGACAATTAGTCAAGAAAAAGAAATAAAAGGTAGCCCAGCTGCAAGGGAAGAAGTAAAACTGTTACTATTTGCAGATGACATGATATTATATATAGAAAACCTTAATACTTCACCAAAATATTATCAAAATTAATCAATGAATTCAGTAAAGGTGCAAGATACAAAATCAATACATAAAAATTTATGTTGTCATACACGAATAACAAGAGTATTAATAAAATAATCCCACTTACAATTGCATTAAAAATAAAATACCTAGTAACAAACTTAACCAAGGAGGTGAAAGATCTGTAAAGAACTATAGATGAAAGACAATGAAGAAGACACAATAAATGTAAAGATACTTTATGCCCATGGATTATAAGAATATTGTTAAAAATGTCCATACTACTAAAAGCAGTATGCAGATTCCATTCAATCCCTATCAAAATTCCAATCACATTTTTCACAGAAATAGAACAATGCTAAAATTTGTATGGAACCACAAAAGACACCCCCAATAGCCAAAGCAGTCTTGGAGAAAGAAAAACAAAGCTGGAGACATCATGCTTCCTGATTTCAAAGTATATTACAAAGCCATAGAAATCAAAACAGTATGGTAATGGTATAAAAACAGACACATATTCAGAATAAAATAAACAGCTCAGAAATAAACCCACACATATGTACTCAATTAATTCATGACAAAGGAGCCAAGAATATACAATGGGAAAAGGACAGTCTCTTCAGTAAATGGTGCTGGGAAAAAAGGACAGCCACATGTAAAAGAATGTAAGTGGATCACTATATTACACCATACACAAAAAATCAACTGAAAATGAATTAAAGACTGAATACAAGATCTGAAACAATAAAACTCCTAGGTAAAAACATAGGTAGAAAGCTCCTTGACATCAGTTTTGTTAATGATATTTTAGATGTGACACCAAAAACAAAGGCAACAAAAGCAAAATAAACAAGTGGGACTACATCAAACTAAAAAGCTTTCGCATAGCAAAGGAAACCATCAACAAAATGAAAATACATCCTACTGAAAGGATGAAAATACCTGCAAATCATATATCTGATAAGGGGTTGATAGTCAAAATACAAAGAACTCACAGAAATCAGTAACAAAAAAACCCCCAAATGATTCAATTCAAAATGATCACAGGAAAACTTCTGGTCAAGATGGAGGTACAGGTAAACACATTTTGCCTCCTCGTGCAACTATAGAAAAACTACACTACAAAACAAATACCACCCAGGACTGTCAGAAAATGGAGCTGTATAGAAGTCCAACAACCAAGGATTTAAAGAAGCCATATTCATCCAGACGGGTAGGAAGGGCAGAGACACAGAGAGAGGTGGAGAGGATGGAGCTGGGCAGAGACACCAAAGTGGAACTAAGAGGTAGTGACAGGTGGTCCCACATTCATGTGAGGTGGATAAAAATCAGGAGGGATACCTCAGGAATGAGGGATCCCAGCCCCAAACCAGACCAAACAGCAGCCTAGGGTTCCAGTGCCAGGAAGATAAATCCCCATAACTTCTGGCCATAAAAACCAGTGGGGGTTGGGGCAGCAGAAGAAAACCCCATATTATCAGGAGACTCCTCTTAAAGGGCCTGCAAGGACTTAGGACTTATGCAGATCCACCCCTTCTGGGATTCAGTACCAGGGTAACAGCTGGAAGGGCACAAATGGCAATATGGAGAGCAAGGGAGGAGAATGGAAACAGGGCGAGTGCCAGGAGACAGCTTCCTCCTGGGCAAACTTCCAGAAGCCAGGCAGTGGCACTGTCCTCTCTCTGCATCCTCCCCCCACACAGAGCCACAAAGCAGCGAAACAGGTTGCCCTGATGATCACCTAAGGCTCCACCTCACACAATTTACAGGTCCGTTCTTCTGTAACAGGCCATGCTACTAAGACAGGGAGTCAAAGAAACAAATACCTAAAACACAGAAACAAACAGGAAGGTTGCCAAATTGAGGAGGCAAAGAAATATGGTCCAATTGAAAGAACAGAACAAAACTCCAGAAAAAGAATTAAACAAAATGGAGATAACCAACCTATCAGATGCAGAGTTCAAAACAACGGTTATCAGGATGCTCAAAGAACTCACTGAATATGGCAACAGCATAAAAAAGACCCAGGCAGAAATGAAGGGCGCATTAAGAGAAATAAAGAAAAATCCACAGGGGACCAACAGTGAAGGGAAGGAAGCCAGGATTAAAATCAACTATTTGGAACATAGGGAAGAAATAAAGATTCAACAAGAACAGAAAGAAGAAACAAGAATTCAAAAAAAATGAGGACAGGCTAAGAAGGCTCTGGGACATCTCCAAATGTACCAACATCCAAATTATAGGGATGCCAGAAGGAGAAGAGGAAGAGCAAAAAATTGAAAACTGATTTGAAAAAATAATGAAAGAAAACTTCCCTAATTTGGTGAAGGAAATAGACATAAGTCCAGGAAGCACAGAGAGTCCCAAATAAATTGGACCCAAAGAGGACCACACCAAGACATATCATAATTAAAATGCCAAAGATTAAATATAAAGAGAGACTCTTAAAAGCAGCAAGAGAAAAGGAGAGAGTTACTTACAAAGAAGGTCCCATAAGATTGTCAGCTGATTCCTCAAAAGAAACTTTTCAGGCAAGAAGGGGCTGGCAAGAAGTATTCAAAGTAATGAAAAGCAAGGACCTACCACCTAGATTACTCTATCTAGCAAAGCTATCATTTAGAATTTAAGGGCTGAGAAAGTCTTCCGAGAGAAGGTAAAGCTAAAGGGGTTCATCATCACCAAGCCACTATTACATGAAATGTTAAAGGGCCTTATTTAAAAAAAAGACTGAAACTATGAACATTAAAATTACAACAAAATCACAACTATCAAAAACTGAATCTCAAAAAACAAACCAAGCAAACAACCAGAACAGGAACAGAAGCATAGATATGGAGATCACTTGAAAGGTTATCAGCCGAGAGGGAGAAGGGGAAGAGTGAGGGAAAAGGTACAGGGATTAAGAAACATAAATTGGTATGTACAAAAAAGACAGGGCAATGTTAGGAATAGTATAGGAAATGTGAAACCAAAGAACTTACATGCACAACTGATGGACATACACTAAGAGACAAGCTAGCTGAACAAAATGGCTGAGCAATTTACAGCCAGATACAAAAGGTCACCTCCCTAGAGATAACATCTTGGCCTCAGCTGTATTTCAGCTCCAGGCCCAGAAAATTGGCAAAACCAGTTGGGTGAATTCAGCAGCAGCTGAAATGACTAAGGAGTCCCTGGCCTGGCACTGACCAATCAGTGTAGACCATGACCGTAAAAGGACACATCTGGAAAACTGATGAATTTTCTGTTCAAACTCTCCCCTGAGATCTCTCCCCTAAAATTCCCACCTACGAGAGAGCTAAAACCCTGAAGACAAACTATCCACTGCAAGCTCTCCCTCTGGGGAACAGCATGCACCATTCCCTTCTCCGCTTCTTCCCCGACAGGCACGCATCTCCTGGATTGTAAGAGTCCCTATGAGATTTGCAACCAGGGGATCAATCGGCAGGCTAATCTCCTGAACCTGTCGCCAAGGTCCCCTTTTCTCTGACTTCCCAGTGAGCTAAGGCAGCCCAGCCTAAGAGCTCCTGTTTTTCTTCTATGCTAAGCCTTCCTTGTTTTACTGTCCCCAGCTTTATGAACGTACCTTCAGGGTCACCTGGACTCGTGCTGTGAAATCTTTCCTACATGAAGTCAAGAACCCACACACTACCAGCTGACCCTAGGTAGACATGCTCAGGACCAGGCCCTTTGTCCAATAACACAGGGAATAGTTTATATATATTAAAATTTTAAAAATCCTCATGTGAGGGTTTTAAACAATTGATTTAAGAGAGAGAGGAGGGAGGGAGGGAGGGAGTGAGAAAAAGAGAGAGAGAGAGAGAAACATAGATGTGAGAGAGAACCATCCACTGGTTGCCTCTAGCATGAGCTCCAACCAGGACGGAACCACTACCCAGGCATGTCTATCTTGTGATAACTTCTTATTCTTTTAAAGATAACATCAACAGAAGCCAGAATCCTGTTTACCACTGTTAACTCTGGAAACAGAATGGGTGTGACAATGATGAGATTTTAAACAGGGGAATGGAATGGAATGAAGTGCTTAAAACGGTAACATAAAGACAAAGCTTACAACAAAAAATTGGCACATTCCGCGAAGCAAACCATAAAGCCATCAATTTCCTTTGGCAACACAAAAAGCTGCCAGAGCCAATAAGCACATCTTCCCGGTGCTGTGGCAGTGCTGTTTTTAAGTCTCAAATCAGAACCCTTTAAGATAAGCCTAGAATGTCCCTCTAGCATATGCTGTCCATGTTCCACTAGTGTATTGTTAGACTTACCAAAGATGTGAGAATCATGTGTCTGTCCTTGAAATCTGTCCTGATATCCAACATCTGGATTGTGGCAATTACTGAGCTAGTTGCTCAGATACAAGTTAATCAGAGGTTGGACTGCAAAGGAGTAAACCTTGTACCTACTAATAGAGAATTCTAAATAAATTAGTGTTGAATGGATGAACAAACAAATGGATAAGTAAAAAGGTAAGTATCATAACTTCTTGATACTCAGAGGTTTCTAGAGTACTCATAAAAAAATAGTACATATGAAAAACTTAAATCCATGTACATGTTAGAAAGCATCTGTTGTTTGGAACCAGTCAAAGCATAAATAGGTTGTGGCTATTGTCTTACAGTGATAATTGCTTTCCTACTTATCCCTTTGTTGCCAATAGCCCCTCACTGGAGCAAAGAATCTAGCTCAGTGCTATATACTTGATAAATGCTCAGTAAACACTAAAACAAACTGTACCATAAATGAAAATGTCTATGAAAAAGTTATAGGCAGGTCTATCAAAACAGAGGCACATATAATGTATATTTCCTGTTTAGAGACAGAACAATTAGTGATACAAAGGTTAGTCTATTCTGGGCCACTGAAGAATGACTCAGTATGAATATGATTTGGGCATGGTTTTATTTAATAAAAGTTTTATATAGTATGGGTATCTTAAATTGCACTACTACCACAGAATCACTGAAGTGATGGATGGCACTGAATCAAAGTTAAGTTTAAGTAAATTCGGGCCTAGGAAGCCATACTCCAAACCTGTTCATGAATTTGATTTTGACTAGAAGCTTAAGATGTCTTATTTGAAATTATTTAAAGAGTGAAGGCAAAATCACAATTACAAGGAACAGTGTTTCTTGTTACATACATTCAGCAGATACCAAATCACTATGGTCTATGCACAGTCTGTCTAAAGAAGTCTTTACACTCAAGAGAAGCTTTTCTTACTATGACCTGAATAATAATTCTCATGAAGGCACTCTAAAAACAAAGAGAAATCCTCATCTCTTGCAGTTAAATTTCAATAAAAATTTCAATTACATGGAGCCTTGGATTTTTCCTGTAACCCTCATATTCAATTTTGTGCTAAGTATTAAAGGAATTAAAGTCAATTTCTTTACCAATAAATTATGAAGAACACAAATTAAGACAAAAGAATGAACTGGGAATGTGCTGCAAATATTGTGCATTTATATTATTATACAGCATAATCTGTAAATCTAACTAATGAGACTCAAGATTTAAATGGCTGAAAAATATGTTTAGTAAATTATTGTCAACCAATGCCTCTATTCTGGGATAAATGTAATCTTGAATGGCAACATACCTATTATTACAAATTCCTAACTAAGCACGGTAGTTCATTATTTCAAAATGTCACTGTCAATTTATAGAGTAACAGATAAACATCTTTCTACCATATACTCGATTACCTTTCCCTCACAGTAAATGAAACACTATAAAGAAAAATTACAAACTTAACATTTTTGCAGCAATAAAAGAAACCTAATGAGCATTAAACCTGTCAACTAGTTATGACATTCTAAATTTTCACATTTGTTAATGTGGATTTGTCAGGTTTTATACCACTGTAATCAAGTATTTTTTTTTAAGTAATATCATTTCATGTAAATTCTTCCCAGCATTCATTTATCTAACCATTTGACAAACACTGAATGCCTACTCCTAGGTATACTGTCAGGGGATACAAATGTGAATATGATACAACCCTTGCTCTTTTCAACAAACACAGTCTTATGTAAGACATAAGTAAGTAAAGTAAAATACAACTGTTTGGGTTATATTAAAATTGCCTACATGTTTCCCATTTGCAATAAAGGGTATTCTATTGAAAGCATTCATTATCATTACTCAGAAATCAAACTCTCCCTTATTTGTTCTATAGAAATCTTTTTGTAATTTAATTAAAAACAAAATTAAAAAAAATTTATAAGTATCTGTTAACTTAGCATCTCAAATTAATAAATGTTAATGTTTTAAAGCTTATCTTAAGGCTCTTTTCCAAATTTAGAAATTTCTTGACTGATAAAGCACTAATGATTACTTGTGATTATTGTATGTCCCACCAGCTGAACAACCTTTGGTAAATTAACTTTTTTTTAAAAGACTTTAATTATTTTTAGAGAGAAGGGAGGGAGAAAGAGAGAGAAACATCTACCTGTTGCCTCCCACAAGCCCCCAACAGGGGACCTGGCCCACAACCCAGGCATGTGCCCTGACTGGGAAGTGAACCAGTGACCTTCCAGTTTGCAGGAGGATACTCAACCCACCAGTCAGGGCAGGTAAATTAACTTTCTTGATCCTCAGTTTTCTCATCTGAAAAGTGGAGACCATAATACCAATCTGTGATAGATTATCTTCCATTTGTGCCTCAGTATCCACGCTCTACCTAGGTTTTTGCCCAGGGAGGTCAATAGGAGGTACTAGCAGAAGGTCAGAGTGTGGAAGCAAAGTGAAGCTATTCCCTGGTTTCCTTCCTGCCAAGTCACCAAAGCCTGGCTATACCCCTCTGTCAGAAGCAGTCGTCTCCATACACCACCCTCCCCTAGGACTTTAAGCATAGGTATGGTTATTCAGTTAAGTGTTGACTACCATTGTCACTGTCAGTATTGCTGTTATTATTTTCTTTGAGGTTCCACACTCATGTCCTCTATACCATCTGAATATATTCAAGAAGCTGAGAAATTCAGAATTTTGGAGAGCTTTTACTAATTTTCACAGTGCTTCAAAAACATGTTCAAATGTAAAATGTGCTTATTGCTAATTAATCTCAATATTTAAAGAGAACCTTAAAAGGGAATGAAAAACCCACATAGTAGATAAGATTTTCTGGAGTGTAGTTTCTTCCATAACCATGCTTTGGAATTCATTTCCTGCAAATTGACCTGCTCCCTCCACATCAAATCTAGCAAAGAATAAATGTTCATGAAATTAAACAAATTGTTGGGTCATGGGGTCATGAAAAGAATGGACTGCAAGATAAACTCAATGGCATAAAAGTCCTGTTTAATCTGGAAATGCATCTTCATCATCCTTACTTATCAATCATGACACAGGCAAGCATTACCATTTGACAAATTCTCATCAAAATCATACCAAAGAGCTACTTAACCTTTCACCTTACCTCATCCTTTATATCTTCCTGTTGCTGTGCTGTGAAGATCTCCATTGCAGCCATGAGTCTCATCATTAACTCATCCACTGTTGTGTTACCTAGCAACACATGGAGACCGCCAAACTTCACATTATTAGTTATTATAAAATGGGAAGTCATTCTAGAATTAATCATAAGAAATCACTACAATCTAAAAAAATTTACAAACTAGGATGCTATTATCTACTTAAAATTCTTTCATGTTTTCACTGAAAAGTTCAATATGAAAAAGTAAAGCAGTATTTAGACAGTTGAAATTTCAGAACATTTAGATTTCAGGGAACAGATTCTTAAGAAGTATTTTTTTAGCAGCGTAAATAATAATGTCCAAGTCATAAGGGTCAAAAGTTCTTTCATATTATAGAAACATATCTACTTAATAATACTAGTAACAACTACTGTTTGTTTATATGCCAGTAATTAGGCTAAGAACATGATATATATCACCTCATTTAATCTGTACAATAATTTTTGGTTGAAATTTTGATTTTAAAGAGAAGAAAAACCAGGTTTATAGAGCATAAGTAACCTACCAACCAAGGTCACGCTGGTTAAGTGGTGGGGCCAGGATTGGAAACCATGAGTCTGACTCAAAGCTGTCCTCTCTACTACATCAATACACAGTTTACTTAGAATTATCTTCTAACTCTAAAGATTCTTCGGTGAAACAAATAGTATCTTAAGTCCTGAAAAAAATAAATTTCTGTTTTTTGCCCAAGTGATATTTCTCCCTTCAGCTGCTTTCAAATTTCTATGCTATAATTTTTAATGAAGAAGGTATTCAAAATGTTTAATATTCCTTACTGCTCTTTTATTCCCTGCTCAAGTCCATAAAAAAAACACAAGGCACAAATGTGCCATTTCCTGAATGCATTAAATCCTATTACTTGCTTTGGATGCATCTACAATAGAGAAATTCTTGAAGATACATAGAGATATAGCAATTCTATTCTTTTGAACCTACAGCCAAAAGAATCTGTCTTTCTCCAGGGTGTGAGAAAGGGTCTTCTTCTCCCATGAATGAAATGGCCACCAATGAGACAACAAATAGCAAGTATTCTTGCTAGTGTTTACCAGTGTAGAGCATGACTAACATGATCTTTTAATTGGGTAACATGATTTTACCCAATTTTTCTTATGATCATTGACAGCAAAGGGTTAGGGAACACCTCTAGTACTTAGCAAAGGAAAATGATTTGGTCACATTGGCCCTCCTTTCTCAATAAATGACCTAGAGAACAAATGTTATGTTGGTGTAGTATCATGGTACTAAGAATGCAAAACTGGTTTTGTAATCAGAGTTATAACCGTAGTTCCACCACTATGATGTAGTACCTAGAAACTGTGTAGCACATGACAAGGGTTTAACAAATATTCACCTAATAAACAAATGAGTAAATGAGTGACTCACTGTAGCTAATGATTAATTTCTTTATCACACAATGAAGATATCACTGCCTTTGTAGGCCTCTGAGAAGGATTAGATATTATGTATAGTACACACCCAATCACTGGTAGTTATTGTTACCAGACATGATAAAGGACAAAAAGTTTAGGATCACCACTGATGCAGAGTTTATTCCTGGGCAAATCTTTTGTTTTCCATTTCTTTCTCTCTCTCTCTCTTTTTAATGCTGATTCCCGGATCAGGGGTAGGCTCAGGAACCATTGCTTTTTATTTGTCTGTCTATCTATCTATATCTATCAATCATTTTTCTCATGTGAGGACACATTTATTGATTTTAGAGAGAGGGGAAGAAAGGGACTGAAATGTTGATGATGTGAGAGAGACATCAATTGGTTGCCTCTTGTATGCGCCCTGACTTGGGACGAATCTGGAACCCAGGCACATGCCCTTCCCAGGAATGGAACCATGACCTTTTGCTTTACTGGATGATGCTCCAACCAGCTGAGCCACACTGGCCAGGGCTGGGTTTCCATTTCTTATTTGTAAACTGTAGTGCCCAAGATTCAGAGTATAGGGCATGAATATTTTGACTACACACTGACTTTTAATTTTCAGGCTTAACCCACTGCTTATAAAAGGAGTCACTGCCAAACTGGACTTATAGATACTTTGTACCTAAACCCTTAATAATCCAAATTCAGGGCAAATTTATTCTTTAGAGCCTACTGGAGTCATTTATGAACTTTTTGATTTTAAAACCCCTTTATACTCTTAAAAACTACTGAAATCCCTAAAGAACTGTATGTAGGTTATAGTTATCAAGATTTACTATGTTAGAAATTAAAACTGAAATATTTAAAACACGGTTAAGAATTATTTTAAAAGTGATGATAGTAAAGCATTACTTGTTAATATACTTATAAATATCACATTTCATGAAAAATGACTCTATGTACCAAAAGAAAAAGTTTAGTGAGAAGAATGGCCATTGTTTTAACATATTTTGTAGAACTTTTTAATGTCTGGCTTAACAGAACACAACTAGATTCTTATATTTACTTCTATATTAAACTAATTAAAACATATTGTCTTAGTTGAAATTTATGAAACAAATCTGATCTTACATAGGTAAGTGAGGAGATAAGTAAACAAAAAAGTGAGGAGCATCCAAGGGCTATGCATATGTGTTGTTTGGCTAATCTCTTCTAGTCCCCCAAGCCCCTCTCCCCTTTGAGATCCATCAAGGAGGTGAAGGCCAGGGTGGGGGGCGGTAGGGTTAGGTGGCAGGGGGAAAATGGTGACATCTGTAATAGTGTCAACAATTTAAAAAGTGAGGAGTATTTTAACAGATAATTGTAGACATTCTTCTTTAATATACCCAAAGTGACAAGTGGAGATTTCAAGGTGAGCTATGTGAAGAATTTGAAACTGTATCAAAGAAATTTCTGTACTTTGCTTATTAAAATCTATTGGTCTATCTTGCCCTTTGAATGGATTTTTTACTCATGTATGACTTTATGATATTATGCATTGATCATCTGGAAAACACTGGTTCACTGAACTATGCATTTCTTCTGAATGTCAACACCTAATTATACATTTAAAAAATCACATTTAACATCACCACTGATGTCATCAAAAATGTAAGCAGTCACTCTAATGGTGAAAGATATAACCTTTTGCTTAAGAGCTCAAATTTTATCACTGGGTATACTGTCAATTCTTTTTCTTGAAATGGCAGACTTACTTTGTTCATTATGGAGAAAATGTCTGCTAAATATCCAAGCTATGTAAGTATAGTGTGTCAGTCAGTCATTTTCAAGTAAAAATAGTGTTCTGCAAAAATAAATAACTAGTTTGGCTCAAGTAACCACACAAGTGTTTTTCTTTGAGACTACCATTGAACTTTGACACATAGAAGTGCTGTATCTACACCTACCATTGTGTCATACAAAATATATAAAGGGTTAAAATGTAATAATAGTAATAATTTTTTAACTGCACATATATGGAAGTGAAGAATATGAGTGCTAGTACAGTTATGTGTCATGGCCTGGATTCATACTAAGGTGCCAGCACTTTCAAGCAACACTGATTTTGTGCCACCAGTACAAATGTCAACACAGTAAAAAAGGCAAAAGAAAGTCTTATTAATATTATGAAAATAATATTGATTTTGCAGATTTCCTGGAAATGTCTAGGGGAGCTCCAGGATCCATGAGCCACACTTTGAGAACCACTGGCTATTGTAATATTGCCTCTGACAGGGAAAGGGTGTTACCTTCATGATCCATACATGCAATTTATTTATTTATTTATTTATTTATTTATTTATTTATTTATTTATTTAGTTCATTCTTCTTTAACATTATTTATGAACTTGAATGCTCTATTTATAGAGAAGACAAAAAATATTGAAGGTTTTATTTAGTGTAAGGCACTTGAAGTATCTTTTTCTCCATGACATAGAGAAGAGACACTATTTTCAATTTAAGTTTGCCATGAATAAGGTAACATTTTATATGAATCTCTGGGGTTAATAGGTAAAAGGGAAAAATCATTCACTTATTTTTCTTTTTTTGGGTAAAGAATAGAAAGTTTAATTTTTTGGTAAAGTTTAAGTTCACAGGTATCCTGTAACTTCATACCTGAGTTGCATCCTAGACATGAATTCACACAAATAACAGGAAACAACCACCACTGAAACAATTCTATTCACACTATCCATTCACTGGTTTTTCTAGGTAACTAAAGGAAAACATTTCTTTCAACTAATCTACGTTACAGCAAGAAATCTTTATATATACATATATGAAATGTCATATTTGACAACTGGTTATGACTTAATTGCTAGTTTAGAGAATTTAGCAATTCTGAACATTTAACATGATTATCCTATGTCCCAACGGGCTGTGTAATTCTATTAAGGCGTTTCTATTGGATTTTCATGCAGCATTATTTCATTCTTCACAGTACCTATACTTTTTGAAGCTGTTCTTCTTCAGGAAGTTCTGTATTTTAAAATGCTGAAATATTCACCAATACAAAGAACTACTGTCAGCTTTGATGGTAAATGTTATAAGGTTATCATATATACAAGAAGACACTGTTCTCCCCTGGTGACATTTACTGTACCTTGTATCACATTTAACACTTCGTTAGATGATCGCTTTCCCATAATAATCAGAAAAAGTGGAAACTGGTCTGTTTTTTGAGTCCGAACGGTCTGTGCAACAACACTGCCAAAGTGTCTATTGCACATCGTCAGAAATCTAAAATGAGACAAAATCCAAAGTAAGTTTCATTTCAGAGTTTAATAAATTTACTAGTACCCCAACAAAAAACTCACTGTTTTATTACTTATATTAAAATTAGGCAGCTTGTCTGATATCAATAGGTGAAGCCTTGCTATACTGAATTTTCCACTACAGAACAACTGATACAGAAACGATTATCGTACAGTGAAGCAGGCAGCACACCCTGAATGTTGTCTAGGGCTGACAGTGCAAGATTCTTACTGTTGAACATGGTAAGCTGTACTACCCTAACATATGTGTGAAGAATCAACAAAATGAATTTTAAGAGAAAATAATTTCCTAAGTAGGACAAATATTGCATGGTACAAAGTTAAATTGACTATCATTATCCTAATCTAAACAGGATTTGGCAACATTTCCACAAGTTTTTAGAATCAAGACTTGCACTTTAGAATTGTGTTTTCTCCAACAGCAGAAGGTCTTCTAGTTTCATACTTAGTATGGGATAAAAATAATAATTCTAAGCTTTTCACCAAAAAAAGCTCAGAGATATTAGCATACTGAAGTCTAGCATTAGTATTCTTAACACGATCTGGAATAAATGAAAAAACTGATAAAGCTTTTCTCTTCTATTAGAGGACTGTTTGAAATTAGCATTTCTTTCAAGAGAAAAGGGTAGCTTATGATATGTTTTCAGATCTGATGGTAAAAAGTAAATGTCATAATAATAATGAATTATGAAAGACCAAATGCAAATATAGAATGCTTTAATAAGATCCAATTTAATAAAGTCTGTAAAAATAATGGACTTTTAATAACACAGGTCACAAAAGGCAAAACAGTGGAAATTCTGGGGACTAGCCACTGGTACTAGCTTATTAATTCTTAATTATGTTCATGAAAGGCAACTTAAATCGTGTGTTTTCTTATGCCTTATGATAATATTTTAGGTAACAACTCCTCTGAAATGTATGTTCTAGCTGATGAGCAAAGTCCTGTCGTCATATGCGTTAGAAGGTAAATCTATTTGAAAAGACAAATGGCATTAAAATGTCATGTGCTCAGATTCATTTGATATCAAATTCAAAACAGAATCAAACCTCTTAATTTTTAAAGCCAATATATTTGTCTACAGAAATTCATCTCCCAAATTTAGGCTGAATCCCCATAAAACCTATGACATGACTATATAAAGTAGACCGTGTTAAACACCACCAGAACTGTCAGCAAGAATGCCAAGACAAGTTAGCGCCACTGTAAATAAGTTCATGGGAGGCAGGCTCATATATGTATTTACAGCAGAAATAACCAGACCTCATGCGAATCTGAAATGATGAAGCCTTGAGAAACCCATTGTTGGCCATGAAATATCAATGCCCCTATGAAATTCAGATCTTCACATTCCACAACTATTATGAGATAAAAGGTGCTCAAGCAGCCTAATCCTCTGTACCAAAGTTCACACCCAAGTTTCTCAATGGAGATGTGTAGGAGACTAGAAAGTTAAGATCTAATTTTTCTCTCCACTTTTTACTATAATATTTCAAGTCAATCTTGCCCCTGATCTGATCATTGGCATCCTCTGAAATGAAATATTATCAAAACACACACACAGCTGGAATGTCATTTCCTTTCACACTAATGGGCATCACATGGTAGATGCCCATCACAGAACTAGCCTCACAAGTGATACTAGCTAAATGGGGTACTCCTCAAACGGGAGAGAAAGGAAAGGGAAAATGAAAGGAAAGGGAAAAGGAAAAAGGAAAGAGAAGGAAAGGGAAGGAAAGGGAAAGGAAGGGAAGGGAAGGGAAGGGAAGGGAGGGAGGGAGACTTGCTTGCTTAATGGTTTTATGAATTCAATTTTAAGACAACATTGCCTGAGAATTGTGTACTTCCCAAATTTTATTTTTGTGGAAATAAGCTAGAAGGAAAAATAATTATGAAAATGTGGTTATTTTATTGGGTTTAAAATAATATATAACACAAATTTCAAAACTACACAAAACATATTCAAGAGAGGTGCAGACTTCAAAGACACATTAGCTGTTCAATTAACCATAAAAAACAACAAAGTGATCAGTTTACAGCAGAGATTGGTAAATCATTCTAATTTTTTAGAGGCAGTTGAGAAATATACAGGGATCATGCAGCCTGTTGATACTTTCTAGTAGCTTTGACTACCAATTTGTTCTGATCAAAGAGAGACTTCGTTAAAATTTTAATTAATGTGATTAATCTAAGATCTGAATTGTGTTTACTCTGAGATTTTCAAATTGTAATCATCGAGAGCCTGTAGGGGCAATGGACAGCCACAAATTACAAAATTCCTACTTGTCAATTCCTTGCGCTATAATTTACAAGAACTTAATGCAGATACCAAATTTTTCTAATAGCTGGGAGGCTCTGCTTCTTCCTCTAAAGATCATTCACAGCACAAAGTCAGCATTCAAAGTTAGCATTCACGGCACATTACCACCAGCAAAAATCCAGTTCAAATCAGAACAAAAACAGATTCAGGAAAAAAAAGTTGTTTTAAGAGTAAAAAATATGTGGTTCTTTTTGTGTGTGTGTGGTATTTTCTTCCTTTAGAATAGGTGTGGCAGTGCACCTAGTGGCAGCACCAAAGTTGTCAACCTAACTAACTGCATATGATATTCATAGGGTGAGGTGTCATGAAGGGAGAATGGTTTCTACAGCAATTGGATACCTGCAATCTCAAACCCAAAGGAGAAAGCAACTGTTCTGTGGCAAGGAGAAATGGCTTTTTAAATTATAATATTTTAATAAATCAAACAACCTACTCATCATAGACCTATTTGGGGAATAAAAGTTGATTAATCAACTGCCCAAACCCAAAGCTAAAGTGACAAATTTGAAAAGACAAAGAATAAATGCCCTCACTAAGGGGTTAAAATGAAGGAGAGAGGAAGGAAAGTAGGGGAAGAAAAAGGAAGGGTCAAGAAAATGAATTAAAGGACACAGTCAACCACAAATCAGGTATAATAAAGCAACTCATGTCTCTGTGGAGTGGGAGGATTAGGGAGCGGAAAGCCTCAAACTCTGACCTTGGTAAAGAAACAAAAATAAAATTAGTAGCTCATATTCATCAGTTCTTGCTATTAAAGATCTAAGATAAAATCTTATCTTTAAATCTAAAGTTTGGGGAGAAAAATAAATAGAACATCTGATGGCTAGCAGAGATTGATCATTAGCAAAATTTTCAATCTCTGGAGTTTTTTAACTTGCTAATGAAAATCAGGATTACTAACAAATCAGATATGGATAAAAGTAATCTCATTTTAATTTAAAACAGGATATAATTTAGTTTCTTTCCATCAAAGTCATAATCACGTAAGTTGCGGCTTTTACTAAGTTGTACCCTAACATAAAATATTTACTAAAAGTAACAGTAATTTGAGAGGAGGGTGATGACATTTCACAAACGTTTACTATTTACCTACTCTGTACTAGAAAATGTAAAAAAAAAATGCACATCTGACAAAAAATGAACCTATAACACCGTGCATGACTTCCATGTAAAGGGGGAATACTATTTATCTTTAAAACACTTACATTCTTTTTTTATTGTTGTTCAAGTACAGTTGTCTCCATTCCCTCCCCCAACTCCACCCACCCCCACACCTCCCACTCTTGATCGGACCTCACTATGGCTTTGTCCATATGTTCTTTATACATGTTCCTTGATGACCTTTCCTATTTTCCACACCATTATCATCTCCTCCAGCCCCTCTGGTTACTGTCAGTTTGTTCTTTATTTCAATGTCTCTGGTTATATTTTGCTTGCTTGTTTGTTTTGTTGATTAGGTTCTGCTTATAGGTGAGGTCATATGGTATTTGTCTTTCACTGCCTGGCTTACTTCACTTAGCATAATGCTCTCCAGTTCCATTCATGCTGTAACAAAGGGTAGGAGCTCCATCTTTGTTTCTGCTGCATAGCATTTCATTGTGTAAATGTACCATAGTTTTTTGATCCATTCATTTACTGATGGGGACTCAGGCTGTTTCCAACACTTGGTTATTATAATAAATTGTGCTGCTATGAACATTGGGGTACACAGGATCATTTTGCATTGGTGTTTCAGGGTTCTTAGGGTATAATCCCAGCAGTGGGATTGCCGGGTCAAAAGACAGTTCCATTTTTAGTTTTTTGAGGAAATTCCATACTGTTTTCCACAGTGGCTATACCAGTCTGCATTCCCACCAACAGTGTACTAGGGTTCCCTTTTCTCCATGACATCATCAGCACTTGTTTGTTGATTTGTTTATGATGCCCATTTTGACTGGCGTGAAGTGGTATCTCATTGTGGTTTTAATTTGCATCTCTCTGATGGCTAGTGATGCTGAGCATTCTTTTATGTCTGTGGGCCCTCTGTATGTTCTCCTTGGAGAAGAAAAAATTATGTTCTTATAAGATATTATGTATAAAGCACTCCAAAGTGTGCCTAGAATATGATAGTCCCTTGATGTTGGTGGCTATTTTTATTACTATTAGTTGTATAATGATATTTAACATTTTTGTCATAACTTCCAGGATTAAAATAATAGCTTATACTGATAGGCCAACACTGATTTTTTTTTTTGCATAATATGATATAGCATCAAAGAATTGCTGACTAAATAAAAAGCCATTGGTTTTACTTTCAGAGAATGAAAGAGCAGGTATTGATATTCAGAAAGTAAAACAAAAAATTATAGATGCTGCAGCTGTACAATACTACAAAGCTTCACATATTTAAAACTGGATACAAAACTACAATTGCTATTTTTTAATACATCTATGTTTAGTAATGCTAGTTACTTTAAAACCAAGACTTAACATGAAAATTTCTGTCTGCTTACTCTTGAGCTATTAAATACATTAAATCTCTTTCTGATAATGTGTGAACCATTTCTTGAAAACAAGTTTACTGAGCAGAAGAAATTAATGTTCAACAGTACTACAGGACTTCTCAGCATTACCCAAGAGTTTAAGGCAAGTCTTTTGTATATAGTTCCTTAGCTGAAGCTGCTAACCTTATACTACAATACTTGTTTTGAAGTCACCTTGGTAACACCCCAAACTAGTGTTTTTTGTTACAGTAATAAGCCTCGTTATTTACACATAATTCATTCATGTGTTTGTCCAAACTTATTTATGCACACTGGTAGAAAAACCAGAAGATAAAGTACCTTACAGATCATCTACCTATTTGCCAATACACACTCCTACTTTCTCCCCCTTTTCTCTTTTACAGAGAAATTAAAGCCAAGGTCCTTTAATATGTGAAGTGAGACTTAATCAAGTTGCTAGTACTGTCAGGCATACGCAAACCAGGCTAGCCTGAGTTTTGTCTCCTGCAACATCATCTCCACAAGTCTGCATAGCATTGTTCAGCTCATTTCTGGAGTTTCTCCATTAGGAATGTTCAGCACCCCTGGGGCATACTTTGTCCTTTGACAGTGGCTATGATTTTTGGAAATAGTCCTAAGTCATTGGTTCAAACTGAGGTAAACAAGGTACATGATTAAGCTCGGGGCACTGACTCTACACTCAGTGGTCTTTAAGCTTTAATGGTCTAGGAATCACCTAGGAAGTTTACTTAAAAGGCAAGTTCCTCAGCTTCATTCTCTCAAAGATTCTGAGTCAATAAATCTGGGATAAGGCCCAGGAAACTGCTTTTTAAATAAGCTGCTAACCCCAAACCAGGTGAATGGACAACACTCCGAAAACACTGCCTTCAGAACACAGGACTGCTTTCTTTGTAAGGCTGTAAGCAGCCTCTGAAGGCAGTTTTTAAAGACGTTATCTCCAAAATGTTTTGGGCAATGGCTGCTTCACTAGACCAAGTGTCTAGTCTTCTGAGGTGATTGCTGCATTGAAGATGGTAATTCTCACTTGCTTCATTTATATAGATGAGCTGCAATCTGATATGAGACAAACAAACAAATACCTCTAAAGTCTGTGAGCCTCAGGTGATACACAAAAAACAAATCAGGGATGGGGAGGTTGCAATATAAAATAAGTCATCAGGGCAAGTATCACTGAGAAGTTGATATTTGAGCAAAGACTCAAAGTGGTGAAGGAGGAAGGGACAACACATATCTCCAGGAAGAGAATTCCAGGCAGAGAGAACAGCAACTAAAAAAGTATCTAGCATATTTAAGAGGTAACAAGAAGGTTAGTAAGCTGGAGAACAGTGAAGTATAAAAGGCAAAATTGATAGTTTTGACTATTTCTACATGGTAAAAAACACCATAACAAGGTCAAAAGAAAAATGATAAACAGAGGGAAGAATTCTGAATTTCAAACCACAGAAAAAAGACTAATTTCCCTAATACAGGAGTGGCCAAAAGGTTTCCCATTGTTTGTATGGAAAATAACACAACAATTAATAAATAATAATACAAGAATAAAGTGTTTTGTGTACTCACAACTATAAATTTACTTTTGCCCTGTTTATAAAGAATTCTAACAAAACAATGAGGAAAAAGATCCACCAACAATATATAAAGACAGCTCCAAGAAATGGGAACAGTAATGGCTCAGAAACATATGAAAAGATACTTAAAATAACTCAGAATGAGTTAACTCCTAATTAAAGCTACATCAAGAAACAATTTTTATGTCAGATTAGTAAAAATACAAAAACAGTACTACCTTGTGATGGCAAGGTTATAGGGAAACAGACACTATTGTATACACTGTTAGTAAGAGTGAAATTGGTACCAACTCCCCTATGGGCAATTTGCCAATACCTATAAAAATTAAAAATGTACCTATACTCCTAAACTAGGACACCTACATCTGGGAATTTAGTCTATTGATATATTACCATGTGGAAATCACCTAAGTGCACAAGTAAGTACTACAGAGTTATAATAGCAGAATACTGGACATAATTCTAATGCCCACCAATAGGATCTGATTAAATAAATTATAGTATCTTTTGGAATTTAAAGAAATACTAGGTAGCCATAAAATATAAAGAGTTCTTTATGAACTGATATGGAATATATTTAAGATATAATGTTAGTGGAAAAAGCAGACTGTTAAATAGTGTTTATCATTTGTGTAAAACTGGGGGAAAATAAATATAGCATATTAGTTTGCTTATATATAAAATAATCTCTGAATAGATTAAATTAGAAGCTTATAACATTGCCTCTGGAGAAGGTAACTTAGAGACAGGTTAAGTAGGAAGGAGACTTTTTATTATAAACTTTTAAATTTTTATTTATTTTTTATTTAATCGTAATTGTTTTTCACTACCATTTATTACATACCTTTTTATGCCTTTCGAGTCTTGACTACTGTGAATATATTAGCCAATCATGAAATAAATATAAAATTTGAAAGATAATAATTTCCTTACAAAAACAAAAATTGCATGTGATATCAATTCCATAAACTTTAAACATACTGTTAATCACGTCCGTCTTTTTTTTTTTTTTATCATCAGTCTTTTGTCCAAGTATATCTTTTCCTTTTGGCAGTAATCACTGTCCAGGTGGATACAATTTTTTAGCCTTCTACACTACAGTAATGAACCAGCATTTTAAATGGATGAATAATATAACTATACACTTAGAGCAAGATTTTCTTTTTAGTGTTTTTAATAATTAAAGAATGCTTAGATAAATATCCTGAATTATAACCTTAGGAAAAAAGTCTGTGAAGTGGAATTATAGGGTAAAAATTAGAGTCATTTAATTACTATCAATACATATTATCAATTGTTTTCTAGAAGGATGGCATAATGCCTCTCCATGCAAATGCAAATAATGTATGCACCTTAGAGAACACAGCCAAACTAAAGGCAAGTTTAAGAAAACACAGAATGAGACTTTGGGTAGATTTAATCTCAAAAGCATCTCTCAACTGTCTGAGGCTCGGACTTTCCAGTAACAGCAAACTGTGAAATTGTCTCAAGAGAGTAGTGGACAGAGTTTTAAAAAACCAAGTAACTTCTTAGTTTACCTCCTTATTGTCATCTATAAAGCACTCAAGTGGAAAGACTTTGAGGCACTGACAGTTTAATGACGGGTATAGCTAATTTACAGGGACTAGTTTATACTAATTTTGTGGAAGAACAATAATAAATAGATAATTGGCTGTCTTTTTCTCACCACTAGTAAGAATATAAATATTTATTTTAAATACTTAAAATATAAATCTTAGTTGGGATGGATAAGAGAAAACATCTAATCTAATCTCTTATCAAGTGCAGAAATTCCTTCTCTAGAAATGTAAAGAGAAGATTCATTTTCTAGGGGCTGTATAAGAGAGCACTTTCATGTTCAATGTCAGACAACATTTCTTCTGTGCTCTTTCACCAAATGATCAGTATTTTTGAGGGCTCACTAAATATATGACAAGATATGGTTTTTGTTCTTAAGACACTAAGGATATTTTGGGTTTGATAAATCAAGGATCCCCCAAATGGAACATATATGGTATATAACTGGGGCCTAGGTTTAGTGTTTCAGACTAAGTGCTGGAGGGAATCAGAGGAGAAAATGGGTACTTAGAAGTCAGGGAGGACTGTGTGTTCCAAGATAGAGCTATTATCAGGAGGAATCATCTCTGCATTCCTAGCACCTAGTGACTAACATATTTGTTGCATGAATGGGCCAACTCATGCTTCAGTAACCTTTATCTCCACTGTGACAATGTTAACCATACAACTTTTCCTTCTGTCTTCCAACTGCTGCTGAAGTAAGTTTAATTAAGATAGTTGGCATGAATTATCACAATCTCCCAGGCCTTTTACTGTGCTTCCACCTCCATAGGTCATTTGGACCTGCAAATTAAGCAGGTAATAGTCCACAAGTTCATGACTCTAAGCCTCCCTTTTAGTTTTTAGCATACTGCAGTTTTTACATAATTTCATCCTGTCATTACTGACTGACTGAACATGTGATTTAAAAGGGGTTTAAAATATCCAAATAGTAACATAATAAAGAAAGTAGGAAATATTGCAAGGAACATAATACTGTCAGGAAGAACAAAGACTTTGGAGTCAAACAAACCTGATTTTTCAACTGCTAGTTGTTCCTTTGGATAATTTAATTTTTCTGAGCTTTTTCATCTATAAAATGAAGATAATGATATCCATTTTTAGAATTAGACTGTAGGTTAATAAATATTACTTCTTTTCCTTCTCTTTTATGTGCTTTAGAGTCAAAATTGGTTTTCCTTTCTCAACTCCTGCCCCCAAATTAAGGATGTGGCAAAATGGTTCCTAAAATAAGTTATAATACCAATCTCACGCTCAACATCCCTAAACAAGGAGTTATACGCAGCACCATACTTGGCACTGTATTATATTATTGTATGATTTCTACATTTATATATCAGCATCATCATAAGATAAGATCATACCCTACTCTAGGACAGAGATTTGAAGTAAAGATATATACTTTTCATGTTGCTATGTTCTCTGATTTTTTTCCAGCTGCAAAATTTGGAGACAATGTGATTTTAATATTATATAAAAAATGTTCAGCATCATTTATTTCAGAGCTGGTCAGTTTCTCAAGAGAACCTTGACATTTCTTTATGTATTTGAAAAATAATTATCATCCTAATGGGAAAAAATATGGGAGGCCATTAGTAAAAATCTTATACACAGGAGGAAAATCTTTAAAAGATACATGACCAACAGCACAGAACATTTGCACTTTTAGGCACTCATCAAAGCTTTCAAGCAAGAATTAATTACAACCCAGCACTTGACAAAGGCTCACTCAAGACTACCAGTGTTTGACAGAGAGTTAAACGAATAGGTTGACTATGTAAGCTTTTCCTTTGAGCTCTATACCTGTTATGAGTTAAATCTTCAAAAAGGAACACTTAAGGACCATATTACCTAAGCTCTCTAAAGAATTACCATTACTGAAAAAAGACTTAGTACAAAGCCCTCTGCTTTTTACAGGGGATTGATAAAAGAAACAGCTGTTTAAAATGATCTGTTTTATGCAAAATAACAGTAGAAAAATAACTGTCTATTATATTATCTAATGACTCTCAAACAGAAAAACATATAATTCTTCCTTGAATTCAGTTACAGGAAATTAAAAAATTTTATTATTTTTAATTTTTCAATTACAGTTGACATATAATGATATAGCAGTTTCAGGTATACAACACAGTGATTAGACATTTATATAACTTATAAAGTGATCTCACTGATAAGTCTAGTGTCAAGAAATTGAGATTAGGCTTCCTTTAATCAGACAATGAGTACCGTAAATGATAAACTATAATCTCTAGGCTATAGTACCTGGCAAATAATAGAAACTTAAATATATATTAGATGAATAAACGAATAAATGAGGATATGCCTATTACATTTCCTTTTTTTTTTCCTTTAGCTCCAAGAACTATGGAGTTGTTTTCAGTGTTTATGTGCAAAATTTGAGTCAACCCAAGTGTTTAGAAATACTCATTATCTGACACTTTTAATTGGCTTTATCTGCTTTTATTTTTATTTTCCTGTTTTACATTGTATTTATTAATGTGTAGTTATTATGCCCATTTATAAAGTAGGAAAATAACGAATGCTAAGTGGAAAAACAGACAAAAATACCTAGGAGAGAAAATAAGGGGAGCACTATGGTACAATAAATACTTAACGGATACTTTACTGGATAAAGGATAGGTAATAGAACAAAGGGACTGCAATAGGTAGAATGAATAACAGAAATCAGTATTATCTGAGGAATCTGCATCCTTAAAGACAAGTTAATACCTTGATTTTCAAAAAGTAAAGACAAGTGGTGAACTTGATCTCAGTCCCTTAAAAAATCTAGAAAAGTCACTTCTAGGCTGAGAACTCCAGAGCATTTCACAAGCTTCAACTATCTGGAAATCAGTAAGGCATATGACAAGGTATCTAAAAGTCTTCTCCTTCAGGCCCTGGCTGGTGGGGTTCAGTGCCGGCCTGCGAATCAAAGGGCTGTGGGTTCAATTCCCAGTCAGGACACATTCCTGGGTTGTGGGACAGGTCTCCAGCAGGGGGCATGAGAGAGGCAACCACACATTGATGTTTCTCTCCCTCTTTTTCTTTCTCCCTTCCCCTCTCTAAAAAATAAAATAAATACACAATCTTTAAAAACAAAGTTTCTTTCAAGATAAGATTCAGAAATGTAGGCTAACTTAATTTAATTTAATTTTTGTATTCCCACCTGAGGGCACTTTTTCATTGCTTTTAGAGAGACAGGGAGAGAGGGAGTGGGAGAGGGAGAAGGAAGGAGGGAGGGGGAGGTGAGGAGAGAGAAAGAGTGATAACATCGATTGGTTACCCTCTTGTACATGCCCGGGCCAGGGATCAAACCCACAACCTGGGCATGTGCCTTAGCTGGGAATGGAAATCAAATCCGCAATCCCTTGGTGCACAGGAAGATGTTCTACCCAACTAAGACACATTGACCAGGGTATGTAGGCTAAGTTAGATAAATTCTTTGTCACCAGGAAATTGAACCTGTAGAGTGCTACCAAACTGACAGTGACCTCAAATAATGCATCACTTGGCTTTGTCCTATAAACATTTTCATAAATGTCTGAGACAAATAAATAAAAAATATACATAGTGACAGACTTTTGAAAAATCAATGATCCCATTCAATTCTAGCAACAACTCTGAGGAATGAGGTTTTTATAATCATTTTCCAAGACAGAAACTGCAGCTTAAGAGGGTTTCAGCAACTTGCCCAATGTCACTATGGAAGTCTAATAGTATTGCCAGAATTTCAATCCTAGTCTGACTAAATCCAAAATTCAATCACAATCTTAACCATTATGCTGTCATGCATTCTTGTAACATCCAATGAATAATTATTGAGATTGTAGTAAGAAATAAAAATGAAAAAGACTGATGTAATTCTTGCCCTTATGAAGCTTATATCCCAGTGGAAAAATCAGAAAAAAAAATTGTTTTTGAATAAGCAAAAGTAATAGCTTAATAAGAAAAGTTCTAGGAGAGTACTATGAAAGAGAATAATGGTGGAGGGGACTTCTCTAGAAAGGTTTATCAGGCTTTTATGAAAGGGAGACATTTCAATGGAGACTTGAAGAACAGAATATTAAGGTCATTTTTGTCCGATGACTTGTGTTTTCTCAGTGAGGGCAGGTGGGAAAGGGAATGGAATGGAACATGAAATGTTTCGTTTGTGAATGAGGAGTAGTATGGAATAAGACTTCTCACCTAGGGAAAGAGAATTAGCTAGAAAATCACACATAGGTTTGCTCAGCATTATTGTGTATTTGTTTAAAGTTTGTGTTTTTAAAAAAAAAATCAGTGTGATTTTTCTCCAGCAAGTTCAACTGCAATTACACAGGCATAATGAAGGCAAATAATTAGGTTTAATTTTAACATTTGGTGAATCCCATGTTTATTGTTTCCCTGAGCAAAAAGTCCATGCCTTATACTTTTCTTATATCCCCTTATAGGGCTTTGCAGCACAGTTACTCAGTATATTTTTGTTGTTGTTGAATAATCCAGCATGGCAAGGTCATGGGAAATGAAGCATTATGTAGCAGAAAAGCATAGGTAGCTTTGGGATTTACATCTGGTACAGCCATTTGCTTGACCTTAGGTAAGTTACAGAATGTCTCTGAGCCAAAGATAGTTTCTTCATATGTGAAACTGGACCTTTGTGATTTACCTTTCAGAATTGTGGTTAAATGAGGTAACATATAGAGTGAGGATTGAATGAGCTCACATATACAGTGTCTGGCACACTGTAGGTGCTTAATTAATGGTTCAGTTGTTATATGTGTTTTGTTTTTTTAAAAAGCAGTAGTGATAGTCTTGCTCTTGGCTATTGATACTCTCATAGAAACTCCTGTCACAAATGACATGAGCTTGGAGAACACTGCTAAGGGTAAAGAAGCTGCCTTTATTGGTGAAAGAGGCAGAAAATGATTCCTTAGCTAAGGAATGAACCTCACTAAGTTCACTCTGACTAAATCATCACAAACTGGTCAAGACAGAAACCAATGAAGTAACAAGAGAGATCTAGTGCATGAGAAAAATAAGGTTTGATAAAAACTTACAATGCTGTTCTTCTGAACTATCTTGTCAACAGTATCACCTTTGTACTGTTCTTTTCTAGCAAAGGTTTTCACATAGACTAAGGAAACATCGACTACTGTATCTGAGTTACATGTATATTTCCTGAATAGCATTAATTACATTAATGTTGAGGAAAAAACATATTTTCACAGAAATGATTGATTCTGACACAATGCATATACCATCAGGGCACTTATAATCACAGGACTAGGTAGTGTGGGAAGTATCCAAATCAGAGTAAAAAATGGCTTATAAGCTGGTAATTTAAAATTACTTCAAAGAACATTTTTAAAAGGATAATCTATTTTAAAAAGAGTAAAGAATGTATTATAAACATTTAGCCATCATCTGTACACAGATTGGCTTGCTCTCAATCATAAGAGGCCATCACCTCTTATCATTCCCCTCCTTCCCTTCCTCTCAGTACTATTAGGAAACTATTCACAAGTGCACCCTTGGACAATGCTGAGCAGTAATTATGACTTGCTGACAAAGAGATATGAACAATTACTGAGCCCACTTGAAACCCTACACTAATAAAGTCATTAGATGCTGCCCTTGCCATGATCCTTCTAAAAGCTTCTGAAGTTACAAGAACACACGGCATTGTTTGCAGGGACAATTGCTGCTGGCAGAACGCAAACCTTGAGTTAAACCATGCTGCAAATTGATCTTGACATTCTGTTAAGACTGCCACTAAAAATCAAAAGCAGAGGAGAAAAGGAGAAAATGAGTGGGTAGGATGTAATCATGGAACAGGAGGGGTTCCTCCTCACCTTCTCTCCTCCCTCTTCACAAAACAAACCAGGGAGAAAATGTCAACCTCTCCTGGTGTTTTGGAACCTTTATTTTAAAGCATTAATTAAGCCCTTGACCTGGGATGTTTAGGATGACAATACATTTCCTTTAAAAGTACTAGAAGGAAAACATAGCACAAAGGAATAAAGAAGTTTGGGGAAAATCATATGGAAGTCTGGCATGGAAGGCTCTCTGGAAGTCTTAGTTCCCCAACCACAACATGCCCATCTGTTTTCTTAGTGACTGCTGCAGATTCCATATCTGTTCCTAGGGTAGCAGCTGTAAATTAACCCTCCTTGTGTCTCCCATGCAGACCCCACGCCTGGGTGACATTTGCTGGATCAAATGGGAGTTTGGGGTTAGAGTAACATGGTCAGCTAGGCTTCAGCTAGGCATGAACTACTAACTAGTTTGGAATTAAGGGTAAACCACTTTGAATATGGCTAATTACTGACATGGAACAGGCAGATGAAGACAGCTACTAATAATAAAAACTCTAAGTCCATTAACTCTTGCCGAAGATTAAGTAATGCAGAAAACTACCACTGAATGTTAAGGCTAACAAGTACCTGTCAACACAGTAGCAGAAGTTCACAGTTACCTGAAATACTGCACCCAAGGGCATTAAGTTCAAGAGCTAATATTGACAGGCAGTAGAATTGTCTGTGAACACTGGTATTGTGTACGCAAAACTCAATACAATGCTATGTATGTTACATGCAAGCTGTGTAAATCAGGCATTGTCAGCAATTCCTTGTGAAGTTTGCAGCTACTCTGCACACTGCTTAGAAGTGGTGTGCAATGACTGAGTTAACACTGTAGCATGTACACTGATGTGCAAAACATTCTCACCTCAGGAATGTATTCACATATAAGCAACTCATTCTTCAGCACCCATAGCTAGCTAATTACCCAGTTGACATTATGCTAGTCATTTCAATGTTTAAGCTTTTTAGAACTAGATAATCTAAACAAGTATGTATATTGGATGGACTAATGGAGACATTTGCCTTGTGAGCACTTCTGGTGAGATCAAGGGATATCTATTAACTCACTGATTACAAGCGATACTGGGGGTTTACTGTGCTACTATGTTACGTGACTTCCTTGATGAAGTAACCTCAGAGAAGAACCTACAGCTTAACACTGAGGGCACTCATGTGCTAGTGGGGGGTCTAACAGAGGAAAGCAAATAAATGCTTTTTATTGTGCAGGTGTTTTATATAGTGCTATCTATATTTAATTCTGATGGTGCCCACATGGAACCTGCCTGGCTGCTGGGCATATCTCGCCATATAGCCAGCCCAGCACTCTGGTCCTATGAACATGTTTACTTAATCAGTGCCAGCACCACGGGGGAAGGCTCAGAGTACCATCACAGAATGACTCGATGTGAGAGGTCAGTTGTTTCAGGGGTCTCATAGAGACTTGATGAGTCTGGGCAAGAAACTCTGGAACCATTGGATGAACTCATCTAGGGGGGACTCAAGTCACTTTTCCAGATGGCCTGTGGGTACCCAACACAGGAGCAGAAGCCAAAATATTCTTGGGTGCTACAAGGCCAGTGGAAGTCATGGTACCCAGTATGGACATTTTTAATTCATTCTGCAAGGAGAGTGAGTTTTTGCTTAATTAGTCCTATTAATGACTATGGGGGAAATCATACAATTAGAAGGATACAACAGCATTTCCCATACTCTTTCCACTAGCTAATATGCCTATTAGAGATTATTTGTTTATTTATCAATACAATACCTACTTTTAAAAAAGCACTGTGTAACACATTGAGATTATAGGCATAGCTCTCTTGGGGAACTGGCAATCTAGAAGGGAGATAGAGGACAACCATACAGTGTAATGAGTACCATCAATACAGTTAGTATAGGGATACTATGGGAGCATGCAGAATGTGCATTCTAACTCAGAATGAGGCAAGAGAAGAGTGGAGAGAGGCAAGGTTTCCTAGAGGTGCTGTCTGTCCTGAATTTTAAGAAATTATTCTTTCATAGCCCAAGAATTCATGTACTATAAATATATTGTGATAAAAATATTTTTGTATTAGTTAAATCTATGATGGTTTTCTATATGACATAACCCAAGAGTATCTGATCTCTGCTCCATTGTTTGCCTGTAAGCATATACCAAAATTGGGTGGAATTATTAACCACTCAACTTCTTGAGATCTATCCACCCTGATTGGTTGACCCTAATCCTCAATCTGGTTCAAACCATTTAGGAATATATTAGCTGGCCAGATCTTTCTATCTTTTTTCTCTTGTCCATAGTTCTGTAAACCACTGGCCCTTCATTTCAGGTACCTAATGATGAGGTTAAAAATACCAATATCCTTTTGTAAGAATAACAAATATCTGCTACCCAATAAACTTGAAATGCTGCTAAAATAAAAATCTTTGAATAGAAAAAGTAAACTCCTAATTTCATCTTTTTGTGTCCTCTCTTTTAGGTCCTTTCCTGGCCCCTGGGTAGAGTAACTCACTATGAAGTTTCTTTATACTCTCAAAACACCTTGTACATACTTCATATTACTTATTAGCTCCCTGTCTCACCTACTAGAATGCAAGTGTTTTGAGCATTAGCACTGTATCTTTTTCAATTTTTTGTCATCACTGCATAGCACCATCCCTGGTTCATATTAAATATTCACTAAATGTTTATTCAATGAATAAATATGAAGTAAATACAAGGTCTGTCCAGAAAAAGTCCAGCCATTGTTAATATGAGAACAGCTTGTGCAACATTGATGGAACCTGGCAGCCAAGGAGAGTGGACTAGAATGCATGTGCCTGAACAATAACAACTTCACTATGCTAGTCAGTGGGGGCTGTAGACACCACTGACTGAGCATGTGTACTGTGTGGCTGTAGCATTCAAAATGACTATAGTGAGCAGAGCAATGAATCTGCATCAAATTTTGTGTTAAGCTTGAACATTCCTCCACAGAAACCATTTGGATGATTCAGAAGGCTGCAGCCATGGGCAACTGGTGATTTGCAGCTTCATCATGACAACGCACCTGCTCATGTATTACATCTCGTGTGGAGTTCTTTGCAAAACTTCAAATCACCCAGGTGACTCAGCCCCACTACAGCCCAGATTTGGTGCCCTGTGACTTCTGGCTTTTCCTAAAACTAAAATCACCTTTGAAAGGGAAGAGATTTCAGACCATGGATGAGATTCAGGAAAATACAACAGGGCAGCTGACAGCAACTAGGAGAACTGTGTAAGCTCCTAAGGTACATACTTTGAAGGGGACTAAGGTGTCATTGTCCTTGTGTACAATGTTTCTTGTATCTTCTTCAATAAATGTCTCTATTTTTCATATTACATGGCTGGATACCTTCTGGACAGACCTTTCTTAAGATATATTTTAGCCACTTCCAGAAGTGATTTGTAGGATCACCTTATTTATTATCATATTAGTTATCTGTTTTTAGCTCTTTCATCTCTTTTGTTTACAGGAATATTTCACTGTTTCTATCAGTATCATAGTTGAAACGGATATTCAGAAAAATTATATCCTCTAGCACCTCTTAAGACTAGCAAGGACATTCTGCTTACTGCTTTTAGAAACAATGGCCCTGAAATCCAACTAGACATGGCAGCCAACAAGACTGTTCAGAGTCTTCCAAGAAAGAAACGTCCATTTTGATACACAATACTTAAATTATAAACACTGTTCTTAGGTAGACTTGGATCCAACAAATTCATTTGCCAAATGCTAATTAAGTTTCTTTCTCCTAAAATTTTGCACAGTTCCTTATTTAATGAGACAAACAAAATGAGTAAGCCCCTCTTGAAGATCACGATTTAGTGAGCCCGTGCCCTGCAACAATCATTACAGTTAACATTTAATGTCATAGTTCACATTTGGAATATTCCAAGATCAACTCAGAAATTATTCTAATCCACTTCATACAGATACAGATTGTTTAACTTAAGTATTTAACTTAGAAAAGAAGTTATTAGAATCATTTTAGAGGTTGGGAAACCCATAATCATCAAATTCACAGGGGTATATAACAGTGATAGTCTATAGAAATCTGTTTCGTTTTTACTCTAGTTTATTAGTGAAATGAGGAAATTTAATATAACAGCAATTGACATTCTAGTAACCCTATCAGAGCATTCACTTAATTCAATATCCTTCACTTATATTCTACATACATGAGAGAGTCACAGTAAATTCTGGAGAACTAATGCCTCTGCAGGCTTAATCAGAGTATTGCTTAAGCAAAAGTAAATTTGTTTGGCAAGGCCCTCTCCATTTTGGGCATCAATTTCCCCTGGCTATTGTATCAGGGGTAGTCCCAGAAAACCATTAGGAAAGCCTCCAGACTAAACAGCTTACAGGTTCAGCATTCTCTAAATTTATATGATTAGCCTCAACCAGAATAGCCACATACGAGACCAGATAAGCTACCCACCAGGAATTTATTTCCACACTTTTACTTGTCATAAACAAACAAACAAACAAAAAATAAACCCACGGCAAACAATCTTATTTGTGATGGTGAGCAATCTCTTCTATATTTCCACATATTAATCTGTCCCATTTTAACTTTGGTAATAGGCAAATGATAGCATAACAACTTTTGATATATAGAACACTGATCAATAAATATTAGCACAACAGTCTTCTACTGAATTAAAAATATGAGGTTTTGTTACTCAGTGCTAATAGCATCAAATGGTGTCATCAGTTTTCATCACAAACACCTTTGGGTAAATGTGGTGATAAAAAGCCAAGAAAGACCACAGAGATGTAACTCAATTAGACAATTTCATTTAGATGAATCTATGATAGGTGGTAAGAAACTCGTGGTTAAAAAGTAAACCCTTTCTTGGGGCTCTGCATCAGCCTGGTTAATGAATTTTCTTACAGTTTTATATGCCTAAAAGAAATTCACTTTTACTCTCTTTTAGGAATATGCCATTCCAATGAATTTTCATCTTAATGTTTGTAACACGTGTATTTTCCCATTTGCCTTAACAGTAATAACGAGAAGCTGCACATGGAAAGGAGCTACATAATTTTGTTACTTTGTAGAGAGAAATGTAATAACTTACTAGTTTTTACTTTGTAATACGGACAGAACTTGATTTTGAATAAGGATGCCCAGTATTTTAAGGATGCCCAGAAATAGTTATATTGTTCTGTTTATTAAATTGAATTCCTTGATATTTCTATTTTCAGTCTTTAATATCATTTCTTTTTATTCTCATGACAGTAACTTAATAACGGGATGCCACATTTTTTAAAACGTAGATCGAAATAGCCTATCATACTTCACAGTCAGTCCTGCAATTCATTGAGAAATAAGCACTAAAGCCTTAAACAAGGCCTTTATTTTGTGTTTTAAAAAAGTGTCATAAGGAGTTAATAGGACACAGCTGTACTGGCTCTTTCTAATAAGCAGCTTCTGTCGCTTTGGTCACCACAGGTGTCTCTGTAACCTGCAAACTCTTATTACTAGTGTATCAAAGTTGTGCTACTTAACAGACTTCTTTAGTAAAACATAACAAAGCAATTACATGGCTGTTGATTGCCAGTCATAAAAAAAACCCCTCAAACACTGTTTTTCAAAAGAAACTACACTGCAATTTTTTGTCATTGTAAAATAAAAGGAACTAAGGAATTAAATGGAGGATAGAACAAAATAACAGCAGGTAGCCTGCTGAACTTAGCCACTACAGATGGTTTAGAAATAGTGTTTCCTTCTCCATCAAGTTGTGGATAAAAGGAAAGGAGGAGATTCCTTACTGCCAGTGAATGTGAAAGATTTAGCCAAGTCTCCAGTCCATGTATTTTGCCTCATGAAAGACCTTAGATACTGCATTTTTATCTGTTTTTGGCACTGCTTTTCATCACCTTTAACTGAGTGTGAATAATAGCCTGATTTAATTTAAACAAATACAGGTGCTAAAGGTTGTTTATGTATAACAGGGGACATTTCCAAGGCAGAACGAAGTCATCCTATGAAATTTCCTAAGCATTTGCTTAAAGAAATGAAGTGTTAGATGAAGGAATTGCTTCAACATTCTTTTGCTTCACAATTTAAGGAAAGAATTGTCTTTCTTTGCATATTTAGTTTACATAAAACAAAGTCTGAATGATGAGCAAAACTTCAGTGTGCCACAAAATAAAAAGACAAGTCAGATGATTCCATTTCTAACTGTCCTATAATTGTTTAAATTAGGTAACTATAGCAGACTTGCCTTAAAATGAATTAATTTAATCTCCTTGTTCATGAACCAGCAGACTATGGTTATGATTGTGTTAACACACCCTAAGTAGTATCACGGGATGTTATGGGCACATGTGTAATTAAATATGATGAAATATATTTCAGATAGGAAATGCAAATAGGCAAAATATGAAGAATTACTCACCACTTACAGATATTATGATTAACAAACTAAGTAAATTTACCCTGACAGCTAGAAAAGGGTTTTTTTCTATTGAGAATATGGATGTGTGCAAAAGAATGTGTGCAATAAAGCGATTACATCAATTAGCATATGCTAGAGTTACGCTATTACCAACTCCACTGCCCTGGTCCAGAATGTCCTGCCTTCTTCACTGGAATTATTAAAAAAATAAACTTACTAGTAGGATTATATGTTAGACTGGCCTTGCCTTTTCTAAACATTATTTAAAAACAGACTTTTCTCTAAATGTTTAATAACATATTACAACACTAGGACATATAGTACAAAGAAATGTACTATGTCTCTTTTATTGCACAAAGATAAGAACAATGTATTTTGGTTTTGGTTTTCTATTTATTCTTGAATTTAAGAAATCTTTGCAAGTTAAGGAATTTACACATGTGTTAGTGTGAACTAACTGCATATGTTAGCTACAACAAACAGCTTATGTCTAATTAAATATAATGGTAGAGAATTTAATGCCGAGGATGAAAATGCTTATGATGATAAAAAATCAAGTACAGTGATGACTTAAAAATAAAAAAGGCAAGAAGAAGCCCAACCATAACTTGTAAAGAATATTACCTTGCTCTATTGGCATCCTTTGTCAGATCCCAAGCCCAGGTTATAAAATTTTGGCTCAGATATGAGACAACAGATTCAGCACATAACATTTGTGAGCAGAACACGTTGGTTAATACACTTTCATCATGGTGGAGGTAGATAGCAAGAAGCTTTCTCTGAAAAAAGAAAAAAAAACCTGATGAGTTAAAATATCCACTAATGTAAGATTTCTTGAATGTTAAAGGGCATAAGCAATCAATATTAGCAGCAAAGACAAAATTGAATTCTATTCCCTAAAAGAGTACCCAACACTGGGAGTTCCTAAAGCATTTAGTAATATGGATAAATTTGCTTCCTTATACTTTAAAGAGGCTAGGACGGTTCTGTTCCATTTTACAGACTTGTCACAGAGTCCTGTTAACATGTGCAAGCCTATCTCAAGCAGAAATTGCAAAAGAATTATGTTTTCTTAAAATAAAATGGGTTTACCATTCTCCATATTTAATACATACTTTATAAGTAAAGGAAAAATTCATTTTGAACTATTAACTCTGTCTTACATATTTTCAATGTTTTTAATCTGAACACAGAATAGTCTCTTTTACTTGAAAGGAAAAAATCTGAAATGAAGTTCTTGTTTTATTCCTATAGGTAATTTCAAAGCCCTTAATGTGTTCCCATTTTGAAGTCCTTATTTAAGACCATGTAACATCTAATTGCCCCTTGAAAGGGTAGAAAAATGTTCACTTCACATGAATTCTTTCTAGTTTATATTTCAGAAAATGTCCTATTAGTTTTCTCATATGGAAAATTACTCTTTCCCTTTTGCCTGATAAAACTTGCTTTCAAGAAATGACATTTGTTTTTTTTAAAAGAAGTGTCTTATCATAGGTGGACATTCAATAAAATAACTGAAATTAAAAACTAAACCGAACAACATAAATTGCAACAATCAATCAGCCTTAAAAACAACAACGATTAAAGAGCCTAAATTGTTGTTAACTAATTTCTGATGCTACCTTGTAGAAGAGCTGAATTTAAGAACAGTTACTAGGAAATAAAAAGATAAACTTTTATGGTAAAGATAATGTATAAACCAATCTGAAATTCTAGCAAAGGAAAATTTCAAAAAAGCTCAGGGTTTTTCTCTTCATATTGAATAAGGATGTGATGATAATGAAAAAAAAACTTTGTGAGATACTAAACAAGAGAACATTTATAGAAAAATATAAGGCTCAAGTTGATGAAAGGTTAATTAAGTCTGATGAACATATCTGATGGAATTACCTGATAAATAATGCAAATTATAATGAAAAAAGAAATCATTAAACTATTTTCTCCAAAGGTAATCTTTGTACTAGATGAAAGTAGCCACATAGGTAGTTAAGATTCCATAAGCATCTACTATGAAGAGGAGGCAGCTAGTTACACACTCATTACCAACTTTAGTCCCCAGAATAAACCTGTAAAATGCTATTCTTAACTTTATTAGCATATGAGAAAATTTAGGCCTGGAGAGCTGACTTGCCTCAAATTCCACAACTTGTTAAGTAAGCAGTACATCTGGGATTAAAACCTAGCGTTCTTTCTTTAATAAAAACACTAACACTACAGGCAAGGCTTAAAAGTGCTTATTCAATATGAAGATGCCAGACTGGCCACTGGTTATACATCAGTGCTCCTGGGGCCTCAGAGACAGCATGTAACAGGCATTAGTACAGGATTTCTAAGTATAAGTAGCTCAGCTACTCCAACAGTTTCTGCTTCTATGTTTCAGGTCATTTATTCATTCATTCAACAAGCATTTGTTGAAATACTCTTTTTGTCATGCCCAGCAGGAAGCAGCGGTGATAAAAATGGTGAGTAAGAAAGACTCAGGGTTCTTCATCTATGTGGAAATCTGCAGGTAACAGTGGCTGGCTTTTTAGGAAGTTTGTAATCAGATACATTACTGGAGAGATACTTATCTGATAAATTCCTACTCATCCTTTAAGGCTCAAAGCAAAAGCCTCTGTGAAACCTTCCCTGATTCCTTTAGGCAGAGTTAAGAGCTTCCTTTTCTGGGCCTCTATCTTCCCATTAGTATTATAATTGTTTACCAATATTCCCTCTAGACAAAGTCTCTCAAGTGCAAGGTTTGGGTCCCATCTCTTTCAGTCTTCTTTGCATCCTTAAGCTAGCATAGATCTCAGTATGTCTGATGAAAGAAACTTGAATGCTGATTTCAACCACAGCACCCCACCCCCCGCGCAGCAAAAAAAAGCTACCAAATGGCAGCAGCAATACCAAATCACTTTTAGTAAACGAATCTAGAAGTCTGCTGCTTTAGGGAAAGGAACGTGAACCTGGCAGCACAAACAAACTCAGAGATCCTCTTCTTAGGAGCTCACTAGCTGAATAGACAGAGGGATGTCAACCTCTAATTCTGCTTGATCGTATCTCAGCAACTACATTTAATGAGACACTGGGAACAAGAGAGCAGTCCACTTGAAATCAGCATGTTTCTAACCAAACAATGGCAATGGTTAAATCTTTAAAATGCCTATTTCTCTAAAGAACACTGAAATGGAACATTTAGACTATGGGAAAGAGATTAGTGATTACATTGCTATCTCGCTGATTTAATTTAAATGCTCTTCCAAACCAAACACACATGTGCTGAAGAGGCTACCAAGAAACCCAACATGCAGAGTTCCCTATAAGTGCAGTCGACAGTGTTGACTGAAACTAAACTTGGAAATCCAGGGCACTAATGCACAATATCAAGCAATAAAACAGCATCTCTTTGGCAATATTTAATTTAAAAAAAGAAGAAAGAGGCAGGCGAAGATCAGGCACTGTCTGTTTTGGAGGATCAACCATTCTGCATTTCAAAGCATTGGTCCCTGCAATATCCAGGTTACTGTGCTAGAATCTCTACTATTATATCGCAGTTGTGAGAGGGAGGGCAAAGATGTGTTTACTCAGTGATTAGGCCCTTAGAATAAGCCTCTAGCTCCTAGAGAGACAGCTCACCACTTATTCATTTGGGCCAATTCACAAAGCCTAGGAAGATTAAACATCCATGCTGAGAAGACAAGCGAATGCAGACGGTGAAAAAGAAATAAAAATTCTTTAAAAACTCTGAGATGACTTCATTATTTTTCCACAAGGAAACTTTAGGAAAGTGTTTAGTTAGAGAAAAACCCACATTGACCTCTCTCTAAACCCTTAATCTTTCCTTTGTGGTGGCATTGCTTTGTGGTAAGCTACTGGCTCGCCTCGCTCCTCTTTTCACTGGAAGCTGAGAGAAAAAAGGCTCTGGAGAAACAGTTTTCGTTCCAGGGACACAAACCCCTGACACTGTTAAACATGAGATGCCAGGAAAACACACTTAAAAAAATCTCATTTTAAGCTCAAAACTGTGAGAAAAGAGATGATAAAAAGAGTAACAGAAGAGGATCTTCAGGCTGGGGGTATTCCCATAGTAGCTTTAAACAAGGGAGATGGAATACTCTTAGAATAATCTTTTCTCTCTAATGTACTATGCTTTCAACACAATTTCTTTTCTATTATTATGACTGTAATAATAAGCAAAATATAAAGACTTTTAATAATATGCAAATGCTACTAAATTCAGGCTACATAAATTTCATTAAATTATAGGCACAGCTAAATGAACCCCCAGACTCAGATTTCTGATAATTTTTATTTAGCTCAATTAAACACAGGCCAAAACAGTGAAAACTAAGTTCAGCATATCAGAAAACTATTTTTGTTAAGAAAGGGCATTTAGTACATAGACAAAGCACAAGAAAATGTTTTGTTTTCCATTACTATTACCATTTTCCCTTTGGCCCATTAATAATTTAGTTCAATAACATTTACAGAGTATCTACGTGTTAGATATTGAGAATATAAAGATGAATAAAGCAAAATTTCCTGCCCTCAAAGAGTTGGAGGAAGAGCGGTATATGAGGAAGCAAAGATTTCATTCCAGTGCCACATAAGACTGGGGAATTAAAAAACTACTTTATTTGTCCTTTGTAATTGGCAGAGAGAGGGCAGTAAGTCTGGTAGATGACAAAGGCAAGCTGCCCAACTACACTCTACTCAGACTCTCTCTTTATGATCTAAAGTTTTGGCAACACAGTGTAAAGGAAAGTCTGCTAGTTTTAAATAAAGAAAGCTCTGTGCTAAACCCAGTTTTGCCATATTGAAATTTCTCCAAGTACCTCAACACGTCCTCTGCAGCTGTTTTATTTATTGCTTTAAATCTAGGCTCTGATTAGGATCATTCCAGTATACTCAATGCCCACTTCCATAATCCTGTTCCTAGACCTATGAATGTTCATAGGTCTAGCCCAGCATGAAATGGTGACTCAAGTCAACAGAGGCAGGGCAACATGAAGCCACACCGTATGGGTTTAAATTTCTGCTTTGCCACCTCCCACCAGCGGTGTGACCTTGGGAAAGACACTTCACTTTTCTGTACCTTGGGTGCCATATAGCTGTGGAGGTCAGAAGTCCAGTGCTTTGTTTAGATGGGATTGGTGATATGAATGAATGATGTAATAGGGGAGGTCCTGGGGTCTAGGCATGAATACCAGATTGGCTGCTTCTTTACAAAGGTGATACTTGAGCTAAATTTTAAAAGCAGGCCATATTAACTAACTTCTCTGTGATTTGAGCTTAATTTTAAATATAGGTTATCCTGAGAGAAAAAAAAAAGAGTGAAAAAGAGAAAAAGCAAAAAAGAAAAGTTTGGGAAAAGCCCAGTGATGTCAATGGCCTAATGTGTTCAAAGAATTCAAAGTTTAGTAATTTTTGAAGAGAGAAGAACCAGAGTGCAGGTTGATTTGTGGAGACAGTCATGACATTTTGCCTTTTTTGGCTCCCAAAGCTGAGTACAGGGACCAACAGGCAGCAACAAATTAGAGAGGTTCCAAAAGGAAACAGCTATTGAAGGTGAGATGCCAGGATGGTGTCTTTTCCCTCTCACTTCCTGAAGCAGATGTTGGGGGAGCACTCTGAAACCACGAGGACACCGATGTATTTGAGTCTCACATTAGAACTTCCAAATGGAAGTCATAGGTTAAGGAAAAACAAAAAGCCTAAAGTACAATCAAACTCTCTTCACAAAATAAACTGACATTGGGTATAAAGCTTTATGACTTTTCATTATTTAGACTGTAATACTTGGGTCATGAAATATCTTTGAGGAAGGACAACATGTGAGTGAAGTTTTTATGAATAAGGAAATCAGAAGCTCAAGTGGTTGGCTCCTATGGCAAACTGCAGAAAGGCAGCCAGCCTCTTTGGGGAGTCTGGAAGAGGGATTATGGAGGCAAGAAAGTGGGCAGTTTCAGGCCGGACCCAAGATCTCATTTCATTGGTTTTCCAGGTGAACACTTAGGAGCAGTAACAAAGACTGGAAAGGCAGCCACATAAAAGAGCAGGCTGGATTTTTCTGAGCCTCTACTCTTCTCTCCTGAGATGACTAACTACCCTTCGGGTAACCACAGGTGTGCTAAACAGGCAGAACGACATGAGTATGAATGCGAAGTACTCACTTTGAAAGACAGTGGTCAATAAACATGCTCCCTCCCACTTCTAGGCCACTGAGGGAGAGAAAAAGAACCTGTAGCCTACCTCTCTCATCCGTTTCCATGTTCGAGGGTATGGGGGAGCCACAGCAATGAAGAACTGAAGATAAACTAACAGTAATTTTTCATTAAAAATGTGTTGATAATAACGCATTCTTCTTGTAAATCAGGAATTCCTAAGATTTGTGGGTGCATCTGTTCAGTAACTTTCTAGTACTGTCAGGTATTGTCTGACAGATTTCAAAGCAGAATGTTGTGAATGATAAAAACAAGCTATACTGAGTTTAAACATATAGAATTGTAGTAATTCATAACCACTCATTTAATAGTGTTAGGTAGGATAGTTAGTAAACTAATGCAGGGAGGAGGAGGGAGACATGTCTCACCTGTTGACTCACTGGTCCTGAGACCGGTAGGATAAGATTGCCAGGCATTCCCCGAACATCACAAGCAAAGATAGCACAAGAGGAAGGGAGTTCTTGAGATTCTGTGCTGGGAAAGGGAGCCTCTGTAGCAAGTTCATTAACTAAAACAAAAGAGCCTTTACTAGGTGAGAAAGAAAGCCTTTGTAGCTGTACATTATTGCCAAGGTTTAGAAGAGGGAGAAGGAGGGGTGCCTAGAAGGTAGCTAAGGCATATAACCCCTAAACTCCAAGAGTCAGTGCGCTCAGATCAGCTGAGTGCCCACTTGTAGCCTTGGCTCAAGTGTATAGAGCAAACTTACTAGCAAACTTACTAACAGCTTTATTTCCTCTACATGTGGCACATTCAGACCAGCCAGGTACCTGCTTGTAGCTTTGTGCTCGTATGTGTTTCATAAATAAAATTTCTATTTCATTTCCACTATACGGGTAGTCTCTCACTTGAATTCATTTCTTGTGAGCAAGAACTGAGGAACAAGTTTGGTGGGGACAGGGCAAGGCAGGGCACTGGCTTGGGTCTCTCCCAGGTAACAATAAGAGTGGCAGAACATGCTGATAGTCCCTAGATATTTTCCATTTCCTCCTTAAAGAGAACATCTCTTATTTTTTTAAATTAGATTAATGGCTGACTGAAAAAAAACAATACATTTCTCAGCCTGCCTTCTGAACAAGGGTGGCTATGTAACTAAGTTCTGGCCAATATAAGCAGCAGTGTTAGACTGAGCTCTAGCAGTCATGCTGAATTGTGATATAATCTGAGTGGTACCACACAGTGGAGCAACATAACAGAAGGAACCTGAGTTTCTGATTCTGCGATGTGTTGTCATACTAGCCCTGGCCAGACTACCTGTGGACTTCCTAAGGAAGAGAGAGAAATTAACTTCTATTTTGTTTAAGCTATTATTATTTTTTTGTTACAAGCAACCAGACCCGACCCAAACTCTTATAATGCGTTAACTATAAGAAAGCTCTAGTCATACATAAAAAATGATAGTCATTAACCCATAAGATCTGAAGGTATACATTTATGGATTTGTTCTGGGCCCAACAGACTCTTGTAGCCTTCAACAGGCCCTGAATTATATTTTAAGGCATTATAGCTGCCACTGGCCTTAGGCAATGACCTGGTTCATCATTTAGAAAGCTCCAACTTATATACCTGTTAGTAAGAAGAGATGAAGAAACCCTATTCTCAGAAGGCCAATCAGAGACCATGACTGGAAGAAGACAACAGAAGACACGGAGTCTACTTGGTGTGCATCTACTTTAGTCTTCATACAAAGATCAGGGAGAGCCTTCACTGCTAACATGTGGGCTGGCACACTGACTATCCATATCCAGAGAGAAGAGCCAACTGGGAACTGTAATGGTGTAACAGCCAAGTGTACATCTACCTGAAATGTCATGTGTGCCATATATACATATTTAAAACCCAATAGGATGGTTGAAGTCATACTAATTGATTGCTTCAGGTATGTACCTGTCTACACATACATAATTTTTACAGCACAAAAGAAGACATGCTATACACACTATCATGCATCTCACTTTTTTCACTTAACAATGTATCTTGAACACCATTCCACATCAACATATATGTAGCTTCATTATTTTAATGCTCTCATAGTATTCCACTGAATAAATAACACTTAAGTTACTTCCAAATTTTTTACTATTATAATAATGCTACAGTAAATGTCCCTGTATTTATATAATTTCTCATATGCTTAAATATATATGCAGAAAAAATATTTGCTATTATAAGTGAAAATGATATATCAATGTAGTTTTAATCTGTATCTTATATCATGGAAGATATGAAATATCTTTTCATATTTATGAGTTGTTTCACTTCCCTTTCTGTGAAATACCTGCTTACCTATACTAGGTTGCTGTCTTTTTCTTACTGATTTTTGGAGTTCTTCATAAATGTATATGAACAAGAAGTTAAGTGTGCAATATCTTTAATAAAGATACTATGTACTATTTAACATCAAAAACACTTTCATTTTCTTAACATACTTATTTATCAAGGACTGTAAATGACAAGGCAAATATAAGAGCAACAGATTCTACTGAAATGCTTTACAGAGGAAAGAAAGGCCAGAACACATTAGTTTTGGCCTATGACAAAAGCAGTACTATGCTTTTCTGTTTCCTTAGGCATTCCAAGGGGTGTGGGAGAAACAGGATACTAGAAGATACATATGTATAAAAAGATAACACAAAAACAAACAGGCTGTGATATTTAGGAGCTAAAAAGTTTATAAATTGCATTGTGCTATTACTGCACTATGATCTTTTAATCGCTGCCTGATACTCCAAAACTTTCATGTACAAATATACACAGTTGCTCAGTCTCACTGTCACCAACTTCTCCCTTTTAATCCATCCTACCAAACTGCTACATGTTATTTATTCCTACATAGTCATGTACTGCTTAATAATAGGAATGTGTTCTGAGAAATGTATCAATAAGTGACTTCATCATTGTGAGAACATCAAGAGTGCACTTACTCAAACCTAGATAGTATAGCCTAGTACATACCTGGGGTGTATGGCACACCACAGCTGTACAATACATGTATTTTGTTATTGACAGGAATGTTGTTATTCTGGCAGACAGCTGTAGTACAGTGTGTGCCAAAGAGTGTTACCCTGTCAGTGTTACCCTGACAGTGTTACCCTCTTCTTCAAAAACTTTCAAAAGCTAACTACTGCCTAAAAACAACAAGTCTTTAGCTGGCACTCAGGCATTTCCATGTTGAAACCCCACTGTATTCCTCTATTTTAGCCCTATCTCCTACTGTCCCCTTCCATGTACCATATACTCATGTACCAATTAAACAGGCCTAGTGATCTCAACATGTGTATCTGAATAACTTTTTTTAAAATATATTTTATTGATTATGCCATTACAGTTGTCCCATTTTCCCTTCACTCCCTTCCACCCTGAACATCCTCTCCCACCCACATTCCCCCCCTTTAGTTCATGTCCATGTGTCGTAAGTTTAGTTTCTACATTTCCCATACTATTCTTGCCCTCCCTCTATCTATTTTCACCTACCATCTATGCTACTTATTCTCTGTACCTTTCCCCCTCTCCCCTCCTCCCAACCTCCTGTTGCTAACTCTCCATGTGATTCCCATTTCTGTGATTCTATTCCTGTTCTAGTTGTTTGCTTAGCTTGTTTTTGTTTTGGGTGTGGTTGTTAATAATTGTGAGTTTGCTGTCATTTTACTGTGCATGTTTTTTATCTTTTTCTTAGATAAGTCCCTTTAACATTTTACATAATAAGGGCTTGGTGATGATGAACTCCTTTAACTTGACCTTATCTGAGAAGCACTTTATCTGTCCTTCCTTTCTAAATGAGAGCTTTGCTGGATAGAGCAATTTTGGATGTAGGTCCTTGCCTTTCATGACTTGGAATACTTCTTTCCAGCCCCTTCTTGCCTGTAAGGTCTCTTTTGAGAAATCAGCTGACAGTCTTATGGGCACTCCTTTGTAGGTAACTCTCTCCTTTTGTCTTGCTGCTTTTAAGATTCTCTCCTTATCTTTAATCTTGGCTAAGGTAATTATGATGTGCCTTGGTGTGTTCCTCCTTGGGTCCAACTTCTTTGGGACTCTGTGAGCCTCCTGGACTTCCTAGAAGTCTATTTCCTTTGCCAGATTGGGGAAGTTCTCCTTTATTGTTTGTTCAAATAAGTTTTCCATTTGTTGTTCTTCCTCTTCCCCTTCTGGTACCCCTATAATTCGGATGTTGGAACATTTAAAGATGTCCTGGAGGTTCCTAAGCCTCTCCTCATTTTTTTGGATTCTTGTTTCTTCATTCTTTTCTGTTTGGTTGTTTCTTTCTTCCTTCTGGCCTACTCCATTGATTTGAGTCCCAGTTTTCTTCCCATCACTATTGGTTCCCTGTGCGTTTTCCTTCATTTCACTTAGCATAGCCTGCATTTTTTTCATCTAATTTGCAACCAAATTCAACCAATTCTGTGATCATCCTGATCACCAGTGCTTTGAACTGTGCATCTGATAGGTTGACTATCTCTTCATCGCTTAGTTGTATTTGCTGTGGAGCTTTGATCTGTTCTTCCGTTTGCATCATTTTTTTTTGTCTTGTTGCACCTGTTACGTAGTGTGGGGCAGAGGTCAGAGAGGGAACAATGGTGCTTGTTCTGCTCTCTGTTAGACTTCAGTCCCTTCCACCGTTTCCCCCAAGCAAACTGGGCCCTTTCTGGTGCTGATTCCCGGGTGAGTGAGTTTGTGTACATTCTAGGACCCTGTGGGTCTCTCCAATGAACTCTCCTGTGAAGCTGGGAGTTTCTCCCACTGCCGCCTCAACCCCCACAGGTGTTTTCAATCAGTGTTTTGAGGTTTTATTTCCCCGAGCTGGGGCCCTAGGTTGAGAGGTCTGTCTCACTCCCCAGTTTTGCCTGGTTTATCTGTGCGATTGTGGGACCACCCAGTCTGCCAGATGCCACCTGTGTGCCCAGGGTCTGCCTGCTGCCGTCTTGCGCACCATGGGTCCGTCAGCTGCTGCCTTGTGCACCTGGGGTCTGCCAGCCACCACTTTTTTTGCCGCAACTCCTCCCTGCCTGGCTGCCCGGGTCTGGATGAATGTGTCTATTTTAACTCCTTGGTTGTCGGACTTCTATAACTTCAATTTTCTGTCAGTTTTGGTTGTTATTTTGTTTCTAAATTTTTGTCCTTATTTTGGTTGTGCAAGGAGACACAGTGTGTCTACCTATGCCTCCATTCTTGGCTGGACTAGAACATCTGAATAACTTGGTAACCGTTAAGGTAAAGATTCATTATTCCAAAGTAGGTTAATTGACAAGATATTTTTATCTCCATTTGAGAGAAAATAAAATGGAGGCTTATATAGCTAGTTTCAAGACCTAGTTTCAAATCTGAATCTGCTTAATTTATTCAATGTCCATCTGCTATAAGCACACACTCTTAGAGAAGTTTCACATGCATTTCAAAGATGCTTTATATATACTAATTTGTATTAATATTATGAGGTGTATATTACAATAATGTTTTGTAAAACAAAAAATGTGTATCTTATAATACAAAATTTTAAATACAGAAATTGATGCTCAGAGAAGTTCAATAACCTGGTTAACAGTACACTGCTAGTAAATGGGGAGCATGAATTAAAATATTAGAATTCTAATTAGTATTCTTTCTACCATGCCTCTAATTTTTAAGTAAAAATGTCTATGATTAGATATAAAATAGATTTCTTGAATTACAAGTACAATACCTAGGGATCTAATTTCGCTCTTTGTCCTTTTAAAATAGGTAATATGAATAACAAGTAATTTCTAGGGCCCGGGTGAGCCCTTTGGCAGAAATGATACAAATATGGATAAAGTCCATTAATGGAAATCAGCCTCGCATTTGATATTTTAATAAATTTTACCTATACTGCTTTTCAAATATAGATAAAATGGTGCACAAAAGATGGTGAAAGAAATAAAAATAACATTTTACACAGCAGCATAGATTAAAACTAATTTACTAAAATTTTAAGTAGTTTAAAAAATAAATTTAATATGGACACTAAGATTTTTACAGTTTTAATCAGTTAAATCTGAAAAATTGGTTGGAGAATTAGAGGCAAATTCCAAACACGGTACTAATGCTGTACGGTTTGGTGCTCACATCTAATTATCGGACGACCGTCTGACACAGTCACATTGGTGTTAGACATCACTACTTACTTATATACATGTTTGTAGATTTTTTTTTTAAAAAAATCACATTTAAAACTAAAAATATTTAATAGTAGTTATTTTCAGATTTGGGATTACGTGGTAACTCATTTTCTACTTTAAACGCAGCTATGTTATTATTTTACTATGAATATTTTATTTGCATAATGAAAATACACTTTAAAAATTATATCAGCACCTGGGTCTTATTTCACAGATATGTAGGATGCTGTTCTAGCTGTCACATAAAATTACTCTACAAACACTGTCTGCCTTTAAGGAATTTAAATTGAAAAGAAAACAAAAGACAAGATGAACAGACTAGGTATATTTTCCAAGGCACAAATAAGTTCGTTTGCCTAGTTTTTCTGGATGACATAGTGCTGGAAACTTACCAAATACAGTGGTGGCTTCAGATTAGTGTAGAACTTATTTTTCTTAAAAAACACTGATCAGTGATGGTATTTATATTTAACATAAAGAAATGGAAATACTACTACTTCACAACTTTAAGATGGGCTCACATTTTTATTTTTTTAAAGAATTTATTTATTTTTATAAAGAGGGAAGGGAGGGAGAAAGAGAGGGAGAGAAACATCAATGTGTGATTGCCTCTTATGTGCCCCATACTGGGGCCTGGCCTGCCACCCAGGCGTGTGCCCTGACTGGGAATTAATCTGGTGACCCTTTGGTTCATAGGCTGGCACTCAATCCACTGAGCCACACCAGCCAGGGCTCATTTTTTTTTCAAAGTAATAAAACTTGATTACAGGTACTTTTAAAGCAAAGTATTCATTGTAGTACTGTAAATGCTCATAGATGTTCTCAAAATTCCAATCTGGGTCTGTTCTTAGAGCTAGTTCATAAATTATATGAGAAAAATCAATTTTGTTATTTTACAAAAATCTCTCATATTTGTTCAAAACTGCTTAACAGCACCATAGCCACAGTGCTCAGTGCATTTATGGGCATTTATCCCATTTAATGCTTACCACACCATATAAAGTAGATATCATCATCATCATCTTTTTCCACCCACCCCCCACCCCCATTAGAAATAGGCTCCTTCCTTGTTTGGAGTGTTACTAACTGGGAAATAAAAAACTGAGCACTGGTTTCCTTAATTTGTGTGTAACGTTTGGAAACAGCACTGGTCTGAAGTCAAGAAAGATATAAGGAGATGTAACAGGATTACTGTTATCAAAGCCCAGGCTCCCAATGGGATACTGGAAAAGAAATAATCCTTCAACCCTGACACTGCAATTTTTATTGCTGTTGATTCTTAGTTACCAAAAATGTCTAATCATTCTCTAGAGTGCTTTTTGTTGTGAAGAGAATTCAGAGGTAGCAAAAATGAGAGTTGTAAAGGCTTGAAGGAGAAAAAGAACCTTCTTCTTTTAAGAAACTCCCAGGGACTCATGATGTAGCCAGAAGTAACTTTTCTGCAACCTTAATTAAGGAAGCAAACTACTGTTCACTTATCTAAAAATAAAGTGTAAGTTTCACTCAACAAATATCTTTAATTCGTGAGGTCATGCTGGGAACTACAACCCCCTCCAGGTCCTGGCCCTTGCTGATCTTCCTAGTCTCATGCCTCGCAATCCAACTCTCTTTTGGTCTTGCATCTTTTGGTCTCTGTCTTAATACTTTGATGTGTATTTCTCACTTTAATCTTCTCGCCTTGGCTAAATTTAGACTTTTTCCCTCTGTTATTTGCCTAAGTATTAGTCATCCTATAAGATTCAGGTCAGAGGTACCTCAAGAAATCTCCCTGAACCTCTAAAGTAGATGAAGTACCTCTCCTCTGCCTCTAAACCATGTTATGTTACATAGATCTGTTTATATTTCTTATCTTTCCCCCTAGACTGTGAGCATCTCAAGGACAGGAAACCTCGATACCCCATTTGGAATATGATAAATATTTATTGCTTTCAACTGAATGAACATCCCTAATAGTGAAGGGAAAGGGAAGTGGGTCATAAAACTTTTCAACCCATTGTCACCATCAAACTTTGTTGCAATATACTTAAACACAAGAACTTAAAAATACCTGACTCAAGATGGAGCTCTGCTTGGGACAGTACTGTAATTCCTCATGAAAAAGGCAGAAAGAACTATGAGTACTCTTGCCAAGAAGTGCTCTCAAATAAAATCAGTTTGAAGCAGTTTTCATTAAGATGGATTGAATGTGGCATTGTGAGAAACACTTTATCAAATGTAGTGTTTTACTTAGTGATTAACTATATACGAGTTGATGAAGCTCCCCAAATCCTTTGTAATCCCACCACTCCAATAAACATTTAATGAGTATATAAGTTCAAAAAGCCTAGCAGAGGATTTAAACCTTCAATCTTGTTTTTATTTACTCTTGGAACTCAATTTCTCACTTCAAGTGAAGAATGCTGGTGCTTGAAGCTCATCTGTTGCCCTGGTAAAATTAATGTGCCTCCCACAGTTTAAAGTAAACATGTGATATTTAAGATGAAAGAAATTTAGTAAGAATGCCACAGTATTGGTCACACTTGCCATAAAATATTTGAACATCAGCAAATTGTTTTCTTAAAAATGATTCATTCAGAAGTTTAAAAAATAATGTTGAAAAAGATTTGTTTTTAACTCTCAAGTGTGAAATATGAAAAAGGAGACACAAGGCTTGATAAATGAATTATGCAGTATAGCAGTTAGCATGGCAAGGAAAACTAGTATGGTGGTATAGTATAAACCAATACTTAACCTGTGTTGGACACCTGAGTTCATATTTAGTTTCTACTACTAACTATTTATGTGTCTTTGGGCCATTTAGCTTTTCTGAGCGCCCTCATCCCAACAATATTAATATTGATATTCTATGTGTATCATTTGGTTGATGGCCATAATAAATGTACCCTTTAAGATTTAACTTTGAATAATTCATCTACCATGTGGATTAATTTTACTTAAATTTAGAGTAACAGTAAATAATGCATAAAATGTTAATCTTTAACTTGGAAAAGAGAAATGAGAAAAGAAAAAAGTCAGTGGGCAAGGGAAGGAAGATAAGGACAGTTAGGAGTCTAAAGAGGTCAGTGGATTTTGGTAGGAATCTAATACAAAGCAAAACATTTAATTATATGAATCAATAATTTTCATCTGTTGAAACACCAAGGCACTAACTCAGTAAAAGTTCTTTTGTCTATTACATACTATATATTTAAATAAGTATCTTCACTTAATGTTAGAATGTGTACGGCAGTCATAGCACATTTTGCAGTAGCTTTTAAAACGGGATTTAAAACAGGTCTATGCTGACTTTAGGAGCTACAGTATAAGTTACTTTAACTGCTTAACAATCTTGCTGGAAAGCAGAGTCAGATATATCTCAAATACATTCTTATCAAACATTAAATTAAAAAATAAATTATTTTAAAGCTATAACTAGATACTCTTTCAAATGTGTTTATGTCTAATAAGTGATTGTTTAAATATAATAACATGGCCATATAATGAAAGGCTCTATAACCATTAAAAATTCTGTTATAATATTCAGCATTTTACAAAGCATTCTTGCAAAAACAACAGTTCAACCTGAATCAAAGCTTTTAAACCTAATATCCAATTCACAGAAAATATATATAAACAGAAACAATTTAAATAATATCACGAGGAAACAATCACACAAATCTAGAATTGGAACAATGTAAAAGTCATCTAGCTTAATTTTTTCACAAAGCAAATGCAATTTTAAAAAGGCAGGGAGGTGGTGCTTGCTTAAAAGAGATTTAAGAAATCTAACAGCCAAATATAATTCATGATTCTTGAGTAGACTGTGGTTCTGAAAGAAACAGTTTTAAAAGATATTAGATGGTATTAAGGAATTGCTATTAATTTTGTTACACATCATAATTGTACTATGATGATGTATGAGAACATAATTATTTTTGCAAAATGCATGCAGATGTTTTTAGGGGTAAAATATGATGTCAATAATATACTTTGAAATGCTTTAGTAAAAAATAATGAATATACAAGGGTATCTTAAATGCTTTTGTGCAGTCTTACGTTTTAATAATTTCAAACACTTAACTACTATAAACTTAAAAAAAATCTGAAACTTTATATTTCTTTTACATTTGTTTTTGTGAATTTTCAATAATAAATTGTAAATTTATTTTCTGTTCCAGCTAATGTTTGCCATTTTTAATCAGAGAATAAAACAAAAATTTATCATAAAAATTATTCATCAAATTCCCATGTTTAAATAAGCACAAAAATATAAATAATTAAATTTCAAATACTGCTCTTTTATAAGTGAGTAGCAGGTAAACTTTTGAGACTGTTAAAGCTTAAAGTGCCTTTAAAACTTTTACATGCCCTGTGTACAGAAGAAGCAAATATGGCAAAATTTTAGTAATTATTAAATCTAGGTAAAGGGAATTTGGGTGTTTATTGTACTATTCTGTTTTACTTTTTCTCTATTAAAACCATTTTAACAAAAAAGTTAAAATATAAAACATAATTAAGAAAATAATCATATACTATTAAAAGGTCAAAATAAGCTGTTTTATCAACATTATAACATGACTCAATTTAACATTAAATATGCACAAATATTGATTCCCAGTCAGGGCGCATGCCTGGGTTGCAGGCCACAGCCCCCAGCAACTGCACATTGATGTTTCTCTCTCTCTCTCTTTCTCCCCTCCTTCCATCTCTAAAACTGGATGAATAAAATCTTTAAAAAAATAAGCACAAATAGAGTTATCAGAAATATAATAAAATTATGGAAAAAACATACATCATAAAGTTAACCATTAATGTGTGGTTAATGGTTAGATATGGTTAGATAGTATTTTCCACAAACCTGTATTTATGGGAACTATAAACATGTATTTCTTTAAAAATAATGTCTATTTTATATAGATTTAAGAGTTAAAAATAGATACTTAAAATAGTCTTTATAAGAGTTATTCCACTATTGTTAGGGTAAAAAACAGTTAATATTTCTATTTCTTTCTTTTCTCTTTTTTAGTCCTCACCTGAGGATATGTTTTACTGATTTTAGAGAGAGAGGAAGGGAGAAGGAGAGGGAAGAAGAGATGAGGAGAGGGGGAGAAGGAGAAAGGGAGACAGAGGGAGAGGGAGAGAAAGAGACATCGAGACATCGATGTGAAAGAGAAACATCAATTGGTTGCCTCCCTTATGTGCCCCTACCCAGGGATCCAACCCACAACCTAAGCATGTGCCCTGATGAGGTATCAAACTGGCAACCTCTTGGTTGTATGGGGACAACGCTCTAACCAACTGAGCCACCTGGTCAGGGCAATGCTTATTATTTCTTAATCTACTTCATTAAACTGTCAGCAATAGCTCAAAGTTTGTCTTGGAATTCAATTTTATAAACTTGTTTATAATAAATTTTTCTTTAGGTCAGAGTTTAACATAAACTAAAAACAGAAATTTCAGAGGCATTCTTGTACTCTATTCTCAAAATTCTGTGCTCTCTTTAATTCTAACAACTTTCCTTCTACTCCCATCTACACACTATTCCTTCCTTCATTAAGCATACAGAGTATTTGCTATGTATACGGATGTAAGGAACACAGTCACTGCTAAAAAGAAAATAAATTCTCGAGAAAATATTTAGAGAAAGAGTGAATAATTATAAGCAATATATTAACTGTAGTAAGACCAGAGGGTATCATTGAAAAATACTAAAGGAATAGGTGCAGTCGATATAATAGGGAGTATCAGAAAAGTCAGGAAAAGTTATATCTCAGAGGAAGTGTAAAGTCAACCAGGTAAACAACAGGATGAAAGGCAGTCCTGACAGTGGGGAAACATGAGAAAAGAGTAAGATGGGAAAATGCAAATGGTACATTATTGCCAGACTTATCAGGTGTGAGGCAGGGAATGGGAAAAGCTGAAGCCGTACAAACAGACAGGAGTCAGACACTGAGGTCTTGACTGCTATGTGAACAGAGTGATCACACTGAACCTTCTTGCTCAAAATATGCCTTCTGAATTCTTGTTATAAACTTCAATCTACTTTATTTCAATATCACAGAGCCCATTTTGAGTTTAAAGAAGAATCTTTTTGTTTTCTAAAGTGACTTTTGGGGAGGAAATATTGCAGTTATTAGATATATACTACTAGATGGAATAATCATTTTGGGAAAAGACCAACGGACAAATCCTTTAGCATGAACCTGTCAATCACATAACCAAAAAAAAAACCCACAAAACAAAGAACTAGCCTGGTCCTTTCTAAGCATGTCCACTCTTTTTTTGTTCTATACCAAAAACAAAAAACCACCCTGTTTGATGGCCTTCTGCCAATAGCGAGCAGTATCCTATCAAACTACTGCCCCTCTGAAGTGGTCATCGTGGTGATGATTAAGTTGGCAGATGAACCAGAAACAAAATCAAGTCTTCAATTGGAAAAAAAAGGAAAGAAAACATTAAGCACTGTTTCAAGTCTGGCGGTAAAACTATGGGATGCACTTTGTAATCAGAAAAGGTAAGATTGTACTTACATCTCGGGCTTTCACATAGAAGGCCTCTTGAAAAGCAGCTTCTAATGAGCCAATAAAAAATACAGGATGGCAGTCTCCATATCTATAGGAAGAAGTGTGTCTATTAATTAAAATACATTTCAAATTCACTTCATAGAAACACAAGTCTAACCAATGACTTAAGTAAATTTGGGCTAATGTTACCTATGTACAGATCAAACATTAAAACATTTCTTTAAAGGCTTATAAATGAGCTTCATTAGTTTCTACTATTCTTGGCCTATACTGATACAATGGAACACTGGAATTTTATGTACATGTGGCAAATGTATTTAACAAGTGCCACAAAACCATGCCATTTATAAGTGGTAATTCCTCTTTACCCACTTTCGTAAGATTTTCCTAGCTCCTGTGGCTTTAACTTTGCATTTTAGTTCATTTATTCTGGAAGTCCAACAGTGAGGGAAAAAAATGGTATCCTGCAAAGTTTCCAAATTATAGTACTATATTTAGAAAATAGAACTGAAAAGAAACATCATTTACATGAAAATTTGGGGTTCAATATTTAAATCCTCTTTACTTAAACACCTTAGGAGACTCTCAAATTCATACCAAACATGCTATATTAGACTACTAAAAGAAACGCTGAATGGTTGCAAACCAAAAATTGAAAGAAAAATTCACTTACATTTTAAATTACCTTTTAAAGTAATATTATTATAAAGCATATTTTATTTATCCTAGGCTATACTAAAAAGTAGTATTTTATAACCCACCCTTTGGGAATACAATCAACATAATAAATTAATGATCATTTTATTGTGCTTCAATGAAGAAAGATATAGAGATAAGACAAATACATCTCTGAAGTGACATAAATGGTTAACTAGTTATCTGACATTGAATACTACATGTTTCACTATCAGGACTATATAAATAGATAAATTGTATCCTTTAAATACTTTAAGAAAAAATTTAAAATAATCTATGACTAAAATTGCTCCAGAAAAATCACAATGGCATTAAAATAACATCAATTTTATATAGTTAATGTCCTAACCCTACCTTGAAGAAAACTCTGCTGTAAATTGTAATAAGGCATCTCCTTCATTTTCTGCGTTTTCTGGCACTAAAAAACAAACAAAAGAAAAAACAAAAACAAAAAAAACAAAACAAATAGACACAAAAAACAAACCACATAACATCTACTCCCACATATAAGAAATATATTTAATCAATAAAGAGGAAATAAAATTAAGTTTTAGCTTCTGTGATATATATGAGGAGACATTTTAACTTGATATACATTAGAAGATTTCATCAAATCTTAAAAAAGAAAGTTAAAAAAATTCCAAGCTCATAAATTTTGGAAAAACAACTGACACAATTCTGCTAATAAGCATTTAAAATGTGCCAAGCATCAATCAGGATTTCAGTGTTTTCTTGAAATGACATCTTGTTATTAAATTATATAGAAAGAATCTCAATTTATTTTAAAAACCTATGAATTAGGAAAATAGTCAATTTAATGCAAACATCTATTTCTGCTCCCAGGAGTTCTCTAATTCAGAGTAAATAAGCCATTTGAGGACTTATTTTAATGGTGGTTTTGCATATAGCAATCACTTATGATTTTACAGTATTCATCTTGTAAGGTGGAAGTGAGGGAGATAGTACGTGTAGTTTATTTTTTTTCCCTTCCAAAGAGGGGTACCAGTGAATGGAAAAGTAGCAACATTACTACCCTTAAAATTGATACGTCCAATAAGATGTGGGGAAAGAACTATAGTCACAGAAAGTCCAGCTATTTATCAGCCTCTAGGTTTAAGGTAAAGAAACATATTCAGAGCTACCTACACATGTGAAACAAGTTACATTCCCTTGCCTTTTTAATGAACTTTACCAAAGCATAGGGAATCATTGGGGTTAATAAAATCAAAACTCAAGAGGCAACAGGCTCTAGTTCTAATGAATAATGCCTACTTGCTGTATTTTATCTTTCCAAACCTGAAAGTCTGTAAGAAGCTTTCAAGTTTACTACTCTTCATAAATTTCTGCAATAGAAGGGAGAATTATAATGCTAGACCCAAAGAGCTATTAATACTCACTCATTGGAGATTTTCTCAGGGCAGATGATGCCATGCCGAATACTTCTCCATCATCCACCCCAAATTCAGGAGCATCTTCAAAGTCATCTCCATCACTATCACTAACCATATGAACATCGGTGCTTTGCTATTTAAAGAAAGTCTTGATTAGTTTCATATTGACTTTAGGAAATCACATTTCAAAATGTAAGTTATGTAATCACATTTAACATTATAAAAGTTTTATTAAATAAGAAGGCATTTGCTAGAGCTAAGCTTAATATTTTTCAGTTTAAGGCTTACATATATTTCTAAACTTGCTGTGATATCCCTAGACTAAAGGTTGGACACTGAGGGAAAATAAAGGATGCTTATAAACGTAATGAAGACAAGGAGTTTTGTCTGTTTCATCCCTAGCCTCTGGTATCACAATTAGGTGCTCAATAAATACCTGCTAAATAAATGAAGCAATAGGTGCAATTAGAGACAGCAGAGACAAAGTAAGCCATATGAGACTTTTAAAAAGCTCATACTAATCTATATTTGTAAGGTAAGGCAGGAGTAGCATTTTTCAACTTGGTACTTCCTTACTGCAATGGTTCTCAAATTTTTCAATAATGAAATATGGCACACCATCCTCAGTGCTACCTAAAGATAATATAAAAATACACTATATATGAAAGCTCTTTGCAAACTACAGGCTATTAGATGTAATAATGATGCCTTAATTAAATAAACATCTATTGAGAATGTACTACATGGGGGGCACTGATAAACAAGCTCGGCTTATTTTGTTTTCAGCAACATTAGTTGAGCTTTAAAGTATTATAATTAAAAGCAGCTTCAAAATATGAACTAGGCTGGTGATCTCTAGGTTAGGATAGAATTTCCTATCCTAGGGCTAAAAATACTGAGTCCTGGCCACATGGCTCAGTTAGTTGGAACATCCTTCTGTGAACTGAAAGGCTGCCGGTTAGATTCAGTCAGGGCATGTTCCTAAGTTGGGGGCACTTATGGGAGGTAACTGCTTGATGTCTTTTTCTCTTCCCCCACCCCTTCTCTCTCTAAAATCAATCAATCAATCAATCAATCAATCAAAAAGCCAAAACAAAACAAAACACCATACTGAGACTTCAAATATTCGAACTGAGTTGTGACTACTAACAAATATTAATGCCTTGGATAAAAACAATGTCCCAGCAAGGTATCTGGCTAAATGCCTGTCTGTACTATGCTCAATAAATAAAATCTATGGAGTTACTTAATAAATACAATTTCTATCTTTTAAAATATAGAGCGCTATATACTCAAGTTATAAAAATGGGAAACTATTTCAATTCATCCTTCAGTGGATGCAGAACAGCCTAACTTAGAGATAAATATTTGCCAAAAAAAAGCATTAAGAGAAACTTAGAAACAAAGACTCATAAAACTTAGAGGAGATGTCAGAGTTCAGCTAGTTACATAATCAGATTTTAAAGCTAGAAGGGATTTTAAAGATTTCTCATCAATGATTTTCAAACTTTTCACAGGGTTACCTACTTCCCCCACCCCAAGCAAAACATTATGTAAAATTAAAATACATAAAATACATGAAAAGTAAGGCCACTCTGATGCTGGGAGAGGACAATGGGGACCCTAATGCTCTTGGGGCTTGGTCTTTTCTTCCTCAGATCCCTCTGACAGCTGGGGCAACTCAGATGGCTCTCAGGATACCATGAAACAATTTTAAAAAATAATGATCTAGTGAGTCTAACAGCTGCAAGTGAGGATGCCAAGATTTTTACTCCATTCCACTCAGTAGGCTTACCTTTCTTCCTTGGAAAGTATCAAGCATCTGTGCCCAGAATTGTAACATTTTCTCTCTTATTTTAAAGAGAGTCCTCCCAATGGTTTGAGTAGAGAAGGTAATGAACACATACTTATCGGATGAATAAAAATGAATGGTTTTTACCCAAGTAGTCTATCTGCTATTCTGACTATATCATTATTTCTCAAGAAAGCCTTGGTTCTACTTGTAATCCTAATCCTACTTCAGTGTTTTGCTTTGTAGAGCACCTCCTCCTGATTTTAGTAATTCAACAGTTTAAATATTTAAAAGACCCTTACCATTTCAAGGCAGTGAGAGAGGCTCCTCCACAAAACAACACATTTACTAAGACCACAACTATGCTTGAATTGGCCTTTGTATTTCAGGCAGGCAAATATCTGAAGCATGAAGTTCCCTAGAAATTTGAGTCTCAGACTTAAACAGGTACAGGCTCAAAACATTAAAGCTACACTACATGTTCCTTTAGGATGCTTACCCAGGTTCACAGGCAAGTGGAAAGAAACAAAGGGCAAGTATGACATCCTTATTAGCAAAGCTATCATCTCAGCCTTCAATTAGTCTTGCCTAATACTCAAGCACTCACCCCGCCCTTTAAGAGGCATCAGGTTAAGAAGCAGGGTTGGAGAACACAGATGAAAAGAAAGGGTTGTTCTACAAATCATCTCTTTTCTCACCCCCTTTGCTTTAGTCCCCCATATCTATCCACCCTCTTTCTCCTAATTCAGTTGTCAATGAAATCACAGCCTCTTTCGATAACAATAGAACTTCACCTCATACTAGGTTGGTGATTTTAATTTTGAGCCTATGTAACACATTATTCATTTTGTCTTCACACACTATAGAGTTCCCAAATCTCTTATGAGCCCGGAAAGTGAAATCCTATGCCAACATCTTCAAAGGGAGGTATCTAAAAAGCCGATTTTGTTGAAAATAAGTATATTTCAAATATGAATTATTGAAGTATCTGCAAGAATGAGCTACTTAATTATGTATAAGGAACTCCCAATCTCTTTGGATTTTCTTATCAGCCATCTAACAGGTTAGGAAAAGCTTTTTCTAAAAAATGAGATAAACAATCTGTTTTTTTCATTAATGTTTGCTGATGAGAATAATCATCTCTTGGTTCAGTCATGGCTGCCCTAAAATTCTTAGAATACAGAAAAGCTATTTATTCAGAATTTTAAAAACAGCTAAAAGAATTTATGATTCTATTTTAGCTATTTATTACATTCATTTATTCCTTGTATCATTTAACAGATATTGATAAACCCTACTAAGTGCCATACTCCCTGGACCTGAATGAAAGATATGAAGATAATTATAATACCTAGTGATAATCATTATGACAGGTTAAGTTCAGAGGAGAGCATTTAATGCACTGGAGGAATTAGGTCAAACTCCCTAGTGGAGATAATAACCAAACTGTCTGAGACAAAAATTTAGTACTCATACATACTTGGCACTAAGGCAAGCTTATAATTGAGGCAAATATTCCTTTCACTAACTACTTACTATGTCAAAACACCAGGTTAAAAGTCAAAGATACAGAGAATGAAACATACTTTCAACCTTCAGGAAATTCCCATTCTAAAGGAAGATATATTTAGTTGCAAATATGTCTTTTTCATTGTGATAAGTAATAGAACAAAAGCATAAGCAAAAGCTACAGGAAAATAAAGGAGTTACTCTAGGGCCAGTGAAGAAGACTGTGTAAAGCTTCGCATAAGTGTTAAGATTTAACCCATACTTTAAAAAATGATATCAACATTGTAGAGTCTGGGTAATGGAAATTGGGGAGGGAGTTAAATTCTAGGTAGAGAAAAAACCCAAGCAAGAAACTGGATTTTTTAAAAAATATATTTTATTGATTATGCTATTACAGTTGTCCCCTTTCCCCCCTTCTCGCCCCTCCACCCTGTACCCCCTCTCCCACCCACATTCCCCCCCCTTTAGTTCATGTCCATGTGTCATACTTATGAGTTCTTTAGTTTCTGCATTTCCCGTACTATTCTTGCCCTCCCCCTATCTATTTTCAACCTACATTCTATGCTACTTATTCTCTATACCTTTTCCCCCTCTCTCCTCCTCCCACGCCCCTGTTGCTAACCCTCCACGTGACCTCCATTTCTGTGGTTCTGTTCCTGTTCTAGTTGTTTACTTAGTTTCTTTTGGTTTTGCTTTAGGTGTGGTTGTTAATAATTGTGAGTTTGCTGTCCTTTTACTATACATGTTTTTTCTTTATCTTCTTTTCTTAGATAAGTCCCTTTAGCATTTCATAAAATAAGGGCTTGGTGATGATGAATTCCTTTAATTTGACCTTAGCTGAGAAGCACTTTATCTGCCCTTCCATTCTAAATGAGAGCTTTGCTGCATAGAGCAATCTGGGATGTAGGTCCTTGTCTTTCATGACTTGGAATATTTCTTTCCAGCCCCTTCTTGCCTGAAGGGTCTCATTTGAGAAATCAGCTGACAGTCTGATGGGAACTCCTTTGTAGGTTACTGTCCCCTTATCTCTTGCTGCTTCTAGGATTCTCTCCTTCGTTTTTACCTTGGCTAATGTAATTATGATGTGCCTTGGTGTGTTTCTTCTTGGGTCCAACTTCTTTGGAGCTCTCTGAGCTTCTTGAATTTCTTGGAAGACTATTTTCTTTGCCAGAATGGGGAAGTTCTCCTTTATTATTTGTTCAAATACGTGCTCAATCTGTTGCTTTTCCCCTTCCCCTTCTGGTACCCCTATAATTCAGATGTTGGAACGTTTAAAGATGTCCTGGATGCTCTTAAGCTTCTCCTTGTTTTTTTTTGAATTCTTATTTCATCATGCTTTCCTGCTTGGTTGATTCTATCTTCCTTCTGGTCCACTGTATTGTTTTGAGACTCAGTTTCCTTCCTTTCACTATTGGCTCTCCTCCGTATATCTTCCTGCATCACTTTTATGGTAACCTGTATCTTTTCATCTAATTTGTGCCCAAAATCAACCAATTCCGTGAGCTTTCTGATCACCAGTGTTTTGAACTGTGCATCTGATAGATTGGCTATTTCTTGGTCGCTCAAAAGGATGAGTCCTGGGGGACTGATCTGTTCTATTGGAAACATATCTCTCCCTGTCTCTCCTTTTTTTTTTTCCTTTCTTTTTCCGGCTTGTTATGGTGGGGGGGCGGAGCCTTAGGTGTTCACCGGGGCTGGGCACCCCAGTCGCTAGATTGTGACGTTATATGTGGGGGTGGGGGTGGGGGTGGGGGTGGGGGTGGAAGGGAACAATGGTGGTAGTTCCGTTCTCCTGGGATCTCAGTCCCTTCTCTGGGACCCTGGGCTGTGAGCTCTGCCCTGGTCCACAATCGTCGCCTCACTGGGTCCACCAGCCGCAGCTTGCATACTCGGGGATCACCGCTGCGTTCTTGTGCCCCGATGGCTGTCGCGAGGATTTCGCGCCACATTTCCGCTGACCTCCATGCGCCGCCAACCCGCACCAGCCCCGCGCCCGCCCGGCTCGTCTTCTCCTACCAGTCTGGATGAACGGGTCTACTTCAACTTCTTGGCTGTCCGACTTCCATTCAGATAAATCCTCTGTCAGTTCTGGGTGTTATTCTGCCTGTAAATTATTGTTGTTCTAATCTTGGTTGTGCGAGGAGGTACAGTGTATCCACCTATTCCTCCATTTTGCCGGAAGTCAGAAACTGGATATTTTAAAACCTCACTAAAAAATCCAGAAAAGCAGACTGAATCATTAACTCTATCCATGGAAGAGAAATGTGGAATGGCAAGAAGGGCAAAAGGTTTGATGGAATTTGATTGTGACAGTCCTAAACCTGCAAATAAAGGTATTTGGACTTTCCTCTGATAGCAATAGGGAAATCACTACAGGTTTTTAGGCAGAGGACTGTTCAAGGGAATAACTGATAGCTGTGTGTGTATATGTGTGTATTTGGGGGTGGTGTGGTAGCATATGGCAGATTAGACCTGAGGACATGAGAAGGGAGACTTATTTTGAAGGTCGAAGTGAAAGGACTTGAGAACTTATATTTGAGCAGTGCCAGTGGGACTTGAACAAAGGGGACAGACTTAAACTATACTTCAGCAAAACTGATGGGAACTGTTGCACAATTAGATTTAAGTATCAAAAGAAAAAAATGGAAGAGGTCAATATGATACCAAGATTTGGGTAACTGGGTAGGTAGAGAGGGGTTAGGTCTGGTGAGGGAGGATATTCAGACCAGTTCTCAGAACAAATTAGAGAAAGCTGTAGGATATCCAGGTAAAAATATCTAGTAGGCAGCTGTAAAGAAAATCTTGGGGGAAAGGCCTAGAAAAGATTTAGATTTGAAAGTCATCAGTATAAACAGCTGATATTATAGAAATGAGTAAGATCAATCAGTTAAAAAATAAAAGAAACAAAAGATATAAGTTTACAGAGTATATGCATATAATTATATATTACATACATAAATATGTAAACATATATAAATATTTCAACTGGCAAAGGAAGAGAAAGTAAGAAATGGAGAGAGAGCTGTCAAAAGGTTAGAAAGTCAATTGTTAGAAGCAAAGTCAGAAAATTTCAATGGAGAAAAGAACTGTAAACAGGATCAGTAGAATGAGAATTAAGAAAGAGATAGCTATGGTATTATGACAAGAAAACCACCACAAAGACAGCTGAATTTATAACCAAAAGACTTGGCATTTAATACCACCTTCTGTATGACTTTGAGCAAGTGTCTCTGCATCCCCACTGTAGAATATTACTAATACTGACCCACAGAGGTGGCTGTGAAAATGAAAGAGGTGGCATAGCATGGTATCTTACAAAAACTATTACCTGACCCTACTGGTTAAATTCAATTATAATCACATGGTAGAAAGAAACCACCTTGTAGTGACTTAAGTGAATACAAAATGAAGAAATAGAGTTATCCAGTATAGATCACTCTAAGAAGCCTTGCTATAAAAAAAAAAAAGGAAAGATGAAGCTAAAGCTTGAGAGGGAAACTGGGTTTGAAGGAATATTGTGTTTTTTTTTTATAGGATGAGAAGATTTGAATTTGTTTTTAGGATGAAGAAGCCAATAGAGAGGAGGAGGATAAAAATGCGAGAGATCCCTTACCCCTCCCATCTCATTGGAGAGGTTAGTGGGGGTAGAATCAAGATAATGGGCACAACATAAACTCTAATAACTCGAAGAGCAAGAAACCTCTCAATTAACAAAGAAGGATAACAAATTTCATGCTGATACAAACATACTCCATTTGAATACACAAAAAGGAAAAAGTCATAAAAATCTCAATTTATCATCATTTGGAACAGTTTCAAAGGGTAGCAAGTTCCTCAGTGACTAGAGTGAACACTCTGGGCTTGGGCTGACAATGAACATTATCCTGAGAGAGGAGATGGGCTCTGGGGTGAAGACAGTTTTGTAAAGAGTGAACCTGCAGTATTCATTCAGGTAGAGATGTTCAGGAGGAACTGGATTACTGTTTAGCTTTCCTGCCTATAGCTCAGGAACCAACAGTATGTGGCATTGTACCACAGGCAGATAGATAAGCTAAGTACTTGTCTCATCAACTGAAGTATAGATTTTTGGCAATCATCTGCATTCAATTTCATTTTTTTGGATTAGGTACAAGCTCCTTTATGGAAAGACTCTGCTTTGTCCACAGCCTTATTCCCAGAAGTTAGACCAGTAGCAGGCACAGAGTAGGTATGCAATCAGAATTTATTGAATGAATACTAAACAAATCTTTTGTCAGTTAAGCCCAAACCTACACATCATTCTTATCTCACCCTCTCTCTTTTCTCCCACAGATACTATCAGTTACCAGTCCTACTGATAGGGGGAAATAATCATGTCTCTCTCTCTCTCTCAAATCAATAAAAACATATCCTCAGGTGAGGATGAAAACAATTAAAAAATACATAGCAGAGGATAGCTGGAGAGATTCTGTGCAATTTTCATAGAGTACCCAAAATATATAGTCAGTTTATATAAATATTTACAACCATATTTTATACAGAATGTAAGTGGACTTGAACTAGCCCAAGCTTTTAAATGCTTGTATCATGCTCTAACCTAAGAAACAATACTATACATGAACTTACCCTGTGCTATTTAGTTCTGATCTCTGTTGCATACACTTTTTAAGTCCTAGTGGTAACTTTTCCTAGCACATAATAGGAGCTCAATAAATACCTTTTAAACAGATAAACTATGATGTTCAAATTCACTTGCCCATTCCCTTATAACAAAAGTCATAGTTGGACAGAATGCTATTTGTAGCCATGGAAAAGGTACTGCCTTTTAATATCATTCAGACCCACGAAGACACACACAGGCACATCACATACACAAACATGTTCAGTATTATCTGGCCCACTTATTTCTCTAGCACCCTATATACACTGCATTTGTTACAATATATCATTATTAGTTTACTAATCTACAACCTTCAACTCTGAGCACTGTGGTATTAGTACACTGTTATTCACTTAGTGTCAAGCACAATGCCTGGCTCATAGAAGATGTGCCAACTCAATGAGTTAAAAGACCTTCGGGATCAATCCTAGTAAGTGTACTCAACTATATAGTCAGCAGCAAAGAAAATCCCTTTGCTAATCTGACAGTTCTAAGTAAAAAATCATTTCAACCAATCCACCCGAATTTTGTCTGATGGAACATGAAACTTTTAGAACAAGAAAGACCATATTAATAATAACCTTGCATGGACACTTTCTACCTTAAAGAATTTACTGAGACTTTATTCACACTACATTAACTTTATCTACTCAATGCTGTGGCAAATAAAAAAGAATAGGAAGCAGGCAGATGGGTGGAGGATAGGCTTTCTATTCATTGAAAGGCTGGGAAAGAGGCTCACCTCCTCAGACTGCTCCCGGGTCTGTGCAGGTGAGGATCTTCTTCCCACTGTCAGTCGATGGCAGGGATAAGAGAGTCCTGATTCAGCAAGACACATCTGCAAAAAGGCAACATCATCATTAATAAACACAATGCCATATTTCACAAAAGGATTTTATTTTGGGGATCTTTTTCTTAAATTATTATTTCTGAAGCTGCATTAGAACGATCACTTAGTAGCTCAGACATTACATTACCAGGAAGGCTATGAAAATTTGAAATTTTTCCATATACAGATGTTACAATAGCAAAGGCTATTTATTATTTACTCGACAACAGACAACAAGCCTACAATAAAGCTATCATATACTTCTACTTCCCCCCTAACATGTCTGTTACCTTTCTGATTAGTAGAATAATACCTTAGTTTCCTAATTCCCAGGGTAGTACTCTATAAATTTTTTTTGTAGGGTACCTGAGAGAGTGTTTGCTAAAAGCATTTAAAAAATGTTTCTACCTCTATGTCATTTATGCTTTAATCAATATTAATACACAATTTCAGATCATTTTATAGCTTATGAATCTATAATGTATGTCAAGCACCTAGCACAGTACATATCACACATTCAGTTTACTGTTTTTATTACCATTGTGATCTAAAACACTACCCAAAGAATCTACCTAGTTTAGCCCAAACAAAGCAACACATATTTACTTCTATTAAAGTTTATAGTGGGTCACAAATTAAATAACTATTTTGAAGTTTAAATTAAATTAAATTTGGGCAAATACGAGGAAATGTGAGTGATGTTACTTTTGTCTACACAGAAGAATTGAAACAATATTAAATAGCCAATAGAGGTGTTTTTGTTGTTCATGACATTAAGCATATGTGTATTTAATGGTAACAATGATATAAAGTAAAGTTTCTCATATTATTCTTAGAAATAAAATAGGGTATCCAATAGCACTCTGAAAATATCCATTGGTACTTTTGGGGAGGTGTGAATTAAACTGATACCTGAGGAAACCCAAATATCTGTAAATTCATAGGGAGCAGCCAAAGACACAATAGTGGGTTGGTCATAACATTTCAAACATGTATTATAATCAAGCTAATTATCTAAAGACAAATATTAAAATGTCAAATAAATACCCTAGTATTTTCTATCATGTGCTGTCATAAAGATCATACTAACAAAGAGAGACATCAATATAAGAGAGAAACAATTGGTGTCCTCCTAATGCCCTGACCAGGGATTGAATCTGCAACCTAGGTATGTGTCTGGACTGGGATTCGAACCCCCACACTTTTCATGTATGGAACAATGCTCTAACCAACTGAGCCACTTGGCTAGTGGAAGTGTTGTTATTTTTCATTTAGTCTAATTAGAGGTTTTGTTTGTTTTTGCATCTACAATGTTTTGGCATTGTATTTTTAAAATGCTAGAAGACCTGATTAATTTTTTTTTAAAAAAGCAAAAAAGGAATTGATTCTGTCATTTCTACTGTCATATTCATCAACATAATTGTCATAATTAGTTCAATTTACTTCATTTCAGTACAAATAAAATCAAAACTAACTTGGATAAGAATTACCTTCACAATATTTTTCATTTAAAAAAGTCCTCCACCCCCACCACAAAATCCTCTAATAATGAAATAATAATGATTGAAAACTTCACTGACAATCAGAAGCAGTGTAGTACAATGGAAAGAGACCTGGGCCAAAAGGCAGAAAAATCTCGGTTCAAATACTGCCTAACCTCCTGAGCTTGCAAAAGCCATTTCTCGATTCTAAGTCAGTTCCCTCATTTATGAATTAGGGTGGTAATCCCTGCCCTAATTGCCTCAGTGGATTTTTGAAAAGGTTAAATGCAATAAAGTAAGTGAAAGCTGGCTTTGAAACTATACTAAATAGGCAGAAGAACTGTTATCATTCCAATGATCATTTTTAGGACCTGGAGAAAGAAATGGTGATTAATTTCCCACTGTGACCATCTTTGTAGACAGCTCAGTCACAGGAGGAGCTGGAGGAAAGTGCTCACTGAAAGAAAGCACATGGTTCTACAAATGGCTGGCTCTTCATTGGGCTTGTCGCTATAATTATCAACATTAACCATAGCTACTAATCACTCCTGATGGTAACTGGAGAGTGGTTAGCAGTTTCCCCCTGGTCTGCAACTGACAAAGCGAGCCTCTGCATCACTATTTCTGATCCTAGTAATCACAATGCACCAGGGAAATTGAAAGGTCAGGAATTTCTGAGTGACTGACTATGTGCCCAGTGTTGACTACATACAAAGCACAGTGTCAGTCCTAACGGATCATATAGATCAGTTGGGGAGACAAGAGATGCACACAGGAACAGGTACGGAAAAAGGAATACAAGTGAGTAAAGAAATACAAGTGAGTAAAGACCGGGTTGTATCTTTTTGAGGCAGTCTCTGCAGTGCTGGGAGCCCTAGGAAAGGGCAATAGTAACTCAGATAATTTTAAGAATTTAGGGCTAAAATAAAGGTTTACTGGGTCTCATCACCTAAACTTATATAAAAATATGAAGTCAGAAGGACGAAGTTTAAGACTGGCCAAATCATTCAACTGACCAATACCTATGGGCTAAATCACTTGACATTTCTGTTCTTCAGTTTTCTTACTTAGAAAATGCTGTCCTTAATGTACAAAATATGGTAACACAATTTGTTCTCTCTCCCTCAGAAAGCTGGTATGAAGATCCAATGAGATCATGTAAATGAAACTAATTGGTTATGTAACCGTAAACCATCGATACTATTATCTGGACCCCCCAGCCCCTCCAAAAAAAACCACATTAGGGCTACAGATTTGTTTGACTTTACAGTTGAAGAGGGTTAGCCTTTAAAATTTACATTTACATATTTTATATTATACATAATTGTAATCTTTCAATCACAAGACTGCTTTAACTTAATACAAACAAAGACTATGACTCATTTTCAAAATCTATTTTGAGGTTTTATTCGGTTGTTTTGGGTTTTTTTTTTTTTTGGCCATGTCAGATGGTAATTCTTTGACATTACACATGCAGAGATTCAAAATAGGTTCACAAATTAAAAATAAAGTTAAGACAAGACTATTTTATTTTATTATTTAATCTTATACCCTTAAATGCTGCACATTTGGGGGTATAATCTGGATGCTTAGGGATGGGGGAAAGAACTTTCATGCCTAAAATTTCACTGACTGATCCTACAAAGACAGATTCCTATACCATTCAACAATAAAACTAATTTTATTTATATATAACGGGTTCTGTTCGACAGCATAGGAGTGTTTTTACACATACACACACACAACTTTTAGGGTAATTTTAGGTTTACAACAAAATAGAGGAAAATACAGACATTCTTCTATATCCTTTGCCCCCACATATGCACAGTCTCTTCCATTATCAACATTATTCACCAAAGAGTGCAATCTTTTAACCAAAGATCAACCTGCACTGCCACATTATATTTACCAAAGTCCATGGTTTACATTAGGATTCACTATTGCTATTTTATATTTTACGTGTTTGAAAACAGTATAATGGCATTTATCCATCTTTATGGTATCACACAGAGTATTTTCACTGCCTTAAAAATCCTCTGTGTTCTGCCTACTCATCTCTATCTGCCACCACCCCTGATCTTTTCACTGTCTTCCACGGTTTTGCCTTTTTCAGAATGCCATATAGTTGGAATCAAACAGCAAGTAGCACTTCTTGAGAGCTCATTTCCTTTTAGTGCTGAATAATATTCCATTTTTTGGATGTACCACAGTTTATTTATTCACTCACCTACTGAAGGACATCTTGGTTGCTTCCAGGTTATGACAATTATGAATAAAGCTTCTATAAACATCTGTATATAGGTTTTTTTTAAAAAATGGGCATAAGTTTACAACTTCTTGGACGAATATTCCAAGGGGTATAATTGCTACACCAATGGTAAGAGTATGTTTAGTTTTGTAAGAAACTGCCAAACTGTCTTCCAAAGCTGTGTACCATTTTGCATTTTCATCAGCAATGAATGCGAGTTCCAGTTGCTCCAAATCTTCACCATCATTTGGTGTTGTCAGTGTTTTAAATTTTAGCCATTCTAATAAATATGTAATGGTATTTCCTTGTTTTAACTTGCATTTTCCTGATGATACATGATTTATAATATCTTTTCATATCATTACTTGCCATCTGTATGTCTTCTTTAGTGAGGTATCTGTTAAAGTCTTTAACTCATTTTTAACAGGGTTATTTGTTTTCTTACTGCTGAGTTTTAAGAGTTCTTTATATATTTTAGATAACAGCCCCTTATCAAATGTAACTTTTGGAGACATCTTCTCCCAGTTTGTGACTTGTTTTCTGATATTCTTGAAAGCAAGAACTTTTAAAGTCAGAATTTCCTGAGTGAAAAATTATTTTTTAGCCACTGTTCTATTTTCTCTAATTAATAGTTTGTACCTCAAACCTCAGTTTCTTCCTCCATAAACACATTACCTTTCCTAATAGGCTTTCCATGAGGATGGCTTAAAGGAGAATACACTTGCCACAGTGTAGATATTCCATGTTAGTAAATACTCTTAAAATCTGTTGGAAGTTTTTTGTTTTCTTCTTTTTTAAAATTATATTTTATTGATTATGCTATTACAGTTGTCCTGATTTTTCTCCTTTTGCTTTCTTCCACCCAGCACCCTCCACTCCCTCAGGTAATCCCACACCATTGCTCATGTCCATGGGTACGTGTATAAGTTCTCTGGCTATTCCATTTCCTGTACTGTACTTTACATCCCCATGGCTATTCTGTAACTACCTATTGGTACTTCTTAATCCTGTCACCTCTTCACCCATTCTCCCACACTACCCTCCCATCTGACAACCATCAAAATGTTCTCTGTATCCATGATTCTGTTTCTGTTCTTCTCTGTGCTTAGTTTGGTTTTTAGATTCAATTATTATAGGTATGTTTTTATTGCTATTTTATAGTTCATAGTTTTGATCCTTTTCTTAAATAAGTCCCCTTAACATTTCATATAATAATGGTTTGGTGATGATGAACTCCTTTAGTTTTTTCTTGTCTAGGTAGCTCTGTATCTGCCCTTCCATTCTAAATGATAGCTTTGCTGGGTAGAGCAATCTTGGCTGTAGGTCCTTGCTTTTCATGACTTGGAGTATTGCTTGCCAATCCCTTGTAGCCTGCAAAGTTTCTTTTGAGAAATCAGCTGATAGTGTTATAGGAACTCCCCTGTAGGTAATTGCTTTTCTCTTGCTGCTTTTAAAGATTCTCTCTTTATCATTAACCTTTGGCATTTTAATTATGATGTTTCTTAGAGTAGACCTCTTTGCACCAGCTTGTTTGGGACTCTCTGTGCTTCCTGGACTTGCATGTCTATTTCCTTCACCAGATTAGGGAAGTTTTCTTTCATTATTTTTTTCAGATAGATTTCCAATTTCTTGCCCTCTCTTCTCTTTTCTGCACCCCTATGATGTGAATGCTAGAATGCTAGAAATTGTCCCAGAGGCTGTTTATATTATCCCCCCCTTTTCTTGGATTCTTTTTTCTTCTTAATGTTCTGATCGGTTGTTTTTTGCTCTGTTATGCTCTAAATCATTGATCTGGGCTTTATCCACTCTACTATTGCTTCCCTGCAAATTGTTCTTTATTTCAATTAGTGTATCCTTCACAGCCATCTCAGATTGCTCTGAAGCTCAGGCAGGGTGGCCCCAGGCAAAACACAAGTGGGGGTTGACCTTGGCCTGCAGCACCCGGGAAACCCCAGGGTCTGTACACCCAGTGGATCACTATAGACCACACTGGAGTGCCACCACCCTGCCCCCGCACAGCTGGTCCTCCATGGAGAGCAGACTTTGATGGTCAGTGGTCACAGCTAATCCTTGCAACTGAATGGTGTGGGTAGAACCCTCTCATTGACCTGGCAACTGCAACCAAGACTCAACTACAAGAGAAGAATGTACTCAATCCACATGAAGGGTGCACCTTATGGAAGGCTGTGCCACTGGACCCTACAGGACACCTACTACATTAGGCACAATACCAAGCCAGGGAGTCATAGCAGCTTAACCTAATATATACAAACAAACACAGGGAGGCTGCCAAAATGAGGAGACAAAGAAACACAGCCCAAATCCCAAGTCAAAGAACACATCAAGAATCTAGAAAAAGAACTAAACAAAATGGAGATAAGCAATCTATCAGATGCACTATTTTCTTCTTATACAAAGTATTTGGTATTTTCTTAGAAACATATTAACAATGCCAATGATTCTCAAAGTGTGGTCTACAGACACAGGATTCTTGAGGTCCTCTTAGTTTTAGGGGCACTGTGGTCCACAACCACAATGTCAAAATAAATAATTTTCATAATACTTAAATGTATGACTTTTTCATTGTGCTTTTTACACTAATGGTAAAAAAAGCAATGATAGGCAAAACTGCTGGTACCTCACTGCAAATCAAGGTAGTGACATTAAAGTATGCTAAAGTCTCCAGTGCCATTTATTCACTTTAAAATGCCCATTTCACTTAAGAATGTCCCTGTTGAGTCAGTAAAAATTGCTTTTAATGAAACTTCATTCTTACGCACACTTCTTTTAATATTCTATGTGACAAATGGGAACATGCATAAAGCACAATAACTATAATAACTGTTGGGGAAAAACACTTCTGAGTTTTGTGTGGAACGAGATACTTTTTTCATGGAACACTAGTATTACTTAAATGACTGGCAGACAAATATGGTCATCTGGGTTTAGGTATCTGACAGGATTGCCCTCCAAAAAGAACAAAGCAAGTCTGTTACTTCAAGGAACAACTCTGACAGTATTAATTGCCAATGACAAAATTTGAGTTTTCAAGTAAAATTTAAAATTTTGGAAAACCATTGGGCATCACGAGCTCATCAGCTTCTGATGTTAAAAGATTTTCTAATGAGGTCAGTGGTGATATTAACAGATGTGATTCTTCGATACCATATAATGAAATATGTTAACATTAGAAAATGTGTGTAACTCAGTGGACTAATACTTTCCAAATCAATGGTGAATGCATAATGTTATAAAATTATGCAAGGATAAAAGAGTTATTCCAAGTATGAAGCAAACCAATGGATTTTACTGTAACAAAGTACAAAAACATTATATTGGTACGGCTCTAGACCCCACATTGAAACTACTCTTTAGGAAACTGACAGCAACCAGAGGGGAGGCTGTGGGGGACAGAGGTGGAAAGAAGGGAAGGGAGTAGTCAAGGATCATGTATGGGTGGCCCAGGGACACAGACAACAGGGTGGGATTGACTGTGGGAACAGAGGGTGGGCTGGGCAGGGGAGAAGAAGGGGAGAAAGCTGGGACAACTGGAATAGAACAATAAAATATTTAATTAAAAAATGAAGAAAACAATCACTTGTCGAGTTCCAATTTAGTACTAAAGAATACCCACAAATACACAAAATGCCTACTAAAATATTCTTCTCTTTCCAACTACAAATCTGTGTGAGGTCAAATTTTCTTCCTATATTTCAACCAAAATAATAGATTGGGTTGGCCAAAAAGTTTTTTTTTCTTTTCCTGTAAGATGGTCTGGTAGTGCTTAATTGTCTTTAACTTCATTCAAAATGATTTTGTTAGATTTTATTGTGACAGCTGTCATATCAGCGTGCATTTAAAAAATTTTAATCAAAATTGGTGAGGTTTTGTGTAGTCATTTTAACACTTTAGATGGAAGAAAATATGTAACATTTCTGGCATATTATGCTTTATTATTTCAAGAAAGGTAAAAACACAACTTGAAATGCAAAAAAAGATTGTGCAGTGTATGGAGAAGGTGCTGTGACTCATCACATGTGTCAAAAGTGGTTTGCAAAGTTTTGCTGGACATTTCTTGTTGGATGATGTTTTATGGTTGGGTAGACTATCTCGAGTTGATAGCGATCAAACTGAGACGTTCGTTAACTGAGAACAATCAATGTTATATCATGCAGGAAATAGCTGACATACTCAAAGTATACAAATCAATAAAGTCATTGATGAAAAGGAAAATGTGTCCTAAACGGAATTTTTGACCAAATCAATATTGCAACAGGTTGAATGAAGAAGATATCAGAATCAGCCCTGGCTGGTGTGGCACAGTGGACTGAGTGCTGGTCTGGGAACCAAAGTGTCACCGGTTCGATTCCCAGTCAGGGAACATGCCTGGGTTGTGAGCCAGGTCTCTAGTGTGGGGTATGTGAAAGGCAACCATACACTGATGTTTCTCTCCCTCTCTTTCTTCCTCCCTTCCCCTCTCTCTAAAAATAAAATTTTTTTAAAAAAGAAGCTATCAGAATCTGGATGTCTTCTATGAACCCAGACATTAAGGAGATTTGTAGAAGTGTAAAATGTCATTCACTCACTAGTTTTATTTTTTGGAAAATTACTCTTTGTGAAGAAAATGCTATTTATATTATTATGTAATGGATTTACTGTTATCTTAAATAAACACTTTTTTCTCAATGATAATTTTGAATGACAAAATAGATACAATCCATATAAACAAAAGCTCTTTGGAGATCTTTGATGATATTTTCCCTCAAATTCAAAATTCAAATACAGTTGTGAATTGCTGAAGCTGTATGTACAATGTGTACAGATAAAACCAATTTCATAAACTATGGCAATTATTTGAAACTGAGAAGCCCCAAAATACAGTTTTATGAAGCTTTAGAATCTTCTCAATATTTCCCCTTATGTAATTAAAAGAGTGTATGTTTTCTTTATAAACAAATTAAAATGAAATATTAGGACAATGTACAAAAGACAACTCCTATAAACCATCATAATTAATCATTGGCTATCTTTGACAAGTCATTAGTACAGTATTAAGATTATCCTGATTACAGTTCCTGGAATAACAGCTTTCCACATGCATTAATTACTTAAACCTATCAACTAAGGCTAACATCTTTAACTCTAGGGTTCCCCTATCAATTATGGAAATAGTTTTGACCTTGTGGACTCTCAGAAATTGTCTCTGGGACTGAGTATCCAGTCCATGTTTTGAGAACCACTAAAGTAGATCAATACAGATTTATTTTATTTTATTTTTATGTTTATTTTTTTTAGAGGGAGAGGAAAGGGAGGGAGAGAAACACTGATGTGTGAGAGATACATTGATCAGTTGCCTCTCACATGCCCCCAACTGGGGACCTGGCCCTCAACTCAGGCATGTGCCCTGACTAGGAATCAAACTGGAAATCTTTTGGTTAGAAGTCCAGCATTCAGTCCACTAAGCCACACCAGCAAGGGCTATATACAGATTTTTTTAAAACAATATTTTTAATTTAGTGTTTCAGCTTGGGTTCCACCAAAAACCTGAAACAAGGGATTGCATTCAGGAAATTTATCTTGGTAAGTAATTTCTCTGATTAGGATTTGGGGGACTGAGAAGCAGGGAAAGCCATTGCAGTGGTGTGTTATTGAGTTGATGACTGCTGTGACAATTGGGATGCAGTTTAATTGGGGACCCCAGAGACACCATGTAGAGCAGTGATTTTCAACTTTTCTCATCTCATGGCACACAGAAGCTAATTACTAAAATTCTGAGACACACCAAAATATATATATGTTGCTGATCTGACTAAATTTAGGTATAATTGAGTCTTTTATACCGAACAGCTATTGTTGCTTTGGATGTTGTCATTTTTTATTTGACAATCTAAGGGAAAAGAGGTAAGTGGCTCTGACTAAATACTCTGGTATGGCATGTTTTAAAAATTCTTATGGCACACAAGTGTGCCTCTTGTGGCACACTGGTTGAAAATTGCTGACTTAGAGTATACCATAGAATTGAGTGCCTGAGCCTTGGAAGTGTGAAATATTGATCCACTGGCTTCCATCTACCAGTGGTCAAGGACTGTTCCATGGAAGGTTAATTCCTTGAACTTCTGGGTTTATTGGTATACCAGAATACCTGGGGCAGAAAGGAAGACATAAGGTAGAGTTGTGGTAAAACTGTCAGGCTACACCTGGGAACAGCTGGTTGCCACAGCAACTGTGCAAAAGGCAAGCCAAGAAACTGAGACAAAAACCTAAAATATGTCACATCATGTGGGAAAACAAAGTTACAGAATAATGCATACAATAAGATACCATTTGTGCAAACAATAAAAGCACCAAAATATATACAGCATCAGTATATACATTTTTATAAGATAAAAAGAAAAGATAAATCCCTAAAGGTGTTTAGAAGGCCCTCCTTGATAATGCTTTCTTTAAAAATATGAGTTAGTTTTTCATATTCTAGCCAAATTTTAGCCCTTTTCCAAATACATACTTGCAGCCTGTCTTTTTTCCTTACTGCTGATGACAAAGGCTAAGACTTAGTACTGGACTAGAATTTAGGAGACTTATGGGACCTTGGGCCAGTCATCCAGAGCCTTACATACTATGAGGTCTGTTCAGGAGGTATCCAGCCATGTAATATGAAAAATAGAGGCAGTTATTGAAGAAGATACAAGAAACATTGTACACAGGACAATGACATCTGAATCCCCTTCAAAGTAGGCACCTTGAAACCTCACACAGTTCCCCCAATTGCCATCAGTTGCCTTGTTGTATTTGTCTGAATCTCATCCATAGTCTGAAATCTCTTCCCCTTTGAAGGTGATTTTAGTTTTGGGAAAAGCCAGAATTCATACAGCGCCAAATATCTGGGCTGCAGAGGGGCTGAGTCACCTGGGTGATTCAAGGTTTCACCAGAAAACTCTGCACGAGATGTGATCCCTGAGCGGGCACATGGTCATGATGAAGCTGCAAAATACCACTTGCCCATAGCAGCAGCATTCTTAATCACCCAAACAGTTTCCATGGAGCAATGTTCAAGCTCAATGCAAAATCTGATGTAGAGTCGTTGCTCAACTCACTCATTTTGAATGTAGCAGCCACACTGTACACATGCACACTCGATGGTCTCTACCACCCCCACTAACTGGTATAGCAAAGTCATCATTGTTCACACATGCACATTCCAATTCTCTCTCCTTGGCTGCCAGGTTACATCAATGCACAAACCGTCCTCATAATATTTACAATGGCTGGACTTTTTCAAGACAGACTTTGTCATATACTCTTTTGTAAAATATGACAGCAGCCCATATGAATGAGCTCTCGAACCCCTTCCAACTCTAATGGACTGCAATGTTAATACATCACTAAGAAGACTCAGTTCATTCTGTAGAATCCTTGCACTGCATGTGACACACTTGATAACACAACCCAACAATTCTCACACTACAGCTTTACTACTTGTATCTTTTAAAATCAGTTTGGAAAATATAATTCCCTTGTATTTTAAAAAGAACACTCAAAAAACTCTTTTTAAAACCTTATTTCAAGCTTGTAATCATTCTGAAAAGGCACCAACACAATTCTATCCAGGTTTGGGAATGTTACTGGGCACCAGCATTAGACACAATCATTGTAGTAGAAAGAAGATGGATAAGCAGACAGACACATCTACACTACACACACACAGAAACCACTAAGTGTTGCTCTACTGAGGCATAATTGATCTACAATAAACTATACTTTGAATAAACTATATTTTGAAGAGTATAATTTTATAAGTTTTAAGCTAATTATACATATATCCATGGAACCACTAGGTAGTTTTCAAAATATTTTAATAATTCCTATTATTCAGAGTTTAATATGTACTGGTATTAATGCAAAGTGTTTTATATATGTATTACGCTACTTAATGCTCACAATAACTCTGCCAGATAGATTTTATTACTATTAATCCCCATTTTAAAGATGAGGATACTCAGCCTTATACAGACTAAAAAGCCTGCCTAGCCCTGACCAGTGTTACTCAGTTTTTTGGTAGTCATCCTGCAAAGCAAAAGGTCACCAGTTTGATTCCCAGTCAGGGCACGTGCCTGGGTTGCAGTTTTGGTTCCTGGTTCAGGTGCACACAAGAGGCAATTGATTGGTGTTTCTCTCCCTCTCTTTCTCCCTCCCTTCCCCTTACTGTAAAAAAAGAAATAAAATCTTAAAAAAAAAAGCAGCAGCAGCAGCTTGCCTAAGGTCACACAGATACTGAGTAGTTATCCAAAATTCAAACTTTGGCAGTTTTAGTGTAGAGTCATTTAAAAAGCATTCAATCAAACAGCTACTAAGGTCCTACTATATGTTGTCCTATGATCTGATAAACAGTAATTATTTTCTTAAGATTAATTAAAACAGCTACTCAATTTGTTAGGAACTACATATTAATTGCTACCATACACGATAATCCTGCCAAATAAAGATAATCATGATTGCATTGATCATAAAACAGCCTTAGAGAGGTAGATTAACATGTCTAAGATCAATCAGCTAGTAAGTGGTGAACCATATTAGACCCCAAAGGCCATGCAGTGTTCCACTACATCAAATGTCTGACTAACACAAAGTCTTTGATGAGTAAAAGGAGCCCTTAAGATGACTGCTAGATCACCTCTTTAAAAGTTTCAGATGCTCACTGTTCAGCTAGACAGATTATTAAGGTCATTTTAAGACAAACTAAGTCATGAGGCTGAAGTTTCATTTACTGCCAACTGGAGTGCAAATCAAAAAAGCTTATTTATTCACATTCCCAATTTTTAAAAAATCACATATGTGCTAGAAAAATCACAGAGCTTTAATTTGCAGCAGGTTGAAGCAAGCTTATTAAGAATGTTAGTTACGAAGTGCATATTCACTTGTCTGGACTAGCCTATTGCCACATTCTTGTAGCAGGGTTAAAGAGCAGTTTAGTCCCCTCATAAAAAAGCACACTATTAAAAAGGAAGTGACTAATAATCTGGAACTAATAAAATATTGTAAGAGATGTGTAGGTCAAGATCAACTATCTACAAAACTCCTCTGTAAATAGCTTAAAAACTGTGTCCTCTGCCTGGCCTTGCTATGTCTTAGTCCTCAATTGATTTGGCACCTCCGGTAAGGTTTAATGAAATAAACACCAACAGCAACAAATTCTGAGGCTTTCTGCTGTGTACATAAATATCAATGCCATCATACAAGCAAGCAGAGTTGGATGAAACAAGCAGGTTGCTACAGACGGTTTCAGTTTAGACTCATAAGATTAATATTAGAGTTGGATGGGTCCGTAGAATTCTTCAACTGCTGGTGTCCCGATCAGGAGACCCCATATCTTGAAGCCTTAGCTAAATTAAGTACTGTTGCCCTGCTCCATTCCAAGCTGGTAAATGAGAATCTCCAGAAAGAAGTTTTCAGCAGCCTATCTTAAACAACTTCTACCAGTACCCCTGCCATCCTCAACAGATTCCAAATGAAAGGCAGTTTCTCCTCACAGTGTCTAGAACCTGAGATGTACAAAGGTAAAGTTGTTTGTCCCAAGTCACACAGCTGCTTAATGATAGCACAAGCATGTTCTCTTAACTCCTAACCTAGGTCTTTCTAGTAAATAACTGTAACTATGTTCTTCAATGATACAGTTTGTTGCAAAATACTAATTACTCTTTGTTTAATTATCTTAAATTTCTAAAATACAATTTTTGGAAAAAAATAATTTAAAACACTCCTGACTTATTTTTGTTCTTTCTTTTAATCTGCTGGGATGCTTGAAAACAAGAAGAATCACCAGATGCTACTTTTCCACATTATAACTGCCTACCTTCATGCTTCCTTGCAGTGGTCCAACATTATCTTGAGTTCTTTCTATCAAAAAGAGGTTGATCAAAACTAAAGACCTTTTTTCTTTTTAATCTTCCATTGAATCCCAGCCTCTAAGCCAGATTATACCATAGGGAAATGAAGAGTTGTCCACTGTAATATAATTAGCAAAATTTCTAAACAGATGTTCTTTTAGAAACTAAATATATATAGAAAATGACAACATTCTTGGATTTTATTATTCTAGTACATACACTAGACAAGCTCCTGGAGTACTTCAGAATACTAGAGTACTTCTGAAGAGCATTAAGTTATATAAGAAATATAGTCCTATTAGACCAGGCTAATGTTGCCTAATGGCATAGTTTCTTCTCCTACACCCGTTTAGGGTGAGAATGGTCAAGGCAACTTTAAATCAAAGAAGCTATTTTCAGTCGAATCAAGAGTTCTGTTTTAAAGTCAAGTATTTTGCAGAGAGGCCAAATATCTATGCTGTGAATAAAAAATGGCATTTGTTTCTCAGTTCCTGTCTCTACTGCTTTGTCATCTAATTGCTTACGAGCACCTCCTGGTGGAGGGCAGTAGAAGGAAAAGAACATTAAATACATTCTTCTAACACACAAAGCTGGTGAGGGGGAAAAGTAAATTGAAACGTGCAGATTTCTCTTGACTTTGCCTTTCTATTACTTCATAATTTAGAGCTAGTTACAGAATAAGTAATATTAACCATATAGTTACTCAGAGTCTATAACTAATCATTCAATAAACATATATTAAGTTCCCATTACATCAGGCACTTGGATCCTGGCTTTGATATTTAATGTCATTTCCCAGGGAAACAACTGCTTGACCTCATTGGACCTCAGTTTCCTCATTTGAGAAATGAGAATTATATCTTTGTTGACATCATTAAAAAAATAAGTGAAAAAGTGGCTAGCATAATGAACTTAATTTTGAAATGAACAAATAAAAAAACCATACCACACAACACTTCATTTCTGGATCTCTGCCAGAAAGAAGGACTTTGATATAGGTGTTTTCAGAGGCAATCCCCAATTATTTCTGTCTTCTTAAGAATTTAAGCCTAGAAGACAGGACTGCTATCAGTTACATGTTTATTGGTATGTGTACTTACGACACCTTATATTACCTACTTAATCAGATTGTGCTCTGAAACACACACAGAACCACCAAATGTATTACTTACTATTTTCCACACCAAAGATACCCAGATGTTGACCAATATGTAGTAAAATACTGTCTTCCTAGGTGAACCAAATATGCTTTTTTAGGGGTTTCTTACCTCTTCTCAAGAGCTTGTATGACATTCTTCTAAGTGTCAACCAGTGGACAGTATGTTTAGATATATTTTGGCTCTGAGTGTTTTTAATAGCCCATCTCTGACATTTACTATCTGCTTATAACTGAAATTTTTAAAAGAATATGTTACCAGTGATGTTCAAAGGTGAAACTTGCTACAAATTTCCCACTTAATTCCTATCAGATGAACTTAAGATAGAGAGACTGAGAAAAACAGGCAATTGGGGAACAGGGGAAAGGGGTGTTCCTATCTGCTGTAGTGAGTTTGGGAAACCAGTTAAGCCTACTGAAAACTTTCAGCTTAAATACATTGTACAGCCTGTAAACTTACTTCTCTTATGTCACCACTATTAAACAAAACAAAACAAAACACCTTTGCTCTTTTATGTCTTAAGGCTGCATGGTGCCATTTTACAACTTTCTCCCATCAGTACTGCCTGTGATATGATTCCATGTGGGTAAAAAGATTGCTGGCCTAATACAAAAACACTGTGCTTATTAAAAAAAAAAAAAGGGGGACCTGGGTTAAAATCCTAAATCTGCCTCTTATTCATTGTGTGACCCTGGTCAACTCTCAACTCTCTTCTCTGTTTTATCACCTGTACAATTGAAAATAAAAAATTGGATTAGATGATTTCCAAGTTCTTTTCTTTCACTCTGGACAAGCTTTTCAAGGCCATAACCTGGCCCACCTCCCCAGCTATTAACCCCCACTACTTTTTTATGCTCTATTCAGGTTTGCCTGCTCATCGATCCAAAATATGGTTTGTCCTTGTCTACTCCTAGGCTTTTTGTTTATGCCATTACTCTTGCCTGGTTCCCGCACCCCCCCCCCAATTCCTTGTCCACTTCATAAGTAAGTCCAGATCCTATGAGAAAAGTAAGTAAAAGCATTTCTTCAAAACTCAGTTCAATCTCTTCCTGAAAGCCTTCTGTTATAGAAGGTTATCTGATAGCCTTCTATATAGCCTTCTGTTATAGAAGGCTTTCAGATAACCTTCCCAATCTCAAAATGTTTTGTTCTCTAAAATTCCTAGTGTCTTTTGGTAGTCAACCATACCTAGTGACACTTGTACAAATCTTCCAGAAATAAACATCTTTTAGTCACCTAGTTCTTGAGAGGAGAACCATGTGGAAATATGGGAGCTGAGTAGAAGTGGGCACTGGGGATTTTAAAGATAGAGGTCTTATGTGGGTAGACCAAGGTCTAGGTTAAAGGGAATAAAGCTGGACCCAGGAACTGGATCCAACTGAGGGGAAAGCCAAATATCTAGGGATTAAAACTGTCATCCTACGTTTGTGGAAGTCTGCCGAGGTCATAGCCTGCGTCTCACATCTCTGTCTCTGAGGAAGACGTAGTCCCTAGAGAGACAGTGATGCTGCTTCAGTGGGTGCAGTGGATCAGAGGACCTGCTGTTTTAGAGGGGGAGGGGGAGAGGGAGTGTCCCACTGCATAAGGAACGAATCTCAAATTGCAACTCTGTGTCTCCCACATCACCTGCACCTGTAACAAGAAGTTCCTGGAAAAGCATCTGTCACTGTAAGGCAATTTCTTTGATAATCAGGTGTCACTATGCTTCCTTAGAGAAGTATAAAAGCAGAGCAATTATGATCTTAGACTCCAAAACTACACTGCCAGTGTTTGAAATCCTTGCTCTGCCAACTAATAACTGTAGGACTTCAGAAAACTTTCCTATCTTCTCAGTGCCTTAATTCCCTCCTCTGTAAAGGTTCTAAGTAATAAATTGTTATGAGGTCAAGAAGTGTATATATAAAAATATATGCTTTAATATATATATTTAGCTATATAAATATATATATATCAATCATATATACTTAGTGGTAGAAATTTAGTTACATAATTCTGGGGGAACACAGAGACAGTACTAAATTTGTTTTAAGTAGAGTTCAAATACTATTACTCATTCATTTAACTAATAGTTACTGAGCTTCTACTATGTGCCAAGAACTCAGTTGAATGCTAGGGATATAGTCAATGGTGAATATTTTCTGCTTTGATAAAGTTAACAGTTTTCTAAACTATAAGTTTGTGAATACTATGTATACCATTTTACTATTTTATTCTGGTACATCTAATCCTTGTTATATCTTTAGTAAGAATGTATCTGGTACAGTTTGCTACAGTCCCATTCCACAGAAAGAAAAATGAGTGTCTTATTTTCAGCCCACATCGCAGAGTTAATAAATACAGCACAGTCAGGACTAACATACGTTGACTCCTAGTTTGTGTGTTCACTTTTTTTAAATGACATCACCTCCACTTTACATGTGAACCAATCTGGCGAGCTTGTTAAGTCTCTGATTTACTGGATGCAGAAACATGGTAAAGTTGAATTATAAAAAAACTTTTAAAAATCTCTAGATGTCACTAGATTACCCGAAAACATAATTCTATATTAAGGCACAGAAAAGTGACGAAAGAAATAGAGTCATTTATGTTGCAAAACCTCATCATTTTTTTTTTTGCTCAGTTAGCTTCTACAGCCTGGAAATTTGTTAGGAAAAAAAAATACTTTTTCTTGTTTATAATTCCATTCAAGTCAGGCAAACATAGTCATTATGTCATTTGAGTTATTTTGTAAGTATATTAAAGTATGCTTTAAAAATACTGCTTTCAATTAAAACAAAAATGATGACACTTGGAGAACAAACTGATAAAGATTCATCAAGTCTTCCTTGGGTCCCTCCAGTGCACTCAAGAAGTATCTCTCGTGTACTTTTCTCTCTCCAAGAAGTATATGCAGCAGGGGTGATATGATGACATGTGGTTCACTCATCTCATTACTCTATGTTATCCTGTTTTGGATGGGCCAGGCCAATGCACTGAACACCTCTCAAAGTAACTGAAAACCAAGCTTTGAAGCATTTTCTAACTGTGAGTGTATCCTTCCCCAGAAGATAATATAATTTTCTACACACTACTTGAGATTTCACACCATAATGGCTCATCAAAATCAGAAGCATAGGGAAAAAAGTCTTCTGTTACCAAAACTATTTAAACACCCCAAACAAATCATGTGCTAAAATAAAAGCACATGCATGTCTTCCAACAATTTATATTTAATAGTTGTTATTGTTGTTATTGTTTAATTAGGCCCTGTGAAAATATCTCTTGGAAGGTATTCAGCAGTTTGTTAAATGGGTGAAAAATCTATCTTGGGTGCAGCGTGTTCAGGTTATTAAAGCACCAGTGCTTATTTTATCTCCCCACAAAGTGTTGCTGAGATAATTACTGCTGACAGCTTTATTCAAGGTTCATTTCACTTTTTCTGCTATTTTTCTCTGGTTAGAAGTTCAACAGAGCCCATGGGAAGCCACACCCCTCACACCTGTTAGGCTTCTTCATGTTACGAAGGGCCAGTATGGACATGTCACTTCAAATTAGCATTGTACCAGGGCGCTAACTGTGACAATTACTTATCACAGGTTTAACTTAAAAAAAAAAGTTTCTAATTCAACCACAAAAACAGTGTCACAGAATGTAATTCAAACCTGTAAAAGCAGGTTGCATAAAAAAATATTCAGAGAGCCACAGAAAAGGTTCCCAGGTTTGAGCTTTGTCCTGTATCTGAATTATGCAGGAATGCTCTGCAACTGAACATACACTTTAAAACAAAACCAAACCAAAAGGTAAACTAGGAAGAGCCAGTAATTATACTCTACCAGGAAGCAATGGTGATGAGTGGGCCTTTCTGTTTTCTCCATGGTTCTCTCCAAAGCTTCAATGTTTTAGTCATCTTAATTCCTTTGTGTCATGCAATTAATTCCATAACAAAATTTCCAGCTAAGCAAAGCAGATACTTCTAGATTAACCCAAAGAAAGGCAGTTTTACAAAACTGTCTACCTTTACTAGGTAGAAAAGAAGCATTCTCTCCTAATATTTGTTTTCATTGGGCTTGCAAACCAGATAATTATCATTAGAGAAAGCAGACATTAACACAAAAAGAAAAAAAAGGAAAACATAAAACCTCACACTCTTAAATGCACTTGAGGCTACTTATTATAAGCCTCTCTGTTTCAAGTGCAAAATAATCTCAGAATTGTGCCACCTCTGAGAGAGCTGGAATGGTCGGGGTGGTTCATACAGACTGCTGTGAGGCTAATTGTGAATCTTGAGTTAATTGCTCTCTCCAGCTAGGAAACTTTAAAAATAAATAAAATGGTCTTTTAAACTATTTTTAGTCCAATTTGGACTCAAGGAAACATCACCAAATGATGTTAGATAACCTCTGGAAACTTCACTATTTGCTGCTGTTATTTAGAAAACAATTCAGAAAGTCTAGGATAAGTATGTTCACTTCATAATCAGTGCTAATATATACTAACAAAACAACAGTGAGTGGATCTGTATTTCCCACAAAATGCACGATCTGACTCACAAATGCCAATGTCCATTACCTGGTCAGAGTTAAAAGGAATTCAATGTTCTTTCACACCACATACACATGCACTCACACAGCAACCTGACCGGAAGATGCAAACCAAAGATTGCAAAGACTAACTCTGAAACAGAATCTAGAAGTTTTAAATGCTTATGAAAAGCAAAGGACAAAATAATTGTGCTGGGCAGAAATCACCAGAAGAAATTGCTTGTTTGCAGGAAATCATATCTATTGGTGAATTCACTGTAATTCTGGTATGGCAAAAATTTCAGTACCTTAACAGTTCCATACATGAATGGTGCAACAGAAATGCAGGATTTTTCTTAAGCCAAAATACAGAAGGGGTATTTTATACAAAAAACAAAAACAAAACAAAATAGTCCTCAAGATTTTTTTTTCATTTTTCTAACATTTAGAAAGTCATTATTAACAAAAGCATATAAATTCAACACAGGAAACACTGATTATATGAATCCAGGATCTTATCAAAACAAGCCCTTTGCCTCATTCTATAATCAAAACATATTCACAGAGAATCAAGACAAAATCTTAGGTCAGAAAGGTGCTTTTACCTCAAGCTGGCTCCTCAATTTAAGTTTGATAAAGAGGCTCTGCTTGTGGAAAAACATCATTAGAGAGCTACCATATTAGTCAGTGGTGACTTCAGCTCATCATAACCACAGAACCTTCAAATACACAATGATACATCTCAAGCCTGCTTTGTATGCATAAAGAGTACCAACCAGCCATTTGGCACATGTCTAGTCAATAGTGGGATGCCATTTACCCCACAACACTGTGGAACTCTTTGGAGAGCAAACATAGTCACTCGATATTTTTCCAGCAGCATCTAATTCCTTGGCAAAACTCAGGCAGTTATGCTAACTGACAGCTTTGGTCTCAGCACATGGACATAGTGTTGCTGGGCATCTTGTCATGACTTTTTGCTCCTGGGGAAAACAGAGTCTGAATTAACTATACCAATTTAGGCACAGCAGCTTAAATGGGTGTAATCTAGAAACGAAAAAAAAAAAAAAAAAGAATTCCATCCTGTTGGTTAATCCATGCCTGACCCATCCTAGCCAAGTGCTTTTTCTCCTTGTACTTATTGAGTTGACTCCCACACCCTTATTTTGAACCTCTAGAAATCTTGGTTTGTGGTTCTTTTAAATCTGCCTATGCCTGTGTGTTTAGGTACTGGACTCTAAGGTTCTTGAGGACATAGCCTGGATTTTATATTCTAAGTTTTAGCTCTCAAAGGGCTATCTACTAAAGGTTGCTTTGCTAGGCCAGCCACATAATAAATGTCTATTGCTTGAATTTAAACTGGTGCTTTCCTTGCCATGATAAAATATAAAAGATTCTTGTAATCTTCTAGAGAAATAAAAATCTACCTAGAAGAAAACCCTGGAAACCACTCCAAAGTGAAATAAGAAGTACCAACAACCATCATTAGAGCACTGTGTGACTGACCTCTGGGTCTGAGTGAAAAGTAGAAGGCTCAAAAAAATTCTGACATAAAGCTAGGTTAAACTTTACCTGCTGGCCACTGATGGCTTCAAACCACCAGTCAAAACATGCAAAATATTGATCACTCAAATTCAACATCAACATAATTTAAATCTATATATTTTCATTTTTTATAATGGCACACTAGTTTCATTTCATATTTAATATTTGTATATAATTATCAGTACATTCTAATGTATTTCATTTCTGTGGACTTCATGAAAATTAGAGAAATTCAAATATCATTTCAATTTTGTCAGATATGGCTTTCAAATTTATGATGCAAATATAGCTAATAAAAATATAGAGTGGTATAGAAACAATCCAGTACCGTATACTATACATAAAAATACTCTAACACATTTTAAATAATGTCTCACATAAGGATAATTATATACCACCATTATCTTACTATTATATTTTTTAGGATTCACACCCAGGTAAATATAAGAACTAGTAAGTGATCCCTCTATACTATTGGGTTGACCAACATGTCCATATGTTTTTTTCCATAAAAAAAGACATGTTTTCATTTTCAGCAATAACTCTATTGATTTGGGTATTTTCAGTATATTGGTTATCTTCTGCTCTTGGCTACTAGTGTGTAGAGGCCAAGGGTGCTGCTAAACACCTTCTAATGCATAAGACAGCCTCACAGCAAATAATTATTTAGCAAAAATATCAATAGTTTCAACAAACTTTGCAAACCACTTTTGACACGTTCAATCAGTCACAGCACCTTCTCCACACACTGCACAAATCTGTTTTGCATTTTAGTTGCATTTTTACCTTTCTTGAACTAATAAAGCAAACGAAGCAAAAAATATTGCATATCTTCTTCCATCTTCAATATTAAAATGGCTACACAGAAATTCACCAATTTAGTAAGTTTTTTAAATAAAGGCATGCTGATACAACAGCTGTCACAATACAATCTAACAAAATTGCTTTGAATGAAGTTAAAGACAACTAAGAACTACTAGAGCCATCATATGGAAAAAAAACTAAATGAACTTTTTGGCCAACCCAACACATGTATATGTGTTTACTTTCTGGTTCACTGGTTCTTGTATGTACATGTACATACCCAAGAATAATTTTTTGTATTAAAAATAGGAAAATTCTCAAATCCAATAATCTTTGAAAATTTTTTGACACATGATAAAATAATAATCCATTCCTAATTCAAGCATACTGTCTGTCGGCAGATTCATACCTGTAGCACTTACCAATGCCAAAAAAATTAGTGTAAAATGAAAGCTGTGCCAGTGTTAACTCTCCAAAACAGGCAGTAACCATTGTTTTGTGCTAATAATAAATCCTATTTTGCAAAAAAACTAATCAACCTGTAACTTTAAGCTGAAAAACTCATTTAAAAATACTATAGCTAAAAAAACAAACAAACAAAAAAAAAACAAACAAAACATTTAATGTGAGTATAACAAAACTAAAAAGTGAAAAAAAATTTTCAGAGTCTGGGAATTAATCATTTTATACATTATTTTGATCTACATATAGTAATAATGCTAAAAATATTCCTTCAAAAACAAACAAAAAATCTCTGGAAATCTGTCAGCAAAATGAGTGCAAGAAATAATTTGAGAATTAAGGAAAACTTTATTCTTTTAAGGACACTAGTAAGATTGTCATTCAGGAATTGTATGTTATTTGAAATTACTTATTTTTATTTGATCCATTTCATTTGCTAAAGACATATATTTTAATTATATAGAATTAGAGAAGTTTAGAGTTAGAGGAAACCTTGAAGTTGTGGGATATGAAAAATGGTAGAATATAAGGCAGAGGATTCCAATATTTATGGAGAATCTACTATGCACCAGACAGTTTAAATTCACCCCCTCCCCATTAATACAAGGGCTCTATGAGGCAAATATTATTACTGCTGTTTCAGGAAAGCCCTGAGAAACTATTTGTTCCTGATAGTGTTGAAATTTAATTCTAATTCAAGTTGTTCTGATTCCAGAATCTGCATGTATTTACCATATGAAAGAAACTAACTTTTATTTAGACAGGCAACCCATAGTCATTAACTCATTTAATCCTAAAGCTGCTAACATTCCCATATGACAGATGAGGAAAACATAGTCTTGGCAAAATTAGTACATCTGTCTAAAGGTACTTTAAAGTCTTCCATTACATGGCCTAATTTTTCTAATATAACTTCTATCTTCTAATATAATTCACTTGTCTGCTAAGGAAACCAAAGTCCAGAGGCCTTATATGACTTACCCAGGGTCAAACAGGTGACAAGTTGGAGAGGGAAGACTATGAGCTGGGCCTATAGGGTTCAATGTACCATACTTTTTTTATTGCTTATGCCATTACAGTTGTTCTTGCCTTTACCCCCACTGTCCCACCTCCACCCAAGCCCCGCACTCTCGCCTCCCTCAGTCAATCCCCATGTTGCCCTAATGTACCACACTCTTTCTTCTCTGGCGTTCATTATACTCACATATTTCACCACCACTTAATCCAAGAGCCTCCTAAATGATGTCATACAAACTCTTCCCCTACTAAATCACATTCAATCCTGACAGGACCAAGTTACCCAAACTTGACCTTCTCCAATTTCCTAACACTAAAACCTTTACTCAGTTATGGCCTGGTTGGGGAGTGAGGGAGATACTATGCTCTAGGCGGTCTTGGGTGAAGTCTGATGGGAAAGGAGGATAATGAAAGCATCCTCTTGCTTTACTAACTCAGGAGGCATTGACCAAGGTTGGTTACTTGGGACTTAAGAACCAGTAGGGTGACATTTTAAACATATATAGGCAGCTAAAGGGCAAATGGTAGTGATCTATGCCCTATTAGAGTGAGATGGCCTTGGGGATCCTGTGAGGAAAGGAAATTCTGGCTCCCCTGAGGAACCTTCGACAGTATAGCTCTGTGTATCCAGGTACAGTGGTGGAGCTGGTTACTCCATACTGTACCCTAGTCTCCACACTCTAGGCTCATCAATATCATCTTCTCCTACACCATGGCCCTGCCACTCTCACTATCTCCCAACTATACTGAACCTTATCCATACTGATTTTCACCTCCTCGGAGCCTCAGGTATCAATTAGCTTAACAGATGCATCAAGCTTGAGTCAGCCCATACCAAGTAAACAGCACTTGAAGACTTTGCTCATTGATATTCGTTCATTTTAACTTTGGTACTTGAAGGACAATGACTGCAGTTTAGAAATTTTCAGAAAATTTGGCCCAGGTTAAAAATTTTCTCACAGATCAAAGCACAAATGTCATTGTGCTGGAGCAGCCAACCACATGGCATTTCTCGTTGGCAGACAAGCCAGAAGAAGGGATTCTAGTTCAGACTCCACAACTTTCTAACTTTCCGGTGTCTTCCCAAAGTCATTTACCTTTCTGAACCTTATTTTCTTTATTTGTAAGAGAAAATAATAACTCTTTTGCCTGATTAAAAAAATTATGGAAAAAAATGAGTTAGTCCATGTGAAATGACTTTAAAACTCAGTAACAGAGGAATGTGACCCAGTGACTAGGCTCATCCTATATACTACATAACATCAGCATTATCATATCTTCAACTTTTCATATGTATTCACCTTGATTGCTTTATAAGACCTCAAAGCAAAACTCAAGTGCCATACAGTAAGCAGATGTGCAATGAAAACATCTGACTGCTAAGCTGATATTGATGACACAATAAGAAGCCTGACTAGCCAGTCAAATGCACTGTAACTCTTCTCTCTATGGCACCAGATTCCTGCAGCTGACCTCACTCTAAACAACAATAACAGAGGGAAGGAATTCACTATACAACATGAATTTGACCCCACACATCTTTTCACACTTTGAAGTCTGACCATTCCTCCCTTAATCATCCTGTTGGTAAATATCAACTACCTGCTATGTGTCCATGGATAGAGAAAGAAAATGAATAGTATCCCTGACTTTGAGGGGTTCACAAACAAGTGGTGAAATGTACTTGCACCTAAGAAGTGTAATTAACTAATTCTACCAATGTGGATGGATCTCCTAATAAATGCTCTAGGAGAAAATGTCTACCTGGAGTATTTGAGGGAAAATGTCAAAAAAGGAATGCCAGCTGATCTTAAAAATTAGAAACTGAAGCTCAGAAAGGTTATTCATTCAACCAATATTTATTAAGCACCCACTATCAGAAGGCATTAGATAATGCAATGGTAAACAAAAATAGACATCTGTCCTTGTGGAATTTACAGTTTAAAGTGGGAAATAATCACTTACATTAAATATAAAGTCACAACTGAGGTAAATGCAATGGAAAAATGGCTTCCTGAAGAAATGGTTGAGTTAGAAAAAGGAGTTAGAATTAAAGAGAAGAGATCAGGGGAAGGATGACTATTCCAGGTAGAGAGAACAGCATTTGCAAAGGCCCAATGATGGTACTTTAGAAGAAGGGACAGAAGACCAATATAGCTAGAGAACAAGAGGCAGTATGAAATAAGACAACACTAAAGAAGTAAGTAGAAATCACACTACATAGAGCCTGGTAGGTCATGTTAAGGATTTTGGTCTTCATTTGGGAAGATTTAAATAGGGAGATTAGATGAGCGAATATACACTTTTCTAAAAAAGGATTATCCTGATGTGGTATGAAGAATGTACTGAAGGGAAAGGAGAGTGGATATGGGAGCATAATTAGTTGGCTTTTGCAATAATCCAAATTTAAGAAATTGGTGGCTTATATTAGGGTGGTGACTATGAAAATGGATAGAAATAAATGAATAAGAGATATGGAGCTCAAACTGACAGGAATTGATAATTTGATAGGTCAGCAAGGGAGAGGGTTATCAACCCTGGCAATCAATGGGGTGACAGATGTCACAGCCAGATTGCCCTCACATCTGGGTTATCAAGAGTAACTTCTCTTTGGCTTATGGAAGTGGGTGGATGGTGATGCCACTCGTGGAGTTAGGGAACTTTAGAAGGGGACCAAGTACGGCCATGGAAGACCATGAATTCAATTTTGGATGTTAAAATTACAGTTCTTTGGGACCTCTAAGTGGTGATGATAAGAAGGCTTTTCTGGAGCTGACAAGGGAAGACTATGCTAGAAATATAAATTTGTTAATCACTGTCACATCAGTGACAATTTAAGTTGTAGGTGTGATGAGACAAAAATGAATACATAGAGCCATAAGGAGAGCCAATATTTAGTGACTGGGTAGAGAGGGATGACCTTCCAAAGGAGACATAAAAGAAAGGAGCACCACAGAGGCAGTGGAAAAACAAGGAAAGTAAGGTATCCTAGGAGCCAAGAAAAGATAATTTCAAGATGGACTTTCAATTAGGTCAAATGCTGCTGAGTAGTTCAAATATATCACTGGTGGTAAGTACCCAAATGCTTGCCCCAACAATAGAAGAACAGATGAATAATGTGAAATATCCACTTAATGGAATATTATAAAGCAATGAAAATGAGCTATAACTATATATAAGAATATGGATCAATCTCATAATGCTGAAAAAGGGAGTGAGAAAGGAGCAAGCTACATAAAGAGTACACACTGTATGATTCCATTTACAAATGTTTAAAACCAGGCAAAACTAATCTATAGTCTTATTTCTTGAATAAAGTGAACATGAGAGGGGCTTTTGGGATGTTGGAAATGTTTTGTTTCTTAATGTGGATGCTGATTACAAGGTGCTTACATTATGATTTCACCAAGCTGTACATTTGTGTATACTTTTCTGAATGAATGTATTTCAATAAATTGTTTTAAAAATGCTACTAAGAAATACAATGATGATTGTAAGGCCTACTTGGTTTGGCAACATGGCAGTCACTGGTACCTGAACAAAAGTTATTCTGGTTGGACTGAATGTCGGAGTGGTTGAGTTAAGGAGCTAGTGGAAGACAAAACATGATGTTAACTACTGGTAACTATTTTTGACTTCTGGCTGCAAAGAGGAAAGAAAGTAGTAGCTAAAGTTAAGAAGAATTTTTTTGTCTCTGTTTTTAATGGTAATGTGTCTATGTGTTTCTTTTAAGATGAAAGGCTTTTCATGTTTAAATGCAGATAGAATATCCAGTACAATGAGATTAGTAAAAATATCAAAGAAGAGATTACTGAAAACGCATAGTTCTAAGAATACAGAGAGCATGGGGTACAGAGCTCAGCTAAAGGGATGATCTTACTCAGCTCAGATTAGAAACAAGGTTTCCTGACAGCCCCTTCCCCCCCAAATCCAGAGCTCTTTTGCTGCAAAGAATGTGATCTGAAACTGTGGGACTGGGCTACTGGCAATATTCCAATGCTCAATGTAAAGGAGCTTCCAAGTTTCAATCCTGTCTCTGTGGCCTTGGACAAGCTTTTAAATAATCAGCCATAGTAACTTCCTCATAAAATGAGGATAACACAACATCACTTCTGGAGTTATATGGATTAATTAGTAAATCCTCAGCTAATATTAGAGATGGAAAAAGCTAGAAGGATGATACCTTCTCATTCTTGGACGTAAAAAAACTAATGAGCATGAAACTTGCCAACTGTCTCTAGACCAGTAGAACCACAAGAAAGGAAAAGAGAATTGGCAGACATGATGCACAGAGTGGTCACACTTCACAATAAATTATAGAAAGATCTAGTTTCCACTCCCAACTCACAATCTATGTAAGTGGAATTATGGCTACAATGAATGTGGCATGCTCATTCTTGAGTTGCTCCACATTGAACATGACAGCATGGTGAAGAATGCAGGGGATGGGTAGGCTTTTAAAGACATCTTATCACTGATCTTCTGCTATTACGAGAGATGTATTTACTTGGGTTCAAATACCACTGCCACTGATTAATGAGGTCATATGAGTATGTCTTAGTATGCTTATGTGTGAAATGGGGCAAACAATAACTTTTACATCAGGAGCTGTTAAGAAGATTGAGTTATACCATTATATGTATATTGCTAAAATACAGCATATTTTTAAGTGATATCTAATGTTATTGTTATTCCCAGACAGGTCTGTGATGAATTTGAGGCAAAGAGACAATACAGATTATTCAAGGAAAACATCTGAATGTTCTTAATAGGTAAAGTTTGAGGAACTATGCTAGGGAAGGGAAAATAAGAACTTAGATTTAAGGTCCAAATAGAAATCCCTATAAACTTTAGTTGAAAGAGCTAGCTGTTAGAGTCAACCTGGGCCAGGATCCCCTTTCCACTACTTCTTATCTGTGCGTTGTTGGACAAGTTACTAAACAACTCTCAGCCTTGGTTCTTTCCAGCGTAAATATGAGGATACTAACATCTATTTTTCAGGGTTGATAATGGGAAGACTGGGGATGAGACATATAAAGGCCCAACAAAACACCCAAGACAAAGTAGAATAATAGATACTGTTCCTATTATTGTTATTATTAATAACAACACAACTAGTAATTATAGATGTCAAGAGAAATGGTTAAATTTTATGTAGACTTTTTTTTTTACTTTCCAAGGGTCAAGTCACAAAGGCATTACATAACTAGTTGTTACATGTATAAATATAACTAAGCTTCAATTTTTTTAAGTTATTTGAGTGCTCACTGCAAAATTTGTAGTATCACACTGCAAAAAACTAATTTTCATTAAATTATTTTTGACTTTACAATCATCTGAAAATATCACAGGCAAGAACTATAATGAAATTCTTGAGTTTCTAAATTTAGAGGATAAGTTGCCGTATTAGTAAAACAACTAATTCCCTGAATATAATAACTTTTTTTTAAACAAGGATCTCTACAGTTTTTAGAGACTATATGCCCCTTTCCCCATCCTATAGGTTTCTTTTTTTTTTTGGAGGGGGCATTGCTTGCTCACTGGTTTTCTCTTTTGTTTTAGTAACAATTAGAAACTGCTATTTATCAGTTCTAAAACATTATGGGAATGATCTAGTCTTAAGACCTCAGTGGATGACTAAATTTTGAGAAAGACTCCTAAGTAGATAACTGCAGCACAGAAAAGCATGTCATACAATAACACAATTCTTACAAATTTCTCTTCTCTCTTGCTTTTTCTATTATTTAGTGTATCAAAGCAGATGATTAACAATTAAGTTGACCATAAGAAGTAAAAAAGAATGAACACCATGAGGTAAACACAGTATTAACAAAGGTCTATTAAATATGATTTGAAAATGTCACATTTGTTTGTCACTAGTGTGAAGGTTATCCTTTTTTGTCTGAATTACAAATATTTGAATTTTATGAGAGTTGAGTTTCATCTGCTCTAAATGAGACTAAAAGGTTAGAAACAAGTAACACAAATCAGAGCTCCAGCTTTTCAACTGCATACCTAATCCAAGATAACCAATTCGATTTTTTAGGCCAGGTTTCTTTTCTGAGCCTTCATTCATGTGCTAACCATATACTTGTTCATCTAGCATGGTTCACCAGCAATTCAGAAATTTTCCATTGCTTCAGATTCTCAAGTTACTTCTCTATTCAGCTCTTTATACCTGCTTCCTGTTTAACTGTGAATTACATTTAAATTTTAGGGGTCAGATATTTAAGTGCTTCATACCTCCTTTCAGATTTACATGGTTTAAATTGGGTTAGTGTTCCTGCTTCTTCTTGGTGGGTTTTTTGTTTTTGGTCTCTTTTCAATAACCATCAAGTGCACAGACAATGGTTCTGGCTCTCAAGGTTTCCCACACTTACCCATTGTTACTGGAATTCTTCTTCCAGAATTAAGACTATTAACTCGGCCAGCTTTAAGAGTCTAGGGGGAAAACATGGCTTCTTGGGATATCAATGTTCTTTCCAGGTAAGATTCTATTTTCTCCAGTTATCTCTTGAACTGACTTCGCCCCCATTCCCACCAGGTTCTACCATCACAAATGTTTTCTTCTGAATTTGAAGTACTTGATATAAGCTGCTACTTCTAAAACATTCATTTTTAATTATTCCATTGCTGAGAATACTGAAAACATATATGTAATAACCCTAAAAACATGTCCAAATAAAGCTATCTAACTCTAAAAGAATAAAATGCTGAAGCAATAGTTTCAAATGAGAAAATGATATACAGATATGAAAGAAAACTTCTAAACTTGGAGATGAAACAGCTAGCATGGTTCACAAGCAACTTAGAAATCAGGTGTGTTTACTTACTAAGCAAGTACTTAAGTATATCATCACTAATAGCTTAAAATGTCCAAATTAATTTGTTACATATGGTTGGAGAACATCTATTGGTTATTTAAAGTTTTATTTGTAGTATCAGTCCTGTATTTCTTAGCCTGTCATAATTAATTCAGTCCCCTTGCACTTTGAAATCTCCACAATAATAAGAACTTTATCAGGCTGGTGTTGGTATGAAGTGGCACAGCAAACCGAAATCCCACCGGGAGCAGTCCACAGACTTCTCTTGTAAGCAGCAAAAAGCTGTTATCATTTTCTGAATTACAGGAACTATAAAAGGACACTCTACTCAAGCTGCCGCTGAATGTCACCTGAAAAGCAATCACAAAAGGGCTCTGTCTTGGCTTATCTCTGAGCTCTGTCACTACGGCAACCAGCAGGGAATAAGTATCTGTGGGTCTATGAATTTCAGAATCCCATAAAAGCCAGGGCTAAAAAGGCATGTGCAGCCTCTCAGAGATTGACTGCATTAATACATTAGCAAATACTGTGAAACACTGGATAAATGTCAGCAATTATGGAAAAAGCGTCTAATAACGATATTCGTTGCCTGTCAAACCCCCGTGAGGTTTGATGTGTAACTGCCACTCAAAGCTGTCTGTAATTTTATCTCTTTTATACATCTGAATCCACAGCATTCAAATTTGTACTTTGAAAGTAATAAACTGTAAAGCAGTTTATTCCGTGTGATCACAACTGTCAACAAACATACAATAAAAGAACAAAAAAGACTTTCATTGGCTGTGGGAACAATCAGTACCAATGAACTCTTACAGATGGTTATCAAAAACAACCTTATATATTCTACATGTAGACTATTAAACAATGTCATGATGTGGAGTAGCAATTGATTTGATTATGATTAAGTCACCTTGAGCTCAAAAGGCATATACTGCATAAATTTTCATTTCAAGCCTTCTCCTTGGGTTAGAAAAGTTATAAAAATTAGCCAAATACACACAGTTGCAAACACCATCCTCTCCCCTTTTTTTGCACAACAAAAAAATGACATGGAATCTTTGTTAGCTCCAAAACAGGCTGTAATGCTATCTTCACTAAATTTCTCAAATAGAGAATTATAGGCAATTGATTATATCTGAAACCCAAGGGTCTAAAAGCACAACTTAACAAGCTAAAAACACTACCTTTCATATTTCCGTTACTCAAGAAAATGACTTATTAAGAAATCTTATCACATATGTTACAGCTGTTCAAATGCAATAGACAACATGTTAACTTGCAAACATAAATGCCAGAGATTAACTAGTACACATACATATTGTAAACAACCTTCCATTTCTCAGTTACAGAATAGGGTCAAGTACAAAAATTCCAATAAGACCTTTTCAATAACAGAGGGAAAGAGCTTTTTTGTTTGTTTTCCAAAAAGAGTTAGGGGTGCCTCTGAAGAAAGCAGTAATGTGTACTGGAGTGCTGGGCTAGCAGTTATTTATTGCAATTTAAAGCCAGTCACTTGACTTTCCAGTGTTACATTCGATGTAAGCACAAGAAACATTTACTCAGTGTTTACTCTGTGGCAGGGGCTATGCTAGGCACTTGAGACACAAAGATGAAGACCACCTGCTTCCTGCCCTCTTGGAGCTCACAGTCTCATAAAGAGAAGTATATGTAAACAAATATGTTATTACAAATACTCTTCTCTAAGAGCTAGCTGGAAGGAAAGGTGGTTTGAAGTAACCCTCAGGAAAATTTGTAATAATAGATAGTAAATGTATTCCACTGTATACTATTTCTATCAAAAATTATTTACTACTTGGCTCAAATGAGATAATGGATATGAAATGTGTTTTGTAAACTACAAATCACCATATAAATGAGTCTTAATATACTTACCTAGCACTTTGTTAAGTAACTGTGGGTAGCAAAATTGTGAGTATTGCTGCTCATTCCCCACCTCATTAATAATAAGGCAATTTAATAATAATAATTCAAGCAGGGTGAGGGGATAACAGGAAAGAAGTGGAAGGGTCAAGTCAAGGAACAAGTGAAAAAGACCCATGGACAAGGACAATGGGGAGGGGCAAGTGGCAGGGAGGATTGATTGCGGGAGAGGGAGCATAGGCAGGGCAGGGCAAGGGAGGGTAATGGGAAAAAACAGGGACAACTGTAATCGAACAATAACAAATTAAAAAATAAATTAAAAGAATAACATACACACGTACAAACCAAAGTGCTGGATTGAAAATTTTAAATTCACTTATATTCAAGACACATAAGTGCTATACCCTAAGAAAGGAAAATAAAGGCTGATTTTTTTCTGTTTCCACCTTTTACTGAATAATTGTAAAGCTTCAAATCAGTAAGAGTGCAATATGAAAAAATTAAATATTGGAACTATGTTGAGAAATACAAAACACAAGAAATAGCATGGTACAAGAGGAAGAGCATTGGCATCAGGGAGGCGGCAAATTTGGAGTTGAATACTGTTTCTACATTCCACCTTCTCATTTACCAGTACAGTTTCAGATCAAATATTCATCCTAATCCATTAGTTAAAATGTACTCATTTAAGTGCACTTGTTCAAGGAGTTCTGACATGTATATACACTCTGGTATCCACCAAACCCCACCCCAATCAAAATATCAAAATTTCTATCACCTCCCGAAATTCCCTTGTGTTATTATTTAGTTGTAAGACTTCTTTACAAAACCTGGATACAGGCCCTTTACCAAATATGTGTTTCGCATTTTCTCCTACTCTTCAGGTTGCTCCCTCTCCCTTTCTAATAGTACCTTTTGAAGAGCAAATGTTGCAAATTATAATGAAGTCCAAGTTATCAGTTTTATTCTTTTATGGTGAGAGCTTCAGTGTCCTCTCTAAATTTTTTCCTATCCCAAGGTCTTAAAAGATTTTCTCCTGTATTTCTTCTAACCATTTTACAGCTGAAGCTTTACATTTAGTCTATGATCCATTCTGAGATAAGGTAAAGGCTGAACTTGTCCTTACTGATATCCACTTGTTTCATCACCATTTGTTTAAAAAAAAAAGAAAGAAAAAAAAGAACCATCCTTTCTCCATTAGATTACATTAGTATCACTGCACAAATTCAGCTGAATATATACACACACATGTACATGTACACACACACGTGCATGTATATATGTATATAATCTATTTCTGAGTGCTCTGTTCTATTCAACCTACATGTCTACTTTTACATAAATAACACATTGTCCTTAATACTTTATTATTTTTTGAAATCAGATATACATCTGACAACTTTGGGTCCCCCCCCCCCCAAATAGATCTGGGAGTTTTAGTTCCTGCGCATTTCCATATAAATTTTAGAATTAATTTGTCAATTTCTTAAAAAAAAAAAAAAAGGCTACTGATTTTTTATTGGTATTACAGTGAATCCATAGACCACTGATGGGAGAACTACCACCTTAAAATACTGAGTTTTTCAATCCTTGACCATAATATATCTATTTTAAGGACTTTATTACTTTTAGCAATAATTTGTAATTTTCCATGTACAGATATGGCACATATTTAGTTAGATTTATCCTTAAATACTTCATGGTTTTTGGGTGGAATCATGAATGGTATAATTTTTTTAAAAATTCCGTTTCCAAAATGTTCTTTGGTGCTAAAATATACTTTCTTTTGTATATTAAATTTTGTAGACTGTGACCTTATGAATTTTGCCTGTTATTTAGTAGTTTTTTTTATTGATTATACTGAGTATATAATGAAACAAACTATTAAAGATTTTGTATAATAAAGATAATTTTTGTAAATTATGTAACTTATAATTTACAAAATATATAACTTAATTCTGTCTTGGTCAGGGATAACAGCCTTAATTTTAATCCTCTAAAATTTACTGACACTTAGTTTTGGTCCAGGTCTATCTTGGTGAATGCACCATGCACACCTGAACAGAACTTGTACTCTGCTATTGTTAACTAATATACCTATAAAGCATCTGTCAAGCTGGTTAAGAGTGGCAGCTCAAAACTTCTCTATCTCTATCTGTCTTTTCCTGTAAGTTGCTAAGACAGGAATGTGAAATCTCTAATTGTGGACTTGTCTATTCTTTTGGTCCTATCAGTTTTACTTCACAGAATTTCAAACTGCTATTAGGTACATGCATGTTTGAGATTGTCTTCTTGACAAGTTTTTCTCTTAATGATTATAAAATTTCTGCCTTTCATCCTGGTAATATTTCTTTTCTGTATCTTGTCTGATGTCATGCTTAGTGTGTCTGAAAAATATTTTGTGCTCATTTATGTTTACCTTATCATTGTCATTATATTTAAAGTCTTGTAGGCAACATATACTTGAGTCTTGCTTTTAAAAGTTCATTTTGAAAATCTTTATCCTTTTATGGACTAACCACTTATACTTACTGTAATTATCAATATGGTTGGATTTAAACCTACCATCCTACTATTTGTTTTGTACATATTTGTCTTTTCCTTGTTCCTTCTTTTTTTCTGCATAATTTTCTGCTATTTTTAAGTATTCCAATTTATCTCTTTTAAAGCCATATTAGCTATACTTTGGTGGTTTTATTAGTACTTGCTCTAAAGTTTACAATATGTATCATTACCATAAAAGACTATTTTCAGTGCATGTTATACGACTCCATGCACAACACAGGAAACCTGCAACAGTACAACTTCACTCTGCATTTCGTGTCACTGTTGAGTATTTTACTTCTACATATGTTCAAAATTCAACGTTATCTTTTAAAATTAACTTTTAAAGAAGTTAAAAACACAAAGAAAATGTCTTTTATATTTAATCATTTTTAGCATTATTAGCTCTCTTCATTCTCTGTACAGACCCAAGTTTATTTTGCTATCATTTTTCTTTTGCCTGAAGAGCTTCCTTTAATATATCTTAGAGTGCAGGTTTGCTGGCACCAATTCTCTGCCTTTGTTTGTGTGAAAAAGTATTTTGGCTTCAGTTCTGAAAGACTATTTTCACCCTATACAGAATTCTAAGTTGTCATTTTTAGCTTTTAGTACTTTAAAAAATGCCATGCTAGTTTTTTGGCATGCACTATTTCTTAAGAGAAATCTAAAGATTATCTAAAGATAATCATTACCCTGTGAATGTATTTTTCTATTGTTCTGCTTTGAAATTTTTCCTCTTAATCACTTGTTTTTGGCAATTTGATTATGAATTCCTTAGTATAATTCTTTGTATACACCTTTCATGGTATTCATTAAGCTTCTTGAATCTGTAAGTTTTATAGTTTTCATCAAATAAGGGAAAATTTCAGAAATTATTTCTTCAAATACTTTTTGTTTTTAACTTCCTCCTCCCCACACCACATCTTTTCTTCCCTCCTAGCTATTTAAATTTTTCCCAGGGATGACTGATACTTTATACATTTATTCTTGAATTTTTTCTCTGTGCTTCAATGTAGATAGTTTCTATTGTTGTATCTTCAAGTTCACTTGTCTATTCTTTGGCAGTTTCTAATATGCTGTTAAGCCCATCCAGAAAAATTTTCACTGCAGATATTATATTGTTTATCTCTAGAAGAGTAAGTTATTCTATTTATATATTTATTCCCTCCTCATTAAATTCATCCTTTAAATCCTTGGCATATTCATAATAAATTTCTGTCTGCTAATTTCATTTTCTAAGTCACTTCTATGTTTAAGTCTTTTGACTGATTTCTCCTCTGGTTATGGGTTAGATTTTCCTACTTCTTCATAACACAGTAACTTTGACTGGATGCTGGACTCTGCTCTTACAGGTACTTTACATGTTAATCTGCTTGTTCCTTTTGAAAATTGCAGTGTCCCAGGTTCGATTCCCAGCCAGGGTACATTCCTGGGTTGCAGGCATAACCCCCAGCAACCACACATTGATGTTTCTCTCTCCCTCTCTATCTCCCTTCCTTCCCTCTCTAAAAATAATAAATAAAATCTTAAAAAAAAAAAGAAAGAAAATTGTTTTTACGCTTATAAAAGGGCAGCTCTAGAGTCCTAGCCATCACTCTAGGACTAGTTTACCCACTCCACTAAGGTGTGATTCTTCTGGGGGTATCTCTTGAATGCCCCATGTATTCACTGAGATATATCTACTATGGCTGGCGGAACTCCGACTGTTCCTAGTTCTGTGTGAGCTCTAAGAATTGTACACCTGTGCGGGCTGGGAACCAAAGTTGTCCCAGGTTCGATTCCCAGCCAGGGTACATTCCTAGGTTGCAGGCCATAACCCCCAGCAAACCGCACATTGATGTTTCTCTCTCTCTCTCTCTCTCTGTATCTATCTCTCTCCCTTCCCTCCCTATTAAAAAAAAAAAAAGAATTGTACACCTACCAGCTCCAGTTAATTAATTGTTCTTTCACCTGGCAGTTGTTTTTTGCCCAGCTTCCTAGAATTTCACCCTATATGTTCACAGACTGGTATTCAGCTAAAGACCGGGGCAAACCTGTGTGTGTGTATAGTTTTCTGGAGCTTCTGCTCTGCTAGTACTTTACCTTGCAAAGTCCAGCCACCTTGACCACCATGAACTCCACTCTGTCTCTTCAAACTACATAAAATCACCAGGTTCTGTTCTGGTTTCCTTTCTCTGCTCTGGGAACCAGAAATTGCCTCCAGGCAGACTGTAAGACTACCACAGACCTCATCTGTTCTGTTCTTCAGAGTCTACTACCACTTGTTGTCTGTACCTATAAACAGTTGTTTCACATATTTTATTCAGCCTTCTCGTTTATACATGGAATAAAGTTCCCGCTGCAGTTACCCCTTCATGGACAGAAGCTGCGTATACAGGTTTATGATTTTAATAAAATGAAATCAAGATTTACAGCATCAGATCTTAGTGCTTTTCATATTTCCCATTTAGAGGCTGTCCTCACTTTCATGTGTTCTCCTTCATACTGACTGGGAAAATATGTCCCCGGAATGCTTCATCCACCCTCTCAAACTTTTTACTCTCCCTGTTAAGGGTATACACCATTTCATAACTTTTCACTCTGTTAATACTCAAGCTTTCTTTACTGCTTTCAAAGCTGTTCTTTCCATCTGTTTAGTCTTTGCCTGTGTTATTTGTAAAAGACACTATATGTTGACAAGGGCAGTGAACCCTCTGAAGCTACTGAGTCTTACCACCTTCAGAAGCAACATTATCCATGACCTGGCCAAATAAAGAAAAAGTCAGTGAAAATGTCCAAGGATTGCCTGAATCTGTCTGACATAGGACAGACTAACATAGTAATTTAAATAGCATAAGATATGACCCTGAAGCTACTCTGAGAATGCTTCTGATTCTGCATGTGTATGCAATATAAAAAAGGTGCTTACTCAAGGGAAAAGGAGCTAGTGTTTGTTGAATGCCTACTAAATGCCAAATATTACACCAGAGGTTTGGCAAACTTTTCTGTAAAGGACCAAATAGCAGACATTTGAGGCTTTGTGGGCTATGTGGTTTTGCTGCAACTAAACATCCCTCCTGTTTGTTACAGTGTAAAAACAACTATAACAATATATAAACAAATGGATGTGATTATGGTTCTAAAAAAACATTATTTACAAAAACAGATGGTGAGTGGGTTTGGGCTGACAGTCACAATTGCCAAACCATGCATTATATGTACTTTACAAATTATTAGGTAAAAACCATATGAAACTGCTAATATTCAATCAGTTTCCCCCTGACAAATGGCAATTTGATATGGTTCAACCTATTATTAATCAATTTGAATCTTCACAATAGAGTTTCAAAGGTGTTAACACCATCCTCATTTGCAGATGAGTAAACTGAGATTCATACACTAAGTAATTTATTCCAAATAATAGCAATATTGGAATTCAACAAATTTGGATTGGTCTGGTCACTTCTCTCTCTCTCTCTCACGCACATCCACACACAACACACACATGCACACACAAATTAGTACAAATGAACTCACTGTAGCTCCCCTCCTACATCTGTTATTCTATTTGCCACTAAAGAATTTTGGTAATTATTATTAGAAAAATAATAAACCTAATTCTCAGTTTATCAAGTTACTATGATCATACAAATTCATTATTAGGTTGTTTATTTTCATAGATGCCAACTTAGTGGAGTTCTTAACATTCAAATGAGTGAATGTATATAACACTACGTTTGATCTTGCATAGCATACAAAGATGAGGAAAATAGTTCTTGTTCCCAATTTTTCGAATTTACAAAAGGGAAAAACCCAAGTACAGTAGTCCCCCCTTTTCTGTAGTTTTGCTTTCTGCAGTTTGTTACTTGTGGTCAACCATGGTACAAAAACATCAACTGGAAAGTTCCAGAAATAACAAATTCTGAAATTTCATTTATTTATTTTATCCTCATCTACAGATATGTTTATTGATTTGAAAGAGGGGTGGGGAGGGGAGAGGGAGGGAGGGAGGGATGGGATGGGAGGGAGAGAGAGGGAGATAGGGAGGAGAGGGAGAGAGGGAGAGAGAGAGAGAGAGAAACATCAACTGTTTGCCTCCTGTACACAGCCCCAACCAGGGATTAAACCTGCAACCTAGGTATGTGCCCTGACCAGAAATGGAACCCACTCCAGCCAAATGAGCCACTTGGCCAGGACAACAATTCATAAGTTTTAAATTGCATGCTGTTCTGAGTAGCATGATGAAATCTCACACTGCCCCACTCTATCCACCTGGTTATGAATCATCCCTTTGTCCAGTGTACCACACTAGACAGCTGCCTGCCTATAGTCACTTAGTAGCTATCCCAGTTTGCAGATTACTGCTGTGGTATCACAGTGCTTGTGTTCAAGCAACACTTATTTTTTAGTAGTGGTCCCAGGTACAGGAGTAGTGATGCTGGCATTCAGATATGCCAACATAGGGCCATAAAATGTTTCCTTTAAGTGAAAGGGTTATGTATGATTAGAAAAAAATATATGTGGTTATATACAGGGTTCAGTACCACCTGCAGACATTTAGGCATCTACTGGAGGGTCTTAGAATGTAGTCCCAGTGGATAAGGTAGGACTACTATACACAAATTAAAATATAATCACATGTCCCTTTCTCTGGGAAGACTTTTTCCCCCCACCATTCCCATCTGTTAGCAAAATGGAAAGAAGAAAGGGTAAAAAACAAAATAAGGAAAAATGAAAATAGTTTAAATAGAATAAAATATAAACTATTTTTAACTGGGTTGAAGAAGGTAGCATAGGAAGAGAGATACAGGAAAAACTTCTTGAAGAAAGGTCTTGAAGGAAGCAGGCAATTACTATAGGTATTCTAGGTGCAAGGAACAGTATGATTAAATGACACAGACTGGGAGAGAGCACCAAGTATATTTGAAGAATGGAAAATGAGTATTTTGCTAAAGTTGAAATATATGGAGTATCACATTCAATCAATTATCCAAGAAATATTTATTGAGCATTTACTTTGGGTTATATGAAGAAATAAACATGGAAGGGAAGTCTCAGACCAATGAATGAGGGTCTTAAAAGTCAGCATAAAAATCTGTACATATCAGCAAGTACTATATTGCCACTGAAGATAAGTAAGCAAGGCTGAATGTGATTCATTCTGCACTTCAGAAATAGTTACCTTGCAATAACAGATGAAATGACTATACTGGAGGCTTATGAGTTTACTTAGTAGGTAACTATAGTAAGGTAAAGTGTTATAATTGTGAAAAGTCTGTATCTGGATAGCAGTTCCTGTAAAGTGGGAAACAAGGGTCCAGTATTAGAGGAATATCCATAATTTGATACTTGCCAAACACAATATATCGGGGAGAAGTCACAGAAGAAAATGGCCCCATCTAAAGGAACAAAGTAGATGATATTCTCTCATTCACAGATTCTTTTTACTTTAAAAAAAGGAAGTGGTGTGCATGTGTGGTTTTGTTTTATTTTTATATTACAGAAAAGTCGCTGTGTAATTGTTCTGTTTTGGAAATGATCTCTTTAATGTGAGTATTTAATAAGTAGCTTTCTGAATCCTAACCTATGCTTAAAGACCTCTGATTTTTAAAATCCTAGTTTCTCAAATTCTGATTTAAACATCCCTGAGCTAATTACAGAACTACTAGTAATCTCAAAAGGTGAGGGGGAACACAACAAAAAGTATTAAAAACTGAAGGATTTTACTCCTAGCATAAGCATTATTAAAACCTAGAACTTTATAAACTGCATATATTCATATTATCTGCATTATAATTAGGTGTCTAGACATAATTCACAGCGTTAAAATTAGTTCTACTCGCGGGAAACCAAGAGCATCCTTGTTCAAGTATGAAATGAGATTTTGCCTACTTGCAACTCCTTGTTCTCACAGCTGAACTGTCACAGCATGAAAACATTCCCCTACTGGTGAAGCTTTAGATACCTACTTCCCTGGTAAAAGAGTGCAAAAGGAACTGAAAGAGTTATTGACAGTTCATGCAGTATCCTATACCACATTAGAGTATTAACTACAGGCAAAGAAATATTTTAACTCTGAGGGGTGATGGGGCAACAATGTTTTAAATGATTGTTGACTTCACTGAGTAGTGCTGAAAATGTCAAAAGACCGTAGTCTATCAGGTTGAGAAGAGACTCAAGATGTTACAATAATCTAATTATAAGTTTATTTCTTTGTCCTATGTGTTAAGTCAAAGGTTAATGAGAAGTACAGTGAAGAAAACATAGCCTGTGTTATGGCAAAGCATTTCTCATGCAACATAACAAATAAAACATATCAAAACATAAATAAAAAAGTAGTTGAATCTAGTTCTTCATTAACTTTTGAAAAATAGCTTTATTGAGGTATACTTTACATGCCATAAAGTTTACTCATCTTTAAAGTGTTTAATGATTTTTTAAGTAAATTTACAGTTGTACTACCGTTGCCACACTCTATTTTTAGTACATTTCTAACTCAAATCCATTAACTTGTTGATCTAAGACATTTCCATAAATTCATGGAAGCCACTGATACCTAAAGTTACTATACTATATTCCAGTACTATATTCCACGTAAATCTCTGCAACTGAGGAGGAAAAGTGCAAACTAACCCCACTTTTAATGACCTTTATAACCAATTCTCTATTCTGGCACTGGAAGGAAATGTTCAGGTGCTTTCTCTGAAAGTTAAACCATTCTAAGTATAAGTTATGGCACACTGTCTTGGAAAGAAATTAATTATACTTTTGTTGGTAACACATTTCAGGCTGTTTACACAGCTGACATTTCTCAGCTGTACCCAATTCATGCCCCAAGCTGTGAGGACGATCTTGTTTTGTAGCAGATGCCTCCACTTGAGTGATTTAAGCAAGTATAAAAACACCATCGCCTGCAACAATATAGATTACAAACACAAGCTTTATAAGTTTTTGTAGTCCTAATGAAGGAAAGTTTCCATGACATTTACTTGGCTAGGATCTCCTTAGAAGACTACAGTTATAAGCCATTTTTGCCAAAACTCAAGCACTGAAGCTAGTGAATCTGCTGTGGCACCAGTTAAAACAGCCTGGCCCGAAACATCTTTGTTGTAGCAAATTATGCTGCTCAAGGCAACATCCTGCCAATATGGCAACATTTGCTCTTGGGAGGTGTGGGCATCATCATTTCACAGGTTCCGGGATAAGGTGCAAACAGGAATAATGAGACAAAAAGAATCAAGCCTCTTAATGGAGATTCCCTCTTGTGTTGGCTGTGACTTAGATACAGCACTATGCAGCATTATAGCCTTGTATGGCTATTCTCCTGTAGTAATGAAATTATATTATAACTCTTGGTAAAAATGTAAATGTTATGACAATCATTAAAATGTGAGCCTCATAGAAGATGATGTCAACACAATTCAATGATTTAACACCTAAAGTGTGTAAAGCACTATGCTACAAAAGAATTTATAGTATGTCTAACTTTGCCTATCACTCTTGGAAATTACATCTGATTAGTCTCTTTCAATCTGGTTTCTACAATGGGGAATCCAAGAGCAGTTTGGGCTTTTCCAACCCCCTATAGTCCCACATTTCAGGACTTTTTTATCTTATGTTCTTGCTCTTAAACCAGACAATTATTTTTCTTTTAACTTTTGATTACAGAGATTTTTAAATATATAAAAAAGGTTAGAGAATAGTATAATAAACCCAATATGCACATTGCTCAGTTTTAACAATGATTAATAGATGGCTAACTTGAATTTATTTACATATCCCCCATCACTCCCCACCCCATAGGTTATTTGAAGCAAATCTCAGACCATTTCATTTACTTAAACCAGTCCATTCTTGCTGTGATCTTTTTTGAGTTATGTTAATATTAATTATAAAACTAACTCTTACTGAGTGACCACTATGAGCCAGGTACTGTATACTTATAATTGCTAGTCTTCATAATAACAATGCAAATTAGTTAGGTGACTAAAGCTCAGTGAATTTTTTTTTAAGATTTTATTTATTTTATTTTCAGAGAGGGAAGAGAGAGAGAGAGAGAAGGGATGGAGGGAGGGGGAAGGGAGAGAGAGGAGAAGAGAAATATCAATGTGCAGTTGCTGGGGGTTATGGGATGTACCCTGGCTGGGAATCGAACCTGGGACACTTTGGTTCCCAGCCTGCACTCAATCCACTGAGCTACGCCAGCCAGGGCCAAGCGCAGTGAATTTAAGTGGCAGGCTTGGATTTTAATTATTTTCTTCTATTAATGTTATTATTTTTTGAAGGAGTTATTAGACAATGCTAAGAACATTTCTGACTTATTCATGTCTCCTCAAGGTAAAAAGAAGGCTATTATTTATAAAAATTAATCTCTTATTTTTGTAAAATTAAATGTAGCGTATTTTCTGTCAAATTTCTCACTCTAACAGGGAAACAAGAAAACAAACTAAAACCAAAAACCACATCACTATTGTTAGCCATGGACAACCAGTTAACAATTCTAATGATATATTATAATACCAAGGTTAAAATCAGTTTTTTAGAAATAATGTAAATGCCTATATATAAAATTACTTTTTTCCCTAGAAGGGCTCACTTAAAAAAAAGTTTTGCTACTTTCTGATATATTTTTAGTTTAATTATCGACAAAGCATTTTCCAAAAGTACAGCGTTTAGACAGCAGAACACTAAGACTCCAGTAGCATCTACATAAACAAATTGTTTAAAAATGTTTCTTTCTTCCACCACAAAGAATTCCCTCATATTAAAATGTATAATGACAGCTCTGAAAGAGTGGCAATTATTATCCAGACAGAAATGCAATATTGACTAGAAAATATAAAAGGTACTTCAATTCTTATATTATTATTTGGGTATCTAGTATTACAAGATGTTTACAAAGTCTCAATTTTTTTTCCTTATTAACTTTAGAATTCTTGAAACAGTCTCACTTTTTACTTTAAAAAACAATGGGTATCTGATCAGAACAGCCTATGGGTAAAAGTGGCCATAATATAATTCAGTTGGCCTCCTTAGATGATGAAACTTACTCTCTTGGGAAAGAATAATCACTTAGAAATGGACAGAGATAGGAGAAGTTTGAAAATTTACAACAGGAAAATCATTATAAGTAGATATAATAGTAGGTAAAAATGACACACTAAATCTCTTCCTCCAGGTTTTTTGGTAGTGAAACTTATGGGTATATTTAAGAATAGAGGACTATTAATATTAACTGTAAAAATTAACTATTTTTAAGGTATTTTTAAAAGATTTTATTTATTTTTTAGAGAGACAGGAAGGGAAGGGAAGGAGGAAGAGGGAGAGAAACATCAATGTGTGGCTGCCCCTCACATGCCCCCAACTGGGGACCTGTCCCGAAACCCAGGAATGTGCCCTGACTAGGAATCAAACCGGCAACCCTTCGATTTGCTGGCCAACACTCAACCACTGAGCCACACCGGCCAGGGCTAAAAAATTAACTATTTTTAAAGTACAAGTATATAACAGAAAATGTAGTTTGAAGATTAAATATGTAATGATTAAATTGACTTTGAGATACCTGCAATTTAGGGGGAAAAATTTGTGCTTGGGACATTTCATCAGTAATAGCTGAATATATTCTTTTGATGAAGGAAAAATTTAAGTCAAATGAAGCAACATTAACTTTCTGATACAATATTCAACAGAATACTTGGCTTATCTGTTCTACAAGTAAGTGTAAATTATTACAACTCTTATTTTCACCTTATTTGATTTATAAATTTTTTTCAATGAACTATTCAAAGCATTTGCTTCTGCTTATTATCAGAGCCAGTGAGACAGGAAGTAGCAAAAGGGAGGGAGGATATAAAACTGGCAAGTTAACTGTCACTTACTGAGTCATCTGTGGCAGAAGGTGGCCAGCCCTCCCATAACTGATGGCGAACAGGGATACTTGTAAGGTCATACACATTTCTTTTTACCTGTAAAAAGAGACAGTGCAATTAAAAATAGGGTTTCCATATGACTTAGGATAGTTGCCAGTCAATTTATGCAATAATACACTGTATTTCCTCTGTTTTCTTCTATATTCAAAACAAGAATTTGAAATTAGGAAAACACAAGTCAGAAAAATTTTGTAAAAAATCTAAATCAAATTTAAAAGCAGATTCTCAATAAAGGTTAAATGAAATTTGCAAAGAATAGACTGATGGCTGCCAGAGGAGAGGTATGGGATTGTGAGAATGGGTAAAAAAGGTAAAGGGATTAATGAAGTACAAATTGATTGTTACAAAATAGTCACAGAGACATAAAGTACAGCATAGGGAACATAGTCAGTAATATAATAACTATATGATGTCAGATGGATACGAGATTTATGGGGGGTCACTTTGTAAACTATATGATTGTCTAACCACTGCATTGTATACTTGAAACTAATACAAATAATATCGAATGTAAACTGTAATTGAAAATGAAAAAAGAACACCCTTGCCAATTGCTTTTAGATATTCCTGGATGGCAGTTTCTTCTCAGTTAAGAAACTTCCAGTACATAACACACCTAGGACAGATTATAATTATAAATTTTAACAATCTATGTAATGTTTAAATGACTCAAGATGTAAAATAACCCAAACAAAAGATACATTTCAAGTTTCTACATGGGAGAGAGAAAGTGATTTGGGAGGGGTGGGCAGAAACAGGTGACAGGAAAAATCTGAAGTTTCTGTATTATTTGATGTAAGCTTTGAAACCATAAAAACTTAATAAAGCAGCACAGGTTACTTCTTTGAAACCATCCCAAATAAAGCCATTTCAACAGAATATTTATTAACTGAGAACCATCTACTCACACACTATTTAGGCCCCTTCTAAAAAGAAACTACGACAATGATACCTTTTATTTTATTATTTTTTAAAGATTTTATTTATTTATTTTTAGAGAGAAGGGAGGGAGATAGAGAGGGAGACAGAGATAGAGATAGAGATAGAGACAGAGATAGAGAAACATCAATGTGCGGTTGCTGGGGGTCATGGCCTGCAACCCAGGCATGTACCCTGACTGGGAATCGAACCTGTGACACTTTGGTTCACAGCCTGCGCTCAATCCACTGAGCTACGCCAGCCAGGGAGATACCTTTTATTTTAAATACTGTTAAAGATGAAAAACTATTTTTTAACATGCAATAAAATATTATACCTTTCACTTTAGAGAGAGAGGAGGTTAAATAATTTATCAGAAGTGTTGGAAGGTTAAATTCTATGCTATCCAATAATTAGAAGTATCTCTTTAGTTTTAAATAGGTTACAGAAATACTATTTAGTTCCATATTTTAAAAAATAAATTAGCAAATTATTAACAATGGCAAGATTATCTATCCTAACTCTTCAGGTTAGTTATACGGTTACCCTATTGTAACAAAGGAAGCTAGTATTGAATGTTGCACATAATACAGGGTGGGGCAAAAGGAGGTGTACAGTTGTAAGTATGTGAAATGCAGAGTTTATTCTTATATTATTGTTTATTACTTATCACCTTATTTTCCATATGAACAACTGTATACCTCCTTTTGCCCCACCCTGGATGTTCACTATGGAAAACAAGCAGTATTCATTCATGTTTTGAAAATGCACAAGTCTAAAGTATCATATTTCCCTATTACAGCATTTTGTATCACATTTCTCTTTGTTATACATAAACACACGTAAGTTACCTTTCCACTGAAATAGAGAGATATATTCACTGGGGAAAGGAAAAACAAAAACACAATATGGAACTCAATCTATTTTTATCTCTAACGTACACCTGTGAAAAAAGACTTAGTAAGTGAGAACCAAGGAGCTTGGGGGCATGGCTTGATCCCCACTCAATTCAAACAAACAGCTTTTCTTCAGTGGTTCTGAGCAATGGCCAGTCTACCATGCAGTATTTTATGGTCAGTCACTTTAAGTTTGGAAATTTTCAATAGTCATTATCAACACAAACAAATGCAACCTCTGACCACTTCCACTAAGACTGTTTTGCCATGCTTAAACATTAGTACTTTTAAGGAGAAGGGTGTTCCATAAACCCAAAATATTACATTAATAAAAGAAAGAGAAAGAATAGGGGATGAGAAGACTTTAGGGATCAAGGCCAAAAAAAATTCCTTTCTTAAAGTTATTTTTCAATTACATTGTCTAGATACACCAAGGTTCATTAGCTATTTTTGAGGGGGAAAAAAGTACAACAAATATTTGTATGTGTTGGAAAGACTGCGACAAGCCTACCCCAGTATTGGACAGAATACGCAAATACTATGAGTTGAGTATATAAACAAATGACTTTGGAGGAGGATTCTTTAAATTCCACCTTAATTCCAAAACACAATATGGTATTATGAAATAAACAGTATTTTTTCTTCTTTCATTAACTCATTTGTAACTGCACTGAATTGAATAACATTCCTTTGCCATTCTAAGCCTGAAAAGCATGTTCTGGCTATAGTGTTATGTTGGTATAAAGCACAATGCCAGACTGATGTGCTGAACAAAAGTGATCAAAGTTAGAGTAATGTTAGCCATTGCACAAGCATTTGGCTTCATTGTTGTCCCCAGAATGACATCTGTTAAGCAACTTGTCATAGAATAAACTGGTTAATGCAGGCAGAACTTGGCTGAGAGGGGTACAAAGTAAAGCACATTAGGCTAATGGTTGATTGTTCCAATGGAAAAGATGGTTTCACAGGGATTCTAAGATTAAGCCAAGAGAACCTTGTATTAGACCATACTCACTAAATAACAACCTAAAAACAAATTACTCTTTCAAAAATAGTTCTATTGTTCTCAGTGCTGTAACCATAAGCAGATTTTAACACTGAAACACACGTGATAAGGTAAAAAAAAGTACAAAGTGGGCAAAGGTTTTACTAAAGTAGATATAAAAATTCCATTAGTTTTATTGATGGTTTTCTTTAATATTTTAAGTAATTTTCTTCATGGAAGGAAAAGTCTGAAATGTATACAAAGTAAAAGTAAAAATAATGCTTTTAAAAATACTAGTATTCTAGAAACCTTGAGAGACAAAATACAGCTATATATTAAAATGATGCAGAGGAATTTAAGGTCATCTTGAACCAATGGAGGACAGAGTTCTCTCAGAGAGGGAAGGATGAAGGAACCGGGAGGAAGACGGAGGGAGCGAAGAAGGACATAAAAGAAGTGGAGAAGAGAGGGAGGGGGAGGCGAAAGAGATTTGAGAGATCACTGATTGATTTGAGAGAGGCAGAAAAGACACACAGGCTGCTTGCTGTAGCTGGCATTCCCAGCTGCCATTACTGTGCTACTTCTGATGGAATTTCATCTTTAGAGATTTGTGTTAAATTCCAGTTAAGAACAAGCAGCACTTCACAGGGTAACATTTCCTAAGGGCCTTTTTGTCTTACACATTTTCTTTGATCAGCATTGACTCAAGATCATGCTGAACTTCATAATCTTTTCAATCCTTGTTATGCATTAAGTTCTCAACCTATGAGATTTCAGGCTGCTAAACTGTGCAAATGTTTCAGTTAGTTCTGAAGAAATTTAATAAATACTTTGGTTACCAGCTAAACATCAAAATTATGTTACAAACTATACTATATTTGGATCAAGTATGCTAGATTAACAATAGATTTTTCCAGAGTTTTCTACATTTGCTAAAAAGAGAATTTCATTTCTTCCCAATTGCTTCAGATGACAGTTGTGGCCAAAATAAAATTTAAATCAGATTAACTTGAAATGGTACAGTATTAATATGGGATTGATCTGTTTGTTTGCTTTTCATTGTTGATAGATATTTATTTATATACTATAATTAATGTAGAAAGTAAGCAATGATCTCCACTTCAAACTTCACATTTTGTCATGGAAATTTCATTTATGAACACAGCACTAGGAAAAAGGTCATTTATGACCTGCTTATTGTAAAATCATGTAAATTATTATTCCCCCATAAAGTTTTGATTTCCATAAATTTTCAAACTACTTTTACTTTTTAAATTTTATCAGAATTTCTTAGAAAAAAATCTTAGGAAGTTATTCTGCTAAACTAAGTTTTGAAGCTCAGAATTAGCCTCATAAGAGTTGTTTGTAGCTCTTCAAACAGAAAAATATAAAACCAGTAGATGACTTTGTCAGGATAAGATCACTCCTTGTGAGCTAAATGTTGGTTAAACATTTATTCAAATGAAGACATTTTCTGGTAATAGAAAGAACACCACAAAGTTTGAAATGCAGCACAATGAGAGGCAGAGAACCAGATTTCTTGGCCTAAATTTGTCCAGTTGTTACTGTGCGCAAGTTGGTAGAACCTCTCTGAAACTCATTTTACTCAGTGCTAGAAGAGAATAAAACAAGATCACTCTGATTTTCAAACCTCCAAATCCTATGATTTTATGAAAATATTGGAGTTAACCCTAGGAACAGAAAAAGCTAAATAGATCTAAGACAAGCAAGTAATGAGGGAAAGTTTAAACCATTAAGGCTAGAAATGAAAAGAAAAATAGAGTTCATAAATATAATGCATCAAAAAGGAAAATTGCAAATATTTCAGATAAGAGGTAAGAAGTAAGACATAATAAGGATTAAGGTGAAATTGTTTGTTGGATGAAGAAAAGTCTTAGTTTCTGCTTTTGTTATAGTAAGAAGTCTAGATTTTAAAAAAAAGTCTAAATAATATTTTCCTCTTATGCGATCTTATTGGAAATAAAGCCTGTCACACTGGTTTCCCAAACTATTTCATCAACCAAATGTTATCTGTGAGACTAATACTGGACAGAACACTACCAGCTAAGTGATATATTTGTAAAGTTCTATTAATTTATTTCAATATCTTTAAATTTTTGAAATCTGGTTCTGATTCTTCACATATCAAACATTTTAATACAGCAAAAATAGAAAATATTTCACTGCCATGGGCTGGCAACAGCTATCATTTTGTTAGCACCCCAGTTTCTAGATTTTCTGAATTATGTAACACTATGGCAAATTACGACCCTTACACGTAGCACCCTGAAATTACAAACTTCTTCTTACCAATCTTAGAAGAAAAAACTTTTGGTCATATTAGAACCTAAAGTGGCCCAAAATTTAAATATTGCAAACTCTGAACACCAAGTACCTCACACTACCAAATGATGTTTTGTGCACGAGTTTGCTAAATAAATGGCACTAAATAAGTGAGTGTGTGTGTGTTTGTGTATGGTGTGTTTAAATCAAAAATAAGGCATAACGACTGGGCTTAGTTCCAGTTTCCTAGCAATCACTGGTGCTCTGAAAGGCTTACAGTTAAGAAACCAATCACTTCTTATTCAGATTGGGTTTTGAATATACACTTCATATCTAATGCCTTTTCTTTTTAACAAATTGTATACTCATTGCAGTTGCGCATGGATTTGTTTCACTAAAATGCAAGTTAAAATCCTCCTAAAAATCCTTCCTGAACAAAACACTTGAAACCGGATGGCGCAAAGGGAATGAGAAGGTGGCATCAGTAATCAAATGTTAATTAGCAAGCTTTTTTTTCCCCCCTTCCCTCAGGGCTGGCCTATGCTGGAGAATTCAAATCAGAAATCAATGCTGCAAGTGTTTAACTATTATTTCTTCTCATTAACCATTTAAAAGACTCGGCAATTCTCTCTTCATAAAAACAGTAACTCAAGACATTTCTTTTTCTCAAATACCACCTTTCCAGAAAACAATGAAGATGTTGTTTGAAGAAAAACTACAAAACTGAAGTTGCTTTCAATCAGGCTTTGAATTTAGTGTATTCTATTCTTTTAAAACATCTTTGGCTCTAACAGAATTCTTCATCCCAACAACTGTTAAGTTTTGCTTTGCATACCATACTCAAAAAACTTATTACACCTCTTGTCTATAAAGAAATTTGACAATGAACATCTGAAGACATTACTCAGAATGATGACAATAAAGCCAATCAAGTACGGAAACTAGTTTGAATGAATATTGGAAATGGATTTTAGCCATCCTGAAAAACTACCAAGAATAAGATTTAACACTTTCAATAGAAATGGTTATAATTTCTTGTACTAAAAGTTTGGTGTGGGTGTAAATAACATAAAATTGCAAAGTTAGATCACATTTAAAGTAAACTAATGATCATAAATTTATTAAAATCAATTCATATCTTTAGTTAAATGTTAAGTCTGGATTTTAAAAAAGAAGTGCTAAGAAAATGTTTATAGATGAGTAAGGCTGAGTATACTTCATAAACAGGAAAAATGCTAAATTTTAGGAGGAAAAGGTTTAGAGAAATTATGATGTTGCAGAAATTGAATTAAACAAAAAATGGAACAATTATATTTCTACAACAGTGGTTCTCAAAGTGTGATACTTGCACAAGCAATACTAGCATTACCTAGAAACCTCTACATATGAAAGTTGGGGGGACTAGGGGCCACTCCAGACCAGGTGTATTAGGAACTCAGGGGCCCAACAACCTGCGTTTTAACAAGCTGCCTAGGTAATTCTTGCCAAGCCAAAGTTTAAGCAGTACGATTTTAGGATGTATGAATTATAGGCTCTCCCATGTAAGTACACCTCTCAGTGTACTGATTCTAAAGTTCTTTGAACTCTGGCCTAATGTGGCAAGTCCTTTTTAAGAATAAATATGATTATTAATGATTTGTTACAAAATTTCTAGAAATGCTATTAATTTTTTTGGATGATATAATGATCATTTTTAGTGTAAGAAATTAATCAGAGAAGACACTACCTCTTACTGCAGACAACACAGCACTGAACTAATCCATAATAATTGATAAATCATAACCTTCATCATTAAAAATGTTAATCTTCAGTTTTTCTGCCTTAAGCTTAAGCATGATTACTTTCTGGCTATACTATATATTGGGACATTGCAGTAAAACTTCAGATTCACAATCAGTGATCTACTGGTCACACTTAAGAAGCTTGGAAGACACTGTACACATATGCTGAATTGAAGAAAAGCCTCTAAACACCTGAGAAACAATGTTCGATTTTTTTTCTCTCTCATGGGCCAGCTGAAACAAGACCCAAAGGAAAAACATTAAGAGGTTAACCTCATATCAATCTGTCAAGACCCTGTCCTAGAGGGAAATATTTCCTCTCTATATTTTATGTAAACAGTGAAAGAGCCAAGTTTTTCCAACTCTTTAATGGCCCAATAGATACAAATGTATTTTATTGCTGGCAATGAATGAATAAAGCACCAATCACTCAATAAATGCTCTTGAATTTTCCATTTTTAAAGTCATGTAAATTAACCAATTTATAATTCCTTGCCCAAAGAAAAACATCATTTAAGTCAAAGGTCAACCCTAGAAATACCTATAACAATAAGAACATTTTTGAGTTTTACTTTAACCTAAAACCATTTTATAAAGTTCAATTTTATGTACTACTTCCAAGATTGGCCACCTAAACTAAGAAATGCTTGTAGACTAGAAATCTTTTCTTTTTAAGTCTGAATTATAGTAGCCAAACAATATAATGTCTGAAGCAGTGTGCAAGTCAATCTTAAGGACATAATCAGACATGTAAACCAAATATTTAGCTACAAGGATATTCACTGAAGCCTTATCATCATACACATGCAAAATTGGCACAATCTTGATATCTAATAATACTACAGGTACATAAATAAATGAAATACCATGCAGCCATTAAAATGATAACATAGAACCAGGGTCAGCAAGTATAGTCCGGAGACCAAATCTAATCTGCTCCCTGCTTTTGTAATAAAGTTGTATTGGAATACCATCACTTCCATTTGTTTATATAGCATCTATGGCTGCTTTTTGCATGATCATAATCATATAGTTGAGGAGAGGCAACAGAAGCTGTATGGCCTGAAAAGCCTAAATTATTTATTATCTAGACTTTACAGAAAAAGTTTGCTGACCCTGATGTAAAAGAATACTTAACATTAAAAGTTGTTGATGACTGAAGAAAACTAGGTCATAGAAGTATGTACTTTTTTGTTTATTAAGTTATTAAGCTATTATTAAGCTGTTTATTAAGCTATTGTTTCTGCAATAAGACAATTTTTTTAACTTTTTGTTTTATTCAAAGTAAAGACATGCAACCTGGTTGTCATTTCAATTCCGTTATGCACCTAATTATCTGAGTGATCCTAAGCAAAGGAAATGGGAAGGACAGAGAAAGGCAAATGAAAATTTATTGAGCACCTTCTATAAACCAAGACCTGGGTTTATGTTAGTATATCATCTCACAATATCTTTCACATGTATTATCGTCATTTACAAATGAGGAAACTGAGGCTCAGGGACAAATAATTTGTCTAAATTTACTATAGCTTGTAAATGGTAAGATTAGGATTTAATTTAGTTCTGTGGGTCTAGATTCATTCATGGCATATCTTCTTTTACACTGGATTTTCTCTTTTGTTGAAAAAAGTTGCAATAATTATCTTTTTTAAAAAAAGATTTTATTTATTTATTTTAAAGATAGGGGAAGGGACGGAGAAAGAGAGGGAGAGAAACATCATTGTGTGGTTGCCTCTCACATGAACCCCAACCAGGGGCCCTGGCCTACAACCCAGGCATGTGCCCTGACTGGGAATTGAACCGGTGACCCTTTGGTTCGCAGGCCGACACTCAATACACTGAGTCACACCAGTCAGGGTGCAATAATTATCTTTAAATTCTTTTTGGCCTGACATTTTTATAATTGTAATATATAAGAATTTTCTATGAGACCATTTACACTTACTCCACAGTCTAATTTTCTTAAAATTTTTATTTAATGATGAGAGAGACAGACAGACAGACAGGTGATTTGTTGTTTCACTTATTTATGCATTCATTGGTTGATTCTTGTATGTGCCTTGACTAGGGGGTTGAATCTGCAACCTTGGCCTATCAGAATGACACTAACCAACCAGCTAACCAGCCAGTGTCCATTTACACTTACTCTGAACAGTAGCATTAAGTGGTAACACATAAAAATGACCAACTATGAGAGAAACCTCTGTCAGGAGATCAAGTGAGTCTTTTCTCGCACCTGTTGTGCTGCAACAGGCAATGAAGAACAGTTACAGGCTGTACTTTTGTACTTTTAAGTGCTGTAGAAGAAGGACAACTGCCATATCAAATACCAACTTGTTAATGTTTCAACAGCTGAATGCTGCCTTCACAGTAAGAGGGCAGTTCCTAGGTGTCCACCACAGCTGGAAAAGAATAGCAAGATTAAAAAAAATTCAAGGAAAATACATCAAGGTAAAGGAGACCAATTAGAACAGTAAATAAACTTTACCATTTGAGGGTTAGCAAAGGCTCTTCCTCTTACCAACTTTTGCCCAGTGCCTACTGAGCTTCCACTCCTTACTAATGTTAAGAGTTTGTATGGAATTAAAAAATACAAAAAATATTTATTCTATGGATTTGCTCCTGCTACTTTGCCATATACAGTAAATCAATTATGCCATATCTTATTATTCCAGTCACAGCAGTTGAGCACTTTGCCAAGTCTTGTTCTATGCTTTGATTTGGACAAGTGAAACTCGGAATCAAATATTTGTCTTATTTGCAAACCTCTATAAGTTCTAAAACAAAACTGCATTTACAAGAAAGATGTGAGGCAATGCCATAACTCTGCCAATTTGTGTTTTTTAATAGAATTGCATTTCCTCTTCGATTTTCACACACACAAATTAACTTGCCCAATATCATTCAGTTAGTTAATGCCTAAGTCAGGATGGTAATGTAGGTTTAAAAATTCTTAATCCACTTTCTTTCTTAAAACTTTTTCTTAAGACCATCACTTCTATAACAAATTTCATATTTTTAAAAATGCTTACAATCTTACTGTTTTGGCAGACCCGTCTTCATACTTCGGTGAAGACTGTATCCTTTCCCACTCTGGTAGCACCACACTGACACTCAGACGTGATGTTTATGTTTGTTCTGCCACCTTTCTGCTGCCTATCAGGCCTTTGCCCTTCTCTGAGATGCTGAAGAAAGTGGTGGGAACCATTACCAATGGAACCTCAGTCTACAATCAGTTCTCCTATAATTTTATCTTTTCTTGTTAACAAAAAAATGCAAAAACAAAGACAACAAAGGGACTTAGTGTTGGGGTCTGCCATGAATACTAAAGTGGCAGGGTAGAGGAAGGGGGTGTGGCTCATCAAGGGAAAATAAACCACTCAAGTCACCTACATTAAGGAGAAAGTTTGGGAACAACTAGGCCAGTGTTTGCAGTTGGGGCCCTACACTCAGGAGAATTACATTTCCCTTCACTCTACTTAAACAAGACAACAGAGACAACCTATTTAACTTTGCAAATATTAAGTAATTTTCTATAAAGAACAGCCCTAAGAGATATTTAAAGGGTGTCTGGTCAGGTTTTCTGATTCAAACTTGCTACTTTCCTAAATCAGCTTTCAGCACACTGTTTCGGAGGAAATAAGGGTGGGAGAGCAGGGAGGATATCTTAAGGAAAGTACCTGCCTGGGCTAAGAGCAAAGTTATGGTAAGAGGATAGACACCAAAATTATACGTCTAGTTAATATACATCTAGGTGAAGGAGGTAGAGTTGGAAACTGATTCCAAATGACAACTTAATTAAGTGAACTGACACTATGAACGGAAGCCCAATACTGCACACCAAACCCTAACTAAATGACTGATGCTGCCAATACAAAGAAGCTCCATAAAGCTGTCTTTTAACTATGGCAGTTAGAACCCCAACCCAAGGGTCTCACCATTAGGGCTGGTTCTAAATGTAAATATAGTTATTTTATAAAGAAAATATAAGGAAATCCCTTAGCATCTCTATTTAATACATTAAGACCAGAAATGTTTTTTAATGATATGATTCATTAAATAAGCAAGCATTCTAAATAAACTGCCTGAAGTCTCCTGTTAAAAAAATTACTCTAATTTACTCATTAACAAAGCTGTTCCTTAGCTCATCCCTGCCATAACCTACTCTATTCAAAACCATATGGGAAAGGACATTAAAAAACCCCCACAAACCATGGACTTCTGGTATTAGTGCTACACACTGCATACCCCTATTCATTATTCTACCTCCCCTGTTTAATCTATCATTAAGATTCAGTGACCCTACACTAAATTTAAAGCAGATCCTTCCTTCCTCCCATGCCTTAATTCACATACTTTTCTAGTTGGGGATGCCCTCAAGTATTAACAACTCTACAGGGTTTCTCTAATCTCAGCTCTGAACTATGTCATGCTATAGAACCAAGAAATTGCTGTTTTACATCTCTAACTACACAGGCTTCCATAAAAAAGGACCATATAATGTACTTAATAAGATAAAGGGAGAAAAATCACATTTAATAAGTATTTTTTTCATTGTATATGGTAAGAGGTTCATGGAGACACTGTCATTCCATTATGTTGTCTTAAAGGTGAATAACACCTAGAGGGATTACTCCAACTATATTCATCACAGAATTCAGAGTTTTAAATAATGGTGAAATGCCAGGTGTTGACTGTGTTAATAAATTAAATATATAAAGAAAAAAATCACTTAAATACATAGTTGAGAAAACAGCTATTTGGGAGAAAAGACATTTCAAGAAGTTAACAAGGTACTATTTCTAGGGTGTATTAACTTCATTTTCAAATTATAAACAAAAAATCTAATGTACAATGTGGCAAAATGAAAGGTGCAGAATTGTGCATATGATGGTCTACCAGCACTAACAGAACTCTCTGGGATGACAGAAATGTTCTATTATTAGTGCTCTCCACTAGGGTCGCCATTAGCCCTATGTGGCTACTGAGCACCTAAAACAGAGGTAGTATGATCGTGATTTTTAACTTTATTTAATTTTAATTAAAATTGCCACATGTGGCTAGTAACTACCCTCCTGGATGGGCAATGTATTAAGATTACTCACGGAGGTAGAGAATAAAAAGGAACATAAAAACATGCCACTGATCAAACTATATACTCACACAATTCATCTCATTTTTATTTCTTTATAGTCCTTGAGACATAAAGATTGAAATTTTGTGCTAAATTAATTTTTCACCCTTATACTTTCATTGCTTGAGTAATATTAAAGTAGACTGATAAATATCATTATGAACTATATGTTTTAGTATCCCAACATTGAAGGGATAATTATAGAATACACGTAAGTGGTATCTTCCTGGAAAAAAAATAGATCAATAATGGACTATAATTATTAAATATTCAAGAAAGTAAAATATTCTTTAATAAAAAATGTAACTTTAACAAAGCTGCCACTGTATGTGGATCTAATATTCATTCATTTATTCACAAAATGGTTACTTGAAAACAATTTCAATGGCTTGGATGTTACTGTAATAAATCATGTTACCTGTATATCTGACAGTTTTTTAATTTGAGAGAGTGATGATTCAAAATTAATTCCTTCTTTTTGGGCCAAGATCCCCAAAGAATTCATAGAGGCAGAGCTGAAAAGAAACAGGTGTAATGGACGCTATAACCACTACTAATATCAAACTCAGTTCCTTGTTGATTCAGTAAGTTCCTACTGAATGTCTATGACTTGCATGATTACTATACAGCAAAGACAGACCTCCATATTCCCTTAAGAAAATCAATGTATTTGGGGATACAAATATGTGAATAGTTATTTATAATACAAATACACTAGGTATATGATTTTTTAAAATGTAAAGACACTAAATGAAGAAAAAATGCAGATGGGATCAAAGAAGAGAGTTAAGAATTAAATATAAGCTGGAATGGGAGTAAAAGGCAGAAAACTGTACTTGAACAATGATTAAAATAAAAAAAAAGAATTAAATATAACACATTTCTGTCTCCTTACAAAAAAGCAGATCATCTCTTTATTACTGTTTAAAATTAGGGTGATACTAAAAAATATTTTCACAGAAAGCACATAATGTACTGCTGTAAAGTACTAGGAAGAATTTCTCACTGGACTTATATGCAACAGATAAACCTATTTTAAATTTAATAAATACTTTCTAAGTGCTAATAATATATGAGCATCTGTTCAGCTGTCCAGCCAGTCAGCATATATCTATACCAAGTGCCTACTATGAGGAAGGTGCTATTATTTATAGCACAATAGTCTACCCTTACCCACAGCAGCTTCACATTCTACACTTTCAGTTACCCATGGTCAACCATGGTCTGGAAATATTAAATGAAAAATTCAAGAAAGAAACAATTTGTAAACTTTAAATTGCATGTTGTTCTCAGTAGTGTGATGAAATTTCCCACTATCCCTCTCTGTCCCACCTGTGATGTGACACATCCCTTGTTCAGAGTAACCATACTATATACACTTTATGCCCATTAGTCACTCGGTAGCCATCTAAGTTGTCAGACTGACTATCTTGGTATCAGTGTGCTTGTGTTCAAGCTTACATTCCTAAAGCTTACATTCATTCTATAGTACATGTACGGTGGGGAGGGGGAGACAGGGAAGGAAAGGAAACAGAAAAGAAATAAGTGAATATGTAAACAAGATAATTTCAGAATTAGGTAAGTTTTATGAAGGGTAATATTAGAGCCCTACCAGTCACTTTCAACTTTAGATGGGTTGAATCCTGAATGGGAAGATACAAGTCCCAGAAAGAATGTTCCAGTTGGATAAAACATGAAATCCAAAGGTTTTATCAGGTGATTTACATATTGGGTTAGCCAAAAAGTTCCCCCCCCCCTAAGATGGCTCTAATAGAGCTTAGTTGTCTTTAATTTCATTTGAAACAATTTTGTTAGAGTGTATTGAGACAGCTGTCATTATCAGCATGCATTTAAAAAATTTATTGAAATTAGTGAATTTTTGTGTAGCTATTTTAATACTGAAGATGGAAGAAAACAGGCAATACTTTTGGCATATTATGCTTTATTATTTCCAGAAAGGTAAAAGCCACAACTGAAATGAAAAAAAAAAAAATCTGTGCAGTGTATAGAGAAGGTACTGTGACTGATCAATGTCAAAAGTGGTTTGAGAAGTTTTGTGCTGGAGATTTCTCAGTGGGCAATGCTCCATGGTCCAGTAGTCCATTTGAATTGATCAAATAGATAAAAGAAAGACATTAACTGAGAAGAATCAACATTATACCTTGTGGGAGATAGCCAACATACTTGAAATATCCAAATCAATACAGTTATTGGTGAAAATGAAAAACCCACACGGATTTTTTGGCCAACCTAATATATGTACGTATGGGTATTCTCTAATTCTGTCAAGTTCAATGCAGCTTTTAATCTTTCTTTACAGAAAAAGCAACTGAAGGCCCAAACTCTCCATGTAATTAGCAGAGACAGAATTCAAAAGGAAATCTATGGGACTCTGAGGCACTTTCTCTTTTTTCCTGTACCATGATACTTCCATAAAAACTAAAACTACAAAAGTTCATTCTTTTTCAGTAGATAATTACCACTTCACCCAAATTGTTGCCGAAGAAATGTTACTCACACTGTTTCGCTTACTTGGTTAAGTTTTCCTTCACAGATTTGGGACATGTATTAGTTCAACTAGACTAAATAATCATAAATCCCAAATTACTGTCAGGTACAAGTTAATAAAGTTTATAGTAACAGTAATTCAAAGGGATATATCAGAGATTCTGATCAAAGATATCCTATCTTCAAACAAGTTGGGTGTTGTTTGTACATTTTTGCTCAAATGAATATACTGTCAAGCATTCCAAAATAAATGGCAAATGCATTTGATCATAGTTGTTGTCATGTTTCACTGTGTTATGCCAGTACTGAATAAATTGGAGGGTGTCTATTTTTGAAAGTAGTGGTGCCTGGCAATCACATGCAAAGTAGGCCAGTTGTTTCAGAGCATCATTCTCTCACATCCCAACATTACCACTCCTTCACGTTATATTCTGAAAAAGATGATGGGAATAGCTGTTGCTAAAGCAAAGCTAGCTAGTCCCTTATCACCTTGTACATGTTAAAGTAAATCTGGTAAACCTTCTATACTTGTATATGTTTGTGGTTCTTTCATTCATCCATTCAACAAACATTTGATAAGGACATTCAAGTTCCACTTAGGGCACTTAGTCATTTAAGTGCCTTAGGGCACTTACGGGAGCTTTCTCAAATCCAACTGTGTAGAACAGACAGATAAGTAAACATAAATGAGTGAATGTGATGGGTAAATGGCATTCAGTCTTAGTTTTGAGTAAGCAATACTAGCATATAGGGTAGGCAAACCAGAGAGCATGCCTCATCCAAGAGGCAGCTGCTACAAGAATCAGAAAAGCTGATTCTTGCTATGGAAAATCTGGGGTTTGGTACTGCCACAATTTTCTGATTCTTTGAGAAAAGCCAAAAACCAGAAATCCTATTTTGTGTTTTAAATGTGAAGCCTCCTAACTTTAAAATATTGGTAACCAGTTCAAATTTAAAAGACTCTGAGCCCAAAACCGACAGCCAAACAAGTCTCATCGTTTTTGGTTGCAACCTCTGCAGGAGAGAGACAAAGATAGACACAATATCCTTGTCTTCAGCTAAGTCACAGCCATGTGAAGGTCACACCCAGACAAATATTCATGGTGAAATGTGACAATTATTATGATAAAGATATCAATAAAGCTTCAGGAGGGCACTGAAAAGAGGTAATTTATGACAGCTATAACTACTGTTTATTGAATACCAGGGCACTGACCTATGTATTTTGAATAGGTTACTACATTTCCTGTTCATACCACTCTGAGGATACAGAAATGGCTATCTAATGTGGTAGAACTGAATATGAACCCCACTGTTTTCCAAACTCAAAAAACCTATTGGGTTTTTACCTGCCCTGTCACACTATCACTCATTGCTCAAAATGAAAGTCCTAGTTTCTGAAGGTCAATCTACGAACATTTAAAAATGAAACTAACTTCTTTTTCATTCAACTTATTTCAGAAAAAAAGAGAATGTTTTAAATATTCCTTTCAAGTCAATAATCACCCTGGAAGATATTTATAATGCACATGTTTGAGTTGTGATTTTTAAACATTAATACTTGAGCTGTAGTATCTTTGCATCATGAAGTTTTATTAAAACTGCTGAGATCCTAGTGGAGTAAAGATTGCATGTACTCAATATGCAATAAGGTTTATTAATTTATTTAGCAGACATTCAAATAGCATTTACTATGACTAGACACTTTATAGATATTAGCTATTTTCATAAATTTTTGTTTTTTACCCACTTAACAGATATGATTACAAAATAAACTATACATATTTAATGTATATAACTTGATGATTTGGAGATAAGCATCCTCACAATTATAAAAAATCCTCACAATTTATGCCTAACCATACCTATCATCCCCTAACACTTCTTCCTATCCACCCTACTTATTTATAACTATCATTTTGTGATAAGAACATTTAACATAAGATCTATTGTCTCAGCAAAATTTTAAGTATACCATACAGTATTATTAACTATAAACACTATCTTTACAATATGACTTGTTCATCTTGTATAACTAAAACTTTATACCCTTAGACTAATAATACCTTCTCATTTCCAGCTTCTCCCAACTTCTAGCAACTACCATTCTATGTCCTGCTTCTATGAATTTGACTATAGATTCTCCATTTAAGTGGTGTTATGCAGTATTTGTCTTTCTGTGTTTATCTCACATAGCATAATATCTTACAGGTTGATCCATGTCACAAACAGAAGGATTTCTTTCCTTTCTGAAAAGGCTAAATAATATTATATTATATGTATAAATCCATTTTTTCTTTATTCATCTGTAGATGAGGCATCTAAGGCACAAATACAACTTAACAAAGATCACATAATAATAAGTATTAAGACTATATTGGATATAGGTAGTCTGGCTTAAAAGTCTATACTTTTGACTTTATTTTATTTTTAAATTGTTAGTTTGTATATTGAAGTATTGCCTAAAAGTTCTCAGGAAAGAACAATAGCGGTATGAGTATGCACAGCACCACAGAGCAGACATGAAAGCACTCGGAGTTGGCAGGAGGCCCCAGTTCCTCTGAGCCGAGCCTGGCCCCTCCTCACTCTCAGGTGAGCACTGAGTGCTGGAGGCCTCCATGTGAGCACAGGGGGCCAAGCAGAGCTGGGTGCCCAGGCAAGAATGCTTCTCTCTCTAGGCGAGTATCCAGTGGGGGCTGGGACCCATATTCTGAGACAATTTCAGGAGGTGAGTGGTGTCTTCTCTGCTCAGTCTGATCATGTTTCTTCTCATTTCACATCTCACTCCACTCTCCCTGCACTTTGTCTCTGCTAAGATTCAGAAAAGGCGGGGTACAGGAGTGGGAAGCCCTGTCTCTTTCTACTTTCTCAGGGTCTGGACTCTCCTCTGTTGAAACCCTCTCCTCATATATTTCTGTCCCCAGCTTTCCTAGTGACAGGGCCCTGAGCTGACTAAGCACAGAAAGGACAGGGTCAGGAGCCCCTCACCCCTCACCTGAAACCAGGTGCTCCAGGGGGTCACTGTGCTGTGACAACAGATGGGGAGGGGGGCACTATAGTTTGCGCTGTAGTACCTGTAGGTCCCCCACCATGAGCTGATGTCAAAGGACTCATGGAGAACTCTACCTGGTGCTGCTGAGCTTGGTACTTTGATCTGAGATGCAGTGAAGAAGAGTGTGGGGAGGGGACTGGCTGCTCCCTACGTGGACAGAAGAAAAGTGTTCCTCAGGCTCCATGCCTGACACAACAGGGTCACATTCTCTTCTGAGGCCACCATGGGGCCTGACTGCATGGAGAGGGAGGCTGTGTTAGGGAGGCATCCTGCCACCAGGATGTCCAGGGGGTCAGTGGAAGTCAACTACTTGGAGGAGAGGTTGTATCCACTGTAACATGTACACTGGCCCTCATGGGAGCCATTCAGAGTGTCCAGGGGAAAGTCGGCAGGAGGGAGCCCAGCCATGCTTCTAACTATGCAATTACTATGCGATTACTGCGCAATTACTACTATGTGATTCTGCCTTTTATTTCAGTTGTGATAGAACAGATCTGTCCAGAAAGTATCCAGCCATGTAGTGTGAAAAATAGGGACATTTACTAAAGAAGATATAAGATACAAGAAATATTGTACATAGGGCAATGACACCTCAGTCCGCTTCAAAGAAGGCACCTTACAACCTCACAGTTCCAATCGCTATCAGCTGCTCCATAATATTTTCCTGAATGTCATTAACGGTCTGAAATCTCTTCCCTTTCAAAGGTGATTTTAGTTTTGGGGAGGCATGTTTGTTGTTGTGATGAAACTGCCAATCATCAGTTGCCCATAGCTATGGCCTTCTAAATCACCCAAATAGTTTCCATGGAGGAGTGTTCAAGCGTAATGCAAAATTTGATGCAGATTCATTGCTACAACTGCTCGGTCATTTTGAATGCAGTGGCCACACAGTACACATGCTCACTCAGCAGCACCTACCCACTGACTAGTACAGTGAAGTTGTCATGCTTTATGCATGCACATTCCAGTCCACTCTCCTTGCCTGCTAGGTTACATCGATGCCATGCAAACTGTTCTCGTTATATTAATAATGGCTGGACTTTTTCCAGACAGACCTCGTATATGAAAAGGACAATAAATTGCACAGTACAACATATACTTGGTCTATAGCAAAATTAAAATGTAAATCAAGTGTCTGTTTCAGTGTTGTTATATTTCAACCATTACCGCATGCACATTAACTAATCAATTTCTAATTCAATACACACTATACTTGGTTTGGAAACTATCATATTAAGATAGACAAAGAAAAATGCTTAACTTCATTAGTAATTAAAGAAATACAAACTAAAAGAAAATAACATTTATACCTTCTAACTTGGAAACAACTAAAAATAATGACATAATCCATTATTGGTAAGAAAATGTGTAAAATGCATGCTCACATATTGCTGGTGGGTGAAAAAGTAGGTAAAGCTTTTTGATCTGGGCAATTTGTCAATACCTATCAAGATAAAATTAAATAACCTTAAACCCAGTTATTCTATTTCTATGTAGTTATCCTAGAGAAATCCACACAATTCACAAAGGACTGTCATGTTAGTTTTTTAGACTTCTGAGCTCCTGAGTCATTTAAAACAGTATTATTTGTGTACTTTTTGAGTAATTAAAACAAATTGCTAACACTGTAATGAAAAAATTGTTATACTTTTCAGTGTCAACCTGAATGTATAAAATAATTTCATTTTATTTCAAATTACTAAGTTCAGAAAAGTATGAATTGTGAAGCAAATCTAGGCCCCCTATGTAAACTACAAAAAGAAAACAATTCATATGTATATTCTGGATAATTTAAGACTATCTGCTATAGCCGCTACCCATTCAAAACTAACACTTGATCTCAGGGCCTTCCCTGCTGGACACAGCTTTAACTGCAACCCCCACAACACACACCAATACTCTTTAAGGTACTTCACAATACAAAAATCGAAAAACTGCATTAGGCATTTCCATAAGCTCTCTTAAGTTCAAATGGCATTAGCCTCAGAGGCAAGTGTACAGGGACTGAGTAACCAGGCAACTGTACACTATTGAAACCATAATGTCGTTTTTATTCAACTCATGGGTCAGGCAATGCCAAGCATATATCTAAGGGCAAGTTCATTAGTATTGGACAAGGGTACTACTACGGGGAATCCTTTTTTCTCTAGCCTACACATTCCACAAATTTCACTTAAATTACCAAATTAGCAGAATAAACTAGAGCATTACATAGTAGCCACTGTATCACTACCACTTGAGAACATACTTACTGAGAATAAAGATAGTTCAGAAGAAAGTTTGCAGAAGCAAGAGACAGAGAGCAGTTTATGCTGGTTTATAGTAGACATATCACTTGTGTTTACTTGTTATTCTAACATTAAAACTTCCCATTTGAAAAGCACTATGCTGGGTAGATCATAAGAGGACTTAAAGAGTTAAAAAACCATTTTTCTAGGTATATCAGACAAATGATGTTTCCCTCAAACACAGTTACTTTTACAACTCCATCCTTTTCCCTTTCATCCACTTAGAGAAATCTCACTCATTTTATCCTTTTCAAAGATTTTATTTATTTTTAGAGAGAGGAGAATGGAAGGAGAAAGAGAGGAGGAGAAACACTGATGCACGAGAGAAAAAGTGATTGGTTGCTTTTTGCTCCAACTGGGGACCAAACCCACCACCTAGGCATGTGCCCTGACTAGAAAGCAAATCAGCAAGCTTTTGCTTTTCTGGACGACACCCAACTAACAGCCACACTGATCAGAGCAAACTCTTACTCATTTTAAAAATCCAACCACACACTGATGTTTCTCTCCCATTCTTTCTCCCTTCTCCTCTGTCTAAAAATAAATAAATATTTTTAAAAAAAAGAAAAGAAAAAAGTCTACCTCTAATACTGTCTCCTAAGAAGATATTCTTCGAACCCATAGGTAAAGCTAATCCTAATCCCTGCAATTTTCCAACAGACTTCTCTTCCAGTACTTACTAAAACATCTGTAATATGTATGGACTTATCTCCTTAAAGAATCTACACGCAAATTATCCTTGTGATAAGCTGCCGGCATGATGCTTAGTACATGGCAGGAGCACCATGCATTTTTGTTGAATGTAGGAATCCATATTTCTTTCACATAGGCAGATTTTTATACAGATGCCCACATTTAATATATTACTTTATCAGGTATCAAAAGATTGCTATAAACAAATAACCAAGAGGAAAAAGTTATTCTATCTCTATGAAAAATCAGAGAAAGGTTTATCGAGGTGGTACCTTTCAACATGAACCTTAAAAACTTTCTATATATGGAGATAGAATATTAAAACCATCAGAGCAGAGTGTGAACGAGAGAAGGTACAAGAAGTTGCAAGGGTGTGTGTCTAAAGAATGCAGAGCAGCCCCTAGTGAACAAGGTGGAATAACAATGAAGTTGTGGGGTTTTAGCTCATAACAACCCTCAGACATAATGACAGTAATTATTATTACTCTGTAGATATTTAGGGAATAGAATCAATTATCCAATGGGTGTTGATTTAGATCTTAACATGCTACTAAAGCCTGTACTAGATACAGTAGTATAGACAAGGAAGACACAACAACTCTCCTCCAGAAGCTTATAGCAAAAAGAGAGCAATGGGCACAATGGTAAACAATTTTCACACAATCCAGACAATAATATGTCTTAAAATAATATTAAAAACATGTTTTGAGTGCTTATAACATTTTAGGCATTGGGTTAAGAGCTTTTAAGTGCACTCATCAAGTTGATCTTCATGATAAACCCTTAAGATATGTCATCATCTCAGAGATGAGTAAACTGAGTCAAGGAGAGGCTAAATAACTTCTCATGGTCAGACAATAAGTGGTTGATCCAGTAGAAAGTGCTTTTCAGTATATGAAAGAGAATGGGTTTGACTGGAAAAGTTTCTTTAAGCCAATAAAATTTTGTTGTAGCTACTGAAATAGGTGCTTGGGTTATACCATAAAATGAGACTGACATGGTTTTGCATCCATGAAGCCTGTAGTATCATAGAAAAGATAAGCAATCACATGATTACAACTATGATCAGTCTATGAAGGAAAGAAACTGGATTTGATGATGAAAACTAGCAAAGGAGGGGAGATTTAGTTAGATTGAGGAGATGGTGGCAGAGGAGGTCTTTATAAGCTGACATTTATGTTGAGACATGAAGAACTAGGAGCCAATCATGCAAAGAATGTTCCAGATAGAAGAGTAAGAGGTAGGCAAGAGCTTTATGCATTTAAGTGAAGAGGGCAATTTGACAATAATCAGTAAATAATTCATATCAGTAAATTTTATTTTATTTCTATCACTTGTATTTGAATTTGGTATTGCTGAAAACACATTTTTACTAATTGATAAAATCCTAACATTATACAGTTAAAATATAAAGTACATAGTAGGTAAATATAAAATATTAGTAATTGCTATATATTTACACATGTATTTGTGTGTCACATGTTTAAATGCAAATACAAAAAATAAACCATCTCTGTCCATGCGCTTAAGTACAGTCTAAACCAGCAATTTTCAACTGCTATACTACAAGAATTTTTAAAACAAGCAATATTTGACTATTTAGTCAGAGGCACTAGGCCCTTCTCCCTTAGTTTGTCAAACCAAAAAATGAAAACCAACAAAACAACAGCTGTCTGGTGTGGATGAATCAAAATTACACCTATTTTTTGGTCAGGTGTGCCACAAATTTTAGTAATTAGTTTACATGTGACATGAGATAACAAAGGTTGAGAATTGCTGGTCTAAACCATACATCTTGGCAGTCAATACATTTAATAATACCACCACACAGACTGATACTATATTCTATTTCTGGTAAATGACCTAACCAGGAGTAAGTTCTTAAGCCTGGAACTTATACCTTTCTTTCAACATAAGTAATATGTTAGCTTGAGATAAAAATCTAGCTAAAAAAAGGAAAATCACCTTCACTGTGATATTATCTACTACACTTAAGAGATCACTTTGATTTCATATGGAATTAATTATCATACAGAATTAGAGGATCTTAAAATATTAAAATATTTTTAGTCCAAGTCAAAGAAATGTTAAGCTCTGATTGTATAGCAGACTAATAACAAAAATATCTAATTAATGTTTTGTGAAACTAGTATTCAAGTGACAATTAGCTTTATCAGTAAATATTAATTATAATTTTTTAGTTTATTTCCTGCTATATATTATTTAGATACAATGCATTTTGTACAAAGGATACCTTAAAAAAAGTTACAATGCTCTGTCATATTATTTAGGAGGCACTTTGAAAATCTATCACAGATTCTAAGAAGTGACCTACAGGATCATCTGGTGAAAACAACTATTCAATGCAGTGGTCCCCATAACAAAAATCTCTCACAAGTAATCAGAATTCTGAGAGAATTTTTATCCCTCTCTCTGATGCTCAGATCACCTTAAAGTACAGAAGTACTTTCCCATTCTTACAGTTAGGACACTTAAGCACAGAATTTAAGTGAACCAATTATATGTGGAATCTATAGAAAGCTGTTCTGTATGGTAACCTGAATAGCTGTTTCTCCAGATACAAACTGACCATATATTATAGATCACAGACATTATACTCAGAATTCTTAATTATTTTTTATAAAATAACTTTAAAAAATCTTTCTTAGTTGCATGCTTCTTTTCTACCAAAATATGTGGTGACCTTGACTTTGTCAGAAAAACAAAAAGAAGTTAATTTTTGTTTTGATTTATTGTAAATATCAAATGCTTTTTAGTTTCAGGAAATGACTCAATAGTATTCTCATATATTCACACTTGCAAACAAATATGAGCACACTATAAATTTTTAACCCAAACAAGAAGTTCCTATTTTTCTGAATAGCTTTATCTGTTTTCCATAGAATAGGCAAGGTTTTATTAAAATACCACCACTCCATTATTATTATTTTTATTGTTTTTTAAAGGTTTTATTAATTTACTTTTAGAGAGAGGGGAAGGGAAGGAGAAAGAGGGAGAGAGACATCAATTCATGGTTGCCTCTTGCATGCCCCCAACTGGGGACCTGGCCTGCAACCTAGGCACATGCCCTGACTGGGAATTGAACCAGTGACCCTTTAATTCATAGGCTGGTACTCAATCCACTTAGCCATACCAGCCAGATCCCATTATCATCATCATTATTATTGAATCAAATGTCTTCAGTATCTATGGTGTACTAATTCCACACAGCACAGAATTTCGATGTGCAATTGAGCAGCTGATGCTGAGAAATATACCTCTAGAAATAGAGTGCACTTACACCTAATTAGTACTGTTTGAAATTTTCACACTTTCAATAATACCAACAAATATCCATGCTGTCTAATGTCATTTTCTGTCTGTCTCAATTTTACCAACAAAATATTTAACCTGTTGTGTAAAGTGAGAACAGAACTTCAAAAAAAAATTATGTCAGTAAGTGATTTGCTTATTTACCACCTTGGTTACAAGAGTGAATCTGCTACATATTTAAAATATACTGGTACTTCTCCATCCTTTTTGAAAGTAATTTAAAGTACTACATGTCATGTAGACATGGTATATAAAACATAAACCTAGAACTTCAGAGAGTAAGTTGCTATTTCTATTCTTTTAATACAAAGTGTTAAAATCCGAACATCGTATTTTTCTTCTTCAAAATTCAAAAGATATTAAAAATTATTTTGAGTTTAGATCACCATAGATGGCACATGGAATGGTCAGAAAACATAGCATTATTGTTTTTAAGCTTATGTACATCATAATTATGAAGGACATTTTTGAAAAATAAAAAAGCTGAATGATTCAACATTATCTTTAAATTTCATTTTATATAAATGTTACTTTTGATAAAATTGACGGGAATAATAGAAAAAACAGTACAAGTTGTTTCAATATGGTAACTTTTAAAGTAGTATTTTAAGGTCCTAAGACATTATATTTTCATATGTTGGAACTTATACCATCTACAAATAGAATTAATCAGTCAGTTACCTCTTATAATGTGAAGGAAAACCTTTCAGCTCACTTGAGATGGTTCACACTATTGGCTTCCAACTTGGAAACTGAAAAGGTGAGTCAGGCAGTTAAGTAATAGATGCCAAAAACTTAGTAGGCAGCAAAGTCATAGCAGGAGTAGCTTAACAAGGTGATAATGGACAGAAATGCCATCCTTACTGTGCTACTGAAACACGTATGTTTAATAGCCTTGATTTCCAGTAGACACTTCTTTTGGTTCAAATTCTGGAGCAAAAAGAAAACTACAGTCCATGACAATGGGCCATTTCTGAACTTGTTTTAAAAAACTATACTCAATTCTGAAATTCAGTCTGCCAGCAGGGGTTAGGCAATAGAAGAATAAAGCACCTGACATATCCTATCATTTATTTATTCATTACTTCAGTAAAGAGTGCTCCTATCACAGCCCAGGCGTTGAGACAGAAATTAATCTAAAGGAGTTCACAATCTACTGGGGTTTAGAGACACACAGCCAGGGATGAGCTGATAAACTGACTGTCCCAAAACAAAAAGCTATGATTTGAAGAGTTTGCCGGTACTCTTATTGTAGCTGATTACAAGGTACCAACAGCTTTATCAGGTTCACAAAATTCCTAAATATATAACAATCAGCTTTCTTACACTGATAGGAGTTAGCTCCAGTATTATATAACTAATGCCTTCAACTGAATTTTGCAAGCTAACACCAACTGCTATAATAGATGTAAATCTAAGTGGTTAGAATGGTTTAATGGAACTTAATTGCAACAAATGTTTTTTTTTTTCCTTCTACTATTGTTGAAGGTTTCTGTTTGGTTCTATAGAGAATGTATCAGTGGACATAGTATCCTCTTTCCTCAAAGAGCATGTAAAACGATTATACAAATGAGTGTATGAGGCACAATATCACTCTGTAGCAAATGAGGGCAAAATCAAGAGGTAAGAAGAGGTTACACAGGACAGAGGATTATAAATGATTTCCTGTGTAAAATGTATCAGCTGAATTTGGTCTTTGTGAAATATATAAGGGGATGGGCAAGGGGGTCTCTGAACAGTGTGAGGAGAAGGCATCAAGCAGAAGGAGAAGAGTTAAAGCTTTTTAAAATAGTGAAGCATGCTCAGAGACAACTATGTAAAATCCAAAGTACACAGGAAGAACAACTCCTATAAAAAGTATTTTAGAGTTAATAAGGATGTATTCACCTATATCATCTCACTTTCATTCTCGCAATTAAATTAATACCTGTCGGGCAACTAATATTACCACTCTGCTATTTTTACAGATGAGGAAAAAGTCTATGTAGCGAGACTGAAGGAGGATGAGATGGGCTGTCACTCATAAATCATGTCAATGACTAAGATTTAGGAAATGGAATTGCCAAAGGCATTACAAACCGTACAATGGGGAAAAGCAATGACTTTTAGATAACACTTACCTAAAATCTATATCAGTACCTCTATCTACACGGCAGGGAGAGTGACCATCAAGTCTTATTAAGACCGACCATTTTGTTGTAGTCAGGAGGTGCCATTTTCAACCTGCACAGCCATATGCAGCAGGCCTAATACTAGGAGATGCTATGAGAATCAAATGAACTAAGCCTGGGGAAAGGAAGTTGGAAAGTATAAAACACTAAGCCAATGAGCAGCTTCCTCTTCCTTCCCCTCAATGAAGTTATCGACAACTTAAGGTCAACAACCAGAATATCATTGACTAGAAGTCTCCACAAACATTCATTCAAATTACTATGAAATAAAACTCATTCCCCTTTTTAATAGATTTCTGGTAGATTATAGATGATAATTTCCTCACAGAAAATATTTCTCTAATAGATTAATATTTTTATTCTCCATACAAACTACCATTTTCATACCGTGCTCAAATATGTGTCTACTACATTCACAGCAAGAAAACGATACTGATGGTAGCACTATGCAAAATTAGTTAGAGAAAAGCTGTGTGATGGTATAATTAGAACCCTTTAACATTACCTCTGATCAGATCACCACCACGCAAAAGAGTTGGTATTTATCAACTTGGGATGTTCTTCTAGTTGTGCAACAGACTAGGCACCAAATAGTCAGAAACAAGGTAAGAATCTTTCCCCTTTTAAATACTTAACAAACATGCTTACAAAATATGATTCCGTAACATTCTCCAATGCTTAATATCAAACTCTGAAAAAATTCTCTCCAACTTTACAAAGTCCATTTTCTCTTGGTTTGACGGCAATATAAAGGAAGGCTATCTAATTACTATTTCAAAAAGAGTTCCTCAAAGAGTTACACTAGGGGATGGGTCATCTGCAATAGTTTAAACAATAAAAGTAAAGAAAAAAATAAAATTCACTTTAATTTTTAAAAAGTTCTTTAAATTTTTGGCAAATATTGGTAAATTGAGACTTGGAGCCCTTCTATACTTTATCCTGGTGGCATCATCCCAGGGTCTTTAGTCTAACTTTTTAGCACAATTATCCAGTCTGTAGGCATAGCTCCTTCTTTTAAGCTCTCAGTTCTCCATATCCACTTTTGGTTTAGTTTATTTTTTATTATTTTTAAGTGTATAATTCAGTACATTCACAAGCTTGTGCAACCATCATCAGTGATAAATTCCAGAATATTTTTATCACAAGAACTCTCCTCCAAAATAAACAAAATAGACCATTTTATGTTTTCTTTGGAGAAATGAAATGATGCTTGCTCAATATCACTAGCCATTAGGAAAATGCAAACTAAAACCACAATGAAATACCATTTTATGTTCATTAAGATAGCTATTATTAAAAAGACAGAAAATAATGTGTTGGTAAGAATACGGAGAAATTAGAACCCTGACCATGTACTGCTGGTAAAAATGTAAAATGGTGCAACCACTATGGAAAACAGAATTAGCACATGATCCATCTTTTCACTTGTGGGTATATCCCCCAAAGAATTGAGAGCTGGGCTTTAATAGATATTTGCACACCCATGTTTACAGCAGCATTATTCACAATAGCCAAAAGAAGGAAGCAACATAAATGTCCTATCAACAAGTGAACAAGCAGTTTTAAATCTATTACACACACACACACACACACACAATGGGTTCAGCCTTAAAAAGGAAATTCTTTTTTTTTTAAAGATTTTATTTATTTATTTTTAGAGAGGGAAGGGAGAGAGAAAGAGAGAGAGAGAGAGAAACATCAATGTGCGGTTGCTGGGGGTCATGGCCTGCAACCCGGGCATATGCCCTGACTGGGAATCGAACCTGTGACACTGGTTCGCAGCCCGCACTCAATCCACTGAGCTATGCCAGCCAGGGCAAAAAAAGGAAATTTTGACACAAGATATGACATGAAAAAACCCTGAAGACATTATGCTAAGTAAAATAAGCCAGTCACAAAAAACAAATATGAATTCATTTATATGAAGTATCTAGAACAGTCAAATTCATAGAGATGCAAAGTAAAATGATGGTTGCCAAAGGCTAGGGAGAAGAGAGAAATAGAGAGTTACTGTTTAATGGGTATGCACTGTCAATTTGGGAAGATGAAAAAATTTCTGGAGATGCACAGTAGTGAGAGTTGACAACAAAGTGAATATACTTGATTCTACTGAATTGTATACTCTAAAATGGGTAAGATGACAAATTTTATGTTATCTAAATTTTACAATAAAAAACATGAAAAAAATCACATACATAGCATGGAAAGCAAAGCATGCCATTTACTTTGTCATATTATTTTAGAACTCTGAAAAACAGTTGAAGTAGGGAAAATATGTATACAAAAACATTTGTATACATATAAACATAAAGATTTAAATTTACTTTTCTAATTTATTAAACACTCTATGGGAATACATGAAGACCATTGTTTTGTTTTTAAATTATATTATTTTCTTATTATGTAAAACTGTTGCATGTAAATAACTATTTAAAGATATTTAACATTTTGAATGCATTGTGTTGCATAACCAATGGTTTACCATAATAAAATGTAAAAACAAACAAACAAAAAAAAAACCCCACAAAGTGAAACCACCACCAAAAAAACCCTGTACTCATCAGCAGCCACGGCTTATTCTCCTTTTCCCCTCTACCAGGTACTCCAGGCAACCACTTAAACACTGTTTAAATAGACTTTTTTTAAAGAGAAATTTTAGGTTCATAGCAAAATTGAGCAGAAGGTACAGAGATTTTCCATATACTCCCTACCCCAAATATGCACAGCCTTCCCCATTATCACATCCCCTACCTGAACAGTATATTAATTACAATTGATAAACCTATACTGACACATCATCACCCAAAGTCCACAATTTACATTAGGGTTCACTCTTGGTGTCGTACATTTTATGGAGTTGGATAAATTTAAAATGACATGTATCTACCATGCCAGTATCATATAGCATAGTTTCACTGCCCAACTAATCTTGTTTCTGTCTATACATTTGCCTATTCTGGGCATTACATATAAATGGACTCATACAATATGTGGCCTTTTGTGTCTGGCTTCTTTGCTTACCATTGTTTTTCCAAGATTTACCTATGTTGTAGCATGTATCAATACTTCATTCCTTTTTTACGACTGAATTAATAGTCTACTTATGAGTATACTGTATTTTATCTACCCATTCATAAGTTGATCAACATTTGGACTGTTTCCATGTTTTGGCTAGTAAGAATAATGCTTCTGTGAATAACTATGTACCTATATTTTATGCGCATGTTTTCAATTCTCTTGGTATATATCTAGCAGTGGATTTGCTGGTTTATATGGTAACTCTAGGTTTAACTTTTTGAGGAAATGTCAAACTTTTTCAAAGCTACTGCTTCATTTTATATTCTCATCAGCAATGTCTGGGGGTTCCAATTTTTCAGTCTCCTTGCCAACACTTATTTTTGTCTTTTTCTTTTTCTTTATAAATTCTAACCATCCTAGTGGTGTTAAGTGGTATCTCATTGTGGTTCTGGTTTGCAATTCCCTAATGGCTAAAGATGTTGAGCGACTTTTCATGTGCTTATTGACTGCATATTCTCTTGAGAAAAATCTAGTCAAATTCTTTGTCCATTTTTAAATTAGGTTATTTTTTATTATCATTGAGTTGTAAGAGATCTTTATATATTCCAGATACAAGTCCCTTATCAATATATGATTTGGAAATATTTTCTCCCATTCTGTGAGTTGTCTTTTCACTTTACTGATGAAGATGCCCTTTGAGGCACAAAGTTTTTTATTTTAAGCCCAATTTACCTATTTTTCCTTCTGCTGTCTGTATTTTTTGGTGTCATATCTAAGAAACCATTACCTAACCCCAGGACATAAAGATTTATTCCTATGTTTTCTTCTAAGAGTTTTATAGTTTTCACTTTATATTTAGGTCTTTGATCCAGTCAAGTTAATTTTTATATATGATACGAAGGAGTAGTCCAATTTTAAATTTTTACATGTAAATATCCAGGTGTCTCAAAGCTATATGTTAAAAAGACACTTCTTTCCATGCAGAATTGTCTTGGTTGGAAACCTTGCTAAAAATTAATTGACTTTGAGCGTATGGGTTTATTTCTGACTTCCAATTCTATTCCATTGATCTATAGGTCTATCTTTATGGTGGTACCATATTCTTGATATTCATACAATTTTAATATACTTAATACCAACAAAGCTAATGACATCAAGCTAATACCATGTATTCTTATTACATGTCAATACTTTAAAAACTTCTTATGTATTAGTTCCATTTGTTACATACTTATTATGTTTCTGCAACTGAAAGTCTTATCACATCATATGTACTTAAGGTAAAAGTCTACTTTAAAATAAAAATAAAATTCTTTATTACTCAGAATAAAAATCTAAATTATAGAAATTCAAACACCATAGCAACAGAAGCCTCTATTTCAATTTTAAATCTCTTAAATAACACCTTAAGGATTAAAAAGATATTTATATTCCACCATGACATATACACATATTTACATACACGTGGCTGCCTATTGACCAGTTTTCTGTTTCTCCCCTGACCCCACCACAAGGTGGGGGGAGGGGGGCACATAAGGGTGGGGTCAGGGGAGAAACACAAAATGCACAAAATAAAAACAGGAATGTACAAGACTCAGACCCAGAGTAGTTAAATAAAACTGCCACAAAGCAAAATACCAGACATTAGAATCTAGGTTTCCAAATTTCTTTACAAGCACTGGATGCTGACTCATGTAAATATTTGCTCATTCAAAATCATTTAAAAGGTGCTAGACACTGTATTTAGTGTTACACATGAACATTAAATGACAGAGACCCTGCATTCAAGGAGTGTACCATGAGAAGAAAAACAAACACCAAACATAGAGGATAGAATGCTGCAACAGAAGTATACCAGGTTCAATGGACACAAGGGTTTTATGTGTATTTCAAACTTCCAAGACAGTTTATACTTTCACTAGAAAAAACTTTGAGTTTCTGCAGTTCTACAATATTAAAAAAAAAAAAAAAAAAAATATATATATATATATATATATATATATATATCTCTCCCAAGGCACAAAGGATTATATGATCATGCAGCTTGCTAGTGGCAGGAGGATTAGAACTCAGATTCCCTACACCACAATGTAATAATCTTTCCATTATAACAAGCTAATTAATTGCCATTTGAGAAGTACTGTTAGTTGAGTAAAATCTGTAAGAATGTGTCCTCCCCAAATTCAGAAAACATTTTAAAAAAATTAGCTATAACCTCATTCAGAAGGAAACCACCCAGTAATTTCCTGGCAGGTATTACATATTAAGGATGGCATAAATCTACTTTAAAGTAGGAGCTTTATTCTCTACATTTTGTACAAATTATTCTCAGCCTCCTTTTTAACAAATAAATGAGAATTTATACAGCCAAATTAGGGAGAGAGCCTCTCATCACAATCCCTGAGGAAGTACATATTTATGTCAATGTTAATACCTGAAATGCTTCAAATACTCAGAGACACTTGGATAACTTCACTTTTGAAAATACCTATAGTTACAAATAATCTCACTGATTTATATTCTAAAATTTAGTCATTCATTAAACACACCTACTCTGTGGCAAATTCAGCTGTAGACACAATACTCTTCCTATTCTTAAGGTATTCTTAGTCTGGTGGGGTTGGGGTGGAGGGTAAGTAAACAGATAATTGTAAATGACTGTGGTAAATGCTATGACAGGCATATGTTCACAGGGAGAAGAGGAGTTCAGGAAAGAGACACCTAACCTGATTTGACCACCCAGATTGAATAAGCAGCTGGCTCACAACATTTGGCTTCAAATTATTTTTGGTAGTTTCAAAAAATCAGTTTTCCCTCTTCACAGATTACAGTTTGGCCATAAGTGAAGTCATTCAAAACAAAACAAAAAACAAAATACATACAGTCTCTAAAGCAAGTTCCTGGAAATGCAGAGTAACTTTTGAGCAGTAGAAGACATGTATATCAACAACAAAGATGACTAATTTTAAGGTATCGACATTCATCTAAATGTATGATATGTATGCATGTTAATATATCAACCATGTTTACTTTAGGGCCACGCTTCACATATGGCTTCATTCATCATACACAAAAATTGGTTACAATATTTGAAATAACAATTACCAATAGAAACCAGGACTTTTAAGACATTTTACCATATTTCTGAAATTTTAAAATTCTAAGTAAAGTGATCTATGTGAATATCTGTTATTATCAACAAAAATTTTCACCTGCCAGAAAACAGCAGCATTTGAAAACATCTTATTAAAATTAAAATTCCCTTTTGTACAATGTGAAGGGAACATCTCCCAATTCCGCAGAAATGAACTGATGTTTAACTGATATTATTATTATTATTAGTCATTACAAATATAGTTCGTAGGAAGTATTTCACACATTTTAATCAGGCAAATACAAGCATGTAAATATAAAGTGCTCTTGATAGCAGCATACCAAAAGAACTAGAAACAACTGACAACAGCATGTTTTAAATTTAACATACATAATCTATAATTCTAGTATTTGATTTTTGCAATGGAACATAAAATTGTTAGCAGGAGAATCAGGAATGTCACTAATTATCTCACTTATAATTGATTTTATTTAAATATAATTTTGGTGATTTTTTCACTACATAATGATTATAGGATCTCTCTGTCTTTTTTATCCTCATCTGAGGACATTTTTTCATTGCTTTTAGAGAGAGAGAAAGGGAGAGAAAGAAAAACATTCGTGTAAGAGAGAAACAGCGACTGGTTGCCTCCCATACGTGCCTGCACCAGGGATCAAACCCTCAACCAGGTATGTCCCCTGGACAACCAAGTGAGTCACACCTGCCAGGGCTAGGATCTCTTTTATATTTACTGTAATAACTATTACAATTGAGTGATAATAAAACTGCAAAGAAATTATAACAAGCATTAAATCAATAAAATAGAAAAATATGTCAACAAACCAGAATAGACTGAGAAAGTCAATGTGTAAAGCAAGATTTCAATTAATCTGAAATAGAGCTGTAGTTTGACACAGAGATCTTTCACTATCCTAAATACTTTCAAATTGTTCCCAATGGTGCCATCTTGGCTAGGCATTCACTGTACCAACATTTAGAACAGTTAGCTCTATCATAGAACAAAAAGAGAATTATATAAATGGATACACATTAATGATCTGAAAATGTGACACAGTCATGAGTTACAGTAGGTATATAAAAATTCTAGAGCTGCTTATATTTAAAATCTGTAAGAAAGATTCAGTCTCTTTTATCTGGACCTCCTCTAGAGCATAATTTATGTTGCTCTCCAAAATACATAAGTAAGGTTTACACTTTTCCAAACAGAGATTAGTTAACCCTAGCCCTCCCCAAACACACCTCATTTTCTTTGTAAAATGTGCATGTGGTGGGAGAGAATGTTCTCTTGGATGCTTACAGTCATTTCAAAGCTTAACTACTACTAGGAGATTCCTTTCTCAGCTTCTTGGGAATTGGTCAAATTATATTTATTTCTGCACAGTCTTTTTTTAAGTGTCTGAACCATCCCCAGTAAACATCTGGCTTTTATTCTTGTTCTTTTAATTACTTCCAGTCTGTGGGCAATTGACTTTCCTAGCATAAAGTTTCTAGAAATTATTCTACAATCAATGTGTGAAACAGCTGTAGCCAAAAAAGAAAGATTCCTTCCTTGCCTTCATCTATTGTACATGCCTCTGGGAGGTATACCATACCTCTGGGTACCAGAGACCAAAACTCTGACAGCATTTAAAAAGTTCTGTTTTGTATTCTGAGTGCAAATCTAATTTGTTTTCCACTGCCACTCATAGGACTTTCCTAGCATTACTCTTTTGCCTTCTTCCCTCATTTCCTTCATCCCTTTCCATCGAGTGTACATGTTGGGTATTATTTCTCTTCCCCTACTCTCCCTCCAACCTCATGTATTAGCTATAAAATAGATGTAAAGCTTGGTGCATGTTCAAAAATTTTATGATCAAAATACATACTTAGCAAATTGTTTGGCTAAATCTTTCATGTATGATGAAAGATTATTACCACAATTCATTAGCAAATTATAGACTTTGAAATGTAGGCAGACAAATATTTGGCCCTGTATCAATCAATTTGGACCAGCTGGGTAGAAATTCACACAATCCCAGGAAGCCCGGGAAGTGAGGTGCTCTTTCATTTTTCATTCACTTGAAACATTAAAGAAAATTATTATTCTATAAAATGTCCACTTTTCAAGATTTTAGTAGAGCTATTATAGATTGAATTCTATTTTCAGTCTATTCTCATGATCAATAAACTGATCATTTTTCTTGCAACTGATTGCAGAAGAATAGTACTTAATGCATACAGACACCTTAATATTTGACTATTATACTACAGATTAAAAGTTAAATATTTAATAATGATTCTGCTGCCCCAAAAAGGTATGTGTGGGGGTGGGTATACTTCTACATACACTAAATTAGCCTGGATACTAATTTTGCAGTTATTCACAATAAATAATACTATTAGTATTCTTCTTCTGAGCCCCCCTAGTCCAGTGAGGTGACCCTGTACAAAGATCCTGACTGATCCTATGTTTCTCTGCTTTGGTTAAGCTACAAGGCGGTATATGGGGACAGCTGCACTTTGGGAGGAACTTAAAACAAATTTCATCTTACTGACATCTAATCCAGTGCTTGGTACAAGACGCATGGAAAAGTCAGTGTCAAAATTAAACAATGCCGGCTTTGCAATGAGCAGATGCTTTTGCCTTGCAGCTGTAAAAACCTTAAAACAATCCAGTACTCTACTGTCTGGTCACGCAATGACCACAAAGCAAAGAATACATTTTGTCATTTATAGAAGATGTTTGCTGTGAGCTTTTATAGTCTTTTTTTTTCCCTAAAAAAAAAAAAGTTTAGAAACATAATAGGAATGTTGGGGGTAATAGTAAGATAATAAAGCTCTAAACTGTACAACAGAATTTTTAAGTATATTTGTCACACTAAATATATTTGAAAAAGAATAACTCCTTGACAAGATAGTATTAAGCTATACACAAAATGCATTATACAAAGGAAAAATCACCATAAACAGATATTTTAAGAGATTATAGTAAAAAAAATCTTTGATATATAAAGACAAACATGTAAATAATTTTCTATATGCAGACCTTATATTAATACACCTAGTCTTGGTCTAGCACTCTCCCTTTCACTTACTAAATCTTTGACTTACTTGTTTCTTCAGTTTTTTGTTTGTTTTTGCTTTTGTTTGTTTTTCTGTTTTTGCTAGAGTGGGGTAGAGAGAAGATTACGGAGCTTACCATTTTTTACTTTATGACTAAAGGATACTTAAATGTTAAAATAGTTCTCAGTTTAAATAACATGGTATTTCAGCTTAAGAAACAAGGTCTATATAGAAATTGCAGCCTTTTCTAACCTTCACCCTACAGGAGAGAATCTTGTCTCTGGCATTCAGGAATCTAGGGGTTAATATTTTAATACAGAAATAAACTGTTCTTCATGAGGAGAACTGCTCCAACTACTGTGTCTGTGGTACCAGAGAACCAGCCCTACCCAAGTGACTGCATGGTCACAATCAATCAACTTCTGCTAATTGAGGTTCTGGCTTTAAAGATAGCTTTGTATGGTAACTATAAGAAAGAGAACCTAGTAATCTTACCTTTATTTTAAATAGTCTACTGCAAAAACATTTTTTTCAGTAAGTTTTTTGAATCATTCAAATTTTTTTCTTGAAATCCTTTTCTCCCCAAGGATATCAATTCATTAACGCCTCACTGCTTATAAATTTCACTGGATGTCTTATTGGTTGAAGGTTTGGGGATTCCCCTTAATTTCCTTCCCACTCTATAATTTACATTTCAGTGAGTAAGCCCCAAAATAATACCCACACTAATAGTAAATTAATACAATTTTATTTTAACACCAAAGAAGGCATACTACTCCCTTCATTAAAAGTATTTGAGAAAATCTAAAATATTTTTGTGGTTGCTTTTGCATTTCTATATTTTATTTTCTGAGAATGTAATTAAAACATATTGACATATAAAGCATATTGATGCATAATGTCTTTTTAAATATAAATTCTAGGCATTCATTTAAAGAGATGGGCCAAACAGAAATAATTTTTTCTATGAAATGTTTACAATTATCATTAAGTGATATATTATTAGTATGATTTTGTTGTATTATTTGCTAATAGCTACAATTAGAATGAACCTGAATTATGATGTCAATAGTATATGCCATCAAAAAAAAGTAAACCATGCAACAAATACATATCACAAGATAATTAAACAACAAAAACATAAAAAATAACTGACATGTATTCCCAGATGTTATCCCTTATATCTTAACCCACACAGAAGAATAAGAATTAATCATTTTACAATGGCAGCATTCCAAATTACAATACTGTAACCTGAACAGCTTCAAGGATAAGGAGTAACTATAAATTTGCACAAACTGGGTCTATTTACATTGCTATTTCATAATAACTTTAATAATCAGAATTATGTTAACAAGAAGTGTAAGAAGATTTTGTTTAGAAGTGTATTCCAAATTAAGGTTCTTAATTACACAATTCTAATTCAAATTTAATGGATTTTAATACATTATATATTTTTATGAGACCACATAGAGATTTGCAAAGTGACTGGTTCAAATAAATTGTCCTCTTTTAAGTTCATTTTTATCCCTTTGGGTTTACTCAGTAACAGCAATATATTTTAAAGTATATATTTTACACAAAAAATACATAAGTCACAAATCAAAAGCTAACAGATGTGTGACTTCTAATTAGTTATAATAATCTCTGACTCAATGCCATTAGAATGAGCCTTTCTTTTCTTTTGAAAACTAAAAATGCTTTCCTTTGAATTTTAAACTGTCAGGGTGCTTCAAAGTCAATGTACAAAATCTGCTTTGATTAAAATTTTAGACATCTACAGTGATAACTTTATAAAAGGAAAATATTAAATTATAATTATCCTAAACAGACACAGTCTTGTGAAACTAACCCTACATTCATGTTAAAACACAAAGAGTTGAATATAATGAATTTGATTCATCCTCGGACACAAAGCTTCACCACAGTAAACTCAGTCAACTGTTGCTCTTGCGTCTATATTCATGGTGCTTAAATAGCGCACTTTAAAACAAAAAATACTCCAATTGGCTTTTCATATATCCACCCTCCCCAAAAATAACGCACTTGAAAAACTCAAATGATATGAAAGACTTCAAGGCCTCTTTTCTCCCTTTCATACCTCTTTTTTTTTATTTCTGTTTGCAGTAATCTGCCTTTCTCTTTCTCTTTCTCATTGCTACAGAGCAAGCGAAGAGGCTCAGAGCTTTGAAAAGGGGGCTCAGTGTGTAATGGGTCCACTAGAATTAATTTACTTGCACCAAATCCATTGAGCACAGAGGTTTTTTTCCCCCCACCCCTCTCTCTCTCTCTCTTCTCAAATCATTTGGAGTTGAACGCAGCCCCCAGCCTTTGTAATTCTAGTAAAGCACTTAAAGTGCACAGTAGGTGTTCATGAGGACCATCTGGTCAAAAGCAAAACAAGCTGCTGATTTTGCCTTTGAATAGAATGAAGCAAGTGTGAATTAGTCTCTTCAATTAGCACTATTACAACCTGTCAAGTGCATATTGTAAAACAGGATTATTACAGTATTGGTCACCAGTGCAATTATTTACTCTCTGCCTTTTCTTGCATATAAAAATGTCTTATGTTTATTAGTTTCTGATAACTGAATATAATTTCTCTTAACCCAGGCATTTCAAAACTACCAACCCAGAAATCACAGATTATGAAATGTGGTCAGCTGAGTAGATGTTAGAATACATGTATCTTAAGTAACAAAGAAATAAAGCATCATCCTTAATTCCTAACAAAATTTCATTGTTTCTATCTTCTTGAAATGTGGGTGAAGAAATATTTACATGTGCTAAAAATAATTTCCAATAGAGATTATGCTAAAATACTTTCACAGAAAGAAAAAGACTTATCAGTTCCGAATGGCTGCAATGGAAATATTACTTAAACTTATTTCCTAAAAAGATAACTTATTAAGAATCACAAAAAACCTCAATATTTATAAGATGGTCATTACTGATTCATTCCATTGAAATGGTATGACTTCAACAAATCTGTTATAAAATGTAACTTGAAACTAATAATATATGTGCATATTTGAAAGAAACTCATAATCTCCTTTTCTGAAAGCTGAATAAAGGCTTGAATTCATTGCCCAGTTGCTTAAGAAATTATATTTCTTTCATTCTTGCTAAAATGTCATCTGTGATTTCAAATTTAAAAAATCAAACTATGCTATATGGTAATTAAAATAGATTCATTCTAATTGAACTTATATATGCCACTTACCTTGCAGTAAAAATAAACTACTTAAACTTTTAATTAAATAAGCACACAATTTAATTTACCCTCTTGCATATGCACATTCTAAGCTTCCCTGATCTTCAGTTTTGTGCCAGCACCCCCGCCCCACCAATATGGAAAAACAAACAAAAAAACCCAACATACCTAAAATATTTACAGGAAGGGAATGCTAGTTAAGTTATAGTCAACCCACTACTAGAAAACTGCCCATTAGTATAATCTGTAAAAATTACATATTTAATTACTGTTAATGACCACGAGCATTAAAGAAATAGTTTGAAATATTCGTTAGCCAAGAAAGCTGAGAAAGCAGCAAGTAGAAAAATAGGCAGAAAACCCAACACAGGTTTCAAATTTACAGATCAGAATTAGCCTCATGATTTCACAATTATTTACTCATGATTATTTCTGAGGACTGGTATGATTTATGTATTTAGCTCTCTTCTTATTGCTAATTCACACTGTTGGCTTCCCTGTTGACAATCACTAGTACTAGTAGTGAAATGTTTTACTATTCCATGCAAGATATATCTTTACAGGTTGTCAATTTTTCCTTTATTCCTATTAAGGACTAAATCAACATTAATAAAACAGTGAGAATTCTAGGGTAAAGTGAAACTTGGAAGAGGATTTCAATCGTGTTTCTCTCTATAGTAGATAGGTAATACTTCACGATTCCACACCAAAAATACTTAGGTTTCTTATAATTGTTATTCTGGGTCATGTATGTATTCTATAAATTTGTATGACATCTACAAAGAAAAGCGGATATTCTGCCCAATAGAAGCTCTGCAGTAGTAAGATGGACAACAAACAAATTGTTTTCAAGAAAAGTTGGCCTGGTTTCAGGAACTTTATATCCTTTTCCACACCAGGGTTTGGGATTTGCAGTAGGCAAATCAATCTCCCTCCACCTTAATTTAACCAATCCCAAGTGCATTTGTAAGCAGATCTTTAATAGTATTAGACAGAATTACTAGAATCTGTACGATTAACTTTAAAAATCTAAATTCTCACTGTAGAACATTCATTAAGATAAAATAAGGTTGTTTAAATTTTCAAGTATAGCCACTATTTTAAAGTATAGCAAGTAAGTGATTTAGGGCCCCAAAAGGTAAAAAGACAGATTGTCACAAAGTTATTTTTCTATTATTTGATATATTTTACAAACTTTCACATAATGGAAAAGAGGAAGGATATTTATTCTTATAACTACTTGTAACTCTCCATTCTGACCTTTTAATATTATTTCTGCCTTTTCCTCAAGTAGGAGGATAATATAAGTGGAAGGATTTGTAAAGAGCTTTAAAAAATAACCTCAATATCTAACTAGCTTAAATTAAAATCTAGAGTACCCAAAGGACATAAGTCATGCATTGTGAGGCAAGATACCACAGACCAGAATGAACAAACACTTGTACAATTATCGGTTTATCACTACTAACGTGCATGAACATATGGTCACTGAAGACTTTATTTGAAATTCTAACTGCTTCTAAGATCTATTTTCTAATTTAGTATTTTTAAAATGCACTTTGTTTAATTAAAAGTTTACATAATAGTTTCTTTTTCAACCCTATTTCATTTAATAGAAATTTCCCTTTGGGGAGAAATATTATAACAGCTTTCTTTTAAAAAGAAAAGGCTTTCAAAAAAATGACCAAATGACCAAAAAAAGTATATATTTTTAACCTACAACAAAGGTAATACACTACTATACTGGAAAGCAAAAAAATCTGTTTGTTTGTTTTTTTTAATTCCTTACTTTCCTTCATATATTGATCAAGATTTATTCTTGGGCCTATTTAAAAACGCTGAAAAGAGATCTCTGAAACTAGCTATATAAATTAATTTACAATTTAGGATATATGCCATCATTAAGCTTCCACGTTAATAGAAAAATTCTAGCATTTATAAAATAACACTGCAAAATCATTTTAAGATTATAGCAAACTGACTTTTAATCATGTACAATGCAGGTACTTAGGTGTTACTGTGGGTTGCACAGCTGTAGCATAATAGTACCCAGTCCTCCTGGGTACTAAACTCCACCTCACTAGGTATTCCACAAGTTAAAGAAGGGAGTTTTAGGACTAGGTCTACAGAGTATGATCCTAGGCCTAGAGAAAATAGTCCACGTCCTCTTTCTAAATTGCACAAAAATGAAAGAGCGTACGTGTACCTGGTCTTCACACAGAAAAGCAACTGCTATCAGAAACAACTGGATTTACTTTTGCCTGGCAAGAAGCATTTCAAAGTGTTATTTTAAATCAACCAAAAAAGGGGGAAAAAAGAAAAATGAAATAGGAGAAGAAGCCAAGCTCTTGCCAGGAAATACATAAGACTATCTGTCTTTACAAAAATATTTCTGGGACATTTTTCATTTAGAAAATGGTATAAAAAAGGTTTACTGTTTTTAAGTCTTTGAAGCTTAAAATGTATTTGATAATCTCAATAGCAGGCCCTGAAGAACAGTTGCAGCCAACTGTGACGCATCATGGCACATTTACAGAATTCTAAACATTTCTTTTAATAATTGATGTAGTCATTTTGAATCACTCTGCATAGGATATCAGGTGTGAGCAGATTGCATTAACACCGCTTAAACATTTCAACTTGTCAGTATGGCCAACTCGATTTCGGAAATATTTGCAGTATTTTCCCATCGAAACAGTAATAAAGGCAAAATAAATATATGCCACTACTTTATAATCACCGAACATTAATGAATATTTTATGTCTTTTTAAATCTCCCTGTTTAATTTAAAAGGGTGAAATTAAGTCTCCTCCCTTCAATATGCCAATTATCTGTAAATCAAACAATAACTTGGCCATTATGCTCCTTTTGTTAATATAAGAGAAACTAATTTGAAAACACTGAAAGGCATTTTTAGATTATCAGTTTAATAGTCCTTTCTGCCCTCTTGTGGGAGAAAGCAGAAATACACTAGAACTATAGAAACTGGATATAAAAAAAAGGTAAAATTTTAGCAATAAAAATTTCATTCAGAAATAAAAATAAAGCAGTTTATATTTGTCCTTAATGCATTAAATCAAAACTGTCTCCAATTAAGGAAATAAGCCAATGAAATAAAAGTTACCTCTTCTCATCTTTGCTTTTCTTGATTGAACTGGAGTTATTTTGAAATTGAATTTCTTCACTTAATTATGCTAAATATATACTTTAAATTTTACCAACATAAAGTTCCCAGAATAACTTTGTAATAGGGCCATAGTTAAATACTACTTCTTGTAAAAAACAATGATTATTCAAGGAATTAAAAATCTAAATTTAGAGGGTAGGACACCCATTATAGAGGTTAAAAATGAGATGGCAATTAATATATTTTAAACCATGATTAAAAAATCAGATAATTCAAACCTTTCATTCAAATTAGGGGCCAAAAAATGTTTTAAAGGTTTTAGTTACTAGTCAACTAACTATTCAAGTGATAAACACAGAAAATAAACTTCAAGCAATAAGTTATAACATATTCAGAAGTTGAAATTCATGGAAAAAACATGAAAAAAAAAGGGAAACATTAATAGTCTAGCCATTACTGAAACAATTCATATACTTCTGAAAAATGATTAGGATGAAAACAACTTGTTCTTTCAATGTGACAGTAATTATTCTAAGCAATATAGTCCAAGAAAAAATTTATGAAATAATCCATGATTAAGTATAATTAATTCTCTTTATAAAAACATTAATAGACAAATGATTACTGTCTTCACAACTTATAAAGGGTAATGTGACGTAATCATCATTTCAGTGTTTCTAAACAAAAGTCCTGCCATAACCTTTACACACTTTCTTCCCAATGGAGATAAATTACTAGCTTTTAGGTAGGTGGGGTCACAGGTAAGAAGATACTTCTCCTCTCTTGGGGGATGTTCTTTTTGAAACAGTGGCCCTGGTTGGCCACACTGAAGAAAAAACTGACTATAAATATAGACTCTTCACAGATACTCTGAGTTAAATAACTGAAGGTTTCCATCAGCATCTCTCAAATACTGCCCAAGACTGGGACTGAGCTGCTTAAGAAAAGGTCTCTCAAATCCTTTTTGGAAACAGACAGGATATACATTTTAAGTAATATATTTGAAAGCAACCTTTCAAATAAAATATAAGCATGTTTGAAAATTCATGCTAGCAAAAATTTCCAAATTAATATTTTGAACAATTACCACAAAACTATGAAATATATTACATAATAATGAGTATTTTAAACAGAGTTTTAAGGTGCCTATTTTAAGAATTATCAAGAGCTCCCGTTTACAACATGTTTTTCTAGGTCAAGTCATTTATATGTCTACAGTAATCATGATGCTCCAGTTAATTAAAATTAAGAACCCAACAATGAAACATAAAGAGAATTTTCAACCAGAACAGATAAGCCCTCTTTAACAGGGTCAACATTAGCTATAATGAGCTACCTTTATTCCTTAGCTGTGAGACATAACTCACCTCTTGAATGGTACTGCTTCCTGAGAAGTTCAGGTTGTACTCCCGCTGGACTTCTCGGTGGGTGATGATCAGCATGAAGTTTTGATTTAATGACTCCTGCAGGGCACTGAAAGGGTTGAGAGAAAAACAAGGAACTCTTGAGATGAACAAGTTCTAGCTTGCTTTACAGCTAGCTGCAAAACCCCAGGAGTACCATAACCTCCACACAGGCATGTCTGGGCCCAATGTTATCATCTTTTCAGCTCCTAAAGGCAAAAGAGCATGCTGAGAACAACCAAGGAGAGCTAACCTGTTAACTCCTTCTCTACCATGCTTTTTAAAACTTCAAATCCAAGTATTTTGCATATATAAGAATTTTCTACAAGCCCCATACTATTGTCTGCATATGTATTTCCTCCAAAATAACCAAATTTTTCAATTACATCAAATTCTAAATATGTTACTAAAATATATACTCACTATTCTGGAAGAAAAGAAATATGAAACTATTGTTTGTCCCCATGAATGTTATATAAGAATAAAAATCTAGTTTAAGTCAAAATTGACAAAGTATTGAAATCCATAGAACTTTAAATGCACATCAAAATTCCTTTAAAGTAATTGTGTTTTCACTTAGGACTAAGGAATATATAGAATTCAGAAACTAGAGAATTCAGAGCAACATTAAATTCTGTGCCAAAGTTCCAAAACATTAAAAATGTGTCAGAGCCATAAAGAGTTAATGAAATTAACCACATAAATTAAGAAGCATTAAATCATGGTTCTATTTGTTTATGACAATACTAAGATGTACTATCAACATTAAAGTTAAAAACATATCACCATTATTTATGATTAGTACCACCAGCCTCAAGTGTACTTATGCCATATTTATGGGATTAGGAAAATATTTTGGGTATGCTCTACTATTCTGGCCTCATCATTCCTCCTTTGCCAATCTGTAATTATGTGATAAACATACATGGAACCTAAAATTAGAATTAGGCAGTTAATCTGTTTGTTCTATTATCTCCTATGGGGTTCACAAGTTGATTACAGACTAAAATTAACTAGGAAACATTAAGACATAGCATGAAATACTATTAATCAAAATCAAGGGAATGATACTCCACAAAAATAGTTCCTTTAGGCAAGGACCTTTGTCACTGTCTTCTTGGCACCAAGCATAATGTCTTGCATACTGCAGATAAATATTGAATAAATAATGAATAAATTGTGAATTTCCAGAAGGCAAGAGTCTTATTCAATTTTGTATCTCAAATAGCAGTCTTGCCTTCTGGAAAACTACCACAAGAATTGAGATTTTGATTTATTGAGTTCTGGAATTTCAAGAATTGAGAATTGATTGAGTTATCAATATTAAATCAATGCTTTGCATTATTCCAAGTGCTAAAAAAAACCCCAAATAATACATAGTTCTTATTCATAAAAAGCTTCACAATCTTATAAATGTAAACAAATACATAAACAGCCATAATATAATGTAATAGACACAACTGAGAAACTGGGAGGTGGGGGGGAGTACAACGAAACCTAAAAAGGAAGTGCTAAACTCTGTCCCAGTGAGGGGGGAAGAGTTTAGGGGAGAGCTTCAGAGAAAGAAGGAAGGAAAGGGAGAGAAAGAAAGGGAGGGGAAGAGGGAGGGGGAAAAAAGGAAGAGGTGGGGAGAGGGGGAAGAATAGGGAGAGGAAATGGATATATAGATATAAGTTAAAATATGAAGGGTAAGTAGAACTTTTGAGTTGATCACTTGGAAGGTATAAAATTTTTGTTTTGCTCGGAGAAGAGACAAGTGGCATTTTTTAGACAAAGAAATGGAAGAACATACCACATTCACTCTGTTAACATATTTATTAAGCACCTACAATGTTTATGACACTGTTCTAGTTGCTAGGGATACAGAGGTGAACAAGAAAAACATGGTCACTGCTTTATGAAACCTATATTCTAGTAAAGGACACAAACAATTAATTAAATGTAGAATTTTATAGAATACTAAGAGCTGTGAAGAAAACAAAACAGGATTACAATATAAAAGATAAAGAGGGGCAGGGTGAAGAAAATTATTTTCACCAAAATAGTTTTAGGGAAAGTATCTCTGAGGAAGTTGAGGCTGGTATGATAAAGAAAGAGATAACAGGAATCTTATTACATAGGTCCTTGTAGACCCTGTAAAGAACTTCGCATTTATAGGAATTGCAAAAGAAAACCACTGGAGGGGTTTTACACAAGGAAATAATCAAGATCTGACTTGCGATTACATTTATACAATTATTATTCTGGCTGCCCTGGCTAAAGTCAGGAATGAAGCCATGGACAGCAGACAGGAGGCCAGTCCTGGCAAGAGGTGATGGCACTAACTCATTTTTTCTGCCTACCCGTGCCATAGGGTGAAAGAGGCAGCGACAGTGAAGAGCAGTCAGGTTTACTTGTATTTTAGAGGTAGAAGCCAGAAAACTTACTGATGGACTACGAAATAGATATACCTATGAAAGGCCTTGAAACTCCAAGGTTTCTGGCCTGAGCAAATGCGAGGATGGAATTGCATTTAACAAAGAAAACTGGGGTATGAGCAGACTGTGTGGGGAAACAGAGTGAGAGGTTTTAGAAATACTGTTTTAAGACGTTTACCAGACATCCAAAAAGAGATGCACAGTTACATGGGAGTTGAAGCTTGGAGCAGGACAATTGACAGCATTATACACAGTATTTAGATTTTGTGGCTAAAAGAAATCACCTGGGAAAATACGTTACTTAGAGGGAAGGAGACAAGTCAAAATGGATCCCTGGGGCATGCCAATAATTTGAAATCAAGCACAGGAGGAAGAACCTGTATTTAAAAGATTGGTAAATGGTCAGTGAGTCTAAGAGAAAAACAAAAAAGGTTAGTACAGGGGGACCAAAAGAGTAACTTTCTATTAGAAGCAATTATGACAAATGGTGCTGATACGCGCAGTAAGGCCGGAAAAATGACCATGTTCAGGAAATCATGAACAGCTCAGTGTGACCACAAAGAGGAGTGCATGAATAGTGTTGTGAGGCTGAAACAGCTGGCTGAGTCAATGTTCAATATATGCATATTAAATGAATTCAGGGTGGGGGGTGCCAAGTAATGAAAAGGTACTTGGCATTTCAAGGATTTTCAAAGGTAGATCTATTTTGCAACTATTCTCTAAAATGTGGCTTTTGCTCTAGAGCTTGGCTAACTTTGCTCATGTCAAAAACATCGCACCATACTCCAATCACTATTCATGTTGTTCTCACCCTCCTTCCCTTCCACCACCCTCATCCCAAATACTGCAAAGCTTTCAGACCACCTCATAACCTACTGTTTGTACATATTAGAGACCTCCTTTTCTCTGAATTCCTGTATCACAAACTTTATTTAATGCTTAATTATAGTGTGTTTTATACAGTTTGCTTTGTTTCATGTGTGGAAGTCCAAATTCAAGACTACAAACCTTTTGTGGGTAATTATCTTATTATCCATCAGTATTTCCTCTTGGCAACTCTCATTTAAAGGTGATTCAATTCAATCCTATAGATATTAAGGAATAGCTCTGCATATTCTAAACTGCATATTAAAAAAACAGCTAATTCTCATATTTTCTGCCTGCCTGTGCCATTTTATTCACAAAACTGTGGTTCACAAATGTTAGGGAATTGCCCAAGGTTATGCGGCTCTAAAAAGATGAAACTCAGTTTCTAAGCTGCATTTACTTCTATGTTCTTTACACATCAGCATCTTATCTCCCAAATGGCTAGACTGCTTTGGGGATAAAAACATGAACAACTGCTAGCAGTTCACAATTCATTTATTCTTTCCACCATGATTTGTAATAATACAGGAATAAAAGACATAACTACTGACCTCAAGAAAGACTATTCACAGAGGTTAAAACAGATGTGAGGACTGTACAGATGTGGGAAAGTAATATTTTGAAGTACTATGAAGAAGAATAGTAATTTGGCAAGTGAATATGGGCAATGACTTTATACAGATTAGTTTGAGCAGAGATAGAAACGGGAGAATACAGAGAAGGGTGTAAAAAGCAATGAGGAAGAAGTTTAAGGGAATGTGAAGACAGGTTTGTAAAAGAGAAAACTTGAAAAGCAGTAAGGACTTGCATATGAGGGCTTCAAGTGCTAGGCTAAGGAGCTCAGAATTTCAGAAGTCTTGATTATTATAAAGATCCTCCTTTAGCTTCACATATGAGTCTATGCATGTGTTTAATACTACTTCTTGCCTTTATGCAATTCCTTAGGAATATTTCTTGATCTTGACTGGGGACTTGTGCAATAACTGCAGAAAGGTTTGCCAGGACCAGTGTTGTCAAACTACTATAGATGAACACCAATTTAGTCTAGTTCTACAATTCCTCAATAACCCTGAGGAGGGCAAGTTGGCAAGAAAAAATATTTATGGCTTTAAACTGCTCTGGAGTCACAGAGCCAAGTTTGAATCCCTGCTCTACAACTTGCTAGCTATACAACCTTGAAATATCAATCACATATTCTTTTCAGTGGTATTTACTGTCTGGGGGATGGGGAATGTGCAAAAAAACCTGGAATTGTCTTCAGGGCAGGCTCCTTATAGTACAGACTTCCCCTGTTAGGTAAGTGTTCTAGGAACCCATCTGTATCAGCACCAGCTGGTGTTGTGGTGAGAGGCTGTGTTCACTTCAGTGAATTTTTTTGAAGAGCCTTTCAATGTGTTTGCTCATTTAATGATGGGTGATTTACGAGTGCACCTACCACTACTGCACTGAGTGCTCAGCAGTTTTTGACCAAAAACAGCACAACCAAGTGCCCTACCTTCTCTGTTCACCTAACCTTGCCCTGAGCAACTCTCTCCTCACCGTGAAAAGTCCTCAAAGGGAAATGTTTTGCCACTGCGGAAGAGGTGAAACAAAAAATGGCAGAAGCACCAAAAGGCATCAAAACCGATGAGTTCAAAAACTGTTTTGAGCAGTGGGGAAAAAAGTCTCAATAGGTGTACTGCATCAAATGGAGAGTACTTTGAAGGTGACTGAAGCTTACACATATAAGAATAAATACACAATTTTTAATAAATAAATTCCAGTTATTTTTTGGGTCCACCTTCATACAAGGCCCAATTTTAGGCACTTAATTGCTCTACAAATTTTCAGTTTCCTCTTCAAAAAAAAGGATAATACTCCTTAGTTCACTGAATTATGAATATTAAATTTTACAAAGCCAAGTGAAAATTTTTATGTTTGTAAGTTTTAAGGTGACATGTTATGACTTAATAATAATAGAACACTTTTGAGGGATTTTTATACTTGAAAACCTATAGTGACAGTAAAACATTAACAAATAGATTCACGGTGCTTTTGTGGCACTTATTTTTCATTTTAGTTCCTTTCTTCTGCAGGAGGTCATAAAGGATAAAATCTGTTTAGATGCATTGAATATACTGTACATTATGCCTGATGTTATCCAGACTCAGTGTTCTTTTTTACACAGGTCTTCTTTGGGGTTGATATATCCCATTCATGCTCCCTATGAGCATGTTTTGGTTGGAGAAATAAGATAAGGGTATTATCTACAACCTCAGGCTTCAGCTTGATTCATTCACTTAGCCATTAATAATAATGACTAGCCTTTAATGAATGCTACTATATAATAGGCAAAGAGTTTCCTGTCAACTTAAGAAGTTATCATTTTCCTTTTACACAAAATAAGTAGTAGTGGCCCAGGTCTAACTCATATTCTCCCTCCAGGAGAAGAGGACCCAGTTCAGATCATACCTTTGCCTTGAGTTTATTGAGAGATGAGCAGACAAGCAAACTAACAACTCATATATGGTAATTTGCTAAGAACTCTAATGCCACTTTTCCTAAAATGCTATAAAAATATAAAGAAATCCACAGAATTTGGCATGTGAACTGAGTAAGTTTTGTCTCATGAGTTCCTCCCTTACCCCTCCAGGGGGTAGAGGGATGGGAAGGAGCAGGGAAGGCTGTAAGAAATTTATCATGCTGATTTGCAAAGACTATTGCTAAAATATTATCTTGGCAGACTGATTCTAGCTGCTGCTTAGCAGAATGAGTTAAGTCTTCAGTTGCTGAATTAGGAGCAATTTTCTCCTTAACAGTGTCTTCTAATGGGTGGTTAGGATAGTTAGCCACAGTTAACCCACCTTTAAGCGTGCCCTCTTTTACCTTCAAATTGCAAAGTTATTCATACCACTTCAAATTTTGACCCTTAAAGTAGCTCTGAAGATCACTGCCAACCAAAGTACGTAGATGAGAAATATTATGAAAAGGGTATTTGCTTTTTAATGGCATGTTTTCTCTCCAATTAGAGAAGGAAAAATGCAAGCAAATGTAGAAGCTTTTCAAATGCAATCTGAATTTTAACCCAATGCAATAGATGTTTTGATTGAATAACTATTCTCACTGGTTTTTAATTTTTCATTCTCCATTATGATTTTCCTTTCAGTTTGAATATTTGTATTCATTAACAATGAGATGGTTTTGTTTCTACAAAACCATTCACACTTACCTTTCGAACCTTGCCATCCAAACTTACCACTGTTCTACCCTCAAGTCAGACTGAAATTAATGTTTAAAATGTAATGAGAACCATAAACATTGTTCCCAAGCTTTGAGCTAGTGGCTATTTGCAAAAACAAACAAAACAAAACCATATACTGGTAATACAACATAAAGCAATGAATGTGAACATTTTAAAACAATTACTAGGCAAAGTGCTAGACATTTTCATAATTCTCCTGGCCAGGTTGTTAATTTTAAAAGTAGGGGGAGGAGGGAGATAGGTAGGATATAAAAGAGAACGAGAGAAAGATAGAGATTAGACAGATATCTACTCCCTTAAAATTTTCAGTATTAGCCCTGGCTGGTGTGGCTCAGTGGATTGAGTACTGGCCTGCAAACCAAAGGGTTGCTGGTTTGATTCCCAGTCAGGGCACATGCCTGCGCTGCAGGCCAGGTCCCCAGTAGGGGGCACTTGAAAGGCAACCACGCAGTGATGTTTCTCTCCTCCTCTCTCTCCCTCCCTTACCCTCTCTAAAAATAAATAAAATCTTTAAAAAATGTTTTCAGTATTATAGCTAAGCATTAATATCTAAGCCAGCAAAACAATTCTAGAAACACTTTTCAGTAAAACATCCTTTCTCTGCTTCCTTTTCTGTCCACAAGTCTTGGGCTTCCAAGATCTTTCATTAACAGAATGTCCACCTCTGCCTGGGGAGATCCCATTCCAATTTAACTGTGAACATTTACCAGGAACAGAGAAGTCATCTGTAGAATAACTGCCTTCTAATGTGTACCAAATCCATTGTAATTTACTGACTTAATTTAATGCATTTTATATTTCCTTCCAGTTTTTTTCTTTAACATTTTTTAAAAATTTTAATTGTTGTTCAAGTAACCTTCCAGTTTTTTTAATAAGGGGAAAATAACGCATAGCAAATGTTAACACAAAAGTTACAATTAATAAACGAAGTTACATTCTTATACATGCAAACTTAAAACACCATACATTTTTTTTTCTTTTTTAAGACTTTATTTATTTATTTTTAGAGAGAGGGGAAGGGAGGAAGAAAGTGAGAAAGAGAAACATCAAGATGTGCAGGAGATACATCAATCTGTTGCCTCTCACACACCCCAAACTGGGGACCTTGCTCACTTACAACGCAGGCATGTGCCCTGACTGGGAATCAAACCAGCAACCTTTCCCTTCTCAGGCCGGCACTCAATCCACTGAGCCATACCAGCCAGGGCACATTTTTAGCCTCCATATGCCCAGTACTGATAAAAGCAACAACATTAACAAAATAAATGTAAGTCTTTACTGTCTTGATTGACTTTATTTCACTTTGAGAGAGCATTTAATGACCAAAGCACATGGCTATTTTATCACATAGGATGCAGTGATTTTCCAAGGTTAACTTAAAGCTGCACTACAGTAGTGAACAATCATTTGGTCATCATGTGGCTATACACCTGTCATTATTCCTGATTAAAAAGAGGAATTGGCTTCCCTACTGCCAAATAGAAACAAGCCCATTTCATAGGGTAGAACAGTAGTAGGTAAGCTGTCTTCCATCAAGACTAACAGTAACTTAAGGATTTCTCTTCAGCAATTCCTTGAATTAAGAATCCGCTTAAAGTCTTCAACATGTAGAAGATTTGACCAGGCTAAACCACAGCCTTCCTATTAAACCAGTAATCGGTCTGAGGGAAGCACTCACTGTTACAAAGTACGAATCTACCAATATTAAACAACTAGACTAGGAAAACAACAAATTAAATCTTGGGCTTCAGGGGCTGTTACGGACTGAGTATTTGTGCCCCACCTCAAATTCATGCTAAAAGCCTAACCTCCGTTGTGATAGTATTTAGAGTTATGGGCTTTGGAAGGTGATTAAATTTAGACAGAGGAAGTCATGAGTGTGGGACCTCCACAAAGGGATTAGCATTCTTATTAGAGAAAAAGACTACAGTTTTTTGTTTTTTCTTTCTCTGCCAAGTGAGAACACAGTGAGAAGACAGCCATCTGCAAGTCAGAAAAAGGGCTCTCTCACTAGGGAGCAAACCTTCAGGTACCCTGATCTTGTACTTCCCAGCCTCCAGAATTGTGAGGACTAAATGTCAGTTGGTTAAGCCACCCAGTTTATGGTATTAGGTTACAGCAGACTAAATTGACTAACACAGGGGCTTTTAGGGCTTCTGTATTCACAACATTCAAGTAAATAGTTGCCATCAGTTCAGCACAGGCTTTTTTCTAAATGGCTGGCTGGCTGGCTGTAAACACCTGTACATACACATGCAAACCAAAATCCATGGTAGAAAATAATATACTTTTGTTAAAAGTCATATAAATGAGGAATGATTGAGAATTGTGCATTTATTGTATATAAATTATATCTCCATAAAAACTTGTAAACCATAAAAAAATGAACAATCTGATAGCTATCATGTTGCAGTTAAATCAGCCCATACTTTAACTTCAAAAATACAATATACTTTTCATTAATGTAAATGAAAAATCATGAATTTGTTACTATTGCTACTTAATAAGACCGTATGTCCACTGATAAAATATGGGTCGTTGTCCATGAAATTTAACTTCTCAGATCAATGCTGTGTACACAGTTGAGTCAAGTATTAACACCAATAAACAAATCAAAAACCTATTTCATCCCTGCTGTGTGCATATTCTATTTGTTTTCTTACATTGGATATTTTAAACAAAAATAACAATGTAAAATAATAGGCTTAGAAGGCTAATTTCCAATAGTTTTATTTTTAAAGTATGACCTGATTTTGAAGCAAAACAGTAATTTCTTTCAAATTACTGTGACTTTTTATTATAAAAATGTAAATAAATTTGGAATATGCTGTTGACTTTTTCACTAATACTTTACAATTCATATCATTCCAAAAGGCCTTAAAAAATGTTCTCTCTTTTGTTTCATTGGGAATATTTTATGATCTGCAATGATCTTTTTATCCTTTCAGATATATCAAGATTTTAAATTAAAAATCATGACACACTGTGATTTAAATTTCCATTCTAAACTTACAGTCATATGAGCTCTTGTCAACAAAAGACCAAATTTACTGTAATTATGGATTATTTACACTAAAACAAAATAAGAAATCAATATGTAAATGTAATGTTTGTTGTAGCTAATGCAGCCAGCAATGACAGATTAGGTTCAAATAGCAATCAGTTTGAAAATCTGGCACATATGTAAATGAGTAGGGACTTTATGTTTACATTTGACTGTATTTCATTCAGGATTTTTAAATTGTCTCAAGAACAGCATAAAAAGAAAATGTTAATCTTTCCAACTATAAATACAACTTGAGCCCTCATCATAACTGAAACTAGGTCTTGCTCCTGTCCAGCTAAACTAACATATGATACTAATAATTCTGAGCTGCAGATTACATCATTCTTAATTAACACTCCGCTACAGTTGTTAACATCCTCCAAGACACCATGTTATCATCACCACAAGTTCTGTAACAATCTTAAAACCACGTTTAACGAAGGTTGGCCTCTTACTCTATAGCAATTTTTAATTGCTTTTTTGCTGGCAATTAAATATGTCTAGATAAACAAACATTTGGCTTCACATAATTCTTAATAACATTTTTTTCATGATGATTTCAAAGTTCAGGTGTCCTTATGTCTATAATTACTGTTCATCAATATAGCGATATATTGGATTCAGCAAAATGTATTAACCAAAGTATTTAAGATTAATGAAAATGTGGTAATTAGTGGTGATAGTGATATATTGTGATTCATCAAGTAGTTCACAGCAAAAGTGTCAAAATATAATCCACACATCCGAATCAAATATGAAGAAATCCCAAAAATTACATTTACAAATACACTGATTTTATTCCATGAATTATTGACCAAGTTTCTGAGTGTCCATTAAATCAACCACAGAGAATACCTGCAGTTCTTTTTCAAAGTGTGATGTTAACAAGCTAATCTCAGTAGTCATGGACCTATCAATAGGCAGTAAACTATATAAGTGGGTTTGGTATATCAATCCAATTAGATGTGTTGTGATCTCCCTCAATGTTTTAATTGGGGACAAGTTTCTTCTTTCATCCAGAATAAATAACTTTAGGGAAATATCCTTTTCTTAAAATAAGCCACTTTTCAGTAGCCACTTACTAAAATATCTACCAACCCAATTACTTCCTAAATTTCATTTTTATAAAACTTAGTAATATTCACTATAATTAAATTTAACAGTATGAAATAATGTACTTGAAACATTGATTATATCAATTTATTATTGAGAAATTTGACAGACAAATCAATAAAATGTATCTTGAATTACTTTAAGAATGATGTATCTTTGTTATCAAATATTGTTCTGATTACAATGGTAAAACATTTTCACAGATGAATATCCTCTGTGAAAAAAAAACAGTTGTTTTGTAAAGCATTTTGAAGAAAATTAACTGATTCTTTTAGAATATTTACTTGCATATATAAAGTTTGCAGAAAACTGTCTTTTATAGGTTATGTAAGGTCTCTGACACACTGCTAAAATCTCACAAATATTAATCAATAAAAAGCCACCATGAAGAAAACACAGTCACAGAACAACCATTTCAAATGACACCTCAGCAAATTATCTGGAGGTTAAAACCTATTGCTTTCTTCTAGTTCCAAAATAAAAATACATAGCCAAAGAAGTCCCCCACCAGAAATTATTCATCTCTTCCTGAAGGGGCTGCATCACTTCTTCCATCCATTTAAAGGACTGAGCATCTGTAAGCCAGTGGGCACTGCTCCTAGCTTACTTTACATATGAACTAGGTTGAAATGAGACATTATGTTGAGGACCATATTGACTCTTACCTTTTGAGTAATGTTCAAAGACATTATTTGGAGTTAAGAACCACATGAGAACTAAGTCCTGCCTCATCTATTAACTAGCTCAACAATCTGGGAAAGAGAAACCACTGAGCACCTGCACTACACCAGGTTCAGTATTCACATGTGCTATCTTATTTAACCATACTGTCCCTCTCCAAAAGCCCTTTGAAGCAGAAATCATCAGCCTGATCATTTGGGGTGAAGAAGCTAAGGCCTAACAGGCTATTTAACTTCCCCTTTCTGTACCTCAGTTCCCCCACCAGGCATAAAATGAGACTAGAGTAGATGACCACTTTAACTCCTTCCGAAGATGATGTCCTACGGCTTTCTTCTCACTCTAACTCCAAGGTCTTGAGGATGTGACTCCTCTTGCATTAAGGGAATACACCAAACATTGAAATAGCAGGATAAAGACAAAAGAGTGAAAATATTTCAAGTATTAACATTTGTGCAGAGATTGTATAGGGAAACAGAAGTAGGATGAAAGCTATTTGAAAGCATCCTCAGAATGTCATTCTAATAACTGAATCCCACAACAGGTCTTTGAGATTTCTCAGTTATCTTCCTTCATTGGAATGATAGGAGCAGATGACTGTTTAGAATGTCCTCAGTATAGGGTGGGAGAGATGGAAGTGAGAAAAAGAAAAAGGTACATACATTTGTGTGAGTATCAGTACACACACCACCCAGAGGGTGATACTCTTAGCAAGAACCAAATCTAGGAGCACAGGTGGATACTTACTACCACAGCTGCTGATGGTTACAAGAAGCAGAGACAGAGGAGGAATACTTGTCTTTCCTTTATTATATCATGCTTAATAGCTGTAGAAGGTGCATATCAAACGCAGAGAGTTAAAAGGGACCTCAAGGATCATGAAAAGAATGTTGTGTTTGCTTTTCTTCAGTTTCTGCCCATCCTGCTTCTCTCCACAAGGGAAGAGTTTTAATGAAAACATTCATAGCATGTTTTCCCTATTCTAGACTTGATTCTCCTGGAAGAGAAGACTATGACAATTATCCAAAAGGTCGCATTACACTAGGTTAGTTTTCCCGGAAGACAGGAATGAGACCAGCAGCTTCCACTTTCATTTTCTATGCCATGAGCTCCCTAAGTTGTCTTTCCTACTGTGACTAGGTTAGCAAGGCAGGCCTATTACATCAGTCCATCAGGCTCTGACCACCCAGTCATAATTCTTCCTACGGCCATCTGAGCATGTGGGTAGTGAGAGGTAAAAAACTCCAATTAGGACTCAAGTCTGGCCATTAAAGCTGTTTTGTATTCCAATTTCGATACTAATTTTTGTATGTATAATCCACTGATAAGAACCCTAGAGAAAAAAAATTAGTGACATCTGGATGCCTACAAATCTAGAAAATCCCCTTTATTTTCTAGTAGCATCTGAGGTCCAGAGCAGAAGAGTCATCTACCCTAAGTCATATCTTGACTCGCTACTCCTCAATTCCTTCTATAGTACCCACTGGAAAATATAACAGCCTACCCTTAATTCAAGGCTACTGTCACCTGCTTTCCACCAATGGTTTCCCAAGGACCAAACAACAGCCATATATTTTAACACAAGTGTTTTATTCAACTATCACTGGAGTACCAATTAGCACCCTGAATTTACTCCTTTTATCACAAAAAAGTGCAACTAATTCAAAGCCATATTAAAAGCAACTTCACAACTCAGAGGCCACACAAGAGAACCATATGCCTGACTGCATGACCAAAGTTCAACACCACCACCACAGAGGTCATTAAAATATTAACTGGAACCATCCTCCCACTAAAAAAGGGTCAAAGTTCAACAGCAAGACTCACTACTTGTCAAAGGAACAAGACATACCACCTTCCATAACAATTAATAAATCTGTATAATTAAAATGGAGTTGAGCATTTTCATCACTTAGTAGAAGGTAACCAAAGTAAAGTGGAAAAAGACTCTTTTTTATTACCCAGCCACCCTCTCAATCATTTTCTAACAAGGTGATCATGAGTAGTAACAAATTCCAAAATGTTAAACCTTCTCCAATTAGTATATTTATACATGGCCAGTGAGTGGGCTTTGGCATTAGCTATAGCCCTTGCCTAGAATACTCTTCATTTGAAAGGCTCCCCAATGATTCACATCTCGGCTTAAACAGTACCTCTTCAGAAATGCCTTTCCAGACCTTACAACCTAGAGTAGTCACCCAATTACTTCTTATTGTGTCACTCTATTTTAGCTTTCTGCAAGACACTTATTATCACCTCATGCTTTTTTCCTGTTTATACTTGGTACTTGTCCCCTGACCATACATCCACCTCTACACATATTACATTGTAAACTCCATGAAAGCAGGCACCTTATCTTGTTCTTAGTCGTATCCCTAGCACTAGAACAAGGTCTTAAACATACTGTAAGGTGTTATTCAATCTGTATCTGATAAATGAGTGAATAATTGGCAGCCTGTGTGAATAACATGATAAATAGACTCTCCACTCATCTGAAGAATACTTTATGATGATGAGTTTGAAAATTAGCAAAACAGCTAATGAAGAGACTACAGATGCATAAACCAAAAATGACACTCCTCAATTAGCCGTGAAACTTTTCATATTTTTTTGCCACAAATGTGTCTTTATTAAGGACTTCTGTCATAGATGACCCTTTCATGAGCTGAGGGATATGTTCTCTAAGAATATTCTTGTTCTTCACAGCTCAGGATCTAGTTTGAAAGACAAGAGCCATACATGAATATTAGGGAAGCTAAGACTCAAAGGAAAAGTATTGCCTAAGACCACAAAACCAGTGTAGGACAGATAGAGGACAGAACAGTGTGTGACCATAAAGCCACATGTCCTTTCATTACTCTATACTATAATGGGAAAAATTATAAGGAACACTGGACAAAAATAAAGACTAAGCTCATGCCAAGGAGTGAAGATTGTCCAGCTCACTACATTTATGAAACACTTGTAGGATCTTTTGGTCCCCAAATATCTAATCCCTATTCTGCATGATTCTTGATATCCCGCCATTAGAATTTGACTCCTTAGCTTTGGTCTCCTGTAAGAGGTAACTATCCTTAGGAATGTGTCATTTAACAGTGTTCATTCCACAAATATTTCTTAATACCTAATATGTTTTGGGTACTCTTTTAGCTGCTGAGGATACAACAGTAGACACAAAAACAGTCTCTGATTTCTTGTAGCTTTACAATGTGATAAAAGAGACAGATAACAAATATTAATATGAATATATATTAAATAACGTATTAGAGTGATAAAGCAAGATAAAGGGAGAAGATATACAAGAAGGACTGGTTAGACAGAGGGATCAAGAAAAGCCTGTCTCACCCTGGCTGATGTGGCTCAGTGGACTGAGTGCTAGCCTGTGAACCAAAGGGTGGCTAGTTTGATTCCCAGTCAGGGCACATGGCTATGTTGTAGTCCAGCTCCCCAGTAGCGGGGGGGGGGGGCCAGGGGGGGGTTGCGAGAGGCAACCAGACACTGATGTTTCTTTCTCCTTCCCTTCTCCTTTCTAAAAATAAATAAATACATTTTTTGAGAGAGAGAGAGAGAGAAAGGGAGACGGGGGGGGGGGGGGGGGGGGAGGGGAGTGAAGACCTGTTTGAGGATGTGACATCTGAGTAGAGGCCTGAAGAAGTAAAGGAATGAGCCAAGTTGACAACTGGTAGAAGATCATTCTAGGAAGGGAAAGCACAAAGTGCAAATTCCCTGAAATGGAAGTATAATTAGAATGTTTAAAGAAGAGCAAGGAGGCCAGTGTAGCTGGCAAGCTATGGGCCAGAGGGAAGGTGATAAATGATGAAGTAAGAGAAAAAGCCAGGGACAAGATTCTGTAAGTACTTTACAGGCTATAGTACAATACTTAAAGGTCATAACATTTATACCCAGGTTTATGTTTTCTTAATACAGTAAGTCCTCACTTAACTTTGTTGACAAGTTCTGCAAATTTAAATAAAACAACATAGAAAAAAATCAATTTTACCCTAGGTTAATTGATATAAACATGAGTTAGGTGCCTATAACATCTCAACAACTTTATAACAACACTATTATATAAACAACATTGAACAAAAAGATGTTATTCGAGAACCTACTGTACAGACTAAAGTATCTGTAGTCTTCCTCAAACAAGGACCTCAACAAACTTCCAATAACCAACCACCTCCTCTTCATCAACTCACCAGTACCGCTAAGTTTCCCCATCTGCAAAATGTGGGTGATAATATCTCTTTATGATTATCATGAGTATTTAATAACATAATATTTATGAAAGGCTTGACAAAAAGCCTGTCTTCATAAATGGTAATTGTTATATCACTGTCACCCTATACTTGTAATTTCACACTTCTTTAGCATCATTATTCTTATGATTATTACCTTCTATTTCAGAATTATCTATAATTTGCACTTTGTCATCAACTATTACTATAGCAGCTCAAAATCTAGAACCTGAAAATGCTCTCCATTTGCTCCAGCCTTCTATTATTCTACCTTTCCTACTGTCTCTAAATCTGCCAGCTAACTTCATTCCAACACTTAATCCTGGACTCTACCCTGCCTCTCTTCTATGAATTGAACTGCATACTGCCTAGAAGTCTTAAATTGAAGTCCTAACTCCCAATATGGCTGTATTTGGAGACAGTTTTTAGGAGGAAATTAAGGTGAAATGAGGTCATAAGGGTGGGACCCTAACACAGCAGCACTGATGCCTTTATTACAAGAAGAGAGACTGAAGCTCTCTCTCTAGCATGTGAGTATACATTGGAAAGTGAGTCAGGAAGGGAGCTCTCACCAGAAACCAAACCTTGCTGGAACCTTGATGTTGGACTTCCCTGCCTCAAGAAGTAAGAGAAATAAATGTCCACTTTTAAACCACCCAGTCTACAGTATATTTTTATAGCAGTTTGAGCTAAGACATTTCCACATCCTTCTTGGCCATCAGCTCTTTTTTGGTTTTACTTAAATTTTTTCCTTATTGCTGTCTCTTTCCCTCATACTTTTTGACCCTATTCCCCCCTCCAGTCAAGTTTTCTGAAAATAAAAGTAACTCTAATTGCTCATTTCTCCCTTACCCCTTAAAATTTACTACAATCTTGTTTTCATCCACTTTTTGTGCCAAAAATGATCCCAACAAAGTCATTAAATACTTATACACCAAACTCAACATCCTTTTAAATACTCATCATTCTACTTGGAATACAAAGCAGTATTTTGCATCATTGTACATTTGAGGAAAAAACACACAGGTTTTCTCAGTACAGATTTCTCAAGACTGTCTCAGTTATAATACATGTGACTCTAAATTATATATGGGACACACACCAGTGAAAAGTCCCACTGGCAACTAGGACATATGTATGAGTTTATAAATAGAGATTTGTGAGTCATCTTTACATATTTGGAAATTGAAGGGTTGAGACTAGGTGTCAGGGAGAAGATACAGTAACAGCAATTGCTAAAAACAGAATTGTCAGGAACACCAACCCTTAGAGCTGATGAAGAAAAGAGAATCTTACTGAGGAATCAACCTGAGTGGCAGACAGAACACCAAGAATGACTAATATCTAAAGAAAATTTCTGTAAAGAGATGAATCAAGAAAAAGCCTAGCCCTGACCAGAGTCGTTCAGTTGGGCATTGTCCTGCAAAATGAAAGGTCTCTGGTTCAATTTCCAGTCAGGGCACATGCCTGGGTTGTGGGTTCAACCCCCTGGATGCATATAACAAGATGTGAGAGAGATGTGTGTTTCTCTCTCACATCTTTCTCTCCTTCTCTTTTCCTCTCTCTAAAAAATAAATAAAAAATTTTTAAAAAGAAAAGAAAAAGCCTAATGCCTTTAATGAATAGGTTATAAGCCTCCTGTGGACACAGCTTGTTTTTATCAAGTAAGTAATCAATAAATCTTTGATGGATTGAATCGTTCCTATAACTATATGAAACATGCACAATAAAGTATTTTCCCCTTTCTAATTTTACTATGATTTATACTATAATTTGAAGTTTTACCAAAGAGGTACTGCTTTATCTTTCGATTAGTTAGTGAAACTCGATTTACTAAAAAGATTTTAAATGCTTTTCAACTGTTATAAAGATTATGATTTAAGAATTTACTCTTAAATTCTCAGAAATCTTGAAATTCTGTTTTCTGAAAAACAACTTACTTTAAAATAATTCTAAATATAATTCAATCATAGGGTGCTCATATTAAAATCTTGCAGCTCTTGCCTTTTTTTCCAAAAAGAAATTGTAAATTCAAAATAAGACTCAATTACCAGGCACCCCCTAGTGGCAGTAAAATCAAGTTTGAAAAAATTTTAGTGCGTATGGCTTAAGATAGAATTCTCTACATCTGTCTGTAGCTCTCACCAAACCTTGAGAATAAAATGGTTTGTCAGTAAACAGATGAAGAGCATGTTATTTTATATCTACATTTTACTAAATGATTAATAATATATTGTAACTAAAGGTGAATTAACATACTAAAATTTCGTGACTCTTCCTAAGAAGAATTAAAATATTAATGCCTTTCAAAGAGTATATAATGACAAATTACAAGATTAAAAACATCTCAGTCTAAAGATCAGCATCCAAAAAAAGTAGGCATCTTTGGAATAAAGCTCTGTATATTAATATTTCTGTCAGGAATTTGAAAGCTTAAGTAGATGCAGAGTCAGAAGGAGACTTCAGAATCAGAAATATTTACTGCTGACCTAGAACACTCTCTTATAAAAATAAACTTCCTCATCCATAAAATAGAGGTATCAAAATGGACCTGCACCCTGGCAGGGTTGTTACAAAAATCAAGTAAGAGTTGAATGAAAGAGTTGTCTGTGTGCCTCAGTTGGTTGGAGTGTCACCCCATATAACCAAAGGTTGCAGGAATGATTCCCAGTCATGGCATATGCCTAGGCTGCAGGTTCAGTGCCTGGTCAGGGAGCCTACATGAGGCAACCAATAGATGTCTGTCTGTCTGTCTCTCCCTCTCTCTCTTTCCTCCCCTCCCTGTCTCCCACTTTGCTGTAAAAAAAAAAAATCAAAACATATCCTTGGGTGAAGCTAAAAAAAAAAGTTGAATGAAAAGTATTATCATTGGTATTTATTAGCACAAATGAGTCATTTTAATGATCGTTCTTTGTTATTTGTGCTTTTGCATATAATGTACCACTCCTGCCTTCTAAATTTTTATAACCATGCTGAGATTTAAAAACAATGCTTCCCATTTTATAAAGGAAAAAAACATAAGACCCTAGCCCAGCTGATACTTCAATCCAAAATTCTCCTCATTACATTTTAATGCCTTGTATCTGGAAAAATAGGTTATAATCATATTACTTTCCTGACTTGGTTATAATAAATTTTAAGAGTGACACTGTGATACCAATGTGGTCTAGTCTGTTTAGAGAAAACATGTTATAAATGAAAAGAATGAACCTAATGTTTGCCACTGCACTGGCATTGGAATGGCAGAAAACACCAGCAGAACCCTGTCATGGTTCTGCACTGCAATTAACAGGCAGTTTATTATCCAACTCTCCTCCATGTATTGACATCTGATTCATCTCAGAGAAATAAAACAATAAAATGAATTAAACATTAAACCAAACACCTAAATAAAATATATCTATTTTTTTAAAAAACCTCAAGTCTGACATTAAAGTAGGATGGGATAATATGTACATAACCTTTCCTATTTTCCACTACCAATTTCAGAATTCTTCCATGCATTTTCCAATTCTCAAATACAACACTAAAAATCAAAACTATGTTTTATTTTTCTAGCCCTGGCTGGCGTAGCTTAGTGGATTGAGCACGGGCTGGGAACCAAAGTGTCCCAGGTTCGATTCCCAGCCAGGGTACATTCCTGGGTTGCAGGCCATAACCCCCAGCACCCGCACATTAATGTTTCTCTCTCTCTCTCTCTCTATCTCCCTCCCTTCCCTCTCTAAAAATAAATAAATAAAATGTTTAAAAAAAAAGATATTTGTTAAAAAAAACAAAAAAAAACACTATGTTTTATTTTTCTTACTAGATTATGAATTAGGTTATAAGTTACAAATTTGATTTCTATGAATTCACCAATTATAACAAAATTCTGTAAAAACAAATTAAGTCATTATAAAGTTTAGTATACAGCAATTTTATCTGTCTACCATATATTGAATAATATGACTAGCAATATATATAACCCAGTAGGAAGTTGTTTTTGAACTCTACTATATTGCTAAGATGTCGAAAAATTATTTTTATTTGGTGAAACACAAAATGAAAATCACAAGTTAAATGTAATTATACCATTAGCCTTTAAGGTTCAGCATAATTTTTTTAATTGTCTCCTATGAAATCACACACAAAAGAGAAAAATAATCTAGTTTTCTAGAAAGACATATAAAAATACTAAAATAGACCTTAGCTTTCTTATTATACTTTAATGAAGTACTTATTAATATAACTTTTTCATTAGCAAGAAATTCTACATGCCCCATACTCCTACCACCCAGCTAACTCTGTGCTTCATGTCTTTTGTTCCACTTTGAATTTTTCTTACTGTTCCAATACAGGAAAATAGCATCATTATAACTTGGTAACAATCTATAAAGCCAACTAGAAAAGATTACTTTAGTGCTACATGAAGACCCATTTTCCAATAAACACAGCATTTCAGAAGCATTGTAGACTCCCGCTTGCCTAGAGATTGAGCAATTGGCAATCAAACTAAGGTCAGCCACATAGCAATGAAGAACATTTCCATTAGCCCAGGATGACTTTTTGATAAATCCATTTAATCATGCTACTAGAAAGTAATAGATTATAACCAATAATAGCTCCTAACTGCTTATAATTATATGGATTACATATTGGATGATAGTGATTACACTCTGTTAACTAACCTACAAAATAATAATCTACCTCACTAGATAAAGAACCATATCTATAACTCCTTGTTTAATCTCATCTGGTGTTTATGCAGACATTAATTACTATACACAGGACTACAAATACTGTTTGGCTGTTTGTGATAGCATGCAAATTCAACTTCCCACTAGTATATGATCTGAACATAAAAGATAAGGAGTAACCCAAGAAATCTTTACATTCTTAACCTAAAACAAACTACCAAATTACATTAGATTTAACCTTTTCAGTTCCGTAATTTCTATTTGGTCTTCTTCCCCCCCCAGAGTTCCTAAAACCCTTGGAATTTTCTAACTGATGAGTGATACTGGTGAGAGTAAGGAGGTTTTTGTTATTCATAACAAGCCCCTTTCATCCACACCTGAGTTTGTTAATAAGGTGACTTTTACAAAACCCTTCAGGATGGGAGTTGATTAACAGAAGAACCAACTTTGTGATTAGATGCTATCCACATCCCTCTCCTCCCTGCCTGTGTGGAGAGAAAAGGGAGAAGATTGGGGAGAAGTTGACTTAATCACTGATAGCCAGTGATTTAGTCAAACATGCCTATGTAATGAAGCCTCCATAAAAAACCCTAGCTGAAGGATTTTGGAGAACTTGCAGGTTGGGGATTAACAATTCATCCATATGCTGAGAGGGTGGCACACCATAAACTTTACAAGGACAGAAATACCTGTGCTCCAAATCCTTCTGTATCTCGTCCTATGTATCTCTTCATCTGGCTATACATTTATATCCTCTGAAATGTGCTTTTTAATGAACGAGTAACAGTACGTAGAGAAGATTTCAGAGTTTGGTGAGCTGTTCTAGAAAATTATCAAACCCAAAAATGATGTTATGTAAACCTCCAATTATCATCAGTTGGTCAGGAACACAGGTAACGACCTAGACTGACACCTGCTGGCTGATGTGGGGGCAGCCTTGTGCAACTGAGCCCTGAACCTATTGGATCTCATGCTATCTTCAGGCAGATAGTATTGGAATTTAGTTAAATTGTATAACATCCAGTGGGTGCTGAAGAATTGCTTAGTATGTGCAAAAAACAAAAAACATATTTTGTGGCCAAGAAATGTTCTGTGAGTAGTGTAGTAGAGAAAACAGGAATGCTTTCCTCCCACTACATAATAATACAGATATCTGGTAGGTAGTGGGAAGAAGTTTGACAATACTCAAGTTCAGAGACACAGGTCTCTATACCATACAAAATCACCAAGTGAACTTAAGAAAATGTGTATAAAAATTATAAAAATCTAAAACAACTTAAACATAGTTCTGGAATAAGATTATACTCACAAGAATTATGACTCTAACACTAGCATAATCATTCACTTAAGATCAGTTTGCTTCATCTAGCAATAACAAAATACACAATTAAACATTAAAATAATTTACTCATTCTATAAATGTACTGAATTTCACTGTCAAAATTGAAAAAAAAATGAGATCCTCTATTCTAAATAGAGAGAAAAATCTTAATAAAAAATCATATAATAAAAAAAATTACAGGTCAATATCCTTGATGAACATAGATGCAAAAATTCTCAACAAAATATTATCAACTGGATTCAACAATACATTAAAAGGATTACATGCCAAAACTAGGTGGGATTCACCCCAAGGATGCAAGGATGGTTTAACATCTGTAAATCAGTCAATGGGATGCATCACATTAACAAAATAAAGGATAAAAACTATATGACCACCTCAACAGATGAAAAAAAAGGGCATTTGACAAAATTCAACATCCTTTTAAAAATAAAATGCTCAACAAATTGCATATAGAAGGAACATATCTCAACATAATAAAGGCATTATACAGCAAAACCCACAGCTAATATCATATTCAATGGTGAAAAGCTGAAAGCTCTAAAGACAAGATTGCCCACTATCATCACTTCTATTCAATACAGTATTGAAAGTCCTAGCCACAGCAATCAGAGATTAAAAAAGAGGGGAGGACTTCCGGCAAGATGGAGGAATAGGTGGACGCACCGTACCTCCTCGCACAACCAAGATCAGAAGAACAATAATTTACAACAATGATTTGCAGTCATAATATCAGAACTGTCAGAAGATTTATCTAAATGGAAGTCGGACAGCCAAGAAGTTGAAGTAGACCCGTACATCCAGACTGGTAGGGGACGACTAGCAGAGCGGGCGCGGGGCTGGCGCGGGTCGCAGGCGCGAGCGTAGGTCGGGGGAAATTTGGCACAAAAATCGGCGCTGACAAACAATCCGGGGCACGGGAGCGCAGCGTGATCCCTGAGTACGCAAGCAGCGGCTGGGGGAATCAGTGGGGCAGCGATTGTGGACCAGGGCAGAGCTCACGGCCCAGAAGCCCAGGGAAGTGTCTGGCTCCAGGAGTACGGAACGGTTGCCATTGATCCCTCCCGTCCCCGCTCCCGCCCCTGCCCCCACATATAACGTCACAATCTAGCGACTGGGGCGCCCAGCCCCGGTGAACACCTAAGGCTCCACCCCCTACCATAACAAGAGCGACCAGACCGGAGAAAAAATAAATAAATAAATAAAATAATAGGAGAGACAGGGAAAGACAGAAGACATGTTTCCAGCAGAACAGATCAGTCCCCCAGCACTCATCCTTTTGAGTGACCAAGAAATAGCCAATCTATCAGATGCACAGTTCAAAACACTAGTGATCGGGAAGCTCATGGAACTGGTTGATTTTGGATGCAAATTACATGAAAAAATGCAGATCACCATAAAAGGGATGCAGGAAGATATATGGAGGAGAGCCAATAGTGAAAGGAAGGAATCTGAGTCTCAAAACAACACAGTGGACCAGAAGGAAGATAGAATCAACCAAGCAGGAAAGCATGATGAAATAAGAATTCAAAAAATCGAAGAAAAGCTTAAGACCATCGAGGACACCTTTAAACGTTCCAACATCCGAATTATAGGGGTACCAGAAGGGGAGGAACAACAAGTGGAAAAGTTATTTGAACAAATAATAAAGGAGAACTTCCCCAAACTGGCAAAGGGAACAGTCTTCCAAGAAATCCAAGGAGCGCAGAGAGCCCCAAAGAAGTTGGACCCAAAAAGAAACACACCAAGGCACATCATAATTACTTTAGCCAAGGTAAAAACGAAGGAGAGAATCCTAGAAGCAGCAAGAGGTAAGGGGACAGTCACCTACAAAGGAGTTCCCATCAGACTGTCAGCTGATTTTTCAAAAGAGACCTTACAGGCAAGAAGGGGCTGGAAAGAAATATTCCAAGTCATGAAAGACAAGGACCTACATCCCAGATTGCTCTATCCAGCAAAGCTCTCATTTAGAATGGAAGAGAAGATAAAGTGCTTTTCAGATAAGGTCAAATTAAAGGAGTTCATCATCACCAAGCCCTTACTTTATGAAATGCTAAAGGGACTTATCTAAGAAAAGAAGATAAAGAAAAGACATGTATAGTAAAAGGACAGCAAACTCACAATTATTAACAACCACACCTAAAGCAAAACCAAAAGAAACTAAGCAACAACTAGAATAGGAACAGAACCACAGAAATGGAGGGCACATGGGGGGCTAGCGGTAGGGGGTGGGAGGAGGAGAGAGGGGAAAAGGTATAGAGAATAAGTAGCATAGAATGTAGGTTGAACATAGATAGGGGGAGGGCAAGAATAGTACGGGAAAAGTAGAAAGCTAAAGAACTCATAAGTATACACATGGACATGGACTAAAGGGGGGGAACGTGGGTGGGAGAGGGGGTACAGGGTGGAGGGGAGTGAAGGGGGAAATGGGACAACTGTAATAGCATAATCAATAAAATATATTTAAAAAAAAAAGAGGGGAAAAAGGCATACAAATTGGAAAAGAAGTAAAACTCTCATTATTCATAGATGACATGATACTATATATAGAAAACTCTAAAGACTTCACCAAAAACTATTAGAACTAATAAATCAATAAAATTTCAGGCTAAAGAAATCTATTGCATTTCTATACAGCAACAATGAACAATGAAAAGAAAAATTAAGAAAACTATCCCACTTATAATTGCATCAACAGCATACATTACCAAAGAATAAATTCCACCAAAGAGGTAAAGAGCTGTACTCTGAAAACTATAAGACACTGAAGAAACTGTAGAAAATACAAGTAAATAAATGATTATACCTTGCTCACAGGTGAAGGATTAATATTGTTAAAATGTCCTTACTGTCTAAAGAATATACAGATTCCAATGCAATCCCTGTTAAAATACCAATGGTATTCTTCTAAGAATTAGAACTAATCCTAGAATTTATATGGAACCACAAAAGACCACTATAGCCAAAGAAATTTTAATAGAACAAAGTAGGTGATATTACATTCCCTGGCATAAAAATTATATATAAAGTTACAATAATTAAAACAGTATGGAACTGGCATAAAAAAAGATCAATAGATCAACAGATCAATAGAACAGAATAAACAGCCCAGAAATAATCCTTGCTTACATGATCAATAGTCTACAACAAAGGTAGCAAGGATATACAATGGGGTAAAGAAAGTCTCTTAATAAGTGGTGTTGGGAAAACTGAAACAGACACATGCAAAAAAAAAAAAAAGGCCCTCTTATACTATAAAAACAAGAACAACATACTGAAAATGGATTTAAGATCTGAAAATCATAAACTCCTAGAAAAAAACATAGACAGTAATCCTTTGACATCCCTCTTAGCAATATCTTTTGGATATGTCTCCTGGGGCAAGGAAAAAAGAAAAAAATAACACATGGAAACTACATCAAATAAAAGGTTCACACAGTGAAGGAAACCATCAACAAAATGAAGGCCCTACTGAATGGGAGAAAATATTTGCAAATCATATATCTGATTAAAGGTAAATATTCAAAATATATAAGGAAGTCATACAACTTAACACCAACAAAAAATAAACGATAGAATTTTTAAAAATGGGGCTGAGTACCTGAATAGACATTTGGTCCAAAGAGGACATACAGATAGCTACCAGACAAAGGAAAGATGCTCAACAGCACTAATTATCAGAAAAATACAAATTGAAACCAAAATGAGAATCTCACACTGGTCAAATGGCTATTATCGATAAATGAACAAATAACAAGTTCTGGCAAGGATGTGGAAAAAGGGAAGCTTTGCACACTGTGGGTAGGATTGTAAATTAGTGAAGTATAGAAAATAGTATGGAAATTCATCTTTAAAATTTACTTAAAAATTGAAAATACAGTTGCTATACAATCCAGCAGTTCCACTTCTGGGTATTTATTTGAAGAGAATAAAATAATAATTTGAAAAGATGCATGTGCTTCTATTCATTCAGTATTACTAATACCAGTTGTGATATGGAAGCAACCTAGATGTCCAACAATAGATGAATGGATAAGGAAGATGTGATATAGATACATATATACATATACATATATACACATATACGTGTCTAGATATATATTTCAGCAATAAAAATGAAATCCTGCCAACTGCAATGACATGGATGGACCTAGAGGGTATTATGCTAAGTGAGATAAGTCATACCAAGAAAGAAAAGTACTGAATGAGTTTACTTATATGTGACAATCTACAAAAACAAAAGAAATGAGTAAACAAAACAAAACAGACACAGATCTATAGCTATAGAGAATAGCTGATGATTGTCAAAGGGAAAGGGAGTGGGGCTCTGAGAATTTCAAAAAATTAACTCTATATCTGATCTTTTCACACAGTTTTTGGTAAATAAGTAAATAAACAAATAACCAATCATCTAGCCTCAGTTGACTTTTAGGACTTTTTTTTTTTTTAACAGCACAGTCATTTTGGAAAGAAATGATATCAGCAATATAAAAAATTTATATCAGTGTTTTGCAAGCTGTATTCTGCAAACTCCAAGGAATTCTGCTCAAAGGTATGCTTTCTTTAGCCATGGGAACAGTCTGGAATTCCACTTACTTATTCTCTTCTCTCCAATTCTAATTCTTCCCCTTCGAACAGAGAAATTACAGTTTTGACTATTGTTTACATAATGAAGTTTTGCTAAAGATTTTCTTTGGATAAAAGGTACCACCAGTAAAATCAAACAAATAAGCTAGCCAAACGATACAATTTGAAAATTTATAAGTTCATCACTGTGAGCATGTTAAAACTTCAACAAGATTTGATTTGATTTGATTCTGATATTTATATACAGTTTAAAGCAAAGTTATTAACAATCAAACTTTTCATTTCAGATTCACAGAAAAAGTAAACACCTTACCCAGTATGACTAGATGATGAAGGTGGTGGCAAGTCTGGTGTAAGAACATAAAGACTGTTGTTTTTTGGCAAATGTAGCGATTTTAAGACCGTCTGAAAAAGAAAACACAAAAAGCAAATACCGACTGTGCATTTTTTCTGTTGATTGTGCATTGTTAATTTTTTCCTATAGTTCTTGAAAAACTGTCAATATTATAGTTTGACTTTTCATCTTTTGACAATTTCCTAAATAGAGTAATACACAAGAACTACTAAATGAAAATAACCTTGTTTCTCCCATATATAAATTAGCACAAATATGAATGTTAAAATAAAAATTCTTTGGCTCATGAAGAGATATAAATAGATAACACACAGTTAAGATATTAATATCCTCACTGAAAAGTATATCCTTGCAACTAATCACTTCATTCCAGCCAAAATTAGCAATGTAGGCTTTCAGAGATCATCAGATGCAGAAAAGATCTTAGAGAGCACCTCAATTTTATAGATGAAGAAGCTGCAGCCTGAGAAGTAAAGTGACTTGGATGAGGTCTCTATTAAGTGTTATTTAAGTCACTTATGTCACTTAACTCTTAACTCCTTAACTCATTTGTTTGGCACTGTCCACAAAGTGGAAAGTTGCTGGTTTGATCCCAGTCAGGGCACATGGCTGGGAAATGGGTTCAGTCCCTGGCTGGGGCACATAGGAGAGGCAACCAATTGATGTTTCTGTCTTACATCGATGTTTCTCTCCTCTCTTTCTCTCTCACTTTCCCTCTCTCTGAGAATAAGTAAATAAAATCTTTAAAGAACAAACTCCTACATATCTTTCGAAGTCCCAACTTCATGGTAAATACTTGCTAATGTACTGCAAACATTTTTTGATAGCAGTAAACATTAAGAAACACATTTTACATCTTTACATCATAAACCCAGGACATACATATCTATTCAACAGATTATACTGAGTTACCTACTCTGTGTCAGAACTGTTCTAAACCCTAAGAATGTAGCAGTGGACAGAATAGCCTAACACCCCTGATTTTAGGGAGCTTACACTTTAGTAGCAATAAATAAATAAGTAATCTATATAACTGAGTATTAGAAAGTGATTTTTTTTTCTATTAAACACAAAGTAGGGATGGAGAGTGAAAAAAAAGGATGGGGAGTTATATAATTTTAAACTGGGTGATCGGGGTAGTTCTCATTTGAGCAAAGACATTAAGGTGTTGAGGAAACCGTAAGAATATATAGAAAAAAATATTCCAGGCAACATCTAGGCAAAATGCTAATGAAAACAAGGAACCCTGGCCACGTGGCTCAGTTGGTTGGAGTCTTATCCATACACCAAAGACTGAAGATTCAATTCCCAGTCAGGGCACTAACCTATGTTATGGGTTCAATCCCCTGTTGGGGTGTGTACAGGAGACAACCAATCTCTCCCCCCCCCCCCATAAATCCTCAGCTGAGGATTTACAAAAAAGAATGAACAAGAATATCAATGTAACTGAAGCCAAATGAGCACTGGTAGGAAACAGGTCAGAGAGATTAACAGTAATGGTAGGAGCAGGAAATGTGTTGAGCCATTTAAGCTTATGTAAGGGCACACACTTTTACTCAGAATAAGATGGGAAATTATTGGAGTGATATGATTAAATCATGGTTAAGAAGGATCACTTTGTCAGCTGCACTGAAAATGGATGGGAAAGGTGCTGACAGGAGAGCAGAGGCACAGAGGAGGCTAATGAAATATACTAAGATAAGGCTGATAATAGCTTATACCAGTGTGGTGCAGTAGAAACACTACAAAATAGTTAAATTCTGAATATATTTTGAAGGCAAAACCAAAAGGATTTCCTGACAAAACTGGATATGTGTTATGACAGAAAGGAACTGATAATTAACTAAAAGATAACAGAATGAACAACTGGAAGGAAGGAGTTGTCCTCAACTGAAATGGGGAAGAACATAGATGAAAAAAGACTTCCCCTTTAGACATGGGGGTTTGAAGCATGTATTAAGACATTCAAGTGGAAAAGATAAGTAAGCAGCTGAATATATCAACCTGGAATTCAGGGAACAGGTTTGGGGAAGAAAGGAATTAGAAACAACAGATACAGAACTATTGGGGGAAGTTTGTTATCAACAAGACTAGAGAAATGAAGTGATTTTCTAAAGCAGGGATGGGTCAAGAGAAAAATGGAAGAAATAACATCATGTTTGAATATTCATTGTAGTGCTCTACTAGGGGAAAATGCTGGTGATGCAGAAAAGACAGGAAAGAGTGAATAGGCCAGAGGGGATACATAATGGTGGCCAGAGCAAACATGGAGGCTGGGTCTTAGAAGATTGAACCGACCCTCTAGAGCAGTGATTTTCAACCATTGTGCTACAAGAATTTTTAAAACATGCAATACCTGACAATTTAGTCATGGGCACTGACCTCTTTTCTTGAAACTGTCAAATAAAAAAAAATGACAACAGCCAACACAACAATAGCTATCAACAATAGTCTGATATGAATGCCCTGTCTTGAATCTTGCATCTTACTGGTCACATTGTAAAACTAAGGTTACATCTAATTCGTTAATTCTTGGTACCAGAAATCCTTACATACAAGTACAGACACCTGATTTTTAAAAAAATCACTTTGGAACAAAAATGGTAGGTATTACTATTATTATTTTTATTGTTGTTGTAAATCAATCACAGTTATACTCCTTTTCTGTCAGATCAGCAAAAAATACATTTTTTGGTGTACTGCAGAATTTTAGTGATTAGTTTATGTGGGCCATGAGATGAAAAAGTTTGAAAAATCACTGATTTACAGTAACAAGAGAAAAGGATAGTATGTGTATAAGATACGAGTAAGTAAACAGAGACCAAGTTGGGGGCTTATAGAAATTCTCTTGTGATTGCCTTTATTTTTTGTCCATGAAACAAAATAAAAAATGAAGTCATCAGCTGGGAGAGAGAATAGGGGAGAGGTGTTTTGACGGTTTGGGGAAAGGTAAGTATAAAAGTGCCACTTAGGAGAGTGTGGATAAACCTGGATAAATCATATATTATGTCTACACAGCAACATTCAGAGGCCCGCTGAAAATCATGGTCATAAATTTAAAGACACATCAATCAGCATGATTTTGTTTGTCTACAATCACATTTATTTATGAGGCACAGAAGAAAAAATGTTGGATTTATTCAAGGTAAGGATTTTTATCAAGCAAGATCCATGAAGCAAGAGTTGAGGCTATACACAAGAAACTGATTATAAGACTGACTGTGGAATTTAACCAATTGTAAGGAAGGAAGAGAGGGCATGAAAGAGGTAATGATCATGAAAGGTAGCACAAACAGTGGATTGTTAAGTATAAATGGGGCTGAAGGATTGTTGGAGTTAGGAGACCAAAGGAAGTTAGCTAGAAAAATGAGAGATGTTGAGAAGAAAATAGAAGCTTGAATTAAAATTTGAGAATTGTTATAAATAAATGATTAAAACCATTGGAAGATATGACCCGATATAGAGGGGGAAAAAAGTTCAAGGAACTGAGAGACCAAGGTGTTGCAAGAATCACTTAAAAAGATATTAAAATTTCTAAGAATTAAGATGGAGAGCAATCATAAACCAGAAACCTACAACCTTTGGTATATGGGACAACACTCCAACTACCTGAGCCACCCAGTCAAGGCTAGGTGACATAATCTTTTTTAATCTTCACCCAAGCACATTTTTCATAGCTTTTTAAAGAAAGAGGAAGGGAGAGAAACATTGATGCAAGAGACAAGAATTGATTGGTTGCCTCCCACATGTGCCCATACCAGGGATCACATGCACCCAGACTAGGACCAAAACCCACAATCTAAGTATGTGCCCTGAGGGGGAATCAAACCTACAACCCTTTGGTTAAATACAATGCTCACAAACTGTCCAGGGCTGGTGATATTTCTTGACATGAAATTCAAAGTTGAAAATTTTTCGGGAGGAAGTAATAATAAAGATATAAAAGTGGAAATAAGGAAATAATGACATACAGCATTCCCCCTTATCCATGGATGATAGGTTTCAAGACCAGTGGATGTCTAAAACTGCAGAATGCTACATGTACTATATTTTTTCCTATACATATGTACCGATGACAAGACTTGATTTATAAATTAGGCATAGTAAGAAATTAAGCATAATAATAAAATAAAACAATTATAAAACATACTGTAATAAAAGTTATATAATGTGGTCTCTGTCAAAATATCTTATAGTACTCCACAGAAAAAGTTTGCTGACCCCTAATCTAGCACAGCACTAACTTAGTACCTAAATCTATCTTACCAACCCAAAATTCCTGTAAATATCTTGGAATACTCAAATCTCCATATATCAAGCAAACTCCATATAAGTATGTATAAGCACAGTATCTACCAGAAGCCATTGACAAAGAAGAAAATGAACCAAAAGTTAAAGATTCTAATTTTATTTTGCCTTAAACATCTCGCAATTCAGAGATAACTCACTTATTTCAATTTATCCCTTTCTGTCAGGAAAAGAAAAGGTATAAAATATTTTATACTTAAGGCTGCTACTACATCCCTGAGAATAGCAACTACTACTTTAAATGTAATAAACTTTTTAAATTCTTAAAATATCATTCAATCATGCCCCTGCCACTTACCCAAATAACAAAGAAATATTCCTACCATTTAAAATTAACCAATGTAAGGCACAACTACAGACTTCCAGCCAAGATGGAGCGTAGTAGACTACTGTGCCTCCTTGCACAACCAAAAGAAGAAACAACAATTTAAAGACAAAAAACAACCAGAGCTGACAGAAAACTGAACGGTATGGAAGTCTGACAACCAAGGAGTTAAGCAGAAACATCCATCCAGATTGGTAGGAGGGGAGGAAACAGGCAGCTGGGATGACAGAACTCCTGGCAAAGGGGTGGTGGAGGATCGGGTGGGAAAGGCAGCAGCTGGCAGACAGTGACACAGCAGCTGGTGGAGCCGGCAGTCCCACATTACGTGCGGATAACCTGGGAGGAACACCTGGGGAGCGAGACAGACCTCACAACCTGGGGTCCCAGCACAGGGAAATAAAGCCTCAAACCACTGATGGAATACACCTGTGGGGGTTGAGGCAGGCAGCAGGAGAAAATTCCCAGCCTCACAGGAGAGTTCGCTGGAGAGACCCACAGAGTCCTAGAATGTACACAAACCCCACCCATCCAGGAATCAGCACCAGAAGGGCCCACTTTGCTTGTGAGTAGCAAGGAAGTGACTGAAATCTGGCAGAGAGCAGAGCAACTGCCATTATTCCCTCTCGACCCTGTACAGTGTCACAAAGCAGCTACATGGGTTGCCCTGCCCTGATGAAACCTAAGGCTCTGCCCCGCACTACGTAACATGGATGTCAAGACAAAAAAAAAAAAAAAAAAAATGGCCCAAATGAAAGAACAAGATCAAGCTCCAGAACAAAACAAACTAAGCAATGAAGAGATAGCCACCTATCAGATGCACAGTTCAAAACACTGGTGATAAGGATGCTCACAGAATTGGTTGAATTTGGTTGCAAATTAATGAAAAAATGAAGGCTATGCTAAGTGAAATAAAGGAAATGTACAGGGAACCATAGTGATGGGAGGAACAGCTGGGACTCAAATCAATGCAGAAGGAAGAAAGAAACATCCAATCAGAAAAGAATGAAGAAAAGATCCAACAAAAATGAGGAGAGGCTTAGGACCTCCAGGACATCTTAAACATTCCAACATCCGAATTATAGGGGTACAGAAAGGGGAAGAGAAGAGCAACAAGTGGAAAACTTATTTGAACAATATAAAGGAGAACTTCCCCAATCTGGCAAAGGAAATAGACTTCCAGGAAGCTCAGAGAGTCCCAAAGAAGTTGGACCCAAGGAGGAACACACCAAGGCACATCATCATTACATTACCCAAGATTAAATGAAGGAGAGAATCCTAGAAGCAGCAAGAGAAAAGAAGACAGTTACCTACAAAGGAGTTTCCATAAGACTGGTCAGCTGATTTCTCAAAAGAGACCTACAGGCAAGAAGGGGCTGGAAAGAACTATTTCCAAGTCATGAAAGGCAAGGACCTACTTCCAAGATTGCTCTATCCAGTAAAGCTTTCATTTAGAAGGGAAGGGCAGATAAAGTGCTTTTCAGATAAGGTCAAGTTAAAGGAGTTATCATCACCAAGCCCTTATTATAGGAAATGTTAAAGGAATTTATCTAAGAAAAAGAAGATGATCAAAAATATGAACAGTAAAAATGACAGCAAACTCAGTTATTAACAACCACACCTAAAATAAAAGCAACTAGCAAACAACTACAACAGGAACAGCACCACAGAAAATGGAGATCACATGGAGAGTTAGCAAAAAGGGGAGTAGGAGAGAAGAGAGGGGAAAGGTACAGAGAATAAGCGGCATAAATGTTAGGTAGAAATAGACAGGTGGGAGGTTAAGAATAGTATAGGAAATGTATGAAGCCAAAAAATTTACATGTATGACCCATGGACATGAACTAAATGGGGGGGGGGGGGGGGACGACTCGGGGGGGGAATGTGGGTGGAAGTGGGTGTGCAGGGTGGAGGGAAATAAAGAGGGGAAAATGGGACAACTGTAATAGCATAATAAATAAAACATATTAAAAAAAAAGAAAATGCAAACTCTAAAGTAAATGGAGCTGAATAAATAAATAAATATAAAATTACCAACATAAAAAATTTTCCCTATTATCTTTGTTCTATAATCAATACATGGCACCATGATACTCTATGTATGACTCTTTCAGACCAGCAAGCAATTGTGTCATTAAATTATTATCCAGAGCAACTTACTGACACCCTATGAGATTTAAGAAAAAGGTAAAACCTTCCAAAAAACAGTGTCAAACTCCTATAAAATAGTTAGAAATACAAAAAATATGCTACATAGTGTTTTCATTTATACACTGAACTCCTTTATCTTATTATTATTTTTTTTTATTTTTTAAGAGAGGGGAAGGAAGAAAAGAACAGAGGAGAGAAACATCAATATGTGGCTGCCTCTCACGCACCCGCCAACTGGGGATCTGACCTGTAACCCAGGCATGTGCCCTGACAGGGAATTGAACCAGCGACCCTCTGGTTCATAGTCCAGCACTCAATCCATTGAGCCACACCAGCCAGGGCCAAAACTCCTTTAAAACTGTTAGTTTATCATAAAAAAATGCGTTATCTTGAAAAATACTGTGTGCTGATTTCTTAAACTAGGTTATTACCAAATCTACTCCTGTAGTATGTAACAACATTAATAAAAACCAATTTATATACATCATTTAGTTAACTGAGTAACTTAATTTTATTTCTAGGCAATTTAAGAAACTCACACTGTATGAGGCCAGGTGGGTACTTGAAATATTGGGGAACCATTTTATAAAGTATATGATAACAATATTGCTGGATACCTGAAACTATTACAGAATACCACCAAATGTGAACTGTAATTGAAAAACTAAAAAAAAATAAAAATAAAGAAACTCACGCTGTCTTCCACATCTCCAGTCTTCCAGCCTTTCAACAGCATTTTAGACACAGGTATCTGGAGTTCATTTTCTAGAATCTGTTTAATTTCTCCTGTATAAATAAGAAGATAACGAATATTACTAACAAAATAATGCAATCTGAGCTCCTTTTTTCTTTCTTTCTACCATTCTCAACAACATGGATGGAACTAGAGAGCATTATGCTAAGTAAAATGAGCCAGGTGGTGAAAGGCAAATACCACACGATTTCACCTATAAGTGGAATCTAATCAACAAAACAAACAAGCAAGCAAAATATAACCAGAGACATTGAAATAAAGAACAAACTGATAGTAACCGGGGGGGAGGGGGAGAGAGATAATTGGGGAAATAGGGGAAGGTCCACCAAGAAACATGTATAAAGCACACATGGACAAAGCCAAAGATGGGTAGGCTCAAGGGTGGGAGGCGGGGATGGGTGGGGCAGGGGTCCATGGTGGGGTGAAAATGGACACAACTGTATTTGAACCACAATTAAAAAAAAAGAGAAGAGAAAGAAAAAGTAAAAATTTGATAATAGATAGTCAAAAGTTAATTAAATTAAAAGTTTTTATTAAAAATAAAATAAAAATAAAAATAAAATAAAATAAAATAAAAAATGTAACCAACATTTGTTCACATCCTGGGCTAGCATTCATATTAGACATATGGTACGCAAGTCAATGACATTTGTCTGATGAGTTAATAACAAAAATTGCAATAGTCCAAATTTCAAATCTTGATCAAACAGCATGTTCATTCCCCTTTGAAGAACTCAGGCTTCAACATTAGTTATGACAAAAGACTCCACAATTAATTAATTAATTAGGTAGTTACTTAATTACATAGCTTTTTTTTAAAGAAACAGATATCAGTGATTGGGGTTTGAAGAGAAATGATCTATTTTAAACCAATCAATTGACAACACATATATGCTCAGAACATGGAAGGAGTAGCAACTAAAGTATAAAACCTGAGTCATCATAGAATAGGGAAAGAAGACTTTGGAATGAAGACTTAGATTGAAGTCTCATCTTGAAGAAATCTGAAAACTTGTCTGTTCTTAGTTTTTACATCTATAAAATGTGAAATAATTATGCCTATCTTCTCTAAGTCTGGGATCCAAGGATGAAAGGAAATAGCATCAATAAAAGTAGCTGAAAACAAAAGAGCCAATAATCTAGAACACAATGTAAATTGTGTTAAAGATAAAAGCAACAGAATTTCAGAAAGTAAAAAGGAAACATGTTGTTGGATCAAACACAGAAAGCTCTGTGAGAGAGATGAGACTTAAATCCAGGTTGAAGAAAAACTACCGTATTTTTAGGACTATACAATGCACCGGACCATAAGATGCACCTAGGTTTTAGAGGTGGAAAACAGGGGAAAAATTTTTGAAGCAAAAAATGTGGTAAAATATTTAATACCCTGTGACCCCGCTCCACTGCCGCCCCTCCCCACAGCAAGCCAGATAAGCTACATTCAGACTACATTAAGACACCCCCCCTTTTCCTCCCAAATTTGGGGGGGAGTGCATCGTATAGTCAGAAAAAATATGGCAAATTTAAACCAAGCTTGATTTACAACTGGATTGTGAAGAAGAGATAAACCAAAGACAAGGATATTCTATTTTGTAAAGACAAAAGACTGAAAGATATAAAGGCAAAAATAAACATGCTGCTAATGAGAAACAGTGAGGAATCACAATTTGCCCAGTGCTCCACAAATTAATTTTCAGGAACCAAGTCTATTTATAAACCAACCAGCTAGTTTCTGTTACTAAAGTTATTAAACAGGTGTTGAATCAAAATGTACAAATATTTCATTTATCTTTTATTAAGTTAGTGCCAGTCTATAATTTTAGGTTAAAACATAATTCAATTCAAATTATAATAAATGATTAAATACTAAAAAAAATGATTGTTATGTATTAAAAGAGAAAAATAATTCCACAATGATAAAGTAATAGGAGGAAAGAAAAAGCTTATGTTATATAAGCTCTATGGAAACACAGCAGGTGCCTAAGTAAGCAATGCCACAATCAAATCCTTCATGGACTTAGAGACAGTTTTGTATGGTCTTAAAGAAAATTCCTATCTGGGCACTTGGGATAGTGATTAAACATCATATAAATAAATATGGTTCAATATCTTAGAAACATAAAATTTATCACCTTTAATGTTCAAATATGTCACTGTTGACAAAGGATTGTTCTGTTTATAAAATGGTACAAAGGTGAGCCATACATTTTATATCAAATACATATAAATATGTTGCCTTTTTGCTTGTGGCTAAAGTAGCTATTTCTAGATCTGTGCTTGTTTAGAATGGGGCTTAAGCTCTTGCAAGTCTTCCCATTGTTTTCCTCTTAGACACCTCTGTTCACCTGATACCGCCCACTTAGACTCTAGGAGACACTCGTAGCAACGATAGCCTAAAAGAAGTCTCTTAAAGGATAAACAAAAAAGATTTTAAGTAAAAGTCTCATTACTCTTTGCAGCAAGTTTTGGTAAAACAAATAGTCTTTTGTTCCACAGTTAGAGAGAAATAGAAAACAAAACCAGAATCATGACAGCCACCAGAACTTCTCATATTTTAAAGTCTTCTCTATTGGTCTCAATTTCTTCTTCTGTACAGTGAGTGGGGATAACTACAGTACCAGCAATTCATTGGGTTGCTATATCAAATGACATAAGGCATGGAAATATTTTGTATTAGTATGTGTTTAGTACATATAAGGGACTCAAAAAAATGGGTATTTTGAGTTGTACTGATTAATACATATTGATTAAGGTAATAGCACTGTAACTGTCCAGTACAGGTTCTTAATAGACAGTAGTAATTGTACCAAGGATATCCAAAATAATCTGGGGCAGTTAAGTGCTAGAATGCAGCAAGTTTCAGAGCCAGTATCCGTATCTGGATCTTCCTGACTCCAAAGATCTTAACATAAGACAGCACACCCACTATAGTAGCCTCATATGTTACTTGGTGAATTGTGAAGATATGCTGATGTCATCAAGAATAGTCCATTGAATTTGCAAATTATTTATCTGGTATAGGATTAACATGCAAAATATATAAAGAACTCATACAACTCAATAGCAAAAGCACTAAATAATTTTAAAATGGGCAAAGGACCTGCCCACATTTTCCTAAATATATACAAATGGCCATCATCAGTGAGTCAAGAGATAACAAATGCTGAGAAGGATGTGGAGAAAAGGGAATCCTTTATGCACTGTTGAGATTGTAAATTGGCATAGCCACTATGGAAAACACTATGGAGGATTCTCAAAAAAATAAAAATAGAACTACCATATGATGTAGCAATTCCACTTCTGGGAATATATCTGAAGGAAACAAAAACACTAGGTCAAAGCGCCCCCAGGCTCATAGCAGCATTATCTACAATAGCCAAAATAACCTAAGTGTCTATCAATAGATGAATAAGAATTGGTATATAATAAGAATATATGAATGGACCTTGCAGGCATTAAGCTAAATGAAAGAAGTAAACAGAGAAAGACAAACACTGTTCATCTCACTTAACATGGAATCTCAAAAAAAGACATAAGATTTGTGGTAACCAGAGCAGGAAGTGGGGGGGTAAAGAAATTGGATGAAGGTGGTCAAAAGGTACAAACTTCTAGCTATAAGGTAAGTACTGGGGATGTACAATATTACACAATGACTATGGTTACACTGCTATGTGGTATATTTAAAAGCTGTTAAGAGAGTAAACCCTAAGAGTTCTCATCACAGGAAATTAAAAAAACCTTTTTTTTTCCTTTTTTGTATCTCTATATGATGTGTATCTCTATGTGATATTAGATATTAACTAAACTGATTGTGGTAATTTCACAATACATGTAAGTCAAGTCATTACCCTGTACACCTTTAAACTTATACAAGGCTATATAATAATACCTCAATGAAACCAGGGAAAATTTTAAAAACATACTGAATCTAATAGCATACTTTTTAGAAAACCATTGAGTATGATTTACATATAATAAATTCACTTATGAGTTTTGACATAAACACCATTGTAACCATCACCACAATCAAAATGAAAAACATTTCCTGTAACACAAAAAGTTTGCTCACGCATTTTTGGAAAAAAAAGCTAACCACACCCCAAGTTCTGATCTTCCTTCTTACTCTTAAATTGTTTTGTCTGTTCTCTTTTATGTTTGGGTTCTTTTGCTCTGCATGTCTTTTAAGATTCATCCATGTCATTCTGTATACCAATAAACAGTTCCTTTTCATTGCTTAGCAGTACTCCACTATAGCGCAGTAGGCAGCTGAAATGGCTTCCTATGTTCCCCACCTCACGGTATTCACGACATTTGCAATCCCCTCCCCCTTGAGCGTGGGCTATACCAGGGTAATTTTAACAAACAGAATACAATAATGGTGATGAGGTGTCACTTCTGAGAATACAAAACACTGACTTCCACTTTACTAGACTGTGATTTCCATCTTGTTAGCATATCCTCTATTGCTCCCTTACTTGCTCATTCTGATGATGCCAGCTGCCTTGCTGTGAACTGCTCTATGGAGAGGCAAACATAACAAGGAACTAAAAGCAGTATTCAAGAGTGAGTGAATAAATCAGGCTCCCAGTTAAACAGCCCACATGGTAATGGATCCTAGGCAATCACATCAGAGATCCCCAAAGTGGATCCTTCTTCAGTTGAGCCTTGAGACAATTTTGACTGCAGCCCATTAGAAACCAGTTAAGCCATGCCTAGATTCCTGACTTACATATGAACTGTGGGTAACAAATGTTTTCTTAAAAGCACTAAGTTTTAAGTAATTTGTTACAAAAAATAACTAATACATATGGTTACAGCACAATTTATCAATTTTACCAGTTGATGAACAACTAGTTTGTTACTGTTTTTCCCTATTGTAAACAAATAAGCTCCAATTAACTTTATTAAATAAAACTTTTCATAAATATTGCAATGTATGTGATTTCAATTGAGTAAATACCTAAGAATGGAATTGCTAGATTGTAAATGTATGATAATTTTATAAAAAACTGCCAAACTTTCTTTGCTATGTTTATTATACTTTAATAAACTAATGTGTTCACATTGGATTATAGTACAATACTATCATTCTATGTTATTATTTTTGAAACTTAATAAAATCAAATATACAGTAATTGAGAATTCACTCTTTTCTTTTTTTTTAATTGTTGTTCAATTACAGTTGTGCCCAAACTTTTTTCCAAAGTGATGGCACCATATTGCATTCCACCAAAGTTCCCGTTGCTCCATATCACTACCAAGAAGCAGAATTTTCTGTCCTTTAATTTTAGCCATTTCGGTGGGTATGAAGCAGTTTCTCATTGTGGTTTCAATCTGTATTCCTTGATGATTAATAACTAATGACACTGAGCATCTTTTCATGCACTTGCTGGCTATCTGCGTATCTTTTATAAAGTGCTGAATAGACAAACATGTCATGAGAAGGCCTTGCATTTTTCTTGATCTTAGGGGGGAAGTATTTTTAGTCTTTAATTATAAAGTATTATATTAGTTGTATGTTCTTTGGCAGTTTGTTTTGTCAGGTTGACAAATCTATTCTTACGTTGCTGCAAGTTTAAGTTAAAAACAAGAAACAAGCCCTGGCTGGCATAGCTCAGTGGACTGAGCGCGGGCTGGGAACCAAAGTGTCCCAGGTTCGATTCCCAGCCAGGGTACATTCCTGGGTTGCAGGCCGTAACCCCCAGCAACCGCACATTGATATTTCTCTCTCTCTCTCTCTATCCCCCTCCCTTCCCTCCCTAAAAATAAATAAATAAAATCTTAAAAAAAAAAAAAACATGATATATCTGTCTTGTTCCTGATCTTTGAGGAAAAGCTTTTAGTTTTTGCCCGTTGAGTATGATGTTGGCTGTAGGTTTCTTGTACATGGCCTTTATTATGTTGAGGTATGTTTCCTCTGTACTTTATCAAGTTAAAAAGCTTCTGCATGGCTAAAGAAAACATCAGCAAAATGAAAAGGGAATCAACAATATGGGAAAACATATTTGCCAATGATACCTCAGACTAGGGTTTGATTTCTTTTTTTTTTTTTTTTAAGATTTTATTTATTTATTTTTAGAGAGGGAAGGGAGGGAGATAGAGAGAGAGAGAGAGAACATCAATGTGCGGTTGCTGGGGGTTCTGGCCTGCAACCCAGGAATGTACCTTGAATGCGAATCAAACCTGGGACACTTTGGTTCCCAGCCCGCGCTCAATCCACTGAGCTACGCCAGCCAGGGCTTGATTTCTAAAATATACAAAGAACTCATATGATTCCACACCAGGAAGACAGACAATCCAATTAAAAAATGAGCAAAGGACCTGAACAGACACTTCTCCAAGGAGGACATACAGAGGGTCCATACACACATGAAAGAATGCTCGGCATCATAGCCATCAGAGAGATGCAAATTATTACCACCAAATGAGATAACCACCTCACACCAATTGGAATGGCCATCATGAATAAATCAACAAACAACAAGTGTTGGAGAGGATGTGGAAAAACGGGAACCCTAGTGCACTGTTGATGGGAATGCAGACTGGTGCAGCCACTGTGGGAAACAGTATGGAATTTTCTCAAAAAATTTAAGATAAAACTACCTTTTGATCCAATGATCCCACTGCTGCGACTATATCCTAAGGAATCCTAAAACACCAATTCAAAAGAACCTATGCACCCCAATGTTCATAATAGCATTGTTTACAATAGCCAAGTGCTAGAAACAGCTTAAGTGCCCATCAGTAAATGAGTGGATAAAAAAATGTGGTACATTTCTACAATGGAAAACTACACAACAGAAAGAAAAAAATCCTACCCTTCACAACAGCATGGATAGAACTGGAGAGCATTATGCTAAGTGAAATAAGACCGGCAGTGAAAGACAAATACCATATGATCATACCTATAAGTAGAATCTAATAAATGAAACACACAAACAAGCAGAAGAGAAAAAGAGACATGGTATAAGGAACAAACTGACAGTGACCAGTGGAGAGGGGGGAGAGGGATAACAGAGGAAAGAAGGGGAAGGGGCTAGTCAAAGAACAAGTATAAAAGACCCATGGTAATGGACAATAGGATGTGAATTGATTGAGGGAGCAGGTGGTGGGCAAAGCAGGGGAGAGCAATGGTGTTAAATATTGTCCAATGCTTTTTCCTCCACCTATTGAAATGATCAGAGAAATTTTTTAAAAAATTTTTATTTATTTATCTTTAGAGGGGAAGGGAAGGAGAGAGGGAGAGAAATATCAATGTATGGTTGCCTCTCGTGCGTCCCCCACTGTGAACTGGCCCACAACCCAGGCATGTGCCCTGACTGGGAATCGAACCACGATCCTTTGGTTCACAGGCCCACACTCAATCCACTGAGCTACACCAGCCAGGGCTGATCAGAGAAGTTTTTTCATTTGCTGTATTAATATGGTGAATTATAATAATGAATTTCAAGCTGTTACAGAAGTCCTGCATTCTTGAATAATGCCCACTTGACCATGACATTACAATATACATAAGTATTTTATTATATTGTACTAAATACAGTTTGCAAATATTTCTGCCTCTATGGTTATAAGAAATACCGATCTATACTTTTCTTTACCTGTAATGTCTTTGTCTGGTTTTGGTATTACAGGTAAGGTATTACCTGCAATGGCTTTGTCTGGTTTTGGTATGCTGGTTTCATAAAATGAATTAGAAAATATTTCACATTTCTCTATTTGTTAATGATTGCTAATATATCTTGCTTAAATATTATATAGACTTTACCTGTGGAGTCATCTGAGCTTGGCTTTTCTTATGGGGAGGTTTTGACTGTCGATTCTTATACAAGATTATGTAAGTTTCAGGTGTATAACGCAGTGGTTAGACCTTTATATAATTTACAAAGTGATCCCCTCAATAGGTCTAGTACCATATCTGACACCATACATTGTTATTACAATATTATTGACTATATCCCCCATGCTGTCCTTTACATCTCCATGACTGTTTTTAAAACTGGCAATTTGCACATCTTAATTCCTTCCTTTTATTAAGCCATGCCCCCTCACTGCTCACCCATCTAGCAACCGTCAAAATGTTTTCTGTACCTATGCATTTGTTTCTATTTTGTTTGTTCATTTACTTTGGTTTTTAAGTGAAATAATATGGCATTTTATGGTTTTTCTCTATCTGACTCATTTCACTTAGCATAGTACCCTCTAGGTCCATCCATGTTGTTGTAGATGGCAAGCTCCATTCTTTTTTATGGCTGAGTAATATTCCATTGTATATATGTACCATCTCTTCTTTATCCATTTTTCCATCAATAAACACTTAAGTTGTTTCCGTATCTTAGCCACTGTAAACAATGGTCCAGTGAACATATAGATGCATATATCCTTTCAATTAGTGTTTTGAGTTTCTTTGGAAAAATATCCAGAAGTGGAATTGCTGAATCCTCTTTGTCTCTTAAAACAAAATAACCTTTGTTTTAAAGTCTATTTTGTCTGGTGTAAGTATTGCTACCTCAGAAGAAGTATTGCTTCTTTTTTGTTTCCATTTTCACGAAATATCTTTCCTATTCCTCTACTTTGGGCCTGTGTGTATCTTCCTATCTCAAGTGGGTCTCTTGTAGGTAGCATACGTATGGGTCTTGTTTAGTTATTAATTCATCCACCTTATCTTTTGATTGGAGCATTTAATCCATTTACATTTGTGTGTGATGAAATGAACACTACCCATAAAGAATTTCTGCTTCATACTGAAGTACAGCGGTAGTCTTGAGGAAAAGCATTTGTTTGCACTATGAGATGAACTGGTTTTTTCACACAGCACAATTTTTACTTGAACAAATTACTGTACACTCTATTATTCAGACTTGGTATTTTCTCAAACATAAACAAAGCCTGTCAATCCAAAGAAAACAACTGACATTTTTTTCAATAATAGAATAGGTCTTGAAACTAAAATCCAAATTTTAAAAATTTTGTATATGCCACTATGAGCCTGATAACGTCCCGAAACTTACAATATTTTTCTATGAGATCAGCGATGATATTAACAAATGTGATTTATCGATATTATAAAATGTAATGTGTCAACATTTGGTTGATCTTTATAACAAAGTGAACCAATAGTTTCCAAATGGCAATTTCATGATATTACAAAATCATGCACTTAAAGTAAAGGTATTTATTCCACAGGATTTTAAAATAGCAGAATGGTAAATTTTCATTGATGTGGTTTCAGATTTCACTTTGTTACTAACCTTTAACAAACTACCACTAGCCAAATTTTGTTTCAGTATCAAATAAAACCATAAGAATATTATCTGAAAAGGCTATTAAAATACTTCTCCCTTCTATAATTATATATCAGTTCGTGGCCACATTTTCCTAAAATATTTCAACAGAAGTAACACATTACAACAGAAAAAATGGAGAAGCAAATATAACAATCCAACAGTCTTCTACATAGAAACTGAAGAATTAGCAAAAATGTGAAAAAATGCTCTTTTTCTAAGTATTTTTTATTTTTGAAAACTAATTAGCACCCTGACTGAGTGACTCAGTTGGTTTCATTGCTGTCCCATACACCAGAGAGTTGCAGGTTTGATTCCCAGTCAGGGTACATACCTAGGTTGTGGGTTCAATTCCCAGATGGGACACATGCAGGAGGCAGCCGATCGATGTTTTTCACATCGATGTCTGTCTCTCTGTCTCTCTGTCTCTATCTCTCTCTCTAAAACATCAATAAATAAAAATTTTTTAAAAAACTTTCACTAAGAATCTTACTCATGTTAACATGTAATGGGTTCATTAATGTTATCTATTAATACATACTTAAATTTCCCAGTTTTAGTTACTAATAAAAATATTTCTCTGGAGCTGCTAATAATTGTCCCACATGTTCAACAAAATTTCTTTCCTCTGGGTAAAGAAATTTAATAGCTTCTTATCCATACCTATGAGCTCAAGAAATTGTTTGGCTTACCCTATGATGTACAGAGTACTATTCAAAGATTTGAAGGGAGCACATACCAGATTTCTGGATTTTTTCCTCTATGTAGCTCTCTCTTCTCTATTTCTCCACCCTATACAGTCCAGTCATTTCAGCTTCATGGATCTCCTACTTTTTTTCAACTCAGCAAAACTGTTAGGCTCTGCTTGGGTTCCCTATCCCTGAAGGGTGGTACAGAAATTCCCTCCAGGCATAAAGTAGAAGAGACTACAGAGCTTATCTTGTCTGTTTCTCTTTCCTCATGTATCACAGGCCTCCTATGCTGCTTGATGTCCAATACCTAAACACAATTGTTTCAGATATTTGGCCCAGTTTTCTAGGTCCTAATACAGGTTGCATGCCAGTTTTTCCTTTGAGGGCAGAAACAATTTTTTTTAATTTTTTATTTCTCATACAAAGTTATTACAAGAATCCAAATTTTCCCCCTAGTTTAAACAGTTCAGAAAAACTAAGCAAAGATGTAGCTCACAAAAGCACATTACACCACTATCAGGCATATTACTTCTATTTTACATGGTAAGGCTTACCTTTAACATTGGAAATTGTTGTTTTACATTCACATGGTTTTATATCCCCATGAACTATAAATTATTATACCTAACAATTTATTTTGTAGTTCTATATCAAGATTTCAAATATTGCTGAATATATAATAAATGTCTTCACTTTTTTTGTTTTTAACAGCAACTTTCTAGTTTTTAGTGACAAGAAACTTGAAGGAAGGAAGGAAGGAAGGAAGGAAGGAAGGAAGGAAGGGAGGGAGGGAGGGAGGGAGGGAGGGAGGGAGGGAGGGAGGGAGGGAGGGAGGGAGGGAAACCAGCCTACGTCAAACCTTAGTCAGCAATTACTGTAAACAGATTTTGACCTGCTCAACAAAGAAATAATTGACAAAAGGTCATTCTGTTTACTCTGTTACACTCCAATAAATTGAAAACAGATTTATAAATACTTCATCTGCAATTATTGCCTGAGAAAAATAATTTTATGTAGTTGTTTTTATTTTCCTTCAGATTCCCAGGTTGTAATATATCCATTGTCTATAGATTTCACTACCTTCTTTCAAGATTATGTGGAAGGAATTCATGATGTAAATTTATAGTACCAAACCTTTATAAATTTGTAGAAAACAACGAAACATTGGGAGGATGTAAAAAAAGATTCTATACTGGGGGTGTACTAATAATTTTCCAGCAGAATACAGGACACTGTAGCAATGTTAAGATCACCAGAATGATTAAAAAAAAAAGCCTTATGTCAGTTCTGTCACTACGTGACAGTTACTGAGCCAAATTATAGGCCCTCTCTAGCCTCAAATCCACACTGACTTTTTTTACAAAAAATAAGAATACATTTCACATTAATGCTACCTATTACCATTACTTTAATTTAAAAAATGCCAACACAAGGTGGTACCACAAGGTTAAAACTGTCTCCAAACGAAAAATGAAACACCCTATCTTAGTAGACACAAAAAAAGAAATCAAATCTGCCCCCTACAAGAAACAATGAACAAAAAATGTCATGTGGATTTTTAGCAAATTCTCAAAAACAAATTTCCTCCCCCTTCTTTCAAATTAACATTTTTTCATGTTAGAACTCTTTTACTGCCTCTATTCATTTCCTCATTTTAAACATTTTAGCCACCAGCTCTTATAAATACTTGTTTCAACTATGAAAGCTATTCTTTTGAGAAAAAGATCAGATTTTGTACCAGAAGAGGCATATTAGATTTTCAGGGCTAAAAAAGCACCCATCTAAGAGGATGTTTAAAACTCCTTTGGGAAATGATTTACCCAAGAACAAAGTAGTGACTTAATGGAATTGGTGATACTCGGCTTCACAAGCAACTGAGCACACCAGTCAGGCCTGGACACAAGTCCTTTACAAAGTGAATGTTTTGCAAATATTTTCTCCCAGTCTTCAGCTTATCTTTCCATTTTCTTAAGAATGTATTTCAGACAGCAGTGTATAATTTTAACGAAGTTCAATATTTTAATTTTTCTTTCATGATTTGTGTTTTTTGTGTCCTATCTGGGGAAAAAAAAAAAAAAACTTTGCTTAAGCCAAACTCAAAGATTTTCCATCATAGCCCTTGCTGGTGTAGCTCAGTGGATTGAGTGCGGGCTTGTAAACCAAGTAGTTGCTAGTTTGATTCCCAGTCAGGGCACATACCTGGGTTGCGGGCCAGGTCCCCAGTTATGGGAATGTGAGGGCCAACCACACATTGATCTTTCTCTTCCTCTATTTCTCCTTCCCTTCCCCTCTCTCTAAAAAATAAATAAATAAAATCTTTAAAAAAAATCACTCCTCAAAATTTTTTAAAAAATTTTGTCATAAATTTTATAGTTTTAGCTCTTACATGTAGGTTTGTGAATTATTTGAAATTAATTTTTGTATATGGTATAAGGGTTAAGGTTCTTCTTCTTCAAGGTTAATATATGTATGTGGCATTTGGATATCCAATTGTGCTGGCTCCATCTGTTGAAAAGAATATCTATTCCAAACTGATTAACCAGGTATAGTAAGTCCATTTCTAGACACTCTATCTGTGCTAATGACCTATTTGTCTATCTCTGTCGCCAATACTATATTATCATGATTACTGCCTTAAAAATCAGTCTTAACATTAGGTGGTATAGTTATTTCTAAGAATTATTTTGTTTTTTTTTTAAAGGGCTTATTTATTTATGTTTAGAGAGGGGGAGGGAGGAAGAAAGACAGGGAAAGAAACAATGTGTGCTTACCTGTCAAGTACCTCCCACTGGGAACATGGCCTGCAACCCAGGCATGTGCACTGACTGGGAATCAAACCAGTGACCCTTTGGTTCAAAGTCTGGGGCTCAATCCACTGAGCCACACCAGCCTGGGCCTCTCTAGAAATTATTTTGAACATTCTACACCACTTCCATTTTAAGATAAATGAGAGTAAACTTCTCAATATCTTCTTTTAAAAAGCTGAAATTTTTATCAAAATTGCACTGATTCTATAGATCAGTGTGAAGAAAAAAAGGACATTCTAACAACAGTGAGTTGTGCCATTCGTGAACATGATATATCTTTCCATTTATTTATGTCTTTAATTTTTCTGAGAAATGCTTTACAGTTGCAGTATAAGGCCTTGCATATTTTTTGCTAAATTTACTCCTTTGGTAAAAAGATATTTTGTAAAATTTTAGTTTTTAATTATGTGTTACTAGTATAAAAATATAATTGATTTTTGTACACTGACTTTCTATCTTTTGACCATGCTAAATTCAATTATTAGTTCTAGTAACCTAAATTCTTTGGGGTTTTCTATGTAGATTATTGTATCTTTTTGAATGAAATATTTTAAATTTTTTTCTACTAATAATTCTTCCTGAAATTTTACTTCTTTTTATTGCTTTATTGCATTGCCTAGGACCTCCAGTGGAATGCTGAATAGAAGGGGCAGGAAGGAACATCCTGCCTTGTTTTCTATCTCAGGGACAAAGCACTCATACTTTCATTAAGTATGCTAGGTGTTGAATTTTTGTAAATGACCTTTATTAGTAGTTGTGCAGTCTGCCTTTTATTCATAATTTTGGGGAATTTTTTTCAAATGGATATTGAATTCTGTTAAATGCTTTTTCTTTATCTACTGAGATAATCATGTTTTTTTTTCGTTTTTAGTTGTTTGATAAGGTACATGAAATTTTTTTCAATCACAGGAATGACATGATTATATTTGTATTCTTGAAAGATCAGTTATCATAAGTTACAATTTATTCTTTAGCAATTGGTTATATCTATATCTCTTACTAGATATAACTGATATATCTAGTTCTATGTAAGTTCTATGAAAACAAATACCACGCCTGTTTTTGTCTCCATTGTGTATATGAGACTGGATAAGAGTACAAAATATTTAATGAGTGAATAAACAAATGTGTAAGCAAATGCAAGGAGAGCTGAAGCACTATGAAGAATCAGCAAGCAGAGAGCAAGACTAGAGGTAGGGAAAATAATTAAGAAGCTATCAGATTGAGAGTTGGTATTTCCACAACTGAACAGAGTTCAGGGGCAAATGATCTAATCTAATTAGGGAAGAAAAAAACGTCAAACAAAAATCTCCAATTTTTTACATACATAAGAATCCTAGAGAAACTTGGGTTGATGTTACTCCATATCAGGGTCTGAATTATTGTTACGGCCACCTCAGAAATGAAAGCCAAGAAATTTGTTCTACTTTTTCTGGGTGATCACATACCCTTAAATTAACCTATGATCTTCATATCTTTGGACTGAGAATTTTAAAAGTATAGCTAAGACTCCTTGGTCTTCTCCAAATTAGAATCTATTTTCCAAGCTTATAAAGGGGTTTCCAAACCAAATCTGTGTGTGGGTTAGTCTCATATTCTATAGTGGCATAAATAACTGCAAGAAGAAAGATGGTCAGGAGAGGTGTTGGGAATTGCCCTGCCTGGTTTCAGGAGCTGTAACCACCCCCATGGCTAAGGCTGAGTGAGTGACCATTGGGCCATAAGCCACTAAGGAGACAAAGCTTATCTCCCTGGCAGGGGTGCTGCCTCTGCCTCTTTTACTTCACCCTGCCTGGCCCCCAGTGCATGATCAGTTAGCCAGTGACGGGTAAGATTCCTCAAGGGAGGGATGACCTAAGACAGGCACGATCATGAGGGCCCCCAGGGAAGGACTTAGGGGCTACAGAAAAGGGGTGATGGACCCTCGCCTCTCAGCTTTGATATGGCCTGAGTCCTCATTCTGTCTTCGAGAAGTCTCCTAATCTCTTGGCTGCCTTACTTCCACTGCCTGACTTAAGCCTGAAACAATGCTGGAAAGGGCAGGTTCCACAGGGTGATCAGGCCTAAGAAAGAAACCTGCTTTGTTTAGAATGCTCTCAATTAAATGATAAGGGTCCAAGCAGGAAATGAGTTTGTTCCCCAAAGTTTTATGGCCATTTAACTATCTGAACCTGACTCAAAACAGGCCCTCAGAGTTCTTTGTATGTTATCTATTGTTTGATCCTTATTGCCTGATAATGATTAATGAGCTTTATGTATACACCCTGTATCCCTATGCAAATTGAATCCAATAAAAGCATCTCAAGGGTTGGCAGGGTGCTCTCCTCTTGAGAGGGTGGCCGAGGCGCTCCAAGGCTTGCTCTTCGCTTCAGAGAGAAGTTGCGTCGACCCTTTTCCTCCACAGGACTTGGTCGTCCATGTGAATTTATTTCATCTCCTCCATAACGCCTCGGACACTGCTGGCTGGTGTCCGAGTCAGAGAGGAGTGGAAAAGATCAGCTCAAAAGTACATTAACTGCATATTCCTACTAATTTCTAGACTCTAGACTTCAGCCCACTAAGAGGGCAAACAAACTGGCCTTAGACAGGTTAGCAGAATGGTAGAACTAATCAGCAAATAAAGCCATACAAAAACTAGGCTGTAGGAAAGAAATTCCTCAGCAAGAAAACATTGCAAACTAAAACAGAGGAAAAAAGAAAAAAAAAGAAAACAGAGGAAAGAGAAAAGATACTTTTTAACTCTAAAGGTTTTAGGGTTAGACTAGTGCTCATCCCATTATTCGATAAGTGTATTCACCAAATATTTACTTAATACCTACTATTTCCAAGCACCAAGCACAATATAAAAATAAGAAGAAATTATGTCCATCTTAAAGAAAATCAGTGTCACAGGAAGCTAAACTTGTTAAGAAACCATGAAACAATTACTACACAAAGATGTATAAAGTACATAGAGAGAGCAGAGGGCACAAAGTAACTCCAATCACATCTGTGAGAATCTGAAACATCATGAAAATTAGTTTCAAAAACAAATGCAGGTTACACTAACAGAAAAAGAAGAGGACAGGCCAACTGTGCTTTCTCAACCCAAGGTGGGCACTAATACAAGTGTCACATTGTACATGCAGCACTGGCACCCTAAAATGAATCATGGCTCTAACATGAAAAAGCAGCTGAAAGTCATGCTTCAGAAAAAAACAACTGTAACAGCAAGCAGCTTCTATAGTATGCATTTTTGCCACTTTTATTAAAAGGTAATTGATATATGGGGGAGGAAGTGGGTTCACAGTTGTAATACAAATAGTACAAGAATAAACTGTTTCACGTACTCACCACTGTCGACCTACTTTTGTCCCACCCTGTATAACACTGTATTAGTACAAGGCATACTACATGATTGAATATATGTATATATTGTGAAATAATTACCACAATGAGTTTAGTTAACATCACCTCACAGTTATAATTTTTTTCTTGTGATGAGAACTTTTAAGATTTACTCCCTTAGCAAATTTCAAGTATACTATACACTATTGTTAACTAAAGTCACTATGCTGTACATTATATCCCAATATACTATGCATTTTAATTTCCATACAACTCTGTGTAGTAGTTGAATGTACTAAACATATTTAGCCTGAAGAAATGGGGAATAAAAGTACTGCCTTTTAATATCTGAAGAATTGTCAAGAGGAAAATATTTTTACCTTGTGTAACCTATCTCTGAAAGCAGAGTGAGGTCAAAAAAATGGAGCTTACTGGTGGCAACTCAAAATAAGGATAAACTAACACATAAAATTGATCTCTTTTTTAAAATATGGTTAGTATATAAAATGTTTTTATTTATAAAATTATAGTCAGAGTTGATAAGCAATGGAATCACTTCCTTAAATTAATAAGCACCCCATTGCTAAAAGTATTTAAGCACCCACCAGATGACCCTAACACAAAAATATGGAAAAGACTACTTAATTTGTGACCAATTAGACTAGTGTTTACAGATCTCTCCGAACCCATTAATCTCCATGAATCAATTAAGTCCCTATTATCTTTTGTCAGTTCTCACATCTATACAATGGGAGTACTGGTTTTGGTTATCTCAAGGTAATGTGAAAATCAGTATGTCAATGAGTATAAAAGTGCAGAGGCAAGGACTGAGGCAGCATCTGAGGGGGGAAGGGCAGAATGAATCTGTCACTGGTGAAAAAGGAGAGATTCTATTTAAGTTCACTTTTCACAAGGAAGACCACAACCCCAACTATATGCTAAACACTGTATCTTCCTCTTTATTCAACCAGACACACCATTATCATTCCTATCACTGTGTTTTTCCTGGCCTATAATCAACTTTCCCCTCACTTTATCCACATGACCTACTTTGATTCATATTTCTTTCATAGCCTGGTCCCTCTCTGAAATCTTTCCTGACCACCCTCACAACCTTAATTATTCCCTTACCAAGCTCCCAAAACACCAGCTAAAATTGAATTAATTGACTCTTTTTCAATATCCTCATAGCACCTTGTGTATACTTCCATAATAGAAATTGCTTCATTGGAAAGATCATGAGTTCTAGACTCAACTTAAAGCTGAATTGTGGTCCAGGAATTCTCAGTTTATTCATCTTTGAAAAAGGGATAGTTATGTCTGCCTCCCAGTTGTTGTTGTTGTAAGAGTTGTATAGGAACTAATAGTTGTAAAGGAACAGTGAGCATATAGTGGTTTGTGTATAGTAGGTAACAAGTGTACGTATTCGTGAATAAATGAATGAACAGATGAATGCCCTTTATTTCCATGTATTCTTCCCCCTCCTATCCAAATATAGACCATGGAATTTTCAGAGAAAAGGACTGTTTTATTTATGTATAGCTCAAGAAATTAGCATAACTTTAAGTCCAAAGTAATAAACAAACAACTATAATAAAATGATCTATTCTGATTTTACAAAAGTCTACTTCCTAATTTTCAGCAATAATTGTTAAATATGAGACCTTGGGAAAGCAAAGTGTTATTTATTATTATAGCCATTACTACATATATTTATTCCTTTAAAAAAGAAAAAATTTATTTTAGAATCTTTCAAAGGAAGGATCAATGATTATAGGGAAGTATCAAAGAAAGAAGAGACTGAAAGATAAATGGCACAAAGTAACGATCGCAGTTTGAGATGCTGCATAATTTGGGGAGTACATAATTATTGGCATAGAGGCCACAGACACCAGTTTGTAAATGAATCAAAGAATAATACTATTAATACTTAACATTTGCTGTCTGTCCTCCCCGAAAATACCAGGTATAAGTGTCATTTCATACTGCCAACATCTGCACAAGGCAAGTAAGATTGCTACTCTTTCCTTCTTTTCACATACAGTAATAACAAACACCAACCACTTATATAGTGCTTACTATTCATAAAGGCACAGAAGGTTTAAGGCACGTGCCAAAAATTATGTGGTTAATCTGAGTTGCAGAGTAAAAATCAGAAACTTAGTGTACAAACTCAAGAAAAAATTCATTTGAAATATACTGAACAACTTTTTCAGGCTGAAAATGCACTTGCTAAATTAAATGTCAACTATTTCCATCCTCAACATTTTTCTTTTAAACTAAAATATCCAATATTAAAAAGGTAATTTTCAGAAATTAGATTAAAAACAGAGAAAAAATAAGGCAAATGGTTCTACTAATAACAGACCCATTTGTCTGCTATATTATAGAAATGTAACTAAGGATATACTTAATAAACCCTGCAAAAGTAGGTTTACGGACAGCAATGATTCTATTAACTTTATTGGACAATACCTTTGTTAGGTTAAATCCACTGCTGGATCTTACAGTTACAATATACAATAATTCCTACCCTCAATATTATACTACTCCATACTAGATAGTAACTTTATAGAAGAACCAATGATTTAAAATAATTTTAAAACTTTATTCAAGATAAGAAAGCCCAGAATATTTTGTAATAAAATGAAACTGCAATAATAAACAAGACACTAAAAACATTAACAGATCAATACAATTACCACTAGGTGTCACCCTGATATAAAAGTTCTTGGCTGTCTCTAGGCTTGCTTTTATACTTTGAGTCTTCCTGATAACATGGAAAATTGCATTATTTTATTTAACATCTCTTTACATTTTTATATTTATACATAAACAGAAAAATTAGTATTTATTCAGTCCTTTAATTAACAGTAAGGTGATCTATAAAAACTAACAATTATACTGCAGGTCACATAAACTATAATGAGTATATTTTTTAAATTTCTTATGGCAGATGAATTATTGTACACATGAAATATACACATGCTCATTCACTGAGCCATTTACTTTCTCAGTGCCAACCACTGTGCTTAGAGAGAGAATTTAGAGAAGCCTAAGTTCTGGTTTTTGACTTTGAGAAGTTAACATTCACAAGAGAAACCGGAAACATATTTTAAAATCCATTTTAAAAAGCTACAGGACTTTTTATAAGAGCATAGGACATAAATCAACTTAACTACATCCGTGGAAGTCAAGAGGCTTCATAAGGGGAGATATGTGTGTGAGATGTTAAAAGATGACCATTAGTTTTCCAGAAAACTATAACAGGAAAGGGCAAATGAAAAAGGATATAGGAAATAGGTAACCACTGAAAGATATGTGAGATTTATATCCAAAAAGATCACTATGGGCAATTATATAAAATACAGAACAGAAAAAGAAATTGAAAAATGGTGATGAGACAGAGGAGTTATTTTAATAATTCATGAAAGAAATTAATTCCTGAACTGTATCAGATGGGTTCAAGATAAAGGAGGGATCCAGGTAGTATCATAAAACTAACAGATCTTAATCAGTCAAATGCAATTAAAAGGTGTAAAAAAAGAAAAAAATTCTGCTAAGTCCCAGATATTCCTGAGTACAGCTTCCATGGTGATATATATCAACAAACAAACAGAGAAGGTATCTGACATGATTCTCTGGCTGGCATGTGATTCATAATAAGAGAATAATTATAATCCTGACCAAATACAAAACTGGAAACAGAAGAAGCAGGAAAAAGTACAAGGTATAAAATAACATCTGATTTACAATCCATTTTGAATCAAATTTCATTTACAATATATTTGTAACTCTTTTAACTGTATTTTTAAACAGAATGATGTACTGCTCCTACTCTACCATACTTGGGCTTTTACAGTGAACTATAAAGCCAGTATTTTACAAAATGTGGTCCCTGGAATTTTTCACGTTTCTATAACAAAGCTTTAAAACAGTTCCATAGTCATTTTCTCCAAAGTAAGACAGAATTAAAATATAATATTAACATGAATAATCCATAGAAGCCAGTGTTTCTGAACACTACCCTTGAAATAAGCAGGGCATTTCACTCCAACTGAGTGAACCAGTAAAACAGTAGTTCAGCCCTGGCTTGTGTGGCTCAGTGGTCTGAGCGCCAGCCTGGGAACCACAGTGTCGCTGGTTTGATTCCTAATCGGGGCACATGCCTAGGTAGTGAGCTAGGTCAGGTCCCCAGTAGGCGGCACATAAGAGGCAACCACACATTGATGTTTCTCTCCCTCTCTTTCTCCCCTACCTCCCTTCTGTCTAAAAATAAATAAATAAAATCTTTTTTAAAAAGTAGTTCAAGTGGTAAAATATCCATGAACTTCCACCATATGCCAAATATTTTATCAATAAAATGAACCAGGTCACTTTTAAATATGACACTATTAACAGCTTAGCCATATGCAACATAACAGCAGTTAAAATTTATTTAATATAAGGTTATTTCAGTTTTCTTAAAACAAATAAAAATCTGAGATAATTTTAAGATTTAAGAAAAAAGTGTGATATAACACAGTTCTTTGCCCCATGATAATAAAATACTTATCACTAAACTAACAAAGTAAAGGCCTCGTAAGACCCTACTACAAGATCCCCTACCAACAATACCTTAGCAATGTTATTGAAAATCCATATGAGCAATAAGCAGGGTCAAATACTACTAGTCAAATACATGGTCAATTACTTCCTGATTAAATACTAGTATAAAGGTTAAAAAAGGTTTTTTTCCAAATATCAATAGATGAGTTTTGGTGGGTTTGAATATACAAAATTCATTTTAAATATCAACAAAAAGATATAAACTATAAATAAGAACCAAACAAAAATTTTAGAGCTAAGGACCATAATAATTTAATGGAATATTTCATTAAAGGGGCTCAACAACAGAACTACTCAACCAGAATAACGAACCTGTAAACCTGAAGACATGTCATTTGACATTATCCAAAGGGGGTTGGGGGGGAGGACACACAGCATGAAAAAGAGTGAAGAAAGCCTAAAGGACTTAGGAGACATGACTAAAGAACTGATATATGCATTATGGGAGTCACAGAAGAGAAAAAAAGAGGCAGAGAGCTTATGTGAAAAAATAATAGCCCAACTACAGAATCCTATAGGCACATACAGACACTTTAACAGTGGTGTTTAAACCACTTAATCTGGTTACAGAACTTAAAAGACAAATGTATAAAAATAACTAGAGCTATAAATATGTTAATAAATACAAAATATAAAAAGATATAATTTCTGATTGCAATAAAAAAGGGTAAGAAACAAGAATTTTTGTATATATAATTGAAGTTATCAAGTTAAAATAAATTATTATAACTTTAAGATGCCTTAGTTAAGCTCCACGGTAACTACAAAGAAATTATGTAAAGAAAATACATACAAGAAAATGAGAAAAGAATCAATGCATGATATTACCAAAAAAAAAAATTAACAAACATAAGACAACAAGAAAGAAAAAGAGGGCCATAAAGCTACAAGACAGAAAGAAAATAATTAATAAAATTACAATAAAAGTCATTCCCTGTAAGAAATTATTTTAAATGTAAATGGATAAAACTCCCAATCAAAAGACATAGATTGGTTAAATGGATTGAAAAAAAAAGCAAGATCTAACTAGATGTTGTCTACAAGTGACTCACTTTAGATTCATGGACATACAGAGGATGAAGGGGAAGGATGAAAAAAGATATTCCATGCAAATGGTAACCAAAAGAGAGGTGGGTTGCCACACTTACAGCAGACTGAACAGAATGTAAGTCAAAACACTGTCACAAGGGAGAAAATCATAAAACAAAAAGACAGTCAATTCACCAGGAAGATGTAACAATCATATACACATGAGGTGTGTACAGAAAGTATCCAGCCATGTAACCTGAAAAATGGTGGCACTTATCGAAGAAGATACATGATACAAGAAATATTGTGCATAGGACCTGACACCTCAGTCCCCTTCAAAGTAGGTACCCTGGGACCTCACACAGTTCTCCAGGATCATTAGCAACTGTAGCACAATGTTCCTTCTGCTCTGATAACAGAAGCCGCAGAACACATTTTGCCATGACATAATTTATGCCAAGTTCCTGCATCAAAATCTCAGACACCATAGTTTTTGGAATCCCCAGATCAGCTTCTAGTTTTCACACTCTGTCACCAATCTTTGTTAACTGCAGCCTGTACACCTTCAACATTCTCAGGAATTCTGCTTCTTGCAGGCTTTCCAGAATCTGGATCACTGTAAACAGATTCTCGACCATCTCTGAAGTGTTTGTGCCACACTTTTATTTGTGCTGCATTCATTATACTATCTCCGAAAGCCATGTGAATCATCCAAATAGTTTCTGCGGAGGAAAGTTTCAAGCTTAAAGCAAAAGTTGATGCAGATTTATTGCTCTACTTGCTCAGTCAATTTGAAAGCAATAGCCACACAGTACACATGCTCACTCAATTACCTCTACTGCCACCACTGACTAATACAGTGAAGTCGTCATTATTCACACATGTACATTTCAGTCCACTCTCCTTGGCTGACAGGTTCCATCAATGTCACACAAACTGTTCTCATTATATTAATAATGGTTGTACTTTTTCCAAATATTCAATATCAAAGCACCCAGTATATGAAGCAAACAATGACAGAACTTAGGGGAAAAATACACAACAACACTACTATAATAAGAGTAGGGGATTTCAATAATGAATAAAACTTTCACATAGATAATTAATAAGGAAATGGAGATTTGAACAACATGGCACACAAAACAGACCTAACAGACATACACAAAACATTACATCAAACAGCAGCAGAATATATGATCTTCTCAAGTGCACTGGAAACATTCTCCAGGACAGATGATGTTAGGTCACAAGAAGATCATCTTAATAAATTTAAGAAAAATAAAGACTTACGCAAATAAACAAAATTTGAGGGAAAAAGCAGAAGGAAACTGCTATAGATTTTTTGTTTCATTATATTAAGTTGGAAAATATACTTGGTATAATTTCAATCTTCTTAAATTTTTTAACATGTTATCTATTCCAGAAAATTCACCAATATGTGGAAACGATATATTAAACGATATATGCTTGAACAACCAATTGGTTAAAGAAAAAAAGCAAAACAGACAAATGAAAACAAAAACACAACATACCAAAACTGATGCAATAGAGGGAAGTTTATAGCAGTAAATACTTCAATTAACAAAGGTCTCAGACTTCTGGCCAAGATGGAGGCATAGGTAGACACACTGTGCCTCCTCGCACAACCAAGATAGGGACAATAACAATTTAAAAACAGAGTAACAACCAGAACTGACAGAAAATTGATCTGTATGGAAGTCAGACAACCAAGGAGTGAAAATATACACATTCATCCAGATGGGTAGATGGGATGGAGTCAGGCAGCCGGACGAAGAGGGTTCCCGGCACAAAAAGCGGTGGCACTGGGCACACAAGACTGAAGCAGGCGGACCCTGGGCACCCAGACAGTGGCTGGCAGACTCCAGGCGTGGGGTGGCAATGGGAAGACCCAGCGAGGTGGCAATTGTGAAGTGAGGCATGGCATGCAAGGCAGCCGGCTGACTGGACAGTCTCACATTCACCCACAGAAAAACCAGGTGAAACAGGGGAGCGAGACAAACCGCGCAACCCAGGGTCCCAGCTCCGGGAAATAAAGCCTCAAGACACTGACCAGGGATACCTGTGGGGGTTGAGGCACAGGGACAGACCCCCAGCCTCACGGGAGAGTTCACTGGAGAGACCCACAGGGTCCTAGAATGTACCCAAGCCCACCCACACAGGAATCAGCACCAGAAAGGCCCAGTTTGCTTGGGGGAAGCTGAGGAAGGGATTAAAATTCGACATAGAATGGAGCAAGCGCCATTGTTCCCTCTTGGACTTCGCCCCCATATATAGTGTCACAACCCAGCAACTGGGGTACCCCGCCCTGGTGAACACCTAAGGCTCCGCTCCTCATAATAACAAGGCACAAGACCAAAAAAAAAAAAAGGCCCAAATGAAAGAACCGATCAAGGCTCCAGAGCAAATACAACTGAACAACCAAGAGATGGCCAACCTATCAGATGCACAGTTCAAAACACTGGTGATAAGGATGTTCACAGAATTGGTTGAATTTGGTTGCATATTAGATGAAAAAACGAAGGCTATGCTAAGTGAAATAAAGGAAAATGTACAGGGAACCAATAGTGATGAGAAGAACACTGGGACTCAAATCAATGCAGAAGGAAGAAAGAAACATCCAATCAGAAAAGAATGAAGAAACAATTATTCAAAAAAATGAGGAGAGGCTTAGGAACCTCCAGGACATCTTTAAACATTCCAACATCCGAATTATAGGGGTACCAGAAGGAGAAGAGGAAGAGCAACAAGTGGAAAACTTATTTGAACAAATAATAAAGGAGAACTTCCCCAATCTGGCAAAGGAAATAGACTTCCAGGAAGCTCAGAGTCCCAAAGAAGTTGGACCCAAGGAGGAACACACCAAGGCACATCATCATTACATTACCCAAGATTAAAATGAAGGAGAGAATCCTAGAAGCAGCAAGAGAAAAGAAGACAGTTACCTACAAAGGAGTTTCCATAAGACTGTCAGCTGATTTCTCAAAAGAGACCTTACAGGCAAGAAGGGGCTGGAAAGAACTATTCCAAGTCATGAAAGGCAAGGACCTACTTCCAAGATTGCTCTATCCAGTAAAGCTTTCATTTAGAATGGAAGGGCAGATAAACTGCTTCTCAGATAAGGTCAAGTTAAAAGAGTTCATCATCACCAAGCCCTTATTATAGGAAATGTTAAAGGAATTTATCTAAGAAAAAGAAGATGATCAAAAATATGAACAGTAAAATGACAGCAAACGCAGTTATTAACAACCACACCTAAAATAAAAGCAAACTAAGCAAACAACTACAACAGGAACAGAACCACAGAAATGGAGATCACATGGAGGGTTAGCAAAAGGGGAGTAGGAGGAGGAGAGAAGGGGAAAAGGTACAGAGAATAGGTGGCATACATGGTAGGTAGAAAATAGACAGGGGGAAGGGAAGAACAGTTTGGGAAATGCAGAAGCTAAAGAACTTATGACACGTGGACATGAACTAAAGGGGGAAGATGTGGGTGGGAGAGGGTATGCAGGGTGGAGGGGAATGAAGGGGGAAAATGGGACAACTGTAATAGCATAATCAATAAAATATATTTTTTAAAAATCAATAAAATTGCTTTCGACCTAAAAAAAATAAGAATAAAAAAATAAAAATTAAAAAATAAAAATAAAAGTGGGAGGGTCTCAAATAAACAACTTACCTTACACCTCAAGTAACTAGAAAAAGAGAAACAAACTAAGCCCAAAGTTAGCAGAAGACAGGAAATAAAGATTTCAGTAGAAATAAAAGATAATAGAAAAAGCATAGCTAAAAATCAACAAAAGTGTTGGCGTTTGAAAAAATCAGTAATTTTTTTAAAAATTAGCCTAAACAAGAGAAAAAGACTCAAATAAATGAAATAAGAAATGAAAAAGGACAGAGTATAAATGATGCCACAGAAATAAAGGGATCATAGAGATCAGTTATGTGCCAACAAATGGGATAATATAGAATGGGTAAATTCCTAGAAACAAAACCTACCAGGACTGAATCATGAAAAAACAGAAAATATGAACAGACCTATAACTAGTAAGGAAATCTCAGTAATCAAAAACCTACCAACAAAGAAAAGTACAGCCCAGACTGTTTCACAGGAGAATTCTAACAAACATTTAAAGAAAAATTAATATAAGTCTTTTATAAACTCTTTCTAAAAATCAAAGAGAAGGGAACATTTCTAAACTCATTTATGAAGACAATATTACCATGATGCCAAAGTCAGACAAAGGTACTATGAGAAAAACCACCAAAAACTGCAGGTCTTTAACTCTAATGAATACAAATGCAAAAATCCTCAACAAAACTCTAGGAAAAAAATTAAACAGCACATTAAAAGTATTATACATACCATGACCAAGTGGAATTTATCCATAGACTGTAAGGATGATTCAACATGTGAATACACATCAATGTGACACACCATATTAACACAATGGAGGGAAAAACATCACATGATCATCTCAATAGACGCAGAAAATATTCACGACAAATTCAACACCATTACATGATAAGAACACTCAACACACAGGAACAGAAGGAAATTACAACAACATAATATACGCTATATATGAAAAGCCCATAGCTAACATGATACTCCATTGTGAAAACTAAAAACTTTTCCTCTAAGGATTATGAACAAATGCAAGAATGCCCACTCTCAATGCTTCTATTCAACATAATATTGAAAGTCCTAACCAGAACAATTAGGCGACAAAAAGAAATAAAAGGCATCCAAGTCAGAAAGAACTAAAATTACCTCTGTTCACTAGAAGACTCAAAAGAGTCCACAAAAATAAACAACAAAAAAACCCCCTACTAGAACTAATGAGCAAATTTCGCAAAGCTGCAGGATATAAAATCAAATACAAAAATTAGTTTTGTTTCTATACACAAATAACAAATAATCCAAATAACAAATAATCCAAACTGAGAAAAGAGTACCATTTATAATAGCATCAAAAAGAATAAAATAATAAAAATAAACTCAACCAAGGAGGCAAAAAACATGCACAATAAAAACTACAAGACATTGCTGAAAGAAATTAAAGAAACAAATAAATAGAAAGACAACATGTTCATGGATTGAAATACCTGATATTGCTACTATGCCATACTACCCAAAGCGACCTAATATTCAATGTGATTCCCTATCAAAATCCCAATGGCATTTTTTGTAGAAATAGAAAAAAAAAATGCTGAATTTCATATGGAACCGCAAAGGACCTTGAAAAGGCAAAACAATCTTGAAAAAAAAAAAAGAAGAAAGCTGGAGGCCTCACACTTCCTGACTTCCAAAACACTTTACAAAGTAATCAAAACAGTATGGTACTAGCATAAATGCAGGTGTATAGACCAATGGAACAGAATAGAAAGCCCAGAAATGAACCCACACGTATAGGTCAAATGATCTTTGACAAGGATGCCAAGTCTACACAACAGGGAAAGGATAGCCTGTTTAACAAATTGTGCAGGATAAGCTGGATACGTACATGTAAAAGACTGGAGGTTAGACCTTCATTTTACACTATACACTAAAATGGGTATAACTCAAAATGGATTAAAGACAAATATAAGATCCGAAACTAAAATTCCTAGAAAAAGCTACACAACACTGGTCTTGGAAATGATTTCTTGGATATAATGCCAGAAGTACAGACAACAAAAGTAAAAATGGCAAGTGGGACTACATTAAACTAAAAATCTTCTGTAAAGCAAAGCAAATAATCAACAGAGTGAAAAGGCAACATACAGGACAAAATATTTGCAAACCATATGTGATAGGGGTGAATATCCAAAATATGTAAAGTCCTGCAGTTCAATAGCAAAAAAGTAAACAATCCAATTTAAAAATGGGTAAAGGACCTGAATAGATATCTTTCCAAAGAAGACATACAAATGACCAACAGTCATATGAAAAAATGCTCAACATTATTAATCATCATGATAATGTAAACCAAAACCACGAGATATCATCTACCTGTTAGGATGGCCATTATATTTAAAAACAAAACAATAATAAAACCCTAAAAAACAAAATAACAAATGTTGGTAAGGATAAGGAGAGTATAGGATCCCTGTGCATTATTGGTGGGAATGTAAAATGAAGCAGCCACTATGGAAAAAGAGTAAGGAAGTTCTCAAAAAATTAAAAATAGAACTAATATATGATCCAGCAATCCCATTTCTGGGTATTTATCCAAAACAATGGAAAGCAGGGCCTTAAAAGAGATTTGCAATTCCATGTTTACTGCACTTAAAGTAATCAAACTTTCAGAAGCAGAAAGTATGGTGGTTGCCAGAGGCTGGCCAGAGGGGAAAAAGGAAAGTTGCTATTCAGTGGATACAATGTTTCCATTATGTAAGACGAAAAAGTTCTAAAGATCTGCTGTACAAACACTGTGCATATAGTTAATAAAACTATACACTTAAAATTTCATATTATGCTTATGTTTTCATATTATTCTTTTTTAACCGCAATTTTTTAAAAAAGGGAATGTAGAGGAGAACACTTGGAACAGAAAGATGTGCATGGGGAGAAATGGCTGGACTAGGAGAGGAATCCGAGTACATGGGCTCTGAACCTATTCAAAGAACTGAAATAAGTCCATTACAACTTAGACTGGTGAGCAATAAGGAGAATAACAATAGATAAAAGCTAAAAATGTACCAGGGACTTACAGCCATGTTAAAAGATTTGACTTTTATCCTAAAAACAATGGAAAATTCTAAATGGTTTTAAGTAAGAGAATAACAATCTGATTAGTGTTTGAAAATGATCATTCTTTTAACAGTCTTGCTTTTCTCTGTATTAAATTAATAGAATTGGGAAAAATCTCAAAAAAAAAAACATGGACAAAATTCCAGAAATATCTAGGATGTAGATTTAAGGCAAAACTACATTAAAATAGAAATTAATACAGTTTCTGGTTCTACAACAAACACAGGTCAAATAATCTGAACCAAACGTGAGTTCAACACAGGTTCTCTACAGAAATTTAGTAAAGTCTGTCTAAAAAAATTAAAAAGGCAGGCATACACTTTGAGTTTCCTTTGAAAGGATAGAACTGAAGCAGAAATATGTCTCATTTTCTCTGTTTCATAAACCACAGTATGAAAAGTAAGTGAGCTTCAGCTACAAAGTCGGATATGCAGTGTACCTAATAATTGTGAAGTTTTTTCAAGCTCCTAGATATTTGACTTGCATCTGTCCTAAAACAGCATTCCATACAAGTGGAACAAAATAATTATTCTCAAACTTACCTCACCCTCAACATAGCATTTAAAAATAGAGCACAATAATGTATACGGGAAAACAGTTTCAATTTGCTTTTGTTCCCTTGTTGGCAGTCAATGCAAAAGAAAAAAATATAAACTAAATGTTTACCTAATAAATTGTTTATTTATGAAGGCTTTATGGTAGGAAAAACCTTACCAACAGTACAGCTGTCTTCAAGAACCACATCAACATTTCTGTCTCTGTACTCAACCCTGAAGTCCAGCATCCGAGGTTGCCTTTCTACAATCTGCCTAGATGGCACTACAGGTCGAAATGCCGATGAGGAAGAAGGAGCAGGAGCTGGAACTGGATGACTTGCTGAATCAAATACAGGTCCTGGTATAGTTTCACCTCCATAGTCACTGAAATATTGACATAAAAGAAGGATTACCATCAACCAAATCATTACAGATCATCACTAAGGACCTGCTCCATACTTGGTTTGTGTTGTTCTTCCTATTACATTTACCCACCTGTGCATCAAGGCCTAACCTTAGGTTCTTCCACCACAAAATCTTTCCATGTGACTGAAGGCCACATCCCATCCTTGCTTTTCTTTGTCTATCAGCAGTATCATACATATCATTTAGCATTTAATTACATTTTTGCTTCATATTGTTATGATGTTGGTATAACATTTTAAACTCTGAGAATTAGAACAGTATCTTTACTCATTCTCAAATGAATGGCTATTTGATTCATTAACTCTAATTTTCACAATTTTGAAACTTCACCTTCCTTAAACCTCCATTCTCCCCATCTCACTCCTCAGTCTTAAAAAGATATTTTTCCTACTTTGCAAAGAAAACAGATGCCATCAAGAGAAAATTCCCTTACCCTTTTCACAAAAAATCCACAAACTAACCCACATATGCACTCTCTCTCTTTTTATGAAATAGAGAAGACTGATCTATCTACGCAGAAATTTAAAAGTCTTCTCATTAGTTTTACTTATAGATTATTATCCCTTCCTTTTCCAGTATCTTCAACATCTCCTTCTCTTCTGGATTCTTCGCAAAAACATTTAAACATGTTGAAATGATTTCCCTTCTTCAAAAATAAAAATGAAATCCTGGTTCTGAGAAAACTAATCATATTTGTAAGGATCAAATCAGACAATGTATATGAAAAGCTCAGCACAGTGTCTGGTACCTAGTAAGAGCTTAGACTCAGTATATTCAAAATTTTAATTCATTAATGTTTCCCCAAGCTTGACCCTCCTCCATTATTCCTCGTATCAGTTCCCCAGGCCAGAAACCTCTGACATTATCTTTGACCCCTTCTTCTCTCTCAACTGCCAAATCTAATCAGTCCTTTCAATGTTACCTTCTAAATATCTTTTAGATAAGTCATCCACCTTTCACCTCTGAAGCTACCACCCTTGTCTAAGGCACACTCACTTTTTATATAGTCTAATGTAAAAGCATCCTAACTAATCTCCCCTGCATTTTATTCCATTTCACCACTAGGCTGAAATTAATGACAGAAATGTCTTCTTATCATTTTCTTCAATACTCTCCTCTGTTTTGCATATAAATAGGTAAAGTGGCATACAAGGGCTTGTATGATCTGAATCCTATCTCCCTTCCCATTCTCATCTCCTGCTATGCTATCTCCATCTCACTATGCTAATAGCCACAACAGCCTCTGTCCTGCTGGATCCTGTTTTATGGGGGGACACAGACTTACTTCTAAGACTAGTCTTTCCTTTCCATCTCATCCCCTAAATTCCATGTTTTTTCTAGCTAATTATATTTATCCTTTACATCTCAAACTGGATGTTTATCAACTCAGAGCACATTTTACTATCTCAAACTAGTTCAAATTCCTCACTACTATCAATAACTATACATTTAGTTGCATAATTAATCATTTGACATTAAGTCCCCACTAAAATCTAAGTTCCACAAGGGCAAAGCTGACATTTGTGTTTTTAATGGCTGCATCTTTTGCCCTGATCTCCAGATTTTATATCTAGAAAGTACTCAACTATTTGCCAAACTAATAAATAGAAGAAGAATAATTAAAGAATTTGGTTTTTCTCTAACTTAATGTATCATATATTGCCACTTTTTTCCCCTCACTTGGAAAAGTAGGAATGAAGAGAACATATGGAATGCTTCTATTGAAACATCATATATATATATATTCTGCTATCACCACCAGAACTACAAAGCTCCGTCTAAAACTTTCTTCTCTCCCAGAATTCAAGGAAAAACAATGAACTGAAAACGAGAATAGAAATAACAAAAAGAATGACCAAAACATGCCAAGTTAAGCACTGTTCACACAATTTACATTTACTTCACAACGCTGCTTTAATCAGTGTTTACCAAATTATAGATTATATCATTGATTTAGTGAATTGTGATCAGTCTCTTAAAGAATGGAATGGGAATGGGAATGGGAATGGGAATGGGAATGGGAACGGAATGGAATGGACTATCAGTATGTGTCACTTAGTAGTCAGGACCAAATACTATTTAATAAAACTTTTTATTATGATACATATTTATATGTGTGTATTTTGGATTATGAGTATTTCTCATTGTAGATTATAGTCAAAAAAGTTTGAAAGTAACTAACTGAGATCTCGCCAGAGTTCAGATACTATAGTAAACACTGATCCACAAAAATATATTCTTCCTCCCAGTTGTTAGATTCAAGGAAAACAATCTTCGAAGGAAGACATGGGAACAAAGAAAATGTCCAAAGCAGGCAAGACTATCGCTGTGGGAATCCAAAGTGAGCTCCTAAGTATCTATGAACAGAATCTGTGCAATGATACTTCACATCTTTGAATTTTGTCACAACTTTTCAGAACCTAAGAAAAACAGCTGAAGTTATTAGGCTGGTCATTGACTTACTGTTTTCTTAACTCCAAATTCCTCATTCTATAGTATTCTGTGATAGTGGGGCTAGGATTCCACAAAATTGTATACAGGGTGGGGCAAAAGCAGGTTTACAGTTGTGAGTATACAAAACAGTGTATTCATGCATTATTTATTAATTATTGTATTATTTTTCATACTAACTATAAACCTACTTTTCCACCCTGTTTTGTTTCCTGATAAGATTCTGCCTATAGGGTACAGGTGGCAAGCGCAAGGCCTGAGGGCCCAATTCTCCCCTCCACCTTGTTTTATCCAGCCTGGCACCTTGTTTCTACCCAGCAGCACCTCTGAGCTCTCATGTAACTGTTAAGGAGCAGTTATATTTATACAGTCCTAAAATTACATTCGGCCCTTTGAAGGCAATCATGAGGCTGATGTGGCCCCCAGTGAAACCAGTCTGACACCCCTGCTAGGGGATACTAGATAAAGATTAGTAATTAGGAAAAGAGGAGAAACAACTTCCTTCTTCCTGTTTGCATGCATTTTTATCAGCTTCACCCTGTAGCTTTGTCTCCTGCTTTGTTTTCAGCATTCTTATAACCAACTTCTTGACATACCGTGAGAGATACCAGTACTAGCTAGACAGTATGCACTCCAGAGGTCTAATCCTCAGCGTCAAGGGTTCCCTCAGAGCTTCAAAATCCCTTTTTGTTAATCCCTTTTTCCCCTAGATCTAAGAATGGTAACTTCCTGAAGCACTTTTTTTTTTTCTCATTTAGTCTTCCACACCCATTTAACCAATCCTTCATTAAATTCCCTCTGATGAATTACCCTAGTGTGGTTTCATTTTCTTGATAATGGTGGTGTTCCAGGAATCAGGAGATTTAGGCATTGGCTTGATTATGTCCTCAGCCTTCAATGCACGGCTGAGCACCACGTCAATGAAAAATAGGATACTAGTGATCCAAGACATAGCAGGCATAATGATTAATTAAATTATCACTTGTAGTTAATTATGATCACATGCACCTTTTGAAACAAGTGCCTAAGGGAACCAAATGGTCTGACTTGACCGTTATGGTGGTAATAATGATAACAAGGACTATGGCTGGCTGCCTCTGACTCTAAGGGAGAGCTTACAAATGAAAATGGCATATTTAAGGTTTTTAACTTTCAGTTCAAGTCATGGTAAGAAAGCTACCAAGCTTCTGAAGTGGTCCTTTAAAAAGTTTCTTATTTCTTCTTTTTTTTTAGTTGTAATTACCTTATTATCTTCTTGGTTTCTTAGCAGTTAAATAATCTTTCTTAATATTTCCAGGAGAGCACACCATTTTTATTTTGAAAAACATCCAACATATTTGTCTTACATGATATGCAAAGGAAATATCTAAATTTTTAAATTCCTTCCAATGCTCATTCATGTGTAGTATTTCATTACACAAGTTATTTCATAAACACTGAAAACAACGTAAGAAACATCTACATCTAAGAATTCTAGTTTTTACAGTCCTTCATCAAATAGTACTATTTTCAGATACATTTTCAGACATTCTAGCCTCTATGTATTTTGAATGGGTATAATATAACCACTAGAAGAATCTGAGCCCCTTGGAGGATGGCATTGGAAACCCATCTCTACTGGAGTAAAGATCTGTCTTTAAAAAGTAGATTGTATTACCATTTTGATTGCATTCCTTTTAGTTATTTGAGATTCTAAGAACTCTGGTAAGCCCAGAGGTGAAAAGATCTCTTAATAAGCTTTAGAAGGTAGGAAAGGTAAGGAAAGCAAGGCTAGGACTTGGCACATTCACTAAGAATGTAGCACCTGAGAACAGCTTATAGTAAAGTACCAGGGCACAGTTACTACTGAACTCCTCAGGATGATGAAGCATCCACTCCCTGCAGGAGTAATAACAGCTGATTTGGTGACTGTGATTGGTCATCTTTTAGGAGTACTGCAATCCAGAGACCCCCATTTGGACTTGACAAATACTCTGTGTAAGGAAATGATGGTCCATCCTTATCAGTAGGGCAGGGATTATGCTTCTCTCTGTGTTCAAGATCTTTTAGATCTTTTCTTGCTAAGTGCTTTCAGTATATTCTTGATGATCTTAGACTCTGGATTCAGATGTCTTTTTTCCCTGTTCTTTTTCATTGTGGCAATGATCTCAACATGTGGGCAGGACTAGCTTAAAGAAATCATTTCAAGTTTTTCTAAGGAACTTGGATTAACAAGTTTATCACTAATATTGATGCAGGTATAGCATGTAGTTCTAGAGACAGGTATTCCTTGAGCTTCACTAAGGGTCAGAAGGATAAGGCAAAAATAAGAAGAGCATTTTGATTCATGGTGCTGTGATTAGAGGTTCCTCTGCAGTAGGTTCAGAATGTCTAAGCAGTTGAGGAATGTCTGAGAAAAGTTTCTTATTTCTGTAACCACGAGCATGATCCTGCTGAGAATTTGATCCAAAATTTAATTTTGCAGCTTGCATAATTGCAATGAAATTTGAATATACAACTTTCTAAGTCTCTTTTGTAAAAGTTAAGACACTATTTTAGAAGGAATGGGCCCCTAAGATGTGAAATGGGAATACCTGAGAGGACTCAGATGGTTAGAACCTTGACCCCAGGAGTCCCTCTGAGTTTCTTTTGTAAGCAGAAAAAGATCTTCATCCCATACTGAAAAGGTTAGCCCTTCTCTTGACTGAAAAATGTCAATACACATACCTGAGATAGTTGCTTTGAAAGGGATATCTACTTTCAAAACTTACCCCCACCATTTCTTAATCAGATCTAGGCATGCTCCCAGAAAAGGAGTACAATGTCTTAACTGAGAGAGGATAGCTTATATCCAAAAAGAATTATAAATTATATCAGCACAAAACTAGGGATTAGGTATGAAAATGAATTTGAAGTAAGTCTGACCACAAGAGTTTGGGTAAGGCCAAATATAACATGTTTGCTTAAGCAGCCTCAAGTACCTCTAATAGTTTGCTTGTTGGCTGAATGAAACAGAAGTCCCAAAGGATGAATGAGGATGAAATGCCCAAACTTTCCTGGCAAAATGTAGAAGAAATCCAGATGCTTAGAAAAATACAAATGCTGGAATATATTTACCATGTACAACCTGATTATAGACACATCCTTCTACATCATCCATAAGTTCCCAGAGGACATTGCAATAAAGCACTGAGAAATACATTAGTTAAGGAAATCTGCATTCTTGAAAAACCCTGTAATGGCTGTCTTCTCTGGGTTGGGAATGACATGGCACCATGAAAAAGATTTCCTAGGGCATGATAAGATCTCAGAGTGCAGAGGTCAAGTGGCAGAATTTAATAAGAGAAAGCTGGGAGCAATTAGTTAATGGAGAGCACGGGCAAAAAAGAGGCAATCAGAAGATTTCAACCTGCAGAGATCTTTAGTAATGTTTAATTGAACATGGTATTTCTAAGGAACAAAACTAAAAGTCAGCCTACTAAAATATTATTTGTCAATATACATACAGTAGAAATCCTAGACATGACCATCTAAATTCTAAGTTCCCTAACCACAATGGAAAGTTATAGTCACTCCCACTTTCCAAACACAAGTTGGTTCAGACATAAAGTCCCTCATTCCCTCAAAGACAATGCAACACAGCCACATTTATGTATTGTAAACATTTCCTGTAAGACCTCCCCTCAGAGACTTGCAACCATTTACTAGGGTGTTTATGTACTGATAAAAGGAAAAAATCTAGATCTTTAGGGGATTACTAGATGCTAACTCTAAACTAATACTAATTCCTGGGGATATAAAAGTGGAAGTTTATGGTGGTTAGGTTTTGGCCCAAACCCACTCACACTGGGTTCAAACAATCTCAACCTACAGTGTAGGTTTTTCCCCAGAGCCTGAATGTATAACTAAAAGAGACACATTTAGTAACTGGTGGACATCCCATACTGGTTTCCTAGTCCATGGAGGTAGGCTTATTGTTCAGGGAAGCATAGCAGGAAGCAAATGATGTTGCATATACCTTTTTCTTCTCTATAAACTTGCAAACATCATGACAAGCATTTTGCTTTCCACCCAGCAAGGTAAAAGACTGTCTTTTCCTAAAGATTATATAAACTCTCAGGCTCTTTGTCATAATAATCTAGTCTGGAAAGATCTTAATCACCTAAACACTCCATCAAACATTACATCGATGACCATGTGGACTGGTCCTGAAGAGCAGAAGTATCAAGAAAGTGGATGCTTTGGCAAGACACATGCTGCTAGAGACTAGGAAATGCACATCACAAAAACATATGGGCCTGCCACCTTGGTGACATGCCATGTCTGTGGTCCAATGGTCGGAAGTATGTCAGGGTAAAAGGCTGGTTGTTATACAGTACACTTTCCATCAATATATAAGATAACTAAGTTAACTGAGAAAGAAAACATTTGGGCTAGGAAAGAAAAAATGGCTATGTATTATTATATACTGGCACCAACCAAAAATGGACAGCAGTGAAAGAAAAGCCTCCCAGTGAGGGGAGCTTAAGATTGTGCCATAGGTTGACCAATTTATTTAGAAGAAAAAACAGCCTGAGGTACATATCCACATTGACAGTTAAGAGGTTGGCTAGCTGATCAAGACTTGGAAAGAATAAAAGGAAAGTCTGGGAAAGAATTATAGAAATGGATCTTTTAGAATAGACACAAAAGGTGACTATATATGTTTATAAGGTGAGTATTTATAGACTATCCACTGAAAAAGGGACTCTCAACATAGATAAGATGACATTGTTCTATTATGTCAGTCAGCTTTTTCCCCTTGCTATCCAGGGCGGCTCAGTGCATTAGAGGATGCTGCACCTGTAAGTCTGCTCTTGCCCTAGGCTCTCTTCCCTGTAGACCAGCAGGACCCACCCCCATCTAAGCCTGGCGGTCCAGGTGTTTCCTGCCGTCATTATATCTGGGCTGTATTGGTATCCTCTTTTTGCTTTTTCAACCTGCTCCATATCTATGTAACTAATTCCCTCTATGAAATTCTCTGTTTGAAACACCTAGTGGGCTTTTTCTTCTCTTTACAAAACCCTATTTCTAGAAGATAGCCTAATATTTCAAATCAGAGCAGGCTATTTGGTGTGGTTGTCAGCAACAAAGAGGGTTTTTTAAAGTTATTGTTTGAGAATTCCCTTACTGGCTATAATTACTCTATTTCAAGATCATAAAAAAATGAATTTATGATAGTTTTTTTCACTAGTAATCCAAAAACAATAAAAAAAAGAGGAAAACAGAGAGACTACCAGTTAATCAATGAACCTATCAGTTTTGACTAAAGTCCAATGACATTCAGAGTGAGGTCATCCATAATTGTTGACTCAAGAAAAAGATCTTTAGGATTTTTCATTTTAGGATGAAGACTACTGTCCTTTAATTTGACCTTGTCAACATTCGTTTTCTAGTTAATTAGTAACTTAAAATGTAAACTATAATTGAAAAATAAATTTCAAATTAAAAAATTTTAAAAAGGACACTGATTTGTAAGGGAAACACTACAGAGAAATGTATTTTAGACCTAACTTCAACTAGAGGAGTATTTTTAGCCTTACTCCACTTTCCTCTACAAACCACACAGATCCTTGGAAGGCAGTGAACAACAGCCAAGTAAACAGGAACTCTTCACTTGTTTACTGCAATTTTTTAAAATCCACTTCATGGTAAAACCTCTAGGTACAAAAGAATATATATATATATGTTTAAAAGATAAACTTTGTCTTTAGAAAAAATCAAATATTTTAAATGGTCATCAGAGAAGACAACAAATAGAAACAAACTGGTCAAAATGGATGTTTGAAAACAAGCCCTGTCTTCACAAGGTTTCCTCAATGAGTTAAACAACGGACAAAGAAACATACAGTACGTCTATCTAAGTAATAAAATAAATAGGAATTGATAAATGCCACCTAGTTAGTCAATGTGTAAAATTACACTATTAATTCATAAAATTTTGGAAAATACAGGATCTTCTCTTTTAGAAATTATTCGTAATTCACTAGTATTTCTTTCTAACAATAACTATCTCCAAAAATAATCTGTAAAGGGACTCTGGACAATACGCTAAATATATAAAATATTACACCAAGATGCAATAAATATACATGTTACACACTTGATGTTTATGACTGAATGAATGGTTTGCATTTGTGACTGGGTTAAGTTACACACTTTAAAAATGTTTTATTAGCAATATACTGTCTCATGAAATAAACTGTGGAGGGTGAGGCAGTAAATTCGCTTAATTTCCTGACTCCATCAACATCATGCTCTATCATCTGGGTCAAGTCACTTCATGACTTATACTCTCTCCCTATAAAATGAGGGATAATAATACCTGCCTCTACTCGCTTACAACTAAAATAACTGTTAAAAACAAAGCTGTAAGAGAAAGATGTTATATACATGTATTAAATTTAAACATTTTACCAAAAGGAAAAAATCTTAAGACAAAAGTGTGACATGCCTGGCATACTGACCTGGAAGAGGACAGAGTAGTATAAGAAAAAGCATAGCTTTTAAAAGGAAAAAATCCAGACTTCACTACCCACTACACCTGTGACCTTGAGCAAGTCTGTGTAAACTCTCTAACCTTAAATTTCCTCATTTATGATACATGATTTATCTCAAGGTTTGTAATGAGTATTAAAGGAAAATATGTCACAGTGAGTTAAGTATTAAAAAAAAGGTTAAGTTTCATTGCCCTTAAATTTTATGGGTACATTAAAAACCATATTTCCACTTTTAAACTCACACAAAAATCTGATTTCAAGAAAAGTTATAAAGACAGGGACTGGGCTCTTCTCCCTCCAAAAATAACTCTTTAAAAAATTATTTTTGGTAACTTTTCTCTGTTTAAGGATAAACTGACATATTAAGAGTCACTTATATTTACAGACTGCATTTAACGTTACTACAAAAGTCAAACATAAAAAACAAAGATCCTTTTAACTGCCGACATATACCATTGCTAGCATTGTGTCTTCCCCTTTCAGTGTTCAAGCCTGTGAGAAAGTATAAATAGCCCTCTTTCATTTTCCTCTGGTCAGTAGCCATACAGCAGAATTTTCAGTTATATTAAATCCACAGTGGTTTCAAAGCTGAAGAAGAAATGTTAGTAGGAAGGAAAATAGTTGAAGACTACTACTAGATACAACTGACTTTCTCTATGGACATAATTCATTCCTTCAATTTAGCAAGCAAACAAAAACAAAAATCCACTCTGATGAAAGTTAAACCCTAAACAGTATAGTAACCTTAACAGAAATCAATTCAGTACTATAAATATCTAGTTATAAAATATAACTAGATAAAATATAACTAGATATTAAGCAAAAATATCATCTGCAACAAGGGAGATGGGATGTTTCCAGGGATGAGGAAATTTCTACAGTTCGTCCATAGCAAATACTATTACATGTAAGATATATCCAGTATGTACTCAGAACCCAGCAGCTGAATCCACAAGGGTTTAGCAAGCAAAAATTTTGGCACAAAATGTAGAATAACATTTACTCAAGAATAAAACTGGAGCCATATTTAGCAGTCTAAAACTTTCTTAACCAAGAAAAAAAAAATGATCATGAAGGAGGCTCCTATAATCATCTGGTTTGCTTTCTAGACAAGGTTAGAATTGAATGCCTTTAAGCACAGACTTTGGAAATCAGCTACATTTACTCTGGATGAAACTCTTTCTGACAGTTTTAAAGAAAGGTTGGAGGATAGGTCTGTTTATCATTGCTTTCACCTAAAAACCATCAATCACTAAGGGTGGTACAAGTACCAAATAGAATTTTGCTTCCTTTCTAAATATACAGTTTCCTATGAAGTACAGCACATTTTGCTTTTCCTGGTGAGTTTTTTGATGTTTTTGCAACAGCACTTTTCTTCCTCTCCAAAACAACCTCATTCCTAGTGTGCTGTTTCTGTTTGCCTCATCTGCACTTTTAGCAGATCACGCTTCAGTGACTTAGAAATCCCAGCCACCAAAATTGAAGCCAAAGTTTGAATTGAGAAGGGTGGGGGAGGGAACCAAGCAATTAAACTGCACTTGGAAGGGAGAATGGTTTTACCTCCTATGACTTTACAGTGTGCTCTTTTAATTCAAAACCAGAGTCTCCGATTTTAAGGAGAGAAAAGTTAGGGATTTATTTTTAATTTAAAAAGTTATTTGTAACTATTATAGTTCTCTTTGGCAATTTTACCTTCTGGCAATGACACAAAACCACAAAGACCATTCCACATGTTAATACTGGATTCTTCAGGTAAAATAGTTCAGTGCTCTGGGAAGTTTCATTATTAACAACTTGCTGAAATTATGACAAGTTATCATGTACTTAATTTAGAAACCAAAAGAAAGGTTAAAAAGAATGTAGTAAAGCCTGTATAAGTAGATTATAACCATGCCCTGGGGCTATTGAACCATACATCATTTCTCACACCAATGATTTAAAGGATTAAGATCCTTCCATTTTATAAATTAGAAGATAGCCTTGAAAAGCTTTCTTAAAAATAAAGTAAAACAACCTTTAAAAATATCACCCACTGAAATAACATATATGGTTAAAAGTAAAGACTTTAGCCCTGACTAGTAAGACTCAGTCAGTTGGAAGCTGTCCTTCAAACAGAAAGGTTGCCAGTTCGATTCATGCCTGGGTTGTGGGCCTAGTCCCAGGTTGGGGCACATGCAAGAAGCAATTGATCAATGTTTCTCTCATAAATCTATGTTTCTCTACTCTTTCTCCCTCCCTCCCCCTTTCTCTAAAGATAAATAAATACAATCTTAAAAAAATAAAGTTGAGACTTTAAGAAAGTAATATAGCTAACAAAGAGATCTGAAAGAAGAGTAACTACATTAAAATGAACTTACACAACAGATCAAATGCTCTATCAAAAAGTGAAACAAAATTAACAACTGTCTTTTGTTTTTTTTTTTGCTTTGCTGAATTCCCATCTTACCTTTAAGCCCCCAATAACATACCTTTGTAGAATGCCATTTTCCTGGGGTATTACACCATTGATAGCTGCCTGCAAAGGGGAAACAGAAAGCTGTTTAAAGAAGCAGAAAATATTCAGGGATGGACTGTAGTGGGATGGTGAACATTATAAAGAGAAATAAATATATTTTGTAGTAAACAAAATACTACATGTTTCCTTAATGACATAAAATATTATCTATTAAGTGTTTCTCTCTTTCTCTACTGTAAAGTTTTTCTAAAACTTAAGAAAATTTTAAAAACATGTATTTGGCATAATAGTATCCTCAAATTTTTAGTCATAAAAAGCTTAATTTCCACAGTACTCGTTTAAGCAAAATACCCACAAAATAAGTGTTTAAGGATGTCAAAACGTAAAACCAGTACCTTTAAGTAATCTTTTTAATATTAGTTTCTCCCTCGGGTTGAGAAGAACAAGATATAAAACCACAAATGAAAAACTCTAATAAGAATTTAAAGATTAGCTCAGAAATTAAATTCACTCTATCTTCTTATTATCATTTTTGGTTTTTAAAAGAACATTTAGAAGAAAAAAACATAGGGGTGAAGTTCTTTGACAAAGACAACACCATGCATGATTTTATCAGCTCACAAAAGGAGGCAGGAACATCACTGAGGAAGTTATATAAAACATTCCTAAAATTGGTCTCTAAGCTAACAAGTCACCAATTACTTAGAACACAGCACAAGTGTGACATAATATGGATGTTTCTGAGACTACTTAGCCAGCAGGCTGTTACATCCTAGATTGTGGGCAGTTCACTGCAGGGTAATGGAGAAGGCTGTCTAGATGAAAATGATATCTATCCAACTTGGTCTTGTTTCTTCCCCTTCTCCATTTATGTCCACATCAAAATGGAAAAAAAAAAAAAGCTAACACTTCAATGTTTTATCAGCTGTCTGCAAATCAACTGCCAAAAGGAGTCTATGTATTTTGTGAAACACTAACTTAAATATTTGCCAGAGGTGGGTTAGCTTTACAATTTTATACTGTTGAATGGAAATAAAGTAGAGTATAAGATGCTTGCTGTGAACTTTGAGAATTGTTTTGCCCTACTGGCAACACACACACACACACACACACACACATCCACAGATCAATATAGACAGTAGATGCCACACCCCTGACAACTCTGGAGGCTCAATAAATTCTTTGAGTCAAGCAAAAGCTAAAACCAGTTTTCAAAGCCACAAATTCAATGGAAGCATCTCTGCTTAGTGCCAGGTGAATTATCCCTTTTCTTTGACAGCAATAGTTTCACATACAGTATCTCCTTTGCTTGAAAATAGAAAATGGTAAGAGAATGTTCTACAGTGTTGGAAAAGAAACAAAATATCATAGTCTGGAAAGATTTTGTTCAAAATTTCACTAGGGAATGCCAATGTATAATGGTAAAAACACTAAGGATTTATAAAGTCCAAAGTCTGAATGTGGACTCTCTCATTTATTAATTTGATGACCTTAGTCTATTTTATATTCACTAAACCTCCCTGAGCTTCAGGTTCCTCATCTGTACAATGAGCTAATACTACAACCTCAGCCAAAATGGGCTGACTTTTTTGATTCTCAAGGCATCAAGTTCTTCTATTTCTTAGGGCCTTTGAAGATACTACATCTGTCCACAATGTCCTTTCTCCGTTCTTTGGCTAAATCTTAAAAATTGTAATGAAGGCTTCTGTTAAATATTTAAACATTTTTCTTCTCTGATTAACCTTCATCTAAGTACATATAACCCTTTACTTTTACTTCATAAAACTGCTAATTACTTATGTGTGGTGATTGTTTTATGTCTGCCTCTCTGTAGACTCCATGATGGAAAAAACAGTATCAGCTTGTTCACCTCTTAATCTCAGTTGCCTAGTATAGTACCAGCACATAAAAGATACTCAATGAGTATTTGTTAAATGAATGATGCTAGGAGTTCAAAGAAAAGCTACACAGTCAAGACTTGAGGAAGGCTCAGAGAAAGCTTCCTGGGTAAAACAATGCCTCATTTAAGACTGAAAGATAAGTGTAAAGTAGTACTGGTCTGTGGTAGACAAGTTTTTATTTTTATTGGGTAAATTCCTGAGAGTGGAACTGTGGATTGTATGGTGTTAGTTTAACTACAGAAAACTGTCAAACTGTTTCCAAAGTAGTACCATTTTACAATCCCGTCAGCAATGCATAAGAGTTGTGGTCCTCCAAATCCTATTATTTGGTGGTATTAGTCTTTTTAATTTCAGCCATTTTAGTGTTAGAAGTAGATTTTTTTTGTGATAAAAAATCCATTTTAACTGTAGAATATGATCAATTTTGATAGATGTATATACATCATCCTTAAATTTCCCTCTAGTCCCTTCCCTATCATTTCCCACCAACCTCAAGTAACCCTTGATATGCCTTCTTTAACTAGAGATAAAATTAGTCTTTTCTAGAGTTTCATTTATATAAAATGAAATCATATGGCATTTCTTATGTATCTGACTGCATTCATTTAACTTACTGTTTTTGAGATGTACCCATGCAGTAGAATGTATCTATAGTCTGTTCCTTTTTTATTGCTGAGTAGTATTCCATTATATCCAGTGGTATACACTAAACAATATTTGCCTGTTTTGGGTCACTTGGGTTACTTCCAGTAATTAGGCATTATAAATACAGCTGCTATGAATATTAGTGTGTAAGTATTTGTTTGGGGCACGTGTTTTCATTTCTTTAGAAAAATACTTTAGATTATAATTGCTAGGTTAAATGTTTACCTTTTACAAAACTACTGAATAGTGTGACTTTGGTCATATAAACTTGACTACTCTAAGATTCAGTTTACTTATCTATAAAATGGAGGTAATAATACCAATTTGCTTTACAAGTTACAAGATTGTTATAAAGATTAAATGAGATAATACAAAGTACAAATGTTAGTCACCATAATTATCCATTGCCATTATGTAGTGTTTTTGTTTTAATCTATTTTATTACATGCTGTACACCAGTGGTGCATTAATGTCTGGCAAATGCTAGGTTAGAAATCAAGATATGCTTAAATCCTGCTCCTAATCATTGAAATTCAGGTGGTCTGGAATGGGGCCCAGAAATTCCTGTGTACCACCCTCCCCTCACCCCCAATGCCTCAAGTGATTGTGATACACAGCCAGGTTTGGGGACAACTATAGATAGTTTATAGGATAAATTTCAGGGCTCTACATAAAACTTTTTGCTCTGGCATTACATGTAGAAATGTATTATTTCCCCCTAAATTCTTTATTATTTTAGAAGTCTTGAAGGCATAGATCTTTACTTAATGTCTAAAGGCATAGATCTTTCACAAATTCATATTATTAAATATGTTCAAAGTAAGGACTCTTAAGATAGAAAGCTATTGCATCCCAGCTTCATCATTTACTAGTTGTATAATTTTGAGAAAGTTACTTAATTTCTTTCTGCCTCAGTTCTCTCACCAGTAAAATGAGGTTGTGATAATGATACTTACTTGTTCACTGGTTTTTTTATGAAACTTGTTAACACAAATAAAACATTTCAGTAATATTTGATACATAGTAAACTATTCAGTAGAGATGAGCTGCTTTTACTCTATTGCCAAACTGAGATTTATACTTGTATAAAATCGCAAAACATTTTTAATCACCAACTATTGAGAGCAAAGAATGGGAACTATAAAAAACTATAAATGTTTCCAGTCACAACATGTACCTATTGCAGACAACTTATTTCTACAGACGTTTCATCTCTTTACTATTTAAATAATCTTCTATAATCATCAACACAATTCTCAGTTAGAGATAAGATGATGAGACTAAGTAGAAAAAAAGTGAGTAGTTTAATAGTCCTACAACTTACTCTAAAAACTTAACTTTCTTTTTATTAACCCTGCTGTTTATTTTTGCAGTAGAAAAGGATTCTAATTGGCAATCCTAAAACAGCTCCTAATGGCCAAATATTTGATTTTGGTAAGTTCTAATTTGATTTTTGAAGGGAAAGAAAACAAAAAGCAGAACAATTTAAGAAATGTAACCATTCTACAATCTGTTCTTCAACAAATGCAAAAAAATGTTCACCAAATCCTTTCAAATAATTATCATTATTAAAATAGACCAACATACATAATCAAGACTGGTATAGACCAAATTAAACAAAACAAAACAAAACAAAATGAGGCAGATCCTGAGACTAATACTACTACCTAAGAGACTCACCCTTGTCAAATAAGTATCTATGAATGAAAAGACCAAACAACAAACTGGGAGAACCATATAAAAAACCTCAGGGCTCCCCAACCAGGTCCTACCAGCACTTGAAGGACAACGAGTCCAAATTCCTTAGCCCAGTAGCAAAGGTTTCAAGGTTCCTTTCTGGCCTTTTCTTGGATTTCTCCTAGAGGAACCATTTCCAGCAAATCATTTGACCCACTGACTTCAGAATACCTTATGCTTTCCTAATTAACAAAATGTTTTATTCCTCTTAAGATCAAAACTGTGGAAAGCCAAGAAAATTTTCCTAAACACATTTAAAAGTTGGTAAGAATGAAATGTATTCAAACCTTAGTTGTAAATTTTAATAGAGTAAGTTAATTTCTAATTCAGTTTGTAAGCTGAAACCTGAAAAAGACAAAAATGTTTGAAGGTCAGCAGTTTAACGAGCCTATGGAGGTAGCCATCCTTAAGTGCTCAAGAAAAGACTTTTGGATGGTTCAGCAAAGCCTACAAGCTGTATCTGCTTTATATTATAAGACGCCACATAAGGAAATCACTCTACCTTGTTACCTCAAGTACTAAATATAGCTGCCTCCAATTTGAGGTTGATGAACATTAAAAGCAATTTAATTCTGGAAAGTAGATTGCAATTATCTACGTAAGAACTATGCTAGACATTGTGGATAACATATGGAGAAGACAGCCCCAACTCTTGGGAAACCAAGAGGAGAATATAATTCAATATTAAGCAGAATACAGAAAGTATCCATCTCAATAAATGGCAACTCCATTCTCCCAGTTGGTCCAGCAAAAAAACCTTGGACTTATCCTTGACTTCCTCTTTCTCTCTCTACTCCTTCCTTCACCTTTCATTAGTAAATTCTGATTGCTAAAATGTTAAAACATGTCCAGAATCTGAACATATTTCACTGCTACCATTCTGGTCCAAGCCTCTATCTTCTCTCTCCTCCATTATTGCAATAGCCTCCTAACTGATTTCCTTGCTTTGCCCTTGCTCGCCTTTAGGGTATTCTCATCAGAGTGGCTATAGTGAAGCTATTAAAATATAAGTCAGCCCTGGCTGATGTAGCTCAGTGGTTTGAGCGGGGGCCTGCAAACCACAGGATCACCAGTTTGATTCCCAGGCAGGGCACATGCCTGGGTTGAGGTTCAGGTCCCCAGTTGTGGGGCGTGTAAGGGGCAACCACACATTGATGTTTCTCTCCCTCTCTTTCTCCTTCCCTTCCCTTCTCTCTAAATAAGTAAATAAATAAAATCTTTTTTAAAAATAATAAATTATAAGTAAGATCATGTCAAACCTCTACTCAAAATCTTCCATTGGCTTTACTCTGAGATAAAAAGACAACATCCTTAAGATATTTAATTCCTCCCTCATTACTGAAGTCTAATTTCACCCCTTCTTCCTCCTTCCCTGAGCCACACCTGCCTTCTTGATGTTCCTGGAAAATGCGAGGCCTGACTTGCCATTTAAGGTTCACTGTGGTTACTATTTCCCTGCATGAAATGTTCCTGCCCACAGATATCCATATTATAGCCATTAGCCCCATGTGGCTAGTGATCACTTGAAGTATGGTCATTGTGTCACCAAGGAAATGAATTATAATTTAATAAATAACAATTATTAATAATTTTAATTTTAATACTTACATGGGGTTAGTAGCCTCTGTATTGAACGGCACTGTTCTAGACCACGCATTCCTTCACTGCACCTAATAGCTCACTTGTAATATTTTGGTCCATTTTAGATGATGACACTCAATACAGGGGTAGGTTATTTTCCTAAAACTTGCCCAAAGAAAAGAGGAAAGTTTACCCTGCAGTTGAGTTGTTCCTTATAATTATTTCATTTTTGAAGAATAATAAATTCTTTAGAAAAGACATGGAGCCTAAAACAACTTCAGGCAATACTAGTTTTAGACACTGAAACAGGTTACTTAATGGAATGAGGTAAAAACAAATGGCAAAGAACTTCAACACACATTTCATAATTATTTGGGAGTATATAAGTTCACAATTAAAACTTTATATACTATGATAAATAAGCCTGTTAAAAAGCACTTGAAAGGTTTTCATTGTAAAGCTCATGAATAGCAAATGAGTTCTTTGTGACTTGAGATTAAAATTCCCATAAAAGGTACTATACCCAGATTTTAAAGTGCTCTATCTCAAATTATCTCAGCAAAAATTAAGATCATATGCTCTGGAAAACTGAGAGACTAATTCTAGTAATGAGGAAGACACTAATGTTTAAAATGTATGTGAAGGACTGAATGTAAACTGTAATTGAAAAAAAATTTATTTTTCCATGCAAGAAAAAAACAAAAAATAAATAAAATGCATGTGAGGGGTTTGAATAATGTTTCATAAAATTAAGATAAAAAAGCAATATTTCTAAAGTGATATTTTATATTATACATTAAATATGTACATAACTCAATAAGCTAAACTTAATGACTATTTCCTCTACAAGCTTAAAAACATTTATATATTCAAGCTGACCAAAATATTTTTACTATTTTGTCATTGTGAAAATGAGAACCATCTTAAATTTAGGTACAAACAATAAGTCCTTATACATATTTATTTTAAAAATGGCTAGGCTCATCCACTCCAGCCAGTAATCATGAGGCCCAATTCAAATCCCTCCTCCATCCCTGAGCATTCCCAATCATTCTCAGACTCTCTCAATTTTTACTGCCTAAACTTATGTGAAGATACTTATTTTATGGACCACTCACTTAGCACATACTACATTTTGCCTTATAGTGTTAATCCTTTATCTCCTAGCTACCCGTTTCTTTGTCCTCATTTGGAGGCTACACTCTCATAGGTGACTGATTTTCTAGAAGACAGAAGGAAAGCTGGATCTGGTGCTCTAAATATACTAAAGAATAACAAAAGAAAATTGCCTTCAGTCTATTATACAATAGATCTGCAGGACAATTACCTCAAGTTTAGTGAATTTGAGCAATTTGCACAAAGTCAGCACTACAAAAATCCAGCTTCTTTCCAATTCCAAATTGTTGATCCTCTGCTGACTGATTACCATCTGATTTGCACACTGGTTAAATATCAGCACTCAGATGTCAAACTGCTAAAGGGGCATAAACCATTAGGTTGATTACATTTTTTCCATTTTTCCTCCCATAAACTAAGCTCCCCTCCTAACTTTATATAACTGAAAGTGATGTGCAACTTACTTTAAGAAACATTCGCTGCTTACTTCCACCTAGATTAAAAACCTCTGCACCTTCACCCTCTCCCCATACTCTCACTGCCACCACGGGAGGGGATGGAAGGCAGGAGAGGCAGGTGGAGGAGGAGAGCTAGTAATAGTGGCAACAACGTGTGTATCCAGGGCACATGATTTCATGGCAAACTGAGTGTCTGTTTTGGAAATGTCTTGGGTACCAATGGTCAGACAAGAGCCCGGACATTTCCTCTCAGAAAAAATGTCAGTGTTAACAGAAGATAAGGGATAGTAAATAGTTACGGCCTAAAGTTAGGTATGAATCATTTATCACCCTGCCAAACCAATGAAGGGAAAGGCTCAGACTGATGAGAACCACAAGTTTAGTAAATCTAAATCTCTTCTGCTTAATATCATCACAGGACAGAAATAAAAGAAATATATAGATAGAATGCAGTCCCAGAGTTAGAGATATAAATTCAGACAACAAGCCTATCATTGACTGGCTGTATCATCCCAATGTGACTTCCCAATATGGAAAATGGAAGGCAATAACAATACTTATTTCCAAGGGTTGTAAAAATTAATTAGAAAAATGAATAAAAACTACATAGGACAGGACCTGATGTATGAAAAGCACTCAATATAATTATTTTTTATTTGAAACAGGAAAAATGAGCTTTTACATTTGGCTTTGTTGATTTGGGCAAGAAAGTTTCAGATAGTAAGAGCTTTAAATCAGAACTCAGAAGACTTGGGTTCATGCTCTTTCTCAATAATTTGTTCTTTAACCTTGGCCAACTCCTATCTCTCTCTCTGAACCTTTGTTACCAAATCTGTAAAACTAAGGGAGCTGGGTATATTATCATGTATTAGATAAGATGTGTACACACAGGAAAAAAGATTTATTTAAGGATTTGGCTCATCCAGTTACAGAGCCTAGCAAAATCTGTAGGGTGGGCCAGCAGGCTGGAAACCTAGGGAAGAGCCAATGTTGCAGTTCAAGAACAGAAACTAGGCTAGATGTAAAAGCTCCAAAAAATTCTTTGTAGGTTTTAAAAACTAGCCACAAATTTTTGAACAATCCTCCCATCAAAAATTGGGTTCTTGAATCTAGGTAGGCTTGCGACTGCTTTGACCAATAAAGTGGTGGTATGCTATGTGACTTTTAAAGTTAGAGAGCTTCTACACGGTTTTCTTAAATGTTCACTCTTGGGAAACACCTTTTCAGAGCTTAGCCCCAAGCAATAGGGAAAGCACAGGCACATGGAGAGGCAGTTTAGAAATTAATCAGTTTACTGTCCCAGCTGAGCTCAGCCTTACAGTCACACCAGCACAGGTTCCAGACATGTGAGCACTGAAGCCATCTTGGAAGTAAATCTTCCAGTCCCAGGTATTCTAACTCCCTACCATGTGAGTCACCCCTAAGCCATCTGAATCCCCCTAGCTAAGGCTCCAGACATCATGGAACAGACATGCCATTTCCACTATAACCTTTCTGAATTTCTAATCTGTGGAATCTGTGCACATAATAAGTTGTTTGGTTTATGTCACTCAGTTTTGGAGTGGTTTATTACACAGCAACAGGAACTGGAACACTTTTTCATATCTAGGACTCAAAATCAGGTCAGATTCAATTTGGCAAGCATATTACTAGGCACTTTCTGAATGTAGTTTTGTTTAAAATTCATAACCTTATGAAGCAATTATGACTAACTGACAAAGCATTAAATTTAGCCTATTAGTCATGATTGGACAGTACATATTAGAAACAAAGTTCTGAATTAGTTTTTTAGGTCCCATGTCTAATATTATAATGCCATAATATTCTCAGATTCATCTTTAAAATTGGTTTTTATCAACCCTTTCCTTACAGCCATTTTTCATAGGGACTTGTGGTAAGTATCAAGAGAGGTCATTTGGGTAAGTATGAGGCTGGGAGAGGAAGTAGAGGTAGAGTACTGAAATGGATCAGCAAACAAGAGAAAAAGAACCTCAAAAAGTAGAGATTTGGACTTAGGGCATCTGCAGACTGAATGACAGAATGAACCAATACCCTTCAACTCTAGGGTATTCTTTTTAGCCTTCCATTCAGATACTGAGAGAAGCCCATTGTTGGAGAGTAAGGCAGTGCTCTGAATTAAGCTTCCCCAGTGATTTTTAATACACTAAAGTTTGAGAATGACTAAGCCCAAACTTGATTTTAAGTTTCAGCAAGAATATCTGTATTTTCTCTGACGTTATTTAATGGCTTATTTATGAAGTACATAGTCATCAAGATAAAACAATATCAAGAATCTGAACTTATATGATTTTCACAAATTAATAATAAAATATTTTTTTGCAAGCTTGAAACTATCACCCTGGGTTGGAATGGGATAGGAGTAGTTTTAAAACATTTTAGAAAAAAAATCCTAATAATTAAAATTCTGTATATCAACAGATCTAGCCAAACACACTGAGCTGATGAGGCAAATTGTCTTTTCTCAAATAAATAATATAAAATAGTCATTTTATATACATAAAATACAGCAAAATTATGCTGTTCAACATTTGAAAACATACCTGTCCCATAAAATAAGTAGCTGCAATTAACAGTGCTGAATTCATTTGAGTTGTAATAAAAAAGGAATTTTTGATCAGCAAGAATGTAGAGTACAATTCTTTACAGAAATGTAAAATTGCTATAAATGGCTCCATGAAACATTCAAATACACTTGTTCAGGCCTTAAAATATTTCTCTGAAGTTTACTGGATTACAATCCATACAAAACACTGAGACAGATAATTTTGCTTTATACACAATTTATCCTTTAACAACACAAAAAAGATGGCACTGTGTCTGAACAGATCTGCCAACTGATCCACAGATGTTAGTACCACTAGCAAGACATCACACCTAGGCATCTAACCACAGCCTGAAAATACAAGTAACATAAACTACAAAATTTGCTACTTGAATAAGCTGACAAAAGAGCTGCCATCTCCACTATCTTTGGCAGGCATTAAAAGAGAAAAAACTGCCCTGGCTGGCGTAGCTCAGTGGATTGAGTGCAGGCTGCGAACCAAAGTGTCGCAGGTTCGATTCCCAGTCAGGCCACATACCTGGGTTGCAGGCCTTGACCCCCAGCAACCGCACATTGATGTCTGTCTGTCTGTCTGTCTGTCTCTTCTCTCTCTCATCTCCCTCCCTTCTCTCTCTAAAAATAAAAATAAAATAAAATCTTTAAAAAAAGAGAGAAAAAACTAAATTAGCTTTACCTATAGTTAGTGTACCTTAAAACAAACAATTCTGTGCCTTCTCAAGTCGCATATCAAAGCACTGGAACACAGAAAATCAAAACCAAGAACTCTATAATATTTGACAATTTGATTCAAAATTTTTTGAAACCCTCCTGCCACATTTTGTCTGCTTTGCCACATGTTGCCATATTAACATTAGGCATGATAAAGAGAGAGAAAGCAAATTAAGAGCCTAACAACAGATAGTGACTCCATTATCACTGATGCACAAAAGAAGAAAAAAGAGAAGGAATGGCTGAATCACATCCAATCTACTCTCTTACTATCTGTAAATTGGTTTTCTACCCACAGCACTAATCTCTTACAGTTGAAGCTGTTTTCACTTCTTTTCATGTTCTTCTTTCATTCTCTAACCTCTCAGATCCTTACTAAGACCCCTACTGGTACCACATACATTTTATAACTACCCCTCTGTGTTCCTATCTGGACAACTCTCTTCCTAGAACAAATGTACAGTTACTTATATATAAGACTGATCTCTAAAAATGAGCACATCACCCTACTGCCCCAATCATTTTGGGGATTGTAAAGTTACTCATTTCCTGCAATAGAGAAAGAAAAAAATTAGCAAATATGAAAACAAGCATTCTCACTGCTCCAATGAAACATGTTTCCTCTAGCCACTGACAGTAAAAATGTCATAACTACCCCAGTGAACTTAGCTATCAGATCCAAATATGAAGACAGAAAAAAGAAGACAGCAGAGTGTACTGTTGTACACTGTCACTGTGCAGACATTTAAAAACTATCTTTTTCATATGAAAAGTTTTTTAATGTTTTAGGCACAAATAAAAACTTCAGATAATGATAACTCTTTACCAGTAAAATATCTGAGAAAAAGAATCCATTTTAACAAACACCTGTCTTGATCATAACATGAGAGATAATGAAAGACAGTGATGCCTTTGGCCACTTATCAAATAATCCAAGTATGCTAGCATTACTATAATTCAATAGACATGTTTTTCTATCCATCCTTTTCCCTTTCTTCTGTTCCCTCTACTCTTTTCTTCCCTCCCTCCCTCCCATCCACTCAATATTTAATGAATAATTACTGTCCCATCCACTGTACCAAGAAATGGGTTACAGTGTTGAAAATAAAAGAATAAATCAAAGCTGACAGACACTAAAACTATAAAACTCCTAGAAGAAAAAATAGGGGAAAAGTTTCAAGAGATTGCTTCTGGAAATGATTTCTTGGCTATGAGACCAAAAACACAGGCAGCAAAAGGAAAAATAAAACATATGGGATTACATCAAGCTTCAAAATGTTTGTACATCAAAAGACACAATCAACAGAGTTAAAAGCAACCTATGGAGTGGAAAAAATATTTGTGAATCATGTATCTGATAAGGGGTTAATATGCATAATATATAAAGAACACCTACAATTCAAACAACAAAACATCAAATAATTCTGTTTTAAGATTATGCCCTGGCTAGTGTGGCTCCGTGGACTGAGTGCCAGCCTGCAAACCAAAAGGCTGCAGATTCGATTCCCAGTCAGGACACGTGCCTGGGTTGCAGGCCAGGTCCCTATTTGGGGGTGTGTGAAAGGCAACCGATCCACGTATCTCTCACACATTAATGTTTCTCTCTCTCTTTCTCCCTCCCTTCCCTTCTCTCTAAAAATAAATAAATAAATTCTTTTTAAAAAATGAACAAAGGACTTGAATAGGCATTTCTTCAAAGATGATAGAAAAATGAGCAACAAGCACAAGAAAAGATGTTTAACATCACTAATCATCCAGGAAATATAAATCAAAACCACAATGAGATATACCTCACACATATTGGGATGACTACTATTTAAAGTAAATAAATAAATAAAAACAAAATAAAAAGTGTTGGCAAAAATGTGGAGATACTGGAACTCTTATACACTGTAAAATGGTGAAACTGGTATCTATAGGAAAGAGTAAGGAGTTTCCTCAAAAATTAAAAATACAACTAACATAGGCCCTGGCCTGCGCAGCTCAGTGGATTGAGCGCAGGCTTCGAACCAAAGTATCGCAGGTTTGATTCCCAGCCAGGGCACATGCCTGAGTTGCAGGCCACGGCCCCCAGCAACCGCACATTGATGTTTTTCTCTCTCTCTCTCTTTCTCCCTCCCTCCCCTCTCTAAAAAAATAATAAATGAAAAATAAATAAATAAATCTTTAAAAAAAGAAATCATTAAAAATACAACTAACATATGATCTAGTCATTATACTTCTGGACATATGTGCAAAATAACTAAAAGCAAGGCCTCTGAAAAATAGTTGCGCACCCATATTTACAGCAGCATTAGTCACAACAGCCAAGACGTAAAAACAACCCAAATAACCACTAATGAATAAATGGATAAAAGAAAATGTTGTGTACATACAGTGGAAAATTATTCAGCCTTAAAAAGGAAAAAAAATCCTGCCACAGCCTACAACATAAATAAACCTTAAGGACATCGTGCTAAGTGAAATAAGCTACTTACAAAATAAATAAATAAAAGTATAATTCCACTTATATAAGGCATCTAAAGTAGTCAAATTCATAGAAACAGAAAGTACAATGGTGGTTACCAGTGGTTAGGGGGAGGGAGAATCTTTAATCAGTATAAAGTTTCTGTTTTGAAAGATGAGTAAGTTCTGGAGATCTGTTTCACAACAATGTAAATTCATTTTAACACTATTAAACTGTATACCTATAAATGGTTATAACTGTAAATTTATGACATTTTTTAAAGATTTTATTTACTTTGTTTTTTAGAGAGGGGAAGGGAGAGGGAGAGAAACATCGATGTGTGGTTGCCTCTCGTGCCTCTCGTCCCTCAATGGGGACCTGGCCAGGAACTCAGGCATGTACCCTAGACTGGGAATCGAACCAGCGACCCTTTGATCGCAGGCCGGCACACAACCACTAAACCAGAACAGCCAGGGCTATGACATGTTTTTTACCACAATAAAAAATGCATTAAAAAAAAAGATTTCTGCAAAGAAAGAAAGAAAGAAATGGGAGGGAAGGAGGATTAAAATAAATATATTCTTTGAGAGCTGTTCCCTCTCTGAAGAGCCTATAATATATAACAAACTTTAAAAATGCATACAGATTCTTATGTTGGTTAATTAGTAGTACACATTTTTTAGTAGTAGGTTCTTGTCAAAAGCAGACGAAAACAACAGACAGATCTATAGAGAGATTTCAACAAGGAAAACTACTTTTAAGAGTGTTGGAAAAAAGATTTAAAAAGTTGAAAACATTATGTTAAGTGAAAAAAGCCAGACAGAGAGGGTTATATTTTGTATAATTCCTTTTATATGATACATCTACAACAGACAAATTCATAGATACAGAGAGCAGATTAAAGGTTACCAGAGGATGAATGAGAGAGAGAAGAGAGAATGGGGAGGGATCATTTAATGGGTACCGGATATGTTAATGAGGTAATGAAAAGGTTTTGAAACTAGAGAGAGCTGGTGGTTGCACAACACTAGGAATACACTAAAGATCACTAAATTGTACACTTTTAAGTAGTTAATCATGTAACGTGACTTTCACTTCAATTTTTTTTAAAAAATGGTTTATGTGAAGCAACCCAGCAATAAGCAACAACAGAAGTCCCTACCACCCCAACAGGAGTGGAGACACCAAGGAACAAAGTATATTAAGAAAGCCCAAGGCTACCCAGTAGCAATGGGAACCATGGAGGAGAGGCTGCCCAACAGGTGATGAAACTCTGGAGGAGCTGAAGAGACTCAAGAGATGGAATCACTGCAGGAGGCTCCACAGAAACAGGGAGAGGAAGTGGGGGGCAGGAAGGAGAGAACTTAGTTTATCACTCTCCAATCTCTTGACACTGCCTGTAATTGGATGATAGCTGAAAACCAGATGACAAGAGAGCCTGGGGAAGGTAGCTTATGTTGGTTAGCCCTATAACTCAGAACAGAGCAGGAGACAGTTGGGAAATTGGAAAATGATGAGCATAACTATACACTGAACTAAGCAATATAGAGCACAAGAACAGAGTGCTATGAGAGAAATTAGGTAGTAAAAGTCAAAGAAATTTCTATGATAAAAATTCCTCTGAAAAGGTAAAATACTTATTAAGACAAATATTAAGGGAAAAAATGGTCTTCTCAATAAATGATAGTATAGTAAATCAAATGGATACCCATGAAAAAAGAAAAACTTGGGCCTATCTCATACCATACACAAAAATCAACTCCAGATGAATTACAATCTAAATGTAAAAGGCCCTGGCCAATGTGGTTCATTTGGTTGGGTGCTGTCCCACAAATCAAAAGGTCACCGATTCAATTCCCATTCAGGGCCCCGTGTCTGGTTGCAGGTTCAGTTCCCAGCTGGAGCGTGTACAGAAGGCAGCAATCGATGGTTCTCTTTCACACTGACATTTTTCTTTCTCTCGTTCACCCTCCCTTACCCTCTCTCTAAAATAAAAATAAAATTGAAATGTAAAAGGCAAAGCTTCTTTTAAAAAATCTAGAATATCCTCATTAGCTAAGGTAAGCAAAGGTTTATTTAAAAAACAGGACTCGAAAAATAAATTCAATAAAGGACAAGATTAATAAACAGAGCTATATAAAAATTAGTCATTCCTTATCATTAAAAACCCCATTTAAAAGCAAAAAGGAATGGAAGATCTTCACAACACATACAATGACCAAAGAGCTCCTAAACAGAAAATACACAGAACTCTTGCAAATCAACAGCAAAAAAGACATACAATCTAATAGAAAAATAGAAGACTTGAGTGGGTAGTTAGCAGAGAGCATAACCAAATGGCCATTAGCAATCAGGTAAGTATAAATTAAAACCACAATGAAATGCCTCTATATGCCCAAGAGAATGGATAAAAATAAAAAGGCTGACAAATATCAAGCACTGGCAAGGACATAGAACATCTGGAGCTTTCATAATCTGCCAACAGTAATATAATTGGAGCAACAACTTTTGTGAAAGAGGTAGTGTGGTACAATCATAATGTGGAAAAAAGTAGAGTAGGAAGGTACACTACTATAAGAAGCTACACTCTAACATAAAGGTCAAAAATGGAACCAGGCTAGGAGAAAAGTCTATTGCTTGGTGGAGCAGAAAACACAAAAAAATGACACAATTCTTAAACTACTTGTTCAATAAAATCTCACAATTTGGCTTTCACAGTGATACCAACTGTGAAATACTAACATCATGGGCTGTGAAACATAAACTGATTCACCCTCAACTAAGCGGCCTCTCATTAGAGCCTAACCTCAAAGAGCTGACACCCATCTGCTGCCTTCCCCAACACATTCCACAATGGGAAAACAGGCATATGTGCCAGGGTACGTAGGAAACTGAGACTGCTGTTCAGGATTAAAGGCAGTCAAAGGCAACAAGCCTTCCTAAAATCCATTCCTCTTTCACAGCATTTTGTACTACTGAATGGAAACATCAGGAAACCAAGATCTACCCACATACCCTTGTCTTTCTTCCTACTCCACTTGTTTCTTCTAAATCTGGGCAACTATATTGCATCCTGTAACTGTGCTGCCAATTATTGACAAACTAAGGGCCAGCATTTCAGTTGCCTAAATCTCCTGAGCCAAAATGCTTTCGCAAGTGAGTAAAATAAGAAAAATACCATTCCAAATTAAAAAAAGCATTAGTAGTAGCTTGAGAGGAACTGTAAAGTTATAAAAGGAATAGTAGTTTGGTCATTAGAATCTGGCAGGCACACACCATCCAAGCTTTGGTGTCCTGCTATATCCTTAAAAAGAATCAGGAAGGCTGGTGGAAGATACATGCATCCACATCATAGAGATCTCAATTAAACACTGTCTGTTTAACCATCACCTCACCATCCCTAAGGTATCATTTAAGACATAGATACATTTTTTAAAAGGTTGTTCTTACAAATTTCCTGTGACAATCATTGGATAAATTCAGACTGACCACTTCAGTACATCTTTTATAAAAACATTTCTAAGTTTTACCAACCTATACTTTATAATCTAAATAGAATGTGTTACTAGTTTATTACATAAATAAACAAATATTCATTATGGCTTCCTCCAAGACTGAAAGTCTTGTTTATCAACTCCAGTGGTTTTTCGTAGGACTTTAAAATAAAAAATAAATACACTTAAAATTTTCCTGAGGAACATAGAAAGAAAATTTGAAGAAATGGGAACCTATCCCTGAATGGAAACACTATTTAATTGATGCCAATTCCTCCCAAGTTCCTTTATAAGAGTAAAGAATTCCAACAGTAATACCAACATTTCATTTTTGTGAACTGAACACAATAATTCTAAAACCTATCTGGAAGAAAAAACAGTTGAAAACAAGCAAAACATTTTTGTGAAAGAATTGTAATGAAAATACATTCATCCATCTCATGTAAGTATATAAGTTACCTTAAGGAAAACCACTTGAAACTAGTTCAAGAATAAAAATAAAAGGGACCAAAAGAAATCCTAGCATACAGAAAAATTATGCTAAAGGTGACATTTCAAGTCAAAGAGATAAGAGAGGTTATAAAACAATGTTCCTAGTTAATTGAAATTAACTAATTAACTGAGAAAAGGGTAAATTACATTATTATTTACATGACAGATCCTATGTGGATTAAAGAGTTAAATATGAAAAAATATGAAAACACAGTACTGATGGAAGAAATATAAGTGAACGTTTTATCTGATTTTGTGGTAAGGAAGCACTATCTATGCATACTTAAATAGGAAGAAATACAAAAGTAGTTCAGAATTTGACCACAGAAAAATAAATCTGTGACATCCTCAAGCATCAGAAATTTAAATTTTAAAAATAGGAAAATAAATAGATGCACGCACACATTTTTTAAGTACATGTATTTAATGGACAATAGTAGAAATTCACTAAAAAATGTTTTTAAAAAACTGAAAAAATGTGCAAAGGATACAAAACTCACAGGGAATAAACGTAAATGACCAATATAACATACAGGGGGACAAAGTCTCAACGAAATAAATAAAAATAAAAACAAAATAATATGCTTACTTGGAGTGCCGAATACACACACACATGCATATACATAGGAGTTCTGTCCAGAAAAAGTCCAGCCATTATAAACAGAATGAGAATGGTCTGCACTACATTGATGTAACCTGGCATTCCAAGGACTGGAACGTGCATGTGTGAACAATGATAACCACTAAACCAGTCGGTGTGGGCAGTAGATGCCACTGAGTGAGCTTGTGTACTGTGTGGCCATCACATTCAAGATGACTGACCAAGTAGAGCAATGAATCTGCATCAAATTTTTCGTTAAGCTTGAACATTCCTCCATGGAAACTATTCGGATGATTTAGAAGGCCACAGCTATGGTCAACTAGTGATTGGCAGTTTCTTTAAGACAATGAGCCTGCTCATGCATCATGTCTTGTGCTGAGTTTTCTGGTGAAACACCAAATCACCCAGGCAACTCAGGCCCCCTACAGTCCAGATTTGGCACCCTGCGACTTCTGGCTTTTCCTGAAACTAAAATCACCTTTCAAAGGGAAGAGATTTCAGACTGTCTATGAGATTCAGGAAAATATGACGGAGCAGCTGATGGTGACTAGAAGAACTATGTGAGGTCAAAAGGCACCTACTTTGAAGGGGACTGAAGCATCATTGTGCTATGTACAATGTTTCTTGTATCTTGCATCTTCTTCAGTAGATGTCCCTATTTTTCATATTCATTGCTGGACACCTCTAGAAAACCTTCTTCATATTCTATAATCCAGTTACTTTAATATCTACTGTTTCCTAAAACAACTCTCTTTCAATCTATAGTGCTTTTACATCTTATGTTACCTATCTTAGTAACTTCCTTGTCTTCAAGAGTCAAACGTCACATCTTCTGTTCAATCTTTCTGACTCTCCTCTTATCTCCTCCCTCCTGAGTCCTTCCACAACACAGGGTGAATACACAGGTATATTTAGCACCTGCTGTAACATACTGAATTGTAGATATTGAGGTCTATATCTGCCTTCCAACTACACATTGGGAGCTCCTTAAGGGCAAAGGATCTATCTGGTCCATCTTTCTCTAAGCCTGCCCCCTGGTATAGTGTTGGGGTTCCTTACATGTTTATTGAGTAAATGAATGAATATGATTATAAGAAAACAAGGTCACCACTGACAAGAGTTAAATTGTTAGCACTTTCCTGTAGTGGGTGAATAGATTTCCAAAAAAAAAAAAAATCCAGGCCTACCTATAACCTAAAAATGTGACCTGATTTGGAAGTAGGGTCTTTGCAGAGGTAATCAAGGTAAGGATTAAGATGAAATAATACTGGAACAGGGTGAGTCCTAAATTCAAAGATAGCATCCTTACCAGAGACAAAAAAAAAAAAAAAAAAAAAAAAGAGGAGGAGGAGAGGAAGGGGAGCCATCAGAATCTGGAAGAGGCAAGGAAGGATTCTCCCCTAGATCCTCCAGAGGGTGTTTGGTCCTGCCAACACTTGGATTTATGGCCTCCAGAACTATAAGAAAGTAAGACACCAAGATTTTGGTAATCTGTTACAGCAGCTGTAGATAACTAATACACTTACTATAAGAAACAACAATGTGCAGTGTGGCAGAAAATATATAAAGGGTAAAATGGAAAAATGAACACCTTTGCTTTCAACACATTTGCAAATACAGTGGAATCATTATTTACAGCTTTTAGAGAGGTAGACACATTTGCAACAACTGCCTGAACACAAAATACAGCAGTAGTGGCAATAACAAAGTGATTACCCATGGCACTTCTCAGATTTAGTATCAATTTTGATACCAGAGAGCTTTCTGGATTTCTTGACTCTGGGGTAATAAGTGCCAGTAGCATCCTTACATTACCAATGTTTTCTAAAAACTCCCTCTGAAAAAAGTACTGAAAGCTCAACAAATGTTAAGTTTAAGTGTGCAACTGCAATAATACTAACAAGAAGACATTCTCTATAGTGTATGTCCCAGTAAGGAAAATCTCAAAACCAAAACTTCATAGCTTTGAACTCAATGAACATGTTCAACATGAGTTTCTTTGTGTGTTTTTTTTAATTAGAGTTTTCCAACCTCTTTTTTCTGTGTTTGTGCTGTTTCTAATTGATAACCCCCTGATGTTTTTAGGGAACTGTTTCCTCAAGTGGGAAAATATATTTTCTGTGTAAATCTGGAAATTACTATTTCTCTGGTTATAAAGTACCATTTCTTATTCTCTTTTGAAGCAAAGGCAAAAATTAGAAATTTACCCTATTTACTCCCCTGGTTCCATTTCTCTCAAAATAGAAAATCTAGTTATCTACAAAAGTCAACACAGGCTTTGAATCTTGGAACCCACTGAGGAAGGGGTCTGCACAGAAAACAATTCACTCCACTCTGGCCGTATCATTCCAAATTGTACTCTTTGCCATAGTTACTCTTTTTTTCCAAATAGTGATCCTGTCCCAGATGCTCATTAAAACCATGTTCTTCTCTTAACTGGTCTCTCTGCTTCTATCCAGTCTACCCCCTCCCAACCTATCCTACATATTCTGTCAAAGTGAAAATCTTGTAACAATACCACCAATGTGTCACATCTCTAACCAAAAACCTCCTGGATAAAATTAGAGTTATTGGCAAAGATGAATGGGGAGGCGGGGGCGGTCAGAAAACATTTAATTCAACCTGTCATTAATCAGATAAGGTAACTAGAGCTAGAAAGTTACAATGACTTGCCTAAGAGATTATACCATACAAGGGGCAGAGCCAAAACTAGAAATCAGGTTCCCCAATTACTATTCCAATACTGGAGATGAATAAAACAAGTAAATATAAATGTCACAACTCTCAGCTTTCTTAAGGAAAAGTATTTTCATTGGGTCAGGATTAAATGGAGGACCATTAACATTTACCTAACACCTAATATGTGTGAGTTTTAACTCTCAAGTTGTTATAGCATCATTTTATAGCAACAGGCAGGAAAATAAATAGTTAAAACGTAACAGAAATAGCCCTGGCTGGTGTGGCTCTGTAGATTGAGTGCTGGCCTGTGAAATGAGGGGTTGCTGGTTCAATTCCCAGTCAGGGCACATGCCTGGATTGCAGGCCAGGTCCACAGTAGGGGGCATGTGCGAGGCAACCACACACTAATTTTTCTCTCCCTTCCTTCCCCTCTAATATTAATAAAATCTTTAAACATAACAGAAATAAATATGCATAGAGCAGAGGAAAAGCACCTAACTCAGACAGTAAAGATATTATGTAGAGAATTCAGCTGAAACTTATACTTTAGAATTTTGAATAAATATAACAGATAACGTGACAAAAGGTAGAAGAGCTAGGGTAATAACAAGTGCATATAGTCATGGCAGATTATAACAGATGCAATTTCAGTGAGACTGGAGAGTAGGGTAGATGTGAGGAGGCATGTAAAGTGAGGTAAGAGAAGTAAGTAGAAACTGTATCATATAAAGTACTTTATTTGTTGTTTTAATCCAATCAATGAGTAGAAGCAATATGACAAGATTCACTTTTTGGAAAGATTACTGTTGTCAACAACTGGAAGTTTAACTAAAAACAAATGAGGTTGACAGTAGAAAGGCTGATTAAGTAGGCTTTTTCAGTAATTCAAACTGAGACTTAACCAATAGTAGTATTATAAAGAGAAAAATTTAAGAGAAATTTGCTTAGGAACATTTCCTAACAGTACAGTTCTACTGTGGAACTGTAAAAGTAGAGACACCATCTAAACACAGTGGTTGCTGAATAGATTTAGTAAGATTTATGAAAATCAGCAAACATATAAAATAGGATATTGAACAAGTATGTGAAAGATATTAGTTCTCTTTCCCCATTTCTTTTCACCCTGAAGCCAATTAGATATGAAGACAGAAATTGTAAAATAATATCCAGGTGCCTGACTGGCCAGTCCATCTGGGTATATCAGGGTACCATTAACCATAGAATATGAGGGGGGACTCCCCCAAAAATAGAATTATCTTCTGCAGGGCAGGCCCCTTGTAGTACAGGCTTCCCCCACTAAGTCAGTGTCCTAGGAACCCATCTGTATCAGTGTACCAGCTGGCATTGCTGTGAGAGGCTGGCTGCATTCAGCTTCAGTGAATTTTTTTGTTGACTCTTTTAATGTGTTTGCCCATTTGGTGATGGGTGAAGCATGAGCACACCTGCCCACACTGCACTGAGTATTCAGTAGTTTTGTTTTTTGTTTTTGTTTTTTTTTGGGGGGGGGAGGGTTGGCCAAAAAAAGGCAGGACCCCTAGGTCCTCCCTTTCTATTTACCCGATCTCGGCCACAGTGGCCTTTTTTGTTTCCCCATATAAAAAAAATTCCTCAAAGATAAAAGTTTCCCGGATGTGAAAGAGGTGAAACAAAAAATGGCAGATGCACTAAAAGGCATCAAAATCAACAAATTCAAGAACTGTTGTGAAAAGTGTGGGAAAAAAGTCTCAACAGGTATACTGCATCAAATGGAGAGTACTTTGAAGATGACTAAAGTTTAAACAAGTAAGAATAAAAACACAATTTTTAATAAATAAATTCCGGGGGGGGGGGGGGGGTTGGGTCTCCCCAGTATAAAGAGAGAGGATAATAATTTTGTGGCATGTTGCATTTAAGATACCTGTGGGATATCCAAGTGGAAGTGTCTGATGAGTGATTAGACAGAGAAGAAGACTCCAGGCCTGGGTGCAAAGTCTGGGCATAAAGGTAATTGGCTCTGACCTTGGGGACATTTCTCTAAATCTCACATTGTTTATTTGTAAACCAAAGAAAACACCACCTATCTTATCTATTTTACAAAATGAAAAGAGTGTGCATAATTCTCTGTATGTTCTTAAAACTGAAAAACATTCTAAAACCATGAACTAGTATTATTAAAATTCAGGAAATCAATTAATAAATATTAAAGTTTACTCTTTGTAGTAATTTTGTTGCCAACCTTTTTGTTTTGCAAAATTTCAAGCTAGAGAAAAACTGAAAGAACAGTACAATGAACACCAATATACCTCTCACAAGACTCAATAATTGTCAATACTTGCTAAATTTACTTTCATTGCCTCAGGCCATATGCATACACCTTTTCTTTTGGAAACATCTTAAAGTAAACTTCACACATAATGAAACTCTACCCCAGCATTTAATCTTAAAAACAAGGACATTCTCCTACATAACCACAACACCATCACTACATTTTAAAAATTTAATACTGACACTATATTATATCTAAGACAGAGTGCATATCCAAATTTCTCCCACTGTCCCAATTGTCCCTTTATAAGTGTTTATTGTTTTTGTTGCTTGTTATATAGTTTTGCATCTGGATCAAGTTAAGGATCAGTCAGACACTGCATTTAGCTATCCTGTCTCTTAGTCTTCTTTACTCTAGAACAGTTTGCATTAATAATTTTAAACTAGGTATTTTATCTTTTCATTATTTATTGGAGGGCAAGAAAGGGAGAGAAAAAGAGAAAGAGAGAAACACTGATGTGAGAGAGAAACATCGATTGGTTGTCTCTTTACATGCCCCCACCAGGGACTGAACCCACAACCTAGGTGTGTGCCCTGATTGGGAATCAAACCAGCAACCCCTCACTTTGCAGGACAATGCCCAACCAACTGAGCCACACTGGTCAGGGCTAAACAGGTATTTTTTACCAGAGTGATCCACAGTTTGGATTTGCATGATTGTTTCCTCATGATTAGATTCATTTCAACATTTTTAGCAAGAATACTATATAAGTGATGGTCTTCTTTATGAAATTCATAACATAACATGTAGTGATTTTAATGTGAAATCTATGTTTTCTACAAAACAGGTAAAAGGTGAGTCAAATTAATTCCATTAGTAAGTTCAAAGGCAACAACTGAAACATAATTCTGATTTTAACATTCATAACAATTTGTGTCAAGTACATACTCAATCCAGAAACTCAATTCAGTCATCAGCTTTATAAAAACAGTAGATCAGATTGGAAAAGGAAAAACTCCTTTACAACTAGATGCCCTTTAAAACTATAGTGCCTCTAACCCACTTCCTCAAAAATCAAATTGTAAAAACATGCTCTACTTTTTAAACATCCTTCAGTGTCATTACAAAAGGATGGTTTTATAGACTCAACTACCTGGGCTAAACCCTGCAGATACCATCAGATGGTGGGTGTTTCTTTTAAAAAAGTGAAGAAGAATCTATAACTAACATTCAACAACTGACTATCTTTTAAAGCTCTGATTGTTAAGAAAGCTGTAGCCTGAGAAGTCCATGTGGCCACATAAAACACAGGGCGATTGTACACACTGGGATGTGTAGGGTGGCAACTAGGGACAAAAATTACTCTAAAGCTTCTCTGAAAAATACCTGTGACAACCAACCTGTGGCTACCACAAATGCTACTGGTTTTTGCAAATATAAACATTCTGGAAAAAAATCAAAAGTTTCTCAGTGATATATTACAAAAGATTTTCTTTTATTTGGAAACCTCAAATGTGTCAACTATAACACATCATTATTACTATTAAACTGACTAATAACTCTTTTTTTTAGATTTTATTTATTTATATTTTAGAGAGGGAAGGGAGGGAGGGAGGGAGGGGGAGAGAGGGGGCAGAGAGAGAGACAGACAGACAGACAGACAGACATCATTGTGCGGTTGCTGGGGGTCATGGCCTGCAACCCAGGCATGTACCCTGACTGGGAATAGAACCTGCAACACTCTGGTTCGCAGCCCGCGCTCAATCCACTGAGCTACGCCAGCCAGGGTTATAACTCTTTTTAAAGTTGTAACAATAAAAGTATCCAAATCAGATTCAAATTAATATCTCAGACCAATCTTTCACATACCAATGTTGGACAATGAAGATGTTTTCAGTATTCACTGTATCAAGGTATAAACCAGCGATTTGCAACATTTTCATCTCATGGCACACATAAACTAATTATTATAATTCTGTAGCACACCAAAACATATTACATTTTTGCCAATCTGACAAAAAATAGGTATAATTTTGATTTATTCACACGATAGCTATTGTTTTATTGGCTGTTATCATTTTTATATTTGACAATCTAAGGAAAAAGAGATTAGTGTCCCTGACTAAATAGTCAGGTATTGTATGTTTTAAAAAGTATTGCAATATACTAGTTGAAAATCACTGATATAAACCATTGAAATAAATGTCCATTATCAAAATACTAGGGGAAAAATATTCAACTTATCAGGCATTCCTAAGATCTCAGTTGCTGCTCTTCTGATATGCTCAGAGCACAAAGGACTCTCTATTGCAAGATGCAGAGTAGGTTTTTTTCCCATGGAGAGAATATACATTTATTAGCATGTTACTTGCTTAATGACTGCACAATTTTGGTTGGCATTGTACAAAAAAAAAAAAAAAGGAAGAAAAGGAGTTCATTTCTGTGACTAAATTGCCACTATTATTTTTATAAACAACAAAAAAATCAATTTGCTACCTACTCATGAAACATTTGTTTACATTAGTTTATAATACTGACACCAACACAAAGCAAATGGCCACTTTGGAATGGCCAGGTTCAGCAACAACACATGGCAATAAATGAAAAAGACCCGTGCTGACAGACTGAATCCTGAATGTTCCTGAAAACATATATAATTTTTCCAACTTTTATGTATTTCTCTCTCATCCATAGGTTTCAAATATTTTAAGATGTGTGATCCAAAACAGTTTAAGAAAAAGTGATATACGTGTGTGTGCATGCTTACATATAAACATAACAGAAAAACAAAGACTAAAAGGAAATATACCAAAATGCCACACAAAAGTGATGGTGATGATTATTAGTGTCTCTCTCCTTCGTTGCTTCTATGTAATTTTCTTTTTTTCCAGTAATATCTATGCATTGTTCATGTATTAAATACATATATTTTTGAAATATAATTAATAGTAGTAATCTCAGAAGAAACAGGCTAAACCTAGCTATGGTTTTCATTTGTATCTTTGCCTTGAAGGTTTTAGTAAAAAGGAAGAATAGGATAAGAATTCTAGGACTTTGGCTAGCACAGGAAAAAAAAGAGAAAACGATATGAAGTTATTTGAAAAGCAACATTTTGAACTTAGCCAATCAATTAATATAATGAGACAAAAATACTTGGCGAGAAACAAAATCCAGATAGTAAAAGATTTTTTAAAGGAAATTATTAAGATAAAAAGAAAAACCCAGATATGAGGCATACAATTTTAAAGACATCAAATCAAAAGCATGGCTTGAATAAAGTAAATGATTCCAAAACTTCACTGTGACCATTCGTTTCTATTTCCTTTCCATCGAACCTTCATACCAGTTGCTAAGCAATATCTGCCTAAGTGTTGGACTATTATACTTCCTAACTAGGAATGCTGGGTCATTACATTTCCAGACTAAGTAAGAGATTTGGCACCGGTTACATTTCCTGACTGACTAGGAATGCAAGGGCCTCATTATACTTTCTAACTTAGTTGGAATTCTGGACTTCATTTCACTTACTGACCAAAAATGTAAGATCCTGTTAAACTTGTCTAAATATATTGAGTCTTGTTGCCCTAAAGAGGAGTACTGGGTCCAGACATACGGACTAACTTGCACTGAGCCTCATTATACTCACTGAAAGTACTTAACCCTTTCACATTGACTAACCAGAACCAATACTTTCATTCTGATATAAAAATCTACATTTTGAGCTCTGAGATAAATGCAATCCAAATGGTGAAAGGCAGGTAAGTACAAAAAGAACTGAGGATCTGCATAATGCTTTTTTTTTCAGAACAATCATGAGTTCTTCCATATTTCTTCACTGACAAGCATTATACAGCTTATCATTTGAGGTCTACTGTAATAGAACACTATTTTAATCCAAATCAATATAATTTTACATCATTCTTAAGCATGTATTTAAATATTTCATGCATTAATGAGAAAATCATTTTTGGGTTATGAATTAGCAAACTGAATGTTCCTGATACACATAAACTCCTCATCTACATAATCCTACAAAATCAAGACTCCATCTCTTGCTCTGGCTTCTCTAGGTAGTCCTCCTCCTTCACTCACTATACTCAAGCCACATCAGACTTCTCCATCTTCCTCAAATTTAGGTTGGCTTTCACCTCATGGTCTTTGCATTTGCTCTTCTTTCTGCTTCTACAATGCCTTTTCCTTAGATCTTTACATGGCTGACTCCTCATTCTCAGGCATAAGCTAAAATGCTACCGCATAAAATAACCTTTACCTGAATCCACAATATAAAATTAACCCTCTCTATCTTCAGTCCTGTTGGTTTTATTCATGGTATTTATCATTTTCTAAAATTATACTGTATACTTATAAATTTACTTGCAGATAATAGAGCTCCCATCTATCCAAAACTATCAGTTCCAATAAGACATGGACATTATTTATCTTATTCACTGTTATATTTCTAGTATCTAGAAAGGTACTGGCTCACAAGAGGCACTCAATGTAATATTTTAATTAATGAATAAGTGAAAAATATAAATTCATTTTGGTATTACATATTAGCTTTTTAGAACATCATGCCAGGTGTTAGATGTTACCAATGCCGTTTGTGTTTGTCTAAAACCACAACCTAAATTTATTACTCAAACACACTAGTGATCACAATTGATTTAAACATACTTTAAAACAAATATTGTTACAATCAGAAATATATGCCCACTGGTAAGTATTCAGAAGCAATTATCTCACTTTTCCTGCAAAATTGGACATGACCCCACAAACCTTAATACACTTCTTAAGGCAGACACTATCAATTGCCTTTGCGCACAGTGAAAAAAAAAAAGTTGAACAAAGTTGGCTTACGTGCTAAAAACTGTCTGCCATCTCTAGTATAGTAGGATCTGAATCTAGAGTCAGAAGAACTAAACTTCCAAGTTTTGGCCCTATAGCAGTGTCAATACAATGATGGAATCTAGTCAGGAAAACTGTGTATCCTGTGGATACACAGGATCTGAAAGATAGTGTAAAGGTAACAAAATCAATGATTCATAGATTCTAGTGTGCTTAAAGGATTTTCCAAGTCAGGCTGATATGGGATTTTATTGGGTGTGGGCAAGAGGGATGCTTGAAATTAAGATTACAAAGGAGTCCTGGCCAATGTGGCACAGTTGGTTACAGTGTCATCCTGTAAACCAAAGGGTCACAGGTTCAATTCCTGGTCGGGATATATGCCTAGATTGCAAGTTCAGTCCCTGATCAGTCCCCACCTAGTCAGGGTATGGGTAAGAGGCAACCAATAGATGTTTCTCTCTCACACGGATGTTTCCCTCCCTGTCTCTCTCCCTCTGTCTCCCTCTCTCTAAAATCAATACCCATGTCCTCCAGTGAGGATAAAAAACAAAATTTGTGGGACTTCCAGGAAACTGAAATAAACAGTGGCTGCCTAACAATCTGTCATCTAGTATTTCCATCTGTGTTGTTTATCAACTTATTTACTCTCACATTCAAATGCACGCTTCAATTACATAATGTTCTCTTTTTTAAATCCTTTAAATATCTCTTTTAAAGTGACCACAATGTTAAGTTTTCTCACTAGAGAGAACTGGATGGACACTGCAGAGGGAAAAGGTACTCCTGCAGTTTCTGGCTATAGCATGGAAACCAGCAGTGTGGGAGGGAGGACCCCCAATGGAGTTCTGCCCTAATCATGGACCCAGAACATGGTCCCTCTGCAACCTTTGCCATCTTGTCCTAGTGATAATTTTTCCATGGCCCTCTCAACATGGAAACCAGTGTCCAAACGTTTCTTGCTCAATCACCAGTTCCCTGACTCCTTCTACAAGCCCCTCTGCACAGCCTTCCTGTGGCCAGAGGGTTCACACCATGCTGCTACTCCTAAAAGGCCCCTACCCTCCAAAAGCAGCCTGTCTGTGCCCAAAGGATCCCCAATTCCATGCAAGCCCACTGCACACCAACACTACTGATTGCTGACTTGTTCCCATATCTGTACACCTGAGGGTGCAAATTACTTGCCCAGTGACTATTTCTCCAACAAGTCTTATTTTCTTATTTGTCCTTCCTTGGGTACTCTCCCTCAGTCCTAGGGTATAAGATAGTTTCCTCATAGCTCAACATAGTTAACAATTTATATTAAACTTCACCTGTTTAACCCACTGTATGGTTTTCCATATTCTGATTAGATCCAAACTGTTACAACATCCAAAGCAATACTGAACAAGGGGAAAATAAAGGTAAACAAAAATCATGTCCTCATCATGACTTGCAGAAAAAGAATGCTGAAACTGCCCTGGCTGGCGTAGCTCAGTGGATTGAGCGCGGGCTGGGAACCAAAGTGTCCCAGGTTCGATTCCCAGTCAGGGTACATGCCTGGGTTGCAGGCCATAACCCCCAGCAACCGCACATTGATGTCTGTCTGTCTGTCTGTCTCTCTCTCCCCCCCTTCCCTCCCTAAAAATAAATAAATAAAATCTTTAAAAAAAAAGAATGCTGAAACTTCTAAATAATTGTAAATAAGTAAAAATATTACCAAGTCTCATCACATAGCCTCTCCTGGTACCATCCCTAAACCACACAGACAGACCCAAAAATATTGAAAAGAAGGAAAACCAGGGAAGCTAGAAAATTAAATTGCTCGAAAACTATTGCCTGAGAGTCTAAGTCCTTTCTATGTGAAAACACTAAAAAGCATATAAACAGATCAAATCAAAGATCACAGGTCAGGGACTTCAAAAAGCACAATGTAAAGGAACGGTGATGAATTTAAGGAGACAGTCTAAGAAACACATAGCTTCTTCTGCAGAGAGAAAAATAAGTTAAAAAAAGTGAAAAGATCCTGTTAACAATTGAGTAGTAATGCAAAGAAGATTCAAAACAGAAAATTTTAGGGTCTTATAAAACGAAACAAGAATAAAGTCAAAGCACTCATTACTCCCCACTATCCCTTCCCCTCCTCCCCCCCCACACACCAATAAAAGCCAAAAAAAAAAAACAAAAAAAACTAGCTACAGCATTTGAACTTAGCCAAACTGACAGAAGAGGGCGCCATTAAATAAAAATCTTGTAAATCCCATTACCATAAAAATGAACATACAAATCAAAAAATATGTAAGAACTATTGCAAAAAAAATCAGAAAATGAAATTTCATACATATCTATCTACTCAGGAAAATTCCCTCCCAAAAATAACTATGAAGCAGGAAAAAACTATAAATCAATACTCCAAACTTTATATTTAAATATACTTAAATAAGCATTTCAGGATTATAAAAACCCACTTAGAAAAACCCACTTAGAGAATTCCGAAACTATGAACAACAATACAAAAGGCAGGAAGAAATAAAAGACATTGATGATACTCAGGGAAAAAAAGAAAAATTCTTAAAAATGAAGAATAAATCACAAGGTGCACAAGGGAAAATATGTGTATGCCAACAAAATTTAATGTGGACCATTGAAGAAAGGTAGAAAACAACCAAGAGATAAAAGTAACATAATGCAAAAAGTAAAAAGGATCAGAGAGAAGAAAGTAGAAATGGGAGACAATAATATTCATATTGTCAAGTACCAGAAAACTAAACAAAGCAACTGAACAGAACTAAATTTTAAAACTATATTCTACAAAAGCTCTCCGAAAATACAAAAAGGCATAAATCTAAAAATTGAATAACTACTGGATGCTTGGAAAAAATTAATCCAGATGATCAACTGTAAGACATATTCTGCAAAAATTGCTCAATTTCAAATGTAAAGATAAAATCCCCAAGGTCTCAAGGCAAAGATCAATAACTTAGAATGGCAAAAGAATGACTGGCATTAGTCAATATATAGAGATAGCAAGGCAACAGTGAAGCAGTTTTTTAAAAAACACAAAGAAAGTATGAACCACAGATTTTATACGCAGACAAGCTGTCCTTCAAATATCAGGGTAACAGAAAAAGTGTTCTCAACGTACAAGAACTTGGGAGAATTCTGCACCCACCAGTCTTTCTTGAAAAATCTACTAGAGAAAGAGCTTCACCCAACCAACCAATGACCATGAAAACTTTAGCAAAAGGACCTATTAATGATTATTTTATCAGGATATAAATATAAGCTACTAAAGCAAAAAATTCACCTCAGAATAGCAAATACACCAAAGCATGCGTAATTATAAAATATTATGACAGCACTGACACCAAACATATCAATCATATTAGTGAATATGAATGCACTTACCCATTAGAAGAAAAATATTTCAATTTGACTCATGAAACAACACTTAACTATATGTGACATACAAAAGATATACCTAAGACCAAGTAATTCAAAATGAGTAAGAACAAAGTAAAAACAACAACAGGCTAACGAAAACAAAAAGAGAGAGTAAGAGGTAGCCTTCTGATATTAAACAAAGTAGAATTCAAACCCAAAGCATTAAGAATGATAAAAGTCATTTGTTAATGCTAAAAGCCACAAATCACAATGAAGATATTACTCTTATGAATATGTATGCATGAAATAACACAGCAACCTACTTCATGAAGAAAAAAGTACGGATTTAAAAAGAAAGGAGGTAGAAGCTCTTATGGATATATATTAAACTCTACCTTCTAACAGAAAACACACCTCTCAAAAGCCAGAGACACATACACAAAAAAACAATCATATGTTAGGTCACAAAGAAACTGTTTTCACCAAACAGAAATGTTATAAACAAAACTCGCTGAATGAAACACAGTGGAACTAGAAATTACTGACAAAAAGAAAACAGAAAGGACCTTGCATCTTAGAAACTTTAAAACCATCTACTTCATATTTATTGGAGAAGGAAGAAATAAACTGAAATTACAGAGGTTTTCAAAAAATGACAAAGAAGTATTGCTTCCAACTTTATAATGAAGAGACATACATGACATTTCTGGAGCTCACTGGAATGCTCAAGTCACAAAGCAAACCATTGGCCCAAAATCTAAGACAGGTGCATGCAGAGAGAAATAAAATGTGAGCACTGGCTTACTCAAGTCAGTTCCAATCGGGTGCACTGACAAATTGGTGGAGACTAACAGTGCACTGGTAACAGTGAGTTAATAAGGCAAATAGGATTTCTGCATTAAGGCCACCAAATGCTCACATAAAAAATAAACTGGTGAAGTCCTAAGAAAGTCTCCACTAAGATTCAAAACAAAGGAGAGAATCACCAACACTGGAGGGGCACAAAACTCTGCAAAGACCCTTCCATCTCCCTCACAAAACAGAAGACTTAATCTGAAAAGGACAACAAACATTCAAACCTTAGGGTACTGATGATATCCATGGCAACCAGGAGAACAGATAAGGGGTGGGGGTAGAGATGGAAGGGTAGCAGGAAGAGGAGCAGGAAAACATGTTCGCCTCAGAATTATAGCTGGAATGAGAGAGGAGCTTTGAGAAGACCACAAACCGAAGACCTAGGGATTCAATGCCCCCAGAAGACTATATAAATATAACCCACTAATACAAACGTGGGATTCAGAGATTCAGGACAAAGAATGCTCTCCAGTCACCATGGCCAGGATAACTAGCAGAATAACAAGTAACTTGTGAAAGACATACTCTCTGATATACAGCTCAAAGGAAAAAACCAAAAAGCTAAGGGTGGAACAAACATAAAAAAAAAATCTAGCTCATGCGTTCTCCCTCCTCCACTGCTGCTGCCTCCTTCTGCTGCTCCTGGTGCTGTTTGTGTGTTTCTTCGATGCAGGCGTGGTACCTCTTTTGTGAAGTGGCAGTTGAACAGACACCAGTGCTCACCATGGCAGATGAAAAGCCCAAAGGAAGAGTCAGACTGAGAATAACGATCATATTGGGGTGGCCAAAAAGTCTGTTATGTTTTTTTCCATAAAGTAAAAGACACATTTTTCATTTTCACCAATAACTTTATTGATTTGGATATTCTGAGTATGTCAGCTATCTCCTGAGTGGCAGAATACTGAATCATTATCAACTTTAAGTGGTCTACTCCACCATGGAACATCATCCAGCAAGAAATCTCTAACGTGAAACTGCACAAACAACTTTTGACAGGTTCAATCAGTCACAGCACCTTCTCTATACACTGCACAAATCTTTTTTTTTTTTGCATTTCAGTTGCATGTTTACCTTTCTTGAAATAACAAAGCATAATATGCAAAAATGTCATTTACTTTCTTCCATCTTCGATATTAAAATGGCTACACAAAATTCACCAATTTGGGGAAGTTTTTTTAAAATGCATGCTGATATGACAGCTGTCACAATGCAATCTAACAAAACTGTTTCAAACAAAGTTAAAGACAACTAAGCACTACTAGGGCTATCTTTCAGGAAAAACAAACTTTTTTGCCAACCCAATATTAATTTTAAGGTAGCAGGACAGGAGGAAGGTGCACTTTCAGAGGCATACACCACTTAATACACTAATGAAAGCCTATTGTGAATGACAGGGTTTATCAATGAGGCAGATCATATTCCAATTTGACAGGCAGCCAATCAATGAAAGAGACACATCTACACAGTTGGAAACTGAAAATGAAGATACAATTGATGTGTCCCCATAGAAGATAGGAGGTGTCTACTAAAAAAGAAAGCTGCTACTTTACTTCAGAACTCTGTCCCTCCAGACCAAGAAGCCATTCTCAATTAGTAAACCACAATTTGGTTCCACCACATCCTGACTACTACAGTCTAGTTTTCTCTATTCTTTCATTTTCTCCTTCTACATTCCTTTATTATACATAAAGTACCTGAGGTATGTGCACAAGCATTTACATTTTTTTTAAACTAAATGGCAATGGTATGTTTTAACCAACATCAAATAAAAATGGGACGGGGAAAAATACTGGTTCTGTTAGAATACCCCTTTCTCCATTAGTGGCATGCTCATTCAGCTCTTTATATTCTAGTAAGTTATTTTGCTCCAGCTGGTTAATAAAAAAGAATATAAAAATCCTTGCATACCTTGTTTAATTGGAAGAATTCTAATGCTTTTCACTGATTATTATAAAACCAAGGGTAATCATAACTTTATATATAGCTATTACATATAGGGCAATCTGTCTTTAGGGATAAATTACTCTAGAAGAAGTGAATCCCAGAAGTTTTTTTTATTTAAAAAAGTTTTTTTATTTAAAAACTTATAATTTAAAATGGAAGAAAAATCTCTAGCACACTAGTCAACACCCTAAATACAAGGTATCACAGGAGAAAACTGAAAGCTTTGGTGTATTGAGCAAAGTCACAAAAGAAATTCAAACTCAATCCAACTCAAAATAAGGTCAACTCAAACGCCTGAAGTCTTAGCATAAAGAAAAGCATGCCTATTTGCAGACATAACCTAGTCTCTACCAGCCTAAATAAAAAGCCCAGCCTTTAAAAACAGCCACCAAAAAAATTGCAAAGCATATCAAAAGACCATAAAGACCACATTTGTAAGTGACAAGTAATTACCAGAAACAGACTCATGTAGGATACAGACATTAGACCTGGCAAGGAATTTTAAATGATTATGACTAATATGTTAAAGGCTCTAGTAGAAAAAATGGACAACACCTAAGATCAAATGGGTAGTTTCAGCAGAGAGATAGAAACTATGCTAGAAATAATAAACAATAACAGAGATAAAGAATGTCTTCAACATACTTATCAGCAGAACTGACATAATCAAGGAAAGAATCAGAGAACTGGAAGATAGGACTATAGAAATTACTAAAACCTAAAACATATAGTAGGAAAAAGATGAGGAAAAAAACAACAGAAAATCCAAAAGGTGTAAGACAAAATAAAACTCTTTAATATAATATACATAGCCAGAAATACAGGAGAGAAATAGAAAAGAACAGATAAAAAATACTAACCAAGATTTTTCAAAACCCATTAAAGGGAGGTGGTAATTTGCACAACACTGTGAGTACACTAAATACCAATGAACTCTCCACTTTAAAATGGTTAACTGCATGTTATATGAATTTAGTCTCAATATGTAAAAAAATCTTCAAAACCACAGATCCAAGAACACCAAGCAAGTCTGCACATGTGCATATGCCCCCTGCACTCTAAGGCAGATGATATTCGAACTGCTGAGAAACAAACACAAAAAGAAAATATGAAAGCAGACAGAGGGGGCAAAATGATTACATTCAGATAAACAAATATAAGACTAGCAACAGAATTCTCTCCAGAAACCATATGAGCCAGAAGATAACAGAGTGACATCATTAAAGTGCTAGAGTAAAACTAACCCCTAAAAAGTCAACCTAAAATTCCACACCCACTGAAAGTTCTTTCAAAAATGAAGAAGAAATAATAATTTTCACAAACAAAAAACTGTGAGAATTTATTTCCAGCAAACCTACTCTACAAGAACTATTAAAGAACGTAGTTGGCAAAAGGAATATACCAGAGAAAATCATAAATTTATACCAAGAAATGAAACAAATGAAAGTAAAAGAAAATTATTTCTGGCTCACATTTCATTTCTCTAAAAGATAATTATCTGAAGCAAAAAACAACAAAATATTGTTCAGAGAATATGCAAAACTAAAATACATGCCAACAATAGTACAAAATGGGTGAGAAGAAATGGAACTACTAAAAAGCTGTAGGGCCATCACACTATACATAAAGCAGTATATTATTTAAATATGGATTCTGATTGTTTAATGTTTATATTATAAAACCTAGGATAACTACTAAGAAACAATTTTATAAGATGTATAGTGATAAATTAAGAGAGGAGATCCCTGGCTGGTGTAGCTCAGTGGATTGAGCGCGGGCTGCGAACCAATGTGTCGCAGGTTCGATTCCCAGCAGACCACATTACCTGGGTTGCAGGCCATGGCCCCCAGCAACCGCACATTGATCTTTCTCTCTTTCTCTCTTTCTCCCTCCCTTCCCTCTCTAAAAAAAAATAATAATAAAATAATTTTTAAAAAAGAGGAGATAAAATAAGTGGGCAAAAATTTTAAGAAAAACAGGATAGTTTTATTGTCTCAATATAGCTCCCCACAAGACATTTATTAATTTCAAAGAGAAAAAACTTCACAATGGAGAAACTTGAAAGACATCATCTTTACTGTGTCCAAGGTAATACCACCAGTAATGAGACATTTTGACATCATGCACGTCCTGTTACACTGCGAAAAGCACAAAAGCACATCTGTGATACTCTTGCCAAGAATGATTAAGCTTAGTGTATCATGCATGAGAAAACATCAGACAAATCCAAACTCAAGAATATGCTACAAAATACCTGATCAGCACTGATTCTACCGCTCCCCAAGTGTAGTGGTCATGCAGCAAAAAAAAAAAACTAAGGAATTATCAGAGACTGGAGGAGGTGGTAAAGACATGAACTAAAGGCATTGTGGATCTTAGGTTAGATCTTGAACCAAAAAAGTACATTAACAGAAAACCTAGTAATAGTCAAATAAAGTCCATTACTTTAAATACTTTAAACCATTAAAGTATTTAATGGTTTTGTGCCAAAAGTACAAAAGTGCTTTTGCATTATAATACTATTGTACCAAAATTAGGAAGAGTACTGTACCAATTATACTGCAGTTGTTCAAGATGTTAACATTAGACGTTTGATGAAGAATTATCAAGAACTCTATACTATTTTGCAACTCTTCTGCAATCCCTGAACATTTTAAAATATGCTCATGTTCTAAACACATTCTGTTATCAGTCATTATACATCTTTAAAATATTCATTCTCTGTGCATTAAACAAATCACCAAGAAAATAATCCAAAAATTCCAGCCTACAATTTGTGAGAGTGCTATTGGACTTGCTGTGTCAACTACAATACAGACCTCTGACTACAGAGCCTACTGGCCTCTAGAATTATACTTCAATTTTGAACTGAGAAGATAATAAACAGCTTTTTAAAAAAATCAAAATTCAAAGATGATAGTAATAATGTGGCAATACATTAGAACTATTCAAACAGTCTCAAATATATCTACACAGCTACTAGCAATGAAGTTATTAAAGGTATCATGTTATGCATTTTCCCAGCTATATCTGTGAATAAAAGTGTACGCTTATGCATAAAGCATTCCCTTACACACCCTAGCTGAAAGTCATTTTAATTCTCTCAACAAGTATAAAAGGGGGGGGATGGGGAGGGAGAGACTGAGAAAAGGAGGGATGAACAAACAATGTAACAAAGGCTAATGTTAAAAGAACAGTACCACATTAAAGGATACAAAGAGATGATGAGGCTGTTAGGCCTTAAAGAATAAAATCTGGATGGACAACAGGAGGGAGGGGAAGGAATCCATGGGAGACCTATAAAGCAAAGGCCCAGCAGTACGAATACATTTGGTATGTTTGAGATTACAAGCTAATCTGGCTATATGAGGTCATACAACCTCCTGAGTTATGGAAGCTCATTCATAATGAAGAGGCAGGGTTAAATGATAAGAGGACTTTTAACATTAAGCTAAGGAATTTCCAGACAAGATGGACATATAAGTAAACACGGCTCACCTCCTCACACAAACACAGCAAAATTACAACTGATCTACAGAACAACCATTATTCAGAAGCATAAACCAAGGTGAATGGAAGCCCTACAACTATGGAAATAAAGAAGAACCCACATCGTGACTGATAGGAGGAGCAGAGACATGGAATGGGCTGTCCCACCCCCACCACATGGTGGATAACAATAAGGAGGGATATCTTGGGAGCGAGGGGTCCCAGCCTAACACTAGGTAACACAGACTCAGGGTTCCAGAGCCAGGAAGATAAGTTCCCATAACTTCTGGCTGTAAAAAACAGTGGGGATTGAGGATGTGGAAGACAGAAACTTATGGAGTCCCAGGCAGTTCCTGTTAAAGGGCCCACTCACACACTTACTTAGATTCACTCCCTCTGAGCTCCAGCATGGGAGCAGTAGACTAAAAGTGATCAGGGACATACAGGAAAAAACTGAAATGGCTGGCAACAGGGCAAGAGCTGGGGAGCAGCTTTCTCCCTGACAGAAATACTCGCAGAAGTCACTGTTCCTTTTCTGAGCCCTCTCTCCACAGAGCTGGTAGGCAAGTACCATATCTGAGACTCTATCTGAGCTCACATGTTTGCCCCACCCTGAGAACTTCCTGAAGTTCCACCCCACCCAACTTTCAGGCCCACCTAAGCTGTTTCTAGTGGTTTTTCCATACATATGGCTCATGCTTCAAATTTTCCTAAATTCTCTCAAACAAGCAGCATCAGCATGGTCCCTACTTCTCGCTAAGTGACCCCAGCTTAGCACTGGTAGCAGCTGCCCTTAGTTCCAAGGCTGGCCTCACTTAGGCACCTCCAAGCCCAGCACAAGTAGCAGCCATCTGTAGATCACTTTGTAGCTAATGCTTGGTGGCCCTGGACAAAACACAGGCAGTGGCCAACCTTGGCCTGCACATCCCAGGAGACCCCAGAGCCCACACAACCAGTGAACAGCTACAGATCACATCAAAGTGCCACCACCCGACAACCTCCACAGTGACACACACAAGGGATGGACTCAGAAGGCACCAGAGCCCTGATGATGAATTAAGTCCTGTTCTGTGGAGTGGGCCCCTGCATTGCTGATCCTTCACGGTGGTCAGAGGTTGGTAGTCAGTGGTGACAGCCAGTCCTTGTAGCTGCCTGGCCTGGGTAAATCCCTCCCATTGACCTGCCAATAGTCATCAAGGTTCAGCTACAAGAGGTGTACACCATGCACATGGTAGGCGCACCTTGAGTATCCACCTTCAGTGATAGGGGAGGCTGTGCTACTGGACCTGACAGGACACCTACCACACTAGGCCACTCTACTGAGCCAGGAAGTCATAGCAGCTCTACCTAATACATAAAAACAAAGGGAGGCTACCAAAATGAGGAGACAAAGAAACATGACACAAAGAAAAGAACAAAAACTACACTCCAGAAAAAGAAGTAAACAAAATGGAGAAAAGTGATCTACTAGATGCAGAGATCAAAACACTGGTTTAAAAGTTGCTCAATGAACTTAGAGGAAGAACACATGAAGTCAGAACTTCAACAGCATAAAAAAGGATATGGAAGTCATAAAAAAGCAGTCAGAAATTAAGGACACATTAACTGAAATGAAGAACAATTTACAGGGAATCAACAGTAGAGGATCAAGCTGAAAATCAAATCAGCAATTTGGAATATAAGGAAGCAAAAAACACCAATTAGATTATCAACAAGAAAAAAGAACCTCCAAAAATGAGGAGTGTAAGGAGCCTCTGGGATAACTTCAAGCATACCGACATTCACATTATGGGGGTGCTGGAAGGAGAAGAGAGACAGCAAAAATATATGAAAAAATGACAGGAAACTCCCCTAACTTGGTGAAGGAAACAGACATACAAGTCTAGGAAATAGAGTCCCAAACAAGATGAACTCAAAGAGGCCCATCCCAAAGCACATATATTTAAAATGCCAAAGGTTAATACAAAGAGAGAAGCTGAAAAGTAGTCCGTTACCTACACAGGAACCCCCATTAGACTGTTGATTTCTCAAAAGAAAGTTTGCAGGCTAGAAGGGATTGGCAAGAAATATTCAAAGTTGATTAAAAGGAAGAACCTATAACCAAGATTACTCTACCCAGCAAAGTATCATTTAGAATTGAAGGACAGATAAAGAACTTCAGACAAAACACTAAAGGAGTACATCACCAACAAACCAGCATTATATGAAATGTGAAAGGTTCTTCTTTAAGAAAAAAAAGATAAAAAATATAAACAATAAAATGGCAACAAATACATATCTATAAATAACTGAATCTAAAAAACAAAATAAACAAGCAGAACAGAAACAGAATTATAGATACAGACATTTTTATGGTTGCCTGATGGGAGGGGTATTTGGGGGATAGGTGAAAAAAGTGAAGGAATTAAAAAGTACAAATTGGTGGTTACAGAATAACCATGGGGAAGTAAAGTACAGCAGAGGGAATATTATAGCCATGACCCACGGACATGGACAACAGTGTGGGGATGGCCTGAGAGAGTGGGGGTGCCTGGGGAGAGGGAAGCTAAGGGGGAAAAATTGGGATAACTGGCATAGCATAAATAATAAAATATAATTCAAATTTTAAAAAAAAATTTAAACCATGAAGCTAAGGAAGACAGTCCAAATTCTACAACAGAGGCATTCGTAGAACTTCACTGTTCAGTTTCCTATAATCAGAGTAAATGTAGACAAAGCATAGTTGAACTTAGAGCATCCTGGATCTGAAGAACTATGGAACTATGTTACCACTATTAACCATGTGTTAGGATTTTAAGCTTGACTATGAGTTTTTTAAGACATAAAGCAAGTATGTGTTTGAGAGAAACCTGTGCTCAAGACAGAGAAGTACTAGATGAGTACACCAAAAATATAAACAAAATTACTAAAACATCAAATTAAACAAAATATAAGCCAAACAACAAAATCCAAAACTAGATTAAAAGAAAATTATAGTGATGAGAACAGATCCTAAGCATTCTCACCTCAAAAATATTTTGTAATAAAAAAAGAGAATGAAATATAAAACTTTTATGTGAACATTTTAATTCCCATTTCACTTAAAGATAGAACTGTAAAATTTTTAAGAACTTATATTACCATTAGGTAGCAAAAATTTTTTAATGTCAGTATGAATATAAAGAATTATAAAAACAGGAATTTAAACTGCCATATTTTTTTTTCTTTTCCAAGCACACACTGATTTATGTCAGCTGGTCCTTGAAACCAGCAGGAGGAACTGCAAGTCATCACATTTACAGGTGTGCTAAACCACTAGCTTTGCTGCAGTTATTTTGTTTAAACCACTTCCAGTAATAGAAATAAATTAGTTAAATAGCATAGCAATGCAACTTGTTGAAAATAAACCCATTTTTAAAAATCAGACTAATTGTAGGTTAGCATGGTTTGTAAGTATGAAGATCAAACTGCATCTGATTGAACTGAACTATTTTAAAAACAAAACCATTTAAAAAAATGTTAAAATTTGTACTTTCTTTTAAATGTTCAAGTCATAAGTAGCATATAGTACTACTTCTTTCAGTATTAGCATAAAGCCTTTTACCTCAGTTTCACAACAGTGAGCTGACTCTTTACAATTTAATTTAAATGGTTTAATGTGTTCTGAAACAAGTTAGATAAGTAGTACTCGAAATCAAAAAAGATATATATTAGTCACATTTCCAAATTTCATTTAAACTTTGAGTACATCATTTCCTGCTAGATGATTAACATCCACATTTTTACTGTCTTAAAGCTTCTAAACTTTTATGTACCGTAGGTTTTCATAAAAGAAGAGATATTTAGTTCATATAATAAATCTAGAACTACATTATATCTCAAGGAAAAATAACACAACATAAGAAACAGAATCCAATGAAAAAGTAAGCAGAAAGTCAAGTTGCAGTCAGGGGAAAAAAATGTGGACCTCAAACAGTTCTGATTAGAACTGTTTAGTAAACTGAGAATTTCATGTTTGTAAAAACGTAAGTTTTCCTTTGAAATACAGAAAACAATTCTCTTATACCCACTTACCTACATTTTAAGCAGCAAGTCTTTTATCACACAAAATTTTCTCCCGACAGGCAGAATGGATGAAAAATTTCAAATAGCTGAGGTTATATAATGAGCTTTTTTATGGTAGAATGGCACACCCAGAAATAAACAAAAGGGGGGAAAATTCCTGTGAGATGCTTGGAAACAAATTACAAAGGAAAGGAGTTGTTTGTGAAAAATATTTCTCCAAAGGCAACAATAGGTAGAGACATCTAAATTTTATTAATGAGATAAGTAAATCAGCCCAATCCTATTCCTTTGGTATCTGGGTTATCCTCCCTCGTTCCTCAAACCTTATGATTGCCGGATAAGGAACAGTGATAGCAGTAAGAGTCGGAAGTCTTAACAATAAAGACTTTTCAAATATCCAAATGACAAGAGAAAGAAAAACAGACTTAAAAATAAATGTACTAATAAAATCAATCAGTGAAATAAGCATTTATTAAGCAATTACCATGTGCCAAGACTAAATTAACAAGAAAAACAATTTCTTTACTCTAGAATCTTACAGTATAGTTAACAACAAAGCATAAACATACTAAAGTACCACTATGTAACTGTACCTAGAGCTCTTTCACTTGACAACCTGAAATGAATTGTGAGTGATAGGAGGAAAAACAGAGAAGTTCAGAGAACAGACTGATGGTTGCAAGAGGGGAGGGGGTTTGAGGGCTGGGCACAAAAGGTAAAGGGATTAAGAAGTACAAATTGGTAGTTACAAAAGAGTCACAGCGATGTAAAGTACAGCATAGGGAATACAGTCAATAATATTGTAATAACTATGTATGGTGCCAGGTGAATACTTGAAGTATCAGGGGGATCACTTTGTAAAGTATACAGTTGTTTAATCACCGAAAATAATACAATATTGCTATATACCCAAAATAATACAATATTGTATGTAAACTGCCATTGAAAAACAAAATTTAAAGAAAAACATAGAAGTTCATAGAATAACACACTGAATACAGAAAATCTAATAACCTGAAACTATGATTTTTAAAGCAATGGAAGATTTTATGGACTCACAGATCTGGGTTCAAAAATCACAGTTTTACCCCTTATCAGTGGTGTGGGAAGGGATAGTTTACTTAATGTCATTGGACCTCAGTTTCTTATATATAAAATAAAAATAACGCCTACCTTTCCACTTTCTGGTGCCAATGTAAAGATTAATGAAATAATGTAGGTAAACACTTGATATGATAAGAAGTACAAAGTAGAACCTCAATAAAAAGGAGAGACAGTAGTGGTAGGATGGTGGTCAAATTACAAATTAAGAAATTGAAAAATTCTGTAATATAATGAGCTTATAGTCCCTTAAAAACAAGGGATACAAAGAAGGCTATATCAAAGGAGGACAAATTGATATGATGAGATATTTCTTCACAGTAACTTCTCTTTTGTCATAGCAAGGATCGTGCAAACATAGGCCAGTATCTAATGGCCACTGATGAAGGGCAGCACTCAATACTTGGCTGCTTTCTGAGGATGACAGAGACTCATTATGTCACTGGTTAAACTAGTTCATTCATAAAACTGCAGGTGTTCATAGCACTGTATAAAGTGGTAAAGCAGTGCACATTCGAGGAACTCTGTAGCCACATCCTGAGTAGGGTAGTAGAAGAAACTGTTCTAAGGAATTTTAGGCTAATCATTAAGATACATTTCTTCAAAAGTGAAAATTAGTGGAATGGAAATCTTTTAAAGCACCTAAATAAATCTTAAAATGAGATGGATAATGTGCATGATAATTTTCCTTGGGTTTAAGTCTTCAAAGGTGTTTATGACTTTATTATAAGCTTCTATTAGGACAACGTTATCCTTGAAGACTAGAAATTTCAGTAATAAACCAAATATAGGCTGATTTGTTTCATTTTTGCCTTAAGTTGGAACATGTAGTAAAAGAAAAATTTAAGTCCTCTGAATGGAGTCTTTCTTCAACAAAATGGCTATGTCAGCAGAGGCAGCAAACCAGAGCAGTATTTGAGTACAAAGTTCAAAAATCATTTCCTAAGATCACAGAGTACTTAAAATGTAGTATGGTTAGGTTAATGTGTACTTTTACTTTATTTCTCTTAGCATTGGGTTACCAAGTATATGTCAGATATCTTTCTCTGTATCTCCTAGAGTTTACTAAAAATTTTAATTAATTGAGGGAATTTCATATATACAGACACATATAAAAGACCATGTGTTTGCCCTGGCAGGGTGGCTAGTTAACTAAAGCATCAACCTACACCAAAATGTTGTGGGTTCGATCCCTGGTCGGGACACATAACTAGGCTGTGGGATCATTCCCTGTCAGGACTCATATGGGAGGCAACCGATTGATGTTTTTCTCACTCACTTTCTCTCTCCCCACTCCCAAGCCATTCCTCTCTCTCTAAAATCAAATATATATATAATCCCCATCCTTGGGTGATTGAAAAATAAAAAAACTGGAAAGGGGGAAAAAAAAACCATGTCTTATCAATGTTTCAGCTCACTTCTCAATGTCTGGCACCACATATCGTTACATCTGTTTATGCCCCCAACGTATAATATCTAGAATAAATTACATTATAAGCACTTGGTACTGAAAGAATGAGTTTTCTAATCTTAAATTCAAAACAATTCCAGACTGTGGTGCGTAACTCACATTCCTCTACACTTCTGTAGCAAAATGTGCACAGAAACACTGAAGGAGAGATCTAACTAACATGTACAGAAAATTTTAAATACAGACAAGTCTTAGGTTAAAAATTCAAATTACATGAACTGTTCCATAAGGCCTGTAAAATACAAAGAAGTGATAATTATAATATAGAAATACAAAATATCAAAATATAATGCACAGGCAAAATATAGAAAATACAATATAAAAAATTCCATGATCCTAATAAAGTTTGAACTAGTAATATGATATTTAAAATATTTTTTATTGTTTAAAAGCACAATGTAATTATGGTATGAAAACAGGAGAAATGAGAACATTTATAGAGAAAGATAATTACACAGCACAGCAAATCTCTACTATAGATAAAAGTGGATTACTTGGAGTGAAAAGCCAGCTAGGACATATATTTCAAAAGAAAACCAAAACTTTAAGGTTGTGAAAGATAGCCTGATGCTTTTGCTTGGGCTGGATACAATGTAAGATCACATTTCTGCAAAAATATAGCACCAGTGTTTTTAACCCAAGTTCTATTACCATATTTTCCAAAATCAATTAACTTAGAAGTAGTTGGAGAGCACTTGTACCACTCAATTATTTAACACTATATGGAAAAATTCTCCTTCTGCAATACTCTAATAATAGACAGATTGGAATGAGAAAATATCCAGAACCAACAAACGTTTTAACCTTCAAAACTAATGAACATACACCAATAGGAAGCAGATAAAGAATTATCTGCTCCATTCCCATAAATAGTAATTCTCACATCAAAGATTTGTAGTTCATTACGCCCAGTCCAAAGCCTCCCTTTACTCTATCCCATATCCCTCTCACCCATACCATGCAAGAGTGGATTAGTGGCATTTTTAACCTCTCCCAATAATTTACATCAGCCTCTCTGTAAAAATATCCTTACAAAAATACAATCTAAAATAAACCAATATCTGTTATTGCAAAAGAAGCTTCAAGACAAGAAACCTGGGGACATCATTCCAAATGGGTTGCTGTCCCTTCCCCCCACATCATGCTTTGTTAGAGTACAGCACAGTGGTAGAAGCATGGATTTGGAGGTAGGCTATACAAATATTTGTACATTTTGACAAGTGCCAGAATATTTTTTAAAAAATAAGGAAGCACTGGTTTAATGAATAGGCAATCCCAAAATGTATATAGTTGATACAAATATGCAGGCATCCTGGAAAGCAATTTAACTATAAGTATCTAAAAATTTAAGTGTATGTACACAATTTGATCCAGATATTCAACTATGAATAAATTTATTCAATATCTTCTAGGAAAATAATAGGTTTAACATGCAAGGATGCATGTGCGCAAGTGTCTTCTACATTAATGTATAAAACAACAAAATAATGCAAAATTCCTAAATGTCTAGTGATTGGTAAAATTAGTATGCTAAAACCAAACCATGAAATAACATACAAACATTACACAAACATTTTTAAATATGATGAACTGTCACATTTCCTTGGCTAGAAAATATTCATGATAGGTTGTTATGTGAAAAATGCAGATCACAAAACAGGAAAAACAGAACAATATCATTAGTATAAAAAAAATTTTAATCACATAAGAGAAAATACCCTGGAATAATTGTTGAACAATTACCAACTGAGGGGATTAAAGGTGATTATTAATTTCTTCTTTGTTAATGCTCTATTCTCATTTCATTACGATGAGCGTTATTACTTTTACAAGCTGAAAATGTTTTTTATATTTTGAGTAAAAGAGTAACAGCAGTAAATCTACACAAAGCACACAGATAACTGATAGTTGATTATGTAAGTCCATGTATGGACTTGAATATACCTACATATCTAATCTTAACTCTATAAATATTTGCCTCAAATTTTGACTTTTGAAAATGAGCACTTCTAAATTGCAATTTAGACGTTTTTAGGATTTAAAAGGCAATGAGGGACATTTGTGTCATCCCAATACAACCAATACTGCTCTAAGATCGTTGCACATTTTTTAGTTAGCTTTGCAACTGTAAACAAATTACAATTTTGTGAATGTGTAGTGCATACTGGGCCTTGCCTTTTTGAGTTCTTGCCACCTCCCCAAACCCGCCTCCCAAAACTAAACCACTTTTATAATAAACTGCCTGAAGTTCATAAGGAAAACCACAGCAGAACGCCACTTCTTTAACAGCTTTAGAAAGGAATAATTGTCAGTGAAGTCGCCAGGAAGTGAGGGGGGAACATCAAATACAGTTATTCAGACAAGTCTGACTATTCTCTTCTTCCAAGTATCCCCACCACAATACTACAGGGAAGATAAACCTTAACACACACAGTAAGATAAAAGAAGTTTAAAAATTATTTAAATTACACATAAGAATTCATAATTTAGAAATTTAATACTGACCTAAATATGAACTTTATACTAAAGATATAATATGTAGATTTTATTCATTCAGATTAGAGTTAGAGAGCTAGAGAGTTATAATATAATGAAACAACTATAAGAATATAGACAGTCTGCCCTGGCTGGTGTAGCTCAGCTGACTGGGCATGGGCTGCAAACCAAAGGGTCACTGTTCGATTCTCAGTCAGGGCACATGCCTGGGTTGCAGGCCAGGTCCCCAGTTGGCCAGATGCAAGAAGCAAACAATCAATGTTTCTCTCCTTCTCTTTCTCCCTCCTTTCCCCTCTTAAAAAAATAAAATTTAAAAAAATTCATAAAATTTGACTAGTGGTCAGACACACAAAAAAAGGTACTTGAATAAGTCAGAGAAAGGCAAATATTGTATGATCTCACTTATATGTACAGTCTAAAAAGAAAACCAAAACTACAGAAACAGAGTAAATTGGTGGCGGGCAGAAGGCCAATGAATAAAGGTACAAACTTCCACTTAAAAGTTCTGGGGATATAATGCACAGTATGGTAACTATAGTTAACAATACTTTATTGTACTCATTTACCTGAAAGTCGCTAAGAGAATAAATCTTAAAACTTCTCACCATACAAAAAAAGTAATTACGTGAGGTGATGGATGTGTTAACTAACCTTATTATAATCATTTCACAACACACCCATATATCATCACATGGTACACCTTAAACTTACATAATATTATGTCAATTATAGCTCAATGAAGCTGGAAAAAATTTTGAAAAGTACTTACCACTAAGTCCCAATTATTTTGTTCAAGCAGTGTAATAGCTTCATCAATATTTTCAATGCCAGTACATGCCTGGAAACAAAGAAATAAGAATTTTTACATAAAATTCTGGGAATTGGGAGGTTAATCAATCTTAAAAATGTACATAGCATAATGAATAATTTAAGTCTGAATAGGTGTATTAATAAAGCCAAGACACTAAAAACCTAGCACTTCTGAGCATTTCGTACATATTGTTTGAAAATTGCTGACTACTGAGTTGGCCAAAAAGACCGTTATGTTTTTCCCGTACAACAGCTCCAGTAGTGCTTATTTGTCTTTAACTGTCATATCAGTGTACACTTAAAGAAATTTATCAAAATTGATGAATTTTTGTGTAGCCATTTTAATATTGAAGATGGAAGAAAATGCATAACACTTTTGGCTTTATTATTTCAAGAAAGGTAAAAACTCAAGCCCTGGCTGGCATAGCTCAGTGGATTGAGCACGGGCTGGGAACCGAAGTGTCCCAGGTTCAATTCCCAGCCAGGGTACATTCCTGGGTTGCAGGCCATAACCCCCAGCAACCACACATTGATGTTTCTCTCTCTCTCTCTCTCTCTCTTCCTCCCTTCCCTCTCTAAAAATAAATAAATAAAATCTTAAAAAAAAAATAAAAAAAAAAAAAAGAAAGGTAAAAACTCAACTGACACACAAAAAACATTTGTGCAATGTGTGGAGAAGGTGCCGTGACTGATGGAATGTGTCAAAAGTGGTTTGTGCCCTGGCTGGTGTGGCTCAGTGGATTGAGTGCCAGACTGCAAAGCAAAGGGTTGCCAGTTCGATTCCCAGTCAGGGCACATGCCTGAGTTGCAGGCCAGGTCCCCAGTAGGGGGCACATGAGAGGCAACCACACAATGAAGTTTCTCTCCTTCTTTCTCCTTCCCTTCCCCTTTCTCTAAAATAAATAAATAAATTCTTTAAAAAAAATTTTTTTTAAAGTGGTTTGCGAAGTTTCTTGGTACTATTGACATTTTGGCTAAATGATTCTTTGCTGTGGGGCTGTCTTATGCACTGGAAGATGTTTAGCAGCACTCCTGGCCTCAACCCACTAGAAGCCAACAGAGGGAAATAACCAATATATTCAAAATATCAAAATTTTAATTTATTTTATGGAAATAACTATAATGTCTTTTATTTTATGGAAAAAGTCCTTTATTTTATGGAACAAAGCCATTCAGACGTTTTAGCCAACCCAATACAAAGTAAATTACATTACCATGAAATGAAAGGCAATAAAATAAAGCTGAAAAAGAAAGTATGTTTAAATGTTGAGTTTTAGAGCCCAAATAATCTCTAGATCTCTCACTACCCAGAACAACTTTTAGTAAAAAGTTTCTGATGAATAGCCATATGTTAAATAAATGAATATACCTACTTTGCACTTTATACAAAATAATAATCCATCCCTTGTTCCTTATACAAAAATTAACTCAAAATAAATAACAGACTAAAATAAAACTTCTAGATCTGTGCTAATATGGTAGACGATAGACACAAGTGGCTACTGAGTCCCTGAAATGTGTCTCAACTGCATTAATATGTGCTGTATTAAATATATACCAAACAGAACTTAGTACAAAAATAAAAATGTAAAGTAGCTCATTAATAATATTTCTACTCAATACATGTTGAAACAACATTCTGAATATATTGGCTTAAATAAAACTATTTAAATTAACTACATTTTTTTAAAAAATGTGGATACTTAAACTTTTAAATTACCGGTACATGTATGACTTCCATTCTATTTATAATGTTGTTCTAGAAAAAAGATAGGAAAAAGTCTTTGTAATTTGTAGATACAACAGCAAAAGTACAATCCAAAAAACTGATAAAATGGACATGACTGAAATTAAGAATTGCTCTTCAAAAGACACTGTTAAGAGGGTAAAAGCCACAAAGTATGAGAAAATACCTGCAAACCATGTCTAACAGAGGACAAGTAACCAGAATATAAGAAAAATTTTCAAAACTCAATTTAAATAAATTATAAATAGTGAAAGAAACCGTCCAGCCCACGTGGCTCAGTGGGTTGAGCACCATTCTACAAACCAAAAGGTCACTGGTTTGATTCTTGGTCAGGGCACATGACTGGCTTGCAGGCCAGGTCCTGGGTTGAGTGTGTGCAAGAGGCAAACCATCAGTGTTTCTCTCCCACATTGATGTTTCTCTCCCTTTCTTTCTCCCTCCCTTGGCCTCTCTCTAAAAACAAATAAAATCTTTAAAAAAAAAAAAAAAAGATTGACAGAAACTTCACCAAGGATGTACAGATGAGAATAAGCACATTAAAAAATGTTCATTATCCTTAGTCATTAGGGAAGTACAAAAACAATCACAGAAAGATGCTACTTCCATACATTAGAATGACTAAAATCCAAAATACTGACAATATCAAGTGATGGCAAGGATGCAGAAGAATTGGAACTCACATACATTGCTGGTGAGGATGCAAAATGATGTAGCTAGCCATTGTGGAAAACAGGCTACATCAGTTTCTTAGAAACAGTGTCTTAGAAAGCTAGGACACAGAAATCCTGCTCCTAGGTACTTATCCAAAGGAAATGAAAACTCATATTAATATGAAAAGTTTACATGAATATTTATAATAGCGTTGTTTATAATCACAGAAAACATAAAACATTCCAGAGTTCCTTCAACTGTACAGTCATATAATAGAAAACTACTCAGCAATAATAATGAACAAATTACTGATAACACAAAACAACATGAATAAATCTCAAATGCATTAAGTGAAAGCTACACTCAAAGGCTACATACTGTATGATTCCATTTATATGACATTCTAGAAATGGCAACATTATAACAACAAAAAGCATATTAATGATTACCAAGGGATTAGAGTGAGAATAGAGGTTGATTACAAGAACCAAGAAGAAACTTTGAGGTGTAAGGTAATAGTTTGAATCCTGAACACCACAAAAAAAAAAGAAGAAAAAGTCAAACAAGACATTAAAACAATGCAACTCCATTTTAAGCTAAATGGGATAGTGGGGTAGAGATAATACAAAGGCTTCAAAATACCAATAAAAACTGGTAAGAACAGTTAGGACAGGGCACAAGTTGCACAGAACAAAGTGGAGATAAAAACTACAGAGAAAGCACGACAAAAATTCAAAGCAAGTATCAGAAAGCATAAGCAAAAATATACTTCCTCAATGACATCAAAATTTCCTTCGAAAAGGGGGTGTTGGTGAAGGAAGTATTACCAAGAGCCCTACCTCCTATAGAAAACACAAAAAATTAAGCAAAAATCATCAGAATCAAATTTGTCAGATCTCTGAAAAATAGTTTGTTTATATGAACCAAGAAATACTGAAACAAGAAAAGGTAAGTTAAAAACAGTGTGTGAAAGCTTTACCTCATTTCCATTTTCCCTTCCCACTCTTGGCTCAGGGGCAACAGCTGGTCACTGATCCCTGGTTCTAAGGCAGCAGAGACTTTGTTTTAAAAAAAACTTGTGTTAGTCCGTTGTGACCTATGTAGGGCTACCTAAAGAACTAACTCCAGGAACTCTCCTTTCTTTCATCAACTTAGACTTTTTGGGGGGTAAAGAAGCAGCTATACAGAGGGCATTCTTCAAAAACATTTTAAGGCAAATGAAAACCCACTATAATTTGGTAAAATATTACAGTTGAAGCAAACAATACACATGACAAAACTCTGAAAGAAAAGCTGGGAGGAGTGTTTCTTTGGGAAATTAGGGCATTGAAAAACACTTTGGAAACTTAGAAAGCCATGCACATGTCCAAGCCAGAATACCTACTCAGAGAAGACTTGATAAAACTACCGGTTCATTTCTAGGCTCTGCACAAGCAAGAGCTGAAGAGCTAAGATAGTGTTATAAACAGCCTAGCTAAGCATTAGAGTGCCTTAACATACAGCCAGTCTGCAAAAACTGGAAAAATTTTTGTCTTCATTTTCTTCTCATTTCTATTTTTGTTACTCCAGATGTTCAAAGAAATTTCTTTCATAATACTAGCAGATCACAGCTAAATAAAAAGAGATCTCAGAAACTGTCATCTGCTAAATGTTTGTGTACTCTCTCCAAAATTTAAATTTTCGAGCTCTAGGCCTCAGTATTATGGTACCGGGAGGTGGGGCCATTGGGAGGTAATTGGGTTTAGATGAGGTTGTGACTGTGGGGCCCTCAAAATGGATTAGTACCCCTTATAAGAGACACCAAGGAGATTGTGCATGCCGGCATGAGCACTCTCTCACCCTCTCTTCCCCTGTCCAGCCCCTATGTGAGAACAAAGCAAGAGAGTGGCCATCAGCAAGTCACAAAGAGAATTCTTACCAGAAACCAAACATACTGGCACCCTGACCTCAGACTTCCAGTCTTGAGAACTGTGAGAAAATTAAGTTCTATTCTATGATATTTTGTTATGGTAACCCAGGCAGACTAAGACACAGACCACTCACTACAAAAAAATTACAAAAACTGTTTAGGAAAGTTATTAAACAGATAATTACAACTCACATAAAGCAACAAAACCAACCATAAAGAAGAGGAAGAGTCTAATCTCCAGAGTTATGATGTTAATACTTGAAATGGACACTTCTCCAAAAAAAAACTGTGAAGCATGGTAAGAAAGAAGAAAATATGGTCTATTCAAAGGAAAAATTAACAGTCACTGTGAAAAAAAAAACACACACCAGACTTACTAGACAAAGACTTTCAATCACTATCTTAAATATGCTCAGATTGCTCAAAGAAACCATGAACAACAAAGAACTAATAAAAGCAGGAGGACAATGCATCAACAAATAAAAATCTGAATAAAGAGAAAAGTAATTATTTTTAATGGAACCAGAAATTCTGGAACTAAAAAATACAATAAAATGAAATGAAAAATTAACCACAGCATTTCAACGGCAACAACAGGCAGGAAAAAATCAAAAAATTTAACAAAGTAAAAAATTATAACTTTCAAAAAAGACAATACAGGAAGGAAGTTTTCAGGAACTTATTATATACAAATTCTACCAGATGGTAAAAAACCACTAGATCCTGGTTACTTTATTCAACCTCTAAAGATTCTGTGTTTTGTCTGTATTGTAAACTCTTTTGGGAAAGGAAGAAAGATCAACTGAAGAATGAAAATGGCTGCAAAGATTGACATTTATCACACATTCTTAGCAAATGCAAAGACAGTGAAATGTGTTGTTTTCAAATTAAAATCTGATTTGAAAAAACAAAATTGTTGAAGCTGAGGAACACAGAGTACTTGAGAATGAAAACAGTGAGGGTATTATGCTGTTGCTGTACACATGATATACCTGATAGGATCTTATGTTTACTCAGGGAAAATCTGTATCTAACAGTCAAAATCATTATGTTGTGAGGCTGCTACACAGAGTAACTCAACAATAAGCATATTAACAATAAGCATAATAGCAAATAAATAGTAAAGAATGTTTCTTTTCCAAATTCTAAAGCTAGCTGTATTCAATAGTGATTAATGCAGGTTTCAATAGAGGCAATTCCTCATTTTTTCAGTCTGTCAAGTCACACCTTTTTAAAGTGGCATTTGATAGATTTGTTCAATTTTCTGTTCTGATTACCCTGAAAGAGGAAGAAAAAGGCTTAAATTTATCAATTCCTTTCTGAACAAGATACTTATGTAAACAAGTGTTCTCATCATTATTATTAAACTAAAAACATTCAGAAACAGTTAAAAATGGGATATGAAACTGCAGCTTTTTGCTACTAAACTAAATACTCATGATTTATTTATTTTGGGCAAAACATCACACCATTTGTTGCAACAAATAAATGTTTCAGGTGGTTAATTTGCATTTTATTGGTTTAGTTTTAATTTGTAAATGTTTTAGCTTTTATTGTTATGTGAGAACTATAAGCACAAAGTTTAAACCTACTTTTATGTTAGTATAAATACAAGAAATATGAAATTAAAATATATTAAGTTAAAAAAAGTCACCTGGCTGGCATAGCTCAGTGGATTGAGCGCGGGCTGGGAACCAAAGTGTCCCAGGTTCGATTCCCAGCCAGGGTACATTCCTGGGTTGCAGGCCATAACCCCCAGCAACTGCACATTGATGTTTCTCTCTCTCCCCCTCCCTTCCCACTCTAAAAAATAAATAAATTAATTAATTTTTAAAAAAAGTCAACAAAAATTATCCAGTCTGAAAAACAAAGAAAAATAAACAGTTTAAGAAATATACCAACACACCCAAAACAAGGAGAAGGAATGGACAGAAAGAATATTTGAAGAAATAAATGAAAACTACCCAAGTTTGATAAAAGCAAGAAACTGCATATTCAAGAAGATTCAAAAGGTTTCAAGAAGAATAAATACAAATATCAATACCAAAACACATTATAATCAACCTACCATGAAAGGAGCAAGAGAAAAGTATTTCATGTATACAGGATCCTCAATAAGATTAATACCTAATTTCTCATCAGAAATTATAAAGGTCAGAAGGCAATTGGATTACATACTCAGAGTGCTAAAAGAAAAAATACCTGGAAACAAAAAAAAAACTGTCCTTCAAAATTGAAAGAAAAATTAAGATATTACAAGAGAAACAAAAGCTGAAGTAGGCTGTCACTATGAGGCCTAAGTTACAAGAAATGATAAAGGGAGTACATCTGAGGAAATGAAAGGACAACAGACAGTAAGTAACTGGAAGCCATACAAAGAAATTAAGAACAACGATAAAGATAAATACAAAAGTCATTATTACTGTACTTCGGATTTGTAACTCCACTTGTCTTCCATATTATTTAACAGACAAATGTATAACACAATAATTATACATTGATGTTAATTTTTCTCATAATATATAAAGATGCAAGTTGTGACAACATAAAGGGTTAGAGATGGAGCTGTATAGAAGATACTTTGTGTACTACTGAAGCTAAACTGATATTAACTGAAAAAATAAATTGTTATAAAATGAAGAACTTATTTGTAGTCCCTAGAATAAGCACTAATAACTAAAACAATACAGAAAAGAAAATGAGAAAGGAATCAAAATACAGAAACAAAAAAGTCAATTAAACACAGAAGAGCAATAATGGAAGAAATTGGGGGAGGGGAATATAATACATATAAAACAAATAGTAAGATGGCAGAACTAAATGCTTCCTTATCAGTAATTATTTTAAGTGTAAATGGATTAAACTCTCCAAATAAAAAACAAATTTCAATGAATTTTAAAAGAATAAAATCATACAAGATTGTTTTAAACACTGTACTGTTGTTCTATTATAGTTGTCCCAGTTGTCCCAATTGTCCCCATTTGCCCTCCTCCACCCAGTCCATTGCCGGCTCCCACAGTCAGTCCCCACACTGTTGTCCATCTCTATGGAACATTTATACATGTTCTTTAAACAGTCCCTTCCCCTTCTTTCTACTATTATCCCCCTCACCCTTCTCCTCTGGCTGCCATCAGACTGTTCCATGTTTCCATGCCTCTAGTTCTATTGTCCTCATCTGTTTTTGTTCATTAGGTTCCTCTTATAAGTGAGATCATGTGGTATATGTCTTTCATTGAATAGCTTATTTCACTTAGCATAATGCTCTCCAGTTCTACCCATGCTGTTGCAAAAAGTAGGAGATCCTCTTCCTTTCTGCTGTGTAGTATTCCGTTGTGTAAATGTACCACAGTTTTTTGATCCACTCATTCACTGATGGGCACTTAGGTTGCTTCCAGCACTTGGGTATTGTAAACTGTGCTGCTATGAACATAAGGGTGCATAGGTTCTTCTGAATTAGTGTTTTAGAATTCTTAGAGTATATTACCAGCAGTGGAATCACTGGGTCAAAAGGCAGTTCTATTTTTAATTTTTTGAGGAAATTCCATACAGTTTCCACGGTGGCTGCACCAGTAGCATTCCCACCAACAGTGTACTAGGGTTCCCTTTTCTCCACATCCTTGCCAGGACTTGTTTGTTGATGATGGCCATTCTGACCAGTGCGAAGTGGTATCTTATTGTGGTTTTAATTTGCATATGTGATGTTGAGCATTCTTTCATATGTCTATGTGCCCTCTGTATGTCCCCCTTGGAGAAGTGTCTGTTCAGGTCCTTTGCCCACTTTTTAATTGGATTGTCTTCCTGGTGTTGATTTGTATGAGTTCTTTACATATTTTAGAGATCAAACCCTTCTCTGAGGTACCATTGACAAATATGTTTTCACATACAGTTGGGATCCCTTTTCATTTTTCTGATGTTTTCTTTAGCTTTGCAGAAGCTTTTCACTTTGATGTTGTCTCACTTGTTTATTTTTTCATTTATCTTCCTTGCCCTAGGAGATATATGGGCAAAAATATTGCTGTTTTCTTCTAGGACTTTTATGGTATCACAAATTATATTTAAGTCTTTTCCATCTTGAGGTTCTTCAGTTGTATGGTGTAAGTTGGTGTCCTAATTTCATTTGTTTGCATATACCTGTCCAGATCTCCCAAAACCATCATTTTATTGAAGAGGCTATTTTTACTCATTTCATGCTCCTGCCCCCTTTCCCAAATTTAATTGACCATAGAGACACAGGTTTATTTCTGGGCTCTCTATTCTGTTCCATTGATCTGTGTCTATTCTTGTGCCACTACCAGACTGTTTTGATTAGTGGCTTTGTAGTATAGCTTGATATCAGCTATTGTGATCCTTCCTACTTTGTTCTTCTTTCTCAAGACAGCTGAGGCTATTCAGGGTCATTTTTGGTTCCATATAAATTTTTGAAATATTTGTTCTAGAACTGTGAAATATGCCACTGGTATTTTAATAGGGATTGTATGAATCTAAAGATTGTTTTGGGTTGTATGGACATCTTAATGATGTTAATTCTTCTAATCCATGAATACAGTGTATGCTTCCATTTACTTCTGTCTTCCTCAATTTCTTTCTTCAGTGTTCTGTAGTTCTCCAAGTACAGGTTTTTATCTCCTTGGTTAAGCTTATTCCTAAGTACTTTATTTTTTTGTTGTTGTTGCTATAGTTAATGGGATTGTTTTTCCTAGTTCCCATTTATGATATTTCATTGTTTGTGTACAAAAATGCCTTTGACTTCTGAGTATTGACTTTGTATCCTGCTATTTTGCCAAATTCATTTATTAGGTCAAGAAGTTTTTTGTTGGAGGCTGTATGGTTTTCTATGTACACTATCATGTCATCTGCAAACAATGACAGATTTACTTCCTCCTTTCCAATGTCCAAGTCTCTGTGTCATTAAATTCTGCTCTGATCTTGATTATTTCCTTCCTCCTAATCGTTCTGGGCTTTGTTGTTGTTCCTCTAGTTCTTGTAGCTGAAGAACTAGGTTGTTTATTTGAGATTTTTGTATCTTTTTTAGGTAGGCCTCTATTGCTATGACTTTCCTCACATGATTGCCTTCACTGTGTCCCACAGGTTTTGGACTGTTGTGTGTTCATTTTCATTTCTTTCTATAAACTTTTTGATTTCTCCCTTGATCTCATTGTCAGCCCATTCATTATTTAATAGCATGTAAATCAGTCTGCATGTATTTCAATGTTTTTGAGTTTTTTCATCGAGACTGGTTTCTAGTTTCAAGACACTATAATCCGAGAAGATGCTTGATATGATTTCAATTTTCTTGAATTTACTGAGGCCTGTTTTGTGTTCTACCATGTTGCCTTTCCTTGAAAATGTTCCATATGCATTTGAATACACTGTGTATTTTGTTTCTTTGGAGTGAAAGGTTCTGTATATCAATTAAGTCCATTTAATCTACAGTGTTGCTAATACTACAATATCCTCCTTGATTCTTTGCTTGGAGATCTATCTATTGTTGTCACTGTGGAGTTCAATTCCCCTACAATGATTATGTTGCTGTCGATATCTTTCTTGAAGTCCTCCAAGAATTTCCTTATATATTAAGGTGCTTCTATGTTGAGTGCATATATGTTTACAAGGGTTGTATCTTCTTGATGGATTACTCCTTTAAGTATTATGTAGTGTCCTTCTTCGTCTATTTTCATGTTCTTTTCTTTTAATATATTTTATTCATTATGCTATTACAGTTGTCCCATTTCCCCCCTCTTTCCCCCTGCCCTGCATACCCCCTCCCACCTGCATCCCCCCCTTTAGTTCATATCCATGGGTTGTACATATAAGTTCTTTGATCTCTACATTTCCTATACTATTCTTAACCTATCCCTGTCTATTTTCTACCTACCATTTATGCTAATTCTCTGTACTTTTTTACCCTCTCTCCCCCTTCCACTCCCCCACTGATAACCATCCATGTGATCTCCATTTCTGTGATTCTGTCCGTTTTAGTTGTTTGCTTAGTTTGTTTGTTTGTTTGTTTGTTTTTAGTTCAGTTGTTAATAGCTATGAGTTTGTCATTTTAGTGTTCATATTTTTTATCTTCTTTTTCTTAGATAAGTCCCTTTAATATTTCATATAAGGGCTGGGTGATGATGAACTCCTTTAACTTGACCTTATCTGGGAAGCACTTTATCTGCCCTTTTATTATAAATAACAGCTTTGCTGGATAGAGTCATCTTGGATGTAGGTCCTTGCCTTTCATGACTTGGAATACTTCTTTCCAGCCCCTTCTTGCCTATAAGGTCTCTTTTGAGAAATCAGCTGACAGTCTTATGGAAACTCCTTTGTAGGTAACTGTCTCCTTTTCTCTTGGTACTTTTAAGATTCTCTCCTTATCTTTAATCTTGGCTAATGTAATTATAATATGCCTTGGTGTGTTCCTCCTTGGATTCAACTTCTTTGAGACTCTCTGAACTTCCTGGACTTCCTGAAAGTCTATTTTCTTTGCCAGATTGGGGAAGTTCTCCTTCATTATTTGTTCAAGTAAGTTTTCAATTTCTTGGCCTGACTCTTCTCCTGCTGGCACCCCTATGATTCGAATATTAGAACATTTAAAGATGTCCTGGAGGTTCCTAAGCCTCTCATTTTTTTTTGAATTCTTGTTTCTTCATTCTGTTCTTTCTGAAAGAAACATTCAACTGAATGTTTCTTTCTGCCTTCTGCTCCAAACCATTGATTTGAGTCCTGGTTTCCTTCCCATCACTGTTGGTTTCCTGTAGATTTTTATTTATTTCACATAATGTGACCTTCATTGCTGCCTGGGTCTTTTTTACACTGTTGAAGTACCCAGTGAGTTCCTGGAGCATCCTGATAACTAGTGCTTTGAATTGTGCATCTGATAGGTTAGCTATCTCTTCATTGCTTAGTTGTATTTTTTCTGGAGCTTTGAACTGTTCTCTCATTTGGGCCATTTTTTTGTTTGTTTGTTTGGCCACACCTGTTATTTAGTAAAGGGTAGATCCTTAGGTATTCACCAGGGTGAGGCAACCCACATAGCTGTATTGTAACACTGTATGTGGGGGAGCAGTCCAAGAGGGAACAATGCCACCTGCTCTATTCTCTGCCGGTTTCCAGTCCTTCCTTGGCTACCCACAATCAAGTTGGGCCTTTCTGGTGCTGATTACTGGGTGGATGGGTTTGTATACATTCTAGGACCCTTTGGGTCTCCCTGATGAACTCTCCTGTGAGGCTGGGAGTTTCTCCCACTGCCGCCTTAACCCCCACAGGTGTTTTCAGTCAGAGGCTTTGAGGCTTTCTTTCCCAGAACTGGAACCCTGGGTTGTGAGGTCTGTCTCACTCCCTAGTTGTTCCTCCCAGTTTATCTGCATGCGAATGTGGGACTGCCCAGCCTGCAAGCCACAGCCTCACCCAGTCCACCAGCCACCGCCTTGCCTGCCCCGGTCCTCCAGCCGCTGCCTTACTGCCAGTCCTCTCCACCCTGGCTGCCTGTCTCTGCCTCAGTTTGGATGAGTGTTTCTTTTTTAACTCCTTGGTTGTTGGACTTCTTAGACTTCCACACAGTTCAATTTTCTGTTAGTTCTGGTTGTTTTTTTGTTTTTAAATTTGTTGTTGTCCTTGTTTTGGTTGTGGGAGGAGGTGCAGTGTGTCTACACCTCCATCTTGGCCTCCATCTTTTCTTTTCTTTTGAAATCTATTTTGTATGATATAAGTATTGCTACCCCAGCTTTTTTTTTTTTTTCAGGTCCATTTGCTTGGAATATTTTTTTCCAACTCTTCACTTCCAGCCTGTGTAGATCTTTTGTTCTGAGGTGGGTATCTCTTGTTGGGGTTTTTTGTTTGTTTGTTTTTTGTTTTTTTTTAAAGATTTTTATTTTTATTATTTATTTTTAGAGAAGGAAGAGAGAGAGAGAGAGAGAGAGAGAGACACACACACACACATCAATGTGTGGTTGCTGGAGGTCATGACCTGCAGCCCAGGCATGTACCCTGACTGGGAATTGAACCTGAAACACTTTGGTTTGCAGCCTGCGCTCAATCCACTGAGCTACACCAGCCAGGGCTTGAGGTGGGTATCTCTTATACATAGCATATATGTGGGTCACGTTTGCTTATCCATTTAGCTACCCTATGTCTTTTGATTGGAGCATTTAATCCACTCACATTTAAGATTATTATTGATAGGTACTTATTCATTGCCCATTTTTATCCTTTCTACCTGTGTTCCCGTCTCCCTCTCCCTTTCTCTCTCTCTCCCTCCCTCTCCCTCTCTTTCTTCATCTTCTTAAAGCAGTTCCTTTGGCATCTCTTGCATTGCTGGTTTGGTGGAGATGAATTCTTTCAGCCTTTTTGTCTGGGAAACTTATTACTTTACCTTCCACTTTAAATGAGAGCCTTGCTGGGTAGGGTAGTCTTGGTTTAGGCCTTTGCTTTTCTCTACTTGGAATATTTATATAGTCTTGCTATCCCCTTCTGGTTTGTAGTGCTTCTTTTGATAAATTAGCTGATAGCCTTATCAGAGCATCCTTGTATGTTATCAGCTGTTTCTTCCTTATTGCTTTTAAAATTCTCTCTTTGTCTTTAAATTTTGCCATCTTAATTATGATATGCCTTAGAGTGGGCCTCTTTGGGGTCATCTTGCTTGACTGAGACACTCTGTGCTTCCTAGATTTGTGTGACTTTTTCCCTCATCAAACTGGGGACATTTTCTGTCATTACTTTTTCAAACAGGTTTTCAATCCCTTGCTTTTCTTCTTCCCCTTCTGGCATCCCTTTGATACAAACATTATTACATTTCATGTTGTCCTAAAACTCCCTTAAGCTCTCTTCATTCTTTTTTAGTCTTATTTCATTTTGTTGCTCTGTCTCAGAGGCTTTTTCTACCTTGTCCTCTAGCTTGCTGATTCAATTCTCTGCTTCCACTAGCCTGCTTTTAATTCCTTCTAATGTATTCTTCATTTCAGATGCTGTATTCTTCATTTCCTCCTGGCTCTTACTGATAGTTACTATGTCCTTTTTCATGCTGAAGTAGTTCCCAGTAAGTTCCTTTTTTTAGCTTCCATGGAGTTCCTTCTACTTCTCACCGAGCTCCTTATAAGCATTATTTTGAACTCAATGTCTGACAGTTTGCTTGCTTCAATTTCATTTAGCACTCTGAGGATTCCTCCTTTCTTTTGATTGTGAGTTGTCTCTTTGTCTCTCCATTTTAGGTGACTCTTCTTGTTTGTTTCTGAGTGTTAGATTGATCTGCTTTGACTCCCTGTGTTCATGGTGTGATGATCTGTGGTAGGAGACCTGTGGAACTCAGTGGTGCAGTCTCCTTGATCACCTGAGCTTGATGCTCTTGGGCTGTCCTTTATGCCATTTATGTGGGCTCTCTAGTTGTAGTTGGGTTTTGGTTGTTGTTGGGTCATTCTTCTGGAGGTCCTTCCCTCTGACTGGCTGACTGAGAGTCATTATCGTCCACCCTATTTTGTATGTTGTTGTCCAGGTACTGCAAGAACAAAACCAAACAACCCAAAAAACAAACCCACACCCACAAAAATAACCCCCCACCCACAACCACACTATCAACAGCAAATGGGCAAACAGTAAAGAAACTGTGGCTATTATAAGAAAGAAAATATGAATATGAGATGACTGAAAGAAAATGATTTTGAGAGGGTCAAGGGAGAAATATTAAGAGTAGGGAATAGAAACAAAGTGAAAAAAGAAAATAAAATTTCCAGCATAAATAAAAAAAGGGAGGAAGAAGGCAGAATGCAGTATGAAATGGGAAAAGTACAGTACCAGGTTTAAACAAAGATTTTTTAAAATATAGTGAAAAAAAAAAACATGAAACAAATTGGAGAAAAAACTGCACCACAGCAATATCAACAACAAATGAGCAAAGCTTAATACAGGTGGAATCGGAATAAGAAGGAAAAAGGAATGATAACCTTGTGAGATGTCTAGAGGAAAGAAAAGTGATTTTGAGAGGATAAAGGGAGAAGGAATGTTACAGGGTGCAGCCAAGAGGGGGGCCCAAAATAGGCATTTGAAATGGGGTCCAGAACTTAAGGTGTCCAGGAGATTTTGGGATGTCTCCATCCCCCCCCCCCCCCCCCCGCCGAGGGTGTGGGTTGGGGGAAAGGACAAATGGAGCAGGGCCATTGAGAGCTGTTTAGCATAGCAACAGCCTTGCAGCTAAACTCTGGCGTGGTCGTTTGGCACATCTATAACCTTTGACTGGTTGCATAGATATGTTAAGTAGCTGTGATCAGCTCTAAGCCAGGGGAATGGAAGTAACTTCCCCACCCAGATGTAACTGGGGGGGGGGGGGCGGGTCCCCTGAGTTACAGCGCCTGCATGGGAGCTCAGAGAGGATTGGCTCCAGGACATGGGGCCACACCTGCCCAGACTCATGATGGCAGCCCAGTAAAGCTGGAAGGATACGAGTTCTGGCATGTCAAGCCGAGTGTGAGAGGAGTCGGAAATGGGGCTGCAGAAGAAGATTGGCCGCAGGGATTTAAAACCCAGACTTGGCGGCCATTGAGAAGAGAGAACCGTGCTGCTTTAGAGGAGGAGAGCCATGTGCATCCCTGAGAGAGAGAGAACCATGTGGCTGTGGAGGTGCAGAGAGGATCACGGCCATTGGGGAGAGAATGCCACACAGCTTTAGCAGAGTGAAGACTCCCGCAGCTCTGAGAGAGGGAGAACCATGCTGCTTTAAGAAGGAGAACCATGCGCAGCCCTGAGGAGAGAACCACATGTCTTTAGCAGAGTGGAGACTCCCACATCCCAGAGAGAGGGAACCACACGGCAGCCCTGGAGAAGAGAACCACGCGGCCTGGCAGAGTGGGGACCCCCACAGCTTTAGAAGGGGGAACTACCACCTGGTTTTAGCAGAGATCCCAGCAACTCAGCCGAGGGTGCCGGGAATCCAGGGAGGTCTCCCAGTCGAGAGGGATTACTAACTGAGAAGAACCAGAGGACTGCCTGAGCCATGGACTTCTATTTCCTTTCCTGAGATACGGTACTCTGGACTGGACAAAGGGGGAAGGAAGGAAGGACTGTGTCTGTGGGTGTTTTAAGGGACTTTAGGATTTTTTTGATAAAGACATTAGGTCACTACTTTAAGTTAGTATAGCATTAAATAAACATTTCCTTTCCTTTTCACGAATCTCTGGAATTGAGAGACGTCTTTCCTCTGGCAGCAGACATAACAGACCCGGGGCCTTCTTTCAATAATAGTATATCGTCCCAGGCCCTTGTTTTGTTCTGTAACAGGAATACTAAGAGTAAGGAATGAAAACCAGGCTAAGACAGGGTGAAATTAAAACTGAAAACAAAAAAGAAAGGGCAGGAGGAAGGAAAAATGGAGTAGGAGAGGGTAACTTTAAAATTTGAGATTTGAAATACAAAAATAGTAAGATCTAGAAATAAAATTGAAGAAATGCAACAACCACCATATCAACAACCAACAAGCAAAGACTGATAAAGGTGGACAGAGAATAAGAGTATTTTAAAAATGGGAAAAAGAATGTGAGATGACTAATGACAAGAAAAATGGTTCTGAGAGGCTGAACAAGGGAAAAATAGTAATAATGTGGAATAGAAACAAGTCAAAGCAAGAGAAAAAATAAAATTTAAAACAAAAATAAGAAGGAAGAAGGTAAATGGAGTAAGAGAAGGAGGAACAAAACATGAGATCTGAAATAATAAACTAAAATATAAAAACTAGTGAAATAATAGGTACAACCTTGAAGAAAAACAAATGAATGCTAAAAAAGCTATGCAGGAGAGAAAATCATGTAAATCATGAAGAAGACCACGGTAGAATTCATCTCAGTAGAATACAATGTTTACCACTGTCTTATCATTCTGGATCCACCCCTGGTAATGTCAATATGGTATCCTAGTCTGGCCCTAGGCATCCTATTCAAGACTACAAGTGATCCTCCCTGGCTTGTGTGGCTCAATGTATTTAGCGCCAGCCTGTGAACACTTTGGTTCGATTCCCAGTCAGGGCACATGCCTGGGTTGCTGTCCAGGTCCCCAGTAGGGGGCATGCAAGAGGCAACCACACATTGGTGTTTCTCTCCCTCTCTTTCTCCCTCCTTTCCCTTCTGTCTAAAAACAAACAAACAAACAAATAAAGACTACAAGTGATCCACAGTCTGTGGCTGTCTCCTTCAGATTAGTCTGGTCCCCACTGTTCTGCCCTACCAGCTTTCCATCAGCCCAAGGCCCAGGAGTGGTTCATTTAATGATCCAAGAAGCCTGTCAGTACCTTCTCCACCCGCCTTTAGAAGAGGACTGTGGTGGATCAGGAGGGTGGGAACCCTGTGTCACTTCCAGGGAGCACTGTTTCGTGTTCTGGAAAGATGGTGGGAGTGTTTCCCCACTCCCTCACCACATGTCTTGGTCTGTTCCAGATTCTTTCCAATAATGTATGATTTTTGGTGAAGGAGCTGTCCATTTCATGTAAGGAGCCAATCTGTATAAAAGCAGCAGCTCTTTCCAGCTTGGAGCAGACAGCAGCTTTGTCTATTCGCCAAGGCTTGGCAGGGCCCTGAACATCCCTTGTTTCCCCTGTCTCTAATCTCTCTGCTCTGCTGGTTTCAGCAGATCAGGGCCCAAGGAACAATGTAACTCATAGTGTCTGGTAAAGGGCCCCTTCAGAGCTTTTCCTTCTTTCCCCTGTAGAAAGGAATCCAGCTAGGGGCTCCTGAGCCTGGCCTCACTGATTTGCAGAGCCTGTAATACCACAAGTGGGCACTGGGCTAGTCTGTCTGTGAGGGGATCTGCATGGATGCAGCAAACCTCAAGCATTCAGCTCATGGCCATCCAGTTCCTAGCCTGCCTCTCTCTCTCACTGGAGACTGGGCCTGAACTTTCTACTCTGTACAGGCCGCTGCTCACCAACCATGCTAGGTTGGGTCCCATGGTCCCTTCAGTGACACTGTATCCCTCTGAGTTCTTTGTCTGCAAAGCCAATGTGTGCATATGCGCATGCGAACACCAGGTCCCTGCCAAGTCTGGAGTCTCACCTCAACTCCTTTTAAAAAAGCGTCTGTGTAGCCCCCATGCTGCAGCACCAAGCCCTGAGGGCATTCTCCACATGCTCCTCCTGCCCCAAAATCACTAAGTTTCTCTCGTCAGGGCTAGCCATAGCCTGTCAGAGCCTCTGACAGTTTTAGATAAAGTTTCTCCCTGAATGTCTCCCAGATGGCACTGGGAAGAGTCCCACAGCGACACTATAACACAGGGTGGTGGCAGGGTGCTCTACCCCTCCCTCCAGTGATTCTCAGCCTCAGGTGAGCCTGGTCCCACTGGGCTGCATCCAGCACCTCCCCAGCCATCTCTCTCCACCACTAGGGCTCACAGGGCCTGAGCTGATCCATAGCCACCCTGAATCTGTGCAGCCAGAAGCGCCAGGTTGGGCAGCTGATGCAGCAGTTGTTCTGTCAGTAGAGCCCAGGTCACCTGCTCCCTTGTGCCCTGCATGCAGGCAGACTCTTCTTGCCCATTGATGCACACTCCCAGCACTCTCATCCACATATGGTCTTAGTCACACATGCTCTCACTCACTCTCCACTGGATTTTCAAATTGGTTGCTCTGTGGTTCAGCTGCAAGACCAGCTGGGTTGGGGAGCAAGTTGACAGGAGCTTCCACCTACTCTGCAGCCATATTGGATCCCCACAATATATTTTCTTATGACCAAAAAGGAATGAACAGCTCTATAGATCTTCATGTAAAAAGAAGAAAGATTTCAAATCAATAATCTAACTTGATTTTTTTTAACTTTACATCTTAAGGAACAGGAAAAAAAAAAAACAAGCTAAACCTAAAGCCAGCAAAAGAAAAAAAAAATGTAAAGATTAGAAACTACTAAAATAAAGACTAGAAAAACAACAAACTCAACAAATCCAAAAACTGGTTCTTTGAAAAAATTAACAAGACTTACAAATCTTGTTTCAGCTACATTGACTTAAAAAAAATAAAACTCAAATTACTAAAATCAGAAGTGGAAGCAGGAATGTTACTACTGAGCTTAAATAATAAATTCATAAAAATAATGCCATGAACAATTATGTGACAACCAATTAGATAACCTAGATTAAATGGAAAATTCCTAGAAAAACACAAACCACCAAAAGTGACTCAGGAACAGAATATCAAACTTACTTATAACTTACTGATTACTTACTGATGCAAGAAATTTCTAGCATCAGTACAGCTAAATTTCTTGCGTCAGTACACAAAAGCCCCCTTGCCAAAAAAGCCAAGGACCAGATGGCTTCACTGTTGTTTTATATTAATCATTTAAAGAAGAATTAATGCCAATCTTTCATAATTCTTCCAAAATACTAGCAGAAATATTTCCTATGTCATTCTGAGGCCATCATCACCCTACAAAGTCAGATAAAGCAAGGTCAAGAAAAGAAAACTAGAGACCAATATCCAGTATGTATATAGATGCAAATATCCTAAAATACTAGCAAACTAGAAACAACTACAAATTAAAAGGGTATATGACATGATCAAATGGGATTTATTCCAGCACTGAAAACAAAGGTGGTTCAATATAGAAAAATCATTACACTACCTTCACAGACTGAAGGAAAGCAAAACAAAAATGATCAGTTCAAATGACATCAAAAAGGTATTTGAAAAATCCAACAGCTTTTTGTGATAAAAGTGCTTAACCTATGAATAAAAGGGAACTTCTTTAGCATGATAAAAAGATATTTATGAAAACCCCCAAACTAAAATTATACTCCATGATTAAAGACTGAAAGCCTTTGCTCTAAGAGCAGAAGCAATGCCTACTTTTCTGCCATTTCTAATACCGTATATTAGAAATTCTACCCTGATCAATTAGGCAAGAAAAAAAAAAAAACAATAGAACACATTTAAATTGGAAAAGAAGTAAAACTATCCCTATTCCCAGATGACATGATGTTATATATATAACCTCTAAGGAATTCACACATACAAACACAAAACTATTACAGCTAATAAGCTCAGCAAAGTTGCAGGATTAAAGATCAACAGTCAAAAGTTAATTGTATTTCTGCACACTAGCAATGAACAATCTGAAAAGTAAAATAAGAAAATAATTCTACTTATCTGAAAGAATGAAACATCTAGAAATAAATTTAACCAAGGAAATTAAAGACTTGTGCACGTAAAACTACAAAACACTTCTAAAAGAAAATTTAAAAGATCTAAATAATTGAAAAGAGATCCAATGTTCATGGACCGGAAGACTCAATATTATTAAAAGGACAATACTAAAAGTAATTCACAGATTCAATGCAATCTCTATCAAAATTCCAACAGCCTTTTTTGTAGTGATGAATAACTAACTGATCCTCAAATTCAAATTCATACAGAATTGCAAGGGGCCCAGAATAGGGAAAAACAATCTTGGGGAATGGAGTGGAATTCAAAGTTGGAAGACTCACACTTTCCTATTTCAAAACTTACTACAAAGCTAAAGAAATTAAGACAATATGATAATGACATAAAACAGGCATACATTCCAACATAACAGAATTGAGAGTTCAGGAAAAAAAACACGTATCTACAGCCAATTGAGTTTTGAAAGGGTAACAAAACAATTCAATGGGCAAAGAATAGTCTATTCAACAAATGGGACTGAGATAACTGGACATCCACAATATATACAATAATTGACTCAAAATGGATTAACAACCTAAATATAAGAGCTAAAACTGTAAAACTCTTAGAAAAAATATTAGGGTAAATCTCCACTTGGATTTGGTAAAAGGTTTGTATATATGACATCAAAAATTTAAAAAAGGCATATATATGAGATTTCAAGAAAATTAAAAAAATTTGTGTATCGAAGAATACTATCGATAAAATTCAAAGGCAACCAATATAATGTGAGAAACTATTTACAAATCATGTCTGATAACAGTCTAGTATCCAGATTATATAAGTAACTCTTATAACTCAACCATAGAAAGAGAAAAACCCCAATTTAAAAATGGGGAAAAGACTTCAACAGTTTTTCTCCAAAGATATACAAATGGACAGGAAGCACATGAAAAGATGCTCAACATCACCAATCATTAGGGAAATATTTCCTAACTGGTTTATGTGTGAATAATCTATTCATTGAAGAGAAGGAGTATTAAAGTCTTCTACTATTATTGTATTGCTGTCTATTTATTCCTTTAGGCCTGTTAATAATTGTTTTATATATTTAGGTGCTCCTATGTTGGATGTATAAATATTTACAAATGTTGTAACTCCTTGGTGAATGGATGCCTTTATCATTATACAAGGTCTGGCAGAAGGAAGCCTTGCTTGAGTGTGGTTGGTAGGGTATATGAATGTCTCACATGTGATGGACAGCAATTTGAACATTTCACCTAAAATGTCATATGGTATGCTTGAGTGTGATATTGTTATGTTAGAGAATTACATGCTTATGATTTGCTAATAAAAGGTTCTGTAATTTAAAAAGGGCGTTATTTGTGCTGGACCCTATATAATGACTTTCCTTTTGTCTTACCAAAGTCTTTGTCTTAGACTCTATTTTGTCTGATATAAACATAGTTACTCCCATTTTTTTTTGTTTCCATTTGCATGGAATATCCCTTCACTTTCAGCCTGTGTGCCCTTAATCCTAAAGTGAGTCTCAAGTAGGCAGCACATAGTTGGATCCTCTTTTTCAATCTATTCAGCCACTCCATGTCTCCTGATGGGAGAATTCAGTGCATTTACATTTAAAGTAATTATTCATAGGTATAAACTTACTACCATTTTGTTAATTCTTTTTAGGTTGTTTTGTAATTCTTTTGTGTCTTTCTTCCTCTATTGCTCTCTTCTTTTGTAATTGGGTGATATTCTGTAGAGGTATGTTTAGATACCTTCTTCTTTATCTCTTGTGTATCTACTCTTAAGTTTTCGCTTTCTGGTTACCATGAGGCTTACATAAAACATATTTATAACAGTCTACTTTAAGTCGATAATGATTTAAGTTTGAATTCCAAAAATCTACATCCCCCCCATTTTGTGTTTTTGGTGCTACAATTTACATCTTTCTATCCTCGGTATCCATTAGCAGACTATTGTACTTACTTTCACCATTTTTGTCATTTACACTTCACACTAGATTTATAAGTGATTGCCCCACCACAATTACATTAGATTATCCTGAATATAACTATATAGTTACTTTAAAAGTGAGAATTATATTTTCATATGTTCCTGTTATTAATTAGCACTCTATCACTTTGGCTTAAAGAAGTTCCTTTAACATTTCTTATAAGTCCATTCTATTGGTGATGAACTACTTCAGCTTTTGTCTGGGAGGACAAATTTGGTAGATAGAATATTTATAGTTGCTGGGTTTTCTTTTAGCACTTTGAATATATCCTGCTACTTCCATCTGGCCTATAAAGTGTCTGCTGAAAATCTACTTATAGTTTTATGGGGGTTCCCTTGCATGTAACAAGTTTTTTTCTCTTGCTTCTTTTAATATTCTCTCTTTGTCTTTAACTTTGACAATTTAATTACAATGTGTCTTTGTATAGTTCTCTTTGGAATATTTTATTTAGAACTCTGGGATTCCTGGGCCTGGATGTCTTGTTTCCTTCCCCAAATTAGGGGATTCAGCCATTACTTTTTCTTCAATTAAGTTTCATGCCCCTTTCTTTCTTCCTTCTCCTTCCGGGACCCCAATAATGTAAATATTAGTCTGCCTGGTGTCGACCCATATGTTCCTTAAGCAATCTTCACTCTTCTATGTTCTTTGTTCTTTTTGTTCCTCTGAACAGATGAATCCCCTGCCCCATCTTTTAAGTTCACTGCTCCTTTCTTCCACTTCATCTAATCTGATTCTCACCCCCCTTCATGGACTTTTTCAATTTAGTTACTGTATTCTTCAGCTCTTTAATTTATCTTGTTATTTTCTTATATTTTATATCTCTTTGTTGAAATCCTTACTTTGTTCATACATTGTTCTCTTGACCTTGGTGAGCCTCATTATAAAGCAGTATTTTGAATTCTTTTATCAGGAAAATCACTTATCTGTTTCATTAAAATCTACTCCAGATGTTTTACTGTGTTCCTTTGGAATATATTCCTTTCTTTTTCTTTGACTCACTGATGGTGAGATGCAGCAGATAAAACAGCCACCATTTTCTCAGCCTTGAATGAGCAATCTTGTATAGGAGGTACTTTCAATTTTGTATCAAGGTCAATCACTTGATGTGGCCTCTTACTGACAACATTAGCAGTAGACTTTGTATGCTTAGAGGCCATGATGATCTAAACACAAAAATATGTAAAGCACAAGAGAAAATGATGGAATCCAGTGATGTAGTAAATACAAGTAAATACAACCAGAATAACACAGCATACTGTTTTATAGCAACCCTTTTTTTTTTACAAATAGGAAGAGTACATTCTAAAATAATGATAAATGCATAGCACAATACATAAACCAGTTACATAGTGTTTATTATCAAGTATTATATGCTGCACATAATTGAATGTGCTATTCTTTTTTATTACTGAAAATACAATTAAGTTTACACCTACTGCATCACCACAAATACTTGAGCAATGCACTACACTATTACATTAACACAGCTACAGTGTTACAAAGCAATACTAACATTTCAACCCCATTATAAACTTATTAAACCACTGTTGTATATACATGGTTCACTGATAACCAAAAGGTCATTATGTGGCACATAACTGCATATAGTAGTTCCCTTATACACAAGGGAACTACTAGAGGTTTCAAAACCCTCAGTAAGTACCTGAAAACATGGATACTACAAAACTCTATATATACACAATGATTTTTTTTCTATACATATGTGCATGAAAATTTCCATTACACACTCATTTATGTCCAAAAAACTAAAATGGACCTAGGAGGTCATGAAGAGGTTTATGCTCGTCTCACCCATAAAATTTTGAATCAGCCTTGAAACCACATCCTGTACTTCCTCCATACCATGGCATCCAGACCATCTGCACTCCTCACCTTGAAAGGAGTCAATCCATTTCACCAGCCAACATCTTTCATTTACACAGACAACCTAAATAAGATTGGAACCCTTGGGCTTTTGTACTTGCCATAGAAGCACATCCTGGAATTTACCTCAGAGTCTAACCACCTGGACCCAACCAAACCTTTCTGAACTAGTCATCACACCATATTAGACAACTAGTACGAAAATTTTCTTTTGTTACAAACTTGTAATTTTTGCCTTTATAAGCTTTGGCTTTCTTTGTCTTCCCCATGTTTCAGGTCTTCCTCTGAATGTGTATCCCCCAGATTTGGATCCTTTTTCTAAATTAAATTCATTGGGGTGACATTGCTTAATAAAATTATACAGATTTCAAGTGTACATTTCTATGATGCAGGATCTATATGTTGCTTGTGTGTCCACCACCCAAAGTAAAATCATATTCCATCACTATATAGTTGGCCCCCTTTAGTACTTCGAACCCTCCTTCCCTCTGGTAGTCATCACACCACTGTGTCTGTGAATTTCAGTTTTATATCCCACATATAAATGAAATCATATGTATGCTTAACTTTTCTGACTGACTTATATTGCTTAGCATTAACACTCTCAAGGTCCATCCATATTGGCACAAATGGTACGTAACTCTAATGTACATATGTACCACATATTTTTATCCAATCATTTATCAAAGGATACTTGTTGTTTCCACATCTTGGCCACCATGAAGAATGCTACAAGGAACACAGGGGTACATATATCTTTGCAAATACATGTTTTTAAGTTTTTCAGCTAGATACCCACGAGAAACATTGCTGGGTCATATGGTAACTAATTTTTTTTTAATGTTCAGTGAACTCTGAACTTTTTATTGGCCTCCTACCCCACCAGGGGATGCCCCACGTCTGCTGCCTTTAACACCTCAAAACTTTGGTGTCGCTGACCTCAGACAGACACCACGTTCCCATTCACAATCCTGTGGGTGACAGTCTTTTAAATGGTTTGCAAGGAGTGGCTCTTGCCCAGGGTATCAACAAGATTGAAGTCCTCCCCTTCTACCAGTATGCAGCAGTAGGTAGCAATCTCAGCCTCCAGCTTGACCTTGATGTTCAGTAGGGCCTCATACTCCTGGGCCTAGCATTGCCCCTCTGCCCAGGTCTGGGCCAGCTCTGACTGCAGGTACAATAGGATCCCACTGAGTTGTTCCATCTGCATGGTATAGTGCATCTCCACCTCCCTCAGGCTGTTCTCCAACCTGGCCTTCAGATTTCTCATTGAGTCCAGGTCAATCTCTAAGGACTGGACCATATGTCTCAGCTCTGTGAGTGTCCTCTTGGCAGTTCCTATCTCAGTGGTCTGTGAGGTAACCACTGTGGTGCTCTCCTCAATATGCTGGGACCAGGACTTGCCTAGTTCTTCTTAGTTCTTTGGAGCCAGCTCGTCATATGGGGCCTGGATATCTGCCATGATTTTGCTGAAGTCTGGTTTATCTGGAATGCTTATTAAAAATATAGGTATTTCAGGCCCACAAATTGAAAGATCACAGGTTCAATTCCCTGTGAGAGTACATGCCTGGATTGTGTTTATGTCCCCATTGGGGGCATGCAAGAGACAATCGATCAGTGTTTCTCTTGCATATTGATGCTTCTCTCCCATCTTTCTCCCTCCCTTTTCCTCTCTCTAAAAACAAATAAATAAAACCTTTAAAAAAATCACAAGTTTTCAGATTCTGCCTGAGACTACTGAATCAGACTTTCTGAAAGTAAGTCTCTAGAGTATATACATATACTAATCATCCCAGGTGATTCTTAAACTGATTAAAATTTGAGAACCATCAGTACAGTGCGGAGTCCTGCATACCTCCTGACCCCTGGCTAAATATTTTCAGGTAAATCACTTTGTTTAACTCAGGGTAAAACTCTTGTTGATGTTAAAAAGGACTACTGAATTACACTATTTTAAATTTTACCAAACATGGTTGTGCTGTTATTGTTCTTTTTAACATCATTATCCTGGTTCTAACAACCTACACAGATGCTTCCATTGGCAATGTGTACTACAAGAAATAAATCATGTCTCTACCAATTCCCAAAATAAGCTGACATATGATTCTACACTGATATAATCTACTCACAAGTTCATAAATGCTTATAAATGCCAAACAGTGCCACAGTGCAAGTGCACACATATTTTGTCTAAACAGTTTAATAGCAGAAAATAGACAGTAGCTAACCCAGTTTGTTTCTTAAATAACTTTTCTTTCAAAGTTTTTCTTAAATGTTGTTTTTCTTTTTAAAAAATCTGAAATGTAGAAGCCACACCCGTGTTGAATTCTGATGAGCTATCTTTCATACAAACATTTCCTTCAATTAAGTTATACAGTCAAGTTACAAAAATTAGCCAGGCATGGTTAGTAAGTTGGGGAACTCAAGCCTTGAAAAGCTTTAAATATTTTGACAATGCATTTTAGGGCACCTCTAAAAATACTTATCAATATGTTTCTATCAACTATAACAACATTTGTTGTATTATAATTGGCTATTTATCTGCCTCGAACCCCTCACCAGACTATAAATGCTACAAACAGAAACATCACTGAGTACTATGGTCAGCGTTATATCCCTGGTGCACAGCAGATTGCCTGACACATAGTAGATCACTCAATGAATACTTGTTAAAAGGATGAATGGCTGGATGAATTTTATATGAATATAGTTCTTACATACTGCTCATGTGTTTTAAACATATTAATTCATAATACTCTTACCATCCTTACAAGATAAAATATCACCGATGAAGAAACTTAAGCTTAGAGATCAAGCAGCATGTCCAAGTTACTCAGTTACTTGGTGGCAGAACTAGAATTTGAATCTAGAGTTAGAACAGCAAAGTACTCATTTTTCCATTGCATCCCTGAAATTTTCATCAAAGTATTAACATCAAAAAAAGAAGAATATCTGTAGCACAGCTTTAAGAAGGCTTGGGTTGTTCCTCAATTTCATCAAGAATAGTAAACTGTGCGATAAATATCAAACTAATAATATTAATATATGCCTTAAATTTCTGAAGGGTACACATAATATAAGGGGAAAAAGACTCAGAAGGTAAGAATTTGTTTATTAATGACCAAAAGAGTTACTATAAAGAGACGTATTAAAGATACTAAAAAATAGTATTCATGAAAACTAATGGTATAAATATGCAAATGCTAGAAATAGAGCAGAAACATGATTAATTCCCTAGATTTACCACAGCCAGGGTAAACCATCCTCCAAACCAATCCAGGTACTTTGTTCTGTTTCCATGCTTACCAACCCATGTTCTGATGATTAAACTGAATTCTCAGGTATCCTAAATCAAGAAGAGGGTGTTCTGAATAAATAATTACAAGTATCGTGGTCAATGTAAAAAAAAAAATGTCCACCCCACTATAAACTGATATTCTAGTTAACAAATCTGTCTCTTATAAATCTGTTATTCTGAATTGACTTCCCAGAACACTAACACTGATGGGTAATAGATAAAGATTAAACATTTAAGTCTGCAAAACAAATGACCAGACTATGGATTCCTGGTGAGTCAGCCAACCTCTCTCATTTAAGCCACATTTCTCAGAAATATCAGAACCAAGCATTAACAACTTAGATTCAATCACAGTAGAATTTTAAAGACTGATCTTTTCTCCACTTTCAAATACACCAAACAGGTAATTTGGTTTACAATACCATGGAAGTATGTTTAAAAATTTATTATAGGCCAATAAAAAGCATTTATTAATATAAGCATATTTCCCCTAAGTAAGAATATGGTAACAAACAGAATGAATCAATGCTACTCTCTAGTTGTCTACCATCAATTCTTCTTCACACATAGTCCAGTGGCAAACTGCTTTTCCAAAACTGCTGTAATCAGACCATCAAAACAAAAATCTGACAAATTTTAATTAGCAGTTCATCACATTCCACGTAGGTATAAAATGCCAAAAAATGACTTTTCCACCATTAATGCTTGAAGTCCCTCATATATAAAGCCCTTTAAACACGCTGTTCTTCCTTTTCTGGTCTCATGATTCTCTATCTGAAATGTCACTGCATTTAATTCTATTCTGTCTTAGACTATTATTTGCCTCATAATGTTATTCACAAAATTTGGGGAGCCTAAAACATAGTGTCTGTCAAGTAACATTTAATAAATTTTAGACATCTACAGGTTAGAAAGATAAAAACCTTAGTAAAAAGCCTCTAACAAAAAAGATGCCCTGACTGACATTGAGCATCAGTAGGTTGATGTCAGTAGGTTGAGCATCGTCCTGCAAACTGAAAGATCTGACACTTTGATTCCAGGTCAGGGCACATGCCTGAGTTGCGGGCCAGGTCCCAGGTTGTGGGCATGTGAGGCAACCAATTGATGTTTATCTTGTATATTGATGTTTTTCTCCCTCCCTTTCCCCCTCTCTAGAAATAAATAAATCTTTTAAAAAACAAGAACAACAGAGCATAGTTCTTGGCAGTTTTACAAGACAAAAATTACACTTCAGGACCAGCCAGGGATCAAGACCTCAGATAACAAACCACATTCTAAAGTAAAATAAAAGGGTAAGACATACACTGGGAGAAACATACATAATACATATATCTGATGACCCTTAAAAGCATTAGGTTAAAAGAAATCTGACTTAAACAGTGAATGGTTTATGATTTCATCTATATGAAGTACACTAACAGGCAAAACTAATCTACAGTGGTAGAAATCAGATTTCCCATGAGGTATGGGGATTGATGGGGATTGACTGGAAGAGACCTTGAGGGAACCTTTCTGGAGCAATGAAAATGTTCTACATCCTTATTGGGGTAAGGGAATACTACTCAGCAATTTTAAAAACTAATATATACTCATATATGGATAAAGCACAAAAGCATTATGTTGAGGGAAAGCAGCAGGACGTAAAAGACTACATAATGTATGACTTCATTTACATGAAGTCCAATAAAAGACAAAACTAATTTACCATGATAGAAATCAGAACAGGGTTTCCTATGAGGCATGGGGATTGACTGGAACAGAACATCAGAAAATCTTTCCAAAACAATGGAAAATTCTACATCTTTATTACAGTGCTGATTAGAGGGGTATATACAGTTATTAAAACTCATCAAATTGTCCACTTAGGATGAATGAATTTCACTGAATGTGAATTTCACAAATTTTTATAGTTATAAACAGAAATAAATGGACTTTAACTTATCAAAAGAAAAAATCATAATAATAAAATTATAAAATAGGAGAGACTTGACATCCCAAGTGATTTTCCTTAATACTTTGCCAAAATGTTTTTACATACCCAGTACAGTTGCTTACCAAGTATCAATTTCCTTAATAAAAATTTAACACATAAATAATGAAAAGGCAAAATAAAGGAAATTTCAGATAAAAAAAGGACTGAGTAAATTTCTCACCAACAGATCTTTCTTCCATACAATAAAGAATAAAAAGTTTTTCAGGCAGAAGGGAAATAAATGATAATCTACACATTGCCAAAAATAGTAAATAAGTGTGTAAATACAAGCCTCTTTTTCTTGCTTCTTAAATTCCTTAAAAGGCAATTAAGTCTTTAAAGTAAAAAGAATAGTAATGAATTGTGCCCTGGCTGGTGTGGCTCAGCAGATTGAGTGCCATGCTGTGAACCAGAGTCACCAGTTCTATTCCCACCCTAAGGCGCATGCCTGGGTTGCAGGCCAGGTCTCCAGTAGGGGGTGCTCAAGAGGCAAACCACACACTGATGTTTCTTTCCCTCTCTTTTTCCTTCCCTTCCCCTCTCTAAAAATAAATAAATAAATAAAATTTTAAAGCACAAATAATAGCAATGAATTGTGAGGTCTGTAACACATACAGAAGTAAACTACATGACAAGAATAAAGCAAAGGCTGGAAAGGGATAAATGGAAGTATACTCAAAATTCTTACACAGTACTATGTATGAACTGGTATAATATAATTCAAGGTAGACTGTGTTAAGTAAACCATGTAATCCCTAGAACAACAAAGTGAAAATAAAGAAGTATAGAAGGTATGACCAAAATTATCTATCTGCTGGTCTCAGACTTATCTACACTAAAACTGTGTTTCTGAAAATTTCTTCCAAAGTATTTTCAGGTCAGGAACAGCCATAGGAAAATTTTGTGCAAAACTTAGAAGGCCAAAGAGAAGCAGCAGGCATTACATCCCTGAAAAAGTAAGAGCATATAGCACAAGGTGCTATTGTAACTCATACACATTGTCACTCATCTGCTGGATTACCTCACTGACATGGAGCAGGAGCTAGGTCCACAACTTCTACAAATCTGGACTAATTTTCCTTATGAGTATAGATGCAAAAACCCTTAACAAAAAGCAAGTCAAGAAATATATAAAAAGAATAATGCATGATAACCAAGTGGGGTTTCTCTAAGCAAAGCAAAGATGGTTCAATATGAGGAAACCAGTGTAACAGAACAACAGAAAGATTCTGCACAGGGGGATCCAACAAACTGGAATTTATTTATAAAAAGTTGTGTATTTACTCTTACATGCTTAAACTTCAGTCATCTTCAAAGTACTCTCCATTTGGTGCAAATACACCTACCAAGACACCTTTTTCCACTGCTCAGAAGAGTTTCTGACCTCATCAATTTTGATGCCTTTTAGTGCTTCTGTTGTTTTTTGTTTTACCTCTCGCACATCAGCAAAATATTTCTCTTTGAGGACTTTTATGAGAAAAAAGTCCTTGGGGCAAGATCAGGTGAATAGGGAGGGTGAGGCATTGAGGTCATGCCATTTTTGGTCAATACCTGCTTGCTGAACACTCAGTGCAGTGTGGATAAGAACCGCTGCAAATGACCCATCATAAAATGGGCAAGAGCCATTGAACGAGTCTTCAAAACAAATTCACTGAAGCAGAATGCACCCTCTCACAACATCAGCTAGTACAGAGACACATGGACTCCTAGAACACTCACCTAATGGGGGAAGCCTGGGTACTAAAAGGTGCCCGCCCTCCAGAATATAATTCCAGTTTTCAGGGGTCCCCCCAATATCTGACAAAATTCAACATCCATTACTGCATGATAAAAAAAAATATTAGGAATAGAAGAAACTTTCTCAACTTGATGAAAGAAATCTATGGAAAACCTATACTAACATCATACTCAACAGTGAAAGACTGAATATTTTCTCCCTAAGATTGGAAAGAAGGCAAGGGTGTTTGCTGTCACCACTTCTAGTCAACATTGTACAAAAGGTCCTAGCCAATACAATAAAGCAAGAATAAGAAAGGAAAAAGTCATGAAGACTTTTTTAATCACGAATGACTGTATACAGTAAATCTTCTGAATTTTTTAAAAAGAAAAACTTCCCACAGTGATAAGGGAATTTATAAGGTCACGATATATAAATTAATATGACAAAGCCTACTATATCCTCAAAAAAGTAAAATTATCAATCAATCCAATAATTCCACTTCTAGGTATACAAGGTGTGTCCAGATGGTATCCAGCCATGTAATATGAAAGAGACATTCATTGAAGAAGATACAAGATACAAGTAACAATGTACATAGGACAATGATTCCTCAGTCCCCTTCAAAGTAGGCACCTTGGGACCTCACAAATTGCTATCAGCTGCCCTGCCATATTTTCCTGAATCACATTAATGGTTTGAAATCTCTTCCATTTCAAAGGTGATTTTAGTTTTGGGAAAAGCTGGAAGTTGCAGAACACCAAATCTGGGCTATAGGGGTCTCAGTTACCTGGGTGATTTGATGTTTCACCAGAAAACTATTGCATAAGACATGATGCATGAGTGGGCGCATTGACATGATGAAGCTGCCAATCACCAGTTACCCACAGCTGTGGTTTTCTGAATCATCTGAATAGTTTCCATGGAGGAATGTTCAAGCTTAATGCAAAATTTGATGCAGATTCATTGCTCTAGTCACTCAGTCACTTCGAATGCGATGACTACAAAGTACACATGCTCACTGAATGGCATCTACCACCCCCCACTGACTGGTATAGTGAAGTTGTTATATTCACCCATGTGCATTCCAGTCCACTTTCCTGGTTACATCGATGTCATGCAAACCATTCTCATTATATTAACAATGGCTGGACTCTTTCTGAACAGAGCTGATATACATGCAACAGAATATTATCCAATCCTTAAAAAGGAAATTCTGAAACACAGTATAATATAAATGAACCTTGAGGTCATTATGCTAAGCAAAATAAGCCAGACACAAAAGGACAAATATTGTATCATTCCACTTAGATATCTAGAATAGTCAAATCAAAAGAGACAAAAAGTGCAATGTTGGTTGCCAGGAGCTACAGAGCATTGAGTTTCAGTTTGGGAAGATGAAAAAATTCTGGAGATAGATGGTGGTGATGGTACACAACAATGTGAATGTACTTAATGCCTCTATACTGTACACTTAAAAATGGTTAAAAATGTTAATTTTGTTATGTATATTTTACCACAATATGAATAAAAAGCCTACTGTATGGTTTCATGCATATAAAGTTTAAAACAAATTAATATATAATGTTCATTTCAAAGTGCTGGGTTATCCTAGCATGGGGGGATGACTAGAAGGAGGCTTCTAGAGTTTTACTTATATTGTTTTTGTTATTTTTAAAGATTTTATTTACTTTTGGAGAGAGGGGAAGAGAGAAAGAAACATCAATGTGAGAAACATCAATTGAATGCCTCTTCTATGCACCCCAACCACAGACCAAGTCCACAACCCAGGTATGTGCCTTGAATGGGAATCAAACCTGCAACCTTACGCTTTGCTGGACAACACCCAAATAGCTGAGCCACACTGGTCAAGGCATACATTCTGTTTTCTTAACCTGGGTATTGGTTTCATCAATGTGTTCACATTTTGTGCAAGTTCATCACACTATACTTTTATGATTTGTGTTCCTTGCTATATGAATATTATACCACCACAAAGTTTTGGGGGTTGTTTGTGTACCCTAGTTAATGACAGATAAGTTGTCCCTTTTTTTTAAAGATATTATTTATTTTTAGAGAGGGAAGGGAGGGAGGGAGGGAGGGAGAGAGAGAGAGACACAGACAGAGACAGAGACAGAGACAGAGACATCAATGTGCGGTTGCTGGGGGTCATGGCCTGCAGCCCAGGCATGTGCCCTGACTGGGAATCAAACCTGCGACACTTTGGTTCACAGCCTGCGCTCAATCCACTGAGCTACGCCAGCCAGGGCATAAGTTGTCCTTTTGTTGAGTGAGAATCTGGATCATTCTCACAGCTAGACTGGTTTCAGGAGCAAGTCATCTGTCCAGTAAGTGAGCTTATTGAGCAACATCCACTCTACAGCACCCATTTATCACATGCTATTTGCCTTTGATATATAGAGTCTAATTCTTCTGAAATGGTGAGAATACTGTCTTCTATTCCAAAATAGTCTCAGAATGAAATTCAACTCCTACTGTTAGTGACAGAAGTAAACAGAAATTGAAGAGGTCAAAGAAAGTAATATGAAAGTCTCTGAGTATATTATAGGAAAAATGTCAAGGATATACACCAGTGCTGAAAATATTTTTCTACATGTCAAAGCATTCACAAGGCCCAGCTGCTTATAGTCTCAGTTCAATTAATGCTTTATAGTATGCACTTAAAAAAAAAAGGTTGGGAAGGTGTTCTGATTTCAAAAGCTGTGAAAGCAAATGAATTATTTTCCTTTAACCAAGACAGGGATTGTTTAACACCATCAGGAAATAATATGCTCACTAATACTCTTATGTATATCCAAAAATATCTAGTATTGTTTCAGAACTAAAACAGAAAAGTTACTTCATGATTCATGTAATTTATATGCAGAAAAAGAGAAAGGATGTGCTCAAAAATGCTATTAAGTTTGGACTTGAGTAATAATATACAAATTTTATCCTGGACATGGAAAAAATGATACATCAGCATGAATTCTATATGTCTTAGTGTATGTGACCTAAAAAATGTATTAACTTGATAATACTGCATGGATTAATATCCTCCTAAAAACAGGAAAATTTTACTAAATTTTACTAGTACATCTTCTAATAACAGAACCACAGGACAGATTTATTTTAATAGCTTACAATCTCCTTTATATCCACAAGAGGGAGCAAACATTTAACACATATTTATGGGGACTTCATTAAATACTAATTTTTACACAAGGCTTTTTTAAGTAACAATAATTGGAAAAAACAGTAATAATAGAATTATCAGAAAGTATTTAACTGAGTGTCTAGATGTGCCAGGCAATACCTGGAAATAACTATGGGAGAAAGATAAAGCTCCTGCTCTCAGGCATCCCATTACTTCAGACAACAAAGTACATCCAGAGATCTTTAAAATTCTTTAATGAGCATAAACAAATCACATTTAGCTTTTTTATAGCATTACTGTAAACCATAGTTTAAAAGGATTCAGTCTGACCAGAAACAATGAATATGATGAAAAAAACTAAACAAATATCAGTAATTTATAGTCTACAACTCAAAGAGGTAAATAACAGGCATTATACAATTTAATAAAGAATTCACAGTAGACTTTAAGATGCCAATATCTTTTTTCCAAGTGGACACTAATTATCTAAGCCACCTCATCTCTTTCATTTAACTTAATCAGAATGTAAGCAAATGAACACTGACTTAGGAGAATTTGGGGCTGTAGTTAAAGTATTTCAGGAGAGAATTATCTTTAAGATGTACTGATGAAGAGTAAAATCATAATGTCAACACTGAAAATTTTCAATCAGCCTATTGTAACATCTGAACATAGCCACTCTTACTAGACTTAAAGAGGACTGGATTCCAAAAGGGCCACAATAAACTAACTGGACCTAATTGGACCTAGTTGGACCTCAGGATAGCTCTTCCAATTAGGTAGGTGTGTTTAGAAAGAAGCAAAGACATAGGGTACACTCTTTTTCAGGAAGACATGTTGGCAGGAAACAATGTACAGTGAAGAAAATCAAGTTTGAAACAAAGCAGAACTGGTTCCAAATTCAAGCTTTGCCACTTACCAGCCCTGTGACCTATTATGCAAGTTACAGACCTCTCTGGGCCTCAGTATTCTCACATATACTATGGGAATAACAATCATATTGCAAGGTTATTACAAGGATTGATAATAATGCAAATAAAGTGCCTAGCATAAGAGCTCAAATATTAACTGCTATTTTATAGATAAGAAAACAAAAGGTCACATGATTTATACAGGTTTAGAAAGTAAAGAGACAGTGGGCCAGAACATCTTTTTTTTTTTTTTTTTTATTTTAATCATTGTTCAGAACATCTTTATTTCTAGTAATACTCCTTATCTTAAAGTCTAATTGGTCTGGTATTAATTAATCATACCAGCTTTGTTATCATTTTCATCCTTTTATTTCCAAGCTGAGTCTTTATATTTTCATCCTTTTATTTCCTTTTTTCATCCTTTTATTTCCAAGCAGATATATTTCAAATGTACCTCTTCTAAACAATATAGATCAGGTTTTCTTTTTTATCTAATCTGACACTCTCTACTCTTTTGATTACCATTTAGTCTATTTATATTTAATATATTCATAACTATTGATATGGGTCAGTTTAAGTCTACCATCTTTTGTATGTGTGTATGTATAATCTGTCCCAAGTGTTGTCCTTCAGTTTTCTTCCTTATCTGCATTCTTTAAGGCTGACCTAATTTTTAGCATTCCATTCTATCTCCTTTACTGATTTTTTAAGTAGTTCTTCTATTTGTTACTCATTGTTCTACAATTATGACATCCACCCATAACTTATGTATGTCTTGAGTTAATATTATTACCACCCCCATATAATGTAAGAATCTTACAAGAGCATATTTGTATCTTTTTTTTCACTATTGTCACATGTGTTACTTCCACAGAAAATATAAACTCTACTGCGTATTGTTATTTTTGTTAATCAATTTTTAAAAAATAAAAGGAGATATATTTTATATTTACCCAAATGCATGCCATTTTAAGTCCTCTTCACTTCTTTCAAAGATCCACATTTACATCTGGTATCATTTCTCTTTAGCCTAAAGAACTCCCATTAGCATTTCATTTTTCTTTAGATATATTTTATTGATTATGCTACTGTAGTTGCCTCAATTTTTCCCCCTTAGCCTGGTACCACCATTCCCTCAATCAATAATCCCCCAACCTTAGTTCATGTCCATGGATTCTGCATATATAAGTTCTTTGGCTTCTCCATTTCCTATACCATTCTTAACAACGCCCTATCTATTTTGCACCTGAAAATCTGTACTTAATCTCTGTACCTTTTCCCCCATTCTCCCTCTTCCTCCTTCCAGCTGATAATCCTCCAAATGATCTCTGTATCTATAATTTCTCTTCCTGTCCTGCTAGTTTGCTTAGTTTGTTTTTTAGATTCAGTTGTTGACAGCTGTGCATTTGTTGCCATTTTAATGTGCATAGTTTTGATCTTTTTTTTATATAGTTCCTTTTAACATTTCATATAGTCATGGCTTAGTGATGATGAACTCCTTTAGTTTTTACCTTGTCAGCGAAGCACTTTATCTGCCCCTCCATTCTAAATGACAGCTTTGCTGGGTAGAGTAATCTAGGTTGTAGGTCCTTGCTTTTCATCATTTTAAATATTTCTTGCCAATCCCTTCTAGCCTGTAAAGTATCTTTTGAGAAATCAGCAGACAGTCTTACGGGGACTCCTTTGTAGGTAAGTCTCTGCTTTTCTCTTGCTGCTTTTAAGATTCTCTTTTTATCTTTAACCTTTAGCATTTTAATTATGTATCTTGGTGTGGTCCTCTGTAGGTCCAACTTGTTTAGGACTCTGTGCGTCCTAGATTTGTATGTCTATTTTCTTCACCAAATTAAGGAAGTTTTCTTTCATTATTTTTTCAAATAAGTTTTCAACTTCTTGCTCTTCCACTTCTCCTTCTGGCACCCCTATCATTCGAATGTTGGTACATTTGGAGATGTCCCAGAGGCACCTTATACTGTCCTTGTTTTTTTTGAATTATTTTTTTCTTCTTGTTCTGGTTGAGCTTATTTCTTCCTTATATTCCAAATCATTGATTTGAATCCTGGCTTCATCTCCTCCACTGCTGGTTCCCTGTATCAGAGGTGTCCAACTTTTTGGTGTCTCCGTGCCACACTGGAAGAAGAAGAGTTGTCTTGGGCCACACATTAAATAAAATGTGACATGTATTAATCTAGCTTATATCCTGATGACAAAATAAGGATTCAAAAACTCCATCGTATCCTCCTTGTATTTCAACAAGCTCAAAGTTATCTAGTTCAAGCCCTGGCTGGTGTAGCTCAGTGGATTGAGCGCGGGCTATGAACCAAAGTATCGCAGGTTTGATTCCCAGTCAGGGTACATGCCTGGGATGGCCCCCAGCAACCGCACATTGATGTTTCTCTCTCTCTTTCTTTATCTCCCTCCCTTCCCTCTCTAAAAATAAATAAATAAAATCTTTTTAAAAAAAAAAAAAGCTATCTAGTTCAGTTCAGCTTAATATTCAATGAGAACACACTATGTGCCAGGAGTGTGGTTGACATTAACAATACTAAAACATATAATATCTAGTTCCTGACTAAGAAACTCACAAATTAATAAGTAAACAAATATTTGCAAAGTAATGTGATAGATACAATGACATATGTATATATTAAAATTATAGTACAAAGGAGGGAGTATCATGGAAAACTTCATAGGAGATAATGCCTATGAAGAGTCTTGAGATAAATAGAAAACTGAGAAGAAGACAATGGAAGGACTGGCAAAGGCAAAGAAACATGAAATGATGTAAGTTCAAGAAAATTACAAGCATAAAATTATCACTATAGAACAAGAAAGTATAGGTTTCACAAGGCCATATAAGGAAAAGTATAGGATACATATGGCCAAATACAATGAGCTTTGTTAGCCATGCCAATGAACTTGACTTCCATCTTATATAAGCAATTGAATATAGGGTTCAAGAGAAGTTAGGGATAAGCAGCTGCTTTGGGAATCAATAGCACATATATAGTGGATAGTTAAAAACAAAGAAAAGATGATTATCCAAAGAGATAATGGGATAAGGTAGAAAGGAAAAGGGAATTAGGCTAGATCCTGATGGTACATTAACACTTAGGAAACATATGGGGAAAGGAAAAAGAAAAAGGAAGCACTCATTGTAGGACATAGGAATCAATGAAGGATATTTTAAATTGAGAGAAGCTTGGTAAAATTTCGATTGGAAATAGGTTGAGAAGATGGAGCCAGTAGAAAGGAAGATGCAGAAGCCAAAGAAAATGTAAAGAAAATCTGACGTCTTACGGCCAAGATAGAGGCATAGGTGGTCACACAGTGCCTCCTCGAGCAACCAAAACTAAAGACAACAAGAATTTACAAACAAAAACCAACCAGAACAGAGAGAAATGAACCGAACGGAAGTCTGAATACCATACACCCAGACCAGTAAGGAGGGGCAGAGTCAGAGGCCTACGGAGAGGGGTTGAGGGGTGAGGGCAGGAAAAAGCGGTGGCTGGAAGATGCAGGTGCGCAGGGCGCAGATGGCAGTTGGCGGACCCCAGAAGCACAGGGGCAGCTAACGGACAGGTGGTAGACCCTGGGCGCAGGAGGGAACAAGCAGACCCAGTGAGGCGCGCAAGGCAGCTGGCTGTCCGCAGCCACACATTTGCGTGCAAACTAAGCGAAAACGGGCAGCAACCCAGACCAAGTAACCCAGGGACCCAGGGCCAGGAAACAAAGCCTAAAGGCACCAACTAAAAACACCTGTGGAAGTTGAGGCTGGGAGATTCTCTCAGCCTCACAGGAGAGCTCCTTGGGGAGACCCACAGGGTCCAAGAAAGTACACAAACCCACCCACCCAGGAGCCAGCACCAGAAAGGCCCAATTTGCTTGTGGGAAGTGACAAAGGGGACTGAAGTCCTAGAGAGAGCAGAGCGGGTGCCACTGTTCCCTCTCTGACCCCGCCCCCACATACAATGTCACAACCCAGCAAATGAGGTACCCTGCCCTGGTGAACACCTAAGGCTCCGCTCCCCATATGTAACAGGCGCGACCAGACCAAAGCAAAAAAATAAAATTAAAAAGATGGCTCAAACAGAGTTAAAAGCCCCAGAGACAGTTTTTTTAAGTGACCGAGAAATGGCCAACCTATCAGGTGCACAGTTCAAAACACTGGTGATCAGGATGCTCACAGAATTGGTTGAATTTGGTCACAAGTTAGATGAACAAATGCAGACTATAAGAGAAATGAAGGAAAATGCACAGGGAACCAATAGTGATGGGAAGAAAACTGGGTTTCAAATCAATGGAAGGGGCCAGAAGGAGGAAAGGAACAACCAAACAGAAAAGAATGAAGAAATAAGAATTCAAAAAAATTAGGAGAGGGTTAGGGACCTTCAGGACATCTTTAAACGTTCCAACATCAGAATTATAGGGGTACCAGAAGGGGAAGAGGAAAAACAACAAGTGGAAAAGTTATTTGAACAAATAATAAAGGAGAACTTCCCCAATCTGGCAAAGGAAATAGACTTCTAGGAAGTCCAGGAAGCTCAGAGAGTCCCAAAGAGGTTGGACCTAAGGAGGAATACACCAAGGCACATCATCATTACATTACCCAAGATAAAAATGAAGGAAAGAATCTAGAAGCAGCAAGAGATAAGGAGACAGTTACCTACAAAGGAGTTCCCATCAGAATGTCAGCTGATTTCTCAAAAGAGACCTTGTAGGCAAGAAGGGGCTGGAAAGAAGTATTCCAAGTCATGAAAGGCAAGGACCTACTTCCAAGATTGCTCTATCCAGCAAAGCTTTCACTTAGAATGGAAGGGGAGATAAAAGTGCTTCTCAGATAAGGCCAAGTTAAAGGAGTTCATCATCACTAAGCCATGATTATATGAAATGTTAGAGGGAGTTATCTAAGAAAAAGAAGATAAAAAATATGAACAGTAAAAAAAGGCATCAAACTCACAGTTAGTAACAACCATACCTAAAACAAAAGCAAACTAAGCAAACAAATACAACAGGAGCGGAACCACAGAAATGGAGATCACATGGAGGGTTAGCAACAGGGAAGTGGGAGGAGGCGAGAGGGGGGAAAAGATACAAAGAATAAGTAGCATGGGCAATAGGTAGAAAATAGACGGGGGAGGGCAGGAAAAATGTGGGAAATGTAGAAGCTAAAGAACTTATGACACATGGACATGAACTAAAGGCGGGAATGTGGGTGGGAGGGGGTGGGCAGGGTGGAGGGGAGTGAAGGGGGAAAATGGGACAACTGTAATAGCATAATCAATAAAATATATTTTAAAAAAGTAAGGTAGTTTGCAGGGAAAAAAAAAAGAAAATCTAATGTATGGCAAGTTCCTAGACAGACAACTAAGAACAGGAAGAGATATGGAAGTTAACAAAAATTTTAAAGTACTCTACTAGCTTGAAAAATGCAGCTGATTAAATTTAGGGTGAGGGACACAAGCCTTACCTATTCACATAGCACTTTAGGTTATTAGCCATTAAATATGTAACAAAATTGTAAGGTGACCCCATTAATAGTAATAGAATGTACAAAGTTAGCAGAGAGGCCCTTCTACCCTACTCCAAACCTCTTTTGGAATATTGTATTTACTACTCAGCTTCTCCTTTGAAGTGTGCCATTAAAGTAAACACATCCAGAGGAAAGCAAGCAAATGATAAAAGTGGTGAAAAGAACTTGAGGAATAGGGTTAGATAAGAGTTAATGGTATCATAGTTGTCTTCCTGTGGTGAGAAAAGAAATTCTACATAGGTCTACAGTAAATCAGTGTTACAAAGAGGTAAACTTTTATTAGCTATAATAGCTGATTTATGAAGTAGTGCTTCACTACTTCATAATGACTGTTATGAGTAGTATATCTAGTATATTATCTAGTATAATGTCTGTTACAGAGTAGGTATTCAATAAATTTTTGTCAAGGAATACATATTTCTCTGTATTCCTCACATCTTCACATCACAACACATGTGAAATCATTTAATTATCTGTTGAACAAAGGAAGGTCTGGTATACTCTCAGTACATGCTTATAGATATAAGCAGTAAGAATTAAAGACATTGTTAATTTATCAAGAATCATTACTAATACCACCAAAACACCATGATGGTCTCAACTTTTTTTTTTTTGCATTTATCTGACCACAATGCCAACCAAAGAGAGGTATTTCTGAGTAAATGCCTTGTTGAGCAAGCTCAGAGCATCCTATCTGGATATACTCTGGCCAACAGGGAGTTCCTTGCAGTTATCTTCATGAAGGTCTCATAAAAACTGAGGAAGACTGCACTTAGACCTAAGTTCTAGAGCCAACTATGTATGTCACCACAGCCCTTTCATGAAAGGATGACTTTGTATCCATACTATGTCAGGATACCCTTCAGGACCCATCTTCTAGAAATGCCAAGGCTCTTATGTAATCACAGACACACACACACACACACACACACACACACACACAATGCACAGATTTTTTTTTTAAGGTAAAGAAATTAAAGTCTTCCTGGCTGGTGTGACTCAGTGAACTGAGTGCCATCCTGTGAACCAAAAGGTCGCCAGTTCAATTCCCAGTCAGAGCACATGCCTGGGTTGTGGGCCAAACCCCAGCAGGGGATCCTCAAGAGACAATCACACACTGATGTTTCTCTCCTTCTCTTCCTCCCTCCCTTCCTCTCTCTAAAATTAAGTAAATGAAATCAAGGAAGAAAGGAAAAGAGGGAGAGAGGCAGGCAAAAGAAAGGGGAAGGGAGGGGAGGGAGGGGAGGGGAGGGGCAGGGCCCAAAATTAAAATCCTGCCCTGGCTGGTGTGGCTCGGTGGATTGAGCACCAGCTTGAGAACCAAAGGGCTCCCGGTTGGATTCCTGGTCAAGACACATGCCTGGGTTGTGGGCCATGTCCCCAGTTGGGGGTGCACAAGAACCAATCACACATTTCTCTAAAAATTAAAAAAAAAAAAATTTTCAGAAAAAAATAAATTAAAATCCTGTAATAAACATGCCAGGAGAACATGTGGCTATTTCTTAGCATAGTAATATTTTGATCTTAACAAATTAGGTTATTCCTGAATTATAAGTAGTATTGATGATCTAATGAAATCTTTAATCTTAATAAAAAACATATTTCATTTTGGTATAATCCACATTTTAACTTTACATATTCTCTACACACGTTTAAGTGGAAAGATTAATAACTTACACAGCATTTCTGTGTTCTTAAAGTCATATATAAACATCATCATGACATGCTGTTCTGTTGGGACAATAAAGGCAGAATAAAAAGTAAAAAGTCACTGCAAAAAATTATAACAATACATACATAAAATGACACATCATCTAATTGGACTCTCTTTCTGCCTAATACATCTTTCATACCATTTTAGGTTTCTGATTTTGTTTCAATATTGGTTTTAAAAAAAATTAACTCCTCTTTGACAAAACACTTGTCTTTAGTTATTCAAATTTAGAACATGAAGTTAAATCTTAAAAAAATGCTACTTATTATCTGGGTTAGAAAATTGATTAATTTTAGGAAACTTTTATTCTAAGACTACAGCTAAGACTTTTTACAAATACTAAAATTTAACTAGTAAACTACTTTAAATTTTCCAATGAGAATACTGACAAAAATTTAGTAACATTTTGGTAAATTTTACCAAGATTTACCATAGCATTTTGATAAAATGCTATGATTATGTAACATTACTATGATTGCAATTATTAATTCCTTATAGTAGTTTCATTGTCACTCCTCTAACCCTACAGTCCATTAGAACATGAAGATATTATGCTAAAGGTTAAAATTTCACTAAGTCACTTTTATTTTGACAGAACATCTTTTTTACTTATTATGGAAGTTTTCAAGCATATACTTGAGTGGACATAATAGTATAATGAACAGCCATGAACACAATATCCCCTTCAACAATTACCAAGTTATAGCCAATCTTATTTCAGTCCCCATCAACCCCAACCCCAAACCCCTCCCAGACTGTTCTGAAGTAAATTCCAAACATCATATCACTTCATCTATAAATATTTCAGTATACATCTCTAAAAGATAAATACTCTATTTTAAAAATCAGAAGTTTGCCCTGGCTGGTGTGGCTCAGTGGATTGAGCACCGGACTGCAAAGCAAAGGGTCTTTGGTTTAATTCCCAGTCATGGCACACGCCTGGGTTGAGGGCCAGGTCCCCAGTGGGGGGCTCATGAGAGGCCACCACACATTGACGTCTCTCTCCCTCTCTTTCTCCCTCCCTTACTCTCTCTCTAAAAATAAATAAAATCTTTTAAAACATAAAAATATAAAAAACAAATCAATAGATTATCACACTTAAAAAACATGACTATTTAATTTCATTAAAAATCCAGTCAGCTTGGCAAAATATTTCTTACTATGTTATTCCAAAGTAATCACTAAGTAATATTTCCCTCTAAAATACAATGTGGCTTAAAACAAACTCCATATCAAAACTTTGGGTCAGCTTGCCTTAGCTGGAATCAATTCTACTATTTTGCCAGAGCATCATTACTTCTGCTTCAAGTCTCACTTCACTATTAGGACCTTAGTACTATACTGAAAACTGACAGTACTCCCAGAAAAGCGAGACAAAATTACTTAGCATGATATAGACTTATAACAACAAAATACTTTATTGATACTGGTAAATGTAAAAGAAGTAAAAAAAAAAAAAAATACCAGTGACAAGATAATCTCTTGCAGAAGTACTAAATAATCCCAACAGCAATCATTGACACATACAGCCTCATAAGTCAATGAATCCCAGTTTTTTTCTGCTTTTGATCCCTCTATTGCCCTCTATAAATTCAAGAACACCAGGAGAACTTTATTTTTCTTTTGTGTGTGTTTCACAAAGCTATGATAGGATGAAGCAATAAAAAAAAGAAAACTGGATACATCTTCTATTTGTTTTTTAAAAGCTAACCTTATAAAGTATAGTGCTTACTCTTTTTTTTTTCAACTACTGTAGTCATAATGATAGAGGAAAGGAATCATATTCATCCCCATGGGAGGAGGGGAGGATGAACCAAAGAAAAGTAAGCCACATCCCTACTATTTCCTTAAAATTTCATTTACTATTTCAAATTCACGCAAAATTTAGATTGACTTCATGAAAGTTTTAATTTTAAAAACCACATAATTCTTTTTAAGTGTCTTTTAAATTGGTGCTATAAGAAGATGTGCCTATTTACTGGGTAGTTTTGAGTGAATACTCCCTAGCATACCTGTTTGAGAAACGTGGATATATAAGACTGTAAACTTGAATTTGGAGTAGAGCAGACCCGAGTGCCAAACCCTGTAATGACTACCTGTCATTAGATAATTACTTGACCTATTTACACATCCATTTTTTCATCTTTCGAATAGGAATAACAACAATGGCTCTCAGATTAGATGGTACATACTAATTCGGCTTCAGTGTGGTTCTGAAAGACAAAGAATATCAACATCTTTTCCTTCTCCAAACTTTCTGGGCTCTAAAGCATTCCCACCCCCAGGTGTTGAGATTGTTACTCCCCCCTCTACTACCACAAAATCATATGTCCCCTTCTGATAGCTATAACTCGATCTTTCTTCCAATCATCATCTCCCACTCATACTCAGGCCTTTTGTATGGAAATGCCAGATACAAGAGGGTCAAGGGATTTTTCAGAACCTACAGAAACCTATTTATGGTCCCTACTGACCCACAAGGGCCACCACAGCGGGGGAGGGCAGGGACTAAGCAAGCAGTGTACTCAACCAAGTAATCATTATCATTATGACCTAGGACCATATCAACCCAACAAGAAAATCCAGGTGGTTGAACCAGAATTAACTTTGAATCCCCTAGGCCACCTTTTGGAGAGCTGCCACATGGAAGGTTTACCAACCTAGTAGCCTTGGGTCGCTGCTGCTAAGAAAAAAACATCATGCCCAGAAATGGTCAGAATGGAATCCTAAACTGTCAGAATAAGGCTATATAACTTCCTACCCTTTCTGTCCTTATCACTACCCAGGAAGTGACCAAGATCATATGATCCCTTTTCTGGGGACAGCTGCATTCAGTGACCAAACTGACTTACTAAGGAGGAAGCTGTTCCAACATTCAACATTCATCCACATACCAGATGCCTGTGGACAGTAAGAAACATGGAAGGTCCCTGAAATATCTTGACTATCGGCTTATTATTGAGTGGCTTTTACAGTAAAAAGTTCACCATCATCAGACTGCAAATGGTCCAGAAAACCTGAAAGCATAACAGACATTAGTTTCAAGGGCCACAACAGTGTGTCCAGTCACCTAACTAAGCCAGAACACCAACACCATAAACAGAAAAAGTGTCAACATCAGTGAAGCACCCCTGATACCTCTAAGAAAGAGGTGAGAGGTTCAACATAGTCAATTTGCTAAAAGCAGGCAGGGACCAAATCCCATGAAAGGTGCCTTCTCTTATTATATGACAAACAGGTCAACTTCTGGCATGAGTCACAAGTCTGGCATGAAGTAGTACTGTTTGCATCAGAAAAATAAATTTCTTTGCACAGTTGATGATAGTTGATGTGCCATCACATCTGATACAATGATAGATCCAGGTAAGAATAATGGCTCTAGGCAGTGCAGGCTCAATCAAAGGCTTGATTCCAGTGAGGTTCATGAAAGAACAGGCCCTTACTATGGGCATCTACATGAGTGATCCAGGCATTCTGACCAGCAACTATAATTTGTTTCCACAGTTCACAGCTTCAAAGAGAGCTGTCTTTAATCGGCCACTCTATAGTTTCCAAGTGGCAGACCAAATAGCTAGACCATTGGCAACAGACCAAGGGTCAGCAGAAACACAAGTTTCATGAAAGAGAGTAATGGCCAGAACTATAAGAACAGCCTTGACTTCTTTCTGTCCACAAAACAGGGCAACCACATCCATTATCAGACTGTATAGGTGGTGCAGAGGCTGAACAAGCCCAGAAGACAAGGAGACACAATCAGTTTCAGTCTGGCTGAACCAATAACACTCCAGGCGCAGGTTTCAGGAAACCTCTATGAACTAAGGACCCTATAGAGTCAGTTGCTTTGCTTCAAACAATGAAGTACTAGGAAATAAAGCTTCCTCTAAAGGAGAGGTTGGGCCATAAGACATTATGCACCCCCATCCTCTCATTTCAGACAAAGCAGTGAAAATTCTAGGTGAAAATTCTAATGAAAACAGTTTCAGTTTCTTCCAATAGAGGCTGCAAATTTGCCTTCCTTCACACATAAGTGTACAACAGTCTGTAAGTGTTGTCTGAACAGAGGCAAAAACTTCTGCCTAGCCAAGACAAATCTTAGTATTTACTAATTCTAATTGTTACAATGAGTGCAGTCTCTGACAGATATATTGGGGGGGAAGGAGGGGACAGGGAAACCCTACCAGAGAGAATATTTGAGAGTTAGCAACAACCAAAGGAATGTTCAGGCAACTGTCTTTCAAACTACTTCTTGGTCCTCAGTCTGCAACCACCTCCTTAATCCTCATCATTAACAGGCAATAAAGTAGAGAGAACTACTTAACAATTTGGTCAACATTTTGCTACCAATTCCCACAGACTTTCCCCAAATTCTGTTAACCAGCCAGTGTGACCCTCACCCTTCCTTTCAAAAAGTCATGTGTCTGTCAACATTCCATCCTTGTTGCCAAAACTATTAAGAGCAATGAAGGATCTGAGATTTTACCATACTTGCAAGCTAACAAGTTAGCCTGCCAATTTCATGGGTGCTGGCCAAAGACCTAGCCTCCTGGGTTGGAGAAAATGAACTTTATGACTCATGGCAATATCTGTAGTCAGAACATCAGCATTTTCTTACGCAGTTTCCCAGTCCCATTTCCCACAGGGCAACACAAAGTAGGCCAACTGACACCTGCATGTGCAGTGGGCTGCATTACAGAGGAGGACCCCAGAGCCTAGAGAAACCAAATCCTTTCAAAGGAATACTATAGGATACTCTGCCTATGGAGTAGCCATCTTTCTGTCCCACTGCTTCACTAATAAACTCATTTTCACTTTAAAATCTGAAAAAAAAAAAAGATACTACTCATGCCTGCCCTTTGCTACAAAGGGAGACACTATCTCTATCCTCCAAGGCTACACAAACATCCTTGAACAAACAGAAACAAAAGCAATCAGTGCTTCTGCTCACAAGGCATACAGAAACCAGGGAAAACTGTATTACTAGATCCCAACACAGGATCACTGCAGAATTTAGATGTTAAGAGCCTAGCACAGTAGCTGGCACATACAAAGCAATCAAAAGCTACTTACTAGCCCCTGGCAATGGGCAAAGAGACACCTGATTGGTGGTATTGCTCTTTTATCAGTCAGGGGCAAAGTAGATGCACAGTCCTTAGTTCATCCTAGCTTGATGCCTATGTCGACGGCCAGAGCTGTTTTGTGCCTGGGATAGATAGATAGATAGATAGATAGATAGATAGATAAATAAATGATAATGTTATTATTCCTCCTCCATGGTTGAACTTTTTCTCAAAGTCAATTTTAGTTGTATCCTTTGGTATGTAGTTAAAGTGAAGTGGAGACACAAGTCCCCTTACACTCCCCTCCCTCCAGCAATCACCACATGGCTGTCCATGTCCACAAGGACAGATTCATAGATGGAAAACAGGATGACAGATGCACGGTTGGTGAGGAGAGAGGAGGCTAGGGATGGAGAGATTGTGGAGAAAGGACTCATGGACATGGACAACAGTTTGGTGACAGCTGGGGGGAGGGGAGTAAACAAGGAAAATGGGGATAGACTCACAAGTGAGCATTTTAATTTTAGGTTCCATGGGGGAAAGAGAGGGTAGTGAGCCTCAAGGGCACAAAGACAAAGCTTTCCTGTCACTAACATTTGTGTTACAGCTCAATCATTAAAGAATCCAAGGAACCAGGGTAAACTGCAGACAGGGAAAACAACAAAAAAATGACTGAAACTTACCTCTAAAGCCATTAATAATGGTGCACATGACCTGCAAACTTTTCTGCTTTTCTTTATTACAACTTAACATCTCATCCTTTCTATCTTAATTATTCCTCTATAAACACAAATAAATACAAAAAGGCAGGTACAATTATTCTGTTAATTTTGTCAGACTCCTTCTATAAACGGGTCACTTTGAAGTTATAACCCTCAATTCAATAAAATAGTCCAATTTTTATTCTCTCAATGACAGATTTTATTATTCAAAATCATATGTCAACAAAAGATAGATGTCTAAAAATACATTAAAATTTACAATTCTACTGTATGTATTTGTACCATACCATAATATTCTTTCAAAAAATTTCACTGAGGCGCTGGCTGGTGTGGTACAGTGGATTGAGGTTTGGCCTAAGAACCAAAGGGGTGCTGGTTCAATTCCCTGTCAGGGCACACGCCTAGATTGCAGGTCAGGTTCCCAATTAGGGGTGAGCAAGAGGCAACTGGTCAATGTTTCTCTCACATATCTATGTTTCTCCCTCCCTTCCCTCTCTCTAAAAATAAATAAAATCTTTAGCCCTGGCACATGTGGCTCAGTGGATTGAGTGTGGCCTGTGAACCAAAGGGTTTCCAGTTCAGTTCCCAGTCAGGGCACATGCCTGGGTTGCAGGCCAGGCCCCCAGTGGGGGGCACATTACAGCAACCACACAGTGATGTTTCTCTCCTTCTCTTTCTCCCTCCCTTCCCCTCTGTCTAAAAATAAATAAATAAAATATTTAAAGTAAAATAAAAATAAAATATTTTTTTTAAAAATCACTAAATACCTCTTACTAGATACTACAGAAACAGATGGTTAAGGCCCAGGCAGTTGTTCACTCAAAAAGTTGACAGTGGGGGAAAGAAACATCTGAAGTGATTGTTGACAATCTGACATAAGACTCAAATGAAAAGAATCTATATGAGAAACATAAGAAATGATTAGCCCTATTGGATGCAGATGTTACAAGCAAAAGGTAGGAGATGACTTTTGAAAGCTAAATAGGTTTCCAAAGGACATAAAAAAGAGGGGGGAGGTTTCAAAGACATGGAGTCATGAAATAGCATATTCTACTGTGAGCATACTTGCTTATATACTGAAATACTTCATTTTTCTAAGTCATAAAAATGCAATAGTACGTAAGATCATAGGAATGGATGTAACTTCAAAAGTCATCTAGATCAGTTGTTCTCAAGTGTAGTCCTTGGATCAGAAGTATCAACATGACCTGAGTCCTGGAAGAAATGCAAATTTGCAGGCTCCTCCCAAGATCCATTGAAACAGAAACTCTGGGGTGGGGGTCCAACAACCAGTAGTTTAACAAGTCCAGGTTCTTCTTATGCAAGGTACAGTTTGAGAACCACTGATTTAGATCTAGCCTTTTCAGCACTACTGATATTTGAGGGTGGATAATTCTTCAGTTTGGGAGGATGTTTTGTGCATTATAGAGTGTTTAGCAGCATCCCTGGCCTCTACCCACTACATGCTAGAAGCAACCCCCAGCTGTAACAACCAAAAATTCTATAAACAGTGCCTAACAGCCCCTGGGAAATAGGAATCACCCACAGTTGAAAACCACTGATCTCAATCAGGGATTAGCAAGCTTGCCTATAAGGAGCAGGGAAAATATTTTAACCTTTATAGGACATGCAATCAACTGCTAAACTCTAATATGCATGACTGTCTTCCAATAAAACTTCATTAACAAAAACAGGTGGTGGTTTGGCCGTCAGGATGTAGTTTGCTGAATCCTAATCTAGATCAATTACCTAAACTATAGACAAATGCCCTCAACCCCACTGCTACAAAGTGACTGTCCAGACTCTATTTCAATACCTGATCTAGTCCTGTCTTCTGCTTTTGGGTAGATATAACTCTGGACAGACCTTGATTTTATAGAATGAATATCTGAAACCTGGAAAGGATAAATGACTTTCTCAAAGAATCACAGACAAAAAAAAAAAAGCAAAGCAAAAAGCCAGAAAAAAAAACTAGGGCTCTAGTTTGCCTAAGTGCGACATTCTAACTACCTCCTGAGGAGTTGTAACCATAGAATGTTTACAGTATTATATATAAACATAAAATTCTCTGTGAGGCATGCAAATGTTCTAACACTTTGTAGTTACTGAAACCTAGAAAGAAAAGTACTGGTTTCATCGGGGGTGTGGTTGGGAGAGAACTTTATCTTAAAGGACCAGACAGTAAATATTTTAGACTTGTGAGCCACAAAGTCTCTGTCTCAACTACTCACCTCTATCACTGCACCAAGAAAGTAGTCAAAAACAATAGGTAAATGAATGGGTGTATCTGTGTCCCAATAAAACTTTATGTACAAAAACAGGCAACCATTTAATGGGTGATCATTTCCTGAGTCCGTAAAATCAGCTGGGCAAACAACAGGCATCAACCCAACCACACTCAAGAAATCTAAAGACTCTGACAACCTTTGAGCTTAGAAACATGTCACTAGACTGGAATGGATGGTAGAACAGGAAGGACCAGACAAAGTGCCAGCCCCTCCCTTCCTTCCTCTATCTGTCCCTCTGTCTGTCTGTCTGTCTGTCCCTCCCTCCCTCCCTCCTTTCCTTTCCTTCCTTCCTCATAGTGTGTCTGCTATATGCCAGGCACTGTTAATTTATTTTATAAGTAAGTTTTAGCATTTAGAGAAATTTCTGCCTTGTAGTTCTGTTTTCCTCTAAAATGCCAAGGTATGTGAAAAATTAAACTAGAAAATGAACACTCATGTATATCTGAACAAAATCTTTGTTTAAAACCAATGACCTTGGACAAGTCACTTGCTTTTTCCAGGTCTCAACTTCCACAAAAGGAAAAATGAAAAGCTGGAAACAGGTGATCTCTGAAGTACTCTGAAGAGAACAACCACGTACCTTAAAATTGTCAAAAATGAAAATAACAGCTAAAATGTATTGAACACTTTCTACGTCAGACACCTGTTCTAATTACTTTACACCAGGGGTATCAAACTCACTTTCACCGGGGGCCACATCAGCCTTGGGGTTGCCTTCAAAGGGCTGAATGTAATTTCAACTCCTTAATAGTTAAGGAGTAGTTAGTTACATTTACACAGTCCTAAAATTATTTAGGCTCTTTGAAGGCAACTGGGAAGCTGATGTGGCCCCCAGTGAAAATGAGTTTGACACCCCTGCTTTACACAGATTAACTCATTTTTCATACTCCTTTTCAGTTTCAGGGAAACTGAGGCAAACAGGTGTGAAGTGACTGGTCAGAGATCACAAGATTAGTGAGTGGCACAGCTATGATTTAAATCCAAGTGAACTGATTTCAAAGTCCATGTTCTTAACCACTAACTACTAAACTTGATTCTACATGACAAAACCTTATTTCTTCCCAATGACAAGCAACCCAAAACTAAAACAACATAATCTGTTCCTCTAATAAATAAAGAGAAGAGGTTAGTGAATAAAGAAAGGATGGTAACAAGACTACTTTTGTCCACTGCACTAAATCTCCTGCACAAAGTAACCTCCCCATAAATGTATATGATGTTCCATGAATACTTAATTTAGTCCCTAATCCCCAACATCTCAAAAGATACCTATCCTTTTGGATTGATACTGTTTCTACTTGCACAGTCTGGTACCCTCTTTTGTAAAAAGTTATCTCTTGTCTATAGCCATACCACCCTACAAGCACCCGATCTCTGTAAAAGGTATCTCCTTGTGTCAAACCAAAAAAGAAAGAAGAGAGATTTACAGCTTCATTAAGAAGAAAAAATATTATGAAGGAGCAGAAACTAATCCATGTTTCAAAGAGGAGTAGATAGGTACATGAAAACCTAAAAACCCCACAGTGATAATCCAGTATATGAAAAATGTATAAAGCAATTTAGGCAGCCAAGGTATGACTAGTTGGAAAGACAAGAAGGAGAAAACAAAAGCACAACTATGTTGACTAGGAAACATAACTGAAAGTAACATAAAAACCAATGTCAAATTAGAAAAGAAATAAAGGACGTATTAATCTGTGACCACTGAACTATGTTCAAAACGAATACTTTCTAGCAAGGCAGATAAGGTTTTATTCCCGAAAAAGTCTGAAAGAAAATACCACTAATGAGAGTTGTTCTTTTTTTACTTCACTTAAGCAGTGTTATGATCTATGTCTTTATATTATCAGTAAAAGAAACACAAATTAAAAAATATGAAACCAACATTTAGACTAATCTAAATGGCTACACCACTCTTTTTTATTCCCAGATAAATCATGTCATAAAAATGTTATCTTAGAGGAAAAAGAAATTAGCCTGACAGCTGTGGCCTGGTAGCTCAGATGGTTTTAGCATTGTCCCAGTACACCAAGGTTGCAGGTTTGATCCCCAGTCAAACAACTATGTGCCCAGTCAGGGCACATATAGGAATCAACCAATGAGTGCATAAATAAGTGGAACAACAAACTGATGTCTATCTGTGTGTGTCTCTCTTTAAAATAAATAAATTTTTAAAAAAGGAAATTAACATGACATTAACTCAAAAGGGGGAGCCTCATTTTTAGTTCATCTAGACCCAAAGTTAAGAGGTAACTACTGAAATGATCTGATAGCAACCGAAATTCTGTTTGGATAACCATTTTTGCATCTGTAAACAAACAAAATGCAGTCTCAAAAGTTAGTCTGATCAAATGATTTTTGTTTTGTTCTACACTTAATCTAAAAAAAAAAGTTAAAGAATTCTCAATTACGAAAAGAATAAATTTGGAACTTTCACCTGAATGCATCTCTTTGTTATAAAAAGACATTAAGAAAGAAAAAATATCTCATGATTCATCAATGCCTGCCTGTTTTCTAAACCCAGGAAATTCCTTTACACCCCCTCCTGGCTCTGGCCAGCCAAAACTGTAGGTGTACTAGTCTATTCACTCCTTTACCAGCAACATACTATACTAACACTATTACATTTAAGGCTGATTTTTATTAGACTATTCCAAGTTCTGAACTCACTTGCTTAGAGTTAAATTTACAAATAATTGATTAAATAGGATGCTGTCATTCTCTGCATTCAAAATTTTGGTGGTGCAGCTGCTGTGAAAAACAGTATGGCAGCTCCTCCAAAAAATCAAAAGTAAAAATACCATATGATCCAGTAATTCCACTTCTAGGTATATACCCAAAAGAACTGAAAGCAGGGACTTCAACAGATATTTGTATACCATGCTCGTAACTTCATTAATGATTCACAATAGCCAAAACATGGGCAAAAGCGTCCATTAGCAGATAAACGGATAAACAAAATGTGGTGTATATACATATAATGTAATATTATTCAGCCTTCAAAAAGAAATTCTGACATATGCTACAACACAGATGAACACTGGAGACATTATGCTGAGTGAAATAAGCCAATCACAAAAGGACAAATACTGTATGATTCCACTTATATGAGTTACCTAAAGTATTCACATTCATAGAGACAGAGAGTAGAATGGTGGTTGCCAGAGGCTGGAAAAGGGAAAGAATGAGAAATTACTATTTAATCAGTACAGAGTTACAGTCCTGCAAGATAAAGAGTTCTGGAAATGGATGGTGGTAATGGTTGCCCAAAGTGAATAAATTTAATGTCACTAAACAGGACACTTAAAAATGGTTAAGATGGCAAACTAAATATTATGTGTATTTTACCACAATTTAAATTTGTTTTAATTGGGAGCTGTTTTTATTTGGGGGGAAAAATCTTTTAGACAACAATTTGGAATATATTTGCTTTGGAATGAGTTCACTCATCTACAAAGTCCCAAACCTATCCCATTAAGTTTCAGCTGTAATCTTCCATCCACTTATGAGAAACCAGGTTTTAGTGATTTTTATATATGTATATACAAACATGTATGTGTGTATAACTATAGTAAAGACTTGGAATCTGGATACTTGAATGATACTGGTTTTTCCCATAACTGAGCGAATCTATTTCCTCACCCAAACTTGAACATAGATAGTAAAATTATGTACTATTTACCTCATATGATTGTTATCCACTCCTCCACTGATTTCAACAGAAACTCCTCTATTGAATTGAAATAGTTAAAGGCTATACAAAAACCCTTCTCAAAAGTTTCTTCCATATTTAGACACTGAATTTACAAGAATCTATCATCCAGCAATAACCAAACCTAAAACTTTAATTTTTAAATCTAATCACATTTAAAAATCATGTCTCTATTTATAAAGGAAAAAACCGAGGTCTCAAAACTATTTTTAATTTTCATAATCAATCATACAAAGTAAACAGAATATAATTCCACTATGTTCACTTTTGAGTGGGAAACTTATCTACCCAGTTATAGAAGAAACCAGTATCATCCAAGTAACCACATTCCAAGTCTTCAACTGCAATCTTTAACATAAATTACCTGGTCCTACTCTGGGTGGTGTGGCTCAGTGGATTAAGTGCTGGCCTCTGAACCGAAAGGTTGCAGGTTCAATTCCCAGTCAGGGCACATGCTTGAGTTGTGGGCCAGATCCCTGGCTGGGGGTGTGCAAGAAGCAACTAATCTATGTATCTCTCGCACATCAATTTTTCTCTTGCTCTCTTTATCCCTCCCTTTCCCTCTCTATAAATAAATCAATAAAAGCTTTAATGAATAAATACATACATACATAATCTGGTTCTGATAACGGGATAAATGGTAATTTAAAAGTTAATCCTATAAAAATCTTGTGTAATGTTAAAAAATATAAAAAACAGTCCATTTTAAAACCAAGTCTACAAGAGCAAATTGATCTGGAATCATCATTTATAAGAGGATTACAAGGTTCTAAACACACAAAAAAGGCTAATGTGCATAAGATGTGTACAGTTTTCTAAGTAACTTTTTATTCTATCATAGCATTTTCTTACCTATTATGAAATTAACAATATGAAATTAGCTCAACCACTTAGCAAAAAATTGTTCACTGCCAATGCTTTTTTACATTTTGTAAACAATTATTCAGAAACTGCTATTGGTTTGAAGAGAAAAACTTTAATTAGAGTGTATTAATGTAATCAAAATGCTTGCCCAATTAAGTCTCAGCTGTAATCAAATTTTCTCTGCTGTAATCCAAATGCTTATCAGAAAAATCTGATTTTGCCTGTAAGTACAAGAATCCTAAATTTCCTGTCCTTGGCCAATAAGGTTCACAATGTGCATAATATTGATAATTGTTGAAAGTAAGAAGAGATCAAGCAAAAATAAATAAATAAATAACAACCAAAAACAGAAATAATAGAAAAAAATTTAAGCAAAAGAAAAAAGAGAGTAAGCCGTTACAAATTATTAGAGGAAGTAAAAAGTTTCAGGAAATCAAAATAAAGTTATAATTATCTCAAAGCTTTTAATGAGGTAAAGCACACTTTTTCTCACTTTCTAAAGCCATTCCTATCAGACCATAAACATTTTATAATAGGATAAAACTGCTCCTGGAAATATCAAGTCCTTTTTTCAAACAACTGAATTTCACATTAGATAAACAACTGCATTGGAGGGGGAGAAAGGCTGATGAAAACATTTAGACAGGCAAAATATCTCAGGCCAATCCTAATCCTACAAAACCTTAAAATCTTGTGGTCAACTTCCTTCTGTCTGAGTTTGGAAGTTACAATATAATCAAATGAAGATATGTGCATATTCCTAATAACAAATACCACTGGGTAATCAAAAGAGCAAACTCTGGAAATGGACATCAGAATATTAACCTGAGAAAAAAGGAACTTAAAAAATAGTCAAAGAATCAATGAGGAAGAAAAGCCCAACAACATCTGAGTAAGGAAAAACATTACCTAAAATTCCAGTGTTATACCATGTGCAACGCTGACAGTGTTAAAGAGGGAAAAGTCGGCCTGTACATAACAGCTTCTAACTTAATGCCAAAATGAATGGTTAAAAAGGTCTAACTACATTATTTTCACCAAACTCAAACGGTCAAAGGTGGTGTTCACAGGGTACTGGTTTTAACTCCAAGTCGTTCATAATGCATACAACTCTACTTTCAAAAGGCCTCCCCATAGATATGCTAGTGTTACTATCCTTTAAATTACTGGTGGAGAAAGGACACCACCCAAGCAATTCAAAGCTGTAGGAAAGGAGAATCTGCAAATATGAATAAATAATTTCGTAAGTTTGTGAATTCACTGCAAAGATGATATAGTATATATAATTTACTTGACTCCTGCTAATGTTCCTAATCTCCAAAGATTCCAATTAAGCAAAGTCAAGAAATGTTTATTTCTTGAAACCGACCAGGATGCCCCGCTACCCTCACCACCTCCTCTTCACCACCCTTTTTCACTCTCTCCTAAATACAATACACCCACAACATCCCAAACTCCATACCCATACAAGGTCCACACCCATACTCCATACAACACACTCTCATGGAAGAACCCAAACTCCTGACCCAAGACACCCCATACTTAAAAGCCCCACACTTAATATTCCCCAATACTACACATGCTTCATATAATACAGGAGACACTACACTGTCGACATTCATAACCCAATTACCGTAACACCCCTTCACCCTACAAGTTCCATTCAAACCGTACCTATCACATTTTACACACACACAACATACACAGCCTATGAATTACAAGTTACCCGTGGCTCAACACACACACCCAAGCCAAGTACCGGATAACACCCCAAACCACTGCAGTGGTCAAATAAACGCTGGGAAGAGGCCACCCTTCTGGCACCGGGAACCCACGAGGTTTGAGGTGGGAAGGGAACAGGGCCAGATAATTCACCTGAAAATCCGCCAAGATCATCTCCCGGTCCATGTTGGACGCCATGGCGGCCTCCGAGTGCCGCGGCTCCGGGAGCGAAGCGCGCACCTGGGAGGGAGACGGCGCCTCCTGCGGCCGTCTCCGCCGCCGCCGCCACCGTCGGGCTCCAAGGGGCGGACGGGCGAGCCGGCGGGCGGGCCCGCGGGCCGGCGGGCGGGGCAGCGCGGGAGGCTAGGAGCTCATGCACTCGGTAACCTTCAGGAACCTGGGCCGCCCGCCTGCGCCCAGTGGAGACCGCGCCGCAGACGCCCCGAAAGGGAGGTTGGTTTGGACTCGGATCCGGTCTTACACTAGCCGGCCAGGATGAGGTCAGGCTACGACAGCACAGACTCAGCTCCCTTCAGCCACGGCGAGACCGGCGGGGGCGGGGAAACCGAGCGAACAGGCTGGCGGGTGAACGCCGCGAACGCCTCCGCCTCCTCCTCTTCCTACCCGGTCGCCGCCTCCGCCCCTGGTTAGCTTACACCACGGCTGTCGCACATTTTGCCTGTCATCGAGGTCGCAAAACGCCGCTTTCCGGCTGCCACGTGACAGCCCTTCTGTCAAGTGCTAGGCGCGCCACTACCAGGCAGGGATCCGGGAGCCGCTGGCGGGTACGCCAAAATCCATCTGCGGGACTCCCGCAACAGGTTATTCCGGTTTGGAATTAAGCAAAGTCTTCGCGGTACCGCTTCCCCCTAGTTGGGGCAGGGATCAGATTCTGTGCTTTACGTCGTTACAGTCACACACATACATATCAAGCTTCAAACCAACTCAGCGCACTCTGACGACCCGTCTAACAGCATTTTATAAATGTGCATTTTCTCTAACAAAGTTTCGCCAAAATACAACCTCATATAGTCTTTTACACTCAACCTGTCAAAATCAGTTTACACACATTCACACTTAATCCCAATACCCCTGACGCCTGCATCCTCAGATGGTATACATGGGGAAGATGTGGAAGCTGAGAAATATGTGAATATCCACCCCAAGAAAAAGATGAGCGTTTTCTTGTTAGGACAAATAAAAAACCTTTCAATTATTTTTTTAAACCAGGGACACATCTTACAAATGGAGAAAACTTGAGTCCAGCTTTGAATATACTCAGTCTATTTAAGGTATTTTCGCGAGTGAACAAATCACCAATTACTAAAATTTTCAACTAATTGTCAGAAATTGACAGGCTTCGAGCCCCCATGGTGTGGCCCAGTTGGTTGGGCTCCCTCCCGCAAAGTGAAAGGTGGCCAGTTCCATTCCCGGTCAGGACACATGCCTGGGTTTTGGTCCAGGTTCCCGACTAGGGGCGTGAGAGAGGCAGCGACAGATGTTTCTCTCGCACAGGATGCTTCTCTTCTCTCCCTTCCCCTCTCTCTAAAAGTAAACAAAGCCTTTTAAAGAAAGAAATTGACAGGCTTTGAGCCAAGAACAGCCAAAGACTACGTGCGAATGAAGTGTGACAGTATGTAATTATCCCGACTGGAGGAAGAGTGACTAGGATTATGTTCAACTTTGACATGGGTAAATATCATCTTCAAAATGTAATATAGCATTTACTTGCCTTGGAAAGTATGTAAGTTCCTGAAAGTGTGAGGTAAGATTGCTGATTTTCTGCTGTAGAGTTAAAATACAGACTAGTGACATCACCATATAGAATCAAGACCTGGGCCTTTGTTTTCTGAACACAAACAAGAGCACTAGGGTGTTCTCAAGACTTAAATTTATTCTGTGCATTTTCTTAGGTGAAAATCTGTATTTAGATCAGCATTAATTAGGTAAGGAGCACAACTTTCCATACTCACATGCAATGGAGTGTTTGTTTAATTGACATCCTTAAGGAAGTAATTTCAAAATATAGCTAGAATGTGAATCATGGGGTGAAACATACTACCGCAATTTAAGTGTGGCAATTCATTTGTCCCATTCATGTATGTCACTCTCAGCACAAGGCAGGTGAATAATTGTCTCTAGATACCAGGCTAGGATAAGACAGCCATGAAAAGTTGAGGTTTTTCTCTGTGATGACAGAAGGAAAAAAAAAACCCTATTCAAATCCAGTGCTGCACCACTTCTCCCTTCCTTCTGGCTACCTGGAAATTAAAACATTGTAGTAATATAGAAAAATGGGAATACCCTAGACTTTCAGGCATATGGGTTCTAGTAATGCTTTCCCAACTAATTGGTTGGGGGAACTTAGATGTGTCACTTAGTCTCTCTGACTTCAGTTTCTGACATGACTACTTCAGATGATGAGAAAACAATTAAGAAAATGCATGGAAAACATAAAATATTTTTACAAAATAAGCATATATTTCATAGTCAGCATTCACTACACTTGAGTTCTAACTCTTCCCCTTAACAAAAAAACTTGAGTCTCAATTTCTTTATCTCTAAAATGTAATTTATAAAACTTATCTCAGAGAGTAATTGTGAATATTGAGTAATATAATACTTGTGAAAACTTCAAAAACCTTAAAGCTCTCTAAGCATATCAGTTGTTATTATTCTGTATACCAATTCCTAAATGCTTTTTGCAGGACCAATTCTTTCATAAAACTTAAACTAACAAGATTCTTCTCCCTTCTACTCACTGCTTTCACTATCTTATAACACAATTTAATGCTCTGATAAAATTTGTTAATTTTTTCTTTGTTTCACCTATGCATGTTTTAACCTCTCCCCAAAGGTTGAAAGTTCCTTGAGATTATAAACCCTTTCATCCCATATATTTTTACATTCACCATAGTTCATACATAGCAAAATTCTAAGTATATAATAACTAATACTTTTGAATTAATTTTATTGGATGTCTAGAATGCACAGGTACTTCACACACTTAGCTCATTTAATTCTTACAACCACCACTTTACAGCACAAAAAACTAATCTGAGAAGTTAAGAATTTTCCCAAAGTCATGGTACAAAGCAACAGACCTAGGTCAAAACTAGTGCTCTTTCCACTTACCCTGTTGCCTCCCTGCAATTCACCCTCCATGCTGCAAAATTTGTACAGTTCCTGATGAAACTGATTCTTCCCTATGACCTAACTCTTCATTGTTGGATAGCCAGTATCCAGAGTAATTGTCCACTACAGGAAGAAGAATAAAAGAAAAATAAATACTGAATTAAGGAGGAAAAAATTCACTTTTCATTTCTCAAGAATTCCTCCATTAAGAGAAACTATTTCATTTCAGTGTTACATATTTAGAGAAGAATAGAGATTCTCTGTACATAAACATGAACAAAATAAATAATTTTTACTTCTTTTTAAATATATTTTATTTATTTATTTTTAGACAGAAGGGAAGGGAGGGAGAAAGAGGAAAGAAATAAGAGTGTGTGGTTGCCTCTCACACACCCTGCCACCAGGGAACCAGCCCGCAACCCAGGCATGTGCCCCGGCTGGGAATCAAACCAGCGACCCTTTGGTTCACAGGCCAGTACTCAATCCATTGAGCAACACCAGCCACGGCCCAAAAAATAATTTTAATCTATCCTCTATTCTCATGGTTGGTCTACCACATTAACTCATGGAGCCCAGCCTAATTCAAATACTGTATAGATCTTCTTTTAGAATCTCTATGTTCTCTGATATTCATTACCCTTTTAAAAGGAACTTTTTTTCATCTTTCTCTAAAATATATATAATAAAGTTTATTTCTAATTATTATGCTAAATTTCTATCTGAAATAATCGTACAGAGTAGCTGCAAAGATAGCACAGAATATTCTTGTACACCTTTATCCAGCTTCCTCTAATGTTATCATCTTACACAACCATGGTACAGCTATCAAAACTAAGAAATTAATGTTGGTACTATACTATTACTTATATTCAGGAGATTCTATTTGGATTTTTACATTAATGTCCTTTTTCTGTTCCAAGTCCAGTCAAGGATACCATACATTATATTTAGTCACCATGTTTCATTAGCCTTTTCCAATCTGTGATATTTCCTTCATTCTTGACTTTTGAAGACTAGTGGTTAGGAGCTTCATAGAATGTCCCTTGGTTTTGGTTTATCTGATGTTTTTTCTGAATTACGCTGAGTTTATGGATTTGGGGGAAGAACACCACAAAGGTGATATATTCCCAGCACATGATATCAACATGACGTATTACTGGTGATGTTAACCTTGATCCTTTGGTTAAGTTAATCAAGGTTTTTAACAATACTATTCAATTATAATTCATGAGAAAATTAATACTACTACAGTGTTAGATCCACACTTCAGTAATCAAAATACATTCCATCTAGTGGTTTAATATTCTTTAGGAATTTAGTGCCTAATCCTGGACTCTTAAATAATGAAAGGTACAAAATTTGGGGCCTCAAGAGCTGAACTTAAATTCTATATCCACAACTTACTGGCTTTAAGTTACAATCTCTATAGGCCTCAATTCCTTCACCTGAAAAAAACAAGAATAATTATTTCACCTCAAAGAGTTGTTATAAAGATTAAATAATGTGTGCATCATATTTTACAACCATGAAACACCATATAAATGTTAATTATTGCTATTATGTTTATGCTTCTGAGTTGCTTACTGGGCAATTTTTTTCTTACTTTACCAAAAAACTTTCATAAGTGATGTGAGTACCCACATGAAAAAGCCTGCTGAATCTCAGAAATAAAATACCAAAGCCACAATTATGAAATGATTAAAAGGTTCCCTGGGGGGTACCAGTCTGGTTTCTACCTCTGTTAGATCTATAAATACAATAGAGGAAGACTTTGAAACTAGGTAAAGGAATTGTAAATACCATACACATATTTCCAAAAGTCAATCATTCAGAAACTGTGCATGCTTACGTCAATTAGGAAAAGTCACAAAGTAATCTGACTGAATTATATTTCTATAAGCCCTTTAAAATGAGTGTGAACTGTTGAAAAAATTTCATGACAGTGAGTATTTAATATCCAACTACAAAGCCTCTATTTTCAGTGTTTGAGTAATATGTCATTACTATGTTAAAAGAAAAACCATTACTTTCAATATATAGGCACTTAATTGAGCATCTTTCTTGTACACCATGTTAGAATGTAAGCTTACTGAGGGCAGAAATACTTCTAAATCAACTTCAGTGAACTGGCACTCAATGAATATTAGATTTTCATTGGAGGTACTTTGTAGTACTTACTTATGCTCTCTGAGCTAAGGCTAAAACCTCTATGCTGCCACTTCTGGCTTACACAATAAGCAGACTAAGCATATATATGCTTTAGGGCACCAGTGAAAAAGAAAACTTTCTTAAAGGATTTAATATTTCAGCAAAAGCAACTTTGTTAGACTTTACACATTTTTGGGTTTAGTATTACTTTAATTTTATTTACATATGAGGTGAGGTGGTAAGACATCAAAATCATTTCAGTGCTTAGTACCTGCAAAAATCTTAATTCAGCTCTACCGTATGCCTCTTAAATTGCCATAAATTTTATTTACTGTTAATAAGCAAAAGTATTTTACAAAAAATTATAAGTATTTCACAAAATTATAACATATGTGTACCTATATATTATGAGTTACAGTTTAACGTTCTTCCTCATTACAGTATTTTCTCTTAGTAGGAAACCATAATAATGCTAGAAAGCAATTCTCATAAATTGGATTAATGCCAGTTATCTCTTACAGGCCAACAGTACTACTATATCATCACACCCTCCAGTTGCACCAAAAAATTACACAGTAAGTCCCCAGAATAATCAAAAGTAAATTGTATTATTTATGATATTTACTGGTGAGAAAATGGAATCCTAAATGTTCTATTTAAAATGTGTAAATAAGTATAAGAAAAGAGTTAATTTCCCGTGGTGTAGTTCACGCTTCATTCACATTTCAAGTTTTGTTACCTACGAAAAAAACTCTGGTTATTTTTTTTCTCAACAATTCAGTTAAAGAAAACACTGCCAAATTCCTCCCGGTTTACACGACCCCACACACACACACACCTACCAGCCAATCTGTTGCTACATGATTATCCAGATGTTTCTGGTGTGTTTTTGTTGCTAATATTCCCAGTATACTTCAAGGAGCTGAGTACAGATGTTGCTTGAGGATATGCTTACTAGAAGCCGGTACTAATTAGACCATTTGTCATTTTTTGCTTGGTTTCATTTTGACCACTGGATGCATCATGTAACCGTGTTGGGTATTTTTAAGGACAAAAAATATAGAAAGCTGTAGTTAATTAATGTTACATAGCTAAAAGAGGAAGTTTAAAAGTACAGAGAGAAGTTGTCTCCGATGATTTAAATAAATGATTTACATTTAGACACACTTCCCCCCACCCCCGCCCCCCAAAACAAGCCCCCATCTATGTAGTCAAAGTGAGAACTTTGGCCAGTAAAGAAGTGGCCTTGTTAGAAAACCCTTCCCAAGACTTATTTTAAGTTGTGCTTTAAAGTTAATTGCTTTTCTCCCTTTTCCTGAAAAAATGGAATATTTCAGTTTCGAGGCCCTGGAACATTAAGGTTTCAGAGTTCGTCATGATTTCTTACCTATATACCATGTCTTTAGTACTCTTAAAAACCACTCTATAAAAACTTGCTGAGCACTGTAGTTGCTGTCAGTCCGGGTCTCTCCCTCCACCCCCAGGGTACCTCTGCCCACCGCAGCCCTGGGTCGATCTGGCAGGTGCGAGGCCGGGGCCCGCAGAAAAAAGGAGGCCAAGTTTACACAGCGTGTGCCGCAGAAGAGGCGGCAGCACAGGCCTGGCCGCCGGATCTTTGAGAGCCTGGCAGAGGAGCGCAGAGTGCGGCTAGCTCTCCGCCTTCTAGCAGCCAGCGCTGCCCAGCCTCTAAGGCCCTGTGGCTCTACGCAACCGCGTTAATTAACAGGCCTCTTCCCCTCACGCGCTGCCCCCGTCAGCTCTCGGCTGCCCGGGGTTTCGCGTCGCCAACTCCATTGCGCGGGCCCGCGGAAGAAGGCCGCGGGGCTGGCGGGTAGGAGCGAAGCGAGAGAGTCAGAGAAGGAGGCGGGGAGCGTGGAGGCGGGAGTCGGACGCCGGGCGGGGGGGAGGAGCGTGAGGCGGTCCGGGAGATAGAGCGCCACCAGGGCGGAGGGCGGGGCGTGGGCGGTGCCCGGCCTTCCCGCTCCCGCGGAGCTGCAACTCCGCGGAGCCTCCTTAAAATTCTGCCGTTAAAATGGGGGCGGGTTTTTCAACTCAAAAAGCGCTCAATTTTTTTCTTTTCAAAAAAAGCTGATGAGGTCGGAAAAAAGGGAGAAGAAACCGGCACCGTCTCTGCAACGGCAACAGAGGCAGCAATTGTTTGAGCGAAAAAGAAGCAAAGAAAGGAGAGAAGAAAAAGAGCAAAAAGGGGGACACTCTCAAGTGTCTATAGGAGTGAAGGGAGCAGGGACCGGCGATTTTGGGGAGACCAGCTACAAAAGAAACTGTCACTGAGAGCGCTGCGGCTCGGAAGGAAGCTGTACTACCCAGTTGGGTTCGAGGTCACAGCTGGCTGGTGGCCGCTGTCCTGCTGGTGAAACGAGCTGGGAGCAGAAGCCGGGGGACCGCGAGAGGTTGGCGAAGTGGCACGGGTCGCCAAAGCTACTGGGATCTCGCCGAAAGGGCAGCGGGACTGGCAGCGTCTAGGGATTGTAGTGACTCCCCACACTCGGAGCTTGGCCCGATCTTCTCGGGACCCTCCCGATCTCCGGAGGCCCTCCGAAAACCGGCGGCGGCAGCTCATTGAGCGTCTACAGTAGGAAGTCTGAACTGGCTCGGTCGTAGGCGGGAAGTTACCGGTGGGCTGCCCGGTGCAGCCGCGATGCTGCCAGGCTCTGCCCTAGCAGCCCGAGCTCCATAGACGCTTCCCGCATCGCTCTCCCTCCCTCTAGCTGCTGGAGGTCCCGCAACCCGGTGGGGTCGGAATGACCCGCTTGCCCCAGGCCCGCTGGGCGCCCGGCGGTCTCCGAAGGCGCGCGCCGAGACTGGCTCCCACAGCCTCTGAGGCTCGGCGGGGCTGCGGTGGCCCGGCGGGCGGGCTCCGGAGCCTTCCCGCGCGGCGTTAGCCCGCGGCTCGGCCCGGACGCAAATTAAGGCTCCTCCAGAGAAGCCGAGGCCACTGAGGAGTCGTTACGACCTATAACTTGAGGGCCACGGAACTACTACTCCCGTTTGCCTTTGGCGATCATCTTTAACCCCCGGAGTACGTCAGCATCCAGCTACAGCTGCGCTCTCCCAACAGCGGAGGACTGAGGACTACCCCTTCGGGCGTGACGGATGGAGACCGAGCCTCTCCGAGGACCTGCCCCTGCAGTTCTGGCTCGTGCGGCTCAAGTCACCACCGTGAACAAGGGTGGGTTAATACCTCCCCCGCCCCCCCCCAAAAACTCTTTTCTTTCGCGGTATTTTCTCCCTGATCTAGTGCCTTAAGCCTCCGCACATTCCTCGCAGAGATCTGTAGTGTTGTAGTGACAGCTCTGCCTACATTTTACATCCAGGCTAATTTACCAGGAATGTGTCTGTGTGTCTCTCTGTTGAATCACCAGAATTCTTCATAGGGGTTAAGCTAAAAAGCAAGGAGCGGAGCCCCTCTCCAATGGCTCAGTTTTGCTGAATAATCACGTGTGAATCGAGGGGCGGGCTTTTGGCAGGCAGATCTTACTAGTATTTACTACCAAGCTCTACTCCAGATTAACCATCCCAGTCCTTCTGTCAGTCTCCGATGCCATCATGCAGCCTGGTTAGGAGCAAAAGAAAGGGAAAAAAGATAAACAACTAATTCATCTTTTCCCGATCGTCAGGACCCTAAAGAATGGCCGAACCTTGGGGGAACGAGTTGGCGTCCGCAGCTGCCAGGGGGGACCTAGAACAACTTACTAGTTTGTTGCAAAATAATGTAAACGTCAATGCACAAAATGGATTTGGAAGGACTGCGCTGCAGGTTGGTATCCAGAGAGGTGGGGAAAACAGGTCAATAATGTTGCCTACGTGACCCAGGTTTCTAGAATAACAGCTTTAAAGCTTTCAGGGGTACAAAATTTCACTGTTTTTAAACCTAGTTGGTTGCCATATTTTATATCTTTAAATGGATCCAACTCCCCAAAATGACGTACTTTGAACAAACTCGTCAAATCCAATAACATCCTCGATATCAAGTGGGTTCCAGGTTTGGTCTTAATTTTTGTAATGTTTTTGTGACGGTGGGGATTTGAAAGTAATCGTAGCAACGCCGAGTTTTTTTGGGGGGGTAGACAGCTCTGTAAACACATTATTATGATTATTATTTGAAGTAAATACACTGCTATTAGTGGTTTCCGTACTGTGCTCCAATAATTGACTTTAACGTAAATTTTCTTGACTACTGGCGAGGGTGTTTTTCCTTCAAATTCTTCAAGTTTTGACAAACGACCTTTCCTAGTTTGGAATAGGTGGACTGGGCACGGGGACAGGATGTACATTTCACAGTTAATGTAATACCATCAACCCATTCAGGATTGAGGAGGAATAAAAAATTGTATTTTCTAATCAGAGCTCAGTATATGTTTTTGTCTCTGTGGTCTTGCCGTGGTACCTTCTAAATTTTAGTAATTAAATTTACAAGCAACAAAGGAAACGTGTCCAGCTGCCAAGTATTGTACCTGATAATTTTTTTCCTCCTCTGAGCGTTATCATGTAACTTAGTTGAAAGGGTTAGAACAGAAAAAAATGAAAAAGTGGTCTCAAATAGATGCTTTATTAGAGTTCTGATGATATTCTTATGAACTATTCGTATTAGAAATGCCACACTTGAAGCATTGAAAATTGGGGAGAGGGTTTTTGGGGTGCTGTGTTTTAGTTACAAGAATTAGACATTTAAGTGGAGGGAGATATACTATTAACTGACAAAGACCATACAGTCTGTGTATTTTAAATCAGAATACACTGACCTTGCAAATTGTTCAGTAGTATGGAAGGTTATGCATAGATAGTAAATAATTTATCTTGTTGTTTCAAGTAGATTAAATGGGAAAAGGAATTTTTTCTTTTTCTACTTACCAGATTTGATAATGATACCAATGCCACAAATTTAATATATTTAAAAGTTTCCTATTGAAAACTAAAAGATTATATAAATCTCACAAACAGTGAACCACTTAACCCATGTTCAGAATAAGATCTTAGAGGATTTTTGACGAACAGGAAGACTGGTAGATGAATACTGAAAAAAATTGTTTTGGCAAACATTTTAAATAAAATTCTGCAATCTTGTTTATATTAAACACACTTATCAAGATACTAACACCCACTTATTGTGGGTTAGTCCTTGTACATATAATGAAACACACAAAAACAGGAGTCTCAAAGCTTGTTTTCAGTATGTATAATCCTGACTCTGAAGTTGTATCATAACTCAAGAAAGGACTTTCTTTTAAAACTGTTTCCAATATTACTATTATTTTCTGTGAAAGATGGCAAATTTCCTTCTACCTTTATGTTTATTTAACTCAGTTGTAGAAGTTTTTTCCCCTTTGCCTGGAGTAAGCTTTTCAATCAGGATAATATCAAAGGCCTTAATCGTGCATTTGCTTTACGAAGATCCAAAGTGTCTCTTCCTTATTTTTCCCGGTCCAGGTCCTTAAATGTGACTAAATCTTTAGAGGCAGTTGTGGCAAGATTTAGATTGTATTGATTTTTAACAACCAAAAAGTATATTTCATTGAAGTTCTTGGAAAATAATTTGTGTATCATTTTTACCATTACCCCAAAGGAAGGGCTGAAAGCCAGCAGGGTTTTGTCAACAGGGAAGCTTAATATCTTGACTATCTATACACTTCGCATTTCTAAAATATTATTCATTCTAAATATATTTTATTATATTACTTAATTTGTGATTATTTTTAAAAACAAACATTTTAAAGTGATAGATCAGCTCTGTATTTCTCAATGGATTTTATTTCATTTCACAAGCATGTGTCTGTTATGCAATCTATTTATTATAAATTTATAGTGTTATGAATATACCTAAATATAAATGAAACTGGTTAAAATAATGAATTTTTCTGGCATGTTAATGAGACTTTTTTCAAAACTAAATTATATGTATTGTATAACTGCATGCTGCTCTATGAGGTATTTTATAATTATGAGAGCATAATAGAGATCTCTTAGTAGAGTGAAATATATTCAAATAGCAGGAGATAAGTCTTTATTATGTGAATTACTTGTATGTTGACAGCACATTTTAGTACCACTTTCTTGCTTTTAAAGTGTTGGCAATTTACAAATAGCTATTCCTAAATGCCTGACAATAACTGCAAAAGGAAATAAGATGGGATCACTAGTTGATTATTAAATGGGCTTAAACCACAGACAAAGCTGTCTGTGTCTCAAAATACACATTAAATATCTTATTTTCTCTTCTTTTGCTCACTTGATAATCAGGAGGCTAGTTAGAACTTTAAGAAACAGTAAATAACATGGTAGGATGACTGTTTCATTCTTTATGAGAGCAGCTGCCATACAATCATCTCCTATCTAATACACGGCATATCACGAACTTAGTTTTAGATAAATCAGTATTATAAACCATGTAGAACACTTACTTGTTTAACACCTTAATAATCAATAACATTTTAAAATATCAAGTAAAGGATTCTAAGCACTGAATACACTTATTAGCTAATATATAATAAGTTGCAAGGAAATTTTAAAAAACACTTGGAAATTTGGCAGTATCTATTGGGAGAGAATTTGTGAAAATTAATCATTTAAGAAAATATCAGGTCTGGATATTTGAATAGATCGTTTTGACACTAGGTGATGGAGTCTGATATTTCTTTGGGAATTTAAAGTAGCTCACTCTCCTTTTCAGTAACTATTTAGAAAATAAATTTTGCCCTCATTTGACTTTCCAGAATAAATACTCTAGGCACATTTCATGAGTATGAACAAGCACAGAAGGAGACTCTTATTTAAATATCAAATTTAATTTCTTTTATTTTAATAAATTCATGAAATTATAAAACTCTTCGTGGAAGATAGAGAACTGAGTTGTAAGTGAATTTTATACAATTTGGACTAGTTATATTTTATTGATCAATATATCATACTTTGGGGCCCATTTAAGATATTCCACCATAGCAGCTCAATTTGTATAAGTTTTCTTCTACTTTTCCTACTAGTAGTTTCCTTCATGCAACTGAGTCATTCAAGCACCATCATATGAGTCTTTCCCGAATACTCCATCACCAAAAATAGTTACAAAAATAGGAAAGATGGATATTTTAGTATTCTTGTAATAGGAGCATTTTAAAGGTTACTATCCTTTCTTCTTTTCTAGGTTATGAAACTTGGAAATCCTGAGATTGCCAGGAGACTACTACTTGGAGGTGCAAATCCCAATTTGAAAGACGGAACTGGTTTCGCTGTCATTCATGATGCTGCCAGAGCAGGTTTCCTGGACACTTTACAGACTTTGCTGGAGTTTCAAGCTGATGTTAACATCGAGGATAATGAAGGGAACCTACCCTTGCACTTGGCTGCCAAAGAAGGTCACCTCCCGGTGGTGGAGTTCCTTGTGAAGCACACCGCCAGCAAAGTGGGGCATCGGAACCATAAGGGGTACACCGCCTGCGACTTGGCCAGGCTCTACCGGAGAAACGAGGTCGTTAGCCTGATGGAGGGAAACCCGGCGGAGGGAGCTGAGAACCTACAATGAATGTGGGGAGGGGTCTCCCATACTGCCTTCTATTTTGTCAGTTAAATGGTTGGCTGTCCAATTTTAATATCATGCTAAAATTCAGTTTTGTCATATTTTAAACAGCTTTTTAAATCTTCTGAAACTGCTAAATGGAAATCTTACTGCAGGTTTACGAATATATTTAAGCAACATCTTTTCCATCAACAAAATCTTAGGTTCTAACATGTAATTGCAAATAGCTTTGTCTTATTATTTTATCTTTCCTTGACTTTTTCCTTGCTTCTCTCTTTGCCAGTCTCAATACCCAACTTGGAGACTTTGTTTTAAAAATGGGTTGTCTTATGCTTCTTTTGCCTTAATAAAACACTTTTGCAGAACAGGACAATGTTTTTCTCTGATTTCCACTCCTCTATAACCCCCATGTAATTTACCACTTGCTAGAATATCATGATGGTTTATGTCTTGATATTAGAAAATGTAGACCAGTTGAAAAACTAGACATATTTTCTTGAGGATTCAATTATTTTCTTCCTCTCCTGATGCTTCACCCAAAAGAATTTACTTAGTGCCTTGTATTTTTGCTTTAAAATAGGATAAGAACAACTTTTTTTGAAGATCAAACCTAAAATCATTTCAGCATGAATTTATCCTAATGTTCAATCTCCCCTTTTTCTCAAACTTAAGTTAAATATTTGAGAAACAGGTTTCAGAATAGCGATCCAAAAACAATTATGTTAGCTCTAAAAGCTACACTTGTAAAGGCAACTCACCCTCTAAGTGCTTCCTATTAGTTGATTTTTTTAATCACAAATGAAACAATTGGTTACTTAATAAATTTTTTAAAAATGATACCATGAGTGTACTAAATGCAACACTGACTTTTTCCCCCTGGATGACAGAAATGTAAAATTACAAAATGTTTAAGTATTACAATAATGCAAATATCAACTTCAGGGGATAAAAAGCTCAGCAAGAAAAATATATAAATTACATGTGAGTGTCATAAGTAATTTCAGGGCTGCAGTGTAATAAACATGGAAACTTTTACAATAAATAAATAGGCTACTCCTACATCAAGTACCTGGTTACCACAAAACTTTTTATTAAAGGCATATAAAATATTTTTAAGAATAATTTTTGAGTGAAATAGAAATATCAAATTTCCAAGCCAGTTTTCTAGCATCTACTATTTACTTTGTCATTTTAATTAAAGATTTTAACCAAAAGATTTCAATGCAGTTATCATTTATAAATACTTCACTTATCATCTCCCACATGAACAAATATGTTTTATGTGAAAGTTTCTTCCTTCTGCTTCATAAGCTCCCTGCTCTCTCTCCAAAAAGAACAAAATACTTCAAGGCTTATTGAAGGACGTGGTTCGGATGCCTGCTCTGACAAGGACTGGAATGGTTGCAGGCAAGTGGCTTTCAATAATTTGTTTTCCGTGATAATATAAAAAGAATATAGGAGAAAAAAGTTTAATATTTTTCATTTGGCATTAAAGCTCACCTTTGCTCAGTAAAGTGCAACAAGATTTCAACTTCTGCTACCTCTAACTACAAGTTACTGAAAAATGTATTTTTGACAGCAACATGAAATTAAATTTAAAACACATTTTAGGAAAATGTAGAAGAAAGTAGAATTTGTGATGGTTTTAAAGAAAAAATGTGTTGTATTTGGATTTTAAAACTAGGAACAATGTATAAAACACTACTTAAGTAAGAGTAATATTTTCTAAACACAAGACTATTGCTAAAAAATAAAAACCCTTCTTACAAGTTCCAACAGTAAAGAAGGATGTTTCTGAATTTAAAGTCAAGTTTAACGGTCGTTTCAGTATCCACCAACTCTCAGTATTAAAATCGCTCTTTAGAGATTTCAAATATAAAGTTATAGGACTTTCATAAAGCTAAAAAGAAGTACTTCTGCAGTCGCTTTGTTCTTAGGTGGATGTAGCACAATAAAGGGAGAAGGAGCTAGGAATTAAACATCGCCACATTTCTCTGGCTCTTCGCAGGAAATAGCTTTGTTAATTTAAGTATTTTAGAAATGAGTTATGTGGTCCCATCTAGGAAATATGAAAAGCCATTATTCATTCTCTCAAAAACCTCGATAATATTCAGTAAGACTCTTACATATGCCGAAATGTACAGGATAGAAGAAATGGTGTTGGTGAGTTTAATGGGGTCTAATTTGCAGCCAGCTGAGGTGGGGAAGGGTCTGAACTTATTCAGACCTGGAGTGGAGAGAGGCAAGTGCTAATTTATAGAGTGTTCAGAGCCCCAGGGGACGACGCTATAAAAAGGATGGAGGATGCTAAACAGAGATGAGCTCTTAAATTCAGTTATCCACTGTGTCCGCATCCACGTCGGGAAACGCAGGCTCAGCCTTTGCCCAGTACAAGCTGAATTGGGACTTACACCTGGGGGAGGAGAGCACTAACTGTACCTCAGTCAACGTTCTGGTCCCCGAGCCATTAGGCAAGCTTCATTTTTCCATATTTCGGTAGTGAATCAACAGTGTTCTCATAAACATTAAGCATCTTGTAATGATGTGATGAGCTCGTAAACACACACAACACTGGGTGATTGATAAAAGAATCCTGCTCCGGGCAAGCAATTCAATTGATAACACAGTATTACAAATTTCCCCTATCGTGTTTATCAGACTAACGTTGTGGAATCTGTGGCCCGGGACTGGTTTCGAAATCTCAGTTCCCAAAAAGGTGCTTTCGGCTTTTGCCGGGGGTGAAAGCAACAGCCCAGAAGCGCTCCAAGATCACAGCGCTGGAGCGAGAAAGGGTCGTATTCTCAGCCTTCCTGACTTCGCTAAGTGACCTTCACCAAATGGCTCCGGGGGCGGGTTGGGGGGGAGTCCCTCTCTTGGTCTCTAAGAGACAGTCTAGATTTTATAAGGCAGTTCAACACACACACACACACACACACACACACTCACGCACACAAACAGGTCCACGCAGGGAACTAGTGAGAGGCAGGAGACAATCTTCCAGCCTGAGACCCGGAGTAAAACTCTGCCCATAGCCAACCCAAGCCCCCTCTGGAGGGGCTGCGAAGACATCCTTCTGTCCCTTCGAGACTGTCCAGAATCCAACTGCACGCAGCTCCCTGATCCCTAGTGAAGAAGCTGGAGCCCAGAGCTCCCGCAGGGCGCGCAGAAAAGCCCGTGGTGGGGGTGGGGGAGTTTCAAAACCGTTAGCTCGCGTTTTTTTTTTTTTCCTTTTCCCTCCCTCGCTAAGGTTTCTTTTCTTTTCTCTTCCTGTCCAAATATTTCAAATTTCCGCGCCTTAAATAACAGTCTCTTTTTATTTAGTTAGTTTCCTCGGCAGGTTTGGCCGTCCGCTTGTCTCTGCCCCCCATTGGGCCCGGGGCGCCTCGGGCGCCTTGAAGCTGCCTGCAACCCCTGCTCGCTGCCCCCGGCCCGGCCCTCGCGGAGCGGGATTCCCGCCGAAGCCACAGCCCCCTCTTGTCGAGACCTCGCCTGACCTTGCTCCCCGGGCACCCAGACCCAACCACGGCCGTCCCCCGCCCTGACGCCTGTCTGCCTCCCAACTCGGCTTCCCTCCCGGGACTTGGGAGCCTCTTCTGCTTTGGGGTGCGGATCCCAGGAGCCGCTGAGCGGCGGAGGGGTCGCAGCGATAGGGACGCAGCGGACGGGAACCGAGAGGAGGAGGCCAGTGGCCGAAGCTTGCCCCAGCCCCCACCCTGCGGGTAACCTTGGAGGCGCCCTCGGAGTGAGTGAGTGCGCTGCCGCCCTAGCCCGCTGGGGAGAGCGGACGCGCGGCACCGCGGGCGGTAGGCGGGAGCTGGGGGCGGGGAAGAGGAGCGGGCCCCGCGCCTCCCGGCCGCCGCCACGGCACCCCGGGAGCTGCGGGCTACCGGGGCGGCAGGGGTCCACCGGCCTCGGCCCACAGGCAGCAGTCCCAGAGGAGGCGGCGGCCATCCCACGGGATGGTCCCTGGCGACCTGCGCCCGACGACCGGGGCTGAAGGGTGACGTGGGAGCAGGGGCGGCGGGCAGGCGAGTGCCTAGCTCTCCGCAGAGGTGAGCTGGCGGCCGGACGCGGCGCGGCGGCTGGAGCAACACCATGCCCAGTGCCAACGCCAGCACGCCCTCCTCCTCCCCAGCCCCCTCTCCGTGACAGCTGAGGACAGCCGGGCTCCGCGAGCCTCGCGTCCGAGTGCGTGGAGGCAAATACCTCTCAGGCTTCTCAGCCCTTAGACTATTCATGAAGATCCCCTACGGTGTTGCCGTTGCTCCCATAAATTACTAAACGTGCAGGACTGAATATGCACGTTCATTTGGAAAGACCCTCAGAGTGAAACACCGAGAATTGTAGGCCCACGGTGACTTTGTGTGGGGCTGGGGTGCGCAAAACACCTAAAGGCGTCTTCTTGGTTTTTCAACCCAGAATAGACCCGAAAATCGAGTCTAGACCCGAAAATGGATCCTTAGCGATGCCTCAAAAGAATAAACTCTACCCCCAGATCTTAGTATTAACTTGGTAAATTAAGGTTAGAGTGAAATGTTTTACCATCTGCTATAGAAACATTGTGTGAGCTTCAGGTGTTAGGATGTGGCTTTGGAATTTTCTGTGCTGTTTTTAATCCTCAAAGGCATTAAATAACAGCATGGTAATACACCCGGCAAGCGAGCAAAGGTTATCCTTGCCCCCACAGCACCTGCAAAAGCACAAGTGTAAGTCATATTTTGCTTCTTGAGTTCTAAAATGGCTTCTGAACCATCCAGAGGTACCAGCACAGACGAGGAGGGGGACGAGGTGGGGCAGGAGAAGAGTTTGCACATTTTTCTAAATTACACAGATATTATTACACTTCAGCTATTCCACCTCACCTCTCTCCGCCCCCACCCTCATTGGTCAAGGAAGAATTTTAGAGTAGGCCTATTCAATAATTCCATATACAGCTTTTTTCTCTTCTCTTACCACCCCCCCCCCAAAAAAAAACTAGTTAGCCAAAACATCATCTCTTTTGGGGAAGAAATTAAAAAACCACCAGTCTTTATCCAAACTACCCATCATTTCTTTTGAGCACTAAAAAGAAATCCTACATACAACCACTACTATGAAAGAAGAAATAATTTAGCAGGATCCCAGATGCATTCAAATTTGTGTTAATAGAACAGTATTGTCTCTTAACATCAGAATAATGGGGTAGTTTAAGGATTATGTGAAAAGTTCAAAAATCTTCATAGAAATGTTTGGAGACAGGGTTTCAGCTTTTTACATTTCCTCATTACAGTAGTTACTTAGAAAAAAGTGATACTTTATCTTGACCATATAGAGCAGTATCGTGCTAATTTTCTTTTAGTTACATGCCTTAGCTTTTCAGATAAGTTGTGTGAATAGTGAAAGTTTACATATAAAACTGACATCTTTACTGTGAGAAATGCAACAAAATTATTACACCCATATTAAAATACGGTCCACACCTCTGTTTCTTCTAAGTGTACAGTTTACACAACTTGCTAGAAGAAGTCTGCCCTGAGTTTAAAATTTATACTTTGGAAACATGATTTCCTAAAGTAAAATGTAACTTATTGGTCTTTAGGACTAATTATTCTATAATTTGGCTATTCTGTGTACAGCTAATGTAACAATATTTCCTTCCCTTATGTTTTGGGACTATTGTAAAAACCACTTGGGCCCAAGTAGTTCTTGTTTCATATTTTTCTCTTTCAGATGTTTTGTTTTTTTTTTACCAAGAAATGACTGTCCTGATTGATGCAGCAGCATTCTGATGCCCATTCTGCTAATTCAAGAACTTCAGACCTAACTTATACAGTCCATTTAAAAAGAAACATGCATTTCTTCTTTTGTCAAAGTTTAAAACAGATATGAATGAACGTTAACACTTGAAAGGCCTAGAATCATCAATCTGTAAATCAGTTATTATAGCGTAGTGATGATTTGAGATGAAAAATTAAAAATTTCACATATTAGGAGAATAAATGGAATCATTTTATTAAATTGAGTAGCATTTGCTGATGATTAATAATACAATGTTCTCTGTCTCAATATTCAGATTAGCAATAGTGTATATTATGGTACAATTTTTAACTGTGAAAGATAATATTATACAACAATCATCATGAAATACAAAGGTAATTGATCATTCCAGAGTCTCTTTCTCAATGTTAAGTAAAATATAGTTAAACCAGTCTTTTAAGAAAAAAAGCCTTCACTACACTCACATATATTTTTGGCTGTTTATATATATATATATATATATATATATATATATATATATATATGTATTTTTTCTTTTTTACTTTTTTGCCTTCACATTTTAGGTGATGAACTAAAGTAGCATGTAGAAAGAGGTTTCCAATTCTTTATTCCTGCATCCTCTGCCATCTATTTTTCTACTCACAAATGTTACTTCAACTTAAAAAATCACATTTTGTGATGCTAAAAGGTAATTATTGTTCCCTTTAATTTAAATTGACCATAGGCCTATGAGTACAGGCATTCATCCTGTATTTTATTTAAAATAAAGTGAGCTAAGTGCAGGTGTTAAGTTGTTGTGAGTGTGTATATGTTTTGGATATAAATTTGTTGGAATCTTAAAATGTAATATTTTGACATATGCTGAGATTTTCAGCACATAATCAAGATTTTTAAAATCTCTTAACTGTAATTTCTGGTCTTTGGAAAATACTTTTTTAAAATAAAATAATTTAATGTATTTTCATTTGCCATATTAAGATAAGGCTAATTGTTTTAATTAATAAAATGTTAAAATGTAGGTGCTTGTAGAAAAATATGGAGAGAACTATGATATCAAGTACAAAACAGTGCTTTTTTTAAATAAATTACTTCTACTGGTAAATGGTCTATTTTAATTGTAGTATTTATTTTTTTTTTGCACTTGACAGAGACCAGACTTTTCTATGTTGATCTATAAGCATATAGTTAGTATTAAATAGGTAATGAAAATAATACTTTGTCCGATATGAGTATTTTTGTGTACATATGTGTATGTTTAGGTATTTCTTACTAAAGTCCAGTACTGAGCAAATAGATATTTTGAACAAATAGTACCAGTTCACTTAACATTACTATTTTTAAGATGTTAAATTACAATCTGCTATAGAAATATAAGCTGATAATTTTTAAATATAGTTGAGATTATTTTCATTAACGATCCAAGGAAGGACAATAAATTAAAACCTTAGAACTGAAAACACTGATGCAGGTCCTAGTTCTACCTAAGTTTTGTTTCAAATTCTTGTCATGGGGCAAATATATACGAAGGCCTCTTAACATTCACAACTAATGTAATCAATTTGAAAATATTAGAAATAGAATTGCGATAGCAACCTGAGGGAAGAATGGATATTTTAAATGTTTTAGATAGCCATGCCTGTAAGTTAATTTCATATTAATTACATAATGGGCAATTATGCTAAATAATCCAAAACCAAGGACAAAACAAGACCAGTAAAAGATATTTGCCCAAGAATTGAAAAGCAGGACAAGTAAGACCAAAAAAAAAGGTTTTAGACACTATCATGGGAGATATAAACAAATTAATTTTCTTGGTATGGGTAATTTTAGTTTCTAGTGATGTTTTTACCATTTCACTTGGATAGTGCTTTTAAAACACATAACTAGAAAATAACCACTTACTATTTATGGTCTTACTTTTAAATTACATATATATGTTTTACTCAAATACAATAGACACACATTCTGCCCCAAAATAGCAAGTTCAGCACCATTCTAAAATGATGAGTGGATGCAGCTGGGCGTGTGGTCTATGCTGAGGGGCTGTTTAATATGAAGCCTGAGTAGGGCCACATGGGAAAGAACATAGAACTGACCAAATGCTCATTTTCTTAAGAGTAATCAGAATGACTTTGAGCTTGTTTAAATTGTTTAGTTTTTTAAGCTATACCACGTACCTACTGGAAAGCAAATAACTTTATGGAAAGACAGTTAAAAGAAGGAATAAGTACATGTTGCATCCAGAGGGATGTCACAGATGTCATATGGAAAATATTTATGTAGCAATATAAAAGAACTGTACATAAGAACATCAGCTGAAAATATGATTGCTTCCAATTTATTTTACAAAAGGTCAATGTATCATGTCTTAAAGATTTAAAATGCACAGTTCTTCAAAATATGACTAATATCCTAAAAACACAACAGCAACCTACTAACATTCTAATTTTTAAAACTTCCCCCCCAAAGTACTCCAGAGTCCCTTTTTAGTTCATTCATCCTATTGAAAGATCATGCACCACACCCTAAGATTAGCAAATAAAATGTGTTGCTTAATAACATAAAAGAACTAACACAATAACATAAAAAGTTCAGTGCTTTCTAAGGAAAACGTTCTGTCTGGAATGACGAGGATGAAGATCTGGGAATTTTTAGTAACACTTTTTAAAAAAACAAATAAATAATATTTAGAATCAATGTAAGTTTAATTTAACATTTCTACTATAGTATAGTAATATTTTACATCATTATTTTGAGTTTAAGTATGTAGATTTAAGCTATAGAACTCTGCTTGGTCATTGGGAGGTTTCCCTTTATTCATAAACAGAACAGCCTGAGAGAAATGAGATCAAAACATAAAATTCAGACATAATATTCAAGTTCAGAACAATAATGACAGTAACTCAACCAACAGAAAAATTGTCTTACATGAAGATCGTCTATTAATTTGGGGAAAAGTGGTAAGGACAAAATGTTTAAATCTCTTTCCATTAGATTAAAAGATTACTACTGATTTCTTATCCAATATTATAGGAAATAAAGTCCTAAATATTTAGGAAAGGGATATGAAAATCCTAAAAAACAAGTGGGTCTCTACTAAGAAAGTGTGATAGTAACCGATCTGACAGGATTCTCTGAAGATATTTTAATGTAGTTACATGCTAGCATATAAAATGTGCTGAACTATATTGAATTTTGTCATCAATTAGTAGGCTATTAAACCAAGAAAAATAGGATATATTTAAATAAATGTCTTTTTTTGGTACTTCTTATATTAATTCAACTTACATTTCAGTAAGAGAGAAAAGAAACACAATAAATTATGTTAATAAATCAACATTTATCATTTTCTATCTGTATTACCTAATTTATTTTAATATATTTATAGCCCCTTCATGGATTGGGCTTTATTCTCCCATCTTACAAATCAGGGTACTCAGATTTAATGATGCTTTATAACCTGCCCATGGTCACAGGCTGGTCATTTATAGCATAAGGATACAAACCCTTGTTTGTTTGTTTGTTTTTTACTCCGTCATGGCCAGATGGAAAGCTTTCTCAGGGAAATTTCATTCAACTCAACAATCCCACATTAAGGAGCTATCATTATAGTCACTTAATATGTTTATAATCTTGGGACTAATTATATCCAAGACTTTCCACATCTGTAAATGGAGGTAATAATACCTAATTTGCCATGTTATTGTAAATAATAAAGGAAATGTGTATAGATGTCTTGGTATTCAGTAAGCCTTTAATAAGTGGCATCTATTATTATAGGGAATACAAAGAAACAGAAAACCATTTTTGACCTCAAGGAGCTTAAAAACTATTTGGGTAAATAAAGTTTATGTATGGTATACATATAACGACTGGAATGCTAGCAAGGTGGGAGCAAATACATGGCTGTATGTGGCACAGATTGCACCAAAAAAGCAGCCTTGTTAAGGAGAATCCTATTAGGAGGCTAATGATATGGATTTAAACATACTATAGTGGAAAACTTCCCTTACTGAGAAAATAAAGGAAAGTCCCCTTTAAAAAATTGGCTATTTTTCTAGCATGTACTCTCTGAGGTGGTCTGTATCTGACAAATATATCAGGTGGACAATGGAAAGTGACTGCATGGACACTAGCTTCCATTATTTTGGAATAAATGACTGTGATAACTGACTCAAGTGGGAATAAAAAATACTGAGAAGTTTTCCAGTCACTGCATCATGGGATCCATAGTAATTAGTCAGTGTAGGATAGTGAATAGATGGCTTTAGAGCCAAAGAAACTTCATTTCAAACTGTGGTACTTAACTATGTATCTCACCATTTTTTTAAGCTGCTTTATTTTTTTAAGATTTTACTTATTTATTTTTAGAGAGAGGAGATGGGAAGGAGAAAGAGAAAGAAATATTAAAGTGTGGTTGACTCTTGCACACCCCCTACTGGGGGCCTGGCCCACAACCCAGGCATGTGCCCTGATTGGGAATCAAACTGGCAACTCTTTGGTTTGCAGCCTGCATTCAATCCACTGAGCTACACCAGCCAGAGCTGTGTGTCGCACCTTGAAACAGGCACTTAATCTTTATGATCCTCACTTCCTCATTTGTAAAATGGGGACAATAATTTTTACTTTATATGGTTGTAATAATTAGAAATAATATTTATTAGCAAGTTATTTCATACTATAGGAGACTTGGAAGGCTATACACCTGAGACTTTTAGCTATATTAATAGAAAGAAAAGAAAATCCCTCTTAAGTGACCATAAACTTGAGTAACAAACATTTATGGATTAAGAATAAAAATTTTGAATTAATGCTTAAAGTCATCACTTCACACAACTTACACACCCATGCATCTGACCTATATATAAGTACAGTCAGTTTAATAACTACACTTATTAAATGCCTATTACAGGAGAGGTATTTTTCTATTGAGTATTAAAAGGTAACACACCCTCTCAGCCCTCAAAGAACTAGCAATTCAGTGAAAAAATACCATATACAGTGTATAATGGGATATGAGGCATAATGAAGGCACAAAAGAAATAATAAATTAGACTTGGAAACTAATAAGTACCTGAGGGAAACCAAACACCATTTTCAGAAAGTTATTTTAGAAAAGTCAAGTAGACTTTCATCAACAAATTGAAGACTAGATTTCCTGAAAAAAAACTTTTGAAAACAAAACAATTTACTGGATAAAATATTTTTTTAAAAACGTGCCTTGGAATGCAGAGTTGCACTGTTGAGAAAGTAAGAGAAATCTACAGAGACCAAAAATAAGTAAAAGTGAGTGCTGATGCCAGCTACTCTGAGGAGCATCCACTGATCTCTCGTGTATTAGTTTTCAGATACTGCCGTAGAAAAGTACTGTTTGTGTGGCTTGAACAACAGAAATTTATTATCTCATACTTCCAAATGCTAGAAGCCTGAAATCAGTTGGTTCCTTCTGAGGGCTGGGGAAGAATCTTTTCCATTCCTTTTCCCTAGCTTCTGGTAGCCTCAGGCATTCCTGGGCTTGCAGATGGTGTTCTTCCTGTGTCTTCGCATTATCATCTCTCTATTATGTGTGTCTGCATCTGTGTCCACATTTCCACTTTTATAAGGACACCAATTATAATGAATGGGGGCCTACCATAATAACCTCATCTTAACTTGATCATCTGCTAAGACTATAAGATAGTCTTATCACATAAGATCACATTCACAGGTACTGGAGGATAGGACTGCAACTTTTTTTTTGAGGGGGGCACAATTCAATTCATAACAACTGTTAACCTAAAGTCTGAGTTTTAAAGAGACTCAAGGGGAGGATAATAGACAATGCTTAGGACCAGAGATATTCAACCTTTTTCATCTCATGGCACACATAAACTAATCACTAAAATTCTGCGGCACACCCGAAAAAAATACCGTGTTTTTCGGACCATAAGATGCACCTAGGTTTCAGAGGAAGAAAATAGGGAAAAAATTTTGAAACAAAAAATGTGGTAAAATATTTAATAACATAAATAATATGATATTTCACCAATGTAAGTGTAAAGCTACATTCAGACTATAAGATGCACCCCCATTTTCCTCCCAAATCTGGGGGGGAAGTACATCTAATAGTCCAAAAAATATGGTACATTTTTGCCCATCTGACAAAAAAATAGGTACAAAAATATAATAATAGTAATTACCTACCCTTTTTGCTTCAAAGTGACTTTTTAAAAAATCAGGTGCTATACATATATATAAGGATTCCTGGTACCAAGAATTAACCAATCAGACACAAACTTATTATGCAACATGACCAATAAAATGCAACACTATTAAATGGCCTGTATATTTATGGTTCAAGACAGGGCATTAACAGTGGTTGGCTATTTTTCTGTTGTGAATACCCCAATGAATAATATGCTCAAGGAAAAGTTAAACTAAGTGTCTATTCAAGTGTCTTACCATTTCTTTTTTAAAATTCTTATCCAAGGATATTTCTATTGATTTTAGAGAGAGAAGAGGGGGAATGAGGGTGCGGGGGGAGAGAGAGAGAAACACTCATCAGTCACCTCCTGTACAGTACATGCCCTGACAAGCCGCGGTCAACCCCCAACCCAGGTATGTGCCCTGACTGGGGATCAAATGCCGCAACATTTTCCTGTATGGGACAACATTCCAACCAACTGAGCCAAGACCTATTTTGACCATTTTTATTGGTGTGTGTGTGTGTGTGTGTGTGTGTGTGTGTGTGTGTTCTTATTGAGTTTTTGCGAGTCCTTTATATTCTGGATATACATCCTTTATCATATATATGTTTTGTAAATATTGCCTCTGTCTCTGGCTTGTCTTTGCATTTTTTAAAAGATTTTATTTATTTACTTTTAGAGAGGGGGAAGGGAGAAAGAGAAGGAGAGAAACATTGATCCGTTGCCTCTCACACACCCCCAGCTGGGGACCTGGCCTGTAACCCAGGCATGTGCCCTGACTGGGAATCGAACCGGTGACCCTTTGGTTTCCAGGCCGGCACTCAATCCACTGAGCCACACCAGCCAGAGCTGCTTATCTTTGCATTTAACCATGCCTTTTGAAGAGAACTCTTTTTAATTTAATGATACACAATTTATCAGTTTTTTTCTCTTCAGCTTCACGCTTTGAGTGATCCAAGAAATCTTTACCTGAACTAAGGAAATAAAGTTTTTCTCCTACAAGTTTCATAATTTTAGAATTTATATTTAGGCCTATGATGCATTCCAAGTGAATTTTTACATATGGTTTGAAGTTTTTAATATATTTTATATAAGGTTTGAAGTTTTTTTCCTTTGTGTATGTATATCCAATTGTTCTAGGGTCATTTGTTGAAAATACTATCCTCGATCATTGAATTATCTTGACATCTTTGTGAAAAATATCAACTGACCATATATATGTAGGTCTGATTCTAACTTCCCATTCCATACTATTGATCTATGATTATCATTATGCATATGTTACACTGTCTTGATTCCTATAGCTTTATAATAAGTTGAAATCAAGTAGTGACTTCTCCAACTATTCTTTTTCAAATTTAACATCGATATTCTAGTCTTTAACTTTTACACAGATTTTCAAATACTAGAATTAGCTCATCAAATCTCAAAAAATGGGATTATTTTGAACCTATAAGTCAATTTGGGAAGAATTGACATCTCAACAATTTTGAGTTTATTTGACCATGAAAATCTCTCTACATATTTAGGTTAAAAATTTCTTTTGTTAATATTTTGCCACTTTCAGTATTCAGCTCTCACATACATTTTACTAGACTGTTCCTAAGTATTTCACATTTTTATGCTGTCTTTATTTCAATTTCCAATTATTCACTACTAGCATATAGAAATAGACTTTTGAATACTGACTTTATATTCTGCAACCTGACTAACTAAGCTAATTAATTATTTTAGTTTATTTTTTGTTGTCATTGTGTATAAATTCTTTTGGATTTTCAACATAGATAACCATGTTGTCTATAAATAAAAATAGGTAAATAGGTTTATTTTTTCCTTTCTAATCTGTGTCTTTTATTTCTTTTTCTTATCTTACTGCACTGGCTATGACCTCCAATATAATGTTGAAAAGCAGAGATGAACATGGACATCCTTTTCTTATTCTTGATCTTAGGAGGAAAGCACTCAATTTTTCACCATGATGCTAGATCTAGATTTTTCACAGATGTCCTTTACCAGGGTAAGGAAGTTTCCTTCTATACCTATTTGCTTATTTAAAAAAAAAAAACACATGGATGTGGAACTTGTCAAACATTTTTTCTATTTTTATTGGCATGATTATTATTTTTAGCCTGTTGAGGGGGTAAATTACATTGGTTTTCAAATACTGAATCAACTCTACATTCTTAGGAGAATCCCCTCTATGTTATAACATATTATACTTCTTACATGTTGCTGGATTTGATATATTTTTTTTGTTAAAGATCTTTATGTGTATGTTCACAAGTTGTATTGGCTTATAGTTTTTATCCCTCTTAACATCTTGCTGTAGATGGAATATTTGTGTCTCTTCAATATTCGTATGTTGACACCTAATGCTCAATGTGATGGTATTAGGAGATGGGGACTGTGGGAAGGGACTAGATCATGAGGTGGAACCCTTATGAATGGGAGTAGGGTTCTTTTTTTTTTTTTTTTTTTTTTTTTTGCAGGTCAGCTTCTTCAATATATTTTATTGATTATGCTATTACAGTTGTCCCATTATCCCCTCTTCATTCCCCTCCACCCTGCACACCCTCTCCCACCCACCTTCCCCCCCTTTTGTTCACGTCCATGTGTCATAAGTTCTTTAGCTTCTACATTTCCCGTACTATTCTTACCCTCCCCCTGTCTATTTTCTACCTACCATCTATGCTACTTATTCCCTGTACCTTTTCCCCACTCTCCTCCTCCTTCCACTCCCCTATTGCTAACCCTCCATGTGATCTCCATGTCTGTGGTTCTGTTCCTGTTCCAGTTGTTTGCTTAGTTTGCTTTTGGTTTTGTTTTAGGTGTGGTTGTTAATAATTGTGAGTTTGCTGTCATTTTACTATACATGTTTTTTATCTTCTTTTCTTAGATAAGTCCCTTTAACATTTCATAAAATAAGGGCTTGGTGATGATGAACTCCTTTAACTTGACCTTATCTGAGAAGCACGTTATCTGCCCTTCCATTCTAAATGAAAACTTTGCGGGATAGAGCAATCTTGGATGTAGGTCCTTGCCTTTCATGACTTGGAATACTTCCTTCCAGCCCCTCCTTGCCTGTAAGGTCTCTTTGGAGAAATCAGCTGACAGTCTGATGGGAACTCCTTTGTAGGTTACTGTCCCCTTATCTCGTGCTGCTTCTAGGATTCTTTCCTTTGTTTTTACCTTGGCTAATGTAATTATGATGTGCCTTGGTGTGTTCCTCCTTGGGTCCAACTTCTTGGGGACTCTCTGAGCTTCCTGGACTTCCTGGAATTCTATTTCCTTTGCCAGAATGGGGAAGTTCTCCTTTATTATTTGTTCAAATAAGTTTTCCACTTGTTGTTCTTTCTCTTCTCCTTCTGGTACCCCGGTCTGGATGAACGGGTCTGTTTCAACTTCTTGGTTGTCCGACTTCCATACAGCTCAGTTTTCTGTCAGTTCTGGGTGTTATTCTGTTTCTAAGTTGTTGTTGTCCTTGTCTTGGTTGTGCCAGGAGGCACAGTGTGTCTACCTACGCCGCCATCTTGGCCGGAAGTCGGGAGTAGGGTTCTTATTAAAGAGATCCCACAGAGCTTTCTAGTCCATTACACCTATGAACCACAAAGTGGGCCTTCACCCCACAATGAATCTGCCAGAATCTTTATTTGGGACTTCTCAGTCTCTAGAACTATGAAAAATATATTTCTGTCATTTACAAATCATCCAGTCTATGGCATTTTGTTATAGCAGCCCAAATGGACTAAGACACATCTCTTTCTGGTTTTAGTACTGGAGTAATGCTGGCCTCATAAAAAGAATTGGGAAGTATTCCCTCTTCATCTATTTCATGAAAGAGTTTATATAGAATTGGTATTATAACTTTCTTAAATGTTTGGTAGAATTAATCTGTGAAGCCCTCTGGGCCTGGAGTCTTCTACATAGCAAACTTTTATCTGGAAATTCAAATAGTCATATCACTAGGTATGACTATTGAGGTAATCTATTTCTTTTTTTCCATAGTAAGTGATTCATTGTGAGAGTTCAACTAGGAAAATTGGGGTGAAGGAGCAGGATAGCATGGTGGGAAAAGCTAAGCAAGAATGTGCTCACAGCTAGAGATTAGCTCCAGCTTGATCCCATAGGGAGCTCAGGAGGATGAATCACTCCACACATTGGTTGTACCTAAGGAGAGGCAGCCAGTTTCCAGGCCAAAGAGGTAACCTCCAGATGAAGCTGGCTTTATTTAGCCCAAGTTAAAATGTTGGTTATTTAGTAAGCTTTGGCAGTTTATGTCTTTTAAACAATATGTTCATTTCATTTTTGTTGTCAAACTTGTTGAAAATAAGCTAGTCATAATAATGCCTTATTTTTTGATGTTTGCAGCATATGTAGTTACATTACCTCTTACATCCTGGTATTGTCAATTACTATCTTCTCTCCCTTTCTTTTATGTATTTTGATCAATTGGATATTATCAACTATACTGAACTTTTCAAAGGACCAGTTTTGGCTTCATTTTGCCATTGTTTCTCTGTTTTCAATTTCACTGATTTCTGCTCTTATCTTTACTATTTTCTTCTTTCTGCTTCCTTTTGGTTTAATTTGCTCTTATTTTCCTAAAGTAGAAGCTTAGATTATTGACTCAAGGCATTCCTTGTTTCTAAAAGAAACAGTTTCTCAAATTTCCCTGAATGCCACAAATTCTGATATGCTGTGTTTTCATTTTCAGTCAATTAAAAATATTTCTAACTTCCCTTGTGACTTCATCTATTATCCACAGGGCTATTTCAACTGTGGTCAGAAAATATACATTGCATTATTTCAATTGAGATCAAATATGTACATCATATCAATAAATGTAAATGGGCTCGATTTACTTATCAAAAGAAAAAGATTTTCAGATTTCAGGATAAAGTGAAGGTCAATATATGCTTTATTTAAGAGACATGCCCAAAATTATGTGAACCAGAGAGCCTAAAAATAAAACAATGGACAAAGACCTAGCAGACAAATATAAACAATAAGAAAGCAAGGTATATGATCCTAATATCAGACAAAGTAGAATTCATGCCAAAAACACTAAATAAAACAAAGAAGGATACTTTATATGCTTAATTCATTAAATTAACTTAATGAAATATAAAAGTTGTGAATTATATGAACCAACTAACACCACAACTTCATAAATAATTTACCTTCATAAATTCATACCTAAAAGAGGTGCTAGAAAAAAGTAGACAGAAACACACTGATTGTGCAAATCTATAACATATGATGATTAATCCAACACATGTCAATTGTAACAAAAGGTGAAAGAATAAAAAGTCCTAAAACAGCCCTGGCTGGCATAGCTCAGTGGATTGAGCTCGGGCTGGGAACCAAAGTGTCCCAGGTTCGATTTCCAGCCAGGGTACATTCCTGGGTTGCAGTCCAGAACCCCCAGCAACCGCACATTGATGTCTGTCTGTCTGTCTGTCTGTCTCTCTCTCTCTGTCTCCCCCCCTTCCCTCTGTAAAAATAAATAAATAAAAAATCTTAAAAAAAGTCCTAAAACAACATAATAAAAAAGATAAAACTATACAATTATTCCTCATAAACATAGATACTTCTTAACAAAATATTAGCATATAGAATTCAATAGATGATACAGTTTGAGTAAGTAAAATTTAGACCAGAAATGCAAGTTTAGTTTAATATTCAAAGGCCAATCATTTTTAATTCACTATATTAGCAGAATTCAGGAGGAAAGCTATATGATTATCTCAATAGATATAAAAAGACATTTTCAGAACTCAATACTGATGTATGATAAAAAAATTAAAAATAAGCTCTGACCAGATAACTTAGTTGGTTAGAGCATTGTCTTGATATGCCAAGGTTGTAGATTTGATACCCAGTCAGGGCACATATAAGAATCAACCAGTGAATGCATAAATAAATGCAACAACAGATTGATGTTTCTCTTTCTCTTGTGCTCTTCCAGCCCCCCATACTCTCTCTCCCTCTCAAATAAATTAATTAAAATTTTAAAATAGTAATAAAGTGGACCTTCTTCAGCCTCAAAGGGCATTTATGCAAAAATTACAGCTAACCTCACACTTAATTGTTAGACTAAATATTTTCCCACTTAGATCAAGAACAAAGCAAGGATGCACATACACACTACTTCTAATCAATGTTGGCTCTCCTAGGCAGTGAAATAGGCAAGAAAAAGAAATTAAAGGCATAGACATTAGAAAAGAGATATTTCATAATAATACAAATAAGAATGATAAGCTAGTGAAAACATGTGCACATCCTGTACATTGAAAACCACAAATATTGATGATAAAATTTGTGAATAAATGGAGAAATATATTAGGTTCATGAACTGGAAGGCTCAATACCACTAAGATGTTAACTTTCCCAAACTGATTAATGGGTTTAAGAGAATCACATTCAAATGCCTAGTGGCTACTTTTTGGTAGAAAGTAACAAGCTGATTCTAAAATTTATGTTAAAATGCAAAATACCTAGAAGAGTCAAAATAATTTTAAAGCGAACCATAAAGGTGGAAGACTAAGTCTATCTGATTTTAAGATATACTATAATACTTTACTAATAAACAAAATCCAAATTGGAAAGAAAGAAGTAAAATTATTTCTGTCCATAGTTGGTATGATTTTATATGTAGAAAATCCTAAAGATCCCCCACACACACACGCGCTTTAGAGCTAATAAATGAATTCAGCAAAATTGTAGGATACAAAATCAATGTACAAAAAGCCAATTGCATTTCTATACACTAGCAATGAACAATCCAAAAATTAAACTAAGGTAACAATTCCATTTACAATAGCATCAAAAAGAATCAAATATTTAGGTGAAAGTCTTAGTTGGAAGACTCACACTTCCTGATTTTAAAAATTCCTGCAAAACTACAGTAATTAAAACAGTGTGGTACTGGCATAAGGACAGATATAAAGTCCAAGTCTTATGTATATGGTCAAATGGTTTTCACCAATAGTACCAAGCTCATTCAATGGAGGAAAGAGCAGTCTTTCCAACAACCGGTGCTGGGAAAACTGTGTATCCATATGCAAAAGAATGAAGTTGAACCCTTACCATATCCACACACAAAAATTAACTCAAAATGGATTAAAGACCTAAATGTAAAAGCAAAAAACATAAAATTCTTAGGATAAAACATAAGGGGAAAGCTTCATTACATTAGATTTGGCATGATTTATTAGATATGAAATAAAAAACACAGGCAACAAAGAAAAAGTTGACCTTTGTCAAAATTAAAAATCTTCATGAATCAAATAGTATTATCAAGGGAATGAAAAGACAACCCACAGAATAAGAGAAAATGTTTGCAAATCATATATCTGATAAGGAATCAACAGAATATTTAAAGAATACCTACAACTCTGCAACAAAAACCAAACAACCTAATTTTGAAATGAGCACAGGAATTGAAGAGATATTTCTCCAAAAAGGATATACAAATGGCCAAAAGTACATAAAATTATGCATGACATCAGTGATCATTAGGGAAATGCAAATAAAAATCATGATAAAATGCCACTTCACATCCATTAGGATGGGTATTATTTTTTTTTAATGGGAAATGGCAAGTGTTGGTGAGGACATGGAGAAGTTGGAACATTCATACAGTGTTGGTGAAAATGTAAATAGTGCAGTTGCTGTGGAAAACATTTCATGGTGCCTCAAAAAGTTAAACAGAATTTCCAGATTACCCAGCAATTCTACTACCAAGTATATGACCAAAGGAATAGAAACTGGGAATCCAAACAGATACTTCTACCAGGTTCACAGCAGCATTCTTTACAATAGTCAAGTGTATAAACAACTCTATCAATCAAGAGATGAATGGATAAACAAAATATAGTATATACGTACAACGAAATATTATTCAGCCTTAAAAAGGAAGGAAATTCTGATACATGCTATACATGAATGGATCTCAAAAATAATATTCTAAGTGAAGACAGACCCAAGAAGATAAATATTGTATGATTCTACCTATATGAAGTATCTAGAATGGACTAATTCATAGAAACAGAAAGTAGAACTGTGGTTACTAGGGGTGGGAGGGAGTGGGGAATGGGGAATGGCTTACCGATTAAGTACAGAGTTTCTGTTTGAAATGAATAATGGTCCTTGAAATGAATAATGGTAATAGTTGCATAACACTGAGAAGGTATTTAATTCTACTATATTGTACTTATAAAAATGGTTTTGATGGTAAATTTTGATATATATACATTTTACAGTAAAAAGACAAATTTTGAAATTCACTAATCAAAAAAGTGAGGTCTTTGTATAAGAACAGATATATAAATCAATGGAATAGATTAGGCTCTCCAGAAATAATTCTATGCAATTATGGCCAATTGATTTTCAACATACACAAGATAATTGAAGGGAATAAGTTTCTTATTTTTAAGAAATAATGCTGAACCAACAAGATATTCATACAGAAAAAAGTAAATCTTAACCTTACTTTATATCATAGATGCAAAAAATTAACTTAAAAATAGATATTAAGGAAATATAAGCAAGTCATTTGATAAGGAACTTACAAATAAATAATAAAAAGACAAATGACCCCATTTAAAAATAAGTATAAAGATTTGAATATATATTTATCTCCAGAAGATATACTATGGTTAATAAGCCTATGAAAAGATGCTCAATACCATCAGCAAATCAAACCACAAGGAGACATCACTTCATATTCGGTAGCATGGCTATAATAGAAAGGACTATAAGCATTGACAAGGATGTGGAGAAATTGAAATCCTCACTCACTGCTGGTAAAAATGTTAAATGGTAGAGCCACTTTAGAAAAAACAGTTTGGCAATTTCTCAAATTGTTAAGTATAGAGTTATGATATAGTCCAAAAATTATACTCTTAAATGTACACTAAAAACTTGTACACTAATGGTCATAGTTGCATTATTCATAATAGCCAAAAAATGGATACAACCCAAATGTCCATTAAGTAATGAGTCAATAATGGCATATCCATAACATAAGTAAAAGTTTTAAACTCTGATGAAGGCCATTTTATCAATTTTTTTCTATGTTTATCTGAGTGCTGTCTGCAAAAACTTTGCTTAATTCATGATCATGCAGATATACTTTTATTTTTTCTTCTGATAACTTTAGCTTTTATTTTATTTTTTAAAGATTTTAATTATTTTTAGACAGAGGGGAAGGGAGGGAGAAAGGGAGTGAGAGAAACATCAATGTGTGGTTGCCTCTTGCACGCCTCTTACTGGGGACCTTGGCCCACAACTCAGGCATGAGCCCGGGCTGGGAATTGAAACGCTGACCCTTTGGTTCGAAGCAAGTGCTCAATCCACTGAGCCACACCAGCCAGGGCAACTTAAGCTTTTATATTTAAATCTGTACACAAGTTTATCAGTTGTTGACAGATTGGTATGAAATTCTCCAACTACAATTATGGATTAGTCTATCCTTTCAGTTGTATGAATTTTTTACTTCACTTGTTTTGCAGATCTGTTGTTTTATGCATATATGTTTAGGATTGCTGTATCTTCTTGGTGAATTTATTGTTGTGTAATGTATTTCTCTGTTTCTGGTCATTTTCTTTGCTCTGAAGTGTATTTATTCTGATATTAAGAAATCTGATATTAGAAACCTGGAGTAGAAGTCCAGGTTTCTGATTTGGACTCTGCTGCAGGCAAGGTGAGAGCTATTCATTACTGCTGGGCAGGGATGGGAGTTCTGGCTCCCCACTAGTACTTCAACTGATATCTCCCTACTTGAGAAAGATCAGAGTACCTCATTACTGCTACCCATCTGGCTTGCACTGATACTTCCGGGGAGGAGGGAAGTGGCCCCTCACTGCTGGACAGTGGGGAAAGTCCTGACTCCCTATTAAGCCTCCTCTGACACTATCTCCATGATTATTTTTTTAATGTAATGTATTTAAATGTAAGTTTATGTCATTTAATTTTAAAGTGTCTATTTTAAACAACTGAATCACAAAATTCTTGAAAATTTAACAATCAGTTCTCATGAACCAGTGGGAGCTGGCTCCAGCACAACTCTTGTTAAAATACAATGACCTTTGATCCAGCAACTCTACTACTAGGAATCTACTCTAAGGAATTCTAAATTTCTCTTAAATTCTTCTGTGCAATGGTTTACTTGACATCCCTAATTGTGTGTCTAATAGGCATGTCAAATTTATTATGTCCAAAACTAAACCCTTAACTTTTATTCCATAAAACTTGTTTCTCTTCTTGTGTTTCCTATTTCAGTAAATGGCACACAATCACCAAAATACTCGAGTTAGTTAGCCTTGATTCTTCTTTTCCTTTTAGACCATCTAAATTATTGGCAAATCCTACTGACTACATTACCAAAATATATTATGAATCTGATGACTTCTTACATTCTTCATCGCTGAGCCTCATTGGTTCTAGCTAGCCGGTATACCAATCTGTGAAGTAATTACTGTGGCCTTGTCTGGCCAGGACTGAGGTACATTCATCTCTAGGGATACTGAGTCAATCCTACCCAAAGCACCTAAATGAATTGATTCTGACAAAAATACAATTTTGGCTATCGCATTGCAGCATAATCATTTAAGTGCTTATGTTATAAATATCAAATAATTCTATGCATATATAGGAGACTAAGTAGGAAAGAAAAATAAACCCAGCATTTAGTGCCTATAAAATATTTTCATGTGCAGCATGTTTTCAAATGTGAGTTAATTTATGTGACCTAAACAAGTCTTTAATTTTTAAAAACAAACCTTTAAAAAAACAGATATTTTTAATTATCTAGAGCTAGTTTTTTCGGTTTGTTCTTTTAAAAAGACAACGCCTAATCTTTCTTCACACAGCATGGAACAGTGTAATAATGTACGTAAATTCATGGTAAACTCCTCTAAATGACAAAAATACTTTTTTCTAAATACTTTTTTAATTCACTGCTCACGCACTTAAAAGAAAATATAAAAGCAAACCTGTTTTACACCTTTGTGCCAGTGTCATTTTAAACCTCTGTTTAGCTTATTGCTCATTTCTCTAGTTTCTTCACTTGTCCCATGAGAGAATAGTTTTCTTCATTTGAAATATATAACTGCCAAATAAGACATAGTTCTAAACTTGAAACATTCAGAGTCTTATAAAAGTTACCCAGACTTTTAAACTGCAGTAACTACTTTATATTCAAAATTTTAGAAGAATCATAACTCTTTAAAAGAGATAGGTTCTCTCCATTTAAACACATAGGATTATTGCTGTTCAAGAAAGTAATGTCTGTTAGATGCAATTTATGTATTCAATACACATTTGAGTGCCCCTACATATGAGGACTACGATAGGGGCTGAAACTATCAAGAAGACAAACTTGGTTATTTTCTCCCTGGAATCATAGTTTTGGCATATTTATATAGATTTTTTTTGTACTGCTTATATATGACCTAGATTCTTAAATAAATACAGGGTCTGGCAGAAGTAACACCTGCTTGAGTATGCTTGGTAGGGTAATAATATGGGTATAATAATTTTAGTTTTAATTTGAACATTTTACCTAAAATGTCATATGCTTGAATGTGATATTGATATGTTATAGAACTACGTGATTATGATTTTGTAATAAAAAAATTTTAATAAAACAAAGGGTGTTATTTGTGCTGAACCATGTATATTTTTTTCTCCCAATCCCACTCCCTTGTCTTTCAGGCCTAAGAGTGCTAACTTTGGCTGTCTTTAGTTCTTGAGATCTTCTTCTTTCCTTAAACTTGTCCACATCTCTGCAAATAGTCATTTTATAAAACTCCCTTAATTTAAGTCATTTTGTACATGCCACACATACTGAATGAAGGTAGGTATTAGAAATATTCAGATTTTGCTTAACTATTAACTTGTTTGGGTAAATGCTTTAAAGAACTAGCTGCCTATCTTCTAAAGTACTATTCCTGTCACCTCTTTTGTTCTCAATCTCAACATTGTGTTCATTTCCATAATAACTTTTATCAAAAATTTAATTTTTTATTTTCTTACCTACAGTCTTCTCCAGTAGGCTATAAGTTACATAAGGCTGAAAACATGTTTATTTTTTTCCTCTTGTATTCCTTGTGATCAGCATATAATAGATGCTTAATAAATATTTGCTCAGTTCCTTTTTTAACAAATATTCATTAAGTACCTACCATATGCCAGGCTCTGATTAAGTTTCTAAGAACAGAAAAATAGACCAATCTCTTCTTTTATGAAGTAAAAAAAAAATTGTGTTCCAAATATAGATCTAGGGGATATTAATAGCCCTTACATGAAAAAATTCTATGGACAAGTAAATTTGGGAAAGTTACACAAAAGCTGAATTGATTTTTTTGTTGTGTGTTGTATCAATTACTTTAATGAGCAAATGTGAATTTGCAAGAGGAGCTTGATATATATGCAGTGTATTCTAAGCTCTGTGTCACAAAACCCTTATTTATTTGTTTTTATATTAAATTTATTGGGTGACATTGGTTAATAAAATCATATAGGTTTCAGGTATACAATTCTATAATACACTATCTGCATATTGTATTGTGTGTTCACCACCCCAAGTGAAGTTTTCTTCCATCACCCACTTATCCCCCTTTACCCTCTTCTCCCACCCACTCTCTTTCCCTCTGGTAATCACTATACTATTCAGAAACTACTTTTTGAAGAGCAGTCAAAGATAAAGATTTCAAAATAGGCTATATTTTGGGAGGAAGGCATGGTTGTTGTTTTGGATTTTTTAAGTAGGTCAGGGAAAATTTGACTAGAAGGATAATTTCCCTATTTAATCTTTATTTCTCTCCTATTTCTTATTTTTAATCAATTAACTTAAATATATAATACAAAATAATCATTATGACTTAAGATCAGGTTATGCCTCTTATTTTTATTGTTTATTTATTTTCCATTACTTTTATTGTTACACACTCACAGATGTCCCCATTTCCCCCCCACTTTGCCCACCTACTCCCACCCTCTCCCCCCACCCTTCCACCTGGCTTCACCATACTGTTGTCTGTGTCTGTAGTTTATGCATGTATGTTCTTTGGCTAATTCCTTCACCTTCTTTCATCTAGTCCCCCTTCCCCCACCCTTCTGACAGCTGTTAGTCTGTTCCATGTATCCATGCCTCTGTTTCTATTTTGTCAGTTTATTTTGGTCATTAGATTCCACATATAAGTGAGACCATATGGTATTTGTCTTTCATCAACTGGCTTATTTCATTTAGCATAATACTCTCCAGGTTCATCCATGTTGTTGCAAAATGTAAGGGTTGCTTCTTTATGGCTGCACAGTATTCCATTGTGTAAATATACCACAACTTTTTGTACACTTATCTACTGAAGAACACTTGGGCTGTTTCCTCTTTTAGAAGATATAACACAAATGTAAAGTGTTGCAGTTGATGCAATGAGGTGAGTATAATTAATAATAGATCTTCAATAGAATAGTTTGTTCCTTAAAAGGTACATACAACACTGAAAAAATTGACATGATTTCCAACTCATGCATGTTTAATTCAGGGCTAAACTGGCATAGACTTAATCCACTTTACTGATTCACCAGGACAGCCTACTGCACAAACCATATACCTTTTCATTTCCATCCTTTAGTGTTCTTTTACTCCCAGAGAAGTTCTAGTTCCACCTTCTGATCTCTGCGTCTATAGAAAAAAATGTGTTGTCAGTTTCCTCAGCTATGAACTGAGATAATAGCTATCTCAAAGGGTTAAAGATCATATATATATATAAATCATCTCATGAGTGGAAGGTTTCTGACATGCCAGGGGAACAGGCTAGAATCATGAATGTAGTAATGGATTAGATTTGAAGACATCAGTAAGCATACATGTTTAATTAATATAGATACAAGTGGTTAAATATAGAAATATAAATAAATATATGTATATATGAGTTGGGTTAGTATATACACACATATTTCTTTGTTCTATCAGCTGAGAGGGCTTAGGAGAAATGACACCCTAAACACAATGAGCACACTTAGAACCTAGACCTTGGCTTCTAATACCACTTTCCATAAAAAGGAACCAGGGCTCCTTGGAGAAATAGATGATTCTAGGGCTGAGGTAAGAAATATACAACATGAGCCTGGATCATCTTGTGGCATTAGAAAGCAGGAAATTGTTACTCATACACATTGGTGGGATATGTAAGAGGAGCATAGGAGCCAACTGAAAGAACTCCCAATAGCCAAAGCTGGAACAATTTGAACAACAAAATAAAGTAGCCCAGATTATAACTTAGAGTATAAAATAAATAATCATGAGTTCCTACTAATGTAAATAAATGACTGAATAAATTAATTAATGGAGGAAAATAGACAAATCAGATATTCCAACTTAAAGAAAGGAAGCATAAGTTCTTACTTCTTAAATGTGGGCTGCACATAGTGACTTTCTTCCAAAGAGTATAACATAGAAAGGGGAAAAAAAGAATAGCATTATAGTAAAGAAGCCTGACTCATACTAGTCAAATGATCAAGGTCAATATCAATAGTCATGTTGGTAGTATATAATCTCGAAATGATATAATAAAAATGGCACTTTATATTTACAACAACAAAAAAACAAACTCATACCATTACACACTTATTAGAAAGGCCAAAATCTTGAACACTAACAACACAATATTTGGGCAAGGATGTGGATCAATAAGGACTCTTATTCATTGCTGGTGGAAATGTAAAATAGTACAGCCACCTTAGAAGTTTGGCAGTTCCTTACAAAACTAAACATACTCTTACTATTTGATCCCACAATTGTGTTCCTTGGTTTTTATCTGAAGGAGCTGAAAAGCTATATCCACTAAAAAACCTGCACATGGATGTTTATAGCACCATTATTCATAATTGCTGAATCTTGGAAGCAACCGAGATATCCTTCAGTAGGTGAAAGAATAAAAAAAACTGGTATGTATACCCCTAAAAGGGAATATTATTCATCACTAAAAAGAAATGTGCTATCAAGCCATGAAAAAAACATGGAGGAACCTTAAATGCATGTTACTAAGTGAAAGAAGCCAATCTGAAAGGCTATATATTGTATTATTTCAACTATATGCATACTTTATGTCTCTAATTTTCTCATTTTAAAAATGTGACTAAAAATAGCACCTACAATAATTGTCAAAATGAGATGAGCAATGTAAACATTCATTCATTTATTTCATTAATTTTTATTGAGTGCCTACTATGAGGAAATCCAAGAGGACAGATTTGGGGGGTTGAGAGGCAGGGGGTGACAGAGAATAATAGGAGTTCAGTTTTGGCCTTGTTAAATTTGAGATGCTGATTAGCTATCCATGTGGAAAAAGTCAAATAAATAGTTATGTATTAGTGTCTTGAACACAGGGATGAAATCATGGCTGGAGATGAAGTTTAGCCTTATAATTGTGAGGCTGAATAAATTGATTTGGTGGACACTCTAACACTGAGCACTAGAGCACAAGAAGAATCAGAAAAAGAGCTTGAGCAAGAGAAACCAGAGGGGTAGGGAAAAAATCAGGAGACAATAATGTCACAAATATAAGAAAAGTTCAAAGAGAAAAGTATAGAATGCTTCAGCCAATGTAATTTCAACTCCTTAAAAAGTTAAGGAGTACTTACATTTATACAGTCCTAAAATTACTTTGGCCTTTTGAAGGCAACAGCAAGGCTGATGTGGCCCCCAGTGAAAATGAGTTTGACACTCCTGGTGTAGAGAATTAAAAAACAATAATAAAATTGACTAAAAGCACATCTGCTTTTTACTGTCACTATGCATCAGCACTTCAAAATCATGCCATTGATAAAATACTCCTCTTCCCAAAATCTCGTTCATCTAAGTTCTAAACAACTGTGTGGTTACACTGTCAGTTTTAATGATAAGCTTTTAACTAGCACGTTTTTTTATCATTTAAACATTGTATTCTATATGGAAGTTAACTTAGAATCAGCCTCCAATTCACTCAGACTCAGATGCCCATCTGTTTTTAAAGTAAGTTCATAATGTTTCAGAATTGCTTGAGTTCACTCTCCAAGTGCTCTCCAACCACTGAGCTACTAAATATTCTTGCATTTAAACAGAAAATTTGATATAACTGATAACATTGTAAAGATAAAGAAATTAACTTGAGTTTCTTTATTTGTCATTTTACATGATTAAGTGGAGTTCTTACCTGTGTTTAAAATTTCAAATTTCAAATTCAGAGACATTTGCAAGCTGTTAAAATCAGTTCTAAAGAAACAGATGTGTAATTTCTAAAATTTATTGTGAGATGGGATTTTTGTGAATCTCTATCAAGCTTATCCTTTTTTTGAAGACTTACTTTTTCTATTTGTAGATATGTTGCTTTTATTTTTAAAAAGAACTTTAAAAAATTGAAGTCAATAGAAGAAGTTCTTCAACAATGAGTAAAAATAGATTGACAAATTTAGATATATGCTCTATTGAATATGAGTATATTAAGAAGACCAATTTTGATGGAGTCATTGGTTCAGAAAGCTAAAAAATAAAATGTTATTCATTACTGCAACAGACCAATATGTAAGTATAAAGTCCCTTCCCCTTTGAAAAATGAACTAATTTAAAAAGTATTAATCTTTTATTTTTTCTTTTTCCACACTGTGATATGTTTTTATTTTTTCTTTGTTCTATTTTCAACAAAAGAAGATTTTAAGCTCATGCATATATGTCAACTAATTTATGACAAAAAAGATAATAATATATAATGAGGAAAGAATGGTATCTTTAATAAATAATACCATATCTTTTGAAAAAAATTGTACAATTGCATGCAAAAGAATGAAACTGGACAACTATATCATGCTACATACAGAACTCAACTGAAAATGAATTAAAGGCTTGAACATTAAAACTGAAACCATAAAACTCCTAGAAGAAAACATACATCATAAGTTCTTTGATATCTATCTTGGTGATGATTTTTTGGATCTGACACAAAAAGCAGACAATGAAAGCAAAAATTAAAAAAAAAGTGGGACTACCTCAAACTAATAAGCTTCAGTACAGCCAGGAAAATCATCAACAAAAATGGAAAGGCAACCTACCAAATGGGAGACAATATTTTCAAATTATGTATATGGTAACAGGTTAATACCCAAGAAATATAAAGAACTCATACAATTCAACTCATGCAAAGCAACAAACAATCTAATTTAAAAGTGATCAGAGGATCGGAATAGACATTCTTTCAAAGACATACAGATGACCAACAAGTACATTAAAAGGTCAACATCACTAATCATCACAAATTCAAATCAAAACCACAATGAGAAATCCCTTCACACTTGTTAGAATGGCTATCATCAAAAAGACAACAAACAACAAGTGTTGGTAAGGATGTGGAGAAAAGGGAACTCTTGTGCATTGTTGGTGGGAAAGAAAATTGATGCAGCCACTATGGAAAACAGTGTATGGAAGTTCCTTAAAATACTAACAATAGTACTATAATAAGATCCAGCAATTCTACTTGTAGGAATTTATCCAAATAAAATGAAAACAGTAACTTAAAAGGGTATATGTACCCCCATGTTCATTTCAGTATTTTCTACCATAGCCATGATATGAAAACAAACCTAGTGTTTACCAATAAATGAAGGTATAAAGAATATGTGGCATATATATATACATATATATGTATATGCATATACAATAGAATATTATTCAGCCATAAGAAGGGGAAAAGCTTACCATTTGTGACAACATAGATGGTAAGCTATTTAATAGTTTGGAAAGTGGTGTACTTAGTGTATTTGATAGCAGAATTGGATCATTTTGTTAACACATTCTTCCTCTAGATGACAAAATTATTTTTAGTAAAAAGCAAATAATGAAATGAATAATCATAATGTCAGAAAATACATGCAGACAGTAAAAAAATCTTGTTTAATTGAGACATAACTGACATACAACATTATATTGGTTTCATACATATGTACCATTATATGAATGTATTATGCTAACTTAAGTATGTCAGACAGACAAAGACAAACACTAAGTGATCTCACTTATATGTGGGCTCTAAACAGACAAACCGAACTCATAGGTACAGAGAACATTTCCTTTTCAATTACAGTTTACTTTCAATATTATTTTGTGTTGGTTTCAGGTGTACAGCATAGTGGTTAGATAATCACACACTTTACCAAGTATTTCCCCCATATTCCCAGTACCCACCTGTATCCATGTATAGTTATTGCAATATTATTGACTATATTCCCTCTGCTGTACTTTACATCACTGTGACTATTTCAAAACTACCAATTTGTACTTCTTAATTCCTTTGCCTTGTTTACCAAGTCCCCCAACACCCCTTCCCTCTGGTAACTACCAGTATGCTCTACAGAGAACATATTGATGATTGCCAAAAGCAGAGGGTGAAGGGTGGGCAAAAAGGGTAAAGGCACAAACTTCTAGTTATAAAATAAATAAGTCCTGGGGATGCACTGTACAGTATGGTAACTATAGTTAATAATACTGTATTATATATTTGAAAGTTGCTAAGAAAGTAGGTCTTGAATGTTCTCATCATAAGAAAAAATTCTAACTGTGTGGTGATCAATGTTAAGTAGACTTATCAAGGTAATCTTATAATATACACAAATATAGAGTCTTATGTTGTAAACCTGAAACTAATATAATGTTGTTTGTCAGTTATATCTCAATTAAACAAGATTTTTTTACTGTCTGCATGTATTTTCTGACATTATGATTATTCATTTCATTATCTGCTTTTTACTAAAAATAATTTTGTCATCTAGAGGAAGAATGTGTTAACAAAATGATCCAATTCTGCTATCAAATACACTAAGTACACCACTTCCCAAACTATTAAAAACAATTTAATACTTTAATAATGAGGTTAAGAATGTTCTCCTTTCCTGAACATTCCCTGTCTCTAAATTTATGGCACTTTATTGTTTATATTTTATCCTGATTCATTCACCAATTTGCATATCTTATGAAATTACAAATTATCTTGTAGACTATAAATTTCATGAGGGCAGTTTATGTAATAGGAAATTAATAAACATAAATATAATAGTCTATTCACACTGCCTCCTAACAAAAACTAAAATTTGAGTTTGAGAAGGAAAAAGCTTAAGCACTGAAATGTAATGATTCCAAACTTAGCTGCTCATGTTCTGAGGCAACTCCATTCTTATTTTTAAATAATAATTATCATAACAATAGTACTTTCCTCCTCCATAACAGGTGTCTCTGGTACCATCCGTATCATGTATTCACAGCACATCTCTCATTTTAGCCATATATGTGTTAGGTCATTCCAATTCACTTCATACTGCCAATCTCCTACTCCAATATTTCTGCATTCTGCCCTAAGGTCTCCTCCAGACACAATGGGTGCTTGCTCAGCCCATTTGGCAAGCACAGCCCAGGTAAGTGAAAATTTAATTCCTATCTAAGGCAACTCTCAGTTGATAGAATGTGGAGTTTGTGGATAAATGCACCAGCTCTTTAACGTGGACTGGTTGAAAGGTGAAGGGATAAGTCAAAGAATATATGTGTGTGTGTGTGTGTGTGTGTGTGTGTGTGAGTGACCCATAGACATGGACAACAGTGTGGGGATTGACTATGGGAATGGGGACCATGCTGGGGGAATTGGGACAATGGTAATAGCATAAACAATAAAAAATTTAAAAGATAAAAAATAAAGTGGATTACAGAAAACTCAAAAACACACCTCTAAATTTTTTTCAATTAGAGTTAACATTTACTATTAATTTATATTATTTTCAGGTATACAGCTTAGTGGCTAGACATTTATATAATTTACAAAGTGATGCTCCCAATGATTCTAGTATCCACCTGACACTATACAGTTATTACAATACTATTGACTATATTACCTATGCTGTACTTTATATCCCTGTGACTATTTTGTAACTACAAATTTGTACTTCTTAATTCCTTCACTTTTCTCACCCAGACCCCTAATACTCTTCCCCTCTGGGAACCACCAGTTTGTTCTCTGTATCTATAAGTCTGTTTCTGTTTTGTTTTCTTATTTTGTCCTTTAGATTCCACAGATAAGTGAAATCATGTGGTATACATCTTTCCCTGTCTGATTTACTTCACTTAGCATAATGCCCTCTAAGTCTATCCATGTTGCCATAAATGGTAAGATTTCATTCATTTTTATGGCTCAGTAATATTCCATTGTATATATGTACTACATCTTTTTTATCCAATTGTTCATTGATGGGCACTTAGGTTGCTTTTATGTCTTAGAGGCTATTGTAAATAATGCTGTAATGAACAAATATCTTTTTGAATTAGTGGTTTGTATTTCTTCAAGTAAATACCCGTAAATGGAATTACTGTGTCATAAGGTAGTCCTATTTTTAATTTTGGGGGATCCCTCCATACTGTCTCCCTAGCAGCTGCACCAATTTGCAATCCCACCAACAGTGCACTAGGGTTCCTTTTTCTCCACATCCTTGCCAACACTAGTCATTTGTGGATTTGTTGATGATAGCCATTCTGACAGGTGCTAAGTGATATCTCACCATGGTTTTAACTGGCATTCCCCTGATGATTAGTGACATTGAGCATCTTTTGATATGTCTATTGGCCATTTGTATATCCTCTTTGGAGAAGTGTCTATTCAGGTCCTCTAGCCATTTTTTAACTGGATTGTTTGGGTTTTTTAGTGGTAAGTGATATGAGTTCTTTATACAATTTGGATATTAACCTTTTATCAGATGTGTCAGTGTCAAATATCTTTCATTCAATAGCTTGTCTTTTCCTTTTGTTCATGGTTCCCTTGACTGTGCAAAAACTTTTTAGTTTGATGTAGTCCCATTTATTTTTTCTTTTGTTTCCTTTGCCTGGGGAGATGTAGCAAAAAGAAAATTAAAAGAACAATGTCACAGAGTTTACTGCCTAGTAACACATTCTTATGTTTGACTTCCTCTTTCCTATTTCATTCTACTCATTTTCTCCCTCTTGGTTCCTGGGACTTTCTCCTAAATAAACTACCTGCATCCAAGAGTGTCTCTATGACTCTGCTTTCAGAAAAACATGGATTGAAAATACAACCACTATATTCCAATAACATTAGGGACTTTGCAGTTCTGTGAAAAGACAAGCTCTTTCCTGCCTCAGGGCTTTTGTATACTCTATTCCTTCTAGTTGTGCCTTTTCTCATTTCATCAGTCAGGTGTCAACTTAAATATAACTTTATAAGGGAAACGTTTCCTGATGTCTTAGAGCAGGTTTGATGCCCTTATATCAACAAGTACTTTTGTTTAGTGGTACTTGTTATAACTATAGTTGAATATTTATTTAGATACTTTTATGTGTAAAGTTGGTTTCCTGAAATAGATTGCAAGCTCCATGAGGTCAGGGAGGATGTCTGTTCATGTTAGTGTGCTCAGGATATAATAAAAAGTCTGGAAATATCACCTGTTTGTCATTTCCCTAGACTCTAGGGATACAATAAGAACAAATCAGACCAACATTTTACTCTCATAGATCTTACATTCTAGGAGGGAGACCCAATACAAAACCCAAAAGATACAAATAAAATATGTGGTGTTCTAGAAGATGATAAGTGCTATAAGGAAAATAAAGTAACAAAGGGATCTCTTTTCCAGCTTGAAACATGGAGGACGCAGAAGAGAAGAGGAAGATTCCTGTTGTGCCAGAAACCCTTAAGAAAATGCAAAGAAATTTTGTAGAGCTGGAGATCCGATGTCCAAGAAAGAAGTTTGCCCAAAAGATGTTTCAAAGGATAAGAGGGACTCTTATCTATTAAAAAAAAACCTAAGCATTATCACAAGAAATATAGGCAGAGATATGGAATTGAAATTTGAAAGGCTAGAATGACAAGAAAAGCTGGCAACTTCTATGTACCTGCAGAACCCAAATTAGTATTTGTCATTGGGATCAAAGTTATCGAGGGCACCTTTAAGCTCAGTGCATGGGGTACCCAAATCTGGTGTCAGTAAATAAACAGATCTATAAGCATGGTATGGCAAAATTAACAAAAAACAAATTGCCCTGACAGATAACATATTGATTGCCTGATTTCTTGGTAAATATGGCATCATCTGCATGGAGGGTCTGATTCATAAGATCCATTCTATTGGAAAATGCTTCAAAGAAGCAAACAACTTCCTGTGGCCCTTCAAGTTATCTTCTCCATGAGGTGGAATGAAAAAAAAAAGACCAGCCATTTTGGAGAAGGTGGAGAATGCTAGTAACAGGGGATACCAGACCAATAGGCTTATTGGGATGAAATGAGGTATCTACCATGGTTATTTTTGTAATCTGGTCGCTTAGTAAATAGTGACTGCTTTACAACTAAAAAAAAAGTAGCAAAGGGGAAAAGAGAGTGTTGAGGGAGTTGCACTTTTGAATTAGGTGGTCATGGAAGGTCTCAATGATGTGAAATTTGAGACAGCATCTGAAAGATATGTTGAGTCTTTAATGCTACCAACTAAGCTATTAAAGGGTGCATATCATATATGAAATATAAAACTGAAAGCAACAAATAAATGAGAAAAACAAAAACAAAAACTCATAGACACAGACAACAGTATAGTGGTTACCAGAAGGAAGGGGAAAAGAGGGTTAGTAAAGGGCAAAGGGGATCAAATATTTGGTGACAGAAGATTTTACTTTGGGTGGTAAATACTCTGTGTGATATACAGATGATGCATCATAGAGTTGTATACTTGAAACCTATATAATTTTATTAACCAGTGTCATCCCAATAAATTTTATTTAAAAATGGAATATAAAAAATAAAATAAATAAAAGATCTGAGCTATATGAGTGTTCAGACAGAGGGAAGAATAAGTGCAGGAGGATGCCTACCTGAGTGTGTGAGGAGAAAATAGGAAGAGTGAAAAGTAATGGAATTTCCTGAAATATCAGCCAAGAATAGGGAAGAAAAAGTTGATAGAATAATCTTAAGGAATCAATGGAAAAGAATAAACCCACTTTTTGCTAGCACTATACCAGATTCAGCTTGTTTAGTAAAAAGAATACAATTATATTATAAGGTAGCAAATGATTAGTATCATATAAAAGGAAGAGAAAAAGTTCTTGGAAGTCGAGTAACAAAAAGAATCAAAAAAGTAAATGGAAGAGGCAGCATGTGAGCAGGACCTAAAAATAACATTGAATATTGCAGAGTGGGTAAAATTTAACGATGAGAAGAAAAGACTACTAACTATCAGGTTATATTAGTCTGCAGTCCCTAAGAAAACAAATCCTGAGACAAAGATGAAGTGCTAATGTAAAAGTGAGGAAAAAAAAAGAAGTGAGGGTAAGGAAAAGCTGGTAGCAAATACAATATTATACATTACTTTTTAAAGTTACACAGCTAGAAACTTGCCTAAACAAGGCATCTCCAGACAGGTTATATGGAAACACCATGCCTCAGAAAAGTCCGCTACAAAAGAATGAAGAGAAAATTTACTGGCTAGCCACTCCTGGGTCCTGCTCCCATTGTCATAACTCTGTGGCATGATCCTTCATTTAAGTCTGGAATTTGAGAAAGGAGTCAGATACCTCAAGATTCAGTTGTGAAACCAGCTGGATACACTGGGATCTGTAGGATTAGTGATAGGGCAGTAGTTGGGGCTGAGCGTGAGGTGACCACATAAATTGGTATAATCACTTTAAAAAACTTTTTGGCAGTATCTATTAAATCTAAACATCCAATTTTACTCCAACAGAATCTACCCAACAGAAATGAATGGATATGTAAATGGAGATCAATAATGCAAACAACAACATATGTAAAAATGTTTACAGTACTTTTAACTGTAGCCCAAAAATGGGAATAATGCAAATGTTTAAGAAAAGTAGAATGGATAAACAACTGTAATAAAATCATATGAGAGAATATTCAGCAACAAGAAAAAACTAGTACTAAATACATTAACATGTGTGAATCTCACAAATGTTATGTTGAGTGAAAGAAGAGAGTCTAAAAAGAATACAAGAACAGGCAAAACAAATCTATGGCAATATAAATTAGAATAGCTGTTTCATGGGTGAAGCATGGTTATAGGTAGGGAAGAGGTATGAGAGAACCTGGAGTGGTGGAAATGTTCTAAATCTTAATCTGGATGATAGTTGAAAAGATGTATATATATATATTTTTTTAAGTCCATAGGGTTGTACATTTAATTCATTTTACTCTATGTAGTTCCATGAAAAGTGGTAATATGGCCATCATTAAACTGTCTAAAAATGTGTCTTATTCAAAATAAAAATTTTAATTATAGGATTTCATTGAAGATACTTTTTGACCTGGACCTTCTTTCTAAACAGGGTCTTGTTTACTTGCTATACCTAAATATTTAGTGTTTTTTTTTTAAATAAAATACCACACATTCAAAAATTGTTGCTTTTGCAAATACTGTTTCCTACCTGGAATATCCTTTTCATTCTTTTAACCTACCCCAAAATTCCCCTAGTAATTTACACAAAATTTTAAGTCTTAATTCAATCAGCATCTCATCCAAGCCATCTCAGGCACAATTAGCAACCTCTTTGCTATGTTCTTTTAGCACTCTCTGATGACATTTTCAAACTGTCTTATAAGTGTTTGTTACTTGTTTGACCCTTTCACCATATTGTAGCCTTGAGAAAACCATTTTCACTCGTTTTGTTTATTAAAAAGTATTATTAATATATAACATGCAGTTTGAATAAATTAGGCACAATAAAAGTTTTGTGAATGACTTAACAAGAGAAGAATTAGGGAAAACCATGGTCAGCTACTCCAATGAGCTTCTTCTACATGTTTAATGAAAAATCTAGGATATTTCTATGGCCTGTAGGCTACAATAACTCAACTCTATAATTCCTCACATGGCACTAAATTTACTTCATTTAGGTGGACATTCAAATATAGAAAGTTGTTCATATTTCCAGAAACAATTGCAGCAGCCAAGTGATTAAAACAGGAGATAAATGATTTTTCCCAAAGTGGGCCAGACAATCAGTAGATCTACAAGTAGGTAGTTACAGAATAGCCACAGGGATGTAAAGTACAGTATAGGAAATGGAGTAGCCAAAGGACTTATATACAGGGCCCATAGACATGAACAGTGGTGGGGGGACTGCCTGAGGGAGTAGGGGGTGCTGGGTGAACAGAGACAAAGGAAGGAAATCAGAACAATGGAAATAGCATAATCAATAAAATAAAATTTAAAAAATAATTACCCAAATGGTATTTTCCCAAGACATCTTGTACAGAGGTATACAGGATTAATTATTTTGTACCATAATGGCTGTTTGATTGACATTCTGTGCAAATGTACATAATTTACAGACTAGCTGTATCATTGCAGTACAATACACTCTTTACATCAACAAAAGATGTTTTTAACATCACACAAAATCTCACTGGAAACCATGTGTTTTGTCTCTAAATTCATTTATTTTTCTTATGTGGTGCCTAATTATATCTTTATTCCTTTTTCATTGTTGACACTGTTACAGATGTCCCCCATTTGCCCCCGTTGCACACCTCTGCCCAGCCCCTGCTCCCCCCCACCCCTCACCGAGCCTTCACCACACTGTTGTCTGTATCCATGGGCCACACATATATCCATATATGTTCTTCAGCTAATCTCTTCCAGTCCTGCCCACCCCCTTCCCCCCTGAGATCTGTCAGTCTGTTCCATGTATCCATGCCTCTGGTTTTATTTTGTTGCCAGTTTATTTTGTTTATTATTTTGTTTATTAGATTATATGAGTGTTTTGTCTTTCTCTAACTGGCTGATTTTGCTTAGCATGAGATTCTCCAGGTCCATCTATGCTGTTGCAGAAGGGTAAGAGTTCCTTCTTTTTTACAGCTGCGTAGTATTCTATTGTGTAAGTGTACCATATCTTCTTCATTCATTCATCTACTGATGTGCACTTGGGCTATTTCCAAATCTTAGCTATTATAAATAATGTTGCTATGAACATAGGGGTGCATATGTTCTTTCCTAAATTCATTTTGAAAGTAACTTTTAAATTCTAAAACATTAATTTAGCAAAGGTATACTCAAATCTATTTTCAAGACATAATTATTGCATTTACTTCATTGTAAACCCTTTTTAAAAAATGAGAAATTGAAGATAAAATTCTCAAAAGATATAAATTGGCTGCTGGTAAGGCTCTCAAAAATCAAAGTAACAGATCACATGTTAAAACCTATTATAGTTGCTTATTTTGTTGTAATTTATTTTTGAAACTTTCTCAACTGTTATATTCCTATTGGTTTTCATAGTAATCTGATGTAAATTTCTTACCAGACTATCTCTTGAACATGTTATAAAACCTGGTACAGTTTATTCTAAATAACTTATGATGTTTTAATGGCAGGAAATTTGTAATATTCATCTACCTCTAGGATTTTAACGGTAATTTTGCTTCTGTAAACATGAGGTCAAGAGTAATATTTGGGAATGTGTATGCAAAACCAAATTTAGAAAAAAATGAACTACAGTAAACTTTTAACAGAAATGCAATTTGAGGATTTAGAAATTTATCATTTTAATGACACAAGAAATAAGCATTTCTCCTAAGAAGCCACCTGTAACACATTAAGTATAAATCATAGTTTCTCAAGTGCTGTTTTGGGACCTTTATGTTGCAATTCCAGATGCATAAGTTAACTTGATTAAGCAAGGATATTGTTGCATTTGGGGTGAGCAAAAACAAAGTGATGAAAGACAGGCCTTAAAATAACTTAGGGGAAAAACACTTGGAATTTAAACTTGATGTTCAGTAAATGTGGGGGAAAAATAACATAAAGTGATTAAGATTTGAATGTATAAAATATCTACATAGCAGAGAATCATTGATTTACTAATCTTATTATATCTATTATTTTTTAAGTTGTGGCATTAAAAAATATAACAAAACAGCCCCCAAAAGTCTAAATTGGAAGAAAAACTACATATTTTAACATTGAAATGCACCATATAAAATCCAGAGTTCAGTCTTAACCTTAGAGCCTCTTAAAACTTTTACTAAAAACTCTCAATATTTTTAACACTTTTATAATGCTTACTAAGTGTCAGTTACTGTTTTAAGCACTGTGTAAATATGAAGTCATTAAATCTTTATAATAATCTCATGAAGTATGTACTATTATTCTAATTTTACAAATGAGAAAACACATTGCTTTTGGCTGGGTAAAACCTCCAAAATAATGATGTTAAGTAACTTGCCCAAGGTCACAAGGCTAGTGACAGAACCAGACCTGAACCCAGACAATTGCTCCAAAAACTATCATCATATCTATTATATGCCATGTTGCTTCCCCAGTGCCTAATATTCAGTCTTCAGAAGATTAACTAGTATCATTTGTAGCACAAAACTACAATGGTGTCACTTAGGTCAAGGACCAAGTAGAGATGGTCAATGCAAGCAAATAAAGGAAACTTAACCTAAATTTACAAGAATGTATGGCTCTTCTCAGAAATCAGCAGAGGATACCAGTCAATAACCAAATGCCAAGTCTGTTCATCTTTGGATGTCCTTGTCTTAACTACCCTGATCGAAATAAGAAAGAAGACCATTATGCAACCAATCAGCTGAAAAAGCCAAATAATTTCTCCATTTATCCCACAGAAATCCCTTAGTCCCTGAGCAACTTGGAACTCATTACTCCTATAGCCTTTCATTTCCCAGCTTGCAAGTCAAAAACCTTGCAATAATCTCATCTTTCTGCTTTGTTTTATGCATTATGTGGAGTTTAGTTTTCACAAAGGAATAATAATGTATTTTGAAATTTTTTAATTGAACAAAATGTCAAAGAATGTAAAGGCTAAAGGCATTAACTACATTCTACTAAAACTCCCCATAAACACTCAAATTGCTCATGAAGATCTTCAACAAATGATCATAGAGATTGTACTTGAACACTGCCAGTGAGGTGGACAATTTCACTTTCAGAAATTAAGTATTTTTCTGAAATCTTCCTCTTTCAAGCTTTTATCCTATTTTGATCCTACCCTCTAAAACCACACAAAATTTATCTCATCTTTCTTTTACACTGCTGCTCTTTAAATATGTGAAGAAACATTATGTTCTAATTTTCCTTCACCCAGGCTAAACATTCCATTTCCTTCAAAATTTCTTCATGTACACAGTGGAGTTTTCTCACATTTCTACACTTTCTTTTCTGGATGTGCTCCAGTCAGTCTTGTATCTTTTAAAGCACACCATTTCCAGACTCAAAGATAGAGAGCAGGCTGACAGCTGTCAGGGGAGGGGGATTGGGTAGGTTCTGTGGATGGATTGAGCTAAAAAGAAGAAAAGGAAGAAAGAACTCAAGGACACAGACAACAATATAGTGGTTGCTGAGGGGAGGGGGATAGGTGGATGAGGGTGTAGGGGGGATAAATGGTGATGTATGGAGACTTGACTTGGGGTGGTGAACACACAATACAGAGTACAGATGATGTGTTGTGGAGTGTGCACCTGAAAGCTGTACAATTTTGTTAGCCTTTGTTACCCCAATAAATTCATTAAAAAATTAAGTGCACCATTTCTAAACTAAATTCCATATTCCAGGAGTATTTTAACCATAATTGACTAACAACATTACTTTTCATTCTAAACATTGTTAATGTAGATAAATATTGACTTTTTAGACAGCAAAAATTTACAGATTCACATCAAGTTTGTCATAAAATAAAGATTTTTTTATGTATATTCCAACTAAAAACATGCAATTGATTTTTGGACATAAATTCACAATAATTTAACCTTATGAAATTGAATCTTGTTGTTGACCAATCTATTATTCTAGTCTGTTGAGATCTTTTGAGCTACTGATTATCTCATTTAACAAATGAACTATTTTCTCATTGTTTCTCAATTAAACTTGATTGGGACATTATCAGTGTTTATCTAAGATAGTGCTTCAAATACCAAACATGAAAAAAAAAAAGCTCTACCACTAACTTTAAAAATTATTAAATACACTTTATTTTATAACCTTTAGATGCACTGAATTGTTACAAAGATAGTACAGGGAGAGATGTCCCACATCCAGGTTCCCCTATTATTAATATCTTAAATTGTTAGTATGGTACATCTGTTACAATTAATGAGCCAATACTGATAAATTATTAAGTAACATCCATAATTTTCTCAGATATAGCTCCATTTTCCTCTAATGTCCTCTTTGGGTTCCAGGATCTCATCCAGGATATCACATCTCCTTAGGTTCTTCTTGGTAGTGCCAGTTTCATAGACTTTGCTTGTTTTTATGACCTTGACAGTTTTGAGGAGCACCAGCTAGGTATTTTGTGGAACTTGCCTAATGTTTTTCTTATGAAGAGACTGAGGATATAGGTTTGGAGAAGGACGACCACAGGGGTAAAGTGCCAATCTCATCAAATTCTTTCAGTATGGCTACTATCAATACTGTAGACATGACATCACTGTTGATGCTAGCTTTGGTCACCTGGCTTGAAACAGTGTTTGTCAGGATTCTCCACTATAAAATCATAGTTTCTGTTTTATTAAAAAATCTGTTTCCATAATTTACTCTTTGGAAGAAACTCAGTAGGTACTGTTCACACTTATTTTTTTAATTTTATTTATTCATTTTTAGAGAGAGGGGGAGAGAAGGAGAGAAATATCAATGTGTGGTTGCCTCTCACACACCCCATACTGGAGACCTGGCCCACAACTCAGGCATGTGCCCTGACTGGGAATCGACCCTTTGGTTTGCAGCTGGCACTCAATCCACTGAGCTACACCAGCCAGGACTGTCCACACTTATGAAGTAGAGATTTATGCTTCTTATCTTTAAAGGTGGGTTATCTACATAAATTATTTGGAATTATTCTGCATGAGATACTTGTCTACTCTCTACCATGTATTCATTTATTCAATAATTTACTTATATTAGTATGGACTTATGAATATTTATTTTAGATGGTGCTTCATTATTTTCTTGTTCAAATTGTTCCTTCCAGCTTTGGCTCTTGGGAGCTATTTTCGTTGAGTACTAGATCCCTTTGACATATCATCACCATTGTGAAGGTTAGTTTGTTGGAGTGTTTTCTTACCTCCAGCACTACATTTTTTTTTACTTTAAATAATCTTTTATTTTTCAATTACAGTAGACATACAATATTATATTAGTTTCAAGTATATAACCCAGTGGTTAGACATTATACCACTTACTAAGTCATCACACTAATAAATCTAGTGCCCTTCTGATACCATACATAGTTATTACAATTTTATTGACTATTTTCCCTATGCTATACTTTACATCCCCATGACACTTCTGTAACTATCAATTTGTACTTCTCAATCACTTCACATTTTTCCCTCCTATCCTCAACACACACCCCATCTGGCCACCATTAAAATGTTTTCTGTATCTATGAGTACGTTTCTGTTCTGCTTGATCATTTTGTTTAGTGAAAATATTGCTACCCCAGCTTTTTATGCTTATTTGTTTGCATTTTCATGAAATATCTTTTTCTATCCCTTAACCTTCAGTCTGTGTGTGTTTTTTGATCTGAAGTAAGTCTCTTGTAGACAGCATATGTAAAGGTCTTGTTTTGCTATTCATTTGGCCACCATATGTCTTTTGATTGGAGCATTACATCATTTGCATTTAAAGTAATTGTTGATAGATATGTATTTCTTGCCATTATATTATTTGTATTTTGAATCTCCTCCTTCTTCTTTTTCTTCTTCTTCTTCAAGAAGACCCTTTAACATTTCTTGTAATACTGGTTTGGTGGTAATGAACTCCTTTAGCATTTTCTTCTCTTGGAAGCTCTTTATTTCTCCTTCAATTCTAAATGCCATATTTTGCCATGTATAATGCACACTTTTCGACCAAATTTTTTAGGGAAAAATAAGGATGTGCATTATACATGGGTATAATGGTTATATATCATGGATATAATAATCCCAAGTATAATTTTCACAAACACATGGGTGTACATTATACATGGCAAAACACAGCTAATAGCTTTGTTAGATAGAGTAATCTTGGTTGGGAAGCTGGGTAAAAAGGTAAAGAAATAAAACGAAAAAAATCTGATAGACACAAACAATAGTGCAGTGATTAACAGAGGAAACGGGGAGTGGGGAAGGTAGAAGAAGGCAAAAGGATGATAAATAGAAGTAGACTTGAGTTTGAATGTTGCACACATATTGCAATGTACATATTATGTATTATACAATTGTATACTTGAAACCTATATAATTTTATTAACCAATATCACCCCAACAAATTCAATAAATATTAAAAAGAAATAAATGAGAACAGAAAAGAGAGAGGGAAAGAAAATATACAACTAAAATTATAAATTAGAGATATAGTCAAGATTTTGAACTATAGAAAAGAAATGATGGAAAGCTATAGGCCAAAATATTTGAAAACTCAGATAAATAGATAAATTGCTGGAAAGATACATTTTTTAAATCCTCACCCAAAGATATGTTTATTGATTTTAGACAGAGAGGGAGAGAGAGGGGGACGGAATCAGTGTGAGAGAGAAATATCAATCAGTTGCCTCCCATGTGTACCCTGACTGAGGATTGAACCTGCAACCTAGGTATGTGCCCTCATTCAGATTTGAACACACAACTTTTTGGTGCATGAGACAATGCTCCAACTAACTAAGCCACCTGGCCAAGGTTAGAAAGATATGTTCAAGGTTAATGAAAAAAAAGCACAAGGACTTCTGGTCAAGATAGTGGCATAGGTAAACACAACTTACCTTCTTGCACAACCACATCAAAATTACAACTAAAATGTAGAACAACCATCACTCAGAACCATCACAAATTGAGGTGAATGGAAATCTGACAACTATGAAATGAAAGAAAATACATCCATCCAGACTGGTAGGAGGGGTGAAGATGCAGAACAGGGTGGTCCCATATCCATGTGTGGTGGAGAAAAATTTGGGAGAGGTATCTCAGGAGTGAGGAGTTCCATCTCCACACCAGGATCCCCAGTCCAGGGATCCAGTGCCAGGAAGATAAGCCCCCATAACTTCTGGCTGCAAAAACTAGTGGGAACTGAGTCAGTGGAAGAAACTTCTGGAGTCCCAAGCAGTTCCCTTTAAAGAACACACACACAGACTTACTCAGATTTACTTTCTCTGAGCTCCAGCACTGCAGTAGCAGCTGGAAAGGTAACAGTGGCATACAGGGAGGAACTGAAGTACCTGGCATCAAGATGAGAGCTGTGAGGAGACTTCTGGCCAAGATGGAGGTGTAGGTAGATACACTTTGCCTTCCCACACAACCAAAAGAAGGACAACAATAAATTTAAAAACAAAAAATAACCATAACTGCCAGAAAATTGAACTGTATGAAAGTCCAACAACCAAGGAATTAAAGAAGAAACATTCATCCAGACTGGGATGGAGACAGGCAGCCAAGGTGGAGAGGACTGGCTGCAAGGCAGCGGCTGGAGGACTGGGGCTAGTGAGGCAGCAGCCAGTAGAGCAAGAGGTCCCACATTTGTGTGCTGGTAAACCAGGAGGAACAACTGGGGAACAATGCAACACACACCATGCAACCCAGGGTTCTAGCACCAGGAAGTAAAGCCTCAAAATCTCTGACTGAAAAAACCCGTGGAGGTTGAGGTGGCAGGAGAGACTCCCAGCCTCACTGAAGAATTTGTTGGAGAGACCCACAGGATCCTAGACCATACACAAAACCACCCACCTGGGAATCAGCACCAGAAGGCCCAATTTGCTTGTGGGTAGTGGAGGGAGTGACTGAAAGCTAGTCAAGAGCTGAGCAAGCAGTGTTTTTCCCTCTTCGACCCCTCCTCCACATATAGCACCACAATGCAGCAAAGTGGGTTGCCCCACCCTGGTGCAACATATATTAAACATATATGCATATATGATCTAGCAAATCTTCTTTGGGTTTATAACCAAAAGAATTGAAAGGAGGGTCATCAAGAGATATTGGTAGATCTACCTTCACAGCAGTATTATTCACAATAGCTACAATATGGAAGCAAAACAAAAGTTCCTTGACAGATAAATGGACAAACAAAATATGGTGCATACACAGAAATGGAGATCATATGGAGGGTTAACAGTGGGGAAGTGGGTAGGGGAGAGAGGGGAAAAAGGTACAGAAAATAAGTAGCATAGATGTTAGGTAGAAAATAGAAAGGGGGAGGGTAAAAATAGTATAGGAAATGTAGAAGCCAAGAACTTACAAGTATGACCCATGGACTTGAGTGAAGGGTATATAAAACTTCATACTATTCTTACTACTCTTTTTTTAGATTTGATATTATTTCAAAATGTTTTTTTAAAAGATACCAATTATCTAGAACCATCACATTTTTTAAGTGTCTCTGTATTAAATGAACATATAATTTGATGACAAGTAATGAGGAATAACTATTGGAAGGTAGGAGAAAAGAGACAGTAATTTAAGGGTTGCAAAGTTTAGAAAAAGTCCAAAAGGAAACAAAACTTATGAATAGTTACATCACCAAAACAGAATTTATGAAAGGTTATTCTTAAACAAGAGATAATATTGGAAATAGGGTACTAGATTAAAATCAGGGAGAGCATATAAGTTTTTAATAAGTAGTTCAGGGTTGTTGTTGTTTTTTGTAAAGGTCTGTTTTATAAGTAATTCAGAAATGAGGTAGAAAATATATTAGACCTATTACACAGAGGAAATATTGGCAAAATCTAGTGACAGATAAGTCGTGTCAAATAAAGAACTAGGAAATAAAAGACTTCAGGTTTCAAGCAGAGGTAACTAATAATAATTGCACATCATAATAGAGAAATGCAAACAAATACGAATTTATTAATAAATTTTTAAAATAATGAATTTCCGGTATTGGTAGGAAATCCAATCAGAGAAACTTTATACTTCCTCTTTTCCACAGTCAGGTTTTTCACTTCACTTTTATCCATTTTCTAAATTCTCTCTTCAGCTGCTTTCTTAAATTTCAATGTATCCCTGCTGCACACCTTTGGCTATTTTTGGACATTCTCCCCACCCACTCATCAAGTCCTCCTCTAAATTCTTCCTTCAGATCACTCTCTTAAAATGACTATTTTTGATATTTCATCAACATAAACATTATTACTGTAGCTATGGTGAATTGCAACAGCTTGAAATATTGACAATAATATGTAGTTAATTATAAACAATAGTTAATTATTATTAGCTATACCAATTTCAGACTGCTGTGTTTTATTTTTAATAACTGTTTTCTGTAATTTTCTTTGTTAAAGACAATTTTAGTCTGCTCAGGCTGCCACAACAAAGTACCATAGACTGGATGGTTATTTAAAGACTTAAAGTCCAAAATCAAGATCCTAGCACATTCAGTTTCTTGTGAGAACTCTTCCTTTCTAGTGAGAGGGCAAAATCTCTGGTGTCTCTTCTTATAGGGGCACTAATCCCAACATGAGGGCCCACTCTCATGATCTCATCTAAGCTTAGTAACCCCCATCTTAGCTCCATCTTCAAATACCATCACACTGCTTGTTAAGTCTTCAACATATGAATTGGGTTGGGGGGGGGGGGCAGGGGGGACGTTGCACAATTCAGTCCATAGCAAAGACCTGGCCTGTTTGTAGTTAATAGGATGCCATTTAGATATTACTCTTCATCTTGGTAGTAAAGATGTAGCAAGAGATCATTAAAAACATATCCATTAATTTGTAGTGTATATCTCCAGTAGCAACTTTGAATATCATTTTATTGTTTAATATTCCCGTTGAAGAAACATGTTTACAAAGAATAAAAATATCTGATACTTAAATGTAATAATTTGAACATTTGAAATGCATAAATGAGTATCATAGCAAAAGAATGAAAATTTGACGGTAATTTTCTCATATATAATGGTGTGTTAAACACTATCCCTTCTAGTTCTCAAATTCTCATGTTAACATGTTAACCATGGCACCATCTTGTGGATATTTTATCAAATAGCTGAGCTGTGCAAACATTTATATGGAAACATGAAAAATGAAGGTATTTGTGGGGGGGGAAATGAATGTAATTTTTAAAATGAAGTTTAAGTAAAAAAAATGTTGCAAAGTAGTCTTCCTCAATCTATATAAGTGAATTTTTGAACCACCTCCTGCATGATTATTTTTTCTTTTTAAAGTATTTCTGCATTAACTGCTTACATAAAATTTCAAACTGGCCATTTGTTCTGAATACACAAGTAGATTATATTTTAGTCTGATATATTTTAGTATGTATAATGTATATGTATGCTGACATATATAAGTATAAATGTGTGTACACTACTGTAATTTTATACTGATTTAACTTCAGGATTTATTAAAAGATGGGAATCGATACAAAGTAGATTTTAAAAAAGGAAAAAATGTTTAAGAAATTTGAGTTTAATCAATCAGTAGTACTATGATTTCTACTTTGCAGATAAGAAAATTTGAGGCTCTGAGTAGTTCTATAGCTCACCAAGTTAGCCCAGCTTAGTAAGTAGTCCTAAATTTAACTCAAGACTTCAAAGCCCAGAATTATATCACAACACAATTCTCCTTCTTAAAAATTCAGACAAATATCAGAGATTTTAATCTAGAGATTGAAATAGGATTTAATAATCTGTTTACTAGAAAAAGAGAGGGACTCCCAGCCAAGATGGAGGCATAGGTAGATACACGGTGCCTCCTCGCAAACCAAAAGAAGGACAACAACAAATTTAAAAACAAAATAACAACCAGAACTGACAGAAAATCAAACTGGATGGAAATCTGACAACCAAGAAGTTAAAGAAGCCCTGGCTGGTACAGCTCAATGGATTGAGTACCAGCCTGTGAACCAAAGGGTTGCAGGTTCAATTCCCAGTCAGGGCACATGCCTGGGTTTCGAGCCAGGTCCCCAGTAGGGGGCACATGAGAGGCAACCACACATTGATGTTTCTCTCCCTCTCTTTCTCCCTCCCTTCCCTCTCTAAAATTAAATAAATAAAATCTTTAAAAAAAGAAATTAAAGAAGAAACATTCATCCAGACTGGTAGGAGGGACAGAGGCATGCAGCTGGGCAGGGAGGACTCATGGCAAGGCAGTGGCTGGAGCACTGGGGTGGGCAAGATGGCAGCTGGCAGAGGTTCCAATGTGGGGAAATAAAGCCCCAAAACCTCTGACTGAGAAAACCTGTGGGGTTTGCAGCAGTAGGAAAAACTTTCAGCCTCACAGGAGAGTTTGTTGGAGAGACCCACAGGATTCTAGAATATACACAAACCCACCCACCCAGGAATCAGCAGCAGAAGGGCCCAATTTGCTTGTTGGTAGCAGCAGAAGGGACTGAAAGCTGGTGGAGAACTCAACAAACATCATTGTTCCCTCTTGGACCCCCTCTCTTTACCACTCCAACTTTATCTTCCTATCTGCCTCTCCCACACTGTTCCTGCCTCACTTGCTTCAAGCCCTCTACACACATGATATTCCATCTTTTGGAATGCACTCCCCACAGACATAGGATTAGCACCTTTTATCTCCCTCAGGTAAGGTCATCCTTGGCCACCCTACCAAAAATTACAACAATCCTTACCCATTCTCTAATTTACTTTTCTTTTTAACATTTATAATCTAATGTGCAACATATCTTGCTGATATATATTTATCTCTTATTGACTACATCTCCAAATAGAATGTAAACTCCAAAAGACAGTGACTTTTGTCTGAGTGATCCTGTGATTCACATAAAATAATCAACAATATTTGTTGGAGTATTGAAAGAATATGGTTTAAGTAGTTAATCTAGCCCTGACTGGTGTGGCTCAGTGGGTTGGACAATGTCCTTCAAAATGAAAGGTCACCGGTTTGAGTCCCAGTCAGGGCACAGGCCTGGGTTGCAGGCCACGTTCCTGGTTGGGGGTTTGTGAGAGGCAACCAATTGATGTTTCCCTCACTTATTGATGTTTCTCTCCCTCTCTTTCTCCCCCCGTACCCCCCTCTCTAAACATAAATAAATAAAATCTTTTAAAAAGAAAGAAGTTAGGCCCTGGCTGGTGTGGCTCAGTGGACTGAGTGCTGGCCTACAAACCAAAGGGTCGCTGGTTTGATTCCCAGTCAGGGCACATGCCCAGGTTGTGGGCCAGGTTCCCAGTAGGAGGCACGTGAAAGGCAACCACACATTGATGCTTCTCTTTCTCCCTCCCTTTCCCTCTCTCTAAAAATAAATAAATAAAATATTTTTTTAAAAAGTTAATCTACATTATATATATATACATATATGTGTATATATATATATATATATTCAAAAATGATTCATCTATTTCACCAGTGTGTATAATGTGTTTCTGAACTGTTTACAGTCTCTAAATGCTAGGACTTGCTAATTATAACTTAGAACTCTGCCTGTTTCACTATATGTTCTCTTCTTTTCCTCCTTGCCATAAATGAGGCTAAATGAAGTTGGAGACAAAGGCCCCAGATATACAGAAGTGTGTAGGCTTTAGATTCAGACCAAGCTGGATTTATATCCCAGATACTCCACTTGATAATGTAGTGTTTTTAACCTCTATGTGCTCCCATTGTTGTAAAGACAGTGAGAAAAAGTGGAAAAAGTATATTAGTTAGGAATCTGAGAGTATTGAATTCCAATGTAGTTACAACTTTGGGCAATTTAACATATTACTTAGTCTCAATTTCCTCATTTATAAAGTGATGATATCTCCTTTATTGGGTCCTTTTCAAAACATACAGTAAAGCACCTGAAATAGAAAGCAACCAGTAAATGTTCACTTCTGTTACTAACATAGGATAATCATTCATTTTCTGCCTAAGGTAACTTTGTTCATTGGTAAGAAGGCACCCATCCTAGGGATTTTTTTTTCATGACTCCCACCCTCCTAACAAGTCCAGGGTGATTATGTTTCAATATAACTCATAACCCATATCACTAGAGACTAAAATCAGAAGCATATTCCTATTGGCAAGATTTTACCCACCAATGTGCATTCCTAAGGGAATGGAAGGCAATAGAAGGCACTGCCAGCCTACAGCATTCCTTTCGCACCCACTTTCTGTTTTCTATTACAGGTGGAATCTCATTTTAATGAATACCATTTTAAACATCTGTTTCTACATAGTGAGGCTATTTTTGTGTTCTAGCAGATGGGCCACAGGGACTGGCTTTGTTAACTTGACTAAAACAAATTCTAAAAAAATCAAAATTCTTTCTTTACAAGCACTGTCTATGCAGAAACAAGTAGACGTATTTAGCATTTTTGTAAGTGATATACCCTGACCTAGGATACTTCCAAAAAAACAGAATAGGGCTGGGTGGGTGGGTTGAAGGCAAAGGGGACTGGAAAACAAGAGGAAATAAGAGAAAAAACGGAGCAAAGCCCTCAAGTGAGATCTGCTAGAAAGTACAAACCTTTCCCTGGCCAGTGTGGCTCAGTTGGTTGGAGCATCGTCCCTGTAGCTGAAAGATTCGGTTTGGTCTCCCACTGCTGTGTACCCCATCTGGGCTCAACTGATCCCCTGTCTGGGCATGCACAGGAGGCAACTAATTGATGCTTCTCTCTTATATCAGTATTTCTCTCTCTACCGCCCTCTCTCTCTAAAAAACAATGAAAAAGTGTCTTAGTGTGAGGATAAAAAAATTAAAAGGAATAAAAAGAAAGAAAGTACAAATCTTAAGCTAGAGCTCCACTTATAAACATATAAGAGTATGCCTCTTCTTCCAGGGCATACTTCACATGTTACCTCTTCTTCAAAGTCTTTCCAATTCCCTTTAGACACATGACTCCGTTCTCTGACTCCTGTACTCAACACATGCTCTGAATCTATGCAGTAGCATTTACTATTGTTCATCACACCTTTACAGACAATCATTTTGTGCTCTGTCCCTTTCACCCACCAAGACTGAGATCAGATTTTAAGACAAAGATTGATTTGACTTCCTATGACTAATACCTAGTATAGACCCTAATACATAATAGATATTTAATGTTATCATAGAATTTAATATATACAAAAAAGAATTGATATGCTTGAGTTGAATATTTTTACCTGTCTTGGATGGAAAGAATCAGAAAACCTTGAGAGCAAAATATATGTTTCATTTCCATGGGATTTGACATACAAACATGCATTGCCATATGTTGCTTGACAAAATTACTTAAATTAGTATACCAAAGTTGGTAAAAAAACAAAATCAAATTTTGACCTTTAATTTCTTTCAGAATTGGATGCACAACTAAATTTACTATACGTTGCTGAATTAAGCACTAATAGTAAGTGAATAAAATATACTGTTTGCTCTGGGGGAGACCCAGCTATGGCTCTTCATTCTTGCCATGGGGGGGGTGGGGCCAGTACATAGGAGAACAGGACAAAAGCACAGGCTCCCCAGGACAGAGACTTGGAAGGGCTTGGCACACCATGGGGCTTGGTGGGCTGCGGATCACCTCAAAAGAATCAGAGGCCAGTAGAGGAGCCATTGGAATTGATTCAAAGGACACCACTGTAGGCACAGTGTAAAGCTTGGTCCCTTTCCCTCAGATGATGTCAACTCAGGGGCTACTGCCAACTGGAGCCACTATTCCTGAAGATCCAGCTTCTGCCTGCCCAGCCACAAGTTTAGGGCCCATGTGGCTGGCTTCATGCATCTGCTGGACCCAGCCTTCTGGCTGCAGGGCTCCAACTTCTGATGGTGAAAGAACAGAGCGCTGGCTTCACCTCCCAGGTGTCGCAAGAGGGGTGCCACTGTGGCGGTTGCCCTCATTGGTCCTCCTGTTCCTCGCTTGCCCTTGCCAGATCTTTCTTTTACCCTTCCTGCCACTCCAGCAAGCTTCAACCCCGTGAAATAAATGCTCCTCCCACCCACCCCACCACCCCACACTCCTCTGGCTTCAATGGAAATCAGTGGCTTCAGTGGAGTCTTCTGCTGCAGGCCTGAGTTAGAGACATGTCACCCATTTAGGCCCTTGTTTTTCTCTTGCTCCTTTTCCTTGGCACCCACTGGGCTTTGGAGTTTTGGAGTCTGATCACTTCTCTCTCTGACCTACAGTTCCTGGAAGAGCCTGTACTTTAGATGAGTCCTGTGGTTGGCAATGAGGAGCCCCTTGCTCTTTCTTTGGTCAGGGAAAGGCCTAGATTTTTTTTTTAAAGGATGAAGAAAGTGCTGACTCTAAACTGAAAAAGTTGTTCTATTCTGTCCTTCCAGAATTGCATTTGGAATAATGGGATAACCTTTCCCCCAACCCCCTTACATATGAACATTTTCTGGAAAAAAAACGAATTTCCTACCATGTGCTAATTAAAAGATGAAGAGTCTCTCTTTCATGTATGACCTTACTTTTGCAGAGGATGTAATGGTAATGAAGTGTAAACACTTTTGGGCACAAAATAATATCTCTGACTAACTTATTCTAAAATTAAGATTTATTGAAACTTACAAAAAATAAAGCACAGAACATAAAAAAGCAACCAGTTCTACTTATTATAATCAAATGTTTTCCAAAAGGCAGTTAATTTTTTTTCACTGTCAACAATGCATATTTAAAATTAGTATTCTATTCTTGAACCTCTATGTTTATATTCTTCTCTGAGTTTATACCACATACAAATTTCATTGTGAGCCTACCTAATGTGCCTAATGAATTAGAAAATGAAAGTTCAGCTCTGGCCAAATGACTCAGTTGGTTGGAGTATCCTCCCATACACCAAAGGGTTGTGGGTTCAATCCCTGGTCTAGAGCACATACCTAGGTTGCAAGTTTGATATCCTGTAGGGGAACCTACAGGAGACAAATGATGGATGTTTCTCTCTGACATCAATGTTTCTCTATCTCTAAAAAACAACAAACAAACAATAAAAAAAATGTATCCTCAAGTGAGGATTTTTTTAAAAATTCAGAACAAGTTAGGAAGTGGTACAAATATAATAGAGCTGGGTAATGTAGAATCAGATGAACCTAAGCTCACTACTTATTAGTTATGTATGACTTAAAGCAACTAAGACCCTGCAATAAAGATTGGGGCACAAAGAACTTTATTTCATTCTGTGTGAGGTTCTTTGTGAAGCATGGTAAGGAAGTAAAACAAGGAAGAGAGGAAAGAATAAAAAGTGTTAGTGAGCAAGTTACCACTGAGGGCAAGTAGTACTCAGTCCTCTGAGAGACTACATAGAATAGAACTCAGAATTGTCACCATGAATTATTTAAAAACTGAAATATTCATCTGTTAATTCCCTTCCCTCAGTGGTTGAAGGATACTCAGGAGTGTTTTAACTCTCTGGTAATTCCCTTGGAAGCCTCCCCTAGAGTAGCATGCTCCTGCTGTTAGAGAAAACCTTCAGACAAAAAGACAAATGGTTGAGGTAGGAAGCCACTGGCCTGGCATTAAGGGGAATTGCCACTGAAGCCACAGGTAACCTATGGTGGGTCAGGGGGGTATAGGCAGGGCACCAATGATGTCTGAGACATTCATTCAGATTTAGTACCTTTGTGAACTAGAGATAATAATTAGAGATTATAGCCAGAATGGTGTTAAGTTCCTAGCCCATAAAAATACTAAAACAACTACTTGAATATGTTAATATAATAATGTTGTATAATAATAGGCACCACTTTAAAACTTTTTAGCATATGTTAATATTTGATTCTGGTGCCACTCTATTTGTGGTATACATGTCTGTTTCTTCTAGTATGGTGCTATTAGCTCTTAATTGGATGCTTGGCTGTCATGTTACCTGGAGGATATTCCTAACTGATTCCTTAACATCCTTGCTTCTTCCCCTAGAACTATTAACGTCTCCACACTAGACCATAGTGAGAACAAAGACAATGTAATTCATCCTTCATCAAAAATGTATGAAGCACTGTGGCAAACTGGGTGGGGAACATAAATATTAAAAAAAAAGCTCTGCTCTCAGGAGTTTACAATTCAGGCTGGGTATAAACCAAAAATCAAACAACTAACATATATTGTGATACTCTGATAAAGGTATACCCGAGGTTTTCTAGAAGCCAATAGAAAGAGTTAACTCACCCTATCTATGAGAGTCAGGGAAAACTTTCCTAAATTAAGCTAATGAAATCAGATTTTTTAAATACAGTGTTTTAAACGGATCATATGGTTTCTATATTCTAAGTTAAGCTAATGTAATCGGATTTTCAAAAAGGCAGCTTCATTTTATGGTTAATATTCTTACACTTTCTTTAGCAGATTTTTCCAGTGGCATTTTAGACTAATACAAAGAATTTTACAAAATAATTTTAATCATAATTAATGATTCACTATTGAATAACAAAGTGATTTACTTTTTTCCCCTTACCGAAGGACATTTTTCATTGCTTTTAGAGAGTGAGCAAGGTGGGGAGATAGAGAAAAGTCAATGGGTTCCCTCTTGTAAGAGCCCTGAGTGGGGACAGAATTGGCAATTTAGGCATTTGCCCTGACCAGGCATAGAACCTGTGACCTTCTGGTTTATGGGATGATGTGCCAACCAACCGGGCCACACCAGCCAGAGCTGAATAACAAAGTGGTTTAAGCATTTGCTTTATTACATTATGGTTGTGTTTATAATGTTATTCAGGTCACAAAAAAGGGGGGATCGACATCAGTTCTGAACTAAACTACTTATATTGGGCAAGAATTGGCAATGAAAAGTTTTATTTGGAAATATTTTAAGAATCATTTTCTAAGGTAAATAAAAAAATCAGTGAAACCATAAAAATATCTATTTTAAAAAGATAAGAAAAAAGAAACTCTGTTCTACTTTAACTGCAAAAAATGATATTGTTAGGGATTATGAGAAGTTTGAAACACATAGGTATCAGATTACATATTATAAAGGAATTTTAAATTAATTAAGAAGTCAATTGAAAAAAATACCAATCCAACATACTTTAGATATTAACAATGTAATCTGACACATAGATGGTGAATGCATTAAGAAGAACTCAAGGGAATAAAAAAGATTTACTAAGCATCTCAGTATTTTAAGTTCAACCAATTCTCTTCAGGACAATAAAAATAACAATTTCATACCAAAAATGAAATAGATATGTTTTTAGTACATTGCTAACAATTTTTAAAGATAATTCATTAGAGTTTTATAACATAGAAACTATATGATTTGTTTAAATCACTGTATTTAAAAATACTTTATGTGTTAAACAGAAAAAAGGAAAAGAGTCCACAGTGATTTATTTAAAACATGTTATGGAGGATTATGGTTTTTAAGTAGTTTAATAAGTGATAGGAACACTTGGCAAGTATTCTCAGAAAATTCATTTACCAGAATTCACCCAAAAGGGACAGTAAAAGTCCTTCATCCTTCTTAACCACTGTGAAACAAAAAACATCAGCCAAAGCTCAAAAGAGTCCTCAAGTTAGAGAAAAGAATTGGTTTGATTGTACAAATGGTAAATCAAGAAATCTTTGGAATAAAGTGAATAATGGATTTTTGTAGTTACTCAATTTGTTTTAAAAAGCAATGGTAGAATGGCAGTTTCAGTAATAGCATACACATTAAAATATTTTTAAAAATTAAAAAAACAAGCTAAAGGGAAAGTTGTGAGAAAAATATGTACGTGAAGGAATTTTGTGAGTAGATCAGATTCTTCATGGAATCAGGATCAATATAGGTTAATAAATAAGTATTAGGTATCAAGATCATTAAAAAAGAATTTATTTAAGAAAAGCTAAAATTCCTATGTTCATTTAAATTGGCAAACAATATGAGATTTAAATATGATCATGTGATGGAATCTCCAGAACACTTTGAAAGAATTTCACCCAGGTCTACAAAATAATTAGTCTCTATAACCAAATGGAAGATGTCACAAAAGAATCAAAAGTTGTATATATTTAAATTGATAAGTGGTGGGAATGAATCACAAAAGAGACAGGTATCTAAAGCAAAAAAAAAAATATTTGGGAAAGGAAGAAAAATGTAAACCTAGAGATGTGATTTGTAGTCAACATCACATTTGAGTTATTATATTACATTCAAATAATACAAATATACAAGAAAGAGTGATTATTACATTTATTGGAAAATTCATGACAGTTTCCTATCAAGCTGACTATATTACTTAAAGCTAGAAAAACTGATCTTGTAAATCTATTCTTTTAACTACAGAATTACAGCATAGAGAGAAACACAGGAACATTTTTTCACAAATGTAAAGCATAATATTTTCAACCCTCACCTAAGGATAAGCATACTGATTTTAAAGAGAGGGGAAGGGAGAAAGAGAGAGAGAAATAGCAATGTGAGAGAGAAACATTGGACCTGCAACCCAGGCATGTGCCCTGACACTGTATTGAACCGAGGACCTTTTGGTTTATGGGACTACGCTCCAACCAACTAAGCCACACTGGCCAGGGAGTAAAGCATAATTTTTTTCTGATGATTTAAAATTTGAAGGCCAAAAAGTCTTGTGTCAGATAAATGAGATGAGAAAACTAACAGTTGATTTTACATACTCCTAATGAGATGGAATACTTTCAATCAAAATTGAACTTTCACAAGCCTGTTCCTTTGAGTACCTTTAGTGAAAGAAAGAAGTGCTCCACAAGTGAAGTTGCCACACTAACCATTGCTAAGCTTTAGATCACAATGTGTTTTTCTTCTGTGTGGGTGCACATTGTTAGTATTTTAACATTTTTTTCTTAAAATTCAAAGTTTGAACAAGTAGTCTACAGATGATTTATTTGTACAGTAATTTTATAGGATATACTTAAAGTTCTGCAGTTTTTATGATTTAGGCTTATGTTATTGCATTGAAATATATGCCAGGTTGGTAAAGAGAAGTTTCTAGAGACGTTATTTCTCTATGTGTAATATAAAAGAACTATTGCCTCAGTTGGTGTGGCTCAGTTGGTTGAGCATTGTCCCACAAACCAAAAGGTCACCAGTTTGATTCCCGGTCAGGGCACATGCCTGGGTTGCAGGTTTGATCCCCAGCTGGGAAGTAAACTTCAAGCTTTGTCTCCCAATTCTCTTTTGTTTATATGTTGTTGATTCTACTGGATATTTAGAACTCAGATATTTCTCACTGTGAAGATTTTTCTATCAATAGCTCTCATCTGGACTGCATATCATATTCATATTCTTTACTAGCATAAATTTTAGATATTTTTATGCTAAAATAATATCTGCCTCTACTGACCTTGAGTTACATTGCAAAGCCCTCTTCTGTTAACCTTGCCTTCCAAGATACCATACCCAATTGTCTCTTCCTGATTCATGAGTATTTTTGTTTGCTTGTTTTCCCTTGAGTGCAGCAAACTGGGAGTGCAATAAGGGCATTCTGCACCTGGCCCTGAAAGTTTACAATCTGGTAGAAGAGAGCATCTTCCAGCAGCGGGAGCTCCTACACATCCTTAAAGAAAAGGAGCTTAAGAATAGGCATTCTGATTGGAAGTGAAAGTTAAGGGACTTATCTTGAAGTTGACCCCACAGAGCAAAACCACAATTTTTAGAGTGTATGTTCCCATGTGATGGCTTGCATAGAGGCCAACTGAAATTAAGAGAGGACTAAAGTGACCAAACTTCCTCTGAGGCTGCCAGTGCTTTTCAGATTCCAGGTCTGACTTTTTGTGACTTTGTGAGACAGATACATGTAAGAGGTAGGATGGTGTTATAGATAAACTACAAATAACAAAGGCAGGAGAGGGGAAGCAGAATGAATTCTACCTAGCAAAATCTGTGATAGTTTCATAAAGAAGGTAGTATTTTTTTTAACTAAACCTTTAAAAATAGGCAATCTTTCCAACAGGCAAAACAGTGAATGAAAAGCATTCCAGAAGAGTGGAACTAGGTAAATGATGACTAAAGATGGAAAACCTGAGGCATATTCAGGAAGTAATGAGTGTTATGGTGTGAAAAGCATTTATATGAGGTGTATCTCAAGAACTTGCATTGGAAGATAGTTGAAGCAAAATCTAATTTAGTAACTAAGGTAGCAATGCTGCTGAGTATTGAAGCATAGACTTGAATCCAAAGCCTGTGTCTCCTCTGAGGAGATATTGAAACTATTTAAGCAGGACTTTTTTTTCTTGCTGCAATTATGTATCTCAGTCTGCTTCTGTGATCTCTTTCTACTGTGAATTTAACAATTGTGCTTTTTTTCTCCATGTGTAAAAATACTTCACATCTTAGATATCTTCATTATTTTCTTTGTGAACCCTGAGAAAGAAGTACTTACTAAGAAGTTATCCTGGAGGCTAACTGGGCTCAAATTAAACACACACACATAACAACAACAACAACAACAACAACAAACAAGCAAAAAACCAGCAGAACCTAGCAGTCATTTCCACACAGGGGCCTCTTACACAAACTGCACTTAAGGCAGAAGGCTGGATTAAGCTGCCCACCTCCAGTACTGAACTGCCTGCCTGCACTGCATTCCTGCCATCTGAGTCAGCCCTTATAAAGGAGTTCCTGGAATCTATTTCAACCAATAGGCCTGAGGCTTTCCCCATCCAATCAGAGCTGTACAGCTTGGAACAACAGGAGAAGCTCTATTCTTTTTTTTTTTTTTTAAATAAATACAACTTTCTTTTTTTTTAATAATTTTTTAATGGTATTTTTTTAAAGATTTTATTTATTTATTTCTAGAGAGGGAAGGGAGGGGGGGAGAGAGAGAGAGAGAATGAATCATCAACGTGCGGTTGCTGGGGGTTATGGCCTGCAACCCAGGAATGTACCCTGGCTGGGAATCGAACCTGGGACACTTTGGTTCCCAGCCCGCGCTCAATCCACTGAGCTACGCCAGCCAGGGCCAGAAGCTCTATTCTTATCAATCAGGATAGTGCCTTTTGGACAAATCAAACTGCAAAGATTTAGAGTCCTCATTTGCCTGAGGACAGACAAATCATGGACCAGGGTGGGGACTTCTATCTAAATAAGCCAGCTCCCCTCTGGCTCTGGAACACACTTTGCTCTTCCACTAAAGACTGCATTTCTGTGGCTGAGCTGAAACACCAAAGATGTCTTGCTAGCACAGAGCAGAGCAAACCAATGCAGTGCAAAACCAACCTGCATGGAGCACAACAGAGCAGACAGGTGAGGGGCAGCAGGCTGTCTAGCTGGAGAAGGGACAGGGCTACCTCACAGCTCACAAGCATGCTGCATCACAATCAAGCTGCTTTGTATTGAATAAAGTTTCCTTCTTCACTGCACCCCAAATCAGGGACTCCTGTTGGCATTGACTTGGTGCCATAGACCATCAGTTGACACCTTGAAGCAGGGATAGACTGTCCTCCACCTCAGCTCTTCACTCTCTGAAGTTTAAAAAGGTGAGATGAGTTGATGGGTAGTCATATATCCTCAAAGTAAATGTAAGTTCTGAAGAAGAAAAATTTTTAAAGATTTTATTTATTTATTTTTAGAGAGGGGAAGGGAGAGAGAAAGAGAGGGAGAGAAACATCAGTGTGTGGTTGCCTCCCATGCGCCACCCCCCACCCCACTGGGGACCTGGCCTGCAACCCAGGCATGTGCCCCCTCTGGGAATCAAACCAGCAACCCTTTGGTTCACAGGCTGATGATCAATCCACAGAGCCACATCAGCCAGGGATGAAGAAAAACTTTGTTAATATGAAATGGTATAGTAGTTTTTGTTTTTTGTTTTATATGAAATGGTATAGTAGTTTTGGTTGCTACAGACTTAACATCTTAAAGCAACACAAATTTGTTATTTCACAGTTATGGCAGGTGACAAAAACTAGCCATCAGAATGTAATGATTACGGCTGGAGGCTTTATAGCTCAAAGTAGATGAAAAAAATTTATCTACAACTAAAAATGGTAAAGGAAGGGAAAAAGAAATAAGTATGTGCAGCAAACAAAAACATATTCTTAGTTTGCCTAAAAATATTTTATAATAAAACTTAGTCTAGTTGTAGACACTTCTACTCTTAGTGGGAAATAAACTCCAATTTACTGTCCATCTTGGATTTATTTTATTTTTGTAGAATTTATAATTCTTTCTTCATTCTTAACTTTTTCTTTTAAATATTTTATTGTTTATGGTATTATAGTTGTCTTTTTCTCTCCTCCACCCAACCTGCCTCCAATCCCACAGTCAATCCCCACACCATTGTCCATGTCCAGGAGTCATGCGTATATGTTCTTTGACTAATCCACTTTCTTTCAACCAGTCTCCCCCTCCCCCCTCCTGTTTTATTTGGATTTATTTTATATCTAACATAAGGTAAAATGGCACTGGAATGTTCCTGATACAAACATTAAAAAGATAATGGCTAAAACCTCTTCTCTTTCAAGGTGTAATGATTTTAGAGCTCATCTTCGGAGATAACATAGGGAACATCAACAAAGGCAAAATGGAATCCATTAGGTGAGTATGTCACCAACTCGAGTGTTTCTCAGGCTCTTTTGCTATGCTACTCCTAGATTTACATGTAGTACAAATAACTGTATACTTGTGAAATAGTACATTTAAAAAGTTACCCAAACACTAGCCCAGCTACTTAACTACTATACTTCCTGGGGAATCACAGGATGAACAAAAAAATAAAAATCAAGCATTACAACTATGCTGGCAGTTCCATTTATTAAATTATTTAATACTTCCTGGCTTGACAAATGTAATGTCAGGTATTCTTGCATATAGGTCAGTTTTTGCATAATCTCCTCATAGTCATCACTCAACACCAGAAGTTTTTGGCGCAGTGCAAGGGATGGTAGCAAGCAAGGAAAGTGTTTTTTCATTTGTGCATACTTTTATGTTAGATTTCAGTCCTTCTGCTTGCTGCCTTGCTCATCCAACCTGGTTACTCCTTTGTAATAATCTCTTCAAAAATAGTTTAGCCCTAGCTGCTGGTGTGGCTCAGTTGGTTGGAGCATCGTCCCCTAGACTGAAAGGTCACAGGTTTGTTTCCTGTCAGGGGACATGCCCAGGGTTGCAGGTTCAATCTCTGATTGGAGCACATACAAGAAGGCAACCAGTCTATGTTTTTCTCTCTCCCCCTTCCTCTCTCTCCCTAAAAGCAATGAAAAAAATATCCTCAGATGAAAATTAAGGAAAAAATTTTTAAGGTAGTTTAAATTATTTTAAAGGTTTTTCTTTCTAAATACTGTCATAAAAAATCAACCTTAAGAATAGAATTTTGTTGATAAAATGTTCAAGTGCAGCATATTGGCTGAATAAATGCCTCATTGAAACTGTGCTTTAATAAAACCGTATTTGGGTAACATACCAGTTACTTTTGCTGATTTGTGACAGCTCTAAATTCATAGAAAATAATTGTCTATGAGAGAACTATAGACCCTTTAGATAAGTATTACTGATGCCATGAATGAGGCCAGATGTAAATCAAAAGAGAGAAACCAGAGAGTTCTACAGTTTGTTAAACCCAGAGCTCCCTGCAGAGAAACAGCATGCCATGCAGGCCAACTCAGGTCAAGCACCAGGGTTGGTCAAGAGACAGAGGGAGAGAGGAGAACAATGGGCAAGTGCCTCTATTTTGCTTTTTGTGGGAAGGGACAGGATGGGGTAGAGTAAACAGGCTTAAGATTAGCCAGTTTGAATAATTTCAGCAGGCTTTGCAATGTAAAGACTGTTCTCGGCTCTCTGATACATAGCCCTGGGAGGTTAGGGTCAGCGTACAGTGGCCTGGAGTGTGAGAGCCCTTCAAGGGAGGTGGATGGGGGTATGGGCTTAATTGGCTACTCAAGAAAGGGAATGAACTGGCCTCCAGTCAGGGCCTCAAAACCAGGGTCAAGATAGCATTTATAAAAATTATATCACAACATTAAATATAAGGAAGCCTTTCACATATGTAGTTTCATGGATGGAATTATATAAAACGTATTTACCATATACAGACACACCTATAAGATTGCTTTACTTAAGGTGTGCTAATTATGCAATATTGATCCGATTCTCTAAGGTGGGATGTTTCAGATTGTTGTGGAACAGATTAGTCTGTTTTTCCCTTTCATTCTTTGGCCAATTTTTAAGAGATTAATTTATAGTCATATTTGACCATTTCAGATGTATTATGAGCTTAAATACCATAGCTGCTCTTTTCATTTCAGAGTTCCTTGTCAGAATTAGAAAGGAATGGTAGAAAAATGGTAGCAGTACTTAAACAGTTGTGAAAGTGGAGTTCAGTCAATTCAGTAAACAGTTTACCATGGAAACTTCAGGAAAGTAGAAAGTTACATTTTAGGTTACAATCAAAGCATCAATCTTAGACAAAGTGTTAATTTAGGGTAGAAGAGATTTACAAACTTAAAATTGCCAAGTAGCAGCCATTCAAGATATCCTAAAGTAGCATAAGGATGCCCTGGTGATTCTCTCCTAGGCTGGCTAAGCACTTACCTTATGCTTGAAGTTTTGTTCTCTGTGCCCAAACTGCAGTTATAATTGCTGCTCTGGTAGCAATTTAGTAACTCCACAATCCCCTTCTTGGTTCATAAGCATTATTTCCTCCTTCTTTATACTTACCTTTTGGCTATGAATCCATTAAGTTCTTACTTAAGTCCCACATCCTCTTCAGTTCTTTGGTATAATAAGCATTCTTGATATGACAGCCATCTGTAATTTATTGTCCTGACAGACACTCCCTATCTCTGAGAATGGAATCTCAGGGCTTTGGGGTTTCCAATTAATCCCATTGTCATGACTTTGTCTTTGTTCTCTTGAAACCCTTTCACTTATTACAGATGTCCTTCGGAAGCAGCAACATCTGTAACTAGAAGATAATAGATTTTAGGAATAACACTAATCTCCAGCTTTTTCTTATATGTTCTATTATATGTATCAATACCTATTTATGTGATTGAGTTCTAAAGGATCCTATAATAACTAAGGATTGTTTTTTTTTGATTTATGAATTATAGTATTTTATCAATTTTGTATCAGACATTAGAAACAAATAATTTGTGTCCCTTTGGATAAAAAATTATATTTAAATAACTCATTTTACCTATCCAGTTGGCTTTTTAATTTTCTGAATGGAAAATAAATTTTACATGGAGTAGAAGTCAAAATATACAAATGGATAGCCACAATTAAAGAATTTAAATTGCATGAGAAATTTCTATATTCCTCTTAAAATTCAAATTGAAGACTTTCCAGAACAATGTATTACCATTTATTAGGAGTAGTGTCAGTATTATTTGTACTGTTGTAATTGCATACCTCTCAGATGTTTGTTTAAATCTGATGATAAGTGCTAATATAATGCTTTGTGAAGTTGATAATTTAATGAAAATAATGAAGCACTACATATATTATTGCTGTGCTAAATGCTCTAAAATCTGCTTCTCAGAAACTATAAAAGCTTTTCTCAAAAGCTACTGAATAAATTAGTGCCCACCAGAGGATGCTGCAACTGCACAAAGAAAGCAAACGACGGTCTCACTGATGTCACCCCTGTCTGACTCAAGTCAGGGGAACTAATAACTTCAGTACTCATCCTAACAGGTGAGGGTGATGCACATGTACTTTTTGACCTATTTACCTTTGGGAGAAAAGGTCGCAGTGAAGAAAATCTAAGAAAATTCAGAGGAAACATAAGGTATAAAACTAGAAAACTACCTTAGTGAAAGTCACCAGACTGTTCTGTTGTTTGTATAATGAACTTAACTACATAATTGCCTATGTTATTATGATGTTTTACTAATATAATATTCAACATCATCCGCTTCTACATTCTTAAACAAGACTTCCTTAGCACTGTAAAAAAAAAAAAGGCCCTCAGTGATTGAATCACTGACAAATATAAGCAATATCCCTTTATTGACAGCTCATATTTTTTTATGGATGGTAGTATGACAAGACACATTATCTTGGGGTAACCTTTCCAACTTCCACCTGGTTTTTAGTGGTTTCCTCAAGACCTTTACCACTCTTATTTGGTATTGTGTTTATTATTTGATTATCTTATTCTTATTTGCTTATGTGTACCTTATTTACTTATATGTTTATTATTTTTCCCCATTAACTAAAATATGAGTCCTAGGACTCTCTTCTTCTTCTTCATCACAGTATCACTGGCTTCAGGACAGTGTCTGGCACATAGTAGGTGCTCAGTAAATAATTGTGGAATTAAGGAATCCCACTCCCATTGTGTAGGAGTTCCTCAAATGGCAGTATGAGCCACTCACAGTGAAATCCCCACTGTGTGTTATGCTACAAACAAAATTTAAGGGTAAATTCAAGAGACAAAAGAGTGGATAAGATATGGCCCTTTTCTTTCAAGAACTAACAAAGTTCCAGTGAATTTTTTAATTGTGTACCTTTCTTACTTTCAGAAAGAACTTAAAGTAGTTTTCAGTAAAAGTCACATAAATAGAACTGATAAAGATACAAAAGATAGAAACTAGAAGGAAAAATGGAAAAGCCATAAATTTGAAATTTGAGTTAACATAATTTCCATAATCAAGTATGAATTTTAGTTTGAATTTTGTAGTATTCAAGGCAAAGAAACACTGGGTCTCTAATACTTATTATCTGGCAAACATATTGTCTGTTGGTCTGAAAAGAATGTTTCTTGATATTGAATTCCAAAAGAAGTTTGCCACAGACTCCATATATAAGGGACACTTGGAAGACTATGATGGATAATATAGCTAATGTTTAGATGATTATTCTCTATGTAATTATTTCTTAATTATATTCTTGCTATGAAGACATAATATTAAGGTTGGGCCTGAGGGGCTTGGTGGCCCTGGGGTGGGCTATCCCAGGTACCTGGCTCATTCCAGTACCAGCCTTCAGGAAAGCGAGTGAATTCCTCAGTCTCCTAGCAACAAGGACAGGCTGTGGACTGAGAGAGCCACAGTGCAGGCCAAATCACTCAGGTGCTAGCCAGAACCCACGAGCTGGGCCCTGATGGAGCAGATAACCGGAGCTGGCAAGAATAAACCGGAAATGGTGGACGAGGCATTCTTTTTCTGCTTCTCCATAACGAGATGATGTCAGGTGTGTACAAGTCCACGGAGCAGATGAAAATGGAAAACGCAATTATTACTAAGCCAGAAATCATGGGGTTTCTAGTGAAACAGGATTGATAGAAAGGTTTACAAAAGATATCTCAAGGGTCAAAGATTAATTACATATCATGAAGTTCATTTGTAAAGTTTTCTGGACTACAGTATTCAAGAAACAAATTGACACTCTAAGAACAAAGCATCAGGACATCTATGTACTTCAGGACAACAAATTTTGTCCGCTTGCTCAAATGTCTACAGAAAAACAGTACTTAGAACATGCATCTAAGTATTTAACATTTACATGTGACTTAATCAGAGGTGGCTCATCAAAACTGGGAATAAAAAGTATTTTAACGGTTGAAGTGGCTTCAATCAATGCCTGCTTATGATGACACAGAAATTGAAGAACATACTGAAATGCAAGGCTTCAACAGTTTAAAGAGTTAAATTAGTTATGTATAAAGAATTTCAAGGACAGCAAACTCACAAATATTAACAACCACATCTAAAGCAAAACCAAAAGAAACTAAGTAAACAATTAGAACAGGAACAGAACCACAGAAATGGAGGGCACATGGAGGGTTAGCAGCAGGGGGCTGGGAGGAGGAGGGGGTGGGGAAAGGTATAGAGAATAAGTAGCATAGAATGTAGGTTGAAAATAGATAGGGGGAGGGCAAGGATAGTACGGGGAAATGTAGAAACTAAAGAACTCATAAGTATGACACATGGACATGAACTAAAGGGGGAAATGTGGGTGGGAGGGGGGTACAGGGTGGAGGGGAGAGAAGGGGGGAAATGGGACAACTGTAATAGCATAATCAATAAAATATATTAAAAAAAAGAATTTCAAGTAGCAATGATTTAATTACATTGTTGGACATTTGTGTTGATTAAAGCTATTTGCTAACTTGTATAATGAAAGATGTACTGTTAAGCAGAAGTAAGGTTATATTTTATCAATTTAACACAGACCAAGTTAAAGCAGATAAAGAGATACCATAATATAACCTCTACTGAAAGTATTCAGAATGAAAAAAAAAAATCCTGATTTCAAATAAATAAACACCTAGATGTAGAATCCTTATTTTAAACATTATTTGCTTAGAGTGCTATGTATTGAACCACAGTTGGAAAAGCAAAACTCAGGATTTGAGAAATTAGAATAAAGTATGCACGAGTCAGACTCATTTGTGTAAGAATGAACAAATTTTGTTTTTGTCTCATGAATTTGTTTTAGTTATTTGAAAAAACAAACAGCAAAAAAGACATGCTAGTAAAACATAACATTAAAGATATTTCTATAGGAACACTAATCTAATGTGACTTAGATACATTTTCTAATAGTGTCACTTATTGCAAGTAATATTTGATTATATATCCTTGCTATTTCAAGTTTCTATTTGTCTGCACTGACTCTGTGAAGAGCCAGACAGCAGTTAGTTTAAGCTAACTGTCTAGCTTTGGCTGGTGTGTCTCAGTGGATTGAATGCCAGCCTGCAAATCAAAGGGTTGAAGGTTTGATTCCCAGTCAGGGCACATGCCTGGGTTTTAGACCAATTCTCCAGTAGGGGATGCAAGAAAAGCAAACACACATTGATGTTTCTCTGCCTTTCTTTCTTCCTCTCTCTAAAAATAAGTAAATAATGTATTTTTTTAAAAAGATAACTCTCACAAGGATTCAAAGTCATTTAGTATTTATTGAAAGGAAAATATATTTTATATAATAGATGTACAAGTAATAAAGTATACTGTTTCGAAAATTAAGATTGACTTTTACTCTCACCAGATTAATAACATATTTGATAACTTTTCCCAGCTTTTTATATTTTTCATTCATTAGCTAATTTAATTTTTCCAAACCCCCCCTATGGTAGATATGGTGGGATTGCTAGATGATATGATAGTTCTAATTTTAATGTTCTGAGGAATTTGCATGCTGTTTTCTATGGCAGCTACACCATTTTTCATTTCCACCAACAGTATACAAGAGTTTCAGTTTCTCCACATTCTTGTCAAAACTTATTGTCTTGTTTTTAATGGCTACCCTAACAGGTGTGGGTTGATATCTTATTGTGGTTTTGATTTGCATTTCCCTAATAGTTAGTGATATAGGGATGTTGAACATCTATTTATACTTCTGCTGGCCATTTATATGTCTTCTTTGTAGAAATAAATAGTCAAGTCTTTAGCTCATTTGTAAATTGGGTTATTAGGGGATTTTTTGCTATTGAGTTAGGGTTTTATATTTTGGAAATTAACCCCTATTGTTTGCAAATACTTTTTCCATTATGTATGTTGTCTTTTTACTTGATTGTTTCCTTTTCTACACAGAAACTTTTTAGTTTGATATAGTCTCACTTATCTACTTTTGCTTTTGGTGTCACATTCATGAAGTTACTGCCAAGACTAATGTCATAAAACTTTTTTCGTGTTTTCTTCTGGGAGTTGTGCAGTTTCAGAAGACAATTGCTTTTTGTCTACTCAGCCTGTACCCTGCAATCTTCTTAAACTCATTTAATTGTTCTAATTTATTTAAAACTCCACAGGTTTTTCTACACAGATGATCATGTTCCTTGTCTGTCTTAGTCCACCTGAGCTGCTTTAATAAAATACACAAGCTGGGTGGCTTATAAACAACAGAAATTTATTTCTCTCCGTTGTGGTGGGTGGGAGTCTGAGATTAGGGTACATGCACGGTGAAGTTCTACGTCCGAAGAGATCCCTCTCCTTGCTTATTGCTGTGTCTTCACGTGGTGGGAGGGGCTAGTGAGCTCTGTGGGATCTTTTTCATAACAGCACTAATCCCATTCATGAGAGCTCCACTCTCATGACCTAAGTACCTCCAGAAGGCCTCACCTTCTAATTCTCATTGAAGACCACAATCACACTGGGCATTAGGATTTCAACATATAAATTGTGGGGAGAGGGTACAAAACTATCTAGACTATAACACTGAGAATATAAACATTTATTTCATCTTTTTTAATCAAGAGGCCTTTTATTTCTTTTTTCATGCCTGGTTGCACTGTCTAGAACCTTCAGTGAGTGCAATGTTGAATAGAAGTTGTGAAAGTGAACACCCCTGAGTTGCTCCTGATTTTAGAAAGAAAACATTCAGTCTTTAACCATGACATCTGATTTTTTGTAAATGGCTTTTATCAGATGGAGTTCCCTTCTATCCTAGTTTGCTGAGTTGTTTTTTTATAAATCAGGAATAGATGTTGAACCTTATCAAATTTTTCATAGATCCATATTGATCATGTATATTTTCTTTCTGAACTTGTTAATATGATGTATGTCTTTGATTGGTTTTAAAATGCTAAACCAACCCCATATTCTTGTGATAAACCTCACTTGGACATGATGTATTATCCTTTTAATATAATGTTGTGTTCATTTGCTAAAATGTTTAGAATTTTTACATCTATGATCATTTTGCATCTATGTTATGCATTATGAACACAGATGAAGTTTGCTTATATGTACGATTTAAAATCTCCTCTCTTTCTCTCTCTAGCTCTTGCTCTCACTCTTGTTCTTACCTAGTTTTGGTATCAAGGTAATGCTAGCCTCGTAAAATGAACTAAAGTGTTCTCTTGTATTTAAATTTTTGGAAGTATTTGTGCGGAATTAATAATGTTTTAATATTAATTCTTATTTAATACTAATCCTTAAATCTTTGTAGACTTTAACCAGTGAAGCCACATGGATATGGAGTTTTCTTTCTAGGAAGAATTTTAACTACAATTGCAATTTCTATAATTGATATGTGTCTATTTGTGCTATCTATTTCTTGAATAAGCTTTAGAAATTTAGGTCTTTTGAGGAACTTTTCCATTTCATGTAAGTTGTCAAATTTATTAACACAAAATTGTTCATAATATTGCTTACTGTTCTTTTACAATCTGTAGTAATGTCACCTCTCTAATTTCTGATGTTGGTAATTTGTGCCCTCTTTTCTTTTTGAAGGAGAATTTCTATTACTGTTATGGACAGAAAACTCAACGGTATACACTTAGCCCAGGTTAGTGGTCAGTTCTTTGGCCTTTGCTTTTTCCAGCTTAGCAATGCGAGCCACCAGCTTTGGACCCGGGACATTATCTACCCAGTGTCAGCAGATCTCTTTCTATCTGTCAGTGTAATTCACCCAAATAGCTTCCACCAGCTTAGCTAGAGCTTCTTTGTCTTCTGAGTTAACCCGTGTGAATGTAATGATGGTGTTGACCTTCCTGTGTACCAGGGTCTGATCTTCCCCTTAGTAATACAATAGGGAGTCCCTACCTTACAGCATAGGGCAGGCAGGAAGAGAAGCAGCTTGATGGGATCCACATCATGTGCAATCACTACCAGCTACAACTTCCTGTTCTCCAAGATTGTGGCAGTGTTAACCTCTACAAGAAGGACAGGTGGCCTCTTAGTAGAGACATCCCCTTTGCCAGCAGCTTTTTTCTCAGCCCAAGCGAACAATCTCTGCTATTTCTCTTGCTTTGTCTCCAGTCTGTGCTTGTGGGCAAGGTTAGGTAGTTGAGTAGCTGTTTGGCACACTAAATGCCTAAGTGAACTGGTTAATTGCAGGAGGCACTTTCAGACTCTTACAGAGGACATTCCTTTGCCTCTGCAGCTGAATGTAGTGGGGCCATTTGACAAAGCAGGTGAGGTCCCCTTTGGGCTGGATGTTTGGTCCAATGCCAAAATTTAGGGGCCTTTTCTCAAACAAGGAATTTACCATCTTCTTGGCCTCCTGCTTCATGACATCAGGGGCCAGTGCCACTTTCTTCCCTTTAGCCTTCTTTCCTTTTGGCATCTTGGGCAGCAGAAGAAGAGACCCTTTTTTCTTTCTATTGATGAGTCTAGCTAGAAGGCTGTCAATTTTATAGATCTCAAAGAACCAGCTTTTGGTTTTATTAATTTTCTCTATCATTTTTCTGTTTTCTATTTCACTTTAGTTTTTTTCCTTCTGTTTATTTTGGGCTTAATTTGCTCTACTTATTCTAGTTTTTAAGACTGTTCACACATTTTCTTCTAATATTGCAGTTTTTTGATATAGATATTTTCCTGAGTACTGCTTTAGTGGCATCCCACAAATTCTGATGTGTTGTGTTTTCATTTTATTTGGGTAGAGTGTCAGTTAGATTCATGATGACACATGGCTTACAAAGTTTCCCAGGGATCATCTCCATCTCAGTTAAACCTAAAGAAAAAAGAACATGGAGATAAGTGCTTGGGGGCTTTTTATGACATCACTTCTACTCAAATTCCATTGGTTAGAATTCAGTCACATGGCTTCACCTAATGGTATGGGAAGCTGGGATATGTAGTCTAGCTTTTTGCCTGGGAAGAAGAGGAAAATGTGTTTGGACAAACAGCCATCGAGCTCTTTTTATTTTCTGGAAGACCTTGTATAAGATAAGAAATACTTGAATCATGGGTATACAGTAGAAATTGTAAAGTTATTGGGGCCTGCTTTTTCCTTTGGGGGAAATTTTGTAACTGCTGATTCAATATAATGGATACATGTTCATTTAGGTTTTCTAGTACTTCTTGAGTCACTTTTTGTAAGTCATTTTTTAGGTATATATAATTTATTATAAGTTTTAAAACAGCATAAATTTATTGAAAGTATTTTCTTAATCTCTGCTATAACTCCGTTTGTCCTTCATTTTTAATATTGTTTATGTATGCCTTTTTAATTTGGTTAATCTTAGTAGAAGTCTATCATCTTATTATTCTTTACCAAAAATCTTAATTTGCATTTCATTAATTTCTGTTATTTCCTTCCTCTACATTATTTGGGCTTATTTTGACAGTCCTTTTCAACTTGTAATTTGAATGCCAAGCTCATTATTTTTCAGATTTCCTTTCTAATATATGCATTTAGTGCCATATATTTCCCTCGAATTTGGCTCCAGGTTTGTTGCTGCAGATATTTATAGAAAATGCTTTCATTTTTGGTTCTACGTATCTCCATTGATTTCTTCTTTAATGCATGAGTTATTTACAATGTGATTTTAAATTTCCACAAATATGGCAGCTTTAGGGTATGTATTAGGTTATAAATTCCAAAATTTATTGTACAGTTTTCTGAGAATGTGATATGTGTGACAATAATTATGTAAAGCTTGTTTAGTCCTCCTTTATAGCCTGATATATGCATGGTAAGTTTGAGACATCTTACCATTTATTTTGTTATTAATTCCTTGCAACGTTATCTTAATTATTCTTTATTCTAATTCTGTGTGATAGATAGTATGACTCTCATTTTTCAAATAGAACATTAAAATCCAGTCAATGTAATAATAAACTTTCCAAGTTTTCAAATCTAGTTAGTCTGATATCCATCAGAAGCAGACACCAACTAAAACCATCAGTGTGGCCAACTTTGTATACTGGTTGCATATGAGCCCTACTTATATTTCATCATCATTTTGAAACCTCTGGGCAAGGATTCATTCTTATTTAAATGGATTTTTATCCCTTGCTTGGTGCCTTAAACAGCATTTCACACATATTTGGTGTTCAATAGATGTTGGTTGAAATGGAGTAAACTTGAGCCTGAAATCTGGAAAAACCCTAAAAATTTATAATAAATGGGTAATTTGTGAATACTCAAAAAATAAAATAGGACTTGCATTCTGGTATAATTGCAAAAAATAATCAGAAAATACTTCTGGTTTGTGTGTGTGTGTGTGTGTGTGTGTGTGTCCATACATCCTTTAACATACCTAACTAGATATAGATAAGGGATATTTCTTTATTTATACCTAGATATACATATATATGTTCAAGGATATATGGGCAGAGGAAGAGAGACTTACAAAGGCAATAAAGGTATAGACAGAGAAAAGGGAAGAAAACAAAGTGAATTTAGGTTACTAATACCAAGACAAGAGAGAGAATAGTCAATAGTGATGTTTTTATTTTGTGTTAATGAAGTTATTTCATGACCTTTGAAATAGAAGCTGTGAAGAAGTAAAAATGTTCATTTTAAGAGTTTTGGCTGCAAATGGTAAGAAAAGGATCAGTTGTAACTGGAAAGTGCTGTGGGTAAAAGAGAGGTGTTTTTTTTTTTTATTTTTTGGTTGGTTGGTTGGTTGGTTGGTTCATTTGTTTGTTAAGATGGAAGAGTTATGACCTGGTTTAAGACAGCCTCTTTACCTATGTCTTACTCATTCCATAAGATTCAGCTCAGCTATTATCTTAAGGAAACCATTCCTGCATTTGGTCAAATTGCTTCTGTTGTCTTAGCATTGTCAACAGGCCATCATAGAATATTTTAATGAATATATCAGTTTAAATATCTTGTCCTCTCCAGACTGTAAACATTATGATCAAGTGCTTCTTATCTTTGAATCACCAATTCTTGGCACTAACTAATCTATGGGGCCATTTTGTTTTAACTTTCTCCTATCCTTTTACAAATCTTTCTGTGTCTGTATTTTGTTATTTTTTCTCTTACAACAACTGTAATACTTTTTAATATCAATTATTCTTTTTCACATAACTAAGCAACATACTTGTATTACTCACTTTAAAAACATTTTATTATTTATTTTTTAGAGAGGGGAAGGGAGGGAGAAAGAGAGGGTAAGAAGCATCAGCGTGTGGTTGCCTCTTGAACACTCCCTACTGGGGACCTGGCCTGCAACCAAGGCATGTGCCCTCACTGTAATCGAACCAGCAACCTTTTGATTTTCAGGCTGGCGCTCAATCCACTGAGCCACACCAGCCAGGGCTCATTTTTGTAATACAAACATCTAGCCAGTGCCTACCATTCATTCATTGACCATTAAATTATTTTTTGAGTAACCAGTCATTCTGAGACTTACCACAGTGAAAAAAAAAGACTTATTTTCTTATGAAAGAAGAGACAATAGACAATAAACCAATACATATAAAAGATTATTTATTATAGTAATTAATAAAAACAAAGAAACATGGTGGTATGATAGAATGACTGTTGAGAGTCCTTACTTTAGACAGGATACTTAAGGGTAGAATCAAGAAAGTAAAAATACTACTTTTGTATATTAGGAATTACATATGAATCTTCAAAAAACTTTTGGTGAGTTTTCCAATATACATGGTAGAAAATTTGAATATACAGAAAAGTCTGGAATGGAACATTGTTACTATAAGCCCTTATTCCAAGAATAACTAATGTTAATTATTTTCCTTATACAAATATTTCTCACTTTTTCCCTTTGAATAAATTGAGACCATATAGTTTTCATATTTTTTAATTATTTGAGAAAATAAGAAAAGTGAAAATAAAAAAAGACAAAAAAATCTATGTGTCTCCTACTAAATAAATATTTTTGGTCATATAAACTTCAAATTTTTAACTTTTTAAAGATATAATATATTGTAATGATAAGTTTATGTTTTGTGTATAATCTCATTCCCCTCATTTTCTCTCCAGACACAACTAATATAAATTTGGTTTATTTTCATACTTTTGCTAGATTAACATTTTAAAAATACTATTATTTTATGTTTTCTTTTAATGTGCATAAATGACATTAGTACATAACTGGAATAATGGAACATAAATTTATAGAAATTTCTTTTTTCACTGATCATTAATTCTAGTTTTTAGTTTTATTCATTCTGGCACAAATAGATCTAGTTTATTTTATTTATAAGTCATTAATGTTAAGCTTGATGAATTTTCACTGAATACATCTATGTAACCAGTACCTAGTATAAGAAACAGAACATTAACAGCCTCCCTGAACTCTTCCTGATGTCTGTATTTGAACTTTATGTCTATCTTCTTTTGCTCAGCATTGTTTATGAAATTAATTCATGTCATTGTGCATATAGTTATTCTCTCTTATTGTTATATAGTATTTTGTTTTCTTAAATCAACTCAACTTTGTAGTTTTCTTTTGTTTTTAAGATTTTATTTATTTATTTTTAGAGAGGTGAAGGGAGGGAGAAAGAGAGAGAGAGAAACATCAATGTGTGGTTGCCTCTCATGTGGCCCCCACTGAGGACTTGGCCCGCAACCCAGGCATATGCCCTGACTGGGAATCGAAGCTGCAATGCTTTGATTCGCAGCCCAAGCTCAATCCACTGAGCTACGCCATCCAGGGCAACTTTGTATTTTTCTTAAGATTTTTTATTTATTTATTTTTAGAGGGAGGGGAAGGGAAGGAGAAAGAGAGGGAGAGAGACACCAATGTGTGATTGCCTCTCACGCGCCCCCCCGCCCAGTAGGGACCTGGCCCTCAACTCAAGCATGTGCCCTGATGGAATCAAACTGGAGACCCTTTGGTTCATAAGCTAGAGCTTGACCCACTGAGCCACACCAGCCAGGGCCAATTCAACTTTTTAAATTTATTAATTCAACTATTAATGGGTATTTGAGCAGTTTCCAAATTGTGGCTCTAAAATAGTGATACTATAAACATTCCAGGACATTTTTTTGTTAACATATGTACATACTTCAGTTTGGTACATAGGTAAGAGTCACTGGCCCTGGGCTACACATATGTTCAGCTTTACTGATAGTGCCAAACAGTCTTCCAAGGTATTACACAAAATTACATTCCTATCGGCACTGTTTGAGAGTTCAGGTTTCTCTGCCTCCCTGGCAACACTTGATATTTTCTGTCCTTTTCATTTTTAGGCTTCATACAGAGTTGTCATATTATCTCATTGTAGTTTAATTTACACTTCCTTGGTTATTAATGAAGTTTTCATGTGTTTATTGGCCATTTATATATTCTCTTTTATGATACCTTTATATATTTAGCATTCATACCTTTTTTCTAAAAAAAAATCTGAAGATATTCTGTGTCTATTCTTCACTCAATCTACATAAGGGAGGACCTTAGCAATTTTTAAATTACTATTGTTCTGGCACCAGTTGTATGCCTTTGAGTAAGTTACTTAACCTAATTTTGCTTGTTTCCTCATCTGTAAAGTGGGAAATAATAGTATTTAACTCATAGAGTTGTGAGAATTATATAAAACACTTTGAACAGTGCCTGTCATAGTATTTGCTCTATAAATATTAGATATTATTATTGTTTTTGGTGAAAGGATATACAATATATGTCAAGGGGACAGAATAGAGAGAGTACAGAAATTGACACAAATATAGCTAATTGATTTTTGACAAGGATGCAAAGGCAACTCAATGAAGAAAGGTTAGTCTTTTCAACAAATAGTGTTACCAGTGGATATACATATGAAAAAATAAGAACTTGGTTCATACCTTTCACCTTATGCAAAAATTAATATAAAATGAATAAGTTAAATGTAAACATAAAAATATAAATATTTTATAAGAAAACATTGGAAAAAATCTTCATGACCCGGGTTAGGCAAAAAATTCTCAGATAAGACTCAGAAAAACCCACAGAAAAAAAGTTGATAAATTGGACATCAATAAAATAAAAAAGTTTTTCTCTGCGAAAGACACTTAGGAGAACTGGAAAGACAGTCACATATTGGGAAAAAATATTTCCAAATCATATATCTAATCAAGGACTTGTATCCAGAATGTATGAAGAATTCTGAAAAGTTAGCAAAGATTTAAACACATACTTCACTGAAGAAGATATATGGATGGCAAATAAGCACATGGCAAGATGCTCAACATCATTATTCACTAAGAAAATGAAAATAAAACCACAGTGAAAAGCCACTATACAGGTATTAGAATGGCTGAAATAAAACTGGCAGTATGAAGTGGTAGCAATGATACAGAGCAAGTGGAACTATTGTATATTGCTGGTGGGAAAGCAAGACAGTACAGTCACTCTGGCAAGCAGTTTGGCAGTTTCTCATAAATTTAAATATATACTTCCTACCTGACACTCCTGAAATAAGAACTTATATTTAAACAAATATCTGTATGCAAGTGTATAGTAGCTTTTCCCCTAACAAACCCAAGCTGGAAACAACCAAATGTCTCTCAGCTGGGGAATAAACAAACTGTGGTACATCTATAAAGTGGAATGTTACTCAAGAATAAAAAGATATGAACTATTGATACATGCAATAACATGGATGAATCTTAATTGCATTATGCAAAGTAGAAAAAAGCTAGACTCAAAAAGCCATATGTTGGATAATACCATATATAAGAAATCTGGAAACGCAAAAGTATAAGGTTGAAGAATGTGAATGGAAAATAATTAGTGGTTACCAGCAGTTAGTGCTTGACTGCTTACAGGCAGTGTGTGGAAATTTAGGGCAGTGTTGGGGTGGCGGGGTGATGGAAGTGTTCTGTAAGTTGATTGTGGTAATGATTAAACACCCTTTGTATTTGCCTAAACTTATAAAACTACAAACACATGCACAAAAGTGAATTTTACTATGCATAAATTTAAATATTTTTAAAGTAAAAATCTTAGGTTGTATCTCTTTCAACATTGCTTCTCAGCTGCTTCTCTATTCTCTCTTTTGGAACCCTTATTTGCTTCATGTTACATATTCAATATTTTCTAAATATTATAATTTATTTATCATATTTTTATTTCTTTATGTAACTGGGAACATTTCTCAGTATTATCATTTATTTCATTAATTATGTTCAAGGAAGAGTTTACTCCATTTTAACATTTTTGAAATTTTTATTTCCAAGATTCTTTCTTAGTTCATTTTTGGTTTTTATAGGTGCCTCAGGACTCCCTTCTCTAAGAGACTTTGGTAATACTATCATTCACTGTGCCAGAGAGTGGTTTCATCTAGGTCTTATCTCAATGATTTTCTTTGCTTCTTCTAGCTAATTCCTGCTTCCAGATCTAGTATGCCTGTGGTTTTAGTCCCTACTTATTTCTCTGCTGTTTTTCTTCTTTTGTCCACAGAGATCTTTATCTTATATCCAAGTACAACTATGTCTTTAAAATTTTTAATTCTTAAAAAAGATTTTATTTCTTTATTTTTAGACAGAAGGGAAGGGAGGGAGAAAGAAGAGAGAAACATCAGTTTGTGGTTGCCTGTCATGTACCCCCCACTAGGGACCTGGCTTGCAACCCAGGCATGTGCCCTGACTGGGAATCAAACCAGCAACCCTTTGGTTAGCACGCTGGTGCTCAATCCACTCAGCCACATCAACCAGGGGCTGTCTTTAAAATTTTTTAAATGTGGGTTTAACTATCTTGGTGTTATCACTTAATACTATCTGACATCTTATACCACTACATCAGTGATTCTCAACTAGGGCAATTTTGCCCACCTCCCAGAATACATGTTAATACCTGGAGACACTTCTTGTACAATGCACAGGACAGTCCCTGCAACAAATTATCTGGTTCAAAACTAAAAATGGAACTGCCTTTTGGACAGCAATTCCATTGCTGGAATTATACCCCAAGAACTCTGAATCACCAATCCAAAAGAACCTATGCACCCCGATGTTCATAGCAGCACAATGTACAATAGCCAAGTGCTGAAAGCAACCTAAGTGCCCATCAGTAAATGAGTGGATCAAAAAACTGTGGTACATTTACACAATGGAATACTATGCAACAGAGAGAAAGGAGTTCCTACCCTTTGTGACAGCATGGATGGAACTGGAGAAAAGTATCCTAAGTGAAATAAGCCAGGTGATGAAAGACAAATACTATATGATCTCACCTATAAGTGGAACCTAATCAACAAAACAAACAAGCAAGCAAAGTAAAACCAGAGACATTGAAATAAAGAACAAACTAACAGTGACCAGAGAGGAGGATGGAGGGGGATAATAGGGGAAAGAAGGGGAAGGGTTATCAAGGAACCTGTGTAAAGGACCCCTTGGATAAAGCCAAAGGGGGTAGGATTGAAGGTGTGGGTGGATGGGACAAGGAAGAGTGGTAGGGAGAAAATGGAGATGACTGTACTTGAACAACAATAAAAAAAAGATCGATAGTGTTGAGGTTAAGAAACCCTGAACTAAATTAAAGAATACTATAAATTTCTCTTATAATATCATCCTAACTGATTTAATTGACTTCATAATGTGAGGCATTGAGAGTTTTTTTTGTATTATAAATATCACTTTGATTATCAGTCTTATATAACCTTCTTAATACAATTAATTCCCAAATGTAGACATTTCTGAACCAAAAGAAAACTAAGATTTAAGAAGCTGGAAATTAAGGGAAAAAACTAAGGTTTTTGGAAGCTGGAAATTACTTAGGAAACAAAGTATGAGAACAGTCTTTATCATGTCATATGCCTAACAGAACTTACTATGTGTTTATACATAAAGATCTTCTGTTAGTTTTACACTTTTAAACCCCTTTCTTCCCCCAAATAATATACTCTTAGGTTGTTTTAAGGCCCTTCAAGCTCTACATAGCCTTCTGTGAAAGCTTTCTACAGCTTGCTTTCTGCTTAAGGAGCATATTTCGGAATCTTAAAGAATCCTTGACCACTCTGACTTCAATTGCCTTTTTTATTCCTTTTTCCTTTCATAGATACCAGTATTAAGGCTATTGGTGTTAAGATAATAGAATAAACAGAGAGCTGGCTTTAATTTGCTACCTAACCTTAGTTTAGTTACTTCTCTTACCTGAGCCTCAATTTTAACACCTGTAAAAAGGAGTTATACCTATAATTCCTATGGGTTTTTTCAGTTATAGACCTGTGATATGCTACTATTTTATATTGTTTTTATTTAGGTTTGGCTATGATCTTTTACTGTTCTTGAGAGAAAGCATAGGTAAAACACTTTAAAATTCCTAAGATCTTTAAAAATCCCTTATACTTGTTCTTCATTTCCCTCATCTAACTTTTTGTAGTGATTGATAATCAAAATCTTAAAATGAAGTGTCTTATTTGGAGGGCTGCAAAATGTGATACTAGAAAAATAAATTCACAGTGAGACAGGGAAGGGAGAAAACTAGGTAAGAAAAAAAGGAGGTGACAGCTGTACAAAAAGAAACAAAACCTCAGTCTCAAATCCTGGCAGGGTGACAGAAATGCACCCTGGGCCCTAATCAGCATGAGGCCCTGTATAATTCTCAAACTCAGGGTCTTGAAATTTATTAGAATTGTACAGCAGCAGAATTCAGGTCTCCTGACTTCCTAGTTAATATTGTAACATGCTACGTTTAACACACTATGTGGCATCATTTAAAATATTATATCACTTAATTTTACCTAGAGATTGAGGATACATGCATGAAATATTCTTTTATAATTTATTTGTATAGGTTCTTTTTATCACTTAACCTATTTTCTGGCTGCTGGGGCTGTTACTTTCGGAATTGGTTTCTTTGCTTTGGCATCAGCTTTATGGTTCCTGATTTGCAAACGAAGGTAAGGTTTATCAGAATATTTTACTTTTTCTCTTTTCAAAATCCAATGAAAGACTTTTTCAAATGGTATTAAATTTAAATAATTAAAATAGTGTTGAATCTGTAATTTGAAGTTTGGTTATAGACCCTTTGATTGGGAGGGAAAGTTTTCGTGTTTAAAGTAGCCTGAAAAGTGAAGTCCTAGTAGTATAATTGTCCAGATGGTATAATAACAATCTTCATGCATTAAAATTTTAAAAAATGATGACATCTATTGTATTCTCTAGGAGACATATTTCAAATTATAATATAAAGCTAGAATTTTTTAAAATTTTCACTTCTAATAGAGGTTATAAACATAACTGACAGGAAGGCTCCCATTCTTGAAAAGATACTTAAGAGCTATAGTCTTTGGCCAGACAGAAAAAGAAAAAGATACTTGACACCTCACTTCTTATCAACCTTAAAGTTTGGTGTTTTTTAATTGAATTTATTGGGATGACACTGGTTAATAAAATTATGCATGTTTCAGGTGTACAGTTGTATAATACATTATCTGTATATTGTATTGTGTGCTCACCATTCCTAGACAAGCCCCCTTCCATCACCATTTGTCTGCAATTTACACTATTCCACCTTCCCACACTTCCCTTTCCTTCTGGTAATCATGAGAGAGAAATTGTTGTGTGGGTCTGTATGTTGCTTTTTTAGTGGGGCTTCATCCCTTCAACTTTTTCACTCAGCCCCGCTACTTCCATCCCCTTTCACATCTGTCAGTCTGTTCTGTGTCTAGGAGACTGTTTCTATTATATGTTAGGTTGCCTCTCATATGCTCCCTATTGGGAATCTGGCCTACAACCCAGGCATGTGTCCTGTTTGGGATTTGAACTAGCGACCCTTTGGTTTGCAGGCTGGTGCTCAATCCATTGAGCCACACCAGCCAGGGCCTTGTTGAGGATTTTAGTAACTATGTTCATCAGATATATTGGCCTATGGTTTTCTTTCTTTGTGGTATCTTTATCTGGCTTTGGAATCAGATTAATGCTGTCCTAGTAAAATGAGCTTGGGAGTCTTCCCTCCTCTTAAATTTTTTGAAAGAGTTTGAGAAGGACAGGTGTAAGTTCTTTTTTGAATGTTTGGTAAAATTCACATCTGAAGACTTCCAGTCCCAAATTTGTGTTTGCTGGGAATTTTATGATACTGGTTCAGTTCTATTTGTGTAATCAGTCTACTTAGGTTGACTGATTCTTCCTTATGCAGTTTTGTAAGATTGTATGTCCAGGAATTTATCCATTTTGTCCAGATTGTCCAATTTGTTGGCATATTTGTTTGGAATATTTCCTTAAAATCTTTTGTATTTCTTGGGTGTCAGTTTTTATTTCTCTTTCATTTCTGATATTCTTTACTTGGGTCTTCTTTTTTCTAGATGAGTTTGGTTAAAGGTTTGTCGATCTTGATTATCTTTTCAAAGAACCAGCTCTTGGTTTTATAGATCTTTTGTATTGTTTTGTTAGGTTCTATTTCATTTATTTCTGCTCTGATCTTTATCATTACCTTTCTTCTGCTCATTTTGGGCTTTATTATTTTTTTCCTCCCAAGTTTCTTTTCAGTGTAAAGTTAGATTGTTTATTTGAGCTTTTTCTTATTTCTTGAGATCGGTCAGTAATGCTATAAATTTCCCTCTTATGACTTCTTTGGCCGTGTCTCATAAATTTGGGGTTGTTGTTTTCTCATTTTATTTATCCCATGGTATCTTTTTATTTCTTCCTTGATCTCATTGTTAACCAATGCATTGTTTAGTGACATGTTATTTAGCCTCTATGTTTTGTGTGTTTTTCAGTTTTTAACTTATGATTGATTTCTAGTGTTATAACATTTTGGTTAGAAGACATGCTTGCCTGATATGATTTAAGTCTTCTTCTGTTTATTGATATTTGTTTTGTACCCTAACATGTGGTCTCTCCTAGAAAATGTTTCATGTTCACTTGAAAAGAATGTACATTCTACTGCTCTGGGGTGAAATGCTCAGAAGGTATCAATGAAATCTATCTGATCTAGTGTGTCATTTAAGGCCACCGTTTCCTTGTTGATTTATTTTTATCTGAAAGCTTTATCCACTGATGTCAAAGGGGTGTTAAAATCCCATACTATGCCCTAGCTGCTGTGTGGCTCAGTGGACTGAATACCAGCCTCTGAAAAATTTGCCAGTTCGATGCCCATTCAGGGCACATGCCTGGATTGCAGGCCAGGTCCCCAATATGGGGCGCTTGATAAACCACACATTTATGTTTCTCTTCCTCTCTTTCTCCCTCCCCTCCCCTCTCTCTAAAAATAAATAAATAAAATCTTCTAAAAAGAAAAAGAAACATACTATGATTGTATTGCTGTCAATCTCCCTTTATGTCCATTTGCCTTACTTATTTTGGTGCTCCTATGTTAGGTGCATATATGTGTACAGGGGTTATATCTTCTTGTTGGACTGCTCCCTTTATCATTATGTATTGTCCTTCTTTGTCTTTATTATAGCCTTTATTTTAAAGTTCTTTTGTCAGATATAAGTATTGCTACCTCAGCTTTTTTTCTTTGTATTTGCATAAAACATCTTTTTCCATCCCTTTATTTTTGGTCTGTGTGTATCTTTAATTTTGTGGTGGGTTTCTTGTAGACAGCATATACATGGCCTTGTTTTCTTATCCATTCAGCTACCCTGTCTTTTGATTGGAGCATTTAAGCCATTTACATTTAAAGTGATTATTGATAGGTACTTATTTATTGTCATTTTATACTTTTAACTATGTTTCTCTGTGGTTGTCTTCTTCTCTTTCAGTCCTCTACCTCTTTTTTCTTTCCTTCCTCCTCCTCATCCCCTTTTTCAAGGCTAATTAACATTTCTTGTAATACTGGTTTGGTGGTAACAAACTCTTTTAGCTTTTCTTGTCTGGGAAACTCTTTATTTCTCCCTTCAATTTAAATGATACCCTTGCTTAGTAAATTAGTCTTGTTTGTACATTCTTGCTTTTCATCATTTTGAATATTTCATGCCAAACCCTCTGGCCTGAAATGTCTCTGCTGAGAAATCAGCTGTTAGTGTTATGGTAGCTCCCTTGTAGGTAACTGTGTTTCTTTTGCTGTTTTAAAGAATCTCTCTTTGTCTTTAACCTTTGCCGTTTTAATTGTGATGTGTCTTATGTGGGCCTCCGTAGGCTCATTTTATGTGAGACTCTCTGTGGTTCCTTGACTTGTGTGTCTTTTTCCTTCACCAGGTTAAGCAAGTGTTTGGTCATTAGTTCTTCAGATAAGCTCTTGATCCCTTGCTCTCCCTCTTCTTCTGGTACCCCTGTAATGAAGATGTTGTTATACTTCATGTTGTCTACAAAAGTTATTTAAACTATCTTCATTTTTTAAATTCTACTTTTTTTTTTTTGCTGCTCTGATTGGGTGTTTCCTACTACTTTGCCTTCTAAATCACTGATTTGAATCTCTGCTTCATTCAACCTACTGCTTATTTCTTCTGGTGTATTCTTTATTTCAGATAATGTATTCTTCACTTATGACTGTTTTTTATGGTTTCTATGTCTTTTTTCATGCTTTTGAAGTTCTCACTAAGTTGCTTATAGTTATCACTATGTTCCTTGAGCATCCTTATAATCATTTTTTCCAACTGTATATCTGATAAATTGCTTGCCTCCATTTCATTTAGCTCTTTTTCTGGAGAGTTTTCCTTTCATTTGGGGCATATATCTCTTTTTTTAACGGTATTTTATTGATTATGCTATTACTGTTGTCCTAATTTTTCCCCCTTTGTTCACCTCCACACAGTACCCCCCACTCCCTCAGGCAATCCACACACCATTGTTCATGTTCATGGGTCATGCATATAAGTTCTTTTGTCTATTCTATTATTTATATTATACTTTACATCCCCATAGCTATTCTGTAGCTACCTATTTATACTTCTTAATCCCCTCAACTCTTCACCCATTCTCCCTCTCCCCACTTCCATCTGGCAACCTTCCGGTAACTAACTTCTTTTCTTTTGCTTTTAAAAGTCTCTCTTTATCTTTAAACTTTGGCCTTTTAATTATGATGTGTGTTGGAGTGGGTCTCTTTGTGTCCATCATAATTTGGACTCTGCGCTTTCTGGACTTCCTTGTCTATTTCCTTCACCAAATTAAGGAAGTTTTCTTTCACAATTTTTTCAGATAGATTTTCAATTTCTTGCTCTTTCTCTTCTTCTTCTGACAGCCCTAGGAGGTGAATGTTGGACCTCTTAAAGTTGTCCCAGAGGCTATTTATACTATCCTCATTTTTTTTTGGATTATCTTTTTCTTATTGTTGATCTGATTGGTTGTGTTTTTCTTCCTTATGTTCCAAATCATTGATTTGATTCTCACCTTCATCCATTCTACTGTTGTTTCCCTGTAAATTGTTCTTTATTTCAATTAGTGTATCCTTTCTTTCAGACTGGGTCTTTTTTATGCTGCTGAGGTCCTATTAAGTTCCTTGAGCACCCTTATAAACAGTGTTTTGAACTCTGCATCTGATAAATTGCTTATCTCGATTTCATTTAGTTCTTTTTCTGGAGTTTTGATCTGTTCTTTCATATGGTCCATGTTTCTTTGTCTCTTTGTTTAGGCAGTCTCCCTGTGTTTGTTTCCATGTATTACATAGAGCTGCTTTGACTCCATTTCTTTGTAGTGTGACCTAATGTAGTAGGTGTCCTTTAGGGTCCAGTGGCACAGCTTCCCCTATCACCCAAATTGGGTACTCAAGGTGTGCCCTTTGTGTGGGCTGAGTATACACTCTCATAGTTGAGCCTTGATTGTTGTTGGCAGATCAATGGGAGGGATTTACACCGGCCAGTCATCTACAAGGACTGGCTGTGACCACTGACCACCAACCTCCACCTTCTGTGGAGGGTCAGCTGTGCAGGCACAGGGTGGAGGTGCTCCAACATGTTCTGTAGCTGTCCACTGGGTGTGTTGGTCCTGGGGTTTCCTGGGTGGTACAGGCCATGGTCAGCTCCTACCTGTGTTTTGGCCGGGTTCTCCCTGTCTGAGCTGTAGAGCCATGTAGACGGCTGCTATTTGTGCTGGGCTTGGAGATTCCCAGGTGAAGCCAAGCTGTGCCTTTAATCTGGCTGCCATTAGGGCTTACTACAGCCAGCTATTGCTTGTTTGATAGGATTTAGGAGGTAAGACCAGCTGTTCTTATGGAAAAACAGCTTGGGTAGGCTTATAAATTGGGAGGGGTGGAGCCTCTGTGGATCTCCAAGGTGGGTCACACAATGCTAGCCAGGTTGATGGAGGCTCAGTATGGCACCAGCCTACTGGGGGAGGGCTCAGCAAAGGGATAATGGCCTCTGTTCTCCCCGATGCCATATACTTCAGTCTCTCCCTGTATACCATTGTAGGGCACATATCTTGTCTCCCCAAATGGTGCCTTTTATGTCTGTTTTCATGTATTAGGTAAATCTACTATGACTTCCGGTCTTGGTAGGGTGGCCTTACATAATAGATGTCCTGTGGGACCCAGTAGCTCAGTCTCCTTGATCACCTGAGCTGGGGGCTCTAAGAATGTCCCTTGTGTGGGTTATTGGACCATCCTATTGTAATTGATTCTTAATTGCTATTGGCCCATTCGTACATGGGGTCGACCGTCAGGCTTGCTTTCTGTGAGAATCAGCCACAACCACAATGTAGGATATGCTGTGCAGGTGCTGACCATACAAAGTGAAATTAATCTCAGCAGAGTCTGATACCTTCTGAGATCTCCCTTTGCATATGCCACCTAAGAAGCTAATTGAAGCATGCTCTAATATTGTCTGAAGCTGGACTTTTTGTGTGTTGGTTCTGTGGTCTCTTGGGAAAGACTCTAATGCAGACCAATGTCAGACACTACCAGTGACTGGCCCTGGGAAACCTGTTTGGAACTACAAAGTGATTCACAGCTTGTGGCTGCCTATGCTGGGCCTGGGTGTGCATGGGAAGGACCAGCTATGCTCCAAGGTTGGTTTTTACCAGCATTGGGCCTAGGAGCAGGTGTGCAAAATTCCCAAGGCACCTTAAGATCTGCCTCCACCTGCCTTTGACTGTGTCTACCTGCCAGCTGCCTATTAGGCTTAGTCACTGAAAGAGCCTTTGGTAGTACTTATATTGCATGATGTAAGTTCTCAGTGAGCCACCAGATTGGGGCACATGGTGTTTACCAGACCAATACAGGTTTAAACTTGGTGTCAGTGCAATGTCTGAGGCCATTTAGCAAATATCCCAGGGTATATCAAGTCTGGCTGCTATGGGCCTACGGCTTGCATACCATTGTGGCAGGGCGAGGTCTCAGGGGGTTGTCAGTGTGAGGTCAGCAGAATTTATCAGGCCTAAACAGACTATGATTTGGCCTTGTACAGAGAGGGCTCTACACCAGTCAGGAATGTGAGGGGAAAATGTCCCCCGTCCTAGAGCCACACTACTCAGTTTGTCTCAGATTCTGCCCAGAGTCTGATCCCATTAGGGTGGAGCTGTCAGGATTCAGGAGGATGGGGCCATGAGGGGGAGGTGCCAGTCAGGCTTGCGGGAAGGGGGAGTGGTCCCCAGCCCATAACCACATAACTCAGTCTGCCCTGATTCTGACCAGACCTTGTTGGGGTGGAACCACCAGGAATTGGGAGGGTGGGGCCATCTGGGGCCCAGAGAGTGGGGCTAGCAGGTCTCCCATGAGGGGCAGGCACCAGTGTTCATGGGATAGTGGGGATAATGGCCTCTGCCCCAAATCTACACAACTCAGTCACTAATACCCTCTGAGTCTGTCCAGACCTCTACATCCCAGCCCAGGCAGCTGACTCCTCAGCAGGACTCTATAGGGTGGGTCAACAGGCAGTCTATAGGATGGGGCTATTGCATTCCCCCAGGCTGATGTCATATGGAGTGGGGGTGCTCCACTCAAGCATGATGTCGTCTGCAGTGTGGGAGAAGGACTCAGCTCAGTGAGCCTGGAAGCTGTCCCCTCAGCTCTCTCTTCAGAGCCACAAACCCCAGTCTCTCTTCACACGATTCCAGTCTGCTCCACCCTCCTTTTGCCAGAGCCAAGGTGAGTGGCTGTGAATGAGATTTTGCGCATTAGCCCTTTAAGGGGTCACCTGTGTCTCTAGCAGAACTGTCTCTCCCTGGAGGGGTAGAATCCTCAATGATTTTTACAGCCAAATGTTAAGTGGGTGTCTCTTCCTGGCTCTGGTGCTCTGCACTGGGGAGTCCAGCTTGGAGTTGAAACTCCACACTTCTCAAGGGGAACCTTTGCAGCTGAGGTATCTCTCTGCCCATGGACATGAATTCAGCCCTTTTCATGTCTCCCCTCACCTTCCTACCAGTCTCAGTGTGACTTCCTCTGTAAATCCTTGCTTATAAGACTTTTCTTCAACAAGTCATCACTTGGATATTCAAATTGAATGTTCTATTTTGTAATTGTAATTCCAGTTTGGTACTGGGAGAAGATAAGTATAACATCCACCTACTCCACAGCCATCTTGGATCCTCTGTAAAATTTGGATTTTTAATATTTAATCAGTTTAGTATTTTCTTTGATGTTTAAAAAATATAAAGTGTAACATGATCTTCCCACACTTTCCAGTGTTTCCTATCTCAGCAAATGAATATCTACTATCTATTTGTATGAATTAGAGACTAGAAATTATTAATTCATTCAGTCTTTCAACAAATATTTACTGGGTGCCTGCCTTTGTTCTGTGAACAAGTCGGACAAATTTTCTGTCTCATAAACTTGCAGTGACACTGGGAGGAGACAGATAATGAGCAAATAAAGTGGTCAAGGAATGTCTTTTTGGGTGGGCAGTATTTAATCTGAGAGCTGAGTGAAAAGGAGACAGACATGTGAAGACCTTGTGGAAGAGCTTTGGAAACTGAAGAAACAGCAATTTCAAAGACCCCAAGTGGGAATAATATTGGTATTGTTCAGTAAAGAGAAAGGCTAGAGTGAATAGACTGCCCCAAGAGGAAAATGATGAAATTGAAGGGATAGATAGGGGCCAGACTACATGGGAATTTGTAGGCTACAAGAGCAATTTTCAACCTTTTTTTTCTCATGGCACATATAAACTAATTACTAAAATTCTTAGTAATGGATTCTTAAGTAATTCTTAAAATTCTTAGTGGCACATGAAAAAATATATTTTTTGCCAATCAGACAAAAATAGGTATAATTTTGATTCATTCACATTGCACAGTTATTGTGTTGGCAATTGCCATTTTTCTTCTAAGGAAAAAGAGGTCAGTGACCCTAACTAAATAGTCAGGTATTGCATGTTTTAAAAATTCCTGTGGCACATCTGTGTGTTGTGGCATACCAGTTGAAAATTGCTGGGCTAGAAAAATGGAGTTTTGATTTTATTGTTTGTGCTATCAAGATTTAAGGGGAATGACACATCACCATCATCTTAATAGCTAACATTGAGTGCTTACTACAGTGCTAGATGTGTTCTAAGTGCTTTATATGTTATCTCATTTAGACTTCATAATAGGCCCACGAGATAACAGTAATATTGTCCCCTTTTGAAGGATGATAATGTCACCTGTGGGTAAATTAATTTTTATAACACTTCTTAAAATTTGAGATAAAATTCACAAACAAAAAAGTGCATAGATTTTAAAGGTATTATGATGAATTTCAACAAACACATTCCCATGTAACCACAATTCCAGTCAAGTTCTAGAACTTTTCTTTTTTTTTTAATTTATTTTTTAAATATATTTTATTGATTATGCTATTACAGTTGTCCCATTTCCCCCCTTCTCTCCCCTCCACCATGTACCCCCCTCTCACCCACATTTCCCCCTTTAGTTCATGTCCATGTGTCATACTTATGAGTTCTTTAGTTTCTACATTTCCCGTACTATTCTTGCCCTCCCCCTATCTATTTTCAACCTACATTCTATGCTACTTATTCTCTATACCTTTTCCCCCTCTCTCCTCCTCCCACCCCCCTGCTGCTAACCCTCCATGTGCCCTCCATTTCTGTGGTTCTGTTCCTGTTCTAATTGTTTACTTAGTTTCTTTTGGTTTTGCTTTAGGTGTGGTTGTTGATATTTGTGAGTTTGCTGTCCTTTTACTATACATGTCTTTTGTTTATCTTCTTTTCTTAGATAAGTCCCTTTAGCATTTCATAAAATAAGGGCTTGGTGATGATGAACTCCTTTAACTTGACCTTATCTGAGAAGCACTTTATCTGCCCTTCCATTCTAAATGAGAGCTTTGCTGGATAGAGCAATCTGGGATGTAGGTCCTTGTCTTTCATGACTTGGAATATTTCTTTCCAGCCCCTTCTTGCCTGTAAGGTCTCTTTGGAGAAATCAGCTGACAGTCTGATAGGAACTCCTTTGTAGGTTACTGTCCCCTTACCTCTTGCTGCTTCTAGGATTCTCTCCTTCGTTTTTACCTTGGCTAATGTAATTATGATGTGCCTTGGTGTGTTTCTTCTTGGGTCCAACTTCTTTGGGGCTCTCTGAGCTTCTTGGATTTCTTGGAAGACTGTTCCCTTTGCCAGATTGGGGAAGTTCTCCTTTATTATTTGTTCAAATACGTGCTCAATCTGTTGCTTTTCCCCTTCCGATTCTGGTACCCCTATAATTCGGATATTGGAACATTTAAAGGTGTCTTGGATGCTCTTAATCTTTTCCTCAATTTTTTGAATTCTTATTTCATCATGCTTTCCTGCTTGGTTGATTCTATCTTCCTTCTGGTCCACTGTATTGTTTTGAGACTCATATTCCTTCCTTTCACTATTGGCTCTCCTCCGCGTGTCTTCCTGCATCTGTTTTATGGTAATCTGCATTCTTTCATCTAGATTTCGTCCAAAATCCACCAGTTCCGTGAGCTTTCTGATCACCAGTGTTTTGAACTGCGCATCTGATAGATTGGCTAATTCTTGGTCGCTCAAAAGGATGAGTCCTGGGGGACTGATCTGCTCTGTTGAAAACATGATTTTGTTGGTTTTTTTTTTTCCCCTGTCTCTCCTTTTTTTTTTTTTTCGGTCTGGTTGCTCTTGTTATGGTGGGAAGCGGAGCCTTAGGTGCTCAACGGGGCTGGGCACCCTGGTCGCTAGATTGTGACGTTATATGTGGGGGTGGGGCGGGGGCAGGGGCGGGAGAAAACAATGGCAGTAGTTCCGTTCCCCTGGACTCAGACCCTTGTCTGGGCTTCCGGGCCGCGAGTTCTGCCCTGGTCCACAATCGCTGCCCCTCTGGGTCCCCCAGCCGCAGCTTGCGTACTCAGGCATCACCGCTGACTTCTTACGCGCCCGATGGCTTTTGCCCCGATTTCGCGCCAAACCTTCCCCCGACCTCCGCGCGCCGCCGACCCGAGCCAGCCCCGTGCCCGCCGGCTCGTCTTCTCCTACCAGTCCGGATGAGCGCGTCTACTTCAACTTCTTGGCTGCCCAACTTCCATTCAGATAAATCCTCTGCCGGATCTGGGTGTTATTCTGATAGTAAATTATTGTTGTAAATTATTGGTTTTCTAATCTTGGTTGTACGAGGAGGTACGGTGTATCCACCTATTCCTCCATCTTGCCGGCAAGTTCTAGAACTTTTCCATCAACCTGTAGAGTTCCCTCATGCTTCTTCCTAGGCACTACTCCCCACCTCCTACCTGGAGACAATCATTACTCTGACTTTTATCATTGATTAGTTTTGCCTGTTCTTGAACTTCATGTAAATGGAATCATACGGACTTTATGTCTGCTTTTTTCACTTATCATATTTTGATGCTTGTTTATGTTGTATTTATCTGCAATTCATTCTTTTATTGATGACTAGTATCCCATTGTATGAATGTGCCTGATTTTGTTTATTCATTCTTTTGTTAATGGACATTGGGTCATTTCAAGTTTTTAGCTTTTGGCAATAGGGATGCTGTGAACATTATTGTATAAATATTTTTGTTCACGTGCTTTTACTTCTGTTGGGTAAGTACCTAAGAATAAAGTTGATGGATTGTGTGATTAACTTTATAAGAAACTCTCAGTTTTCCAAAGTGGGTATACATTCCAACTGGCAATGCATGAAAGTTTTGATTTATATTTTTAAAAGATTTCTCTTGTCTGTGAAGCCTGAATTTTAATGGAGCAAGAGTGAAAGCAGAGAGACAAGTCAGGAAGCTTTGCATAGTCCAGGCGAGAGGTAATAGTGTCTTGGACTAATATGGAAGTAGAGGAGATGAAAATAAGGGGTTGGATTTGGCATGTAGGTAAAGTTAGCAGGGCTCATTGATGGATGAGGTAAGGAAAGATAAGTGAAATGGCCAAATTAATGCCAACACCTACACATGTATCATGAGCGACTGAGTAGTTGTTCATGCCATTTACTTGTTCATGCCATCTCCTCACTAAGATGAGGAGATGATTACAGGAGAGAGCAAGCTGAGGAAGTGGTGATAAACTAGGAGTGGTGTTTTTGATGTACTTTTCACAAACTATCAGACATCCAAGTAGACATTTCAAGTAGACAGTCAGATATGACATGTATGAATTTCAGGAAAGAAGTCAGATTGAAGATTTAGGTTCTCTAAAGTCACAGAACTGGATGGGACTAACCAGAGAGTGATTTTTGAAAGAAGAAGCCAGGACTGTGTGTGCCCTTTAGCTCAGCAACACTTAGAAATATAACAAAGAGTAAGAAGAATCAATAACACCCGGGAAACATGTCAAGGAATTAAAAATTATGACATTATGAAAATGTTTCAGGAAGAAGGCAACAACCAGTTATGTTCAAATTGCTTAAGAATTTGAGAAAAGTGAGGCTAGAGAAGTAATTTTTGGATTTGGCAAGTTGAAAGTTATTGGTGACCTTAAAGAATTTTGGTGGAATCCTGGTTGGTTGGCTCAGTTGCTTAAAGCATGGTCCCAATACACCAAGGTTGCAGGTTTGATCCCAAGTCAGGACGCAATGAATTTTTTTTTAAAGAATTTTGGTGGAGTGGTGGGTTCAGAAGCTTACCTTTGAGTAAAACAAAAGAGGTGAGAAAATTGAGACAAGTATAGACATCTCTTTTAAGAAGCGCTGTGTGTGTGTGTGTGAAGGGGAGTTGATAAATGGGGCAGTAGCTGGAGGAGAATATGGGGTCAAGGAAGAGTTGTTTTAATTCCTCTAAAGATGGATGACATACTTGATATCCCCCTTACTCTTTCCTATCCACACTAAACTTGAACCATCACCAAGTTCTACTTAGTTTACCTCCTAAGTTGCTCAAATCTATCCATTTGTCTCCACTACCACTGCCACCACCTTATCCAAGTTATCATCTCCCACATAGACTACTGCAATAGGAGTTCTAACTGACCCCTACCCTCACTGTCACCCTTGGACCCTAATCTCTTCTGCACACTTAAGCCAGACATTGTCCAAATACAAATTTGATCAAGAGACCCCATTCTTTTACCCTATCCCTACTATATTATAAAGGACTCCCCATTGTTTTTAGGATAAAGACAAAACCACATGACTTTTAAGTCCCTACATGGTCTTCCCATGCATATTCCCTGATTTCATCTACCACTTTCCCTCTTGTTTTCTGTGTTTCGGCTACACTTGTTCTAATCTGGCCACTAGATGTTTGGACTTGAGTTTCTCTCTGACTGGGATATTCTTACTCCCACATCTCTCCTTCTCCATCACACTCTATCTAATAACAACTACTTTTTCTTCAGATGTTCAATTCAATCATCCCTTCCTCGGAAAAGTTTTCCCTGACCTCTCTAACCACATTAATTCCCTTTGTTATATTGTACTTGCATAGTACCGAATAGCTTTCCTTGATAACACTTTCCACACTTGTGATTTTTCATTTTCTTGTGATTATTTTATTGTCTGTCTTCCTTACTAGCTCTTAAGCTCCATGAGAGCAATGGCAGTTCTATGAGGGTAGTGACTGTCTTTCTTTTCTTTTGCCACTATATATACAATGTCTGGCACAATGCCTGACACATAGTAAGTACTCAAAAAATATTCATTAAGTAAATTGAATTCCATGAACAAATGAACCCTAATTGTTAATACCTCATTAAGTAACACAATATAGACTCTTTAATTAATTTGGAAATTCTCTAGTATCTCTGGAAGAAGAAATGGCAGTTAACATTATTATTTAAGTCATTAAGTTGAGAATAACTATTAGAAACTACATTCCCTGATACATAACTATCTTTGATCATCTGAGGTTTTACTTGCTGCTTCATTATTTTAAATTCTTTCTCTCAAAATTACCTGTGGTTGCATGGGTAAATATCACAGATACTCTTCTTTTGTAAATCATTAATTTCAGTTCAGTTTCCTGCCACTTAACTATCAAAGATATGATTAAACATAAAATTGATCACTGAATTTTATTTCACTTAATTTCCTCTGCCACTAAGGGCAATTTTATGAAGAAACTACTTAACATTAGAGTCAATTAATTATCTCACAACCAGAAAAAAATTAAAAATTCATGGTTACACCTGACTTGACTTATACATGGAATCTAAAGACAAAATGAAAAACAAAATAGAAACAGACTCAGAGGATAGACTGAAAGTTGACAGAGGGGAGGAAGGGTGGGGGGCTGGGTGAGAAAAAGTGAAGGGATGAAGAAATACAAATTGGTAGTTATAGAACAGTCACAGAGATATAAATTACAGCATATAATCAATAATATAGTCAATAATATAGTCAACAATATTGTAATGACTATTTATGAGGCCAATAATACTGTAATAACTATGTAGGTGGACACTGGAAATATTGGAGAAACCACTCTGTAAAGTACATGATTTTCTAACCACTATGCTGCACATCTGAGACCAATACAGAGTAATATTGAATATAAACTATAATTTAAACATTTTTTAAAAGATTTAAAAATTCATGGTTGATCTTAAAACTGTAAATATTAACCCTGCATAAGAAGTAGCTTAATTTACATTCTATGAATAAAATAGGTATAATGAAATCTGTAATATATGAGAAGGCAATATATGTTTATTTGTGCTTTTAAAAATAAATATGGGTGGAGGAATTGAGCAAAAAGGAAAAAGGATTCATGGACATGGATAACAGTGTGGTGATTGCTGGGGGAAAGGAGTATAAAGGGTTTAAATGGCGGTAGAAAAAAGTACAACAAAAGTTTTTTAAAAGAATACATATGTAGTAATATTTATTCTATGTTTTATATCCTTATGTATACCTATTATAAATAAAATAATTCATTTTAATAATATTCTCTATAAAATATTTTTCAGAGAAATATTTCAAAATTCCGAATTCAAAGCAAATGATGAGAGATGCAGCCAAAGACCATCAGAGGCAAAGAGTAAATCTCATTCTCAATGTGTTTTTATTTCTCGAAATTTTCATACAGGAACATTTCAATTAGAGGTACAGTGAAATTTTTTCAAATAATTTTTTTGATACCATGTCATTAGCATTGTTATCTTTCAATTTTATCTACTGTTATTTTTTAAGCTGAGGGACAATAACATGAGCTAAATTTAAATTACCTAAACTAGTTATGGTTTATATTATAGGACACTGAAAAAATAAATGAAAATGTCTCCTATAGTTGCTTCACTAAATCTCTAGACTGAGAACCTATATTCTCCATATTATTATGGTGAGGATAAATGGCTAAGAAAAACAAGACCAAATTGCCAGGCCTATCAGAGGGAAGAGATTCGGAGATAAGAGGATACTCAGATAAGCATATAATCTACTGGAACCAACTAATAAAAATAAAGGCTTTATTAAGCCTTTATTATATCCCAAGCTCTGTCCCATCCCCCATTGAGGAAAATAAGATATGAACCCCACATTCAAGTTGCTAGCTAGTGCAAGTGTGAAAGGCAGAAACCTAATTAATTCTGTGTTACTTGTCAAAACACTGCTAAGTAAGGGAGAGACCAGTAGAAACTTAAAAGTATGATATAGTTAAACAAAACAAACAGTTTAGTGGTTTTATAACATTAATATTGAAATAGCAACAAAATGATAATATGTCAAAGTTTCATTTTACATCTTGAATATTGAACTCAAGTTGAACTCAGTGTTTATTCGTTCATTTAACAAACATTTTTTGAGTGCCTTAAATATGTCAATACTAGTTTTAGCACTGAGTCTACATAAACAAATTAAGCCATGAGTCCAGGCCTAGATGATCCCAAAGTGAGTAGAAAAGAAAAACATACAAACTAAAAATTATAACGTGATAAGAGCCACAAAACTAAAGAAATGTAGACATGGAAGTATAAATTAAGAAAGGCTGCACAGAGAAGACATTTTTAGCTGGGTTTTGAAAAATGAATAGAAGTTGGCCAGGAGAGAAAACGAAGAACAGTATGTTCAAAAGCTTGCAGTTATGAAAGAAGTAACATGCTCAGAATAACATTATAATGTGCAGGGATTCCCAACCTTTTGGCACCTCAGGGCTACATTGGAAGAAGAGTTGTCTTGGGCTACACATTAAACATACAAACACTAATGAAACCTGATGAGCAAAAAAAAAGGTTTTAAGTAAATGTACGATTTTGTGTTGGGCCACATTTATAGCCATCCTGGGCCACATGCCACCCATGGGCTGCAGGTTGCACACCAGATTTGTTTGTTTGTTTGTTTGTTTGCTTGTTTGTTTGTTTGTTTGTTTAAAGATACTGAATTTTTTAAATTTAAATTATTTTGTTGTTCAATTACAGTTGTTGGTATTTTCTCCCCACCCCTTCCCCCCCACCCCCTCCAAACCCACCTCCCTCGCTTACTTCCACCTTCCCCCTTGGTTTTGTCTGCATGTCCTTTATCGTAGTTTCTGAAAACCCTTCTTCCTACTGCCCCCTCTCCCCTCCCCTCTGGCTATTGTTAGATTGTTCTTAATTTCAATGACTCTGGTTATATTTTGTTTGCTTTTTTCTTTTGTTGATTGTGTTCCAGTTAAAGGCAAGATCATATGGTATTTGTCCCTCACCGCCTGGCTTATTTCACTTAGCATAATGCTCTCCAGTTCCATCCATGCTGTCACAAATGGTATAAGCTCCTTCTTTCTCTCTGCTGTGTAGAATTCCATTGTGTAAATGTACCATAGTTTTTTGATTCATTCATTTGCTGATGGGCACTTAGGTTGCTTCCAGCACTTGGCTATTGTAAATTGTGCTGCTATAAACATTGGAGTGCATAGGTTCTTTTGGATTGATGTTTCAGGGCTCTTAGGTATAATCACAGAAGCGGAATTGCTGGACCAAAAGGCAGTTCCATTTTTAGTTTTCTGAGGAAATTCCACACTGTTTTCCATAGTGGCTGCACCAGTCTGCATTCCCACCAACAGTGCACTAGGGTTCCCTTTTCTCTACATCCTCTCCAACACTTGTTTGTTGATTTGTTTATGTTGGTCATACTGACTGGTGTGAGGTGGTACCTCACTGTGGTTTTAATTTGCGTCTCTCTAATGGCTAGTGATGCTGACCATCTTTTCGTGTGTCTCTGGACCCTCTGTATGCCCTCCTTGGAGAAGTTGGATACCTGATTTATAAAAGGCCAATGGTGGGAAAAGATCCTGGAGGTGACATTATAAGGAGCCTCATTTGCAGTTTAAGGACTTTGGATTTCACCCCATAAGCTCTACAGATCCACTGGCAGCATTGTAGGATTATGATCAAGAACATAGATTAAAGAGGTTAAAATCCTTGGTCTATCACTACTAGCTGTGTAATTTTAGGCAAGTTACTTAACTTGTCGGTGTCTCGATTTCTTCATTTGTAAAATGAGAATGATTCCATCTCCATGAAATTGCTAGGGGAATTAAATAAATTAGCATATAAAAAGCACTCAGAATAGTACCTAGCCATGTAGTGAGCTCCGCACAAATATACTGCTATTCGTGGAGGGCTTCAAGCAGGCAGGTTTAATGATCAAATCAATTCTAAAGATTATTAAGGAAAGCTCTGACTTTCAAATGAAAGATAGTTTGAAACAGAAATAGCATTGCAGAGAAATAATTGTTTCTATGTATGCATTTAATATTAACTGAATTAATGATACCCATCACATGCTAGGAATTTTGCTAGGTACCATTGATACAATGGTGTCTTCATACCCAATATAAGATACATGCAAAAATATAAATACAAAAATATCATGAGTGCTATGATGGAAGAAGTACATGTACAGGAGCACTAAATTTTAATTAGGTTGTTTATTATTTATTCATCACATATGAAGAAATGCTTATGTGCCAGGCACTGTTCTAGGCAACTGGAAATTTGCTCTTATGAGATTTATAGTCTAGTGGGAGAGATAAATAATGTACCGGTAAACACAAATCATTCTTCAGGACTCTTGATAGTCAGTGAAAGGAACCTAATTCAGAAGAAAAGATAAAACATAGTATGAAAACATAGTATAAAAGAATAATACATTGTTGACCTCAGCCACAATCAGTTTCAGTACATACAGGACTCTCATATGGTCCCTCTTTTTCTCACCCCAATTTCTGCCCCTTTCTCTGTATTGGCCTCTTTCTTTCTTACTACAACAGATGAGCAGAAGGATGAAAATTATTTTTAAAATATGGTTTAAATTAATATAGAACTCTAGCTTAGTTTCTAAAAGAGCTTTTATTGTATAATGCAACCCACACAAAAAGAATACACATGCAGTTTAAAGAATAATAAATGGAATTTTTATACCCACCATTCAGAATAAGAAATAGAATATTACCAATACCTTTGAGTCCTGAGTCTTTATCTCTTAAGACATCCCACACTCCCCCCACTTCACTGAAGGACCCAATATCCTGCAATTGCAATGAACTATTTCCTTGTTTTTCATTATTTTACCACAAATATTATAGGTCCTTAAACAATGTATTATTAAATTTTATGTTTTGGAGCCCCTTGTAAAATATACGTTTCCCTTTTTATGCAGTATTACATTTCTGAGGCTCATCCCGGTTGGTCCATATACCCATAGTTCATTATTTTTACTTTTATATGGCATTCCATTGTTTAAATATATCAATATTTATGTTATGGATGTTGGGCTTTTTAAATAAAGATTTTATTTATTTATTTTCAGAGACAAGGGAAGTGAGGGAGGAAGAGAGGGAGAGAAACATTGATTAATTGCCTCTGGCACACCCCCAACTGGGGACCTAACCTGCAACCCAGGCAGAGCCCTGAGAGGAGAGCGAACCAGTGACCTTTCAGTGTGCAGGCCCATGTTCAGTCCACTGAGACACACCAACCAGGGCTGGGTTGTTTTTAGTTGTTTCCTTGTTTTTAGGAAATGTCAGTGGGGAATGTATCTAAAGGTAGAACTGCTGACTTACGGGGATGTGCAAGTTCAATGTCATTAGATAACTCCAAATGGTTTCCCAAGGTAGCCCTATCAACACCCATTCCCCTAAGGCATGAATAGGTGCTAGGATGCTCTGCATCTTCAAAACAGTATTGGTATTTTTAGGCTCCTAATTTTTTGACAATCTGATGGCTGTGGTAGTATCTCACTCTAGTGTTTTCTTAATAGAATTTATTTTTTGAGCGATTTTCGGTTCACAGCAAATCTGAGCAGAAAGTAGAGTTCCCATTATCCCTTGCCCCACACCCTCCCCCATTATCAACATCCAGAGAGGCACCTTTTTTATGATCTTTGAACTTGTATGGACACATCCTATCACCCAAAGTCCATAGTCTACATTAGAATTCACTCTCATGTTATATATGAGTTTCGGGGAAAATATGTTTATATATCACATATGATATATATTATATATGATATACCAGGTCCAGCACAAATAACCCCCCCTTTTATTACAACATCTTTTATTGCAAAATCACAAGCATGTAATTCTGTAGCATAATAATATCACACTCAAGCACACCACATGACATTTTAAGTGAAATGTTCAAATTAAAACTATAAATTATTACACCCATATTATTACCCTACCAACCACACTCAAGCAAGCCTTACTTCTGCCAGACCCTGTATATTGTCAAAACCATAGAGAGGGTGGGGAGACAGAGAGAGAGAGAGAAGATGAGAGGATAAAGGAAGGGAGGGGGAGAGATCCACCATTAAAGTATCAATCAGAAGAGTTTCACTACCCTAAAAATCTTGTTGTTTTTTGTCTGTTCACTCCTTCCTCCCTTCTAATTCCTGGCAAGAACTGATCATTTCACTGTTTCCATAGTTTTACCTTTTTCTGAATGCCATATAGTTGGAATCATATAATATGTAGCCCTTTTAGATTGGCTTCTTTCACTTAATAATATGCATTTAAGGTTCTCTCTGACTTGTCAAGGCTTGATAGCACTTTTTTGTGCTGAATAATATTCCATCATATGACCACAGGTTGCTTATCTACTCCCTTGCTGAAGTACATCTCGGTTGATTCCAAGTTTTGGCAATGATGAATAAATCTGCTATAAACATTCATGTGCAGATTTTTGTGTACACATATGTTTTCAACTCATTTGGGTAAAATACCAACCATCATAGTTGCTGGATAGAATGATAAGAGGTGTTTAGTTTTGTAAGAAACTGCCAAAATGTCTGCCAAACTGGCTGTACCATTCACACTAGCAATGAATGACAGTTCCTGTTTCACATCTTCATGAGCATTTGCTGGTCAGCATTTTGGATTTTCACCATTATAATAGATATATAGTATACTTTGTTGTTTTAATTTGCATTGCCCTAATGACATGATGTTGAACATCTTTTTATATGTTTATTTGTTGTCTGTATGTCTTCTTTGGTGAAGTGTCTGTTTAAATCTTTTGCTCATTTTTTAAAAAAATATTTTATTGATTATGCTATTACAGCTATCCCATTACCCCCCATCCATCCCCCTCCACCCTGCACACCCTCCCCACCCACACTCCCCCTCTGTAGTTCATGTCCATATGTCATAAGTTCTTTAGCTTCTACATTTCCCATACTATTCTTGCCCTCCCCCTGTCTATTTTCTACCTACCATCTATGTTACTTATTTTCCATACCTTTTACCCCTCTCTCCTCCTCACATTCCCCTGTTGTTAACCCTCCATGTGTTCTCCATTTCTGTGGTTCTGTTTCTGTTCTAGTTGTTTGCTTAGTTTGTTTTTGTTTTAGGTGTGGTTGTTAATAATTGTGAGTTTGCTGTCCTTTTACTGTGCATGTTTTTTATTTTCTTTTTCTTAGATAAGTCCCTTTAACAGTTCATATAATAAGGGCTTGGTGATGATGAACTCCTTTAACTTGACCTTATCTGAGAAGCACTGTATCTGCCCTTCCATTCTAAATGAAAGTTTTGCTGGATAGAGCAATTTTGGATGTAGGTCCTTGCCTTTCATGACTTGGAATACTTCCTCCAGCCCTTTCTTGCCTGTAAGGTCCCTTTTGAGAAATCAGCTGACATTCTGATGGGAACTCCTTTGTAGGTTACTGTCTCCTTATCTCTAGCTGTTTCTAGGATTCTCTCCTTCATTTTAATCTTGGGTAATGTAATGATGATGTGCCTTGGTGTGTTCCTCCTTAGGTCCAACTTCTTTGGCACTCTCTGAGCTTCCTGGACTTCCTGGAAGTCTATTTCCTTTGCCAGATTGGGGAAGTTCTCCTTTATTATTTGTTGAAATAAGCTTTCCACTTGTTGCTCTTCCTCTTCTCCTTCTGGTACCCCGATAATTCTGATGTTGGAATGTTTAAAGATGTCCCGGAGGTTCCTAAGACTCTCCTCATTTTTTTGAATTCTTGTTTCTTCATTCTTTTCTGATTGTATGTTTCTTTCTTCCTTCTGGTCCACTCCATTGATGTGAGACCCAGCTTTCTTTCCATCACTATTGGCTCCTGTGTATTTTTCTTCATTTCACTTTTTGTAGCCTTCATTTTTTCATCTAATTTGTGACCAAAATCAACCAATTCTGTGAGCATCCTGATCACCAGTGCCTTGAACTGTGCATCTGACAGGCTGGCTATCTCTCGGTTGCTTAAAAGTATTGATTCTAGGGCTTTCATTTGTTCTTCTGTTTAAGCCATCTTTTTTTTTCCTTTTTTTTTTTTAGTCTGGTCCCACCCATTATGTATGAGGGGCAGAGTCTTAGGTGTTTACCAGGGTGGGGCAACCCAGTTGCTGGGTTGTGATGCTGTATGTGGAGGCGGGTCCAAGAGGGAACAATGGCACTTGCTCCACTCTCCTCAGGCTTCAGTCCTTTTTGCCGCTTCCCCCAAGCAAACTAGGCCTTTCTGGTGCCAATCCCCATGTGGGTGGGCTTGTGCACATTGTGGGACTTTACAAGGACCTCTCCTGTGAGGCTGGGAGTCTCTCCCTGTTCCTCAATCCCCACAGGTGATTTCAATCAGTGCCCCGAGGCTCTATTTCCCAGCACTGGGATCCTGGGTTGCACACAGTGCCTTGCTTCACAATTCCCCCCTCACTGGGTCTGCCAGTTGCCACCCCTCAGCCAGGGTCTGCCAGCCGGGGCTTGTGCACCCAGGGTCTGCCGCTGTGGTCTTACACACCTGGTCCCAAGGTTCTTTGTGCTGTGAGACCCCTCTCCACCCAGCTGCCCAACTCCGCCCCTCCTACTGGTCTGGATGAACGTGTCTATTTTAACTCCTTGGTTGTCCGACTTACATACAGTTCAATTTTCTGTCAGTTCTGGTTGTTATTCTGTTTCTAAATTGTTGTCCCTATCTTGGTTGTGCAAGGAGGCACAGTGTGTCTACCTATGCCTCCATCTGGGCCAGAAGCCCTTTTGCTCATTTTTAATTGGGTTGTACATTTTCTGGTTGTTGAGTTTTAAGAGTTTTTATATATTTTTTTGAGATTTTTTATTTTTATTTTTATTTAGAGAGAGAGGAAGGGAAGGAGAGAAACATCAATGTGTGGTTGCCTCTTGTGTGCCCCCAAGTGGGGACTTGGCCTGCAACCCAGGCATGTGCCCTGACTGGGAATTGAACTGGTGACACTTTGGTTCGCAGTCCACACTCAGTCCACTGAGCTATACCAGCCAGGGCTTGGAGTTTTTATATATTTTTAAGAAGTCTTTTATCAAATATGTCTTTTATAAACATTTTTACCCAGACTGTGACTTGTCTTCTCATTCTCTTGATGTTTCACTGTTGTTTTAACTTGTATTTTCCTGCTAAAAAATGAGGTAATTGTTCTTTCTAAAGTTCATTGGCCATTATGGTTTTTTCTTATGTAAAATGCTTGTTCAAATCTTGTCTCTTTTTCCATAGGTTTGTCTTTTAATTATAAAACTTTAAAAGAATTATTTATTCTGGATAACTAACCCTTTGTCAGTTATGTTATTTTCTGTCTTCAGACAAGTTATGGCCTTCCTTTGTACTATTTTTATGATATGATGTGATGAACAAAAATTTTTTATTTTTAATGTAACCTAATTTCTCAACCCTTTCTTTTATGATTTATTATTATCTTCCATATTCCAAAGTCATAAAGATACCCTTCTATATTGTTTTCTAAGAGTTTTATAGTTTTGATTATATAAGCCTTTAATCAATCTGCAATTGATTTCTGTGTTTGGTGCAAATAGGAGTCCAATTTCAACTTTTTTCATATGTTTGCCCAACTGTCTAGTAGCATTTACTGAAATTATTTTGGAATTTTGAGAACTGCAGTGCAGTTTTAGATCAATGTGGGAAAAACTGATTATTAAGTTTCTAATCCATGAACATGATATTTCTCTGTATTTACATGTCATCTTTAATACCTTTCAATAAAGCTTTATAATTATTTTCATACAGGCCCTGCATATCTTATTAACTTTTATTATAGGAAAATTTATGTGTTTATGTTTTTGCATATGATTTTTAAGTAAACTTTTTATTTTGGAATAATTTTAGATTTATAGAAAAGTTGCAAAGATAATATAGAATTCTATTATACTTTTCACACAGTTTATCCCAATTTTAAAATCTTAAATTGCCATAGTAAATTTGTCAAAACTAAGAAACCAACATTGCTACATTACAATTAACTGAATTCCAGACTTTAGATTTCACCAGTTTTTTAAAATTTAATCTTTGTTGTGTTTTTTTTCCATTACCATTTAGTCTTCTTACACCCTCCTCACCCCATCAATCACCACACTGTTGTCCATGTCCATGAGTCTTTTTTCCTTTTTTACTCAATCCCTCTATTCCCTCACTTTGCCCCCCAACCACTAGCTGTTATCCTGATTTCCATCTGAGAGTCTGTCTCCATTTTCCTTGTTAGTTCAGTTTGTTCATAGATTCCACATATGAGTGAAGAATTTCACCAGTTTTTACACAAATGTACTTGGTAATTCAAGATACACATTGCATTTGTCTCTTTAGTTTCCTTTGCTCTTTGACTTTCTTTCCTTGTTTTACCTGACTTTTACCATTTTTTTAAAGGTTCGCTATTTTTTTGTTATATTTTTTTGTACTCCTTAATCCTTTTATCTTTTTCTCCCATCTCCCTGACCCTTCCCCCTCCCATCTGGCAACCATCAAAACTTTCTCTGTACCTATGTTCTGCTTATATGTTTATTTTGTTTTTTTAGATTCAGTTGTCAATAGATACATATTTATTGCTATTTTTTGTTCATAGTTTTCTTCTTCTTCTTCTTCTTCTTCTTCTTCTTCTTCTTCCTCTTCCTCTTCCTCTTCTTCCTCTTCTTCTCCTTCTTCCTCTTCTTCTTCAAGGAAACCCTTTAATATTCATATGATACTGACTTGGTGGTGATGAACTCCTTTAGCTTTTTCTTATCTGGGAAGCTCTTTATCTGACCTTCAATTCTAAATGATAGCTTTACTGGGTAGAGTAGTCTTGGTTGTATGTCCTTGCTTTTCATCAGTTTGAATATTTCCTGCCAATCCTTTCTAGTGTGCAGAGTTTCTTTTGAGAAATCAGCTGACAGTTTTGTAGGAACTCTCTTATAACTAACTGCTTTTCTCTTGCTGCTTTTAAGATTCTCTCTTTGTCTTTAACCTTTGGCATTTTAATTATAATGTGTCTTGGTGTCGGATTCTTTGGGTTCATCTTATTGGAACTCTGTGCTTCATAGATTTGTATGTCTATTACCTTCACCAAGTTAGGGAAGTTTTCTGTAATATTTTCAAATCGATTTCCAATTTTTTACTTTTTCTTTTCTCTTTCTGGAACCCTCAGGATGCAAATGTTGGTACATGAAGTTGTCCCAGAGTCTCCTTACACTATCCTCATTTTTTTGGTTTCTCTTTTCTTCTTGCATTCTGATTGATTGCTTTTCTCTTTCTTATCTTCCAAATTGTTTATTTGATTCTCAGTTTCATCCACTCTACTGTTGTTCCCCTGTAAATTGTTCTTCATTTCAGTTAGTGTATCCTTCATTTCTGAATGGATCTTTTTTATGCTGTTGAGGTCCTAACTAATTTCCTTGAGCATCCTTATAACCAGTGTTTTGTATCTAGTAGATTGCTTATCTCCATTTTGTTTAGTTCTTTTTCTGGAGTTTTGTTCTGTTCTTTTATTCGGTCCATGTTTTTTTGTCTCCTCATTTTGGCAGCCTCCTTGTGGTTGTTTCTATGTATTAGGTAGAGCTGCTACATCTCCCTGGCTTGACAAAGGGGCCTAATGTAGTAGGTGTCCTTTAGGGTCCAGTGACATAGCCTCCCCTCTTACCCAAGCTGGGTACTCAAGGTGCACCCACCATGCGGGCTGAGTACACCCTCCTCTTGTAGTTGAACCTTGATCGCTATTGGCAAATCCAAGGTCAGCTACTGCCTGTGTTCTGTCTGGGGTCACACAGCATAATCTACAAAGCAATCTGCAGATAGCTGCTACTTGTACTAGGCTTGGGAGTGCCCAGGAGTGGCCAAACTGTATACCAACACCAACTGCTGCTAGTGCTGGACCTGGGGCAACACAGTGAGAAGTATGGGACTTGCTGGAGCCAGGTGCGGCTGGTTTGAGAGAATTTAGGAAAATCTGAAGCATGGGCCAAGAGAAGCCATTCATATGGAAAAACCACTGGAAACAGCCTGGGTGGGCTTGAAAGTTAGGTGGAACATGGCCTCAGGGAATCACCAGGGTGAGGCAAACAATGTGAGCCAGGTTGATGGAGTCTCAGATATGGTGTCCTCCTGCTGGCTCTGTGGGGGGAGGGTTCAGAAAGGAACAATGACTGCTGCCAGCGCTTCTGTGTGGAAGAAACTGCCCCCACCGCAGCTGTCTCCCTGATCCTGGACAATTCATTTCCTCCTTATACGTCTCTGATGCCTCTTAATCTGTTGCACTCATACTAGAGCTCAGAGGGAGTGAGTCTGAGTAAGTCTATGTACAGGCCCTTTAAGAGGAACTGCCTGGTATTCCAGAAGTTTTTATATTCTACAGCCTCAATCCCCACTGGTTTCTACAGCCGGAAGTTTTGGAGATGATATAATCTTCATGGCACTGGAACCCTGGGCTGAGGGTCTGGTGTGGAGCTGGAATCCTTCACTCCCAAGATCTCTCTCCCTATTTTTGTCTGCCACTGTGGGTGTATACTGGCATTTGTATTAACAAAAGGTGAAAGTGACAAAGAAGTAAGTCGGTTATAAAAAAAAGTGTTTATCCTATTAATGTATATCCTGGGCGGGGACAGGACAATACAGATCAGCAGAGTATTAACAATGTTTTCCCGGAACACAAGAGACAATGTTCTCTCTCCAGCCTCAATTTCACCCACTCTATTCCAAACACCCTATGCACGAACTAGCTCATTGTTTTTCTAGTGGTGGAAGGATAACCTGAATCAGAACCACTTGTGGTATGTGTTATGGTACAAATTTCCAGAGAATATGTTTCAATAAGGTCTGATATTACACCCAAGAATCATCATTTTAACAAGCACACCAGATGAATCTGATGCCCTAAAGTTTGAGAACTACTACACCACCACACTCCTCACAACACATCTGGAATGTATTGTTTCATCAAATGTCTTATTTGCTTCAAAAGAATAGTTGCATTTTTATAAAAGCCTTGAGCCAGAATTCACTTTGTTGTTGTTGGTGGTGGTGGTTAATGAAATGAATAAGTCTAGGAATTCTAATTATTTTGTTAGCCCTCTCTAGTTCTAACCAAGTGATTCTAAGTGAGGATAGAGAGAAGTAATCCTGTTGAACTCTATTTCACCCTTTCATTCCCTAATCTGGAGACGGCTTTCTTGAACCAGTCCACATTCTTTTCAGGTGATACTTCAACACTTTTTCTTTTCTGTCAATATGTTTTGGTAAAAATAAGTTCTTATGAAAAAAATATTATTGCCTCAAAAATCTATTATGTTAAAATACATTATTCTTATATAAGTATATAAGTCAAATACATTAAAAATTATATTAAAACTTCAATTTTTAAAATACAAATAACTTTTTTTATATAGGAGGAGCAAAGAGAACAGGAAACAGCACATATAAAAGGTACTTTTTCTCAACAATTTATTAAAAGAAATTGTAATCAACTTAGAGCAATTAACATCTTAAAAATCAAGGGACTATTCTAAATGTTATCTAAGTATTTTTAAAAACCATGGAAATTCAAGGGAAACATTAACTTATTAGTATGTGAATGGGTATATACTTTTTAGAAAACAAAACTCACAATGTTAAATCTTAAATTAAAATGTGAAATTTAAATTTTGCCCCTGTTTATACCCAATGGTATCATAGCCATTACCATATAGTAATTCCAGAGGATCAAAAGACCTGAGTGTTTTGTAACCCTTTAGGTAGTTCATATCATGTCTTAGTATCTCAAAACATTATCCTCCTACATAATTTTAGAGCTACTGAATGTAAAATGTAACAAGGTATTTAAAACAGCTTTAAAAATTAATGTTACACATTAATATCAAAAGTTAACATATAAAATACAGTAAAAGATATTTTAGGATATTATATAAATGTGACCTTTCCTAAAACTACATTTTTAATACCAACTGCCAGCATGACTAATGTAATAGAAACATGAGACTTAGAGTAACAAAAATCTAGATTGAGGTCCAATTTGTGTCTGATCTGTGGTGAGTCATTTCTCTAATTCTCAATCTTCTCTTTTGTCAAGTGGTGCAAATAATAACTACCTTGAAGAATTACTGAGAAGATAAATGAGATGTGGAAGTCTATCAAACTGCCTTGTCAATTATAAGACACTATAGGAATGTTAGTTATTATTTTTATTGGTATAAAGCCAACTCATAAGCCCTTTCTACTATCAACCAAACATTTTATAATCTGCCTACTCAAGGAGGCATGCATTTTTTAAATTTATTTTTAAAATAGGACAATATATAGCTTTAAATAGTTAAGAAACTCTCTGTCTCTTCTGATTTTAAGGGACATTCCAGAACCGAGATTTCTAGCCTATTTAGAATCTTCTTCTGTTTATAGGTTACTTTTATTTAGAATAGACTCTTTTACTCTTGATTACTATAAAAATATTGCTAACTTCCATTTACATGTTTAACACTGTATATATGATAGCAACTCAGATTTTTTCACTATATCATCATTCTGTCCATTACAGTCCTAAAAAGATTATACATTTCTAAAAGAAGCATTGTCCTTATAACTAAGATTTGGCTCATGAATATGTAACATTCATAGTAAATCTAATTTTCTTTTACAGCAAGTGATCACTCTGAAGATGAATTCTGCCTTGCAACAAAAAAAGTGATTTGTGACCCCTCAGAAACTGGCTCAGCAACAAATTGGGGTGATGTTACCTTAAGCTCATCAACGTTACCATCTGATTCTTGTTACAGCCAAACTATAGAAGCAGCTGATAACTGGTTTACTGATGATCCTCTAATGAAAGAGAGCTCTTCAACGCCTCTTCTCAGGGAACCTCTGATGGAAAAATTATGTCCATACCTGTCAACCATTTCACTAGAAGAATGTACTGAATATGATAGTTTATGATGGTCAAAAAGAGGACAGCATTAAGGAAATACTTTCAGGAAGAAATACAGAGGCTGAAATACAAACCTTCAACATAACATTGAATGACTTTTCTTTTGAAACTTTGTATACACTAAAATCAGTAAAGTTAAAACTGAATTACCAGCTTCTGAATCTCTTAATATGTCTATAGATATTCTTTGCTTTTCCATAGAGTGGCCCTACTTCCCTTGCTGATTCTTGTTTCTAGAAACAAAATTACAGAAAAAAATTAGAATGATATGAACATTAAGCTTAACTCTGTATGTCATCAAAGGACATAATAAATAATATAAAATAATGCAAATGTATTTTGACATACAGGAGAAATACTTTAAGAAATCAGCACAGATATATTTTTAATAAAACACAGCATTTTCTTATATTTTTTACATTTTCAATTTAATTTCAATGTGGGTATGGCTGGGTAAGTATACCTCCCTCGGCTTTTCCAAATTTTAAATACATAAAATACCTACCATTCAAATATTAGTATGTCATGATGCTGACAAGCAATATAATTTTGCTCCTCTAGGGGAATCTGGAACAATCTGAAGAGGCCAGAAAATTATTTTCTTTCCCCTGTCCTGTATCTGTTTCTCAGAGTGGCCCCTCACCCCACTATGATAAAATGGGAGCAGCCACATGATAGGCATCTGACTCAAGCTAGATAAATCAGAGTTCCTCTCTGATCTGAGAGGCCTTTGGCCAAATTTCTACTTATGGCTCTCAGGAATTTCTGACACCCACCATGTAATTAATCTTTTATTTCCTCCAAAATACTTTCCATATAATTAGTCCCTTTTTTTCTTTCTCATGAAAAAAAAAACGATTAGTTAAAGTATTATGTTACTTCTGTGTTTAAATTACTCATAACGAGACAGATGCATATCTTCCCAAGAGATAAATCATACCTATTGCAATAAATGAAGAGAAACTTGTCTCGAATAAGACAGTAGCATTACCCAGGCCTATCATTTCAGTCTCAGGAGAAACATTAACAAGGGTTAGGACAACTCTCTCTCTTTTGAAGCACTTTGTCATTTCTACACAGTGTGTGTATGGGTGGTGGGACAGCTCTCTCTATCTACGCCTAAATCTAAGTAAGCTATTTCAGCTCAGGTTCTCTAAAAAGCAGTTAAAAAAAAAAGTAACTAGTCTTTGTTTCTTGGTGTTCTTAAACTTCTGCTTTACTGTCTGTCTTAGAGAAAGAAGTCATCTCTAATTTTAGTAAGATCCTAAAACTACCCCAGGAATTTGAGGTTAGAAATTAGATATTCTAGCCTTGGTCTGACTAGTTGTTGGAATAAAGAAAACATAAACTGGGGACCTATGGGCTTTCATGTCCCACCTTGTGATCTGGGTAGAAAAACAACAAATCTGCAGTCAAAGACCAATGAAGCATTTGCAAAGTGAAACGCAAATGAGATGAGAGATCAGGAGAACGTGATTCCTGACTTTCTGACTGTAGAGAGCAGGACCTGAGCCATGTCTACAGCATATGCAGCAGAGCAACGACTCAGGGAAATAACACAACCCCTCAGCATGCACAGTACAGCGTGGCAGACAATGTGTGCTTATCTGAAGGGTAACACCGCACTTTCATTTTTTAAGAAATGTATTTTATTATGCTATTACAGTTGTCCCATTTTTTTCTCCCCTTTATTCCCCTCAGCCCTGAATACCCCCTCCCACCAGCATTCTCCCTGCCTGCCCTTAGTTCACATCCATGGGTGGTACATATAAGTTCTTTGGCTTCCCCATTTCCTATACTATTCTTAACTTCCCCCTATTTTCTACCTACCAATTACGCTTCTTATTCCCTGTACCTTTTCTCATCTCCTCCTTTCCCTTCCCTGCTGACAACCCCACATGTGATCTCCATTTCTGTGATTCTATTCCTGTTCTAGTTGTTTGTTGTTTGTTTTTGTTGTTTTAGGTTCAGTTGTTGACAGTTGTGGGTTTGTTGTCATTTTACTGTTCATATTTTTATCATCTTCTTTTTCTTAGCTAAATTCCTTTAACATTTCATATAATAAGGGCTTGGTGATGATGAACTCCTTTAACTTGACCTTATCTGGGAAGCACTTTATCTGTTCTTCCATTCTAAATAGCTTTGCTCTTGCACCCCCAGCTGGGGACCTGGCCTGCAACCCAGGCATGTGCCCTGACTGGGAATCAAACCGTAATCCTTTGGTTCACAGGCCTGAGCTCAATCCTCTGAGCTGCCCGAGCCAGAGCCTCATGTCTTTCTATTGTACTGAAATACATTCCAAACTCTGTACCCTCTCCTATACAGCTTTAAATGAGGCAATTCCTTCTGCCTGATAGACTGGGATGAGCTATCACTATTAACATATATAGTGTGAACATACATTTTATAAATATGTAGTATTCTAGGTATCAGTGTAAATAAGTAAATATACACATATAATCATACATATCGATATCTCTAATTGCAACCCAACAGAGCACCACGATTTTTTTCTTCTGGGGTCCTATTATGCATGAAGGTCAGTTAAGTCCTCTCTAAGGAAGTGATACTTGAATTGAAATTAGAATAATATTGGGGATCCATCCACACAAAATTCTAGAAGCAGATCATTACAGAGGGAACAATAAGCACAAAAGCCTAAGGCAGAAATAAGTGCAGTATGTTTGAAAAACAGAACAGCCAGGTGGCTGGAATGTACTGAGCTACAAGGAGGTGGCCACTATGAAAAAAAAAACAACAGAAAATTATGTGTTGGTGAGGTTGTGGAGAAATTGGAACCCTTGTACATTGTTGGTGGAGTAAAATATGTTGCAGCCATAATTGAAAACAACATGGAAGTTCTTCAAAAATTAAAAGCAGAATTACCATATGACCCAGCAAACCCCAAAGAATTGAAAACAAGATCTCAAAGACATACTTGCACACCCATGTTCATAGAAGTATTATTCACAATAGCCAAAAGATGGAAGTAACCCAAGTGTCCAGTTACAAAAAGACGAATACTGTATGATTCCACTTAGATAAAGTATCTAAAGCAGTCAATTCACAGAGATGGGAAGTAACATGGTGGTTGCCAGGGGCTGTAGGGAAGGGGCATAGTTGAGATCAAGTGCATTCAGGGTGGTTGTTTCTTGGCATAGTTGAAACTTCCATAGCTGGACTTCATGAGAGGTGTGTGTCTACATTAAGAAAGGAATAAGAACAGCTACAATAATTTTCTGTTTTGAATTCTTTTTAAAAAGGCTAATGATTTTTTCTTTACTCAACAACTTTTGAAAGTTTTACAATTTTTCAAAAGGTTGAAAAATAATGTCTTGGATGAAAGGTTTGAATTATGTAATAAATTTTGCACAACCTAAGACAGAAAAACTGCTGTTGGCACCCAGGGAAGAAGGGGACAACAGTGACAACCTTAAACACAGAGATGAATCAGCTACTGTTAAATCTCCTAAGATTTTTTAAAGATTATATTTATTTATGTTTTTTAGAGAGGGGGGAGGGAGGAGAAAGAGAGGGAGAGAAACATCAATGTGTGGTTGCCTCTCGTGTACCCCCTACTGGGGACCAGGTCTGCAACCCAGGCATGTGCCCTGACTGGGAATTGAACCAATGACCCTTTGCTTCTCAGTCTGGTGCTCAATCCACTGAGCCACACCAGCCAAGGCTTAAGATTCTTATTGACCCAAAAAGTTGATCGCTGTCCCCGGTCACAAAGAATGAAGGAGGTGCCCTTTTCATCATGGCATTCTTCTTTGTCTTCATTGAGAACTTCCAGAACTATCTCTGCTGTGTATTGGGGGAAATGAGGACTGGGGTTTGGCAGTGGGTGGGAGATAGAAGACACTTGGATTACACTGTTCCAGTGTTCCTGGTAAAATGCTGCAGTGAAGACTTACCTGGAGAGGGAGACAAAATTCCTTGTCAAATGGTGAGAAATGCAGGTATAGTAAATGTGTTTCTATGGGACTGCAGAGCCCTTTGCCCCTTCTTTGAAATTACCCCCAGGTTCAGCCCTTGCTGTGGGGTTAGGTGGCCATGACTATACTAGGTGACCTCCTCCTCAACATCCTTTTGACTACAGCAGAATGAATCAGAGTTCACACCTGGTCCAAGTTGAGTGTAATTCTTTTTCTTTTAGAAATTTCAAATTGGTATTCAAAGATGATAGGATTCAACTGGGGAAACCAAAGTTAGTCTGAATGTATTGCAGAAGTGGAGATTTGCTGAGTTTTTTCTGGATGTCTGTGTCAGGGTGAGGGCAGGTCAGGGCCGTTTAAGGCCAGGCCTTGGACATTTGAATTCCATCTCTGCCATTAATGCAATGTGAAACATTGAGCACATTTATCTTCCCTAAATTTAAGTTTCCAGGTAGGAAAGATGTAGTTAAAAAGTGCTTACCTTTCAGCACTGATGTGAGAATTGAATGAGATAAAAGATGTGAAATCACTGTGGTTAGTCATGGGCAATGTTTTTGTAATAAAATGAATAAACAGAAAATATCAGACTGTATGACCCATAGTAAGGGTTAGTATTGTTTGGAGAAAGTTTTGTCTCAGGTATATGTGTATATAAATGTGTGTGAACTGTATCATACTATAAGATATATTTCTTACTACAGGCCGTGGTATTACTTTTTTATGCTTAAAATCAGTGTTGCTCAACATATGGGCCAGAGACACTCATTAGAATCATCTGGATACCTGCTAAAATTACAGATTCTTGAACTCCACTGGCCAGAATCAGCATTTCTGGGGGTAGAGTCCAGGAATCTATACTTCAGCTATTTCCCCAGATAAGTCTCACACACATTCTGAAACCTGAGAACTAGTGCTTTAGGCCTACAGAAGTTATCCAAACATCAGCTATTATTATATAATTAAACTCATTTCTTCATTCAAACACTATTTATGGAACACAATTCTACTAGGACCTCCGTGAGGAGCAAAGAGGAGGGGGCAATTACTCTGAATAATGTAGCATCTATAGTGTTCTTGAATTTTGATTGGTTTGATAATGTCTAGTTGCAGTTCACTTTTTGTTTACAAAAGACAAGTAACTACAGAAGGAATTCCCAGCCACTATACCTCAAAGAGTTTACTAAGCTTCCTAAGGTATTGACCTCCTCAGCTCTCAGAAAGTTGAATTGTGAGTCACTTCTAAAAGTGTGTCATTTTTAGAAGCACTAACAAAGGCACAGGATGGTTCAAATATTGTCATTAATAATCGAATGCAGATTGGAATTTATGTACACTAACGCCTGCTACTCAAAATGTGGCCCTCGGACCAGAAGCGCTGGCATCATTGGGACAATTGTTAGAGATGAGAATCACAGGTCCATCCCAGACCTACAGTAATGTTTGAGAAGCACTGTACTAATGGAAACATGTAATCAGTTACCTAACTTCTGCTGTTTTATAGGTATTATTGTTGACTATAAAATCATATAATCATTGTAGAGATTTTTGAAAATTCTTAAAGTGGGGAAATTTATCCTTAATAGAAAATGTGTTCATAATTTCATTCCCTTTTCTTCTTTTTTTTAAATATATTTTTTCTAGTTACCTTCTGTCCTCCTTAAACTCTCTTCCACCTCCACCCATCCCCCTCCCCCTACAATCACTACACTGTTGTCCATGTCCATGAGTTCTTTTTTTTTGCTTAATCCCACCACCCACCAATCCCCCCACCCTCAGAGCTCCCTTTTCTTCTATAAAACACAAAAATGTACATATTTTATAATATTGGAATCATACCATAATACAGAATTTATATCTTTCTCTTTTCATTTAATTTATTATGAGTACTTTCAACATGAGTGCTTTTTAAAAAATTTAGACTGGTACCTATCCATACCAGTTAGGATTTCCTTAGTATGAATAAGGTAAAATGATGAATGTAGGCAGGCCATAAATGTGACATCCAATTCTAAAGTGTCAGTGTTGAAAGGGGCCTTAAATATTATTTTATTTAAACTTTTTAGTTATAGTTGGAGAAATTTGCCCACAGGAAGCAAAAGTGTTTCACCAAAGATAACATGCTTAGGTAAACAAATGTATTGGTTGAAGTATTGTGTGTTAGGACCTGTGGCAGGGTGACCAATTGTCCTTGCCCAGAAACTGTGGGACTTGCACTGCAAAAACTGGAACGATCCCAGGCAAACCTGGATGGTTGATCGCTCTGTTGCTAGCATTAGAGACAGAACAATTTCTGAGGTCTGGCTAGCATTAGAGACAGAACAATTTCTGAGGTCTGGCCTCTACTCTCAAGTGTAAGAGACAGCTTTGTGAACAGGTCATTACAATATGGTGTGATTAAGTGCCAAAAGAGCACCCAGTCTGTGAATGAGGCAAGGCTTCTGGGATCCTGAAAGCTATAGGAAAAGAAGGAAGTTAACCAGATGAAAGCCAGAGTAGAAATGAGGGAGTTTAGAAAGCATTCTAGTCTGAAGGATAACTACAACAAAGACACAGTAGTGAAAAATAATACTAAGAATTTACTGTGCCAAGCACTGTTATTTATTATCTTCTTTAATCTTCATAACTGCATAAGTTTAGATTTATCATACAAGTGATGAAAACTCGATTGGAGGGTTTTAGGCAGGAGAGTAATATAATTGTGTACTTTAAATATTTACACTGTACTTTAAAGGATTACACTGGCAATATATAAAGTGCTTTGTAAAAACTCCACTATGTATGTGCTATTTTGAAATATTTTTAACTTAATAATCCCCCAAGGCCAATTTCATAAGAGGGATTCCAGATTCCCAATACAGTTTAAAATCAAATTAATTCTTTTATTCTATCTGTGCCTTCTATGTCTTTCCATGTCTTCTATTAGCTTTCTACCAAAATACAAAATTGTGTAGGGAAATCATGTTGTTAGGTTTTGTAACAGGAGCTCCCTCTGTTGATTGTGTGGCAATAAAACAGCAACCATTTGACCTCTGGCAGAAACAATTGCTTTGGATGTTTACAGTAATATTTTTTTTATTTTCTTGTTTCCAGGAAAATCAGAGGTCTTTGCCCCTAAATTACAATAATTTATAAAATATTCAGATGCATATGTGACCCAGTTATTGGGTTGTTTAAGTTTAAAGCCAAAGAAATATTTTCATACTTTGCATTTACCAGTTTCACTGTCATTGTTCCATTTCTTCATCAAAGACCCATTTCCATTCATTAAACTGAACAGCTATTTGAATTTCATAATAGTATTATCCAGACTTCATTTCCTATTATGCCTAGAGTCATACAAATGAACTTTATTATTATCAATTTTCAGTAATAATCACTTGTTAGAAATGTCATTTCTTTACAATTTCCAGATCGCCAAAGTTCAGGCATGACAAGTTGGCTTCCAATTGTTCCAAATGAATTCCTAGCAGAGAGGCTGCAGTGAGAGTTCTACCATGTAGAACTGGCCCTTTAAGACTGTAGACAGAGCCCTGGCTGGTGTGGCTATGTGGATTAAGAGCTGGCCTGCAAACCAGAAGGTCACTAGTTCGATTACTGGTTGGGCACATGTCTGGGTTGCAGGCCAGATTCTTGGTTGGAGGCACTTGAGAGGCAACTAATGGATGTTTCTCTCACACATCAATGTTTCTCTCCCTCTCTTTCTACCTCCCCTTCCCTCTCTCTTAAAATAAATACAGAAAATCTTTAAAAAAGAAAGACTATAGACAGAGTCATTCACTCATTCAACAAATACCCAGTGGGACTTCCTCTGAACCAGCTCTGTGCTCCAGAGACAGATTAATAACAGAGACCCTAATCCCAGAACCCTTTAGTCTAGTGAGGAAGATATTTGACATCTGAAGCAATACCTCTAATTTGAAGTAGACCATAGGTATAATTACAGTGGTATACCATCCATAAAAGCAGAAGGAAATACTAAATATGATTGAGAGAATCCAGGCAGACATCTTGAAGAGGATACTATTTGGCCTGAATAGGACATAAGTTCCATGTGGCAGGAATTTTTGTCTGTTTTGTTCTCTGCTCTGTCCTAAGTTCATACAAGTGTGACTGGCACATAGTAAATGCCTACTAAATAGCTATTGAATGAATGAGTAGATTTTGAGGTCAATAAGAATTTTAGTGATGAAAAACAGCAAAGAAAAAAGTTCCCTGTGGAAAAGGTTTAGCCTCAAAACCATGGAAATTATTACCTTTTGTTTGTTAACCTGCATAAACCTTTCCCTTGGCTCTCAATTATTTTTAGGATAAAATACTGTCCCCTGTCCACTTCTCCAGAGTCAGATCCATGTATCCCAACCCAAGCCATCAGGGTTTACAAATGTCTGGTGGAGAACTGAATATTCTACATGAATTGTTCATGTGCCATGTGAAGTATAAAATATAGGTTATTCACAAACACACTGATCCTGTGTATATGTTTTGAGTTGGGATCCATTCAGTTTCAAGTAATAGAAAATTCAATTCAAATTTTGTTAACTACGGAAAGGATTTATTGGCAAATGTAGCTGAAAGTCAAGCAACAGGGCAGACCTCAGGGCAGTGCAATCAGGGCTTCTCCTCAATTGATCTTCAGTTGTCTCATCTCTGACCAGTGTATGCAGTTCCTACAACATAATCCTTGAACTGACTTTTCCCATGAATACAAATTAGCAGCTAGCAGAAAGGAGGTTATATGCTTTCTTATTTACAGGCAGCAGGAGAGAGCACTATTTCTCAAAACCAGTGAATGAAAGTCCCAAACTTGACTTAAACTATCTCTGAACTGCTTTCTGTAGTCATCAGGCTGCCATATATGATTGACTTATACCTCATTTACCAGAGTGAATGATTATGTCAAAGGGGATAAGATCGCTCTTCCTGGATTCTGTCAGTCAGAGTCCACCTCTAGACTTGGGTTGGCGTCAGTCACACGAGAAGAGAGGAATAGCTGTCGAAGGAAAATATAAGCATGGATAAGAAGGGGGAAACAAAAGGTAAGTGGATAGGCAACTAGTGAACATCTAACATACATAAGTTTTTGGATTGGCAAATAGGTATCAACTATTACTACTATTTTTGTTGAGGTCATCTACAATTCCTACTGGCTGTGAAACCACTGGCAGTTCTGAGCCTCCTTTCACCACTGTTCATCACGTGTTCAGCTCTCTCTCCAGGAACCCCCTTTTGTCCAGCAGACTCCTGTTGACCTTTCAGGACTACTCCTCCCAGGGATGCCTTCCCTGACCTTCAGTCTGGTCAGGCATCTACATCAGGCTCTCACAGCCCTCTGGTTCTCCTTCAGGGTAGCATCAATGTGCTGAGTCGTGATTGTCTGTTTCCATGTCTGGCTCTCCCACGGGCAGGGAGTTCTGCAAAGATACTGTTAGCTTTGGGCTGTGAATAGTGGAAACCTAATGCAAACTGACTTAAACAATATGAGAATTTATTATTTCTCAAAATAGAAAGTGGATAGTGCAGACTCCAGGACTGTACTGACCAGGGTTCAATGGTGACATCAAGAACTCATGTTTTCTTCCTCTCTCTGCCATCTTCATAGTTCGTCCTCAGGCTATCAACAGGATAGCTAAACAATTTCAGGTATTACATAACCCAGAGGAAGAAGAGGAACTTTCTCTTTCTTTGGAATAATGGAACATTTCCCAGAAGCTCCCCAGCAGACTTGCCCTCATCTTCTTGGCTACCCCTACATTAGTCACTTGTAAGGGGAATAATATTTCCACCAAGGGTTTAGGCTAATCACCCACACTAGGGTGGAAATTGGTAACTATTTGTGTAAGTTACTGCACCAAGGTCTTGCTGTCGCTCCTTATACCCTGACGCTCTGATATACATCTGCCTTTGTGGCTCCGTTTCCCACCCCACCCTGAAACCCACTACCATAATCATACCCTAGGTGCTATCTTTACCAATAAATGCATCCCTCCATAATTTCAACTTCAAGCACTTCACTCTCTGACCTATATTTCCAGCTCACTTTTTTACTGCTCCAACTCCAATGATCTTTCAATCCTGCAAGGACTTATATTTCACTGATGATTCTACTATATTTTCACTGTCCATCACCCCCTTCATGTTCTCACTTCCCTTCCTACCTAGCTTAAATTTCATAGTCAATCACTGTAGTCACTGTCTTGTATATACTATTGACTTCCTTGCACCCATTCATTTCATGATTCTCTTTCAATAGACTATAGCCCTGTTCATATAACTCTCAGCTTATTCTGTGCACCAAGACCCCTCAGGATGACTGGAAAAAAATATACAACAATGTTAATTAGTCTGACTCTACTTGTAATGGGTCTTTACTGCTGAAAAATAAAGCTTCTCAATAATCATAACACACTAGTCCATTTTGTCTTTCATTATAGTAGATGACCTCCCAACAGATTTTCAATCTCCTAAAACCTCCAATACCTCTTTTCGTGTGCTTGCTTTTAGCTGCTTTTTCCACAACTTATTTTACCGAGAAAACAAAGTGAACTAGAAGAGAACTTCCTTAGGTTCCCACCACATCTAGCCACATAGCTGCAGCTGTGCCCATACTCTGTGCTTTGTCTGTTAATGTGGATTCATAGTCTGCAAAACTAGCATCCCATCCCTCTCTGTGTGCATCCCTTTTCACTGACTCCAGGATATTGCCCAGCAATTCTTGCATTCGCTATCCTGCAATATTTATTTTTTAAATCAGTGGTTCTCAGTCAGGGATGATTTTGCCCACTTCCTCCCTCTCCCCCAAGAGACATTTGCCAATGCCTAGAAACCCCATACTTACCATGACTGGAGAAGTGGGAGAATTCTACTGCCATCTAGTGGGTAGAATGCCAGGGATGTTTCTAAACTTACTATGCAGGACAGCCCTCCATAACAAAAAAATTCTTTTGCCCAAGAAATTACTATTGCCAAAGTTGAGAAACCCTAAACTAGATCATTCCTATAAGCACACACATACAAATGCTGATATTTCTCCCACCTTAAAAGCCACCCTCCCCTGACTCCATGACCCCTTTCGACGACAACCCTATTTCCTGCTCCTCTTTACTATAAAAGTCCCCAAAAGCCTCATCTACTCTCACTGTGTCCACTCCTTTCCTCTGAGTCTCACTTTCCCAATCTAGCTATGCCCCCAGTATTCTATTGCAATTTCTCTTGTCAAGGTCACCAATAACCTCCATTGGTTAAGTCTGACAGTCACTTTTCGGGAGCACACGATTGGGTTGATCATTACATTTTCCTAGAAACATTTTCTTCATTTCATTTCTAGAAGCTACCCTCTTCTGGTTTTCTTTTTATAAGTCCTCCTCAGTCTCCTTTTCTGGTTTCCATGTCCTGAACTCTAACTGTTGGGGTGCCCGAAGCTCAGTCCGTGGACTTTTCTTGTGTATACTGACTTCCTTGGTGGCCTCATACGGCCTCAAATGTCATCTACATGCGGACGAATCCCAAATTTTTACCTTTACCCTGAATTCCAGACCCATATATCTAATTGTTTACTCATTAACTCCACCTGAATGTTTAATATGCATAATATAAAGCTTGGTATTTCCAAACTGAACTCCAGATCTTTCTCTTAAAACTTGCTTTTTCCTCAGTCTTATTCATCAAAGTAAATTACATTCTTCCATTTCCTTAAGGTAAAACCTTGGTGTCACCCTTAACTTCACTCTTTCATACCTTGGTAAGCAAATTTACCAAGCCCTACCTTTAAAACATTGGATTAGTCACAACAAAAGAAAAAAGCAAACAAAATATAACTACAGTCATTGAAATTAAGAACGATTTAACAATAGCCAGAGGGGAAGGGGGAGCGGACAGTGGGGAGAAGGGTTTTCAGGAAGTAGTATAAAGGAAACATGCACAAAACCAAGGGGGAAGGTGGAAGCAAGGGAGGGAGGTGGGTTTGGAGGGAGTGGTGGGGAGGGGCAGAGAGAAAATACAGACAGCTGTAACTGAACAACAGTAAAATAATTTAAATAAAAAATAAATAAAATAAATATTGGATTGGTCAATAAGTCTGTGTAGTTTTTTTTTCATAAAATAAGACACATTTTTCATTTTCACCAATAATTATATTGATGTGGATATTTTGAGTGTGTCGGTTCTCTCCTACATGGTATAAAGTTGATTGTTCTCAGTAATATCTCCATTTGATTGCTATCGACTTCAACTGGTCTACCCAACATGCAGCATTACCCAGTGAGAAGTCTCCAGAACAAAACTTTGCAAACCACTTTGGCACATTCCATCAGTCATAGCACCTTGTCCATACACTGCACAAAAATCTTTTTTGCATTTCAGTTGCATTTTTACCTTTCTTGAGATAATAAAGCATAATATAACAAAAATGTTGCATACTTTCTTCCAACTTCAATATTAAAATGGCTAATTTTTTTAAAAGATGCATGCTGGTATGACAGCTATCTCAACACAATCCAACAAAAGCTAAAGACCACTGAGCACTACTAGAATGAAGCTAAAAACCACTAAACACTACTAGAGCCATCTTACAGAAAAAAACCAACACACTTTTTGGCCGACCCAATACTATATATAGAATCATATCACTTACTACCTCTACTGCTGACATCCTGATCCTACCCATCATAAGCACTTCTCTGGATTATTGCAATAGCTTCTTAACTGGTCTCCCTACTTGCAACCTTATCCATTATCAACATAGCAACAACAATGAAAATGTGCCGTCAGAAAGTTAATCATTCAGATTCAGACTTCTGGCCAAGATAGAGATGTAGGTAGACACACTGTGCCTCCTCGCACAACCAAAAGAAGGACAACAACTTTAAAAACAAACAAACAAACAAAAAACAGAACTGACAGAAAATTGAACTGTATGGAAATCTGACAACCAAGGAGTTAAAGAAGAAATACTCACCCAGACCAGTAGGAGGGGAGAAGACAGGCAGCAGGGCTGAGAGGACTCATGGGGAGGTGGTAGCTGGAGGACAGGGCGGTCCCACATTTTCGAGCAGATAAACCGGGAGGAACAACTGGGGAGCAAGATAGACTGCACAACCCAGGACTCCAGCATGGGGAAATAAAGCCTCAAAACCTCTGACTGAAAACACCTGTGGGGGTGCAGGCAGCAGTGGGAGAAACTCCCAGCCTCAAAGGAGAATTAATTGGAGAGACCCACAGGGTCCTAGATGTACACAAGCCCACCCACCCAGGAATCAGCACCAGAAGAGCCCAATTTGATTGTGGGTAGTGGGGGAAGTGACTGAAAACTGGCAGAGAGCAGAGCAAGTGGCAGTGTTCCCTCCTGGACACTTCCTCCACATGCAGCGTCACAACACAACAACATGGGTTGCCCCACCCTGGTGAACACCTAAGGCTCTGCTCCTCACTACGTAACAGACACATCAAGACAAAAAAAAAATGGCCCAAATGAAAGAACAGATCAAAGCTCTAGAAAAGATACAACTAAGCGATGAACAGATAGCCAACCTATCAGATACAGAGTTCGAAACTCTAATCAGGATGCTCACAGAACTGATTGAGCTCAGTTGCAGAATGAAGGAACACATGAAGATTACCCAGAGTGAAATAAAGCAAAACATACAGGGAACCAAGAGTGATGGGAAGGAAACCGGGACTTAAATCAACAATTTGGAACAGAAGGAAGAAAGAAACATTCAGCCAGAATGAAGAAACAAGAATTCAAAAAATGAGTAGAGACTTAGGGGCTTCCAGGACATCTTTAAACATTCCAACACCTGAATCAAAGGGGGGCCAGAAGAAGAGGAAGAGCAAGAAACTGAAAACTTATTTGAAAAAATAATGGAGAACGTCCCCAATCTGGCAAAGGAAATAGGCTTTCAGGAAGTCCAGGAAGCCCAGAGAGTCCCAAAGAAGTTGGATCCCAAGAGGACCACACCAAGACACATCATAATTAAAATGTCAAAGGTTAAAGATAAGTAGAGATTCTTAAAAGCGGCAAGAGAAAAGGAGACAGTTACCTACAAAGGGGTGCCCATAAGACTGTCAGCTGATTTCTCAAAGAAATCTTGCAGGCAAGAAGAGAATAAAAAGAACTATTTGAAGTCACGAAAGGCAAGGGCCTACATCCAATATGACTCTATCCAGGAAAGCTTTCATTTGAAATGGAAGGGCAGATAAAGTGATTCCCAGACAAGGTCAAATTAAAGGAGTTCATCATCACCCAGCCCTTATTATATGAAATGTTAAAGGAATTTAGCTAAGAAAAAGATAAAAAATATGAACAGTAAAATGACAACAAAGTCACAGTTATTAACAACCAAACCTAAAAAAAATCCCCCCCAAAAAAACAAACTAAGCAAACAACTAGAACAGGAACAGAATCACAGAAATGGAGATCACATGGAGGGTTATCAGCGGAGGAGTGGGAGGGGGAGAAAGGAGGAAAAGATACAGAGAATTAAGTAGCATAAATAGTAGGTAGAAAATAGACAGGGGTAGGTTAAGAATAGTATAGGAAATGTAGAAGCCAAAGAACTTATATGTATGACCCATGGACATGAATTGAAAGTGGGGAATGCAAGTGGGAGGGATGTGCAGGGCAGAGGGGAATAAGGTGAGAGGGCGGTGAAGAATGGGACAACTGTAATAGCATAATCAATAAAATATATTTAAAAAAGAAAGTTAATCATTCACTCATTGGTTATTCATCTTTCTCCAAATAAAAATAAAAATTCTTATAATGCCTGCTCTGCCCTGGTTACACTGGCCCCTGTGCTCTTCCTGGATCACACCAAACACACTCCAGTCTCAAGGCTTGTGCACTTGCTCTCACCTCCACCTGGAATGCTCTCATTTTTGTGAAAATGCAGGTCTTTGCCCAAATATCACCTTCCTAGGGGGCCTTTCCTAATCTCTCTATCTTACTGATACTTCCTGTCCCTCTTCCCTGCCTTATTCTCCCTGGTTGTTAGTACCATCTAAAATACTATATGTTTGCACTGGCTATGTGGCTCAGTTGGTTGGAGCATTGTTCTGTGCACTGAAGGGTTGCCAGTTTGATTCCTTGTCAGGGCACATACCTACGTTGTAGGTTTGGTCCCAGGTTGGGGCATGTACTGAGATGGGTTGGCATGAAAACAATCAATGTTTCTCTCACATTGATGTCTCTCTCTCACTCTCTCCCCTCCTACACACACTTTCATCTCTCTTTCCCCCTAAAATCCATGGAAACATGTCCTTGGGTTAAGATTAAAAAATTAAATTAAATTAAATTCTATATGTTTTACATATTTATTTGTCTGTCTGCCCTAATAGAATGTAAGCTCCATGAAAGCATGTCTATTTGGTTTACTCTTGCAACCTCAATACTTAGAACAATGCCTCACACGCAGTAGGTTCTCCACTCTCATTGTAGAAAGTATGAGCCAACCATAATGACCACTCCAGGGAGGAACTCTGTCTGACTTTTATCTGAATCCCTGGTGCCCAACAGAGGCACAGAATAGGAACTAGTAAAAAACGGATCTTCACTGTTGTTTTGAATAGCTGTGCCTGGCATGTGTTTCAGTACTTTCTTGATTCTGGTTGGTAACAGTTTCTCCTCTTTTTCCATTTCTCAGATATTTCTGTGGGGATACACTGATTTCCCTGGGCACTCTTTCTAAGTCGCTTGGAATCTGGGTATCACTATTCCCTTTTCCCTTGTTCCTGGAACTTTTACCCCGAGACCCCAGCCACGCCCTGGGCATATATTACACCGTTATTCCTATAGGATCCATTTTTGGAACACTTGTGCCTTCCACCTATCTTTAGGTGCCTGACACCCTTATTGAACTGATTTCTCCTTCAGTGCAAAATGATATTTGATTTCTGTGTATCCCCAGTACTTGGGATAGGTCTCAAAACATAGTAGGCACTCTATAAATGGTACTTGGACTAAACACTTGCCATTGTCACTTTATTTCCTATCATTTTATAGTCTTCCATACTTCCATGTAGCCACCATAATACCATAGTACATTTATTAGTAGATATGCCTCTATGATGTTGTGATTAATAACACAGGCTTTGGAACACAGACTGAGTTCCAGCTCTGTAACCTACTGGTCATGTAACTTTAGGCAAGATACTTAACCTCTCTAGCATCTCTTTCTCTATTAGTAAAATGAAAATAACAATGCCACAGAAAGATATGGTAAGATTAAATTTAATAGTGTATGCTAAATCCTAATACTCTAACTCATACTAGCTTAATGAATAAAAACACTAATATTCTCTAGCCAACAACAACAATAGTAATATAATTATGAGTATCTTGAGGGTCAGGAACTGTATTTCTAGTATCTGGAGAGTATAGATCTTGTCAGGGAGGGAAATGGTGAGAGATGGGGCTTCTGATACCAGTTGGAGCCACATTATAAAGGGTTAAGGAGTTTAGCCTTTATTCTTCAGATAATAAAGAATAATCAAAGAGTTATGTAACACCTAAAGCAAAGAACAAGCTAGAAATGATTTGGTGAGTACCAAATGAGGAAAACCAGGAGAGCTGCATGAGGCCATGTTAACAACTCATTGAACTTTATGGTGACTGACATCAGTAATGCACTCAGGCTATAGTTACATGATGTTAGCCTTTCAGATGAAAACGGAAAACTTTAGTCAAACATCTGGTTGTTTAGTCTACCCAACATCAAAGACCTGGCTATTCTGAAACTTTCAGATGTTTGGCTGAAAGGTTCAGTTTTCATCTTCATCTAAGGGGACTGGTAGACACAATCACTATGATTTTTGTCAGCTTTAGGCTTGGGTTTTCTTTTTTTAATTATAAAAACATTTTTATGACAACATAAAAGGAATTTTTTAAAGAAAGGCAAAACCTCCCTAATTCTACTCCTTTAAAACTAGTTCTATTTTTGCATATTCCCTTATAGCATATAAAGTTTACATTGCTTATCCACAGAGAACATATGTTTTTTTCTTTTTCTTTGTACTTTGTATTGTATTGTAATATTTAAATTTTAATATAACTCATATTTGAAAATAGTTACTATATAATATATTCAACTGTATGCACTAGACTGCTACTGAATTTTTAAAAAATAGATTTGATTGATTATGCTACTAGAGTTGTCCCAATTTTTCCGCCTTTGACCTCCTCCACCCAGTACCCCCACTGTTCCAGCAATCCCCCCCTTAGTTCATGACCATGAACTTCTCCAATACCTATGCTGTTCTTAACATCCCACTATCTATGTTATACTTGTCAATTATGCTTCTTAATCCCTGAACATCTTCCCCCTTTCTCTCCCAACCCCTTCCTAGCTGATAACCCTCCAAATGATCTCCCTATCTATAATTCTGTTTCTGTTCTGGTTGTTTGCTTAGTTTGTTTTTTTTTTAGATTCAGTTGTTGATCATTGTGAATTTGTTGCCATTTAATGTTCATGGTTTTGATTTTCTTCCTTTTCACGCATTCCTTTAACATTCCATGTAATAATAGCTTGGTGATGATGAACTCCCTTAGCTTTACCTTGTCTGGGAAGCACTTTATCTTCCCTTCCATTCTAAATGATAGCTTTGCTGGCTAGAATAATCTAGGTTGTAGGTCCTTGCTTTTCATCACTTTGAATACTTCTTGTTGGTCCCTTCTTGCCTGCAAGGTTTCTTTTGAGAAATCAGCTGACAGTCTTATGGGAACTCCTTTGTAGGTAAGTCTCTGCTTTTCTCTTGCTGCTTTTAAGATTCTCTCTTTATCTTTAACCTTTGGCATTTTAATTATGATGTGTCTTGGTGTGGTCCTCTTGGGGACCAGCTTGTTTGGAACTCTCTGTGCTTCCTGGATTTTTATGTCTATTTCCTTCATCAAATTAGGAAGTTTTTCTTTCATTATTTTTTCATTAAGTTTTCAATTTCTTGCTCTTCCTCTTCTTCTGGCACCCCTATGAGTCAGATGTTGGTACATTTAGAGATGTCTGGGAGGCACCTTATACTGTCCTCATTTTTTTAATTCCTTTTTCTTCTTGCTCTTCTGGTTGAATGCTTGTTTCTTCCTTATGTTCCAAAGCATTGATTTGAATCCTGGCTTCATCCTCTCCCCTGTTGGTTCCCTATATCAGGATGTCCAACTTTTTGGTGTCTCTGTGACACACTGGAAGAAGAGGAATTGTCTTGAGCCACACTTTAAATACATTGTGACATGCAATCACAAAAAATCTCATAATGTTATAAGTAAACTTAGAATTTTGTGTTGGGTCACATTTACAGCCATCCTGGGCTACATGCGGCCCACAGGCCACAGGTTGGACACCCCCAGTAGATTTTTCTTTATTTCATTTAGTGGAAACTTAATTTCTTCTTGGATCTTCTTTATTTTGTTGCTGTACTCAGTGAGTGCTTTGAGCATCCTGATAACCAGTGTTTGGAACTCTGCATCTGATAAGTTAGTTATCTCCATTTAGTCTCATTCTTTTTCAGGGGTTTTGTTCTGTTCTTTCATTTGGGCCATATTTCTTTGTCTCCTCAATTTGGCAGTCTCCCTGTGTTTGCTTCAATGTATTAGGTAGAGCTGCTTTGATTCCCTGTCTTAGTTGCGTGGCCTATTGTAGGAAATGTACCTGTAAATTGTGTGGGACTAAGCCTTAGGAAGTCACCAGGGTGGGGAAACCTGCTTTACTGCTTTGTGTTTCTGTGTGGGAAGAGGGTTCAGAGAGGGGGCAATGCCATTGCCTGGCTTCTGAGTGTTTGCCCAGCACTTGCCCTGTGTGACTAGTGCCCTTCCAGATGTTGCCCTGGTGCTGAATCCCAGAGGGGGCGAGTCTGTGTACTTTTTAAGTCTGTGCAGGCCTTTTAAGCTGAGTCTCCTGAAAATCCAGCAGTTTCTTCCACTACCCCAACTCCCATTGGTTTTTATAGCCAGAAGTTATTGGGGTTTATCTTCCTGGTGTTAGAACCCTAGGCTGTGCGATCTGGCCTGGGACTGGGATTGCTTGCTCCCAAGGTGTCTGTCCCAATATTTATCTACCACATGTGAATGTGGGACCACCTGTTCTGCCACCACTGCCTTTCTGCACCACACTGTGTCTCTGCACTTGTCCTCCCATCTCCACCCCTCCTACCTGTCTGGATGAATGTGGCTTCTTTAAATCCTTGGTTGTTGGACTCCCATACAGCTCAATTTTCTGACAGTTCTCAGTGTTAATTGTTTTGAGGTCTAGTTGTAATTCTTTCTGTGGTTGTATGAGGAGGTGAATGTGTATACCTATGCCTCCATCTTAACCAGAAGTCTGCCACTGAATTTAACATCCTGAGACTGTTGGAAACTTTGCTGCCTCTAATTCTTATTAAAATAGTAAATTTTTGTTAATTGATTTTTTCTCTAAGTAATTTCATAGGACAATCAGTAAAAGGTTAAAGTATTTTTATGATTAAATATAGATTTCTATATCCCAAAGTAATTATATTAATTTATACTGATAACAACAATGAAGGAGTTCCTTATTTCACCACAATTTTATCAACATTGATGTTATAATCTCAATGCTTTAAATTTCAGCCAGGTGAACCAGTTTTAACATAATAACACACATGTAATATTTTATAATATATATGATATGCATTATGTATTATATGTAACATATGTTTTTATATATTATCATGTGTACATGTGCTTATCTCTTCTTGTATCCCAAAGCATCAATAAAATGAGAACAAAAATAAATAAATAAAATGAGTAAAAATGATTGTTTTAAAGATGTCAACTTGCTCAAAAGAAAATGTAAGAAAGTATCAGTGGACATAGTTTTAGAAGAAGGAAAAGTTAGCAGAGTTGAGAAAGCTGAAGTGTATGCTAAGAGGAGAATGCAGTGAGATGCTAGAAACTAATAAAAATATGAATAATATTATATTATTTTATATCTTTGTGATGTCAGGCATTGTCCTAAGTATTTTGCATACAGTTTATAAACTTATTTATCCTCACCACATCCTTTGAGGTAAGTACTATTATTTTTCAGTACAGTATTTTTCAGTACTATCATTTTACAAGTGAGGAAACTGAAGCATGAGGTCAAATACTTGTCCAAGGTCACATAGCCAAATTACAAGTCTAGGCTTGTACTGCTTCTTGAGAAAGGCTCAGTAATTTGAGGCACAAAGCATTGTAGAAGGCAAGGGTGAGGTCTGGAGATTGTTTGAAAGTCTGTGGAGAGGGAATCTAGACCTGCAGGTTCTGGCAGGAGATTTGATCTGTGGAAAAATTGCACCTGACAGGCTAAATCCCAGAGAAATTAAGCACTGTAATAGGGAAAGAGAAGTACCAACTGAAAACAGAGGAAATAAGTGAATTTCTGCTTACTAAATGGTGAGTCCTCTGGCTCCCTTATTCTACTCAGCTTAGAGTACTTGCAGAACAAGGCAGCCATACCTGTCTCAGCTATCCAAGAGAAAAAACTGCAGAAACTGACCAGTTTCAGAATAAAAGAACTACAAATAGATATATTGAGGTCCCCTGCAAAATAGTCAGGTCACCTCCTTACCACCCTATGGCAGTAATTTTCAACCTTTTTCAACTCATGGCACACATGAACTAATTACTAAAATTCTACAACACACCAAAAAATACGTACTTTTTTGCCAATCTGACAAAAAATAGGTATAATTTTGATTCACACTGGACAGCTATGGTTGTGTTGACTGTTGTCATTTTTTTATTTGATGATCTAAGGGAAAAGAGGTCAATGCCCCTGATTGAATAGTCAGATATTGCATGTTTTTAAAATTCTTGCTGTGGGGTAAGGACACATAGTGTTGAGGCCAAGGGCTGACTTCATTCTGGGCTTGTCTGATTGTGCAAGACTGGGCATGGGCCCCTGGGGGAGATGGGCTTGCTGTCTTGGTAGGCATAAAGATTTATGTGATGCTTGTCCTGTAACTCTTTCTATTCCTATGCTGTATTAAAGTGAGGGGAACTGGGCTGTGTTATAAATAAATCAGTTTTTTTTAAAGTATTTTAAAAAATACTTGTGACACACTGATGAAAATCACTGCCTTACCATGAAGCCACCAAACAAGCAGGTCTAGATTCCCTCTCCACAGACTTTCAAACAATCTCCAGTGACCTTGGACAGTGTTTATAATTTACTTTTTAGTACCTCACTACTTAAAATGAAGGACTGAAAAATGCACCAAATAGTTGAAAAAAAGACTCCAAAATGACAAAAGCCAAGAGAAAAAAAAATGGAAAAATGGAACTCAAAAAAAGAAAGAGACAAATTAAAGAACAGGAGAAAAATATTCAATGATCATCAGCGTACTTAGATAAGAATACACATTACAGCCCTGGCTCGCGTAGCTCAGTGGATTGAGCACAGGCTGCGAACAAAAGCATTGCAGGTTCGATTCCCAGTCAGGGCACATGCCTGGGTTGCAGGCCACAGCCCCCAGCAACCGCACAGTGATGTTTCTCTCTCTCTCTCTTTCTTCCTCCCTTCCCTCTCTAAAAGTAAATAAATAAAATCTTAAAAAAAAAAAAAAGAATAGACTTTACATTCATGGAACAAGACTAGGATGCTTTTCTTTTAAAAAAAATAGTGAGAAGAAAATGAGAACTCATAATTAAAAACATGACAGCAGAAACTTAAAAAATAAATAGAAGGGCTGGAAATTAAAATGGAAGCAATATCCCCCTCTCCCCGCAGAACAAGAAGACAGTTTGACAATAAAAGAGGAAACTGGAAGATCAGTTCAGAAGATCCAACATCCAAAAATATAAATTTCAAAATAGAAAGGAGAAAGACAAAGCAAAAGAAATTATAGAAAATACAAGAGAAGTTTCTAAAACTGAAGAATATACGAGGTCTGTCTGGAAAAAGTCCAGTCATTGTTAATGGAACAAGAACAGTTTCTGCAGCATTGATGTAACCTGGCAGCCAAGGAGAGTGGACTGGAATGTCCATGTGTGAACAATAATGACTTCACTGTACTAGTCAGTGGGGGTGGTAGATGCCATTGAGTGAGCATGTGTACTGTGTGGCCCTTGCATTCAAAATGACTGAGCAAGTAGAGCAATGATTCTGCATCAGATTTTGCACCAGACTTGAATATTCCTCCACAAAAACTGTTTGGATGATTCAGAAGGCCACAGCTATAGGCAACTGGTGATTGACAGCTTCATCATGACAACATGTCCACTCATGCATCACATCTCAGGCAGAGTTTTTTGGTGAAACATCGAATCATCCAGGTGACTCAGCCCCGCTACAGCCCAGATATGGTACCCTGAGACTTCTGGCTTTTCCCAAAACTAAAGTCACCTTTGAAAGGGAAGAGATTTCAGACTGTCGATGAGATTCAGGAAAATACAATGGGGCAGCTGATGGCAATTGGGAGAACTGTGTGAGGTCCCAAGGTGCCTACTTTGAAGGGGACTGAGGCATTATTGTCCTATGTGCAATGTTTCTTATATCTTGTATTTTTTTCAATAAATGTCTCTACTTTTCCACATTCTGTAGCTGGATACTTTCTGGACAGACTTCACATGTTTGGTTTGTAAAGGCTTGTCAATGGACTAAGCATAGTGAAATAAAAACAAACAAAAAAAACAAACAAAACTATGTTAATATGATTCATTAAGAAACTTCAGAACACTAGGAGATAAAAAAAGTACTATGCTCAAGTTTCCAGGGAAAAATAATGGTATCATACAAGGGATAGAGAGGGAATTAAAATGACATGCAACGTCTCAACAACAAACACTAGATGCTAGAATACAAAGTAGCAATGCCTTAGAAGTTCTGAGTAAAAATTATTTTCAACCTAGAATTCTGTATCTAGAGAACTACCAATCAACTGTAAAGGTAAAATTAAGACATAATGAGACTTGGAAAATCTCCAAAAAGAATACTTCTCATACCTCTTTTCCTGGGAGCTACTACAGGATATGTGCTTCCAAAATGAGGGAGTTAAAAAAAAATTGAGAAAGAGGAAGAAAAGGAAGGGAGAGGAAGACAGCCATGGGTTGGGTCAAAGAGGAGAGATAACACAGGAGAGAGGTGAAGAGAATCCCCACTATGACTCTAAAGGAGAAGCCTAGGATGACAACTGTTTAACACATGTAAGGATTGGAACAGGAGAGTGCAGGGCTCCAGGGCTTCCATCTTCAGGAAAATAAATGAAACAGATAAATTATCTGAAATATTTGATAATGTAGAAAATTGTGACATAGAGAACTGAGCAAAGAAAGAATAAATTAACATCTCCAGTAAGAAAAGTATGTACAAGGACAAGAAAGGAAATATAAATATAGCATAGTGCTTAGCTTATCAGTAAACAATACTTATAATAATTAAAACAGTTAATGTTGATTTAGTCAAAAATTATATTTTCACTACATTAGGGAGAGGAAATTGGGGCCTAGAGTGATGGAAAAGGGCTGAATCTTCATCTTCCATAATAGGAATTTAAAAATAATGTCTAAAATGGATAAATAAAAAAGAACCACTCTAAGCATATTATTTTTTAAATGAAATAAATGTAAGAAAAAATTGCTTTAAAAGTTTTGGGAGTCCCTCCCCACTCCCTAGCAGCCTGCTGGCTCTGCTGTGGTGGGGGCAGAGGTAGGCATCAAGAAGTCTACTACATATATGTATAAAAAAGTTCCATTTTCCTTTCAAAAACAAGTTTTTGGAGGTGTTAGATGTTAAAAATGGGTGAAGCTGGAGGTTATAGTTTTTCATTACAAGCCTTATAGAACTATTTAATATAAAAACAATGTGAATTGGCCCTGGCTGGTGTAGCTCAGTGGATTGAGTGCTGGCCTGTGAACCAAAGGGTCGCTGGCTCCACTCCCAGTCAGGGCACATGCCCTGGTTGTTGGCCAGGTCCCCAGTAGGGGGCGCATGACAGCCACACATTGATGCTTCTTATCTCCTCTTTCTCCCTCCCTTCCCTTCTCTCTAAAAATAAAATAAAATCTTAAAACAAAAAGTGAATTGGCCCTGAAGGGATAGCTCAGTTGGTTACAGCCTCATCCAGATACACTAAGGTTGCAAGTTCCATCCCTGGTCAAGGCACGTAACGGTGTGGTGGATTAACTGAGGAGGGAGGTGGCAGCTGGGGAGAGTTGGGCAAAGGGAGAAAAATTGGGACAACTATAATAAAATAATAATTTTAAAAATCCTAAAAAAGAAAACACTTATCTAAAACCAAAAACATTTTTAAAAGATGAATTCAAAACCTATTTAGTTTTAAAAAAATAAAAACATTTTAAAAAGAAAGCAACCAATGAATGTATAATTACTAAGTGAAACAACAGATCTGTGTTTCTTTCTCTTGTTTTTCTCTCTCTCCCTCCCTCTCCCTCCTTCTCTCTCTCTAATATCAATTCTAAAAATGTGAATATATTATTTTGATTACTTTTTAACTTTATATTTTTTAACTAATCATTTGATTTGAATTTTCTTACTTGAAGAGTTTTTATCACGTGTTTATATGCTGACTGCAAGTTACTTTAACAAACATTTATGTATGTGTTAGGTGTCTTGCCTGGCAAAGGAGATAAATAAATGAGCAGAATTAAATCTTTAATTGTAAATAGCTCTTGGTACAGGTGAGAAAGAAAGATAAGTAATCAAGTAGTTACTAAACATGACAAGTGCTGAAATAGAGAAATACGAAGGGCATTGCAGGAGCAGAAAGGAGTGCATATCTGACTTTGACTTGAGAGGTAGATCTCTGAGCTGCAGCACAGAGGGAGATAATGGAAGGCAGAGCTTTCCCAGGCAAATGGAATTGATGTGAAAAGTTTTGGAAGTGTCAGCAAGTTTCCTTTGTCACATTTGTTAAGGCTAGAAGCCAGAATATGCAGAATGTGGGATTTGCCTCAGTCTTTGTTCTGTTTTATTTGGGCTGAGTAAACTTTTGTGTACTTTGGTGGACATTTTAAAATCTCAGAAATGTGCTTGTTCTTAAAATGCAGCTGGGGTTCTGTCTTACAGGTAGGAATAATGCAAAGAGCTATAAATGTTACAGTGTATAAATGGGAAGGCTGTGGAGAACAGGAAGTTATTGTATAATGAGTAGTGTTGGTTTTACATGATGAAAAGAGTTCTAGAGATGGATGGTCATGATGGTTGCACCATATTGACAATATGAATGCATTCAATCATATTGTGAATGCATTTACACTTGAAAATGGTTAAGGTGTCCCTGGCCAGATGGCTCAGTTGGTTGGAGTGTCAACTTGTACACCAAAAGATTGTGGGTTCAATTCCTGGCCAGGGCACATACATGGGTTCTGGGTTTGATCCCTGTTTGGGGCACATATGGGAGGCACCCAATCAGTTTCTCACATAAATGATTCTCTCCACCACCCCCCCACACACACACACTGAAATCAATAAACATACCCTCCGTGAGGATTTTTTTTAAGTGTTTTTAAATGATTAGGGTGGTAAATTTTATGTTTAGTATATTTTATCACAATTAAAAAAGAGGGGAAAAAACACTGTACTCTGATTTTATAGCAGTTTTATCCTCACCTGAGAACATTTTTCTTATTGCTTTTGGAGAAAGTAGAAAGGAGAGAGAAACATGGATTGAGAGACATCAATCCGTTGCACCCCCACCAGGGATCAAACCCACAACCCAAGCTTGTGCCCTGACCAGGAATCAAACCATCAACCTTTTAGTTATGGGAAGACATTCCAACTAACTGTGCCGCACTGGCCAGGGTGCCATGGGGGAATCTTAACTGCATATAAATAAGTTAAAAAAGACAGTCTGAAAAGGCTACGTGCTGCATGATTCCAACTATATGACATTCTGGAAAAGTTAATATTGTGGAGACAGTAAAGAAATCAGAGGTTGCCAGGGGTTAGGGGTGAGAGAGGGATGAATAGGCAGAGCATGGAAGATTTTTAGGGCAGCAAAACTATTCTGTATGATGGTTGATACATGTCACTATAAATATGTCCAAACCTATAGAACGTATAACACCAAGAGTAACCCTAACATAAGCAAAGATTTTGTGGTAGTGATGTGTTCCTATGGTAACAAATGCACCACTCTGGTGCAGAATGTTGATAATGGGGAAGCTATGCATGTGTGGGGACAGGCTGTATATGGTAACTCTCTGTACCTTCTGCTTAATATTGATGTGAAGCTAAAACTTCTCTAAAAAATTAAAGCCTACATTATAAAAAAATCTGGGTCTCATATCTGCTTCTGCATTAGATCTTCTGCTGTCAGAGGGAACCAGAGCCAGACAGAAGTTAAAGTGGTGAAGGTAAATTTTACTCAAGAACTGTTACAACAAGGGAAGAGAAACCTCAGTGTAGAGCTGCTCTCCATTCTGAATACTAAAAGGACAAATGGGGATTTATGGACAAAGATCAAAATAGGGAGTCAGTGGATGCAAAATTACTGAGAGAAAATATCGGTGATAAGGGAAATTCTAGCTAAACCCACTGGATAGGATTTTTGCCTAAGGCAAGTCAACATGGTCAGATACCTAGGGTGGGGGATTCTGGCTAATCTGACTCACCTAGATTCTTGCTAAAACTGGAATAGGGGGCTAAGCACAGAACCCAAGGTTAGGGCTTTTAAGGGTTAGAGGAGCCTGGCAGAGTTAGGCCAGGGAAGTCTGTCACTGCAGTAGTCCTGGTTACTATTTCTAATTTTAGGTTTTGTGATTAGGTCACACTTTGGTCTACAGGGCACTTCCTAAGGGTTCCTTTACAAAGAGAGTTAGGAAGAGCAATCACTGAATAGCTACCTTCTTATGAAGGTGCATGTGTATGCTAAAGGCATTCAAATAAGTCTTCCCCCATCCCCTTGTTTTTACATACTGAAGGAGGAATACCATAATGAAAAAATATGCAGTCCTTTCCCACAGCTATTATGCAACTGGCAAAGGCAGCTGGTATACAATTCAAATCCTGGCTTTATCTCTGAATAGCCATGTAATTACAGGACAGGAGCCAGGCCTGGAGAGGGTCTGTCTGCCTCCGACCTGCCTGCAGTGTGTAGGTTCTTGATTTCATGAAGGACAGATTTCACAAGTCTAGGTAATTTTGAGAGTACCTTTACCTAAACTGGGGACAGTGAAACAAGGAAGGGCTTTGGGTAGAAGGAGCAACAGGACAGAACCTAGGCAGGGCTGCTTTGGCTCTCTGGAGACATCATAGTAACGAAGTGAGCCAAGGTGGGACCACTTTTGGCTTGCTGAAAAGTCAGATAAAAGGGGACCTAGGAGACAGGTTCAGGGGGCTTAGCCTGGGACAAGCTGCCACTGCTCATTGCTCCCTTGGTTACAAGTCTCGTGGAGGCCCTTAGGCTTTAGCAGAGAAAAGTAAAGATGCACACCTGGGAGGGAAGAAAGGTGTGGGCGTGTTCCCAATAGGGAAAGCAAGCACGGAGTCCTTCAGCTTTGAGGGTATTTAAAGGCTAGGAGTTACAGGGGGTCTTAGGGGAGGATCTCAATAGAATATTCATCAGCTTTATGCTGCCGCACCAAAATAAGATTTATTCCTTTGACTTCATTTTGTCTTGGGTGCGGTTGACACAAATGGCCCTACAGTGGCACCTTGGTAGTCATCGTTAATTCACTCCAGAACTCGTGGCAAGTTCCAAAATCAACAACTACAAATTGGAACAATGAAGCATTTTCTCTTGCGGGTGGTGGCATGCCTCATACAAGTTCTAGCAAGTGTAATGAGTCCCCAGCTAGCACCAACTGCTGAAACATTTTTTCTCATCAAAATGCAATGAGTACAGGGTTTGACAAGTTGTGAAGCCGAGGAGTACAGAGGTATGGCTATAATTGGATTTCTGCTACACATCTCCCTCAGTAGGGTGATTTAAGGTCTTTACTCTCTGGTCGGGCAGACATGTAAACCATTTACTCTTAAGTGATTTTGGTTAGGGAAGGTAGGATTTTGCAATTTACTAAATGACTGTAAACTGCTTGGTTGTTTAACAATCTGTCTTAGTTTTCCTATTCCACTTTTCCTGGCTTACTGGCCTGTCTCAATATGAAGCCATGCTTCTGTTCCTACAAAACAACAATATCAATATATACCTTTCAGGGCTCTTATGTGTCTGGCTCAGGCTAATAAATGGCAGTTATGATTATATGTGTTAAAAACTACAACAAAATATATATGATATACAGATATACACAATATAGTACAATAATAGATCCCATTTATTTTACATTGTTACATATATTCCAACTAAATGAAATCAAGGACAGCTATATAAAGAAAAGGGTCTAGAACCCTGAAACACCAATCCAAAAGAACCTAGGCACCCCAATGTTCATAGCAGCACAATTTACAATAGCTAAGTGCTGGAAGCAACCTAGGTGCCTACCAGTAAATGAATGGATCAAAAAATTATGGTACATTTACACAATGGAATTCTATGCAGCAGAAAGAAAGAAGGAGCTCCTACCCTTTGAGACAGCATGGATGGAACTGGAGAGCATTATGCTAAGTGAAATAAGCCAGGCAGTGAAAGACAAATGCCATGTGATCTCACCTTTAACAGGAACCTAAACAACAAAACAAAGAAACAAGCAAAATATAGTCAAAGACACTGAAATAGAGAACAGGCTGACAGTGTTCAGAGGGGAGGGAATTTCAGGGGAGAATGGGAAGGGTTTACAGAAACAAATATAAAGGACACATGGACAAAAATTAGGGTAGGAGTGGAAATGGGAGGGAGGTGGGGAGGGATGGGTGGGTGGGTGGACTGGAATGGGAGATAGGGCAGAAAACTGTACTTGAACAATGATTAAAATAAAATTTTTAAAAAAGATGGCTGAATTTCAACAGAAGGGATAGATAGCCTGCCAAAAAGTCAGAAGTGGAAAAGCATAGGGAAATTGAGGGCATGGCAAGTAGTGCGATGCGACTGGAGTGCAAGGATGCCTAGTTGGAGCTGGAGATAAGGATGGGACCAAATGGTGCAAGGCCTTAATGCCATGCAAAATTTCTGAACCACAAGTCTATGAATGCTCTGTGATCACATTTTTTTTTTTCATGGCAATAGTGTGGAGAATAGACAGATGATTCAGAGGCAAGGGCTTCATTAAGAAGCTGTTGCAATTAGAGAATACAAGGAAATGGCAAGGGGGTAAAAGAGGCATATGCTTGAAATTCTGTCCCCAAAGGATCCAATAATTTCACTTTTCCAAGCTAGAAAGAATTAAAAAATCACTTTGTGGGGTGTGTGAAAGATTTTGATACAAACATGGCATAAATTATATACCTATTTAGGTGGGAGCTTATTATGGGGAAGAAGGCAAGTCTTGGAGAAGAACATACAGCAAAAAAAAAAAGTTATATTTACTATGGGATATGAATGCACTTAAATAAATAGTGATTTTGTAGAATAAGGACTCCAAGAATCCTTCCAGATCCTCACCCAGATGGTCTAATGACTCTCTTCTGGGTCCTCTAAAAATCTCTGGTGGGTGAAGCAGAGGATTCATCTGTTTGTATTCCCAGCTGGAATCTGGGCTCCATCAGGAACAAGTGAGATCTGATAAATCAGTTTTCCTAGTGCTTAGGATCTGGAGCCTAAATAAATAAATAAATACTTTAAAATAAATAAATAAAATCAGTAAACGGTGGACAAAAGAAAAGGTGTCAAGACTCACTTCTTGTCTTCTTGTTGAATGAGTATCAGGAACATTCTCATCTTTCTTGTAACTTGTTTTTCCTTTGCATACATTGCTTTTCGAGTTGTTCATTCCAAGAAGTGAGACTATTCTACCTCAGGCAATGGGCCAGACCTTGCACAGAAGACAGATGATTCAGCCTGATCAGACTGTGACAGAGAAAAGCCCAGGGACTGAGCTGGGCTGACTAACCCAGACTGGAAGGTCAGAGAGGTTTCCCAAGAGAATCAATTGAGCCCAGGAAGTCTGAATGGGGATAATGGTTAGCTTGAGAGAGGTAGAAGGTCCAGAGTGAATTCCTGTTAAAGAAACAATACGGGTAAAGGCCTCAACAGTTTTCTAGACAACCTAGAGTTTAGAATATGTGAGGAGACAAGCTACTAATGAGATTAGGGAGGTAGGCAGATTTGTAAACCACTTAAAAATTAATACTTAGTCATAGCACTATTGGGAAGATGTTGAAGGTTTTAAACGGAACGCCATGATCAGATTTACATTTTAAGAAGATAAGTCAATTGTTCACGAGTCTCCGTCCGACCCGGCCAGGGTGAATGCAGAGAGCACAGCTGTGAGTATCGCAATAGTTGTGGATAAGAAAGAGTGGTGGCTTGGACTGTGGTGGTGGGAACACAAGAGAACAATCTGAGATATACAACTAGAGGAAGAATCTCTCTGGCTGTGATGTAGTAGGATTAGGAAGTGACTGGATAGCCTGGGAAGGTTCGTTAATGAGCTTGGATTTTATCTTTAAGGTATAAAGAGGAAGCCATTTAATCCTTTAACCATGGGAGTGTTACATTCAGATGTAGGTTTATAAATAGATCTCTTGGCAAAAGGTTGTGAGAAGACTGTCGGAGCAGTGCACACGCAAGAGCTGAGACCTGCGAGGAGGGAAAAGTAGCTGTGCGAAGCACCGGAAACTTTAGAGAGGTTTCGGGGTCAGGTACCGAACCAACAGGCTGAGCAGACACAGACGTAGCTCCAAGAACAGCTGACTGAGGCGTGGTGCGGGGGGCGGGGGGGGGGAACGTAGGGGGGTCGCAGCCCGAGCTGCCCACGCCTCCTGGCGCCGGGGGCGGGACCAGAGCACGCACGGCGGCGTGACGCGGGGCCGCAGCTGGCCTCGTTTTGGCCGCCGCCGCCGCTTTGAGGCGGAGTAGGATGAGGCCCGCGGCAGCGGCTCCGGCGTCTGCAAGGGCAGCAGCAGCTGAGGCAGCAGCTGAGGCAGCGGCGACGGCCGCGCCCCCCCCTCCTGACCTGGATTAGACCCAGCAGCTCCGTGGCCGCCGCCGCCCCGCGGGGGGGCGGGGTGGGGAAGTGTTTCGTCTCCCCGCCCGCCCCCCCCCACCACATCGCCGCCTCGCAGGAGGCTACTGCCGCGACCCCAGCGGAGCCCGCGGCCCAGCCTTGAGCCCCCACCCCCGGGGGCTGGCATGAGCGGCCCTTTGGCGGCACCCGGGGGCGGGGGAGCCGCTGCCGCCTGAGCCCGGGCCTGCCGTCCGACCCCACCTCGCTGACCGAGGCTGACCGCGGAGCTCAAGAAAGACCCCGCCACTGCTTTCTCCCCCTACCCCGCAGATCACAAACCCTAGCCCTGGAAGATGGGGAACTGCCTCAAATCCCCCACTTCGGATGACATCTCCCTGCTTCACGAGTCTCAGTCTGACCGGGCTAGTTTTGGCGAGGGGACGGAGCCGGATCAGGAGCCTCCGCCGCCATATCAGGTAGGGGAGGGTGTATGTTGAAGAAGACGGGGTGCGAGTTAGAGGCACCTCCGGCCCAGATTGAGGGGGCCTCAAGGCTGTCACTAGCCCTGGCCTCTGCAAGGCCTGGCCTGCGGGGCCGGGAGGCGGCGCGTTGACCCCCATAGGGCTAGATCTGAGGGAGATTGCTCCCCACTCCCAGGATTGGGGGCATCCTTCACCTCTTAAGCACGGTGTGGTGATGGTACTCTGTCCTTGAATTCTTGGATCTGAGTATGTGATCGTGTATATCCTCATGGCCAGGGGCTGGTGGTTCGCTTGTGGAGTTGGGAGTAACATTTTCCTGCCTTTATGTCTGAGTCGTGGGGTCTGAGCTGTGAGGTTTGGAGATGATTTTCTTATCTCACAGCTAACTGGATTATGGTTTCTGGATGGTTGTTTGCCCCCCACCCCATTTACGTTTTCATGTTCGATCATACTCTTTTCCCTCCCTCATCTCCCCCTTCCCTGTTTGTATTAACTGGACCTGGTGTTCATTTTCTTCTACTTGGAAGAAGATCTTCTTGGTGATTTTAGTCCCATTATGTCAAGAGTTGTTTAAAAAAAGAGAGAGAGTGTTACTTGTTTATATATTTATATATTAATTTTTAAACTCCTTCTTTACTCCACCCCATGGCACACCTTTTAAACGCTCTGACTTAATAAAACTTGATTGTCTTGAACTTTGGAAACCTTTAAACCTGACTTTAGAAATACCTTCTGTTACTCGTGTTTCTCGCTTTGTATCAAAGACTTCCTCCTGAGTAGTTTCATTGCTTTTCGTACAGCTATCAGCATACCCAGATGTGTCTACACAATTAATACAGAGATATCAGCCCTCTTGAGAAAACTTAAGAAACATGGATGTTATAATCTGTAATATATACAAACCTTTCCACTCCTTCAGTTTTGAATGATGTTAGTTAAAAACTTTTTTTCCAGAAGAGCTTGCATAGTTAAGTGGCTTCATTTTTTTCCTGAGGGGGTTCAGTTTTCTAATTGGGCAGCCTCCTTTGTTGTTTCATGGTGACATCATTATCTAGTGTTATTCTTTTCTCATTCCTGTGTAAACCAGTGTCTCATGACACCAGAAAAACCTGATCACACAAGCTGGTTTTCTGAATAAAACCCTTCAGTGGCTTTTCCTAAATACCAGTAAAGTCTAATCTTGATTGTGGCATACAGAAGCCTCCATGATTTATCTCAGTTCTGTATTCCAGGTTTACCACATATACCACCAGCCTGTTCATACCTCTGTGCCTTTGCTTCAGTTGCTCCTTCTGCTTGGAGCCCTTCCCCCAAGGTCGGCCAGGTGAACATATAATCCTCTTTGAGGACTCAGCTCTCCTGTCTCCTCATTCCCCTGCCTCCCATCCTGAACCCATCAGTCCCTTGTTTGTGTCCCCCTGTACCCTCTACATTTCCATAAACAGCACAAAGAACACCTCGAGTGTTAATATCCTTGTTTAGTTAGATGTATGTGTCATGCTTGAGGCATTTCCCTCCTCCCACAGTGTAAACTGCATGCAAGTAGGGACCCTGTGTCTGTCTCCAGTTTGTTCTTGTATCCCCCAGCATCTGGCTCATAGCAGATACTCAGTAACTGTGAGGTAAATGAAGACTATAAGCCCTGAGAACATGATGTATGTCCCCAATGCTTTGTGCAGTTTCTGGCACAAAAAAAAAAAAACACTTAAAAATTGAATGAACTAACAAATATGAATTCAGTAATATGTTTTGTAAGTTTACACATCCATTTCTTCCAAACAAAGTCACAGGGGAAGTCTCTTTTAAAAAATCCAAGCTAAATCTGTATGTCTTTCTCAATCTTTGAAGCAAGTAAATTGTTTATATTTTACTTTCTGTTTCCCTCAAAATACTGTAAGGCTATGTATTTGCTTATTTCAGTTTTATCAGCAAGTTTTTTGTAGAGGTGTGAATTTTTGTTTCAAAATCTCCTTTCATGTTCCCAGTCCCTTTCCATGCAAATTAAGTATCTTTGACTTATTACCCTTTTTCTCTTATCTTTTATGATAACATAGTGTTGAGAGTTTTATTTGCCTTTTCCAGGAAGACTAGATGATAATGAGAGGATTTTTTTTTTTTGCATCATGAAGGAACATTTCTTTGAAACATGTTATTTTTGACTGTAGGAGTTTTTTGTGGTTCACCTTCTTGAAATGAATGGCCCAGATGCTGATATGCAAATTTGGTGGCAATTGAAAGGAAATAATTTCTTTGAAAAATGGGAACATAAAAAGAGAAACTTTGTTAGAAAAAAAATTGTTTCCCCTGAAGGAAATAAGATTTTTAGGAATGCTTTATTTAGATGACCTGAGAAACACCAATCCAAGATAAATTATTTATATTTTCAGTGGACAGAAGTAACTTTTTTTTTTTCATTAAATAGTACATAATTAACAGTTACAAAACTTTGGCTAATTTCTTTAAATAGTCTCAGCTGCAGTAGGCTTAAAAAATTTTTTATAAAGGAAATAGCTGATTATAAGGGAACACACTGGTATTTTTCTGTAGTGAGTAGTTAAGAATTTTTGTGTTTGTGTTGCACAATGTAAATATATGCCAAGAACTCGATATTGTAAACTTGTTTGTAAATTCTAGTTATTTCCTGTTAGCAGGATCTGACAGATCTTTTATTTTGGTTAAAAGTAAGCATTGCACCATTACAGTCAAAGTTTATAGGAAGTACATATTTCTCTCCTGGGTTTCTTTAGCAGTCTCCTACCCAGTCTCTTCTGTTCTTAAAACTCAGCACCCAGAGTGATTCTTGTAAAACAGATCATGACACCCTGCTCAACCTTCTGTGGATCCCCATTTCATTCAACATAAAAGCCAAATTCCTTACAGTGCCTCATAAACCCTATATAATCTTTACCCTCTGCCCCACGCACATGTGTCTCTTGACACCTGCACTGCCCTCCCCACTGCTGGCTTCCCTTTAACCTTTCTGGTTTCCTAGTTGCTAGGATATTCCACGACCTTTGCCCTGGTTTCTGTGCCTGGAGTGCTCTTACCCCAGGTATCCGGTGGCTGACTCCCTCACCGTCTTCAAGTCTTTACTCAAAAGACACTTTAAACCTTCTCTGACCACCCTATTTAAAATTGCAACCTGCCACAACATCCTGGAATTCTTCCCTACTCTATTCTGTTTTGTCCCCATGGCATTTATCACTTTATGATATACTATCCTTACTTACATTTGTTTATTATCTGTCTCCTCCCACTAAGTGGTAAACTCCCCAAGGAAAGGGGATTTTATTAAAAATTGTTTTACAAGTACCTAGGATAGTACCTGGCACACATTAGGCACTCAATTGTTGGTTGAATGAATGTATTTCTTTTGAATGAATTTATGTATGTATTTTGAGTCAAGTGCATTTGAATGTCTTATAAGAAATATGTATATTCATAGTGCCTTTTCCCCTTTATTACAGATCACTTTTAAAGAATCAATTTTAAAAATCAAATCTCAATAATACTGAATATAGGAATTAGTTTACAATAATTATAATGTAGGTTTTTTTCACCCTGTATATATTCTATAACAAAACATTTGTTTTATGAGAAAGTACTTTAATCCGTGTCCTTAAAAATTGCAGGGAAGAAGTTACAGCTTTTCTTGAATTTAAAGGTAAAAATAAAGAAATTTGACATGCTCTCTAATTCTCTCTTTCCTGAGTGTTTAGGAATAATATAAAGGAAATTGGCCCATCCAGGATAGTCTCAGAGGGGTTGGGTAAGTCATTGGAAGAGTAGGGAATGAAGGTCTTTAGGAAGAAAGGGCCTGGTTGGTAGCCCAGGGCCCAAAGATGTGAACTGGTTGAGGTACCACTGTCACTCTAAGAGCCTCTTTGTCATATGCTAATTCAAGAGTCGCATTCTATTAAAAGAGCTTAATCCTGCCTTGGTCAGGTGGCTCAGTTGGTTGAGCATCATTGTCCCATAAACCAAAAGGATACTGAATAATAGTCCCCAGTCAGGGCAGGGAAGGGAGACAACCAATCTACGTTTCTCTCTCACATCCATATTTATCTCTCTCCCTTATTCTGTCTCTAAAAGCAATGAATAAAAAGATGTCCTTGGGTGAGGATAAAAAATTTTTTTTAAATATGCTTGATATTTTTAAAGCAAATAAAATCAATTACTGTGAATACAGCAGTGAGTGCAAATGTAGCTCTGGTTTTAGAGTCTGATGGATCCAAATTCAAATTCTGTTTATCACTTACACATAAAATATGAAAAGAGTTTATTAGGTTATGTTGTGTTTTGAAGAGCTTCTTTTACAAGTAACAAATCATAGCATTTTGGATATTTCAAATTGTGACTGAGTAAAGCTTTCTTCAAGATACTTTTTTTTAAAAAAGGCTTCATCTCCTATAGAACTCATTAAAAGCAACACTGCAACTTTAAAAATCTAGACTATAATAAAATGCTTATTTTTAAGCATTCAGAGCTGTAATATATTAGTATCTTGTTTTCCTGATACCTTTATGAAGTCGAATTGAAGTAATTGAAGTTTTGTTTGTTTTGTTTTTTTTTTAGGTTTTAGCATTTTGGTGGAAATGGTAGCCCAGCACTGAAAATGTATTTAACATATCTTGGTCTTAATGAACAAATTATTTAATTAAAAAAAAAATGCCCTATGTATGAAATTTTAACCTTCCCCTCTTGAAGTCCTGCCTTTTCATTGAGGTTCAGAATAACTTCAACCTCCTTAATAAAGCCTTCCCTGACCATTTTTTCCCCTCTGACTCCTGATTTTGTTTGTATGATTTATCTGGAAATCACATATTGCCTTAAAAATTAGCTCTGGTGCTTTAACAATTACTGTTTTTTCAGATTACAGATTCCTTAAAAATTAGAATGATGAAAGATTTTAAATTTACTAGGTGGAGTGGAATGTTACCTCACTCATTGGAGACACCCAGTAATTAATGTAGAACTATGCCATCTCCCTCTTATACTGTCACCATCACATTTGAGGTCTTCATTACCTCCCACAGTAACCTAGTTGACATCTCTCCTCCCCATTCATTTCATTCCTTGCTGCTAGACAAATTCTATCCAGATCAGATCCCTTGCCTCTTAATCTATAATGATTCTTCATGACTCATCATTGAAGGTGTCTGTTTTAGATCTCTGTCAAAGTCATAATCTGTCTCCTTTTATACTTCTCCAGATTTTTGAGTCTGACTCTAGTGAGACTGAAGTTTGCTGTAATCTGTGTATGCCTTCTGTTTTCCATCCTCTGCCTTTGCTCATTCTATTCCCATCGCCAGGAATGCTCTTCTCTTAATTTCCAGTGTAAATCCTAGCTTTCAAGGTCCAGCTAAAATGCCATGAATCTTTTTCTGATCTCCCCCAATATGAATGACTTCTTAATCTGAACTCCTTGAGGAGTTCATTTACCATTCTCAGAACACTTCATTTACCATTCTTAGGACACTTTCTTTATGCTTCCTATTCGAGTTTAATTATAACAATGTTACATCTCCTCTACTAGAGTCCCAAGTCTGATGATTCATCTTTGCTTGCTAGAACTATGCTTTTCACATAGCAGGCACTCAAATACTTGAGTAAATGGGAAATTCAGTTACTGTTTTTCTGTAAGAATGTGAAGTTTTATGCTTGTTTGCTTCTGTATAAATTGTTCCCAGAATCGTGTGCTTTAATGTTTGGCCTTTGTACTTTAAAGCGTTATGCTAGTTTTTCTCTCCCACATTAACTATTTTTATCTGACTGTATTCAGTTTTGCCGTCACTTCTAATTTATCAAGTGCATGAGGATTGAGAAAGTTAATCTTTCCATATCTTTTTCATTTGAGTTTGGTTTGTTTTCTATGTAGCTCAGCTTGCCCTGATTTTTTTTTAAATAAATAAGCAAAGATTATTTGTTTGCTTATTTACTTATAATTTTTGTTGCAGGAGTTTTGTTTGTTCACTCCCCATCTCCCACTCTGGATGTCCTTTAATTAAGGCTGATTCTTTGCCATTAAGAATGTATGCACCTTTAAGACTAGGGCAGTCTGTGTCACTTTAATTCTGTAGCTAATTATAGGGTAACTTGAGAAGATGGGGTAACAAGTTACTTGGTGCATAAGATCCAAAAACTTGACTTTTCTTAAAATCTTTTTTAGTTAATACTTTCTAGAAACCTTTATATTTTATTATAAAATCCAGATCTTTTAAAATCATAATACTTTAGAATGGGATCCTTTTTTAAAAGGTCTTAATTTTATTTGGTTTCCTTTAAACAGAAAAATTGTCAGAGAATGGCTGCTATAGGTTCCCCGTGACTCTTTTAAAATTCAACTTGCATCCTTTCTTCCTGCCTTCTGTCTTTATTATGTCTAGCCAAGTTGAAATCTGGAAATGAGGAGGGGAGTGAAAAGAGGATAATTGTAAATACAGTTGGAGTTAAATGTCATATTTCTTTGTCATCTTGTCTCAAGCCCTTTTTGAATATAATTATCTTCTGTGTATTATCTTCCTTCAAACAAAGAGTTATTTCTGTCATTTACTCAAGTAGGTTATTTAAAAAATAGGCTGTAACAAATGTCCAGAAATTGATTCCTTACCAGTAATTTTTAATAATAAATTTTAAGTATGTTTTACTGGTTATACTATTATAGTTGTCCCATTTTTTTAATCTCCCCTTTGCCACCCTCCTCCCAGTACCCCCATTCCCTCCAGCAATCCCCCCCCCCACCTAGTTCATATCCATGGGTCATGCATATAAGTTCTTTGGCTTTTCCATTTCCTATACTATTCTTAACCTCCCCCTGTCTATTTTGTGCCTACCATTTACATTTTTATTCCCTGTACCTTTTCTCCCATTCTCTGCCTTCCCCCTCCATGTGATCTCCATTTCTATGATTCTGTTTCCGTTCTAGTTGTTTGCTTAGGTTTTTTTGTTGTTGTTGAGGTTCAGTTGTTGATAGTTGTGAGTTCGTTGTCATTTTACTGTTCATAGTTTTGATCTTCTTTTTCTTAGATAAGTCCCTTTAACATGTCATATAATAAGGTGATGATGAACTCCTAACTTTAGCTTGTCTAGGAAGTACTTTATCTGCCCTTCCATTCCAAATGATAGCTTTGCTGGATAGAGTAATCTTGGATATAGGCCCTTGCTTTTAGTGACTTTGAATACTTCTTGCCAGCTTCTTCTTCCCTGAAAAGTTTCTTTTGAGAAATCAGCTTATAGTCTTATAGGAACTCCTTTGTAGGTAACTCTTTTCTCTTGCTGCTTTTAAGATTCTCTCCTTATCTTTCATCTTTGGCAGTTTAATTACGATGTGTCTTGGTGTGGTCCTCTTTGGTTCCAACTTGTTTGGGACTCTGAGATTCCTGGACTTGTATGTCTATTTTCTTGTCCAGATTGGGGAAGTTTTCTTTCATTATTTTTTCAAATAAGTTTTCAATTTTTTACTCTTCCTGTTCTCCTTCTGGCACCCCTATGATTCAGATGTTGGTACATTTAAAATTGTCCCAGAGGTTCCTAAGCCTTTCCTCTTTGTTTTGAATTTTGTTTCTTCTTTCTGTTCCAGTTGAATGCTTATTTCTTCCTTTCATTCCAAATCGTGGATTTGAGTCCAGGTTTCCTTCCCTTCACTGTTGGTTCCTGGTATATTTTTCTTTATTTCACTTTGTATAACCTTCTCTTCTTCCTTTATTTTTCAGCCATACTCAATCATTTCTGTGAGTATCCTGATTACCAGTGTTTTGAACTCTGCATCTGATAGGTTGGCAATCTCCTTGTCACTTAGTTCTTTTTATGGAGATTTGATGTGTTCTTTCATTTGGGCCATATTTCTTTGTCTCCTCGATTTGTTGTCACCCTGTTAGTCGTAAGGAGTGGAGCCTTAGGTATTCACCAGAGTGGGGCAGTCTGCTTCGTGGAGTTGTAGCACTGTATGTGGGAGGGGGTCAGAGAGGGAACAGTGCCGCTTGCTCAGCTTTTGCCCTGCTTTAAATCACTTCCCTCCGGTTCCCACAAGAGAATGATGCCCTTCCAGGTCCTGCCCTGGTGCTGATTTCTGAGTGGGTAGGTTTGTGTACATTTTAGGGCCCTCTGGGTCCCTCAAATGGATTCTCCTGAGAGACTGGCAGTTTCTTCCCCTACTGCAGCCCCCACTTGTTTTTGCAGTTAAGGTTACCAGGCTTTATTTGCCGAGCACTGGAACCCTGGGTTGCATGTTCTGTCCTGGGCTGGGATTACTTGCTCACCAGTTGATCCTCGTAGTTTTTATCTATTTTATCTGTATGCAATTGTGGTATTGCCTGGTCTACCAGCCACTGCCTCACCATGTGTTCTCTCTGCCCCAACTGTCTCTGCCCCTCCTACAATTCTGGATGAATATTTCTTTAACACCTTGGTTGTCTGACTTTCATACAATTCAATTTTCTGAGAGTTCTGGTTAGTTTTTGTTTTTAAATTGGTGCTTGTCCTTCTTTTGGTTGTGTGAGGAGGCGAAGTGTATCTACCTATGCCTCCATCTTGGCCAGAAATCTAATAATGAATTTAACAAACACTTACAATATTGCTAACAAGCCCAGAATCCAGGATTTTTGCAATTGTGATATAAATGAAATTAAGAGTAAGATGGTAAAGATACTAAAGACTCACAGTAAGTAGAAAATGAGTGAAAAATGTAAGGAAAAGCTGGTTGTAGACAACCAAAGTGTGATTTTAATGGCAGAAGAGATTGCTATATGCAAATCAGGAAGTAAAGTGATAAGAGCAGAATTTTCTGCTCTTGGAGAAGCTGCGTGACCTTTTCATTTTGACATTCAGTTTGGCTTTATGGTATGTTACTTTTGAAGTCTTAAGAGTTCCTTTATTTTATCTAATTAAGAATACTTTGCCCTGGCCCGCTAGCTCTTTGGTTAGAGCCCCATCCCAATACATGAAATATTTGATACTTGGTCAAGGCACATACAAGAATCAACCAATGAATTCATAAATAAGTAGAAAACAAATAGATGTTTATCTCTCCCTCTTTTTCTCTCTCTCTCTCTCTAAAAATAATCATTCAATTAAAAAAAGAATACTTTGTGTTTAGTTTAATGTAAATGCACATACAAGGTCTGTCTGAAAAAAGTCCAGTCATTGTTAATGTAATGAGAAAGGTTTGCATGATGTCAGTGTAACCTGGCAACCAAAGAGAGTGGACTGGAATGCACATGCATGAACAATGACGACTTCACTGTACTAGTCTCTGAGGGCAATAGATGCCATTGAGTGAGCATGTGTATTGTGTGGCTGGCACATTCAAAATGACTGAGGGAGTAGAGCAACGAATCTGCATCAGAGTTTGCATTAAGCTTGAACATTCCTCTGTGGAAACTATTCAGATGATTCAGAAGGTCACAGTTATGGGCAACTGGTGATTGGCAGCTTCATCACAACAACACTCCCGCTTATGCCTCACATCTTGTGCAGAGTTATTGGGTGAAACATCAAAGCACCCAGGTTACTCAGCCCCACTACAGCCCACATTTGGCGCCATGTGACTTCTGGTTTCCCAAAATTAAAATCACCTTTGAAAGGGAAGAGATTTCATACCATCAATGAGATTCAGGAAAACATGACAGGGCAGCTGATAGTGATTGGAAGAACTGTGTGAGGTCCCAAGGAGCCTACTTGAAGAAGATTGAGGTGTCATCATCCTATATACAATGTTTCTTGTATCTTCTTCAATAAGTGCCTCTATTTTTCATAGTATATGGCTGGACACCTTCTGGACAGACCTCGTCATATACCTAGATTTTAATTAAATAGCCAACCTGGAGTGTGCTCCCAGGGGCCATTTGAGTAATTATCTTGTTACTTAACCCAGAGAACATACAGTAAAGTAACTAAGGGATCCAAAAGTGTGAAAAAGAAAGCAGTTGTCCAGATATATTTGTTTCTAAGTTTCTTTAAATTTTCTGAGTTTCTTAAGAGGCAGAATGACTTTAAGAAGAGTGAGACTTTTATAACTGACCCAACTAGTTAAAATTACACATAATTTTGTATAACCCTTTAATTCTTATATTTGGGGGCGGGGGGAAAACGGTTTACTATAAACTGAGTAGCAAGGCTTTAAGGATGAAAAACAAGACGTTGATACCTATTTTCTGTCCGTCAGGATGTGTTAGGCACCAAGAGGAAAGGAGAAATGAGTCCTTTACTCATGAGGAGCTGCCATTTTAGTTAAGGGAACAAGATTAATGTATATACATGAAGCATTTTTTAGTTTAGTATGAAATAGTATATAATCAAGTATTACATTGTTTGATGTAGACTTTGAAGTTGGGGGATTGAGTTATGATAAGGCAGTGACTCACAAATTTACTTTTTTAGGTTCTGAAGATTTCAAATGAAGTTTATGTGTGATAAAAATGAATAAAAGCAAAAGAGCTATCCTTATTAAACTATGAGTTGGAGAACTTGAAGCCAAAAGAATAATGACTAGGTTGTGAGCATGAATTTAAAGGGAGTCATATAATCTCAGACAGTTAAAGTATAATATACAGGAGTGGGCAAAAGCAGGTTTACCATTGTAATACAAATAAATACTACAGCAATTCATAAACAATACAAGAATAAACTGTATTTTATGTACTCACAACTGTAAACCTTCTTTTGCCAACCCCATATATGTTTGTGTAAAACTTTTGTTTGTATATAATAAACAGTATATTTTTAAGTGTATCTATCTTAACTATATAGCCTAATGAACTTTTACATAGTAGAACCACTATTAAGACATAGCCTATTTCCACCACCCAAAAGACTCCCTCATACCCCATCCAACAGTCAGTACCTTTTCCCCAAAGGTAACCACTATTTTGACCTCTTATAACCATGGTTTTGTTTTGCTTAGCTTTGAAGTTAAATAGAACAATTTGTTCAGCATTGTGAAATTAATTTGTGTTCTTATATGTATGTGATAGTAGTTCATACATTTTCATTGCTGTACAGTATTCAATAGCAAGTATATATTTAGTTTTTCCTATAACATTTTATTACAGTAATTTTCAAAATACAGAGAAGTTGACAGAATTGTTTGGGTACCTATATTCCTACCACTTAGACTCTACAGTTAACATTTTTGCCATATTTGTTTTTACACGTAGACATCCCTCTATCAATCCATCCTCTTTTTTGATGCGTTTCAAAATAAGTTGCCAAATAGTTTTCCAAAGTGGTTTCACCAAGTTACACGCCTATCAGCAATGTGTGAGAGTTCTATTTGCACTACATCCTTACCAGTACCTGATACTGTTCGTCTTATTTTAGACATTTTGATAAGTGTGTAGAAATATTTTATTGTGGTTTTAATTTGCACTTCCCCAATGAGAAATTCATCCCAATACACATACTAATATGTGTTTTTTTGTGGCTGGCCTTTTTCCCTTAGCATAACATTTTCAAGATTCGTCTGTTATAGCATGTATCAGGACTTCATTCCTTTTTGTTGTGAAATATTCCATTTGATGCATCTACCTCATTTTGTTTAGCCATTCATCAGTTGGTGAACATTGTGTTTCCACTTTTTGACTTTTATGAATGCTGCTGTGAACATTTGTATACAAGTTTTTATACAGATGTGTTTTTATTTCTCTTGGTTATATACCTACTAGTGGAATTACTGTGTCATATAATTCTATGTTTAACCTTCTGAGGAACTGTCAAACGGTTTCCAAAGCACTTATACCACTTTACATACCCACCAACCGAGGTCAAGGGTTCAGTTTCTGCATGTTCCTGCCAAAATTTCCTATCTTTTTTTAATTATTATTTTATAACTACCTTAGTGACTATAAAGTATCTCATTGTGATTTTGACCGCATTTCACTAAAGGCTAATAACATTGAACATCTTTTCGTGTTCTTATTGGCCATTTGTGTATCATCTTTGGAGAAGTATATGCAGATCATTTGCCCATTTTTAATTGAGTTGTCCATTATTGAGCTGTAAGGGTTCTTTATATATTCTAGTCCCTTGTCAGATACATGATTTGCAAAAGTTTTCTACCATTTTGTGGGTTATCTTTTCACTTTCTTGATAGTGTTATTTGAAGCACAAAAGTTATTAGTTCTAGTGAAATTTATTTTATTTTTTTCTTTTGTCACTTTATTTTTTATTTTTATTTTAAAGAAAGGCATACTGCCATGTGCAGCACCTCATCTAAATGTGTCTGGAGTCTTGGACGTTTGACTACCCTGCATTCTCCTACAATGTACCTTAAGAGTTTGTTTGGAGGTTCTAGCAGGGAAATGCAACTACTCCTATACCCTTCACTGAAGACTGGTCCTCTCCTCTAGTAGGGAAGGTTGTCTTCTTTGACCAAGTGTGCAGCTTTGGGAGGGATGCACATGGGTTGATGAAAGAGGAAGGGGATGCCAGCCTAGCCAGCCATATCTGCTGAATCAACCCTGGCGATCAATGGGGTGACAGATGTTGCAGCCAGATCATCCTCACATCCTCTTTTGTGCTTTAGCTTTTGGTACAGTGTCTAAGTTTTGCCTAAGATGACAAAGATTTACTCCTATGTTTTCTTCGAAGTTATTTTTAGCTTGTACAGTTAGGTATATGATCCATTTGGAGTTAATTTTTGTGTCTAGTATAGGAAGCCTCAAATTTAATCTTTTGTGTGTGGCTATCCTGTTGTTACAGCACCATTTGTTTTTTTCTTTGTTAAAAATTTTTTAAATTATATTTTATTGATCATACTATTTCAGTTGTCCCAATTTTTCCCTCTTTGGCCCCCTTTATCCAGTGTTACACATTCCCTCAGGTAATCGCCACACCATTGTTCATGTCCATGGGTCATACCTATAAATTCTTTGGCTATTCCATTTCCTATACTACACTTGACTTCCCCATGATTATTCTTTAACTACCAATTTGTACTTCTTAATCTCCTCCTCTCTTCAGCCATTCCCCATACCCCACTCCTACCTAGAAACCAGCAAAACACTCTCCATATCTATGATTCTGACGTCTCTCTTCTTGTTAGCTTGATTTGGTTTTTAGATTCAATTGTTGATAGATTGGTGCTATTTTTTTCTATTTTATTGTTCATAGTCTTGATCTTTTTTCTCAAATAAGTTCCTTTAACATTTCTTATAATAATGGTTTGGTGATAATAATCTCCTTTAGTTTTTTTCTTGTCTGGGAAGATTTTTATCTGCCCTTCAATCCTAAATGATATCTTTGCTGGGTAGAGCAATCTTGGTTGTAGGACCCTTCTGTTCATGCCTTGGAATATTTTTTGCCAACCTCTTGTAGCCTATAAAGTTTCTTTTAAGAAATCAGCTGACAGTCTTATCTGAACTCCCCTGTAGGTAACTAACTGCTTTTCTCTTGCTGCATTTAAGATTCTCTCTTTATCTTTAACCCTTGGTCTTTTAATTATGATGTATCTTGGAGTGGGCCTCTTTGCATCCATCTTGTTTGGGATTCTCTGTGCTTCCTGAACTTGCGTATCTATTTCCTAGTTTTCTTTCATTATTTTTCAAACAGACTTCCAGTTTATTGCTCTTCTACATCTGGTACCCCTATGACGTGAGTGTTGGAACACTCGAAGTTGTCCCAGATGCTGCTTACACTACCCTCATTTTGGATTCTGGTTTGGGACTTGTTCTTTTTTCTTCTTGTTCTGATGGGTTGTTTTTTGTTTCCTTATGTTCCAAGTCATTGATTTGATTTTTGGCTTCATCTACTATTTCCTTACAAATTATTCTTTATTTCAATTAGTGTATCCTTTGTTTCTGACAGGATCTTTTTTGTGCTGTTGAGGTCCTCACTAAGTTCCTTGAGCATCCTTGTAATCATTGTTTCCAACTGTGCATCTGATAGATTGCTTATCTCCATTTTGTTTAGTTCTTTTTCTGGAGTTTTGATCTGTTCTTTCATTTGGGCCGTGTTTCTTTGTCTTCTCATTTTGGTAACCTCCCTGTGTTTGTTTCTATGTATTAGGTAGAGCTGCTATGACTCCCTGTCTTGGTAGTATGGCCTAATATAGTAGGTGTTTTGTGGGGTCCAGTGGTACAACCTCCCCTATCACCCAAGCTGGGTACTCAAGGTGAGACCTTTGTGTGAGCTGAGTACACCCTCCTCTTGTAATTGAGTTTTGATTGCTGTTGGCAGGTCAATGGGAGAGATTTACCCAGGTCAGTCAGCTACAAGGACTGGCTGTGACCACAGACCACCAACTTCTGCCCTCTGTGGAGGATCATCTGTGCAGGGGCAGGGTGGTGGTGCTCTGATGTGGTTGTAGCTGTCCACTGGATGCATAGGCTCTGGGGTTTCCCAGGTGATGCAGGCAAGGTCAGCCCCAACCTGTGTTCTGTCCCAGGCCACCCTGCATGAACTATAAAGCACTCTGAGATGGCTGCCACTGTGCTGGGCTTGGAGATTCCCAGGAGAAGCCAAGCTGTGATCCTAGGCTGGCTGCTGCTAGTGCTGGGCCTGGGGCCATTTAGCTAGAGGTACCAGGGCCCTGGGGGTTCACTGAGGCTGGCTGTTGCTTGTTGGAGAAGATTTAGGAAGTTGTGAAGCATGAGGCAATACCAACCATTCATATGGAAAAGTCACTGTTAACAGCTTGATTGGGCTTGTAGGTTGGGTGGGATGGAGTCTCAGGGTATCTCCAGGGTGGGGCAAACAGTATTAATCTTAGCCAGGTTGATGGAATCTCAGATATGGCATCTGCCTCCAGCCTCTGTGGGCTCTGTATGGTGGATCAGAAGAGGGACAAAGGCCTCTGCCTGCCTTTCTCTCTGGGAGAAAGCTATTCCCCAACTCTCACCTTGATGCTAGATACTTCTTTTCCTCCCTGTATGCCTCTGATGTCTTTCAATTCGCCAGCCCAGGGCTGGAGCTTAGAAGGAGTGAGTCTGAATAAGTTTTTTGTGTGTGCTCTTTAAGAGGAACTGCTTGGGACTCCAGAACTTTCTTCCACCAACTCAATTCCTGCTAGTTTTGCAGCCAGAAGTTACTAGGACCTATCTTTCTGGCACTGGAACCATGAGCTTTGGGACCCTCACTCCCGAGGTATCGCTTCTGAATTTTTATCCACCACACATGGATGTGGGACCAGCCTGTTCTACATCTGTGCCCCTTCTGCCAGTCTGGATGGATGTAGATTCTTTAATTCTGTAGTTGTTAGACTTCCATTCAACTCGATTTCTGGCGGTTCTGAATGATGGTTCTGTAGTTTGGTTGTAATTTTGATGTGGTTGTATGAGGAGTCAAGCCATGTTTACCTATTCTCCCATCTTGAGTAGAAGTCCCTACAGCACCATTTGTTGAAACGAGTGTTATTTCCCCATTGTCTTGGCATTCGTGCCCAAAATCAGTTGTCTGTAAGGGTTTATTTCTGGACACTTCAGTTATGTTCCATTGATCTTTATATTTATTCTTAATGCTAGTACTACCTTAGCTTTCTGGTAAGTTTAAAGTACAGAAAGTGTGAATTGCCAACTTTGTTATTTTCAACATTGTTTTCACTACTGTTAGTTTCTTGTAATTCCTTATGAATTTTAGGATCAGCTGTTAATTTATGCAAATAAGCCAGCTGGGATTTTCATAGGGTTGCATTTGGGTCTCATAGAGTCGCAATATTTATTTATTTTTTGAGAGAGGGGGGAAGGGAGTGGAATAGGGAGAGAAACATTGATGTGTGTGAGATACATTGATCGGTTGCCTCTCACACCCCCTCAACTTGGAGACCTGACCTGCAAACCCAGGCATGTACCCAGACTGGGAATCAAACTGGTGACCTTTTGGATTGCAGGCCATCACTCAATACACTGAGCCACACTGGCTAGCAGTAATTTTTTTTTTTAAGGTTTTAGAGTGACGGGAAGTGAGTGAGAAAGGTTGAGAAACATCTATGTGTGAGAGAAACATCGATTGGCTGCCTCTTGTTCGCCCCAGCTGTGGGCCTGGCCTTCAAGCCAGACATGTGCCTTGACTAGGAATTGATCAGATGACCTTTCAGTTTGCAGGATGACACCCAGCCCACTTAGCCATACCAGTTAGGGCTTGAATTTTTTTAATGAACCCATATTGAAACATCATTATCATCCAAACTTGATAGTTTACATTACAGTTTTATTCTTTTACTCTTTGGTATTACATATACTGTATAAGTTTGGACGATGTATAATGACATGGTTCCATCATAATACCATCATATAGAATAGTTTCCCTGCCCTAAAAATTCCTTATTCATCCCTCTCCCTCATCCCTGGCAGCCAGTGATCCTTCTACTATTTCCATAATTTTGCCTCTATTAGAATGACATGATAGAGTCATACAGTATGTAGCCTTTTCCTCTGCCTTCTTTCACTCAGTACAATAATACGCATTTAAGTTTCCTTTAGTAATATGCAGTTGAGGTTACTCCATGTCTTTTCATGGCTTGATAGCTCATTTCTTTTTAGCACCAGATGGTATTTCTTTGTCTGGATGTACTACATTTTATCTATTCACCTAATAAAGAACATGTTGGTTGCTTCTAGGTTTTGGCAATTATAAATAAAGCTGCTAAAAACATCGATGTGCAGGTTTGGGTGGACATAAGTTTTTATCTACTTTGGGTAAATAGCAAGAAACACAATTGCTAGACCACACTTGGTAAGAATATGTTTAGCTTTGTAAGAAACCACCAAACTGTCTTCCACAGTGGCTGTGCTGTTTTGCATTCCCAATGGCAGGGAGTGAGTTCCTGTTGTTCCACACCCTAAATAGCATTTGATGTTGCCAGTGTTTTGGATTTTCACTATTCTAATAGGTATATAGAGTGGTATTTTTTATGTTTGTTTTAATTTTTAATTCCCAGTGTTTCTAAGTGTGACACGTCCCCCCACCCCCACCACATTTTAGGTGGGATAGGATGGCAAGTGGTTAATGGGGTTGGACATTTCCATTCCCCCAGAATGGAAGGCTAGAGCCAGCTGGATTTGAGTGTTACCCTTTCCTTGGGTTAGGGTCTGATAAAATCACAGATGGTTGGCTCTGGCAAGATAGTTTCCCTTGAGGGCAGGCTTTATTAGAATAGAATGCTCTTGGTGTGTATCAAAATGATTCCTTTTCTCCTCCCCCTTTTGGAAGCACATTTTTCTTTGGTGTTTACTGTGAGGCCCTGGTAGAGCTCTTGGAGATAAAATTTACAAAAGTGTGAGGTCTCTCTGGAGTTTTTAACTCAGACTTGTCCTCTCTGAGCCCCCAGTGGTCCATTAATTACTGTTTAAGTTTTCCTACCCCAGCATGGATTCTGCTCATGGTTTCTGCTCTGGTAAGTTGTGATTTTTCTGTATCCAACTGTCTTTCTCTTTAATTTTTGGATCAGTAATGTGCACTGTGACCTCACTTCTCTGACTGATCTAAGAAGAGTTGTTGATTTTTCAGTGTGTTCAGCTTTTAAAAAAATTTCATGGCAGAATGGCAATTCAAAGATTCCTTATGGGCCAGATCAGAAACCAGTTCTTGATTTTCATAATAATTCTGTGAAAGTATTTATTGTTATTCCCATATAATAAATGAAGAAATAGGATTTGCAGTAGAATTATGCATCTTATGAGAATTGAGTTTTAGATAGTAGAGGTAATTGTACAGTGTGGCAGAAGAATTGTAGAAGAATAAAAGTAGATATGATATACTAGATTTGGCTCAAAGGCAGTCGTGGGAACCTAGGAGTCCATTTCTGATAGAGTGAATCTGTCAGGAAAATGGGGTATTGGAATGAAGTGGTTTATACAGTGATAACTGAGGCAATGAGATAATTGAGCTAACTTCCTTTATAATGAAGTGGGTTGTCTAAAAATATTTCATACATCATATAATCGTAGGTTTATTGCACAACAGTGTTCTGCTAAACTGACAAAACTGCCCCTGTATATAACATCTATTTTTTCATTTGAAGATAAACAGAGCTGCTACTCAGCAAAATGCTGAAATTAGCCAAGTATGTTTTTGGTGTTCCCATGTCCTTTCTTCTATTCTCAGTAGGTGACTCATTCCCCTTTTACCTTTTTTTTTCTTCCTTTTGTAGGCAGGGCTCCTTGTCTAACCTTCCTCTCCCAAATCAAAATAAAATATGGTATATCTATCATTAATTGCCTTTAAGGCACCAATTTCTGTCTATTAATTAAGGTTAATGGTGGTACAGCAGGTCCTCGAATAACATTGTTTCCTTCAGTGTGGTTTCATTATATAATTAATGAAGGGCAGGGAGGATTCTTGGCTTGGGCTACTGTCTTTGTAGAGTTGGCATATTCTCACTCCTGCATGGTTTTCTCCAGGTACTCCAGTTTCCTCCCACATCCAAAGATGTGCACTTGGGGTGAATTGGTGTGTCTCAGGTGTCCTATCTGAGTGAGTGTGAGTGTGCCCTGTGATGGAAGGGCATCCTGTCCAGGGTGGGTTCCCTCCTTATGTCCTGAGTAGCCGGGATGGACTCTGTCCACCTTCGACCTGAAACCAAGATAACTGGATTGGAAAAGAATTATCTTATTTGTTTTTATTAATCTTTTTTAAATGTATGAATAGCTCACATTTATTCAGTTTTTAATGTCAGAGGTGTTTTGGGTCTTTATTTAGAAGTTTGGAAATGTTTTTGTGACCAAAAATATGCCATAGGAACTTAATTCTTATTTATATCGATTCGCCTATGGTAAAATTGTGGGGGTTTTTTAAACACATTTATTTTTTTAAAGATTTTACTTATTTATTTTTAAAGAGGGGGAGGGGTGAGAAAGAGGGGGAGAGAAATATCAGTGTGTGGTTGCCTCTCGCAGGTCCCCAGTAGGAGACCTGGGCCACAACCCAGGTATGTGCCCTGACTGTGAATCCAACTAACCAGTGACCCTTTGGTTCCCTGGCCCATACTCAACTCACTGAACCACACCAGGCAGGGCTAAATTTTTTTTTTTTTTAAGATTGTATTTATTTATTTTTAGAGAGGGAAGGGAAGGAGAAAGAGAGAGAGAGAGAAACATCAATGTGCAGTTGCTGGGGGTCATAGCCTGCAACCCAGGCATGTATCCTGACTGGGAATCGAACCTGCGACACTTTGGTTCACAGCCTGCACTTGATCCACTGAGCTACACCAGCCAGGGCGATAAAAAAAATTTTTTTAATACTACATTATTTTATTTAAAGTTGCAACTTCCCAGAACCTACTGGCAGCATCATGGAGTGCATGTATTTTATTTAGCATTTTCTCCACTGGTCATTTGTATCCTAGTTTCTTGCCTTTTACTGTGATAGTTTTTAAAATGTAGAAAGTAACATTAGTAGATTTGGAGGTAAGAGAGCCCTAAAGTCATAGGTACTGATAAGTAGTCCACTCGGTGATGGAGGAGCAATAACGTCCAAAAAATCAGGACTGTCATATAAAAGTAAAAAAGGAGGAAGGGGTATTAAAATCAGAGAATCTAATGGATCTAATTATACAAAGTACAACTATAATTAAATTTAAGTGAAAATTTCCAAGTTTAAACAGGATTTATTTTGGATTAAAAAAATGTCTAAAATCTAAATTTTTACAATACCTTTGCCAACATTTTTGGTTCCAATATACTACCTTTGGTAACATTTTCTTACTAAGACTGATTCTTAACTGGATCCTTTTCCAAACTTCACAATACCCTTCATTCTCAATTCTCCTGTAAATTACTGAAATACTGACTTCTGAGCAGATTTTTTTATCTCAATTTTATTGTTTCAATATTATTAGATTAGTTATTACATTGTGGAAGTAATAGAGTCTTGGATTATGTAGGGCTATTTGTGTTACTGGGATGTCTGTTTTTTTCATTCTTATACCTGGTTTTAATCTTTCTCATTGTCTTTTCTCACTGTCAGATGGTTCTCCATCTGCTGTTAATGTGTCTGCCCTCGCAGTACCTCTTCTAAAATTCTGCATATTGGACAATCAGATAATCAAACTTGTCATAATATTTTCTACCTGCTGCCAATAGAGATCCCAAAGGCAATACCTATGAGTAAAGAAATAGTTTTATTTGTGAATAAACTATTTGGGGATTTCATATACAGGCATCTTGTTTTTATTTTTAAGTTAAACAAAATTATTTTGGAAGTTTCCTTGGCACAAATTTGCTTAAGTAAATAAAGTCGATCTTAGCAGGAAATCTACATGCATGTGAGAGTAGAAAAAGATAAAGGAAAGGAACCCTTTTTAATATTGAGGTAAGCTTATCAGTGTTTAATTTTTCACATACCTCCTCCCCCCGCTGACACACACACACTGTTTTCTTATCTGGATTGATTGATTGATTGATTGATTGATTGATATAGAGGTGAAGGGAGGAAGAAAGGGAGAAAAACATCAGTGTGTGAGAGAAATACTGATTGGTTGCTTCTTGAATGCCCCGAACCCATGCATGTACTGTGACTTGGATCAAACCAGCAACTTTTAGGTTTGCAGGACAACACCCAACCCACTGAGCCATGGAAGTCAGGGCTCAAGATGCTTTTTACTTATTCCTTAAAACATACTTTATTAGCTAGGACTCCTTATAAGATCTAAATTCTTAAACTTAATGTAATTTTTAGGTTGATAAATACTTAACCTTTAGGTCCACAGATCCCTATAGGGTCAGGGATAGAACCGCATTTCACTATAACCGATTTCCTTGGTAATCTTGTGTATTCATTCAAAACCAATATCCTAGAAGGGGTCCATAATTTTCATCAGATTGCCAATGGGTTCTGTGCCACAGTGAAGGTTAAGAATCCCTCAGAGGCAGTCTCTGAGTTGCAGGCCATGAGCTAATATCACTGCTGCCAGAAACCACAAAGCCTTTGGGGTTTGAGCCACAGAGTTCTGATGAAGGCGTGTGGTACAGGAATTCAGTTAAATTTTTGCTGTTGCAACACTATTGGGTAAATTGTCAGACCTCATTTAAGATTAGGTAGCATAAAATGGGGTCATTTTTAAGTGGCTGAAATTCTGAAATCTATTGAGAAAATAAACTTGAAGTATAATTTCTTAGTCATTGTTGAAAAAAATTTGTATCACAATCTCAAAATATTGCTAACTTTCATTTTTTTAAACTCAAAATAAAAAATACATTTACACAATTCTTCAGTCTATAAAAGTAGAAACAAGTTTCATACATCTCTATATTCTGTTTTTTAAAAGCTCCTAGCTGCGACCTTCTAAGTGATTTCACAACCCACAGTAGTAGATTTATGAGTTGCAGCTTAGAAAACACTTTATGATAAAGAGCCAAAAAAGATAAGATTGTGAAATATATTTAAAATAGTTGTAAGTCCTGTACTTCAAACAAGGTCTTTTAGGAATCCACACTTGCCTCTCTGTAAAAGCCTTTTAGAGAGGTGGGTACATGCTTATATCATCAGGATAGTCATTAAGATGCTTGTGCCAGGTCCTTTATTTCTTCATTTTATTTATTAAGGATTTTGGACTTTATTCTAGAGCAGTGGAAGGGCAGCCACTAAAGGATTTGGGGCGGGGAGTAGTTATATAAATTACATTTGCATTTTAAAAAGAGATCTTTGAGAACAGTTTGGAAGAGGGTAGTGGGTACTGGATAACTAGTTAGAAAGGCACTGCACTAGCTATAACATGTTAGTTAGGGTGTTGGCAATAGAGATTGAGTTTTATATGAATTTTGTTGATATTTAAGAGAAAAAAACAGCAGAATTTAGTAATAGATTATATGGAAAGAATCTGTCCAGGAGATTAGGATATAGAAACCTCAAGGACAGATTAGGGAGAAGATTGGCTGGCTGTGAAGGGATATAGAAATAAGGGTAATAATAGGATGTGGAATTCAAAGTGGATTAGTTTGTTTTAATGAAAAAAACTTGTGATGGGAAGGATCCAGTGAAAAGAAGAGGTTGAATGGGCCAGCAGCCAAACTCTGTAGTGTAAGATTTCTGAGAAGGTGGAAACCAATGGTATCCAGACTTAGTAAGATTGGCCTACATAAAACAAAATATTTAAAATTATTTTTAATTATTAATTAATAGTACATTCATGTCAAATTCTACAAGAGCACAGAGATGAAGCATCTTCTGTTCTCCAGCCACTGAGTTCCACATCTTACGGATAACTAATATTAATGTATTTGTGGATCTTCCAAGAGATTTTATATACATGCAAACAGAATACCCCTTGACACAAAACATAGCCCATTATATCCACATTCTGCACCTTTTTTTTCTCACTTACTATATCTTGAAGTTGTTTCCCAATCAGTACAAAAAAGCTTAATTCTTCTCTAAGGTTGTACATAGTAAGGTTGAGTTCAGAAACTCTTTCTTGTATGTACCATTATTTATTTAGCTAGTTCCCTATTTGATGGACACAGGTTGTTACCATTGTGCCTACATCTTAAGATGAAAAAACTAACTAGAGAAATGTAAACCTGTAGATAGGCCTGTATGTTTGACAGTAGGAGAAGTTAAGGCACCCAGATGTTCTGGGTTTAGAAAGCTAGGGGGCCAGCCAGTGGAAATTGAATATTTAGGTCAGACTTCCTCCTAGGCCCAAACTGGAATTACAACTAAAATACAGAACAATCAACCTGAATATTTAGGTTAAAAGAGCTGATATGAGGAAACTTAGTTGATCAAATTGAAACCACAAAAGTTGGCATTCATGCTGCCTGTCACTACCAGACCAATAAGTAGAGACAAGGATAGAATCTTCATGGGCACTTTCTTCAGATGGCCAGTTGATCTGAGATGATGATGGCTGCTTACCTACCCTCTGAAACCATCTCAATATCCTTTTCAACCCGACCTTTTTTATGAGAAGAAAGAGTGGGCGACAGGTTCATTAAAAAAGGTTAATTGGATAGAAGGGTAGGTTAGAGGTTTGGAAAAAAAGTTAATTGGATAAGAGCAGCAGTCCAGCAGTGATTTTACTAGTTCTTTATCTGTTGATCAACAGTTCTTTATCCACATCAGCAGTGATCCCTGCCTGGAACTCAGTGGCTCAGATACTGTCTCCACAGCTTGCAGACGCCCTGGGGAACAAAGGATTGAATTGCTCCTGGAGTCACGTGGTCATGCATTCCAGTTCCTGGAATAACAGCTATCCACATGCATTAGTCACTATTACCTATCAACTAAAGCTAAAATCTTTAACTCTTGAGCTCCCCTATCAAAATGAGCAGTAATTATACCTCACCTAAGGAAGTCTGGCAAGGTCAGTAAACCGGATGGGGGAGAGGAGTCACTGGACCAGAGTCAGAGACAACAGCCAGGAAAATTGCTGAAACTACATGTTTTTGTCATTTGAAAGACACTTTCAGAAGACCCCTTTAATAGAGAAGAATTAAGACTATTTTTGGTAGCCTCAAATTGGGACCCTTCATTCAAGCTTAAATGGATCTAGCCCATCTGGAGGGCAAGAAACCCTCTTTAGGGAAAAAGTGGTTTGAGTTCAGAAACTCTTGAAGAAGACATTCCTGCTAATTTCCAAACAGTTTGTTTTCTACCATCTTTTTCAGTAGTAGAACTTGTCATTTTAATCTAAAATAGAAAAATTGGTTAAGTTATAAAGTTGTTTGCAGAGTGACTTAAGACACTTTCAAGTAGCTAGTTTTTTGTTTTGTTTTGTTTTGTTTTTTTTTTCAGCAACTTCAGTGTGTCTGTGCTGTTACTCACAGTGTTGGTTACTGTGAGCCAAGTATAAGATACAAATTATGAAACAGTGTACAGGTGCTAGAGAAAGCTTGAGGTGGGAGAGCTGACTTTTGGTTAGAGTTGTTTGAGAGGGCTTCTTGAGCATCAAAAAATCAAGACTTTCCTTGTCCCCTTGTTTGGATTTTTTCAGATGGTTTTTCTGTTTCTCTGACAACCATCTAAGTTCACATAAGTGTCTCTTAACCTGTTTTTTTTTTTTTCATTTAATAACTATTGAGAAACTGAAAACTATAAATTCTCTTCCTAGAAAGATGTACAGACTTCTGCATGCAATTTTAAGGAATTCATGTACTCCTTTAAGCCCTGGGCCTTAGATTAAAAACCTCTGGTTTATTATGTCAAACTTTTGTTCCTACCATCTTTCATTGTCTTCTTCAATATATCTAGTCTGCCACAGCCAGGTAGCCTATTAAAATATAGCCTTTATGTTACAGCACTGCAATGATTCCTCAATACTTGCTGCTTAATATACAGGCCAGTTATTTAAGAACATTTGATGTCCTCTACTCTTGGAAATTTGATTGAATGGATGTGACAGGGTCGCACAGCTGTTTTGTAACACCAGACTGAACCAAATATTCCTGACTTACAGTACATAGCATGTTCTACCATTGGGTTTCATTACATATTTCTAAACCAAGAGTAGTTTGTGGTCTCTAAAAAGATATTTTGATGGCCCTAGCCAGCTAGCTCAGTTGGTTAGAGCATCATCCCAATAATGCCAAGGTTGCCAGTTTGATTCCCAGTCAGGGCACATACAAGAATCAGCCAATTAATTCATAAATAAATGGAACAACAGATTGATATTTTTCTCTCTCCTTTCCTCTCTTCTCTAAAATCGGTTCAACAAAAGGTATTTGTTAACAATCTGTCTCTTTCCTCTTGTAGTTATATACACTTTTAAGAGAAAAAAGCAAAGTTAATTTCCACTAATTTGTATAACTTTGCGCAACTCCAAATTACATTGTTGAAACCAAATATATTGCTTAGCTGATATGTAGTACCCTACATGCAAGGAACTCTCAAAAGAATATTGGACAGCCTGACTGGTGTGATTCACTTGGTTGGGTGTCATACCGCAAAGTGAAAGGTTGCTGGTTCAATTCCTGGTCATGGCACGTGCCTGGGTTGTGGGTTCAGTCCTGTGTGGGCACAACCATCAATGTTTCTCTCTCACATCAATGTTTCCCTCTCTTTCTCCCTCCTTTCCCCTCTTTAAAAATAAATAAATAAAGTATACATATATATTATACAGGGGTGAGCAAAATAGGTGTATAGTTGTGAGTACACAAAGCACTGTTTGTTCTTGTATTATTATTTATTTATTATAGTATTTATTTGTATTTATTTGTTTTGCCCTTGTATGTGTGTGATTGATTTACTACATCTTAAAACTACATGCTAGAGCATGGATGAACTTTGACTACATTAGGCTAAGGGAAAGAAGCCAGACACAAAAGGTCACATTGTATGATTGAATTTATGTGAAATGTCCAGAATAAGAACAGCTTTGTGGCCAGTGGCTGGGGGAAAGGCAAATGGGTGGTAACTACCTAATGGGTACAGAATTTTTTTTTTTTACCCTGTAAAAGATGTTTTATTCTGACAGGGAGGTAGCATTTTCCATATTTTTCTTTTTTTAATCATTTAAAAATTTTTCAATTACAGTTGACATACATTATTATATTAGTTTCAGCTAATGAGTACAGAATTTTATTTTGGAGTGTTGAAAGTGGAAGTATATAGAGATAGTGGTTGCACAACATTGTGAATGTACTAAAGGGCACTGAGTTGTTCCTTTTTTCTTTTTTTTGTTCTTTTTTTAATTAATTTTCTATTATGTGAATTTCACCTCAGTTTAAAGAGTGGAGTTGGCATCAGTGATAATAGTCATGTTCTTGGCAGAATTACATATACATTGTGACTTGCCTCTATATTGCTTTCATTTTCTGTTCAGCTTAGAAATCGGATTTTCTTTTATTTATTTATTTATTTACTTATTTAGTGACACCAATTTACAAGGTTTTCTTTTCATGGGTGCAAATTAAATACAATTACATAGAAATAACTGTAACTCATCATCTCAATGCTCTGGTGTAACTGCAGTTAACATTTCATTGTATATTTTTTATTCTTTTTCCAAATGAAATGCTTTTATTTTAAAAAAATTTTATTGTTGCTCAGTTACAGTTGTCCCAATCCCCTCCCCCCGTAGCTCTCCCCTGCCCTGCCTTCCTCCCTGCTCCCACAGTGAATCCCCACCCACCCCATTATCTATGCCCATGTGTTCTTTTACTGTTTCTTGACTTGACCCTTCCCACTCTTTCCCCCATTTTCCACACCTCCCTGCCCCCTCATCATTGTCAGTTTGTTCTTTATTTCCATGTCTGGTTCTGTTTTGCTCATTTATTTGTTTGTTGATTAGGTTCCAATTACAGGTGAGATCATATGTCATTTGTCTTTCACCACCTGGCTTATTTCACTTAGCATAATGTTCTCTAGTTCCATTTATGCTGTTGAAAGGGTAGGATCTCCTTCTGTCTTTCTGCTACATAGTATTCCATTGTGTAAATGTACCACAGTTTTTTGATCCATTTACTGATGGGTACTTGGGTTGTTTCCAGCACTTGGGTATCGTAAATAATGCTTCTATGAACATTGGGGTGCATAGATATCTTTAAATTGGTGTTTCAGGATTGTTAGGGTATAATCCCAGCAGTAGGATCACTGGATCAAAAGGCAGTTTCATTTTAAGTTTTTTGAGGATATTCCATACTGTTTTCCACAGCGGCTGCACCAGTCTTCATTCCTACCAACAGTGCACTAGTGTTACCTTTTCTCCACAGCCTCACCAGCATGTGTTGTTGATTTGTTAATGATGGCCATTCTGACCAGTGTGAAGTGGTATCTCATTGTCATTTTAATTTGCATCTCTCTGATAGCTCATGATGTTGAGCATTCTTTCATATGTCTTTGGGCCCTCAGTAGGTCCTCCTTGGAGAAGTGTTTGTTCAGGTCCTTTGCCCATTTTTTAATTGGATTGTTTTTCTTCCTGGTGTGGAGACTTGTGAATTCTTTACATATTTTGGTGATCAGTGTCCAAGGTATCATTGGTAAATATATTTCCCCATATGGTAGGTTATCTTTTCATTTTATTGATTTTTTAAAAAAGATTTTATTTATTTATTTTAGAGAGAAGGGAAGGGAAGCAGAAAGAGAAACGTGTGGTTGCCTCTTGCACAACCCCACTGGGAACCTGGCCTGCAACTAAGGCATGCGCCTGACTGGGAATTGAACCAGTGACCCTCTGATTCACAGGCCAGCACTCAATCCACTGAGGCACACCAGCCAGGGCTATTTAGCAGAGTCTTAATGTTGAGATCCAGGGCATTCTTGGTATCTGTCTTAAAGAGCATCATCATAAAATAACTGTTTTCTTCTTTCCTATGTTAGGATATGTTACATGAAACATGAAAAATTAGAAGGCAAGGTATTAGGGATATGGTATTGAGTAAATAGTGTATTTAAAAAGAAAAGGAAGCACCTGTGTAGGAGCTGCAACAACTGATCCAACTAGAGGATGTAGAAAACCTACTTGGCCATACTAATTTTAGGCCTCCTCAAGAGACCCTGTGTGTTTCAGAGAAGCAGTTTTACAAAATCCTTACTCCTTTCACTTCTAGCCAAAATACACATATTTCACTAGGCTTCTAGGAAAAATTTCATGTTAAAATGTAGGTGTTTGCCAAACAAATGTCAACAAATGGTACTGGAACACCTGCTATCCACATAGTACAAAGACCCCTTTCTCACACTATATACAAAAATTAACTCAAGTGGTTTATATCCCTAAATGTAAGAGCTAAAAGTCTTAGAAAATACAGGAGTGAGTCTTCATGACCTTGGATTAGGCAAAGCCTTCTTAGATATGATACCAAAAGCACGGGTGACCAAGAAATAAATAAGGGTGGACATCATCGGAATTACAGACTTCTGCTTCAGTAGAAAACTACTTCATCAAGAGAGTGAAAAAGTCCATAGGATGCAAGAAAATAATTATAAATCGTTTATATGATGAGGGACTGATGTCTAGAATTTATAAGTAACTCTTACAACTCAAAGACAAAACCCAATTTTTAAAAGGGTAAAAAGATCTGAATAGACATTTCTGCAAAGAAGATATAAATGGCCAGTCAGCATGTGAAAAGATGCTTAACATCATTTGTTTACAGGAAATGCGAATCAAAACCATTGGTGTTTGGCAGTGATTTGGAGAAATTGGAAGGAACCCTAATTCACTGCTCGTAGGAATGTAAAATGATATAGGTGCTTTGGAAAAGTTTTGTTAGTTCCTCAAAAGATTGAATATAGAGTTACCATATGACCCTGCAATTCTGCTGCTAGCTATATATCCATGAGAAAGGAAAACATATCCACGTTGAAATTTGTACACAGAAATAATGCTTATAGCAGTATATTCATAACAGCCATAAAGTAGAAACAATCCACTTGTTCATCAACTGACAAATGGCTATACAAAGTATGGTATATACATACAACACAATATTATTCAGCAATAAAAAGGAATGAAGTTCTGATACATGCTACAACATGGGTGAAATTTGGAAACATTCTATTTATATGAAATATCCAAAATAGACAAATCTATAGAGACAGCAAATTAATGGTTGCCTAGGGCTGGGGAACTGGGGGAGGAGGGGATTGGGGAATGACTGCTAGTGGTTATATGGGGTTACTTTTGGGTGATGATGAAAATGTTCTAAAATTGTTATAATGGTTACATAATCTTTTAAAAAGATTTTATTTTTATTTCTTTTTAGAAAGAGGGGAAGGAAGGGAGAAAGAGAGGGAGAGAAATATCGATTGTTGCCTCTCACACATCCCCAGCTGAAGACCTGGCCTGCAACCCAGGCGTGTGCCCTGACAGGGAATCAAACTGATGACCTGCGCAAACTGATGGTTTGCGGCTGGTTCTCAGTTCACTGAGCCATATCAGCCAGAGCCAGTTACATAATTTTTAACATACTACACATCATTGAATGTGTTAATTGTGTGAATTATATCTCAATAAAGGTATTATATTAAATGTAGCCTTTTATCTTATATTTACCTTTTATCATATTTCTTCAATGCTGAGATATACTTTTTTAAACTTTTCAATGCTTTTTGAAATAACATATGTTTTAATTGGTATATACAGTTAATGGATTGAAATGGTTTTCCATTTAGCCTCAAAAACTGTTAGAATCCAAGAAATATACCTCCTAAACTGTTATTTTGCAAAATTCTTTCAACCTAAGTTCAATAGTCTTTGGAGGAAATTGATTTTTATTGGTGATGTTAGTCCTCACCCTTTAAAAAATAACTTAAAGGTGGAGGGGGGGATATCTGTTAGAGAACTTAGTGCAATAAATGTAATAACAGACTTCCTGAGGTCCAGAGCCAACCCTTGGCTGCTACAGACATATTCATTTTGGAATTTATACACCTTTTAAGCTTGCATCTTTTAACTCCTTAAAGGCTACATATATTCTGACTCTGGTTGGTTTTACAAAGAATTCTTAGGTTTATCACTCCTGGCTTTCAAATAAGAATATTATATTTGCATTTGCATTTAAGGATGAAAGGTAAATTTTGAAACCCATATTCTTATGTTAGCTGATAAAATTCAAAGATAGGATGCTTAAATGAGTAAAATTCCAGTGTTTATTGGCTGTAGCAAAGAAGTAGTTCCAACCATAACTAATGTACTTAGTTGGAGGAATAGCTCTTGGTTTCCAACTACCCTGGAGATCTGCCCTACTGGTAAGCAATTCTTCATTAAGTGGGTGCTATTTCCCATCTGGACACCAGTTTGCTGGGTGAGCAGGAAAAAGTAGTCTAACTTAAGAAAGAAAATGGTAGTGGTACTTAGGAGACTCATGTCTTAGACAAAGTTAACTCTGAGGTGCTTTATTTTATGGTACACATGGACTAGAATCAGAAAGGTTTCAAGGAACCAATACCCATCTCTCTTACTTAGGGGCTTCAGGGTTTTTCATTTGTGGGCTCCCCTAATATCTGCTTCATTCAGCATTTCTACTGTATTTTTGATACTTTTAGTTTCTTCATAACCTCAGTTTACATATGCCTCTTATTTGCTGCCTGATGACTTTTTGGATCAGTTGATTATTTTCCCAATTCTAATTCTGAGAGAAGAAAGAATCTGATTAGTTCAGCCTCTCTTCACCAGTCAGGAGGTACAAGTCATCAAATGTTGGCTGGCCTATGGGTCAACTAGAATGTGTGCCTATCCCAGAAGTTGCTAGACAGTGGGCCATTTAGGGATAGTAGCAACTGAGGGTGAGGTACTTATCCTCTCGTTACTTGCTGTCCCTTAGTGTCCCTTCACTATGAGGAATTTAGGCTTCATAAAGACTGAGATCTTGTATCTGTCTTGGTCAACATCTCTCTCTTTTGCCTGAAACAGCATCTGAAATGTGATTAAGGTGCCTGGACTCAAAATGTGACCTTGATTTTAGTAGCCTTGAGACTTACACGAATGAATAAGCTTATCTAATGGCTTGCTTAATGCTGAGTGCCTGTGTTGATAATGCCTACCAACCCTCCTCCAATTAAGATACTGTTTATAACCCTGTATGATAAGTGAATATTTATGCAATGAATGAAAGAAACCAACTTTTTTATTTCTTTAAGAAACAAGCAAACAAATGCCAGAACACCTCCCTGGAAGCAGTGTTTATTTCTATGTAGATCACTTTGGTTTGTATATTTTCTCATTAAATATAACATGCCCTCATTTATCACTATCATAGATGGGAATGCTGGCTTTTTTCCCCCTCGGTATGTATAATTGTATAATTTATATACAAATTATCCTTTATGATTCAGGAAGTGCATTAATGCTAATCTTTGGGGGTTTTGGTTGGTCGACTTGGGGTTTTTTTGGTCAAGAATCATTGAACAGCAGTTAGAATGTGCACTGAGACCATCTATTTCAAATCCTCCATTTTATGGCCTTGAGTTTCAGTTTGGCAAAATTCAAAGAAAACATTCCCAGTGGGAGACTGCAGCTGGGGAGGGGGTGGTGCCAGCAGCAGCTTGTGAGGCTGTAAGGAGAAAATCAGAAGAGCTGACTCTTATTTCCTACTGGAGAAAAGGATACAGCTTTTGGTGACAAGCTGCATTCTTTAGCAATGACTTTATTTTTCCTTCACCACAAACCAGACTTGTACTATTTCCAGCCTCAGCACATTACTTAGGCACTTCCCCACTGGATTCATTGTTTTAATTTCTGAAATCATATCCCCTAAATTTGGTCCAACTTTATTATTAATACAGTACCTTTCAGATAAGACACATTTACTCTTTGATCTTTCTTTCTTGGCTTGTAAACTCCATAAGATTGGGGCTCATTATATTTTTCACAACATTCATCATTTTATAGGTTCTTCGTTATATGTTAACAAGCAACTGGAATGCTTCAGAGATTTTTCTCATGAGAAGGTCACATCTTGCTTTTTTGTATGACTGACCCTGTCTTTTTCCTTTGCTCTGCCTCAGCCTATTTTGTAATCCTTTGTTCCTTTATTGTTCCACCCCCTTCCATGATGCTGCATTTCTTTTCCTAACACATATTTTATAATAATTTTAAATTTTTATTTAAGGTGAATGGATTCTCTTGTTCACACGGCAGATTAAAGAAAGGATTAAGAAGAAAAACATGTTTAATTTTATTTAAAACATTGTTGCTTCTCTTATTATAAATTCTCAAAATTTAAATTCACAGAGGAAATGCATGTGTGCATGTGTGTTTTCTATCAATACTGAGGAAATGATAGATAAGATTATAAGACATTTAAGTAGTTGATAAAGGAAAGGGGAAGAAAGAGGAATGAGAAGAATGAGATGTCTACCTTGGAGGACTAGTGATGTCATGAAAGGAAGGCTAGGTATTGAGCCCCTATCTTGATAAGTACTTTACTTACATTTCCTTAGTTATTCCTTGTAACACTCTTTGAAGATAGGTATTCTGTTCATTTTTCTGGTGAGGAACCTTATGCTTAGAGGTATTATAGTTACCTACCTGGTAAAGGCCACAGCTGAAGTTCCATGAAATGTCTCTTCTCTTTCCACTATATTTCTCTGTCATTAACCTAAATAGTGGGCATAGATTTTCTGAGTTTGAGAAGGATTGTGGAAGTAGAAAGAGGTAATTAGTTTGGTTTTAGGCATCTTAAAGTTCCTGTGGGATAGATAGGCAGAAATTTGAAAGAGGCAGGATCTTCATTATAATTTATATGAGGTTTTCTTTCTTGGTTTTATTGTGGCTTAATCCAGAACATTAGCAGTTTTTCCATAGTGTGTTTCCAAAATCCTGATATGACTATATGATGTGAATTACAGGAACATGATAAGTGCTTTGGTTCAAATCATTTAGTTATCCAGTAATGTTTATTGAGTCCCTACTATGTGTCGGATACTGTGCTGAGTATATAGTATACATTGGTAAGCAAACAGACACAGTCCCTACCTTTATCAAGCTTATAGTTTACTGGTAAGAAAATACATTAATCAAATAATTGCACAGATAATCACATACCTTTTTCACCCAAAACCAAAATACCTCATGAATTATATTCGTGGACATAGTGATGAGGGCAACCAACTGAACCACCCTTGAAGGTGCTAGCATTCATAAACTGATTTATAGTATTCATTTTAGTACTAAGTGCCCTTGTACTATGGAAGTGATTAATTTTTAAACATTATTTTGGCCTGGCCCATGTGACTCAGTTGGAATGTTTTCCCATAACCAAAGTGTTATGGGTTTGATTCCCAGTCAGGGCACTTATCTAGGTTGTGTGTCTGATCCCCAGTCTGCGTGTACAGGAGGCAACCAACTGATGTTTCTCTCCCCCTTCCTCTATCCCTTCATTCTATAACATCAAGGGAAAAAATGTCCTCAGGTGGGGATTAAAAAAATAAAACATTATTTTGCACAGGTCTTCAAAATCATATTTAGGTTCTTATTTGGGGCAGTGGTGGAGGTAGGTATCATTATTTTCAGCAGTTCTCATAGAAATAGCAAAACAAAAACAACTCTATAACCCCAATGTTACAGCATATGTACTACTAACTTTATTAGGTATTTAGCAATTAGCAGGGGGTTCCAGGAAATGTAAAGAAACCCTGAAATGAGCCCTGGCTGATGTAGCTCAGTGGAATGAGCACAGGCTTGAGAACCTGAAGGGTCACTGGTTCGATTCCCAGTCAGGGTGCAAATGCCTGGGTTGCAGGTCAGGTCCCTTGTGGGGGTGTGCAAGAGGCAACCACATATTGATGTTTCTTTCCTTCTCTTTCTCCCTCCCTTCCCCTCTCTCTAAAAATAAATAAATAAAAATCTTTTATAAAATCAATCACTTTTTTTTAAAAAAGTGATGAAAATGAAAACAGACACTAAAGTAAGTTAATGGGTGACTAGCATTTGTAGGTGATATTTTTAGTAGACGATTTACTCATCATTCAGTAAGGAGCAAAAACAGACAATTATCGTGGATCCTAACAGTTTGTTAGGGAAGACTAACATTCAGATTATAACTATGTAAACATAAAATTACATCCATGACAAAAGCTGTGAAGAAAAGTAACTTGGTGTATAAGAACCTATAACAGAGGAGAATGGTTAGTTAGGAAAGATTTCCGAGAAAGTAGAAGTAGCTCAGCTGAGCTCTGAAGAAAGAAAAAGAGATATTTAAGCAGAGTGGTGATGGAGGAGGATCTGAAAGAAGGCCAGTAGGGCTAGATAGCAACAAATGAATTGTTATATGAGGAAGGAGAAGTAGATAGGTAGGTTACCAGACTATGGAAGTTTGTTAAGGACTTTGGCCTTTATCCTAACAGCAGTGGGAAGCTAACTGAAAGAGTTTTAAGATGTGTGTGACAAAGGCATAGGGTTGGATTTGTTTTGAAAGGATTGCCCTAACTCTGGGTAGATAATGAATTACGATTTTGTAGCTAATATTGTATACTAGGGAAGAATTGGGAGCTTAGACTGGAGTATTAGCAATAGACATGGAAAGAAAAGAACAGATTCTGTCAGTATTTCAATAGAAAATACATTTACTAGAACTTGGTGGTGTGTTGAATATGGTAGGGTAAGGGAGATGGTGGTACCACGGATGTCTCTATATTACAGGACTAGAAAAAAATGTCATTCATTGAGACAGTAAAGCTTTAAAGAAGACCAGATTTTGGAGGGAAGTTGATTTTTTGAAGTACTTTTGGAACACTGAATTGGAACTCTCAAGTAGAGCCTAGAGTTTTAAAAGGGAGATTTAGACTGGAACACATATTTGTGAATCATTTATAACTAATTGGTAATTTTAGCTATTAACATGGACATAGTTATTAAAGGAAGAGAATTGGACAGAAGAAGCCAGGACAAAACCAGTCACATTTGTGACTCCAAATAGTCACATGCTGAGGTATTGGGATTAGGGCTTCAACATACGGAATTTGGGAGACAATTTAGCCAATAACAGCATCTCTATCCAAAGACGTTTTTGTGTATGCTATATAAAAAGTGCTCAGAGTATTAGTTTCTTCAAGGGTCTTTTTAAATTTATTTCAAGAAAAGGAATAAAACACAAGTACTGTGTAACTACTGTTGTCACAATACGCCTTTTTCCAAGGGGCATTTCTAATGAACATCTCCACATAAAGTATTTGAAAACAAAAGGAGTCAGTGCAGGGGGTATTCTTCATTATGAACATTATCTAGAATGTTTATCAGTTCCATAGAATGACTCGTGGGACTCAGCATATACAGTGAACCCTGGTTCTTTAATTTGTTCCAGAAGGCTGTTCAAGAACAAAACTGTTCCAGATGGGAGACGTTCAAGAACTGAGGTTGACTATACAATTGTAATCAGTTGTAATTATAATTGTAATTATGTAAATCACATAATAAATCATGTGATTTATTATGGGAAAGAATACAAATCATAATCAGCAAAGGGAAAAGGTGCATGTGTTCATAGCAAACTGGCACAAGCTTCTAAGAGTCCTCTCCTACTGGTGTCTAACAGAACGCACTCAATTCCTCCAGCATTGAATGGCGCCAGTATGTGTGAACAGTTGTCTACCAGAGAAGCCCAAGGCCCTGACCAGGCACTAACTGCCTAGCACATACTCAAATTCTAGACTCCCAGAAGGAAAGCAGGTATTCAGCATAAATCATATTATTTACCCAAAAAGTTTAAGCACAGTGAGCATCAGTTAGGGAATCATGAGAACTGTCCTAGAATCTAAATCTTAAAAAATTGTGGTTTTTATATCCCTAAGATTCCATTTTGCCACCTAGAAAATGCCATTGGATCTCTAGTTACTAAACAATAACTCATATATCAGTCCACTTTTAACAGATATTGCTGGCAATTAAAATGAGGTGTGAGTGGTAAGAAGGGTGAGGCAGTGTCCATCTTTAAAATATCAGGAGTTCTACCCTGGCTGGTGTAGCTCGGGGGAGTGAGTGCAGGCTGTGAACCAAAGCATCGCTGGTTTGATTCCCAGTCAGGGCACATGTGTAGGTTGCAAGCCAGGTCCTCAATGGGGGGCATGCAAAAAGCAACCACACATTGGCATTTCTCTCCCTCTCTTTCACTTTCCCTTCCCTTCTCTCTAAAAATAAATAAACCTTTAATATATATATATATAGATATAGATACAGATATAGATAGATATAGGTATCAGATGTTCTTAGTCATTTTCTTCCCCCTATGGCTTTCTGAAAAGTTGCATGTAAACTGAAATTAGAATGTTAAATCGTTTAAAATATCTAGGTGGCTCTGAGAGACTTTCTTTGGTTTAACAAAAAATACCAAATAAGAAAATGCATCCATAATGAGAATAATTAAAAGATAGGGTTTTAATTTTAATATCTATTAGTAAGTTTCTTCATAAATTAGAGCTTTCCTTTTCTATTGTGCTTTCTGCATTCTCTTTACATAAAAAACCATAAGACCAAAGAAATCTAGCCTCTTAAAAAGCACATGCGTAGAGATACTACTTGTAAGCAATTTAGTTCTTTTTGTTTGTAGTAGATGAGTTTAAGGATTTTGGACTCCTTTATTACCCGTAGTCTTATTTATACTAGTTGTTCCAGTGTGACTTCACATGCGTCATATCCTGGTGTGGATGGCAGCTCATCAAGACCGGTCAGCTGGACTGGGACTGAGAGTCAGGAAGGTAGTTTAGACTGGAAATGGTAATCCAAAGGTTAAAAAACTCACAGCTTGCAGGGGTCATAACAGAGGCCAACATGTTTTCTTGTATTCAGGGACTAGAGCAATTAGCTTAAAGCCTGCAAACCAGAGTGATTTGATGATGGGGAGAAAACTAAGGGTTAGAATAAGTTACAGATGTTGACATTTGCAAAGCTCGTTGATGTTCTTATATACAAATGTATCATCATCCTCTAAAATGCTATTATTTCCTGTATTCAAAGATATGAAGCTATGTGTCTCAAGTCACCACAGTAAATAGCAGAGACTCTACTCTTTTAATTTTTCAGAGTGAAAATCCTATATTAAATAAAATTTTGTTCCTTTGATTCTAGGATTCTGCCAAGGTACCCCAGGAAAGGGGTGAGGAGGGGATGGGGATGCTCATCCCCTCTAGGTGACCGTTCCATCCCAGCCTCATTCTACCAGAGTTAAGGTTCTTTTAAACAAAATAGTTTTGATGTTTAAAAAACCCAGTGAAGTAGTAGACTATGTTACCTCTTCAGACCAGTTAGTTTATGAAAGTGACACTGGAGAATAGAAATTCCCAAAGTGAGCACACTGTCCTCTAGTGTTCTTGCTTAGGTAGGAGCAGAATTTGACCTTCCCCCAACCTTACAGTAAGAACTGCCTGAAATAGTCCACAGGAGTTCTAATCGAAAGACAGACAGAGGAGGTATGGCTACACTTTAGAGTTTATTTTTCTACCAGTAATAGAATCTGTTTTTACAGGGGCAGTTTGTAGATGGAGTTGATGTTCTTTGAAATTCTTAAATTCTAGATGTTATTGAAATTATAAAACCTTTATTGCAAGTGAAAAACCTTTCTAGAACCATTTATTAGAAATGCTTTATTTTGATGGCTCCCTTGAAATATTTCAATGTACTGTTCTTCAAAGTGATGTAAATGGATAAAATCCGAATCATTTAACTTAATGAATCTTCTTGCTATCCAGCAACCAAACAGTGTAATAGAAACTACTGGCTTAAAGGGAGACCAAAATTTTAATTTCAACATTGTTGGTAATTATGTGACTCAAGGTAGGCAAGCTTGAGTCGATAAAAAAGGGGGAGTTGGTCTTAGATGAACTCTAAGATTCTTTTTTGAAAAATTGTGCTTACCTCTGCCTATTTATGTATTTATTGAGGGAGGCTGGGGATGGGGGAGAGAGAGAGAGAATGAATATAAATATCACTCTGTTGTTCACTTGTTTATGCATTCATTTGGTTGATTCTTGTATGTGCCAGACCAGGAATCGAACCCACAACCTTGGAGTATCTGAATGATACTCTTACCAACTTAGGTACCTGGCCAGGGGTTCATTTCTTTTTCTTTTAATTAAATTTTATTTATTTGAGTTTCAGCTTCATTAAGGTATGATTGACAGAAAACAATTGTAAATCCAATTCATTTCTCAAAGTAAATATTGGGGCACTGTTCTACAGTCATATAATATTAGAACTGTGATAATAATAGCTAATAATTTAAAGAGCCTTTATATGTTTGTTTCATGTGGTACCAGAGACTCTTAGGATTCCCTTTTAATTCTTACAGTGGTCTTCATACTTTACACATAAAGAAACTGAGGCTCATAGAGGTTAAACTTGGCCAAGGTCTTAAAGCTAATAAGTCACAGAACAAGATCAGTCTTTTTGACCCTGAACCATGAAACTTTTCTGCATTGAAAGTTTGCCTATCAGCCATAAAACCTTGAAGGGAGTGACTAGCTAAACCAGAGATGCAATGGCTATATTTATGGTCATTAACAACTAAAGTTACTTTTATATACACTGTGAAGCCTAGTAAACAGTTATTTTTCTAGTGTATAACATAGGGCTTTAATATATGTGTTGCATATAAAATGTTCTTTGAATTTGAGCTACAAACTGAAAAATTTTGTATATGTACAAAGCTCATTTAAAAGAAAATACTCATTTAAAAAAATTCTGTTTATAAAGAAAAAAATTGCCTGTTGTCATAGTGTAGATATGCAGGGCTGAGAGAAAGTTTTCAAGCTCTACCAGAGAAACACAGTCATTTTGGTACTTACCTTCCTCTGTGAAAGCTAGAACAATTGACAGTTTTCTTACATGATGATTGCACATGTAACAGAAGTTCCCTGTATTCTGTATAACCTTCCTAATTCTCTTCTAGGTAGACAACACCTGTATAATTCAGCTGAGGCTAGAGGCAGAGTCTGTCAATATTGAGTGTCATGAAGGAGGATTGGGGAAGGGTTCATTCATGTCAACAACATACTGGACAGGGAGAAGTTATATCAATAGACCGGCAGGGAATGGTAGAGGAAATAACAAGAGCAAAGACGGTAAGATGGAAAAGCATGGAACTTACAGAAAACAGCTAGTTTGGCTACAATAATAGATACAGCTCTTTGAATGTAACATTAATGGTTGTATTAACTACCATTTGTAGACTTTCTCCAATTCCAAGGTTCACCAACTTTCTCATTTAAGGTTTGTAACAATCTTATTTATATAAGTAAGGTAAGATCTAATCCAGATAGGTTAAATAGCTTAAATATGGTTACTCTCGTTAAGTGGCAGAGAAGTAGCTTAAGCCCAAGGTTGTCAGGATCCAAGGGCCATTCTTATTAATATGAGGTCTTCTTTGCATGTAATATACATGAAATAAATATGTGGATGAAAGAAATAGTTTCTAGAAGCATTCACATGCTGGATTATTATTTCCTAAATGATAAAAGTATGAAAGTACTTTAAGTATTAATGAATTTGTATGGAAATTTATAAAGATGAAACATTGAACTACTGATAATTTACTTGTACCAGAGAATATACTCTTAATTGTTTGATAACAGATTTACATTTATTTGGTCTGAATCCCAGAGAAAAAGAGTATTTAAAGTCTTACATTGAACTGTCTTGGACAAGAAACTCAATAACTTCTGTGAGAAACGGGGTTTATAAGGATAGGGCTAATTTAAAGGGACAATGGTATCTTTAGGTGATGTTGTGGTAAAGTTTTTTTCCCCTGACTTATATCTGTCTGAGACTTTTCCCTAAAATTTCTCTTTGGAAAGGATATATATGTTTATATTTGCACCTTTATAAATTCTCAGGGTGGATGCTCTCTCATTTATTTTATTTTGAACCACAGAAGCCTTTAGTTCAAAACAGCCCCAATTGATGCCAGCTCTGGATGATTATGGAGGTCACTTCACAGAATTTCTTTTTAAAGCTTAACACAAATTTAGCAGTTACTCCTGGAGGCAAAATCTCATAGTTGCAAATGTTGGCTGATATTATAAACAAGTGCTTAAATTGTAGAGATCATGAGTGATCCTACAGGATGAATGGAAATAGCATTTTCTAATGTAATATGAGTAAATAGTTGTGATTTGACATTATATTCCCTGTGACAGTTTCATACATGGATGCAAAGTGATATGTCTCAGTTCACTCAGTGCAGATGTTCTTTGGAAAACATCATATTAAGTGGCTCATATAATAAAAAATTATATGTTTTTATAATTTTTTATTATATGTTAAGTGGCTCAAATAGTTCTAGCCACAATGAAATTATTAGATCAGAGATGCACTATCTTACTCATACCTCATTGAGGTGTCTTCTCAAATGTCTCATCAGAGAGGTTTTCTCTGAGCATCCTATGTAAAGTAGCAACTTCTGTCACTCTAGGAACTTTATTTTTGTTTATTCTAAATTCCCCATCACCTGACACATAACAGATACTCAGTGAATATTTGTTGAAAGAATATATAAAGAGTATGAATAAAATTGTTTTAAAGATGTGAGTAGAAAACCAATATGGAACATGTCTAAATACATTTTAAATAGTAATAATATGATAAGCAGGTATTTGGCTATTTAATTTATATCCCTAAAAGCTGTGTATTGCATTTGGGTGGAAAGGTGGTCTCATTTTGGCTCACCCAGTTATCATATCCAAAAACCTAAAAGGAATTTTATAAAAGTTTATCGCAACAAATTCCAGTCTTTTCAGGTAAAGAGTAAATTAATGTTAAGGTTGCTGTCTATATGGAAAGAAAAAATAAAATTGCTAATAAGAGCCTGTAGTAGCCAGTGCTTTTTTTTCCCTCCATTTTCCATGTCTATTATTTTTTTCATTATGTTATTGATTATACTATTACATTTTTCCCAATTTTTGTCCTTTTGTCCACCTACATCCAGCACCCCCCCACTCCCTCACAGCAATCCCCACACCATTGTTCATGTCCAATGGGTCATGCGGATAAGTTCTTCAGCTACTCCATTTCCTGTACTGTACTTTACATCCACATAGCTATTCTGTAACTACTTCTTTGTACTTCTTAATCCCCTCACCTCTTCACCCATTCTCCCACACCCCCCTCCCATCTAGCAACCATCAAAATGCTCTCTGTATCCATGATTCTGTCTCTTCTCTTCTTGTTGGCTTAGTTTGTTTTTTAGATTCAATTGTTAATAGATATGTATTTATTGCCATTTTATTGTTCATAGTTCTGATATTCTCCTTTCTCTTAAATAAGTCCCTTTAACATTTCATATAGTAATGGTTTGGTAATGATGAACTTTAGTTTTTTCTTGTCAGGGAAGCTCTTTATCTGATCTTTGATTCTAAATTATATCTTTGCTGGGTAGAGCAATCTTGGCTGTAGGCCCCTGCTTTTCATGACACTTGAGAAATCGGCTGACAGTCTTATGGGAATTCCCCTGTAGGTAAATAACTTTTTCTTGCTTCTTTTAAAATTCTGTCTTTATCGTTAACCTTTGCCATTTTAATTACGATGTGTTTCAGAGTGGGCCTCTTTGCATCCATCTTGTTTGGAACTCTCTGTACTTCCTGGACTTGCTTGTCTATTTCCTTCATCAAATTAGGGAAGTTTTCTTTCCTTATTTTTTCAAATGGATTTCCAATTTCATGCTCTTTCTCTCCTCCTTCTGGCATGCCTGTGATGCAAACGATGAAACATTTGAAGTCCTCCCAGAAGCTATTTGCACTGTCCTCGTTCTTTTAATTCTCTTTTCTTTTTCTTGTTCTGATTGGTTGTTTTTTGCTTCCTTATGTTCCAAATCATTGGTTTGATTCTTGGCTTCATCTGCTCTACTGGTTCCCTGTAAATTGTTTTTTATTTCAATTAGTGTATCCTTCGTTTCTGATGAAGGAATCTTTTTTGTGCTGTTGAGGTCCTCACTAAGTTCCTTGAGCATCCTTGTAATCATTGTTTTCAACTGTGCATCTGATAGATTGCTTATCTCCATTTGGTTCAGTTCTTTTTCTGGAGTTTTGATCTGTTCTTTCATTTGGGCCGTGTCTCTTTGTCTTCTCATTTTGGTAGCCTCCCTGTGTTTGTTTCTATGTATTAGGTAGAGCTGCTATGACTCCCTGTCTTGGTAGTGTGGCCTAATACAGTAGATGTTTTGTGGGGTTCAGTGGCACAACCTCCCCTATCACCCAAGCTGGGTACTCAAGGTGAGACCTTTGTGTGGGCTGAGTACACCCTCCTCTTGTAATTGAGTTTTGATTGCTGTTAGCAGGTCAATGGGAGAGATTTACCCAGGTCAGTCAGCTACAAGGACTGGCTGTGACCACAGACCACCAACTTCTGCCCTCTGTGGAGGATCATCTGTGCAGGGGCAGGGTGGTGGTGCTCTGATGTGGTTGTAGCTGTCCACTGGATGCATAGGCTCTGGGGTTTCCCAGGTGATGCAGGCAAGGTCAGCCCCAACCTGTGTTCTGTCCCAGGCCACCCTGCATGAACTATAAAGCAACCTGACATGGCTGCTAACTTTTGCTGGGCTTGGAGATTCCCAGGCAAAGCCAAGCTGTGATCCTAGGTTGGCTGCTTCTGGTGCCAGGCCTGGGGTCACTTAGCAAGAGTTATGAGGCCTGAGGACTAACAGAAGTCAGCTGCTTGTTTGAAAAGATCTAGGAAGTTGTGAAGTGTGAACCAAGTCCTATATAGAAAAGCTATGGTTAACAACTTGGGTGGAACAGAACCTCAGGGGATCTCCAGAGTAGGGCAAACGGTATTAGCCAGGTTGATGGAGTCTCAGATATGCCACCTGCTTGCTGGCTTCATGGCTTTGTAGGCAGAAGGTTCAGCAAAGGGACAATGGCCTCTGCGTACCTTTCTGACTGCGAGAAAGCTGTTCCTAGCTCTCACCTAATGTCAGGCATTTCAGTTCCTCCCTGTATGCCACTGGTACCTTTCAAGCTGCCACCCTCATGCTGGAGCTCAGAAGGAGTGAGTCTAAGTAAGTTTTTGTGTGTGTTCTTTAAGAGGAACTGCTTGGGACTCCAGAAGTTTCTTGTACCCACTCAATCCCCACTGGTTGTTGTAGCCAGAAGTTACTGGGACCTATCTTCCTGGCACTGGAACCATGGCTTTGGGACCTGGTGTTGTGTTGGGCTAGAACTCCTCGCTCCCGAGATAGCCCTCCTGAATTTTTGTCCACCACACGTCAGTGCGAGACCAGCCCATTCTGTGTCTCCAGCCCTCCATCAGTCTGGATGGATCTACCAGTCTAGATGGATGTGGTTTCCTTAATTTTGTAGTGGTCAGACTCCCGTTCATCTCAATTTCTGACCATTCTGAGTGATGGTTATTCTATATTTTAGTTGTAATTTTGATGTAGTTGTGCAAGGAGGCGAGCCATGTTTACCTACACCTCCATCTTGACTGTAAGTTTTGGCCAATTCTAATGTAAATGGTGTAATGGTATACTGAGGCCACAAAACTCCATTGTGACCTTCAGGACATTGCATACAGTTTATTAGATGAATTAATTATATTGATTTATCTATTCATGTATCAGGAATGAATATCTATCTGGGTTTTATGGTCCCCATGGAGAAATACTTCATATAACATTTCATGTTGGTTTTTCAGGGAAGCTTGTGTTTATATCCTTCAAAGTAGGTCAGGTATGCTACAGTTAAATTGGAATAAAACAGAATCTCATACCATTGTACACTAGCTCAGGCTACCTCTCCCTAGACTCCCGTCCTCCCTCCAGTGAAAAATAAAAGAAACAAAGGAAAAATGTAAACCCAAAAAACAGATTTTTAATAAAATATCCTTTTCTCCATTTCTTAAAATTTAGGAACAAGTTCCAGTTCCAGTCTATCATCCAACACCTAGCCAGACTCGCCTAGCAACTCAGCTGACTGAAGAGGAGCAGATTAGGATAGCTCAAAGAATAGGCCTCATACAGCATCTGCCGAAAGGAGTTTATGACCCTGGAAGAGATGGATCAGAAAAAAAGATCCGAGAGTAAGTTTTAATAAATTTATACATGTTTCAGAGGTCTACCTTCAGAGATTTTCTTTTGAAAAATACTCCCTGCATTTTATTAGTCAGATACTGTAATCAGTTAATGCAAGAGAATATTTAGATGTAGCAATTTAAGAAAACTTTTATATAAAAATAGCTAAAAATGATGATAAACCATTTTATATATTGCTTGTGTCCATTTGGATGAAAGTTGATGTCAGCTAAAAATGATCCATCTTTGTATGAACTAGTACCAACATTGCCTCAGCTGGGAAAGCAGTTTGGCAGTGTGTCAAGGACCTTCAGGTCTACTGTACCCTTTGAAACAGTTAATTCTAGAGATTATCCCAAAATATGTACTTCACTCCAGTTCCTATAGCTTTATGCATAAAGATATTCACCATAGTTTTATTTAGTGAAAAACAACAGTAGAGGTATAGTTAAGTAGTCAGTTGTGATATAAGAATACTTTGGTTGGTTATGTAGCCATAATCAATTGGCTTATTCAAATAAATAAACAAATAAATCAGACTAAAAAAAATAAATTGTTCATAAGGGTTTTTAGTGATATGAGGAAAATCTTGTATCAGTTTCTTGAACGATTTTATTAAGCCCGATGAGTTGAATATAAAATTTTACTTCTGGGGAGTTTTTGTCCTCAGAATTATTGTCTGAGAGCTTCTAATGAAGGCAGACATACTTGTTGTAGGTTGAGAGTGGTCTTGCCAATTCAAGCTTGATGTAATTTACTGTGTTGATGTTTGACTGTTTGAGCCATAGCACCATTTAGTGCTGGCAATTAAGATCGTAGCCTATCTAGAATACTGACTTTTGAAACACTGCAGAATTGGGTTGCTTTTTGAACATGAGGAAGAGTGTGGTCAACTTGAAACTGGGGTTAATGAACAGAATTCCAGCCTACAGCAGGCCAATAAATAGGCTGAAATTAGTATTCTGTTTCTATATGTAGTTATTAAAATGCAAACTGTCTTACTCCTGGACTTAGACTAAAAACTCAGTTCAAGGAAACAAAGTTTATTTAGCTGGTAGTTTCCTACCTAAAGCATCACATTCTCCTTTCATTGTCTTCTACATGTATCTGTTTTACAAGCACAGTTCTGGCAATGGACTTGATCCACATGTGGTCCATTTCTCTGTGTTATGTTGATTGCTCTCAAATCAGGAATTGAAATAAGAGATTGTGGATGGTTTAACACTTACAGGAAAAATTTTCAATTTGCTTTGGTGGTAGGATGACATTTTTATCTGTTCAGATTAACACTGTCTTCGTAATGAGATTTTAAAGAGTATTCTAAAGAGATCACTTCTCTAAAAATGCTTTCTAATTTTTCTCCCTCACTCCCAACAGGTGTGTGATCTGTATGATGGACTTTGTTTATGGGGACCCAATTCGATTTCTGCCGTGCATGCACATCTATCATCTGGACTGTATAGATGACTGGTTGATGAGATCCTTCACGTGCCCCTCCTGCATGGAGCCAGTTGATGCAGCACTGCTTTCATCCTATGAGACAAATTGAGCCAGGATCTCTCATCTGACTTCAAGTGAACCGTCATTTTTGGTGGTTTTGATCTTTTGTCACTGAGCCCAAAGAGCCAGGGATTAGGAATTAAGATCATGCACAAAGTTTCCTAAAGATTTCTGAATGGCTGCAGATGTTAGGGGAAAGTATGTCATATTTTAGAAACTTATGGGGAAAAGTAGGATGGTATTTTTATGTAAAGCCTTGACCCAGTGTTTAAAAAAAGTATAATTGTATTTAGATCTTGTTATTGCTCCAGTACATAGGAATTGTGTAAAGTGTTACAGCAGCTGTACATGTTTCAATTGTGTGTGTTGAAGATTAGGAAAAAGATAGTGATTGTTTTTCCTAAATGATATAACTTTCTTCTCCCCCCAACCCTAAATTCTTTTCTCAAGTTGCTGGCATTTGGGTCAAGGTTTTATTAAAAGCTACATTTTATAACACTGGCACAAAAAAAAAGTAGTTTTAAGCTTGTTTGCACAGTTCTTTTTTTCCATTGGAAATGGAATTCATTGCCTTAGGTCTTTTTTAATAGTGTATTATTATCGTTGGGGCTGGCTCTATGCTTGAAAACCAGTTTATTTATAACCTGTTATGTGCTATATCTGTTTGCAGTTAGGAAATGCAGAATTCAAAGTGATCTCCTAGCTTGTAAGCAAACTGAGATGCACTATCCCTTTTCTATTAAAAAAATGAGATAATGTGTCAAGAAACCAACTCTAATTAAATGGGGTTTAATATTACCCTTTCTTGTGCGTTTTATCTAATTATTTTGGTTAATATGGTGATAAAAGTTAAAAGTAAAGGTAAATTTTAAATATTAAGATTTCTGATTTATTGAAATAGAATTATGCCATGAGGCTTATGTAAAAATGAAAGTGGCACCATGGTGAAACTGAGAAAAGTTTCTCAGTTTAACAATTTTGATTTATTTCTTATGACCTCCCTCCCTGTTGTCTTGAACCATAACAAAAGGATACTGCATCTCTTATTATTGTAGTGCTGAGGTTAATTGAAGTTACACAAAATGCATCTCAGTCTCATTTTTCTTGGGAAGCCCTGCTAGCTGACTGACAGGTCTGGTAAGCAAGGAGAATTAAGATAAATGTATTTCATGTTTTGCACACAAATGCAGAATTTGTATAATCACATGACTTCATAGTTGTCATCTGAAAAAAGAAGGAATTTCTCCTTTATCTTTTTCTTGCAGTTAATGTAAGAACACTGAATCTCTAAGCTTCTGAAATGTTAGAGGTAGAGATGGTCTAGTAAAGATGTAGTTGTAATGTTTTATCCACTTAGCATGTGTTTATTTTCCCTTATGTACTCAAAGGTGATTCATTTGTTCAGCTCAGTGATATACAGCTAAAAAAAAATTAGAAAAAGGAGAAGCAATTTCAACTTAACAAATCCGAAATGTTTCTTATTATTTTATATTGAGTTGAATATTTGACTCTAACACTTTTCTACATACAAAACACAAGTATCCTAAAGGTTCTTCATAACTGCATTATAGAGGAATTAAGTATGTCATAAGTACTTCTTAAAGATTTGATGTTTGACTCTACTATCCATGTGTTGGTTTGTTTTCTTATGAGCCCCATGATGGAAAGACTTCAAGATGAATTTGAGGGGGGAAATGAAAGAAATTAGATTGTCAGGTTCTGTTAAATTGTTACATGTATCTTGCTTAAGTTTTTGTTTATTAATTTATATCCACCCAATTACATAAAGCAAATTTGGAGGAAACCTGAAATTGTGTAGTATTTTTAGTGACCTTACTTTTTTTATTCTTGTATTTTCTGCTTAAATATGATGTCTGTGTCATCAAGTATTATAGCCAGACTTTTTTTCCTAGATCGTTAAATTTGGTAAATGAACTTTTTACAAAAAATCATTTTCTGTGTTATTGTTAGTCTTCTTTATGCAAGGCTTCCATCACAGACGTTTGGCAGTGATATTGAAGGAACCAGTATTGAGCTGAATACTTTTTTTTTTTTTAGGGTACTTTGTATTCTTTGATTTCAGTCATCACTTACTATGTTAAAAAACATCAATTTTGGCTTTTCCGAAGTCAAATAAAGTTATAATACAATTGTTAAGGGCTAAAGTTAGAGTTGATTACATGACAGTATTCCCCAAGTTACCTAATCCTGTCTTTAAAATAGGTACATATAGATTTAATTAATTACTTTTAAATCTCTAGGTATATATACTTTTGGGAAAGTATTTTTTATGGCTTGGCATTTAATACCATCTAATGATAGGTGTAGAAGCTTGATAACTTCGATTTTCTAAAGCCAGATGACAGGTTCATCATATTTAGATTTGAGCAAGATGTGTTCATGTTTGGCTATAGGATTTTAAATGTCTGAAAAGCCTAATAAGGAAAAAATAAAAGAATCTTACTCTTTTAAATGTAAATCCAACAAATTGAAATACTTTCAGATACTTATAGTTGGGTTCACACAAACCTTTTCAATTCAATGAGTGTTCCTTGTGGAGAACCTCTTAAAGAGGTATTATAAGACTCTCCCCTTGTATCAGTATCCCGTGTGATATTAAAACAGTATGATTTTACAGAATACAGTGAACATTGAAGTAGCAGATTATCCACGTACAAAGCTCCTTCATTAAGGAAGCATGCATTTTAAAAAAGGAATAACAATAAAATTGAAGGTAAGTTTCTTTGGCATAAATTAGAAATGTGTACAGTTTGGTGTCTACCTCTGCTTACAAAGGCACCTGGCTAGTAGTCAGTTTTTCAGTCAGCTGATTCACTTGCGTGTAAGTGCATCATAGCTGACATCATAACCTCAAGTAATTTTTTAAGCCTTTAATTTTGAAATTAGTGGACATGCGAAAAGTTGGATTTTTCATCGTAGCTCCTGAAGTAATATTAAATTTACTCATCTGAATTTAAAGATCATCTACTCTTTTACTGGGTGAGAAGGAAGCCAGAGGAAATAGTGTGTTAGCTTCCTTCTGTACCCTCTCTGGATCGCTCCCCTGCTCTAGTAGTATGCTCACCTGAACTTCCCTGAGACACAAGCCTGGTTCAGGACGTCCCCATCACAGGAGGCATGAGTGTGAGAGCCCATTAGAAGTTTAGATCCACCCGTGTATCTCTTTATATACATTTTTTTTTCCCTTAGGAAGAGGTACTCAAAACTTAAGTGCTTAATAAATGCTTGTTAAATAAAGTATAGAGTAAAAATGTCCAACTACAAAGTGTTCATTATTGCACTGAATACAATTACTGATTGACCCACTATTAAGTGAGATTTTTCTAAGAGCTATCAAAAATAGTTTCTGAAAGAATTTTTTCTCACTTCTGTATACATCAAAATATGTATTTGCCTATGCTCAGGTAGTGATTTAATGTTCACATTTGAGATTTAGACATGCTTTAGTTGTGATTTAAGCAAAACATAAGGGTTTAATCAAGTAACTGAATGTTTGGTTGAATTACATTATATAAACATCTTAGAATAGTACTTTTCCTACGTAGTTTAAAAGATACAGTAAGTTAATTTTATGTATTTAGAGAAAACTTGCTGGACTGTTTGGTAGCTCTGCACCTACAGTATTTTTAGCTAGAGAAAAATAACCTCCATCTATTTTTTTAGTTCCTAGGAGTTACATTATGACACATTAGGGTTTATATTAAAACATACGGAAGTTAGTAAATGGATGAAGCACATATATTTGGGAAATTTAATTTTTTAAATACTTTGTAATTCCCTTTATGAGAGCCTCTGAGTGTAAAGACATCTCCCCAAAATTGATTAGCCTACTTAAATTCTAACCAATCCTTTTTAAAATCACACAGGGTAATTTAAAAAATAACAACAGTATTGGGTGCTTATGGATTATTCAGAGTTTGGCTGCTCAGGTAAGAGTGCTCAGACTTTGCTTTTCCATTTGTCCTTTAGTTACTTTCTTATTCTTTAGCATGGAAATAGAAAATCCCAATGAATCCCTAAATAACCCAGTAACTGATTCATGAAGTTTTTGTTAGAGGCATCAGTGAAGTTTTACAGAAGGGGGTCAGACCTATCTGCACACTTTAATTGTCCACATTATTCTCTTGTTTGCTTTGTCACTCTGAGAAATAGTCATTAGCTCAGGACAGTAACTGGAACCATCTGATTGTTGTGATTGACAGACTAAAACCACTTAATCATATCATAAAGTTTTTTAGGAAACTTTAAGAGAGATGCTAACTTTCCTTTACATTTTTGTTTCTTGAGAAAAGTTACTGTCCACTGGAAGATGTAGTCATCTTTGGATGCTTTCCACAGAAAGTTTGTTTTCCTTTGCATACAAATGAAGAGCAAAGCAGCATTATGAATAAGGTACACTTTAGGCGTCTAAGATTGATTGTGTTCAAAGGGGGAGCAGCACCTGTTTGCTTTGAACCCCTTCTGTAACATCGGTGCTTATAGGCTCCAGGTTTCTTGGCACTGAAAAAAAGAAGTTGAAATAGGTAACTGAGGGTTTGCCTCAAGAGTGTGGTCACAGTGGTGAACTCTCAATACTTGCAAGAAGATTTGGTTGGCTTTTCTTTCCTTTTTTTTTTTTTTTTTTTTTAGATTTTTTAATTTATTTTTAGAGAGAGGGAAGGGAGGGAAAGAGAGAGGGTGAGAAACATCAATTGGTTGCTTCTTGTACACGCCCCAACTGGGAATTGAACTGGCAACCTTTCACTTTACGGGACAGTGCCAAACCAACTGAGCCACATGGATCAGAGCAGATTTGGTTGGCTTTGAAAAATGGTAAGCCCAGCTGTTCTCTGGGGACCATGTAGTAGTTAATTTAATCATTCAGGATCCCAAAGCATTGTATGAAATGAGAAGCCTGGACTATGCTATCAGAAAGACATTGAGATTACTTCCAGCACTCTCCATGCTAGAGTTGGGAGAATAGGCTACGTTCTGCCAATTCCAGAATCAGAGCCAGTCCTTGAGCTTTGACAGTGTAGAATCCTGACCTGTCTATGAGGGTCACTGAACTCAGCAGACAGAATATAGATTAATAGCTGTAGTTTTAGGGTGTGTAGTATATGGGGAAGGAAAATTATTTTTTACAAACTATTTGTCTTCATGGCCTTGCTTACACTAATAATCAATATAATGTTATCTTGACATGAGGAAGAATAATTTATAAACATTCTTTGTGGTAGTTAGCAGGTATTGTATCTAGTAGGGCATTTTGAGATGGTTTGTTATTGCAAGTACCATTCTCAGGACTATATTTCTTAAACTTTGAGTTAATAGCTTTGAAGATATTCTTGAAGTTTGGTAAGCTGGGTTTCTGATTTTTGTGACGAGCAAAGGATATGAAATGACAACTTATATTGATTCTTAGAGCCTCTCACTTAGCATATTGAAAGTATTTTTTTCCCTAAGTCTTGTAGCTGGTGAAGAGAAGATGTATTTTTATCCAGCAGTTTTACACAAAGCAGAGGTAAGTGCTGCTGGAAGCATTTGGCATGGGCACCAGCCTCCAAAATTCCAAGTTTAACCCTATATAATCCATTCTTCACACTGCAGCTAGAATAAGTTTAAGTAAATTGGATGATGTCATTCTTCCACTTAGAATTTGTATAGCTTCCCACTGCTGAGAGTAAAATCCAAACTTTTTAATGAAGAGAGTTGGCTTTCTGTCTGTCTTCTTTCATAGTACTCTACCTTCTAGCCTCATGTACTTACTTTCTTTTTTGTGCTTTCTTTTTTGTGCTTTCTAAAATATCCAACTCATTGCTATCTCAGATCTTTTGATATTAGAATTTCTGCCCTGTAGTTCACTCCCTCAGGTTGCTCCAATGGCTGGCTTATCCTCTGGACGAAACACATCCTGTTTACTTACACCATGGCTGTAATTCTGTGGTTACTTGTATGTCTTCCTCATCAGACTAAGCTCCATGAGATCAGGACAGTTGGACATTGATAGTTATTAAGTGAAGGGGAGGAGAGTGGGGAAGAAGACAGGTCCTAAGGAATCCGAGCATTTCTGGTGCCACCAAGGAAGGGAGCCACCAAGGAAGTCCCCATTGGAAAATAGGGATCTTATACACAGGATTTTTGAGGATGGCAAGAAGGGCAAAAACAACTTTCTGGCAATTCTTGTCATTAACCAGTGCCACAGGTTGAACCCACTGTCCTCATCCTTCCCTTTACCTTGGAATGTAGCAAGCCATAGTTCCTGCATATGAGCTTAAAAAAAAAAAGACATAGTGTGGCTACCTCTTGTTTTTGTCTGCGCAGTACCCCATCTAACATAGGGTCAGAGCCAAGAGATGGAGAAGCACTAGAGCCCTTGATTCAGTCATCTCCAAGGCCTACTCCACCACTGCCTTCCCACAGTATATGAGGACAAATAAACATACTCCCTTAATATACTAGGGGCTATGCTAGGGTGTTTTCATTATTTCTTTTTATTCTCAGCAATCCTGTGAAATAGTGGGCATTAGCCTCATTTTATGTAAGTGTAAACTGATTTTCAAAGCAGTGAAATAATTTCAACTAAGTTTGAATCCAGTCTGTGCTCTTTTTTCCACTACCCCATGTAATTAATAGAACTTAATGTTGGTATTTTTAGGAGAGCATGCTTTTCTCTTACTGTAAATTTGCTCATAGTCTCTTTCCATAGATAGTTGCCTGAAGGCTACAATCCAGGAGTGACAGATTTCTGGCCTATGGACCACTTTGACCCACAGATGTGTTTGGCTGGACAGCCAAACTTAAAATTTAATGCGTGTAGCATGCGATTCCCAGTTGTCAAACGTTCCTGCCTCTTACTGTCTTCACCAAACCTCTTTTAGCACGTGGCTTGCTACCCCTCCAGCCTCAATCCTGGCCTGAGCCTCTGTGTCTGTTCAGGCTTCACTTCTTGTCTGTGGAGTAGCTGACCAGAACTCCACCTGTCCATCTGGGGGATTCGATCATGCCTTTTCCTCCAGTTTCCCGTGATGATTTTGTGAGCAAATACTGTTGCTTAAGAGTTGCCTTTGATTTCTTTTGGGTTTGTCCAAGTTAGACCCCGTCCCTACCTCATGAAGCCAAGTGCCCTAGGGAAGCTGCCACACAGACATATGTTCTCTCATGTGTTCCAAGCCAAGGATTTCTGGTTGTTGAGCTTTTAGCTACTACCTTAACAGTGGCCCAAGTCACTATAAGTCAGATTCAACTTTAATCTGATCGTTTTAAGCTCCCCCAGCAATTTAGCAGAGCATGGGCAACTGCTTTGCTTCAGATCTTTATGCTTCATAGTAACTGTGGTCTTACGCAAGTTATTTGATGTTTCAGTTTTCTCGTCTGTAAAATGGCCATAATAGTCCCTATGTATTAATGTGGTTATGAGGATTAGAAATATGTAAAGTGTTCAGAATAGCAACTGGTAAATAATGAGCACTCGATACTAGCTATTTTTTCCCACCCAGAACATATATATAGTGTCTGGTGTTCAGAAGTGTTTATTAATGATGTGAAGAAAAACAAGAAAACCCAGTCCAGTCATTTGTGAGGTATTAGCTGTGACGTGTCTGATTAAACTCGAATGTCAACTTTTAGAAGTCCATTGTGACCTTCAATAATTGTTTTCACAAAGGAAGGGCTCTATTACATTTTGTCATTTGATAGTTGGCTTTATACAGTGGAGGCAATTCATAGATTGCTAAGTTAGGAATGAATTTTTCAAGCCCCCAAATGCAGCTCCTTGGACTTACCCTGTTGGGCAGTAATGAGCTTTGCACCAGATTTCGCAGGAGCTGTGCTAACCCGAGCATAATGACACTTTCCAACGTTGGAAACTGCATTTGGGGACAGGAGTGAGAAGTGCCCATTGGCTGCATGGTTTTTGAAATCCAGGCACCTCTCATTATTACTGAACTAGTGTGATGGTGCCAAGGACATAGGAAACAGTTACTGAAAAAGCACACTGTGAAGCTTTAATTTTGAGGCAAACAAGGATAAGTTGTCTGTTCTCAGTCATTTTAGAAGTAAATTTGGGAGTAACTCGAGAAAAGTGTCTTTAGACTTTATTCCTTTGTTGAACAGTTCTAGTACTTACAGGCTAGGGCTTTCTAAAAACCTCCTGGTGCTGTTTATTGTTCAGTTGCTGGGAGTCTCCCACCGGGACCTCAGCCAGGTCTTGGGGTGGTGTTGGCCTTTGAGGGTCCTGGCTTTGCTCTCAGGTCATGCTTTTGCTGTGAATGACCATAGCTGTTTTGGAAGCACTCCGGTTCTGACTTGAGAGATAAGGAATAGGGAATCCTGCCAACACGTGGGAGAACTGATAGGGACCGGCACACTGCCGAAAGCCCCAAGGGCCTGTGACCAGTGAGAGGCAGAGGTAGACTTTCCGTTGTCAAGGGCCTGTTCAGGTCATGTTACATAGTTGCCACTTCCTGACAACTGAGTTCCTGTGTGTGGCACAGGGTATATAGACTTGCCCCAAATGAGGATTATTTGCTCTGTGGGTATCCTGGGCTCCTGTCGAGGCCCCAGGTTGAGGAAGCCTGTAATTTCTGGTTGAGTAGATTGGTAACACAAGGCTTTGGCAAAAAGTAGAGAGTTGTGTATCTGTTGCTGCATTTTGGAGATGAAAACCCACCAACAGACTTAACCAGAGTGAGAATCAGACTGTCGACAGCAGGAAAGAATATAATCTGGCCCAAGCTGTTAATTTTCAGGAGGTCTATGACTTTCCCAAGGTTACTCTCAAAATCAATAGCAAAGCAGGGATGAGAACTGAAGTCTCCTTATTTCTAGGCCAAAACTCTCCACCTGATCAGCTCCCTATCCAGGGCAGATGTGCTGGAAAGATCTGTAAGAGAAGTAACCAGAAATGGCTCAAAGCAGACACAGTGAGAAGCTCGTAACAGAATTTTCACCTTCAAAGGCCTCTGCACTAGGATAAGTGGTGTCAGACACCCTGCGTGTTCACCCTCCACCCTCCCTCACACGCATGTTTTTCATAGACTATCTCAAGCTGCAGATGGGATAAAGGAGACAAAGCCCACTGATTTCTCTTATCAGCCAGACTGCAGCCAGGGCAGCAGACAGAGGTAAAGGTGATCTGGGCTAATTAATGAAGCCCAGCAAGAAAGAAGCAACAAATACAAGGAAACCATCTGGCATAAATTTTTAAAATGCAAGCAAAAGCACCTAAAATGAATGTTGAAATAAAAGGGTTTTTTTAATAAACTATTTTGCAAATTATGTTTGGTATCCTATGTCTAGTGCTGCTTTTATACAGCAATAGGTAGGGTTAGAACCTACCTATTGTGGGGGAGCTACAGAAAGCTGTCCTCTCAGCAGCCTGCCTGTAGTCACCCTCTCACCCCTGCCCTGCCCAACAACCTAGAAACAGGCTGGTCTCCCAGCATCCAGGCTTTGGAGGAGATAGAGCTTGCAGAGGACTGCTCTATGGAGATTAGTCTTTTGTCTAGTCCTAACAGAATGAGAAAAAATTTTTCACAGCATCTCTGCTGACAGTTTGCTTTCTTTCCCTAATGATAATATGCCTTACCTAAAACCCATCCACTATCTGTCAGAGGAAGCTGGTTGACTGTATGTTAGTAGATTAACCCACCCAGCCACTGGCAAGGTGCTCAGGAGTGTTTGTTAAATACAGCAGTGCTGAAAGATTGGAAAGTTGTCTGTGGTCCTTCCCTTACAGAAATTGCATTCATGTTCTTTAGTGACCTGTTCACAGATGAACATTTTTACTGTGTACATGAGTTTTCTGCGGAAATGGTTAAATTGAAGTGTGCTGTCATGAGATTCTGAATGCTAAAACTTGGTCACTGAACTTGAGTTCTCATTTTAACAGTCCCAGAAGTTGCCAGTACAGGTGGTTTTAGGGACCAGCAGGGTAATAATATAAGTGTTTGAAGACACCTGTGTTCAGCTCCAAGTGATTGTTGCCTTGTTGCTTATAGTAATAAGGCACAATGTTGCTGGATCTTTTTTTTTTTAATAAGAGGCTGGAAACAAGATTTGTGAAATCTCCCCATCTTTAAATGTTGGTGACTTATTCTAAAAATTTTAGAGTATCATATTATCTAAATAAAACAGGTTTCTGATCCAGACTTTCTGCCCTAAGAATTCAGGCAACACATATTTTACTGAAATCAATGTTGCATGATCTCTTTTAAGCATGTAAGTTTTATTACTTAAATATCTATTTTCTCTTAACTAAAAAGTTTAAAACATATACAGTAGGCCAAGAATAACCAGAAAAATGCTGTCAGTAAATAAGTGTACTTCAGAGTGAAGTACAGAAGATTTCAGATTACTCCCAGTGGTTTCAGTTTGAGAACCACCCCTCCCCGCAAACTTCTTGGCACAGAAGGAGCCGCACAGCTCCCTGTCCGGCCCAGCATCCCCGCTCCTGACTGGTGGAGACTGACTTTTTTCCTGCAGATCCACTCAAATGAAAATTATCTCACTAAAAAGATAAGTTTGATTTTTTTTTAAATTGGGAAGATACAAAGGGAGTTAAAATGAAGTGTAAGGAGTAAGACAGGGGGTGTCTTTGTGCAGCCCCCAGAAGTTTTGAAGCCTGAGGTGCAGACCCTCCTGGGGTCCTTCCAGCCCCAGTAGCTGAGACCTTGCTGAAGTTTTTGAAAAGCAGTTTCGCCTTTGGCATCATACAGATTTACCTCCAGATCAGTAAGGATTAAAGCAAAGATATACAGGTGGTTGGTTGGTGGTTTTTAAAAAAGCCAACTATGATCCCATCATTGTATTTCTAAGGAAAATGTAAACTGCGCGTACATTCTCTTAAACATCACAGTGAAAAACAAGTACCCGTATATGTGATAGGGCAGGCAGAGGGCTCCACCTGCTCTGTCCTTGGCAAAGGACCTTGGCCATACTGGTGAAAATGCCAGCTTGGCTTCTTCGCGGATACTCAGGTCACGCCATCTCACTGGAGCACCGGTGGACCCCGAAGGCAGGGCAGGGCGAGGGGATCAGTTTTGAAATGTTTCCAGGAGCTCTGTTCAGCTGTCTCTGTCTTCCAGCTTGGGAGTGCTGCGCAAAACTACAAGGACACTGAGGAGACCATGGTTCTATTGCCATTCTCTAGAGAAGACTTGGCTTGGAGTGTGGCTGCCTGGATTCGAAAATGTGTCCTTGACTCCATGGAGTAATTCTTGTAGTTTTGCCTGGAAGATACCCGAGAATCAGACACATGAGGCTGCTCCAGTGTGAGCTGTGGCAGCCCACTAGCCAAGGAAGAGCTGCAGAGGTTTAAATCCCTATCCATCTAAAAGAGTGTTGGGCCTGCCCAGTAGGGATTAGCAGTGAGGCTGTGTATCTCCTCACCCAGATATCATGCCCTCAGGAGCTGCTCTTGGTCCTGACGGGTCCCCAGGCTTAAGTTTTCAAGAGGTAGCTCTATGGGCTAGAAGGCAGGAAGGAGACCTGAAGCTTCACACAGCCTTGTGGCTGACTTGTGTGTGACGTTGGGTAACTCACTCCCTACTTCTGGGACTCCAATTCCTCACTGGTAAATTGAGGAAGTCTTTGCATGCTGGGTGAGAACTGGGTTCCCAGGGACACAGGTCCACCCTCGAGACTACCATCTTGCGTTGCCCACAACCTCCCTCGCTGATGCCTGGGCTAATCTAGCCTTACTTGGCAGTTTCCAAGAGTTTGACAGCCTCTTCATTTCTGCCTTGCTCCATGAACAGCAGGGCCAGCTCCAGCAGGGCATTTGGGATCAGGTAGTGGTCATATTTGATCTTCTTTTCACTGTGAGACAGAGGAGGACATTGTTTATAGGCCCTGCCCTTGAGACGCCCTTCAGGCTCCTCCAGAGCCTTCTCCAAGTGAAAGGATCCAACCCATGCCCTCAAGTGGTGTTTCCAGCTCTGAGTTACAATTTAGGAGGGTTCCCACTGCCTACCCCTACAAAGGCTTAGGATCCACAGCAGAGCCTTCCAGGCCTCTGCACCTGGGACCCAACTTCCTAATAACGTATGGCTCTTGTCATATCCTTAGCCTACTCCCACCTGAGTCCCCTACCTGCTTTTCCCAAGTTGAATGAATAATTATATTGGGAAGTGTCCTGTCTCCAATTTGGTCCCTTTAGCCTACCCACCATGCTGCCCCAGAAACACCCTTTTCACTGGGCAGGGCAGGACAGGACCCAGACCTGCCCTGTCTGGTATCTTTCCTGGCTCTTTTCTCTCTGCAGGATGAAGTTCAGTCTTCTAGAAAGACAGCCAGGCCCTGTGCAGTGGAACCCTTCCCCCCACCTTTTGTCTGCAGCTCTTTCCCTCTATAGTTTCACACAGGCAGGGAGAGCCTAATCACTGTCCCTCCAGCCTCAGGTGTCTCTGTGCCTGAGCATTTGCACGTGCTGTAACCTACTCCACTTAAAACTCCTCCATTGCTTTCTCTGCCTGATAAACTTCGCAATTTAAACGGCATACTTGGAAAGCCTTTCCTGGTATCCTGCGTTGGGTTTAGGGTCCTCCTCAGGGCACCTGCTATCTTCTGTGCTTCTCCCTAGCACAGCCCTGATCTTACCAGATTGAGCTGCCTGTAGCTATCTATCTGGAACGTTTGTGATCCCCAAGGGCAAGGGCAGAGTTGGTGAATTACAAACTTCAGGGGGCACCATTCACAGGGAACTCAGTGTGGATGGGCTCCTGTAGTTAAGCAATCCGGTGGCCCTGGGGGATGAGGTCTTAATGATCAGCGCCCAGCACGTGTCCTGGCGCAGAGTAGACACTATGCACGGTGCATAGAGGTAAGGCCATGTGCTGGAGTGAGTGCACATGAGGGAAAAACGTGTGAAAATTCTATCCAAGAGAACCTCGCCCAGCAGTAGGCCATGCGGATCGGAAGCAGCCAGAGGCACTTACTTGGCAGTGATGCTCCTAAAATTCTCCTCAGCCTCCTGGACACGGCCCAGGTATTTCAGACACAGGCCTTTCAGCAACTTCACTAAACACTCATCATCCACTGAGTACTCATTTTCTGAGAACAGGGCAGTGAGAGAAGAAAACAGGCTTGATCATTGCTGGGCCCTGGGAACACAGAGGTAACTCACACATGGTCCCTATCCTCAGGGAACTCACACTGGGAAGGAAAGACATACTGAGACGACGACAAAAGAGTGAAATCAAGGCTGAGAGAAGGAAGCCCAGGGGCTGTGGGAGCCCATGGGAGGCCTTGACTCTACCTGGGGGACAGGGGGTAGCTTCTTGGAGAAGCTGTCCTTGAAGCTCATTCTAGAAAGGCAAAGGTCAGTTGCCAGGGTAGAGAAGTAAGAAAGCAGAGGAAGTTTCAACTGAAAGTCCCGTGGTCTGACCCAGCCTGGTAGGTTCAAGGGCCTGGGGTAGTCACCTGGCCCCTTTTCCAGCATCTCTTCAGCCTTGGTGATAATCTCAAGTATCCCGTCTGTGAGTTCTGGCTGCTTCCCAATCACAGCGTAGCCATTCCAAATGTACATCATTTCCTGAGGGCAGGGGAGCAAGTCAGTCAGGTTTCCTCAGCGGAACCTCAGTTTCCCTATCTGTAAAATGGGCATCTCAGACCAGGGGATCACAAAAGGCCCTTCTAAACTCCTAAATTTTGGGGAAATAATTTGTTTAGAACAGTGTTATCCAATATATTTAATCACAGAAATCATTTTATGCATAGATGGCATTTGATTATAGGTTAGGAAATTCTCCCCTAAATTTTTTGTATAGGTACTTCCCCTGCCCTTCCTTACAGCACCACCTCCAATTTTATAATAGCTTTATTTTATAAAATATTTTAAAAAGTTGTTTAGAGATATTCAGGATACAAGTTCTAAATAAATTCTATAAATATTGAACGTTTTGGCCTTGGCCAGGTTGCTCATCCCAATGCATGAAGGTTGTAGATTCAATCCCCAGTCAGGGCACATACAAGAAGGAACCAATGAATGCATAAATAAGTGGAACAACAAATCAATCTCAAATAAATTTTTAAAAAAATGTCGAACTTTTTCATTTATGAACTATTTAACACATTTTAACAGCTGATTCTCATAACTGTACTATGAAATGGGCAATTATATATTATCCCATTTTCCATTAAGGCCACACAATTGGTGAACGGTAGAACCAGAACCAATGAAAGGTCTCTGAAGACCCTTTCTACTTTTCTGGCTGTCTTACCATTTGAATAACAAGGACTCCTAACAAACTGGAACCTTCTCTGATGCCTGCTAAAATCATGCCTGGAATGAGCATCATAACAGTGGTTCAGAATATGGTCTCTGGAACCAGACTATCTGAGTTCAAATTCTGACTCTTAACTCACTAGCTGTGCAACCTGGAAAAATTATTTTATCTTGCTACTTCTATCACTTAACCTAGTAGGGCTTTGTATCCCTGTCTGTAAAATGGGGCTACCACTGGCACCTACTCAGAGGGATATTGCCAGCATCAAAGGAGGCCATAGGCGATGGGTGTAAGGAACCTTGAACACAGCAGGTGCCCGGTAACAATGTCAGCTATTCCTATTGTTTCAGAGTGGAATATTGCAGGGTCCCAGGCCTCAGCAAAGCGAGATCCAGTGAAGGGAACAGTGTAAACAACAACTACAATTGTGTGACAAGACTGAAACAATCAGGGTAGAAACACAAACAGCTGAGTGGTGCCTCTGCCTGGGGACAGGCACATGGAGCAGTCTAGGAGGGGCTGCTCTTTTGTCTCCTTACTCCCAGCCCCACACCCAGCAGGCCAGCACTCTCTCAGAGGCAAGGGCCAGCCAGACTCATCTGCCCTCCCCCCAGTCCCAGGTGAATTGTGAAAGCCTCTTCAGGCCCTGGAGGCACAAAGGTCTTTCTCCCTCATCCACTTCCTCTGGGTCCATGGTTGTACCCCCGGCTCTCAGCTGATCCCCACAATTCCAAACTGGAGTGCAGAGCCAGTCACGAGCCTCTGACCCACCAGAGCAGGGATTGGTAAAGAGACAGGTTTGGGGGAGAGGTATCGCCTGGACTTCCGGATGGCAAACTTCTCCGTGGGTAGAGATTTCCCAGCAATCTTGAGTTTCAGGCCTGGCACAGCTCTGCAAGAGATGAGGGGGGAGGGGGGAGAGGTGGGGAAGGCAGGCAGGGTGAGAAAAAGCAGGAGAGAACTGAGAGTCCCCCAACTGCCCAGTGTCCGCTTGGCACCTCTCTGCACTTCAGTTTCCTCATCTGTGTGACGAAACAGTATTGGATTCATAATGGCCGTATTTCACAGGCCCTGTCCCAAGACCTGACCACTTCCTGTGGCCAGGCAAGGGGTTCCTCCTCACCAGCTGGCAGAAGTGACGCCCCAGCCTGCTCTGCCTTCTAGCTGTCCCCTCCACTCTCAGGCCCCATTTCTGGAGGGCCCAGTGGAAGTCTGACCCCATTTCACAGGGGAGATGAGCATCCAGAGAAAGGGAGGGGCCTGCCCAAGACCTCACAGCTTGAACCTTTAATTAACTCTTGCTGTGGGAGTTGGGGCTTCCTCAGCTGTTTCCAGGGGTAGAATAAAATGTGGTATGCAGCTAAGCGAGCCTCCACCGCTGGGGCCTCACCCACCCAGCTCCATCCCGCTCTCCGATTTCTCCCACATTCACAGGGTGTGGCTGTGACCCTCAAGCCTGAGCCGCCCAAGCCCAGGAAACAGCTGGACCTAGTTGTGAGGTCCTCCCCACCAGACCCCTCCCCTGCCTGTTCATTGTGGAACTTCTCGGGGCCTGTTTTCTCATTTCTAAAATGGAGAGGATGACGTAAAGGGGGGCGGAATTTGTCACCCCACGACATGACCTCTTGGCATAAAGATTATTTTAGGCAGGTTATTTTTAAGAAATAGCAGACATAGGAGAAACTCCTAAAAACCTAGAGGTTACCTTTTGTGAGAGACGTTTACATTTATAAGGGAAATACCATCTGTACAGGTGTATCACCACCCTCTCTGTAACAGGGATAGGAGGGTGACTCTCCAGAAACTTACCAATAGAGAAAGTAGAGACTTAATCTGCACAACAATCACACCCTCTACTGTGCTTTGAAAACCTCGAATAACTGGCTCCCCAGCCAAGCCATCTTTTGTCTTCAGCTGGAGACGGTATTTAAGGTGATGGCTTGGGCCATTTCAGAGAATTACTCAGTTTTCCTGTATAAAGTCTCCCATGTATAAAGGAGGCATACATGTCATTAAACTTCTCTTTGTTTTTGTCCTGCTAATCTGTCTTTTATAACAGGGAGGGGGACTCAGCTTAAAACGTAGAAGAATAGAGGGGAAATTATTGTCCTCCCCCACAGATACTCACCCTTTGAGGCTTTCTGGGAGAGTTGCGGGAGATGGAGAAACAGAGGCACTCAGTAGATGATACATGCTCTATGACTAAGACGCTGGTAGACACTGGGGGAAGCTCAGGTTACCCCCACCTCAAGGCCAGCCCTCACCACAACCGGGGAAGGTCCGCCACGCTCAACCTGCCAAGGCTGAGGACTGCGCTAGAGCCTTAGCAAAGGCAAACATGGCAGGCCGGCCTTACAGATAAGAGTAAAAACAGCCTTTAGTGGCTCCGGGCTCTATAAATATATCCTCTATTTGATTTGCAAAACAATGCTGCAAGGCAGAGGTTGTTCCCATTTTATAGATGCTGAAAGTGTTCAAGGTGACACAGCTAAGGAATGGCAGAGGCTGGATTTAATCCTGTTTATTTGATCCGACTCTGGCTCTCTACTGTGCTTCTCTGAGCGCATCAGGTTAACCCAGCAAGCAGAACAGGCCTCTCTAGACCTCGGTATCCACGTCTGTCCTCCTGACCCGATGAAAGAGGCTCAACGGAAAGGGCATTGACAAAACCACTTTGATGAAAGCAAGCCTCTGAACAGATACAAAGGTTCCAAAAGCAGCAGGAGGAGAATGTGGTGATGGAAGGGCATGGAGGGCTGTGGCACAATCCTCGGGGAGGGCCAGGGGCGATGACCACCCCAGCACCTCCTGCCCGGTGCCCTGGACGGAGCCTGGCTGAGGTCTGCAATGGGGGTGCTGTGGTAGAGCTCACCTAAACAACTCCACTTCGTCATCCCCAAACGGCTTGTAGTCGTCCTTCCCAAACATGCTGAGGTAGGCAGCTTTCATGTAGATGTAGGTCGCCTGTGAGAGGCAGAGGCAGAGCCAGAGTCAGGTGTGAGGAACCCCATCACGACTGCAGACGGCACAGGTGAGGACCAGTGGTGGAGGCCGGCCCAACTGCATGCCACATTTTACTCTGCCTTTGGAAACAGCTGAGGAGGCCCCAGCTCCCGTGGCAACTCACTGGGAACTCATTTGGCGCAAATACCTCATTTAGCAGCTAACATTATCCCCAAGCCCCAGGGGAGAAACTGAGGGAGCTGAAGCAACTTGAGGACTTGAGCTGGGAGTGAAATCCAGGACGGGCCCACGTCAAAGCAGCTGCTACCCTCTCCACTGTGAAGCAATGGAGAGAACAACTCCAGCAACCAGCGGATGCAGGGGCAGTGCTGAGGCTAGGACGGAGACACGGAGACACGAAGGCAGAGCAGGCAGCAAGGGCTTCTGGGAAGCAGTTACTTCAGACTGGGCCCTTGAAGGCCAACTGGGAGATTCACAGAAACCCTGAGAATGGACCTTCGAGGCGAGGGGAACAGCCTGAGCAGAGCCTATGTATAGCAAAGATACAAATAGGTAGCACAAAGTATGGGATGCATAAAAAAAGAAGGGTGAGGCCCGAAGAGTGAGCGTGGCCCTGGGTCATGGCTCAGTTCAGGATTCCTTGGAGGAACTGCCTTACTCTGTGCTAGGCCTTTACATACATCACCTCACTTGACCCCACAGACAGTGCCAGAAAGGAATCTGTACCCCCCTTCTGCTTCTTAAGAGGGCCTCAGCGCTGCTGGGGGCAGAGCTGGGAGTGACACCATATTTGTGTGGCTTTAAGAGCCTTGTCCACAGGGAGGGAAGGTGCGGCTGTGCAGACTGCCCTTCCTTCTCCCAAAGATCTATCCTGAAAAGCTGTGCCCCTTCCCCTTAAAAATCCAGTGCCAGAGGAGCCTGGCTCTGTACTGCCCTCCAGTGGCCAAGCCTTGCACCACAGCTCCTGCCACCTGGGGCTGCTGCCAAGGAGCTACCTACCTGCCATTAGCCCAGAAAGAAGTGTAGTGGGTGGAGGAGGAAAGGAAGCAGGACATCCTGGAGTCTAGTCTCTGGAGAAGGTGGAAAGCAGCCTCTACCTGGCAGCCCCACCCATGCTGAAGCTCAGGGCTACTCCCAGTTCTCTTCCCTCAGCACCTCAGTCTGCCCTTCACAAAATGAGGAAAAGCTGGGTTTTGTCGGGTGTGGTGGGAAAAATATTTCCCATTGCTAAAGCCTGTTCCCCATCCCATCTTTAGCTTCCTGGTGTCACCCATCCCTTCTCCCTCTTCCCCATCCTGGCACTGAGTCACTAAATCCTCATGACTTTACCTCCCATCTAGTTCTTGAGTCCCATTAACTCTGTGGCTCACCCCGTTTATTGCACCAGCCTACACGCCGGCCCCCTGCTCCAGGCCTCCAGGGGTCTTCCTACTGCCCTAGACTACACGGCCTCCTACCTGGTCTTCCTGCTCCCACTCCTGTCTCCTGCAAGCCATTTCCCACACCATAGATCTTTTTAAGTCAAATTACATCAGTTTGTCCCTGAAATGTTCTCATGATATCCCACCACACTTAGGACAAAACCCAAACCCCCTCTCACAGACCCCATACAGTCTCCCCTGGTTTCCTCTTCAATTTCATCTCCGCTGTTTCCGCTCCCTTTACATCATTCTAACCACGCTGGCCTCTGGGCCCTGCCCAGAATACATCAGAGACACCCAGCTTCAGGCAGGGGAGCCCAGCAACTGCAGGGGAGATTTCTTAAAGCCCAAATCTAAGCCACAAGCATCAAGGGCTCATTCCCTGCCAGACTAAAGCCCCAATGGCCACTTGGGGCTCCATGACCTGTTTTTCTGGCTCCTCTTCTTCCAATTATTCCCCGTCACTCCTGAAACTCAGCCCCGGCCTTTGCCTGTGCCTGTCCTCTGCCTAGGAGGTCATCATTCCTTCTCTGCCAGGCTCACCAGGAGAGGGCCCTTCCTCTAAGAGCCTTCTCCTGCTCCCCACCGGACAGCTCGCTCCCTTGAGTCAGCAGGAGGAAGGGTGGATGCAGTGACCTGGAGTTGTGACCCCTGTGGACATCCAGTTATCAAGGAATAATCTGGGGCCACACTGCTGGAAAACAGCAGCCTCCCCCTCTGTGGGAGCCCTGTCTCCCCAGTTATGACGGTTTGCCCATTGATTCCACAGTTTTCTGGATTACTCTGCCAGGGTCTGCGCAGTTAGATCGTCCTTGTCCTCAAGAATCTACAGCGAGTGGCCTAACAGGGATGGTTTCCCTGTAGTCCCCCTTGCACTTCTACCCACAGCCCGTCACCTGGCCACACAGCTTCTTAGCAGCACCAGGGCTTTCAAGCCTTTGTCCTTGCCGTTCTCTTGGCATAGGGTGTCCTTTCGCTTCCTCCACTCTCCACCCTAATTCCTCCTCCTCCACAACTCAGCTCAGATGTCTCCTCTTCCAGAAGCCTCTCTTGTCTTTTCGGCTGGGCTGCCCAGTGCTGCCTGAGCTCTGTTTCCCTTGTTACAGCACTGAATACACAGGCGTCGCCACCCAGATTCTAGCCATCTCAAACCAAGGGAAACATGGAGCTCTGCAGCAGGGGTGTGAGGTCCAGGCAGAGGGAGATGCCATAGCCACAGGCCAAGTCCCTAGAGCTGAAAGTTGGTGGACTCTGAAGTGGCCAAGGACTGGACATTAGGAATAAATGAAGCCCCAGAACTCAGGGCGCTACAACCCCCACTTTCACAGGAAACCCTTCTGAAGAAGGGGCTAGAGAGAGGGTTGCTGACCACCCCAAAGTCACACGGAGAGCTGGAGACGGAGCTGACTCACGGGGAGACTGCCTGCCTCTGCTGCGCACAGCAGCTGTGTGCACACCCCCACACCTCTTCCCCACGTGGGTGGACCCAGCTGCTCAGCCTATGCCACGGGAAGGCTTCTGGGTCACTGGTTCAAAAAGGTTCCCCAAGCCTGTGCTCTTGCTGAGAGTGGGAAGTGAAGAAGAATGAATGCCAGGCCCACAGGGAGCACCTCTAACAGCGGGGTGGCCTCAGGGCAAGCTAGGAAAAGCAGAGGCCTTTGTGAGTCACACAGGGCTGTCTGCAAATCCACAGTCGGCACCAGCAGCAACGTGGGCGAGGAAAGTCACACACCTTCTCTTGGCCTCAGTGGCCCTGGTGCGCCCAGTGGAGATAACCTCCGCCTCATTGGATGCGGTGTGGAGGAAATGGCGAGTGCTGGGCATGGGCTGAGAGCTCAGTGACAGCCTGCCCTTCCCCCAGCCCCACCTGCCCAGACCCAGAGAAATCCCTTTCAGCCTGGTCCCCAGGCAGGGTCCTGGAAAAGGACTTCACAGAGGTGGGGAAGGATGAGAAATGGGGACTTAAACTCACTGAGACACAGTGCTGTGTATTTGCCAGCACCAGACTGGATGCTCTCTGGTGACCTAAATGATTCTTAAACTCTTTGTTCGGAATTTTGTGCTGTCATTACCATGATAATAATGGCTAATACTTATTTCACCACTTATCTTGATGCTGTAAGTTTTCTCCTATAGTAGGCACCTGTTTTGCTTTGTTTTGCCTACATGGCATCTCTTTAATGCCCCCCCATGCTACTTCTTTTGGGGACATCACCTCATTTTTCTTTTAGGGAATCACCCCTCTTCTACTCCCTGTCCCTCAGTCCTCCCACCCCTCTGTTTGCAGGCACTGACATGCCGTCTGTGCCAGACCATGAAGGCTCAAGTCATGGGGCTGCAGCTGAAACCAAAGGGAAGATGCGAGTTTGGGGCAGGCAACCCATGGCCACCCTTCCTGTCACATGGAGAGGACCGGCCTACACAGCCAAGATGTCATAGAGCAGAGCACAGCCACACATGGAAAAACCAAGCCCAGATGACATAATTGGAATTCCTGGATCCAACCCTACCTGAACTCAGTTTGCCTAGAATTCTCTGCTGTATGAACTAATGAGCCTTGTGTGTTTTAGACCCACACAGTCCCATACAGTGGCCACTAGCCCATGTGACTTTTAAATTTAAACATGATTTAAAAATAAAATGAAAAACATCCAGTCTCCCTAGGAATATTTCGAGTACTCGGTATGTACATGCGGCTGGCGGCTCCCACCGTGGGCGGTGCAGGAATAGAACATTTCCACCACAGCCAAACATGCCGCTGGCCAGCACTCGCCTGTAGTGTGAGCCACGTTTCCGTCCCTTGTGACTAAAAATCTTGACTGACACTTTACAGGTCTGAAGTTTCTCTGTTCCTCGTGGTCTTTAGTCCCTCCCAGCCCTGCGTCCTATTAGAAGTTATGGTTCTGTTCAAGTTCCAGTGGAGACACCTGTGTCCAGTCAAGGGCTTGGTCCTTGGTCTGGGGGCACGTGGCTAATCTGGGTTGGCTTGGCCCCCCAGGGTCCCCCAGCACTGGGTATGAGCCCACCTTGGACCAGGAGTTCTCCTTGCTGAGCAGGTCGGCATAGAAGTAGGCCATCTTCCACTGGCCCTTGTAGGTGAAGCACCACATCAGCTCCCAGTAGCACATGTGGTGGAACTGCTTCCAGTGCTGCTGGGCCTCGCAGCACTCCTCGAACCGCCGGATAGCCTGTGGGCACCTGCTGGTCAGTCACGGTGGGCACTCTGGCCCTCGCCCACTCTGCTCTCCGCACCCCCCTGCACCCACCCGACTCCACTGCAGGCCCAGCCTCCTCCAGCAACGGTGGCCCAGCCCCCTGCCGGCAGACTGGCTTTGGTCCTGATCGTCCCCCCTCAGTCTCACATGACCTTAGACCCAGTTGCTGTCCCTTTCTGGGGCTCTAGTCTTCAGGTCACAAAGTGAAAGGACAGGACAGAGCTATATTGGAGGGATTACAGGCAGTGGACGATGTTCAAATGAAAGTGATGTAACAATGCCTGTGCCTCACAGCAAACTCCAAAGGTTTCTGTAGCTCCTGTGGAGTGGCCTGGGCCAGGGGCATCTGTCCCAATGTCTGAGGAATCACAGCCAGAGCCAGCGGGAGACCCCAGAACCCCACACTGCAGAGTCCGTCCAGGCCTTGGCTTCGTGCTGGGGTCTCCAGCAGGACTGCGATCTCCCCTCTGTAGCCCCTTCAGTGGTTCCCTCCCCGCGGTGGAGCCCTGCACTCACCAGTTTCCAGCCTCTCACCACACCCTGAGTAAGTGTGTCTTCTCATGCCCCTGCCTTCCTCCAGCACCTCCCTGTCCAGGAATGCCCGGGTCCTGATCTCCCTGTCAAAATCCTACCCCACAAATGCCACTGCCTCCCTCAGCTTCCCAGACTGCCTTGGAAGTGCCTCTCCCACTCCTGCTCACCTGTTAGTTCTCCCTTGGGGCCTCTTCCCAGTGGGCCCTGGCACTGAGTATATTATCTCTGTGTGTCTGACTTCCTGCTGGCCCGCAAGCCCCCCAGGGGTCCTTGGTACCAGTCTGCACCCCATTACTCACTGCGTCAACGTTGCCTTTAATGGCTTCAATCCTTCCCGCGAAGAACAGGAAGATGGCGCCCTGCAAACACACACATGTGGGCCTGGGGGGGGGCATGGGGCACACATGCGCTGGGGCACCTGGCAGGAGGTAGAGCTCACCTTAGGGTATTGCTTCAGGTAGGGCTTCAAGAGCCTTTCTGCCTCCTCGATGTTGACGTTCCCAGTGCCTGAGGCGGGGGGGGGGGGGGGGGGCAGGGGCACAACGCATGTCACTACCACCACTGGCCCCGGTGCTGCCCCCAGCGCCTGGTTTCCCCTCTGGGAAATGGCGATAATATATTCTCTATCCACAGTGACGTGAGGGTTAAATGAGACAGTGCAGAAGTCACATCACAGGTCTCAATAGCCAAGAGTCAGTGCCCACCAAGGGCTGTGTCCAGAACCCCAAGGAGCTGCTTCCAGTGTCCTCACACCCTCTCCAAGGTGGGCGTGAGCATCCCCATTTCACAGATGAGAACACAGAGGCCAGACCCCAGTCAAATTGTGGGGAAGGGAGCGGTCAGGGGCCAGGCCAGTTGATATGGCTGTTCTTTGTGGTTTCAGGGCCCCATCCTCAGGCTCAGGGGTCCCATCAGGGTGTGTAGCCCTTCACCCTTCTGACCCCTACCCTTAGAGCCAACCATTCCCCAGAGGCCCCCCGCATGGGCCCCAAGGGCCCTCCTACCGAGCACAAAGGTGAGGAAGGTGTGGTAGCACAGCAGCAGCATGACGCAGAGCACGGCCCGGAAGCTGTGCCCTGAGGCGCCCTCCTTCAGCTGCAGCAGCCCATAGTCCTGGGGGACAAGGGGACAGGCTGAGGCCAGCAAGGCCCAGGCTCCCCAGGGTCCAGCCTGGAACCCAAGGAGAAGCAGGGGCCTGGAGGTTCCTGCACAGCTGTGAGGGCTGCTGCTGGAGCTGGGGGAGGGTGGGAGAGCCCTAGACCCAGGAGGCCGGCTCAGCTGCTCCCAGGCTGTGCAACCCTGGACAAGTTGCTGCCCCTCTCTGAGTCTTAGCAGCCCTCCTGGGGACAGCGTACACCGCTGCCAAGGCCACCTCTTCGACAGTGCCTCACCCATTCCTCCCTCCATTGGCCTACTTGGCCTGTGGTGGGTGCTGAGGCCCTGAGCAGCCCCAGGTCTGATAAGGGCAAGAGGAATGACAAGGAGGCAGATGATCTTAACCACAGACCCAGGGCACAGATGGGACCACAAGGACTGTGGTCTGGGAAGGCTTCCTGGAGGAGAAGGCTCCAGAGCCTGACTGGGGAGGAGCAAGAGGCCAGACCCCACTTGTTTCCCTGTCTGCAGCCTCTGCCTCTCAGTCTGCCCTCCAGGGTGCTCTTGTTCCTTGTGACACACAAACCTGATGGGCCTCGCCCCTGCCTCAGACCCTGCATGGCCCCTTTGCTTTCAGAAGGAAGACGGAGTTGGCGCTGTGCTGGGGGTCTCCCCATTCTGGCCTGGTCACCCTCTCTTCCTGGCCAGGCAGCCACACCATCCGACCTCTTGGCCTTTCTCGTGCTCTTCCCTCCCATCATCATCCTGAAAGCCTACTCCTGACCCAAGGGCCTTCTTAAGAAAACAAAATGGAAAGGGACCCTCAGAGCCTCCAGTGAGTGTTCCCCCACCTGGGCCATGGACCACAGGTGGCAACCGAGGTGTCAGAGGTGCTCCAGCAGACGAGGAAGCGGAGAGTCCCACACCAGGGTCTTCCCTTCTCAGTTCTCGGTCTGTCCGTCTGACGGCGGCCGGGGAACCCAGGCCTGCGCTGGTGCGTGCTCCACATCGCGCTCGCCCTGGACTTCCTTTCTCAGCCAGCCTCGGCAGACCACGCATCCCAGCTGGGCTTTCGTAAGACTGTTTGAGCCTCATAGGATTTATTGTTATGGTTATGCTCTTATCATACCAAATAATATAGGTGTTCTGTGTAGTATGTTTACTTTAAATAAATTTAAGTAAAAATTTCTAGCCACTTTTGAGAACAATAATGTATAAGTAGTAACAATATAGAGGCCCATTGACATGTCAAAAATCAACAAGGGCCCTGGCTGGCGTAGCTCAGTGGATTGAGCATGGGCTGTGAACCAAAGTGTCGCAGGTTCAATTCCCAGTCAGGGCACATGCCTGGGTTGCAGGCCACAGTCTCCAGCAACTGCACATTGATGTCTCTCTCTCTCTCTTTCTCCCTTCCTTCCCTCTCTAAAAATAAATAAATAAATTCTTTTAAAAAATCAGCAAGGGCTAGAAAAAGTTGAGGTTTGAGAAACACTGACCTGATTTTTAAAAGGGGGGGGGGGAAGCCCCCTTTTTACTGAAAAGAGGCTCAGAGTCACAGGGGGAAGGGGGTGCCTTCTAGGCCAATGCTCCTTCCATCACTTCAGGCTTCCTCCACCAGGGAGCCCTCCTTGATCTGCTACCTGGTACTCAGGTTCCTGCCCTCAGTAAAGCCTCAGTATAGTGAGTATGGTTTCTGCCCCCAAGGCCTGATGCATAGTAGGGCTTCCCTTGAGCATGTCCCAGACCAGAAGATGGTCCCAGGGGGAGGGACTTGCTCCAGGCTTCTGAAGGGAGAAGAACCAAGTTCCCGATGCTCATGAGGCCCAGAGAGCACACCCCCAGGCCCCTGCACAGAGCTGCCCTCCGCAGCCACCCTAGCCCCAGAGCCTCCACCCTGCGAGGGACCAGGCAGGGATCACTGGCCCTACTTGACTGAAGGGTAGACTGAGGCCCAGAGAGGTTTGGGCCTTGTCCAGGGCCACACACTGAGGGGGACTGAGCCAGAACTGGCACCTGGGCCCGGTGGCCCCTCAGCCCCGCTTCGTCTGGCTGAGCTCCAGTCCTGGGGCTGAGTGGGTCGGAGATCCCAGAAAGCAGGTAGTTACCTTGTTTCCTGAAAATCCCACAAACTCCAGCAACCGTAGGATCCTAGTAGGGAGCATGGACAGCGTCTGCAGGAACAAAGGCAGGCGGGCACAGGGAGGGGCCCAGGTGTGCCCAGTGGGGCTCAGCCCTGTGTCTAATCCTGGGGGCTCAGGCCCTATGTCTAATCCTGGGGGTGCAGGCCCTGTGTTTGTGATCCTGGGGGTGCAGGCCCTGTGTCTGCAATGCCCCCGGGTTCCCAGGAAAGCCAATTTCCCCAGATAGGGAAGTGTTACAGTGTGACAGGAGCAGACTGCGTCCAAATCCTAGTCTCACCACTCCCAGCTGGGTCGCCTTGGGCAATACACATCCTCTCTATGCCTTACTTTCCTCATCTGTAAAATGGGAATAATAAGAGCCCCTACCTCATAAGGGTACTGTGCAGACGGGTCGAATTAATATGTGTAAAGCACATAGCAGGGGGCCTGCATGTAATAATCAGCTGTTGTAGTTGTTGTTACATTGGATCCCTACTTGGCACAGGGACTCCGTCATTGCATTCGATACTTAGAACAGTCCTGCACAGAAGGGACTACTGCCCCTTTTGACAGATGGGGAAACAGAGGCCCAGGTAAGTGACAGGACATGTCCAAGGCCCCAAAGCTCATCAGAGGTGGAGCCAGTCCTTGAACTCAAGGAGAGTTTGGCTATAACCTGCATCCAACACACTTTGCAGTTTGTATTCCTCAGCACCCGGCCTGGACTCACTGTTCCCATTTTACATATAAGGAAACGAACTCAGACCCGGGCAGGGATCCCCGCCCCAAGGCCTGCTCTTGGAACAGGCTTTGCCTGAAGCGGAGAGAACACCCCTGCCCTGTATTCCCTACCCCCTTACATAGATACACACACACACACACACACACACACACACACTTTGGAAAAGTCCCCAGGCCAGGAGGCTGAACTTTCCATGGGCAGCTCCTCCCAGGAGCAGACACGGTTCTTCTGAGTCTCCCTGCTCTACTCACACTGTTCCTTCTGCCTAGTGTGCTCTTCCTTGCCTGGAAAACTTCCCCCACCGATGGGTCATCTGAGATCCAGCTCAAATACCACTCCCTCCAGGAAGAAAGTTTCCCCGCCTCCCCCAGAAAGGAGTTTGGCTCTCCAGTCCCCGTGGGTCACCAGCTGTTTCCAGGACTCTCTCCTTCCCCCCACTACGCAAAGTCAGCCACCAGCTCCCCAGGGAGCTGATTTAGTGTTTTCAGTTTTTGGTGCTCTAAATACTGCCACTGTGGTAGATTTCAAACTTTCAACTTGGCCTGGGAAGGAATGCGCAGCAGGGACTCTGGAGCCAGTGCCAGCACCCACGCCCACCCGCACCCCAGCTGAGCCCCTGAGGCTGCAATATATCTGCTTACTGTGGGGTCCCAGGGGCGGCACAGGGCCCAGCACAGGAGCCCAGCAAAGCACATGTGTGCAGCTGGGGCGTGCAGGGGAGGCTAATTTTGAGCCCAGACACTTGGACATGGGGAGGGGCACTCCCACTCACCAGGTTGAAGGCGCCCATGCCGAGCTTCACACCTCCTACGAAGTGCCTGTGGTTCTCTCCCTTGCAGTATTGTGAGGACTGCACGAGGTTGTCCAGCTCCCTGCAGAGGGAAGCAAAGTCACGTAGTGGGGGCTGCAGCTCATTCCAGCCCAGCCTACGTTGCCCCTGTTGCCAGCCGATCTCAGGACTCACGCAGGTTTACACCAGTCCCAGCAATCCAGAAGGCTGATATCCAAGGAGTTTCCAGCCTCATCTCCCACTATAACAGCACACTCCTTGTCCTCAGTGTCAGCCATGTCAGCCATTGTGCACCTGCCTTGGCCAACACCCAGGCACTTGCCTGTGCTCTGCGTTTTGTCTAAAACACTTTCTCAGCCTGGGCACTGCTGGCATCCTAGGCTGCATGACCCTCTGGGGGAGACAGTGCATCACAAGATGTTGGGCAGCATGCCTGGCCCCCCCCTCCCTAGACACCGGCTGTGACAACCAAAATGTCTCATGGGGAGGGGTGCAAAGTCACCCCCAGTTGAGAACCACTGGGCTAACTCCAGCAGCCCCTCTTTCGGGAAGTCTCCTGGAGTCTCTCGGTTAGAATCCAGCCCTCTTTCCCCTGGCCACCGACTGTATGAAGCCCGTGTCCCAGCCTGTCTGGGGCAGGACAAAGGCTCTAAGTATGTGCCCGTCATCTTCCCCGGCCTTGAACACCTGGAGGACCTTTAACCAGCAAACATTGACTGCGGCCTCTCTGTGCCAGACACTGAAGGACAGCAGGGAGCAAAGCCACCAGGCGGCTGCCCTCATGAGTCTCCCTTCTAGAGGGCAGACCTCCATGGAGTCAACTGTGAAGGTAAGAAAGGCCTTGAAGAATGATACCGGGGCCTGACCGAGTCTGGGTTCAGGGAAGGCTCCCGGTGGAGCTGACATTTGAGCTGAAAACTGAGGGATGAGGAGGGATGAGCCTGGCACAGAGAGAATGTTCCTGGCAGGGAGGACAACGTGTCCAAAGTCCGTGAGGCAGGAATGAACTTGGCACGTCTGAAGAGCTGAAGGAGCGCCCGAACGCCTGAGGCGCAGTGCAGCGGGAGATGTGGTGAGGAGGGCGGGGGGCTCTGGGGAGTGACTTGGCAAGAGGAGCCTCGGGCCTTGGCAGAGGGCAACCTGACAAGGTTTGTGCTTTGCAAACATCACGCTGGCAGCCGGTGGGGAGACGGAGGAGGCAGAACGCTTGTCTGGTTTCCCTCGCACATTCCCGGCACAGGCCCACGGGGCGTGTGGTGCCCACGTACTGCATGGGTGTTACACCAGCGATACCTTGCAGTCAGACTCAGAATAGCTCTGCAGGGAAATGGTCGAGTTAAATGGGGGAAATAGAGATGATAAATAGCCTCAAGTCAATTCAAGTCGACTTTTAATGGAAAATGATTTTTTAATGCCAAATGGGCAGTGGGGGCGAGGGGAGATGTGCTTTCAGAGCTGTTTTCACTTTGGAATGGCAGACATTTGTGGTGCCACGTTAGGTAAAAGTGCTCTGTGTTGAGTCTTCATTCTTTCATCCATAAAATTGGCCTATGCCTTGCCCAGTACTGGGATGGCACAGAAATGATCTGGCCCTCAGGTAGCTCCCACCTTAGGGGGCACTTGGGGTGTGTGTGGTAACCACCCCTGTGTTCTGGAGACGTCAAGGAAGGCTTCAGGGGGAAAGTAACATTTGGACTGGGCTTTAATGGGTGTGTAGGAGTTCTGCTGCTGTTCTCAAAATTACCGTGTCCTTCCCCCTGCCCCCACCAGCCCAAGCTGTTTGTGCAGAATCTATGTCTTATGTTCTGTGAGTTCAAGGTCAGGCACAGAGTAAGCACTCAGGGGAACCATGAGACACACCCAGGAAAATGAGGGGAATAACATTCCAGAAAACTGAGGTCCTGGGGGTACAGAAAGCTGCCTGAGGCCTCCGGCTGGCGTTCTCCAGCTCCCACAAAGCAGCCCGAGGCACAGGGCAGCAGATGCTGTGCCCCAGGCCCCCCAGGCCAGCCCCACTCACTTGTAGGTCTGATAGCTGTTTCGAACTTTGATGCCGCCCTTGATGAAGCTCACCATGTTCTCATCCTGCAGGAGGGAGAGATGCTAAGAGCTGGGCCTGGGTGGGTAGCCAGCAGCTTAAGAAAGGTCACACAAGGCTCTGGGCTCTGCCTTCCCCCTTCCTGGGTCCAGCTCTTTGAGGGGCCCTGGGGGAATGGGGTCAGAGGTCAGCCAAACCAGGCTCCTTACCCTTGGGACTTGAGATGAGGGTCTTATTTACTAACTGAGACCTCCAAAATGCCCAGGGATTTGACTACACCCCCCCCTCACCAGCTTTGCATGTGTACTACGTGCTTGGAGAAAGGCCTTGTGATTCACCCAAGGTTCACAGTGCCTCCTGTGGGTGCAGGGCAGGGTGTGGGAAAGGAAGAGGGATGCCCGGTTTTGGATTGTTTGTGTTTTTCACAAGCTGCTATGTATCACATTTGTAATTTAAAGCACTAACACCTAGAGCCCACCCAGCAGTTCCACTCCTGAGTTTATACCCAGGAGAAATGATGAACACGGGCTGCAGGAGTCACCTTCAGGAATGTTTACAACACCGCTGTTCACAGCCGCCAAGACCCAGAAACAACCCAAACACCCTTCAGGAGGAGGATGAATGAACAAGCCGGCATATTCAGAGAAGGATCGCTACACGGCCACATAGGCTGGGTGAAGAAAGCAAGTCCCACACAGATCTAAGCCAACTAAAACATAATATGCTGTTCAGATACGAATTGGAAGATGAAAAAGCTATTTTCCAAAAAAATAGGGTGGGGGATGATAAACATAAACTCTAGCTAGGGGTCTCCCTCTGGGGAGGGAGGCAGGGCACAGGGTGGAGAGGGGCCCAGAGGGCGAGGAGGCTTGCTAGCAACGTTCTGTTCTCAGGGCGGGGGGCGGGGGTGCAGTTCATGAATGTGTGTTTATTTACTGTGTGTAACACTAGAATAAATAAAGAAAATAAAAGGCCATTTATGATGCAATTATAATCCTAATGAAGGATTAGGATCAATCCAATTCTAATCACCAGAGGACCAAAAAGATAGAAAAATAGCAAACAAAGATAAACAGCACCCAACAATAAATTTTATATGTGTTTTTCCACCCTAATGTACATATTTGCATGATGATTATATGTGATCATTCTAACCAAACTTTCTGGTAAAATCCTGAGGTGCTGGTTCTCCTGGTTACCGATGTGTGGTATGGAGCGTGGGCTCCTCATGGCCAGACCTGGGTCAAATCCCAGCTCTGCCATTTGCTAACCATGTGACTTTGGGAACGTGGCTCCTCCCCTCAGACCCTCCCTTTTGCAGGCCTGTGAGATGAAGATTGAATAATATATGTAGCTGTACATAAACACAAACATGCAGCGTGGATAAGGTATGTAAAAACTACATGCCTGTAATATATGCACAAAGCCTGGTATGTTGTAGATGCTACAAGTCAACTTGTCAGTTGAACAAATCAGTATGAAACAGGCTTTATGACCATGCCTGTGTCCCACGTGACCCTTAGCAGGAAGGCGGCAGTCACGAGCTAGAAGCACATCCTGGTAGCGGATGGGACACGTGTGCTCTGTGTGGAGCGGGTAAAGCCCATGACCTCTGCCACTGAGTCTGGCCAGGGCTGGGAGTGTCGCTTCAACCACAACGGGGCTGATCATGGCTGCGATAGGCCCTTCTGTCTTTGTCATGGTGATCCAGCTTCTGAAATCCCCAGGCTGCTCGTACAAGCAGAGGGTTCCTACCTGCAGGAAAGTCAGGGCTGCTCTCTGCAGCAGGCACTCTGCGTAGCAGACCTCAGCGTGGATTTCCTCTGTGGGGAGAAAACCAAAGCCCTGTGGCCTCCTGGGACTCTTGGCAGGAGGCTTGGGCCAAATCCTCCCCACCCCCACTTCCCAAAAAAGCAAAGGGAGCCTGAGTCAGTACCCTCCCCATCCTCCACCCCATCTCCCAGGTCAGCTTGTGCAGCACTCACCGCTGTTCTGAATTGGCTTACATTTCCTGCCCCTTGTCTGCCCCAGTCCCCCCATCCCACCACCCAGAGTGTCAGGACAGGGCCCTCAGCCTGCTCTCTGCTCCCCAAGCATCACTGTATCCAGGCCCCAAGACCTGGACAGTGTTGGGTCGGGCAAGGAGAAGGCACTGGGTTGCACAGATGAACAAAGAATCTGTGAGAGTAAAGGAAGGAGACCTAACACAGCCCAGGAGTCAGGGAAGACTTCCAGAAGAAAGGGCATTTGAGTTGAAAAAGGAATGAAAAATGAGGAAGCAATCGCTTTCTAGGAAGAAGCCCAGGAGAGCCAAACGACTGAGATGTTGGGGGACCGCTGAGGCACAGACGGTTGAAATGGGGCGAGGTGAGGAAAGAAAGGGGGTAGGTGCAGAGGACCCTGAATCTGGGGGACAGGGTGTCGAGGAGGGACTACAGACTTGGTCCTGCAGGCGACAGGGAGCTACAGACAGTATGAAGGAGAGAATAGCACCATCACATGCATTGTCTCTTGCTGGAATCTTCTAGGGCTCTCCAGGTGGGGAAGGACATTTGCCCCTATATTGAAGAGTTCCAAATCGCTCACGGGTGGCTGCTGCTGCTGCTGCTTGCAGAACTGAAGAGGCTGCTCAGGTGCTGGCAGCCCGGACCGTCTCCTCCACCGCTTTCAGTTCCCTCCCCCCATGTGTCAGCCTCTAGACCACATTCCCTCTGGGGCATGGGGGTCCATCTCTACTACAGTCAAGCCAGTAAACCTAACTGCACATGCAATGCTGAGCCCCCCTGGCCTGAGGAACCAAGTACATAGGCCTTATGACAGCATTTTCCTTCCTGGATTCCCAGGCGCTTAGCAGGTGATGCCATCAAGGAAGTGAGTCTTGTTTGCTCTCCCATCACCTGAGAGCCACTCCTCAAAAGGCCCCAGGTTTGGCCCACATGTGTCCCAGCCAGGGCCCTGCCCCCTCAGTGGGACTGGGAGGATAACTGCCCCTTCCTGCCCCTCCCAGGCCTGGAACTGGGCTGCCTGGGGCCAGCAGGATTGAGAAGACATCTGGATGAGGCCACACCTTCGGTGAACTGATCCATAGTGGGGCGGTGCACCAGGCTGCTGAAGGAGTCTGTTACAGAGGACTTCTTCCGGTACCTAGAGAGGGAAAAGGGGCCTCCGATCATTCAGGGAAGGTGAGTGAGGGTCCCAGCTGCGCTCTGACCACATCTGCCCCTCCCATAGGATGCCCCCCACCCAACCCCATGCTGAACTCCTGACAACTCCCCCAAATTTAGGGCTTTCTCACACTGGTGTCCCTGCTCTTCCCTCTGCTTGGAGCTCCCCCCTCCCTGCACTGCTCCTAGTCATCCTTCAACCAGCTCTGGCATCAACCCCTCCAAAAAGCCTTTCCTGCTCCTCCACAACCCCTTGGGCACCATGCTGGGATGTCACTGTTTATGGCTGTCTTCCCACCAGGCAGTGTGAGCGTCAGGCGGCCCAGGTCTGACGATTCCCTAGGCGGCCAGCACCCAGCACAGGGCCTAGCCTAGGACAAGCACAAGTGTGTGCCTGCCCAATGTCAGCCACATGCGGGGTCTATCGGTTCACTGATTTAAGCAGTTAGCATATACTGAACACCCGTCACATGCCAGGGGCTGCCATGACAGTTTCCTGCAGCCCCAGGGCAACCCTATCATCACACCCATTTTACAGACAGGGAAAGCCAGGTCCCCAGAGGGACCAGCCCAAGGCCAAAGAGTTATTAAGGGACAGCCAGGTTTGGTCTCCTCCCAAACATGCCTGGCCCCCGGGAGCTGCTCAGTGAATGGCTCAGACAAGAAGGGTCCTGAGGCAGCGCTGACAGGGACAGGTGTTAGCACTTGGGGACACATCCTTTTAGCTGAAAGGAGCAGCATTCATCACAGCACTTTCAGCGCTGGGATAGGCCAGCGTGACAGAAGGATGGGCCTCATGATACCTCAGCCCTCAGCCCTGCCCGCCCTGTGGCCTGACCTCTGACACAGCAACTGCGCCTCCTTCATCATGTTGCCAGCAAGCAGGATGTCCTGAGGGTCAAAGGTCATCATGGCCTGCATCTCCAGGATGGTGGCATACGTCAGCGAGTGGTACATGCTCTCCTTGGTCCTGCCAGAGAGAAAGGACATGAGAGTCCCAACTCCTAGGGCTCCAGAGACAGCCAGCCCTGTGCCAACCAGCCACCACGCCCTCTCCCATCTACATGGGGGCCAAGGAGGGGAAGAGACTTGCCCAAGGTCTAAAGACCTCAGATCCCAGCTGAGGGGCTTTAAGTGACTTAAAGCCAAATCTGAGACTCAGTTTCTCTTCCGTTCTGTACAGAGAGCAGCAACAAGGCTGCTGTGAAGGCTCAATTAAAATTGGCCCAAGGCCACACTTCCCTTCCCTCAGCCAGGGCTGGCCCCTCGCCTTCTGCCCTGCACCCCACAGGCGGAGCCCAGGTCCTGTCAGTGGGATCTCTTCTGTCCTCAACCCCCACCCCCGGGCTTGTCCGGTGCATGTTTCCTGGGCCTCCTTACTGGCCTCCCGCCTCCTGCCTCTTCCCATTCCACCATCTAGCTGACTGTGTCTCTTCCTGGTTAAACCCTCTGTAGCTCCCACATCCCATGAGATAACGCTCAGGTCCGAGGCTCCACGCAGTGCAGGGCCTGCCCACCTCCCCAGCCCAGCCCTCTTGTCGCTTCCGCTCTGTGATCTGGTCACATTCAAGGCTGAACCACACATGCTCTCAAGAAAATCCCACAGTCTCCCTCCTCCCAGGCCTTTACGCATGCTGGTCCCTCAGCTTCAGATGCCCTTCCCCTACCCGCATGTCCCCTGACTGTCAAGGCCTTTAAATGCCTCCCAGGCCCCTGGGAACCCAGGGCTCCCCCCTCAGGGGGCAGGTGTCTCTGACCACAGTGAGGCCCCCACTGGACCTACATCAGCAGAAGCAAAGCTCTCTCCCCAGACCTCGGGCACCTCAGGGACAGAGCTTGTGTGGGACACATCTCTGTCCTCAGCACCATGTACGGGACCAACAAGCCTACCTCAGGCAGCGGGCCTTGCCCTCCAGCCCTCCACAAAAGGGTGTGCTGGGGCTGGGGTAGGGGGTGGGGACAGTCAGTCTAACACATGGAGAGAGCGGCAGGCAGGGGGAGGGATGAGGACAAAGCCAGTCCCTCTTTGTACTCGGGGAAGTCAGAGTGCGGCTGGGCCTTGATTTATGCTTCTGCAAAATGGGGGCGATGATGCTGGCCAACCCAGCTCCTTGTGGCGCTGGTTGGAGAGTACCCTTGCCTGGCACACAGCAGGTGCTGCAGTGGTTTCACTCCCTTCCCCACATCCCCTCGTTAATTAGTTAGAAACTCCTAAGTGCTAGGCTTACATTGGGAATTTCAGAGCAAAAGGATGACTAAGGTTTATAGACTATTCTATTGTACAATCATAATCATGTGACTTTATGCATTTTCCTGCTTTTCTCATTCACAAAACACCTCTGTAAATTGTTGCTTTTATTTATTTATTTATTTTACTTCTGAGTGGCCCTCAGGTGACATCATCCTTGGAAGTCAAAGGTTTGGGAAAGAGACAAATGGCTGGTCCACCCCTCGCCAGCCCCGTTGGGACACCTCCCAGATCTCTGCTGGAACCGTTCGATCTGAGGGCAGTGGCCTGTGGCAAGGAGTCCGCAGCCCGTGGTGGGGGCAGAGCTCAGGCTGCAGAGTCCCTCAGACACAGGTTGGAATCTCGGCCTTGCTAGTTACCAGCTGTGTGGTTCTGGTGAGCCTCGCAGCCTTTCTGAGCCTCAAGTTTCTCCTCTGTAAAAGGGATACAATAATCCTTCTCTTCCAGACCTTGGGGGCTTAAATAGGATGCCATATGGTCAATGGTCAATAAATGTGAGTCCTTCCGTGTCCAGCCAGGGTCAAGAGTTATTACCCCAGATGAAAGCTTTCTCCACAGGGAGGGGGCTCTCCCCCAGCACACAGACCCATGCCCACTCCCGACAACCCCCTCCCGCCAGGCCTCTCTAATTCTCAAGCCCCTGCCTTTCTCTTCCTCTCTCCCCTAACCCCCACCCCAGCACCCCAGCTCCACCCACTCAACCCACGTGCTGAGCCCAGTCTGGTGCTGGGCCCACAAGGAGGAACAGCACCCTCCCCCCATCCCAGGGAAGCTGGCAGGCAAAGTGGAATTTCCAGTCTGAGGCCCAAGGCCACAGCATGCTCCTGGCCCTTCCCCAGCCCACCACCTGGAAGCTCCCCAACTACGGAACGGACTGGGATTTGGGATACAGAGGCATCACGACCTCCCTGGCCTCAAACACTCCCAGTGCTGTTTGCACTCCACAGACTTCTCGTTTGCACACACAGCGTCCAGACCCCTGGGAGCAACAGCCCTCTCACCTCTGAGCTAGACCAGCTATGGGACATGACGCCCACTGGGGTCTCACCTTCTGGGCTCGGACCAACTATGAAGATGGGGAGGGCACTGGAAGAGCCCTCAGAAGAGCTGGTGTGGAACCAGGGACTCCATGGCCTCCTGGAGGTCAGCTAAGTCCAGGGGCCTCCAGCCCTTCCCTCCTCCACCAGTAGCCAAGGCTCAGGCCCTTGTCAGCTACTTGTTTGCCATCCTTGTCCCCATCATCTGGGTCTCCTGGCTCTGACCCAACCCCCACTGATCCTTCCTGGGGCACCCCCTCAGTCCCAGCCTAAGGTCCCACTTCCGAGGGCCTCTCTGGGCAGGCTGCACTAGACTGAAAGGCAGAAACAGCACCCAACCCACCTCCCAAGCCTTTTTATTTACTTCACTATAGTTAAAGCCCTACCATCGCACGTCCAGGTCCTCTCAGACCCCACCTCACTGCCCTCTTCTCCAGCCCGACCACCTTCTGGGGGACTCGTACTCCCAGCCCCGCTTCCGTCACCCAGCCCTCTCCCTTCCGGGACCTGCTCCAGCTCTCCTCACTCCAACCAGGCCTAGCGTCTCTGCTCCTCGAATACACGGGACCCCCCTCCATCACTGTGAGGCCCTTGCACAGAGTTTGCTCTGCCTAGAAATGTCCTCCACCCGACTGTCTCCTCATCCAGCCCATCTCAGCCTCAGTGTCACTTCCTCCAGGAAGACGTCCAGGCTGGCTTCATGGTGGGATCTGTGCAGTGGCACTGGGACTCACGCCTAAAAAGGCCCAACGCTCGCTTGGTTTGATTCTCTGCTATTGCTGTCTTGAAATCCTTAATAATTTTTGAACAGGACCCCATATTTTCACCTTGCAATGCGCCCCAGAAATTATGTGGCCAGTCCTACAGCCTTCCTGGCCAGCCCCTCCCCATGAGTTTGGGGTCCAGGTATAACTCCCGACACCCCTCATTGCTTGTTTCACTGAGAACAGCCCAAGCCTTGCTCGGTACCGCAGCCCCAGAACCCAGCACACTGCTGGGCCCATGTGAACACTCATGAGGTTTTGCTAAATGAACCAGGAACAGGTACCCAAATCACCCCTTCCCACGGATCACACCTTCGCCTCATCATCATCCCACAGAGTGACTCTGCCTCAGGAGCCCGAAATGACGCCACCTCCCTACCTTCCTGCTTTGGCTCAGCACACCCGCTGCCCCTCCCCCCACTCCAGCCTGTCTTCTCTTCCTGATGTCTCAACTTACTTCTTCATACCAGCCGCTCTCTTGTGAAATACTCACTGCTGAGCCTTCCAACCTCCTGCTGCACCCACTTAGGAACCATGGCCACACAACTGCCCACTTTGTCCCAACCAACCCTGAGGGAAGCCACCAGCTACACAGGCACACTCTGAGCAGAGGCCACCAACCCCAGCCAGGCCTGTCACACTAAAACTTTTCCCCTCTCCTCCTCACCCCCAACACCAGCCTGCCCCCTCACTCTCAGCAAGGGGCTTTGCCTCTCTCCTCAGGGGAACCTCAGGGCATAGCATGAAAACACTCGGAACTTCCTGCACCTGCACACGACTGATCAACCTCCTTCCCTCCCTCCTGGTGGAGGAGGCAGGTGCGAGTCCTCTCGCCCAAAGTAAACTCCTCCACCTGCTCGAGCTCTGAGACAGCCCCAGAGGCCGTGGGCTGTGGAGCTGCGTGGGCCTGGACTTGAATCCTGGCTGTGCAACTTGTCAGTTGGGATCATTTTTTCATCAAGAAGACCGGAATGGAGTAGCTACCATGTTCCAGAGACAGTGTTCAGGGACAGACACAGTGTCAATCAAAATGAACTTGAAACAAAGACAACACTACTCAACAAGTGACAGACTGAAGGAGGGGGGCAAGCAGGAGCTCTCTGAAGGCAAAAGAACAGTAACATCCCCCACTGCCTGGGGTTAGGACAATGAAAGGAGACACTTTGTACACAACGAGGAACAGTGAAGAGAACGGAACACCAACATCTTTCCAAGCTTCAATGGCTGTGACTGCGGAGGGGAGGCCGTTTTGAGCCAGAATTGTTTTCTGGAGACCAGTGGTTCTCACCTGAGGTGGAGAGGTATTTTTGCCGCCCCCAGACATTTGGCAATATCTGGAAACATTTTTTGTTTGTCACAAGGGGCATGAGGAGTGTGCTACTGACATCTACTGTTTAGGGGGAAACTCTTACATTCGGAAAGAAAGCAAAGATCCTTTTCTAGAATGGGGATAAAGAGAAGCTACGCTACCTTCCATGTGTGGTAAAAGGTGGTCTCATGTGCAGACTGTCTCTGTGGTGCCACCTTTAGGAAGAGGGGAGGTGAGGTGGCCCCTCAATGAGGAGGGGCTGCAGGGGGGTCACTTAGGGATTCTGTGGTGGGTACAGCTTGAGGGACTGGGTGCAACATGGTATCTGGTTTAAACAGTTTCCTCTGGGCCCTGCCTCCCTTCTGTTGGCCCCATGTCTGCAGGACAGTTTAGAGTTAGACCAAGGGATAGCCCAGTCTTACTTAGCTGGGCTTTAGGGGATAAGGAGACAGGCCAGTGTCTGGGCTTGGAGTATGGGTAGGGCAGGCGAAGCAGCTGTATGCTGGGCAGCCTGGCCAGTGAGGGAAGGCAGCCACAGTCTGGGGGTCAGGGCTGAGTAAGGGACAGGTAATGACCAGGATGGAAATGGAGTCAGGAGTCTTCCGAAAACCATGGAAGGGGACACTGGATGTTCGGGGACAGTGCAGGAAGAGGCTTGGCCTGCCTCAGATGATGGCCGCACTCTGGCTGTAGACCGCTGCCTGCCCTGCTCTGCCCACCTCAGGCCCAGGTCCCCTCAGAGGGTGGGGGTGAGGTGTGGGGGCTGCGGCCGGAGCCCTGTTGTAAGACACATGGTGACTGTCATTCCTTGGGACCCCTGCCCCCCAGGGGCTGAGCCACTGACCCTGGCAGAACAATGAATGGGTCAATCAAGACTAGACAAATTGAACAGGTCAGGCTTGGGGACTTGGGGGAGGAGGACCCCTGCCCTCATTCTTTGCTTTCCCTGGGAGCTTGGGAAACCAGGTGTGGCAGAGGACAACCTAGAGCTGAAGAGAGTGGATTAAGGGTAAGCAGACCATAGACAGGATTAGACCCCGCCCCCACCACCCCCACCCAAACCCAGAGTGCAGGGGCAGGGGCGGCTCCCTGTCCAGCCTGAGGAATGGAGGACTCTTCTCTGGAGAAGCTGACATCTGGGGCCAGATCATCCTGAAGTTGATGCCACCAATTACAAGGCTGCCTGGCTTGGACTTTCCAGTTGGCCCTTTAAGAAACTCGCTCCTAAATATGACCATGCAAACAGCCAGGCAACAGCAGGCATTACGGAAAGACCCCACGAGTAGAGGGTTCCTTCATTAAACAGAATAGGGAAACTGGGGATGGCTGAGATTATGCAGGAAAATAATAAAACATGTTTAAAAGAGGTAATACTCTGTGGTAATAATAACAATAAATACTTATTCAAGTGCTTGCTCTGTGCCAGACCCTGTGCTAAGGACTCTCATGTTCCAAATACAATATAAAGAACTGAGAATATTTAGACAATGGAACAGAACAGAGAGCCCAGAAATAAGCCCAAGTCTCTACAGCCAATTAATATTTGACAAAGGGAGCAGCAACATAAAATAGAGTAAAAACAGTCTCTTCAACAAATGGTGTTGGGAGAACTGGAAAGCTAGCTACATGCAAAAAAATGAAACTCGAGCACCAACTTACATCATACACAAAAATAAATTCAAGGTGGATAAAAGACTTAAATACAAGCCATGTCACCATTAATGTCCTAGAGGAGAACATAGGCAGGAAAATCTCAGATATTTCACGCAGCAACATTTTTACTGATATGTCTCCCAGAGCAAGGGACATAAAGGAAAGAATAAACAAATGGGATCTCATCAAAATAAAAAGCTTCTGCACAGCTAAAGAAAACAGTATTAAAATAAAAAGAGAACCAACTGTATGGGAAAACATATTTGCCAATGATACCTCAGACAAGGGTTTAATCTCCAAAATATATAAAGAACTTACATGACTCCACTCTAAGAAGACAAGCAACCCAATTAAAAAATAGGCAAAGGACTTGAACAGACACTTCTCCAAGGAGGACATACAGAGGATCCAGAGACACATGAAAAGATGCTCAATATCACTACCTATCAGAGAGATGCAAATTAAAGCCACAATGAGATACCACTTCACACCGGTCAGAATGGCCATCATAAACAAAGCAACAAACAACAAGTGTTGGAGAGGTTGTAGAGAAAAGGGGACCCTAGTGTACTGTTGGTGGGATTGCAGACTGGTACAACCACTATGGAAAAGAGTATGGAATTTCCTCAAAAAACTAAAAATGGATCTGCCTTTTGACCCAGCAATTCCACTGCTAGGATTATATCCTAAGAACCCTGAAACACCAATCCAAAAGAACCTATGCACCCCAATGTTCATAGCAGCACAATTTACAATAGCCAAATGCTGGAAGCAACCTAGGTGCCCATCAGTAAATGAATGGATCAAAAAACCATGGTACATTTACACAATGGAATTCTATGCAGCAGAAAGAAAGAAGGAGCTCCTACCCTTCGCAACAGCATGGATGCAACTGGAAAGCATTATGCTAAGCAAAATAAGCCAGGCAGTGAAAGACAAATACCATAGGATCTCACCTTTAACAGGGACCTAAAGAACAAAACAAAGAAACAAGCAAAATATAACTAAGGACACTGAAATAGAGAACAGTCTGACAGTGTTCAGAGGGGAGAGGAGAGGGAATTTCAGGGGAATTTCAGGGGAAAAGAGGAAGAGTTTACAGGAAGAAGTATAAAGGACACATGAATAAAAACTAGGGGCAGGTGGAAATGGGAGGGAGGAGGAAAGGGCTGGGTGGGTGGGTTGGGATGGGAGTAAAAGATAGAAAATTGTACTGCAACAACAATTAAAATAAAAATATTTTAAAAAGAACTGAGAATGTTTAGAGAACAATGAGTAGTAGGAAATTAATCATATGTGCTAATTACAAGAATAAAGAAAAGTCAGCAGAAGGATTTAATGATAAGATCAAGGAAATCTGGAAATCAGAAAAAAAAGAAAAAGATATTGAATTGGGGGCAGGGGGTGATAAGAGGCTTAGAAGAGGGCTAATCCAGGAAGTCTAACATCTGACTTTAAAAAAGCTCAGGGAGGGGAAACAAAACATGGAGGAATGATACAAGAGAATTTCCTAGAACTGAAACAGTCTCAAATTAAATGTACCAAATAAAAAGGGCTACAGCCCTGGCTGGTGTGGCTCAGTGGACTGAGTGCTGGCCTGTGAACCAAAAAGTTGCTGGTTCGATTCCCAGTCAAGGCACATGCCTAGGGCCAGGTCCCCAACTGGGGGCATGCAAGAGGCAACTGATAATGTATCTCTCACACATTGATGTTTCTCTCTCTCTCTTTCTCCCTCCTTTCCCCTCTCTCTAAGAATAAATGAATAAAATGTTTAAAAAAACCAAAAACAAAAAAACTACATTCCAGCATGTTATTGTGAAGTTTAGGACATGCAGAAATAAAAGAGAAGAGCTTAAGCTCTCCTGGAGGAAAAAAGGTCACATGCAAAGTGAGAAGAATTAGGGTCTCACAGCTATAGTAGAGACTAGAAAACAAGGCACAATACGTTCAAAATTCTGATTGATGCAACAATTTCTAGAGGACACACTCTGGTAAAATGAGGGAGGATACAGGAGAGAAAAAGCTGGGGGAGTTCTGGGAGACACGCCTGTCCTCCGGGGGACAGGTTTCCAGGCCAAGGAGGAACCGAGTGCCCACCTGACATGCCTGAGCATTTAGGGAAGTGCTCGCAATAGTAGGGTCTGATGGAGTAATTATAAAGAGTTCAAGGAAAATGTATAATAAATTAGGCAAGTGAAAAAAAATGAGACAATTATTAACTCTGGAAGGGAAATGTAGTCTTACAATGTACAACTTGTCTCTGTGGTGAGCATTAACTACATAGTTATAATAATGTAAACATTTATTGTTGATTTAGCCGAATATTGTGATATAATGATAAGAGGGAGGTGAGGGAAGGGAGATGGGGCAGAGGTCCAGGAAAGCTAACTTCTTATTTGCCAGTAGATGATGTCTGAAAGTAGAAAGCAACAGAGTGAATTTCATGGTATCTGAATTTTATGTCAATTTCAGTTTCTGAAAAATTGCAAAAAGTAAGTGAAAAAGAGCAGTATAAACATATCATTTAGAAGTAAGACAGTAAACCCTAGAAGAATTAGATGAATGACTCTGATTATCACTCAAAAAGGCAGCCTTAGTCTTTAGCACTTCGGGATAAAACAAAGGAAGAGGGCTGTGTTAACTGATGGGGCAGAAGCCCCTGGTGGGTTTGGTGGGAACAGGAAATCAAAGCAGAAGAGGCCAGAAGAAGCCAAGAGGAAGGAAGTCACACTGACCTTGGGGAGGGCCTGGCTGCTCACAGCTGTGGAACGAGGAGGCTGAGCCGTGTTTCTGGGACTCCCAGGGGTCACTGTGACCCAGCAGGCTGAAGGCATTCAGTTACAAAGGGCCCTTTCACAGAAGACCTCTGGTTCTCCATGACACCGCAACCCCCCATCCCTACACTCACATGTGGGCTCCCAGAAGTGCACACACAGGCACACCTCCTACCCCCAACCTGGGCTTGAGACCCACCTGGGCTTGAGGTAGCTGAGTGCTTCTGAGAACTGGTTGGTGAGGAAGAGGTCCAGGGCGATCATGCACTGGTCCAGGGCCTCATGGAGGCTGCTCACAGCAGTCCTGAGGAGAGAGACATGGGTGTGATTCCGGCGACTTCAACCCCACTCCTGGCTGTAACAGCCTCTCCAGGGCCCACCCGACCTCCCCGGTGGGCCTTGGATGCCTGTCACAAGCTCCTCCAGGCTGCCCATTGGCACACAAGGACAATTTGGACCCACTGCTGAACGTCCCTAAAGGCAGAAGGAGAGCAGAATGGAGCGACATCTGAGATCTAGTGGAGGGGGCTGAGGACAGCGGGGCAAGGAGCACAGAGATTTCTCTTACCCCTCACAAGCGTAAAGGGAATCTTTGTGGCCCTTCTGACCCATTGGGCTTTTCTGTGCCCCCCTGGGGGGCACAGCCCACCTACTAAATTCCACTTCAGTCCTTTTCTTGCTCCTCCCCTAGGCCTTCTCTGGCCTGCCTCAGGCCCGTGCTCTAGAACCCCGGAGGCTCTGTCACAATGGGCTGCGGTGGGCACCGGCCTGTGAGGGCTGCCCGGCCTTCCGCGCTCAAGGCTCACCTTCCCAGCAGCACCTCCAACGTCTTCCAGTCCTCGCTCTTCTCTGCAGCTCTTACCACCTTCTGACACATAGTTTTTACTTATTTTTGTCTTTATTTTGTTTATAGTCTCTCTCCCTCTGCCAAAATATATGCTTCCTGAGGGCAAGAATCTTTGTTTTATTTCCTGCCATATCCCCAGCATCTAGTATCTGGTATAAAATGAGTGTCTGATAAATATCTGCTAAGTGAGTGAGTGAATGAATGAATGAGAGTCTAAGGCTAAGAGAGCAAATCTCTGACTTTTCTGGGCCTCAGCTTCCCCATTTGAAAATGAGAGATGAAACCAAGTCCTCTCTGATGATTTTGAGACTCTCTCTTCTCAAGAGGTCTCTTTAGAGGGAGAGAAGCTTTCAAAATGGGGCTCCGTGATCTTGCCGAAGGAGATCCTTTCCCCCCCACAATGAAGACAAAGCCCCTTCTCCACCAGGTAAACTCCTACACGCACTTTAAGGCCTGGCTCTGGAGCCCAGTGTCCTTCTCTGTGATACATCAGCAGAGCTTCCCAGGCAAACTGAAACTTGTCCCGTTCAAAAGTGAACTCTTGTTTGTTCTCCCAAACCTGTTCTCCCCAAGTCTTTGATAAGTGACACCCCCCCTACCCAGTTCCTCAAGCCTGAAATTTCATAGTCATCCTGAACACAGTCCTCTGCCGGGCCTCTGTCGTGGACTCCATCCCTAAGCCCTGCCGGTTCTCCCTCCTGAACATCTCCCAGCCCTCCGCCTGCAATGGCCGGTGCCCCCAGCGCCAGGTCTGATGGATGGCTCCCCCTTCCACACCCAGCCCCTCCCACCCCTTCTGTCTCTCTCTGTTAGACGATTGCGTTCTGTGTTTCCTGTCTCTTCACTCTCTTCTTTGCTTCCTGTTTGACTCTCTCTGCTAGAGTCTGAGTGATTTCTTTAGAGCTTCCATTTCACTAATTCTCTTCTGTTCAATAGTTGTATTTTTCATCTCCAGAAACTCCACTTTGTTCTTTTTCAAATCTGCTTGGCCATTTTGGGTGGTATTTTCTTCCCTGCTTATTGTTTCAAGTACATCTTTTATTTTTTTTTTTTACACATTTAAAGCACAATTATTTGTATTCTATATATCATAAGTCTAGCATGTTAGACTCTCAGAGAAACTAATCCTGCTACTTCTTGCTCCCAGTGCCTGTCGCTCACAGGGACCCGTGTCCTTGTGTGTCTTGTACTTTCACCACGATCTCCTACTTGATCGGTCGCCTTGGGATGAGGCCATGTTCCTCCAGGGAGGATGGTCATGTGCTCCGCCAGGTACCCTGGGGCACTGCCACCCTGAGATCACGCCAGTTACTTTTCTGTTTAGTATATTCAAGATGACAAAGATAGTGTTGTATTGAAGCCCAAAATTTGTGTGAGGGCAATATAATTTTCTATGGAACCTTTCTGTCCCCACCAGAACTGTCGTCTTCCATTGCAGGTGGCTGGATGCTTTGTTCTAGTCAATGTTCCTGTTGGCTGAAGACTTTTGAAGGTCCCAGATTCATGTGGTGGGGGTGCAGGCCCCTCCACACTGTGGCTGCAGGCCCAGGACCTTATTTCCCTTCCCCTGAGTGGCTGTTAAAACTCAAGGTTCTGGGTTTGTAAACACCCCCAGGTTGCTGTGGCTACATCCCATTCAGCAGCCTAATCTCAGCTCTCTCTTTATTGTTGGCTTGAGAGGATTTCTGTTACTTCTGTGGAAGCTCAGGAATGTATTTCAAAGGATGTTTGTTTTAATTCATCCAGCCTCTAGGTAGGGTTTTGTTTTGTTTTGGTTTGGTTTGGTTCTGGTTTTTTGTTTTGTTTTATTTTTAAGGAGAATTTTAGAGCCCTGGGTGGTGTGGCTCAATGGATTGAGTACCAGCCTGCAAACTGAAAGGTGGATGGTTCAATTCCCTGTCAGGGCACATGCCTGGGTTGAGGACGGGGTCCCCAGTTGGGGGCGTGCAAGACACAACTCACTGATGTTTCTCTCACATCAATGATGTTTCTTTCCTTCTCTTTCTCTCTCCCTCCCCCTCTCTCTGAAAATAAATAAATAAAATCTTTCTGTAAAAAAAGGAAAATGTTTAGAGGTGTTATTCCCTTTAATCTATCCCTCTCATAATAGTTTTTTAAAAGTTTTTTTTAATCCAAATATAACCATGTCATACTTTTGGACTTGCACCACTTTACTGCCTTCTCAGTACTCTTAGGATAAAGACCAAGTTCCTTTCTGTGCCCAAAAAGGCCCCACCGGAAGTGGCCCTGTCCCTCTCTTCATGAGACAGGGACAGTGTCTTCCTTTGTGCCCAGGGCTGAGCCTGTTCCATCCACCCATCTCGGTTGGATGAATGGATGAAGAGGCAGTGGGCACTTATGACCCCAGGTGTTTAACTGGCATTATCTCCTTGAGCCCTCACTAAGCCCCGTGAAGTGGGTTATTACCCCCACTGATGATGAGGAGACTAAGGCATAGAGGAGAGGTGACTTGGCCAAGGTCACATGCCCAGTCATGAGTTCTAACTCAAGTTTCTGCATGAGCCGGTGCCCACCAGCTCAGCCCCAAGGAGTCAAAGTCCATTGTCCTGGCTTATATCCATCTCTACACAGCTCCAGAGCCAAGAGCCTGCCCCCCATGTCTGTGCAACACCCCGCCCCACAACCACCACCATCTTCATCCCCCACCAAGGAAGAGGTTCTACCTGTTTGGAGAACCTGGAGAGGAGGACAAACAGACAGATGGACACACAACACAGACAGGTATTCCCTCCCCTGGCGGCCCCAGCACCTCTTCTACTTAACTACAGTGAGGTGGGTCTGAGGTGACCTCTCCCTCCTCCCCGCCCACAAATGCCCCTCATCTCCAGCTCCGGGCCAGGCCTGGGGACACAGAGCAGACCCAGACCCGGAACGACAGATGCCACAGATTCGGGCGAAGGCTGTGACATTCAGATCCCTCATGGGAACACTGGGGATTGAGGAGGCCAGGAAGGGAGGACGGGGCATACAGGGAAGCTTTCTGGAAAAGATGGCACTGAACTGAGGACCAGATGGAGAAAAGAAGTCTAAGAAGGGAAAAGAGTGTGAGCAAAGGGCTGGAGGCATGACAGCACAGTGAGGGGCAGGCCCAAGCCACAGGGCAGGGCAGGGAGACAGAAGCTCTGGAAGGCCTGCTGGGGGAGGGAGGGGCTGGGGAGCTCAGGAAGGCTAGGGACTTGGGGCCCACTGACTTAACAACAGGATTAATAACTCCTCCATCACCACCATGAAGTTATCACTTCAAGTTATCTAAATTGATGACTAATTAGTTCTCTCAGTCCTTCCACCAGCCTGGAGAGGCAAGCAGGCTCTTATCTACATTTGAAAGATAAGAAAGTGAAGACAGAAACCCAGTCTGCTCCTCCCAGGAGCCTGAAAGAAGACAGAAATGCTTTCTGCAAAAGCAGCTTGGGCAAACCTCTCCTCTCCCCGCTGACTGAGGTCCCCACTTGTCTACAGGCTTTCCCCAAGGTCTCTCTGCTCCAAGCCACCAGGCCATTAAATTCTTAAGCTCCCAAGTGGTGATGGTGGCACCTCCCCTGGGCTTTGGGGAAGCAGAGGATTGGAGGGGGGTACTAAGCACATTGGAGCAGGAAGCTGGATGGTGACCAATGCCAGGAGCTTTGGCATAGTGGGGGAGGGACACTTGATGCCAAGGGGAGAAGGGGGCTGGAAGCTGAGGGGGGAGCACCAGACAGCCTGGAGCCACCCCACTCTCTCCTTCCCTCCCACCTCCCTGCTTTAATCTTCCTGCAAGCTGCTACTTTCGTGATTGATGATGGGCAGGGCTCGGGAGAGCTGGGGAGACCCTCAGTCCCCACGGTGGGGGGGGGGGGGGCAGAAAACTCCCCTTTCCTGACCCAGTCTGGGTGAGGTGGCTGTGGGACAGTGGAGAAAGGGCAAGGATGTTATTCAGGGAGCAGATAGGGGTCTGAGCTGGGTTCCTACTCCCTGCTTCACCATTCCGGGGGCACTTTGGCTCAGAGGGTTAAAACATTATGTCTGCAGGGATCTGGCACTTCCAAAGTGACCTTTCTAAATTGCAAATATGATTGTGACTCTACTTCCAAAGAATCCCCTTTAACCCTGCATAAAGAAAGTATCATGTGGCAGGGCCTAGTGCAACATGGCCTTCAAGAGTTTTGAAAGCAGACAACCCTGGACTCAAGCCACAGCTCACCAAGTACTTGCTGAAGAAACTTGGCAAGATTCTTTAACCTCTATGAGCCTCAGTCTTCCCATCAATGAAATGGGAGATGGGGAACAACCTCCCATTTGCTGTGAAGAACAACTGAGATCATGTTAAAGCACAAGAAGCACTCAGGAAATGTAAGTGATTGTTATTGTTTCTAAGATTATGTATTTCCCTCATTTCTCTTATTGAGCAGCTCTGCTTTTATAATGAGACTAGATAACTTTAAAAGAAGGAGTATACATATCTTAAGACCCTGTGATTCTACTCCAATGGGGCAACCTAGAAGGACCCTCACATACATGCAAAGGGCAATTGTATGAGAATATTCATTGTTTGAATAGCAAGACACTGGGAACCACCTCAATAATTATCAAGGAGCCTGGATAAACAAGCAAATGGGGGTCACATTGAGTGGTGGATCACCATCAGGGCACATGGGAGCCAGAGCCACAAGGATCTAGAAGGCTAAACCTCAGAAACCTGAAAGTAAGTGAGAAAAAGCAAGCCACAGAATCATTCATACTCTGTGACTCCATTTGTATAAAAATTTTAAAGTAAGAGCAAGCTAAATATTTTTTTAGACTTACACACTTGGAAAAACAATAAAAACTAATACAAAATGATAAAACCGAAATTCAGAATGGTGATCCTTTCTGCAGAGGGAAGAGGGGAAGGGGTTCTCCGCCAGGGCTTCTTTCTCAGAAAGAAGACTGTGAAACAAACAGGGCGTGACGGCATTTTCTGCAATGGCTGGGCGGCAAAGGCTTGGAGTTCCCTTCACTGTTTGCTATATTTTTCTGAAGGCTTAAAATATTTCATGGTTTTTTGTGGGGGGACCAGGGGAGAGCGCAAATGCAGTCCCCCTACTACACAAATTATGCAGTCAAGTTGCCCACATTTGGGGAAATCGCAGGGGTCAGCACATCCAGAGTGCACTGGATAAGCCTCACCCAGGGAAATCCAAGTTCGTGATCATGGTGTCTCCCCTGCCAGGTAAGCATGTATTTCATGATTTTTAAAGTTCGTTTTATTGATTATGCTATTACAATTGGTCCATTTTTTTCTCTCCTTGATCTCCCTCCGCCCAGTACCCCCATTTCCTCCAGCATTCCCTCACCCTTAGTTCATGTCCATGGGTCATACATATAGGTTCTTTGGCTTCTCCATTTCCTGTACTATTCTTGACCTTTCCCTGTCTATTTTGTACCTACCATTTATGCTTCTTATTCCTACCTTTTCCCCCATTGTCCCCTTCCACCCTTCCTGCTGATACCCTCCATGTGATCTCTATTTCTGTGATTCTGTTCCTATTCTATTTCTTTGCTTGGGTTTTTTTTTGTTTGTTTTTTTGTTTTTGTTTTTGCTTTTTTAGTTTCAGTTGTTGATAGCTGTGAGTTTGTTATCATTTTACTGTTCACAGTTTTGATCTTCTTTTTCTTAAATAAGTCCCTTTAACATTTCATATAATAAGGGCTTGGTGAGTATGAATTCCTTTAACTTTACCTTATCTGGGAAGCACTTTATCTGCCCTTCCATTCTAAAAGATAGCTTTGCTGGATAGAGTAATCTTGGATGTAAGTCCTTGCCTTTCATGACTTAAAATACTTCTTTCCATTCCCTTCTTGCCTGTAAGGTTTCTTCTGAGGAATCAGCTGAAATTCTTACGGGAACTCCTTTGTAGGTAACACTTTTCTCTTGCTGCTTTTAAGATTCTCTCCTTATCTTTAATATTTGGCAGTTTAATTATCATGTGTCTTGGTGTGTTCCTCTTTGGACTCTGAGCTTCTTGGACTTTTGTATGTCTATTTCCTTTGCCAGATTGAGGAAGTTTTCTTTCATTACTTTTTCAAATAAGTTTTCAATTTCTTGCTCTTCCTCTTCTCCTTCTGGTACCCCTATGATTTGGATGTTGGAACATTTAAAGTTGTCCCAGAGGTTCCTAAGCCTCTCCTCATTTTTTTGAATTCTTATTTATTTATTCTGTTCTGGTTGAATGTTTATTTTTTCCTTCTGTTCCAAATTGTTGATTTGAGTCCCAGTTTCGTTCCCTTCACTGGTTCCCTGTGTATTTTTCTTTATTCCACTTTGCATAGCCTTTACTTCTTCCTCTATTTTGCAAGCATACTTAATCATTTCTGTGAGCATCCTGATTATCAGTGTTTTGGACTCTGCATTTGATAGGTTGACTATCTCCTTGTCACTTAGTTCTTTTTCTGGAGTTTTGATCTGTTCTTTCACTTGGGCCATATTTCCACATTGTAAGGGGTGGAGCCTTAGGTATTCACCAGGGTGGGGTGACGCACTTCACTGTGTTGTGGTGCAGTGTGTGGGGGAGGGGTCTGAGAGGGAACAGTGCCACTTGCTCAGCTCTCACCCTGCTTTCAGTCACTTCCCCCACTTCCCACAAACGAATTGCATCCTTCTAGGTACTGCCCTGGTGCTGATTCCTGGGTGGGTGTTTTTGTGTACATTCTAGGACCTCATGGGCCTGTCTAACAAACTCTCCTGTGAGACTGGCAGTTTCTCCCATAGCTGCAACCCCAGTGGGTTTTTACAGCCAGAAGTTATGAGGCTTTATTTTCCTGGTGCTGGAACCATGGATTGTGCAGTCTGTCTCACTCCCCAGTTGTTCATCCTGGTTTATCCATACGTGAATGTGGGACCATCTGGCCTGCCAGCCGCCACCTTGCAGCACATTCTCTCTGCCCCGGCTGCCAGTCTGTTCCCCTCCTACCAGCCTGGATGAATGTTTCTTCTTTAACTCCTTGTTGTTGGACTTCCATATAGTTTGATGTTTGGGCAGTTCTGATTGGTTTTTGTCTTTTAATTGGTTGTTATCCTTCTTTTGGTTGTGTGAGGAAGTGAAGCATATCTACCTATACCTCCATCTTGGCCTGAAGTTATTATTTCATGATTTTGTTTGTTTTTCTTTTCTTTTTTTAAAAAAATTTATTTTAATTGTTGTTCAAGTACAGTTTTCTGTCCTTTACTCCCATCCCAGCTCACCTTCCCATCCCTCCCCTATTTCATGATTTTTAAAGTGGTACAGATTGAAAACTTGGTTTGTTCTCCACTGACCCTCACACACAGGCCCAGGCCCAGAAAGGCCTCAGAGGTGTTTGTTGAGTGACTGAATGAGTGTCTATAGTGAAAGTGGCACTGCTTTGCCCCTGCTCTGCTCAGACCCCACCAGGATGGCACTAACCAGGGCAAGGGGCAGAGGCAAATGGACCTATGTGGCCTCAAAGAAAACAGGGACCTGGAGGGCATGCAGGCGGGCAGGTATGGTTCAGTAGGAGGAAGATCCAACAGTGACAGAAGAGTGAGCTCACTGACCTGGAAGCCTGCATGGGGCCAGAGGAGCCTGGAGCTGTAGAGAGGGTACTGGCTAGGATCTGAGTGTGCAAGGAAGAAGGATAAATGTGGCTTCTATCCTGGGAGTTGAGAATTCCTTGATAAGAGCCCTGTTCTACCTGCCTTCTGATCTGGAAACCATTTTTCTGGACTCAGTGGGGTTGTACTCAGTCAAGGCTGGGCAGAAGAGACCTAAGCAGGCTCCAGATTTACAAAGACCAGCCCAGAGCAAGAAAGGAGCCACCAGCCCAGCCTCCCTGTATTTTCCAAAGGAGGGTCAAGAAGTCCAGGAAGCAATGAGCAGGAAGGGTGCATATATTCTTTTGACTTAGTGTTTCAGATTTCTTCAGATATATTTTCAGAAGCTGGGTCATAAGACAGTTGAATTTTTAACCTTCTGAGGTATCTCCATACTGCTTTCCATAGTGGCCGTACCAATCTGCATTCCCACCAACAATGAAAAAGGATTCCCTTTTCTCCACATCCTTGCTAACATTTGTTGTTTTTTTGATTTATTGATGATGGCCATTCTGACTGGCGTGAGGTGATATCTCATTGTAGTTTTAATTTGCATCTCTCTGATGATTAGTGATGTTGAGCATCTTTTGATATGTCTATTGACCATCTGTATATCCTCTTTGGGGAAGTGTCTATTCATGTTCTTTACCCATTTTTCAATTGGATTATTTATCTTTTTGGTGTTGAATTGTATGAGTTTTTTATAAATTTTGGATACTAACCTCTTATCAGATATATCATCAGCAAATGTGTTCTTCCATTCAATGGGTTGTCTTTTCATTTTGTCGATGGTTTCCTTTGGTGTGCAAAAACTTTTTAGTTTGATGTCGTCCCATTTGTTTATTTTTTTGTTGTTTCTCTTGCTGGAGGAGATATATTACAAAATATTCTACAAAAAAATGTCTGAGATTTTACTGGCTATGTTTTTTTCTAGGATTTTTATGGTTTCAAATTGAACATTTAAGTCTTTAATCCATTTTTATCTTATTCTTGTGTATGGTGTAAGAAGATGATCTAGCTGCTGCTGCTTCTTCTTCTTCTTTGCAGATACCTGTCCAGTTTTCCTAACGCCAGCTATTGAATAGACTATATTTACCACATTGTGTGTTCTTGTCTCCTTTGTCAAGTATTAATTGACCGTGAAGACATGGGTTTATTTTGGGGCTCTCTATTCTGTTCCATTGATCTATATGTCTGTTTTTATGCCAGTACCATGCTGATTTGATTACTATGGCCTTGTAGTATAGTTTGGTATCAGATAGCATGATTCCTCCAAGATTGCTGTTGCTATTTGAGGTCTTTGGTGGTTCCATGTAAATTTTGGTATATTAGTTCTAGTTCTGTGGAATACACCATCGATATCTTGATAGGAATTACATTGTAATTACATTAATTTATAGATTGCTTTGGGTAGTATAGACCTGGAGAGCATTATGCTAAATGAAATAAGCTAGTCAGGGAACGATAAACACGATTTCACTCATATAAGTGAAACCATATGATTTCACTTATATGTGGAATGTAATAAACAAAATAAACTAACAAACCAAATAGAAACAGACTTATAGATACTGAGAACAGACTGACAGCTGTCAGAGGGGAGGGGCTTGGGGGACTGGGTGAAAAAGGGATTAAGCAAAACAAACAAACAAACAAAAACCTCATAGACAACAGTATGGTGATTACCAGAGGGAAAGTGAGGTGGGGGATGATAGGAGAGGGTAAAGGGGGAATAAGTGGTGATGGAAGGAGACTTGACTTGGGGTGGTGAACTTGAGACTTAACAATACAATATACAGATGATGTATTATAAAATTGTACACCTGAAACCTGTATAATTTTATTAAACCAATGTCACACCAATAATTTCAAGAAGAAAGAAAGAAAGAAAGAAAAGAAAGAAAGAAAGAAAGAAAGGAAAGAAAGAAAGAAAGAAGAAAAGAAAGAAAGAAGAGGGGGGGAGGGAGGGAAGGAGGAAGGGAGGAAAAAGAGAATGAGAAATAAGTCTAGGGAGGATAAAGGACTTGGCCAAAGTCATACAACAAAAGGTCAAGACTCCCCAGCGAACCCTCCCACAGTTCCGAGTGTCCCCCAGCCACCTGACTCCCAAGCTCTCCATGAGGCACACCCTCACACAGGCCCAGTGGAGCACTCCAGCTGGCACTGGCCTTGTCACCTCCCTGTTCATGTGTTAGCCCTGAGGTCCTTGGTAAATATTGTCCCTGGTGGTGAGGCTCCAGGCAGGGTGGCACCCCTCCCAGCTCACCTGGGCTGGATCTCCACCCAGCAACCTCCCAGCAGTCCAGGCTCCCAGCAGCGGCCCCCTAACCACCAGGGCCTAGGAAATGCAGAATTGATCCTTATCTCCCAGCAGTTAATCGCTGTCACTGCTCCAGGGGCAAAGTAGGGGTCCTACAGGGTTTCTCAGTAGGGTGGTGGGCAGGAGAGCCACACTGAAAGTGACAGCACCCACCTTTTTTGCCCTGTTTCAGGCTGCACCCAATGGGCTCAACTGGTTCATTTCTTAGCCTTTTAACTCCCCCAAATATCCCTGAAGATGAGGTAGTGTGCCTTGCCAGTGGGGACTCTGGCATCAGATGGAACTCGGTTCAAACCCCAGACCCACCTCTCACCTCCTGGGTGACCGAAGACAAGTTCCCTCCTCTGTAATGGAGGTGATAATGAGACCACCCACAGGTGTAAACGCCACAGGGGAGGAAGGCAGCTTTGGCTGTAGTACAGGCCTGTTACTACGGATGAGAAAGTTGGGACCCAGGGGGGAGTGAGGACCCAGGATCCCCCGCGCCTCCAGTCTCCTAGCGCGAGTTTCCGCAGCCCTCTCCCCCTCCTCCCCGCAGCGGCAGCACCCAGAGGCTCAGAGGCGGACGGGGTGGGGGCACGATGCCGCCTGGCAGGGGCTGGAAGCCGCAGTGCGGGCCGCGGGGCAGGTGGCGCAGGGGAGGCCAGCTGGGTGCCGGCCCCACTCCGCGGGCCCAGACCAGCCCGCGCCCCCCAAGCTGTTGCCGTTCCCGTTCCCGCCGCGCACTTACCCAGCGGGCAGGGTGCCCGGGGCGCCGGCCGTGGTCATCGCGGAGGGGGGCGGGCAGCGTGCCCCCGCCGGACGCCAGCTGTGGCCCAGGTGCAGCCGCCGGAACCCGAGCAGGGCGCTGTGCCGCGGAGCCAGGGACGCGGCGGCCGGGGAGGGGCGCGCCGGGGGCGGGGAAGGCGGCGGGGCCGGGCTGGCCTCGGGCTGCCCACCCGCGCAGTGGGACCACGGCCGTGGCCGCCTGCTGAGTACGCCCCCACCCCACCACCGCACCTTCAGCTCGGGCAGGTGAGAGCCCCGGGTGCCCACGGCCTACGTGGCCCATGTCCGGGTACCCTCTCCGCGCAGCCCCCAGGGACCAAGAGTTCACTCCTGCCTTGCACAGCTGCGCCTGTGTGAGGCCAGAAAGTTCTAGACCTGTCACTCTCCCCTCCTTCACAGCTCCTGCCTCCCCGCGCCTGGACCTGAGTCCTTCACCTTCCCATTGCATTCACTGGTGGGAGGCCTCCGGAATCAGGCTTGGATTTTAATCCCATCCAATAGCCCACTGGTGACTGTGTTTGAGAAGACAAGGAGTCGGAAAATAATGCGTTTTAGCACTCTCTGCTAGCCAACAGGTCACACTCACCTCCTCAAATAATCCCCATCACTGCCATTTTGCAGATGGGGAAACTGAGGCACAGCGTTGATGCGAGTAGCTCAAGACCACTCACCTAATAGAGGGCAAGTTGTGACTGGAATCAGCCCTCCTGACTACAAAGTTCACATTCTTGCCTCTTGCCCCCTTGGCTCCTCCCCTGAATCCCCAGTGCCTATGTGGGGGTCACCTATAACACTCCTCGGATGCCCACTGACTGCCCAGTCCTGAGGTTTATGTCTAGGGCCAGGGTTAAAGCCCACCTGGTCTCCGGGCAGAAAGAACCACTGGCCCATGAGGAGTTAACCAGCCATCACCCCTAGGCCCCAGATGCTCTTAACCATGACTCATCAGACCACGTGGCTGCCATTATAGCTGTCCCTTCAGACGGGCAGGGGACAGAAGGAGGAGGGGCTCTAGCACCGGTGGATCAGCCCTGAACTCTAGAATGTCAGAAGAGGAAAGGGAGGAGCTTGCAGAAGCAGCTGTGGTGGGAGGAGGGCTTGGACTAGGTCCAGGGAGAGCCAGGCTGATAGGGCCCCGTGGCAGAAGGCGCAGGTTTAGGGGAGTGCTGTTTAAATCCCAACAGGCTATTTGTAAAGGTAGTGGGTTCTTATCCTGCCCAGATGTGAGCAGAAGCTAGATGCTCACTTGCAAGGCTCTACGCCCCTCTGGGATTCTCAGACATAGGCACAAAAAGGTAAGTCACTACAAGGAGCAGGCTGCGATGACAGCCACCATTGGCTATAGAAATACAGATGAGGGGAACTGCTACACAGGCTGGCGGGGTGGCTTCCTGGAGAAGGTGGGCACAGAGTTGACCCTTGAAGGTTATTTATATACAGTGACAGCTGGAGTTTCCCAAGCTGGTGAGGAGAGCAGCAAGTATGTAAAGAGGGGCCTGGGTGATGTGGCTGAGGCAGGCAGGGGCCCTGCCACCTGCCACACACTTTCAAATCGTTAGGCATTTGCACATGCTGTTCCCTCTGCCTAGAACACACCTTCCTCCTGTGTCACTTACTATTCATTCATTTAACCATGGGTCAGCCCAGCAGTTTATGATGGAACGGTTTCCTCCGGAGCCTTGGGAGGGGCCAGGTGAATGAGAGGTCCTCTAGACTATATCAACTTCAAGGTAAATCTCTACTGTATTCAGTTAACATTTATTAAGAACATGCCATGTTCCAAAACTCCTACTCACCCTGGAGGTTTTAGTTCAGAAGCCGCCTCTTACAGAAGGCCCTCCCTCCCTGGCTGGCTCAGGGGCTCTCTGGGCACACCCTGCCCTAATCCCCGCCGACCTACCCCACTCACCCTGCGCTGCGTGTGGTGGTGGTGGAGTGAGGTTTGTCTGTGGCCGCCTCTGCCATCAGACTGGGAGCTTCTGGCGACTCGGGCCCGGTGAGACGCCCCCGTGTCAGTGCCTGACGACTCCCTCAGCACTGATACTGGGCCGGGCACTTGCACGTTTCCCCCTGAGGTAACGACCACAGTAACGAGTGACATTCATCAAAGGCTTACTACGTGTCACACGTGTTAAGTGTATAACAAAGATTATCTCATTGAATGCCCACTTTAACCACGGCTCTGAGCCTCAGTTACCTCCTCAGTAAAATGGAAATAATAGCACTGCTTACAGCAAAGGGGCATAGTGAGGGTCAGGACTCGCAAACATAAAATGTGCGGAGCCCTGGCTGGCCTGCAGCACGGCGCTGTGGAGGGCCTGATGACGGTGGCAGTGGCAGAACGGTAGATGCTTTCGCTCCCCCCTTTTTACAGATGACAACTGAGGCCCTGCCAGATGAGCAGCCCTTGGAGCTGTGACTCTCCCCACGCCCCCACAGTGACGGTGATACTAGAGCGGCTCACCGGTGAGTCAGAGCGTCAGAGTGGCCCACCAGCTCTCAGGAGGGCCCTGCCCCAGTGGTTCCTGGCCCCCGGGAACTCTGGCCCAGTCCCAGCCCTGAGGAAGGAGCCTGTGAGTCACCATGATTTCCACCTCCCAACCCAGGTGACCCTGCTCAGGCCACCTGCGCAACCCCAACTCAGGCTGGCAGCCAGGCCCTGGGGACCTGAGAGTGTCCTGAGGTCCTTCCTCCCCTGCCAGGGCACCTGTTTCCTGGTCCTCTGTGCCTGGGACATACCACGAGGCCTGCTTTCCTCCCTCACTCCCCCCCACCCCTGCAGCCCACAAGCACACACCGCTGGGCTTGCCATACTTTACGATAGCCCTGACGCCCTCATGCGGACTGCTTTCACCTGCACCATCTCTCAGCAATAAACGTTTGCTTAGTGAAACTTCCTCAGAAGGCTCCAGAAAGCTCTGCAGTAACTTTGTCTCCCATCCTATAGGAGGCTTGGACCAAGTGGGACTTGGACTCAGTCCTAGCCCTAGCATAAACCCAGGACTTGACTATTTCTCCTGCGGGGAAAGTGTGGAAATGGGGCTCCCAGAAAAGGGGGTGTGAGCATGTGAAAAGGGTGCCATTGTTGTAGAAAGAGCTTAAGCTGTGAAGTCAGCCCTGCCTCTCCCTCCCTGCATCTCATCTGTAAACCTGGACAAACGTCTCACCCGCTCCAGGATACTGCGAGGCTTACTGAGCATTATGCAGGAGACCACTCATCCCCTTCCCTGCTCTCAGTCCCTTCCTCCAGGGCTTTCCCTGGCATGAAGCGCCCTCATCCCCCCTCCCTGCCCCACCCCCGCTGGCTGTGCCTGCCCAGAAGCCCCAGAGCCCTGGGACTCCAGGGCTGCCCACTGCAGGGAGCTGGTGACTGTAAAACAGGTTGTCTTCAAGTGAGTGCCACCCAGCAGGTTACAGGCTTGGTCTCATTAATAATTCACAAGTAAGCAGGCTCCTCAACAAAGGGCTCTTGGAGACAGCTGTGAGTCACAGCTCTTCAACTTCCCTGGAGAGGGCCACTTGGGGGGGACCTGGCCTGCTCCTTGGGCCAGCCTCCTCCCACCCCCTGGCTCTGACCCCCACTACATGTGTGACCTTGGGCAGTCATGACTGCCCCACTGTGGCCCTTAGTTTCCTTCTTCCTGTTCAACCTCAAGAGAAAAGACGACTGGACCAGAAGCTCAAGGGCCCTCTGGGCTCTGATGTCTTCCATGCTGGGATCTGAGTTCTCCTACCAAAGTCTGGTCTCCAGGAGCTGCTGCAGGTAGGTTTAAGGAAGGGGCCAAGACCAGTTTTAATGGGAAGAAAGAGGCAGCTTTCTGCTGAGGGGATTCTGGCATTGAGTAGCCCCTGGTCAGGAGCTCGGACATGAGCTCCAGAGCCAGGAGGTTCTGAGCCCACCACGTCCACCTGTGCAGCCCCAAGCGAGTCACCCTACTAGCTTGAGGCAGGGCCAGGAGTGGCTTGCAGAGCAGGTTGGCAAGCCAGGGCTTACACCCCTGCTGATACCCTGCACCAGCGACTTCATCTCTGAACTAGGGATGTTGACGGCACCCACCTCACCGGGTTGTTGCAAGGATTAAATGAGGTAACATCCATACAGCACTTCGAACAGGGCCTTTTCTGCTGTCCTTTGAGCTTTAGTTTCCTGACCTGCAGAGCAGGGACTGCAGGACTGTCATGAGTCTTAAATAAGTAAATGGACTCGAAAGAGTTTTGGGACCACGCAAGGCTGTCCAAACAAGAGGGGTGGCCCCTAAGATGTGCATCCGGGCCCAGCCAGGACCACAAGGATGGAACCACACCCTTTGGACACACATTATGTACATTCTGGGCAGGTGTGGTAGGTCAAACACTGCCAGTGGCCATAGGAAGGGGCACCCTCTTTCTCAGGACGAAATTATAGACAGAAAGCCTTAGAAAGATGACCCTGTAACACCTAGACAGCAAACATGTCTGACATGAAGATCTATGGCACAAAGGTGTCCATCAGAGTGTTTTCTGTATTAAAGACTCAGTTGGAAATAACCAAAATGCCAATTGACAAGGAATTAGTTCAATGGATTATCATGAATTTGTAGGGTGAACTACTTGCAGATACTTAAACTGTGCTTGTAGATCATTTATGTGCTGGGATGACTGCACCGTCTCCTGACTAGTTTCTCTGCTCCTGCCTCTGTCCCCTTGTTGTCCTTTCTCCACACAGACCAGACCCATCTGATCGGATCACGCCATTCTCCTGGTCCAAACACCACACCCCGTGTTTCCTAGTACAAACGCTCAAGTCCCCACGTGGCCATGAGGCCCCGCATGACCCACACCCCCTAGCTCTCTCTGATACCACCTCCCTTTTCTCTCTCTTAGTCAGCAAGCCTGGCCTCCTTGCTTCTCTCTAAGTAGCCAGCCCACTCCCACCTCAGGCCCTTTGCACGTGCTGTTCCCTCTCCCTAAAATGTTCTCCCCCCACATACTCACCTGAGCACCCCCTCACCCCCTTCAGATCTCAGCTCAAACTCTGCCTCCTCTGTGAGGTCTTCCCTGACCATTCTATTTGAAATGGAATTCCTGCCTCCCACTTCAAATTCCTGCATTAGTTTTTCCATAGCACTTGATATCTGACATCCTGCATATTTTGCTGATTCTTTTATTCTCTGTCTCTCCCCATTAAATTCTACACTCCACGTGGGCAGGGATTTTTTTTTTTCTGTTTCCATTGCCCAGAACAGTGCCTGGCACAGAGGTGCTCAGTAAGTGTTTGCTACATGAATGAGTTTTCTGAAAGGTGGGAAAATATTTTTTAAAAGCAGAATTCAAAATTAATACTTAAAAAACCCTCATTGTCTGTGCATTTGAGAAAGCATGAGGAGGCCTCAATGTCCTCATCCTTTAGAGTGGGAACTGGACCTCTGCAGGCCGAGCTGTAGTGGGTTGAAGGAGCTGATGCAGGTCAGGTCAGGGCACCATCAAGGGCAGACCTCCATGCTATTCCAGACCACTGAGGCAGCGGGGTGGCCGGGGATGGGGGGCTTCTAGAGGCAGGGGCCTAGTTCAGAGGGTATCTGGGAGAGAAGCTGGGGCTGAGGGAGAGTGGCAAGCAAGAAGAAGGGTTACAGTGTGAGCGCAGTGCTGTGCGCTGAGACTGTGGGCATCCATCCCCCTTTGACTGGTCTGTGCCCAGGGCCAGTGCTTGGGTGTGCCCTTCAGTCAGCTAGGTGTAAAGGACGTACCCACCCAACCATTTTCTTGGTAAGATAGCAGAGTCACCTTCAATCTGAGACCTAGATGCTCTATCTGGGAGGGGGGTGTTCATGAATTCTTACAGTGGGTGGGTGCTTGCAAGAGCCGACCATTCCAGGGAGTAAGAGGAAAGCCTGAGGCTGTGGAAGGGACAGGCAGGGACAGACTTTATCCCATGGGAAAAGATGGGAATCAAAAGGAGTGAAGTATCTGCACAGGTTGCCTGGCCAGGGCACCTGATGGCCCACCCAGTGTCCTAAATCCTAATATAATTGTCCTGTTGAAGGACATGGGGCAAAACTAGCCATTTATAGGGTGGAGGAATAATTTTACCTAAAAGGAATAGATTTCTGCATTGCTGTTCATCCAAGAAGGGCTGGTCTTAGAAAAGGAAAACAAAGCTTAGGAGCCTTGAGTTCTGAGAAATTTTCTGCTCTCTTCTGGGAAGGAAGATGGTGGAAGACATACATTCGGCCCTCCCAGAAGCGGAAGTTCTTCAGGGATGCTGAGGGGCTTGGAGAAGGGCCCACTCTTCCAGGGTGGCTGAGGGGCTTGGAGAAGGGCCACAGAACCATAAAAATCTCCTATTACTCTTCCCTGCTTCCTAGGGTACTCTTAAGAGGCAACGGGGGTTATTAGAATCCTGGGATCAGAAGCTTCAACATCGTAGAATCTTGAAACGAAAGCAGTAAGTCTGGTGATCAACTCTGGATCTGAGACTCAGATCCAGTCTCAAGGAAGAGACACCAAAGCTGCCCAAGGATTCCAGTCACCAAACTACAACAAAAACTCCCTACATGGAGGGATCAGAGAGCTCCTTGAGCTCAGGCTCAAACCAAGGGCAGCAATTCTGTCCACAGCCGCCCCAGCAGTCCGCCATTCTCGGAGAGGGCCCTCCCTCCCAGAGCAGCTCAGCCACTTAAAGCAATCTGCCTGCCCACACTTCCCCCTTTGTTCCTGGTGCTGACTCCTACAGAAGCAACCATAAGTGGGGGGCACGGATCTGGTACGTCTGGGAAGGGGCCCTATTTGTAGGCCACGTAGGTGGTGGTCCACATTGTGTACAATGCATGGTTGTCATTTCCTTCTTGTCTCAGTTCCCAGCTACTGAGGGCCTGAGAAAGAAAATACCTACTTAGAATGGCTCCCTGCGGCCAACTGGGCTCAAATTTTAGAAACAGAGCCTAGCAGCCATTTCTACACAGGGAACTCTCACACAAACTGCCCTGCAGGGAGAAGCCTGCACTGCACTGCCAGCCTGCACTGTGTCCGGCCAGCTGAGCCAGCCCTTACAGAGGGGTTCCTGGAATCCCATGTCGACCAGCAGGACTGAGGTTTTTCCCATCCAATCAGAGCTGCACAGCTATCACAGTTCTATCCCCATCAGCTTCTTCACCAACCAACTAGAGTGGCTCCATTCTGACCAAGCTGGACTGTGCCTTTTTGACCAAACTGTAATAATCTGGAGCCCGCAGGTGCATGAGGAGGAACCAATCATGGTCCAGGAAGTGGGGACTTCTGTCTGCGTAAGCCAGCTCACCCCTGGCTCTGAGAGCACACTTTTCCTTTCCACCAAAGGTTGAAGACTGCTTTTCCCCTGGCTGGAGTCTCACCAGAGCAGAGCGGGGCAGACTGGTGCAGGGCGCGCAGCAGACTGGCACAGAGCAGGCCAGTGCGGGAGCAGAAAAGAGCTGTCTGGCCAGAGAGGGGTCTGGCCCCAGACCTGCCCGGTCAAAGGTTAGCCTAAGAGTCAGGCTGTTTTCAGGGTGGCGCTGTATCAAAACTGAGCTGTTTGCACTGAATCAAGTTTCCTTTTTCACTGCACCCCCATTCAGGGATTCCTGTCAGATTGACACCAACAACCTTCAGTTCACACTTTCTAATCCTGGTGCCAGGAATCCCACAGTTGGCTCCCAAACCTCTCAAAATCCCCTGCTCAATGCAAATACCCCTGCAGGAAGGTTACCTTGTACCATACCAGTGCAAGAAGGAAGTGAACTCACACTTGCCAAGCACTGACTGACTGCGTCCCAGGGCGGTCTATCAGGTCCTTTACCAGCCTGACTTCGCCAGGTCTCCCCACTACTCAGTGAGTAGCTATGATTTTTCAGCTGAGTAAACTGAACTTCTCACAGGCCAAGTAACTGAATCAAGGTCAGAGAGCCAATAAGTAAGTGGCAGAGCAGGGTCTGAATGCTCTCCCAAGCTCTCCACCCTTCCGGCTGTGGGCCACAGGGAGCACGGTTGGTGAGGAGTGAGGTGGAGGAGTCCCAGGTCCCAAGCTGGGAGGATGGAGACTTGGGTTTTTGCCTCAGAAGTAAGTCCTGGTGGGGGCAACTAGGGGCAATTAATTACCTAAGTATTTGAGTCCAGCAAGTTCCAGCAAGTTCCGTGAAGCATAAAGGCACATGTGTTCAGGCCCTTGTGCCTACTCCCTTACACAGGCCCCTGGGGGGCTGTTGTGGACTCTGCTTGGCCAGAGTTCGCCCTCTCCCTCCTCCTCACTCCTTCTCACCTCCCTCCCGTCTCTAGTGATTCTGGATCTCACCTCCCAGCTTGTCCATTTGCCACTTCTCAGCTCTTCCTTCTTAGTTTCTTTCTCCTGATCCCCTCTATCCTACTAATCCATACCTCAGCATCTGTCCTGGATCATCACACCAGCCTCCTCTCCGGGCTCCCTGCCTCCAGCCACACTGTGACGTCAGAAGTGCATACACATTGGAAACCCACCAGGCTCCCTGGTGCCTACAGGACCCAGCACAGCTGGATTCTTACAGGCAGGACAGACCCCGGGCAAGAAACCCCTGGGGACACAGCCGCTCCTCACTACCCTAGCCAGTGGAACCCACCCTCTTCAAAAATCATCCCCCCACGTGCTTCACAAAGCTGAAGCACACCCTCAGCCCCATTCCGTGCTGGGCTCCTGTGACACGGGGGGCACAGGAACACTGTCATCTCTCCACATGTGGAGAGACAGAAAAGGGTGACTGTGACTCAGTGTCGAAATGGTTGTTGCACAAATTCCTTCCTTCATGGTGCAGCAGGGTCATCCTTAAATATGTGAATTCCCCTCCCTAGCGCCCTCTGGTGGTTCCCAACACACTATGAAATCCCTGTTCTGGGCATCCTGCCTCCAGGATCCCATTGGCACTGATCCTCAACAACCCACCCCCTTTTTCTGCTCCTCAGGTGCACCTCAGGCTTTGACAAGAGCTGTCCTCTCTGCCAGGAATGCTCTGGGCATGGTCAATTTTACCATTTACCATATCACCCCATTTTAAGCCTTAAACATCATCCATCTGGTGTTTACTTATTTGCCTGCTAGTTTAGTCTGTTCTTTCCCACTAGAACATGGTCTCCTGAGAGCAGGGACCTGTATGTGTGAAGTGATAGCATATCTGCAGCGCCTAGTACAATAGCCTGGGACATGCTACATGCTCGACAGTGTTTGTTGAAAGACTGAATGAGAGCCGTGAGAGGGAAGCAAAGATGCTGGGGCCCTGAAAGCCACTGAGCCTGACTCAGGGGCCGAGCGAGAGCCCCTCTACGGCAGGTTACCCAAGTTGAGTCTTGTGGGGTGAAGGTCAGGAGTGGAAGATGGCATTCCAAGCAGAGGCAGCCCCGGCAGCCAGGCCCAGCTGCAAACGCGCTACAAGGCCAGCTGGTGTTGGCGGACAGCGTGAGGGTCAGGGAGCGATGGAAAACAGGCCTGGGCAAGCCTCAGCCTCCCACCTTGAGAGTCTTGAACTTTAACTTCCAGGTGACAGAGAGCCACGGAAGGGTTTCGAAGCAGAAAAATGACATGGTGTGGTGTGTGTTTTAGAAGAGACCAGTTGGAGGGATGCATGGAAAGGAGGAGTCTGGGGACCTGGGAAAGTTAGGGGCTGTTGCACAGTCCACAGGAAATGAGCAGCTTTGGGAGACATCCAGGAGAAAAACCAGCAGAACCTGGAGACTGGGGTGGAGGCAAGGGAGGAGAGGGATAGCTCCCAGGCTCCGGGCTTGGGCAACTGGGTGGATGACTGTGCCATTTTCTGAGATGGAAAAACAGGAGGAGGAACAGGTTTGGGGGTGAAGATGCAAAGTTTGATGCAGGGCTTGCCAAGTCTGAGGTGCTCATAGGATAGGCAGGTGGAGGCCTTGGTGGGGGGCAGGCATAGTCCTTCTCCAAGCAGGCTTTAGATAGGAAAAGAATTGGGGGTCCAGACATCGCAGAGGAGAGATTGGGGCTGTCTCTTCTCTCTTTCATGGGAACAAATCTAGAGACACCAACTCATCCAGGAGGTGGGGACAGCTTGGGAGGTGGAGGTGACACACAGGAGGCCTTGACACGTCTCTGACCTGTGGTGCATACAGTTCCACCCCAGACCAGACCTGGGACCTGGGGTTTTCCCCCACACTGCTGCCCGAGCTGTGGACAGCCTTGCGGGAGGGTAGTGTTCCTGCTCTCGCCTGTCACCCCTCCACTCACGCTCCTCTGGGAAGGACCAGGTGCGTGAGGGGCGCCCCTGAGCGGAGCCACAGGGCCGAACCTGGCCCGCAGCCAGACCGAGGTCCCGCTCACTGGAGTTGCCCTTGCAGGTGGCCCGCAGGCTGCAGCAGGGGAAGCCGCGCTGGAGCGGGATCGGAATGGGGGCCGTAACACGCCAGCAGGGGGCACGTGGAGGTGTGACAGGGGCTAGACTGCCCCTCCCGCGGCCCTGGGGCCGTTAGCCCAGCGGCGCACACCCCGTATCCGGCTATGCCCCCTCAGTTGTCCCTCCCGTCCGTTGTTCCCCTGCCGCCCCTCGGTCCCTTCCGCGACTGTCGCGGAGTCCCGGCTCCGCCTGGTACCTGCGGTCGCTTTTCGCAGGGGCCGCTCCTTTCCAGGTGGTCAGAAAGGCCATGGACGGAGGCTGGACTCTGCTGGCGGCGCGGGCGGCCCCTCGTGGCAGCGGCGGTGCTGGCGGTGCTCGGGCGGCGGCACCTGGACGGCGCGGGCGGGGTCGGACCGGAGGCTCCGCCCAGGCCTGGACAGCGCCTTCCTGAAGGCAAAGGAGTCGGTGTCGCCTACCACGGCAGACCTGGGGTCCCAGGGCAAGACCACTTTCGTCCAGCGCCATCAAGACCCATCATTAGTCCCCGGGAGACACTGAGGTCCAGGACAGCCAGGGATTTGCTCAAGGTCACAGAGACGGTCACTGGCGGAAGCGCCAGGACTACCCCAGGCCTCTCCGCTCCCAGGCTACAGCTCGTCCCGCGTACAGGTGACCGCTGCTGTCACCAAAGCCTTTCCCCTCTGCCTAACGACGGAGCCTGCCTTGCCGGGGCTGCCCCTGCGTGGAGTTAGGGTCTCGGGGCTGCTGCAGGGGCCGGGTACAGGGCCGGAGCGGCAGGGGCGGGCTGGGCCCAGAGTGGAGGCTGCTGCCCAGGCCCTGGGTCGTGACCCTGTTCACAGACTCCTGTGGGAGGCCGTGGTCAGAGGAGAATGAGCCACAAGCCATCTCCAGTACCAACTTTCTTTGAAAGCCCCTATTTTGTCTTAGGTCACATGCATTTAAAAGTTTTAAGTAACTGTTAACAAGTAGCAGAATCAGCTCTGGAGCGAGGCGAGCCCCTGGCAGCGCAGTCCAGCAGGACTCCGCGGGAGGCTCGGTTAAGGGCGAGGGGCAGGACAGCGCCCGGAGGAGGGATGTGAGAAGGATCATTGAGGGACCCCTGGAGACTTCCCTCAGTGAGCAAACAGATGGGGGTTGAGCACCAGGCAGCGGCAGGGTGGCTAAGGGGCCCTTCCTGTCTCCTTTTTGGGGTTGTATCCTAGATACAAATCACGTGTCTAATAAATGGTGACCGATTCTGACATGGAGACATTTTCTGTGCCAAGTTCAAAGCCAGGTGTTCTGCCCAAGTTCTTACTTCATTTCATCTTATGAAACACCCCCGTTTTTACAGTTGATGAGACAGGTTCAGAGGGATCAACTGACTCCCCCAAGACTGAGCTCTGCAGGTCTTACACGCAGGCTGGTCTGTGCCATCGGGTTCTTCCCTAGACCCTGCCCGTGGCCCACAGGGGGGCTGAGCGTCAGAGTGGGAGGCCTGGGCAAGGCAGAGGGCGGAAGCCTCAAGGCTCATCTGGGCAGCATCGCCCACTGTCTCCCTGGGAGGCAGCAGAGAAATGCGGCCTTTCCCCCTTTCTCTGAGCACTTGAGTCAGTCTTGGATCAACAAGGGCCCGAGAATGCCGCTTGTCTGACCACAAAGCTTGAGTTCCGGATCTGGAAATTCCAGTTACAGTGCACCCATGGGCCCCAAACCCTCGGTCCACAGAGCCTTGTCCAGTTTGGCGGCACTGGACACTGGGGGCAGCCAGATCACCAGCACGAATACCACAGGGCCTCCGAGGCCTGGTCTCTCAAAGGCCCAGAGCCCAGTCTTACCCTAGGTGGGGTTATAGTCCCACCAGCCTGTGAGCCCACAGCCAACACCACTTCCTCCAGGAAGCCCTCCTGTATCTCCCCCATGGAGGAATCACTTCCTCTTTGGAGGTTACATTTTTATCTTTCTCCTGTCATTTATCACTACCTTAGTTACTGATGACCATATTGGTGTCACTCTTCAGATTTCTCCCACATCTGTGTCTTCTTCCATGGACCCCAGCACCACTGCTGCAGATGGCAGGTGCTCGGTGTTGAGTAAGTGAAGAGGGAACTAAGATGCATGGTCTCTACTCAGCAGCAGGCGCTGTGCTGAGGGCCTTTATACACACTGCCTCTAATCCGGACAACAACTGTGTTTTGAGAATCTTTGAGTCAGAAGTTTAGAAATGTTCCTGAGATCAGATCAGGAGCTGGGATGTGGTCACAGGTTTCTCAAATGTCAAAGCTTGTTTCCTGTTTGTTTTCCTGCCTTTTTTTTCTCCTTCATCTTCATCATCAGTATCTTCATTATCACCATCATTCGTTTAAAAAGATGTTAGGCATTATGGGAGCCCTTTATCTGGGTTTTATCCACAGAACAACTCTATCGGGTGTTTCCTTTTACAATCCCGATTTCTATAGCTGAGGAAGTAGGGCAGAGGAATAAGTCATTTCCTCAAGACTACAGAGGCCAGGCAAGTGGCAGAGCTAGGACTCCACCCAAGCAGCCAGGCTTGACTCTTTAGCTTAACCCCAGCCCCAGTCTGTCTGCCCCACCAGCTCTTAGAACGCATACGGCATTTATGAACCACTTTCCCAAAGCTTATTTTGACTCTTGTAAGAACACCAAGGTTTTATTCTTGCCCTTGCTCTCGAGCCAGACTGCCGGAGTTGGAATCTTGACCTCACCACTGAGAGCTGCATGTGACTTCAGGCAAGTTAACCTCTGCTTCCTGATCTTTAAAATGGGAATAATATCAACACCTCTCAAAAGGGTGGTTGTGCTGACTAAACGAGTTAATGCAAGCAATACAGAACAGTGCTGGACACATAGCATGTGTTATGTGAGCCTCCTACTACATGATAGTTTTATTCGTAATCAGAGAGGAATGTTCTGGATCAATAAACTTTCAAGATGATCAATGTTTACCCCCTTTAATCATAGTATTTTCCTAGAATGTATTATTAGCTTTTCTGTCTTCTTAAAAACGAACATAAGAGCTCTTTGTCTGCCACATAACAGGAACTAAGACTTTACATTCATCATCTTCCATTTTCACAGTCGTGTGAAGTAACTGGTATCCTCGCTGAGGACCAGAGGGGTTAAGAGATTTAACCCGTCACATAGCTAGGAAATGGGAAGGCCAGAATGTAGACCCATGTGAATCCAAGTCCAAGGTCTGGGTTCTTTCTACAAGGCCAGGAAGCCCTCTCAGGAAGCTGCGATGAATCAAGGATTTCTTTGAGAACATCAGTTCTTGCTTAGGGCCCAGGGTTGCCGTGTTAGATCTCTGTCGCTATGTGGTCTCCCAAGGTGTGTGAAAGGCAGCCTGGTGTGGGGGACAAGCAGGTCTCGGAGCTGAGGCACCTGGGCTGGAACCTGACTTGCTCTCTAACAGGTTAGGAGGTCTTGGCCAAGTCCCTCCTATGTCTTTATACATCATGTTTTTCTGTTTTAAGTGGTGTGAGGAGTAAATGGGGGGATATATTGGCAGTCTCAGCATCAGGCTCAGAGAAGTTCCTCAGTGTCAGCTACTTTTCCTTGTCTCTTCCTTTCCACAAAATACAGTCATGCACTACTCAATGATGTTTTGGTCGATGATGCATAGATGACAATCGTCCCATAAGATAATAAGGAACCTGAATTTCCTGTAAGAAATGGAAGGATATGTGGTTCAGGAGGAATTTTTTTCTCTGACAGGAGCAATACCTGGGAGGTATGGCAGTAGACTCCCTCTCACTCACAGCACCTCAATTTTGAGCGCACACATTGCGCCCCAGTCAGTCAGTCAGCCACTGACCTTTCAGCACAGAGGAGCCCGTCCCCCAGCACGACATATGCAGAGGGTGCGGCAGCCCTGGCAGATCTAGCTTGATGGTCTTCTGAGTACATTGCCGTGCATTCTTTGTGGAGGACCTAAGGCCCTGTACAAGGACACAGGTCCCAGGAATTACCGTAACAGGTAGTAGGTGCCACTGCCACTTTGGTTAAAACTGTCTGTGGTCCTGTGGGCCCAGCCTGTCTGTGTACTTTGGAAATATTTTCAGGTTGTAATGATGTAAAGCACAGATAAATTGTATTTCTTCCATCAGTTCAATGCCAGAGAAAGCCCTTTGTGCTAGACAGGGTCAATGGAACCAAAAACAAATTTCCAGTGTCAAAATATTGAGTCATCAGCTCCATACCCTCATGTTCAACACCCTCTTTTCTTTATGGATACAACAAACTTTCTTAATCTCATGACTGTTCCAACATGTACTAGCTAAAACCATATTGCATGACAATCCCCTGTGATCCTTCATCTCTCCATCCTGACTCCTTATTCCTACTGGCCCCAGGCCTCCGTTCACTCCCTCCCGACAGTCACTACTATGGGGGTCTATGCCTCACCCAGCCCGTTTCTCCTCATTATTTCCAATCAGTCCGGCCCACGTCCCTGTTCATGGAGCAGCACTGACAGCTTCGATGCTCTATTTCTGACCCTGTTGGAAAGGACCAGTGTGGAGGGCTGCGGGGCAGTGCCCATAAAGTCTACAGCAGGGCACAGTGACGCCCCAGGCCTGCACACTCCAGCAACACTCACTGACTCGCCCACAGCAACTTCCGGTCCTTTGAGCTCCATTCATGGTAAGCACCCTACACAGTGCACCATCTTTAATCTTTTATACCCTAGTTTTACTCTACCTTTTCTGTGTTTAAACACACTTCAATACTTGCCATTTTGGTACAATTGCCTACAGTGTACAGTTCAGGTTTGGAGCTTAGGATCAGTAAGCCATACCATAGAGCCTCGCTGTGTAGTAGTAGGCTGTCCCATCTAGGTTTGGGTAAGCGCACTCTACAAAGTTTGTGTAATGACGAAATCACCTGATGACGTATTTCTTAGAATGTATCCCCATCGTTAAGGGACATATGACCAACACAGACCCCCAAGTTCTGACTCCAGAGAAACCAGAAAGGAGAGGCTGGAACCAAGCTCCGAAGTCTTGGGCAGCTGAACACATTCCATACACTCACTGGGGTCGGAAAGAAACATGGGTGGCGTCTTTTGGCAAAGACACACCTTCCCCTCCATGAGATAATTTTTCATGATACTAACCTGGATACTGTATTTTGCTGTGTATAATGCACACTTCTTTGCCCCAATTTTTGAGGGAATAAATAAGGATGCGCATTATACAAGGCAAAATATGGGCGTATAACATTAGGCCCTACATTTCTTACTTGAAGAGAGATGTTTAAAAAATCAGTGGCTTCCAAACATTTTATCTTGTAGCCCCAAACATATTCAATAACAAATTCTATTTCATGATTTTGAAAAAGCTACTTATTAAAATACTGAAAAAGTAAGTGAGTAGGATTTCAGACTATATAATATTGAATACAGATTGGTAATTACTGAAGATGATTATTGGTACACATGAGTTCATTCTACTGCACTGTTTATAGTTTTTTCATGCTGCTTGACTCTCTAAACTGATTTCATGGCCCAACTGATATGTTACAACCTGTAGTTTGAAAAATACCAAGTTAAAGAATAAAGTTTTGGACATTTTAGAAGGATTTCATACTCTATAATCAGATTAGGGTTACCTTTATTTCCTTCAAGTAGTATTTTCTGAAGATTTTCTTTAAAGATTTTATTTATTTATTTTTAGAGAAAGGGGAAGGGAGGTAGAGAACGTCAATGTGCGAGAGGAACGTCGATCAATTGGCTCTCACACGCCCCCTACTGGGGACCTAGCTGGAAACCCAGGTATGTGCCCTGACTGGAAATCGAACTGGTGACCTTTTGGTTCTCAGGCCGGCGCTCAATCCACTGAGCCACACCAGCCAGGACTCTCAAGATTTGTTTAAAGGGGGAAAAAAAACCCAACTTGCGTGCTCGAGCCATTACTGATTAAATACCAATCAGAAATTAAGGTTATGAAGGAAAAGCCTTCTAAGGGGTTAGGGTTTTAACCTGAGTGTGATGAGTATCAGGGGCATCTTCTGTTGTAGGAGTGATAGGGGCAGATTTTGATTCTAGAAGAATCTGACTGCAGCACAGAGGTCAGTTTGGAAACAGAAAGAAAAACAGATTATGGCGAGGAGATTAGAAAGCTTTGGCAAAAGCCTAAAGAAAAGAAAAAGACGACGAAGACCTGAACTGGGGTAGTGGCGTTGACTGGAGAAGAGGTCGGTCTGAGAGAGGTTTAAGGCACTGCCCTCACAGGACACTGCTAGGACACCGACGGTTTGGGGAGGGTGGCTCAGGGAAGAGGCCCATACACTCTCGGTAAACGATACAATCAATCAATCAATCAATCAATCAAAGGGTGGAATCAGAGCCCAGCTGGTGAGATGCTTCACCAAGAACTCAGAAACTGGGGAAAGTCTGCCTTAGAAGGAGTTAAACTGCAGAGTCCACGGGCAAAGATAAGCAAAATCACTCCAAAGAGACATTACAGCTACCCAACCAGCCAAATCAGACTATAACCTGATTAAACACATTAATCTAAAAACTGTGTTCACCAGAGGGACGCAGCAGCGCTGGCCGCAGAGTGAGAAGCCTCAGAGGCAGGGGGCACCCAGGCACTGGCGAGGGAAAAGGTGTCCGTCTCCTTTAGTCAACTGTGGGTGCTCCAAGCCCTGTGGCAACAACTTTTACTGGAAACTAACTTTCTGTTCTCTATGCCAGTTCCTGTGAACTTGCTTCATGGGACCTCTTCTTTACTGATGAAAATCAGGTTTCAAAACTTGAGGGTCAGGCCTTGGACCCAGCTGGATTCACCGAAGGACTGAACACCTAAATGAGGCCTCCTGGGAGCCCGCCTGCCTTTTGCAGTAACAGAGCCCTGACATCCAGGGGCGGCCTGTGAGAGCTGTGCTTTTTTTTTTTCTTTCAGCAGTCACGATCTGTGCCTTTCCTAACGCCTGGGGCAGAATCATGTGTCCTGGAAACACACCTCTGGGAAGCCTTCCCCAATCCTCTAAGCAGGAACTATTCTCTCCTTCCTCTGAGTGTCCCAGCATCCCCATCACAATCCTCAGTAAGCAATGTCGTGTAATTAGCTGTAAGCAGATGTCTAGCTCCCCTACCACCCACTGTTGGCAGGGCCATTCATTCAGTCTTCTCCTGTGCCTGGCCCAGCGCAGTACCCAGAACACAGGACCCAGAACACAGGGCCCTTAGCAAAGGTGAAAGGGAATAACGATTTTCTCACTCACTGTGCTCACAGTATACAGCTGTCTGAGGGCAACAGGTGCACTGTAGATCCATGCATCAGAAGTATTTTAATGCACGTTTTGTTTTTGTTTTTTTCCAGCCAAGCAGAGTGACTGAGCATAGGCTCTGGAGCCAGCTGCCTGGGTTTGAATCCTACCTCTGGCACTTTTTAGCTCTATGATCTTGGGGAAAGTATTTAACCTTTTTGTACCTCAGCTTTCTCATTTGTAAACTGAAAATAACAATACCTAACTTAAAGCATTGTTATGGAGATTAAAATGAATCAGTATATAAGTATTTCAAATAGTATGGGCACATAGTAAGTGCTAGCTTTTAGCTTGCAGCTATTATTTTTTTAAGCTCTATTCACAAAAAAGATTAGAGGTTCTTTACACTATGAGTCAGAACCCACAGGTCAAGTACAGAACGACCAGGTTCAACAGCACTGCAAACTAAAGGAGTAGATTCAATAAAACTCACAGGAGAACAAAGCGACTTGGAAGTTAGCTTTTATTCCAGTGGTTCTCACCTTGAGCTAGCAACTGTAGCATCATCTGAGAACTGGTTAGAAATTCGTATTTTTCTGTCCCACTCTATACCTACTGAAATCAGAAACTCGGGGGTTGGGACTCACGATCTGTAGTTTAACAAGCTCTCCAGGTGATCCTGATGTTCGCTAACCTTTGCAAACCACTTCTTTCCCCTCACCACCTACAACGTATTACGTCTAATCAGACTCTAAGGGCTGGTAATTCTCTTAACTCCGCCCCACTGTCCCAGGCCACAGCCACACTTAGGTCCTCACTGTCTCACCTGAATGAATGCAACAGCCTTCGTCTGCTCTCCCTGCCTTACCCGGTTTCCTCCCAGAGCCATCCTCCAGATCACTTCCAATGAGATCTCTCTTACACACAAACACAAAAACTACTCTTTTGCCCACACACTACTTAAATTCTTGCTGCTTGCTCGCACACAATCCCTGTCCTACCCACTTGTCTTGATACCCACCCACGCCCTCTGCCTAGAAATGTCCTGTCCCTTCACCCATGAGGCAAACTCTTCAAAATCTACTTTGTGCCTAATTTCTCGTGTATTTTTTTGTATAGAATCATCTTTATTGTAATTCACGAATACATCAGAAATGAAACTTTAATAAAAGGCATCTAGGTTCTCATGGGCTTCTGCTTCTGTTCATTTAGCTATATAATTTGAAAACCAACTTTGAGGATGAAAAAGGCCAATAATACCTTAGCTCCAATTTTTCACCTTGGGTATTCTAAAAGGGTCCCTGGGCCTCCCAGGTCCAAGAACCTCTCTCCCTCTCTCTGCTTGCTTGCTTCCTTCTTTCCTTCCCTCCTTCCTTCCTTCCCTCTCCCCTCCCTCCCTTCCTTCCTAAGGTTTTACTCATTTTTAGAGAGAGGAGAAGGGAGGGAGAAAGAGAGGGAGAGAAACATCAGTGTGTGGTTGCCTCTCACACACCCCCTACAGGGGACCTGGCCCATAATCCAGGAATGTGTCCTGACTGGGAATCAAACTGGCGACCCTTAGGTTTGCAGGTCCACACTCAATCCACTGAGCCACACCAGCCAGGGCTTAGAACCATACTGTCTTAATAGACCTGCCCATACTCAGTGCCTTCTGTAATTCCTCATAGATTTTACTGGGCCACCTGGCCAATGGAACATTCTAGTACCCTACCAGTTCTTAATACAGATTTGGGGCTATGCCTGAGAATTTGCATTTCTGTCCTCCTGTTCCCCTTTTTACTCTAAAGGGCAGTTACTATCTTCCGAGAAATAGTATCATCACTTTACCAACTCTCTCTGTCAGAGAAAGGGCCCAAAAGCATTGTCAACAGCCAAAATGTCAGGTGAGGCTCCTCTTCTCTCCTCAAACCAAGTTATTTGGAGTCTTGACTGAAGGCAAACCACTCGAACGCAGAACAAAAGCCTTCCCCTTACCTGTTTATGTATTCTGTCTGGAGCTTTGCCAGCACTGAAAAATTATTTTCATTTTTGCCAGCCTCAGGATTTTAAAATATTTATTTCTTTAATAGAAGCAAGGTTGGCTATCTCCCCTATATACTTATTTATCATTTACGGTAATAGTAATAACTAACAATGGTTAAGTGCTTTCATGTGTCAGGGACTATTCCAAATCCTGGTAAGGACTGAATAGAAGAATGGACAGGAAAATGTTTTGTAAGATGCCAGTGTGCTATGGGTAATAGGTCTATTTCATTAATCCCCAAGAACAGGGATTACATGAACTATTCTATTTATACTTCTCCTTTGGCTGTGGTGGAACACAAGTAGTGATTAAAATTCTGGAGCCAGTATCCTGGGTTCAAATCCAGCTCTGCCACTCACCAGCTGAGCGACTGGCCTCGTCAGGGCACCTCTTCTGCACAGTGGGGACGGTAACAGTATCTACACGGGACACGGTCAGGGTCGCTGTGAGGGTTAAAGGAACTAATATATGCAAAGCATTAAGGACCCTGTCTGGAACTTAATACCTGTCACATGTTATTATTTATCATATTCTGTTCCTAGAATTTCCTATAAGCAAATTTTTTTCACACAAAATGAGACAAAGCATGATAAAGTGGAAAAAGTATCATGTTTTAGAATCAAAGAGACCAGAGTTCAATTCCTGGCTCATCAACTTAGTAGATGTATAATGTAAATCACATTATTTTAACTTCTTTAGAGTTTGTTTCCCTATTTCTAAAATACAGAATAATAATAGTACTGTTTAGGGCTCTTGTAAAGATTAAACAACAACAACAACAACAACAACAACAACAAAAACACAGATAAAGTGCTTAGTACATAATGTGCATTCAATAACCAATAGCTATTTTCATTATTTTCAATAAAAACATAGCTTAATTTTTAAAATAAAAATACGGAGGATCCCTGAACAACATTTGGGTGGTTAGAGGCACCAACCCCCTCACCACACACAGTCAAAAATCTGTGTACAACTTAGATCAGCCGTCCTTATGTGCGATTCCTCACTGCACATCGAAAATACAGTCAACCCTTGAACACAAAGACTCAAACTGCATGTGTCCACTCGTATTATTAAAAAGCCATCAAAATCAAATCCTTCGAAACACTTCTGTGAGTGAGATATTATGTTGTTCATCAGATGAGGAAAACAATGCTCAAGGAGGCTAAACAACTTTGTTATCTTTCTCAAAAATGGGAAACCAAAGATTCAACCCCAGGATTGATTGTATGAACTTTTTACACCATGCTGCCCTTCTAGAATCCATGTCATAAATCCTCATTCAATAAATATATGCAAAGCCACCTATGCACGCACATTTGAGGCACTGTCCCTGTGCATACACATTTTCTATCCTTCAAAAAATAGAATTTTCCCCGGCCAGAATTTGCCCTGGCCGGTGTGGTTCAGCTGGCTGGAGCACCATCCCATGACCAAAAGGTTACAGGTTTGATTCCTGATCAGGGCACACACCTAGGTCGTGAGTTCAATCCTCCATCCTTGATCCCTGGTCCAGGACCATATAATCCCCGGTCCTGGTGTATGCGAGAGGCAACCAATGGATGCTTCTCTCTCCCTTCCTCTCTCTCTGAAAGGAATGAAAAGAAAATGTCCTCAGGTGAGGATGGGGAAAAAAAACCCCAGAACTTGGTAACTAAAAATAATAGCTAACATTTATTATATATTCTACACCAGTTAGTGTCACAAGCACTTTACACTTACACCTGACTGTATACCTACCTTGGTCACAGCATGGACGCAACAGAGAACCATGCAACACTCCATTTCAAATGGATGTATGGATAGTGTGTTTTATTGTTACTTTACCTTTATTGTTCTCATAGTTACAGGCTACAATTTAGTAGTTTGAAACATATAGAATTTTCTATAAAGAGAGAAACCTGACTAAAGATGTAGAAGATGGTTAACACTTTGTAAATACTGCCACTTAGCTCTCAGGAATACTTATCTGTCCTTTTCAAGCACAGGCTCTGGAGCCAGAGTCAACAATGTGAAATGTCATCACAAACAACTCTAAGATATTCATCCTACACAAGTGAGCATAAAGATAGAGATATACATACTTATATTTATATAATATATACATACTTTAATATTATATTGGTCCACCGAGTATACATATTTTAACAAAAGATAAGAATCTATGTAATCCAGTTAAACATACATAAGATCAGGGTACACATTACATCGAAAGTTGGTGTTTATAAGTTACAGATATTTCATCTTTTCCAGAGTTTTTAATTAAAAAAAATATTTTAAAAGCATTTCAAACATCTGTTCATTTTCCCAGTGCAAAAGAAGGTTGTTCAAGTCAACTTACCTTTTTCCTGAAGTGTAAGGGGAAGAAGAAACCCAAAACCACAACCTACCACAACTCCCAGCACTACCTTCTCAGTCACCTTTGCATATATCCTCAGTCACTGGTTTATCAAAATTTAAGCCTTGTGATTACGATTCAGCCCTTGCTTCATATGTATGACTTTTATGCTGAACTATTTCAACTTACAAAAGTAGAAAAAAGTTAGCAGTGTAAGAAAGTGGTTTAAGTTTGTTTTAAGCTATAGCAATCCAATTGTTTGTGGAGAAAAACAAAGCACCATTTCAAGATGAAATGAACTGGATGTTTTGGAATTATTCATAGGCTATGCAGTAAGTTACTGATAAACACAGATCAATACCACTTTGACTTGATGACCAGAGAGACTTTTAATTAGTTTTAAGTGCATTTTTCTTTATCTTGGTAAATAGGTATTCAGTACATTACCTAAGTCAGTAACCGATGTTAAAAAAAATAAGATTATAACTTAACAGCCTATTCAAATTCAGCTTGTCTGCTAGGTCAGTTTTACAGAAGATAGGCTTTTAACACATGAAGAGTTCTAATAATTTGGCAGGTCTCTTCTCTCCCAATTAAAAAAAAGATTTTTTTGCCAGCCTGCCAATTTCATAGGCAAAAAACATGAATAAACATTTTAAACCACAAAAATGGACAAAAAGCAATGTGATTTAATACATGTTACTTTTTCATTTGTATTCAGTGAAAGTTTTTACATTTCAAGTACTGAGCCTTCATTAAAGAAACAAAAAATATATATACAAAAATTAAAGTACCTTCCAGTTCTAGCTTGCTAAAGTTTCTTCTGCAAAAATACAAAAATAAACCTACCGTGAACTAACAAGGACAGTGCCGCAGCAATGGCAGAACAGCTGCCACACCCTGATGCTTGCTCACCTCATACGGATGGGTGTATTTTAGGTGACAGATTTCCTCCATTGTCTAGCACTTCAAATTATGGAGAGGTATCTGTTTATCTAAAATTCTTTAAATTCAGTCTGAAGCTGTAATGGTTCAATCTAAAGCATCCCTTTTTTCAGTAATGGAGTCAATTTATGTAAAATATTTTTCCTTGTCTATAAAAAAAGTTTTTTGATTCTATGGAAATACAAACATGCACTTTAGTCAATCTGTACTATCGTAAAAGAAACAGGATGTCCTATCCCTTCTCCTCCCTCATCCACTTAAATCAGGGGAAAATACTGCAAGTTTTAAGAAAAAACCCCACTGGCTATCATCAGAGTAACTACAGAACAAGGGTAGCACAGGGGTGAAAAGTTATTTCTCTATATTCCAGAAGGCAGAAGCTTGGGTGCTCTAGTTTAACACGCAGAAGTAGCAGAGGCAGGCAAAAGCTCACAGTAAACGCACACCAGAACGGGGACCCAGGTCAAGTTGTCTGACTCGGTTACTGCTTTTACGGGGAGGAGGGGAGACAAATCTGAAATGAATTAAAAAAAAAAACTTTTGTCACATTTACAGGAATCTCAAACCTTTTATATCCCCATGCTTATGGTAGTTTTGATATACACTGTAAATAGCTTCAGCATTCAGGAAGAAGAGTGTTATATGGTTGACAGAGGAGAGTTCTTCATGCTTCTGAAATCTCAGACTTGCTGAGTGCAATGGCCAGTTCTAAGTCTTCCTGCTCTTGCTGGGTCAGGCGGGCAAGCCTCTGCTCTTCCTCTCTCTCACTCTCCCTCTTGGCCCATTCGATCATATCTTCTTCAGAGGGATACTGCCATGGAAAAGGCAAATGAATAGACACATGAACAGATTAATGAGCAAAACAAATAAAAAGAAAAGAAGAAAAAATAGTTTTTACAAAGGGCATTAACTACTTGTTTCACCTGAAGGATGCTGGAAATAGTCTTCTTACATGTTAAATTTTTTTTCTGAAAACACCTTTAGTTTAACCAGTTACTAAATATGGTTTTATTTTAAAAATTAATGCAGCTCACAGCCAGTTTATAAAACTAAACATTAAAACATCATTTTAAAAAGTATACGCTTAAGGTGAGTTAGCAGATTTAAAAAGAGGAGGGGGCCAGCCTTTTTATCTAATATAAAACACCGACCACTCCCACTTCAGTGAGCACCCTCACAGGACAAACCGTGTTCAGCTTAACCCCACTGGTACCTCCCTACCACACCCTAACCTTCCTGCACAGAGAAACCATAAAGCAAAGAGTATAATGATTTTGCTGTACATACGATAAGTACTAAGCACAGTAAACAAGGTGTGGATGAAATTTTTTTTTAGTGCATTATAAAGATTTTGACAGTCACTGAGAACTTTTGACCCAGTCTAGATAAGACCTTAACACTGGTAATTAGGTCAGGGATGTATTTTTATCCCAAAACAGCAATCTTGGCAGATGCTAAATTAAAAAAATTCTACTTGCTTTCAAGTCCTGTTATATTCAGGAATACCATAATAAGATGAATATCCTAATAGGATGAAATGAAAGAAATTGTCAGATTTTTAAAAAATGATAGCTTTTCCCTAAGGAATTAGAGGGACTTTTAAGTTTTTAATGCTTAAAAAATCTTTCATAATAAAAAGAAAAGATGTTCTTAAGATTTTATTTATTTATTTTTAGAGAGGGGAAGGGAGGGAGAGAAGCATCAATGTGTGGTTCCCTCTTGTGTGGCCCCTACTGGGGGCCTGGCCCTCAACCCAGGCATGTGCCCTGACTGGGATCGAACTGGCGACACGTTGGTTCACAGGCCGGCACCGAATCACTCAGCCACACCAGCCAAGGTGGAAGACATTTTTATTATGAGCTGCTTTGTATTACACTATACTGAGATTTTGGAGTTTAAAATAGGCAAAATGCCTCAGCTATTGTTCGAGACTTATTCCAAACAGGTTTCAACTTGCTGAAATAATATTTAATGTATTAAATGCCATGAACTGCCAGAAGGTAACTTTATATTAAGAGGATTAAAATCTCTTAAAGAGCAATGCTGGATTCTATGCTTGCAACAACTCAAATTCCATGTAACAAAAGTAAAGAGTGTAATTCTGACATTCCATTTTCCAATAATCAAGATTTTGATTCCTATTCTGCTTCTTCACTTTCAGAAGAAGCCACTGGTGCTTAGAGTTCAGATTTGGTGATCTGACCAAATCTGGGTCGCTCAGTTTAACCCGTCTGACCTGGTGTATGCTGATTCCTGCCCAGTTCCTTCTAACTAGAAATGGCTGCTGGGATGAAGTGCCTGGCTGGGCGACACAAGGCTACACTGATGGAGGCACGGAGGCACGAAGCCGAGTGTGGCCGAGGTTGCCTGGCCACTAGATCTCCTATTTCCCAAATCATCAAGGCCTTTAAGTGATAAATAAAGCAAAACTCCTTTGTTATAGAAATAAAGCAAAATCTGGAAAATCAAACTGTTAGCTACTCTAAGAATTTTATTTTTTAAAAAAGCCTTGCTTTTTATCAAACAACAGTGGCACGTGTCATTTGCTTTATGTCCCTCCACAGTGACACCTCCATGGCTGGTTTTCTCATCTGTGTGGTGTCACAGGCCCCACCTCTGTCATTATCACAGCCCTCCACGTGTTTTTACTGACCTACCTGGTTCAGTCAGCTCTGGGAGAGGTCAAAGTACATATGCAAGGCTAGTGAAGTAGAGCCCTCCAAATAATTAAAGATTTGTTTAACTCCTAACGATTGTATTTCATAAAACTGACATTTACATTAACAAACACTACTATGTACAACCAGAGTTTTACTTGCTATTCAGAATTCCTGGCCCCGTCCTGTCATGCAATAGTTGTTGACTAGTCTCCAGAAATCTACAAAGCTTTATATACAACACACATACACAGTAACAAATACACAACATCATTATTGGCATTATTCACTCAGTGGGCAGACAGCAAATGACTGTCTAATGGTCCATCATCCACAACAATTTGCAAAACAGTAACCATAAGGATTTTACTTAAGTTGTTTACCAAGATAAAGAGAAAAGTTTACAAAACAACTGGTATATATCACAAGAAATAAGACTACTAAAATCATTTGTGCATGGAATATTTCAGAACCATCAAAACAAGCAAACAGAGGTTTTGGTTAGGGAAGAATAAATAAATATTTTTTTCTTAGTATGTTGGTAAATTTAGTTGGAATGATGTGTATTTGGCAGACTCCAAAGTAATCTTTGAAAACCCTTCAAACTGCAAATGGAAAGATTCTCCCCCAAACAGCCCATTCACAGTACTTACAGCACTGAAGTTAGCAAAATTGCTTGGGTCAGCCTCTTTATTGGTAGTGGTAGTAGTAGTAGAAGTAAATGGGTCGCAAAACATATCTGGATCTTTTTCTTTGGGGCTATCATTGACTGGGAAAGGCTGAAATGGATCATTCAGTTTAAAGGGATCGGAAGAATCCAATTTGTTGATGGGTCTTTTTCCTGGATCAAAATCATTACAATTAACTCAACCAGCAAATATGGCAAACACAAACACACAAGAACACGAACGCAGGGAGCATTAAAGAACTGGGGGTGGGGGAAAGGGGTGAGTGCTTCAACACACCCCCAATGTGGTCTCACACGGCCACACCAGCAGTCTGACCTCAACTTCCACACGCACCCTCTCAACTACAGTCCAGCTCCACGTAGGCAAATTAAAAAATAGTGAAGGGGAAAGGGGTGGGCCAGAAACCCCACTTTTGCCAAGAGAAGAAACATCTTCTTCCCCAAAATAGCATGGCTCCATGAAAAGACAAAACAAGCACGTAATCGGAGAATGACAAAGAATAAAGACAGCAATGCTTCTGCTATTAAAACCTCAGCGTAATACCATTCTCCACTGGCGGCAGTAAGGGCAAATGACCTTTGAAAAGTGCTAATATTCTTCTGATTTTTTTCTCTAGATTTACATACAACACCTGGGAACATGAAATTAAAATTTACGTTGGCAAACCCTACCTACTTCTTGCCATCTACCATGTATCGCTGGAGAACAGAGAGTTCTCCATGACGCACAAGGCCTACATCTTTGTGTTTGCTGGTGATCTGATCAAACAGCAGCATGTTGTTGCTCATTAATTCATCATCACTTTCAAACAAGTCCTCAAATTTTAAAGTCTTAAACTTAGTACTTCTTGAAGAAAAATGAGAATAGGTGTTAAAATATCTCCAAAAATACATATTTTCCTGAAATGTGTTAAACTGGTGATAGCAATCATGTCAACAGATTCTTTCCATTGCTGCGACAGCTCACAGAAGATGTCCCAGTTTCACATCTCAGTGGACCCTCCCGACAGCCCTCGCAGGAGGGCAGAACTGGAGGTACTGCCACCGCCTAACATCTCGGACAGGGAGGCCCTGAAACCGCACTCTCGAGATCACAGAGCCAGTGGGAGCACACCCGGAGTTAGAGCCCAAACCTCTAAGCTTCCGGCCCAGTACGCTCTCTCCAGCAAACCCTCCTTTCTTTGATCTTTCTACAGTGACAGACACTCACTATGCTGCAGATTTACATAAAGCACTGATATATTATTTTACTTAGGATTTAAAAAATACCTTCACTTTTGGCGTCATACAAGGCCAAAAACTTAAATGAGCAAATTGACTCTCATTTGTTTAATATAGTCTGACAACCTTACCCTCTAGCGATATATGATACAGGCTACTTTCCTTAAAAAATGGAAATCACTTAACTTGTTTACCTGCTTTTTCAACAGATAATTGAGTATTAACAATTATGTATGCAATTCCTTTAAACCAAGGGAGAAAAATTAATCTTCCCAAGAAATACCATAGGGAGGTTATTATGAAAAGGAAAGAACAGTAATCTACAGCTGCTGTGGTCGAAAACCTCCCAAGGAAGGATGTGTAATGGGAAGAACACTGTCCAGATGTGTCTTCTCCTGTGATGGCCCAGTAGCGCCACAATGACTCAGGGGCTGGCCTTTTCTGCCACTTCTCATGAACTTTATTATCTTCATTAAAAAACACCCCTTGCCATGTGTCAGAGAAAAACAACAACCCCCAAACCCCTTTTCTTTGCATAGTACTACAAATTAAAAAGAAAAAACAACTTTAAGAATTTGTTCCTGGACCCTCAAAAATCATTTTATAAGATAAAGGAGTCTTATTATATGAGGTAAAATACTTGTTAAAAAAAAACTTCCTTTTCAAATCACTATATTGCTAAATTCTGGATGGCAAAAAGCCATATATTCTCACATTAAAAAATTTAAGACTTCACATTTGTCAAGAAAAGACTCCAGCTAATCTTCTCTTATAGCAATTAATTAAAACACTCAAATGTAGGAAACTATCATTCAAACGGTAATCCATGAGCTTCCAAAAAAGCGAGAGACTTCATTAGTACTTTCTTTTTTCCATTTACTGCCTCTCTAAAATGATTTAAAAAGAAATTCGCTTTTGCCAGAAAAGCAGTTCCTGACAGTTACACTGGCTGGCCCCTGGGGTAATGTCTGTCATTCAGTGTTGGGGTCAGAAGAAAGAACAGCAGCAGGCTCCTGCCATGTTTTTTGACTTGTTCTAAGGCCCTTCAGATATATCTATAAATAAAACCTACACAATACTTTCAGAAAAGGAAAAGATCTTGTTGATCTAGGAAAGGTACTAACTCTCATACCAGGCGGCGGTGGGCAGGGTCTCGTTGGAGTTCCGACCTTTGGGGGCAGTGCGGGGGGTACATCTTCACTTCTGACTGGTGCTTCCTCCAGCGTATTTTTTGTAGCAACCACACTGCTGGCAGAGCTCAATGTGGCTGAACTAAAAGGATCTTCATTGTTGACCTGTGTTTGAAAAGAAATGTTTATACATGGTTATATATATTATACCAACCAAACTATATATATCATGTAGCATTTGAAAAACGGTCTTCAGTATTATGCAGCTTCATTTATTTCAATTCTGAAGCAAAGACATTTTAACTTTTGTATTCAGGGCCAAAGGAAGAATTTTATTAAATTGTTCTATATGAGTAGTAAGTATAATATCTTATTCTTTCCTTCCTTCCTTCCTTCCTTCCTTCCTCCCTTCCAATATTTTATTTATTTATTTTTAGAGAGGGGAAGGGGAGGAGAAACAGAGGGAATAAAACATTAGTGTGTGGCTGCTTCTTGCACACCCCTCACTGGGGACCTGGCCAGCAACCCAGGCATGTGCCCTGACTGGGAATCAAACCAGTGACCCTTTGATTTGCAGGCAGCACTCAATCCACTGAGGCGCACCAGCCAGGGCAACATCACTGTTTATTAAGAGTAACAGGCCATACCAGAACAAGCCAACTCTGATCAACAGTCTGTCAAGCTTCAGGCAATACAATACAAAACCACCTGAGGCCATTTTAAAGGGACTACATATCTTCCCTCAAATGAATATCTGATCTGAATGATTAAAAAAAGATTTCATACTTCCCAATGTATACTTAAATATAGGCAAGATCAGCAAAAGCCAAAAAAATGGCATTTTGAAAACATTAAAGACAGCTTGAAATCAGTGTTTTAAAGTGAAGTGAGCCATGGAACTGTAATTTGAGTCTTTATGTGAGTCTGAAGACCCTGTCTTTCTAATATGTGGAGTAATGAAAGACTGACTTTTCTAAAATGAATCAGGTGTTATGATTTTGGATCTTCTTAGGCCAGTATTTCTCTACAGGAGCACTACTGACATTTTGAGCTGGCCATAATTCTATGTTGGGGGTTGTGGGGGCTGGACAGGGGGTTTGCAGGGTGTTCAACAGCATCCCTGCTCTCTATCCGCTGAATATGAGTAGTCCCCCTCTCCAGCTGTGACAACCAAAAATATCTTTAGACATTGCCAAATGTTCCCTGGGGATGGGGAGATGGGGGAAAGTAACACCCAGCTGAGAAACAGTGGCATAGACAATTTGACTCTAATTTTACTGTTTTGGCTTCAACCAGTCCTAGAGCTATCCTGGAAAGTAGGTAGCAGACATTTAAGTGCTGGACTACGTGGATTAATTGTCTTAATATAAACCTAACAGCCTTAGAACAACAACAAAAAATCGATTAACCAACGCAGAGAGGATGGAATGGAATGCCCAGAGTACACAAACAACTATTGACCCAAACAATTGAGAGGAGAAAAATGTAGTTCAAAACTGGAAGAAATGTGTTCAAAAAGACAGAAGACTCTTAAAAATGAAGTTGTTGAGCAAACTTGTCAGTAGGACACTATAATTACCTGTACACTCAACACTGTCTTTATTAATAGAAATACATCTACTTTAATTATATCTTACCTTTCATTCCTATCTGAAATCAACATTTGCTGCAATGTATTGAAATCAAGTCACAATGTCTGTGAGAGGCTTAGATAATAGAAAGGAAGGGCTGCTCTTTTGGTGGAGACACAGTGTATTTCCCTTTCCCACCAACTTGGATTACCTTTGACAATGTGCTGAAGTCAGCAAATCCGTCTTCAAATGATTCATTTCCAAAAACAGAAGCAAAGGGGTCTGTGGCTAAAATGAATAAAGAAAATCAATACACCAGGACGGAAAGACATCAAATTTCATGTCCTCTTTCGTTTGGTAACATTAAGACAGATGAAAAATATCTAATTCCAAATAATAGTTCTGAATTTCTGACGTAAGTCCACAAAGACAGTGAACACATTGATATCCCTGCGAGATAAATATATTGCTCTGTATAAATCAACTGATAAATGATGTAGTATAAAATAAAAACAGGTAAACTAACTCTAGGGAAAGCATTTAACACTTTGGAACAACTGGGGAGCAAGACAGACTGCCCAATCCAGGGTTCAAGTACGGGAAAAGAAAACCTCACCACCTCTGGTTGTAAAAATCTGTGGGGGTTGTGGTGGCAGGAGAAACTCCCAGCCTCACAGGAATTTGTTGGCAAGACCCACAGTGTCCTAGAACATACACAAGTCCACCTACCTGGGTACCAACCTACAAGGGCCCAATCTGCTTGTGGGTAGTGGGGGAAGTGGCTGAAAGCCAGCCAAAAGCAGAGCAAGCGCTATTGTTCCCACTCAGACCCCTCCCCTACATACAGCACCACAACCTAGCGACATGGGTTACCCTGCCCTGGTAAATACCTATGGCTCCACCCCTTACAACATAACAGGTGCACAGAGACAAAGAAATATGGCCCAAATGAAAGAACAGATCAAAACTCCAGAAAAATAACAAAGCAACAAAGAGATAGCCAACCTATTACATGCAGAGTTCAAAATATTGGTAATCAGGATGCTCACAGAAATGGTTGAGCATGGTCACAAAATAGAGGAAAAAGTGAAGGCTATGAAAAGTGAAATAAAGAAAAGTATACAGGGAACCAACAGTGAAGGGAAGGAAACTGGGACTCAAATCAATGATTTGGACTAGAAGGAAGAAATTAATATTAAGCAGAACAGAATGAAGAAACAAGAATTTAAAAAAAACAAGGAGAGGCTTAGGAACCCCCAGGACAACTTTAAACATTCCAACATCCAAATCATAGGAATGTACAAGGAGAAGAGGAAGAGCAAGAAATTGAAAACTTATTTGAAAAATAATGAAGGAGAGCGTCCCCAATCTGGCAAAGGAAACAGACTTCTAGGAAGTTGGGAAAACTCAGAGAGTCCCAAAGAGGTTGGACCCAAGGAAGCACACACCAAGGTACATCATAATTATATTACCCAATATTAAAGCAGAGAATTTTAAAAGCAGCAAGAGAAAAGGAGAGAGTTACCTACAAAAGAGTTCTCATAAGACTAGCAGCTAATTTCTTGAAAGAAACCTTACAGGCAAGAAGGGAATGGAAAGAAGTATTTGAAGTCATCATGAAAGACAAGGACCTACATCCAAGATTGCTCTATCCAGCAAAGCTATCATTTAGAATGGAAGGCAGATAAAATGCTTCCCAGATAAGGTGAAGTTAAAGGAGTTCATCATCACCAAGCCCTTATTATATGAAATGTTAAACAGACTTAACTAAGAAAAAAAAATTAAAACTATGAACAGTAAAATGACAACACACAACTATCAACAACTGAACATAAAGCAAAAACAAACTAAGCAAACAACTAGAATAGGAATAGAATCACAGAAATGGAGATCACATGGAGGGTTATCAGTGGGGAGGGAGAGAGGGGAGAATGGGGGAAAAGGTACAGGGAATAAGAAACATAAATGGTAGGTACAAAATAGACAGGGGGAGGTTAAGAATAGTATAGGAAATGGAGAAGCCAGAGAACTTCACTAGAACTCACTGTCCAGTGAGAAACATGTAAGCAAACCATAATAAAACAATCTTAAATGAGCTATTTGAGGTTATGAAAAACCTATTGTTGGAGTCACTACCTGTCTGGGAGAATTAGGAAAAGTATCAAAGAAGACACTACATCTGAGCTAGGCCTTTTAAATAAGGGATGGGATCTGCCAGATCGATGAAGGTGGGAGAAAGCTATTTCAGGCAGAAAGCGCAGTAATTGCAAAAGCAATGGTTTAACCCGTGCTCCACATGCATGAGAAATTACCTGTTCCATCCCAGTGCACCTATCACATGGACTAACATTTCTGGTAGGAATGAACTGATCTGCTTTGACATAGATTTCACCTGTTCAGGCGTAAGTTCTACCAATAAAGTCAAAGAATGTTTATAGGAATTGCTGCTTGATACAGGCAAGTACAAAGAAAGAAAGGTAGTTGTGGGGGAAGAGACCTGTGAAAGAGAGGGTAAGACACAGCAAGCTAAGAAGTGCAGAAAAAGTCTCCTTGTCCTTCCTCAACTCTTCATGTCTACATCAAATCAGTTTTAGAACGACAGTGCCCACCGACCATTTAAATGTGTAAAGTGTGCCCTTACCCTAAAAATGAGTATACCATGGACATAAACGGGAGAGAGGCGAGGGAGGTATACAGGGGTAGGCAAAAGTGGGTTTACAGTGAGGAGTACATAAAACAGAGTTTATTCGTGTACTATTATATTACTTATTTGTATTACAACTGTAAACCTCATTTTGCCCACCCTGTGTATTATTTTTTGTTTGACTGTCACAGACAGTCACGGGGTGGAGGAAGTACAGAGAGGTGCGTAGAAACACAGTTAGTCCTCCAGGGGTACATAACGACTCAGAGCCTGAAGAGGATGTGGGAAGTCCAGAGTTACAGGAAATCCTACGGCTTCGGCTATGAAAGATGCTTTACTATTGTTACACATCTGCTGAGCCTGAGAGCCTGGGGCCCAGCCTAGTCATGGGTGCTGTTACAGGCCTTCCCTGCTTTCTCCTCCTCTTCCTGTTTTTCCTGACACCAGGGCAGCTGTGGCACCATCAGGGTGCAGATGCGCTCCTGACTGGCGGACAGGTGGCAAGGGCAAAGGAGCTGGGCTCACTTCACTGGAGGGACTGAGGAACCTGCTTCCGGCTTTTCCTCTGCCACCATCCCAGCGCTTTCACAGGAAGTCCTAGTGCATGTGTGGCAACAGTGTTGAGTTAGGTCAGGTCTGACTGAAATTTTGACAAAAAGTGTACACTGTGAAATAAATGAATAAAAAACATGACATTTATGTATGAACCATATGCTGCTGTAGCGAACAAGAGTTTTTCTACAATTTCTTCATTGAAGTAAATTAAACATTCAGCATTGGCCAAAAACACAGAGAAATGTATCCTGAAAGAATACATTTTTTTTTCCCAAATTGGGGAATTAGTAAGACTTTGGCTACCACTTTCTCTGATATTGATCATGACTGATATGAAGCAGAGGCCTGCTCAGACATTGGAAGGAGTCACTGAGTGTGAACTTGTTTAGAGTATGTGTGAGACACCTGCTGAGGAGTCCCAAAAATAACACAGTAAGGAACTCAGCAGGTGGCTTACTACCTACTGATGCACCCAGGGTCTGTGGGCCCGCAGAATCAGTCTTAAAATGCAAATGTGGCCTCACTAACACCCTCTTCTCTGTAAGAATAGAGGTAATGAACACTCTGGAAAAATACATAAAAGCATAATAAAAAATGTCATCTATAATGTCATTTCCAGAAATAACCTGTACCAGCATTTTAGCATACTTCTGTAACAGCTTTTTATCCTCGTATTTTTTCATTACATATTTGAGATCATACTATGCTGACATGCTTTTTTGTAATGTATGATGGATAAAGCTACACTTTAGGCATACCACATTTTATCCTGTTACCCTGATTTGATTTATAGCATTCACCAGTACCTAACTTATCACATATATGTTCTATTAAAGACAGGAACTCTGTTTTGTTGACCTCTGGATCTTCAAGGCCAAGAACAAGGTCTGGCAAATAAGACCGAACTCATATTGTTGAAAATACTTTAAAAATTTTTAAAAGGAGGATATAAACCACCTATTTAACCAGATTACCAACAAGGAAAAAGGGAAACCCGTTTTAAGGCTCACAAATAAATCCCATAGAACAGCTGTCTACCAGAGAATCCTGGGAGGAGCAAGAAATTTTCCCCCCTCTCCACGACCCGCTTATGGACCACAAGATAATCAAGCTCAAGCTCACTGAAAACCTTCAACAGATCTTCATGAATAACCTGAGGTGTAGACACTGGTCATTAATAAGGGATCCATTTTCTCAAGCTGGTCTCCAATTCATTCACACATTCCTTGACTCACATTTACTAAGCATCTATTATGTTCAAGGCTTGGTACTAAGGATTCAGAGAGGAATAAGGCATGAATACCTGCCTTCAAGGAACTTTAACTAAGTGATACACACACACACCACTGCTACACAGTAAGTGTTAAAATTCAGAGACAGCAAAGGAGAGGCAACATCTACATTTATGAGAAAGAGGCAAGGAAGACTTCAAGAGAAAGATTTCACTTTCTTTTACTGGTGGACAGAAAGGAGGTAGGAGAAGAGAGATACACACACCACACACACCTGCTCATGTGCACACATTTCTTTTTTTGACTTTTTAAAACAACTTTTTAGAGATTTATTTATTTTTAGAGAGAAGGGAAGGTAGGGAGACAGACAGAGAAACATCTCTTGGTTGCCTGTGCACGCCCCCGACCAGGCCAGGGACCCAGCTCACAACCCAGCTATGTGCCCTGAGTGGGAATCAAACCTGTGACCACTCAGTCTGCAGGGCAATATCCAACCCACTGAGCCACATCAGTCAGAGCTTTTCTTTCTTTCTTTCCTTTTTTAAAGATTTATTTATTTATTTACTTGTAGAGAGGAAAATGAATATCCAATGTGAGAGAGAAACACTGATCGGTTAGCTCCCACACAGACCGCAAAATGGGACCGACCCTGCAACTCAGGCATGTGCCCTGACCAGGAATCAAATAAGCAACTTTTCACTTTGTGGGACAATGTCCAACCGAGACACATCAGTCAGGGCATGCATACACATTTTTCCATTCAAAAATTAAGTGGCCTTGGAGGAGAAAGTCATGGACTGTGGCTTGCAGAAATGAAAAAAACTAAAGAACATGAAAGAAAGCAGAAGCTAAAAATCATAAAATATATGAACATCTGTGTTTTCAGCCTGAGTCATTGCCTGTAAAAACAAAGACCTACCTACTCTGAATTTTATTACTGCTGGAGCCAAAGACGCTCTGGGGATGCCACAAGTTCCCTTCTACTCACTGTTCACTATTCAGGATGTTGTAAAGCTTTTTTTTTTTAGGATGTTGTAAAACTTTAATTAAGAGTTGGGCCCTGGCTGGTGTGGCTCAGTGGATTGAGCACCGGCCTGCAAACCAAAGGGTCACCAGTTCAATTCCCAGTCAGGACATATGTCTGGGTGGCACGCCAGGTCAGGTCCCCAGTAGGGGACACTCGAGAGGCAACCACACATTGATGTTTCTCTCCCTTTCTCCCTCCCTTCCCCTCTATCTAAAATAAATAAAATCTTAAAAAAAACAAGTTGGAAAGACTCTGCATTTTCTCAGTCAGGAGTTAGTAAAATATCCTATGCAAAAAATTTTCTGACAACAAAACTAATCTCATTTATAATGAAGTGGCAAAAGAACTTTTACAAGTTGAAATAAAGTAGATGTAGAAACTAAGTAACCTGAATTTTCTTGCTTCTGTTTTTTCTTAGTTCTGTAATGTGTCTACCCATCAGTAGGAAATGCTAAAAAGACTCTAATGTGAAGCAAAATATTAAAAATATTTAATGTCCTCCTATATGTCATGCCTACTATACTTTAGAGGTCGAGTACAGTAATTTATCATTTAGTTTTTTTTTTAAATTTTTAGAAAGAGTGGAAGAGAAGGAGAAAGAGAGGGAGAGAAATATCAATGTGTGGTTGCCTTTCATGTGCCCCTCACTGGGGACCTGGCCCACAACCCAGGCATGTGTCCTGACTGGGAATCGAACCAGCCACCCTTTGGTTTGCATGCTGGTGTTCAATCCACTGAGCCACACTAGCCAGGGCTAGCATTTAATTTTTAAGAACAAAAATTTACACTTATGTTTTTATTTTTAAAGCTTATAGTTTTTTTTAAATTTGTTTAAATCATTTTTATTTTTCAACTACAGCTGACATACAATATTGTATTAATTTCAGATGTACACCCCAGTGTTTAGATATTGTATAACTTACTAATTGAACATCCCAATAAATCTCACATCTATCTGACACCATACACAGTTATCAGAATATTATTGACTACATATTTCCTATGATGTACTTCACATCCCCATGGCTATTCTGTAACAACCAATCTGTACTTCTTAATCTTTTCACCTTTTTCACCCATTCCCCCAACCTGTCTCCCATATAGCAACCCTCAAAATATTGTCTGTGTCTGTGAGTGTTTCTGTTCTGCTTCTTTATTTTGTTTTTTAGATTCAATTGTTGAAAGATATGTATTTATTGCCATTTTCTTGTTCATATTTTCTATCTTTTTTTCCTTCTTCTTAAAGAAGACCTTTTCATAATTCAAGTAATACTATTTGGTAGTGATGAACTTTAACTTTTTCTTTTCTGGGAAGCTCTTTATCTGTCCTTCAGTTCTAAATGAAGCATTGCTGGATAAAGTAATCTTAGTTGTAGGTCCTTGCTTTTCATCACTTTGAATATTTCTTGCCAGTCCTTTCTGGCCTGCAAAGTTTCTTTTAAGAAATCAGCTCATAGTCTTATGGCAGCTCCCTTGTAGGTAATTAACTGTTTTTCTCCTGCTGGTTTTAAGATTCATCTTTGTCCTTAATGTTCTGTATTTTAACTATGTATTTTGGTGTGGGTCTCTTTGAGTTGATCTTGTTTGTGACTCTGTGCTTCCTAGCATACTGTGACTTGTATGTCAATATAGAAGTCCTAACTAGAATAATTAGGCAAGTTCAAAAAGAGCACCCAATTGTAACAGAACAAGTAAAATTATCTGTGTTTGCAGAAGACATGATCTTAGATGTAGAAAACTGATTCCACAAAAAAACCTATTTAGAACAAATGAATTCAGCAAGTAGTAAGACATAAAAATCAATACACAAAAACCAGTAAGATTTCTATATACTAATGATAAACAATCTGAAAAGGAAATTAAGAAAATAATTTCAGCCCTGGCCAGGTGGCTCAGTTCACTGGAGCACTGAACGATATGCCATAAGGTTGTGGGTTCGATTCCCATGGGAAGGCAACTGATTTGATGTTTCTCTCACACATCAATGTTTCCCCTCTCTCCCCCAGTTCTAAAATCAAGAAGCATATCCTTGGGTGAGAATTAAAAAGAAAAAAGAAAGAAAATAATTTCATTTGAAATAGCATCAAAAAGAATAAAATACTTAGGAATTAACTTAACCAAGGCAGACTTAAGCACTGACAATTATAAAACATTCTGTAAGTAAAGAACAAATAAATGGAAAGACAGCCCATGTTCATGGATTAGAAGACTTAATATTGATAAGATTTTTAATACTATCCAAAGCAATCTACAGGCTGAATGCATTCTCTATGAAAATCCCAATGACATTTCTTGCAGAAATAGAAAACTCATTCTAAAATTCATATGGAATCTACAGGAACCCTGAATAACCAAAACAATTTTGAAAAATAATATAGGTCTCAAACTTCCTTTTTTCAAAACATATTACAAAGTTACAGTGATCAAACAGTGTGGTACTGGCATTAGACATTTAGACCACCAACACAGGCTAGAAAGCCCAGAAACAAACTCTTGCATATATAGTCAAATTATGTTGCAAGGATGCCAAACCACTCAGTGCAGAAAGAGCAAGTCCTTTCAATAGATGGTGTTGGGAAAACTAGATAGTCACATGAAAAAGGAATGAAGCTGGAACCTTACCTTAAAACATATACAAAATTTAACTCAAAATGGATCATGGGGGGGGGGGTAGAAGTGAGAGAGAGTATAAGGGGAATAAAGAGTAATAAAAAAGTATGATAAAAAACAAACTATTAAAAAATGGATCAAGGACTTGAATGTAAGATTTAAAACTATAAAACTCTTGGAAGAACACATAGGGGAAAGCTACATGATATATACAGCTATACTTTCTTGCATGTGACACAGGCAACAGAGTATATACAGTGAACTACATCAAAATGTAAAAGTTTTGTGCACCAATGGACAGTATCAACACAATGAAAAGGTAACCAATGGAATGGAGAAAATATCTGCAAATCATATGTTCCATAAGGAGTTAAATCCAGAATATATAAAGAATTCCTACAACTCAGTAACAACAAACAACCAATATGAAAAATGGACAAAGTGCTTGAATAGACATTTCTTCAAAGAAGATATCTAAATGCCCAATAAGCAAGCATATGAAAAGATGCTCTCGACATCACTAATCATTAGGGAAATGTAAATCAAATCAGTAAGATGATACTTGATACCCTTCAGGATGGCTATTACCAAAAAACCAGAAAGTGGTAAGTATTGGTGAGGATGTAGAAAAATTGGAACCCTTGGAATGTAAAATGGTACAGCTGCTGCCCTGACTGGTGCAGCTTCAGATGGATGGGTGTCCTCCCTCAAAGTGAAAGGTCACGGGTTCATTCCCAGTCAGGGTGCTTATGAGAGGCAGCTGATTGATGTTTCTCTCTCACATCGATGTTTGTCTTCCTCTCTTTCTCCCTCCCTTCCCTTCTCTAGAATTATTATTTTTTAATTAAATGGTATAGCTACTATGAACAACAGTATGATAGTCTCTGGAAAAGTGAAAAAAATAGAATTACCATATCATCCAGCAATTTCACTTTTGGATATATACCCAAAAGAATTGAAACCAGAGACTTAAATAGATACTTGTATACTAATATGAAGGGCGGCATTATTCATAATAGCCAAAATGTGGAAGCAACCCAAGTGTCTATGGAAGTATAAATGGATAAACAAAATGTGGTATGGACATACAATAAAATATTATTTGGTCTTAAAAAGAAAGGAAATTCTGACACGTGCTACAACACAGATGAACTTTTAAGACATCATGCTTAGTAAAATTAAAAAAAGATGAATACTGTATGATTCCACTTATATGAGGTACCTAGAGTAGTCAGATTCATAAATAAATGTGAAGTAAGTAAATACAGAAAGTAAATAAATGGTAGTTGCCAGAGCCTAGCAGGAGGAATAATGGGGAACTTTTCTTTGACGAGTGTAGAGTTTCAGGTTATGAAGATAAAACAAGTTCTTGAGATGGGTGGGTGTGATGGTTGCACAACAATGTGAATGTATGTAATACCACTGAATCTTACACTTAAAAAATGTTTAAAGTGGTAAATGCTATGTTATATATATTTTATCACATTATTTTTAACAACCCACTTATCAGAACAACATAAACAATATACCCCATCCTCAAGATTTTCACTCACTGGGCTACTATCATATGCTCTGTGAGGAGAGTAATTTATTCATCCATTCATTAAGCAATATTATGCGCCCAGGCATGGTTTAATGTTCTTGGATTACATCAGTGAATACAAAGATCCAGGTTCCTAAGGAACTTAAAACCTAGTGGAAGAAGAAGATAGATGAAAGAAAAACAAAGTAATTTCTACTGTATGCTGTAAAGTAATTAGCTGTAATGAACGAAGAAAGAGTACAGAGTAATTGTAAGGTAGGATTGCTGGGATGGGTGGTGGTAGCTGTAAATGTTAAATAGGGTGAATAAGCCTCACTGGAGTGACAGTTTGGTGAAGATTTGTTAGAGGGAATGGAGCATATTGTGTGGAGAGATGAAGAAAGATCAGCCCATGAATAGGGATAAGGTAAGAGCAAAGAGCCTAAGGAACACCAGCCCATTGTTTGAGCAACAGCACAGAGGACACTGTGGCTGCAGCAGAGTAAGTCAAGAGCATGCTCATTAGAGAAATTATTAGAAAGTTACAGGCCACTGTAAGGCTTTTACTGGATATAACTTGAAGACAGAGACAGATTTCCTTACAGCTAGGGATAGAATGATAGAAAAAGAAGAACCACAGATGACTTTGATATTTCAGGTCTTAGCAATATTAAAGATGAAATAACCGTGAATTAAGATGGAGAAAGCTTTAAGAGAAGCAGGTCGGAGAAAGAAGATCAGGAGTTCGGTGTTATTAGACATGTTGTGTTAGATATATCTAGCAGATCATTTAAGTGGAGATGTGAACAGGTAGTTGGGTATATGAGTCCAGAGTTCAGGAAAAAAGGTGTGGCTAGAGCTATAAACCAGCGTACTGACAGAATCAGCAAAGGAGACACAAGGAATGACCAAAGAGGTCAGTGGAAAACCAGAGACCTCAGATGGACCTACTGGGTCCATCTATTACTCCTTCTTTAACCCTGCGAAACAGCTCCATGTATGAAAATTGAATGAGACCATGTATGGAAAAGCAGCACATGGAGTGCTAGACTTATGCAAGTGCTCAATAAATGGTGTCGTTATGATTAACGAGAATAAGTCTTAGCTCCCTCCCAGCGATATTTATTCTACCACTTTACCAGAAATGAGCCAGAAACTGGAATTGAAGAAGATGAACAAAGGCAACAGAAACCTTCTACAGTAAGACTGCAGTCTACCACCTACGGACTGAGCCTGACTATTCATTCCTCTCCGCAACATAAGCTTTATCAAAATGTCCGTTTTCTCCTTGAACATGCCCTGTGTGTCTGGCCTCCATTCCTTGCTCAGGTCACTCTCTCTGCTTTACACAGTCTCTTTCCATAACTTATGTTTCCATAACTACTTATTCAAAACTACTTATAACTACTTATTCAAAATCCTAGCCCATTCTTTCAAGGCATACCATAAAAGCCACCTTCTGCTTTAAAAATCATTCATGATTTAGACTAACTGGAGGTAAGCTCTTTCCTCTAAATTTTTGCAGTTTTAATGAACTCTCATGGCACTTCCCATTCCTTAATGTAGGCAACTGAGAGTTAATTATTAATGTATTAACCTTTCATTTTATTTTCTCATGTTATCCTTTCTAATTATATAACATCCTTAGCACTATATTAATTCACCAGTTCAACAAGGAGAGTCTAAAAGAGTACACGTATTTACAAAAATACATAATTTAACCACTGTTACTACAATAAGCCTTTTAGAAATCGTATTTGCTGTCATTCTAAATTTTGGATTAAATCAATATTCTGTACTACATTAAATCTTGTTTTCTACACATCTGCTTTTTACATTCCTCTTCTTGCTACTCAGGCTGTAAGTCAAATTTCAACCTATAAATAAACAGCACACTGTTAATAAATCCCATCTTGTTACAATTTGTAAAGTACAAGAAATCCAAATTGTGAAGGCAATTCTACTTTCTTTCTCTATGCTCACAATACTCAATTTGTCACAATCAAGAAATTTGTGTACTGAATAACCTACCCAATTTCCATCTGAAAAATAAGGCATTCTATTTTCAGCATGATATTGATATATTTACTTGTTTCAGTTTACTTCCCTCTAATTTCCAGCTCTCCTATATAATAGCTGGTCTGTTTTGTTTTTAAATGAACAATGAGAAAGAAGCAGAGTTAGTTAAGAAGGCTTTTAGATTCTGTCAGACCTAGATTTAAATCTAGGCTTCACTTGGCTCAACTCCAGTAAGCTGTAGAACCTTGATTAAGTTACTTGATATCCTGGTCCTCAGTTTCCTGATCTTTAAATAGGAATATTACTTAAAGGTTATTAAAAAGATAAATGGAAAATTAGATATGATAAAAAAGCATGAGAATTGGATGCTATAATAACATTTAGCTTTTCTCTATATTATTACAGGACCCATCCACTATTTGGAAAGCTATTACCGTAACTTACTGGAAACCACTAATTTTTAAATTTAGGCCAAGATCTGTAAGAGTCAATGCTGACTTTAAAAGTGCAAAGCTACACTGGTTTTATATGAAAAAAAGTTACTGGTTTATACTGATACTGGCTACAGTACATATTCTAGGAAGATCTTCAACATGAACAATAAATGAAATAATAAATAAGAAAAGTAGAAAGTGATACTTAAACACTTGTCATCATTGTTATTAGTAGTTATAGTTTACAACTGGATGTAACTAGGCAATAATTTTAAAGCCACACATATGTAAATAGGACAAATACATTTGGAGGCCGAAGAAAAAAAACTTAAAAGAAAAGGGTAATGTTTACTGTTCAAAGAAATTGGTTTACCTGAGTCACTAGCTGCAACAACAACTGTGCCACCAGGAGCAAAAGGATCATTGTATTTCAGTGTTTCTACCTAAACAAATTACACAAAACCATGACTGAGTGAGGCAACATTTCATAGCTGAAATCTCATTGCCATAACAAAGAAAATATTCTTTACAGACTCTGATTCATTAAGGAATATTAAGTCATTAGGAACAATGTTTCCCCCTACTAATTTGCAATCTTATTAAATCAAAATCATACATAAAACTGCATGAAAGATTATGTACAGTTTAACAAATAAGTATCAAGTGAACACATACCTAATCACCTCCCACAAAATTGCCAACACCGCAGAAAGTCCTCACATGCTTCTCTCCGATCCCCACCCCATCCCTCCTATGCAGAGGTGCAGAGGTAATTATCATCTTGACTTTTGTAGTATTTATTTCTTTTTTCTTCATAATTTTGCTACTTGTATAGATGCACACTATTTTAACTTTTTGTTTTGAAACTAATTTTAGATTTCTAGAACAGCCGTAAAGATAATACAGAGATTTCCCATACATCCTCCACCCAGCTTTCTCTATCATTAGTATCTTATATAATCATGGTACAGCTATTAAAACTGCAGAATTAATACTAGTACAAAGCTATAGACTTAATTGGGATTTCAACCAGTTTTTCCATTAATGTGCTTTTCCTACTCCAGGATGACATGTTGCATTTAGGATACATACTATTTTAACTCTCACATATCGTAGTACCTAACATCAGAAAATGCTACATTTCCATTTTCTATTTGTTATCTAAAAACAATTTAGCAGTCTTCTCCTTAAAGAAAACATGTACTTGTGCATGGGGTGGAGGGAAGGGGGGGGGAGAGAGAGAGAGAGAGACTCTAATTCCTGCTAAAAAGATCCTGCCACTTTCAAATAAGCCATATATTTAAAACTCTGGATCAAGCTGTAAGGGTGAGTAGCTGCAAAGAGTGAGAAGCCAGTTGTCTCCTATAGTTTTCAATCACAGTCAAACAGATTGTCTCTTTAGGGAGACAACTGAACCTTTTCTTTCTGGCATATTTGTAAGAGGCCATCCAAAAGCCTTGGCAGACAAGTGAGAGGGGCATGGAAAGAGTTTTGCAATACTTATCTCCTACTCATTTATTTCCAATCATCAAGAAATTGGAGCCCTTGCTGGTGTGGCTAAATGAATTGAGCACCAGCCTGCGAACCAAATGGCCTCCTGTTCAATTCCCAGTCAGGGCACATGCCTGGGTTGCAGTCCAGGTCCCCAGTAGGGGGTGCTCCAGAGGCAACCAAACATTGATGCTTCTCTTCCTCTCTTCCTCCCTTCCCCTCTAAAATAAATAAAATCTCTTTTAAAAATAAAGGAAATTGGATATTATAATTGAATGCCAAAGAACAATGCAGAGCTCAATTTATAAATTCCCAAGTAAAACAAATGTATTTGAAAAGGGAAAAGCAATGCTGAGAATTCTATTCTCTCTTTTAAAAAGAGGATCCATTAAAACTCTGGGCAGAAAGAATTAATACTAACGAAGTTTTGGAACTGAAAATGATAGTTCTTATTTTGACTGATGCCAATGATATTATTTAAAAACTAGCACACTAGCTTATACTCTGATTACATCTGCTGAATAAATAAACAGCAATCGAAGAAAAAAAGCTGAACTGTATAGTAAATGACTTTCCAAGGTTCCTAATATTGGTGTGAGAGACAGTTATTCACATGGTAACTTAAGTCACCAACTATTAATTGCTTATCTTGACTTTGAGGGAAGGAAAAACAAGCAGGTCAGGTTTTTAACAAAAGCTTACAAGTTTTGTGTACAATTACAGAGAGAAATAGAAAAAACATGCCTGCATGCATGTCAGTTTGAAGTTCTAGTCCTTCATCATACACTATGTGACCACTTGAAAATGCCACTGGGACAGCAAGGGAAGAAAATGGATTATTAGCCCAGGAGTAAGTGGCCACAAAACTCTTTATGTTATGCTCAGTTTGATAATTAGGCAATTTCATACAAAAAAAATTTCATAACTAAAATTCACGTTCCCAAATCCTCAAAAAAGGTCACTTAACTTACTGAAATTCTCTCTCCTGTATCAGCCGTCCACTCCCCACTTTGACAGCAGGACCCAGCACCTACACGATGCTACCACACACTAGGCTAGGGCAGTAGGAAGTGGCGGCTGTTTGTTTGTTCTGGTTTGGTTTTAAAATTATGTCCCTTTGAAAATAGAGACCATCCTTGAGGGAATAGGAAAGACTTTTGGGGAGAGACTCAGGACTGGAGGCATAATCAGAGGCCTGGGTTTTTTTGTTGGTTTTTTAAGTAAGATTACAAAATCAAGAGTTTTGAAACTACAAAGAAATGAAGTTCAATTTTAGACTATAGTGGAGAAGACCTTAAAGATTTTTGATCAAGGTTTGAATTCAGTTCCATCATTTACTAAGCTATTACCACTTAACCTCTCTAAGCCTCATTTACTTTATCTTTTTTATTTTTAAAGATTTTACTTATTTATTTTTAGAGGGAGGAGAAGGGAGGGAGAAAGAGAGGGGAGAAACATCAATGTGTGTTTGCCTCTCATGCACCCCCTACTGGGGACCTGGCCCACAACCCAGGCATGTGCCCTGACTGGGAACTGAACCAGCTTCTGTCTGTAGGCCGGCATTCAATCCACTGAGCTACACCAGCTAGGGCTCATTTACTTTATCTTAAACATGAAGATAATAACATGAGGTTCTTAGGATTATTGTGAAGATTAAATGAAGTAACGTGAAAAGAGCTTACTTAGCACCATGCCTGGCACATACAAAAGATTAGATAAACAGCTACTCTTATATTGCCAATTTGTTGTTTTGTTTTGCTTTTAATGGAGAAATTAAGAGTTGTTAGCAAGGGCAAGTTGCTTTTGAAAACCGGGGAGAAAAAAGAAAAAGTAACTAAAACAAATGGCAGAAAAATTTCACTAGTGTAGAGGAACAGGAGACTTTTTTATTTTTAAATTAGAAAGAGCTGCTTTAGTTTTCTTGCTCTTTGAATGATACAAGTGAAGAATGAGAGGGTAGAATAAGGTGAGCGAAAAGAATTTAGTTTGCAGCCAATTTAAGAAGAATTTGGCAAATGGGTCTACACTGCAAACTATGCACTGTAGGAAAACACAGTATCCAGTAGCCCGTGGAAACCACAAATATTCAGTTACGGAAGCATTTGCTCAGTTTTACATCAATGGAAAATACCAGTTCCTGGCCAAGTAGCTCCTTACCAAAGACAGTAAGGAAGATACTCAAGAATACCAAAATCTATTACCTTTTTTAAAAAATATTCTTTAAAAAAGTTTTTTTACTGAATTTATTGGGGAGACATTGGTTAATAAAATTAATAAAGCTTTCAAGTGTACAATTCTATAATACACCACCTGAATACTGTATTATGTGTTCACCACCCAAAGTAAAGTTTCCCCTTTACCCCTGCCTCCCCCGCCTTCCCTTTGGTTATCACCATACTACAGTCTGTATCTATAAGGTTGACTTTTTTTCCCCCCAAGGAAGTATTCTTTCCTTAAAACTTAATTTATTTATTTTTAGAGAGAGGGTGAGGTAGGAAGGAAGACAGGGAGAGAAACATCAAGTGGTTGTTTTTCGCATGCCTCCAACTGGGGACCAGGCCCACAACACAGGCATGTGCCCTGACCGGGAATCAAACCAGCAATCTTTTGGTTCACAGGCCAGCACTCAATCCATGGAGCCACACCAGCCAGGGCAAAGAAAGTATTCTTAATCTAAGAGTATTAAAGACAAAATTCTTGTTTCAAATGCCTGTCATTCAACTGATCCTTTCTGTGTCTGATTTACTTATAAACATGACAATTCTGCCTCAAAAAATAAGCCTCCAAACAAAAATTTTAAAAGAATCTAAAATTATTCATAATTATTAAAACTGGATGACAGACACATGAAAGTATGTTAGAATATTTTATTGTATTACTCTTTTGAATATGTTTAAATATCCATGATATAAAGATTTTGTTTTTAAAGCCTCCAGACGATAAAGCACTTGGCTGGTGAACTTGGTTATGTTCATCTTCTGGGTTCCAGTGTTCCCACTGTTAAAATAGGAACACCAATGCCTGCTCTGCAAGGTTGGGGTGGAGATTAGGAACAATAAATGTAAAGCACATGAGAAGTAGCTGATCACATAGTGTGTGGTTACTAAATGGTGATTGTTGTACTATACATGTTCTCAAGAGTCTGACATTTAGTGGGAATTTGAACTTCTTTACAAGATTAACATTCTAGATGTGTCTATACAATAACATAAATGATTTTATTTTTCTAAAACATCAATGTTTTTCCCTTTAAATTGGTTTTCATTATTTTAATAATGCATATCTAACATTTCTGAAATCCTTTACTTAAAATTGGTATATATATTTCTAATAATTTATTTTAATATCTCCAATGGGACAATATTTGGTCCTTTGAAAAAAGTAGACTTGAGTTTTGGATGGCATAAAGTTATTCTAGTTAATTCCCATAGGTGATCAAGCTGTGAAATACTGCTCTGAACCAAAACCTAATTGGGTTAAGGGAAACTAAGAATTTTATATGGCCCATCAGAAGTAACCTAAAATAGGGTCCTTTTATCACCATTTATTTCCAGAAACTCACTTAGAACACTTGTTACCCATTTAACAGTTTTACCCCCTCACTTACCGATGTGTTACTGCTATTGCTGGCTGCACTGAAAGGGTCGGTGCTGGAGGTGGCAAAAGGATCAGCAGAAGGCTGCTTGAAGAAACAGTCAGATGCAAACGGATCTGAGCCTTTGAAAGGATCACCTCCAAATGGATCTAAGAAAATACAGCACAAACAGGAGAGATTAAAATCTATTACACTGGAGTTCCTCTCACCTGAAGGCATGACAACTGCAGTGATAAAAAGACATTCTGAGTTCCTGAAGAATCTAAGTTAGATACTTTCTATTATTTCTCCTGATCTTTAAAAAAGTGTAAACAGTTCAGTCTAGTTAAACAGCTTTAATTAACATTCTTTCCTACTAGTTCACCATTCACCCAAAGGACACCGATTTCTGACACTTAACTACACAAATGTTCCTGCATGCTAGGTTTCATAATACCTCTAAGCAGGTTTTAACTGGGGAGGCGGTACCACAAATTTGGTTACGGTTTTAATCAAACAGGCTTTTACCTAAAACACTTATTTTTTAAAATTAGCATATAATTTCAAAGGATCTCATTTTAAGACCCTTTATTCTATGCTATTGTTAACTAAAGAAACAACAACAAAAACTTTTAAATGTATTTCTTCCTCTGAGCTCAAAGGTAACAGCCAATAGTTTGGAACAGCTTTGCAAAGCATAGCTAAATGGAACAAAAGATTTGCTTTATTCCAATGCAAAAATCTTAGAAAGCCTGACTTTTAGTAATTCTTTAAATGTTTCCTTTTCCTCCATTCATTGGAATAGACTGCAATCTTAGAAAAACAAAAGTTCTAAACCCTGTAGTAGTGTAACTTCTTATACTCACCTAATCCTTGACTAGTAAGGAGAAATCAGTGTAAATATTACTAAAAGCATCTAATGCCATTTTTTAAAAAGTAAAGCTAACAGTTAAGTAAATTCACAAGAATCTACCACTTTTCTCTCTGAAAATGCCGGAAACATACAACATCTTAGAGGGACCTCAGATCTGTTTCAAAACTAAATAAAAAAGAAGTCTATTTCCTATAACAAGTCCATTTACTATAACTACCCAACTGTGACCTCTCATTCCTAAATACAACATAAACTTACAATTAAATTAAAGCTAAGATGGACCTCAATAATATACTGACCAATTTTCCCAAAAGGATCATCCTTGAAAGGATCACCTGTGATAAAATAAATAAGCAGAAATCAAAATAATAATATTTACTATTGTGGCACCATTACTTAAAGGTAACTTTAAAACAAAAGCAAAGGTTCTTAAAGCAAAACTTGTTTCATTAACTCTGCCTCAAAGTAGCTAACAATAAATGTCATCCACCTTTAGGAAATTTTAAAATAATAAAGAGTAAAAGCAGAGCAGCAACACACCTTATCAAAAAGGCAAATCTGAGTTACAGCCAGCTATACTTACTTCATAAGACTGGCACAACAGCAAGAATTTTACTAACAAAATCTCTACCCTTCACAACAGTATGGAAGGGGTATTACCTTCAAAAATAGACACTGAGCTTCACTGAGGCAAAAAAAAAAAATCGTATAGAATTAAGCCCAGAAATAAACCCTTACATTTATGATCATTTGATTCTTGACAAGAGCACCAAGACATTAAACGGGGAAAGGACAGTCTTTTCAACAAATGATGCTGGGACAACTGGACATCCACATGCAAAAGAATGAAGTTGGACCCCTATCGCACACCATATGCTAAAATTAATTGAAAATTGATCAAAGACCTAAATGTAAAAACTAAAACTAGAAAATTCTTACAAGAAAACATAAGAGCAATCTTTAAGACTTTGTATCTTAGATATGACGTCAAAAGCATAAGTGACAAAAAATAAATAAATTAGACTTCATCAAAATTAAGACAACAAAATACAAGAAAATATTTGCAAATCATATATAATCTATGATTCAGGACTTGTATTCAGAACAAGAACTGTAAGAACTCTTACAAGTCAACAGTAACAAGATGTGCAAATAGCCAATAAGCTCACAGAAGGATGCTCAAAAACACTAGTTGTTAGGAAACTACAAATCAAAACTACAATGAGATACTGCACAACACAAGATGAGGGAACCTTAAAAATGTGCTAAGCGAAAGAAGCCAGACACAGAACACACATTATGAATATAATTACATAAATATGCAATTCTACAGAGACAGAAAGTAGATTGTCACCTAGAGCTGGGGTTTAGGGGGATAGAAAGTGACTATCTATCTAATGGTATAGATCTGCTTTATGGGATAATAAAAAAATGTTCCAAAATTAGATTTTGGTGATGATCATACAACTCTGTGAATATACTAAAACCATTTTAGTATTTAACTGTATATTTTAAAGGTTCAATTTATATATCTTTTAACACTTTTACATATCTCAATAAGGTTTTTTTTAAAAAGTGTTCTAATATCCAGACTCATTAATGCCATGACTCTAAGCAAGTTATTATATGTGCCTCAGTTTCCCATCTTCAAAACTGATATAAACTGACCTATCAAGGTGATTTAGAAATAAGTAAAATGCAAAAAGAGCTTTAGCACAAGTAGTATTTAGCATAATTTACAGTGACATCAGATATTTTATTTTTTGTTAAATTTTTAATTTAAGTTTATATTTTTTATTGTTGTTCAAGTACAGTTGTCTCCATTTTTACCGTACCACACTCCCCTGCCCCACCCATCCCTGCCTCCCATCCTTGAACCTGCCCCTTTGGCTTTGTCCATGTGTCCTTTATACAAGTTCCTTGATGGCCCTTCCCCTATTATCCCCCATTATTCCTCTCCCCTCTGGTCACTATCAGTTTGTTCTTTATTTCAGTGTCTCTGGTTGTATTTTATTGTATTGTTTTACATTACTTTGTCCTCCTTACACCCCCTTCCCCCTAGCAATCAGGTATTTTAATTTATTAAACTTATGTTTCTTCACTAAGACTGCAGGCACCTTAAGGGCAGGGGTCAGGCTACTATCCACTACAGCTTCCATTGTTGTAAAAGCGTGGTGTGGGCACTTCCAGTAAATAATGGCTGGCTGACTTAAAAGTGCTCAATCTCCTCTCCTTTTGATCCCTGTTCTGAAGAAGAAACATACTCTTATTCATGGGTTCCTAAGACATAATCAAAGGCTTAGTCCTCGGATTTGGCTGGCTAAAGAGGACAAATACCAAAATCTGAGCATATAAAACCTTCCTCTCCACTCTACTTTTGTTACATCAAGTAGACTCTGAAAATTGAAGCTTTAATTCTTATACAGTTTATATATTTAAAAGCCTTTTTTGGTAAATCTATATTATGAAAATAAGAATACTTACTGCCAACAAAAGGATCAGACTGGAAAAAATCCAAGTTTGTCTCTGCAACTGGATCTGTCAGTGAACTTGATTCTACAGTAAATGGATCTTCCTGAAAATAATTTTCAATAAGAAAAAAATGTTTTAGGAACCAAAATTTTAAAAGGTAACATTTTTAAATAAAATAACATGCTTTGAAAAATCAACTGATGGTAATATAACAAATATTTCTGTGGCATAAAGTTCATTTAACACATTTTTCTTTTCCCTTAGTCTAAAATAGTGTATAACCCTTCTTGGGAAACCAGCAATAAGAATATTTATAGGTAAAATCATTTTTACCTCCTTTGAATGACTGTCTCTGTTGAATTCAGGACAGGCTTTTTCATTAACAGCTGCAGTCACCACTTCGCTTTCATCAGTCACACCGGAAGGCAGTGTTTCAGGACTACTTCCTGTCTACAAAATATTAATGCCACATGGACTGACAATGTATTTTCTACTTGGCAGAGGAAACTGACAAAGAATAAGCACAAATTACTAGAAAAGACAAGAAGAACATACATGCTGAAGGACTTCTTCTATAATATTTCTTTGGAAAATGGTATCACCGATCATCAAAGTCACTCAGGTCTTCACCACTTCCCTGTAGTCATTCTTCAGCTACACTCCCTGTCTTACTGTATCTACCTCCTGCCTCTTTCTCCAATTCTTCCCTTCTTTACCACACTCACTTTCACTATTATCCACTTATATAATTTCTAGTCCAAATTACAGTACTGCTTTTGTGCCCTTTCATTCTATCCTCCTCATAACAGTCAAAGTAATAGATCAAAAATGTGAATCTAATCTTAAACCCTTCTGGTTAAAAGTCCTTCAATGGCTTTCCATTGCTTTCTGGATTTAGACCAGTGTATAATAAGGCTTAAGAAGTGGCAGGGGCATCCTGGCCAGGTAGTTCAGTTGGTTAGAGCATCATCCCGATATGCCAAGATTGCAGGTTCAATTCCTGGTCAGGGCACATACAAGAAGCAACCAGTGAATGCATAAATAAGTGGAACAACAGATCAATGTTTCTCTCTCTCTCTCTCTCTAATCAATAAATTTTTAAAAAAGTGGCAGGGGCAATCTCCATTTAATACCACCCTTTGTCTTTGAAGAATAACCTAGTAATTTTCACCTTTTGCTCTTAAAAGAATATTCTATAATGTGTCCAACACTGTGCCGTTTAAATAAAATCAAGTCTGTCCTCTCAAATTTGTATTCTCATCATCCCACCTGTTACTGCTTAAGTTTAGGCTAAAACAACCCTCACAAAGACCATTACAACAGTCTTCCTAATATGGCCAGTCCCACTCTCCAATCCACTTCCCACACTTTCTCAAAGGTAAATTTAATCCTGTCCCTTCTTGCTTAAATTCTTAAATGGCTCCTCAATGTAGTTTGATAAATTTCCCAATGCTTCCATATAAATCCAAATTTCTTACTCTCTGGACCTTTTTGATCTAAAAGTGGTCATTTTAATAAAGGTACACAATCACCCAGGGCATTTATTTTAAAATACTGTACCTGGTTCCATCATAGAAACTCTAGCTCAACAAGTTTGGAAAGGGGCTCAATCATCTACATTTTGATCAAGTACCAGAGGTAATGCAGGCGCCACAGGAGAGAGCCGCATCTCCTGCTAACACTGTCCCTACCATCACAAGATAACCTCCAAAAACCACATGACCCTGTGCAGCGTGTTTTCTCCTGTCTCATACAGATGCTAATGCTGTTTTCTCTGCCAGGAAGGTACCACCTTCTACTTTGTTTAATAACCCCCTTCTCACTTTGAAGGTCACTTGTAAAGTTTTCCCTACAACATCTTCTCTGAGCCCCTCCAAGCTGAAGATCCCATGTTTCCTTTGTCGAAGCCCTTTAGTACTGTGTCACACTGCCCTACTGTGTGCTGCTGAAGGCAGAGTCCACTTGTCCTTTGCCTCTGTAGCTCTCACACAGAGCACAGCGGCACTCTTGCACGTAGTTAGTGCTCTCTAAATAACTGGTAACTAAGTGTCCTCAACAATAGCAAATAAAGAATTACTTTCAACTTTGGGTGAGAGTATTGAAAAACATTAAAAATGTTATTATCTATAGAACTATGGTTTTTGAAAACATGATAGATAACAAATAGACCAGTTAAAATAATATTTTTAAATTGTTAAAACTCTTAGAACTGTTAGATGAGTACCCACTCTCAAAAAAAAATCTCATTTTTCCTCAGATAAGGCAAGGTCACATATTTATATCAGGCATAATGCCAACAAAACTTTGATCCACACTGATTTTTTTTCCTGAAGTTGACTATGAAGGTTATGGAAGTATTACACTCACTGGAGACTCCTGGTGTATAGGCTCAGACTCCAGGGTGCTCTGGCCGTCCGCGTGCTCATTCAGGTTGGCTGTTTCACTGCTGCTGGTGCTGAGGCTGCAATAATCTGTAGCGCCATTTACAAGAATGCTGTGTGGGCTACTGCACCAGTTTAGTTGATTATTATGGTTTTCTAGCTCTTTCATTTCCATCAGTTTCATTTGCATCTGTCAATACAAAGTAGAAGTACAAAACAGAACTTATTACCAAAAGACATGCAATAGAAAATTGGCTCTACCCCTAGACTTGGTCAAGGATAAATTTGCTTCCATAAGGAGAATGCACTGGGAATGAAGCGTGACTCAGAGATTTCACTAATTCATCCCAGTAAGTTCTCCTCTTGAAATTCCAGTACATGTGGATTTGCTTTTGTATACCTTTTGAGAGCTCTAAGATTTTTGATTCAAATATCTACATATTAGCAGTCCTTCATAGGGTATAATTGAAAAAAGATGGGTCAATGTATTGGGAAACAGAGAGCAAAGTGCCACAGAGCAAGAAACATTTTGTGGTAAAGAGACAAAGTGAGGGAGAGTGCAGAAGACTTTGAAGCCATCCACACTCCCACCATGAAAGACAGGAGTGAAGACAAATCAAATGAGCTCTGTGAGTTCTTATTAATGGACTAGGGTTCTAGAAAGTAGTCTGTATATCTAAGCCATTGAGTGCTGAATAAAAGGCACTCAAAAGTTTTCTTGATCCCAATATCCAAGTGACTTTATACTCCTGGGATAGAGGGTAGAAGTCAATAAATTTTAACACATACACACATGTTGGGGTCCAGTGGCAAGAAAAAAAATCCTTATTTATACTAACATCTAAAAAGAAAAATAAATTTACAAATATCTTTAAAAAACTGAGAAGGTAGAATCAAAAAATATTTCTTAGTAGAAAGAAATAATTTAATTTTTCATAAAATATATATATATTTTTAATGACATTGAAATTCCCTTTATTTATTACCATGCTATGCTTATTTCTAGCAAACATAAAAATGAACAATTGATATTTCATAAATCAAGGCTCTGTTTACTTAGCCTTATTTTCTCCCATAAGGTTTTTAAGTTGCTCAATTTGAAATCTGTAATTTATCACAGATCATTCAGAGTCCTAACCTGGGGAAAGAACACCATTTTGGATTGGAAGACAAATGTAAATCCAGCTCTGTCACCTCCGAGTTAAATGATCTTACAGTAACCTCTCCAGGACTATTTTTTAACCCAAAATAGATGGAGTAATAACCATCTATTATATGAAGCAAAAATGTATGTTAGAACTCTGTAAAATGTAAAGGACTATGTGAATGATGGACAGCACAGCACACCACACTTCCCACCCCTCTAGCAACTTTTTTCCCTTCATTCACTTTCTACTAATCACACACTCTTAAAAAGTTAAAAGACTTTGAGCTCTTTGAGGGTAGAGATCACACCTTTTGGTATCAACTTTGCATCTCCAACATCTAGCACAATGATGCATACTGCAAATGTCTGTTCACTTAATGAACACAAGTACTGTACTGATAAATTTAAACAGTGGGCATCAGGAAACATATCCATCAAACTGGATACTACACATTTGTAACACACAGCATACATGTGCCTTGTACAGTCCTAGTGCTATAGAGCAGTGGCTTATAAACTGTTGTTTTTTACTTTACCCCATAAAAAGAAATAGATTTTATATCCTAACTCAGTAAATATATATGCATATATTTGGATGTCTCTGTGTGTATATGTATACATAAATATAAACATGTATATAATATATATGTAATTATATATAGTTTATATATTATTTTATGCATATATGTATATTGTACATGCAGTGGTGAAACAAGTTTCACAAATACTTATCCTTACTACATGTAATATAGTCTGATGTTTTCTATTCTATTTCATTAAAACTTTATCATGACTATTGATAAAAATTTTAATATCTATTACAACCTTGCCATTAAAAATGTATAACATTAACACTAAAATAATACCTATCATATAGATGTAGTAAGTGGATACACTAGTTTATTAAATAATTCTATTTATAACAGTTTATTCCTGCCTTGCTAGTATGGCTCTGTGGATTGAGGGTAAGCCTGTGAACCAAAGGGTTGCAGGTTCGATTCCCAGTCAGGACACATGCCTGGGTTGCAGGCCAGGTCCCCAGTTGGGGGCGTGTGTGAGAGGCAACCACATACTAATGTTTCTCTCCTTCTCTCCCTCCCTTCACCCTCTCTCTAGAAATTTAAAAAAGAAAAAGTTTTAAAAAAAGGATAGTTTGCTTCTCATGATTATTTCTGAGACAATCAGTAGAACCTTGAACAGAATCAGGCACTCTTATGCCTGGCTCTCTCAGCCTATGTTCTTCTTGAGTCTCTAAATAAACCTAATTGGTATAAAAAAATAAGTCACGCAACAAACTCTTTATAAATTGTATAAGAAAAGCACAATTAACTATTATAACACCTTCAAAATACCTGCATAAAAATAGTATATATCATGTAAGTATAATACATAGATTTAAGGTCAGAGGTTCTTTGGTTTTTTCTTGCTGCAAATACTAGGTAAGAAGTAAAGATGAAAACTCAGCAAGTCAGAAAAATTTTCTTCAGTTATTCCTTTTTTCCAGGGAAGTTATAATTTAAGCTTTAGAGAGCAGTGAACATCTCAGGCTAGTTTACAACCATATCTTTATTTTTACGGACCCATGGGAATATACTGCCCTCTTTGGGAAAGGCACAGAAGCCACTGAATAAAATGTAAGAAATAGTCATGTTTATTCTCAAGATTTGGAGATCAGATACAACGATATAATTTCTTCCACAGATACCAAACATATTCTGGCACACTTGGAAGTACACTTTACTGAGGCTATTTTCCTTGCTCACAAACACTGCTTTATTTTCTGAATGATAATTCATAATACTGAGTCCTTTCTACTTTTCTTATTTATGCTCCTTCCTTTGAAAGACGTCCCCTTTCAAAAAGTCAAAGAAAACAAAAAGACGAGTCAGAGATTGAGAGAAATTAACTGCAAACCAAGTATCTGAAAAAGGACTTATATCTAGAATATATGTTTAAAAAAAACATGTAATTTGGCCCTAGCTGGTGTATCTCAGTGGATTGAGCGCCAGACTGTGAACCAAAGGATCACCGACTGGTTCAATTCCCAGTCAGGGCACATGCCTGGATTGCTGGCCAGGTCCCCAGTGTCAGGCACATGAGACGCAACCACACATTGCTGTTTCTCTTCCTCTCTTTCTCCCTCCCTCCCACTCTGTCTAAAAACAAATAAAATCTTAAAAAATAATAAAAATAAAATTTAAAAACATGTACTTAATAAGAATAAAATTCAATTTTAAAAATAGGTGAAAGACTAAAATGGACATTTCATTCAAGAAGATGTATGAATGGCTGGATAATAAGCACATGAAAAGATACTCAACATCGCTAGTCATTAATAAATTCAAATTAAGAAAACACCATGAGATAACACATTACACCTACTAGAAAAATTATAATTAAAAATCAGATAATAAAAGTGTTGGTAAGACTATGGAGAAACTGGAACCCTCAGATACTGTGGGAATGTAAATGATACAGCCACTGTGGAAACCAGTTTAGCCACTTAAGGCTGAAAAAAGGGGTGAGCATAACTTTACAATATAATTATTCCACACTCAAGAGAAATGAAGACATATGTCTACACAAAGAATTATATGCAAATGTTCATAGCATTATTAATAATGGCCCCAAAATAAAGACTCCAAATGTCCATTAACTGGGAATGTATAAACAAAATACCTATATACTACCTGTATACTTTCAATGGAATAGAATGTTGATACATACTACAACATGGATGAATCTCAAAAAGGTTATAGCTTCAGTTTGTTCAAATTCAAAACAAAAGGAATGGACTATGTCCAAAGAAAACACAAATGGAGCTACTTTAAATGGAACTGGAGCTGCCATACCAGAGGTACGTACTGCTTTGCACATCTTGTGCCTCAAACCTCTGGGCAAAATAACCTTTGGACTGGGCCTAAGACAACACTGTGTCCCAAAGACACAGTGTGTCTTTCTTGTTATCTTTGTTTGCAAAGATAACAAGAAAGCAGATACTATGACTTCTGGGCTGGAAATTTAAAACAATGTTTAGAATTAACATCAAGGTGCTGTTATCTGTACCAAAAGAAATGCCTTCCTTCTGTTGATGTAACTGCTCTCCTTTCCCTGCTCAGAAGAACCCATTTGTTTCCTACCAAGAACACTCTATGGGCTTCTGCCTAAATTGGTGTGTCCCAAACAGCTATTCTACTGATCTCAGGTAAATACTTTTTTTGCCTCTCACTTTGAAAGGCCCTTTTATTTTTAAGTTAACAGCTATGTGATCTCTATGCTCCTATCTAACCCTCTTGCTTTCTACCATTCTATAAAATATTCTCCATTTAGGAAGGCCCAGAAATAACAAAGCAAAGGGTCTATCAGGAGTATCCAACCTGCGGCCCATGGGTCACATGCAGCCCAGGATGGCTGTGAATGTGGCCCAACACAAAATCATACCTTTACTTAAAACATTGAGATAATTTTGTCACTATGTGTCGCAACATATGTAATGTGTGGCCCAACACGATTCTTCTTTTTCCAGTGTGGCACAGGGACACCAAAAGGTTGGACATCCCTGAATGGACACACCACAACACTACACACTTATCTATATGAAAACAATTTTCTAATTAAAAAAATTAAAGGTTCTCAATAAGCAAAACTGATGTCAACATTAGATTCACAAAAAAGAAGACACTGGGTTATTATTTATAAAAATAAGTAACACTTAGCATTTATCGATCAAACACTATGCTAAAGTGTCTCACAAGTTTTGCTTCATTTAATCCTCACAGTAGCACTAGGATGGGGTATTATTAATTCTCCAGTTTTAAAGACAAGAATGTGATGCTAAAGTGATTCAGGCAATAAGTGGCAGAGCCAGCACTTAACCTGAATCATCTTCACCATGATTCCAATGATTATTACCACATGCACAAAATGAACGACAGTGTAATTTATGACTGGTGACGAGAAACCTGTTTGTATGAGATGACTGAAAAATTGATAATACACTAGGCAGAGAGAGAAGAAGTTGAGAAGTTATTATTTAGTGAAAGGATATGTGGGGGTCCAGTTGAGCATACTTCTTGCTGCTACAAGACTTACTGAACTGACTTCCTGCTGTGAATCTTGCAGGTGCTGCTGAAGAGGTCCCAGCTGGGCCTTCCCTGACTCCACACTCTCCTCTAGCTCTGCTGTTTCTTGCTGTAGGCGACTGAGCTCTTCTCTGGCTTTGGCCAGCTCTTCTTCGTAAGTGGAGATCTGAGATTCCTGACTAGTTAATTCAGCTTTGAGGGATGAGATCTATAACATGGAGGTGAATGAGAAGAAAGGGGGATATAAAAAGATGTCATTAAAATGTTCCACAAGGTAATATGTTTACTTGTTTAGTTTGCTATTTTGGTATTTTTTATGTAAATTTTTTATAGAAAAGAACAATCAGAGAACAAATAGAGGAGCACTGAGGGCACAGGCATCATACTTCCAAATAAAATTCAGAAAATAGCTCATTAAGTACCCTATTCTCCCTAAAGAGGGCCTGTAATTTCTGGATGAACCATGTTTCATTTCCTTCACGTGCCCAGAGTGTTGATTAGATTGCCACCTAACAACAAGAAACGGAGAAGGTTTCCATTTCAAGCCAGGAAAAGCAGCTAAGGCATAGATTCGCAGCAGTAACCAGCCAGTCTTTACCAGCTGGGCCTCCTCAGCGCATTTCTTTCTGACTTCCTTCAGCTGCTCCTCCAGCTGGGCTTTCTGCTCATCCAGGCCATCAAGGAGCTCCTGGACTTGCTGTTTCTGGGCCTGCAGTTTCTGCAAATTAGTATTCTCCCTTTGAACTTCATCTTGAAGATCCTGAAATACAAGAAAATGAACATATACTCTTTGGAGGCAGGGGAAGGTTAAGTCAACAATTTTTAAGAGCCTATCTTGAGGGAAAATCAAGTCTTACCTTATTAAGTATATTGTGTTGGTGGGTTAAAGGACTCATAACTTTAAATACAACGTTTACTCAGGACCTCTTCCCTAGACTCCAGATTTAGATATTCAATTTGCTTAAATCTGTCCTCAGATGTCTGATAGATTCCACTAACAAGTCAATAACAGAACTCCTGGCATTCCCCAGCCCCAAATCTGCCTTAACTCCAACCCACCGTCCCACTTTCAATTCCTCTGGCAAAACAAAACAACAAAAAACTCCCCCAAAATCATCATCTCTGACTCTACTCTTTCTCTAACATCTCAGCTTCAGTTTGTCAGTTTATATTCAGTATAGCAGCCACTGTAAAAAACCTATGTCAGATGATGTCACTCCTCTAACTCGAAACTGTGCACTGACTCCCCATCTCCCTCACTGTAAGGTGGAAGTCCTCACAAGAGCCTTACATGATCCCGATCCTATCTCCCAACTTCCTTTCCTTCTGTTCTCTTCCTTGCTTGTTTGATTTCAGTCATACAGGCCTCACCGCTGCTCCTCAAACATGTCAGGTATGCTCTTTTCAGGATCTTCCATTGATTATCCCATCTTCCTAGAAAGTTCTTCCCCCAGGTATCATCCACATGGCTCAGTCTCACATCTCTTTCAAGTTTTTGCTCAACTGTTACTTTCTCGGTGAGGCCTTCCTCAGCACCACCACTACCTCAGCCCTCCCCACCTCTAATTCTCCCTCATATAAAGCATGTGATTTTTTCCACTGTTTTTTAGAGAGGCAGGGAGAGAAAAACATCAGTGTGAAAGAGAAACATCGATTGGTTGCCTCTCATACACACCCGGACCAGAGATCAAACCCGCAACCGAGGTAGGTGCCCTGGAATCAAGCCCACAACTTTTGGGCTACAGAACAATATCCAACCAGCTGAGCCACACCAGCCAGGGCTATAGCATATGGTTTTAGTTACTTTCTGCGACAGCTTTATTGAAATAATCAGATGTCACACAATTCACCCATTCAAAGTGTACAATTTAATACCTTTTAGTATATTTACAGAGTTGTGCAACCATCACCATCACAACAATTTTAGAACATTTCATCACCCCCAAAAGAAACCCCACACATTAGCAAGCCACTCCCTACTTCCCTCCAGATCACTCCAAATGGAACCATACGAGATGCGGATTTGGGGGACTGGCTTTTTTCGTTGCTTCTCATGTTTTAAAGGCTCATCTTTGTGGGCAAAAAATAACTATTTTTACAAACTTTGTTAAAGTATAATTTATGTACCATAAAATTTGCCTACTTTAAGTATACAATTTGTGTTAGTAAATCTATACAGTTGCGCAAGAATCACCATAATCTAATTTTAGAACGTTTGCAACACCTAAAACCTTCCTTCATACTTTTTCAGTCACTCCTTGTTCCCATGTCTAGACCTAGGCAACTAAGGACCTGCTTTCTATCACTAAAGTTTTGGCTTCTGTAGAAACTTCGCCTGAATGGGATTCTATATATGTACTCTACTATATCTGGCTTCTTACACCTAGTATAATATTTTTGAGATTCACCTGTACTGTTGCTTGTAGAAGTAGCTTGTCCTTTTTATGGATGAGTAATACTCCACTGTATGAATATACATTTGATGGACATTTAGACTGTTCCAGTTTTTGGCTCTTATGAATAATTGAGCATATAATTGATCTTATTTATGGTTTTAGTCCTCCTACTAGAGTGTAAGCTCCATGGGTCCAGGGATATTTTTACGTTTTGTTCACTGCAATATTCCCAGTTTCCAGTATGCAAGAGGTACTCCATGACTATTTAGTGAATAATGAATGACATCACAAAAATGTCAATTATCTCCTAATTCATCTATACATCCCATGAAAATTCTAACAAGGTTTTTCAAGGAACCTGACAAGGTGACTCTAAAACATATGTGGAAGAGCCCTAGCTGGTGTGGTTCAGTGGATGGAGTGCTGGTCTGAGAACCAAAGGGTCACTGATTTGATTTCCAGTCAGGGCATATACCAGGGTTGCAGACCAGGTCCTCAGTTGGGGGTGTGGGAGAGGCAACCACACATTGATGTTTCTCTCCTTCTATTTCTCCCTCCCCTCCTCTCTCTCTAAAAGTAAATAAATAAAATCTTTAAAAAACATAAAAATAAAACATATGTGGAAGAACAATGAAAAAAAACATTATAAAACGTAAAGGGGTTTACCCTACCAGATATTATGAATTATGGGGAAGCTAAAAGGATAAAGACAGTTTGGTTTTGATGCAGGGACAGTCTAATAGACTAAAGGAACAAAACAGAGACTTTAGATATGAATACAGACATACACAGAAAAAAATGATGAGAAGACATGTATTAAAACTGACTGGAAGAGAACTACTCAGTAATTTTTTTTTGTTATATGGCGCACCAATTTAGCAAAAAAAAAAAACCCCACTAAGTCTCTAAATCATACCAATCAGAAAATAAATTCTAAGTATATTACACACTGAAACATAAAAGACAAACTTTAAAATGTACAGAAGTTAATAATAGATGTCAGTGTAGGAAAGACTTTCTTAAACTTTCTTAAGACTTTCTTAAAAACCCATTTTGAAAATGCTGGATTTATTCATTGTGCCAGACCTTATGCTTCATGATAAAGGCTACAGAGAATTTTTAAAACACATAATAAGAAATCTCTGTACCTGCTACTTCATTTGCTGTATGCCTATAATTTTTCTAAAAATAAAGTCTATTAAAAATACAAGAGGACTTCTGGTCAAGATGGTGGCATAAACACAGCTCACCTTCTTGCACAACCACATCAAAAGTACAACTATGATATAGGACAACCATCATTAAGAACTGTTAGAAATTGAGTTGAGTGGAAGTTTGACAACTATGAACTTAAAGAAACCACATCCATCCAGACTGGTAGGAGGGACAGAGATGTAGAACAGGCTGGTCCCACATTCACATGTGGTGGATAAATATTCAGGAGAAATACCTGGGGAGCAGGAGTCTCAGCCCCATACCAGGCCCCCCCAGCCCAGGGTTCCAGTGTCAGGAAGGTTAAGTCCCCATAACTTCTGGCTGCAAAAGCCAGCCAGTATTGAGTCAGTGGAAGAAACTACTAGAGTCCCAAGCAGTTCCTATTAAAGAATCCACACATGAACTTACTCAAACTCACTCCCTATGAACTTCAGCACCAGGGTAGCAGGCTGAAAGGCACCAGTGCCATACAGGGAGGAGCTGAAGTGTCTGGCATCAAAGCAAGAGCTGGGGACAGCTTTCTCCCAGACACAAAGGTGAGAAGAGGTCATTGTCCCTTTTCTGAACCCTCCCAACACAGAGCCAGCAGGCTGGTGTCATATTTGAGACTTCATTAATCTAGCTAACACTGCTTGCCCTGCCCTGGAGAACCCTTGAGGCTCTGTCCCACCCAACTTAAGGACCCACCCAAGCTGTTAACAGTAGCTTTGCCATATGAATGGCTGGTCTTGGTTCATGCTTCACAACTTCCTAAATCCTATAAAACAAGTTACAGCTGGCCTCAGTGAACCCTGCCCCCTGACCCCCCTACCACTTGCTAAGTGGCCCTATGCCTGGCACTAGCAGCAGCCAGTCTAGATTTAAAGCTTGGCTTCGCTTGGGAATCTCCAAGCCCAGCACAAATAGTAGCCCTCTCAGATTGCTTTATTGCTCAGGCAGGGTGACCCCAAGGCAAAACACAGATAGGGGCTGTCCTTGGCTTGTACCACCTGAAAACCACAGGGCCTCTGGAATAGTTGAACAGCTACAGACCACACTGAAGCACCACTACCCTGCCCCTGCACAGCTGATTCTCCACGGACAGTGGAGGTTGGTGGTCAGTGGTCACAGCCAGTCCTTGCAGCTGACTGGCCTGGGTAAATCCCTCCCATTGATCTGCCAACAGCAACCAAGGCTCAACTACAAGTGGAGGGTGTACTCAGCCCACTTGAAGGGCGCACCTTAAGTACCCATCTTGGGCAATAGGGTAGGCCGCACTACTGGACCCAACAGGACACCTACTACAGTAGGCCATGCTACCAAGACATGGAGTCAAAGCAGATCTAACACACAGAAACAAATGCAGGGAGGCTGCCAAAACAAGGAGACAAAGAAACATGGCCCAAATGAAAGAACAGACAAAAATTCCAGAAAAAGAACTAAACGAAATGGAGATAAGCAATGTATCAGATGCAGAGTTCAAAATACTGGTTATAAGGATACTCAAGGAACTTAGTGAGGACATCAACAGCATAAAAAAGATCCAGTCAGAAACTAAGGATACACTAATTGAAATAAAGAACAATTTACAGGGAAACAATAGTATGGTGGATAAAGCCGAGAACAAAACCAGTAATTTGGAACATAAGGAAGAAAAAACAACCAACTGAATAACAAGAAGAAAAAAGAATCCAAAAAGCTGAGTATAGTTTAAGCAGCCTCTAGGACACCTTCAAGTATTCCAATATTCACATCATAGAGGTGCTGGAAGGAGTAAAAAAAGAGCACAAAATTGGAAATCTATTTGAAAAAATAATGAAAGAAAACTTCCCTAATTTGGTGAAGGAAATAGACATGCCAAGTCCAGGAAGCACAGAGTGTCTGAAACAAGATGCCCACTCCAAAATACATCATACTTAAAATGCCAAAGGTTAAAGATAAAGAGAGAATCTTAAAAGCAGCAAGAGAGAAGCAGTTAGTTACCTACGGGGGAGTTTCCATAAGATAATCAGCTGATTTCTCAAAAGAAACTGTGCAGGCTACAAAGGATTGGCAAGAAACATTCAACGCCATGAAAAGCAGGAACCCACAGCCAATATTGCTCTACCCAGAAAGCTATCATTTAGAATTAAAGGGTAGATAAAGAGATTCCCTGACAAGAAAAAGATTACAGGAGTTTATCACCACCGAACCATTGTATGAAATGTTAAAGGGACTTAAAGAAAAAGAACTAAAACTAAACAATAAAATGGCAATAAATACATATCTATCAACAAGTGAATCTAAAAAACAAACTAAGCAAACAGGAAGAACAGAGACAAAATCATGGATACAGAGTGTTTTGATGGTTGCCAGATGGGAGGGCTGTGTGGGGGAGAGTGGATGAAGAGGTGAGGTGATTGAAAAGTACAAATAGGTAGTTACAGAATAGCCATGGAGATATAAAGTACAGTATAGCAAATGGAGTAGCCAAAGAATTTATAGGCATGACCCACGGGCATGTACAATGATGTGGGAATTGCCTGAGGGAATAGGTGGTGCTGGGTGGAGGGGGGCAAAGGAAGAAAAACTGGGACAACTGTAATAGAACAACAATAACAAATAAACAAACAAACAAAATACAGATGCCTTTTGCATGGGACATACTTATACTAAAAAATTATTTGTGCCCTGGCTAGGTAGCTCACTTGGTTGGAGCATCCCCCCATATACTGAAAGACTGTGAGTTCAATTCCTGGTCAAGGCACATACCTAGGTTGGGTGTTCAATCCCCTGTCAGGGAGAGTATAGGAAGCAACCAATAGATGTTTTTCTCTTTCATCCATGTCCGTGCCTCCCCGTCCCCCCTCTCTCTCTCTGTCTCTTCTGCTAGCTCTAAAATCAATACACTTGTCCTTGGGTGAGGAATAAAAAAAAGGTTGTGGTACATTTACACAATGGAATACTACACAGCTGTGAAAAAGGAACTATTACTCTTTGCGACATGATGGACTGACCTGGAGAATAATATCCTAAGTAAAATAAGCCAGTCAGAAAAAGACAAATACCATATGATCTTACTTATATGTGAAATCTAGTAAACAATAAAAACTGAGGAACAAAACAGGGCCAGGGGCGTGAATTCATGGAACACACTGACAGATCCCAGATGGGAGGGGGTAGTGGGACTGAAAGACATTAGCCAAAGAACATATGTGCATATATGTGTAGCTGAAGGACACAATGATGTGATGAAGGCTAGTGGGAAGGGGCAGGGGCTGAGTGGAGGTGGCAAAGGAGGGAAAATGGGGGACATCTGTAGTAGTCTCAACAATAAAAAAACAAATCAATAAAAATATCCTCAGGTAAGATTAAAAAAAATACTTTTTTCTAAAAAATGCTAACCATCATGTAAGCCTGTTGGAAAAATGGTGCCAACGGACTTGCTCAATGCAGTGTTGCTACAAACCTTCAAACTGTTAAAAAAAAATGCATTGCCTGTGAAACACAATAAAAGGAGGTATGCTTGTATATGTAGATGCTTCTGTGATTAAAACATTGAACGATGCTTTTTATAATTGCTTTTCATTTTATATTTTCTCAATTAACTAATTAAATCTAAAAATAAAACTACATGTTGCTTTAAAAATGGTCTTTAAAAGGGCCAGCACAATAGATGATCATCATGAAAGACTTGTCTAGTGCTAACCTTTCACGAGGTTACGTGATATCAGATTCATAATGGTGAGCTCCACTTGTGTTTTGTCATTAATTTGCCAGCATCACCTAAATGTTTTCTCATGCCTAAATATTTTAACCTACCTACACTGTTAACCGATCCATCATCAAATACAGAGATCCTGCTTTAGAAAGGCATCTGGCATTGGCTCTCAATAAATACATGGCAGCTTTCACTGTCCCTCCCTTGATTCATAATTCTGCCTTTGTTTCTTCCTATTCCATATGCCTAACTTCCTTTTTTAAAAAAAGAGATTTTATTTAATTATCTTTAGAGAGTGGGGAAGGGAGGGAGAAAGAAAGGGAAAGATACATAATATGCAGTTGCCTCTTGAGCTCCCCCTACTGGGGACCTGGCCCACAACCCAGGCATGTGCCCTGACTGGGAATCAAACAGATGACCCTTTGGTTCTGAGGCTGGTGCTCAATCCACTGAGCCACACCAGTCAGGGCCTAACTCTCTTCTAAAATAACTCATCAGATAGGAGCGCTTTTTAATCACTCGGCTATTTCAAAAATATGATGGCTCCCTCTCATCTGCAGAATAAAGTAAAACTGGTTACAAGACATATCGGAACCTCCAAACCTGGGCTCCAAGTTACCCTTCTACTACCTTCATTTCCTCACATTCACCTGTGCCCCAACCTCAAAAGACTCTCTTCCTTTTCTAAGCCATTTCCTCTGCCTTAAAGGCCTTTCCCCACCACTGCTATCTGGAAATGCTATCATTCTTAAAGACCCAGCCAAATTTAATCTCTTCTGACTCACCTCGAGTTTCTTTGGGGGTTTTTTGCCTTTGATTTTTAATTTTTTAAATTTTCTTTTCTTTTTTAAAAATATATTTTATTGATTATACTATTACAGTTGTCCCATTTTCCCCCCTTTATTCCCCTCCGCCCTGTACACCCCCTCCCACCCACATTCCCCCACTTTAGTACATGTCCATGGGTCATACACCTTGAGTTTCTTTTACCTGTGCTCTTACAGCAGTGTATACTAACTTCTATTATCACAATTAGTACACTGTATGATAAAATGCTGAAGGACACAGCTAATCTCTCGTCTTTCCTTCAGGTTCCACAACCTGGTACAAAGCTTAACACATTCCAAACAATAATTAAGCAATGACTAATACTATCACAAGGATTCTAGTATCTGGGAGAAACTATCAGCAAACGTGCCTAGGGTTGACAGAAAGAAAAGACTCGATGTTCTTTTAACATAGTGTGAAGAGTTTCACTCTGTTCCAATTACAGCTAAATATTAACACTAGCCCCAAACTCATCTATGATAAAATGCCATTTGTTAAATTAAAGTACCTAAATTTCTATTCATGATTTTTGTACTGTATAGACCAAGGCTGACCTGACATTTAAAATTTCCATTTTATGAAAATAATCTTTACTGCTTTAGCATGTCACTATGGCACATACTTTTTGTGTGTTTTTAAGCTTATTTTGTTGTTCTATACATTATATTATGAGCTATTCTTACTCTTCAGGAAGGCAGAATAACTGCTTCACTTTAACAGTGGCTTGAGTAAATACAGTGGTTTGAAAAATTCTTATATTTTTTAAATGCACCTGCAGATCTAAAATAATTTTATTATTTTGGGAATATAATTCACTGTGAATACCTTATTGTATTTTATATACATATATATAGATATTATAGATATACAGTAATGTACATAAAATTATTATATAGTTTATATGTAAGCTGACCCAAAATGCAGCTTTTAAGAATATTGGGGGGGGGGGATTATTTTTCCTTTTCTTTAATTAAAAATGTTCAGAGGTGGGAATAGGAAGAATATGTTACCTATCTGCATCCTCAAATATTCTAATTTCCCATCCTCTCCCAAACCCCAAAGAAAAACATTGGACTTTACATCTCTAATATTATGTAGTGTTTATAATTAGATGTAATTTGATGATTCTATTTTTATTATAAATCTAATGAAGAAAAAAATTTATCTTAAAAGGGTCATATAACCCTGGCTGGTGTGGCTCAGTGGATTGAGTGCCGGCCTGTGAACTAAAGGGTCGCCGGTTCAATTCTCAGTCAGGGCATATGCCTGGGTTGTGGGCCAGGTCCCCAGTGGGGGAAGCATGAGAAGCAACCACACATTGATGTTTCTTTCTTTTTTCCTCCCTTTCCCTCTCCGTAAAAATAAATAAATAAAATCTTAAAAAACAAAAAAAAGGTCACATAATATCAAAAATGTCTGGGACATAATGCTAAATTTAAAAGATGACTACAAAGACTGAATCACAAATATAAAGCCATCTGTGTTTATTCATAGGAAATACAGCAAAAATGTTAAATTGTTCTCTCTAGAATGTGAGATTGTAGAGTTTTTTCTTTCTTATATCTTTCTACATTTTACAAGATTACTATGGACCCATATTACTTTTATTACCAGGAAATGTAAAAAAATGACCATTTCCACGCCAGCATCAGTATCCAGATACACTTGGCTATGTTATTGTGGTACAGATTTACTTATCCTGAGACTAAGTGAAGGCAACAACGCCTATCCCCTTCCCACGTCCCCCTCTCCCCTTAACGAGGGCAGTGCAGGTATTCCTAGTGAATAGTATCTTGGACTAACCTAGGACAGTTTTGTCTTTACATTTTGATAGCCTTTTGGTAAAATCCTCTCCGATGTCAGCACTACCAAATGTCACCCCATCAAGTGGGGGACTGAAGACATTTGCAGATGCCTTTGTAGTCAGGCTCTGCTCTATTTTATTCCTTCTTTTTTCCCCAAAACATTTCTTTATTAACAGTGTATCTGAGAAATAGAAGCCACACATTTTTTACTTTGCACTTTCTTCATGTAACATTTATTTCATTCTTTTGTAGTTTATATTTTGGTTCCTGTCTTGCACCATTAATGAAATTGATGAATTTTTCTCTTAAAAAAGACCTTCGTGTTGCCCTGACGTGACTCTGTCAGCTGGAATGATGTCCAGTAAACCAAAAGGCATATACCTGGGTTGCAGACACAGTCTCCAATAGGTCTGTGTTTCTCTTTCACAGCAATGTTTCTCTTCCTCTCTTTCTCCCTCCCTTCTCCTCTCTCCAAAATCAGTAAGCAAGTCCTCAGGTGAGGATTAAAAACAAAAAACACCTGTATGTTTAAGGTGAATCCAAGACACAGAGGTCTAGAATATGCTGACACTGATAAATCTAAGAGCTTTGAAGATTTAGTTTTCAAACAATAATATTGCAATTCTTACACATTAAATAGGTTTTTTTATTTTTTAAAGATTTTATTTATTTATTTTTAGAGAGGGAAAGGAGGGAGATGGAGATAGAGATAGAGATAGAGAGAAAGAGAGAGAGAGAGAGAGAAACATCAATGTGTGGTTGCTGGGGTTATGGCCTGCAACCCAGGCATGTACCCTGGCATCTACCCAGCCAGGGTTTCGATGGGAATCAAACCTGCGACACTTTGGTTCGCAGCCTGTGCTCAATCCACTGAGCTACGCCAGCCAGGGTTACATTAAATAGGTTTTATAAAATTAGGCTTCATTTAAGTTTCCTGCCCTTTCTATTTTAGCTGTTTTGCTATTCTGATAATTTTGAAAAGTGAAACAATGTAACTAAAGACATTAATGAAATTCATCTAATGCGTTACTCCCCACTCCCACCCCCAGGTTATAAATGAAAAGAAGTTAGCTTCATCAATAAAAACTTGCCTCAGCAAAAATTATTTTACAAGTTAAATTAACAGTTCCTGCAAATTTTGCCTATAAGAGAAGAATTCTATATAATCTAAAATGATCACTCACATAGATAACTTTTCTTTTTTCTATTACACAGATTTTATGTAAATACTCTCTTGCTGTACAAAAGAATTTAACAGTATAGTTCATTGAATGTCCCCTTGATCATTCCTCCTATCCTACTCCCTTTCCTAAAGCAACACACTGGCCGGCAGTCATGCTCTATTTTCCACAATTATGCTCTACTTGCCTACCTGTGCCAGCACCAGCAAAGGAAAGGAGGACACAGAGATCAGAGAGTGGCGAGGATGAAGTGAACAAGACTACTGAGATGCAGTGCCAGGTTTGTTTTAGAAAAATACCAAAGCTGGGCATATCCAAGGTTCCTCATCCAGGAATGAATGGATGCTTGAGAGGAATGTTGGCTTTATTTTAAAAGAAATTTCCTTGCACTTTTATAGTCAATTAATATTTGCCAGAGGAAGCAAGCAAATAAAATGAGCCAAAGATAGTTTATTCAATAAATGGTATGGGGAAAATTGGACAGGTATGTGCACAAAAATGAAACTAGACCACCCTTCTTACACTACACACAAGATAAATTCAAAATGGATTAAAGACTTGAATGTTAAACCCCAAACCATAAATACCATAGAAGAAAACACAGGCAGTAAAATCCTGGACATTGCTCATAGCAATTTTTTTTTATCTGATATATCTCCCCAGGCAAGGGAAACAAAAATAAATAAATAAATAAATAAATAAATAAATAAATAAATAGGATACATCAAACTAAAAAGTTTTTGCACACCAAAGGAAATCATCAACAAAGTAAAAAGACAACCCACTGAATGGGAGAACATATTCACCAACGATATATCTGACATGGTATTATTATTCAAAATTTATAAAGAACTTATAAAACTCACCCCCAAAAAAATCCAATTAAAAAATCGACAAAGAACCTGAATAGACAGTTCTCCAAAGAGGACATACAGATGGCCAAATAAACATGAAAAGATGCTCAGTCACTAATCATCAGAGAAATGCAAATTAAAACCACAATGAGATACCACCTCACACCAGTCAGAATGGCCATCATCAATAAATCAACAAACAAGTGCTGGCTAGGATGTGGAGAAAGGGGAACATTTTTGCACTGTTGGTGGGAATACAGATTGGTGAAACCAGTACGGAGATAATGCAAAAATTTAAAATGGATCTGCCTTTTACCCAGCAATCCCACTTCAGGGAATATATCTAAAGAAACTCAAAACACTAATTCAAAAGAACATAAGCACCCTTGTGTTCTCTGCAGCATTATTTACAATCGCCAAGATGTGGAGGCAGCTCCAGTGTCCATCAGTAGATGAGTGGATAAAACAACTATGGAACATTTACACAGTGGAATACTACTTGGCCAGAAAAAAGAAAAAAGAAAATTTACCCTTTGCAACAGTATGGATAGACTTGAAGAACATTATGCTACTAAGTGAAATAAGTCAGTCCGAGAAAGACAAATACCGTATGATTTCACTCATAAATGGAATCTAATGAACAGACTGACCTAACAAGGAAAACAGAGACATACTCATAGATGGAGAACAGATGACAGCTAGTGTGGGGAGGGGCAGGGAGGGGAGGGGGTGGAGGGACTGAGCAAAAAGGTAAAAGGGCTCATGGACACGGACAACAGAGTGGTAATTACAGGGGGAGAGAAGTATAAGGGGGCTTAATGGTAATGGAAAAAATACAATTAAAAAAAAGAAAAGAAAAAGAAATTTCAAGGAAAATGTCCTCTTTTCTAGAAATCACACAAGTACTGAAAATGATAAACTCATTCCCAACCCTCCACACTCAATGAAGTACTACAGGGATAGTGAAAATAAAACTTAAACAAATACATAAAAACTCTTACCTATTAAAGAGTAAAATAATTCATTTTAGCAACCCAAGTTAGTTTTGTAACTGAAAAAGCAACTTAAATACTAAACCTATGAAATATTAGAAACACAAATGTTTATACTTGTTTCATATAGAGTAAAAATTAAATATAAAATACGCTAATTTATGAATAAAACACTTACTTACATTTAATTAATTTACAAAAACTCTTTATACTAAATCCAAACTAGAAATAATTAGATACATCCATTATGTTGGCCTAATTCTCAAAACAGAAGATACAGAAGTATTCTTAATATTAAAAAAGTACCAACTGTACAGCAAGATGTTTAAGTCAAGGAACAAACAGGGAATTTACTAAAGTAGGGCGGGCATCAGAGAACCTCACGAACAGCCTGCCTTTATTTCCCAATCACATGCTTCCCAGCATATGTTCTAAGAGCATTATCACCAGGAAAAGAATGCTGAGCTCATGTAACTAATTTTATTTCCACCCAAAATAAGCCATCCTTCTTCATCTAAAGGAAAAAAAAAAACCCTAATTGAATTAAAATTTAAAAAACACATGGACAATTACTACGAATGACTAAACCTTTACTGATAAAGTATAAACAATTTGGAGCTGCTTTTGCACGGGGATAGTACAAACAATACGAACAAGTCTGACCCTTCACTGTGCTCCCAATCCTTCCTGTCTGTGGTTTCTGGATGTGTCTAGACCTATTTTTAATTTCATGCACAAAATTGAAGTTTATTCATTTCTATTGTCAACTGCTTCCTTAAATTTACCTCCATTTAACAATATCTTAATCTAATATAGTAAAAGATATGGTCCAAGGTACAAATTCTATGCTTAAAGAGTTCATAACACAGGCTGAAAGATATTGAAATGTACATACATACATATGCACTTAACTAGCACAATATGGTAACATACTGGACATGCCATGTAAGTGGATACACACTCCAGTGGAATTTCCAACACAGAAAAAAACCGGTGTAGACTGAAGCAACAGGAAAAGTTTAACAGAAGTGGTGGGATTTGAGTTGTGCTTTCAGGCATGAATGGAATTCACATAAGCAGGGAGGTAGGGAATTTTAGATTTCAACAACAAAAGGTGTAAGAGTGGGGAATAAGGAAGAGAATGTCTGGCACACAGTTCAGAGGCAGAAAATAAAATATTAAGTAGTAATAGAAAAGGGAATGTATCTCATCTTTTTCCACCCCCAACATAACCATGAGTTACGACACCCCACATCATTAACAGTGGTGGTGGGCAGCAGGAAGCATTTTCACCTATGACAGTCATGATACTGAAATTAGTTTAGGAAGAAAGGCAAGAAGAGAATGGGGTGAACACTTATGCTCTGCCTTTACATTTTTAGATGTTAGGTGATAAGGGTGGCAACCAGTGAGAAAGAAAAACACTGGTAAAAATAGGGAAGTCCAAAATTGAAGCCTTTTTTCTCCCAATACAGTGAGACTCATTTTAGACATATCAACTTTGAAATGATAAACACCAAAATGCCCAAGTGGAGAGATGAGACTGGTATTCAGGAGAAGAGAGGGCTGGATAAATACTTGGGAGTCAGTGGCATCTGGATGACAGGGGTATGTAAAAGAAGGAAGTCGGGGAGGAAAGAGAGTGTCAGTCAGCCCCTGGCAAAGGAAACAGAAGCAAAGGGTCAGAGAGGCAGAACATCTAGGAGAGTGCAATCCCAGAAAGCAGTAACCAGTGGATCCGGCCTTAAGTTTACTGCTGGTCCTAAGGAGAAAAATTAAAGCATAGTGGTTATTAAAGTACAACAGACTAAATAAGGTTAATGAAAGGACAGGAAGGGAAAAAATGGCCACGCAAAGCAACAAAAACAGAGAAAAACAGGCCGGTAGCTAAAGTGACAGCAATAGTGAAAATAAATAAATAAACAAAAAACAAACAAACAAATAAGTAAATAAATAAATGTGTTTTCCAATTGGTCAGTCCTATCTATATACAGACAGCTCAACGTGGAGCTCAAAAATGAAGTGAGATAAGAAGGAGATGAGAGCAGGGCACAGAATCCCACTACTAATCAGTGCATCTACTGAACTTTGACTCGATGCTGGTCACTCTGTGAGCCACTTTACCTGCATTTTCTCATCTTAGTCTTACGGCAACTCTTAAGTGCTAGGTATAGGAGACCATTCTGCATGGCATGGGCCCAGCTCACATTTGGAAAGACCAGTGGAAAGCAAGGTCCAATGCACAGGACCCACGTCCATGGATGGGTTCTCCTGTGGGGAATCAGACCTGCATTGTACCTAGGCCGCTTTGAGACTTGCTTTTTGCTAAAACTCCCTCACCCTGAATTGAGGCAGCAAACATTTACTGCATATCTTTAAAGTAACTTCCTAAAATCCATGCTAAACCTTCCAAGGACAAGTGTAACCAGTTCAACTACTTTTCCTTTTGCATTTGCAAATATCCTTCTTTTGTGATGTGATTAGCCACACCCTCTCCTTTGTTTTCTGTTAAAGGTAACCACCTAAAGTGAACCTGTACACAATCAATGAGGACCATCATGTAATGTGCCCAGAAAAACAATAAAAGCTTGTCAAGGCGGGGGCTGAGGCGCTCTCCCCTGGAGAGAGTGGCTGTGCCGTCCTTTTCCTACACAGGACTCGGTAGTCTGTGTGAATTTGTCTCATGTCTCATCCATAACGCCTCGGACCCGTCCACCTCACTAGGGAGTTTTATCATCCCATGTTACAGAAGATAAAACTAATGTGTAGAGTTGTTAAGGTACTTACTTAGGACCAAAAACCTAGAAGAGCCAGAACCAGGAATTAAATTCAAGTTTGTCTGATACCAAGTTGTTCCTATAAACTTCTGGGTAAAACTGAAGAAAACATACAATGAAGGTGAATTTCTAAATATCTGTTAACTACTCAGAAGAAAAATTTTAATGAAATTGTACACAGGCAATTGTACATACGCAGTTTAAGGTAGGAAAAAATGTAGGTCCCTCTTCTTTTAACAACGACAACAAAGCCCAAATCATAAACATCTGTAACAGAACAATGCTGGAGAGCCTGTTACCCTCGGGTCACTTTGGGCCTAATTCCTCCACACTTAACAGCGTGCCGCATGGGAGCTAAGAGTGGTCATCTCATAAAATTAAATATGAACTTAATCACTGGTTTGGCTTTCAAGAAAAAAATCTTGAAAAATATTGAAAATTTTCAATATGTAGTTCATGGGACTACAGATAGGAAACAAACATTTAAAATTTAATTATGTAGCACATTTTCTAATTTACTGAATTAGGAAGACTATATAAATGCAAAAACAAACAAAAAAATAACTAGTCTTTTGGCACTTTGATTCACACATAAACAGGCTTTGAAAGTTTGGTAACTGGCTTGAGGTACAAGCTCATACAATAACTTTCTGTGACTTTATAAATACAGAGAAAAGCAAGAGCACTCAGAAAAGCCAACTTTGGATCAGGCAGACACTCACTGTTAGGTCAAAACTCCCTTCACACCTGATGCCTTCACGTTGGCATCTCTCATTAGCATCTACATTAGGAAAGGGGGGTCAGAAAGAAGCAGTGAAGTACACATTCTTCCGTTCTGCTATTTATTAACAGCTCCAGTAAACTGCTTTTTGACAGAGAAACTGGAAAATAAGTACTAGGAGTTGCAATTACTTAACAGATTCTAATTATCCGTGTTATTACTAGTCTGTGCTTCATTACCAATGGGTAAATCAGAGTTAATTAAATAGGTACTGAAGTCTACATATTACCACTTCTGATAAGTTGTCCTGTGCTTCAGAAAATTGAAAATGATCACTAAAATGAAAAGTTTTAATTATTTGTAGATGTCAATTATCCATATCATCATGGTCTAGTGTCTCATTACCATGGATAATACAGAGACACCTGTAATGGAATGGAATGAATGAGTAATAAATGCACTAACACAAAGTTTTAATCCAATATTCTTTTCAATGAACTTTTGTTTGACCACTACAACTTGATTTGTGCTAACCATGCTCCAAGATGCCTTTTATTTACAGCACCCAATGCAAAAATGCAACAATTTAGACTTCCTATGCCAATCACACATCTGGACTTAGCAAAGCTTAGGTTTAACACATACCTTACTGTCACCACTAAGTAAAGAAAGATAGCTTTGGCCGGTGTGGCTCAGTGGATTGAGCACTGGCCTGTGGACCAAAAGGTTGCCAATTCGATTCCTGGTCAGGGCACATGCCTGGGCTGTGGGCAAAGTCCCCAGCGGGGGACATGAGAGGGGCAACTGATAGCTGTTTCTCTTGCACATCATGTTTCTCTCCCTCTCTTTCTCCCTCCTTTCTCCTCTCTCTAAAATAAGTAAATAAAACCTTTAAAAAATAAAAAGAAAGATAAGCAAATCGAGAAGCAATTTTGACAAAAAAAACTATAATTTAAAAAAATCAAATATTCAAGGATAGCCCATTTAGCCTAAAAGGAACAAAGCTCCTATAGGCTAAAATTCAATAAAATTGAATTTTATTATTTGAGGCTATTTAAATTCACATCCTCAAAAGACTGCAGTAGGGAAAACCAATAGACAGATGCATACAAATAAAACACTGTCCATCATAAAAAAATTTCATACTTTGAAACATTACCTGGTTAAATTTAGAAGCTGTCCAAGATTATATCAGTAACTATATCTATTTCTTCAGATTTATAAAACTTTATAGATTATTTTATCTTCCATTCTTAAACTATTTTCAGCATTTAAGAACCTCAAAAATTGCACAATAATGTAACTGAAGTAACCCCCTCATCTCACTACCACAAAAAGAAAAACATTAGTGATGAACTCTTGACTTCTGCACTACCTTTAGAAAATTGCAGTGCATGTAATAAATGCAGTCTTCCAATCTGAGCACCAGCTTCCAACAAGAAGTCTCTTTGCCTTCTTCCTCAATCCCTCAGTAAATCATTCTCCCCATGCTGGCACAGTCCACCTGGCAGACAATCTGGTGAACATCCCACATCAAAACAAAACAGTGCATCTAACAATTTAGAGCTTTCACCCATTTATAACTGTGAAAAGCAGGGAAGTCAAACATACAAGTAACATGTTAAGAAATGCCCATCCATGAGCTCTTGCTGGCAGCGGCTCCCAGTGCTTTCACACCCAGCCTCCTGTAGGCACTGGTGCAGCATTCAGGAAACATGCCCCAGGAACAGTCACACGCAATGCTTACAGTTCTAACTGCAACACTGCCCGACCTTCTGTATTTTTAATGTTTGAAATAACCCTTTTTGTGTCATTTCCCAGTCAGAAACTGAGGTTTTATTGTCTATTTTGTTTGTAAAATGAAGCTACTTAACACAGCACCTAGTGAAAATGAATCAAATCTCTTTATGCCAAAGTTTAAGATATCCTGGCTACTAAGCAACTTATAAAATACTATTTTAAATTATTCTGTATCATATCCTCCTACCAGTATCGTGAGAAATAGTCCTTTAAAATACTAGGTTTCCTAGCTAACAAAAATCTCACGCCTATGAAAATGCAATTTGCATTTTCATGATGTAGATGATGATGCTGATAAGTTCACTCATTTAATTTTACTTGTGTAATACTATTTATATCACAAGTCATTCAAACTTACTTTTAATGATATAATATGTAGGTAAATATTATCTTTAGAATACTTTCAAAACTAGAAATTTATGATGAAAAATACTGCTTTCTCATTGCAGTGTGATCTCTGCAGGCCAAAATTCAGAGAAAAACAATCATTTTACAAAGGACAACTATTTATATCACATGTGTAATAGGTATTCCTTGATCTATTCACCAACACCACAATCATTATATAGTAAATGACCCTATACCTTTAAAATAAATTCTCCTACGTCAGAAATGGAATACTGAATTTCACAGCTCACGTACCTGAACCTCGCTTGTTCTCTGTTTAAGAATATCTTCTTTCTCCTTAAGGTCCTGCTCCACATTATTCTTTTCCCTAGAAGACCAGCAAACAATGCAAGAATATTTGAGAACATCAGCTACAGCCGGTATGGTTATCCATCCTCCTAATCCTGAATCGCTTTTTAAATACATAGTGAAACATTCAATTTTTAAATGAAGGGCAGATTTTTCTACCCTCTTTTAATTATTTATGGAACAGAAATCAATATAAAGCTCTGACTGTTAAAAAAATATCAAATCTCCTTCTCACTAAAATGTGGTGAAAAGAGAATAGATTAAAAAAGGAAAAGGAGAAAAATAATCAATGAAACATCGAGGTTTCACTGATCTCACTGTTGCTATAGAAATGCTGTCCAATGAAAATTGCTGGTGAAAAAAAGGAGGGGTTGCATCAGCTCTGTAAGCTTAACCCTTAAGTACCACTATTAAATTAAATGAAAATGCTAATAGAAACAAATATTAACATTTACTGAAGTGGTAATGTCCCCTTAAATCACTGGTGTGTGCCAATTTGAGAATGAAATATAAAGAAAATGGAAAGGACTGCCAATACACAGGCCATTTGCTCTAGCAAGTACATCTGCTAAAAAAAGCTATTTTAGATCACTGATCAATCCCAACTGATCAAATATAAAAAACAATGTAGCATTAGCATTTATCTTTCTACTCTTCAGATTAAACATGCTAGGATCCCCTTTTACTTTGAAACATCATTATTTAAATTCATACATTATCCATAAGAGTGGGATTCCTAATACATGAATCCTAAGTAATCTTAGATTCAGAATTACAAAATGAAGCTATTTTCTTTTGATACAATAAATTTAACTGCTGTTTGTACTTAAATCACACACACACTGCTCCCTTCACTTTCTTTTCTACAAAACAAGAGAAAAAGCTGTAGAATTCTGCAGTATTACATTTTTGGGGTGGGGAGAAAGGTTAAAAAAGACAACATGAAGAAGAGAGGAAGGCATTCAAGAAGTCCTCCAGACTAGAACTGCAGAGCTGCCCATGGAGCTTCATGACCGTGTTTCAGTTTCATCTCCCACATGAGGTTGGGCTCCACTAAACTGGAGCACACAGGAAAGTGAGAAAAGGAGAGGCTTAAGGGGCAACTACATTTATATTTCTCACCTTTTTTAGGTGAAATTTTAAATGTAGATAAAACTCAACTGTTTTGGATATGTAGGTACAATGTTTTTAAGATCTGCATGGGAGGAAAAAAGCACAAGAACAAAGCTATATGTGCACTGTTACTTTTAAACACTGGAGACGGCCGAGGAGCTCACTAACTGTTCTCAGATGGGTCGCAATGTGGGTCATGATGTTGCTGAGATTTTCAACAGTCTCTTACCATATGAATCACTGTGGCAGCCTGTTCCTCCCATACCTCAATCTACTTATTATGCAAAGGTCAACCTCATAACCAATCCTTATAAAATTATGTAAAGTTGAAGAATAGAAAAACACAGGAAGAAAAATCTAAATATGCCCTAGAAATTCTGCTAGCTCAATCTTAGAAATTTTTTCTTTCCCCCATACACGAGCAGAAGAGTGTTCTCAGTCTGGCTGCAGCATGTCAGAGATAAGTCACATGAGAAACTAGCCCCTCCCCCCACCCCAGATCCTCAGAGGCAATCCACACAAGGTCAGTATCAATTCAGCTCCTGGTTTCTAATAGTACATAACAACAACAGAAAACATTATATGGTATCATAGATCAGCATTACAAACACTAATGTGTGTTTGTACTCAACCCCTTCTGCTCCGCTGTTAACTGCTTTACTGGCTGTGTCTGCTGAGAAGATCAAGTGTACGTGCATAAAAACAGGGCGGCAGGAAGGCAGTAAGCTGACACACCAATGGGAGAGCAAAAGAAAGAAGCTTACTTGGTGAAAAAGGAAAACATTACAAAGGACTTTCAGCTCTAACAAGCAAACACAGTCTATGTTTGGGTAAAATGAAGGATGCTTAGAAAGTACAAATTTCTCTTTACAAATTTTGGGTGAGGGAAGAGTGGGGAACAGTGGTAATGTCTACAAACATATCTTGAAAACATATGTTTTCGTATGTTTTCCCAACTAAATAAAATACGGGAATCTTGAGGCATTAATTTCTCTTAGTACTGAAATCAAATTTAACTTTTGATCTACTTTTATCTAGTAAAATTCTGGTTTCACAATTCCTTTTATTATTTAAGCCAAGTAGTATAATATATATTCCTAAACAGAAAACTTAAAAAAAAATTGCCAGTTATATTGCTTTCTATAAAAAATATAACGGAAATTCTGTCCTGAAAATCAGCCTGACAATCAAATAATTTCCTCATTGGCTTATATTATAATTACAGAGATGCCAAATTGTTATTCTGTAGTATTCCATAGAGTCAACATCTATGGGGTGTCCAACCTTTTGGTGTCTCTGCGCCACAGCAGAAGAAAAAGAGTTGTCTTGGGCCACACATTAAATACATTACCACACATACTCACAAAACAATCTCATAACGTTTTAAGTAAATTTACGAATTTGTGTTGGGCTGAATTCACAGCCATCCTGTGCTGCATGCGGCCCATTGGCCACAGGCTGGATACCCCTGCTAGCTATCCTTCTCATTCTTGACAAGTAAAAATATCTAAACACATTTAGATGTACTAAAGATGCTTGGCCACATTTCTTACACTTTCCTCTCTTTCAAATTAACACATATTTTTCTTTTCTTTTAAAAGAGACTTTATTTATTTATTTTTAGAGAGAGAGAGGAAGGGAGGGAGAGAAACATCAATGTGTGAGAGATACATGGACTGGTTGCCTCTTGCATGCCCCCAACTGGGGACCTGGCCCACAACCCACACATGTGCCCTGACTGGAAATCGAACCAGTGACATTTCGGTTCACAGGCTGGTGCTCAATCCACTGAGCCACACCCGTCAGGGTTCAAATTAACACATATTTTTCTAAAGGTGATGGATGCATAGCTAATGCAAAGCATTCTGTTGAATATTAGTGGTTTAAAATTTTAATTATTTTCAAGATTCTGCACCACAATAAAAAAATATTTACATGCAGTTTCCTAAGAAGTCTATTGATATATGTGGATAAGACAGACATAAGATATATTTCAAATACAGGTGTATGAGCATTTTTCCCAGAGTAGTAGTACTCATCTTGGATGTCATGACAGGAAAAGCTATTGCCTTCACCTTAGTAAATCTCAGAAAAGGGAAATGAAATGATCCTACACACCCTCTATCTTAGACTATGCACTCCAAGACGCTGGTACAACCTAAGGGATCCAAGAATACCAAAGCCACACAGGAAGGCCAGGGATAGAGCTCCCTGGTGTTCCAAAGGCTGACTGTTCTGATTCTGTGGAAACTAGTGTCTGAACTAGCAAGGAAAGTAAAGTCCAAGCTAGGCTTTCGAAGTCTGAAGTTGATCCCTATATAAACCTACTATCAAGCAGTTAAAAACTATTCACAAGGACAGTCAGCCTCAGGACCTAGAGTTCTTGCAATTCACTTCCATTTACCCAGGCTCTGTTTATGGGGAGGAGGGAATGGGCCATCTGCCTTAATTTTTACATAGTACCAATCTTTTCAGAAAAACAGGATTAAATCACCTTTAAAGTCCTTTCAGATACAGTTTTATGTCTTTTTTCCTAAACCGAAGCATCTATTATTTTCCAACTGGAAAACAATAAAAACTAGAAACCAACTGAAAACTAGAAAGTTGTGAAAAACATAAAGTTATATTTTTCCATCCTAAGACTTATTATGTAACACTAAAGATGCTCTTATTATTAAGTAGCTTAAGTGCCAATGAATCTAATAAGCAAACACAAAAAAGCACGCTATTCTCATTATGTTGTCTTCAGTAAGGCATGTGGGTTTTATGTAAAGTAAGAAAAATGGGACTAAAACTGGAGAACTGGAAACAATCTGGCTCTGCCATGAAATGGTTCTGTTGACTCAAATCAGATCCCATAAACTTTCATTTTCCTACTTTTCATTATACAGATGCTAATATCTCTACCATCCTAAGATATGCAAGGCGAAATGTACAAGATGGCATGTAATTAGGGAAAAAGGTAGTCTTTCAGCCCATGCTTTGGTTGTTTTTAATTTAATACTAACATTACTTATTATTTTAAATAACATTGGTGAATAATTTTTAAACTTGTTCAAAGGAATTATGAGTTACAAAAAAAGTTTCAAAAATGATCTAATACACAGGGGCTATGTAATCACTGAAATCCCTACCCCCAAAATCTTGTCTACATATTAACAATAATCCAGCTCTCTACTATTAGAAATTCATTACATGGTTTTCTTGTCCTTTTTTAAATAATTTTTTTTATTATATGGTTTTCAAAGCATAAGATTTAGAGTAAAATAGTCCGGAATTCAAATGCTGGCTCCATCACAGGACGTAATATCTAGCTGTAAAAACCATCAGGGATTCTGTCCACAGGGAGAGATGGGAGTCCACTAAACACCCAGGTGTCCTCTTAAATGGCCAGCACACCCTCGACTCTGGTGCAGGGAGGGCAGATCGCAACCAACTAAAGACAGACTGGGTTGCACAGCTCCAGGTAAAGAGCTGAAGGGACTGCTACCAAGGTCCCTCTGCTGAGTCCCTCTCCCACACCGCCAACAGATGCCATCTTCCCTGGATCAAGCACTCCCCTCCAAACTGCATCAGCCTGGAGAAATACGACAGCCCTACCCTCCCAACTCCCTGTCGCGAGCCCTGTCTAGCTCATGCCTTTGGGAGGAGTCACCAAAAAAAAAACAAACAATCCAATTAAAAAGTGGACATAGGACCTAAACAGACAATTCTCCAAAGAGAACATACAGAAACCAATAGACATCTGAAGAGATGCTCAAAGTCACTCTCATCAGAGAAATGCAAATTAAAACCACAAAAAGATTATCATTTCACACCTGTCAGAATAGCTATCATCAATAAATCTACAAATGGTGAGGATATGAAGAAAAGAGAACCCGAATGCAGAACTGGTGAGAATGCAGATTGATGCAGCCACTATGAAAAACAGTATGCCACTATGAAAAACAGTATGAATGGTCCTCAAAAAATTAAAAGTGGAACTGTCTTATGACCCAGCAATTCCACTTCTGGGTATATATCCAAATAAACTCAAAACAGTAATTTGAAAGAATATGTGTACCCCTATGTTCACTGCAGCATTATTTATAATAGCCAAGATATGGAATCAATCCAAGTACCCATTAGTTGGATAAAAGAATTGTTGTACATACATACACACACATGACAGCCATAAAAAAGAATGAAATCTTACCATTTGTGACAGCATGGATAGACCTAGAGGATATTATGCAAAGTGAAATAAGTCAGTCAAAGACAAATACCATATGATTTCACTTATACTAGGAATCTAAAGAAGAGAATAAACAAACAAAATTGAAACAGACTCAGAGACAGAGAACAGACTGATGGTTCCCAGAGGAGAGTGAATGAAAGAGTTGAAGGTTAGATTAAAAAGTACAAATTGGTAGTTACAAAATAGCCATGGGGATGTAAAGTACAGCACAGGGAATGGTGTCAATAGTACTGTAACAACTATGTATGGTCCCAGGTGGGTCCTAGAAATATTGGGGGACCACTTTGTAAAGCATATGATTATCAAACCACTATGCTGTATACCTGAAACTAACACAAAATAATAGTGAATGTAAACTGTAACTGAAAAATAAAAAAATTTTAAATGAAATTAAGATATTCCCAGATAAAAGTGAGTGACTTCATTATCATTAAACCTGTGCTACCACAAATGCTAAAGGAAGTCTTTCAGGTTGAAATAAAAGGATGCTACTAGACAGTAACTCAAAGCCACATGAAAATATCAAGATCTCAGAGGTTTTAAATGTTGTACCACTTTACATGAAACTGAATTAAATTGCTTCCTTATTACCAAATGCACACTACAACCTTATGTTTCCATAACTCAATCAGTAACACCATTCTTGAAGCAGTCATAATCGAGACCTTCTGTATCAGTACCACAGATCTCTACAGGGCCAGAAACTGATTAGGTTGGATTATATAAACAAAAGGGCTCCAGATTCAATAACATAAGTAATGCTTTCCCCAGAGCTAATACCTTCTAAAGGTATCTGAAATAAACTAAACCAAAAACATAATTAAAACAAATTCAAACCATATGCTAACACTGCCTTAAATATATATACATATATATGTATGTATATATATGTGTATATGTTTATATTTTTAAATCAGCTCTCAAATATAATTGAGGTAGAGATCTATATATTTAGGAATATAGACCCTGGATACACAGTTCCTGTTTCTCTTCAACCAGGGAAAGAGTGCTCATTCAGCTACTCCAGCCAATGTTTGCTGAGCACCTACTCAGTCAGCGCTGTGCTCAAAGTGCTCGGCTGGTATTAGGGATGATGACAACGAAGGTGATGATGATTACTAACATGTATTAATAGAGAATGTACCATGTTCCAATAACTGACCCGGTATTTTATATGGTATTATTCATATTTGCACTTTACATTGAAGAAACTCGAGTGCAAATAATTAACTAAGCCACTTGTCTAAGTCACATCAGGGGTCAAACTGGGCAATCAGGTTAGAAAGCCCAGGCTCGGAAATATTACACTATATTTGCTCTATTACAAATTAGAGACATTCTGTGTTATCACACAGAGCTCAGAGTCTATTGTGGAAAGAAATATAACCCAGTATTGTTAAGTGTTCTGACAGAAGGAAATTGAGTGCTCTCTGAGCTGAGACAGATATCAGGGAAGGCTTCTTAGAAAAGACTTGTCCATTCCTCATCTGAAAAACTGAGATAAAACTACTTACCCTTTAGCAACACTGCAAAAACTGAGTAAAAGAATTTATATAAAGCAGGCAGAGCACAATGCCTAACAATCATTATTGTAATTATCTACCCCATTTACTGGCCCCAGACCAGGATAACAACTGGCCTGACAGGATGTAGCTTTTACTTCCTGATATTCTTGCTAAAAGGACAGAGACAGGAAGGAAGAAGAAGCTGGTGGGAGACAAACAAATGTTAACTGCTGCTCAGCATAATTCGCTGCCACCACCACACTGAGTGAGTGAAGCAATTTCTCAGTACATCTCGCCTTACTTATCACTGCCAAGTGAGCCGCTTAACTTTCAGAGCAAGGGTTCTTGAAACTGGTTTCATGGATAGTTTTTAAGGGCCTGAGAACTCCTGAAATAAATGCAAAATGGTGTACATAGATACACATTTTTTTCCTGGGCGAAGTCTGTCTTCATCAGATTTTCAAAGGAGCTCCTTGATACAAAAACAGTTAGTCAAAATATGAAAAATCAAACCACTAAACCTCATTCTCTGTGAAGATTAAAAATCCTTTTGTCAACAAAATCCTCTACTATATCTTCAAAAATAAGCTATTATTGAGTTGTTTTGCTTTATTTCATCATTTAACATATGGCCTTCTAGAATGCCATAAAGTGTAGGAATTAAATATGGGAAATATTCTAATATTTATAACATACTCTGACTTCTTCATTCAACCAACTAACCAACCTATACTGAGATTCTATGGTTTCAGGCAATGTGTGTCGGTTTGTTAACCTATCCAAATGAATACGACACAGCTCTTGACCTGAAGGAGTTCAGATTTTTTTAATGCATATTTTTAAAAGGACCACAATAAAATGTGGTGAGTAGTATTATAAAACACTAAAGTTTCTAGAAGTAGAAAGGAAAGAGTAACGAGCAATCAACCTTTCAGAGGTTTGACTAAGGAGATGGTATTTAAGCTGAACCATGAAGCATGAGTGAAAGTTTGTAAGGCAAAAGGTGCCTCAGGCAAAGGGGAACAGTAGGATCAGAGGCAAAGAAGAATTAAAAAGCAGTGGAATATTGAGGTGAGAGGTAATAAGCCTACCCACCAGGTGGCTGGAGAAAAGGGATAAAACTGAAATAGATTAGAGCATTTCCTGAACCCCGGGAGTACGAGGGCAAACATACTGTGTCTACTTTCAAGAAAGTTTACAGTGCTATCAGCAGATGAGTCTACTTTGTTGTGGGAGGTGGCTAAGACAGAAGAATGATCAGGATGCTAAGAGAACACCATGAGGGAAGAGCCTTTGTGTCATACTCAGAAAAGTGAACTAGATCTAGTTGGGAATGGGGAATCACTAAGGGATCTGAGTTGTTCTTCATACATCAAGTGGAGGTAGGATGGTCAAAAAGCTCAAAGCAGAGAGTTAATTAGGTTATAACAGTGATGCAGATAAGAGATAAATGCTAAAACGAAGACGGAAACACAAGAAAAAAGGGACAGATTTCAACAATGAGCGAATTATTTTCTCATCTATTACATACGCTAAGCATTAGGGTTATAATAGTGAACAAGTGAATAGTTCCTATGCTTAAAAAAGTACATAGTCTAGTTTTATTTTGCCAAACAAAATAGACAATTAGAATAAAGTACAGTAAATGTTATGACAAGTGTAAATATAAAAACAATGTACAACAGGCTATTACATAAGACTTGACAGGTACAGGGTTGTGACATACAATAGTCAGAGAAGGCTTCCCCCTCTGGAGGAAATGGTGTCCAAGGTGAAATCTGAAGGATGAGGAGTTAATTAGGCAAAGAAGATGAGACGGTAGGAATGATTTCAAGAAACATTTCAAAGACAGGAGCATAATGATGAAGGAAGAAACAATCTCAGGTTGCAGCCCAAGTGATTAGATGAACATCACTGAGAAAGGGGAATGAAAGAGACAGACAGCGGGCAGGGAAAGACTAGAAAGCCTGTCCTACTGGAGATTCAGATGAAAGCACCGCTGGGCAATAAAAAATACAGCTAAGGTGAGAGATGCAGGTATTTGCTAAGATTATCATAATACAATCATTGCTTTTCTTTCTTTAAGTTAAAAATATCATACTAATTTAGTCTGACTGACGTATTTAAATCCCTATGTAGCAAAAGTTAAAGGAATTAGTGACCTAATATAAACATTTATAAAATTGAATTTTAACAATCAATTTTAGCATGGGTACATGAGTCTCATCATGATGTTAATGGAGTTGACAGATGATGGAAGTTTGCCTACATTGTAGATCTCAAGTAAATAAAAGCCGAGGGAAAGTATTTTTACAAATGTCAAATCACATATAAATGTATTGCACATTTGTAAAATATGACTACAACCAAAAACCTAACAAGGCTTTGGAGGTATGTCATTTTCTTAACTAAAACAGTCACAAAATGTTAGACATGTTCTTTTTATGTTAGCTGGGATTCACTAAACAAGACGGCCTCTAGAACAACTTAACATTAGGGTTTCTAGAAGTTAATGAAACCTCAATTGATCAAAATAACTAAGAATTGCAAATGTTTGCACTGGCAAGAACATTTTATGTATGATGCTCTACTTCCCATTAAAACTCACAACAGAACATTTCACATGTTAGATAATGACTGATGAACTCAAGCACATCCTAGAACATTGGGCTATGTGTCTATTTTCATAGGCCTGACAGGCATAGAAGACAAGTATTTTCAAATCTAACAACTATTTAGTGTACATTACATAAAAGGCAAAAAATGTCAATAGACCATTTATGGACCATATGAAAATGAAAAGTCTACACACCATTACAGACTCAGTAATCAAATGTTTACTTCTCCTATTCTGAACCAAAGTAAATGTTTTTAAATCTTAATAAGAGTCACACTTATAACAGAAAGAAAACAGATGTAGAACTTACACAACCTGGTTTGGGTGCCAGTCAGCACGGTTGCTGACTTGATGTGTGACTTTGGGTTTGATTCTCCCCCCGCCCATGATTAAGAAAGTGGGGCTATATGATATTCAAGGGGTTTTGTTTTGTTTTTACTCTCTAGGATTCCAACATTAGAGGCTTTATGTAATAGGCAAAGGCCAATTTTTGAACAGAAAATAAGAATTTGGTAGGTATGCTTAAAACTAAGCAATGACATTTAGAAAGGTACCCAGCATAAGTTTACAGAATATCAAGTTATATTATTCAGAGATGCTGATCACTGAAATTACTGGCGACTTAAAGCCATACTGTCTTCAGCAGACATTTACCTCTCCAGAATTCATTTCTCTCTCTTGCAAACTGTTCACATGGGAATTCCCTCTCCGACTCATGTGGTGTCCGTGGCAAACTACCACCCACCACTCTCAGGACAGAGTTTGTGAAAAATCAAACTACATACATCCCTGGCCAGATTGTTTCAGGGTAGGCAGGACACTAAGCCAGCCCAATCAGGTTGAATCTTAGGAGTTGTGCAGGAACTGCCAGAAGAGAGGCACTCCACAGACTGGAAATTGTAAGTACATGAGGCTAGATTGCTATAGCCACCTTGACAACATAATCAGAAAATCCATCTGAAAATGGATCAACCCAGCAGAAGTGGAAACCAGAAATGGAGAGAGCAAGAGAACTGATTATATGGTTTGAGCCCCAGTATAAAGCTATGTTGTAAGTCACCACTACCTCTAAGAGCTCTTAATTTCACAAGTCGACAAATTCAGTCCCACTTAAGTATGCCTGGGTTGAGTTCCCTCTTGCAATGGGAAAAAAATCACAAACAAGTTTCTCTGCAGCAATCTCACTACAGTCTCATGGATGAGGAAAGATCATTACCAAGTTCTTGCAAACAGTCCAGATAAATTATTTAATTCCCTTATGTCTAAATACCACCAATAAAATAAAGTATCAGTCAATGTCCGCATCAAAGTGTTGTCAAGGTAAAGAAGGGGGTTTGTGTAAATGCAGTGATATTTAAATACAATGCCTTATAGATGGAAAAAGTCTCACTTTTAAAAAAGTAATTTTAGCCTTGGCCAGCGTGGATCCACAGGTTGGAGCAATGTCCCATAAATCGAAAGGTCGTACATTGGGTTCCCAGTCAGGGCACAGCCTAAGTTGCAGGTTTGTTCCTGGGCTGGGGTGTGTACGGGAAGCAACCAGTTGACGTTTCTCTCTTACATGAATGTTTCTCTCTTTCTCTCTCCCCAATTCCCTTCCTCTCTCTCGAAAAACTTAATAAGCACGTCCTCGGGTGAGGATTTAAACAAAAGTAATTTTAGGAGGTTATTTTTACAATGAGTATGGCCATAAAGTTTCCAAGGAAAAGGGAAATTAAGGAAATATCAATAGTGTCTGCTGTTATTAGAATCAAATCTGATTGTATTCAAGTCTGTTCTACATGGTACCTATGCAAAGAAAGGAGATTTTACTCTAAATCAAGTAGTCCTGAGATTAGGTATTGGTTCTACAGTTGACAGATTTGTATGACTTTCACCAAAATAACCTCTCTAAGCATCTAAACTCCTAACGTATGAAACAGAAGCAATAAATATCTATCTCAAATCATAAGGCTTTTGAGAGGATCAAATGGGATAGCAACTATGAAAGCTCTTAGCATGGTCTCTGCATTTAATATTCCTTCCACAAAGTGGAATGCAAGCTAGTCTTATAATTCACTTCCTTAATAGACTGTGCTCTTAAACAACGTTTTTCTAGTGTGTTATTCAAATATCTAAAGTTAGAGGAACACTGTATTTCATTCATTCTAACATACAAAGTTTTCACTGTCTGAAATCAAAGAGTATCTAACATTTGATGACAAGCCATTGTTTATTTGGCTTTTTTAAGTGAATTTTCTTTTTTTTTTTTTAGTGGTACAGAGGAAAACAGTGCCTCTTGCAATTAAAGGTTGCCTGAGATTTGATGAAATAAGGTGTATCAATTCCCAATTGAAGAACCATGCTACTTAACCAAGTAAAGTAGTATTTACTAAGAAAGAGAAAGAGAGAGATATTTATACAGTCAGCTGTAATAATTTTATTTACATACCTCTGCAGGTCAACTAGCTCATTGTTAAGGGTATCTAGCTCCTTAATGGCAGAGAAATCTGCAACAGGACTTGATCCTATGATGTTCTAAAAACAAAAAGTTCACAATTATACATTATTACTCTAAAATTATATATGCCAAAGCATTTAAAATGTTTAAAAGTACTACATGGATATAGGGTATTACATTTTTTATGGTATTACCAACAATTTTAATTTATTTAAGAACACCCTATCTAGTACAATTTTAAACGCACACTGTTATGTACTAAGGTATTTTCCCTTAAATTCTCTAAAAGTTATTGTTCTAGATTATGTACCATCACTTCAGATCCCAATGTCTTTGTCACTTGATTCTAGCCTGTCCAGAACTTGTAGCACAGCCGTATCCGATTTATAAAGTAATTCCCCCACTGAAGTGTATATTTCTTGTGGAGATCAATGGTGATTTATTTGTATTTGTACCATGTGCCACAAAGTATACAAATATTTGTTGAGTCTTAGAAGTAAATGGTGGTTGGTTTTATTCAACAAATGTTTACTTTTGTTAAATACTTTTCATGTCTATTTAAAGTAAAATCAGCTGCTCATGCATGTTCCATAGTAAATATTATCACCGTATATGAAACTATCTTCATATATCACATTCTTTACATGTTTCTCCTTCAATAATGAAGGTGTCAAAATTGGTCTCTGAATTTTACTTGCAGTTAGAAAATCTTGCTGGGTTTATTTTGGGCTCTACTATTTTACTAGCTGCATGATCTTCACTGTAAAACAGAGAAGTAATTTCTTCCCTGAATACTTTAAAATTAAATGAAATAAATAATACATGTGGAGTCATTCTACAAATTTCATATTTTATACATTTAAGTTATTCTTGTAATTAACTTCCTCAACAGAAGATGCTGTTAAAAGATGGATGGCCCTGGCCCTGGCTGGTGTGGCTCAGGGGACTGAGTGCCGGCCTGTGAACCAAAGGGTCACTGGTTTGATTCCTAGTCAGGGCACATGCCTGAGTTGTGAGCCAGGTCCCCAGTCAGGGTATGTAAGAGGCAACCACACATTGATGTTTCTCTCCTTCTCTTCCTCCTTCCCTTCCCCTCTGTCTAAAAATAAATAAATTTTAAAAAAATTTAAAAAGATGGATGGCCTCTCAATGAGCTGCTTCTACCTCAGCTCAATCTCCTTTGTGAAATGACTTCCACAGCTCTCTTATCACTCTAACTCAAAAAGAGTGACTCACATTTGACTGTCATTCACTATTAAAAAATATCATTTATAAGAAGAGTGAAACAAACAAGTTTAACCTCAAACAAGTTATAAGGTGACACCACAGACAACTCCAAAGGATGATGAGTGTACTGTAGTCAGGGCACAGCTTGTGTCACTCAGCTGCTGACACAAAAGCAAACTCCCGTACTGAAGCAATAAAATGACATGCAGACAGGAAACAAACAGGACATCCAGTATAAAAAGGGCATACACAGAAAAATGTACTGTGTTCCCTTCTTTCAAAATATGTTCTCACCCTGTTGTGTACATTACCCCAAAGTTCCACTTTGGTGACTTTAAGTGGATCAGAGAGCCTCGGGAAGGCAAGTTAGAACACATACAAAGACCAAGTAACAGACATGCGATAGAGGCATGCTGTTTAGGTTATTTTCTCTGCATTAACTTTGCTGCATAAAAAACCTCTAACATCAAAATGTATCTTGTAAACCCAAAACTGTAATACTAAAAAGGCATAAAGTAAAGCTCTAACCTTGAGAGAGTAAAGAAACTGAGAGTACAAGAAAGGCGAAAAGCAGAGTGCTGCAGAAGGGAAAAAATAGTCCAAACTAGAAAAAACACAGAAAGGAAAGCAACATTCAAAAAAGGATTAGTCAAAGCTACAAAAAAATGCAGTTCTCAAAAAAAAATCAGCTTATAAAAAGAGATTATTGTACAGACAAAATAAATGTTAATTTTAAAAATCCCATTTTCATGAATAGCACTGATATCTGACATAAACAGATAAGTCTATGCTCTCTTTAGTGAATAAACTTTAAACGAATCTATTACATTAAAAACTGTAGAGCAGACACAACTTGAAGTGTCTACTAGTGTCACAGAGACGTCAATGAACAAACAATTTGCTTCAGCAAGTTGTCGTATCTGTAATTTGTGTTCGTGGGACACTAAGTGGGTATAAAATGAAGGCAGCGAGAGGGGGAAAAACCAGTCACATAAGTAAAAGAAAGGGGAATACAACACAGCACTCTGTAACTGCAAGAGAGTCACAGCAGAGGACGTGAACAGATTTGCAACCTTTACCTTTCTGGTGGCATCATTTTAGCCTTCTCCACAATTTAGGGAACCCACATCCCACATCACAAGAAATCTCAAAAAACTCATAAAATGTTCCTCCCCCAAAACTCACAAAGCCAATAATCAAATACTTATTTTATTTAAAAATAAGTAACTTCTATACCTGGTGGCCATAAATTTCCATTTAGACAACTTGGAAACAAATTAAATTTTGACTTTTATTAGGTTTGTTTAAATGGGATTTTTTTAAACCTATGTGACAAAATTAATGCAAAACCGAAATATTCTATTGACATTTTAAAGAGTGCTTTTCTGGAATCACACATTTGACAACTCCTATAACGCTGAAGAGTCACCACAGCAATGATTACTTTATAGGTCACAAGAAATTTAAAGATTCAGAGTATGTATTTTTAATAGCAAATAGCCACTAGAGTATGCAAATCCAATGCACTACACTTGGAAGGGTTTCTAGAGGAGGAGAGAAAAATCCAGGCACCACATGGCTAACCAATGGAGTTTTGAAAATTTGTACTGATGGCCCAAAACCAAAAGCAGCAGAGCTTCTTTCTAGCTGTGCAGGTATGAAATTCAGTTGTGTGCTCAGGAACAGAAGGTCATCAACACGGCGAAAACCACACAGTTTCAACATAAAGTTTTTCTTGTATTTTTTTTTAATTTAAAACTGATACCAAGCAATTATAATCTCCTTGATTTTGTTTTCAGATTTGTATTCTTTTTTGTTAAGAGTGAATCATCGAATGGAACATAATAATTAATTCTTATGAATTTCATTTAAATTTTATACCCTATTCATAAAAATTAATCCTCGAATCCAGGAAAAATCCACAAAGGGGGGGGAAAAAGACCACATTTTCCCAATTTGGAGACTGGAAATGTGGATGCCATGTGTAATGAATGATGGGGTCAACGAGGGACAGCTCAAAGATGTCGTACATGCATTCAGCATATTTACAGTCACAAACCAAACCACAAACAGCACACTACTCTGCTCCCAGCCAGATACACTGTTCCACTGTTCCGTCCAAACCCAGTCTGTCATCTGACATAGTACTTGTTCCTTTCTATAAGTGCATTCAGGTTTTCTTTTAAGTCATCTTACCTTTTGTAAACTGGCCCTGTCTGATGGTGGAATCATCTCAGGAGTAAGAGTGTGAGGAGGATCAATACCCTTTATTAACTTCTGATTGATTAGATGAAAAGCTAAGGCAAACTGATCCTTTGAAAGCTTCCCACAGTCCTTTGTGTCACACAATGCCCTGTACAAATAAACACAGAGTATATAAATGCCACAACCACCACTCTAAAAACCTAGTAAGACTATATAGCTTTTTAAAAATGATCACTTGAATTAAAAAAGGAAGTCTTACTAATTTGTAGCTTGCCCAAAACTCAATCCAGTGTTAGAAGAGATCAAAAAAAGATAAAGACTGACAGAATGTTCATCCTGGTGCTGAGCAGGGGTCTCTAATCATGGTTTGTTTTGTACTTTTTCTTACCAATTTTCACAGCCACTACTGAGCAAGAGTTACAGTGGACCAAAGAATCCCAACAATGTCTACTCCCAAAATTTCAACATTAAAAGATGTAAAAAAATGAAACCTAAGTTTCAACAAATTTGGTTCATTAGTGGCATTAGCAAAATTCTGAAACAAGCAAAACTTTCCACGTCAGCTTGCTTCCACAGCTCTTGGAGTGGGAGGGGATGAGGATCAACGAGTCAGAGCAGGAACAACAGCTGCAAATGGAGATCACGTGCGAAGAAAGAGCAACAATCTGGAAAGCTTTACAAAGTCACTTGAAGAAAAACAGCACATGTTTTATTCTATTTTCTTCTTTTTTTAAGGTTAGCTTTCTGAAGTCCTGATCTGTCTGATTCACTGAAAACCAGTATGGCCCAAAAGACAGACTATAGGTTACAGTGTCAAAGAAACCTTGAATTCTACCTTTCCTACTTATTCTTGTGATCTTAGCCAAATTTTCTAACCTCTCCAAGCCTTAGTTTCTTCATCTATAGAAATAACATCCATCTTGCAGGTTACTGTGAGAATTAAAGACAAAGTACATAAAAAGTGTGGGCATAATGCCACACCCCTAACAGCTGCCATTTTACTGAGCATTGTGCCGACCCCAGGCACTCAAAAGTGGCAGCTATTATTAGTTATGCATATAATCTTCCCAGTCTTGGGTTCTTGTCCCTTTGTTCTTTTCTAAGTTTCTCTTTGCAACTATGTGGTTCCACTTCTAATGGTTGCTTCTCCTTGAAAACATCAAGTTAACCTCTGCCAGTCATATGGGTTGGCAGCTGGCACACTCTGAAGCGTGTTCATGTACATTATCTCACTGAATGTGAAAGGCATGAGACACATTAAGGCTTGTCTTTTTTAAGGACCAAGAATGTAATTCATATGTGAAGGTATAAAAGTATATATATACCCTACAGAATTATACAAATATGTTTGAAGACATTTCAAATTTCAGATTTTGGATTCTCCCTTAAAAATTTAAGTTTGATGAACTGATATAAATAGATGCTGTATTTTAACATTCTAATAACAATTAATTGACACTGTCAATCTTATAAAACTTTAGGTAGCCTATTCCCAAGCTTATGTCCATTATCCAGAAGAAATCTTCAGTTTTAAATTTTTCAATAAAGAATGCTGAAACAAAAAGTTTCGTATTTACAAATGCCTAAAACTAATGCACAAAACCAGATTTGATTCAAACCCAAATTTGTTTTTTAAATCGATTTAAATGAAGTCTTACCAAATATGGGCTAGTAAAGTAGAAGGTAAACCTGTCTTCAGAAAGATTTCACGAACTTCCAATCCAGATACAAATCCATCATTATCTTTATCAGTTTTCAGAAAGATGTCATCATATTTAGCTTTTTCTGCAGGTGACACAACCCACTGCAGAGGAAAATGTACATATATATATATTATTTCTGCCAAGTGAAACAAACATTGAAGTGGTATCTTTCAACGCGTAACAGTATCCGTCACAAATTCTGAGCAATTCTACCCCACACTGACTACTATCTATAGCGACAGTGCATCATCTTCATCACACCCCCAACCAAAACACTGTGGTAAAGAGAAAATTACAGAAGAAAAATATAGGTCTGTGGGACTATAAAGATGTCCATTTTACTTTTTTCCTTTTTAAGTAATGAGTAAATTTGAACACAGTTAACTCTTGACTTATGAATGACCACATGAATATGGGTTGGGAGAGTCTGTTTAAACAAAATATTCAGATAATTCTCAATCTCCAATTTTTATAGTTTCATTCAGCACTGTTAACTATGGCCAAATTGGCTGATTTGCATAGCCTGCCATTATTTTCCTTTTTTCAACCTAACAAAAAGCAAGTTGGAGGGAAAAAAGGCGTTGGATAGCCCGAAATTGGATAATCTGAACCCAAAGAATCAAGAGTTAACTGGAAATTAAACAAACAAAACACCTGTTAACTAGTTAGGGCAAGCATGCCAGATTAGCATGGAGCATCTGCTACCTCCAACTTTAATACCAGGTAGATCAAGGCAAAGCCAACGAACCATCCATATGACCTAAGTAAGGCCAAATGCAGGAGAAGGATTATCTCTTTTCTCTGGGACATCACATTATGCAGATTCAACCAGAGAGAGCTCTAAATCTTGATCCCTTTGATTGCTCCTTTTATCTTCATCAAGCATTCAACTGTTAAATGCCATGCATTTTTTTTTTAAAGTTAACACTGATAAATCTATACCTGTCTTAATGGTGCTTTGGTAGGTAAAATGCCTACACGTGGTAAGGAGTGGTAAGATTCCTTGGCTGATGCTGAAGCCCTGGGGACCAACCGCATAGGGCCTGATATACTGACCGTTTTCCTCTTAGAAGGTGGCACCAAGGCTGGAGGCAAGGACATTGGCACGGGTTCTTTCTCCAGTGCGCAGTATACCAAAAACATGGCCTTCAAAATAGATGAACCAGGGTCATATATATTAAAATCATTAATAACATCTACCCATTGAATTAAATATTGTTCAATACCAAAGTATCTTTAATACATCTCAAATCCCTTTTTTAAGAAATTGAGCTGGGAAGGAAAGAAAGTGGAAGAGAGGGAGATATGAAAGAAAGGAGGGAGAAAGAAAAATAAATTAAAATAAAATAAGTTCCTAAGCAACTTTCAGGAAGATATCCTGAGTAGCGAAATCTTAGAGAAACACCCTTCAGCAAAAAATTCTTGCAATGCCAAAGGCAAATGACCTGGGGAAAAATATTTGCAAAGAAAAAGCTAATCTCCCTAAAGTATAAAGAATTCCTAGGAATTAACAAGAAAAAAAATTCAATAGGAAAATAGGCAGAGTATGAACAGATATTTTACAGGAAAACTACAAATGGCCTTACCCTTTAATACACAAAAACATGCTCACTCTCACTCACATAAAAAATACAAGTTAAAATTATATTAAAATACAATTTTCCACTTAATTGGCAAAAATCCAGAGTTTCATAACACTTCGTTAGCTTGATGAGGCAAACAAATACACTGCTAGTGGGAATTCAAACTGGTACAAAGTCTATGAAGGACAAATTGGCAACATTTTCCAAACTTATTTCCCCTTTGGCTGAGCAATCACATTTGGAAATCTATCCTGACTTACCTGATTACATAAGAAACGCTGTATGAAAAAAATTACAGAATTTCCTATATCAGCACCCAAGTGCTCATCAATTGAAAACTGGTTTAAAAAATTATGGTATATATCCATACAATGAAATACTATAAAACAAAAAAATGCAGGGGAACATTCTATATCTTGGCTGTGGTGGCATCTTCACATGTATATACAATGATCAAAACTCATCACATTATACACTTAAACTAAGTGCAGTTCATTGTATATTAAGTAGTCTTTAATAAAAGTGACCAGAAAAAAAAATCACGGAGCTCTCTATATGAAAGACATTCGAGATACACTGTTATACATGACAAAAGCACAGTGTTGGACAGTATATATAACTGTGTATACTGTGTTATCTTCTATGGTAAGGGGGTAATAATTACTCAGATTTGTTTATTTTGCATTAAGAAATTCTGCAAGGACAAATAAGAAACCAAGAAAAGTGGTTCATTATGGAGTAGTATAAATGGGCCAGCTGAGGGCAATGACAGGACTGGGATTTTCCCACTGAATATTCTCTTATAGTGTACTGATTTCTGAACCATGAGAATGTATTACCTATTACACTTGTTTTTTATTATTAAATACATAAAGCACTTGCACAAACAAGACAACCTACGTATAGACAGTATCAGGATATTGCTTCCACTTTGAATTCAAGGGACCTTCCACACTTTAAGAAGATGAAAATTTCCCACAACTATCTTCAAGCATATGAAATTACTCAACCTGGAACCCCAGAAAGGTTACAATAACAACAGGAAGAAAGATTTAATACTTAACTTTTTTCTTCCATTAAAAATGACCATTGTTCCCCCAAATAAGTTTGCTTCTAATTCTAAGTTTTGTGGGACTTTAAAATACTTATTGAACACCTAACACAATCCATGATTTCTGTGATTACTAGTATTATTTTACAAATGAAGAAACTGAGGCTAAGTTATGTTAAGTAACTTGTCCAATATATTCTTAAGAGGTGATAGAGTAAAGTTTAAACCAAGATCTTCTGGCTACAAAGCTCTTTTTTCCAGATTTGATCATCTGTATTAAGAGCACATGTAATTTTACAATACCACGCTCTCTTCTACAAGAAATAAAACCAACCTTTGTCCTGGCTGGGTGGGTCAGTTGGTTGGAATGTCAACCCCTATACCAAAAGGTTGCAGGTTCAATTCCACATCAGGGCACATACCTAGTTTGCAGGTTCAATTCCTGGTCAGGGTGCATATAGGAGTCAACTGATTGATAATTTGCTCTCACATTGATGTTTTTTCTTTCTCTCTCTCTCTCTCAATGTCTCTCTCCTCCCTTCCCTCCTTCCTTCCTCCCTTCCTCTCTTAAATCAATAAACATATAGGATTTTTTAAAAAAAAAAAACAACTAACCTTTAACCCATTGGTATCCAAATTGTAGTAGGCATCAGAACTACCTGAGTAGCCTGATAAAGCACAGATTTCTGGGCCCTCCTCCCAGAATTCTAGAATCAATAAAGCTGCAGTTGGGTAAAGAATTTCTAGGAAGTTCCCAGGTGATGCTGATGCTGTTTATTCTGAGACCACATTTAACCATTTGATCCAAACCAACAATTCTCCTTTCTTCATTCACTAGTCAACTTGAGCATTCAATTTCAGTTTTCTTGCTTTTTCTAATTTCAGTTTTAGAAACACAAATTTTCTATCTCCAAAAGCTTAAGCCTCCAGAAAAAAAAAAACCAACCTGGCTAGCACACACGTTCAACCAAATAAGCAATATCCCTAATATTATCAGATTGACACTGAGCTAAAAGAAGTGATTAATGGGAACACTGAAGGTCAGCATTCCTCTTGCTGCAGATGGGAGTCATTTCCTGGAAAAGTGGACACTAGAAGCAAAAAAAGCTATGTCAGCCATCAGCTGCCAATAGACAACACATTTTTTGAAAGTTAAAAATATACTATATTATTAATTTCATGTTGCCTTGAAAATATCTTGACAAAAGTGTAGTCAATTTTTCTACAAAACAAAACAAGAAAGTGACTTTGTTTGTTTTCTTACAATACTGTGCTTTATCCCAACCAAAGTCTGTCATCAAAACAAATGTAGCAACTAAATCAAATGATGACCATACTCAACACACACACAAAAGGTCTGGTTGGCAACTAGTTTCTAAACCAAAATGTATTAGCAAATGCATTTACACAGCCTGAGGCAGACACTTAACCAAGAAGCATTTAGAGTATCTTTCTGAAGATTTCAATGTAAAAAGACCAAAAATAAACCTAAGCTTAGTCCAGGATATCAGAGAAAAGGACAAAGAGAAACTTAAACATAATAAAATAGGTATTGTGGATATATATAAGTCTAAAATATCCTGTACAGAAACATTAGCATATCCAGAGAGCATATGTAAAAATAGATCATAAACTTGGCAACAAAGAAAATCTTGAGACCCAAGATGGCGGAGGAGTAAGTAGAAGCTACACTAACCTCCCTTCTCCCAGGACCAATCTGGAATTACAACTACAATGTAGAGAAATCATCCTAAATAACCAAATGAACACTAGCTGGAGAGAAGTCTTACAACCACAGACAGAAGAAGCCACATCACCACAATGTGACTGGTAGGGAGTACGGAGATGAGAGAGGTCTGGCTGGGCTCTCCCAGGCAGCAGCTAAAGTTTCAGAGGGACATTTTAGTGGCTGGGGCGGGGGGATGGCATTTCCCCTGAGAAGTGTGGGGTCTAAAACCAAAGCTGGACTCTCCAGCCTACAGCGCCAGAGCCAGGAAGGAACCCAAGTAACACATGGCTATGAAAAGCAACAGGGTTTCTGTCTGTCAGAAGAGACAGCTTGAGATACAGAGCCTCTTAAAGGGCCAATGCACAATATTTCATTTGCAGCCACTTACCCGGGGTCCCAAAAGAGGGAGGGTAGAGTGGACTAGAGATGCTTGAGGAAAGTCTGGGGTTGGTGGCTCTGGGGGGAGAACTGGAGGAACAATCACCAGGATCCCTGTGCTAAGTCATCCCCCATACAGCAAAAGCCATCTTTCTCAGGCAGAGCTCTCCCCCGCAAGTGGCACCGGAATGAGGGAAAGCAATAGCCCTATCCTGTGGAGCTTAAGCCATGCTGTTAAGTATAGCTTGAAGCTATATTACTGAGCAGTTAACAACTAAGGCAGATCTCAGGGAGCTCTGAGGCCTCAGCTGACCTTTCCCTGGGCAGGGTCCTGCCTTCGTGTGCAGCCTTGTTCTTTCTGCACACACCCAGGCCCAGCAGAGGAAGCCACAAGCTGTGAGCCACTGATAGCTCCAGCCCAAATGTCCACCAGTAGATGAGTGGATAAAACAACTATAGGACATTTACTCGGCTGTAAAAAAAAGAAGAAAATTTTATCCTTTGTGACAGTATGGAAGGACCTGGAGAACATTATACGAAATGAAATAAGCCAGTCAGAGAAAGACAAATACCAATGATTTCACTCATATGTGGAATCTAGTGAACAAACTGAACTAAAAAGGAAAACAAGACAGATTTGTGGATAGCAAGATGACAGCTAAGGAAGGAAGGGGGGGTTAGAGGTGGAGGGACTAAGCAAAAAGGAAAAAAGACTCATGGACATAGACAACAGTATGGTGACTGCTGGGGGGGAGGGGGTATAAGAAAACTAAATGGCAATAGGAAAAAAATGCAATTAAAAAATAAAGTACAAAAGAAAATCTTAACAAATTTTTTTAAGGAGAGATTTTCTTTTAATCCTCACCTGAGGATACGTTCACTGATTTGAGAGAGAGACACACACACATCATATAGAAAGAAACATCGACTCGCTACCTCCCATACACACCCTGACCAGGGACCGGATGTGCAGCCTAGTTATGTGCCCTTATTGGCAATAGAACCACAACCTTTTGGTTTACAGGACAATGCTCCAACCAAGTCACCTGGCCAGGGTTACCTAAAGGTTGTAACGACCACATTCTCAAGTCATAATCTAATCAGCTAAAATATATCAAAGGGAACAAAACCAAACAAACATATTTAAATACTTTAAAAGTAGGAAACACTCCTAAATAGATGAGCAAAAAAACCCTAAAAATTATCTAAAAAGTAGTGAAAATAAGAGAGTACTTTGCACCAATATCTGTGAATCCAACTAAACCTGTATTCAGGGGAAAAAATGTCTTTTAAATGCTTTGAATATTAAAGATAAAAAACAAAAGGACTTAGTACTCATTTTCAGAATTATTTTTAAAAAAGTAAACCAAAAGAAACTAGGAAGGTGCAATTAAGATAAAAGTTGGAAAGAATAAAAGTCAATACATAAGAGAAAGAATAAATAAATCCAAAAGATATCTTTATTAAAAAATCAATAAAGTAGATAAACTCTAATTAAAGAAAAAATGAGGAGAAAAAAAAAACAAGTAAGATTTGGAATGAAAAAGGACTATGATCACAAACCCAGAAGAGATTAAAAGAATAATGCAAATAAATCTGTGGCAACAAGTTTGAAAGTCAAAGAAATGGATAATTTCTTAGCAAAATAAAGGAAGAAAATTTGAACAGACTAATTTGAAAATAAGAGATTAGAACGGGTGTTAGAAATTTACCATTCATGAGTTCACAGCAGAATTTTATCTAACCTTTGTGGAAAAAATGAATACAACTCTATTTGAAATTAACTCTCTAATTACTAAGGACAACATGTCTTCAGATAAGATGTCAGAACTTTCTCAGAATACATAAATGAAATGAAACTAAAATGTTATTCATGTTTTCCTTTAAAGAAAAACAAACTGAAAATTTAGGCATATATGCGAAGTTAAATTATCCTATAGCAGAAGCAGATACAGAGATGCTTGGTCAAGTTGAGATACAAATGACAACACTCTTCAGCATCTTCACAGTGCATTATCCAAAGTATGTATTTGCATGTATCTTAAAGTTAAATAAAATGAAGAGAGCAAACACATTTTCTATTATCCATTTGTTTAAAAATATTTATTGATGACCTATAAATTCTAGGTAAAAATAATCATACCAACAATCTTAGGGAAATAAGTTTTCCTATAGGATGAACTGAAAGGGGAAATTTTCACTTGAGAAAGCCGTTACGGTGTTTAAGATTGTAAGAGCATTAGGTCACTTACCACTGCAAACTCATCTCTGTCAAGCATTCCATCATGGTCAATGTCACTCAACTCCCAAACCTTAAAAAATAATAATAATCATCAATGAGAAAAATAATGTTCTTTCATTTCATGTGTTACATGTAAACACTAAATATAAAAGTTGGGGTAAAAGCTTCACCTAAACGTGTATTTTTTCTGAGAAATTTCAATTATGCTTATTATTATATTGCTATTATATTAAATGCTATATTAACATTACTATAAAAAGAAATAACTCAAATACATTTTAAATAGAAATTCCTTTACAAATTTTTAAAACTATTTTCTTACTCTCAAGTCATAAAACAATTATGTATACAGTACTTCAGACAACTATTGTACAATGCTTTGTCACAAACATCATCTAAATTAATTCATGCAGCAGCTCCATGTGGTGCTAACAACCCTGTTTTCCCTGCACTACAGAACCCCTAATCCACTAAAAGAAATATGCAACAAATACCATGTTATGGATCATTAACTAGCTAATAAGGTCCAGGCCAGGGCTTACCAAGAAAAAATAAAATCTAAAAGGCACTGGTAGATTTGGTCTAAAACATGAATAAATTCCATAGCTTCAGAACAGTCATAAAACCACAATAAATCCTTGGGAAGAAGATATTTAAACATTCAACAAAATCTCACTTGGGCAGGAAGAAAAGGTGAGCTAATGAGAGACAGGAGAGGGGATAAACAAGTGCTTGGTCATAAAATGCCTTGCAAGGAGTTTAGACTTTCTCCTAAATACAATGGGAAGCTACTAAGAGGGTTAGTTTTACATTAAAAAAAAAAGGTAACAGGATTATATTTACAGTTTAAGAAATCTCACACTGGATTACACAAGGGAAAAATGATTAATAAGAAACAATACTAGAAAATGGCTTTTAAATTAATATTTATTAAGCAGCTAACCTATAGGACACCTACTGATCTAGCAGTAATGCTGCAGGTGGTAAGGTGGTAGCTGTTACCATCATCAGCAGCAGCACAACAGTTATTGTTCAAAAAGTATGTACCAAGCACTGTGCTAAGTATTTAACAAACGTTATCACATCTAATCCTTACAACCCTGTAAACTGGGAATTATACTCATTTGAAAATTAAAAAACTGAGACATGCTTTTCCAATGATTAGTCATCCAAGGTCAAAGAGCTGAGAAGTGGTGCAGCCACGATTTGGCCCTACAGAGTCTGATTAAGCAAGTGATTAAAGAAAGGACTGGAGGTTTAATGAGAGTAGGTAAGGTTTGAACATGAAAGGTGGTAAAGAAAAATCACTATGGAAACAGTGCGAAAGTAGGTGGCAGTAAGGACAGCTCAGCTGAAAATGTTGATCATGAAATTATGGCGATACCAATCTCTATTAGACTTTCTCAGTACTCCATGTGCAACCACAGAGAAGGTAAATAATTAGCTTCTTGCAAAGCTTGGTTTTCACTGAGCAAGCAAGAAGTTAGAAAACATGAAAAAGGGAGCTAAAGATGCTGATATGAAACTGTGGACCATAAAAATCAAAGTTGGATGAGGAAAAAGTAAATTCAAAAGATGGGGAAAGTAAGGAGTCTGAGATTTAAAGATCTTGGTGAAGTCAAAGAGGTAGTCTTCCAAGGACCTAAGAAGGAGACCTAGAAAGACGGAAGTTCTATTCAGAGAGTAGAATTTATGATTTCAGGGATGAAACTGTTCCTTATGACAAGGCTGCATGATACAACCACGGGATAGGTGGTGGAAGATGTAAATTCCTGATGGTCTCTGGAAATCAAGTCAAGGAATTGGATTTGAGAGGTCAGAGCGTGCATTACAACACAAAGAAGAAAGGACCTACTTAAGGGGCTTACAGACATAGATAATTTCAAACACTCATATTTTAGAGAGAATAATCAAACAAAGAAATAAATTGGCAATGATTTTATGTATTACATCAGAACACAAAAAACTCTGTAACAACTTCAAAATAAGGTCTGTCCATTTTTTTTTAACAATGAGCTATAAGTTCTCCAGGTTGATACAGAATTAAAACACATAAAAATTACATTTAGAATTTAGTAATATCTTACTCTTCCAAGGATATCCACAGGTAACTTAGAGTTGAGCAACACTGGTTTCACTTTATCACCAGACAGAAATCCATTTACTGGGCTTAAACTATCAAAAATTGCATCATATTTGGCCTTATCTTCAGACTATAATGTAAAAAAAGATTGCAAATTAAAATATTTAAAAGGATTCAATTATAATTATAAAAATCAAGCCTTCAAAGAATAGGTAACATATTTTTAACTTACCACTTAAAAAACATCTTCCCTTTTATCAAAATATAGTATATTAAATGATAATTTAAGTTCCTCCACCCAAGAATTCGGTATCCCCTCCATTCATTTTATGGCTGGAACACTATCTTTGCTTTTCTTCTCTTAGTTTAGAATCAAAAGAATCCAAAGGTAGAAGGGCTTTGAGAAGAGCCCTTCCAAAGAGAGAGCGTCCAACCCTCTCACTGAAATAGATCCGCAGCAAGGAAGTAACTTTTATAAAACATACAGCTAGTTGGTGACATTCCATGACTTTCTAAACATGGTAAGATTAACATTTCAAACTCAAACAACTCTGAAAAAGAATATCACTACCATAGGAATAAACATCAAGTGTCCTCCATTTTTCCCAAAACAAGATTTCTTATCAGTAACAAGAATTTCTAAAATCCTGGAAAGTTACTTGTATAACATAAAAAACTACTGTTCATGATTTGTCCAGTTAAGTCCAAATCCCTACACTTTTTAAAATTAGTTAAGAGCACACAAGCATTCAAAGACATTCAAACCAAAACAGCTTTCTGACAAAACTGTACACATTTACTGAAGGTCATTTGATCTGCTCTATTCTAAAAGTATTTTTAAACTACACTTTTAAAAATCTGAAGCTAGCTATAACCAGTGTAATGTCTCCAAATATCTATAAAGCAAAAGGCCCATTTCAGAAAAAGATTTCATGAAGAATTATTTGTCTTGTATCTCTAAAAAGAATACCTATTTAACCAGAATTTTTAAGCAAAACATAATAAAAGTGGGGTAAAATATTCATCAATATTTTAGTAAATACAGGATTATGACATCATTTTTTAGTTTACACTGTAACACAAATGAGATTAAGCCAACGTTAATTGTCACAAAATGATTGACAGTGCTATAAGATCCCTCCAAAAATTTCTAGTACCAATATTGCCCAGAAAGTAAAAAATTGAAAGTCTAATGCAGATTTCAGTATATTTTGGAAGTAGTGAGAGAGGATTACATGGAAGAAAAGCAGGGGTAACGAAAGGATAGTCACCAAGCTTACTTACTTTTACAGCCCATGGGAGCTCAGTTGCAGAGGTTCCACTGATTAGCAAGGGACTACCGGTATCGTGCTAAAAAGGAACACAGAGCACATGAAGGGCTGAAATCCTCGTATCAGTAAACAGTGAGGAAAAAGAGGTCTTTGGATTTAAACACATTCATGTGAAATGTTGGATCTCAATGAACACTCTATTTTACATGAACTATTTTATATTAATTCTATTAAATCATCTAAGTACAAATGAAACAAAAACCTGAGTTAGCTGCATAAACAACAGTGGAACACTAAATAAAACTTCAGTGTTACAGAAGAAACCTATTACAGCTGAGATCAAGATAAAGATATCTGAATGTAACGAAAATATTTATTACCCTGTTAACTGATGACTTCTTCCCAACACTCTTTAAGGAAAGCTGACTGGGACAAGAACTTAAGATTTATAAGTTACAAGTGCATGAACCTATCAAGAGGATGTCCAAGTAATTATGCTTATCTGCTTGTAGAGACACGAATATATTTGAACAAATTTTATAATATAGTTAGGCAACAAATCCCTAAATTATCCCTCTGACTCCATGACTGTAAGCCTAAGAAGTACAGAAATTCTCAAAACTGAAGTTAAATTTATAATATTCAAACCACATCCTTTTAAAATATTGAATTTAAAAACAAGCCAAGAAGAGTCATAAAACTTCTGAAAAAAGGGAGTATGGGTAGAGAGGCCTAGCCCGATCAGATATAAAAACAAATTACCAAATATGATCATTAAAACAATGTGAGATCAGCATGTGAATAAACAGATAAATCAGTGAACAGAAAAGTCCAGAAAGAAAAACAAAGCATGTACGAGAATTTAGCACATGACTGAAATAGCATTTCAAATCAGTAAGGAAAAGATGATAACCAATAAACTGCAATAGATCTGTACAACAGTCATCTTTAAAAAAACATAAATTTGAATCCGTACTCATACCTTACATCAGGACTAACATAAACATAAAAAAAATATTAAAAAATTGAAATCCTAATAATTCATATATATAAAAAACAATGACCTCCCTATTAAAAAAAACACCATAAACATACACAAATGACAAACTTGGAAAAAATATTTGCAACTCATACAGACAAAGAGCTGTTTTCCTAATATATAAAGAGCTTCTAGGATTCAGTAAGATAATGACCAAAACCCATGAAACATAAGCAAAGGCTATGAAACAGACATTTCACATAAAGGTAATATAAATGGATGATGATAAGCATGAAAAAAACTACTTGACTTCATCCTATAAAACCAAATGGACAAATTAAAACTACGCTCACACTCCATTTGTCCCTTATCAAAGTGACAAGGATCCAAAAGTTTGACAACACTATGTTAGCAAAAATGTACTCAACCAACTGCTGATGGGAGTGTGAACTAGTGCAACCACTATGAAGACACGTTGATATTATATGTGAAAATTACAAATGCACAAACTTTTGAACAGAATTTCCATTTCTGAGAACTTACCCATATAAATACATTTCTGCATATTCAAAATGATGTACAGTCAAACCTTGGTTCCCAAATGTCTTAGTTCTTGAACAATTTGGTTCTCAACCAGGCTGTCCAAAGAAAAAATGTCCTGGCTGTCTAACAAAACTTCAAGTCTTGATTCTCTATCCAATAACCCTTTCATGCTGATTGATGCCTACACGCTCAGTCCCACATCTCTCAGGTGACAAAGATTTGGTTTTCAAACAAATTGCTTCTTGAAGTTTTCTAGAACGAATCAAGTTCGAGAACCAAGGTTCCACCACATATTCAGGTTTATTATGCTCTACAGCATTTTTTTAAATAGAAGATTAGAAACAAGCACCATGGCTGGTGTGGCTCAGTTGGATGGAGTGTGATCCCATAAACTGAAAGGTCACGAGTTTGATTTCCAGTCAGGGCATATACCTAGGATGTGGGTTCAGTCCCTTGTCAGGGCATGTTCAGGAAGCAACTGATCAATTGATCAATGTTTCTCTCACATCAATGTTGTTTTCTTTCTCTTTCCCTTTTTCTCTCTCCCTGCCCCCTTCCTCTCTCTCTGGAATCAATGTCTATATCCTTGGATGAGAATTTAAAAAATATTTTTTTAAGATTAGAAACAACCTAAAAGCCTTATCAATAGGAAGTTAAATAAATTATGGTCAATAGAAGCAAGGAAATATTAATAGAATGTAGCCATAAAAATGAATGAAGAAGCTTTCATGTAATGATACAGAAAGACCTCCAAAATATATTGTTATTAAAATAAGGTATATAATTGTATATACAGGATACTACAATTAATATAAAATAAGGACGTAGGTATTATTGTTTCTTAATATACACATATAACAACTCTGCGAGGACATATAAGAAACTAGTAACAGAAGTAGCCATTACAAAAGAAAATGAGCAGGGTAATAGAAGTTGGGGGAAATTTTTTAATACAACAATCTTAAAAATACAATTTAAATTTAAAAGCACTTCTTACAAATCTTGGAGGAGGAACAGCCAAGTTCAAGCTACTCAGTGAAACCTCCAATCCATTCTGGGCACATGCCACAAGACGCAAGGCAACAAAGAATTCCTGAGGAAGAAAAGTATGACTGTAAGAGCATTATCTATCTATCCATCCACCCATCCATCCATCTACAGGCATACTTAAAATCTGAAAATACAACAATTCACAATTACTCCAAAGTCTTTATGCAGCAACAGATATATGCAGCACACTTACCTGAATAACACTTGCTTTAAAATTTAGAAAACATCTGTGTATAAAGATGGTCCCAACATTATAAACAGCAAAAAAAAAATGTGTTAATATACATGGGAAAATATTTAAATAGTGATACACATAGTGGAAATTAAACAAAATTAATGACCATGCTTCAAATTATATTTAATGGTGTTAAGAAATGCTTTTTATCATTTAAGTGAGGAAAAATAACATGAAAAAAAAGCCCAGAAGAAAATAATATACAAGTGTTATCAAAAGTCATCTCTGGATTTAAGATTATAAATTTCGAAAGTGGATCATTCCAGTGACTCAATCACTGCTATTCCAGAGAAGCTACAGAAAATAACTGTGCAGCACCTAAAAACAATTATATAACTGCTTGACTTCAAAACACTTGTAAATCTCTCCCCAGGTTCCTTGGATTTTGGTCATTTGAAATCTCAGTCCAGAATGTAATAAATAAACACAAATGATGAAGCAAATAGTTTTCAATTAAAGTCAGGTCTGGGAATAGACAAAAAAACTTCACTCCAGTTGTATAACTTACAACTTGTCAATACTCTCTAGCAGTTATTGATACAATTAATCCTTCATTACTTTTCTCAAGCCTCCTATTCTCACCAACACCCTTCTCACCCAGTTCCTAAACTATTCTTAGAAACTTGCAGGTTGCCTGTTGTGTACAATACTTTGCCTCAACTCATAAATTTCTTGAAAAAATGCTATTTGAAGATCTCCCCTTTTCTTTGTATTCATTTCACAAGCCTCTATGCAATCTGACTCCAACTCCCACATTAGCTAGAGAAACTACTGACTATGTCACAAATAACATCCTAACCACCAAATGGTCTTAAAAAAAAAAAAAAAGCCCTGGCTGGTGTGGCTCAGTGAATTGAGTACTGGCCTGCAAACCTAAGGGTCGCTGGTTCGATTCCCAGTCAGGGCACATGCCTGGGTTGTGGGCCAGGTCCCCAGTAGGGGGTGTGTGAGAGGCAATTGATGTTTCTCTCCCTCTCTTCCTCCCTTCTCCTATCTCTAAAAATAAATAAATAAATAAAATCTTAAAAAAAAAACACCACCACCACTCCTCCTACGTGTTCTTTCTGGCAGCCTGGAAGGCACAATCTACTCTAAAGTTTTCCTCCCCTCACCAACATAGCTTCATAAAGCTGTGTTCCTCTGACCTTGCAAGTCTCTTTGGTGGAAGCTAACGTTTAAATCCTCTAACCTGTAAATGCTCGTACTCTAAGTATTCCAATATTAACCTTCTTTCTCTTCTCATTCTGTGTGAGATTCAATTACTCAGGTAATCTGGTATACCCCCAAAGCAAAGGTAGGTTCTAAAGTAAAACAATCCTGCAAAAAAATTTAATTCTGCTACTCAAACCTGTGAGGCCATAGGCAAGGTAAATAAAATTCTTCCATAAAAAGGGAGGGAGACTAATAGCTACCTCGCAATATATTATAAGAACAAAATAAAAACCATACTATAGGAAGAAAGCACCTACTGTCATTTTTGGCACATAGAAACTCAGTAAGTATAGGTTTCTTTTCTTTCTTTCATATGTTAATTCAAAAATCTATTCCCCCAATGCAAACACCAAAGTTTAACTGCAGTCTCATAAATCCAGCCACCTAGATGTAACAAAGACAACTTAAACTCAACGTCCAAAGTCCAGAAATATCAGTGAAGAATTTAAGTGGTCATCTCATGAATAAAGGAACCACATCTGTCACATTCACATGCATATTTTCAAAGCTTGGCTCAAAACAGGTACTCAACGAATATTTGCAGACTCTGTGTGCTCATATGAATGTGGTGTTCCTATGCCTCCAACGTACCAAAGTGGCCCTTCTGTCCAGGAGCTAGCTCCAATGGGGACTACAATCTAGTCCTAGAATCTTAAGAGACTGGGTATTCTAACCTCATCAAAATTTTCCCATCCCCTTTCTGAGTTTCACACTACTTCAGCAGTCCCCATGTTAGGGAAAGTCCGCCTTGAATAGCAGTACTTAGCCAACGTATCACATGTAGCAAGCTTTGAATCCAATCCTATAGAACTCTGAAATCCATCCCCAATAAGCAGAACTTCAAAGAACATTGATAGTGTCCAACATACCCAGAACTACATTCACGTATTTCTGGTCTAGGGTTTAATTTACATCTAGCTTATAAACCCTTCTTTTGGTTTATGTGTCAGAGGTAAGACATGAACAAGAATACTCAGGTTTGATTAGCCAAGAATTTCCTTTCAAATGTATGAGGCAATAAGTTTATTAACTTAACAGTTAATGAAATCCATGTTCATTTATAAACCCTGTACAAGTAAGAAATTTAATTAGTAAGCTACAAAGAGCAAAATCTCTCTGAATGACTGAAAAAAAAACCCATGCTATTATTTGATGTGTCCCCCAAATTCTTATGTTCAAATCCTAACCCCCAAAGATAACGGTATTAGGAGGTAGGGCTTTGAGGAAGTACTTAAATAATCAGGGGAGCTCTCATTAATGGGATTAGTGCTTATACAAGAGGATCCAGAGATCCCTAGCACCTTCTGGTATGTGCAGACACAACAAGAAGTCTGCAATCAGACAGAGACCTGACCTGTCCTGACCATGTTGGTACCCTAATCTCAACATTCCACCCTTTAAATCTATGAGCAACAAATTTCTGTTTATAAGCCACATAGTGTGTGGTATTTTGTTATAGCAGTCCAAACAGACTAAGACCCTCCAGTAGAACAATGTCACCAAATTAACACTAACCAGTGTGAATTAAGTTACTTTAATGCCTACTGATTAGAAATATTTTCATTGTTGTGGCACTTGCCCTTGCAAAACTCTAATGTTGGTAAAAAGCAATTCTTAGTTTAAAAGTACAAAGCACTGGCGGGTGTGGTTCAGTCAGGGTCCCAGTCGATTCCTAGTCAGGACACATGCCTAGGTTGTGGGTTCAAACCCTGGTCAGGGTGCCAGGCAGACAACTAATTATGCTTCTCTGTTATATTGATGTTCCCCCTCTCTCTCTAAGCAATGAAAAAATGTCCTTGGGTAAGTATTAAAAAATAAATACAAAAAACTGTTGGCTTTTTTTTTATTCTGAATCATTCAAAAAATTTTTCATATGAATTTCTAAATCTTACCTGTTTGTTTAGAATACCTTTGCCATCTGTGTCAGCTAAATCCCAAATCTGGGGGGAAAAAAAGGAAGTATCAACTTATATTTTAAACAATAATCTTCTTAAAGACAAATTAAATCCCTGAAATTTATAACTTCATGATCTTTGGTATTCAGATTTAAGAATCATTGAATTAATCCCTGGTCAGTATGGCTACGAAGGTTGGAGTGCCATCCCATACACCCAGAGGTCTCGGGTTTGATTCTCAGTCAGAGCATATACCTAGGTTGCAGGTTCAATCCCCAGTTGGGGCACGTACGGAAGGCAAACCAATAAATGTTCCTCTCTGTCTGTCTCTCTCTCCCCGTCTCCCTTACTCCCTTCGTCCCTCCTCCCCTCCCCCTTCCTTTTTCTCTCTCTAAAAGCAACAAAAAAAAATTTTAAGGCAAAAAAAAATTATTAAAAAAAATAATCATACAATTAAAAATGGAAAGAAACCTTAAGTATCATTTAATGCAACACTACACAAAGGTACTAAGGCCACTAAGGCCTGGTAAAGTTAAGTGACTTTAGAACATTCAGGGCATCAGAGAAAGAACTGGTACCCAGGTCCTAACTTTCAATCCAATGCATTTTTCTTTACCCCAGGTTCTAACTCCAGTTTAATGCTCTTTTTACTAAAACATACTACCTTGATTTTAGACTTTTACTAAGATGATATTCTTTCTTATGGGCAAGTCAAAATAGTTAATGTTTACTTGTGGATAACTAAATCATTAATGAAAATTTCTAAGGCTTTTGAATACTTATCATGTATAAGGACTCACTAGGAGATCAAGCCAGCAGAGAGACTTTCCACTTTTTTGTGCTTTTTATTAAGCCTCTCATCCCTACTCTATTCACCACACACAAAACACAGTTAGAGACAGTTAAAATAGAGGAAGTAAAGACAGAGCCAACTCTGAGTGGGTGGCAAGGTTCCCAGTCTGCACTGTTTCTCCCCACAACACCCAGATGTACTATTACTTCCTCATTTCATCCTACTAAAATGTAATGTTTTCTAAACATGCGAAAAACACCTCATTTTTCAAATTCTCTCCATCACATTACTGTAACTGCCTCTATAACTCAGTTCTAACTTCTGTGTTTCTTGATGGTATCTTTCTGAATTTGCATCTAATTTATCTATACTACTATATATTCATTATAATCTACTTATAATAAACAAATACTACCTTTCCAAGTATCAAGTCTGGAAGCCCTGATTTTTTCAGGAAAACAGCAGCATCAGAAGCCAATACCCTTCCAGTATTGCCAGTATCAACCTGAAAAAATACAAATGGTAAGCTGACAACAAACACAAAATTATTTGCCTTCCTTGCTGTGATTTGGGAAGTTACTTTTTCAAAAAGGGAGTGGAATCCTTTGACTAAACCAAGGCCTAAACTAAACCAATATATGGATAGCCATGTAAGTAGAGTACCATCTAGACAGCACTGGCAATTTACAAAGTGTTTTTTATTGTGTCCAATATACAAATGAAAGAACTGAATTTCACAGGAAGTAGAGGAAATTAGTGGAGTCATAACATTAACACATTATCTCCTGACTCCAAGTCTTCCATAGTTCAATTCCAATGAACTTAATGGCAATGGGAAAAAAAAGGGCAGCATTTCCTGGACAAATGGGAATAGCTGCATGTTATCTATTTTTTCAACACCTTTAAATCATTAACTTCTGCTTTTATAGTTACTGTTAGAAACTGCAACCCTTTACTTAAAAAAAAATCAGAGCAGCTCTAAAACCAGCAGTGATTCCAAAATAAACTTAAAGATTTTAAAAACTGTCCATAATAAACTTAAACATTTTAAAAACTGTTAAGTTCCTAAAGCACATCAAAGGTAACATATCATTTTAACTGAGAGGGACTTCCCTTTAAGACAGAATGAGGTCACCAAGAACAGAAAAGCCGTTCAAAAGAAAAAAAAAAAAACTGACACTCACTTCTGTAAAGATTTCCTAAAGTTCTATTTGTAAAAATGAAAATTTTTTCAAGTTATGAGAAAGATAACATGATACTAGGATATTTGTGAGCTAGCTATTTTTCCAGTTTAGTTAAAAGACTAAACTGGGAAAGTTTGTTGTAAACACATACAAAACATTCCAGACAGGCCAATCCCATCCAAGAAGCAAAAGAGAAAACCTTTCTTTTAAATGCTAGAACATAGGATAAATCTGGCACTCAGCAAAAATGGAAGAATTGCCCAATCCAAGTTTGGGGTAACAGGGAAGTACAAAAAGGGTTGGGAAACCTGCCTCTAGAATTTTCCAGAACTCCTTTTCTTTCTCCACTTCCTGACCAGGATGGGGGTTAAAAAAGAATACCTACCCCAGCATAAATATAGAGGCAACACTCAGGGGAAACATTAATCAAACTCTTATTAAATATTTATGTACCATATTCCAATGGAGAATTTTACTATCTTCCATTCTTTTGGTTACTAAAATAAATTAAACACAGCCATTTAATTGTTGTCATCCATAGTCAGTTTCTGTGGTACTCTGATGCTTGTCTAAAGTCTCTGCTATAAGCTACCAGCTACAATTATGTCTTCAACAAAGTCTCAGAGCCACATCTAAATAACTATACCCTGTACTCTGAATTGTTAACACTTCAAAATAAAAACTTTTGGTTAAGACTTTTGAGCTGACATCATTTAAACAATTTTCAGATTCTATAGTGAACTATAAGAATTTCCAGGACTCTTAGCAGTCCAAAAGTAGATATACAAGGTCTATCCAGAAAAAGTACAGCCATTGTTAATATAACAAGAATGTCTGTGCAACATCAATGTAACCTGGCAGCCAAAGACAATGGAATGGAATACTCATGCCTAAAAAACTACTTTATTAGTTAGTGGGGGCAGTAGAGCCATTGAGTGAACATGTGTACTGTGTGGCCGTGGTAGTCAAAATGACTAAGTAAGTAGAGCAACGAATCTGTATCAAAGTTTGTGTTAACCTTGAATATTCCTCCATGGAAACTATTCAGAAGATTCAGAAGGCCACAGCTATGGGCAACTGGTGACTGGCAGTATCATCACCACACAATCGTTCATACATCACACATTGTACAGAGGTTTTTGGTGAAACAACAAATCACCCAGGTGTCTCAGACCCCCTACAGCCCAGACTTGGCACCCTGTGAATTCTGGCTTTTCCTAAAACTAAAATCACCTTTGAAAGGGATTTCAGATCCTTGATGAGATTCAGGAAAATACAATGGGGCAGCTGATGGCAATTGAGAGAACTGTGTGAGGTCCCAAAGTGCCTAATTTGAAGGAGACTGAGGCATAATTGTCCCGTGTACAATGTTTCCTGTATCTCGTATCTTCTTCATATCACCTGGTTGGATGCCTTCTGGACATACCTCAAATTTTATGAAAGCAGACTCCTGACCCAAGACGCAAAACAAGAATTAGGACTGATTAAGTACTGGGAAAAATGTAATTATAATTATTTACTTGAAATATTGTTGGTATTACTTTTAATATTCTACTTTTAATGGATATGTGAAAAAGCCCTTTGTTTTTCTTATACTATCTCTAACCCTCAATTTAGTAGGCTCTGTGTTTGTACAGTGAACAAAATAGTTTTCAATGGTATCTGATTCTCCCTGACTCGTCAGAATTCAAAATCACATCCTTTAACTGAATGTCCTTAACTTTTTATGACAATGTAGTAATCATTACATCGATTAAATAAAAATTTGGTCTCCTTTTGTATCAGGATATAATTGGGAAAATCAGTTGTGCAGAACAAGGTAATACTTGAGAATTATTCTCTTTTATTCAGATAGAACAAGTCACTATGAAGGAACAAAAACTAGCCCACTGGAGAAAACTGTCCTGCAGCTTGGTTTATAGGGTCCCAGTCTCTCAGACAGTAAAAGCAAGGTCAGCAGACTAGTAATCTTAGCAGATCTGGGAAGCCTCAAATTGAGATCTATTCTCTCAAACGTGTATGTGTTGCGGGTGAAATACACAGGGAGAATTTCTAAGGTTTGGATCCTAGCCTCAAAATACAAAAACAAATAAAGTTCAGTTGGAGATGCTTTAAACATTTTAGGCAGAAGTTCATTCTCTGGCCATAGAATTTGTTAAATGAGAACATGTGGCTCTAGATCTGTAAGTCACACTATGTAGACAGCCAGGTCAAATGTCATGAGACCAGCCTTTTCTGTTATCAGGATCACAAGGTGAGAAGACTATTAGAAAAAACTACCCAATATTTGGAAATGGGCACATGAGATTGTCTACACCCTCAGGAGATTTATCTGCTCTATGGTGTGCACTCTTGATTGATTTCCGATCAACAAGACTATTTTACACTCTGTAGAGACAGTAGTTAAATTCGTACCCATGAAATGAGAATTGTGTCTGTAGAATATAAATCTCTATAACTCATACTCTCATTTTTACATCTTACTGGTTCTCCTAGTAACTAGTGAGTTTAATAAAATCCTTGACACATGTTCATTTTACACGTGCATGAGAGTCATAGTTTTAACTATAAATATCAAAATTTAATAAGTCTTAAATACAACTATAAGTCATTTCCATTTGGCTTAGAAATTAATTTGGACATTTATTTCTGGATGAATACATCTAATGTTATATGGATTTTTAAGATATATAAATATTTGAGGCAATTAAGTATTTAGGCTTAATTATCTTTCCTTCATTTCCTGAGAGCTTGCCAAAAGTATTTTGTACTCAAAGCACAAGAAATTGAAAACAAGAAATATCAAATTTATCCAGCTGACTGGTAATATGTATATACACAATCAAAGGTTGAAAATATATTTATGTTCAATCTAGGAAGACAAACAAGAATCTTACCTGTCTATAGTATTTTTCATATACAGGATTCCCACTTGATAACTAAAATAAATAAACAAATAGAAATTAAATTCTATTCAATAACTTCTATTAATATATTTGCATTCATTCAATAGCGATTTGAAAAATAAAGACAAATAAGAATAAAATATCCTTGATTTCAAAAAACCTGGTTTCGTTTCTTTTGGGAGAGAATAAAGGTAGCCCCATAGATTACTAAGAATCAGGTATAAGAAATAAGAATTTTAAAATTACTCTTGACATCAGAACTCTCTTCTTCATCAAATTTTACTCAAAACCCAACATATAACAAATTAGGGGTGAAATGCTGGTTAAAAGACCGCTGAAAGACCGAAAGCCTTAAGCAGTCAACCTCTACCCAAGTGCCCAAAGTACCTATGAATACAACATATTATTTTATGGAAAAACCATGTCAATAAAATGAATACACCAGAAGATATACAAAAAGATGATACTATCATCAGATCTGAAATGCTTGTAGGCAGGGAGTGCCATTCAATTCACACCTCAATTCAAAGGACAAATGAGATTTGGTCAGCTGATGAACAGACTGATCATCCCATCTGAAAGGCAGTTTAGGAGCATCAATGTTTGAAGGCTTAGGTTCACCTGTACATGAAAGCATAAGAGTGTTCTGGAACCAGGAAGGGAGTTTAGGAAGGCTTCATACAGGAGATACCAGTTCAGGAATCAGAAGCATGAGTAAGGGGAGAGGGTGGTTCTATACCCAGGTCACTGCATGCACAAAGGCGAGCATACAACCGAAAGCTCAATTACGTTGAAAAGAATCCAGGAGTCCTGAATGGTGATACAACATGAAGATAAGATAGTGAAGTTTTATATGAGACAACTTATGAAGGTCTTCATCTATGTGGTAAAAGTAAAGAATATGAGGATGAAAAAAAGAAGACAAATTCAAGAGCTATTAACTCAGTCTTAGTTCTAGGTGATTTATATGTGAAGAAAAGTAGAATGGAATGTAGAGTGCTACTTAGGAAATAAATGTAATGGCCCAGTAAAGAACCTGAACACTGGCAATAGCAGAAAAGAAAAACATGCTTTGAAGAAAAGTTTGTAAGACAGATTTGACAGGGCTTATTAAATAGATGAGGGGGCAGGAGAAGTTTAGTTAGAAATACAAAGATAAAACGGGAAAAAACTCAAGCAACAAGGTAGGGCCTATAGTCTCAATGGGTACAAGACTGGATTAAGAAACCAACGTTCACTGAGTGCCTACCGGGAGAACACATTATGTTCAGTGCTTTATAGATACTTCCGTACTCTATTTTTGTGAGCCACATATTATCTATCAACCTACTCTGCAAATAAGGAAAACTAGTGTGAAGTTCAATTACATGTGTCAATTTGGCTAGGCTATGGTACCCAGTTGTTTGATCAAACACCAGTGTAGACGTTACTGTAAAGGTTTTTTTTTTAGATGTGACTAATATTTAAATTAGAAGACTCTGAGTAAAACAAATTACTCTCCATAGTGTGGGTGGGCACCAACCAATCAGTTGAAGGCCTTAAGAGGAAGAATAAGACCTCCTGATGAAGGAAGAAATGTCTCTCCAGAGTGCCTTCAGACCTAGCTGCAACATGAACTCTTCCCTGGATCCCCAGCTTGCTAGCCTGCCCTTCAGATTTAGGACTTGCCAGCCTCACACATGAGCCAATTCCTTAAAATTAATCAGTGTGTGTATGCACGTGTGTGTGCCCCCTGTTGGTTCTGTTTCTCTGGAGAACCATACTATATCTAGTCTCAGAGAGGTTACTTGCCCAAGCTTTTAAATGGCGAAACTGGTCCAAAATGTAGTCCCACTCCCAGTTCCATGCTCTTTCACACCATGCCGCTTCCCGTATGCCCTGGTTTGCTCAGGACAGTCCTGATTTATAGCCTGCTGTCCCAGCATTCCATCCAGGTTACCATTTGCCTCAGATCCCTCATTTTCTTAAATGAACTATTATTATTAATTACTACATTAAAATCAACCAAGATGGATTCAATATACCTCTAACTGTACACATCTAGCTTCTGGCCAAGGTATCAGCTAATACTGTGTAAATGCCTGTATCACTTGAACAAGTGATGAAATCTGAATGAGAACTAGTAATAATTTCATCTTTCTTTTCCTGATTCTTTACAGATAAAACATAACTAACACTTTCTTTTAGGTGTTACTTACAGCATGCAGAAGACTCAATGAGAAGTATCCTCAGGCACAAGCAACCATGGACACAGCTAACTCCTCATAGCCTTTCGAGACATGGAGAAAGTATTTGACACTGGTGCTCCTGCTGGCTATTTGGTGTGCTGGTCAGTACAGTGACATGTACAGTGACCTGCAAGATGCACCAGGCAACCAGCTGGCTAAGTCAGTGGGGAATTCTAGGTTAGGTGGGAGGAGTCAAGTCTGGTAACTTATGAGGTGGTTTTGTCATTTATTGCAAACTATAAATTTGCAATTGTTCATTATTTTGTTGTTTGTCAATCATTTTTATTATCCAATAAGCCCTTTCAGTAGCAAGGAACTAAAATGAAGAAACTGTATATTTAATACAAAGTTAAATGAATTTCCATTTCTGTAGAAAATTAATAAACAGACAATTTGCATAAAACTTTTGAGGCTATTTCTATTTAAAATGGAGCTCTAGTGACATAATTATTATGAGTTAGTTGCAACTGTCAAAATTTATAAATGTTTTCATATATCCACAGTTAAAATTTTAAGGAGAAAAATTCTATTCAATTAAAAAAAAAACAAAAAACAAGAACTGCAACATGGCAATGTATGTGCTCTACTTGCAATCTATCACCAGATTTTAAACACTGGATGGAATCTTTGAAAACTGACTTTATAAATTCAACCTAAGTGTCTCCATATTGAATCTTCTTGAGAACAAGTAGCATTTTGTTCAAAATTAGTTGGAAATCTTTAATCAAAGATTAAAGTTCACTGATTAAAGCTTCAAAAAAAGCTTTTAACAAATACAATTTTTTATGTAGTTTTTATTCTTTTTTGTTTTAAGATTTTTATTTATTTATTTTTTAGAGAGGGAAGGGAGGGAAATAGAGAGAAACATCAATGTGCGGTTGCTGGGGGTCATGGCCTGCAACCCAGGCATGTACCCTGACTGGGAATCGAACCTGTGACACTTTGGTTCGCAGCCTGAGCTCAACCTACTGAGCTACGCCAGCCAGGGCCAAATACAATTCTTATAGACAGCATTTGCCAAGGCACTGAAATACATCCCTCAAAAGCAAGGGAAGGACTGATGAGAGCTCAAATAGTATACAAGATTTAAGTTTGAAATTCTATAATTATACTTTGCAATGAATTGTAGGAGTTCCACCAAAAGAGTATTATTCCTATTTTTAACTGGAAAAAAAATTATACTCTGTGCTGGAATTAAATGGAATTACAGAAAGCCTTGCAACTTTGTAGCATCTAAATTTAATGGAACATGTAATATAATCATAGAGACAATTTATATGACAAGATTTGTCTTATAAAAACATTTGTCTAAGAAACTACCTTTCATTGAGGCAAAAACACACTGCCTTTGAAAATATGGTGGCTGATAAATTTATAGTTTTCAATAAGAAAAAGAATTAAGAATATTCTCCACTTAGCAAAAATTTTACTAACCAGGTATATCACCATCTACATGGAAAGTATATTAGCAATTAAAAATATTACTGGTTACAGAGAAGGGTGAACTGTAAGAGCTAATAACCACAAAACATATTATATAACTCTGAAAAATACTACAGGCAGTTTTATGAAAAATTAAAACTAGTTAAACTATATTAGAAAATAAATACTTTGTTCAAAAGGTATTAAAGACAGCTATGGCTAAGAATCTGATTTAAAAATCAAATCTGATTATTACCAAGAATAACTATTCTATTTATGTGTTTTAATATTCTGATAATCAATGTAAAGACTTTATTTTATTGTAATATAGAACAAATGTTTTAGAAATTTTTATTTTTGAAAACAGACTTTGAATAGAACTGTTTTACTGATCTACCAATGTATAAAACCATTCTGATGGCCAAAAAATAAGTATTTTTAAAAACATATAGATTGAAAATATAATGTGTCCCTTTCATTCTCAAAAATGACCCAGTTTGAATGAAAATTATATATTCACCCTGCTTACACTGGAGTGTAAATACTTTGCTAGAGAAAGTAAATGAAATATGCTTCCTCAATAATGAAAGGTTAATTTTTAAAGACAATTCGTTGAATTTTTAGTGCCTAGAAAAAAAAATAAAACCTCACACATGGTAAGGAACCCTGAGCTCCAAACTGCACCTTATTAACCATCACATCACAAACTCATCAAGTTACCACACAAACACATTTGAGAAGGCATGAGCTTGCTTGAGTGCTCTAAAGTACACCTTGTGCTGCCTACTATACTTAAATGATACAGCTAAGTGAGAGTGGAAAAAGCCATTCGAATTGCCAATTCACTCATCTAGCAAGATGACCAAAGAGTGTTTTTGGTGTATCTCAGTAAAACTGGCGCGCTTTTTTTTTTTGCTGAAATATAACAATTTTAGAGTTTTAAAAAATCACACATACACAACACATATAATGATGCATAGAAAAAAATTTGAATGGTATATAGCTAAAATGGTAAGAGTGATTATGTTTGGATAATGTTTGGATAATGGGATTAAAATGATTTTTACACTCCTTGAACTACTCTGTATTCTCTGAAAACTTTTTTATAATAAGCATGCCCTATGTTTTTATATCAGTAAAATTAAACAACAAAGCTATTTTCAATTTGGGGAAAAATACAGAACCCCTAAAATTTGAAATCATTATGCAAAATTACATATGAATTTTTTATCTAATAAATTTCTAAAGGAACACTTCAAAGCTAAAGTTGTCGAAATCAAAATGTGACCTTTTATAATTTTAAAGTAATTATTTATTCATTAGCTATATCATAAATTCTTATCAGTTGCCACAAAGTAAAAGTGGGGCAGCTAATTTTATTAAGAAAAAAATCATGTAAGGTACAATAAACTTTACTAAGAAATAAGTTATTACAAAAGTATAGTTCAGTATATATTATCCTATGGTCTGGTAGGTTGTATTATAATTCTAAATCATTTATTCTCCTTTTATAAAAGCATTAACATCCCTGCCTGTTGCAGGGTGACTGAGCAGTTAGTGCCTCTCTGTGGGTACCTATTGCTGGGTTAGCCATAAGCTTTAATTTGGCCAACGAAATATAAGCAAGCTCCAGTTCCAAGTAGAAGCTTTAAGAACTATGGTGTGTTTCAACCAGCTTGTGCTCTTTCCTCTCTGCCAAGGAAACACTATTCTCTGCCAAGAATAAACAGGGTGTGTTCCTTCATCCTAGATACTGAAAGGAAAAAGAATTGTGGAGTAGAACCATATAGATTCATATAGATTACCACAGAACCTATAATGTGAGCAATAAATACACCTTTGTTATTGTAAGCACTAATATTTGGGGTTGTTTCTTAGTGCAGTATAATCTAGCAGAAGTTAACACATAGGTAATTTAACACCGAAGTGTGCCAGGTAGTATAAAAATAAAAAAAGAGGTCCTGGTTATTTGAAATTCAAAGATTAATAAATGACTGTTGAGTTGCTTCATATAAAATCTTTTATGTCATTTTTGGGAGTTTTTTGGAGGAGATGCTGGATTATATGACTTCAAGAGCCTATGATTCTATAGTGCACAAGACAAACTAAAACTTTAGTATTAGGCTTATTGTAAATGGTTATAGTACAATGTGGAAAAAGGTAAAAATACAAAGACATTCTCTAAATAATGTCAGTTTTTTTCCATTAACTAAAAAATCATATGATTTAAAGAATAACCAGTGAATAAATTAGTAAAATGACAAGGGGAATGGGTATAAATATAAAGGAGTAGTATGGAGGATCTTCATGGTAAAACAGTTTATCTTAATTGTGGTTATAATTACATGAATCCACACATGATAAAATTACATAGGCATAGTATATACATACAGAACCATAAATAAGTATTTGAATAAGGTCTGTGAATTGTGCCAATGTCCATTTCCTAGTTCTGTTATTGTACTATAGTTACAGGAGATGTTACAATTAAGTACATTTGGGTGAAGGGTATATGTGACTTTTTTGAACAACTTTTTGCAATGTCCCATGAAAAGGTCAGGTTCAAAACCACTGTGATGTAGACAGAAGGTGGCAATCCAAACAGAAAGAGCACTGTATAACAGCAAGCAAATATAGACATCTAGGTAGTGAAAAGGAGACAATGGGATGAATAGATTTAATTCTTTCAAATAAACCACTCAAAGTCTTTTTAAGTTTCACTCTCTCTAAAAATATATGAAAATGGGTAACAATTCAGTACTAGTGAGCATAAAAAAATCAGTGTGATAATGCACATAATTTTCTGGGTATTTTACCTTACAAATATTTTTAGTATACACTAGCACTTACTAACACACAAAAAGTCAGCTACTTAGAATTCAACCTCCTAATACTCCATTTTCAAGAGAGCCAAGGAACCACTAGGGAAATTAGCCCCTACATCCTTTGAATTCTTCCATTACAACCACCACCACCACCCCTTTGGTGGCGGAACAGCAATTCCTAAGGCTAAAATAACAAATGAATACAACCAGAAGAGCCTATGCTTTTATACACATATGTTTACACAACGTGAATGGTTTGCACAGTAGGAGACTAAAACCTTCTGGTAGACTTGAGACTCGTCTAGAAAAGACTTGAGTATTTCACCATACAAAGGAAAACAGGGTGAAAAATAGTAAACAGAAGAAAATAGAATGAAAAAAGGAGCAATAAGTAACAAATGGCAATCCAAACTGACAAAGAAAAGAGCAAACAGAATCTGAGAGTCAAGAGAAAGTCAGTAACAAAGAAACTTTAGAAAGGAAAACAATTCTGAAGCTGGATAGAGAGGGTGGTGAAAAGCAAGTCATCTGAGCAGCCCTCACCTTTAGAGCTAGTGGGGAGGAGAGCCCAAGAAAACACAGGCATCCATCAGAGCAGTTCCCTTAGAGAATGCACAGTATTAACCCTCAACTCTGTTATTCGCAACTCATTTAATAATTTAATAAACGTGTACTAAATGCCTTCTAGGAACATAACAAAAGGTTTAGGTGTCTGTGGGTTGCAAAAATCATACAGGGCTTCTGCTCTGTATAAAATATATTTTAGTAGAAGTTTCAATGCTTCATTCTGCAAACATGCTAACATCTATTTGTTCCACAACAAACCATTATGAATTGATAGCATAGTTAGCAGGCAAAGACCTAGGAATACTCCAAGTACAGTTTTATGGAAAACTTTCAAAATCTGGACCTAAGAATACATCTGCTTTGGAGATTATCAGAAATGAAAGATTAAAGGGACTTTAAGTAGGCAAAAGAATTTCAAAGTACAGTATAGTTATAAACTACTGATAAACTTAGTGTAAACAGACTATACCAATAACTCAAACTAATAATGGACTGGCTTTTGTAAAACCCAGTTCAGCCTGATCAAAAATCTAAGTGGCCGAGTAACAAAGAATGAACGTGTATTCATTCACGTTCAAAGAGTAGCTTTGGTCTCTCATCAGAAGGCAGCGAGTCTTACATATACCATTCTAGCCAGTCCAAAATAAACAGAAGTCACTAGGAGAAGCATTATCTTTAAGCATAAATAACTAACATGTGAATTTATCTGTACAGTACTTAACTTTTACAAAGAATATTCATAAGTTCATCTCTCATGTCCTTTTCTTCATTAATCCAGATGTTCACATCAATTTCCATGGTTTTAATACCGCACTTAATGCTGGTGAATAACAAATCGGTATCTTTGGCTCAGACCTCTTCTCTGAACTCCAAAATTATATACTGACCATCTACTTTATATCTCCCCTTGGATATCTCCCAAACATATTAAGGAACTTGTATTTTTTTCCTCCAAAAACCTATTCTTCTCCCACTACTAACCACTTAGGTGCAGAAAGCAAATACCTAAGCCAGCTTGTCCCCTGACTTTCAACTTTCAATCCATCAGTGAGTCCTATCAATTCTAATTCTAAAACCGTTGTTGAACTCATCCTCTCTCCCTAGCTTCGTTCATGAGTTGTCTTGACTATTAAAACAAACTTCTATGCATCCTCTCTGCTTTTATTCTTGCCTATTTTTCTCTCCACACAGACTGCATAGTAGTCATTTAAACACATGTATCAGGACATAACATTCCGTTTAACCCCTCAATGGCTTCTAATCTGACAAAAAATAAAATCCAAACTCCATGCCATGACTCCGAGTCCCTGCTGGCCTTTCTAGCATCACCTAGGGCAACTAAAATAGCAAACTCTGTCCCAAATCACAGGCTTTGCACGTGGCATTCTCTCTTCCTGAAAAGCATAGTTGGTGTCATTTTCTTTAGGACTCAGCTTAAATATTACCCAACCAAAGATTTATTTGGATCATCAGAAAGAAGGCCCTCATGTCAACTAGCTGCATTTGTAATGGTTCTATTTCCAAGTAAAGACACATTCTGAGGTACTGAAGGTTAGGACTTCAATACCCTTGACTGGTATTCAAAACTATAAAGACCTAAATAAATAATTTAAAACAACAGAAATCTTTGTTATTTCCATTCTTTTCTCACTATAGACCTCATATTTAAAAAATATATACCCACATAGGCTTACTTTTTATCTCAAGTATAATTTGAAATAAACACTATTTCCAGAATAAAATAAGCCCTTAAAGTGAACTGAGAAAGCATACATATCTGCACATTTATTAATTTTCTATTTCTCATTTTTAAAACAGCAAAGAACATGGTCAAAAAGAATGTTCATTGGAGCTTCTCATTAAGATCATGGCATAGGCAGACATGACTCACCTCTCTGCACAAGCACATCAAACTCACAACTAAAATATAGAACAACCATCACTCACAACCATCAGAAATCAAGTTGAATGGAAATCTGACAACTATGGAATTTAAGATACCACATCCATCCAGACTGCTAGAAGGGGCACAGATGCAGAATGGGCTGGTCCCTCACCTGCCTGTGGTGGATAAATATTCAGGAGGGGATATCTCAGGAGCAAGGAGTCCCAGCCCCACACCAGGCCCCCCAGTCCAGGGTTCTAGTGCCAGGAACATAAGTCCCCACAATTTCTGGCTGCAAAAACTAGCAAAGATTGAATTGGTGGAAGAAACTGCTAGAGCTCCAAGCTGTTACCCTTAAAGAACCCACACATAGACTCACCTCTGCAGACTCACTCCCTCTGAGCTCCAGCACTGGGGTAGCAGCTTGAAAGACACCAATAGTATACAGGGAGAAACTGAAGTGTTTTACATAAAGGTGATTAGTGGCCATTGTCCCTTTTCTAAACTAAACCCTCCCATATATGACTGGTACCATATCTGAGACTCCATCAACCTGGCTAACACTGTCTGACTTGCCTTGGAGATCTCCACAACTCAGCCCCTCCCAACATATGGGACCACCCAAGCTGCTTTTCTACATGCATGGCTGGTCTTGGCTCAAGCTTCACAACTTCCTAAATCATATTAAACAAGCAACAGCTGGCTATGGTAAGCTTCAGGGCAGGCACTAGAAGCAGCCAGATTAGCTTCACAGCTTGGCTTTGCCTGGGAATCTCCAAATCCAGCACAAGTAGCAGCCTTCTCAGATTGCTTTATAGCTCAGGAAGGGTGGCCCCAGGAAAACATAGGTTGGGGCTGACCTTGGCCGCACCACCCAGGAAACTCCAGAGCCAGTGCACCCAGTGGACAGCTACAGACCACATCAGAGCACTACCACCCTGACCCTGCACAGCTGATCCTCCACGAAGGTGAAGGTTGGTGGTGAGTGGTCACAGCCAGTCCTTGCAGCTGACTGGCCTAGGCAAATCCCTCCCATTGACCTGCCAACAGCAACCAAGGCTCAGCTACAAGAGGAGGGTGTACTCAGTCCACTTTAAGGGCGCACCTTGAATATCCAGCTTAGGTGATGGGGAGGCTGTATCACTGGACCCTACAGGACACCTACTACATCAGGCCATGCTAACAAAACAGGGAGTCAAAGCAGCTCTACCCTATATTAAAACATACACACACACACACACACACACACACACACACGGAGGCTGCCAAAACAAGGAGACAAAGAAACATGGCCCAAATGAAAGAACAGATCAAAACTCCAGAAAAAGAGCTAAACAACAGAGTTCAAAGCACTGTTTATAAGGATGCTCAAGGAACTCTGTGAGGACCGACCTCAGCAGCATAAAAAAGATCCTGTCGGAAACAAAGGATTCACTAATTGAAATAAAAAACAATTTACAGGGAAACAACAGTAGAGTGGATGAAGCCGAGAACAAAACCAGTAATTTGGAACATAAGGAAGCAAAGAACAACCAATCAGAACAAAAAGAAGAAAAAAGAAACCCTAAAATTGAGGACAGTAATATCAGCCTCTCGGACAACCTCAAAAAGTCCAATGTTCATATTATAGGAGTGCCAGAAGAAAAGAAAGAGCAAGAAATTGGAAATCTATTTGAAAAAAAAAAAAAGAAAAGTAACTTCCCTAGCTTGATGAAGGAAATAGACATGCAAGTCCAGGAAGCGCAGAGTCCCAAAGAAGTTGGATCCAAAGAGAACCTCACCAAGACACATCATAATTAAAATGCCAAAGGTAAAAGATAGAGAATCTTAAAAATAGCAAGAGAAAAGCAGAGAGTTACCTACAAAGGAGTGCCCATAGGACTATTAGGTGATTTCTCAAAAGAAACTTGGCAAGCTATAAGGGACTGGTGAGTATTCAAAGTGATGAAAAGCAAGGGCCTACAACCAAGATTACCCTACCCAGGAAAGCTATCATTTAGAATGGAAGGGCAGATAAAGTGCTTTCCAGACAAAGGAAAGCTAAAGGAATTCATCATCACCAAACTATTATTACATAAAATATTAAAGTGACTTATTTAAGAAAAAGAATATCAAAAGTATGAACATTAAAATAACAACAAACTCAAAACTATCAAGAACTGAATCTAAAAAATAAAAACAAAATCAAACTAAGCAAATAACCAGAACAGGAACAGAATCATAGGTAGCCCTGGACGGTTATCAGCTGGGAGGGAGAAAGAGGAGAAACAGAGAAATGGTGTAGGGATCAAGAAGCATAACTGAGAGGAACAAAATTGATAGGGGAGTGTTAAGAATGGAATAGGAAAAGGAGAAGCCAAAGAACTTATATGCACAACCCATGGACATGAACTAAGGGAGGGAGTAGATTGCTGGATGGAAAGGGGTACCGAAAGGTGGGGACAAAGGGGAAAAAATTGGAACTGTAACAGCATAATCAATAAAATAGACTTAAAAAAAAAGAATGTTCATCAATGTAATAACTTAAAGGTGGGAGCAAGGGCAAATCCTTGAGTTTACCACTGACACCCAATTGTGTGGGATGATTAATAGCCTAAAACTAATAGAATTGATTAGAAGTTGACCTGTGTTCATTGAGGGTAAACAAAGATGCTGAAATTTAGTACAGACAAATAAAGAGTAGCTCATTCAGGAGATAAAATATAAGGTTTGCATAAATGAGACAAAAAAATTTTCACAGGTAATGGGGTAGCAAGAGACTCCAAAGATCAGCAATGAAATGCTGCTTTTTAAAAAGGCAAGTTAAATACCATCTATACCCCTTATGCCCTTTTCCAATTAAAAAAAAAACATTAAAAAATAAAAAGACAAGAAGATGGGAGGGAAGTGGGGAGGGTTGGGAGGGTGGGCTGGATTGGGAGTAAAAGGGAGAAAACTGTACTTGAACAATGGTTAAAATAAAATAAATAAAACAAAATAAAAAGACAGACTTATTGGGCCAAGATGGAGGCGCAGGCAGAAATGCTTCACTTCCTTGCACAACCAAAAGAAGAATAACAACCAATTTACAACAAAGAACAACCAGAACTGCCAAAAAATCATTTGCATATAAGTCCAACAACCAAGGAGTTGAAGAAACATTCAATCAGACTGGTGCACTGAGTCAAAGAAATATGGCCCAAATGAAAGAACAGATCAAAACTCCAGAAAAAGAACTAAGTGACGAGGAGATAGACAACCTATCTGATGCAGAGTTCAAAACACTAGTAATCAGGATGATCACAGAATTGATTGAGCTCGGTCGTGAAATGGAGGAAGAAATGAAGGCTACCCAAAGTGAAATAAAGGAAAATATATAGGGAGTCAACAGTGAAGGGAAGGAAATCAGGGCGCAAATCAATGATTTGGAAAAAATAAGCATCCAACTGGAAAAGAATGAAGAAACAAGAATGCAAAAAAAAATGAGGAGATACTTAGGAGCCTCTGGGACAACTTTAAACATTCCAACATCTGAATTATAGGGGTACCATAAGAAGAACAACAACAGCAAGATATTGGAAACTTATTTGACAAATAATAAAGGAAAATGTCCCCAATCTTACAAAGGAAATAGACTTCCAGAGAGTCCCAAAGAAAATGAAACCAAGGAGGAGCACACCAAAGCACATCATAATTAAGTTAGTTACACAAGATTAAAGGAGAGAATCTTAAAAGCAGCAAGAGGAAAGGAGAGAGTTGCCTATAAAGGAATTCCCATAAAGCTGTCAGCTGATTTCTCAAAAGAAACCTTACAGGCAGGAAGGGGCTGGAAAGAAGTGTTCAGAGGTCATGAAAGGCAAGGACCTACATCCAAGATGACTCTGTCCAGCAAAGCTTTCATTTAGAATGGATGGGCAGATAAAGTGCTTCCCACATAAGGTTAAGTTAAAGGAGTTCATCATCGCCAAGCCCTTATTATATGAAATGTTAAAAGGAATTATCTAAAAAATAGAAGATCAAAATCTTTGAACAGTAAAATGACAATAAACTCACAACTATCAACAACTGAACCTAAAAAACAGAAACAAAAACTAAGCCAACAACTAGAACAGGAACAGAACCACAGAAATGGAGATCACATGGAATATAATCAGTTGGGAGGGAGAGGGGGAGAATGGGGGGAAAAGTTACAGGGAACAAGAAGCAGAATAAACGGGCACAAAATAGACAGGGGGACATTAGGAATAGTACAGGAAATGGAGAGGCCAAAGAACCTATGTACAACCCATGGACATGAACAGCTGAAACAGAGGGGGCAACACTAGAGGGTGAGGGTGGGTAGTGCAGGGAGAAGGGGGATAAAGGGAAGCAAAAAAAACTGGAACAACTGTAATAGTATAATCAATAAAATATATTTTAAAAATAAAAAATTAGAAAAAGAAAAAATAAAGACAAGTTAAATTATAAAGTATAAACTTAAATACACGACATTTTAAAATCATATATATTCATAATGTTTTACAGCTTCATAACAAGCAACATATTGAGTCCTTATCGAACATTTCCTATCCTCCAAGTACTAGTCCTCGGCACTTTACACATTAAAGCTGGAATGTCAAACTCATTTTCACCAGGGGCCACATCAGCCTCGTGGTTACCTTCAAAGTGCCAAAATAATTTTAGGACTATATAAATTTAACTACTCCTTAACTGTTTAGGAGTTGAAATTGTATTCGGCCCTTTGAAGGCAACACAAGGCTGATGTGGCCCTGAGTGAAAATGAGTTTGACACCCCTGCATTAAGCCCATTTAATCTGACATGGTACATTTATAACCATTTTACAGATGAGGAAAATGAGGCATTAATAAACTGAGTAGCTGACTCAAAGTCACATACCTATTTAAGTGTCAGTACCAGTATTCAAATCGTTGAAGTCTAATTGCAAGACTTTCACTCTTAATCATTAGGTTTGTTATTCCCTATCATCAAGGCTATTATCGTCACCATTATCTTACTACTTTCATATATACTGCATCATTTGAACTTTTATTAACAGAGAGGTATTTTCCAATTCTAAGACACTTTAGTTGTGCTTCTATTTAACACAGTATCAAAATAAAGAGAATTTTATTTTTTTAAAAGATTTTATTTATTTATTTTTAGAGAGGGGAAGGGAGGGAGAAAGAAAGGGAGAGAAACATCAGTGTGTGGTTGCCTCTCGCACATCCCCTACTGGGGACCTGTCCCACAACCCAGGCTTGTGCCCTGACTGGGAATCAAACCAGCAACCTTCTGCTTCACAGGCCAGCACTCAACCACTGAGCCACACGAACCAGGGCCAAAATAAAGAGAATTTTAAGTAACATTGTTATTATTAACCCACAACTGTATACACTAATCCACCTTTTGTTTTCTAGTTTCACAATCAAACACTAAGTAAAAGCAATGCTCACTGCTTTTGCAGTGTTCATTGTCTTTTGCCTTCCTTGGGTAAATTTACTCCTAATTTCATTCTTTCTGACACTACTATAAATGGAAAATTCTTCTGTGAACTGTTCATTGATAGAGTATAAAAATGCAACTGATTTTTGTGTGCTGATTTGGTATTTTGCACCTTGGCTAAATTTGTTTATTAGCTCTATCAGTGTTTTTGTGGAATCTTTAGGGTTTTCTACATATAAAAAAACATGTCATAAAGCATGGTGGCTCCCAAAGTTAAAAATAGAACTACTATATGAGCCATCAATCCCACTTCTGTGCTTACACAAAAGAACTGCAATCTGGTTCTCAAGAGAGATATTTGTACTCCCGTGTTCACTGAAGCATTATTCACAATAGTCAAGAAGCAGAGACAATCTAATTGTCTATCAACAATAAATGGGAAAAAAAGTGTAGTACATACATCAAGGGAATATTGTTTAGTTATAAAAAAGGAAACCCTGTCATATCTGCAACATGAATGTATCTTGAAGACATTATCCTAAGTGAAAAAAGCCAGTCACAGGACAAATATTCCATGATTCCACTTACATGAGATTTCTAAAGTTGTCAAACTCACAGAAGCAAAAAGAAGAATGGTGTTGTCAGGGACTAGGGAGGAAATGCAGAGTTGCTGCTCATTGGATATACAATTTCAGTAATACAAGATGAAAAAGTTCCAGAAATCTGCTGTACAATAATGTGCTTATAGTTAACAAATCCGTACTATACACTTACAAATTTGTTAAGGGAACTGATCTCATGTTATGTGTTTTTTACCACAATAAATTTTTAAAAATATACCTACAAACAATTTTACTTCTTCCTTTCCAATTTGGATACCTTTTATTTCTTTTCCTTGCCTAAATGCTCATGCTAGAACTTCCAGTACTATGTCAAATAGAAGTGATGAAAGTGGGCATCCTTGTCTGGCTCCTAAACATAGGGTAAAGTTTCCAGTCTTTCATCATTGAGTATGATGCTAGGTATAGGTTTTTCATATATGGCCTTTATCGAGTTGAGGGAGTCCCCTTTCTCGCCGGAGTATTTTCATCATAAAAGGATGCTGAATTTTGTCAAATGCTTTTTCTGGATCAATTGAGATGATCATGTGGCTTTCCCCTTCATCCTATTAATGTATTAAATTGACTTATTTTCCTAAGAACCGTTCCTTCAAGTGTGTCTTTTCCTGGAAATATCCGAAAGCCAGGAAACAAAAAGTATCCTTTTTCAGCCAAATGACAGAAACTGTGACTGGAAAAATACTGTCAGTTTATCTATACTTTAAAGTAAAAAGATCTGTTGCTTTAATCCTCAGTTTAGTAAAATGCTAATAGTGTGTTACTTTTAGCCATACACACTCCACCAATTTGTCATTTTGGCTTACTCTTTTTTGAAGATGCAAAAGTTGCTCTGGGGATTGTCCACTGATTACTCATGCAGATCCTGCAGGTAATTACTTAGACCAGAAATTGTAATTGCTTAACATCTACCTAGAAGGTACTAGAAACAAGAATTTCTACTATGAAATTGGAAAAGAATATAATTTTGGTGCATGGGTACAAAGATAAGACTCAACCAGTCTGAAGTGCAGTATCCTATATAATTATTGGACTAATTCATAGTTTAGAAAATACAACTCTGGCTGGAGTACTTACATGAACATTAAACTTGATGTGTTTGTTGATGAGAGAAAACAGCTAGTAGGGCTGAGAATACTTAAAATAACCTATTTTGCTTAATGCTCCTAGTTGAGGGTCTATTGGAATATTAATGAAAATATGCATTATATATTATAGTCTATGTGATTCCATAGAAGACTCAATATATTAACATGCAAATATATTACTCATTTATTCAAACAATTGCTGATCCACTACGTATTACTGTGCTAGGCACTCCTGATACAGACATAAACAAATAGGATAACTTCTTTGCCCTCCTGGAACTTAGTGTTAACGAAGAAAAAAGAAAGAAAAAAATTATACACAACAGCTAAATATAAAAATGTACTTGCTGCACAAAGCTGATTGACAGACAAATAAGAAAGTATTCAAATAAATTGTACTTATCATCATTATCACCAGGGAGAAACAAAGAACAGAGAGCATTACACTGAGGAAATATAAAGTTGAAAAACTTGCTTTTCAAATGCTGAATGGCAATTCAAACGTATTACAATGGGAAATGAAGATATGAAAATAAACATTTCTTAAATATTCAAAAACACCTGCTTGTTCATTTGTTATTCATTCAGACATTTATTGTACAGTAGTCCCCCATTTTCCATGATTTAATCTTCCAGTTTTAGTTATCAAAAGTCAAACACCATTCAAAAATATTAAATAGAAAATTCCAGAAATAAAAAAAAATTTAATTTTAAACTGTGTGCCATTCCCAGAAAAGTAATGAATTCTCTCACGCCATCCTGCTCCAGCCTGACCAGAACGTGAATCATCCCTTAGTCCAACATATCCTCATTGTACGTGCAATAAAATATTTAGGGAGAGAGACCACATTCACGTAACTCTTATTATATTATAATGTTATAATTGCTCTATGTAAGCTCAGTACAATCCATGACTTCAGGTGTCCACTGGGTGTACTGGAACGTATCCCCTGTGGATGAAGGGGACTAGTGCTACACATCTGTATGCTGAGATACTGAGCATACTAAAGTAAGAAACTAGTCTCTGACATTAGGAACTGAGGATAGTGGGAAAAACAATGACAAACCACTGTGGTAAGTGCAACAAGAGGGAGCAAACACAGTTGCTATGGTATCAGAGATACCCTAAGGGAGACAAAAGAGGAAAAGCCGTGTCTGAATTATGGCATTCTCTTCCCTTATCCTACTTTATGGTTCTTCCTAGCTTTTATCATTGACATTTATACCTATTTGTTCTCTTGGTTTCTGTTGGTCTCCCTCACTCACAACATTAACCCAGCAGGCCAGTGACTTTGTCTTGCTCACTATGTATTAACAGTACGGACACCAATGTTTTGCAGATAGTAGGTACTTAGTATTTGTCAAATGAATGAATCAAAGGAGAGGAAGAGAAATTCAGGCAAAGCAAGAAACACATTCAAAAAAAGATTTGAGAAATAAGCCATGCTGGGTGTTCTTGGTCAATAACTATAATAGCAAATATTTATATTTACTAAAGGACATACTTATGAGACAGGCACTATTCTCAGCACTTATATTATGTCATCTAAATGTCACAACTTTATAAAGTAGATACTCTTACATTTACATATGAAGAATCTGAAACACCTATTAAATAAATGCCCAAATTCACACAGGTAGTAAATAAGTTGTAGAACTAGATTCCAAGCCGTACAGCAAAATGCCAGGGCTCATTCTTTTAACCACTACCCAAAAGCACTGAAAATTAACAACCTCTCTGAGTTGTTTCAACATATGTTGGAAGGAAGGAAATACCCACTATAACCAGTCTTTGTGAATATTATGTTCTTCATATACTTAAAACCCTATATGTGTTACTCATTAGTAGCATTAGTTTCTTAAAAACATGAACCACATTTACCAAGCAAATGACTAAGTAAATCCCCCACCCCCAACTTTCCAATTACAATTTAGAGTAGGACTGCAGTAAACCCTAAGAATTTACATTTCTAGCCCTGGCTGGTATGGCTCAGTGGACTGAGAGCCAGCCTGCAAACCAAAGGGTCGTCAGTTCAATTCCTAATCTAGGGCGCACGCCTGGGCTGTGGGCCAGGTCCCCATAGAGGGCCCATAAGAAGCAACCACACATTTGATGTTCCTCTCCCTCTCTTCCTCCCTCCCTTCTCCTCTCTAAAAAATACATAAAATCTTTAAAAAAAAGAATTTACATTTCCAAAAAGTTGTCAGGTGACACTGATGGTATAAAACCATGCTCAAGAATCCTTGAGCTACATAACCAAAATGTGAATTAAACCTCTTTCAAATAATACTAGGTTTCCCAAACATCGATGGCTGAACTAGATACCCTCTGCGTACTGAAACTACATATGCATGTTTCCGCCAAAGATTAGGAACAAGTGTCCACTCTGAACAGTTATTCCACGTTGTACCAGAGGTTCTAGCCAAGGAAATTAAATAAGAACAAGAAACAAAAGTCATCCAGATGGGAAAGGAGGATGGAAAACTATCTCAGATGACACAATCTCATACACAGAAAGTTCCAGAAATCCACTTAAAAAAAAAAACTATTAGAATAAATGAGTTCAGCAAAGTTGCAGGATACAAGGTAATATACAAAAATTAATTGTATTGTTATATGCTTGCAATGAATATGAAAATGAAACTAAATTCCATTCAAAAAGCTTAAGTCAATTTTTAAAACCTTAAGAATAAATTTAACAAAAGTATAAAACATACACTCTATACATTACAAGACACTGTTGAACAAAATTATAGCTATGTGTGTATATATGTGTATATATATGTGTGTATATATACACACATATCTATATATTTATTTATATATATACATCTATCTATCTATCTATATAAATAAACGGGGGGAAGTTTCCTTTTTGAGGTGACAAGTGCTCCAAAATTGAACGTGCTGATGATTGTACACATCTATGAAGAGATCACTGAACTGCAAATTTTAAATGGATAAATTGTATTATATGTGGATATGTCAATAAGGCTGTTTTAAAAAGTTTAATTGTGTGTGCTCTCCCTCAAGGGACTTTCCTTTCACCCCCTTCTTCCCCACAACGTGTGGATCTCCTAAACCCTAAGGGAGCCCAGGAGGCTTGCAACCAGGGAGCACTGGGCAGCAGCAGGTCCTCCCGGGCTAGCCCCCAACCCTGTCTCCAAGGCCCCCTTTTCTCTGACTTCCCAGTGAGTTAAAGTAACCCCGCCAAGGCTTATTTCTTTCCTGTAATGTTTCTAAAGAGCCAAAGCAGCCCTGCCTAGGCTCTCTCCTACTGCTTCTCCTATCCTAAGGCCTCCTTGAGGAGGCCTTAATTCAAATTTTTTTTGAATTAAAAAATTCAAAAATTTTTTAAATTATTTTTTAAGTGTTCTAGAGGAACAACGGAGCAGGAAGTTCAAAGTAAGTCTCTCAACATCAAAACAATTTTTAAACATTTTATAAATTCAGTACCTCTAGTACTTCTTAAAATTATTTGATGGCTCATGTTTCTAAATGTAGACATAGTTCAAAAATTATCACTAATCTTGACACATGGAGTATTTTTAAACTAGTACTAGAAATTAATTCATTAAATTTACAATTTGCAGAATATGCTTTTCTTTTCCTAGGCTCAAGATGAAAATTATAATTAGCACCTAAAATACTCAACCGTTAAATATTTTAAATATTTATTAAACATGTAAAAGTATATAAGTTGTGTCGCTTATATACTATTTTTAAAAATAAAATCCTTTGTGAAGTTTTCGTTATAAGGGTTTTTCTGGTGAGGTTATAGGAAAAAGTTTAAGTCTTGCCCACCTTAATCTAAGAACACTGATACTGGTAAAAACTTCAGTACTAAAATAAGGAAGAAATTAGTAGTAAAGAACTGTGAGGTATAAAAGAAAAAAGTCTGCCAAGGACAGAGACAAATCAATTTCAAGCAAGTCTGGCTCAAAGTATAGTCAGTAGAGTTAAGTTTTTGAACTGTTCTAGAGAGCCAGATGGTGCAGAATCCACCCCCCACATCTTACAAAGCCCTGCATAAAACAGTGCCAGAAAAAAAATACACAGAACAGAATGTAAGAACAGACTAAGAATGAAAGCATTCCAGCCAAAGGATGAAAACTGTAGGCAAACTGAAATTATCCAATCTTCTCTAAACTTACAACTTTTAGTGCCAATTTAATATATTAAGTAAACTTTACAAATTACAAATGGCCTTTATAAGTCAAATTAAATATGCTCAACTTAGTTCCTTCATGTGTTTTAGACATTATTGCTCCTGAGAAAAGTACTGCTGTCTGCTTTGCCATTCAAAATCTTATAAACTATACAAAAATCGTTCAAGTTTAATTTCAAAACTCAAAGACATAAAAAGGCAACTCAGTCATGTACTACCACATATAACTCTACAAAAAGGAATTCAGTGAACAGTATGTCAAAGGTTGTTTACAACAGCATTAATTGATATACAAATTATCTGTATACATAAGGGCTTAAGTAAACTATAAAGTACCTATTCAATGAATATATCCTAAAGACACTTAAAAATGCCATTAAGACCACATTGGAAAATACCTATACTATTAAGTTAAAGAAAACAATACAAATTTATACATGTGTGTGAGAGGAAGGGGGGAAAGAAAGAGAAATAGAGATAGGGAGAAAGAGAGAGGAGGAGAAAGAGAGGGGTTACAACCATATTAAAAAAATAATAAAAGCAACACCCTGACCAGATAGCTCAGTTGGTTAGAGCCCCCTCCTGATACACCAAGGTGCAGGTTTGAGCTCAGGGAAAAGCACATGTAAGAATCAACCAATGAATGCATGAATAAGTGGAACAACAAATCAGTTTCTCTCTCTCCCCATCTGTCTCTCTCTCTAAAATCAATCAATAAGTCAAATTTTAAAAAATAAATAACATTTTTTAAAAGTAAAAAAATTAAAAAATGGGTTGAATGATGATCCATGCTTTTTCTTGCTGTTTTACTGCACATCAAATTTTCTTTTAATGAGTGAGGAATTTTCTAAACGAAAAAATTTTTTAAATACTTACAAGTTCTGCATATAAGTATCAATGATAACAGCACTTGTATTTACTGAATGTCTTCTATATTGCACCAACGTATATACATCATATATTAGGAAAAGGAAGCTAAGAGTTTAAGTAACTTGCCATAGTCAACCAGAAAGAATACAAGTGGCCCAGAGGAAATTCAAATCTAGCTTTGTTTTGTACTAAGCCTAGTGCTCTCCCCACTAAGTAAAACTTCTCTCAGTGTCCCTGGGATAGAAATCTTGACACTATGAATATTTTACATACTATTTTAAAGTCACAGTTCCTTTAAAGTCTATCCTTGAAACTCCTTCCTAATGTCCTATGCTCTAGGTTAAAATTCTTGCTTTATTACAAAGTTCCAACATAATCACAGCATATTCCATAGCACTCCAGTGCCTGACTTCTATCATCCTCTATCACAGCACTTATCCCTCTAGAGTCAGTGTTTATCTCCCTAAAAGACTAAAAGGCACCTCGGCACATGAGTTTAGGTCTTATTCTCTCTGTATGTCCAAGGCCTAACACACTGGTAATACACAGGAGGCATTCTGTAAATATTTTCTGAAATAAAAGAGGATCAACAAGCAACAATGGAAGCACCATGAATATGTTTCATATTTTTAAGTATATGCATAATGATATACTTGTGTTGTACCTATACAAGAAAAGATTGAATGAGGTTGCCAATAATCCTTAGTAAAGATTAATAATCCTTGCCAATAGTAAGTTTCAGCGATCTATGAAAAAAGTGCAACATATCAAAAAAAAAATAGCCCTAATAATCATTATTGCATATAATCTTCACCACAAATATGGGTTTATTCCCCATTTTACAGGTTAAAAAAGATGTTAAGAAATTTGTTATATTACAGTAAATAAAGGAAATATACCTAAGATTCTGACTGCAAAGCCCAAGATTTCCCATCGTTTCATCCTCTCAACAATGTTCATATCCAGAGCATCAGAAATCCTCAGACCTAGTGGTTCCAGGTTTTATTTAACAAAATGAAGAATTTTTGTTCCTTGGGGAATTTTTCTGATACATGGTATCATCTTTAGCAACAGAATACTGAAGGAACTCCAAGCCCAAGTCACCACACCCAAGAGGGTATCAGTTTGAAAGTAAATACTGGCATGATGGGCACTAACTCAGACAGGCTTAGGTTTTCATGAGTTAGAAATTCCTAGAGATTGCAAAATGTAAATCTACCATCTGGTTACAAAAGTCTACCTTCCTATCATGTTTACAAAAACCCTCCACTATAATTTGCTACAACAATCACTTACTAGGGATGTGGTCTACACAATAAGTTGATTTTTGCATAATAGTAAGTTACAGCCTAGCACATATGTTCAATTATAACCAAGGATGGCACCATAATTGGTTCTATCAGACTATTTTGCCCTTCAATAGAGACATTCAACTCATAAGTCATTTATATTACCTGGGTTATAATCCTGGCTCTACTACTTAGCAGCAGCTTGACCTTGAACAAATTACTTCACCTCTGTGCCTAAGTTTTCTCTTTCGGTAAAACAAGAATAAGGATGATCCAGTTATCAAGCTGCAAGGATTACTGAAAAGTTCATCAGGTTGTAAGCATTACTGAAAGCGGTGCCTGATCATCATAAATGCTCAATGAATATTAATAATTATTATCATTATCCCAATACTGACCACTTTTCTGTCTCTCCTCCTTTCACACACTCACACAGGCACTCACACATGTATATACACACACACACACAAACCCCACTCTGAATAATCTGTTACTTCTGCGTAACAATAGTGTAATATGTGAATGTTCATTTTCATCCCTATATTGTCTGAAATATCTTCAATGAATGTTTATAGGAAGCAGCATACATAAATGAGCTTGAGAATGGATGTAAATGGGTTCAAATCTCAAATCTACCACTTAAAACAACCTTGAATAATACAGAAGATTAACTCCTACTTGTAGGAGTTAATATTGTGAAGATTAAGTAAAATAATATATATAAATCATCTAAAGGTACCTGTTTATCAGGAATTTAATATCAGTCTTTTTCCTTCTCAAGAGTGGCATAAGAATATTATCCTTCCAGGATCTTTGCACTTAATATTTAGCCCACTTCACAACAGTGATGTAGGCAGACACGGTCGCCTCTTTGCACAACCACATCAAAATTACAACTAAAATATAGAACAAAACACTCAAGAATGTCAGAAATTGAGTTGAATGTATGACAACTAAGAAAGTCTGACAACTACAGAATTGAGGAAACCACATCCATCCAGACTGGTACGAGGAGCAAAGATGAGGAACAGGTTGGCCCCACACCCACATGGATAAAAATTCAGAAGGGACATCTCAAGAGTGAGCAGTCCCAGACCCACACCAGACCCCTAGCCCAAGATTCCAGTGCCAGGAAGACAAGTCCCCACAACTACTGGGTGCAAAAACCAGTGGGGATTGAGTGGGTGGAAGAGGCTGCTGAAGCTCTAAGCAGTTCCTCTTACGGAACCCACACATGGACTCACCTACTCAGAATCGCTGCCTCCAAGCTCCAGCACTGGGGTGGCAGCTTGAAGGGCACCAGTGGTACACAGGGAGAGACGTAAGTGTCAGATGTCGGGACGAGCAGAGGCTGGTGCTATATCTGAGACTCTAACAACCTGGCTAACACTGTGTGACCCAACTTGGAGATCCACAGAGGCTCTACCCCACCCAACTTACTGGACCACCCAAGCTGCTTTTCCAGTAAGAATGGCTCTTCTAGGCTCCTAAATCCCATCAAACAAACAATGGCTGGCTTAAGTGAGTCATAGTAGCAGCCAGATTAGAGTCACAGTTTGTCTTTACCTGGGAATCTCCAAGTCCAGCAGAAGTAGCAGCCTTCTCAGATTGCTTTATAGCTCAGGAAGAGTGCCCAGGCGAAACACAGGTGGGGGCTGACCTTGGCCTGCACCACCCAGGAAACCCCAGGGCCAGCGCATCCAGTGGACAGCTACAGACCACACTGGGGCACTACCACCCTGCCCCTGCACAGCTGATCCTCCATGGAGGGTGGAGATTGGTGGTAAGTAGTCACAGCCAGTCCTTGCAGCTGACTGGCCTGGGCAAATCCCTCCCATTGACCTGCCAACAGCAACCAAGGCTCAGCTACAAGAGGAGGGTGTACTCAGTCCACTTTAAGGGCGCACCTTGAATATCCAGCTTAGGTGATAGGGGAGGCTGTATCACTGGACCCTACAGGACACCTACTACAACAGGCCGTGCTAACAAGACAGGGAGTCAAAGCAGCTCTACCTAATACATATATTAAAACACACACACACACACACACACATGGAGGCTGCCAAAACAAGGAGACAAAGAAACATGGCCCAAATGAAAGAACAGATCAAAACTCCAGGAAAAGAGCTAAACAACAGAGTTCAAAGCACTGTTTATAAGGATGCTCAGGGAGCTCAGTGAAGACCTCAGCAGCATAAAAAATATCCAGTCAACCCTGGCTGGCATAACTCAGTGGATTGAGCACGGGCTGCAAATCGAAGTGTTGCAGGTTCAATTCCCAGTCAGGCCACGTTACCTGGGTTGCAGGTCACAGCCCCCAGCAACCGCACATTGATGTTTCTCTCTCTCTTTCTCCCTCCCTTCCCTCTCTAAAAATAAATAAATAAAATCTTAAAAAATATATATCCAGTCAGAAACAAAGCATTTACTAATTGAAATAAAGAACAATTTACAGGGAAACAACAGTAGAGTGGATGAAGCCAAAAGTCAAATCAATTTGATTTGATTCCAATTCATTTAATCCAAATGAATTTATTTAATCCAAATCCAATCCATTTAATTTGTGACATAAAAAGCAAAGAACCACCAATTAGAACAACAAGAAGAAAAAAAATCCAAAAAAAGGAAGACAGCCTTCCGGCCAAAATGGAGGCATAGGTAGATACACTTTGCCTTCTCACACAACCAAAAAAAGGACAAGAGATTTTAAAACAAAAAATAACCAGAACTGCCAGAAAATCAAACTGTATGGAAGTCTGACAACCAAGGAGTTAAAGAAACATTCACCCAGACTGGTAGGAGGGACAGAGACAGACAGCTGAGGTAGACAGGGCTCAAGGTAAGGCAGTGGCTGGAGGACCAGATAACAGCTGGAAGACCTGAGGTCCCACATTTATGTGTGGATAAACTGGGAGGAACAACTCGAGAGCAAGAAAGACCATGCTACCCAGGGTTCCAGGGCAGGGAAATAAAGCCTCAAAACCTCTAACTGTGAAACCTGTGGGGATTGTGGCAGCAGTAGAAGTAACTCCCAGCCTCACAGGAGAATTAGTTAGAGAGACACACAGGATCCTAGAAGGTACACAAACTGCCCACCTGATGGGAATCAGCACCAGAAGAATCAGCACTAAGTGATGAAGAGATAGCCAACTTATCAGATGCAGAGTTCAGAACACCGGTAATCAGGATGCTCATAGAAATAGTTGAGTATGAAGCCCTGCCTAGCGGTAGCTCAGTGGATTGAACGCCAGCTGTGAACCAAAGTGTCGCAGGTTCAATTCCCAGTCAGGGCACATGCCTGGGTTGCAGGCCAGGTCCCCAGCAACCACACATTGCTGTTTCTCTCTCTCTCTTTCTCCCTCCCTTCCCTCTCTAAAAAATAAATAAAATCTTTTAAAAAAAGAAATAGTTGAGTATGGTCACACACACAAAAAAAAAAAAGAGAGAGAGAGAGGCTTAGGAACCTCCAGGACAACTTTAAATGTTTCAATATCTGAATCATAGAGGTACCAAAAGGAGAAGAGAAAGAGCAACGAGTGGAAAAATTATTTGAAAATATAATGACGGAGAACTTCCCCAATATGGCAAAGGAAACAGACTCTCAAAAAGTCCAGGAAGCTCAGAGAGTCCCAACGAAGTTGGACCCAAGGAAGCACACACCAAGGCACATCATAATTACATTACCCAAGATGAAAGATAAGGAATCTTAAAAGCATCAAGAGAAAAGGAGACAGTTACCTACAAAGGTGTTCCCATAAGACTATCAGCTGATTTCTGAAAAGAAACCTTGCAGGCAAGAAGGGGCTGAAAAGAAGTATTTGAAGTCATGAAAGGCAAGGACCTACATCCAAGATTACTCTACCCAGCAAAACTATCATTTAGAATGGGAGGGCAGATAGAGTACTTTCCAGATAAGGTATAGTTGAAGAAGTTCATCATCACCAAGCCCTTATTAATGAAATGTTAAAGGGACTTATCTAAGAAAAAGAAGATCAAAACTATGAACAGTAAAATGACAACAAACTCACAACTATCAACAACTGAACCTAAAAAAAAAAAAAAAAAAAAAAACTAAGCAAATAATTAGAACAGGAACAAAATCACAGAAAAGGAGATCACATGGAGGGTTATCAGCGGGGAGGTAGAGCGGGAGAATGGGGGACGAGGTACCATGAATAAAAAGCAAAAATGACAGGTACAAACCAGACAGGGGGAGGTTAAGAACAGTATGGGAAATGCAGAAGCCAAAGAACTTATATGTATGATCCATGGCATGAACTAAGGTGGGGGAATACTGGTGGGAGGGAGGGTGCAGGGTGCATGGGAATAAAGGGGAGAGAAAAAATTGGACAACGGTAACAGCATAATCAGTAAAATATATTTTTAAAAAATAAAATAAAATAAATGAAGACAGTATAAGCAGCCTCTGGGACAACCTCAAGAGATCCAATATTCACATCATAAGGGTGCCAGAAGAAGGGAAAGAGCAAGAAATTGGAAATCTATCTGAAAGAATAGTGAAAGAAAACTTCCCTAATTTGGTGAAGGAAATAGACATATAAGTCCAGGAAGAACAGAGAATCACAATTATGATGCAAGCAAAGAGGCCTACTCCAAGATGCATCCTTATTAAAAGGTCAAAGGTTAAAGATAAAGAGAGCCTCTTAAAAGCAAGAGAAAAGAAGTTACTGGAATGCTGCCAGATGGGAGGGGAGAGGGAGAGAATGGGTAAAGATGATGGTGGGGTTAAGAAGTACAAATAGGTAATAACAGAATAGCCATAGAGATGTAAAGTACAGTATAGGAAATGGAGTAGCTAAATAACTTATACGCATGACTCACAGACATGAACAATGGTAGCAGGACTGCCTGAGAGAGCTGGGGGCGCTGCCTGGAGAGGAGTGAAGGGGGAAAAATCAGAACAATTGTAATAGCATAATCAATATAATAAAAAATAAAAATAAGTATTTAGCCCACTAGATAGAATTGTTCCACGACTAAAATGAGACCACTAAGAAAGGCAGATAAATCACACAGAAAATTAAGTTCACGATTTCCAGTTGTCTCGCCATTTAAGTGTCTTAACATCAATATCTATACACAATCATTCATGGCTCATGGCAGGTTTAGGAGTAAAAATATGAAAACAAACTATTCCCCCATTCCTATCCCAAGAAAGCATATACCCCTGTATCTCATATTAGCCTTAATGGATCCCTAAGTTTAAATCAGTGATTCTTAACTAGGGGCAATTTTGTCTCTCAGGAAACATCTGGCAGTATATGGAGATATTTCTGATGGTCCCAACTGGGGACAGTGCTACTACTATCTCGTGGATAAGGATGGTGCAATACATCCCACAATGCACAAGACAGCCTACCACACCAAATAATTATCTAGCCCAAAATGTCAATGGTGCCAAGGTTGAGAAACCATGATCTAAAAATATCCTATTACTATATAGAAGTTTTCCCAAAAAGTATATTTTTGTCCCAGTGTTTTTGGGCAAATTCTTATTTTTATTGAAAACATAACAAGAAATAAGCAGCTTGATTATTTCAGATGGGAAACTCCTGGTACCATTAAATTCCCATTTCAAAATCCCCAATCTAAATGGGGAGGAAGTGAGGCTGATTTTTCTCTGTATATCTGCACCACATAAAAACAAGATTTTAAAAAAATGTTATTTATTTATTGTTAGAGAAGGAGAGTCAGAGAGAAACATTGATGTGTGGTTGTCTCTAATACGCTCCCTCCTGGCTACCAGGCCTGAAACCCAGGCATGTGCCCTGACTGGGAATCAAACTGGCAACCCTTTGGTTCACAGGCTGGTGCTCAACCCACTGAGTCACACACCAGCCAGGGCTAAAAACAAGTTTTTAAAAGAACTCCAACCCTTATTTTTTAATTGCACCTCCAATTCATGAAAACATTATTTATGTCACCAAGGTAAGTTTCGTATACTTTACTTCTATCTTACTTTTATACAAAATATTAAAACGTTCACTTTTATGTGATAGGAAAACATAACATGAGACCAACTTTTAACCAATGTCATTTTTATATATCAGGTTGATAAGTTTGATAATATGTTGATGAAACTGGAGAAAAAAACACAAACACTGTTGTTGAATGTAAATTACCAATACCTATTCGAATTAAAAATATGTTTTGGCCTCAAATTATAGCCACTTAACTAATATACATACTCACACATGTGCACAGATATGAAAAGGAATGTTCATTGTTGGCAGTAACAGAAGAATGGAGACAACACAAATGTCTACCATTAGATGGGTAGTTAAATAAATTATTGTATATTCAGGTAAGGGAAAGTGCTGAAGTTCTGAAAATAATAAGGGAGAGCTGTATGTGTTGGTATAGAACAATCTAGACCAATTAAGCTTAAGAAAGAATCAGTAATAACAATAATGAGCCACAAAATGATATGCAGCTTACTCAAAGGAAACATAAAAAATATATACACCATTTGCATATACATCAGACTGTCGCTGGAAATACACACACAAGAAACAGGCAAAAACAACTGCCTCTGAGGAGACTGAGGGCCCAGAACAGGAAGGAGACTTTCACTGGCATGGTTTGAATTTTTTTTAACATGGGTTTATACCAGCTCTTTTATTTACTGACTGCAAAATTTAAAGAACTCAAATTCTGAGCCTTAGTATTCTCCAATTTGAAATGATGATAATAATAGCCTAGCTCATTGGGTATTATAAGATCAAATGAAAGAGCATAAAATGCTTTATAAATTATAAAGCAGAACACAAAATTGTAAATTAGTCCTCTGAATGAATTCTCCAAACCAATTATAATTATTTTTATCATTCTTCTGACCAATTTCTCTAAACCCGAAGATGTTTGGGATGAAATGTGAGTGCAGATGCAATATTACAACACAGACTTTTTTACTTTATCTGTAGTTACTGGCTTCAATTTTAAAAAGTAGATTTTCAAAAAGTTATCACAGAAATGCTAAGTCAACTGACTACAGAAGGAATACATGCTCACCACTGAAAAGAAGGTAAAAAAGACTATACCCACACTATTAAAAAATCTTGGGGTTTTTCCTTCTAGTCTTTTTTTCTTTGCATGTTTAACTAGATTAATCGTTTAAATGTTTTTAAATGTTTCCACTTTACTGTAATACAACATTGGAATTACATTCTCAGATTATTAGAAGCTTCTAATAAAGATAATTTTTAATGAAGGCACAATATTTTATCTTCTTGATCAGAGTTCAACCACTTTAAAATGAAATTCCAGGATGTGAACTCTGCCTGGATTAACTTTTTATTTATTTCTGCAAGTAACCAGGTTATGTATCTTTCTCTTTCTGTCCAACCCCCTAACAGAGTTCCAATTTTACTAAGTCCAAAACTCACATATAAAGTGCATTTATAATTCCTTGAAAAGCAAGTACAACACCTTATATTGAGCTCTAAATCAGACTATTAGTGAGAGAGGAAATAACAACTATGATTTGTTGCTAAATAAAGATGCTCAATCTTTTTCTACTATGTGTTAGTCTAGTATCATCCTGTCTGCAAAAAGAGTGAAAACAAAGAAATATACTCTGAGGTTATTCAGGGAAGACTCCTATTGGACAAACCCAAATGTTCCTAATTAATTTTAACTATGACAACTCCTCCCAAATGCTGAACATTCCAAGCCATTTTTGAGAATAGTTAGTATCATTCAAAAAAGAAAGGGCTTCCTGAGAATACTGGATTATCACTTACATATTCTGCTCTGTACTTATTGTCATAATTGTTAAACCAGCCCATTAAGGTGATACATTTATTAACACAACTGCATAATTTTTTAAAATTGAAAATAAATACCAGAAACTGAAATTATGGGAGATTTTTCCCTCCAATTTTTAAATTTTCTATAATGCAGTTATATCACTCTTACAATTTAAAAAAGCGTTAAAAGGATAATTATTCTTATAGAATTTATTGTTTTAAACCATACACTAAAATTATTTTAAGTCTCATTCTAAGGACCTTTTTATTATTAAAAAAGAAAAATCCTTGACCTGGCCAGCATGGCTCAGTAGGTTGGGCATCAGCCTGCACAGTGAAGGCTCCCAGGTTTGACTCCTAGTCAGAGCACTTGCCTGGGTTGAGGTCAGGTCCCAGGTCAGGGTGAGTGTGGGAGGAAACCGATTAATATTTCTCTCCCACTCTTTCTCCCTCCCTTCCCCTTTCTCTAAAATAAACAAATAAATATTTGTTTAAAAAGACAGATTCAGGATCAACTCTTTAAAAAAATCCTTGCTAAATTAAAAGAAAACTTCAGTATAAAACTACTGGAAGACTACTTAAAAGACTCATATCATGCCTATTTCAATAAAATAAAACCTTTATCATCATCAAGAGCACTACTACACACCCATAATTGTATTGTCAAGATAGCATGAAAGACAATGAAGATTCAGAAGCACAAGACCTGTCTTCCATTCTCAAGTTCACTACCTAATTAGGACAACAGGGGATATACTGAAAAAGAGAATCAAAAATACACGGGGGCATGCCAAGCATCTAGTGCACAGAGAGGTATAGTGAAATAAACTGCTTTTGTTGGAGTCCTACAGACCTTGGTTCAAATCTTAGCCCTTCCATTTACTATTTACATAAATTACTTTCCTCATTTGTAAAATGTTAAATTAAGTGACATTAAATTTCTGTCATATAGTAATGCCCAAAGGGAAGCTAACAGTATTACTGTTATTATTAGGGATACAGTCTTGAGGAAGAAATGGGCAACTGGAAAATTTTTTGAAGAGAAGTATTAATATCTTTTTTGTAATCTACCACCATAAGCAAAAATCACAAGATCTTTCTCAAGTTTTACTTCACATTGACAAGAAAAAAACTAAACATCCAGTGAAAACTACTAAAATTAGAAAACACTAATGTACACAGCACTAAGTACCCTGGGGAAGTCACCACTAAACCTGCACATCGTAGAATATGACCTATAAAAAAGAACGTTAGTTGGAAAGGTCCTTAGATCAGCTAATTCAAACTCTCCTACTAGAATGTAAGCTCCGCGTTTTGTCTCCAAGCTCCAAGATTGTTATCTATTTTGTTATTAGTATATCCTCAGTACCCTGAATAATTACTAGTACAGAGAATGCTCAACAAATATTCATTGAATAAATATTAAAGTTAAGAAAACTGAGGCCTGGAGACTTAACTCAATGCCACACATTGAACTAAGCTTGGCAGAGCTGGGACTGGAGCTAACCTTTCATTATTCTAATAGTTTATCTTCTCTGGTAGCTGGAGAATAATAATTTAGATAATTTATTTTGGTGGTTGGGGAGTTGAAGGTTGGTTGGCAGGCAGAGGAAGGAAGGAGTAAATTAAAACATTTTTTCACATTCTCCTCTGTCAGTTTTGCTTAATTGATAAAGGCAAAAAAAAAATTTATAAACCTGGCTGGTGTAGCTCAGTGGATTGAGCTCGGCTGCGAACCAAAGTGTCGCAGGTTCGATTCCCAGTCAGGGTACATGCCTGGGTTGCAGGCCATGACCCCCAGCAACCGCACATTAATGTTTCTCTCTCTCTCTCTCTCTCTCTCTTTCTCCCCCCCTTCCCTCTCTAAAAGATAAATAAATAAAATCTTTTAAAAAATTTTATAAACACAATTCCAACACAGTGCCTACCACATAATAAGCAGTTAGCAAATATTTGTCGAATAAATGAGCCCACTCCCAAACCATTATTTTCTCATGACTAGAGGTGGAAACTAACTCCAGCATCTGTTTAATCTTTGTAACAGCCATAGAGCCCTTTAGAATTTTCAGCCAAACAGAAGACAAAGTTATTAATCACCTTCATCCAGATGGGCACTGAGGGAAAAGAGATGAATTAAAAGACATCCCTGCCCTCGAGGATCTCTCTCTCTCTCTCTCTCCCTCTCTCTCTCTCTCCCTCTCTCTCTCTCTCTCTCTCTCTCTCTCTAGAGTTCACCTAAGTCTGTCTGCATCTGTTTCTGTCCCTGCCTGTGTGTGTGTGTGTGTGTGTGTGTGTGTTGGGGGAAGGGGTTGACATAAACACATCAATAATGAATGTGAAACCAGGTTGCACTGTTATCTCAGTTTATTGCCTCAAGCAGTTAAACTAAATTAAAAAACACAAATTAGCAAAGTTTTAGATTAACAAGGAGGTACATTAGGGTATATTAACACTTGAGAAGATTCTTTTTTGTGTGTGCCTTTACAAAATATCTTAATGTCTTAAAATCAAAACACTCCAAATTGACTTATTAGACTTGTCAATACAAATGAACCATCTACGTCCTCATATATGAGACTCTGAAGGATATTACTCCCAATTCAGTATTTATTCTGTGTATGTTAACACTTAAATATATTTTAAAAAACACAAGAACAATTATTTAACTGCCTATAAAACTGACAGAGCCTGAAGAAAACCTCCAGAAATGACAGTAAAGAGAAACTAAAAACATTATCCAGGGAGAGAATAAAGTAGGCACACAGCTAAGTAGTAAATCTACAGAAGTCTTCAAGAGACCAGAATCTTCAAGAGGGGGAAAACTCCTCCTCAGAATTGGTCAAAAGAACCAGAGAGCAACAGCCTGCCAACAGGACCTTGTTTATTAATGCAACTCACTAACTAGACTCATAAAAAGTGAACACCCGAAAGTCAATGTTGCCATTCCTCAAATTTGAGTTTCAGGAAGACCCTTCCAAAGTGATTCGCCACCAAAACTAAATCACCACAGTCCAAAGATTCTTCCCCATTACCTGCTTGTTAAAATAGGATAAGCAACACCAAACAAATTGGGAAATAAACAGACTTCTTACAAGACTGGTAATTTCTGCAAGCTGAAGCTGTTTTACCTAAAACACATGTTCGTATGTGGTTCCTGGTTTCTGGGGAGAATATTTTTCACTCAGTCTATCGTAGTGCTAAGTGGAACACCCCAAAACTCTCTGTGCCCAAAATGTATACCCTATCTGTGTTAAAATCTTACGAGCACTGACAAATTCAGGTCAAGGAGACTACAAGGTGGCCGGAAGATACTACAAGGCAAACAGGAAGGCTGGGGTGGGCCCCGAGGGGAAAGTACCTGGCCACCAGCTGTGGAGAGAACAGGATGAGAAGTTGAAACTGGGTAAGTTTTGGTCAGAGTAGTGGGAAGGAATTGACAGGTGCATATCACCTCACCATCCTGGACACCACAGGAAGATTATAATTGGCTTTCCTTTTACAAAGAGGGAGAAACCAGGATCCTAGAGTGAGTGATGCTGAGAGGTTGTCTGGGAAGCACAAGGACAGGGTTCTGAAAGAAAGAGAAAAGGAAAAGACCCGAGAACCGCTTTTGATGAAGATTCCCCCAGAATGAGTAATCTCTAGGGTCGGTTCCCAGCCCAAGATTGATGGCACCACCACATCTGTTGAAGGATGTTTTCCTGTTATCCGCTTGGACAGCGATCAAATGAAATCCCACCGGGTAGGAATGGAAGCAGAGGTGAGCAGGAAAAGACTAATCGAGGGTCTGCCCTGGAAGGAAACCTGATCAGGAGGGGAAGAGGCTGAATTCAGGGAGGGCTAGCTAGATAAGTACTTGGGTAGGATGAGACTTATTTGGAATAGAGAACCCTGGAGGAAACTGTTGGCGAAGGGTTGCCTTTCCTTGGACTCCAGTAGAAACAGGCCGGTTTAAGGAGAAAAGATGCCGTGAACGTCAGGCTCGGGAAGGTGACTAGAACTGGGGTAAGCGCTTTGCCCGGCGGAGGGCTGACCCGGGGTTGAAGCTGATCAGCAGTAGCTCAACAGGCGCTCACCTGGGACAGACTGGCTAGGAAGGAGGAAACTTCTTGCGAGAGTGAAAGCTGAGTGGAGGGAGAGGGGCCGGGCACCAGCTGAGCGGGGCTGGGGGCACGGTCAACTCAGTTTGGGTGGGGAGGAGTAGAAAGGAAGGGGCGCCAGGTGGGGCGGGGCCGAGGGCGCCCAGCGACCACAGGTGGGGTCCGGGCATTCTAAGCAGAGCTGCCAGTTCGGGATGGCGCCCTCCCTCCGGCACACGCGCGCACGCTCCTGCTCTCCGCCGCCCCGCCCGGGGCCGGGACAAACAGCACGAGTCGGTGAACCAGAGAGGGTGGTGGGGGAGGGGGCTGGTCGGGAATACCGGCCGACCAAGCCCAGCGGATGGGCTGGCGGCGTTACCTGTGTCAGGGAGAGCTGGGCCGCCGCAGCCATGGTGTTTCCATCATGCACGGGAGGGGAAGGAAGGACTGGCGGACGGGGGCTAGGGCGGGGAGAAGGCGGAGGGAGCGGCCAGAGGCAAGGCCGGGGCGGGCAAGCGGGCGTCTCCCCTAACTTCGACAACTTCCCTCCTCTCACCCGCCCCGCCCCGCCTGGCCCCGCCCGCCCCAGCAGGCCGGGCGGCACCCAAATCCTGGCGCCGGAGTTTGCGCCGCGGGACTGGAGCCTGACACCGAGGGCGGAGCCGCTTGGGAAAACCCAGAGCACACATGAAATTAAGGATAATGGGTTTTGAAGGCACTGACAACTCCGGATTGTCCTGTGAACTTTAGGCAGATCTTCTGCTTCTATAAAATAAAGTAAATATTTTTTTAAATTTTAATTGGGGAAATTATACCCCAAATCCAGGTTTCTTGTGAGGACTAAATGATACTCATATAATGATATAAAATAATAACAGTACTTTATATACACATCAAAATCTGTGCTAGATGCTTTACTTTTTAATTGTATAAAAGAAAGAACTGAGACATAAGCTGTACAAATGAGGAAACCAAAACATTTTTTAAAAGTGCCATAGCTAAGGTCATACAGCTAATTAAATAGCTTAAATAGGATTCAGATCTAACTACAAAACCTTTCATCTAACCATCTCCTTTAGGGTGTGATGTTGAAAAGAAGACTTAAGTCAGACCCTCTAGGAGCCAACATCTAGGAAGGAGGAGGATGGAATACTTTCCTTGCCTGCTTGCTGCCTGCCTCTGTAGATTCCTCAATAAAAGAGCACTGGGCCCTGACCACGTAGCTCAGTTGGTCAGAGCTTCACCTGGATACACCAAGGTTGTGGATTCCATCCCACCAATGAATGCATAAATAAATGGGAACAACAACTCCATGTTTCTCATCACTCTCTCTTACTTTCTTTCTCTCTCTCTCTCATCAAATTAAAAAAATTAAAAATAAATATAAATAAAAATATTAAAAGAGCCCTGAGACCACTTTAGTTGCCTCCTAACTCATTCAATAGTCCACCTGGCAAACTCCTCCTACTTTCTCAAGACACCAGTATCACCTCCTTCGCCAAGTCAGAATTACACACTCTCCTTTTCAACATTTTTTTTCCTTTACCTTATGAAGTCGTCATCACCCCAGTTACTGTTTACATCTGTCTACCCCTCTAGACCAGAGCTCCTCAATGACAAGGACTGTTTCAGATATACTTCTATACCCTCAGACCCTAGCACGTAGTACATACTCAATAAAGATCTTTGTTCCTATTGTATTAAATATAATACAACTAACACTTTCTCATGATGCCATCTTCAATTAGAATAGCCAACCAGTTACTTGAAGCCCTCATATTTAAAGACTTGGCTTATATGCTACTTATTTGAAGGAGCCTTTTAGGAACTCCCACCCTACTTCTTAGTTGCTCTTGTATATTCCATATTATACTCTGCCTTGTCCTTTTAGTTAGTTGAGGACTTTTTTGCACCCCCTACTACACCTTAAAATCCTTGAGGACAGTGTGCTAATTCATGAGTACATCCCCCTCATAGTTTAGTCTAGCACAGGGTAACCCTCAATAAATGTGTTTACCCAGAATTGGTCATCCTTTCTCAGTCATGGCAGCTTCCCACAACAATAAGCCACAACTCTGTCAGGCCCACACCCCTGTTACCATTATCACAGCAGTTTCTTCTGGCTCACCAGGAAGGCCAGCTGAATGAGAAGACCCAGGACTGACTTAGCCCCACTGAAATTTTTAGATTTTTTCCACCACAGACAAACCACCCAGATATGCCCTCAGAGACTCCTGACTTCATTCAGACTTCCTTTCACAAGGTCCAGCCATGAAGAGCGAGTCTGCAGGTCTGTTGAGCAACCACTTACTGAAAAGTCTCCCTTAACCTCTTTTTGCTGTTATTCTTTTTGACTCAAGAGAGAAGGGGAGATATTGTTTTAAATTACTCCACCCTCATACCTCTATCAGCTATAACCATAGCTGATGTTTCTGCTTGAATTTTCTATTTTCCATTATCACATCTGAGCTTTGCAACAGACTGCAAGATATACTTTATATACGAGATAACTGAAGGTCCTAGACCAGGGCTGTCCAACTCATTTTCACCGGGAGCCACATCAGCCTCGCGGTTGCCTTCAAAGGGCCGAATGTAATTTCAACTCCTTAACAGTTAAGGAGTAGTTACATTTATACAGTCCTAAAATTATTTTGGCCCTTTGAAGGCAACTGTGAGGCTGATGGGGCCCGCCAGTGAAAATGAGTTGGACAGCCCTGTCCTAGAGGTTAAGTGATTTGCCCAAGGTTATTCAGCTCATAACCAAAGCAGTGGAGCATAGCGGAATAAACAGGGCTGGGACATCAGAAACATGCAGGTTCCAGTGCTAGCTCTACCACTTTCTAGCTGTACAGTCTTAGGGTGGTTGTCAAGATGAATAAAATAACATATATAAAAATACCTACCCTGGCTGGCGTAGCTCAGTGGATTGAGCGCGGGCTGGGAACCAAAGTGTCCCAGGTTTGATTCCCAGCCAGGGTACATTCCTGGGTTGCAGGCCATAGCCCCCAGCAACCGCACATTGATGTTTCTCTCTCTCTCTCTCTCTCTCTCTCTCTCCCTTCCCTCTCTAAAAATAAATAAAGTCTTTAAAAAAAAATTTTTTTTAAATCTGTTTCACTGTTTAAAAAAAAATACCTAAAGATGTAAATATATAAATTTAGTTAAGAAATCTGAAAGTGATGGAATAAATAGCTTTCAGGAATACAAATTCACTTGCTAGTCAAGACAACTCCTCCAAATCAAATGAAATACAAGGTATTACTCTTGAGTGAATAGATTGGAGTCCCAGGTGTATAGAGTTTCCTAGAAAAGCAATGTGGGGCAGCAAGGAGAATATTGGGGTCGCTTACTATGTGACCTCAGGCAAACCATCTAACCTGTTGAGCCTCAGTTTCTCACGTATAAAAATAAGTAAATCAATGTGAAAAATGTTGAGGAAATACAAGGAATTATTGCTATACTTATTTTGTGACTGATGTTAAGTCAAAAACAACACATATTTATCCAGCATTGCTTTTCACAGTTTATAAATGTTTTTACATACAGCATCTAGCACAACTCCTTGAGTCAAATGGACACATGACAGAAGTTTGTTGAACTGAATGCATAATCTCATGTGTAGTTATTATTTGGATGCTTATTTTATCCCCATTTCAAAGTTAAGAAAATCAAGGAACAAATATTTTATAAATGATTTGTTTCAGTAACTGTCACTTAGAGCATGTTTGGGCCTTGGTTAAAATAATAAAAATGATAATTAGACTCCTCAGCCAGGGAAGAGTATAGGTAAGAATCACTAAGTGGAAATTGCCCTAAGCCCCCTTTCAGACCACCAGTAATTTTCACTAGCTTCCTCCTCCGCTCACTGGTTCTGGTTTAAAAACTTGATACATAGTGGAGGATGGGAATGATAATCCAGACTCCCCAAAATGCCTAGAATTTCTGGGACTGGATTTTTGTAAATGACACACCAATGACAGTTTGTGAATGTGTGTCCCAGATCTCATCAAATCACTGGGTCATATCCCAAATCTATTTTAGGAGAGTAAAATGCAGATGATGGAAGATATGTTATTATTTAATTCATTGTAACAAGAAAGAGCTTTTTGGAGCAGACAAAAAGGACTTAAATGTCTCTGGGTCTCTATACCTTAAATTTCTCATGTGTACATGGGAGGTAATAATATCTACCTTGTAGGGATGGTATAAGGGTTAAAAATCACGCAAAATGTCCTATCAAAGAGGCTGACCTGGAATAGATATTCAGTAAGTGGTAGCTGTAAGGATACCATTCTCCAACATCACTTCATCATTTAACTCTCTATCCCTCAGACAACCCTCCAATTGCTAAGTCAGTTTTGCAGGTGTCTTGGCCATAAAAAAAGAGTGCCTTGAACAGCTGACATACTTATCTCTCTCATCGGGAAAGATGTTCTCTAGGTAAACAAAGTTGTGTCTGATGACTCAAATCTGGATACTGATAACCAACAATTGCTGCTTTTATATGCATTATTTTATTTAATCCTCACAACAACACTATAGGGACTATTAATTAATTTTATTTTATAGAAGAGGTATTTGTGCAAATTCATGGTGACAAGACTGGAAATTATATACAGGTCTTCTGACTTAAATGTGCTTTTTACTAAGGCATATTGCTGGTGTCCTGCAGACATTGACCACCCCTAAAAAGAATGAATAAAACAATGTTGACCATTAGAAGCCGGAGTTGAGACTCTGGATTTATAATAACCCTAAATCCAAGATGATCTAAAGAGAAGACTTAGATAATGAACAGTTTTTTCATTAGCCTGTCATTCCATCTTTCCATCCTACTGTATACTCCCACTCCCCCTCCCCAACTTACGGTTAAAGGAAACCACAGCTACTTTTTTTTATTTCTTTATTGTCCAGCTTTTGGAGGTGACCATGATATCAGCTCTTCATAAACACAGCACATCTGTGATGTCACCATTTAGAAATGCAGAATGATTGATTGACACTCTGAAAAAAAACAACTATGAGGAGCTCTCTGACTATACAAAGAACCAATTTATTTGCATGAGGCTGAAAAAGGACTTCCATATAAATGGTGCTAAGTTACAAAAAAAATTATACTACAATTGTAATGGTAATCTGGAGCTCACGCTTCCAAGCTGCTGGTTTCATAAATATAGCCCATTATTGTTCATGCTTGCCCAGGGCAGAGAGAGTATGTGAGGCTGCACAATAATAACGATTGTGCTACACAAATAACTGTACCCGTGCCAAGGACTGAGAAGAACAAGCAGTAAGAGATTTTTAAATGCCACACACACTCAGTGGTGATAGGACAGTTCAAAACTGTCATCATTGCTCATTTTTCAGGGCATCAGGTGTCCTGGGAAAAGCCTAAATTTAGGGCTGGGAAGGATCAACTTGATCTAGTGTCTACTCTGCAACTTTCTAGTTTTGCAACTTTGGACAAGTCAATGAACGATACCAAGCCATGTTTTCCTCCTCTAAGCTGAAGGTAATAATAGCACCTGCCTGATAGTGCTATTATGGTGATTAAATGAGGTTTCATGTGAAAGCAGTTAGCTAGATACCTGGCATACAGCAGACACTAGATAACTGTTAGCTCCTTTTCTTCCTCTTGGAGAATAATTAGGGTTTAAGAAGCCAGAAACAAAATAGAAATTCTTTTTAAAGAGCTGCAGTGGTTTTGCAAAGCCTACCTCAATGAGTTTTTAAATAAAATGTATTCATCCATTAGTAAAAATTTTTAAGTACTATACAGTGAGGGAAATTATTACATTTATGTCCCAGAAATTCCGCTGGTTTCTGTGAACAAGCAAAGCAGATTTACACTTCCCCTATTTCCTTCCTTTCTCTTTTCTTTTGTTTTTCTTATGAAGGGCCCTGGAAGCTCTAAGAAGCCAAATGAAAGAAAGAAAGAAAGAAAGAAAGAAAGAAAGAAAGAAAGAAAGAAAGACCATGAGAAAAAATATTTGCACTCAAGACTGCAGGTCCTTTCATCTGCAGATTTCAAAGCATTGTCTCCATCACTAATTACTAGCCCTGCTTAACATGTGGGAGTGCTAAGGCACCATCAAATTAAGAAGCTTGCCCTAAATCACAAGGCAAGTCAGCGGATGGGCTACAGACAGAACAAAGCTGTCCTGTTTGCCAGCCTTGGGCTCTAAAGTAGGACACATGAGAGTCAACAGTCTTCAAATAATGAGGAGAAAAGTTTGGGGAATTCTGATTCCAAACCTTTGAATCACTGTATGACAGGAGCGCGGGCTTTGGAGTCCAGTTTGACTTCAAATCTCAGCTCAGGCCCTTCTGGTTGCACAGCCTCAGTCAAATTACAGATTACAGTTTAGTTTCCTGTTCTGTAAAATGCGGAAATTCTTACTTCTCCAAGTTTGGGGAAAGTTAAATGATGCAACTTTTGTGAGAGATCCTAGCGCAATGTCCTGCACTTAGCAGGTTCACATAGTTGGAGAAAACTAAGACAATCCACATATAGATATAAAGACAAACAACTCTTTCAGTCAAATATTTTTGAAGCCATAATCACAGTTGTGTCTCAGTTTAAAACGATGACTTGTCTTGAACGTCTCATAACACAAATAAAGGATGCCTTGTTCTGGCCTTTGGTGCTTTTCTTTCTTGATACTATGCTTTTAAAAAAAAGATTTTATTTATTTATTTTCTGAGAGAGGGGAAAGGAGGGAGAAACGGGGAGAGAGAAATATGTATTGGTTGCCTCTCAAGTGAACTCCAACCAAGGGCTGAACCCATGACCTAGCATGTGCCCTCACCAGGAGCTGAACAGGAGAACTTTTGCTTTGTGGGACGCTGCCCAGCCAACTGAGCCACACTGGTCAGTGCTGTGCTTTCTTTCATAGCCCAAATCCAACGTATTAGCAAGTTTGTCGGCTCAACCTCCTATATACATCTGAAATTCCAATTCTATTTTCAAAATATATTCCACATCTGACCATTTCTCATTATCTTCGCTGCCACCATTGCCTCTCTCCCAGACTATGGCTAAAGCTTTTGAACTACTCTCCCCAATTCTGTGCTTGCACTACAGTCAGTTTTCTTTATCACAGAGTGAGTGTGTTAAAACATGTCAGATCTTGTCATTTCCCTGCTTAAAACCCTCTGGGCTTTCTCATCAACTCCTGACAACTGCCCACAATGGGGCCAGATCTTTCCAGGTGAAGTATATCCTGGCAAAGCACAAAAGAGCAAGTATTACTTTGGTAGAGCAAGGTAAAGATGAAAAAGGAAGTCTAACAGGCAGAGGGAATAGTGTGCCCAAAGAAAGGCTCAGAAGCTAACAAGAACAAGGAACTGGGAAAAGTATTGTAATCAGCTGGGCTGGATTTTGTTAGGGTGCAAGGTTAAGGTGAGATGCCTTATGAGCAAAAAAGAAATGAAATCTTTATTCTAAGGGCAATATTGAGTCACTGAAGTGTTCCAAAGGTGGAAAATAAAAATCCAGTGTGTTTTAGAAAGGTTACTGTCTTCAACATTGTACTGAGAGTTCTAGCCAGGCCAAATAGGCAAGCAAATAAAAGAAATAAAAGGCATCAAAGTAGGAAAGGAAGATGTAAAACTATCTTTATCCACAAATGAGATGATAGCTTATATAGAAAATCCTAAAGAAACAACAACAAAAAAACCTATTAAATTAAAAAGTTTAGCAAGATGTAAGATCTGATATGCTCAGTTGTATTTCTATATACTAGCAATGAATAATATGAAAATGAATTTAGGAAAATAATTTTATTTACAACCACATAAAAAAGAAAAAATATTAAGAATAAATTTAACAAAAGAAATATATCTTGTAACTAAAAACCCCAAGACATCATTGAAAGAAATTAGAGAACGCATAAATAAATGGAAAGATTTCTCATGTTCATGGATTAGAAGACTTACGGTTGTTAAGATGCCTACACGCCCCAATTTGATCTACAGACTCAGCTCAATCCCTATCAGAAGCCCAGCTAACTCCTCTGCAGAAATTCACAAACTGATTCTACAATTCTTATGGAATTACAAGAGGCTCAGAATAGCCAATCTTAAAAATGAAGAGCAAAATGGAAAGATTCACACTTCCTAACTTCAAACTCATCACCAAGACACAGTAATCAAGACAGCATGGTGCTGGCATAAGGAGAAACATATAAATCAATGGAGTAGAACTGAGACTTCAGAAATAAGCCCATATATTTACGGTCAATTGATTTTCAACAGAAGCACCAAGACAGTTCAATGGGGAAAAGAATAGTCTTTTCAACAAATGGCTCTGGGACAAGTGGATTTCCACATGCTAAAGAATGAAGTTGAGCTTCCACCTCATTCCATATACAAAAAACAACTCAGAATAGATCATTGATATAAAACTCTTAACACCCTGGCTGGTGTAGCTCAGTGGATTGAGCATGGGCCTGTGAACCAAAGTGTCACTGGCTCAATTCCCAGTCAGGGCACAGGCCTGGGTTGCAGGCCATGTCCCTAGTACAGGGTGCACTAGAGGCAACCACACATTGATGTTTCTCTCCCTGTCTCCCTCCCTTCCCCTCTCTCTAAAAATAAATAAATAAAATCTTAAAAAAATAAAACTCTTAGAAAAAACAAGTTTCTTAATCATGAAACTATAAAACTCTAAGATATAAATTTTCATGACTTTGGATTAGGCAATGATTTCTTAGACATAACACCCAAAGCATGAGCAACAAAAGGAAAAATAGATAAATTGAACTTTGTCAAAATTAAAAATGGTTGGGCTTCAAAGGACACCATCAAAACCATGAAGACAATCCAAGGATGGGAGAAAAATATTTGCAAATCACATAGCTGATGAGCAAATTTCCCAGGGCGTATAAAGAAATTTTACAACTCAACAATAAAAGGCAACTAAACCCAATTAAAAATGAATAAATGATTTGAATTAGTATTTCTCCAAAGAATATATACAAATGGCCAAAAAGTTCACAAGTTCACAAGAAAGCCCAACATCATTAATCATTAGAGAAATGCACATCAAAATCACAATAAAACACTTTCCACAGCCACTAAAATGGATGTGATTTTTTTTAAAGGGACAATAGCAACTGCATATCCGCATGTTAAATCATGAAATTGTTGGAATTGTTGCAATATCCAGTGTTAGCAAGGATGTGGAGAAACTGGACCCCTCACACATTGCTGATGAAAATGTAAAATGGAACAGCTACTTGGGAAACAATTTGGCAGTTCCTCAGAGTAAAACAGAAAGTTACCATATGCCCCAACAATTGTATTCCTACGTATATAGCCAAAAGAATTGAAAACATATGTCCACATATAATTTTATATATAAAATTCATAGCAGCATTATTCATAATAACCAACCATGAAAACCCAAATGTCCATTACTGATGGCTGGGTGAGAGCATCTGTACAGTGAATGTCAAAAGGTCCAAGAAGTTGAACCCCTTGAGCTCTGGGCCACTCCAATATGAGAGACATGGGAAATGAAGAATGAGCAAAGGAGACTGAGAAGGAGCAACAGTGAGTTTAGAATAAAATCCGGAGTGTATGGTGTCTCTCCTGAAACCAAATGAAGGAAATTTTTTCAGGAAGGTGTGAGCAACTATGTCAAATACTATCATAGGGCTAGTTAGATGAGGACCAAGAGTTGACCGCCAGCTTTATCAATATGGAGGTCATTGGTGACTTTGGTAAGGACAGTTTTAGTTAAAGAAGGGGGTAAAGCCTGATTAAAGTGGGCTCAAGAGAAATTTAAAGGAAAGGATTTGGAGTCAAGAAACATAGATAATTCTTTAAACTTGTTTAACTGAAATGAAAAGCAGAGAACCAGTATGGTAGGTAGAAGGGAATGTGGATTCGAAAGGTTTCTCTTTTTTTAAGATGAAAGATACCATAGCATTTTTTAAAGTTAATATCATGATCATTCAGAAAGAAAAATATTGATAATGTAGGCAAAAGAGAGACTTGTTGGAGCACAGGGGAAAGGACTGGCATTTAGAGTACCAAAGAGAGGGTTGAGTATGCAGGCATGCATGCTGGTGGGTGGGTTATCCACTGACAGGAAAAAGAAAGAGAAGGCATTAGAAGCTTAAGAGAAACGAAGTTATGAAATAATCATTTAGAGAAAGTTTATGGACTTTTAAAATAAAATGGTCGGTAGATAGCACTAAAGGCCCACTTGAGGTTAGTGGTGATGGATTTGAAGAGTCCAGCTGACACTGCTGTGGGTTTTTCTTCGTCCACTTTTCCAAAGAAGGAGAGTTAGATTGTCCAGGGTAAGGGTTTTGTGAGGCAAAATAACAAAACAAGAGCAGGGAAGAAAGAAGAGAACATGCTAAGGGAATGATTAAAAAAACTGACCCTTGGAATTTAAGTGGGTTAAGGAAAGATGTGAAGGACATGAGACAGATGGGGGATGGTGAGGAGGTGTTGGGATCGCTGGCTTGCAGGACCCAGGGGGGTATCAGAGAATTGTTGGAGCTGAGGTGTTGGAAGGAGTGAGATGGAAAGAAAGGAAAGGTAGGAAGATAAGACAGATTATTGGTAGATTCTTAATAAATAAAAACAATTCCTAAAATAATAGTAGCAGACCCTGGCCAGGTAGCTCAGTTGGTTAGAGCATCATCCTCATACACCAAGGTTACGGGTTTGATCTCTGGTCAGGGCACATACAAGAAGGAACCAATAAATACACAAATAAGTGGAACAACAAAACAATAAATTGTCTTCCTTTCCCTCTCATCAATAAATTAAAAAAATAATAATAGTAGCATTAAGACCTGTTCATGCCCTCAAAGTGCTCACTATGCAGTGGGGAAGACAAGGAAGAAATGGATGTAAAAGATTAGTGCAGACAATGCTTGGGGAAACCAAAAGGAACCCTCAAGTGAACATGAGGCTCAGGTCAAGAGAAGCATCCAAAGAACATGGCATTTTAGATGAACCTCAAAATGGAACAAGTGCAGAGCATGGCCCAACACAGCAGTGAAACCACTGCAGCCAGTGTTCAGAAAGCAGTGGCTGGAGCATGAAATGGGAGCTACAGCAGGACCTGAAACTAGAGAGTGGGCTGGGGCCCGGTTAGGAGATCTTCGAGATACCAAGCTAACGCCTGAGCACTTTTCTGTGGGTAACAATGAGGTCAGGGGCCCTTCTATGGAATTGAGCCCATTCGTTAGCACAATGTGAAGTCATACTGGTTTCTGTATCCTGACCAGTCTAAAGTTACTTCCTTCTTTATCATGCACTTAGGTCATATTTAGAGTTTTTACATTTCACTAGGATTTTCTGTTTGTCCTTTTAAAATCATCTCCACTCTATTGTGCTGGCATTGTTAACCTTCTCCAAACAAGGTACTTAAACATGCCCATTCACTTTCCTTCAAGTGGCCTTCAAATCCACTCCCCAGTGTTGGTAGGAAAGTCAAATATGCGACCCCTTAGGGTCCTGCCAGAAGGGGGTGGGAAATAGGTTGACTGCGATCATAACTATGCTGTCCAGAGCATTAGGACCAATTGAAATGGACAAGAGTTGAAGGTGAAGAGTCACATCCTCCCAGGGTAAAGGCAGACGCAAGGGGCACAGTCTCACAACCAAGGTGTCACAATTTTCCTAGGAACTCAGTATCAATACCAATGATGGGGCCAATCTCTTTGCAAACTGTATTTATGATGTCATTTGAAAATACCATAACCTCTGTCTTCACGACTAACCAGAGGAGTGCTAAAACTATTACCTTCTCTACCAAGTCTGTAGCTTTGGCCCAGCCCCTGTCCTCCTCTGGCCCCAAGGTCTTGCCTATAAAACGAGAGGGCTGGATTCACCCTTCTTTAGGGTTTATGCTCTACTTTTTCTGTTATCATTTATTCATTATTAAGCTCATAACATGTGCCAGGCATTTTTCCAAGCAGGAGACCCTCTCTGGAAGGAGAAAGAGGGGTCCCCAAACTCCTGTTATGAATTATGTCGGGCTTTTCTTGTTTAAACACTTGAAAAAAGTGTTAGAAGGTTGCTCTCACACAATTCATTTGAAAGATAATCATTGAAAGGGCTTTGTTTTGTTCCAGCAGCTGAAACGGTAAAACCACCAGAATGACACGCAGCATTTTGTACTGCCCTCAAGTGGTGGCCCACGTGTCTTTTCCTAGCTGCAGTTTAGGAAATAAAATGTGTTTTCAGAACAGTTCATGGCGTCTAAAAGTAGGAGGGTCTTAGAGGGCTTGAGGAAAGGGCATCTGATAGAATCTCTCTTCCTAAAAAGGGAGGGCTGAAGCCCATCATTGTTTGAATCTATAGGGTACATACTTCCTCTTGTTTCTCCTTAAAGAGCTACTATTTGATAACCATGACTCTCTCCAGTCCTATTTCTCTGCTCTTCTTATTCACGGTCAATTTGCTGTAAAGTCATCTACATACTGTTTTTACTTCTTCATCTCCAATTTATTTTTCATTAAAAAAAATTTTAAAAGATGTTCTTTATTTACTTTTAGAGACAGGGGAAGGAAGGGAGAAAAAGAGGGAGAGAAACACCGATGTACAAGAGATACGTTGATCAGTTGCCTCTTGCATGCCCTCAACTAGGGACCTGGCCCGCAATCCAGGCATGCACCCTGATTGGGAATCAAACTGGAGACCTTTCAATTCACAGGCTGGTGCTCAGTCCACTGAATAACACCAGCCAGGGCTCCAACTTATTTTTTAAATGTTTTACTTTTAAGTTACTTCAAAATTCCAGAAGATTTGTAAGAATATTACAAAGAATTCCCATATACTCTTCACCCAGATGTACCAGAAGTTAACATTTTGTTCCAACCTCTTTATTTCTGTGTGTGGTATGTTATATACACATATGGAGATTTCCTGAACCATTTGAATTGTAGTATTTACCCCTAATATTTGAAATACTTCAGTGTGTATTAAAGAACAAGGATATTCTTTTATATAACTATATGCACACCCCTGGCCCAGTATGATGATCAAATTCAGGATATTTAACATTGATGTAATATTTATACATAGTTCATATTCAAAGTTCATTGACTGGCCTGGTAATGTCCTGTATAACAGTTCCCCCCAGCACAGTGTCTGATTCAGTGCCTGATCCCCAATCACGCTCTGCATCTAGCCGTCATGACTCTTCAGCCTCCTTCAGTCTAGAACAGTTGCCTAGTCTTTTCTTGTTATTGTGATATTGACAGTTTTGAAAAGTACAGGCCCGCGTTTTGCAAAGTTTCCTTCTATTTGATTTTGTCTCGTGTTTCCTTATAATTAGATTCTGGGGGTAGGGGGTAGGAATACTGCAGGATACATCAGATGAGGAGAAATGTGGTGTCACTTGATCCCATTATTGATGGTGTTCACTATGATCGGTTGGTTAAGGTGGCATCTGCCAGGTTTCTTCACTGTAAAGTTAGCATTTTTTTCCTCTGTAAATAATGAGTAATCTGTGGAGAGCTACTTTGAAATGCCCTGTCCTCTTTAAAACTTTTGCCCAAAGCTTTTGATATTTACTGATAATTAATTCTTGCCTGAATCAATTACTATGGTGGTTGCAAATGGTGATTTTATAACTCTGTTACTTTGTCTACATTTTTTAGTTGGCATTCTACTGTAAGCAAGACTTTCCCTTCTTTCTTATTTATATATTTATTATCATCAGTATAGACTCATGGATTCTTATTTTACCTAATAGTTTATAATCCATCACTATCACTATTCATTTTAATGTTCAGTTTGTCCCAGATTTGGCCCATGAGAGTCCTGTCAAGCTGGACTGGTATCCATTAGAACACGTCCATTATTTATTTTTTTAGCACTTTTTTAAAACACATATTTATTTTGAGCACTTTCTTGCTTTGTGCTATAATATGATGTTCCAGGTTCATCATGATACTTACCCTGCCTCCCTTGGAAATCATGCATTTTTCCAGAGAGCTCCCCTTTGAAAGGGAAACCAAGATTTAGGCACCAGATTGCTCATTGCTACTGGAGTATAATTGCTTGTACGCCCTTTAAATAGACAGAGCCTGGGGGGAAATGACAACTTTATCTAGTTCAGCTATTCTCAGTCACAAATTCATGACTGATTCCTCTAATTCAGGGGTGTCCAATATGCAACCCACAGGCTGCATGAGGCTTAGGATGGCTATGAATGGCTGTTATTATAGTTGTTAATTATATCAGTTGTTATTTCTCCTCTTTCATTTCTGGTTTTATTTATTTGGGTCCTTTCTCTTTTTTTCTTGGTGAGTCTCGTTAAAGGTTTCTCAATTTTGTTTATCTTTTCAAAGAACCAGCTCTTGGATTCATTGATCTTTTGTATTGTTTTTTTAAGACTCTATTTCATATATTTCTGCTCTGATCTTTAATATTTCCTTCCTTCTACTTTGGGCTTTGTTTGCTTTTCTTTTTCGAGTTCCTTTAAGTGTGAAGTCAGAGTGTTTATTTGAGCTTTCTCTTGTTTTCTTGAGATAGGCCTGTGATGTTATAAATTTCCCTCTCAGGATTGTTTTCCCAGTGTCTCACAGACTTTGGATTCTTGTGTCCTCATTTTCCTTTGTCTCAAGGTATATTTTGAGTTTTTCCTTGATCTCATTGTTGACCCATTCATTGTTTAATAACGTTATTTAGCTTCCATGTCTTTGCATGTTTTTCAGTGCTCTTCTTGTGATTGATTTCTAGTTTCATAGCATTGTGATCAGAGAAGATGCTTGATATGATTTCAGTCTCCTTAAATGTATTGAGAATTGTTTTGTGTCCAAACATGTGGTCTATCTTAGAAAATGTCCCATGTACACTTGAAAAGCATGTATATTCTGCTTTTGGGGGTGTGAAATGTTCCGAAGATATCAATTAAATCCATTTGACTAGTGTGGCATTTAAGGCCACTGCCTCCTTGCTAATTTTCTGTCTGGAAGATCTACCCACTGAAGTCAATGGTGTGTTAAAATCCCTACTGTGTATGACTGTATTTCTGTCCATTTCTTCCTTTATGTCCATCAAGATTTGCTTCACATATTTAGGTTCTCCGATGTGGGTGTGTAAATGTTATCAGGATTATATCCTCGTGTTGGACTCTTCCCTTTATCACTATGTAGTATCCTCCTTTGTCTCTTACTATAGCCTTGGTTTTAAAGTCTATCTTGTTGGATATAAGTACTGCCACCCCAGCTATTTTTCCCTTTCCATTTTCATGAAATATCTTTTTCCATCTTTTCACTTTTAGACTGTGTGTATCTTTCAATCTGAGATGGGTCTCGAGGAAGCAGCATACATATGGGTCATGTTTTCTCATCCATTCAGCTACCCTGTGTCTTTTGGTTGGAGCATTTAAGCCATTTACATATAAGGTGATTATTGATGGATATGTAGTAGTGCCATTCTATTGTTAGACTGTTTTCCTCTGTTGTTTTTCCTTTCTCTTGTTCCTCTTCTTCTTAAAGCAAACTCTTTAACTTTTGTTGCAGTACTGGTTTGTGTTAATAAACTCCTTGAGCTTTTTCTTGTCTGGGAAGCTCCTTATTTCTCCTTCAACTTTAAATGATAGCCTTGCTGGGTAAAGCAAGCCTAGCCTTGGTTGTAGGTCCCTGTTTCTCACCACCTTAAATATTTCCTGCCATTCCTTTCTGGTCCGAATTGTTTGAGTAATCAGATGCCAGTCTAATTGGTACTCCCTTGCAGGTAACTACATGCTTTTCTCTTGCGACTTTTAGGATTCTCTCCTTGTCTTTAAGCCTTGTCATTTTATTTTATTTTATTTTTTTAAAGATTTTATTTATTTATTTTTAGAGAGGGAAGGGAGGGAGAAAGAGAGAGAGGGAAACATCAATGTGTGGTTGCTGGGGGCTGTGGCCTGCAACCCAGGCATGTGCCTTGACTGGGAACCAAACCTGCGATGCTTTGGTTCACAGCCTACGCTCAATCCACTGAGCTACACCAGCTAGGGCAGCCTTGTCATTTTAATTATGACATGTCTCAGTGTAGGTGTCTTTGAATCCAACTTGTTTGGCACTCTCTGAGCTTCCTGAACATGTGTGTCTTTTTCCTTCACCAGATTAAGGAAGTTTTCAGTCATTATTTCTTTAAATTGTTCTCAATCACTTGCTCTCTCTCTTCTTCTCCTGGTATTCCCATGATGTAGATGTTGTTCTGCTTCATGTTGTCCAAAATGTTTCTTAAGCTCTCCTCATTTTTTTAAATTCTTTTTTCTTTAATCTGCTCTGCTTCATTGTTTTTTTCTGCCTTGTCTTCCAAATCACTGATGTGACCCTCTGCTTCATCTAACCTACTGTTTATTCCTTCTAGTGTATTATTTATTTCAGATATTGAGTTCTTTATTTCTGACTGATCTTTTTTTATGGTTTCTATGTCTTTTTTCATGTTTTTGAGTATCCTCATAATCATTACTCTAAACTCTCTATCTGATAAATTGCTTGCCTCCATTTCATCAAATTCTTCTTCTGGAGAATTCTCATGTTCTTTCATTTGATGTCTGTTTCTTTGTTTTCCCATTTTGGCTGCTTCTTTGTATTTTCTGCCCTAGTAGCTAAACTAACCAACATTAAACTGATCAGCTGTTCAGCTATTCAGGCTGTAATCAGCAGCTTGGCTTAAGTGCCACAAAATGGGACAGAGTAATTCCTGCAGGCAGGGATATTACTTCCCCTAAAGCTAATGCCACTTGGAGAGGAGAGCTCTGCCTGAGAGAGATGGCTTCTGCAGTATGGGGAATGACTGAGCACAGGGATCCTGGCAATTGTTCCTTCAGTTCTCTCCCTAGAGCCAACAACCCCAGACTCTCCTCAAGTGTCTCTAGTCCACTCTATCCTCTCTCTGCCAGAGCTCAGGGTAAGTAGCTACAAACTAAATTTGTGCATTGGCCCTTTAAGAGGCTCTCTGAGTCTCTGGCCATCTCTGCCAGCCAGGCAGACATCCTGCTGCTGCCCTGGTTGGTGTGGCTCAGCGGGTTGGTTGCCAGCCTGCAAACCAAAGGGTCACAGTTCTATTCCCAGTCAGGGCATATGCCTGGGTTGCAGGCCGGGTCCTTAGTGGAGGGGTACATGAGGGGCAACCACACACTGATCTTTCCCTCCCTCACTTTCTCCCTCTCTTCCCCTCTCCCTAAAAATAAATAAATAAAGTCTAAAAAAAAAGAGAGAGAGAAGTCTTGTTGCTTTTCACAGCTGGACCTTTCCAGCTCTGGCGCTATAAGCTGGGGAGCCCAGCTTGGGGTTTAGACCTCACATTTCTCAGGGGGAACACCCCAGTCATTGAAATGTTCCTCCAGAACTTCAGATCTGTGTGTCATTTATATGTAGGAGTCATGCCAAATTTCTCAGTATTATATGTGCTATCAAAGCAAGTACACCCCCAACTCATTCTTCAACCTATTTGATGCTCACTTAGTCCCCCTATTTCACTCAGTCTGCTCCTGTCATATCATCAGTGGCCCAATATTTTTATATCCTTATCGTATTTGACCCTTCTACACTCAGCTGACCTCTCCAATTTTCTTGAAACACTCTCTTTTTTTGGTTTTACTCTCTCTTCACAGGCCTCCCCCCACATTCTCCTTGTCTATACAACTGTCATAAAACACGTTGCTCCTCAAGACTCTTCTTGGCTCCTTTTGCTTCTCTCTTTATACTCTCTTCCTACATGATCTTAACTATTTCTGTGTCTCCAAATGCTGTGTTCATCCCAGACCTCTCTTCTGGTCTCTAAATGTATAACCAATTGCCTGATTGACATCTGCTTGACTATCTCACTGACATTTTATGTTTAGCATGTCTGTCAAATCTGCTTTCTCTAGGCTCCTGCCTCTCAGGAAACGTCACCTCTATCCACCTAGCAGCTCTAGCCAGAAACCTAGGGATCATTCTAGATTCCTCTATTTTCCTCCACCACAATGTTCAATCCATCTGGGAAATATGAAAATTTTACCTCCAAAAATAGGTCCAATTAGTCCACTTCTCTCTGTTTCCACTACTACCACCTCATTCATCATCTCTCACCCAGACTATTCATCAGCCTCATAGCTGGACCCCCTTTTATCCCACACACATTCATTCTCCATGCAGTAGCTATAACAACCTTTTAAAAAACTAAGGAAGAATGCAAACTTACATATACTGAATGTTCTTTATATGTTGGGAACTGCTATAAGCACTTTATACATATTTAACCATCACAACAACTCCATGAGGTGAAACCCAATTTCACCTCAATTTTAGAGAAAAGAAAACTGTGGCACAGAGAGATTAAGTAATTCGCCCAAGGTCACACAGCTGGCAAACAGTAGCACTTAGGTTTGGACCCAGACTGACTCTTTACCTTCAAGTTTACCTACCACATGACACTGGATCATGTTACTACCCAGTTTCAAATACCTTCATGGCTTCTCACTCTACTGGGAATAAATTCCCAACTCCATACCAAAGCCTGCTGGGACCTGTAACTGCCTCCTGCTTACCATCCTTTCTCATTTCATGCTGCTTCCCTTTCCTAGCCACCTGGTTTGTTTTGTTCTTATTTTCCAACTTCCTTTCCTGTCATCAGGCATTACACATCCTTTCTCTAATTACACTTCTTACTGGCTCCTTCTCATTCTTCGGGTCTCACTTAATTATCTGTTTTGAAAGAAATGCCCTCATCTTGCTATTTGTTAAGTAGCTCCCTTACTGGTATGTACTGTCTCAGCCCCATATTTATTTCCTTTTTAGCCCTTAAAACAATTTATAATTATTTATTTGTTTGTTTACTTGTTTTGTCTGTCTTCCCTGCTAAGATTAAGTACTGTGAAGGCAGAGGCTGTCTCTTAGTCACTTTTGCATATTCAGAGCCTAACATGAGCCTAGTACATAGAAAGAACTCTAGAAATATTTGTTGAATAAGTGTATATTATCTTTTCCTACTTCATAGCTGCTGTTTACTCATAATTTCTGCTTCCTCATCACTCCATTTCCTTCCACAAATACCCCTACGCAATCTCATGGCCTTTTTTGTTATATCATTTCAGTCATAGTTTTTATTGCTACTAATTGCCTCAATTACCTCATTCATGTTTCCTAACTGGAATTCCTGAGAGAAGTATCAATTTGTCCAACTCATTTTTTAGGAGTCACACCATGTTTGCAAGCTTATGGGTTTCTTGCCTTGGGTCAGATTCTCAATCCTGATCCGAACAGCTGTGGGGGCAGAGTGCAGGTAGGGATGGTCTGTCTGCACAGTGCTGCCTTCCCACAGGATTCAGCAGGCACCATAATTGATATTTGAGTACAAGCTGCGCCTGCAGTAGCAGCAGCAAATAGTCAACCAGGCCTCACTAAAGGATGGGTTTCCCCAGCAGTTGCTGTCTGGGAGGCAGGTCTCAAGTTATCTTGGGTCCTGTTTACTTTCCTTGTGAGGAGAATAGTAAACATAAGTTGAAAAGCCTCAGATTTACACAGCATTTCTAAAACTGTAAAGGGTGTTTGCAGTCATCTGCATTTGTACCTCCAGCAACCCTGTGATAAAAAGGCAATATATATTCATAAAAGAAACAATAGGCCAGCACATAAATGCAACAGCAAAACACATAGATGCACCCAATTATACAGTATTAACACATACAGAACTGTAGGGAGAAATAGACAGATGCATAGTTATAGCTGGAGCTTTTAGTATCTCTCTTTCAGAAACTTGTATATCAAGGTTTGAAGTCTAATTACCATATTCTAACAATTCTACACCTTATACAAGGTTGAATTCTAGGAGAAGTAAAGATGTAATAAATGTGAAAAATAAAATTACAAAAGAAAAATATATAGGAGACTATTATAGTTTATGACTGAGGAAAAGGAAAGGCAAAACTTAAAACACACAAACTATAAGACAATAGTATTGATGAATATTAAGGGCTTCTATTCGACAAAAGACAATGTGGACAAAGTAAGTAGATGAGAGAGAATATTTTAAATACTTAATACACAAAACTCTTGCAAATAAACAAGGCAGCAACCCCTAGGAAAAAAATAAGCAAAAAATATGAAAGAGGAAATCCAAAATTCAAAAGGCGTTCAAGAAGAGATGTTCAAAAATATTAGCAACATACTATCCTCATATATCTATTAAACTATAAAAAATTGATAATGCACAACGTGGTGAGGTTGTGGGGAGGCTGGAATGCTTATGCATGGCAATGGGCGTATGGACTGGTAGAGCCATTGTGGAAAGCAATCTGACATAAGCTGTGCAAGTTAAGAACTCATATTCTATGAGCCCGCAGTTCTACTCCTGGGATACTTCACAAAGTCTTATGCAGGCACATAAATGGGTATGCATTAAAATATCCATTGCTGTATTATTTATGATGGTGGGAACTTGAAGACAACCTGTCTGTCTATCACTGAGAGCTGATAGCTAAAATATGATAAATGTTATATCATGAAATATTATACAGCAATCAGAAGCAATAGATTATATATATACACGGCAAAATGAGTTCATTTTAAAAATACTACTCAGTGAAAAATATGAAGAAACAAAATGATATTTAAACACTACACCATTTACATAAATTAAAAATACATCTGTCCTGGCTGGTGTGACTCAGTGGATTGAGTGATGGCCTGCAAACTAAAGGGTTGCTGGTTAGGTTCCCAGTCAGGGCACATGCCTGAAACGCAGGCCAGGTCCCCAGTAGAGGGTATGTGAAAGGCAACCACACATTGATGTTTCTCTCCCTCTCTTTCTCTATTCCTTCCCCTCTCTCTAAAAATAAATAAAATATTTTTTAAAAATACATCCATGCAGCCCTGGTCATCTCAGTTGGTTGGAACATCATCCTATACACTGAAAGGTTGGAGGTTCGACTCCTGGTTAGGGCACATACCAAGGTTGCAGGTTCAATCCCTGGTTGAGGTTTATGTGGGAGGCAACCAATAGATGATTCTCTCTCATATCACTATCTTTTTCTCCCTCTCCCTTCCTCTTTCTCTAAAAAAGTCAATGAATGAAAATTCACATTTTGTAAGAACATATACAAACAAAGAGATATATATCACATAGAACTTAGTTGCCTGTGTAGGGAAGGAAAAAAAATAAAAGGGAAAACAACAACATTTTAAAGTGATAATCACCCATCAAAGATAGTAAAGTGCCAGGTACTATGGGGTATTATTAACTAAACCCTCTTAACTCAAAGTCAAACCAACCAATGAATGAATGAACACAAAACTGGAAGGAAAGACAACAAAAATATTGCAGTTACCTCTGGATTTGGAGATGATGAGAAATGTTTACATTTTCTTAATCTGTTAGCAGACTCTAAATTTTTTACATAGAACACCTGTTACTTTTGAAAGTTAAACATATAATTAGAATTTTTGTAAAAAAAGCAACTCATTTGAAGGAGTATGTTTCAGTGAAAGGCTGGTGGTGTTCTAAAGACAAGTCCTGGAAAGAAATACAAAAAATTTCCAAGTGCAGAATGGGTGGAGCCAGGCATGAATTTCTTTTCTTGTTAAACTACCTTAATTTCTAAATAAAGTGTGTACCATCAATTTAACCAAGGCAAAAGCAGCAGTTTAAAAAAATTAAAACGTATCCTTATTCTGCATGGAAATTAATATTTTATCTGGTAATATTTGAAAATATGTAACAACTAGCATATATGCTTGACCAAAGAGAACAAGCATTGGTAGTAAACACTGCTTCTAACAGACTGACACCCCTAAAATGCAGATCACCCCCACACCAGCCCTCCAGCTCCATTACAATGTTCGAACTCAGCACCTGAAGCCTTGCTCATTTTCACAATGGAGGACTCATGTTATAGAAACAAGCATAAAGCTGAAGGGTGCCAGAATATGCCACACCCCCAAAATGCCACTTTGGCATAGGATTATTTTCAGCTAACTTGAAGAACAGTGGATACAAAAGGGCCACTCTGATCTCCCCTTTTTTGCTGAAAACAGAAAACTCCCACGTGAGACCTGCCCTCCACATATCAGGAAAAAGAAACATGCTTATCGCCAAGGACGGAAAGCTGAGACAGAATTCTGAACAAACAGACCTTCTTAATATAACTCTTATCTTCCTTTAGCCTCCCTGTATATTTTAGTTATTTTCCACAAATGCTTCTCCTTGTTCAACCTCGTATTAAGGCATTTAGGTTTTGCCACTTCTTTGGGTCTTTACTTCCTTATGAGGGCTCCTGTATCACATAAAACTTCTATTAAATAAATTTGTATGCTTTTATCCTGTTAATCTGTCTTAAGTCAATTAAATTCTCAGGCCCAGCCAAAGACACTAAGAGGGTAAAATCTTGCCTCTCCTGCAAAGGCAAACTTCCCAAACCAGAATACTAAAGATTGTAAGGCCCAGAAACTAAGCCAGGCATCAACCTACTAGAAAGAAGGAAGAAAGAGTTCTCACTGCTCTTCTCGGACCTCACTACCCACCTGCTGTCAACCTGTGCCCCACTTTTGACTCTGAAATTCAGTCCACACATCCTCTTCTCCATCAGACAGGTTCTTACACATTCTACAAGATCTGACTCAAAAGTCACTTCCTTCATAAAGCCTTCCCTGAAGCCATTAGCCAGAGTTTTGTTCATTCTTTCAACTAATAGTTGTCGAGCACCTTTTAAGTTCCAGACCCATATTTTTAGCCCTGTGCTATCAAATGACAGCTGTGTCTCAACCTGACTCACCAGCTAGACTTGGACTAGTCTTTGGTGTACTTCTGGTAAAATAAAGGCAGGAAGGAGTCAGCATTTCCTTATAGCTGAGTTCGCAGTAGATCCCTGTATTAACCCAGTTTCACAAATGTGAAAAATGAGGCACAGGAAAGTTAGGTTACTTGCTCAAGACAATAGAGCTGGTGACAAGGTAGAGCCAGGAACAAGCCAGGGTGGCCTTGAACAGCTCACCACCACACTCGCTGTATCACTTCTTTGTATGTAAAGGCTGCCACACTTAATTGTTTGTTTGTAGTTTGGGGGTGTTTTGTTTTGTTTTGTTTTGAAGAAATATTTACAAGAGGGAAATCTCTTTGTGCTTATTTTCCTGTAAAGGGTAGTTCTTCCACATGGAACATTGCCTGCTATCTATCTGTATCCAATAGTAGATACACATTCACTCATTCAACAGATTAATGCAAGGAAAGGATAAGCTTTGGAACCAGACAAACTCGAGTTCAGACACTGGCCCTGCCCCTGACCAGCTGTTTGACCCTGAGCAAGTGACTTGCTTACTCTGAGCAGTTTCTGCATCTATAAGAGGAAGATAATAATGGTGTCCTGTACAATGGCAGCTATGAGGGCTAAATGAGCACATTGCAGAAGCTCCTCAAATTTAGGTTGCTTTGCAATCTGTGAAGAGCTACATGAATGCATATGATAATGATGTTGTGAGCAGGTGGTACAGAAAAGATAAAAGTAAAACCAGCAAAACCTACAAACAACTAATAATTAAAAATTAGGGCACACGACAACAAAGAAGCAAAAGAACTTTCATAAAGTATTTTTATGTTGAGAAATCTGATTTTGTTTTGAGTGCTTGATACATCTGCAAAAAGAAAACATCATAAACCACAAGTACAACGATCAGAACTGCATAGTAAATTCTAAGAAATATAGATATGTAAACAAAATAAAATTCGTGGATGTACCAGATAAATCGAAAGTGGGGATTAGTTTTATACAGAAGCTTATTTACCAACATTTAATCTCATAAACATCATGGCAATGACAGTAGTAATAGCTACTATTTGTTGACTGTACATTTATATCAAGCACCTTACACACATATCTCATGTAATCCCTACAACAGCCTCATGAAATAGGAAACATCACACCTTTTCCATCAACGAGGAAATCAAAGCAGCAAGAGGTAGCGGGGCCTTCCCAAGGGCATACATAGCAAAGAAGGTGGAGTACAAATCCAAAGTTTACTCAAAAAGGGCAAGTAATTTTGCTCCCCAGATTCTGTCAACCCTTTGCTCATGAACGTTTCTTCTTCTAAGCTTAGAAAAGCCACATGTGCCTCTTAGTATAAGTGTTTGACCCAGTTATGGTTCATTCTTCCAGTTAGCATGAACTTCTTTCTTTTTACCCAGAAATGCTCTTTCAGCATCAGCTTCCTTCATCTGCCTGTCATTTCCTGGTTCCTCAGAAAAATCCTCTTTATTTCCCTCTTCTTCAATTCCCCAGATGTCAACTTCCCCTTTCTCCTCCTTTTCCCTTTTCTTCTTGGCTTCTTCTTCCTGTTTTCTTTTTACCCTTTCTCCAGACGGTTCTCTCCGTTGCTTCTCTACATCCTGTTTAGAATGTGCAATTTCAAAGTAGTTTACAGATGCTATAAACAAAGTTGATCCACTTTAGAAATGTCTGGCATCTTCCCACACTCTTGAAGATTTCTGGGATGATGTTTATTTACATACAAATTTTCAGTATGTGTGAGTGAAGTGTGTGTGTATCATTTGTTCATAAATAGAATTGGTTCACATTCAACAGACATTTACTGAGTGCCTACTGCTTTGCTAAACTTGATACAAGACAAGTTACATATATTTCTGTTCCTCACAGCAATGTGTGAGGTGTTACTAGTCTCACATTCTGGAAGGAATCTGAGGTCCAGACTGATTAAATAATTTGCCCAAGCTATATAGCTAATGAGTGGCAGAACTAGAATTAGAAACCAGCTTTTCTGGCTCTGAGTCTGGCCCTCTTTCTGCTATATCACAGTAACACAATCTTGAAGAAACTCTTTGAATTTGCCTTTCAACTGTGACCAGTAAAACCTTGCATTAAGTCGGAAATGGGGCTCCTTCTGAGTTCTTTGATGTATTCATCCAGGCCCGAGAATTTGACCCCTAGAACCATCTTCAGAGACTTTCTTATTCAGAGGAGCCTTAAAGAAAGGACACACAGTAGAAACTCCTTTAGGGCTTTAATCCTTACTTACAGCATCAGGGGCAAGAGGTCTTTTACCCAGTCTTGGGGGACAATGCTAGACTGAGAACCAAGAAGGCTGAGGCCAGTTGCAACCCTGCTGGCAGCAAATGCTTGATATCTTGGTGTGTTCCCTGCATTATTAGGGGAAAAAATCTCTTTCATTTTCTTCTGCCTAGAAAGCACTCATCACCATTAATGTCTCTATTTCTTTACTTCCCTCTCACTGCTCTCTTCACATATCTGTTTCCACCCTCCAGTCTTTGCCAAAACTGCTCTAACCAACTCCACCTGGACCTACAACTGTCCACCGAACCTATCTCCTCTTCATTAGATCTCAGCCAACTCAAGTCCACACTTTTCTCCTTTCTTTGTTTTTGTGTGATCAATCTCTTGCAAACATCCTCAATTCCTTGCCCTTCCCTCCCTTGACTGGGCAAACCCTCAACTCTGGTTAAAGCCAACTCTCCATCCCTGCACCTAAGCAGAGAAAATAGCTGGAGAAAACAATAAAACCAAGATGATTGTTCTCATTTTAAACTCATTATGACTAAACTGAAGTGAGCCCTTAAGTCCTAGTCAGTGAGCCTACTATTTCTCTGTGGTTGACTCACTCTCCTCCTTAGATAACTATTTCTCACCTGCTTCTTCTCCTCAAACTTTCAACACATCTTTCCCAATCTCATGCTAAGTTGTTGGCCTTACTTCCTACTTCACAATCATTAGAAATTTTCTACTTACTCTGTGGCAGCCATGGAGATATGCCACTTGGATTGTTCTTGAAGAAGAACTTGTCATTCAGTTATGAGGAATGCGGTGAGTGGATGGCCTGCAGCTGCAGCACCTGGGGATCCATTGAAGTGACTGAACCCAGGACATGCTGTTCCAAAGCTGCCCCCTGCCAGTGGCTGAGTGCTGAGGTCTGGCCATTTCCAAAATGGAACTCCTCTACATTCAGTCTTCCCACTGGAGCCCTGATGAGCAGGCGAGATTTTCTCAGAGCTGCACTGCACTTGGCAGCAATTCCTATACAATCCTCCATCTTTCGCAGATGTTAGATTTTTCTGCTTATTCCTGTACTCTCTACCCTTCTTCTTGCCCAGGCATTATCCCCAATAAATCTACACTTCTAACTCCATCTTGATGTCTGCTTCCCAGAGACTCCAATGGACGCGTACTCCTGTCACTGCATCTACCACCTGCTTGTATCTATTCTCATATAGTCATTCTTTACTCCTGTGATCACAAACGAAATGTCTGCACTCCTATAGAGAGCTAAACTATCTTCTTGGGCAGTAAATCTCAACTACTGTCACATTCTCAAGAACATTGCTCCAGAAATTCTTCTCTTTCTTTCCTATATTATTTCACTCTTTATTGGAGCATTCCCATTAGCATAAAAGTAGGCAGGAAAATCTATACATAAAAAAATTTGACCAACATTTCCCTTTATATACCACCCCCTCCTCTCTACCTTTTTTACACCAAACCTTCTCAAATGCCTGGTCTATATTTCCTGTCTCTTGTTGTTCTTCCATTCTTCCTTGAACACATTTTTGCCTATATCTCTCCATTGAAACTGCTCTTATCAGCGTCACCAGTAAACTCCATGTTACTAAATTCAGTGGTTCATTCTCAGTCCCTATCTTTCTTGACCCCTTGACACCACTGATCACTCCTTTTCCCCTCAAAAATACTTCTTTCACTTGACCTAAAGGATATTACTCTTGGGTTTCTTCTTCTCTTGCTATCCACTTCCTCTCTATCTCTCTCTCTCTCTCTCTCTTTCCTGGCTCCACATTATCTTCAGATCTATAAATATTGGGGTGCCCCAAAGCTCATCCTTTAATCTCCGTCATGTATATACTCACTCATTAGGAGGTTTTATCTAGCCTTATGGGATTTTAAGTATTACCTGTAGGCTGATGACTCCCAGATTTATGTCTCTGTTTGAGACCCACATACAATTGCCTCCTTGACATTTGGATTTCTCTAATCAGATCTGACCAAACATTTAACAATTATGTTATTTATTTTTGTCCCCACCCCACTCTCAAATATACTTTTCCTTTCTTCTTCTTTATCTCAGTAACACCATCCCTCCACTTACTTAGATAAAAAACCTTGGAGCCATTCTTGTCTACTCTCACTCATATTCCACATCTAATCCTAAATTCCATATTTCTCATCTAGTCATTCCTGTCAGTTTTGCCTTCACAGTGAATCTAGAACTTGAGCACTTCTCTCTACCTCCACCACTACCACCTGCTTTCGCCTTGTTCTACCATGGTCTTTTTTTACTCCTATAGTCTTGCAACACAGCAGCCGGTGTAATATCTTAAACTGTGAGTATATCACCCCTTTACTAAACATGGCTCCAATGGCATTTTACTCAGGCGTATGGTCCTAACCACTCTTGTTCTCTCTCACTCAGTTCTAGTCACACCGGCCTTACTCTTTCTTGAATAAGCAAGTTATGCTCCTACTTCAGGGACTTTGCATTTGCTGTTCTCACTACCTAGAAGGCTTTTCTCCTCCAGATATCTGCATGGCTTGCTCTTTACTTCCTCCAAGTCTCTTAAATCTCACTCAGTGAGATTTAACCACCTCTATATAAAAGAGCAAGGTCTTCATTATCACAGTCCACTCTATTATTGCTTTATTGTTCTCCATCATTTACCTCATGATCTCATTAATATATATTTACTTCTTCGTATGTTTCTTGTTATTCTCCCTTAACTGAAGGTAAGCCCCCTGAAGGCAGAAACTTCTGTTTTATTTCACTTATATATCCCCAGCAACTATAACAGTGCTGTGAACAGGCACTCAACAAATATTTGTCAAGTGAATGTACGGTTTAATAATAATACGTACCACATGTTAAGCACTCACTGTATGAGAGGAACTTATAAGATAGTTGTTATCATCATTCCCAATTTAAAGATGAGGAAACCAAAGACCAGAGAGATTAAATAACTTTTCCAATATCATACAGCCAGTACATGGTAAAGCCTGGATTTGAACCTAAGCAATCTAGCTCCAAAATTCATTCTCTTAACCAATATGTAATATTGCCTCAGTAAAACAATATCAGATGATAACCCAAAGTAAAAGTAAAACAAAACCAGACTAAAAAGTATACAAAAGTCTAATAATTTTTCCCCATGGTGAGTCTTCAATGTTTCTTTCAAAGTATTAAGTATCAAAGTTCTCTCAAAAGTTTTGTGTGTGTGTGCCTGTGCTTTCCTGGCACTCTAAGCATGAGCTTAGTCTGCCCATTGGGTAATCCAGTGCTGGTCAAAACCTGTTTGAATGGACCTTCCTGCAGAACCAGGAAGTCAGGATGGAGGGTGTCACCATCATGGAGTCATTGTCCCAAATGTCACTCCACCCATAAAATAGTTCTAGGAGGGCAGAAAGCTGGTAGACACCACAAACAACTCCCTTCTTTCTCCAAGTCATCCATCAGACATGGGTTCAGTGGCTCCCTTCTAATTTACCACACTGTGAGTAGGGAGAGGGACGCAGAAGGAGAGTGAGTTTGAAAGCAACAAGTTAAAAGCTGTGTGTGACCTCAGGCAGTTTATATATACTCTCTGAAGCTCTGTTCCTACATGTGAAAAATGGGAATAATATCTGTCTTGCTGGGTTGTTTTAAGGGCTAAGTGGGATAACTTTTGGAAAGTGCTCACAGAGGTAAGTACAAAGCTGTAGCTGTCCAATGAATGTGAGTCCCTTTCCCCACTTCACAGGGCCATGTGGTCAGCAAATAAGACAATGACTGTGAGGCTGATTTTTCAAATGAAAACATTGTACAAATGAGGAGTCAGACACCTGGAATTCAGGGTGGGGAGATATCTTACTTCTTTTTATTCTCCAGGTCTTATTTCCAACCTCTTCAGCAAACTCTTCATCATTTGTAAGAAGGAAATTTTCAAAGATGCTGCCTGACTTCACCTGTTGAAAAGAAAACAATGGGATCATTAGAACTAGGTCAAAGGGTTTAAAAAATCACCTGGGGCCTTGCTAAATGTAGATTCCCAGGCCACAGGAGCTTTTACTCAATAATTAAGGTGGATGAGGAAATCCAACAGTGATTAATGATACAGAGGGTTCAGGATGCTGTACCACCTTGGCTGATCCACTCTAGAAGGAAGTTAATTTTCTGTTTCTTCACATTCTGTGCTCCTCAAACTTCTTACCACTTTTTAGGGGGTTGAGAAGAACTTTTCAACATCCTGCTAGGCCCCAAATTGCTAGCCAGTGGCCCTTGTCTGAGCTCAGATGGATAGCACCAAGCACTAATGCCACTTACAATTGCCTTTTCTTAAGGTTCTCTCCTAATGTAATCAGAAAAACTAAAATAACACAAGGAACAGAAAAGGAGTGCTAGCAAAATTTAGATTCTCTACCATATTTCTCTATTTTCATAACAAATTCAATATTTATAATTAAAGGGAAAGATGCACTCATATATGTGGTATATAACCATTTCAGTGTTGATTTAAGGATAAAGGAACAGAATTGAAAGAGTACAAGTCATGAAGTCATATAGACCAGCTCAACCACATACTAGCTGTGTGACTTTGGACAAGTTACTCAACTCCTCTGAACCTATTTTTGTCATAAGAAAGGTATTGAAAATAATCACCCTGTAGCAGTATTGTCATGTAAGTTAGAAATAATATATGTGAATTGTAGTGTTTGACAGATAATAGTCAATAAATAGTAATAGTTACTATCGTATACTTTCAGCATCTGAGTATGTTTCAAAAGGAGCAAAAGGGGGGTCATTGTGTGTGTGTGTGTGTGTGTGTGTGTGTGTGTGTTGCATTAGCAGTATGTTAAGCAAATCAGTAAGTTAGTTGTGTGGGAGCAGTTGTGTGACCAAGAGATAGTTTGCAGCGTGAATTATCATAGGTCCCTCCTTCAGGGTTTGAAAAGATTTGTTGTTTTGTTTTTAAATAAGAAAGACTTTATTTCACTTACATCATCCTACCAACCCTGCCTCCAACAGAAAAATCAATAACAAAATAGCCATTTTGAATACAAATTGTTATTTCACTCTGAGCCATTTTAAAAAAGGTTTCAATAATTCTTTGTGTAACCTTAAGATATCTTTTTTATCTTTTGGATTTTTTTCTCTTTTGAGCTTATTTGTTGGCTCTTCCCCTTTCCCTGCTCTTACAAGAAACGCTCCTAATTGTCCCTGCTTTCTTCAGTGCCCCCTTACCTCCGTCTCCCTTACACGAAACTCGTGGCTCTGCCTCCAACTAAGAATCAGGACCTGAGACTCTGGCATTCTTCCTAAAACTTACAGAGGAATGACCTTGGTGTACTCACATCCTCTCTGTGCCTCCATGTTTTCATCCAGAAAATGGAAGAAAATATAGCTTCCCTACTTTCTTATACAGTCCTCAGAAGAAAAGAACATGTGGAAAAGAGCTCTGTTAGACTGTAAAACCTAAAATGTTCATTCACTGGAAGTCATCTGGTATCCTGTGCTACCCCACTAGGATCATAAGATGGAAAGAGTATCTAGGTTTGGGCGCTTATCACCTATGGGATCTTGATAAATCAAGTCCCCTTTTTGAACTCTCCCATCCTCACAGGGCTTGACACAGGCCACATGACTTAAGGGATGTCAACATGCTTTGCACTATGGCTAGCCTATACTCATTGCATTTTGTGTCACTATTCCTTCAAAAACCATAAGAAGCCCCAAAGGTAAGAGAAATAATTTTTTTTGTTGCCATCTCCTCCCAGTCTCTGTCCTAATGAAAGAATGCAGCCACTTCCAAGCAAAAGAAAGAAAGGGAGGAGGGAAGAAAGGGAGGGAGGGAGGAAAAATGTCAAAACAGAGCAGGAATGATCAGGGACTAGGCCAGAAAGTTAACCAGATTAATAGGCTAGGATAGACCATGTGGACAACTGTGCTTACAGAGCATCTGAAGGCTGGAAAACTGGGTTGGGACAGGGTGCCTAAGGGAATCCCTGCCCATTTCCACACTGAGAGTCGCTAGGCTTTTCCAACAAGGCATTAGGACCCTGTGGTAAACTGGATGTGCCAGGTTGGCTGAGTGTGGAGGGTTGGGTAGGACCTGTGAGTGCCAGGCCCAATTAGAACTTAGACGAAAAGGATGCTTGCAAGGGTGACGTCCCCATTGTGCAGAACTATGTCATCAGAGAAAAAAATGGTGAAGAGATAATGCTGGAGTTTCAGAAATGTAGTCTCTCAGGTTTCATCCCAGACCTGCTGGGTCAGAATTTACATTTCAATAAAATCTCTGAGTGATCGCTATGCACTTTGAGAAACATTCCTTCTGCAGGATGTAAATTCTGAAACAGGAAGGTATGCCTGCTTGGAGAGATTGATAGAACTCAGAGCAATTAGTGCCAAATGATTTTAAACTTTAGTAGATAAATAAAGAAACACTTAAAATGTGTACCTTGATGATTTCAGTGAAAAAGAAAACCCCAGTGCATCTTAAGCAATCAGATTAGGCATATTAACATAACCACATATTTTTACAAGATGTAGAAAGTCCCTATTATTTATTAAGAAGGAATAACTGAGCAGAGATAACAAGGGAAACTTGTGCAAACTGTATCCACATTCTTCAGATAACAAAAGAGGTGATTTAATGATAAAAGAAGAGAATAGAAAGAACACAAGTCACGGAGTCATACAGACCAGCTCAACCGCATACTAGCTGTGTGACTTTAGGCAAGTTACTTAACTCCTCTGAGCCTATTTTGTCATAAGTATTGGAAATAATCACCCTGTAGCAGTACTGTCATGTAAGTTAGAAATAATATATGTAAAGTACAGTGTATTCCTTCTTTCCTTATTTCCTTCCTTCCTTTCTCCCTTTCCTTCCTTCTCTTGTGAACCTTACTGTGCATGTGGTAATTTACACCATCTCCTTGCACTCACGCTGGTCTCACTGAGCCAGGAAACTAAGAAAGTAGAAATAAATAAAGTAGAAAGTGAACCAACCAAGAAAGCTTCAAATAGGAGGTATCTGTCCAAGATACCCTTCATGACCCTGAACTGTGGAAAGCACTGGCCAGGGACAGAAGCCTCCCTGGCCACAGGACCTTCCAGGACACACCTAAGGCCAAGTGGCTGCAGCTTCTAGAGAACGTGCTCTTGGGAGCGTCACTTGGCATTCCTGAGTCTCGATTCTCTCAAATGTGAAATGGAATAAGAATAAGGAATAACAGTGCTTACTTTACAGAACTGTGAGAATTAAAGGATGTAACAGAGGTCAAGCACTGATCCCATGCCAGTATTTAACAAAAATGAGTTCCCTGCCTCTCCAAGGAAATTCTAAGACTAGGTAGACTGCAGTTTCTAAGAGGCCTCCTGGGCTAAGGCCTTCATGCTGGGGCCTGTGTTTCAGGTGCTCTCTTTTCTCCTGGTTAGGGAAGAGTTCCCCCCCACCCCCCATCTTCAATAACAGGTCTCAAGGAAGAGAAGGTCAAGAGAACAACTCTAGAAATCCTGAGCGTATGAGCTTTCCCCTTTCCCTCCCAATCAGAGCTAGGAAAGAGGAATGGCAAAGAGAAGGAGGCTAGGTCGGAATTTGCCATCATGGCTGGGACAATCTCCCCCAATATTTGTCTGTGGATTTTTAATATTTCAAAGTTTTATGACATCTCTGACTCCTTTCTATCTCCAGAAACACCCCCAAGAATCATATAGGATCAGCAGAGCAGTGTAAAGTATTGGAACCCTGAAACTGGCCTCAGAAAGGCCTGCAGTCAGATCCCAGCTTTTTTGCTCACCAAATATGTCTTCAGGCAAGTGACTTTTCTGAAATTCTGTTTTCAAGTTTAGAAAATAGGAGATTTCATAGTGAGAATTAAATGACATTTCTAAATTCTCTAATATAATACTTGGTACATGATAGGGATTCAATATACTTTAGCTATTATAATTATTAGAATGAATATAATTAACCCCATCTTAAAGATGAGTGGTTTGAGGGTTAGAAAAATCAAGAACTCATTCAAGGCTTATGATTTCCAGCCTAGAGCTCTTTCCACTTTGTGGAATCTTTAGAGGGACTGTTGATCGGTGACTTTGTGCCCTGAGAGCTTTACCTGCCAAAGGTCCAGGCTGAGAACTCTAATGTTATAATAGCGACAAATGGTAGGGTCAGGCTTATATTCAGGGTTGTCCATTTCTGGATAAATCCACTCCCCCTGGTAATTGGGATTGTCCATGATTCGAGGTTTCCATTGTCCCTAAGGAAAGAAACAAGAGTGAACATGGCTTGGGGTTTATTTGGGGTTTTGGGTTTGTTTTTTTTTTTCTTTTTTTGCCCTTCTCATGCAATCAAAAAGACCAGTTATTTTATAAAGATGATTGTGTATTAGAAACAAGGATTCAGAGCAGGATTCCTGGAACTCCTTTCCCTTTCTTTGAACTAATGCAAAAGACTTTTCCAAGTTTCCCTGTCTATCCAGAGGGAACCAACAAGATGGCAGAGGCCCATTCTGAGCCCAGGCCCACTTCTCTGTGTAAGTTTGTCCATGAAGTTAAGAAAATGTAGCTTCACAGGGAATACCATCGAAGGACTCTGGCACTTAGGGCCACTCTCTTCCCAGTGTGCAGCACAGGGAACTGTGGCCAAACCAAATCATGCTCGCTTCAGTCAGTTTTATCTCTGGACCATTTGATAGGTGATTCCTTTAGTTCCTTCTCACTTCTGCCATGAGTTCAGGAGTTAGACCTCAAAAATAAGCACTCTCATACCCCAACACCTTAGGCTCAGGCATGTGCTATGTTTTCCTTTCTGGGCCATTTCTGAGACTTTTGATTTCTGACCCCAGGCCATTTCCTTTTTTGACCATGTTCCTTTGGCAGCTTTCTGCCACCCTGGATAACAGCCTACGGCTGCCTGGACCTCTGCCTCCCAGCGCTGACCTTTACTAGCCAACCATCTCTCAAGCAGGCACAGCCTTGACCGGGGGCAGTGACAGGGCATGACCACAGGATCTGAGTTTCCGTTTTATAAGTCAAAATTTTCATCTCTTCTGTTTTATTTCTCACTCCTATTGGATAGAGAGACCCCTCTCACCTTACACTTCAGGTTTGGTATCAGGGTCCTTCCCCTTCTCCATCCATCACCTTGTTCCAGTCATCTGGCTTCTTGGCGTCTGGGTCTGGAATGTACTCAAAGTCCTCCCAGTCCTAAAATGAAGTGTTTCTCCATGAGGACAGATGGGTAAGCTGGGATGAAACTGGGATTCAGAAAATAGTTAGCCTGGACCTGTCCCCTACCCCTGCCACCCTCCTGTCCTCACCCCTATGAAATCCCAGTTCAGAACTCTGCAAACAAACCCAATACAGGAGAGAAAAGCCTTTAAGCAACTCCAGCCCTTCCTCAAGTTCACTATCACACTGACCTTGAGTGCTTTAAGCTCAGATAAGATGGGAATTTCCCTTGTTTCTCATCCTCCTGGTCCCCCAATCATGTGCCCTATTGTCAGAACAGGTCTTCTAGCCTGGGTCCCTCTTCCTGAAGGCCTCATTTGGTGATCTGTCTTGTACTGCAGCCTGCTCCCAGACTTGTATCAGTCCTGCCTTGTACTCCAGTTCCCTTCTATTTCCCAAGACAGTCACACAGAGCCTACCCCAACTTCCATATTTCTTCTGCTGTGAAGCCTCCAAAGTTTTGTTCTGTCTATCTAGCAGTTCACCTTGGCGCTGACCATTTGCCCAGACTGACTGAAGGCTTCAATGCCCAGTCCAACAGATTCACAGTCATTCAGTAGCATTAAAACTTGGAAAGTTCACTGGTTGCTGGGCTCTCTCAACCCGTTGGTGATTCTTGAGACATAATAGTCAGCACCTATCCAAGAGGCTATTATCTTGACAGAGCCCTGCCTATCTAACTATTGAATATTTTCCATCTTCTCCAGGTTCACTCAGCAGGGAGCACAGACACCTGCAACCTCTCCCCTCTCCCCCAGGCCTTCCACCAACACTTGTCAGTGTTCCATGGTCCTCACCAGGACGTTAGTCTTTTTTTTCAAGATTTTGTTTGTTTGTTTGTTTGTTTATAAAGAGGGGAGAGGGGGACAAAGAGAGAGAAAGAAACATTGATGTGTCATCAACTGGTTGCTTCTTGCACACTCCCAACTGGGGACCTAGCCCACAGCCCAGGCATGTGCCCTGACCAGGAATCAAACAAGTGACCTTTTGGTTTGTCAGCCGACACTAAATCCACTGAGCCACACCAGCCAGGGCAGTAGGTTAGTCTTGATGCCCTGAGCCTGCTTTCTGGGCCTGGAAGAAACCTAGCCCTTAATTTTCCCATGGTGCTAAACCCTCAGTCACTTCACTTGGTCATCTGCCTTCATTCATGCTTCCCTCCCCCTGGAATTGGAGCCCTTTGCTGAATCCCCTATATGTGCTTGGTCCACTGCCCACCTGTCTTCAAGTCTCTCCTTATGAACCATATTCCAGCTTCAAGGTCCCATGCTGCCCCTTGCTGAACCCTGAGCATCTCCTCTGCATGAGGCTACATCTGCTCTGACCCACTATGAAGTAGCAACATTGTAGGCAAGGCCCTTCATGACCTGGCTCCAACAGACCATTATAACCTCCCCACTTTGACCTTTATGCTCACAAAATACTAAACTGCTGGTTTCAGTTCTTCACACAGTCCTGTTACTTTCCACAAACTGTTGAGCCTTTGCTCTTGCTATTCCCTGGGTATGGAATATCTTCCCTCTAATCCAATTTCCCACTTCCCTCTCATGAATTCACAGTTTGAAATTCAGTAAATTAACATTTAAAGGCTGTATATTAAGGACTTACTACATATCAGGCACTATACTATGTATATATAAATAGCTCATTTAATCTTCATAGAACCCTTTGCACACAGGTGCTATAATAATCCATTCGTGAAATTGGCTTTCACAGCAGTTATGTTTCTTGCCCAAGGTCTAACTATTAAGTTGCAGACTCACAATTAGTAAATAGTGGGTCACTGGGAAGAAGAGTTTTCAAGAACTACTATAAAGGACACATGGACAAAACCAAGGGGGAGAGTGGAAGCAAAGGAGGGAGGTGGGTTTAGCTGCAGTGTGGGGAGGGGGGGCGGGGGGGGAGTGGTGGGGAGAAAATACAGACAACTGTAATTGAACAACAATAAAGTGATTTTAAAAAGTAAAAAAAAAACAATTAGTAAATAGTGCAGCTCAGATTCAAACCCATATCTATTTGACTCCAGAGTCTATGTTTTCAAACCCAAGCTTAACCCAAATCTCAGGCATTGCTTCCTCCTTCCCAGACCATCACCTACACCCCAACTCAGGCTCAGTTAGGAGCCTTTTTAGGGGCTCCCACAGGATATGGCTTCCCTGACTCTCAGCACTAATTATACAGTGTGAACTTCTGTGTACTTACCTGCATTCCCTACTAGATTCTTAATCCCAGGAGAGTTCTCAATCATTGGATTGTCCTATTCATATCTATATCCAGTACAGCTTTCTAATGAAGGATAATGAATCAGTGAATATACTCCACACACAGCCTATCAATACTTTTGGAGTCAAAAAGAGATCCAGGTTGAAATCTTGGTCCTGATGTATGTGTGCTTGGGCAAATCACTTCATTTTCTAAGTGTCCATTTCCTTACCCATAAAATAGGGATCATAGCACACTGTTGGCAGAGGATACCAGAAGTTTCAACAGATCTTTAACAAAAGTGAGTTGCTTCCCTCTTCTCTCCATGCCTTGTTGGGTAACAATATTTACCTGGATACTTCCTTGAGAGAATGATGCCCCCGGTCTCCACTCTATTGTTCCGAGCCTCCTTCTCCCATCTCCACACCTGAATCCCTACCTCCTTCCCAGCCAGACACCCTCTGACCTCAGGTTTCTTATCTTCAGGATCCTCTATTTGCAGACATTCATCCCATTTCCTTGGTTTCTGGGCATAGGGGTCTTTTATCTTCCTTGGAGGCAAGAAGTTCCAGTCTTCCTCCAGATTCCCAGCTGCTACTTGTTTGTTGTCAATTTTGACCTCATAAGCCACATCGGGACGAATGATCAGAGTGTATGAGTGTCTTTATTGATCTGGAAAGGGAATAGGGAATATTTTAGTTCCATGTTGGACATCTTTAGATCTCAAGCATTAAATGCACCACCTAAAATAGACCCTCAATTTCTGAATGCCACTCCCCACATATTCACAAACACAAACACACTTCACCACATCCCTTATCCCATTTCTCTGGTTAATACAATAGAGACTCTGAGTCTCATTCTCCTAAATACATATGCCTCTGGTTTCCCCCAGCTCCCATCCTTCTCTACATCACAGCTCTGGTCATTCTCTGATCTTGTCTGTTTTTCTTTTTGTCTCACTAGACTGTGAGCTTCTCAATGGCAGGGCCCATGTCTGATGTATCTGTCATGCCTGCTGCTTCTAGGACAAGGCCTGCCCTAGAGAAGGACCTCAGGGAACCTCTTTGGAAAGAATAGCGAAGGGGAAGAATGTACAATCCCCATACGATCTTGTTGGGGAAGGCCTCGAGCCAGGGCACAAGACCTCCAATGACCCAGGCCCTGTGGGCTTCTCTAGACTTAGTTCCCACCACTCCCCTGCACTCTGCCTGCACCAGACTTTTTGCAGTGCCACTCTTTCTTAAGCCTTTTTGCTTTTCCTCATGCAATTACCTCTCCCAGAAAATCAAGCCTCTCTAAAATCATCACACTCCTTTACAAGATCAGCTCACGTTCTTTTTTAAAACTTCAGCACAGGAAAAATATCTTCTAGGAAGTATTTCCTAACTTTCCAGGTTGCCATCCTGTGTGTTTCCACAGACCCTGATCATACTGGGTGATCACTCTCCTTTGCTTGACTCTTCACTTCACTGGACTGTGAGTTCTGTGAAGTTAGGACCATGCCTTGCTCACTGCATTCTCAGCACAAGGCCCAGCAAAGAGTTGGCATTTGGTAAGTCCTTATTGAGTTGTTGATGAAATCCAGCTACTATCCTCCAGCTTGTCTAGGTCTTTCTATCCTGATGTTACTAAGATAAACTCACCCCTAAGAAATTTTTTTTAATGTTTTTCAATTACAGTTGGCATTCAATATTATTTTGTATTAGTTTCAGGTGTGCAGTATAGTGGTTAGACAATCATATACTTTACAAAGTGTTCCCCCTGATGTTCCCAGCACCCATCTGGTACCATACATAGTTATTATAATATTACTGGCTATATTCCATATGCTGTCTGTACTGTACATTCCCATGGCTATTTTGTAACTATAAATGTGTGCTTCTCAATCCCTTGACCTTTTTCACACAGTCACCTCTGGCAACCATGAATCTGTTTTCTGTGTCTATAAGTCTGTTTCTATTCTGTTTGTTTGTTGATGTTGCTCTTTAGATTCTACATATAAGTGAAATCATCTGGCATTTGTCTTTCTCTGACTGACTTATTTTACCTAGCATAATACTTTCTAGGTCTATCCATACTGTCTCCAATCATAAGACTTCATTATTTCTCACCCCCATTTTTCAGCCTAGCATTTCTCACTTGCCTCTTCCTTTCCAAAATCCAACAGTAGGACCTAGGCCATGCCAAATATTGTTACAAGAAACAACCTTATACATCTTCCTAGACTTTTGGATCAAGTGCACCTATGTGAACTCCTATAATTGACAACAATTTTCTAGGACTATTTTCTAATCTGTAAAATGGAGACAATAGTATTTAACTTACAGGGGTTTTGTAAGGTTTAAATAACATATATTAAAATGCTTCTTCTTCCCTCAAGCTGAGAACCAGGCCACATACTCACCCTGCACTTGATGGTCTTGTTGTCCTCATGGTATTTCCCTTGGTAATGAAGGATGACCTGTACTCTGTTGTTGCCAAAGCCACAGATGTCAGGGCCTGGAAATTAAATCCCAATGCATGATTTTACATCACTTTTAGGCAGTTTGCCTGGTCTGAGGCCAAAACAGACAGCCTGTGTGTTAATCAGGGTTCCAGTAGGAAATAGCATGCTAAACTTTAGGATTATTTGAGGAGAATTTAATCAAAGATCTATTTACAAAGGTCGAGGCAAGGCATGAGAAAACTTAAGGAATGGTACTATGCTCTGGGCTAGCAATAGTAGAGTTATTCCTTCCCTGAAGCCTGAGCGGCTAAGGAGGCGTGGTTACCAGAACCCAGAAGAACGAGAGCTGTATGGAGAGGGCAGCAGAAGAGAAACTGACTTTCAGTTGAGGGACACATCTCTCTTCCCTCCCTCTGATCTGCCAGGGTTCCCACGGACCACACCCAACTGGAAGCCCCTCCTGGGGCAGATACTTTGTTTTAATTTTCATAAGTAGGCATTACTTATGAGCATTATCTCCACGTTTAGCTGGGAAAATTGTGGCTCAGAAAAGTTAAGCACCTTGCCCAAATTCAAACAACTAATAAGAAACATTGCTGAGATTAAAATTCAAACTTACTTAGGAACAGCCTGAGATTCTTTCTGCTTTGTGAAAACTTTAGAGAGAGCTGTTGATCAGTGGCTCTCAGGCTACAGAGCTCCACTTGACAAAGGTCCAAGAATAGGTTTTAACCTAGTTTTTCAACCCCGCCTCTGATGTTATTCTCTCTCTGTCTTAAAGACTCACACACAGATGTGTTCTCTAGTCACACTGGTCTTACTGTTCTTCTGCTTGCCTTTGAATTTCATGCTTCTGAGCCTTTTTACACATTGTTTCCTTTGCCCTCATTACATTTCCTCCATCTCCTTCTTATTAAAATCTAACTCATTCTTCAAAGAACAGTTAATTCCTCCTCCCAGAAGCCCCAGATGAACTGAGTCATGCCATCTCTTTTGATCTCATAGCAACTCACCAACACCTTTTTCAAAGTGTGTCTTTCCTTTTCTCTTTTAAAAAATTATTCACATGCGTGTATCCCCACCAAACAGAAGGTGAAAGGTTGGAACAGAAAAACCACAGGCTGTAAAGCCAGACAGACTGCGTTCAAACCCTGGCTCCCCACTGACTCACCTTGGGCAAGTCTCCTGCCTTCGTTTCCTCATCTGTAAAATGGAAATGATAACAGCCCGAACTTGTTGATTTGTTTGAGCATTGAATAAATAACATTCACATGAAAAGAAAAAAAAATCATATTTAAAAAATTATTTCTAATTTCCCTACTACAACTACCATGTACATACATATAAACAAACGCCTTGTGAGACCGGTGGATTCAGAAGAAAAGAGAGATGAGCAAAGGCACACATTTTAGACACCAGTGTGCTATATTGCTCTGTATATCAAAGGGAAGAAAGGAAGGAAAGAAGGGAGGAAGGAAGGGAGGGAGGGAGGGAGGGAGGGAGGAAGGAAGGAAGGAAGGAAGGAAGGAAGGAAGGAAGGAAGGAAGGAAGGAGGGAAGGAAGGAAGGAGTTGAGGGGAAAGGAGATGCAGGCAGAAAAAGAGCAAAGAGGCTGAAGAGAAGGATTTGGCAAGGCCTTGAAGAGAGAGATCTGAAGCTCCATGAGAAAAGAAAGAAATGTTTAGAGAAAATTTTAAGAAAATGTTGCTGTATAACATGTAGTGTAACCCTTCCCTCTGACCTTGTTCAAAAATATTCAGTAAAATCAACATTCTTCATCTGTGCTTTGGGAGTTGGATTAGTTGTTGCTTGTTGGTATTTAATAGCAACCACATTAAAACTGGATTGAGTTTGGAGCTCAGTCAGAGCTGGATTGCCTCAAGGAAGCCTAGTGACACATCGAGGTTACAGATGCAACACTCTGGATATGTTCCAGATGTTCCAGATAAAGGTGATCCCTGACCTCCTGTGCATTTCTCTCTCTGAGGGCTGGAACCTCCTTCAGAGCACGAAGGCTCATTGTAATGGTTACATTGGAAAATGTCTATACTTTATGACCCCTTTCTCCTTTTCTGAAAACTGGAGCCTTCTTAATATCCTGTGCCTCTCCACCTCTTTGGTCTATTTATATTAACATTTAAATTTAGAGTTGCTTTTCTTCCCCGGTCTTTGAAGAGTCCTCCAACATAGAGGGGTTGAGCTACCACATTAGAAATTTCCTGTTTCAGGTCGTCTTGAGCCTTTTTGACATCTGCAGCTGTTCTCTTTAAGCCTCCCAGGCTGCCAGGGACTGCTAGCAGAGGGCTTACCAAACATGATGTAATACTCGGATTCTGAACACATGTCCTCCTGGTTCAGGGTGTCAGGAAAGAGTTTCACATACCCGCCACCACAGTTGATGCCTTGCTCGTGTTTTACCAAAAACTAAACCACCAAGGTCTCGTTCTCATTGTTGAACGGCTTCAACCTGGTTGAGAGGGTGTAAAACTTGGCATCTTCACTGGTCTGGAGACCTGGTAGCAGAGAGAATTGTGAGACTTACATACACAAAGAGCAGCCAGAGAGACCTAGCACTTGGCCTCACCAATCTCCAGCACTTTCTATACACCTACGGTGTGCCAGGTACTGTGCTGGGTAATTTACATATATTATCTTTTTCAAGCTTCAGAGCAACCCTATGAACTGGGTATTATCTCCACTTTACAAATCAAGAGTCTGAGTCATGAGGAGATGAAGTGACATGCCTGGGGCCACAAGGCTGAAAAGGAACTAAAATGGGATTTTTAGCCGTATTTGTCTGATTCTTTCTTTCTCCTGTACCACACGGCCTCTGATCTTCAAGAGATAGTTGAGTATGGTTTTGCAGCTTCACAAAGCAAGGCCCTGTTTCTTCTAAGGCCTCCTGGGTGGCCAGAATCAGGCTCTGCCATGTGCAGCTGCTGCGGTAGAAAGAGGCCCAGCACTGCCTCTCAGGACAAGTAATAACCATTGTTCACATTTATTCAACACTTTCTCTCTTCATTCATATGCACTACTGTTCTTAATCCTCATGGTAACCCCATGAGGTGGGCTCTACTAATATCTGCACTTAATCATGAAGCCATTGAAGCTATTTCTCTTGCCCGGGATCGCACGACCCGTCAATCCAGTCCCAGAGCCCCCGCACTAAGGCTTTACCTCTTCCTCCAGAGAACATCAGAGCTATAAGGGATCTCGGGGCCTTTCTAGACTAACTACATTACTTTAAAGATGAGGAAACCAAGCCCAGAGAAGGGAAGTTACTTAGCCAAGGTCATACAATCACAAATGATGGACATATAAGCCAAGTCTCCTGATTTCCAGGCCAATGGTCTTTTCCATTATTCTCTGCTGCTGTTCATCTAACTGGTTATGACTCTGTGACTGTAACTCTCTGAGCCTCAGTTTCCTCATCAGCAAAATGTAGATAATTATTCCTACCTCACAGGTTTCCCATGAAAGTAAATGGGTAAGATATGTGAGAAGTACTTTGCAAACTGTCAACATAAAATGCAAGGGGCTATCACTATTCATGCTTGGTGAGGGTCCTTCCTTCATGACGCTCTCTGTAATTCCCTGAATCACACTAGGCTTCAAGTAGGTTTATTTCAGACTCTTTGAATAAGTTTTAAGTTCCTGAAGAGCAGGGGCATTTTTATATTCCTAATATCTAAGACAAGGCCTGCCATAAAAGAAATACTCAATAAATAATGTGTTGAATTGCACAAAAGGACCACAAGTCCTGACTCAGATGTCTCTTGAGCATTTACTGCACACCAGACCCTGGCTAAGCACTTTCAGGTCTAATATTATTTTAGGAGCTGTCTGTGTTTTAAAGAGAACGCTTACTTCCTCCAAAGACCTCTGATGAGGCTGGAGTAGCCAGAAGACTTCTCTGGAGAAGGGAGTGGGCACAAGGGAGAGAGCGCTGAACCTGTAGGCAGAAGACCAAGCACTGAGTCTTCACTCTATCAACCCTTGCCATGTAGTCCAATGTAACCCCCTCTCTCTCTGAGCCTCATTTGTTCCCATAGTCCTTCTAGAAAACCAGGGGGAAGCTAATGAACCTGAACATGATGAGATGTGAGAAGCAACAACCAAGAAATCAAACTGAGAGGGGATGGGTGGCTGTGCAGACTGCCTTCAGAATCACTTAAGAAGCAGGCATGCCATGGGTTACTCAGTCTCCAATTCTCTCTCCTCTGGAAGCAATTTTGCAGAGTGGATTTAAATGAGATTTGAAATGCTCAAGCTAGTTCATAATTATCCCCTTTAATAAACATGAAATTGAGATTCATAACAGTAACCAGGAGAGAGAAGATGGGAAATCACTCCAGGGGACAATCAATGAATTCTATTCATAGAACAAAAGCTTTCTCAGACAAAAAATTCTTGCCTGCAGACCTTGCCCCAGGGCTCCTCCTCACCCCTTAATATCTTTTGGCTCTTACAGCAGCCTGGTCCAATGAGCATGGCAGGTGATAGTTATTTTCTCCATTAAGGTTCAGAGAAGTGAAAAGACTTGCCGGAATGACGCAGCTACCAAGTCATGGGAGTCTGCTCCACTCTCTGTTGTACCAAGCTGCCCTAGGGGAGGGCAACATTTGGAGGTTAATAGTGTTTTTTTCTTGTTTCAAGTGCAGTGTTATATATGTATATATATAAAAAAAATCTAGGATTGAGGAAAGCAATATTGTCCAGCAGTAGTGAACATAGTCCTGGAGTTAGACCTGGAATCAGATCTCAGCTCTGATTCGTGCTAGCTGTGTATGTGTCCTCAGGCAAATTACCCCACTTCTCTAAGGCCTCGCTGCAAAACTGCAAACACAATAGTAACCATCTCATGCAGTTGTTAGGAAGATTCATGGGGATAATGCACTTAGGGCTCAATTTTAAATACCTATATCAATAAGTGAACATTATTGTTTTTGTGGAGTTCATTCTCCATTTACCAACTTCTTTTTTAATTGAAGAAAAACAGATGACTTGGTAATCATGGATTAAAACAATTGTATAGAAAGAAGTCAGACTTTTCCCAGTCAGTTAGTACATTCCTGAATTCCAGTATTTACTTTTATCCTTTTCTTTGTCTCCATAAAACTTTTCTGTGGTGAGCTGAAATTTGCTGTAATCTGGCCTATGTTAAGATTCTACCCATTGTTTCTTCCATCCATATATGGCATTAAGAAGAAAAAACACAACATATAAAAATTGTGTGTGTGGTATGTGTGTGTTTAGAGACACCAAGATGCAGCTAAGGCTGAGCAAGACTTATGGGAACAGTAAAGGGATATCAAGGGATAACTTCAATATTCCTGAAACACCCCCTCCATCTGATGCCTAATTCCTACCATTTGTGTACTGCCAGGGGTGTGGCTCAGCTATTTGGTAGCTGAGCCACTAATACATTAATGCTGCACCCTACCCTCCTCTATGAGAGTTAAGTCCTGAAACCACCAGATGTGTATAGTTGAAAGTCATAGGGCATTCTCATCAAAAGTAGATGGAAAAATATGGTTAGGGGGACTATAAGCCCTTTTACATACTTATGTTTAGTAAAATAAAAATAATAAAATCAGCTCACCAAGAGATTAGCAACACCATTTTATACTTCTTGAATCACTAATGAAAATATTGAGCAATCAAGATCCATTTATCCTTGATTTTGCTTAAACTTTTTAGACTCTCCCTTGCAGTTTCAAGGAGATGCTGATAAACTTGTTTTGCTTTGGCAAAGATGGCATGTAGACAAAGAGGCATTCTTTTTGGGACCTGGCACTCCATCCAAACATTCAGTGCCTTTCTGATTTTATGTTTCAGAGTTGCTGACTCCAGCTTCTTGGGCCCACCATGGTCCCAGAGTTACAGGGCAATTTGGCAGCTTGAGATGCAAGAGGCCTTGGGGTAGCCCTTACTTCATCTCCTCCCTGCAGCTGAATGGCTATTTCTCAAATCCCACTACCCAATATCAAAGGCTATTACCTTAACTAAACCTATGGAAACCCCACATCAATGCACATTTAATTAAACTACCCTGAGCTGGCTCGGTCATTTCCTCCTACTCAAGTCTGATGACTCAACTACCTTCCCTCATGAGGCTCAGGGGGTGAGCTTGCTTTCTCTGGTCCTCCCCTGTCTCTCCCAAGATCTGCGTTGGACAGCTCAGGAAGTCTCAGTGACCACTTCACCCACCACTCCTGGGCAGGGCTCCAGGAGGTTCTTTCTACCTGGAGTTGCTATGGTTCGCATGAAGGGGATACCGCTTCCCTGACCATAGCTGACCCAATGAAGGATAAGGATTGATGCCAAAGTCAAAGGAGTTGTTAATCTGTGTTAGACTTTTGTGTGGCTCCCTGAAAATGTCACCTCATTCACTCCCAAGGACAGTGCTATGATAGGTGCTATTAGTTCCATTTTGCATCTAGGAAGTGGTGGGCCTAAGATGTGAACCCAACTCTGTCTGATTTCAAACACTGTCTTTCCTCTGGAGAAGAGGAAGACACAGGAAAAAGTGCTATGAAGAACAAAAAGTTGTATAGTCACAAAATAGCTACTGCTTAGCAACCATAGGTCAGGCCCTGAGTGCTTGTCATGCATTATCTCGCAGCATTCTCATAACAGCTCTGTGATGAATGTCTCATTTTTTTTCTCCATTCAAAGATGAGGAAGTGAAGCTCAGAAACTTATCCCAGAGCCCAGTTTGTATCTAAGTGGGTAAGCCAGGTTCAGGCCCAGGCCTAGGCAACATCAAAATCTGTACTTTTAATTCCTATACTATCAATACATGGCTTCTCATAAGGTCGTGTGTGTAGAAAAGCCCTTTATAACCTAAAGAGTGTCCAACAAATGTAAGTTATGGTGCTTTGCCGTTTGTAATTAATAAAGTTAATGGTGTGTAATTTGAGTGACATTTGTCTTCTTCATCCCGCCACTGTGTTCTGGTATCTAGCACAGAGTAAATCACCCAAATATCTGTCAAATGACTGAATGGTTGCATGATCTTGCCTTTTGCCTATACTACAAGATTCCCAGGCTTACAGAGGGATGGATTCATTTATTAATCCATTTAATGAAAGTTAATTGAGCTTAACAAGCATGCAGAAAAGGTAGCACAACTTTGACCATTAACTTTACAGGAGAGATTAGAACAGAACTTAGAACTTCTTATAGCTAATTATTTTTCTGGGTGAACAGTATTGACACAAATCAAACCTGACACAATTTAAGATGTCTCAAAATAAGGAGTTTTTCTTGGTAGGATAATGTCACATGGTCAATAAAGTCCCACTTTAATGTTTCATACTTCTCTTAACATCACAACATCTGCACCCTGGCTCTGGGTTCATTATTCCTTCATTTCTTGATCATTCACTGTGTGCTAGGCAGGCACCAGGCACAGAAACAAGAATCTACCAAAGTTCCTTCAGGGACTTACAAACTTCAGGAAGCTCAGAGTCTGGTGGAAAACTCACACAGGTAAACAATTACAATACAGGCAAGGGCAGTTGTAGGAGCGAGCACAGGGCAGTGAAATTCAGAAATGCACTGACTGCCCCCTGCCCTGCCCCAGTTAGGGTAGAGTTCGGAGAGGGCATGCCTGAAGAAGTGAGAATTAAAAAGGCAGAAAAAGTGAGGAGTGGGTGTTTCAAACAGAAAGACTTGAATGTGCAAAGGCCCAGAGTCATGAAACTGCCTGGTGTTTCAAGGGAAAGGTAAGCAGTCCTATATGGTTTTACAGGGGAGGGGAGAGTACAGTAGACAGGGGCCAGCTCAGGGAGAGCTCTTATTACGTAACTGAGAGCAGGTGAGCAGTATGCCAACCACGGTTGGATGTTACTGTTTTCCTCTGCTAAATTTTTCCCTCAAATTGGTCAAATACTGTATGTCCCCTGAAATCAGAGATCCACCCACCAAAAAGTAACTGATACTTGAGAGCTGCCATATTTAGCTCATAAATGTACATAATCACACCCGAGTCTGTAAAGATACAGTAGGTTTACATTTGCCAGTATGTGAAACAGAGTTTATTCTTGTATTGTTATTTATTAACTAATGTATTATTTGCCATTAGAACAGCTGTAAATCTTTGCCCCACCCTGTAGAACCACGGAGCCCACAAACCATGATTCCTCTGTCAAATGAACTTACCTCTACATTGCACCTCCCAGCGCGTCTGGCTGTGACATAGCTCAGATCAAAAGACTGGGCTAGGGACAGCCCTCTGCTGCCAGCTTTAGCAGTATCTTTAAGTACCTCTCTGAGGCTCAGTTTCTTCATCTACAGAAAGGGGTGTCCTAACTCATAGAGTTTCTGGGAGAATTAAATGAAGTCGCATGCAACACAGTGTCAGGCACATTATAAGTTCTCAAGACAGCCTGAAGCTGAATCTGTAGATATGTATACAAAGATATATAACGTCAAAGGTAAAGAGAAAGAAATATTTTTAGCATCGGAGGTAAAAGCCGTGCCTTCTCCCCCTGCCCCACCTAGTCCTGAGTCTGGAACAGGGTAGATAGGTCCTTCAGAAAATGCTTGCATGTGTAGATGAAAACACACTTGTTCCATTTATTTGACATCATCAGATTGTTTACCACAAACAAGAACTTGCTAGATAAACTAAAGCTTCTCTCTTCTGGTGCCAATATTTTCTCTACCATCTCCAATGGAAAAAACTTTTTTTTTTTGCTTAATCCTTTCACCCTTTACACCAGTCAATGGAAAATTTTTTAGATATTATGAAAGTACTTGACCTCTTATATAGAGAATCCTAAACAAAAATTAAATTTCTTGAAGACTCCAGCTCTGTATTAGCCTATAATATACAGCAGAGTGTGGGTTTGCTTTGAAATTTTTCTGTCTCCATTGTCCCTGATCTGCCGTGAGCGCTCACTTCTCCCTGAGGTCAGTGTGTTTGCTCTAACAATCCAGCCACCTCTTATGAGACCAGTGGGCCCTGCTTCCTTATCTGCCCACCAGCTTACCTGACCACTTACTGTTTTTCTTTCTGTTTGTCAGTCTATTTGATGTCTGACACATAGAACACAAGTCACTCAAATATTTATTAACTGGTAAAAAGCATTGTGAGGTGGTGCACAGCCCTGGATAAGACTCTGAGGCTTCCTACCTATTTCTGTAAGGGAGTTGAGCCAGTCACTTTTCTGAATCTGTGAATAGGAATTACTTTTACACTCTTTAAAGAAATAAACATTGTGTACATAACAGGTGCTCAATAAATGTTTGCTGAATGATAGATTGGCATGAGAACCAAATTAATTAAGATAATAAAATTAATTATTTTTGCTGCCACTGAATGGGTGCCTCTAGTGGGTGGGAGATGATCCATTCATTTGGTAGGTTGTCATGTCTAATCAACTGCACACTAGGAGGCAGACAGCCAAGTTTGTTTACAAAGTGGGCATTAATAAGAGCCTTTATGTGAGAAGTGGAAGAGAATACAAGCCATCTACTTAAATATTTACAGAGCAGCTATACTGTGCTAGTGTGAGTGCTACACGCTGGGGTACTAACAAGGCATAAATCCTTGAGCCTTCAGGCCCTCAAGGAATTCAAGTCTGAGCGAGACAGGTGAATGAAGTGTCTGCTTTTCTTATTTTATATTTCTTATTTTACATTTCTTAATTTTTCAAAGTAAAATAATGTATTATAGAAAACATAGAAAACCCAAAGGAAGCAAATAAACAATAAAAACACCCATAATCTACTTCCCAGAGATGACCATTGTCAACAGATTGATATATTTCCCTCCAGCCTTATTTTTTTTTCCTGTATGCTGGCCCCTCTTGCCTCCACATCCCTGCAGCCTCTGGAGAGTTCCTTGCCATCAGTTTGTACTTGAGACGTGGAAAGGCCAGCTGGATCAGGCCTCTTTGGTTTGGGCGTCTGTCCAGGGTGATTCTTCTCCAGGGCCAGCATGTCCAAGTATCCACGACCCACAGATGGTCCCAACTGCTATCAGTCTGAGGCCTGAGCCGCAGGCTGTTTCTTCAGTCCTGCTGGGCTGTCCTCCGTTGGTCTGAGCCAACTGTGCACAGAGGCCCTTTGTCTCAGAAGGTCTCTGTGGCCAAGTTTTCATGGTCAAGTCTGAGAGCTGACAGAATTAAAATTCACACACATACCTTGTGGCTTCTGTATCATTCAGTCCTTTGTCTGAATTCCAGTTTCTTTTTGCCTGATTTTGTGTGTTTACCATGGCCACGGCCATCACCCTTAGCCCTCCCCTATTGAATTAAAGTCACTAATTCAATGTTTCTCCAATCAACCAACATTCCTGCTTAGTTTAATGTAGGTTGAAGATAAACTAAAGCTTATCTTTTTGGGTGCCAACATTTTGTCTACCGTTTTCAATGAAAATTAGTAACCTATGTAAGGCCTGGGAATCCAAAAGCTCATGTTGTCCCTGAGGCTACTAGTAGTGTTACCTGGTGGCCATGTGACACTTGGCAGCTAGCAGTAGTGGTCAGTGTATTCTTTACGGAGATTAGAGACCTGGACTCAACAAACCTCTCTGCCACTGAGTCACTGTGTGACTTTGGGAAACCACCTTTCCTCTCTGGGTCTGTTTCCCCATCTGTACAATGAGAAGGTTGGATTTTAAAGCCCTGGCACACCCTCTGGTTGCTGAGCTTCCCTGTGGCCTAGAAAGTCTGGGAAAATAGCAGAAAGAAAGGAGCCTGAATCATACTCTGCCACGAACCCATTAAATGATTCTGTTATATCATATCTTCCCCCTGGACCTCAGTTTTCTCACCTGTGAACAGGGAGAAGAAGGCCCTTTAGGGCTAGTTAAGCTCTCAGTGCCTCTTCAGTTCTGACATTCAGAGAATCTTAAGATTTACCTTCCTGGAGGTTACTAAGTACTTGAAATGTGAGCCAGGAGGCCTTCAATTTAAGGGACTCATGGGAGGTAGTGGGGTGGGCAGCAGGAATAATGCAAGAAAAATCAGTTTAACCTCACGCAGTCCTGGGTTCAAATCCTAGCTTTGCCATTTTTTTAAAATTTAAAGATATTTATTTATTTTTAGAGAGGGAGGAAGGGAGAAAGAGAGGGAGAGAAACATCAATGTGCAAGAAAAATGTCAATCGGCTGCCTCCCATACGCCCCCAAATAGGGATCTGGCACACAACCCAGGCATGTGCCCTGACCAGAAATTGAACCAGTGACCCTTCAGTCTGCAGGACAACCCCTAACCCATGGATCCATACCAATTCGGGCCCTAGCTTTGCCATTTAATAGCTCTGTGACCTCAGACAAATTTTTCAACTTCTCTGAGCTCAGTTATGTCTGTAGACTGGGAAAACAGTAACTGCTTTGAAGAGCTGAGGTGAAGATTAAAGTGAGTAAAGCATCATTGCATAGTGAGCAATACCATGCTTTGAAAAGGTTACTTAAGGCATCAGATACAGCTTAGGTGTAGAAACTAGAGTTCAACAGGAGAAAATTCAGTTCCATGAAAAGACAGAATGGTTTTCTTAATTATTAACATTTTTTAAAAAATTAAGAATAACAGAAGCTCATTATAGCAAATGAAGTAAAAAATAAAGAAAAAATTAAAGTTATCTGAAGTTCCATTATTTACCATTTTCATTTTGGTATAAGAAGTCTTTCCAGAAGGTATCCAGAAGTCGTCATTGTTCATGCATGCACATTCCAGTCCACTCTCCTTGGCTGCCAGGTTACACTGCTGTCACAAAAACCATTCTCATTATAATAACAATGACGGGGCCTTTGCCAGACAGACCTTGTATTTTCCTATTTTTTTTCTATGCACAAATATATTTTACATAGTGACAATATATACCTTATATATAACTTGAACTCTTTAATGTCAATTTGATACCTTTTATCATCACCAGAGACTACTCCACCTCTGAAATCTCACGTTCAAACTCCCCTCCCCGTGATTGTGTCCTCCTATCTTCTAGTTCTCATACCTGCAAGCTCATTGCGAGTGCACCTCTTATCCCCTTCATTTCTTTCCAGTCAGTTGGCTCCTTCCTGTCTAACTCTCACAGTCTTTCCTTCATCCCACCCTCCTTCCTTCTTTCCACAAATTTTAATTGAACATATTCTATGTGTCAGCTACTGTACCAAGGGCAAGGTAGTAAAGTTGAAAGAGATGTGGATCCCTCACCTTCCTCATTCCTCTCAAATCTCTCACCCTTTTGCCTTTCTACAAAATTCCCACCTGTGTCATCCAAACTTTCACCTTTGTACCCCAAATTACCTACTGTATTTCCTCTCTCAACCAGAATGCTCCAAAATGTAGCCCAAACACAGTCTATTAATTTCCTAGTTCCTCCTCCACCCTTCAACCTACTGTAGTCAGCCTCCTACCCCCACCCCTCCACTGAGTCACCAAATGGTCTCCTAACTATAAAATGCAATGAATGCTTTTCTAGACTTTGCTTTACTTGGCCTCCAAACCACTTTTGACACAAGCTGTGTAACCTTGGGAAACTCACTCAACCTCTCTGATCAGTTTCCTCACCAGTGAAAGGAAATAGCATCTTCCTGATAGAACTGTTGACAGATAAAGAAAAATCTATTTGCACACAATAGGCATTCAACAAAGATTAAAATATGACTTGTTGTGTTTGGTTTTCTGGGTCTCTGACTACTAGGAAGTGTTTGTCTTGGCTATTATGAGCATTCTGATCTCTGGAAAGGGTCATTTCCCAGAAAAATTCATCCATTCATTCAATCAAAAAAAATTTTTTGAACACCTACTGTGTGCCTGTTCTAGGCACTGCTATAAGAGTTGCAGATACAGCAATGAACACAACAGAGAAGCACTGTGTTTCTCAGAAAGCTAATCTAAGAGTAAGGAGATAGACAATGAATAAACATACCAACAAAAAAAATGTATCATGTAATGAAAAGTATTCTAAAAAATTAAGCATGCAAAGGTTCACAAGGGAACTTTTAGGGGTCATGACCGTATGTTCTATATATTAATTGTGGTGGTGGTGGTGAACAGGTGAATACATTTTTCAACATTCAATGAATGGTTGATACATTTTAAATGGGTACATCTTACTACATATAGACAATATTGCAAAAGGTCAATTTAAAAAAAAATTAATTCGTATAAAGGGATAGAGTATAACTGTATATGGGGAGAAATTTTCTGATAGGGCAAATAAAAAAAGCCCCTCCAAGAAGTAGACATTTCAGCAGAAACTGAATGATGAGGAGTAAACCTCCTGAAGAGAAAGAGGTAAGATCAGAGAGGTAGGCAGGGTTCTTGTAGGTCACAGAGGTTGTTCACAATTTGGGCCTCATCAACTGTCTTGGGCTTGGGGCTGAAGCCCCTTCTTCTTTGGTTACAAGGAGTATTTCAGAAATGCTGTCGACAACACCTTTAGGCATTTCGCTCCTGCCACACTGGGCAAAAGGAGTTTGGTCCGGCGGGAAGGGACTGCAGGTCTGTGCATGTTCTCTGCCTTCTCAGAGGAGAAACTGAGGTGTGTGAGTACAGCCACCACAGGCAAGCAGGTGGGTGCAAGAGCTAGCAGTCAAGCTTAGTCTCACGGGGTTCACTGCAAAGGATGGCTGAGATCAATCAGGAAATGGGGACCACCAACCTGCTCTTCCAAGAGGCTTGTTTCTCGTCAAAAGATTCCTCTGCAGCCAGTCAGTGAAGCTGCTTCATGCATCCCACTCTTCAGCCAGCTCCTAAACATCTCTCCTGTCTTCCCCCCTTCTCTGTCACCCCCCAACATACAGAGACCCTTCCAACCCCCACCCCACCCACCTCATCCAGGCTTCTCCGCTTTTTACCAAGAAAATTACCATAGCCTCCCAGATGTCTGTCTCCAATCTCAAGTTTGGTTAGCTTCACGGGACATCCTCTGCATTGCTGCCGGAGTGCTCTTGCTAACACGCAGGCCGGATCTTGTTTCTCCACTGGTTACCAGCTTCACTAGCTCTCCCCTGCTCAGTGCAAGGCAAAGCTCCTTAGCCCCCTTGATCCAGCCCTAGCCTGCTCCCCAGCCTCATTTTAACTGCCCTCCCCGCCACACTTTTCAGTCCCGGGAAGATGCCACTGCTGGCGGTGTCATACCTGGAACCCCTGTACTTGCTGTTCTTTTCGACTGGAACACCCTTGTCTCCATCCCTGCCCATCTGATAAATTCTTATCTTTCCTTCAAAATGCTGCTTGGGTTTCACCTTCTTCCTGAAACCTTCCTGGGCTTATTACCCCCTTCCTCTGCACCACCTTTGCACCTTGTTCTCAGTACCACACTACATGTATCACAGAATGGGAAATTGAGTCCCAGAAAGGGGAAAGTGCTTATCCAAGCTTCGAAGGTAGAATGCAGACCCAGATTTTAAAAATCCTGATTCCTAGGCAAGTGCCTTATCTACCACACTTCCAAAATATCAAATTTTGCACACACACACATACACACACGCAGTATTTGGCAGTCTGGAACAGCACCATTGAACATCTGTCTTTAGGTAAGTAAGGATACAATTCTCTAATGTTTCCTGTGGCATTCCAGGGAAGGGGCTGGTCAAGATGACCTCCAAAATCCTCTGAGCTTTATTTTATGAAACACTAAAAATTTCACAATCACAATTAGTGCTCACATTTTCCCTCTATAGTTCACCTGTGTTTTAGAATGCAAGGAACAAGCACTTATTGCACATCTACTATAGTGCAGAGACAATGCTTTCCATACCTTATCTCATTTAATTCTCAGAAGAGGTTTGCAAGGTCCATGTTGTTGTCCTGGTTTTATAGAGAAGGGAAGTGAAATGCAGACAGGGTAACAGCTAGGAAGGGGCAGAAATTTGAACTACAGACCACTGAGGCAGGTGGTTGACAAGGAGCAGGTAGGACCTGGTCTTTCCTCACCCACCCCCTCCACCCTCCACAACTGGGTGGAGACCCAGGGACTCCCTGCCCCCAGCCAGGCCTCTTACCCCTATCTTCAAACTCCTCGTGCAGATAGACCTGGCATTGCACCTGCATGCCCAGGGTGCAGGTGGCCAGCAGCAGCAGCCCCTTCATTCTGTGGAGGAGCCCAGTGTCCCTAAGCACAGCCTCAGAGAGCCACAAGCCTGGCCAGGTGTTTTGCCTTACTGCAAACACCTCTGCCTGGACCCTAGGGTAGGGGCTGAGATCATCTGTATCCTGCACCTGACTGCCTCTCATCTGAAGCCTTGGGCCTAACAAGGACCCAGCCAATGGCTGGCAACCAGGTGCTAAGAGTGCTGTAGGATGGAGGTGGGAGGCCCACACTAAGGGTTGAGGGAGATATAGGGTAGGGTCCCCAGGGAGTAGGGGAATGGCAGGCCAGCTGAGGCTGGCCCCTGGGGTCACTGTAAGCCGGCTCAGTGTTGGTGTAGCCAGTTTCAAAGTACTCTCGCATGCTTCCTTCCACCACCTTTCTGGTCCTTCATCCCTGTCTTCCCTCTATCCCTCTATCCTTTTCTTCCTTCTTTCCATCCACTGGGCCTATGCAGAACAATAGCAGTGTAATGTCTGTTTATTTTAACACAAACACCTAAGGCCTGAGGGGGCCCAGAAGAAGCACTGTTCCAGAACGGGACCTCAGGAAAGGCTTCCTGGAGGGAGTGACACTGAGGTTAGCCAAGCAGAGAAGAAATGGGCAAGAGGGGAGAGGAGCAAAAGAAATACTATGGACAAAAGCCCAGAGTTGAGAAAAAGACTATCAGTTCTACAACAACCCAAAACTATGTAACCAGTGTTATTTCTCCTATTGTGAGGAAACAGGCTGTAAGAGGGAAAAAGGAAGGCGCCAACTATTCATTTGTGTTCATTATTATACTGTGTGCTAAGCACTGCCCCAGGCACTTAACATGCCTTGTATCACTTAATCCTCACAACAGTCTTGCCAGTTCAGTCCTATTATGCTCATGTTACAGATGAACAAACTAAGGCTCTGAGAGAAAACATGACTTGGAAGGTCACACAGAGATGGAATAGGGACTAGAACTTGGGCTTTCTCATTCCAGTGCCTTCACAACACCTTCATCCCACTATTCATCTATTCAATATCTAGTTATTGAGGTCCGACTCTGTGCTGGGCACTGGGCTAGGTGCTGAAGATACAGCAGGGAATAGCGCTGGCAAATATCCTACCAGCAGAGGGAATTTGGATTTGGTTCTTCCAGCCAGTGTTTTTCAGCTTCAGCACTATTGACATTTTGGGCCAGATAATGCTTTGTTGCTGGGGGTGGGGGGCCGTCCTCTGCATTGCAGGATGTTTAGCAGTATCCCTGGCTTTTACTCATTAGATGCCAATGGCACTTCCCCTCCCCAGTTGTGACAAGTAAAAAAGTCTCCAGACATTGCCAAATACCGCCCCCCACCTATGGGGTGACTCAAATTTGTTCCCCAGTTGAGAACCTTGCTCCAGGCACTGGTGGGATGTAGGGTTTTGAAAGGAGTGTGACATGCCAGCACTAGGAGTGCTCTCTTAGCACCAATAACCTCTACCATTGTTATGCTCATAGTGTGAGAAATTCTACTGTTCCATTCTGATAAGCTGGAATCACCTGTACCACCTGGGTAATATTCCTGCAGTCTGTTCATTTTCTGTGAATCAAGTAGATTAAGTTGGTCATGTGTCCCTCAAGGGCAGTGACCACTGTGGCTTCTTTGTTTTTATATTCTCGTCTCCTAGCAGAGTCAAAGGTAAATAAATGGATGCATTTTTAAATTTTCTTTTAAACATAATTATATATTTTTTGTTCTTATTTCTCATATCAGAAATTTGTCAGAAGTCTGATTTATAGTATAGGACACGTATCTTTGTAAGCAAAGAAAGATGTCTGTTTTAATTTTTTGATCCAAAAATTCTATGAATTGATAAAATGCATAGACTTCATTTACAGGTTTATTTCCCAGGTGGGAAAGGCCCACATGATTTTTGCAGCATCTGCAGGGGCTTCTTCAATCTGTAACAACATACTGTCAATTGTTCTCTGTATTTAGTCAGTTATCTGTATCAGTAATTGTTATCTGTATGTAGTCAGTGCCCATTAATGTGGCCTTTACTGAGCTACCCCTATGAACGAGGCAGCAGGAGAGAAAAGGGCAGAATTTCCATCCTCTAGACGCATCTGATCAAAAGGGATGTCAGGCTTACCAAGGCCTGCCTGACCTTGTTTGTTCTGTCCCTTACCAGCAGTGTAATCTTTGGTCAAACAGGGCCGTGTTATGACTTTTATAGGCCCCCTCCCTCCATAAGACAGTATTTAAGGTATATTATGACTACATGGCATAAAGACAAATATAACACAGCTGGGTTCATTATTATATGTGCAACATTTTCCGGGGCCCTAAGCCACTGTGCCGACTGTGCCTAATGGATAAGTTGGCTCTTGGACCAGTTACTGACCTCACCTAGTCCCATTTGCTTCCCTTTAAAATTTCAGTCTTGAAGCGTTGTTTAAAAGGATTATTTGCAATGCTTAGAAGCTACATGAGGGTAAATCAAGTCTGATTTGTTATCTACTGTGTGCTTACAGCCCTTCACATATAGTAAATAAGCACTTAGGAAGATGAATGTGAAATTATCCACACAGTGCTAGAACACAGTTAACTATTGCACTTCTGGTAACTATTACACTTCTTTCCCCAGATCTAGGGAGCAGTTGAAGACACTACAGAGCAGAAAGCTGAAGTGTACAGTACAGATCCTGACTGCAACAGGCATTCGGGTCAGGAAGTACTGTATGGGTCAATAAGGTCATATGCTTCTTAATTTTTTACCTGTCATTGCACCCACCCCCTGGGTCCACTTAATTGCATCGTAACACAATCTATCATTAGCTATATAGACAGGAGAAGGGAGGATTGAAAACCATCAATTTTATATTCCTGCATGGTATATTTGTATAGATACATATGCAAGGAGTTGTACCAGCATTGCCATGTGTTTCCAAATCCTCTGAAGATTTAATTACAAAGCTACAAAGTGAGTGCATAAATTATGCACCAGGCCATGTTTGGAAATCACTGTGTAGTCTTGGGAATTAGATAGGCGGTTAGATCTTTGTAACTGATATGCTCCCATTTAAGGATTAAAACCCTGTGGATCTGTGAGAATTTCTTTCTGCCTAAAGACAGTGTATCTGCAGTTCTGTGGGCTAGTTGGACATTTAAAATCCAAAGAGTAGATATCAGGAGGAGGAGGATTTTGCAAACAGCTATTTAATCCAGCCTTCTCTAGCCTCACTTCCCACCATGGGTTCTCTGGTTCCTCTCTGCCCACTGCATCTGGAAGGACATGCCATTTCCCAATTGCACGACACATAGCCTCAAGCCGCTGTGTTTGTACTATACTGTTCTCTTGAACATTCTGCCCTTCTTCATTCTGGAAACCCCAGAAAAAGCACCTATTCCTAGTAGCTACTTTACAAGTGTTAGTTTCTCTTCCCTGAGGAAGAAAGCAAAGGTGTCACGTTTCAGCTCAAACGCCATTCCCTTTGGAAGGCTTTCCTATCTTCCTTAGGAAGAAGAAAAGGAACGTACTTGTGTTGGGCAACAGTTATGTAGAAGAACCACGTATTTATTATCTTATTTAACACTCAGGGCGATTTTGTGTGGAAAATATTTGTATTCTCAGTGCCCAGGTTAAGGACATGAGGTCTGTAACATTAATAAGTATTTATCTTGGCCAGGGTTCCCTGCTAGTAAAGGGTGGAACTGGGATCCAGTTTTGCCTCAATGTCTTTCTCAGGCAAATCGGCTCTGTTATTGGGGCCCTCAAAGTCTTTCCACCATACTCTTACCCTAACTCATGTCTCCCTGAATGGTAATTTATTTACACACCATCATAATCTGTCTTCTTTACTAAACTCTTAAACCAGAGGCCAAATCTTATTTCTCAGTGTGTCTCTGATGCCTGGCACAGCGACTGTTTGCACTGGGTGCTCAGAACACATTGAGGGAATGAGATGAATGACAACAAAGCACTTGGCAGCCTTCAAGACATTTTCAAATATATGATTTTCACTTAATTATAAGTAAGTATAAGACAAAGTCCATACCCTTGGAAGCTAGCAGTACAGATGAAAAAATGAGCTATGTGCAGTGACAAACACAGTGAACAAAATAGTATGAGGAATAACAACATTATGTACAGATACAATGAAGTAAATTATCAGAGGCCAAGGAGAATGAGGACCGAGCAAAAGATTTTAGACTGGGAAAGAAAATCATCTTAGAGCTCCATTTAGAGGACTTGGTAAGACATTTCTTAACACCTTATTTCACCTTCATAAAAAGCCAATGAGTGACATTGCCTCTATTTTCAGAAAATGAACAAAGTCTCTTGTTTGAGAGGTTAAGTGTTTTGCCCAAGGTCACACAGCTGGTTTATAGCAGAGCCAATTCTATGTTCCAGTTTCTCAGAGCACTCTTCTTTTTAAAATGATAGCTGGATTATTCTGTGCCAATATTTAGGGGTACTAATAATTTAAATGTTGCTTTTTACAAGCAATAAAAACATTTTAGCAGGGGGTCTTCTGGTTGAACATTGTGGTGTGGTAGAATGAGTATGTATCTTGGTTTGAGTTGGAATGTAACTATTTTAGGATGTGGTATCAGGAAACCTGGTGGGAGTACAGTAGTAGTGACACAGGGAGTGAAGAAAGCCAAAATGTATGCACCATCAGGATAGCCAACTGGAACTCATTTATGCTGGGGAACTCTGGGAGATAGTATAGGACACATCCAGGATATCCAATGAGAGGGTGAGGAACTGGGGCATGTTCACCACTTTACCATCCATCATTGAGTTCCGGGCTACTTCTGGTGACATTAAATCTCTGAAACTCCCACCTTGCCCTACACATAGGCCAGTGTGTTCTCTGGCCAGAAAGAGAGAGAGAGAGAGAGAAAAAAAAAACATCTTCAGGAAAAGAACTGTAGTACTCCCTGTAAGTGGCCTTCTGTGTGTAGCTGTGAATGCCAAGAAATATATGGACAAGAAACCATTAGCATCTGCTATGGAATGTAATAGGATACAAATCCTGCATCTACCACTTCATTCTACATTCAAAAGAAACTCATTAGGTATTTATTGTGCATTATACACCAGGTCAGGTACGGTAAACTACAGTTTGAAGGCAAATCTGGTCTGCTGCTTGTTCTGCAAAATGATGTTTTACTGGAACACAGTCATGTCCATTCATTTATACTTTCGCTCTACAATGGCAGAGTTAAATGGTTGTGATAGAGAATGTCTAGCCTGCAAAGCCTAAAACATTTACACTTTACAGAAAATGCCAACTCCTATGCTCGATTCAATAATTGGGATACTGAGAAGAATGAAATTGTTCTCTTGTCCTTAAGAGTTTATAATCTAATGAAAAACACAGACATGGAATCCAGTAAATGCAAGAAAATGTTACAAGTAGCCATCCAAAGAGAGAATGGTGATTCTACTGGTTGGGAGAGGAAAACAAGAAAATTTTCATTAGAAGACATAACAACAGATGCTTCAGGGAAACCTGGAAAGATGAGTAGATATTTTTTAGATGAACACAGAGGAGGCAAGACATTCAACATAGAGGGGGCAAAAAATAGCAAAGGGTGTAACACAGATGAACATAAGATGAATTTAGTAAACCAGTGTCATATTTGGGCGGTAGGGAGAGGAGTGCCACAAAAGTAAGGAGTTACCCCATTTTATATTTCTTTTAGAAATATGAAGGCTCTCATTGTGGTATGAAGGCCAGGTTGAAGCGGGGGTGGGGGAGGGCGGGAGGGGAATTATTGGAGTCGGTAACTCCAAGCTACTGTAGTAATCCAAGCATGAAACGGAGCAGGCTTGAGCCAAGCTGGTAACCGTGACGTAGCAAGGGGAGACTGTTTTCTGTGCAGACTGAAACGTGCTCTACCCAGGCAGTAGGCTGGCTTAGGTACTTCCTCTGTGCTCCCACAGGACCTTTCCTACCTCTGGTTTAGCATGGATCACTCTGTGTAGCAACACGTCCTGTTTCCTGACAGAGTCTGGGCGGCTTGCAAATGAGAACCACGCGAGACTGATCTCTATCCATCAGCATCTGATCTAGAGCTAAACCCACAACTGTGGCTCAGAGAAGGCGACTTCCCTGAAAAAAGGAGTGAATAAATTCACTGTAAATTCATGGCAAGGGTGGCTGGTCTCTAAGTTTGCAGTGTCAGCTCAAGTGGAGACTTAGATCCAGAATGAGGAAGAGGGCATAGGCATCGAGCAGAGCTTCTGACTGGGACAGGAGGGTCTGACAGTGTATCACTGTTTGAACTGTGATGCTTGTTTATTCCAGCTCCGGAAGAAGGCCAGCGCATTATGGGTACATAAATGACACATGCCTGTCAAATTCAGAGCTGATATAATTATCTAGTGGTAATTTTTATTACATTCTTTTTTATTCCTTCACAAAATGGTCTTTCCCCGATTATAAATACAATGTCTGTGACTTATTAAAAACTTGGATAATACAAAGTAAGTATAAAGAAAAAATTAAAATTAACCACAACATCACAAACTTACTACAAATATTTTCCTGTATATCTTTATAGTCTTCTGGAAAGAGATGTACATATTTTATAAAGTCAAAATCATGCCATACATAATTTAAAACCATTTTATAGCTATTATAATGATTTTACAATAATAATTTTTTCATTTATTCAAACAATTTTTCAACTTGCACGTAAATGAGTATCTAGCGTGGTGGCCTCACAATCTCTCGACTTCCAGTCCTCCTGTAATCCATACCCCCCACACACTTCAGCTCTCCTCTCCCATGCCTATACCCTCAACTTTCCATCACCTGAACTGTTGTATATCTGCAACCAAAACTTTCTTCAGTCTCTGATAATAGTCTCTGTTCACTCCTCTAAGCCAACCCAAATAAATACACAATACATGTAAAAACTGTAATTCCAGCAAAGCAGCTTCCCCTCACCCTTTTATCCAGATTGCCTATGCGGTTCCCACTGTTTCACATTGTCTCACTGTTTCATACTGTCCGTATCAGGCATTGTGCTAAGCTTGAAGGATGCACATGTGATCAAGTCCTCAAAGAACCCACTGTCACGGGGGCACTCTGACTCTCTGAACTAGTACATGCAATAGGCGTCCCAGACTCTGTTAGTTGTTCAGAGTACAGGTGGGGCACAAGGGAATGACAGGTCCATCCCAGCAGAGGGAGGGAGTATGTTTACGGAATGTATAAAGCCCAGGGAAGCTGGGAAGTGGGTCTCCAAGGGGCCAAAAGAAGAAGCGTAAGACAAGTGTATTCCTCCTTTCCCTCCTTAGAACAATTACCGACCAAGTCTAGATCTCCTGAAATATTTTCTCTTCCTTCCCCAGCTCCTTTCTGCCTCAAAATCCTAGCCAAATTTTCCTAAAGTTGACATTTCACTTTCTTGCTGTCTAGATAGAGGAAAGGGTTTGTGGACAAAATAGGCTATGTCTTATTTTACTTTTCCTGTATTGAAGCTTGACCTTCCGTTCTCTCTACAGCCAGTGAAGGATAGGCAAGTGTTTTGTACGTGTCTGTGTTTTCCCTTAAGAAGGCAGTATTGTGTAAATGTTTTATTTGATGCCCAACAACTGCCAATTAAGAAACACAACCACAGTAACAGCAATAACTAAAAGAAGCAGGACACCAGTGACAACAGAACGCATTTTGAAGCAATTTACACCTACAATCTCAGCTGTGAAAAAATTGGAAATAATTTTTGCTCAAAACTAAAAAACAAAACGCATTTCCCAACAGCTGTGTAAAGGAAGGAAACTTAACAGTGAGAAATGCAAGCTGGTTTTGTTCTCCCTTTTTTAAAAAAAGGAAAAAAACTCGATTACTGAAATAATCATTCAGTTACATAAGTTATTATGTCTCTGCCTCCACTTACTCCCTCCTTATTTAATTCCATTGTTTAGTGAGTTTTAAAATCTTAACTCTAAAATGTTACTTAATAATATATAGTACAGTATCTTTCCCACTCTCCATCCCTGCTGTCATTGTCTAAATTTATACTCTTCTTACTGCTTGCTTGGCTTTAAAAAGGTCTCTTAGTTTGTCTTCTTTTTTCTAGTCTTATCCCTGATTTGTTCTCATTTTTGCTGCCAGAATGGTCTTTTAAGAATCATACCTGTGTAACATTGATTGATAGTCTAAATGTCAATAAATGGCAGGATGAATTAGTCCAATAAGTGGCAGGATGAATTAGTCCAGTTCCCATCCTTGATGAACTTACACTATTTAATAGTTAACTTCATCTCTTCTTTCTGAATCTGAATCCTAATCCTTATTTTCTGCTCTGTCTCAGCTGCTACCTCATTCCACGAAAGGCCAGTCACTAAGGAATGTGGGAATGAGAGCTGATATGTCTTTCCCATGTTTAATTTTAGCTGATGATCTACAGCATGTAGTTTGACATTTAGTGTAGAATGGTGACACAGTACTGTGCACTGGACGTGGCCTTAGGAGTCAAGAATTGCCTTTGCTCCCAGCTCTTCCTGATGACCTGTGTTATGACATTTGAAGCTAAGTAGAACCCGCTGATGCCTGTGACCCTGATATAAGTTCAAACTGATTTAGAAATTGATGACACTGCCTGTGTCACATCCAAGACATTTATTTACACATAGACTATGTAAATATAGCTTGCAGCAGGGGTGCAATGGATCTGGGGAGAAAAAACCTAGCTTCTAATTCTTGTTCTGCTGTTTACCAGTTGTGCAACCTTGGGCAAGCCACTCAATAATTCTGTGTCCTACTGTCCTCATCTGTAAAATGGGTGTAACATAAATATTAAAGGACTGTTGTGGGGATTAAAGGAGAAAATGTAGGTGATGGTGCTTAGCACAGTCCTTGGAACTTGGTAGGTCGGTTTCAAGAGAACACATAAGTCAGATCACCTTTTGTATGCCAGGCCCTGGGATAATTTCTAGGGCTACAAAGAGGAGCAAGACTTGGTTTCAGCTCTTAAGAAGCTAATGTAGCATAATGAAAACACAGATGTGTTTATATGGACTCATATACTCACCAATTAATGCTATTAGATACCTGAGCAAATAAATAGAAAGAGATTCTGTGCTAATGGTTTGGGAATAATTAATATTGTTAAAATGTCCATACTACTCAAGAGCCATCTATAATTTCAATGCAATCCCTATCAAGATTCCAATGGCTTTTTTTTAAGTTAATGAGTTTTTTAAGGTAAGCAGCCTTTTTTTTTTTAAAGGTTTATTTATTTATTTTCAGAGAGAGGGGAAGGAAGGGAGAAAGAGAGGGAGAGAAAACATCAGTGTATGGTTGTCTCTGACATGGTCACCCAGTGGGGAGTTGGACAAACAACCCAGGCACGTGCCCTGACTGGGAATTGGAACTGGCAATGCTTTGTTTGCAGCCTGCGCTCAAATCCAATGAGCTACACCAGCCAAGGGCTTTTGTTTTTTAAACAAATTAAGAAACAATACTTAAACGTGTCTGGAACCACAAAAATATGGCTATCCAAAGTAATCCTGAGAAGAATAAATGTGGAGGCATCACACGTCCTAATTCCAAAGCTATATTACAAAGATATAGTAATTAAAAACAGTATGGTATTGGCATAAAAATAGACACATAGACCAACAGAATAGAATTGAGGGCCTAGGGGAAAAACCATACATAAAAAATCAACTAATATTTTACAAAGGAGTAAAAAATACTCACTGGAGAAAAGACAGTCTCTTCAATAAATGTACTGGGAAAATTGAGATCTTCACATGCAAAAGAATGAAACTACACCTCTATTTATCCTACTCAAAAAAAAGTAACTAAAAATGTATTAAGACAAATGTAAGACTTGAAAACCATAAACTTCTGGATAAAAACATAAAGAAAAACCTTCTTCATATTGGTCTTAGCAACAATAAAAGCAAAAGTAAAAATGTGTTGACTACATCAAAGTTAAAGGTGGTCAGAAAGTAAAAACTTCCAGTATAAGATAAAAAATTTGGGGGAGCCCTAGTTGGTGTGGCTCCAGTTGGATTGGAGTGTCAGCCTATAAACAGAAGGGTTGTGGGTTTGATTTTGAAGTTGGGGCACGTGCCTAGGTTGTGGGTTTCAGTTCCTGGTCTGGGCACATGGGAGGGGCAACCGATGGAGGTTTTTCTTTTCTCTCTCTCCCCCCCAATTCCCCTCATTCTAACCCTAAACATGTCTTCAGGTGAGGATAAAAAATAGTTTTTGGGGATATATATAAAGTATGATTATAGTTAACAATACTGTTTAGTGTATTTGAAAGTTTGATAAGAGAGTAGACCTTAAAAGTTCTCATTACAAGAAAAGGCGCTGTGAGGTGAGGTGATGGATGTTAACTAAACTTAACGTGGTTAATCATTTTGCAATATATGCATATAAAAATCATTATGTTGTACACCTAAAGATTACATAATGTAATTGCTGTATGGGAATTATACTCAATACCTGGGGGAAAACATATCTGACAGATTGAAGCAGGAGAAATTTTAATTTACTGTAGACCTTTACCTAATGGTTAGCTCCCATTCTCTGTTTAGCTCCCCAGTGATATTTCCCTAGCATTTCTCTTATCAGCTAAGACAAGGGATTCACAACACAGACCTAAATAACAAAATACTTTTAAGTCCAAAATAAAATAGAATAAAAAAGTAAAATGCAAAGAAATCCTCTCCCTGGATCGCACTGACACTTACAGCTAATGCCCCACTTCTCAGTATTCTTTTTTTTTAAGATTTTATTTATTTTTTTTTTAGGGAGGGAAGGGAGGAAGAGAGAGAGAGAAAGAGAGGAGAGAGGAGAGAGAGAGAGAGAGAGAGAGAGAGGAGGAACATCAATGTGCGGATTGCTGGGGGTTATGGCCTGCAACCCAGGAATGTACCCTGGCTGGGAATCGAACCTGGGGACACTTTGGTTCCTAGCCCTCGCTCAGTCCACTGAGCTACGCCAGCCAGGTGACCTCAGTATTCTTTTTATCTCTTTCCTTGATATTTGCATGATGGGGGCTCTTTCTTATCTTTAACATCTCATTTAAATGCCATTTCCTGAGGGGGCCCTGCCCTGACCACCCAATATAAATAGCCCCCCATTGGTTTCCTATTACATCAAGTTAAGTTCTCTGCTAGGCCTTTATCAGTATATTTTTTCTTGTTTTATTTGTTTAGTGTTTCCATCACAGAATTTATATCTTAAAAAACAAGGCAACCTGACTCCTTCACTGCTTCATTCTCAGAATGTCTAACAGTATCTGGTTGAATAGGACAATACTTCCATACTACTCAGAGGCTCTGAGTCAGGGGTGTCAAACTCATTTTTACCAGGGGTCCACATCAGCTTTGAGATTACTTCAAAGGGCCAAATGTAATTTTTAGGATTGTATAAATGTACATACTACTCCTTAACAGTTAAGCGAGAGCTCGGCTGCTGCCGGCTAGAAACATGGTGCCAGGCTGGATAAAATAAGGTGGGTCCTCGGGCCTTGTATTTGCCACCTGTGTTCTAAGTGAATGAAGCCCTTATTTCTCTGACCTTACCTCCTACTACTTTCTCCCTGCCACTCTAGACACTGAATTCTTGTTGTTCCTTTAAAAATGCTAGGGCTCACAGTCTTTGCACTTGCTTTTCCTTCCTTTTGGAGCTCTTCCTCCAGGCTGCCTTCTTCAACCTTCTTCAGGTCTTTGCTCAAAAGTTACCTTCTCATTAGGGCCTTCCCTATTTGGGAATTCAAAATTAGCCGGTATCCTGCTGGAAGCCGGTTGAATCCTTCTCATTGCTTCTCCCCCACTCTCCTTGAGCTTTCCCCAGGAAGAAGGGCCATAAATCTCGAGGACTTTCCTTGGCTGAATCAGCTATCCCTGTCAGAGGACACTGTCTTGCAAACACCCATACCCAGGACACCTGGGGTAGATTAGCAGGGTGACTCACCCTCCCCGGGGGTCTGCTACACAACCTTAAAAAACACTTCTACTCTTTCCCTTACTGCTGTAGCCTGCTCAGACTCAGCCCGCAGGAGCACAGTGTCCTGCCTTGAATGGAAGCCCTTAATTGGACCTTTTTGACTCCTGGTCCTTTCTTAGCCATCTCGGCTACCAAACAGAAGTATAAGGTATCGTCATAGCTAGTAAAATTAATTTTTGTAATAAATAATCTTAATAGCAGTACTCGTGCTTGTATTTGCCAAACCAAGACACGGAGTTCTACACACAATGGGCGCCCACAGCAGGCGTGTTCGAGGGGCGTGAGCTGGCGATCCACTCGAAGCAGCAGCTGCTGGCCGCGCCCCTGCCGGGCCCGCCCCTCCCCGGCCACGCCCCCCGCAAGCTGAATGCCTTATAGGCGAGTGACGTCAGGCCGTTTGTTGTCATTGGCGGCTCCCAAGATGGCGTCTATCATGGAGGGGCCGCTAAGCAAATGGACTAACGTGATGAAGGGCTGGCAGTACCGCTGGTTCGTGCTGGACTACAATGCAGGAGCTGCTCTCTTACTACACGGTGAGTCCTTTGGGCTCGAAGCTCCTCGCTCCTCGTGGGTCACTGTTCCTGGGTGGAGGGGGACCGGGCTTTTTGTAGCGGGGTTGAGGTTGCTAGGCTGGGGGTGCCGCGGTGGAAGAGGGTTCCCTCGGAGAGGAGGGTTTTGCGTCCGGGATAGCCAATGAGGGTGAAGGAGGTGCTGGTGCAGCCAATAAAACAAGCACTGGCTGTCTGATTTACGGGTCGGGGGCGAGCCGCGTTCGGTTTTAGTGGGTTGTGTAGCGGTGGTCGGGTCCCGCCGGGTTTCGGTTGGGTGTAGTCGTGGCGGCGCGGTGCGTACCGCTACCCACGGAATCATGAACTTGACACCGTGCCCCCCCCACCCCCGGCCCTGTAGACGGCCGCACCCCTCAACTTCCCTCCAGGGATTGAAGAGTGTTGCTTGGCTAGGGTGCTTAGGTGACTGGCCCTCAAGCAGCACGAAGGGGTCTGAAAATCCCTCGTGTTCTGCCCAAGTTGGGTGTTTGGTTCACGGGTCGCACTCCTCTATTCAGCGGGAGGCGAGCGTAACCGACGCCTTAACTTTTGAGAGCCGAGGGGTTCCTTACACAGCAGTCTCTTATTAGCGAAGAGAGAATGGATGGTGTGGTGTCTTTTGAAAGTTATGTTCTGGGGAGGCTGAGTTCAGACTTGACTGTCCTTAAATACGAATCTCTGGCCTTGTGCAAGTCCATTACTGTGACTCTTAACAGTGGAGTCATGGTTAGAGTCATGACTATCCCCTCCCCCCATCGCAGTAGAAGTGGAAGGTGGGTGGTTATAAGAGAAATTCCAAAGGTATTCTTTGAATGGTATGTAGTTAACAATAGCTAATGATAGGGAGGAAGCCACTTAGGACAAAAGAATGCCCTGAAGGCTTTAGAAAATAATGGAAAACAAGGGACCAAAAAAAAATTGTGATTGTGGAAGAAGGGTAAATGTTGATGAGATAAATAGGGACACTATTTATTTGTTCATTTAAAAAATATTTGTTGAGTTTGCTCTCACTACCTGTTACTGCTTTAGGATAAGTGTGTGTGAGTTGAGTGTGCACGCTCTTGTGCATGTGAGCAAGAATCAGCAGAGTTCAAGATATTCACTATTCCTCCACTCCTCTTTGAAGTTTATATTCTGGTCTAGTGGTTCCCTTCATTTTACTAACAATAAATCTGTAAAGTTGGTATTTATTCACAGTTTATTTCCTCATTTTACAGTTTTGGAATCTGAGCCTCCAGGCTTTTAAGTAATTTGCTCAAGATCCAAGAGCTAACAAGTAGTGTAACCAGGATTCTACATTCCTAGCTTTCTGACTTTTTCCAGTAACCTCCACTTTCACTTAAGGAAGGAGAAAAGTGCAAGCTGTGAGTTATAAAAGGCAAGCCTGCAGGAATAGAAAGTTTAACTTTAAACATCCTTCAGCTATCAACTGCTTTTCTCCATAATTTTTAAAGGGGAAAAAGACCAAACCTGAATAAGATTTAAGCATATTGTTCAAGATTGTCTTTAGATAGCCATGAAAGGGAGGCAACTGAACATCATACTCTGAAAACTCTGGGGTTATAAAATCCCATGGCTCAGATAAATGAAGAGTTTTAGTAGATGTGATACTCAGAAAATCCTATGGAATCTTTATAGCATATTCAGGGTAGAGTAATTTCCATGACTGGCACTATGGAATTAAGTTACTCTACAAATCCTAAATTTGTGTGGGTCTGCTTATAAGGCCATGCTATAGAGGCCTCAAAGTGGGGTTCTTGGGAGCTCCTAGCCCCAACAGAATATTCTTTTTTCCTGTTTTTTTTTTCTTCTGTTAGTGCAGTGTTTTTCTGCCTCCTTGCCTTAGTTTCTGAATACCTTGACAAATTTCTTCTTGTTTTATCGGCTAAGTACAGGTTTTTTATAGATCTCTCCCCCTGTTTCTGCCCCAAATATTTAGTTTCCATTCTGAGTTTAGATTCTATAAAACATATCCTTGCCAGAGGAAGGAGGTATCATATTTCTCACTAATGGCTATTTAGAAGTTCTTTTACCTTTTCTAGTTCTTTGATGTTAAAGTATTTGCTTGCAGAGAAACAGCAGAGACATATTATAAATAAAAATATTCTTGTAAAAATAAAATAATACCCAATCCCTGATTAGAGGAGGTCAAGTATAAAGATAAGTATTCACTTAAAAAGAAAGCAGGAGTTCCCGGCTGGTGTGGCTCAGTGGAATTGAGTGCTAGCCTACAAACCTAAGGGTCACCAGTTTGATTCCCAGTCAGGGCACATGTCTGGGTTGTGGGCCAGGTCCCTAGTAGGGGGTGCGCAAGAGGCAATCACACATTGATGTTTCCCTCTGTTCCTCTCTTCCCCTCTGTCTAAAAATAAATAAATAAAATCTTTAAAAAAAAAGAAAGTAGGAGACACATTTAGTGTTGGCAGTGAGTTCTGTACATTTGGGCATTGTTTTAGTGCATTAGGATTCTGAAAGATTTGAAGGTACATCTTAATGATTTGCCTGTGGCTGACAACTTGGAACTACATCTTCCAGGGAGAGTATCAGAATTAGTTGCACAACCTTTTAGCAGAGCAGTAAATAGCAAGTCATTCTAGTTTCAAAAATCACTTGGGCTCTGGTCCTGCTCTGTGGTTGCAGGTGTGTTCTAGGGTGGCCATGAAAACCTTCAACTAAACTGGATTGGTCTTGCTTTAGAGTTGGCCTGTACTGAAAATTGATACTGGGATAATCTCAGGGTTGGCTTAGGATCAGTGAAATTGCTATGAACTGAATAGATTCACCTAAAGTTTAGCTCAGTCTGGATCTTATTCTCTGCACCTGGGCCTAGATCCAACCCAAACCTGTCCTCTGGGAACGGATGACCTTTCTACTTTATATTTCTTTTGTTTTCTTAATATGTGCGTTTTCAGTTTTGAAAAAGAGTTTAATACACTATTACTCTAACCAATAGAGGAACAGAGAACTCATTACCTCCTTTAGGGAAGTAGATTTAGGCCATCTTTTGAGCTCTAGCTCAGCCTCTTAATTATTGAAAACAATATGACTTAATTCATTCAGCAAATGTTTATTTGGGGCAACTTTGTAATAGGCATTGTACTTTACATGCTGGAGGTGCAAGCATGAAGGAGAGTCTCTTCTGTCTAGGAACTCAATTCAGCAGAGCAGACACCTAGCCATAATTTCAAAATAATATGATAAATTCAATAATAGAAATAAGACTAGACTGCTGTAGGAAAATTGCCTGGAAAAGGCCAGAGAGACATTTGAGCCTAGACTTAATGGATAGAGGTAGAAGAGAAGGGCATTGCAGGCAAGGGGAAGTGTGCACAAATTGGGAAGCTTGAAAACACAAGGGTTATTAAGAGAATATTGAGAATTTCTGAGTAGCTCTAGTGTAAAGGTGCGTTTGGGAAATAATAGGAGATTGAGTCCAGAAGATATTTGGAGCTGTCAGGCCTGGAGATAAAGGTCTGTTAGATTATACCACAGAATTTGTTAGTTAAATTTTTATTAGATGAGATGCCCAAAGAGGGCTTCGGATATGAATTTGGGAATGCTATGTGAACAGCCCACCATTTATGTGAGTCACAATCACGAAGGAAGATGGGACAAGAAGAAAAATTGAGGGAGGTCTAGGTATGGAGGAATTGGAAAGTAGAGGGGGCATGCCTTTTGTAAATTTATCAAATGTTTATTGAGTACCTACTGTGTGTCAGGGTCTGTGCTAGGAATAGGGATTACAATTGTCATGCCCTCATGATACATAGATTGTACGAGTGGATGCAGGAAGTAAGAGCTGTGATAGGAGAAACATAGTATGTTTGGGGGAATACATAGATGGGTTACTTGACTCAGTCTTGAAGAATCAGGAAAGGTTTTCTAAAAGAAGGTTTTCTGTGGCCTTACTGATGAGTAGGGGTTAGCCATATGAGCAGAGAGAGAAGTTTAAACTGCTTGGGGTAGAAGCAATGTTTTTGGAAGAGACAAGAGTCAGGACTTGTCCATCCTGGAGCCTGGACTGTGTAGGCAGTTGTGGAATGAGCTGGAGGGGTAAACAGGGGCCATATAATGAAAGGCTTTCTGGGTAAACCATGCTAAGTAATTTGGACTTTACCTTCAGCATAATAATTTAAGTGTAAATACTTTTTGATAGGAAAAAACTTTTATTATAGAAAATCTCAAACATACATAAAAGAGGATACTAAAATGAATTCCTGTTATCTAGTTTATATAATTTTCAACATATGGCCAATCTTTGTTTTATTAATACTCCTGTTAATTCCTTCATTCCCTAGTGGGTTATTTTAAAGCATGTATCATTTCATTTATGAATATTTCAGTATATATTACTAAAAGTGAAGATCTCTCTTAAAAATGTTATTACGATACCACTATTAACAACTAAATACTAGTACTAATAATTAATATTGACAAATATCCAGTCAGTGTTCCATTTCATTGATCGTTTCAAACATCTCTCCCTCATCAGTTGGTTTATTTGAGTCAGGTTTCCAAACAAGAGCCACACGTAAATTTGGTCTCTTTTAATGTGTATCTTCCTTCCCTCTTTTTCTTGGCCATATATTTGTTGAAGAAACCAGATCATATGTTTTGAATTTTGCTGGTAATATCTTTATGGTATGTGTAAACATGTTCTTTTGGGAAAGAATACTTCATAGGTGGGATACATTATAACACATCAAGTGGCATATTATGTATGATTGATGTTTCTCTGATTTTAAAATTGATTACTAGGTTAGGATAAAATATTCTCTTTTTTAAAAATATTGTATTTATTTATTTTTAGAGAGGGAAGGGAGGGAGGGAGGGAGGGAGGGAGAGAGAGAGAGAGAGAGAGAGAGGGAGGGAGAGAGAGAGAGAGAAAGAGAGAGAGAGAGGGAGGGAGAGGGAGAGAGGGAGAGACATCAATGTGCGGTTGCTGGTGGTTATGGCCTTCAACCCAGGCATGTACCCTGGCTGGGAATCGAACCTGCAACACTTTGGTTCGCAGCCCGTGCTCAATCCACTGAGCTACGCCAGCCAGGGCTGGATAAAATATTCTTTAAATGCTGTTGTTAAAGAGACATAATCAGAAGATCATTTTTATAGGATTTAGTGATTGGATGTGAAGGAAAGGGGAGGAAGAGTCTGATGAAATCTGGGTTTTGGGTTTTACCTGGATGAATGCTGATAGGGAAGATAGGAAGAACAGGTTGGGGGAGAAAGGTGGTTGGTTGCTTTGGGTCGTGTTGGAATTGATGTAAAGATGTCAATTGTTTGGAATTTAGGAAGATATCTGGGTTACAGATAATACTAGCTTTATATACACAGAGAGAGTTGAGCATGAGGATAATAGAGACCTTTGGATAGGATGCTAAGAAACATCTTTGAATTAGTTATCTGTTGCATTGTAAAAAATTACTACCTGAAAACCTAGCAACTTAAAACAGAAAACATTTACTGTCTCTTAGGTTCAGTGGCTCAGAACTTGGGAGTGACTTAAGTGGCTCTGCCTCAGGGTCTCTCGGAAGTTGCAGTTAGAAGACATTGGCTAGTGTTGGAGTCATCTGAAAGGCTTGACTGGGACTGGAGGTTCTGCTTTCAAGATGACTCAGTCTCACAGCTGCTGGCGGAAAACCTCAGGTCATTGCTGGAAGGTGGCCTAGTTCCTTTACCAAGTCACCTGCTAGCTGCTGCTTTGGGCTACTTGAGTGTCATCGTGACAGGGCGTAGGCTTCACCTGGAGGGAGTGAGCAGCCCAAGCCAGAGCAAGGAGGAAGCCACGGTGCCTTTTAAGACCTTGTCTGAGAACATCACTTTTGCCTTATTCTGTTCATTATAAATGCATTATTAAGTTCAGCTCAGGCTCCTGGGGAGGGGAATTAGACTCTGCTTTTTGAAAGGAATGTTAAAGACTTCATGGACAGATTTTAGATCACTACAAACACTACATCACTACAAACAGGGATTGCCAGAGAAAAATGCCTGATCAGAAGAGTGAAAGGGGACAGCCAGAGATATAAGAAAAAAATTTTTTTTGAAAACAGAAGAATGTGGCAATCAAGTGGAAATAATGAGTTGGCTTGAATACTGTTGAGAGGATTGACTAGATAAAGTCTTAAAAATATCCATTGGATTGGTCAGTTTGCACACCATCCGTGCCCTTAGCGAGAGCAGTTTCTGTGGAGCAGTGGGTGTGGAAGGCAGGTTGGAGTAGTTTGAAGAGTAAATAGGAGGTAAGAAATTGAGAAATTCAGAGCATTTGTAGATGATTCAAACAGGATATGGAATTGAGAGAAAGGGCTTCTAAAATAGGAGTATGGTTAAATGTAGGGATGGGAAGTAAGGTCTGAGTTAAAAATGAAAGTAGAGTCAGGATTTAAGGAATGCAAGAAAGAGTTACATCAGTGCTGTGGGAATGGGAAAAGATATAACTAGGAAAGTTTTAAAGGTTAATCACATTGCGTGAACAACTAGTTGAATTTACAAAATATGGTTTGTTTAGTCATTACCCATAAATGTTTAACTTCCTTTCTTGATTTGTCTTGTTTTTGTAACATTTTAAAGAGAAAGTTAGAAACAGTGAATTAGTAAGTTACCAGGACTACTCAAGGTACTCTTCATAAAAAGAATCAGTAGAGAAATCACGTGTTCTCTGCAATTACATACTGACTGGAAGGCTTATAATGACTTTGCACTTTAAAACCACTAATAGTCAAAACACATTTAAGTGTTATTAAGTATTAAGTGGCAGTCCTTAGTAATGTCTACAAGATAACCAAAAATCTGCCATCTAATTTTTGCATTTTAGGTTTTTGGAGAGCCTAAGTATATGTATTTCTCTTGCAAAGATGTAAAAGAGGTAGTCAGAAAGATAACAGCACTGCTCCCATAAAACAAGCAAATTTATACTTTTCTAAATAGTTGTTCGTGAATACTTCAAATGTGATTCTTATTAAGTTGACATATTACATATTAATAGTCGAAATGTAATAGAGTAGCTCTTCCAAAGCTACTCTATTACATTTTGAAGAGCTACTTTATTACTAATCTAAATGCCCTGAAAAACAAGTATGTGGGCATTTTATATCTTTTGTATTCCTTGAATATTCTATTCAGACTTGATTTTTCCCTGTTCTAATGCTTTTGAGCTTTGCTAATGTAAATTTTTGGGGCATTTCATCATTTTACATCTGTTATGATTAACTAGCCGTATCTCTAGTACTTTCCTTCATCTGTACAGCAAGCTTGTGAACTCTTTGATGGCAGTACTGAGCATTAAAATCCTCAAGCCCTACAATGTGGCACATTGTTCTCATAGTGAATGGAAGAATGTCCAAGGTCCTTCAAATAAGGCTTAGGGATGAGATGTAGAAGGCTGTTTTGGAATTGTTGCTCACACAGCTTTGTAAGTTTTGCAGAATAAATTAATAGCAAGTATGTACATTTCCATGATTTATGTAAAACTTGCTGGAGCTTATATTAGCAACAGTGGCTTTTGTTTAATCATCCAGAGCCTGTCGAACACATCCCTTGTGTGTGATCTTTTGCTTAGTGTGTTAATCAGTTAAGCAGTCAGTTCTTGTTTCTCTTGCTAGCAGTTTTGTTGATGGTAATATTTGTGAAAGGACAGAAAGTAGAAGAGTTTTTTTTAAGATTTTATTTATTTATTTTTAGACAGAGGAAAAGGGAGGGAGAAAGGGAGTGAGACATTAATGTGTGGTTGTCTTTTGTGTGCTCCCTAGTGGGGACCTGGCCTGCAACTCAGGCATGTGCCCTGACTGGGGATTGAACTGGCAACCTTTTGGTTCACAGGCTGGTGCTCAGTCCACTGAGCCACACCAGCTAGGGCTAGAGTTCTTAAATATGCCACTAGTATAAATGACAGTTGTCATAGGATTATATTTTCTTTCTTTTTGTTAGAAAGAGAGAGAAAGGAAAGGAGAGAGAAATATTGATTTGTTGTTCCACTATATTTATACATTCTTTGTTGTTTCTTATCTGTGCCCTGACTGGGGGTTGAATCTGCATCGTTGAGTTATGCTCTAACCAACTGAGATACCCAGCCAGGGCTAGATTTTCAAATCATTACATAATCCCAGTCAAAGCTAGACATGCACAAGTGATTTAAGTTAAGCAGTAGTAAAAAGCGTTCAATCCTTAGACATTTGAGTTGTTTCCACTTTTTGGCTTTTATGACTGATGCTCCTGTGAAACATGTGTGTACCTAAGTTTTGGTGTGGACATATGTTTTCATTACTCTTGGATGTATGTCTAGGAGTAGAATTGCTGAGTCATGTGGTAACTTGTTAACCTTTTCAGAAATTGCCAGACTGTTTTCCAAAGCAGCTGCACTGTTTTACATTCCTGCTAGAGGTATGATTCCAGTTTCTCTATCTGCTTGCCAGTATTTGCTATTGTCTGTCCTTTTGATTATAGTCATCCTAGGTGTGAAATAGTAAAACTTGATTTTGATTTGTGTTTCCTTCGTGGCTGTTGATGTTAAGCACATTTTCATGTGCTTATTGGCCATTTTCATATCTTCTTTGGAGAAATATCTATTCCGACCTTTTGCACATTTTAAGATCATGTTTTTTTTTATTGTTGAGTTGGAAGAATTTTGTAATATATTCTAGATACAAGTCCTTTATTAGATACATGACTTGCAAATATTTTATCTCTTTTTGTGGGTTGTCGTTTTCTTATGGTGTCCTGTGAAACACAAAAATTTCAAATCAGATTATGTCTAATTTACCTTTTTCCTTTATTGCTTCTGCTATTGGTGACATACCTGGTAAACCATTGCTTAATCTATGGTCCTAAAGTTTTATACCTGTGTTTTCTTGTAAGGGTTTTATAGTCTTAGCTCTTACATTTAGATCTTTGATCCATTTTAAGTTAATTTTGATACATGGTTTGAGGTAAGAGTCATATTTATCTTTTTACATTTTATATTTATTTTTACTCTTTTGCACGTGGATATTCAGTGATTCTAGCACACTAGATGGCAATTGTTGTGTTGGATGTTGTCATTTTTTTATTTGACATTCTTAAGGGAAAAGAGGTCAGTGTCCCTGATGAAATGGTGAGGTATGGCATGTTTTAAAAATCCTTGTGGTACAGTGGATGAAAACCGCTGGTCTATGTTCGCAGAATGTACTGCAGTCAACGAGAAGGATAAGACAGGTCTTCATGTACAGTTTATGTACAGACCTGCAAATATCCCCAAGAAATACTGTTTTATTTTTTCCAGATTTATTGAGATATAACTGACATGTAAGATTGTATAAGTTTAAGGTATACAACACACTGATTTGATATACTATGTTTTGCTGTGCATAATGCACTCCTGTGTGTAATGCATACCCACGTTTTTGTACTCATTGCACATGAGATTATTGTACACAGGGTATGTAATCAATATACCCATGTGTAAAGCACGTCCTTATTTTTCCCTCAAAAATTTGGGCAAAAAAGTGTGCAATATATACAGCAAAATACAGTACATATATTGTGAAATGATTACCACAGTAAGATTAGCTAACACATCCATCAGCTCACATGGTTATCTTTTTCTGTGTGGTAAGAACTTTTAAGATCTACTCTTTTAGCAGCTTTCCAAGTATACAATACAGTGTCGTTAACTATAGTCACCACAGTGCATTAAATCCCTAGAACTTAGTTATCTTGCAGCTGGAAGTTTGCCTGTGGCTCAGTACTTTGCACTTAGGACATCTGTGGTTTAAAGTGGAGCAATTTTTAAAAAATATAACTCCGTGATATTGACTTCTTTTACTTCTTTCTTACATAGGGGAGTACAGAAAAATACCAGTTGTTCAGGTATTAAGTATTTTGAAATCTTTGGTTATTTAAGGTTTCATTTGATTTTATTGCACACAATTAATTTATTTTTAGGAATATTTACTGAATATTAACATAGGGCTTATTGTACAGAACACAGCCTTCACTTGGCTCTGTCTAGTAGCAGAGACATAAAGAGTAAGCAACATTTCATCAGTAAATGTTTTTTGAGCCCCTAATGTGTTGCAGACACTGTTCTGAAGCGTAAGTCAGATACAATTCCTATCCCCTTAAGGAACGTGCAGTCTAAATGGGTGAGACAGACAGGTTAACTAGCTGTTATAGCGCAGCGGGGTGCAGGCCACAGCAAGGGGACCTGTGGAAGACTCTGGGGGCCCAGGGGTGAGAATCCCATCTAGACAGAGGTGAGGTACATATATGATCAGTGATAGCAAGGCAGACAATCGGGGTCAAAGTTATTCCAAGCTGAGGAATATTGGGTGAGAAATTTCAGCAGCAAAAAAGGTAACCCATTTGGGGAATTGCAAATAGATAAAGCTAAAGCTCAAAATGTGGTCCTCTGTCTGCCTGGGTCAGAATCACTTGGGAGTGATTCTTAAACCCCCAGGTGATTCTTAGCCTTGCAGGTGATTCTCAGATGTACTAAAATATGAGAAACACTGGTCTAGAGTTAAGGGACATGATGGAGGAATGAAAATTATGGTGTAATATATGCTACATTAAAGGTATACATAAAATATATGATTAGGTTTATTTGTATGGACTGTAAAACGTTTTCATTTTAATCCTGCCAATTCCTATCTGTAAGTGATTTAGGGGAAAGGGGGGTGGGGACAAATAAGGGATATTACTGTATGTGTAAATTTTGTCTCTTAATTCCCAGGTGATTCTAAAAACAGTTACTCTTTTATTTATTGAATGTTTTTGTTTTTCTTTTAGTCCAAGGACAAAATGATGAGAGGCTCTCGTCGAGGATGTGTTAGACTCAGAGTGAGTATTTACTCATTTTTATGAAAACCAATTTTGATAGAATAAAATGTTTTGACAGAATCATGGAAGTCTACATTTAGTTAAACTTTTGTTAGGCAGACAACTAGGTTCAGAGAGAAAAAAATTACTTTTTCAGGGTAACTACTAGTCAGTGCTAGAACCAGGGCTAGAACTCAGTTGGTTTGGCCCATGACTTAATGTTGTACCATGACTTAATGTAGCTACTGATCTTTTTTTATGACCTCTGTTTTATAATCAGGGATAAGGGCTGGAAAATGAGTTGAAGCGTTGGTAGTAGAGCAAACAGTAGGAAAAAAGCTCTGAAGAATCCCCACTTTTAGCTTTTTTTCAGTTGATGTAGCTGTGATGTCCAGTAGAAATACAATGTGAGCCACATGTAATACTTAAAAACTTTTATAGTTGCCACATTTAAAAAGTAGAAATAGGTGAAATTAATTTTAATAGTATATTTTGTTTAAGCCAATATATCCAGAATATTGTTTCAATATGTAATCAGTAAAAAAATGATTAATGAGCTATTTACATTCTTTTTTAAATACTAAGTCTTCCAAATCCAGTGTATCTTTATACTTATGGCACATCTTAGTTCAGACTAGCTACACTTTAGCTAGTGGCTAGTGGCTACCTTATTGGACAGTCCTGCTTTTGATTTTTTGTCCAGTTTCCATCATTGTCCAAATAGCTAAAGGCAAGAAAGAATGCAGGGTTGGGGACACGGTTTCTAGTACTCCGCTGTATCTAAAGAAGGGCCAGCTCTGTCATAACTAGGTAATCAGCTTCTCGTAGCCTCTTCTTCTTTAGGCTCCTGTTGCTCTCTTTCTGCCATCTTTTCTCTGCACCCTTTTGAAGATGTGACTATAACTGCCTTTATTAGCAGTACTTAATAACTCTGAAAAAGACCAAATTCTAACAGACAAATTTTGGCACTGAGATATAGAAGCATGTGTGTGGGGGGGTTGCAGGATGGGAATGAGACAGGCTTGTTTTGAGCAGATGGTAGTGTATATATGATACCGTAAAGATTTTTAAAAAATGTTTACTTTTTTTTTTCGTTCCTTTTGTCTTCTTAATTTTGTCTGCTATTGACCTCAGTTACCCCTCAATCTGGTATTAACTGCTTTCTTGGCTTGAGGTAAGCTCAATAGTGAGATTTTGGCAAAACGGTATTGAGACAGCTCTTCAGTTGACTTAAACCTAGATTTGGGCCACTATCTCATTGTTACATTTAATGCAATATTATTTTCTTTTAAATATAGCTTAGTTAATTATTAGCCTCTGTGACCACCACCCAAGTTAAGAGCTACAATTTTGCCACCTACCCTGGAAGCCTCTGTATGAGCCCTGTTCTAATTACAGTACCCTCCCTAAAGTTGCCACTCTTCTATTCTAGTAATCATGTCTTGGATTTGAATTCTTAAATTCTTTGTTTTTATCTTGCCCATTAAAAGAAAAAACTTCATATCTTTTGTTTATAATTTATCTATTGAAGAATCTAGACCCATTGATCTGTAGAAGTTTTCGTAGTTTAGATTTTACTGATTATAATTTATCATATTCCTCTGTCTCTGCTTTTTCTGCAAATTGGCAGCAGGATCCAGATACTGGATTGGACTCAGATTCAATCCTTTTGGCAAGGCTCTATAGGTGGCAGTGTGTTCTTTTATCAGGAGGCACATAGTGTATGGTTTTCGCTCTTTATTGATATTAGCAGCTATTGGTGCTCAGCACCTAGATTAATTACTTATTTGAAGGTTGCAAAATTACGATATTTTATATCAGAGACAATATGTAAGGAATCACTTCATCTATTATTTGGTTGTCTGGTGGTATAGTTCAGACAGATAGGATGCAAGCTTGATTATTTCTTTTTGCTTACTCAATTTTCAAGATAATGAATTGACTTAACACTCATTTTTATATACAGAATGGGACAAAAATAGGTTTACAGTTGTGAGTACACAAAACACAGAGTTTATTCTTATTTATTTTTTATTTATTTTTAAGATTTTATTTATTTTTAGACAGGGGAAGGGAGGGAGAGAGGGAGAACAACATCAATGTGCAAGAGAAATATCGATGAGTTGCCTATTGCAAGCCTGCCACCAGAAACCTGGCCTGCAACCCAGGCGTGTGCCTTGACTGGGAATTGTACTGGTGATCCTTTGATTCTCAGGCCAGCACTCAATCCACTGAGCCACACCATCCATGGCAGTTATTATTTATTAATTATTGTATTATTTTCCATACAAACAACTGTAAACTACTTTGCCCTATTCTGTATATATCCAAAAGAATTGAAAGTAGAGACTCAAACAGGTATTTGTACATCCATGTTCATAGAAGCATTCCTCACAATAATAGCCTAGAGGTGGAAGTCCTTAGTGTCCATTTGGTGGATGGATAGATAAACAAAATGTAGTATATATAATACAGATAATGGATTATTATTTACTCTTAAAAAGGAGGAAAATTCTGATATATGAGTAAAATAGGCCCATCACTAGAAGACAAATGCTGTATGATTCTACTTACGTAACCTGCCTAGAGTTGTCAAATTCATGGAGACAGAAAGTGTAATGGTGGTTTCTAGTGGCTGAGGGCAGGGGACTTGGGAGTTCTTGTTTAATGGTTGCAGAGGTTCAGTTTGAGAAGATTAAAAAGTTCTGGAGATGGATGGTCATACACAATGTGAACGTACATAACACTACTAAACTGAACACTTAAACATATTTAAATAGTAAATTGTATGTTGTGTATTTTACCACAGTTTAAAAACCCACACTTATTATTTATTATCTTCCAGTTCTATACACCAGCCACCTATGAAGGGTTTTCTACTTAAGGTCTCACAAAGCTGAAATCAAAGTATCAACCAGCCTGGGTTCTCATCCAGAGGCTCTGGAGAAGAATCCATGGCAGAATCCACTTCCAAGGTCATTCAGGTTGTTGGCAGAGTTCAGTTCCTTGTTGAGGACTGAGGTCCTTATTTTCTTGCTGGCTGTTAGCTGAGATCCGCTCTCAACTTCTAGAGGCTGCGCATACTCCTTGCCATGCAGCCCCACTATCTTCAAGTCAGCACGCCACATTGAATCCTTCTGGTGTTTGAATCTCTCTGACTTACCATTCTTCTACCAGCTGCAGAAAACATCTCTTATTTAAAGGGCCTCATGTGATGTGGAGAAAAGGGAATCTGTGTGCACTGTTGGTGGAAATGCAGATTGGCATAGCTACTATGGAAAACAGTATGGAGGTTCCTCAAAAAATTAATAATGAAACTACCTTATGACCCAGCAACTCTACTTCTGGATATATATTGAAGAAACCTAAAACATTAATTTTAAAGAATATATGCACCCCCCAAGTGCATTGCAGCATTATGTATAATAGCCAAGATACGGAAGCAACTCAAGCGCCTGTTAATAGACAAGTGGATAAAAAAAGCTGTGGTACATATACAGTGGAATGTTACTCAGCCATTTGTGATGGTATGGATGAACAGTCAGAAAACTACAAATATCATACAATTTCCCCAATATGTGGAATATAAAGAACAAAATAAATGAACAAACTAACTTGAAACAGACTCATAGACACAGAGCAGACTGGTGGTTGCCAGAGGGGAGGGGATTTGGGGACTGGGTGAAAAAGGTGAAAGGATTAAGAAGTACAAATTGGTAGCTACAAAATAGAGGGATGTAAAATACAGTATAGGGAGTATAGTTAGTAATATTGTAGTAATTATGGATGGTGCCAATTGGGACTGGAAATACCAGGGGAAGGAACACTTTGTAAAGTGTATGATTGACTACTATGCTGTGCACCTGAAGCTAACATAAATAATATTGAGTGTAAACTGTAATTTAAAATAAAATTTAAATTCCTGATAAAACATAAGAAATAAATAAAAGGCCTCATGTGATTAGATTAGGTTTTACCCACCAGGCAATCTCCCTTTTGCCATGTAATCAATCAATCCATTGATTACTCATCCTGTAACATAATCACTTCAGTGAGATCTTATCATTCACAGTATCCACCCACATGCAGAGGGGAGGAGATTACACAGGGCAAGGGTCATGGGAGAAGGGGTAGGGTTCTCCCTGCCACACAGCACGTCAGAGAAGAACCAGGTGTACTTGTGTTTGAATCTTAGTTTTGGTTTTTGCTTTGTTGACTGGAAGAGGGAAGTTATGGGTAAGCTTCCTGAGCTTGAGTTTTCTTTAAAGCAAGTAGTATAATAATACCTTTGTAGAATTTTTTTTAAGGATTGGACACCTGGTACATAGATGGAAGCTGTTAATTAGTAATCTGTGTGTGTGTGTGTGTGTGTGTGTGTGCGCGTGTGTGTGTATGTGTTAAGAGGTTCTGAGGTACAGTTGGCCTTTGAACAATGCAGGAATTAGGGGTGCTGGTCCCGCATTCTGTGCAGTTGAAAATCTGCATATTACTTCTGACTTCCCCCAAACTTAACTACTGTTGACCAGAAGCCTTACCCATAACATAAACAGTCCATTAACACATACTTTGTATATGATATGTATTTATATACTTTGATCTTAAGAAAGCTAAAGAAAATATTATTAAGAAAATCATAAGGAAGAGAAAATATACATTTGTAGTATTTATTGAAAAAAGCTTGTGTGTAAGTGATCCTGTGCAGTTCAAACCCTTGTTGTTCAAGGCTCATCTGTATTTTAAAAAAAGCTGGACTGCCATTTGGCTTTCTACTTAAGAAACATCTGGAGAATTTGTTTATAATATAGGTTTCCAAGCACCATCTCCTAGACATACTGTTTTAGAACAGGGTCTGGAACTTTTATTTTTAAACAGATTCTCCAGATCATGTTGTAGCCAAGTTTGGGACCACTGGCATAGTATTGGGTTGGCCAAAAAGGCCGTTTAGTTTTTTCCATAAAATAAAAGACACATTTTTTATTTTCACCAATAGCTTTATCAATTTGTGTATTGAGTATGTTAGCTATCTCCTGCTCTTGGCTTCTAATGGGTAGAGACCAGGGCTGCTGCTAAACATCTTCCAAGGCATAATGCAGCCCCACAGCAAAGAATTGTTTGGTCAAAATGTAAGTAGTACCAAGAACTTTGCAAACCACTTTTGACACATTCGGTCAGTCACAACACTTTCTCTATATACTGCACAAATTTTTACCTTCCAGTTGCATTTTTACCTTTCTTAAAATGATAAAGCACAATACGCCAAAAATGTTATTTTCTCCCATCTTCAGTATTCAGATGGCTGCACAAAAATTCACCAATTTTGATGTTCTTTTTTTTAAAATGCACACTGGTATGACAGCTGTCACCATAAAATCTAACAAAATTGTTTTGAATGACATTAAAGACAACTAAGCACCACTAGAGCCATTGTAGGGAATAAACTGAAGAAATGTTTTGGCCAACACGACAGAACAGGAAAGACCTGGGGCTCCATCTCGTTCAGCGCTACCCATTACTGACTCTGTGCCTGTGGGCAAATTTCCTTACCCTTATGAAGGTAACATTATAAACTTGCAGTGTGTTGGGAAAACTTCCGGAGAGACCAAAGAAAGAGGCTGACAATTCCAGCATTACATCAAGAGTTTATTAGAGGAACTTAGATAGGAGGCATGTCTTGGGCCCCTGTAAGACAGCATGGATACCCTCTGTTCTGCATGGCAGGTGCTAAAGAATTATCTAGAACAGAGCAAACGGATAGAGGTGCTGGGGTATGATCCACCCAGAGAAGGCAGACATGCCTAGATGCAGTGGCCTGTTCCAGGATCCAGCATGAGCTAGCACACCATGCAGTGTAGGGGAGGAGCTGCTCAGACAGTCTCCAAGGGGATTTATGGGAAGCAGTGTGTCCTGGCCGGGATCTAGCTGGATCTAACTTCAGAGTCCACATCATGGAATAGTCTGTCCTCCACCCAGGGTTGTTGTAAGGCTTAGCAGTTATGTATGCATAGGGTTTGGTGCATAGTACACAGCTAATATAGAACTGCTGTGGATAATGATGATCACAATGATGGTGATTGGTAAGCATCTGTCATCTAGAGTCCAAAGAGCTTAATGAGCTGCCATTGACCCCCCAGCATAGATCTCTTCCTGCTTCTCCATCCATCCCATCCCATATTCCAACTCTCTCATGTTCCCTTATTGTGTTTCATCATTCCTCATTGCTCTTGGGATGTTTTTGTTTTTAAATTACAGTTTACATTTAATATTATTTGTATTAGTTTCAGGTATACAGAATAATGTTAGACAATCAAATATTTTAGATAGCGTTCCACTCGATATTTCTAGTTGACATTTTTTTCTCTGTCAGGAATTTTCTGTGCCCCCATCTGGTGAGCTCATCTTCTAAGGGACTTTTCAAAGTTCGCTTCTTTTGTGAAGCATTCCTGATCCACATCCCCTGCCTCTGCCTTATCACAACCTTTGGCACTTATAGCCAGGAAAGTACTTATTACATTTGAACTTGTCTAGTTTCCCTACTTGTTAGTGAGTTCCCATTCACTGTCGACAGTGCCTGGTACATAGTAAGTAGTTAAAAAAATGCTTATTGTTGATTTTATGCATTTATAAAATAATGAATAAATGTTGGAGAATTGGCCTTTACTATAGTTTACATACAAAGGAACTATGAAGTTATCTTAAACACAATATGAGCTAGTTGAATGATATGTTTTCTAAATAAAAAACCAAACACCTGTGTGGTTTTAGGCTACATAAAAAGATAATAGAGAAAGGAACCGATAGTTATTGATGAAGGTCTTATAATTAGGCATTGTGCTGGATGATTTTCACATGCATTCCCATAATAATCCTGTCACATAAATGGTGTTACTTTATTTTACATGTGAGGAGGCTGAGACTGAAGCTACTTTTAGTAACTTTTCAAAATTGCACAGTAAGTGGTGAATCTGGGCTTGAACTTGGATCTGTTTCATTCAAAACCCTGTTCAATTCTTAACTCTACCGCTTGACTAGAAGAGTTAATGTAGAGACACGCAGCTTGTTGCAGGGTAGTGTAAAACCAGTGGAGGAAAGCAGAAGAGTGAAAAACCATTTCCTTCCCACCTACTTTCTTTGTGCTGGTGGCAAAGTGTGTGCCACTAGATGGTGTCCTTGCCTTTGATGGAAGAGTAAAATGTTGGTTAAGTTCTGCTGTCTGTTTTTTCCTCCTCCCCAACATACTAGCTAAAAGCAAAATATTCACATTCCTGATACAATTTGAGAAATGAGATGTAGTGCCATTGGAATCAGTGTGGGGTAGAGGTGAGAACGGGCCGTACATGAGATGGAATTCCAGTCTGGATTTTGCCACTTTATTAGCTTCGTGACTTCAGGCAACTTACCTGTTCAGCTCTGTGCTTTCTTCTCTCTGGAGCAGGCAGCATGTCATTCACTCACGGAATTATGGATAGCAAAGTAATTGATATATTAAAAAGTATCCAAATACAATGTCTGGGACTTGGTTCTTAATTTATGGGAGTTACTGTTATAATTAATAATTGCTGTTGATAAGATGAATCTCAGATTCGGAAGAATTTTATAGGGCCTTAGGAATCACCCAAACAAGGTAAATTATACTCAACATAGTTTTAATGCTAAATGTATTGTGAGTTTTCAAAAACTATTAACCCATACGTGATCCAAAGTAATACTTTTTGACTGGGTCCTGTGACACTGAGTTGACCAATTGCATGAGGGATGGCTCATCTGTTCTCTTTTCATTTAATCTGTGACGTGAGAGAGGTTTAGTGTGCCATGATGGGTTATTAATGGTTTTAGCACTGACTTCTTATGCTGGTCTGTTATTTCATTGATTCTACACTGTGTTTTCATATGATAACATCTCTGGCTTTGGGACGTATCTTACAATCATTGATTTCTTAGAATGGATGCAACAAGGCATTATTTTAGGTTAATGTATAACCCCTTAAGACTGTCCTTCTTCTTCATCCCCTTAGATTTTGCTTTTGCCAATTTTCTTCTCATTTCATTATGAAAAATTACTCTATTGATTTCCGCCCTTTTTGTTAATTCAGTAGCTTTTTTCGAGTATCATTTCTTCTGTATGAATTTGACACTGAAAGTATCTTCTCTCGGGCAAGATGTAGTCATTTATTCAGTCCCTGTAATTGGCACATAGATGTCATTAGGGTTACATTTTATGAATATTTACAATATTTCATAATTACAAATTAAAGATTAAATAAAAGATTTCAGGAAAATGTTAACTAAACGATAGTTGGAAATAGTGTTATTATCAGACACAATAGACTTTAAGGAAAAAAATTAAAATTGTTACAGAAAAAGAGATACCAAAACTGTACTATTGCATAGATAACATTCTTCAACAACAGTGGAATAAATTAGAAATCCCTTTACAAAACACTATCCACTCACTGCTTCACGTGAATACTTCTAAATAATTCATAGGTGAAAGTAGAAATCATGGAAATTATGAAATATTCTAACTTGAATGATAGTGAAGGGACAACATGTTAAAACTGCATCTAAAGCAGTCTATGATTTATAATCTTAAGTGAATGTATTGTAAAATATAGATGAAAATTAATTCAAAAAATTAGAAAAAGAAGAATTGATGAAGTACAAAGAAGAAAATAACAAAGTAAATTTTTAGGACAGGGTTACTCATTAATATATCAAAACCCTGAACAAAATACAGTGATCCATACTCAGTACTGTATAAATAAATAGTACTAGGACCAAATAGAATTTATTTTGTGAATACTAGAATACTAACTTTTAAATTAACTTATTTACTATATTAACATTAAGAGAGGAAAACTACGTGATCATCTAAATAAATACATAAGAAGCAGTGAATACAGTGAAACACTCATTAAAGATTAAGCAAACTAGGAATAGAAGAGAATATTCTTAATCTGATAAGAGATATACTACTAAAATGCTACAGTGTGCTTAACAGTGAAATCATAGAAGTATTCTCTTTAAAATCAGCAGCAAGACAGGGGTGCCTGCTTTTGCTGCTTCTTTAAATATTGTGCTCGTAGAGGTACTAGTAAATGCTATTAAGGTAAGAAAAGATACAAAATATATAAGGCTTGGAAGGAAGAACAAAATCAATATTTGTAGATGATGTTTCTGTAACTGCTAGAAGTCCTGGTAGGCATGTAACACAATTAGAAACTAAAGAATTCAAATAGAAAGGATTGGAAGGGAAGAAGAAACATCGTTGATATTTGCAGATATGATTGTCTACATAAAACGACCCACAATCCACAAGAGTCTACAGAAAAAGGTTTTTGGATATGAACTCAATGTGTTCCTCTATATGACTCACAAATAATTAGAAAAAACAATTATTTAAAAAAGGAATTCTATTTATAATAGTGACAGGAACTCTAATTACCTAGGAATATATTTTATAAGATAAATATATTCCTTTAGTGGAGAAAACTGTAAAACATCATTTAAAGATAGGGGGATGGAAGGGAGGGAGGGACAGAGGAAAGGAAAGGACAAAGAAAAGAAGGAAGGGAAAGGAAGAAAGAGAGAGGGAAGAGGGTATCACTCAGTAAATGAAGCTTGAATCAATTGGCTGCCCGTATGGCAAAAACGAAGTTATTCCCTATCTCACGGGGTATACAAAAATAAATTCCAACTCTGGCTGGTGTGGCTCAGTGAATTGAGCACCTGCCTGCAAACTGCAAGGTTGTAGATTCGATTCCCAGTCAGGACACATGCCTGCATTGTGAGCCAGGTCCCCAGTTGCGGGTGTGTGTGAGAGGCAACTGATCCATGTTTCTCTCCCTCTCTTTCTCCCTCCCTTCCTCTCTCTGTAAAAAAGTAAATACATAAAATGTTTTTTTTAAACAACTGCTTCAATGAACTATAAAAAAAATTCCAGAGGTATTAAAGGTATAAAATGAAAACTTACACTTAAAAGGACATATAGAAGAATGTCTTTATAATACCAGGACAGAGAAGGATATCTTAAAGAACAAACCAGGGTAGAAAAGATTGGCCCTGGCTCGTGTGACTCAGTGGATTGAGTGCCGGCCTGCTGGCATTCCCAGTCAGGGCACATGCCTGGGTTGCAGGCTGGACCCCCAGTGTGAGGTGAGTGAGGGGCAACCACACATTGATGTTTCTCTCCTTCCCTTTTCCTCTCTCTAAAAATAAATAAATAAAATCTTTTAAAAAAGAAAGATTTTAAATCCTTTGAACAACAAAAAAATACCACAATCAAAGAGAAAGACAACCCTTGGCCAGGAGAGAAAATATTTACAATGCGTACAACTGACAAAGTAGAATATATGAAAACTACAAATGAATTGAAAAACAAAAAGGAAACCTAAGTGACTGCATACAAATCAGTAAAAAAGCAAAGCAGATTGTTCGCCACCCTCTTACTATCGCCTAAAACGATGCCTAGACCAGCACTTGTCAGCTGGTATGCCGCAGTGTGAACAAATAAAAAATATACCTATTTTTTGGTCAGATTGGCAAAAAACAATACATATATTTTGGTGTGCCACAGAATTTTAGTAATTAGTTTATGTGTGCCATGAGATGAAAAAGGTTGAAAATTGCTGGCCTAGACAATTCAATAAACACTTGTTGAATCAATGAATGACGCTGAAGCAGGCCTTCTATACAGCCTCATCTTGGTGAGGCAGGCTGGACCCTGAGCTCTCCTGCTTGCTTCTGTATTGTGGACTCCTGACCCTTCTCTCTACACTATGTGCTTTTCCAGAACAGAGTTGTGTCTTCCTCCTCATATCCTCTGGCTGATCCTGTTAGAAGCTGTGTCAGCAGTCTGTGCCCTAGAGGAATCATCATTCCTTTAAAATCATCTGTGGAGCTGGTTTAGCAGCCCCCTTTTCTCTTCTTGCAGAGAGAGATTGGCCCTGTAAGAAGAAAAAAAACAGACTTCTGTGTTCCCCACCCCCCTACCCAGCTCATGAGAGCAAAAGTTTTTCTGACATTGTAACCAGAACTATGACTCAGGTCTGTAGTATGTGTGCATGTACACTAGAGAGGAGAAGAGGGAAAGTGAGGACATTTATCTGGTTGCACAAGACTGCTGCGCCTTAGTTTCTGTCTGGGACCCAGATAGTGTTACTCTGTTGGCACAATGAATCATAAAAGCAGGGCTGAGATAAAAACTTTGGTATTTTGATGGGTTAACGTACAAACAACTTTGTTTAACAATTGAATACTATTCCATATATAGCAAAGGGAGTTTTGCTTTCCAGATGTAAAAAATAAGTAGTATTAAACTCACAGAAGGAGAGGAAGGCCATTTGGTGGAAGAGAGCTTGGAAGATGGCTTGGGACTCCATCCCTACCTCTCACCTCTAGAGATGAGAGGTAGGAATGGAGCAAATCCTGAGGGCCTTTTGTAAGTTAGGCAATGGAATGACCATGTCCCCTAAACCAGGACATTCTTTAGACAAGAATGGGGTTCTGTTCATTATGGCAGGACAATAGGCATAGTCTGGCACAGTCCCAGGCAAACCAGGTTATATGATCACCTTATTTGAAGGTGAACAAAAGCCATTGATTTGGTTACATATCCAGGCATGTCCAACCTGTGGCCTATAGGCCGCATGCAGCCCAGGATGGCTGTGAATGCAGGCCAACACAAAATCATAAATTTACTCAAAACTTTATGAGACTTTTTTTTGTGTTTACGTGTCACAATGTATTTAATGTGTGGCCCAAGACACCTGTTCTTCCACTGTGGCACAAAGATGCCAAAAGGTTGGACACCCTGTGAGGAATGGGAACTAAAAATAAATTTTAGGTAGGAGGCTTGGACAAGACTGAATAATCTTGACTGGAAAGGAATGAGAGGTGGGACAGTTGCTGGGTGAAGATATGTAACTGAAAAGGATCATCGTGGTGGTGGTGGTGATGGCAGTTATCTTTGGAAAGAGGATGGAAACTCGAGACTGTAAATGCAGTGGAGAGAGAGGAAGGTTGAAAATTGCTAAAGTAAGAGACCTGTGGAAAGGTGATGGGGGTGGAGCCTTCTTCCATTATGACAGGCGGAAAGGAAGCAAGAATGGGTCTAGATGCAGGTAGTCTTTAGGTGGGGGTGCATGGCAGGTTTAGATTCTTACCAGAGGTGACTGCCTGTGTTGCTCTTGGGGGTCCAAGGAAAATAAAGAAGCTTTTAAATAGCTACAGTGGACAAGGGGAGAGAGACCAATAACAAGGCAGTGACGCCCCCATCACCACTTACATTCAATGTTGTTCACCACTCTGGTGGCAGCCTTAAACCAGGCAGTCCTAGCCAATGAATAAAGCAAGAAAAGTAAATATAAGCTATAAGGATTGGAGTAGAAGAAATAAAACTATTATTATTCACGGCAACGTAATTGAGCATATAGAACATCTAAAAGAATCTACAGATATACTATTAGAATGATGTGAATTTAGCATGATTATTGAATACAAACAAGGTCAGTGTACAAAACTAAATTGTACTTCTCTACACCAGCAACTAGCAATAGAAAATGAATTTTTAAAAAGAGTACATTTACCATATCGCCTAAAACATTAATTACTTAGGAATAAGTATTAACAAAAGGTGGGCAAGACCTCTACTCAGAAAACTGTAAACATTACTAAAATGAAAAATGACCTAAATAAGTGGTAATCCCAGTTTGTTCCCAGTTAGTATTATTGTGTGTGTGTGTGCGTGTGTGTGTGTGTGGGAGAGAGAGAGAGAGAGAGAGAGAGAAAGAGTATGTGTGTGTGTGTGAGTGTAACTTGTTCAGCTGACTAACATTTATAAAGAGCCATGAATACGCACTTCTGATTTCCACATTCTCAGTCAACTGACCCCAGTGGAAATGGTGATGTAGTTTCACCTGCTGTCCTAGGGAGAACTGGTGATGACTGTCCTGGTGATATTGACGTGTAATTTATCAAGGCCAAGAAGAAAGAGTTGGAGGACTTGCTGTACCTGATATCCAAATGTAAAGGCCTCCAAAAGATAACATGGAGAAATATTTTTATAGTCTTGAAATTGGGAAGACTTCTTAAAGAAGACGCAGAAAACACAACCATAAAGTACAAAAATCAATATATTGTACTACGTTAAAATTAAGAACTCTCCCTGAAAAGACACCACTGTGAAAGTACAAAGGCTGGCAACAGGGTGGGAGAGGGTAGTTGTCTAATTCATAACCAATGAAGGGCTCATGTTCAGGATATAGCAAAAGCTACTACAATAATTAGAAAATGATAGTGCAGTCTTATCACTAGAAAAGAAACTTTATTTCACAAGAGTCTATTCAGATGGCCAAAAACATGAAAGATACTTAAGCTCATTAGTTATCAGGGAAATGTAAATTAAAACTATTTTGATACCACTACTCAGTTGCCAGAATGACTAAAGTAAAAAAGTGTTAGTGAAGCCCTGGCTCGTGTGATCAGTGGATTGAGCGCTGACCTATGAACCAAAGGGTCGCCAGTTAGATTCCCAGTCAGGGCACATGTCTGGGTAGTGGGCCAGCCAGGTCAGGTCCCCAGTAGGAGGTGTGCAAAAGGCAGCCACACATCGATGTTTCTCTCCCTCTCTTTCTCCTTCCCTTCCCCTCTCTCTAAAAATAAATCAATAAAATCTTAAAATAAGTGTTAGTGAAGATGTGGAGCAGTTGAAGCTTTTATACACCACTGGGTGGAGTGTAATTGGCACAACCACTTTCGAGAACTGTTTGTATCTAATAAAATTGTCATGTGAATACCCTATGGCCTACCAAATTCACTTCTCGATTTATATATAGAAATATAAGCATATGTATAACAAAATACATGAGGAGAATGTCATAGTGGCATGATTCTGCTAACCTAAAACTGGAGACAACATACATGTCCATCTGCAATGGAGATGATAAATAAATTGTGGCTGTCCATACAAAGCAATACTATTTATAGCAACAAAGTGAACAAACTACTGCTATGTGCAACGCCTCAGTGAATTTTACAAACATCTTATTGAATGAAAGAAGCCAGGCACAAAAGAAAATACATAGTATGAGTCCATTTGTATAAAGTTCAAAGGCAGATAAAACTGATTTATAATGTTTGAAGTAAGGATTGTATTTATCTTTGGGATGGAGGGCAGGCCTAATGACTAGGAAAGGTTACTAGGGTAACTTCTCTTCATTGAGCTTGTGCAGTTATGATTTTTGTATATGATACCTTTCAATATGAAGTTGTTTTCTAGTGATATAGTGTATAAGATGCTTATCATAGTGCCTGCTCATTGAAAATGTTTGGTAACTGGCAGTATTACTGAATTTTTCGGACTGTAAGACACACCTAGGTTTTAGAGGAGGAAAATAGTGGAAAAAATTTTGAAGCAAAAGATGTGATAAAATATTTAATAACATAAATAACGTAGGCCCCCCCCACCCCCACCATTAGCCAGGCAAACTACATTTGGACTATAAGACGCACCCCCTTCCCTCCCAAATTGGTAAAAATATGGTAACTCTTTGCTGGAATTGAGTTCTCTCTGGTGACAAGATCTAGGGCAATGCCGTTCAGTACAACTTTCTGCAGTTATCAAAGTGTTCTGTATCTGCTCTGTCTGGCTCTGTAGCCACTGGCTATTGAGTATTTGGAGTATGACTAGTAGGACTGAGAAAGTTACAAAAATTTCACTTAATTTTAATGAATTATAATGAAAATTTAAATATCTACACGTGACTGGTGGCTGTTATAGTGGATAGTGCAGGTCTAGGATATTGATGTGAGGGATGAGTGACTGAAGGAGAAAGACAGTGAAGTTTATTTGAGTTGAACAGATCAAGAAGTGGAGAGGCCAGAATGTAGGATGAATTGTGCATCTGTACATGAAGACAGCTTGGGGTGATGGCAAGTCCTGATTGGAGTGGGGGATTGTTAGCTCAGTTCCAATGTCTTCAAAGAAGCATTTGGATAGAGGAAGGGAAAGGCATAATGGGCCAGAAAAGATGCTTTCTCCCAAATAGGCTGTCGAGGGTACTTAATTAAGTAGACATGTTTCTGAAGCACAGCTTAGGTAATTAAGAGCCAGGGAAGAAGAGTTTTAAGAAAGCAGTGTTCAGCAGCAGCAATCATGCTTCGGAGCGATGCTGTGTGACAAAGCTAGAGCAGTAAAGTGGTCACTGGAGACCCGTGAGGACACAGCTTGTTCACTAGTGGGAAGGAAATAGATTGCAATAGTGGATGAAAGGTTAAGGCGTGGTCACTTTTCTAAAAGCTCCTCAGTAAAAACAATAAGAAATTAAGTGGTAGCTCAGGGCTGTGCTTTTGTTTAGTAAATGGTGGGGAAATGAGCTAAGGAAAGACATAAAAAGTGAAATTGCTTGGTGGGTTGTTTTGTTTGTTTGTTTATTTTTTTAGTGTGTGGAGGAAACATTGAGGCTGAGTACTTAGAGGGTTGCTGCACTGGAGAGGGAAGCTTTGGGCTTGGTATAACAGCAGCAAGTTTAATTGGTGCTGTTATACCATAATGCCATAATGCCATAAGTGGCATTATGAAGAAATGTTGACTTTATTTAATAGATCATGGAGAGTCAAGGAAGGTTTTAAACACCTGGATCTCCTATAACAGTCTGTGCTGTAGGAATATTACTCTGGCAATATAGCAAAGGCTGTGAGCTACAATGTGGCCAGACTTCAGTGTCTTCAGGCAGACATTGCCTTATCAAGCACGAAGTAATGAGAGCCTGAATTAGGGGAATGACAGTTCATAGGCTACAGAAGAGTTGGCGAATCTGAGATTGTAGCCCAGAGGTGGGGTGAGCACCATTTGTGGTACCGGAATGAGGGAGAACAAGCATAGAACCTACAGGTTTCTGTTCAGGTTGACTAGGTAGCTGGTGAGCTTATGTTAAGGGACCTAGATTGGGGTGAGTTATAACAGCTTTGTTCAAATATAATTCATATACCATACAACTGACCCTTTTAAAGTATACAATCAGTGTTTTTAGTATAGTCACAGAGTTATGTAACCATCACCACAATAAATATTAGAATGTTTCCATCACCCTGGAAAGAAGCCCATACCCATTAGAGTTGTCACTTCCTATTTTACTGTCACTTCTCCCATCCCCCCAGCACTGGGCAACCACTGATCTACTCTTGGTTGCTATGAATTTGCCTGTTCTGGACATTTCATGTAAACGGAATCATACACGCTCTGCCTTGTGACTAGCTTCTTTCGCTTAGCCTGTTTTCAAAGGTCATCCATGTAGAGATTCCTTTTTGCCATGTAATATAGTCACCTCTTTGCAGGTTTTACCTCCTCCACTGGCATATAAGTGCATCTTGAGGGGCAGGGAGTGTTGTTAAATATTCAAGAGCTGTATCTAGCACATATTTTCATATTTTGTTATGACTCAGGAAATATTTGATACATCATAAATTCAAAGGTTAACTCAGTTGACTATGAAATTAAGTTAACCAGAATGAGCTGCTCCCACACATGCTTCCCCACTGAAGTGTGTCTGTATTTTCTGTCCTGGAGTAAGTGAATAGGGACCATGCCAATGGGTGCAATTAACTTTGTGTGGCCTTCGTTTAGTCACTAACTCACTGGAGACACTTTCCTTGTCTGACAATGTGGATGAAAATCCCTACTCAATCTGAAACTGAGGAATAACTAAGATAATTCAAGTTGATGGGCTTGGGATAGAGTTGGAGTTCATCTAGACAGCCTCTGAGAAGGTGAATGTTTATCTCTGTTACCTAATCCTCCTGGGAGAAGAACAGCCTTTTTCCAAGGGATTAGGTTATTTAGGCCCCTTGAGTCTTTTCAGCCCCCATTTTCAGATACTGGTTTCATCTGTGGTACATCGCTTCTTTTGTTACCAACTTGGGGGAGCATTTTACATATTCCATGTTCTCTAGCTTTTTTCTCTGGGATACTTAAGACACATACTTCTTTATGACACCAACCAATAGACTCTTTATTTTGCATAGCTTCCTGTCACTTCCTTTAATTTCTGTTTTCTTAATAGGATGCATATAGTTGAATAAAAAAAAATTAAAGTGTAAAACCTACCCTTCCTGAAACAATTTATAAATTCAGTGCCCTTCTCCCCTCTCTTTTGGAGAGTTATTCATGCTTTTATTTAGAAGACATATGCCGAATGTGTATTTGAGTATTATGCATCAAAATAAATAAAGTAGTTTTTGACTTCCAAGATCTCACAGCAGTTCGGTGGGAGGAGGCAGAAGCCTGACAAACGGATAACCACATTGTATTACGTGAAATGTGGAGCAGCAGGGCCGTGCATGATTGGTTATGGGAGCACATCTGGAAGAAGCAATTGGGACAGTGTTTTGAAGCAAGTGTCGCCTGGCATTTCTGCACTAACAAGTATGACACAGAAGTAGCCTGATGAAGAGCCATCTGCGCTCTGGGAGCCTCACAGCAGCCTGGCAAGGAGGAGGTTTTGAATCCCATTTTAGAGAGTGATTTAAGGCTCAGAAAGGCTCAGGGAGTGGTTCTTAAACACAAATCCTGACTCAGATTCCATGGTTGTCCCCTCTCGCTCCCACCACACCCATGCCCTTTCAACAAGGACAGCAAGTACGCATGCAGAGTACTACTACGGTGCCCCGCTACCCCTCTCCCTTAGTTCTTCCTCCCTAAGTAAAACCAGGGCCTCAGATTCCCCTCTTCTGTGTCTAGTTTGCTTCCAGTGTCGTCGGTGGTGCATTGAGCGTTCCAAGGCTGTAGCAGTGGTGAATATTGCTGATGTCATTGTTTGCCTTATTGGGATTTTGCTCTTTGTTTCACAGGGAGCTGTGATTGGTATAGACGATGAGGACGACAGCACCTTCACAATAACAGTTGATCAGAAAACCTTCCATTTCCAGGGTGAGCTGAAAGAAGAGATTCTTTCTCTTCCTAGTCCCAACTGCTTCTTTCATTTTCTTTTGGGTTGTTTGTTAAATGAGGTTTTGGAACTGATCCTGCATGAACCGGCGCACAGGAACGTTCTGGATGAAGTGGTGCTGCAGGTTAGGGAGGGATTTGTATCTGCAGTGGATACAGATCTGTTTGAAACGACTGGATCTGGCTGCAATTGGAGATTAAGATTTTAAAGGATAAAAATCAGTGAAGGGAGAGAGGAATGGGCTGCTGCTGCTGCTGCTGGCTTGTGTTTACAGAAGGTTGCTGACATTCTTTATCGAGGAGTATGGTTCTGCTTCTGCATGAAGAGTCTAAAGACTGACTGTGAAGGTTGCAGTGTTTGTTCGTGTACAACTCAAAATGTAAATTAAATTGAAGCTAGTGGCAGCCTTTGGTTTAAAGGTTTTGCTTTGCTTCAAGAACTGCAAGTTTGCATTCATTTCATCTGCATTTCTGTGTCTTGTCTGCCAGCCGTCATTTCTCTGCTATTATCCTTTTTATAGTTAATAACACCAATGCCATCTGCTACTGCTATGTTTCGGCATTGCATGCTATGGTTCACCGGTAGAAAGGGTAAGGTACTGTATGATCATTCTTATTTCATCTTGCATTGAAAGCTCTAAACCAGCAAAATAAAAGTCAATTTTAATGATCCCATCCTAATGTACCTCTCATATGATAGGAGTGTCTGTTGGCTTTGTTACTAGTGTTTTTGTTATTTTGCCTACCAGAGTAATCTCTCTATTTTATGTTTAAAGCAGTCTGAGAAACTTGAGCAATGAGAAGATTTAGCACTTTCTCTGAACTGCAAGTGGCTATGCACTGCGATAGATGCTGGGTATACCAAGATTGATAAATATTAAATAAATTTATAGCTTAAAAATATTTTGGTTGTGAAGTTTCACAGTGACCAGGTATGTTGTACAAGATGTTCAGACAGCTGTTGTCCTTCTGTGTTAGGGTAGTAATTGTAATTGTTTTTCTTCATTGTCTTGTTTAAGAAACTGATATGAAATGAAAGATGCAGCTTATACACAATAAAGACAAACCACTGTACTCAAAAGTGATATCTCTAACGCATTTAGGAAAAGCATCCTTAAAAATATTGACTGTGTTTGGTAATATTCTTTATTCAGAGCTGCTTAATTAATGATGCTTTCCTGAAATTTTTATAAAATTTATAACACATTTAAAATCTTACTATAAAAGGCCAAGGCCTTTATCTTTAGGTTAAATATAGAATGCTGCTTATAAACTAAAGCACATAATGCCCACGCATTGCAACTCTTTTCTTGAATGAAGTTGAATACTTTAATTCATTTCCAGTAATAGCTGCTGGATGCAGGTGAAGGCTGCAGTATGGAGTTCTCTCCTCTGCAGTTGCTAAGGAGACGCCTTCTTTGGACATCCAGAAGCTGTATTGTTTGCCTGTTTAAAGGAGAGGAGACTCAGACCTCTAACAGCAAAGTCACCTCTATCTTCTGATTTACTTTTAAATTATTTATGTTAAGTCAGTCTTCCCTTTAACACTCCCAGATTTATGTGGCTTTCTTGTAAGATAATTCCTTCAATGAATTATTTAAATGACAAGGATAAATAAGAGTTATATGTATTTTTTAAATGGATTCTTAGTTCTGAGACTGTCTATTTTCAAATGTAATAGTTATGGGAGTCTCAGGCAACATGAGACTCTAGCTTTTTAAAAAACTTGATAAGACTCTTTGTATATATTCTTGGCAATAATGAGTTATTTCACATTCATAAGTCCTTGCTCATAAGAAGTTATTCAAAAATTTGAAAAAAGTTTTTATTGTCTAATGCATTTATATTCTTGATTAGAATTGAAAGCAAGTTTACCAGATGTGCATTAGCATGTTTAAGTGTGTTGAAGTTTTTATTTAATGCCAGAATTTTTTAAAGCAAATGAAGTATCACTTGATACATCTATAAAACAAATTCTACGTACTGTTAACTATTAAAGGGAAAACTAGGATTCAGATTCATTCATTTATTCAACATCTATTTTAGATATTATTCTAAGTTCTGAGGATACAGTAATGAACAAAACAGATGCCCTCTTGGGTCATCATTCTGGTAGAGGAGAAAGCCAGTAAACAAGATAGATTAGGAAAGTACAAGTAAATAACAGAGTGCTGAGCTCTGGGGAGAGAAAACTAAAGCAGAAAGGGAGAAAACAAAAGAGCAGTGAGGTTGTGTATGTGTGTGCCTGTGTGTGTATTGTGGGGGGAGTGTTGGAATTTTAGAGTGGCCAGGAAGTGACTCACTGGGGTGGTGCCTCTCAGTAAAGGATCTGAAGAGAGTGAGAGCAACTGGATGGCTTTGTGGGGGATGGTGGTGGGGAATTCATCATTCCAGGCAGAGGGAATAGTAAGGGCCAGAGGTTGTGCCGGCCATAATTGAAGAACAGTAAGGGGGCCCACTCTGGCTGAAGTGTGAGTAACTGGGGGGGAGTGTTGTGGGAGATGAGACCTGAGAGGCAACAGGGAGCCTGGTCATGAGAGGCCTACGGGCCACAGTAAGGACATTGAATTTTGTTTCGATGAGACACATTAGAGGGTTTCGAGCAGTGGAGTGACAGGTTGTGATTTTTTAAAACAGTATCACTCTTGGCCACTGTGTTGATAATAAAATGCAGGAGGCACGGACAGACGCAGAGAAACTAAATTAGGAGGCTGTTGTAATCCAGAGAGATGAGGTGGCTCCATGGTAGCTGTGGGAAAGGAAATAGTGAGAAAAGGTCAAATTGTGTATGTGTGTTTAATCAACTTTACTGAGGTATTAACATACAATACAATGTACACATTATAAAGTTCAATGAGTATTGACAAATTTATACACTCATATAACTGCCAGCACAATCAAGATACAGAACATTTTTATCACCCACAAGATTCTTTTATCCTTCTTCCAGTCAGTCCCTGTTCCCAGCCCCTGGCCCCAGGCAAACACTGATCTACTTTAACTGGAGATTAGATTTTTCTTTTGGAGAGTTTCACATTTATAGAATCACACAGTATGTACTCTCTTGTCTGGCTTTATTGTAGCCCAGCATAATACTTTTAAGATTCATCCATGTTGTGTGTATTGGTAGTTTGTTCCTTTTATATTGTGAAGTGATAGTTTGTTGCATGTTATATTTAATTTGAAGGTTGAACTGTAGCATGTGAGAGGAAGACAAGAGTGTGGGTTGACACCAAAATTTTTACTAGAGCAACAAGAAGGGAGTTGTCATTGACTGAGGTGGGAAAGATTGCAAGAGGAACTGGTTTGTTGGGGGATAGATGTTGATGAGGGATGTGGGGACCAAGATCTTATCCTTGGACACGCTTATTAAGAAATTTAGATGCCTATCAAACTTCCAAGTGGGGATGTCAAGTAGGCATTTGAAGTGCAGGGTTTAGGAGAGAAGTTCATGCTGGACTTCTCTCCTGAATTTGGAAGTCTTTGGCATATAGATGGTATTTAAAGTCATGAGAATTTGAGGGTAAGGACAGAGAGAAAAAAGTTCCAAGTAAGAGCACTGGAGCACTCCAACATTTGTTTTGAGGGCACAGAGATGAGGCAGAGCTAGCAAAAGAGATTGAAAAGAAGCAACCAAATGGAGGAGGAAAACCAGGTGAATGTGATGCCCTAGAATCTAAGAGAGAAAGTGTTTCTAGGAGGAAAGAAGCATCAGCAACCATGCCAAATGCTCCTGATAGATCAAGTAACTTGAGGGCTGAAAAATAATTACAGGATTTAACAATTTAGAGTCCACTGGCAACATTGAGAAGAGCAGTTTGAAGGTGGCTCCAGCACAAATAATGCCCCGTTTTTATTACAAAATGTTTTCTTACAAGATCATAAGCATGTAATTCTGTGACATAACAATATCACACTCAAGCACACCATATGACATTTAGGTGAAATGTTCACATTAAAACTATAAATGATTATACCCTTGTTATTACCCTACCAACCACACTGAGGTGGACCTTACTCCTGCCGGACCCTGTAGACAGTGCTTTCAGGTTCTGCTGTAAAGGCACAGTGGGACACACAGTAGTAGTAAACTGGAGGAGGCATGAGAACAAGGGAGGGTTTGTTTTTTTTTTTAAGGTGAGAGAAATAATAGCACGTTTTTATGCTACTCACAGTGATTCAATAAAGAGAGAAAATTGATGCAAGAGAGGGGAGCATTGTTGGATCAGTGTCCTTGAGAAGGCAAGAGAGGATGGGATGTAATACACGGGTGGACATTGCCTTTGGCTAGGAGCAGGGACAGTGCATCCACAGTAAGGAGAAAGACGGTCAAGTGTGTGGAAGTATGTGTAGGTCGGTTGTTACCCATCCATTTCATTTCCATTATGGTTTAAATCTCTAGCTGTATCCTGAAACATCATTTGTTTGTAATAAAGAGGATTGATGCCAGGAAGAGAACAGATTTCCCTGAAACAATGGATAATTTGTCATTACAGTGATCCCCAGTTTTCTGGTAACTTGATGTTTCAGAATATCTATGATTTTAAAGAGATGCCATGAAATTCTCAAAACAATGTTAATTTAAATTAACTTTAGTTTTAAAAAGGCAATAATTGAACTTACAATTCTAGTATGTTACAGGTTTAAAGGATTTGAAAACTACAACTTTGTTATATCCCTTTTTAGAAATATTAAAGAGGAAATACTTGCCAGTTTATCTTAATGAACTGGTGTTTTTAAAAATTATTATTATTATTATTATTATTATTTTAAGCAAGGGCAGAAAAGATCCTTTTTCTATTAGCAGCCAAAGTTTTTTGCATGTATAGGATTCTGGACTAGACATTGGGTGGAAAGCTTTGGTGTTATACTGGCTGTCGAATTCAAACCTTCATTGTGTGTGTAGTATGTGTGACTCCCTGTGCTCAGAACTGAGGGTGTACAGGTGTAAGACATGGGCCAGGATGCCAAGGACCATGTGAGGAAGTAATTGTAATGAAATGTGAGATACGCTGTAGTAGTTACACGTAGGGCACTGAAACACAATGGAGAGGCAGTCAGCGCTTCACAAAAGAAAGACTTTTTCATGTTTCCAAGTAATTCTTCTTATAATAAAATTAAAAATCATGCTAGCTCTTAAAATTTCAAGTTGTTCTAAAGTATATAATGTAAAAATTAAAAGTGCCCTGTCCCCAGGCACTGCCTCCCTTCTCTCCCTCATTACCTCTTCTATCTGATGCAGCTCTGGAGGTTGAACAGAAGTTGGTCAGGTGGAGGGCCGCCGTAGCAAACGGATGGGAATACGGCACTGCCAGTGTGTTCACTAACTACGGATGTTTGGTGCTGTTAGCGCCGTGAGGAGGAAATGAGGTTGTAGACATACACAGTGGCAGATGTATCTAATATAAAAAGCCTATGTTTTTATTTTGAGGTCAGTGAGAAGCCAAAGAAGCAGGACTTTAAGCAGAGAAGAGACAGAGTAAGACATGGGTTTTAGATAAACAGCTGCGATTGTTAATAAGGCCCCAAATGGATGAACGCAGTAGTAATGGGGCAGAAGAGAACACAGGCTTGAGATTTCTAGGAGGTAAATCTATGGGAACTGGTGATTGCTTGGAAATCGGAGGTGAGAAAATGAGAGTAGTAAAGGTGACATTTTTGTTTTGGTGCACCGTTTGAATGTTGTTGCATCTGAAATAGAAAGCCCAGGAGAACAGAAGTGGTGAGGAACCTCTTATGTTTGTGCTGTCTGTGGGACACACAGGTGTAGATGGCAATGGGGTCTGAGACTGGGCTGGAAGATGGACATTTGTGGTTATTAGGGTAGTGCTGGTAGGTGGAGCAAACGAGTGAAGATCAAAGCTGAATGAAAACTCCAGCAATTTGGAGAGCTAATGCCCTGTTTGAAGAGGCAGCTGTTACTTAGTTCCAGACAGTTCAGGCTTTGAGTAATGCTTGTCCAAAGTTGCTAGATCATCAGGTTTTTCCAGTGAAGCTAAAAATCTATATTTTTGCGTGTGTGTGTGTGTGGGGGATTGGAGTATGTGTGTGTTAAACCTCCAGATTAAAAAACATGGATATATGTAGGCCAACAAAATGCATCTATGGGATAGATAAACCCTCTGAATCTTCAGTGGCTGGTTAAAACCATGGTAGTAGCAGGTACCAACCTTCTAGGAGATCCCAGTGAGAAGAGAGAGGAGGACCAAACCTCAGGGCACACTAGGGTGAAACCATCAACAGGATGAAAGGAATGATCAGAAAGGATGGAATGAAAGCCCTTGAAAGATACAAGTACTGTTTTTATAGGTCAAAAATAGTTTCATATCAGCAGTTCATATGGCTCAACCTAATAGAAGACTAGTCTGTAGTTCACACTAATTAGAAAATATCCAGTTATTTGAATTTTATCTTCAAACAAAATTGAATCTGTTTAGTTATTTACTATATATCATCATTTATAATGTTACTGATAGCATATTGGCATAATAATATTGATAGCTATATTTATTGAATGTTTATTTTATGCTAGGCTCTATTTAGAGTTTTATTTAAGTTGTTAACTCATTCAATCCTCACACTCTGATTGTTTTATGTTATATTAAGGAAACTGTGGGGTGCAGTCACGTAGGTCACATGGACTATGAACAACAGTTGTGCTCTGGATCAATTTTCTTAGCTGCCTCAAAAAGTTATTGTAGAGATTTGTCAACTAGTTTATAATTAACTTTTATAATTTTATCAGAAAATGAATTAATGTAAAATATAAGGAACAATAAATTACAATGCAGTTTAATGCAATTAAAAATGTTTGCCATGTTAATGTTGTGCATGCTTTATTACTTGCTAGAAACAGTAGCAGTACTGGTGGTGGTAACAACTACTGTTACTACTGCTAAGTATTTATTATGAACCAGGCATTGTATTCAACAGACACTTTACATTAGTTTCATAATTCCTAAACTCCACAACAATGAGGTGGTTTTATTTCTAGTTTTAGAGTTAGAGAAACTGAGTTTCAGAGAAGCTAAGCACCTAGGATTAGTGGGTTATTGCCCAGGTCTGTCTAGATCAGTAGTCCTTGAAGTGTGGTCCTGGCCCAGCAGGATCAGCATCACCTGGGAGCTTGTTGGGAACAGCATCTCCAGCCTGGCCCCAGGCTTGATGATTCAGAAACTCCAGGAATGGGGCCCTCTTAAGTGTTTCTGATGCACTCTGACGCTTGAGAACCATTGGTCTCAACACATGTTACTGTAGTTCACTCTCATAACAACCTTATACATTAGATGGAATTACTCCCAATTTACATGAGAATGAGACAGAGTCAAGAGACCCTGCCTTGATCTAAGATTGTCTCTTACTGTGTCCTAACCTACATAGAAGGGGTGTCTTGCCTTCAACAAACCTGTTATGTGAAAATCTAAGTTTTTTAAAGATGAAAATTAAGGATATATATATGATCGATTCTTCATAAAATAATCCTTCACTTTCAAAGGATTTTACTGAACACATTGTTTAAGCAGTATGTTCTCCAAAATGATTTACAGTATGAAATTTGCCGATTTATTTGGATGTACTTTTGAAGCAATGCAGGTTGACAAAATACAACATTTTTAAACATTAAAGATGTTTAAATTAAAAGAATCTTTTGGAACCATGTCTTAGTGGAAGTCATTTCTCATTTATCTGATAGCTGACCTTTTCAATTCAGTCCATTAGAGCTCCCTCATTTATTAAAATGTAGAATTACTACAAATCAGCCTAGTGGTGAAGGAAAGTGTTTAATTCAAAAAAGTTACATTGATCAAGTATCTTTGGGCAGCTTTGCCCCTACTGCATTAACATCAATCTACTCAGCATGGCACATCTGTATCGTTAATCACTTAGCAGAATAGACAGCTCATCATTAGACTAACCTGTGGTTGCTGGCCTGTTTTCTGCTTTAAAAACCACCATTTCGGTCCTGGCTGGTTGGAATGTTGTCCCATACACCAAAAGGTTGTGGGTCTGATTTCCTGACAGGGCTCATACCTAGATATTACAGGTTCGATCCCGAGTCAAGGTGTGTGCAGGAGGAAACTGATCGATGTTTCTCTCTCACATTGATGTCTCTCTCTCTCTCCTCTCTCTAAATCAATAAACACATCCTTTGGCGAGGAGTTAGAAAAACAACACAACCATTTCAGTACTATTATGAGTAAAAAGATTCCTTTATCTTCTGTTGATTATTGACTTAAAGAATTTCCCTCTGCAGTTTTGTGTTTTTTATTTTTATATGATAACTTCTTTCTATTTTTTTAATATATTTTATTGATTATGCTATTACAGTTGTCCCATTTCCCCCCTTCTCTCCCCTCCACCCTGTACTCCCTCTCCCACCCACATTCCCCCCCTTTAGTTCATGTCCATGTGTCATACTTATGATTTCTTTAGCTTCTATATTTCCCGTACTATTCTTGCCCTCCCCCTATCTATTTTCAACCTACATTCTATGCTACTTATTCTCTATACCTTTTCCCCCTCTCTCCTCCTCCCACCCCCCTGCTGCTAACCCTCCATGTGACCTCCATTTCTGTGGTTCTGTTCCTGTTCTAGTTGTTTGCTTAGTTTCTTTTGGTTTTGCTTTAGGTGTGGTTGTTCATAATTGTGAGTTTGCTGTCCTTTTACTATACATGTTTTTTCTTTCTCTTCTTTTCTTAGATAAGTCCCTTTAGCATTTCATAAAATAAGGGCTTGGTGATGATGAACTCCTTTAATTTGACCTTAGCTGAGAAGCACTTTATCTGCCCTTCCATTCTAAATGAGAGCTTTGCTGGATAGAGCAATCTGGGATGTAGGTCCTTGTCTTTCATGACTTGGAATATTTCTTTCCTGCCCCTTCTTGCCTGTAAGGTCTCTTTTGAGAAATCAGCTGACAGTCTGATGGGAACTCCTTTGTAGGTTACTGTCCCCTTATCTCTTGCTGCTTCTAGGATTCTCTCCTTCATTTTTACCTTGACTAATGTAATTATGATGTGCCTTGGTGTGTTTCTTCTTGGGTCCAACTTCTTTGGGGCTCTCTGAGCTCCCTGGATTTCTTGGAAGACTATTTCTTTTGCCAGATTGGGGAAGTTCTCCTTTATTATTTGTTCAAATACGTGCTCAATTTGTTGCTTTTCCCCTTCCCCTTCTGGTACCCCTATAATTCGGATGTTGGAACGTTTAAAGATGTCCTGGATGCTCTTAAGCTTCTCCTCGTTTTTTTGAATTCTTATTTCATCATGTTTTCCTACTTGGTTGATTCTATCTTCCTTCTGGTCCACTGCATTGTTTTTTTTAAAATATTTTATTTATTTATTTTTAGGGAGTGGAGGGGAGAGAGAGAGAGAGAGACAGAGACAGAGACAGACACAGAGACACATCAATGTGCGGTTGCTGGGGGTTATGGCCTGCAACCCAGGAATGTACCCTGGCTGGGAATCGAACCTGGGACAATTTGGTTCCCAGTCCGTGCTCAATCCACTGAGCTACGCCAGCCAGGATGCATTGTTTTGAGACCCAGTTTCCTTCTCTTCGCTATTGGCTCTCCTCTGTGTATCTTCCTGCATCTCTTTTATGGTAACCTGCATCTTTTCATGTAATTTGCACCCAAAATCAATCAATTCCATGAGCTTTCTGATCACCAGTGTTTTGAATTGTGCATCTGATAGGTTAGCTATTTCTCGATCTCTCAAAAGGATGAGTTCTAGGGCACTGATTTGTTCTTCTATTTGAGCCATCACTCTCTCTTTTTTTTTTTTTTTGGTCTGGTCACTCTTGTTACGGTGGGAGGCGGAGCCTTAGGTGTTCACCGGGGATAGGCACCCCAGTCGCTAGATTGTGACGTTATATGTGGGGGCGGGAGTGGGGACGGGAGGAAACAACGGCAATAGTTCCGTTCTCCTGGGATCGCAGTCTCTTCTCTGGGATCCTGGGCTGCGAGCTCTGCCCTGGTCCACAATCGCTACCCCTCTGAGTCTGCCAGCCACAGCTTGCGTACTCAGGGACCACTGCTGTGTTCTTGCGCACCGGATGGCTTTTGTGCCAATTTTGCGCCGTTTTCCCCAATCTCCACGGGCCGTGGACCTGCGCCCGCCCGGCTCGTCCTCTCCTACCAGTCTGGATGAACGGGTCTACTTCAACTTCTTGGCTGTCCGATTTCCATTCAGATAAATCCTCCGTCAGTTCTGAGTGTTATTCTGGCTGTAAATTGTTGTTGTTCTAATCTTGGTTGTGCGTGGAGGTACGGTGTGTCCACCTATTCCTCCATCTTGCCGGAAGTCCGATAACCTCTTTTTAAATAGAAACAGAATGAGTAACCATTAAGACTTCATGTAAGGGGAATATAAGGAGCTATAACTAATTCTCTAAATAGATGTTATTTCAGTAGGTGTTAAATGCGGAAATGCTTCTGAATTTGTACATTGGGGGTTTGCTGTAGGAAGGTTGGACCTCACTGCTTTACCTTTCTTCTTCCTAATTTGCATTCTGTTCAAGATCATTCCTGAATATTTAAAATTATAGTTTCCCCAAGTTTAACCAAGTGTGGACTGTGAATAGCTAGGATTAGAGTGGATATTTAGTTTTGTGTTTTTAATCATTTATGTTTTTATCTTACCATTCCCTTCTCTGTAATTTTTAAGTAGTAAAATTAGTGCTTGCTCACTGTAGAATTTTGGGAAAATATAGAGTAGTATGAAGATAATACTAATAATCACCCATAACCCTGCAACCTGAAGATAATTATTAGTAACATGCTTTGAATTTTTTTCTGATGCTTTAGATGAGTGTGTGTATTTTTAAAAATTGAGTCATTTTGTGTAAATAAAGTTTCCATATTTTAAACTTCCAAAATTGTCATGAATATTTCTACATAACACTAAATGTTCTAAGATTTTGAATAGATATATAACATTCCATTTGATGAGTAATTATATTTAACCATTCATCTGCATTACAAAGGTTTTTTTCCCCTATTTTAAGTAATACCATGCTGAAATCCCTGTATATAAATCACTAACCAAATCTCTGTTTACCTTAGGATAGATAGATTCATAAAAAAATTTGTTGGAACAAAAGACCTATTTTTAATATTCCTGAAACAATCCTCCCCAATTGCTTTCGAGAGAGATTATCGATTTATCCTCCCCTCTGCTTCACGTTCCTCCTAGGTACTTAGTATTATAATTTTAAAAGAATGCCCACCCAATGCCCCCTGCAAAATGTTTTTAATGTGCTTATTTCTTGTTTGATGGCATGTTCATTTCTTTGTCTATTTTTATAGTTATTGTTGATGTGCTCCTGTCTTTAAAAATATGTCCTTTTTGAAAAGGAGTAGGGAATAGTTTTAGACTCACTCATTTACCCTATCACCTGAGAAATTGGTAGTATATATTGTTAAGTAATCTTTTTACCCAATTTGGAAACACATGGCTTAGTAGGTGTTAGTGTGAAGAGTAAATTAAGATATATAAAGAAAAGTGTTTCTTTAATTTAGTATATAATGTGTACCTGAAAATATGCATGAAGTAGATTGTGCCTTTTAGACATAATATTTGTCCATAAGATATATTCATACATTTTATTATTTTCTTTCAAAAATGAATATATAGACGATGGACCAAAGTCTGAATGTCCCATTGATGATAAAGGTGTACAGTTTTATCATGCCTAATGATTTTTCATTTATGTTTATAAGATTTATGTTTATTGTTGCTCCTATTGACTCTTTAATTTTCCTAATTTTCTACTAATCAAAAGAATGGTATAACAATGCAAAGTATATTAAAATATATTCAGGATCACTGCTTTCCAAGTGGAGATGGTGATGCTACAAAAACTAAATTGTTGGTCTGGCATGATTTATGCCATGCATGTGATGGTGCAAAATGTCTATTGGCTGTCTGATTTAAAGAATTTTAAGTCATTGTACAAGTCTGAGGAGTCATTGTACAAGAAGTAGAAATTATATGAAAGTTGAAAGGGCAGGTACTGCTTATGTAAAATATAATCTTATATCTCAAGAAGCTTTGGGGACTCAAAACTAACTGGAAGGACAATTAAGCATTAAATTGCATGCCCTTGTAACTATAATAGGAGTTCAGGGAAGGGAATAATAACAATAGATTTTCCATGGTTATCAAACTTTTAATAAAAGCATTTTACATATGCAATCTTATTTATAAGCCAAAGCTGAGACAAAAAAATACAGTTGCTCTGGTTGAAGTCAGACGGCACTTGGAGAGTATACCAGCATTCGATTTATTTCATCCATCTTCCCTCCCCTCCCCTCCCCTCCCCTCAGACTTATGTGCTGCTCCCCCGCTTCTTTCTTTTTCTTTCTTTCATCTATTCTTATTGCCAATAAATATTTCACTGCTTACTGTTTACCAGGCATTAGGTTAGTTTCTGAGTTTATAAAGTAGTGAGCAGAGCAAAGTGTCTGTCCTCAAGGATCTCACATTTTGAAAATCATTATTCTAGAGGAGGTTTCCTGGTTGCTCAGTTTCAGGTAGTTCTTGGACTCCAGGTTAAATATACTTGAGCTAAACTGTGTCTTCTAGTAATGCCTAGGTTGCACGCCCTCTTACTTTTACTTTAGATGCCTAACCAGTTGGTGAATTCTCTAAGAAAATGCTTACTTCTGCCACGGTCATCTTTGTCTTTTCAGCCTCCGCCACTAACTCTACATGCAGTCTATGAACATCTATTCTCATGATCACGATGCTTTGCAGGGCACCCATGTGTGTGCACCCTTGGTCCAGCACATAAGTCTGAGTTGTTTTATCATTGCATTTTCTTAATATTAAATTTGGAGTCCCCTAAGATATTTTAACTAATCCCCTGGAAAAAGGAATTATGATTCAGATAAACTATAAGGCAGCTGTATCTTTGCTGCATTGCTAGCTTTAATGAGGATATCTACTTTGGGTGACTGCCTAGTGGGAGGAATCAGGGGATCATATAAAAGAGAATTGAGCTAACCCTTGCTTATGGATGATTTAAGGCAAGTGGGGATAGGTGTCGATGGGATTTTTTTTTTTAATCTTGGAGAGGTTGATTGGGTATCTTCCTGGGGAAGGTGATTATATTCTAGAAGTGAGTGTCTGATGAATAAAAGAAGGGAGTAGGGTAGAGAAGAGGGAGCAAACAGTTATTCAGGGTGCAGTTAGTGTTGTGTTAGCCACTGTGGTCCTCATATGTACCCCACACATCTTATGAGACAGGTATTTTTATTTCCTCTTTATAGATAAGGAAACTGAGGCTTGGAGGAACTTTTAATTCAAGGTAACATGCACAAGAAGTGGCCAAGCCTGGATTCAAACCCATGCTATTTTCATTGCATGATGCTGCTTATTCACGCCTTTTGTCCCTTGTTACCCTTGCTCACACTGTCTTCTTTCTTCACTGTGTCTTAGCCTCTTTTCAGTTCTAGCTTCACTACTGTTTTCTCTTCTAAATAGTACAGCATGCTTCCTATTCTGAGAATAGTGAATGTTTTCGTGCTGTCATGTGGTTTGGTTGTCAAAGTTTCCCCTGTGCCCAGTGTATCCAAGTTGTTAGTTGTCACTTGGCAGGGGCCAAGCTGAGGCAAGGGAACTGAGACATGGCTCAGAAGAGACTGGCGTGAGCCATAGCATGCAGCATGAGGTGAGCAGTCTGTCACTAAGTGTGAGGGAGGCTTGGAAGACTGGCCCAGCAATGTTCCCTGAATGGACTTAAAGGACAGGGAGTCAAATGGTGTTGACCTGTACCCTATTTAATTTTATTCCTGTTCTGACTGCAGAGTTTTTTTAATATATCAGTGAAGGAGCACACCTAAGTTGTTGAGGAAAACAAGCCAACATATCTTCTCAGTTTTATTCCTCCTCTGCAGAGGAAGTCCTATCTACCTAAGAAGCCTAGATGTGGAGTGGGGTCACCAGTAAGATGAGGGTGGCAATACTGACCTCTAGTATTATTGTAAGATTAGAGAAAATGCATATAAATACTCAACATGATGCCTGGCAGATAGCAGGGCTCAAAAAATAGTAACCGGCTTTTACTTGCATGAGGTATGTTTTGATTTTTTTAAAGGAAAGACTATGAGTGTAGAAAATAATATTTGAAATATATATATATACTTGACCATTTTCTCTGTGTGGAACTTTTGAGCCATCTTGCAGAGCTTTGGAATGTGAGCCAAAGTAAGTCCTTTCCTTTTAGCAATCTGCACTTTTAGGTTAATGAGATAAATCAAGGCCATGCCATAGTGTAGTGTATAGTTGAGTGTTAGTAATGTGGACAGGTTGGTTCATGGTGGACAGAGGGAAACAAATCTGAGTGATATGTTATCTGGAAAGATATTTCATTTTCTAGCTGTATTATAGACATTAGAACCAAACTAACATTGCTCTAATATTTTTTAGTGTGATTTATCATTATGAAAATTTTTAATGTTTTTTACACTTTGTACTTGGTGAGTTCGTTTAAGCATAGTGCATAGTGGTATAAATTATTACGAATAGGATTTGAGCCCTGAATTTAGGGAGGGCTGAATCAATGACATTTCACTTCATCTAGATTGTGTTTTACAAGATAGAGTTAAAGCTTGTGGAATGTACTGGGGTTATATCTGGGTTTATATTGCATATTTGGTCTGGAAATATATGCTTTCCTAAAAAAAAGATGAATATATTAAGAGCTTATAGCTAAATATAGAGAAGGAAGGAAGTAGCATATTGCTATCTCTCTGCTCTGAGCAGAAATCCTTGGAGAGCTACTAAGGGCAAAGAGTGAGACCTTCAGAAACGTTGTTCACTAGGAATATTGTAAGAATATAATGCAGAAGTACCTTTACTGTGCTTTACACCCTGAAGATATATTTGCGTGCTTTAAGTCTAAAGGGCTTCTGTACTCTCAGTATGTAAGGAAGAAAATCTATTTTCAGAAACTCTCTAAGCTTTATTTAAAGTAACAAATAGGTCATTATAGTTTTTTGTTAATATGATTCTGTCATGTTAGGCCACATCTATTTTGACCTTGTTTGCCTTGGAGGTAGGCAAGAGAATTAAGTACCAGCTTCTCTTTTCTTACAGGTATATTTTAGTTGCTTTGCTTTAATTTTATTCCTGAATTTTCTAACATGTTTTAATTTTCGTCTGTTTCCTAATTCATGCCTAATTTTAAAGTTGAATGATTCGTGACATCATTCTTCTTTTCTGAATAACCCTTAACCTTGGTAATCAGTGAAAGTGTTTTTCAAGTTCTCTGTTTTTTCCTTATGAACTGAGATGTGGCTTCAGCTACTCAAAATTACCTTCTTCTAACTCTCTCTCCCTTCCCTTCCCTAGAATACATGGGTAAGGTGGGACAACTATAATTGAACAATAAAAAATAAATTAAGCAAAAATAAAAGACGTGTTTTACTTCTTGGCTTCTCCTGGAAAAGGGAATATTTTCTGGCAACATTTATTTGAGTACTATAATTAATAAAGTCAGTAAAACTTTTTAAAAAGATTTTATTTATTTATTTTTAGAGAGGGAATGGAGAGAGAAAGAGAGAGAGAGAGAAACATCAATGTGTGGTTGCTGGGGGTCATGGCCTGCAACCCAGGCATGTACCCTGACTGGGAATTGAACCTGCAACACTTTGGTTTGTAGCCCGAGCTCAATCCACAGAGCTATGCCAGCCAGGGCTAAAGTCAGTAAAACTTTTGATAAGATTCTTCAGATCAGGTTTGCCAAATTTCAGAGTTGAATCTGAGTCTCTTCAAATCCAAAATAAAAATTTTCAGCTCACCAATTTCAGCCAGTTTTTCCTCCTGTGTTCTCATGATGTGAAGTAGCACTTCTCCTTACCCAATTTATCCAATTTGAAGCCTTCCCTTTCCTTACATCTGCATCCCTTACACTGTATCAACATCAAATGATTTACAATCTCTATTAGATTCTACCTTTTCTTTATCTCCCTAAGTCACTTTTTAACTTCCTTCTCTCCCTTTTCTGGTCCCTGTTCTGCCAAATCACCCTTTGTATTGATGTCTGGATGAGTTCTCTAAAACCATCCTATTCCAAATAATATTCCTAATTTCTACCCCCTGTCAGTATTGTAAGTCTTAAAGATTAAAAACTTAAATCTTAATTTTTCTTAAATTCAAGTTTAAGGAATAGTGGCCTCTTTACTAAAACCTGGAGTTAAAGTAGTTAGGAAACATCTTCTGCAGAAACTAAAATTTTTAGTGTTTATTTACATATAAATTTGGTGAGGATTTTTGATTGGTTGGGATACATTGATTTACAAGCATGTGATTGTAGAATTAATTGAAAAGAACCCATCAATCTACATCCGATTTTCTTGTCTGTTTTGCCTCAATCAAAGATACCAGTTGCCCAATACAATGCTGACCCTGTCCAGGGGAAGCACAGTGTTGCTTTAGATAATGAAAGCAGAGATTATGAGGGAGAAACTTTTGTCAATATTTGCTTGTGTTTTATTTGACAGTTTGGAGACTTTAGCTAAAGCTATTCTTAAGAATTGAGGGAGTCAATTATGGCAGCTTTAAGGGATACTAAGCAAAAATAATGATTTCTTAAGAAATTTTAAGATTTCTTTGGAAATTCTATTTTTAGATTCCAAATATAAAAAATGGAACCATACACTGAATAATGAAATCAGTGGATCATTATTTGTGATTCAACAAATTCTTAGTGAGCACTTGTTTGCCTGGAATGATTCTAGGGTTTGGGATACATCAATAAATAAAACAGATAAAGATCCCTACCTTGGTAGAGCTTACATTCTAGTGGCAGGAGGCAGGCTATAAATCTAAAAATGTGTTGCATGCATGTATGTGTGTGATGGGGTGAGTACAATGGAGAAGTGAAAAAGTAGAGCAGGATTTGGGGAATTGACAATGCTTGGTGGAGGGCCCAGGATTTAGTATATGCTGGGCAGGAGCTCTAAGAAGGTATCATTTAAAAAGATGACAAATTATCATTTTTCTGGTAATCACGAGCTTCAGTTATTTTCTAAGAACATGTCAAGCTTTGAGATGTTAAGAAGCTATTGCATCAGATTCTATCCCAGTACTCAGGGAATACACTGGTGAGCAATGGAAGGAAAAAATGTTAACAAATGAGCATTATCCTGTTATAGGTGCATTGACAGAAGCTTGTACAAAATGTAATAAAGCACAGAGATCATTCTTCTCTAATCTGATCTTGCCACTGTCCTAATTATGATAAGCAGTTTATTTAAACTATGGTACTTAGACCTTCTGAATATCAAAACATGGTTTAGATTACTTTAGATTTAGAGTCATGTGAATTGGTTTTTCTCTCTCCACACCTCTTTATTACCTTCTTTAAAAACCACCCTCTGAGCACTCAGCCTGTCCCAACTGGTTACAAATTATAGTCTGCAGTACTTGGAACCACTTCATTATCTAAATGGAATGTTTTTATTCAGTATCTTTCATGTACCCACTCACAAATATATAATGAGTACCTACAAAACATGCAAGGTGCTTTGCTAAGTGCTAGATATACAACAACAAATAAGGCCAAGAAGCTTCTGATTTCTAGGAGCTGCCATTCTAGTAGAGAAGGCAATCAGTATGTACTCAAATAATATGTCACATACAATATATACCAGTGATTCTGAAACATTTTAAAAAATATATTTATTTACCTTTAGAGAGTGGGGAAGGGAGAGAGAAAGAAAGGGAGAGAAACATCAATGTGTGGTTGCCTCTCATATGCCCCCAACTGGGGACCTGGCCCACAACCCAGATGTGTGCCCTGACTGGGAATCAAACAATCAGCCCCTTGGTTTGCAGGCTGGCAATCAATCCACTGAGCTGCACCAGCCAGAGCTGATTCTGAAATTTTTTAGTGTCAGGATCCCTTCACAAACTTATTGAGGACTCCAAAGAGCTTTTGTTTACATGGGTTATATCTACTGATATTTGCAGGTTAGAAATTCAAACTAAGGGATTTAAAAATTATTTATTTGCTTAAAATATCAATAACAAACCCTTTATACTAATAACAGCTTATGAGAAAATAATCATTTTCCCAAATAAAAAAAAATAGAAGAGTGGCCTCCTACATTTTTACAAATCTTTTTTTTTTTTTTTACAAATCTTTTTAATGTCTTGTTTAATGGAAGATAGTTGGATTTTCATAATCTGTTTCTGCATTCATTCTTTTGTGATATGTGGTTTTGGTTGAAGTATATGAAGAAAATATGGTTTTATGCAGACATATAGTTATAAAAAGGAGAAGTATTTTAATAGCCTTTTCAGATAATTGTGAATTTTATTCTGTGATACTTTGCCAGAACTCAGCAAGTAATAGTTTCTTATAGGTTAGTTGCAATGTGGAATCTGAAACAAAAGTAGTGTGATTTATATATGAAAATACTCTATTACATTAAATTCCATGGTCTATCTGGTACTTTGAATGAATCTTTCATGCTATTGCCTCTAGTTTTGCTAAGATGCCATAAGTTTTGCCACCATTGCTCTTGTACCATCAGTGCAGATGTCAACGCAGTGAAAACGCACAGAGGTATCCTAGTATTATTATAAAGGAATTTTGCCCTTGACCTACTTCACTGGCTCCCCAGTGTTGCATATCTCATTTCACTTGATTTTCACAGGAGACCTCTGAGTAGTTGGTGATAGTTAACCTCTTTTGAAATTTGTGGATACAACTCAGAGGTGTTAAGTACTGTCCTTTTTAGGTCACATAAAAAATAGTGTAACTGAGACTTGAACTCAGGTTTTCTGACTAGAGTTTTTGACTCTACTTCTTTCTATTTCATACTGTCTCCAAAGTGTGGGAAGGTTTATTATTGTTATCTTACAAGAAGGACTTTATGTCTAGCAAGAAGGGCATGGGATGAGGCTTATTAACAGGTCCAGGGTTGCTTGGAGCCTCGACACTGTTTATTTTTATTGCCTTCTAGGTACAATGTCATCACAATATACTAACATGTTATTTAGCTTCCATTCCTTTGTATGTTTTTCAGTGTTCTTCTTGTGATTGATTTCTAGTTTCATAGCAGTGTGGTCAGAGAAGATGCTTGATATGATTCCAAGCTTCTTAAATTTATTGAAACTTTTGTGTACTAATATGTAGTGTATCCTAGAAAACGTTCCATGTGCTCTTGAAAAGTATGTATATTCTGCTTTTGGGGGAGTGAAATGAAATCCATTTGGTATAGTGTGTTGTTTAAAGCCACTGTCTCCTTGCTGATTTTCTGTTTGTAAGATCTATCCACTGAAGTCCGTGGGGTGTTAAAACTATATTTCTGTCAATTTCTCCCTTTATGTCCATCAAGATTTTCTTTACATATTTAAGTGCTCCTATGTTGGGTGTATAAATGTTTACAAGAGTTATATCCTCTTGTTGGATTGTTCCTTTATCATTAAGTAGTGTCCTATTCTGTCTCTTACTGTATGTAGCCTTTGTTTTAAAGTCTGTTTTGTTGGATATAAGTACTGCTACCCCAGCATTTTTTTTCCTATTTGCATGAAATATCTTTTTCCATCCTTTAGTTTTAGTCTGTGTGTATCTTTCTATCTGAGGTGTGCCTCTTAGAGACAGCATACATATGGGTCTTGTTTTCTTATCCATTCAGCTACCCTTTGTCTTTTGGTTGGAGCATTTAAGCCATTTACATTTAAGGTGGTTGTTGATAGATACATATTTAGTGCCATTTTATTCTTAAAGTATTTTCCTCTTTTTTTTTCTTTTTCTTCTTAAAGTAAGCTCTTTAACATTTGTTGCATTCTGGTTTGGTGTTAACAAACTCCTTTAGCTTTTTCTTATCTGGGAAGCTCTTTATTTCTCCTTCAGTTTTAAGTGATAGCCTTGCTGGGTAAAGCAGCCTTGGTTGTAAGTCCCTGCTTTTCATCACCTTGAATATTTCTTGCCACTCCCTTCTGGCTTGAAATGTTTTTGTTGAGAATGATGACAATCTAGTTGGAGCTCCCATGTAGGTAACTACCAGCTTTTCTCTTGCAGCCTTTAGAATTCTCTCCTTGTCTTAAGCTTTGTCATTGTAATTACGATGTGTCTCTGTGTGGGCCTCTTTGGGGCCATCTTGTTCAGGACTCCCTGAGCTTCCTGGACCTGTGTGGCATTTTCCTTCATGAGACTAGGGAAGTTTTCGGTCATTATTGCAAAATGCTAAATTTCTCTGTGTATAGTCTGGAAAATGAAGATAATAATAATACCAATCATCAGTATTGTTTGTGAGGATTTAATTAGTTAATACAGGTTAAATGTTTAGACATATGTATCAGACCATGCTGACACAGATTAAATGCTTAATAGAGTTACTAGCTTTTTTTATTATTTACACAGAGACAAGACTCAGGCATTTCAGCTGAGGGAACACCTTGAGCAAAAGCTGGGAACTTGAGTCATGTGAGCATTAAGTATAGTGTAACTGAAATTGAGTGGTTCATAGAGGAGTACATTGGGAATTAAGATAGGAAAGGTAGATTTGGACTCTGATTATTGGCTGGACTAGAGTTATAAACTGTTGCTCAAAGTTGTGCTCCTAATGCCTAAGACAATGACTAGTATATGACACATATTTATATGCTACCTGAGTATTGAAACACTTGAATAAATTTAAGGAAAGACAGAGCAGATCCTCTTATCATGAGCAACATGTGTGGGTAAGATGACATTTTAGCATAGCCTAGAAGAATGCATAGGCTTCTAATGAGCAGATACTAGAGGCTATTAGAATGTGCGAAGATAACCCCCCACTGAACAGTGTACTACCAAGCCAAGTGATTGTACTTTTCAGGAGACCAAATTACTTGAGATTATGATCTGCCTTATCCTTGCTTATATCTCCAACACAATACCAGATGTGAATTGAGGCTCCATAGATTTTGAGCAGTTACTCAGCACTTAATCTTGTAAATATTGTTTTTGCATAATGCTTTCATTTCACAATAACTTTCAGAGAAAAGGAGGCTTTCCTGCTTATAGAGGCTATTTTTTTTTTTACTTCAATAACAGAACAGGTAAATAACCACTTCCTTTCATGAACAAGCAGTAATTTATTCATAGTTGCTGTATGTCTTAGAGGGAAAAGAAAATGTGACTAAGAGAACAGATTCTTAAGTGTGGATCAGGAACAGCAAGGTATAGGAGTTTTAGAAACTTGTCTTAAAACCTACTTCAATTATGTGAAAGAATGTGAATGAAATCCTGAAAATGTCAGTATTTTATTTCCTGGATGGATATTGTTTTTCTTTCTGTGCACTTTATATTGTTTCTATGTAAACCAGTCATTATTAGAAATAAGAATTTATCGCCCCTGGCTGGCGTAGCTCAGTGGATTCAGCGCGGGCGGGAACCAAAGTGTCCCAGGTTCGATTCCCAGCCAGGGTACATTCCTGGGTTGTAGGCCATGACCCCCAGCAACCGCACATTGATGTTTCTCTCTCTCTCTCCCTCCCTTCCCTCCCTAAAATAAATAAATAAATAAAAATCTTAAAAAAAAAAAAGAAGTAAGAATTTATCAGTAATCCCTTCCCTACTCATTTTTTCTGGCTAATCATTTACTAGATTATTAGTAGAACTTGTTTTCTCTTAAGGCTCTGTGGGATAATAATATGGGGATATTTTAGTATATGTCAGGCACTGTGCTATTGTAGAGATTAATGATTTAATTTAAATCCTACAACAACCTTGTAAGATCTAGGTACTGTTATCATCCCCATAGGTAGTAGTATCATCCTCATTATAGATGAGAAAATAAAGCTCAGAGAGTTTAAGTAACATGCTCAAGGTCTGGGTGAATAAGGACAAAGCTACGACGCATCAGAGCCAGCCTTCTTAAGTCTTTATCTATGCTACTTAACAGATACTGAAAAGCAGTAGCTTTGTGGGGCATTGGAGTGGCATAGAGAAGTGTTTTCCATACTGTAGATGGCAATTCACCGTGGATTGTGAATCCTATTTGGTGGACCAAGATCAGCGTTTTTAAAAAGGTGAAATACAGCAGAGGGGAAATATCAATGTGTATGGCATGTAGTAAAAGCAAACATTGTTTTGTGAAACTAATGTTCCAGTTTTATATGTATATGTCTGTATACACATATACGTGTATATGTATTTGTGAATTGTGTCATTCTAGAAATTGCATTTATTGTGGGTCAGAGCCAAACAAAATTTAGAGCTTGCTGGCTCAGAGAATGGAAAGAGAGCTTGAAAATGTAATGAGGTAGGAGCTAAAGATAGGAATTCTAGAGATAAGTTGAATACCGTATTTTGCCGTGTATAATGTGCACTTTTTTGCCCAAATTTTTAAGGGGAAAATAAGGATGCACATTATGCATGAGTGTAATGAGTACATTCCATGGGTGTAATAATCCCATGTATAATGCTCACAAAAATGTGGGCATGCATTATACACGGGAGCACATTATACACAGCAAAATACGGTATATAAACTTTATAAAAAGAGGCAGGAAGAGTTAACCTGTCTTTATGTGTATAAGGAATATATGTACTATTTAAAAGTTGTTTTCACTAATTAAATTGGGCCATTTTAGTAGGGATTTGTTCAAAAGTTTAATTTTACTTCTAGAGAGCTTCCTCAGCAGGTGGTTTGTGAATTGTATACCATTACTGTGTTCTTACTTCTCATGTGAACAAATAATTTATTATGATTGAGTAAATAACCATGCACTTCATTGGTACTTCATATAGACAAATATACTTCCCTGGTAGATCCAGCAGAGCACAGGTTTGTTTACTGGCTCATGGGAGAATGGGAGAAGGTGGGACTAGGTTAGTCAGGATAATAGAATATTGAATTTTCAGCTGGAAAGGGCAATTTAGCCCAAGCCCCCAATTTATTTTTTAATTATAAACACAAGACATTACATTTACCAACTGAACCATTTTTCAGTAACATTAAGTATATTCACATTGTTGTGCAACAGTCTCTAGAACTTTTAATCTTGTAACACTGAAATCTGTATCAGTTAAACACCAATTCCTCTTACCCCTTCTCCCCAGCCCTTCGTGATCACATTTCCCCTTTCCGTTTCTATAGTTTTGACTGCTTTAGGGACCTCATGTGAGTAGACTGACACAATGTTTGTCATTTTGTGACTGGCTTCTTTCACTTCGTATAATGTTCTCAAGATATGTCCATGTTGTAGCATGTGTCAGAATTTCCTTATTTTTTAAAAAGATTTTATTTATTTATTTTTAGAGAGGGAAGGGAGGGAGATAGAGAGAGAGAGAAACATCAATGTGCAGTTGCTGGGGGTCATGGCCTGCAACCCAGACATGTGCCCTGACTGGGAATCGAACCTGCGACACTTTGGTTCACAGCCCACGTTCAATCCACTGAGCTACGCCAGCCATGGCTAGAATTTCCTTATTTTTTAATGCTGCACCATATTCCATTGTATATATATGCCACATTTTCTTTATCCATTCATCTGTCAATAAACATTTGAGTTCATCCACCTTTGATTATTTTGAATAATGCTGCAGTGAACACGGATGTGCAACTGTGTCTTTGGGATTCTGCTTTGAATTTCTTTGGATTCACTGTGTAACCAGAAGTGAGATTGCTGGATTGTATGGTATTCTTGTTTTTAATTTTCTGAGGAACCTCTATACTGTTTTCCATAATGGTTGTACTGTTTCACATTCCCATCAACAGGGCACAAGGATTCCATCTTCTCTGTATCCTTCCTAACAGTTACTACTTCTGTTCTTTTGAAGAACATCAATGGATGGCCATTTTGAGTGGTGAAAGGTGAAATCTCATTGTGTTTTGGTTTGCATTTCCGTAATGATTAGTGATGTTGAGCATCTTTTCATGTGCTCACTGACTGCTTATATGTCTTCTTTGGCAAATATCTGTTAACTCTTTTGCTCTTTTTTAAAATCAAGTTTGTTGTTGTTGTTGTTGTTGTTGTTGTGTGTGAGAAGTTCCTTATACTGTATATTCTCTAGATGTTAACCTCTTATCAGGTATATGACTTGTAGTATTTTCTTCCATTCCCATAGGTTGCCTTTTCTCTCTGTTGATTGTTTCCTTTGATACCCAGAAGTGTTTAAGTTCATTGTGGTTCAATTTGTCTATTTTTTAAAATTCTGTTGCCTCTGCTTTTGGTGTCATATCTAAGGAATATTTGCCACATCCAGTGTTCTGAAGATACTCCCTATGTTTTCTTCTAGGAATTTCATTGTTTTAGGTTTGACGTTTAGGTGTTTCGTCCATTTTGATGAATTTTTATACCTGGTATAAAGTAAGGGTCCATCTTCATTCTTTGGAATGTGTGGATGTCTAGTTTTCCCAGTAACATTTGTTGACGAAACTGTCTTTTCCCCATTGTGTGGTCCTGGCACCCTTGTTTTTCTGTGTTTATTATTTGGCCTTACATACAAGGGTTTATTTCTGGGCTCTTTTCTTTTGTTCCATTGGTCTATATATCATCTTTGTGCAGCAAGCCTCCAATTTGAAGGTGTTAAAATGAATATTCAGATGGTATTAATGACTTCATAAGGTCAGCACTAGAAAAAATAGCAAAACATGGGCTGTATTTTCTGTTTAGTCCTATATCCTCATATAGTAATTTGTCACACATTTGCCTTTGCTTATTCTGTCCTCTTTACCCTGAATGGCTCCCTATCAGTGACCCCCTCCCACACCTCTCTTCGCCCCCTTCCTTTTCCCTCCTTCCCTCCCTCCGACATCCATACCCACCCTTGAACCTTTGACTCTAATTTCTAGTCATTTTTTAAAGCTCAACTCCGATCTCCTTGCTCCATAAGCCTTCCCCAAATTCATCTCCACAAACACACACTTCCTTGTGATAGGTTTTGAACTCTATGCTTACACTGATTTCCTCTCTGGTCATATCAGTCATTCTGTATAGTAGCAGCTGTCAGTTTACAAATGTATCTCTCTGTTACTTGATGCCTGTCTTAAAGGCAGGGCCTGGCTCTTATTTGAACTTATATCCCTAGTTTCTACACAGTACTTGGTATACAGTAATTATGCAATAAATGGGTGGGTGGATGGATAGATGGATGGATGGACAGATGGTAGAATGGAAGGATGGGTGGATATATCTAGTACTATGTTAAACAGTATGGTTGTTTTCAGATAACTTAAATTTTAACCATAGATATAAAACATAAACATGTGAAAAGTGTAAATAACAGTGTGGGGGCAGTATAAAATTTCAACTTTATAGGTAGTAAGTAAATACTTGATCAAAGAATAATTGGCATTTAAAAGTCCTGTAGGAGTTCAAAGGAGAGAGAGATCACTGATGCGGATCCTGGCCTGCAGGATCCGTGTATGTTGTGGCTGCTAGTGAACAAATACACACGAACAGCAGAAGTCCTTTGGAGAAAAAGGGATGGCGTGGCCGCACTCTAAGTGAGAGAGCCCCGACCCCTGCCTGGACAGGTTTTTATTGCTTCTCTGGGTACATTACATGGAGGGTAGTCCTCATTTATTATGCACGGGTTTGCTGCAGGGGATTACCTTTTACAGACAACAAAGGAAAGAATGTTGCTAATTACTTCAAAGAGAAGGATGTTGCAGACCAAGGGGAAAAGTGGTTGAATCGGTCACATTCCACACTTGGGAGGTTTAGCTCAGATTTTAGAAAGGTGCAGTAAGCACTTGCTGCCTCAATTCAGGGTGAGGGAGTTTTAGCAAAAGCAAGCCTCATAGCAGTCTGGGTACAATGCAGGCCTGATTCCCCACGGGAAAACCTCTCTGTGGGTGTGGTCCTATGTGCCACTCACTCCCCACTGGTTTTCCACATGGAGGCTGAGCTACATTTCCACGCCATGCGAAGTGGTTCCCTACAGATCACTGCTTTTGTACTAGTTAAGTAAGGCTTCCTTGAGGAGAACCAAGATCCCTTGTTCTGAGGGATGTGGGGTTTAGATAGATGGAAAGGAGGGTAGAGTCCGTGCTATAGTTTGAGAGGGGGAAGTATGCCATGAGAGGGAAGATCACTCAGTTAAGAGTGTTAATAGGTAAATGTAAAGATGGTTTGGTTCCTGTAAAAGAGGCATGAAATAGAAGATGTGGAGGGTTTTTACTGTTCGGGAGGTTAGGTGAATTCTACAGGACATGGGAGAATGCTGAGGGTTTTGATGGAAACAGCATTCCGAGTGAGGTATGCAGGCTGTGTTGGAGACAGCAGGAGCTAGTGCGTGTACTACATTTGTGGTGGTATTTTGTTTGTAGGCAAGAGACTGTAGGAGTGCTTGAACCAGCATGATGTCAGTAGGAACTGAAAGAAAGGATAGAGAGTGGGACTAACTCTATCAAGGAAGAATCTGGTGAACTTGGTACCTATCTATGTGTTAGATTAGTATTAACTTATTTAAAATCTACAGTCATCTTATGAGATAGATACTATTACTATCCTCATTTTAGAAATGAGGACACTGAGGCTTTAGAAAGGTTAAGCAACTTGTTGAAAGACATATGGTTAATAAATAGCTAAGCTCACAGTTGAACCTAGGAATTGTAGCTCTAGAGTCCATGTTCTTTTTCTTTTAATTTTATTTTTAATTACAGTTGGCATTCAATATTATTGTATATTAATTTCAGGTGCACAGTATAGTGATTAGACAGTTACGTATTTACAAAGTACCCACCTGGTGCCAAGTAAGTATCCACCTGGCACCGTACATAGTTATTACAATATTATTGACTGTATTCTCTATGCAGAACTTTACTCCCCTATGACTATTTTCTAACTACCAATTTGTGCTTCTCAATCCCTGTCCCTTCATTGCCTACCTGCCCCCCAACCCCCAGTCCTCCTCCTCTCTGGCAAACATCAGTTTGTGCCCTGTGGCCATGAGTCTGTTTTTGTTTGTTCATTTATTTCATTCTCTAGATCCCACATATATGTGAAACCGTATGGTATTTGTCTTCCTTTGTCTGTAGAGTCAAATTTTTTAAAATAATTGATTTTAGAGACAGGGAAAAGGGAAGGGGTGGGGAAGGAGGGAGAGACAGACAGACAGACAGACAGTAACTTAATTGATTTGGTGTTCCACTTATTTATGCATTGATTGGTTAATTTTTTAAAAAAAAATTTAATTTATTTATTTTTAGAGAGGAAAGGGAGGGAGAAAGAGAGAGCGAGAAACATCAATGTGCGGTTGCTGGGGGCCGTGGCCTGCAACCCAGGCATGTGCCCTGACTGGGAATGGAACCTGCAACACTTTGGTTTGCAGCCCACGCTCAATCCATTGAGCTACACCAGCCAGGTGATTGGTTAAATCTTATATGTGCCCTGACTGGGTATTAAATTTGAAACCTTGGCGTGTTGGGGTGCCACTCTCAACAACTGAGCTACCCAGACAGGGATGTAAAGTTCATATTTTTTAACTCTGTGTATCACAGTGACTTAGTATGACATTCTCTAAATGGTGTCTTTTGATGTACCAAAAATCTTAACTTTGATGTATTGATAGTTAAATTTATCAGTTATTTTCTTTATAATTAGGACTTTCATATCCTGTTTAAGAAGCTTTTTTTTCCCTCTGATGATTGTGGCTCAGTTTGTTGGGTATCAGCCTACAAAGCAAAAGGTCACTCGTTTGATTCCCAGTCAGGGCACATACCTGAGTTGCAGGTTCGGTCCCTGGTGGGGGCATGTACTAGAGGCAACCACTCTCTTCTCTACTTCCTTTTTTCTCTTCTCTCTTAAAATAAATAAGTCACCCCCCCCTTTTTTTTTTAAAGAAGCTTCTTTTCTATCCCAAGGTTATGATGATATTCTCCTGTTTTGCATTCTGGAAACTTTATTGGTTTTCTTTCACACTTGAGAATTAAGGAATCACCTAAAATTGATTTTTGTATATAGTACAAAGTAAGGTCAGGTGTCATTTCTTAAAAATTTTGTCTTAGCACCATTTATTGAAAGATTATTTTTTTACTTTATTCTTCTTGGTACCACATTTGTCACGAAGCAGGTGTCTATATGTATGAGTGGGCCTGTTTCTGGGCTCTATTCATTGGTTTATTTATCTGTCTTTGCTTGAATACCACATTTTCTTAATTAGTGTAGATTTATAATTAAGACTTCATATTTAATTGAGTAAACCCTCTAAGAATACTTCTCTGTTTTCAAGAAAGCCTTTACTATTCTTAACCTGTTGTACCATTTGTATTTGTAATCAACTTGACAAATTCCAAAGACACCTTTTGGAATTTTAATTTACTTTGTATTTAATCTATAGATCAATTTGAAAATTGTTATAATATTGAGTCTTTAAATCCATAAAATGATACTTTCATTTATTTATGTCTTCCTTGATTTATCATAATGTTTTAAGTATAATTTTTAAAGGTTTATTTATTTATTTTAGAGAGGGGAAGAGAGGAAGAAGGAGAGGGAGAGAGACATCAATGTGTGGTTGCCTCTTGAGTGCCCACTAGTGGGGACCTGGCCCACAACCCAGGCATGTGCCCTGACTGGGAATTGAACCAGTGACCCCTTGGTTCACAGGCCGGCACTCAATCAACTGAGCCACACCAGCCAGGGCTAGGTATAATTTTTTAAAAATTGAAAGAATCTTACAGAAAAGTTATGATAAGTATAGTACAAAGAACAACTCCCCATAGAACCATTTTGTTTTTCAGTAAATTGCTACATGTCTGTCCTATAACCCCCGAATGCTTTACTGTGTATTTCCTGCAAACAAGGAAATTTTCCTGTATACACTCTATACAACCATTAAAACCAGATCCATTAATACCAACCAATCCTTACTCTATTCAAGTTTTGCCAGTTGTCCCAGAAATGTCGGTTATAGCAAGAGGATATGATTCAGAATCGCATCCTGCATTTAGTTCTTTCTCTAGTCTCTCTTAGTCTGGAGCAGTTTCTTAGTCTTTCCTTGACTTTTATGACCTTGACACTTCTAAAGCTTATGGAATAATTATTTTGTAGAATGTCCTTCAGGTTGTTTTCTTCTGATGTTTCTTTATGATTTGGTTCGGATTACATTATCTTTAGCCTAAAGATCACTGAAATGATTTCAATTTGTCCTATTACTGATGACAACTACTTTGATCACCTAAGGCAGTATCTGCCAGACTTTTGTTGTTAAATACTACCTTTTTTCTTTCTTAATTAGTATTTTGTAGGGGTGTATTTTGAAGCTATGCTAAGATCCCACTCCTCATCAAACCTTCAATGTGTATATCAGTAGTAACTCATGGTTTTCCTGTTTTACTCAACAGATTAAAATTCATTACTATCATTATTTATTTTGATGCTCAAATTGTCCTTGCTTTGGCCAGTAGAATTCTCTTTAAACTGACTGGTCTTCTTTTGACATGTCCTTATGATATTTTTAGTATTTCCTTTCTTATTTTCTGGCCCACACACAAAAAAGATGTTTCAGGCTTATTTTCTGCCTTCCCTGTCTTAGTTCTGGATTCAACAATTTTCCCAAGGAACCCTGTTCCTTTCAATGGGAACGGTATTTAGAAATCAACACCTGGTGCCAGGTGTACTTATTCCTGTTGGGAATCATGGCATCCAGGATCTCTCAGAGCTACAGAATATATGAATGTTAGCATGTTTGTGTATATGTGCACATGTGTGTATACACATATATATCCATGTCCATGTTTGTGTATGTATTTATTTACACATATACTTAAAACCATGAATTCATAGTGATAATCTCCCATCTAATTGGTAACACCCAGAAATCATTTTGGTTCTCTCTTATCGTATTTGTAACTATTTAGTTTTACCATGTAACATGATTTTTGTTGTTCTGTATTCATTCCTACTTCTACCACCTTCCCTCACCGTTATTATTCCTCATGCATGAAGGATGCCTTTTAAAATTTTCACTGAGTGTCTGCTGGTGACAAATTTCCTGTTTTTGTTGGCCTGAAAGTGACTTTATTTTAATTCTTGAAAGTTTTTTTTTTCCACTGAATTCTAGATTGGAAGTTATATCCTTTAACCATTGAATGTAGTACTCTATTGTCTTCTGGTTGCCATTGTTTCTTTTGAGACTTTAGCTCTATTTAATGCTTCTTTGATGCTTCTTTGAAAGTAATATAGTAATATGTCTGCCCCCTATATATACCCCACTGCCCCCACCCCTTTCCTGACTGTTTTTAAGATTTTTTCTGTATATTTGGTTTACAGTAATTTTTGCTGTAAACCAAATATCCTTCTTGGAATTCTTAGGGTTTCTGAAATCTGTGGCTTAGTGTCTTTAATTTGTTTTGAAAAATTCTCAGCCAAAAAGTGCTGCTTTTCCATTTTTTCTTTTGTCTTTGTCTGGTGTTCCAATTACATTGATGTTACATCCTCTCACTCTCTATGTTGCTTACCCTTTCTTCTCTATTCTGTATCTTTTTGATTCATTCTTTTTTGTTCTGATGAGTTTCTTCTGCTCTTTATTTGATCTAATCTTCAGTTGAACTCATCATTGAGTTCTTAATTTTGCTTATTACTATCTTTAGGATTTATGTTTAATTATTTTAAAAATCTATATTATTTATAATTGAAAATTTTTTAGGTAAAAATCTGTATCATTTATAGAATAGTTTTTAAGTCTCTGTCAGCGTTTCTAGTTTTTGTTGAATGTAGTAAGCATAGTAACTTCCAAAGCATGGGATTGTTTGTTCAAACATCTGGAGCTCCTTGACCTGTTTCTCTTGTCTTGGTTTTCATTTATGTGTAGTTTTGTCTCATTGTGTCCTTGGTTACCTTTGCTTATGTATCTGAAAACTGTTTTTAGAAATAATTTAGCGGCTAAGATGCTTTCTTTTGCAGGTAAGATTTTCATGTGCTTTTGCTAGCCAGGTGCCTTAGAGTCACTAACTCCCTGGGGTTGTTTTAATCCATTTCAGGCATCATGACTTTTCTGGGCCACCCAGATGGCTGAGCAGTTGTTTTAATTCTTTTATTCGTAATCCCAAGGTACAGCCCTTTGAGAGCCTAATCAAAACATGACCTGTTCACCAAAGGCCCCGCAGTTGGTGGGCTATAGTTTCTAACTTTTGGCCTTACAAAGCATTTTATTTTTACTTTTAAATAGACTTCAATGTTAGAGCAGTTTTAGGTTCACAGAAAAATTGAATTAGAAAGTACATAGTGTTTTCATATACCCTCTACCCACACATGTTGACAAGGCTTTTAAGCTATTGCTCAGTCTATAATTCCTCACCTGGAATTTACAATACCTATAGTGACCTGAAATACCAGGCTTATCTTCTAGATATTTGACTTCTCCTAGATCTGGCCCTGTTCATTGTTTAGTACCTTGTTATTTTCTGATAGCTTCAACCAGCTGTTTTTAAATTTTTATTTATTTTCAGAGAGGGTGGGGAGAGAGAGAGAGAGAGAAACATCAATGTGCGGTTGCTGGGGATCATGGCCTACAACCCAGGCATGTACCCTGACTGGGAATCGAACCTGCGACACTTGGGTTCACAGCCTGCGCTCAATCCACTGAGCTACGCCAGCCAGGGCTTCAACAAGTTGTTTTTAAATAATTCTAGCTTTTCTAGTTGTTCTCAGTGGAAAGGGAACTTGTCTACTATTGAAAACAATTTTATTCCTCTTTTTATAAATTTCTGTAAGTAGACAGCATATTTGGAGGTTAGAAGGGTGAACCTATTAAGAAAATGGCACAACAAAAACATTCTCTATTAACATAATGGTTAAAAATTTTTACTTTCAATAGAGCTATATTGTAGAAATTAAGGTTTTAATTTTTATAATTTTTTATTCCAGCACGTGATGCTGATGAGCGAGAGAAGTGGATCCATGCCTTAGAAGAAACAATTCTTCGACATACTCTTCAGCTTCAAGTAAGAGCCTTTACATGGCTTCTGGATAGTTTATTAGTTTGGGGAGTTTTTTGGTCTTGTTTTCTGTTCTCTTAAATAACTGTGATAATAATGTAATGACAAATTTGAATTTCTGAGTTGCTTATTCCTACCTTTACAGTGTTATATATAATGTATAGTAAAATTATAGTAAAATACTGATTTTTATCTAGAAACGAGACAGTACAAGACAATATTGAAAGTGAAATGCTATGTTAAAATATGCCAGATTCCTTTTTAAAATTTAGTTTCTATAGTTGGTTATTAATATAACCAAATCATATACAATGCATTAATCTGTATACAACACATTAATCTGTTAAATTATGTACAATGCATTAATCTGTTGCTGAGAAGTTGACCTACTTTTTGGTTAAAGGATTTGCCAATTACCACATGTGTTGGGTGGTCCCCTGAAAAGGAAGTGAAAGAAAAAACCCAAACTGATTAAGAAAAAAGCAAACCTGGCTTAGGTGTGGTTTGAAGTAGGCACTTAAACAAGGTCATGAGGACCCAGACCCCTAGTCTCCATTTCTCGATTCCAGTTCTTCTGGGTTGGCTTCATTTTTAGTTAGGTTCTCCCTTTTCAGTGGTAAGATGGTTGCAGCAATTTCAGCCAACCCTTGTTGGGACTCCATCCAAGTCCATTATTGTTGTTTCTGGATGTGATAGGATTAATAGGGATTAGTGCTGATCACCTTCACTTCAGTTATTTTCCCAACCCTGACCAATCACAGTTTCAGAGTCATATGCTCCACCTCTGCAGCTGAGATGTTATCTGCTTCACCGGAAACACAGTCCTGATAGTGTTGAAGATGGTCTATCCCCACCCTCCCCAACCCAAGTAAAGTTAGAATAATGAACATAAGATGCTGAGTGTCAAAGACACCAAGTATCTACTCTGCCATACTGAAGATAATTTTTTATGTTTATTCTCCAATGAAAGAGCATACATTGTGGCATAGAGAGGATTGTCTTTTTCTTTTTCTTTTTTTAAGATTTTATTTATTTATTTTGAGAGAGAGACGGGAGGGAGAAAGAGAGAGAGAGAGACATCAATGTGCAGTTGCTGGGGGTCATGGCCTGCAACCCAGGCATGTGCCCTGACTGGGAATTGAACCTGCAACACTTTGGTTTGCAGCCCGCGCTCAATCCACTGAGCTACGCCAGCCAGGGCTGAGGATTTTTTTCTTTTGATTTACAAGACTGAATTATAGAAAACTGATGTTTTATCACCCCCTTTTTATACATATCTGTGTCCTATACGAGGAATTGGCGTGAATAGGCAAAGTAGTATAGGGCAGGAGTCTATAACCTCCCCACTCCCTGTCTGTGGAGGCAGCTCGAATTACCTCCTGAGCTCCAACTCCTGTCTCCCACCCCCACCCTGCCCTGGTCTGAGGAAGAATTGTCTTCCATGAAACCTGTCCCTGGTGCCAGAAAGCTTGGGGACCACTGGTATAAGGCATCCTATAACATGGTGAGTTCCCCATCGCTTGAAAATATTCAAGTAGAAGCATTAAAAATATTATTTGAGGATGTGGTTATTAAGAAACTTAGAAGTTGAAATTAAGAACAATCTAACAATAGCCAGGGGGGAGGGGACAGTGGGGAGAGGGTTTTCAGGAACTCCTATAAAAGACATATGGACAAAACCAAAGGGGAGGGTGGAAGCAAGGGAGGGAGGTGGGTTTGACGGGGTTGGGAGGGAAGTGGTGGGGGTAAAATGCAGACAACTGCAATTGAACAACAATAATATAATTTAAATAAAAAAGAGAAACTTAGAAGTGAATATGAGCTGAACTAGGAGATCTATAAATTACTGTATGAGCTATGCTTTTGTAAAACTTTTTAATTCAATTTTTTATTTATATTTAGATACTTAGTTTTTGTATTATAAAGAAATTTTAGCATTTATTTCTCTGAACATATGGTACAAAACATTTTATGTAACAAATGATTATAAAACACAAGAACAAATTTAAAGTATTTTAGGTACTACCCATGTATAATGTGCACCTTATTTTTTCCTCAGAAATTTGGGTGAAAAGAATTAATTATACAGCAAAATATGAGTAGAAGCATGAGAAACTTTATACAATAAGAAACTTACTGTACAGATTTGATTCAGATAATTGTGGAAATGACTTAAATAATTTCACTGCTGGGATTATACCCTAAGTACACTGAAACACCAATTCAAAAGTGGTGTTTTGAATTTGAGTTGGGGGAACACTGTACCCCAGTGTTCATAGCAGCATGATTTACAATAGCCAACTACTAGGAGCAACCTAAGTGCCCACCAGTAAATTAATGATTCAAAAAACTGCGGTACATTTACATGATGGACTACTACTCAGCAGAAAGAAAGAAAGAAAGAAAGGAGCTCCTACCCTTTGCAACAGCATGGATGGATCTGGAGAGCGTTATACTAAGTGAAATAAGCCAGATGGTGAAAGACATACCATATGATCTCACCTATAAGTGAGAGCTAATCAACAAAACAAGCAAGCAAGCAAAATATAACCAGGGATATTGAAATAAATAGCAAACTGACAGTGTAGCCAGAGGGGAGCGGGGAGAGAGATAATAGGGGAAAATAGGAGAAGGGTTGTCAAGGAACATGTGTAAAGGACACATGGACAAAGCCAAAGAGGGTAGGATCAAGGGTGTGCAATGCTTTTTAAAAGCAACTTCATTGTTGGTTTTAAAAACCAATTTCTTTAGGGTTTTTTTGTAATTAGTTGAATAAATGACTGTAGCATCATTTCAGCATATTTGCAATTTAGTAAGAAGATAAGTGGTTTGTTTTTTAAAATTTAAAAAGAATTGCAGTTACTGTTAACATTCAGTATTATGTGAAGATAAGTAATTTAAGAATCCTGTTAGACAAAATGTAGCAGATGACATTCCCTCCATAGTTGGCTAGACTGACATTCATCGTCTAATCTCAGCTTGCTCTTTTTTTTACAGATTTTATTTATTTACTCTTACAGAGAGGGGAAGGTGGGGAAAAGAGAGGGAGAGAAATATTGATGTGAGAGAGAAACATGGATTGATTACTTCTCATATCCCCCAACTGGGGACCAAACCCACAACTCAGGTGTGTGCCCTGACCAGAAATTGAACCTGAGACCTTTCTCTTTGTAGGATGATGCCTAACCGAGCCACACTGGTCAGGGCTCAGCTTACTCTTCTTGACATTTATGTCACTGTACCCCTCCATAAACCTGCTAGAGTGCTGCCGCTTACTTGTTTTCCTCTGAACACTTCTCTTCATTTCTGGTCTCCGCATTCTTGCATGTGATGCTCTGTCTACCTGAAATGCCATCTGCCTCTGCTCTGCTTTGGCATACTTCTCCTTTTCTTCAAAGCCCAGTTCAGGGCTGACCTCTTTTGTGGAGCCCTGCCGCTGACTGACCCATTCTCCAAATTCAAAACAATATGCCATACTTATCACACACATCACTAAGTCTTCCTCCTCTTTATCTTGTAACATACAATAGTATAACTCTTACCTCCCCAGTTAGAATGCAGAATCCTGAAGGTCAGGTACCTAATTTGGTCCAATTTTGGAATTTATGAGCTTTTGCTAAGAAGATAGCTTATGTGTCTTTGCGAATAACAGGAAGAAAAAGATAACTTTGAGAAGTCTTAGACTCTATGATAGTTTTGATATTTTAAAATACATGCAGTACATAAAAGTACTTTATATATTTTTTCTAAAGTTAATGCAGAGGACAGGACATTTAGAAATATGTAATTAAATGTTAATTTGACAAAAAGGTAAAGATCCTCTTCCTGTAGTTAGTGAAGTGTGGTGAGAAAGAACCTGGCTTTTGCCCCAGCTCTCGACATTGAATTTACTCTGAGTGTCCTCATCTATAAAACCAGGAGAATGAAAGGACCTACTTCATAGGGTTGTTTGGACCATTAAAGGAGTCAAATAAAAATTTGTTGAAATAATGCCTAGCTGTCATAAGAAATCAATAAATATTAGTTGACATTATTAATACAACAACTCTCAACCATTCCCCATCCCAGAACTTGGCGTTCTAAGAGGGCTCAATAATGGGTAGTTAAATGAAGAAATAATGAAGGAATTTAAGAACAAACAGATGATGTATAGTTGTTTGTTGAGTACTTTGAGATGTGTAACATACCCAGGCACGTGGAATGGGCCCTCATGGAACTCTCTTGTCAGTGGGTGTGGGAGAGGGTATTTACATTTCTTCCTCTTCATTGAGTTTCATCTCGATGTTAACCATTGAACATACCGCTTTGGCCTTGTTGCAATGTCTCCATAATATTGAATTTAAAAGTATTTTCTCTTTAGTCACAGTTTTCTTACCTTCATCCTCTTCTACCACTTCTTCCGAACTTTTCTTCTCTCGTTTGGTCTAAGCTCTAGTTCTCCATTTTTCCTTGGCCATTTAGTACCTTTCAGTTTTATTTATCTCACCCCTCAGTGTAGAGCTTGTAGTCACCTTCTTCAGTGTTGATTTTGCTGTCACCCTTAGAATTTCTTGTCACTGGATGTTTTGTGCCATGTGTGCATTCTGCTTACCAGGGCCCCCATCGTCCGGTTTCTCTGCTGCTCATGCTCTTAGAGGTTACAAAATCAAAATGGCTATCACCGTTTTATATATATATATATATATACACACACACATATATTATATATGTGTGTGTGTATATATATATATATAAACCACAATTTATATTTTGTCTAACTTTTATTGGATATCTGTAACTAACAATCCTCTTACTGACTTCTTGTTGATTTCCAGTTAAATCCTTACGGTGGAATCTTTTCATTAGTGTTCAGCATCTAATTAGAGCCTCTTTTCTTCTTATAGAAAATGATCTTTCCTTTTCTTCAGTAGTTCTTATTGACTTCACTTACACTTTCTTCCTCTGCTTTGCATATTTCGAAGGAAAAATATTCTTACTCTTTCCCAAAGTTAACACTTTACCTGTACTCTTGACTGCACGATGTTTCATTTGAGACAACGACCTTAATCTTTTACCCTCCATTAGGCCCCACCATTTTCATGGGTTCAGCTAAAATTTCCTCCCCCCATTTTTACATCTTACATGTTTTTCTTTTGGATTTTGCCAGTTCACAGTTTCCCTGGAACTCAACCTCAACATGGCTAAAAGTGAGCCTATCATCCCTTTCCTCCCCAAACCTGCCTCTTTATCTGATTTTTCTTTCTGTTAATGACAGCGTTATTCTCTAAGCCAGGGAGGTTTGAAAGTTGAGAATCCTTTTAGGAGTAATTTCTAACCTATTAAACCTGAGGACTCTTTTTTTTTTCTTTTTTAAATAGAATCACTTACACCCCTCCCCTCACATTAACTTAACTATTGTTTTTGTTACATCTTGCCAGCTCTATGTCTGGTGCACTCCTGGATTCTCTTCCTCATCCTATAAATGAGCAACTATAATTAATTAACTGTGAAAAACCTTCAATGGATTACATTTGCCTATAGGATGGAGTTAAACTTATTAGGGGATTTCAGTCTCTCTTTGATTTGACCCCAGGCTACCTTTCCATCCCCTGTCCCTGCATGTACCTGATGCTCCACACAGAGATCTTTCCTGCTTCCAAGCTTCTGCTTGTGCTGCTCTACGTCCTCCCCACCCCCAGTCCTCAAACTTGCCTCTACAAGATCCTTTCCAATTATTCAAGACCCAGTACACATGTTACCTCTTCATGCCACCTTTTTCTTATCACTGTAATAAAAAAACAAATCTCTTACCTCCTCAACCTCTGCTGTAATTTTCATTTCTGTGCAGCCCATTAACATTCCACTTTTAATAATAATAGCAGCAATTAATACATGAGCACTTCTTAAATGCCAGTTGTGTGGGCTTTACATGCATTATGTCTTTTATTAATATAATATTATATAACTCATCTCCAACTTGAGATTTTAAGTTTTATTAGGCTTGGTAGAAAACTTACTTATGGATAGTATGTTCCCCATAGTACCTGTGCAAAGCCCAACAGACACTGTCTAAGTATCAAAATATGGTTTAGGAGTTAGTATATTTAGAGCCATGGTTCTGGCTCTGTCCTCTTACTCGCTGTGTAATTTGGGGCAAGTACTTAACCTTTAGTTATCTGATCTTTAAACATAGGTATAAAACTTCAGTAAAGTAGTTGTGGTAAGATATTATAATATTCCTAACACATTATGCCTTATGCATAGAAGGTACTCAGTACATATTAATTCCACTCTTCTTTCCATTCTAATTGGCTGACTTCATCTGGAGCAAATCTTCTACCTTTTCCTCTTCTTTCCATCTTTCCTCTGTTCCTTTCCTTTTCTTGTTCTTTCTGTTCCTCTGTGGGTATCTGCAAATTGCAATTTGGATAGTCTGAGGATGAGAGAAGACAACTAAAACCTTCTCTCTCCTTTCAACTCCTATGGAAGTTGAGTTTCCCATAGTCATTCTAAACTTGTTGTATGTTAGCTTGTGATATGTTTTCATGTGATTACATTCAACTAAATTAGGATAGTCCTGGAAAAGAGGCCAGAGGGGCTACTGAGCTTCTTAAACTCCACTTGTTAGCCTGTAGGAGGCACTCAGTGGATGTTTGATGATACGGATTAATGGAGGGAAACCTTTCAGATTCTTTAACTAGTAAGCTGTACTACCAACTGCCTGCTGAGATATTCCCATACAGGCAGAGATTGATCATTGGAAAAAGATTTAGGATTTTACATTCTGTAGGGTTTGCAGTATTCTATATTGTGCAAGATATGAATTAGAGCAGTTGGTCTAGATATCATACAGATTACTACTTACAGTGTGAAAATGGTCCTGACAGGGTACAGATTCTGTTAACGTTTGGCATGCACACCCCACTGCGGAATGTGCTGCTCCTGCCATCTCAGCACTTTGTTCTGTTCTGACTGCTGGGAAGCCTTCATTTGTACAGCACACGACATGAGGTCAGTTGGATCTCACTTCACACACATGTAATTTATATGATCCAGGCTCTTCTGTGACAAGTAGTAGTAAGTGCTCGGTGCCAACTTGATTATAAACAAAGACATGGGCAGTGAAATAACTTGATAGCACTTGGATTTAAGGTTGTGACTGAGCTGATTCAGTGTGTGCTTATACAGATGGTCCCTGATTTAGGGTGGTTCAATTTATGTTTTTTACAGTGGTGCAAAAGTGATACACATTCAGCAGAAACTTTGCTTTGAATTTTGATCTTTTCTCTTGCTAGCAGTGTGTGGTGCTGGGTGGTGGCAGTGAGCCGCAGCCCCCAGCCATGCTCTTACGAGGGTCAGCGATCAATACTGTAGCACGGGTGTCCAAACTTTTGGCATCTCTCAGCCACACTGGAAGAAGAAGAGTTGTCTTGGGCCACACATTAAATACATTGTGACATGTAATCACAAAAAAATCTCATCATGTTTTAAGTAAATTTATGATTTTGTGTCGGGCTGCATTTTAGGTTGGACGCCCCTGCTGCAGTGCACTCATTGTCATGTTAGGTGATTTGCTCAACTGTAGTCTAATGTAAGTGTTCTCAGCATGTTTAAAGTCGGCTAGGCTAAGTTACATGTTTGGTAAATAAGCATATTGAATGCATTTTCAACTTAATGATAATTTCAACTTATGATAGGTTTACCATAAGTTGAGCATCTTACAATTTTTATAGGTTATCAGAAATGAAAACACAGAAGATTGTGGTAGAGACGTTTTAGATCTCAGTTTGAAAACACTCGCGTAAATGTCTAATTGAATAGTATATAAGACCATTAAGTTTTTGACTTTTATGCTGTGAGTAGATACTTAAAAAAAATTTATACTAAATGGCTTCTGTGATTATTCTTTGAGCTAAGAAATTGAGCTTGGTTATCAAATTGGAATTTCATTGCTACTGTATTGTAATTTGATATTTCTTCACTTTAATGTTTCCTCACTATCTATTAGCTTTTTATCTCAAGCCCCTAGAGAGCAAGGCCATGATGCCTTGTATAAGAATATGGCTGAGGGAGTGGGGCAGCTGGTAGAAACCTTACCAGAAATGCCATTGAATCTGTGGATAAGACATCATTATCCATGAAGGAGATGTGGTGGAATGCAGACTTGAAACCATTATCAAGGCTGAAAAAACAATGGAGCTGTTTTGAAATCTCTCTTCAAAATTAGATACTTCATTATGATTACAGAATTCTCAAACTTTTGTTATAGACAATCACAGATTAGTATTTACTGTGCAATTTTGGAGACTAGCTGAGAAATTAGTCTTTAATTAAGACCTTGATTCTACCCTCTTTTCTATAATGGCTATATGTATAATTGGGTAACTAAGATAGCAGAATTTTTTAGTATTTTTCTTGAATGTTAAGCTACTTTACTGAAGGTTAGCTTTTTGAATATGTAATTCAATTTTTCAATATATAAAGCTCTGTTTACTATCATTGTAATGTTTTCTCTAGCCTCAATTAGATTTTTTTTTTTAAGATTTTATTTATTTTTAGAGAAAGGAAGGGAGGGAGAAAGAGAAGGAGAGAAACATTGATTGGTTGCCTCTCGCATGTCCCCAGCTGGGGACCTGGCCTGCAACCCAGGCATGTGCCCTGACTGGGGATCTAACCATTTGCAGGCTGGTGCTCAATCCACTGAGCCACACCAGCCAGGGCTAGATTTTATTTTTGTGTCAGGTAGAAAAATAGATGTGTTTTGTTTTTCTCCCTTGAGGCTCTTTGTGTCCCAAAGGAAATGACTGCAATATAGCTGTGTCACCTCTCCCACAGGTAAAGGGTTTGGAGAAGTAGCCAGTTACTTGGGTTTCCTGTAACAAAAGACAATTCTACTAAGGGCTGTTACTGACATTGTTGTTATCACTGAGGGTAGTTGAATTTCTGGCCCCTACGTTGGGACTTAGAAGCCTAGGCTTCATTTTTTAAATTAATTCTATTTTATTAGTAGTGGACCATCTATCTCAAACTCTTGGGAAACAACTAAATAGGTGGTACAGTTTTATAGAAGCTAAAGGCTATCATTCTTTTAACTGTCAGAAATTTAACTGTGTGTTTTTATGGAAATCTTTTAAGAACTTACATATTTTCCTGCCTTCTCTTTATAAAAATAGTTAACAATTTTAAATAGTGCATACTCAAATCAGAACATATAGAGAATATGTTTCAGAAAAGTTATTGATTTGGTAAATGTCCAGCACTTCATGTGTTCCATGCACTATAATAGTTGTAAAGGATATAATTGTGAATAAATGGCATATTATCCTTGCCTTTACAGAGCTTGCGCTAGTACAAAGAATAAAGATCATAACGAAGACTAAATTTCTTAAAGACTGCTAATGACATGTTAAACTAAAAATTCTAAAAATTGTTGAACTATGAGGAAGTATGTAAAATAAAAGCAACACTTTCCCACACCCTGTCACTAATGTGACGTTAGAGGGCATAAAAGCCAGAGCATTTAAAATGAAGAGTAATTACTTAATACAAAGCCAGTTCACCCATATTATGGCAAGGAGCTGTGTACTTCCAACCAAATTTGTCAACTCGTGTTATTAATGAAATCTATAAGTTGTTTCAGAAGAAAGCTAAGTGACTAATGCAGATTTTACCTGTAAAAATTGGGGCAACAGAAACTATCTAATGTGATTTTTAAAATTGAGTGGCACTGAAAAGTTCATAAAGAAAAACATCAGCCTTCTGCCTGTCCACTTTCTTTGTCCTGCTTGCTAGGCTAGCCATTTTCATCCCTTTTAGCTGTTTATGCTGCTGTTTTTATAGCATAGTACCTGGTGTTTCATTCATTCACCAGACACCTTTGCTAAGGACACAGTGGTAAATGAGGTAGTACTATGTACTGCCATAGCCATTGTGGGACGTTCATTCCTTACCCAAAACAAATATTTCTCTATGTTTGATAAAGTGTTGAGAATTACGCATAATTTACAAACTTTTGGAACATGATCATAAGATAGACTGCTTCTACCATATGCCAAGTGGTGTATTTATTCCATGTGGCCAAAGTTTCTACCTGAAAACTTCTTGGCTGACTTCAGTTTTGAGACTTCTGGTTGCTGGTCAGACAAAATGGTGGAGCTACATCTCCTGCTTCCAAGAGTTGTCTTTTAATGTTACCTGCTTCAGTCATTTGGCCTGAATTGCTATGCAAATTACTAGGGAAACTGATTTTTTTAAATAAATTTTTTCTTCTTTTTTCCTTCTATTTGTATCAAAAGTATCTGTGATCTATGTCTGAGATGATATCAGAGTGAATGTGATTTTAGGTAAACATTAGTGGACTCTAGCAGAAATAATATTCTTTAAAGTAGTACATGAATTGTGTATAAAGTATTCTTTTCATCTTTAAAGCCTATTTTTCACTCAGTAGACTTCTTGCCCTTTTAAAAATCCCCTCACTCTGAACCTTAGTGTTTTTATTTTTAATTGTTTGATATAAAACAATCTGCACCTGGTATGATGCAATCAGAGGGAAATTTAGAGGGTTTTGTTTTTCTTGTATTTGTTTTTAATATTTTCTAGTTTTATTGAGAAATAATTGACATATATCACTGCATAAGTTTAAGGTGGGTGTACAGAATGATTTTTTTTTTTACTTGTTAATCACTAGAGGCTGTTCTTTATCTTGGGGAAAAAGGTACCAATTTAATTTAATCACTAAGTTAAGTAGTTCAGAAACAAGTATTGAAGGTCCTTTTGATACATGGGTACATAATCAGTTGTCATATATGGGTTTAAGGCATTGATAACTTAACCTTCTTCTGTAGCAACTTATAAATGTTTTTAAAAAGAGTTGAGTTGCCAAATTTGCTTAGAAGTACTACAGTTTGGGGGGATAAATTGGGTCATGTTGCCTTGTGTTGTATAATTACTCTTCATTCTACATCTTTTATGCACACTAACTTTATAGTAGGATTAGGAAAGTGAGAACTATATATCTATAACAAATACTTTTCTCTAGTATGAAACTGTGGACTGTAGCTATGACCTCTTTAAATATATATGCAATTGATGAAAACCCCGTATTATTATTAAGTTACTGTCATAAATCTTATTTTTAATTGCTATTACCCCAATCTTAACACTTAAGCCTGTCAATAAAACCTATTGATAATTGGGCCCACTAAGTTTTTACTACAACTTAACTATTCACGTTAAACTGTCAAAAATGGTAGTGCATTAGATTTTGAAACATCTACCGACCCATGATGATGGGAGATTTGGAGAACACTTTAACAAAACAACACTTGGGAATACATTGTTAAATACAAAGTCCTTGATGACCCCATAGGTGTTTCTGTCTAGTTAGGGAGATAAGACATAAGCACAAAAAAAGAACTGGTAAGCAAGAATTATATATAAACAAGTATTATGTCTCTTATATAAGGGTCAAACAGTACAGCACATAGACAGAATTAGAGATATAGGCTTTTCCCCTGGGCCTGGAGAACTGTTTAGTCAGCTAACACTGAATTAAGTCCTTTGGCCTGCTCAGGCACAAAATTAACTGCTAGAAAAGCAGATAATAAAGGAAATTTAAAAGGGTATCATTGGAAGTTGTTAGACATTGACCTTGACCATCTGGCAAAATTAATATATTTTTTCTATATCACTGTTTATAATTTGATATTTATCACAGAATTGTTTATTTTTAGAATCTATTCCCATATGAAATCCATTATTGAACACCTAATATATGCCAGGCATTTGGCTAAAGACTCAGGATATGATATTTAACAAAATCAGATATGTAGATCCTTGCCTCATTAAGCTTACAGTCTAGCGGTGAACATAAACATCAAAGAATACTGCAAATAATCTGATTTAAAAGTGGGCATTAGATCTGAATAGACATTTTTCCAAAGAAGGCATATAGATAGCCAACAGGTACAGGAAAAGATGCTCAACATCATTAATGATCTGGGAAATGCAAATCAAAACCACAGTGAGATATTACTTCATACTTGTTAGCATGGTTGAAATTATGAAAAAGATAAGAAATAACAAGTGTTGGTGAGGATGTAGCGAAAAGGGAAACCTTGTGTACTGCTGTGCAACCATTATGGAAAACAGTATGGCAGTTCCTAAAAACATTAAATAGAGAACTATCATGTGATCCAGTAATTCCACTTCTGGGTATTTATCTGAAGAAAATGAAAACTCCCATTCAAAAAGATTTATGTACCCCCATGTTCATTGCAGCATGAACATTTAGGACTATTTACAATAGCCAAGATATGGAAGCAATCTAAGTGTCTCTTGATGGATGAACGGGTAAAGGAATTGTAGTGCATTGTGTGCGCTCACACACACACAGTAGAATGTTATTCAGCCATAAAACGGATGAAATCTTGTCATCTGAGACAACATGGATGGACCTGGAGGGCATCATGCTAAGTGAAACAAGTCAGACAAAGACAAAGACCATGTGATCTCTATGTGGAATCTAAATTAAAAATAAAACAAGCTCATAAATACAGAAAACAGATTGGTGGTTGCAAGAAGTGGAGAGTGGGGGGTATAGGAGAAATGTGTGAACTGTTTTTTTTTTAATTTTAAATAAATTGAACAAAAACTTTTAAAGAATAATGCAAATAGAAAGCAGAGCAGTGGTGGGAGGTACTGACTGCTGAAGGGCACAGGGAAGTTTTGTGGTGCTGGGAGTGTTCTGTGTCTTACTGGATGGTTACATGTATGCATACATTTATCAAAATATATTGAACTGTGCATTTAAAATGGATGCATTCTTTTTATGCAAGGTCAAATTCAATGAAGTTCATTAAAAAGAATAACTCATATGCAAACTAGCTGTGATGAGTTTCATATAAGAGAGTTGCATGGACTGTGAGAACATAAAAGGAAGAATTCATATAGGCAGGGAGATGTTGATAAGTAGAAATAAAATGAGTGAAGGTTGGGGATTGGTGTCAAGGGGATAGTGTAAAAGACAGGAATAAAAGCATGGCCTAGGCCTTGAGGTGGAAGGTGCATGGCAAATTGAGGAAGCTTGAAAAAGGTCATTGTGTGGAGTGCAGAAACCAGGGAGTGGAAGGTACAAGATGGAGCTAGTGGGTAGGTAGGGCTAAACCTTGCAGGCCTTTGTAGACTGAGCTGTATCCTAAGCCCAATGAAAAGCAGTTGAAGTTCTTTAATTTGGGGTGGTGGTGATGAGGGTATAATGAAATTGGTTTTAGAAACCAGTTACTGTGACTATAATGTTGAGAATGAATTGGAGGAGTTAGGGTAGATTCAGGAAGACTTTACTAAGATTATTGCAGTGGTGATGGAGACATGTGGACAGAATTGAGAATGTATTTAGGAGGTAAAAATGACAACTTGGTGATGGATTGTGAAATGAGGAAGGTGTTAGGGACTGCTAGGTTTATGGTCTGCATAATAGAGTGTATAGTAGTGGTTTTCATCTGATATAGGGGTCTCTGGAAGAGGACCAGACTTTTGAGGAGTGAATTTGAGATGAAGGAATTGCCTTTGGTTTTGGACATTTTTTTTTTTTATCCTCATCTGAGGACATTTTTTCATTGCTTTTGAGAGGCAGGAAGGGAGAGAGTGATAGACACAGGAGGAAGCAGGGAGGGATGGAGGGGAGGGGCGGGGCAGGGACATCGATGGTCGCCTTCTTGTATGCACCCTGACCAGGATCTAACAGCAACCTGGTCATGTGGCCTGAGGGGGGAATTGAACCTTGACTTTTCCGTCTGTGGGATGATGCTACAACCAACTGAGCCAGACTGGCCAAGGCTGATATTAGACATTCTGAAAACAATTACAAAAAACAAACTGAAGGGATCTTTAACAGTGCAGCAAGCATTTACTGAGCCTTTTGTGTGCAGTTTGCACTATGCTAGTTGTTGTAGAGGGTAGCAGTACAGCACAAAAGTTTATTAGACACCTAGGAGTTACATATATATATATAAACAGCTGTGAGGAAAAATAGTAAGAACAGCAAAAGATTGTCCTCAGATCAGTAAGTTACTCATTTATGCCTGTGATTTCCTGCGTTTTGGAGGAATGATTCTCTCTGTCAAGGTCTTCTAAGTCTGAATTTTTTATCTAATTCAAGACTATGACTTTTGGATTCCTGAAGCATGTTCACAAGCCACCTACATTCCTTATGGAGCTGTGGCATAACAGCAGGCCCACGGTGTTTCCCTGGATTTTTAAATAAAACGGGCACCATGCTTTTGTTTATTGACATAGTGTCTCCACTTCCCCTCACTGCCTCCTCCTCTTCAGCACTTCCCCGGCACTCGAAACAAACAGCTTTCCGGAAGTAAGCAAAACAGTTTATCAACATGAAACTGGGCTCTACAGCTGACAAAATATTTGGCGATGTTAACCTAGAAGCCGATGGGTGTAAAGCGCATTTAAGTCCGTGAGGAGGCCCTTCCTTACTCCCCACTCTAGGAATCGCAGGACGGAAGGCCGGAAAGCCTGGCTGAGTTCTCTCGGGCGCTGACCCCACTTTCCTGGGGGCGGCAGCCGCTGGTCCGCGGCCCGGTGAGGCCGAACCCCTGCCCGAACCCCTGCCCGGTGGGGTCTGGGTGGGACCGGAGAACTAGAAAGCCCGCTGTGCACCCACAAGCTGCAGACTGCTCCGTCCCCTGGTGGCCTGCTCTCTCCCGCCTCTCCTCCCCAAAATCAATCGTCAGCCTCTCACCTCCTACAGCAGGTGACCCGTGGCCAATCGCCAGGGGTCTCTTTGCCAGGAGCCTATAGGCCCAGCCAATCGGTGCGGCCCCTAGGCCGGGGAGGGGCCGGCTGAACTGGGGTAAGGGTAAGGGGGTGTCCCGGGGACCAGCTGAACCTGGCAGGACTGTCTGCGCTGCTGCCCGGAGGTCTTCGTGGGGGGAGGAAAAGGGGTGCTCGGAAGCGGCCCCCGGCTCCCTCCCCTGGAGGCACAGAGGGCGGGGGCCTTGGCGAATGGCTTTCTTGCCGGCCAGTTTCGGAGTGAGTAGACCCCACGGGTCTGGGAGAGGGGCCGGCCCCCACCCTGAGTACCTGGGGCCGTGGGCGCGAATGTTTTCTCCCCACCTCCTTTCCGGCTCCCTCTGGGGTGAGTACGACGATGTGGCCGTCCAGGCCCTCTCATCCCCGGGAGCTCTGCTCACTTCCCCTGCGAGGATGAGTTGGAGGCTGAGGCTAGGGCCCTCCTGTTCCACCCAGAGGTCATTAGCCACCAAACCAGATTGGAGACAATCTCTTCCTCTTTTTCGGTTCATTTTTGTGTAGCTCTGTTTTCCTTTCGAAAGCTGTTGCAAGATATTATTTATTTTAAACACAAAGTTAAGCTTTCTCTTAATGTGAAAGCTTAATATTGTCCAGTTGCCCATTGAGAGTCTTCAGTTTCGGGCCAAACATTTTCTGTTGTTGTTGTTTTTTTTTTTTTGGCACTGTGTTCTTGCCTGGCTCTGTTTTTTTGTGTGTGTAATAATTATGGGTGTTGTTATTTGTGAATATGTGTATGGGGAGGGAGGTGGTTTTAGGCTTTTTGGGTATCTTGTGCAAAAATATCTAAAACTTTGGAGTAGTTTTATGGGGCTCATGAAAACTAAAAGGAAAGATTCAGCTTTTCAGCACAGCTCAGTTATAGAAAGTTGAGTAATGAATAGACTAGGAAGCACATTTGAGTCATACATTTTTTGCAGCATATTGAAATTTTTGTTATGGAAGAGTAAGAAATTTACTGAACTTTTTGCTAATTTGAAGTAACATTTGGTTTTACTTGTTGATTAAACTGTTTACTTTCAGCTCTGTAGGAAATTAAAAACAATCAAGTAATTATTTCTCCTAGTTTCAGTGGAGAAGCTGGGAGGGATCTTATAATAGTAGTTGCAGTTTTAAGAGTTTCTGTAGTGAGCTTTAAATTGGAAATCCTCATCCGTTACCTGTGAATCATCTCTCAGTACATTGCCTGTATTGAACTGAGTAGGTGATAAAGCCCTTTAATGAATAGTGTTAACATCTCTCATTTACCTGCACTTAAATTTTTTAAAACTTTTACTTTTTGAGCAGCCAAGCAATAGACAACTGGATGAAATCACCATATTACCTTTCCTAGCACAAGGAAGACATAAACCACTAAAACATCAGATTTTTGGTCTGAGGGCTTAAATGGGAAATAAGAGATAACTAACAGAGGAGGCGGGATCTGTTTCCAGACTGAACTGAGTTTGGCTTTCATTGAGATAACATAGCAGAGGCTGTGGTCACATTCATTTTGATACTTCTGAAGTTCTAGATGGTATTTTTCTTTTACATGTGAAAACATTGTGTGTGGTAGTAATCTAACTGCTTAACCATCCACAATTGATAAGAAGATGAGCAGAGAATTTAGTTCAGTGTAAATTTCATTGAACCAAAAAAGTGTTTTGTAATATGAATATATTCTGCTGATTGGAAAATTTAGGCAGTTTCCTGGTTTGTAGTTTATTGCTTGAGAAAGAGGATATCAGGCTTTTATTCCAAAAAGGAAATTCTAGAATTTCCCCAGGGGCATGTCAAGTTCTATCAATATCTAAACTTTATAGTGTAGAGTGATAACTGATGTTTATGGGGATTCTGTAGAAGATGACAATTTTTATGATTACTGTAATATACTTAGCTTGAAATTACATTCAGGAAGATTTTTCAGGAGAGGTTTAAACAAATATTACTTTTGAAGAACTAGTTTTAAGTGAAATATAACTAAGCCAAGCATCTCTTCCTAAAAGTTCCACCACATGCAGGCCATTTATAGCTCTTTTCCATCTCTTTGGTTTTCCATGTCCATCACCAGGTTCTATTAAATTTGCCTTAGTAATATAATATCTCTTGGATTTGGTCTCCTTTTCCCCACATGATAATGCTTTATTTCAGGCCCTCATCATCCCTTACCCAGACTTGGCAAAACATTTCCTTACTTAAACTTTTGCCAAGCCTTCTAACTAGTCTCTCAGTCACTAGACTCTCCACACTCTATCCAAAAATCAGATCCTGCTGGATCACTCTTGTGCTTAACAATCTGTTTGGGGTTCCCCTTGCCAAAGTCCAGCTCTGTGGCATGTCCTTCAAGGCTCTTAACAACCTGCTCCTAATTTTTCTCACTCGAGTCTAGGCTTAGCTGCAAGTGCTCCACCCAGTGTGTCTACTCTAGCACTGTGAACTGTTCATCATTTAGAGCATGTCATAGCTTTTCACAGCTTTTTGTCCTTTCACAGCCTTTCCCTCCTGCTTACAATTAATTATAATTGCTCGGGAATCTATCAAGTGATAAATCTCGTTCTTCCTTTAACACACAGCGTGTGCATTACTTTTTCTCTGTTTTTCTTCAGGCAAAGTGAGTTAGAATTGGACCTTTGTGTGTACAGTGACACTTGTTCATATCTGTATTACAGCCTTCACTAGGTTTCACTGCACATTTTCTGTTCACTTACCTGAGTCTTGTGTTAGACCCCAGTCTCCTAGAGGTCAGAGGTCCTTACTCCTCTTTGTGTCCCCACAGCCTTTGTCCTTAGTCCAGTGCTCAGCACATAGTAGGTGCTCAAACGAATGCTTTTTAAATGATCAAAATATGTAATTTAACTGTTTCCTAAGTGTGCAAACCATTGACTCAGTTGTATTATAATAAAGTTTATTCCAGTGAGTGAGAAATGTTTTCTAAGTCACCAGGCTCCCTGATTGCTGCCACACTTGAGAGACAGGATTGGAGAAAATGTCAGAAACTAGGTTGTAAATGGTGAGTTGATTCAAAGACAAGCAGCTCACCCCTCCCCCATACCTTCCCCTCCCAGTTTGTATTGACCTCCAATGCAGCTGAAAGAGTGCCAGCGCAGATGGGTTCCATGAGAGTATCATAGGTAAAAGAGCTTGTTGCTGGCTAGAGAAGTCAGGGAGACTGCTTGGAAGTGGTGCAACCTGAGCTCACTCCAGAAGATTAGGTAATGATTAATTATATTAGCTATTATCTGTATTGTCCTTAAAGATGTCCTTTGAAGGTGGTGATAGTACCTGGCACACAAGAGCTATTCAGTGAATGTTTGTATAATGAAGGAATACTAGTGGTTGCTCTGTGTCTGTGTGTCTGTGTGAAGGAAGGGGACGGAGCGAGGGAGAGATGGAGACCCAGACCTGCCTTTCCACATTGGAGCTCATTTATTTCTGGAGACATGATTAAGAACTTTACTTCTTTGCTCCATTGACTGAACAGCTTATTTTGTTTTTTTTCCTAAATGTGCCACTTGAAACAAGTTACTCTGCTTACTCAGTTGTTTCTTTGCATTCTCTGAATTCGAGTGTTTTAAAATCTGGTTTCATTACATCTCTCTCACTCAGTTTCAAGGTTACACTAAATGATAAGAGTTTACGTGTGTGTGTGTGTGTTTAATCCTTGCCCGAGGATATGTTTATTCCTTTTAGAGAAGGGGGAGGGGGGAGAGAAAGAGAGAGAGAAACAAACATGGATGTGAGGGAGAAGTATTGAATGGTTGCCTTCCCTCCTACAAGCAACCTGGCCCAGGACGGAACACCCAATCTAGGTATGTGCCCTGACCAGGAATTGAGCCAGCACGACCTTTTAGTGTACAGGACAGTGCACCAACCACCTGACCCACTCAGCCAGGGCTGCTTGTGTTTTAACATTCTCTGCCATACCAGGGAGGACTTGGAACCTGTAAATTCTTATTATCTTTATTTAAATGAAATTAACTTTTTAAAAAAGTAAGGACCCCAAGTTTTTCCAGTATGGTGAGGTATTTCCACACCTGGTGAACATGGAGATACTGGCTTCAGAGAATTCTAAAACTGGAAGGGATCTTGGAGTTTTAGTTCAACCTCTGCCTATTTTTGTAGTGGAAGAAACAGTCTCAGAGAATCCAAGTGACTTGCTCATGGTTACACAGTTAGAGACTAGAACAACTAGAACTAGAGCCCTGTGGTTCTTGCTTTTATTATTTCTCGAGAGAACCAAGGTGCTGCTCTGGTCCTTCTATCCATCCGTGGCTTACCTTACTCCCCAAACCCCAGCAATTTTTCCAGGTTAGCCACTAATTTTGGTTTCCTTTTAGATTCAACATCTAGCTCTAAAAATATTTTATAGTTCTCTCAGAGAGTATTATTCCTCCTTTGGCATCCCACTTTCCAGCCTCTCTTTGTTCTTGTTCTGGCCCTGAGTCTGGGAGTTTGCCTTTTCAGTTATTCTCCATTTTCTTGAAGATTCATTCTCTGCCTTTCTTGGCTCTCAGCTTCAGGAGGCTGACTTTGCAGCAGGTGCCGCCTGCCATCCTTAGTTCTCTGGCTTCTGGCTAGGGTGAGCTGATGGGAGGCAGCAACAGAGGATGGAAGGAAGAAAAGAGAAGTTGTTGGAGGGTATTTTATCTTGCTCCTTCTCTGATTTGGTGCTTTCCTCTCAGTAGCCACTATTTCCTACAACTAGAGTATCCTTTGAGTAGCTACTCCTGTGATTCATCCTGGTAACGTCTCCTTCCTTGTTTCTTCAGCTTGAGGTGGTGAAGGCTTCCCTGCCTTTTCTAATTCCAGGGTACTTCAGCATCCCTGGTTAGTGTCCTTATCCCTGCCCTGGAGTCAGTGCAGAGGTGTTCAGACATCCCATCTGATCATGCTGTCCCAGCAGGGCCCACTGCTGTAATACTGCACTTCCCCATTGCACCTCTGTCCAATCCTGCACTCTGATCAAACATTGCCTCTGTGAGACCTTACTCACCGGCCTTAACTTTCTCCTTGGTATCTCTTAGTACCTTTCTCATAACACTTATTTCACCATGCTTGATTCAGTTATTTGTAGACAGATGTTGATCTCCTCTAATAGATTTGAAACTTCCCAGGGGAGGGTCTATATCTATTTCACCTTGGCACCCCCAAGTCATCCAGAAGGCGCCACAGTCATAAGAGAGTCCCAAGGAGTAAGTCGTTACTGTAATGCTGACCTCTAAGCCCAGAGTAACACGTGTAAGACGGCGCTGGGGAGACGACTTGGCAGGAGACAGTGAGTCCTCGAAGGGCGATGTTAGTTGCCGTTGCTGGGTCTTGCTTCTTGTATGGTCTGCATAGAACAGTGTCTTTCCTCCTATTCAATTTCTCATTTCTTTTTGTAAAAACTTTTAATTAGCCTTAAAAAATGCAGCATCCATAGTTATCAAATAAATTCTTTATAATAACTGAGTTATTTGCAGTTTGTTCATGAATACTCTGATTTTTGATCTGTAAGAACTTCTTGACTTTACTTTTTATGTTTAAATGCCAACAAATACATTTCCAAATTTCTTATTTCACTCATTTATAAAAATTTTTACTGAGTACTTACAACAAGCCCAGCACTAGCCAGGGGGATACAGTAGAGAACCAAACACAGTCCTGTCCGCATGGGCCTGTGTTCTAGCTGTATTTCTGACCACCTTGGTAGAGTTCTGACAGTTAAAGAAAATCAGGGGTAATGTTGGGTTACATTTGAAACAGCTTTAGCAAGAACTGAACCTGCTTCCTTCTGTTTGATATTTACTGGCAGCTAAACTCAGATATATAAAAACTGTTTTGGCATATATACTTTTTAACCAATAAATGCCAAACCAATTGTAGAATTTATTCTTTTTATTTCATGATTATTGTTTTTGCTTTATTTGGTTGGTTTGTGTGGGATAAAAGCCTTTTAGAACCTTAAGTGTCTATTGGTCTGACTAGTTTACCATTTAGCTCCCTTGGGTGTTAGTTTTCTATGAGATGTTTTTTATACAGAGAGCTCCAGTTTTGTTAGAGGAATATGTGAGGTTTTATTTTTGAAAATATACTACAATCAAATTTTTCAACAGTGATTATGCTGTGAGAATTCTGCAGTTATTCCCAATTGTAACTACTAAAATCACTCAGTTTAAGGATTTGTGTTTTTAATGTGAATTGCTTCTAGTTATTCATAGAGCAGCTTTTAAGGAAACTTACCTAAAACTTTTGTTGATGGTAGATCTCTAGAAAATACTGAGACGTTTTGCTCTTCAAAATACAGTTAGACTGAATGATAGGCAGTGATCTGAGGTTGGAGAGGGGAAGAGTGTATTTTTTTCCATCTCATACTGGTAAGCCTCTCAGAACTTGTAAATCCTGGAATGATTTAATCTGTGACTTTTAAGAAAGTTATTGCTGGTAGCCTAATCAACTAAAGTATGATAAGAAAAGCTTTGGGTGCCAATATCACGTGGTCGACACTGCTTTGTTGGGAATGATGTAGTAGGTATTTTTGTTTTCTATAGATTTGCTTTCTTAAATGTCGCGATCTTGTTATAAGTGAGGACATGGGGAAAATATTAAGGTATTCTGCTCTGTTGTACTGGCTATTTTTCTTGGCATTTATTCTAGTACTGTAGTGACTGCTAGTTCTAAGTGCATTTTTGCTAGTTTGTACTTTATCTGTGAAGAATGTTATAAATTTATTATGCTACATTTTACTTTGCTTGGAAAGGTGACTGAGCAGCATCAGCATGGCTGAATTGACTGTCTTAAGATATTTTAGCATTTTGCAGATAATGTTAAAAGTAATGCCAATGACTTTGCAAGCTAAAAGTTATAATTTTTTAAAAAAAATTTATCTTTACAGTTCTATTTTTCACATAAAACTTGTGAATTTAAACTAAATAAATGCATACTTGTAAGAACTCTGACAACATGGAAGTATAAAGTAAAAAAACTAAAAAGGCCCCCGTCTCAAATGCCCCCTTTCCCTCCACCCCTACTTCCCAGGGATGATACATACATTTCATGTGTTTTATTTCAGGCTGTGTGTGTGTGTATAAAATAGTTTTAAAAAATGTGACTTTTGTATTACTCCTGTCTCCACTTATCTAGCATAAGGTAAGCAATCAGTTAATACTGACTTGAATTCTGGTGTCTGTTTTATTTCCATAGTTTGCTTTCTGCTTTCAGAGCCTGGAAACTCATGTTTAATTTTAAATAATTTGCTGCATTCTGAAACCTCTTAAACAACTTATTTGCTTTCCAGACATTTATCTCTCTAAAATGCTAGTTACATCCTTTATAGAGAGGGATATCATATAATAACTTGGTCAAAAGGGGACACTTTTGAAAATACGGAGGTTGCTAATAATTTTGCTAAGACAATAGGCATAAACAGTGACTATTTTAAACAAACTAGGATCTATTTATAAATTTCAAGTTTTTGTTTTATGTAGTTTTGACAATAACTTTTTAAAAAGATTTTATTTACTTATTACTAGAGAGAGGGGAAGGGAGGGAGAGAGGGAGAGAAATGCCAATGTGTGGTTGCCTCTCATGTGCCCCCCACTGAGGGCCGGCCGCAACCCAGGTGTGTGCCCCCACTGGGAATCGAATTGGCGAACCCTGTTCACAGGCTGGTGCTCAATCCTCTGCGCCACACTAGCCAGGGCAACAATAACTTTTTATATGGCTTTATTAAATAAATTGGGATAGGCTTTTTGGAAGGACAAGCTATCAATGATTTAAATAGAGGAAAATGGTATTAATTCCATACTTTCTTTGTGCAGTTGTTTGAGTAACGAAATCATTTTATGACATCAATATTAGTGTTTTATTCTGTAAGTCAAAGGGTTACTGAACAGTGTTGGTCTTAGGTGAAGAGATCATAAAGAATAAGCTGTTGTGCTGAAAGTTTTGATTGATGTTTGTGAATTTTGGCACTGGTGTCAGTAACTGATTCCTGTTTGACAAAGCAGTTCTTTTTGTCCCAACTATATGAGCAATTTAGATTTGTTTTGTAGTATTTTTTAAACAGAAACTTAATGTTATGCATGTTAATTATTATATATAATGCATAAACTATTTTCTTTGTAAATTTAAAGATAAAAGTGATTCTACTTTTCATAGAACTAATGTATTTTCAAGAATCAGATTATTTTATTGAAAAGAGTGTTTCATAATATTGTTTGATTCTTTGTTACAAGGTAGTAATTCAGTGCAATTTACCTTTTGTGATTCAGGCATAGTACCCAACACTTTTCCAAATATCTTATATGGAATTATTTTTTTGATTTGTTGTCCAGAACTTTATTCTATCACTTGTTTTGTCTGTTGCTCATACCTTTTTGATTACTATAACCTTCTTCAGAGTTCAACTTACTGTCTGGTTTTTGTTTTTTGTTTTTGAAGGAATGTTAAATAAATACAATTTATACTTTATCCTTTTCTTGATTATAGATCTCTATTAAAACCGCATGTGTTTTATGGTATTATTTAGCTATTAGTTCATTTTATTTTTATCCATCAAATCTTCATTGAGTTCCTTCTATATGTTAGGCACTACTTTAAGGCCCGGGATGCAGTGGTGAATCTTGGTTATTTCCGATTCCAAATTATGAAGAGGAAGCAGAACACCTACTATTGCATTACTTTACACATATTCTTTTATTTCATCTTTCCAACAACCTTCAGTGGTTATTATACTCATCGCTGGTCAGGAAGGGGAGGTGGAGAAAGTAACTTGGTCAGACTAAACTATACAGGTAATGGATTAGGAAGCTGCAGATTCAGGATTTAAAATTAGATGGGTTTGACTTTAAAGCTTATGCTTATTTTCATGATATCAAGCTCTTTGGGGCAGTTTTTAGATTACATGTGTTTTAGTGTTCTTATGCTATGAATTCTTTCCAAATATCATTGTAGTTTAATAGAAAAGTGAATGGACTCAAAATCCAAGTACTCGGTTGAAATCCCAATTAAAAAAAAATCCTAGCTAGTTGATTTAGGTAATCACTTGTAAAATAGAGTTACTACCTATCTACTTGACTGTCTTCCTTGCTGTGTTGTAATGAAATGAGAAAACTTGTACAGGCATATAGCAGAGAACCTAATACCTAGGAAAATTACATATTATGCATCCATAGTGAATCCAGGACTATGGAAAAAAACCCTTAATTTTTAGGGCATTCTTGGGGTACCTAGCAGTTGTTGGTAAAAAAGCTATAGCCACCATGTACATAAAAAAATAATCTATTAATTTGGAGCTTTAGATTATCAGGAAATGGATTTAAATGGAAAACATCTTCCCGAAGTTTCAGTGTAGGAGTTTTGATAATAGGCTCAATTTTATGGACAGTTTTGAATTGATCATCTTAACTCCAAATGGATCAGTAGTTGGATATTATTTAGGATTAAAAATGAGGAGAAATTCTTACCCTTAGAACTGCTCTATACCTCTGACACCTGTTCTCCCCTTAGCTGAAGTGGCTAAACCACAGAGACAACGGGGATTATATGAATGCTCCAGATTTTCAGTAATCCAAGAAAATTACAGATTAGTATACCCCACATGAAATCATGGTCTCATTACTAATTCTGGTTTCCTAATGTACCTTTTTTCATCATTAAGCCAACTTTTAAATCATTTGGTAAGAAGACAAAGTGGTGTCTTTTCTCAAAAAACTTAATTTGCTAGCAAATTTTAAGGAACAGAAAAGCCATTATTATGTTTGGCATTCTTTTTTATTTTTTAGCTTGCCATTTGCTGTTCATGTACCTACTTTTTCTCGTATAGTTACAGATTTTCCTCTTATTATTCCTTTACTTAATTATTGATGTCAGACTCGCAGCAGATTCACAGCATGGTAACTTTCTATTCTCTTTTTTCCTTACTTTATGGAAGATCAGTACCACACTTGCTTTTTTCCAGTCTTCTGGTATCTCTCCAGTTCTTGAATTTTCAAAAATAATTGTAAGTGATTCAATTGTAAGTATGCCCTATACTTCTTCATTGGATGAAAGTGTATCTGTGGTGCATGTCATCTCAAATTGCTAATTGTGAATATAAGCTTTCCAAATACTTTCATATTTTAATCAAAATGACATTTCTGCAAAGTCTTCATTATTTTAATTGGAAGGTGTATGCTTTGCTAATTTTTAGCAATCTAATTTTGTCTGGATTCATGCCATTTGATTTTCATAGGAGACTTTTTTTTTTTGGTGTTTTTCCATCGTCAAAGTTTTAAGCTGTTCTCTTTTACAGTTCTACTACTGATAATTTATTGTTGTTTTTCTGAATTTTTCTGTGAAACTTACATGGAATAGGGTCTCTATTTCTAATGTGTTTTCCTTTTCTTTTTTTGCAACATATTTTTATTGAATAACAGTTTTGTCTTGTATAAGAGAAGGCACTGAATATAAATAGTGTACTTAGTCCTTAGTTTTTGCCATGGAATAAGATTTGGAATGAAAATAATTACTCATTCGTGAGTTTCTTTTTACAATGTTGTTATTGAGCCATAGCCCTTCCTGTTGTACTATTCTCACTTCCTTAAATGACCTGTAAGTTTCTTGTTTCCTGATTCCGATCTCAGAAGACCTTAAACCACCTTTTTCACCTTTACCTCCACTCTTCATTTCTCCCCCCCCCCCCCCATCAGCAGGAAGCACTTTAAAAGTTTCTACTCCCTCTCTCAGAAATTGCCTCCTGTCCTGTTTTAGTTTGACGAAGTCTCTCAGAAGCAGCTACAATTCATAGGTACTTCAGATAGTTTTAAGGATATCCCTTGTAATACTCTCCTTTTTAATGGGGGTGATATATTCAGTGATGTGTATGTGTAAAGTATAAATAGTGCTTGATGTTCCAATTCAAATCATTAATAGGATTCATTTAATTTTGCCTATATCGTTAGCTTTGAAGTGTCTTCTTAGAAAAGTGATGCTATTCAACGTAAGTATTAGAAAGATAGGGAGGACTTATATACAGTTTTGAGTCTGAATATTATTTTTGATGTCCCCCTTAAATTGAGCCAGATGTGTCTCTCTGTGTATATTTTTAGTTTTATTTTTTCAACATACTTTATTTTGTGTATATTTTAAAACTTGAGTACATAGATCCTGATATAAAATCATGTTACTCCTCTTGACTTTATATATGTATTTTAGATTTCTTTTTTTAGCAAAACACTCTTGAAAACTAGAGACTATTTTGGTTTAGAGTATTTGTCACATAAGTAAAATTTTTAATATACATTTCTTATTGTATGGTTAGATTTAAGTTTAATTTCCTTCATGGTTCTCATTTAACTTCTTTTACATCACAGGCATCATTTCATTATTACATCATTTCAAATGATTACAATCATTACAAATGATTACATCATTTCCTTTCTCTATACTAGTTGTATTTAATTTAAACTTTGAATGAATTCAGACAGAAATCATCAGGTTAGAACTATGGCTCATCAGTAGGATAGATTGGGGAACAGCAGCCTCTTGGGTTCTGGGTGCCCAAGATGCTACAAAACCACACCAGTTACTACTGAAGGACGCCAAAGAGAAGGACTGGAAGATGTGAAGAAGTGCACGAGGGAGCAGAAAAGGAGGAAGGAGAAAGAGCAGAAAGGACTACATTCTGTCTTTATAATCTGCTTTAAAACAAAACTCCATTTAAAAAGATATGAATAAGTGTAGTGCCTTGTATTATATATGTTGAATGGAAAGAGGAAAAGTTGTGACTTTAGGGAATTTTTATGAAAAAGTTTGGTGGGAGGTAATAAGTTCCTTGTCTTGTTTAGGTATTCAAACAAAGATTAGATGACTTTCAAAGATATAAAAGTAACTTTCATGAGTGTGGGAGCTGGATTAGTAGCTTTAATTCCATGTACTGTTAGTTACAATATATATTGAAAACATGTGTTTCTTCTATGGCATTATTCTAGATATGAGAAAACTAATTATTATCAATTGCTTGTCCATGTTATTGATAAATTTGTGTATGTTATTTTATTGATTGCAGATGGGCAACTATATATGTAGATTTTAGGCACACTGAAGATTTATGAATTACTGTACAAAGGAGTTTAGGCCAGTTCTGGGAGTTTAGGCCAGTTCTGGAATGTTGAAATGAACCTCCTACTATACATTACATAAAGAAAGATCATTTGCTGAGGAGGTCTTTGACTTGGGTGTTGTGCCATGTGGAGTTGATTCCGTGGGCACAGGAGTGTGATGGAAGAGTCTAGAGGTGGGTCTGAGAGAAGAGCCAAGGTGAGGTCATGGGATTCAGAGGGTTATTTTTGAAAAATTAACTTCAGGCGGGCTTCAGACCTCAGTAATTTAAATCTCATTTGTTTCTGTGTATTGACTATAGTTTTTTAGTGGATATTTGTTCAAAAGAGTATGTTAATTAAATTTTTGCAGTGATAGTTCTAAGTGGATTTAAAAGAGGAAAAATTCTTAGGCATCACTTCTTTCTCTCTTTAAGATGCTTCATGTTTTATTCATTTTGAATGTGCCATAGACCTTTTTAATGTTTAGCAAGAGCAATGTATGTAGATGATTTTAACTGGGTTTTATGATTAAATTATTGATAATGATGTTATATTGCTCTATGAAACAAAACAAAACAACAAGCCAAGCAGTCCTAATTATTTTTGGGGGGGGTACAGTAATGTGGAAATAAATTACTCCTTTCTTAGAACAATACTGTAGTATCTCTGAAATATGATGGATTTATCTTCCTTTCCACATGTGTTACTATATACTACACTTTGTAAATGTTTCTAATAAGAAGCGTTTGAGTTATCTTTTACAATGAAGATATTTAGCCACAATTTTATAGATATATCTAGATTTTACATACATTATTATTTTTTTCCTTAAACTTTACTTTTATACATGACATCTTTCATTAGGAAGAGGTTTTTTAATATTCATTTCAAGTGGTTTCTCTACATGTATAAAAAATGTAGGCATGTATGTCAAAAATATAAGCAGTTTTATTGTCTTTGAATTTGAAAAAAAATGCAGTACAAGTTGATTAAAAATTTACGTTTTTAATTATTTGATTCAGAATTTAAATTTTAGTTTAGGAAGAGCAACAACAGTAACAGCAGTAATTGATAGTGTTGGTTACTGTGTAGGTCCTTAGTAGAGGCATTGGCCACTCCATTGGTACTAGGTGGAGGAGAACCTGTGTTTGGCAGGTAAGAAAACAGCAGCTTAGAGACACCGTATCTTATTAGTGGCTGAGCTGCAATGAGAAACCAGGTTTGCCACGCATTGTTTCCATAATACTACACCAGTTCAATCTGGTGTTTGAGATAATGGCTGTGAAAGTGCCTTAGTCATGGTAAAAGGTAAAGTGTTAAGCAAAGATGAGGAATTAGTGTAATAAAAAGTGAACTCTGACCTCAGTTTACTAAAATGGGGAATGTGAAAATGATCAGCAGTAGTACTGGCCAAAGGCAGGGGAGAGGTGACAAGTGAAAGTCAAATGTCCTGCTTTTAAACCACTGTGTTTCCCCCATTTAGTGCAGAGTTCTGTGGCTGGGTTGGATTGTGGCACCAGTGGCCCCCGAGCCTTATTTCCCAGTTTAACTGCGTGACATCTGGGCATGCATACATGGCAAGCTGGTGGTCTTGTTCATTCTCCAAGTGTTGTGTCTTTTATACCAGGATTGATGTGTTTTTCAGTCAGAGGCGATTAAGAACTCAAAAGTTTCCTTTGAATAGTGTTAAAACACAGGAATCCCATGCTCTCGGAACTTCAAATTTTTCATGTACAAAAAAGTAGGACATACAAATGTCACACTGTTAAACTGAGAAATAAGTGGGCCCTCTAAATAAATAAACATTTACACCATGTCCAGAGTGTAGTGTTTATGCCAAGGGTGAAAGTGAGTAGGGAACTTGATTAAGACAGAAGTAGTGCCACTTTCACTTAGAGAGGGCCCTCTTCTTTAGAAGTAAGAATTTTGAGGTTATGATTTTTTTTCTTTTTTAACAAGGGAGGAGGAGAAAAACATCAGCTAATGAGGTGGGTTAGGGAACTAGAGAACTGAATAGTGAGAATATGAAGTTAATGTTAAAGGACCAGAGAGATGGACAGAAGAAAAAGTAGGGGAAAATAGGAGGTAGTCTAAGTTTTTTTGTATATGTTCCTTCTGAATTATTGTTGCTCTGCAGGTGACTGGAAGCCATTATGGGGCTTTTGGGTGAAAAGAAAGTGATTCTGAAGGGCAGGGTGCATCCTATTTGAGCTCCAGCACATGTTCGTGAACGACAAGGGAACAGTGCTTGAAGTTCCTGTGGGAGGTTGCTGTACCACTCTCCTTGGAGAATTTAGATAATTTAAACAGACCTATTATTTATGTAAAAGTGTTATTTTTTTATTTTAAAAATGGAAATGCCATGTATGAATGATGAAGTATCTTTTATGCTATTAAACACTGCTTTGGTACTGCTAGATTTATTGCCAGTTTTCTTTTTCTCTAGGGTTTGGATTCAGGATTTGTTCCTAGTGTTCAGGACTTTGACAAGAAGCTTACAGAGGCTGATGCTTACCTTCAAATCTTGATAGAACAATTAAAGGTATGACATTAGTTTATATATTGAATTGATATAAGGTAGCAAATGTTACTGAGCTTGATTTTGAGTAGAAACAGCTATTTGTTTGATATTAATTTATAACCCTGATGTGGCTTCTCAGGAATTTTTAAAGCTGAGATTTGTTAAAAGATCTCGGTGACTTAATTCAAAGAGCTTTATCTCTAATCTAATAATATTGGTAAATAGTGTATGTGTATAATGCATTTTTTTGGTAATTACAAAGGTAAATATCTAGACATAATTAGAAGAAAATAAGACAATGAGTTCACATTCTGTTTAAAAATTCTGTTGAACTGGTCAGTTTTAAGTGGCTCTATATTTAAGGCCTTGCTTTTTCCATCTGGGGACTCAGGGATTGGGAGAGGTGATCCTCTACTTCCTTTATCATTACTGAAATTGTCTCCTTCAGTTCCTACTTTAAATTAATTACAGCTAAAGGCCCTGGGAAGAAAAAGGAGTGTTGATAAACTGGGATGACAAAGTAGGGAAAACTTAGTTGATTTTTTGTTTGTTTGTTTCTCGTTTTTTTAATTCTCAGGAGGATATGTTCATTGAATTTTTGGAGAGGGGGAGAGAAAGGGAAGGAGAGAGGGAGGGAAAGAGAGAGGGGGAGAGAGGAAGAGAGAGACATCAATGTGAAAGGGAAACATTGATGATCGTTTGCCTCCTGTACACGGTTGCCTCCCCTACACACCTTGACTAGGGATCAAACTCACAACCTAGGCATATGCCCTGACCAGGAATTGAACTAGCCACATTTTGGTGCACAGGGTGATGTGCCAACCAACAGAACCACCTGGCCAGGGCAAAACTTAGGTTTGAGTTGAATTTTAAGTTCTTAAAAGTCATGTGTTTTGCTTGTGAATCTACCAGTATAATTGATCCTGACCATTTACAGTAATTGAGTAGAATTTAATTTGATATAATGCCTTGAAAAATGTATATATTATCTTGAAAATACATATAAATTACCACTGGAAGAAATGTGTATAAGAACTAAACTTTGCTTTTCTATGTTTAGTAAATATAGACAATGTAGGAAAGCGGCCTGATTCTATAATCATTTGTTTTAATCCTGTAGCTTTTTGATGACAAACTTCAAAACTGCAAAGATGATGAACAGAGAAAGGTAACTTTCATAATCATGATTTTGACTTAAAAGTTTTTAAATCCAAGAGCCTTTTGGGAAAATAACAGAAGGACCTCAGTGTTTTTGTCTCTGTTGACCTAATGTGATATTATTGCCATATAGACTTTAAGGGGAGTTTTTCTGGTGAATTTTTGTCATGGTTTCATAATTAAACAAAAGAGCAATGTACAAAATTATAATATGACATCCTTTTTGTAAGTACCACTTCTGTAGGAGTTAGTTCTTTCCTCTTCAGGTGTCATATGTTGAAGGTAGAAAGCTACTCAATTTATACATGGTCACCTCAAATAATGATAAACCAACCCGTAAGAATTTTCATAATAAACAAGAAGCCACACATGAAGAAACAAAACAAGGGTTGCTTTAATTCTAGTTCTGCTACTGCCCTCCACCTTTTGCATTTCTGACAGCTAGTTTGTACTTTGAATACTGTGTTCTTTTCTTTTAAAGTATGCTTTATTGATTATGCTATTATAGCTGTCCTAGTATTTTGTCTCCCCTTTATCCCCCTCCGCCTGGTACCGCCATTCTCTCCAGCATCTCCCCACTGCCCTTAGTTCATGTCCATGGGTCATACATATAAGTTCTTTGGCTTCTTCATTTCTTATACTATTCTTCACCTCTCCCCTGTCTATTTTGTACCTACCATTTATGCTACCTATTCCCTGTACCTTTTCCCCCATTCTCCCCCTCCCCACTGATAACCTTCCATATGATCTCCATTTCTGTGATCCTGCTCCTGTTTGTTTTTTTTTAATTTACATTTTTCCTCTCCTTGACTAAATTTCCTAATGCAGCTTTATTTATTTTTTCCATCTCTGTTGACTATACAATCTTGCATTTGGCTCTTTTACATGTGGTTATAGTGGTAACTCATGTTTAGCTCACCTTCCATTCTGTTTTATAATTGAGTCCCAGTTCCATTCTGTTTTAAACAACTTTGCAAAGTTTAAGGTGATTCTAAAATAAGTATTTAGTGAATCTATAGAAAAAACTTAATTTCAGGTAAGGAATTAAGAATGTTTTATATTATTCTTACAAGTCATTAGTTGAATCACAGTAACTTTATTTGAAGATATAATTCATAAAATGTCTGAATTTTTCATTTAAATATTTGGTTTAAATTTTTTAAAAAGGTATAACCAAAAGTACTCCCTTCCCTACCTTCCTGATTGAGAGTAATGAATATATTTTGGTAAAATTCTTTAAATGACAAACCAGTAAAAAACAACAATACCTCTTTGTGCTTCTGATTATTTCTGTTTAAACTTATTATTTTTCACAGAAAATTGAAACTCTCAAAGAGACAACAAATGTAAGTTGCATGGTTTGATAAACCCTGGCTTTGCTTTAGAAAGTCCTTTAAAGTGTTATTTTTATTTTAAGCTGCTCCTGTTATCAATAAGAACAATTTAAATTTTTAATTTCATGAATTTTTACAAGGCTGTTTGAAGAATTGTATTATTTTCTAAAGTAGTTTAAGTGACTAAACCAACCCCGCTAATTGAACCAGCCATTGTGTGTCATCGTGTCTTTTTCTGGTCTTGTCTGTTTGAGATCCTTGGATAAAAGGTGTCGTCATCTGTGCACAGCACACATCCTCTTTTTCAAAACTAAAATGTGCTGTGATTCAAGTTTTCCGATGTGCTGGCTTTCTGACATGTAAAAACGGGCAAAACAGTATTCCAGGTTCATCAGTATTTTGATGGGATTCTTTACTCTTTGTAATTCCATAAAAGTCTTGAATAGAAGTTTTAGAAATTTACAGTGGGATGGCCTGGTTGTTGATCTATCTAATAATTTGGAAGTTAATTCTGTTTGAAATGTTGAAAATCATTTAGGTGGTATTCAGTATAAATTAACATTTTTGGCATTCTTTAACGATAGAATAACTTCATTTGATGTAATGGTAGGTATCAGCAATAAATGAAGTTATTGCTAATAATAACTTCATTTGACATTATCAGCATATTAGAACTCCCTGGATATCCAGAAAGGGTGTTGCTTGTGTAGAATAGACCTAACCCCTGTGTATTTGAACTCATTTTTGTATATTAAGCTTTAAGATCATATGACTATTTTATCTGGGGCGAGAACCTAAAATTAGTGTTTTGTTTTTATAGAGCATGGTAGAATCAATTAAACACTGCATTGTGTTGCTGCAGATTGCTAAAGTAAGTAAACTTTACTTTCAGTACTTTTGATTAATGGCATTTAGAAATTATAGTGGAATTTTTCTTTAATAGTCAAAAAACTTGGTTCTGACTTTCTGCTGTAAATTGTATTGTGGGGTTCCTGGTACTGTTGAACAACTATTGTGTTTGGATGTTAACCTATCAGTATGTGCCTGTTTTTGATAGGGTAATTTCTGATGGTGGCCAGGAAGGAACAGGGTATTGGAATGACTCACCCTTTCCTTCCATTTTATCCATTATCCTGCTTGGAATGGGGATATATTTTGCAAAGTCTTTAACAAAAATGTTTTTCTTAGCAAGAAAGGAATTACATTTCAGTAGACTTCTTTTTCTCATTTATGATGAAGAATATAATTGAGATACATTTTTAAAAAATGTGTTATAGGTTGTTTCTGGTACTAAACTACATTAATGAACCACCACTTTAATTGCTGTTCTGTATTCATGAAATAAAATACACTTTGAATTATTGTTCATGGTAGCACTGTGTTTTCCATAATACTGTGTCTTCATTGCCTAGAACAGTTGCCTGTCACATAGTGGGGCCTGGTAAATAATTGTGAATTTTGAATGAATTTTTCTAATACATATTTTTTAATGGTTTCATGGTTTAGTATTTTCACCATATGTGTGATGTTTGTGTAGCCACCTCTCTGTTGTAATGATCTGCCTTATAAATTAGTCTTTGAGTAAATCTGATTGATTACTCTGTGATTAAGATACAGGGTTTTAAAATAATGATGAGATGCAGCCTTACATCATCTTTAAGTGCATGGACTCTTGGAGCCAGACTGTGTGGGTTTGAATCCTTGCTTCACCATTTGTGCAAGTGTATTCATCCTCTCTGTGTTTTGTTTTTTTTTTTCCTGTATAAAATGTGGATAATAATAATACCTGTACTGTTACTGATGGTGTGAGACTTAAATGAATTAGTATTTGTAGTGCCTCTAATACCAGCCATATAACAAGTCCTAAATAAATGTTTATTAAATTAAAAAAGTATTTTAGAAGGGCATAAAATTGAAAATGATATTATGTGTTGGTAAAAATGAGAGAATTTCCATCTAATACTGACTGGAATATAAATTGATATAGCCACTTTGGAGGACTGTTCTTCTAGTAGGATGATAAAATATTGGAATTGGCTACTTTGAGAGAAATACTGTCATCTGGGACCCCAAAGGGATATAAAAAGATAGCTAATTTGATACTTTTATTGTTTTGGATCAATTTAATTTAAGCTGCTTACAGGTAGCATACTGAGAAGCTTAAGCTCCTACCAGTTTTGATTCTTTCAATAGCTGCCTCCTGCCTAAATAATTAGTTCATTGGTTCCCAAACTTTTTGCTGCCCATTGGAATCACCCTGGGCGTCTTTATCAGTTCTGATACCTGGCTCCCACTTTCACGCATTCTGTTGTAATTGATATGGGGTTTTACCTGGGCATTGGGAGTTTTAAATTTCTGGATGGTTCTACTGTGCGGCAAAGACTGGTGCCACTTTTTGGTGGGGTTTTCAGGTGGGCTGTGGTAGCTTAGAAGAGTTAGTTCTGAGAAGACCATGTACGTAGAGACAGCTAGTGTTCCACTCACAGAACTGTAGAGGAAGGTGAGGGGCAGGGGGCGAGTGCAGGGCCAAGATAATCTGGGAGGCTCCTACAGCTGGGTGCTCGGCCAGGTCTTCATCAAGATTAGGTGATATGACCATATGACACAACTCATACAAGCAAGTAAAATTAGTTTTATTAATGTAGTTTATTTAACTCAGTATATCCAAAATACTGCCATTTTCACCTGTTATCAATATAAAATTTTATTAATGAGATAGTTCATATTCTTTCTTTTCTTTGTCACACCCTCTTCCCTCCCCTCCCTCCCCTCCCCCCCTCCCTTCCTTTTTTCACCAAGTCTTTAACATCCTGGGTATATTTTACACTTCAAACTAGCCATACTTTTAGTGGTCAGTAGCCACATGTGATTAGTAGCTATTAAACTGGACAGCACAGGTCTAGATTATCCTTTCGGAATGGAGTTGCTTGTCCATAGGTACTTTCAGAGTAGATTGTATATTTAAATTATCCCTGGATCCCAGGTTCTCCCCCAAGAACATTTTTCTGTGTAGACTGTTTGTTTGCATGCATGAATTAATTTCTTGTCAGACTTCTTAAAAACAGGTTTATTGATACATAACTTAATATGGTACTAGTGAATACCATAATATTCACTAATTTAAAGTGTACACTTTAATGGTTTTCATTGTATTTACAAAGTTGTAAAACTATCACCATGATACAATTTTAGCACATTTTTATCATCCCCCAAAGAAATCCCGTACCTTCTAAGCAGTCATCCCCTATGCTTCTCACGACCCTTGCCCTTTTGCTTCCAGTGGTCCTTGGCAACCACAGATCTACTTTCTGTTTGTAGATTTGCCTATTCTGGGTATTTCACATAATTAGGATAATAAAGTATATAGTATTTTGTGACTGGCTTCTTTCACTTAGCATAACGTTTTCGAGGGTTATCCATATATCAGGACTTAATTCCTTTTTCTCATCCATCAGTTGATGAATACTGGATTAGTGTTCACTCTCGGGACATTCAGAATACTGCTGCTGTGAACGCTTGTCTATAATGTTTTTGTGTGGACATATGTTTTCATTTCTCCTAAGTAAATATTTTTAAAAAGTGGTGTTTCTGGGTCATATGGTAACTCTATATATAACTTTTTAAGAAACTGCTAAACAGTTTTCCAAAGCAGCCATACCATTTTACTTTCCCACTCGTAGTGTATAAGGGTTCCATTTTCTCCACATTAAACCAACATTTGATTGTCTTTTTGATTATAGCCATTGTGGTGGTATCTCATTGTGGTTTCATTTGCATTTCCCTAAGAAATAATAATGTCCAGCATCTTCTCATGTGCATATTAGCATTCATACAACTTCTTTGGAGAAATGTCTATTCAAATTTTTTCCCCAATTTTTAGTTGAGTTGTTTATCTTACTATTGAGTTATAAAAATGATTTTACATATTCCGGATACAAATCTTTGTCAGATACATGACTTACAAATTTTTCTTCGTGTCTTTGAGTTGTCTTTCATTTCTTGGTAAAACTGTCCTTAGAAGCATAAATTTTTAAATTTTGATGAAATCCAGCGTTTTAGTCTTCTATTGCTTGTGCCTTTGGTGGCTTATTTAGAAATCATTGCCTAATCCAAGATCACTGGGATTTATTCTTGTATTTTTTTCCAAGAATGTTTTAATTTTAGCTCTTACATTTGGGTCTGTAATCTGCCTGGAGTTCATCTCTGTGGTGTGAGGAAGGGGGTCCCTGGGATGTTCAGTTGGCCCAGCTTCATTTGTTGCATCACATCAAACTTAAGTTAGAAAATTTCTTTCAATATGTCTATATTTTGTTTCATATAGTAAGTTTATAGGTACATAATTAAGAGAGTTTTTACTAGACTACATTGCCTCATTAGAAAGATGGGGATAAATTTCATATATTTTTTTATAGGCACAGTTTTAAAAATACTGGACTCTCTAATTCTGATCTAGTCTTCCCAGACTACGTGGTACTGATGTTTTTGTTCACTCTCAGACTTTCAGATCTCAGTCATTCTGTTTGTTCAGGGAAGAGAGTAGCTGTTGTGTTAAGGATTGAGGCACTTATAACTAGAGAAACATATGGTATAATTTAAGTGGGAGTAGCATTAGGCCATTCCTTTGCTTCATTAACGTAACTCATACTGAATTCAGTTGAATCTCTGGCTCAGTAATACTTGTGATTTAGCTTTAACTGACCCCAGTAAAAGTAACTTGTGATCTACTTATAAAACAAAAACAAAAAGAAAGGTAGAAGGAATAAGGCACATTTGATAGTTTGTGGGTTTATATAGATTTGACTCGGCCTTAAAAGACAAACCACAATAGTAACAAAAATTACAAACCCCAATTTAAAATACCCCATAAATAATGTGCATTATTAATCACAAACAGTTTTGGGGGGAAATGGTCAGGTATATGAGTTTATTTTAAATCATATCAGAATTAGAAGTGGTGGTTTTCCTAGGTAATATAGTGTAATAATATGAGTGATCTATTGCTGCATAATAACAAACCACCCCCAAACTGAGTTTCTTAAAATAGCAACAGTAATTTGTTTTGCTCAAAAATCTGCCATTTGGGTAGGCCTCATGACTTGTTCCTGCTCTCTGCAGTATCTGGTGGTTTGACTGGGGGTGAGGCAGAGGATCCACTTTAAAGATGACTCACATACCTAGGAAGCTGCCTGGCTCTTCTCCATATAGTCCTCGTCACAGCCACTTGTGCATTCTCAGTGTGGTGGCTGGATTCTAAGAAAACCGGGCAGAAGGTTGTGGCATTTCCATGACCTAATGTCGGAAGTGACCTGTAGTCACTTTGTACTTTTCAGTAGAAATTGTTACAAAGGCCCGCCTGGGCTCAAGGGTAGGGAACGTGAACTCTTATCTCGTGTTGGGGTCATTTTTGTAAAATTTGATTTACCACATGTATATAATATTACTAAAAACTCCTTTGGAAAAATCAATTTTTAATGTTTAGAATAGAAAGGTCTATTGAAATAAGTAAAATTAAAATATTTGAGCAAGCAACTTAATTTTTCTATTTAATTCTTAGTATTTTATTTTCAACTCATTCTGTTAAGAACTTCTAAAACTTTGGATGTTCTAAATATGTAGTTAATTTGCCCTGGCCGGTGTGGCTCAGTTGATTGGAGAGCATCATCCTATCACCAAAAGGTTGCAGTTTGATTCCTGGTCAGGGCACATGCCTGGGTCCGGGTTTGATCCTTAATCCAGGTGTGTATAGGAGGCAGCTAATTGATGCGGGCTTTGGCCCGCAGGGTCCGTGTGTTGTGGCTGTGATAAACAAATTCACACCGACTGCAGAAATGTTGTGGAGAAAGAGGGACAGCATGGCCACTCTCTAAATGAGAGAGAGCCCCGACCCCCACCTGGACAGGCTTTCATTGCTTTTCTGGCTACATTACATTGAGGATGGTCATCATTTACTATGGGCAATTTCTCTTTAGGTGGTTACCTTTTACAGATAAAGGAAAGAATGTTGCTAGTTACTTCAAAGAGAAGGATGTTGCAGATCAAGGGGAGAAGTGGTTGACCTGGTTACACTCTATACTTGGGAGGTTTAGCACAGATTTTAGGAAGTTACTTTAAAGATATGCAGTAAACATTTGCTGCCTCAATTCAGGGAGAGGGAGTTTTAGCAAAAAGCAAGCCTCAAAGCAGCCTAGGTACAATGCAGGCCTGATTCCTCACAGGAAAACCAATCCATGGGCTCAGGTCCTGTGTGCCAACTTGCTCCCCACAGGTTTTCCAAGTCAGGTGCTGGGCTACATTGGTCATGCCACGTGGGTAGGTTCCCTGTAGGTAATCAGTGCTTCTCTCTCATATCGATGTTTCTCTTTCTCCCTTCCTTACTCTCTAAAAGCAATGAAAAATGTTTCCTCAGGTGAGGAAGTAAATGGATGGATGGATGGATAATTCAGTTGTGCAAATAAAGGGGGACATTCCAACCTGAATTATGTAGATATCAAGATGCAGTAATTCTCAGAGATATACAGAAGATACACACTGTGCCAGAGGTTCCCAAGATCACCCTTAGTTTGGTGATTCACTTGGAGGACTTACAGGAAACAGCTTGAAGTCATACCCATAGCTGTGATTTATTATAGAAAATCAGCAAAGGTAAAAGGCACATGGACAAAATCCAGAGGAAACCAGGCACAGCTTCCACGAGTCTGCTTCCATTGGCGTCATAATGGGATGTGCTTAATTCCTGCAGCAAAAAAAATTGTGACAGCATGTATGCAGTGTTTTCCAGGGAAGCCCATTCAAGACCCAACACCTAAGGTTTTTGTTACTGTTGTTGTTTTCTCCAGCACCAAAGTTTTTATTGGATGCTTGTCATGTAAGCACTCCCTACTTAGCATTTACCAAGATACCAGACTTCCAGAAGGAAAGCAGGTGTTGAGAGTAAACCATATTGTTTGCTTAAACAGTTTAGGCAACAGTGAGCCACACTTACCAGTTAGGGTGATGGGAACCCTCGTGAAATCCAATGTCCTAGACACCAGCCAAATGCCAGCTGCACAGGCAGGCTTTTCTAAGGAATGCTGTTTCAGGCCTGGCATGTTAATTCTTTTCTGCATTTAATGTGAAAACTTCCCCAAATATTCAAATTGCTCTTCCTTGAATAAGCTCAGTAGTTAAAGAAAGAAAAGTTATCATTAAATGAGATAAAACTTGGCCATTATGTTTAAAACCAAGACCAAATACTGGTTTCTGTTAAAACTGGAAAACTTCCTGATAATGTAGGGTTAAAACTTTCATTAGTTTTGTTTAAAGTTAAATATGTTGTCTGAGTAGGACTACTAGTTAGTTATAGGAACAATAATGTGTTGGTTACTTTCCACCATCTTCTTTCTCAAGTACATTCCTGGACAGTCAAGATAGACTAGCATATTGGTTAAGAGCGTGAATTCTGGAACTACCTGTATTAGAATTCTGGCTCCCCATGCTCTCTCTTAGCTATCTCATCTGTCCAGTGGGGATAAGATGGTACCTATTTCGTAGAGTTGCTGATGGAATAAATGAATTAATATAGTAAAATACCTGCCAGGTAGCAACTGTTAACCCCTATTTCATCATGCCATGAATATAGTGCTTATGTTTGTTCAAACAAAAATCAGACCATCTGCCCTGGCTGGTGTGGCTCAGTGGATTGAGTGCTGTCCTGTGATCCAAAGAGTCCCTGGTTCGATTCCCAGTCAGGGCACATTCCTGGGTTGTGGGCCAGGTCCCTAGTGAGGGATACCTGAGAGGCAACCATACATTGATGTTTCTCTCCCCCTCTCTAAAAATAAATAAAGAAATAAATAAATAAAATCTTTTTGAAAATCAGACCATCTATTTAGAGAAATGTTGGTGTAATTCTTGGGCCAGCAATCGAATTATGGGAAATGGTGTCTATCCTGAGTATTGAAGGATATACGATTGTCATAACTTTTAAATGCAGTAAGAGCTCAGACAATTTAGTATGAAGTTGAAACCCAGAAATATTCAGTGTCTTTAATCTTAAATTAGTATATCTGCATATTAGTTGGTACCAATGTGACTACATAGTTTAATAGGATATTTCTACGGCAAATTTAATTAAATGTCTGTGTGGGAGAATAATTGCCTTGCTGTTGGCATTGATTGTCGTGTAGTCAGTAGTAGAGTTTTGTTTGTGTAGGAATGTGCAAGTGGAATCAAAGACTTGATGGAAGCAGAAATGCTTTTCTAACATTGTTACTTACCTGGTAAAATAAGCTTTTGTGGTAGGGAAGAAAGTACAACAAGGAGTTGCTTAATTTTAGAATGAAGTTAATGTTTTTAACATTTCTCCTTAAGGACCAGTGTATTGCGGAGAAGCACGCAGATGGAATTATAGTAAGTTTAATCTAATCTTTTTGTTTCCCTTTACTTCTGCAGAGCGTTATAACCAGTCATGTCAGGAGAAGCCTGAATTTCTACTTCTTTTTCAACGCAAATTCTTCTTTTCACTTACTCACTGCTTTTTGTTGTTGAGTCTTGCAATTTTCCTTGAGCTCCTAAATTTGGTCATCTCTCAGCAATCATTTGGAGGGAAATGTTGATCTTAAAATTTTTCTAAGCGTTGGTCCAAACTGAATCACTTTGCATGTTTAACTTGAAGGATTAATCATGGTATGAGTACGCAGCTTTTATGACTAAATAAGGCATAACTCACAATGCTACATTTCTTGTCAACCCTTTTTTCTCAGATGAAAGCAGAAGGGGAGGGGCACATTGAAGCACATTTTAATCTATTTAAATATGTTTATAAATTTCTATTTTCTCATCTTTTATTTTTAGATTTTTTCATATTGTGTTAACTAGCATTGCTATTGTGGTATATACTGCATTTGTGTTGGAACATGATTTTTTGATTTATAGACGTTTTCTTATTCTTTCCTCCTCCTTGGCCTTTTACTCTTCTATTTAACTTACCCTCTAAAAAGAAAAGAAAATGTTACTGTTCCCAGCTGGAACTAAAAAGTTAGACTTTAAATGTTTGTAGTTTGAGCTACCCTGGCGTATGGTTACAGTTCTGTTCAGACTGTATTTCTGAGGCAGTCTTATTTTTGTCCTAAGACTTTACAAATGGCAGCTTGTCTGAAATCTGGAAACTCATTTTGTAAATCTGTTAAAACCATCTCATGATAATAATTGATGAAAGTATGAGCATGTTATCTTTATATTTGGGTTGAAATGAAAGAAAAAATATCCATAATGTTGAGAGTAGAGATGAGAGAAACATTTTTAAAATTTGAGTTAAACACATTCGAATTTTTATTTCTCGTTTCACAATGTGAGTTCAAATTTTGAGCCATGATGGTGTCATACAGTTATGTGATATAAATACAATGCAATATATAATCTCTCTTCCTGAGATACTGGATAAGTTTGTAAGCCTCATGAAAAAAGACTGTATATGTTATCTAGCATTTCATGGTCCCCAAAGACCCTAAGGAAAATCATGTTGGGAATTACTTTTCTCTCTTTTTCCCCCTGAGCCAAATTAGTTACTTTTTATTATGTTAAAAAATAGCGTTTTAGAAAGCATACCAAAAATGTTTGATCATTTGCCATTAAAATACCTAGAAAGTATATACTCAGAAAATCTAAAGTTGTGGAAAACAAACATATTTGAATCATTTGATCCAGGATGATGCATTTTTCCTTAAGAGTTTGTACTTTGAAATAAGAAAGGATTTAGGGCCTTGGACCCAGACTGCTATGATCCAGTCCTGCATTCAGTAGCTGTGACCTTCAGGCAAGTTACTTAACTTTCAGGTCTTAGTTTTCTCTATAAAGAAAGTGACTAGTTCCACCTATGAAGGTTTTTGTAAGGTCCATAGTGCTCCATAAATGTGAGCTCTGTGTGCATATATGTGTGTATATATATATATATAATTCATTATATATTGTATTGCATGGGTTTTGTAACTGTCACAGTAAATTAGGACTGAGTATCTATCATCTTTCACATTCTGCTAATTCATTTCAAAGCAAGTTGTAGAATGTAATTTGACATATTTTAGCCTGAAGTGGATTGAGCAATTACTGTAGATAAGTGTAGAGTAGTTATATTTTCTGTTAATAATAATAGCAGAAGATAGAGTACTTTTAATATACATGTAAACAGTATACAAAGTATTTTCTTTGGTTGGCAAGCCTTTCTAAAGTATTTTCTTTGGTTGGTAGAATATTTCACCTGGAAAACAAAAGATTGCATTCAAAAGACAGCATTCTGGTCCCTTTTCCCAAAGTCATTGTATCTCTTAGTCTCTTCAGTAATTTTTCTTATATAATGGGTGGGGATAAAGAGGTGATATATTCTTGTTCCTATGGACCAAAGTATTAGAGCTGGAATTTTGCCTTTGTAAAGCACTTGAGAGTCCTTTGGAGAAAACCACTATGTAAATAAAAGGAGTTTATTTTAAGAACAGCTCCAGGATTCTGTGCTTTTCCTAGTCCTTTAAAACTTCTCCCACTTCACTTGAGTAGGTTTTTGATTGCTGGTGTTTTCAGGGTTCCCTCTCTAAGAACCATTTATTTTTCCAGTCAGAATATTTATGGCAGGTAGACTGTTGTATTGACAAGAATCAGAAATCTTGTATTCAAATCACTTGATTTAAAAGCTCTGATTTAATGATTTTAAAATATTTACACAGAGAGAAAGGTTAAACAATTTTTTTGTAAATTTAGATTTTAAATGAGAGTGTTTCAGAAACTTTGCTATTATCAGTTTCCATTGTCAGGTGCTTTTAAATTCTTATGCATACTTTTGGGTTCATCCATCAGCAAAGCATTTCTCTTCTAATTTCAGTATTTTCTGTTATAAGCTTTACCTAATATATTTGAAGTTTAGTTTCTCAGATCAAGAAAAACTAAAGAAATTTTTATTTCTTGGGTTTTGTCTAGTATATAGCCTTTTGGAAGTGGTAGATCTAAACCTTACCCTGGCAGAGGCCTTGTTTAAAACTCGCCCTTTCTCGATATAAAAGTACATTAGTAAGCTATGGAATGTTGTTTTTAAAATACCCTCATGCTGGCAGAATAATTTCTTGCCTTTTCCTCACAATCCCTTAAAATAGAAGCTACGTCTCTGCCTGCAGTGATTGTAAAGCTAGTTGCGTGTACAGTGGACAGTGATGGAAGGTGCCCGTAGTGTGGGCTGGAAAGATAAGACCCTACCGGTGCAAGTACGTTAGCTGGTCCGCAGTGTCATGTTTAGTAACACCAGAGCAAGAGAGCATTTCTGTGTCTTGGTTAGAGAAACAATATTTGAGGTGAATTAAAATTTGAGAAGCACTGAATTTAATTGAAAGATTATTGTTTTGGCTTCCTGAAATCTTCCCACACCATTTTACAGCTCTTTCCAAGTTTTTCCATTTAGCTTTACCTTCCTATATGACAGAATCATTCATTTTCTCTCCTTACTATGTGTGTGTGTTTTTTTTTTAAATAATTAGAAGAAACTTTTAGGCTTCTGTATAGACAAGCCGTTTCATTTCCTCTTTGTATTTTGCTCGACATATCTGTGTAGCTGCCCTCAGGACTTTGATGTCAGAAATGTGGGCAATTTCGTACATTTGGGAGGGTCAGCACTGGAAGGACATTTTATTAAAAAATAATGTGTTTCTTTATCGTAGAGCACTATTAATCCTGTAGATGCAATATACCAACCTAGTCCCTTGGAACCTGTGATCAACACCATGCCTTCCCAGACTGTCTTACCTCCAGGTATGGTATTTGGGAAAATGTTTCACGGATTCATTACTGAGAAAAAATATAATTTGTATGACTGTCATAGTAATCTTGGAAGACTTTTTCTTTTTCTTTAATGAGTAAAATTAAAAATATACAGCTCAAAATGAACTGGAAAAAGATGATAGTATTTTTTTATATTGGGGCTTTTTAAGTACAATGAAAGGGCTTTTGATTTTCCAAATGAGATGGAAGACAAACATAGTTACTAAGACCTGGATTAGCGGGTGGAATAGAATCCTATGACTCAGGATTTTTGGCTACCAAGGAAAACAGTGTACCGTGATCTGTTTAGATAGTCCAGAAATGTTCTATTTTGGGATATTCTTTATAGCTCTGAACAATACAAATGGTTTTTTCATGGTGGACTTTAAGGTAGGAAGGAAGGGAAGAATGAAACATGTGATGTCTACCAATTAAATAGACTTGTGTATTTTAAGTATAGAGTAATAAATAGTATTTTTTAAATGGGCAGAAGAGGGCTTAAGGCCAACACCCAACCACACTGATTTCTTTTACTTTTTGTTGGCATCCCACATATCTGTGATCTCAGTGATGATGTAGTTCAGTCAGAAATTGTGCTGGAAAAAAGAAAAGTGTTTTTAAAAAATATTTGTGAGTATGAAAGCCTTTTGTGAATTTTAATATATCCTTAAGAGAATGAGCTAACATCATCTCTCATGGACTGAAGAGGAGATACTCTGCCCCATTTCAGATTTTATGTGGTTTGATGCTGGGAAACACTTGACCATCAGAAGTGTTTGGTGGTTTTACACAGCAGTTGTACTGAGGAATTGGCCTAATGTGGTTGGTCCCGTGAGATCCTGCCTATCTTGAGTTTAAAGGAGAATAGGATGTCAGAAAGGAGTTGCATGGAATTGACTTAATGAAATGTATAGAACTTAATTTAGGGTTTTGAATTCCATCCAGGTGCAATTAACAGAGTTATGTTTGGGCTTTTTCTTTTAACTTATTTCACCTGTTCGAATCTCCTAGAACCTGCTCAGTTGTGTAAGTCAGAACAGCGCCCATCTTCCCTGCCTGTTGGACCTGTACTAGCTACCTTGGGACATCAGACTCCAACACCAAATAGTACAGGTACAGACTTGTATAAATCCTGAGCGTCTCATGATGCCCCATTTACATGTAAGATTTGTATTTGACTGCTGGTGGGGAAAAGGTTGAAGAAATGTGTTGTGTCTTTCTGTTGGAGGTAACATAGTTTTATCATTACAGTTCCATATATGAAGTGGTTAACTTTGTGATTGAACCAGAAGCCTTCGTAGTAATTATAATTTAAATAGAATATTGCAGGATGTTATTCTCTTGTTTAGCATATGGTTTATTTTGAAGATTGACTCAGGTTAGACTTGTATATCAGAAAATAGGGAAGTAGAGAGAACGAAAGCTGAAAGTCCTCTTTGCCCTTCCCTCTTTGTTTGTGTACATGCGTGTACACATTGTGTACATTGTATATTTATGTTGTGTACCTTTATTGTCGTTTTTGTTTTAACCTAAAGAGATCTTGTGTTTCTTGACTTTCTCTTTTCATTTACCAGAGAACATTTATAGAGCTTTCTGTATTCATGCAGTTAGGTGTGAAACATTCTTTTTACAGCTGCCAGAGCAGATACTGCGTGTTTTTCCACTGATGGACATTTAGGTTGTTCCCAATAGTTTTCCTGTTATTAGCAAAACTTAAGTGAAATATCCTTGTACAGCAAATGTTAGCATGAGTGGACAAAAGGGGACTACATACTAAGCCTGGCAAGCTCAGGGGAGGCCTGCATGGTGGCCCTGTATATACCCAGAGACCAAGAGTGCTGTCATAGGATGGTCTGAACATAAAAATCCCTGACTAACAGCCAGTCATGGCAGGTAGTCACATCCTAGTCCTATAGCTTCCTCAACAAAGGTCAGTCTTTACCTTAAGGAAGCCTGTCATTGTCTTTTAGCATCTAAGATAACATAGCTTCGGAATGTCAGAGTAATTGCTTTTTCTAGACTCCACAGGGCATCCCCATCCCGGAGACCACAGAACCCCTCGGTGCTATCCTGAGCCCCCAACACCATCTCTGTGCACTGTGATGTTGATTGTTAACTACCTCCTGCCCACCAGTGTAGAAGAAGTGTGTTTCTCTGTTTTACTCCATCCAGTCTCAGAGATTTCCCCACTGCTTTCTCCCGCTCCCTTAGTCTATTACTCATATTGGTAGATTTCATATAATCTTCCTTTGTCTTCTCCTTTGATTCTGTTGTGTGAAATAAAATAAGCTGCAAAACTGCCATTCTCCAGAGCGTTTTCTCAGTCTGTTGAGGTTTTGCTTCCTGGCAGTTGTTGTCAGTTTGACTCACACTCATAAAAATTATCTATAGGTTTGGACCTTTCTTATATTTACACGTGTATGTTTGTGTGTGTGTGTGTGTTTTAAGGGTAGATTTATCAGTCTTTCATATTTTTGCCAGTTTATAAACAAAAAAGGGATATTTCATTTTAGTTTGCATTTCTTAATTCATTTAGACTTACGGTCTTTATTTTTTTTCTTCTAATTTATAGGGATGCTCCAAGTGTTGGTATTAGATTGATTTCTTGTTTTAAAATGAAATACAGTCCTTGACCAGTATGACTCAGTTGGCTGGGCATTGTCCTGCACACCAAAAGGTCAGGGGTTCGATTCCTAGTCAAGCACATGCCTGGGTTGAGAGTTCCATGCCCAATCAGGCACTGGCAGGAGGCAACCAGTTGATGTCTCTCTCTCACTCTCTCCCTCCCTTCCCCTCTCTCTAAAAATAAATAAATAAACTGTTTTTAAAAAATGAAATGAAATCGCCCTGGCTGGCATAGCTCAGTGGATTGAGTGCGGGCTGCGAACCAAAGCATCACAGGTTCGATTCCCAGTCAGGGCACATGCCTGGGTCGCAGGCCACAGCCCCCAGCAACCACACATTGATGTTTCTCTCTCTCTCTCTCTCCCCCCCCCCCTCCCCTCTCTCTCAAATAAATAAATAAATAAATAAAATCTTTATTAAAAAAATGAAATGAAATCGATATACATTGAGTTACCTGTCTGTCAGCTGAACTCAAGGAAGCACTTAGTGCCCTAGTCCCTGTTACACCTGGAGACCAGAATGGAAGCTGCTCCCAAGGAGGTCAGGGATGAGCTCCTGCAGTTGCTCCACAGCTTTCTTTCCTGGGCAGAACTTTCACTGTGGAATAATGAAAAATTACTGTGTGATTTTAGCCTGTTTTGAAATTTGAATTAGTGAAGTGCTGATGCCATTACTTTGGTCTTTAATATTTAACAGCAGATGTCATGTGAACTTTGAAAGAAAGAAAGCAACAATAGATTTCTGATTTGAAACTCTTGAAAATGCTGATAAGGAATTTGAATAATGAGATTGAAATGCTTTACCTGACTTTTTCTGTATTTCATTACCTTTGTCAGCCTCTTGTTCATATTAAAACAAGAACTTGTGTTTTATTTTGTTGATTATGTCAATTTTGAAACTAGAGCCAAAATTTGTTGAAAAAGAGAGCATTCTTTCTTATGTACATTTACTTTAGGATAATTACTTATAAATAATAATTTAAGATAAGTTATTACAGAAGGAATTTCAAAAATATAACAGAGTAGGTGGGTATAAAGAAATATTAAATATTAAATTAGTATTGGGTTGGCCAAAAAGTCCATTTAGTTTTTTCCATTAAGTAAAAGACACATTTTTCAGTAACTAATGATTTGGATATTTTGATTATGTCTTCTATCTCCTGCTATTGGCTTCTAGTGGATAGAGGCCAGAGGTGCTGCTAAATATCTTCTAATTCACAGGACAGCCCCACAGCAAAGAATTATTTGTTCAAAATGTCAGTAATACCAAGAAACTTCGGAAACCACTTTTGGCACATTCAGTCAGTCAGAAAACCTTCTCCATACACTGCACAAATCTGTTTTTTGCGTTTCAGTTGTGATTTTACCTTTCTTAAAATAACAAAACATAATACACTGGAAATGTTGCATGTCTCTTATCTTTAGTATTAGATGGGTGCACAAAAATTCACCAATTTTGATTTTTTAAATGCACACACCTGTCAATACAAGCTAGCAAAATTATTTTTGAATGAAGTTAAAGACATCTAAGCACTACTAGAGCCATCATACAGAAAAAACTAAATGAACTTTTTGGCCAACCCAGTGCCTAATTATGTCTTTTTAATTTTCAGCCTAATTTCTCCCTCTTTCCCACCTTTCTTTCCTTTGCCTCTCTCACTAATACAAAAGAAATCATGGAACAATTGAGAAATGAGAGAATTCCCTTTTCTTTCATAAGGAAAACTCAGTTATTTTGTTTGTAGTTCCCATTCAAACTCATTTTCTTCTTGGACACATTTGCAGTTGTGTGATCACCTGGAGTATTTTCATTTTAATCCTTTGTAATTCCTAGTCTTCCCTCTCACCCATTTCAGTAGGATACAGTTTCTCATTTTATTGCTGCTATTGGGGGCTTGGTGGTAGGGAGACAATTGAAAGATTTTTTAAGACAAACTATATTTGGAATGTTCACGATAAGCATTACTATCTTTTTACGCAGCAGACTTTTTGTTATGTCCTTAAAATGTCTTTATTAAACATGGCAACTGAGTGGCAGGTGACTGTGCTCGTTAACCATTGAACATGGACACGGGAGCAGACTGAAAATCCTTGTGTGGCTCTGGGCTCATGAATGTGTAGTGCTGCTGTTCTCGGTTTTTTCTAGAAGTGTGGTCTTGGCTTTTATATTGCCATTGTGACCTAAGTTTAATCTCCAGCAAGGTCTGTAGCAGTTTGGCATAAATTGCCTGAGAGCCTTTAGGTGCTCAGTAAGCATTTGTTAAATTGATCTCAGGACTCCATTGTTCTGACTGTGCTTTTATTGTTATTACTTTATTACTAGGCAATGAACCAGGTGATCCTCACAAAGATTAGATGGTAGTCTTCTTTCTTTGGATCTCTGTTAATTGCCATTTCCTTAGTTAGACTGTTGAGGAATAAATAGAAATATGTTCTTAGTAGCCCTGGTTTCCTCTGTCCCTGAGCCCAGGCACCTGAGTTAGACGTAGGTGGAAAAGAGATGAGGAGTTGGGGTTGTGAGGGCTCAGGGATTTGTGCAGAGCTTTCGTGTCTCCGTGTGACTTCCAGAACACTGACGGAAAAGAATGATGTCCTGACGGCTATTTTAACGGTCGTGCGCTCTCTAATGCTCTTCCATTTTGTGTTCCCTTTGGCTCAGTGCTGCGTATTCAAGGTGTCTGGGTCTACTGTATTAAAGTAAGGGTGCTTGCTTCCCTCTGGTGCTGGGTGTCTCCTGTGGGACTTGCAACACCAGAACTCACATGCTGTAACTATAATCAAAGGAGCTCCCTTCCTGATACTACAGATAATCAGAGAATGGGGACAGCATTTTTTTTTCATTTATTTAAAAGACTGTTCCACTCTATAATGTAACTTGGTTTTTTCTTTATCTAGTTTAAATGCTAATTTTCTCTACAAATAGTGTAAGGACTTCTACCAAGTTAGCTAAATAAACTCTTTCTTGATTTTAGAAAGGTCTGTTTTGACCCGGTCTTTCTAATTGCTTCCCCTTTATTAACAACTTTGTCCCCTAATTAAAACCTTTTTAATTTCCTAGGCAGTGGGCATTCACCACCTAGTAGCAGTCTAACTTCTCCAAGCCATGTCAACCTGTCTCCAAACACAGTCCCGGAGTTCTCCTATTCCAGCAGCGAAGACGAATTCTATGATGCTGATGAATTTCATCAAAGTGGCTCATCCCCAAAGCGCTTAATAGAGTAAGTAGATGAACTAAGTATGCATCTAAATGACTCTCCTGATTTTTAAGAATGTAGTTTCATTTTGAGACTGATGTTAGTGACAGACTCCTTTGTAAGTTATTACGTTAAGAAGACAGTTTGTTTTTAATTGACTTATTGAGTGAAGTCAGTTCTGGGAGAATGTTGGTTTTCCTCCTGACTTAATTGAAATGGAATAAATGAGCCTTGCTATAGTAATATGCCAGTATTGTGGAACTCTGGGCATTATTTCTGTAGTACCAGTGGTAGGAGAGGGTCAAATGAGAGTCAGTAAGCTAGAGAGTATTATATAAATGAGGTTACCATTGCTTGTTTTCGTAGTAGTGTGGAGAACTGTAGTAGGTGGAGGGATGATATGGAGATGAAAGGAGACCCAGTCTCTGCCCCCAGTGAACTCTACTGTCTTTTGGGGGAAGAAGCAGGCATTTATAATCTAACGGTATATGTGCTATGGTAAGAATAAGCACAGAAAGCTACAGGAGCACTTTCAAGTCCTGAGGAGTCAGGGAGAGAGATTCACAGAGGAGGGGAAGGGATGTGATCCTGAGGTTCGATGTGGATTAGTAACAAGAAGGGACATGGGGGTTAGAGGAGGGGGGAATGGAAATGTTCTCATGGAGATGGAACCCTGTTCAGAAAGGTCTGGGTGCCCTGGTCCGGTAGCTCAGTTGGTTAGAGCATTGTACTGGTATGCCAGGGTTGCTGGTTTGATCCCTGGTCAGGGCACATACAAGAATAAACCAGTGAATGTGCATAACTGAGTGAAACAACAAATCAATGTTTCTCTCTCTCTCTCTTTCTGTCTCCCTCCGCTCTCTCTCTCCCCCACCCCCTCTCTATAAAGCAATAAAAAATTATTTAAAAATAAAGGTTTGGAGTCAGGGGGAGCTTGGTTGGCTGTGGCTATAGTGTAAGTTTATGATGAGTAGTTTAAAAAAAAAAAAAGAGGTTGACGAGGGCCAGGTCATGAAAGAGCCCTTTAGCCTTTTATTGGTGATAGAAGTTGTTGGTCAGGTCTACACTGAAAAAAAAACAAAACAAACAAAAAAACAAACTTGCTGAAATAGTATAGAATTGAGTGCAGTGGGGCTCCGTAACAGTTAGGGAGACCAGCTGAGACTGGGTGGTCAGCTGAGAAATGTTGATAACCTGAGTCAAGGCAATAGCCTGGGAATGGGAGGGAGTGTGTGGGTTCCAGAGATAGTAACAGGAAGATTTTGGCAGGTACTGATGATAGGTTTTCCATTATCAGAAAACATTTGACCTGTTTTATCCCATCGAGTCAAAGCTAGATATGGACTATTGTACAGAAAAGGCTTTCACAAGTAGAATCATTTACATGAACGCCGATAAGCAGAGTACTTCTTAGCCCATCTGTTATATATAGATTGCTGTGGTTAAGACTTTGGATTCTGGAATCTCAGAAAGAATAGGTTCTGTATTTGTTTTGCCTCAAAGGTGTATGATCTTGATCAAATCATTCAGTCTATGTAATCCTGAGTTTCATAGTTTCAACTTCAGCGGGTCATTGTGAACATTTAAATGAGAGAAAGGTCTGTCACTGCGTAACAGAGTGTTACTGTGTTTGCTGTAGACACAGTTGGCTCAGTTTTGGTTGGGCGTTTTTTCTAACTCCGCTGCTTTCTCAGGAAACGGTACTACTGTTACACCTTTTGCTTTTGCTTTGTAAGACGTTACACATTTGGAAATGATTGTGAATTTGTAAGCTCAGTCAGTCCTTAAACCTTGAACTTGAACTTTGGTTCCTTTAAAAAAGAAATATTACGTAAGACTCTAGTACGTAAACTAAGAAATACAATATTCACATAATAATTTCATAATAATTGCTCAAAGTCTCAAAATTTATAAGGAAAATGACTGTTTTGGTTCAGGAAATTTTCTTAGTGGATCAAACTCACTTTTTGAATGTGGGAAAAAGTGAAATATACGTGATCTAGGAGAACACGTACTCTTAAGACTTGACTCCTCAGTTAAGGAAAATAAGTTTGACCTGCACTGAAGGCGTCCAGTTTAGCAGAAAGGGTTTGTGTGTGGAGCATGTCGGTTTCTTAACGTTTGTGGGAAATAAACTAAGGAGAAATTAGTAGTAGTAGTTGCCAGTGAAAACGTTTCACTTTAACTTTTAAACATGTTTTTTTATGATAGTGAGGTTGAAAAAGAAAATAAGGATTTGGATGAAAATTCAAAAGTAAAGGTTTATTGATTTTGTTTTGAAGTGTTCATTGTTTTATTTACACAGAATTAAGGGCAATTTGTTACACAGAACATTAGCTGTTACTCTAAACAGTGTATAATCAAATATCAAAATGGACTCCTCTGTTCTCTAGAACAGCGATTTTCAACCGCTGTGCCACAAGAATTTTTCAAACATGCACTACCTGACTCTTTTCCCTTAGATTGTCACGCAAAAAATGACAAACAGCCAACACAACAATAGCTGTCTGGTGTGAGTGAATCAAAATTATACCTTTTTTTTTTTTTGTCAGATGAGCAAAAAGTACATTTTTTGGTGGGCCGCAGAATTTTAGTAATTTATGTGTGCCATGAGAGGGAAAAGGCTGAAAATCACTCCTAGAAGCATCTGTGTAACTATATTTAGAAAAAGCTCCCTTGTAATCATCACCGATAGCTAATTTTTGGCCCCAGTTTTGGCCCCAGCCTCAGTTTCCCTGAAATTTTTATGAAATAAGAATTTTAAAAATGCTTACCTCTGGTACCGGTAACAGGCGTGTCAGTAGAGTGTCGCCTGCAGACGCGTAGGCTGTCCTCCCTTCTCCTTCCTCCAAGCGCCCGTCTCTGGGCTCCCCCGTGCCCGCTGCTGAACAAACACACCCTCACGAATGTGCTGAGTGAAGTTCTTGCCTAACTGTCTTGCTCTGGGTTTCTCATCTCCCAAAATTTCTCTCCTTAGATACCCTCTCCAGATTCCCAAACTGATGGGGACTACAGATGTCCAGCACAGTGTTTATTGACTGTTTTGGTTGGGATACTTTTTAAAGATTTCATTTATTTATTTTTAGACAGAGGGGACGGAAGGGAGGAAGAGAGGGAGAGAGACATCCATGTGGGGTTGCCTCTTGAGTACCCGCCCTGGGGACCTGGCCCACAGGCCAGACATGTGCTCTGACTGGAAATTGAACCAGTGACCCTTTGGTTCACAGACTGGCGCTCAGTCCACCAAGCCACACCAGTCAGGGGTTTCGGGTTTTTTAATGGGGATTTATATAGCCCCTCAAATGGGGTGTGCTGGCTCCAGGTCTCTGTTATCTTCTAACCAGAACCTGTTCACATAGTATTTATACTATTTTCAATATGCAGAGGACTGACTTAATGCAGATTTTCAGCTGCACAGATGGTGGGCACCCCTAACACCCTCCTCACCCCCTACCTCCGTGTTGTTCAGGATCAACTGTATTTGCATTCTTTACCTGTCCTGAGTTTGTGAAACCTGCTGATCATCAGCTGCTACCACTAATTTTCTAACTCTGAGATCATGTGTCTGTCTACTCTGTATGTTCCCTCTCCTTCCCTCTCTCTTTCTCCTTGAAAGCCGAAGTCCTTTCACTGCTCAGTTTCTCAAGACCTGTAGTGATGATAGCTATGTTATTGACCAATGTGGCATTATTCCTTTATACACTAGATGACCGTGTGTTGAAAAGAACTTGTGCTTTGAAGCCAGACATGCATTTGAAATGGCTCTACTACTAATCAGCTGGGTGACCTTGGGCTGGTCATCGAACCTCTGGTCATCTGTATATGATGAGAATAATTGTGTCTTGGCCTTGACCAGGTGGCTCAGTTGGTTGGATCATCAGTGTGTGGGAGGGAGGCAGCCAATCAATGTTTCTCTCTCACATCGATGTCTCTCTCTCTCTCTCTCTCTCTCTCTCTCTCTCTCTCTCTTTCTACCTGGCCCCCCTTCCTATCTCTAAAATCAATAAGTGTATCCTTGGGTGAGGATTTTTTAGAAAAGAAGAATCCTGTCTACCTTACAGGGTTGTTACGGATTCTCTTACAATTTTAATTAAGTTCAGAGCTTTAAATTTTTTGGTTGATTTAAATTTTTGGTTTAGTTTATTTATGATCTTATGATTTAATTCTATATAAGATAGCCCATTGAAAATAATTTTTTTTGCCTTGAACAAGATAACTTCTAAAATGGATAAATGAGAGCTTATCCCATTTTTTTCCTTTTTCCATTTTGACCTTCATTCGGCCCAGACAACGTTTCTAATCCGAGCTCAGAGGAAGAACACAGCACAAATAGACCTGACCTTTGGAAATACATCTAAAACAAGATTTTTGTTTTAAAGGATTTGGGGTTTTTAGATGAGCTGATTTAAAAGATTGACTATTTTAATAATGTATCAAAGGGCCACAAAGACCATCTTGAAAATTTTCATGTAGCTCTTTTACTTAATGATAATTTGATTTCTTTCACCTGTGTCTTTACTCATATTTTCCATTGTCTCTCCAAACTGGTGAGGTAGACATTAGTTAGAGTACCTTGTGGTGAATGATACTAATAATACCTAAGAATTTTTTTTAAATATGTTAAAAGAAGGTAGGTAGCCGGGACAGACTATACTTAAATTAGAATACATATGTTCTAATATTCTAATATTAGAATATTCTCATAATAGGCAAAGCACAGAGGATTTTTAGGGTAGAGAAGATTTACGATACTAGAATGGTGGAACTTTGTCGTTGTACATTGTACAAGTCAGTGGAATGTACACCCCCGAGTGTGAACCCTGATGTGAGCTACGGGCTTTGAGAGGTAATGACGTGTCAGTCTGGGTTCATCCTCTGTTACTCCGCTGTGTGATGTCGATAGTGGGGGAGGTAGAGCATATAGGAATACTGTACTTCCTACACAGTTTTGCTGTGAACCTAAAACTACTCTAAAAAAATGAAGCTTCTTATTAAATAAAAAATAGAAGGTAAGAAATCAGGACAAACTATGTTTAAATTACAGTACATATGTTTCACACCCATAATTTTGTAATAAAATTTTGGTTATATGTATGTTTCATTTTATTATATCTGCAGTGTGAGAAATTTGGTTTCTGTTTTTGTACTTACCAAGTAAATTCTGCCTTTGATTATTCTTTCATTAATTTACAAGTACTAATCCTGGGTAAGTTATGTTCACAGGTACAATAGTATAGTAAAGGAAGCTTTTTTTAGTCCCTGTTAACCAATTCATGATACCCGTTACTATAAATTTATTTGTAAAAAATAATACACTGTTTTATTTTGTAATCTCAAATGCATCTTTTGATGACTGGGAAGAGTGTTAATACCAATGTGGACTTTTATCAAAGGATCTCAAAATTATAGACAAGACATCTTTTTGAGACTTAAGTAACAGACTTGCCATTTTTGAGGTTCGGGAAATTGTTACCAAGGATTATGACATATCTACATTTGTACATAGTAGTAACAAAATCAGAAAATAACTCTAGTTTTAAACTTAGACGAAGAAGCAAAATTAATTTTTGATGACCTTCAACATGACTTGGTTGAACACACGCCACGCAAAAAGCGTAGAGAGACCTGGTCGTCAGACTTCACAGTCTCAGAATGGGAGCCATAGGAGGAGGGTTGCAGAGCGTGTATGTGTGTTCAGCCAGCCAACTCTGAGAGTCGAGTTTGCCAGCTGATTGTATTCGTTTTTCAGTAGCTTTGTAGGTTAACATCTTACTGTGATTCTAAATTGCTTTCTTAAAAGACTTAACAAGGTGATTAATATTTTTTTAGTTCCTCTGGATCTGCCTCAGTCTTGACCCACAGTAGCTCGGGAAATAGTCTAAAGCGTCCCGATACCACAGAATCGCTTAATTCTTCCATGTCCAATGGAACAAGTGATGCTGGTAAGTGACCTTTGAGAATTTAACTTTTTTTCTTAAAACATTTGTTGGGCGGGGGATAAAAGTATGCCCTGGCCAGGTTCTCAGTTAGAACGTTGTCCCGGTTGCAGGTTTGATCTCTGGTCAGACACATGCAGGAAGCAGCCAGTGAATGTGTGCATCAGATCCCTCAATCTCTCTTTCCCACTCTCTCTGAATCAGTAAATTAAAAAAAAAATTTTAATTAAAAAAAATTTGGATTACTGGTAGCAACACAAATTGGCGCATTTGAACACCAGTCTAAGAGGATCTGTTTTGTTTCAGACCTTTTTGATTCCTATGATGATAGAGATGACGAAGGGGAGGCGGGGTCGGTGGAAGAGCACAAGAGCGTTATCATGCACCTCTTGTCACAGGTCAGGCTTGGGATGGATCTCACTAAGGTAAGAACCACAGTTGGCCTTTGCCCGAGTCTTAATGTGTCTGTGTGGATTCTTTATTGGTGACTGTGTGGCGAGTGTGCCTGCAAATATAGTACAATAACAACTTTTGTTTATACTTCTGTTGTGATTTAATATGTACGTAGATGAGTAAACTGAACATCTTTATAAGGGAATGAAATGAGTAAAGCTAGAATAATTTCATATAGATAGTATGGGTGGTTTAAGATTTGGATTTTGCTGGGGGAAGATAAGGAATAGTATTGGGTTTGGTTAGAGGTTTGCATGCAAACTACAGCAGTGTAGCACGCACAGAATCACAATGACCAGAGTTCTGACTTTGGGATTGCAGGGCCTATGTTACAGCATCCTGCCTCTGCTATTACCAGACCGGGTGACCTTGAGCAGGTCCCTTCTGTGAGCTTTAGGTTTTTCATATGCAAAATGGACATACAGTGACTGACTCACAGGGTTGTAAGAGTTAGAACAGGTGATGAATGGGAAATTGTATGACACACAGTCAGCCATCCAAGTGTTGTGGTCTGGACTAGAATTTGAATTTAATCTTGGGGCTCTGAAGACAGTGCCCGATTGATTTAGGAAACTGGGCTGTGGGTGCCTTTGTCTATCTCTGCCACTATGCTGGAAGCCTCATCCTTCCACTTAATTCTCACCACAAAATAGGTGTTATTGTTAAATCATTGTATAGACAAGGAAACTAAAAAGCGTGGAGGCTAAGTAACTTGGCCAAATCCTACTAAGTGGTAAAACTGAGATTCTGATCTGGTCTGTGATTTCAAAACCTACAGTTTTTTCACTGCTTCCCTTGTCTTAAAGACTTGAGCTGTGAGAGCTTTCATGTTGGTTAAGTTATTCTGTCCAGCTTCAGAAAGTGAATAAAATTTAATATTCTTACTTTTGTTATGAGCAAGTCCAACTATAGCCTTCGTCGGTGGTGAGTTTCATTTTGGTTTTGGGTTTCGAGGGTAGTTAAGAAAAAAACCAATCCTTAGTACTTTCAAATAAGTATCTGTAATAAAACCTTTTACCCCAAATCCAGACGAGAACACAAACACAAGGAGAGCATTAACTTGTGGAACCCACATACTTGCTAGGAATGTTCTAGATAAGAAAATATTTGCAGGAGTTTGCCACAGTAATGTTTCAGTGATCATTACATTAGACTGCAGAATTTCTGGAGTAGAATTGTCACTTCAAATTTGAAAGTTATAGCTTCATTTTAGATGTCAAAAATCTGTAATATGTTTCTTTTCGACATCTGCCTTGGTTGGTATTGGGCTCCAGTTATGGGAGACCCACCCAAAGGTAACTCAAACGATACTAGGTTTATTACTCGCACAGTAAGAAGTCCAGAGCAGAGAAGTTCCAGGACTGGCTAATTTCACGATGTGAGAAAGGACCTACTTTCCTTTGGTGTCTTTGCTCTGCTCTCCTTTGCTTGTGGACTTCGCACTCAGGCTTGTCTCCTCCTTGCAGAATGCTGCCACGCTTCCTTCCAGTCATCGCATCCTTCTACAGATGTATCAAGGGGCAGAAAATAATTGCTGTTCATGGATTTTTTGTTGTTATTAGGAAGGACATTCTTTTCCGGAGGTGGCCCATCAGACTTCCATTGAATGTCATTGACCAGAGCTAGGCGTGTTGTCCATGCCTAACCCAGTAGCTGTCAAGAGAGGACAGATGATTGGTTTAGAGTAATCCACCTTCACCCCTTGAGATTGGGAGGCCCAATCTGCTCACGGCAGCTGATGGCCGGACCCTAAACGGAATCCGGGGCCTGTTACTAGGAGTGGAGGCAGCCAAAGCGTCTGCCACCATCAGTTGTCATTTCCCCTCCCACAGTTTCCTCTGCCAGGTAGTCCATGTTTGGCTCTGTCACTGCTAAAAGCTTGTTATTTTATGAATGATATTATAATTTTTTTCAAATGTGTTAAAAAGTAGCTATTTTAGAAATCTTTGTTGTCACAAATAAATAGCTCTAATTGCCAACAAATGCTGAGATTTTTCTTTTTATGCATTCCATAGTTACAATGATGCCTTCAATTGGTATCTCATTCTCCTACATATAAAATAAATTTCTCAGTTCAGATACTTTCTAAAAACAGTTATTTTCCAAACACTTTGCAGTGTTAGGACGTACTATAAAGTCATATCCCATTTGCCTCACTTGATCTTCAAAACAACCTGCAATATGAGCAGGGCGTGTAATTGTCCTCCACGTGCAGAAACTTAAAGAGAAGTTGAGTTAATTTTCTAGGGCCTCCTCACACCTAGGAAGTGATGAAATGAGGACTTGAACCCTGGTTGGAGATGACGTAGCCCAGCTTGCTTTCATTGCTCATCCAGCAGCTTGACATGCATCAGCATAGTGCTAAAAACATAAAAATGTTAAATGAGAAAAAATGTTTTTTTTATTATACATCAAATCAGGTTTTATGTTTTTTGGCCATTTCTTCTTTTTTGAATTGCCTGTTTAGTTCCAAGAGCTGCTTATATACTAAAGGTATTTACCCCTGTTTTGTTCTTCAGCATTCCTACTTGATTTATAATTTCTGCATTCTCCAAGAGGCATAGGAAGTTGCACCAAGTCAGCACACAAGCTTATCTGCCAGTCTAACCTTATTTAGATTATGAACATACATGTTCTGTGGAAGGAAAGTATTCACTTAAAATGTACACTCTAGAGTTTGATAGTTAACATTATGAATGTTACAACCAGTGGCACAGCCCTTGTAACTCAGCCTTTTAAGCTGTGCCCCGTTAGTCCACTGGTCAGTTTCCGTCATGCCCACTTCCTGGCTCCACGTCCTTTTTCCCTCTCATCTTCATGCGCTATTCTTCTGTTTCCTCCCCCTCTTATTGCAGCCTTACTCTTCTCTAAGTTGTTTGTCTCATGCCACCTCCCCAGCTCTGCCCTCATTCTGGTCCTTCAAACAGGACATGATCCTTCCCACCCCTGAGCATCTTGTGTGTGGTATTGTCATATTCCGTATAAAATTTAATGCTGGCGTTATTCTCTCAGGCTTGCCTTGGCCTGCTTCGTAGCATTTAACGCAGGATCCTGAATATGGTAGATATTCAGTAATTACTAAATTTAAAGGAGTGTTTGCTTAATATGGTTTTCTGGTTCTCTGATACTTGATTTGTAATCTGATACACATTCTAAAAACTCTTCTTTCATTCCCTAATGAAATTCTTCTTTTTTTTACTGGTTATTCATCATCTTTCTCATTCCTTCTTCCCACATTTCATTTTAAATCGCATTAACTTTCTCCTCTACTGCAGTCCCAGCCCCTCAGCACTTTTATCCACGGGCTCAGCCCTGTGGTAGAAAGAGTTCATTGATTTCCATCCTTATTCCTCTTCTTTTTGTTTATTCCTTCAGTTCATATAAAAACTTCCTACTGCATCGTACTAGCTGAGAATACAAGTGTGGTCCTTGTGTTGCTGGAGCATGTCAGTTACTTGAGGACACATTTGTAAATAGATACATTTCCCAGTGCACCCGATGACGATGACGATAGAGAAGCATCAGCAGAGAGGAAAGTGCACAGACACCCCCCGCCAAGTCAGACAGACCCACAGCGCAGTGAAAAAATTTCTCCCTCTCTTTGAGTAAAATAGTGATGGTAATCTCCTCACAACAGGAGTGTTGTACAGTTCAGCAAGCTAGTGCATGTGCGATGCCCCAGCAGGTAGTGGGCACCCGGAGCTCGGTTGTCGTCGCACCGATCCTGACAACTAAAGGCAGGCTGTGCAGGGGGAGTGACTTTGAACATTTCAAGCCTCTTCTCTGTTCTTTTCTGCTGGGCAGGATAATGGGCATTTCTGAATCAGAACAGTTTGGAGCGTGGGTATCAGCAGCTTGCCTGGGCAGAATTTGGGGGAGTTACATGATTAGAATGAGTTTTGTATTTTCCAGCCGAGTAGCAATCTGTTTCTCTGTAGTGGAATTTGACCCTCAAGGGTCCAATGTGTATGTTTTTCAGGTAGTCCTTCCAACGTTTATTCTCGAAAGAAGATCTCTGTTAGAAATGTATGCAGATTTCTTTGCACATCCGGACCTGTTTGTGAGGTATTGGGCTGAACATAGTAGTTTCTAATTTTTAAAGATTTTACCCAATAGTTTTCTGCCTTCGCAGCATAGATGGATTCCCTTTTACCTTTTAAACACTTCTGGAGAAAAGTGGCATTGAATATTTTGTTTATATTAGATGCCTGTTAGTTTGCTTAGGTTATATGGTGGTGATGTTGTTAGTCAACCAACGCTTTCAAAAACCTTGAGAGCCCGTTAATAGGTAGCCAGTATTTACAGAGCCAAGTCTGTAAGCTGATTTGGCCCAGGGATTGGTATTCACTGTTACACTGTTTACTCTGTATCCTGATGAAGTTCAATTAACTGAGTTCCTGTGACCGTTCTAAAGTGCCCATTATTTCCCAGACAATCCTAAGAGCTGGGCGGGGGCTTGGGAATAGCCAAGCGGTGGGGAGCCAGTGTCTGCCCCTGAGAATCTTACAATCTAGTTTCCAGATTATAGACCGAATCATAAACTTTAAATGTAAAGCTGACAATACTAAATATATGTACAAAAGATAGAAGTCATCTAAAGGTGGGATTGATTTACAAGGAGCTGAGTTCACATTGCCTTTCAGTGGTAGCAGGACAATTTTCTTTGTGCAGGGGTGTTCTAATCTGTCTCCTGTGATTGCATTTCTTGGCCTTGAGCTGTGGTTTACTGAAGCCAGAGAGAAATCACTGAGGCTTCGCAGTGGGTGGGCACATTGACTGACACCAATACATGTTTCCTTCTTGAGGAAGATTTAAGAGAACCATTTAACCAATTCCCAAAGGGAAGAATTTCAGTTAATATGACACTGTGTAGGTTAATACACAGTTGAATAAATAAAATGTAAACATTTATTGGTAAGGTGTAAGTAAAGATGCACAGTACCAGTTATCCATTGGATGTAGATTTGAGGTTTAAGGATAGTTTTTATGTATGAGAATTTAAACTTTGAGGTTCCTTAGAGGAACCATTTAAAAATACAAAAAGTACAGCTAAAAAGCTAATAGATGAAATTAAATGGAATTCTAAAAATACTGAATTTAAAAAGTAAAGAAACGAAAGAAAGAATGGAAAAAGTAACAAAGGGGACAAATAAAACAAATACTTAGATGGTGGAGTTAAACCCAACCATATCAGTAATGATACTAAATATAAATAGCATACACATTCCATGTAAGAGTGAGTTTCAGACAGGATAAAAATCTGGATCCAACTGTATGCTATTTGCAGGTGAGAGATTTTAAATAGGAAGACGTAATTGGTTAAAAGTACAAGGATGAGGAAAGATATGCAAAACACTAAGCATAACAACACTGGTGTCACCGTGTTAGTATGAGACACAGGAGACATTTTTAAAGACCAAAATACTACCAGAGACAAACAGGGATATTTCATGATTTTAAAAAGTCAATTTTTCAAAAATAAATAATAATCCTAAATGCATATGTACCTAATAACACAGCTTCAAAATACATGCAGCAAAAATGGACTAAACAAGAGAAATAGACAAGTGCACAGTCCTCTTTGGGAATTCCTCAGGAATTGATTGAGCAAATAGCCCCCTGCATGCACTTTCCCCGCCCTCCAGAAAATCAGCGAGGCTGTGGAAGATGCAGACAACATTATCAATCAGCTTGACCCAGCTGACCTTCTAGACACTGCCAGTCTGTATGACACACAGTCGTTCCAGGTGCACGTGGAGTGTTCATCAGGATAGACTGTTACACTGGGAGACACGATACGTGTGAAATCACTGGAACCATACAAAGCGTATTCTCTGGCCATGACATGATTAAATTAGAAATCGATAAGACATATATCTAGAAAACCTCCAACGATTTGGAAATTAAACAGTGCACTTATATGGAGTTCTAGTACAAGGAAAACTAATCTGTGGTACTAGAAACCAGAAATAGTGTTTACCACAGGGTGAGGGGTGGGGATTGCTTAGAAAGGGGAAATTAGGAAACTTGGGGTAATGGAAATGTTGTATATGTTGATTGGATGGTGATTAGTGGATATATACATTTGTCAAAGTCACCAAACCATACACTTAAGACTGGTGGGGGTTTTTTTTTAATGTATATTATACTTCAGCCTTAAAAAGAGGCTTTGAGGTAACTCCTCGTCCCGGGTCCTCTCAGCCTGTCTCAGGGTGGAGCATGCGGAGGGCACAGCAGAACGCTGCATTCTGTCTTTCTCCCTTGCAGCATTAGTGACCAGAAGGATGCCCGAGACCGAATGGTTCAGGTTGTGAAATGGTACCTCTCAGCCTTTCATGCAGGAAGGAGAGGATCGGTTGCCAAAAAGCCATACAACCCCATTTTGGGCGAGATCTTTCAGTGTCACTGGACATTACCCAATGATACTGAAGAGAGCGCGGTGAGTTCTGCACTGGTGTGTTTTATTTGTTCTTTAAGATTTTGTGTATTTATTTTTAGAAAGAGGGAAAGGGAGGGGGAGAAACATCGATTGGTTGTCTTTTGCATGCACCCCTACCAGGGACATGGCCCACAACCCAGGTGTGTGCCCTGACCAGGAATCAAACCAGTAACCTTTTGCTTTGCATGATGATGTCTGACCAACTGAGTCAACCAGTCAGGGTTGCACTGGTGTTTTTTTATTATCTTAAGTTGTATACTGATTCAGAGTTTCATTTTATTTGAGGGCAGATAACAGTGATAAAGGTAATGAACAGAAGATGCTCACCACTCAGAGAACAGTGTTGCTGGGTCAGCATATTCCAAATATAGTGAGCAAGGGAGTGAGATGAGGACAGAGATTCAGAAATCAGATCATGCAGGGCCTTGTGGGCTGTACTGATAACTTCATGGCTTAACAACATCTCATTTTCTGTTTTGAGAAGATTATTTATTGATTTTATGAAAAATAGAAAGGGACAAAACAAGCAAGAAGACAATTGAGGCTTTGGCATTATTGCAGGAGAGACACGGTTGGTTCAAGCTCTATTTTGGACTTAGAACTGATGGAGGACTGATCAGTGGATTTGGGGAGGTAAGGGAAAGGGGACAGAGATGAATCCTAGAATGTGGGCTTCAGCACTTGGTTAGTGCCATTTACTAAAGAAGACAAGGTTGGATTTGGGGAGGGAAAGATCAAGAACTCTAATCTGAAATACAAAGTGTGAGCGATCTATTAGACATCTAAGTGGAACTTTCAGGTGGGAGTTGGAATTTAAGAGTCTGGAGTTCAAGGGAGAGATCTAGAATGGAGAGAGGGCTTTCAGGGATTTTTGTCCTGGAATTAAATGAAATCATCTGGGAAGACAGCATAGCCAGAGAACAGTAGCAGGTGACTCAGACCCAAGCCCCTGGGCTCCCAGCATTTAGGAGTTGGTTAGAGAAAGACTCAAATGAATATATGAATATAGAAGCCTCAAGGGATGAGGGGAAGCCCCTGGCCCACAGTGCCTGGTGCATAATAGTCTCTCAGTAGGCATAACTCTGTGTCTTTCCCTTTCCAAGGAACAAGTTGCATGTAGTCCTTTCTGAAGACAGAGGCAGTATGTGTCTGTTCTCATTTATTTGGTAGGCGTTAATAAGTGCCCGCTCTTATGTCAGGCCTGGCCCTAATTTAGGCGCGTGATCCTTGCCTTCAAGAGTGTCTGAGGGAGCCCTGGCCAGTTGCTCAGTTGGTTGGAGCATCATCCTGTACACCAAAAGGTCGGGGATTCGATCCCAGTCAGGGCACATATGGGAGGCAGCCAATCACTGTTTCTTTCTCTCTTCCCCCCTGCCCACCCTCTTCCTCTCTCCTAAATAAACATAAAAACAACAACAACAACAACAACAAAAAAAAAACAATGTCTTAGGGAGACTGGCACAAAGCAACAATTCCAATAGTATAATTATGCACCATAATGAAAGTCCATGTCAGGTGCTTTGAGTGTACGGAGGGGGAGCAGTTAACCACCTTGGTGGGGAGAGACTCCAGATATTAGATTCTCTGCAGTGTCATTTATGTTTCCACAGCACAAGAAAATGATGTTATATTTGCTTGCAGGAGCTAGTTTCAGAAGGACCAGTTCCCTGGGTTTCCAAAAACAGTGTAACATTTGTGGCCGAGCAGGTCTCCCATCATCCGCCCAGTAAGTTCCAGAGCTCCTCTGCAGCCTCCACTCTCAAACTGCTCTGTCTGAAGAGGGTCTAAAAACCCCTGTAGGTGAGGTCACTGCTGTCAGCCGTTTGGCTCCCTGTATCTTCCCAGTCCTAGAGGCTTGGTGCCTCGTATCTCTTTTTGCGTAAGTTCCAAAGACTATTAGCTTCACTGATTAATTAAGTATGTATAAAGAGAAGGGATTAGGAAAATAAACCTTTAATGTCTGAAGTCACATGTAATGAGCTGTGCTGTAGAGACCTCAGCACCTTTGAGACACTGTGTGTAAGTGGCAGTCTAGTTTCTGCCCAGTGTACTTATCGCTGACACCGGGCAGTGAGTACATATCCTCAGTGTCTCAGTGCCCTGTGCAGTAGTAATGCTGAAGGGCCCAGGCTGGGGCTGGAGCAGGAGCAAGTGTACTGACCAGAAGAACAGACAGGCCCCTTGATTTTAAGCCCCCAGGATTGGTCATCACCTTGTGGTTCGGGGAAGTTTCTGCCCACGTGGCCCTGAAGGGCAGTTTGCGCTGCAGAAAATGGTGCAAAGGCATTTAGGTACCTCCCGTCCTCATTTGAGGCAGTTCTTTGGGGGGTAAAGGATTTCCCTAAAGGAGTCAGTTCTTTCTCCAGGTTAAGTAAGGGAGTTGGAGAAGTAAGTATAGTTATACAGGACACTAATTTAAAACAATTTCTGTAGTTTCAGCCTTTTATGCTGAGTGTTTTAACAAGAAGATACAATTCAATGCTCATATCTGGACCAAATCAAAATTCCTTGGAATGTCCATTGGGGTGCACAACATAGGGCAGGGTAAGTCTCTGGGCACGGGGGGGGGGGGGGGGGGGCCGGTGCTGGCAGCAGGGTTTTATGTTACTCTGATGTCTGAGGAACAGGACATGGCCCCTGGAAGCTAGAACGGATGTCATTGTGTGCATGAAAGCATGTGTATTGGGGGCCATCATGACGGTGGGTGCGAGGTCGATGTTCCCAAAGCTGAATGGAGTGTCCTGGAGGATCCGTTGATCAAACAAGAAAACCTGTGGCCAGATGATGACACTCCTCATTAGAGTCCTCCCCCTCTCCGCAGGCTGTGTCTCGTGTCTGGACCACGACGAACATTACATCCTCACTTTCCCCAACGGTTACGGAAGGCAAGTAGAACTGTGCCCGTTTCTTCTGGTCAGCGAGCAGCGAGCCCCGCTGTTTATTAAGCTGCGCCCCTCTCTGTCCTTTGGACTGTCGGCCTTATGTGGAAACTTTTGATTTTTAGGTCTATCCTCACAGTGCCCTGGGTGGAACTAGGCGGAGAATGCAGTATTAATTGTTCCAAAACTGGCTACAGTGCAAATATCGTCTTCCACACGAAACCTTTCTATGGGGGCAAGAAGCACAGAATTACTGCTGAGATTTTGTAGGTATTCTGTTTTTCTGCTTTAGTGCTCTCCTCTGAAACACTTTCCTTTTGTCTGGAATTATAACTTCTGTTAGAAATCGAGCATTTTAATTCTGTCTTTGTAAACATCACATCCCGTGTGTCATGTCTCTCCATAAACTCCCATTTTCAGAAGGAGCCCTGAAATACGGGCCAGAACAACCAGGCGTCACTGTGGGGCGTGCGTCCGGGAAACCTGACTTGCAAACGGGGAACAGAGGGGTCTCCCTGGCATCAGTCAGCTCGCCCGGACCACGGGTTCCTGACTCCCCGTCGCCGGTGGGCCGAGAGCTAGTCCGTGCCTTAGACTCTGACTCCCACCTGCATGGCTCCAAGTCCTCAGTCTTTCTCTTCTGTGCCTTTCTGGGGGAAACAGTAACGATCACGCCCTGGGTTGGTTTTGTTTGACACTGTGGGGCTGATGCAGACCACTGTGCTGTCTGGTGCTGGTCAGTGGGCTGCGCTCAGAGCCTGCTCGGAGGAGGAAAACCTGCGAGTGTAGGACACACAACAGGTTAACCAGTTTCCAGGGAGACGGTTTAATTCCAGTGACCGAATGGCACCCCAGAGTCTTGCGCAGGATGAGACCATGAACATGAGATGAAGTTTACTAAGGATCAGTGTAAAATCCAAAATAATTATTGCAGTCAGAAAATGTGGGCAGAGTTTAGGGAGCAGCACAAGTCACCACTATAATAATGTTGCCCCTGAAACGGCAGTTGGTGGAAATACGATTTCCAGAACGAATATACAAGTGTGCTTGTTCCTCAGAGTTCCTTAGGCATGCGGCACCGTCAGGAGCTGCTAGCTCACAGACTCTAGTGTGGGTGGCCGGAGGGAAGGGGGTGGTGAGGATGGGTGAGGGGTGAGCAAAGGTGGGGGGATATCGGAATATCTGGAGTAGTGGAAATAATGAAAATAAAGTAGAAAAAAAGGAACTGCTAGCTCAGCAGGATTCCCGCCAGTCAGCCATACACAGTAGAAGACTGCCCTCAAACTTGTCAGCTAAAAGAGTGTTTGGTGGGCTCTTCACACTAGGGATTTGAGCACCAGCTGAGTGGTTCTCACACTCTTTGGTCTATGAACTCCAAAATTATCAAGAACTCCAAAGAGCTTTTGTTTATATTATACCCATAGATATTTCTCTTATTAAAAATTAACAGACTCTAGCACTAGCTGGTGTGGCTCAGTGGATTGAGTGCCAGCCTGTGAACCAAAAGGGTCACCGGTTCAATCCCCAATCAGGGCACGTGCCTGGGTTGTGGGCCAGGTCCCCAGTTGGGGGTGTGCGAGAGGCAACCACACATCGATGTTTCCCTCCCCTCTCTAAAAATAAATAAAATCATTTTAAAAAGTTAACAAATTCTAAAATATTTATAAATGCATTTCCAGATGACAATAATAGCATTTTCTGAAAAAGAGAAAGCTCTTTAAAAAGAAATTTGTGAGAAGAGTGGCATTGTACATTTTCTGAATTAAATCTCCGATACACAGTTGTGGCTGCATAATGATGCTCTGCTCAACAACAGCAGACATACACTCTCGTGGTCCCGTAGGGTTATAATGGAAATGAAAAGTCCTAGTGACATCATGGCTGCTGTGATGTCGTAGCACAAGGCGTCACATTACTCCTGTGTTTGCAGTGGTGTGGGTGCAGACAGGCCTGTGTTGCAGTCACACGGAAGTACAGCACAATTACATACCTGACACGATGCTTGATAATAGCCTGTGTTACTGGTGTATGTGTTTACTATACTTTATATTGTGATTTTGGAGTGTACTCTCTCTACTTACAAAAAGTTTGCTGTAAAACAATATGCCTTGTCATACCGGCAGCAGCTTCATACACCACATGTTTACTTTGTCTCTCGATTGCAGTATTTTCTCTTGTGCTTGGTTTCATCTCATTGTTTTGGGCAGTCGCGTGCCGTACAGGTTTTTTAGCCTGGGAGCAGTGGGCGGTCCTATGCAGGAGGCTCCACCATCCAGCTTTGTTTCAGTGCCCCTGCAGTGTTCCCACAAGGGCAAAGTTGCCTGATGACAGATTTCTCAGAACACAACCTCATCGGGAAACACTGCACACTAACAGGAAAATTAGAGTAAGGAAGGCAAATAATGTCTCAATGTTATGGAAGTAGTTTTGCTCTAAGAGGGTCTTAGGAACCCCAAGGGGTCCCCAGACTGCACTTTGAGAACCACTGCACAGTGACCTAAACCTGGATTGTACGATTTTTCTGTTTGTCTTCCTTCCGTCAAAGCCCCTAAGTCATAGAAACTTAAATTTCAGTCCAGCGATAGTAGCTTCCTCTCTCCACCCTGTGTACTTTCCCTCCTGACCTTTTAGCCTCCTCCTGTCCCTTGCCTTGCCCCTCCTAACCTGTCCTTTGCTGTGATACTTATCTTCCCAAGTTCATACCTGCCATACAAATCACTCTCTTGTCCAAGTACAGGTCTAAGTTGGGGCTTCTGTGGAAGGGATCCTTGTCAGGAAAAAGAGGTCAAACCATTAGACTCAGGTTCCCTTCAGCCCAAGGTTGGAAGCCTAGTCTCTGGCATTATACCCTTAAACAAACCTTCCAACCCTCATGCCAGCAGCTTTGCCCTTGAACTCCAGTGCTCACATAAACTCAGCACAGCACTGATCATCCCAAATCTGTGGCATCTCTCCCCACTTGGATGTGAACAGTCTGAGGACGGACTGTCCCTAGCTGCTGCATCCCCAGCACAGGGCTCATCTCATACTCTGATTGTGGGATCTCAGGTTCATTAGCATCTTGTTTAGGGCCCTCCCTCTTACAGTTGGCTCTGGGAAACCTCCTTCTACAGCATTACGCTGCCTCCACCTAAAAACTCACAGTTGTTCTTCTGTGTTCTGCTCTGTGTAGATTGGCCAGGTATTTTGGTAATTTTCAACTTGAGACTAACGTTTCTTTTTCTTTTTAGTTCTCCAAATGACAAGAAGTCCTTTTGTTCAGTTGAAGGGGAATGGAATGGTATAATGTATGCAAAATATGCAACAGGGGTAAGAAACTGATTTTGCCACTTATTTCAGACTACATTGAATCGTATCCTCTCCTTGACTCCAGCTTCCTTCATCTGGAAGTTTAGCCCCCGAGGCCAGCTCTCATGCCCTCTCTGCAGGGCAGGCCTTTTCCTTTCCCCACCTCTTCCCCAGCGGTAAAGGTAGTAGAATGAGTTTACTTTCCTTCCCTCCTTTCAAAACACCCAAGAATAATGTGTGATCTGTGCTGTATAACAGCAACTAATATGAAACAATATTGAATGTAAACTATAATTAAAATTGTTTTAATTTAAAAAATAACAAATTTTTTTAAAAGAATATGTTTAAAAATGCTTGGCACATAGTAAGTACCCAGTAAATGTTAGCTGTGTGACTGGAGTGTGTGGTATGTTTGTAAAATGAAGTGCTAAACTAATCTGTGTCCATGTGCACAGTCTGATTTTGTGTAAGAAATATACTTACTGCCTGGCACCAGCGACACAGAAATCAGTGAGATAGACCTTGCCCTCAAGGAACTTGCAAACAGCTCCTAATTAAGGTCGGCAGAAAGTGGTATGGGATTAACAGGAGCCAGTGAACTAGATTTGGACTTGGAGAATTTGAAATGTAACAAGCACTTCAGCATACTTATCATTAGGATTAGTTATTTATGAGTGTAGCTCTCCAAGAGATTACATCCTGAGAATGTAGCATCTAATCATGTTGAAAATGTCTATTGAATTGAACCTCTACCAAGATTAAAGACACACAACTATATTTTAAGGGTGAAGATTGCTTATGAAACTCATTATATCATTAACATATGTGGGATTTGATTATTACATCTGTTAATTAAAGTCTTCTAGGAAGAGTTGACTGTCTCAGAACAGTTTGAATAAAACACCTGCCTACTTCTGTTTTCTAGGAAAATTCGGTTTTTATAGATACCAAGAAGTTGCCTATAATCAAGAAGAAAGTGAGAAAGTTGGAAGATCAGAATGAGTATGAATCCCGCTGGTAAGGAGACAACACACCCAGCGCTGTGGTGGGCGGGGCGTGGGTGCCGGGCGGGGTGTGGGTGCCAGGCGGCAGCGCAGAGCAGGATCTGAGCGCACAGACGGAGTTTGCGTGCTTCGGTTCACATGGAGCTCCACCACTTACTGTTTTGTAACCGAGACTGTAAATTCGCCTCTCTTGCCTTTTCCTGAGCTCTGAACTGCCTCAGGGGTGTTGTGAGGAGTAAATGAGGTGGACATGTAGCATATATATGTGATGCTTGGCCTGTAAGCGGGACCCAGTGTATGTTGGCTCATCACCATCGAAGTGGTTTGTCAGACATGGCAACGAAGTCCCACCCAGGAGGTGTCTGTCTGGTAAAACACCTTCAGCTCTTTTGTTTACAAGAAGTTTTTTTTTTCATTATTGAGGATTTCAGCATCTCTTTCTAAAATAATCTAAAAAAAACCTAACCAAAATAATATGCTTCAAGAAGATCAGTTATTACTTAATATCATCAAATGCCTAGTGGGTATTCAATTTTCCAATAATCTCAAACATCATAATTTTTTCCTTTCTCAATAAAATTAGGATCTTTTAGTGCTGTGAGGAATCTTGCACTGAAAGTTTTTCGTTTAACCTGTCCGGGGGCTTCATAAGTGAAGGAGAAGGGAATGTTAGAAATCATCATCCTGCTTGTTGTCAAGATCTTAACTTGTAAACATTTTGCTCAACTAGACTGCCTGCTCGTACTCACGACAGAGTGACCTTAGGCGGACACTTTTCTAGTCCCTGGGAGTCTTCACTTGTAAAGTGACGTGTTTGGACCAGAGCTGTCCAGCCGTCATCTTCCAGGCCTTGAGAGAAAGCTAGATCTCTTTCCCCCTTAGGCCTCTGCAATTCCCTCCCATCTTGACTCTTAACTCTCTATTGAGCTTCTCCAAGTCCTCAGCTTGGAGAAATGGAGCTTCTCAGCAACTCTGATCTGAGTTTATAGTAAAGGACACTCAAGCCCCACAGAGGTGAACTGACCCCACCTCTAATTAGCATTGCTAATTAGATGTGGAGCCAGAAAAAGAATCCCAGGTCTCAGTTCTCAGTGTTCTTTATCCTCTGTTGTCCTTACCATATATCCAGCTTTCAGCCCGCCCTTTATTTCCTTATATATCTTCCGGGTCTATTTTTTCTGTTCTTATTCCAGTGCTCTGGAGCTAGCTTAAGGAGATTTAGTCTGTGAACTATAGCACTTAAGGGTAGAGCTGGAGTTTCATTCTCAAGATTGCTAATAATTGTGTCTATTTAGTTCTCAGCACCTTACTTTTTTTTTTTTTAGCCTTTGGAAGGATGTCACTTTCAACTTAAAAATCAGAGATATTGATGCAGCAACTGAAGCCAAGCATAGACTTGAAGAAAGACAAAGAGCAGAAGCCCGAGAAAGGAAGGAGAAGGAAATTCAATGGGAGACAAGGGTAAGCTTGCTTTGGGGAGCCTGCCCCCACCTCCCAACTGCTACTGCTCTTGTAATGTGAGCTGTAACTCATTCATTCATTCCAGTGCAGTTTGAAGTACCAAACACCATTTTAAGTCAGCACGGTGATGAACAGGATGGGCTCAGGTCCCTGTTTGAAACTGTTGTCAGTGTAATGGGAGAAGACATAAAATAATAAAAAGTATGATGATATAGAAGTACATAGCAATTGTGTAACTGAAATCTTCCCTTTTCTTTTACAGTTATTTCACGAAGATGGAGAATGTTGGGTTTACGATGAACCATTACTGAAACGTCTTGGTGCTGCCAAGCATTAGGTTGGGAAATGCAAAGTTTACACCTGATAACCAGGGCAGTAGGCATAATTAAGCAACAGTCTTCCTTTGGGAGAACCTCCTTACTCCCTTCCTATCGCAGTGGTTCCTATCTCAGGGATACTGGACTTTCCGATGCAGATGAACAATTAAAGCAAGAAAAGCTTCCCTGTTTTCCTCTTTTGTGGCAGTTACAATTTTGACTTCAGTCCTGAGAAAACTTCAGGGTTTGAAAACATGTCTGCTCCTTTTCCAAACCCCATGCTTTGAAAAGCATTTATAAATCTGTCTCAAACGCTGCACTCGAGCACTGCTGTTGAGATATATATTATCTATTTCTTAGTTCATATACTCTTGGGAGAGATATATACACACACACGTATACACATGATAGACCTGAAGCCAGGTTTTTCATGAATACCCCCTCTACTGTAAATACTGGTTCCTCTGAGTTATTTTAGAAAATTAGCACAATGTATTAAAATCAAGTACTAGGAAATTTCACGGTCTCACCTACAGTACCTTTTATTTTGGAATTGTATCTAAGTCTGGATTATAGTTTAATTATACTCAGTGCTTCTTAAGGCTTCATAAAGTAATTTTTCCAACCTTTTTTAAATGTGTTTCTTATTAATTATCTTTATGGTTAAACTTGAAGCCAATTATTTGCCCATTTTCAATACAGGAGTTGGCTTTACATTAGGACCCTAAAATAATGAAGGGTCTGTGCTTTTCCTCGCCCTGCCTTCACGCCCGGTGTGTGCCGTCAGCCCCGCCGTGCTGTCCTCCGGGGTCTTCACTGAGCTCTCACGGAACACACATCGCGCCGCCGACATCTTATCCAAAAATACCTTATTGCCTTAGAGGTTTTGAGAAGTGTTTTAGATCTCTACCCCACACTAAAACAAAAATATAATAAAAAGAATGCCACAGCAGCAAATGACTCATTCTGAAGGGCAATACAGAGCTATCTTTATTGAAAAATACATTAAAAACAACATCATTTAGGCATTAGTCTTAGCACCTGACATTTAGGTACTAATAAGACATTGGTTACACAGGGCTGTCATACAGAACCGGACTCTCAGTCTGAGAGGCCCAGTGCCAGGGCTTCTCAAACTGCGCCTGTAAGCTTTTCGGCCCCCCTGCCAGCTTCACTCTGCCAGCTGCTACTGCAACGCTCGGTCAGTCACAATGGGAGGGGGGCAGTAAATCAAGTTCTGTGATGCAGTGCAAAAATTCATTGGAAGCCCTAAGTCCATAGTAGTGTAACTTCATAAAATAACATTTTAAAATACACAATGCTTCATTCAGGCCAACGAGACTGCAGTTTATTTGACTATTTTATGGTAGGGGAGAAGGTTAAGTGTTGATGTAAAAGCCCTAATATCAGTAATGGGGATGGTGGAATCTGTCAGCAGAGGAGAGGTTGGCAGGTAGGTCAGCTGCATCCCTTCACAGGAAGAGTGAGAATCCTCACCGTAAGGGGCACCATCCTCTTCCAGCTCATGCTTCCCAAATCCAACAACCTGAAAGAAGCCAAAACTCACGGTGAGAAACACGCTGACGAGGTTTACATAAAGACCTGCCAGGATCTCTAATACAGCCCAGACTCAGAATGATGCCGGCTAAGTGACAGCCATACTCACATGGACACTGAGCATTCTACTTCCTGGTCCTCTGTGAGCCTTGAACCAGTTGACTAGGTCTGATTTTGAGAATGACTTCAGTGCTTCAATCTTACAGGAAAGAAAAAGAAAGCTATAAAAGACTAGCAATACATTTTCTGGGAAAATAGTTCTTAAACTTAACATCCTAGGTAGACTTCCTGGATCTGAACATAATTTATTCTCCCAACTCTCCGCTTGCCCCAACCTCCCAGAGAAGGATAAAAATGAGTGTTGGTAACACATTTTCAGGTTTTATAGCAAAGAGTGACCCTAGACTATAAGCAAGAGAAGGTAGCAGATACTGTAATTATAGCTGAGCACTATACACTAAGAACTCTAAGGTACATAGTAACTGTATGCTCTAGCTCAGGAAAAATGCAGTAACTACTGAAATGGGTAAAGAGAATTTTATCTGCCCTGCTTCTAATAGAAAAATGGGTGCATTAAGAACTGGGCTGAAAGCTTCTTGTTAAACCCTTCTGCTTCAATGTCCTTTGGTAATTCACTGCATAGGTGATATTATCAGCAAGAGACTGGATTGTAGGACATGGCTCCTTTTTGTGGGGTTTATTACTTTGTCAAAAGAACTATACCAGCAATCATTAAATCTGGAGGAAGAACCCCATAATCAGAAAGAACAGAGGTTTTATATTTCCCTTAAACAGCAGAACCCTTTTTGTCCTGACAAATCTTAAAATGAACCTCAAGATGTAATGCAAAATTTATCTCCTCCAGGTGAAATTGGGGGTAGGTGGTAAGGATTAGCATCCTGCTCACTTAGCCACCTGCGGTGCTAAAGGCCAGTCTGGACACTAATCAAGAAAGCAGCACGTAAATAACCAAGCCTGGATGTGAGTGCCCCAGGTGTTTCTCCACACAACACCGATGTGCTAGGGATTGTGACTCCTGCAAAGCCAGGAGTCCTGACAGGACTCTTGCTCTGAAAACCATGCTGTACCTCATGAGCGAGACGGTCGAAGAGGTACTGCTGTGTCACCACCTCGTTCCAGTTCCTGTCCACCTCCTCCCCGAGGTGGGTGTCCTCACACTCCTTCAGCTTGATCAGGGCTGTGACCTGTCACCACCAAAACGAGACCTTCAGGCATGGTGTCACGCTAGCTCCTCCAGAACACACTTGGCCCTGTCCAGTCTGATTTGTGACGGACATGCTATGGTCCCTTCACTCGGGACCTGCCAGCATGAGGAGGAGGAGAAGGGATGAAGCTAGGAAGACATTTTGGTCAAAGTAAGGTGGGTCTACAATGTTCTGACAGTAACCAGCACACAGCACCGCTAGGACTGGTGTCCTGAGGGCTTGTGTGGGCCAAGGAACAACAGACCAAGCCAGCTCGGTCAGTCACCTGGGTGTTGAATGCATCCTCAGTGAGGTTTTCAATCTTTTCCTCAAAGCTAGAAAGAAACTCTTCTATCTTTTTATCAACAACTTCAGAGCTGAAACAAAACAGCAATTAAAAGTCATCAGAAACCTGGTGTTAAGTAGAAGGCAAAGGAGAGAGTTAGGGCTAAGGTATATTTCTAGGAAAGATGCTGAAGTGTTTTCTTCCCAGTCCTCAGTAGCCTCCCTTACGTTGCGGGAGGAGGGAAAAGAAAAGAATGGGAAGAATCCTGCCCGTACCTCTAGCCCATTTTCCTGGTATCCTCACACTGAAGCAGTGACAGCCATGCTTGACCACTCCCAAGCTGAGAACCAACAAGGCCTTGTGCCTTGGTTCTAGCATGAAGGCCAGGTCAGGCACCTCTGCCTTTCCTGACCTCAGGTCTGCCTGAAGAGGTGGAACACTGGCAAGCCCTGTACAGCGACCACAGGACGTGAGTCAAACCCTAATAGGACCATAGGAACCACTGTCCTGGACCAGGCCATCTGTGAACAACCAACCCTGAGCCCCCGCAGCTGTGACTTTATGAAGCAAACCCATTCGGTAGAGTTGTCTGAGGTTTTAGGTCAGTACCTGTAGCCCCTGCTCTCTGTGCCAAGAATAATAGTTTGCTTACTCACTTGTATTTGGTTGCCTGAGTCCCCACGGTGACAGAGAATCCTAGAATCCCAGATGTGTTCCTACAGGTAGGGTAGACATGGTACCTACAGCCAAATCAGAAAGTTTTATGAGCCCCCGTGGTCACCTGGGTCCTGCCCTCAGAAGCCCTAGGGATGGGGGAGGAGTTTCTGCATATCTTTACTGGGCCTGCAGATCCATAAACATGTATGCATCTATTTCATTCTCATGTCAGGGGACCACAGGCTAGCTTTTTCTCTTGCTGATCTTGAACTAGGCTGAACTAAAAGCCCACTCAGTCCAAGATGCAAACTCCACAAGGTTTGGCCAGAAAGTGTGACTCTAAGGCATGGAAGGACCAAAGAACCCCGAGTGACTGCTCAGTCAGGATATCTGAAACCTCAGCCTGCAAAGGAAGCCCCAGGCCCTTATTTGAGCTCAGAGCTCTCGCCAGCAGACTTACCCAAGTGTCTGCTTGGTTCGAAGGAAGTCAAAACAAGGCTCTTCCATGTGCATCTGCAATTCAACATACTACCCATCAGCCCAACTCCTCCTAGCAAAGAAACCTCTACTTCTTCCCCTAAGTGTTCCCCATACCCCTGAATTCTAGCCTCTCTTCTTCCTAAATTGCCTATGAACATGAACAAGCCCCTGTCCACGTTCATAGTGGGTGAGAACACTAAATAACCATTCACTTTCTAATCACAGGTTTCTGACAACTCCCAAGTCCCTCTCCCCAGGCAGAAAGGCCAGTCCTAGTGGGTCAGGGGCTTGAACACCTTAACTCCTCTATGCAACTCACCACAAGCAGCTCCATAAGAGTGTATTCTTTCAGACTCCTGGGACCTGACTGAAAGGAGAAGTTGGTCAGACCACCTGAAAATCCAATGGCTTACAGGACTTTTTAATCAGCTGTTCTTGGCAACCATTTGTTCAGGTGTCCATCCCACTGTTACCCCCTGAAAGGGAGCTGATTGTGCCCTACTGCCATACTTAGAACAATTTTGTTTATACATGCCTTCCCATTGGATGGAAGGTACGTGAGAACAGGAATCATGCTTGATCGTTTGTATACCTAGCACAGAACTGCAGACATGAAGAGAGTTCAATAATCCCTACCTGTCAGTCAGTTCCTGCCCAAAGGATGTAGATAGAGGACACACTAAAATCCAGTACTTGCAGTTCAAGGGACTAGAGTAAGGGGAGCAGGAAACCTCTGGGTGTCAGTGAAGCGTAACTGGACCTAGTCCTCAGATGGAGTGGATCTAAATAGGAGCTTCTGCAACCACGCACAGGGCCTCATGGTTGCCTTCAAAGGGCCGTAATAATTTTAGGAGTGTATAAACATGACCACTCCTTAACTGTTAAGGAGTTGAAATTACATTCAGCCAGAGGTAGACTGGCTCTGTGAACAAGCTGGTCCTCTCAGGAAAGACTCGGGTTCATGACCGAAACACAACAAAAGGACAAAGCTAGAGTAAGGCCACATAGCCATGCTCAAAGCCCAGACAGGGGTCTTCACGGGGCCTGGCAGAGAAGAGACCTCTTCATGCAGGGAACCCAAGACCATGGTATAGCAGCAGCTATAGGAGCCCCAGCATTTGAGAAGTCTGAGACCAGTCTAGCAGGCACAGGCCCCGATAGTCCTAGAAGGGTGTGAGACCAACCACGAGCTAAAGTAGAATATGGGCCAACTGACATTGTTGCAAAATTAAGTCCCATTCCACCTCTCCAGAATGGTGTGGGAAGAACACAGGATCTGAGGATAAAAGGAATAAATTCAAGCCCCAGCTGGTATAACCAGGGAAGTAAGGGACTCTGGGCCTCAGATTCATCACTCGTAAAATAGAGGTGATAAATCCCATCTCTGGTAGGATTACAGCTTTGGTGGTCATTGTTTGCTGTATACAGTTTGCATAGCTGTGTTTACTTTTGCCTCATTTGCAAAACTATCCTTTCAACAAATGTCCGATCACGGGTTCTGTCGGGAATGTTCAGGAATTTCCAGCTACACTCTAGTCCGTCTCTCGGGACTAGTGCTTGGGTGATCAGTGAAGCACTGTGATTTAAAAGGATTCATTTTACTGACAAGAGCAATTTTTTAAATGTAGTTGCTTCCGGAAGACAAATGGCCCCAGGCACAAAACTACAGAGGTAACTTGAAGGGCCCTGAAAGTCACAGGGTCACTACTCCCCCGTGTTCTCTGTACTCGGCCATGAGGACGGCTGTCTGTGTGGGAAGGGGCCGACTGACCTGGTAGTACACAGTGACTTCAGAGTTGGCATCACCCTTGTTCAGAGCTCGCACTTTGCACAGGTGGTGGGCGACGGGCAGTTCTACCACCTGGAACTGCACAGACATCTCCTGTTCCAGAGGTGTGAAGTTCAGCTTGCTGCAAAAGAATCAGTGTGGGTCACTCGGGCGGTGCCTTTCTCCTCTTACCCTACCCGAAAACCATGAAAAAGAGGTCAGGCCTTCCACAGTCCCTTCTGCATTGCTGTGTTTAGATAACTAGCTTCAAGAAAACCTGCCACAAGAAGCATCTCCACTGTGGTTTACTAACAAGTGAGTTGTGGCTCAAAGCCCTTCTGCTGGTAAGAACACATAACTTCCAAAGAGAAAACTCAAACCAATACTCACTCAACAACATATTTCAGGAAATCCATAGATTCCTAGGAGGCAAAAGAGAAGAAATAACTACATCAGTCTCTCTTGACATTAATTTCACCCAGAACCAACTAATATCAATATTCTAATTGCTTGGGAAGCCCTGGATAACATGAGGAAAACAGACACAGTCTGTAACCCAAAGTGCTAGGTAAGTCATTCACTGATTGGGCTCATCACTTACTGACTTAATATTATGTTTATTGAACACTAAGTGGCTCTCAATTGAACAGCTCCTCTCTGGACTCCTTTGGCACTCTGCTTACCTGTGCATACATACACTGTGACACCTCCCCACTGGGTCAGACTTAACGGTCCAGTTTACCCCAATAGTCTGTGTCCTCTATGACAACTGTGATTGTGATTTAGAAACTTGGAGCCTGGCACAGAGTGAGCAATGGAACAGTAACACTAAGTGAGTGCCTCTCCTCCCCCTCACCTCTAAAGTGATTCCTACCTGGGCGAAACATGGTACTGAGTCTGCCAGACCACAGGCCCCTGCCCAGTCCTGCCACTGTGCTCAGAGAAGCAGGCAGCTATTCCTACTCTCCTCTGTGAGCTAAGGCTTTTAAACTTCTTTCTGTGGACAAGACAGAAACAGGCTGGTTTGGGGTTGTGGGATGAAGACACAGAGGAGTGGGGAAGATAGCAGCCAATCTCAAGAGTGGCCATTGATATATTCCACCAAAAGGCTGGTCCTGGGAAACTGGGAGGCCATGGAAGGTGGTCGAAAAGTTTAGGAAGTGTCCCAGCCAAGCGCTCTTGGCCAGAAGAGGCCTCGGTTAGTTACAAGGTCCCACAGACAACCCAACTCTATCTATACGTATCAAAACAAACTCCTCATATGCCCCCAAAACCAACTACAGTTCCTCTTCCTCTACCAACCCAGTGGTTCAGCAAGAAATTTAGGCATCATCCTAGATCCTTCTCTTCCCCTTCATCCCCGCATCTAATCAGTTACTCAGTTGAGGCCATCCTCTACCTCATTCTTTCTTAAGTATTTCTTATTCATTATCCCTAACCTCAGGCTTCATCATTTTTCACTTCAACTTTGTATCTAGAAACATTACAAAGTTTAACATCTTAACCATTTTTAAATGTACAATTCTCTAGTGTTAAGTATATTCAGTGTCGTGAAACAGAACTGCAGAACTTTTCATCTCACAATGCTTGAACTCTGTACCCACAAACAATTCCCCCCTTTTTTACTTCTCCAAAGCCTTGGTAATCACCATTCTACTGTCTGTTTCTGTGGCTCTGACTACTCTAGATTCCTCACACAAGTGAGATCAAACTTTGTATCAATTTTTACAACAGCCTCCTAATTAGTCTGTCTGGATCTTAATGGTAAACCCTCTTTTAAATCTTTTAGTGGTTCTCTCTTTACCACAGGATGAAGCCGAAGCTCCTTAGCTTCATACACAATGTTGACATACAAGCTCTGTGTATGTGCATATACATATATACACATCCCTCACCACCCCCAGGTCCCACTTTAATTTCTAGTGTTTGTAGTTTCCATACAGAATCTTCAACAAATGTAACCAATGCCCCTTTCACTCAGAGTCCGGGTCCACTACCACCAGTCTCCATCACAAAAAAGTCTTGCTCATCAGAGGAGCCATGTTCCCTTCTAAACACACTGTGACAATGCTGGCTCGTCACATGATACAGAGCTTCAGGGAAGAACTAATGCAATCCCAGAGCCCACAGTGGCATTCAGACCTGGCCAAGGGTGACAGAACACCTCACACTCACCGTGCTTGTGACATTTCCTTGTACCAGGCCCTCAACAAAGAGCTGGGATTTGAAATCTTTGACGAAGCTCAGGAGAGATTCAAGGGAAAGGCCATCCATCAAAGCCCGGTACTTGTCAATCATAGACCAACGGGCATATTCCAGAATTAAAAGCCGCACATCTCTGTAAAAAGGGCAGGAAAATAAACAAAGTATCGTAAGTTATGAATCTTGAAGGTAAAGAAGGATTTGGTTAAATTTCTACAAATGATATGCTTCATTTTATATTTTTTAAAGATTTTACTTATTATTTTTAGAGAGAGGGGAGGGAGGAAAAAAAAGGGAAACATCGGCTGGTTGCCTTTTGCATGCCCCAAGTCGGGGACCTGGCCCACAACCCAGCAATGTGCCCTGACTAGGAACTGAACTGGCGACCCTTTGGTTCACAGGCCTATGCTCAATCCACTGAGCCACACCAGCTAAGGCCCCATACTAAATTGTTTAAACTTGGGAAGTCACCTAACACATGTGACTCAATTTCTTCATTTATAAAACAAGGGAAATAATAATGGGGTTTTGGTGAGAAATACATATAAAGTTCTAGGTCTAGCACATAACAAATCTTCAATAAAAAGGTGTTATTATCATTACTTTACCACATTTTAATAAACTAGCATTCAGGGATAATTGCATACACAGAGCTGTTTTTCAACATATCAGTAGTTCTAGACAACTCTCCTTTCCAACTTACATTTGGTTATTAGTTTTTGTAGCTTTTTGTGATCAGATTTTCAGTTATCACCCACCTGTCTCTTAGCTACTTCCTCCCCTGCTTTCAAATTTTGGTTATTTATGGGCTCATTATAACTGTCAAGGGCAGGCCTGTCTACCAGGTTGTGCAGTTTACCATTTATAGACGCCCAGCAAGGAGGTCAAGTAGGGGACTGCAAACCATGTGCACAAAGGGCTATGTCTGCTCAGGGGATGTTCCCCCTCCCTGCCGACGGAGGGCACTTCCAAGGAAGTACTTTTCCCTGATTCACACAAAGTAACCTATAGGCTTATAGGCTGTAATGAAAGGCCCAAGGGGGCAGCCCATTAGCACAGGGTTTAAGCATTAGTATGCATGCTGTCCAGAAGCCTCTTTGCTCTATTCTGGAACCATGACTGAATTCTGGATAGTTACAGTTTAAGAAGTTTAACTCAGCCACTTATCACAGCACTCAACACACTAAAACAGTAACGTATCACCAGCAAGCAATTCTGAACCACATAAAGCCAGCACTACTTCAACTGTTATTCATTTACAGACTTTGGAAAAACACTCTTTTTTACCTTCAGCCTCTAATTAAGTACAGTAGGTTACTTTCAGTCCTACTCACAGATAGCTGTTAGAGGGGTTTAAAAACCCGATCATTTTATGGACTGGTTTCACAAACGACAGCACAATTCTAATGAGTCTGAAAACTGGCAGTGCAACTATAGCCTCAGCCCCCACACATAACCCCTAGGGAAGGCGGATACTTTCGGGCCTTCGGAATAAAAGCTGATCCCAAGTATACCCACTTGGCCAGAGTCTCAGGCTTGATGAGGATGTTAAAGTAGGTCTTCTTCAGCTGCTCAGTTATCATTGTGAAGACGGCTGGTGTGGAACTAAACTCCGCCAGATAGTCAATAATGAGCTGAAACAGTAGCTACAAAGAAAAAAAAGAAACACTTTAAATGGAAAAGCACGAAAATTAAGGTTTTGGGGGAGGAAGGGTGGGGAAATGTCTTCCATTGGTTTTTACCGGGGGCCCAGCATGGAAACGGGCATTACAGGGGCCAGAAGCACTGACGACTCAGAGAAGTTCCAGGGGCTAAAATCCTCAACACTGCCAAATTTGGAGCAATGATTCTTTTATTTTTACAATTTCCATAGGTATTAAATATTTCTTTCTTCAAAATGAACATAAAAATAATTTCATCTGCATCCCCACAGCCCTTAAATATAACTTTACATGGGAGGACATTACATTTACATGTTAATTTTTGAAGTAATGATAATTTTCTATCAAGCTGTCCTATTCAGAAACATGGTAAGTCTCTCCTTTAAAGGCTTTTTTAATATGTTTGAATAAGATTTATAGCTTTCTTTAGATGGTTCTGCATTTTTCTTATTTATTCTAAGTATTTTGTTTTCCTCAGTATTGTAAAAGAATGTTGTTTCTATCCATTTCTCTAAGTGGTTACTGCTACCACAGGAAAAAGAGTAATTTTGATATACTGACCTTGTGACCGGTCACAAGTAATTTTTACAATTTTACTACTATCTTAGGTTTTCTAAGAATACAACCATATCATCTCCAAAGAAAAATACTTTTCTCTGAAGGAGATTTGGACTTCTGGAGAGATGGTGGCACAGGTAAATATGCGTCACTCTCCTCAACTACATCCAATATTACAACTAAAGTATAGAACAAACATCACTCAACTGGCAAAACTGAGTTGAATGGAAGTCTGACAACTATGGGACTAAAGAAACCACATCCATCCAAACTGGTGTGAGGGTGGGCAGAGATGCGGAATGGGCTGGTCCCACACATCCACATGTGGTGGATAGAAATTTGGGAGGGATATCTTGGGAGCAAGGAGTCACATTCACACACCAGGACCCCCACCCAAGGGTTCTAGTGTCTGGAAGATAAGTCCCCATAACTTCTGGTGCAAAGACCAGCAGGAATTGAGTCAGTTTAGAGAAAGTCTGGAGTCCCAAGCAGTTCCTATTAAAGAACACACACAAATTTACTCAGACAAACTCCCTCTGAGCTCCAGCACTGGGGTAGCAGCTTGAAAGGCACCAGTGGCATACAGGGAGGAAAACTGTCTGGCATCAAAGTGAGAGCTGGCAGCTTTCTCCCAGACAGAAAGGCAGGCAGGGACACAGAGCCCACATGCTGGTGCCATATCTGAGACTCCATCAACCTGGGCAACACTGCTTGCCCTGCCCGCCCTGCCCTGGAAAGCCCCTGAGGCTCCATCCTACCCAAATTAGAGCTGTTAACAGTAGCTTTTCCATATGAATGGCTGGTCTCAGCTCATGCTCCACAACTTCCTCAATCCTCTCAAACAAGCAACAGCTGTCCTCAGTGAGTCCCCCAGCCCCCATACTTTTTGCTAAGTGGCCCCAGTCACAGCACTAGCAGCAGCCAGCCTAGATTCAGTTTGGCTTTGCCTGGGAATCTCCAAGACCAGCACAAGTAGCAGCCATCTCAGATTGCTCCATAGTTCAGGCAGGGTGGCCTGGGCAAAACACAGGTAGGAGCTGACCTTGGCCTACACCACCCGGGAAACCCCAGAGCCAGCACACCCAGTGGATAGCTACAGACCACATCTGAGCAAGACCACCCTGCCCCTGCACAGCTGATTCTCCATGGAGGGGAGAGCATGGTGGTCAGTAATGACAGCCAATCCTTGCAGCTGACTGGCCTTGGGTAAATCCTTCCCATTAACCTGCCAATATCAACCAAGTCTACAAGAAGAGCGTGTACTCAGTCCACACAAAGGGCATAACTTTAGTATCCAGCTTGGGTGGAAGGGGAGGCTGTGCCACTGGACCCTACAGGACACCTACTACATTAGGCCACACTACCAAGACAGGCAGTCATAGCAGCTCTACCTAATACATAGAAATAAACACAGGGAAGCTGACAAAATGAGGAGACAAACAGACATTGCCCAAGTGACAGAACAGATCAAAGCTCCAGAAAAAACACAACTAGGCGATGAAGAGATAGCCAACCTATCAGGTGCGGAGTTCAGAATAGTGGTAAACAAGATGCTCACAGAATTGGTTGAGTATGCAAAGTACAGGAAAAAGTGAAGGCTATGAAAAATGAAATAAAGGAAAATATACAGGAAACCAACAGTGATGGAAAGGAAACCGGGACACAAATCAATGGTTTGGACCAGAAGGAAGAAATAAACATTCAACCAGAACAGAATGAGCAAGAATTAAAAAAAAAAAAAATGAGTAGAGGCTTAGGAACCTCTAGGACAACTCTAAATGTTCCAACATCCAAATCATAGGGGTACTAGAAGGAGAAAAGGAAGAGCAAGAAATTGAAAACTTATTTGAAAAACCAATGAAGGAAAACTTCCCCAATCTGGCAAAGGGAATAGACTTCCAGAATGTCCAGAAAGCTCAGAGTCCCAACGAAGTTGGACCCAAGGAATCACATACCAAGGCACATCATAATTACATTATTTAAGATTAAAGATAAAGAGAGAATCTTAAAAGCAGCAAGAGAAAAGGAGAGAGTTACCTACAAAAGAGTTCCCATAAGACTAGCAGCTAATTTCTTAAAAGAAACCTTACAGGCAAGAAGGGGCTAGAAAAAAGTATTCAAAGTTATGAAAGGCAAGGACCTACCTCCAAGGTTACTTTATCCAGCAAAGCTATCATTTAGAATGGAAGGGCAGATAAAGTGCTTCCCAGATAAGATCAAGTTAAAGGAGTTCATCACCAAGCCCTTACTATGAAATGTAAAAGGGACTTATCTAAGGAAATGAAGATCGAAAATATGAACAGTAAAATGACAAAAACTCACAACTATCTACAACTAAACCTCAAAACAAAACAAAACAAAAACAAACTAAGCAAACAACTAGAGCAGGAACAGAATCACAGAAAAGGAAATCACATGCAGGGTTATCAGCAGGGGAGGAGGTTGGGGAGAAAGGGGGATAAGGTACAGGGAATAAGTAGCATAGATGGTAGGGAGAAAATAGGGAGAGGTTAAGAATAGCACAGGACACACAGGATAGGAAGGTTTATAGGCTAGGATATCCTCCTATAGGATAGGACAGGAATAGCATAAGAAGGCAAGAAACTTATATGTATGACCCATGGACATGAACTAAAGGGGGAGGAATGTGGGTGGGAGGGGGGTACAGGATGGAGGGGAATAAAGGGGGAAATGTAACAACTATAATAGCATAATCAATAAAATATATTTTTAAAAAGAAAACAAAAAATCAAAACTATAAACAATAAAATGACAATAAATACATACCTATCAACAACTGAATCTAAAAAACAAACTAAGCAAACAATAAGTACAGGGCCAGAATCATGGATACAGCAAGCGTTTCGATGCTTGCCACATGGGAGGGTGATGTCGGGGAAATGGTGAAGAGGTAAGGGGAGTAAGAAGTACAAAAGGTAGTTACAGAACAGCCATGGGGATGTAAGGTACAGTACAGGAAATGGAGTAGCCAGAGAACTTGTACACATGACCCGTGGACATGAACAACGGTGTGGGGATTGCCTGAGGAAGTGGGGGGTGCTGGGTGGAGGGGGGGAAAGGGGGAAAAACTGGGACAACTATAGTATCATAATCAATAAAATATAATTAAAAAATAAAAATACCTTTTCAATTGTTTTTATTTCATTTTCTTCATTTTAATGTAGCATCCACAACCTCTAATTTATTCTGAAGAACAGAGGTAATTGTGGATATCCTTGGCTTATTCCTGCTTTTAACGTTCAGCATTTCATCAGTTAGTGTAACATTTGCTGTTATTGTTTTTAAATTAAAATTTTTATTGTGATTAAATAATTTTTCCCCATTCCTACTGATTAGTAATGCCCACTCAAATTTATCAAGTGCTTTGACATTTATCACTATATCCAAATTCGGGCATACCCCGTTTCGTTGTGCTTTGCTTTACTGCACTTCACCATGTTGCATTTTTACAACGTGAAACCAGCACAAAGATCAACTCCCTTCACTGCAGCACTCGCTTTAACTGAGGAGGCCTAGACCCGAACCCACACAACTCTGAGGTATGCCTGTTGTGCTTCCCATTTGACCTGTGTTATGGTTTATTCATCAACTTTCTAATACTGAACACCAACCCTCTGCATTCCTGGCACATGATCAGAGTGAATTATTCTTTTTGTTACATTGTTGCACTTAACGTTCAATTTTTTAAAAAGATTTTATTTATTTATTCTTAGAGAGAGGGGAAGGGAAAGGGAAAGAGGAAGAGAAACATCAATGTGTGGTTGCCTCTAGCACGCCTCCTACTGGGGATCTCGCCTGCAACCCAGACCTGTGCCCTGACTGGGAATCAAACCACGGCCCTTTGGTGTGACCCTCTGGGAATCAGGCCCGCACTCAATCCACTGAGCTACACTAGCCAGGTAATGTTCAAATTTTTAAATATTCGCATCTACATTTTACAGGTAAAACTCATCTATCTCAGGTTTTAACATTAAAGCTAAGTAAGCTTCATAAAATGAAGAACCTCAAATACTTTTCTATGGATTATATTTTGAAAAGCTCTCCAGGTAATTCCAAAACATATCTCCCAAATGACAACTACAATATTAAGCTTTAATCTATTGGGACCTTATGCTACATTATACGTAAGCCTTTGAAGGTTGATAAAAGTAAAATATTCCATGGTGTGTCCTCCTAAGACCAATCTCTGTTCCCTGAGGAGGTTGATACGAACAAGGGCATAAAGGAGAGAACTGCATTCTTCACCAGCGTTTCTGCTAAGATATGGATGCTGTCATCTCTTAGCACAGATCTAACCTCTGCCAGGGCCTTTCCTCCAGATTTTTTCTTGTATGAATCCAGTTCCCGAAACCTGAATATATGTTCTACCCACCAGGTACATTATATTACTTTACCTGGTGTTCAATGATCCAACCCTTTCACCTAGCACCCTGTATTATTTCTCCCTCTGCTTATGACACTTTTGACAAAGTGGCACTGGAACACATTCCTTACCAAAAGACAAACTACTGACAAGATATATGCCCTGCTTCTAAAGGGCTCAGCTTAGAACTGAGAAGACACACATACTTAAAACAATGGGACACAGTACAGGAAAAAGAAAGGACACACACGCCTGACAAGGCAGCATGATAACCCACATGAATAAAGATCACCTTCTGTGGACGGCACTCCATGCACAAGCCTCTATGTTCGGTACTATGGGAGCCACAAACATAAATATGAAACTTCAAAGCTCTCTATGGGGAAAACAGAGCACTTGTACTTACAGGTAGTTTGTGGTTAAATCCTTTCACTCGAATAATTAAACCATGTTCTCCAGCTACCAGCTTATACTCCAGCTGTGCCACATCTGCTTCATAAGCTGGTTCCGCAAGGTTATGGGTGAGGATATTGACAAAGATATCAAAGAGGACCACGCTGAGAATATAAAATGCAAACAGCATCGTTAATTGGCAAGCAATAGATGTGAAAAGATTTGCTTTGAATTAGAGTAAGAAACTTCACTTTTACAAAGATGTTTACTCACTTCTCCCGAATGTAAAACTATATACTCATTGAGTCAAGGTAACACTGCTTCCAGGACTCACTGTCACAGAGGTTTTATAGAGCTCCTATCTTCAGCTGTGCTCCCTCATCTTTTTCATCTCATGCACACAGAGAAAACAGCCACATTCATGCTGCGCAGTGCAGTAGGTGTAAAAAGTATCAAAGGTAACAGGCCTAACGGCTCCATTACTGTGGCCTACCCTGACTGACAAATTAAAACTCCGAGGGAAGGGATGAGGGTAATGTATTTTTTAAAGTGAATATTAATAAATGTTAATGCTGCCTGTCATCTTAAGGTTGGATTTTATGTGTTAAGTAGGCAAAGGAAAGAAGAAATACACTATCATTTCCTGAGTACCTCCTACGTTTCAGGAATATTTTGGGTTCTCTGACCTCCCATAATGCAGCTATCTACATAAATATATAAGTGATTTGCTAAGAACAAAGTATACGTAATCAGACTCTCTGGCAGCCTCTAAATACAGGATTAATAGATCCACTCATCCTCATCACAGACTGAAGCTAACCCAAACTCGTCTCTAAGGCACTATCTCAACCAGTGATTCTAGAGTAGCCTTCACCATCAGCCTGTGTTACAAATGGTACTGGAGAGGCAGCAGCCACAACTTCATCTTGATGTTTATATTGATCCAAATAATTTGTTTTGGGCATGGAAAAAATATACAAATCAGCAGCATAGCTCAAGTACTGATAGAGAAGATGATACAATGATTCAGAATGAAACAAATAAGTTTTCAATAATAACGATTTTTCCTGGAAAAAAGGACAATTGCTTACTTGGCTGCAGACTTCTGTATCAAAGGTGAGATCAGGTGGAAACGTATATATGCTGAAAGAAAAAAGATCATAGATAAGAAAATAAAGGCCAGAGGCCTCAATAGTCTATACATCTATTTATCCCCAATATCATGCTTTTTTAAAATTCTGAAATAAGCTATTAATCCTTAAATCTTCATTACATTTTTATCCTAAGGGTCTTTTAAAAGTAGTATTTACCATTCCAAATAATGACCAGAAGGCACACTTTACTGTATAGAAAGATCAGAGATACAGACAGACACACAGAGGAGCCTACAAATACTCCTATTTATCAACAGCTTTAGTCAGGGAAAATGTTTACAGAGGTATGCATGTCAATAGCAATCCCAGTGCTCACAAAAAGTCATAGACAGCCTTTCCAAGGAAGCTGAATAAATGATAATAACATTTTTAGAAACTCTTATAACCTATTCCAAAAAACCTGAGGCAACATCTTCCCAATGAACTTAAGAATTCCTCAGAGCTACAGTATAGTTGGTTGAAGTTAAGGATATGGATTAAATGGCCACCAACAGCACACAACCCCTGATTCCATGTGGCTTCAGCAGGTTCCTATATAAGGCACAGGAATGAGAAAAAAGCAACATAGTTTGGGCTACTAAGTTGAAGGATTTAAGAGTGTTTAACTATATACTATGCTGCTTCTACACTGAAAAACAAAATGTAGAGGGAGCTATATGGAGAATGTTTCACATTTGTAATGCTGGATGAGGCTCTGGTGTCGAAGAATAATTTCCTTTAGTGTACTCTTATTCTATCTCCATTTGAAAAAACTTTTTATTGATTGATTTTTTAGAGAGAGAAACATTGATTTGTTGTTCAACTTATTGATGCATTCATTGTTGATTCTTGTATGTGCCCTGACCAGGGATCAAACCCTATAACCTTGGTGTACTGGGACGATGCTCTAACCAACTGAGCTACATGGCCAGGGCCTCTACCTCTTTTTAAAAATAATGTTCAAAAGTACCACCTATTCCCTAAGATGGCCAAATACCTGGCTCTGCTTTCATTAAACTGAAAGAAAAATATCTGAAAACAATTTCATTTTAGGCTTAGACTCTATTCCAAGGGTTTCTGTGGTGGCACAAGAGTGCAGCACCGATCTGCGAGGTAAGCCTGCAAAGGTCTTCAAATGGAAGGGTCAGGGGAGAGGGAGGCAGATGACAGACATAAGGAAAAAAGGTTTTTGCTACAATGTGAAGAAAGATTTATAACACTTATTTCACTGCTTTTAGGGAGGGAAGTACTTTACCTTTGGGGATTTTAAATTTGTTGTCTTTCTTATACCACAGGTAACCTTGTGGAGTGTTCACAATTTTAACAGGGTATTCTGTCTCCGGACAATCAAAAGCCTTCAACATGAAGTCCGTGGCTAACAAAAGAAAAGAGTAATAACTCATTCAAGTAGGTTAACAGGATTCCCAGCAATCTGTTCTTGGCTTCAGAAATCTAAGTAACTACAACTACTTTGTGAAATCTGGAACAAAAGTTCTTGAAATAATACCCTTTCTTCGTACAATTAAACATTTTGCTATTTTCCATTCTAACTGATTTTTTTAATGCTTTCACAATTCATTACACTGACATCACAGCCCATTACACTGATTTCACAATCCTCTAATGGGTTGCAATCTATAGTTTGAAAAACGCTAAAACAACCAGAAAAGATAATGATAATTCCAACATAGACTAAAAGGATCAGCTAGGGCATACAAGCAAAAAAAAAAAATGTTTTAGAGAGCCCCAAGATCTATGTTTGCGTCCTGTTTCCTCCATTCACCAACTTAGACAAGTTGCTTTACTTTTTTGAGCCTGTTTTCTCATTCGAAAAAGTAAGAAAACAGTGATGCCCATCCCAGAGTGTTACTGGGCAAACCATTCTTTGTAAAACATAATGTTCTATATAGGTGCTATTTGTTTTATTAGAACATGGGTGTACAATGATTGCTATTTCACTGACCTATGTATTTGTTTTCAGCTGGAAGATGAAGATCTGGATTTAATTCGAAATTACTCTTCCAAAGTTCAGCCCAAGAGTTTTCAACATCTGCAGAGGTGGAAAAACAAACTGTTCCAGTCAAAAATGCGATGTTCGGAATTCTCTCAATAACAAACGAGCCAACAACTAGCCTTCACAAATCAATTCTCCTTTCTTCAGAAACCTATGAGTGATATATCCAGGCATTCCAGACTCTTGAGACTCAAAGTGGGGTCTCTGGGAGCTTAGGTTGTAGAATTGCAGAGTCTCAGGCCCCACCCAAGAGCTACTGAATTGGAATCTGTATTTTAATAAGCTCTCCAGGTATAACATACGCACACTGAGGAAGTTTGAGATGTACTTTTCTAAAACATAGTCAAAACTGCTCCCAAACTACCAAGACAACAGGATTTTTCCACTAGCGAATAAATATAAAGTCATAGCAAAGAAGTATAAATAATTTTCATTTGAAGGTAATGTGAAAATATATATACTTTTCCCCTATAAGAACCATCAGACACATTATTAAGGAATAAAAATTCCCAGGTGAGCCGGACATATCTAAATAATGTAGGACAATTATTAAAAACACTTTACCTTCCATACTATACTGAGTCCCAAACCATTTCTCCTTGAGGTCACATTTTCCCTCATTAGCACCAGACAGTAGGACGAGATTCGCTTTTTGAGGAACTAGCTGATTAAGGGCTTCAGCAATGACCTAATAAGGGACGGGGGTGGGTGGGGGAGGAGACACATGAACAACAATAACAACCTTAACCTATACATCTGTTAAAAAGACAGAACCACGTTATGTTAGACACCCCAAGATCCTAGCATCTTGACATGAATGAAAATGTGTATAGTCCATAAACACCCTAATTTACATAAGTTCATTAGTATATCAGTTGTTTAAAATGTTTCTTGATACATTTTATATAATGCTATATAAGGGGGGACACCAGAAAAATGGAATTATCTTCTGGAATATAATTATCTTCTTGTAGTACAGGCTTCCCTTGCTAGGTGTGTGATCCAGGAACCCATCTGTATCAGTGCACCAGCTGGCATTGTTGTGAGAGGCTGTGTTCAGCTTCAATAAAATTTTCTTAAAGTCTCTTTCAATGCATTTGCCCATTTTATGGCGGGTGATTTATGAGTGCACCTGCCCACACCATGCTAAGTATTCAGTTTCTGACCAGAAACAGCATTACCCCCATCATGCCCCACCCTTGATTTCACCCCGAGCGACTTTTTTGTTTCCCCAGATGAAAAAAAGCACTCAAAGGGAAATATTTTGCTGATGTGGAAGAGGTGAAACAAAAATGGCAGAAACACTAAAAAACATCAAAATTTATGAGTTCAAAAACTTTTTTGAGCACTGGAAAAAAACATCTTAATAGGTACTGCATCAAATGAAGAGTACCTGGAAGGTGACTGAAGTTTAAACATGTAAAAATAAATACACAATTTTTTTTATAAATAAATTCTGGGTTTCTTTGGATCCTCCCTCAGGTAAACAGTACTCATCTCAAATTGTACATAGTAATAGTACTAGAAGTAAAAATAGCTATCGCTAAGTGTTTACTATGTCAGATAGTGTTTAACATGTTATTTTATTTAATACTAAAAACAACCCTAAGGTATACCAATTTTATAGAAAATAACAGCTTCAGAGGTTAAAGATAATTTGCTCAGGTCAAAGATTATGTAATCTGTACAGGACAACACAGCTAGAAGTGGCAAAAACAAAGTTCTAACCAAGTCTGTACGTGATTCCAAAGACTACAGCGCTCTTAACTGCCGCCTCACACCTGAGAAGCAGCAAAAACGAGCCCACGCAGGCCCTACTCCAATAAACCTTCACTATGGTAGGACTAAAACAAGATTTTATGGATTAGGTTTAAAATGCTAACTACCATCTAAACACCATTTCTTTTCACCATTTCTTTGAGGAAAAAAATGACAAACGGTGGTTCAGAAAAAAACACTTGGACCCTTGGGCACAACCATCCTAGGGAGATGACAAGAACATGTGGTTGCTGCTTTTTCCTTTACCTTGCCCAACCTTCTTTAAAATTCGTAATAGTAGAATACCCTTTATCAAAGTTTCTCAGCCTTAGCACTATTAATACCATGGGCCAGATAAATCTAGGTTGTGGGGTGCTGTCTTCAGCACTGGAGGATGTTTAGCAGTGTCTCTGGCATCTATCCACCAGATGCCAGGAGCACCCCCAGTTTTGACAACTGAAATGTCTCTGCATGAACAAATATCCCCTAGGGGGAAAAATCACCCCTGGGTGAGAACTGCTACCCTACGGGGAAAAAACATGACTTACTGCCCAGGAACAATGGAGGAAAAACCCTGGCCAACATTTTTTTTTTTGTATGTAGTATTATCTGTAAATCATGTTTTGAATTCAGGGAATCTTATATTTTTCTTGTAAATATTTTCAAAATGATTAAGATTTAATTGTGCATCATCTCCAACTGAATTAAAAGGTAAGCTAAACAACTCTCTAAATATGCTTACCAACCAGTGCACATAATTCTTGGTAATCACTTTATTTAAGTAGATGTTTCAACACTTTAAAAAATGGTAAGAATAGTACCTAAGAAGAGGATTTGACTTTCTCCTATCAAAACATAACCTTACACAAGAAACATGAAAAATTACCCACAAAACTACTGGTATTTTTTCAATTTAAACAAACAAGACATGACTAGACACAATCAAGCCTTCTCCATTCCCACAGTTCTTAAGTACTTTTCTCTGCTTCTCACCCTCCTCTTTCTCCAAATGTAAGTATTAGAAATGGAAACTCCCTTACTTCTGGCTTGTATTCAAAGAGAAGCTGATCTCCAGTGAGGAAGTCCTGCAGTGGGTACAGCTGCATGTTTTCACACATGTTTTCCACATACTCAACTGGGTCTGTCTGTAAAGAGGGAAAATTATTTCGCACTAGAAACTCCCCATTATCCTTAATTTGCCACAAATACTTTTCTCTTAAACACACACACACACACACACACACACACACACACACACAATGAACCAAAAGCTTCTGACAGAAAAAACCAAACTTAACTGCAGTTAAAGAAACTGATGGTCAGAATTTCAAAAAATAAATTAACCGGAGCTACAAGCTTAAGGAGCTTTAACCTAACACTCCTCTAATCCCCCACCCTGAGTCCTGCAACACACCAGGCTCCAATTATGTCACAGCCTCCTCATGAGAGCAATTATAAGACTGAACTGTAAATGCTAGTTTATATGCCAGGTGCCCCACAATGCTGTGAGGTCCCTAAAGACAGGGCCTTCATTATTTTATCACTGCAGCACTATCACCTAAAAGCTATCTAAAAGCTATTTGTAACCATGAATCAAATTAATGTAAAAATCAAAATGTACAATAAGAGTCTTAATAGAATAAGTTTTATTAATCAGTATATTATTTCAATTTAAACCACAGTTCTCTAATCTATGAAATGGAAATACTCTTCCAGAGGAAAGCAATCAGTTCAAGCATGTGTGCACCCAGATGCACAGAATCTTGCACCAAGTGGAACCAGTGGTTCCATTCCCACATTTTGTAATGAGGACATATACTCAGATTGTCTAGGTCATTTGTCCAAGGTCACAGAGTGAGAAAGTAACAGGCAGAGTTATGACAGAGAAATGACTGGTTGCTTCTCAAACATGCCCCAACTGGGACCAAACTTGTAACCCAGGTATGTACACTAACTGGGAATTGAACCGCTGATATTTTGATTTGCAGGACAACAGCCAACCAACTGAGCCACACTGGTGAGGACTATTTAAATTTTTAAGGAACTATCAAACTGTTTTCCAAAGAAGTGCACCATTTTACACCCCCACCAGTAATGTATAAAGGTTCTAATTTCTCTACATCTTCTCCAACACTTATTATTGTCTACCCTCTAATTTTTTCATTTACTACAAACTTTTACTGTCTTCCTTTATTGTTATATTGTTTGTTTTTCTGCCTACAGAAAAAGCACTTAAACAGCTTTTCAGTCTAGTTCAAATAGTTGACCTATTACAAGACATACTAAGTCCAAGTTCCTATGTAAAATTAAAAATTTTTTTAAGTTTAAAAAGAGACTACTTTGAAAGGGGCATTCCTATATACCTTTATTGATGAAGACTAGAAAAAAAGTCTGAAAAGGAGACATTTCAACTTTGTTTAAAAAGAGTATACATAAATGCCAAAATAAGCTGAGCTACTGGAGTTAGTTTAGCAGTTCATACAGATACGGATGGACCTTACTGATGTGTTCTGACTTTGCACTGATTAGGTTTTTATTTAAGGTGTTTTGGGCTCATGTTTTAGAATCAAAGTAAGTATCCATGAATATTGCTAAAAGTAAAAGAAATAAGCTATAAAATGCAGAGATGTCAGTAAACAAAAATCTTGAAATGCCTTGCTAAGAAGGAAGTGAAGGGACAGAAAGAAAATGTCACTCACTCAACCAATGCTAAAAAGCAGGTCCCCCCAAAAAGGAATTTGTGCATCACTTAGGATTGTACTCCACAATCCTTGTTCCCACTCCTCTGCCACAGTTCTGGCCCACATGTTGCCACCAGAGCTGAAAAGAACAAAATCACTCCTGATAAGGTAGATGACAAGACTCGCGGTTCTATGCATATGAATGAATAGGGAGCACTGTGTGTAGGAGCCTCTAAAGGCTAATACGAGTCATAGCAGCCTTTCTGTTTTCACAGAGTAAGATCATTTCAATTTCAAGTGACTTCAAGTATATAGAGCAGATTACAGAGGAATCAATAACAACTCAAAGCTTATAGTTTTTGTGATCTTGTCCTCATGTGCTTAAGTTTTCTCTACTTAATAGTAGATATTCAGGGAATCATCTCTGATAATGATCCAAAAAGACAGGTTCCAAGATACCCTACAAACTGGTTCTAAATCACAGGCTCTTAATCTAGGGTCCATGGACACCTCCTGTAAGATATCAGTGGACAAATTCAGGAGGGGGTGGTCGTGTAAGAATGTGATTGGGAAGAAATTACATATTTATTTCACTAATCTCTAATTTCTCATTTTTATTCAATTATGAATATGGCAACAAACCACAACAGTATTAGTAGCATCTATGACTATAACCAAAAGAAATCACAATATAGTTGTAGATATCTTAAAATATCATACTCATTGCTATCTAAAAATTATAATAATTATTAGACCTACCACTAGACCTTATCATTTAATATTAATAAGATTATATTTTAATTACTATTTTGAGTGCTTTATTTCAATACCTTTTGTAAACAATGTATTTTATTTTATGCACTTAGGAAAACTATTCTATGAACTGTGGAATAATTAACAGTATTGTTTCAATGTTAAATTGTCTGAGTTTGACAATTTTAGTCAGATTATGCAAGAGAATACATTTGTTTTGAGCAGATACATGCTTTAAAATGTACAGATAAAGTACAATAATATCTATGATTAAATCTCAAATGTTTTGAGGAAAAAATACACATACACCCACATACACATATATAAAAAGATAAAGAAAAAATACCATATAGCAAAACATCAATCAGTGAATCCAGGTGAGGGATATACCAGTGGTCACTGGACTGCTGTGGCTGTTTGAGTTTAAAAATTTGGAGGGATAAAATATTATTCTGAGGAGGAATGCACAGGTTTAACAGATTTCCAAAGGTATCCAGCACAAAAGGCTTTAAAAAAAACACCCTGCTCTAAAATTCTGACCTTTCAGCCTTATATAACACCTTCCGTTCATGGACCCTATCCAACAGACATGTAGGATCACTAACTTTTCCACAGCACTCCAAGAGTACCTCATGTGCTTCCCATTGCTTAGAATGTCTCCAAACCATATCCATTTTTAAATGCAATTCAAATTTTCCATATCCACGAAAACTTCCCTGGTTATATTCCAATCAAGGCAAATGTTCTCCTCGCCCTGAAACCCCAGAGTGCACTGTTTCTAACATTATGTATGGTTATTACTACTGATTATCTTGTAGGATGTCTTCACAATATTGGAATCCCCCAAATATCAAGTACCATAGCAAGATCTCCATGAATGTTTATCAAAGGGATAGACAGATGGATGACTATATATATGTATGATTAAAATATGATCTGTGTCAATCTGCCTAGTCCTTCACCACTGCTCAGTAAAAATACTCAAAAACAAGAGAGCTAATTTTCAGATAGACTCAAGGCCATCTTGAGACTCACTGACAGAGAATGGCACAATTGAAACTCCACTGACATTTCCAGAAAGAGGAACAATGGCACTGACTGGTATGGCTCAGTGGGTTATATGTTGTCCTGCAAACCCAAAGGTCGCTGGTTGATTCCCGGTCAGGGCACCTGCCTGGGTTTTGGGCCAGACTGCTGATTGGGGTTGTGCACGAGGCAACCTATTGGTGTTTCTCTCTCACACATCCATGTTTCTCTGCCTCTCTTTCTCCCTTCCCCTCTCTCTAAAAAAATAAATAATTAAATAAAAGAGGAACAATGTCCACACCAGTTTTCATTTTGGTCTCAGAAAACATTAAGAAAGAATTTGGCTTCCAGTACCTGTTCTTGGTAATGAAACTCATTGTCCTCAATTTTCTGAATCTCTTCAAAAATTCTGTGAAAGAAGAAAATTATAATCAGAAGACATATTTAAATTTCTCATTCAAATCATCAACAAGAGAAGAGAAGCATAAAAATAAACAGACTGTCCATTCACATGTAGAGAATAAGAATATGGAGCCAGTAAAGGAAAATAAGCAGCAAATGCCTGACAAATGATCAAAGCAGGACTGGAACACTGTTTACTGGCAGCCTAAACACCAGAACATACTAGGACTGACTTCCGGCCTAATTCTAGTAAGTATGCATTACCTTTTGTCTGGGCCTAGCGTCTGCAGCATTTTTAAATACTGGAAAACAGTATGAGCCACCTAAGGACAAAACATCTGGTTATATTTTTGCATAAAGTGATATCTATATATTAAAAAATCCTCCATTTTAATTATTTACCTCATAGAAATGTTCATAACCCTCATCAGTCAATGTAATAGAAATGCTGAATACTGAGTAAGTAGAATTTTGCTCAAATCCTGTCTCACCATTTCCACCAAATAATGCAAGAGCCCAGCATCTACAATTAGAAAAAAATTTATCCAATCAATATATGGAACTGATAGTCAACAAATACATCAAATTAACAAAATAGTTAGGATTTCTACGTAAAATTTGGGAAATTCAGCTTTTGACGCAAAGATGCTTTCCAACAGTAAGTTGAAGAGCACAAACTTTAAAAGCACAAAGGCATCCCAAGGAATTATAGTACATTCAGGAATCACCAGAAGAAATAGCCATATTTACTTGTTTACTAGAAACACTAATATATTACAAATAGTAAAATATTAAGTTTTATGAAGCCATAGTAATTTTATTGAACAGCAAAATATTAAAAACCTAAAATAAAGAGAAAGAAAGCCAGAATAGAGTTGGAAATCTTAATAAAATTCAGCAAGGTAGAAAGGTTATGCACATCTCAAAGCATTTCACATTTATTGTGTAAGGCATGTAAGTACCTAACAACATTAGTCTTTTATAATAATAGCCTTGCCTTCTCAACTTTCTTTGAATGTTCTAGTACATACTAATGTTTTAAAGTACTTATTTTAACTTTTCATCTACCTTTCCATTCTTGAATTAATGTACAGAAAAAATCAAACAAAGAATTACTTTAACGTATTGATCCTGATGCTAATGCTCTATTTTTATCACTTGGCTAGACAAGTTAAACAAGTGCCTAAATGCACGAGGAATCATTCTGCTAACATGACTGCATATACTGTTCACAGTTCCACATACTTAGGTATTATGATTCATATGCCCAAGGAAATTCTCTTTAGTCTACCTTTTGGACTGTGAAAGCTTGGAGATCCTCAGCGTTTAAATAACAAATATTCAAATCTAAATTCTTGGTTAGAGCTAGCCTTTTATGTAACTCTGGAATCTATTAGCTTATGATTTTTAAATTCTGCATACAACTACTTCCAACATGGACTAAAAGGGGGCTTCCGAGAAAATACACATATATAATACAGCCATTAAAATAATCTAGATTATTACAGTAACTGTAATTAAGCATTAGATTTGATTCTAAGCTCCTGGCAGATAAAGCGAAAAGAGAGAAGAATGAGTTACATAACACTTATTATCTACTGTTTTTCAGAGATTGCTATAATTCATTAATTGAATACTTGCTTTTTTCTAAGGTAAGAAAGAATGCTGCCTTTGCCTTCATGTCCAACCAGCCAAGAGATATAATGAAGTGGCTTCACCCTTTTAAAAAAATACTAAGGTCAGAAATTTTAAAAAGTAAGGTATTAAAACACGAGAAAACCATATTTCTGTGACTACAATATTTGAGAATATGATTATAAACTTATTCTCACACGAATTCCACTAACCATGAAATTATAATTAATTTGATAGTAGGAAGATAAAGACAGAAAACATGGTAAAATTTAACTTCATCTGAAATCACTGAATGAGTAAAATCACTCCAAAATTTAAGACTTCTACTTTTCCTCTCAGCCACCAAACTTAACTTCTCTTTGTGGTAAAATCATTTTTTGTTTCACCCAAAATGGAAGTAATACAGATTCTTTATAATTTTAGAAGCTAATGCAATATAAATCATTCTGTATCTGTAAAAGCTTTCAGTATTCCATCAGACTGCGGTAAACTGAAATGTGTTACTCTAAGAGTTAGAAAATCTAAGTTACAGTTTTAGCTTTTCCTTTGAGTAAATGCTCTTAAGCAAAAATCTTAGCCTCTCTATATTTTTTCCCTCTTCACTTACCTAACTACTTACTCATGGGACTTTCATGAAAATGCAGTAACAGGTATAAAAATGCTTTATTATATAATAAATATATTTTAATAGTCTGAGTAGTTGTATATATGTTATCATATTGTCTTTTCCCACTGGCTTCTACTATAATTTCAGAAATATATTCCTACCAAAACAAAATATAGAAAAATATATTGGGTTAGGAAATCTAAACATTCTTAAATTTTAAAATTACTGCACAGAACTATTATCAGTGAACTTTAAGAAGTCAAGGTATAATATTATGACTTCAACTATATCAAGCAATCCCCAAAACCCACACAATATTGTTTAAAGTCTGAATCTGAATTACATCTACAGTAAGACTGCTGCAGGGGAGCCCATCAGTTAAAGAATGAACACAGTGATTACACGATACTTGCATCTGAACAAAGCTAACTGCACTGTATTTGATAACTCTGGGAGATAAAACAATTGCTTCTTTGTAGAAAAGGGGCTCCCACAAAAAGCTAATTTACTGGGAATTCACATATTTGGGAATGCAAAAAAACTCATGATGAATATCACATTTAAAAAAGTTAACAGTACACACACACACACAAATAACTGAAAGGAAACATACAGAAATGTTAATGGTCTTTGGAAAACAGAATCATGAATGACTTTTTCTACTCTTCAGTAGTTTTCAAGATTTCTACAATGAATTACCTTAATAATCAGTCAGAAGGTAAACAGGTTTTGTTATTAAGAAAATAGAAAATGCATAAAAAAGGAAATAAAATGTGTTTTATATTCATTATTTTAATGTCTGAACTATATAACATTATTGATTTTAGACATATCTTTGAGGACAGAGACCAAGAAAAGAAGCAGAGCTTTACTTTTTACTTAATACCCTTTTGTCCTATTTTAATATTTTATAAGCATGTATTATTTTTACAGTAAAAATTCAAAACAGATGAATAAACTTTTAAATATGCATGTGATAATTTTAACACTTTAAGGGACACTCTAACATAACAATCAATGCATATTATCCTTGCACCAAAAGCCAGTAGACAACACATGTTCTCTGCTTTCTTACTGCAAGTATCCTGTTCTTGCTAACTTTATGGGACTTGAATGTTTGAATACTCTAATATATACACTTTTAAAAAGCAATTTTTACTGAGATTAGGCAACATGCATTACTTTCTTTCCTTCTGCTTGTATGTGTATCATCATGGTTTTATTTTGTTGGTAATAGTTTTTTAAAATAGGTTAAATGTTTATCTGTTTATTGGCATTTGTTTTTAATAAGAAAAGCATTTGTAGGCATTGGCTGATCCTTACCTTCAAAGAATGTCTGGATCCATGCTATATTGCTCAAATAAGATAACTGTATAAATAAGCTAAAATGTTCTCCTAATTTGTAAAAATCTGTCCTAACTCATTCCCAATTCCTAGAAGTCCTTGAGACTTATGCTGTAGTCACATTCCAAGCTCAAACTTATTTACTTTTGACAAGATCAAACTAAATGGTCACAACTGGCAAACAAACAAACAAACAAATAAATAATTTAGAGAAATACTTAATTTCAAAGACTCAGGAAAAAGCAAACCAGTTATAAGAAAACTCTAGCTTTTGTACCCAAGAAGTCATTCAAGTATATTGCAAGGCTTGAAAAATTTAGTAATGAGGTCCCAGTTTACCACATCACCTGAGTTTATACAATAAATCCAGAACCCCAGATTCAAACCATTCAATATGCTTTAAAAATAAAACTGTAGCTCAGCAAATAATGGAGTAAATTTGCCCTTGAACTCTTACCTGTAATGTTGTTGTTGAGGGGGAAGTGCCCATGTGATGGTCAGAGCATGAATTTTTCTAATTGGAACAACTAAAAAATATTTTTCAGAAGAACAGATATGAGAGTTTCACCATAACTTTTACTATGTTACATGAATTTTTTTTAATTCAATAAACTTCATCCTCCATTAAACAGGGGAAGGTTAAATACAATGCAATTATTATTTCAAGTTGCCAATTTTCCAATTTGAATAATGTAACTTTTGTGACTTTTGTTTCAATTTGGTTTCACATGTAGAGAAAGCATGGATAAAGAACTATCAAAATATTAAATGTTCCTAAGGATGGATCCCTTCTCGCAAGAATACAGGACTAGGAGTCAGAAGCCCCCTGGTTGAAATCCAGCCCTACCTCTCTCTTGCTATACATATTTATATAATCTTGAGAAAAATCACTTGCATTTAAATCTTTTTGGATCTGTTTTCTGATGGTAAGTGAGTAGATTAGGCTAAAGTAGCTCTAAGATTATTCCCAGTGCTATTATTCTAGGATTCTGTGAAGAGAAAATCTAAAGCCAGAAAGAATACAACCAAAAGTCAGCCAGCTTAGCTATGGAGCCAACCAACAGCAGAGGGTGTGACAAAACAGTCACTTATGAGAGGAAGGGAAGAGGAAAGAGGCAAGAGACAGGCAATAGGGCAAAAGAGGAAGAGGAAGGAATACTTAGGCAACTAGGAAAAGAGAAAAAAAAAAAACCTGCCATGACAAAAGGAGCAAAGGAAGAGAAATGATGAATTTAAAATGTTTCTGCAATATTTGTTATGGGCAAACTGCTAAGTAAATTATAGTATAATTACGTGATAGCTCACTGGGCAGTTATTACAAATATATTAAAAAAGGAAGAGAGAGAAGGGTATATGCTTTACAATCTCAACTGCATTAAGAAAATATAACCACAGAAACTCAAAAGGAAATTTGGCCAAACGACTTCTCTGGATGGTAAGATTTAGGGGTTATTTTTACCTCCTATTGCTTCACGAATTTTTCTTCACTTAACAAAAATTGTTTTTATAATAAAGATACAAGAAAATGATATCCAAAATGTTTTCTCCTCTTCTATATTTTATTTTTAATGTTTTCCCCTCCTGTTTTTTCTTTTTAAAGGAAAAAAAAAAGAGCAGAAATGAAATAGGAGAGAAACAAACAAACAAAAACACAAAGAACAAAAGGGAACTAGGGGAAAACAGGAAGAAAGCATGAAACAAACTCAAGTAGCAGTAGGCCAATCAATCTGCTGCTAGTCAGTGGCTAACTGGACCTCCACCGTCCACCTACTCCCTTTCCAACCCAGCAGTACTCTCTGTTGTGTTCTCATTTCTGAAGAAAATTGGCAGCCTCAATTAAGTTTTAGAGAATGTGCTAAAATTATTTCAAACAGTTTTAAACCTTTGGTTCACGAACCTCTATAAAGTTTGTTAAATGCTGGTGTGTCAAATGGATCCGTTAAATGGCCAAAGTTTGGTTTGGGTAACCCACTGAAAATAAAACAAATACATTAAAATTTAATTGGCAAAAGCCTTTATAAGCAGTATCTTTAGGGATGCCTAACTGATAGGTATGTATAATTTATTCTACATACTCCTGGCTGAAAAGCATTCTACACATAAGTGAATAGATGGCAATAAAGCCACAAAATCCTGAACTATACAACCTGTTCTTAACCTCAGTCCCAATGACTCAAATATCATAAAAACTCACAAGAGATATAAAACAAATTAAAGGGACTTCCCCTCCCAATATTTACTGCCTCTCTCAGCAAATTCATTTTTAGTTCTCCTCCTATACAAAGTCATTTGAGAAAGAAAATTTATACTAGAGATAATTTTTAAATTCAACAAACAGATATGGATTATTAGGTATAAAGCATTATATTAAGCACCTTGGTATTTACAAGACTTTTTCTAGAGGATTCCGATCTTGTTAAAGATACTGTAACTAATATTTCTTCTAAAACATGGTCAATATGAATATTAAATATCTAGAAGAAATTTTAATCTTTCTGATTAGGAACAAAAGTTATTAGTGAGTAATATTAAAGAAAAATATTTAAAATGCTTATCAGGAATTGATAGGACCTAATGAATCCCTCTATTAAATTATACCTCTGATTTTATTAATAAAGTTCCACAGTAAAATATGTTTCAATCTGCCATTGAAACAATGGCAATCAAAGCAAGCAAACAAAAATAAACAAATAAAACCCTGCAACTTTGGCATGGCTTTCATTATCTTTCTATATACAAAAACTACTGCTAATTATCAATGTAAAATAACAAATATAAAGCCAAAATAACAATAATAATCAGTTGTTATCACAAGTTAGTCTAACATTTTTAAAGCTAATTTTTCTTTCATAAATCTATAACAAATTATATCTTGAAATGAAGAAATGCAAAAAGTCTAGCTTATTCACTTGATGCAAGAAAAAAATCTGATGTCATTTATTTTACAAAACTGCAAACTGCTGACCTGGCTGGTGTGGCTCAGTGGATTGAGCACTGGCCTGAGAACTGAAAGGTCGCAGGTTCAATCCCCAGTCAGGACACATGCCTGGGTTGCACAGGCTAAGTCCCCAGTTGGGGGCATGCAAGAGGCAACTGATCAATATTTTTCTCACACATTGATGTTTCTCTCCTTCTCTTACTCCCTCCCTTCCCTCTCTCTAAAAAGTAAGTAAGTAAGTAAATAAATAAATAAATAAAATATTTTTAAAAAATGCAAACTGCTAGCTGTGGAAAGAAAGACTTAACTGCATCACAATTAAAGTTTCTGTATTCTTTGTAACAAAATGTAACAATAAAGTGTCAAATATTTGTATTATTTGATGAATTTGAGGTGGACAAAAAACAGCTTTCTGAATTGAAACCCTATACAATTTCCGATAAAAGGATATGACTTTTCAGACAATATGGAAAGTCAATCATCATCTAAAAGATTATTTCTTTTATGAGGAAAAGCATTTCAAGTTTCAAACAACTGACTTAAACGAACTTTCAGAAGACAATCTGTTCTGAGGCAGGGGATACAAAAAAAAAATATATATATATACACCCCTTCTGCCTCCCAATACAATACTTGCTTTCATATCACAATTTCAAACAGTTTCCACAGTAACAAAAAAGCTTCGAGTACATGTAAAAAGACATACATTCTTCAGAATTACTGCTTACTGTAAATTTACAAGCTTATAAATTTTGAACTACATAAAATATGGAAACTCAGGTTCTCATCTTAGTTTTCCCACTCAAAAGCTGTGCAATCTTGCTAACTACTTTAGGTCCTAATGGTCTGTTTAAAAAACAAACCAAAAAAAAAAAAACCTCTGGAGCTCATACAAGAAGATACAGTTTCTTTAATTCTAAAGGTGTATGATTTATGAAAGTAAATGTCTTACTTGTTTGGTATTTGAGAGAAGATTTCAGTAACCCACTTTTCCAAAGTATCCAGTGTTTCTTGGGAGGGAGGGTGGGGAGGAGACAAGAAAACGCAATTAGATTTCTCACAGATCTTTAGCTATAAAACAAAGGGATTTTTTAATTTGGGTATATAGGGTCAAATCCTGTATACATAATTTCTGTCTTCTAATTCTTTGCTTATTATCTCATAGGAAATTCGTTTGAAATTTTGAGCAAAACTGGAAATCAAAATGAAAAAGGAAACCTTTTAGCTTTATCCAGTGACTCATTTTAGCTCCACCAGACACATGAAATTTCACTAATTCTCAAAAGAGATGCCCGAGGATATGAAACACAAGGTGAAAAGTACACTAACAAAATTATGAATTTGTTCTATACTATTTATAGATATTTAACTCTTAAATAGTATAATAAATGCTAAAACTCCAAAATCAATTGATTCTATACTCTTTAAGGTTCTCATCAAATATCTGCAGCTTATTTTAGAAATTTGCATCATTAATATGCTCTTGTATTTGTCATCACAAAAAAAAGAGAATGCAAAAGAAACAATACCTACTTGAAGAAAAATGCATGTTTATGACAGATTTGGAATTAATCATTAACTAAAAAGTATAAATTAATATGGCACACTGAATATGAAACTATTTTAACAAATGTAAAAGAAATCTACATGCCCACCTGCAGTTTGAACAAACGAATCTACCATATCATATCCATAACTTTAAGTCAACTTTAAGTGGACTAATTTTGATTATAAATGCAAAAAAAATTTTTTTTATATTTAAGTGCCAAGTCAGCGCTCATCTTCATTTCGATAAGAACAAAATTTTTAAAAATGAGAATATTAGGGTGAGAAGATTAGTTTTTCAAAAAATAATATGCAAACTTATAAGGTATATCAAAAGGAATAGTTTAGCAACTGATTGACTTTGAAAAATAGCCTAAGCTGATTGAAATGTAAAGAAAACTACCATGATTTCTTTAATGAGAAAAAGTTAACACAAGTTCCTGAAGATAAAAGAAGGAAAAGAGTAGAGGTACTGATCAATATTTTATAATATCACCATGATGGAATTCAATTCATCATACCATTTTACTGGACCCTACGTAAGGATGAAAAGAGAGACACCCTCTACTATAAGAGTTTATAATCAATATGGATTAAACTCAAAATGAGAAATAACAGAGGCAGTAGCTGAATGTGGCTCAAAAAACAATTTATGACCTATTAGTACATTAGTACACTCACAGACTAGCTTAGAGATAAGACCTATGTCTACATGAGAAAAAACATTTGCTGATAATCAAATGATTTTGTGCTTCCCTGAGCTTATCCACTTGCTATGTAACCTCTACAAATTCTCATCCCCTTTAGTTCATAATTAGGATCAAGCACTAAAGTAATTAACAGTGCACTTACTGAATCATTGACCAAGGCAAACAAATCTGAAGAAAACACTACTTCAGAGTAATCCTAAGGGCCGTAGTAGGTAATATTACCTTTGGACTGAACCACTAAAGTCATGTAATGAGCAGAGTAGTAACGCATCCAGAATTCTCTCAGTCTAGTATATGTATCAATATTATTCTTTTTTGGCTCATGTTTGAGAGTCTCAGCATTTCCTATAAAAAGATGAAAAATATAGAAATAAAGTTTGCTTTGTTCAAAGTCTCTATACCAGTAAGACATGTTCTGCTACTATATATAATTAATGAAATAACCCAAGTGACTCAGGATTATTGAATTAGTATATAATAATATTATTACTATAGGACAAAAATTCCCAAGAAATAATTTCAAAGTATATTTAACACATAAGAAATTAATATCTAGTTGGCAAAACCTTAGTCAACAGCAATTGCCTTAAGCTTTCTTTCTTAATAGTCTACTATTCAATTCAGGTTTATCTCTGAATTATTTTAATAATATTCTCCATAATTCTTAAAAATAAATCACATAAAGCAAAGATGCCATATAAAATGTTTACAACTATACACAATATACATGGAAGCAAAACATCCTTTGAATGAAGTACCATTTCAATCTGCTCATCCCAGATTTAGCCAAGAGGATTAATATCAGGCTATAACTGATTCTAATACTAAGATAAAGGCATTGTTAAAAACAAATACCATTTAAACAGCTTATCAGTTAAACAAAATTAGGTCACAGCTCAAAAAATATTAGAGAAATCATTGCTGAATCTCTGTTGATAAATTGAAATGTCAGGCTGAGGTACAGCACAGCTTTTACAATCGGATAAACAGAGGTTCAAATCTCATATTCACCACTGTGTGACTTAAGCAAATTAAATAACTTCTCTTAGTGTGTTTCTTTATCTTTAAATAGAGATGATAATGGTACCCAGCTCATCAACACTGTTATGATGATGAAATGAGATGAGTCATGTAGTGTTGGCAGAGTATCTAAAACCCAAAAGGCATTCACAAAATGTTAGGTTTTATTTTTTATATAGTCAATGTTAGAGAACTATATAAAGGCATGCTTAACTACTTTGTATTTGAATACATAAAAGGTACCTAGCTACCCTACTTTTATACTTTTCCATTCTTTATCAATTTTTCATAATCTCAATCTTCCTTAACTAGAAAATATGAAATAAGGTGAAGTATTTAGTATCTTACCCCAAAAAAATTTCCCCATAGGATGTCCAGGTCTAGCAAGGCTTCCAAACAACATTTCCTTTCTGTTTGCATCAGAAGGTCTTGCAAGCTGATATTCTGTCAGTTGTAAAGAAACACACTTAATTACATGAAATTCAGTTATCTGCTTTATTATCTAGAAACTCAAGCCTAAAGAACTAAAAGTAAGGAAATAATAAAATTATTTTTATGAATCGTGTTTTTTTTAAGATTTTATTTATTTATTTTTAGAGAAAGGGGAAGGAAGAGAGGGAGAGAAACATCAATGTGTGGTTGCCTCTCATGCATTCCCTGCGGTCAACCTGGCTAGCAACCTAGGCATGTGCCCCAACTGGGAATCGAACTGGCAACCCTTTGGTTAGCAGGCCAGCACTCAATTCACTGAGCCACACCAGCCAGGCCATAATTTTCACACACTGATTTCAACCCATTCTCAAAACTATATGAAGAAAAACATACTAAAAGCATCTGAGACAGAGAATATAGAATATAGTTCCTAGGCCCCCAAAAGTAGGAAATTTTTCCTTGGTTATTATGGTTTTCAATTCACTCAAATATTTGTCTGAGCCTATGATAAAATAGACACTGTGGTGGGAAAGTAACAAAAGTGAAAAAAATAAATTCTTGATTATAAGGAGCTACTAGAGTTAGAAGGAATCCCACTCTCTTGTTACAAATAAATTTAGATCCACAGTTGGTGATATTTCAATAAGTAAAACACAAGTTGACTGGGTTCCAAATAGACGGCTCTTTACATTCATCTGCAGTTTACACAGTGAACTATATTGAATATATAGTGAACTACAGTGAATATATTAACATTATTAGACACTGAATCAAGCCAAGGAGGAAAATAATACAAAAGGAGGAACAAGTACAGAGACCTTGCCTCTTCAGTTGCCACAAGCCAAGCCTAACCTATATGAACTGGAAGTCCACCCAAGTGTAGTATTACATTTTTCTAATGCTCAAATAATGCAGGACAGGTTAACCTACAATGGTGCTATTTATTAGTACTCTGTAATTAATATTTTTAGCACAGCTCTATAATAAAGCCTCACCCTGTATAAGCACAGTTTTCTTTATGGTCTTCATTCTTTAAATGGCAAAGATAAGAAAAACTGTCAAAAAATAAAATTAAGCCCTGGCTGGCATAGCTCAGTGGATTGAGCGTGGGCTGTGAACCAAAGCATCGCAGGTTCGATTCCCAGTCAGGGCACATCCCAGGGTTGCAGGCCATGGCCCCCAGCAACTGCACATTCATGTTTCTCCCTCTCTTTTGCCCTCCCTTCTCTCTCTAAAAATAAATAAATAAATCTTTTAAAAAATAACATACGTTTAAAAAAATAAAAAAAAATGCATTTCCTGCTCAGGGATTTAGTTTTTTTCATCCATAAATGTATCTCAATGATTTTTAGAACTACCAAAATTCAAGCTACAAAGTACCTACACACACAGCAACAAAAGATAAGCTATTTAAATATCAGGATGGTATTAAAAATAAAGCCTCAGAGAAATTCTCTCCAGGCAAAGAATATGTGAACTTTTAAAGTTTTAATACTCTGTATTAGCTTTAAGAATTAGGCTCCTGCCCTGGCTGGGTAGCTCCATTGGTTAGAGTATCATCCCAATACACCAAGGCTGTGGGTTCAATCTCTGGTCAGGGCACATACAAGAAGCAACCAATGAATACATAAGTAAATGAAACAATAAATTGATATTTCTCTCTCTCTCCAAAATCAGTAATAAATTTTTTTAATTTAAAAAAAAAAGAACTAGGCTCCTGCCCTGCCAAAGATTAGTCACTATGGTAAACCCTCAAAAAACAAAGGCTGAAAAAATAAAAATGTACCACCCTTTTATTTCAAATCTATATGATTATACATTTAATGGCTTCAGGAATAGACATGACACATCTATCTCAATTTAGTCCTTATCATATAGAGATAAAATGGTCTAAAGTGATAAAGAATGATAAATGTGTTAAAAAATAATTGGCAATGAAGAAAAAAGTGGTAAGACATAAGGCACTGCTCTTACCACTATCAACAGCTTCAACTTCACGGTCAATTGCATCTCTGATCATTAGTGGATGGATGAAGAACTGGGCCCATCTGAAAAAAATAAACTGGCATTTCTATTATTGTTCAGTAAAAGCTTTTCATCAGCCAATATCTTACTTTTTAATCAAGAAGTTTTACTAAGTTGAATGTACTTCATAATCACGCATGTAAAATCTAAACAATATTCTGCATTTCTATATTTTAAAGCCTACAAACTGCTTTTTATATTATGAAATTAAAGACCCATGCAAAAAAGCATATAAAACAAACATACAGGCTAGTGGATAACTATAAGGAAAACACCTCTGTGGGCACAACCTAGATCAAGAAATAGACAACTGTCAGAACTCTAGAAGCACCCAGCACCTCCTTTATTCTTACAGTTAATATCCTGAACGTTATTGTAATCACTTCTCTGCTTTTCCTTATAGTTTTACCACCTACATATATTGATATATTTCTAGACCAGTGTTTCTTGACCTTTCTTATTTCATTATCAACCCCAGGAAGGCTTTGCAGAAATTTTTTCCTAATCACTCTATTCAATTTTAATACCACAGATAGATGGTTTGTTTATACACTGTATCGGTGGCTTTATATATAAAAAGTATATAAAGCCTATTCTCTTTATTCAATGCATGGTTACAAATAATAAAATGACATTTTTTAAATTAAAGAAAATTTTAGATTTTTCAAATTGATTTTTAGAGGGGAAGGGAGAGAGAGAAACATCGATCTGTTGTTCTACTGATTTATGCATTCATGGGTTGTTTCCTGTATGTATGAACAAACGAAATGTATATATCCATACAATGAAATATTTAGCGATGAAGTACTGATACATGCTACAACATGGATGAACCTTGAAAATATTATGATAAATTTAAAAAGCCACTCACACAAAGATCACATATTGTGAGATGCCACTTACATGGCATTTCACAAATCTTACATTTTACAAACGAAGAAATGAGACACAGAGAAGTCAGTTTCCCACGAACCCTCAGCTAGCAAATGGTCAGCACACAGTCCAAGGCAACCTGGCTCCACAATTTGTATTCAGAAATATTATACTATACTGTTTCTCAAAACGAATGGCTTTTGTACAAGATGTCCTGGTCAATTATTTGAGGGACTCCAAGGCACTTTGCTTAGCCCTAAGGAGCACACAAACAAATTCTACAGTACCCTTGTGCTCCATATGTGAAATCATAGAATATGTGATGTGGTCTTTTGTGAGTAGCTTTTTAAATGTGACATGTTTTCAAGGTTCATCCATGTTGTGGTATGTATCAGTACTTCATGTCATGGCTAAATAGTATTTCATTATACGGATATATACCACTTTCTGTTTGTCCATACATCAGTTGAGGGACGGCTAGTTGTTTGCACTTTTCTGTTATGAATAATGCTGTTATGATTATTTGTGTACATAAGTGGGTTTTGAAGCTCACTTAGTGAAGAAACTTTCAACTAGCTACTAGATATTCACTAAGATATTGTCAACATTTTTTCTTTTCAGTACACGGCATAATAGCTTGAATAACTTCTGATGAATTAAATAATAAAACAGAATATTTTTATTTAATTCTAAAACTCACTCAAAGTTTTAGAATCAAATAAAACAAAGGATCAAACTTACATCCACCATGGCAACCAACTGGCAAGTGCAAACCATCTGTAGCAACAACTTCAAGATCAATCATTTGCAAGTCCTCCAATCATCTATCCACCAGTTTTGTAGCTCTGACATCACATACACTTTGTCTATCTTCCACAAACTCAATGTCAGTATAAATGGTTATATGAACTCAAGAATAACTCAAAAAGAAGTTAAATAGCAAGCAAAAAATGTTGCTAGGTCAGACTAAGCTTTGGAGGGCCATAAACCATTATCATATCAAATATTTTCTTACCCGCCCTGCAAAGAGAACACTTTCATCCCCACAAGAACGTACGTAGTAGACAATATAGTTTTGTTTTTCAACTTTATATAGATAGAAATAAACTGTGTATTCTTTATGTCTAATTTATTTAACTCAATACTAAGTTTTTACAAATATTTTTTAATCCTCATCTGAGGACATTTTCACTGCCCCTAGAGAGAGAGGAAGGGAGAGACAGAGAAACTTCAAACAGTTGCCTCCCATATGCATCTGGACCAGAGATCCAACCCACAACCTAGGTATGTGCCCTGATTGAGAATTGAATGCACAGTCCTTCAGGGATGGGACAACACTCCAACTGAGCCATGTTGGCCAGGGAAGCACTATATTTTTAATATTCATCCATCACTAGTACATGCAGCTGTGATTCTTTTCATTGCAGTAGAGTATGACACTGAATTTATTAATCCATTCCACTGCTGATGGATAATTGGGTTTATTTCATGTTTGGGCTACTATGAACAATGCTGCCATAAACATTAACATCCTTAAAATTGTGCACTGGGCCACATGTGAATGAAAGGAACTCCTAGGTAATAGTATACATGTGCATATGTTCAATACCATTAGCTAATACCAAACTTTTTCAAAGTGATTGTACTAATTTATACTTGAATCAACAGTTTCAATTCCTCCATTTCTCCTCAACCCTTACTTGGTATTGTCAGACTTTAAAATTTTCTGCAACTTTTAGGATAATTAAATCTCTTAATGGTTTTCTTCATATTTTCCTGATTCCTAATGAGGGTGAACACTATCTCATATGGTTATTAATAGCTTGAATTTCTTCCGTAAAATGCATGTTTTCATGCTTTTTTTCTATTAGGTGGTACTTTTTCTTATTGATTCTAGAAATATATATAGTCATCCATTTATATATGATATAATTATGTTACATATAATTATACATATAAAATCTAATAGTTAAAATTCAATGATAGTTATTCTAAATATAATGTATTACAAATATATTCTTCTACTTTCTAGTTGCTTTTTCACACTATAGTACCTTTTAATAAACATAATATATATTTTTCCTTTTTGTTTTGTGCTTTTTGTATCTGATTTGATAATTCTTATCTGAAGTCACAAATCTCTAAATCTTTTAGTTGTACTCTTCACTTTTTGGCCTGTAATAGAATCCATTGTGAGGCAGGGATTCCATCTAGTTTTTACCATTATAGAAGCCCAACTGTTTTGACATCATTTCTTTAAAAAGCTCTTTCACCACTGTACCATATTGTCCCTATTAAAAATCAAGTGTCCACATAAATGCTAGTCTATTTCCAGGGTCTCTATTCTATTTCATCATCTCTTTGCTTAGCCCCATGCTAACATCACAATGTCCTAATTACCAAATAGATCTTAATATCCCATAGGTCAATTCCTGCTACCTTGTTATTTTTCTACTTCAAAAGTATCTTGGCTATACTTAGCCCTCTGCATTTCTTATAAACTTTAGAATTACCTTGTCTTATTTAAAACTAAATAAGTCTTCTGAGATTGTGATTGTGATATCACTAAAACTGTACATTAACTGGGGAGAACTGACATCAAATTCCATCCAACTGGCTCCAGAGCCAGAGCTCCTTTCATTCTAGTGCACTGTCCCCCCATAGAGTCTCCATACGCTGTGCACCCCTACATGAGAGCTGAAACGAAAAAGCAAGGTGTTGCTTTGTTCAACCTCAGCTGAGAATGTGTGTGTCAGCAACTCAACTTTTTCACAATAATTTACAAAACTGTTCACATGTCCATGAATGACTGTAAAAGCATCATATTGATTTTGGAATTACAAATAAATTTTAGTGAGCATGTGAATTCTCCACAAATAATGAGAATTGTTTGTACAAGATTACACATGAAAATAAAGACAGTTTTACTTATTTTCCAATCTGCATGCCTCTCATTTTATTTTCTGGTCTAACTGCCCTAGCTCAAACCTCCACTTCAATGTTAAACAGAATGGTGATAGCTGACATCTTGATCCTGATCTTCGGGAAAAGGCTTTCCATGTATCACCATTATGTATGATATTAGTTGTGGGTTATTCATAGATACTCTTTATCGGGTTGAGAAAAATTTCCTTTTATTCTCAGTTTAAGTGTGTTATTGGTAAAGGGTGATGGATTTTGTCAAATGTCTTTTCTGTTTATATTGAGATTGTATCTTGAAATGTGACTTTTGCACATCTATTAATTTGGCAATATTACCTTGATTTTTATATGGTGAACCAACCTTGCATTCTTGGAATAAATCCCACCTGGACATGGTGTATAATTTTTATATGTTGCTGCATTCACTTTCACAGTATTGTGTTGGGGATTTTTGCTTCTCTATTCATAAGGGATACTGGTCTGTAGTTTTCTTGTGAAATCATTATCTAGACTTGGTATCAGAGCAACAGTGGCCTTTTAGACTGAGTTAGAAAGTCCCTCTTCTTCTATTTTTTTGAAAGTATTTATGAGGTATTAGTGTTAATTATTCTTTAAATACCTGATAGAATTCACCAGTGAAACCATCTGGGTCTATACTTTTCACTTGGAAAGTTCTGGATTACTAATCCAATTTCTTATTACATCGCTATTCAGATTTTGTTGTATTGAGTCGGTTTCAGTAGTTTGTGTCTTTCTAGAAATTTATACATTTCAACCTGGGTTATCTGTTTGTTGGCATATAATTACTTACAGTATTCCATTATACTCCTTTCTGTTTTGGTAAGATCATAGCAATGTTCATTCTTTCATATCTGATTTTAACAACCTAAGTCTTTTTTTCTTGGTCAGTCTACTTGAAGGTTTGTCCATATGTTGCTCAAATAACCAACTTTTTAAAAAATTTTCCCTATTGTTCTTCTATTCCCTATTTCATTTATTTCCACTGAAAGTTTAATATCCTTCCTTCTGCTTACTTAGATTTAGATTGCTCTTTATTCTCTAGTTAATTAAGGTGAAAGTTTAGATCATTGACTAGAGATCTTTTTCTTAATGAGGTGTTACAGCTATAAATTTCCCTTTGAGCACTGTTTGCGATGCATCCCATAAATTTTGGTATGTTGTTTTCATTAGTCTTTAAGTATTTTTAAATTTCCTTTGTTGTTTTTTCTTTGACCCACTGATTATTTAGGAGTATGTTGTTTATTTTTTACAGATTTGTGAATTTCCCATCTTTCCTTCTATTATTGACTTCTCATTTTATTCCATTACAGCTAGAAAATATATTTGGTATAATTTCAACCTTTCAATATTGGGAATTGTTTGACAATCTATTGTATGTCTATGCTGGAGAATGATTCATACTGCACTTAAGAACGTAGTTTTTTTTTCTGATTTGGAGTGAAGTGTTCTATAGACGTCTATTGGTTTATACTGTTGTTCATGCCTTCTATTTCTTGTTGATTTAACCAGTTGTTCCATCCTTTACTGAAAGTGAGTTCAATAGTTACATCTGCAACTATTATTACTGAATTGTGTACTTCTCCCTTCATTCTGTCAGCTTTTGCTTCATGTATCTGGAGCTTTTTTGATAGATAAATGTGTTTATAACTGTTATATAATTAACCCTCATAAATCAATCATTATAAAATTCCTTTGTCCCTAATAACAATTTTGGTTTTAAAGTCTATTTATCTGATATTAGTATAGCCACTCCAGTTCCCTTTTAATTATTTTTTATTAAATTTATTTTAACATAACATTAATATAATACATTATACTAACAAATTAATATAATTCTATCTTTTCCCACAATCTACTGGTATACTGTAATCTAAAATGGTCTTATAAACAGCATGTATAGTTGAACTGAGTTTCTCTACCCATTCTACTAACATCTGCCTTTTGGAATGCTTAATTCATTCATGTTTAATTTATTAATAAGGAAGAATTTATGTTTGCCTTTGCTATTTGTTTTCTATAAGTTTTGTCTTTTTCTCCTTCTAATCCTCCATTGCCAACTTCTTTTTGTGAAAATAGGTATTTTCAAGGGTACCATTTTAATTCTCTTGTCTTTTATTATAGTTTTATTTTCTTAACATAACTTGTAATAATTCATTACAAGTTAATATAAAAACTTTGCTTCTATTTGTTTTCCCTCCTTTGTGCTATTGCCATAAAAATTGTCTTTATACAGTATATACCTATCAAAAGAGATTTATAATTTTTACATTGTACAGGCAGTTGTCTTTTAAATCACATAGAAGAAAAATTTACAGAAAGTATATACTGTCTTTAATATTTATCTATGTAGTTACCTCTACCAGTGCACTTTATTTCTTCGTGTAGATTTAAGTGTCCTTTCATTTCATTATGAAGGACTGCACTTAATATATCATACAGAGAAGATCTGCTAGTGACAAATTTTAATTTACTGTCTCAATTTCTCCATTTAGAAAAAATGTTTTTGCTGGATATAAAAATTCTTGATTGATAGCATTTTTCTTTCAGCATTTTACATCATACTATTGCCTTCTTATTTTTTTAATTTTTGCCCCTGACCCCAACTATTGCCCTCTTACTTCCATGGTTTCTGTTGGGAAATCAGCTGTTTACCTTATTGAGATTACCTTGTATGAGACAAGCTGCTCCTCTCTTGCTACTTTCAAGATTTTCTTTATATTTTGTTTTTGATAGTTTCATTACAATGCATCCTGTTGTGGATATTATTGTTTTTATCCTTCTTAGACTTTGTTTAGCTTCTTGACTATGCAGATTCTTGTCTCTTAACAAATTTGGGAAGAATTTGCTATTATATCTTCAAGAATTTTCTTCTATAGCCCTTTCTCATTTTCCTTTTGGAACTCCCACGATGCATATATTACTATGTTTAATGGTGTCCCACAACTCTCTGAAGCTCTTTATTTTTCTTTATTTTTTAAAATTTTTTTACTCAGACTAGGTAACTTCAATTGACTTATCTTCAAGTTTGTTCATTTTTTTCCCTTTGATAACTCACATCTGCTGTTGATCCCCTTTATGAATTTTTATTTGAGTTATACTTTTCTTTTTTTTTTTTTTAAAGATTTTATTCATTTATTTTTAGAGAGGGAAGGGAGGGGGAGAGAGAGAGAGAGAGAGAGAGAGAGAGAGAGGGAAACATCAATGTGTGGTTGCTGGGGGTTATGGCCTGCAACCCAGGTATGTACCCTGGCTGGGAATCGAACCTGGGACACTTTGGTTCCCAGCCCACGCTCAATCCACTGAGCTATGCCAGCCAGGGCTGAGTTATACTTTTCAATTCCAGAATTTCTATTTGATTCTATTTACTAATGTGTATCTCTTTATTGATATTCTCTATTTCGTGAGACATCCTTCTCATACTTTCCTTTAGTTCTTAGATACTTTTCTTTAGTTCTCTGAACATATTTAAAATAGCTAATTGAAACTGTTTGTCTAGTAAATTCAGAATCTGTGCTTTCTCAGGGACAGCTTATAGTGACTGCTGTTTATGGCCCATACTTTGCACCTCTCATCATTTTCTGTTGAAAACAACATTTTAAGTAATATAATGAAAATCAAGATTCTCCTCCCTCCTCAGGGTTTGTTGTTATTGTGGAATGCAATTGTGGCTGTTTATTCATAAAGTGCCTTTCTTAAACTAATTCTGTGAAGTCTGTGTTCTTGAACAGGTTTGGTTAGCTTAGGCTAGCTTTGACAGGTTTAGTTTAACTGCTTAAGATAAAGATTATCTTAAATCCCTGTAATTGGTAAGTCTCCTAGCCTTGGCAAGGGGCTCTGTGTGCATATTGGGGCACACCTTCAGCATTTACTGCCGTAGCCATCACTTCCTGCTTTCACAGAGACTCAAGGTCAGCCAAAGTAAGGCCTTAAGGCCTTTTCAGATCTTTGTTGAGCATGCATACTGCCCTGGACCTGGCACAACCGTATGCATGTATATGGCCTTCAAGATTCCCCAAAATGTATTAGGTTTTCAATTTTAATGATCACATCTCAGTTCAAGATGTTCTTTTTGTCCTGACAGGGTAGTTGGTTAGAGCATCAACCCAATTTGTCAAAGTTGTGGATTTGATCCCCAGTCAGGGCACATACAAAAGCAAACAACGAATGCATAAATAAGTGGAACAAATCAGTGGGTTTTTTTTTTCTCTTTCCCTCTCTCTCTAAAAATCTATAAATTTAAAACAATTTAATTAAAAAGGTTATTACTTTTCTTTTTCAAATCTCAGTTTCTTTATTCCTTGAAATTGTATTTAAACTCATCTATTTCTTTAAAAACATAAGAGATAATCACTTTTATAATTTATGTCTAATTGTGAAAATATCTAAGATTTCTAAGGCATTAGAGAAACCTTTTTTTGTTATCTATTCTTATTTAAATTGTTGTTTTCTTGTGTGCCTGCTATGTGTGACTGAATGCTGATCATTTTACTTCAAAAACTATAGGAGTAATGTAAGGCATGGGATTAATCCTTTTGAGAGGATTTGTGTTTGCTTCCCACAGACATCAGAGAACAATAACAGCTCTGGATGATGTTAAATAACAATCAAAACTTCAGGTTCTTTAGAAGACTCAGGCATTTTGAAACTAGGTTGTAATTCCTCAAGACAGCTTATTCATTTCTTCAACCTGAGGGTGAAGCCACTGGAGTCCCAGCTTATTATGAGGAGGATCTCCTGTTAGATATCACACTTTGTGGATGTCCTGGACTTTGATGTTTCTGGCCCTCACCCTGAAATACTTATTTAAAAAGTTCAAATTTATTGAAATTAGAAAATGTCACCAGGGCAAGAGCAGCTTCCATTCTCATTTACTTTACTAGAGTAAAAATTCAGTCATTCCCTCAACTTTTTACTTAAATGGTCCAATACACTGATAAACAATGTGACCTGTGTGAGGGAATTGGATTTAATCGACCTATTAAAAAATAATGACACAATCTATATAAGTTGCAAATGATTCAAAGACTTTTTATTCCTCACTAACTGTAGAAGTATACTATTATCATATTTATTATAGTGCCTGCAATACTTATTGCTCTGTCACTACCAATTAAGGCATGAAGTCATGATTTGATATTCTTAATTTCTCCTATTAATTCAGTAGCATTCTTCTTAAATCTGTTAGATTCTTTTTTTAAGAGACAGATGAAGAAAAGAAGAGAGATAAGAGAAACACTGATTTGCTGTTCCACCCATTCATGCACTAACTGGTTGATTCCTGTATGTGTCCTGACCAAGGATCAAACCCACAACCACAGTATATCAGGATAACACTCTAACCAATTAAGCTACCCAGCCAGGGCTCTTTATTATTATTTTTAAGTAGAAATAAATATGTATAGATCTTCTGATTTCCTAAGGCAGTCCTTAAATAAAAAATGTATACAACTTCTAACAGACCTAGGCAGGCCTAGGAGGAATGAAAAATCACCAGGTGGGAAGCTGCACCATGGGAAAATGCCTGCCTGGGAAACTGCCTGCCGACCCTACCCAGGACAAACAGATGCTGGCCAAGACTGGTTTGGCTTACCCAGCATAACAGGATGCAACTTTAACCTAAGGCTGACAAGATGCTTCAAGAACAACAGTCAGCAGAAATGGCAACCAGCAACCAGCTGTAGTCAATCAGACTCTGACACCCTAACCAGTTACCCTCCGCAGGTTTTTGCACTTAAAAATCCTGCCCTAACAACAACCGCGTGAGACTTAACCTCCCTTGGTTAGCTCCCCAACCTCCCTGGGTTGGCTCCACTTTCTCCACTTTCCCCCCACAAGTCCCAACCTCCTTTGGTTGGCTCCACTTTACCCTCTTTTTCCCCACTAATAAATCCTGCTCCTTAGCTCTCTGTGTCTGTCTGGTTTCTTGAACAACTCCAACCTAACAACCTCTTTAAAAAGAAATGAAACAAGTTATTTAAACTATACCAAGTTTCATCATCTCTCAGGTGGTCAGAATTTATTCAACATATCTTTTGCCTATTCTTTTTTCCAATGAAGTAGGTTTTTTCCTTCTTTATATTTGGTCTGTTGCTTAAGATTTCAACGTCAGAATAAAACTTGTCTATTGTTTAAGATTTCTTCAAATGTATAAAGACATGTCTGGATTTTGTAAACCTTGAGAGCTAAGAACTTTGAGCAAACATGCAGTCATTCTCAGAGTATTCCTGATTTTCTAAATTTATAGAAAAACTAATTTTGGGCATTTGTACTGCCTTCATTGGTTTCTTTTGTCTCTATTCTTTTGTTTGTTATTTTGTAATTAAATGTTTAATTACATAAACAGAGTATCAAGTGTATGTGCTGTACATATGTCCTTAGCATACAATTAAAAACAGCTATAACAAGCCCTGGCTGGCGTAGCTCAGTGGATTGAGTGTGGGCTGCGAACCAAAGTGTCGCAGGTTTGATTCCCAGCCAGGGCACATACCTGGGTTGCAGGCCACGACCCCCAGCAAAGCAACCACACATTGATGTTTCTCTGTTTCTCTCTCTTTCTCCCTCCCTTCCCTCTCTAAAAATAAATAAATCAATAAAATCTTTTAAAAAAAAGTGTAGCTTTAAAAAAAAATTAAAAAAAACAACAACCCAGCTATAACATATTGTAAAAACACAGGTATGGTCCAGGCTGTTGTGGCTCAGTGGACTGAGTGCTGGCCTGTGAACCAAAGGGGCCAGTTTGATTCCCAGTCAGGGAACATGCCTGGGTTGCAGGCAAGGTCCGCAGTAGGGGGCACATAAGAGGCAACTATACATTGATATTTCTCTCCCTCTCTTTCTCCCTCCATTCCCCTCTCTAAACATAAAATAAATAAAATCTTTAAAAAAGTAAAATAAAATTAATAAGCATGTCCTCAGGTAAGAGTTAAAAACAAAACAAAACCTTCTAATAATGTATTGATATGAACTTTCTTGAAAACATTTTTGTTGTGAATAGCAAAAGTTTCACCAAAATAAAAACCCTTAAAATATACATACAAATATACTCAGCAAGTTCATTTCTTAGAACTTAATTAAAAGAAATAATTAAGAATGTAGGCAAAGAGCCCTGGCTGGTGTGGCTCAGTGGACTGAGTGCCAGCTTGGGAACCAAAGGGTCGCTGGTTAGAATCCCAGTCAGGGCACATGCCTGAGTTGCGGGCCAGGTCCCCAGTAGGGGTGCTGGAGAAGCAACCACACATTGATGTTTCTCTCCCTCTCTTTCTCCCCCCTTCCCCTCTCTCTAAAAAAATAATAAAATAAAATCTTTAAAAAAAAAGAATGTAGGCAAAGAATAGGATATTCATCATAACATTACAATACTAGAAAACTGGAAACAACTCAGCTGTCCAATAATACATAATTGGTTTAATACATTTGATATATCTATACAATGAAAATAATATACAATCATTTAAAACTGTTTTATAAGTTATACAATGATTTAAAAATGATACACCTTGTTTAAAAACATAAAAGGATATAACAATATGATCCAATATACAGTAAAAATATAGATGCTTATATACCAAAACATTAGCCATGGTTATCTCTAGATTATAAAATCAGGGGCAATCTTATCTCTAGTGCTTCTCTGTCTTCCAGAATACATTATTTACAAAACCAAAATGTGTTTTTGGGGGATGGTTAAATCTTTAATACAAAACTAAGTTTATACACTAAGGGTTAAGGTGTACTTAGTACTTTCTTCTTTTCTCCAAATAAAGTATTCTTATACTTCTATAGAATTAGAGTACTGCTTAAAAAGAAATACATAGAACAATGTCCAATATTTCAATTTGTATGGTGCCATTACATAATTAAAATAAAAATACATTTTGAGTTAGTTACCTATCCAGGGCTTCCTTGAAGTATTTTCTCTGGACATCAAACTGAAAGACTGTACGTTCACAATCGGTTGAAGCATTGTCACTACCTCCATGTTTCTTCAGGAAGGCATCAAATCCCATTTTCATCTGGATACTTCAAACTACCCATGAATACCACTTAAGTGGAAAGAACACAAAGTCACAGGACATAAAAAACATAGACAATGTTTTCATTATCAAGGAGGAAATTTCTCATACGTAAAAAAAAATGGAAGAAGTAATATCAACACATTAACAATATTTATGTCTGGCTAATTCTTTATTATACTACTTACAATTTTTCTCTAATGCTCATATATTTTAAACTCAAAAACTAAACATTTTATTTTTAAAGAAAAAATATATATGATTTGTAAAAAGTTAACATGTAAACATAAGCATATATGCAGATAAATGTTACTATAAAAACTCTTAAAGTGAGTTTACCATAAAATAGCTTAGAAAACTAGAATATAAAGAATAATTCAGAAAAACAAACTCAAATTTAAGTATAACTGTATAGCATTTACATAAGTTTTAGTCAGTTACCAAATTAAACTGAATATTGTCTATTTTGTTTTTTATTAATCATGCCTCTCTTTCTATTTTGTGTATTTCTGATGCTATGACATCTTAGCGCCTGGCTAACCATGAACAGGACTGCTCCTCTCCAAGGCTACAGTCTAAATTCCTAGAGACTGACAATTGTCTCCTGAATAATACCTGAATAATAATAAAACCTACCTTTTCAAAATGTTTTCTGAGTGGTTTCATTCTATCTCAAAACAAATTACTAAAGAAGATAAAAATTAAGTCTTCACCTGTGATTATTCATAAATATTTTTCTTAGCCTTTTCTCTTATTAAACAGAGACCAGTTAGTTATCTTTGAAATCAACTCATACGAATTTAGAGGAAGAACACACCCAGGAATGATATTTTACAAAGATCTTACTGTGCTCCAAAAAGTGTGCCAGCCCAGGCAGGTCATCCGGATCAGCAAAACTCCCAACTCCAACACAAAGCGCAGCTGCAGACTGGAGTAAGTAGAACATATACAAACAGTGAGTCAATACTAAAGGAATAATACTGAGATCTCATCTGAAGGATTCACTCAGAGAACGAAGTTTTCCAATTGAAAGTAACATAATTCTTTCCCTGATAATCAGGAGGAGCAGCAGCAAAGTGAAACTCACCAGAACTGTGTCAGTTTCACCCTGCTGCTCCTCCTCTTGCCATCCTGCCAAATGCTGAACAGGTGTAGACCTAAGGGAAAAAGCGAAAAGAAACAGAAAAAAGGGAAGAGGGACTGGCCCAGCCCACTGAAATAGCATTTTGTGTCAGCATTTCAGAGTTCTGACCCAAGTTTGTTTCCTGATTATTAGATTTCAGAAATCTGAAGCATAACATATTATATATAGATTATCTCTAAAAATCTCTAAGTAATAAATGGCTCTTGTGTTCAGCAACTCAGTTACTACATGTAAAATTTCTCAATGGTACTCAGAAATTTTTGTTTTTATTAAAACAGGGCATTAATAAAACCACATGTCAAGAAATATCTAACAAGCCTGGCTGGCATAGCTCAGTGGATTGAGCATGGGCTGGGAACCAAAGTTGTCCCAGGTTCGATTCCCAGCCAGGGTACATTCCTGGGTTGCAGGCCAGAAACCCCCAGCAACCTGCATATTGATGTTTCTCTCTCTCTCTATTTCTATCTCTATCTCCCTCCCCTTCCCTCTCTAAAAATAAATAAATAAAATCTTAAAAAAAAGAAAATATCTAACAAAGAGAATAAGTAATGATTTAAAACAGAAAATCGTGAGTAATTAAAGCAATACAGAACTGAACTTTAAAGAGGTTTTTTAGTTCTTCACTTTTTATTGAAGATATATAGGATATATTACATGTCTACTGATAGTAATTTTCCATACCTTGGGAAAACCAGAGTTTTTACCAAAATACATAGTCAAGAGGTACACCAAACTTCACTTTTAAAAAATGATTAGGGCATACCATTTGTCATTTTAAGTTAAAAGACACAAAAAAGGAGAGAAAACTGTCCATTTAAATCACTGAAGATAGGAAGTTGAATTATTAACTTTCCTAAATTTTATAAATGTCAATTTTAAAAGGTTAATACATTTGGTGACACAGCTTATTTGGGGAAATGGTTATCTTCTTAGAAAGAGAGTTTTTTAAAAATAGCATGTACATGATATAAAATGTAACTGTGTGTGAGAAAATGAAAGTATGTTTGCAGAAGTATCAAACTGCCTCACTTGATACTGTTTGATATTTTAAAGACTTAGGCCTCGTAATCTTAGTAGTTAAAACATTGGGAAACAGCCACTTCTTCAAACCACAGTGCTAAACCCGTCCTGTGATATTTAATAGATGCCTAACCTGCTTTCAGCTCCAAACCACCCCATAAAGATTTCTTGTCTGGACCAGCAGGGTTGAAGACATTTTCCTATAAGTTGACTTAGACCAGAGTCTATCAGTCAGCTCTGACCACAGCAAAAACAGGCTCTGCAATGCTTAGAAAAGAAATTCATACTTGAGAATTACTTCCCAAGAAATTCATACTTGAGAATTCACTTAAGAAAGCCCCTGAACAAATCATAACTCAGTATTTATCATGCTTAAGTTTCAATCTTGTTACTTTCTCAAACCCTTCAGATCAAGAACAACTTCCTTTGGGAGGAGAAAATTATAGGGGGACAAAAACAATGACCCAGAAAAGTAGTTAACTTTTTGATTAAATAAGTGTTCTCTAACACATCAACATATTATTCTTCCCACTTCCAATATTTCTCATTTACCTTAAACAAGGTTCACATTTTCAAATAAAAATCAAATAGTAAAAACCACTGCAAAACCCTACCCAATTTTTAAGCCACCTCTTATCTAGGCTACTTTATTTCCCTTCTACAGACACTGATTCAATGACTATAAACTATTTTTCATTGTTATTATAATCATGGGCTCTTTCCTTTCACTACTTTACCCACTGAATCTGAATCAAAACATTATGATCATCTCTTTAAAGTACATTAGGTTCCTTTCTAATAAAATCCAGAAAATTAGCTATCAATATTTTATGAAGGAATATACCATACTGAGTACTCAAAAAAGAAAGGCAGTATCTAAGCCACTTTTTAAATGATCATTTGAGTCTGACCTTGCTGCTTCCAGAAGAGGTAAACATTTAGAGTTTGATCCACAGAAGCAAAATGAAAAGGAATACCAAAAATACTAGATGCACATCCTCATTTGTCAAAGGAGTTCACAATTGCTATATAAACCTAAGATATTTTATTGTCTTGACAGTAAAATTGGCTGTCAGCACAATTTTTTTAATTTAACCTGAGTTTTGCTTATTAATTGACAGAAGATATAAAGAACTCCAAAGAAGAAGAAAAGCCACTAGTAGATACAGGAAGAAACTTACAGATAGGGAACGTTCAGTCATGAAGTTATAACACAATCAGTATTAGTGCTAAAATGGACCTCAAAAGTTATATAATCTAATCCAGTTTTAGAAATCAGAAAATGAAAAGGCCTACAATCATCCAGAAAGATTAGGACAGAGCCAGAATTAGAACTCAAGTTTCCTGATTATTAGTATTCTAACTATTAATAATCTATATGGAATTATGAGATCTATTTTAAAGGGAATTTACTGATTCCCAATTTATTTATAAAGACCTTAGTATACACTATCAAGTGATATTTCTATGCATTTTCCCCCTAGTATTTTGGTTTTCCAAGCTAAAACCACTTGGCCTATCATGTAACCCCAAAACAGCCATTGCTCATAATCTGAATAGCAAGTGGCAAATAAGATTTAATCCCCCCACCAACTTAACGGACTAGCATAATCTTCTTTTTAAAAAAAATTTTCCAGGAAGAGTGACTGTCAAATGATTTATTTAAAACCTATCTACTACTTGTATCTCATACCTTCCTATCTTTGAGGACTGACTACTTTATAGTCTAATACATCTGACATCTAGATTTTTGGTTTAGTAATCTGAAATGTTATTCATTTGTATGTGGGCTATACCATGGTAAATGTATTATCAATATTCAACAAACTGTTACCTCCATAGTCCAGTCACAGTGCCGCATTGGGGAGTCTTCCCCATTGGCCAAGATGGCAGCAGGGGGAGGTTCTTACACTGACTATGCCAATAGCTAAAAGAATGAATGGATAGGGCCTGAGTGCATCAAACTCTAGAAAGATGAATGGACAGGACCGGAGCACAATGAAAGCTAGCAGGACAAGTGTATAGAAAAAAAAGCCCTTCCCTCCCTATCCCTATAAGAACTGGGGGTTTGAGAAGTGGGGTTGGTCTTGGAGATGGGAGTCCACCATTCTCCCAGGTCACACAGAGGTTTGAATGAACCTCTTTCCTTTTAACCAGCACCTGCCTCATGAGGTTGGCTTTCCTTGTGGCAGGCAGCTGAACCTGTGTTTTCAGTTGCAAAACTAGCTTTAGCAAACATTTGCTGATCAATTAATTCTACTGTGATGCCTACAAAATATATCCTCTAATTTAAGTATTCCCTATCGCAAAATGAAGGCATTTTTCAAAAATATGCAGAGAAGCGGCTGGCAGGTAATTCATAGGGACACACCAAGGTTGCGGTCCAATCTCTGGTCAGGGCACATATGAGAATCTATCAATCAGTGCATAAATAAATGGAACAAATCAATGTTTGTTTGTTCTCTCTCTCTTTCTAATCAATTAAAAAAAGTTTAAAAAGATATTCAAGAGAAAGGCAGATAACTATAATTGAACAATAAAGTAATTTTTAAAAAGATATCAAGAGAAGGAAATTCTCCCTAATAACTCTCTTCTTATCTATTGGTTGTTATTATATATCACACTAACTAAGCTCAACTCCCCATTTCTATTTCAATTCCTCCAATTTACTTAAGTTATCCACACTTCTGGTGCTTTCCCACCAAAGAAAATAAATCATATTCCATTACCTAGATAGAAATTACCCATATGAAGACTCACAGAATACAGGCCCAGAATCTACACTAAGCCTGTTTTTTTTTTTCTTTTTCCAGTCTCTCCAGAGATAATACACTCTCTTAGTCCTCTATCTCAGGCAAAAAGGATGCAGATCCTTACCTCCTAGCATTTGTTTTAAAACATGTACACATAAATTCAAATTTTACACCAGTGATTATCGCTAAGAGTTATGAGTATGGGTGATTTTTATATTTTGTTTTTTATTTTTCATTTGTTTTTATAATAAACATTTGTCACTTTTATAATCAGAGCAAAATATTTATAAATGTAATCTTTATGCAGAAGAAAGAGACCTTTGCTGAAGATCAAAAGATACAGACTTCTGCCCTGGCTGGTGTAGCTTAGTGGATTGAGTGCTGGCCTGTGGACCAAAGGGTCACCAAATTGATTCCCAATCAGGGAACATGCCTGGGCTGCGGGCCAAGTCCCCAGTGAGGGGCACACAAGAGGAAACCACACACTGACGTTTCTCTCCCTCTTTCTCCCTCCCTTCCTCTCTCTAAAAATAAATAAATAAAATCTTTTAAAAAAGATATAGACTTCATTTTTGTCATTAAGAAATAAAATAGCCCTGGTTGGTGTGGCTGGGTTGGTTGAAGTGACATCCCATACACCAAAGGGTTGTAGTTTTGATTCTGGGTCAGGGCACATGCCTAGGTTGCAGGTTTGGTTCCAGTTAGGGCACATGAAGGAGGCAGCTGATTGGTATTTCTCTTTCACATCAAGGTTTCTCTCCCTCTCTCTTTCCCTCCTTTCCCCTCTCTCTAAAAAGAGATGAGAATGTCCTCTGGTGAGGGAGGGAGGGAGGGAGGGAGGAAATACAAATTTAGAACTTATTCCAAAGAAATACTAAGTTAGAAAATGATAAAATAGACATGATCCACACCTGCTTTTCAGTGGTTTTCTTTCTGGCTTCTGCCCTCTCTTCTAATTCTTCCAATTCATTATCCTCAGTATCAAGAGCATCGTCATCATGTTCATCAACATCATCAAATTCATTTTCATCATCAAAACCCTCTTCATCATCATCTTCTATTTCGGCTCCAGAATCTTCATCATCATCGTCGTCGTCATCATCATCATCGTCGTCATCTTCCTCCTCATCATCGTCCTCATCTTCTTCCTCTTCCTCCTCTTCTTCATCATCTGTTGCATCTCCTGCTTTACCTTCCGTATTACTTAGATCTGAAATCAAAAGTGCCTGCAAACCATTTCGTAATTTGATGTATCTAAAAAAAGAAATTAAAAAATTACATTTGAGTCAGTAGTTCATTACACTACACTATTACAAGTGATCAGCTTAGCAGAATTTTTTAAAAAAATTCAAGTACACACAGCAAAACCAACATTATTTTAAACTAGTCAATTGGTTGCTTCTGGAAGGGGGATCTCAAAACAGCTATCAGTTTCTAAATAGCTGGAGAGAAAGGATGAGAGAGATACTACACTGTATTTTATACACAGTGGTAGGCAAAAGTAGGTTTACAGTTATTTGTATAAAAAATAATGTATTAATAATACAAGAATAAACCATTTTGTATACTCTCAACTATAAACCTCCTTTTGCCTACCACTGTATAGAGTATATTTTATGTAACCTGTTTGTATTTTTTAATTGTGAACTATGAAAATGTATTTACTTATTCACAAACCAAATCTTAGAAGTAAAAATGTTACAAGTTAAAGTCACCATTAAGCCTACCTTACTATTTTCTTAGTTTATAAGTATTTAACAAGCATTCAACCATACCAGAAAACTCAAGAGAAAGAAACATATCCTTCCATATACAGTGCAGGTATGCCAACTTAAATATTAAAGCAAAATCTCACATATTTAAACTCTGTTGATTCCCTCTGGTACAATGTATCTGATATTTTATACCAGTCACAAGGCTGCTTTTATTGACTAAAAAAAAATCTCACAGACTGGTAGCCCTGCAGGAAGATGATTATCTATGTGATTTATAAGACTGCCATGCCAATTTGATTACTGGGTTCGTACTACAAACTTCTCCTATATATACCCATTCTTACATGTGTTATTCTATAAGCACTTACTTAGCATTTAATGTATCAGATACCATGCTATATTAAAGAATAAAGCCACATTCTTCCTCATCAGGCATTAATGCCTAGTACAATATAATACAATTAAGTCAGTACATTACAAAATGATAAACACTTAGCTTGAGCCTTGAAGGTGAAAAAAAAAGTTCATGTAGCAGAAACTGGGAAAATAATGTACAAAAAAAGACAAGGAAGGAGACTCTGGATTAAGACAGAAGAATGAGTATGTGTCCTTTTCTCCTTTCCATATCAAAAATCACACTGAAATAACCTCAATACTCCAACTTACTCCTTGGACCCCCGCCACACACACACACACCTTAAGTCTACCCTCAGCAACGTGAAGAAAGATCAGGCATTTATATTTATAAACATAAATAGGCTCAACTGTCTTCCCCTAAAAGTCTTATGTTGAAGTCCTAACCCCTAGTACCTTAGAATGTGACGGCAGTAGAAACAGAGCCTGTAAAGAAGTGATTAAGTTACCATGACACAATTATAGTGGCCCTAATCTAATCCGACTGGTGTTTTTGTAAGAAGAAACTTGGACACACAGACATTGGACGTGTCTGCACGCACATAAGAAGCCATTGTGAGGACACAGCATGAAGGTGGCCATCTGCAAGTCAAAGAGAAAGGTCTTAGAAGAGACTAAACCTGACACCTCCATATTGGACTTCTAGCCTCCAGAATTTTTAAGAAAATAAATTTCTGTTAAGCCACCCAGTCTGTGGTATTTTGTTATGGCAGCCCTAACAAACTAACACAAAGCCATTTCTCTTTTCAAAAACCATCGATAGCTTCCTATCATGCTTGGAACAAAATCCAAAATCCTTACAAGGGCCTAGATGGCTTCACATAATCTGGTCCAACCTCCCTTCCCATCACTCCCCCTTCACTTTGTTCTGACCAAATGACTTTATTGTTATTTCTTGAACATTCAAAACAGGCTCCTATACCAGGGCCTTTGTGCTTGCTATTGCCCCAGATTGAGTATTTGCAAGGTTGCTCCATGTCTTTCAGGTCTTTCCTGAAATGCTGCCTTTTCAGAAAATTTTTTTAACCATACTATCTAAAATAGCACCCCAGTCAATGTCTACCCTCTCTCATCCTGCTTTAACATTTCCGCACCATTTATCATCACCTGACTTTTTTTTCACCTGTGTGTACCATTAGACTGTTAGCCTGGAGGGCAGGTCTTTTCTTTTTTTCTCCACAGCTAGATCAGCAGCACCTAAGACATTGCTTAGCACTTAGGAAACATTTAACGAATATTTGTTGCCCTGACCAGTGTGGCTGTATTGGTTGGGTGTCCTCCTGCAAAGCTAAAGGTCACCATTTTGATGCCAGTCAGGGCACATGCCTAGGTTGCAGGTTCAGTCCCTGGTAGGGGCACCTGTGAGAGGCAAATGATCAATGTTTCTCTCCCTCTCTTTTTCCCTCCCCTGCCCTCCGTCTAAAAATAAATAAAATCTTTAAAAGAAAAAGCATTTGTTGCTCCTAAAGAGGGCCTAGGATATAATAAGTACCTAAAATCAACTACGTGAAACAAAGTATCAGGTAAGAATCTAACACCTCGTTTTTTAAAAAATATTTTAGGTATATTTTATTGATTATGCTATTACAGTTGTCCCATTTTTCTTCTCTCCTTTATTCCCCTCCACCTTGTACTGCCCCTCCCACCATCATTCCTCTCCCTGCCCACCCCTGCTCCCCGTGCCTTAGTTCATGTCCATGGGTCTTACACATAAATTCTTTGGCTTCTCCATTTAAACTATTCTTAACCTCCCTGTATATTTTAACACCTAGTTTTATATAAATATTATGAGTATACATGTACATGTTAAATGTATACAAAGATATCCTGGCTGCTATGGCTCAGTGGGTTGAGTGCCAGCCTGTAAACCAAAAGGTCACCAGTTTATTTCCCAGTCAGAGCACATGCCTGGGTTGTGGGCCAGGTCTCCAGTTGCCATGCAAGAGGCAACTGATTAGTGTTTCTCTCCCTTTCTCCCTCTCTTTCCCTCTCTCTAAAACATAAGTAAAATCTTCAAAAAATGTTTGTTAATGTATATAAAGTTATAGCAAACAAAAGTATACAAAACAAATGTAACAGTAATGTATATATCCTGTTACTATATATACATAAATATGCACGTGGAGAAAAAAACAGAGCATCATACAAAGAACTTTCATGCCTTAATCTATGATTTCTATCTTTTGTAATAAAAAACATCCATTATATTAAATCACTGTATAATAACAATAATTTAGTAAAAACCCCAAACCCACTCTCTATCAAATTAACACACACACACACACACACACACAAAGAAGCCCTTCGCTTTATAGAGGATTAACTTCCGTAAGTCAACATCAAATCCATTTAAGAGAATCAAGGACAAAATGCTCTTTATCATCACTTCTATTATACACTGTATTTATTAGAAGTCCTAATCAATAAAAAAAATTAAAAATATGCATAAATAGAAAAAATTATGAGGCAAAGATATTGAAAGCAATAAACAATTGCAAATTTATGATAACCTAGAGAATGCAAGAGGATTTTTTAAAATTTTGAGTAATAAAGAGTTCAGCAAAGTATCCAAAATCAAGAAACATGAACAAAAATCATGAACTTCTCTATGTAGCAAAGGTAACCAATTAAAATAAGATTTAATAAAAGAAGCTATTCACAAAAGTAACAGAAACTATAAAACATTTAAATATAAACCTAATAATAGCTCACATTTTAAATGTATTAATTTACATGCCTTAACCCACTTAATCTTCACAATAACTCTAGTGAGCTATTATTCCCATACTTTGGATGAGGAAACTAAAACTTCAGAGGGACTGAACCCAAGCAGAATGGCACTAGGGACAGTTCTTTTCACTGCTGCTCAATACAGGCAACATGAGGAAGTCTAGAAAACTTTACAGGAGAAAATGAAAGACCTGACTAGTCATATGCTGTTGGGTGGGAATACCCAATACTGCAAAGATACAAATTCTTCCCCCCAAATTAATGTATAAATTAAAGGCAATTACAATTTTAAAATCCCAAAAAGATTATTTTGTGGAACTTGATATACTGATTCTCATGTGAATGAGAAACACAAAAAATGCCAAAAACATTTTGAAAAGGGAAAACAATGAGGGTGAACTTCCTTACCAATTATAAAAAGTATTTTAAAGCAATTGAAATCAAAACAATATACTGATACAGGAAAACCTACAGATCAATGAAAGAGAACAGGTTCTAGAAACAGAGAAGAGTTCATAATATTATTGTAACAATGTTTATTATGATTCAATAAATGATGCTGAAACAATAGGCAGTTCACTTTGGGAGAAAAACTAGCCCATCTATAGCTAATTTATACTCAGCATGTAAATAAATTCCAGGAAGATTAGAGCTAAAAGGAAAAACTGTTCTGAAAGTATTTAAAATATTATTATGATACTAAGAAAATCTGGACTAAACAAGACAAAATTCAGAACTATAAAGGAAAAAATGGAAAGATTTCACTATATTCTAATTTAAAACTTTTCTGAAACATCATAAATAAAACAAAAGAATAACTGCATACTGAGAGAAAAGATTAACAAAGAATGTTTGTAATAAATAGTAGAAATCACCCAAACGTCCACAGTTATCCACAGATAGGTTAATATATGAGCTCTCATTGTCATTAATAAAGAAAATAGTGCCTCAGGTTCTAGCCTTAAATTGTTATTTCTTGGCCTACACAGAGTGCTAAATCATTTTAGGTCAAAAGAACATACCTGGGGGCAGGAGTGGGGGGCTAACTTTGTAATTATGTAACTTGTCATTACCTCTCCCCAAACCATGTAGTTTCAAATATTTGTATGTATATATATATATATATATATATATATATACATAAATAATTTTTGGAAGGGTGGGGCTCTTCTAAGATGACAATCTTTCTCTAAAAAACCTCTCTTCCTCTAGCATATTTAACCAGTGTCCATTTATTTGGTTTCATTATCCCACTGTTCCTATACTGAAAATAAAGACTGAAGTGTATTTTTCAAACAATGTCAAAAAATAAAATATATGGTATTGTTCTCTTTCTATTAAAGTAGCCACCTACTCATTTTATTTGTTCCTTAAGGAACCAACTTTTGTGAATCCACTTACAAGTCACTAAAATCACCACAGTTAAGAGTTCATGTATTTAAACCCAAGTTCATGTATTGAGACCACACTGGAGGATCATTTTAACCAAGTTGCTACAATTATTAACATTAGGGCTCTGGCCAGTGTGGCTCAGTTGGTTCGAGTGTCAACCCGTTCGATTTCCAGGCAGGGCGCATGCCATTGTAGGTTCAATACTCAGTCTGGGCACATACAAGACGCTACCTATGAATGTCTGTCTCTTCCCACCACCCTACTTCCTCTCTCTCTAAAAGCAATGAAAAAAATATGCTTGGGTGAGGATAAAAAAAATAATAAAAATTTTAACATTATGAAGGTTGAGGCATGATGAAAGACTCCAATTTTTGTTCTAACTAGCCTGGAAACTTGAACTATTTTTTTCTTTAACTTTCCAGTACTGCATCAATTCTTGTATATACACCTGGACCTCCAGGTGACCCTCTAATTGTCACCTGATTTATCCTGAGTGACTCATGTATACATCCACCTGACATCCATTATCCAGACCACTGGGATATGACCAAACCTCCTAACACCCATCTTCTGGACCACTTAGCATCCATCATCCTGACTGCCTGACATCTGACTGATAACCATCCTGGACCAAACCCAGGGCTAAGAACCTAGCAGAACTGATAATTTTCAAGAATGTACTTTTTGCTACGAGAACTTTTCACTTTTCTTTCTTCTTTGGAAACTTCTGGGTTTTTTGTCTAGTTGTGTCTCCCATTTGCAGACTCCAAGGTTCTTGAATAAATCTATGTCACTTATTTCTAGTAAACTCTTCTGGCTCTTTTTAATTCACTCGACAAGGCTCAGCATTCATCACAATATTCTCAACTCACAGGAACAAAACAATCAGGAAAATTAGAAAATTTAAAATAAAATCTCATTACAGTATAATTTCTTCACAAAAATTAAAAATGAAAACGACGCTGCAACCAAGATGTTTCTGAGTGGCTCATTTGATAGCCAAGCAAGGAAAGCTATTAACCAACAGGTGAGTTACATTGTGTTTCTTTGTAGTAGCTGAAGAAACCTATCCAGAGAAAATAAACTTAAGACTATTTGCCTTTGGGCGAGAACTACTGCAAAAAAGAGTTGACATAGTAGCAATATTGAGTCAATTAAAAACAGAAAATCATTTCAAGATTTTGGCTCTTGATGTTACCAACACTGTTGGGTTGTTTATTTGAGGAGTCAGTATCAAGTTTGAAGCAACTTAGCCTATGAATACTCTTCATGGAATACAAAGATAAGAACAACTTCAAGGAGGTTGAGGAAATAAGAATACAGTACAGCCTAAAGTGGACTCTAATTTGTTACCACATTAATGTTGGTAAAAATATGTCTGGAGCAGGATAAAAAGGCTTTAGTTAGACAAATTTATCTTTTGTGAGGTATTTCAAAGCCCGTTATTTATACGGTATTCATCAGGAGTATTTTGTAGAAAATACATGAATCTATCATGTTGTAGTAAATCAGTAGTGTCATTTGCTCCTGCAGACTTTACAATCATCGGTTCTGTGAGATTTTGTCAGAAATACAAACTGAATATCTTCATTTGCCCTTACTGTGGAGCAGTTTGGTGCTTAGCAATGGGAACATTTAATTGCAATGTTTTGAGCCAATATTGAAATTTTTGTGAAGAATGGCCTTCAACAAGTATTCAAACACCAAATAGCTTTGGAAATTAGTTTTTGCTGCAGACTTGATAATGTTTCTTAATGAACCCCACATTACAAAACAGCACTTACATGCAAACTTATCTTATTGTAATTCATTTCAACAACTAATGTTATCTGAATCACAAATAATGGCAAATAATTTCCTGTGCTGTCAAAAATTAAAACAATAAGCCATATTTCCATTTGCACACAAATCTGCAGCGGTATGTTTTCAAAGCAAACTACAGTTGCAGTAGTGTTTTTCAGACCTTGATGGAAACACAAAGGAAATTTCCTTATTTCAAAGCTCTTTCAACTGTGCCATTGTGGAGCTTCCACCTAATTTTCAATCAAAAGTTATTAATCAGCCCTGGATGGGTAGATTAGTTGGTTAGAGCATCATCCTGATACACCAAGGTTGCAAGTTCAATATCCAGTCAGGGCACATACAAGAAGCAACCAATGCATGCATAAATAAGTGAAAGAACAAATCGATGTCTTTCCCCTCCCCACACACACTTTCACTCTCTCTAAAAATCAGTAAATAAAATTTTTAAGACATTTAAAAAAAGGAGTGATTAATTTACAATGTACTGATGTGCTAAAAGGCAAAAATATCAGAATAGAATCTAATAGAATCTTATAAATGCCTTTTAATTGATAAATATGCTCAAGTAAAATCATATGCTCATGGATATCAGTATTTGACAGTACCTGTCAGTATGGAAACACATTTTCAAAGATGAAGTATGTAAAATTTCATTACAAATCATTATTAAGAAAAACATTTGCAATCACCTTTGATGGCAGGGAACATTAACTCTGACCTCCCCCGAAAAAACAAAATATATTCTCAATAAAAAGAATTCCATTCTTCTCACTAGTACACCTGTATATATATATATAGTTATAGTTGAAACTTAATTAAAAATTATTACAAATTTATAGAAATTTGCCTTCTTTGCTGTTATTAAGTACCTATATAATAGCCTTAATTTTGCCTCTTCACTGATCAAGCCTAAAATATTTATCTTACCCTTTACAGAAAATATCTGGTGACCTCTAGGATACAGAACTTTCAAAATGTGGACAACTGATTGTCCATATTTTCAAAGAACAGTAATCAAATTAGATCCTTACTCAAATGCAAAAAGCAAAACTGCAAAACTTTTACAAGAAAATATATGAAAAAAAGCACAAACCATAATTAAAAAGATGAATAAATATGACTACATTTCAAGACTTTCTAAACAAAGGGTAAAAATAAACCATACAGACTTAGAGAACATATATGCAACTTGTATTACCAACAAAGGATTAGTGTTTAATATATAAAGAATTCTCACAAATCAATTTTAAAAAGGAAGAGCCCTGGCCAGATGCCTCAGTTGCTTGGCACATTGTCTCAAACACCAAAAAGTTGTGGGTTTAATCCTGGATCAGGCCACATAAGTAGACTGTGAATTCAATTCCAGATGGGGTGCAAACGGTAGGCAACTGATTGATATTTCACTCACTCATACGGATGTTTCTCCCTCTCTCTCTCAACTCACAAAGGAGGTGATGCTTGAATTCGCAAGGCAAGCATTACCAAACTATTTACACTCTAATTAGTGCTCAGTACCTGCTCAATAATGTATTTTCATAGATAGCATTTAAGCTATCATGTAATAAGAGCACTATCTAATAGGGTTGCTGTAGAGATTAAATGAGATAATCTATGTAAACAGCAGTTAGTACACAGCACCTCAACAAAATACCAGTTATAACAAGAATAAAGAACATTAGTGGTGTTAATAAAAAAACATAAAATCCTTCTGAACACCTCTCCAGGGGACCAAGAGAACTTTCCAAACTACAATCTACTTCCAAATCTTCTGGAAAGTTTAATTCTGGTCCAACCAGGTAATTGAGGACCCCCCACCAAATATATATAGGTATGTATAAGAATGTGTGTGTGTGTGTGTGTGTGTGTATAAAAGGACTATAAACCTACTCAGTTTCCTGTGAGTTGGATGGGCTTAATGAATAACTTCATTCTAGGAACCTGTATGAATATGAGACCATGTCAGAATGGAAGTCCCAGAACAAACCATCTTCTTATCTGTCAAGTCTCCTAATAGAGAATGTCCTAGAAACAGAGTGATAACCAGTGGTTACCCTATATGTCTAACAAATTCATTATGATTGGGTCCATATCCAAAGAATTCAGTTGGGAATAAAAAGGCTTCTAAGGTAAATTTGGCCATCTAAATATCCTATAAAGTAGTAATGATGAAATTATGGTATATCTATACCATGGACTTCTAGGTAGACAAAATATATTGAAAAGCACTTAAGTAAAGACTATAAAAATGTTACCACTTGTTAATGCTGGATGGAATAATTATGGGAAATTTCAAATCCCTCCTACCTTTCCCTAGAGAAATAAGCTTGCTTAATATCATGTCTAACCATTTATGTACGTATCAAAACATAAAAATTATATTTTAGGTAAAAATAAAACAGGAAGTGTTATTTTTGTGGTTTTTTTAAGAGAATTGCACAATGTATTTGGTTTTCACCTGGAACACACAGTTTTTGGTACTGTGATCTAACAGTGATCTAACCTAGCCATGATCACTCCTTGATAAGTATTCTCCTCCACTGGTCTTTCATATAGTAAAAAAAAAGACACCATTAGCATCTAGTGTTTCTCCTGATTCCTTACACCTCCTTTTACATTTAAAAGGTTTATGGGGTTGCTCCTCTTCTAAGTCCTCAAAGGTCCTGAGCCTTAGAGACTTCAGTTAATGTGCTGAAGGTCACAAAACTAGAGATAGGAAACTAGATACACAAATGACTAAAAATCCCATACTTTACACACATCTCTATTCTAGCACCTATTACATTTAATATATTCCTGCTTCAGTATCTGCTCCATGATTCCACCAGGAATCTAGATCAACTAGAATTCTTTGAAGGCAAGAGTTCCTACCATTGTTCAGTTCTTCAAAAACAGTGATCTTTTGAATGCTAAATCTTATTTCCAAAAGAAACATTTTAGTTAAGAATGTTCTTCCACACCCCCAAAAAATTCAGTAACAAAATTTTTTAAAGTAAAATTTTAAAAAAGAAAAGAATGTTCTTCCTATTCTTACCAGCCCATCAGTCCATGAAAAAAATCAATCTAAGGAATGGTAACAAAAATACACCTAATTAAAGTCATATTAGTATTCAGAAGACTTAATGTTATTCAACCTTAAAAGATCTCTTTGTTAAATGAGCTTGAACCTCACAAGGTAAGGCCTAGCTTGCTTCTACTTTATATTATAAGACTAAGAGGGTACAATTGAAATCGAGTTTTGGATTCAGGTATCACAACAAGGGATTGAAAGATGTCAAAGTTCCTAGAATACATATACATGTACTTATTTCTTTTGTAACTCTAAGAGTCTATGATCTTATCACTAATGTGTATACATATTACAAATGCAATTACTATCTCATATATTTAAAAAGCATTACTATTTCACAGGTTTTATTGAAAAGATCCACAAATAAACCCATGTTCTCATCCAATACAAAAGAATATGTTCTCTGATATGTTAGATTTCCCTAAAGTTTCTACTCTGCAGTGGTCCTGCTTACTCAGATTGTGATCCTCCTTCTGTTTATCAGCATATAATAAAATAAATGTCCTGAATAACCTGTACCTTATTCAGCCCACATGTTAAGAAGTTAACATAACAATCTCCTCAGTTCTAACAGACAGACCAAAATTTAAATTAAAAAGACTTGCCCTTTAGCCCTGACTGGTGTGACTCAGTTGGTTGGGTCTTGTCCCACAAACCAAAAGATCACCATTTAGGTTTGATTCTGGTCAGGGCACTTGCCTGGGTTGCAGGTTCTGTCTGCTCTGGGCTCATACCAGAGGTGAGGTAACTGATGGATGTTTCTCTCACCCATCGATGTTTCTACTCCCTCTTTCTCTCTCCCTTTCCCTCTAAGAATAGGTAAATAAAAATCTTTAAAAAAAAACGTTTTGCCCTTCAGAACCTTATTTACCTTTTCAGATGTTGCCCCCCTCCCAAAGAAATACAGATCTTTTAAAAACAAGCTTAACATGGAAAGTGTTTTATATTTATTTAAGTTAATTCAAATTTCATAAGTGCTCTTCATTATGAAAATAAGTTACTATTTAGACTGCACCACTAAACCTGTTATCTAGCATTTCCACTTTACACCAATAAAAATTTGAAAAATATTCCCCAAACTGGAGTCCCTGAATCCTTCAGAAGAGAAGGAAATCAACACTTACCAAGCATTTATATAGAGGTCCCCAAAAACAGATGTCCTGGAGGTATGCTTAACATTTTTAAAAAGTTGAATATAAATTACACATATAAAAATAAACTTCATGTACACTGGTAAACAATTCTTTCAAGGCATTATTTCACCACAATATTCCTTTAATCAGATCTGTTTGTGGTGCTTCTTCACACGTTCAAGAGATATGATTATATGATGGATATGTACTGAAACAGACCATGTACAAAGTCCTACTGAAATACAGTGAAAGGAGGGATTAGTTCTGCCTGGAAAGGTTTCACAGAGATAACATCTGAGCAGGTCCTGGAAGGATAACACAGCTACCTGAGGCTGCAGATGCTTCACGTCTGTTTCCAGTTACAGAAATTCACAGCATTTAACTTTAGGTTGGATAAGTCTTCAAAAATCATCTAGTATTAAAGTTTTCCATCTTTATTTTAAAGCAACAAAATATTTTCTTTAAAAGTCTAATTGAAACTGCAATATATAAAACAGAAGTGGATCTACTCTTTTAAAAGGAGAGGTTATTGGAAAACTTTGGTATTCTAATCGACCCCCTTCATTTTAAAATAAGAAAATTGAGACACTAAGGACACTGACTTGACAAAAGACCACATAAAGATAGAAATGCAACAACGTATTGAAAGAATACTTAAATAGTATCTCCCCTTTGAAGCCTTTCCTAGCTTTCTCCCTAAGTGGAGTTTACCACTCCTTACCTTATTCCCCAAAACACCTAGCATATACTTCTATTATGGCTTCCATAAACTTTAGTGCCTAATTTTTCTTTTTATATGTCTGTGTCCATCTACTACATCAAAAGCTCCCTGAAGGCAGGGGCTGTCTTAATCATCTTTATATGCCCAGTATCCAGAAAATTTTATTAAGTTATATTTGATCAAGTTCCATAAAAGATTTATGACAGCTCAGCACCTGTCACAGAGTAGGGCTCAATAAGTATTTGTCAAATGAATTTGCCGAAAATGAGGTCATTAAATGAAAGAATACATCTAAAGCAGTTACAACTGACACTGTGTATACTATAAACATTATCTGTTACTATGTACCCTTATACAGTCAGACAAACACTGAAACTGTTATTGAACATTTAATTTGGAAGGCAAAAACTAAGCACTTTGAATCAAGGTTTCAACTTGTTCATTTACATATTACTAATACAACCACATCTTTGATGAGAAAAAGAGAAAATTTATCCCTAACATAAAGAGTTACCCTGCAGCCTGGGGGAAAAAAAATAGTTCAAGGAGTTGTGTATTATTAATCACTAGATTTGGAGTGAAAAGAGAAAAGAGGCCAGTCTTAAACTTGAGGTTAAATCACTTTTTTGAGATCCCAGTTTCCATCCTGTCAAATTGGGGTAGTGGGCAGTGAAAAAAAAGTATTTCTAAGGTTCTTTACTGCTTTAACAGTTACAGGGGCTTATACAAATTGGGACCAAAAATCCTTCAGCTTTCAACTCAAAATGAGTAAGAATTTTATAAAAATCAGTAAATGGTGCACTGCATTTGGTGATAGGGTTTTCATACCAACTCAGCTGTGTAAATTCTGAGCAAGTAGCAAACTCCCCGGATCTCAATTTCTTCCACCTATAAAATGAACTTGTTGAATACGATCTCTCTTTAAAATACATTGTAGTCATGACACTCTATGAAGTAAGCTACTCTGAAGGAAGGATTCAGGTGGGGATTGAGCTACCATCAATGAGATATTTAGAAGATTCCAGCATCAACCAAAAAGTACAGAATTTCATAGCTAGAAGAAATTTTACAAGTCTATTACAACTGAGACTGATAGTCTTGGAAGAGGTCACTCAACCATTCCAGTAATGAGAAACCCATGGAGACAAGCCATTTCATCGCAGGCCAACTATGATACTTAAGTTCTTTTACTCAAGCCACACAATCCTCTACTGACTTCCACCTATTAGTTTTACCCCCTTTACAACTAAGGACACCTCAAATATTTGTGGATAGTGATTATATACCCCTTACATATCCTCTCCAAAATTAAAACCCCCAACTCTTCAACCTTTCCTCACAACATGATACCAAGACTCTTTTCACCACCCAGCCTTGCTTAATGTCAAAATTACTCGAACCACCATTCCCATTCTGACATCCTGATTCCTTGAGGAACCCAAGATTTCCCACTTGTCCTGCTGACATCACATGGCAGCGCCTAATCGCCCTAACCACCTCTACCCAAGGAAGCATTCGGGATGGGAAGTGTGCCCCTGCAGTTCCTTCGGGAGATAAAAGACAAGTGACCGCGGCAGCAAGAGAGAAGCCCGCACCCGGCTCTCCTCCCCGTTCCGAGCCTTCTCCCTCACCGGTATTGCTTGGGGTCGCTAGGAGACTTGACGATCTCAGGGTCTCCGGCATTACTGATAGACCCCCTTCGTCCCTCCTCCTCAGATTCATCTACTCCTAGACGGGCAACCCGGGCGCTCTCGCCCATATCCTGTCCACTGGGCTGCAGGTCAGGGCAGCTGCAGGTAGCCTTCGCCTTGTTCCTTCCAGGCATAGTCGGAGTAGGAAAGGATCTGACAGCAGCCGAGTCTTCGCACCGACTCCGCGCTTCGATTCTCCACAGCGCCGCGAGCTCCCGCCCGGCCTCACACCACAACTTCCTCCCGGTGGCCCCGACTGCAGTAACCGTGACTCTCCTCAGCATTCACCACCAAGCCGGAGCGATGGGCATTCCCGCTCCCCAGGGCCCACCTCCTCCTCCTACTCCTCCAGCTGCTCCTCCTCCTCCGCGTTCCAGAGGCGGTGGCGGCCGGCGCTGGTGCTGCCGCAGCCGCCGGGGAGGACAGGCCTGCACCCCTCCCCCAATCCGGTCTCCCTAATGCCAACTTTCCTCATCCGCCCCCCCCCCGCCCTCCAGTCGCCGATGACGCTACTGGTTCTACCCAATAAAGAGGCAAGAGAGCAGTCACGCGCACGTGAACAACCAATGGAAACGGGGAATAAAAGGAACCAAAGAGACCGGTCGGATTTTCTGACACTCAGAGAGCTCTTCGGAACCTCGGGTGGGCGGGGCGAGGAAGAAGGGGCGGAGAGAGTGGCGCGGAGGACGACGGGAGAAAGGCGCCTGGTCAGTGGCGCCGTGTTTATGACGTATGCGGAGAATTTGGGCAGCTACTGAGTAGTGCGCCGCGGGTCAGAGGGAATTTTCGTCTGGTGAGGTAACAGAGAAACTAGCGGTGAAAAACAATCTCCAGGTTTCTTACCCCATCACGTGATGTTTTGCCCATCCTGCCCCTCCGGTCCGGGCAGAGACTTCGGCCGTGACTCAGCGCGTTAAAATGCTGAACGCCGGAAGTATTTTTCTTTGTCGCCGGATGGTAGCTGCTTGGGAGTGAACCCCAGCGGAGCCGAGCTGAATGCCACAGATAGGCCTTACGTTGTTCCACTTTATCGCTGGCCACCTTTTAGTGCTATTCGCTCATAAGGCCCGAAAAGGTGCTTAAAAGGCGGGTGTAGATATGCTCCCTTTTATATGCGAAAACATTTTTTAGCTTCCCCTCTTGATCGAGTCCACAGTTTAGCGTTAAGTTCAGCCAGCATTTATTCAGCAAGTGCTGCGGGAGGCTGCTGCCCTCAGGTCCCTTTTCCAAAGTTATCTTCTGTTAGTGGTTTTTAAGTGGGCAAACATCTAACGTGACTGAAAGACATTTTTTAAAAAACTAGAAACAACTGACATGTTAATAAGCTACAATATAAAGTAAGTGTATGGAAGGAGAAACACTTGAAGTAGGGAGATGTATTGACGGTTACAAGCCTTTAAATTTGTCTAGGCGTCCCGAGTTCCACAAACACGGAATAAAATCACGAACAAAACAAAAATCCTTACTTTCATGGAACTTGCGTTCTAATTGGGAAAAAATTAATGTATTTTAAAAACAGTTAATGCTGCGACGACAAATAATGCAGGATAGGACAATAAGGAGTTGGGGAAAAGAGCAACAATTTAAGCAGGAAATAAAATCCTGAGCTAAGGCAACAGATGAAGTAAATTAGTTTAGAAATATTGTTTAGATATTTCAGTTTGTTTTCAATCAATAATGCTTGTTGAGTAAATATCTGAAGTGACGTCTATTTAAAAAAAAAAATTTATCCTCACCTTAGGGCATGCTTATTGGTTTTAGAGCAAGGGGAGGGGGGAGGGAGGGAAACATCATGATGGAGAGAAACATCTATCCCTTGGCTGTCACAGGCGTCCCAAGTGAGGACCGCACCCACATCCTAAGCAATGTGCCCTAACTAGGTGTTGAACTCATGACTTTTCGGTTTACAGAAAGACACTCCAACCAACTGAATCACACTGGCCAGGGCGAGTGACATCTATTTTGAGGGTATTTTTTCTTTTAACTCTCCAAAGCAGTGATGCCATAAGAAATACTCAAATTTAGCCAGTAATTAGAATTTTCTGACTAGAAACAAAGAGAGGCCACATCCTAAATTGTAACCGGTTAATTTTTCCGTTTCAAAAGAGGCCTGAATCTTACAAGTCACCGGGCTAGCAATATGGTAACACTCTATAGTGAGACATTACTTTATTCATTCAGCCAACCATCTGAGCTCCTAATGTATGCCAGATGGTGGGAATAGAGTAATGAACAAGAAATTTCCCTGTTCTCTTTGTGCTTACAAAAGAACTAGTGAGACATTAAACAAACACACAAATTTTTAAATTTTTCATGACTAGTTCTGGAAGAAGAAATACAGAGGGACCTAGTCTGGTCAGAGTGTTTTCATAAACGACACCTTTAAGCTTACACTTGAGAAATGTATAGGAAAAGACTTGCTCAAAAGCTCTGAGAAAGCAGGTCAATATGGGTAAACTGGGAGCAAAGGGAAAGTGAGTTAGTGGCCAAGGTCATATAAAATCCTCCTAAGAGTAAAAAGAAGTCATTGCCTTGTCTATTTCATGTAGCACTGGATTCCTATCTTCTAAAATAATGTCTGGCACATTGTAGGTGTTCTGTAAATAATGGTTGAACAAATGAAATGGAGGTATCGTCATGTGTTTTGCAAGTAAATCATTTTGGTTGATGTGTGAAAAATAGTCATACCTCAATACTCTGCTTCAGAACTCAAACCCTATACTCATCTTATTTTGACGGAAAAAAAGTTTCAGCACTCAGCACCTGCTTGAGACTCCTTGCACTTGCTAGAATTTTTATGAGAACTTTTACGATGCTCCACAAAAGAAAATGTTTCACCATTCAGCACTCAGCATGAGTTGCTGACTGAATTAACGAATACTGAGTTACCACTGTAGTTTGAATGGGGGTGGGGGTACAGGCAAGAAAAGGGCTCAAGAACCAAGTTTTGAGGAGCTTGTAGAAGAGGAAGAACTCCTAAAAGAGACTGAGAGGGAACTACCAGGATAGTAAGAGGAAAACAAAAAAAAATAGTAGTATCACAGGAAAAATACCTCCTTGATGTTTGGCACATTATAATTCTGACCACATACCAAATGTCCAAAGTATTAGATTATTAGATGTTTGAAATATGAGAACTGTCAAGGAATCACAGAAGTATACTTTAATCTGGCCTTTTTGTATTAAAGACATAACCTACCCAGAGAGTTGTAGCTTACAAGTGACCCAAGGCATATCCAGGACTTCCAAACCAGAAGTATTATTTACCATTGAAAATAATTTAGAAATTTGCCACCCTTCATTTGAATATTTGTAATTATTGTAAAGAGTATTCAGGGGAGAGGTGGGAGGTAAATGCAGACAACTGTAATTGAACAACAATAGCATTTTTTAAAGTATTCATCAGAGAAAACAAATTAAGCTATTGCCATTTTATAGGAAACTGACACATTAGAAAGTTTACAAAAACCTTGAGATCTCCAAGAAAGTTGAGGAGCACAGAGTATAATTTTTAACCTCATTTAGCCAGGCTCTCCTAGAGTATTTAAGAACTTTTTTAAAATCTTCAGTCATCCTGTACTCCTTTCTACTTTTTAAAAAATTTCTTTGCTGAATTTATGTATATAGAAACATCTCTTTTTTGTTCAACTTATTTATGCATTCATTGGTTGCCTCTTTTATGTGCCTTGACCTTCTTGTATGTGCCCTGACCCAAGACTGAACCCACAACCTTGGTGTAGTGGAATGATACTCTAACCAACTGAGCTACCCAGCCAAAGTATATTCCTTTCCATTTTTACCTCAATGATTTCCCTGTTATCATCAGGTTTGGTGACCCTTCTCTCCCTATTATTCTGATGAGAGGTCAGAAATAATGAAAAGTTAAAACACCTTATTTCTGCGTTTGATGCCTACCTCTGAAAGTTAATTTAATCAATGCAATGGCTATCTCCCAGAGGGAGAGATCTGAACTTACTCCCAAAAATTCAAAGGTAAATTACTTGATTAACCCCATTATCCACCTTTACATATGAGAATCAGGGTAAGTCAGAATTGCAGAATGCTGATTCTGTGCTGTGTAGATTGGGAGTGCTATGAACCCAATAAAGTCTGAGGTCCAGTGATATGGTTGGCTAAAGAGGCTGCTAAATACAAGAGAAGAGGCACTGAAAGAGGAGACAGGCAACAAGAGAAATATTAGCAACTTTATAATTTTGTCCTAGATCCACACTGTAAGAAATTATACCTTTGGAGCTCTAGTAATTAAGTGTCTTGCCCACTAATTGCTCTCCATATTTCATAGTTTGGTATCTAGGTCAAGAAGTAGACATGTTCTTATACAGTCTTGTCTGGGAAGACCAAGGTGTACACAACATGCCAAAGAGTTTGTATGAACACATAAAATAGTTTTCTCCTGTACTGTAAACATAGCTCTGGGAATAATTTGGTATTCAAACTTCAAGATACATTAAGAGTGACTATAAAGAATACTTCAAAAAATATTTTTAGATTTATATTTAATTTTAGAGAGAGAGGAAGAAAAGGAGAAAGAGGGAGAGAAACATCAATGTGTGGTTGCCTCTCACTTGCCCCGTATTGGGGACCTAGCCCAAAATCCAGACGTGTGCCCTGACTGGGAATTGAACTGGCGACCCTTTGGTTCACAGGCCTGTGCTCAATCCACTGAGCTACGCCAGCCAGGGTGAAAAAACACTTTAAAAAATATTTTATGTCCAAATCCCTGGCTGGCGTAGCTCAGTGGATTGAGCGTGGGCTGCGAACCAGTCATCGCAGGTTCGATTCCCAGTCAGGGCACATGCCTGGGTTGCAGGCCATAACCCCCAGCAACTACACATTGATGTCTCTCTCTCTCTCCCTCTTCCAACTCTAAAAATAAAATAAATAAAATCTTTAAAAAATATATTTAATGTCAAATGAAAAGTTATTCTGCCATAAATCTATGTTCTCTAATCTGAAGACACAGATTTTGAAACTGCCTAGAAAGAATGTGAAGACAAAAAATGATATTTTAAATATATGAATCAGAAGTCAGATCACATTATGCCTCTTTTTTAAAACCTATCAGTGGCTTGTCTTTGCATTTTGAATAAAATCTAGCTGCTTGCCATAGCCTATTAAGGCTCACTTATTATTTCTGTTCTTCCTATATTTACAATTTCATCTACCATTCTGCCATTTACTCAATTCACCCAAGCTTTCTTTTTTAAAATATAGTTTATTGATTATGCTATTACAGTTGTCCTATTTTTTTCTCCCCTTTATTTCCTTCCACCCTGTACCCCTCTTCCCACCATCATTCCCCCACCTTAGTTTATGTCCATGGGTCATATATATAAGTTCTTTGAGTTCTCCACTTCCCATACTATTCTTAACCTCTATTTTGTACCTACCATTTATGCTTTTTATTCCTTGTACCTTTCTCCCATTCTCCCCCACTCCCTCCCCACTGATAAGCCTCCATGTGATCCCTGTTTCTGTGAATCTGTTCCTGTTCTAATTGTTTGTTTAGTTCATTTTTGGGCTTTTTGATCAGTTGATAATTGTGCATTTGCTGTCATTTTACTGTTCATAGTTTTGATCTTTTTCTTAGATAAGTCCCTTTAACATTCATATAAGGGCTTGGTGATGATGAACTCCTTTAACTTGACCTTATCTGAGAAGTACTTTATCTGCCCTTCCATTCTAAATGATAGCTTTGCTGGATAGAGTCATCTTGGATGGAGGTGCTTGCCTTTCATAACTTTGAATACTTCTTTCTAGCCCCTTCTTGCCTGTAAGGTTTCTTTTGAGAAATCAGCTGATAGTCGTATGGGAACTCCTTTGTAGGTAACTGTCTCCTTTTCTCTTGCTGCTTTTAAGATTTTTCCCTTATCTTTCTTCTTGGGTAATGTAATTATGATGTGCCTTGGTGTGTGCTTCCTTGGGTCCAACTTCTTTGGGACCCTCTGAACTTCCTGAACTTTCTGGAAGTCTATTTCCTTTGCCAGATTAGGGAAGTTCTCCTTCATTATTTGTTCAAATAAGTTTTAAGTTTCTTGCTCTTCCTCATCTCCTTCTGGCACCCCTGTGGTTCAGATGTTGCAACATTTAAAGTTGTCCCAGAGGTTCCTAAGCCTCTCCTCAATTTTTTGAATTATTGTTTCTTCATTCTGTTCTGGTTGAATGTTTATTTCTTCCCTGTGGTCCAAACTATTGGTTTGAGTCCTGGTTTCCTTCCCTTCCCTGTTGGTTCCCTGTACATTTTCCTTTATTTCACTTCTCATAGCCTTCAGTTTTCCCTCTATTTTGCGACCATACTCAACCATTTTGTGTGAGCATCCTGATTACCATTGTTTTGGACTCCGCATCTGATTTGTTGGCTATCTATCGCTTAGTTGTGTTTTTTCTGGAGTTCTGACCTGTTCTTTCATTTGGGCCATATTTTTTTGTCTCAGTGCACCTGTTACATAGTAAGGGGTGGAGCCTTGGATATTCGCCAGGGTGAGGCAACTCACATGCCTGAGTTGTGGTGCTGTGTGTGGGGGTGGTGTCTGAGAGGGAACAGTGCTGCTTGCTCAGTTCTCTACCAGCTTTCAGCCACTTCCTCCTCTACCCACAAGCAATTGGGCCCTTCTGGTGCTGATTTCCTGGTGGGTGGTTTGTGTACATTCTAGGACCCTGTAGGTCTCTCCAACAAACTCTCCTGTGAAGCTGGGAGTTTCTCCTGCTGCTGCCTCAACCCCCACAGGTGTTTTCAATCACAGGTTTTGAGGCTTTATTTCCCCTCGCTGGAACTCTGGATTGCTTGGTCTGTCTCACTCTCCAGTTGTTCCTCCCAGTTTATCTGTACAAAAGTGGGACCACCCATTCTGCCAACGCTGCCTCACCCAGTCAGCCAGCCACCAACTCACCTAGTCCACCAGCAGGAGCCTAGCCCACCCCAGTCCTCCAGCCACTGCCTCTTGAGTCATCAGATGAGTCATCTCTGTCCCAGTTGCCAAACTCCACCCCTCCTACCGGTCTGGATGAGTATTTCTTTTTTAATTCCTTGGTTGTTGGACTTCCATATACTTTGATTTTCTGGCAGGTCTGGATATTTTTTGTTTTTCTATTTGTTGTCCTTTTTGTTGTATGAGGAGGCAAAGTGTATCTGCCTATGCCTTCAACTTGGTCAGAAGCCCCACACTGGCTTTCTTAATGTCCTTCAATATACTAGGGTAATTCTTGCCTTTAGGGCCATTACATCTGCTCTGCTGCCTAAACTGTACTTTCTTTAGATTTTGCATTATTGGCTCCTTCTTACAAGTTATATGTCAGCTCAAATATCACCTCTTAAAAGAAACCTTCTCTTACCATTCTACCTAAATTAATATTCATTTTCTGAAATTATTTGTCTATTGGCTGATTGTCTAGATAGCCTCTCTATTTTATAAGATCCCCTGGAGAGTTGGTACTCTGTCTTGCCACCCCCCCCCCAATTTCTTCAGTATCAAAAATAGTGTCTCACACATAGTGGGTGTTCATTAAGTGTTGAATTAATGAAAGAATGGTACAGGAAAAAGAGGTCAGTAGGGAGGCAGAAAAGAGGGATTAGCCTTAAATTAGAAAAGAACACTCTCTATCATTAGACCTGGAGGGAAAGAAGCACAGATTAAAGCAGGAGCTGCAAAGATTTTAAGTGTTGTTAGAAGAAAGTAAGGGACAGGAATTTATAATAGAGTTTCTGTCTGACAGCCCCCCACCTCCATTTTCTTTTTGAAATGTTATACAAAGTCAATGTTGGGAATGAGGGGATAGGCATTATGGTAGGTCCCGCTTCCATGGGAATCGGTAAATAAGATACTTGGTTTTTGTTTCTTTACTTAAATTTCACACATCTTAAAACCAAGCTCAGTTGGTAGTTTCAGTATCCTGAGTAACTATAATATTTTGGGGCCAAGAATTTTACTTACACTAACTCATTTAGCCCTTGGAACAACCTAAGTCTGTTATCAATTTATGGATGAAGAAACTGAAGTTCAAAGATGCATGAAATCATACAAGAAAGTAGAATAACCAAAAGGGCAAATCATGTAAGTTTAATTCCAAAGATTTTACTCTTCTGCCTCTTACATCTTTCCTGTCAGATACCTAGAATAAACAGACTTCTAATTCATTAATTTTATCATTGATATTTCCTGTTGTGGTTAACCCTCAGTCTAGTTTTTGAATGCAACACACAAAGTAACAAATGCCATAACTTGCCTATCATTAGGAAAGTATCTGATATTCCATCAGACCTCCTTCCTTCCTTCTTTTCTGAATAATTATTGGTCTGAAAGCCATTTGCTTAGGTAGGGCTAAGCAACCTAGGTACCTGTGCCCAAGGCATACAAGAGCAAGCAGTCTGATGAGACATGTTGGAGCATGAGCTGTGTGAGGAGGTTTGAATATGTGGGTTGATGGTGCAAGGTACCTGAGTTCAAGCAGAATAAGGAGGGTGAGGCTTTGAAGCAGTGGTAATAGAGATTGGCTACACACAGGGTTGACTTATCAAATATTGAAGATATTAGCAGCCAGGTTTCTCACTGTAGGAGAAGAGAGTTAAAAATATGGAAATGCAGAAATTAGAATAAACTCTGTGGTGTTGGATTGGAATTGTTGGTGTCAGTGTGAACTCATGTTTTTAATAGATATAGAAGTAAATGTAGATGTGGGTGTGCATGTGTGTATGCATATGTAAGTATGTATAAACATACTGTACATATATCCTCAAGCCATGTTGAGGGTCTGGTATTGAGAGGGTCTGGGATCAGGGATATCTCAATAGCAATGAGCATACTGAATACCTCTGTCTTGGTCTCTAAGTGCTATTCTTCACTAAAATGCCATTTTCCACTAAAAGAAACCAAGGCTTATTGGAGAAATGGCTGACCCCAAGGCTAGGGTAGGAAAGATACAAGAGGAACCTGGAACTTATGTATCTTGTATGCCAGAAAGTAACAAGGAAGTATTCAAAGAATAATGAGGACATGACAAAGGAACTTAGAGGCCAGTTTGAAGTGACTCCCACAGGACCAAAATAGGGACAATTTGAGAATCAAAATAAGTAACAATAGTAACAGATTATAATCTGTTGTATAAAATAGGACTCCATGCATCTAAACTGATTTAAATAAATAGGGGGAGAAGAAAGCTTTTTAATAAAGTGAAATGGCAACAGTGAATGTAGAAAGGATGATGGAATTAGAAAACTACCATTTGTCAACCATAATAATAATAGTTAATTCAACCAAGAAATGTCTATGAATGATAAGTTACTCAATGAAAATCTGATGAGGAATGGGATATTTACATTGTCTCAAAGTACCTCCTTACAAAATCCTTATTAAGAAGGGGAAAGGAACAACTTTATACTGGAAAAATCTGGCAAACACTAGTAGTCTGTGAAAACAGTTAACACCAGTAATGGGACAAATTCGAAATTCTTACCACCTAATAATGTGAAACAAAGAAAAACTCAGCAATACTTCTGTGCTATTCTTGTTAAAAATGCAAAACGTGAATCTAATCTAGAGGAAACCTCAAACTAACCCAAATTGAGGAATATTTTATAAAATAACCCACCTACAATATTTACAAGTAACAAGGTCATGAAAATCAAGAACCATGGAGCTGTTTTGATTAAAGACTAATAAGACATGGTAATCAAAGGTATCACTATAAACACTATTGGGACAATTGGTTAAACTTGAATGGAGTCTGGATTACATGATAGTAATGCATCATTAATTTCTTGATGTTGATAATTTGTGGGTGCTGGAACATCATATGGGCAACCAACTCTCAGAGGTCCAGGGAAAAAGTCTTAATAGCTTTTATGTAAGTTTAAAATTATTTTTTAAATAAAAAGGGAAAGGTATTGTTGGCAAGAGGGTCCAAAGGAATACCATACAAAACATTGGAATTGACTGCCAGTGTCTTAAATTTAAAATGTGATTCCCGGAATTGTGGGTAGAAAAACAGTGCTTTGTAGGAGTAGTGGTAGCAATAGTTCTCCATCTAACCACACCCTCCAAGAGCCTGCTCAAGACACACCTCCTCTTAGAAGCCTTCTTTGACCCTTCCAGCCCACACTGATCCTCCATTCCATACCTGAACTCAGGATACATATTTTTTTAGGGGGTCACTTCCTTGACTCTTAATCATATATAGCCTTGTGACCTGTACTATTGTCCTGTATAAATGTTGAGTTCTTGTTTAAATCATTCATGAATATGTTATCTCCATAATTATTTTGTAATCAGTTTAGGAGTAGATACTATATGTGATCTTTTTTCCTTCCCAAAGTACATACCATATGTTTTGCAATCACATTTCTACATCCCAAGGACTGCCAAGAATAATGAATGTCACTTACCAAATATTTCTTGCAACCCAACTATGTATCAGGCACTGTAAATAATAATTTCTTGCATGTATAAAATGTTTTACAGTTTATGCAGCACGTGTACATCTATTATCTGATTTGTTCTACATAAGTCTGTGAGACAGGTGCTGACACCTGATAAACATGCTCAACGAGGAAATGTGATTTACTGGAAGTCACACAACTATTTAATAGCAGAATTGGGATGCCAACCTTGATCTTCAGTTTCCAAGCCCAGGGCTTTTTCTATACCACCATGAGAAACAGGGCTGGACACATTGATGGTCATAGATATTGTATTCATTTTCTATTGCTGCTGTAACAAATTACCACAAGCTTTGTGGCTTACCCAACAAATTGCTTATCTTACAATTTTGTAGAAGAATGACACAGGTCTCACAGAGCTAAACTTAAGGGGTCAGCAGGTTGCCCCCTTAAGTGTTATTTGTTTCCTTGCCCTTTCCAGCATCTAGATGTTGCTGGAGATAAATCATTGGGCCTTGTATTTTATGGTGAGTATTTTTTTTTAAGATTTTTTAAATTACTTCTTTGGAGAGAGGGTAAGGGAGAAAGAGAAGGAGAGAAACATCGATGTGAGAGAGAAACATTGATCGATTGCTTCTGGTATATGCCCAACTGGGAACTGAACCCACAACCCAGGCATGTGCCCTGACCAGGAATCAGGAATCAAACTGATGGCCACTCATTTTCACTTTGTGGAATGGTGCCAGATCCACGGAACCACACTCTCGAAGCATTTTGAGTATTTTTAAAGCAAGCAACAGAGAATCTCTCTGTGCCTTCCTTCTATGATTACATCTCCCTCTGACTCTCTTCCACTTATAAGAATCCTCGTGATTAAATTAGACTTACCCAGATAATCCTAAATCTCTCTACCATCAGTTGCTACCTTAATATCTTCTACAACCTTAATTCCCATTTTGTGAATGCTAACATATTCACAGGGATTGAGGTACGAGCATCTTTGAGGCCACTGTCCTGCCTATCATGTACATGTTCTCAGAGTTTCACTTTTCAAGATCAATTGAGCACTTCAAAATCTTAGCCCATGATGTGAATGGTTATTCCATCTACTAAAAATCAGTCATCAGATTCCCACAAGACACTTTGTTTACTTTTATGCTGTTTACTTTTAGAAATTAGTTTCTATGAAAAATAAGCCAGAGTTTGATTTATAAAAATTAGCATTCTCTGAGTCCACTGGTTCTTAAGTCAACAAATAATCGAGGCCAGTGACATTAAGTAACTTTCCCAACACAGTGTCATAACAGTAATTCAAACTTAGATCCTATTGAAAAGCTCATGGCTTTTCCATTGTACCATTTTTACACCAAAATCTCTTTGCTTAGGGCCTAATGACTTAATCTAATGCTTGTGGTTTAAACATTAATCTTTTCCTTTGGATCATCCATTTCATATGGACTGCCTTGAAAATTCAAATCCTCGATTAAATAAGATGATAGATGTACAATTGTGTAATAAAGGGAATGAAAAACGTGTTAGATGTATGTATTAATGTATAAGCAGAGTTGTAATTTGAAGCAAACCTGTTGGTTCAAGTCCTGACTCTGCCACTTGCATGAATTTGAACAAATCCTAAATTTTGGTAAACTCTCTAACCTTGGTTTTATCATCTAAAAAATAAGTCCTCCCTGGCTGGTGTGGCTCAGTGGATTGGGCACCAGACAACAAAGCAGAGGATCACTGGTTCAATTCCTGGTCAGGGCACATGCTTTGGTTGCTGGCAGGTTCCCAGGTGCGGGGAGCGCAAGAGGCAACCACACACTGATGTTTCTCTCCCACTCTTTCTCCCTCCCTTCCCCTCTGTCTAAAAATAAATAAATAAAATATTTTTTTAAAACTTTATTTATTTTTAAACTTATTTTTACTTTTTAAAAAACATTTATTTATTTATTTTTAGAGAGGGAAGGGAGGCAGAAAGAGAGAGAGAGAGAAACATTAATGTGCGGTTGCTGGGGGTTATGGCCTGCAACCCAGGCATGTACCCTGGCTGGGAATCGAACCTGCGACACTTTGGTTAGAAGCCCGTGCTCAATCCACTGAGCTACACCAGCCAGGGCAAATAAAATCTTTTTAAAAAATAAAAATAAATCCTTCTTACGGTTGTAAGGATTAAATGACATAATTCTTGAAGAGTACTTACAACAGAGCACGCCCCAAAGTAGCGTTCATGAACTGTTGGCAAGTGTAAAGATTCTGATGACTTCACCTAATTCACCTGTTGATGATGGGATGAGTGATTTCCTGATCAACCACAAGGTGGAGCTAGAGACATAGGAATGTCTTGTTCCTCGAGAGGAATTTTGAAATTAAGGGGAACAAAGAAATAATCCATTTGGGTCTTGTCGGAATAGGTCCTGTCTTTTAAGCCACCACCCATGCTCCTCCATCATGAGAGCCTTTGAGTTCTGTTTCTTGTTTTTCAAAAAGAGAGCATCAGATACACAAAGGAACTTTCAATAGACATTCTTTAATAATGTGAATTTTAGTTCCACTTGGAGAAGATGACTGTACAGTTATGAGATAAAATCTTTAATACATTTCATTCTCTTCACCTTCTCAGTCCAGAGGCCAGAGGCAGTTTTTGTCCACACTCTGCTTCAAAGGGCATATTTATCTTTTCTCCTAAAAAGCCCATTGGGTCTGCATGCAAATCAAACTACTAGCAGTCTATCTTAGCACCCCAGAATCCTCAGGATGTATGTTAGGCTTCAGTTGTTCTCAGAGGATCCCTTTGAGGGTATATTTTGATGAGCTTATTAAAAACTCAACTCTATTACTTTCAAGCACTGTCTTGTAGGCCAGGTATCTATCATAATTAGAATTTCAAGAAAATCACAAAAGTCCACTTAAAAATAAAGGTATTGTCAAATACCAGCTTTAAAGTACTACTACTTTCTGGACTCAAAAAAACATTGCTATAGAACAGAGTTTGGAGTACCCCAAACCTAACTAGATAAGAAATGAAACCCCTTCATTTCTATATATAAATAAAGCACGAACAAGCATTAGCCAAATGGAGGAGAATGAAAGGGGAACGATTATTCCAGGCTGAGTTCCAGGAAAAGGAAAGGTCAAAAAAGAGGAAGCCGTGTTCTTGTAAGTTTGAAGGTAATTGCATGTGACTCATAGTTAAGGTTGAGAGGGGCATGGCAATGGTTAAAACTGGAGGGGTAGGCTGGAGATAAATCATTAGGCCCTGTATTTTATGTTGAGTATCTTTATCTGAGAGCAGCGCAAGCCACCAAAGGCCATCAAGTTGGAGCAAAATAAGATTAGATTCATGCGTTAGAAAGATTCGTGCTTTAGAAAGATTCGTGCTTTATCATTCTGGCTGCAAGGTAAAGAATAGGAAGGCAAGGGTAGATGAAAGGATATTTTCTCTTTGCCTCTTCAGATGCTGTCTCCACCGTGCTCCACCTGTTCTGTGTTCCAGAAGTTTGGCCTCCTTGGAGTTCAACAGGCTTCCTTTGCCCTCTAGCTTCTGCTTGGGTCTAGTATTGGGAGATAGCAGCAGGAGATCAGAGGTCAGCAGGAAAGAGGCAAGAGAGTATGTATTCCCCAGTTCTCTCCCTACTGAATTACTTTGTAAGGATATGTCCCTCCACCAAAGGCCACAGCTCTGATTAGGTAGCCCCTTCCATTCAACTGCCCTCTCCAGATTCTGAGATTCTGGTAACTACTCCCTACCCTTATCTTTTCATGCCTTTGGCTAGTAGCATGCCCACTGTTGCTCTCACTGGGGGAAATTTATACCCCAAAATCGTCTCCCTACACCCTATACTCATTTTGTAAGTAGTTACTTTATCGAACACCTCAAATGATCTATTTTGAGTATATCATTTGTTTCCTGCCAGGATTGTAACTGAGGTGGACAAAAGTAAGTAATTATATCTAATATTTATTATGTTCCAAGCACTCTCCTAAACATACATTAACTCAGTTAATGCTCACAGCAACTTTACAATGTATCCCTCCTCTACAGATATGGAATCTGAGGTATAGAGAGATTAAATAATTTTCCCAAAATTATACAGCTAGTGAGGGGTTGAACCAAAACTTGAATCCACATTCTGTTTCCAGAGTAAGAACTGATGTTGTAAGTTGAAGCAATAGCAGTGGAATATAGAGAAAAGAAAGAATTTAGAGATATTGCTAACCCCAGCATAATTTTAAGGATCTTATTTTTAGCTGTTCTTTTAAAGAGTCAGTTTATTGAATCATGAATCGACAAGCCAAATATTTATTAAAGTGAATTATCAGCTGCCTCAGAGGCATCCTATATGTCCACCATAGAGAGCAGAAAGACATTAAAGAACGGGTAGAGGCCTCTCTTTCAGTACAAATCACTGGGATCCAGGCAGCTCTTTCAAAAGCTGGGAGCTTGGAAAAGCTGTGAACTGATAGTGCACTCTGGACACTACAGCCAACTGCCTACCTCTTGCCTGGTTTGTGTCATTGGACAATCTACTCCCACAAGTAACCGGAAAATTTAAACATGGCATAGTAGGTTCTATGGCAAAGGAAAACAAAGGGGGATGTGGTTTCCCAGAGAAAGTAACTAACCGAGCTTGGGAGACAGAGGAGTAGGAAGAACAACATATGCAGAGGCTCAGATCTAAAGTGTACCCCAGGCCCTGGCTGTGTAGTTCAGTTGGCTAGAGTGTCATCTTGATTCACCAAAGTTGTGTGTTTGATCCCTGGTCAGGGCACATACAAGAAACAACCAATGAGTGCATAAATAAGTAGAACAACAAATCGATAATTCTCTCTCTCCCTCTCCTTTACTCTCTCTAAAAATATATTTAAAAAGTGTACCCCAGTTGTCTTCTCAAACCAAGGAGAGGTTGCCATTCACTTTATTGGCAGCCCTTGTTCTATGAGCTACTATAATTTGAAAATATATTCAGCTCTCCCTTCTGCAGGTTCCATATCCACAAACTCAACCAACTGTGGATGGAAAATATTCAGAAAAAAAGTCACATTAGGTCTTATGTCTATGTATACTTAGGTCTACAGTGGTTGCATCTGCAACTGAACACATACAGACTTTTTTTTGTCATCATTCTCTAAACAATATAGTATAGCAACTATTTATATACCATTTACATTATATTAGGTGTTATAAATAATCTAGACATGGTAGGGGTGGGTGAAGAACTGAATTTTGAATTTGATACCTGCTTAGACTTGTACTGTTAGGAGGTTTTGGGGGGAGGAATGAGTTCTGCCCCTTCCCAAAGCAGGCCAGTTCTGTCTGCATTTTGTTGCATTTTTCTGTGGGCTTAGCACTGTCTCTCCAGTTCAGCAGCCTTGCTCCCACATGCTGTCCAGTAGTATATCCTAACCCTCTGTTGGGAGATAATACTGAGCTAAGCTGCAGAGGCACACACTGCACCATGATTTTCCGCATCGTCTATATCACCCAGCACAGCTGGGACCTGGAGAGTCTCCACAAGTACATGCTGAATGGCTGTCCTTGACTTCTTGCAGCCCCAGTCCTTCCTCCACTCAGTCTTCCCTGACTGTTACAGTCCACCCTGATCTCCCCATTTTCTGAGTGATTCATGAATTACTGCCTTGTATTGTGGCTTTCGTTGCATTGGTGCTGGACCTATTTTCCAGTCCCTAAGATTTTAGATGGCAGGAGTCTTCTCCCAAAGTTCTTAGCACAAACCCAGGGAAGAGTTGCTCCATAAATGATACATAGTTTAGATTAACTTTATTGCATATACCATCATTGCCACTACAGTAAGGATAGGAGCTACATTTAAAAAAGTCAGTTTGTATCAATTAAACATGTCAAGACAAAACAAGAGAGACACAACAGGTATTTGCAAATAGGATCTTCCCTTTTGTTACTGTGTATATATACTCCATGTCCATATATGTCTTTATATTTTACAAACTCATAACACTACATGACATTTCATTTTTATCATGTCACTAAGAAGAGGTGTCAGTATATGGAACATAGGAAGAATTAAAAAGCATGAGAACATCTGCTTAGCTAGAATCAGATGGGGAGAGACTTGAGAGTTATTATTCTTCTCTCTGCTCAGTCCTAGAGAAGGACAAGTGCAATTTTGCTAATTGCTCCTCCTGAGTAATTCTGCTCAGTCTGTTTTGGTATATCTCCTAAGCTGGCATGAGACTAGCCTGGTCCCTGGTTGAATAAATTAGAAAGGAACTGAGAGAAATGAAGATGGTGTACAGGCTGCATAATGTGACATTTCTCTGTGTGACTCCAAAGACCAACTGCCCCTGGTCCCATGAGATGAGGACAGCCTCCGCTGCTCAAAGGTGCTCCAGGGTTTATTAGTGACGGCGTGGGGGTGGTGAGGAGAGTGTGTGTTCCTCTCCTCCCTTTTCTCCCACAAGCAGAAAGGAGGCCAGATACAGACACAACTAATACTTAAATTTTCTCTTCAGCTGTGCCCTGCCACCCCATCCCCAATAGGCAGGCAGGGTTCAGGGTCAGGAATAACTGTTCAAGGGGGCAGATCCTATTTTGTTCTGAGACCAACCAAGCTATTTGCCCCCTTCTCTGTCATCTTGGGCTGGTTACTTTACTGATGCAGGCCCCACAGTTTTCCTGACTTGAGTACTTGGAATAATAAAACCCACATCACAGGGCTGTGCCAAAGATCATGGGAGTTTTGATGAGAAAGTGCATTTGGAACTGTAAAGTGCTGGACACATGACTGATGATTTTTGTTATGGTATTCCAGTCATGGTGCAGATGGGCCCTTGTGTCTGCCCCTCCAGGGCTCCAATCCCATCACAGCCCGCTGCTCTGTTTATCCAATCCCAGCATTCACTGGCAGATTCTCTTTGGCTGCTCTTAGCCTCTGGAAGATTTTTTTAAAGCCAACCAAACCTCTGATTATAAGGCATGTTGGCCCTGATATTTCCAAGTGAGGTTAGGGTCCTGGTACCAAAATTTGGAGGGAATGGCAGAGGAGGTAGAGGGAGGAAAGGACCTTTGGAAATGGCTTTGGGAGTGGTATACTTTGTTTCATTCTGGAAAAAATGCTGCTTACCCCAGCCCCTCATGGTGACTGTAACATATATGTCCACAACATTCCACATGTCTAAAATGTGCTTGTATCTGGCTCTCACAACTCCTTTGTGAAATAGGAAGATTATTCATTTCATTTTATGTATGAAAATGTTTGTCAAAGGTCACACAATTAGCATATTGCAGAGGCAGAACTCAACCCCAGGTATCCAGATTCCTAATTTTCTGAGTGTGGGAGAGCATGTCTAACATAGGCTCTAGAATCCTCTATCTCCTCAGGTTTGGCTTAATTACTTCACCTGGAGACTGGTTTCTGGGAGGAAGGAGGAAGTACACGAGGTATCATACTGTCAGGTGTCTGGTGGCAGTCGGCCCAACAAAGTCATGCAACAGAGATGCTCCAGGCCAATCCAGACTCTCCTCCCTTGTTCCTGACAAGATTCTACCCTGATCTACTTTCCAAGTCCAGAATCCACCTCCTACTTACACCTCCCCCCCCTTTTTTTGCTCTTTTTCTCAAGGTATTTACACTGGGTTCTCTGTCCTCAGTTTCCTTGCAGAGACCCTGGATTGGCTTGGCCTAGTTGGGAAGGCTGTGTTGTACAATGGTCAGCACCACGTGTTTGTCAGGCACTGCACTGCGGCTTTGCACCCATTTTCTCATGTGATCCTCTCAACAACCTCTGGGGGTAAATGTTATTTTTCTATTTATGTATGAAGTAATTGAGGCTCAGAGAGTAATTCTCTCAAAGTCACACAACTAGTTATTGATAAAGAACTAAGAACTGAATTTAGATCTGTCAGACCATAAGCCCTATGCCCTCAACCACTCTACCACACTTCCTTCTTAGTCCTCTTCCCCTGACCTCTTGTTTGGAGGGATGGGAAGGTAGTTCAGCACAAGCAAATCTCTCAGCCCTTTTTTTCAGCTTCCAGGCTTTCAGCTGCCTGACAGAGATTGTCCTCAGAAAGATCTCGTCCAGTTGAGCCTGGCACATGCTTGGTGCTCTATAAATTAAGTCCTCCTAGAATTGGAATGCATTTATGGTTCTTAAACATGGCTGCCTGCTGTCTCTTCTCAAACACATGGGCCTGTGCTCCATTCTTAACAAGTCTCCTTAGAGATTCTTTGTTTCTTCTCTACTTGTTACCCTTTAAAAACCTTTGGCATGTAACAGGCAGTCAGAGACCACCCAGATGCACTTACTGGCTAGGATGCTTTCTGGCAGCCACAGAAACCAGGCCTGACTGAGTGATGTGGACTTCACTCAGCCTTGGCTGTTTTCATTGTACTCAAGAAGAAAAGAGGCTTTCACAACAAAAGAATTTCTGCCAAAATCCTGTTTGCTCTTTGCAGCTCTTAGAGAGAATGGACATAACTTCACAAAGCATTAGTATTAAGGGGCCTGCAGAAAACATCTGGTCTGAGATCCTGAAGCCCAGAGTTAGGGAGTGACTTAAGGAAGGTTGCATAGCCCATTAGATTTATCCAAGTCTATTGGTAAACACCCCCTCCTACCCCAAGGGGTGCATTAGAATCTGAAGGGAGTTGAGAATCCTATTCATACTGCTCAAGGGTTTTTTAATTTACTTTGGCTAACATTAGCATTTCCATTGCAGGTTTTCTACTGAGCAAAGGAAACTCTTTTATTCAAGTCTCTCAGAGACTTCCTACTTGGGTATTTGCTGTTTGGCCACTTCAGAATGATACGACAAAAGCATAGGTCACACAACTCAGTCCAGTCAATGGTACTCTGTCAAGACGGTGGGTGTCACTGAGCTGGCAGGGAAATAGAAACAGATGTGGAGAAATAGCAACTGTGGTGTTAGATGTTTTGTGTAGTTTCCGCGTACTTGGGAAGCCAGACTCTGTGGACCAGGAACCGAATCATAGAACCTGTGCCTGTGCTGTCATCACTGTTCTTGGAGAGCTGCTTCTCACCTTGCCAAATCCCTCTTCTTCATGCATTCAGGTACGAGACTCGAAAGTGAAGAGAGTGGGCTTTGTTCCAGATTATACAAAGTCCATTCAGAAAGTCCATAGAAGTGGAATTTTCTGAAATACTCAGTGTTTAAAAATTAGAAGTACTGCATTTTAGAACAGTAAGGAAAATGAGGAAAAAAAGGGAAGGTTATTTTTTTTTTGTTTTAAGTGATAAGAACTTAACTCCAATAAGCAAAGCTAAATGGAGCCTTTACTAGAAACATATACTATACGTCAAAATTACAACTAAAATATAGAACAACCATCACTCAGAACTGTTAGAAATTGAGTTGCATGGAAGTCTGACAACTATGGAATTAAAGAAACCACAACCGTTCAGACGGGTAGGAGTGATAGGGGTTTAAGACTTGGGAAAATTTAGCTTAAGGTAAATAGTCATAAATCTAGCAAGTAATGTGTATGTTAAGTTTTTGTTTCAGTAACTACAGATAAGGCCTATCTTGGCACCTAAGAATAAGCAGATGACCTCTTGGAGACGTCTGTACCAGGAAGAAGCAAGAGACTACCCTTCCCCCTTGGAGGCAACTGTTGAATTTCAAAGGCTTTCGCTGACACCTTGTTTGCCCTCCCCCAACCCTCTTATAAAAGATCTGGTGGGGGGGGGGCGGAGAATAAGATGGTTTGTTAGGGTATGAACCCGCCATCTTCTCAGATTGCCGGCCATCTGAATAAAGCGCCTACAAAAGATTCAATCACTGTCATTGCTTATTGGATTTGGTAGTGACAGGCAGCCCGAACACCGGTGTCTTTTCCGGTTACAGGAGGGGTGGAGATGCAAAACAGGCTGGTACCACATCCACATGTGATGGAAAAATTTCAGGAGGGATATCTCGGGAGCAAGGAGTCCCAGCCTCACACCAGGTCCCCATCCCAGGGTCCTAGTGCCAGAAAGATAAGTCCCTATAACTTCTGGCTGCAAAAACCAGTAGGGATTTAAGTCCATGGAAGAAACTTCTGGGGTCTCAAGCAGTTCTCCTTAAAGAACCCACACACAGACTTTCTCAGACTCAATCCCTCTGAGCTCTGGCACTAGGGTGGCAGCTTGAAAGGCACCAGTGGCATACAGGGAGGAAGTGAATGCCTGACATCAAGATAGGGGCTGGGGGACAACTTTCTCCCAGACAGAAAGGCAGGCAGAAGCCATTGTTCCTTTTCTGAACCCTCTCCCACCCTCAGAGCAACAGAGCTGACAGGCAGGTGCCATATCTGAGACTCCATCAACCTGGCCAACACTGTTTGCCCCACCCTAGAGATCCCCTGAGACTCCATCCCACACAACTTATGGGCCCACCCAAGCTGTTAACAGTGACTTTCCCATGTGAATGGCAGATCTTGACTCATGTTTCACAACTTCCTAATCCTCTCAAACAAGCAACAGCTGGCCTCAGTGAACTACCCAGCCCCTGTACTTCTTGCTAAGTGGCCTCAGGCCTGGCACTAGCGGCAGCCAGCCTAGATTCATAGCTTAGCTTCACCTGGGCGTCTCCAAGCCCAGCAAAAGTAGCAGCCATCTCAGATTGCTTCATAGTTCATGCAGGGAGGCCCCAGGCAGAACACATATAGGGGCTGACCTTAGCCTGCATCACTTGGGAAACTCCAGAGCCTGTGCACCAAGTGGAGCTACAGACATATCAGAGCACCACCACCCTGCCCCTGTACAGCTGATCCTCCAAGGAGGGCAAAAGTTGGTGTTCAGTGATCATAGCCAATCCTTGCAATTGACTGGCCTAGGTAAGTCCCTCCCATTAACCTGCAAACAGCAATCAATGCTCAGCTACAAGAGGAGAGTGTACTCAGCCCACACAAAGGGCACACCTCAAGTACCCAGCTTGGGTGGAAGGGGAGGCTGTACCACTGGACCCTACAGGACACCTACTACATTAGGCCGCACTACCAAGACAGGGAGTCATAGAAGCTCTACCTAATACATAGAAACAAACACAAGGAGGTTGCATGGATGAGGAGACAAGGAAATGTGGCCCAAATGAAAGAACAGATCAAAACTCCAGAAAAAGAACTAAACAACCTGGCTGGCATAGCTCAGTGGATTGAGCACGGGCTTCGAACCAAAGCATCGCAGGTTCGATTCCCAGTCAGGGCACATGCCTGGGTTGCAGGCCACAGACCCCAGCAACTGCACATTGATGTTTCTCTCTCTCTCTCTTTCTCCCTCCCTTCCCTCTCTAAAAATAAATAAATAAAATCTTTTAAAAAAAGAATATATTTAAAAAACAAACAAAACCCCCCTAATACTTAAAAAAGAGAGAACTAAACAAAATGGAGATAAGCAATCTACCAGATGCAGAGCTCAAAACACTGGTTATAGAATGCTCAAAGAACTTAGTGAGGACCTTAACAGCATAAAAAAGATCCAGTCAGAAATGAAGGATTTACTAATTGAACTAAAGAACAACTTACAGGATAACAACAGTAGAGTGGATGAAGCTGGGAATCAAATCAATAATTTGGAACATAAGGAAACAAAAATATAACCAATCAGAACAAGAAGAAGAAAAGAATCCAAAAATACAAGGATAGTATGAGGAGGCTCTGGGACAACTTTAAGTGTTCCAACATTCCATTATTGTGGTGACAGAAGGAAAAGAGAAAGAGTAAGAAATTGGAAATATGTTTGGAAAAATAAAAGAAAACTTTTGTAATTTGGTGAAGGAAATAGACATGCAAGTCCAGGAAGCACAGAGTCCCAAACAAAATGGATGCAAAGAGGCCCACTCCAAGACACATCATCATTAAAATGCCAAAGGTTAAAGATAAAGAGAGGATCTTAAAAGCAAGAGAAAAGATGTTAGTTTCCTACAGGGGAATTCCCATAAGACTATCAGCTGATTTATCAAAAGAAACTTTGCAGGCTTGAAGGGTTTGGCAAGAAATATTCAAAATCATGAAAAGTATGGACCTACAGTCATGATTGTTCTACCTAGCAAAGCTGTCGTTTAGAATTGAAAGGCAGATAAACAGCTTCCCAGACAAGAAAAAACTAAAGGAGTTCATCATCACCAAACCATTATCATATGAAATGTTAAAGGGACTTATTTAACAAAAAGAAGGTCAAAACTATGAACAATAAAATGGCAATAAATATATATGTATCAACAACTGAATCTAAAAAACAAACCAGGCAAACGAGAACAGAGACAGAATCATGGATATAGAGAGCATTTTGATGTTGCCAGATGGGAAGGGGTGTGGGAGGATGGGTGAGAGGTGAGGGAATTAAGAAGTACAAATAGGTAGTTACAGAAGAGCCATGGGGATGTAAAGTATAGCATAGGAAATGGAGTAGCCAAAGAACTTATACGCATGACCCATGGACATGAACAATGGTATGAGGATTGCCTGAGGAAATGGGGGGTGCTGGGTGGAGGCAGACAAAGGGAGAAAATTTGGGAAAAGTATCATGGCATAATCAATAAAATATAATTTAAAAAAGAAAAAAAAGAAACATATACTGAGGTATGTAACCTGATCAGAAAAAGGAAAAGGTGACCGGCCAAATCTCAAGAAGCCAGGGTCAGGGCATGGAATGTTTGTGATTCTGTCTGCATAATGGCCTTGCTTTCTCTTACTACATACCAGCATTCCACACCCGGGTTCAAGATAGGCTATGATAGTTTTACAGCACACATCCTCATATATTTCCCATTCTGGTTGGCCCCAGTTGATCACATGCCCTCTTTACTGACAGTTCTCACTAGAATCACCTTGTTTGGATGAGGAAACATTGTGTTGACCAAAAAGTTTTAGTTTTTTCCGTATCATGCCTCTAGTAGTGCTCAGTTGTCTTTAACTTCATTTGAAACAATTTTGTTAAGATTGTATTGTGAAAGCTGTCATATCAGTGTACATTTAAAAACTATATCAAAATTGGTGAATTTTTGTGCAGCCAATTTAATATTGAAGATGAAAGAAAATGTGCAACATTTTTGGTGTATTATGCTTTATTAATTCAAGAAAGGTAAAAGCACAACTGAAATACAAAAAAAAAATGTGTGCAGTGTATGGAGAAGGTGCCATGGCTCATCGAATGTGTCAAAACTGTTTTGCAAAGTTTCTTGGTACTATTGACATTTTGGCCAAATAATTATTTGCTGTGGGGCTGTCTTATGCATTGGAAGATGTTTAGCACCACCCCTGTCCTATACCCAATGGAAACCAATAACAGGAGATAGTTGGCATACTCAAAATATGCAAATCAACAAACTTATTGGTGAAAATGAAAAAGGTGTCTTTTATGGAAAAAAAAAACATATGGACTTTTTGGCCAGCCCAATAGTAGTACTACAAAAGAAAAGGTTGCTATTTCCTGAAGAAATGTGAGAAGACATCATAGCTGTCTAGTGCAGGAAATGACTCATCAGAGGTCCTACAGCAAGTTAGAGGCAGATTCAGGGCTAGCAACAGAAGCAATAAAATAATGATTCTTAATAATAATGAAAGTATCCAGATTCTTTTATATGTGCTACTGAAGTAAACCTCAGTGTTACTGAACTGTTGTTCATTCATTTGTATTTTTAAAAGACTGCTGATGTGTGGAGGACGGACTGCAGGGGAGCAAGTTCAGAGTAGGGACTCCAGTTAGGAGCTCTGTGGGTAGCTCTCTAGTGGAGAAATAGCAGTAGGTTGGACCAAGGTCAATAAAATGGAAATAGTGAAAAGCAGTCAGACTTGAGATCTATTTTAGAGGGAGAATCATAGGACCTGCTGGTGGATTATATGTAAACACTAAGAAAAAGAGAAAAATAAGGAATTAAGAATAACACCTAGGTTTCTGTGAAGATTAAGGTTGAAGTGAATTTGGGACAGAATCAAGAGTACCAATGTGGACATATTAAGTTTGAGACATGGAGATCTCCAGTAGGCACTTGTGTATGTATGTCATTGCAAAAGACTTGGCATCTAAAACTTCAGGACCTGATGAGCTCTCCAAGGAAGAAAGTATCGCTACAGCAGAGGGCCCAACTATTCTCAGAGACATCTTTCCAACATACACTGAATTTCTCTGCTGGGCTTCCAGCCAGAAACTTCAGATGGGAATCATAACCATTATTATGGTGAATCCCACAGAATGAGGAGCCAGGTTCATCCCTCAGAGGGTGACTAAAAGGTAACCAAATGGACTGCTAAACAAGAATCAAAACTTTTCTATCCAGATTATGTCTTGTTTCCTTCAAAGTGGACCCTTTGAACAACTAAAGAAATGATGAGTCTGCCCTGCTCTAAACCATTTTGACTTTTGTCTTTGGGAGATATCTTTAGAGCCAGGTTTTAAGACCCAGGGAAATTTACCAGACTCAGTTTCAGATGACTATAGAGTTGCTTTCTTTCGTAGATTGAAAAAGTAGCCACAGTATGTTACAGCTCCTGCCATCAAAAGATGGCACCTATTTCTCCATCCTTTAAAATCAGGCTTGGTCATGAGACTTGTGGTCATCAGTGGGACATTAGCAAGCAAGTTACAAACAGAAGCTTAGAAAGTGCTTCTGCATTTTTTTTGTATTTTTTTAAATTTTATTTATTTATTTATTTTTATTTTGTTAGGGAGGGAAGGGAGGGAGGGAGGGAGGGAGAGAGAGAGAGAGGGAGAGGGAGAGGGAGAGGGAGAGAGAGAAACATCAATGTGCGGTTGCTGGGGGTTATGGCCTGCAACCCAGGGATGTACCCTGGCTGGGAATCGAACCTGGGACACTTTGATTCCCAGCCCACGCTTAATCCACTGAGCTACGCCCGCCAGGGCTGAAAGTGCTTCTGCATTTTAGCTTGCCCTCTCTTGCTGCCTGGAAAACTTCCACCACCATGTGAACAAATCTGGGCAGCTTTCTGAAGGATGAGACCACATGGACAGAGGTCTCAACCACCCTAGTCATCTCATCTGGGGACAAAGACATGTTGTGAATGAGGCCATTCTAGACCATCCAGCCTCAGCAAGATCCAGCTGACCCACAGAACCATGAAGAACAATGTTTGTTGTTTTAAGTCATTAAGTTTTGGAATGGTTTTCCATGTCCCTCAGAAGACAATTAACTCAACCAGCAATCTAAACATGTTTCACAGTACAGATGTTTCTTCTCTTACCCTTACTCTTTCAGGAGGATTTATACTTAGTCAGCCATCAAAGTTTTAAACTAATAAATGAAAGCTTAATTGAGGGATATAAAGCCATTGCCAATGGGTAGTGGAGATATTTGGGTGCAGTGGAGTCTTCCTAGGCTCCCTGAAACAGCTCCACAAAGGTGGCTCAGGTTTCCCAGGTATGTGTTTTCAGAATGATGTACTTTGCCTTCGGAGAATTACGTAAGTACATTGGGGTGGTTACTTTACAATGTCTAGACTAAACAACAAGCTACTAGACCAGTGATTTTCAACATTTTTCATCTCATTGAACACATAAACTAATTACTAAAATTCTGCAGCACACAAAAATATCTTTTTGCCAATCTGACAAAAAAAAATAGGTAATAAATAATTTTGATTCATTCATACCAGACGGCTATTGTGTTGGCTGTTGTCATTTTTTTATCTGACAATATAAAGGAAAAGAGGTCAGTGCCCCTGACTAGTCAGATATTGCATGTTTTAGAAATTCTTGTGGCACGCAGGTTGAAAATTGCTATACTATACTATAACCTTCATGAAGGCAAGGACTATATCTGATTTGCCACCAGTTGTATCCTAGGCACAGGTAGACACAAATCTGTGGAATGAATAAATTTGAGTTTTGCCTACTTCACATAAGGGATCCACACCTTTGAAAACATCATGTAACAGTATTTGTAACTCATGGGCCTGTCTCTTACATATACTCTCAGCCACAGGCTGCTGTTTGATTTACCAGCTGTGCAGGTAATCAGGCGTAGGTTTAGAATGAGGAATCTAAAATCGGTGAGATCCCAGGACACTGATAGCTGTAATTCCTTCCCAAGTATCCTGAACTCTTGGCAAACAAACACTCTATAGGACACTCTAGAAAACTTGATACTGGGGAAAGAGCTTTGGGACAGGAGCAGGGGATGTGAATGAAGAATGAGGTCTGGAGGATATTCATCTTCTGTGGACGTTACAAGACTGCAGTCAGAAAGCAATTGTGGAACCAATGTCTCACCGAGGCTATTTAATTAACTCTGACAGTCCTTGAGTGTGTCATTACCAGCACCCCATATACCCTTCATCTGAGAGACAAACCGAAGAGGAATGTTGAAAGAGCATGAGTCAGACAGGGCAGGTTCAAATGATCCTAGTGGGTGACTTAGGCATATTAACTTTTCCAAGACTATGTTTCCTTGTCTGCCAAGTTGGGATAATATCTCAGAAACACCTCTGTTTGTCTAAAGGTACTTTGCCAGCAGGGGTCTTTGTTTTCATCTATATTTATCTAATATTTAATAGTGCCAGGCCCACAATAGATATGTACAGAAAAGGTGAATTTTCTAGCCAGAGGTGATCTAAGCCCTACTCCTGGCTCCATCATAAATGTACTCTGAGTGACCTTAGGACACTTCCTCCCTCTCCTTGGACCTCAGCCTTCCTTTTTATAAAACAAGGAGTGTGGATAAGATTTTCCCTGAGCTTCCTTCCATATCTAATATTTGATGCGTCTGTGACCACTCAGTACACGCTGCCCTCTTGCTGCTTCTAGAATAATGCTACACACTGAGGAGACAATGATAAATCATGAATCACTTTGTATTTACAGATACACATGCATTTAAAACAGATTCTATAAATAGTTACAATACTGTATTGCACTTTTGGCCTACTTTTGCTTCTTTACAGGTCAAGAGGGTTTTTTTTTATTCTTTTATTTGGATTGTTAAACAAGGTGGAAACTGGGACAGGTTGCCACTAACACATACCATGCAGCTTGAGCCTTGGTGGCTAACTGTGCTATTACTGTGATTGATGAACATTGCACTGCAATCAGCTGGAAGCTGCTGCCTTCCACTTAGCAGAAAGGAGGTCACAGAGCAGGGCTGGAGAATTGCCATCTAATAAACAGGTCTATTTGCCTGTCACCAGTAAAAGCGTTGGCCATTATTACATTTAACTCTTGATTCCCTCTGTTGTAAGGATGCTTGCTCCCTTGAACTGGCCCCTGAGTTTTACAGAATTTGACAGTTTTTAAATAAAATTTTCAGCCTTTGCCAGGCTACTCAGTAGGAGAGAACAGATTATTTGATATGTGTACTAAAATATCCAGGGGTCATGAGGAGCTCAGTCTGAAATCCTTGTACTAGGGTGCATGGATGTTACTGCCCAGAAAAATAGTAATTATCCCTGACTTGTATGGTACTTAACAGTGTAAAAAGCACAGCCAGAATGACTACTCTGTGAGGAGACCATGTTCTTACATGGTCAGAGAAGCTGATCAAATCACTTCTCTAAAATGCTCCATCACTGGAGCAGGGAGGTTGCCCAAAGCCCTGCTGGAGAGCTAGATAAGAACTGCCTGACAGAAGCAGGTGCAGGGAAAGGCAGGTGCAGGGAAAGCCAGTGCCTGGGCCTGAGAAGCCTTGGACATTTTTTCCTTAGCCTCATGGGATCTGGTTGCCTGAGACTGAAACATTGAGCAATTTATTAACAATTAGAGATGTAAGTCATTTCTCTAGTGGACCTGAAATCTGTGGGCCTTGGGATTGAATCCTAATGTGGCTTTAACACTTGCTAGCTGTGTGATCTTGGCCAAGTCTTTTAATTTCTTTGGATCATAGTTTATCTATAAGAAATGTAGTACAGAATGTGGTGAAGAGCACAAATCTTGAAGCCTACTACCTGGGTTTGAATCGATATTCTATCATTTACTCATTATATGATATTAGGCAAGCTCAAGAATCTCTTTGTACCTTAGTGTCCTCATCTTTTAATGAGGTTGATTACAGTGCCTCCCTCACAAAAATGGTGGGAAGATAAATGAGTTAATACATGTAAAGTGCTTGAAACAATGCCTCGTACAGAGTAAGTGTGACATCAGTATTAGCTGCAATGACATTGGGGTGATAATCCTCAGGTCTCAGGTTTATTTTGCAGATCCACTGAAATCATGAAGATGAAAAAGAATCACAGAGTTATTAGTGCCTGAAGGGATATTGAAAATTATCCAAATACCTCCCTCATTTTATAAGTGAAAAAACAAGACTCAGAGATGAGGAGTAAGTAACTAGAGGCATCACACTTGATTTAAGGGAGAGTCCAGGTCTCCTGATTCCAAGATCAAAGTTCCATCCTCTGCACTGCATCAGAGGAAGCCCCATCACCATAGGGCTATCTCCGGAGGACCCTTTTATGTAGTCCTTGAACCTGTTGCTAGTTAATGTGCTTTCCTAGAACAATGAGCTGCATTTAAAATGGAGGGAAAGCTAGGGAGAGACTCTCCCCGCTCCTTCACTGACTTTTGAGGTGGCATGTTAGTGCAGGGGGGAACTGCAGATTCAGGCCAGAGTTGGGAGAAAGGTTTTTCAGAAATGATCACTTAGTTCCATGTCATTGTTTCAGCTAAAAACCAAACATGTGCAGTGTCCACAAACAAGCTAGAATCATGAGTTAATCCATTCAGTTTGTTTCTAGTGTCAGAGGATTTTTCATATTTTGTTTTTTTTTTCTTCGGGTGTTTAATTAGGTGGCTTCCTCCAGGAGTTATTTCACACCTGCTCTTTGGTAAAAACTAAGGTTTCACTCCCAGGAGAGTATGAGGTTGGGACTGAAACATCTGAATTTAGCTTCCCCAGTTTTTTCAGGGTCATGCTCCCCTCCTCCCCACCTTAGATTTATTCTGCTTTGAATCACATTTTCCAGTGGGACTACTTGGGAGGGATTGGAAGATGGGCTGGGAGAAAGGGCAGGATGGGGAGAAGACCCTATGTACGATGGCAAAAGGGATCAGAGCTATTGATTTAGAGAAAGGGCAGATCCCAGGGATCATGATTTCTGTTTTCAAGTCCTCTAAGGGTGTCGAGGGAGCAGATTCTGTGAGGTCTCTGACAGCAGAGCTAGTACAAATTGAGTGAGAAAAGGAAGAACTTCGAGGAGGCAGGTTTCAGCTTAGAAACAAGGAGAAACTTCAGATTGTGAGAGCTGTCCAAAGACGGTGTGAACAATGAGCTCCCGTCCCTGACCGGAGTGTGTGCTTTAGAGGAAGAGATTTTGGTTGTGAGGACTGACGTCCACCTATCAGAGATAGGGATTGGAATTAACTAGTCAGACCAGGTCAGATTTGGGACCCTACCAACTCTAAATTTTTCAGATTCTTGGAATTTAAGAACCAGTGACCAATTTCATCGAGTTCCCCTAGTTTAGAACCAGCTGGAAAGCAACAACATCAGAAATTCATGACCTGTTTCTCTATCTTGCCTGTGTTTCTCTTTTTGTCTTTCTTGAGCTCCCTCCCTTGCTCTTTCATATAGCAGGGATCTTTGACATTTTGAAGGGAATAATCTTTTCCTTTTAAGTGTGTTTCTGACTCAGCTTTTGCTCCTTCGGTATCATTAGAGAGCTCTCCGGAGATTAGCCCTGGCCTGTCACCACAGCAACTGCCCAGGCCCCGTGGGCATCCCTGGCGACAGACACAGGGCTTCGAGAGTGAAGCTTGACTTGCAGTGTGAGGAAGCTCCATAGGGGAGCCTGATATGAAACAGGCGTGTTGTGTAGGGGGAACTTTTCTTTAATAGGATTAGCTGTGCGGGTGGGCCTCACTTTACATGGTTGGCCAGGTCCTGAAAGGTATATGTGTGTCAAATTTTGGTAAATGGAGGAAATCTAAGAGATTTGCCTTCCAAGTCCCTGTTGTGGATCCCCTTTGTAAAATGGAGTCTTCTTTTGTAAATGAATCTCCACCCATGTTGCAACCTGGATGTTAGTATAGCGCTGAGTGTCTGTAAGTGGGGCCATCTGCAGAGAACCCCTGGGGCATGCCTCCACCTCTGCTGCAGGCAAAGAACAGCAGCAACACAGCTGGCTTGGGGCTGGGGATGGACAGAATGTAACAGGGGAAACAGAGTGGGTGTGGGGCCACCATGAGGGGAGAGCAGGAGGGTTCGCCTTGCCTAGCAGGAGCAGCTCTGCTGCAGCAGCGGCGGGGTGTCCGAGAGACGGGTGTTCTTGGAGGCACCCAGCACGGAGGGGTCTGTGTCCAGCGAATCAGACATCTTGTCACAAATGGCATCTACCAGGCGCTCAAAGGCCTGCCTCACGCTGATATTCTCCTTGGCACTGGCTTCAAAGAAGTCAAACCCTGAGGAGAGGAGAGAGATACAGGTAAGGATTTTCCCCTTCCCTTTCATGCCCCCTGGCCAGAATGCTCTAGATTAATACAGGTAGTGCTCAGGGGTGAGGCAAGGAGGCCTAAGTCCATGAGCAGAGAATTCTGCTTCAAGGAGATGGTACAGAGAAGGGATTACCCGCACTGGTTTAAGGACTGGGCAGATCCTGGCTCTACCATTGACCCACTGTGTAACCCCCAGAAAGTCACCAATTCTCTTCATGAATCAATGCCCTATAAATAGGGATGATTTTACCTACGTCATAGAATTAGTTGAGGATAAATAAGATAATGAATGTAAAGTATATAGCCCTGTGCCTTACACAGAGGGGAGTCACTAGATGTATTTCCTGATAGAATGAATACTTCCATATGTGTGCACAGTACTTCACAGTTTCCAAGGCATTTATCACATCCATTACATCATTTGGTCTTCATGTCACATCTGGGGACAGGAAGAGTGTCCAGGCAGACTTCCATTTCACTAACACAGTGTGGCTTAGAGAAATAAGCTGAGTAGCCCAAGACAAGCAGAGGTACCAATATGAGAAACCTAGGCTTTGGCCTTTTTGACCAGGGCTTTTCCTCCTCTTTCCCCTGCCTCCCACTCACCCTAGCCTGGCCAGCACTAGTGTAGGCTCGGGGAGTCACCCCAAGATCCATAGTGAATAAGCAAAACTCTATTTGCCCTTTCCACCAACAGACACAATGGCTTACCGCCACTCGGTGGGGTTTCTCCTTTCTGAATTCCCCCCAGAATCTGTCCCTCCCCACCACAGACCTCCAGAAAGGCCCAGAGAAAACTGCACCTAAAGCATGAGACATTCTTGTCTGTTTTGTACCTTGAGATCCTTAATGACACTTTCTGTGACAATGAACAGAACTTGGTTGTCCAAGGAGACACAAGAAAGGCCCTCCTGATTCAGACAAAGTGGCTGCTTTCAAACTGAGGTATCTTGGCCAGGTTTGCAGCAGCCCTTGGAAGCATAAGCTGCTTTCTCCATCATTTCCCTGGCCTAGCCTACTCCTTCCCCTTTTGTCTGTCTACCTCTTCCCCTTCCTTCTGAATCTATCTTTATTTCTTTTCAAAAGCTTCTTTCTTCCATTTTTGTTGTTGTTGTTTTTTTCATTTTAGCTCTTCTTTTTCCCTTATGTTCCTTGAACTCTCTCTTTGGGGGTCTCTAATATTTATTGAGCACCTACTATATGCCAGATTCTATGCTAGGAGCTTTACAAATATCAATTTACTTAATCCTCACAGCAGCCTGTTGGGTGAATATAATCTTTTCTAATTTATAAATGAGAAAATGAAGGTTCCAAGAGACTATATAATTCACAAAAGGTCACATGGCTTTATTAGTGGAAATTGGGTTTAGATCTGGGTTTGGCTGACTCCCAAGTCCATACACAGCCCAGCCTATTTTTTCCTCTTCCTCCCTTTCACTTAACCTCCCCCGCACCCCACTTCAATCATATCTTTTTTCTTCCTTTAAAAGTATCTTTGGCCTCCTTGCTTTTATCTGGCTACCAAAGTGTCTGATTCTGGGCAAGTCACTTCATCTCTCTGAATCACTTAACCTCTCTGAGTCTCAGACTCCCTGGTTGTCAAACGGGAATAATAACACCGTCCTCCTGCTGACAGAGGTTGGGGGGACTGAGTGAGGTGATGGATAAACTACTACCAAAAGTTGCCTGTTACAATGACAGTTTCTTTCTGCTCTTTTTTCATCTGCATCTCTCATCTCCCTCTTTTTCATCTTCTCCCACAAAGGAGGCGGTCTCTTTCCTCCTCCTTTCTTCTCCCTAGTATCCCACTGTCCACAAAGAGGCTGAAGCTCCCAGGTACAAACAAGGTTCCTCTTCCCCCAGCCATCTCAGCTTGAAGGCACTCACAACTGCTGCCAGCCCACCTCCAGGTGACAGCTCCTCCTGTGGCCCACTTCCCACCCTGAGAAAGGCCAGCTGCAGAAGTGCCAGCTAATTGCAGTATGAGGTGAAGAAGGAGGCAGCTGCTGGCTTATTATCCCCAGGCCATAGAAACCTAGTCAGCTTCAGAGACCCTTCAGCACGTAGCTTTTCCTTACTGAATATCATAAAAATCAACTCTCTGGTCTTTGACTGGTTCATTACAAGTGACAGTGTTAGGGGAGGTGGGGGGTGGGTATTGCTTGCCTAGGAAAGGGGCAAACAGATAAAGAAGTAAATAGGCTTAAACCATCAGTTTAGATGAACATGAGGACACAGGTCAAGGCCAGGGACACACATGCCTTCCAAGGAACTGGTACTGAGGGGATAATATTCCACATTGGGCAGGTGGGCAGTGGGAACAGGTCCAACACTTAGACAGCCTGGATTTAAATATAGTCTCAGTCAACTACCAGCTGTGCAACTGTGGGCAAGTTGCCTAATCTCTCTCAGCCTGTTTTCTCACCTGCAGAATGGGTAAATATTATATACCTCATAGAGTGGTGATGAGAATTAAATGCACAAATGTATGTGAAGTGATTGGCATATCCAATACAAGGCAATTCTCTTTCCCTTATACTTCTAGACCACCTTGGTCCCAGCTTCCTTGCCCCTGCATTGCATCCTAAGACCTTTGGGGAAACCCTCATTTTCTTCATCATTCATTACTAATCAATAAACCAGGTCTTTACTGAACACTGACTTTGTACCAGGTCTATATTGAGTGCCAGGGACAAAGGGACACCAAATGAAATTGTGGAGAAAAGACCCACTAACCTGAGTGTCAATCTTCATAGGTGCAAAATCCAAAACAGCTCACAAATACAATTTTAAAACAACCTTGTGAGGGCCGGGGTGAGACAAGGGCTAGCACTTAATAGTTTACAGATAGGGAAACTGAGGCTTAGAGATGGGACATGAGCCAGGGCCCTATCCCTTGCCCCCTTGTCTTGCTCTCAGTTGGAACAGTGACAGAACACACTATAACATTTCTTACCCACAGAGAGCAAACCAGAGGAACACTTAGTGGATGGAGAGAGCAGCAGCAGAGGAGAGGGGAGGAAGCTTACAAAAGTTAGTGGGAATGGGAAGCTTTCAGGCCAGTACTGAGCAAAACTCTTCACCTGCCTAACTTCTCATTCTTTAGGACTCAGCTTAGACAGGGCCTCTTCATTCTCTGTGCTTTCCTCTGCCAAAACACATGTTACCCTGCATGGAGAAATCCATTTGACAAGGAGCTCCCATGCAGGGACCATGCTATTCATCTGAGCCTCTGCACCAGCTACAGTATGTGTTTGGTGAGTACTAGTCGAATGAATAGATGAATGAAGGAGGTGGGAATGAGCATGGAGGGTGTGAGTGAGGAGAGGTGGACAGTAGGGGGTCATAAGAACTCAGCTCAATGAGCATGGCAGATCCTGTTCTGGGCACTGGGGACACTGAGGTGAACTAGACACCATTCCTACCCTTAAGAAACTCCTTTTCTAGTGTGGAAGAGGCATAGTGACAATATTATAGTGATAAACGCTGGGATGGTGAGAAGCCAGGGGATTGTCAGGGCACAAAGGAGGTGCCTAAATGAAACTGGGGGCCAGGGAAGGCTTCTTAGAGAAGCTGATCCCTAAGAAAATATCAGCTAGATAAAGACATATGATTGGGCACATGCATGTGCGGCACACCACATGGGGAAAAAGTATAAGCACAGATAATGAGGCAAAACACAGCCTTGGTGCTCTGACCAGTATGGGTCAGTTGGTTGGGCATCATCCTACAAAGTGAAAGGTTGCTGGTCACGCCTAGGCTGCAGGTTTGATCCCATGGTTGGAGCACGTACGAGAGGCAACTGATCAATATTTCTCTCTCACATTGATGTTTCTCTCCTTCTCTTTTTCCTTCCCTCTCCTCTCTCTAAACTCACACACACACACACACACACACACACACACACACCCTTGGTATATGCTAGAAGGACCTATGGCGATAGCAGTGATAGCAGTTTTTTATCACTGGAGTAGAAAGCTCATCACTTCTTGGCCTTTTGGCTAAGACTGAGTGTGGAGCAGAAAGCTCAGAGTGGTGAGAGATGAGGTAGTAGGTGAACAAACATGAAGAGCTCACACATCATGCCAAGGACATGTCTCCACTGTCATCTCAAAGGTACCCAAAGTATGAGAACTCTGATTCAAGTAACCAGCTCATGGGCCTAGCTAGCTCTTTTGCTGGCAGAACTCCAAATTCATCCCCCACCTAATTACTGCCAGTCTCCTAGAAGGTTCTTCATTAGTAGGCCCAGATGATAACCTTTTCCTCAGGTTCATTAGTAAGGATTCTCAGGAGCTAAGAATCTAGTGAGATCACAAAGATGACAACCAATTAATCAGACTGGCCCCCCAGTCCTTTCCTCCTTCCATCTGGCTTCATGACAACAGGATTTTTTTTACTTGTCATTAGCAGGTCCTGATTCTTAACTGAATCTTATATGATTCCCTCCACCCCAAAATGATCATGTTACCCATCCAGTCCACAGGCAGCTGTCACAGACCCGCAGCACCACAGACTGTGTCCACACTGCCCGCTTCTGAGTTTGACTTCAGAATTCTATTCAGAAACTCACCTCTCCATCCTGACACTGCCCCAGAGCACTGTTCCTTCATTTACATGTTCAAATCCCTTCTCCATCCTGCTCTGATACCTCTTCATCTCCATCATGTGTGAGTCTTCAACTCATTTCCTCCAGTCACTGGTGATTTTGGCGAGGGGCTCGCTGTCTTCCTCTCTACCCAGTGTTGTCTTATTCTCAGGAGCTTTGGGTTTCGTGTGCACAATCCATCCAACACCCTGGCCTCTCAATTTCTTGGCCATCTCATTTCAGCAACCTTTTCTTCCATTCTGTTTAAGTTATGCCCCTATTTTATAATATAAGCTATTTTGACTTGGATTTGTGTCAGTGGAACTGAAAGAGTTCTGATTAACATAACAGCCAGACTCGTTGGCTTAACAACCATGACCCAGCCTCATCTTCCCGGGTCACACCATGTTCCAGAAACATTAACACTTTGTTATTTGTTGCCTTTGCTCAGGCTATTACTCTTTAGCTCCTACTTGTAATTATCTTTATTACTTACTTGTGGAGTCACTGATTCAAGAGGGCCTTCCCTTTCTCTTCCCAGCCAACCTCTACCACTCAGAACATGCAATGTTCTCACCCCTGCAACACCATTACAACTTGCTTATGGAGTTGTTCCATTCAGATCCCAATAGGAAAATAGGAACTATTCTTAATATTTAATCCACAGGGAATTGATTATATCGGTGATAGAAGAACTAAGAGGTTAAATCGATAGTGAGGAAACCCAGAGATTATCAATAGCAAAAGCCAAACCAAAACAAAAACTATTACTGGGACCAAAGGAAGCTAGAACCATGGGAGCAGGAGTCAGAGAAGAGCAGCCTCTACTGGAGATGCTGACTAAGGGGTTGGAGGTTGAGGGCGATATCCAAGTTTCTCCCTTTTCCCCATCACCTGCCAGCATCTCTCCTTGGCTGACCCAGTCAGGGGCCACTGTCATCGGAGCCTGGGAAACACAGCCTGCAAAGATCGACACCCCAGAGGGGGTTGCAGGAGCGAGACAGGTGAAGGGTAAAGAATGATAGTAACAGGCTAAGCACTAGCATAGACATCTATCCAGAGGATATTGAAATGATCTCTCTATTTCCCTGGTCAATGAGAACTTTGAAGGCAGGAAATGCATTCATGGGTCCATCATGTGTTCAGTGATTGTGGTGGATTATTCATTGCCCTCCCTGCAGAGGATTTTACATCCCGACAGATTGTGAGGTGGCTTGCAGTGCCTCCTTGTGGAAGGAATATATCTCCCTACTTCAACATCAGATTTGACTGTGTGACTTCTTTTGGCCAATGGATGTGGCCATTCCAAGTTTCACCAAAAGCTTTAAGAGCCTTTGTGTGGTTTAGCCATTCCAGATTAGATCCCAGAGTAGGAAGTTGGGAGTGAGTTGGAGCTGACTTGCAGTGGCATGTAATGTAAGCAGAGAATGTAAATGAAAGAAAAAAAAAACTTTATTATAGAAGTTTCTGACTCAGGTTATGTATGACCACAACATAATCTAAAGAAATCTCACTAACATTGTGACTGAGGATGGAAATTTGAAGAGAAACTATGGCAGGTTTTTGGGAAAACACCACTGGATGATAAAATAGGAGCCTTAGGATATTTTAAGTCCAAAGGCTGAGTTTGAGCAGTACTGGGCCTGCCGCCTACTACCTGTATGCTCAGAAAAGTCACATAATCTTTACACGAAAAAACAGTGACACAGAAGTGTGGCATAGCTCTCTGTATACAAGAAAACATGAGCAGTCTGGACTCAGCATCTTCATCAGTCTACTGGAGCTGATGAAATGCCGCCTTCCAGGTGGGTGAGAGTGAGGGGTCACAAGAGAATTGCAGCAAAGTTAGTTTTTATCAGTGCCAGCTAGGTCTTTATTTAGCTGTAACCAGGCTCAGTGATGCAAGACTTCAATAATTCATCCCAACCCCCAAATATTCAGCAAGTGCCTCAAATAAGCAAGGCAGTGTACAAGGGCCCGAGGGGCCTGAGTGATGAGTGGAGAGCTGTGTAAATTGAAATCATGGGATCAAAGATGAATGGAGCCGAACAGGCCTTCCCAGTCAACTAATCCACACCCCCTGCTCACCAGAGGGGCAAACCGAGACCCCAGACAGGAAACTAGGTGCTCCGTGTTGCACAGGAAACTGGTGGCAGAAGCAGGGTAAAATCTTCAGTCTCCTCACTTCTGGTCTGAGGTTTTTCCCACTACACTTGGCTGGAGTGAGTGTATGTGTGTGTTTCAAAGCTACATTTTAAATGGGTCTCTTCTTCCCTTGTGGGTAGAAGCGCATTTACCTTTTAGTGGTTACTAGCATCCCTGGGCTCTAGCCAGACCCACTGCCAGTCAAATCCCAGGAAGGGACAAACAGCCCCTTTCTGAAGGTCACATGGAGGCAGAGCCTAAAATGCCATGCTTCCTGGAATAGGAGTGCCTGAAACTCCTCCACCCTCCCAAAAATCCACTTTCCTCAGCATCTTTGTAGCCTTACTCATGTCCCAGGAACTTTATCAAGGCCTATTGCTACTTGCTCACAGCTTTAACAAATGCTAGCTGCTGGCCATACCAATAGTCTTGGCTGAGTGAGCTGAGAAAAGCTAAAGAAAGAGGAAATCCCAAAGAGGGTCCCCATAAAGCAGAGAACAGCACTGTGGCACTGACAAGCAGGCCACTGAAACTTATTTAACAGCTGACATGGCAGAGAGATAGGGCTAGGGTGGCGATGAGGGGGGCTGAGCATCTTCCCTCACTTTGCCAGATCTGACCGCTTCCTTGCAAAATTCTCAACATGGTCCACAAGACCCTGTGATCTGGGCTCTGCCTCTTCACTGTCATCTCACACAATTCTCCCTGTGACTGTTTATTCCTGTGACGTGGTCTTCTTTCACTCTCATGAGGGTTTCAAGCTCTACCCCACGTTAGGCCTATTCTTACTGTAGAAATTCTTACTGTAGAACACACCCCTCCACCCCAACACCTCCTCGCCCTGCATGCCCACCTTTTGCCTGGCTAACTTTTTCTCATCCTTAATTGTCAGCTTAAGTGTTACTTTCTCAGAAGATCTTGACTCTCCAATCTAAAATTAGGTCTCTCTTTTTCACTTTCTTTATAGCATTGGTGACTTATGTTATTTTTATCTGTCCACCATAACTTCCTTTAGGGAATCCCTAGTTTACACAGCTGTTGTGGGACTATAGGTTATAATACTTGCCTCTCCCAGCCATTGGGATAGCCATGTGACTCACAGGTGACCAATGATATTCTTCCCTGAGATTAATATATGGTGGCTGGGAAAGACAGGCTGTTTTTGCAGGAGTTGGGAAGATATGAATCTGGAGCTGCCACCATCCATCGTACTCCCCATGCAGAGTCTGACTACTGGAGGAGGCTGAAGGGGTAAGCAAAGCTGAGAACTAGAGAGTGCAGTTGAGTCCTGGGTCTAATGGAATTCCCAGCTACATGAGGTAATAAATTTTGTTTTCTTTTAAGTTAAAGCTAGTTTGACTTGGGATTTTATCACTTGTCATATCAAGAGTCCTAACTCATGCAGAACTTACTACAAATTTTAACACCTTTATTGAGATATAACTCACATACCATGCAACTCACCCATTTTGGATTCTACATTTTTTTGGTTCTAAATATACATTTTGGATTCTAAATTTTTGTATATATGGGTTTGAAATTTCTTTCCTCATTAGTTTCATGATAGTAAGGACCAGAGCTGTTTGGTTCACTGTTGTATCTCAAGTGCCAAAAAGAACCTGCCCAGCTCAGAGTACATGCTCAGAACATATTTTTTTGATGAACAAGTGAATAAATGTATGAAGAATGCATATCTACCCTGTTCTGGGTGCTTGGAATAGGGAACAAGTTAGACATAATTTCAGCTGCTCTTGAGGTCTAGTAAAAGAGAGAGACATTGTAAGTAAGCAAGTTCTGGTAAGCAATAGAGGAAAGCTCAGGAACTGGAGTAGGACAGCGCTGGGTTACTGCCCAAATCTGACCAATTCACTAATAAGGCCCTCTTCAAGTGCCTCCCTAAACCCTTAACGAAGAATTAATGTCACTTCCATCTATGTTTCTACATAAATTATGATCTATGTTGACTCCACTTCTTAACTGTGTAATTTTGAGCAAGTTACTTAACCTCTAAATTTCATTTTTCAGAGTATTGGACATGACCCTATAGCACCTACCTTGAAGGGTTATAGTGAGCATTAAATGAGACAATTACTGCAAAGTATTTCATACAATGCCTGACTCAAGATACATCACCCATTATTACCATACATGCCCTATAGTGTGGGTAAGTGGTTGGGCTCTGAAGCCAGACTACTGCTTGGGTTCAAACTGTGACTCTACCTATTCCTAACTGTGTGACCTTAAGCAAGTTACTCAACTTCTCTGTGCCTCAGTTTTCTCATCTGTTAAAAAAACAGTATCTTGGAGATAAGAAAAGTATTTTTTCTCGGAGGGTTCTAGGAGGATTGAATTAAATGAGTAATACCATAAAACAGTTAGAACAGTGCCTGGCACATGGTAAACACCTAATCAATATTTAACCAACTTGGTTTTTAAAAATCTTAGTCATAAGGACTTGGCATGCTAGCTATATTTTTTCCTAATATAAAACTAACTCATCTTTCTAAAACTTAGTCTTAACTCTAAGGGTTTGACATGCTGATCATATTTTTTCTAATACACATCAAAACATTACATAAAATCACCTTGCACACTTCCAGTGTCATGGGTTTCTCTCTCTTTGGGAAACACTGCGATAGGCTCACACAATCCCATGATTTATGGTTGCCTGAGCACCAAGTGCTGTTCCTTGCCTTTGCCAGTGTTATTCCTCCTGCGTAGAATGTCTTGCTTCTTTTCCTCAGTTGGCTGCTCCTCCTTGTCTTTAAGATTCAGTTTGGGCATCATGTTCTCTGACCCCAACGATGCTCCCACAACCGCCGGCATATCCCTCTATCACAACACTGATCACTTGGGGTATCATTGTTTCTGTCCTCCACAGACCAGGAAATGTATCCTATTTCAGTGTGCAGTACCTGGCATAGAGTAGGTACTCAGGAAGTCTTAATTGGATTGAAGTAAAATGAGGTAGCCAAATACTTAACATAATAAAAATTTAATCAAAACATATTTTTGCAGTATCTACTCGGTGCCAGGCCATATGATAGGCACTGTGGGTTCAAAGATAAACAAGACTCATTTCCTGTCCTCAAGGAGAGTTCGGGAGATGGACAGGAAAACAAGTGCACCTAAGTGCAACCGGCACTGTGACTGCTGCCTGTATGGTGCACATGCAGTGTGGACACAAAGAAAAGAGCTCTGGGCAGCCAGGAAAGGCTTCACACACAGAAGTTGTGAAGCTTGAGCTGTTTTGAAAGCTGAGTGGGGGGTGTTCATTGGATGAATGAAAGTAGGGGTTGGGACATGGAAGGGAGCATTCCAAACAAATGGGGCATAGCTAGTCCAGGGAGAGTGTTGGGCATTCCCCTGGGGACAGCAGGTTGAGGACATAAAGAGATAGCCTGAGATCACCCAGGTGTGGGCTTCATCACATGCTTACTGTTCTGTGAACCACAGATAGGTAGAGGTACTTTCCGGAGCCCAGGAACCTCTGTGATGGTATAAGAACAGCATGACCCAAAATGACTCAACCTCCCATTTATTAATTCACCTACAGTTTGCTACTTTCTATTCCAGAACACTCTGGGGAATAGAGGAGGGAAGAAAAGTATAGGATACCTTCCCCAACACACATGTACTCCTAATACATGTAATATATACAATGTACTTGTATATTATAGAGTTTGCCCACATACCAGCCTAAATATCTGTACTTCAGAAATTGTCAGACAGTGTAAATTTAAACTCCATACTTCTGCAAAGTTATGACACCTAGGTTGTGACAACTACTTACAAAGACTGGCTAAAAGCTAGGCAGTACATGCATTCTTCTATGGGAAGATTTCCCTAAGTCAATCTTTTTTTTTTTTCCTAAGTCAATCTTACACTGAACCCCAATACAAAAAAAAAAAAAAAGAAAAAGCTGGCCCTGGCTGGTGTGGCTCAGTGGACTGAATGTTGACCTGTGAACCAAAGGGTCACTGGTTCAATTCCCAGTCTAGGGCACATGCCTGGGTTGCAGGCCAGGTCCTCAGTAGGTGACGTGCGAGAGGCAACCACACATTGATGTTTCTCTCCTCTCTTTCTCCCCTTTCTCTAAAAATAAATAAATGAAATTTGCAAAAGAAAAAATAAAAGAAAAAGCTGCTATTTTAAGCAAGTGTAGGCAGGAGTCCTGCTGAGGGTCACTGAGACACACCCACAGCACCTGGGTGTCAATGCAGCAGGAGAGTCAAGGTGGTTTAACCTTGGGAAGCATGAGAGCATTACTAAGCCACATACTTCAGCCTCACTATTTCATCCCTTCATACAATAACTTTTGTTGTGAAATGTGTTTTGGTGAGGAAGGATCAGTTTACATTGAGAGAAAGTGTAAGACACAGCCTATGATGTTCAGTGTTATAGTTACTGTAAGGTTGTTCGATATTAAGGACATTGCCATACGCTGCAAATACAGTCTGCTATACAGTTGCCAATGAAAGCAGTGCTTCTCTGGAACAATGGGTTGGTTTTTTACTTAAGAACCATCTCTGAACCCTGTAACTGATTATGTTTTCCTCTTTGCAACGGTTGCTAGGAAGCTCAAAGCCAATATTTTAGCCCAACTCTTGCACATGCCCAAGAATTTACAGTATACATACTTATCTTACCCCCTGGTTCCTCTTATTTTCCTTATACCTTTGCTTTTCCATTGCTCCAATTTTGTCACTTATGTAGGTTTTAAAAAATGTATTATGATGATTTTTATAAAACATTTCATATCTTTTGTAGAAGGAGCTGATTTTAAAAAGTTCATAATTTGGTTTTACTTATATATTCAATGTAACAAATAATGTACATATAACAAATAGTGAATTACCTGGCACAAAGCTATATGTACATCACACAAATATAAAACAATACTTACAGAGCACATATGTACGTACTTCACAATCACAATCCCCAGTGTCACAATCTCATGCACACACATGAACACACACATGTTGTGTACATACCCAGCTGCTCTGCGAGGAGCCGGCCCTTCTCAGTGGGAACAACCCTTTCTTCCTCCATGTCACACTTGTTTCCCACCAGGATAACCTGTGCATTGTCCCAGGAGTAGGTCTTGATCTGAGTGGCCCTAAAGAGTGACAGAGACAGGACCATGCTAATGACACCCCCTAGACTGAAAAGGACTCTATAGAGCTTGAAGAAATCAATTCTCTTCCATGGGAATACCAACATCTGAGTTACTGTCAGTTAATTCAGCTGAGGACAGAGACAGATACCTGCCCCTACTGGCTGTCACAGAGGCCGACCCCTGAGCCCTGGTTGTAAACCTCACCTACCTCTTTGGAACCCTCTTCTAATGCATCTGCCTATACCTCTTCTCACTGGGCAGAGAGCTCTTTCTAAAACATCTGTCTGACCATGTTTTTCTTAAAAGATTTCTTTCCCCTACTACTCATGCAATAAAGTCTAGTTCCCTCAGTTAAATGTTAAAGACCCTTCACTTCCTGTCTCTCCAGCCTCATTGCCTTTCCTCCCACTTTACAAACCTTCTCACCTATTCCCCGGATGCTCTTCTGTGGCTTGTTAGTGTGGGAATCCTTTTCCCACACTAACTTGTCCTCCAAGGCCCAAGGCTTATTCCCCAGTTCCCTGCGGGGAGACTTCCCCAGGCCCGGCTAGCCTCCCCTCCTCCTAAGTGAATCATACCCCTTAGATCATGATTACTTGTAGAAACCAAAATGTCAGCAGTGCTTTCTTTCATATACAATGATTATGAAACTTTAAAAAAAAATAGTTTTCTGCCCTGGCTGGTGTGGCTCAGTGCATTGAGTGCCAGCCTGAGAACCAAAAAGTAGCTGGTTCAATTCCCAGTCAGAGTACATGCCTGGGTTGTAGGCCGGGTTCCCAGTTGGGGGTGTGTAAGAAGCAACCAATTGCTGTAGCTCTCACACATCGATGTTTCTCTCCCTCTCTTTCTCCTTCCCTTCCTCCCTCTCTAAAAATAAATAAATGAATAAAATAAAATTTAAAAAATAGTCTCCTGTACTTTTCAAATTTTAAAAGTATGTCTTACTTCCATAATTAGAAACAAAATTTTAAAAGAGGGAGTAAGTGGGAGTAAAGTAGGATCCTTATATTGTGGTAACTTGTGTGGAATGGGCCTGACTCTGTCCCCAACCACCCCATCACATAGAAATGGTTACTTCCCCCTTTGTCCCCCCTACACGTTTACTATGGCTACTGTTACATTTGGCTGAACTTATCTGTCCTTCCTTTGAGGGCAGGGACAGGCTTATTCAGCTGTGAGGTGTCGGTGCCCAGCAAAGAGACCGGAGCAGAGAAGTTGACAGTGAATATCTGATGAGTGAATAAGCCAATAAGTGGTTAATCCTGAAGTAGATCTACAATTATGACCCTATCCTGACACTGACCCTTAGTAACTCAATTTTCTTAAAAAGATTTTTAGCAAAATATAAACAAAATCACTGAAATAGAGGACAAACTGACAGTGACCAGAGGGGAGAGAAGAGGGAATTTCAGGGGAGAATGGGTAGGGTTTACAGGAACAAATTTAAAGGACACATGGACAAAAACTAGGGGGGAGACTGGTAATGGGAGAGAAGTGGGGAGGGTTGAGTGGGTAGGCTGGAATGGGAGTAAAAGGGAGAAAACTGCACTTGAACAAAGATTAAAATAAAAAAAATTAAAAAAATTTTAAACTTTATTTTGAGAGAGAGGGATAGGGCAGGAGAGAGGGAAAGAAACATCAATGTGTGGTTGCTTCTTGCACATCCCCCACTGGGGACCTGGCCCACAACCCAGGCATGTGACCTGACTGGGAATTGAACCAGCGACCCTTTGGTTCACAGGCCAGCACTCAATCCACTGAGCCACACCAGCCAGGGCAGTAATTCAATTTTAACTACAACCTGGACCTATTACTGGCTCTGCTCCTGAAACTAATCCCACCACCAACTTTCTTTAATGGTGAGAAGTCATTCCATCAAAGGATGAAATTCAGTCAACTACATTTTGTTGTGAGCCAACAAAGAACTACATTCCACGCTGGGCACGGGGCTTCAATGGCAGGTGGAGGCTAGTCTGGGACCAAGTTTCTCAGAGGCAAATCACAAAGGCCAAGGCTTGGGAGAGATACATACTTAGACTGCAGTCTCAAGGCAGTAACTGGAGCCAACTCATGCAACTCTTCCTGTCATTTTCCTCTCTCCTCCCACCCCATCCACTCTCAGCTCCCAGATTAGCAACTCAGGTTATTTTTGGAGGAATTGTCCTCAGGTGTTAAAGTCACTGTGTTCCTGAGGTGGAATGAACATGGACTGACGAAGAAAGGGAAGGAGGTCAAGGTCAACAAGGAATGAGCAGTGGATGACACTTAAAGAGCTAATCATTCCTTGGAGGGAGATGGGAGGAGGGGGGGAAATCATGACTGAGGGGAGAGAATAAGAAAGGGGAAAAGGAGGAGAAAAAAGATGAGTAAAGAGAAAAGAGAAAAGAAGGGGAAAGAAGGAAGGTAGAGAGGCGTTGTTAAAGGGAAGGGGGAGAAAGGAGGAAGAAGATAATGACAGAGAGGCTGAGGAGAACCATGAATGAATGACAGACATACAGATGGCACCCTGTATTGCTGTTTAGAACATGGGGGTGCAGCAGGCAGCCTGCAAGGTCACTTTCATCTTAAGGTCCCAAGGTACAAACAGTGCTTCAGTCATGCCCACTGTTCCTTGGGAAATGAGCAGCTGTTGGCAAAAGGGAGCAGGAAAAAAGCTTAGCGCTGCCCAGCCCTGCTGCTGTGTGTATTGCTTGCTCAGCCTCTCTGATTCCGAGGAAGAGCCACGGCACAGATGCTCCACCTTCCCCCATCCTCAACCTTTCCACTGATGGGGGCACAAGGTCCTGGCCCCTCCCTCTCACCTTTCCTTTTGCTCACATTCCTCTCTCCCTGTAATTCATGCCTCAGGAAGAAAGATGGGTTGCTCAGAGGTTGTACCACTGGAAGCTGTGCTGATTTCCACTGTGAATTGAATCTTTACTTGGTTTGGATGTACTCCTGGACCCCTAACCCAGCTCAGGGATAAACTTTGTAGGGAAGCAGTATGTGATTCACTCACTATTGTGGCCAGAAAGATCTTTCAAAAACTTTAACCTGAACCTGTTGTTTCCCTGTTCAAATGTTATTACCTGTGGGATAAAATCCAAACTTCTTACTCCAGCACACAAAGTCCTTCATGACCTCTGCTCTTTCTATCCTCTTACCTACCTTCTTGCTTTTGCACATCTCTATTTTTTCCTGGAACCTTCCTATCTATTCACCCCTTTGGCTAACTCCTGTTCATCTTATAACGTGCAGCGTATATGTCAGCAACTCCAGGACACCTTCCCTGACTCTCCAAGCTGCATCAGAGCCCTCCACTGGGATCCCACAGCCTTGGTGACTCTCTTCATCACTACACCTGTCACATGATATTTTCATTGCCTGCTTACTTCGCTGTCTTCTCTTCTCATCCATGAATTCCTTGAGGACAGGAGCCAATCTAATTCACCCAGATTTCTCTAGCCCACAGCACATTTAAGGTTTTCTTGAATAGTTTGATGAATGAATGAATGAATGAATCTCATACCAATCTTGGACAGCATTGAAGGACTCCTCGTTGGTGATATCATACATCAGAATGAAGCCCATGGCCCCACGGTAATAGGCCGTGGTGATGGTCCGGTACCGCTCCTGCCCAGCTGTGTCCTGGGTGGAAAAAGGAAAGAGTCAGCCTTCTAGAAAGTTTGCTTTTGTTCCTAAAAAGTCCCCAGAACAATTAACTAATAGGAGCACCTATTATGTATCCTGTATTATACTAGGTGACTAGTATAAAACCTCAGAGAAATGCATAAGCAGATAATTAAAATTCCAGCAGAAAAATGGGCAAGGGGGCTGAACAATTCATAGAAGAAATGTAAATGAATATTATATAAAAAGGTTTTAACTGTATTTTTCATTATAATTCCTACTGTAGATAGGATATAGTGAGATGTGCAACTTCTCACCAGCTCATGCGAGTGGAACTTGGTTCAGTCTTTCTGGAGATCAATATGGAAATCTCAAGAGCATCAAAATTATCTGTACCCTTTGACCTAGAATTTTTTCTCCTAAAATGTTTTCCTACAAAATTAGCAAATCAGACAAATACCTACCCACAAAAATGTTTGTTATCTCACTTTATTTAGACAGTCAGAAAGTATCATTAACTTATATGTTCAACAATAGGAGCATGGTTAAAATGTAGAAATGTTTATGTCTATTTTTGTAAGAATATTTAATGACATGGGACAATGCTTATATTTGTTGTGTGATATCAGTTTTTTAAGTGTATGTGCAGAGATGAAATCTGGAAAGAAACATCAAAAGTTAATAGTTATCTCTGTATGAGAGACAAGAATTATCAGGACTTTCATTTTCTCCATGTATTTTTATTTTCACTACAATAAGCATGTATTATTCTTACATAAGGAGAAGTAAACATTTTTACAAAAAAAAAATATTTCCTAAGACAACTCTTTATTTCAAGCAGCTCATAGTCGAGTTGGAAAAACAAACAAGTAAGCAAGCTAGCCAAACCAAGCCCAGCAGCGAAGAGTCTCCGGAGCACAATGGGATGCTTCCCAAAGGTCCCCACAGTTCTCAAGTGAGGGACCAGCCAATCTCCCCTGTTTCATCACAGTTTTAGAATGTGTGATGCCTGAGCATGTATAAGACATTTCCAATAACATATATATTAGTCCTTTTAAATTTTATCAAATCCCTGTGAGGTTGGTATTATTAGTGTTTGCATATTGTAGCTGAAAATACAAAAATACAGAGAGGGTAGAGAGTTGTCCTGACTCTCCTAAGGTCTCAAACCTAGTGACAAAAGCTATGCCTTAAATCCAGGTTTTCTGATTCCAAGTCCAATGCACATACTACTACACCCCCATCAATGAAATATTTATTCACAAGCACTCACTGCACACTATAGTGATAATGGGAACAATAATAATTATAGCATGACATTATTAGTACCAATGCTGCACCTACTATCCACAGACTTTAGAAAAACCCTGAAGGGTATATATTATTATTCCCTTTTACTGATGAGAAAAACTGAGGTTCAATGACATTGCCCACTAAATGTCAAAACTGTGATTCAAAACAGTCTATCTGACTCCTACACCTATTATACTATACTGCCTTGGCCGTGAACCATAGTTTGGGTGATACAAAAATGGAACAAGTGCCATCCCTGCCCTCAGGAAGCCTCAGTAAAAGTGTAGAGGTGGCTGAGACATGCCATATCAAACTGATAATTAGCAACAGGTACCAGTATGTCATCAGTACCAGATAAGTTGTATAAAGAAAATGTGCCACGCAAGTCAGATAAGGTAAGTAGTTATGGAAGGTGTCAACTTAGAGATAGTGTATCATTTAGGATAGACTGAGTTTCAGTAACAAGCAAGCACAAATCTCAACAGCTTAAACAACAAGGTGTTATTTTTCATTGTTGTTACAGAACCACTAAGGGTTAAGGGTTGGCTGGGTGCTCTGGTTTTTGTCCTCCTTATTCTAGGATAAAGACTGACAAAGCAGCTACCAGAGGAAAAGAAAATACATGACACGCTCTGGTTGGTGTAGCTCAGTGGATTGAGTGCGGGCCTGTGAACCAAGGGGTTGCTGGTTCGATTCCCATTCAGGGTACATGCTTGGGTTGTGGGTCAGGTCCCAAGTGAGGGGTGGATGAGAGGCAACCACACATCAATGTTTCTCTCCCTCTCTTTCTCCTTTCCTTCCCCTCTCTCTAAAAAATAAATAAATAACATCTTAAAAAAAAGAAAGTACATGACTCATGTGTTGGTCTTAAAACTTCCACTTATTTCACTGGCTGAAGCAAGTCACATGCCCACACCGAAGAAAGTGCAATCCATGATATGCCCATGAGAAGACAGCATAATGACTCCCACAGGCGAGTCTCTATGGAGCCCAGAAGCATTGCCTAAAGATGTGCTTATTTGGCAGTAGAAGGAGGACAACAGGGACTTTTCTAAAGAATTTCCCAAGCAGAGAAGTGAAGGAAAGGTATTTTGTCAGAAGAAAGTTTTGTCAGTGAGCACTTTAGAAGAACTCAAAGAATGATGGGAAATGGGTAGATGATGAAGCTACAGAGAGCTTTGAATGCTGTGGCATGGGATTAACATGATTAAATCTAAATTTTAGAAAGATCACTCTGTGATGTGGAGAATGGGCTGCAGGGAGAAGACATGGGAAGCAGAACTGCTGGTTAGAAGATCTTTGCAGTGGTTCACACGAGACCCAATCAGGATTTGAACGAGAGTGGTAGCCATGGGGATGGAATAAAACCAGATTCAAGAGGTATTTAAGAGGTGAATTATAGACATGGAGACATATCAGATGTGAGGAGATAAGAAACCAAATATAACGGTTATGTTTATGGCAGGGCTCAGCTTCAGCACGCCCTCATTCATTCAGCTCTGGCCCAGACTTGCACTGGATTACCCAGCCAAACAAAATCTGCATATAACACACCCACTACCCTAGGAGAGCCTGTGAATCACCATCTCCTGCCCATTGAATATGGTCTTTGGGTATCTTACCCTTCACCTCAAAAAGCTTCTCAGAGTACTTCTTTTGACCACATACAATACCTTTTTCTAAGAGGTCTAGCAAATAGAATTTTCTCTAGCTAGTGGATAAGTGAATAGATGAATGAATTAATGAATGAATGAAGAAATGGATAAGTGAGTGAGTTAATATCTAACACTGGGAATCTTAGGCACTACTGAGAGAAACATTCGCTGTCTGCCGTATCCACACAAAAGCTCCATGCATGTGAACTTATGAAACAGGGCAACGGTATGTGGTCCACCCCTCCCATGCTCTTGCCTCTGCTTCCTGACCCCCTCAGAGCCAACACCACAGATGAGACTTCTCCTGAAGATCTGCAGGGCCAGACCCTAAATCTTGTCTTGTAGGGTTTAGAAGTAAGCCACACTTCCATCCAGTCTGGTGATCTAGAGGCCCAGGTAGGATTTCTGACAAAAAGCACTGCCTCTAGGTCTCATTGCTTCTCACTCCATCTGCATTATTCTGTTTTTCTGTGAGAGTTTCTAGTCCTTCATCTCCGCCAGGAGCCTGGCCCTGTGCCCCAGGTTTTGATAGAAGAGTCCTGTCACCAGTTGATATCCAATTAATTGGAAATCCTGGTATGGAACAATAAATGACCTTGGACGTGGAATCAGTTTCATCCCTGTACTCCCAGTGCCTGGCACAGAGCCAGGTGCACAGTAGGGATTCAAGTACTACTTGTTAAACAAAAAGGCCATATAGTTTTGAGGTTAAAAGCATGGTTTTTGGAGTTAGACTGCTGGGTGTGAGTCCCTGTTCCACCACTTACTAACCATATGATTACGGGAGGCAGTCTCTAAAACAGCTCCCGTGATCACCATCTCCAATGTTCATGCTTGTGTGTAATCCCCTCCCTGGGCAATTTACCTTTTGGGGCCTTAGTTTCTTTTTCTCTAAGAATGGAAATAATAGCAATACCTTACTTCGTAAAGTTATTGTCAAGATTAAGAAAGTTATATCTAAAAATGCCTGGAATAGTTCCTGGTACAGAGTAAGTGCCTGATGGGCATCAGTTATTATTTTTGTATTTCCAGAATCAGCCCCAGAGCAGGTTCCCAGGCTCTGCCCAGCTGGAGCAGATGAGTCTCAGGTCGTATGTCACTTCCATATCATTAAACCTGCCCATGGCTGCCGCCAGCCAGAATCTCAACATGAAGCTTTCCTCAGACAGTAGTAAATGGCCAGATAGAAAGGAAATGAATGAATGTAAGAGTTGGCAGGCTGTGGCCTAACTCCCACTCTGCCATTCACCACCTGTGTGATTTTGGACAACTTGTTTCTTTTTCATCTCTCTGAGGCTTAGCTTCCTTGCATCTGGACTGGAAATAATATTGCCTACTTTTCAGGGTGTTTGTAATGAGGTTATATGTTTTTTAAGTGCCTATCTCATAATAGAAAATAAGCATTGGAAGTTACCGCTTCCATTATTATTTAAAATTTCCAAGCCTTAATTTCCTCATTGGTAAAGTGGTGATAATAAAACCAACCTTGAAGCTGTTATGTAAGGACTGGAGATAACCTACAAGTAGAGCCTGGCAGAGTGCCAAGCACATAGTAGATTCTCAATAAAGCTCATAGTAGGTGCTGCTATTATTGTTGATATTGTTGCCATTGTTATTTCACCTAAAGATGAAGAAGATTGGAAACAACAACAGTCCAGCTGTCAAAATCCTGTACTCAATGGAAAGAAAGTAGCCCAGAGAATAGTTCCTAAACCTCCCTCTCTCTATCTTTTATTTTTAAAAATCACTTTGATGAACATTGATTCCCTTCCCACTGATGAGAGTCAGAAATAGAACAAGAGAGGAGACAGGAAGAAGAAAGTGGCATGACTCACTGGCTACTTGAGGAAAGAGACCAACCATGTCATCAAGGGCAATCAATTCACTTCTGAGAAACAGACATTCATTGAGCTCTTCATATGGGCAGAGCATTAAGCCAGAGAGTGGACACCAGGGTAAGCAAGCCACTGCTCTGGCCTCCAGTGTGGCAGACAGACACAGGGGTAGCGGGGAAGGGCACTAACATCAGCTGAACACCTATTACGCGCTAGGATCTTTGATAAGTGCTTAACATATGGGATCTCATCTGTTATTTGTAGTAACAAAATAAAACTGCTGGTTGAGCATTGTTATATGCCAGGCACTTTTCTTATTTTGCTTAATTTTCAAAATAGCCTTAAAATACTGTCATTTCTATTTTACAGATAAGAAAAGGTTAACAATTTGCCTAAGATCGTGCAACCAGTTCATGGCCTACTGAGATTCAAGTCTGGGTCTCTCTGATTCCAAAGCCTGTGCTCTTCCCAGCATGCCCTTTTACATTATTTCTGTTAATTGTTACATCAGCCTGGAGAAGGAAAATTTCAGTCCCATTTTATATGTAAATTAACTGAAAGTCACAGAGATTACATAGATTGCTAGAGTCATGACTATATAAAAAGGCAGACTAAGGATTCAAATTCTGTCTTTGTGAATTTTTCAAATCAACCTATAGCCCAGCCAGACTGCGTATTCTTGATCCCCTGCCACCCCCCAGGAGACGACCTAGCCCATTTCACAGCCTCCGAGATAGCAAGTTTTCCAACCATGTCTGAGACTCCCTGGGGCCAACAATCTCCCCTGCACCACAGGGTAAGCCTGGAAATCACACACCAAGCTTCAATGGAACTACATGCGTCTGGCACAAAGGTTATGTGCAACCAATGCTAGTTATCTTCTCTATCCTCCATTGCACAATCCATTTAAACAGACCATTCACTTCTTTTTGGAATTTCCTCATGGTTGCCCCCTCTTATTTCTGTTCCATGTTTCTGTTCATGCTATTCTCTCTGCCACACGTGCCCTCTCTCAGCTCCTTTGCTTGTATAGACTATCATCGGGTTGTTGGATTCTAAAGTTAAAAGGAAGTCTTAGAAGTTATTCAATCCACCCTCTCACTCAAAACAGGAATTTCTTCCATGGCATACCTGTATTGAGTGTTTCCAATGTTGGATGCCCACCTTTGAAATGCAGCCATTCCATTGATGGATAGTTCTGATTGTTAGAACATTTCTTCCTTCTGCTGAGCTGAAATCTGCATGTGGTAATTTCTATCCATTGATTTAATTTTGTTCTCTGGAGACACAAAGAATAAATCTAATTTTTCACTCATGTGGTAGCCCTCCAAATATTTAAATTCTATGATTGTTTGGCTCTTAGTTTACAAAGTTTTTTCTTATTGTCTCAGTTAATTCCCAGAGGGCTCCTGGAAGAGAAGGACCAATATCCTCCTTCCACAAAAGGCGCAGCTGAGTGCTGAAAAGGTGAAGGACAGTGAATGATGAAAAGGGGTTTCTGGCTCCAAGAAACCAGTGCTCTCTGCACAAGGCTACATCTCTGATGTTTTAAATCACCTGTCACAGGGACCTTGACAATTAGCAGAATGACCACAACAGCGATGGGAACTTGAAATGGTAACAACTGAAGGAAGGAAAATGTCTACTACTCTGGGGACTGGAACTGCTATCTTCAAACATCTGAAGTGCCTACTGGGGCTTTCCTTCTTTCCCTCTCTTTTCTTTCAAATCTTCACTGGGTGTTGATTCTGTGGCAAGCGCTGGCTAGTTCCTGGAGATCAAAGGATGAACAGGACGCAATTCCTACTTGATTCACTGGATGGGGATTCTGAAGCTAGAAGGCCCATTTCCTTAGAGACTTCAGAGTGCCTTTCCTTGAAGCACTGCCCTTTGAAGCTTAGCTCAGCAGAGAAGCTGCCCTGACCACCTGGCAAAGTCAAATGTTCCAATTACAGGCTCTCCTGGCACCACATGCTTCTTCTTTGTAGCACTCATCCCCACTGTAATTTTGTATTTATTTGTATAATTATTTGATTAAGGTCTTGTCTCCCCTGCCAAACTGCAAGTGCCACAAGAACAGGATGTCTGGTTTTGCTTATTATTGCGTCTGGCACAGCACTAGCATGTAGGATGGGAGAGGTTTCCAGTAAACACTTGTAGAAAGGATGGATTTATTGGGTGTCTGCAACATTTTCGATGGAGCACACTTAATGTCAGATGGGTCACTCTAAAATCTAAAGCTCATTATCTTCCTCTCAGTCTAAATCCCTTGGCTGGTTTCACACAGCCCGCACAATAGGGCCCAAGTTTCTCAGTGAACATACAGACCCTTTCTGCTCCTTCCCTCTTACTCTTCCACTGAATCAATGAGTTCCAGCTTTGTCTAACCACTTGTGGTTTCCCAAACACACTGTTTCTTTACACCGGTGGGCCTCATGCTAATGTGCTGAGCTTTGCCTGGAATCTCCTTCTCTTTTATAATTCACAACCTGTTCCAAAGCTACATTGTCTCTGAAGCTTTCTCTGACCTCATTTCCTCTCACAAAGTAAATTCCTTTTCTGCCCTTTTATGGTTTAACGTTGTATCACTGCACACATCACATTTCTCATAATTACTGGCTTATTTATCTGTCTCTTCTTTCAGCTTATGAGCATCTTGACCCAATCTTATATTTGACTAAATCCCAGGCCCTCAACTATAGCATCTTATACATAGTAGATACTTAATAAAAATGCTGGTGAATAAAACCCACAGGCTCACAATGTGCTGAGTAGGGAAAACTCATTTAGGTCCTCAGGGTTGGTTGGAAAAGGGTCTGTGAGATCATACAAACCACCTCCTCTTTCTAGTTCCTTTCCATCTTATAGACAAAAGAGGGAGTCCCAGAGCAGTGACAGACTTGAGAGGTCACACATCTAGTAAGAGGTTATCTCTGGAGCCTCTGTCCCTGGACCCTGCCCTGTTATATATCTGATTTCCCCAGCCAGACTCCTCTCTCCCTTCTCTTCAATTCTCTTCCTCCAGGCCAGATTGGGTGGGGATGGAGGGATGATGAGCATTAGGGAGGCAGGTAATGCAAACTTGCAGGCTAGCTCTCCCCACACCCACCATCCAACCCACAGTTGCCAAGCTCCAAGCCCTTTGTACTTTGCAGCAGCTGGGAGAAGAGGCCAGTTATGTCCCAAGGGGATGGGAGGAAGCCAGGGGGAGCGAGCTTTACAGGAAAGTTTAGTGGAGCCAGGTAGAAGCAGAGGACTGAGGAATGGAGAGCATGATCCCTTGCAGCTGGCTTGTTGTTATACCCATCTATCCTTGGTAGTATAGACCACACTACAGTTCACAAGCATTTTTGTTGCATCATCTCATAGAACCCTAACTATGGCCCTGTGATGCAGACTTTTTACAGCCAGAAGAAACCAGTCATTTTAGAGCTCATTAAGTCTGCCAGCTTATTCCACAAGTAGGGAAGCTGAGACCCAGCGAGGCAAAGTGACTTTCCCAAGGTCACACAGCTACTTACTTTCCAGCTGGGCTGAGACTCCAACCCAAATATTCTGACTCCACATCCAGTGTTTTTTCCAGCATACAATGTATTATTGTCACTATTGATTTATAGGTGAGAAAACTGAAGTTCAAGGACACATAGCTAGTAACTGGTAGATCCTTGAGGGTAGAGGGCAGGAAAGATGTCATTAGATTCCAGGACTGGGGATTATAAAGCACTTCCCTGCCCACTAGAATTCTATCTAACTCTTGAGGCCTAAGTCAAAGGGCACCTATGGGAAGTTCTTTGGAATTCAGCATCAAAATTCATCATCATTCCTCTGGGCTTCCACAAAATGTACTTGGGCCTTATTTTAGAGGCAATGGAATATACAATATTAGAACTAGAAGGCCATTTACTGCCATTTACTAACACTTACTAATCCTATACTATGCCAGCGAAAAAGACCCATGTGATCCCTGACCTCAGAATTCTCAGTCTGTGGGGTAAGTTGCCTCACATGTGACAAACCCTGTGGTAGGTATATGTAGGGTCAACCCCCTCATTTACAGAAGGGAATCCAAGGCCCAGAAACATGAGTGCTCTGGATTCTTACTTTTGGCATTAATCTCTCATACAAAACCCTCAAAAACCCAAAGCTCAAAACCTCTTACAGATAGGACAATTCATTTCCATGATTTCCACTAAGTTATAGGCACTACATTTTACTTCAAGCAGATAAATTACAGGTCATAGGGCTTGCTTTCATTGCTCCTCAATGTATTTGGCATATCTTAGGTGTTCAATACATATTTTTTGAGTGAATGGTCCATGGCACCTATATCAGGGATTTGTTTCCACTCCCATCTAAGTCTCTTCATTTAGACTGTGCGTTAGGGACTGTGACTTGATTTCTGAACCATCAGCAATGCCTAGAACAATGCCTGATGCCTGGCAGGTATTTTTAGAATATTGAATGAACAAATAAATGAATGAATGAGAGAAGGATGGATAATGTAATCTCTCTGTTGCTCTAAATAACAAAGATGCCACTCCCAAACACACACTCCTCATCTAGAAACCTCTTCTTCCCCCAGCTTCCGTGAAACTTCTCTTCATCATTTCATTCCCCTCATCTTCTCCTGCTCCTGTTCTGTCTCTCACACAGGCTCTTTGTCCTCCTCTGGGTCCCTCACTTCCAAAGTTCAGATGGAAATTTCCAATGTCTGCTGGACATCTCCACTTAGTCTGAATATCTCTGGCTTGTACATAATTGACTGTTGATTATAACCTATTTCATTTGTGTTCTCTCTAGCAGATATACCCTCATCAGCACCCAGCACAGATCTGGGCACATAACAGGTATTTTAAAGTACCTGCTGAATGAATCATCACTCATAACACTCCAGTGCTTTTGGCATGGACAAATTTAGCATCAGAGTTGCCAATCCATTTTCTCCTCACTCTTTTTTGTCTTCAGTTGACATCAGCACCATTCAGAGCATTCAGAGAAATCTCTCTGGGGAATTCATTTAATTTACCACCTGCGGTATCCTTTATGTGACTCACCCAACTCCTCTTCAAGATAGGAAGAGGTGGGGGAAGAAGTGAGGTGGGAGGGGGCTGGGAGGAAAAAGAGAAACTTGGAACAAAATTACACTTAATACATCCCTTCACAGCAGGTAAAGGGAAATGAGAGTCAGGTCTTGTACTAAGGAATTGTTGGTGATAAAAATAGGACCTTTATAAGATGGTTTGCAGAAAACAAATGGTTAATAAGTATATAAATGATTGTTCAATAAGTAATCAGAGAAATGCAATTTGAAATGATGAGACACCAGTTTGTTGTGTTTAAAAAAAAAGGTTACAGTTATTTTTAAAAAGATTTAATTTATTTATTTTTAGAGAGAGGAGAAGAAAGAGAGAGAGAGACATCAATGTGTGGTTGCCCCCACATACACCTGCCGCCACCACCACCACACTGGGGACCTGGCCTGCAACCCAGGCATGTGCCTTGACTGGGAATCGAACTGGTGACCCTTTGCTTCACAGTCCAGAGCTCAATCCACTGAGCCACACCAGTCAAGGTGAGACACTATTTTTTACCTATTGAAGTAGATAATATTTAAAGCTGGCAGAGGTAGAGTAAAACAGGAATTTCACTATTGAAAATCAATCTAAAGAAAATAATCTGAAATCTAGGAAATGTTTTATATACAAGGATGATCAGTGGTCACTGAACATGATTCATGACAGCCCCAAACTAAGAAACAGTTAAATGTTCCAACAGTGGAGAACAACTAAGCTTGAGAAGCCAGAGACTGTGCCTCATTCTTTCACCACTGTTTAGAGTGCCCCAACACATGGTGAGTGCAACAAATATTAGTGAATGGATATGATGCATCCTCCCTATAAAATACAATGAAATCATTAAAACATATTCATAAAGATTTTCTAACAATGTTAGCTATACTTACAATGCCATATTAAAAAGCTGGATATAAAATTGAATGTATAGTATGACCTAAACTATGTTTAAAATTCAGAAAAGAAACTGGAAAGAAACCAACGTAGTCAATAATGTTTTCTTCTTAATGCTTGGCTCTAATTTCAAAGTATGTTTTAATTGAGCATATATTACTTTTACATTAAGAAAAACTAAACCCACAGTAAGACTGGCAGTTGCTATTATTATTAATAGTCCAGGGAGAAGAGACTATGGGAAAAACATGGAGCACAAACCATGAGGTGATAATTATTGTGGATGGTTGATGGGGTCCATGTAGTATTAGTCTGCCTACTTGAGCTAATGTTTGAAATTTTCTATAATAAACAGCTAAAAAGAAAAAAGAAGTAAGGCTTGAAACAGCATGGCATCTGGGTAGAGTACAAACAGTTCTATTTTTACTGGAATGTAAAATAAAATATTTTATGGATTCTAAGGTGTCTGCTGTTTTACATTTTAGCAACCCTGAGATAAGGATGTACCTTACAATTGATAGTGTTTTAGATTTCTGAAATAGAGTGCTTAAAATACTAGGTGGAGGAGAAAGTAGGTAGGCAGTGAGGCTGGAGCTAGATCATAGAGGTCTTGATGACCAGATCAGGTGCTTGAACCCTGTCCTACAGAGAACAGGGGGCCGCTGAGGACATTCAGTGAGTGTGTGTTGTTAGGTGGTAAGGCCACTGAGGATGGGGTCACAGCTACTTAAGCCAAGGGCCAGGGAAGTTGGCGTTTGGGAGAAGTGTGTGAGGTCCCGCTCTCCCCACCTTTTAGTCATCCCATTGAGTCCAACTCTTTCCAGCTCTGCAGGGCAGAACCATTGGATTGTCTGGTAAAGTTGTCTTTCTCCAATCCCCCACATTACTTCCATTGTCCCGACGATAAGAAACATTTCTCCCAAACTTGAGCCAGCACCAGAGCTGATGTGAATGTCCACAGGCCTGGGTTCCACAGCACCTTCTGACATGACATTCCAAAACTTCATCTTGGAGCCTGGCCCAGGGACCTACTTATAAACTCATTTCCAAACAGAGATATAAGAATTAATATATAAGGGTAGGCAAAAGATTAGAAGGAAATCTCAGGACTTCTGGAACAACAAGATAGTCCAGGACCTTCATCCCGCACTGGGCTGTGCTTTCCCTTTGGTCTCATAGCTGCTTTCTTTTGGGAGTTGGCCCAAGTCACCATAGCAGACAAATTCCCTGAGGATCATTTGCATACAGGTGCCAGAGTGTTCTAAATATAGGACAAACATTCAGCTCTGAAAAGCAAAGGCCTTGAAATTTATTTACAAGGGAGGGGAGGACAATCATCTGAGAGGGAGAGGAACCTGTCAGAGGCAACCTGACAGCAGTTAAGGGAGTCACATGTTGTAGGCTGGGTCTGGAGGCCTGGATAAGATTTAATTCTACCACTAACTTGTTTTGGAGCTTATGAATACCCCATTAGAGTACAAGGTCTATTTTCACTGGAGTGTAAACTAAAATATTTTATGGATTCTAAGGTGTCTGCTGTTTTACATTTTAGCAACCCTGAAATAAGGATGTACCCTACAATCGATAATATAAGGGAAGGAAACTGGGACTCAAATCAGTGATATATCCCACCCCCACCCACTCTGGGCCTTGGGTTTCAGTTTTTTTAAGTATGTTTTATTGATTATGCTATTACAGTTGTCCCATTTGTTTTCTCCCCTTTCTCCCCCTCCATCCTGCATCCACCATTCCACCAGCATTCCCCTCTGCCTTAGTTCATATCCATGGGTTATATCTGTAAGTTCTTTGGCTTCTACATTTCCTACACTACTCTTAACCTGCCCCTGTCTATTTTATACCTACCAATTATGCTTCTTATTCCCAGTACCTTTTCCCCCATTCTCCACTTCCCCCTCCCCACTGATAACCCACCATGTGATCTCCATTTCTGTGATTCTGTTCCTGTTCTAGTCGTTTCCTTAGTTTGTTTTGGTTTTTGTTTTTTTAAGTTCAGTTGTTGATAGTTATGAGTTTGTTGTCATTTTACTGCTCATAGTTTTGATTTTCTTTTTCTTAGATAAGTCCCTTTAACATTTCATACAATAAGGGCTTGGTGATGATGAACTCCTTTAACTTGACCTTACCTGGGGAGCACTTTATCTGCCCTTCCATTCTAAATGATAGCTTTGCTGGATAGAATCATCTTGGATGTAGGTCCTTGCCTTTCATGAATTTGAATACTTCCTTCTAGACCCTTCTTGCCTGCAAGGTTTCTTTTGAGAAATCAGCTGAAATTCTTATGGGAACTCCTTTGTATATAGCTCTTTTTCTCTTGCTGCTTTTACAATTCTCTCTTATCTTTAATCTTGGGTAATTTAACTATGATGTGTATTGGTGTGTTCCTTCTTTAATCCAATTTCTTTAGGACTCCTGAGTTTCCTGGACTTCCTAGAAGTCTATTTTCTTCATCAGATTGCAGAAATCCTTCTTCGTTATTTTTTCAAATAAGTTTTCAATTTCTTGCTCTTCCTATTCTCCTTCTGGCACCCCATGATTTGGATGTTGCAATGTTTAAAGTTGTCCCAGAGGTTCCTAAATCTCTCCTCATTTTTTTGAAATCTTGTTTCTTCATTCTGTCCTGTTTGAATGTTTACTTCTTCCAAATTATTGATTTGAGTTTCAGTTTCCTTCCTTTCACTGTTGGTTCCCTATATATTTTCTTTATTTCACTTTGTGTAGCCTTCACTTCTTCCTCTAGTTTATGTTTGTACTCAGTAATTTCTGTGAGCATCCTGATTACCAGTGTTTTGAACTCTGCATCTCATAAGTCGTCTATCTCCTTATTGAATAGTTCTTTTTCTGGAGTTTTGATCTGTTCTTTCAGTTGAGCTATATCTCTTTGTCTTGGTACACCTGTTATGTTGTAAGGGGCAGTGCCTTAGGTATTTGACAGGGCGGGGTAACCCACCTTGCTGCGTTGTGTTGCTGTATTTGGGGGAGGGGTCAGAGAGGGAACAATGCCACTTGTTCGGCTCTCACCCACTTTTAGTCACTTCCCCTGCTACCCACAAACAAATTGAGCCTTTCTGGTGCTGATTCCAGATGGGTGGGTTTGTGTATGTTCTAAGATCCTGTGGGTCTCTCCAACAAACTCTGCTGTGAGGCTGGGAGTTTCTCCCACTGCCATAACCCCCATAGGTTTTTATAGCCAGAGGTTTTGAGGCTTTAGTTTCTCACACTGGAACTTTGGTTTGTGTGGTCTGTCTCGCTCCCCAGTTGTTCCTCCTGACTTATCCACACACTAATATCAAACCGCCTGGTCCTCCAGCTGCAGCCTTGCTGCAAGTCCTCTCAGCCCCAGCTGCCTGTCTCTGCCCCTCCTACCAGTCTGGAAGAATGTTTCCTTTTTAACTCCTTGGTTGTCAGAATTCCATACAGTTCAGTTTTCTGGCAGTTCTGGTTGTTTTTTATTTTTGAATTTGTTGTTGTCCTTCTTTTGGTTGTGCGAGGAGGCAAAGCATATCTACTTATGTTTCCATTTTGGCCAGAAGTCTGGTTTTTCCATTTTTAAAAAGGGATATTACACTAGGTGATTTTTATGGCCACTTGTAGCTCTAAGGAAACAGGATAAATAGTAATAATAATCATTGCTAACATGAATTGAGTATTTACTAACTGCCAGGAACTGTGACAAGTGCTTTTCATGTGTTACTTTGTTAATCCTCACAACCAGCTCTTTGAGGTGAGTAGGACAAAGAAATGGAGGCACAGAAAAGTTAAGTACTTGCTCAATTTGGCAAATGTTGGAGCTACAAATCTGACCCCTGTGCTATACTGCTTTTCAGGGGTGCTTCACTTACCACTGGTTTTCTAACCTAACAGATTCACTGCCTTAAGCTCATGCTATCCTTCCCATTCTTTCTCACCAAGTTCTTACCATCCTGGGCTACTCCCCAGGCCCCAAACATTGTGTTCCTCAAAAATCTCTGTGCTTTCCTCATATTGTTCCCTCTGCCTGGAATAGCCTGACCTCTGTACTGCTGAACCAGTCACTACTTCCCAGTCAGAATTCAGCTCAAATGCTTCCTCCTCAATGATTCATATTCTCTCCAGTACCCACAGGCAGAAGTAATGAGTGGCTCCCCATTTATTGACACTTAGCGTGTGGCTAGCACTGCGCTAATTCTTTCTGAGAGAGGTTCCATTATCATACCAATTTACAGATGAAGTTACTGAGACTCAGAGGTTAAATACTTGCCTAAGTGATACCAAGTAACCCGGCCAGGGTGGAGAGTGCAAGTACAGTGGGAGCAGAGGGGAGGGGTCACAGGGGCAGCACCACATTGCCCCAGTAACCAAGCTAGCACATGGCAACAGATTCCCCACCCTGGGCAAAGACTCTGCAGGAGGAAGTCATTGCACTGAGCATGAGCAAAGCTAGTGAAATGTTTGGCTAAGGGAAAGAAACCCTTCTACTCCCTTCTAGTCCCTGGTGGGAGTGAGTCCAGAGGATGCAGCCACATGTACGGTAACGGTCAAGATTGCAGCAGGAGGTGATGTTGTGCCAGAGAAAACACCTGTCAAGTCTAGCCTGGGAAGAAGTTGGGATTGGTTGGAGGGCTGACAGGAGTGCAGGAAGTTTGGGCTGGGAGATATAAGCTGAGGGAAGGCAGAAATGCACTCTCTTTGACCCATCTCAGGCAGTGTGGGCTGGGGCTTGTGGGACCTTTCTGGCCCTGGAAGCCACGAGCTGTGTGGCTGATGGCAGCTCCAACAACACACAAAGACTCAGACTCGAGAAGGGAGCCTTAAGCCAGAGAGCCATCTGCTTAGCTGCCTCAGACTCCAAAGGAAAGATAAGGATGCAGCAGGAATTCTGGACATTGTTTTGGGTTTTGGTCTTTTTGGGAGTGGCTGGGTTTTGTTTGTGTTTTTCAGAAGAGATGTAGCTGGAGATAGGGAGTCCGCTATCCTCCTAAATGGCTCAGCATTTTAATAAAGACCTCTTTCCCTCCTCACCAACCTCTGTCTCCAGAATTTGCCTGTGGCTGGTGACAGGCAGTTCAACCTCATTTTTGTTTGGTAACGAACGTAAGGTCATATAGGTGATAAAGATCTGTACTAGTCAGCCTGACCTCACAGCCTTCCTAACCTCTATCCTACCCTCTCTCTAATGAAATACTGTATGAATTGACAAAATGTTTATCTCCTCCACCAGACTATGAAGTCTTTTAGGGTTTTTTTTGGCGGGGGTTGTTTTCTTTTGTTTAAAATTGACTGAACTGCTAGTAGGAAATTTGCAGCAGCATATCTGGAGAAAAAAATCAGCATACCTGGAGAAAAAATAAAGAGTTAGAACCTATAGGAGAAGTCAAAGATGCAATATGGCTCCAGTGTAAAGGCAACTGGGAAATGTTGGACTCACTGTTTAACCCATGACTATTTAACTCTTTGCAGCCTCAGGCTTGGCTGACTACCCAGAAAGCTTTAATGCTGCCCAAAGTTAAATGCCATGCCCCCAAGAAAGAAGATAATGAATGTATAGAGTGTGCATAACTGCCTGATATTATCTGCTAACTTAGAAATGCATTGTTCTTTCTGTGGTCTAAGTGACTACCCACTATATGGATTTACTGTTAACCCCCTATATAAAAAAGAGACCATGTCCTGGGAGGGGTTAGATTTTTACCCAACCACCACTGGGAACAGCTTTACCTGTGTATGTAAGTTTCTCCCATTAAAGCTCTTATGAACTGGCTACATGTCAGTTCTTTGGAATCAATCTTGAATTTAGGCTTTTGGGGCATTCCCCCAACAGAACCAAACTAAAAACAAAAAAGACGAAGTCTCTTACTCTGTCTGTTCTTTATCACTTTAAATTCCTTTGGGAACAAGACAACATTTTTTTTTAATTCTATACTTTGGCATCCACTTCTGTTCCCATCTTGAGTTAGGATTACTTCCTCCAAGAAACCTCTTAAAATCCTCATTCTTATCACTCCCTTAATTTTAGTGTTCCGCCAGCACTTACGTGTCATTAATTAAATACCATAAACATTTAGTAAGTGGGTACTGTTGAGGGGCAGTGGTAAGAGTATGAATTTGGGGTCAAGCAAATTTGAGTTCAAAATCCAGCTCTGCTACTTCCTGGCATGTGACCTGGCACCTGACTTTCTGAGCTGATTCATTAGCTGCATAGTGGAGTTGATAATAATATCCTTTTCTGGGTATTGTTGGGAGGATAAAATGAGATAAGTGTTGTGCCAGTGCTTGGACAGCTGTAATGCTCTGTATAACCATTAGTCATGTTTATTCAATTTACAGCTTGCCCTCAGTAACTGCATTCTTCCCCTGACGCCACACCCAGCACAGGCCTCAGACTCCCAGCGGAGCTGGAGGTGTAGGAAAGTGCAAGGAGGGAGGTGGCCAAAAAGGAGGGCTGGAAACTGCCTGAGCAAACTTCCACTGAAAGGAAATTAAAGGGCTAATTATGCCTCAGCTGGTGGTAAATTTGCAGGCCAGCCTTTGGGCTCAATCAGTTGACACAGCAACATAGCAGTGGGGGAGGACAGTATTCTGAGAGGGCATTTTCTGTCCTTATAATGTCCAACCTTAGAATCACCTCTGATTTTCTCTATTCACTCTTTCTGTTCTATCTTACTGCTGTTATCTTTTCCTCCAAGTCCTACCAGAGGAAACTGAATGGTTCAGCCAATTTACAATGCTGTGGGTTCAGCCTGGAGCCGTATTTTAAAACGGTCCCTGTGGACGAGGCTGGGATGTACTGGTTTGGCTCCAGTATGACCCTTAATTGTTGTTCAGTGTTAGGTCTCCCTTTTTGCATGCAGAAACAGTGTGGTCCAGTGGAAAGAGCCGAAGCTTGAGAATGAGTCACAAAAGCCTGGGTTCAAGTCCCACTTAACCCATTTACCAGCTGTGTGACCTATGGTAAAGTACAAACACTTCACCTCTCCGGGCCTCAGTATACTCATGTGCATAACGAGATTGACAAGACCTCCTTTCAGGATCAAATGAGATCACAAATGTATCTGATTAACTGGCTGGACTGGTGTCCACACGGTTGAGAGGAAAGCAGGTGAGGAAGCCACACGCCTTCTCTACAGAGAGTCTAACAGTGTCCAGGGGTGTCCAACCTTTTGGCATCCCTGGGCCACACTGGAAGAAGTGTTGTCTTGAGCTACACATTAAATATTCACATTATGACACATAATCACAAAAAATCTCACAATGTTTTAAGTAAATTTATGATTTTGTGCCGGGCCGTATTCATAGCCATCCTGGGCCACATGTGGACTGCAGGCCACGGGCTGGACACCCCTGGGAGCCTCAGACCTCTTAGCCACTGAGCGGCAGAACTGGTCAAAAGAGGTTCCTGAGAGAAACAAAACATGATTGGCCTGAGAGAAAGGTCATATTCCAGGTACAGGGAGAATAGCTGGCCTTGACTTTAAGAGGCAGAAAGCCACAGCCTGAGTACTCTCTTTCATTTTGCTAATTCCTGCTGAATGCTTAGTCTCGGCCTGGCCCTGAGCTGTACACATGAATCAAGCTCCTCGGGGAACCTGCAGTCTGGGAGAAAGACAGACAGTCCAGATCATTGCAACACAGCTGGTAGCTGTGGGAAGTAAAGGGGGAGCCCTTAACCCAGGCTAGGGGGGAGGTGGGTCAGCAAAGGTTCCCCAGAGGAGGTTATAGTTGAACTGAGTATTTAAAGTCAAGTGGAAGCTTGCAGATGGAAAATGGGGAGAAAGGGTAATTCTTAGGGAAAAGGGAAAACAGGAAGCAAAAAAGGGCACCCTAACTCTCACAGCCATGACAATGAAATGCAATGTGATATCCTGGATAAAATCCTGGAACAGAAAAGGGAGTATTAGGTAAAAACTAAGGAATCTGAATAAACTATGGACTTTGGTTAATAATAATGTATCAATATTGGCTAATTAGAACAAGTGTATTTCACTAATGTAAAATGATAATAATTGGCAAAAATGGGTATGGTGAAAAGCAAACTCTGTCATCTTCTTTGCAATTTTCTATAAATCTAAAACTGTTCTAAAATATAAAGTTTTGCCCTTTTGGGTTTTGCATGTGTGTGTGTGTACACTCTGTGTTTAGACTGTGGGCTTGGAGAACACGTGGGTGGAGCACAGACTGATTGAAGGGTAAGCGACTGAAGATAGGGCTGGGGAGGCAAGAAAGGACCCAGAGTGCCTGGCAAAGGACTTTATTAGTATCAAGGATCAGCCCTCCCTGGATTTTAAGCAATGAGTGACAGCATCAGAGAGCATATGGAAGAAACAGACTGGGGGCAGGGAGATCCATTTGAGCTGCTACAATAGTCTAAGGGGGAAGATAATAGGAATCTGAAGCAGGAATGGGGTAGAAGGGACAGCCAGGCTCACAGTCAGCCCTGGATAAATTTTATGGACTAGAACTGAGAGCAAGTGCATTCAAGAGAAGTTTGAGAGAGAAAATCAATAGTTCTTATGGGATGAGTAGGACAAGAGCTGAGAGGAATAAAGGAGGACCCCCAGTTTTGAGCTGGGTGCTCAGGACAGGAAGCACAGACATTCCCTTGCACCTGACCTTGCCTCATCTCCCCTCTCTTCCACTCTCACCCGTAGGCCTGAGCTCAGAGCCTCTGCCCTCATTAGGACAAAGTCAACAGACTTCACAGAGGAAAGTGAGAAGCACAGGAGAACAGAGAGGATAAGAGTTTCCAGCTGTCACCTGGCAACTCAAGGTGTGGGGCAGTGGTGTGGGGAAGGAGGAATTTGCAGAAGGAAGGAATTATAAATCCTCAGTTGAATGGCCTCCCCTACTCCCACTCTTGCCCTTAACAACACATCAGACAGGATCCAAGTAAGCTAGCAGAATCTCCCATCTTTGAAGGCAGCTGGGCATCTTCAGGGGCCGAGTACTGCTGCTGTCCCCGCCCACTGAAAATGGGGGGAAGGGCTATGAGTCACATCTAATTTCTCTACCTTCTAAACACCACAGCTCGAAATCTTAAAAGTGGTCGTAACCAAGATTAGTCACAATAGTACGGCACAATAGAACACTCATGAACGTATCCAGTTCCACCACTCACTGTGTAACTTTAAGCAAATGTATTGAGCATCTGACAAGTTACAGGCACCATGCTAGGTCCTCTCCTTATAGTGGCTCATTTCATCTTTACGGCACTACAAAGAAGTAGCCATACATATTCCTACTTTTCAGTTGAGGAAACTGAGGTTCAGAAACATTGTTATGTGTCACATGTGTTCCTTCTACTTATACTACAGCACTCAACTAACCAAGCTCCTACCCCTCCTCTCACACTGCCAGGATGTGCAGCGGCTCCTCACAGATCACTACATTCAGAGCTGAGCCACTTAATTACATATCAGTGCTGGACAACCTTGGATGGCCATTAGAATCACTAGTGAAGTAGTAGTGGGGTGGACAGAAGAGAGCTGGCAGAAAGGGAGGGGAGCTGGAAAGCAAACAGGAGACAGTTTCCAACAGATAACCCATCCCTTTCTGAGAGGGTTTGCTTGGAGGCTCCAAATTTCAGCTGTGACAAGAACTCTCACTTTCAGCCACCTGCGAGGTCCCTGGTGTGTATGGCAGGGCAGTGGGAAGAGTGCGGAAGGCAGTGGGGTATGAAAAGAACACAGGCTCTGGTGGCGGACAGCCCTAATTGTGAGTCCCAGCCATGCCACTTACTAGTCTTGGTAAGATTTGGCCAAATTCCTTAACTTAGTCTAAGTTTCCTCACCTTTTCTGTGCAGAATAGTTGTTATGATTACCAAAAAAGCATATAAAGCACCTACACAACATGGAGTTGCTGCCCAATAAATTATAACTCTTCAGTGTTTTCACCATCTGTGGTGTACTTTCAAAGCGCCCACATCCTTACCTATGTGCCGATATAACAAGGAGGGGAGAGGTTCAGGACAGGGGCATAGACGAAGTTTGAAGTCAGATTGCTCTCAGCTCAAATAGGGACTCTGCCTCTGGCCATTTGAGTGAACCTGGGAAGCCACCTAACTTCTCTGGACACCAGTGTACTTACCTGTACAACAGGCATCATGACAGCACCTGGATCTGAGCACAGCGCTGGTACCAGCCAGTGCCACTGCCCACTCACACCAACCTTTCGGGAGACATTATGGGCCCCATTTTATGGGAGAGGATGTTTTACATAAATGGTGGTGGCCATAACAATTATTGATATGTGAAATGGAGAGGGACACCAGGCATTCCCTTCACCAGCCTCTGGGCCTCTAAAAGCAGGGATCAAGAAAACTCAAGGCTCCTACCCCTCCTCCCACATGCCCTACACAACCACTGCTTGTCCTGGGGCATCTGTCCGTGTATTGTTGCACCTTCTATCCCTCCACGTCAGTCATGGTAAGAAACCCAAGTCTGCCAGACCATCCCTGGACTCTACCCATCGTCTCTTCTAACCCTATCTGCTCCCCTCCCTGCTGAAAGCTCTCCCAGGACCTTCTGAAATTCACAGTCAGTCATCAGAAAAATCTCTTTTTCCTCAGCCTCTCTTCTGGATGTCTTCTTCATCCTGCTGTAAGTCAAATCTGGCTCTCCCGGAGGACAGAGCTGCCCTAAAGCCCCAAAGTGGTGGTTGCTTCCTCTCTCACCACCTTTGAATCATTGGGCTAGGAGGTGGGGTACATGTTGCTTCTCACACTTGCTTCAAAATCATTCTGCTTCCTCCTTCAAAAAACAGAACACCTCTCAGTTGGTTGGAGCATTGTCCCTTGAACCAAAAGGTCATGGGTTTGACTCTCTGTTCGGTCACATGCCTGGTTTGGAGTTTGGTCCCTAGTTGGGACACATGCAAATGGCAGCCAACTGATGTTTCTCTCTCACATTGGTGTTTCTCTCCCTCTCCCTCTCTCCCTTCCTTTCCCTCTCTCTAAAATCAACAGGCATGCCCTTGGGTGAGAATTTAAAAAGAAAAGAGAACATCTCCAGCTTTGAATTTCACATCATGAGATTATGCCACCCACTTATCCCTCTACTGACCAGAGAGCAGATCCTGGTTTACTGTTACTCTCTCTGTAACTCTTGGTGATTCAAAATCCATAGCATCTTGGACTCTCCTTTCCCTGAACTCTTCTCCTCCGGTGATGTTGATCTCTAACCCTACCTCAGCCACTCACTCTCACAATCATATCCCGTACCTTTTCATTACAAATAGTAATTTCAAGTCTCCCACTCACAGATCACTATGATCTTTCCTGCTCACTCCTAGATTCCCAGCTTAACAGTCTTCAACCCCTACCATCTTTTCATTGTCCTTTCTTCCTTGCATCCTCACCTCCCTCTCTGCTCAGCTTGAATTTTGTAGTCAATTACGACAGTGGCTTCCATGCACACACCCTGACTCCCTAGGCTCTCCTTTGCTTTGTCACACTTACTCAGCAAAACAACACCCACTAAAGCCAACTCTCTGCCTATGCTATGGCTGTATCCACAGAGCAAAACATGGTTAGAGGAAAAACACAAAACCTTGCTTCAGATTCAAGAATTCACACATATAAATTTATGATCACTAATTTCAAGCAGAACCTTAATCAGCAATCAGATTAATTTCCCTGGTCTATTCACTCTCCCACTTTCCTAGACAACATTCTCAATTCCTCCCCCATTCTCACTCTCAGCTGATGATCTTGCTTCCTACTTCATCAGAAAACTATCCAAGAGAACTCCCGCCAGCACGTGCAGCCCCTAGCCGCACCTGTGCCCATACCCTCTGCCCTCTCCTCGTTAATGGGGGTGCTGTCTGTGCCCCTTGCAAGGACTCACCCTCTGCTGTGATTCCATTCCCTCTCACCAACTCAAAGATATTGTCCAGCAATTCTCCTCTCCCTCCCACAGCATCAGTTTTGTGTTTTTGTTTCTTTGTTGGTTGCTTGGTTTGTTGATCTTTATTGGATTGTTCCACCAGCACACGAACATACTACTACTTCTCCCATCTTAAAAAACAAAACAAAAAGCCCTCTTTTGACTCACTTTCCCCTTCACCTTCAGCTACCATCCATTTGCCTGTACTCCAAGGGCAAACTCCAAGGGCAACAATTCTTGAAAGTGTCATGTATACTTGGTATCTTCAATTCTCTTCTCCCGCTCTTATTAGGTTTTCATCCTCACTACTCCATCAAAACAGGTCGCCAATAACTTGGGCATAAGTAGAAAAACAACAGTTTTCCATAACGGCTGCACCATTTTACATTCCCAAAAACAATGTACAAGGGTCCGGATTTCTCCACATCCTTGCCAACACTTATCGTTTATTCTTATAAATACTACTCTACAATGTGGGAAGTGATATCTTGTGCTTTTTATTTGCATTTACTTGATGATTAGTGGTGCTGAGTATTTTCCATATGTATTGTAGTTCTCACTTATCCAGTTTCACTTTCCGCAGTCTCAGCTACCCATGGTAAACTGCGGCCTGAAAATATTAAATGAAAAATTCCAGAAATAAACAATCCATAAGTTTTAAATTGCATGCCACTTTGAGTAGTGTGATGAAGTAGCATGACGAAAACCTTGTGCCATCCCTCTCCCTACCGTCCAGGACGTGAGTCATCCCATTGTCCAGCAGGTACACTCTGTACACATTGCCTACCCGTTAGTCACTTGGTAGGTGTCTAGATTATCAGAGAGAGAGAGAGAAAGAGAGAGAAAGAGCACATCCACATAATTTTTATTACAGTATATTGTTATAATTGTTCTATTCTATTATCAGTTATTGTCATTAATGTCTTAGTGTGCCTAATTTATACATTATACTTTATCATAGGTCTGTGTGTACAGAAAAAAACATAGTACCTATACGGTTCAGTAGTATCAGGCATCCACTGGAGGTCTTGGCATGTGTCTCTTGTGAATAAGGGGGAGACTAGTGTACCTGCTGGCTACTGATATGTCTTCTTTGGAGAAATGTCTATTTAAGTCCTTTGAGAGAACTGCTATATGATCCAGCCATCCCACTTCTGGGTGCATACCCAAAAGAATTGAAATCAGATGTCAGAGAGAGATCTGCCATCCTATGTCCACTGCAGCATTACTCACAAGAGCCAAGATATGGAAACAACACAAATGTCCACTGACAGATGAAAGGATAAAGAAAATGTTGTATGTACATACAATGGAATATTATTCAGCTATCCTTTAAAAAGAGGAAAATTGTACCATTTACAAAAATATGGGCGAACCTGAAGGACATTATGCTGAGTGAAATACGCCAGTAACAGAAGGACACTGTTTTTATTAAGGAAGATATCTAAAATAGTCAAACTCAGAGAAGTAGAGATAAAACAGTGGGTATAAGTTCTAGAGATCTGCTACACAATATAGTGCCTATTGTTAACAATACTGTGTTGTGCACTTCAAAATTTGTTAAGAAGGTAAATTTCATGTTAAGTGTTTTTACCACCAAAAAAGCGGGGGACACAAGGAAACTTTCGGAGGTGATGAATATACCTGTTATCTTGATTGTGGTGATGGTTTCATGAGTGTTTACATATATCCAAACCCATCGAATCGCATACATTAAATACACACAGTTTTAAAGTTCTACCTCAACAAAACTGTTTAAAAAAAATTCAAAACCTTTACAAAGGCCTCTGAGGCCCTGCACAATCCGGTCCTCCCACTAACGCTCTCACCTCTTCTCCGACCGCTGCCCCCTGGCTGCAGCTGCACTGGCCTCCTCCTCTTCCTGGATCATGTCAGGCATACCCCTGCCTCCCGGCTTCTGCCCTTGTTATTCCCGCTGCCTGGGATACTCGTCCACCGAATATCCCAGACCTTCTTTGAGGCTTAATTCAAAAGTCCTCTGACCACCCTGATTAAATTTGTAAACACCTCTCACTTCCTATGCTCTGTACCCTGCTATATTTTTCTCCCAAGCACTTATCACCATAGAACACACTGTATACTCATATTTTACTTGTTTGTTGCTAGTGTAAGGGGATATGGCATAGGGGATTTCACCTGTTGCTTTCACTTCTATATCTGTAGTGCCTAGAACAATGTTTGGTGCATATGATATAAATATGGCTGAATGAATGAATAGATAAACAAACACATAGAAGTTTGGTGTGGCCAGAATGGCTACAGCACATGATACATGCAGAGGCAGGAGCTGTGATGGGGAGAAATGGGAGGAATCCAGACACCTCACAAGAACAACATCACACAAAGCATATAACTCATTCCCACCCTTAACGTCTGCCCCCCCACCTCGGCTCAAGTTGACCCCCCTGGCTTGGAATGTCTCTGTTGTACCCACCTCCCTTCCCCATCGTGCGATGCCCCATCTCCCCCACCCAGAGGCCCTTCTCATCCACTCTACTCAATACTAAACTCTTTGTTTTAAACTTCCACTGCATTCACTCAGCACCACACATTTTAGTTCTTTATGATTTTCTGAGTTGTTTTTAATCTCCCCAGCTAAATTGCATGTGCCATCAGGGCAGGGCTCTGCCAAAGGGGTTGGCCACCAACCATGGCAGACTCAGCTCAGAACTCAGAGAAAGAATTCAGGTGGATGTGCATCAACTCCTCAAAAGGATGCAAAGTCTAGTTCAGATCACATCCAGACTCCTGGTTGCCACAAATCAACCCTTGAGAGTAACAGAGTTAATTATAATAAAGACTACCAACTAGTGATCATTTTCTAAGTACCAGGCAATAGGTTAAATATTATCATATTTCATTCTCTCAAAGCCACTAGGTGCTTGTTACTAACATTATTCTTATTTTAGAAAGAAGAAAGCGAAGCACAGAGAGGTAACTGGACTTGAGCGAGATGATAGTGATAGGAATGGGTTTGGAGCGCAGTTCTGGCTCACTCCAAAGGCTACGCTCCCAACCACCACTGTACTGCTTCCCAAACATGTAAATCATTTCAGGGGATGTCAGCACACTGCCACTGAGTCAAAAACAGAGGTCAGTTGGACCACAGAGCTAGATAGAAGAGACCGATGGCCCTGCCTCTGTGGATGTTATTATTGGCTAAGGCCACCTGTTTTTTTTTAAGATTTTATTTATTGTTTGTTTTTAGAGAGAGGGGAAGGAAGAGAGAGAGGGAGAGAAACATGTATATGAGAGAGAAACACTGATTGGTTGCTGCTCACATGGGCCTTGATCAGACACCGAACATGCAACCCAGGCACGTGCCCTGACTGGAAATCAAACCAGTGACCTTTTGCTTTACAGTATGATGCCCAACCAACTGAGCCACACTGGACAGGGCTACAGCACCTATTACCACAAGGCCACCTCCTCCACGTAGCCCTTCCTGAGAGGTCCTCAGGCTGAGAGGGAGTACTTCCTCTCTGAACTCCCTTAAAACTTTCTGTACCTCTCTCTCTCAAGGCATCATTTGCATCTGCAGCATCATCCAGTTTTGTGTGTGTGTTATATCTCTGTGGCTACACTGAACGCCCCTGAGTCTGACCAACCCCTGCACAACTTACCACAGTCAGCACAAAATGGATCCTTGAAAGCAATCATGCTTTTTCAAATGCCTTTCTTTTTTTTTCTGCTTGTAGAGATCTTTCCTAATCTTAACCTGAAAAACTCTTAATTATCTGCAAAGACCAGATCAAATGTCCCTTCCTTTGTGAAGCCTAATATAACTTTCCCAGGCAGGAGTAGCAGCTCCTTTCCCTGTGTTCCTAGAGCACTTTCTTCATCCCTTTACTACATCATTTATACCACATTGCAGCTGTTATTTGCCCTCCTATGACAGTGTCTGGCACATATTAGTTACATGACACATATTTATTGAATTAATGAATACACAAGTGGCTTGTAGGTTCTTTCCTTTTCTCCCACACCACTTTGGGTGGAGGGAAGGAGTTCATGAGCCCAAAGAGAAGAGGCCCCTTGAATAGCCGGAGACGATTACCGGTTAATTTATTTCCATATTACAAAGGCAGACTATGCCTGCAATTCTGATTTGACTTCCCATAGTCTTTGTTGTGATTTTAGAGATCAAATTAAAGCCCCTCCAGCAGCTGCCTCCTACAGACTTCGGAGAGATGAAAGTGTCAACATGTCTCTGCAGCCACACCAGGAAACTTGCTGCTGAGAAAAATCAATTCTGATTATCATAAGAGCTGACTGTGGGATGTTGTACTCAGGACCATCTCCACTTTCCTGGAGCCACAGGGACCTGTCAGAGCCCCAGTGTCCCTGTTCAGCCTCCAGCCTCTTCTGTGTTACCCATCAGTCCCTCTGTAGAGAGGCCCAGCTGATGTTCAGGTGGCAGGAAAAGCGCTGGAATGTGTTAGGAGCCCTCATGGTGAGATCTTAGTAAAATCCTATCTCTTTCTGGGCCTCAGCTGCTGTGATGAGCTCTAAATTCACAGGCTCGTTGGCACCTAACAAGGTGACAGGTATTCTCAGAGGGCAGTGTGAGCCCAAGACACAGATCATGTCTGTTTCAGCCAGGTAGCACAGGATGCTCTCACTCGAGGAGAGGGAACTGGAGTTAGAGCCTTGAAGGGTAAGAAAAATTTATATTAGATCTTTTCTATGCTCTTAATAGAAGCTGTGGTAGTCAGAAAAAAAAATGGCTACCCTAAAGAGATCCAGATCTTAACCACCAGGACCTGTGAAAATGTTATCTTGCATGACAAAAGGAACTTTGCAAATGTGACTACATTAAGGTTTTGAGGTGGGGAGATTATCCCGGACTGTTCACCTGAGCTCAAGGTAATCGCAAGGGTCCTGTGAAAGAAAGGCAAGAAGGTCAGGAAGAGAGAGGTTGGAAGGTGTTATATTTGTAGCTTTGAAGATGGAAGAAAGGAATGCAGGAAGCCTCTAAAAGCTGGAAAAGGCAAGTAAAAGACTTTTTTCTAGAGTCTCCAAGAGGAATGCAGACCTACCAACACCTTGATTTTGGCTCAGAGAGACCCATTTTGAACTCTGACCTCCAGAAATGTAAGATAATATGTATTGTTTTAAGCCACTGAGTTTGTGGTCATTTGTAAGAACAGCCATAGAAAACTAGTACAGATGCCCATCAGACAGCTGCCCGATCTGATGTAATAATCCACCATTATAAACTCTTAAAGTCTAGGGAAATGTCAGTCTCCCTTAATGTCCTGGTTTGCTTCAGTTAACCAAAACAAGAGAACCGTGGTACTCATTTTATCTCACCTCTGGGGTTAGAGGTAAATTCAGTCTCACCTGTTCCCGAAGAGCAGAGGATTTGTGGTGTTCATGCTGATTTCTCTATCCCCAATGTCGGGCAGAGGCAATATTTGTTAAGTGACTCTTGAGAGCCACCATCCTCCTCAGTCTAGGTTTCTAGTATGATTATCTTTCCCACATTCCTAAGCTCCATTATATTTTATTGTACTTTTATATCACTTCCTAAAGTACAGGTCTTTGAGATCCCCTGGTTTAATGTTCGCTAGTTGTAGTATCATGAGTGACTCCAAAGTCATGTGGTGACCTACAATTTCCTGGAGGCTGCACGTGGGGGTATGGTCGTTGGCTGCTCAGTGAACCCAGCTGACTGCCCAACAGCCCCATCTCACCTGATCTGGCTCTCAGCTCCTATTTACCTAGGGGATCCTTCTCATCACTGTGGAATTCAAAATTCCAGAGAAATCTTTTAAGACTCCTTCTATTTTCCCAGCTCTCATCCTTCTGCTTAACCTCCCTTTGGAGTCCATGCTTATTTATATCTATCTCTTTAATTATAAAAAGGGTTATTGAAGAACAAATCCTCTTTTCCCCTCCACGAGGAAGACTCTTCATAGACAAAGAAATTTCTACTGGAGACATGGGTGAAATGCTTTGGCCTTAAATTAGTAAATCTGGGTCACATGGACTTTGACCTTGGCTGCATATTGTTTGGGCTAATTGCAGCTAGGGACTCCTGTCGCCCTGTGATTGGATTTGTGTGTCTACTGACTCCAAAGTGAAGTATTAGCAGAGCCACTTCCTGGAAGACTTGAGCCATGTGCTGAAGCACATGATGAAAAAAAAAGCTGGTATGAATCCTAGCTTTTATCAGTAATAAGGCTGTCACATTACTCCCCATCTCTCTGACTCCTGCATTTGTTTCTCAGCTGATTCCAACCTTAGGTGGGTAAGAAAATGAGTATCATTTCTTGATCTCCCTAGAATCTTAATAAAAATGGCTATTTGTTGAGTGTTTACTCTATGTCAGGCACTTATGTTAATGCTTTCTACACATTATTTTTTAAAAATCAGCACTAACATGTACACACACACAAAAACAAATAAAAATGATGGAGGGCTTCAGAGCAGGGAGTTGAAGAGAAAGAAAGAGGAGGGAGAACAGTAACACCAGCACAGGCCCAGGAGTAAGGACAGTGGCCTCTAAACCCTTCACAAAACAGAGTTCTTGAACCCTCAGTAGAGGAATGCTGGATGGGCCTGCCAGTCCCTTCCTGTCTTTACACCAGTAACCCCAGACATAGGAGACACTACTTGACATATAAGTCATGGAAAAAGCCTCACTGGTGGAAGTGAAAGGAAAATAGTCTATCTTTCCACAATGGAGACCCCTGACACCATGTTCCCTGACAAAGACCAGGCCGGGGGTGAGCTGGTATGGGAGGGTCATCAGTTAAGCTAGTCTTTTAAAAAAAAAAAGATTGTATTTATTTATTTTTAGAGAGGGAATGGAGGGAGAGAGAGAGAGAAACATCAATGTGCGGTTGCTGGGGGTCATGGCCTGCAACCCAGGCATGTACCCTGACTGGGAATCGAACCTGCGACACTTTGGTTCAAAGCCCGAGCTCAATCCACTAAGCTATGCCAGCCAGGGCTAAAGCTAGCCTTTTGAATTGGGAAGAGTTGAGCCTGAGAACCCCAGCTGCAAGCCCAGAGATGGGACCTAAGTCACAGTTCAGTGATTCCTGAGCTCTGAGTCCTGGCGCCTGGGTTTGAAACAAGTCTATTATTTTCCTTCAGGACCCTTACCACTGATAAAGTTAGATTTTTTTATTCATGTACTTAGTGTCTATCTCCCCTACTGGAGTGTACACTCCATGAGAGCAGGGAGGGTGTTTCCTTCCCTACAGCTAGCACAATGCCTGGCACAGAATGAGCACCAGGTAAATGCCTATTGAATGGCTGAAAGAATGAAGTTTACTGACTGGCTCTGCAGAAGTTACTTGACATCTCTGGCCTCAACCTCACCCTTTCTTTAAGGAGATAACTACCTCCCTATGTCAGGGGGAAGGTATGAAAGACACAAAGAATGATTCAAAGCACATACAAGAAGAATTCACATGACTAACAATACCCATTGTCCTGATCTACTCAAGGCTTCACAGCTCTCCTTGGACTTTCCTTTCATTTATTCATTCGATCTTCACAACAACCCATGAGACAAGAAGAGCAAGACTTACCTTTTCCATCTGATAGTTGGAGGAAGGTAAGGGTCACTCCATATCACACAATAACTGCAGGGCAGATCCAGGAATAGAACCCAGGACCCCAAAGTCCTAGGTCAGCTTAGTCCTTCCACAGGTCCCCAGATTCCACCCTTGACCAGCACCAGACACAATGGTCCCTGCAGTGGGCCCCATGTAGAGGTAATGAAAGGCCCTCTCTCGCTTGTCTTCCACAGGTCTCCAGGGGTTGCTTGGCAACCAGCGCCCAGCAATAAGTGGCCTCTAGTCACGTTTGTTGCTGTGGAGCTTCCAAGTCTCCCTCCCTTTACAACTGTGCATGCTCTCACTCTCTATTAATAATATTTCTCACCTACCCCCACCTCCCCACTAAGATTCTCTTCTCTGATCCACAATAAGAAACCTGCCAGGATAGAGAGGGAGCTCTCGGGAACCTATGTACCGAGGGACCCCAGAGAACAAGGCACTATCAATGCCTTCATCATCCAACATCCCCCAGAGATGACAGAAACTCCTTTTGTGAATGGCCTTGCTCAATGATGCTCATAATCTTCTCTTCTCTCTCCACCTTCCGCCCTGACAATGACTTTCTGAAACTTCCTGGGGTAGATCAAATGGGCTAGAGAAATTTAAATCAACAATTCATGCTATGCTAGTGAGTCCCTGAATGCTGTTCCAGCACACCTAGAACCACAGGTGGGAAACCTTGCAAGGGGCCAGTCCACACTTTGCATGTGGATCAAGAGCAGAGAAAGGAAGGAACCTAACATTTATTGCATTCCTAATATGTGCCTGGCACAATACTATGTTAACCCCAACAAGCTGGTGAGGATTTGCAGTTGAGGATATTATCTATTCATAGATGTGACTTACTACAGCTCACACTGCTTTAAAAAAATCACAGAAATTTTGTTTATAAAAGTAAAATTTATGAGTAGATGTGTATTCCTCCCTCTCCCTATACAATTGATCATCAAATTCCATAAATTCTAGTCCTAAATCTCTCTCCTCATTTCCATCCATTACATCATTTCATCATTGTCTTAGTGTTATGTACCAAATGTTTATGTCCTCCCAAAATTCACATGTTAAAGCCCTAACCCCCAAATGTGGCTATATTTGGAGATGGGGCCTCTAAGGAAGCAATAAGGTTAGTTGAGGTCATAAGGGTGGGACCCTGATCTAATAGGATTAGTGTCCTAATAAGTTGAGAGAGAGCTCGTTCTGTTTACATTTGTAAACACCAAGAAGAGTCCATGCGAGCACACAGCAAGAAGGCAGCTGTCTGCTCTCACCAGACATCAACCCTTCTGGCACCTTGATCTTGGACTTTCAACTCCAGAGCTGTGGGGAAATGAATGTCTGTTGTTTAGGCCATCTAATCTGTGGTATTTTGTTATGCTAGCTCAAGCCCTTGTAATTTACCCAAACCACTAGTCTGTTTGCCTCATTCCCATCTACCCTCCAAACTGAAACCACAGATTTTTCTAAAATGCAAATCTGGCCTTGTTAAACCCATCTATGGCTTCCCAATGCCTACGGTAGTAGTCTCCAAATTTATATCCCTATTAAGTAAGAAAAATTTAGGTACCGTACAATCTTTCTAAATTTACTTAACTTGTGTATTTACTTAAATTATATATATATATATATATATATTTAATACAAATGCTGTTAAAATATGTAAAGTGACATAAATAATATTTAAATGTTTACATTTTAGTGTATTTATAAACAATACAGAAAACTTTTTTTGCAGCAAAGCACATATGTACACACACACACAAAAAAACCCTTTCCCAATTTTTTTTGAGCAAGAAGTAATGTGATTGTCTATGTCAAATCTAATTAGACCCTCATTGGTTTTACCTCAAAACATGGCTGACGGTGACCTTGTGCTAGGTGTCAGAGAAATATCAGTTCAGCCATTTTCTGCACTCATTTGGGCTCACTATAATTAGTACAGTGTTCAATCAGACGTTTCTTTGCTGGACTCTTTTAAAGCCACAAATCCCTTGTGATGATTCATTTAGTTAAAATTAGGTAGTATGATCAATAAATCCACTTAACCAGGCACAGGAAAATGGCAAAAGCTCACAAGGGGCTAAAAATGAATGAAGAGTGAGGGAGCCACCGCTGCCAACCCCTTAGAAAGGCAGAATGTCCCTCCCTACCTGAAGATTTTTTGAGTATAGAATATGTGAACCTCTGAGGTGGAGATCAAATGAAGACATCTCTGTCAATCTACATAGTAAACACCAGAAAACATTTATCTTCATAGATAAAATAAACTCTAGTGGTTTCTTCAGCTCCCTAAGGAGTCGTCAGGCATCCACCCTCTGACTCATGGCAAGAACCTTCTGTTTGCTGTGCAAGGTCTCTCTAACCCCCAAGCTGCTGCTTGATGGCCTCTCTGGAAAATTTAACTGGGTGCCCCACCCCTGCTCTTTCACAGCCTTACTCTAGTTAAACTGTCTTGCTGGCCATGCCACGAATACCCTGTGCCCTCACCCCACTCTGTGCATTGGCTGCAAAGATGTCAGACAACATAAGTGGAACCACTTGGTACATAATAGATACTTAATAAATACTTATTGATTCTCGCTATGAGGCAGTTAAACTAGATCGGTGATTCTTCAATTTTAGCCTGCCTCAAAGCCACCTAGAAGGCTTGTTATAACACATTGTTGGGCCATACCCCAGAGTTTCAGATTCAGTGGGTCTGAACAGGGGCCTGAGAATTTGTATTTCTAACAAATTCCCAGGTGATGCTGATGCTGCTGATCAGGAGAGCACACTTCCAGAATCAATGAACTAAATGGTCTGTATAGCTTGTGACATTTGTAATGATTGATGATTCCTCAATGCTTTTAATAGAGACAAAATAAACAAAATGAACTTTTATCTCTATATAAATTAATACTTAACATTGTCATACATGGAAATATGGGCTCACATAATTTAGAATCAGAAGATCTAATCTAGAATACCACTTTATAGCTGTGTAGTCAACCTAAGGCAAGTTAATTATTATCTGAATTTGAATTATTTTCTTCTGTAAAATAGGTGTGTATTAAAATAATATCTACCTCTTGGGATTAATTATAAGGTAATATTTTTTAAATCTTTTTTTTAAGATTTTTATTTATTTTTAGAGAGGGAAGGGAGGGAGAAAGAGAGAGAGAGAAACATCAGTGTGCGGTTGCTGGGGGTCATGGCCTGCAACCCAGGCATGTACCCTGAATGGGAATCAAACCTGCAACACTTTGGTTCGCAGCCTGCGCTAAATCCACTGAGCTATGCCAGCCAGGGCAATTATAAGGTAATATTAATACATGAAAATAACTTGTAAAAAATATTGGATACAGACTATACCAATAAGATATATGTATAATGTATTAATTTACATTTAATAAATTGAATAATACTTTGTTTTGAAAACTTTAAATTACAAATTTTCAAAATTTCTGATCTCAATGCTAATTCATTATTGAAAAGTGTATGATCTATATGTTGCTATATCATCTCAAATATGTATATATTTTATTAGTACCACTGGTAAATACCAATAATAATAACTGTGATGGCCAGCTTCCAAGATGGTCCCCAATGATCCTCACCTCCCAATGATTCATACCATTGTATAGTTTCCTCCTACATTAAATTAGTAAACAACAGAATACTCTAAGGCTAAATAATAAGAGACATTGCCATTTCCTCTTTGGTTTCTTAGATCTCTCCCAGAGCTGGGGGAAGCCAGCTACCATGCCATGAAGACACGTAGCTCTGTGGAGAGAGCCACATACAAATGAACTAAGGCCTTCTGCTAACAGCCAGTACCATATATGAGTAAGCCACCTTTGAAGGATCCTCCATCCTCACTCAAACCTGCTGATGACTGTTACCCAAGTCAACATCTGGCTGCAAGCTCATAAGAGGCCACAAGCAAGAAACTAAACCACTCTCAAATGTTTAATTCACAGAAAGCACGTGGTAATGAATTATTATTGTTGTTTTAAACCATCAAGTTTTGAAGTGATTTGTTATGCAGTGATAGAACATGGATACAATAGCTAACATTTATTGTACATTAACTATACTAAGCTCCCACAACCCTATGATGCAGAGGCTACTATAATCTCCAAAGAGGAAAGGGTGGCCCAGAGATGTTAAGTAATATAGTCAAGGTTCCAGGATTAGTAAGTGGCAGAACTAGAATTTGAATCAAGCTCTCTAGCTTCAAAGCCCAGATTCTCAGTCACTCATTCATACAGGCCAGGATAAGGCCTCTTGGATAATTAGGCAGCAGAAACAACACAGCCCCCGGAGGAGAGCAAACTTATATAAAACCAGCAAGGGGCACTCCAGGGCCTAGACCAGCAACAGCATTAGTGCCTGATGCAGAAACACCTAGAAGCTCCAAACTGACCCCACCTGCCAGCCCTGGTACTAGCAGACTAGTCCCCTGTCAGAACAAACTTGCCCAAGATGCCCAGCACTCACCCAGATCTGCAGCTTCACTCGTTTCTCATGGCGATAGACCGTCTTCACCTTAAAGTCGATGCCCACAGTGCTGACGAAGGCTGGGGTGAAGGTGTCATCAGCATAGCGGAAGAGGAAGGAGGTTTTGCCAACACTGCTGTTGCCGATGATGAGCAGTTTGAACATGTAGTCAAAATTCTGGTCGGAGGCATCTTTGACTCCAGCTTTACTATCAGTCACTGAAGCCATCTGCAGGAGAGACCTGTGGTCACGCAGGAACACATCTCTAGGGTTAACCTGAGTCATGAATATTTAATGGTCACTTTGTCATTTGTGTATTAATTCCCCACTCCAGCATTACTCAGGAAACACACGCCACTCAGAATTACCCTATCACTGCATCTATCCCAGTGTTGTCTCAGGGCTGGGGTGGAACTCAGCTCCTCCCATTCATTCCTTCAGCAAATATTTACTGAGAACGTTGCTCTGGATCAAACCCTGTGCTGGGCATGGGGAATTCAAATATGAGTCAGACATGGTGTCTGACCTCTAAGTGGCCACAGGTTAGAGTATAAACTACGTAGACTCAGAGTAACAAAGGATTAGGTAAGTGATAAGACAGAAGGAGGTCTTGGCTAAGGAAGCCCAAAAGAAGCATCTAATCCAACCTAGAAGAATGGTGGTCAAGGAGTTCCCTATAGGGGGCAGCTCCTGAGCTGAGTTTTAAGTGAAAAAAAAGTCAAAACAGCAAACACATGAACTTGCTAAGAAAGGCCCAGTACAGGGTTGTCATTCCTGTTTCAAACACTTTTTTTGGCTCCCCACAGCTCTGAAGATTAAGCCCAAACTGTTCAACTTGACAGACAACCAAATAACCAAAGAATAAACTCTCTAAGCCTTATCTTCCCTAAGTCTTCGCTCTACCGATCTGTGCTGCTTTTATCCCAAATTACACACTTTACTCTAAATATGCAATATTTTTTTGCTTTTGTCCCTTTAGACACATATTCTTTCTTTCTGCCTACACATTCTTCTCCTAATAAACTCCTACTCACCCTTGCAGCTCTAAGGAAGTCTCATCTACCCTGTGCACGGCAGAGGCATGCACTCCTGCCCCTACACTCCCAGGGCACTTGAACAGCACTTGTATCATTTCAGAACTGTTTATTATTCCAGCTCCTCCTTTACACCACACATCTGGGACTGAATGTACTTCATTTCTGTCTCTCTAGCTTCTAGCACGAGTCCTAGTACATAATCAGCACTCAGTAAATGTGTGCTGAATTAATAAGAGTCACTTCACCACTCTGGGGACCAATCTCATCATCTGAAAAATGGGAAGAACAATTTCTGCCCTGCTTTTCTCACTGGGCTATTACAGGACTCAAACGAGATTACAAGGAGTAAGGCCTTAATAAACTGGGAAATCCCACACAGGTGTGAACATAAGTCATTATTACTCCAAATCCTTCAAAGCCTAGGTCCTTTGTTTACTTGTTTGTTCACTCACTCATTCACCAACTATTTATTACATGTCAGGCCTTCCCTGAGACCCCAGTCCTCTCAGACCTGCCACCATCCTCCCCTTTCCTAGAACATTTTGGATCCGAACCCCATAATCCAGCACTTAGTCCCATAGCCTTTAATTGCTTTTTCTACATTTTACCAGCTGCAGGTACCTGCCTCTCCATCTGCAATCTCTTCTTATGTTCAGCACCTTGTACTCAAACAGGCTGGTAGTCAGGGGAGGGTAGGAAGACAGCCCTAATGTGGGATAATGTCCAGGGTGTCACTCTCTTTAGGAATTCCTGCTTTTTTCCCCAAAGGAAAAGAAAGAGATACTGGTGGATTTATCTCTCTGAGTCACTCCAGGGAGCTGTAAGGGCAAGGGGCTGACAAATGTAGAAGGTTTAAAGCTCTCTTGAAGGAAGGTCAGACAAATACATGGGATAATTTATTAGCAGCCCTTTAAAAACACTTCCTTAAATATGCTGCCAATAGTCTCTGGTGACCCACAGCCTCACTTCCTCCATCAATCTGCCCCACGACAAGGCTCCCACGGCAGGTGTGGAACACATCCTGGATCCTCAGCAACTGAGTCATGGCATTGAGGAAGAAGAATGTGAGATTGGAGGGAAGGGTGCTCACACCGTCTCACAGCCCTAACTTTTCCATTTTCCATGGTACAAGGTACAGAGTCTGCTTCAAGAATTGGCAATTCAAAAGAATTATGCTTTTTTTTTTACCTAAAACAAAGGAAGCAACTACAATGACCTCACTCTATCCTCTGCTTGACTGCCAGTCATCTTTGTTTACAAGAGAAAAATTCAATTTTGAAAGTATATACTCACTGTAAAAAAAAAGAAAAGGAAAAAAGCAAGGAGTATAAAAAAGAAAAAAATTAATTATTGGACATCCCATCCATTCAGAAACTGCCATTATTGTCCTTTTAAGTGTATTTCCTCCCTTGCTTTTTCATGCAATGAAATGCCATCTACTTAAAATTATATTTTATTATTTGTTAATTTAAAATGTAATACATACATTGAAAATAATTCAAACTTTTACTATTTGTAAGTACCCCTTTGTCACCATCTGCAGTTTGCATTATTTTCTTAATTTTTAGCATAAAAATAAGTAATATAAAAACTAAAGGTTTACAGTGGAAAAGCTCCCACCTCTGATTCCCAATCTCCAGCTCCTCTCCCAGGGGCAAACATGTTACTGATTCATGAACCCTTCAGAGATAGTCTTTGCATATGTAAGCATAGAGATCTGTTTATATTTTTATCTATATATAATGATAACATACTATACATTCTAATCTATATTTTCTTTGTATACTTTAATAACTAAGATCATATCTTCATTAGGTTTGTACTCTGCTCCTTTTCACTTAACTTTATATCATAAATATTTTACTGAAACTTTAAAAACTCTTTATAAATATCATTTTTTTCTTTTTTAATTTTTAAATTATTATTCAATTATAGTTTCCCCATTTTTCCCCCATTACCCTCCCCTGCCCTATCCACATACATATCATTTCAACTGACTACATTGTATTCCACTCAAGGATGTGTTATATGATCAATCTTTATTGTTGCACATTTAAATTATTTTTCTGTTCTTAGTTATTATAAATTAAACCACAGTGACCATTTATTTACATAAATACTTATTCACCTTCCTATTTATTTCCTCAGGAGAGATCTTAGCTATGGAACTGCTGGTCAAAGAGTAACTTTACTAAAACAGAGATTTGATCCATACCTCGATTTCATATCCATTATCTTATTTTAGCCTCTAAATAAACTTGAGAAATAAAACTGAAAAGACAGAAATTACTATTCCCATTTGATCAAGAAGGAAACTGAGAGCCAGAAATCAAGAGGATGTGCCCAAGCCTCACAGCCAACAACGGAGACTAGACCTCGTGCCCTGCAGTGCTGTGGGCACATTCCAAATCCCTGCCCTCCTCCTCTGCTGAATTCTTGGGCAAATCATTTGGCCTCTCTAAGCCACAGCATTTTTACCTTAAAACAGAAAAAATACTGCCTACTTCACAGAGCTATAGTACAAATAGAATGAGCAGTTACCATATGTAAATCATCTGGCATAATTTCCTGGCCCCTGGGAGGCACTCAATAGATACTATTTCACTGGCCACTTTAATTTACTTCTGCAGTCAATGTTGTTTAACTGCCCTCCCCCGATCTGGGCTACATTATTTGAGCTTGTTTTACAATTAACTATATGTCTTTGTGTCTGGTAGAAGCTCAGTTGTATCCATCCTTACACCTGTCAATACCTGACCTATAGTAAATCCTTAGGGCATATTACTCCTTTCAATAAACACTTAGTGAGCATTTGCCATGTGCCAGACTATCGATGTAAATGTCATATTATTGCTCTTCATCTTTCTAATGAAGCTGTTTACACTCTTAGATTCCTGGAATTAGAAGGGATTTTGGAAAGGCAGCTCTACCATAACAAAAAGCCTGGCTCTAGGCCCCCACTTTCCCAGTAACTCAATGTATGAACTTGGGCAAGTCACTTAAACTCTGAGCTTCAGTGTCCTCATCTATGATATGATAATATTATCTACCTTGCAAGGCTGCCATGAGTTTTAAATAAGAAAATATCTGCTAGTGCGCTTTGTGTGTACACTGTGTGCAGAAAAATACATGTGTCCTTGTGTAGTATCAACCTTTATTAGCTATGCCTGCCACAGGTGTGAGAATGGGGAGGAAGGCAAAAGCTAAAAACAGTTTCAATTTCTGACCCCATCTACTCCCCTTCGTTTTACAGGTCAAAACTCGAGGCCCCATAAAGAGAAGTGATATGTCCAAAGTCACACAGCAAATCATGACCAGACCTTCTGTTATCTCAAGACTCTGAGACTGAACTGGATGTAGGGGGTAGGGGGAAACCAACAATTTTAGAGTGAGTAAAGAAGCATCCCCAGAGCCCCAAGAGTCTCTGTCCCAGCACTTGTCATGCTGTACTGTCAACCTCTGTTTATGTGCACACAGCACAGCTTTCCCAGTCAGTGGTGTGAGAACAGGGAGAGGCGGAGGGCAGAGAGGTGCAGTGAGAAGGCACATTCAGATGTAAGCCCCTGAGGGGATCTTCTCAATATGAAGGCAGGGGCTACACAGACATGTGGAAGAGAGGTAAAAAGCATCTTCGCCAGCAGCCACCCGAGGCTTATCTGAGCAGACAGGTCACTGCACATGGCGCATGCAGAATCACTTGCAAGATAAGCATCAATCAAATCTTCCCTCTCTTTTGTGACAGTCACACAAATGATAGAGCCAGGTAGCTCACTGTCTCCGTGACAAGCAACATAGATGAAGAGCCAGAGACCGTCTGGGAAGTCACTCCTGGTTCCTGGCTAGGGGAAAGAAGAAAATGGCTCCTCCAAGGGTAGGTGTGAAAAAATAAATGTATTTCATCTCATAAGCAGCAGAAATACACACCTAAGGAAGAAGCCAACTTCAGTCTGAAAAGAGCGGGGAGAGGAGAAGAGAGCCCTACAGTCTAGCAAGAGAATATTAACTCAATACATGAAGTGACCAAATGAATAGATGAACTCTCTTGATGGAAAAAGCACAAGATTGAGTCAAGAGACTTGGGTTGAGCACTCGCTCTACCAGCAATTGTACAACCTTAGGTAAATCACACCCTGGGCCTCAGTTTCCTCATCTATATAAGAATTAATAAAATAACTTCCTGGAAAACTGTTGCAAGAATTAAAACCAGTCTATGGGAGAGTGCTTTAGACAATGCTTAATTTTGTGTGTGTGTTTGTGTGTTTGTGTGCGTGTGTGTGTGTGTGTGTGCACGCTTTATGTTTCCTTTTCTACCAGGTCATCCAGGGTAGTGGAAATAGCTTGGGGTTCCAAATCAAACAAACTAGATTCAGTTTCCAGGACCATCACTAATTAGCTGTGAGACTGTGACAGGAAATTGTACATGACTAAAACAGTTTTCTCATTTGTAAAAGCATTATTGGAAAGACTGTAGTCCATGCTGGCAAAGCACCTAAATAGTATATGACACATAGAAGGCTCAACGAATGTAATTCTGTCTTCCTATGGGGAACATTTATCAGTGAGGATAAAGAGGGAGTTGGGCATATGAGGACCTCGCTCTACTATATCAACCTCCTCCCTAAAGCCATACTCTACTAATTTGTCTAATTCAACCTTTCTTTCGATCATTCTCCACTGCCAACCCACCACCACTAGCCCATCCTACCTCCTCACTGTTTCCCCATAGAAACAGCATCATAATGGCCACCACTTTTTGAGCACCCACTAAATGCCAGACACTCCACTGGAGACTTTCAAAGCCTTCTATCTTGCATACAATAGAAGCTTGGAAACATTCACTTCCTTCTTTCTCCAGACTGGAGAGAGAGAGCCGTGGGTGTGACCACAGACAGAATGTAGGCGCACCTGTGTAAAAACACCAGTGGCCTTTCCCTTTTGTACAGTGCTTTATGGTTTATGAAAGTTCTTTTACCCATATTATCATATTTGATCTTCACAACAATTCTTGGGGGTAGATGAGGACATTGAGGCAGTAGTATAACCACAGCTCAATTATTCATTCAATCAACATTCACTGAGCACATACTGTGAGCCAGGTCCAGTGCTGCACTCTGGGGAGATGAAAAGCAGCCATAGGAGTTCAAGCTAAGATGGGAAACCTTTTTAAACATACTCTACAGGTTACTGCTGCCCCCCTTCATATCACAATCCTTAAGGAAATGGAGATTTATTTCTTGGACTAGAGATCATCTTAGATATTTGGCATCTCCCATACTGTTTTCTCTGATAGGAACATACTTCCTTCCACTGCCAGGTAAATCCTTCATGACTAGAAGTCTTCCCTGACCCATCGTCCTCTAGGGAAATGTCTCTCCTCTGGCTAAAACATATCACCAGGCCTTCCTATCACCATGGACAGGGCTTTTCAGGGACTCCCATTGTCTTCCACCCTTCATAGGCACTGAACAAACAGGTGGGCCTTCACCTGTGTGTGCTCGCGCGCGCGAGCACACACACACACACACACACACACCTAGCTCATTCTTCTATCTCCCACCCCTTTCCTTCTAGAATCTGAGAAATTAGGATGGAAGAGCCTGTCTTCCTCCACATCTCTGTTAGCTTCCAGCGCCTGCTGCTGCCCTGCCCGCCCTAAAATCTCTTCTTACACTTGGACTCCAAAACAGGGTCAGCCTGTGGATGAATTTTTTCTGTCCATGATTCTCTTCTTGTCTCTGATCCCAGGTGCCAGTGTAACAGGGTCCAGTGCCTGCACCTTCTTCCCATCCTTCTGAGGAGCTAAGACACTGCCAGCGCCTGGGTGACCACGGACTCCATTCTGGGCCCCGTCATCTTTCTGCAGCCTACATCCCTAGCCTGACCTAGCGCGCCCACCACCCTAAACTCTCCAAGTTCCCTAGCAGTTCCTCCCCTCAGCCAGCAGACCCCTGCCCTATTCCAGTGCTCTCCACGGTCCACCTCTGGCCAGGACTCTGGCGCCCGCTGCCCACATCCAAGGCCGCTGCCTTCTCCCTGGATCAGCTCCCCGCCCCTGCCTTCACGGGCCCGGCAGACCCACTCGAGGTCCCACCTTCCCATTCTTCCAAGCTTTCCACCTCCAAGCCCAACCTTCGCCCCCTACTCAGGTTACCCGCCTTGCAGGTACCCAGCTGGGCTCCGGCTCCGCATCCCTTCCGCTCCCAGCTCTCCACACTCAAATCCCCAGTCCCCGACCAGCAACCCTGCTGCTGCCCAGCGCCCCTTCCCCTCGTCACCTCGCTCCTCTCCCGTTCAAAACGAGTCCCGCCGGCCAGTCCCCTCGCCTCAGCTCCTCACCTCCACGCCACCTCCTGCCCTCTCTCCTCTCAATCCTCTGGCGTTAGCTGCCCCTTCACCACCCCTCCGGGGCCAGGTGCCCTCTGCCCGCGCGCCCCGCTCGGCTCCCTCCTCAAATCTCCCCGCCCCCATCGCCCTCTGTTTTCCCCTCACTGCGCTCCCGTGGCTGCTCCCCATTTCCCCAGCCCCGCGCCCCCTTTCTTGCTCCCGCACTCCCGCTGCCCTCGCTGCCCTCGGGGCTCCCGGTGCGGCCCTCAGGGTGCGGGTAGACCCTCCCTCGGCGCCCCCGCCCCAGGCTACGCGCCCCTTCCTGCCGCGGTGCCCCCTCCTTAGCGGCCTCTCCCGAGCCCCTTCTCCCCGGTGTCCCCTCCGCTGCCCTGCGTTCCTTCTCGGTCAGTGCCCGCTCTCGGTCCCCAGCGCCCCGCGCCACGGAGCGTCCCCGGTCCTCCCCCGGCGGGGCGCCGCCGGGGCCGCGCCCCTTACCTGGGACTCCGGGAGCTGGAAAGCAGCTCGCTCCCCAACGGCGCAGCAGGACGGCCGGACCGGGCAGCGGGCGGCGGGCGGCGGGCGGCGGGGGCGGGGATCTGCTCGGTTCTCGAAGCAGGCTGGCGCCGATCCCTGTGGGTCCGCTCTGGTTCCCACCGCAGCGACTTCGGGCTTGGCTACAGCTCCTGCCGCGGCCGTGGCCAGCCCCCGCCCGGGCCCGCCCAGGGGCGGGGTCCGCGTTAGCCCCGCCCCAGCCCCCCGCTGCCTACAGGTGTTGGGAATCCACGCATCTTGGGGACCCTGAGCTCCTCAATATCTGGGCGATTGTCGTGATTTATCTTAATTCCCACACTTCGTTCCACAGACTGAACTTACTACTATGATCAGAGAGTTTTGATGATAATGTAGGTGATGATGGGTACCGAGATTTGCCATTCCCAAAGCACTTTCCTGTCCGTTGTATCGCTTCATCCTCACTAAAGCCTAGGGAGAGACGCAGAATCTGGACTGCTAACTACAAGAGGAAGCTCAGCCAGCAACCTGGACATCGTCCTCTACCCTATTCCCTACATCCCATCATCAGTCTGGTAATTACACCTCTTTAACATTAACTACCTATCTCTCTTCCCTTCCTCTCTGTATCCACTGTCCTCACCCCGATTCAGGCCTCATCACTTCTGACCTGAACTAATACAACAGCCTTCTAAATGTGTCTCCCTGCCTCCACTCTCCAGTCCCTCCTCTACACCAGCAGCCCGAATAATCCTTCTAAATGTCACCATGTTACCATCCACCTGATTCAAAAAACAAACAAATGAAACAAAAAAAACACAAAACTTTCAATGGCTCCCCATTACCAGAAGCAGCCCAAAGTGCAGAAAGTATTCTTCCCTGGTCATTAGGAAGTCCCAACTCCACCAGAGAAGGCAAGTATAGGAGGTAATTAGCCCTGTGTCTGCCCATCCTGACAGGGACTCAAGTCTTCCCGAGGTCACAGGAGCCAGCTGCCAGCTTGGTTTTAGAATCATTGTCCTTTCCCACACTCTTCCCCCATCCCAAATCTCAGAGGTCTGAACTGGATAGCAAAAACCATTTTTTGCCCAAGTTCCATCATGGACCTATCTACAATTTGCCTCTCCAGTTTGGGGAGCCTCCCAACTGACAGCCCCTCTGGTGGTCTTGAGTTCTCTGTCAGAATAATCCTTACACTGTGCTGAGCTTCTCAACCCCCTCCCTCTCACTCACCTTCCCACTGTCCAGCTCCTGGCAGCCCTTTCCCCTGTGCCCTCGTGAATCCTGTTCCTTTGTCAGCAGACTCTCCTACATCCTCTGCTTCTTCAGAGAGTACTCAGATTACTTCTTTGCCTTTATCAAAACTTTATCCTCCTCCAGGATTTCTCTTGTAGCCCCTGCAAGAGGGCTTCTCACTCTTCCACTCCCCTCACATCATAGAACCAGGAAGCGGGGTCAGCACTGCCACTCCCATGCTTGTAAAAAATTCCTTCTTTGCTGTCCAACCATATCTCCTTCTACCCCTCCCCATCAAGGACCTCAGTTATGCCCAATCGCTTCTTGAGCATTGGTGATTTCAGGCCCTGGCTCCTGAACATCCTCATTAGCCCCTGTCCTGCCATCCTTCTGCTGACTTCAGTAGCCACGTGGCTTCCTGATCCCTCAGTCCTTGGTCCGCTCTTCACATAACCTCAGCCACTGGCTCCCATGGTCACACTCTGAACTCTGTAATCACCCAGAACTAGTGCCTCTGTGATCTTTAAATCAAACATCCTATACTGCTGGCTCCCTCACTCCCTTTCTCCCACAAGCCCCTAGTTTCCTCATGTCAAAATGGGTGTGATGATAATGATTATTCATTCTTCACAGGAATAATGAGATAATACATAAAACCTTCCTTTTACAGTAGCAAAACAATATAAGAACAGATGGCATTGTGTTTATATAGCCTCGGGTCTTCTGATTACTTTCTCCTCCTTCCCCTGAAAGGCCATATATTAAAATGGAAAGAGCATAGACTTGGGACCAGACAGATTTGGTTCTACCATTTGCTTGCTGTGTGAGCTTATGTAAACTACCTAATTTTTCTGACACAGGCACCTAATTCTCATTTGTAGAAATAGCAATAGTGAAAGCTAGCTCCCAGGGTCAGTGTGAAGATCAAATAAGTAAATAAGATAATGACTAGCAACACATGACAGAGTGCCAGGCACACAGTAAGCACTCAATAAATAGGAAACACTGTTGTTATTATAACAGAAACAGTGCTTTTTTTAACCACAACTACCTTCTGTGAAGGATAGACCCTAATGCACAGAAGACCCTTTGTCCTACTTAGGGCCTTGAGGAGTGTGAATATCTGAGTGTGGGAGAAGGGGAGGAACACTAAATTGCTCTGTGTAAAGAAAAGGAGGACAATTTCGGATTCACTTGGCAGAATGGAAGGGAGAGGTAATAAAGAGGGCTAGGAGGGGGAAAGGAGAATGATGAGTAAGAAAACCAGTGTCAGGTTAGGGGCTACATGGGTAAAGGGTCAGGAGAAACCCTCCCTTGGCAGGCGGACAAAGGGGTGTTTAAACACCGGAATGCATAAGAGATAGATTGTTTATCACACACCTAATGTATGGTTTTCTTGCCTTCAGGAATCCAGCAAAGGCCTTTACAGTCAGGAGTGCTTTCTGAGACAGGGGAGCTGTGATAGTGAGAAAGCAAAATGAGCAGTGGACTTTGTTTTTCTGAGTTGAAAAAGACCAGCCGCAGAGACTATGAGAGCACAAGCCCTACTGAAATCGGCAGAAATCTCCTGGAGGGCTTCAAACTTACAAGGGTCATAAAATGTGAGATCTGGGCTTCAGTCCCATTGCATTTAGATCTTAAATGGGCAGAGAGGGCACATTTGGATGTATCATTTATGCCCCAGTAGCCACATCCCTGCTGACTAGCAGAGGACCACCAGAGGGAAGAATAAGACACATCTAATTATATTAGACTTTCTTCACTTCCAATTCCAAATGCCCGATTAAGAGTAGCAAGAAAGATAAAATTCTACCTTTTCCCTTGGGTCACATTGGTTAACAATTATAATCACTAAGACCTTAAAATACACTGGGCTCATTTACATCTTTTACCTCATTTAGTCCGCAATACAATCAAGCAAAGTATTGATTGTCATCCCCTTTTTGTAAATGAAGAAATAGAAGTCAGAAAGTTTAAGTGGCTTGTCAAGGTTATATATCTGGTAAATAACAGAACCAGATACCTTGTCTCCCTGACTCCAGTTCCAGGGTTCTTTCAATTAGAACCCAGAATTATGGTTGCTCAATGAACACTGTTGTGATTATGAGTCCTACAAATAAAATTCCTTTAAAACTTTTTTAGTTGCTGGAGCAATCAATCTTCTCTAGCTCCTGGTTTTTACATGAAATAAAAAAAATTGGTGCTTTTTATTGAACAAGAATCAGTCACTTAGAAAAGGTAATAGTATAAGTGTGGATGTCATTTGAAATGCTCAGGTCTTCGTGAGGTTCAAATCTATACTCCAGTGTGAGTCCCTCATGGCCATCTAGGGACTGAGAAGTGTTGACAGGTCAAACATTTTCATCTGATCCCATCAGTGGGTTGTCTCGTGCAATGGGGGAGCTGGAGAAGGTGCCGCAAGGTCACAAAAATCTGAGAAGCAGCTCTAGAAACAGGGTTCAGTGAGAGGAGTGATGGAAGGCATAACTGGAAGGAGAGGCAAGGCCAGATGGTCTAAGGCCTCTTAGACCATCATTAGAGATTTGGGGATTTACACCACGAGCAAAAGGTTTTAAACAATGGAGTAACATGTTTACATATGCATGTAAGTAAAATAGCTCTAACTGTGGTATGACGGATTAGATGAGAAGGGTGGGAGCAGAGGGACAGGAGATAGGGAACACAGAGAGTGCTGTAATAATCCAGGCAAGAGATGAAGAGAATCAGAACTCATGTCATAGCACCAGGAGAAGTGGAAAGCAGAGGGATTTGATATGCATTGAGGAAGTAAAATTCCCTGGACTTAGTGACAGATTAAATGTGAGATATGAGAGAAAGGGAATTGGCATAAGTGACCAGGTACACAGTGAAGCTATTTACTGAAAACACTTGCTGCCTTACAAACCACCCCACCCAAAAATCAGTGGCTTAAAACTACAATAATTTCTTACTCCTTACAGTTCTGGTGGTGGCTGAATAGGTCCACCTGCCAATTTTATCTGAGATCACTCACAAGCAACACTCAGTTGGAAGGTCATCTGGACTGGGAGGTCTCAGATGGCCTCACTCATAGGTCTGGCAGTTGGTGCTGGTTGAGGGCTGGATGCCATGGCTCTTTTCCATGTTCTAACCCACCAATAGGCTGGACCAGCTTACATGGTGGTCCTGGGGCAGTGTTCCAAGAGGGTGAATGCAGAAGATACCATCTCTTTTGGCCTAGCCTCAGAAATTGCATGACATCACACGTACTTTATTCTATTGGCCAAATCAAGTCCTATGTCCAGCTCAGATTGAAAAGGGTAGAGAAATATACTCCACCTCTGACTGGGAAGAAGAGCGAAGCTACATCACAGAGGGGCATGGACCCAAGGAAGGAAGAAATCTACGGTCTTTAACCAGTCTCTCACAGGAGTGGGAATAGATTTGGATAATAAGAAAAAATAATGACTATCCCAAATGCCATTTAATTTACAAATCATTTCTTCCTTCTCTGTGCTTCAGTTTCTTCCTTTGTTAAATAAATTAATGGGAAGGTCCATTCTCTTCCCACCTGCATCAGTTAATGAGGTGAAACTGGTTAAAATGCACACTGAGGACACTGTCAATCACCAGAGCACACTGCTGTCAGCAGGGGGGAGTCTGAGACACACAGAGGGAAACATGCAATGTATGAATAGTTAGAAGTCAGATACCACCCATCACCCCTCCCCCTCCCTCATCCACTCTGCAGATGCTTCACTGAAGCCAATCCATTCTATCTCCCAAGAGCTCTCCATTCTATCCCTTCCTCTCCATTCATGTCATAGCCTCCTTACAATCCTATCATGATAGGATAGGACTCTTCCTAAACCCAGCTTAAAAATCCCTCATTTTGCCCTTAAAAGCCCATCTCTTTATTAATACACACATATGGCTCCTTATGGTCTGGCTCCACCCACACTATAGCCTCATTACTGGACACTTCCCCATCATGCCCTGAGCTCCAACATTAAACTAATTGCAGTTCCCTGAATGTGACTTGCTCCATAACATCTCCATGAATTTGCATAAGTTTCTTTCACACGGAATGCCATTCATTCATTCATTCATTCATTCACTTACCCACACAGCAAATATCTCCTGAGTGCCTACTACACATGGGGTGAATAACAAATGGTCCCTGATCCAAAGTCCTCATTGTCTAATGCAGGATAGCAGGTGCTAAAATCTATTAGTCTGAGCTCTACAAGGACAAAGGCCACAACTATCCAATACAGAGCCTCCTGAATCATTCTTACAAGGGGTCAGAGGATATTTGCTGAATAAATAGGCATTAAATATTTACAAAGGATTTCTCACATTCACCATATCATTTAATTTTCACAATAAACCTAAGAAGCAGGGACTGGCCCTGGCTGGCGTAGCTCAGTGGATTGAGTGCAGGCTGTGAACCAAAGCATCGCAGGTTTGATTCCCAGTCAGGGCACATGCCTGGGTTGCAGGCCATGGCCCCCAGCAACAGCACATTGATGTTTCTCTCTCTCTCTCTCTCTCTCTCTTTCTCCCTCCCTTCCATCTCTAAAAATAAATAAATAAAATCTTAAAAACAAACAAACAAACAAACAAAAAGAAGCAGGGACTGATTCATACCATCTTAGATGTGAGGAAGAAATGATTAACCCATGGTTTCTTAACTACTGAAAATAGAATAAGCCAGGACTAAAATCAGTGATATTAATGTATTTGGCAAGATATGGCTGTGTTCCTCACTGTGGGACACATGAGCAAGGAGCCTGTTAGGCCAGGCACCATGCTGGCATGCAGGTCGTGGGGTACAGAGAGACTTAGGCTGAGTGTTTAAGGAAAAGCAGGAGTTAAACTCATGGAGAAGCAACCCAGGCAAATGGACCAGCATGAGAAAAGGCCCAAAGGTGTGAAATGATAAGAAATCTTCAGAGAAATTCAGGGGCTATGAATCTCTGAAGCATCGATGTGTGATGGGCACAGTACAGGCGATGAGTGAGGTGGGAAGGTTAAGTCAAAGCCAGAGGTCATCCAGGACCCGGGAGACCATGCTAAGGATGATTAAGACAATGTGGAGCTGTTATTGAGCTTTATCCAGGAGGAGGGCTTCACCAAATTCATGCTTTAGACAGATCTAAGCTTGCACAATGGTAGATAGACTCAAGATACAGGGGACAGGGAGACCAGAAAAAAGTCTGGCGCAGGGACTTGCAAAGAGATCATGAGATCTTAGCTGGGAGATGCTGTGGAATATTAAAGGGATGAGAAGGACAAGATTTGATGACTGCTGAGCTCTGCATGGGGAGAAAGGAAATTGACGCAACTAGGAGAGATTTCTGACTTGGGTGGTTACCATTTTCTATAAGAAAGAGAACAGAAGATAGCCATGGGTAAAGTGGGATCCAGAAGAAGGGCACAGAACCCAGTGGTAAAAGCAGCAACTGAGTTGGAAATGAGTAGCCATAATTGTCTTCACTTATTGTATTTGAATTTAAACAAGCCTACTAGCATCTTAGGCCTCTCCCACAGATCCTAGAAGCAGAATCTAGCCCTGTCAAGCAACTTGTCTCTACTTCTCTATCCCTCTGAGCCTCTCTTTCCCCAGTTATTAGAGAAAATGCCCAGTCCATAATTTAACACTGACAATGACTAGACAGCACCCTGTTATCAAGGTTTTAGTTCAAAACTTGAGGATCCACAGAAACCTCAATTCAGCCCTCCCTGACCAATCCAACATGGGAGAGCCCCTACTCAGTTTCATAGATAGGGAGACAGACTCTTCCAGAGTAGACTGCTTTGTTTTGGGCAACTTTTATTCTTAGGAAAGTCTTTGCTGAATTCTGCCTGCTTGTAGCTTTCACCCTCTGGTCCTAGTTCTTCAGTGTTATATCACTCATTCATTCAGTCCACAAAGATTTGTTGATCACTTACTGTGAGAACATTTAGCAGTATTCTGGGCACAAGTGTACACAAACATGAACAAAACAGACAGAATCTCTGGTCACACAGTGGTTATGAATACTAGGAGGGGAGAGAAATGAGTACACAAAATATACAAGATGATTTCAGTTAGAAATGAGCACACTTAAGGAAATATTCTAAGATTATGAGACATAAAGACTAGGAGAAGGGGCTGTCTTAGAACGATTAATCAGGGAATGTTTCTTGAAGGAAGTGACATTTGAGACCTGATGGAGAGGACTCAGCCTATTTTAAAGATGAGGCACTTAAGGAACAGAGAGGACAGGCGATTCTCCCAGGGTGAGTACATAGTTAAATGACCAATTCTAACACCTCCCCCTGTTGCAGGGTGTTTATGCATCAGTGGCATGGGCAAAACCATGGTCTGTGGTCAGGGGTCCTCATGTCCATGAGCTCTCTCTGGGCGCCACATTTCTCTTTGGTCTCCTCAGTTATCACTCACCACTGACCAGTCCCCTGTTTGGACCATTTCTGTTAAATAAGGGAATTGAATAAAACTAAACTCCAAGGCTTCCTAAGGTAAACCAGTGTGGGATAATAAAAAAGACATAAGCTTTGGAATCAGAGGTTTGGGTTCAAATACAGATTTCACCATTTGCTAGTTAAATGATTGAATTTCTCTTGATCACACAGGCTGCTCATCTGTAAAATGGAGATAAGAATTATTTCACTGGCTTTTTGAGTTAGATTAAAAGTGATAATGTATGTAAAATGTGTGGTGCATAATAGGATATTCAAAAACGTCAGCTACTTTAAGAGATCAGATAGCTCTTAACGAAGTTCATCATGCTTGCCAATGGTTTCCCACTTCAAATACATGCCCAGGAAACTAAAGAACATCTCCCATTCACTTAGGATCTATAACTTGGGCTGCCTTTCTAATTTTGGAAAAAGTCTCCCACTTGTCTCCTATTTTGCTTTTCTCACAGGGCGTGCTGAGGCTAAGTTGGCTCAGCGACCCTTTGCAAAGGTTTGGTCTTATACTCCGCCTTGTGCTCTAAATGGGAACTGCATCCTCTCAAAACTGACCAGTAGCCATGGTGCTGAAATTCGCCTGAAAGGACGGTAACTAACATTCCGTTTTATTTATACACCACACTGTTCATCCATTGACAGACGCCTGAGTTGCTTCCACTTGTTGGCTATTGTGAAAAATGCTGCTATAAACATGGGTGTGCAAATATCTATTCCAGTCCCTGCATTCAATTCTTTGGGGGATATACTTAGAAGTGGAATTGATGGAGTACATGCTAATTGTTGTTTGTTTGTTTTTTAGGAATGCTGAAAATTTTGGGGAAAATGAAGATCTGGATACCAGTTCACTAGTTTCTGTGCTCAGGTATCTCTTGTAGAGTCTTTATGTTTCCCAGATTGAAAACTCCTGTTCTGAGTTACACCTTGAAACAGAAAAAAGGTAAAGCAAGTGTGATGGAAAAAAACAAAAGAAAAAAACCCATGAATTTGGAGTAAGATAGGGGTGGTTAGAAAACAATATTTATTCTGGAAACTGAAGGTAAGCCACTTCCACTTCCAAAGTTTCCTTTTCCATAAAATGAGGCTAATAATACCTATCCTGTAGGACCACTGATGGAATATAGAGAATAGATGCAAAGAACCTACCACAGAATGGGACAGTTCACTTGGATGTACATTGCTTGGGGACCTTGGTGCACAAAAACAGAGGAACAGCCACTGCTGTAGAAGAGCATAGCTGCCTGGTGACAGCCACAGATGTGCAAATAGGTAACTACAGTATGTGGTGTGAAGCCAAGAAAAATGTATCAGGGGAGGGACATTTTATCCTTATGAGAAAAGTCAGGAAAGACTCTGGAAGAGGTTGCTCAAACTGTGAAGGATGAGTAAAAAGTTTTAGGCAAAGGATGCTAGCCAAGCAAAGACACAAAAGCATAAAAGCACGTTGTGAGCAGAACTTGAAACAACTTGGTATCACAACACAAAATGCAAAGACACGAATGGGAATAAATGAGGTTGATGAAGTAGGCAGCTTCTTCGTAAAGGCCTTGACTTTATCCTGTGCCTTAGTGACACGGACACTGGCCTGCAGTGTCCGTGGCATTATGGATGAGACAAGATACATTCACATGGACTACCGAGTCCTGTGGAGGAGAAGGGAACAGCACGGCTACTCTCTCAAGGGGAGAGCGCCTCAGAGCATCCTGACCACTCTCTCAAGAGGAGAGAGCACTGACCTTTGCCTTGACAGGCTCTTATTGGCTGTCTAACAGCATACATCAAAGAAGGTTTTCATTCATTACACTTAGGTTTACTTTAGGTAATTACTTTTTACAGATAGCAACAGAAGGGATGTTACTGATTATTTCTTACAGATTAACAAGGAAAAAATGATGTGAATACAAGGGAATGATAAAAGTAACAGGTCTGGTTACACTTGAATCCTTGGGAGAATTAGCACAGACTTCAGGAAGTTACTTTAAAGATAGGCAGTAAGCGTTTGTTGCCTGAACTCAGGGTGAGAGTCTTAGCAAGAGCAAGTCACAAAGGAGCCTGGCTATAATGAAGGCCTGATTTCCCACAGAACTTCTTTGAGGACATAGTCCTGAGTGCCAACTCGCTCCCCACTGGTTTTCCACGTGGGTACTGAGCTACATTTCCATGTCTCGAGAAACGGTTTCATCATATACTTCAAATCCTTCTCCTGTAAAGTGGAGATTAGCATGCACCTTTCTCACAAGGCTGTCAGGACCAGAGGCAAACAAAATAGGGAAAATCGCATAAAGCACTTAGAATAGTGCCAGGCACACAATGATGCCCAAGTGTTTCCTGCTATTAATACTATTATCTTGAAGGTGATAGGCAAGGCTTTAAACAGGACTGACATTGTCACCTTTGCATTTTGGAGAGCAGGAAGGGTGGCTTGTAGGGGAGAATATTGGTAGTAGACAAATATGAGGCTTTGACAATACAGTCTAGAAAACAAAAAGCCTGCCTTGCGCTAAAACAGTGAGAGTGAGGATGGAGGGAACTCAACTATGTACAAAGTAGAAGAGTTGAACTCGAAGGGTCCATTTGAAATGTGGAAGATGCAGGCGTGGGAAGAATGCTAGATGAGGCCCTCAAGGTTAGTTTGCTTCCTGGTCTCCATCCCTCCCTCCATTCTCCAATAACAAAAAGGCTATCACAACATATTTCCTTTCAAAGTTTTATTAAAGTGTAACGGTACAATCAATATTTATTTATTTTGTTAACCCCAGTACAAAAATACAGTTGACAACTTGACAAAAATGGCTCTGCCTAGGGCTTGAAGGTTTGAGTTTCTCCAACAGTAACGGGGAAGGCATGCTTCCAGCCAGGCTGAGTCCAAGCACACCGCCATTCCCGCACACACAGGCGTGCACACAGGGAACCCCAAGCAGGAAAAGAGGAAGGAAGTTGTAGGGATTCAGGAAGAAGGCCAACATTATTCCCAGGAGAAAAAGAAGAATCAAGTGGTCTCCTTGGTGGGGGCAGAATTACTAATTTACATTCAGGGTTTGTTGTTTGAAATGATCAGCGATTTCTGCAATTTTAACATTGTAGAAAAGATGCTCCTCGTCTCCTTTCCCCACTAAGGTGAGTGAAGCAGAAGGATACGGAAAGATTCAAATACTGAAGTGCAAGGAGTAAACCTCCAAATGGCTCAAGTTTTTTGTCAAAAGGTGTCGTCCTTTACATTCAGTGACAAATAGACCCTTAGGTCAGAGGGGCAGGAGAAGGAAGTTGGCCACATGCTGGTGGATCCACAAACATGGGGACCAGCTTGTTGGCAGAACTCTTCCACAGTGAGAGGGCTCCGACCCATGCAGGCAGGAGCACGGTTTCCTGGTCGGTCATCCTGCGGCTTTTCAGAACACTAACTCTGATGAAAGACGGGATACATTCACGTTACAACTCGTCTTCGAGATGTTTCTGCTGGTAGGCATCACCCGTCAGTCTTTCCTGAGCTTCCTTCATCCCCTGAACAACTGTGAAATAAAGGTCGGGGCGGGGGTAGGGGGGTATGAAGTAGAGCTTTAATATTTGACATCTGACAGTCAATACAGATTTTTAGGTTTTGGAGAAATATGAGAGGAGCATGGGATCTGGAGGCAAGATCTAGCTCTGGATTTTAGCCTGGGGAAGTCATTTCACGCCTGTCCATTTGTTTTGTGCTACAAAATGTTAGTAATTCCTTTGCTTACTCTCTGGGATTAGAGTTGAACCCGTCAAGAGGCTGCACACGTTCACCTGACACTAGGAATAGAAAACATCTTCCTACCATCCCCATTATGTCTTTTGGATGAGTGTTGCATTCATTTCCTTTCCTGTCAAGGTTACAGGTTACACTGATATGTACAGTCGTGTGCTGCAAGGGGACATGGTCTTCACTGAAGGAGGTGGTCATTTCTAGTATCAACTATACATGGTAGAAGCCAAGTTCTTGGGCAAAAGGGAAACCTGGAAAGAAGGCCCTAGACAGATGAGAGATGAAACTTCTTGTCTATCTCAGGGTGTCCCTCTTGTGGATTTAGATTTCAAGGAGGGCAGCTCTTTTGGTACAGGCTCCCTACACAATGGCAGGCCCGGAGTTAAGTTGAGCCAGAGTCTGTGAATCTCAGAAAGTAAGTTTATAACCTCATAAGAGCCAGATAGTATATACTTTGTTACTTCCCTTCTGTTTTGCCTAAGTCTTTAGGAAAAACAGGTTCCTGGGTCCTAGTGTCATGGTAGCTGAGCCATGTGGGATTCAAGCAAAGGTCTGTGTCCACATTTAGACTAATGTGTTAAAGGATGATGCCAAGGTAGAGACGGCAGTGGCAACACAGGTGAAATTCTAAAGGAAAGGTGAATTTCAAGGGTCAAGATTTGGGGACCTAAAGTCCAGTTGCTCTTCTCCATGTGGAAAATTTCCTTTTTGTACCAACCTCCGGTAATCTGCATTTGGGTAAGGAAAATGTGATGGTGCAGATACCCTCTCCAGATCTCTCTCCCCTCTTAATCTGAGAAATAAGAGTCTCAAGGACTCAAAACATAAAGTGATCAACAACCTGGTAGCATGGCAATGAGGACACATGGCAACTTAACAAAGAAGCCCCTTTTACATACGGTAGGGGGAACTTCAGAAGGAAAACAGTGACAGCACATGGCATGAATTCCAACCCCTACATCCAGAGTGACAACTGAAGGATTGGGGGGGGGGGGGGACACGGCTGCCTCATGACTTCAACCTTCTTCACTTGTCTGTGCTGATGCTGTTCTTCCTGGAACATGCTTTTTGCATTTTTCTGCTGATTAGTCTCATTCTTCAGGACTCAGTCATCATCTCCTCTGGCAAGCCTTCAGGACTCTCCATGTTGAGCCACCACCACTCCTGACCCCCACTTCCGTAGCCTGAAATGTCCTTTGCCTATCTGTCCATAGAGACAAATTCTTATCCTTCTAGGTCCAGTTAAAGTTTATTATCTATAAAAACTTTTAGACTTGTCCTGGCTGGTGTGGCTCAGTGGATTGAGCACCGGTCTGCCAACTAAAGAGTCACTGGTTCAGTTCCCAGTCAGGGCACATGCCTGGGTGCAGGCTGGGTCCCCAGTGGGGGGGTGCATGAGAGGCAACCACACACTGATGTTTCACTCCCCTTTTCCCTCCCTTCCCCCTCTCTAAAAAGAAATAAAATCTTAAAAAAAAACAACCAACCCCAAAATGTTTAGACTTGAGCAGCTAAGAGTTACCATACCCCTGCTTTGAATTCTGACAAGAATAGTATTAATGCAGAGGAAAAAAAACTATGTTCTGGACTGAAATCCTGGCTCTGTGATGTTATCAACTATGACACCATGGACAAGTGGCTATCTCTGTGAGCCTCGGTTCTTCAGTCCCATATGGATCAGTTTGCTCCCAAGTGAACTGTAAGTAGTTAGGGAAGGAGGTCAGTCTTACCTTTCTTCTATATTCTACAGAGGATTTGGACAAAAGTTAGTCCTGCAGGAGATGCTCAGCTAACATTTTGAATTGAGTTTCCCATCACAGACCTTTTACGTTAAATTTATTAGCAACCCTCCCTCCTCTCTTTCAACATAACCATACCTTGCTCAGCACTGATGTAGAAATATTTGTAGCTGGGGTTTCCATTCTCATTGATAATTTCAGGACGCACCTTGCCACTGGGATCTATTGTAGACAAAATGGTACAAGGGGTGCAATAATTATGAGAGGTACTTCAAACTCTGTATAGTACACCAGGCTCTCTGGGAAATGAGACCTGCCCACCTTTGCAGCCCATTATCTCACCACCCTACTCCCTGTTTTATGTTGCAATCACAATGAACTCCTTGCAGTCTCCTGAATGCAACACCCTTCCTCCATGTCTTGGCATGTGCTGTTCCTAATATGTTCCTTTTCTGTTTAATAACAATGAAATTCTATATTTTTATTTGTATCCTCCATAGACTCTAGCAGAATGCTGAGTAAAAGATTAGGTAGTCATTAAGTATCTTTTATAAAATTATTCCTGTTAAGACATTTGTCTGGTTACGGTATTCCATTGCCTTTGCTGCACTATGGTTTCAAGGGTAGTAATTAAGGCTTATCTGTATTCTTATAATGCCTCGCATAATGCTGGACTTACAGCTGATGCACAAATTATTGTTGAACGAATAAACAGACTGATCAATACTGTTACAAAAGGAGTTAGTTGATGGGAACAGCTCTCCTTCAGACTTGGAGGTCTGGCACTCAGCACTCCTCTCACTGTCTCCTGAAACTGGTTGTTGCGTGTTCTTGTTTTTAGCCATTCCAGTGTGGTTTCACCAGGTGGGACAGTGCTTTGACTCATTTTTCTCTCCTTCCACGTCATGGATCCCCAGATTAAGATCTTTTGTCTTACCCAGGAAAAGAATTCGTGGAATATAACCCCCATCAGGGCTGAAATCTTCATCCTTGGGCTCCTCTTCATCCTATTAAGTGTAAACCTTAAGTCAGATCACGTCTCTACTCTCCTCACATTTTTTCAGTAGTTTCTCCTCTCATGAAGGGTAAAGCCCCCAAGTCCTTGCTTGCAGTGGTCTGAGAGGCCCTATGTGATCTGCCACCTGGGCACTTCTCTAACTTCACATCCTACCTACCCCTTGTTCAGCCTATTGCAAGCACAACAACCTGCTGGCTGTTGCTGTCATTAAATAAGCCCGGCATGCTCCAAACTCAGGCTTCTGTACTTGTTTTTGCCCTCCACCCGGACACACTTTCCCCATTATCCTTACAGCTCACTCCCTTTTCTGCTTCAACTCTTTGCTCAACGGTACTTTCTTTGAAAACTATCTTTGCAAACTATTGCCCCCACCCTTCTTCCTTAGCCATAGCATTTACCGCCATCTGATGTTTGTTTGTCTCCCCATATTCAAGTCCCCCTGGGTAATTTCGATGAGGCCAGAGAGTTTTGTTTTGAACTTTGCTGATTCCCAAAACATCACTGACTTGCACATAGTATTTCTCCAATGTATGAATTAATGAGGCTGATGTTTTAGCTACAGTGGTGAAGTTATAGTCCTCCCAGGAGATATGATCACACAATTAGCTTTCTTTTTAAAAATCTCCAAAGTTGGAGAATGATCACTAAAGGCATTTCTGTTTCCTTTGAGAAGTGACTCTAACTTACCATAGAAAGTGGCAAGGAGTTCATATGCATAGGAACCAAGAGTAATTCTGTCATTTATGGTGTGGTCCCCATTTTAGAAATTGAATGGAGTCATTTCTTTGGATAATGTTAACTTTTCCTTGACTGAAGTGTATCAGCATTCGGGCTACCCACCAATTATAAAACAATCCCTTAGCTGCCTCAACTTTTAACTGTTAATGTGTTCAGGAAATTTCTAGTACTGTGTTTAAGTAAACATTATTTTATAGAAATTTAGAGCTAGAAGTATCATCATAGTGCATCCAAGCATCCCACATTTGAAAGGTATAGCTTACAAGGAGGCAGCCAGGCCACAGTACCTATTCTTATCACTTATTAGGCTCTACAATCTTGACTAAGTCACCTTCTTCAGGCCTAATATGCTCTTTCTGTAAAATGGGGATAGTACAAGTGACCTAAAAAGCCCTTCTAACTCTAAGATCTGATATGCTGATTTGGGAATCTAAGACCTATAGTCTATGTGAAGTACATGAAGGATATCTAATAAATAAACAAAAAGGATGTCCATACAAGCCCAGAAGAGAGGAGGCTTTTGACTGAATCACATTTTGCAAGAACTTGCAGCCTGCATGTGTGACTTTACCTTTAGATCAGCAACACAAAGATGTAAAAGTATGTCCTAATCATAGACTAAGAATGAAGAAACCTTAAAATTCAATCATCATATCCAAACCCACTGATCCTAATTCCTCCCACAAGTGGAGGCTGGTGGCTTTCTACTGTATCTGATACAAATCTAAGAATCAAATGTCAAACACATACATACTAAGCAGCCAGCTCTGCTAAATACGATTTTATACCATTAATAATGGTAATTCTAAAACAGTAAAAACTTAAGATTATAGCAGAAAGGAGAAACTCTAGAAGTCTTACCTCAAGATTTACCATAACAAAATTATGAGAAAGCTCTGAAATTTCTTTAGACTCTGCAAATTTGGGCTTTAAAGCTAGGAGGAAAAAAAGATTTTGTAATAAAAGAAAACATCACTGTCATATTTAAAGTCTCATTTGCTGAGCTCATTCATACTACTAACCCTTAAATCAGAACACTTGAATTTTTACTTCTGCCACTTACTTGCATAGCTATGTAACCTCAAGTGACTAACTTCATTTCTCTGAAGTTTTTACCTAATTTATAAAATCCAGAAAATGATATACAAATGAAGAATTAACTATTTGCTTTTTTACATATTTCAATAACTTCTACTGAAAAAGTAACAGACAATAGAATAATAATACCACTAATATATAGATATATAATTACACTATTTACACTAATTTTATACTCCTTTTCCAACTAGGACTTCATTAAGTATAGCATAACCAAAGAAAAAAGTTTGAGTGAAAAGTGGCAGGGTGGTACAGTATGGAAAAGCACATGCTACAAAGTTGACCTTGGGATCTAATTTGCTTGTCCTCCAGGAAGACTTTCCTAAACTTCTCATGTCTCTCTCTGTACGTCTCAGCTTCCTCTGACATTTACTGTCCACATGACTATTGTAGCACTAATCTCACACTCTACTTATCTTCACTGCCTCACCTTCTTGCCCCCTGCAAATATAACTGCAAATTTCTTGGGGGTAGGGAATCTGTCATGTACTTCCTTGGTATTCCTTAAAGCAATCAGCAGTCACTGGGCCAAGGTCACTGCTCATATTTTTTTAATGCTAATATCTGAGAACACATCTGAGGTTTGATCATTTGCACTTACCTTTGCAAGCTCCACACCAGGACTTATGGATAATCACCATCAGGGGCAATCCACTTAAAAACAAAATGAAGAAATCATAATCTAGCAATTCCATTTTTTAAAAGATTTTATTTATTTATTTTTTAGAGGGGAAGAGGGAAACATCAATGTGTGATTGCCTCTCTTGCGCCACCTACTGGGGACCTGTCCCAAAACTCTGGCATGTGCCCTACACTAGGAATCAGTCTAGACCCTTTGATTTGCAGGCTGGCACTCAACCACAGAGCCACACCAGCCACGGTGCAATTCCACTTCTTCATAGCTATACTACTAATAAAAATGACCAACTTATTAACAGTAATGGACAAAGACATTCATGTAGTATAATTTCAATTGGGAGAATTTCAAGACAACCTATTCAATAACATTATAACAAAATTATTGATAAATCCCGACATTCCTGTAACCTTGCAAATTTGGGCTTTAAAGCCAGGGAGAGCCCTGACTGGTGTGGCTCCCTGGGTAAGGGTACTTGCCTGGGTAGTGGGCCTGGTCCCTGGCTGGGGGAATGCGAGAGGCAACCAATCAATGTTTCTCTAGCACATCCATGTTTCCCCCTCTCTGTACTTCCCTTCCTCTCTCTGTAAAAATAAGTAACTAAAATCTTAAAAAAAGGAAAAAAAGGTAGGGAGAAAAGATTGTAGAAGAAAACATCAAATTTAAATGTTAAGGTTATATAATCATTGAAAATTTTCATTGGTATGTTAAAATTAAAATCTAGAATATAAAATTATTATCTGTAGTTTGGTTTTAATTATACAAATATGTACAGAAAAAAGAACCCTAAGGAAATGTACCAAAACATAATAGCAGTTATCCCTGGATAGTGGGATTGTGGATTTTACCGTATCTTCAATTTTTCCACAATTAGATGTAATTTTTATAATCAGGAAGGAAAGAAAGCTTTTTCTTTTTTAAGATAATGAGTAACATAATCCATCTGAACCAGTCTTGGTCAGTTGAAAGTCTTTAAGCTCTAAGGCTCAAATGACAACCTGCAGGGCGGTCCCAGGTAAGCAGCCTTCATCCACCTACCATATCAGCATACCACCACACACTGTGCAACAGTGCTGAATTGTACTCGTATTTACTATGTTTACATATCTCACCCACCAGACCTGGAGCTGCCTTAAGGAACTCAGCTGTTTCTACATCCCCTACATCTGGCATATAAAATCATAGCAAACATGTATATAACATTTACTATGTACTGGACACTATTCTAAATACACATAAACTAATAAGTGTCAAATGAATTATTCAGCTCCTCATTAGAAGCCTACTACAAATCTGGGATGGATTTCTGCCTCTAATACTCGAAAACCTTATAAAATGAATGAGCAGGGCAAGCTTAAGTAAGAAGTGGGATCTAAGTGACTGTAATAGCCAAAATGTGCTCCTTTTATTATACAATACTGTGCTATGTGCTTTGTATGCATTATTTCATTTAAATCCTTACAATAATCCTAAAATAGATATTACTAATGGTTTCATAATAGATATGAGAAAACTGAGACTCCCAAGAGATTATATATTTGGCCACATAAAATCTAGGTTCTGCAATTTACTAATTTTTAAGTCTTACTTCAAAACCAACATTCTTTCTGGCCAGTATAGTCTACTTTAACTTAGAATGGCAATCTAAAATTCATGGGCTTATACTCAGCTTAAACAATAGTCAATTAACTTAGAATCAGAAAATGCAGGTTGGTAAAAGACTTCGAGACTTCTTAGTCCAAACCTTCATTTCACACAGGAATCCTCTCTCGTGTATCAGAAGCAAAAGGTGATCCACATTGCAGGAAAATCAAGAAAATCACCAACCAAGGCAGCCCATCTTTAACAGCTCCATGCACTTACAGAGAAGTTCAGAATGTTTTGCTCTCTCCTTTCTCCCAAGCAAACTAGGCTATTAAGGCTATTTAGAAGGCTATTAAGAATTCTAAAGCAGAGGGCAGCAAATTACAATCAGCAGATCTAATCAAGCCCACTGCCTACTCCTGGAGAGCTGTGTGATACAAATGGTTTTCACATTTTTAAATGATTGAACCAAGTCTAAAGAATAGGATTTTGCGATAACTCACATTTCAGTGTAGTTTTATTAAAACACATCCACACTCACTTTTTTATACTATCACTGCTTCTGTATTACAATGCCAGAGCTGATAAACTGCAACGGAGATGCTATGGTCCATAAAGCCTTTCGGCCCTTTGCTGACCCCCTTGCTCTCGAGTGACAGTTCGCATATTAATCCCTCTGTGAAGACTCTGCAAAACCACCTTCTCTCAACAGCTAGGTAGTCCTTTCCTCCTCTGGGCTCTCAAAGCATTGTGATCACCCTCTAACCACCAGCCAGCCCTTTACATTCCAAATCATCTGTTTTCTTGTCGGTGTTTCCCACCAAATTAACTTCTCAAGGGCAAAGACTACCTATATCATCTTTGAAAACCACAAGCATCGGTAAGATAGGTATCTATCATTTAATGACATTAATTAACAAAAGACAAGTTTAAAGTGACATTTGTCTTGAAGTACAGAATGAAGCACAAGTTACAGAAGTTATAATCACTCATCTCTCACTAAACACTAATATTAGTCTAAGGCACAACAGTAATATATAGGGGTAGACAAAAGTAGGATTACAATTGTAATAGAAATAAATACAATAATTAGTAAATAATAATACAAAAATAAACTGTTTCACATACAACTGTAAACCTACTTTAGTCCACCCCTGTATGTATATCTAAAATGTTACATTAAATAGCCCTGGTTGGGTGGCTGAGTTGGTTGGAGCATCGTCCCACACACCAAAAGGATGCAGGTTCAGCCCTGGTTGGGGTGCATACAGGAGACAACTGATGTTTCTCGCTCACATTAATGTTTCCCTCTCTCTCACTCTCTCCATTCCTTTCTCTAAAAAGCATACCCTGGCATGAGAATTAAAAAGTAAATAAAATAAAATAAAGTGTTACATTAAATAAATTATATGAAGCCCTGGCCAGTGTGGCTTAGCTAGTTGGAACATCATCCCCAACACCAAAAGGTTAGGGGTTCAATTCCCGGTCAGGGCACATACCTGAATTCTGCATTCAATCCCTGGTTGGGGCATGTATGGGAGGAAACCAATCGATGTTTTTCTCTCTCTCAATAAACACATTAAAAATAAATTAATTTAAAAAATAAATTACATGAAGAACATTGTTACATTAAGTGCAAGAGATTCCAGCCGACTCTCTTCTTCTAAAAGATTTTATTAGACAAAATAACCTAATGGTTATGTCATTCACTTCCACTAGAACAAAAGCTTCCCAAGGACAGAAACCAGTGGATTTATCTGTGACCCTATACCCTAGCAGACAGACTAGCAAAAAGTTTAAGTCCAATACTCAAAAACTATGTGTGGTATGAGAAAAGGGCCAATGCAGATGCAGAACTATGCCATCTTCAGTTTCCGTTCACAACTGTTTTAGAACAATTCATCCAGTCTGCTCTCCCACAATTCAGATGGGGAAATCAATGGAATATGGTATCTCAAACAGAACCCAATCCAAACAAGCCCTGTCCACCTGAGCTCTGTCCTCTGGAGAAATTTGCCAAGGTCCTTTAAATTTGTTCTCCATTCTTTCTAGTCTCAGAGTATGCCTTAAACTTAATGCCTGACACAGAGGCATTACACAAAGGGTGAATTGGTCACAACAGTTCTCGTATCACACATCGATATGCTCTGAAGACCTTGATTATTCTTCCCAAAGAAATACAGTGCAGAAGAGGTTAGACAAGTAGCCATGGCTTTCCCCCAACCTACTTTGGTTAGTGCAGGCTCTGGCTCAGATACTGCAGGAACATGTTGGCCAATTGAGGCAGGTTCTCATTGTTGGGGTGCATTTTGGTGTAGGAAATAAACTGGCGTCGGAGGCGACTCAGTTCTGCCATGGTTAAGGGCCGAGTAAACCGAAGGTGCTCCGTGGTACCAGGAAGCTTAAGCAAGTCTCCGGGGACTGCACTCTTCTGAGCTTCCATCAGTCCCGCCAACACGTGGCTCGTGACCTGATCCAATTGGTGCAGAAAGCTGCCAGAGGCAAGGGGCTGGGACTGTGTAGACTGATGAGGTGGAGGAGCCCTGTTCTCAAACAGAGCAGCCCGGATCTCTGCCAGAGGCAATGGCTCCTCTAAGCCCACCAAGGTGAACAGGGGTCTGTCCCAGCGGTTGCGAGAGTCGGGAGCCTCGAAGCGCAGCATTAAGGCTTCCAGAAGTTCCGCGGGGTAAAAGGCACTGGACATATGCTTTGCAGATTTCTCAAAGTCCGGAGTCACAAGAGCTGCAAGATCTGGCGCCCTGGTTTCCTCCCGCTCCATTTCCTTAAATACCTGTGCCTGGGCTCTTCCATTTACTATCGAATCCACTGCTCCCGATTCCCTGAGGAAACCGGTGTCCGCTGCCAGAGGTCTCCCTCCCTCTTCGGTGCGCGGCCGCCAACTCACACTGACGTTCTGGCTCTGACAGTCCTCCACGTCTGCCACCCGAGGTCCCCTGTTCAGACTGCCTGGCTGTACGCAGTAGATTAGGCACATTGGGGTGCGCGCCGCCCGCGCCAGGCAGTAGAGCTCGTAGCGGAAGCCCTTGATGTAGTTAAGCGAGTCAAGGATGACCACATCGTGACGACTCAAGCGCCGCTCTACAGCAGCGCGCAGGGCCCCACGCAATGCCTTCTCACGAGCCGAATCGCCGTACACTGTCGCATCCTCAGCGCCCAGTACCGCCGCGTCGTCCACCACGTACACCGCGCGGCCCTCGGCCGCCAGGGCCCGGCGGAGCTCCTCTGCACGTCTGCTCTTGCCGCAGTACGGCAGACCACAAAACACTGCGAGCGGCATTCTCTCCAGGCGCGGCTGAGAGCAACCACGCGGGCCAATTTCCGGGTTGTCTGCGGTCATGCACAACCCGGAAGTAAAAACGGAACTTCCGGCGATCATTGGCCCTTAAAGGGCTGTTGCTATGGAAGCAGTTCTAGCCAACTAGACCCAGTTCTTGTTCTCCCAGAAAGGAGATGGGGACGAGAATGGCATCATTTATTTATGTCAAATGTTATAGGCCTCATGGGAATGTTATCACCCTGCTGTCAAAGACTTGGCCCATTCATTTCTAATGGGGCCTTAATGTGTATTAAATATTGCAAAACAATCGGAACTGTATTTAGCATAAAGAAGACAATTCACAAGTGCTAGTTTTCCTTCATTCCTTACACCCAGTGACTCTCAATAACTGTTTCAAAACTCCATGTTTGGGGATTCAGAGATGAACATAAAATAGTTCCCCCATTGGAGATCAAGGGTCTGAATGGAAGAGTTAGGCACCTGTAAGCAGAATAATATATACTATTAATGGATGATGGATGGATGTACAAAAAGTTTGGGTTGTAACAGTACAGAAAAGGGAAAAAAACTACCCAGAAAAATAGCTGAAGACTTTATCTAGAAATAGTTATTTGATTTAGAACTTGAAAAACTAATAGGAATTTTTCTCCTGGGTAAGGTTGCCAGATAAAATAAAGGATGCCTAGTTAAATTTTAATTTCAGATATACAACACAAAAAGTTTTTAATGTAAGTATGTCTCAGACATTACAAAGGGAATATTTATACTAATCGTTTGCCTGAAATTAAAATTTGGGCATCTTTTATTTTTATTTGTTAAATCTAGTCATGCAGGTCTGAGACTCAGAACTATAAAGCTGTAGGATCTGTAGCAAAAGCAAGCACTATAATTTGCAGAAGTGTGAGTGTTTCTGTGCAAGTATGTGTATGTATAAAGTAGGTGCACATACATATTGGGTCTTTTTATCTCTCCAGAACAGTATAGTAGAGAACATTCAAACTTGGCTCTGCCATTTACTAGCTGTGTAAACTATTGTCCAGTTGTTCAACCATTCTGTATCTCAATTTCCTTCCCTGTATAACAGTTTTTATTTCACAGACAGAAGCGACCTCAGAGGTTGTGAGGATTAAATAAATTAATGCATGCACAGCACATCCCTCCCCTACTTCACCCTTTTCTTCCCCTTTGTATCAGTTTTCTGTGCAGAGACTAAACCTACTTGGAACTTAAGACTATTCAATTTGAGGCTAATAGGCAGTATGGTTTGCTGGTTGAGTGGAGGCTTGGAAGCCAGAATGCCTACATCTGAATCTTGGTTTCACCACTTACTAGGTGTGTTATCTTGGACAAGTTACTTACGTGCTCTGTGCCTTAGTCATCTCCAAAATGAAGATAACAACAGTATCCACCTCAGAAGAGTTCTCATGCAAATTAAATAAACTAATTCACATAATTCAACATCTGGTACATAGTAAGCACTTAATAGATGTTAGACAGTATTATCATTGTTGATATCGGGCAATACTCAGTTCTTGCTCTGCTTTGGCATGACCTTCACCTGAAATTAATGCTAAATTGAAGTCTGAAAAGTGTTTTACCACCATAAATAACCTAAAACCATATCTTGTACCTGGCAGCTGCTTCTTTCTTCCCATCTTCTAGTGTCCTCCAATGAATATGATCTCCAAAACCTAGAAGGAAAGAGTCTTATAAACATTCACACATGAACACAGAGCAAAGACCCAAGAAAGAAGTATGGCATGTTCACCCATAAAAGGCTTTCCTCTGTCAAGAGGATGGTGTTCAAGTCCCAACCCCACCACTTTCTAGGTATATGGGACCATAGACAGTCCCATACTTCAAGCTTCACTTTTAAGACCTGTAAAATGGAAATAACATTGTCTACTCATAGCTTTTAAGGAACTTAAATAATGTCTGTAAAATGCTTTGTAACCTAACACAGAGTATGAAAATAATACCATAAGAATGAATGAGAATTTTCCACAGAGTAAACATAAAACAGGTCACCAATGAATCATTACTAGTTGAAGACAATACAAAAACATGACTTTAGAGTCAGAAAGACATGGGTGTGGACCCTACTTCCTATTAAATATGTTAATTTTGTGATTAAAGTAAGCTCTCCAAGTCTCAGTTTCTTCATCTGTAAAATCAAGATAATACCTCCAAGTGTTGGTGTAAGGATTAAATGAGACAATATTTTGAAAGCTGTTCTTGCTTTTATTTCCCACACTTCAGCTAGAGTGATATTTTAAAATCACATCTGTGGTAAGTAAAAACTTTTCAGAATCTTTCCAATGCCCTAAAAAGAAAGGTCAAACTCTTGTAACAGGACTTACAAAGCCTTTCAGAACATGGCACTTGCCCACCTCTCCAGGCTTACTTTGCATATTTTTCCTAAAATCCTACGCACAAAGCTTCTTTCATTTCTTTAAATGCAGCATGCACTTTCTCTCCTCCAGCTTTCACAATCACTGCTCCTTCTGCCTTTCCTTCTACCCTCACCTCCAATTCATTCTTCAGATATAAACCTAAAGGGCATTTCTTCTGGAAAAATTTCCCTGATTCCCAAAGCACCCTATTTGTGCCCCAAGATGGCACTTCCCAGGCTGAACTGTAAATGTTGGATGTGTCATGGTCTCCCTCACCCCGAAGGGAATTCCCTAAAGGCTGGGACCATATCTGTCTTATTCCCTCCTGTTTCCTTAGCACTTGGCACTACACGTGACCAAAGTAAGTGTTCTGTAAAGTATTTACTGAGTAAATGAATCTTATTTTGGCCATAACATAATAACTTAATTTTATATCTGGAAAATATTAATGACCATAATAATGCTAGCTGTTATTTATTGGTCACCTTATATATGCCTGGCACATCACACCTGTTAAACTCATTTAAATTTGGCAATAATTTACAATAACCCTCTTTTACTTAACCTCTCTATACTTCCATTTTCTCATCACTAAAATAGGTATTAACGATCAGTGAATGAATGACAACTTTTGTTATTCTTTACAGTTGAGACTTCTGAGGTCAGAGAAGTTACATAACCTGTACCAGGACACATAGTTGGTAAATGGCCAAGCTGAGATTTAACCTTAAACTTTATGATTCTCATTTACTATACTATATTTTAGGTCTCTCTTTCCCAGGAATAAATTCAAATTTTCATCAGTGTTAACAGAAAAATACATAACTCATTGAGATTAGCACATGAGGGCAGAATCCAAACTAACCATCATCCCTTTTTATTCCCAACAGCATGGGGTGCTGGCTAAGAGAAAATGTGTCATTTGCCTACAGCACAAAGTCTAACCCTAAAGAGTGAATGATTAAGTAAGAGTGAAATTGAGAAGATACTCAGAATTGGAAGGTACCTCATTCTATTTGCCAATACCTGCCTAAACTCAGGCAACTTGATCCTGCTTTGGCAGGATGCCAGACTAGACAGTCAATGAAATCCTAGATAAAACGGACTTTCAAAATGTACTCACAGTAATGAACACAAACACAGAGTAAACTAAAACCAGATGAGGAACCATGAGCAACAACTAAAAGGTAAGGCAGACATTCATTATATGTGGGAAAATGGAAGAAACAAACCTGAGACTCCATATTAGTCCACTGTCAAAAAAAAGACTATAGTGATTCCATGTCAATAGTACCCCCTGGTTTCCAGGTTAATCAAATGCTTTAGGTCTTCAGGATAGCCAATGGTGAACAACCATTACGAGCTCACAATCATAGATACCCAAACGTGTAATAAAAAAACAAGTCACCACAAGCAAGAGTCTGCAGAGGAACAAATAGATTTAGAGCCCTAAGGATTCAGTTATTAGAATTATCAACCACAGAATACAAAACTAACTATGCATGATTATTTAAAGAAATAACACATGGGATCACAAAAATGGGCATGCAACAACACACAAAATGGGCAAAAAAGTAAAGGCACAAAAACAGAACTTTTAAAAATTAAAAATATAGTTGTTGAAATATATAATCAATGGATATTCAGGGGTACAAAGAAATGAGTTATTAAGCTGCAGAAAGACGAGGAAACTTAAATGAGTATTGCTAACTGCAAGATGCCAATATGAAAAGGCTCCATAATGAATGATTCCAACTATGACATTCTGGAAAAGGCAAAACTATGGAGATAGGAAAAGGATCAGTGATTGTCAGAGGTTCATGGGAGAGGCAGGAATGAATAGGTGGGAAAAGGAATTTTTATAGTAGAGAAACTACTATTTTATATGATTCTGTAATAGCCGATACAACTTGTTATGTGCTAAATTGTGTCTCCCCTACCACATTCAATATGTTGAAGTCGCAACCTCCAGCACCTCAGAGTATGACCGTATCTGGTGACAGGGTTTGTTGTTGTTTTTTTTTATGGATTTGGTGACAGGGTTTTTAAGTGGTAATTAAGTTCAAGTGAGGTCATTAGAGTGGACCCTAATCTAATATATCCTTCTAAAAACAGATTAGGACACAGGCACACATAGAGGGAAAACCATTTGAAGACAAAGAGAGAAGGTGCTCATCTACAAGAAGAGACCAACCCTGCCAACCACATGATCATGCTTGAACTTCTGGGCCTCAGAATTGTGAAAAAGAATTTTCTGTTGTTTAATTGATTCTGTGGTATTCATTATGGCAGTTCTAGGAAACTAATACACGTCATTTATATGTTCATTAAAATCCACAGAATGTACAGCACAAGGAGTGAACCCTAAAACAAACCACCGACTTTAGTTAATGCTTATCAATTGTAACAAAGTAACACTAAATGTAAGATATTAATAATAGAGGAATCCAGGGGAGTGGGAAGGTGGAGGCGTGAGAGTTTACACAGGAACTGTGTTTTCTGCTCAATTTTTCTATAGACCTTAAACTGCTCAAAAAACACCTATTCATTAAAAATAATTCAATGGGTAAGTTAAAAGAGGAAATTGGAGACAGATGTAGAGATAGATTAGAAGTTATCCAGAATGCACAGAGAGATAAGGAGATAGAAAATGTCAAGAAGAGGCCCAGAGATATAAGGCAGATGAAGAAACAGACTAGTTTGTGTAAAACTGGAGTCTCAGAATAAGAAGATGAAGGAAAGGGACAGATTTGAAGAGACAAAACATCACTGGGGTGAGACGCTGGGTGACAGAAGAACAAGAACGGGAGGAAAAATATACTTTGTAAAGGATGAAACCATGTTAATATATTTAAAAAATAAATTTGCATTTTTAAAATAAAAAAGATAATGAGAATTTTCAAGAATGAAGATAAAACAGGAATGTGTAGATATGATACACAATATATAACACCTGGGGCAAATTACAAAATCAAAATACACATAGTTAAATTTTAGTCAAAATGCAGAATAACAAAGACATTAAGATCTTAAATACATTTCAAGGGGAAAAAATAATACATTTCCTACAAAAGATCTATAATTTGACTGACAGGACCAAACCAGAAGTCAGATGACAGCAAAGTATATTCTTCAAAATGCTGAAAAAACATCTTTAAACCTAGGAATATATGCCTAGCAAAACTATCTTTTAAAGACAAGGGCAAGACAGGCATTTTTAGGTAAACTGAGATTTTTTTTTCACCATCAAGTATTCATCACTTGTCTCAATAAATAAATACTTACTGAGCAGTAGTACTGTGCAGTGGTTAAAAGACTGGATTCTGGACCTAAACTCTCTGGGTTGAAATCCCAGTTCACAGCTTACTAGCTTTGTGACTTTGGGCAAGTCACTTACCTCAGTTTCCTTGGCTGTGAATAAGGATAATAATAGCAGCTACCTCATAGGGTTGCCGTAAGGATTAAATAAATGATTACATTAAAGAGCTTAAGCCTGGCTGGTGTGGCTCAATGGACTGAGTGTTGGCCTGCAAACCTAAGGGTTACCAGTTTGATTCCTAGTCAGGGCTCATGCCTGGGTTGCAGGCTGGGTCTCCAGTTGGGGTCATGCAAGAGGCAACCAATAAATGTATTTCTTGCACACTGATATTTCTCTCCTTCTCTTTTCCCTTCCCCTCTCTCTAAAACATAAATAAAGTCTTTAAAAAAACTTGAAGAGCATTGTTTAAAAATTAACTACCTACCTACCTACCTAACTAGATACATAACTTAGAACAGTGTCTGGGACTGAAAAATTGGCTACAAGTTTTTGCTATTACTATAATATGCCAAACACTATTCTAACTTTACAAATATTGATCGTTATAACATCCTTAGAGGTAGGTACTCTCATTTATCCCATTTTACGGATGAGAAAACTGAGGTACAACGTTTAAGTAACTTTCCCAAGCTGACATAGCTAGTAGGTATCAGACCTAGGATCTAAACCTAGGTAGTCAGGGTCCAAGACTCCTTGCCTTTAGTCACGACACAATGTTGACCTTCAAAGTACGAGCTAAAGACAAAGAGGTAAGGGATGGAGCAAACAGTGCTGGGCCTGGTAGGCCACTGTCATAACTCTGGCTTCACTAAGCTCTTAGAAGACTTTGAACATGATGTAATTTATGTTTTAACAAAATCGCTCTAGTTTATGTACTAAAAACAGAATATAGGGGGTGTTATGAATTGAATTGTTTCCCCACATGGAAGATTTGTGGGAGCCATGACTTCCAGTGTTTCAGACTGTGACCTTACTTGGAAATAGGGTCTTTTACAGAGGGGATACAGTTAAAATGAGGTCATCAGGGTGGGCCCAAACCCAATATGGCTGGTCTCCCTATAAAAATATGCACCCATGGAGAGCACAGCCATACGCAAGGAAGGAGGTCTGGCACAGAGCCTTCAGCCTTCAAAAGAAACAAATCCTATGGACACCTTGACTTCAGACTCCTAGCCTCCAGAACTGTGACACAAATTTCTGTTATTTAAGCCACTCAGTTTGCGGTCATCTGCAGCCCCAGCCAACTAACACAGGGGATAAGAGCAAAAGCAAAGGAAACTGCAATAAGCCAGGTTGGCAATGATGATGGTTTGGATCAGCTGTGGTGGTAGAGGGAGTAACATACTTCCAAATTTGGACTATATTTTGAAAGCAAAATCAAAAAAGATTTTGCTATGGATATAAGGTAAGAGAAGACAAGGATGAGTCTAAGGGTACGTGGAAGAATGGAGTTGCCATTAAAAGAAGTAGGGAAGAAAGCCTGTGAAGTAAATTTTGGAAAGGAACATTAAGAGTTTGGATTTGTCCCTGACCAGTGTGGCTAAGTTGGTTGAATATCAACCCACAAATTGAAAAGGTGCCAGTTGGAAAAGTCAGGGAACACACAGGGTACGTGAGAGAGGCAACCAATCAATGTTGCTCTCCCTCTCTCTAAAAATAAACAAATAGTCCTGCCTGGCATAGCTCAGTGGATTGAGCACGGGCTGCGAACCAAAGTATCACAGGTTTGATTCCCAGTCAGGGCACATGCCTGGGTTGCAGGCCATGGCGCCCAGCAACCGCACATTGATGTTCCTCTCTCTCTTTTTCCCTCCATTCCCTCTCTAAAAATAAAATAAATAAAATCTTAAAAAAGAAGAATAGGGAAAAGCCATTAAATCATATATTTTAAAATAAATAAATAAATAAATAAATAAAATCTTTATAAGAACAGATTTTGGCTTTGCATATGTTCATTTTGAGATGCTTACCAGACATCCAATTAGAGATGATGAATAAACAACTGAGTATCTGAACCTGGAATTCAAAGGAGTTATGAGCTATTTAAAGCCTGAGACTGAATAAGACCCCGAGGTAGTGAGTATAGATGGAGAGGGAGTCCAAGAGCCCTGAAGCACCCCTAGGATAGGGGGGAAAAAAGAACCAGCCAAGGCCATAGAAGGAACTGCTAGTGAGAGAGGCAGAAATCCAACAGCACGTGGAGTCCTACATTCCAAGTGTTTCAAAGACGCTTCAGGAAGGGAGGGTGATCAACTGACTCGAATATTCCTTTTAAAGCAGAAATGACCACTGGATTTAGCAAATGAAGAACAATGCTGACCTTAACAAGACCAGTTTCAATACAGGAGTGAGGATGAAAGCAAGACTGGAGCACATCAAGATGGCCCAGGGGAAGAACTAGAGAACTAGCACATAAAACTGTTTCAAAGAATTGTGCTGGAGTTGGTAAGGAGGGGATTGCTAAAGGGAGTTATGAGTTGATGAAGGGTTTTAATCCAATGGGGAGGTGAGTATAGGATGTTGAAAGCTGATAGAAATGATATGATAATGGTAGAAAACTGATGGTACAGGATGAGAAGGGAAAGTAAAAAGTATCTTGAGTAGTCCTGGCTGGGTAGGTCAGTGGGTTACAGCATCATCCCAATAGTCAAAGTTGTGGGTGTGATCTCCAGTCAGGGTACCTACAAGAAGCAATCAATGAATACAAATAAGTGGAAGAACAAATCAATGTCTCCATCTCTTTGTCTCTCATCAACAAATTAAAAAAAAATATATATATACATCTATATCTTGAATAGGTGAAAGGACATGTGATTTAGTACTCAAGTAGAGGGACTAACCTTTGTTAGGAGCACAGATAGTTTGTCCAATAAAGATGGGAAAGGAAGAATACATGAACACTGATGCTAGAAGGTAAGTAAATGTAGTGGTACAATTTTTGAAAGGCCTCTTTTAAGGCCTTCTGCCTTCTATTAAATAGGAAACATGATCACCAGCTGAGGACAAGGATTGTGGAAGAAGTACTGGAGGTTTGAAGACACTATACAGGAAATATAAAATAGTCCTCCAGGAGAGAAGAATCAGAGAAACTAAAAAAATAAAGGGCAAGTTTCAGGAAGGAAGTGATTCCAGAAGAAAGCCTAGATACAAGGAATAGTGAGCAAATAAATTAGTAAACATGTAGATAAATTTAAACATTTGTATAAAAACATGTAATGCTCAATTTGTAGAGTTTTAAAAAAAGGCAGAACAAAAGTGCTAGACAACTACTGATAAGAGGAAGCAACTGAAGTTGAAATGTTCTTAATAACATTAAGATATTGTTAAATTTTGTTAAGCATGCAAGTAAAATTTCAAGAGCAACCACTAAAACAAAAGAACTAGAGCGCCTACTTTCAAGATAATGAAGGCAATAAAGGAAAATAAGAACCACCAAATACTCAATCCCCCAAGAAAGGGCACAAAAGCAGAAAAAAAGCATAGAAAAATCTGTAGCAGTGGAAACTGGATGAAAAAGAGTAAGACTAGCTGTCAATAATTTCCACAAACATAAGAGGACTAAAACTTGTCAGTTATAGAGTTAAAAGACAGAAATGGTCAGATTTTTAAAGAAAACTATATGATATTTAGAAGAGCACTTAAAACAGAAGGACTTATAAAAGTCAAAAATAAAATGATTGAAACATTTATACAGGCAATATCAGCCCAAAGAAAGGCAGGGAAGCCAGATTAACATCAGGTAAAATAAAATTTCTCCATAAACTTGGGCTACTCAGAAGCTAGCTGACAAAACATACAGTCACAGCAGGTTATTACTAAGAGAATCTCTAGGGCAGTACAATTCAATAGAACATTTGGCAATGATGGAAATGTTCCATATCTGCACTGTTCAATATGGTAACCACAAGCCACAGGTGGCTGATGAGTACTTGAAATGTAGCTAATGCAACTGAGGAGCTAAATTTTTAATTGTATGCATTTAATTTTAATTAATTTAAAATTTAAGAGTGACACGTGGCTAGTGCTACTTGTACTGGACAGCGCAAACTTAACAGATCAGTTAGCCCAATCCTCTCATATTACAAAGGCCTAGAAAAGAGCAGAGCCTACAAAGGAAGCTACAACCAGAATCTAGGTTTCTTGATTCCCAGTTAACATGCTCCTCTGGTACCCCAGTACTTCCTTAACTGCCTTACCACATTATCCCTAAGAGTAAGTGTAGAGGTGTAATTTGACACAGTTCACTACATGTATAAAATTTCTTTGAAAATTTATATTAAAATGTAACTGGAATTTTCCATAGTAGGAATAATCACCACCATTACTTGAGTTGTTCCTTTATGTGATAATTACAACATAATGATAACAGTATCAATGACTAACATTCATGTGGCATTTATTACATGTGAGACACTGTTTTGTGTGCTTTTTACATGTATTGACTTCTTTAATCCTCACAATAAATTTACGAGGTAGAAACTCTAATTATCCCCATTTTACAAATATGGAAGTTGAAGTTTATAGCTTGCTCAAGGTTACACTGCCAATAAGTGGCAGAGCTGGGATTAGAACCCAGGTGGTGAAGTTCCAGAGTCTGGAGTGTAATCACTCTCAACACTTTACTGCCTCTCTGGCAAAAACTAAATGAATAAACCCTGGCTGGCATAGCTCAGTGGATTGAGCGCCGGCTGCGAACCAAAGTGTCCCAGGTTCGATTCCCAGCCAGGGTACATTCCTGGGTTGCAGGCCATAACCCCCAGCAACCGCACATTGATGTCTGTGTCTGTGTCTGTGTGTCTGTGTGTCTGTCTGTCTGTCTCTCTCCCTCCCTCCCTTCCCTCTCTAAAAATAAATAAATAAATTCTTAAAAAAAAAAAAACAACTAAATGAATAAATGGATGAAGGAATGTGGCTCCACCCAAGCAGAATGAAAACACTGCCTTCAGATCTGGAAAATCTAGGTCCTTTTGTTTCCCTTCAGAAATAACTTGAAAGTGTAGAGTGTTTATCTAGTTACTAAAATCACCTCCTCCCTGGCCCCACCCACCCTCACACCCCTGCCAACGTGTACATCTGAAGAGAGTCCAGTTACCTAAAGTGTCACCTGCACGGCCACTTAATTTATGCCAGTTATCTGCAAAGTGAGCTGAAGGCTCCCACGTCAGCAACTCCTTCCCTAAGAACATTAATTTTTTAAAAAAGAGGAAAAATAAGGAGTGACCATTTGTAAACACAGCATTTACATCAGACTTCCTTCACCCTAAAATTATTTTCATGAGTGTAAACTAAAGACATCAGGAGAGCATTTCCATCTCCTCCCAGCTGATAAAAGGTCAAGTGTCAGAGCTGGCAGCCAAGCCTCTAAAATAGGGAACACTGTACCTGACAGATAAAATAACATAGTGGTTAAATAAAAGGCTGCCTGTGGTCAAACAGACCTGCATTGGAATTCTAGTTCAGCCACTATTTTCACAAATGCAAAATATGGCTCTCACACAATATCTAACCCATGGGGTTGTTGTGAATAGGATGCAATGTAGAATGTAAACACTGCACATGTGTCAGTGCCAAATTTTTCTTCCGGAGACCTGACATTCCTGTTTCAGGAGGAGAGTACACGAACTGCCCCCACTGAGAGCTTTCTCATTTCTGCTTTTATGTCTTTAAAGGAGTTTCTGCATTCAGAGGCAGGAGTTGTGTGCTTGTTAAAGAGCACTGGCTCTGGGATTCGTAGCCCACACTTACTAGCTGTGTGACTCCTCTACCCCATTTTAGGTTAACTGTAAAATGGGGATGATAATAATATTACCCAACTCAAAATTTACTATGAGGATGTAGCCAGCAAATATGTGAAAAGTGTATAGACCAGTGCCTGGAATATATCAATGTATGGCAAATGTTAGTCATTACACTTCTTCCCATGGGTGATATAGTCCAAACTTTTAGCAAATGGAGAATAACAAAATTATTTTAGAATGTTAGAGCCAGAAGAACTCCTAGGAATCATTTCTAGTCCAATTCTCTTATTTAGTAAATGGTACCCAGGGAAGACCACAGCTGGCTATACGTTCTGACCAGTATTAAAACCCAGGCCTCCTGATTCCTACCCAGTGCTCACGCACACCATACCACTGCACTTCCTCTTCTTTTGGTTATGGGACAATGCTCCAACCAACTGAGCTACACTGACCAGGGTATGCACTTCCTCTTTTTAATGAAAACATGCAGTCTCTCCTGTTTGCAAACCACCAGGCCATCTTCTAGAACGAGCCTGAGCTACCTACACATCTGGGATGAAATCTTACTCATTAAGATTTTTGTGAACAACTGCATCAGGTAACACTTTTTTGGGAAGTGGAGTGGGTAGGCTATAATTTATTTCCCAAGAATCCATACCCAAGAATTACTAAAAATATGAAAGTTTGAAATATTAATTCCTTTCAGGAACAATACATATTCTTTGGGAAGACTAATAATAAGCATTACCTAAATACTTTCCAAATTAGTAACACAATATTAAGACCCTTTTGCTGTTTAATTTAATCATCGCAACACAGTCCCCCTGCCTCAAGTTGACCTCCTAGGTACTCCTAGTTACTTGAGTTACTTGAGTACACCCTAGCAGGGTGTCCCCTGTTCACAGTGTCATGTAATTGCCTGCTTACTTGTCTTGATAGTCTTCAGGCTACCTCCCATTCCACATTGCTCTTCTTGAAATGTGATCTCAACATTTCCCTCTGTGGGGGTGGGAAGGTTAATGTCCCTCCCCCTTGAACAGGCCCAGACAGAGTACAGTGAAAGTAATGCTATATGACTTGTAAAGCTAGATAATAAAATGCTACACAGGCCTGGCCAGGTAGCTCACTTGGTTGGAGCATCACCCTGCACACCAAAAAAGGTTTGATCTCGGGTCAGGGCATGTACCTAGGTTATGGTTCGATTCCAGTTGGTTGCATGTGGAAGGCAACTGATCGATGTTTCTTTCTCTTTCTCTAAAATCAACAAACATATCCTCTGGTGAGGAATTTTTTTAAATGCTATGCATTTCCACCTGTTTTTGGGGGGCAGTCACTCTCAAAATCCACCTGTCTTACTGTGAGGAGGCCCACACCAGCCCTTGAAGAAAGAACACATGGAGAAGTAACCAGCTCAGCTGAGGCCCCAGACATCATGGAATGGAATAACAGACCTTCCCCACTGTGTCTTGTTTACATTCCTGACCCACAGAATCATGAACAGAATAAAATGACTTCCTTACACCACTGACTTTTGGTGTAAATTATTATACAGCAATGATAATTGGAATAACCACACAGACCTTCATGTCTAACAAAGAATAAAAATACTGAATACATGACTCCAAGCAGTTTCCTACACCTAACAGAATAACTGGAACAGAGTAAATTATTTGTTGATGTCTGAGGGTTATTACTATGCCCATTTTTGTAGATGAAGAACAAAGCTTTGAGAAGTTAAGTAACTTGCTCCAGGGCTCTTAGCTAGTTAGTGGCAGAATAAATTGAAACTCAGATCAAAACCCACACTCCCAACACTACACTTCTGTAGTGTTAATTTTACACTAAATATACAGTAATCTGTTTTAAAATAGGGTGGTCAGTACTTAAAACATCCCAGCCCAGTATAATTTACCATGCAATTTTATCACTGGGATGGAAACCCACTATCACCTGCTCAGAGAAGCAATCCCTGACCCTCCTAGTTCAAATAGTGCCAGTTCCCTCGTCCTTTCTAGCCTTTGTACTCCATTCCAGTAGCAATTTCTTTCTAGCATGTATCCCTAGCTGAAATTGTCTTACTAATTTGTACATGTGTCTACTCTCTCTCTCTGAGTTGAATATAAGCTTATGAAAATAGGCGTGCCCAAGACAGAGCCTGGAAATATGACAAGTGATCAAAAATTACTTACTGGATTAAGAAGTGACTGTATTCAGGCACACTGAGTGTCCACTCAATCTCATCACATACCAATAAATGGGCAAATAGAGAGGATAAGAGAAAAATAGAATTTAAGACAGCAACAGAGTCATTCCATACAGTAAGGTCAATACAAAAAAATGGAAGGGGAGGGGAATCAATGGGTGATGTTGGGTGAGTTTTATCACTCACCCCCTTATAAAAGCATAAACCCTGGCTTCCAAAGATGTAAGTAATGGGATGGAGTAGGGCGGTCACATCTCTTATCTTCCCTGCATAAACACTGTCCCCTCAGTCCTCAAAAACAATTCGTTCTCTTCAGAGACACTGACTGAACCACAGGAGGGACAACTGTTGGTGACCCGTCTAACATTAGACCTATCCTTTTTTAAGCCCTTCCTTTTGCACCAATCACCTCTTCCTGGAATGCAGGTGCTGTTCCCCGCAGGGCAAGGAGGAAGCAGTAACCTAACTCAAGGAAGAGGGTAAGTTGGAGCATCTTCAGACCCAAGGCAAGGCTCTCTGGATATGCAGGTCCCCAAAGGCCCTATTTCTCCTAGCCGTAAAGGTGGCGGTCCCTTAAGACCTACCTACAAACCGCTAAGCATTATGATGGGCTAGGGCTATTCTTTACCCCAACCCAAGAACAATTTCCCCATCATATCACTCCCTAGACCCGCTACTTCCTACCCTAGGAAATCTTCTTCAAACTCAGGAGTGGTGGGAGAAGATAAAAAGGAATCTAGTGTGACCCAAGAGATAGAAGGGGGGAGGATTAGGGGTCGTGTTAAGACGAGAAGAGGGTTGTACTAGGCTGAGACCCAGAATAAGTAAAGATTAAGATAAGAACGCGGTCTGACCCTTTCCAAGCCCAGTATGTCCATCAGAAGAGGTGACCAGGAGCAGGAAACTGAAGCCCAGCAAACAGGTGGCCCCGAGACCAGGCCGCAGTTCCATGGTGGTGTGAGGGGCCACCGGACTAAGCAGACGCAGGGCTGGATTCCTAGTAGAAGAGCTGTGCCGGTCTCCAAGTGCGGCTCAATCTAACCCCCCCGAGTTCCCAGATTTTTTTTTTTCTAACCCTGAAGGAAGTGATGTTAAACGGATGTGGGTGGTGCCTCCGGGGTCCGAATTGTGACCGAATGAGTTTAAAGGTGCATATCACGTTAAAGGGTACGGGTGTAGTTCTCCAGCGCACGTTGCTTCCCCCTCCCCCACTTCCGGATTCTGGTTGTTCACCCGGAGCACCAAGAGGGTAAGGTGGGCCCAGATAGTGGGGGGGTAGTGGGGGTGGGAAGGAGGCTTTAGAGAGCCGTTTCTCTTTGCGTCCTTCAGCGAGCTAGCCCCGCCCCCTGACAGCTGCATTTAATATTCACAATGCAAATTCTTTTCTTTTTTTGTCTTCTCATGATGCAAATTATTGATCGCCGAAGTCAGCCGCTCCAAATGGATTGTCCCTTGGCCCCATCACTTCCCCCGCCGCAAATATAAAAGACCTAGACGACTGGATTTCGTTCTTAGGTTCTTGCTTAGGTCTCCGGGAGACCTGGGAAACCTGTCCTGCGGTACCTGGTTTCCTTGTTTGCAAGAATACCCCTTGCTGGAGAAGCGCTGGACCTTATTTTCCTTGCTGCCTCAGTGCTTCCGTCAGGGATTATGCAACTAACTCGTGCCAGCTCCGAGTAAAACCAAACTTGGTACCTTATTGCAAAACTGACCTCTCTCTCCAGTGAACCAGGACTAAAGGTTAATTCAGGCATTTAAAGTGTTAACACCCCTTTCAGAGCTTCTTCTGGTTAAATCTACTTGTTTTTGTTGTTTTAAAACTTTATGGGTCGAGCATGTCTCTTCAGTTTTTCCTCTCTGATGCATAATTGGTCAAACTTCCTGTCTCTTCTCCTGAGTGGAGACTAGTTGAGTTCGACAGTGCACACTTAACGACTAGTAAAAAATGTCTGGCAACGTACAAACGCAAAGAAAAACACACATCGCCCTTTTTTAGGCTCCCTACACATTGCAGACACCGACACAATGAAATGCCCGGGAGACTGCAAGCTCCAGAATGCAGCGCGGTCACCAGCACTTGCCACCCCTCTATTGGGAGGCGCAGAGCAGGCTGGGCCCTGTAGTTTGTATTTCCTCTCCCCGGATAGGTTGCTCTGGCGAGGGCCGCTGTGTCACGTGGACTCTGCTCCCGCCGCCACCGCCTCCGTCGTCTTTCTCTGTCTCCACTGAGGCAGCCATCTTGCTCTTGCCGCGTGCTGGTGTTTGAGGACCCTCCCTGCTTCAGGTGAGACCCCCGGCGGTCCCGCCACTCCACGGCCATAGGCCTCTGCGCACGGTCTCCCCCCGCCCTCTTCTTCCGACACCCGCCAACCTCTCGGGCTGCCACTTCCGCCGTGGCGCGTGAAGTGGGGGCGGAGGCGGCTAGCCTGGCCTGTCGGTCACCGGCGGCGCAGCTGGGGGTCGGCACCTGAGGGAAGGTCCCCAGCACCACCGCCCCCTGTGGGGGCGAGCGGGCCCGTGTTCTCGCCACCCAGATCCAGCCCCAGGAGGCGGGTGGTTCCCTATCTCTGTCTTGTTACTCTTGTTGTTCACAACAGTGCTGTGAGCTTGGAGCTATATACACAGCCAGTCTGTTGTCATCTCATTTGTTCCTCCCATACAGATAGGGTAACTGAGGTTAGCAGGCCCCGGGCCCCTAGCCTCTGGAACCGAATTGTGTTGCAACGCTCTTCACCTCCTAATGGCAGTATTTGTTTTTCAGTCGGCCTCCCACTCTTGAGACAGTGCCTTGCCCATCTGCATAGCCCCATCACACTGCTTGATGCTTAGTATAAGCTGTCAGGAAACTGATGATTGACCGATAGACACAGTGTTGCACAGCTAGGAATGATGGTCTCAACTTCGTTTCCCACGTTCTTTATACCACGTTCTTTATATCATTATACCATAGCTGTTCCCTCGAGATTGACAACAGTAGTTACTAGTTTTTGCATATCTACTGTGAGCCATACCCCATGCTGTTGATCACCTTTAACCATTAAAAAAAAAGCACCTATGGCATGTGTGGTGTTACACCTTTTCTAGTACAGAAGTAACATTGGTTCAGAGAAGTAAAATACCTTTCAGAAACCCAAAGTGGTAGAACGTTGATTCTTCTGATTCCAAAGCCGATGCCTCTCTTAAAGAAACCCCACATAATAATAAAAAAAAAAAAAAAGTCGGGACTAAAAGTAGAAATTATTTTATCTCTGTAAACATGATGTATGTGAAAGTGCCTACTTACTGAGTGCTTGGAACTTAGGCACTCAATAAATACTGAGTATAACCTCATTGTTTATACCCTTTTTTGAGTCCTTGAGGAAAGGACTAAAAGATTCTAGGATCCCCAAGAAAGAACTCATTAAACATACAGCCTTAGGAAGTTTTCTATTTTGAAACTAGAAAGTGAGTTTTCCCTTCTGGGCCCTCATTTGCAAATCTGTTAAATTGAGAGGGAGGTGAACTGTTTGTTATCCATATTCTTACCTTCCTGGCTGCTTAAAAGTATTTGAGATGGACTCACATACAAGAATTACAAGTTGATTGAGGAATAGGGAAGTAAACCAGATGATCTTGGAAGTTTAGTTCAGATTCTTTCTGAGCCTGACATTTCTCATAGACAAAGTCCAATCCTCTTTCCTACTTGAATTCCATACACCCCCACCTGCTAATAGACAAAGGACCACCCTTCTTTCTTCTCTAACTTCTTGAGCTTCTAAACTCCCTAAAATGCTTTTTTTCTTAGATAGCTGCCTGGGAACAAGTTCTCTGTTTTCCTGATATAAATAATTTTGTTGCTTTTGTTTCAGACAAGTCAGGATTCTTTATCTTGACTTCTGTTCCTTCTCTTCCATCTCTTCCTGGGGATTGTCACTTCAAAATGCCTAAGCGTCCCAAAAGGTTTATCCTATGTCTAGTTCTAATATTTTCCCTGTGCCCCTTTTTTTGTAAAAAGGTCCTTAGGCTCTTTGTTAGTTCACTACATCTTCATGGCCAATTCCTTTGAGAAAAGTGAATATTGGTCTTTTTCTGTGGATATTGCGTATAGATATTGGGATTTACATCAGCACACATAAGTCTACAAGTTGAGGTTGACACACACTGAAGACTTCTCTGGTTTTGTACTCTAATCACACTTCCTTCAATGAAAGTGTGTTTTTAGCTGCTTGAGCATTGTGATACAGTGCTGAGCAAGATTTAAGGAATCATAAGTTCTAAATGTTATTGGATTAAGCTGCACAACTAGGAAAATGAAGACTATAAATAAATACTGAATTAATGTAAAAATAAATGTTATTTGAGAACTGGGATTTATTTGGCCTTAAAACAGAGAGATACACAAGTTAATGTAAGCAGAGAGTCAGAATACAGGATGTCTTGTACTAATACAATCTTTGGTTCTCTTTCATTTCGCAAATGAAAACAATCTTTTTTATCTTAATGATTATGAAGAAGTTAGAGAATTAGCCAAAGAGGTTTGATAACAGCCTTGTACTTCTATATTCCATCTCTCACATCTCAATAATGATCTGTTGATCCACAGAAAGTAAAACAGTACTTTAACATTGGCTTTTGTTTATATAGTGTGGAATGTTATGGCCCATTATAAACTTAAGAACTTTTTTTCCTTTGTACAAATATCACTGTCCATACTAGGATTCCTGACTTTATAATGTTCTTAGAATTTTCAAAATTAATTTTAGCCTTAAAGAGCTTATATTTAAGAGTCTCTTCTCCTCCCCCCCCCAAAAAAATTTTGTAGTAATGTGGCAGAGATATGCTTTTGTCAGATTGTGCAGTGAGGCATTATACCCTGAATGCAAGAATATCTTGACAAGCATGACATACTGTATCAGTGCAAGGTATCTGATGAACTCAGTGAGAAGTGCTACAGAAGCACTGAACATCTAAGAATCTGGTTCTCTTTCCCTGTTATTAACATATCATCTGACCTTGAATAGAGGACACAGCTACCTCATATCTGGACGACTACACAGCCTATTGTTGAATTTTTCTTTGTCTAGTTGGGGTTTTTTTTTTTCAGTCTTCTATTTATGGTTTACAAGGAATACAGAATATGATTTGGGAGAAAAATATCTAAAGGTTGTGCTGATAACATTTGGTAACAGCTCTCTGCTGTAAAAACCTTTGAGGGAAAAACTGGCTTGCCTACAGAGATTTTATAACTGATTAGGTTTTACTGAATGCCAAAGTACTGAATCATGCTTTTAAAGGAGGGATCTTCAAATAGGTAACTTAGAATCCTATTCTATTTTCTGTTTGTATATTCAACTCTTTTGTGGTATTATTTAATTTTGGTTCCTTTAATATGTGGTTCATGAAGCTCAAAAAAGTTATTTATTAAGAATATAGACAGTATTAATATGATCATAATGGTAATGGATATTGTAAGCTCAGTGAACCAGAAGGTACTGTTGCATAAACAGTTATTTTGGTAAAACAGTGACTTTAACAAATCTATTTTTCCCCCCCTAGATTTACCACAGCATGAATCAAGAAAAGTTAGCCAAACTTCAGGCTCAGGTCCGGATAGGGGGCAAGGTGAGTGTGGCATAAGAAAAATTGATAGGAGAATGTATTATTACCAGATAGTGTTGTTGTTATTATTTTGGATTTGTATCATTGAAAATCTAAAATCTTTTTAATAATCAAGATCAAACCACATTCGAAATTGAAAATAACTTGTCTAACTCTAAAATAGATAACTAAAAGACTTCTCTCTCTGGCACCTTTGTTTGAATTTTCTTAATATCTGGTAGTTATGTGACATGAACAAGCTACCCAACCTTGTTAAGCTTCCGTGTTTACATCTGCAAAAGAGAAATAATCCTACATAAGATGCTCTTAAAAATTAGAGTAATATTGATAAAACACCTAACATGGTGTCTGGCACAGAACAGACCTGCCGGCCATCCCAGATGCTAAGTTTACCTCATCTTGACTAGATACTTTTACCACTATAGTTTGGTTTACAGGTGGTTTAACTAGAGATGTCCAAGCTGACTGTACATTTTGTTCATTGCTAGGTTTTTCTCCCAAATTTCCTGCCTTTATGAACATGAGCATTCTTATATACTTTGAAGCCTAAGGAAGAGCTAGTTCTGAACACCAAAAGTCTTTGATGCCCTTCAGCTCTGGCCCTTGGCTCAAGGAGAATATTCTAACCTTATCTCTGCCCAGTACAATTTTTGCTAAAGGAAAAGCAACAGTCCTTACCTCTGACCTGGGGAGGGGTAGGTAGGACACTATGTAGCAGCCCCACTGTGTCATTTACTTTGATGATAACCACAGCTACTTTGATGATAACCCCAGCTCCTAGGGAGGGGACAGGAGATGGTGAAGGGAAGAAGTGACTAGTACCTTCTCCTTTCATAGCGATACAGTCATATGACTTTGGAGTCATATTAGCATTCATGTAACCAAAGTAGTCACACTGTTACATCAAGTGTAGTGTCATGTACCAATGTGAAAACTAGGGATATTCAAGAACCATAGAAAATACCTAGAAGAGTTTATGCAGCATATCACTATATATATATATATTCATTCATTCATTTAACTAGTTTATTGAGCACCTACTATGTGCCAAACACATAGAAGATAAATAAGTTAAGGTCTCCTCTTGGCACAGCTCAGCTTGGAAGAGAGACATCCTTACCATTATTCTATAGAGTTATAAATGTTAAAATGAAGTACAAGGCACTCTTGCTTAGGAGAGACAAGGAAGTCATCATTGAGCTGAGATTTGAAGAATAAAAATTTATCACTAGGTAGACAGGTGAGAGGGTAAATGGGTAGGTTGAAAAGAGATTGCCATTCTCACGCATGCAAAGGCACAAAGGTTGCTGAGATAACATGGTGCTTTAATGGGATGGTTTGCTTTAGCTTGGCACTGCTAGAGTTTAGAGTATGTAATTTGGGGTTGCATTATATTCTTATATGCCATACTAGGAGCTGAGGATTTTATCCAAGAGGCAAGGGGCAACTTGAAGAATTTTAAGAAGGAAATAAAAGTCATTTTAGAAAGATGACTGCTGGCAGTTTGGAAAATGGAATGAAATAGAAGTTTGCATAGAGGAGAACAATTGAGAGACCACTGCTATATGTGGGACACAAATTTAAGGGTTGGAATTGACATGACTGATAGTATATGAGGGATTAAAGGGAGAGAGGAGTCTGGGATGACCCCATATTTCTGGCTTTAGAGAATGGATATATGATGGTACCACTAGCTGTAAAACTTAGGAAATATAGGAAGAATAGTTTGGTGGATTGATAAGCTTTTAGACATGTTCAATTTGAGGTATCTGAGGATCGTTTGAGTTGAGGTATCCAGCAAGCAATTAAGCTATCCCTGAGTCAGAAATGTTTCAAAAATAAATGACCATCTATGTAAACAGTCACTCCAGTCCATCCTTCAGAAACTAGATATCATCACATCCTCTGCTGCTACTCACAGGGCTCTCTTCCACTCCCACCAGAGCTGCTGAAAGTGAACTTCCACCTACCCTCAATAAGGCTGAGTACTACTGCAGGAGCTACTCCGAGATTGAAACCCCCTTCCTTTCCCCTTACTCCTGCCATGCCTCAAAAAGGTTTAGCCCTCAAGACTTAGGCTGCTTTTGTTAGTTTTTCAGGTCTGGTTTAGGTTTCATTTTTGTAAATTGGCCTGGGAATTTTATCCCTTATTTTATTTTATTTTAATTTTTTTATAAAAAATTTTTACATTTTTTCCATTACCAGTTACCTCCATTCCATCTTCCACCTCCACCCACCCACCCCCCACAATCACCATACTGTTGTCAGTATCAGTGAGTTCCTTTTCTTTTTTGCTCCATCCCTCCACCCCTAAGCCCCCACCCAGAACTGTCAGCCTGCTCTCTATTTTGCCTGTTAGTTCAGTTTATTCATTAAACTCCACATATGAGTGAAATCATATGGTATTTGTCTTTCTCTGAATGGCTTATTTCACTTAGCATAATGTTCTTCAGGTCGACCCATGCTATCACAAAGGGCAAAATTTTCTTTTTTATGGCTGAATAGTGTTCCATTGCGTAAATGTACCACACCTGTTTTATCCACTCATCTACTGATGGACAGTTGGACTGCTTCCAAATCTTGGCTGTTGTAAATAATACTGCAGTGAACATAGGGGTGCATATATTTTTTTGAATTAGTGTTTCAAGTTTCTTCAGATAAATTCCCAGATTCAGCTTATGAAACTCAACACCAAACCCTACCCCCAAACAATCCAATTAAAAAATGGGCAAAGGACCTTAATAGACACTTCTCCAAAGAGGACATACAGATGGCCAATAGACATATGAAAATGGGCTTAACACCACTAATTATCAGAGAAATGCAAATTAAAACCACAGTGAGACGTCACCTCACACCTATCAGAACTGCTATCATCAATCAACAAACAAGTCCTGGTGAAGATGTGGAGAAAGGGGAACCCTTCTGCACTGTTGGTGGGAATGCAGATTGGTGTAGCCACTGTGAAAAGCAATATGGAGATACCTCAAAAAATTAAAAATGGAACTGCCTTATGACCCAGCTATTCCACTTCTGTAAATTTATTTGAAGATATCCCTTATTTTAAATAGTTTTTCAGTGGAATGTATTTAGAATTTCAAAGTACCTATTTAGAAATGAGACTTTTCTATCTTAATATAATTTTCAACCTATTTGCTTATTAGGCCAAAATTCTAAACATCATTCTAGATTCCTTTTTTCTTCATATCTGACATCCAGTGCATCAGCAAGTCCTGTTTGTTCTTCTGACAGTCTGAGCTCTCCCCATCTCCACTGCCACAATCCTCATCTCTCCATCGGGACTGCTACAGTAGCTTTCTGGTTGATCTCATTATAGTTAATTTTCCACAGCAACCTCAGTCATCCTTTAAAATCGTAAATCAGGTGAAATCATTCCCATGCTTAAAATGGCTTCCAATGGCTTTCTATTGCAATTGGAATAAAATCCAAATTCTTTCTGGTGTTCTAAGCTACATGACCTAGGCCTTGCCTATCTTTCTGATTTCATTTTCCTTTTCCTTTCCTATTGTTCACTCTGCTGTAGCCATACTGGCCTGCTTTCTCTGTCTAAACACAATAGGTTCACTCATTTCATTCTGTTTGGCTCTCTCTTCCCCTAGATTTTCCCATGGGTCTCAACTCTTATTTCACCTCTTCAAAGAGGCCTTCCCTTAACATTCTTTTCTTTTTTCTATTTCACATAGTGTCTTTATTTTTTTTTAACTTAGCTCCTACCCAGTACTCTTATCACTGTGTTTTCTTAATACCCTTAACCCATTTGAAATTATATAATTTATGTATTTATTGACTTTATACTCCCACTATAATATGTGCTCTTTGAAGTAAGAACTTGATGGTTTTCATTCCCGGATTCTAGGACTCTAGAATACTCACATAGTAGGCATTTGATTTTTTTTTTTGTTTTTAGATTTTATTTATCCATTTCTAGACAAAGGAGAAGGGAGGGAGAAAGAGAGGAAGAGAAACATCAAAGTGTGGTTGCCTATGGAGCACCCCCACTGGGGATCTGGTCCACAATGCAGGCATGTTCCTTGACTGGGAATCACACTGGTGACCCTTCAGTTCAGAGTCTGGTGCTCATTCCACTGAGCCACACAAGCCAGGGCAGTATTTGATTCTTAATATTGTCATAATCTCCAAAGTTTCAGAATATCTTTAGACTTTTTTGTCAGAGGGTGGTAGGTATTATAAAAAAGTATTCCTTATAATGCTTAAAAGTTGTCATAAAGCACACTGAATTGTCCAGAAGTTATAAGTTATTTTTTATTCGAAAACTGGAAACTGTGTTGAGATGATAAAGGTTGGATATTGGAAAGAATAAGAACTAACTAGAACTGACCTTCAAAAATCTGGATTAGTGTGACAAACATAACTCTGAGCATTATTAATCATTACTGTTCTTATAGTCAGCAATTTCTTATGTTGGATTTTGTTAAGAGAACTATGGATAGGAAGACATCTGATTGTAGTTCCCAGATGCCTTCAAGGCATGCTAACCCTTCTGTTTGGTTATTTTTCAGGGTACAGCTCGCAGAAAGAAGAAGGTGGTACATAGAACAGCTACAGCTGATGACAAAAAACTTCAGAGTTCTCTAAAAAAACTGGCTGTCAATAATATAGCTGGTATTGAAGAGGTATGATCACTTTGTAAATTATTAAATATGTGAACAAATAACATATTCACAAATAATTATCCACACTTTACTTAAGGTTTTATTTATTCAGAGAGAGGGAAAGGGAGGGAGAAAGAGAGCGAGAAAAACACTGATGTGTGAGAGATATATTGATCGGTTGTATCTTGCATGCCCCCCCAACTCTGGGCCAAGCCGCAACCCAGGCATGTGCCCTGACTGGGAATTGAACTGGTGACCTTTTGGTTTGTAGGCTGGCGTTCACTCCACTGGGCCATACCAGCCAGGGCTAATTATCCACATTTTTTTAAAAAAAGATTTTTTTTTTTTGAGAGAGAGCAGTAAGGCAGGGAGAAAGAAATTGAGAGAAACATCTATGTACAAGAGAAACATCAGTTGGTTGCCTCTCACATGCCCCAGCCCACAATGCAGGCACCTACCCTGAGCAGGAATTGAATTAGCAACCTTTTGGTTCACAAGCCAGTACTCAGTCTACTGAGCCACATCACCTAGGGCTATCTACACTTTTAAATGTAAAATATCAGCTTAGGGGAATCTGATATTATCACTCAGCTATCTTGGAAGGACTGTAGCTATTGAATTTGCTTATTGTATAAAATTGGGTGATTGTCCAAAAGTGATTTTAGTAGACAGTTAAGTAATTCATATTTTCAGACTGAAAGTATCTGCATGTGTGACAAAATTATGGAACTCTCTTGAATTTTAATGTAAAATAAGATTATTTTCTAATAACATAGAAATAAAGAAACCCCAAGATTTCTTCAGATACGGTGGACCCTTTTTTTTCCCCATAAGAGCACCATTCTACTCTACAAGTCTCTCTAATTGTTACCTCAGCCAAGAAGCACTAGCAGTAGCTTTCCATGGATTTTTAAGTAATTTTATTATATTTCAATGATACTGTTTCTCTCAAATATGAAGCCAAAGATTAATATTATTTCAGAAGACACTCAAGAAAAATATTAACAATAACTATTTGTAATGTTACCATCTAGATCTACTTCTATCTAATGATTCCATTTCTGATAGTAACCACTGTTTAAATTGCCACTGCTATAAGTTAAGAGTGAATTATATCATTTTACTATATGTGGTACCACCTCAGCAAAAAAAGGAAAAGTAACCTACTTATATGCTGTATTATTGAGCACCTCCTATCAGAATTTATTATTTACCCCATTACAGATAAAAGAAATCCCCATCACTGTTTCTAAGGACATTGCTGTTTCTCCTTTTTTAGGCCTTAATGCAGGTGTTATTTCCTCCCGGAAACCTTCCTGTAGCACACATACGCAAAGGACAGTTAGATGCCCTTCCTATGTTCCTCCATATGTTCTGTTTTTAATTTTATTGTAGTATTTATTAAACTGAATTGTGAATTCTATTTTGTTGGTATTGCCAGTTCAGTTCTAACTTCTTGAAGAGTCATAGCTTCAGAGCATCACACAAAAATTAATGGTACATGATAGGCATGTACATACTCTTGCTCTTGCGTGCTGGCGTGTGTGCACATGTGTGCTGTCTTCCAACCCTCGCAAACTAGTTGTACAGAGAAAATATGCATAAAGATAATTAACAGTGCAAGTTAATAACTGTAAAATTTCTCAATATTTGAACCTAAGATGGGAAGGAATTTTACTTTTTTCTTTCTTTCCCTCTTTCTAAAATTGATTTTTTAAGAACCAAGATATAACATTTTGCATATCTAAAATAATATTGTTTAGGAATATCTAGTATGCTATATATAATCTGAGGTAATATATTACCTCAAACATTATGGTTTACATTACTATATTCAAAGTAATATTTTTTTCGATCTTTTGAAGAAAATGATATGCTTGATTTAAAAACAGTTATTAGGAGAAAAAAGAAACTATGTCTTAGAAGAAGTACATTAAGTAGAATTTTGTTTTTAATTTGGGGTGTTTTAAACTTGTTACAGAGTGCTGAACTCTGAGGAATATACAGTCTTTTTGTTGTTTCTCAGTTTAAGTAAAATCTTTTGAAAAGACACGACTGCCAAAAATAATATTACTATGTTTCCTATACTTAGACCTTGAAAAACCAAAAAAAAAAAAAGAAAAGAAAAGTAAGTACTCAGTTTGGTGGGTAAGGAGCAGAGAGATCAATGGTGGGTTTTAAAAACTTGTTGAATGCACTTTTACCAAGTAAAATTTTAATCTTACTTTCTAGGCTAAAAGAAACCAGTATTCGTGATTTCTTTTTTTTTTTAAATATTATATTTATTTATTTTTAGAGAGGGAAGGGAGAGAGAAAGAGAGAGAGAGAAATATCAATGTGTGGTTGCTGGGGGCCGTGGCCTGCAACCCAGGCATGTGCCCTGAATAGGAATCGAACCTGCGACGCTTTGGTTCGCAGCCCGCGCTCAATCCACTGAGCTACGCCAGCCAGGGCAGTATTCATGATTTCTTTCTTTTCCTGAAGCTTAATTTAATTCTTCCTCAGAAACTCTCAAAACTGAAACACTATTCAGATTGAGACAAGCTTCTCTGTTTTTTTTTATGTATACATTAGTTTATTGATTTGGTATAATTATATATAGATTTCTTTTACATGTTACCAAAGAGAGAATTCAAAGCTGTTAAAAAGCAAAGGGCAGGGGAGTGTCACAGATGATTTTCATACAAAGACAAGTAAATAACCAGGTTTTAGGAAAGAATTCCTAGGTGAATTACAAGAGTAGAATCCAGAACTAAGTTTCTGGAAATGTTTTATGACCTGTGACATTTGAAGATATTTGGATGTACTTTTATTTTTTTAAGATTTTATTTATTTATTTTTAGAGAGGGAAGGGAGGGAGAAAGAGAGAGAGAGAAATATCAATGTGCGGTTGCTGGGGGTCATGGCCTGCAACCCAGGCACGTACCCTGACTGGGAATCGAACCTGCAACACTTTGGTTCACAGCCCATGCTCAATTCACTGAGCTACGCCAGCCAGGGCTCAAAAGATTTTAATAAAATAAAATGGCCCTAAATTCTGTGGGACAGTCAGGTTGATTTTGAAAGGCCAGAACAGTAGGAAAAGTCAGGCCAGAGATATAGCCCAGACAGTTCTGGGCATCTTTATTGGGGAGCATTACTGGTGCTATTTCTAAACCTTAAGACAGCATCCATGATTTAGAATAAATTCTATATATAGGCGGTGTCCATTCATTCAACAAATTTGAGTGACTATTATGTGCTGGATACTTGGCGGACATACTATGTCTAGTAAGGCATGGTCTCTTATCTCAAGGAGTTCATCTCTAACAAAGTCAAAAACTTGCAAACATAATTTTATCACAACCATTCTAATTACTTATAATACCCCTTGAAGTATAGAAGGTGCATAAATCACCTTAAGTTTAAGAGCATCTGACCCAAAGATTGGATAAATGGGAAATTACAAGGTGGAGAATCAGGAAAAGGGTTTTCTAAAAAGTGAAAATTGCATATGTAGATGCACTAGGCATGAGAGGACAAAATACTTTCTGGTAACTACAAGATGTGTCAGTATTATTAGAGCACAAAATAAGAGCAAGGGCATCTGGTGTTTTGGACTACGAGTCTCAAAAAATGTCTCCTCTGTTGTTCAAGTAGCATCCTTTACATTCAACTACCTATTAAGTGGGAAAACATTTTGACATAAAGGAGCTGTTTGTTTTAAAAAGGGTATAGTAGCTAATTTAATAGTCTGTTTACTTGTCTGCTCCTTGTTCTTACACTGTATGTAGATTATAGATTGTATGATTTTAGACCAAACATCAATAAAATCACCAGAAAAAAGGTAAATTCTCCATATGAAATGCATGCAATTTGCTTTGTGAATTTAGTAAGTTCGTTAGCCCTTCTTTTGCCTCTCAAAGAGTTGGGGAGGTAGCTAACTGATCAGCCCAACAATTCATCCTTTAATAGTTTCTAATCACTTGTGTCTAGGGGCCTTATATAACTGTGTCATTTGCTTAGGAGAGAGGAAGGAATGTTAGAAATAAAATATTCTGGCCTTTTTAACTTCTACTAGTTTATTCTCTGTATTCTAATATTAACTCTCCACCCCTTTCTGGGCCTTTTTATTCATATTTTAAATACAACCTCATTTAAAACAACCATTAATAAATTTCCATTTCAGTCTGAAGTGGAATACATCTTGCTTTTTACACTGAACTCAACATATTTTAGCCTACAAAGACCTACATCACGATGTAAAATACGACTTAACATTTAGCCCTTGGGAAAGAAGCTTGAACAGAAGGAAAACTCTTGAATTTGTTTATTCTTTTGGTTCTCGGTTGACCTATTATTTATTTTGTAGATAGGAAGATATATGTTATCCATGTATCTGTGCTGTTTTCCTTTTACATTCTCCATTTGCCTATATTCTGAGGTAAATAATTTTCTAGAAAGTTTTTATGGGACCACATAATTGAATTTTTATCAGCAAATAAGCATTTTAAGAATGTGAATGAGAAGCAACCTAGGTGCCCGTCAGTAAATGAATGGATCAAAAAACTATGGTACATTTACACAATGGAATTCTATGCAGCAGAAAGAAAGAAGGAGCTCCTACCCTTTGCAACAGCATGAATGGAACTGGAAAGCATTATGCTGAGCGAAATAAGCCAGGCAATGAAAGACAAATACCATATTATCTCACCTTTAACAGGAACCTAAACAACAAAACAAACAAACAAGCAAAATATAACCAAAGACACTGAAACAGAGAACAGGCTGACCAGAGGGGAGATGGGAGAGGGGAGTGAATTTCAGGGGGAAAGGGGAAGGGTTTATAGGAACAAGTATAAAGGACACATGGACAAAAACTAGGCGTGGGTAGAAATGGGAGGGAGATGGGAAGGGCTGGGAGGGGGGGTTTGGCTGAGATGGGAGTAAAAGACAGAAAACTGTACTTGAACAACAATTAAAAGAAAAGGAAAAAGTAAGAAATCTCTAAGTCCAGCTACATAAAAATGAATGTGAATGACATCATAGGAACGAAATTAAACAAAGTTAAGAAACCCAAATTTAGCTCTGAGTTTGCATGTAACCAACTATTTGTTCTTGGGTATGTTGCTTAGCCAAGAGTTCTTGTCTTTAGTATTTATTTCCTTCACAACAGATTGACTAGAAGTTCAACAAATAATACGGCCTGACTTTAGGGGGAACAATATCTATTTCAAGTCTCCTGTGATTTTAACATCTGTAAATTTAAAAAATCTCAAATTCTAGTATTTGAGATTCTTTCCATACCTTGAACTATTATAGAAATCCTTTATTAAATATGTGATTGGTCTTGATTTGGAAAATATAGTCCCAGCATATCTTTATTCTTTTCCCATACTAAAATTATGTGATTCTAGGGTAGGTCCAGAGCAATATCCCATTTCATACCACTGTGCCACCTTTTTTCTCTTTCAGAATTTCAGCTACTTTAACATTAAACTTTTCTAACTAAACTGTAATTATCTTCAGAACTGTATATCTGTTTCTAAAGTTAACATAAACTATTTTTAACTCATGGTATTTGTTACAACAGCTAGATTGAATGCTAACTGTGTATAATATATATAATAGAACCTTAAGTACAATACTGAAAGAGGGACGGGTATAGAATTGAAAAGTGATTATGTCAGGAAAAAATGGGGGAATTATTTGTGCAGTAAAGTTACAGTTTTCCAGGGAATTTGCCTTTATTTTCTCTGTGTTCCAGGTCTTGCCTGAAATTTAGACGCCCCTTTCTTCCCCTTCCTTTCTGGTGCTGTCTATCAGTGGTGGTGATCACCTCTGGGAAGAAAAGCCCACTTCCACTGACCATGGAGAACACTCAGCATCTCTGCTTGATTGTGACAAGGGCAGTTTTTGGATGGATCATGAAATGCTTCTAAAGTAGCCAAGAATTAACTCTCCTAACCTTTTTACATAATAAGCATGTTACCACCAAGGTAACTTACCCAGTGGAGTCAACTACATAGTGGAATCACATTATTTACACATTTAACTTATACAAATTCAGCTCTACTGAAACACAGAAAGTGCACAAGTGAGAGAAAAATAACATTTTAAATAGCTTAATCTTCCTTTTCAATTAGTCCAAGGCCATGTGATAAATCCAGTCTGAAACAATAAAAATTCATATTGATGAAAGCTATAGAAAAAATGTGAGCATGGTTCTGAAGGTTTCCTAGTAATTGATAAAGCATGTCCAGGTGGGCAGGCAAGTGGGTGGGAGAGGTACTTTCACATTTACAAGAGTTGTTGAAGGTTGTTGAGAAGCAACATGCAAGAATTAGAGGAACTGATAAAAATCCTCTACACAGAATGACATGAAGAGAACAAGTTGAAATCTTTGTAAATTTACTGTGTTAAAATGAGTGAAATACCTGATCAATTACATCTCTGAGTGTTCTTTATGGATTTTCAGTGGTTATTTTTACCAGACACTGTTACCCCATTACAACCTGTCCCCTAAGATGCTACCTCACTAAATGGTATCTGTACCAATTTAGTTTGATAGTGTAAATTGAGTAAGATAATGGCTATTTCATTAAGAAGCCAGTTCTTGGCTGATTATTACATTTTTTTTAATGTGGGCATGAACTACTTTCTCATAGAAGTCTTGAATTTAAAATGTAGATTCTCTGACCATCCTAGTAATCTGTGCCATCTACACCATTTTACCTTGTTGTTAGGATCTTTTTCCACCCATACCCACTGCTTAAATAATTACTACCTTGGGATTGCATAACTGCCAAGTTGAGAAAAATAATTAACAGCTATTTTTAAAAAGATACTGTTTTAGTGGTATCTATTTTGTGAAGTACCTTTTTCTTTCATGATCATACAGGTAAACATGATTAAAGATGATGGAACAGTTATTCATTTCAACAATCCCAAAGTCCAAGCTTCCCTTTCTGCCAACACCTTTGCAATTACTGGTCATGCAGAAGCCAAACCAATCACAGAAATGCTTCCTGGAATATTAAGTCAGCTTGGTGCTGACAGCTTAACAAGTCTTAGGAAGTTAGCTGAACAGTTCCCTCGGCAAGGTAGGTATTTCAACTTAGTACCTCTTTTCCTCCCAACCTTAATTAAAGAACCTGTTTATTTTAAAAGGTGTCCCATTACTGGAAGGATTTGCCTGTATATATTTTCTACTTTTATAAAGTTACTTGTGTGCTTCATAAATTATTTAGTTTGTTTCTTTAAATATTATACAATGTGGCATAGGGAATATTTTAGTAGAAATTATAATAGAGCTGAGAGTAATTACCTAAAAGGTAAAGTGCTAGGATTTGCAGGCCACATTAAATAGTCAATTTGATATTCACTTCTGACTAATGACAGCAAGAACATAGTGTTATCACAGAACTATAATTTTTGTTTAATATTGATTACTATAGATGCAACAACCATTCATACTGAATTTCCAAGATAGTTCTGGTTTCAAATGTGACTTGTCTCCCCTAAAAATCAAAGAGCCTATTACTTTAGTGCTCATAATACGTAACTAGATACTTGTTTACACCAAAAGAGATGAAAAACCATCTTGAATATTAATTTTCTATTTGAAGAATATGGAATTTGGAGAATGAATTAACTGTCTTTTCATTCAAGCTAATCTGAATTACTCCATTTTACATATAAGTTTTACCTTCAGTGCCCATTCAAATTGCCTGCTGTATGTAGTATATATCTAATGAAGTTAAAGTTCCATTGATTTTTAGTATTAAGTAAAAAGTATGGTATTAGATTAGACAATATTTAGCTTTTTCTGAATAATTATATAAGATATAGACAGGGAAAAAGGATAAAGTATTTGTAGATGTCTTTGTTCTCTGTGGCTAATTTTAAAATAAACTTTTTGCAGTGTTGGATAGCAAAGCACCAAAACCAGAAGACATTGATGAGGAGGATGATGATGTTCCAGGTAAGTGACAGTTCTTTAGTTTTAAGATTTTTAGCATCCTGCTGATCTCATTTAAATTTACTACATAATTACTTACAATTTTTGTCGATGGTGAGCTCATAAATTTAAATTGATTCACAATGATGTGGATATGATCTAATTAAAAAGATTAAAAGCCTTCTCACATAATACTTAGAATCCAAAATTACCACGCAAAGCTTTGCTGCCTGCATTTATGAATTTGGAATCACTGTGATTATAAATTTGGATAGTTATTATTATAACATTTTTGTGGGAACTATGATTGATATATGAAAATGCTGTCCATTTTAGTATGCATAAATAAAGACTAACATTTCCTTAGGATTATGGTTTTAGCAGATAAATGAGATAGTAGCAAAATGCCACCAATTCATTTCTGCCCCCTTGCCCTATATATTTTCAGGCTAATTCTAGGAAGAACAATTTTGTTTTACTGGGGTTAGAAGTTAAGAATTTTATTTACCTCTTTTTATGTATTTTTAACTCATTTACCTTTTTTTTTTCAGATCTTGTAGAAAATTTTGATGAGGCATCAAAGAATGAAGCTAACTAAAATTTTTTCTGGTTTTTGGAAGCTGGCATGGACTAGATTTAACATCAGCTATGTGGTTCCAAAGTTTTACAGACACGGAGAATATCAACTGTTACTAGTTCAGTAATATAAATATTTTGTATATTAATAATGCTGTTTGTTCAGCATTTTTTGGTCATATAATTTTGCATTTTGCACTTCCTCCCAGGATCTACTCTTTTGGTCAAAATAAGAAGTATTGGTGCAGCTTGAGGGTGTCTTGATTTTTGATTCTTGGTTTTTTTGTTTGGGATATTTTTGGTGTGTGTATGTTTATGTGTGTGTGTGGGTATGTGTATATACAATGGAGAGCAAATTGGAAAACAGTTCTATTTATCCTCCTTCTTCCCCCAGTAGAAATAAAACAAATCTTTACATCTGTTACTTTTAATTTTTTTTCTAATGCATAAAATTAATGAAAAGTGAATTAACCTTGGATTTCAAATCTGAAGAGAATTTTATCCTTGAAGGTTTGGTTTTCATTTGCTTGGTTAACACATTTGTCATACATTTCTCTGGGTTTAAAATGTCTTGAGATATTTTCACCAGCTTCCTGCTGGTGAAATAGGTAGCATATCTTTGGTGCAATTGCCTTAGATTTCACTTACCTAGTCAGACCCAGAAGTAGTTTCTTTCTAAATTCCTTTTTCCCTCCTTTTGACCTCTACATGGCCTGGTACGTCTTTGGAAATGCTCTTCCTCATCTTCCACCTAGCCTCAGAAGAATGTTCTCCGTATAGAGTTAAGTGAGTGCCTAATCCCTCTTTTTTGGGACTTTGTTCCCTTATCTTAAGGCATAACACTTCATCTTCAACTTTTTATTTCCCCCTTGATTTTACAGTTTGGTAGATTTCAAACTGGAATAGCTAGCATGTGCTTGCTAAATAATTTTATGCCAGCCTTATCCTGTATCCTAGCTGTTCTTAATAGCAGGTGCAAAAATGCCTTTTTTTTTTTTTTTATAGTGAGGTTGGAATTGGGAATGTCCTTTTGAATCAGGAAAAAAAAAATAGGCCATATACTCATCCCCCAGCACCAAAGGGCATTCTGTGAAGAGTTATTGGCCTGAGGAGGATTTCTTCAACCACTCTCCTACTCTGGCCTTGAACCTACCTCTAGATTGGATATTATTATTATTGCTGCTCACAGCATCCTCCTGCATGCTTACTAGAGTAATGCTTTGGGAGAACACTGGTAAAACACAGTATTTAATTGTCACCTCCTTTCAGAGGACTTGGAGGTAAGTTGCATTCATTCAAGTTTCCCTCTTGATATCTAATGATAAAAGCTTGCATTTTGCTATATCAGCATTTGTTTTAGCTAATATTTAAGGATAAGATTTAGAAAATCATTTCCTGGCCCAACATCAAACTAACTGTGGCTTAACCTCACAGCCTGTCAACTTTGTTTCAAGCTAGATATCTTGATTTGACATCTAAAGTGCAAGACCAACAACATATCAAGCAATCTGTAAACACAAAGGCAAAGCTCTTGTGTTTTATTGTCCAGACACCTCAATTTATTTTATAAATTTGTTCATTTTCCTGTTATGTTTTATATAATATATGGACTTAACTACAAAATAAAATAACAAAAGAGGATATTTCCTCTTGGCTTCTCTTATTGTTGTCTGCAGAATTTCCTTCTTTTGTATATCACCTCTACCCCCAAGTCTCAAATGAATTTCAGCCCAATCATTTGAAATAATGTTTCATCCATTGTTACTCTAAGTGGTCTATATCAGGGGTGTCAAACTAATTTTCACCAGGGGCCACAACAGCCTCATGGTTGCCTTCAAAAGGCCGAATGTAAGTTTAGGACTGTATAAATGTAACTACTCCTTAACAGTTAAGCAAGAGCTGGGTACTGCCACCAGGTAGAAACAAGGTGCCAGGCCAGATAAAACAAGGTGGAGGGTCAGATTTGCCACCTGTGGTCTATATAGTCCAGAGTTCTGTTCCTCTGTCACCAAAGGACACATTGTGGGGCAGAGATGGTTAGGATGGGCATGAAGTGGTTAAGGACATGTAAGAGATAAAGAGGAAAGGAAAAGGGGAAAGCCTCCTGTCTTCATCTGAAAGATAGGAGGCTGGGTCTTAGTTTAGACTCTGGCAATAACTACATGACCCTGTACAGGTCACCTAATTACATAATCTGAAATTTATCAGTCCAATGAGGTGTTTCTAAATCTTAATGTTTCTTGCTGTCCTGTAAAACTCATTACTGAAAATTCTCAAGGAGATGATTTTATCATCTTTTCAGAAATATCTTTTTATCAATACCCATAAAGCCTTTAACTACTCACCCAGAGGAACTCTGCTATTTCCTTTTATCCTGTTAACAAATGTCTGGCCTCTCTCATGTGCAATAAGCTAGTAGTGTTTTTTTAAAAAGTTTTCATACCTTCTTTCCTGGACAAAGCATATTGAGATCCTGGCTCAACCCAAAGAAATGTTCCTGCCTTCAGAATGAGTAGGCATAGGTAACAGTATGAATGAAACTTTTATAAATTGTAGTGTTCTTGGCACAAAAAAGAATTGCATAGTTTTTTTTTAATATGGGAAGTAGTTACTAAATATGTACTTTTTCCAAGGTTATGTATTTATTGCCAAGATAATTATAGAAGTATTTCTGGGGAAATTCACCTGAAATTTTGGGGGCAATTGAAGAAATGTCTTTTTGCAAAAAAATCAATTCATGGTCTTAATTTTTGTGGTTAGCGCTTTCAGTTTTTGTAAAGCTCATTTATCTACTTTTAGGAAGCCCAAAGTAAATAGTTGAGATCTCATATTTGTTTTACCTGTACTTTTCCCATTAAGCAATGGTTTAAGAATAATACATCAAGTACTTTTTATTTGTTAAGTAACTAGTGTTTATGGCATTCCATTAAATTTTAATAAGTCTACCAGGTTCTTGTGAAAATCCATATTGGGATGTGTTTGATCTGTTTCTTTGTTTTAATTCTGTGTTTATCCCCTAAGTATGCTATATATCTATAATTAAAATGTCATGATAAGCCATAGCATGGTATAGTAGGAAATCACAGGTCTTTATATGGATATCAGTTTCATTACCTACCATGCTGTAACCTTTCCAACAGGACTGCTGCAGTGCCCAACTCCAGGGGCCATTATTTATATTTGTTGTGTTCCAGGGGGGCCACATTCCGTTCGTAGAATACAATGTTAATAAAGCCCCATAATAGTGTTTTAACAATGGCCTTGCTCTCTGAGCCTGTTTTCTTCTCTGTAAAATGGTGGCTGAGTCAAACAGGGTTCCTTAGAACCCACCAATGATAAAGTGTGATGTCTCCCAAACCATGGCAAAAAGGGTCTAGGCACAGCAAGGGTCTGTTCTACACTACCTTACTCCAGTTCATCTTGCATTGCTCTGCCACATAGACTTTGCCTGGATTATTGTAGCCCCCTTATTGGTCTTGCTTACTCCCTCCAATCCTTCCTCTACACAGGAGCCAAATTATCTAAATTTCATATCTGAGCATGCCATACCCAGCCACGGTGATGAGGTGAGCCACTGAAGATGCACATGACTTGCAGTATATGATCCCTGCAACACAGACGCAAGGGAGCTGGGTTATCCTGAACTGACCAATGGACAGCGTCCCTCTGAGCCCAGATCCCAGTGTGTCCTTTCTCCTGTTATATCCCAAAGACTTGTTTTGCTGAGCCCCACAAAATTAAACAAGTTAGCTGGTTAAAAAGACAGTCATCATTTCACTATTTTTGACAAAATTGTTCCAAAAGCTATTGGCGATGCAATATTTATAAATAGCTGTCATAATAATTTTAAAAAAACACCATTCTGTTTCAAGCCTCTGTTCCTTTGCATATGTTTTTACAATAGTATAATATTAAAGTTATTTGGTTTTTAAAATCCATTTCCCACCCAGATCATTGGCAGATGGCATGTCATACATCTTTTATCCCCAACATCTAGCATACTGCCCAATGTGTAGTCTACTCATGATCATAACACTTATTAAATACTCTTGAAAAGAGTCTCATGTAACTCCTAAACAGTCCAGTGGGACAGATATTATAATCCTACTTTTCAAAAGAAACAAAAAAAAATGGTTTAGGAAAGTTGCCAAATGTCACACAACTAATTAGTAGGAGAATCCAGGTTTTAATCTAGATCTATCAAATTTAACAGTCTAAACATCACCCCACACCACCCAACAAATATTTATTGAAATCAGAATTATGTATATGGGGCCCATATCTACACAGTATCCTCATCAAATATCACTGTTAACCTGAAAGTCAAACCTATCTTAATGATTATTCAAGAAGTAAGTTTGAGAGGTTTTTTTAAAGAAGGACTTGTGAATTGTTTATATTCGAGATCTTTGATGGCAGTATTTAGGCAAAAATGTGTAGGTCACGTATGTTGATATTGACATTTGCATTCTCAAAATTTTGCCACATTTTAGTCATACCTTGGCAAATATTCTATAAATTTGAACAAGGTGGTTGTGAATTTATTCTGCACCCACACTTTTTCTGTTTTTAAAAATCAAACCAGTCCACAGAAAATGTTAGAATAAATGAATTGAGCAACATTGCAGAATACAAAACCAACACAAAAATCAATTGTATTTCTATACATCAACAATTAACAATCAAAAAAAATAAGAAAATAATACCACTCACAACATCAAAAATGTAAAATAGTTAGAAATAAAATTAACCAAAAACGCAAGACCGCCAAAAGAAATTAAGACATAATAAACAAAATGGTATCTCATGTCTGTGAAGTAGAAGACAATATTGTTAAGATGTAAATAGTACCCAAAACAATCCCTATCAAAAACTCAAGTTTTTTGCAGAAACAGAAAACCCATCCTAAAATTTACATGGAATTTTAAGGGGCCCCAATTATCCAAAACAGTTGAAAAGGAACAAAGTTGGAGGACTTGCTTTCTGATTTCAAAACTTACTACAAAGCCGCAGCAAGCAAAACAACATACTGGCAAAAAGACATACAGACCAATAGAACAGAATAGAGATCTCAAATAAATCTTTACATGTATAGTCAAATGATTTTTGCTACTTATTAATTTATTAGAGAGAGGGAAAGGGAGGGAGAGAGAGAGAAAAACATTGATGGGTTGCCTCTTGCATGGGTCCCAACTTGGGGACGGAACCTGCAACTCAGGCAGGTCCTCAGACTGGGAATCGAACTGGTGACCTTTTGGTTTGTGGGAGGACAACCAGCCAACTGAGCCACACAGGCCAGAGCTCATTTAAAAATATATATTTTATTTATTTTTAGAGAGGGGAAGGGAGAGAGAAAGGGAGGGAACATCAATGTGTGGTTGCCTCTCATGCACCCCCAACTGGGTAACTGGCCTGCAACCCAGGCATGTGCCTTGACAGGAAAACAAACCAGTGACCCTTTGGTTCACAGGCCAAAACTCAATCAATCCACTGAGCCACACCAGCCAGGACTCATTTTTTAATTAGGTTGTTTTGTTGTTAAGTTGTTACTTATACATTGTGGATATTAATCCCTTATCAGATATATAATTTGCAATTATTTTCTCCCACTCTTTTTCTTCTCATGTGAAGATATGTTTATTGATCTTGAGAGAGAGTGAGAGAGAGAAAGAAACATTGATGAGAAAGAGAAACATCAATTGGTTGCCTCTGGTACACACCAGACTGGGGATCAAATCAGCAACCTAGGTATGTGCTCTGACCAAGGATGGAGCCCACAACCCTTGGTGTACCATGCAGGAGTGTCCAACCTTTTGGTGTCTCTGGGCCACACTGGAAAAAGAGTTGTCTTGGCACACACAATAAATACACTGCAACATGTAATCACAAAAAAAATCTCAATGTTTTAAGTAAATTTATGATTTTGTGTTGGGCTGCATTCATAGCTATCCTGGGACTCATGTGGACTGTGGGCTGCAGGTTGGACACCCCTGGAACGGGATGACACTCCAACCAACTGAGCCACCTGGCCAGAGTTAATATGTCTTCTTAATTTTGGCAAAATACACCAAGTAATAAAATCTGGCACTGATAGCCCATCTGCACACATACTCACACCCACCCTAGCTCCTCCTTTTCTCTCTGGTTCTACATAGAACAATTTTTGAGAGCCAAGTATTCTCCTCCTGTAGTTGGCAGTGTCAGTTAAGTCCTCCGAAAGCAGACACCAAGAGAGATATAAAATGCAGTAAATTCATTGAGGGTACCACCTATGGACAATGAAGGAGAGAAGGAGCAGGAGGTGTGAGTGACAGTGTTCCTTTCCTCTCTGAGCCATTTTCCCTTCCAAAACAAAACCCAGCTAAGCCCAGCATACATATTCACTATGTTTAAGTGCTCCTTTTCCAAGGAGGATGTATTAGTCTGAGTCCTCAAAGAATCCAAGATGGGATTAATTATGCAAAGATTTTATTAGGAGAAGTTCCTATGTAAGGTAAAAAAGGAGGCTGAGAAAGCTGTCAGACCAAAGTCTGACCCTAACTGAAAGAGAGAGAAAGAAAAGCTTGGGTAGAAGCACCCTAGTCTGCCTTATAGTCTGAGGAAAGTTTGGCAAGCCATTAGGGAATCCCCAGGCCAAAATCAACCATCAGAGGGGTCCCATGCCTCCCAGAAATAGGTCTGCCTTAATATTCCTGCCACTCAGTAACTGAATGGGGTTGCCCATAGAGGCACAGCCTTAGTACAAATGCAGTGATGGATTTCACAGTTCAGTAGCTGGAGGATTGCTCAATTACCCTCCCTATAGTTAGAGGTTTGCAAGTCATGTTCTCACACATACTTGGTCAGGCATCTGCTTTATTTTTTTTCAAAATCGTCATCTAAGTTGTGATCAGATAGCTTTACACCTATCATTCTGTTTAATTCCACCAACAAATCTGAGATAGGTACTATTTTTTTAAAAGATTTTATTTATTTATTTTTAGGGAGGGAAGGGAAGGAGAGAGAGAGAGAGAGAGAAACATCAATGTGCGGTGTTGCTGGGGGTTATGGCCTGCAACCCAGGAATGTACCCTGGCTGGGAATCGAACCTGGGACACTTTGGTTCCCAGCCCGTGGAGATAGGTACTATTGATATCCCTATTTTATCAATGAGCAAAACATGGATCAGACAGTTTGATTAACTGGTCCAAAATCACACAATGCACAGGTGTACTAGCTGGAATTTTAAAACAATAGATTTGTCTAACTCCAAAGTCAATAGGACAGGTATAGTGTTTGGACCTGAGTTAGTGAATGAGATAAACAGTCCAACCCACAGGGAACTTAGAGCACCAATAATTCTCCCAGTAAGCATGCTCCACCTCTGCCCCACAGCTTCAATAGCTACCATTCATTGACTGCTTCTCTGTCCTGGTCACTGTTTTAACTCAGTCCTCAACAGCCTCCCTGTTGAATGGGTATTACTAGCCTTATTTTACATATGAAGAAATTGATATTTGAAAAATTATGCTTGCTGGTGGGGAGTGGGATATAAGAGGATTAAATGACAATGGAAAAATACAATAAAGATTAAATAACACAAAAAGTATAGCTATTAAGTATACTTAATATTTATTGAACCCTATATATAAAGTATAGCTAATATTTACTGAGCTCTCACAATAACCTGATGAAGTAGGTATTTTTATTATTTCCTTTTTACAAATGAGGAAACTGAAGCACAATTGCTTTAGTAGCTTTCCCAAGGAAATACAGCTAAGTACATTGTGGAGTCAAATCTAGGTTCTCTGGTTTCAGAGCTTGCTTGCTTACCCACTATGCAAAACTGCAAGGAGAGCTGGATTTGCCTCCCAAGTCTGTCTGATTCCAAATTATCCTGTCTAGGCTATACCTTGCTCTCCTACTCAATTGTCCCCATTCGTTTCTTCTTTTGTGTGGGCGGGCAGACCACGCACATCCTCAAGAAATACTGAGTACCTATTATATATGCTGTATGCTAGGGAAACAGAATATCCGACCATGGTATTATGTAGCCATAAAAAAAAAAGAAAAGAAGGTCTGAATATATTAATACAGCACAGCAATTTTCAACCAGTGTGCTGTGTGACAGGCACACTGGTGTGCTGCAAGAACTTTTGAAACACGCAATATCTGACTGTTTAGTCAGGGGCACTGACCTCTTTTCCCTTAGACTGCCAAATAAATCAACAGAACAGTAGCTGTCTGGTGTGAATAACTCAAATTATACCTATTTTTGTCAAATCAGCAAAAAATATATTTCTTGGTGTGCTGCAGAATTTTAGTAATTAGCTTATGTGTGCCATGAGATGAAAAAGATAAAAAATCACTAATGTAGTGTAATTTCTGGGATATATTATTAGATAAAAAAGCAAGGTGCGGAAGGATATATATCATACATTTCCTATATGTGAGAAAGAAGGGAACTACAAAACAAATGGTCTGAACTCTTTAAAATGTCAATGAACTAACAGGTTAAAAGGGTAAATATTGAAAGACACTAAAGAACTCAACAAACTAAATGCAATGTGATTCCCCAGTAGGACCCAAGATCTAGGGAGGAAAAAAACTATAAACTGTTAAGTCATAAACTGTAAAGGATCTGAGAGATTACCCCACTTGCACAAATTTTTACACACACACACACACACACACATGCACACACACACAAAGAATATGAAACCTCTGGATCTGGGTCAGAGATAAAACTGCTTTTACTGACATAGCAATCTTAGTACCAGTTTTCTGTGCCCTATTTTCCCTTGGGGTAACAGAAAGAGGGCTTGATGTCACCTGCACATACAGTGCAGTTTGTTCTACAGAACAGAAACTTCAAAATTATGAATCTCAGACCTTATTGCGAAAGGCCTTCACAGCTGCCTTCCTTCCCTCCAGAGATTAAGAGACGGGTCTTTGCTTTGGAACATAAACAGATCCCACGTGAGGAGAGGAGGGGAGAGGAGGGAGAGCATTCTACTTCGCCTTCTTGGAACGTAAACAAATTGCTCCCAGGAGAGAGAAGGATTTTTCTTTATCCATGAGTCTCATTTTTAGGGTTGTTATTTAATCACTCTTTAACCCAGGTTGCCAGATTTTCTTTCTCAGAAAGCTTTAACCACAATGCAGGAATGTGAAAAATTTGTGGGGAGTTGTTTTCTGATCTACGGAAGGGATATCAGTGAGATAGTGAATGAAATTTGTACGTGGACAATGTGTTAGACAAAAATATTAAATGAATATTAAATTTCTTGAAATTGACCATCGTATTATGATATATTTTATTTTTTATTTATTTTTTAAAAGATTTTATTTTTAGAGAGGGGGGAAGGGAGGAAGAGAGGGAGAGGAACATCAATGTGTGGTTGTCTCTTGCACTCCCCCTACTGGCAACTCAGCCTGCAACCCAGGCATGTGCCCTTACTGGGAATCAAACCAGCAATACTTTGGTTCACAGGCCAGTGCTGAATCCACTGAGCTACACCAGTCAGGGCCCAAATATTAGTATTTAATTGCCAACTATTTCATGTATATTTTAGGATAAAGCAAATAAATAAGTTAATGTTATTAGAAACTGTGATTTTCATGTTAAGAAATAACAGATCTAAATGAAATAGAATATATAACTTAAGCTTTTATTGGAAAATCAATATTATCTCATATTTTTTAAATGTAAGTTTTCTAGCTCTGTCCACTGAATAAGCCCAGAAGCAATGAAATCCCAATAACAATAAATGCACTTAGTGCCCAGTTGTTGGCTGCTACATATCATTCCCCAATATAAGGAGTCAGGGCTCTTCCAGAGAAATGACTGATTCTAGGTCAGAGGAAGTAAAAGTGAACTTGGGTTATCTTTTTGTTCCAGAAAGTAAGAAAATGCTTAAGGAATGATGGAGACATAAAATCTACACAACGGGCAGCTTAAAGGAATTTGCACTGGCCAAATTTGGAACAATAAGAAAAATGGCAAACTAAAAGTAACTGTCACTATTTTTTGAATATCAAATAAAGAAAAGTCTACAAACTCCACAATGATACTATTAAAAAAGTAAAAGAAAAGAATCTATTTGCTACAATTGGAGGTGACCATTTAACTAACTTACTCTAAAAAATGGTAAAGGAAAAATAATTAAATGTTTTATCATGACTTTAAGGAAGAACTCTAGGGACTTCCAGTCAAGATGGATTAGTAGGTAGACACGCTTTGCCTCCTCAGGCAACCACAAAAAGGAATTACAACTTAATCTCAAAACAACACCCAGAACTGTCAGAAAATGGAATTGTATGGAAGTCCAGCAGCCAAGGATTTAAAGAAGCTACATTCATCCAGATGGGTAAGAAGGGCAGAGATATGGAGATAGGGCGGAGAATTGAGGAGACACAAGGAGACAGTGTGGCATGGAGAGGCACCAGTGGAATGAGCATGGGCAATCCCATATTTGTGAGTAGTAAATAAAAATCAGGAGGGATACCTTGGGAGTCAGTGATCCCAGCCCCAGGCCAGACTGCACAACCCAGGATTCCACCACCGGAAAGACAAATCCCTATAACTTCTGGCTGTAAAAACCAGTGGGGGTTGGGGCAGCAGAAAACACTACCAGATTTTCAGGAAACTTTGCTTAAAAGGTACACATGGTCTTCAAATGGTCATAAACCCATCTACTCTAGGACTCAACACCAGGGCAAAAGCTGGAAGAGCACCAGTCATATATGGGGAGTGGGCAAAGTGTCTGAAAACAGGGCGAGTGCCAGGCAAACCCCTGGAATCAGGCAATAGCACAATCATCTCTCTGAACCTTCCCCCAACACAGAGCCACGGTGCAGTGAAATGTGTTGCCCCATCCTGACAATTACCTAAGGCCCCACCCCACACAATTTACAGGTGCCTTTTATAGGGAGACAAAGTAGCTCTACCTAATACACAGAAACAAACACAGGGAGGCTGCCAAATTGAGAAGATAAAGAAAATGGCCCAAATGAAAAAACAGAACAAACACCAGAAAAAGAACTAAGTGAAATGGAGATAGACAACCTGTAAGATGCAGAGTTCAAAACACTGGTGATCAGGATGCTCAAAGAACTCACTGAGCGCAGCAACATAGTAAAGGAAGAAATGAAGGTTATACTAAGTAACATAAAGAAAAATCTACAGGGAACCAACAGTGAAGGGAAGGAAGCTGGAATTCAAATAAATGATTTGGAACATAAGGAAGAAATAAACATTCAACCAGAACAAATAGAAGAAACAAGAATTCAAAACGCAAGGATAGTATAAGAAGAATCTGGGACATCTCCAAATGTGCCAACATCCAGATCATAGGGATACCAGCAGGAGAAACAGAAGAGCAAGAAATCGAAAACTTATTTGAAAAAATAATGAGAGAAAACTTCCCTAATTTGGCGAAGGAAACGGACTAACAAATCCAGGAAGCACAGGGAGTCCCAAACAAGTTGGACCCAAAGAGGACCACACCAAGACACATCATAATTAAAAAATGCCAAAGGAAGACTTCCAGCAAGATGGAGGCACAGGTGGACGCACTGTACCTACACGCACAACCAAGATTAGAACAACAACAATTTAGAGGCAGAATAACACCCAGAACTGACAGAGAATTTATCTGAATGGAAGTCGGACAACCAAGAAGTTGAAGTAGACCCATTCATCCAGACCGGTAGGAGGGGCAGAGACGAGCGTGGGTCACAGCGCGTGGAGTGCGGGGAGAGCTGGGTGCCTAAGGCAACCGGGAGCAAGTAAGCCATCCGGGGTGCACAGCGGGTGGACCCTGAGTACGCAAGCGGCAACTGGAGGACCCTGTGAGGCTGCAATTGTGGACCAGGGTGGAGCGTGCAGCCCAGGGTCCCAGGGAAGGGACTGGGATCCCAGGAGAGTGGGGCTGCCGCCATTGTTCCCCCCCCACCCCCGCCCCCACATACAACATCACAATGTAGCGACTGGGGTGCCCAGCCCCAGTGAACACCTGAGGCTCCACCCCTCACCGTAACAAGAGTGACCAGACCAGGGAAAACAAAGAGAGAGCGATGGCTCAAATAGAAGAACAAATCAGTGCCCCAGAACTCATCCTTTTGAGTGGCCAAGAAATAGCTAACCTAGCAGATGCACAAGCTCGCAGAATTGGTTGATTTTGGGCGCAAATTACATGAAAAAATGCAGGTTACCATAAAAGAGATGAAGGAAGATACACAAAGAACCAACAGTGATGGGAAGGAAAGTAGGACTCAAAACAATAGAGTGGACCAGAAGGAAGAAAAAAAACAACCAAACAAGAAAGAAGGAAGAAATAAGAATTCAAAAAAACGAGGAGAAGCTTAGGAACCTCCAGGACATCTTTAAACGTTCCAACATCTGAATTATAGGGGTACCAGAAGGGGAAGAGGAAAAACAACAGATTGAGCATGTATTTGAACAAATAATAAAGGAGAACTTCCCCAGTCTGGCAAAGGAAATAGACTTCTAGGAAATCCAGGAAGCTCAGAGAGCCCCAAAGAAGTTGGACCCAAGAAGAAACACACCAAGGCACATCATCATTATATTAGCCAAGGTAAAAATAAGGGAGAGAATCCTAGAAGCAGCAAGAGATAAGGGGACAGTTACCTACAAAGGAGTTCCCATCAGACTGTCAGCTGATTTCTCAAAAGGGACCTTACAGGCAAGAAAGGGCTGGAAAGAAATATTCCAAGTCATGAAAGACAAAGAGCTATATCCCAGATTACTCTATCCAGCAAAGCTTTCATTTAGAATGGAAGGGCAGATAAAGCGCTTCTCAGATAAGGTCAAGTTAAAGGAGTTCATCATCACCAAGCCCTTATTTTATGAAATGTTAAAGGGACTTATCTAAGAAAAGAAGATAAAGAAAAAACATGTATAGTAAAAGGATAGCAAACTCACAATTATTAACAATCACACCTAAAGCAAAACCAAAAGAAACTAAGCAAACAACTAGAACAGGAACAGAACCACAGAAATGGAGATCACAAGGAGGGTTAGCAACAGGGGAGTGGGAGAAGGAGAGAGGGGGAAAAGGTACAGAGAATAAGTAGCATAGAATGTAGGTTGAAAATAGATAGGGGGAAGGTAAGGATAGTATGGGAAATGTAGAAGCTAAGAACTTATAAGTATGACACATGGACATGAACTAAAGGGGGGAATGTGGGTGGGAAAGGGTGTACAGGATGGAGGGAAGGGGGAAAATGGGACAACTGTAATAGTATAATCAATAAAATATATTTTTTAAAAATGCCAAAGGTAAAAGATAAAGAGAGAATCTTAAAAGCAGCAAGAGAAAAGCAGAGAATTACTACAAAGGAGTTCCCATAAGACTTCCACCTGATTTCTCAAAAGAAATTTTGCAGGCAAGAAGGTACTGGCAAGAAGTACTCAAAGTGATGAAAAGCAAGGACCTACAACCTAGATTAGTCTATCCAGCAAAGCTATCATTTAGAATGGAAGGACAGATACAGTGCTTCTTAGACAAGGTAAAGCTAAAGGAGTTCATCATCACCAAGCCATTATTACAGGAAATGTTAAAGGGACTTATTTAAGAAAAAGAAGATCAAAACTATGAACATTAAAAAGGCAACAAATTCACAACTATCAACAACTGAATAAAAAAAAAAAAGCAGTATGCTAAGCGAAATAAGCCAGGTGGTGAAAGACAAATACCATATGATCTCACCTTTAATAGGAACCTAATCAACAAAACAAAGAAGCAAGCAAATTATAACCAAAGACACTGAAATAGGGAACAGGCTGACAGTGACCAGAAGGGAGTGGGAAGGGAATTTCAGGGGAAAAGGGGAAGAATTTACAGGAACAAGTATAAAGGACACATGGACAAAAACAAGGTGGGGGTAGAAATAGGAGGGAGGTGGGGAGGGCTTGGGGGGTGGGCTGTGATGGAGTAAAAGGCAGAAAACTGTACTTGAACAATTAAAATAAATTTTTTAAAAAAAGTAAAAAAAAAAAAAGAAAAGAAAAGAAAAGAAAAACTCAGCAAACAACCAGAACAGGAACAGGATCATAGGTCTGGAGATCATTTGGAGGGTTATAAACTGGGAGGGAGAGAGGGGAAGAATAGGAGACACGTACAGGGATTAAGAAGCATAATTGGTAGGTGCAAAATAGACAGGGGGGTGTTAAGAATTGTGTAGGAAATGAAGAAGCCAAAGAACTTATATGCACAATTCATGGACATGAACTAAGTGGGGGGACTGCTGGAATGAAAGGGGGTACTGGGCAGAGGGGGGCAAAGAGGGAAAAATTGAGAAAACTGTAATAACATAATCAATAAAATATACTTAAAAAAAGAATTCTAGTGCATTCTCAGTTGGCAGCAAAATGTTCTTTTCAAATGTGGGCCAGCTAATAGATATAGAAGAAATGACAGAATTAGAAAATCACCATATTTCAACCACCAATAAAATAACTGGTCACATAAAGCCTCTCAACAGATGCTAAAACTATTAGGTGAAAGTTGTTGTGTGGTACCCAATTTTATCTGTCACCATAGATTACTTGTTAGTAGACTGCATAGATTGCAAAGGTGTGTGTGTGGAGGGGGGAGGGTGGTGATTGGCACCACCTTAAAAAGATGATTACATTTAGCATCAACTTGACATAATGTGCCTCCCAATGCAATGCAACATGAAGTTCAGAGTATTACCTACTAAACAGTCTTGCCAAAAGGTTCGATCTAAATCTAATAAAGCTTTACATTTAACTTCTACTTTATATAAAACAAGACAATCCTGAATGTTCCATCCTTTAAGACAATAGGCCTAGTTTTTCAAAAACATAGTTATTTAAAACAAACTGGGGCATCTTAATCTAAACTGTTTTAGATTAAGAGAATGTAAGGAGCACATTAATCCAATGCAGTACCTGAAATTGGATTGAAAATTGATTTAAACAAACTAAGACATTTGGGGACAATTGGGAAAATTGAATATAGGTTGAATTATAGATAATATTAGGGAATTGTTAATTTATTAGGTGTCATAATGGTACTGAGGTTGTTCAGTGAATATCCTAATACTTAGGAGATTTATCCTAAAATATTTAGTGGTAAAGTATCATGGTGTCTGACCCATTTCATGTAGTTAAAATATACACAAAAGTGAATAAGTCAAAATAGTGATTATTAAACACAGGAAGCTGAGTATATGGATATATATTCAAACTTTTCTAAATGTATTAATTTTTCCACAATAAAGGTTTTTGGGGAAAAAAGACATAGTCTCTCTTCTTAAGGACTCACAGACAGAAGGAGGGGTGAATAAATGAGGGTAAATTTGTTTGGTGAAACATGATAGGGATTCCCAACTTTAAAGCCCATCCTTTTTCTTCTATGCTAATGTTGTTACTTATCTTGTGTATAAGTACTTTCTCCCAAGCTACATTTTTATATAACATGTTACAAACAGAGACCATCTCTCCTATACTGGTCTATTATTCAGTTAGGTCTTGAATCTATTCATTACATTTTTGTTGAGTGGATCCCCTATTAACAACATTTCAATGCTTCACCATCACCTAAAGACCACTAGCCTGGCACTAAAAACCCTTTACCCCAGCCTCATCAATGACCAGGACTTCTAAAATATGTGTTCCCTCACGCCTCTGTACTTTTAAAATCTCTCCTCTGCCTGAAATGACCTTTCCTTTCTTTGATTGTCAGATGCATCCTACTATTATTCAGGACTCAAACATTACCTCCTTTGTAGTCTCGCACCACTTTGTATGTAACTCTGAGCATGTCATTATCATCTTCATCTTCATCATCATCACGAGTACATCCCATGTGCCTCTATACACACATACACATATGCTATCATGAATATCATGACCCTTACAACAAACCTTCAAGGAAGGTATCATCATCCTGCCTGTATAGATGAAGAGACCAGCTCAAAGATGTAAAGGGGCTTGCTTAGTCACAGGCTGGTAAGTTAATGAGCCTGCTCTTCATACCCAGGTATGTCTAAAACAAAAGTCACTGCAATTGTTTTTTCATGTGATTTCCTCAGGGATAGACACTACTTCTGATTTCTTTGTATTTCTCCAAGGTGTACATTGTGTCTGGTGAATAGTAGGCATTTCACAAATGTTTCTTGGCTGAAAAATGAATAGTGCACACCACGTTAGATCCTACTTCAATGTTTTTCTTTCAGTATTTTCTCCCTAAAATTCTCTGCCTCCTCTTTGCCTATTTACCCTCTACTTATCCTTTGAAATGCTTCCTCAAGCCCTGGCCAGGTAGCCTAGTTGGTTAGAGTGTTGCTCTGATCCGCCAAGGTTGTGGGTTCAATTCCTATCATGGCACATACAAGAATCAACCAATGAATGCATTAGTAAGTAGAACAATAAATCAATGTTTCTTTCTCCCTCTTTTCATCTCTTTCTCTAAAAGTCAATAAATAAAATTAAAAAAAGAGTATACCTTAAATCAAAGTTCTACTTTTAGTCCCAGAACTCTTCAATTGCAATTCTAGATTGAATTCTAGATTGTTCTACTGAAATTCCCATATTCTATTCTGTGAACCCCAGATTCTAGTATTGGACATATTCCACTCTGAGAATACCTGATTCTACCAATAGAAACCCATGTTCTACTATAATTTTATAAAACTATTCTATTGGACTATATAGATTCTACTCTAAGAATGCAATACTTTATGTTTGGAATTCCAGGTTATATTCTGTGAGTCCCATATTCTTCCAGTGCACAAACAGATTCTACTATTAAAGCCCAAGATGCTGCTTTTGGAATTATAGCTTCTATTTGGACAAGCACATATTCTATCCCCCAATTTCCAAATTTTAATATTCTAACCCCAGGTTTTATTGCCAAGGCCCAAGATTCTAACATTGGAACTTCAGGTCCTATTCTTGGACTCATATGTCCTACTTTTGAAACATCATGTTATACTCTCTAAACCCGAAGTGTTAAGATTGGGTCTTATATTCTATGACTACAATTTAAGATTTCATTATTGGAATCCAAGTTTCCAATCTTGGAATTCAAGAATCTTCTTTAATAATTCTAGATTCTATTATTAAAACCCCAGGTCTTCATCTCTCCAGAAGATCTGACTATTAAAATCTTAAGGTTCCACTATCAGAAAATAAAATTCTACTCTAGGAATTTATGCTTTACTCTCAGAAACACAGATCCATTATTAGGATTAGATCCAAAGGTTCAGAGTTGAGGCTGAAGTTCTGGTGGTAGAATTTTGCACTACAATTATTGAGATAAAATTGAGGTTCTTCATTTTAAACTCTAATTTCAGAACTGAATAATTTATGTTTAGAACTCCAGATACTATGTGTGAGTCACTTAATCTACCACTAGACATAAAGATTACTCAAAATGCCATTAGAACTATAGTTTCTATTAGTTTCTACTTGTTAAACCTAAACTTTTACTATTGCAATTCAAAGTTCTCTAGATTGCAGAATCTAGAGGTATTCATCATAGTGGTTAAAAGCATGAACTCTGAAGGGACATAAGGAAACAATAAACAAATGGTACTTCACCAAAATAAAAGGCTTCTGCATGGCTACAGAAAATATCAGCAAAATAAAAAGGGAACCAATCGTATGGGGAAATATATTTGCAAATGATACCTTGGATGAGGGTTTGATCTCCAAAATAGATAAAGAACTCACATGACTCCACTCCAGGAAGACAAACAACCCAATTAAAAAATGGGCAAAGGACTTGAACAGACACTTCTCCAAGGAGGACATACACAGGGCCCAGAGACATATGAAAACATGCTCTGCATCACTAGCTGTCAGAGAGATGCAAATTAAAACCACAATGAGATACCACTTCACACCAGTCAAAATGGCCATCATAACCAAATCAACAAACAAGTGCTGGCAAGGTTGTGGAGAAAAGGGAAACCTAGTACACTGTTGGTGGGAATGGGGACTGGTGCGGCCACTTAGGAAAACAGTATGGAATTTCCTCAGAAAACTAAAAATGCAATTACCTTTTTACCTGGCAATTCCACTGCTGGGATTATACCCAAAGAATCCTGAAATGCCAGCCCAAAAGAATCTACGCACCCCATTGTTCTAAGCAGCACAATTTACAATAGCCAAGTGCTGGAAGCAACCTAAGTGCTCATTAGTAAATGAATGAATCAGAAAACCATGGTACATTTATTTACATGATGGAATACTACGTTGCAGAAAGAAAGAAGGAGCTCCTATGCGTCACAACAGCATGGATGGATCTGGAGAGCATTATGCTAAGTGAAATAAGCCAGACAGTAAAAGACAAATCCCATATGATCTCACCTATAAGTGGAACCTACTCAATAAAATAAATAAGCAAGCAAAATATAACCAGAGACATTGAAATAAAAAACAAACTGACAATAACCAGAGGGGAGGGGAGAAGGGATAATGGGGGAAAATTGGGGAAGGGTTGCCAAGGACCATATGTAAAGGACACATAGGCAAAGCCAAAAGGGGTAGGATTGAGGGTGGGAGGCAGGGAGGGATGAGGGGGTGTGGGAGAGTGCTGGGTGAAAATGGAGACAATTGTACTTGAACAACAATAAAAAATAAAAGCATGAGCTTTGGAGGCACGCTGCTTATGGTTGGATAGCATCTCTGTGCTTCCCAGATGTGTGACCTTTGGAAGGTTATTTAACCTCTCAATAGCAATCACTTCACAGGGCGTGTGTGTGTGTGTGTGTGTGACCACTAAATGTAATACAGCAATAACAGTGAAACATGTAGAGGACTTAGAACAATGCTTGGCACATAATAAGGTCTTAACTGTTAACCGTTACCATTGTTGAAAGTCAATTCTAAAAATAATCTAATATGCTAGATTCCAATTTTTGCATTTTGTAAGTTAATATTACATATCAAGGTCCCACTATGACACCTCAAGATTTTCTACTAGAACTCAAGATGTGCTTTCCAAATCCCATATCCCATACTTGTATTTCAGGCTAAGCATTCAAACTTCAATATTGTATTATTGGAACTTAAAGTTCCAATCTCATAATTCAAGACTCAAATAATATAATTCCATGTTTTATTCTTGTGACTCCATATTCTAGTTTAAGAACTCTAAGATTTTTCTCTGAAACTGAAATTGCACCATTGGACCTCTAGATTTTATTCTCATAACCTGAGATTCTATTAGAACTCTAGGCTCCACATTCAAAGCCTGAAATTTGAATGCTGAACTCCCATATCTACTATTGAAACCAAAGGTACTTGGACATTCTGGACATTCTTGGTACTCTGAACTTGAACATTCTATGGTTACAACTCAGCTGCTACTGGAAATACAGTATAAGCTTTACTCTCTGAATTTGAACTCTATGATTAGATTCCACAATTACAACCAGGAAGTCTACTTTAGACATTTCAATAATGGCAATCCAAGACTCTAACTGGAACACCAAGTTCTAATCTGTGACTTTCATATTTTGTTTTTGACCTTCAATTTCAATCAAAGTCTGAAATTCTGATAAACCAAAGTGCCAAACTTGGAATTGCAGATTTTACTGTTTTACTCCAGATTTCATTCTTGTAATCCCAGATTTGACTCTCAGTTTCCTAGCTTCTATTAGAGATTAGAAAGAAAGGTTTCTTGAGAACTTCCCAGGCATAATTACTTGATTATACACTGTACTGAAGTGTGCTCTCAAATTCCTGGGATAATGAATCCCCTGATGAATGGAGTCCTCTGGGAATGGCTATGGGAATAGGGAACCAGGTTGGCTCATGACAAAGTTGTGAGGTTAATGAAACTTCCTACAATTCCTCCCTCTTTGTGGCTCTTCTCCAGATCTCCAGTGACCTTATGCAGCCTCACTGCTTCCATCCGACCCACTTAGGTCAAGTTAGTCTCAAAATATATTTGAAACATTTTTATTTTAAAACATAAATGAATTAAAAATTTCATATAGTATCCTTCCTCTTCATTTATTTTTAAAATATTTTATTTATTTATATTTGGAGAGAGGTGAAGGGAAGGAGAAAGAGAGAATAAGAAACACTGACATGAGAAAGAGAACATCGATTCGTGAATTCTTGTATGCACTGGGGACCGAACCCACAACCTAGGGATATGCCCCGACTGGGAATCAAACCAGTGACCTTTCGCTTTTTGGGATGACACCCAACCAACCAAGCCATACCTGTCAGGACATCTTCGCTTCATTTGAATATTTAAAATTTAAAGCCTCAGCCAAAGAGTGGAAGTTCCTAAAGTTACATTACACGCATTTTCAAGGAATAAGGTGGGTAACTTGGAAGGAATGTCACTGGGCCTCTGGTAGACCCTTGAAATTACCTCACCTAATTGCTTGACAGTATGTTACAAAAAGATTCTGAAATTTGAAAAAGCTTCCTCATTTCCTTCCTCATTTGTAAAATGGCGATAAAAATTCATGCTGATACTATATATAAAAGAGCTTTGTGAACATTCTGTAAACAGTTGTTGCTCTCTCCCTTTTCAGAGGAGCTCGTCCCTAGTGGCTTTGACCATGACTATTGTGCCACCTATTGGACATGCCTTGAATTACACTGTTCGTTTTCTCCTAAGTGTCACTTAACTATCACCTCAGATTTTCTCTGGCATACTTGAAGACCCTTTGGAAAGAAAACTCCCTTGACTAGTTTCAGTGAATTTACAGTATATTATTTAAGATTGGTGAGTTCAACAATTATCACTGAACATTTACCAAGTAGAAAAGGCCAAGGAGAAAAAGATACAGAAGTTTTACTACCTACTGTTGAGGGGTAGAGGGACAAGGCAGTATGTTAAGGAACACTTCATGGAATAGGTGGTCCCCTATTTGGGTCTTATGAAAAGAGTAGGGAAATGAGAGCATTTCAGGAAGAGAGAACAAATGAACAAAGGCACAGAGCTGTAAAAGTACCTTTGGGGATGGTAATTGCTCTGTGTAATCAGAGCATTAGATCCAAGGAAGGAGGAAGTGATGACAGTGATTAATAATCTTTGTTCACAGCTCTTTTAAACATATGTCCCTGACCTGGCCAGCTGGCTATCTTGGTTGTAGCGTTGTCCCATACAAGACTGTGGGTTCTATTCCTGGTCGGGGCACATACCTAGGTTGCAGGTTTGATTAGGATGCATACAAGAGGCAACTGATCAATGTTTCTCTCTCACATTGGTGTTTCTCTCTCTTTCTCCCTTTCTCTTGCTCTAAAGTCAATGAACATATCCTCGGGTGAAGATTCAAAAAAATAAAATAAACAAATATATGTCCTCAAGGGAGGCTTTATAGCAGAACAGTTGACACCATGGACTGTGATGCCAGCTAGACCTCCATTTAAATCTGTTTATATTTGACAATAATTTAACCTCTCTGTGTTTCCATTTTCTTATCCAAACATAAAAGTACCTACTTCATTGGGTTCTTGTCAGGATTAAATATGTTTGTCAAAGTCTTATACCTAGCTAGCACTTAATAACTTTAATAGTTAGTAGTTATCATAAGCTACTATTATTTCATCTATGAGGTAGAAATTACTTTCCCAATACTACAGAGCAGGAAACATGTTAAGTGGCTAAGGTAAAATGCAAAGTTTTTAAGAACTAAATATACCACAGACTTCAGACTGCAAAAGCAGGTTGGGACCAGAGTGTTAACAATTCTGAATGACAGTATAAAGTTTGGGTTTTATACCATGTAGGTTATGGGGAGCCACAGAAGATTTTTAGGCAGGAGGGTTTTAAATCAGATTTCTGTTTTGGAGAGAATTCAAAACCTTCTGAATAAAGTCACTGGGTTTACAATCAACAATTGTAATTACAATGATAATAAACATGTATTTCACACTAATTATGTATTAGGTATGTGGAGGGAATAAATACTTTGTATTGCATTCTTTAAAGAAAATAAGCTGCCCTGGCTAGCATAGCTCAGTGGGCTGCGAGCCAGGCATCACGGGTTCAATTCCCAATCAGGGCACATGCCTGGGTTGCAGGCCACGGCCCCCAGTAGCCGCACATTGATGTTTCTCTCTCTCTCTCTTTCTCTCTACCTTCCCTCTCTAAAAATAAATAAATAAAATCTTAAAAAAAAGAAAATACTGAAAAAATAAAAATAATACATTTAAAAAAAAGAAAGAAAATAAGCTGTTATATGGCATTATGTTGTTTAAAGAAAACTTATGGGAAGCAAGCAAAGGAATGGCTCTCAATATTCTATTTCTAATGTGTTTTTTTTTCCCCCTTAAGTGAAAAAGAGGTTCCATCTTTTTTTCCTCCCCCAGGTAGTTTATAGACATGATCTTCACAGCATGCAGGGCCTGCAGATCTGAGGAGGGAGGGGAAACCTGCCCAAGGTCACAGAGCTGATAAAGTGGCACACCCTCGCCTATCTACTCCAAAGTTCTTGCTCTTTCATCAACATCTCACTTTCTCCCAGTGGTTAGAGGAGATATTTTAAGGCAGGGAGATCCTTCCCTCAAATTACATTCACAGTGTGAGTATAAGGACTAAGGGTGGAGGCTGGGACTCCTCCCTTAGATGAAGAGAAGAAAATAATTCTGAATCCTGGGAGCTTCCAGTCATCTGAGACTTTGGAGAGCAGATGTGAAGGGAGCAGGAAGCAGGGAGGGCCCACCAGTTGGTGACTTCCACCTGCTGAGCCTCATCTCACAGGTAGCAAGAGTTCTGGTGGACCTACTCTGTACCAGACACCTGGAATTGGGGGGTCCCATAAGATTTCATAATATCACTTTGTTATGGTCCCATAAAATCAGAACTCGTAGGCCCCTCAGAAATTATGTCCAGTACCCTCATGGAATAAGGAAACAGGCCCAGAGAGAAGCAATAAGTTGTCCAAGGGTCAAACAGCAGTGAGAGGCAGAATTTAGGACTCCTGCCTTATGGGGATTTACTTCTCTTTAATTCATGCTAAAGTGACTGATAGAAAATCCTTTCCCAAAAGCATGCTTTTAAGAGAATAGAGAGCCCCTAAAGAAGAAAGGGGGTGTAGAGGGAGAAATAAGAGCTTAGAATCTGGGGGACAATTGTCCCCTCTCCAGCCTTCTCAGAAGCAGGCTATGTCTGGGGATTTAAGAGGTTGTCATGTGGGAAGATAGTGACTCTTGTGTTTCTAGCAAGGACCTCCCAGGAGCAGAAGTGAGATTTACCCCCCTTCCTCTAAGCACACTTTTCACACATGGAATTCATTTCATCCTGAATATCCCCAAGTAAAAGGATATTTAGGCCCATCAAAGAGATGGCAGAGCTTACATCTGTGGGAGCTGTGGGCTGGGAATCAGAAGACCTGGTTCTAGCCCCAGCTCTGTCACTATCATTCCAGGTGACCCTAGCAAGCCCTTTTCCCCTCTCTGAACTTTAGTTTTAGTTCTCTCATCTGTGAACTGGAACATTTATATCTATCTTGAATGAGTCTTTCAAACTATAGATTATCAATGTGCAGTTAAACCTTTCTAAGGCCTAAACTTTTCACGTTGTTCCACACTGACTGAAATCTAGGGGTCCTGGTGGCCTGATCTTGTGCTAAATCAATCACACACAGTTCTCTAGCTGACACAATCTCGTCTCACCTCAGAAGTTCCCTAACTAGACTGACCTGTTTCAGAGGCTTTATCATGCTACTCACCCTGACACCTACCCTGGGTTCTGACTATCAGTTTCTTTACTTGACAGATGAGGTGATCATTGTTATACAGAGGAAAATGTAAAAACCAATACAAACGAAACCACTTTAAAGTGGAGTTGAAGCTGCCATCATAGAGGAACTGCCTTGCACATCTTATGTCTCAAACCTTTGAAATGTTTAAACAGGGCAAAGTCACCTTTGAATTGGGCCTAAAGCAAAACTGAATCTCAAACAACTGTTTGGAAAGATAACAAGAAGGTAGATATTATGACTACTGGATTGATGACTACTGGACTGAAAATTAAAAACATTCTTTAGCATTAACATCACTATGTATGCTTTCTATACCTATAGAAATGCCTTCCTTCTATAGATGAAACTGTTCCCATTCTCATCTCATAAATATCCCTTGCCTTTGTCTCCTAATCAAAACACTATTTGGGTTTCTGCCTGAAGGAACAGCTATTCTTTTTGATCTCAAATAAATGCTTGTTGCCTCTCACTTTTGCCTTTCATATTTAGGTTAACAGAAGCATGGCATAGAAGAATCTCTCTGAATCTCAGCTTCCTCATCTAAAAATCAAACAAAAAAATGTAAAAATCTGTAAAACATCTATATAACTGGGTTGTTGTGAGGCTTAAATAAGAAAATATATTTGACAGTATCTGGCACCTATTATTTCAAACTCATCCACTCAAAGTTATCCATCTTCGCTTCTATTACCTGAAGCCTAGTCCAAGCTACCATCTTGCTTTTATTTCTGAGCCTCCTGTTCCATTTCAAATCTTGTTTCAATAATTCCATTGCCTCTCAGCAGCCAGTGATATTTTAAACATAAATTAGATCACACCCCTCCCCTTACTAAAAACCCTCCAAGGCTTCCCACTGAACTTGAGATAAAATCCCAAATTCTTACCATGTAATCTGACTTTTCCCTATCTCTGGTCACATCTTCTTGTCACTCACGGCTTGCTCAGACCACACCAGTGACACTGGCTTATGCTCAATCTCCCAGGCTATTTTCCACACCAGGCCATTGTACACGCTGTCTCCTGGCTGACTGCTACTTGGCCTTCAAGTCCCAACTTACACGTCACATCCTCAGAAAGAGCTTCCTGGATCCTCCTGAATAACTGTTTCTCAAAAATTTCCCTGCCCCTATTATTCTCTTTGTTAACAATCTCATAATGTTCCAGATTTACCACAATTTATTATTACATATTCATTTGTGTTTACTTCTTTATATCAAATCCCAAACACATGCATTGTCTGCTTTCACACCCCTTCATCCCTAATGTCTCACATAATCCTGAAGATATGGTTGTTAGGGAGTATCTATTCAATGACTGAAGAGTGGATTCTCAGTTAGTTTCCTCTTCTCCTTTCTTTACTTATATTATTACTAGACACACAAAATATTCCACAGCTAACAAAAATATTGTTTCATGTGTCAGGGACCATTCATTCATCTTCAAAGCTTAAGAGGATGACCTTTGAAAACTGAGATCTGGGTTCACATTTTGGCTGACACCTGCTGTGTGATCCAGGACAGATTCTTTTAACTTTCTGAACCTCGAGTTCTTCCTTAGTAAATGGAGAAGTTAGCATCAACCTCCAAAGATTGCTATGAAGGTTAAATCAGAATGCATATGAAGCACTTAGTGCAGTGAGACACATTGAGTGCTCATAAATGGTAGCTGTTTTTTAGTAGTAACTATCACCGATAATTATTCTCTGAATACTTCCAGGTCTGTGCTATAATACTTTTGTACCATGGGAGACAACTAAATTATGTGTCATTATACCTGGGTTCCAGTCCTGAAATTGGCTCCATGAACTTGGGCACCCTGTCTCGTTGCACCTCATTTCCTCACCTATAAAATAGGTTTACTAACCCCTACCCTACTCATCAGACAGGACTATTATGGGACTCACACAGGACTGTGCATGTATTGTACAAAGGCCTCATAAACTGTACAAGGCTATATGTAAATGTCTATTATAATTAATATTCTGTGGTTCACCTCCCAAGGTGACTCTGCGTAAATAAAATAATATCAAAGAGATGTTCCAAGTGATTGTGGCCAATGAGAAAGCTTTGGTCAGTATGCCAAATTTGAACCTGATTCTCTCCCATGGGGTCAGGCCTCTGTTTACTCCTGATTGAAGAGAAGCCTGAATACATCCTCAATCTCTTCAATGCCTCAGGGTATAAGGCAAAGAGAGAAAAGTCCAAATATAGACAAGGGTGGTTTGCCTGCCCTATTACTGTCTGCCCACATAGAGAGAGGAACCTGACAGAACTCTTTTTGTGTCCTGATTCTTCTGGCTCCGCCAATCTCCAGGGTAGGTAAACAGCATTGTTAGAACCCAGGAGAGAGGGTTTTTTTTATTAGTTAAGCTGATGACAACCGTTTCACACATTTTTTCTGCCCTTCCTCACTCTGGCACACCATGGAAAACACATATTCTTGGATATCCAGGGAGGTGGTATTAAAATGTAAAAGAACAGCACATGATTCAAATATTGACTATTTTGGACAGGTCCTGGGCTTCATGCCCCCAACATGTAAAGCAGTAAAAGATGTTGGATTCTAGGATCACTCATGTCCCTTCCAGTTGGTGGTGTGCTGATAAATGTTTAATTACCGGCTCTCCGAGTATAGGTCTAACATGAATGTAGGTTAATATTTTAGTTTACATTTAATGGGTAAGATGAAAGTAAAACAACAAAGACATATATTGGAATGTTGCTTCTTTGTAAATAATATGAATGACTTATTTGCTGAATCAGATAATAGTTTTCAAATGCTGGAAGAGTATTTCCTCAATTTTTGCCATGTTTTTCGCAGTGTAACAGCTCTAAATACAATGTAATTTTAAGTTTAACTTGCATTATTAACATTTGCTCTTTTACTTTCTTAAGTCTAAACAATTAACAAAACAAGCCCTGGTGTGTAGCATTTGCCAATTTCTGTAGTATAAGTATTTCCACTATGGTCAATTTCACAAAAGTTTTAAATTTTGACCAAGTCCAATTTATTTTTTTCTTTGCTTGTACTTCTGTTATCATATCTAAGAAATCACGGTCTCATCGAAGGTCACAAAGATTTACATCTATGTTTCCTTCTAAGAGTTCTACAGTTTTAGCTTTTACATATAGTTCTTTGATAATTTTGAGTTCATAATTTTTTGTATATGGTGTGAAGTAAGGTTAAACTTTATCCTTTTGCATGTAGATATCCAGTTGTCCCAGCACTATTTATTAAAGACACATTCTTTCCCCATTCAGTGGTATATGTCACACTACTTGAAACATTGAGAATTAAAGTGCTTTATTTCTTTGTAAAAAATTATCAAGAGTAATTTGAACAGCATTTGCCCTTATATTGTATAACTTACAATATGCATGAACATATTTTCTATGCTTGGAACATGATCCTATTTCTTTAGTTTATATCATTATATCATGTTTATATCATTAGAACCCAGGTATCCAGTCGCTAAACCAGGGTGTTCCCATTGAACCTCATATACCATGCTGTCTCATATGTAATTCTTATGAAAAATATATTGTAAACATCCCTCAATAGTAAGAATATCCTAATACTTTCCTTCTAGGATCAGAGGATGACAGCATGAGTCATCATGGATTGAGTATCAACTATGCTTATGGAAATACCTTTGTTTTATCATTCAGTCAAATTTCACTTACATGAAGGCATTTCATTCATATTATAAATGTTCCCAGTGGTTTTCCTCTCCCTGGTGGTTGGCACACTTCTCCCCTTCTGACTGTGGGAGGAGGTGCAGTGTGCTGAAGCAACACGGAAATTTGTAGTCAGATAGACCCGGGTTGGAATCTTAGCTCTGCCACTTATGGTCACTTTGGACAAGTAATTTCACCTCTCTGAACCTCAGTTTCCTAATCTGTCGACATGTTGAAACAACACTCATTAACTATTCTTTCAAGCCTGCTCCTCCTCCTCCCCTGTTTTTTGCCTGACAGCAAGGACTACCAAGTTGCCCAAGCCAGAAACACAAGTGTCATCTTTGATTTCTCCCTCTTTCTCACATACCAATTCAATCATGAATTTGATGACTTTGCCTCCCCAAATCTCTATTTTCCCTACTGTACCTTAATTCAAGTCATCACCACTTTTGCCTGGATTATTGCAAGACATTTATAAATGGCTTCCCTGTCTCCAAATTTGTGTCCTTTAATCTATTCTCTACACAGTACTTAGAGTGATCCTTTCTGAAATCAAACCAGTTAATGCCACTGACCAGCTTCCCATTGATCATAAGACAAAACCCAAAGCCTTTGATTTAAATTATAAGGCTTTTCCTGATTTGGCCTTTGCCTTGGTTGTCATTGCTCCCCAACCTTGTGCTCGCTGCCTAGGCCAAATCTGTTCTCTCAGCTCTTCAGACACATCATGTCTTCTCTTGCCTCCAGGTTGTTTGTATTCTATTCCTGCTGCCTGGAACATGTTCTCTCCCTACCTACTCCTACCTTCCTATCCCTCCACCCAACTTGCCTAGTTAAGTCTTAGTCACTTGGGTATCACTTCCTCTAAAACACCTTGCTTAACTCCTAAGCTGGGTAAGGGTAAAACACCCCTATTTGTTTCTATAGCACACTGTGCTTACCCCCTAAAATCCTAAGTGCCAACTTTCTCATCTGCTTCTATCAGTAGAGTCTAAACTCCTTAAGGGCAAATATAGTATTTTGCTTACCACAGAACATAGTGCCTGGCAGTTACATAGTAGTGTTCAATATATATTTGACCAACTGATTGAATTAATGAATTAATGAACTATTCTGTGCTTTCATGGCCCAGGCCCTTGGCTCTGTACACTACTAGGTTTCGGAATCTGCTTCTAGCTCTCTTTTCTTCTTTAGGTGACCTATTATCTTCTTGCACCCTATGTAACTCCCAAGACTTTGAACTGTGTATATTCTCTCTTACTGTCAACTTCCTCTGCAGTTCCAATTAGGATAGTGCAAAAAATCCAGGGCATTGTCCAGACCATCACTGCTGTTTGTCCAGAAAGATTCAGATAGTAACAGCAAGCCATTTAAAGAACACATACGATGCGCAATTCCTTGTATATAAGTCAGATATAAGCCTCATTTTACTAATGAGAAAATATATCCTTCTATTCATATCCAATTCTTACTCAGGATTTGAACCCAGGTCTGTCTTGTCCCAAAGCTTTTCCCATTACAGAGGACTGAAAGTGTTATATATCTTATTGTGTCAGGTTTGACAAGAAACATATATGTTGGTAAGGGAGCCAGACAATGGTAGCAATGAGGGAAACCTTTTGGAAGGGAAATTTGGTGATATCTAACAAAACTCTATATGTATTTATCCTTTGACCCCAAAACCCCACTTCTAAGAATTTACCCTTAGATACATGTACAGCATTAGAAAAACACACATGCACAAAATTATTCATTGCAACATTGCCTGTAATACAAAATGCTGGAAACAACCAAAATACACACTCACAGGAGAATAGCTGAATAAACTATAGAAGTGGTTCACAAACATTTTGGGCATAGGCCTCATTTACATGCTTATAAATTATTGAGGATTCCAAAGATCTTTTGTTTATATGGTTGTATCTATTAATATTTATCACCTTAGAAATTAAAACTAAGAAAACATTTTAAACAATTATTCAAAATAACAACAGTAAACTTATTAGGCATTAACACAAATAACTTATTGTAATGAAATACAACTATATTTTCCAAAACAGAAAACACAGTAAGAAGAGTGGCGTTATTTACATTTTGTAAATCTCTTTAATGTCAATCTACGAGGAGACAGCTGGGTAATCATATCAGTTTCTGCATTCTATCTGTTGGGATATATTAGTTGATGTATATGAAGAAAATATGTCCTTAACAGATATGTAGTTAGAAAAGTGAGGAATATTTTAATAGTCATTTCAGATGCTTATGGATATTTTCTTTGAGGCATCAAAATTTGACAAGTGGTCATTTCTTTTTCTGTATTTTTAATATTTATTTTTTGATTTTAGAGAGAGGAATGGAGGGAAGAAGGAAGGAGTGGGGAGGCAAGGAGGAAGGGAGAAAACATCAACTTGTTGTTCCACTTTTTTATGTATTCATTGTTTGATTCCTGTATGTGCCCTGACTGGGGATCAAAACTGCAACCTTGGCACATCAGGATGATGCTCTAATCAACTGTGCTACCTGGATAGGGCATAAATTGTAATTTCTTAAAGATTAGTTGCAATATGGAATCTGAAACCATATCAGTAAATTTGTGTGCTCTGTTCCATTAAAATCCTTTGATCTGTATTACAATTTAAAGAGATATTATACTCATACATATTTTTGTAACATCATGCACTGGCCATTTGATAAAATACTAGTTGATGGAGTTATGCAGGTCTACCTAATGTTGACACATTTCAGTATAGAACATTAAAAAAACACTCTACATTTGTTAATATCAGTATCCATCTTTTCAGAAAAGTTTGGGAAGCTGTCAAGTTCATGGCAGTGAATACAAGTTTTTCAAAATTTTAACATTTACTTGAAAACTTGAATTTTATCATTGGCAACAAATACTGTTAGTTGTTTTTCTTGAAGTGACAGGATCACTTTGTTTATTTCCTAGAAAATGTCTGTCAAATTCCCAAATCCAAATGAATAACCAGAATTTATCTACTGTTCTTTAAAGTGAAAATGATGTTCAAGTAAAAAGTGGTGTGTGTTTTCTAGTTCTACTTACTTACAGAGCCTAGGAGCAATGGTACCATGGTGGCAATGAACACATCTACCATCCAGATCTTGGTTTTTAATATCATTCTCCATTAAATGGAACTAGAGCTTTTAGGGGAAATGGGTGATTCCAGAGCTGAGGATGGGAAGCATAAGGTAAGCTTGAAATGTTAGTGCCAGAAGGTAAGGGAAATGCTTTAAAAATGATGGAGAGCCCTGGTTGGTGTGGCTCAGTGGATTGAGTGCCAACCTATGAACCAAAGGGTCGCCAGTTCAATTCCCAGTCAGGGCACATGCCTGTGTTGCAGGCCAGGTCCCCAGTAGGGGGCATGTGAGAGGCAACCACTCATTGCTGTTTTTTCTCCCTCTCTTTCTCCTTCCCTTCCCCTCTCTCTAAAAATAAATAAATATATTTTTTTAAAGTTAAGAAAACGATGGAAAGATGATGAAAAAACATAAAAGCCAGGTAAATCTAAAACAATTTATGCATCAAAATAAATAATAATGGTAATGATTATATAATTCATAGAATACAATAAAAATTGACAAGTTCATTCATATACAAATCAACAAATTAAAAAATGAATAAATAGAGAAGGAGCAAAAAGCTGCCTCATACACTAGGAAAAGAAAAAATGTATAAAGAATGATGATAATGGAATTAGAAAATTACCACTTGGCAACTATTACAGTAATAATTGTTTCAAGCAAGAATTATCAATGAATGTTAGAATTTGTGGGTAGTCTCCAATAATCTCCTCACAAAATATTTATTAATTATAAAGAACAAAATAATTACTTTTTACTGAATAAACCTGGCAAATATTGCCTTCATTAATTAACTGAACAAAGTTACTGTCACCACTGATAGGACATACTGGTATCACATGCCTCCTGATATGATACATTTAGAAGGAGACAACATCAGTTTTTAGGTATTCCTGCCAAAAATGCATAACCTGAATCTAGTAATGAAGAAACATCAGCCAAACTCAAACTGAGGGATATTTTACAAAATAAGTTGCCTATATTCTTTTAAAATGTCAAGATCATGAAAGACAAAGACTGAGACATTGTTTCAGATTAAAGAAAATTAAAGAGATTTGACAACTAATTATAATGTGTGATCCTGCACTGGATTCTTGGCCAGAAAAAATTATTTTATTTTTTTATAAAGAATATTAGTGGGTCAGCCCTGGCTGATGTGGCTCAGTGGATTCAGTGCCAGCCTGTGAACCAGAGGGTTGTCAGTTTGATTCCCAGTCAGGGCACATGCCTGGGTTTCAGGCCAGGTCCTCAGTGTGGGGAGCATGAGAGGCAACCACACATTGATGTTTCTCTCCCTCTCTTTCTCCTTCCCTTCCCCTCACTCTAAAAATAAATAAATAAATAACTCTTAAAAAAATTAAAAAGCCTTTAAAAAAGAATATTAGTGGGTCAATTAGCTAAATTTGAATAAGATTATAAATTAAATCAGTATTGTATCAATATTAAGTTTTTTATTTTGATAATTGCACTGTGGTATTTGTATTCCTCCTCTTGAGGAAACAGACTAAAATATTTAAGGATAAATAGATCAGAAAATAATCACAACAGTTCCTTTATATATCTGTCTCTCCACAGATATAGAAAAAGAGCAGGAATGAGAGCATATGCATGCATAAGAAAGAGAATATTAAAGCAAATGTGGTTAGATATGGGTGAAAGATACAGGGGTGGGCAAAAGTAGGTGTTCATATGGAAAAAGACATGCAGGTTATGATTATTACAATATCTTTATTACTAATTCAAAAGAATGTCACAATAGTATAGTAAGCCTACCTTTGCTACCTCTGTATATGGGATTTTTTGGTAGTATTTTTTGTACATTTTCTTTAAATCTGAACTTATTTCAAAATAAAAAGTCAAAAAATTCCTGCAAATGTACATTTTGCACCATTTCCTTCTAAATATTATATTTTAAAATACATATATATAAAAAGATAATTGGGATCACACAAATCTTTTTTTACTTAAAATTCTTTTTCTTTTTCTTTTTAAAATTTTTAAGTATTTTAAAATATATTTTATTTAAAATTGTTTTTTCTTAATTTCATATTGAATCATGAGCAGATTTCAATGTCATTTAAAATTTTTTTAAAAGACAATTGTTAATGGATGTATAATGTTTCTTGTGAGAAGGTATTGTAATTCATTTAATTTATAAGGTTTTTCTTATATTTTTATGTTATAAGCCCACAGTGAAATATATAAGAAACATTCTGCATATATCTTTGTTCACATATTTCATTACTTCCTCATGCTAAATTCCTAAAATGGAAATTGTTTTGTTCTTTTTTTAAATGATTCAAATGAACTAATACACTCCCAAACATCCCCAATTTCCTTTTTAAGTTTATGCTGCTCTAATGATTTCTAGCCTGCTCCAGGACTTACATTTTTAGTAACAGACTGAGAATTGTGGGTTTGACTTTTGGCTATGGCTGGTGACTCCAGAGGGGTGTGGGAGACCATAGCTGGCAGCAGCAGGCTGGGGGTCAGTTCTAGGCTGCAGAGCAATCATCTGTTGAAGAGGAGTCTTATTCTTCTGTGGGACCTGAAAGTTAACACGAAAGGTCTAAAAAAGTAACTAAGTGGGTAGGATGCCCTGGCCTGATGCACATCAGGCTAAGCCACAGTTTAGTTTGGTTTAACATTCCCTGAGGTGTACTCTGTGCTGGGATTGGTTGTGGGAACACAGATAAATCAAATACTGATAGGTGAGACATACAAGTAAACATATGTTGACAGTACAATCATGAGTACTTATAAATTGGGAAGTACAAGGATTATAGAGAGTATGGAAGAGGTTTTGTGCCTCCTTTTATACAACCTTTGATACAGTGTGTGCTCTTAAACATGAATAATTCATTCATCTCTCCTTTCTCCTTCTCTTCCCTCTTTCCATTCAGTGCACCTGTAATTTGTTGAGCATATAGGCTAGACCAAAAGGGGTAGTAGTAGAAATTCAATAAAAGCAATAAATAGAATTTATCAGGCTTATTGACCAATTTTCCAGGACAGAGACACAAGAGTTAAATATGACTCCTGTGCCATTTACCAAGCCAGGAAATGGATATTTTTTTGGCTTTATTTATTTTTTAACAGTTTTAATTGACAAAAGGCCTGAATTTTAGAGAGCAAATGTTAAAGAGTCAAGATAATTTTGTTTGGGGTGCTACAGCTTAAATTCGCTTGAAGAAACCATTCTTTTTTCCCCCATTTTTACAAATTTTATTGTTGTCGAAGAAACCATTCTTAGAATGCTAGCTTTCTATAGGATGAATGTATATGGTATAAAAATGAAAGTGGGGAGGTCATCCAGGTTGGGAATATTGATATTTGAGAGTTGCTGGATTCCATTCAGTGGAAATCAATGTGAAACTCAAGAGTAGGATAATCAAATCAACTGACAGTAGGTCAAGGTAGGTTAAAATGAAAAAGAGATTTACATTGGAGGAGGAAAACAGATGAGAGACATTTCAGGAGCAGAGAGCAAGCTGGGTCAAAACAATGGAATGATCAGTGAGGAGGTACTGATGATACAGGCTTCCTCTTTCAGAAACATAACCTGAATAGAAGGGGAGAAAGTGTGAAACAAGAAGAAACTGGTCCTGGGAGCAAATGAATTACCTCATGTCTTAGCTACACCCTGTGTAGCATGATTATTTCTATACAAATGCAGATTTCCTGGTGGTAGTGAACTAGGCTCAGAAAGCACAGTGGTAACATTAGGTTGTCAAACTAATCAAAGTTAAAGGGCCTGTTACTCTAGATTGAAAATTTTTAGTGACAGTAATTTACTCTTACAGCATTTTCTAAATATTGCAGAAAGGACTGTTAGGGCATCAGATGGGAGACCAAAGGAATCTCAGGGTTTACTTTCAGCTTTTCTTTAGGTTGGATGCATTTCACATGGTATAGTACTTAATTCTTAGAGTTGTTGTGAGGCTGAATTATAGTTTCCCTCCAAGCACCAGTTTCTCTGGGTATAAAAAGGGGATAGTGATTTTTTTTTTGTAATGTGACTCAGAATATAGGTGGGGCAGGCACACTTAGGATTGTACAGGGAGAGCATTCATTGATTAGAAGGTTATATTATCTCTAAGATGGCTTCTCAATAATTATTTGAAAGTTCCTGGTGACTTTATGTAATTTTCTCATTAAGATTTGTTATTATTGCTTTGACTGGTAAGGCTCAGTGGGTTAAGTGTTGTCCTACAAAATGAAAGGTTGCCGGTTTGATTCCTAGTGGTGGTATATGCCTGAGTTGGGGTGAGTGAGGGACAACAGATCGATGTTTATCTCACACATTGATGTTTCTCTCCCTCCTTTCTCCTCTCTCTAAAAATACATAAAATCTTTTAAAAAGATTTATTATTATTGGGACATAATAAGGTGAGGCTGCCTTATAAATTTTTTTAAAAAAGAAAATATACTGGTTCTACACTGACATCTGCTGTGTATATGGCAGACTGTCACAGGATCCATTGTATTAAATTCTATTCCTCTTTAATGGATGGATATTATATTACTCCATAACTGAAATTTAGGAAAATTTTAGCCAGATCAAGGATGATGAAGACTAATAATGTACTCATCTTTTGATAGGAATACATTTACACACACACACACACACACACACACACACAGATTGAAAGAGAAAGAACAAAAGCAGGTGGGAACAATCTTGATTTTAAGAAAGCCTGGGAGGGTGTTTTGGAACCAACAAGAATTTGAGTACCTTCCATCAGCCAGTTCCTAGCTTATGTAAATTAGCTCCAGTCTTCACAACAACTAGCAAGGCAGGCATTAGAAAACTGAGGTTCACAAATATTTCACGTGCCTAGGGTCACAAGGCTAAACATGACAGAGCTGGAATGGGTAGTATCAGACTATGTATGCCACCAAAATTCCTGCTCATTTTACCATACTACTTTATGATAAAATAATGTATTTGAAAATTTTGGGACAAGAGGATTTGGCGATTTCTTTCCCCCACTTCCCTTTGACAGCCTTTGTTTCTTTTGTTTTTGGTTCTGATGTTTGCACCTAGAGTTTGAGTGGGATCGAACACGGGGTATTCTGTAAACAGAATGATTCTACAGCCCCACTATATAACAATTTCCTTCCTTCAGAGCCTTACCTGGGATTTGGCAGGGGTGGGGGCGTGGAAGAGTAGAGGTCGGGGCAGCGGAGGGGTTGGGTTTAGTTAGGAAACATGGATAGTTCTTTTCTTACCTTTAAGTCGTTTATGAATTTCAGGAAACCGGTTGACTATTCTCTTGTCTTGCTCGAAATATTTTTTTTTCTATTTTGGGGGAGGCTTTAGGGGTTAAGATTTGGTATCTGTAGGAAATTTCTGTAACGATCTGCATAGTAGATCCCCCAAAAGTTAAGGTCAAATGCAATTTCTTCATCTGTTTTGAGTGAGGATTGTGTGTGTGTAAAAAGGTTGGCGCTGGGTCACTCTTCTTACACCCCAGACACACAGAAGGAATTAGAAGGGATCCCCGCCCCACCTCGAATCACGAGAGAGAAAAACGAGAAGATGCCCTCACACTCCTGCTTGCAGGTGAGGGTCCGAGGAACAGGAACATCGCTGTACTTCCTGAAGTGAGGGGCAAAGGTGCTCGGGGTCTAAGGACTAGGGGTAGGTGGCGGGGGCAGTCAACGTCCGTGAGGACTTAGGGGTTTCCGTCTCCAGGGAGCCGTCTTCTGGGGTGGACCGTAGGCAGTGGGCCGTGCAGGGGGCGCGCCGCCCCCGCCTTCCTCACACCGCGCTCGCCGGCGTTCCCTGCGGCTCGTGCCTGGGCGGCCGCCGCAGTCCTCGCGTCGTAGCCCGGCGTGAGGTCCAGGGGGCGCTGTGGCCCAGCGGCGCCGGCGGCAGGAGCGGCCAAGGCGACGGTGGAGGCTTCGCGGAGGATCCCCGCCCGCGGCACCTCGGTTGTCCCACCGCAGCCGTGCGCGCCCGGCCCGGCTCGGCGGAGCTCCTCCGGGATCCGCTTCGCTGCGGCGGCCCAGGAGCTCGATGCGGCTCGGAGGGTGCTGGGCCTCAGCAGCAGCGGCAACCACAGCCCCTTCAGGAGTGGGAGGCTTCGCGGCGGCGCCTGGGGCTTCGCCGGTGCCCTCCGGAGGAGGCTGGCAGCTCAGGGACGACCCCCCCGGGCCATGCTGAGGCAACGGCGGCTGCCGCTTGAGGTGAGTGTGACGCGGCGCGGTCCCGTGCTTGCTGGCCTTCGGCCTCTGGGGAGGGCCCGGGCGGCAGCCCTCTAGCCGGACGGACGGGGACTCCAGCCGCTGCGGCAGCCTCCCCCACCCCGCGGCTCTGGGGCCTCAGCCCTTCTCCCCGTGTCCCCCGGGAGGCTTGGAGGCTCGTGGGGGGCGACTAGGCCCCGCGCCGCGGAGAAGCCCTTGCCCCGGCCTCGGTTCCGGCGCCGCCCGGGGTGTGGAGCCAGGGGGCTGGCGGGGTCACTGGCGCCCTTCGGATTGGCCCCGCGCGGAGCGCAGCCTCTTATCCCCGGCCCTGCACGTTCATCCCGGAGGGATGCAGAGGACGCCTGTTTGCAAACAGCCTTGGCTTTTCCGCGCCCCACACCGAGTCCCGGAGTCCCTGGGGGAAGGGCGATAGGGCAGGGTGGGAATTGGAGTGCTGAAAGTGATGGGCCGCGAAAGCCCCTGGTACCCTCGGAGTGCCGTTCACGGATCTGCGGGGTTGAAAAGAGCCTTTTGCGTCTTATTTGAGGTGAAATTTCATCACCTGCCGGTACCTCAGTCCTGCCTTCTTCTATTACATTTTGCCTCGAAGCGTGGTCTGCCTTTGGAGAAAGCTCCATCCCAGCTTTGCGATGTTTCTAGATGAATGCTCACAATTATTCATATATATATATATATGTATATATATATATATATTTTTTTTTTACAAAGGTCTGTTCCCTCTTCTTCCCCAATAAGTGTATTTTAATGCCTCAGTTCTCGGTACAAAAATGTTCTATCTAATTAGACCCATAGAATTGATGAGGAAAGGATTTTAAAAGTCGTGCTAACTATCGTAATAACAGATACCTGATGGGAATGGGACATAGTCTAAATTTTAGAAATTAAGTGGTTTGTTCTGATATAAGTGTAATAGAAAAGTTGGTGATTAGTGATTAACCTTATATACCTAAGTCAGGCTTATAGGTATTTTTTTTTATTTTTGGTTTATGATAAATGAGGTTACAAGTTATTTTTGTTTTCCTGTTATGTAAGTTAAGGTTGTAGGATTGATAAGTACTTTTAAACTTTTATAAACAATATACTTATTGTAGAAGCCTTGGAAAGTACAGAATCCCCATAAATATTTAATAATGGGGGAGATGTCACCTATAATCTCAAGGTACATTTTTATGGTCATTTAAAGTTTAAAATGGGCTTATACTGTTGGTGATTTTTAAACTATTAATTCTACATATTAGGTTCAAAGTTAACTGACTATCCATTTTACTGTTTAACATTCAGTCATTTTAAGACCTATAAAATGTTTTACTAAATTACATTGCAATCATAGTTGAATACATCATTTAAAACAGAATAACATGGGTAACTACCTACCTAAAAGACCCCTGACTTAACCACCTGTGCATCATGAGAAGCTCCGGAGATCTAGGGAGATTTGGTGTAGTAAATGCTTTTGAGGACCTATCCTGTTAGATGCAGTAGCCTTGTATTGTTTTTGTAAGATTTTTCTTAAATATTTATGATTATAAAAAAAATTGGCTTGATTAAAAATTTTTTTGGTAGATTAATTTAGGTTTTAAAAAGTCCAATCCAATTTTTTTCAGTGTGTCCCTAAAGACTACCAACATTAAAATCAGTTCAGGGTGCTTATTAAAATACGCAGATCCTGGCCCCCTGAATCAGAATTTCTAGGCATGATGGTGGCCCAAGGATCTTCATTCTTATCCAGCTCCCCTCTTCTTAGTCCTACCAAACTTTGAGAATCACTGATAATAAGTTTAAAGTTAACTAATCTTGGCAAGCTGAGTTGAAGGTACAGTATGTTTTCTAGCAAAGCCTTCAATCATTCTTAAGTGGCAATATATCATTTGTCATAGGGACAGTTAATGGTGTTTTAATCTTAGAAAACTGGTATTTCAAAGGACAGCTGATTCAATCAACAAACATTTGAGAGCCTTTAGTGGTAGTTGTGTTGTAAAAGGATACCTGGCTATTTACCTTGGTACTTAATCTCCTTGGACCTCAATGTCATTATCTGTAAAATGCAGAGTTATGCTTATCTTGCAAAACTCTCAAGGTAGATATATCTGAAAAATTTTGTAATCTATTAAAGATAGTTATAAAACTTTAGCTATTAATTTTAAGTGCCAGGTGCTTTCTTTGGTGTCCTGGGAAACACAGTAATGACCATTGTTTCTGCTAGCAACTAGCTAATTGTGGAAGCAGGACATACTTAGTTAACCGTAAAAAGGCAGGGTCAGACACTTTTTGTAGTTGAGTGGAACATGCTAGATCTCTCTTTAAGGCTTCTTATGTTTAATTCAGTAACTTGCCTTTAAGAATATCAATAATTTTTTAAAAGATTTTATTTATGTATTTTTAGAGAAGGAAAGGGAAGAAGAGAGGGAGAGAAACAGTAATGTGTGGTTGCCTCTCAAGCATCCCCTACTGGGGACCTGGCCCACAACCCAGGCATGTGCCCTGACTGGGAATGGAACCTTCGACCCCCTGGTTTTCCCTCAATCCACTGAGCCACACCACCCAGGGCAGTAATTTTTATGTGTGATCTTTCATTCCTATTCCAGTTCCCAATTCAGTGTTTTTTTTCTTTAAGGAGGTAATTGTATACGTTGCCTGGTAAGTGATAGTTTTATATTAACGCCTTTAGAAAGAATGAGTGAAGATGATCCCATTTCTTCCTCTGTTGCTAAGTTACCACTGTTCATTTCATTCAGTAAACTTTTATTTGGTACCTATAAAGTGCTCGACAGAGATTAGTTGCAAAGGCACAAAGCTTTTTAAAAAATATATACAGTAATTGCTTGCATTTCAACTTAGATTCTTATGTTCCTAGAGGGATGACGTGTGTGTGTGCGTGTGTGTGGTATGTTTTATGGTTAATTGCATGATGTGATGCAGAGTATGGAATCAGATATGGGCAGTAATTTTTACTACAGCTCTTAGAGCAATGTTATGTTTAGAGTTTGAGTTTTCTTAAGTATTGCTGGAGTAATAGCACCTCCCACTGGGAACAGGTTCCATGAAATAAAAATAAGCAAAAGCAATTAGCTTAGTGTCACATAGAAGGTTCTCAATAACTATTCATTTTCATTCCTCCTTTTGGAAAAACAAAAGCCAGGCATTGAAATTTGTGTGACTTAAAACTTGGTAGCTTTCATTTTTTTAGAGAATGAGTCTCCTTTTGGAATTACTTAAAATTTTTGATAGGAAACAATTTTGATCTTAACTTACTACACATATTTTCCATTTCTTTTTTAGCTAAAAATTAGCTATTCCCTGTGTATAGGGTATACTTATTACAAATTATTCATTTTCCGAGTTTTACATGATCTTTACTTTTGCTTGTGTGTATCTCACCTGCCATAGAGCCACATTTTAGTATAATCAAGGAAAGCTGTAGTTACTGAATAGAAATAGTTCATATATTTAGTTTTCAAAAAATGATATCAGTTACTAAACTTACATTACTTAAGAACTGAAGAATCTGTAAAACAGACTTTTCCAACTAGACCAGTGTGGCTCAGTTAGTTGGGTGTTGTCCTGCAAAGTGGAAGGTCCCTGATTCGATTCTCAGTCAGGGCACATGCTTGGGTTGTGGGTTCAGTCCCTGGATAGGGGCACATATAAGAGACAACTGATCTGTTTCTCTCCCTCTTTTTCTCCCTCCCTGTTCTCTCTCTAAAAATAAATAAATAAAATCTTAAAAAACAGACTTTTCCTTACAAACTGCTATGGATTACAGCTATATTTTACAACCTGTCAGATGGGTTTCAGTCTTTTCTGATAATCTGTATAACCCTGGACAAGTTTTTTGCCCCCTTTAAGCCTCAATTTTCTCTTCTACAAAATGTAGCTAATAATACCCACATTATAGGATTACTGTAAGGAATGAATGATACAATGTGTAAATCAGAGCTATAAATCAGTCCCAGCAGTCCCAGTAAGTCCTTGTTACTCTGGAAGTGGAAAATAATACCTCTTGTTTACTTCTATTTGAAAGCACTTGAAAGATCATTAATTATTTATACAGTTTACCACTAGGAAATAAAATCAATATGAACAATTTTAAAGTATTAGAGATTTCTAAATTAAGGAGGAACCAAAGTGTCAGTAGTTAGTATTTTAATTGTGTAGTTAGTAGAAGATCTTACACTTTATAATATTCAATACATTTTTTAAATAAAATAATTGAAACTGTTATTTACAAAATATTTCCTATAGTACAAATTAAGTAGTACTTAACATTTTTTCTTTTGAATTATTGTAAATAGCCCTTTTGTAGAACTGAACTATTGGAAAAATTAGAACAGTATATAATGTTTTGTACTTATGAAGTACTTTTTGAGAGCTTTAATAAAATAAGGTAAAGATGAGGAAATCTCTATGGACACATTGAAATTAAGAAAAGACATTGAATTCATACTGGGCAAGGGAAAAGGAGACCTTAATAAGTATTAATGGGGATCTTATGGCATTAAGGATTTTATATTACAAAACTTTATTTTTTATTATTATATTTTTAATCATTGCCCAAGGATATATTTGTTGATTTTAGAGGGGAAGGGAGGGAGGAAGGGGAGGAGAAAGAGACAGAGTGAGAGAGAGAGATACTGATGTGAGACAGAAGCATGAATTGATTGCCTCCTGTAGGCGCCTGGACCAGGGATTGTTCATGCCCAGAATAGGGATGGAACCCACAACCTAGGTATGAACCCTAACTGGAAATTGAACCTACAACCTTTTGGTTATGGGATGATGCTCCAACCAACTTAGCCATACTGGCCGGGGCTGGGTTGTTTTTTATTTGTTTGTTTGTTTGTGTGTTTGTTTGTTTTGGTCAGCAAATATATATATATAGGTCTTTCTTTTAACTCACTAGTAAACAAAAATGCAAATTAAAGGAACAGTGGAAAACCATTTGATCTACCTCGGCAGTGATTTTTTTATTGTTGACATGGATGTCCCCCATTTTACCCCTCTTTGCCCCCCTGCCTCCATGAAGCTCCCCTCCACCTTTATCACAGTGTTGTCTGTGTCCATGGGTTATGTATATATGTTCTTTGGCTAATCTCTTCCGGTCCCCCCACTCCCTCCCATCAGAGATCTGTCAGTCTGTTGATGTATCCATGCCTTTGGGCCTGTTTTGTTTGTCTGTTTATTTTGTTCATCAGATTCCACATATAAGTGAGATCATATGGTATTTGTCCTTCTCTGACTTGGCTTATTTTACTCAGCATAATGATCTCCAGGTCCATCCATGCTGTCTCAAAGGTTAAGACTGCTTTCCTTTTTGCAGCCATGTAGAATTCCATTGTGTAAATGTACCACATCTTTTTTATCCACTTATTTATTGATGGGCACTTGGGCTGTTTCCAGATCTTGGCTATTGTAAATGATGCTGGTATGAACATAGGGATGTGTAAATTCTTCCTGATCAATGTTTCAGATTGTTAGGATATATTCCCAGAAGTGGAACGGCAGTTCCATTTTTTTATTTTTTTGAGAAAACTCTATACTGTTTTCCATAGTGGCTGCACCAGTATGCATTCCCACCAGCAGTGTACTAGGGTTCCCGTTTATGGACATCCTCACCACTACTTGCTGTTTTTTTGATTTATTGATGGTAGCAGACATTCTGGCAGGTGTGAGGTGGTACCTCGTTGTAGTCTTAATTTGGATTTCTCTGATGATTAGCATACATTTGCTTTAAGCTTAAAACATACTTACGTAGACCTAGGCTTGTGACTATAATAATTTTTTAGTAGGAAATTCTATAGTGATTTGTCATCATTTCTCTTTTTATTATTTAGGTGATATATCCTTAAGGATACATTTCTTAATATCTATTATGGTAGTTTTTTTGTATTTAAAAAAATCCTCACCCAAGGATATGTTTCTGATTTTAGAGAGAGAGAAAGTAAGAGAGAGAGAAACATCAGTTGGTTGCCTCCCGTATGCCCTCCAACCAGGGATCTAACCTGCAACGTTTCAGTGCACAGGCAGGGCTGTTGCATTTTTAAAAAAGTATCCTGGCCAATGTGGCTCACTTGGTTGGTACATCTTCCTGTGCACTGAAAGGTTGTGGGTTCCCTTTCTGGTCAGGGTGTGTACTGAAGGGAACCAATTGGTGTTTCTCTCTACCATCCATGTTTCTCTCTCTCTCCCCCTCTCCACCCTGCCCCCCATCTTTCTTTCTTCCTCTCCCTTCCTCTTTCTCTAAAAAAGCAATAAAGCTCTGGCCAGTGTGGCTCAGTTGGTTGGGCATCATACTGCAAAGTGGAAAGTCATCAGTTCAATTCTGGTAGGGCCTGGTCTCTGGTTGGGGTATGTGCTAGAGGCAACCAATTGATATTTCTCTCTCATTTCTATGTTTCTCTTTCCTCTCTTTCTCCCTCATGTCCCCTCTCTCTAAATAATAAATAATAAAATATTAAAAAATAATTTGTTAAAAAAAGCAATGAAAAAAATGTCCTCAGGTAAGGATAAAAAAAATAAAGAAAAATGATAACACAGAAGTAGTTAATGTATGCCCTAGATTTAAAAAAATTAATTACGACTTCCGGCAAGATGGAGGAATAGGTGGATGCACCGTACCTCCTCGTACAACCAAGATTAGAAAACCAATAATTTACAACAATAATTTACTATCAGAATAACACCCAGATCCGGCAGAGGATTTATCTGAATGGAAGTCGGGCAGCCAAGAGGTTGAAGTAGACGCGTTCATCCGGACTGGTAGGAGAAGACGAGCCGGCGGGCGCGGGGCTGGCTCGGGCCAGCGACACGCGGAGGTCGGGGGAAGGTTTGGCGCGAAATCGGCGCAAAAGCCATCGGGCGCGTAAGAAGACAGCGGTGATCCCTGAGTACGCAAGCTGCGGCTGGCAGACCCAGAGGGGCAGCGATTGTGGACCAGGGCAGAACTCGCGGCCCGGAAGCCCAGACAAGGGTCTGAGTCCAGGGGAACGGAACTACCACCATTGTTTTCTCCCGCCCTGCTCCCGCCCCGCCCCCACGTATAACGTCACAATCTAGCGACGGGGGTGCCCAGCCCCGGTGAGCACCTAAGGCTCCGCCCCCCCACCGTAACAAGAGCAACCAGACCGAAAAAAAAAAAAAGGAGAGACAGGGGGGAAAAAAAAAAACAAACCATGTTTTCACCAGAGCAGATCAGTCCCCCAGGACTCATCCTTTTGAGCGACCAAGAATTAGCCAGTCTATCAGATGCGCAGTTCAAAACACTGGTGATCAGAAAGCTCACAGAACTGGTGGATTTTGGACGAAATTTAGATGAAAGAATGCAGATTACCATAAAACAGATGCAGGAAGACACGCGGAGGAGAGCCAATAGTGAAAGGAAGGAATATGAGTCTCAAAACAATACAGTGGACCAGAAGGAAGATAGAATCAACCAAGCAGGAAAGCATGATGAAATAAGAATTCAAAAAATTGAGGAAAAGATTAAGAGCATCCAAGACACCTTTAAACGTTCCAATATCCGAATTATAGGGGTACCAGAATCGGAAGGGGAAAAGCAACAGATTGAGCACGTATTTGAACAAATAATAAAGGAGAACTTCCCCAATCTGGCAAAGGGAACAGTCTTCCAAGAAATCCAAGAAGCTCAGAGAGCCCCAAAGAAGTTGGACCCAAGAAGAAACACACCAAGGCACATCATAATTACATTAGCCAAGGTAAAAACGAAGGAGAGAATCCTAGAAGCAGCAAGAGGTAAGGGGACAGTCACCTACAAAGGAGTTCCCATCAGACTGTCAGCTGATTTCTCCAAAGAGACCTTACAGGCAAGAAGGGGCTGGAAAGAAATATTCCAAGTCATGAAAGACAAGGACCTACATCCCAGATTGCTCTATCCAGCAAAGCTCTCATTTAGAATGGAAGGGCAGACAAAGTGCTTCTCAGATAAGGTCAAGTTAAAGGAGTTCATCATCACCAAGCCCTTATTTTATGAAATGCTAAAGGGACTTATCTAAGAAAAGAAGATAAAGAAAAGACATGTATAGTAAAAGGACAGCAAACTCACAAATATCAACAACCACACCTAAAGCAAAACCAAAAGAAACGAAGTAAACAATTAGAACAGGAACAGAACCACAGAAATGGAGGGCACATGGAGGGTTAGCAGCAGGGGGTGGAAGGAGGAGAGAGAGGGAAAAGGTATAGAGAATAAGTAGCATAGAATGTAGGTTGAAAATAGATAGGGGGAGGGCAAGAATAGTACGGGAAATGTAGAAACTAAAGAACTCATAAGTATGACACATGGACATGTACTAAAGGGGGAAATGTGGGTGGGAGGGGGGTACAGGGTGGAGGGGAGAGAAGGGGGGAAATGGGACAACTGTAAAAGCATAATCAATAAAATATATTTTAAAAAAAGGAAAAAAAATTAATTACATTTAAATGGAAATTTATTACCTTTGAAGGAAAGCATATTAGAAAATAAGATCGAAGAAAATGATAAGACTAGTCTAGAATTTTTCATAAATTAGGGCAAGTTTGAGTATATTCGGCTTTGGTTTCTTCTGGCAGTTTGAAACAATATTAACTATAGAGAGGCTGTAAAATGTGTAGTGAAGAATTACATGTATTTCAGTTAAGTTTAGAGTATTAGGTAAGTCTGTATTTTATTTTTTAGTAGCTTTATTGAGATATAATTCACAAACCACACAATTTACACATTTACAGTGTATAGTTCAAGGGCTGTTAATCACAGAATTGTGCAGACATCATCACTAATTTTAGATATTTTCATCACTCCAAAAAGAAACCCATACCCATTAGCAGTCACTCCCCACCCCCCCCCCCCAGTTTTCCCAATCCTTAGCAACCACTAATGTACTTTCTGCCTCTATGCATTTGCATATCTATTCTGGACTTTTCATATAAATGGAATCACAATTCATTACTGGCTTCTTTTACTTAGCATAATGTTTTAAGGGTTTGTCCATGTTGCAGCATGTATCAGTACTTCATTTCTTTTTATTGTCAAATAATATTCATGAGCATCCTTCATAACCGGCACTTGGTGGAACTGGTTAACCATGTTGGGTGGTGATGGGAACAGTGGTGTGGGGGCTTCAGCTCTGAGAGATTGTATTCTAAGAATATTGCCTAACGAGGCAATTGTAAGCCTTAGTTTTAGCTTTCCTTTAACTGCTAAGACATTTCTCAAAAGTTAGAGTTCAGTGCATATGTAGCTATTAGTGTTTCTAAGGATTCAGGACTGATAGGTTTTAAGGATTCCCATTACATCTCCATGATATATAATCCTACATATATACAGATTTGTCATTCCTTTTTTTTGTTTTATTTTTATTTTTAATCCTTACCCAAGGAAATATCCATTGATTACAGACAGAGAAAGGGAGATAGAGAGGGAGAGATAAATACCAGTTGGTTGCTTCCCGAACATACCCTGACAGGGGACCAAACCTGCAATTTAGGCATGTGCCCTGACCTGGAATTGAGGCTGAGACCAGACGACACTCCAGCCAACTGAGCCACACTGGCCAGGACTACTCTTTATTCTTATATGTAGTATAAGTGTGTTTCCAATCAAGGTATTAAAGTTTTCCAATCAAGGTTAGAGGTTTTTGTAGGACATAGTTCAAGGTAAGCAATGAGTGACTTGCTAATGTTTCTCAAGTTATTTCAGAATAATAAATACTGCAGGGAATGCTGAATAAACAAAATGCAAGTTTGGGACCTTCATTTTCTGTACAGTGGATCACCCAAAGTATTTTTCCACTTGATTTGATCACTATTTGATCCTTTAATGGTGACTTTGAACTGAGTGAGCTGAAAGGCTTCTGCTGATTTGTTATACAATCTTTTAGTTGCTTTGGAAGTCATAATTTCTATATAAAGATACAAAAAACAGTTTTTGGAGTCTTTTTACTAGGGTTAATGAAAAGGTATGCATTTCTATTTATAACATGGTTGTTTTCTAACCTCAGATTAAGGTTTGGTAGTTTATCTGCCAAAATTCCTTTTATTAAAATAAAGAGTAAATGGTATATTTTTTATTATTTCAAAGCACAGCAGAGCCATCTCAAATTCTCTTTATTAAAATAAAAAGTAGGCAGTATCGAAATCTTTTGAAAACATTCTGTCAGGGTTTATGTAAACTTTAGTCTCCATTTTTCATTTTTAATTGAACCTGAAAAACAACCCCCCAAAAGTAATTAAATTAAAACACTTTGAGTTTGAGAAAAACCTTGAAACTTCAAAATACATCATCTGACCTTTTTGTGATTCTGGTGACATAATGACTGTCCACAGGTTCTGGGTTTTTGTGGGTTTTTTTTTTTTTTTTCCAGTTAGTAGCTGAGGTAAATTGTTTTTGAGATCATTATGAGGCCACTCTTAGAAATTTCTGCTCAGTGTTTAAAAAAGAAGGCTGAAACAGCTCTTCATGATTTGGTTTCAGTCTGATCATTCCTCACTCCTGTTTCTGCATGCTTTGTTATACAGTTCTTCCAAGACACCAGGTTTATGAAGTTTTCCTTGATTGCTTTTTACCTTGCATTACTTACATAGTATAAAAGCATTGTCAGCAGTGTGCCACCTTCTGCTAGATGTGTCACATGTGCTATTTCTAATTCTTAAAAGGGCCCTATAATATCCATGTGATTGTGCCTGTTTTACAGCCAAAAGAACTGTGAGGGCTCAGAGAGTTTCAACTTTCCTAAGCCAAACCATATATCTCTGACTATAAAACCCACACTCTTTTTCATCATGTGAACTTCCCCACATGTTCTTTATTTGTTTTATGTTAGGATTTTCTATAGTGCTTGAGGATATGTTCATATTGGGAGAGCATAAAATTAGTTGATTGACTTTGGTGGATATTTGCCTTGAAAGCCTACTACTAGCATGTAGCATTTTGTGTAAGAAAAAGAGGTGTGTGTGTGTATTTTGGGAACTTTAGCTTTTTCATATACTGTTTAAAAAATTATTGCAGTAAAGTACACCATATGTTGGTATTTTTGAAGCAGATAAAAATGACTGCTTTGCTATTATTAGAAAAATATAATAACTGATATCTGGGCCTCCTTTCTCTGATCTGAAAATGAGTGATGGAGTAGATGTTAAATCCCCTTCCACATTTAATATTCTGTTCAGTGTTTCTAAAGAAGAACTGAATGAAAAGATAGATGATATGTGGACAACTCAAGACAATGGTGAGGAAATGTCATTAATGAAGTAACAGAATGGGGATGGGAAGGGTAGCAGTGGGCTGTGGATGGTGGCCAAGGAAGATGGGGAAGCCAAGACTGAGGGATTATAATTTATATAAAAATTTTCCCTGAAACAAAGGAAATGTATTTCTGAATCAAAACATGGAAACTTTGGAAATTAGCCTCATGAATAGCTAATGACTGAGGTGTCTTCTTTCTCTACTTGTAAGCCCCTTCTGCCCTTTTTCGTGATAAGTGTGTATGTGTTTGAGAAACAGTGTATGTGGAGCTGTGTTATATCAAAGTAGCCAGGTCACCAGGAGCACACTTGGAATGAAGCTTTAATATTGCTTATAAAGTAAGAATCCAGTAATTAAAATGGGGACCAATTATTGTTGATAAAGCAAAGGAGGGCACGTTTTACCTTCAAAAAACATGAGATGTATTTTAGTGAGAAAACTTTTATGTAGCCTTCCCATCTTTGAGGTATTGGAGGTGCTAATGTTGATAGACAGATGATGTCTTTACTGGCTGGAAAGTTGTGAAACAGTTAGAAGATTGTCCTTGTTAGCTTCTTCTGGAGTCCCTGCATCAGTGAATCTTAACTTTGGGAAGAAATCATTCTACACTAGGAATGTTTTTTAATCGAATAAGTTTTAGTATACTACTATATCCCTCAGATAGAGATTTGCAAATACCTATTAGTATTTTAAAAATGGAGTAGTAAAAGTAGAGAAACTTGTTCAGCAGTATATTACCCAAACTTATTGGCTGTGGAACCTTTTTCTCCCACATAATACTTGGTACCTTTTACTGATGTCAACTTTTATCTGTTCTATAATGCCTCACACTTAAGTGATAGGCCCTGCCTACTTCCTGAAGGACCTCATTCTATTGTTGGTTACTGCTAATTATTAGAAAATAGCTTTTATATTTAGCCCATAATTTGCTTTTCTCTCATATCTATCCTTCTGTTGTTTTACTCTCTAAAATTACATAAAATAATTACTCTCACCTTATTTTTTAATATATTTTATTGATTATGCTATTATAGTCATCCCAATTTTTCCCCTTTGCCGCTCTCCACCTGGTATATCCCCATTCCCTCCAGCAATCCCCCAGCCCCTTAGTTCATGTCCATGGGTTGTGCATATAAGTTCTTTGGCTTCTACATTTCCTATACTGTTCTTAACTTCGCCCTGTCTATTTTGTACCTACGAATTATGCTTCTTATTTCCCACACCTTTTCCCCCATTCTCCCCTTCCCTCTCCCAGCTGGTAACCCTCCAAATGACCTCCATATCTGATTCTGCTCCTATTCTGGTTGTTTGCTTAGTTTGTGTTTTTAGATTTAGTTGTTGACAGTTGTGAGTTTGTTGCCATTTTAATGTTCATAGTTTGATCTTTTTTTTTAATATTTTATTTATGTATTTATTTATTTTTAGAGAGAGAAGGGAGGGGGAGAGAGAGAGAGCGAGAGCGAAATATCAATGTGCGGTTGCTGGGGGCCATGGCCTGCAACCCAGGCATGTGCCCTGACTGGGAATCAAACCTGCGACGCTTTGGTTCGCAGCCCGCGCTCAATCCACTGAGCTACGCCAGCCAGGGCAGTTTTGATCTTTTTTTAAAAATAAGTCCCTTTAACATTTTATGTAATAAGGGCTTGGTGATGATGAATTCCTTTAGCTTTACCTTGTCTGGGAAGCCCTTTATCTGCCCTTCCATTCTAAATGATAGCTTTGCTGTATAGAGTAATCTAGGTTGTAGGTCAGTGCTTTTCATCACTTTGAATACTTGTTGCCAGTCTCTTCTTGCCTGCAAAGTTTCTTTTGAGAAATCAGCTGACAGCGATATGGGAACTCCTTTGTAGGTGACTCTCTGCTTTTCTCTTGCTGCTTTTAAGATTCTCTCTGTATCTTTTATCTTTTGCCATTTTAATTATGATGCTTCAATTTGGCAGCCTCCCTGTGCTTGCTTCTGTGTGTTAGGTAGAGCTGGTTTGACTTCCTGCCTTAGTAATGTGACCTATTGTAGAAAACACACCTGTACATTGTGTGGGATGGAGCTTTAGGTAATCATCAGGGCAGGGCAACCCCCTTCACCACTTTGTTGCTCTGTGTGTGGGGAGGACTTACAGAGGGGACAGTGCTGCTGTACATTTGCCCTGTACTCTCCCTGTTCGTAGTCGCTTCACTTACTCCGTGTATGCAATTGGTGCCCTTCCAGCTGTTGTCCTGGTGTTGAATTCCAGAGGGGCTGGGTCTGCTTACATTCTAAGTCCATGCAGACCCTCTAAGCAGAGTCTCCTGAAAATCTGGCAGTTTCTTCTGCTGCCTCAACCCCCACTGTTTTTTACAGCCAGAAGTTATGGGGATTTATCTTCTTGGCACTGGAACCCTGGGCTATACAGTCTGGAGTGGGGCTGGGATCGCTTGCTGCCAAGATATCCCTTGTTCCCAAGGTATCCCTGATCTTATCCACCACATGTGAATGTGGGACTGCCTGTTCTGCTGCCACTGCCGCCTCTCGGTGCCACATAGCATTTCTACACCTCTCCACCTGTGTTCATGTCCCCCCACCCCTCCTGCCCATCTGGATGAATGTGGCTTCTTTAAACCTTGGTTGCTGGACTCCATACAGTTCAATTTTGTGATGGTTCTGGGTGCTATTTGTTGTGGGGTTTGGTTGTAATTCTTTCTGCACAAGGAGGCAAAGCATGTTTACCTATGCCTCCATCTTGTCCAGAAGTCTCCGTTCTCACCTAACAGTTGAATAGCTGCATCTCTTTCTTGAGGGGAGATACAAGGGATATGCCTACATGACTGCCACACATAATAAGTGACAAGTAAAAGGTATTATTATAATTATCTGTGGATTAAATTTTCCTAAGTTGCTTTTATTTGCTATAAGTAAAAACTTCTACACATCTTACTTTCTTGGCTATTTTCTGTTGGAAGTGTTGTTTGTTAAGATGTGAAATTAATCTTGTGCTTGGAACTGGAACTAAGAACAGTATTTCAGGTGTGATCTGGCACATAGTATGTGCTCAGTGAATGACAATTTAGATGAACTGTGTTACTGATTAGTACAAGTTGCGTTGTGTAATCCACTCCCCTGCCATCCCATCCCCAATTTGGACTTTTCTAGTAGTGCAGCCTGAGATTACATTAGCTTGTTTCCTGATGGCTTCTTCCCTGTAACATATCATTCAATAGTTTGGGTCTTTCTGAACGCAAATGTAGAAACATATATTGCTTAAAGCATCGTGTTAGATTTAGTTCATTATTCTAATTTGATTCAGACTTGTTGAATATTGATTCTTTGATATAGCAGACCCAGCTGTCACACTTTTCTGCCGATCATACAGATTTTATCATTTTGCCATAAAGGCTCACATCCAAATCATTAATAAAAATGTTGAACCAAATAGAAGGTTAAGAATCAAGCTCCATGCCATTCAGATTGATGAGTATTTATGGTCAACACTATTTAGCCTGTTAAGAATTCATTAACTACAATGATATATGACCTAAATTTCTATATTTTTCCATTAAAAGATAGTGAGAGATTTTGTTGAATAAAGACCTTGCAGAAATTCAGCAGACTAAGGGTAGGCTCTTAGGCAAGAAAGAAAATGAAGTGAATCTATTTGGCTACTCATGACCACCACTTTTGTTTCTAAGTGCGTATTTTGACTTTTATCAATCAGAAATCAGCTAGCTATATGACCTCGGTAAAGTCACTCAGCCTTTCAGGACTTCACATTCCTGAAATAGTATGATTGGCAAGTTCATAGAGACAGAAAGTAGAACAGTGGTTATCAGGGGTTGGGGGTAGTAATGGGGAATTAGTGCTTAATGGATATAGATCACAGTTTGGGAAGATGAAAAAGTTCTGGAGATGGATGGAGATTACGGTTGTACAATATGAATGTATTTTTTTAAAGTTTATTTATTGATTGAGAAAGAAGAGTAGAGAGAGAAAGAGAAACAGACAGACACTGATTGGTTGTTCCACTTATTTTTGCATTCATTGGTTGATTCTTGTGTGTGCTGCAACTGGGGATCAAACCTGCAACTTTGTCATATTGGAACAATATTCTAACCAAATGAGCTACCTGGCCAGGGGTACAGTGTGAATGTATTTAATGCCACTGAAGTATACACGTAAAAATGTTTAAAATAATAAAATTTTTTGTTATATATGTTTTACCACAATAAAAAAAGAAATAAAAAAATAAATTAGGAATAGGCCAGTATTGAACAATGACAACATTAAGGAGCTATTGGCCTCTTCTTGGTTTTACTTATATACATATAACAAAAAGCCCATATCAAACTTAATGGTGAAACACTAAAATAACTCCCATTAAATTCCTATATAAATGCTCATTGTCACCATTTTTAGAGGAACTAGCAATGTGATTAGACAGGGAAAGAAATAAGAGACATCACTGGAGTAAAAAAGAATAAGCAATTAGATAGAGGGGCCCCATTGATCTCCTTTGACTTTGCATTAGAGAAATGAAAGTCCCACTGGAAAGGCTGTGGGATGGAAGCCCAGCACAATCTGTTCAGCAGGAGGGTGTTGTGTGTGTGCCTGTGTATAGAGGTACATGTGCATGTGTGGAAGGAAAAAGAATAAATCAGCTGAAACCTGGAAAAAAAGATTGAATTAGATCAGTGGGCCTACAGAATCACTATTGAGAATAAATAAAGGGGAGACATAAGTTCATGGGGTATGTGGATGGACAGTGATCTTCTGATGACTAACTTCAGTCAAATCATTTAACTTTTCTATGTACTGTTGCTGGGGTTCTGCTGTTTGTAGTACTATAATACATTGGTCTAGAACCCTGTGGATTCTTACAGTAGAAAAGCTTAAGATTTCAGGTTCAGTTCAATAGTTAGTAGTCAGCATAGTTCCTAGAACATAGTAGGATAATTGAGATTGCAAGAAGAATCATTGAAAAGACAGTCATATTAATAATATTAAACTGAGTTGTCTTCTAGGCTGTGCTATCAGTTATCGGAGGGTTGGAAGTATATCTTACATTTTACCTATGTCCTCTTCTTTGATTCCCTTTCTGCTACTGTTCTCTCTTTTGAGCTCCCTGTTTTCTTTGAAGTGAAGATCACGTTCAGTGGAAAAAGTGGCTAGTTGAGTTCATATTATCAAATGCTGTGCAAGTACTTTTTTGACAACCGTCACACTTTGGTGTGCAGCATAAGTGCCTTGTTTGTACTTCTCACTTTGTCACAGAGTAGTAAAAATACATTTACTCAAGAGTTGAAATTTAACAAAATTAATACATTTTTTGCTTCATCTACCAAATGAAACTGGCATCTTTTTTTTTTAACTGAGAGTTCATGGCAGTGAAGAATATGACTAGTATAATTTGATATGGCTGCTTTGATTTGTGCTAAGGTGCAAGCAATTCTGCTCACCATTGCTTTTGTGAAGTGCAAATGTGTCCATCCATGCAAATGTCAACACAGTGAAAAAGGCATACTAAGTTGTTATGTTTTACGAAAAACAGTGTTTTTTTAAAAATGAGTATACTTGACATACAACATTGTGTTACTTTTAGGTGTACAACAATGATTTGATATACATATGAAAATAGTTTTGACATCATATACTTTCTGAAAGAGTCTCATGGATCTATAGGAGTCTGTGGACCACACTTTGAAAACCATTTGGAATAATCTAAACTCATCTCATTTTGGTTTTGGCTGCTTTCAAGCAGCCTGAACTTTACTTATAAGATTACCCAGCTTTTAAAAAATTTTATAAATCATTAATTATTTTTCAGTTATAGTTGACATACACCAAAGGTGGCAAACGCAAGGCCTGAGGGCCAAATCTGGCCCTCCACCTTGTTTCTACCTGGAGGAAACAACAAGCTCCTTGCCCCTGGTTAAGGAGTAGTTACACTTATACAGTCCTAAAATTACATTCGGCCCTTTGAAGGCAACCATGAGGTTGATGTGGCCCCCAATGAAAATGAGTTTGACACCCCTGACATACACTACTAGATCACTTTCAGGTGTATACCCCATTGCTTAGACATTATATAACTTACTAGGTGATCATCCTGATAAATCTCATGACCATATGGCACCATGCGTAGTTACTACAATATTATTGATTATATTCCCTATGCTGTACTTTATTTATATACTTTCATGACTATTCTGAAACAACCAATTTGTACTTCTTAATCCCTTCACCTTTTTCACCCATCCACCTAACCCCCTCCCATATGGCAACTGTCAAAATGACCTCTATGAGTCTGTTTCTCTTTTGCTTCTTTGTTTATTTTGTTTTTTTAAAGATTCAATTGTTGATAGCTATGTATTTGTTGCCATTTTATTCATATTTTTTTAAAGATTTTATTTATTTATTTTTAGAGAGGGAAGGGGAGGAGACAGAGAGAAAGAAACATCAATGTGTGGTTGCTGGGGGTCATGGCCTGCAACCCAGGCATGTGCCCTGACTGGGAATCGAACATACGACACTTTGGTTCGCAGCCTGAGCTCAATCCACTGAGCTACGCCAGCCAGGGCTATTATTCATATTTTTATCTTTTTTTCCCTTATTCTTAAAGAAGGCCCTTTAACATTTCATGTAATACTGGTCTGATGATGATGATGAACTCCTTTAGCTTTTTCTTGTCTGGGAAACTCTTTATATGTCCTTCGATTCTAAATGAGAGCTTTGTAGGTTCTTGCTTTTCATCACTTTAAATACTTCTTGACAATCCCCTCTGGCCTGCAGAGTTTCTGTTGAGAAAACAGCTGACAGACTTTGGAGAGTTCCCTTTTCTCTTGCTGCTTTTAAGATTCTTTGTTTTCAACCTTTTGCTTTTCAATTCTGATGTGTGTTTGTGTGGGCCTTTTTGGATTTATCTTGTTTGGGATTCTCTGCACTTGCTGGACTTGTATGTCTATTTCCTTCACCAAGTTAGGAAAGTTTTCTTTCATTATTTTTTCATATAGGTTTTCGATTGTTTGCTCTCTTTCTTATTATGGTACCCCTATGATGCACATGTTGATACCCTTGAAGTCATCCCAGAGGCTCCTTACACTCTTTATTTTTCAGATTCTTTTTTTTTAATTTGTTTGCTGGTCTGCCTAGTTTGTTTTTAAACTTTTGTAAATTCAACACCCTGGTTAGATAAACTTCATTGAATATTCAACTACTTAATGATTAAAAAATGTTTTAATAATATAGTGCTTAATCTGTACCCTTCTTTGTTTTTATTTTTTATTTTAAAAGGTTTTATTTATTTTTAGGGAGAGGGGGAGGGAGGAAGAGAGGGAGAGAAATATCAATGTGTGATTGTCTCTTGTGTGCCCCCCACTGGGGACATGGCCCACAACCCAGGCATGTGTCCTGACTGGGAATCCAACTGGTGACCCTTTGGTTCACAGGCCAGCACTCAATCCACTGAGCCACACCAGCCAGGGCCCCTTCCTTGTTTTTAATCTGAATACTTTACTGCTTGTTCATACCCATTAATTCTACCCTGATGACTTAAAAACAAAACCCAACTAGTTTTAAGGTTTACATTCCATATTTTCTTACTCTGAACAAATCTCTTCAAGTATAGCAGTTGATCTTTTGACATTTAAATCCTCTGAGATTCATGCAACAAAAATTTTTGTTTCTCTAGCTCCTTTGGGAAAAGGCAAATAAATTTAAGATTGGTGGAATATTTTCAGCAAATTCTTGAAATGAAAGCAGAAGTATTAGTTGTAATGTCATATTATAGTATATATTTTGACATTTAATGCAGTGGTTTTTATGAAAAATTTGGAGTTGCCTTAGGAGTGAGGTGGGACTTTTCTTTAATACAGTCCTTGTTTAAGGAAACTATTATTAAAATTTTTTTAAAGTCATTTTTTAAAAGATTTTATTTACTTATTTTTAGAGAGGGAAGGGAGGGAGAAAGAGAGAGAGAGAAACATCAATGTGCAGTTGCTGGGGGCTGTGGCCTGCAACCCAGGCATGTGCCCTGACTGGGAATCAAACCTGCAATGCTTTGGTTCACAGCCCGAGCTCAATCCACTGAGATACACCAGCCAGGGCCTATTATTAAAATCTTTTATACGTGAAAATTGGAAATAGAAACAAAGTTTTTGTTACAGATTAGATTTCTTTTTTTGTTGTTGTTGAGTTACAGTTATTCTCATTAATCTTCCCGCCCTACCCACCCTCACCTCCCACATTGAATCCTACCCCCACCGTTGTCTTTGTCCATGGGTCCTTTATACATGTTCCTTGACAGCCCTGTCTCTTGAGAGATTTGATTTCTTAATAACAAATTCTAGATGGATTATCAAGATTCTTTCAATGTATTGAAATTTTATTGTATTAACTTTTATCAGATATAATTGGCAGCTGACCAGCCTTAATCTGATCCCTTTCATTAATCTACTCTTTGCTCTTGCTGTTCCCTCTTCTTGGAACTCTCTTCCCCCAGATATTGGTAAAGTTGCTTCCTGACATTCAGGTCTTGACATAAACATCACCTTCTCAATGAGACCTTCTCTAGCTGCCCTAGCTACAATTGTAACCCCCCAATTTTTCCTTTTCTTTTTATATTTTCCTATTTTGTGTGTACCATCTAGTGTGCCATTTTACATGCTTATGTTGTTTATTATCAATTTCCACCCATATAAGTTCCATGAAGGTCAGGGTTTTTTGTGTTTTTATGTTATTGGATTTGGTTTACTAGTATTTTGTTGTGAATTTTTACATGTATAGTCCTAAGGTATATTGGTCTGTAGCTTTCTTAGGTTGTCTTTGTCTGATTTGGTATCAGGTAATTTTAGTCTCAGAATGAACTGGAAAGGGATTCAGAATGAATCCCTCAGAATGATTTTTTTTTTTAATTGGTAGAGATGAGTATGAAGTTTTAAAATTAGTAATTCAATCTCTTTTTTATGTCAATTTTGGTTTTGTAGTTTGTTTCTAAGAATTTATTTGTTTCATCTAGGTTGCCTAATTTAATGCACAGTTGTTCATAGGATTCTTTTATAATCCTTTAAAAAATCTCATATAATTTCTCTAAGGTCAGTACTAATGGCCTTACTTTCACTATTGATTTTAATAATTTTAGTCTTTCTTTCTTAGTCAGTCTAGCTAATAGTTTGCAATTTTGGTGATTGTTTCAAAGAAAGCAACTTTTGGTTTTGTTGCATTTCTCTATTTTATTTATTTCCATTCTAATCTTTATTATTTCCTTTGGTTTGCTCTGGGTTTAATTTGCTCCTCTTTTTCTAGTTTCTTAAGGTGGAGAATTAGGTTGTTACTTGAAATTTTACTTTAAAAAATGGGTGTTTATAGCTATAAATTTCTTTCTAATCATTGATTTCACTGAATCCCACAAGTTTTATTTAGTGTTTTGCCCACATTCTTTTGTTGTTGTTTTTTAAAATCCTTACTCAAAGTTATGTTTATTGATTTCAGAGAGAGAAAGGAAGGGAGGAATGCAGGGAGGAAGGGAGAGAGAAAAAAAAAGAAACAAATAAACATCATAACATCATATTGGTTGCCTCCTGTAGGAGCCCCATCTGGGGGGGTTTGAATCTGCAACCTAGGTATGTGCTCTGACCAGGAATTGACCTGCAGACATTTGGTGTATGGGATGCTACTCCAACCAACTGAGATACCCAGCCAGAGCTGTGATTGCATTCTTATTAAGCTTAAAGTATTTCTAATTTTCCTTGTGATTTATTATTTGACCTGTTGGTGTTTTTAGTGAGCTAGTTAATTTCCACAGGTTTTTAAAATTTTTCAAATTTTCTTCTGTTAATTGGTTTCTAATTTTATTCCATTATGGTCAGAAAACAAACTTTATACTGTGTCAATCCTTTTAAATTTATTGAGACTTGTTTTGTGACTTAATTTATGGCCTCTGACCTATTCGCACTTGAGAAGAATGTATATTATGCTGTTGTTGAATTTGGTATTCTGTAGATGTCTGTTAAGTTTAGATGTTTTATAATGTTCATGGTTTCTATTTCCATGCTAATTTTCTCCCTAGTTGTTTTGTCCATTATTGAAAGTGGAATATTGAAACCTAGAACTATTGTTGAATTTTCTATTTCTCCCTTCATTTCTATCAGTTTATATTTCATGTGTCTTGGTGCTCTGTTGTTAGATACTCTAACTTTAATTCTGATGTATAATATGAATTGGACTATGTGTTAAAAATTTGATAACTAGCCCTAGCTGGTGTGGCTCAGTGGATTGAGTGCTGGCATGTGAACCAAAGAGTCACTGGTTCTATTCCCAGTCAGTGCTCATGCCTGGGTTTCAAGCCAGGTTCCCAGTATCAGGTGCTTGAGAGGCAACCACACATTGATGTTTCTTTCTCTCTCTTTCTCCCTCCCTTCTTCTCTCTCTAAAAATATATGCATAAAATCTTCAAAATTTTTGATAACTGAATAAAACATTGATTCCATAATGTGTGCTGTGAACAATGAATGGAATTTGTTTCAATATAGCTTTGATGCTTAAATGATTTTGACTAGTAGTTATGTATTGTTATATATAGATTACATAAAGAAGTACTTTCCTCTGAGAAGACTCTTAAATTCACTGGGACAGTGATTCATTTTATAGGTTTATGAGCATGTAAGGCACAGTGAATTGTAGCAGTTTGAACATACTTGAGATAAAGTGTTTAAATAACTACTTTGCCAATGTATTAATTTTTATTGAGAGAAAAGGTCATGTAACAGCATAATATTCCTTGACTGTTCCTGGAAGAATTTGAGTCAGTACCAATTATTATAAAACTGTTAACAGTATCTACCTCTTGTACAAACAAGTCCTAAGTCATATCTGGATTAGGAGGAAGAACCAAATAGAGGAGTACCCATTATGTTATATTCTATGGATATTATTTCTTTTTAATTTTCATGGCGATCTTTCAATGTGGGTGGTGTTGTGCTCGCTTGACAAATGAGCAAATTGAAACTCAGAGATTTATTAATTTGGCTAAGGTCTCCTGGTGAATGCTCTTTTCATTTTCTATCATTCTTTCAGTCTTTTATTCAACAAATATGTTAGGCTTTGGAGATGCAGACATGACCCTGACAGACATGATCCTTTGCCCTCATGAAGTGAATTGTTTGGAGTCCTTTTACTGAGTCTTTGAGCCATATTTCATACAGTAGTGACATATTTGTAGAATACTCTATGAAATATTTTTGCATTGTTATCTAATTTATAATTCTTACGGCAGTTTTGTGACCCTGGTGGGCTTGATATTATCGATATTATTCCCATTTGAAAACTGAAGGAAACTGAGACTTAGGGATATTAAGGTCATGTGGTTAGTAAATGGTGGAGCTAGCACTCAGTCCCAGGTCATCTGGCACCAAGAATCCTGTACTTCTTCCATTACACTGCATTGTCTCATTGTTTCACATGAAACTATATAGCCTTGATTGCCAAGAGTGATATCCTGGAAATTAACCAGTCCAGCAGCACTTAGCAAAGCAGAGCTTTGCCAGGCAAGGTGTGTAGGAAGAGAAACAAATACCAAGAGGCTCAAGCAGCTGCATCTAGAGTGCTGAAATGAACTTTTTCTTAAATAATGTAGTGAGAAGAGATACAAAATGAGAAATATTGCTCAGAAATAGTTTCAGCCTCATGTGAATGGGCTTTCAGGGGCATCTCCCTCCCTATTCTTGAACAAAGGAATAGTAAATTTAAGAGGAAGAGACCCAAGCAACACAGAATTCTGTACAGAGTTCCTGCCACTGCAAATCAGAGTGTAATCTTTATATGAGGAAGGGAGTGCTTGTTTTACATTGACTACCTCAACTATTTACTTTCATACAGGTACAGAGATAGTATCTATTCAGTAAAAACATTTGAGTGCTTCCTCTGTGTAAAAGCTGTTAAGACATTGTGGGAGTGATACCAACATAAGCATGAAACCATACTTGCCCACAAGGAGCTTGTAACCTGGTAAGGATATTTTGTATTCATTCAAACAATACTTGTTCATCCAGAGTCTATTATGTGTCAGACCCTGTACCAGGTGGTTAGGAGACAAGAGTGGAGATAACATAGAAACTACCTCTAAGCCTTTAGCTTATACTTCCCATTGCTTGGAGAATATTTCTTTACCTTCTTCCCCCAAGTCTAAGCAATTAGAAACCTCTTATAGCACACACAGAGCAGCATCTGAAATTCTCTTAGTAAAAAGCAGTCAATACTGCTGTTTTGGTGACTTGGCCACAAAGAGAACTTGATAGCTTATGGGTCAGAGCTTAGGGTCAACTAGAAAATTTATACATATTTAACAGTCAAAGGATTAATGCCCAGGATATGTAAAGACTTCAACAAATCATTAAGAAAAATACAAACATTCCAACAGGAAACAATGAGCAAAAGATTTGAAGAGATCACAGAATAGGAAACACAAAAGGTAAAAATAGATGTAAATCTTATTAGTAATCAGAGAAATGGTGATTTGATAATGCAATACATACTATTGTTCTCTCTTTTCCTGGAAAAAATAAAGGTTGATAGTAGCAAATTTAAGTAATGATAAGAAAACTTTAAGTACTTTGTCTATGACAGGCACAACGATCCTGTGAAGTAGGTACTATTGTTATTACTGTTTTTAAAAAATTAGTTATTGATTTTAGAGAAGAAGGGGGAGAGAGACACATTGATTTGTTTCACTTATTTACACATTCATTGGTTGATTCTTGTATGTGTCCTGCCCAGGATCGAACTCCTAACTGTGGCTTATTGGGTTGATGCTCTAATGAACTCAGCTACCTGTTCAGGGCCTACTGTTTGCTTGATAAGGAACTTGAGAAACAAGGTTAGAGTAATTTGCCCAAGGTCAGACATCTAACACTTGTTGGCCCCAAATTTGAACTCAGGCAAATCTGTCCCTAGAGCCTGTCCTCTCAATCACAAAAACAGTGCCCTTGTTTGGGTTGGTACCATTATGCTTTATTCTCAGGCTCTAGAACAGTGCCTACCATAAAGAAAGTACTTAAATATATGTTGAGTGAATTTTTTAAATGAAAATGTATTGAGCACATCATTTTGGAGGATAATTTGTTACTATCAAAAAAGGACACACATCCTGGCTGGCGTAGCTCAGTGGATTGAGCTCGGGCTGCGAACCAAAGTGTCGCAGGTTCAATTCCCAGTCAGGGTACATGCCTGGGTTGCAGGCCATGACCCCCAGCAACCACACATTGATGTTTCTCTCTCTCTGTCTCCCTTCCTTCCATCTCTAAAAATAAATAAATAAAATCTTAAAAAAAAAAAGGACACACATTATAGACTCAGTAATTCCATTTTTAAATGTATATCTGAAAAAAAAACCATGTATGTAAGGAGGCATACACAAGGGTATTCATAGCAGCATTTCTTGGTGTTTGTGGGAAAATAAGGAAAAATTTAAATGCTCATTAGTGCTATAAATAACTAATAAAATATAAGTAGTTATATGTAGCTATATATAACTAATAAATATAAGTAACTAAATAAAACTATGATATGGGTATAGTTTAGAATTCTGTGTGCACAGTTAAAATAAATGAAATAGTTAATCTGGAAAGATATCAAGGATGTATTATTGAACGAGAAAAGCAAATTCTAGAACTTTAGTTGCCAAAATAAATTCTAGATGATGGGAGAGTAAAACAAATAAAAATAAATAATTGAAATAGAGAAAACGGGTGAATATTTTTATAATATTGGTATGAGGAAGGCTCTTTTCGTAAGCATGATGTGAATTATAGAAGCTGTAGAGTAGAAAAATGATGAATTTGGCTACATAAAAATGGAAGATTTCTATGTAGAAGAAAGAACAAACAGTAGACTTTGGCCAAGATGGAGGCGTAGGTAGATACACATTGCCTCCATGCACAACCAAAAGGAGGACAACAACTAATTTAAAATAAAAAGATAACCAGAACTGCTAGAAAATCAAACTATATGTAAGTCTGACAACCAAGGAGTTAAAGAAGAAATATTCATCCAGACCAGTAGGAGGGGTGGAGACGAGCAGCCAAGGTGGAGAGGACTCTTGGCCAGGTGGCGGCTGGAGGACCAGGCAGTCCCATATCAGTGTGTGGATAAACCAGGAGAATGAACTGAGTAGCGAGGCAGACTGTGAAACCCAGGGTACTACGGATTTCACAGGGAACCCTGTGAAACACAGGGAAATAAAGCCTCAAACCCTCTGACTGAAAAACCTGTGGGAGTTGCAGTGGTGGGAGCAACTCCAGCCTTACAGGAGAGTTCACTGGAGAGACCCGCAGGGTCCTAGAATGTACAGAAACCCATCCACCTGGGTATCAGCAGCAGAAGGGCCCAATTTGCTCATGGGTAGCAGAGGAAGTTAATGAAAGCCAACCAAGAGTTGAGTAAGCAGCATTGTTCCCTCTCAGACCCCTACCCCACACAGAACACCACAATGTAGCCATGTGGGTTGCCCCAAAATATTCAACCAGAACAGAACGGAGAAACAAGAATTTAACAAAAAAAATGAGGCAAGGCTTAGTAACTTCTGGGACAACTTTAAACGTTCCAACACCCAAACCATAGGGGTGCCAGAAGGTGAAGAGGAAGAACAAGAAATTGAAAAGTTATTTGAAAACATAATGAAGGACAACTTCCCTAATCTGGCAAACAAAATAGACACGCAAGCCCAGGAAGCTCAGAGAGTCCCAAAGAAGTTGGGCTTAAGAAAGCACACACCAAGGCACATCATAAAGTTACCCAAGGTTAAAGGTAAGGAGAGAATCTTAAAAGCAGCAAGAGAAAAGGAGATAGTTACCTATAAAGGAGTTCCCATAAGACTAGCTGCTGATTTCTGAAAAGAAACCTTACAGGCAAGAAGGGGCTGGGAAGAAGTATTCACAGTCATGAAAGGCAAGGACCTACATCCAAGATGACTCTATCCAGCAAAGCTTTCATTTAGAATGGAAGGGCAGATAAAGTACTTCCCAGATAGGGTCAAGTTAAAGGAGTTCATCATCACCAAGCTCTTATTGTATGAAATGTTGAAGGGATTTATCCAAGAAAAAAAAGAAGATAAAAAATACAAACAGTAAAATGACAACAAACTCACAATTATCAACAACTGAATCTCAAAAAACAAAACAAACTAAGCAAACAACCAAAACAGGAACAGAATCACAGAAATGGAGATCATATGGAGAGTTATCAGTGGAGAGGGGAAGAAGGGAGGATGGGGTAAAGGTACAGGTAATAAGAAGCATAAATGGTAGGTACAAAATAGACAGGGGGAGGTTAAGAGTAGTATGGGAAATAAAGAAGCCAAAGAACTTGTATGTATGACCCATGGACTTGAACTAAGGTGGAGGAATGATGGTGGCAGGGGGGTACAGGGCAGAGGGGAATAAAAGGAAGAAAAAAATGGGACAACTGTAATAGCATGATCAATAAAATATATTTTTAAAAAAGGAACAACCTTAAATTAGGACAAAGATTATAAACATGATATGTATAAAGAGTATTTACAAGCAATTTGTAGAAAGGCCCAGTAAACATGTGAAAGTTGTAAATAGATATTTAGCTTTTACTCATAATTAAAAATACAAATGAGAAAAAAACAGGTTCCATTTTGACCTGTGAAATTGGCAAAGGTTGATAATACTCAATAACTATGAGCTTATAGAAAAAATTCTGTATATTCTTGGAGGAAATATAAATAAGCACAGCATGTTTGGTGGAAATTTTGGCAACATTTATTATATTTTAAGATGTATACTATCCTTGTTTCAAATTCCACTTTTAGGGATTTATTTTTTTTAAATGTCAAGATACATGCACAAAGATATCCATTATATTGTATGTAGATATACAGATACGGAAACAAGGTAGTCATTGGTGGGATGAGAGTTAAATTGTACATCCATATAATAGAATCCTGTTAAGCTTTTAAAGACTGGCAAATCTAGATGTACTTGCATGCTTCATTTCACATTATTCTGTGTAGTGTTGATTGATAATAATGTTGTGTTAAATAACATGTATGAATACATTCTAATAGCAGACATGTATATGAGGTCTGTTTGGAGAAAGTCCAGCCATGTTAATAGAATAAGAAAGGTTTGTGTGGCATCGATGTAACCTGGTAGCCAAAGAGAGTGGACTGGAATGCGCATGTGTGAACATTGACCACTTCATGGTACTAATCAGTGGCGGTGGTAGATGCCGTTCAGTGAGCATGTGAACTGTGAGGTGCCACATTCAAAATGACTGAGTAGAGCAACAAATCTGCATCAGATTTTGTATTAAGCTTGAACATTCCTCCACGGAAACTATTCAGATGATTCAGAAGGCCACAGCTATGGGCAACTGGTGATAGGCAGCTTCATCACGACATTGCTGCTCATGCATCACATCTTGTGCAGAGTTTTTTGGCGAAACATCAAGTCTCCCACATGACTCAGCCCCCCACACCCCAGGTTTGTTGCCCTGTGACTTCTGGCCTTTCTCAAAACTAAAATCACCTTTGAAATGGAAGAGATTTCAGACAGTTGATGAGATTCAGGAAACTACAGTGTGACAGCTGATGGTGATTGGGAGAACTGTGTGAAGTCCTAAGGTGCTTACTTTGAAGGGGATTGAAGCCTCATTGTCCTATGTACAATGTTTCTTGTATCTTGTATCTTTTTCAGTAAATGTCTGTTTTTCATATTACATGGCTGGATGCCTTCTAGACAGACCTTGTATATTTTAAAAAAATCTATTATACTTTGTATAGTTGTATGTAGTTACAGACTTAATATGGTGATCATTTTGTAAGGTATTTAAATGTAACATCATTGTATAGTACACCTGAAGCTAATATAATATTGCATATCAACTCTACTAAAAATATGTTACAGTGCCCTGTTAATTTATATCTCTTCTCTTGCTCTGCTCTGTGTACTATTATGTGTAGCAGGAACATTAATAAATTCAGACTAGTGTTTATATGTTATTGAACTAGAGTTTTTCTTTTTTCTCTTTTTGTTTCTTTTAAAAATTTTATTTAGTTTTAGAGGGAGAGCCATATAAAACAGTTGAAAAAGTTTCAAGTAGGAGAATCATTTTATTAGCTCTTTTTAAAGATTATTATAAGTGCTGAGTGGAGAATGGGTTGGGGGAAGAAGTGGCAGAGTAGGTATGAGAAGATCATTGCTAAGATCAGATCATGTCAGTATCCAGATTTGGAATAATCATGGTTTGGACCAAGGTAGTGGTTGTAGACAGACTAAATTGATTTTCATACATTTTAGGAGATGATTGAATGTTGATGGTGAGCATAATGGAGAAGGAGGGCTAGGGAATGACTATATCATGAACAACTGGGTAGATAATGATATAAGGAGTAGAAGAAACTGTTGATTTGTATGAGAGTAGATGTACATAGTGAGTTTGAGATGTCTGTGAGACAAAGACTTGCACAGGCACTCTATGTATAGGTTTAGAACCCAGAAAAAGGTCTGAAGCAGAGAAAAGGAAATTAGGACTTGTTAACAGATGGTGTTTGAGGCAGTGGTATTAGATAGAATTCCTTTGGAAAAATACAAATATCAAGAAAAGAAGAGGACTGAGTACAGAACTCTGAGTAATTTCAACTTTTAAGATTGGGTAGAAGAGAAGGAGTCATGGATGAAGGTGAGAGGGAGATGTCAAAGAATTAGGAGATGATCAGAATTTTTAGTGTCACACAAGACACACAAGAGTTTCGTAAAGGGGAAAGATGTGATCTATAACAATGTTGCTAAGGTGGGGAAGGAAGCCAGAATAGAATGGGGGCATGCATTGGAGGTAAGGTGGAAGGAGAGATACATTGAGAATTGACAACTTTTGAGAAAATATTCCTCTTAAATATAAAGGACTCATTGTTTGAAATTTGAGTTTGTAGTGAAACATTCAGATGGAGAAGTATTATATATTAGGTAGGTGAAGCCATGGTCCTGGAATTTGAGTGAGAGGAGATGGTAGTTGAAGACTTTAGAAGAAAAGGGAGCCAAAAAATAGAACTGGGAGAGCACCTGCACTTACAGATTTCCTTTGGATTGTCAATAAATAATATTGTAAAGTTCATAATGCAAGTAATTTGAGCATGGACTTATTTCATCCAACTCAGTTATCCCAAACTTTGGCTGAGACAATTCAGGTTATGCTCTTTTTAAATTCAACATTGTTAAAAGAAAAATACAATGCTCTAAATGTCCATAAGAAGTTGTCAAGACAGGAGCAAAGATAGTATTTAATATTACTGCAAGTAATTAAGGTATACAATTTATGAACCTACCAATTTGGCTAGTTTTCCAATAGTTGGTACTGGTGTGTGAAATATATCACATGAGCCCCAGCTGGCGTAGCTCAGTGGATTGAGCTCGGGCTGTGAACCAAAGTGTCACAGGTTCGATTCCCAGTCAGGGTACATGCCTGGGTTGCAGGCCATGACCCCGAGCAACCGCACATTGATGTTTCTCTCTCTTTCTCTCTATCTCCCTCCCTTCCCTCTCTAAAAATAAATAAATAAAATCTTAAAAAATATATCACATGTAGTACCTGAATTAGTGGTGAATGATAACTGGTTTACATATACTCTTTTTTAATATATTTTATTGATTATGCTATTACAGTTGTCCCATTTTCCCCCCTTCACTCCCCTCTACCCTGTACACCCTCTCCCACCCATATCCCCCCTTTAGTCATGTCCATGTGTCAAACTTATAAGTTCTTTAGCTTCTACATTTCCCATACTATTCTTACCCTCCCCCTATTTTCAACCTACAGTCTGTGCTACTTATTCTCTCTACCTTTTCCCCCACTCTCCTCCTCCCACTCTCCTGTTGCTAACCCTCCATGTGATCTCCATTTCTGTGGTTCTGTTCCTGTTCTAGTTGTTTGCTTAGTTTCTTTTGGTTTTGCTTTACGTGTGGTTGTTAATAATTGTTAGTTTGTTGTCCTTTTACTACACATATTTTTTTTTATCTTCTTTTCTTAGATAAGTCCCTTTAACATTTCATAAAATAAGGGCTTGGTGATGATGAACTCCTTTAACTTGACCTTATCTGAGAAGCACTTTATCTGCCCTTTCATTCTAAACCAAAGCTTTGCTGGATAGAGTAATCTGGGATATAGGTCCTTGTCTTTCATGACTTGGAATACTTCTCTCCAGCCCCTTCTTGCCTGCAAGGTCTCTTTTGAGAAATCAGCTGACAGTCTGATGGGAACTCCTTTGTAGGTTACTGTCTCCTTATCTCTAGCTGCTTCTAGGATTCTCTCCTTCATTTTTACCTTGGGTAATGTAATGATGATGTGCTTTGGTGTATACCTCCTTGGGTCCAACTTCTTTGGGACTCTCTGAGCTTCCTGGACTTCCTGGAAGTCTATTTCCTTTGCCAGAATGGGGAAGTTCTCCTTTATTATTTGTTAAAATACGTGCTCAATCTGTTGCTTTTCCTCTTCCCCTTCTGGTACCCCTATAATTCAGATGTTGGAACATTTAAAGATGTCCTGGAGGTTCCTAAGCTTCTCCTCATTTGTTTGAATTCTTATTTCTCCATTCTTTCTTGTTTGGTTGTTTTTTTCTTCCTTCTGGTCCACTCTATTGTTTTGAGTCCCATTTTCCTTCCCATTACTACTGGTTCTCCGTGCATCTTCCTTCATCTCTTTTATGGTAACCTGCATTTTTTCATCTAATTTGCACCCCAAATCAACCAATTCTGTGGGCTTCCTGATCACCAGTGTTTTGAACTGTGCATCTGATAGATTGGCTATCTCTTGGTCACTTAAAATGATGAGTCCTGGGGCATTGATCTGTTCTTCTGTTTGAGACATGTCTCTCTCTCTCTTCTTCTTCTTCTTATTATTTTTGGTCTGGTCACTCCTGTTACGGTGAGGGGCAGAGCCTTAGGTGTTCACCGGGGCTGGGCATCCCAGTTGCTAGATTGTGACGTTATACGTGGGGGCGGGGGCAGGGACAGGGGGTGGGAGGGAACAATGGCGGTAGCTCCATTCTCCTGAGACCTCAGTCCCTTCTCTGGGATCCTGGGTTGCGTGTTCTGCCCTGGTCCACAATTGCCGCCTCCCTGGGTCCGCCAGCTGCCGCTTGCATACTCAGGGTCCACCCGCTGCGATCTTGTGCGCCCCAGATGCCTTATGCGCTCCCGGTTGCCTTATACACCCAGTTCTCCCTGTTCGCACACTGCGCCCCATGCCTGGCTGCTCTTCTCCGCCCCTCTTACCAGTCTGGATGAACCTGTCTACTTCAACTTCTTGGCTGTCCAACTTCCATTCAGATAAATTCTCTGTCAGTTCTGGGTGTTATTCTGCCTCTAAATTGTTGTTGTTCTAATCTTGGTTTTGCGTGGAGGTTCGGTGTGTCCACCTATGCCTCCATCTTGCCGGAAGTCCCTGTTTTACATATACTCTTGATATTACTCTTAATGTACACAATTTGTGGTATATAAATTATAACTCCCTGTCAGCCTGTTACCTAGAATGATCCAAATGATAAGACCCTACCACCAGTGAATTTCTCTCATGTATTAGCTACTTGTAGAACATAGAATATCGCAGTTAGTGTCTGATCTTTGAAAATTTAGGTATGCACTTAAGGTTGAAACTGTGATTTTGATATTCTTTGTCTCAGTTTATATCATAATATTGGATTATATTTGTTAAGACTTTCATTGCAAGTTTAAGCAATTAAATGAAGCTTACTTAAGAAGAAAAGGAAATTTTTAAAGGATAACTAGGATATTTCACAGAATCCAAAAGGAGGGATTGCAGCTTTTTCTCTCAAGAATAGTGTAGAAGGGTCTGCGATTCATTCAGCTTAGATCAGGAGCTCATACCAGGTTAAGAAATTGGTTGATAATTTCTCCTGAATAAGGCATTTTATCTTGTAATAAAAATTTATGTGTGTGTACAGAGTGAGAAGCAGGAAACTATAGAATTCTGTTGGCAAAGGTAATCTAGTAGGTATGGTATCTGCTATCTAGAAATTAGAGGTATGAACTCGGGCTGATACAGTGTTCCTTAATGGTTCAATTGTGAACAAACAACTTGTATGCTACTTTAGGGATGTTGTGTATCTGAATAGTTTCTGACTCTATACCATGTATATACACATTTGTTCATATGGTCTTGAATCTTATTACTCCAAACATGAGAATTATACATTCTCCTTACTTTAGTGCCAATCTTAAATCAGTTGCTATTCGAGGGATTTGAGTACATATGTATATTTGATACATCTGTTATCATCATGTTTCCCAATATTTGTTAAACTGGTGTGCTTTTGTTTGAAACAACCACCTGGTTCTAATTCAGTGTTAGTGAAAGATGCCAGATTGATATCCTGGAAATTGAAGCCCTGTGTGAATGTGGAATAGCAACAATGTCAGATTCCCAGATCCTGCTCTCTTAATGTACTTTGGTCTTGATTTGCAGGAATAAAGCTCTTCTCAAAGATTATCTCATTTCTTTTTTCTGCCACTATGAGTGAGAATGTTCATATTTAAAGGGTTTTATTTTAGAATCAAATGTACTTAGCCTCTTCAGTAAGTCGAACAGTTAGGTAACTTTTTTGTTCCTGTATTTCTTTTAATTGTTGAGACTTGAATTGATCACTTAAGACCAATGGCCCCGATGTATTAATTGTATAAATAAACCAGTCTGCTGGGTTTTTTTTATGGTTCAAATCACACTCTGCCTTTCTCTTTTAATTATTTCACACAAATTGCTTTTTGATGATAATGATAGCTACCATTTTTAAGCACTTATATATCAGATCAGAATGAGGTACTTCTTATAAATACATTCATATTTATCATTAAAGCTATCCTGCAAGCCCTGGCTGGTATGGCTCAGTGGATTTAGCATGTGACTGCAAACCAAAGAGTCATGGTTTGACTGCCTATTAGGGCATATGCCTGGGTTACAGGCCAGGGCCCCAGTATGGGGCATGGGAGAGGCAACCACACATTGATGTTTCTCTCTCTTTCTTTCTCCTTCTCTTCCCTCCTCTAAAAATAAATTTAAAATACTTTTTAAAAAGAACTTATCATATTAAGTTCTATGAAGAATTTATCATAAAAAACTATCCTGCAAAGTATAGTTTTCATATAAAATATAAAGAAACCGAGCCTTAGAAAGGATAAGTAGCATGCTCAAAGCAGCAATGCTGTGAAATGCTTGATAGAGCATGAATTTCAACTTGGATTTGCCAGTGTGCTATGCCAGTGCTCTTTCACCACGCTCCACTGACTACACATAAAAGGTGTTCGTTTAGATTAAACATCATGCAGTTAGGTCTATTACATGTTGGTTGTTTGATTTGGAATTCAGTTTTGCTAGATATTCCATTAATGTATACATAGATACTGTTGAATCACACTTTTCTTTCTTTAAAGGTAAGTAATCAAACTAATAGGAGCTGTCTGAAGAGTTGTGATTATGGGTAGAAATCCTTGATAAAACATGGTAATTTCAATCATTGACAATCCTATATTTGCATGCAGATAAGCTGGGGAAAACAACTGGGGAGAGAGACAGACCGTGCAACCCAGGGTTCCAGCACAGGAAACTAAAGCCTCAAAACCTCTGACTGTAAAATGCTGTAGGGGTTGCAGTAGTAGGAGGAACTTCCAATCTCACAGGAAAGTTCACTGGAGAGACCCACAGGGTCCTAAAACATACACAAACCCACCTACCCAGGAATCGGCACCAGAAGGGCCCAATTTTCTTGTGGGTAGCAGGGAAAAGTGACTGAAACCATGATGAGAGCTGAGCTGAGCAAGTGGTATTGTTCCCTCTCTGACCTCTTCCCCAAATACAGTGCCACAACACAGTGACTTGGGTTGCCCCACTCTGGCAAATCCCTAAGGCTCCTCCCCATACAACGTAATAGGTGCTCTGAGACAAAGAACTATTGCCCAAATGAAAGAACAGATCAAAAATCCAGAAAAAGAACCAAGAGACAAGGAGATAGCCAACCTATCAGGCGCTGAGTTCAAAACACTGGTAATCAGGGTGTTCACAGAAATTATTGAGTATGGATGCAAAATAGAGGAAGAAGTGAAGGCTATGCTAAGTGAAATAAAAGAAAAATACACAGGGAACCAACAGTGAAGGGAAGGAAACTGGGACTCAAATCAACAGTTTGGAGCAGAAGGAAGAAATAAACATTCAAGCAGGACAGAATGAAGACAGAATAATTAAAAAAAAATGAGGCAAGGCTTAGGAACCTCCAGGACAACTTTAAGTGTTCCAACACCCAAATCATAGGGGTGCCAGAAGGTGAAGAGGAAGAACAAGAAATTGAAAACTTACTTGAAAAAAGTAATGAAGGAAATCTTCCCCATTTTGACAAAGGAAATAGACATGCAGGTCCAGGAAGCTCAGAGAGTCCCAAAGAAGTTGGGCCCAAGAAAGCACACACCAAGGCATATCATAATTATATTACCCAAGATTAAAGATAAGGAGAGAATCTTAAAAGTAGCAAGAGAAAAGGAGACAGTTACCTACAAAGGAGTTCCCATAAGACTAGTTGCTGATTTCTGAAAAGAAAGCTTGCAGGCAAGAAGGGGCTGGGAAGGTGTATTCAAAGTCATGAAAGGCAAGGACCTACATCCAAGATGACTCTATCCAGCAAAGCTTTCATTTAGAATGGAAGGGCAGATAAAGTGCTTCTCAGATAAGGTCAAGTTAAAGGAGTTCATCATCACGAAGCCCTTATTATATGAAACGTTAATGGTACTTATCTTAGAACTAGAAGATCAAAACTATGAACAGTAAAATGACAACAAACTCACAACTATCAACAATTGAACCTAAACAAAACAAAACAAACAAACTAAGCAAACAACTAGAACAGGAACAGATTCACAGAAATGGAGATCACATTGATGGTTATCAGTAGGGAGTGGGATGGGGAGAATGGGGGAAAAGGTACAGGGTATAAGGAGCATAATTGGTAGGTATAAAATAGACAGGGGGAGGTTAAGAATAGTATAGGAAATGGATAAGCCAAAGAACTTACATGTATGACCCATGGACATGACCTAAGGCCGGGGAGAATGCAGGTGGGAAGGAGGGTGCAGGGCGGAGGGGAATAAAGGAGAGAAAGAAATGAGACAACTATAATAGCATAATCAATAAAATGTACTTAAAGAGACTTCTGGCCAAGATGGAGGTGTAGGTAGATACACTGTGCCTCCTCGTACAACCAAAATAAGGACAACAACAATTTAAAAACAAAATAACAACTAGAACTGACAAAAGTTAATTGTATGGAAGTCCGACAACCAAGGAGTTAAAATAGACATATTCATCCAGACTGGTAGACGGGGTGGAGTCAGGTGGCTGGGCAGACAGGGGTCATGGCACAAAAAGCAGTGACATCAGGCACGCAAGATGGAAGCGGGTGGACTCTGGGCACGCAGGTGGTGGCTGGTAGACCCTGGGTGTGGGGTGGCAACAGGCAGACCCAGCAAGGTGGTGATTGTGCATTGAGGCACTGCACACAAGGTGGCTGGCTGACCAGGCAGTCCCACATTCGTGCTCAGATAAACCAGGTGAGGCTGGGGAGCGAGACAGACCACACAACCCAGGGTCCCAGGACCAGGAAATAAAGCCTCAAGGCACTGACTGGGGACACCTGTGGGGGGTTGAGGCACAGGGAGAGACTCCCAGGCTCACAGGAGAGTTTGTTGGAGAGACCCACAGGGTCCTAGAATGTATACAAGCCCACCCACATGGGAATCAGCATCAGAAAGTCCCAGTTTGCTTGGGGGAAGCAGCAGAAGGGATTGAAATCCAACAGATCGAAGCAAGCGCCATTGTTCCCTCTCAGACCCCGCCCCCACATGTAATGTCTCAACCCAGCGACTGGGGTGCCCTCCCCAGGTGAACACCTAAGGCTCCACCCCTTACTACATAACAGGCTCAACAAGACAAAAGAAAAAATGGTCCAAATGGAAGAATAGATCAAAACTCCAGAGCAAATACAACGGAGTGACAGAGATAGCTAGCCTATCAGATGCACAGTTCAAAGCACTGGTGATCAGGATGATCACAGAATTGGTTGAATTTGGTCACAAATGAGATGAAAAAAATGAAGGCTACACTAAGTGAAATGAAGGAAAATGCACAGGGAACCAATAGTGATGGAAAGAAAACTGAGACTCAAACCAATAGAGTGGACCAGAAGGAAGAAAGAAACAACCAAACAGAAAGAATGAAGAAATAAGAATTCAAAAAAATGAGGAGAGGCTTAAGAACCTTCAGGACATCGTTAAACATTCCAGTATCTGAATTTTAGGGCTACCAGAAGGGGAAGAGGAAGAGCAACAAGTGGAAAGGTTATTTGGGCAAATAATAAAGGAGAACTTCTCCAATCTGGTAAAGGAAATAGACTTCCAGGAAGTTCAGAGAGTCCCAAAAAAGTTGGACCCAAGGAGGAACACACCAAGGCACATCATCATTACATTACCCAAGATTAAAATGAAGGAGAGAATCCTAGAAGTAGCAAGAGATAAGGAGACAGTAACTTACAAAGGAGTGCCCACGAGACTGTCAGCTGATTTCTCAAAAGAGACCTTGCAGGCAAAAGGGGCTGGAAAGAAGTATTCCAAGTCATGAAAGGCAAGGACCTATATCCCAGATTACTCTATCCAGCAAAGCTTTGGTTTAGAATGGAGGGGCAGATAAAGTGCTTCTCAGATAAGGTCAAGTTAAAGGAGTTCATCATCGCCAAGCTCTTATTATGTGAAATGTTAAAGGGACTTATCTAAGAAAAAGAAGATAAAAAACATGTATAGTAAAAGGACAAAAAACTCACAATTATTAACAACCACACCTAAAACAAAAACAAAAACAAGCTAAGCAAACAACTAGAACAGGAACAGAACCACAGAAATGGAGATCACATGGAGGGTTAGCAACAGGGGAGTGGGAGGAGGAGAGGTGGGGGAAGGTACAGAGAATAAGTAGCATAGATGGTAGGTAGAAAATAGACAGGGGGAAGGCAAGAATAGGATGGGAAATGTAGAAGCTAAAGAACTTATGAGACATAGACATGAACTAAAGGGGGGGAATGTGGATGGGAGAGAGTGTGCAGGTTAGAGGGGAATGAAGCTGGGAAAATGGGACAACCGTAATAGCATAATCTATAAAACATATTTAAAAAATAAAATATACTTAGTGGGCTGCGAACCAAAGTGTTGCAGGTTCAATTCCCAGTCAGGGCACATGCCTGGGTTGCAGGCCACGGCCCCCAGCAACCACACATTGATGTTTTTCCCTCTCTCTCTTTCTCCCTCCCTTCCCTCTCTAAAAAATAAATAAATAAAATCTTAAACAAAAATAAAATAAAATATACTTAAAAAACATGGTTTAAGTTTGAACTGTCCTGTATTATGCAAACTAATAATTTTATGTTGGTATTAATAAACTTTGAAATAGTAAGTACATTAGAGTCATTGTCTCAACACAACTCTTGGGATCCTTTGTATGAGAAGATTTCCTAATTGGAAGTACTGTGAAAGTAAAACCTTTAGTTGTTTTACTTAGTGTCACAAGTGGTTATGAGCACTTACCCAGACATTTGCCATTCATTAGGCATAGAAGTCCCTATCCTGAAAAACCTCGGCAGCCTGTAAGGGAGAGACAAGTAGTTTAAAAAATCCTTATTCAGTTGATAAGTGCTATGATGGAGGAAGTAAAGATAAATAAGAGAAAGGGGCACCTATCCTAGACCTAGATCAGAAGGGCTTCTCAATAGATGTGTAGGGTAGGATAAGGAGGAAAAGTACAAATTAGTCAAGTAACAGTGGCAGGGGCAGAGTATTCTAGGCCTAAATAGTAATGAGTGAAGTTTTGTTTTGTTAACAGTTTTATTGAGATATAATTTACATACCATAAAATTTTGGTCTTTTAAAGTTACATTATGTGGTTTTCAGTATATTCACAGAGTTGTGCAACATTACCACTGTCAAATTCCAGAACATTTTCATCACCCCCAAAAGAAACTCCCATACCCTTTAGCAATTACTCTCTATTTCCTCCTCTCCCTAGCCCCTGGCAACAATGAGTCTACTTTCTGTTTCCAAGGATTTGCCTATTCTGAACACTTCATATAAAGAGAACCATATAATACGTGGTCTTTTGTGACTGACTTCTTTCACTTAGCATGTTTTCCAAGTTCATCCATATTGTAGCATGCATCAGTATGAAGGCCTGTTTCGAGGAACAGGGATAGGCAAGATTGAGAATTGAAAGTTCAGATGATCAGGAATCTCAGTTCATAGAGTAAAAATTTGACAATAAAGAGGTGTTACACTAGAGAGGTAAGCAGAGACCAAATCAAACAGCTATGTGATAGAGGTATGGACTTTATTCTAAGGGTAATAGGATACCACTGAATGGTGTCAAGTACAAAAATAATACAATCAAATTTGTGTTTTATATTTGTATAGTGAATAGGCTAGATGTCTACAAAATGGCTGTGGGACAGGGAGACTATTTAGGATTCTTGCAAAAATCCAGGCAACAGAATGATGGTGATAAGTATGGGATATGGGAATGGAGAGAGTAGATGAACTTAAGAGATTTGAAAGTCAAGATTGACAAGATGTGGTATCAGATTGAATGTAGAGGTGGGGAGAAGGAGAGGTAGTATCTAGAATGGCATTCAAAGTTTTGGGTTGGTGAACCAGATTGATCATGATACATACACTTATTCAGGAGCTGGCAAGCCTTGGCTGGTGTGGCTCAGTGGATTGAGTGCTGGCCTGCAAAACAAAAGGTCACTGGTTTGATTCCTAGTCAGGGCACATACCTGGGTTGCAGGACAGGTCCCCAGATGGGGGCCTGTGAGAGGTAACCAATGGATGTGTCTCTCACATGGAGTTTCTCTGTCTTTCTCCCTTCCTTCCCCTCTCTCTAAAATTAAATAAATAAGATCTTTTTTTTTTTTTTTTTAAAGGAGCTGGCTAGCTAAATGAATTTCCAGGGTGCTAGTCTACCAGGAATACTAGAATTGTTCTGGAAAGTTAATGAGATTAAAAAATTCATTTACCAGAGCTCTTTACTTACTAGTAGAGTACTGTATGTTGTTTAGAGGAAATCTTTGATAAGCTACTATTGAAAAAGATAAGACACCCTCCCTCACCTTAGTTTGTTGCTTGAATAATGAGATGTTTCCCAAACTGTACTCTAAAAAGCCCAAAAGCTGTTGAGTGGGATTTATAAATTTGGAGTCAGTGCTGAATTGCACAGTAAAAAAGCTGCTGCCATCAGTGGCTTTTCTTTTTTGCCTGTCTCTCTTACGGTTCTAACTCTTTTCTTTAGAATATTTATATAAGATTGGGTTGAAGAGTAACAAATCACAAACCTATTTTTACATATAATAAACTACACCAAAACTAGTGGCTTCAGACAGCTTAATTATTTATTATCTTTTGTGGTTCTGGAGATTGAATGGGCTCAGCTAGGTGGTTCTTTCCTAAAATTTTCAATGCAGTTGTAGTCAGACAGAGGCTGGGGCTAGAGTTAGTCATCTTGAGGCTTACTCATTCACATTATGAGGTTCATGGGCCACATCACCTATGTGTGTCCTTTCCATGTAGTTTCTCTGGCATGATAACTGGATTCCGAGAATGAGTATCCTGAGACAACCCGACAGAAACTATTAGCTTCTGTGACCTAGCCTTAGAAGTTACCATAGTGTCCCTCCTGTTTTGCTTTATTAGTTGAGATAGTCATAAAACAGGTTTAGAGGAAGGGGATACAGATTTCACCACCCTGGAAAGAAAATCATGTGGAATGGGAGATATTATAGCAATCATCTTTGGAAATATAATTTGCCACACCTACCTTGGTAGCTCTGCTCATACTAGGAGAGGGAACCAAGAAAGAGGACTTTGGAATATTGAATGAAGTTTTGTACATGTTGAATTTAGTTCCTTGCCAGACTTCCTGCTGGAAATGTTATTAAGAAGCTTGGTTACTAAGTGGATACTGAGTTTGTTCTGTGGTGAATAGTATTAATCAGATCCAAGGTAGGAAATTATACTTAACTGAGAATATTTTCCCGTTTATCTTCCTCATTTTTTCCCTTTTTTTAACCTGTGGCCAGGATTTTAGAAATTATTACCTTCATAAATCTCTTCTGTTATAAATACATCCACATTAGAGATTCCTGTAAATTGCTTGAATCTTATTTTTTAAAAATAATTTTATCCTCACCTTAGGACATTTTTTCATTGCTTTTAGAGGGAGAGTAAGGGAGAGAGAGAAACATTGATTGGCTGCCTCCCATATGTACTGGGATGGGAGATCGAATCTACAATGTTCCCCAACTGGGAATTGAATGCACAGTCTTTCGGCTACTGGACAGCACTCCAACCAACAGAGCTACACTGGCCAGGGCTGCCTCTGACATCTTAAACATCAGTTTTATTCACATCATTATTTCTTATATGTTCGTTTTTAAAATAAAATCTTGGTATCTTAATTTTAGGTTATTCTTCTTTTTTTTCTCCATATTATAATTAAAAATTATGTATCCCAGGGAGATAATCTAATGGATTATCCATTGGACCCCCAAATCCAGTGGACCCCAAGGAATTCTTAAATGCTTGTTTTTCTTATTTTCTTCCTTTTTCAGTTTTCATACTTGAAGGTAAAAATTTAAGTAGCTTGGGTTTTTACTAATTGAAATTCACATATCTTCAATTCTCTTTCCTTTTATTAACAAATAATATACATTTATCCTAGAAAAATTAGGACTATAGAGGCTTGAAAACAATGTAAATCACCCAAATACTGCTGAGAGATTCCCCATTGTATTTTGGTGTATATTTTTCTAAGTGTTTTATGTTTTTCTCCAAATATGGAGTCTTACCATTTGCACTGTTTTGTAAATTGCTTCTTTCATCTGACATTTAGATTTTTTCCAATATTTTACTATTTTAAATATCAACCTAACAGTAGCTTATTCCATATCTTTTCCATTTATCCAGTTACTTCTTTAAGATAAATACCTAGAAGGGTAATTATTATATCAAAGTATCTGTGATTATATAATAATGATAAAATTTCCCCACTATTTAAGTCCTTGTCATTTTCTCTCTCCCACCAGAGGATTTCTGTTTTTTGTTTCTCTCTTGCATTTGTGTACTGTTCCTCTAATCTATGACACACATTCACAAATATTTATTTCTTAGGGAGGAAGGAATCTTTATCATGAAGTTGATTACTTAAATATGGACTTTATTAATTTCATACAGTTTATTTCTTCATGAAGCATTTGTTGAGCACTATGTGGTATACTATGGGTTACTGAGAAGGAAGACATAGCCATTGTTCTCAGTTAACTGTTACAGTCTAGTGGGGAAGATAGAAATTCTAGGCATATCCGAAGGTGGAGATGAGGTTTGGGGTTGAAAGCAGAATGACTAAGGAAAATTTACTGTGAAGTCATAATTGTAAATTTGAGACCAGTCACCATCTGTGTGATTTTAATTCAGCTATATTTAGGCTACTTGGGGGAATATAGACATTTGGACTTAACCAGGCTTGAGGTTTTGCAACTGAAGCTAGAAAGTCAAAGGGATATGGTTCCAGAAAAAAAAAAACAACTTTAGATGTTTGGGATAGTTACATGGTATTATTGGAGTGTCTCATGCATTAAAATATACATATGCAAACATGTACAGGATTTGACTTTGAATCCATAGAGTCCATTTTATTTATTTTAAAAAATCTTTAATTAGCTAGGTATTAGAGGGGTGAACCTTATTTTTGCCTCCTCATTCTCATTTGGCTTCGGTACTTCTACTCCATGCTGCCTTCTTGTACTTCTGATGTGATTTAGTTCTTTTTAATGAATATGTCTATTTCTTAGTATCAGCAACTCTTCTCATTTAGAGTATGTAGCATGTACTTATTTTTTCAAGTTCTCAAAACAGGAAAATCTCTCACCAGTGATTTTCATTGCATTTTTTTCTATTGCTTTCTGGAATTTTAGGCCTTTTTCTCATCCTCTTATTTTTTAGTACGCTAATTTTCACAACAGATAATGGAATCATGTTTATTATGTCAGGAAATATCTTTTAGTGCCTCAGTTAATCTTTAAAATTAAGTGATGTTTATTAGATCATCTCTAACATATTTTCGTATTCTGAAAATTCTGTGACTATACAGGGTCTGGCACAAATAACACCCCTTTTTATTACAAAATCATAAGTATGTAATTCTGTAACATAACAGTATCACACTCAGGCACACCATATGACATTTTAGGTGAAATGTTCAAATTAAAACTATAAATTATTACACCAATATTATTATCCTACCAACCACACTCAAGCAAGTGTTACTTCTGTATATAGGTATTTTATACAGATAATATGAGATTCTTAGTTTTATTCTTTATTTGTATTCATTTTTATATTTTTAAAAATATATTTTATTGATTATGCTATTACAGTTGTCCCATTTTTCCTATTTTATTCCCTTCTGCCCTGCACTCCCCGCTCTGATCCTCATTCCCCTCACTCTTAGTTCATGTCCATGGGTTATACATGTAAGTTCTTTGGCTTCTCCATTTCCTATACTATTCTTAACCTCTCCCTGTCAATTTTATACCTACCAATTATACTTTTTATTCCCTGTACCTTTTCCCCCATCCTCCCCCCTTCAACTCCCCGCTCATAACTCTCTATGTGATCTCCATTTCTGTGATTCTGTTCCTGTTCTAGTTGTTTGCTTAGTTTGTTTTTGTTTTTTATTTTTTTAGGTTTGGTTGTTGATAGCTGTGAGTTTGTTGTTATTTTACTGTTCATAGTTTTGATCATCTTCTTCTTCTTAAATAAGTACTATTAACATTTTATACAATAAGGGTTTCATGATGATGAACTCCTTTAACTTGACCTTATCTGAGAAGCACTTTATCTGCCCTTCCATTCTAAATGAAAGCTTTGCTGGATAGAGTCATCTTGGATGTAGGTCCTTGCCTTTCATGACTTTGAATACATCTTCCCAGCCCCTTCTTGCCTGTAAGGTTTCTTTTCAGAAATCAGCAGCTAGTCTTATGCGAACTCCTTTGTAGGTAACTGTCTCCTTTTCTCTTGCTACTTTTAAGATTCTCTCCTTACCTTTAACCTTGGATAATATAATTATGATATACCTTGGTGTGTGCTTCCTTGGGTCCAACTTCTTTGGGACTCCCTGAGCTTCCTTGAAGTCTATTAACTTTGTCAAAATGGGGAAGATTTCCTTCATTATTTTTTCAAGTAAGTTTTCAATTTCTTATTCTTCCTCTTCTGCTTCTGACACCCCTATGATTTGGATGTTGGAACACTTAAAGTTGTCCTGGAGGTTCCTAAGCCTTGCCTCATTTTTTTTGAATTCCTGTTTTTTTTTTTCTTTCTGTTCTGCTTGAATGTTTATTTCTTCCCTCTGCTCCAAACTGTTGATTTGAGTCCCAGTTTCCTTCCCTTCACTGTTGGTTCCCTGTGTATTTTTCTTTATTTCACTTTTCATAGCCTTTACATTTTCCTTTATTTTGCAAGCATACTGAACCATTTCTGCGAGCATCCTGATTACCAGTGTTTTGAACTCAGCATCTGATACATTAGCTATCTCTTCATCCCTTAGTTGTTTTTTTCTGGAGCTTTCATTTGGGCCATTTTTGGGGGGGTCTAGGCACACTTGTTTGGTAGTAAGGGGTGGATCCTTAGGTATTCACCAGGGTGGGGCAACCCACATGACTACATTGTGGTGCTCTATGTGGGGGACAGGTCAAGAGGGAACAATGCTGCTTACTCAGCTCTTGTTCAGCTTTCATTAACTTCCTCTACTACCCACAAGCAAATTGGGCCCTTCTGCTGCTGATACCCAGGTGGATGGGTTTCTGTACATTCTAGGACCCTGTGGGTCTCTCCAGTGAACTCTGCTGTGAGGCTGGAGTTGCTCCTGCCGCTGCAACTCGCACAGGTTTTTCAGTCAGAGTGTTTGAGTCTTTATTTCCCCGCGCTGGTACCCTCAGTTTCACGGTCTGTCTTTCTCCCCAGTTCTTTCTCCCTGTTTATCCACACACAAATGTAGGACCACCCAGTCTGCCAGTTGCATCCTGGCCGGGTCTTCCAGCTGCCACCTGACCACAAGTCCTCTCCACCCTGGCTGCCTGTCTCTGTCCCTCTTACTGGTCTGGATGAATGTTCTTTAACTCTTTGGTTGTTGGACTTCTATACAGTTTGATTTTTCTGGCATTTCTGGTTGCTTTTTGTTTTAAAATTTGTCATCGTCCTTCTTTTGGCTGTGGGAGGAGGCACAGTATATCTACCTATGCCTCCATCTTGGCCAAAAGTCTAAGTTTATTTATTTATTTTTAGAGAGAGGGGAAGGGAAAGAGAAAGAGGGAAAGAAACATCAATGTGTGGTTGCTTCTCTTGTGCCCCTAACTGGGGACCTGGCCCCGCAACCCAGTCATATGCCCTGACTGGGAATTAAACCGTCTACCCTTTGGTTCGCAGGCTGGCACTCAGTCCACTGAGCCACACCAGCCAGGGACTTAGTTTTATTCTAATTAGTTCCTACTACTAATCTTGTTCAAAGCCAAATTAGGCTTTTAAAGAACTTCAAATTATCTCTGAGCACTTCTATAGGCATTTGTTGCTTTACTATAACTTCATAGGTACTGTCATAGTCAGAAGAAGGAAATAACATTTGAGAAAGCTTTGTTTTTTGCATACCCCTGATTGTATAAGTTAAAATTCGGTTAATAGAATCATTGTTTCTAAACAGAAAAGGTCTAGAATCATGAAACTCCATTTAGAGGAAAAACAGTTGTTTGGCAATAAAAATCTTAGTAGGAAGCATTTGAATCTCATTTTAAGAATTTTTTATAGGTAGAAAAAAAATCACACGAACAGAGGACTTTCTTGTGAAGCAACACTTTTGTTAGCTTTGGTTACTTGGAAGGCCTATTGTAATATAAAACCAGTGGTATTTTTATGAATTAACATAAAGACATTGGGTAAAAAGTACCTACTTTGATGTTTCACTCTGTATTATCTGTTGAATATAAGTGTGCACAAATTCTTAACTGTTCGTTGAAACATTTACCTGTTGGCCTTTTTAGACAATAAAATGTGTCTACTGCTGCATCCCATTACGTACTGGCCACATCTTTAAATCTGAAGATGTGATTGTAATTTATTGTTTAAGCCCCATAGCTTTTATTTGTCCAGCTATGATAGGTTTATATGAAGAAAATTAGGGCTTATTGCTTTAGCAAATGTACTGAGCAATGTGTTTTTTCTCTAGGGTCAAACAGAGCATACTGAATCAGCAGGACTGGCTGGTAGTGCAGCAGGCATCATGAGTAAGCACAGAGAAGTCTGTTTCTTATCACGTGTGTAAGGGAAACAAGGTAAGGAAACCAGTCTTATTTCTCTTAGAGCTTGAGAGAAAACAACTAGATCTGTAGAAAACAATGCTCATGGATAAATGCTGCTTGCTTCATTTATAACATTGCTTCATGTTAAATCAGGAGTGTAGTTTTAGGAAAAATTTGACCTAAATTCAGAATCAAAGGGTTATTTTAAAATTACTGTTGAATTATGTCAAAATGCTAGTTTCTCTACCAGTGCTTGGCTTCTCACTTTCAGAGTCAACTTCTACCTTGAGCATAGAGCGGTAATTTCACCATGAAAAAGAATGTAGATTTGAACAATATTGTTAAGAGCAAATAATAGTAATCCACCCAATTAATGTCATTTATATTCTTAGTCATCATGCAAGAGTTCAACAAGGAAAGCTCATTTTGGGGCAGGGAACAGAAATATAGATTTAATTACATTATTTTGTATTTTTAGACTACTGATGAAGAGCAGTACTTTGAAGCAGAAAATTGGAAGTATTTTATTCTTGTAGAGCAGGAATCATTGACTTTTTCCTGACTAGAAATCATTTGACTCTTTAAGGGGTAAAAAATGGTGGTGGGGTAGAGGATGTATAGATGAGATTGGTTTCAGAAACTGATTATGTCACAGGAAGAGCTGAGTAAGCATAGAGATAAACCATGTTATGTTTATGAATGTGAAGAATTAATATCATTCCCAATCATGAGGGAGAGGAAGGCTAGGCATTCTAATTTCTGAATGGTCATATTATGGACACTCGGTTCAGTCCTGCTCCATTGCTGAGTATAGGAGTCACTTGGGGCAGTTTTTCCCCAGCTCTTGGTTTTGTGCAGAGAGCCTGGTCTGTCTCCCTTCACTGTAGAAACTTCAGTAAGTTTGCAGCCAATGATTTTCAAATCCTGCTAGTTCTCAAATCCCTGAAGGTTGCTGTCTGTGGACAGCCACCATTCAGTTCTCACTCATTACTATGGCTTGATTTCTTCCTGCTTTATGGCATTTGTATATTTCTTTTTCTCACTTCTGAATTTGAGTGTATAAACATTAAAAAAATAATCTGTTCTGTCTATATTCACAGTGGAAAGGAGTGCTTCCCACCATGAGCTCATCGCACTCTTTTCTTTTGAAAGATTTGAAGCTTATAGAAAAATTCAATAGTATAACGAAGACTCATAAATAACGTCCTCGTAACGAAGACCTTTACCTACATTCATCAATCTTTACAATTTGCCTCATTTTCAGCGCCTCTCTTCCTCTTCTCCCTCTCTTACCCCTCTGATCCTCACACACACATTTTTTCCTAAATCATTCAAAAGTTAGTTGCAGATAACACAACACTTCTTTCTTTTATAAAAAAATATATTTATTGATTATGCTATTACACTTGTCCCAATATTTCCTCCTTGCCCCCTCCACCCCGCACTCCCTCAGGCATTTCCCACACCATTGTTCATGTCCATGGGCCATGTGCATAAGTTCTTTGGCTACTCCATTTCCTATGCTGTACTTTACATTCCCATGGCTATTCTGTAACTGTCAATTTGTACTTCTTAATCCCCTCACATCACCCATTCCCTCCCTTCTGATCTGACAACCATCAAAATGCTCTCTGTATCCATGATTCTGTCTCTGTTCTTCTTATTTTTTTAATGTATTTTATTGATTATGCTATTATAGTTGTCCCATTACCCCCCTTCATTCCCCTCCACCCTGCACACCTTCTCCCACCCACATTCCCCCCTTTAGTTCATGTCCATGTATCATAAGTTCTTTAGCTTCTACATTTCCCATACTATTCTTGTCCTCCCCCTGTCTATTTTCTGCTACCATCTATGCTACTTATTCTCCATACCTTTTCCCCCCTCTCTCCTCCTCCCACTCCCCTGTTGCTAACCCTCCATGTGATCTCCATTTCTGTGGTTCTGTTCCTATTCTAGTTGTTTGCTTTGTTTTTGTTTTAGGTGTGGTTGTTAATAATTGTGAGTTTGCTGTCATTTTACTGTGCATGTTTTTTATCTTTTTCTTAGATAAGTCCCTTTAACATTTCATAAAATAAGGGCTTGGTGATGATGAACTCCTTTAACTTGACCTTATCTGAGAAGCACTTTATCTGCCCTTCCATTCTAAACCAAAGCTTTGCTGGATAGAGCAATCTTGATGTAGGTCCTTGCCTTTCATGACTTGGAATACTTCTTTCCAGCCCCTTCTTGCCTGTAAGGTCTCTTTTGAGAAATCAGCTGACAGTCTCATAGGCACTCCTTTGTAGGTTACTGTCTCCTTATCTCTAGCTGCTTCTAGGATTCTCTCCTTCATTTTAATCTTGGGTAATGTAATGATGATGTGCCTTGGTGTATACCTCCTTGGGTCCAACTTCTTTGGGACTCTCTGAGCTTCCTGGACTTCGTGGAAGTCTATTTCCTTTGCCAGAATGGGGAAGTTCTCCTTTATTATTTGTTCAAATAAGTTTTCCACTTGTTGCTCTTCCTCTTTTCCTTTTAGTACCTCTATAATTTGGATGTTGGAACGTTTAAAGATGTCCTGGAGGTTTCTAAGCTTCTCCTCATTTTTTTGAATTCTTGTTTCTTCATTCTCTTCTGGTGGAATGTTTCTTTTTTCCTTCTAATCTACTCTATTGTTTTGAGTCCTGGTTTCCTTCCCATCACTGTTGGTTCCCTGTGCACTTTCCTTCATTTCTCTTATCATAGCCTGCATTTGTTCATCTAATTTGCGACCAAAATCAATCAATTCTGTGAGCATCTTGTACACCAGTGCTTTGAACTATGCATCTGATAGGTTGGCTATCTCTCGGTAGCTTAAAAGCACTGGTTCTGGAGTTTTCAATTCTGTTTGAGCCATTTTTCCCCTCTTTGGTCTGGTCGCACCTGTTACATATGAGGGGCAGAGCCTTAGGTGTTCACCAGGGCGGGGTACCCCCAGTTGCTGGGTTGTGGCGTTGTATGTGGGGTCCGAGAGGGAACAGTGGCACTTGCTCCACTCTCTGTAGGACCTCAGTCCCTTCCACCGCTTCCCCCGAGCAAACTGGGCCCCCCTGGTGCTGATTCCCGTGTGGGTGGGCCTGTGCACACCGTGGGACTTTCCAACAACCTCTCCTGTGAGGCTGGGAGTCTCTCCCTGCGCCTCAACTTCCACAGGTGTTTTCAATCAATGTCTTGTGGCTCTATTTCCCAGCACTGTGATCCTGGGTTGCGTGCAGTACCTTGCATCACAATTCCTGCCTTGCTGGATCTGCCGTTTGCCACCCCTGGGCTGGGGTCTGCCAGCTGCTGCTTGTGTGCTCAGGGTCTACCTACTGCCATCTTGCGCACCCCGGATGCCTTACATGCCCATTCCCAACACTCTCTGCTCTCCGCCTTGACCCGCACCCAGCTCCCCGACTCCGCCCCTCCTACCGGTCTGGATGAACGGGTCTATTTTAACTTCTTGGTTGTTCGACTTCCATACAGTTCAATTTTCTGTCAGTTCTGGTTGTTATTCTGTTTCTAAATTGTTGTTGTCCCTATCTTGGTTGTGCGAGGAGGCACAGTGTGTCTACCTATGCCTCCATCTTGGCCAGAAATCAAAATAAGACACCTTCTTATTTTTTTTTAAAGACAGTAACTTTATTTTTTTTTTAAGATTTTATTTATTTTTAGAGAGAAGGGAAGGGAGGGTGAAAGTGTGGGAGAGAAACATGAATGTGTGGTTGCCTCTCACATGCCCCCTACTGGGGGACCTGGCCTGAAACCCAGGCATGTGCTCTGATTGGGAATCAAACCAGCAACCCTTTGGTTCGCAGGCTGGCGCTCAATCCACTGAGCTACACCTGACAGGGCTCACAGGTACTTACTGAAAAGATACTACATTAGGTTCTCTGCTAATCACTTGGTGAACAGTCTAGTGTGTGTGTCTTTGTAGTATCAACAGACTAGTGGGAATGATTGATATTAATCAAATAATGACACCAATGTATACTTTTAGATTGTTATAAAGGAAAAAGTGGAGTCCTGTGAGAAATTATAAGGGGAATTCACCTTTTCTAGGGTTTCAGGGAAGATTTCCCTGTGAAAGTAAGGTAAGAGCTGAAGGATGTAGAATTTTGGGTATAGGGAGGGTTGTGTTGGAGGCAGCTGGGTAAAAGGTCCTGAAGAGAGGGACCTTTTGTATCATTTGTTTTGTCTATAAATTATATTTTAACAATTGAAAGTGTAATACTAGTTTGGTCTTTGTAGATTTAAATAAGTCTCTTGAGTGGTGTTTCCTCACTGATGGAGAATTACTTCCAAGCAGAAGCTTACAACCTGGACAAGGTTTTAGATGAATTTGAACAAAACGAAGGTGAGAACTTACTTTGGCAAAGGTGTATGAATGTGCTTATGATGTAGAGAATGTAGGGTTATAAGAGAATTCAGTACTTTTTAAAAAAGTAAAATCAATTCCAATAACTTAACAGTATTATATATTAATATCCAGAGTAATAACTAACATGTTTAATCACTCATATGTTATATGAGATATATTAAATAATGTATATGGATTTTATTTTATTTTAAAAATAATCCCATGAAAGTAGATGTTATTTACATGTTACATATGAGAATAGAGGCAAAGAGAGGTCAAGCAACTTCCCCAAAGCTACTTTGCTAAGAAGTGGCAGAATTAGAATCTAGGCAATATGTACTAGAGTCTGAACTCTCCTCTGTTACATATGGACAATTTATTATCAAGAAAAGCTTTAAAATGTGTGATTATATTTCCTAAACTAAGGAAAATAGCTTGTTGAATGTCGATTGACCAGTAAAATAAAGACTTATTTTAAACCTAATTTTAAAAGATTTACATTTTTTTAAAGATTTTTTATTTTGTTTTTTAGAGATAGGGGAAGGGAGGGAGAAAGAGAGGGAGAGAAACATCAATATGTGGTTGACTCTCATGCATCCCCCACTGGAGACCTGGCCTGCAACCCAGGCATGTGCCCCGGACTGGGAATCATCATTGTGACTCATTGATTCACAGACCAGCACTCAACCACTGAGCCACACCAGCCAGGGCTCCATTTCTTTTTTTTTTTTTTTTTTTAAAGATTTTATTTGTTTATTTTTAGAGAGGGAAGGGGGAGAGAGAGAGAGAGAGAAAGAGAAAGAAAGAAACATCAATGTGCGGTTGCTGGGGGTTATGGCCTGCAACCCAGGAATGTACCCTGGCTGGGAATCGAACCTGGGACACTTTGGTTCCCAGCCCACGCTCAATCCACTGAGCTACGCCAGCCAGGGCTTTTTTTTTTTTTTAGGGCTCCATTTCTTATTTTCCCAACTAGAATATGTACTTTTTGGAGGCCAGAGCTATCATTTAATTTCCACGTTCCTCAAGCTTGGTGCTTTTACTCTGATAGATACTCACTTAGCATGTGTTTATTGTCCACCTACTACATACCAGGCACTATGCAAAGTAAGGACTTATATTGATGGAAAGGAATGGTTTCTGCCTGGAAAAGTGAGGTAACTTAGCCATTCATTACAGTGCAGCAAATGCTTTGATAAAGATATGAAGAAGGTGCTATGGGAGCATTGAAGATTAATGTTACTACTGAGAGGAAAATGTATTTGTATAATTTTAGGGCTATGATTATCAGATTTACTGAAGAAAGCAAGAAGGGTAATAAGTGTATTATTTTTTCTTTAATTAAATATACACATTGCACTGTAACTTGGGGAAAATAGCCATCTTAGTTATGATCTAAAAAAATAAACAGGAAGATTAAATTATGCTTATTGATAAGAATGTGTTGATTTAATAAAGTAATGGAATACTTTCTGCCAAATGTCCTCAGCAATGTAAATATGAACCTAATTAATATATTGTGACATAATTATGACTAGACTTTCATATACTGTAGCATACTTTTTTTAACTTATGGACAAATTTTAAATATATATAAAGTAAACAATAATATAGTAAACTCTGGCATACCTATTACCCAGCTTCTATAGTAGTTGAATGCTGCCATTTTTTTAAAAAGTTTATTTATTTGCTTTTTAGAGAGAGGGAGAAACATTGATTGGTTGTCTTCCATATGTGCCCCAACTGGGGACTGAACCTACAACCCAGGCATGTACCCTGACTGGGTATTAAACTGGTGACCTTTCTGTTTGCCAGATGACACCCAACCAACTGAGCCACACCAGCCAGGGCCATGCTGCCATCTTTGGTTCATTTATACCTTCAACCGCTCCTCACTTCCTGCTTTATTATCATTCTTTTTTTTAACAGTTTTTAAAATCTACACACATTGAAATGTACAGATGTTAACTGTACATTTTTGGCAAATAGATATATATTCAGGTAATCCAATTTCAGTCATGATGTACATAATAGAACATTCTGAATCCACAGAAAATTCCTTTCTTTTCTTTCCCATTTAGTTACTATCATCTTCATCACCATTTTGATTTTTTTCCTCCTTAGATTAGTCCTCACTCAGTGTTGTACTCAGCCAATCTGAGCCCTTCCCTATTACTGGTGCCCCACTACCACCAAGTACAGCCTGAGAGCTGCTTGAATTATGTTGCTAGACTGAGGTAGGATACTTTTGTTGTTTGGAGTGTTCTGGGATATTACTATTCAGTGACATATAGTACAGGGAACAATTGTAAATATATTTTCTTATTCTTAGCTATGAAACAGAAACTGTATATCTTAGGGATATCTTATTTTCAGACTGTATTTGCAAAAGTAGTCAACTAACTTAGTTCTAGATTTTCCAATGTTACCAGAAAACTTACTGTAATTATTTATTTTTTTCAGATGAAACAGTTTCTCCTATCTTACTGGACACAAGATGGAGTAAGCTTCTAGATCCCCCATCTCACCTGCTGTCATTTAACCCTTCACTGGCCAGAGCGAATGAACCTTCAGTTTCTAATGAGTCACAGCCACAGCTGAAAGTCTTCTCCGTAGCTCATTCAGCTCCTCTGACCACGGAGGAAGAGAACCTTTGTGCTAATGGGCGGGATTGTAGTCTGAATCCAGAGAGCAACACAATGTGGATTGGTGAAAATGCCATTGCAGAAGATCAGTTAATTAAGAGGAACTGTAATCAAGATGATCAATGCAGTACTGTTGAAGTGGGAGAGAAGAAATGTGGAAACCTAGCTTGTCTGCCAGATGAGAAGAATGTTCTTGTTGTAGCCGTCATGCATAACTGTGATAAAAGGACATTACCCAGTGATTTGCAGGATTGTAATAATTATAATACTCAGTCCCTCATGGATACTTTTAGCTGTTCACTGGATAATGAAAACAGACAAACTGATCAATTTAGTTTTAATATAAATGGGTCCACTGAAAAAGATATGAACTCAGAGAAACAAATGGATCTGTTGAGTAGACCAAATGTAGAGGGGGATTCTGTTAAACATATATGTACTACTTCACCTGATAATCCAACCAGTATCTGTTCCCCTTCACAAGTAAAGGATGATGAAAATATTGGTAGAGATCCCTCCATGTCTGTGGTTACAAATTTAACAGTTGACCCAATAATTTCATCCCAGGGAACAGATGAAGATCCTGCTGTTAAAAACCAAGAGAACTGTATACCAGATGAGATTTTCACTGACAAAACCAGCTCTTCTAGGACAGATTTAGGGAATCTAAACTCCTTTTCCCATTATAGTGAGGGCATTTTGATGAAAAAAGAGCCAACAGAAAAGATAACCAACGAAGAACCCATCCAGTCTGGTTTACCTTTACTTCTTAAACCAGATATGCATAGTGGATCTGGAAAGGATGAGAACTGTGAACAGTCTTCAGATTGCCTTGTACCCAGTGAAGTTAGAGCTGGTGAAAATGAAGGTTGTGAGCGTGAAGAAATTCTTGGCACTACAGAACTTCTTAATATGACAGAGCATTTTTCTGAATCTCAGGAGATGACTAATTGGAAATTGACTAAACTAAATGAGATGAATGACAGCCAAGTAAATAAAGAAAATGAGAAGTTTCTGCAGATGAATCAGCCTGAGGACACTTACAATGATAGTGGAGGAGAGTGTGATAGAAGGGGAGAAGCAGGTCTAGATTTAAAAGGAACTGTCATGGATGAAAGTAAAGGATGTGATTTCTCTACTGTTATGGATACACCAGCAGCAAATACTTCTAATTGTTGTGATTCCTATGGAATGCAGAGCCCCGTTTGTTTTGTTCCAAAGACTTTACCCTCCAAAGAAGATTCAGTAACAGAAGAAAAGGAAATAGAGGAGAGCAAATCAGAATGCTACTCAAATATTTATGAACAGAGAGGAAATGAAGTCACAGAAGGGAGTGGACTACTTTTAAACAGCACTGGTGACCTAAAAAAGAAAAATTATTTACATAATTTCTCTAGCCAAGTTTCATCAGTGCTTGGGCAATCTTCACCCAAGATAGTAGCAAACCTGCAATCCATTAGTGTTCCGTTTGGTGGTGCAAGACCGAAGCAACCTTCTAATCTTAAACTTCAAATTCCAAAGCCATTATCAGACCATTTACAAAATGACCTTCCTGCAAACAGTGGAAATAATATTAAAAACAAAAATGATGTTCTTGGGAAAGCAAAAATAGGGGAAAACTCAGCAGCCAATGTATGCAATACCTCTTTGGGAAACATTTCTATTACTGATACAAATGGGGAACATTTAGAAAGTTACGAGTCCGGGGTATCTAGTAGACCGTGCCTTGTATTAGCTCCAGATAGCCCAGATAATGATCTCAGAGCTGGTCAGTTTGGAATTTCTGCCAGAAAGCCATTTACCACTCTGGGCGAGGTGGCTCCAGTATGGGTACCAGATTCTCAGGCTCCAAATTGCATGAAATGTGAAGCCAGGTTTACTTTCACCAAAAGGAGGCATCATTGCAGAGCATGTGGGAAGGTAAGTTGTGTGTATCAGCTCAGAAATCTAGCATGCTTATTTTGTAATGCTCAATTAGAAATTAATAAAGGAACTACAAGGTGGTTGAAGTGATATTATAAATAGCTTTTGATCACCCAGTTCTAGTTCTAAATAAAAAATGACCTTGCTGATTATTAGTGTTTATAAAAGCTTTTTTGAGAGCCAAGATTTAAGCTGAATCAGTTTTCATAAACATGAGAATTGAGGAAGTGTTAACTTTGTGGTTTATATATTGACAGATATTTAGAATGGAATTGTTTGAAATAAGGAAGTTATTCTTTTTTTCTTTTTTATTGAATTTATTAAGGTGACACTGGTTAACAAAATTATACAGGTTTCAGGTGCACAATTCTACAACACGTCATCTGTTCACTGTAGTGGTTGTTCACCACCCTAAGTCTTCACCTATACCATTTATCCCCCCATATTCTCCTCCACCTCCCTCTACCCCCTTCCCTCGCACAATCACCACACTGTTGTCCATGTCCATGAGTTTTCCCTCTCTTTTTTTTTTTTTTTGGTGCAATCTTTCTACCCCCAGCCCCACACAACCCCAATGGCAGTCAGCTTGCTCCCTATCTATGAGTCTGTCACTACTTTGCTTGTTAGTTCATTAGATTGCCCATGTGAGTGAAACCAAATGGTATTTGTCTTTTTCTGACTGGCTTATTTCATTTAGCATAATACTCTCCAGGTCCATCCATGCAAAGGGTAAGATTTCCTTCTTTTTTACTGCCAAGTAGTATTCCACTATGTAAATGTACCACAGCCTTTTTATCCACTCATCTACTGATAAACACTTGGGCTGCTTCCAAATCTTGGTGATTGTAAATAACGCTGTATTGAACATAGGGGTGCATATATTCTTTCATGTTAGTGTTTTGGGTTTCTTTGAATAAATTGTCAAAAGTGGACTTGCTGGTCATGAGGAAGTTCTGTATTTAATTTTTTGAGGTAACTCCAAACTGCTTTCTGTAGTGGCTGCATCAGTCTGCATTACCACCAATAGTGCATGAGGGTTTTTTTCTCCACATCATCACCAACACTTGTTATTTGTTGATTTATTGATGATAGCCATTTTGATAGGTGTGAGGTGATATCTTATTGTGGTTTTAATTTGCATTTATCTGATGATTAGTGATGTTGAGCATCCTGTAGTATGTCTGTTGGTCATCTGTATGTTCTCTATAGAAAAGTCTTTATTCAGGTCCTTTGCCCATTTTTAATTGGATTATTTGTTTTTTGGGTGTTGAGTTTTTAAAGTTTTTTGTAAATTGTGGATATTGATTAACCCTTTATCAGATGTACTAGCAAATATGTTCTCCCATTCAGTGAGTTGTCTTTTCATTTTGTTGATGGTTTCCTTTGCTGTGCAAAATCTTTTTAGTTTGATATAGTCCCATTTGTTGATTTTTTTCTTTTGTTTCCCTAGCCCTAGGAGATATATCAGAAAAGATATTGCTACAAGAAGTGTCTGGGATTTTACTGCCTGTGTTTTCTTATAGAATTTTTATGGTTTGAATATAACATTTAAGTCTTTAATCTGTTTTTGAGTTTATTTTTGTGTATGGTGTGAGAAAATGGCCTAGTTTCCTTTCTTATTTTTATTTACTTATTTTAGAGGGGAAGGGAGAAAGAGAGTGAGAGAAACATCAGTTGGTTACTTCTTGTATGCATTCTGACCAGGAACTGAACCTGCAACCCAGGCATGTGCCCTGATGGGAAATCGAACTGGTGACCTTTTACTTTGCAGGATGACACCCAGCCAACTGAGCCACACTGGTCAGGGCTCTCTTTTTTATATGAGTCTGGGTAAAGGTTTATCAATCTTGTTTATCTTTTCAAAGAACTACTTTTTGGTTTCATTGATTTTTTTTTGTCTTACTTTTTTAGACTTAATTTTGTTTATTTCTGCTCTGATCTTTATTTTCTTCCTTCTTCACGTTGGGCTGTGTTTATTGTTTCTTTTCAAGTTCCTTTAAGTGTAAAATTAAACTTTATGTGAGATTTTACTTTTTAAGATAGGTCTATAATGCTATGACTGTTTCTCTTAGGACTGCTTTTGCTGTGTTCCATAGATTTTGGGTTGTTGTATTCTCATTTTCATTTGTTTCAAGGTATCTTGATTTTTTTCCTTGATCCCATGGTTAATTCATTCATTGTTTAATAACATGTTATTTAGCCTTCATGTCTTTGTGTGTTTTTTGGTTTTCTTCTTGTGATTAATTTCTACTTTCATAGCATTATGGTCAGAGAAGATACTTGATGTGGTTTCAGTCTTCTTAAATTTATTGAGACTTGTTTTGTGTCCTAACGTGTGGTGTATCCTTATGCACTTGAAAAAAAAAGTATATTTTGCTGCTTTGGGGTGATATGCTCTGAAGATATTAATTAAATCCATCTGATCTATTGTGTCATTTATGGATGCCATTTCCATGTTGATTTCCTGTCTGGAAGATCTATTTATTGTCAGTGGGATATTAAAATCCCCTATTATGACTGTATTACTGTTGAACTCTCCCTTTTTGTCTATCAAGATTTACTTTATATATTTAGGTGCTCCTGTGTTTGGTGCATAAATGTTTACAAGGGTTATATCCTCTTGTTGGAATGCCCCCTTTATCATTGTGTACTATCCTTCTTTGTTACTGTAGCTTTTGTTTTAAAGTCTATTTTGTCAAAAAGTATTGCTACGCCAGCTTTTTCTCCCTTTGCATCTGCATGAAATATCTTTTTCTATCCCTTTACTTCCACTCCATGTGTAGCTTTCATTCTGAGGGAGGTCTCTTGGAGACAGAATATATATGGGTCTTGTTTTCTTATCCATTCAGCTACCCTATGCCTTTTGATTGGAGCATTAAAGCCATTTACATTTAAAGTGATTATTGATAGGTACACATTTATTGCCATTTTATTCTTTTAACTGTGTTCCTCCATTGTTGTTTCTTGTCCTCGCTCTCCTCTCCCCTTCCTCCCCCCTGCTCCTCTACCCTTCTTTTTTGTTCTTGCAGTCCCTTTACCATTTCTTGTAATACTTGTTAGGTGGTAACAAACTCCTTTAGCTCTCTCTTGTCTGGGAAGCTCTTTATTTCTCCTTCAATTTTAAGTGATAGGCTTTGCTTGGTAAAGTAGTCTTAGTTGTAGCAAAGTAGTCTTTGCTTTTCATCACTTTGAATATTTCATGCCAATCTTTCCCAGCCTGAAATGTTTCTGTTGAGAAATCAGCTGACAATCTTATGGGAACTCTCTTGTGTGTGATTGTCTTTTTCTTGTTGCTTTAGATTCTTTCTCTTTAACTTTTGCCATTTTAATTATAATGCATCTTGGTGTAGGTCTCTTTGAGTCCATCTTGTTTGGGACTCACTATACTTCTCTGGACTTGTGTGTCTTTTTTCTTCATCAGCTTAGGGAAGTTTTCAGTCATTATTTCTTCAAATAGGTTCTCAATACCTTGTTCTCCAGTACTCTTATGATGTGGATGTTGTTACACTTCATATTGTCTCAAAGACCCTTTAAACTGTCCTCGTGTTTCCTTTTTCTTTTTGCTGCTCTGATTGGGTGGTTTTTTTCTACCTTGTCTTCCAAATCGCTGATTCAGTCTTATGCTTCATCCAACCTACTGTTTATTCTTCCCAGTGTATTCCTAATTTCAGATATCATATTCTTCATTTCTGATTTTTTTATGGTTTCTATGCTTTTCTTCATGCTGTTGAAAATCCTTATAACCATTACTTTGAACTCTACATCAGATAAATTACTTGCCTCCATTTTATTTAGCTCCTTTCCTGGATATTTTATCTGTTCTTTTGTTTGGGGCCTGTTTCTTTGTCTCCTCATTTTGATGGTCTGTGTTTGTTTCTATTTATTAGATAGATCTGCTATGACTCCCTGTCTTTGTGTGGTAACCTTATGAAGTAGGTGTCCTGTGAGGTCCAGTGGTACAGTCTCCTTGATCCCCTGAGATGGGTGCTCAAGGAATGTCCCTTGTGTGAGTTATGTGGGCCCTTCTGTAATAATTGAATCTTAATTGTTATTGGCCTGTTTGTGCATGGGATCGTCACTCAGGCTGGCTCACTGTGGGGTTCAACCCTGACCATAGTGTACAAGGTGCCGTACAGGTGTTCTTTCAATTTAAGAAATGTTTGTGTTTAGTTTATATTTTGTAATTCTCGAGAAGTTGAATATTACACATAGAATCCATTCCAGTTTTTGCTGTAGTATTTTTGCTCTTGTGCTAGACATTCTGGAACTTTTTATACACATGTACACATAATTTTGTCTTTTCTTCCATATGTCCTTAATACAAAACAGAGTTGAAGGGTATAAAGTTTTGTGACAAGATTGTAAGAGTAATTGATATTGCTTAGCTCTCCCTAAATTGTTTGCTAGTAACACATCAATTTACCAGCTTTCTTTCTTTTTTAAAAGAAGAGCTATATAAATAAGGAAGGGGATTTTGTGTTTTTATTTTTATTTATTGATTAAAAATTTTTAATATGTTTGACTTTAGAGATGAAGATAAGGAGAGAAAGAGGGAGGGAGGGAGGGAGGGGGGAGAAAAAGGGAGAGAGAAGCATGGATATGAGAGAGAAACATTGATCAGTTGCCTCCCATATGCATGCCAACTAGGGATGAAACCCACAACCTATGCATGTGCCCTGACCAAGAATCGACCCTGCAACCTTTTTGGTGTATAGGACATTGCTCCAGCCAGCTGAACCACCTGGTCAAGGCTTAACTTTTGATGAAATTCAGTTTACCTGCTTTTTCTTTTGTTGCCTGTGCTTTTTGTGCCATATTCAAGAAATTGCCAAACAAATGTTTTGATGCTCTTTCCCTACATTTAGGCTTTTGATCCACTTTGAGTTACTTTTTGTAGATGGTGTAAGGTAAAGGTTCATTTTCATTCTTTTGAATGTGTATATTTAGTTTTCCCAGCACTGTTTGTTGAAAAGAATGTTCTTTCCCCATTGAATTGTCTTGGCACCCATGTCAAAAGTCATTTGACTGTATAGGTGTGAGTTTATTTCTGGGCTCTGTTTTATTCCATTGTTCTTTATGTCTGTGTTTATGCTAGTATTATACTGTTTTGATTACTATAGCTTTGTAGTAAATTTTGAAACCAGAAATGAAAATCTTCCAATTTTGTTCTTTGTCTAAGTGAAGGCCAATTTGAAAAGGCTACATGCTGTATGAGCCTTGTCTAAGTGTAGCCAATTTGAAAAGGCTACATACCATATGATATTCTGAAAATGCAAAACTATGAAGACAGAAAAAAAAAATTGGTGATTACAGTGGGTGGTGGAGAGGAAGGGATTAATACGTGAAGCACAGAAGATTTTTAGTGCAGTGAAACTGCTCTGTATGGTACTGTAATGGTGCATACATATCATTATACATTTGTTCAAACCCATGGAATTACAACACCAAGAGAGAACCCTAATGTCAGCTAGGGGCTTTGGGTAATAATAATGTGTCAACGTAGGTTCACTGGCTCTAACAAATGTCCCATTCTGGTGAGGGCTGCTGTTAATGGTGGAAGCTAGGCATATGCAGGGCAGGTGTATATGGAAAATCTCTGTATCTTCTATTTAATTTTGCTGTGAACCCAAACTGCTCTAAAAATTAAGTCTATTAAAATATACAGGGTGGGGCAAAAGTAGATTTACAGTTGTTCATGTGGAAATTAATGCATTAATTAATAAATAATAATACAAGAATAAACTGTTCCACGTACTCACATATGTAAATCTACTTTGCCAGCCCCTGTACGTGACTATTAAATATTAACTCTGCTTGGATATTTGTTATTAAGAAATTGTTAATTTTTAGGGTGTGGTAATGGTATTGCTATGTTAAATTAAGCCTTATGTTTCAGATATATACTGAAATATTTAAAGATGAAATAATACCTGAGATTTATTTCAAAATGACTAAAGGGTGCTGAAGTGGGCGAGGATTGGCTTTGGTGATTGTTTCACCTAGGTAATGGACACCTGGGGGTTTGTTATTCTGTTATGTCTACTTTTATATAACTGAAGATTTCTAACAAAAAGTTATTTAAATAAAGAATGGCCAGAATATGATTAAAATAGGATATGCTTTATAATTGTTTGCTTTTTACAAATTAGTACTTTTTAACACATGTAGAAATGACAACACAATGTGTTATCTACAAGGTAATAACAGTATATAAAAATTAATTCACAGTATATTAAAGGAAGTTATCCTAATAACTTCAAGTTTAAGGTTTGATGTTGAACATTGTTTGCTTACAATTCTGGTGTTGTATCTTTCTGTTTATGAGGGGGGACCTACAAAACCCCGGAATTTATTTGTAAAACATTGTATATTATTCTTACACGATTAAACTTCAGTCACCTTCAAAGTACCCTCCATTTGATGTAATACTCCTATCGAGATGTTTTTCCACTGCTCAGAACAGTTTTTGAACTCATCAATTTTGATGCCTTTTAGTGCTTCTGCAGTTTTTTGTTTCATGTCTTCCACATCAGTAAAACGTTTCCCTTTGAGGACTTTTTTCATCAGGGAAACAAAGTTTCTCAGGGTGAAATCAGATTAATAGGGAGGGTGAAGCACGGGGGTCATGCTCTTTTGGGTCAAGAACTGCTGAACACTCAGCGCTATGTGGACAGGTATGCTTGAGAATCACCCATCATGAAATGGGCGAACACATTAAAAGAGTCTTCAAAAAAAATTCACTGCCCTGGCTGGCGTAGCTCAGTGGATTGAGCGTGGGCTGGGAACCAAAGTGTCCCAGGTTCGATTCCCAGCCAGGGTACATTCCTGGGTTGCAGGCCATAACCCCCAGCAACCGCACATTGATGTTTCTCTCCCTCTCTCTCCCTCTCTCTCCCTCTCTCTCTCCCTCTCCCTCCCTCCCTCCCTCCCTCCCTCCCTCCCCTCCCCTCCCTAAAAATAAATAAATAAAATCTTTAAAAAAAAATTCACTGAAACCAAAAGCAGCCTGTCACAATGCCAGCTGGTACACTGATACAAGTGGGTTCCTGGAACACTCACCTAGCGGGGGAAGCCTGTACTACAAATGACTTGCCCTCCAGAAGATAATTCTGGTTTTTGGGGGATCTCCCCTGATATATAGCCTAACTTGGAAATAAAGTTGAAAGGTTAAAATTAGAGACCCTTTGTTAGCCCTTCCTGTAATATACTCTTAAAGTGACTGTGAGAATTATTATTGTTTTCAGCTAATAACAGTAAAGTTGGAACAGGTGTTTGGACAGAGGAAGGGTTGGGATTTGATTGAACTGCTTTAGTTTTTACTATGTTGATTTTGGTATTTGCTATTTAAGCAATGGTAAGGTTCTCTTCTTCATTTAAGAATTTTTACAAGTTGTTACTGTCATTGGTCTTTGTGAATAGCTGGATATTGGTCAGTCACAAGCACTTTCTTATTCTTGCAACATAGTTGTTTTTGTCATAATTATAGGGCTTTTTGATAACTTGGTACATCATTTTTTTTCCACTTTCTAATATGAAAAGAAATAAGTGAGCCTTCAATTATTTAAATTTTCAAGAATTGCAAAGGAGTGTTGTTCACACTGTACTGGGGTATAAACAGGCACAAACAGTACTTGAGTATGAAGCTTGTTTATAGATTTGGCACTAGGAGTTGTTATGTGGAAAGCCATGACTCGGAAACTTTAAAAAGAAAGGAAACAATAATAAGGGCTTTATACATAAATTTGTATTATGTGCTACATTCTACATGTATTATGTTGTTTAATCTTCATAAAAGCCTTGTGAGCAGAATAATTTAACATTTCAGTTTCACATATGAGGAAAAACTGAGGTTCAGAGAGTTTAAATTACTCACATAAAGTCATTTGACTAGTGAATTATAAAGTTAAGAATGGAATCTAGAAGTATCACATTAAAGAAAATCACATGTAAACACACAAATGGAACATTTTAACCAACATTTAACTGGAACATTGTATAGCATATATATATTATAAACCATGATAGTTTGTCTCTTTATAGGTAGGCAGATCATATAGATCCTGTCATTTAAGGCCATTCATAACCATTGGCCTGTAAAACTTGAGGTCACTATTATTAATAAGCTGCTTAAAATGTGTTTGTCATTGCTCAAGTTGTGAATTTGAGCATGTACGATATAGCCCAGCCCAGATAAGTGCATGTTAATATTTGCTTCTTCATTCATGTATTCATTTGTACAATGATTTGACTGATCAAGGAGCAATAAACAATTTTGTCGAGTGCCTATTTTATTTCCGTGTGACATCAGAATCAAAATACTCTGGTCCATTGCTCCACAGAGTTTACATTCTAGTTTGGGAAAATGGAGAATAAGTAGAATAGATTGCAGTAGATTGTGTTAGTTGTAATAATAAAAGTATAGGGTGTGATATTTCAGCAGTGTAATAAGTTTTTGTGTACAAATAAATAATTCTCTTTTTTTCTAAACTAACATTTATTTTAAAGATTTTAATTATTTTTAAAGAGTGGTCAAGGGAGGGAGGAAGAGAGGGAGAGAAACTTCAGTGTAAGGAAACATTGATAGGTTGCCTCCCATACGTACCCTGACTGAGACCAAACCTGCAACCCAGGCAAGTACCCTGACCAGAATCAAACTAGTGACCTTTTACTTTGTGGGGTGACACCCAGCCAACTGAGCCACAACAGTTAGGGCTAGACTGACTTCATTTCTTGACTCCGTGCTTCTAGCTCAAAAAACTGGGGAAAGTACTTAGTTGATGTTTGGAATGTGGTGGAATATTTTTTTATTGTCGTAGTCACTGGGGTTGTTACTGGCATTTACCAATTTTTATTTTTAATTAGTTAATTATTTTTTATTCTCATCCGAGGATCTGCTCATTGATTCCAGAGAGAGGGGAAGGTAAGGAAAGAGGGAGAGAAACATTGATTGGTTTCCTTTTATGCATGCTCTAACCAGGGACTGAATTTGTAACTCAGATATGTGCCTTAACTGGGAATTGAAGCTGCAGCCTTTTAGTTTATAGGACAACACTCTAAACAACTGAGCCACATCAGCCAGGGCACTACTTGCATTTCGTAATCTGGGACCAGGGCTGTTAAATATTCTGTGAGAAACAAGATTGTGCCACCCAGTGAAGAATTGACCCACCTCAAAAATGCTGAGAGTACCCTTTTTTGAGAAACACTGACTAACCTGGTTCATGGCAGGCAAATTCAGTATTAATCTAGTAATTTTAAATCCAGGAGTATTAACCCTTGCTCAGTTACTTCAGATCTTTTCTGCCTATTTTTCCCATCAGACTTGGGTACTAATTCGTCTGACCTGAGTATTTCATTACATCATAGTCTTTGTCTTTTTGAGAACGAGGGTCAGTGTTTCTAGGTCTCCCTTCTATTTTGTATTGTGGGACACTACCTGTGTCAGTCATAAGCATTGTCCAGTGTTGTTTTTGTAGTGTACGTGACATTCAGTTTTCACGTATTTCTCTGGTGTGGGTGATTCTACAGAAATGCTTCTGCTGCCTGTGTCCCATTTTCTCTCCATTCTAGGTAGTCTCTTGGCAAGTCATCTGCTTCTCTAACTTCTGTGTGTTTCTTTAATCCTTGGAAACATAATGATATGTTCCCTCCACACTATTGATAGGCTCATGGGATATTGAGAAGGGTGGATATTCTTGGATATTTCTATTTAACTGCATTATGCTGCTTCCTACCTTGATTTTTTAAAGATATCTCTTTGTTTTTTTGGGTTTTTTTACTTGTAGTTATTTTCCTAAAGCACAAGCCCTCTACTTTTGAAAGTTCCCTACTGTATTAGTTTTCTAAAGCTGCCATACAGGATACCAATAACTGAGTGTGTGAACAACAGAAATTTATTGTTACAGTTCTGGAAGAAAGAAGTCTGAGATCGGGGCAATGACAGGGTTGGTTCCTTCTGAGGGCTGTGAGCAAAGGATCTGTTCCATGTCTTTCTCCATGGCTTATAGATGGCTGTCTTTATGTGCATGTGGCATCCTCTCTGTATATGTACTGTGTCCAAATTTTTCCTATTACAAGGTCACCAGTCATACTGGATTAGGAACCCACCCTAATGACCTCATTTTAACTTGATTACCTCTGTAAATACCCTGTCTCCAAATGAGGTCTCATTCTGAAGAATTGGGGCTTAAGACTTCAACATATATATTTGGGGGAGAAAATGGAACTGCAGCATTAACTAATATCATTTTTTCTTTTCTTTTTTTAAATAAAGAAAAAGATCTACCCAAAGTAAAGTTAAAATATCCGTATCCAACACCTAAAATTATGTAAAATATAGAGAAAGAAAAAGTCCTTATTTCTATCCAACTTTCATCCTCCAAGTTACCCATTTTCCTCTACTTTTCTGTGTCAGTACAAAGAACTCTCATTCTTTTTACAGACTGAAGCATTCCATTTCATGGGCAATACTGCAGTCTAATTAATTGATCCTGTACTGATAAACATCTGGGTTGTTTATAGCCTTTATTATAGGCTGTACAGAGATAATTTTTGTATACATTTCTTTGTACATGTGGATATTTTTTTATGGACACAGCTTTAAAATCTCATGTACTGGGTCAATGGAATGAACACTTAACATTTTTGAAGATACTGTTAAATTAACCTACCAATTTATACTACCACCAGCACGATATGAGAGAAGGCTTCTCTTCTCTGTGTTCTCACCACCATTGGATAATATCAAGGGTTTTGTTTTTTTTTTAATCTTTGCTTGTACCATAGGGAAAAAATCTCATTCTTTTAATTTTTATTGTCATGAGTGACAGTATTTCTTTATTTATTGACCATTTTATATATGTTGACTGTTTATATTGACCATTTTACCTGGGTGAGCTCTTTGCCTCTTTTTCTTGAAAGAATTTGTATTTTTCTTATTCATTTAATGAAGCTCTTTGTATTTAGTGGATCTTTGCTCTTTGCCTGTTATATATAGCACAGATATTTTATTCAGTCTATTATTTTATTCTTTTTGATGCTATAATAAATGAAATTGTTTCTGTAATTTCCTTTTCAGATTATTTAATATTAGTGTATAGAAATGTAACTGATTTTTGTGCTTTAACTTTGTATCCTGCAACTTTGGTGAATTCATTAGTTCTGACAGTTTTTTTTTCCTTTTTGGTGGAATCTTCAGGGTTTTCCACATACAAAGTCATATCATCTGCTAACAGATAATTTTACTTCTTCTTGCGCATTCTGGATGCCTTTAATTTCTTTGTGTTGCCTAATTACTTTGGCTAGAATTTCCAGTGCTATGTTGAATGGAAGGGGTGAAAGCTGGTACCTGCTTTGTTCCTGATCTTAGAGGAAAAAACTTTCAGTATTTAATCATTGAATATGATGTTTGCTATGGCTGTTTCATATATGGACTTTATTATGTTGTGGTATTTTCCTTCTATTTCTAGTTTTTTTAGTGTTTTTGTTATAAAAGGGTGTTGAATTTTTTCAAATGCTTTTGCTGTATCAGTTGAGATGATCATATGGGGTTTTCCCCCCTTCATCTGTTAATGTATGTTACATCGATTGATTTTTACATGTTGAACCATCTCCAATTCATTCTTGCTCCCCTCCATTTGCTCCCTACCCAGTAGCAGTGCATATATGGTCAAATCTTTCCCTTTGATTAAAACATTTAAGTGATTTCCCATTGCTGTAATGAAAAGACCCAAATCACTAATATAGTCTGTAGAACCATACTGTGCAGCCCTAGCTCTCGGGCCTCTAGCCATATTAACTTTTTTTTTTTACTTCCTTGATGGGGCCATGCTTCTTCCCCTAAGGGGACCCATGCACATGCCATTTTCTATGCTTATTATCATTTCACCTCTGAATACCATTTTATGCATAGAAAACTTTGACCCATACTTAAGATTTTAACTATCATTTCCTAAATAAAACCTCCCCTGACCTTGTCAATCTATGTGAAGCCTAGATTATGTGATCTTTTTTACCATACACTTTTCTGAAGTAATTTTACATTTACTTGTGTGATTGTTTGATTTCAGACTATAACCTCCATAGACCATTAATTCCATGAAGGCAAGGACTATGTCTGTTTGTCCACTGCCACACTCGGTGGGGTAGCATGGTGCTCAGCACATAGTCAGGGCTCAAATATTTATGGAATAAATGAGTAAATTATGACCTTTTGGTTTTACCTCTTGATTAGAAAGGTTATTGAAAGATTTGAGGAAGACTATCATTAAATTTACTTTTTAGAAAGTTCTGTCATTTCATATTTGTGTGAAAGATGAATTGGACCCTGGCTGGCGTAGCTCAGTGGATTGAGTATGGGCTGCGAACCAAAGTGTCGCAGGTTCAATTCCCACTCGGGGCACATGCCTGGGTTGTAGGCCACAGCCCCCAGCAACCGCACATTGATGTTTCTCTCTCTCTCTTTCTCCCTCCCTTCCCTCTCTAAAAATAAATAAATAAAATCTTTTAAAAAAAGATTAAAAAAAAAGAGGAATTGGAAAAAAAAATTTGAAGACTAGAAAGACAAAATAATTGATTGATTATGATGATCTTCTAGGCTCCAGATAATAAAGTCCTAAAAAAAGGCAACAACATTAGTGATAGAGAGAAAGTGATGGGATTTTGGGAGAACTATTTAAGAGGGAAGGCCAACAGTACCCATTGACTGACTGGATATGGTCATGGTGGAGGAGAAGGAATAGTCAAGTATCAAATTAAAATGAAATATGTGAATTAATATGAGGCAGCAGTACATAATAGGTAAGAACAGAGCCTGAAGAAACTATGTAACTTACTAGCTGTACTGCTGAGCACTTTTACTTAATATTTGTTTATTTAACTCTTAATTATAAGTAAGTGTCTCATAGATAGAATTTTTGAGGTTAAATGAGCTAATAGATATAAAATGCCTAGTATTTTTACAGTTTGTTCTATACTTGATCAAGTCATTTAACCCTCCAAACTCAGTTTCTTCTGAGAGATGAAATGATAATATATCACCTGTTCTTCCTTCATCACAGAATTACTTTGAAAATGTAAAGCCTCTGAAAATTGTAGATTGGTAATCATAATAGCTAGACATATTAATAATGCCTAATAGAGAAAATGATCTCTCAAATTGTTGTTAATATGACTTCATTTCTTGGTTCATTTTTGTCAGATATAGGATACATCTTGGCCATAAGAACAGGACTAGTATAGAGTTTGCCCTATTGAGAACAGTTTTCTGCTTGCGCGAAGCTCTCTGTGATAAGTGACTGATGAGTTTTTAAGAAAATAATTCTTAACAGGGAGCTAAGGAGATTCTTGTTGCCTAGTAATGGAAGGGAGAAAGAAGTAAGATTATCAAGAGCCAATCCTGGAAGGTGGAAATAAGGTGCTAGTGAAAACAGCTGGTATGATTATTATTCCACACATAAGGCTAGTAAAAAACAGAAGTTAAAGCCCGAAATTCCCAATCATTGTTTATTTCACCCTGCTATATTACCTTTCCAAACAGAAATAGCAGATGTAACTGTCCATAAATGCCTATGTTATTTGATATTGTGTATAGGAATTTTGCCTAAGGGCAGCTCAGATTCTGCCCCCCTGCCCCCCCCCCCCCCTTTGTATTTGCTGATCTTGGCTAAGATTTTTATTTTCAGCCAAGACTTTCACTTTCCTTATTGCTGGCAGACATATAATCTCACACTCTTGCTTTGAATTGGTCTTGTGTCCAATTTCTTCAATGCATTTTCCTTTGAAGTTTTTAGTTTTGTAAATGAGGTTTCCTATCAACCAGTGTTGTTCAGTACTGATTTACTCCCTTTATACTGTGATCCTAAGTAAATTTAGTATGTTCTTTTTCCTGCAGGTTTTCTGTGCTTCCTGCTGTAGCCTGAAATGTAAACTGTTGTACATGGATAGAAAGGAAGCTAGAGTATGTGTAATATGCCACTCAGTGCTAATGAATGGTGAGTATTATTAAAACAAATTGAATTCACAGTTTTGGAGAACAAGAGAATTTGCTCTCTCTACAAGTTGTTTAGCTTCTGAAATGTCATAACTTTAACTGAAAATACTGAGCTAAACTTCCATGTTTTGAAAATATTTTAGCATTTCAGAATTCCTGTGCCTAAAGTACTGAATGAATGCTAAGTTCAGGTGAGTTTGCAGGAAGAATGGAAGTTCTTGTGGAAATGTGGCACTATGTGGCTGTTAATGTTCATGTGAAATGATCAGAGTGGGATGAGGGTGTAGGGCTGTTGACCACTTAGAGGACGAAGGATTAAAATTGGACTGAGGTTTGCCTTTCTAGAGAAGCTGTCTCTTTCTAGGAAGTATCTTAATAACCTAGAATATATTCTTATTAACATCTTGTTTCATTTACCTTGTTAAAAATAAATATTGTAGCATCCAAGATCAAATAGAAAATCACATTTCTCTGTCAGTTGTCTCCTTAATACTACTTAAATTTATCATAAGGATAATGGTTTTGAATTTAGTTATATGGAAAAAGAATATGGCCTGGAAAAGGTAAATATAGCTTATCCAGTATTCCTCTTTTACAGGATTGGAAGTGAATCCAACGACATTTTAGTTAAGTTAAACAAAGACCACCCAGAGAATTCTTGTAAACAGATATGATATGATTGATCAGGCTATAGTATTTTTCTCTTTGAGTGATTCTTTGTACAGTTGTCAGAACAACTACTAATAGACATAAAATGTTGAACTTGGACACCACTGCTGCTTGTGCCAGGGTAGTGTACTGTGCCTCCTGGAAGCTGAAACTTACCTGCTCGAGGCCCTTGCTGCTCTGTCTGTCTGCGTTGCTCATAGTGATGTTTTCCTGTTGCTGGCTTATTAACCTATTGCATGTCAGTTAATCTGATCTGTTCTAATCTCCTATCAGCCACCCAATTTCCTCCCATTTCTGAAGTCTTATAATTTTGATCAAATATGAATTCATTCTCTTTACTCCTGAGGGTCATTTTTTTTAGATGGTGGTTATTTCACTCTGTTGCTCAATTGGTGATTTTTATTCCTGCTTTCATTTTCAGACATATATCCACAGATAAAAGCATGCTGCTTAATTATGGTTCCCAGTACCTCTTTTATTTGATGAGATCTTTCAACTCGATAGCTTTTTTTTTTAAACTTGGCAAAGGTAAAGATGAAGGAAATGGCAGAGAATTCATATGACTACTTACATTTTATTAAGCAAGTATGCCCTTAATGGGATCCTACAGTAATCTACTTTTCCTGGTTTTTCCAGTGTCTTTCCTTTCGCATGGCTTAGCCTGGTCTTCTACTGGATATTTAATTTGATGCTTTTCAGTGTCTCCTATCCCCTTTTCCTTTTCTCGTCTCCTCTTTCTGCCAATGCTTTCAAAGGAACTATTGTTTTTAGCCTTGTCCTGCAGTTTGGAGGCAATAAATATTCAAAATCTTACGGATCATTCTTTTATGTTGAATGAGATTTTAAAAAAGATGTTCAAAAAGTCAGGTGGTTTCTATTCCTGGGTATGTGATATTACCTGAACCTGGATATAAAAGTTGATATCTTTCATTTCTGTAGCATCTTTCAGCTTATTTACTTTAAAGGCGGTAGTTGATATGTCCATATTTAGTTAAACTATAGAGTATACAGTATTTTAACACATTTATGAGTATTTGTATTGGTTGATGACACTTACATGATATTGGCATATTTTCATGCTCAAATGGATTCTGTGCTTTTGAGACACACCACAGATGTGACGTGGTTGTTTTTGCTCGATGCTTGTACACAGGGTGATGATTTCACAAAGGCAGAATTCACAAAAATGTTGAGATGCATTCTCCTGAGCTTTAGGCTTCAGAATTTTTCAAATGAGATTTTACCTCGACTAAGACGAGAACCTAAAAGTTTAGAAGTTACAAAAATACACAGTGGAGTCATGCTATTTTAGTCCCTGATTTTTATTTTTAATAGAACTTTACAAAATGTATTGAATATTAAACCTACATACTCCAACCCCAAATGTCTAAATGATATTCCAGTTCCAAATCCTTAGTAAGGGAATGTATGGTCTCTTTTAAAAAAGCCAGGGGCCTAGTCATTAACCTCAGACTGACCTATCAGTCTGTATCAGAAGTATCATGTAATTCTTATTTGTTGCTTCCAAATAGTTTACTTAATGGTCTCTTTTATTGAATAAAATTATTTATCTCCTTGATACCTTCCCTAGGTGGAAGAGAGACATACTATGAGTGTTAATGAGGAGGAGCTACATTGTTTATCCATTATTGTGGAGGTCTTGATGTCCATATTTTGCAATCCATTCACATTGATTGTGTCTGTATTTGCTTTAGCTCAAGCCTGGGAGAACATGATGAGTGCCTCAAGCCAGAGCCCTAACCCTAACAATCCTGCTGAATACTGTTCTACTATCCCTCCCTTGCAGCAGGCTCAGGCCTCAGGAGCCCTGAGCTCTCCACCTCCCACTGTGATGGTACCTGTGGGAGTTTTAAAGCACCCTGGAGCAGAAGGTAGGGAATCATGTGCTATTCTCTCTTTTTCCTCACCAAGTTCCTCTGAAAAGGTGCTGATGTGATTTTACAGCACAAGTCTTTAAAACACTGCAGATAAGTCCCTTTGGATGGTTATTAAAGTAGAAGAACAAGGTGAGAAATGTGTTGAGACTATTTTTGGGCAAGTAAAGAATAATATTGTGTTGCCTGATATTTTGTAGGCACCTCTAAAAATATGCCAGTATTCTCTCCAGTTTAATAATGGAGTAATTACACTGCTTATACTTGAAAAGATATGCAGATTTTGAAGTCTGCCTGAAAAATCCTAACCTCATGTCTACTTTAATGTTCTTTGTAGGAGTTCAGTAAGTGATGAAAATGAGAATTCTTCCTTCTGACCAGGCCATTGCTTTTTGGAATATACATAGCCATTTTCTCCTTTCATTTTTAGTCTGTCCATATAAAAATATGGAAATATTGTGTTAGGTACACAGACCTTTATAAAATCCAGAACTTTAATTCTGATTGTATCACATGATAGGTAGAAAATTATAGGTTCAACTTATTTTAATTATATCTTTTTGAGTATGAGATTGTCAGATGAAAGGCACTTTGTAAATTCAGGAGATTATCAGTAGTAAAAGTAACAATTATATATTTCCTTAAAATGATCTTATCAGGAAGTTTCCCTTGATAATTAAAATCAGTCTTCTTTCATTAATTTTATATATTTTTGTCTAGTTAATATCCCCTTCCCAAATAGTCCTCCTACCTTTTGACGATCAAAGCCTTCTATTGACATGGTCATAATCTTCCTCATTTCCCCTCTTCAGATCATTCCTTAGTGATACTCTTTTTGTTTTTATGAGTTCAGGCTTTCTTTCTCAACATCTGTATTCTCTTTACTTCATTTGTCATTTTTGTTGTTCTTCCCTAGTCTCTCTTGTTTTGGCTACTTGAATTGATATCCAAAATTGGATTTAAAGAGATTATTTCATCAGACTCAGTTCTCCATCTTTCCCCTGTCCTTTTACTAAAGCATCAGCTGCTTTTGCACTGCCAGGTCAGTTTTTTTCTTCTTCAGTTGCACATTAGCCAAAGAGCTGGTCAGTTTGCTTCCCAATTCTTATGTATCCATGTCAACTCTTCCTTGATTAATTGATTCTTCAGCATTCTTCAGTGCATCTTTTGTCCTTTAAAAATACCATAGCACTTTTCTAGACATTTAATTCCTATGGAACCTCATACTTTTAGGAGATGTGGATGTCTACTGCTAGATATTATTTCCCTGCTACTAATTTATTTTCTAAGCACTTAAAACACCTTCTTTAGTTTCTCTTTTAGTGATATGGGGCATAGTGTGATATAATTATAGGTATATTTAAGAATTCTTAATATTTTAAACCAATTGTTTTAAATCTTTACCTTTAAGTTATAGAAGTAAAGTGTATTTAAATGTATATTTTATTAGTTTATAACCACTTTTACACACAGTTACAATTCTGATATTTCCAATTATAAAATGCTAAATAGTGAATTTTTGTACATCTGGCATTGGTGACCTTCTCTTCTTTGATGTTACAAATGCTATTGATATCACATTGATGCCTGTTTTATTTTTCTGGCTCCTCAAGTGGCTCAGCCCAGAGAGCAGAGGCGAGTTTGGTTTGCTGATGGGATCTTGCCCAATGGAGAAGTTGCTGATGCAGCCAAATTAACAATGAATGGAACTTCCTCTGCAGGAACCCTGGCTGTGTCACATGACCCAGTCAAGCCAGTAACTACCAGTCCTTTACCAGCAGAGGTAAGAAAATAAAATGGCAACTAAAAATGAGTACTTACTTACTCAGCATGTGCTGCTTCCGTCTTGTTATTTTTAAAAAGATTTTATTTATTTATTTTTAGAGAGGGGAAAAGAGGGAGAAAGAAAGGGAGAGAAACATCAATGTGTAGTTGCCTCTTGCGCGCCCCCTACTGGGGACCTGGCCCACAACGCAGGCATGTGCCCGGACTGGGAATCAAACCAGCGACCCTTTGGTTTGCAGGCTGGCACTCAGTCCACTGAGCCATGCCAGCCAGGGCCTGTCTTGCTTTTTTCTCACTTGAGTGTCCTTTTTGTCGAACCCTATAGATTTGGATACAATTTAGTGCTTGTGTATGTATGCTTGTGCACCCATGTGTATATGTATAGGGCTAAAATATTTGTGGCAAAACTGGTATCCTTCTTTGTTCTGTATTTGGAAGTTTTTCAAGAGAAAGATTCTTATAAAGGTTACGTAAGGTGAGCTTAGAGTGCCCCTATAGCTAGAGGTGGTGCTAGAGGGAACCCTGGCCCCTTGATGCACTGGTTTTCAAATGATGTTTGCCAGGTTTCATGGCAGCCCCTTGGGAGTACCATGGTGAGGAAGGGCCAAGCAATGTGAAGGTGGCTGAGGAATCCCTCTAATCCTTTCTCTTCAATCCAGCCATCTTCATTTTTTTCTTTTATACCAGTTGTGTTTCCAATGGAAGATTTTTAAAAGGATCTCAAAGCTTAAAAATCAGTTGAAAAATCACTGACTTAATGGATATAAGACTCATTATTTACCTAAGGAAACTAGCTCATACTGTGTTGTCACCTCTGTGATGTCTCTCTAGCATATACTGGTCACATTTTAGGGGCTAATGGGATTTTCTTTCCTTGGAACCTAATTTTCTAAAGGGGACAAATAGCAGCTACTTTTTTTGGAGTCAGTGAGAAAACAGAGTCTCCTAGGGCCAAAATGAGAAATTATACACATAGGATTCTTTGATACAGTAGTACCTTTTCTACTGCTGATTGTCTCCTAGAATTTGGTGGTCAAAGCCATTAATTCCACCTAAGTATGTGTCCATCTTTTTTAAAGAAATAAAAGGATCAAAGTTTGGATAAAGTTTTTACTCTTGAAGTTTTCAAAGAATTCTTAGTTACTAATTACATTTTGTTCAGTAATTATCTTTCAGGAATTTTCTTTCAGGAATTTACATAACTTGTGGATTTTATTGTAACTGAAATTGCATGTTATCAGGATTAGATTTATTGACATACAGAGCTACATTTCTGTTTGGTGAATGAACATTAAACCATGTGCTGTCTGTCTTCAAATATAAGTCTTTGTTGGGGAGGATGCAGTTTCTAAGGTTGCAGAGAGTGACAGCCAGGACTATGTCCTTCTTCTTTGTATCTTGCATGCAACTTTGTCAAGAAGGTTCCTTCTTTTTCCTTCAGTTGTTTATTTGGAAAAATTTTAAACTCACAGAAAAGTTACAAGAATAGTACAGTGAACATCTGTATACTCTTACATTTACCAACTGTTCCCATTGTGCCACATTTACATTAACCCTTACACACACTAATTTTTTTAAAGATTTTATTTATTTATTTTTAGAGAGAGGGTGATGCATGGGTCACCGGCCAGCAGTGATCACGGAACGCTGTGGATGGCTCGTCAAAACTCGAGGAAAACATACACAGAGATAACCAGGCCCTGTGGGGGAATAGCAACAGCAGGGCTACTCCTCACGTGGGGAGCATCTTGGCCACCCTCTCTCCTGGAGGGCGCCATGGCCACTCCTCACGTGGGGAGCGCACCACTTGGCCACCCTCCCTGGTGGGGAGAGCATGCCGTTCCCCCTCCGGAGAGGCTTTTTATTCGTTTTGTTTGCATAAGAATTCAGGTAAAAACTCATTACTCATTGCTAGGAAGTAAGGATCAAACAATAGATAACAAGGAAGTCTGAGGGCCTATTTTGAGTCAGGATCAAAGAGCTGTAAAACTTTCAGGAACAAACTAACTTCCTTCTTGGACCCTTCTCATTCAACTGAGAGCATTCTAAACAAAGAAGGTTTCACAGGAATTTACATGTTCTTTCTTAGGCCTGATCACCCGGGGAATCCTCCCTTTTCAGCACAGAGCTGCACCACCCTGTCATTGTTTCAGGCTTAGGTGGAGCAAGGGAACAAAGGCAACCAAGAGATAAGGAGATTTTCTCTCAGAGGATGAGGACTCAAGCTATGTCAAAGCCGAGGAGCGAGGGTCCATCACCCCCTTTGCTGTAGCCCCCAAAGTCCTTTCTTGGGAGCCTCCCATGTGATCGTGCCTGTCTTAGGTCGTTTCCCCCTTGGGGAATCTTACCCATCATTGGCTAATCGACCAAGCTTTGGGGTTCAGTTTTGAATGAAGCAGCAGAAGCAGTGGTCCTGCCAGGGAGATAAGCTTTTGTCTCCTTGCTGGCTTACGGTTCCAAGGATGTTCCCTCAGCCTTAGCCTAGGCAGGGGTTACAGCTTCTGATACCAGGCAGGGTGGTTCCCAACAAGAGGGGAAGGGAGGGAGAAAGAGAGGGAGAGAAATATCAATGTGTATTTGCTTCTTGTGTGCCCCATACTAGGGGCCTGGTCTGCAACTCATGCATGTGCCCTAGACTGGGAATTGAACTAGTGGCCCTTTGGTTCCTAGGCTGGCACTCAATCCACTGAGCCACACCAGCCAGGGCACACGCTCATTTTTTTTGATGAACCCTTTGAGGATTAGTTGTACTTCACTGCTTAATACTTCAGTTTATGTCTCCTAAAAACAAGATATTTTCTTACATAAGCACAATAGAATTATATGAGAAAAAATTAACATATAATTCTGTTATCTAATATATAGTCCATGTGTAGGTTTGCTCAGTTGTCCCAATGATGTTCTTTATAAATGTCATTTATACACATGTGCACATACATAAAAAATTTTTAAAGATTTTATTTATTTGTAGAGAGAGGGGAAGGGAAGGAAAAAGAGGGAGAGAAACGTTGTGTGGAAGACATCAATCAGTTGCCTCTCACATGCTCCTCACTGGAGACCTGGCCCACACCCCAGGCGTGCGCCCTGACTGGGAATCAAACCAGTAACCTTTCAGTGGTAGGCCAGCACTCAGTCCACTGACCCACACCAACAAGGGCTATACAAATTTTTTTAATAAAAAAATATATTTAAAAAAATTAGGATCCCGTGTTTCTTTGGTTTTCTTTACTCCATAACAATTATACCACTTTTAAAAAATTGTCTGTCATATTACTGTGTTTAAGTAGACCAATGCAGTGGAAACCCGTGCTGTTTAAGGGTCAAGTGTATTTCAGTTCATGGTTGGGAATCTGAGTGTATGGAGGTCTGACTAAAAGTTAAATGCAAATTTTTGGTGACACAGGTTGTTGATGCCCCTAACCTCTCTGCATTGCTCAAGGGTCAACTGTGTTAATTTTGGACTATCTAGGCCATATTTTGCATAAAGTCCTTAATTTGTGTTGGTCTGATTTTTTCTCATGATTAATTTTAGATTAGATATTTTTTGTCAAGAATAATATTACTACATAAGTGATGATCATTTTCTTAGTGGAACACATCAAGAGGTATCATTTTGAAAACAAACAATGTAGAGGCAGAATCATAGATAGCGAGCAGGCTGACAGCTCTGGGGAGTTTGGGGGATAGGGGAATCAAGCAAAGAGGAAAAAAAAGAAAATGAACTCATGGACCACGGGGTGATGCTTGCAAGTGGGGAGGGGGGAGGGGGATGGGGGGATAAGTAGTATTAGAAAAAGTACGTATAATTAAAAAATAATGTAAAAAAGTATCAGTTTGATAATTGATTAAATTGATGTCTCTGTGTTTTCTCCACTGCAAATTGGCTATTCTTCTTTGCAGTGAATAAGGAACACGAGGGGGTGATTCTCTGAGACTGTAACTGTTCTGTCACCCCAGCAATCTTTCCACAAATGACTTTGCTGTCCTTTGACAATTCTTGCCTGAATCAGTTATAACTATGATGTTTATGCAGTGCTGACTTTTTTCCTATGAATTTTTTTTACCTCTTTTAAATTGTATGGTAGACTCTGAAAACATAGCTTTTGTTTTTTTGTTTCTTGTGATTTTTTGTGGAGTCTTTATTGTTTTCTCTGTATAGAATCACTTCCTCTGTAAATTGTGAAAGTCTTACTTCTTCCTAATTTGGGTGCCTTTTATTGTTTTTTCTTATCTGATTCTTGTTGCTAACATAAATTTTTTTTTGGAATGAATGAGGAAGCTCTAGTGAATGAATATTATAGGGAAACAAGGTTTAGCTCAGATTTAAGAGAAACTAAACCAAGTTATTTTATTTCTGTGTTTTCATATTGTTCAGCACTCAATTTTAATATTTACCTGGTGAATGAGGGAAAACAAGTCCTTTAGGTCCAGACTAGAATACAGTTTTCTCATCTTTATGGCCTAGTAGAGTACCTGGTAGTTAATAGGTTCTCAGTAAATGAAACAAATTTCTTTTCCAGATGGTATGTAAGTAGAGGTCAGTTGGTCACTTCTTATATTAAAAGATGGATTAATCATCAAATAGCAAGTTAGAATAGGTTACCTTATTTCCTGTACTATGCCTTGAAATCATTTAATAATGGTATACCAATAAAAATTTACAATTTTTTTCTCCTATGATGGTATACTAAGAACATTGCAAAATTTTAGCAAAAACTCACTAAATTATAGTATAGATAAAAGTTGGCAAGATATTGACACTTTAAAAAGTAGTTTTAATATTTATTTAAATATAAATGTACATTTACAAAATGTAAATTTAGTAAAGTGCTTTATGAGAATCTTTGGGAAACAACTCTATGAATATATTCACACACACACAAACCCTGTGTAGCCCACTCAGGTGAACACATGGACCATTTTTATCACTCTAGAAGGTTTCCTCATACTCTTTTTCTGTCAGTACCCCATTCTATTAAATTTCTTTTACATCTTTTCCCCTTGATAACCATTATTCTGACTTAGATAACCATGGATTCATTTGACCTGTTCTTGAATTTCATATAAAAGGAAACATACAGTATATAATATATTGTGTGTAGCTTATTAAACTCAAACTAACATTTATGAAATTTATCCATACTGTATGCATCTTAAGTCAATATTTTATTGTTGAGTAGTACTTTATCGTATGGATATATCATGATTTTTCTGTTTTATTGTTAACAGACATTTGGATTATGTTCAGTCTTTGGCTATTATGAATTGAATAAAAGCTACTATAAACGTTCTTATATATGTTTAACAAAGTTCTAAAATGCTTCTTTAAAGTCTTTATATAGCTTCATTTTCCTCTCTTAAGTGGTAGAGAATATAGATAGGAGAGCATCATTGTAATAGATCTTAGAGTGTAGTCTGTTAAGTCATTAATTAAGTGGATTTAACCCCACACAAAATGTGTTTTGCAACATTATACTTTATTCAGTGTACCTGACATGATCATATTAATGCAAAGAAAAATGAACTTGGAGTTTTATTTCATTGCATAGTAAATGAAAAAGGATGACCTATTTTATTTTATTTTATTATTATTTTATTTTTACTTTATTTTTTTTTATAGATTTTGTTTATTTATTTTTAGAGAGAGGGGAAGGGAGGGAGAAAGAGAAGGAAAGAAATATCAGCCCTGGCTGGTGTAGCTCAGTGGATTGGGCATGAGCTGTGGACCAAAGGGTTGTGGGTTCGATTCCCAGTCAGAGCACATGCCTGGATTGCAGGCCAGGTCCCCAGTGGGGCTACACGAGAAGCAACCACACACTGATACTTCTCTCCCTCTCTTTCTCCCTCCCTTCTCTTTTCTCTAAAAATAAATAAAAATTAAAAATCTTAAAAAAAAAAAGAAGAAATATCAATATGTGGTTGCCTCTTGCACATCCCCTTCTGGAGTCCTGGCCTGCAACCCAGGCATGTGCCCTGACTGGGAATCAAACTGGCAATGTTTTGGTTCTCAGTCCGGTACTCAGTCCACTGAGCCACACCAACCAGGACAGTATGACCTATTTTAATCTCTGTACTTTATCAAAGGTAATTTTTTTCTTTTTTTGTTGTGTTAACATATATGGAACATAAAATTTAACACCTTAATGATTTTTAAGTGCACAATCTGTGGGTGGGATTAAGTTATTCTTATATTGTTGTAAAACTATTACCACCATTCTCAAAGCTGATTTGAAAAAGCAGTATAAATAAGTCTTTAAATACACCCAAATACATTAAAAGTTCAGAAATTATGAGATAATATTGAAATTTTGTTTTTGTTCTTACTATAACCTTTAAATATATATTTCTTATATAGCAAAAGAAACTTGGGTAAACGAAGCTTTACTTCTTCAAGGCTACAGTGCCTCTTCTCTCATTACTTTGATTTGGTGATGCCAAAGGGAGAAACTACAATTGGAAACATTTTCATAGTATATAAAACCAGTCCTTTAGGAAACCACAGGTTAATGAGTATAAAACATATGACTTCTAAATTTTCACTTAAATTCCCATTTATATTCTTGACTATATTCTGCCAAAGTCCTGAACCTCTCTGTAACTCTCACTTTGCTCATTTGCTTTTCCTAGACGGATATTTCTCTGTTTTCTGGGAGCATAACTCAGGTTGGAAGTCCTGTTGGGAGTGCAATGAACCTTATTCCCGAAGATGGCCTTCCTCCCATTCTCATCTCCACTGGTGTAAAAGGAGGTTTGTGGACTTACATGTTTAAACAAGATAGTTATATATACCAAATATTGCCTTCTAATTAAGGGAAGAAGATAGAATTTGAATGATAATAACTACCCTTCTCTAACAAAAAAACAGCTACTCAGTATCATGAAAATAATTATTGCTGTTACTGGTTTTAGAGTAGATACTTGTGTTTTTATATATAATGTTATTTCATTCATTGGAGTGATATAATACTTTATTAAGTATATTTTATTGCTTATGCTATTACAGTTGTCCCATTTCTTTCTCCCCATTGTTCTCCTCCACCCTACATCCTCCTCCCTCCAGAATTACCCCCTTTAGTTCATGTCCATTGGTCATACATATAAGTTCTTTGGCTTATCCATTTCCTATACTATTTTTAACCTCCCCCTGTCTGTTTTGTACCTACCAATTATGCTTCTTATTCCCTGTACCTTTGCCCTTATTCTTCTCCCTCTCCTCCCCTCCCCACTGATAACCCTCCATCTGATCTCTGTTCCTGTTCTAGTTGTTTGCTTAGTTCGTTTTTGGCTTTTTTTTTTTTTAGGTTCAGTTGTTGATAGTTGTGACTTTGTTGTCATTTTATTGTTCATAGTTTTGATCTTCTTTTTCTTAAATAAGTCCCTTTAACATTGCGTGTAATAAGGGCTTGGTGGTGATGAACTACTTTATCTTTACCTTGTCTGGGAAGCCCTTTATCTGCCCTTCCATTCTTAATGATAGCTTTGCTAGATAGAGTCATCTAGGTTGTAGGTCCCTGCTTTTCATCATTTTGAATATTCTTGCCAGTCCCTTCTTGCCTGAAAAGTTTCTGTTGAAAAATCAGCTGACAGTCTTACAGGGGCTCATTTGTAGGTAACTGTCTCCTTTTTCTTGCTGCTTTTAAGATTCTCCCCTTATCTTTAATCTTGGGTAACTTAATTATGATGTGCCCTGGTATGTACTTTCTTAGGCCCAACTTCTTTGGAACTGTCTGAACTTCCTAGACCTGCATTTCTATTTCCTATGCCAGAATGGGGAAGTTGTCCTTCATTAGTTTTTCAAATAAGTTTTCAATTTCTTGCTCTCCCTCTTCTCCTTCTGGCACCCTTATGATTCAGATGTTGGAATGTTTAAAGTTGTCCCAGAAGTTCCTAAGCCTTCTCATTTTTTTTAATTCTTATTCCTTCATTCTATTCTGATTGAGTTTTTATTTCTCCCTTTTGTTCCAAATCACTGATTTGAGTCCCAGTTTCCTTTCCTTCACTGTTGGTTCCCTGTAGATTTTTCTTTATTTCACTTTGTATAGCCTTTACTTCTTCCTTTATTTTACATCCTTGCTCAGTTGTTTCTGTGAGCTCCCTGATTACCAGTGTTTTAAACTGTACATCAGATAGGTTGGCTATCTTCTTGTTCCTAAGTTCTTTTTCTGGAGTTTTGATCTGTTCTTTCATTTGGGCCATATTTCTTTGTCTTAGTGCACCAGTCTGGATGAATGTTTCTTTTTTAACTCCTTGGTTGTTGGACTTCCTTAAGTTTGATTTTCTGGCATTTCTGGTTTTGTTGTTGCTGTTGTTGTTGTTTTTAAATTGGTTATTGTTCTTCTTTTGGTTATGCAAGGAAGCAAAGCATGTCTACCTATGCTTCCATTTTAGCCAGAATTCCTGGAAGTATATATTTTTAATTGTAGTACAAATGTAGTTCATTGGAAGTTTTTAAAAATATTTGAAAGGGCATAATACTCTGAAGAGTTTCTTGTGATTTTAGGACTGGCCCATCTGATATAGTCAATACATTAATTTAACTTTTTGTTTTGGAGTGTAACATTCATTTAGAAATATACATAAAATAAATGGGTGGTACTGAACTTAAATAGCCATTTTACTGGTAAAAAAAATATTTCCAGTGAGTCTTGACAAGAAGTAAAATTATTATCCAATTTAAAGAATGCTTATAATTTTTGATAGTGTCTTATTGACATATCTAGATCAGTATCCAACTGATACATTTTCTGAAGTTTTATTTATAATCTTGGTTAGTTATTTCCTAGACTTTTACCTGGAGTTCTTGCCTTCAGCCTTTCTCTCCTTTATTTTATATTCCACATAATTGCCAGTTATCCTTTTAAACATATTTAATCATATATTACTTTTGTTTAGAAACAGTCCATGGATTTTCAATACCTTCGGTATAAATTACTTACCTTACCATAAAATGTCCCTTACAACTTTATCTCAACTTATCTAACTTTACTCCAGCCAGTACCTCAGTTTACCAACTTTTTTTTTAATATTCACCTCATTAAAATATTTTTTAAACTTTATTTATTGATTTGAAAGAGGAATGAAGGAAGGGAGGGAGGTAAGGAAAGGAGGGAGGAAGGGAGGAAAAGATAGAGAGAGACATCAATTTGTTGTTCCATTTATTTATTCATTGATTAGTTGATTTTTTGTATGTGCCCTGATGGAGATCAAACCCACAACTTTGGCCTGTAGAGATGACACTTTTACTATCTGAGCTACCCAGCAGGGCTGAATATTCATATTTGATACTTTCATGCCTTTTCTTGTGCTATGGGAGAGTGGGAAGAGAATGAACTTCAGATCTAGACAGACCTGAGCTTTAATCTCAGTGCTATTCCATTCTAGCTCTGTGGTCCAGTGGGCAAATCATTTATCCTCTCTGAATCTTTTTCCTAGTCTTTTAAAAACTTGGGTAACTACATCTACTTAATTTAGAGTCGTAAATATTAAATCAGATTTTATATCTGGAAGTTCTTAGCAAGAAAAATGTCTGATACAAGTAGGCATGTAATTAATATTTTCCTTTCCTTGACTAGAATACTGTTTTATACCTTAGACTCCTTGAAGAATTCCTCAACCTTTCAAAATCCAGATTAGTGGAAAACTCTTCTCTGAATCCTTACATAGGTTACCTCCATCGTAATGTTTTACATCCTCATCTCTGTTCTAATAAAAATTCATATGGACTGTTACTACATTAACACTTTTCTCATTGTAATTTAGATATTGTATAAGTCTGATTCTTTCACTTAGACCGTGAATTCCTTCGGTCTGAATTTACATAATGTGTCTTCTGCGGCCAGTTGGTGCTGCGCCTACAGTCAGCTCTCAGCAGTGTTAGCTGAGTGTGCTGTACTGTCAGTTTTACGATGACTTTCACGTGAAGTTGAACATTCTTTTGCTTGTGTGATGCCTTTGCTTTTTTAGCAGACAGGAACCCCTATAGATATTCTTTCGTTAGTAAAATTACTAAAGTTTCAAATTTTAGTTATTTTAATAAATCTTAGATTAATAAGAAATTATGTTGGCCTACTCTGTTGTTAAATAAGATTGCATTTTCATTAAAAGTCACATCTGTTACCTCGAATTGTCAAAACCTCTCCTACCAAGAATCAGCAACTAGTTATCTAATATATGCTTACTTAAACTCCATTACTGTATCTTTACCACAATTTTGCATTCTAGTGAAATAGCTTCATAAAAATTTTTAAGTCACTTAGTGTTTTTCTTTCTGATATTTTCATTCATAGGATAAACACTTCCCATACAGCCAAAAAACAGTTTTCTGGTTTCTTTTTGTCAGTAAGAAATGGTGTTAATTTGTTCTACCTGGCCATCTCTTAATGGTGCATTTTATATAAAACCAATCAAACAATATACAACTTTCAGGTTTTCAATTCCTTTCCCATACTTTTATTTTCTACAATGGTCATTACCTATGATTTTGACTTCAAGATGAGAGGACTGTCATAATTCAAAATGGGGTGGCTGAATATAACATTGTGCTGTGCTTGTAGGGATTTAAATGAGAAGGGTTCTGTTGAAAGCCTCAGGTGTTAACTTGTTCATGTTAAGTGTCTGATGTGTGATTTACTGGTGATTTTGGCGATGTATGTTCTGAACTCTTAACTTTCCATAGAGGAATTCTTTCATGAAACTTAAGATAGTTTTAGTTTATTTTGGGGGGTATTTGGGGGGGGCTCTGCCCCCCCCCCCAGCTGCTACGGATGAGAATAAGTCTACCAAGACATGATCTTCTTAGGGAGGAAAGGTGGCGGATCTCTCAAAGGGGAAGGGCCAAGAGTCTTTTCCTCAGTGGGCTTTTATTGGGTTCATTTTGCACAGGAATACAGGTAAAGCTCATTAATCATTGTCAGGCAGTAAGGATCAAACAATAGATAGCATACAAAGAATTACAGGACTTATTCTGAGTCAGGGTCTGTTAGGTAAAGGACTACAAAGCTTTGAGAAACAAACTCATTTCTTGCTTGGACCCTTATGATTTAATTGAGAGCATTCTTAGCAAAGCAGGTTTCACAGGATTTTATGCATTCTTTCTTAGGCCTGATTGCCCCCAGGGAGCTGCCCATTCCTGCCCAGGGCTGCACTGCTCTGTCATTGTTTCAGGCTCAAGTCAGTCAGGGGAAGTAAGGCAGCCAAGAGATTAGGAGACATTTCAAAGACAGAATGAGGACTCAGGCTATGTTAAAGCTGAGGGTCCAGGGTCCATCATCCCTTTTTGCTATAGGCCCCCAAGTCCTTCCCAGGGGCCTCCCCATGATCGTGCCTGTCTTAGGTCATTCCTCCCTTGAGGAATCTTACCCATCACTGGTTAACCTATCATGCGCTGGGGGCCAGGCAAGGTGAAGTAAAAGAGGCAGAGGCGGCTCCCCTGCCAGGTAGATAAACTATGTCTCCTTAGTGGCTTATGGTCCAAAGGTCACTCATTCAGCCTTAGCCATGGGGGTGGTTACAACTTCTGAAACCAGGCAAGGCGGTTCCCAACAGGTGTATTTTCTACAGTTTAATTTTTTATGGAAAAAAGTCTAAAACTATACAAAAGGATGTAGAGTAAAAAGTAGGATTCCCCTCTAACTCAACCCCTGGGCATCCTTTTCAGAAGTAATTAGTTTATTATCACTTCCTTATACATCGTGGATTATTTTAAATGTTGGTCTTAGAACATGTAGTGTGTGAAATTCTTGTTACAATTGTTGGAGATATTTTGTTAAATAGAAGGGTTGTCTTTAGATTTGTCACAAGTCATTTTGTGGAGAAGTCTCTACATAGGATGACTATGTTGTCATCCAAACTGGGAGTGAAAGGGAACACTATAATACACCCAATGCTGAGACAGCAGGTACAAACCTGTGTTCACCGTATCTATAAATCAGATGCTCATTTCTTTTATGTGAATAATCAGCCTGTTCACCCACTGGATTTCCCTCTGTGTTTAACCCTAGCCAGTCTCTCACATCGTTTTCTCCCCTTACAGACTATGCTGTGGAAGAGAAGCCATCACAGATTTCAGTGATGCAGCAGTTGGAGGATGGTGGCCCCGACCCACTTGTATTTGTTTTAAATGCAAATTTGTTGTCAATGGTTAAAATTGTAAATTGTAAGTTAAAATTTTGTTTTTAAAATAAAAATGAGATACCTTACTGATTCACATATAATAAACAAAGCTTTCATATTTATTACACACAAGAATTTTTATATAGAGCCACATCTTATTGAAAACTTGGTACTGAAGAAGTTTGTTTGTATATAATTACATATTCCAGAGGACAGTTGTGGTACCTACAGAAGCTCTTGCTTTTAGTCATAGGTATGGGATAGGTAAATTCTCTGTGGAGGAACGCTAAAGAAAACGTGAATTGATCTAAGTTCTGCCTGAGATGGGAATGTTATGTCACAGCTTAACCACCAGGATAACCAACTAATGATGGATAAATTATCCAGGAGGGTCATACAATTTACATGCTAGATTTCAATCTTCCCATGAAATCTTAACCATGGTGCAAAATGTTATTTGGGAAAAATGTTAGTTAGCTAACATGTAGTAAAACTTCAGTACATCTGAAGGTTCAGAAGAAACTTATCAATTCATGGTGCCTTCTTGTGCATCAGAATGAGAGAGAAGAGAGTAACTTAAAATCTTGATTCTAAGGTGGTATTAGAAAATACAGAACACATTTATCCTGGATGAATTTTAAATAATAGGCACAGTTTTGGAGAGAGGATGGAAGCACTGGGAGCAGTCCTCTAGTTCCCCCTGTGTGCTTGCTTTAAGTTGACCTTGGAAACCAGAAACACCTGTTTTTTTAGAGGCTCTACATTAATGAAATGCATATTTCTCGTTTACTTGCTAATCATACCCTTGTATGTTTAGCCCGTTATTAATGCTTGCCATCTTTCCTTCTAGGGTCAGATTTTAAAATAATTTACTCAATTTTAATTTATCATGTCTAGTTTATAAGCTATATTTAGAAAATAGCTAACCTAGAATTCCTGAAATGCATACCATCTTAATAATAGTTGGATTGGACATCTCCTATTTAGATATATAAAGTAACAATTGCCAAAGTGAAAGAAGGGACCTTTTATTAGTTTTGACTTACATTGTGGTTTCATAATTTATCTGAACCCTTTTTCAATTTGGGGGGGATCACATTGTGTTGTAGTACAAATGATAAAAGTGTCAAGGATTGAACATTATTTTTAACATCCTTTTACATATGGCTTGTGCTGCTAGGACTCTATAGAGTCTTTTGTTGAAGAAGTGGAAGTAAGTAGTTCAGAAAAGCCATCCTTTTCACCACTTTTTATAGCACAAAGCTAAGTCAAGTCATGTTGTTAATTACCTTGAATTTTCTCCTAGAAAGGACTATAACTAAAATTGCCAGAATCTTTTGGTCACAGATTAATGTGTACGTAAAAATATATTTTACATCACAACCTGAATTCAAAGCTATAATATTGGCTTTTGTTGTTGTTGTTTCTAGTCTTACATAAGTAATTATTTCCTTTGTTTAAGTGTTTTTTTTTTAATAAAGATGAGGAAATGCATTTTTTAATCATTATAGCTAAGGATACCTAATTTGGTTTTATTTATTTTATCTTTAAAGGAATGTTGTTTCTTCTGATAATTACATCTGTAATAATAGAATTTAAAAGTTTTCAATGTATTTCTTTCAGTATTACTTCTTTTACTTCCCTTCCAATTTTTTCCTAAGGGTTTGCCTAGAGCCCTTAATACACCAGAGGTAGTGGTATATTTTATTTTTCTACAATAGTTCTTTCACTCAATGAAGTGTGTTTCCCAAGTTGAATTATACAGGCTCAGAATGATCTATTTTATTCTTTACTGTATTATAACATAGATTTCTGTGCATTTTATAAGGGTAAGAATTAAGAGGAATGTCTTCATGTTTTATTTTTATTCCATCTGTAGATGTGAACAGGAAGTGCTGGTGTTTCACGACCAAGGGAATGCATGCGGTGGGTCAGTCTGAGATAGTCATTCTTCTCCAGTGTCTGCCGGATGAGAAGTGTTTGCCCAAAGATATCTTTAGTCATTTTGTGCAGCTTTATCGGGATGCCCTGGCAGGTGGGAATGCATTATGATTGAGTGTGCACCCTTTATAGATGACAAAAACTTCTTTTTTGTTCTGTTTTGTTTTTTATTTTATTTTTTATTAGGTTTAAAAGATGACAGAAACTTTCAGACACAGATGCCAAATAATAGCCTTAAATTTGGACACCTGGCATTGGAGGTTGATATTGGTGATAAGTTAGAACTTTCCATGGTTTGAGGAAATGATAAGTTTTAGTACTTTACCTGGTGTGTTTGTTGTTTTACAATGGCTAGAATCAAATTGGTAAGAGAATCCACTGAACTGATAAAAGAATATTTTTCTTTGAGTAGCTGAGGATTCATGATATTGGTACCCACTTGAGGGAAGCATAACCATAACTTACTACTTGTTCTTTAGTTAACAGTATTTACATAACCAGGTTACTTTACATTTAATTTTCAAGCTTCAAGAACCACTATCATGGACAACTTTATTATGGTTTCAAAATAAATAAATTGTAGATTTTTTTACTACAACAATGTAAGAGTAAATGCATAGCTACTAGAAGTTAGAGAACACTAAGGATACTAGTATACAGACATACTATTAAAATTGAGAAAGAAATTGCAGAATTGTATAGTAGCTCTATTTTTAATTTTTGAGGAACCTTCATACTGTCTCTTGTCCACAGTGGCTGCACCAATTTACACTCCCACCAACAGTGCACAAGGGTTCCCTTTTCTCCACATTCTTACCAACACTCATTATCTTACAAATGATATTTTTTACAAGTCATTGTAGGAATCTAGCAAGAAATTATCAGTTTTTAAGGTAAGTAATGGCAGTGGGAATAAAGAGTGACAAACAGACACGAAAGACAGCAGTGCTTCATTTCAAAGGATTTGATGCTGAGTGCCTGTGAGGATGAAAGGGAACAAGTCAAAGTTGGCTTCAGATTTCTGGCTCAGGCACCTGGGTGGATGCTGTTCTTTTTCACTGAGATAGTAAATAGGAGAGCAGAGCTGGCAGCTGAGGTCCTTGTTCAGTGTGTTGAATTTGAAATAATGACAACAGATGGTAATATGTAAATGGAAGATGAATATATGGATATGGACCTCAGGAGGTAGGTCTGGGCTAAAATACAGACACAGCATTTATGTGATATTTGAAGCTATGGTTATGAATAAGATAGGCCAGTGCGAAGAGGCTAGAGCTGTGAATGGAACTCTAAGAAATACCAACAAGGGAAGGCATGAATTATTATATGAGTCATTATATGTTTAGTATAAATGGTTATTCGTTTTTAAGAAATATCCTTATATATCAGTAGAGTCCATTATATTAAAATACAATAATTTACAAAAAATCATGTGGGACTGATAGTAAGATAATGGTAATAGTCTAAGGTCGGCCTGTAATACATCTAAGCCTTCGTAAATATTTTCTGTAATACAGGATGAGGGCAGGTACATATATAGCTAAGTAAATAACATTTCAAAAGTATAAAGAAGTGAGCTATGAGAGTTTCTCCTTGAATAGGAATCATTTCACAGCTCATAGAAGTAATGGGACTAGAAAAGTATCTTAGATTATTTAGTAGTAACAACTCTTTATTTTTATACATGAAGATACCTGGAGATGTTAATGGCTCGTTGAAATCACAGGTCTAGATTGATTAGGACGAAAGCTCCCAGACCAGTTTTCTTTAGTTATGTCAGTAACCTCTGTGTATCTAATAATAGTACAGTAGTTTTTAAAACCAGGTATGCATAATATCTGTGTGATATGCATGTTTTATTAAGAATCCTGTTTTTAGATAATGAAGGTAACAACTTGATATATTATTTCACTATGATTTTTTTTATAGGTGGAAACCTATAGTAAGTGTTTTAAAATAACTGCAATTCATTATTTTTCTCCTCTGCGTAGCATAAGGTGTGGAATTGACAAATGGTATCTTAAATTGCCCCTGAGAGTGAAAGCCTTAAGCACTCTATCACTTGCTTAGTGGTTCGTTCCTGTGGCATAAATTGTTCAAAAAGCCTGAAAAATCCTTGAATGAACTTACTTTATAATTTCCTCTGAATTTTTATCTAAACTATATGTATTCAGTAATAATATGTGTATGCATATATTTCTTATTTAGTATATGTATGTATATATTTATCATACATAGTTGCTTATGCTTTCCACAGTGAGGGGAAAACTATATTTTGTGAGAAATGACATTTAAGAGTTTTAGAATGCTTTCTGATATTATGGGGCCATGGGAGATTTCAGATTGTTTATTGTTTCCTCTCCTTCCTTCCTCCATGTTCTGTGCTTGTTTTTTTTGTAAACAAGCACTCAGAATATAGACGTGAACAAAGTGAGAATTGTATGTACCAGACCATGTTTTCTGGAGTTAATCTCTTGTTTCCCTTTCTTATCACAAACCTTTATTGGCTCCATATTGTCTTTAGCATAAACTGTGTGCTCTACCATTCGGTATCTGATCCTACATTTTCATCCTCATTTCTCACTCCTAGTCTGCCCATACTCCCATTGTACAGTCATTTCCTGCTTCATTACTCATGATCATGACCCCCCACCACCATGCTGTTTTCCAGCCCCCCAACTATCTGAATCCTATTAGTCTTCTTGAGTGTTACTCAAAGACCACTTTCTGTATGAATTCTTTGATGATTCTCCCAGATAGAAGTATCTCTTCTGGCCCTGGACTGTGTGGCACAGTTGGTTGGAGTGTTGTTCCATAAACCAAAAGGTCGCAGGTTTGATCCTCAGTCAGGGCACATTCCTAGGTTGCAGGTTTAATCCCTGGTTGGGCATGTACAGGAGGCAACTGGTCAATGTTTCTCTCTCACACTGATGTTTCTGTCTCTTCCTTCCCCTCCCTCTAAAATTAATAAACGTGTCCTCAGATAAGTATTAAAAAAGGTAATTCCTTCTAAAGTCCTTCAATAATCTTTAAAAAATTATATGGCATATCCCTGTCTGGTGTGGCTCAGTGGATTGAGCGCTGGCCTGTGAACCCAAAGGACACCAGTTCAATTGCCAGTCAGGGCACATGCCTGCGTTGCAGGACAGGTCCCCACTGGGGGCAGGCAAGAGGCAACTGATTGATGTCTCTCTCACATGTCGATGTTTCTCCCTCCCTTTCCCTCTCTCTAAAAGTAAATAAAATCTGAAAAAAATATATTTGGTATATAAATATATTTTTAGTATTCATGCAAGTTATGAAGCATAATAACAAAATAACCACCTGTAAACAAAATACCAAACATGGGATAAAAAATGACTAATCTTTCTTTACTGTCCTGATTACATCTTCCTTCCAAACTTCCCATCCCCAATCTCTAGGTAACCATTCTCATCAAACTTGTATTATGCTTTTCATGCTTCTCTTTATCATAATTGTATCCCAAATGCTCACATCATTAAGGATTATAACATGTTTTGCATGTTTTTCAACTTTGTACAATTGGTGTCACACTGTTTATTTTCTGTGGTTTGCTTTTTTTACTCCCCTGTATGTTTTTGACTTTCATTCATTGCTCTAGTTGTTCCAGTTTATTCATTTTCAGGGTACAGTTTTATACTCATTACATAAGAGTACTAGAATTTATTAATTCTCCTTCTGATGAACAGTTTGCTGTTCTTACCAGTTTATTGTTACATAGACATGCTCTTTAAAATTTTTTTATATGTAGCCCTGGCTGGTGTGGCTTAGTGGACTGAGCACCATCCTGCAAACTGAAAGGTCACTCACTAGTTCGATTCCCAGTTGGGGCACATGCCTGGGTTGCAGGCCAGGTCCCCAGTCAGGGAGTGCAAGAAGCACCTGATCAATGTATCTCTCACAAATTGATGTTTCTCTTCCTTTCTTTCTCCCTCCCTTCCCTCTCTCCGAAAGTAAGTAAAATCTTTTTAAAAAATAAATTTTTATAGGTATACTTAGGAGAGCTTTGGTTTATAGGAAGTGGATAACTTCAACTTTATTAGATAATGTTTAATTGTTTCCCAGAGTGGTCAGTGGTTTATCAGTTTATATCTACCTGTCCTCATCCACAGTGTGTGAGTTGCCAACAGTTGATGTTACCAGAGTTTTAATTTTTGCCAGTCTGGTGGGTATAAAATGGTTTCTCATTTTGATTTGCATTTCACTAATTATTAATGAGGCTGGGCATGTATTCATGTATTTACTGGCCATGAATATTTTGTCCTTTGTGATATATGAGGTCTGTCCAGAAAATGTCCAGCCATTGTTAATATAACAAGAATGGTTTATGTGACATCAGTGTAATCTGGCAGCCAAGGAAAGTGGACTGATATGTGCATGTGTGAATAGTGATGACTTCACTGAACTAGTCAGTGGGAGCAGTAGACACCATTGAGCGAGCACGTGTACTGTGTGGCTGTCACATTCAAAATGACTGAGCAAGTAGAGCAATGAAACTGCATCAAATTTTGCATTAAACTTGAACATTCCTTCCCTGAAACTATTCGGATGATTCAGAAGGCCACAGCTATAGGCAAATGGTGATTGGCAGCTTCATCATGACAATGTGCCTGTTCATGTATCACGTCTTGTGCAGAGTTTTTTTTGCAAAACATCTAATCACTCTCAGGTAACTCTGCCCCACTACAACCCACATTTTGCATTGAGTTGTGCCTTTCTGCAAAACTAAAATGACCTTTGAAAGAGAAGAGATTTCATACCATTGATGAGATTCAGGAAAATATGACAGGGCAGCTGATGGCGATTGGGAGAACTCTGTGAGGTCCCAAGGTGCCTACCTTGAAGGGAACTGAGGCATCATTGTCCTGTGTACCATGTTTCTTTGTATCTTGCATCATCTTCAATAAATGCATATTTTTCACATTACATGGCTGGATACTTTCTGGATAGACTTCATATGTCTCTGTTTATGTCTTTTACCTATATTTCTATTAGCATTTTCTTGGGAATTTCTCTAAGTTTTTTTAACATATATACTCACCTATGACCTGTTTCTAACAGAGTTGTTATTACTAATTGTGTTATCAGCTTTCTGTTGCTGTGTTTTAAGCCACAAATTTAGTGACTTGAAACAACAAAAATGTATTATTTCACAGTCTCCATGGGCTAGGAGCTGAGGCACAGCTGTGCTGAATCTTCTGCTCAGGGCATCTCCAAGTGTCAGCCATGCTGGGGTTCTCATTTGGAGCTCAGGGTCATCTGGTTGTTGGCAGATTCACTTTCTTGCAGATCACTATTTTAAATTTATTTTTATTTCTTTTTAGAGAAAGGGGAAGGGAGGGAGAAAGGGAGAGAAACATCAATGTGAGAGAGAAACATTGATACGTTGTCTCTCGTACATTCCCTGACCAGAGACCAAACCTGCAACCCAGGCATGTGCCCTTATGGGAATTGAACCGGTGACACCCAATCAGCTGAGCCACACCAGTCAGGGAGATCCCCATTTTCTTAATAGCTGTTGTCTCCTGAAGACTGTCTGCAGTTCCTTTTCTCATAGCTCATAGGTGGTTTTACAATACGGATGTTTGCTTTCTTCCAGGTCAGCAAGATTTTGTCTCTTCGCTTTGAATCTTTGACCTCTATACCTAGATTTAGAGGTCTTATGCCAGGCACATCCTGATAATCTCCCTGTTGATTAACTCCCAGTTGATTAGTAACCTAATATTCACAGGTGCTCCCCACTCAAGGGGAGGGAGTTAAACAAGACATGTACACCAGGAGGCAGACAGAATTTTGTCCGCCACACAATCATAGTTGATGACACAGACCTAAGCGTATTTTCTCTACTCAATACCTTCATTGGTGGAGAAATGGCACCAGGTGTTAGACCAGTGGAGTCAGACCAGACCAGACCTTGGTTCAGCAACTCAATACTTGAGTTCTAGCTAAGAAAGAATTCAGAGCCAAGATTCAAACTGTGAGAGAAAGTTTATTTAGAGTTTCTGCAGGGCACTCCTGGCTTTCCCAAGGACACAGGGCTAGCATGCAAATACCCCATAAAAGCCTGTGACCTGGACCATGTCTGGCCCAATAGCTGAAATAAGCAGCCAGATTTGGTTAAGCCTGGGGCAAGATTCTATGAACAGTTCTATGAACAGATAGATTCTAGTTTTCAAGGAAAGTGAGCGTTAACTTCTGTGACGGGGATTTTTGTATTTGGTATTACTTTCAGAACTATCAAAGGAAGCTTGCACATGTCTAGTGAACGTATCTGCTCTTACAATGTTGAACAGCTCTCATCAGAAAGTTGTTTTGTAATTCTAAGTGAAGGAAAATATCTCATTAATTAAGGGCTGATTTGTTACTGTTTCATTAAAAAATACTTAAGTTAGTGCTCAATAAAGACCATTTACAGTTAAAAGGAAAAAAACACCTTATCTACAACTTAAAAACTACTTAAGGCTTATTTGAATATGAAGTCGTTTACATTTCATGTTTGTGCATCCTGTCTGTGGTACTACCTTCTCTGTAAGTTTTCTTTTTCCCTCACTGTCTCATACATAAGTGTATTGTCTTAGTTCATTATGTTCATGATTTGCCTTTGTTAACCCAGTGAGATTACAAGCTCCAAGAGCACGTACCTAATCTTAACATTTTTTGTAACTTTTGAGGCAATGATATCTATCTTGATCTATATAGTAAAGTTGTGCCATCTGACTAAGGGAGTCATCAATATTTTTGGCTTTTAGCTAGATTTCAACAGTGTGATAATACAAGTTATATCACACTCACCAGAAGCCCTGATAAAATTGGGGGGAAAGTTTCATTTAATAAATGCTAGTTATTTCTTTAAAAGCTTTCTAAACATGGGTGTTTCATGGTGAAAAGTTAGGAATTAGTGTGTGATAGTGACTGGCCTAGTATGGACTAATAATGATTACTAAAAATATGATTGATTTATTGATAGAAAGTAATCAATAAGCTTTTTTGTTTTAGGGAATGTTGTGGGCAACTTGGGACACTCCTTCTTCAGTCAGAGTTTCCTTGGCAGTAAAGAACATGGTGGATTCCTGTACGTGACATCTACCTACCAGTCACTGCAAGACCTTGTGCTCCCAGCCCCACCTTACTTGTTTGGGATTCTCGTACAGAAATGGGAAACTCCTTGGGCCAAAGTGTTTCCCATCCGACTAATGCTGAGACTTGGAGCTGAATATCGACGTAAGTAGTATAAAATACCTTCTTCTAAAACACATGAGCAAGACATGCTGACTACATAAAGTCTTGAAATATTCAGAGCCACACCTCCCCACTCCCAGTGATACAATTCAGCAGAATTTTGAAATAGCTAAGCTAAACTTAGCCATTGTCTCTACTTATTTTGCCTAGAATGGGAAGGACAGAAAATATCAAATGAGAAAGTTAGTGGTTATTTATTACCTTGTAAACTTATTGGCTTTATAGTTCATTGATGAATGAATAATCACTTTGAGAAAAAATGAATTTGAACTTAACAAATAACTTTATTTTTTATAGTTTCTATATATGGTCAGTGCATTTTTTTGTCACTTGGAAAATAGCTGCAGCAAATTATATTTTATGAACCTAACAGATGCTGGGAACTAGTGGTATAGAGATCACTCTCTCAGTTGACAAGACAAGCAACAGAAAAGCTCCCTGGCCCATGGTTGTAGCAGCACAACAACGTTGTGATTTTTTTCTAAGATGTCAAGGACTAAATGCAAACTTTATTTTATCTTTGTGTCTTCACCTAGTTGAAAGTGTCTAGACATCAGACCACTTGAATAGGTTCTTAACTTTGCCACTTATTAGCTTTGTAACTTTGGCCAAATCACTCAAGTTGTCTGATTGTCTGTTTCTTTTGCAACTGGAGATGATAATGCTTGCCTTTTATATTATATAGGGTTTTTAAGAGGATCAAGTGAGATGAAAAAATTATTTTATAAACCATAAAACTATATACTGTATGTTCTCAGCAAGTCAGCTTTATAATTTCACTTATTTATTCATTAATGAACAAGAATTTAATAAAGCCCTACCATGTGTCATGAATTCTGGGAATTCAGAAATAGCCAAGATATGGTTGTAGGCTCTTAGAATCTTTTGTAAAGAAGATGTACAGAAATCATGAAGTAGTATATTGTATTAAAACACATACTCAAAGTTAATACTAAGGGTTCTTTGGGAGTTCCAAGATGGACTCTTAACTTCACCTAGAATGAAGGAATCAGATGAGAAACATTTTTTGGACCAAGGGCCTCTGGACTGAACTGTGAAGGAAGCATGTGAATCAGCCTAATGAAGTACGTAAAGGAAAGGGTTGTGTGCAGATGAGCCAACATGTATAACTTCTTGTCTTTTTAAAAAATTTAATTTACTGATTTGAGAGAGAGAGGGACAGAGAGAAACATCAATTTGTTGTTCCACTTATTTATGCATTTCTTGTGATTCTTGTATGAACCTGCAACCTTGGTGTATCAGGATGATGCTCTAAACAACTGAGCTACCTGGCTGGGGCCTATAACTGCATGTCTTGAACAGACAGTTCAAGTCATAAAGTTCAAGGAGTTAACCAGCTAATAGGATCACCTGGTATTTGGCTCACCTAAGGAGGGTGCCAGTCAGGAGATGTCTGAGTGAACTCTTTTAGACTTCTTGAGCACAAAGGAATCAGAAGATATTTATTTCTTTTTTTAAATATATTTTATTGATTATGCTATTACAGTTGTCCCATTTCCCCCCTTCACACCCCTCCACCCTGTATACCCTCTCCTACCCACATCCCCCTCCTTTAGTTCATGTCCATGTGTTATACTTATAAGTTCTTTAGCTTCTACATTTCCCATACTATTCTTACCCTCCCCCTATCTATTTTCAACCTACAATCTATGCTACTTATTCTCTGTACCTTTTCCCCCTCTCTCCTCCTCCCACTCCCCTGTTGCTAACCCTCCATGTGATCTCCATTTCTGTGGTTTTGTTCCTGTTCTAGTTGTTTGTTTAGTTTCTTTTGGTTTTGCTTTAGGTATAGTTATTAATAATTGTGATTTTGCTGTCCTTTTACTATACATGTTTTTTCTGTAAGAAGATATTTATTTCTCAGATCATGTTAATGTACTTTGAAGAACAGTGCTTCCTAAGACTTTCTGTCATTTTTGAAACAACAGCTTCAAAAGGCTTATTCTGGTCATCAAATGACTGGTATAGTTTATAGAAGGCTTAGGATTTGCCTGTGATGCCAATATGCTAAATACTTTTTGAGCTCTAAATTTCATATGCTCTAGTGAGCCATTATAATTATATTTGGAAAATTGTATCGACCATAATATCTCTTTTACCCAAATTTTAAAGTGCCAGACTTAGTCTTATCATTTCTCATTTCCGTAGTTTATCCGTGCCCACTATTCAGTGTCAGATTTCGGAAGCCATTGTTTGGAGAGACGGGGCATACCATCATGAATCTTCTTGCAGTAAGTTGGGAATTTTTGCTTTCTTTTTCCTTATCTGAGTTTGTATGGTAGAAGGGAGAGAAAGATTTTATCATTTTGTTGATAGCAATGTCCCTGCTGTTTCAGGCAGGTGAAGATTTATGTTAAAGGAAAAGAACAATATTATATATATATATATATATATATATATATATATATATATATATATAATATAAACACTATTATATATATATATATAGTGTTTGGAAAGTGTAAGGAGCTTTGGAGCAAATTAGTACAGGATTCCAGCCCCTGATTATACACTTATTATCTAAGTGACCTTGCAGGATTATTGAGCACTACAGGTAATGTATAATTAAAGCACAGAGCATTCTATCTTGTTTTTATTTTAAGCCTGGCATCCTAGAGTATATCTAGAATAGATCTAGAATCTGAAAACTTCTCACAACCTTTTGAACTGTTAACATCATGGTCTAGATGATTGCTGTCTCTTGCCTAGATTATTTTTATTATGTTTATCTGATCTTCCTTCTATCCTTGCTCCCTTACCATCTATTCTTTGTAAAGAAGTCAGGGCATGTTCCTAGCTAGTCCTCAAACATTACAAACTCCTCTCATAATGGTAGACACATGTGCTCAGCATTGATCTGCCCCTCCCCAGTCCCAGAATGTGGTGGCCCTCCTGATTCCAGTTTTAGGATAGCATGGAATTACTGGGTCCTGGGTTTTTTTATATTTAAAGCTAATTTTTAATTACTCATTTCGTTCAATGTAAGCTGCCACGCATCTTTGTGTCAATACAGTACAAGCACAAACCTGGCCAAAAAAAAAAGTAAAGGTCTTTATGGTGGCCTATAAGACCCTATGAAATTTAGCTTTATGCTATAACTTTGACCTTGACTCCTACCACTCTTGCTCATTTTGCTTCAGCCACACTAGATGTTGGGCCTATATATGTGTGTTTTACCCTACAAATATTCATTCAGTGCCTAGGGTGTTCCAGGCATTTGGAATATAAAAACAACCCAAGTGAGAGTTCCTACCCTCTTGGAGCTTACCTTACGAGGAAGAGACAGTTAACAAATAAATACTGAAAGTGTTAAGTGGTGTCAAGCAGGGTAAGCATTCAAATATTTGTTTAATATTATATATGAGATATATGAATCGTTTTAATCTTCTTCTTTGTAAGTATAGTCTAATAGAAAGCTGGAGTACACAGACACAGTGGGGTTTTCATTATCCTAAATATTTAGATAAATGGGATCTTTCAGTTTTGACAATTTTTACATTTTTACTAATATGAATGAAATCCTGCCATGGATGACTTCTTTATTCTACTTCAATCTGCCTTTCCATAGGACTTCAGAAATTACCAATATACATTACCAGTAGTCCAGGGTCTGGTGGTTGACATGGAAGTTCGGAAAACAAGCATCAAAATTCCCAGCAACAGATACAATGAGGTAAGATTTAACATGAAAACATATTTTTCATAGTTGAATGCATGAATGAACGTAAAAAATGTGGGATTACATATAAATTTATTGTTTAATTAATTGACAGTGAAATCAGTTTTTAATATTGTATGACCTAGATCAATAATGGGGAATGTCATAATAGGCAAGATGTTAAATTTGTGATTTATTTAGTCATTAGTTGTGCTTTTGACTTTTGGACACTGTGATAGTCAGTGATAGGTTTGCATTTTGATTAAGATATAAAATTAACTTCATAGCATTCATGGTATGATCTTTTCATCTTTCCCTTTTATTGTAAGTACATGTTATTTTTGACTGTTCTTAGTGTTTAAGCACAATTCACTTTAAGTCCTGAAATGACTTTTAAGTAAGGTTCCAAAAGCAAATTATTGCATCTTAAATTAAGCTGTATTTTGTAACTAAAATGAAATTATGCATACTACACATGTATTAACAGAATTAGATAAACTATGTTCTTTACCTATTTGTCATGTGAATTCTTGCTTGAATTAAAAATGTTCTTAAAATCATTTTTAAACTAATGGTGGGGGTGGAGAGATGAAGCAAAAAAGGAAGAAAACGGAGAGAAAACTCATGGACACAGACAACAGTGTGGTGATTTTAGGGGAGGGGAGGGGAGTGTGTGGAGGTAGAAGATGGTATGGGGGATAAATGGTGATGAAAAAAATAATAAAAGGTGGTAACTTCCTGATTACTTGTTTTACTATTTCTTGGTATGAAATAATTTTCTCCCTTCCCTCCTTCCTTTTTCATTCAGCATCTATTTACTTATTTACTTGTACATTCAATAAATATTCTGTTCTTGGTATGTACTTAGAGTCACACAAATGTTTTACTGGACTTAAAGCCCAGGGCTCCACATTGTTGTGTGGGGGTGGCCTCTGTGAAGGAAGCCTTTACCCAAGGCTTAAAATAGTAACTGGAGTGTATGTTTAACTTCTTCTGGGATGTAATTATCAGTTTTTAGCTGTTCTACCTTGGAATATCAGAGAGCATTAATAGACTAGACTAAGTATAAACAAATCTTTAAAATGAACTATTTTTATATAATTTGTGCCCTAAGTAGTATTAAAAGACACTATGCTTTGGAAACTTGTTATAGTTCTCATATTTGAAGTTTTATTATCTATTTCACAAACATCAATTATATTCTATGATATGAAATTAAAAAAATCAGTAAGGACATTATGCTTGCCTTGTTGGAGGGCACTGCCCAGCAATAAGGTGATCAGGTGTCATCTCCAAGCAGATAACATATATTATTGGGTTGGCCAAGAAGTCCGTTCAGTTTTTCTATAAAATAAAAGACACATTTTTTATTTTCACCAATAATTTTATTGATTTGGATATTTTGAGTGTGTTGACTATCTCTCATGTGGTATAATGTTGGTAGCTCTCAATGAATGTTGTGATTTGATTGCCCATTAACTACAACTGGTCTACCAGACAGTGGAGCATTGTCCAGTGCAAAATCTAAAGCACCAAGCTTCGCAAACCACTTTTGATATGTCCGATCAGTCACAGCACCTTCTCTATACACTGCACAAATATTTTGGGGGGGGGGGGGTCAGTTGCATACTAGAGCATAAGAAAGCATACTATGCTGAAAATGTGTATTTTCTTCCATCTTCAATATTAAAATGGCTACACAAAAATTCACTGATTTTGATAATTTTTTCTAAATGCATGCCAATAATGACAGCTGTCACAATACAACTGGCATAATTGTTTTGAATAAAGACAGCTAAATGCTACTAGAGTCATTTTACGGAAAAAAAACAAAACAAAGTTTTTGACTATCCCAGTCAAAAGTGTTGGTGTTTGCAAGGTGGTACTTTGTGTTGGGAATTGGGTCTGTTTTGTGTATCTGTAAAAACTGTGAGACTCCCCATGGTTATTTCAGTACTGACTGATGATATTCATTACAACAGCTGCCATTCATATTATCTGTCTTTCTCTGAGTTCTGCCTCCTGGATTTATGGTTGTTCAGGTTCACAAATCTTTGTTCAAAAGTAGTAACTATATTTCTTATCATTTATTATATTCCATTTTCAATCAAGTTCACCAATTTATTATCACTTATTTTTCTTACCTGATTTAGCAGACTGACTTTCCTTCTAATTCAGTTTTGGTTTCAACTCAACATAATTGTCTTTCTTAGTCTCAGACAGATGAAATGTGTTGTGTCTAATAATTCTTCACTTTATATTTGAAAAAGTAATTTCTTATACATTATTTCACTTAATCACCACAATATTCCACTTTTTCTCGCATTAATTTTTCCATTTATACCAATGGTCTTTCTTATTATTTCCTAAATTCTGTTCCTTTTTTGCTTTATAGCGTTTGCACAAGCTATTTCCTTATTGATGCACACTTGCCGTACTCTTCACCTGCCTCATACTCACTCATTTTTCTGGCATCAGCTTAAATGGCATTTTCTCAGCTAGGATTTTGTTAAGTCCCTACTGGGGTAACTCTCCCTGTTATAAGTGTCCTAGAATTCCATACATCCTATGTGCAGTACTCAGTACATTTGTAATGATCTTGTTCAGTGTCTATTTTCTCTACTAGACTTCTAGTTCCATGAGAGATTGTATCTTATTTACCACTGTACTGTTAGCAGACTACCTGATATAGAGTAATTGCACAAGAAATATATATTGAATGAAGACATGAAACAGAGCTAACATGGATAGAACAGTATAAAAACAAGTTTTGAGATTTATTGTAAGTTTACTAAAAGTTTAGAGAGGGGAGAACTCTGATTAATGGAGCTGTTAAGAATGTTTCTTCATTTCTAATTGGTTCTGAATCTCTAACAGCCAGAGCACCATGTTCCATGTAGAAGATGTTTTTAAATGTTCATGTAAATGTAAATGCTGTCTAAATATAAATGCATGAAATATTTGGAATGGACAGTGAATGATGTTTAGGTGCTAGAAAGAGAAGGGTGAAAAACAACAAGTGAAAAGGAGAATAGATGCCATCTTAAACCAAGGCAGGAAAGCAGCAGGAATGATCGTGTCTTGTGGGGACCGTGGGAGATAACCTGCCTAGTGAAGAAGAGGCTAAGGAGACTGGGAATGAAGCTGTGCAGAGAGACTGGTGGGTTTTCGAAGGCCTTCAAAAACAGACAAGGAATGTAGACTTTAATATGATAATTTGTGAAGAGGTTTCACAGATTCTATATTAGAAAAGTGACAATGAAAATAATTTTAGAAAACTGAGTTCCGGCAGCTACATGTAAAATGTGGAAAGAGGGGCTCACTAGGGGAGACTTTAAGCTTAGAAACTTAGAAAAAAAACAGTACTTCTGGTAGCATAGAAAATGAAAAAATGAAGTAGTCATTGTAAATAAATAATCTAATCTTATTCTTCAAGGCCATTGAAGGTCTCTGTTGGTTTAGGTAACCCTATTCACATCTTATAATGAGATGATTTTTATCATTGTGTTAACTAACATTTATTGATGGTATATCATATACCAGATACTGATCTAGGCATGTATGTATCCTTAAGAAACATAGAAAAAAAAAAAGACCCAAGTCAAACAAAGAAATGATAATGAGATGAAATACACATTGAATTAAACATTGCTAAAAAAAAATCAGTAAGCTTAAAAACAGTAACAGAAACTATCAAAATGAAACACAAAGAGAAACAACTAAAAAATTAAATGAACAGCTTATAATTGAATTGTGGGAAGTGTTAGATGGCCTAACTCTGTAATTGAGGTCCCCAAAGGAGAGGAGAAATGGGCAGACAGAAAAATATTTGAAGAATCAATTATGGAAAGTTTTATAAATTTAATGAGAAATATAAACCCATAGATTCAGGAAACTCAGTGAACTCCCCAATAAAAGGAAATAGGATGAAAACTACATCAAGGAACATTATAATCATCATCATAAAATGATGTAACACCAGTGCTAAAAAGAAGAAACTTAGAAACACCTAGAGAAAAAAAAATCCACATTAAATACTGAGAAACCAATAGAAGAATGACAACACATTTCTCATCAAAACAATTCAAGATGCAAGACAGTGCAGCAGAATCTTTAAAGTGCCAAAAGCCCTGGCCAGTGTGGCTAGTTGGTTGGACATCATCCTGCAAACCAAAAAGATTGTGGATTCAGTTCCCATTTGTTGCACACACTCAGGTGTGTGCAGATATGACCCCAGTTGGGGTGCATTACGAAGGCAACAGATCAGTGTTTCTCTCTCACATCGATGCTTCTCTTTCTTTCTTTCTCCTTCCCCTCCCCTCTTTCTAGGATCAGTGGAAGTGGACATGTCCTCAGATGAGGATAAAAAAAATAAACTATCAATCTATATCTTATACTGAGTAAAAAGATTTTTCAGAAATCAAGCAAAATGCTTTTTCAGAAATATAATAGCTAAAAGATTGTATTATTAGCAGACCTATTCCATGAGAAATGTTAAAGGAAGCCCTTCATGGAGAACTCTAAACAGTGGAAATATGAATCTTCATAAAGGAATGAAGTACAACAAAAATAATAAATGTAAAACCTCTTTAAAAGGTAATTAAAACAAACAAAAAACACAATGTATTGTGGAGTTTATAACTTATGTAGAAACAAAATAAATGGCCTCAATATCACAAAGGCCAGGGAAAGGGAAACAGAAGTATACAGATGTAAGGTTCTTATAGGACATGGGAGGTGGTGTAATATTTCTTAAAGGTAGAATGATAAAGACATATAATGTAAATCCAAATGTAGCCATTAGAAAAATTAAAGCAAAGAGGTATGGCTAATAAGCCAATAAAGAAGATAAACTGGAATAACATAAAAAAGACAAACAAAAAGAGGACAAAGAGGAGATGGAACCAAAAAAATAAAAAGCAATATGTTAGATTTAAATCCAACATATTAATAATATCTATAAATAATTTTTAATATATTTTATTGATTATACTAGTATAGTAGTCCCATTTTTCCCCCTTTATTCCCCTCTGCCCTGCACAGCCCCTTCCACCCACATTCCCCCCTTTTAAGTTCATGTCCATGGGTTGTACATATAAGTTCTTTGTCTTCTCCATTTCCTGTACTATTCTTAACCTCTCCCTGTCTATTTTCTACCTACCATTTATGCTACTTATTCTGTGTATCTTTCCCCCATCCCCATCCCCCTCACCACTCCCCTGTTGGTAACCCTCCATGTGATCTCCATTTCTTTGGTTCTGTTCCCTTTCTAGTTTTTTTGCTTTCTTTGTTTTCGTTTTGTTTTGTTTTTTAGATTTGGTTGTTAATAGCTGTTTCTTGTCATTTTACTGTTCCTAGTTTTGATCTTCTTCTTTTTCTTAGATAAGTACCTTTAACATTTCATGTAATAAGGGCTTGGTGATGATGAACTCCTTTAACTTGACCTTATCTGAGAAGCACTTTATCTGCCTTTCCATTCTAAATGATCGCTTTGCTGAATATAGTAATCTTGGATATAGGTCCTTGCCTTTCATGACTTGGAATACTTCTTTCCAGCCCCTTCTTGCCTGCAAGTTTCTGTTGAGAAACCAGCTGATAGTCTTATGGGAACTCCTTTGTAGGTAACTGTCTCCTTTTCTCTTGTTGCTTTTAAGATTCTCTCCTTATCTTTTATCTTGGGTAACTTAATTATGATGTGCCTTGGTGTGTTCCTCCTTGGGTCCAACTTCTTTGGGACTCTGAGCTTCCTGGACTTCCTGGAAGTCTATTTCCTTTGCCAGATTAATTGGGGAAGTTTTCCTTCATTATTTGTTCAAATAAGTTTTCAATCTGTGATTCTTCTTCTTCTCCTTCTGGCACCCCTATGATTCGGTTGTTGAAACATTTCAAGATGTGCTGGAGGTTCCTAAGCCAGTCCTCATTTTTTTGAATTCTCGTTTCTTCATTCCATTCTGGTTGAATGTTTCTTTCTTCCTTCTCCAAACCATTGATTTGAGTCCTGGTTTCCTTTCCATCACTGTTGGTTCCCTGTAGAATTTTCCTTTACGTCACTTTGCATAACTTTCCCTTCTTCCTCTATTTTGTGTCTGTACTCAATCATTTCTGTGATCATTCTGATTACCAGTATTTTGAACTCAGCACCTGATAGGTTCGCTATCTCCTTGTTGTTTAGTTCTTTTTCTGGAGTTTTGATGTATTCTTTTATTTGGGCCATAGTGCTTTGTCTTGGAGCACCTATACATTGTAAGGGACAGAACCTTAGGTCTTCTCCAGGACAAGGCAACCCACATTGATGCATTGTGGCACTGGATGTGGGGGAGGGGTCAGAGAGGGGACAGTGCCTCTTGCTTAGCTCTCCACCTGCTTTCAGGCACTTCCTCCCTACCCACAAGCAAATTGGGCCCTTCTGGTGCTGATTCCCAGGTGGGTGGGCTTTTATCTATTCTAGGACCCTGTAGGTCTCTCCAGGGAACTCTCCTGTGAGGTTGGGAGTTTCTCCCACCACGAAACCCCCACAGACTTTTACAGTGGAAAATTTTGAGGCTTTACTTTCCCACACTGAAACCCTGGGTTGTGAGGTCTGTCTTGCTCCCCAGTTGTTCCTCCCTGCTTATCCACATGCGAATATGGGACTTAACTGATCCGCCAGCTGTTGCCTCACCTGCCCAGTCCATCATTTGCTGCATGTCCTCTCCACCCTGGCTGCCCATCTCTACCCCTCCTACCTATTTGGATGAATGTTTCTTCTTCAACTCCTTGGTTGTCAGACTTCCATACAGTTCAGTTTTCTGGCAGTTCTGGTTGTCTCTGTTTTAAAATTTGTTGTTGTCCTTCTTTTGGTTGTGTGAGGAAGCAAAACGTATCTACCTATACCTCCATCTTAGCCAGAGGTCTGACTACAATAACTTTAAATTAGAAATCAATACCTGAAAGATCTAGAAAATCTCAGTATTTGGAAACAAAAGATACACTTCTCGGCAACCAGTAGGTCAAAGAAAAGACCTGAAGGAAAATTAGAATATTTTGAGCTGACTGAAAATAAATACATGGCATATAGCAATTTGTGGGATACAGCTAAAGCAGTGACTAGAAAGAAATTGATAGCATGAAACTTCTATATTGGGGGAAAAAGATAATCTCAAATCAATGCCCTACTCTCCTATCTTTGGAAATTAGAAAATTAAGAGCAAATGAAACAAAGTAAACAGAAGTAAGGAAATAATCAGACCAGAAACTGATAGAAGACAAAAAAAATTGGAAAATGAAACCAAAATCTAGTTTTGAGTTCAATAAAATTGAGGAACTTCTAGTCAGACTGATTTGGTAGAGAGCAAAAACATAAATTACCATTGTAAGATATGGGATAGGGTATGTCATCACAGGTCCTACTTCAGTAAAATGACAATAATGGTATATTATGGACACATTTATGCCAATACATATTCATGTGGTCAAGGTGGACAAATTCCTTGAACATTAAGCTGACATACTTCTGCCAAGAAGAAGCAGATAACATGAATAGTTCTGTATCTATTGAAAGAATTTAATTATTGTTAGAAACCTTCCCACAAAGAAAAGACCAGGTTCAAATGGTTTCACTGTCGACTTGAATAAATCAAGGAAGAAATAACATCAGGTCTATAGAAACACTACACTGTCAGGAAATAGATGAGGAGGGACTCTCATTCTAGTGACAAAAACAGAAAAAAAATTACAAGAAATAAGACTACATATCAGTATTGCTCATGAAGTTAGTTGTGTAAATACATAACAAATGTTTAGTAAATTCAGTTCACAAATACACAAAATAGTAAGTTGCATCATGGCTGAGTGGGGTTTATTCCATGGGGGTCAAATATATAGTGACAGAAGAGATTTGACTTTGGGTTGTAAACACACAATACATTATTCAATTGATGTATTATAGAGCTGTCCACTTGAAACCTATGTAATTTTATTAACTTATATCACCCCAATAAATTTAAAAAAACATTCCAAGTTGTTATAACATTCAAAAATCAATCTATAATTCACTGAATTGGCAGGATAAGATGGAAAATTATATGATGCAGAAAAAGCATTTGATGAAATCCTACTTCCATTCACGGTGTGTATGTATCTTGGCAGTCTAAGAATAGAAGAGAAATTCCATAACCTAATAAGCATCTACCAAGAAAACCTACAATTAATATTTCTGTGGTGGAAGATTAAATGCTTCCTCTTTAGATTAGGAACAAAGAAGGAAGGTCTAGTTTTATTTCTGTTCAACATTCCAGTGGAGCCTCTAGCCAATGTAATAAAGCAAGAAAATAAGATGATTACAGATTTAAAAAATGAAGTAAGATCATCTTTTACAGGTAACATGATTATCTATGTAAGAAATCCTAAGGACTTTACAAAATGACTACTAGATCTAATAAGTAAATTTAGCAAAGTTGCAAAACCATTGGGTAAAAATCAATCATATTTCTATATGCTAACAATAAATAATTAGAAATTGGAGTTGAAAACAAACAGCAGCATCAGAAACAGGACATATTTAGGGATAAATTTGTCAGGGGATCTGCAATACCTTTGCACTGAAAACTACAGAACATTGCTAAGAGAAATTAAAGAGGACTGAGATAAATGAAGAGATACCCCATGTTTGTGGATCAGAAGACTCAATATTGTTAATATGTTAATTCTCCCCCAATTGATCCATAGCTCCAACATGATCTCAATACCAGCACACTGTTTTTTAAAAAAGAAATTGAGACACTGATTCTAAAATTTATATAGAGATACAAAGAACCTAGAGTGGCCAAGACAACTTTCAAAAAGAACATAGTTCAGGGACTTACACTGCTTGATGTTAAGACTTATTTTAAGGGTAGATTAATCCAGACAGTATTATTTTGGTGCAAATATATGTGTATATACATAGATCAATAGAACAGAATAGTGATTTCAAGTGCTGTTTTTGTGGGTGTGTACATATGTCAAAATTTAAATATGTACATTTTAGCAATCATTTTAAATATAACTAAAAGTAAAGCAATTTTTTTCTAGTAATGTAATAAACATTCAAACTTTTATCAGGTCACTGGGGTAATAGAGCCAAAGAGTTAACCCAGTGTCAGAGTCTCAGCAAAAAGGAACAAAAGTTTGTTAATAACCCTTTACTCAAAACCAGAGACAGGGATAGAGAAGTTTATGTTAGCTGTGATACAGTGTAAGAATCTTTGAAATTATATCTGTATAACTCCCCGTCTTATATAATTTAGGCTGAATGGCTTCTTGAGATTCTTTTCACTCTAACATCCTAAAATAGGAGTTTGGGTTTATTTTAATTCAAAATTACACATATTCTTCAGAGAAATGTGAAGTTACAAAAGCATGATTTCAAAGGTTTGTTGTAGCACAAGCAAGAACAGATGGCCCTAAATTCTGAGGAATGTTTTATTTTCTGGCCTTCAAGGAATACATTTCTTTTCTCTTAGGGAGGAGGCCCAGATAGCCCTCTTTTCAAAAGAATGACAGGAGTTGGGGAGCTGTGCCCTGGAAGATAGTGCAGAGGGGGGAAGTGATGTTCCACTGACTGTTGGTGTCGCTGCTCCTTGTGTTTACGTGTAGAAGGCAGTGTTTAACCACAGATAAAAATTCAGAGAGTCTGCAAGGTCTTAGTCCTTTTAAGTTTTATTTGTTTGTGTCCATTTCCTTGAAGATCTATCCAGTTTTCTGGATAATACTGGAATTATCCTTAAATACTGTCTCTCTACTGATGCCTTCCAAGTCTTTCTCCAGCCTGAATCTCTCCCCTGTTTTGTAGACTTGAGTGTCTTACTGCCCACTTGACATCTCCATTTGATAGGCATCTCAAACTTAGCAAGCTCTACTCTTACCTCTTGATCTTCTCTCAAAACCTGCTCTTCTCACTGCTTTTCCTAAGTTAAGGGCAGTGCTATCCTTACGGTTCCCAGGCCCAAAACTTTGGAGTCATCTGTCTTTTCTTTCATATCCCATGTTTAAACTAACAGGAAATTCTGCTGTCTCTACCTTCCAAATATATCTAGAACCCATCCACCTCTCTGCCCCTGGACCGATCTTGGTCTAAATTGACATCATCCCTGCCTCAGATTTGTGCGGTAGCTTACTAACAACGGTCTTCCTGTTGGTACCTTCTCCCTCCTCAGTCTGTTCTCACCACAGCAGCCTGAGCGATCCTGTTAAAACTAAGTCAGATCATATCACTGCTCTGCTCAAAAACCCTCCAAAGATCTTTTATCCCACTCAGAATAGAAAGCTGAAGTCCTCTACACCATTTGTATTCCTTAACCCATTACCTCTGTAACCTAATGTGTATACCTCTTCTTTTTCTGTCACTCAGCTCCTGCATTAACCTTCCACACAGTCCTTACTCTTCCCCGAAAACTACCAGACATGCTGTCATGCCACCTCCAAGGGCCATTGCACCCACTGTTCTAAATGCTGCAAGGCCTTTCCTTAGACAATCCCATTGCTTTCCTCTCACTTTTCGGTAAGTCCTCCACTGACTGTCCTAGTTCAAATGGCACCAGTACCCCCAGCCCCCTTCCATGCTTTGTTTTTCTGTTTAGTACTTGTCAGTGTCTGACATTACATGTATTGTTTATTGTTTTTATTTTCTCTCCTTACACTCCCAAGAATCTAAGTTTCATGAAAGGAGGAATTTACTAACTAAATGAAGTACTAACAAAATGCCTGGTACACATTACATTCTCACTAAGTATTTGCTAGACGAATGAGCAAAGGTTCATAGTTAATATGTAGACACAGAGGACTAGAAGGTGGGTGCTAGCTTCTGGACACAAGTGAACTCTAGCTAACTGGAAAGATAAGTATTTATATTTTTTCTAAATATCTCCTGAAAAAGGATATTCTTCCCCCAATTCCTTCATTATTCAGCTCAGTGTTCTCTTCTCAGTTCTGTTTGTTTCTTCACTCGCTCTTTTCTGTTTTTCCAAAGTGTTCTTGCTCTGTACCTGATTTCAAAGCAAATCCAAATGATGCCCTTTAGGATACTTCCCTGGAATTCTCCATCCCTCAGACAATGTCATCCTTTCTTTCCTATGTTTTCCCATCTTTCTTTATTCATGTAACATGTGTAGCTGATCAGTATGAATTCCCTTCTGCTCCAGATTTTAAGCATCTTGGGAGCAGAGAGTCTGTCTTTCATTCTTCATCGGATCCATGGTACAGTGGTTTGCTTTCATAGATTTTTCATGCCTTTGTAGTGGATCTTCCCACCTAAAGTTCTTGTCACTTGATAAGTGTTTACAGAATGGAATCATTAAAGCCTATTTTATTAGATACTTAATCTACATGACCCTGCAATTGTAAGTGAGCCAAAATTTTTTAAAAATTTATGCTAACAACATTTACTATCAGTGTAATTCCATGTATAAGGCAAAACCTCCAAATCCATCCCTACTTATATGGCATACTAATTAATATATTCAGCAAATATTTATTGAGCACCTGCCCTGAGCAAGGCCCTGTGCTAATAAGCCTTACACATCATATACAAGTTTTATAACTGTTCCTCAAGGCCCTGCTTAAATTTATCTATTACAAGCCCTTTCTACTTCAAATCAAAAAGCTGAATCAACTGCCATTTTTTTAAAGATTTTGTTTATTTAATTTTAGACAGAGGGGAAAGGAAACAGAGAGAGAGGGAGAGAAACATCAATGTGTGATTACCTCTCAAGCACCCTCCACTGGGGACCTGGCCCTTAACCCAGATATGTGCCCTGACTGGGAATCGAACTGGCAACCCAGGCCAGGACTCAGGCCAGCACTCAGTCCACTAAGGCCAGGCCAGCACTCAGTCCACTAAGCCACACCAGCCAGGACTCAACTGTCATTTTTAACATGAGATGTCAGAGAAGAAATTGAAAGGCATGGCATGTTCAGAAGTGAATTAGGTGTAGTAACTCCTTACACATTTCTTCAGCACAGTCATTCCTAGAACTATATTCTGTCATTGGCTCTTGTGATCTTCATCGATGGTTAGACTCCAGCAGTGGGAAATATAAAAGATAAGGTTTATGCACTACTTCATTTGGTATCTTAAAATGGTTCTTTCAAGATAAGACCCATATATCATTAGCTCAGTGCCTGGCTCACAGTTGGTGCTCCATATATGTTAGCTATTTTGCACAGACTGTTTTCACAGCATTTGCTTTTCTGCCTTTTATTAGTATGTCATCACTAATTTTTTATTTCTTAGGAAGATCCTGAATCCCATTATCTAATAGAGGTACTGGATTGAATTATTTGCTACAGATTTTAAGGTTGACTTATGATTTCATAAACAAGGTGGAGGAAGCAAGCATATAAATTTTATTTAACAAACAGCACTTATTATGTTCTTGGTGCTGTTCTAAGCACTTTACAAATATTTATTTAATACTCATAATTATATGAAATAATTACTTTCATTATTTCATTTTATATAGGAGGAAACTGGGACACAGAGAAATCAAATAACTTACCCAAGGGCACAGGCTAATTAGTTTCAAAACCAGGACCAAAGTATAAGCAGTCTTACTTGACTCCTTGCTCTTAATCCAAGTCTGGATGTGGGTAATGTCACATAAGGAATACAAAGAGTGTGCTGTGGCATTTCAAAGAAAGCAGTGGTCACATTGGTGTCTAATTGAGAGTTAAAGAAGGCTATATGCAGGAACCGCTATTTTAGTATGCTTTGACTTGGGGGGGCAGCTTTTTCAGGTGCTGGGATATGGGAGAGGGAAAGCAAGGTGGACTAAGTAATAGCATATGCTGAAGCTCGCAGATGGGAAATAGTGCTGCATCAGCAAGCATTCCTGTATATAAGGATATACAATCAGAAGGGAAACAAGACAGAAAGCTGGTTTGTGGCCACAGCCACAAAAAATATGTGGTTGCCTCTGGCACAACCCCTACCGGGGACCTGGCCCACAACCCAGGCATTCGTCCTGACTGGGAACTGAACCGGCAACCCATTGGTTCACAGGCCAGCGCTCAGTCCACTGAGCTATACCAGCCAGGGTTTATCTGATATTTTTCATACTGTGGTAATTCAACTTATAAGTGGAAGAGTGGAGTAAAATAAAAGTTGTGGACTAGATTTTTAAAAGATTGAAGCCATTTTAAAGGATCGAATTAGAAAGTTAGACAAATTGGATAGCATGAAGTGAAAAATGGGAAATAAAAAACAATTATTAGCCTCTTTCAACCAAAAGCCAGAATTTAACAGCAAGATGATATATAAGTTCAGATTTGTTTACTAGATGCAAAATGAGTTTTTACATTAGCTTCAGAATTACCATATTTTGTGGTGTATAATGCACTCTTTTTTGCCCAAATTTTTGAGGGGAAAAATAAGGGTGCGCATTATACGTGGGTATAATGATTACATACCATGGGTGTAATAGTGGGTATAATAATCCCATGGATAATGAGCACAAAATGTGGTTGCGTATCATACATGGCGAAATACAGAATCATTTAAAATCCTTTGGTAAGAACAAAGCAAAGTATTAGTAAATGATTTCAATGAAGATATCATGCATAGGTTAGTAAAACTAAGAAGCAATGGAGTTTATGTATTTTACAGAAAGGTCTCACTCCTTTACATGGCCATAGAAAAAGACAACAGACACACTTAAATATGGGACTTTCTTTTGACTTAGAATTTAAGTATAAATACGTCTTAAGAGACTCCACTGGATAACAGAAACTACTGTAATTAGCTAAACTAAGTTTAGTGCAGCAATAAAAGACAAATGAATGCAAAATGTGTCATGTGCCCAGGTTACAATATGAATCACCTATAAACTATACAGAGAATTTTTGTATTTGTTTATTTGACTGATTTTTCACTTTGTTTTTATTATTCAGAGCCCCTTTGTCACTGTAATAAATAGTAATATTGTTTTGTCTTTGAAGGTGAAGGAGTTATGCCATGTCAGACAAAAAAAAAAAAAAAAGCCCATTCTTGCAGAATAAGAAAGAGAGCTAATCCTCTTCTCTGACTACAGATGATGAAGGCCATGAACAAGTCAAACGAGCACGTCCTGGCGGGAGGGGCCTGCTTCAATGAGAAGGCAGACTCGCATCTCGTGTGTGTGCAGAATGATGATGGGAACTACCAGACCCAGGCTATCAGTATTCACAATCAGCCCAGAAAGGGTGAGTATTTGAGCTAATTGAGATTATGAGAAGGGAAGATTGTAATGGACGTGGAGTTGGATATCTCAACCCTGTAGCACTTACTTTCTAGAAAGGTGACCACAAACAACTTGGTTAAACTAACCTTTCCAACCTTATTCTCCAGGGTGAGGTTGATTCCGGAAGCAGCCAGTCTGAGAGTTGCAAATGGAATCTCTGTTATGGAGGGGGAACTAGAAAATACTGCCCCAGGGTTTTGACAGGGCCCCAGTGGTATTTGAAGTTAGTGACTAGGCCCCATGGTGAGAATATACTTAGACATGGAGCTTCTTGAATGACCATACTCAAAGAATGTTAATTAATAGGTTGACAGGATTCTGAAGAAAGTTTTCATGATTCAGTGGTGCTCAGAATGTGGTCTCACCACTTAGGGGATTGTTAGAAATGAAGAATTTACACCCGAGGTCTGCTAGATCAGAATTTGCATTTTAACACAATCCCCATGAGATTCAAATGCACATATGAATTTAAGGATCACTGCTTAGTGTGGCATTTCCTTCAGTGTCTTCCCAGGTTTTATGGTTTTAAAAAACATTCAGCCCTGGCTGGGTACTCAGTTAGAGCATTGTCCCGATAAGCCAAGGCTGCTGTTGGATCTCCAGTCAGAGCACATACAAGAAGCAAGCAATGAGTGCCTGAATGAGGGGCACAACAATGGATGTCTGTCTCCGTCTCTGTCTCTGTCTCTGTCTCTGTCTCTCTCTGTTTTTCTCTCCCCATCTTCTCCTTCCTCTCTCTTTTTAGAAAATCAATAAGTAAAAAAAATTAAATATTCACATAAATAGATAAAAGTCTTCCTTAATACATTAAACTGAGGGATCCTGAGTTAAAGAAGTTTAAACAGATTTCTTCACTATAGGACTTTTCAGAGCCTTTAACAAGCTGATGTATGTTATGACCTTCCCAAAGGAGGAGCATGCCTCGCCCTTCCTAAATTTATTTGACCATGAATCTTCTTTCCCTCAGAATCTATCTTAAAACTAGCTTTCTTTAGTATGCTTTACAAAACACTTCTCTAGAAGACATACTGTATGTCACTTTCTTTAATATGTATTTTAAATCAGTTGTTTGATAAAGGCATGAAAAGTATTTAGCTTGTATATACTCAAAAACAATGGCCAAAGTAAGGTAGGTATAACAAATCTACAGTGCTCCCTATTATTCACCTCAGACGTAGAAAATTTGATCAGCACGGGAGTTTTGACCTGCTCTGTTTCCAACCTGGGCCAGTTCACCCCTCCTTAGGCAACCTGGTGGCGCACCACCCCCCACCCCTGGAGGTCACCATATTGATGCCGAACTTAGTGCGGACACCTGATCAGCATAGCGCACTGCAGCCCAGAACTCCTGGGCTCTAGCGACCCTCTTGCCTCAGCCTCCCAAGTAGCTGGGACTACAGGTGCACGCCACCGGGCCCGCAGACCTAGAAAATTTGAATACGTTCTGGATCTCATTAACATAACTGCTGCTCTCCACTGGTGCAACTGGGGGTTCTTGAGAGGATGATTCAAGAAATCTGGAAATTAGATCAAAGGAAGACATCTTGACTGAAGCATAAATGTTTAACCTGAAAAAGTACAGATTGAAAGAGAGTGAAAAATAGCTATTTCTATATTTAAGATTTTCTATTATGTGGAAATAAGATCCACCTTACTCTCTATAGCTACAAAAGGCTAAAACTGGCACCAATGAGGGAAAGTAACAAGCATCTAAGTTTGGCCTCGATTTGAGAGCACACACTAGCACTGAGATTATCTAGCAGGAGAATGGACTGCCTTGTGCTATTGTGGGCTCCTCGTCACCAGGAGTCATGACAAAGGCTGGTTGACCTACCTGTTAGGTGTTGGGTAGAAAGTTGGAACAGCTCAGTCCAATTTAAGAGATGGGAAAGAAAGACAGTTTAGTGAAGTTTTCATAAAGTTCAGTGTATTAAATATCCTTTCTTTTATGAAGAGACAGTAGTATCAGGTGTTTTTTAAAGGTCTTCTTTTTTCTTAATAGTTCTACTTGGTAAATAAAATAGTTGACAAACATGTCACTATGTTCAAAATATATTTGACCTAAAACAAACAAACAAACAAACCTGGAAACCAGTGAATTAGATCAGGAGTCAGCAGACTTTTTCTGTATATTTTAGTTTTGCAGGCCTGCAGTCTTTGTTGCCAACGACCCAACTCTGTGACATCACACTTCAAAAACTGTTACAGGCAGTGTGTAAATGAATGGCCACAGCTGTGTTCCAATATTGTTTCATTTAGAGAAACAGGCTTAAATTAAGGCCAAGCCCTAGAATTGACCACTAAGATTTCTTTGCTTATAGGATTCTTTGATTCTTAATTGGAGCAAAACAAAATGGGAGAGTATATCCTAAAACCTCATTCCCTGCCTGTCATAAGCATTGGGAATTACTGGTTACTTGCATATGAGGGTGTGTGGAGTTGGCATTGTTTGCTTTCTGGATGGTGATAGTTGGAGTTCCCAACTACTGAATGTTTTATTATTATTCTCAGTCCCTCCACCTCAGGGTCTGTCTTCACCAAACTGTTTCTCTTGCTGTTGCAGTGACTGGCGCCAGTTTCTTTGTGTTCAGTGGCGCTCTGAAGTCCTCTTCAGGCTATCTTGCCAAGTCCAGTATTGTGGAAGGTAAATAATGAGTTAAGCACTCTGTGTACATTAGTTCCAGTCCCAAAAGTGAAGGACACTAAAGGAAGCTTTGACATTTTTGCCATAGACTTCTGGACTCATTATCATTCATTCAATAGCATCTTACTCTTCAGCTAATTAAAACTGCTTAGTTCTCCAAAAGGAGATGAGTGGTAGAGATATGGTACAACAGTACATAAAAATTAAGAGATGACCTTTCAGGACTTTGGGATAAGGTACCCAAGGGGACATAGTCTGAGTTTAAATGTATCAATCATTGGGCGCAAATCTATAAATATGTAGATGAAGCTCAGCCCCTCTTACCCACAAGAACATTGCAGTCATCATTTGGGATACAGGAGAAACTTTGTTGGGTCTAAGGTGAAATCAGAATGTGAGTGTTTTAAGCAGAACACATCATGGTGTTTGCTTCTCATAGCACTTTCAGTAAGTAAGAGGTTGGCTCACAGAACAAAACTCGCTTGTGCCTGTCAGCTTTAGACAGTTAGACAGCAGAGCAAAGTTTTACATTTAATCCTAGAGGGGTTGCTAGATTCCAGGTGCTGGTTTTCCCCTGCGTCTCTCCCTTTTGTCGCTCTCACCTGCATTATCTTGGTGCCGATTCTCAGACGGCGTTATGGTCCAGATCACTGCAGAGAACATGGATGCCTTGCGGCAGGCCCTGCGAGAGATGAAGGACTTCACCATCACCTGTGGCAAGGCGGATGCTGAGGATCCGCAGGAGCTCATCCACATCCAGTGGGTGGACGACGACAAGAACGTCAACAAGGGGTAAACGCAGCAAACTTGGCACTAGTTACGGGCTAGGCTCTGGGTTTGTCTATGCTGCTGTTTTATAACTTGACTGAAGAGAAAGGATCGCTTTGTATACATAACATAGAATTTTAAATTCCGGTTTCTTGGCTTCATTTCTGAAAGAGTTTCTGTCCATATTTCTGAAGGAAGGAGGAGGGGAAGAGTTGATGAAACAAAATTCCTCTAAAATCACTCAGATAATAGTAATGCCTGAGCCTTTTATGGTTTAAAGCATTTCTGCTGATATTGTTAATTTGACAGAAGTAGTGTTATTCCATATTACCAATGAGAAACAGCACCGAAAGGCTGAGTGACCTCACAGTGCTAGGAAGTGGCAGGGCCAGGACCACCGCCTTGGGCGTCAAGTGCTGCATTCTTTCCCAACTGATAAGTGGCTCAGTCTGGTTCTGAAATAATTATAAATAAGTTCACCAAAGTATGGAAAACACTGTAGGATACTGTAAGGATAAAAGAAAAGGAAGCTTGTAGAGGTTGTGGGGCAGTATTCAAGAGCGACTTCACAGAGAAATGGCTGCTACTTAAGCTGAATCTGGTAAGATGAGTAGGTATGTGCCGCTTAGCTGTGGTGGAGTAGGGATTCCAGCCTGAGGGGATAGCAGGAACAATATGGCATCCAGCTTTTTTTAAAGGTTTAAAAACTCGTTATTTAACAGAAGGAAGTGATTTCTAAATCAGTGAGTATATTTGCCTATTTTTAAAGATTTTATTTATTTTTAGAGAGAGGAGAAGGGAGAGAGAAAGAGAGAGAGAGAAACATCGATGTGAGAAACATTGATTGGTTGCCTCTTGTACGTGCCCTGACCAGGGACCGAACCTAGGGCAACCCAGACACCGTCCTGACCCATAATAGAACTGATGACCTTTTGCTTTGTGGGACAATGCCTAACCGAGCCACACGGTCAGGGAGCCTATTTTCTTTGTTACAAATAACCCTTTATCTTCCCATACTTCACTGGAAAATTTAATTTCAGAATCCACTTGTGTTTAATTCTCTATTATAGTTGGAAATGGACATGGTTATTAGGTTCAAAAAATCGATAACCTGAAAATCTGATGCCATAACATATTGGTAACTAACAAGCAACAAGTTGCCCCTTCCTACAAGGGCCATTGGCAGCATCTCAGAAAACAGGACAAGCACCGGTCAGGGAAGTCTCTCCAACTCAGGAGTTTAGTGTGTAGTGTGTGAATGGAATGTTTTCCAGTTTGTCCCTCTGTCTGGGTACCTTCTCTTGAAAGAGTGCTAACCAGCTCAGGGTGTTCTTTTCTTGACATTGTTGTGTGATGAATTTGCAATTAAACTTAACATTGTTTAAATAATTTTAATGCCAGCAAATCCCTGATATTGAAGTTTAAGTTAAATTTTACCTTAATATACATAGAGATTGAAAAACATAAACAGATTTGAACATTGTTAGGAAGCATTTGGAATCTTTGTGATTCCATTTATTTTGGATCCTCATTTCCACCAGTATTTCCACATACTTATACGTGTTATATTTTGGAGAGGAAATGACTATAAAAAGGGGGCTAGGTTCCTGCAAAGTTTCTGTTCAGAAACCTAGGAATGATGATTTAGCTGCGAAGGGAATTTGTTGAGGTAATATAGATACTTGTTCATCAGTTCACTCCAGCACTATCATAATTAGTGTAATCAGTTAAATAATTCTTTCAATCATAAACATTCATTAAACTCCTACATTCTAAGCGGTGTGTCAGAACCGAGAATATAGCACACAAAGGCGAGTACATCATAGTCCTCCCCTTCAGAAGTTCCTTTGTAAGGCAGATCCACAAGTGTATGAAGAATCTAACATGGCGGATGTTACTACAGCCAGGAGCAGAGGGGACAGAGCCGTGACAGCACAGGGGTGAGCAGGACGGGGTGGGTGGCCCTGCATTCACTGTAGGAAGGAATGCTGGAGGAGGAGAGCAGGTTTGAGTGAACAGTTTCTTTATGTTAAAAGAACCAGCTCCTGGAATCATGAGTCTTTTTTTGTATGTGTGTTCTTTCAGTTATTTTAGTGAAAATAAACAAAGAGCACCCCCGAGTGCTCTGTTCACATACGTTTTTGTGTAGTGGCTCCTTGCTGTGGTATGTTGCACAGGTGTGTTTGGTAAGATACCCAGTGTAATTAGTAGCCAGACTTGGTAAGAGAAGTGGCTCTTCCAACTTCTAGAGCTGCTTCCATCTCTCCTCTTTGACTCTGTTTTAGTGTCGTCAGTCCTATAGACGGGAAGTGCATGGAGTCTATAATAAGTGTGAAGATATTCCACGGATCGGAGTATAAAGCAAATGGAAAAGTCATTAGATGGACAGAGGTAAGGAAGTAAAACTTCGCATTCATGACCCCCTTTGAGCACAACATTTTGCTGGACCCAGAGACACATTTGAAAGTTAAGACAAAAAGTCTGTTTGTCTTCTATACTCTAATTCCTCTGGTGTGTCATAGGTCACTGGGAAGAAATGCCAGCAAGAGCAGGCTGCACACTGGTGTCTCCTCCTTCCTATGAACCAGTAGGGATTTGTTTGCATTGGGATTCACAAAGGGTACATCTCTGAATTGTGCACACTGTCTTTTCCGTGTGGCTCAGAAAGCTGGGCTAGTGATGCTGCACTCACAGTTAAACTATCTTAGATAACACAGTATTTTTTTTTTTTAATCATTGTTCAAGTACAGTTTTCTCCCCCCTACTCCCATTCCAGCCCACCCACCCAACCCTCCCCCCTTCCCCCCATTACCCCCCACCCCTAGTTTTTGTCCATGAGATAACACAGTCTTAAAAATTGATTTATTTCACCAATAAGAAAACTAGTGTGTCAACTATAATTTTAAAAGAAAACTAAAGTTTGGAGACTAAGTAACTTGTCCAAGAATACGTGGTAAATAAGTAGCGTCAAAGTCCTTCTGATTCAAACCCAGATGTGAACAACTCCTAAGCTCTCTTTCACTACACGGTTCCCTACCGGGAAAGCAGTATTAGAGGCTAGTCTGGAAATGGGAGGAGCAGATCAGAGGCCCCGCGTGTGTGTGCACATCAGACAGATCAGGAAGAGGTGGGCCCTAGGTCTCTCAATTTCTTTTGAACTTTATTTATACCTATCTGTAAAATAAGACATTAGTTAAAGATCTCTAAGAGTCTTTGCAGCTTTAGAAGCAATTTTTTAAAACATTCTGTGACTTCTAACTTTTCCATTTTACACAGAAGGTAACTGGGGCCATGAGGGGTTAAGCGTCTTATCCAAGCTCACATAGCTGATTCCTGATAGCAGGGACTAGAATCTGGTTCTTCATTTCTTGAGCTGTTGTTGAAAGTGTCTTATCCTTCATATCAGGCTGCGTTTTCATACACAGCTCGGTGGTCTTAGCTGCTTGCTGTATGATTATGCCTTTGGCACATTTTGAGTAGTGCATACTCTGAAACACATGAAACTTGATTGCTTACAAAGTACTTTGACCTCCGTTTCCTCCATTTTGTTCCCCAGTAACACCATGAGGTAGGGAGGTGACCCACTCATTTGCATGATGAGAAATGCTCAGAGAGGCTGTGTGACCCTGTGACTTGCCTGATCCTGGTTAGTGGAAGAGCAAAGGCCAAGGCCTCCTGACTCCCATTCTAGAGCTTTTTCCATAATTTCATGCTGTCACTTTCATGGGACAGGTCTGCATAGCTGATCCCTTTTTAGTACCATTCGTATAAGCCGCTTACTGAGCAGTAAGCTAGGGTTGGTATATATAAGCAAAACATGCTTATATGTCATTTATTCTCTGAGGAGGACAGTGGTTTCCATTTTATGAAGTCACATGGGGCATAAGAAGCCAAAGGACATGGCTGTCCTCCTCCTGTGTGGGACAAGGACTCTAGTCTCTCAGTTCCAAATTTGCTGTGCTTCTGCCTGTGCCCATGCAGTGGACACTGACACAGCTCTGGCCTCGGCAGTGTCAAGGCCACCTGGCGGGAAGAACTCTGTGATAAGAGGCAGAAGACCCAGATGCTGGGCTTAACCCTACCTCTGTTTCTCAGTGCTTATATCTTACATGCACCCGGGGGGAGTCACCTCCCTTCTGTGAGTAATCTGTAATATAAAGGGTTTGGGTCACATAAACTATAAGGGCCATTCCCTTAGATTCTAAGATCAATTCCTAAGAAAACCACCCACATATAGGAATTAACGTTTTAGAAGTGCGCAGTGGAAAATGTAAGCTTTTCCTGGTTCTGAGTAGAATGGTTCTGGTACCATTAGGACCCTGACACGGCTTTTGGGGGACAGGCAGTTTGGTCCTGCCACTGTGTAGATGCAGAGACTAGCGTCACTCCTCAGGTGTCAGATGTCAGTGCCCTGTTCTTGGCCCAAGGACTTGGAGGTACCCTGTCTGTGAGGTCTTCTTGCACACCTCAGGAGGTCAGGGCGCTCATGCATGGAGAGCTGATGCACTCGTTGCTCCCTGCATCTCCTGGGGCACAAGGTTGAAGTCTCTCGTTTGGGAAACAGGTGTTTTTCCTAGAAAACGATGACCAGCACAGTTGCCTGAGTGACCCAGCAGATCACAGCCGACTGACTGAGCACATTGCCAAGGCTTTTTGCCTTGCTCTCTGTCCCCACCTGAAGCTTCTGAAGGAAGATGGAATGACTAAACTGGGACTGCGTGTGACACTTGACTCAGATCAGGTAAGAAGACTCTTCAGTAGCTTTCTGATGTGCGTTTTCCTGTGTCAACCCAGAGAGTTTCCTTCTCTGGACCTTGGGCCTGACCCAATGTAGTTTTCTGGCCTCCCCTGTAGAAATACACCTTGATGTGCTGTTTGATCAGACTCTGGATCATGTGAACCGTGGCTTCCTCATCTAAATATTTGCAAGGACTTGGTTTTCTTTCTAGGGTTAGGAGAAGTGTGTGCAAAGACCTGCCACCCCTGTGTGAATGACATGAATGCTGCCCTTTGAGACTCCTCTGTCCCGCCCTTCGGGGATCAGTCTGCCCTTCACAGAGGGCAGGTCCAGGCTGTCCTGTATCCTGTTTTCTTAATCTGAGCCCAGCGGGCCTCTGCTGACTGGCCTCTGTAGCACCCACCCCTTAAGGTCTTCTTACTGTGAACATTTCCAAGTTTGAGCTGTTTCCTCATTAATTTTCCTGTCATCTCAGCTCTCCTATGGTCAAGCTTCTCTCCCAGTCTTACTCAAATTTTTCTTTTGTTGTTAGAAGTAACAATCCATTCTTAGCACATGTGCCTCCCTCCCCCAATACCTTGTCCCGTTGCCTCTCCTGTGGGCCAGCACTGTAAACTCTCCACAGGCACACCTCGGAGATAAGTGGGCCCCGTTCCAGACCACCACGATACATGACTATTGGAGTACAGCAAGTCTGGGTTTCCCAGTGCGTGTCAGAGTCATGTTTACACTATACTGTGGTGTAAATAAGTGTGTAGTAGCCTTAAGTCTAAAAAAATGTACAGACCTTAATTAAAAATACTTTATTGCTAAACATGCTACTTATCATCTGAGCCTCCCATGAGTCATCATCCTTTGGCTGGTCGGGGGTTTTGACTCAGCATTGATGGCTACTGACTGGTCCGGCTGGGGATTGCTGATGATTGTTGACTGTGACGACAATTTCTTAAAATAAGACAACAACGTAGTTTTATGCATCGATTGACTTCCTGTCACAAACACTTCTCTGTGGCATGTGATGCTGTTTGATAGCATTTTACTCACAATAGAACTTTCAAAACTGGAGTCAGTTCTCTCAATCCTTTCATTGCTTTGTCAACTAAGTTTATGTAACATTCTAAACCCTTTGTTTCAACAGTCTTCACAGCTTTTTCACCAAGAGTAGACTCCATCTGAAGAAACCACTTTCTTTGCTTACCCATAAGAAGAGAAGCAACTCCTCATCTATTAAAGTTTCATCATGAGACTGCAGTAGTTCAGTCTCACCTTCAGGCTCCACTTCTAATTCTAGGTGTCCTGCTATTTCTGCCACATCTGCAGTTGCTTCCTCCACTGGACTCGTGAACCCCTGAAAGTCATTCATGAGGGATGCAATGAACTTCCCAACTCCTGTTAATGCTGATAGTTTGACCTGTTTCCATGAATTATGAATGTTCTTAATATCACCTAAGAATAGTGAATCCTTTCCAGAAAGTTTTGAATTTCCTTTGTCTAGATCCATCAAAGTAATCTCTTATCTATTGCAACTATAGCCTTAAAAAATGTATGTCTTAAAAAGACTTGAAAATCTGAAGTGTGTTAGCAGGCAATGTACATCTCCATCAGAGCTCTTGGGTGACCAGGTACATTGTCAGTGAGGCCATAATATTTTGAAAGAGTCTTCTGAGCAGTGGGTCTAGATAAGGGCTTAAAATATTCAGTAAACCATGTTGTAAACAGCTGTGCTGCCATCCAGGCAGAGTAGATTTAGTATAATTGTTAGGGCCCCAGGGTTTTCAGGATGGTGAATGAGCATTGGCTTCAACTGAAAGTCACCAGCTGCATTGGCCCCTAACAAGAGAGTCAGCCTGTCCTTTGAAGCTTAAGCCAGCCACTGACTTTTCCTCTCTCGCTGTACAAATCCTAGATGGTGTGGGGTTCTTTTTCCCCAATATAAGGCTGTTTGTGTCCATTGAAATTTGTTACTTAGTGCAGCCTCCTTCACTAATTATCTTAGCTAGATCTTCTGGATAATTTGCACCCTCACTTGCTGCTCCACCTTGCCCTTTGTACGGAGAGGGCCTCTTTCCTAAACCTTTCTCGGCCTTCACAGAAGTGAAGAGTTGGGCCTTGCTCTGGATTAGGCTTTGGCTTGAGGGAATGTACTGGTTCAATCTTCTATCCAGACCACTGAAACTTTCTCGTATCAGCAGTAAGGCTGTACACTTCTTTAGCATTCATGTTCACTGGAATAGCACTTGTAATTTCCTTCAAGAACGCTTCCTCTGTATTCACAACTTGGCTGTTTTGCATAAGAGGCCTAGCTTTTGGCCTGAGCTATGGACGTCCCGTCCTCACTAAGCTTATTCATTTCTAGCTTTTGACTTAAAGTGAGAGATGTACGTCTCTTCCTTTTACTTGAACATTGAGAAGCCATTATAGGGTTATAATTGCCCTAATTTGAATATTGTTATGTCTCAGGGCCTAAGGAGGCCTGAAGAGAGGGAGAGAGGGGGGTCACAGCCAGTCTTTGTAGCAGTCAGAACACACACATTTATTTACTGAGTTCACCATCTTGTATGTGCGCGCAGTTAGTGGGCACCTCAAAACGGTTACCATAGTAACATCAAAGAGCACTGATTGGAGAATCACCATAACAAATGTAACAGTAATAAAAAAGTTTGATATACTTCTAGAGTTACCAGAACATGACACAGAAACACAGTGAACCAATGCTGGAAAGCGGTGTTTGATAGACTGCTCAGCGCAAGGTTGCCACAGTCCTTTGGTTTGTGAAGAACTCAATATCCATAAAGCACAGCAAAGCAAAGTGGAATAGAAACAAGCTGCGCCCGTACATCTTGGATTCTGGATCCCTGTGACGTGTCCCGGTACACCTGCTTTGACGCAAAGCCGCGTCATTCTCAGGGAGAATGTGAAAGGTTATGGATCTGGCTCCATTTCCTGACTAGTCATCAGTCAACAAGTACATGTTTTCTATGTAAGGCCTTTCCCAGTGCTGTACTAAGCACCTCAGGGTAATACACGTGAAGGATCATGGTCCTTTGTCACTCAGAACTGTAATCTGTTTGGAAAGACAGAAATTCATGTGAACAATTAAAAAACAAGAGTTTTCTGCTAATGAGTGGGCCTCTTGAGGGCAGGGGCCCTGTTCCATTAATCTTTGAATTTCTGGGTTTGTAGGTGCTCAAAACGGTGTGTGGACAGATGATTGGCAGAATAAGTGCTCAGTTCCTGCTATGTTAGGGAGTTACCAATTTTGCTGTATATAACGCACACCCACGTTTTTGTGCACATTATCCATGGGATTACTGTACCCACGGTATGTGATTACACATGTATAATGTGCATCCTTATTTTTCCCTCAGAAATTTGGGCAAAAGTGTGCATTATACATAGCAAGATTACAAGATCTAGTGTATTTTCCCATTTTCATTGTCACAACCATAGATTTAGGAAAGTATTTCCAATATTTCATATCTCCCTATATCACCCCAGCCCCATCTCAGAAACTAAGACTCTAACAGGATTAGGTTTAAGTGTCTTGCCCAAGTTCTCATGACCACCCAAGTGTTAGGGGTCAGGATGATAAATGACAATCAGGGAAAAGGAGGAGAATTGGTGTTAACTGCTGTGTGTCTGGCCCATGTCCAGGAAGGACATCTCCTTTCCTGCTCAGCCTCCTTGGCCCTCAGCCCTCTGGAGAGACCTTCCCTATCCAGTAACCTGTCATCCCCTTCTCTCTGTGGTGTAGGTTGGCTACCAAGCAGGGAGCAATGGCCAGCCCCTTCCCTCGCAGTACATGAACGACCTGGACAGCGCTCTGGTGCCGGTGATCCATGGAGGGGCCTGCCAGCTCAGTGAGGGCCCCATCGTCATGGAACTCATCTTTTATATTCTGGAAAACATCACATAGACAGAGGACTTCATTTTTTTCTGTTCAGACCTGTTGCAATAGCAGTCATACCCAAGTCATTTGCACTTTAGAACTGGAAGATTAAGCTTTTGTTAACACTATTAATGGGGGGGGAGTGGGAGTTTGGGGGACTAGGGTGGGAAAGGGTGGTTGGGGGGACAGATGTTCCATAATTCTAAGTCTTCTATGCATTGTCCACCAAGAAGACCTGGGCAGCTTCCGTTACTGCACGACAGTTATGCTATCCTCGCAGCTAATCTTCTTCTGTTACTGTTTAGACAAGAATTCTCCTGTTTTAAGACTTACTTATGGTCTTGTGCTCAGAAATGCTCAAATGGATACAAACATCACCGAGGGTGGGGTGGGAGAGTGGAGGGGAATAAAAAAATGAAGCATCAGTCTTGTACCCTTGTACAGAATTGATATAAAAGGAGAGTGTCACACTGATCTTGTCCTATTTACATCCCAGTAACTTCAAGTAGAAGTCACAATTAGATTTGTGTTTGTTTTTAACAGATTGCCCAATGGATTATCCCTCTTCTAGCCAAGAAGGGGCAACTCGGTGTAAATGAGGTGATTGGGATAGCAGAGCCGAGTCCAGGATTGCTCAAGATCTGTCCAGGTCAATGGCAGGTATTGAGTTGGGCCTTTCTGTGAAAGCTGACAATGCATTTAAGATATTCTTAGTTATAATGTACACTAGAAATATTTTTAAAAACATTTTGAGAAATAATTTAAACTTCCAAGGAAGTTGCAAGTACAAAAAATCCTATGTATGCTTTACTTAGATTTACCTACTGTTCACATATTAACATTTTGCCTCATTTGCTATATTTGTGTCTCTCCATAAAAAATGGAGGCATTTGGCTCTGGCTGGTGTGATTCAGTGGTTGAGTGCCAGCTTGTGAATCAAAGGGTCACTGGTTCAATTCCCAGTCAGGGCATATGCCTGGGTTGCAGGCCAGGTCCCCAGTAGGGGGTGTGGGAGAGGCAACCACACACCGATGTTTCTCTCCACCTCTCTCTCCCCCTTCCTCCAAAAAAAATTTTTTTTTAAAAAAGGAGGCATTTGAGAGCAAGCTGCATACCTAATAGCCTTTTACCCTGAGATACTTTAATGCTTATTTCCTAAAATTAAGGATATCCTCTTGCATTACAGCAGGATAGCTTGTGACCTCAGTCAGCCTAACGCTGATGTGCTGCCTTACCCAGGCATCTGCCCAACAATGTCCCTCATGGAACTTTCCCCTTCAGTAAAGCTTCCAGCCTAGGATCAGACATGGCAAGTAGCTTTCCTGACCCCACTTTATCTTTTATGTCCTCCATTATTTTTGGTGAGTATAGTTCCCTGACCCCATTTTTTAATAGAAAATGCCTCATTTGAAAAAACAATCTTTTCATAATTAGAATCAGTATATGCATTCTTGGCGAGAACCCCACCTAAGTGACGTGTCCTTTTTAGGGACTCACCACCTCTGGGGGTCACTTGATACCTCCACCTGCCCTCATGGATGATGTAAATTGGATCACCTGGTCAAAATGTCGTCTAATTTCTCCAGCGTTTTTCCCCCTTGGAATGAATAACCAATAGGTACACTTTCATTTCATGTCATGCAGATCCTGCTCATCAGAATTGCCCCTTAGATTTAGCATACACGCACATTTCCTGTCTGCGTTGACCCTTCACTGGGATGGCTACAGATGGATTTTTCGGTTTCAGTACTACCTCCACCTTGACTAGCTGTACTTAGTCACCTATAAGCAAGAGCTTTTTCTTCTTTCCTATTTATTTATTCGTTTAATCAGTTTTCATAGTGGACTTGTGGATTGTTTTTTGAATGGCTCTAATTCATTTGGGGTGCAGATGGCCTCAGCATTGCCCAGAGAGCCCTTCAGAGGTCGCTCCTTCCTTGTGATGGGATGTGCTCCTGCCCTTTTTTTAACACTTTGTTTTCTGGCCTCATGGAAGCTGCAGGCTCATAGTGCATACCCTGTCCAGTCCTCGGAATCAGCCATGGTTTCTTTTATTGGTATTAGAAAACAAGATTTGGTTTAGCCATGATATACATGGTATACTTTTTTTTTTCATTAAAAACTTATACTGGTCACAGACCAAATGGATTTCACAACCCAGAGTTTGAAAAACACTTTTCTAGGGTAACTCACTCACTTGTCACTGCCATCTTCTGAGAGCCCAGGCCAAGTAGCAGGTGAGCCCTCTGCATAAGCAAGCGCACAGCTCCAAGAATCCTCTGGGAGCTAATGCAAGCCTTTGGGGCAGAGAGGAGGCCCCTTCTCCGGGGCCAGAGTAGGACTTAGTACTTGGCAGGTACAGGCTGTGGAGCTGTTTAGGGCAGCAGCTGTTTTCCAGAGGCCCAAAAGCCTGGCCTTCAATTTGCAGTGTGTCTGTCTACTATGTTTATCCCTTTTCCATGGCAGTGGTGGTAGGGGAAGGAGGGAGATTGACATTCTGTGTCTGTCTCTCCACAGGCTTTGCCGGTGGTGGCTGCAGAGAACTGTCATTGTGATCTTTCCCACAGACTCAGATATTCAGAGCTTCTAAGGGGGGGGGGCGGGGGTACCTAGATAACCAGGACACCAGTGTATAGGGACTGAGCCCTGGGGCCACACATACCCGTCCAAAACCTGATAGGACACTTGTTAATAGCAGCAGGTATTATGGATGTAACACCCAGCTTTGTCCAAATATACTTGGAAGTTCGGAACTTCTACAGGAGCTGGTTCTTTTTCCCTAAATAAGTTTATCTTTCCTCACAGTCAGCTAAACACATCTTGCAGTTATACGTATTTCTTCTGGATGAGGGCAAGGTTTTAAATTTTCCAGCTACGGACAAACTCTGGCCCTGCGTAGTCAGGTCCATTCTCAATTGCATAAAATGTCTTTATGTTTAGTTTATCTTGTGGAATTGAACATAAAATAGTCAAGAGTAGTTTACTCCCCCATTGTTTTATCTTTGTTTTTAGACACCTGTATATTAAGTGTTATATAGAAGGCTGAAATATCACATTTCTCAGTCTCAAATTTTTCTAGAATGTAAATTTTATCCTTGTAAACTGAAGAGGAGTATAAATGCCATTATAGTTAACATTTTTTTTTAAATTGTGGTGTTTTTACTAAGTGCTACACAATGTAGTTTTCCATTTATTTTTATCAATAATTTCTAAGTACCTACTGGACTCTAGAAATATGAGACTTTGCCTTTTTAAGTTCCCAAATAGTATTTTCCCTCATCCAGTGGTTCCTGAATGCTGGTGGGCCCAAAATTTCCAAGTAAATTTACTTGTCATAACCAGTCATCCTGGGAGTAATTTATGCATTTAATGCATTTCACACGATGATCAAGCAATCTGCTGAACACTTTTCTAATTGAATGTTCTATTTTAATAATAATGCTAATTTTAACAGTGGTAATGGGCAAGTTTTAGGGATTATGTATGTAGCAAGGCAGGAACGGTAACAAAGGCTGGGAAGCTGAGGCCCAGAGTGGGGAGACAGCCATCAGCCATGGAGCTGGACCAGGTACAAGGTCCCTGGTTCCACCAGTCTCAGCCCCATAATTTCATCCTAAAAGATGCCTAGTTAAGGGACAAGATCTTTTAGGTACTGCCCACAAAATTTGGAAGTGACAGTTCAGGTTTCAGAGTGGTGCTTAAGGCAGGCAAATAATGTTAAACAAAGTTTGCCCTTTGTGAGCAAGTCTTTGTGTAAGAAAAATTTCTCCCATGTTGCATTCGGTTCACTAATTCAGAAGGAAGGTGCCTTGCAGTAGATTGAAGAGAGAATTTAAAATGTAAAAATGATTTGGGTCACACCTGGCTCTCAGCTGCAGGGGAGTCACTCGTCTCCAGTGTTTGGATGCTGCATTTGGACAAATCTTTTGAGGCTGGGCAGGCTTCTCCCACCACCAGTGACCCCTGCATGCCTTGGCTACAACAAAGGCCCTTTCAGAACCTCAGTCTCCAAGTCCAGTGGGTGGCTTTGGCTTGCTTCCCCTCAGCCTGGAAGGTCTGTTTTCCAGAAAGTAAAGAGCAGTGAAGACGACTAAAATTGAACAGGTTGAGAAAGGAACTCTGTGAGCCACAGAATACTGCCTCTCAAATTGGAACAGGGCATTTCCAGCAGAGGCCCCCGAGTTTAGAGATTCCTAGGGCTGATTGGAACCTTTGAGGATAGTGACAGCTGTCCCGGACCATTTAGTTAAGCACTGGTTGGGGTACAAATGTGATGGAAAGGTTAGGTTGGGTCAGAAACCCTCCTGGCCACTCATCTTTGCTCTAGGTCCCCTTATGAAGGCTAACACCCCTCTTTTTCTTTCTAGATTACTGCTGATTTGACATACAGATATAATTGCAGTTGTTATGGCTCATCTGAAAATTTTGGTAGTTCACTGTGATGAGTAAGAAAGGCCAGAAAGCTCTTGGAAAAAAGTCATTTGTCCTTCATGCTGTTACCCACTAAAAGATCTATTAAGGGCGGGGAAGCATGGTCCGGCCCTATCCCAGAAAAAGACACAAAAAACAAAACCCACCAATCCCTGAGCTGTGCTTACACAGTGCTGTAGTGGTCAGTAAACTGAATGTATTTGCTTCACTTAGAGCCTTTAAAAAATGACCTTGAGGAATGCTTTGTTGACCTTAAGCTAATGCTTCAAAAAGCTGTGGGGGCTGGGGGGGTGGATGGGATGTTAATTTCTAAGAAATGTAGAATACTGCAGTTTTGAATATTAAATCTATTGCAACTATAAATCCGTCTCCATCCATTCAGAAAACCAAAGCCAAAGGATTTCTTGGAAAGAACTGGGGATTTCCCTAGGAGATTAGCTGAAGAGGCAAGACTTCCTCTGTCCTCTGCAAGAGGAAGCCATAGTAGCAGTTTCTGTCAATTTCATGTTACTGCTACTCTGGCTTTTAAAAAGTGACAGGACTTTTGTTTAGGTCTTGGATGGTTACTCTGTGTGTAGAGTTATAAAGCCCATATAAGTGAATTAAACCTAGTTTCTTAAATAACAGCTACATAAAATTTTACTTTTTTTTTTTTCTCCAGTTAGCAGACTTTTAGTTTTAGGTGCGTGGACCAAACCCAAGACACAACCTCGCCTGCTTCCCACCACACAGTCCAGAACATAACTCCCTTCCTCCACCGGGAGCTTGGGAAGCAGGGAGGCTAGTGCAGCAGCTGCAGGAAACAAGGCACAGGCAGGGCTGGGCAAACTGAGTCATGTGGCAGAGGGTGCCGCTGACAAACGTCATGGAGCCCTAAGCAGGATCACTCTCAAGTTCTCCATCCTTTACAGTTGTATCTTTAAAGGCACATTCAGAAACGTTGCAACTAGGGGCTGGGATTAGCTACACACAGCTGCTACACGGATTAAGGGGCCGCAAGACTCCATGGCACAGAGCGGTGAGGCTATCCTTGCTTTTGCTGCGAGGGAAGGGGAGGCAGCCTACAGGAATCCAGCCCGCTTTGGTGTGGAGGCCTAGGAAGGGGCCAGCAACAGGAAGGACCAAGGTCGTGGTCCAGTAATGCACGTACTTCACAGGTTTTTGGTATTTGTGTAGCAGCATTGATCCCCCTTATGTACAAAGGCTTCTGTAGCCAGCAAAGCTGGGAAAAAGTACACTTCTGCACGCAGCTGGTGGCCTGGCTCCTCTCCCAGCGCTGACCATCTGCTGCACAAGGCACAAAGCAGAGAGAGCAGGAAGTCAGTCTAAACTGCAGTATTGAATATACAAATAGAGTTTAGAAAGGATTCCTGGAGAGTTAGACCTGGGAGGTTTTACTTCCCTCTCAGGTTCTATGAGGATCCTAAGAACCCCAGCCCACAGCCCTACCCAACAGTTTTGCCTCTTGATTAACCTCACAGATGAGAAATTCTTAGGCTTTCCTCCCAGATATGAGCTGAGAACTGGAAGTGTCCCCCTGGGGCCTGAGCAGAGAGCAGGGGCAGAGGTTCTGAGGGCCCAGAGAGCTGCCCACCTCACAGGGCCCCTAGGCTCCAGGACTAGCCAGTTCTCGGTGACCGTCTGCATGTCCTGGCCACTCAGAGGCTCCCGCAGCCTCACCCTCACCTCCAGCTTGCCCCCAGTGGGCTTCCTTCCATCCAGGACCTGTAAGAAACGTGGAGAGGGAGATGGTAACTGATGGGATTAGGGGCTGGGAGCAGGCGGTGCCCCTATGCTTACAGGTGTAAGGAATAAGGAGCTAAAATAGCAATATCAACATAGGAGTCTCCATTTCTTGACAACCCTGGTGGTGGTAGTGATTTTAGGTCTTATTTTAAAAAAAGGAAGAAGAAGAAAAATAAAAGTAGCCCTGGCTGGTGTGGCCGAGTGTTATGCACCGGCCTGCAAACCGAAAGGTTTGCCAGTTTGGTTCATGGTCAGGGCACATGCCTGGCTTGCGGCATGCAAGAGGCAAACAATCAACATGTCTCACATGTTGATATTTCTCTCCCTCTTTCTCTCTCTCTTCCTCTAAGTAAATACATAAATTGTAAAAAAATTAGTATGTAAATCTAAATAAGCGTCAATGCTCTGAGGTAGAGACGAGAAACCTAGAGTTCTGCTTACTCAGTTTCCACATGGCAACTCCTGGAAGAAATGCTCTGGCTTAAAGGTGCAGCCTGAAAGCCCAGACCGTCCCTTCACAGGTGGCCCACACGTTACACAGCCAGTGTGGCAAGGCCAGGACTAGAACCCAGGCCAAGGGTTCCTACCACCCACCATGCTATCTCCCTGGTCACAGGGAGGGGCAGCTGGAGTGCAAAGCAGTGTAACCACCATCCACCATCAATGTGGCCAATGCACAGTAGGCCCCACTTCAAAAAAACTCCCCAAAAAAGGTGGTGCAGGGAGGGAGGTGCACAGTGGTGGGAAAAGCCCCACTTAAGAAGGCAGCAAGGGTCTGGGCCACACTCTGCCAGGCCCACACCCTTCTCTCTGGACCTTAGTTTCCTCATTGGTCAGAGGCAAGCTTTTAGTCACTGCCTGTGAAATCTGACAAATTCGTGGACACTTAAGGAGCTGTGTGGGGCCAGTTCCCAAACACAGAGTATCTTCATTGTGGTAGGTCCTGATTTTGAAAGACCTTATCTTCACATTTACAGCTTGTTCCACTTCATTCAGCTGCCAGACAACTGTCCCAACCACAACTCTGTCCCTGCCAAAACTAGGAGTTTCTGCATGCCCAGCCAACAGCAATGACCAGATCCCTCAAGGGCCCTGTAGTCCACCATCCCTGGGAACCTGAGTGCCCCAGAGTGCTGTGGAAACAGTGTAGCTACTTTCTGAATGGGTGATGCTATAAACGTTTATCAAACCCTCTGAATCTCTTCATTTGTGACATGGGAATAACCTACTCTACAACATATTTACAGGTGCTGTTTAATGGGCACAAAAACCCTACAACAGGGGCTGATGTTCAATTAATGTCAGCTTTTCACTTGTCAAGTCCTCTGGTTCACCCACCCGACCTCCACAACCTCTGAGTCCTACCTCCAAAATCTCTCTGATCTCACACTCATTCTCCAGCCGCTCCAGTTTCAGATGGGCTGTGCCAACCAGCTTGTCACTTCTGAAGAAGGATCTGGGGAGCCAACAGTCAGCAGAGGATTGGACTGGGCAGGGAGCGCAGGAACGAGCTGGACGAGTCCAGCACAAGGAAACAGTAGGAGCAGCAGCGGCAGCACCACCAGAAGTCTGTCCTTCCTCCCAGCCCACCCCTCCACGGCACGAAAGGCTGATGGGCCTCACCCTTTGTGGAAGATTTCAAACTTGATTCCTTTGCTCTGGATCACCCTCCTGAAGCCCCGGTGGTTTCGGTTGATGTTTAGTTTGAAGAGCTGATCAAATTCTGCAAGGGTGGGAGAAAATGGGGCTTGGCGCCCAGGGATTTCCTGAGGAGGGGCTGGCCTCCCTTCTAGATGGTTCTGCTTGCAATCCAGAGAGACGACCACTGGGGGGTGGTAGAGCCCCCAGGTCCTGGCCTTGGAAGTCAACTTGGACAGTTCTTGATAGAGATTACTATACTGTACTCTTAATAGAGATTATACTCAAGTGGGAGGAACTTGGAATTTAGAGTCAGGTTTCCTGAATTCAATTTCCAACACCTCTTTGCTCAGAGGCCATAGGCAAGTCCTTTTACCTCTCTGAGCCTCCATTTCCCCAACTACATGAGAGGAGTGGTCGTGATACCCGCCCATATCTCCCAAGTTGAGCACCAAGTAAGACAGCAGATCTGGAAATACGTGCTGCGTGCGCGCGCGGACGGACACACCGCCCCACCCCCCAGAGAACGACAGGGAGAAGGCAGCCCTCACCTGGAGAGTTTGTGTTCTTCACCACAGCTGTTTTGCTTTTCTGAGCCTGGTCCTAAAGTGTTAAGAAGGGAGAAGTTAGGACAGCTTGAAAACACAGGTCTATCAAGCCCAGAGCTCTGGGCTAAGCCAGTGCTGAGGGAAGGGACGCCTATAAGGAGTGGGCCTAGGGGTCTTCAAGCCCCTCCCTACAGCCAGCCCTCCCAGGGGTGGGGAGAAATCGAGCACATGGTCCTGGCACCAGTTCAGAGGATCCTACCTCTCCCTGAACCTCACCGAGTTAGGGTAGTGAAACTCAAACCGCACAAATGCATCCAAGTCATCAGGGGTCACCCCTATAAAGGAGAAATGGGAGTCGGGGTCAGAGGGAGTAGCCAGGGGCCCAGCACCTGAGGTGGAGGGAGAGCCAGTGTCCCCCTACTGGCTAGGGGTGGAGTGTCTGGGCAAGAACCTACTGGAGTAGGAGTGGCCCTAGGGCTACCTGGAGGGGCTGGGAGGTTCATTCCCCGGACAATGATCAGATGCATCTCTGTGCTGTTGAGTTCTGAGAAGATCCTACAGCCAGGAAGCAAGGAGAAAGCTCAAAGTGAAGGAGCGCAGTGGGAAAGGGTCCCCATCTTCCAGGACTGCCTGTCTGCTTGCCAGGTGGTGGTCATAAATACAGTGAGCCCAGGGAGGCGAAGCTTGTCTGGGCTAGGAGCAGCAGAGCTGGTACGAAGACCTCCCTGCAAAGCTCCTTCCCTAGCCACCCCAGCTCCAAGCTCCTCACAGGCAGTCACCATGTCCTACCTCCCACACCCCAAGGCCCAGTGCCTACGGCAGGGCCACACCTGGAAATTCTTACTAAAGGGGCCTAAGACTCCAGCCTTGGCTCCCAGCCCCTTGGCACATCCCTGGATGCAGCCATTGTCTCCCTAAGGCTTTGGTACCTCACAGTCTGGAATGTCTTCAACTCGAAGTGGTGGCTAGGAGGGTCAAGGCCCTGGGCCTGGGCCAGATGCAGGATCTCAAGCTGCTTCTTGCGGTCCTGAGCAAGCTTCTCAAACCTGACAGGGTTGGGGGCACACTTCAGCACTACAGGGCTCACTGTCTGCTCCCTACCCCACATGCCCCAGCCCCTGCATTTACCGAGTCGTCTCGGCCACATTGCCCTGGTGCATGAACTGCTTGGAGAACAGCAGGCACTTCTGAAAATAGAGGCCCACAGTGGGTCCAGACTGGCTTTAGAGGCCCGACTTCTGAAAGCTCCAATCTTCTACAGTCTCGCCCTTTTCCCCCAACACGTACCTCTTCCCCAAGATCACTGTTTCCAAGACCCGTTTTTCCTGGTTTTTTTTTTTTTTTATGATAGCCATTCCCCAAAATTCACTTAGCAAACTCCTTCTCTTTCTTCAAAAGCTAACAGAAACATCACTTCAGAAAGCAGACCTGCAAGCAGTTCAGATCGACACATACACACAAACATGCATACATTTTCCTATATATGTCTGTGTACATGTCCCCTGCCACTTCCTCTGACCTTCAAAGCACTTTCCCTTCCAGTCTGTTGTGTGAACTTCATAACCACCCAGTGGTAGTAATAATCTTACTTTACAGATGACAATGGGGTTCAGAAAGGGGAAGTGCCTGCCCAAGGTCACACAGCCAGTAGGTAGAAGAGCTAGAAAATGAACCCAGGCCTACCTGGTCTGAGCCTATGCCCTTCCCCTAAGGGAGGCTGTGAGCACTGAAGGGAAGAGAGACAAGCAATCAACTGACCTCATGTTGCTCTTGGAGCATTTTTTGTAGCTGGGCATACACCTCCTCAGCCTTCTGGGAGAGACGCAGGTCTTCATGGTGAATGAGGATGAAGTCACCCTCTTCATCCGTCAAGGGTGAAGGTACCTGCCCAGGTCACAAGGCCCCTCAGGGGCCCCAAGGGTCAGATTATCCCTCTACTGAGCCTAACAAAGGCAGGAACCCAAACTGAATGTTTCTCCAACTTCAACAGCCAGTGATAGGAACTCACTGCTTCCCTTTGTATCCCAGGCTGCTGCAACACTGCCTCCCACTGGCCTTGCCCTGCCTTATGATCTCCGACCAGAGGCAGGCCACCAGGCCTTCGTCTGGCCTTTCTCGGGGCCACAGGGCAGAGAGAGGCATAAGCCAAAGGTGCTTTCCCAGCAGTCACCACATCCTACCCATGTCTCCCCTCTCAGGGAAGGTACGACCAATGGCAATGGACAGCGGCATCAGAGCAGCTGCTTTGTTCACAGCCCTGCTGTCAAGCTTGCCACCCACCTCTTCTGCCTGAGAAGTCCTCCTGCGTAACCCGGTGGACTCACCTTGGAGAGGTCCAGTGGTCGGCCAGCTCGGACCTGGATAATCTGAGCCTCAAGGCATTTGGCCAGCCGCAGATGAGCTTTGGCTTGTTCCAGGTCCCGGCCACGCTTGGCCTGCAGGGCTGCCCGCTGGTACTGCAGTTTGCGGGCCTCCAGCAGTGCCAGCTGTTCCCGTACTGAAGGGAGAGTACTGCTGGTCAGAGCCACGCCTCCCCCTCACTGGAGCCTTTACTCCTCCATCCCTCTTCTCCCAACTCACCAGAGGGGCTCAGTGACTCCTTAGAACTTGAGGCCTTGGGCTCAGGCAGGGAGCGGGATGAAGGGATCAGAGGCTTCTTGGATACTGGGGCCTGGGCTGGAGGCTCATCCTGCAGGTGCCCAGGAGGAGGTCACAGGAGATCTGTTCCCACCCCAGCTGTGGCAGCTCAGACAGGGACTCTCTTCCCAACACTGCACTAACCTGCTGGGTCTACTGAGATGAATGGCTTCCCTGTGTGGGCCCTAGAGAATCTGAGCTACAATGAGTCTCAAAAGCTCTGACCAACAGCAGACACCAGGATTTTCGGGATCAACCCGGGGCTCTGGGGTCAGAAAGACCTCGGTTTGAATCTATCTCTGCTAATGCCTATCTGGATGCTCTTGGCCAAGTTTTTTTTTTTCTGTAAAATGGCAGAAAGAATAGCTACTTTGCTGGACTTGTTAGTATGGGCAACAGGGTCTGGGTTTGCCCCTCATCTGCCATTTCTCCCCAACCCCTGGAGTCTTGGGCCCTCAGTCAAACCTCATCCTCATCCCCATCTTCCTCGGCTGGAGCTATATCCTCGGAGGAGGCTAGTTTCTGAGCAGCAGCTAAAGTGGCTGCTACTGCATCCTCTTCAGTGCCTGTAGTGGGCTCCACACCAGGGATGGGAGGGAATCCTGTGGGAGAGAGAGAGCTGGGCGAGGGGTAGGGTGGCCTCAGGGAAGCACTAGGCTGTTGGGGCTTTGGCTGGGTCTTCCTGGGCATGGCTGGAGTGGGCGGCTCCCAGAGTGGAGGCAGACACATGAGGAATCACTCCCCGCCACCCCCTCGGAGATCGTAAAGACCTTAGGCCAAGTACCACATACCTGGAGGAACAGGCAACTCGGCAAAATCAACCTTGCGTCCTGCTCGATGCGCTCGAATGGCATCTTGGTATTGCTGCAAGGGAAAGGAGGGAGGGACCTGTGGTGGGCAGCAGTCTGCAGGCTCCACACAGGGAGAGGCAGGGAGAGGAAGAGTGAAGGCACCCCCCAGAGGAAAAAGAGCCTGAGGCAGCAAGAGCTTGAGAGAGACAGATGGACACTGAAGGACCAAGGCTAGCAGCAACAGCAGATGGAGAGGCTGACAAGGGCAGGGGGTTTCACCGCTGCAGGCCCACCTTGGCAATGCGCTCGTGCATCCGGGCCTTTCGCTCATCCCCACTGCTGCGGGCCTGGGTGCCTGCCTCACGGTACTTGTTCAGCCTCTGCTGCAGGGCGTCCAGCACTGTTTGTGGCTCAGTGTGGGCCACTAGAGAGAAGGAAGGAAATAGCATCAGTGTTATCTCTGCCCGCCTCTCCCCAGGTCCCCACTCCACCGTCCCACCCTCCCATCCTACCTGGAGTTCTTGGGGTGTCAGAGGCCATCACTGGGTGCACTTGCTCCACAGCTGGGGGTACGACTGAAGGTACTGTAAGGGCCTTGGAAGCCTGTGGGAGGTCTGGGGGACCCAGAGCAGAAATGTAGGTGTAGGTGTCTGGCCAGCCCCAGCTGGAGCAGATTCCCTCCACCACCCTCATACTGACCCTCAGGTGCCGGGGGCATGGCACTCAGGTCCACAGGCTGCCCCTTCTCCAGAGCCTCCAGCACGGCACCAAATCTCTGCAGTAGTAAGAAAAGCAGGCGTGGGCATAAGCCAGGGAACCCCATGAGCCTGGGCTGAAAAATAAGACTCCCCCTCAGCCCAGTCTAGCTGCATGACCTTGAAGGGGTCACTGCCCCCAACTATGAAACAAGGGGTTGGACACAGGGCCCCTGAGCCAGATGTCATACCTTCCCAATCCTCATGAGCTCTCGGGCATGGTCTAGGTCTCCAGCCCGCTTGGCATTCAGGGCAGCCACTTTGTACTCCCTCTGTCGTGCCGCCAACAGGGCCTGTGGGCCAGGGTCTGGGTCTGAACTGGGCCGGGCGGGGCTGCCCGAGAGGCTTGTCTCAGGCTGAGAAGGGTTGTCTTTGGAGAAATAAAAAGCCCAGAGAGGGGGCATCAAGGTCAAAGAAGAAAGTGCCCACCTTGGGTTCCCAGAGCCCACAGGAAGGTGTCACTAATGCCAATGGAGTGGCGGGGGGACTGGGGGCCATGGGCTCTGACTGGGAAGGAGAACAGGATTTGAGTGTCTCCAGATACCTGGCAGCAGGGTGGCGGGGGCAGAGAGGTCTGCCTCAGGGCTCCTGTTGGTTGTCTCCTGGGGGGCCGGGGGCTTCTTGCCCAAGGCCACTGGAGGTGGTATCTCATCCTCATTGATCTTCCTGCCTTTCCTCACAGCAGCCAGCTGGGACTCTAGAGTCTGGGGGAGAGAAGAGCCAGAAACCTAGCCAGCCATCTCGGCCTGGACCCTGCCTGAAGACAGGCCAGGGATCCTTTACCTTCACAAGGCCAGAGGGGAGGCCTCCCCTGTACTGGCACAACCTCCTGCTGCCTCACCCACCACCCTGAACCCCACTCCTCCCAGCCCTGCTCCCTGGCTGGGCCCAACCTACCTTTAGGCCACGTTCACAACGCCTGGCTTTGGCTGCTTCACCTGCCTCTTTGGCGCTCGCTGCAGCTTCCTGGTAATTGTGGATCCGCTCCTCCAGCAGAGCCTGCAGCCCCCGAGGCCCTCCAGCCTGTAGATACTCCAGTTCAGGGCCTGGCCACTCCAGGGCCAGCTAGGCCCTTGCTGCTCCCTCCCTGCAAGGAAGCTGCCCCAGAAAACAGAGCTCTTGGATCCAAGGAGGACGAGCCTAAAAGCCTCAAAGAGGAGGCAAAGACTTACTGGAGAGGCCAGAGGCCATATCAGAGGCAAACACAGAGGCCCAGACAATCTGTGGACGGCTGCAGGGGGAGGCCCGGGACAACAGAGAGGCCTTTGAGGCCGGCCAGGCACCAAAGAGTTTCTCAGGCTCAGTCACTGCTTGGGGCACTGCTGGAGGGGAGCCCTGGGAAGGGTTACTGCGGTCTTCCTATTCAAGCCATGCTGTTAAACGTGGACACGTAGGGTTATCGAAGGCACACGGGATCCCCCCAGAACCTACCTGAGCCACCGGGACTGAAGCTGTTAGTAGAGCTGTCTGCACTGGAGGTTCAGTGTTTTCCTGCCCCTTGTCCTCTTCAGAGCTGCCCAGGACGGCTGTCTCATCATCATACGGGGACCCAGCTTCCTCATCTGCACCCAGGACCTCCTGCAGCTCAGTCTGGGGAGACATAAGTCCCAGGAACGTGGGAGCCTCATGGCCACAGCTATGACAGGATCTGAACATAAAGGACCCTCTCCCCCAGGAGTACCTCCCGACATTAGTCACTGTGCCCGAAAGTCCCTGTTACCAAAACACTTCTTTAATCTGAGGACAGGTAGCCTTGGAAACAGTGAAGGCTACAAATCTGAGAATCCTTAAGTACAGCATTCAGACCAGGCATCAAAGGAAACTAGTCTCTCACTGTACAGTCCGGAAAACAGGCCCAAGAAGGACGGGGCAGCCGCCCCACATCAGAGCACACAGAGGGACAAGCCCCAGGCCTCTTCCGCAGGCTTGACCACAGCACTCAGCCACCAGCCTGGCAAACGCACCAGCAAGTCTGTATCATCCTCCAGCCCTTCTTCCTCCTCCTCGTCCTCCTCCACATCCCGCATACAGTCCTCCGCCAGCTTCTCGATGTGGGCCATAGGCAAGGGCGCTGGGGGAACAGTGGGTCAGGGCCTCAGAACAGGTCCATGAAGAGTAGAGTCTTCAACGCACTGCGTGCTTCTACACCCAGGTAGAAATCTTGCCCTTCCTGGGCAAATCCAAGTCCCCGCTGTAAAAGTCCTGCTCTTCCTGTATGACCCAGCTGAAAAGACCCTCACAGCAGCAAAACCTTCCTAGACCCTCCAAAAGGCAACAAGCTGCTCTCTTTTCAGCACTTTTGCTGTGGTTCTTCATAGGCATGTTCATCCACTCCTCCTAACCACACCTTTCACATGCATAAAGACTTTTAACATCTACTTGAACCTCATAATTCTGCAAGATATGTCATATTATCCTTATTTTATAGGGGGAAAACTACCAATATTAACTTTCCTAATACTGCAATCCTATCAAGTGGCAGAGCCATGACTCACACCCAGGCTGCTCTAACCCCAGAGGTTTGGCTGAGAGAACATGGAGGGCCATGGTTCTCCCGTTACCCTAGCTCAGGGGTACGTGGGACTGGGCGGAGGTTCCCTCTGAGGGCTCCCGGTGAGAAGAGAGGAAGCTTCAGGTCCTCTGGCCCTCCCAGACTTCAGGTCTGTGTCCTCTTCCAGACTGGGGAGGAAGATTATACTTATTCATTCATTAGACACAACTTCTATGCACTAAGCCCCCTTTCTGTATCAGACCCTGGCTAGGGCTGAGCACAGGGACCTGAGTCAAGAGGGAGCATCCAGGGAAGCAGTGAGCTCCCTATCACACAGGTGTGTGAGCAGGGCAAGTCAGCCTCTCGGTGGCAGTGCTGCAGCAGGGACGTGGATACCAGAAGACCAGGTGATTTGGCTGGATCCTTGGCAGCTGGGGGGAGGCTCCTCTCCACCCCCTGCCTGAACCCATCCAGTCCTAGCACCAAGTCCAGCCCAGCACCAGAAACTTACCCTTACCCTGCTTCTTGGGTGCTGGCTTCTTGCCTGTGGTCTCTGCTTCTCCAGTGAGGGCCAGTAGCTCAGCCTCCAGGTCCCCATCATCTTCAGTCTCCTCCATCCCCAACAGCATGTCCTCAGGGCTGAACTCCACAAAGAGTCCCAGCTGAGAGCAGAGAAGGTTTCTCAGGGATCACACAATGAGGATGAGGGTGTAGCCGAGCCCCAGAGCCAGTCTCCCAGAGGTCAGTGGCTCCTTCCCTGTCTGAGGCCAAATTCGCAAAAAAGGGAAACTGAGGCCTGCAACATTACCCCTTAGGGTACACCCTGGTGACTCTACGAAGCGCCCAGCACGACTACAATGCCATTACTACTCGTCACTAGCTGCCAGGCCCTATACTGAACACTACTTTACTATCTTAGTTCATTCTCACAGTCCTGAGGGGTAGCTTCATATTTTTTTCATATTTCAACACATAACATGAAAATTAACCATTTTTTTAAATCCTCACCTGAAGACGTTTCCATGATATATATATTATATATATATATATATATATATATATATTTAATTTTTTTGTAGAGAGAGAGGAAGGAAGGAGAAGGGAGGGAGAGAAAGAGAGAAAGAGACAGAGAAAGAGAAACATCAATTGGTTTTCTTCCATACACACCCCAACCAGGGACTGAACCCAAACCTGCAACCTAGGCATGTGCCCTGACCGGGAACGGAACCGGCGACCCCTCGGTGCACAGAATGGCACTCCAACCACCTGAGCCACGCAGCCAGGGCACCTTAACCATTTTTTAAATATAAAGTTCAGTGGCATTAAGTACATCATGCTCTTGTGCTACCATCACCACCATCCATCCACAGAACTCGTTTCGCATGGCAAAACTGAAACTCTGTACCCATTAAACAGTAACTCCCCACTCCCCTCTTGCCCCAGCCCCTGATAATTACATTCTACTTTCTGTCTCCATGAATCTGCCCACTCTACATAAATGTAGATCCTCCTTATATCTCCATGTTCAGATGATACCGAGACAGCCTTGTTAAGTGGCAGAGCTAGAATTTAAAATAAGATCATGTGACTTGAGTTCATGCCCATTATTCTACCACCTCCCTTACGTGCCTATTTTAAGGCAATAAAAATGGAGTAAGACGTCTCAGGACTTGGACCAAGAGAAAATAAATAAATAGAGAGATTAGAGGACAGACCCCTAAGGATGCAAAGCTCTCCTGGTAGACTTAGCCCTCAAGCCCTGGCATCCCTGGCTGGCAAGCAGAGTCATGGCCTAAGTGAGGAACCCGTGAGAGTGCTGAGGCCCCATCAGCACACCCTGAACTTTGGTGGTTTCTGAACCCGGCAGACCACTTGTCCAGAGGTGGCCATGGCAGGGATGCCTGCATTGAGACACAGCAGAGTTCAAGAATCACATCCCTCGAGTGTGTGGCAGGACCTAGTCAGGGTACCTCTAAGGGCTCTGCCAACTCCAGGAGGCACTTGCTCCACGTCTCTGGACTAATGGGGATACCATACCAGTGACCCAGTTTGCCCATGCTATTTAGGGACCTCCCACCCTGGCTCAGGGGTGAGGAGGTATATACATACCTGCTTGGCAGCTGCCACACCCTGACCACTGGCCTGAGGGCCCTTCCGAGGTCTTGGCCCTGGCATCTTGCCTGCCCAGATACCTGTCTGGTGGGGAATGGAAGAGACTCAGACTGCAGCAGCCTATAAGCCCTTCTCCCAACAGTGCTACCTTAGTAAGGTGTGGTTAGTACACTCCCAACTTCAAGAAAAACGTCAACCCTTAAGACCAAAGGATGAAATACCAACACTGGAAGTGAAGCACTGGAGCAGGCAGCACAGGAGATAGAAGGGATGGAGACCACCTGTCAGTGGACTTAAGTGGGGAGTGTGGATACACAATAAAAGTGTAGTGAACTGATTTGACAAATTTGGATTAAACGAATGGGGTGGAGCTTAGGAAGACAGACTCGGGGAAGTTACTCTAGGTAAGGGGTTGGGTGGGTAGGATCCAGGAAGGCTCTAAGGCTGTGCTTTCAAATATGGTAGTCATGTGTGGCTATTTACATTGGAATTCATTAAAATTAAAAATCCAGTTCCTTGGTTATTGGCCACCATTGGCCAGCACAAATATTAAACATTTCCATCACCAGAAATAGTTCTATTGGACAGTTCTGCTCTAGAGAAACCTGACTCAGCATTCCGATTCTCTCAGAGAGTTCACAACCACTCATAGAACCTACTATGTGCAGAGAGACCTTGTCTCTCTGGCAGGGCTGGAATGAGTGTGACATGTTCTCAGCCCTCAAAGATCATTTACACCATGGAGAGCCTGATTCATGGACAAAAACCACACAGGACTGCGCCAGGGGCCACGAGTGCTCAAGTGCAGCCCCTTATCCAGCACCACAGAGAAAAGACTTCTTGGAGATGATGCCTGTGCTGAGTCAGGTAGAAGTTGGGGAAAAGGATTCCAAACAGATGGAACAACCTGATTGATAATAGACCTAAGGTGAAAAAGGTTGACCTGCACAGGAAACTAAAGACCTTGGATTATTGGGGCATAAAGTGTGAGACACAAAATGGTACCAGTCAAGCTGAAAATGTGAGCAGGGGACAAAGTAAACTTTTAAATGTTAAAGGAGTTTGGGCATTATTCTAGGGCAATCAATGCATGTGGCGGGATCAGATCGGCTGCAGCCGGGAGGCTGAAGGCCGTCACTTCTTGCAACGGTGCAGGCAAAAGGGGAGAGCTGCGGTGGCGTGGGAGTGGCGAGAAGTGGCCGGAGTCCCGAGTTCGGGGAAAAATCAACAGGGATCGGAGGTTAACTGGAGGTGGGCGCACAGGAGGGGGCGCTCAGGGTGACTTCAGGAGTCAGATTTCCGTGGCTTGGGTGAATGGCGGGCTGCCCACTGAGCAGAGGCACTACAGCGGGTTCAGGGAGAGACTAGGTCAGTCCAACGTGCCAAGGTGCGGGTCCGGGGCCACCAAGATGGGTGCATCGGTGCTGGACCCAGGCTGAGGAGAGCAGCAGAATTCCCAGGAGAGGCAAAGCCGGGGGACCCCACTCCCTCGCGGCACGACGCGCCTCCCTGCCCCACCCCAGCCGACTCCATCTCCCCCGCCATCCTCAGGTCTCCCCTCGCTGGGAGTGGGGGCAGGTACGCAGCATACCTCGCAGCGAATCCGAAACCAACCCAGGCCTTCTCTCGCCCAGCACCGCCCGGGGCTCCCGTGGCCACCGGGCGGTGGCGGCGGCGGCAGCCGTGACAGGAAGCTACCTCTACGACACCACTCGCGCACTAACACGTGACTCCACGCCCGAGCGGTGCGCAATGCGCATGCGCAAGGCTAAGCGGGTGTGGCGCCCCCCACAGGTGATTCCAAGGGTGGAGTTCCGAGTGCACCGGCAGTACAGGGCTTGATTTACGGGCCGATGGGCAGTTCCGGGATGTCCACCAGCTTACGCAAGAGCAGCAGGGGCGTCATCTGTCCTTGCCCAATTACAGCTTCTCCGCCAAGTTCCTCCCAGCCCTCGGCTGGCTCGCACAGGCAGGCCGCACTCTCCGCTCCGCCGTCTTCGCGTGGGGGCGGGAGTAGTGCAGACCTCACCCTACGGGAGTTGCTTCTCAGGGTGTCACCTTCTTAGTCATGTGTTTCGTCTCCAGGGAAATGTAAATGTAGTTCACCATATTTTTAACCATTTATCATGTGAACGTACTTTCTCCAATGAGAAGGTGGGTTAAAGACTTAAGATATAACAGGCAGTAGGTGCTCATTGCACCTTTTCGTGAAGTCACTTCAGAGAGTTTAACACCAAGTTTGTATTCCTCTACCCTGCTGGGCAATAAGATGGGTACAGAGAACCTTCCATCTAAAACAAACCTTGCAACTCACTCCTTATCTCTTCAACTTTGAAATTGTTCTGGTAACGGTTTGAAAAAACCTTGCAGTTGCCTTGGACAAGGAGCTTTTCCATCTGTTGCTTTTGGATGGTTGCCCAAAGAGACCGACTTTAGCATTTTAAAATAAAAGTTCCACTCCCACTTTTCTTATGAAGTATTTAACATATATCCCAAGATACACGATACTTCACATTTGCTAGAATGCAAGCTCCACTATTCTCTGTCATTTCCAGTGTTTAAAGAACTGCATGGTACATAGTAGGCACTCAATAAAAATAGTTCCTATTTCTGGTGTGAATTAACATGAGCACCAAGTACAAGTTTAGGGAGAAAAAAAAAACAGCACAATGCAGTTGAAACAACTTATATATCTTTCATGTTGCAAACCCTTCCTAAAGAACTACCTCCTCTCCCGAGTTTGGTATCCATTACTCTAGTCTTTATTCCTAGTTCCATTATGTGTATGTATGTATGTGTGTGTGTGTGTATATATATATATATATATATATACACACACACCCTTAAATAACCCATAGTTTTTGTTGCAAGCTTTTAACATTGTATCTTCAACTTCTTTATGTACTCAACCATTTGTAAACTTTATCCAGTTAATTTTCATTTCTGTATTTTATAGTATGAAAATAATTCACTTTTCTAATGGCTTGCCATTACAGTACAATGAACATTCTTGTGTACAACTCCTAGGTACATAATGTGTTTTCCTGGGTTATACACCTAGGAGTGGAATAGCTGACTCAGAATTACTGCATTTTGCAGATTATATACCAATTATGTACAAAATATGTTTCAGTTTATGCTCCCATCAGAGGGGCAGTTGGGTTCCAACTTTTCATGTCATCACTGGAAGGTTTTCTAATAGACGTAAAAGGGTTTTGAATTGCAGAGCTCTTTTAGTATGTTTCCATTTTGTCGGTCATTCATTTTTCTTATTCTGTAGATGACTTATTTACCCATTTTCCTTTTAAAATATCATGTAATTCTTTAAAATATTGATAGTGATCTAAGTCCATTATATGTATATAAATATTTGTATATACATCAATGTGCATTTTTCTTGAAGTTGTAGACATTTCACTAAAATTTTTCATGATTCTAAAAATTCTCCTACACAATTTATCACTCAAAATTTAACATTTATATACTAGTATACCTATTATAAATGTTTATAATTATTTATATCTCTTAAATATACAAACCCAATCAAGATTCAGTGCATTTAGTTCTCATTTATTTTCCTTTAGTTTAGAATAATTCCTCCATTTTGTCTTTTGTGATATTGACATTTTTGAAGAGGGGTAGTTGCTTTGTAGAGTATTTCCCCCATAATTTTGATTTAGCTGATAATTTTCTCAACAGATTCAAGTAAAAAATTTCTGGCAGGACTCTTACAATATTATATGGGTGATGTTTTTCTCATGAGGATGCTTGAGATGTCAGTTTGTCCCATTGTTGGTTTTTATGTAAATATTAGAATTAACTTGCAAAGTTATACAAAAAACCCTGCCAAGATTTTGATTGGAATTGATTTGTATTTAGAGATTAATTACCTCTTTTTATTAGCTTTATTCCTAGGTACCTTATATTTCCTGTGCCGTCTAAGTCTCTTTCATTTAAAGATTTGTTTTAGGATAAATGGTACTCCTTAAAATTTACATTTTCTAGCTCTTTGTTGCTGGAGATTCCTTATCACTAGTATTATTTCCAGCATTTCTTTCTCATATACTAAGTTTGTTGTCACTCATGTTGTTCAAAGCTTAAAAAACACGTAAGGACATACAGTGAAAGTCTTCCCTTAACTCCTGCTCATAGCCATCCATTTCTTTCCCAGAGGCAACCAATAAACCAATTTTTTATATATTCTCCCAAAACTGTATCAATAAAATTGTATGCAGATATTTATATGTGAGGGGAGACCAAAAAAACCCCTTGGAATTTACTTATAAAAAATTGTGTATTTATTCTTACATGTGTAAACTTCAGTTACCTTCCAAGTACTCTCCATTTAATGCAACACACCTATGTAAATGGTTTTTTCCACTGATCAAAATAGTTTTTTAACTTCTTAATTTTGATGCCTTTTGGTGCTTCTGACATTTTTTTTGTTTCACTCCTTCCACATGGGCAAAATGTTTCCCTTTGAGGACTTTTTTCATCTGGAGAACCAAAATAAAGTTGCTCAGGACAAGATCCAGTGAACAGGGAGGGTGGGGCACAGGGATTGTGCAATTTTTGGTCAAAACTGCTGAACATTCAGCACAGTGCGGGCAGGTGCACTGGTAAATCACCCACCATGAAACGGGCAAACACACTGAAAGAGTCTTCAAAAAAAAATTCACTGAAGCTGAACGCAGCTTCTCACAATGCCAGCTGGTACACTGATACAGAAGGGTTCCTAGAACACTCACTCGGTGGGGGAGGCCTGCCCTTCAGAAGATAAATCCAGGTTTGTTTAGGGTCCCCCCTTGTGTATGGTATGTTACCGCTAAATAGGTGGCAGTGCTTCTGACAGAAATAAAAGTCAGAAGGAGGGCCTCTTGTAGGAAGGATGGTATGGTTTTATAATCTGATGTTTGTAATGACTATACATTTCCCAAACACTGGAAAAAGAAAAGTCGTTAATGGAAAATTACAAACTACACAGTAGCCATTTCCCTTCAGTATACTTTGCCACAATTCCATGTGCTTAGAAAAAGAAAATCAGGCTCTTTAAAAACAGCAGCTCCCAGTCCTTCCTTTGAAGCCCTTCACTCTTCTTTCAGGGCATACAGCACATCGCCCTGGCTAACGTTGAGTCGCACACGAAGGAGCAGGTCATTCCTGCTGGGCTCCACAAGGAGGAGGCGGCAGGAGCCCAGCTGAGAGCACACCGCCATGGTCTCTGACATGGTGGGGTACGGCAGCCCCTCCATCCTGCACAGCTCCACGTGTTGCCTGTACACCTGGAAACAAAAAGCAAATCCAAGGTCAGCTCCTGGAAAAGTAAAGAGAGATACTTCTAGATCTATGTCGGATCATTTATTTCCTCTTTCGGGGAAATCAGACACTTCTTGGCCAGGATACTTAATACCTGAGAAGGCATCCGTGGGTGCCCCAATGGGGCGCAAACGAGGGACAGAATGCAATACGGACTTTGGAATCGGGAGTAGCAGGTCTGAATCCTGGTTCTACCAATTACCTAAGTATGACACCTGGGTGAGTTATCTCAGTTTCTGAGCTTCAGTTTTATCTATTAAATGTATTGTATCTCTTGAGTTAATGGATATAAAATGTCTAGTACTGAGGTTGTGATACACACAGTTCTAGTATCCAGGGCTGAGAGTTGCACAATTGAGATTGTCATAATTCAAGTCAAATTTTGCTATAAGGCATTTTTCTTAGTAGACACAGTGTAGAGGTGCCAACACATGGCCCTTGGAAAGGCACAAAGGCACAAAGACAATGAATAAACAGAAGCAGGAGGATAGCTGGAAGCATAGATTCCTACCTAAAACCCCAAGTAGGTCAGGCAAGTCTGTAGTACCTTCTGGTTACTCTCTCTTCTATTTACAAATCTACCTTCCACCCCAACACCCACCAATACCAGAAGCTTTTCAAGGAGCAGAGATATTAACCAATTTAGCTTGGGGCCCCTAATTCACATCACAGCTAATGAGACATTGTAGATGTTCAGGAAATGTTTGCAAACTAAAATGGAAGTGACTCTGCAGAAGAGCTGTTTCAGGCTCTAAGAAGGAAAATAATGGGCAAAACACGATCAGCAACTAAATGTTTAAGAAAGAATTTAAAGTAAAGCTGAAAGGAAGTCAAGAAGTACCTGGAAGAAAATGTTCTGCACGTCTGAAACACCCGCACACACAGACGCACACGTTCCCGGTACACACTCCAACACCTTTAACAATTCACCTCCTGAGGGAGCCACCGCCAGTGGACTCCAGTTTAAGTAAACCACTCTAAGGCATGAGCCCGCACGCTTCCTTTTACTCTATACAATTTAAACTATGCCCAAAGAATGTTCAGATGGACCTTGGTGATCTTAAACATGGCTTATTCTGAAAGTCTTGCCCCTACTACACCACATACGCTGTATTATGGCAGTACCTTTTGACATGTTCATCTTTGAACCTCCCACTCCTAAAATAGTATCTGGCACATAGTAAACCTTCAATCTAATACATAGAAACTAGGTGCTAAAGGTCGCTTCTCATGCAACTCAATAAAACATCACATAAAAATAGGTGCTGGTTTGAAGTTCTTCCACATTATTATCAGGTTGTCACAAATTGTTACACAGTGACTGAAATGCCCATGTATTTTTAAGGCACTAGACAAAAATCTAGGATTTGAAAAAAGATTGATCACCTGTTGAAATGTTGCTTCCTCCAGTCCTGATCGATGGAATTCTGCAAGGAGGGCTCTCAGGAAGCTCTGTTCCATAACAGAGGAATTTCTTAAAGGAAATAAAGAGATGTGAATTCTCAGTAAGTGGCTACACCAACACGGAGAGGAAAGCCAAATAAAACTTTTCTGCATCTTTAGAGACAGAAAAAACCCGGGGACTACTTGCTCCTGTATTATTCAGTAAGGGTCCCCCCGAACCTCCTAGAAGTCAAAATGACATAACAAATGCCACTTTGGAAGCAAGTGGCACGGCAACTGCATCCGGAAAGGCATGAGCACCCCCATCTCATGAGCTCAGCACACCCATCAGTGGCGACAGGTAGCCTTCTTCTCGTTCCCACAGCTCGTCACTGAACACCCACAGTGTAACTCAGTTCATGGAAATTCTCCTACTGTACTAGGTTTACATCCCTGACTATGCCCCTCAAGAAAAAGGACAGTGTCTTCAACAAATGCAGGGGGAATGAGTAAAAGCTTTTGAAAGGGAAACATGCTTCCACGACCTTCCCAGACTGTGGCCCTCTCCAGTGGTCTTCCAAAGAGGCCCAGGGCCAGGAAGGAGAAGCATCTTACTTGATGGCAGTAATGTATGACGATGAAAACATTTCATCCACTGCTTCCAGTAAGTGGGCTACAGTGACCAGGCCAGGGGAGCCAGGCTTCCGGCAGGAGAACTCGCAGATCTCCGTGGCACGCCTACAGATGTCCAGGCAACGCCTTGCATCTCCAGAGAGGGCTGCTACCTTCAAGAGGGAACATTTTATTCCTTGAGGTCCCCTTGCCATATCAGCCCAGGAGAAAAACCAACAGATTCCGTGTTCAACTAAAAAAGTAAAGGCAATGCTGGAAATGGACTTAAGCCCTGAAGGTAAGCACTCAGTCCTGGCTGGGAACCCAGAAGCCAGACATAAATCATCACAGGCACGTGCTGCTTAGCAATGGGATGCGCTCCGAGAAATGCCATCAGGTGATTTCATTGCCATGCAAACATCTGAGTACATTTACACGCCTACATGGTATACTTTTTAGTAGAAAAAAAATACACCTTAAATGATGAGTAGTAAATACATACTCTAGTAACAGTCTTTTATTATCAAGTATTGCATATTATAAATTATTGTATATGCTAAACGTTTACAGAACTGGCAGCACAGTGGGTTTGCTTATAGCAGTATCACTACAAACACATTGTGCTTCAACATCACAATGGCTACAACATCACTGGGCAATAAGGGTTTTTCAGCTTCATTATAATGTTATGGGCCCACTGTCACATATGCGGTCCTTCGTTGATCAAAATGTTATTATACAGCACATAACTTTGTACTGTGCCCTGGACTCTTTTCTACGTCCAAACCTTTGTCTTGGTTTTACAAATAACTCCACAGTGGAAAAGGCAGAAATTCTTGGCTTTATTTATATTAGGGACCCATGGCCCATGATCACACTGAAACATCTGGAAACACAAGGATTCTCATTCCTTGCAGGATGAGAAAAAAATGTGCCCTCAGAAGCAGCCAGGGAAGGCCAAGAGACAAAATAGGCGGGGCCTACTCTGGAGGTAAAGCCACAGCTGGGACTCCCTCACAGCATGCGGTGACTTTTGGAGACTGCCTGGCCAATGGTTCAACAGCCAGCATCAAGAGGGAAGGAGGCCACAAACCTGGGGGACCCAGAGGAGTCTGTGGTTAGGTGAGTCAGACCAACGCACACTGCCAGCAGCTCAGCTGTTGCTCCCTCCTCTGCATGTGCACAGAGGCTGAGGGTCTCCTGGGCTCCCTTCACAGGGAAGCTTATCCTCTCTCCCAAGCTTATTTAGGCCACTTGCAATTTAAATTTCCCTGAGGGAATTCTGGGACTCACTGTGGACTGCATTCCCAGTACTTGCCAACAGTCCTGACCATTTGCCTGACAACCGTCTCAGGTGACATCCTGCCTAATGACATGCCAAAATGATTATTTCTTTCCAAAATCCATACTACATTAACTTTGAAAAAAAAAAAAAAGCAAATTATATAGGCATATATATAGATATATGTATATATACACACACACAACACACAAAGACAAAAAATAGTCCTGGCTGGTGTGGCTCAGTGGATTGAGTACTGGCCTGTGCCTGGGTTACAGGCCAGGTCCCCAGTTAGGGGCACTCGAGGGGCAACCACACATTGATGTTTCTCTCCCTCTCTTTCTCCCTCCCTCCCCCTCTCTAAAAATAAATAATTTCTTTTAAATCTTAAAAAAAATAAAATAAAAAATTGTTTCTGGGAAGTAGGATTACAGGAGTTTTTAAATGTTTTGTGTATACTGTTTTCAGATTTTAAATTTAAGACATTCAAAACAAAAATATCAGTTTTCCAGTAACCTAAGACAGAAACTGAGTATCAGTTTATATTCTTCCCTTCCTGTAATCTCCCAGAGATCCAGGTGGTAAGGATGTTTCCCTGTCGTATCTTTCTTCCAATTAACATTCCCATGGCCTTGGGAAGCAGTACTGTGTTAATAGCGTGGATTCAAGCTGCTGCAGAGGCCTAAAAACAAAATGCACAGGACCCTGGGAGGCAAGAAAACACCCCAAACAGTCCTCACCCTGAGACTATCTGTGAACCTTGGTGACAATAAGCATCCTTTTTGACTGCTGCTGTGATGACAGAGACAAAAGAAAAAGCTTGGTCCCACCCAACATGCAATCTAAAAGAAGACTCTGCATGATCTTGGGAGTTGACCTCAGTAGGAGGGTGAATGAGAGACTCATCATGCAGAAGGAATGGCAGAAAAATGACCTGTTTAGACCTTGGTCGAAGTGATGAAGAGTAAAAAAACTCACGGAGTCTTTTCAGTCACAAGCCTTCATATGGATGTGCATCTCCTAAAAACCTCAAGTGGAACATTTTTGTCTCAAAATGGTGCCAGTTGATAGTGCCCTTTGGTAACTGACAGAAGCAGTAACAAATTCTATATGAACTCAACTTCAACCGAGGCCTCAACTAATTCTCAAATAAAGCTCTAAGGAAAACGAGCATACAGGAAAAAATGAAACAAAACAAAGAAAACTAGACAGAATAATAAGGAAACAAGGCCATATACGCATGGGAACCAGCAATCAATACAAGTGGACTCACAAAGACTTTCTAATTATAGGAGACAGAATACAAAATAGGTATGTTTCCTTATGTGTAAAGAAATAAAAGAGAGGTTTGAAGTTGTAGGCAACAGTTTTGGGTGAAAACAACATTCAAATCTGATGTCTTCTGAAATCTTATTAAAAGACCAAGAACCATAAATAAAGGAAGCAATAGGAGTAAACAATATAATTCTGCAGTTGGAAAGAGGTGGCAGAGTAGTGGCTGATTTAGTAGAGTGAAGAAACACAGTAATAAGTCAGTAATGAGGAATCTAAAAGCAAATCTAAACCATACTGAAAATCTACAAAATGCTCAGGTTTAGTGGTATTGGAATTAGAGGTAAAGGGGACGTCTGACTAAAATAAGGAGTAGTTAAACTGATGCCCTATACCAGGAATCAGCAAACTATGGCCCACCACACATTTTTGTAAATAAAGTTTTACTGGAACACAGCTTTGCGTATTCCTTTACCCATTGTGCATGGCTGCTTTTGGTGATGCAAGGGCAGAGTTGAGCACTAGGACCACTAAAGGGAGGGACACTTTAGGGCTCTGGAAGAAAATTTTGTATCATGTTAATTTGTACTGTTTGCATAAAACTGCCCTGGAGATGGTCCCTCTCAGACTATGGCAGGAGACCCAAGATTTATTCTCAAACAAGAATGAACAAAGTCTCTAGACCAGGGACACTAGTAATTATGGCAGGGAAGGGGATGTCCCTCAACATTTACATGCTGAACTCTGACTCCGGCCCACCTCACCCACCCCCGGAACACTGCCCTCCAGACAGCACACAGGAAGCCTGCTATGGGAAATCTGACCATCCCCATGGGAAACTACTCAAGATATGGAAATTGGCCAATTGGATGATCCCAGTGAAACTCCCAGTGAAGCAGTTCCACTCATGTGCTCAGAGCTCCCAATTAGCTTTGTAATCTCCATTCTTACACCTGAGTGGACAACCAAGACATCTGAGGAAAGTAAGAATGCAAGAAAAACCAACAGACAAAAGTATCTTGGAGGAAAAGGAAGAAGATAGCCTCATTAAATAGGGTGGCATAAAAAAATGACCATTTGGAGAAAAAAAAGAACTTTTAGAAATTGCATTACAGAATTAAAAAACTCTCCTCATTAGAAGGGTTTGATGGTAACTCTGGGGATCTGAGAAAGTAAAGCTTAAAGACAAGTACCTATCTGGCTCACCTGACCCCAGAACCTAACACAGGAAGTGGCCAGCTCTGAGCAGGTGTTATGTACACGTGCTGCTGCTATAGGCAGAGTTCACATCTTCTCGGGCAAGACACTAGAAATGGAAATATGTTTATAATTCTTGCAGATGCTGAAATACTGTGGATGTGTGGTTTCTTGCCTTCAGCTTGAGGGAGGTATTTAACCCACTTTATTCCTGAGCAGCCTCACAGACTAGTCTTAGCGGAATCTCGTTGGGCATTCTATTCTCCCAGTGAGCCTGGAGGACACAGGTAGTCCAAATCTCATACCTACGCTAGGCAGTTACAGACATGATTGAATTTAATTCTCACAACGACCCTACGAGGTGGCTAGTATTAGTCTCATTTTCCAGAAAAGTAATCAAAGGCACAGGAAGTTTTAAAATATTAATAACTTTCCTAAAACCTTCAGCATGCCTATTAAGTGTCAGAGCCAGAATTCAAATCTGGGATCTATTTAACTATTCTTCCCTTTTCATTCTGTAAAGCTTCCTGCTTCCTGAATCAATTAATCTTCATTTGTATATAAGCCCACCATAGTCATAGCCTTCTAATCAATTATACAGTAAGATTTCAGGAATTTTTCAGAACTTTGTTTCTACATTTTGTATTTGTTTTTATAGGACTTCCTAAATTTCTCTTCATCCCTGGAGTATGCAGCACAAGGCTGTACACCGACAGGTGCTTAGCAGAGAACTGCCAACTGGTTTGTAGGTACTACTAGGATCTCTGGAGGGTGACTTACCTTCCTGGCTACCAGCTGGATGGCATCATCCTCAAAGGCCTTTAAATGTCTGAGTCGGGACATGAGGATCTGCTGCAGTTGCCTGTAAGTGTACGGCTGGAAGCACATCCTGGTGAGACCCTGGGGAGCCAAGATGACAAAGGAACAAGTTCACTGATTGCCCTCTCTAACAACCCTGGTGGAAAGCCACCCACTAGTCCCTAGACCCAATTCCTAGGTCCCACTTCACAGAATTCATGCTGGGACTACCACTGCTTCCAGCTCTTCATTACTGACAATAGCCAGTGGTATCCTGTAGGGCAGTAGTTTTCAACTACTTTTCATTTAGTTTAAAAGATCCTTTTATTCTACCAAATCATTGCGAAGTAAACAGAAGTAGAGGCGCTCTAGTTAAAGTGGGCAGGAGGACCTTCAGCTCTGGGATCTGTGCAGGCACAGCCCCTGGCTTCACTCATCACGCTTGTGAAGACCAGATGCCGAGCTTCCCGCTGAACCACGCACGGGTCTGGGAGGGCAGAGACCACGTCTGCCTTGCTCACTGCTACGGTCTAGGCATCTTACACTGCGTGGGAAGGGTAAGTACTTAAATATACTTTAAAAATGATTAAACCTCCAGGGCTCTGCAGTTCCAGAGTGAACAGGTTAGCAAAACATCAAGATATGTTTGCAGCACATCATGTAATGATGACATATTTAATTCCAACTTAAAACGGTAAGAATTCCTGGCTTGCGTAGCTCAGTGGATTGAGTGAGGGCTGTGAACCAAAGTGTCGCAGGTTCGATTCCCAGTCAGGGCACATGCCTGGGTTGCAGGCCACGGCCCCTAGCAACCACACATTGATGCTTCTCTCTCTCTCTTTCTCCCTCCCTTCCCTCTCTAAAAATAAATAAATAAAGTCTTCTAAAAAATGGTTAAGAATTTCAGGAACCATAATTTCTTTCTTTTTTAAAAAAGATTTTATTTTTAGAGACAGGGGAAAGGAGAAAGAGAGGGAGGGAAACAACAAAGTGTGAGAGCAACACCAATGGGCTCCCTCTCACACATCTACAACTGGGGACCTGGCCCACAACCCAGGCAAGTGCCCTGACTGGGAATCAAACCACCAACCTTTCCATTCACAGGCCAGTGCTCAATCTACCTAGCCACACCAGCCAGGGCATGAACCATATTTCTTACTTTTCCCATTTATTTGAATTTCCTATGTATTCATTTTTGCAGAACTTCTTGGCCCCCCCTTCTGGATCTGTAAGAACAGCGTGAACCCCTGGCTGGCGTAGCTCAGTGGATTGAGCGCGGGCTGGGAACCAAAGTGTCCCAGGTTCGATTCCCAGCCAGGGTATATGTCTGGGTTGCAGGCTATAACCCCCAGCAACTGCACATTGATGTTTCTCTCTCTCTCTCCCTCTCTAAAAATAAATAAATAAAATATTAAAAAAAAAAAAAAGAAAAAAAGAAATAGCCCTGGCTGGCATAGCTCAGTGGATTGAGCGCAGGCTGGGAACCAAAGTGTCCCAGGTTCGATTCCCAGCCAGGGTACATGCCCGGGTTGCAGGCCATAACCCCCAGCAACCGCACATTGATGTTTCTCTCTCTCTATCTCCCTCCCTTCCCTCTCTAAAAATAAATAAATAAAATCTTAAAAAAAAAAAACTATATTCACTTAAATCTAAATATCAAGTTTATTAAAAAAATTTAAAAAAAAAAGAAATTTATAAAAGAACAGCTTGAGAATGGCCCTAGGACCTACCAGTCGGCTGGACACCCGGTTCATCATGATGCGCTCTGGCAGGTCCATGGTATTGGCAATGGTCAGGACCACAAGCTGGGCCTCCTTGTGAGTGGGCCAGTCAAAGAGATTGTACATTACGTCTTGTTTCTGAGTCCACAGAAGGTCAAGCTGCCAGGAAATTAAGAGTGAGATGCAGGGTCAACCACAGAGACCTGTTCACTGTGGTTGAACATAGGCCAGGGCCCCAGAACATAGGCCTGTTACCATCGCTTTAACAGCATGTGTTTCTCAGGTCATGTCCCCAAAGCAGCAAGGAAATCAATGGGCATGTGCCTCTGGAGACCAGAGAGCAGGCTACAACGAATGAAGAAGGGAGCCATAACTTCCGCCCTGCCCAGTTATTTGCTCCCAGAACATCAGTCAAGAACTGCGCCCCTTCTCTACCAGTCCTCCCATGGGCATCTCCTTACCTCGTCCACAAGCAGCACAGTGGTTTCCTGAGAGGATCCTCGGGTGCAAAATCGCTTTGCCAGCAGTTCTACTGCATGGTTAGCTGTTGCCTTTTGGCCTGTCATCTTCTGCATTAGGGGAAAATAAGTGGTAAAATAAGTAAGGACTTTCTTCCCCCGGGCTTAAAGTTAAATCTGCAAATAGAGGAAGCTATTTAGTCTGAGGACTTCAGGATCCTATACACTGACTCTGCCTTCTACTCTAGTCTAACCTAAACACGGAAGGAGAAGAGAAGGCAGTAAAACAGAAGATAAAGTCTGTGTGATTGAAATGCAAATGAGCCACAGACTGGTCCCAAAAGACACTCCAAAATCATTACTTCATGACTCTATTTAAAACCAGACATAATTTGTTATGACAACTTATGAACAATAGAGCGAGGTTCAAACTCTGGCCTACCTCTAATCCCTTTTCTGTTTTTTGCCACACTGCCTCCTATGTGTGAATGGTTCCCACCATGTTAGTAAGTACTGGCTTCTAGTCATTCATATCGAGCTCTTAGACTTTAAGGTGCTTGAGAGTAGGAATTTTGCCTTCTTTGCCCTTGCTATCTCTATACAAAGGGCAATGCCTGGTATGTTGAAAATATTTCTGGCATTGGCTAGTGTGACTCAGTGGATTGAGCATCCACCTGTGAACCAAAAGGTCACTGGTTCAATTTCAGGTCGGGGTTCATGCATGGATTGTGGGCCAGGTCCCCAGCTGGGGCATGCAAGAGGCATCTGGTCCATGTTCTTCCCACACATCAATGTTTCTCTCCCTCTCTTCCCCTCTCTTTAAAAATAAATAAATAAAATCTAAACAACAACAACAACAACTTTGAGATTGGCCAAAAAGTTCTTTTGGTTTTGTTAGATGGCTCTAGTAGCACTTAGCTGTCTTTAACTTCATTTGAAACAATTTTGTTACATTGTATTGTGACAGCTGTCCTATCAGTGTGCATTAAAAAAAAAAATCAAAATTGGTGAATTTCTGTGTAGCCATTTTAATATTGAAGATGGAAGAAAATAAGCAACATTTTCAGCTTTACTCTTTCAATAAAGGTAAAAACACAACTAAATGCAAGAAAAGATTTGTGCAGTGTATGGAGAACGTGCTGTGACCAGTCAAACGTGTCAAAAGTGGTTTTGTGAAGTTTCACGCTGGAGATTTCTCACTGGGCGATGATCCATGGCCGGGTAGACCAGTTGAAGTTGATAGAGATCAAATCAAGACATTAACCAAGAACAATCAATGTTATACCACGTGGGAGATAGCCAACATACTGAAAATATCCAAATCAGTAAAGTTACTGGTGAAAATGAAAAATGTGCCTTTTACTTTATGGAAAAAACTAGACTTTTTGGCCAACCCAATATGCCACACGCACAGAATTAAGTAAATATTTCTCTTTTCATGTGCCACCGAGAAACTGTGTTTTCTAAAAAGCCCAAACTGCTTTTCTTACCTGCAAGATTTGCACATAGACTTGGTGGGGCTCTGTCAGCTTCATGCCATTGACTTCAATGTACTGAAAGGGAGGAACATCCTTTGCTTGGGCTGCCTGCTGCAGGCAGTGTATCACCTCGTGCACAGTGGCAGTCTTCCCTGTCCCAGGCACCCCCGAGATATACATGCACCTAGGTAAGAAGGGAAGACGTGTGGGTTAGGCCCGTGCCAGCTGCCTCACGTTATCACCAGCTAGGAGTGTGCAAATGTGTGCTGAAGGAAGGGCCAAGACCCCTAAAATGTGGAGGTGGGGGCAGTAAGGGCCATTCTAGGAAGCTGGTCAGAGCAGGACCTGTTTCCGTAGCATCCTTCATTCCATAAGCAATGCTGCATGCGAACTGCCTACCCAAAGGCCAGTTTCATTTTTCTCTAAAAACAAACAAACAAATAAAAAAGCCCCCCAAAACAAACAGAATTTCTACTCCCACAGAATGACTTTGACAACAAAAGCTGCTTCAGAGGCTTCAGCAACAACTTTGCCTGTTCTCCTGACACCGGGGAAAGGCCTTGTGGTTGAACTATGACACCTGTGGGGATGTACTAATAGGAGTGGTCTCCCTCGATCATCCTGCCTGGCTCAGCAGGACTCACCCTCCAGTATGGTCAAGGAGTTTGCTTTCCACAAAGTTGTAGATATCTTGAAATTCCTTTTCCCGACAGGGAAGTGAGTCAGGAACAGCAGAAACATGCAGACTAAATAAAGAAAAAGGACTTCAGAAGCATTTCACCATCTACTCAATAATAAATGGAAAAGACTTATCTATAGTTTCTATATAAAACCTTGATTACAAATCCAAGGGAATGTCTTCGCTCTCAATTCACTTCCTGTGGCCTCATAATCCCTTTTTCCACCCAAATCACCAAAACTCAATGGTTCTAACCAAAGGTACATATCACCTGGGAAGCTTTCTCCAAATCACATGGGTAGACCTCATCCCACAAGAGATTCTAATTCAGTTGATTTCTGGCAGGATGTAGGCTTGTGTATTTTGAAAAAGTCCCAACATAATTCTAAAGGGTTCCATTAACTGAGAAGCAGTGTCCTGACTAATCACCTTCCATCCCTGAGAAAATGACGGCAGTAGCCTGGAAGGTCACTCCTTTTAAAACCTGTCCATATTAGCTGACCCAGACATTACTTGAGAGGTTTCTTCTTTCCCAACATAGAAGTTCATTTTACTCTATTACTCCTATTTCATGTGAGTGAGAGTGAAGGCCCATTCCTTCCTATCTGAAAGGGGCCCATGAGCAGTGTTACCTCAGGCGGGCCTCCTCTAGCATGCTGGCTGGCTCCTGGGCAGCCAGGCTTCGGCTGCGGATCTGGGGAGTGGCAGAATGTGGCCTTCTAGACTTGGGCTTTATTCAAAAGAGAGAAAGAGAACATATTTCAGTAGGAAAAAAACAAAGAAAAATATCATTCAGGACACATTAGCAAATCTGCTTCCAGGTGACACGCTAAAAAGAAAAGAGGTGGTGAATTCCTCTTAGTTCTTGTATGTATAGGGTACCTATAACTGTCCACCTCTCTCCTCACATCACACATATGCTGTATTCACAGTCTGAACATGGTTTCTTTTTTCTAATTTATACCTAGTAATTAAGATTTGAAAACAATGTCAATCTGGGGAAAGAATGGATGAAAGTATGGATTAAATACTATTTAAAAGTAACACAATACTTTGAAAGACAGACAAGAAATTATGAAGAAATCCTAACAGCTCTACCCAACTATAGTGTAGAGTAGTAGCAGGCAAAAATTTCATTTATAGGGTCCTCCTCTATGTTTGTTTGAAAATATGGTCAAACTTTAGCTCAGGACTTCTACAATACAGAATTTGGAGAAACTGCACCAGATTTTTCCATTCCAAACCCCAGGGTCACTGCTCAGTCCAGGTTAAAGCCCTGTTTTCTCATCTTCCTTGCGGCTGGCTCACTAGAACAGGCCTGCTACCCCTTCTTCATGGTGTTTCCACAAAGCACTCCCTTCTGTGGGCATTTCACCTACCCAGCCTCTGCTTCCAGCCAGGCTACAGAGCAAAGACAATCTCTCCACCTCTTTTGCAGGCAGAAAGTACAATTAGACCCTGTTTACTGGTTTAACACCTATTAACTTTGAAGAAAACAGGAAAGGAGAAAAAAAACTTGCTGAGAAGGTATAAAAAATTTGGTGGACTTCTGACTTTTTATTATGTAAGATGCCCTCATACCCTATCTCTTCTGGGTGGGACCCAAGAGATTAACTCACCCTAGAAGGCAGGCAAACTGTTTACTTAATGAAGAATTCCAGGTAAAACTGCCTCACGTCCAAAAGTGACCTATGGGATTTCCTTTCCCAGGGGGGTTCCAAAGAACATTATGCTCCAGAAAAAAATGTTAACTGGTCAAGGACATACTCTAAACCTCTTTGAAGATCATAATAACATTAATATGTTAATGGCCTTGACAAGTCATGCGATACTGAAAGCAATTCAACTTCATGTAATCCAAACATTTCTCACACACATTTGAACATGGGAAGACTCTTTTCTTAATAGCTTTCAACTTTCTACCAAAGCTCCACTGGAAGCACAAGACGTCAATTTATTTCTTTAATCTTAGCCACTGTGCAAGTCATTACCAACAACGGAGTAGCACTCCTGTTTCTCAAGTGCATCGAGTGGCACGAAACCAACAACAGGGCTCTGCAGCCCTGGATGCAACACCTCGTGGGCACTGATTGTGCACAAAGCACTCTGGTGGGTTTAGTGGGAAACACAAAGAGGAGGAGCCAGTCCTTGTCCTGCCCTCTGGAAGTTCAGCTCTTCGCCACCGGACTGCAAATCTTAACAGGAACCTGGATTCAGAAATCACTATCTGCTGGATTCATTTTCAGCTCTAGGGTTCAGGAACATTCCAAGTGTACCAGCTTTGAATACAACAGACCTGTGCTCAGAATCCAGCTGCTACTAGTAACACTGTGACCCTAGCCATCACAAGAAAGAGATGCTTCACTAGAAAATGAAGCTAAAAGAACCTTACGGTTTTCTTTGGTGTCTTGGAGGGGGTCTTTAAAGACGACTTCATGGAAGAGTGTAGGTTCCTGGGTGTTCTCCTTGGAAAGGGTGGTGTTGAGGCCTCTTCCTTCTCACTATCAGAGTCTGAAATCTCTGCTGCCGGCAGAAACTCTTCCTCTTTGTCATTTTTACTATTACCAAAAAACCTGAATGGTGGGGCACATTTTCTGATATTCAGTGTTTGAAGTCTAAATAACAAGTGCCCTAATAGGTCAGTATAAATTAAAGGTGCTAGAGTCTCTCCTGAGGCTGAGCAATACAGAGTGTGCCCCACTTCCTTGCTACTGAGGTGCTCTGCTAAAGGGATTATTTATAGTATTTTTGTGCCTTGTATATTATTATCGCCATTTTACAGATAAGGAAACTGATGCTTAGAAAGGTTGCATAACCTTTCCAAGGCTACACAGATAATCAACAATGAAGCTCAGTTTCAAACCCAAGGCTCTCAGAATCCAAGTTCAATCACACCTTAACAGTCTTGCAAGGTGTGATTATGGGGCCCTAAGAGCCACCTTTGCCAGGGGCAGTGTGTCTTGCCCCTTTCAAACTATGACATTTATGTGAAATTAACATAATTCCAAACATACTAGGTAAAAAGATGAATTTCAGTGGAATAGCAAATAACAACCAAGAACTATAAGAGGCTTTAAGAAGATGATAGATATCATAGATGGCAGTGATAAACATTTTTCTGCAGGCCAAGGAGCACTCTTACCTAAGCTGCTGCCTAATCCGATTCAAAGTCAAGAGAGAACTCTTTCTGCGGATCCGATGGGGAGTAGAAGTAGCTTCATCCTGAGCTTCTGGTTGTTTTGCCTCCCTGCAAGATACCACAGCAAGGTTATAAAAAGCAGTTTCGGGCACTAGGGATCAGCGGCAGACACTAGAAAATAGTCAGATGGCCTGACTGGCTACTATTCTTCTCACAGGAGCTAATCATTTCGCTAAAAAGTTTATAATTTAAGGTTTGACTCAAACCCAGAGATCAAAATTTGCTTGAAGCTTATTATTTAAATCAGACTCACCATCTCCCCACCTAGAGGCCAGAATGTACCAACCCCAGGCAGTTTCTTTTTCTTTCTTTCCGACGTGTTTATGAACTCATGGTCCACCCAGCTCAAGGTTAGTGGAAACGTAGCTATATATTAAATATAAAGCATTTATAAAGCAAACTTTAACATTTTAGTGTTCTGGGTGCTGGAGTTTCTGAGCATGAAACACAGAAATGTGTAATTTCTGGCTTCTCACATTAGTTGTGTAGTCCATTATTTACAAATACTGTTGACTGGCAAACTGTAAACTTTATTCTAGATGCATTATCTTCCTGCACTACATGTATTTGAGAATGGTTTTTTAAAAAATACTAAGAAAATGGCTGTTAAAATGTGGCAAAGAGTCCCAGCAAATAATGAAATCCAGGACTCTGAAGCAATTCAGGTTTGGGAAACCATCTTCTGAAGCAGTGATGCCCAGAGGACAGGCAGGTATACCAGAATCATCCAAAGAGCATTTCAAAAATGCAGATTTCTGGGCCCAACATTTAGAGATTGATTCACTGTTCCTGAAAAAGAGGCTCAGAAATCTGTATTTTGGAAAAGCTCCTGGTGATTCTACGACACATTCAGAGCTGCGACCCACCGCTCTAATTTTATTGACTGTGACCCAAACACACCCCATCACGTGAACCACCTATCTGCTCTGTGGGGGGAGAATAACATCCCAGTTACCTCTTTTTGATCTTTTCTGGCTTCAGAACCACAGAAGGCACCACCGAGGACCTCCTTCCCCCGCTGGAAGGCTCAAGTGTTATTTTCTCACTGATTTCTGTGGTTTTCAAAGCTGGAACTCGGGTTCTCAGGGTCCTGCGACACTCATGTGAAGCCTTCTTGTCCTCCTCAGCATAAGAGCGTCGAATCTCCCCAGTTTTCTCTGGGGCTTTCAGAGCTGGAGAGGAGGCCTGAAGTCCATCAAGCTGAGACCTCTTAGAAGGTGAGGTGATCTCTGAGGCCACTTTCCGTTTAGTTCTTCCGGGAGAATCCAAAGAGGCCTGGGACTTCTGCTGGGAAATCCTGGTGTTAGGTGGCATAGGGAAACCTAGGCCCAAGAGAAATCACCACAGACAATGTGTAAGTTTTCCTACTAACTCCCAATCTGTTATAGCTAAATTCAGCCACTGAAGTCATACAAAGACATGAGTTATCCATATTTTGAATTATTCCATGATTTCCCCCCTAGACAAGGTAGCTATATTATTTTTAATCCCTTTCCTATTCCATGGGTGATTTTCCCAGTTAGAGCCGTAGGTTGACTATTGAGCCAGCATTTGTAAATAATGGTTAATTAGATTTCTATGAAGTACTTTACTAGAAAAGTGGTTTTCAACTAGGGGTAATATGGCACATCCTCAGCCCCCCCTCAACAGCATCTGAAAAAATTATACCAGAGGCTGTTAGGTAACACCAAGGCCTAGCTTTCTCTTAACTCAGATTGCACCCACCAATAGAGAGGACAAGGATCCCGGGGGTAATTGGCTGAATTCAGGGGATACACAGAACCACGTGTGAACCACCTTAGGATTTGCTCCTCTCTTACCATGACCACACATACCAAAAACCCTCCAATTCATTTACAGACATCAGCTGAGCTCTTAGAGTGACAAGGTATGTGTCAGGTGCTCAGAGATAAGCAAAGTTCAGTGAGACAATCCTGGTCCTCAAATGCAAGACACTCCAGTCTAACATGGGCAATGACATACACAGATGTCTACAATACAAAGTAAAATAATCATCCCAAAGCACCTAAGTGCTAATAAAGATGGCTTTTCAGATAGAACATAAAAGAAAGGCAAAATTTCAAGTGTTGAAAAGGAAAGGAGAGGGCTAGCTGGGGAGAATAAGTGAGATCCATGTGAGCTAAGACAATGAGGCAGGAAAGCACTGGGTGCAGAGTTCCCTTTAGTCACAGCTATGGTCCAGGGGGAGTAGCTACAGATAAGACGAGAACAGTCACCTAATGCCTGTGTATGAAAGTTTACAGTGGCTTTCTTACACTCACCAAAAAACTAGGAAGAACACAAATGCCTTAAACTGGGAGTAGATAAACTACAATAAATCATAATGGAATACTACATAGCAATAAAAAGGAATAAATTCCTGACACATTCAATAACATGGATGAATCTCAAGTGCATTATGCTAAGGTAAAGGAGTCAGACTCAAAAGGCTACGTACAGTATGAGTCCATTTATGTGCCATTCTGGAAAAGGCAAAACTATAGAAACAGCAAACAGACAGGTAGTTACCAGGAAGTGAGGGAAGGGCTGGCTGACTACAAAGGAACACAAGGGAATTTGGGGATCATAAAACTTCTATATCTTGATTAGGGTGGTAGTTACACATTTCTATGCATTTGTAAAAACCTGTAGAACTGTTTTTACATTCGTACACAATAGAGGAAAATTCTGCTATATGTAAATTATACCTCAATAACCCTGACTTTAAAATGCTATCTAGGGCCATATCTTATAGATCTTTGAACATGAAGCTAAAATTATAAAAATTTTTTTGTAAATATGAGGACAACTCAGGTATCAATTAATATAAAAATGTGCCAATCTACTGGTCTCCTTCATACTTCATTTTCCATCTTTCTGTCAAAAACAATTCATCTAAAATATTTTTATCATATCCTCCCTCTAATTATGTTATTGGGTCAATTTCTTACTCTTAACTTTCAATGTCCTGCAAAATCAAGTAAAAAACTACAATTTAAAAGGACTAATGACATATAACAGCAAAAGCTCTCAGAACAGCCATAGAGTGGCTTTCAGAGACATTATAAGTGAAAAAAGAAAGATTTGGAAAAGAGGCCTGGCTGGTGTAGCTCAGTGGATTGAGTGTGGGCTGCGAACCAAAACATCGCAGGTTTGATTCCTAGTCAGGGCACATGCCTGGGTTGCAGGCCATGGCCCCCAGCAACCACATATTGATGTTTTTCTCTCTTTCATCCTCCCTCCCTTTCCTCTCTAAAAATAAATAAATAAAATCTTAAAAAAAAAAAAGATGGAAAAGAATATATCCAGTATGCTACCCTATGGAATACTGAATAAAAAAGAATGGAAAGTAAAATTATATGCATATTTGTATGTTTGTGTGTGTGTGTTTATATTTATATCTGATTTTCGCAAAAAATAAAATAAAAAACCAAGATAAACCAGAAACTAATAAAGCTGATCACCTACAAAACATGGTAGGAAGAGGATGTGAACGTGAAGAAAGGAATGAGGTTTCTCTGACTATGCTTGTTTTAAATGGTTTTGACTCTTTAGCCATGTTAGCATTTTACATGTCTAAAAAAATTAATCAAATATGAAAAAAGCCCTAAAAATAAACAAATAAAAGAACCTTACTGTATATCACCAACTATGTAAATATCAGAAGAAAAAGTTTAATCAACTTCACTTCCTCAGTGGAATATATTCTAAAAGCATAAAGCACTGCCAATAAATTTTTAACTTTTACTCGGGGAGTCTGCTGTCAGTGGTAGGGTTGGTATAGCTCCTGTGAAACTCGTGTGTACCCGGCTTGCTCCTGGGAGCCGGGGCGCATCCTCGTGAAGAAGGGTGATGCAATCACAGATTATGGGAAGAAGGGGAAGAGCCCTATGGTCTATACACTAGTCGGTATGATTTCAAGACTTTTAAAATATGTTTCTTAGCTCTTCCACTAGGGATCTAAAAGCAATGTCACCTTAGTAGCAGAGATCTTGAAAAAACAGCTCATTACCGAACTCAGTATCAGTAATCACCGAGAAATACAACAATGACGTACCATCTCACACCTATGAGGGTGGCTACCTTCAAAAAGAAAAAATGACGAGTGATGGGAGGAGGTGGAGAAATCAGAACACTTGTGCACAGGTGGGGAAAATATAAAATGGTACAGCTGCTATGCAAAACAGTATGATGGTTCCTCAGAATATTAACAAAATTATCATATCATCCAGCAATTCTACTTCTGTGAATGGACCCAAAGTGAAAGCAGGAATTCAAGCAGGTATTTGTGTACCTGCATTCACAGGAGCATTAGCCACAATAGCCAAAAGGTGGAAGCAACCCCAATGTCCACTCACAGACGAATGGATAAACAAAATGTGGTACATACACATACAATAGAATATTTCAGCCATAAAAACAGGAAATTTTGACACATAACACAAAATGGACAAACCCTGAGGACATTACACAAACTTAAATAAATCAGTCAGAAAAGGACAAATACTATAGGATTCCCCTTATATGAAGTATCTTGAGTGGTCAAATTTAGAGACAGAAAGTAGAACAGTGGCTGCCAAAGGATGGGGGAATGAGAAGTTATTGTTTAATGGTTGGGAGATGATGGTGATGGCTATACAACAGTGTGGGTATATTCAATGCCAGTTAACTGTGCACTTAAAATAAAGCGGTAAATTTTTTGTTATATACATCTCAAAATGTGTCCAATCAGTACCTAGCCCACTGCTGCATTAACTCAATACTGTAGTATGAATTAGTATTTTATCATTTCCACTAGCCTCAGTGTTGCCCACTGTGACCCACTCCACACTTACTGCCAAGCTCTAGCCTCTTCCTTGCCCTTGGGGTAACAGGATGGGTACGAGTTTGGTGAGATTTGGAAGTGGAGTGCCTCGATTCAATGCTTTTGACCACACATTCTGCTGCGGTCCAAGAAGGGCTTTCTATGCTGTTTATCTTAGCTTCCATGGGCTTCCAGCATCTGGGACTGCCTTCCTGTAGCTTATCCAAGTCTGCAAGTAGATCTGGGGATAATGGTCTAAAGTTCTTCTTATTCCAAGAGAGTTTCACAAAGAATGTCTTCTCATTTTTCATATTCTTAGGTAACAGTTCATCTGGGGCTAAAGCCACGACCTGAATTTGGGAATAAGTAAATAGAAAGCAATGAGGACCAAAATAGCTAATGAATGCCCCCAGGAGAGCTATGATTACAAAGCATTTAAGTCTGCACCCTTACCTGGAACTTCACTTTTCCAAACTAAAGAGGCACAGCCATGGCACAGCACATTTCTGCAGACTCCTCCTCGCTGATCGCCATACCCCATGCTGCTTTCTTTTCCAGACCATTCTATTCAGCTATTCCAAATTTCCCCACAAACACTTCTTTAAGCATGCTTCACTGCTCAACAGCCTATAATGGCCCCCACTATAGCGAGATCAGATTATTTAAACTGATTTTCAATGCCTTCTAAAACCTGGCCCCATTTTACCCCCCAAATGCTCAATACTCTTCAAAATGGTTTTCCATCACTGGTTGAGCTTGGCTTGTTACAGTCCTGCTCACTCTCACCATCATGCTCCTGCCTAAACATCTGCTTCCCTCTCTGCCTTTCCAAATGTACCCATCTCGCTGCTCCAACATCTACACCCGGCTTTCACTCCCTCACACTCGGCCCCCAGATTGGAAAATCCAACTACAGCCATGCCAGACCAAAAGTCTTTCTGCATTACCATGAAACCACACCACCTAATCACCATGAGATCATACTTCACACCATGATCTAATCTCATTTTGGGCCTGAATTAGTTCAAGGAATAGCCCATATCTTAGTCCCCAAACCAGTATCTCAATTCAGGCTACAGCTCACTAGAACCTAGTTTATCATAAAGTCCATAACACAAATGTGCCTAGTACTAGTAACTAGTATTCTTTGTACTGATTTAAGCAAGTGTATTCAACTTCTCGTAATGCTTCATGCCTACCACAATCACAGCTAAATATAATTTCCCACTGAGATACATTTGCTAATTTCTGCTCATCCCTCAGGTCACAACCTAAATGTCACCCCCTCCAGGAGTCTCCTAACACATGATTTGCGCTCCCAATAAAGATCTGTTGAGATGAAGTAGGCAGACAAGCAGAGAAGATGACGAACAGCAAAAAATTCATTTCCATGGGGTAAATTAGAGTCAGCCATAATCTTCAAGTCATGCAGTTTAGGAGGCAGACAGAAATAAGTTCAACATAACACTGAGAATCAAGGCACTACTTACCTGCACTGAGCCAATGATGGTCTCAGCATCAATGTTGCTGTCACAGGCAGGGTAATCATACCAGAATATCTCCTGTGCATCGGGTTTCCGACCCAGCAAATGTCGTTTACCGACAGGGATTTCACAGAATCGGATAAACCACTGTACTCGAGCACGTTTCTTGAAATGAGGTTCAGAATCTAGGAGGGATAGGTAGAAAAGGTAAGGTTAAGAAAATGGGAGACTATTTTATTAGCTACTTCATATGTATCACACACTGTGCTGAGCATTTGGTGATACTTGATTAACATACTATTTTAATCCTCACAATAGTCCTCAAGGCAGGGGCTCTGGCTAGCTCCCTTACACAGGAGAAGTAATCAAGTTACAGGGATCTTAAATAATCTGTCAATGGTCACAAGACCAACCAGCAGTAATCTGACACAACCCACTTCCTAATGGTGGCTATCAGTCATCAAAATAACTACAAAAGGCATTTAAAAGGAGCAATTCTAATCAAGGGCACCGAACAAATCTTACAAATAAGTGATTACAAAGAAGCCATCGAACAGCAGAAAAACAAAAATCCTGGCAGGAATCAGAGCATCAGCCACTGAGATGACTTCTGGCAAACTTATGCTTGCAATCTTCAGCTCCATCATTGTGGACACCATTAGTATCACTCCATACCAGCATTAGCTCCAAGTGAAAGGACGTGCACTCTAGTGCCGCCATCATCGCCTCTTCTTCTTCTTCTTAGCTCTTTTCAGAGAGAGACTGAGGCACCACACAAGGACTCTAAAATCCTCACACAAGGGCCCACACTTCAAATACAGAGGTCTGTACTGCTGAAGCACTCTCCCTAGTAGATGTCAGGTTGATGAGGTCTTCCTCTAACTTGCCAAAAAGCCTTCCTATCCAGGTAATATAAAAACATCTTTATCTACCCACTCTACCAGTTCCTTATTTTAGGCATACAAACTGCCATAGAACTAAATACCTCTCATTCCTCTTCTCGCTCTAGGAAGAGGCAGTTCTGTGTAGTTTCAAATTGATCTTAATCCTCTTTTTGGAGCTCTCCCCCATTCTCACCCTTTTGGTCTCTTCTCTGCTTTGCAGATAGTTAAAGGCTCAAAGAATCAGTGGAAGCAATGGCTGCGGACTTGCAGGCTCTGGTTAACACTACTTTCCCTTTTGCTCTTCCAGTTTTAGGGGCAATAGTGGCTTTCTGCACTTACTGATCTCTGGGCAACAATATTTTTGTTCCTCCAGCCTTTTCAACACTTATACACAAGTCCCTCTTGGTAAAACACCTACTAAAGCATTTGTATTACTGACTGTACATCAACTCAAACCAATCCAACTTACCTCCTCTTTCATTATGAATTTGAATTTGCAAAATTCATTACTAACTTCCTCATGCCAAAACTGAAGGACAAGTGTCTAACACAGAGCTAGTCACCTACTTTTTGTTTTCCTCCTTCTTCCTGAATTCATCCTTTTGCTACATTCTGAAAATCCTGCCTTAATGGCCATTCTCACCCAGTCCTAAAAATCATAGAAAAGCTAAATTCTTGAGCCCCTCCCCAGTCCCCTTTTATGCAGTACTGCTCTAGTGAGTGAGAAGTTCACTACATGGAACAGGGTATAGCTACTGCTAAAGCGATCCCACCTCAGAATCCAGGGTTCACACCCTACATGCTACTGTGAACAAAGGAACCAGTATCTGCCTCTCTTCCCACCTAGAACTTCCCAATTATTCATGACAAGGAATGCTTTTCATTCCAACCCAAAACTTACCATCTTCAAACAGCTCAATCAATTTAGCAACATATGGATTTTCATCATCATCTCCTTTAACCAATACGAACTGTCCAACTTGGATGTGACTCTCAGTAGAACAGCCTTCTGATGTCATGTTCATTTCTCTAGGAAATAAAAGGAAAACATGTTGAAAATCACTTAGTGTGTACCAACTTCTTCAGACCCTCTGGACACAAAGGAAAGCGCTTTCCAAATGGAAAATCCCGTAGATAGTTTCTCTCTGCTAATTCTGATAGGAAACCAAATCACCCAGTCCTATGTAAGAGTAGACAAAATGGGTTGAATAAATTGTTTTAGCATGAATGATTAATCTAGAAGCCTTAATATGAACCCTACTTCTCTCAGTTATTAACAAAGAACAACAAAGGCTTCCGAAGGAATGAAAGCTGCCCAGTAACATATCAGATTAATCAGGGATCTCTAGGGCTGGCAGGACATAGTGACCACATCTAATCCTACCCTGTTATCATTCAGAATTACACAGAATCCACTTTAAATAGATATGATATTATTACACACATCAAACTTACTAACCTGACAATGCCTTCCTTTATCACTAACTGCTATATTTATGCTGCCATTTTCTTGCATCAAATAAAACCTCTCCTTACAATCAGTTCATAATTACTGTTCCTTGGTCCTCAACCTGTAGTAACTATAACAGGCTAGATACAAGTTATTAACAGTTTAGCCCGGAGAAGTTACATTTCCCAGACAAAATAAATCACTCACTTGTAGGTTTGGTACTGTGGTTTTCCATCCAACAATGGGTTGCCAACCCTTGAATAAGTCTGTCTGGTCTTCAGCCTTGTGGGGCAGTATGCCATGACTCCTGCGTAAAAGCCACTCACTCAGAGTTAACACAACAACGCTGTGAAGGATTACAGGACACTGTCCCTGCCATCAATGGGTTCTACCTTCTCTTCTGCCCCAGCTACACTTCTACACATTTTAGACTTAGACAACATTGTATTTCTTGAGGAAAAAGTCAAGCTCTATGAAGATTAAGCAAAAGCAATTTTGAATCATCTGGGTCTGTCTTGTACCATGTCTATCTCTTCCTACCCAGGAGAGCAGGAGGGTCAATATGTAAGAAATGAAACTACAATATAAATGTTCAGAAGTACTTCCTAGGCACAAGGGACAGTGAAAGGTATGAAACATCGAACAACTTGAAACTAAAACACAGTGATACAGTGGTTGGTTTTAAGTGCCTCTGTAACACAATCAAGAAAAGGATAAACTGTAAAAGCACTAAAGGACAACTACTAGTGTGAAGAGCCAAAAGAAAGAGCCAGAGAGACTACTGCAATCCGAGGACCAGGTCTTGTGGCTATTCAGGGAAGGGCATCCTATGTGGGTTTCCTGAAATGAATACTGAATAATAATCAGATATTGATAAGATGGAATAAAATGAGGGATTCTAAGACATGGAAGCAAAAACATACAAGAGATATTTAGGGGAATAGAAATGGGTTTTATTAAGTGTATTATTCCACTTATATTAAAGAGAAAAAAAAAGTGTTATTTCCCTGACTGGTGTGGTTCAGTTAGCTGGGTGTCGTCCTGCAAAGTGACAGGTCACTGATTCAAATGCTGGTCAGGGCACACACCTGGGTTGTGGGTTCATCCTCAGCCAGGGTGCATACAAGAGGCAAATAATTGATGTTTCTCTCTCACATCAGTGTTTCTTTCCCTCTCCTTCTCCCTTCCAACCCCCACCCCTCTCTAAAAAAAAAAAATTAAAGTGTCACTAACCTGTATTGCTTTGACAGTTGTTAGCGGTATTATTCTTTGAAGCACACAGGTCCTAGATGTAAGTACGTATTTTGAATAGCTGAAAACATAAGTATGTATTAAAGTACATGGAGAAAAGAGGACATTTTTTAATGAAAAATCCAAACACATATGCTCATCATCTTTAAAATCTGGAAACTGCAATCTTTTAGTCCTAATAATGCTAACCTATTATCTTAAGTTTAAATAATTAAGAAAATGAACCTCATATAAATGTCTAACCACTATGCTATCCCCTAAAACAAACATAAAATTGATACACAAAAAGAAAAAGAAAAAAAAAGAAGGAAGGGAGGGAGGGAATAAACCTTTCCTCTAAATTGAATGCTTTTCCTATGGAGCTAAAATTTGACAAAATGAGGGCAAAAAAAAATTTTTTAATCCAGTATGACAAAATTACTCTGAAATACTGATAGCGGGACCCATCATTGTAGTTTATGTTAAACACAAAAGAATCAGAATAGTGTTTTAACATCCTGATTAAACAAGCTGGTTTCCTAAAGTTCAGTAGCATTATGTCCTACATAATTCTTGGGAACATTTTGATCAATAAGGTTTTCTAGTTTTTAAAAAATGATTTTTTAAAAAAGATTTATTGGTTTGTAGAGAGAAGTTCCCTTCTCTCTAGAGAAGGGAGAGAGAGAAAGAAAGGGAGAGAAACACCAATCAGTTGCCTCTCCTACATGCCCAACCGGGGACCAAGCCGCAACCCAGGCATGTCAGCCACCTTTCACTTTGCAGGATGACACCCAACCAACCAATCCACACAGGTCAGGGCTAAAGAAGTATTTTTTAGTATACCTTGTGGAAACTAATTAGCAAAAAGAAGAGAAGATATTGAGTCATCAGTATATACACAACTTACAAATGATGCCTGAATGACTGCCATTAAGAACATCAACAGTATAATTCACAACCCAGTACTATTAAAACCAATCTGATTTTAATCAAGTGCATTCTAGAAACGAACAAAGAGCTAAGAAGACTGACGAGTAAAAGCAAGAAGATTATGCTCAAGTAAAAACTGAATATGCGTAGTTCAGTGGATTGAGCACAGGCTGCGAACCAAAGTGTCGCAGGTTTGGTTCCCAGTCAGGGCACATGCCTGGGTTGCAGGCCACGGCCCCCAGCAACTGCACATTGATGTTTCTCTCTCTCTCCCACCCTTCCCTCTCTAAACATAAATAAATAAAATATAAAAAAAAATGAATATGGATTCATATAATCTTTCAATGAAAATTAGTAAAAGTGTTTGACTCTTAGTAAATGTTCAAGGAAATATATAGCACTAAGTTCCCTTCAATATGTTTCTTTTAATGGATGATATAACAGAACTGTCAGGAGCAAACTTGGAACTTTTCACCTTTCCACACTGAATCAGGCAAAACAGAGATACGGCTACTGAGATACAAAACATGCAAGTAAATTAGATTATTCCTAAGCTGTCATTAAAAAATATTGGAATATTACTAAGAGTACTACTTTGTAGCAAACCAGCATCTCTCAGCAAACTTTTCTACAACTCTCTTTTTTAAAAGATTTTATTTATTCATTTTTTTAAACAGGGGAAGGGAGGGAGAAAGAGAGAGAAACATCAATGTGTGGTTGCCTCTTGTGAGGCCCCACTGGGGACTTGGCCCACAACCCAGGCATGTGCCGACTGGGAATCGAACCTTCGACTCTGGCTCGCAGCCCGAGTTCAATCCACTGAGTTATGCCAGCCAGGGCTACAACTCTTAAATAATCGGATTATAGGATAAATGGCCTCATTTGTCACCTTGACTATGATATTTGATTACACTGGCACAATGATCTCATTTTTCAAACCAAAAATTAGCATACAGAAGAACAGTCTCCACACCAATAAGGTACTCATGTGTAGTAAATATATCAAATCTATACTCTCAAATCCTAAATCCAGACTACATTTTAGCTTATTAAATCAGGTATCCTTCAGAACCAAGTCAAGATCAAATTCAACATTCCTTTCCCAGGAGGAGAGCATGAGCTGTGTTCAAGAACATTAGTACAGCAGTTCCCCTTAGCCTCAGGCAATACAGCATTTTACGGACCATAAGACGTGCCCAGGTTTTAGAGGAAAATAGGGAAAAAAATTTTGAAGTAAAAAATGTGGTAAAATATTTAATAACCTGTGACCCCACTGCAAGCCAGGTAAGCTACATTCGGACTATAAGATGCACCCCCCCCCTTTCCTCTCAAATTTGGGAGGGAAAAGTGTGTCTTATAGTCCGAAAATACAGTATATTCAAAGACCCTCACTGGATGCCGGAAACTGTGGATATCCAACCCCATACTATACACTGCTTTTTCCTATATGTACATATGTATAATAAAGTTTAATTTATAAACTAGGCACAGTAAGAAATTAACAATAAAACATAACAATACACTGTAATAAGTTATATGAATGTGGTCTTTCCCCCCCTCTCTCAAAATATCTGATAATGACCCCCAGAACCGAACTGGCTAACGTGTGCGGAGTGTATACGGCCTGGATATGCTGGACAAAGGATGACTCAAGTCTTGTGTGGAACACAGTATGAGAGCACAAGATTTCACTATGCTACTCAGTACCTTGTGCAATTTAAAACATAAATTTGTATTCCTGGAATTTCCCATTTAATATTTTCAGACTGCAGTTGAAGCAGGTAACTGAAACCTTGGAAAGAGAGACGGCTGATGAGGGCAACTACTGTACTGGTATATATGTGCACAACTGTTGGTGATTCACCCTAGGCTCAGCAAGCAGACGGTATAGGAAGGAAGACTATCTGGGCCTAGACTACATAACCTCCCTCGCCTGGGTCTATCACTCTGCTCCAGAACTACTGTTAGTGCCCACAAGCTTAGTATGCTATTCTCTCTTCTTACAAATTTTCATAGGGATGGCTCAGGCCTCAGCCGCAATGAAACTTCCTCAGAGGCCTTCACCAATACACAATGGAAAGTTACCTATCCCTGCTCTTCATATTGCCCCTCAGAGTCACGTTCCATTACACCACCTTATTACCAAAGCAACGACCAATCCACTACTTTCTTATTTAGTGCTCCCCACATTCGAATGTTAACTTCCAAGAGGGCAGATTGGGACCTTGTCTATCTTGTTCATAACTGCATCTCCAGGGCCTTGGTTAGGATTTGGTACATAGGTGAGTGGACAAACGAATGGGCAAAAATGATTAGGGCAATACCAAGTGTGGTAAGGATGTAGAGCAGCCAGAACTCTCATACACTCCTGAAAGGTATGTGAATTGGCAAAACTACTTTGGAAAATTGGCATTATCTACTAAGTCGGAACATATGCATAGCCTATAACCCAGTAATTCCAATACAATATACCCAACAGAAAAAAACATACCTATCATCAAAAGACATGAATCAGAATGTTCACAGCAGCATTATAAAGCAATGAAATTAAGCCAAGTACAACTGCACACAAAGTGGGGAAAATCTCTCAAAATAACAATAAAGAAATCAGACATCAAAAGAATATATACTATATTGATTCCATTTATGTAACATTCAGAAACAGATCAAAGTAACCTGTGGTGTTAGAAGTCTGAACAGAGGGCAACTTAGGTAACTGAAAGGGAGCATGAAAGGGCGTTTCTGGGATGCTGGTCATGTTGTTTCTGGATCTAGATGCAAGTTACACAGACACGTTCCCTAAGAAAACTCACCAACATGCTGTTTCTAAAACTGGCAGATTAGCTGAGATTATAAAATAAACATTCAAACAATAAAAACTCATTGAGTTGCATATGTATGATTTGTGCCCTTTTCTGTATGTATGCTATTTTTTAATGAAAAGTTCAAAAAATTTAGCAAGAGTCCTTCTGAAGAGGCAGCATGAGAAAATCATAGATGTCAGGCCTCTACCGTTTCCTGACTCTCTTATCCTTGACCCAGCATTTCATTTTATCCACCATCAACAAAGATTCACCCAAGAGAGGGTGATGAATAGGGTAAAATGGGAGGCAAAGACTCTGGCTTCTAGAAGATACCCACTGCAGGCTCTCAATGTTGCAGATAGCAGAAATCTGGAACACACACACACCACCCGCTCCAGGGGTCACACCCAAGGAAAACAGATAAGAGAGATGCAGTAAAAATAACGATAGCATATATTTATTGAGCCAATGTGACAGAAAATGGAACCAAAACTCTTGATGTATTTATTTCATTTAATCCTCCCAGTAATCCCAGAACAATGTTAATACATAGTACCAAGTGCACAGAAGCCTCTCAATAATAAATATTTGCTGAGTGAATATTATCACTTTAAGATGGTTTCTTATCCCAATGTTATATAGAATGGCACAGCCTTAATTCAAACCATGAGCATCCAGATTCCAATGACTGTGCTCTTAACCACTTCACCATATGTGAAAGTAGATAATGTTAAATATATACCCAAGAGCTTACTTCTGGTGTGCTTATTACAGTAAGTCAGGCTTCCCAGACACTGACTGAGAGGTCAAATGGGGCCAGGTTCCCTTATCCATAAGATGGAATAATAGAAGCTTCCTTTTATTCAACCAACATGTATTAATCACCCATTGCGTGCCAGGCATTGTTCTAGGATTACTGAGGATTAGTTGAAAAAATGCAAAATGGGAAATTCGCTCCATTATTTCCTTAATCCATTACTCTATTTGTAAGGCACAGTGATTCTTGGTTTTTTGTTTTCTCTTTTTTCATTTTATTTTTTATTAATTTGATGAATGTTATGAAACACAAGTCACAAAAAGTTTTGCATTCAATTTTAGGGGATTCATAAACCGTTTGGAGTCCACATATTGCCCTCTGTTATGGTTAAGAACTATCACAGAAGAACTTGGTACATGTTCTCACATCAGAAACCTCCAAAGGCATTTCCAAGCATCCATTACAGCAGGGAAGAGGGGGTACCTTTTTCAAAGACAACTAAAATCGAAAACTGACATTTAATCATTGCATTTTCACAGATAGCAAAATAGGGTAGGAATCTCGCCATCTCATGCCTTTAAGTCAGTGTTTTCCAACTGTCAAGACAGAAGGTCCCTCTATTCTAGGATTAGACTTCTCTCCTGGAAAGGTGGATGGATGAGAGCCCAGCATTTAAGAGCAGCTCAACTGGGGGGAAAACAGTGACCTAGGTTAAGTTTCTGGGAGCAAACTGCTACATCCGTAAAATGGTGTAGTAACTTCTGTTGCTCCTACTTCCCTGTGGTGCTTGCTACACTACGGCTCAAAGGCGGAAAAGATGCGCCTCTTTACAACAGCAATCTAGAGAGAAGGGGTGGTTAATATCATTACTGAGACTCAGGGCTACGTGGGCAGGAATGCTCACGCTTCTCTGCTGTTGGCTCCGGGCTTCCCCACTGCAAACTCATAGCCCCTGACAGAGCGGGAAGCCGTTTTGCAATAGGGATGTGAGAAAGAAACGCTTCCAATGGACTTAGAATGGCGCCTTGCACGTAAGAATCGTTTAATAAATATCTGCTGAATTAATCAATGACTGAGTGAGTCTACAAATAACAACTTCCTCAGTCCCCGCGGCTCAGGTCCCCCTCCAGCTCGTGGGACGCCACACTCGCGGGGGGCCGAAGATTCCCAAACTTGGGAGTAAGTCCTCCACTTCCCACCGTCTCCACTTCAGGAGTTTGTGGAGACGAGTAACTCTCACCTGAACCAGCTGGACTCCTCTTGCTGGCAAGGGGCCGCACGCTTGAACCGAAACGGGATGCTAGCAAGGAATGGAAAGAAGGTGGAGAGAAAATTTCGCGCCAAACGCCGCGGCTCCGCCCCCATGGTGTCTCCACGTCGCGTCACCAGCCAGCCCGCCCTCCCGTCCCGCTCCCAAAAGGGAGCGTATGACGTACTTACGCCAACGTGCAGCGGCCATCATCGATTCTCTCAGCGCCGCCGTTTGCAGAAGGAAGTTCCTTACGCTGCGGCACTTCCGATTTCAAGATGGTCGCCCGAGCTATCTAAGTGAGACCTTCTCCACCTTTCTGCGTTTGTGTGTGTTTTTAAAAGCTGGGTATGACGCACTAAAGGGCCCGACGGAAATAGAACTAAGAGGGTTCTAAAATGGCGAACCGCACGGTGAAGGATGCGCACAGCATCCACGGCACCAACCCTCAGTACCTGGTGGAGAAGATCATTCGGACTCGGATCTATGAATCCAAGTACTGGAAGGAGGAGTGCTTTGGGCTGACGGGTGAGTGGCAGCGCACCGACCCCAACATCGGCCGCGTTGTGGCCCAGTTCTGACTGGGCGCGGGTAGGACTGGACCCTGGGGTGAAACTGGAAGGAATCTGTCTTTCAGAAAAATCTGTACCCCTCTTACATGCCTAGACTTGTGTTGGGCTGTGGGCACACAGGTGGTAGGGTCTTACTACGAATGGTGTCTCACTTGGGTTCTTCGGGTCGTTCCATGTTTAATGATAACTTACGGGGTTCCAAGCTGTGTTAAACTCGGAGACCCCGAAAGTCTTAAAGGAAAGGCAGCATTCCCCCAACCATCTTACTATCCCCAAATGTAAATCATTTGCAGTATTTCGACGTTCGGGTCTTGATATACATATTAGTTCTTCAGAGAAGTCTCCTAGGTAGTCTTTTAATCTTTATCCAAATTTTGGCTCCTCTTTTTAGTATCTTTGTTAACTTCCGAGAGCCGTGGCTTCCTCTGTTGTGAAACGAGTGTAATACCCATCTAAAAGAGTTGTTCTAATCATTAAATGCAATAACATATACTCAATAATCGCTGGTAGTTGTGGTGCTAGTTTTTAACACTGTTGAATATTCTTCTGTTACAATGCTGCCAACCACCGCTAGCTGCGTGTGCCCACGAACCAGTCCTATTGTTGCTCTGAGTCGCCATAAAGTTTTAGTCTTGTAAAGTTTACTCGTGGACCCTTTTCTCATTACATAGTTATGTCCTTGAATGAACTCCATAACACAGTTACATCCTGTATATGTAGATGTCTGCAAATTTATCTCTCCAGCTCAGATCTCTCCTGAGATCTAAATCTCTAATTCAAAGACATGTTAACTCAATAGTTCAAAAGTAAACTCAGGACCTTTTTGTTCTCCATTAGGTTACATTTTCTTGTATATTTTCATCATATTCTGCATCTTCATTTAACTACTCATCAATGCTTTCTGTCTTGCCAGGCCATAAACTCCATAAAAATAGTAATTGTGTCCCTCTCCTTTATGCCTCTATCTGTATCTCTAGTAGGTTGTCAACTGTCATGTTGAGTGAATTAATACAGAATTTATCCTAAAGGAACTTGAGGTCTGATACATAAAGTGATTTCCCGTTAATGGTAGGTAACATATATTATTTGCTATGTGTCAGGTAGGTATTAGCATTTATTTGTATTGTCACATTTGATTCTCACTATAGCCCTTAAACTTTTTATCTTTATTATTTAAACTTTAACCGACAAGCTCAAAGAGAGGTGAAGTGACTTGCCCCAATTCACACAGCTAGTGTTTGATTTTGACAACATTGGAACGTTAGCATCCCATTTTATGGATGAGAAGGTTTACACACTGTATGTAGTTGTTGAAGAGTTGTTGATTGTGGGGGTTTTTTCCAGTTTTAAAGATTTTATTTACTTTTTTTTTTTTCTGAGAGAGAGAACAGGGAGGGAGAAAAGGAGAGAAACATCAGTGTATGGTTGCCTCTCACACATCCCCAAATGGGGACCTGGTCCACAACCCAGGCACATGCCCTGACTGGGAATCTAACCTGCCACCCTTGGTTCATAGGCCCGACACTCAATCCACTGAGCCACACCAGCCAGGGCTGCTTTTTTTCTTTTGTGAATGCAAAAGGGGCTCTGTAATAAATCTGACATATTCAGTGACAGAAAGTAATTTCACAGTGTGATCTAATAATAAATTCAGAATTGCACAAGTCATTGTGGGTAGTCATGCCCCAGGTCTGTAACTAATTTAATAAAAGTTTTAACTTCACCTTCAGCCACCCCTGCCTCTTGTTCTTAGGCATCTAGTTTAACACACCTTTAAAATGTCAGAGTGTGCCTCTTTTTCAGAACATGTAATCTTAACTATCCTTTAATACAATCTGAGATTTCCCAATGTCATATAATCTTCCTTAGTTTCCTTCTTAATTCGAAATGTTTTTTTATTTTTTTCTTTTCTTTTTTTTTATAATTATAATTTTTTTTTAAAGATTTTATTTATTTACTTTTAGAGAGGGAAGGGAGGGAGAAAGAGAGAGAAACATCAATGTGTGGTTGCTGGGGGCCGTGGCCTGCAACCTAGGCATGTGCCCTGACTGGGAATTGAACCTGCGACACTTTGGTTTGCAGCCCGCACTCAATCCACTGAGCTATGCCAGCCAGGGCTGTTTTTTTGTTTGTTTGTTTGTTTTGTTTTGTTTTGTTTTAAAGCAAAACTGGCATTCTCCAGAGCGTTTGAGATCTTGATTCCTGGCATATCATGATAAAAATTCTCTATGGGTTTGGACATTCTTATATCTCATTTTTAACTCTAAATGTGGCTATTTCCCTCTAATGTGATGGTGACAGGTATGGCCCCTGAGGTCAGACTGCTTAGATTTATATCCAGGCCTTGCTACTTTCTGGCTGTGGACCTTGAGCAAGTTACTTAACCTTTCTTAGCCCTCACTTTCCTTAGCTGAAAGCAGGGGCAGTGCTAGAACTTACATCATGGTTTGCTGCGAAGATTAAATAAAAAATGATATGAAATGTTTAGCTCAGTACCTAGCATATAGGAAATAAGTATCTATTATTGCTATCATCATTATTATTACTATTAATATGTACTTGTTCTGATATTAAACTGGTGATGAGTATTCAAAAGCATGAAACCTTGAACTAATTTCTCTCCTTTTTCAAACCTGGAAAAGCTTAGCCCTAAAATGTCTATTGTTTTTGTTTTGTTTTTAGCTGAACTCGTAGTCGACAAAGCCATGGAGTTAAGGTTTGTGGGTGGCGTCTATGGTGGCAACATAAAGCCAACACCCTTCCTGTGTTTGACATTAAAGATGCTTCAGATTCAACCGGAGAAGGATATCATTGTTGAGTTTATAAAAAATGAAGACTTCAAGTGAGTGAAGTGTTGACTAGCTAATATAAAACCTTCAATTTCAGTAGTCCAGAATTTGGCTTTGGTTAAGAGGAATGTTAAGAAGCTATCTCTTTTCCACAAAGTTCTACTCTAGGATTTTTGCTTTTGAACTCTTGAGTTTGTGTTTTGTCTGTCTTGATTGAATTCATCTCCTTTACTTTTTCAGTCTTGGTAACTTTTCCCCAAGAAAAATATTTCACAAAGTCACTGGATGCTCAGGGGTGAAGAAAATAACATACTGTGGGAAGATAAGGCAAACTTGGGTGTCAGATATAGGTCATGGCCAGATTCTATTACTTATTAACTGTGACCCTAGAGTAGTAACTCAATTTTCTCAGCTTTACTTTCTTAACTGTAAAATGGAGGCAGCAACATCAACTCAGTATTGATGTGAGGACTACATAAGATAGTGCTATAAATCTCACAGCACAGTGTTTGCTGCATAGTAAACATCGCAAATAGGTGAGCTGCTTTTATTATCCATTGACAAGTATGACAGACATACATAGTAATAGTTTACTATGTGCCACCCTCTGTTCTAAGAGATTTACCTCCTAGAACAGATTTAAATAATAATTTAACCTTCACAACAACCCTGTGAAAATGTTATCCCCATTATAATGGAGGAAACTTGGGCACAAAGAGGTTAAGTAATTTCCCCAAGGTCAGACAGCTAGAAAGTGGCAAAGCTTCAGATACTGTATCTGCTACTGTATTATGTAAGTGGAGATTTGAATGGTTAGTTGGATATAAAAGAAAGGAAAAAGGAAGGAATCTTAAACATTAACAGCTAGAAAATACCTAACACTTATTAGGTACTTACTGTGTGCCATATTGCTATCCTTAGTACCTTATATATACTTTTTAATTTTAGAGGGAGAGAAAGAAATATTGATTTGTTATTCTACTGATTATGTATTCACTGGTTGGTTCTTGTATGTGCACTGACCAGGGATCAAACCCACAATCTTGGCATATCAGGACAATGCTTTAACCAACTGAGCCACCTAGTAAGGGCCACATATTTCTTAATATTACCACGCCAGCAAATTAGGTGCTATCATCTACATTTTATGAAAATTGATAAAGCAAATAATTTGCCCAGTGTTACAAAGTTAGTAAGTAGTGGAATCAGAATTTGAAACAAGATGACTTGAAATTTTTTCCAGAACAACATTCTGCTGCCTAGCAATAATTTATATACTCATGCCTATATGTATTATTTTATTGTTAGTAAATATATCTTACATTTTCTGTTAAATTCAGTATCTCATTTGATTCTTAAAACAATCCTGTGAGGTACCTAGGTTCTATCTTAGTTTTGCAGTTGCTATAATAGACTCTGAAAGTTGAACAACACATCCCAAATTCCCACAGTAAGTGAGTGATAGAATGGGAACTTGAACCCAGATTTCCATATTTTAGCTCTTCTTGTTGCCTCATGCTGCCTCCAAAATTGCAGCTTTCTCATCTGCCAAAGGAAAGAAAAAAAAAACTTTTGTATCCAATATTGTCATGAGAAACACCAGTTGTAAAATTCAGAAACTTTCTAGGATGAACTTCTACAATGTTTTAAAACTCTTTACAAACTGTTGTTTCACTGTCATTTATCTGTCAGGTATGTTCGCATGTTGGGAGCACTTTACATGAGACTGACAGGCACTGCAATTGATTGCTACAAGTACTTGGAGCCTCTGTACAATGACTATAGGAAAATTAAGAGCCAGAATCGAAATGGGGGTGAGTATGGTGCCATGTGATTGAACCTTTATCATTGAGCTAATTTTTATTTCACAGATATCTCTGCCCTCACATTGTCACATACATTGTGTGAGTATTCCCCTTTATCTCTGTATTGGGGAGTACTCCATTAGACTGTTGGCTTCCTCTTGGCCTTAACCAGCCAGCCCTGTCTGCCCACCTTTCCAGCTGCATCTTTTATTAATCCCAGCCTTATATCATGTGCTCCCTCTACATGTGCTGCATCCCGTAAGATCTAGCTCTAGAATGAGCTCCATAGAAGCCTTCCCAAACTTCCCAAAGTTAGTTTTGCATAGGTTACATCTTCACAGTTCTTCCTACTGGCCTCTCCTCTAGCACTATACTTCATACTGCAGTATACAGACTTAAGTGTATTTACTCATACTTATGTGGTAGTCCCACTGAAAAATAGTAAGTGTATCCACGAAGTGCAGCTCCATGCCTGTTACAAAGAGACACTATTAGTGGTAAAGTGGGATAATGCAGTCAAAACCTTTTCTTGCTTAGTGTCATAAAAGATTGGTAACTTTTTTTCTTTTCCCCTTTCTGCTGTTACATGTATCATTTAGCAGTAGAAGGTTAAGAATTTGGAATTATACTTTAAACTTTTGTTAACTTATTAATTCATTCATTGAGTAAATACATGTTAAGTGCCAAGTCATGCCAAGTACTGTGCTGTGTACTGAAAACAACATGAGGAATAAGATGGACATGGTCATGGCCACCATAGAATTACTTACTTATGATTATATTATGTTAACTAAACTAAGATAGGGTTTCTTAATCTTCGGCAGTTTGGGCCAGATAATTCTTTGTAGGGAGCTGTCCTGTGCATTGTAGGATATTTAACAGCATCTCTGACCTCTACTCACTAGAAGTCAGTAGCATTCCCCACCCTAGTGATGGGGGGCAAAATCACCTCTGGTTGTGAACTGTTGAACTAAAGTAATGTTTACTATAGAAATTCTGAAACTGCTCCATTTACCATAAAACATACATTTTTTACATTTGGAAACATAGTGGTTCACATGAGAAATTACACTTTAGTTATATGATTTATTCAAGAACATTACCCCTATATGGTTCACAGCTATTTGTACTTGCTTTTGTGTTTGTCTCTTCTGCTAATTGGGACAGCTTCATTTATCCCATTATCCCCAGATCCTAAATGAGGTCTGGCACATAGATGGTCTCAGTAAAGTGAGTTGAATGAATGAAGATAGATGGTGATGACAGGTCTTCAAAGGACTGTAGTTTAAGCCCAGGTTTCACAGTAGTCCCCACTGTATAATTACCACACTCCAATAGCTTTACTAATGAAAGGGAGGCTTTAGAGAATTCACACTTTTACTTTTTGACCTTCTAAGTTTATTTCCAAGTTGCTTGAGCTTATTATTTTTTTAAGATTTTATTATTATTTTTGGGGTGGGGGGAAGGTAAAGGGGGGGAGAAAGATGAGAGAAACAGTGTATGAGAGAAACATGAATCAGTTGCCTCTTGCACACCCCCAGCTGGGGATTGGGCCTACAACCCAGGCATGTGCCCTGACCAGGAATGGAACTGGTGTCCTTTCACTTTGCAGGCCAACACTCAACCAACTGAGCCACTCTAGTCAGGGCCTGAGCTTGTGATTTTTCTTTCAGAGTTTGAACTGATGCATGTAGATGAGTTCATTGATGAACTACTACACAGTGAGAGAGTCTGTGATATCATTTTGCCCCGGCTACAGGTAAGATATACCCTTCTACCCCCCTAAAATAGGCAGACACACACATACACTAAGCCACTGAAACTGATGGATTTCAGGAGTCTTCTTAATAAGTACTCTCTTTAAAAAATATTTATTTCTTTGTTTGTTTATTTATTGGGGGGGGGGAGCGGAGAGAAACATTGATCTGAGAGAGAAACACCAGTCGGTTGCTTTTCATACCTGCCTTGACTAGGGACCAAACCTGCAACCTGGGCATGTGCCCTGACAGAAAATAGAACTGGCAGTCTTTTGCTTTGCGGGACTACGCCACGCCACGCCACGCCAGTCAGGGTTATAAGTAGTTTTTATGTCTGTGAAAACATTTCCTCTCATATATGGGGGAGGGGAAAGCAGATCATTTGAAGGGTAGGGCTTTAAAAGTGAACACTTAACACAAGAAAACTTTTTTCTACCAAGGAGACTATATCTATGGTAAATTTTTTAAAACTTTTTTTTGATAATTTAATGTATTTTATTAGCAAACTTACAGGAACAGTACAGAAGGCAGACAATGTTAAAAACATACTTGCATGTATGACAGCTCAGAAAGGTAGAGTGAATGGATAGAATCTACTCTGATAAAAATACTACAAACACCATTTAGTAGCCATCAATAAGAAATTTACTTGTTTTTTAAAAATCTAAATGATGGCATTGTCCAGGAAAAGTTAACAGGTTTATTTATATTGTTACAACGTTGAACTGCTGAAACTTGTTCACTGAAACATCTAGCCCTGGCTGGCATAGCTCAGTGGATTGAGCTCGGGCTGCAAAGCAAAGTGTTGCAGGTTCAATTCCCAGTCAGGGTACATGCCTGGGTTGCAGGCCATGACCCCCAGCAACTGCACATTGATTTTTCTCTCTCTCTATCTCTATCTCCCTCCCTTCCCTCTCTAAAAATAAATAAATAAGTAGGAAATAATTTTTTCCTGAAAAGTAGGAAATAATTTTTAAAAAAGAAATTTACTTGTTTTTAAAAAATCTAAATGGTGGCATTGTCCAGAAAAAGTTAACAAGTTTATTTATATTGTTATAACGTTGAACTGCTGAAACTTGTTCACTGAAACATCTTGACTTGCATTAATGCTTTATGTCTCTACATTTATATTTTAAAAATCCACACACATGAAAATGGAAAAGCTGCCAATGCCTGATATCTGTCCCCTATTTTTTTTAACTTGCAGTCATATACTTAGGTGCCTCTTGATCCCATGGAAAAAAGAGATCTAACATTCAGAATTACCAATAACAGGAAGAAGAGATTTTTTTTTTAAAGAATGAAATGTTTTTCATCATAGTGGATCCTTAAGCACGTTTTCCACATATGCGGCGTGCTGGCTGGATGTCTTTTGACGTAACTGTTACATGTTTGGCATGGATAGCACACAGGCTGGGTCTTCAAAAAGGCCAACCACATAGGCTTCAGTTTCCTCCTGCAAAGCACCAATAGCTGCACTCTGGAAATGCAGATCTGTTTTGAAGTCCTGAGCTATTTCTTGCACCAGGCACTGGAAGGGATTTGCAAATCAGCAGTTCAGTGGATTTCTGATAACATCTAATTTCAGGAATGCCATAGTACCCGACCTATAATGATGAGGTTTCTTCAGCCCTCCAGTAGAGGGCACACTCTTTTGAGCAGCCTTGGTAGCCACTTGCTTCCTTGGTGCTTTACCACCAATTTGCAAGCAGTCTGCTTTATAAAAGCCATGGTATAGAGACCTCTTTACTTAACGCCCTTCTCCTTTGGCTGGAGCTTGGTAAGCTCAATTTTTTAAAACTTTTTAAGCAACATTGCTCAAACTGAGCTTCATATAAAAATTCAGGATATAAAACAGGTGAAAGGAGGGTCAAGAGTGGAACACTAAAATCTTAACCCCTAAAATAGCATTGTAATCATCCTGCTTCCCTTTCCCAGAGATAAAGGATTGTCCATGAAGCACCTTTCAGGAATGGTTTTGACAGAGTATGATTTTAAAACTGTTGAAAATACAAAGGGAAAACAGATACAGTAGGTAGCTTGAAGAGAAAGGGAATGTGGAGACTTCTAAAGAGAGAATGGAGAGATGACTGAACAGGGAATTAGGAGACCTGAATTTCTGGGTTATTAGTACAGCTGGGTTATTATTACAGCTTTGAGACCTGGTCTTATTTTTCCCATTTATAATGTGGAAAAGTCAGACTACCTCAGTGGTCTCTAAATTGCCCTATGGGATTTTTTTAAGGCTACTGAAAGAAATAAGAGGAGACAAGCCTACATATCCCAACCAGGGTAGCTTCTTTTTCTCTAAGTTACCTGTGGGGCTTGAGATTGAGATTTTGTTTGAGCAAAATTGAGATTTTCCTTTAAATAGCTTTATTAAGGTGCAATTGACATGGAATAAAGTACATATGTTTAAAGTATTACAGTCTGGTAAGTTTTTACCTATGTGTGTATACCCTTTAAACTGTCACCACAGTCAAGAGTAGTGAACATATCCATCACCCCAAAGTTTCCTTCTGTGTAATCCCTCCCCTCACCTCTTAGCAACCACTGATACATGTGCTACCTGTCACAATAGTTTGCATTTTGGAATTAATACAGTACATTCTCATTTTTATCAGTTTTCTCATTCAGCATAATTATTTTGCAATTCATCTATATTGTTGGCATGTGTCAATAGTTGTTTTTTGTTTTTGTTTTTTTTAATTGTTGAATGAGTGCCATATCTCTCCTGTTCCATCCTGGTTAGTCTAGGCTAAATAGTGAAGAGAATGGGATGTCAAATTAGAAAACATGACTTCCAGCCAAGATAGAGACATAGGTAGATACACTTTGCCTCCTCACACAACCAAAAGAAGGACAACAAAAAATTTGAAAACCAAAAACAACCAGAACTGCCAGAAAATCGAACTGTAGGAAGGATAACAACCAGTGAGTTAAAGAAGAAACATTCATCCAGACTGGTAGGAGGGGTGGAGATGGGCAGTCAGGGTGGAGAGGATGGCAAGGTGGTGGCTAGCAGTCCCACATTTGCGTGCAGATAAACCAGGAGGAACAACTGGGGAGAGAGGCAGACTGCACAACACAGGCTTCCAGCATGGAAAAGAAAGCCTCAAAACCTCTGGCTGTAAAAACCTGTGTGGATTGCGGCAGTGGGAGACTCTCCCAGCCTCACAGGAGAGTTCATTGGAGAGACCCACAGGGTCCTAGAATGTGCACAAACCCACCCGCCTGGGAATCAGCACCAGAAGGGCCCAATTTGGTTGTGAGCAGCAGGGGAAGTGACTGAAAGCTGGTGGAGAGCCGAGCAAGTGGCCTTGCCCTCTCAGACCCCTTCCACACAGACAGTGCCACAAAGCAGCAATGTGGGTTGCCCTATCCCCGGAAATACCTAAGGCTCCACCCCTTACAACCTAACAGGTACGCTGAGACAAAGAAATATGGACCAAATGAAAGAACATATAAAAGCTCCAAAAATAAAACTAAGCAATGAAGTGTTACCTAACCTGTCAGATGCACAGTTCAAAAAACTGGTAATCAGGATGCTCACAGAAATGGTTGAGTATGGTCACAAAATAGAGGAAAAAGTGAAGGCTATGCAAAGTGAAATAAGGAAATATATACAGGGAACCAACAGTGAAGGGAAGGAACCCAGGACTCAAATCAACAATTTGGAGCAGAAGGAAGAAGTAAACATTTAACCAGAACAAAATGAAGAACCAAGAATTCAAAATAATGAGAGGTTTAGGAACCTGCGGGATGCTTTATGCATTCCAACTGATCCGAATTGGGTGCCAGAAGGAGAAGAGGATGAACAAGGAGTTGAAAACTCCTTTGAAAACATAATGAAGGAGAACTTCCCCAATCTGGCAAAGGAAACAGACTTCTAGGAAGCCTAGAGTGTCCTAGAGAAGTTAAATCCAAGGAAGCATACACCAAGACACATCATAATTACATTATCCAAGGTTAAAGATAAGGACAGAATCTTAAAAGCAGCAAGAGAGGAGACGGTTACTTACAAAGGAGTTCCCATAAGACTATCAGCTGATTTCTCGAAAGAAACCTTGCAGGCAAGAAGGAGCTGGAAAGAAGTATTCCAAGTCATGAAAGGCAAGGATCTACATCCAAGATGACTCTATCCAGCAAAGCTATCATTTAGAATGGAAGGGCAGATAAAGTGCTTTCCAGATAAGGTCAAGTTAAAGGAGTTCATCATCACCAAGCCCTTATTATATGAAATGTTAAAGGGACTTATCTAAGAAAAAGATCAGAATTATGTACAGTAAAATGATGACAAACTCACAACTGAACGTTAAAAAAAAAAAAAACTAGAACAGGAACAGAATCACAGAAATGGAGATCACATGCAGGGTTATCGGGGGAAGAATGGAGGAAAAGGTACATGGAATAAGAAACATAATTGATAGGTACAACGTAGATAGGGGGAGGTTAAGAACAGTATAAAAAATGGAGAAACCAAAAAACTTACATGTAGAACCCATGAGTATGAACTAAGGGGGTGGGGAATCATGGGGGGTGGGGGGTACATGGCAGGAATAAAGGGGAGAAAAAAATGAGATAACTGATAGCATAATAAAATATAATTAAAAAAGAAAACTTGCTTTTGGGACCCAATTCTCACATTACTGTGGGCTACATTAGTTATTATTACTATTGTCTGCTCTCGTATTTGAAAATACTCCAAGAAATGTAATACCTGTAATTGCAATCAGGTTATAGCAGCTAAGGGTTCTAAAGCCCAGTCAGCTATAAGCAGCAATCCTACTGATAAAGTGAGATTATGTGCATAGAGTCTAGAAGACTACACAACAGGACTCAGAAGAAGTTGAAATGACTGATGTATATCACCAACAGATGTATCATAGTATGGGCCTCTTGCATGTCCTGGATGTAGTGGCCCTTAAGACTACCTGTGTCTCTGATTCTGTTACTAAGCAACCCATAGGTTGTCAGTTTAGTTTCTGATGTACCCTGGCATTGGCAAGGAGCTGCCATGGAATGAATTCTAATTTCATCAAACATAAATGCTATGAATTAATATTTAAACTAGTCACTTCCAACTCTGAGCATTAGGGATTCTGGGTACCCTCTATGATGCAGTCCTAGATCCCCAGCTGTGGTGATTCTGCGACTAGAAAGCACTGTTCTGAAGAATTGGATTGGTTTTGCTGAGTGGCATCTTTGTCAGAGTTTTCCCAATTTTTATAGAATTTTATTAGGAATGAGAGAGAGCTAAGTAGAATACAAATCTTACTTTTTGTTCTAGGGCTCTCCAACATTCTTTACATGCTTTGCACAAGGAAATGATAAGGGATCTTATTTTACCCAACTAGTCTGTTTGGCAGTTTTGAACTTATTGTTGCCTTTCAGGTTCTCCGTTATTCAATAAGTACTGCTAAGCCACATCTCAGAAGAAAATGGAACCAGATGAATTGTTTATGTGCTGTGTTAAAAATGCATGATTCGGGTTGGGTGGGGCAGGGGAAAGTGGAGACAAGTGTACTTGAACAATAAAAAATAAATAAAAATGCATGACTCTAGACAGCTAGCTCTCTGAGTCTTGTGTATAATAGAGAGTTGGTGCTACTTTAAAGCAGGGCCCAAGGTACTCTTCAGCCCTCACACTAGGCTAAGCCTCGGTGGATCTCTTGGGGTAGATTCTGATCTGAGCCTCTCCTGCAGAACTATCAGCCAGTATGGTCTAAGCCATGAACTTACGGCCTTTGTATATGAAGTTCATGGGATTTTTTTTTTTTTGTATTCAAGGCTGTACCTATCCTGATAGGTATAGCTATTCCAGTGACCTTAGAGTATGACCACAGGTAATAGAGCCAGCAGAAAATGGAGATGTTCCCTCCAGCTTTTATCTGTTTATAGGGCAACTTAAAAGACCATGTAAATTTCAGGTATGTTAAACTCCTCAGGACAATCATAAACTACCCAGGATGTTTTGAAATTATTGGGTTGGCCAAAAAGTTTTTGTTTTTTATGTAACATGGCTCTGGTAGAGCATAGTTGTCTTTAACTTCATTTGAAATAATTTTGTTAGGTTGTGTTGTGACAGCTGTCATATCAGCGTGCATTTTTTAAAAAACTCACCAAAATTGGTAAATTTTTGTGGAGTTACTTAATATTGAAGATGGGAGAAAATCCACATTTGGCATATTATGCTTTATTATCCCAAGAAAGGTTAAAAAAAAAAAAACAACTGAAAGGTAAAAAATAGAATTGTTCAGTGTGTGGAAAAGGTCCTGTAATTGATCAAACTTGTCAAAAGTGGTTTGCAAAGTTTCGTGCTGGAGATTTCTCTTTGGATGATGATCCACAGTCAGGTAGACCAGTTGAAGTTGATAAAAAAATTAAATCAAGACACAGAACAATCAGTGTTGTACCACATAGGAAATAGCTGACATACTCAAAATATCCAAATCAGTCAAGTTATTGGTAAAATGAAAAGTGTAACTTTTATTTTACAGAAAAATCTATTAATATTTTAGCTGTGGCACCGTAGTTTTTCTGTCAATCTCAGAAGCCCAGTGTTGGGGACACAGAAGAGATAATAAGGCCCCCTAACACTCTTGTGTTCTGTTTAGAAACGCTACGTGCTAGAGGAAGCTGAGCAATTGGAGCCTCGGGTTAGCGCTCTAGAAGAGGACATGGATGATGTGGAGTCCAGTGAAGAGGAGGAAGAGGAAGATGAGAAGGTGAGGTACCTGGGAGCTTAAGGGTGGAGGAGGAATATTTATAGGAAATGCGAATGGTGCCTTTTTTTTTTTTTAACTTTAACAAAGAAAAACACAGTATTTAGTAACAGTATAGGCTTTAGAGTTAATTAGTCCTTGGTTCATATCCTAGCTCTGCTATATATAGTGGTATAATCTTGTGCAAATTATATCATCTCAGTCTTCTCTGTAAAGGATACTGATACCTTTCTCTTAGGACTGTTAATGAGTATTAAATGAGATAATATAAAGCCCTTAGCATAGTATTGGGGCATTGTAATTACCTAACAATTATGATAATACTTACTCATTAAATACTATTTAATAAAACATTATTAAATAAAGTTATTAAATACTTGGGACAAAAATACTGTTTATAATTGGACTATCCTAAGAACTAAGCCTGGTTTAGAAAAAAGAAGTGCCTACTGCATGGTCACATTCTTTCATATTAATTACAATGTTGAAAAGTTGGAAACAAAGTGTAAGGGAGCAGTGAAATAACCTAACATATCAACTCACCAGCGTATTAGGCAGCCATCTAAACTGTTAAGAAAAGTATACACTGATGTAGAAATGCTTATAAGTTAAAAAAGAAGGCTCTAAAACATTGGTGATTAAAATTACAGCAACAATATATGGACACAAAAAGGCTAGGGGGTAATGTAAGAAATGCTGCCTTATCGATACTGAAACATTATAGATGGAAGTGTCACTCTGAGCCATCAGTCTCCCTTCAAGTTTAGTGCAAAACGAAGCACAATCATTCGTGAATCCAAAGCCATACAAAGCTGAGGTGTTTCTCTGTGGTGAGTGAATGGAAAATTTTAATGACATACCAAAGTGGAGAGACTGTGCCTCAATTTACCTGTCTGCCTAGCTTCAACAGTGATCAACTCATAGTGATCAACTCATAGCCAGTTTATCAGGTTTTTTGAAAGATTTTATTTACTTTCAGAGACAGAGGGAGGGATGGAAGGAGGGAAACATCAGTGTGAGAGAAGAGACATCAATGGGTTGCCTCTCACATGCTCCCAACCCAGGCATGTGCCTTGACTGGGAATTGAACCAGCGGCCTTTTGGTTCACAGGCCAGCAGTCAGTCCACTGAGCCACACCAGCCAGGGCTGTTAATCAGTTTTTAAAATAAGTTGATTCTTGAATGTCCTCCCAAAATGACGAATGCCTTTTTGTCCCTGGTAACTTTGTGGATTCATAGATCTAAGCAAATTTGATTTATTTTGAATCATTGTTATTCCTCTCGATGTTCAAATTATCCTGTCTTTGGCCGGGGGGTCCCTCAGCTTGCCTCATGAAATGTTGATACAATCATAGGCTCAGCCTTCTTGCTTTCTGTTATGACATTATGTCCTTTTTTAGAAAATTTTTTGTACTTTTTTTATTAGCATTTATACCCCTTATACCCACCTCCTTGCCATGATCACCAGTTTTGTCCATGTCCATGAGTCCTTTTTTCCTTTTTGCTCAATACTTGGACCCCATAACACCTCCCTCCAAGAGCTGTCAAGCCTGCTAAAAATGTCTTTATGTTGCTTGTTCAGTTTGTTCATTAGATTCCACATATTAGTGAAATTATAATGGCAGTATGTTCTAGTCATGTCTTAATAGCTTCTGCCCCCAACTTGGAATTATCCCTTTTCCAGGGAGCCCTTGGTTCCATTTACTAACAAGATAGGATATTTAGATACCACAACTTAGGCACTTTAAGTGCTTGTTGCTGTTTGTTTAGTCAGTGTTACTAGGCCTTTATTAGTTGGCTGAGCTTGGGGGAAATTTTGTGTGTGATTGAAGTACACTAGGAGTTTTACTTAATCTTAATGACCTTGTATATTTTCTTTTGCATTGGAAAGCCAACTTCCTAAGGAATTGAATATAATTACTTACCTCTCACTGCTCTGAAAAAGTTCCAGAATAGTTGTACCAACACTAGAACAGTAATGGGATTATTGGAAAGTTTTGTGGGGGGTGGGGGTTTTTTTTGGAAATTTTTTCTCCTCAGTGTTATCTCTCTGTATACAAAGTACTGTTTTTGAAATCACTTGAAGGTAGGATTTCAGACAGGATGGCCAGGGTAGTGTAGCAGTGTTTCTATGATGGTTTTATGTAAGCCTGTGCTCATCACTGATCCATCCATCTCATTTCCAGTTGGAGAGAGTACCATCACCTGATCACCGCCGGAGAAGCTACCGAGACTTGGATAAGCCCCGTCGCTCCCCCACACTGCGCTACAGGAGAAGTAGGAGCCGGTCTCCCAGAAGGTAAGGCCCTAGTCATTTGCCTCTTCCAGAGAGACTTTAAGCACTGTAGTGCTCTGGACTTCAGGGAAGGGAGCATGCCAAGTCTGTGGAGAATATTTGCTTGCCCAATATTAGCTACTGGAAAATACCCACAAAACTTCAGTGTCACACAATCACCATTTATTTAAGTTCACAAGTCTGTAGTCAATGATACAAACTGGTCTTGGATAGGCAGTTTTTTGTTGTTGTTTTTTTAAATATTTTATTTATTTATTTTTAGAGAGGGAAGGGAGGGAGATAGAGAGAGAGAGAGAGAAACATCAATGTGCGGTTGCTGGGGGCTATGGCCTGCAACCCAGGCATGTACCCTGGCTGGGAATCGAACCTGTGACACTTTGGTTCTCAGCCCGCGCTCAATCCACTGAGCTTACGCCAGCCAGGGCTAATAGGATAGGCAGTTTTTTAGTATGTTATGTTCACGTACCTGTTTTGCAGTCTGTTGGCAAGTATAGGATAGGCTTAGCTAGAATAACTGGGGCAGTTCATCTCTTCTCTGTGTATGTCTCATGATGGGCTAGGTTAGGTATGTTCTCATGGCAGTGGTAGGATTCAAGAGCAAACAAGACCAGTCATGCAAGTTTCTTTCCACTATATGGTGGTATCACATTTGTAAATACCCCATTGGCCACAGTGAGTCACTTGGAGTGGGAGGGGTGCCAAAAAGTTACATGACTAAGCAGCTGGATAACAGACGGGTTAGGAATTGGGGCAGTTTTTTGCAATCTACAACATCCAAGGCACCTACCTACTAAGGCTCTTTTTCCTGTTTTCTTTCCATAGGCGGAGTCGGTCTCCCAAAAGGAGGAGGTAGGCCTTTAGGGATTTGTAATGAAGGCTAGGGATTTAGGGAGGGAGGCTGCTGTGAATATATTGTCAGATGTAGGAGTCTGACCAGTCATTTCCACAGCCCCTCCCCCCGCCGAGAAAGGCATCGGAGCAAGAGTCCACGACGTCACCGGAGCAGGTCCCGAGACAGACGGCACAGATCCCGCTCCAAGTCCCCGGGTATAGTATTTGGGCCTTTTGCTGTTGGTTGTCTTAACAAAGAAATGTAATAGCAGTTAACCTCCTGCAATAGTGGAGTGCCTGTGTTACTTCTTAGAAGAAAAAGAAATGGACTTAGAATTTGAAAATCAGAGTTCATATCCTGATTCTCATGTACAAGCTTTGCTCGTATGGTGAGCCAGCTTCTTCATCTGAAATTTTAGGAATAAGACCTAACAGGGTAGTGGTAAATAACCAATGTCATGTTTGTGTAATTAGCCATAAAGCCCTGAATGCATATGAGTTGGGTTTAGTTCTCTTCCTACCACACGAGCACCAGTTCAGAGAGGTGCTACCAATTAGAGGTAGTCCCTAGCATAGGGCCAAAAAAGTGTTAAGCCAATGGAAGGGATTACAGGAGGTAAAAAGGACAGTGGAGAAGTAGGAGAGTACACACTCATTCAGCCATTGGCCTTTTCTTCCCCAGGTCATCACCGCAGTCACAGACATAGGAGCCACTCAAAATCTCCTGAAAGGTATGGACTGACCTCTATTTTGACTTAAGACTTCCGCTCTTTATTCATAAATTAATGCCCCAATCACAACTAAATTTCACCTGAAATTTTCTTATTCTGATGGAGTCAGGAATTCTCCTTCATTAGGATAAAATTGCCTTGTTTTCTAGAAAAATCCTAGAATCATGTAAGTTTGTATTGTTTTGCTTTTCCTTGTAGGATTATAGCTTTGGATAATGGTAAGGGTATATGAGCTTTGGTCTCAGGAGACCTGGGCTTACACCCCAACTTTTATCACTTAAGAGAATAACATTGGCCAAGTTATCCTCACGTTTGATAAGCTTTCATTAAAAATGTTTATATGCTATACACTGTTATGTACACTCAATCTCTCAGAGGTCATTTCCTCAATGGTATGTTTTGGATAGTTATGTTAGCTAGCGCATTGTGTTGCTGTGAGACATAAAAACACTAGGCACATTGGGTAACGTCTCTGTCCCCATCAGTGTTGCCATACCCTGGTTTTCCCCAAAAGTCCTTGCCTAGCTCCTTGAACAGATGTTAAATTTAATAATATGTCATGTGTTGCCATTTCAGATCTAAGAAAAGCCACAAGAAGAGCCGGAGAGGGAATGAGTAATGGACTCAGTTTGGGTTTAGTTCAAATGGCCTACTGCAGACATGAAAGCATCTCTGCATGTAGAATGGTTATGATCTACTCCCGAGGCAGCTATGAGAATATTTTAATTTTTTTTACCTAAAAGTGTCTCCACCTTTTTTTTTTTTAATGAAAGAGGTGCTGAGTTTTCTATCTCTTTTTTAATACTATTCCATGTTTGAGGGATTATGCTCCCCAAGGGCTGCTTTTGACCCCTTTGTACAACCAACATTGAGGATTTGAGGATGTGACCACCTAGTGATCCTTTTGTCATTAAATTTAAAACACCCATTTTCCATCATTCTGTAGTTTAGTGTTTGGTTTGCTTCATAATTGGAACTGTTCTGAGACTCCTAAGATTTGTGCAGTTGTTGCATTGAAATGTCAAGTTAGTAAAACATATTAGTGCCAGATTTTTTTTCTCCAGCAGTAGCAAGTAACAGTAAACATGAAAACCGACCCATTACCAGCAGCTTTGTATGGAAAGAATGCACATGTGAGTCTTCTCATGGACTGTTTAACCCAGAGGCATTGAATAGCTCAACAAAGTAATTTAACACCTTTTAAGAGTATTCTTTCAGTGTTTCTTCCACATAAGCCTTGAATTCCAGGTTAAGATGCTTAGCCTTTATTCTACAAGAACTGACATTATTCTAGTCTAGCCAGTAGCAGTAGGTCAACAAAATTGAAAAGGTTTGATGGAGAGAAGAGTAATACCACTCAGGGTTCTGACCTGAATTGTTGGAAAATAGTACTATTCACAAAGCCAGAAAATACAGTTGGAGTACACCAGGTTTTATAGGGGCAATTAGAGTTGTAGTAGGGAGAGTACACATTCAGTTCAACTTAAAAGTTTAATTTGAGACAGCTGTGGTATATCTAAATAAACCTCAGACAGTTGGAAATAGGGAATGGAGTCGAGCATAGTGATCTAGCCATTAATTGACAATGTTGAGGTAATTGTGGATGTGTAGAATTGAACAGATTGCCCAGGGATTGTGTGTTTATGTAGGAAAAGCCAGTAACAATCATAGGCAAGAGCAGCACTGGTGAGAAGAAATGCAAATGCAATCATGATGGAATAGTGAAATGAACCATTCAGAAAGAATTAGAAGAGGTGTAAGTACACAGAAGCAAAGTAAGGACTGAAGAATGTTCATGAGCACTGATCATCAAAAGGGTGTCAGGATCTTTGCTAGAAAAAGTTGTGTTTACCTGTATGATACCTTTCCTCCTCTAAAAATGGAAAAGTAATTCAATGGCTTCCTACAGCTCTGGTCCCAGCAAAAATTGTGACTACCAACTGCCTCATACAGGATGGATCCACTTTCCCGGGGAGCTGTATCTGGCCACAGGATGCACATTTCTATTGCTTGCTTGAACTGAGGGATTTTTGCAGCAATATTAAAGTATTTAGGCATCATGCTGTGATTTCAGATTTTCCAGTGATTCTAACTCCTGATGACACTTCAGCTAATAAAAGTTGTCCACCAGAGCTACTATGGTTTATTGTACAACTATATGTGACTGTCTTTAAAAATTAAATATAAGCACCTCTATTTGCATCTGTTCGAGTCCCAGCAGCTATTTCTTACCAGTGATTTAGGTAGAAAGAAATGTCTTGGCTACATAACCTATGGAGCAACCAAGTCATCCAGTATATTGTTAAAATATTTAAAGTTCACTTTAAAATGAAAATTTTTCATGTGTCTTAAAGCCAACAATTTTTAATACCAAAATAAACTTCCCCAAACATAAAATGAAAGCATACTTATTAGGCATTGGGGCAGCACAGCCAACCTGTAGCAGGAAGCAGATTGTCCCTATCCTCTTGTTAGTACAAAGACAACAGTAGGTGGGACGTGATGAACATCTATCTGGAGATTGTTTTGATAAATCATAGGTTTGTAGAAGAGATGGAGTTTGCTGAAGGGCCATTCTGTCATCTATCTACTAGGTTAGCTTAGTAAATGAGGCCTTGAAACTGTAGCTTTATGGCTTCAACCTTTGGCCTATAAAACATTTTTTTCATATCTTATAAGGAAAAAATTCTTACACCTTGAGACAAAATGCATTCTGGTGTTTTCTGTATAGTATCACTTTTTAATGTTGGGTACAGACTGCTAAATTGAATTTACTTCCCACAATTTGAACTGTACTGCCTTAAAAGCTTAGCCATTGGGCAGAATGACTTGTAAATACTAAAACATGAAGGGACAAAATTGTTCTGAGAGGCTTATGACATAATAATCCAAGTTAAGCCTCATTCTTCCTAGCCTCTTTATATAATTATTTTCAGCAGACCTAAATTTAAATAAGCATTAATCAGAAAACAAAGATCAGAAGTGCTGGTCACCCCTCAAAAGGTTAAAGTAACAAGTTCACAGACTCAAAAACCATGTAACAAAATAATCTGTTTTAAGAGCAAATATAAGAATTCAGACATTAAAAAGATAAGAGATGGGAAGTAAGCTTGGCAGAGTATAAAATGAAGATGTGAAAAACTGGAAAAATGAAACCTTGTAAAACAAAATGTAAGCAAGGCATTGAGAAAATAGGCTGGAGAAAATTAAAAATGGAGAATAAGAGCTGAGATAAAAAAAATCCTGCACTGTATAATTGACATTCCTGATGCGAACTGTTAGCAAATCAAATTTTTAAAAATTCAAATAGAAAAAATTCCTGAAACAATAAAAACCTATCAAGAAATATCCTGGTGTGTTTAAGAGAAAATATCAAATCATTCATAGGGAAAAATCAAGGTCTCAGATCTTACAGCATATTTCATGGGGCAGTGACTGTGCCAGGAATTTTATACCCAACCCAAGTTGTCTTTAAAATATAAAGGGAGCAGACATTCTCAAGGATGCAAAAACTTAAAAGTTACTTCAGAAAGAACTGTGATCTATGAAATTAGCCGAGCAAGAAATGAATCAAATTAAGGACATAGGAAAAAAGTAGTAGTAAAAGGAGTGGTCGTGAATATTGTAGAAACTTCCAATAAATATGAGAAATGGTTTAGTATTTGAACATTGTCTATATAGGAATAATACAGCCAGGAAGGAGAGAAACTCTGTGCTAATTTCATTTCTCATAATAGGAATCATATATACCATCTAATTAAAATAATTGTCCTCAACTTAGAACTAGGTTCTCATAAAAAATTTTAAAGTTGAGCATTTTGTCACCTTCATATTTTTCTTGTTAAATCCAAGTAAAATTAATTTGCTATATTTACTCAATACAGCACATGAGCCCACTTTTTACATATGTCTCTATTTAAGGAGAGATGGCTGGAATGAATAAAATTCTCCAGATAATAGTATTTATTTCTGGCTGATGGACTATTAAATGTTTTAGCTCACCTTATTTTTTTAAGTAAACATTTAAATTATCCTGTAAAGGAAAATGAATTTGGAGTTCAAAGCTTTTTCATAAGCTTACCTACACATTTTATATATTATTTGTTGGAAATGTAAATTGGTAACCACTTTTCTGGATGGTGATTTGGCACTATGTCACAGGAATCTTGGGATTTTTATCCTTTTTACCTAATAATCCCATGTGTAAGAAGTCACCATAATATAAAAGCAAACACAAAAACAGCTCTACCCCAGAAATAAAAGTAGACTACTTACACCATATACAAAAATAAAAAGTGAATTAAAGACAAACCGAAATATAAGACCCGAGGCCATAATCCTCCTAGAGGAAAACACAGGAAACAAACATGGATGTGGTCCCAGCCATGTTTTTTTAAATATGTCTCATAAGGCAAAAACAAAAGCAAAAAGGAACAGATGGTACTACATCAAAACTCTTGCACTGCAAAAGAAACCACCTACAACAAAAAGGCAATCTACTAAATAGGGAAAATTATTTGTAAATGATATATCCAATTAAGGGATTAATATCTAAAACATATCAAGAACTCATACAAGTTAGCATCAAAGAAACAAGTTAAAAATGGAGGACATGAATAGGTGTTCCTCCAATGGGGACATACAAGTGGTCAACAGACACATGAAAAGATGCTCAACCTCACTGATCAGGGAAAAGCAAATCAAAACCACAATGAGATCATCTGTCGGAACAGGTATTATCAATAAATCAAGTGTTGGCAAGGATGTGGAAAAAAGGGAACCTCTGCACTCTTGGTGGGATTATAAATTGGTACACCCATTATGAAACATTACAAAGTTCCTTCAGAAATTAAAAATAGCTGATGTGACCCAGGAATTTCACTTCACTATTGGATATGTATCTGAAGAAATCCAAAGGATTTATTTTAAAAAGGTATGTGCATCCCTATGTTCACTGCAGCATTATTTACAAGAGGCAGATAAGGAAGCAACCTAGGTACCCATTGACAGATGAATGGATGAAGAAGATGTAATGCATATATACAATGGTACAATGGAACTTTTTACTTAGCCATAATAAAGAATGAAATCTCGCCATTTGGGACAACATAAATGGACTTCAAAGATATGCAAAGTGAAATCAGAAGAGAAAGACAAATACTGTATTATTTCACTAAGACATTAAATCTAAAAACAAAAAACCATAAACTCAACAAAAACAAACTCAGATACAGAGAGCAAACTGACAAAGTTTCCAGATGAGAGGGGGCATTGGAGTGGGATGAGTGAAAAAAGTGAAAGGGATTAAGTAGTACAAATTGCCAACTATAAAAATAGTCATGGAGATGTACAGTGTAGGGAACATGGTCCATTATATTGTAATAACTGTTGTCAGATGGGTACTAGACTTACCTTGGTGATCACTTCATAAGATATAAATGTCTAATCACTATGTTTTACACCTTAACTAATATAATGTTTGTACACTATAACTGGAAAAAAAATCCTAATAAATAGCTTTAACCCATCAACATTTTACATATACTTTTATATATTTAAAAAAAATAGTAAAAATGTTCATCTCAGGGTATTGAACAAATAAATTACACAAATAGTACACAATTAATACTCATGGGAAAATATTGTCTTTATGCCATTAAACATTATACAGAACACTGCATATAACTGAATAATTTTTGCCCTTTTCAACTGCTCTGCAATGAATTTCAATAAAAAACTTTGTAAACTTGAAATTTCTATGAAATGTTTGCAAATTTGCCCTGACTGGTGTGGCTCAGTGGGTTGAGTGTCATCCGGCAAACCAAAAGTCCACTGGTTCGATTCCTGGTCTGGACACATGTCTAGGTTTTGCGCGTGTACCAACACATACATTACAAACTTAAGAGCTTTCTATTTTTCAACTAGGAACAGTTTTTTTTTTTTTGCCAATTATTCAACATTGACGATCCTGAAGGAGGGACAAGTGAGATGCTGAAAATTACAGTATACAACACCGTCTTGTATAAGCAAAACCTACGTTCACTGAAGTTTATTGCCCATTAAATATCTTGTCAAGTCATATGGTGCTTTCCTTTAGGAAGGAAGGCTGAGTTGGGGTGGTCTCTAGTCACAGACTGTTTTCTTTTTAATGAAAACTTCAAATATACTCAAAAGTAAAATGAGCTGAACACCCTGTACGCCTCATAACTCTAAAACCTGAAATGGAGATGAAATACCTGAAGACGAACTTTTAAAGAAAATCTTCAATGTTCCAAGTCACATTTTAACACAAAAGCATACACTGGACCAGGTTTCTCATTAACAAATAAGTTAACTCCAACACTTAGGATTCTTAGGGATGCTGAAGCTTTAATATGAAAAAAGTAGCAGTAAATACACCTGATCTTAATTTAACATTTAATAAATACCTTTTCAGGGCTGTAAATATAGCAGGAAACCCCTCAACCTCCTGCATTAGATTTCAAGCATCTTCCATGTTGGAAAATATGGCAAAAGCCCAGGAAGTCTCCTATTTTAAGTAATGCATATCTGAGGAAGCAGAACAAAGATAGTACACTCACTGTCCATAAAATACATTTTACTTATTCTGCACATTTCCAAAGAAATCTTTAGCATCATTTTGCCTAAAATCCCTGGCAAATCTCCTTTAGGGATTTTTAAAAAATTATTTTACCTTAATGTACTAGTATCAAACAGCTAAAAAAAAAATCTACCACCAATCACACAAAAATTTTATTTCCAACTATAATTACAAATATTACTGGTAAACTTCATCATGGCAAGTGTACCTTCCAGGTAGCAGTTTAAGACTTTGAATGGTCTGACCAGTGTTTCTCAGCAGTTAAGAATTACCTTCTTTTAATTTTATTTGCTAGGATCAGTTTCAGTGTTTAAAACTCTCCTTTAAAAGATGTTTCAATTTTATTTCCGACATGTTTAACTGTGCTACCTTTGAAAACCACTTTATTGTTTTGCACCTTAGTCTTCTCAAATGATAAAATGGAGACAGCATTTGCTTCTATCAACAGCACATGGGCCCTGGCTAGGTACCTCAGTTGGTTAGTGTCATCCCAATACACCAAGACTGCAGATTCAATCCCCAGTCAGGGCACATGCAAGAATCAACCAATGAATGCATAAGTAAGTGGGACAAGAAATCGATCTCTCTAAAAAAAAAAAAATTGCATATGGGTGTTGAGTCCAATAAAGTAAGGGACACCAAAAAAACCCCTTGAATTTCTAAAATTATGTCTATGAGAATATACTCACTGAGAGTAAAATAAGTCTGAACTTTTACATTGTATTTCCACCATCTAAACCAGATAAATTAACCAAATCTGACTCTTGTCAAAAAGATTTATTAACTTAAAATAGAATTACTTCAAATATCTTCTGTTCAAGTTTGAATATTTTCAATATACAAGAATGGAAAAGAAAAAAATCTGGATATTCAGGTTGTAGTTTTATTTTATTTTTTTTTACCTTTTAAAAAGTTTTTGGCACTACAAGGTTCTGTAAAGAATAGAAGTGACAAATTTAAAACACATGAAAGTCTTTCCTAATTCTTAAGAACAATATATAAAGTCTGAAGCAACCAAAGTATGAATACAGCTAATAGAAAATAAAGAATGTAATTTTTAAAATTCTCTCTTTATACAATTCATCAAGGTTAAACAAAACATAAAATTCCCTTAAAAATAGGGTAATAAAATAGATGAAATTTGTATCACTCAATTTGGTGATACTAGTAAAAACTATAGTTCATATTTATATACAAATAATACAGTTCTTAAAAACAGTCTTAGAATTTAAATAAGCTATCTAAACGTGTTAAAAGTTTAAATCAGGACCTGATTTGTTTTGCTTTCCATTAAATGTCACTTTTTCTGCTGAATGGAACTGACATTGAGGTACGGATACCCTTGAGACAGCAGGATTGGCTGGTTGCTGTGCATCGGTAGACCAGCTGAAAGAAAACGGACTTGCATTACTCCGACACGTTTCCTCTTGGTGGGTGGGGACAACGCTCTCTACACCGACGGGCAGCACATCTGTCTGTTGGACACAACACAGACGGGAAACTGAAAGGCTTATGCCTGTTTGTCTGATAATCCCTTAGAATTAACTTGTAGCTATTCTCTTTTCTATTTATATAGTAAATATGGGATGACACATGTCAAAACACTTGGCTGGGGGGAGAAGGAGGGAAGGGAAATGCAGGTATTCATGAAAGCAAAGAGAAAAAAAGAGATGGAGGGGAGGAATCAAGAAGAACAAACCCACCAGGGAAGAACTTCAGACTCTCCCCACTAAAACAGCTTGTATGACCAACAGTAACTTCCCTCAGCCCTACTTCTTTGCTAGAAGACAAAAGCAGTCATAGTCAAGGTTCTGCTCATCTATAATAGAGGGGATGCCTCATCAGTGCATGAATAGCTGAGGAAGACTGAATGTACCTGACAGTCATACTATACTAGTGGCTTCCCCTTAAAATTATCACTTCATTCACTCAATATATCTTGAGTATATTTCTTTACTTTCTTGAACTCCTAAGTTTCTGTTTTTTTAAAATATTTTATTTATTTATTTTTAGAGAGGGGAAGGGGAGAAAGAGGGAGAGAAACATCAATGTGTGGTTGCCTCTCACATGCCCCCCACTAGGGACCTCTACTGCATCCCAGGCATGTGCCCTGACTGAGAATCAAACCTAAAACCCATTGATTCACAGGCCGACACTCAATCCACGGAGCCACTCCAGCCAGGGATTGAACTCCCAAATTTAACTGTAATAACTATGACTCTAGTTTTCTTAACTATTTAGGTTAACCAAGAGCTCAAGGCCAGACTCAGGCATTCCCTGTTGGAACTGAGATACCTATGAGGCAAGCAGGCTAGATGAAATGTTCCAAGTTCCTTGGCATTCTCTTTAGTTTGTAATAACCATTACTTAGATTAAAGCCATTACTGGTACATCAGAACCAATAGGATATAGTGAAGTTTAATGTCATTCAAATCTTAGTTTTATTAAACAAATATGACCATGTCACTACTCGACTCAAAAATGTTAGGGTCTGACTTCATATTAAACTGAGTCCAAACTCTTTTATGATATGGCCTCAGCCTACCTTCTCTAGTCTCATCACCTATACATCTTTCCCATTTACCTCATACTCTAGTCCTAGTATTTTCTCTTCTCTTTTTCCCTCATGCCAGGAAGAACTAAGAGACTCTGAATATATTATTCCTTCACCCCCTCCCCGCTCTCACCTCTAGAAAATCTCTAGGGAAAAAATCCTGAATCTCTTTCAAGATCTAGTTCAGCCCTCATGCATGTGGCTCAACTGGCTGGGCACTGTCCCACAAAGCAAAGGATCACCAATTTAATTTCTGGTCAGGGCACAGGCCAGGGTTGTGGGTTTGGTGTCTGGTTGAGGTGTTTATGAGAGGCAACCAGTCGATGTTCCTCTCTCACACTGATGCTTCTTTTCCTCTCTTTCTCCCTCTCTTTCCCCTCTCTCTAAAAATAAATACAAATTTAAAAAATGTTTCCATTAAAAAAAAAAAAAGATCTAGTTCAAACGTAAAAATCTTGGGTGATTTGATCCCCACTGCCCATATTCTGCTCTCTCTGCCAGAGCAACATTAACTGATTCCTTTAAGCCCCTATTCTCGTTTATTTTACATTTCTGGCTCTCCTAATACAATGTGCATTAAGTGTGGAGGTTTTATTTAATTCTTGCTTGAACAACAAAACCCTAGCATAGTCTAACACACAGCATGCTCTCTCAATAAATGTTTACTGAGTACCTGAATTTTCACTCTTTGATCCTGGCCCTTACAAAGGCTTCTTTGTCCCAAAACAAAACCCACCCAGCCTGTTAAGAAATTTGTAAGCAATGGTACCTTGAGTGTAGAAAGGTTTGTTGGGCTGAAATCTGGCATTTCCCTGATGCATGAAGTTTTGATGCAAACCATAAGGCCACGAAGCTGGGACAAGTGGGAAATGGGGACGTGGGGCATGTTCCCAAGGAATTGGAGGATTTAGTCCTGGAAAGCCTGGCTCTGCATTTCAATAAGAAAGAAAAGATATATTTTAAAACATCAGCTTTTGTTCACTCATATATTCCTTCATTCCACAAAGATTTATTGAGTACCTATAACTGGCCAAGAACTATGCTAAATGCAGAAGATACAAAAACAACATTTTTTTAAGACTCAAACATTGTAATTGTGCCCAAATTATTCAAACAGGAGACATAAAAAAAGACATATACAATAATATGTGGTAACTGTTGTTAACAAATCAGTAGAAGGTGTTCCTAAGAGGGAACTAAACAAGTTTTTCGAGGATAAAGGTTTTCCTAAGATGACTGACTAAACTGGGTTTTAAGCTACAAGGAACAAGTTAGGGAAAATGGGGCAATTGAGGGCATTTTTGAACAAAAGGAATAGCAGTATAAAAGCGAGAAAGCAGGAAAGTGCAGCAATTTTGGGAATCTTCAAAACACCTGACAAAATAGAAATAGGGGTAAAGGAAGGAAGTGGTAACGGAAAAAGCTGAACAGGTAGGTAGGATCTATATTTCAAAAAACCTTAGTGCATCATTAAGGAGCTTGTATTTTACCCTAAAGACAATGAATACCAACTATCCTAGAATTAATTATAACTTGGCCGCAAAAGAAATTCAATTTATTGGAAGCTGAGACACTGTGTACATAATGGCTGACAACTAGGGCTTTGAAGCCAAACAGGTTTAAGTTTGAATCTCAGTTCGAAAAATTACTCTGGTTCAATATGAACCTCAAGTTGTTGTGAGGATTAAATTAGATAAAAGAATAAAAGTGGCTTGTATAAGTTGTGGCATATAAGTGGGAACTCAAAAAATACGACTCCTATCCTTTCTCTGACCCCCACCAACCTACTTCTCTTTAAGATGATCTTTCAGTGCTGTGCCCCCTGAATCTTCTGGATCATTTTTGGTGGGTTTTTTTTTTTCCTATTCAGGGTCACAGTGAAACAGGAAATAACCTGAAAGACACTACCCTTACTCATTCAACTTCCTACCAGGAACTGAAATTAGGAGATAAAGGACAGGAGGAGTAGAGAGCAAGAACACGAAAACCCCTATTAGCTGCATTCTTTTAAGCTCAGTCCTTTCAGGAGGCAACAAAAAAAATAAAGCGGCTGGTTTACCACAAATTCATAAAACCAAGTTTCAACTAAAAGCTGAAGCTGCAAGGGCTCAAAGTTAGTAATAAATGAGAGTAGGTATACACATCAAGATCTTGACGGATTGAGAAAGAATGTTTTAACATTAAAGGGTATTTTAAAGAATATATTCCAATCTCCCCTGGCCATTTTCACAATGAAATAGCTTCATAATACAAGTGATACAACCTCATTAAAGATAATTTCTGACAAAATTAGAGGTGATCAGGGTGGTATGGCCGTAGACAAAGTAATTTCAAACCTGAGGGGAAAACTCACATAATCTCCAACTCTAATGCAACCCCTATAATCATATTTTCATCCAGTCCTCCCATTTTTAATGAAATAGTAGTTTCAGCTGTAATATTAACTAAGAATTATACATCCAGTGGGAAGTGAGGATGGCTGGGGTGGGAGGAGTACTGGAGGGAAAATGGAGACAAGTATACTTGAACAACAATAAAAAAATAAAAAGAGTTATGCATCCATGAAACAAATATTTACTAATAGTTTACCATATAATAATAACATATGAATAATATATGTACCATGCATCAAGTACTGTACTGGACACTAGGCAGACAATGACAGGTAAGAAATAAGCCATAGTCTCTAGAAGTTCAGTCTAATGGGTTCTGCAGACAAGAGGCAATTTCATCACAGTAAGACAAGGGTTATGATATGGATATTAAGGAAACACGGAGAGAAAAGATACCTAATACAATTGGAGAACAGGATCAGCAAGAGCTAGAGGCTTCCTGAAGTAATTTAAATTTAAAAATGGAGAATGATACTTGAACAATGATTAAAATTAAAAAAAAAAATGGAGAATGAATGAGCTAGCCAAGCTCTGAAGCAAAGCAGGAGGAGATGAGAGTAAGCAAAAGTAATGGAGAAGATATTCCAGGTACAGGGAAAAAGTTAAACAATCAGGGGTAAGAGACAGTATATGTTCATCAGATACTAGTTCATTAAGGCTGAAACAGAGATCAGTTAGCGGTGGGGAGGAGGAGGACATAAAACTATAAAAACTGAGCCCTGGCTGATGTGGCTCAGTGGACTGAATGCTGACTGTGAATCAAAAAAAGGTTGCCGCTTTGATTCCCAGTCAGGGCACGTGCTTGGGGTTGCAGTCCTGGTCCCTGCGTTGGGGGTGTACGAGAGGCAACCAACTGATGTTTCTCTTACATATCAATGCTTCCCTCCCTCTCTTCTGCCTTCCCTTCCCCTCTCTCTGAAAATAATATCATTAAAAAAAAAACAACTAAGAACTTGAGCCAATATATCAAAGGTCAGGACACTGAGTCTGTCTTTAGGGTTATAAAGCTCAGTGACTATCCTGGTGCATGTCATGGCTCATACACAATAAACATTTGTTGAGTGACAGAAGCAGAGGCCACATTAGAATGGCCACGTATGCCATTACCTTTTGATATTGGAAATCTCAGTGAGTTCTCACATTCTGGCACTTCTGCTCAGCAAAATATATTATCTATATTGCTCAGAAAAAGGTCAGAGATACCTCCTACCCCAGTCCTCTAAAGAATAGCATTCTTTGTTTAAAATTATCACTAGAATTCTTATGAAAACTGATAAAGGGAAGGAACCAAGCTTTCAACGTACATTTCCCAAACAAACTACATTTCAGTATAATGAAGAATTTATAAGGAAAAGTTATTTATATAAGAATAAATGGTAAACAGAAAAATCATCACTTTACAACCCTTAGTGAAATAATGGATATCAGCAATAATTATCAATGGTGGCTAAGACCTATGTAAAAATTAATGAAGAACCTGATAATGGATAGAACAGGCTGATATCACCTAACTCAATCAATCTTAAGTCACTAAAAGAAGAACCAGTCAGTTCCTTCTGAAGTGCAGAAATAGGAAACATACAGGATCAACCAAGAAGTAAGAGTCTTCCCAACAACAACACGAAAAACTGGATTCTAATCCAGCCTCTGAACAGAACCACTTTACAGGAAACATAGGAACAACAGTACATATTAAACAATGCCACAAATATACAGTCAACACCAGAATGTGGAAATGCTCCTGTTTCTTCAATAAATAGTTAATATGAGGAAGAAAATAGTGAAGGGAATACAGTGTCTCATATTTTGTTAAAATACTCAAGCCAGAATTTTTTTTAACAGGATGAAGGAGTCAAATAAAATTATAGCAAATGTTGATAACTATTAAAGCTGGCTAACAGGGGGAGAGAGGGAGATTCATTATACTTTACTCTCTTTTTGTGTACATTTCAAATTTTCCATGATTAAGAGGTTTTAAAATAAAAATAATTATTACTAAAAAGCTGGATATAAAACTAGATATATATTATATGTGAACTATTTTCAAACATGTAAATATTAGAAAGTAAATGGAGGACAACACACCAAATATTACTTAATAATTATGTATAGGGATTAAGATTGTGAATAATTTTTTCAAATGTTCTATAATGAAAATTTATTATTTATAATAAAAAATTATTATTTTTAATGCTACTAAGTCTACCAGTATTTTTCATTTTAAAGAACTAATCCTTACTGACCAACAGTAAAGAGTCTAGGGCAAAGAACATAGGTTTAAAAGAAAGAAGAACTGGATTAAATCTTGGATCTACTATGATTAATTATGACAGCATGATAATTAAGTTACTTAACTTTTCAATTTCCTCAACTGTAAAATGAGTGTTAACAATACCTATACAAAGCAGTACTGCAGTCAAAATTTAAAATATTATGTATATTACCTCACTTAATATTCACAATATCCTGTGAGTTAGACAATGTAAACATCCCTATTTGACAGATGAAGCCAATGCACACAGAGATTAGGCAACAGCCCAATGCCACATAATAAATGGCAGAGCCAGGATTCAAATCCAAGCAGTCTGAATTCATAGCTCACACTTTTTTCTAATCCTATACTGCTCCCCACCTCTGCCCAAATATCACTTGCATTCTTTCGTTCACATTTATTTCCCCGGGTTCAACCAATAATATAAATCTCCCAACCTTTCTACAGACAGACACAAAAGAAGAAAAGAAAGGGTTACCCGAATTCCCCACTGCACCATTGTTCACCAGGGAATTTGGAGCCACAGTACGAGGCCAGTGTCCATCATGAGAGGAGTTAGGGATCGCCACAGGTCTGGCAGCAGGTTGTGCAAAGATGATGCTGGGATCATTCAGGCCAATATTGCTGGGGGCACTGCCTGGTGCAGAGTGGATCACTGGGCCATGGATAGGCCAAGATGGGGCAGGGATCTGGAGGGGATGCATTGGCAACAATCCCATACCATGCATGGGAGAATACTGAGCTGGTGGTGACTGGGGAAAGTTATACATCGGCATCTGGACCTGATGGGGGGGCTGGGCTCCCTGCTGAGGTGGGCCAAGCTTGGCTTGGGATCCTGGTTGGGATGCAGGCTGGGTAATGGCAGCGGATTGGGAAGAGTTCTGTGGAAATGGCGGGGGCTGAGGAGAATAAGATGGTGAATCAGACTGCAGAGGAAAAAAAATAGATTTTTAAATTAATTTATAAACATCTTAATTTTATAAAAGCAGTGATTATCAAAATACAAGATTATGGAGTTACTGCATTAAAACATTATAGAGCTTATGATATACATAACAAATAGTAGAACCCCATTTTACATGAAAGTAGAATTTTTCACAAGGTCCTAAAAGCCATCCTCACATAAGTATTACCTCATAAATCTTTTTACTACCCAAAGAAGAGACGGCCCAGACATCATTCCCATCATGTAGAATCCATACTTCCAACTATAACTAGACACTTACATCTAACTATCTCAGTCACTTTCATTCAGTCCCTCAACAAGTATTTACTAAGTGCCAGTTATGTACAGGGTATTGTTCTAGGAATCAAAAATACAATACTAACATGTATATTCTCATGGAACTTAAGGTTTATAGGGGAAAAGAGGTAGAGCAGGTAAAGATTACACAAGCAATCGCAATAAAGCATAATCATTACGGTGATAAAGAATGTAATAATGTATAGTGTATAATGAAATCAGAGTATGAACACCTCAACTGACTTTGGGAGAAGGGGGAGGGGCGGGGAGATAAGATGAAAGAAAGAGGAAACCAAGGAGAGCTTCCTGGAAAAAATGATGCTTAAGTTGAGACTCAAGGGCAAAAAGAAACCGGTCTGATTTAAAAAAGGATAGAGAGATATGGAGAAGGAAAGAGTGTTTCAGGCAGAGGGAACATGACTGAAAAATAAAAACACATGGCTTTTAAAGTAATTGGAATCTGAAAGAAGTCTGTTATTGTAAGGGAAAAGGAATGGAAGCTCTGAGGCTGAAAAACTAAATAGGACCAAGATAATGGACGGTTCCTACAGGACCTGTAGTTCAGACTCTATCTTGGGGGCACTGCGAAACAAACCACTGAAGGGTTTAAACTCTTCAGAAACACCACCAATCTGCATTTTAGAAAAAATATTCTGGCTTAATAGAATGAAATAGAGAACATTTTAAAAGATAAATAAATATAAGACTGTTGAGACTGTTTAAAAGGCTGCTATACATAATACAGGCATCCTGAGATGATGGCAGCCTGTGCTAGGCAAATACAATATAGAGACAGAGAGAAGAAAATGGCTATGATTTAGTTATCTTTTATATGCACAAACAGTGGGACCTGGTGACTGGATATGGGGGTTGAGTATGAGGGAGAAGTTCAGAAAACTAGATAGTGGAACATTCCATGAGATGGAGAACATAAGAGAAAGGCAAATCTAAGGAGTTGGAGAGAATATGAGGTACATTCTAGACAGGTTGAGTTTAAAGTGCTTTGTGAGACATCAGAATAGTAACGTCCATCAAACAGACTCTTCCCTAATGTCAAATGAAACAGACTGCTAGAAGCAGAGAATGTTAGAGGCAGCACAGCGAAAGTGATTCAGAGCACAGGTTTTAGAGACAGCTTGAGGGTTCAAGTTTTATTTCCAAGTATCTGTTGACCTCAGGAAAGAAACTCTAATCTGTTTCTTCACTTGTAAAATATAAATAACAGAATCTACCTCATAGGTTTTTGTGAAGATTAAACAATACATGTGGAAAATATAAACACCAAATTCAGGATAAGTAGATACATTTTAGTGGGCTCCTATATATTTTTCCAAGACTCTCCCTATTACTTGTTTTCAAATGCTCTAAGTATGTTTTCTAAAGTAAAGATCACATCAGATTTTTAGTATGTTTAAGAGTTAACAACTTTGAAGCTACATAGACCTGGGTTTGAATCTTTTTAATTTCTTATTCTCAGTTTCCCAATTTGTAAAATTAGTTCATACTAATACCTACCACTTCACAGGGCCATTCAAAGAATTAAATTTGATTAAGTGTCAAGTACTTAAAGCAGTGTCAGGTTCAGAGTAAAAATTCAATTAGTATTAATTAAAGAAGGTGAATACAGATTCAGACAAAAGAATAACTCAACAAAGTTAATATGAAACCAGAGAATCTGAATTCTAATTCACTACTCTCCTACAGGGTATATATTTTACTAGGTATCCATATCAGCTATAAGAAGACCAAAGTTTCAAGCAAGTGAAATGCCATATGTGTATTGCCCTAACACTACTAACCCCCAATACAGCTCAATTTTTGTGTCTTTTTAAATTAATGGTACCGATATTTTTCCACTAGGCAAAGCCTAAAACCTCAAAGTCATCACCTTATTTTAATCTAACAAACTTGTCAGTTATTTTACAAATAATAAAGCAGGTTCAATGATGTTAAGGAATTTGCTCATACATATTAACACAGATGTATATTACCATAAAAGTAATACTCCTTTCTAACTCATAGCTTTAGCAAGGACACTTCTACAAAGCACTGTGTAATCTAGAAGACTGAATTTACCAGTCTGAAAAATCAGCCCCATCATCCACCCAAAATAGTGCTATCTTCCTGCCAAGACTAACCAATTTGCAGGCACAGTACTTACACATTCTGAGGACTGTCTAGTCCTTAGGGACTGATCACCCTGTTGCTGGGATGAACTAGCCACTTGTTGGGCATTTACAAGGTTGCGGACCAGCTGGGCTGCTAAGAGAAAACATCAGAAAGGAAATCAAAAGATAAAATAGCAGAAAAATGATAATCTATAAGAGTCTCAAGTCTCTCTGAGATTTTAAAACTTGGACTTTTAAACTCATGATGTTAACAAAGGACTTAGAAGAACTAATTTAAAAGAAAATGCTATTTTTTGATCCTGATCATTAAAAAAATCCACTGGTCCTAGAAAGCAGAACAAATGTAAAATTACTTTTCTACAATTAAGAAGATACCTTCTGCAATAAGAATCTGAATAACTGAAAATCATTACTTTTAACTTATTCTATTTTTTAATATGTTTTATTAGTGTCGCAAGTTCGATTCCCAGTCAGGGCACATGCCTGGGTTGCAGGCCATGACCCCCAGCAACCACACATTGATGTTTCTCTCTCTCTCTCTCTGTCTTCCTCCCTTCCTTCTCTAAAAATAAATAAATAAAATCTTTTAAAAAATGTTTTATTGATTATGCTATTACAGTTGCCCCATGTCCCCCTTCTTTCCCCTCTACCCTGCACACCCTCTCCCACCCACATTCCCCCTTTAGTTCATGTCCATGTGTCATAATTATAAGTTCTTTAGCTTCTACATTTCCCATACTACTCTTGCCCGCCCCCTATTTTTTACCTACCATCTATGTTACTTATTCTTGGTACCTTTTCCCCCCTTCTCCTCCTCCCACTCCCCTGTTGCTAACCCTCCATGTGATCTCCATTTCTGGGGTTCTGTTCCTGTTCCAGTTGTTTGCTTAGTTTGTTTTTCTTTTTGTTTTAGGTGTGGTTGTTAATAATTGTGAGTTTGCTGTCATTTTACTGTTCATATATTTTTTTAAGATTTTATTTATTTATTTTTAGGGAGGGAAGGTGGGGGGAGAGAGACAGACAGACAGACAGACAGACAGACAAACATCAATGTGCGGTTGCTGGGGGTTATGGCCTGCAACCCAGAAATGTACCCTGGCTGAGAATCAAACCTGGGACACTTTGGTTCCCAGCTACTGTTCATATTTTTTATTTTCTTTTTCTTAGATAAATCTTTAACGTTTCATATAAAAACTTGGTGATGATGAACTCCTTTAACTTGACCTTATCTGGGAAGCACTTTATCTGCCCTTCCATTCTAAACGAAAGCTTTGCTGGTTAGAGCAATCTTGGATGCAGGTCCTTGCCTTTCATGACTTGGAATACTTCTTTCCAGCCCCTTCTTGCCTATAAGGTCTCTTTTGAGAAATCAGCTGACAGTCTGATGGGAACTCCTTTGTAGGTAACTGGCTTCTTTTCTCTTGCTGCTTCTAAGATTCTCTCCTTATATTTAATCTTGAGTAATATAATTATGATGTACCATAGTGTGTTCCTCCTTGGATCCAACTTCTTTGGGACTCTCTGAGTTTCCTGGGCTTCCTGAAAGTCTATTTCCTTTGCCAGACTGGGGAAGTTCTCCTTCGTTATTTGTTCAAATACATGTTCAATCTGTTGTGCTTCCTCTTCTCCTTCTGGCACCCCTATAATTCAGATGCCGGAAGGTTTAAAGTTGTCCTGGAGGTTCCTCAGCCTCTCCTCATTTTTTTGACTTCTTGTTTCTTCATTCTTTTCTGAATGTTTCTTTCTTCCTTCTGCTCCAAATCATTGATCTGAGTCCCAGTTTCCTTCCCATCACTATTGATTCCCTGTACATTTTCCTATATTTCACTTAGTGTAGCCTTCATTTTTTCATCTAATTTGCAACCAAGTTTAACCAATTCTGTGAGCATCCTGATCACCAGTGTTTTGAACTGTGCATCTGATAGGTTGGCCACCTCTTCATCACTTAGTTGTATTTTTTTTAGTTGTATTTTTTCTGGAGCTTTGGTCTGTTCTTTTGTTTGGGCCTTTTTTTTTTTGGTCCGGTCGTGCCTGTTACATAGTGAGAGAAGGCTCCATCCAAGATGGCGGAGCATTAGGTGTTCACCAGTGCTGGGTATCCCGAGTTGCTGGGTTGTGATACTGTATGTGGGGCAGGGGTCCAAGAGGGAACAATGGCACTTGCTCTGCTCTCTGCCAGATTTCAGTCACTTCCCCCACTTCCCCCAAGCAAACTGGGCCCTTCTGGTGCTAATTCTCAGTGGGTGAGCTTGTGTACATTCTAGGACCCTGAAGGTCTCTCCAACAAACTTTCCTGTTAAGCTGGGAGTTCTCACTCCCCCTTTATTTCACCTGGTTTATCTGCACTCGAATGGGACCGCCTGGTCAGCCAGCTGCAGCCTTGCACACCCAGTTCCACAATCCACCACCTCGCTGGGTCCTAGAGCTACCGCCTTGCCACGAGTCCTCTCTGTCCAGTTGCCCAACTCCACCCCTCCTACAGGTCTGGATGGATGTTTCCTTAACTCCTTGGTTGTCGGACTTCCATACAGTTCAATTTTCTGTCAGCTCTGGTTGTTTTTTGTTTTTAAAGTGTTGTTGTCCTTCTTTTGGTTGTATGAGGAGGCACAGTGTGTCTACCTATGCCTCCATCTTGGCCGGAAGTCCTATTTTTTTCTTTCAATAAACTCTTACTTGAGTTTTTAATTCTTAAAATTCCTTAAGAAATATAAAAGGAACAGATCTCGCCCTGACTGGTGTGGCTTAGTTGCCTGGACATCGGCCCAGAAAGTGAAAGGCTGCTGTTTCAATTTCTGGTCAGGGCACATACCTGGGTTGCAGGTTTGATCCCTGTTTGGGGAGTGTATGAAAGACAACTGATCAATGTTTCTCTCTCACATCAATATTTTTCTCCTTCTCTTTCTCCCTCCCTTTCCCTCTCTCTAAAAACAAAATCTTTTAAAAACTAAAGTATAAGAAACGAATTTCCCTCTCTCATAATAGCAGTGAGAAGGGAGAGAAATTCCCCTATGTTCCCCAAAGAAAACTTCTCATTAACTTTTGAGGGGAAAAAATTAACTTCCATTAATTTTTATATTGAGAGAAAGAGTGTGTGATTCAAATCCGAATACTTAAAGGGGATTGATTGAATACAACAGACCACTAAAACCTAGAAAGTTCACATAAAAATACTGTTCAAAATAAAAGCCTGTCTAAATTTTATCTCTTTTAGAAATTATAAGGTCCAAAACCATGCAGCTAGGTTTGGAATAGAAAGGATTTAGGGTCCTTAGAATGGCATCAACATAAATTACTTCATTTCCACCAGAAATTACTTTAACCTTTTTATTTACCTGCCACACTGCTATTCCTCTGACGGGCCAGTTTGACCTCTGGACACTCTCTTCGTACATGTCCTGCATCTCCACATATAAAACATCTGAGGTCTCGAGAGTCTCTGAAGTCTCTAGTATCATGGAGGTCTCGGGGATCAAGGTCTCGGGAGTCTTTCTCCTCTTCATTCCCTTCCTTCTCTTCTTCACTGTCTTTCTTCTTTACTCTAAACAGTAAACTGCTGATACCAATAATGTGGGGCTAGGGACTTGTAAACTGAGGGAGTCACAGAACAAACTAATATACAAGAGTCTCACAATTAAAGTGACTAATATGCCCATGTTTCATACATCTTTTTAAAGGCAAAGGAACTCACATTTATAGCACACCTACTCACATGGCAAAAACTGGGTATTCTAGTACTTTCATAGTAAAATATCAAATTAAAAAAATTTTAAAAGGATCTGTTTAATCTTCTAACAATCCTTAGAGGTTGGTACTTATTATCTTCATTTTACAGTGGAAGAAACTGGGGCTTAAGGAAGATTAGTATCTTACCTAAATTTAATAGTCAGTAAAAAACAGTGATAGAGACTAGGGAGCTTGTTCTGCCTGAAAAGTTGTAAGTTCTTTATAGCAGGCAAGATTTGATGACTGAACAAGGAATTTTCCTGGTCTATTAAACAGAATATATACAGAGAGAACACAAGGAAGTATTTTTCATAGATATATATTTTAGCAGTACACAAAACGCATATTCCTAAGATAAATGTCATATACCTCACAGTATATATCTCAAATATTCAGTTAATTGTATTTCAATTATTGGTTTGTATGACTGTGAAATCCTCAGCCAGAACCCATTCTTGGGTCTTGGTCATTCTTGTCTTGGCTCCTAGCACAGTTCCCAACATATAGCAGGTGTCAATAAAAAACAAATTGACATTTAATAAGTAAACAAATGAACGTTATGAGACATCATGGTACCACAAATAAATCTCACTCTATTATAAAATTCCACTAAAATATACATTTACTAAAATCCAATTTAAAGCCCTGAACTTTCTCACTTAAACATTTTTGAACACAGTTATAGCTATAATTGACCTCAACTTTAATTTCCCTGTAATGCTGACACAAAATTATTTGCCAACCTTCTCCTTTTAGGGCAGTCTTTCATGTAGTGGCCTATTTTTCCACAAACACGGCAACATCGATCATTGGGAGCCAGTTCTCCATCTGTTAATACTCTAGAATCAAAGAAGTACTCCTAGAGAGAAAATACAACTTTATTAGAAAAAAAATCACTACAAACTTATAAATACAAATGCTAAGGAGACCAAGATGCAGAAGTGGTTAAAAAAAAAACAAACAGGAAATAAATATCAACAAATAGCTCAACTCAACTAAAACAACATGAAAATGATATTCATGAGAAACAAAATGAATAAAAGCCAAAAAAAGAGACAAAAAAGGAGATTCAGAATTATCAGCATCAATATCACTTTACATCCACGATATTTTCTCATTCATCTGTAGCATCTCTGCATAGTATCTCAATATAGTAGATGCTATTTTAATCTTTATTTTATACTTGAGGACACTTAGCCTCAGAAAGGTCATTTGCTCATAGTAGAAAAGCTAGTATGGCAGATAAACGAAGGATTTAAAGCAAAGTATGCCTGACTACAAAGATCATGTTTATTGCTATAGCCTGGTATAGCACTTCTGGAAAGGAATGATTCTCTGTATAAAAGAGCTCTATGTAAATAAGAAAATCATCTGAATTATTTAAAATATAACTGGATTTGCATAAAAAAGTCAAGAAAATATAACATTTTATTATATGAAGCAGGGTGTATCTAAAGAGGTAGGGAAACACGTAAATCATTTTCCAAAGTCTTAGAAGAACCACATTCATTTTTGCTTTATGCAAGTACCTTGCTTTCCTTTAGCTTTGTTTTGCACTATTACAAAGACTAGTTTGTCCTGACAGTACCCGTATCTCTGAAAGGCAAGAAAACATACCCACTTAGTGCTCTTCAAATCTATCTAATGCCAGGGATAAAAGTAGAAGATGACAAACTCACTAGGATGCCTATAATAATAAATATTGGTGAGGATATAGAAAAACTGGAACCCACATATATTGCTGGTGGAAATGTAAAATAGCACAGCTGCTTTAGAAAACAGTTTAGCAGCTCCTAATGAAAAGTTTACATGAGTTTTTCAAAATGAACCACCAATTCCACTGTTAGGTATATATAGCCCCAAAATGAAAACACACATACAGACAAAAATGTGTACATAAATATTCACAGCAGTATAGTATTACTTGTAATAGCCAAAACTAAAAAACACACAAATGTCCAAAAAGTGAATGGATACATAAAACGTGATATATCCATTCAACCACAAAAAGGAATTAAGTTCTAGTACATGCTACAACATGAATGAACCCTAAAGACATTATATTAAAAGAAAGAAGCTAGTGAAAAAAAAGGCTATACATTCTGATTCCATTTATATGAAATATCCAGAACAGACAAACCTACAGAGACAAAAACTAGATTAGTGGTTTGGGAAGTGGGAGAGAAAAGGAATGGGATTTGATTGCTAATGGGGACAGGGGCTTCCTTGAGAAAGAACAAAATGTCCTAAAATTAGATTTTGGTGGTGAAGCACAATCCTACATATATACTAAAAACCACTTTACTGCTCACTTTATATGGGTGAACCATACAGTATATGAATTATAGTTCAATAAAGCATTATTTTAAAAAATTACTCACTTGCTACTGATAAAATCAATGTAGCTAAATAAAATCATCATCATATTTTCTGCCACGACAAAATGAAGGCCTTTTTCTTCTTTTTTCTTTTTTTTTTTTTTACATTTTAAAAATTTTTTTAAAGATTTTATTTATTTACTTTTAGAGAGAAGAGAAGGGATGGAGGGAAACATCAATGTGTGGTCACCTCTCATGTGCCCCCTACTGGGAACCTGGCCTGCAACCCAGGCATGTGCCCTGACTGGGAATCACACCGGCAACCATCTGGTTTGCAGACCCACGCCCAATCCACTGAGCCACACCAGCCAGGGCAGCCTTTTTCAATGCACCCAGTTGATTAAGGCAGAAACCTAGGAAACATCCTGAACCACTTTTCCTTCACCTGTACTTAATCACCAAATTGTATCCATTCTATTTCTGAATCTCTTTATCCACCCAGTTAAGGTGACCTGGACTTGGGGTCAGCAACTTTTCTATAAAGTGCCAGATAGTAACATCTGGTCAAGATGGATTAGTAGGTAGAAACGCTTCCCCTCCTCGCCCAACCACAAAAAGAATTACAACTAAACCTAAAAACGAATACTCCCAGAACTGTTAGAAAATCGAATTGTATGGAAGTCCACCAACCAAGAACCTAAAGAAGGCACATGCATCCAGATGGGTGCTCTTTTGACAATAGGCCACGCTATGAAGACAAAGTCAAAGCAGCTCTAATACTCAGAAACAAACATAGGGACACTGCCAATTTGAGGAGATAAAAGAAATATGGCCCAAATGAAAGAACAGAACAAAACCCCAGAAAAAGAACTAAAAATGGAGACAGCTAACCTATCTGTGATAAGATGGGCAGACACAGGCAGCAAGGGCAGAGAGGACTCAAGGCAAGGAAGTAGCTGATGAACTGGGCAGACCACATTCTCATTTGGATAAACCAGGAGGAACAACTGGGGAGAGAAACAGACCATGCAACCCAGGGTTCCAGTGCCTCAAAAATAAAGCCTCAGAATCTCTGGATATAAAGTCCCCTGGGGGTTGTGGCAGCAGGAGAAACTGCCAGTCTCTTGAAAGCAGGACGAGAGCCAAGCAAGTGGCATTGTTCCCTCTCCGACCTGCCCCCAATAGCACCACAACACAGCAAAGTGGATTTCCCTGACCTGGTGAATACATAAGGCTATACCCCTTATAATGTAACAGGTGCACCAAAGAAATATGGCCCAAATGAAAGAACAGATCTAAGCTCCAGAAAAAAATATACAGGAAACCAACACTGAAGGGAAGGAAACTGCGACTCAAATCAATGATCTGGAACAAAGGAAATAAAACATTCAACTGTAACAGAATGAAAAAACTATTCAAAAAAAATGAGAAGATTAGGTACCTCTGGAACACCTTTAAACTTTCCAACATCTGAATTACATGGGTGCCAGAAGGAGAAGAGGAAGAGCAAGACATTAAAAACTTATTTGAAGAAAAATAATGAAAGAAAATTTCCCCAATCTGGCAAAGGAAATACGCATACAAGCCCAGAAAGCCCTGAGAGTTCCAAAGAAGTTGGACCCAAAGGGGAACACAACACACCAAGGCACATCATCATTAAGCTACCAAAGATTAAAGATGAAAAGAGAATCTTAAAAGTAGCAAAAGGAAAGGAGACAGTTACCTAACAAAGGAGTCCCCATAAAAACGTCAGCTAATTTCTTAAAAAAACAAACAAACGAACAAACAAAAAAAACAAAAAACCTGGCTCGTGTGGCTCAGTGGATCGAGTGCCAGTCTGCGAACCAAAGGGTTGCTGGTTCAATTCCCAGTCAGGGAACATGCTTGGGTTGCGGGCCAGGTCCCCAGTAGGGGCACACAGGAGGCAACCACACATTGATGTTTCTCCTCTTCCCCTCTCTAAAAATAAATATTTTTAAAAAACAACAAACAAACAAAAAACCTTGCAGGCAAGAAGGGGCTGGAAAGAAGTATTCAAAGTCATGAAAGGCAAGGATCTACATCTAAGATGACCCTATCCAGCAAAACTGTCATTTAGAAAGGAAGGGCAGATAAAGTGCTTTCCAGATAAGGTCAAGTTAAAGGAGTTCATCAATCACCAAGCCCTTATTATATGAAATGTTAAAGGGACTTATCTAAGAAATTGAAGATGATCAAAACTATGAACAGTAAAATGACAACAAATTCACAACTATCCACAACTGAACCTAAAAAACAAAAACAAAAACTAAGTAAACAACTAGAACAGGAACAGAACCAGAGAAATGGAGATCACATGGATGGTTTTCAGTGGGAGGGAGGGAAAGAATGGGGGTGGGGGAATGAAAGGGAATAAGAAGCATAATTGATAGGCATGAAATAGATTGGGAGAGGTTAAGAATAGTACAGGAGACAGAGAAGTCAAAGAACTTATATGTACAACCCATGGGCATGAACTAAGGCGGGTAGAATGCCGGAGGGTTGAGGGGTGCAGGGCAGAAGGGTGATAAAGGGGAGAAAAAAATTGGGAAAACTGTAATAGCATACTCAATAAAATATACTTAAAAATGCCTATTTGGTACACCCTTTTTGTCAGACACTATGACAGGTACTGGAGATATACTGGTAAACCTTATGGATATGGACCATCCTTATGGAAATATAGCCCAGTGGAGGAGATAAAAGTTAACAGATTAAACAAATACACAAAATTTAGCAGATATCTCATTATGGACTATGACAAATGCAATAAAAAAATACAGGGTGCTATAAACATCTCTTTCCCTATTTCTAACACCAACTTAGAAACAGGAGTAGGCTTCTTGTACCATAAAAAGAAAAGCTGTCTAACGTATGGGTAGGTGGAGGCTTGGGAGCAAGACAGAGGGGTGAAAAAAAAAAGTTCTCTAAGAAAAAAGAAAATAGTAAGATTTCAAATTATGTAAACTTACAGCTTCTCTGCCAAGAAGTGGATAAAAGGGAGTACCAAAAAGTTTCCTTCCATTGATAAATGCCTTCATGATGAAATTGGTCACTATTGAAGAAAGAAAAAAAAACAATAAAGATGCAGACCTTAATATGTAAGAGCTTCAAGAGCACAGAATTTCTGTATTTAAGACTTACTTTTTCTAGAAACTCCAGCACCAAGATTATGATTCAAGTCAAAAGGGTCTAGAAAATAAAATTTTTATTTTTTGAGAATGATGTTCACTATAATATTAAATATATGTGGTAGCCATGACTATAGTCTAATACTATATAACTTAGACCATCCAAACAGCAAATTATTTTTTAATCATAGATTAAAGGATGGAAACGATAAATCAAAAGAAAAAACCTTCCAAATTCTAATATGTTTCAGTTTTCCCCTCAATTTCCTTGGCCAAATGAAATTGGCTTCTCATTTTGCTGTTTCTGAATATCGGCTAAATGATTACCTTCAATTGCAATGCATTTGGATGTCCACTGCTTCTCAAAAGTTGTTAACAGCTTTTTCTGCCGAATGCTAATTACGTATTCCTTAAAATCAAACTCTTCCGTATAGAAGCGAAGTAGACCCAGCCATAGCTCTCCTAATGTTTCTGTGTTCTTTCCAAGTGAAGGTAAACGCTTTTTCTACAAGTGAGAAAAAAAAAAGAGAGAGAAAAAGAAGTATCTATACCTATCCAAAATATGGACTCCAAATCCAAGTAAAATTATTAAATTATGCAAATCCTAACATTTATCAGTAAGCATTCCATAACATAAAAACTATTTTAAAATTACCAGTTCTTCTGTTTTATCAAAGAAAAAAGCATTCCATCCATCAACCATTCTCTGTGGAATCTGTTTTCCATCAAAGATCTGCATAAAAAAATAATTTTTATTAGATTTTAAGTCATCCAACCCAAAAGCCTAAATACCCTCACCTTATTTTAGAATTCAGCTATAACAGACATATTGAAATAACTCTTCCAAAATGAATATGCCAGGAAGGTACAATTTGACATCATTACTAAGGAATAAAATGTGTCTGAAAGACCAAAGACCCATTTGATGTTACCTATTTGGCCTGTCAAAACACATCTAGACCAAGATTAATAAAGCAAAAACAAATGAAAACAGCACTTTCATCCAAGGATCATGGATGTAGAAATACATAATAAATAATACCTATGAATTGTACACCCAAAGGAAATCAATGGAATTGTTTGTTTTGGTAAAGGGGTCTAGTACCTATAATCTGTAAAGACCCCTGGACACTGATTAGTTTAAAAACAGAAAATTAGGTAGCTTTCCCTAACACCTTATAAAGATTATAAACTCTTTATGATGGATTGATTATGAGTAATAATTCACTGTCCTAAAGAAGAAAAGTACCCCATAAGATGATTGTGTAGGCACAACTAACCTCTACAAGCAGCTTTGAGACTAATTTTCTATAGGAAGTTTAAGAAAGAGATCAGGTTCAGAGTCAGCATATCTCATTTGTAGTCATAGTCCTGCCGTGTAGTGATTCTCGGCAAAACAATTATGCTCCTAAATCCTTAGTTTTCCCAGTGAAAATGAGAGATTAATTAGGCTAGTTTTTTCAAATTTTCTTTCTGTTCAGCTATAATACCCTTTCCTAAAATGAAACTTTCCTCAAGGTTCAGAAGTGTAAAACATATAAAAGCAAAGGTACTCTGATAGAAGAAAAGATACCTCATCTTTCTTTACCCTACTCCTCATGTGAAAATTAGCTTATAAGAGCTTACTAGAATAGATACTTTAAAACCAGTAGATAAGGTGATCCTCATGGCCTCTTCCATTTTAGATGGGAAAATGATTAATAAAATTAGCCCTGGCCAGGTAGCTCGGCTGGTTAGAGCATAGTCCCAACATGCTAAGGTTGTGCATTTGATCTCTGGTGTCTCTCTCTCTCTCTCTGTCACTCCCCCTCAAAACAATTAACAAATTTTTTTTAAACACTTAAAAAAAAACATCAACAACATGTGTGGTCTCTCTAATTTCACTCTCAAGTTTAAGTTCCTTGCAGGTGAAGACTGTAACTTATCTCTGGAACCAAAATTCCTACTATTACATCAAAGCCTGTCATACAGAGAATACTTAATATGTTTGTTGAATGAATATATCTACTCTGTAAGCATTATTTACATAAAAGTTTCCAGGGACCTAATCTAGTAAGTTCTTTTTTATATTTACACATAAACAGTTACCAAAGATCATCTAGCAAAAATTCTGACATTTCATAAAACAAAAAAGGCAGAAATTTCAGATATTAGTATCTAAAACAAAATACATGGGATTCTGCCATCGAAAAAGAAATGTAGGTTTTAAAGAGGCCAGAATATTTGATGCTCTTGTATGTATTACAGGGAAATGATACATGGTATCTCATTAGAACTTGATTCTTTTTAAGAGAATTCTTACTTTTGAGTAACAACTATGATCCAAACCCAAATATATTGGCTGATAACACAGTAAAGGGGACTGGTAGGCCTTACAGGATGTTTAATTACTGATTTACCTGTTTTTATAAACTCTTGTTTCACAATGCCTACCTTCTCCACTGTCTCAGCCCTTACAAGCACTAATCATATCTTCTCTCTCGTACACACACACACACACACACACACACACTCTTTCCATTTCTCTCTTCCCTCTCTTTTCTCTTTCTTTCAACACCAATCATTCTCCACTCAAGCACTAATTCCTCACTTTAAAACCTCATCAAACAGGTTAATCATATTTGTACACGGAATAATCCTGTACATTTCTGAATGTACTTTCTTTTTGTGATATTTTAATATCTACTACTATATTTAAATTGCAATTTCTTAGTCATGGTAAAATACACACAATAAAATTAACCATCTTAATTATTCTGAGTGTACTATTCAGTGGCATTAAGCACATTCCCACTGCTGTGCTACCATCTACACACAGAATTCATCTTCCAAAAATGAAATTCTGAACCTATTAAGCAATTATTACCCATTTCTCTCTCCTCCCTGCAGCCCCTGGCAACCAGCATTCTACTGTCTATGAATCTGACTATCCTAAGCACCTCAAATAAGTGAAATCATACAGTATTTGTCCATCTGTGACTGGTTTGTTTCACTTAGCAACTGGCTCCCCCATTCAATTGTAATTTTTAAGAAAACATAGCAGTTCATAATATCAAATGCAAATAACATCCCTAATACTTATTAATTTGTAAGTGAAAATTTACTTTTACTTAGGATGATCTGCTAAAATACAGCAAAATCATTCTGTTTAGAAAAGCTCCTTTTGACCTAAAGAATTTTGTGTTGTTGACCACGAAAAACATTCTTAGCAGAGCCTTATTTATACCCAGTCACTTAAAGTCTAGGTTCAATAAAAAATGTAGTCAAAGATCATCAGCTTCATTAAACATATCCTTACCCTTAAAAGTTGATCGATGCCAATGACCAATATTTAAATGATGCCAGAGCAATGGACAATGGGGTCCCATATGACAAGCAAAAAGGGCCAGAAGCAAAAATCCATATATCATCAGTTCATATGTATCACAAAGCCCCCCACAATCACAGTTCATTATGATGGAAAACATTCCATGGACTGTCATTTCATCAATCATTGTCTGTTAAGCAGATAATGGGAGAGTTCTTGAAGTAGGCTATGGCAATCCTCCCTATATTTTTCCAATAATATTAGTAAAGCTGCTAATGATAATAACAATTAATAATAATAAAAGCAACCACCATTTATGACACCTACTTTAGTACCTACTACATTCAAAGGTATTCGATGTCTTTGTCTCTTATATTAACACTAAAATAATACCATTATTACATTTTTACTGATGATGAAACTCAGAGCAGTGGTGGTCAGGCACCTTTTTGAAGGCCACGATATCAGAATTAGGATTCACACCAGTTATTGCTGGCTCCAAAATCATGCCCTGCTCTTCCCATTATATCATGCTGCCTCAATGGCTCCTCATCCGTGTGTAATATAATGAGAACACAGACAAACTGTTATAATTGATGTTCCATTCTGTTTAAGCATAGTATTCTGTCAAAGTCATAGCAAATGGCTACGATGATATCACTAGGGCAATAATGAAAATATCCCCAAATTTAAAGCCTTGATAACAATTAGACTAATATAGAGAATGATCTTGACACTGGCAGGCCTAATAAATTCATACTAAATTTTAAATAATAGAGAACAACCTTGTTTAAAAAAACCAATCACTCAACATAGATTCAGCAACTTAAAATTCTCTGCTAGAAAATGATAAAGTTTTTATTTCCCTTCCACTGTTTATTTAAAAAAAGGAAGAAAATGCTGCAAAACCACACAGCATTCTTTAGAACTTTTTAAAGCTTACTAAGGCCATCTGACACCCACGATATGGCTTGCTATTTTGTGATTTTCTTCTTTGACACGACTATCAAACTTCACATGAGACCAAAATATGTGATTTACTAAACAACTGTGATGCTTCTCTCCCTTTCTAAGAAATTAGAACTGGATCCTCCCTAATGTGTGCAAATCCACTCTGTGCCAAGAATGAAGAAGAACAGACAGATAATTAAGAACTCCTTTGTACCTGTTTCAGAGAACATAAACTGTCTGTAAAATGGAACTCCATGAGTCACCAAGTCTGAGTGAATGAGTATAATCTGTTTCTTTTGATGTCTATTCTTAGGCTTACTACAATTAATATGACCTTACAGAGATGAGGAAGAATTTCCTTGGGTTTTCTCTCACCAAATTTCACAAAGCTGACCAAATTATAAACAGAAATAAATCAACCTTCCTTGCCAAGGAAATGGAGAGAGAATACTATGGAGAGAAAAAAAAACATGTATTTGCACCTGAGAGACTAACATATGAGGTCATGGATCATGGTATACATTTCATAATGATCTGCAGAATTCTGACTGTAAAATACAAAAATGCCGCAATAGATATTCAATAGTACTGTTCATCTGATACTCTTTTGGTAGTCTATACTCTCCTATAAGAAACTTTCAAAAAGGTTCATTGTTTGATTATACTATTAAATAAAAGAAGAAAACTTAGAATGTCATAATGGGAAAATCCTTCACAACCTCATGAACTATAAATAAGCAAGATCTATGTGTTTAGATAACTTGTTTTCACAATAAACTCCTCCATCATTTTCTTAAAACACCTACCTCTTGTAGAACTGGGATAACAGGTGGTTTTCTCTGCTGTAGAAAGTACAGCACCATAAGGATATAAGCATATGAAGATAAACTTCCCCTGGAAGCGTCGCCAATATCACATCGCTAAAGAAACATTAACAATGATTGGAAAAAAAACCTTTAGAATCTTAATCCATGCAGAAATATTGACTACTTTGAGACACAATTTTTTTTAGCCCAGTAAACTGGCAAACATCCAAAAGTTCAATAACAAACTGTCATAGAGGGTGTAAGTAAATGAGGCATCTATACATTACAAATGACAGTATAAATGAGGATAAACTCTATGAAAAATAATTTGGCAATATCAAAATTACCAAAGCACATTCCCTTTAATCTGGCAGTTCTGTTCTAAGAATTCATCCAGCAAATATGCCAAAAAACATGTAAAATGACTAAATAAGAAGTGTTTTTTTTTTAATTGTAGAACTGTTTTAATAGCAAAAAAGTCATACAACTTAAGGCTCATCAGAAACCACAGATTTTAAAACCTGATGAGTATCCACACATGGAATATTAGGCAGTTTCTAAAAAACAAAGAAGTTCTTATGTACATATAAAAAGTAATCACCCTGGCTGGCGTAGCTCAGTGGATTGAGTGCGGGCTGCGAACCAAAGTGTCGCAGGTTCGATTCCCAGCCAGGGTACCTGCCTGGGTTGCAGGTTATAACCCCCAGCAGCCGCACATTGATGTTTCTCTCTATCTCCCTCCCTTCCCACTCTGAAAATAAATAAATAAAATCTTTTTAAAAAATAATAATCTCTAGTATCTATTGCTCAGTAAAAAAAAAAAGAGCAAATTACAAAACACTGTTTTCAGTATGTTTATACCTATACTAAAAATGAGGTAGGAAATTTTTTCTTTTTTTCCTTAATTTTTTTTTAAATTTTATTTATTCATTTTTAGAGAGGGGGGGGAGAGAGAGAGAGAGAGAGAGAGATCCATGTGCGGTTGCTGGGGGTTCTGGCCTGCAACCCTGGAATGTACCATGGCTGGGAATTGAACCTGGGACACTTTGATTCCCAGCCTGCGCTCAATCCACTGAGCTATGCCAGCCAGGGCAATTTTTTCTTTTTAATCCTCACCCAAGAACACACTTACTGATTTTAGAGAGAGGGTAAGGAAGGGAGAGAAAGAGGGAGAGAAACATCAATGGGAGAGAGAAAACCATTGATGCGTTGCCTCTCACACGCACCCCGACCAAAGACCAAAACTGCAACCTAGGCATGTGCCCTGACCAGGAATCAAACTCATGACCTTTCGGTTACAGGATGACACGCCAACCAACTGAGCCACACCACGGTAAGATAGAAAATGTATGTACTGGTATAGTTCTGGAATAACTCTCAGAGGAGAACTTTTGACAACAGGTACCTCCAGCTAGAGGCCCTTATGGGCTAGGTGACAGGTGTAGAAGGGAGATTTTCCACTATAAACCCCTTCAGACTTTTTGAGTTCTGAACAACACAAATACGTTGGATATTTTAAAAAATGTTTTTTAATTAGAAACTAGCCCTGGCCAGGTGGCTTAGCTGGCTGGAGTGTTGTTCTTGCACACCAAAAGGGTACGAGTTCTATCCCCAATCAGGGCACATGCCCAGGTTGCAGGTTTCGATCCCAAGTCAGGACTCATACAGGAGGCAACTGATGGATGTTTCCTTTCTTTCTCTAAAATCAATAAATATATCCTTGGGCAAAGATTTAAAAAAACCCTAAATGAATCCTCAGAGACTTCCCTTGAGTAAAACTTTAGCTGAGGAATTATATTAAGGCAGAGGAATCATTTCCTTCATATGAACCACTTGATTTCATTATTACAACTCCATGGGAGAACTATCATGTTGGAAAATTTTACGACATTAATCCAAAAAAGTAGCTCTATCAATATGATTTATAGGTAGCATGTGGGTAAATATCTTTCTTTTCTAAGATGACCTCTGTCCACAAAGACATGTACAGGGTTACCTAAATGAATATGTCTCTCCAATCAAAGGGCAGGCTTAATGAACCAAAAATGTGACTTAGTCACTCACCTACTAAACCTTTCCACCAACATATTTGTAAAGTTAACTATTAACTGATCATCTACCACAAATCAGGCACTATACTGAACTAGGTCTGAACAGAGGTCCCTACCTTCATGGAGTTTATACACTAAACAAAAAAAGAAGAAAGAAAACCAAATTCAGTATTGTAAGTGTTATGAAAGTAAATAGGGTTTTGTTTGCACTATTTCTTTTCTTGGCTGGAAAATTGTATCAGATTTCCTAACCCAGAGATTCTTAACTAGGATGGTATGCCAACTACCATGCCTAGAACTGAACGTCATTATCACATTAAGAAATTTTACCAATTAGAAATTTTCAGGAGTGCTCACATGGGACTGGAGCACACACAGGAGAAAAACTAAGAATTACCCTCTCTAAGAGATATAAATTTAAACCATTTAATATTCAGTGTTTCTTTTTGAAAACTCAGGCAAACAAAACTCAGAAAATATTTTTCACAATTCTGACATTAGTATGTTTCACTTTAACTACCATTAGTCTTTACAACAAAGAAGGTCATTATTATTAATAAATACCTTCGCAAACACTTTCATAGTATATCCCAAGTACTGCACTCTGGGATCAATAGCTGCATAAGTAGCTAGCATTCTTGTGTTATGTTGAGCCTGAAAAATAATTACATATTTGAAAGCATTTCAAATTTATTAAAATTAACTCTAAAGATCAAATGGAAAGATATAATACACCCCAGATAGAATATATAAATATAAAACTCAAAATACCTATAAATTAGCCACACAAAAACTCATTTTCAATCAGAAAGAAATATCAAGATGATTTCCCCCCCCTTATACTGCTCACATTTAAAACCTTTAAATACAAAGGTATGGTCAATGATCTATAAACTTTTTCAGTAAGTGTAAACATGCCTGGGTCTATAAGAAAGAGAAACTTACCAATGTATTATACAAACTGATATCGCCTTCTAAACCACTTCGTCTGTGTTCAAATTTTACTATAGGCACTTTGGCAGTAGTTATAGGCAAAATGTTTCTTAAACCTGATTAAAAATAAAACTTCGCTAGGTTAAATAATTTTCACAAAGCTAAAAAACATTTTGTTGTTTTAAAGTTATAATTTAAAATTCATACCTGGATGTCTCTTAAGAATTTTTGCCAAATTTTCAATTATTTCCTTACAATTTAATTTCTAAAAGAAAGAAAGAAATAGTAAAATAGGTCTGACTCAACTGGACCTTGTACAAATTCTACTTTAATCTAGGCACTTAATGCTAGCATTTAAAATCTCTAGCCATAAGCTCTATATAACCTTCTACTCAATAAGTGGTGCATAAACCTGCAGTGTCAGCATCATTTGGAAACAAAAGAAATGCAGAATCTCAGGCCCCACCTCAGTCTAATGAATCATAATCTACATTTTAACAAAATCCCCAAGTAATTCACATTCACATGAAGTTTCAGAAGCACAAAGACAAGATGATAATGTTTTCAAATACATGAATAAACAACTACACATGGGTTTGTTGAAGGTAAAAGAGTATGGTGATTAAGAACATAGACTCTGAATTTAGGCAAACTTGAATTTAAATCTTAAACTAAGTACTGAAGAGTTATGGGACTTTGGCCACATTCTTAATTTCTCTAAGCTTCATAGTACTATTTTATAAAATCAAGATAATCATACACTCCTGCCCTATAGAATAATTAGAGGGATAACATGAGACATGCATGTAAAGCATTCGCCAGCATGCTTGACACAAACTAAGCACTTTAAGTCTGTGAGCTATTTATTATTATTATGTTGATAAATAAAATACAAATAATCCTTTTATAACTAGAATCTACTTCTTCAAGAAAATTCTTACCCTCTTAAAATTTAAATGTGATTTTTTAAAAACTAGACAACAGAGTTGATATGGTAACAATATCCATAACATAAGAAACAGGGAAGATAATGGCATTATAAGTTAACTGCATTAAGCTAATGGGTATTTACATCATGCCCACACTACTAAAATCACTTTTGTATATCCCCAACATGCTCCTTTTCCACTATAAGAAAAGTAGTAGTCCTTGCAGCTTCACTCTGGAGATTTAGTTACTAATTAACACATAATAAAATGAGGTTATTTTCCTCTTTACTATGCAATGATATAAATTTGTGCTAAATATTAAGTTTTCAATTATGGCTCATCTGGAAAAAAATGTATTCTTTTTCACTATATCAACCTTCCAGTGTGAACAGCATGGATTATACATAATACATAAACCCTTAATAATTAGAAGTATGATTATTAAATTTTACATAGAAGATACCTAAAACCCTAACCTCTTCCCTGAATAAAAATTATTTTCTATTCCCACAATTCTTGCTCTTCAAAATGTAGAGGGGCACCTTTCCAGGTAAATAGCACTAAGTAGAAGTTAATTTAAGAAGAACTAAAATATTTACAACTTTTCAGTTTCTTTATAGAACAAGAAGATGTTAACACCAGAAGTATTTACTTAGAGCCAAAGTAAGATCTACCAGACACTGCTGTCACCTCTAACAATTGGTTGGTTCTAACAATTATCTTTTGAAAAAACTATTTGAAAAACACATAGGTACACTATTCTGCTGAATTCTTTTATAATATAGCAGAGGCTATACTGACACCACTACAGATGCCAGAAGCGTGGCCTCTCCCCAATCTTGCAAGCAGTCCCTGATTTTGAAACATAAATAGCAATAGCTATGCTGGTTTAAAAAAAAAAAAAGCAACTATAGAGATTCCCCTCCTTTTCAAGTTGCTGCTAGAAGACCTAGGACACTTCTTCCCCATCCAATCAGCCCCTTTCTTTACTGGAGTTTGGGCAATCTTTTTCTCACTGCTGAGGCCTGTACATGAAGAAGAAAAGACCAAGTACCCACTCTTACTGATGAGACTGCTCTGGGGGAAGGTCTGCTCCTGGCATCTCACTGTGGAACTCAGAAAGCTTTCAATTTCAGAAAGTAGTGGTTAGGTTCTACAGTACTATTAGTACTATATTTCAGCTACATTGTGGGTTAAATAAATTACAGAGAAACAGTGAGATACAATGGAAAGAGCATGAACTCTGGAGTCAGACAGACCTGGGTATGAATCCCGGCTCCAACATTTTACTAGCTGTGAACTTGGGCAAGTCAGTTTATCTCTCAAAGCCTCAGTTTCCTCATCTGTAAAATGGGGGAAATTATCTACCTCGAAGGTGGTTTTAAGAGTGAAATGAGATAACATATGTAAAGTGTATATTGGGGAGGCAACAAATGTTAATTCCCCTCCTCGCCCAAAATGAGCTTCTGAAAGCTATCCTATGTGTTACATGCTATTGAGTCAGCTCTGCCTCCCGGAGATCCTATGAATAAGTTATGCCCACAATGTCCTGTCCTTAATAGTCCTGCTCAGCTCCTGTCGATTCATGCCTACGGGCTTCTTCTCTGAAGTCAATCCATCTCGTATTTGGTCCTCCTCTTTTTCTGTTGCCTTCTATTTCTTGTAGCATTATGACTTCACCAAAAAACCCTGACTTTGCACAATGTGCCCAAAGTAGGAAAGTTTCAGTTTTGTCATTTTTGCTTCCAGCAATGTTTCAGGCTTAATTTACTATAGGACTCCCTTTTTGTCTTTCTGGCAGTCCAGGGTATTCATAGAGCTCTCCCTTGATACCATATTTCGACTAAACAATATTTTTTTCCTATCAGCCTCTTTCACTGTAGAACTATATTAGAACAAATCATTTATAACATTGTTTCTACAGAAAAAAAATGTGTTCTGAGTACCCCAAAACTGTAATGAGTGTGTAGAACACAAGCCATTTATAAATTAGATGTCTACCTTTATTTTCTATCTTTAGTGATATAAAAACATCACCTAATGGAAGAAATATGAAAAGACAGAGTAAGTGAGATCAACATTCACTCCTGAACTGAAGCATCAGCTTCTCACTGGTTCTAGTAAAAAAAATTTCAACTCTATAGTATACTTACTAACTTCTCCAAAAATTTATTACAAGCACTTATAACTCTCGATGACATGCTTTTTGCATTATAAAATTACTTAAACAGAAAATTTACTTATTCAAATATTTTAATGTCTTAAGAAAATAATGCTAATCCCTTTATGTTTTAAACACTGTTATTGCTAATATATTTACAACAAAGAATGACACCATACACTTTTATCAATACTACATACAAACTTAAAAATAGATTCATCACTGGAAGAAAATAAACTTCCACATCCCTTTCCAAACACTAACTCTTACCTCTGCATTTTCATGGCCTTCCAGGGTCATACAAATATCCAGATCACTATCTCGAAATCCAAATCCATTCTTAGAAGAGCCAAATAAGCACAATCTTGCCTTTTCTAAGCAAAGAAAAATAAATCCAAAGTTTTATAATTAGCAAGAAAAAGGAATCTTCTATTACCTACTTATGGCTTAACACAGACGATCTTGTCCACTTCTATGACTTAAAATTACCCACCATTGACAGATATACTGAGAAATTCCAAAATCCTCATTTAAAGCACAGATCTTTGACCCAAGATTCCACACCTATATATCTAACAGCTTCTTCCATTTTCCAGACATCATAAATTCAACAAGTCAAAACTAAACTTTGAACTTTATCTCAAACCTATTATTTATATAATCCTTATGCTCAGCAAATAGTATCATGATTAACTCAACTGCCCTAGTTAAAAATATACTTGTATGTGTGATCAACACCTCTCTCTCAACATCCACATCCAAAAAACCACCAAGTCCTTTAGATTCTTCCAACTTAACTATCTCATTAAGTTCATCTACTTTTTATTCATTCTCAATATTACTACCAATAGTTAAATTAAGATCAGTATTTAGAGATTTATGTCTTGGGAAAAAACTAGTTTTTTCAAGGCACATTCAAGTAGTTTACAAATAAATATCACATTAGTATTGGGTTAGCCAAAAAGTCCATATGTTTTTTTTCCATAAAATAAGACACATTTTTCATTTTCACCAATAATTTTATTGATTTAGATATTTTGAGTATGTCAGCAATCTCCCATGTGGTAAAACACTGACTGTCTCAAGTAGTGTCTCAATTTGATCACAATCAACTTCAACTGCTCTACCCAACTGTGGAGCATTATCCAGCGACAAATCTCCAGCTCAAAATTTCACAACCAGTTTTGACATATTCAATCAGTCACAGCACCTTCTCCACACAAATCTTTTTGTTTGTTTGTTTCAGTTGTGTTTTTACCTTTCTTGAAATAATAAAGCATAATATGCCAAAAATGTTGCTTATTTTCTTTCATCTTCAATATTAAAATAGCTACACAAGCACTGGCATAGCTCAGTGGATTGAGCGTGGGACTGTGAACCAAAGGATCACTGGTTAGATTCCCAGTCAGGCCACATGCCTGGCTTGCAGGCCAGGACCCCAGTAGGGGTCACTCGAGAGGCAACCACACATTGAGTTTTCTCTTTCTCCCTCCCTTCCCCCCTCACTAAAAATATATAAAATCTTTTTTAAAAATAAAAGAGCTACACAAAAATTCACCAATTTTATTTTTGTTTTTAATGTACTTTGATATGACAGCACTTTGATATGTCACAATAAAATCAAATGAAATTGTTTCAAATTAAGTTAAAGACAACTACACAATACTACAGCCACCTTACACAAAAAACTTTTTGGCCAACCCAATATTATACATGGAATTAATTCTCCTCCAAAAATGAATCATTAATCCATTTGATATAAATTAGGATAGGGTTATCTTCTCATCCTTAGTATCATTCACTACAGCTGACACTTCAAACAAGCTATAATCTAATGGGATTGGGTTTTTCTTCCTATTAATTCTTGTAGGCTATACATTTAGATAACAAATTCTATATTTTCAAAACTTAATTATCAAATTCAATTCTGACACCCTGCTTGAAATTTCAATGATAACTGAAGGATATAAAAGAAGCTATGTTCATGAGCAAATAAAAATGCGCATCACTTTAATATAATAGGGACTTAGATTTGGTCAATACTTTATATACTAGCAAATATTAAAAAGTGGAATCTTATAGCACACAACAGATTATCTTTTAAAGTACAAGTTCATTTTGACTATAAATCACCTCTATTCTTTCCTAAAATATTTAACAAAAAAACTCTTAATTCTTCAACCTTAAACTTAAAACCTGCTCCTTCCACTATTTTTGCCATCTCAGTTAAATAGCACAATCTAATCACAGAGGTAAACACCTTGAAACCATCTTTGACTCCTTTCCTTTCCTTACAACTCACATGTAATGCATCAGCAAATCCTGTTGGCTCTACATTCAACATATATCCTAAATTTGACCACTTCTCATCTACTCTTTTAAATCACTGTTACATCTGATCTGAATGTATGCAACAGCCTTCTAAATGTTTTGCTTGCATCTTTACTTAGGAATCTATACTCTGTTCTCTCAGATCACGTCACCTGTAAGTGGTAAAATCCTCCAGAAGCTCCTCATCAGACTTTCAAAATTCAATGTCTTCCTACCAACTTCTAGAAGACTCTAATGATCCAGTCTCTAGGATACCTCTCTGACCTCATCTGTCTAGTACAATCTACCTCACACACTCCACTCCGGCCACACTGATTTCCTGGCTGGCCCTCAAATATACCAAATATAATCCAGTCTTGCGGAGCATGTGTACTTTCTATTCTTTCTTTCTAGAATGTTCCCTCCATAGATATTCATGTAACTTGTTCCTTTATATTATTCATGGCTCTGCTCAAATGTCACCTTATCAGAAAACAACCATAACAACCCATCACTATCCTTTTAAGTCCTGCCTTTAACAGCACATTTATTATTTCCTGATATTATATCACATACATGTTTTTTACATGACTATCTGTTTCCCCCTCTTAATATAAGCTTCATGAGAGTAGGTGTCACCTCTTTTATCAGCACTGTAATCCCAGCATCTAGAATAGTATCTAACATATAACTATTCAATAAACACTTTAAATAAATGAAACTCAAACCAGGTAACTGGAGTAACAAAATCATCAATTTTTTAACATATGACATACCATCATATTCTTTTTGAATAAACTTTTCCAAGCTGATTAAAATTTGCTCCCTGTTGTGTTGTTCAGAGAAAGGTGGTGATAACTCATCTAAATTTAAAAAAGAAAAGGAAAATAAAATCTGAAAGAATCTTCAATATTTCACCCTAAAAACTTTATTTGAATTTCATTATTATTTGTTAACTTCTAAGAATATTAAAATCATAAATATTACTAGGGAAGGAAGGGGCAGAAGAACAGCAAAAAATAATTTTTATAAATCTATATACATTTCACATAATTTTATGAAATATCTACAAAATGTATTTACTTCTACATATTATTTAATATTTTCTTCAGACACTCCACTCTCCCCCATATAACATGCTTGTTTTACCCTCCTGGTAGACTCATACTTATATTGTTACACTAGACACCTAATCCATTCAAATCTAACAGCTGCCACAAATGCCTGGTCAAAATGCACATCTTCCATATAAGGTGCCCAATCAGTCTTCAAAGACCTTTCCCTAACTAAATTTCCTTAGTTCTCCAAACTGCTTGCCAGTTTAGTTTGCAGTGTTCTTGTAGTTTTCTAGTCGTTTCATTTATATTCATCTTATTATTCTAAATAAGACCATGTACATATGTAAGTCTTTCCCCAAAGTATCTTTATAGCCTTATCTCCCTCTTGTTTTTCTTACACCTTACCAAATCTAAGGCAATTATTCTCCCAAATTCTCCATTTGCCTTTATGCATAATCATCTATGCCTGAAAATGCAGTTCAAGGTCCAACTCAAATGCCACATCATTAATTACAATTCCTCTGATATATCCCAGTTAAAACTGTATTTGCACTGCCTTTTGTTTAGTATTACTATAGCATGTAACACATTCTGCTTCCCATTATGTCAATGTTCAGACATGTCTTGTATCTCCATCTAGAGCAGCACTGTGTAAAAACACTGCAATGATAAAAATATTCTTTTCTAGACTGTCCAATACAATAGCTACTAGAATACATGCAGCTATTCAGTACTTGAGATGTGGCTAGTATAACTGAGCAATTTAACTGTTCATTTCCATTCATTTTAATTAATTTAAATTTAAATAGTCAGTGGCTATCACATTAGACAGCACAAATCCCAAGTCTAAGCTCCTTAAAAGTAACACATACAGATTCTGTAGTCCCCTTGCCATTTACCACAGTGCCCTGCACTCAGTAGGCATTTAGTGAATACCTATAGCTGGATCTCTCAACTATTCAAAAACGTCTACCAAAGCAAATATAAGCAAACTATTTTTAAATAAGAAAAAAAGATATTCAAAATCTAAGAAAGAAACTAGTCTCAGTAGTTCTAATAATACAAGACTTACCAAAACATCTTTTACATACTAAATCAAGTATTTCCCGAAATCTACTTGTCATTGGTGGCAGAGGTTTTAGATCAATTTTCCTGAAATCCTCCGGGCAATCATTTTTTGAATGGCCATCCTTTTTGCAGATGCTGCATACTATTGTTGGTGGCTATACAAAGACAAAAATAATATAAGCTAATAAACTATTGAGGGACTTGATCATTACTTAAAAAGCAGATCCAAAAAGAATTATTTTATGTAGCTCAGGTCTGATAACCTGTTCTTTCAGGAGGTTGGGGAGAATGGGGGGAGCATGTTAACAAAACGCATTGTTAAATGTAAGAAATATGTTTTTAAGCCAACCACTTTAACTCTCTTCCCCATTAAAATGGTATTATCAAGGACTAGCTTTGCCTGAAGACGTAAAATAAACTAACAAGAGATGAAAAAGGTATGGATTAATTCAAACAGTTTGATCAGCCTCTAAATCAAATACATGAATTACAATTTAACCTACTAAGATCCTTAACAAACTAAATTACAATCATACGTCACACTTAACAATGGGGGATATTTTCTGAGAAATGTATCATCAGGTAATTCTGTAATTTTGCAAGCATCATAGAGCACACTTACACAAACTTAAATGGTAAAGTCTACTATACACAAGGTTGTAAGGTATAGCCTACTGTGCCTAGGGTACAAGCCTGTACAGTACGTTATTGTAATGAATAATGTAGGTAATGGTAACTTATTGTCATTTGTATATCTAATCATAGAAAGAGTAGAGTGAAACAGTAAAAGTGTGGTATAAAAATGTGTGTCTCTGTGTGTGTGCATTTGGAGGGCAAGAAGAGGGCTGTAGATTGAGGTACCACTGGAGGGAGAATGGACATCAGAAGGAAGGGATGGGGGGAAGGAAGAGAAAGGGAGAAGAGAGCAGAGATTGAAAGAGACTGAGAAAGCTTGAGATGAGAAATTATAAAATTGAGAGAGAGAGGGAGGAGGTGGAGAGAAGAATCGGACTGGAAGGAAAGAAATTAAGAGAATGAATGTGAGTCTGTGCAGGAAAGTGTATGCGTGCACATGCACATGTGCTCCCATGAGTACACCACCTGTGTGTGTGCAGAGGCTGGGGCAGGCAGCTCTGGGCTCCCTCTTCCCCAGCTCTAGCTCCCTCTCCAACTCTAGCCCCAACAGTGGCCTGGCACACAGCTAGTAGACAGCAATTTGAGAGCCTCCTCTAAGCCACCCAGCACTGGTAGTAAATTCAACACTGTAGTCAAGTCCAACCTTTTCTTTCCACATTGAAAATGACCTTTTTGTTTATCATCCATTATAATCTTATGGGATCATTATTGTATCATCTATTATAATCTTACGGGATCATCAATGTAGTCCATTGTTGACTAAAAATCATTATGCAATACATGATTGTATAAAAAGTTTCAAGAGGCTACTTTCATTTCACGCTAAACATTTTCTACCTTCAGAACCAATCAATCAAAAAACCCATGCTTGCCTAGTTGGTTCCATTTATCACATTAGCATGGTACTTGAGGAAACAAACTGTAAAGCTGAATTCTAAAAATAAATTAGATCCATACAAGGAACAACTCTTATGCAATATCCACAAACTTAACCTCAAAATCTGTATCATCACTTGGTTTACACATGATCTATATAATCAGCATCCTGGGTGCTGATAATATTTTAATTATGTCTACTGCACTTAAAACAATATGACTTAGCTACAACACTTTTTATTAACAAAGTAGGTATTGCTTATTTTCTGTTCATCAGGGTATTTTATTTTCTATAATTTATCAAATTAAAGTTCAGAGTCTGCCACTTTAAAAGTAGGTAAATTAAGACTCCTGTAATTTATAAGGAACATATCAAAATTCAAAGAGAAGCTCAATGCCAGAGAAAAAGAATCTGGCTTCTTCATATTTTTGGATCATCCAACTATCTTTAGTTAAGTTTATATTTCCCCCACCCTCCCAAAAGAAACCTCTTTAAATTAGAATACTATTATAGTTTATAGATCTTATATTCCCATTTGTGAGGGAAAACTAATCACTGGGTACTTAAAAAAAGGCAAAATTTAAAATATATGATACCTTTGCCAAATTGATTTTCATAAAATATCTAATGAATCCTTTCATATATAAGAAAGTGAAGCAAATCAACTAGTAATAGAGTGCTGAAACTTTCTGATGTTTTACATATATTCTTTAAAGGCCACTATTAACAATAATGCAGCAAAATTAAAATACATACCAAAATATCATTCCAAAACAATTGTCTATATCATCATAGAAGCTATTTTTACATTCCTGAATCTAAAAACTATAAAAACAAGGCCATACAACAACCATAACATCTTACAGATTGTTTGCAAACTGTATCCTACCTTGCCAGACGTTAAAATAAACTTATCAAACACATAATGTAATTCTTGGGTGGGGTGGTTATCATCATCATTAAGGTCAGAAACATCTTCTCTGGCTTTGCAGTTGCAAGAGGTAGCAGATGTGTCGGTGCACACAATCTGATGTGACTTCTCTGTTTCTAAATGGGACCTGCAGTCTGTACCAACAGATTCATTTAGGTCAGAGAATTTATTATCAATGCAATTACACTGGCTGAGCTCCTTGTTTATACAAGTTTCAGAAGGCGCTAAATCATCTTGTTTCTTAATTGATTTTGGCTCTGATTCACTGCCTTCAATGGCAGAAAGAGATGAAGATTCCTGTCCATGTTCAGCCAAAACTAGTTCATTTACCAACAAACTGTCATCTTCAGTAATACATCTCTGTGATGTACATTTCATTTCATTATGTTTTTCAGGTTGACCTCTTTCTGCATTTACTTTTTCTGTGCTTTCCCCAAGCTGAATGCAACAATTAGATGTCATATTGTCAGACTTCATTGGTTTCTTATTGCTTATTTTCCCCTTCTCTTTTTTCATGGAATCCGCTGTCGATTTCTCTGCACCCTTCCTCTGAGGACAGGCAAAGTATCGATAAGCTGCCCTGAATCTTTCCACAACATATTCATAAACAAGCTGGCTGTTTAAACTCCGTGCAACATTCCTCTTGACTGAAAATGGATCTAATAAAAAAGAAAATGGTCAGTAGCTAAGTATCTACTAACAAACAGTATTTCTAAGCTTATACAAATAAATCTGAACTGCTAGATTATGAGCAGAGTACATTTTCCCAAAGTTTCTGAGTTCCTGCAAACTGAGTAGGGGAAATACAGTAGCAACACCTGTCATAAAATAAAAAACCTTTTAGAAAAGAAATAAAAGAATAATAATAAGGTAATTAATGAGAGAACTGTTGAGAAACCCAACTCAGTAATTACCAAGTTTCAATGATGAAACTGCTGGAAACAGCTATGCCAATATGCCTCCCTACAGTGTCGTTGAATGAAATTTTTCAAGCTCTTGGGACCCATTACTAATTTTCATTGTTATAGTATTCTTTAGTTACATATTCTTTAGAATTTAAATAAACAAAATATAAACTAAACTCTCAAAGCTTCAAGTTAAAAAAACACTGATTTTAAGATTTAACTTTAATGAAATCAGAAAATTAAAGTGAGACAGGAGAAACAGAAAAGTAGAAACAGACCTAAGAACGTAAAAATTAAACCAAAATTTAAATTTTGGTCCAATCTAAAATGGTGGCTATGTTGAAAAGGCTTACACCAACTCATACTTCTGAAAACATTCATTGCTTCTAGAGAGAAAGGAAGGGAAAGAGAGATACATCAACGTAAGAGAGAAACATCAATCAGTTGCCTCCAATACATACCCACACCAGGGATCAAACCTGCAATCTAGATACGTGTCCTGACTGGGAATGAAACCTGCAACCTTTCGGGTACAGGACAATGCTCCAACCGAACCTCACTGGCCAGGGTAATTTTCGGATTTTATAAGCCTTAAATACAAATATGCCAAGGAAAAAAGGACAGTACCATCCAAAAAATACACATTTTTTTCCACTGCTGAAGATCATTAAGTAAAAGAATTAACAGGCCAGGATTGTCATGGTTGAAGCATCTGTTACTTTTCGCTTTTATCTAAATACAGGCTTTAGAAAGCTTTTTCCTGGCCTCTTTCCCCCTTCCAGAAGAAAAAGAAAAAGAAAGAAGAGAAATTATGATGACTGAAGGTTTCAGAGCACATTTATTTACTACATGTAAGAGAGCATAAGATGTGAGGACATGCTTGAGTGTACAAGAATATTTGCGGGTTCAAGTCACACTAGAGAAGGCCAGAAGAGACTTGAAGGAATATATAATCTAAACAAATTAAAATAGACAGAAATTCAATTTCCAACCTCTAAAATATAGGTAAAATATTGTGGAATTTATATTTTTCATTAAGAATTTAGAAGCCATTCTACTATTTTCTGTACCCTTAAAGATCTTAATGTTCTTGGGATTTGATGTGAAGCCTGATCAGTCAGCATTAGCTGTTCTTCTTTTCTTTAGCTTAGTCACATTTTAATAGATGAGGTCATGAGAAGACAATAAAAACTGGACTTTAAAATTATACTTGAGAAATTTTATGACACAATTTTCTCCAAAAATATCTTGTAGTAGTCACATAATTGTTCTATTTTTCTATATATTTGAAAATTTTCATAATTAAAAATTAAAATTAAAACATATAAACAAGCTAATAACCCTAACCAACAGAATATTTATAGATTGGCAACATTTAAATGAGTATTAATCCTGAACAATGATTAAGATAAAAAAAAAAGAGAAAAAAATAAATGAGTATTAATCCTATCAACTATAATGGGCTTGATAAAGAATTTATCTAATATACAATTACGAGCTAGAGCATATACACTGTTACAAAGCCAAGGGATAAAATTTGTAACACTGCATCAGAAACAGAGGATGAGTAGCATACAAAAATTATTCTCCAAATGAAATATACCTTACCTTCAATGGCAATTCGCCTTTTAGGCCAGTTTTTGTTTTCTCGTGTTAAAATATCTTTTATCCGTACACATATGACATATTCCTCCAAAGCAAAATCCAGTGTGTAAAATTTTAGCAGCTCTAACCATAACTGTCCCACGGATACCTGATTTGGTGCTTCCAATGTTAAAGGAGACTGGAAAAAAAAAACTTTTCATTTAGGCTTCACAAAACTAAAGAACTATTTACTTTTCGGTTCTAAAAAACCTTAGAGATCACTTCTTCAAAAACTGGGCATAAAGAAGCAACTTGCCAAAAGCAGTTTGAGGCATTGCTGTAAACAGAGTCCCAGTTTACTGACTTCTAGAATTTTGTGTTCTTTCCACTAGAATAGTGATTCTCAACCTTCGCTGCACATTAGAATCATAGTGGAAGTACTAACATACACTAATACCTGAGTTGCACAGCACTCCCACATCCCATACCCATCCCAAGATTCTGATTTAATTGACGGGGCTATGAACTGGAATTGGGATTTTTAAAGATCCCTAAGCGATGCCCATGTGCAGTCAAGGTTGCAAATCACAGCATAACAATCACTACAGCTTTTCACAGCAGTAATTACTTTTAAAATTTAAGTAAATGCCCAGGGCTTGCAAAAGCTAATTCCTTCATTTGCCAAATACTTATTTAGAACCTACTATATCCCTGGCATTGTGTTAGGAATATAAAAAAATGAGAGCTCACACTTATACATAATGCTCACCATGCATCATTTACTCTTTTAAATGCTGTGCATGTAATTACTAATTCTAACAACTTTATAAAGTTGGGCAAAAATTTTATATGGCAAAAATTTGACCCAGGACCACCTACTTGGCTACTGGGTTGACGTTGCTAGTCATTATAACATACTGCCACTCAAATAAGGTGAGTGGACTACTTCATGGACTATTAGGAGAAGAGACAATTTAGCAATTACAGGAAAGGCTGCATGCTAAAATGGGCTTTTAATTTGGGGTTGTAACAGAAGAGGTAATACCTGATCCTAAAGGAATTAGCTAAAGACTGACTAAAAGTGACCACTAAGTAGCATAAAGGCATGAAGCATTTATGCACTCATTCAATTCTACAAATATTCACTGAATATCTACTGATGTGCCAGGCACGAGTCCCAGTTCACTGACTTCCACAGGTCCGTGGAAGAAAACCCAAAGATCCTTGCCTTAGTGGAGCTCACTTTCCAGGGGAAGAACACAATAAACAACAATCTTAATAAGTAAATTCCACAGTAACAGAAGAAAAATGCTATGAATATTAAAAAAAAAAAAGCTTAGTAAAGGGCACGGGTATATGGGAGCAGGAGGTTTCAATGTTAAACAGAGTGGTTAGGGTAAGACTTGTTGAAAAGGTGTATTTGAAGAAAAAAGAAGTGTGTTTTAGTAATAGGAAACACAGCATACACACTAGAGAAGGAGTGTGACCAGCTTTAAAAAGAAAACCAGCAAACCTAGTATGGTAAAGAGAGGGGAAGAAAAGAAGAGGAAAACAAAAAACTAGTCAGTAAGATCTCCTTGGCTTCTAGTCTAAATTAAATGAGGAACAACTGAAGCCTTTTGAGTGTGGCGAGGGGGATGGGCATGACTTGACTTAAGTTTTGGAAGAGCCATTCTGATCGCTATCTAGAGAACAGATTTTAAGGGGCAAGAGTAGATGCAGGGAAACTTACAACAGTATGGTAGCAATCCAGACCACAGATGATGGTAGCTAGGGCCAGGATGGTTAACAGTAGAGGTGGTAAGAGGTGATCAAATTCTGGATATTTTAAAATAGAGGTGACAGAATTGCCTGACATATTTCATATGGGGTATAACAGAGAGAAGTAATGGATGACTCCAATGTTTTTTACTATAAGTACCTCGAAAGATATAGTGCCATCAACTGAGATGCTTCTGGAGGATGCAATCTATGGATATTCAACTGTGGTTCTCTAGCACTCAAAATAGTGAGTGGGATATAAAAGGTCCTTAATAAATCAACGCTAAATGAATAAATAAGCAAGCCACCCCCTAAAGGACCACAGGGCCCTTATTTCTCCACCGATCTGACAACCTAAGTCTCATATGCTAAAGTCTGGTTACAGACCAACTCCTGAAGGAAATTTTCTTTGTCTAAATGAAAGATATCCAAAGAATAACTTTGACATGATTCAAACAAAAGAAGCCTCCTAAAATGAGCTGTGAATTCTTTAGGAATCTTGACACTGAAAAACTAAACCAGATCAACTCTTCACTTTATAGATGAAGAAAATGGAGGCCAAAAGGCTTACTCAAAGTCAGTGAACCTACTACTAAAATAGTTTCAATCAAAGATATCAAAAATTGTATAGACAGAAAAGCAAACAAAAAAAGAGCTTACTTTGCCATGTTTTTCCTTCATGGCATTACTTTGGTTGTCTGTTTCTGTCTTCTTGGTTTCATCTTTTAGTTGCTCTGCCTTAGCTTTGTTTTCCTCAGCAACTGACGTTTTCTCAGTCGCACTACTTGGATTATATTCCCACTTCACAAACTTGTCTTCTACTATGCCCTTCAGCTGAAAGTCATCCATTCTTTTTGGGTCAAAGCCTTCAACCTATATAAAAAGGCATTCCAAATTGGTAGTAAAAAAACAAATTATTTTAAAAGACGGAAAAACAGACAAACCAGAATGCCCACTTAAATTGTTTAAACAGAGTATTCTGCAAGAGCAAACTATATATGTACACATGTCACAAACTCATGCTTACCCAACTTCCAAGTAAACAAGGAAGTAAAGGGGATTTTCTTTGTTGTAGAAAAAACATCACCATTAATGCAAAACAGTAAGAAGGAATTCCACCATCAGTCTGGGAGTCAATGTAGCACAACTGCAAAATGACAAGGAAAAAGTATTACCATTTATTTTAAAGATGTTTATTTATTTTTAGAGAGAGGGGAAGGGAGGGAGAAAGAGTGGGAGAGAAACACTGATGTATGAAACATTGACTGGCTGCCTCCTCGCACACACCCCAACCAGGGACTGGGCCCACAACCCAGGCAAACGTCCTGACCAGGAATGGAACTGGCAACCTTTCACTTTGCAGGATGACACTCAACCAACTGAGCCACACTGGTCAGGGCTCACCCTTTCCTTTAGCTTTCTTTAATTTTCTCTGTTCCCCTCTCAACAAAAGTAGCTTTATTCCTACCATAATCATTGTAAAAAGTGTAAGTATATAACTACATAAATATACATAAAATACAAGGGATGACCTGAAATCTCACCAACCTAAAATAATTGCTGACATGTTGGTAACTATTTTTCCATTCATTTTTTATTCCCTATAAAGACACATGTACATTTTAGTTAAATAGAATATCATACAACGTGCTTTTACTGTGGACACCTTTTAAAAATATTACTTTCTTATCTTGCTTCTACTTCTTTTTTTTAATATTTTATTTATTTATTTTTAGAGAGGGAAGGGAGGGAGAAAGAGAGAGAGAGAGAAACATCAATGTACGGTTGCTGGGGGCTGTGGCCTGCAACCCAGGCATGTGCCCTGGTTAGGAACCAAACCTGTGATGCTTTGGTTCGCAGCCCGCGCTCAATCCACTGAGCTACGCCAGCCAGGGCTGCTGCTTCTTAAAAATCCTCTATGTAGCCCATGCCTTCTTCTATACTCACATTATTATATATAAACATATATTTTTTTACTTTTTATATAAATTCAGGAATGATTGTTGCTTTACCAAAATTTTTACTATACATATCCCTGTGTATTAGTCTTCTCCATTAACAAAAGCACTGAGAAAAGTCCCTTTAAGTCAATTAGTACAACTATAACACATTCGTTTACATGGTTATAGTCTATGATCTGCCTGGTTACTCAATAGTTCCCCCATCCAAGGACATTCACATTTTGTTCTGTTTTTTCTACTTTAAACAGTGCTGTAATACTTATCCTTATACATATTTTCTAAGTACTGGTACTTATAAGCTAAATTCCCAGGAATGTATTTACTGGACTAAAAAATATGTGATGTATTTCAATTCCAACATTGTTAGATTGCAACAACTGTCGACGGGATGAGTGACATGTCTGTTTACTAGCCATTTGAATTTGCTCTTTTCTGAATAGCTTATTAAATCTTATGGCAGTTTTTCTATTTTTATACATTACATATCAATTCATATGTGTTCTTCTTCATCATACCCTTTAGCTCTGGTACATGCATTTGAAAAAATAGTATTTTTCCCAATATGCTTTTCTTTTGACATTATTTATGATACCCTTTACCACATAAAATGCAGTTAAATATGCTTATCTTACACAGCTTCTAGGTTTCCTGTCATGGTAAAAACAGGTTTCCCCAACCCATGGGTCATATATATATGGTCATATATATATTCTTTTGTCTTAAATTTTCATCTAAAATTTTGATTTTTTCATTAAAGTGGAATTTAGTTTTGCATTTAGTGTGCTAAGGGTCCAACATTTTCTTCAAGAAAGAAACAGTTGTGATGGCACCATTTATTAATTATACCACTGTTTTATCACGGAAATAAACCTTTCTCTCTTTTTTAAAGATTTTATTTTTTAGAAGGGAGGGGAGGGGAGGGAGGAACAGAGGGAAAGAAATATTGATATGTGAGAGAAACATCAACAGGTTTCCTCTCACACGCTCCCACCAGGGACCTGGTCCGCAACCCAGGCATGTGCCCTGACTGGGAATCAAACCAGCTACCCCTCAGTTCAACTCACTGAAACACATCAGCCAAGGCTCTTTTATTTTTTCATACATTAAAATCTCATCTACACTAGGGGTCAATTTTGCGGCTTCCTATTCTATTTCACAGATCTATTTGTCTATTCCTATACCAATGGTCTACACTTAAATAAATCAGTTTTATAGTGGTAAAGCAGGTCCCCCATTACTAGTCTTCTCATTCTGAGGTCTTTTGACTATTCTCAAACATTTCTTCTTCTTCCATACTAATTTTAAGATTATTTTATCAACTTTTAAAAAACTCTTGGTAATTCCAGTTAAAATTACTATACATTTGAAAATTAATTTAGAGATTTTATATTTTAAGGATACCATCTCCCTCTCTAAGAACTTGGCATCTTTTCATTTTCCAAAAATTCAGGAGTTGTCATCAATTACTCACTTCCCCTCAACTCTCATATCCAATACCTCTGCCAGTCCTGCCTCCAAAACTTATCCCAAATCTACTTTGCTTCAAATCCACTCTAACCTTACTACAGTTATCCATAAATATTTTGTTCTCACATACTATGATTTATGTTACTGGTTAGGTACTTTTTTCTTCTGTTTCACTCACCTTAGCCCAATAGCGAAAGGCTAACACCAAGGGAATAAAGACAGGTTCCGTTTTGCCAAGAGCAGCAAGCAAATCAGTAGTGAGGCATGCCATATCATTTCCTGCACTCACTCTACAAAGTAAATCACTGTGAATGAAAAAAAAAAAACAAACCACTGTACTAATACTTTAAAAAATGAGACTACTTCAAATCCTATAGCTATCCTTTCCAGTCACCATATTTTAACATGTAAGAAGCCAAAATAAAAACAAATGTTTTAATAAACTTAAGAGCCAACTAAAAACTATGTATCGGTTCCATCACTAGCATTCCATGTAAATTAAAGATGTTTTAAATGTTCATTTGTACTTCACAAATAAATTTCTACTTCATTTAGTATTTCAGTTTATAAGAAATTATTTTCAAAAGCATTATAATTCACCAAAATTTGATTTACGAGAAAAGACAATGATGTTGTCAATGTCAAGTAGTACAGCATGGCTTCCTAATACATTCTTTTTGCTTTGTACATGATAAAAACAACAAATGAAATTCTGGACTAGCTGGACTTCTTGACTCTAATTTTTTCCTAAGTTTCCATGATAATTGATATGCTATTTTTAGATAAGAGAGTAGAAACAATTTACCCTATACCCACAAGTAATGCTTATATGTAAGTCAAAATGGAGCTACCTTAAATGATATAACATAATTATAGTAGAGATATTTTAGTGACAGAGAAGAATGTGCTATATTTTGCAATGTATAACACACACTTTTGTACCCAAGTTTTGTTTTGAAGATTGTGTTTATTTATTTTTAAAGAGAAGGGAATGGAAGGGAAAGGAGAGGGAAAAGAACACCAGTGTGTGTGGTTGCCTCTCGCACGCCCCCTACCTGGCCCACAACCCAGGTATGTGCCCTGACTAGGAATCAAACCAGTGACATTCTAGTTCGCTGGCTGGCATTCAATCCACTGAGCCACACCAGCCAGGGTTGCCCAAATTTTTGAGGGAAAAATAAGGATATGCAATATACACAGATAGTGTGTGAAATACCTTATATCTATCCTTGTATTTTGTAATTATTTGTTACATAAAATCTCTTGTACCTCCCTGGCTGGTGTGGCTCAATGGATTGAGTGCTGGCCTGTGAACCAAAAGGTCGCTTGTTCGATTGCCAGTCAGAGCACATGTCTGGGTTGCAGGCCAGGTCACAGTATGGACCTGGTTGTCTCACATGGGAGAGACAACCAATCACTGTATCTCTCACACATTAATGTTTTTCTCCCTCCTTCTCTTTCTCCTTTCCTCTCCCTTTCTTTAAAAATAAAGATCTTTTTAAAAAACTTTAAAAAAATTTCTTGTACCACAGTATGTTAAAAAATGCTAAAATTCCTTTATAATACAAAAACAAGTATCTAAATATAAATGAATAAAAAATTGAATTAGAAAGTTAAAATGAAAGATTTTTCCCCTGAAAGTTTGGGCCAAAAACATAGGTACACATTAAACACGAGAGCACACTATACATGGCAAAATACATATCTGCGGCTGCCATACAGAGGCAATTAAGACACAATGTGATGAAAAAAAAAAACACTAGTAGTCAAAATACCTCCATTCCAATTCTGATTATCCTCTAAATGATATAAATTTGGACAAATCACTTATTGTCCTCCAGGTCTCAATTTTCTAATTTAGAAAAAAGGGAAGTTGAACTAGACCTCCCATAGCTGCTTCTAGTTTTTAATAAGAAAATATAGTAATCTTAAAATATAAGATATAGAGATTAAAGAACACTTTATTATTTCTGTAATATTTTCAGGCCTCCCACATTCATCTAAAATAAAATTATTTTAGTTTCCTTTCTCCAAGGAAGCTTATACTTTGCTCTCTTAATACTATAGACATCTGACTAGGAAAGCAAGATTAGTCTTCAATGACTCATTCAATTTCAGTGAAAACCTCGAGTCTGATAGACTGTGAGCTCCTTGAAAAGAGAGGCTATTTCTCATTTATGTTTGTATCCCTACAGAAAAGCATTACCTAACATAAAATAAATGTTCAACACAGTTGGGTGAATAGAGTTCTCCCTCATGGTGTTTTATTTTTAACTGTCTTGTTCTGTTTGTTTTTCACATGCTTTTAGTAAGGTTGCTACTTTTAATAAGTAGACACTCGCTTGGTCATATTAATCCAAGGAGAAACCTAAAACAAAATTTTCTCTCTTAGAGATGTTCACTGCATATTTGGATGTTGTCGTTATTTTTAAAAATACTTGTATTTCTTCTTCACTGTTACTAACCTTTTCCGATCTTTGCACACCACAACAGGAACTTTAGCGTGAAAATCAGATTCCACATCTATATATAACACTAAGAAATAAAATAAAACAAGTAAGCTAATGTCAACATCTCTAAAATGTTTACTGTATAGTAAAAATTAAGGAATAGTTTCCTTCTAAGTATCACTCTCATTGCTTCTGTGGGGCTACCCACTCTTCCTGTTATGAGCATCAACCCAACAGAATCTCTTACCTCGCACAGACCCAAATACTGTCTGAAAATTATAATCATCTTAAGAGGAAAAGTTTTAACATCTCTAAAAGTTTGAATATATCTAAGTAAGTATATAAACTAGTCAAAGTTGTTAAACCGGTTTTTCATAGATATAGCAAACAGAAGGCATTACTTACTTCAAGGGCTATTTCTACAAAAGATGTGAAATAACCTACAATGCTGTGAAAACTTAGTTCTTCCAAATATCCATGCAGATAAAAGGCTTACTCTGCTGGCTCCATTCCCCATAAACATATGAAGAGTCTGCCCAATTAGAGCTCTTAAGGAAGGACTAATAAGGTGAAACACACTTCCACTCTTAAGTCCATCTCTATATCTCCAAGGTAGGCCCCATGCCATAAATGTACAATCTGAATACAAATAGATGCATTAACATTATTTCTTTTTGAAGTTCAAAGAAAATATCTTAGTAGTACTTGTTGGAATTACTAATTTATTTTAAAAAAAGTGCTGAAGGCCTATATGTCAGGAGTTGAATTATGCTTAATATATTGTGAATAAGACACAACTCAGAGCAAGGGTTTGAAAAACAAACATATAAACAAATCCTATAGGTGACAAGACAGAGGTCTTAAAAGAGTACAGTGAAGGCATAAAAGAAGAAACAATCAATTTTATAATCAGACTGCATTTTGTATACCTGTTAGTTATGTGACTTTAAAGGTAATCTATTCATGTACTTTACGGAAAAAACATATTTAAAATATTTTTGCTAGGTTGATACTTTCCAGTGAGTCTGAAGAGGTAAAAGCTCTTATCAGTAATATGATTTAGAGACAAATATTTACTAAGAAATAAAATATTAAAATCCCTTTACAACAGTGACTTTCAACATTTTTCATCTCATGGCACACATAAACTAATTACTAAAATTCTGTGCACACCAAAAAATATATTAACTTTTTGCCAATCTGACAAAAAAACAAGTATAATTTTGATGGATTTACCAAAAAAAAGTAATAGTAATTACCTACCCTTTTTGCTCCCAAGTGACTTTTTAAAAAATCAGGTGCCTATGCTTCTATATAAGGATCTGTAGTACCAAGAATTAACCAATCACATGCAACATGACTGATAAAATGCAATTCTATTATATGACCTATATTTATGGTTCAAAACAGGGCACTCACACCAGGGTGTTGTTGTTGTGTTGGCTGTTTTCATCTTTAATTATGACAATCTAAAAGAAAAGAGGTCAGCGCTCTAATAGTCAGGTACTGCATATTTTAAAAATTCTTGTGGCACACTGGTTCAAAATCGCTTTACGAGATAAATGGGCCCCTAAAAATGACTTCCCAGAAAGTGGCCAACAAGAAACTGATAATGGAGATCTAAGGGGGCAGACAGAAAGAGAAAGGCAGTTTAGAACTGATATTAGAGCCAATAGAGTGAGGCTAATAAGGTCAATAAGCTATCCCTTCCAAGTCAAACTGCAAGCATTTTTGCCAGTTTCTTTAAATTAAAATCTAAAATGACAAAAGTAATAATAAAGATCGTAGCAGCAGAAATTTACTAAGTTGCTATATACTAGGCACTTTTCTAAACTATTTTCTAACCCATTTCACCCATACAACTTTCTCATAAAAAAGACAGTATGTTATTGCCATTTTACAGATGAGAAAACGGAAGCATGAACATTAAATAACACATCAAAAACATACAATGAGCAAGCAGCAGAACTAAAATTTGAGCTTAGAAAGTCTGGCTCCAGATCTTTAACTCTTAAGCATTTACTTCCTAACAAAAAAAGCAGTAAATAAAACCCAAGAAAATAATATTATAGATTGTATTACATAACCTGAGGCCCGGTTTGAGACACCTGTAATTTAAAAATTTTTTATTTTTAAAGTATTTTGACCTACGTGAATGTCCTTTTTACATAAAAGAAAAATCCAGACATATGAGGCACACAGGAAAACTTACTATTTGGTTGGTATGATATAAATGATTAAATTAGGTTGATGCTATTTTAGGTGGGGAAAACCCATATCTACTCAATGAAGTCACACATTTCCTCCCAAGTCTTTCCTTAAGTCTTCCTTCATCAATGACTTTCCAAAGACTATCGGTTTTCTGTCTTCTTTTACACAAGAAATGCTCATAATATTCAAAGCTAACATTTTTAAAATTACCCAAAAGGCAGTCGATTTTACATTTTAAATATTCACTTTAAATACACTTTTGATTTTACTTACAAGTAAATTTTCTAGTACACACATTAAACAAATACCTAAATATGTATATGTGTATGTCCACATATAATCTGATGACTCAAATAAGCTAGGAGTTTTAGTTTAAATTGGTTGGCCATATATATAAACAACATGATGCATGTACCTTTAAAGAGAATTTTCTTTAGAAAGACAAATTTAAAAAAGAAACTCACCACTTTTTTTTAAAATCCCAAGCACTTGTATCAGAAGATCTGGATGATTCATCTAAAAAAGTTTCAAATTAAATCAGTACAGTCATTTCAAAGTTCAAGTTGCAGAACTTTAGAAAGAATTCAACTTCATTAAACACTTAAATAAAATCATACTCTTCTTCAAAATAACAGAAACAGAACAATGTTTTATTTTTATGGTAACACATCTTGTTCATAGAAGTAGAATTTAATAAATCATGTACTGCCATGATTCCAGCAACACCCCTTGAAATAATGAATTCTTAGGTGAGGAAAGATTGTGCATTTTACAGCAAAACAAATGGAAAAAAATTAGTTTACCAAAAAACTGTTAAAGAGAAGTTGTTGAGATAAATTTAAAGGATACTGATAATTGGCAGCATGATCAAAAGGCTTAGATTAAAATACTACTTTAAATGACAAACTTGTCAAATGTTTAGTATGTACTATGCTGCTATTTAAAAGTATTTAGTAGTCATATATTAATTTTAAATAAATAATTGTATCAGACTATAAATTAAACATCAAATTTCCACCAAAATCAAACCTCCTTTTGCATAAATTTATTCAAAAAATTAAAAACATGTAAAACATCAATTGATTATTTTATGTTTGATACATCAATAGATAAGCAATGTTAGAGGTACTAAATAACATTTGTACTTTTGCTAACGGTACTAGATGCTACATATTAAAAGTAACCATAATGTACCAGGCACTATACAAAAATATCTGGTATATATAATCTTATTTAATATAAAAGTTACTATCCCTGTTTTGGAAATTAGGAAACTGAGGCTCAGAAAGATTAAGTAACTCGATCAGTGCAGCCAAGATATAAACACTGATGTATAATTTCAAAGGTTTTTTCCACTTTCTGATTTACCTCCATAAGCAGTAACTATTCAACATGCTCAAATATAATCACTGGTCCTTTGTTTATACATAAAGGATCAATTTATTGAAATGACTAGTTAGAAAATAATAGTAAGCACAAGTCCAGAAACTACGTTTATACATATTTTGATATGGTTATGGTACTTCTAACCCCAAACTGAAATTGTGTGGCACCCTGGCTGGGTTGCTCAGCTGGTTGGAGCATCATCCAATACAGCAAAAGGCTGTGGGTTCAATCCGCAGTTGGGGCACATACAGGAAGCAACCGATCAATGTTTGTCTCTCACATCGGTGTTTTTCTCTCCCCACCCACCACCCTAAAATCAATAAACATATCCTCAAGTGAGGATAAACAATAAAAATTTAAAAAATTTTAACTGAAATTTTGTAATGCTTTTTCAATTAAATTTGGAAAATAAGGTTATGAGTCACATTCAAATTAAAATGCATACTATATAATACATAAAAGAAATACATTTTCATTTTTGATAGTATAGACACTGAAAAAATGCCACATTTCCAGTCTCAATCAAGTCAAAAGTTGAGGGACAGGGAACACATTAACTTTGAAATCCCCTTAGACTTGTAAGTTGTAAACTGGGGCAATAGGTTGAAATCGGTGTAGAACTCCTGGATAGGGTGAAACAGAGGGTAGGTCATCACTTGCTGGGGAAGAGGCAGGGCTCTGGGCTAAGGAAGAGAGAACAGGTGCTGCGTAGGAAGCACGAAAGTCTGAAGAAGAGGCTTGGGGACTTGATGTATCAAGGGCTGGAGCAAAGGCAGAGGAAGGTGTGGATTTCTGCAATCAAAGAGATTTGGGATTTGGTGTTCAAAAAATGGCACTATTGGAGAGTTTAGAAATGGCATCATGCACTTAGGAAAGATGGTCTCCTTCATACTGGGGAGTCCATTACCCCAGGCTGTAGGATAGGCAGCACCACAGCATGCTGAGCAAGAAGCAGGACACTTTGTGTTAGGACAGTGTAAGGTAGGGATTCAGTGTAAGGACAGGTTAGAGGCTGTGGCTGGAAAAAGGGGTGAATTTTGTCCTAGCATTCATCCTTTCTTTACTGCTATTTCTCATGTTTAAACTTCTCAGGTTTCTTGCTGATGTGTATAACAGATTCCTCACTGCTGAAAGGCTATCTACAGTCTCACTGGATATGCTGAGATATTCCTGCTCCCATGCGAGGGCAAGGGCCACCAGACAGGCAAAGATGAAGACCTTTATAGCTATCAAGTCTGGTCTCAATGTGGCTTCTCCTGTAAATCCTTGATTATAAGATTTCTGTTCAGCTAGTCTTCAGTTGGTTATTCAGGATGACTGTTCTATATTTTAGTTGTAATTCCAGTTTGATTTTGAGAGGAGGTGAGTTAACTTCTACCTACTCTGCTGCCATCTTTAATCTTCCTGGGTTTTTCTTTTTGAAAGACTGCCTTTCTCTGCTTCCTTCATTTTCTGTCCCTTATTCCACCTACGTCTGACACTTAAGAGTAGTTTCCCAAAGCACTGTTTAATCATGATGTAACTTCTATAAGGCATATTTTATAGTTCCCTTCACCTCCTCTAAAAAGATAATCAATAAAAAATATTAAGTTCTAGTTAAGAACCACATAATTAAAGTTCTTTTCTAATTACTTACCTTGGGAGGAAATTTTATATCTATATTAACATCACTACTTTTCAGAGCAAACTTAGTCAGAGATGAGCCATACAACCTAAGTGAACACTCTGGAAAATAAGGAAAAATATCAAAGCATGAAATACCATTTAAATATGGGAACTTTAAAAAACAGTGATAGAAAAACTGAATAAATCTCAATTTATGTCTTCTAATACCACAATTATAGAGGAATGATATCTTTTCTAACTGATCTACAAAATAAAAATGGTTCTCAGTTATGGTATTCAGAAACAAAGAAGAGAAATTACTCATAAAAGTGTTTAAACAAAATTTTAGTATTAGTTCATTTAGGAATGACTATAAGTATGCTGAACATTTAATACATTACCAGAAAAGAACGTACAACCTAGCTATAGCTGCTGTCACTAACTGCATTTATTTTTAGATATTTATATTTATGTAAGAGATAGCACTTTAAATAGGAAAGGAATCACAGACATTCAATGACAATGCTCCTTAAAAATACAAAGTAGAGCCAAGTCAATTAATACTACAAACCTAAAATCAAAAAAGCTTTGTGGCTTTCAAGAGTTCACATAGTAAATTAATAAAAACAATAACATACTACCTAAAACATACTTTCTTAGGCTATCAAATGTCATTTCTAAAAATTGTAATAAGACAACTTTTAAAAGGATCTCATCAGAAGGCAAATTAATCATCAAAAGAAATTACAGAATTAATCATCAGGCAAATTTTGTTTTTCAGAAAGTGCAAGTTCATACTCAAGTTATAGATATAGAGGTATACTTTTCAAGTTCACAAAATGTCTGAAAATCATCCAAGTCATGAAAATCATAAAAATTTCATTTCTACTCTTATAAGAGTATAACTCTTATACATAACTCTATGTATAACTTAAATTAGCATTCAATGTATTTTAGATAGACATTACAGAAATCATAAAAATAAATAAAAATGTTCTCCATTTTTAAATTTTAATTTTATATTCTTATACATCTTCCAACAGCTCTTTATGAAATATAATTTACTGAAATCCTTTTGGTGGTAAGCAATAAATTTTATTTAATTTACATTTACTTAAATTCAATACCGATGCAAAAAAAGTAAGAGCTAAAATAGTAAGAGCTAAGCAAATGATTTATACATAAATGTCTATAATAAACCTGGCCCAACTTCCCCTCACACCAAACATGTAAGGTTTTTGTAAAAAAAACAAGAGTCAAAAAAAAAAATGAAAGTGCTAACTTTATCTCTAATGTCCCTTCCTAATTTTTCCCCACCATCAGGCAATAGAAATTTTATTTAGTAACTGGTTGTAATGGATATACTGAAAATAATATACATAAAATACCCATTTATGAGAGTCAATGATACTGAAAAAGTAATGTAAAATATAATGGTCAACTACTAAGAAATTGTCCTGCTTCTGGATTTAAAAACTCTTTTTATAAGCCCTGGCTGGTATAGCTCAATGGATTGAGCATGGGCTGCAAACCAAAGCATCCCAGGTTCGATTCCCAGTCAAGGCACATGCCTGGTTTGCAGGCCACGGCCCCCAGCAACTGCATATTGATGTTTCTCTCTCTCTCTCCCTTTCTCCCTCCCTTCCCTCTCTAAAAATAAATAAATAAAATCTTAAAAAAAAACAAACCCTTTTTATTACAGAAAGTATGCTGGGCCAAATTTCTCCATTTTGCTTTTGTGCAATATCTCCCCCCTCAAAAAGTCATTTATAAACAATTGAATTCATCTACTTTTAAGATAGAGGTGGGGGGGAGGAAAACATTAAGTAATTTACCCTAAGTTCAAGAGGAATAAGAGGAAGAATTGTGTGATTTTTAAAATTAGATATAAAATATATTTGTACCTGGTAAAAATGTTGTTATAACCTTTGACATTTCCGCCACAATTTCCTGACGGACCGTGAGGTCATCATCTGTTATTCCTTGTTCTTTTGCTAATTCAGTAACTGCAACACTTAATGCTGCCAAGTGGGCAGGAGAAGGAGGTGGCAGAGAACGAAGTTCACTTTCTTCCTGTTTTTCCTGTCAATGTAACATTTAACAGTAACAATGTGAAAAGAAAAAAGATTTCTATTTTAATGTCCTTATATTTACGGAAAAACAAAAACAAATATATTCAACTTCTATGTGCCAGACTTAAGGACCAAAGGATATGGAAGTGAACAAGAGAGACAAAGATCCCTGCCTTTGTGAAGCCGATTTGGAAGAACGACAGGTACTGTGAAGGAGGTTGCTATTAACCAGTAATAAATGAAACTGGTTCTACTTTACTGTCTGCATAAATTTTTAAATGCTGCATCAAAGCCAAGATACCGTTAACGTTTAGCTGATAATTTTGTTGCAGCAAAGACAGACTGAGATGCAGGAGAAGGTCTTAAATTGTCTCTCATCAGCATATACAGTATCAGATTAAATGGTCATAGGAAAACACCCTAGACCAGGGGTATCCAACCCGTTGCCCAGGATGGCTATGAATGCAGCACAACACAAAATCATAAACTTACTTAAAACATCACTTAGTTTTATTACTAAATTTTATACTAAGTTTTATTACTTAGATATGTATATTTTATATATTAGTGATCACAAACTTGGGACCTGCTCAACAATTTTAAGATTAACAAAAGGGCTGCTGCATAATTAGGGTTATTGTCTGAGGACATATTTGCTTATCTGTGGTGGTGGGTATCATGAAAATTATGCATGGACCTTTTTTATGCTCATCAGTTTTCATCAGTGTTTGTGTATTTAATGTGCGGCCCAAGACAACTCTTCTCCCAGTGTGTGGCCCAGTCACCAAAAGGTTGGACACCCCTGTCCTAGACACTATTATTACTTTAATTACTATTACAATGATTTCTCTCTATTTTATCCAACACTAGGCAAAATGTTTTTAAAAAAGACAAAGGAAAAAAACTGTATTCTGCTAAAAGCCTGAAAGACATTTTAAACCCAAGAGCTAAAGAAGAACTATATTTACATATATACAATGACTTTTTAAAATTAATTTACTATTATAGTTTAAAAAATACATGCTAACTACAAAAACATAAGAAAATACAAAACAGAAACATCTCCCACAAGCTCATGTTCTACTATTTCCCCTATTTTTTTAACATAACTGAGACCATATCACTTCTTTTATTTATTACTATAACAAAGGCATTTTTATTACCCCATTTCACTGAAGAAACAATCTTATATTTTGATATATGGAGCTCCCAACAGATCTAATAACCAAAAGTAGTTTGTTCTCTCCCTGCTCCCCCCAATATAGTGAAATACTTTGATCTATTCCTAATTTTATTCATTGTTACCATATTCAGTCTTAATATAAGTAAAGTTTACCAAAGGCACAGACTAATCAAACATAGGAGGTAAGACAATTTCATTTTATAAGTTTCTGTGACAGTTTCTGCAACCTTAATTATAATCTAAGTTTTAGATAAACATCTAAATTTGCAGAACTGGTGGGCTGGGATGGGACTAAAAGGCATAAAACTGTACTTGAACAACAATTAAAATTAAAAATTAAATTAAAAATTAAACAAAAATTTAAATAAATAAGCAAGCAAGCAAGCAAGCAAGCAAGCAGAACTGGCCCTGGCTGGTGTAACTCGGGTAGATTGAGTGCAGGCCTGCAAACCAAACAAAGGGTTGTTTGTTCGACTCCCAGTCAAGGCACATGCCTGGGTTGCAGGCTAGGTCCCCAACAGGGGACATGCAAGAGGCAACCACACATTGATATTTCTCTCCCTCTCTTTCTCCCTCCTGCCCCCCTCTCTAAAAATAAAATCTTTTAAAAAAAATTTGCAGAACTGTTGGGTTTTTTTTTTAGGATTCATCTAAGGTGTTAATAGCAACATACTTAATAAAAAAGATACAAAATTAACATACAACAAAATCATCTTTACATATAGCGAATACTTTGAATTAGTGTTAGATTTGTCATAGTAATAACAAGATAAAAAACAATCAGTGAACAAACTCCTCTACCTATGCTATTAATAAGTCTATCCTACTTTGTTTAGAATACTGTTCCATCAAACATTCTCACTGATATACTCTTAACATTGATTAATCTCATATCCTCCTATATCCTCATATATCCTATATATCCTCATATATCCTATCATAAATACAATCAATGAAGTCCCTGCCCTTATGTAACTTACATTCTAGTTAGAAGAAACAGACAACAGATAAATAAATGCATAAATACTATCATGTCAGGTAGTATTATGAAGAAAAATAAAACAGGATAAGAGGCTACACACTAGTAGGAAAGGTTTTTAAAAATTTTTTTAAGAACAGAGTGGACAAAGAAGGCCACTCTGAACAAACAATGTTTAAGTAGAGACCAGAAAGAAGTGAAAAAGACAGACAATTTCTGGGGGAAGAGCATTTCAGAGAACAGCAAGTGCAAAGTTGTAGAGACAAGACGATGCATAATGTTATTTGAAGAGATCAATGTGTCTAGAGCTGAGTAACAAAGGGCGGGGGGGTGACTGAGCAAGACAATGAGGTTGAACAGTAAACCAGAAGCCAAATATTGCACCCCTTACAAAACCTGGTAAAAAGGCTTGTAATTTTACTCTAAGTTGGGAAGTCACTGAACAGCTATGAGCAGGAAATCACATGAGGTGACATTTTAAAAGAGCAGCTCTAATTTCTGAATAAAGAACAAACTGTGGGGGCAGGAAGAGGTATAAACTGGAAATAGTCCAGGTGAGAGATGGTGGTAATTTAGACTAAAGCAGAAAGTATAGAGGTATGTGGAAAATGATAAATTTGGAATACATAATCTTTTGACGGTAAATTCTATAAAATTTTTTAATGGTTTGAATGTGGAGGTGGGGGTGGACAGGAAGCTCAGAAAAGGAATAATGGCCTCTGCCAGCACTTTTGTCTGGCAGAAAGCTGCCCCTCTGGCTCTGGCCCTGATACCAGGTAATTCAGTTCTTCCCAGTATGTCCCTGGTGCCTTTGGAGCTGTTGCCCCAGCACTGGAGCTCAGAGAAAGTGAGTTTGAGTTAAGTCTAAGCACAGGCCTTTCAAGAGACTGCCTGGGCTCCAGAAGCCCTGAGTCTCACTCAGCTATAATCTCCACTGGTTTTTACAGCCAGAGGTTATAGGGACTTCTCTTCCTGGCACTGGAACCCTGGAGCCCAGGGGCCTGGTGTGGGCTGAGATCCCCAGCTCTTCAGTTCCTCCTGACTTCATCTGCCACTTGTGGGTGCAGAACCAGTCCATTCTAAGTCTTCACCCCTCCTATCAGTCTTGATGTGATTTCTTTTTTTCTCTCCAGTTTTAGGACTTCATTCAGGCAGGTCTGAATGATGACTATTCTGTAGTTTAGTTGTAATTTTGATGTGGTTGTGGAAGGAAGCTGGTACCCCATTTACCTACGCTGCCATCCTGACTGGAAATAGTTTTTAACTTTTTACAAACTACCAAAATGCTTTCAAAAGTGGATATACTACCAAGTAATCCAGTAATTACACTTCTAGATATTTATCTGAAGACAATGATTAATAGAACCTCCTCAAAATTATAAACTTCTGATCACTGAAACATACTGTTTAAGAATGACAATATTAGCCAAGACCAGAAGAAAATATTTGCAAATCCCATGTAAGAAAATGAAAACACCTAGCTAGTGTAGCTGAATGGATTGAGTGCTGCCAGCCTGCAAACCAAAGGGTGACAAGTTCGATTCCCAGTATGGGGCACATGCATGGGTTGCAGGCCTGGTTCCCAGTACAGAGCGTGTGAGAAACAAACACATTAATGTTTCTCTCCCTCTCTTTCTCCTTCCCTTTCCCTCTCTAATAATAAATAAATAAAATCTTAAAAAGAAAATGAAAACACTAACTCAAGAAGATATCTTTACCTCTTTATTCACTGCAGCATTATTTACAACAGCCAAGACATGAAAACAACCTAAGTGTCCATCAGTGGATGAATGGATAAAGACAATGTGATATTTATACACAATCATGAGCCACTTAACAACAGAGATATGTTCTGAGAAGTGCCTCAGTAGGTGATTTCATTGTTGTGTGAACATTATAGAGGTATTTACATAAACCTAGCCCACTACACACTTAAGCTATATGGTATAGCCTATTGTTCCTAGACTACAAGTTGGCATAGAATGTTATTATAAAAAATGAGATTAAATTAGGCACAAGAGAAAATGATACAATTAAGAGGCACAGTGTGGCCAGTGTGGTTCAGGTGATTGGAGCACTGTCAATAAACCTTCAAAGGTGGCTGATTCGATACACAGTCAGGGCACACACCTAGGTTGTAGGTTCAGCCCCAGTCAGGGCATGTGCAAGAGGCAACCAATTAGTGTTTCTCTCTCTCATCAATGTTTCTCTCCTTTTCCCTCTCTCTAAAATCAATAAGCATGTTCTCACATGGGGATTAAAAAAGAAGCACAGTAAACATGAAATATATGAGGCTGTTGCTGGCATGACACGGCATAATGTTTTACAGTGGGCTTTTTTAATAAATAGAAAGAGTCCACTCTAAAATAAAAATCAATAGTTTAATAAATACATAAAAAGTAAGTCTTTTATCATCATTATTAAGTATTGTGTACTATATATAATTACATGTGCTATATTTTTATATAACATCCGGTACAGGTTTCTTTATACCAGCATCACCACAAACATGTAAGTAATGTGTTTCATCACATCGTTATGCAGCCCGTGACTGTACAGTGGGTCATTCAGTCATAAAAAAAGGAAATCCTGCCATTTGCCAACAACACAGACAGACTGAGGGTTTTATGCTAAGTGAAATAGGTCAGACAGAGATAAATACCAAATGATCCCACTTATATGTGGAATCTAAAACAAACAAAACTGAACTCAGATACAGAAAACAAACTTGTGATTGCCAGAAGTAGGGGACTGAGTGAAGACATAGGGAGAAATGGGTAAAATTAATCAAAAGATACAAAGAAACTTTCAGTTACAAAGTAAGTCCTGAGCATACAATGTACAGCATGGTGACTATACTTAATATTGTATTATACGAATACATGTGAAGGTTGCTAATAGTAAATCTTAAAAGTTCTCTTCTAAAGAAGAAACACTTGTAACTATGTATGGTGCTAGATGTTAATGTTAACCAGACTTATTGTGGTGACTGTTTCACAAAATATACACATATTGAATCATTATGTTGTTCACCTGAAACTAATATAATGTCTGTCTATTATGCTTCAATTTAAAAATAACATTAAAATAAATCTTTAAAAAGTGGATATAATATTTTACATCTCCACCAGTACTGCTGAGGCTTGGTATTCCTTCTCATCCTTGGTACAGCCAGTCTTTTTAATTTTCACTGTTCTAAGTGTAGTGATTTCCCTATTAACAAATAATGTTAAACATCTTTTGATGTGTCTGACACATGCATGTCTTTATTAAAGTACCTCAAATTTTTGCCCATATTTTTTTAATCCTCACCCTTATGGGAGGACATGCTTACTGATTTTTAGGAGAGAAAGGGAGAAAAACATTGATGATTCTCTCTCACATCAATGTCACATCTGAGAAATTTTGCCTAACTCAGGTCATAAGAGATTTTCTCCTGTTTTCTTCTGGAAATTTTGTACTTTTTGGCTTTACATTTCGGTCTGTGATTCATTTTTAGTTTTCTTCTTTTTTATATAGTATAAGGTACAGAACAGAGTTCTTTCTTTGCATATCTAATCAGTATCTTTGTATATCTAATAAATATCTAATTAGTCTAGAACCATAAGTTTAAAAGACTATTCTTTCTTCACTGAATTGCTTTTGAATCAGTTGTTCATACATGAACCTACTTCCAGACTCATTATTGTGCTCCACCGATCTATTTGTCTACTTGATGTCAATTACAACACTGTCTTGGTTATTGTAGCTTTGTAAGACTGGCAATCAGGTGGTATTAGTCCTCCAACTTTGCTTTTTCCAAAGCTGTTTTGGATCTTTTGGGGCCTCTGAATTTCCATACTAGCTTTAGAACCAGTTTTTTAAAGCCAAGATTTTGGCTGGGATTATGTTGTATCTACAGATCAGTTTGTAAATAAATGACATTTGACAGTATCAATCCTTCCAATATATGAATAAGGTGTATTTCTCCACTTATTAAGAGCTTTAATTTCTCCTTAACTTTGTGTTTTCTGTACACAAGTTTTACATATTTTTATGTTACTATAAATAATATTTAATTTTCAATTTATAAATGAAAGTTATAAATAGTTAACTTTTGCATATTGATCTCATATTCTGCAACCTTGCTAAACTCCTTCATTAGTTCTAACACCTTCTAGAATTCACTGAATATTCTACATCAACAATCACATTGTCTACCACTATATTTTACTTCTCTTTTAAAATGTGGATGGCTTTTATTTCTTTTTCTTCCCTGATTGCACTGGCTAGAATAGTTAATACAATGTTGAGTACAATTGCTATGGATAGACATCTTTTTTTTTCCCCTATGTTTTTATGGTGAAAAAATATACATAACCTAAAATTTACCATCCTAACCATTTTTAAGTGTACTGTTCAGTGGCATTAAGTATATTCATATTGTTCTGTGACCATCACCATCATCCATCCACAGAATTCTTTTCATCTTCCAAAACTGACACTATACCCATTAATGGTAACTTCCATTCTCCCATTCCCCCAGGCTGTGGCAACCACCATCCCACTTTCTTGCTCTGTAATTTTGACTACTCTAAGTAATTCATGTAAGTAGAATCACACTGCAGAATCCTAGAATAAAGGAATCTAGGAATAAATTCCTAGAATAAAGTCCTACTTGACCATGATATATTTCTTCCTTAAATATTCTGTTAGATTCAGTTTGCTAAAATGGCTAAAAGTTTTGGCTTTAGGTTTATGAGGAGTATCAGTCTAAAATTTTCTTTTATTGTAATGTCTTTTTTCTGATTTTGGCATCAGAGTAATGTGAGCCTTATTGACTAAGTTCAATGTTCTGGAAGAGTTTGTATAGAACTGGTACACATATACCAATTATCCCAGAGCTCAAAGATGCTATTTTCTTTCTCTGCAAGTTTTTTTTTCCCTCTTTGTTTCATTTTAGATAGTTTCCATTGCTGTATCTTCAAGTTCACTAACCTTTTCTTTTACAATATTTAACCTGCCATTTGTCCTACCCAGTATGTTTTTCATCCTAGACACTTTTTTCATTTCTGTAAGTTCGACTGAATCCTTTTTATATCTTCCATATCTATATTTGATTTTCTGAACATCCAGAAATAAAGTTTACTGCCTTAATGTCCTTCTCTGCTAATTTTATGGTGTAAGTTCAAAGCCAGAATTAATTACCTAATTTTTCTCATCTTGCTATGTACTTTCCTGCTCCCTTGTATGCCTGAGAATTTTTGACTGAGTGCCAAACAATGTAAACTTTGGGGGGGAGTGACAAATATTTTGTATTTCTATGAATATTCTCAAGCTTTGTTCTGTAACGACATTAAATACTTCTAAACAGTTTATCCTTTTGGGTGCTGCCTTCAAAGTAGTTTAGTTGGGACCAGACCATGTTTGCTTTAGGGTTAAACATTCTCTACTTCTGAACCAAGAAACTTCTAAGTATTCTACCCAATACCCCATTAAATATGAGGTTTTCCAATCTGAATAGTGGGAAAATACTACTCCCAGTCCTGTGTGAGCACAAAGCACTATTCTAATTCTCTCAGATGGTTCTTTCCGTGGCTTTAGGAAGCATTGTACATGCATGCACCAATCGGTCTGATGCTGAATACTCTTGAGAGGACTTCCACAGATCTCTGGATTTCTCTATATAGCTTCCTCTTTTTTGTTACTCTATCATGCAAACTCTAGTCACTGTGAACTCAAGTCCCTCTTTTCAACTCTGGAAGTCCATAGTGTTTTCCTCCCTGTAGTGCATTCTGGGAACTCTTTCAAACTGGATTATCATTGGGCCCATCTCATTTGTTTTCCATTCACTGCCTGTCCTTCACTATTTAAAAAACAGCTATTTCTGCCTTATGTTGTTGTTGTTACTATTACAAGGAGGTAAATCAGTCTCTGTTACATAACTTCATCAAAAGTAGAAGTCCAATATGGCTGCTTTTAAGGTTTGTCTATTTGTTTTTTGTAATGTTCTAAAATACTTTATATTACAAGGTCTGTCCAGAAAAAGTCCAACCATTGTTAATATAATGAGAACAGTTTGTGCAATATCAATGTAACCTGGCAGCCAAGGAGAGTGGACTGAAATGTGCATGTGTGAACAATGACAACCTCACTGTACTACAGGTGGAGGTTGGAGTTGGAGGTACATTTTGTTGGAGGTGTAGGCGCCGTTGACTGAGCATGAGTAGTACCGTGTGGCCATTGCATTCAAAATAACTGAGCAAGTAGAGTAACAAATATGCATCAAGCTTTGCTTTAAAAGCTTGATCATTCCTCTGTGCAAACTATTCAGATGATTCAGAAAGCCAAAGCGATGAGCAACTGGTGATTGACAGCTTCATCATGGCAACATGTCCACTCATGAATCAGTCTTGGGCAGAGTTTTTTGGCAAAATATCAAATCATCCAGGTGACTCATCCCACTACAGCCTAGATTTGGCAACCTGCAATTTCTAGCTTTTCCCACAACTAAAATCACCTTTGAAAGGGACAAGATTTCCAACTATCTATGAGATTCAAGAAATTACAATAGAGCAGCCCTGGCAATTGTGTGAGGGCGCAAGGTGCCCACTTTGAAGGGGACTGAGGTGTCACTGCCCCATGTACAATGTTTCTTGTATCTGCTTCGATAAATGTCTCTATTTTTCATGTTACATGGCTAGATACAGTCTGGACAGACTTCGTATATATAATGCGCACTGGCTTTAAGTTTCTTGTTTAGAATCTCCTGAGCTTCCTGAAATAATGAGCATCTTTCAACATTTCTTCAAACTTCTCAGAGATACTAACTCTCCTTAACCACCATTTTGTCCTTCTTCTATTAAGTTTTCTGAAATTCAAATTAAATCAAAATTGTAAGCTGGTAAAATCTGAATGATTTCTTTTCCTTCTAAGTTCCTGATTTTCTTCAACAAAACCATTTCTTTTTAGGAAAAATATAGTGAGCACCTACTATGTGTCAAATACTGTCCTAAGCAATGCAGAAACAAAATTATGTAAGAAACTAAATTTGCCCTGAAGTCTAAAAAAGGACAGAAGACATTTATATTTATAGTACACTGTGTAAGGTTTTCTGGTCAAGTGCTATGGGAGCAGAGAAGGAACACCTAACCCAGAGTTACTGGGAAGGTCAGGTGAAAAAGTATTTCTCAGAGAGGATATACAAATGCAGACTTAAAGATAAGAGGTTATATATTATAACTTTGAAAAGAAAAAATTAAATAGCTAGAATACTAGTAAATTTTAAAAAGAAAAAAATACCCTGCTCATATCTATGTCAATGAAATTCTGTAATAAAAATAACTGAAGAACTAAGAATTCTTGAAGTCTAAATTTCATAAGGTCCCGCATGGTCTGGACTTCTCAACTTCACTGCACACCATTTTCCTCCGAACTCTGCGTCACTCATGCTAGAACTAGATTCTTTCAGTTCCTCATACACCATGTCCTTTCCTGACTTAGAGATCTTTATTCATGCTGCTTTTTTGTGTAAAATGCTCTCATCTTACCCTTTACACCACTCACCCTTTTGCCTTTTAAACTCTTACTTCAAGGTTCAACTCAAATGTTCACTTTCTCAGAGTAACTACCCCTATTCTAGACTAAGAAAAATACTCTCGTACACTTCTTTAGCACCACATTTCCCCCTTTAACAAAACTTATGATACTTAAATCCTTAGTCAATGGATGCCTTCACCAATACTTTACAAACTCTGAGGGCAGGAACCACGACTATCTTCTTCACCACTGCCTAGACCTAAGCACGTAAAAACTCAAGAAATCTTATCAGTTGGAGTAACTATACGTGACAGTTTTTTTTTTAACAGATAATTTTTTTAAAGATTTTATTTATTTATTTTTTTTAGAGAGGGAAGGGAGGGGGGGGAGAGAGAGAGAGAGAGAGACAGAGAGAGACAGAGAGAGAGAGAGACAGACATCAATGTGCAGTTGCTGGGGGTTATGGCCTGCAACCCAGGAATGTACCCTGGCTGGGAATCGAACCTGGGACACTTTGGTTCCCAGCCGGTGCTCAATCCACTGAGCTACGCCAGCCAGGGCCTACGTGTCAGTTTTAAATAGAGAAATCAAGATACTTTAGGGTGAGAAAACTATTCTCTAAAAAAGCTCCCCTCCTGACTACGTAAAATAAGGAAGGTAAGGACAACCTTCAACCCTGCCACTTCATTTACTAATATACAACTGGGTAAATATTGCATTTTTACTATCATAAATAAAAATACATTTAATACAGTTTTACCATTCAAAAATAAAACATTTTGTAATAAAAACTTACCAAAATGTTTTTCTTATGTCGTTTTTCCTTTATATGTTTATGAGCTCCCTGGATATTTTCAATGTGAATTAAGCAAAGTTTGCATAGATACCGACAATTGGTATATTCTGGTGAGCGCTGAAAAGTTAAGAAAACAGACCAGTAAATTTTTTTACTATATATTTGTACTATGTATTGTTTACTATATTATGTAAATACAAGAGAAAAAATAAGCATTGAAGAAATAAGTTTTTACTAAACAAATCAGTACTTACATACCCAAGAGAAAGTTAGCTGTTCTTTTCAAAAGTTATCACAGAATATCATATACTAATTTCAAACAATATCATGAAAATGATGAATGTTTTATACTTATCTAATATACTCTTTAGAACCCAATGTAAAATAAGAAAGGCAGTCTTATTACTAAGTCTTATTCCAATGCTGCCCCAAAAATTAGTTTTGAATTTCAGTTTATAAAAAACAGAATCCACCCTCAACTAGGGGATACAAAAGAATGAATTGCAAATATGGGAGACAATTCCAAAGCCGAGTTCCAAAAACACTCCAATCACAATCCCATGGGAATGGATAACCTCTGAAGAATATTACTCTGAAAGAAACAATTCTGACACATGAAAAGTATCAGTCATAATACTTTAGTCATGCTTTACATATGAGTATATTCTTTAAATAATAAAAATCTTAACAATTCCAAAGTGCCCCTTATGTGCCAGGTACCTTCTTGGGTGCTTCATATACAATGAGACTTTTTTTAACTGTTAACTGAGTATATATTTATTAATTTGAGAAAGAGGGAGGGAGAAACAGCAATGTGAGAGAGAAATATCTATCAGTTGCCTCCTCTACACACCCTGACAAGGAACTGAATCCACAGCCTAGGTATGTGCCCTGACTGGGGATCAAACCCACAAACTTTTGGTGTACTGGATGACACTCCAACCAACTGCGCCACCCAGCCAGGGCTACAATGTGATATTCTAATTCCCCTAATAATCTAATTAGATGGGCGTTATCTTTATTTATAGTTGTAAAAACAAAAGTTCAAAGAGCTTGCACTTTCTCAAGGATATAACATTAAGTGAGAGATGCTAAATTTAAATTCATGTACGACTGAATCCAATGCCAACTCTCTACTCACAAGATTATACAATAAAGATACAAAACATATTAACTACTTGAATTTTAAAACATTGTTTTTAGTACCTTACACTGGAATTGCAGCAATGCTTAATTTTTGTCTCAGATTTATGTTCAAAAGGCTTCAATTCCTGAAAAAAAGATTCTCTCACTTCAGAATATTACAAGGTCCATCCGGAAGAAGTCCAACCATTGTTAATATAATGAGAACAGTTTGTGCAACATCAATGTAACCTGGCAGCCAAGGAGAGTGGACTGGAATGTGCATGTGTGAACAATGATAACCTCACTGCACTAGTCTGTGGGGGCTATAAATGTCATTGAGTGAGTACTGAGTGGCTGTCCCATTCAAAATGACTGAATGAGTAGAGCAAAAAATCTGCATCAAATTTTGCATTAAATGGAAACTATGATAAGGCCCTGAAGTAAGAATCTGCTTAATATGTTTGAGAAATTGCAAAAAGGCTAGCATGACAAGGCTAGCATAACGAGAAGCCAGATCACAAGGTCCCTTTATAAGGAGCCTGACTTTTAAGTAAGAGGAAGGCATTGAAGGTTTTTGAATAGAGAATTGTAAGATCTAAATAATACTTTAAAAGAATCACTTGTCTTCTATATTAAGAATATAGGCAGAAAGAGCTAATTTACCATTATGAGCAGACCACTATAATCCAGAAGACAGATGATAGCGGCTTGGCTCAAGGATTAAGAGGGTAAAAATGGCAGGAAGGGTTGAATTCAAGAGTTGAAAGCATAAACACAGAATACCTAAACCCATGAATACTGATGAAGTCACTAAGTGAGTCATGTGTCACTTACCATATGAATTATAAAATGTTCAGACAAGAACATGACTAAATTCCTTTAGTAAGAAAAGTTTAGTAGAAACTGAATGATGAATCAGCAGGCCTAGGATGACATCTCAATTGACCTTGGATAAAATTGTAACACTGGAGCCTACTTCTTTATAGGTCCCTAAAATGAAATAATAAAAATTGCCCAACCAGGTAAAATAATTCAATTCCACAGTAGCCAATCTTTATTTAGTGCTTACTACATACCAAGTACTATACCAAACTTCACTTGTATTATCTTATTTAACCCTTGTAACAGCCCATTATTTTCATCAACTCCATTTTAATGATGATGAAACAGGTTTAAAGTGGTTTAAATAACTTATCCAATGGTATCTAATCATTAAGTAAAAGAGCTAGATCCAGTGATTCCAAAACCACTTAAACACTAGAAAAACTACCTCTATTACTAACTGTGCAATGTACTGTATTAGGCACAACAGAAATTAACAGAAAAATGTTCTCATTATCAAAAAACTTCTAGTTTCACAGAAGAGATCATGCAAATTGTTTAAAAACTCCTTTATTATAGTTTCATTTTATTTAACTAGTAAACACACTAATAAATATTAAGGTTTCTGCAGAACAGCTAAAATAATTTCTGGGCATGGAAAGACTCAGTATTTCCAAGTCAATATTTAATAATCACTACTGGGAATTTTACCCTTTTTTAAAATTTTATTGATTATGCTGTTATAGTTATCCCGGTTTTTCCCACTTTGCCCCCTACATCCAGCAACCCCCACTACCTCATACAATCCCTACACCTCTGTTCGTGCCCATGGGTCATTCATATAAGTTCTTTGGCTTCTCCATTTCATCTACTGTACTATATATCCCTGTGGCTATATGCTGGAAGCTCAGTTAGTTAGAACGTCATCCTGATACACTAACATTGCAGGTTCAATCCCTAGTCAGAGAACATACAAGAAGCAACCAATAGTAAGTGGAACAACAAATTGATGTTTCTCTCTCTCTCTAAAAATCAATTGAAAAATAAAGAGTATACTGTATTGAAAACAAAAGGTTCTGGAGGGCTTGAGAAACAAAGAGACGTCAGAAAGAAAAGAGACTACAGACAGCTCTGCTGGTATTGGTACACTGATTTTATCTGTTTAAATTCAACAACAAATAAAATGTTTCCATGTTTCTAAGCTTTTCTTTCAGCCTACACCATTCTTTCTTACTACCATCAAATATCTATTCCACCCTAACTTCTTCCTTCTTCCAAGACCTGATCTTTCCCACTTCATATCCTATCTTCCCATCCAATCCCCCACTATTTTTCTTGGAACACATTTTCACATTTCCTTTACATATCCCATACAATTTATGTACACCACCCTTCCACACCCACCTGGTCCACTCCTAGTCACTCCTTTTGACTCCAGTGTCACCTCCACACAAAGCATTCCCAACTGATACTTCTCCACCCCAACTCAAGTTGGTCATTCCTTTGTCCAAAATTCTATTTTAAAATAATACTATTATTTTTTTACTACTATTATGGTTTACTTACATGTCTTTCTCTAATTAGTAAACTCCTAGAAAAGCAGTATCATGGTTTTTTTGGGGGGGGTTGCAACATCATGTTTTTAAAAATGCCACGCATACCCCATTTCAACTTTTATCACCATATCATGGCACACAAAGGCACTCAATGTTTACCTTGGCAATGAAGATCCAGAATAGCTACTAATTCCAGGCTTATGAAAGGGAAAGTGAGAGGAAAGACAGAACTAAGTAAAACAGCAAACTGCAAAAAATGGATTTTAACTAGGACCTTGTCAGACTCACCATAAAACCCAAACTCTCTCCTACATTATGGACCTATACACTTTGATATTCCTTTCTATCTTCATAGGGTGACTACTCTGTCACAAGTTGTATTAATAACCCAGGATTGCCCTCTTCAATTTAGCTATGACCTCCTTTTTCTAAACTATACAAAATCAGATCCTTTATTTCCTTTATTATTTATCAAAAATGATGATGTATTTCCTTGATTGCATACTCACAAATATCTCAAGTACCTATTTGTGAACGGATTAATTTATTATTCATTCCTTCAATATCTAGTAATGTTTTTATTAAGGCTAGGAATGTATACTTCTAAGTTAAAACATTAATTAGTACTCAGAAACAAGATACCAATGGCTAGAATAGTTCCTAACACATACATGTTCAGTAAATATGTAAGAAAAAAGAGGTGTTGAAAAAAATGGTAAAAGGAAGAGATAAAAGCTGGCAGGAGGGGAGGAGGTCTAGAACATCATGTAGTATTTTCTAATTAATTTCTGTCAGTCCAAATAACTGTTAGCTTCTAATGGGCAGAAACTGTGCCATATTCACCAATAAATTCCCCATGCCTAGCTCATTTACCTAAGACATAACAAGAACTTAGCATCTATTTGATGATTAAATAAATCAAGGGTCAGCAAACTTCTTCCATTAAGAGACAAAGTAATGTTTTGGTAAATATTTCATGCTCTGGTAAATAGTAAATATTTTATGCTTTGTGGGCCATATATTCCTTATAGCAACTACTCGACTCAATTTTGCCATGGTGGCAACAAAAACAGCCACAGACAGACAATATGTAAACAAATGGGGATGGCTATGTTCCAACAGAAACTTGCTTACAAAAACAAAAGGCTAGGTGTATTTACCACACTTTAAAAAACACAAAACCCCAAAAAACAAAAATAAGAGAACAGGCCATAGTTCTTCAACCTCTGGGATAAATAAATGAAGTCAGACCATAGATGTAATTAAGGATTTGCTTTAAAAAGGGAGAAAAGGAAGAAAGGAAAGAAGGAAGGAAGGGGTACAAAAAGATGAATGGTATCTCTGCCTTAGGAATAGAAGAAAAATTTAAAAAGCTGTACTTGGGAAAGAAAGGTTATGGAACACACATTTTCTTCCAAATAACTAAAACAATATAGTATACTTTTTCAAGTCGAAAGATGTGATCTCTTTCTAAGCGTTCTTCTGCTTGTTTTAAGCCTAGCCTCTGCTCAGGTGTCAATGTAGATTCATCTATCACAGTGGCATTTTCTAAATAGTCCATCTCCGAAGAATTTTCCTTATTAGATTCATCATTCTTCATTTTACCTAGAAAAGGAAGCAATCATTTAGTTATCATGATCAGAACTGGTACATTTTTTAAAATGTAATTAAAAACAGATGTTCAATTTATACACACACACAAGAAAATATTCTTTCCTTGGTTGTGTAAGTTGGCATACCTACATAAAATGTAAGTAAGAGATATACATGGTATCAAAATTCACAATGAAAAATCTACTACACAGATTAAATGCCTATCTGTTCTTACAACATACCTATCAAAAGAGACAAATATGACTGAGACTTACTATACAAGGCTAACATAACCATCTTGTGGAATCTCTGAAGTAAATATGATAAAAAGCTCTTTTAAGTCCCAAAGATTAGTCATTGAACTAAAGTCACTTCAGTAACTTTATTACTACACACTAGCAGCTAAAAGAACATACATACTCCAGACCACAAACCCACACCTGGCTCCTCCTTCTTTGCTTTCACTGAACTCATATATATCTCCACCACATCAATATTTTTTCTTAGCCTCCTAACTACATTGTAATCTCTTTAAGACATAGCCTATGTGCTTTCATCTTTATATTTGCAGCACCTAGCAATACATAGCTGGTATTCAGTAGAGGTTCTACCATCAGTATGATTTTTTTAAATACAAATTGAACCGTGTTCTTCTCTTGCTTAAAATACTTAAAAATCCTTCTCAAAGAGTCAGAGTGGAGTTTAAACTCTGTAGCATATTACACAAGTCCTTACCTTCATAAAGGTAGTAAACAGAATACAATAATTCCAAGTTATAATAAGTGCTATAAAGGAAAAAAGCAAGTAACTGAGAGGAAAACCAACTTTAGATATGGGAGTCAGGAAAGGTGTATTTAAAAGTTTAAGCTAAGACCTCAATAAAGAGAGCTATGCTGTCTGTATTTCTAAACTTACATCCTGTTCTAACACCTGTCACTTTATTCATACCAAATGTGCTAGAATGGATCACTGCTACTTCAAAGTCTCAATGCCTTTACATACACTGTTCACTCTACCATCAAAGCCCTCTCCACTTAAATTAGTAATGTTTACCTTTTCTGCATAGCTATTATCTCTCTATTGTCTCTATTATCTCACATTTGCACAGTAACGTAACTTATATTTATCGCTCCCCTACACTAGATGAGATGAATTCCACGATGTCAATGACTAGGTCTTATTTAACCTTGTACCTTCAGATTTTAATACAATGCCTAGACCAGAGATGACACTTAATAAAAGTAATGAAGAAATTAATCTGGATATATCCAAAAGCACATCTAAAAGTATATGCTCACAGATAATCAACAAATCTCTCCATTCTTCTCTTTTTTTTAAATCCCATTCTTTTCTTAAAAGTCAGCTACATGCCATCTACAAGAACTCTGATGATCAAGTCTACCTTTTGATAGTACTATTTTTCTGAACAAAACAGAAACATTATGCCTATGGAGGTAATGTCTCTCATACCACAAAAGTAAAGAATAGGAAGGTGAACTCATATAAAGATGTTATATGAAGGCTTTTAAATTATTGTCAGGAGGACAATAATGCACCATGAGCAATTTGCAAGTGTGTTCTAGTATTTGGAAAAATAATTTTTTTTTTAGTAATAACTTTATTACGGAAATGTAAAAGAAAAGGTGAAATCCTCCTCTTATTTCAACAGTTCATGAAAAAGGACAGCAGCAAGACAATAATGTAATACTCTATCCTTCTCTGTATGTACAACTTGCCCTGCATGACTATAATTTAAGAAACACTTAGCTAACCTAGTGACACTTCTAATGTTTGAATCCTTTTTATAGTGTCTTTATGAAAGACTTTGGCCTCCTATTCTCTGCTTTTGTGGTAGGAGAGATATCACTTCCCGAGGCACATCAGCAAATCCTGCAATATTATAATTTCTACCAATATAAAGAATTAGAGAAAACTACCTTTCTTTAAAAGCAGAGTTTTAAATATTAAAATTAAAATCAGATTATTTAATTTCCTGAAATCAACATTAAAATTAAGTAACATCAGGCAGAATTTCCCAAACTTTGTTTCAAAGAACACTAGTTCCTTAAGATGTTAATACTCTCACAAAACAAGAGTTAAAAACAGGTATTCATACAAAAACCTGTACCCGAATGATTACAGCAACACTATTCACAACAGTCAAAAGGTGGAAACAACTCAAATGCCCATCCTTAAATAAAGAAACAAAACATGACATACCTATACAATGGGATACTATCATTCAGCTCCCTTAGGTCAGACTGCCATTACAAAATAAGACAGACTGGGTGGCTTAAACAACAGAAATTTGTTTTCTCACAGTTCTGGAGACAGGAAAGTCAAGAATAAGGTGCCACCAGGGTTGGAGTCTGATGAAAGTTCTCTCTCCTTAGATTGTAGACAGCCACCTGACATGGCCTTTCCTTTCTCAGTGCAGGCACTGAGAAAAATCTTCCTCTTCCTCTTCTTATAAGGTCTTCAGTCCTATGGGCTTAGGACCCCACCCTTACAACCTCATTTAATCTTAACTATCTCCTAAAAGCTCTTATCTCCAAATACAATCACATTGGGCATTAGGGATTCAACAAGGAATTTTGAGAAGACACAATTCAGTCTATAGCATCAGCATTCAAAGAGAAAGAAGTACCAGTATATACTATATAAATGAACCTTGAAAACAGATGGTTGCTCTGGCTGGTGTAGCTCAGTAGATTGAGTGCCGGCCTTCAAACCAAAGGGTCGCCAGCTCGATTCCCAGGCGGGGCACATGCCTGGGTTGCAGGCCAGGTCAGGCCCTCAGTGGGGGGCTCAAGAGAGGTAACCACACACTGATGTTTCTCTCCCTCTATTTCTCCCTCCCTTCCCCTCTAAAATAAATAAATAAAATCTTAAAAAAAATCCCATGGTGTTAATGATGGAAGCCAGACACACACACAAAAAAACACCTATTTTAAGATTCCATTTCTATCAAATATCTAGAATAGGAAAACACATAGAAACAGAAAGACAATTAGTGGTTGTCTGAGGCTGAGTTAAGTGAGAAATGGGTTTCGTTTAGGGGTGATGAAAAATTTCTGCAATTAAAACAGTAGTGATGGTTGTACAACACTGTAAGTGTTCCTAATGGCACTGAACTGCACCTTTAAAATGGTTAAAATGGTATATTTTATATGTCTTATACCATAAAAAATTGTTAGATATAGTTATCATATGACTCAGCAATTTGACTCCAACATATATATCCAGGACAAATGAAAACATACGAATACATCCACACAAAAACTTTTAAACCAATGTTCATAGCAGCATTACTGATAATAACCAAATGATGGAAACAATTCAAATATCTATCAGCTGATGAAAGGATAAACGAAATGCAATACAGCCATATAATGAAATATTATTCAACAATAAAAAGGAATGATATATCGATATATGTATATTACCACAGAGAGATGAATCTTTTTTTTAAATCCTCACCCAAGGATATGCTTATTGATTTCAGAGGGAGAGGGAGGAAAGGAGGGAAGAAAATAGAGAAAGAGAGGGAGAAATACTGATCTGCCTCCCGTATGTAGCCCAACCAGAGACCAAACCCACAACCTAGGTATGTGCCCTGACCAGGAATCGAACCCACAACCTTTTGGTGTACAAGACAATGCTCCAATCAATTGAGCCACCAAACCAGGGCAACATGAATGAATCTTGAAAACATTATGCTAAATAAAAAAGCCAGACACAAAAGGCTACATGCTATATGATTCCATGTACATAAAACAGACAGAGAAGGTAGATTAGTGGCTGGCAGTGTATAGGAGAAGGGGGTAACGAGTAGCTTCTAATAAATATAAAGTTTCTTTTGGGGGTAATGAAAATGTCAGGAATTAGACAATGGTGATGTCTACATGACATTTGAATATACTAAAACCCACTAAATTATATACTTTTAAATGACAAATTTTATGGCACATGAATTATATCTCAACAGTTCTATAAGATACATTAAAAAATTAGACAGATGGTGACAAGGACTATGGAGGAAAATTAAATAGGTAAAAGGAATAAGAGTATGAAGAGGTGGAGGTGAAGGCTGTAAATTTTAGATAAGCGATCCAGCAAAAGTCTTACTGAAAAAATGAAGGAGGTAAGAGAGCTAGCCATATGGGTATCTTTGGGAAGAGTGTTCCAGGCAAAGGAAAAGGGAAATGTGAAGGCTATTAGGTGGACATTTGCCTTCACATTTGAGGAACTGAAAGGAAACTATGCAATTGGAGCAGAGAGAGACAAAAGGCAAAAAATAGGTGAATGAGGGCAGAAAAATATGGGAGGGCCTCAAACCATTTAGGGCCTTTAAGTCACTGCAAGGACACTGGCTTATTCTGATGTATGAGAAACCACTGAAACATACATGAACAGTAGTTACATGATCTAAATAATTTTAACAGGATCATTCTGGCTGCTATATTAAAAACATAATGAAGGATGGTGTAAGTGAAAGTAAGGAGATCAGTCTGGTTATATTACTCAAAAGCAAGATCCTGACCAACAGCAACAACTTCACTAGGGAGCTTGTTAGAAATCTAATATCCCAAGCCCCACTCTGTAAACATTCTAAGTCAAAAAATCTCTGGGAATGAAGCCTGAGAATCTGCACTTTAATATGACTCCCAGGTGATTCATATGCCTATTAATGTTTGAGAAGCCCAGATCTAAAATACTTTCCCCTCAAATATTTACTAGGCTCACTCTCTCACTTCTTTCAAGTATTTGCTCTAACATCACCTTGTCAGTGACAATTTAAATTTGAAACACCACCACCAGACAGGGTAGCATCATTCCCTATAACCTTTATCACCATCTAACTTACTATATACTTTTGTTATTTACTGCATTTGCTGTTTGTCTCCTCCCATTTAGAATATTAATTCCATAAGAGCAATGTGTCTGTTTTGTTCACTGCCATAATCCGAGCTACTAGATCAGTACCTGACACACAGCAGACTCCCAGAAAAATATTCACTGAATGAATAAATGGCTAAAGAAAAAATGGTGGAAGTGCTAGGTGGGAGCTAAAGTTAGGCCTAATAGAAATTAGCCCACTAATCTCAGGTGGGCACAGGAGCAATCAAATTTCCATAAAGCCTGGTAAGTCCAAAGAGACAATGATCCAGATATAAAGGTTTTATTTTATTTACTAAGTGGTAATCTAATAAGAAATATTTCAAATATTATTAATTTGTATTTTTTCATATAACTGCTAAAGTGACTTCAAGGCAGATATTATACACATTAAAGAGAATTCTTTAAAACAGGAGAAGCACTTATTTAATAAGAATGATTGCTATGCAGAACTGTACATCATTTTTATTAACATGCCAAACCAAGTCTCCAAAAAAGACTTCTACTTGGTCTACTGGTTCCCTTAAGCCAGCTCGCTGTTCTCCATGTTAACAAATAACAAAAGTGCACTCTACTAGATTTTCTCACTTAACCTGCCTAACAGAGGCAGCAGCATCTCTACTTTTTATAAAATGAGAAAATTGAGAAACATTTTATGAGATAAACAACTTACATAATATTACAAGATGGGCGGGGAAGATTGGCTTCAAAACCTATGGGATTTTACTCCAGGGCCCACCCTCTTAGCTATCACACTATCACCTCACTTATTTTAAAAATATAATCTTTAAAACAGATTTTTTACTAATTTAAGTAATAAGAACCTCATAAGTGACCTCACTGCACTTGTTTTTTTGCCAACTTCAATCATTCGACTTATTATCATGTTTAAATTTACCACATCTAAACTCTACAAGTACTATTATTTACTTGATACTGTCCTCAAAATACTTTCATTGGCCTTGTCCTAAGTCTTATCTATAATATTATAAAGTTGTTATCTTATACACCTAAAGATACTACTATCAATATACAATAATCTCTGTACCACCATAAATAAAGAGCTATTTCTGAACTCTGTACCAGTGTTTCTCAAAGCGTGGTAAATAAGGATTTAAAAGTAGCTTTTATGTTTTTTGTCTATACATCAAGAAAAGGCTTTATTCTTTTAACCACATAAACATTAAGAAAAACACTGCCAAAGAGAAATCATTAAAATCAGAATTAAAGCACTCAAAAGACAAGGACAATATTTATAAACAATTAATTAACCTCAGAGTAAAATCCCAGAAGAAAATGAACTTTACACCAATGACTCTCAGGTAAACTGCAACAGTATCCTAACCAATCTGTGGTTCCAGTCTTGTTCACATCAAAGAATCTGATGCACTGTAGCCAATCCAAATATATAGATTTGGTGTGTGTGTGTGTGTGTGTGTGTGTGTATGTGTGTGTGTGTATAATGCTATATATACCACTACCTAAAACCCTTCAATTGCTTCTCATTGTGTGTGTGTGTATATAGCACTTTATATATATATAATGTGTATATATATAGTGTGTTTATATATATATCACTATATAGAGAACTACCTAAAACTCTTCAATGGACTCTCAAAACACTCACAATAAAGTCTGAACAGTTTATAATGTCCTAAAAGAGCCTTCATTCTCCAATTCTTGGGTACTTTTCAGTAGCAATTTTTGTCACTTTCCTCCTCAATTCCCTCTTCTAGTCATACTGAATCTTAGTCATACCCACAGTCTCACATTTGTATCATGCATTTTTTTCAACCCAAAGTCTAAATGTCTCAATTAGATCATGTGCATTCTCAACTCAAGTTTTTGACATAACTAAATACTCTATCTGTATCACTCCCATCTAAATAAGCTTCCTTGAAGTCTGGGGCTTTGGGGTTTGGTTTTGGTTTGGTGTGGTTTTCCATTGTAAACACATGCTTGACATATAATAAAAACTCAATACACACATATTTGGTGAATGAACAAGCAATACATTACCAGGACCATTCAGAAAGAGAATGAGAGGGAAGAGAAAGGGAGAAGGAAGGTGGAAGAAAAGGTGAGGGGAAGAAACATTCTGACTATAGTGACTATAGGAGTCACTAAATTTATATTTGCACAGGCCTTTTACCTACCATAATAAACATAAAAGTTCTTTTTCAGCTTCAAGAACCATGTTATTTATGTCCTTCTGAATTACAAAGTGGTTCAAATAAAACTAGGGATTTAGTATTAATGTAGGCAAATCCCTCCAAAAAAGTGACTTGCAGGATAATCTAATTTGTACTTACTCAGATCATCTGATATGTCTTCAATTCCTGAGGCACTATCATCAGATTCACCAGTATTATCTGTAGATGTTTGTTGCTTCTGAGATTGTGGTGAGTTTTCCAGACCAGATCTTTCTCCCTCTACAACATCAATATTCACTTTGTCCAGAGAAGTCAAGGAGCTTGGAATTCTTTTCCCAATCTGTTGTAATTCTGTCTGCCTCATGTTTTCTTTCAACAGTAAACTGGGCACCTTCTCTGCTTCTGCTGGTAAACTAGAAACCTTTTCTGATTTCACCTGAGAGCTAGGTGCTTTTTCTGCTTTCTTCTGTGAACTAAGTGCCTTTTCTGCTATCACTGCCTGTGAACTGGGTGCCTTTTCTGTTTTCACTGGTGAATTATGTGACTTTGGTGATTTTTCTGCTTTTGCCTGTAAATTGGATGCCTTTTCTACTTTAGCCAGTGAAACAGTTACCTTTTCTGCTCTGACAGGTGAATTAGGTGACTTTTTTGCTTTGCAATGACTTTGATCTCTAAGGACTAACCCCAAATCTTTAGGGCCTGGAACACTGGCAGCATTTACTTTACATGATTTAACTTCTGTTTTTTCTATACAAATATCATTTTGCTTATTTTTTTTACTACTATTCCTATTTGGAGAGCTGGTCCCAATTTCTTTTATGGATTTATCATTTCTGGCTTTCAAAGTTTGATTAGTTACAACTCTAACTGTTCTGCTTTCTTCAGAAAGAGCCCAAGCATTCTTCTTTGGTTCATGATTTTCATTTTTAGAAGTCTTAGACTCTTCCATTATTTGAAAACCTGCTTCTTTCCAATTGTGGTACTGTAATATAGCAGATCTCCAGTAGTTTGAATTGTTTCAAATCCAATTTATGCAAGAGCTATGGAATAAAAAAAAACCATGTTATTTAAAATGCAAAAGTCATTTTTCAAAAATTAGTGAAACATAAACTTAAAATTTGTTCTCAAAACTAAAAAATAAAAGGAAAGGACTTCAGGCCAAGATGGAGGCATAAGTGGACACACCGTACCTCCACGCACAACCAAGATAGGGACAACAACAATTTAGAAACAGAATAACATCCAGAAATGACAGAAAACTGATCTGAATGGAAGTTGGACAACCAAGAAGTTGAATTAGACCCGTGCATCCAGACTAGTAGGAGGGGTGGAGACTGAGCAGCCAGGCGCGGGTCATGGCGCAGAGACCAGAGAGTGGTGGGACTAGGCGCACAAGGCATCCGGGGCGTGTAAGGCATCCGGGGCATGAAAGACCACAGCAGGTGGACCCTGAGTGCGCAGGGGGCAGCTGGCAGACCGAGGCCCAGGGGTGGCAACCGGCAACCCGCAGACCCAGTGAGGCAGCGACTATAAAGCAAGGCAGTGTGCACAACCCAGGATCACATCACTGGGAAACAGAGCCTCGGGACACTGATTGAGGTCACCTGTGGGAGTTGAGGCGCAGGGAGAGACTCCCAGCCTCACAGGGGAGGTCCTAGGAGGGTTCCACAGCGTGCACAAGCCCACCCACACAGGAATTGGCACCAGAGGGGACCAGTTTGCTTGGGGGAAGCAGCAGAGGGGACTGAGGTCCCACAGAGAACAGAGCAACTGCCATTGTTCCCTCTCAACCCCGCCCCCACATACAACGTCACAACCCAGCAACTGGGGTGCCCTGCCCTGGTGAACACCTAAGGCTCCGCCCCTTGCTGTAACAGGTGAGACCAGACCAAAAAAAAAAAAAAAAGAGAGAGAGAGATGGCTCAAACAGAAGAACAAATCAAAGCCCCAGAACCTGTTGGGAACAAGAAAATTAAGAACTAAATGTGACCTTAGTAAACAGGAACCGCATTTAGCTAAAAGACACTAACAAGGGAGACAGAGTGCAAAATGTAGTTAAGCAAAGGTCCTGTGTCGTGCAGATATTCTCCCCTAGGTATGCTAGATAAGCAATGCTTTGTTTAGTTTTAAAAATTTGAATTTTACCCTGTCCCCGCACGCGGTCTCTGTAAGCAAATAGCTAACTGCCACATCAGCTTCTGTAAAACGCTTGCTTGCTTGCTCATGCCAAAACCCCTATATAAGAACCTCGCTGTGAGCGCTCGGCGCGACTCTTTCATCTGCAGCCCCTGTGAGTACCGTGTCTCCGGACACTTTAAGAGTTCGCCCCTGCGCAGGTTAAACTTGGCCAAAGCAACATCTTTGATATCCTGAAAGTCTCCGACATTTGTTCTTGCGTTAGCTGAATGCAACAGAACCCATCCTTTTAAGCAACCAAGAGATAGCCAACCTATCAGATGCATAGTTCAAAACACTGGTAATCAGGATGCTCACAGAATTGGTTGATTTTGGTCGCAAATTAGATGAACAAATGGAGGCTACGATAAGACAAATGAAGGAAAATGCACAGGGAACCAATAGTGATGGGACAGAAACTGGGACTCAAAACAATAGAGCAGACCAGAAGGAAGAAAGAAACAACCAAACAGGAAAGAATGGAGAAATAAGAATTCAAAAAAAAGAGAAGCTTAGGAACCTCCAGGACATCTTTAAATGTTCCAACATCTGAATTATAGGGGTGCCAGAAGGACAAGAGGAAGAGCCAGAAATTGAAAAGTTATTTGAACAAATAATAAAGGAGAACTTCCCCATTCTGGCAAAGGAAATAGACTTCCAGGAAGTCCAGGAAGCTCAGAGAGTCCCAAAGAAGTTGGACCCAAGAAGGAACACACCAAGGCACATCATAATTACATTAGCCAAGGTAAAAATGAAGGAGAGAATTCTAGAAGCAGCAAGGGATAAGGAGACAGTAACCTACAAAGGAGTTTCCATAGGACTGTCAGCTGATTTCTCAAAAGAGACCTTACAGGCAAGAAGGGGCTGGAAAGAAGTATTCCAAGTTATGAAAGGTAAGGACCTACATCCAAGATTGCTCTATCCAGCAAAGCTTTCATTTAGAATGGAAGGGCAGATAAAGTGCTTCTCAGATAAGGTCAAGTTAAAGGAGTTCATCATCACCAAGCCCTTATTATATGAAATGTTAAAGGGACTTATCTAAGAAAAGAAGATAAAAAAATATGTATAATAATATGATAGCAAACTCACAATTATTAACCACACCTAAAACAAAACCAAAAGAAACTAAGCAAACAACTAGAACAGGAACAGAACCACAGAAAGGGAGATGACATGAGCAACAGGGGAGTGGGAGGAGGACAGAGGGGGAAAAGGTACAGAGAATAAGTAGCATAGATGGTAGATAGAAAAAAGACAGGAGGAGGGCAAGAATAGTATGGGAAATATAGAAGCTAAAGAACTTATAACACATGGACATGAACTAAAGGGGGGGAATGTGGGTGCAAGAGGGTATACAGGGTGGAGGGGAGTGAAGGGGAGAAATGGGACAACTGTAATAGCATAATCAATAAAATATATTTAAAAAAACAAACAAAACAAAAAATAAATGGAAAAATAGTTTAAACTCTGAAAACTATATGAGAAAGAATTAAAGCCCATTTAGTAAGTAATAGCCAAACGCTCATAAAGAAGGCTCTAATGCAATTATGGCAATATGTCACCAAAACAAGGGAATACTGTAACTAAAATTTTTCATATTACTCAACAAAAAGTTCAACCAGAAGGAAAATAATTGTGATGTACCACAAACAACATAAAAGGAAATGGAACAAAAAAAACACAAGAATTCCAATCTATATGCAACATAAGAAATCAATTCATAAAGTCTAACTGGTAGGATCTTGCTCACATGACTTTCCTATTAAAACACTACATATTGCCCTGGCTGGCATAGCTCAGGGGATTGAGCACGGGCTGGGAACTAAAGTGTCCCAGGTTCGATTCCCAGCCAGGGTACATTCCTGGATTGCAGGCCATAACCCCCAGCAACCGCACATTGATATGTCTCTCTCTCTCTCTTCCCCTCCCTTCTCTCCCTAAAAATGGATGAATAAAATCTTTAAAAAAAAAAACCACTACATATTTATGTCACTAACTTTCAAACTTGGCTCTCTAAATATAGGGATACAATTCAACATATTTTTTCTATCTTTGAAGTATAAAAGACTTTAATAAATTCTTCTGAGATTAAAAAAAATTTTAAACAAGAGAAACCCAGAGTTCAAAAATAATAGTAAAATTTTGTATATTATAATGATGGATATGTGTCAGTATAATTTGTCAAACTGCATAGAATGTATGAAACCAATGTAAACTACAGGCTCTGGGTAATAATGATGTGTCAATGTAGGTTCCTGGCTGTAACAATGTACTACTGTGCTGCAGGGATGCTGATAGTGTAGGAGGCTATACTCTGGTGGAGAAGGGAGTATATGGGCACTCTGTTCTTTCTTAACTTTCTGTTCAATTTTGCTGTGAAACTAAAACTGCACTAAAAATGTTTTTAAAAAGATGGTAGAGCACATTAAAATCAGAACTCATTTTGTTCTAAATATAATAGGAACAATTCCGCATTTACCAGAGAATATAAACTATAAGCAATTTTGTTAAGTCAGTCCAGAAATTAGAAATACCTTGTATATGATACTTATGGAAAGCAGGGATTTTTTTTATTTTTATTTGTTGCTGTTCACATTACCCTACAGGCCTTAAATTCAAACCTATGCCTCTAAACAAAGATTAACAACATTAGTAAAAATTAGAGTCAGCAAAAGCGAACTACATGTGTAGCACCTTTAATTTTACTTGATTTATTAAATTACATATTTACGCAGAACATCTCTAATATAAATTATAACTACATTACACAACCACAAAAATATTACCAAAAATAAAAAGATCAGGACACAAATCATTTACTGCCAACTACCTGTATTTCTGCCAAAGCATATGCAAAAAAAAATCTGAACTCACTTAGTTGTATCTCCACTGTAACATCTTACTCAACTTGAACCCAGCTTTTATAATTCCTATTGGTAATAGAGTCCTCTATATCCTGTGTCTTGATCTCTGCCCAGGTTGTCTTTTATAAAAAAAAAAAACAAAAAAACTTACTACTCTTCCTAAGTTAGTTTATAAAGTAATCTTTTAAGAAATTATGATAATTAATATTTAAGCCAAAACCATACTAGATTTTCACTATTACTGTCTTTTTGAACTAACATCATTTTCCAGTAAAAAGCTACAGCACTTTTATCCAATAAATAGCCTGGTTTTGGGATATTTGAATTTATTTAATTAATACATTTTGCTTTCATTACTTTTGATAAGGAGTCTTACTGTCAAACAGTTGTCAAATATTTGACTATGCCTAAATTCTTTTAGAAACTGCTACCAAGTTCCTAATGTTGAAAATAAAATGAGTTCTATTTCTAAAAGTTTAACTCTACCTAATCCAGTAACTGAAATATTTTAAATTTTCTATTACTATTCTATGATAAGGACTCCTGAATAACTCTGTAGATGTCATCTTAGTGACAAATGTCATAAATAAAAAACTCTGTATATCAAATCTGCATATAAGCTACAAAGATTTTTAAAAATCATTTAAAATTAATAGTTAATATAAATAAATGCTAGTGAAGAGTTCAAGACTCAGAAAATTGACAGGTTTCACTTTAAGGCAATATTTGTTTTATATAAATAAAAGTACATTTAAATTTTTAATAGAAATGTTATGAAAAAAGACTAAACTATCATGTTTTCATTTCTAAGAATTCTCTAAATCTCTGATTATTCTTTGTTACAGCATTCTGATCTTGTCTTATAAATTGATGAGACAAGAAATCATCTGGTTTCTGCCCTGGCTGGCATAGCTCAGTGGATTGAGCGTGGGCTGAGAACCAAAGTGTAGCAGGTTCGATTCCCAGCCAGGGTGCATGCCTGGGTTGCAGGCCATAACCCCCAGCAACAGCACATTGATGTTTCTCTCTCTTTCTTTCCCTCTCTCTCTCTCTCTCTCTGTATCTCACTCCCTTCCCTCTCTAAAAATAAATAAATAAAATCTTTTAAAAAAATTTTTAAAAAAGCATCTGGTGTCTGAAAATACTGAACATTTTCCTGAAATTTTTTTATGCTCACTGTATTGCTGCTTGAGTTCCTATTTATGTTTTCTTCTCTATCAAGCACACTAATATGCATAACAGAGGTCTCAGAAGGAAGAAAAAAATACTTTAAAAATAATAGCTGAAAACTTCCCAAACATGATAAAAGACAATTATACACATCCAAGAAGCTCAAAAAACTCCAAGCAAAACATACTCAAAGAAATCCACACTAAGATACATTACTGTTAAATTGTTGAAAACCAAAGACAAAGAGAAAATTCTGAAAGCAACAGGGAAGCAACTTCTCATGCACAAAGGCTCCACCATAAGATTAACAGCTGATTTCCCCAGAAATCATGGGGACCAGAAGACAGTGGATGACATAGTTGGAAGTCCTGAGTAAACAAAATTGTCAACCAAATATTCAATAGCCTTGCAGCAAAACTATCCTTTATAAAGGAGAAATTATGGCACTTCTAGATAAAAAGAAGCTAAGAAAGTTCATTGCCAGCAGACATGTTCTACGAGAAATGCTAAAGGAAGTTATTAAGGCTGAAATGAAAGGACACTAGACGGTAACTCAAAATCAAAAGAAGAAATAAAGGACACTGGTAAAGGTAATTGCACAGGTAAATAAAAAAGCCAGTATTACTGTACTTTTGGTTTGTTACTTTTTCTATATGATTTAAAAGGCTAATGTACAAAAAGAAATTATAAACTATGTTAATGAGCACACATGTATAAAGAAGAAATCTGTGACAATAACAATAGGACCAGAGTGTTTGTATACTATTGAAACTAAGTTGGTATTGCTCAAACTTAGCTGTTATAAAATTTATTAGTTACACTGTCTCCAAGGCAACCACTAAGAAAACAATTTTTAGACTCTATTTATTTTTAGAGAGAAGAAAGAGAGGGAGAGAAACATCAATGTGTGGTTGCCTCTTGCACAGCCCCTACTGGGGACCCGGCCCACAACCCAGGCATGTGCCCTTACTGGGAATCAAACCAGTGACCCTTTGGTTCATAGATCAGTGCTCAATCCACTGAGTCACACTAGCCAGGGCAGAAAATAATTTATTAACCAAGGACAAACCTCACGATCCTTTCTGTGATGTCATTAAGTGACGTGAATAAGTTGGAAAAGGAAGATTCAGCTGGGGAAATTTTCCATGATGAAAATGTGCTTTGGTACAGGGCACAGGGCCCACACACTTGCTTGTGAGGTACTAGGATTAAAGAATCATCATACCTTATGATTTTACACGATGGATAACATGCGAATATATAAACTGATTAACTTGTCATTATCTAACCTCTGATTTTCCATCCCATGTGCTCCCTTAATGTAATGATGTTTATAAAAGTGAACAAGTGTCCCTCACTTTCACGCAATTTACATTGTTTAGGAGTAACTGAGAAGTACTATTCACATCATGTTCAGGATACCTATTTCAAATGAATCAGAATGCAATAAAGTAAAATTAAGTCTTTAAAAAAAAAAGTACTCTGGCCATGTGGCTCAGCTACTTGGAGCACTGTCCCATACACCAAAAGGTTGCAGGTTCAATTCTTGGTCAGGGCACATACCTAGGTTGTGGGTTCAATCTCCAGGGCTGCACATACAGGAGGCAACCAACTGATGTTATTTCTCATACTGATGTTACTCTCTCCATACCCCTTGGCCCTTCCTCTCTCTTTAAAAATCAATAAAAACATATCCACAGGTAAGGATTAAAAATAATCATTAGCCCTGGCTAGTGTGGCTCACTGGACTGAGTGCCAGCCTGTGAACCAAAGGGTCACCAGTTCGATTCTCAGTCAGGGTACATGCCTGGGTCAAGGGCCAGGTCCCCAGTAGGGGGCACATGAGAGGCAACCAGACACTGATGTTTCTCTCCCTCTTTCTCTCTTCCTTCTCCTCTCTAAAAATAAATAAATAAAATCTTAAAAAAATAATTGATAGAGAAATCAGATAGAAAATCAATACGGGAATACAGGTTTCAATAACACTATAAACCTAATATATATTCAGGAGAGTGTAGCCATCATAAGCAGAACACACATTCTTCTCAAATGCACATGGAACATTCTCTAGAACTGCTATGTTGGGCCACAAAACAACTCAATAAATTTAAGAAGACTAAAGACATACAAAGTATCTTTTCTCATTACAGTAGAAAATTAGAAATCAAACCAATAACAAAAAAAACTGGAAAAGTCACAAATATGTGAAAATTAAACAATGCACAACCAACCAATGGGTCTGAGAAATCACCACGGAAATTAGAAAATACTTTAAGACAAATGAAAACTCATATTTTACCCACTTTTTTAAAATAATAAAAGGAACCTTCACATGATTTTTAAAATAAGAATAATAAATGAACACTAAGAACAACTGTACACTAATTGGATAACCTTGATACAATGGGAAAATCCCTACAAATACACAAACTACAAACACGCTTATAACCAGTAAATATTAAATTAATCAATCCCCCCCAAAAAATAAGAACCAAAAGGCTATAATGGTGAAGTCTACTCAATATTTAAAGAATTAACATCAATCCTTCTCAAATTCTTCCTCAAAAAAACTGAAAAGGAGGGAACACTCTAATCCATTCTATGAGGCCAGAATTACCTAGATACTATAAATATACATGCAAAACAAAAATCATCAAAATACCCACAAACCAAATTGAACAGCATATGAAAAGGGTTATACGCCATCACCAAGAGATTTATCTTCAGAATATAAGGCTGGTTCAGCAGATGAAGTAAATCAATGTGATATATACCACATTAATAAACTGAACAGAAAAACATATGGTCATCTCAACTGATGCAGAAAAAAGCGTTTGACAAAATCCAGCACGTTTTCATGATTTAAAATTTCAATTAACTAGTAATATAAAAATTCAATTAACTAGTACTAGTAATAGGGGAGAGGAGGGAGGGAGGGAAGGATCAGAGCTATCAATAAAACCAGACTCACTATTAAAAGACTGAAAAGTTTTAAGTCAGGAATAAGAAAAAGATATTTGTTTCTGCTAGTTCTATTTAACATAGCACTGGAACTTCTAGCCAGACCAATTAGGAAAATAAAAGAAATAACAGGCATCCAAAATTGGAATGGAAGAAATTAGGAATTAAATACTGAAGAATAAATTTAACCAAGGAGACAATAATTTGTACACTGAAAACTACAAGACTTACTGAAAGAAATTAAAGATAGAAATGAGCTCTGGCTGGTGTGGCTCAGTGAACTGAATGCCAGCCTTGTTGATTCGATTCCCAGTCAGGGCACAGGTCTGTTGCTGACCAGGTCCCCAGTAGGAGGCGCTTGAGGGGCAACTACACATTAATGTTTCTCTCCCTTCCTTCCCCTCTCTAAAAATAAATAAATGAAATCTTAAAAAAAAAAGACTTAAATAAATGGAACATTCCATGTTCATAGATTCTTTCCAGCCTACTTTCCCTGCCTACCTCTTCCTTGCTGTTCCCCTTTCAAATTCTGATCTCACTTCCAATGAGATGCAGGGAAGGAGGAGTATTTTAAGTTCATGTATCCTATAGCCACAAGGGAATGGAGGCTGGGAGACATGCCTTTTACAGTATTTATCATTCACTCAAAAGAATTAATCACTCAACCTACAGAGTATTGTTATTAAGCTCCAGAGCCCCCAAAGCTGTTCAGGCTGCTTTCCCAAAGGCACGGAAAGCTGGAAATGGAGAATAATTCATGAACTGCAGCCCACTGTGTACTAACCCACTTATTCCCTTCATGTAAGTTACAATTATTGCAAACAATTTATATTGCTTATAATATTGTTAAGATGCCAATAGTACCCAAAGTGATCTACAGATCCACTATCAAAATAACAATGGCATCTTTTGCGAAAATAGAAAAGCCCACCCTGGAATTCATAAGGAATTTCACAACACTCTAAATAGCCAACACAATCCAGAAAAAGAAAACATAAGTTGAAAGTTTCACACTTCTTGACTTCAAAATTTACTACAAAGCTACAGTAATCAAAACAGTATGGTACTAGCATAAAAACAGGGCATATAGATCAATGGAACAGAAAGCCCAAAAATAAACCCTCATATACTCAATCAACTGATTTGACAAAAGTGCTAGAAGTATTCAATGGAAGAAACAGTCTTTTCATCAAATAGTGCTTGGGAAACTAAATAGCCACTTCAAAAAATGAAGTTCAACCGTGACCTTACAACACCTACAAAAATAACTCAAAATTGAGACAAGGTTTACAATTAGTAAAGCATTAATTGTAAAAGCAAATGACTGAAAAAATTCAAATGACCACCAAAAGGGAACTGGTAGAAAAAAACTATCACAAAACCATAAAATATATTACTATGCAGCTGTAAAATAGAGAAAGTCTCTATTTTGCTATGGAGTGAGGGAAAATATAGTGTTAAGTGAAAAATAGTAATATACCATATTTTGTCATGTATAACACACTCCTGTGTGTAATGCACACCCATGTTTTTGTGCACATTATACATGGGACTATTATACCCCTCATATGTAGTCATTATACTCATGTATAATGCATACCCTTAGTTTTCCCTCAAAAATCTGGGAAAAAGAGTATGCATTACATACAACAAAATATGGTACATAGCAGGATACTGTATGTTAATTTTGAATAAGAAAGAAGAGAATCTGTATACCTACGTTTTCAAAAATGGAAAGATAAAAACAAAAGGATCAAAGACCTAAATCTAAAGACTATACAAACACTATACCTGCCCTGGCTGGTGTGGCTCAGTGGAGTGAGCCCCCGCCTGCAAACCAAAGGATCGCTGGTTCGAATTCCCAGTGGGGCACATGTCTGGGTTGCAGGCCAGGTGGAGCACCCAGTAGGGTGACATTTCCCAGTAGAGAAATACTGATGTTTCCCTCTTTCTCCTTCCCCTCCCCTCTCTCTAAAAATAAATTAAAAAAAAAAAACACCTATACCTTATGCTCTAAACTACACACAAAATATGAAAACTATAGGCTTTTGTGACCTTGGGTTTGGCAAGTTTCTTAAGTATGACATCAAAAGCAGACAACAAAAGAAAAAAATAAATTGGATTTCATCAACTTCATTAAAAATTAACATATTTTCCTTAACACCCATCTTGGCAATGACTTTTTGGATTTGACATCAAAAGCAAAGGCAACAAAAGCAAAAATAAACAAGTAGTACTCCATCAAACTAAAAAGTTTGTTCAGAGAAAAGGAAACCATTAACAAAATGAAAAGGCAACCTACAGAATAACAGGAAATATTTGCAAATCATGTATCAGATAAGTGGATGCATCCAAAATATATAAAGAACTCAACAGCAAAAAAAAAAAAAGTCAGATTAAAATATGGGCAGAGAATCTGAACATTTTCCCAAAGACAACATACAGATGGCCAATAAGTACGTGAAAAGGAGCTTCATATCACTAATAATCAGGAAAATGCAAACCAAAACCACAATGAAATATCACCTCACACCTGTTAGAATGGCTGTTATTTAAAAAAAAAAAAAAAGACAAGAAAGATAGTAAGTACTATCAAGGATGTGGAGAAAGTGGAACCATTGTGCACTAATTGTGAGAATATACACTGGTATGGACACTGTAAATATATGGGTCCTGCCAAGATGGAGGCTAGGTAGAAACCCTTCACTTCCTCGCACAACCAAAAGGAAGATAATAAGCAATCTGAAAGCAATAAGCAACCAGAAGTGCCAGTAAATCAAACTGCATGGAACCCCAATAACCAAGGAGTTAAAGAAACATTCACCAGCCCTGGAGGAGGGATGGAGACTGGCACCTGGGCGAGCGGAGAGGACACGCGGCAAGGCAAGGATTGCGCAGACAAGGGAAGGATCGCGGAGGCAACAACAAGTGGACCAGCTGAGCAAGCGGGCCTGGGGGAAAGGGAAACTAAAGCCTCAAGCTAGCTATAAACTACCAAGGGGTGTTGCCAAGGCAGGAGAAACTCCCAGTCTCACAGGACAGAGTTCGGTGGGAGGTGGGGCTACAGCCTAGCAAACCAGTTGCTTTCTTCCCTCCCTGACCCCTCCCCCAAAGACAGCGCCACAATGCAGCAAAGAGAGTTGCCTCGCCTGGGTGAATACCTAAGGCCCCACTCCCCTACAATTAGACAGGTCCACGGAGACAAGGAACTATGGCACAAACGAAAAAGCGTACCAAAACTCCAGAACAAGAGCTAAGAGATGAGGAGATAGCCAACCTATCTGATGCAGAGTTCAAAACACTGGTAATGAGGATGCTCACAGAACTAACTGTGCTTGGTCTTAAAATGAAGGAACAAGTGAAGGCTACCCAAAGTGAAATAAAGCAAAATATACAGGGAACCAACAGTGAAGGGAAGGAAACCAGCACTCAAATCAACAATATGGAACAAAAGGAAGAAAACATCCAACTGGAACAGAATGAAAAAACAAGGATCCAAAAAAAATGAGGAGAGGTATAGGAACCTCTGGAACAAGTATAAACATTCCAATAATCTGAATCATAGATGTACCAGAAGCAGAACAGAACAAGAAACTGAAAACTTATTTTAACAAATAATGAAGGAAAACTTCCCCAAGCTGGTAAAGGAAATAGACTTCCAAGAAGTCCAGGAAGCCCAGAGAGTCCCAAAGAAATTGGGCCCAAAGAGGAGCACACCAAGGAACATAATCATTAAGTTACCCAAGATCAAAGATAAAGAGAGAATTTTAAAAGCAGCAAGAGAAAAGGAGAGTTACCTACAAAGGAGTTCCCATAAGACTATCAGCTGATTTCTCAAAGGAAATCTTACAGGCAAGAAGGGGCTGGAAAGAAGTATTCCAAGTCATGAAAGGCAAGGATCTGCATCCAAGATTACTCTATCCAGCAAAGCTTTCATTTAGAATGGAAGGGCGGATAAAGTGCTTTCCAGATAAATTAAAGTTAAAGGAGTTTGTCATCACCAAGCCCTTACTATATGAAATGTTAAAGGGACTTACCTCAGAAAAAGATGAAAACTATGAACAGTAAAATGGCAACAAACTCACAACTGTCAACAAATGAACCTAAAAAAACAAAAACAAAAAATCTAAACAAACAACTACAACAGGAATAGAATCACAGAAATGGAGATCACATGGAGGGTTATCAGTGGGGAGGCGGAGAGGGGAGAATGGGGGAAAAGGCACAAGGAATAAGATGCATAATTGGCAGGCACAAAATAGACAGAGGGAGATTAAGAACAGTATAGGAAATGGAGAAGCCAAAAGAACTTGTATGTGCAACCCATGGATATGAAGTAAGGCGGATGGCGGGGGGGAGTTGCTTGAGGAAGGGAAAGTACAAGGCAGAGGGGGATAAAGGGGAAGAAAAAATGGGACAACTGTAATAGCATAATCAATAAAATATACTTTAAAAATAAAATAGAATCTTAAAGTAAAATAAAAATTTTAAATAAATAAATCCATAAATAAATAAATGAATCCTTGCCATTTGCAATATGGATGGACTCTAAGGGCATTATGCTAAGTAAAATATGTCAGACAGAGAAAGACAAATACCATATGAGGTATTTGAGATATGAGGAATCTAAAACAAAAACTGAACTCACAGAGAACAAACCGGTGGTTACTAGACATGGTTGGCAGGGAATGGTCAAAAGGTACAAACTTCTAGTCATTAAATAAGTCCTAAGAATGTAATATAGAGTGTGATGACTAAATAATACTGTACTATGTATTTAAAAGTTGCTAAGAGTAAGTAGTAAAATTTCTCATTACGAGAAGAGATTGTGACTATGTGTGGTAATGGATGTTAGTATGACTTATTGTGATCATCTTGCAATACATACAAGTATCAAACTGTTATGCTATATACCTGAAACTAATAGTATATTCAATTATGTCTCAATTTTTTAAAATTAAAAATTCTGTTTATAGCAAGGATACTACCAAAATAGCAAATGTAGACAATCAACAGAATGGAAGAAAATATTTGAAAATCACATATCTGATGAGGGTCTAATATCCAGAATATATAAAGAATCCCTACAACTCAATGACAAAAAGCCAGGAAACCCACTTTACATATAGGCAAAAGACTTAAACAGACATTTCCCCAAAAATAAAGAAATGGTCAATAAATACATGAAAAGATGTTTACCAACATTACTCATTAGGGAAATACAAATCAAAACTACAATAAGATACTATTCCATACCCACTAGGATTAGCAAAAGAAAGACTATAACAATTATTGGTGAAGAGGGGACAAGATTGAAATCCTCATGACCTTGTTGGTGGAAATAAAATGACGCAGCCAATGTAAAAACCAGTTCTGCAGCCCCTGAAAAAGGTAAACATAGCATTACCACATGATGTACCAATTCTACTCTTAGGCACATAGCCAAAAGAATTAAAAGCAGGGACTTCAGATATGTGTACTCCTGTGTTCACTGCAGTATCATTCATAATAGTCAGAAGGTAGAAGCAAGCCAACTATCTATCAACAGATACCTAAAATGTGGTATACAAGCACACATACTCAGCCATTAAAAGGAAATTCTGATACACGCTATAACATGAATGAACCATGAAGACACTGTGCTAAATGAAATAAGCTGTCACAAAAAGACAAATATTTTATGATTCAATTATATAAGATACTTGGAATAAGCAAATTCATGGAAACAGAAAATAGAGCAGAAATTATAAGGGGCTGTGGGGGCAGGGGGAATGGGGAGTATTGCTTAATAGGTACAAAGTTTCTGCTTGGGATGATAAAAAACATTCTGTGGACAGACAGTGATGATGATTACACAACATTGTGAAGGTACTAAAGCCAATGAGTTGTACAGAAATATGATTTAAAAGGTAAATTTTGTTATGTATATTTTAAATCAATAAACAATTTTTAACTCAAAAACATATTAATCAAAATAATGTACATTAAGCTTATATAAAGTATCATGGAGCTCATATTTTAACTGTTCAGTCACTCTATAAAACAGCTAAAGGTTTAAAAAAACCTAACTTTTTATATGGGTAAATCAACTGACAGAATTTTCTATGATCAAAGGCAAGTGAAACTGGCCCCCCCTTAAAGCCAGTTTTTTTTAATAAATTGGGTTTCTAAACTGAATTATATAGATGCTAACAAACAACTTGATTATCTAGGAGTCTTTGGTTATTCCAGCCTTTTCATTCTTTGTTCAGTTGGTAAACTTCTTTGGCCATTCCAATATACATTAGAATCTTGAACAGCAATAGCAATGGTCAAAGGAAGTATAAATTAGCTTTACTCACAAGCAATTTGTTAAACAGCCTGAGACTGCCAGTCGTTTGGGGGTTTTTTCCTAATGAGATGTAAAGATTAATCTGGATTCCCAAAGTACAGAAGCCACATTTTCCTCCTCTCCCGTATAAATAAATGATCAAGAAATAGCTCTCTACATAAAGATTTCTGTGATGCAAGATATACTAAAAAGCTCTTCATTCATTATCAAGCAGCTCCTGGGTATTTACTTATAATAATATACCAAATGGGTTTCTGGTGGATTTACTTGTTTGTTGGGGATACCTACTAGGTCCCATAGGTGATAGGACTCCACGAAGGTCCTATATAAGGCTTGTGCTTCTATACCACACTCATTTTGAAATTTCACAAACTCTACTACTCAGAATGGGCCACATTATGCTATAATAACAAATGCTGATCACAACATAAGTTGATTTATCAACTCCTGCAAAACCCTCTGTGACTGTCCTAGGCTGTCTTTCCTACACTGGCTCAGCATTCCAAACTGCTTTAACCTTGTGTTACCACCCACTATTAGCAAAACAGGGGAAGAGGGAACAGCACTGATCACCTTTGCTCCCATTTCATTTACCAAAACAAGTCACTTTGCTGCACCTAACTTCAAGGCAGTAGGAACCCTCAGAGTGCTTCAAAATAAGGTAGTACCTATTAATGCTTACCACATTAGTACAAGATGAACTATGATAGCCTGTCTCAATGCGTATTACTATCTCCCTCTAATCCTTTTGTTCAGGACTGATTTCAAAGACACATGATCTATGCAGTCACACAGGGGCTCCATATTCAGAAAGACCCTGTGCTTGATTTAAAGCTCTGCTGTCACCATCTTGAGAGTCTTAATTTTATCTTTAAATTTGTGTTTTGGAATGAAGTCTCATGGGACAATGCAACATGCACACGAACAGAAAGGATACATTTAAACTGCATGTCGGCCATTCCTTTCCACTTCATTCTCACATAGCTTTGGTGATGACCCATTAAGTACAGATTTCTAGTGGATCCATGCTGTGCGGGAATTAAGCCAGACTCAAAGTGAGTATAAGGTAAAGCACGTTATGCACAACTAAACAAGCAGGGAAAGAAAAAGCCCAAGAAGCCATATTTTCTGTTTGAATCAGAACTTGTTTCAAACACAGACGAAAGGCAATGCTATCCTAAGAACCATGAATGATGAAAAAACGTATCATATCTTTTCTTACTCATGTTAAATCCTTGGTATTAACGGACCCCTTATGCTGAAAGTGATGACAGAGAAGGAAAGGGAAAGATACAGCAAGCCACAGTTCCTTTTCCTTTCAGTCCTGCCAAAGTCAAAGGTAGAAAGTGTTGGTAAAATGTACAAATAAAAGAGGTGAAATAGCCCTGGATGGTGCTGCTCAATGGATTGAATGCCAGCCTGTGAACCAAAGGGTCCTCACTTGATTACCAGTCAGAGCACATGCCAGGTCCCCAGTAGGGGGCACGGGAGAGGCAACCACACATTGATGTATCTCTCCCTTTCTCCCTCCCTTTCCCTTTTTCTCCAAATTAATCAATTAATTAATTAATTCTTTTAAAAAAAAGAAGTAAAATAAAAACAGTTGTGTAAGTTTTGTGCAGTATCACCACTCTTCTGATAAGAATGAAATATGTATATTCAAGGTATAAAATACTAGCAATTCCACATAAGAGTTACATACTTTTACATTTGCATTTAAAATTGGCATTATATAATATAAAGATGAGCAGTAAAATTCATGCTTAATAACTTGAAATTTTTAATTATTTAGAATGCTATTAAAAAGTAAATAAAAGTATGACAGATTTTAGTAACATATAACTATATATTCCGGTAGCTTTGTATTTTAATAATACCTTAGTAGCACTCTTTTTCTGCTATCGCAAAATTTTAACAAAAATTATTTGTCAAGATTCACATATAAGGTGCTGGGTTAAAAGCTGGGGATATGAAAATAAATATGGGCTCATGTTTAAAAGGGGAGATAATCATTTAAACAAATAATGACAATTTTATGTGACACATTCTAAGGAAACCCTGAGGAAAGAAACTAAGAAAAGTTCATCATGGAAATAATAGTTGAGCTAAGAAAGAATGTCCCTCTTGGGAGAGAGAGAAGGAATAGTTCTAATAGATAAAGACTTTATGTATTAAACAAAATTTATTTCTAAACCTGACAAGTTTTCAGGACCATAAAATAGCATGCATAATGATGAACACAGCAGATGAACTGGGAATGTGAAATGGTGTTCACATTTGTATACCAAGAAGAACTTAAGACTTTAGGAAAAAAACGCCATACATTTATTTATAAGCAGAACTGTGGCACCATTTCTGTTTTAGGTCAACTTCAGCAGACCAGGAAGGCAGAGTGGTGAAGAAAAGGATGAGTCAGTAAAGTAAATACTAGTAATTATCAGTAATAGTAAAAAGCATTAGAAGGTTATTTGGGGCCTAATCACAAGCCATTTAGGTCAGGCTGGGGAGGGGGTGAGGCTGTTTTAAAGTTAAATGGGTTTCTTTCCAGAAGGACCTTTCATACTCTTCAATACGCTACTAAGCATGGTAAACCTAAGAGATATAATTTACAACATCTATTTGACTAAAGAAGCCTCTTTTGCTAGGACCACCTATCAGTACGTATCTCAAAGAACTGCAAGAAACAGAAATTTTATAATACTGTTCTATGAAACAGAAGGCCAGCACCAAGTGAGAAAAGCAGAGGGCAGCAGAGGGCTTAAGACAGAGGTAAAACAGCACATGTGAAGAACAGGAAAAAAATCTGTAACACTGCCAAGCTGTGATAAGGAACTAACTAAACATATAAAACTCCAGTCTACTAGTTTATACTATTTGCAAATATTTAAATTCATACTGGGTAGGGGAATGACAGAATGAATATTTCAATAGGGTAAGGAAGCACAACAGTAATGGTACCAGTTACGGGAAGGATAAAGTCAAAAAGAGACTACATACCGAGAGATCAGGAATAGATCAGAAAACTAAAGAAATAAGAAAAAATGAACATATAGATATTTAGGAGATTTTGGTCAGAAGTAGAACTGGTTTTGAACCATATGAGTAGGTGTATCAAGAAAAGTAAAGGTGAACAGCACTGGAACACAGAAATTAAGGAAAAATAAAGTTAAGGTGCTAGGTGACCTTCAAGTATTATGCTTTCAATTGCCCAATATGATGTCAAGAATGACATCAAGGTATCAGTAAATACAGTCGAGTGACCTGGAGATTCCTAGACTGAAATGATAAAATAGGATAAGAAATATAGTCAGCAGGCATCAGTCTCAACGGAAGAATAATTTTAGAAGAGGAAAGAAGAATAAGCTACATTCCTGAAAGGATTTAGAATAATGGTTCTCAATCTTTTTTCTGTTTTAATGAATCTCAAAAATAGAATACATTCCCAACAAAAACAAATAGAAACACAAGAATGGGGTGGGGGTCAGGGGATAACTGTGAGTGGTTTATTAAGCTTTCCAAAGTGATTATGAAATACCTTCCTCAGGAAATATAAAACTCATATATTGAAAATCACTGGTTTAAAACTGGTACTATCACAGAAAGCTTAAGTACAAGTTCTAAATACAAACTAACAAATTTTTATTTGTATGACATAATTCAAGACACTGTCACATAACAATACCACAAGCTCCTATATAAAGTCCCAAAGCTTTTATATTGCTTTAAAATTTTTTGCAATAAAAAAATATGTAGAAGTGATGAAAAAAAGTTTAACACAAAATGGTATTTTCAATACAATTACAGGTATATAAAATTTTTAAAAATTTTGATGATGTAGCATCAGCTAATATATGTCTCGTATGTGCATTCATTATCTTCATGCATTTGCAAAGTTAACAGTCTTGTCATGTTTTCATTTTACACATTAATGCCTAAAATGACACAAATGAGAGTGGTTTATGCCTAACAAAAAACAAGACTCCCAATTTTTGCTCCATTAATCTAAATCAGTGGTTCTCAAACTTTCTCATTTCAAGATCTATTTGTTCTATTAAAAATTACCAAAAACTGAAAAAACTTTTTTGTGGTTTATAGATATTGATATTTATATCATTAGATTTTAAAACAGAAGTTTTTCAAATACAAGAATATATTATTAACTCATTCTATGAGATCAGTATTACCCAAAACCAAAGACATCATGAAAAACTATAGACCAATGTCTGTTTATGAAAACAGATGTAAAAAATCCTCAAAAAAATAATACAAACAAATCAAATCCAGCAACAAAATGATAATAAACCAGAAACAAGGGGTATCTATTCCAGGAATGTAAAGTTGGTTCAATATACGAAAATCAATTGATGTAACACACCATATCAGTAGGAAAAAGGACAAAAATCACATAGCCATCCCAATAGACAAAAAAAAAAAGCATTTGATAAAATCTAACACCCCTTTATGATTAAAAAAAAAAACTCAACAAACTAGAAATAGAAAAAAACTTTCTCAATCTAACAAAGACATCTAAGAAAACCCACAGGTGACCTTAATGGTAAAAAACTAAATGTTTTCTCCTCTAAGAGCAGAAACAAGACAAAGATGTCTGCTGTTTTCACTTCTATACAACATTGTACTAACCAGGGAAATTAGACAAGAAAAGGAAAATACAAGGCATCCAGACTGAAAAGAAGTAAAACTTTTGAAGATGATGTCAATCTTACATAGAAATTCCTAAGGAATCCACAAAAAATAGTAGAGCTAATAAATGAGTCCAGCAAGGTTACTATCCCAGATCAATATCAAAAATAGTTGTATTTCTATATACTAGAAATACCCCCAAAAATTAAGAAAATAATTTTATTTATAATAGCATCAAAAAATAAAATACTTAGCAATAAATTTAACAAAAGTATAAGACTTGTACACTGAAAATTACAAAAATTGTTGTAATAAATAGGTGAAGACCGATTTTGTTGGGGACCACTTTGTGTGATATCGGACGGAAACTGTAGCCCAGCACATGTAAGGCCTTGAAAAAGGCTTGTAAGACCTGAAAACCAAGAATGTAGGAGGCAGGCATGACCCAATGACAGCACCGAAGCACCCTGTGGGAAATCAGGCCTGAAGAATGCATTGTACCCTTTGAAGTTTGCTTTGCTTTGTATAGCCCTGTTGGTATAAACTAGATGTTTAAGTTCAAAACATAGGGGAGTAAATTCCTGAATCCATGATCCATGCCTTAATGATTATCTGGCGTCAGCATGTCTAACAGACTCTGACCTGAGGCAGATCTCTGTGTTCCTTCAATTGTTATCTATAGATAATATTTGTTTTCTGTAACTATACCCTTTTGACATTGATTGACTGATAAGCTATGAATTCCCACTGTATAGCCCTGCGCATACCATCTCAATAAAAGCCAAAAGCCCTTTTGAGGAAGGGCTGGAGGCATTCTCCACTAGAGGGAATCGCCAGTCCCCCAACGGATTGTGTCCAGGCCAAACTCATTTCATCTGTGACCAGGAGGACTCCCCCAGATGAGGTTTCCCTCACAATTTAAAGGAAATTAAAGTAAATAGAAAAATCTCTCATATTCATGAACACCCCTCAAATCTAACACCCCTTTATGATTAAAAAAAAAAGAAACTCAACAAACTAGAAATAGAAAAAAACTTTCTCAATCTGTTAAGAAACAAGTTTCTTAAACTTGGTATTAAGAGGATGATACTCCCCAAACTGATCACAATTTCTTTCAAAACTCTGGCTCCCCCCTCCCTTTTTCTGGATTTGACAGACACTGACTGACAAACTGATCCTAAAACTTGTATCAAATTGGAAGGGACTCTAGCCAAAACAATCTTGAAAAAGAACAAAACTGAAGATTCACACTTCAGGATTCAAAACTTACTACAAAGCTACAGTAAACATGACTGGGTGGTACTTATCTATGGCTACATAAAGAGATCAATGGAAAATCCAGAATCAATTGAGAATCCAGAAATAAACACAGACATTTATGGTCAACTGATTTTCAACAAGGATGCCAAAATCACTCAACAAGGGAAAGAATAGTCTTGTCAAGAAATAATGCTGGGACAAATGGATAGCCTCATGCAACAGATTGAAGTTGGACCTCTCCCTCAACCTACATACAAAAATAAACTCAAAATGGATCAAAGAACTAAATTAAAACTACAACTATAAAATTGTTAAAGGAAACATAGGTGTAAATCCTTGTAATCTTGGATTAGGCAATGATTTCTTAGTTATGACTCCCAAAGCACTGGCAACCAAAAACAAAACAGCTAAATTGGACTTTATCAAAATTGAAAACTTTGGCACTTTCAAAAACATACTAAAGAAAATGAAAAGAACAATATTCCTAAAAAAAAATTAAATGTAGATTTACCCATGTGATCCAGCAATTCCACTTCTGGGGATATACCCAAAGAATGAAAGCAGGGACTTGAACAGGTATTTGGATGCCCATATCCACAGCAGTCTTATTCACAACAGCCAGCAAGTGGAAACAACCCAAGTGTTTATCAACAGATGAATGGATAAAAAAGTGTGATGTATAAGTATAACAAGAGTATTATTAGCCTTAGAAAGAAGATTCTGGCACATGTTACAACTAGAAGAACTTTGAAGTGGAATGAGCCAGAAAAAGGACAAGTATTGTATGACTCTATATATAGTCAAATTCATCAAGACAGTAAGTAAATATTGGTTTCTAGGAGTTGAGGGGAAAAGGAAATGGGGAGTTACTACTTGATGGGTACAGAGTTCTGGTTGGGAAAATGATAAAAGTTCTGAACAGGGGTTGTGGTGATGGCTGCACAATATGAATGCACCTAGTGTCACTGAAGTACACTTAAATTGGTTAAAATGGTAATATTATACATTTTTAATTAAAAAGTTAAAATACCCCCATAACAGGACAATTTTGCAAATCACATACATAATAAGGATCTAGTGTCCAAAATATATACAGAACTCTTACAAGAAAACCCAAATTTTAAGTGGTCAAAGGATAGTAAATAAACATGTCTCCAAATAAGATACACAAATAGCCAACAGGCATATGAAGAGGTGTTCAGTATCATTAGTCATTAGGGAAATGCAAATCAAAACCACAATGACATACCACTTCACCTGCTAGGAAGCTTATAATTTAAAAGATGAGTAATAACAAGTGTTGGTAAGGATGTAGAAAAATTAAGACCTTCATACCTTACTAGCGGGAACAGAAATTGGTGCAGCCTCCTGAAAAATAGTTTGGTAGGTTCTCATAAGGGAAAACATAAATATATCAAAATACACAGCATTTCCACTCCAGGGTATATATTCAAGAGAAATGGACAAGATTAGAGATTAAATACTTAATGACTGATCAATTTTAATGACAATTAATTAAAGTACAGTATATAGCTCAGACTGACAAAGTGCAATCTGATTTAATTATTATTCACAAGTCATACTTTGGGTTCTTACAAAATATTTTTTGACAATCTGTGTAATTACACTGAATTTAACACCCTCTGCACACTAAGGTTTGACAACCTAAAATTGAGATGCAACACAGTATAGTGGTTAAGAGCTCTGATTCTAGACTCAGACACCTGGAGTTCAAATCCTAACTCTGCAGCAAACCAGCTTTGAGATCTTGTCCAAGGGTTAATTAACCCTTCTGCACCTACTTTCCTCACCTATAAATGATAACATAAATAGTCGTTGAGGGCTGACCTACTGCTACTAAGATCTTTAGAAAGAAATGATCACAGAGTAACTATGCAGAAAATTATCTATTGGCATTGTAAATCAAATACCCATTTAAAACTACCAGATTACTGTGTGCTTACAAACATACCTATTTCTTTCTGAAAGTATAGGTTACTTTGTGTAAAGATCAGGACCTCCCTCAAGTTTCCTGAAGAACATTGAGCTTGCATGAATGTTTCTCCTTTCCAGCCCACACTCCCCAATGCCTTATCCTATTGCTTTCTAGTGGTATACTAGAAAGTAGTCAACTAACCCAGGCCAAAAAGTGAAAAAAACTTAGTAATAACAAGGTGATTTCTCCCAAAGGTATTTTTATCTGAACAGAACCTTCTAATATATTACAAATTCTTACAGAGAGATTTGGATGGCAGAATTCTCAAAGAAAACCAGTGTGGAATACAGAGCAGAGAGGAGAGTGGCATGGAAAAGATGGCCTGACTAATCCACTGAAAACAGGTATAATCTTGTTGGTAAGGAAAACCAAGAGAAAGAAATACTGAAGTAGGAGTCAGAATACAGACCTCTAATCACAATTCAACCACTGTCTATCTCACTTGTTGATCTCAATTTACAAGATAAAAAGCCAAATGCCTTAATTTAACATACACAGTCATTTTCACAATGTTACTTCCAACCATTTCTCTCACTGCTCTATCCATAAATCTTCAATTCCTGACACACTGAATTTCTCCCTTTTCCTACACACCAAGCCCCAAAACAACTTATCTTTGGATTTTATTCCTTGCCATTGGAACAACCTACAGTTTATCTCCCTCTCTACCTAGCAAACTCCCATCTATCTTTCAAAAGTCAGCTTCTTCCCTCTGAATTCCTATAATCTAGGGCATCAACTGGTGAGTGACAGCAGGCACATTTGTGTGCCTCAAGAATTTTTCAAACATGCAATACTTGCCCTGGCCAGTGTGGCTCAGTTTGTTGGGCATCTCCCATAAAGGGAAAGGTCACCAGTTTGATTCCTGGTGAGGGCACATGCCTGGGTTACAGGCCTGGTCCCGGGTTGGGGTTCATGTGAGAGGCAATCCATGGATGTTTCTCTCACATCCATGTTTCTCTCCATCCCTTCCCCCTCCCTTTCCTTCTCTCTAAAATAAGTAAATAAAATCTTCAAAAACAAAAACAAAAAACATGTAATACCTCACTATTTAGTCAGGGACACAGACCTCTTTTCCCTTAGATTACCAAATAAAAAGATAACAATATAACAACAGCCATCTGGTGTGAATGAATCAAAATTATACCAATTCTTTTTGTCAGACTGACAAAAAATATTTTTGGTGTGCCACAGAATTTTGGTAATTAGCTTATGTGTGCCATAAGATGAAAAAGATTGAATATTGCTGATCTAGAGTGTTGTAATTTACATGTATTATATAGAGATTGAGTTCCCTGAGAGATTGTCTTCAATAATTCTTTACCTCTAAAACCTAGGTGCACCTAATATGGAGTACCAAGGAAATGCAAATATTTGATGAAATGAATGACTAAATAATGAATAAATAAGCTACCTTAAGCAGTTTCTCCTATAAAATTAAGAGAATACTTGATACATCAGAGAAGCAACATGGCCTATATAATAGCAGGAGCACAGAGCTGCTTTGAATCTTTCTAACTAACTCTAGATCTTCAGCAAATTACTTAACCTCTGAGTCAGACATTCATCATATACAAAACAGGTTTCATAGGACTGTTACATTGAACAAGTGGAAAAAAAATACACAATACCTGGAACAAAACAGACATTCAAAGAAATGTTAGTTCCCTTTTCTCTCCCTCTTTAACTCACAGGATAATTATGGACACCCAATAAGATCATTTGATATGAAAATAATTTGGAAACTGTAACATCACACAAATTACATCTCTCGCTTAAGAAGGAAAAAAAATCTAAGCTGTTCATCTTTGCATTTACATACCTTTTCTTCTTTTTGGGTCTTTTAGAAAGAGTTGAAGACATGCTGGTTTTTAAACATTTCCCCAGATTATGCAATTATCTAGGATTCTAAAATTAAAACTTAGTATAGTGTAAACAATGCTAATTTGTCTAAAATTAAGAAGAAAATGTCTACATTCCAGCTTTACATTACAGTGTCTTTTTCCCTTGTTTTAGGTTCTCTTAGAACTATCCTTTTTTAGAATGTAATTCTATCTACAGTAATGACTTTATTTGAATTTCATAACATTATATTACAAATTCAAGCACTTGTAGTTTACTTTAGAAAGTAATACAACTCACTGAATTGTTGTATCAAACTGATCCGATTTTTTTAAGAATAAACAAAACTTAATGGTATTCTTGCTTAATGTTTCTCTGAGACCAGAAACTCTGTAGAAAATAACTTCAAACACCTTTCTCTACCCACAGATCCCGATTTGACATTCTATAAAGAACACAACATATTAATGGTGTTTATTATGCATGTCAAGGTTAACTTTGAGGTCAAAAAAGTTCTCTAATTATTCTTACTAAAATAGATCTGTTCTAAGAGTAAAAATTCTCTTTAAACAATGTTTTATTAATCAGAGATATTACAATTATAAATTTTTATTTTAAAAGGTCTAAAATTATAATATGAACACTGTACTCTTCTAGCTAAATTATCTAAAAATAAATGTAATTCGAGGTGTGATTTAGGATTTACAAAATTGAACATCTTAATTTATCTGTATACTAACAATTTGACCTAGAACAATGAAAAGATTTTCGTTTTCTTTTTGTATTTGGATATTTGCTAGACTTAAAATATTAAATGTCAATAACTTTCACTTCTGCTACTGTATTATTTCAAGGAAGCTTTTTTCCTTTGCCACACTAATCAAATGAAAAATTGCTAGCAGCAGGAAAATTTATCTAAAAGGGCTTTTTTTAAAAAAACAACTTTCTTTTGTTTATAGTAAATATTTTTAAAGTGTAAATGACTTAAACTTCTTATTTTCCTCAAGTTATATGGTTTTTAAGAAGCACTCGTTAAATTTTATTTATGAAGCATTATAGCACACTGAACACTAGTGAAGTCATTATCTTAAGCACAGCTTTCTAAATGAATCAATATTTCATAATTTTACAAGTTGTGACTAATCAGCACAGGGATGAGTGTAGTGTAGCGATATCTAAGGAGACATACAAGTGTTCTGAGCCTGAAGAAAATTTCGGCATAGAACTGACTTAAATGCAGAACATACTGATACTAACCAAAAAAAAAAAGTCAACTTTAAAAAAAAAAAAAACCATCCCGCAATTCACCACAATGGTATGGCATTCTCTCTAAAGTATCATATCCAATTGATATTATCCAATTTTATTACCTAATAGTTCTCATTACTTTAAAAACAAACAGGGTATGTTCTGTTCCACCAAGTATTACACATTTCACTACTATAAGACTTGAGCGGCGGGGGGGGGGGGGGGGGGGGGGGGGGGGGGGGGGGGGGGGGGGGGGGGGGGGGTTAATCTTTGGAAAACAAAGGTAATCTGATCCACTCCAGCTAATTAATTAGTGGATGCCAACAATACACAATTCGAACTGCATTTCTGGACACTGAGATTACAAAAGGAATGAAACATCAAAATATTTGAATGACAATGAACAAACATGGTATACCGAAACTAAGACCTTGTGCAAGGTACCAAATTCGTCTGATTAAAGATTTGATAAAAATCTGAAAAGAAAATGTTTAATCAACGTTGTTAAAATAACAGTAATCCATCCCATTCAGGCACGACCCGAAGTCGCACTAATGTGCTTCTTTCGGGTCTAAATATCTCCTTCTTTTGCAATCCGGGTACCCAAAGGACCTGAAACCTCTCGTGGAGGCGTGCAACATACTCGGTGAGGACTGTTTACAAATAAGAATCTCACAGTTTCCCACGTCAAACGCGTTCATTACCACCATTCCACTGGGGGGCGGGGAGAGAGAAGGCGGGTGAGCAAGAAATGAAATCCACATACACTTCTGCCTTCTCCAACAGGGGCGAGCCCAGAGAAAATATTTATGATGTATTATATACGCGTGTATATTTTTATATATGAACGTAAGCAGGGAGTGAAAGAAAAGGCACATAAGACAGGAATCATACTGGATCCGAGAGAAAGCTCACGCCAGTTCCATTAATTCAAAATCTGCCTCCCAGGTCTACAGGTTTCGGAGAGCCCCAGCCTCTCAGCGGAGTTTGGCCCTAAAGCGCCCCAATGTCCTGCTCAGGCCGCTCAGGCCGCCCAGGCCGCCGCCCCTACCTCCCTTATCCCTGCTTTCCGCTGGATACCCAAAGCCCATTGCTGCAAAGAAAAGAAGTGTCGGGCCCAAAGGGAGCGGCTGAGAAGCACTCCGGCTGGGCCTCGGACACCTGCGAGGCGCGGCACCTGAGGGCGAACAGGGGGCGGCCCGGCCTTCGCCGAGCACACCCCCTTGGCGCCGGGTGCTTCGCAGCAGCCGGAACCTCCGTACCTGCGAGCTACAGGCGCGCGCGGCGCCTCCTCATCTCAATGGCTCCCGCTCCGCCTCCGCCTCCCGCTGCGGCTGCCGTCGCTGCCGTAGCTGCCGCTGTCGCCGCCACCGCCACTGGAGGCCGGGACACGACGAGCTCAGGACTCCACCGCCATGTCCGCCGCGCCGCGAACTGCATTGTGGGGGGGGGAGGGGAGTAAAGGGGGAGGGGAGGGGGAGGAGGGAAAGGGAGAGAAAGAGGTGGACCCACTGTAAGGAGGGGGCTTATAGATGGAGAGCTGGGGGAATGGGCGAGGGGGGAGACAGCGAGGGAGCAAGACAGAGAGAACGAACCTGAATGGACTGCTACCCCGGGGTGGGATAGGAGAACGAAGCTGGGGAGACCCTTGGAAAGACACTTTGGGGAAAGGGTTCAGGGGTGCCCCCTCCTTTGGTTCTGGGGGCCCCTGTGCACCAGTTAATCCGTATGGGGTAGTAAACCCCAATGGGGGGAGGGGCTACGTTCGGAGCTATTAGAGGCGTCCAGAAACAATGGGGCGGGCGTCGAGGGGAGAAGACTGCACGCTCACTCAACGTTGAGGGAAGGGGTGGGCACGGGAGAACAGTCTTTAGTCTGCGAGGAGGGGGCAAGGCTCTCTAAAGTCGGGGGAGAGTGGAAGTCACCGAGGCCTCGCAGGGAGGGGCGGGGCCAATGAGCGAGGGTCCGTAGGTCTGGCGCCCCGCCGGGGCCCCACTGGGGAGAAGCGCGAGGAAGTCGGCGCAAAAGGAGGCGGGGGTCTCCGGCATTGGCGCACAGCTCTCCGCGCAGGTCTAGCTCTTGGGCTGCGCACCGCCCTACTGAGGCCCCGAGCGGGAAGAAGGGCGCAAAAGCCAACGCCGGGTCTCTCGCAGAGAGCGTTCCCTCCTGAGGAAGGAAACCCCCAGCCTAGGACGTGCACCCGCTCGCCTGGCTCACCCACTGGCCCGCGCCCGAGCCTTAGTGTACCCTCTGCAGCTAGCGCGGGCTATTGAGCAGTGGCGGGTACCTAGGCAGAGGAAGATTCGAATTTGACCCCTCCACCTATTCACCACAAGCAGATCAAAGCTGAAATCGTTTTCATTTTAAAATGCAGCTAACTTGGGAGTTAAGTAGTTCAAAGAAATCCCAAGAGTATTTCCCGGGGAAAAAGATTTTAAGTATCACTGATTTACCCGTGATTGGAATCAACTACCATCCATGGGCTCCCGTTCCCCACACCCCTTGATTTTAATGTGTCACGTCCCTCCACATGGTTATTTTAAGTCACAATCCGAGAGAATTTGTGGTTTGGTTAGGTTTTTTAAGACCCCAGCCTTGGAGATTTTATTCAACCAATCTCTGGCCTCAAAGCTGGACAATTCACACAAACAGGGGTCTCTGCATATGACAAATTCTAGGCAGGAAAATGATATGACAAGGATGCAAGGTGGGGAGGGGGCATGCTAAATCTTAAGTATTTACAAGATATTTATTGCCTTATACATTTTCTTATAATATGACTCAGACAACCTATAAGAGGTTAGAGAAGGGCATTCCTGTCTTCATAATCCATACACATCCCACTACACCCCAGAACTGGATACCTCATTTGTTTATGTCCACATGAATCAGAAGCTTGATGACAAGGAACCAACCATTGCCCACTAAATGCTAAGCATTTTTACAGGGACTTCACATATTTCATCATTTAAAGATCCTCACAACCCCATAAAATAAGAACTATTCCCATTTACAAATGAGAAAACTAGAACTCTGAGCATAAGTGCATTTTACTCCTACCTGTCTGATGCCACAGGGACCCAGTATAATGCATGGAGTAGTGGATTTCAAGTTTAAAGAGCCTTGCTTGGTTTGGACACTTAGCTGCATGACTTTGGGCAAATACACCCTCTGAGTTTCCTCATCTATAAGTTTTTTAAGTAAAAAAAAACTACTTCACAAGGATGGTGTAAGGGAAACAACAGTGCACAAAAGTTAAAACTTACGGAGACATTAAGATGATACCAACATGTGATATCAATGTCCTTGGAGCAAGTTCAATTAAATAAAATTTCCTGATTACTTAAGAGCAAACCATTGAGTTAGGTGTGTAGAGATACAGAGGCAAACCAGACCCCTGTCTGAAAAATTCGCCAATGAACAAGGAAAATGGTTCTATTGAGCTACAATAAAAGCAATAGGTCATTCGAACAAAGGCTGGGCTAATACAGAGGAGTGTGATAAATTCCACTTGAGTGAGGCTTTAATGAAAGTGGTAGAAGCTAGACCTTGGAGGCATGCCTGCTATGTGCCAGACACATGTATGCGCTTCAGAGAACATAATTTAGTCTGGAATACGCAGAAGATAATGCATCTGGAAGCAAAAGCCGGGGCCAGACTGAGAATCCCAGCACCTCTCTGCAGTTACCCTTCCAGCTAATTTTCTTCTACCAACCTTCCTGACCCAGCTCAACTCTTGCCTCTGTTAAATCTCCCTGATCACCCCCTCCATCAAAAGTGAAAACTCCATTTTCTGAATCCCTGCATGTTACTTTTATAAGTCTGACCCGATTAGATTATAAACTTGAATACAAATACTTATACTTGTATTTCTTACTACCTGTTGAGCTGAAAATTTCAGCAACTATAATGTTAATATCACAACAAAGTATGGACAGATCAAGTATTATTTCTACATAAAGAATGAGGAAACTTGGGGCATGAGAGACTTAAGTAGTGGCCAGGGTCATACAGTAAGTCACAGTCAGGATTAGAATACCAGTCCTGTGTGACTCAGTTCTTTCCATTGAATCACAAACAGCTTACTGAGAAAATGGTAAGTGTCTAACTGCTTTGTAAAAATACACCCAGGATTTATATCTGATACTTGCAAAAAAGACCTCATGATTGTGACTGAGTCTCCAAATTTAGCCTTTCAGTCCGAAGTTCTGAGATCTCAATTTCATCCAAACTCAGGTGAAAATTACTTGAAGCAAAAATTTTATCTCATCATATATAACGGGAAATAAAATTTCACAGTGGATTAATATCCATATTCTATTATCTTCCTAGGTGATAGGAGAACCTAGTCCAAAAATAATCATATCGGATAAAAAGATGATGTGATAGGTAAATTAAATCAGAACAAGAAGGGTATCTCAGAGATAAGTGTATTCAAATCAAGTAGATATGCTGGTAGATTATAAAGAGAACAAATCATAAAGGGCCATGTATGCCAGTCAAAAAAAAAAGCAGGCTTTATCCTGTAGTTAATGGGGAGTTGCTGAGCATTTGTAAGCAAGAGAGAGAGATGACCAGATCTGCTCAAGAGTTTTTTTCTTAGCCTTCTTTTTTCCCCATATACTTGATTTTTTCAAGGAGAGAGACTTCAGTGGTTGGTAACTTTCTATAGACACTAGCTGATGATGAACTCAAGTCAAAAAGAGTGCATCCACCCCCATGATGTGGTCCTTACCATATTTTCTTCACCTTTGTATTCCCAGAAACTAGCATAATCCTGACACATAGAAAGTACCTAGAAAATGCTTGTTGATTGATATCCAATGTTGTCTATAAGCAGACATGTTCAGAGTTTTAAATTTTTGTGATTCTTACAAATAGTACACAATACCAAAGCACCTAAAGTATGTGCTCACCTCAAGGATAGTGTAAAGGATCTGTTTCTTTCTGAAATTTTGCATTCTTAAATAAACTAAAATATGTTAATGCCTATTACATAATGAACATTCAACAAAATTAATTCCTTTTCTCCTTGAAAGAGAGTTTTTTCTCATCTTCCCCAGTTTGGATTTCGTGTGCCCTTAGACTCACCTTAGCACATGTGTGCTTCCTACCCATTGATTCTATTTAATTTGTCCTGAGGATTCTATGTGTGGAATTTTAAACTATAGCCATACCCTTTAGCTTAGTTCCTTGAAACATTAGAGTCTTTTTTAAGGTGGATTTATAAATGTGAATAAAATCTGAGAGTGGAAACAACATTAGAGTTCATACAATTGCACATGTCAAGATCATAGATACATGACAGGACTTGATACTACAAAAGTAGCCAAGGACCACATCATAAGAGCCAAGTACGCCAGTTTTAAAAGCTGGCCTTTATTCAAAAGTTAATGGGCAGTCACAGAACATTTGCAGGCAAGACAGAGAGATAGATTATCAGACCTGCCTTCTACAGCAAAACTTACAAGTGGTCATCCAACTTCTGTTCAAATATTTGTAGTTATAGATAGCTCGTTCCTTCCCAGATCTGTCTTAGATGTTAGAAGTTCTTCCTTCTCTGAGGTGAAATCTTCCTTCTATATGTCTATAGTTTTTTTGTAATTCTGACCTCAAAAGTAGTATCAGGCTTCTTTTTCTTCATATATAAAAATAAGGATGTGGCCCTGGCTGGCGTAGCTCAGTGGATTGAGCACAGGCTGCGAACCAAAGCATCACAGGTTCAATTCCCAGTCAGGGCACATGCCTGGGTTGCAGGCCACGGCCCCAGCAAACACACATTGATGTTTCTCTCTCTCTTTCTCCCTCCCTTCCCTCTCTAAAAAATAAATAAAACCTTAAAAAAAATAAGGATGTGAACTAGATGAATTAGGAAAGGAAACAGGTCTAAAGGTCTATAATTCTGACATGAATGCCTTTTAAGTCACCTATTCTACTTTCCTTTAAATTAAATTTACTCTCCCCTTTTTCTCTAAAACAAAAATGAGATCCAATTCCATTCTAACAGTCTCCCTATGACCCACTCTAGTGTGTTAACATGGTCTGTACTCTTATTCATCTTTGAATCCTATAAAATGTCATGTCCTCTTCCAGATATAAACTCTTGTATATATGGTTAAATGATTTTTTGTAAAGGTGCAAAGGCCATTCAATGAAGAAAAGACAGTCCTTTCAACAAATGACACTGGGAAAATGGAATATCCACATGCAAAAAATGAAGTTGGACCCTTACCTAACACCAAATACAAAAATTAACTCAAAATGGATTCCTTGACCTAAAATGTAAAACCTAAAATAATAAAACACATAGAAGAAAACATAGGGCAAAAACTTCACAACATTGGACTCTGCAATGATTTCTTGGATATGATATCAAAGGCACAGGCAACAAAAGAATATATAGACAAACTGGACTTAGTGAAAATTATATTTTTGTGCATCAAAAAACAGTATCAACAGAGTAAAAAGGCAACCCACAGAACAGGAGAAAATATTTGCAAATCATACATCTGAAAAGGGATTAATACCCAGAATACACAGAGAAATAAAAGTCAATAACAAAAATAAAAAAAACTGACAAAAATGGACAAAGGGCTTGAATATACATTTCCTGAAAGAAGATATACAAACGGCCAATAAGCACATCAAGAGATGTTCAACATCACCAATCAACAGGAAAATGCAAATCAAAACTACAATGAGACACCACCTCACGCCTGTTAGGATGATTATTCTAAAAAAAATTTTTTTAACCTAGAAAACAAACATTGGTGAGGATATGCAGAAATTGGAACCATTGTGCACTGTTGATGGGAATATAAAATGATTCAGCCACTATGGAAAACAGTATAGTGGTTCCTCAAAAAAATTAAACATAGAAGCCCTGGCTGGTGTAACTCAGTGGATTGAGCACGGGATGTGAGCCAAAGCATCACAGGTTCAATTCCCAGTCAGGGCACATGCCTGGGTTGCAGGCAACGGCCCCCAGAAACCGCACATTGATGTTTCTCTCTCTCTTTCTCCCTCCCTTCCCTCTCTAAAAATAAATAAATAAAAAATCTTTAAAAAAATAAAAATAAAGTGATTACAATACACATAATTTGAAAAAAATTAAACATAGAATTACCCTATGACCCAGCAATTACACTACCAGGCATTTACTCGAAAGAAGACAGCAGGTTTCAAGAGATATTTGTACATCCATATTCATAACAGTATTATTCACAATAACTAAAAAGTAAAAGCAGTTCAAGTGTCCATTGACAGATGGATAAGCAAAATGTGATATATACATACAATAGAATATTATTCAGCTTTAAAAAGAGAGAAAATTCTGACACAGGCTGAAACATGGATGAACCTTGAAGACATTGTCCTAAATGAAATAAACTAGTCACCAAAGGACAAATACTTTATGATTCCAGTTATACAAGGTATTTTGGGTAGTCAGATTCAAAGACAGAAAGTAGAATGGTGGTTGCCAGGGGTTAAGGGGAGGAAAAAGTGAGGTGTTATTGTTTAATAAGTACAGAGTTTTAGTTTTGCAGGTAAAAAGAGTTCTGGAGATGGATGACTGCACAACATGAATGTACTTAATACTAATAAACTGTACACTTAAAATGGTAAAGTTAATAAATTTGTTATGTGTATTTTACCACAACTTTTTTAAATTAGAAAAAATGTCATGCACTCTGATGTTCTGGAGCTACAAAGCTCTCTTCCCTCAAAGAGCTCTCAGAAACAAATAATAGTAACACATGATAATTGCCATAATAAGGGTATGTTTAAAGTATGATGTGGACACAAATCAGGGTTAATTAATTTTGCCTGGGAGAGAATAATCACTTATTAGGCAAAGAATGATCAACAAAAGTTTGTATTATAAATATCCTTGAAATATCCTTGAAGGGTGAGTGAGTCTTAGACAACTAGAGGAGAGGAAGAGTATCTATGACGTAGAGGAGAAAAGGGGCAGGGCACGTTTCAGGAACCTGGAAGCAGTTGGCATGCTGGAGGGAGGGTATAGGAGATGATAGTGGAGAGATGAGGCCTGCTATAAAGTGCTAAGTGCTTGGGGCTTAACCTGAAAGGGTTTTAAAGACTGGTGTAGTATATTTGGATATTTAAAAAGATTCATCAGCAGTGTGTACAAAAGAATAGAGGAGCCAAAACTAAAGGCAAGGAAAACAGTAAGGGATTGTTGTAGAAAATCAGGTGAGAGATTATGATAGCCTGAAATACGTAGATGCAGTGGGACAGATTGGAGAGATATTACAATGACAGAATTCAGCAAGACTTAAATGACTTATTAAATGTATTGTACATGCTAGAATGAAGGCTCTCACGTAGGTCTTTCTTGTCCAGGAAGCTTTCACTAGTGCCAACTCTGAACAACTAGTAATGGGTGGTGTGCAGTTTAGAAAAAGAGCCTGAAGGTAAATTTAGACACAATAAGAAAGGATGATGAATTAGTAATTTCTGCCGTGGATGCGGAATGGGAGAGCACTAGGACATGACAGATACTTAACATTCCTATTCTCAGGCAGAAGAAACACAAGAATGTGCTGTATGTTTTAAAGAATACATACAGTTTATTTCCATTTTTTAAAAAAATGTAAAAACAGGCAAAGCTAATCTTTATTGATAGAATTGAGAATAGTGATTATTTCTAGGTGGGAATGTAGACACGGACTGGGAAGGAGTAAGGGAAACAAACCTTCTAGTGTTCTAGAAATGTTCTAGATCTTGATCTGGGTTAATACATATGTGAACAACCACTGAGTTGTACACATAAGTTTTGTGTTCCTTACTATATAAATGTTACACACCAATTTTAAAAAGTGAAAAACATTAACATGTTAAAGAATGGCAAATAGCCTGATCTAACATGGAGTAAGAAAGAAAAAGGTTAACAGATTGTGAGGAGATAAAGTCAGAGAGATAGAGTGGCAACAGATTCTGAACGGTCTTGGGAGCCATATTAAAAAGCTGGGCTTGACCCTGCAGGCATTGGAAAGCATCTCAAGTTTTGAAGTAGGGGAAGTACAGGCTCATTTCTCTGTTTTCCCTGTGCAGAGTCTGCTTGGAGAGAGAAAGATGGAAAAGAGTTTCTCTGACTCAGACAGACTTGCAGACCTAGTATCTTCTTGGCTAAAGGGATATCAATTTTATAGCCATCCTTGGAAATCATGAAAGGGAGGAAAATTCAATAGTTACCTATGAAAGTACTTGGCAAATGACTTTCAAACAAACTTTAAATGTTTCTTGTTATAAACCAAACACAACCACATTGCAAAATTTCAAGCCTGAGGAAAAGTGGCAAAAACTATTTATAATACCACTGCAGGACTATTAGCATTTTGGTATCCTGGATTTCTTACCAGTCTCTTTCTTTTTCTTTATTTTTAAAGTTAGCTATTCAAGATAAGGCAACCGGCTGATAGGAGTAACTAGGGTCAGATACAGAGAGGCAAAACCAAAAGTAGTCTCTGGGCATATTCTGGCAGGAGCAAGGCAGAATCTAAAAGAAAGCCAAGTCAAAAATACATGTCTAAAATGAGCAAGCAAAGGGCAAGAGTACAAACGGTGGGGAGGTTCAAGAGCTAGCCCTGTGGAAGGACAGTACATACAGGGAAATTTCTTTTTTAGGTACCTACTGTATATTGTAAGGCTGAGTATGGTTGCTTAAAGTACTACACTGAATAGTTGTAATCTTAATTCTTGCTGAATTAATATTAATTTTGGTCTGTTTTCATTTAATCTTAACTCATAAGCATTACTCATGTTGTTATACAGTTTTCATGACCACTTATGTTTTCAGAAGTTAAGTTTTACTTTAATAAAATAAAAATAAATATTTTAAAAACATTTTTAAAAAGATATTAGTTATTTATTTTTAGAGAGATGGGAAGGGAGGGAAAATGAGAGGGAGAGAAACATCGATGTGTGAGAGACAACATTAACTGGTTGCCTCTCACACGCCCCCAAACCAGGGACCTGGTCTGCAACCGAGGCATGTGCCCTGACTGGGAATCAAACCAGCGACTTTTTGGTTTGCAGGCCAGTGCTCAATCCACTGAGCCACATAGCCAGGGCTAAAAATAAATATTTTTTTAAATAACTTTTATTTCATTCCTTTAACAACTTTATTTCCTTTAACGTGTTTTTTTACAACTTATAAATCTTTTGTAAAATTATTTTTGACTAAATTACTTTTATGTTTATAAACAGTTCCCTGATTTTTCAGACATTTAAAAGTAAACTTCCTGATTGTAATACTATTACATGCAGTTTGTAGAAAATCTGGAAAATATAGGAAAACATAAAACAGAAAATAACAATAACAATAGACCACAACCTCACTATCTTAAGATCATCAATTGAAACAACTTTTTGGCATATTTCCTTCTAGTTTTTTTTTAATGCACTTTAACATAGTTGTGATCACACTTTGTGTATAATTTTTTATTCAATTTTTATAGGTATTTCTCCACATCATTGAGAATTATTTGTGAATGTAGTTTTAACAGTTGCAAAATATTACATGAGAGAAGGTGCCAGAGCTTGCTTAACCAGCCCCTTATTGTTACATATTTAATTAAATTAGGCATTTAATTTTTTACTACTATAAATAATGCTTTTTTGCATAACTGTATGAAACACTACAAGGTTACTTCCTCAGAGAAAATTCTCAGATGTGGGATTTCTATATCAAGTACTGTGAAAATTTAAAAGGTTCCTAATATGTACTGTCAAATTGATTTTTAAAAGGTTTTTCCTAAATTCCACTTCCACCATTATGTGGGAAAGAAAACCAGCTAAACATTTTCAAGCTTCAAAAATGATAGGCTTCTCAGAATCTCTGAGCAAAGGCCATAACATCTACAAATGTATTTTCTTTCAAAAAAATAAATACGGGCTGGTAGCACAGAAGTCCCAGATTTTGGAAGGGGGGAACTTGCCACACTTTATTTACTTTGATGTCCCCTAAGAACCTGTTCAGTAGCTAAGTACCCCCACCTTGCAATATTATTTTAGGGAGATAGTTCCTTAATGTTAGGCAACATCAACAAAACATCTTGCAGTGTCTCCAAAGTTCCCCAGATAATATAACTCAGGATAACTTACAGGTTTGGAGGAGAGGCTCTCTAAGGGATCCCTGGAGGGACTACCAATTCTAGCAGATGGTATATGCAACTCTGACCTTTCCTTGTTTGGACTGCCCTTGGCTCAGTTCCAGAATCCTTTCCTTTCCTGGCCTTAGATTTCTCCCAACACTCCTCCAACTTTCTCTAGACTTCCACAACCCTAAAAGAAACTTCCAGCTTTTCCTTCGTCTTTCTTTCATTCAAGCATGCTTGTGTGCTTGCTCTAGCTTTCCTCACCCCATTTTCAGTCTCACTTTCTTTTCGGCTCTTATTCTCACCCACCTGTTCCTCTCACCCTCCTGAGTCTGTCTTGTAAGTTTTTCTGTAAGCTTCTTTTAATGCTATTCTTTCTCCCATTCTCTCCCATTCTCTCTCTCTCTGTCTCTTTCTATCTATCTCTATCTCTATCTCTATCTCTATCTCTATCTCTATCTCTATCTCTATCTCTATCTATCTATCTTCTGGTTCTCTCAAACTTTCAGCCCTTTCATCCTCTTCAAAAGGGGACACAGCTGACCTTTGCTGGGAGCAGCCTTTCTCCATTTTGTCCCCAAACTTCTCTCCCCTGGACTTTTTTACTCTCTCCAAATGGCACAAACAAACATTCTCAATTTTGCAGGAGTTTCTCCCAGCCTCTTTCATACTGAAGATAGCTTTTACCAAGAAATACTCTTAGTAGAGCACTGTTATCCCTCTAAACCCAAGTATGAGTTTCTCCTGGTATTTACCCTTATCATAAAGTCCAAGAAAGGATCAATTACATTGTGCTCATATTTTCCTTTCTATTCAAAATAAGATAGATGAAAGCACAAGTATTTAAGCACAAGTATTATAGTTATGACAAGACGGGGTTTTTGAAATCTGGGCTGTACTCATAAATCTGGGACATAATGTTGCTATAAATTCCTCCTATCCAGAATACAGCTCTTAAGCAGTTTCACAAACAAGAACTCTGAACACCCTCAGAATTGTTAGAAACTTTGTGTTCTACATATAACACTCAGAATAAAAAAGAAGTTTTCTCCCTTTTTTGCCCACTCTGGGAGTCAGAATTTTGATTGCACATTAGGTAGGGTCTAGTCATCCGGATTGCTATCTATAGATCATACATAGAGGGAGTTTTTAATTCAAGATTTTATGAAGGTCACAAAAGGGTTCACTGAGAGAGACTGGAATGAGAATACACAGTTGACTGCCTGTTGACTTACACATCAATCTGTATAAAGGTATTCAAAGACGGTATAGTGGGTTCTAGCTTAAACTTTCAGTTACTCCTTCCTAAAAAAAAAGAAAACAAAATAGTGAAAGCTCTTAACCAATGTGAAGGCCTCAAGTTCAGTTTCAACTTTCCTTCTTGCACTCTCCAAGATCTGTTGATTCTCTTCTGTCTGGGGCCCTTAATCTAAATCCCCATGGTTTACTTTAAGTACAGACTTAATCATATTTCTGAGGAAGTTTGCTTCCTCCAATGAGCCTGCAAAACTCACTCTTCTTATTCCTTATTGACCCATGAAATGATGTTTCTCTTATCAATGTGACTCTATCTGGCTCTAGATAATCCTCACTCTTTTTGTCATGTGCCTTGTCTGTGTTGTGTTTTCCACTCACTTGTATCCTTTACTACAGTAAAGGGAGTATTTTAAACTTTTTGTTGTTGTTTTCAGAGAAAGCAATAAGCTGGTGGGAAGATCCAAGTTTAAAATGAATCTCCAGAGAAACATGAGTGGCCTGAGACATCCTGTGTAATCCAATATATATCCCCCGACCCCCACTCCTACCTTTGCTATCTACAGCAACTGCAAGAGTTAGAGAGGGGAAAGAGTTATTTTTAAGCTCAGTCTTGTGCAGGCTACACATGCTGTAGAGTTTATGCACTTTTCTTCCAGAAAGGCCAGGGTCCTCCAGGGGCACAGAGGGAAAGATTTCTACTCTATCTGGAGTAAACTGGGAGGGGGACAATTCGATAGCATTTTAAAGGATGAATGAGAGTTTATGAAAAGGAAAGGAAGATGTAGTACATAGGTCATAAGCAAAAACTATACTGGAATTGCTTGATTGCCTAAGTGGCTAAATCATTTTTTATGTGTGCCTAAAAATAACATTAATCTAAACTTAGTCCTGCAATTGATTGATCTGAGTTTGGAATAAGTATGAAATAACATAAAAGGCAATACGATGAAATACTTTTATCCCTTAAGTACCTCTCCTGTGAATTTCCATGAAAATCTCTTCTTACCTCTACCATCATATTTCTCATGCTGCACCGCCATTGTCGAAGTATCTCTACCCCACCTGAGAAATCCTGGGATTAAAGTACTTTAAAGCCTGATTCAAGTCTATGTCTCTCTAGTACCTAGAACGAAGTCAGTCCCAGAGAGAAGATCTATGAATACTCCAACATGTCCATAAAGTCTTAAATGAGCTGACCTCTGGCAGCCTCTCAGCTTTGTCTCATGTCCCGTATTCTGGGTTCCAATCAATACAAACCTTTCAGTTTCCTGAACAAAATTTGGCTCCTTAAATCCTCTGGACCTTCCCACATGCCAGCACCACCACTCTCACTGTCTCTTCCCACCCATTTCCCCAGTTCTTCATCTAATTAACTGCTGCTCAGCCTTCAGATTTCACTTCAACATTACTGCTGAAGGAAGCCTTCCTCAACCCAAAGACAAGTTTAGACCTTCCTGTTGCATGGTCCTATAGTACTCTATGTTTCTGTTTCTCATTTGAGTCATTTATCACACTTGTAATACTTTATCATTGTCTCTTCAGTAGACCATAAGTTACATAATTCAACCCTTGGAATACAGCCTGCAAGATAACAGATGCTTGATAAAAATTATTTTGAATGAGTTACTGAATAAATTAATAAAGTGTTAATATTTGGTTTTGGTATAATTTTAGCATCCCAGCTTTCAGGAGGCTCTGCATGGTGCTATGCAGGATTGGGACTAATTAAATCAAACCAGAGAATCACCATTTAATATTAGAAACATTTCCCATGCACCATTAAAAACCAGGGTTGTTGCTCTGCAGAGCCAGCAGTTGAAGAAAAATATCTTATCCAAGAAATGGTACACAGACCTCTGTGAACAACATTTTTCCCCTCTATTCTTGAACTATTTCTAGTGATCCTCTTTTTGCTGTCAAAATCTCCTCATGAACTTATTCCTGTACCAGCTTTCAACTCAACTCTTATTCTAGGCCCCCCTTCCTGGTTCTTCAAAGGCTCACCTTATACTGCCAGCCGCAGGATTGACCTTTCTTCAATAGCACTGCCCAGAGCATGAGAGTGTTATTGCTGCTGCCCCGATCATCTATCTACTCACCACCTCTCCGGCTCCTACCAACTTACCTCTTCAGTAAGCTCTGGCACAAGGTAAGTGGCTGGGTGGTGTGGAAGGGCCAAAGAAAAGACAGTTCCTACCTTCAATGAACTCCCAGTATATTGAGGAGACAAATGATTAACACAAAAAGCAAAACAACCATAGCTAAATGGCCAAATAATTTAAATTTATGGAGAGCATTTCTGAGGAGGTTCAGAGGAGTCATCCTTGAGTCTTCCCTCTTACCACACAACCAATCACTCTCCTAGTCTTGTTGCTTCTGTTTCCTTCTTAGTTCTTCTTTTTTGTTGTTGTTTTTGTTTTTTAAATCTTTCTCTTCTCACTGTTCCCACCAACATGGCCTTGGTTTAGACCTCGAACATTCACCTTTGGGCTACTGCAACAGCCTCCCAGTTTATCTCTTTGCTTCTATCCTCAACCCCCATTCAATTTCTCTACTGTAGACAGAGTCATATTCTTAAAACACAAATATGACCACATCCCTCCCCTGCTTAAAACCTTTTAACAGCTTCTCATTACTCTCAGTATAAAGTACAAGCATTCAACGTCCTTTACAATCTTCTCCAACTCACCTTTCTGTCCTGAAGTCAAGGGCATGAGTAAGTGGAGGGTGACTTAAGTTTTGGCTATTTTCAGTGGTAAATCTGTGCAAAGGAATAAGGCAAGACTTTATCACAAATGCTCATTTTGACATTAAATTACATATTCCATTTTAATGTAACAGTTCAGATTAAAAAAATAGAAAATAATAAAATGAATTCTTGTATTCCCATGATGCAGTTAAGAAATGAAACGTGTCCAGTAAAACTGAAGCTGCCATATATTCCTCCGCAGTTGTTTAATCTTTTCTTCCCCTCCCTCGGCATCCAGACCTATTTACTATCATGAATTTGGTGGTTTTCATTCCTAAGTAAGCTTCTAGACTTTCAATGCATATTTGTACATCTGAGTAATATATAGTATTATTTTTTATCTTTAACTCTTTAATTTGAAATAATTTAAAATTTATGGCAGAGGTTCAAAAACAGCACAGAGCATTCCACGTACCCAACTCTTCTGAATGTGAACATAGTGCACAATCACGGTACAAATATCAAAACTAAGAAAGTGTTATAACTTGTATGCAGTCCTATTCATTAAACTAAAAACTTTTTTCAGAATTCACCAGGTTTTTCACTAATATTCTTTTTCTATTCTAGAATCCAAGCTAGGGCTCTACATTGCAATTAGTTGTCATGTCTCCTTAGTCTCCTTCAATCTGTGGCAACTCCTCAGGTTTTCCTCTTCTACAATGACCTTGACACTTTTGAAGAGCACTTGTCAGGTATTTGGTAGAATGTTCCTCAGTTTGGATTTGTCTCATGATTAGATTAAGGCTGTAACTTTTGGGGAAGAATATCACAAAAGCTATGTGCTCTAGTCAGTGCATTGTGTCAGTGGGTATATATTATCAGCACATCTTATTGCTTGTGATGTTGACCTGGATCACTGGATCAAGGAGAGGCTGACAGGTTTCCCCACTGTAAACCTTCTGTTTTTCCTTTTGTAAAAGTAATATTTGGGGGGATAAAAGTTGAAGCTAAGAAAATATCTTGTTTTACCTTGAACTTTCATTCACTAATTATAGTATTCATATTGGATCTTGACTGTTACAATCAATGCCATGATGTTCTAATGTTGATTTTTCATTTCCCTAATTCCTTCTATTTTTATTAATTGAAATCCATTAATTTTATTAATTCTATTAATTGTAAGTAAAGTTTGTTTCTTCTCCCTTATTTGTTTATTTATACAATCATTTATTTATACCAGCAAGGACTTACTGATATGTATTTCATTCTTTCGTTTATAATCCAGTACTATGATTATTTTGTTACTCAAATTGTTCCAGCTTTGGCCATTGGGAGGTCTTTGGTTGGCTTCTGTGTCTTTTTTCTCTTTTTTTCCCAAGAGAGGGGAAGGGAAGGAGAAAGAGAGGGAAAGGAACATCAATGGTTGCCTTTTGTGTGTCCCCAGCTGGGGACCTGGCCTGCAACCCAGGCATGTGACCTGACTGAGAATTGAACCATCAATGCTTTGCTTCACAGGCCAGCACTCAATCCACTGAGCCACACCAGCCAGAGCATATTTTTTGGTATGTCTCTATCCTGGCACCACAAGATGCTCCAGGCTTATCTTGCATTTTCCTTGCCACAGCCTTAGAATCAATCATTTCTCCAAGGAATGTGGATTCTTTGTTTTGAAGATTGGTATTTAGAATCCAAGATCTGGGTACTAGGTGCAATCAATGCAATTAGAGCATCACTGCTTCTAGGCCCTTCTAGAGCAAGGAAATATTTGTATGTATATTAACCCACACATACATACATATCCATATTTATTTATTTGTGTATATATTTTTTAAAAAACAAGAGTTGTTCCTAATACCTTGCATTTTTTTAACTTTATATAAATAAATCACACTGTAAATGTTTCTGTAACTTGAGTTTTTCTGACATTTATTTTTGAGTTATAATCATATTGATATATAGAGTAATGGTTTGTTCATTTTAATAATTGTCTTAATAGTAGCTTTTTGTGTGATAAATTCTTTGTATTTTTTCTAAGAGTCATAGAACTATAAAGATTATTGTTAGCCATTCATAGTTATTAACAGGTGGTAGGCAGTTACCTAAGGAAAAAGCAAAGTTGTTTGCCCAGTGCGCACCTTAGGGACATTATAACTGTAAAATTCATAGGGTGATCTCTTTTGACAAACACAGTAGGAGAGTTTTAATGAATGACCAGCCACTCTCTTCCTCTATTACCTGTTCTTTGTGAATGATACTTGTATATTGTGTAGCTGCATCAATGTGGTAAGTTGTCTTCTTTTACTTTCTTTGTTCTAGTTTTATATTTTATTTCTAATCTGCTTCATAATAGTTGTGCTTGTTGTTAGTTACCTACTTCTGGGATCATTTTGTAGCCTCTTAATATTCCTACAATTTTATTTGCAATGTGCTAGTTTTCAAATTCACTTCATATTTTCTAAGTTTAGACCTTATTCAGGAAATAATTTAGGGAAAACAGTAAGTCTAGTATACACAGTTGAAATTTAAGTGCCTACAGTTTAACAACTTTTCTATTAATAGTATAAGTTTCATAATTTGTCACTTTATTATTTACTCAAAAACTTACCATTTGACTCTAACTGAAATCCACCACCAACAGAGCTGATGAGTATAGCTAGGAGACACTTCCAAATGGAAGGCTGACAAGGTTTCTGTGAGGCTCTTGGGGGGCTGTTTATCACACTGCATCATAATTGCCTTTATTCCTACCCTGGTAGCTCCATGAAAATGTAGACGTGACTGTTTCATTGATGAGTGCCCAGCTGACAGCCTTGCACAAAGAAGATGTTCAATGAGTAGTCATTAAATAAATGCATGGCTGGTTGGATGGATGGATAGATGGATAGAGTGGAGGGCAACATCTTCTCAAACTCCAGCATCAAAATGCTTCATAGAGGACAAGGAACTTGGACTGTCATTTTAAGGATGAGGAAGATTTGAAAGCAATTGATGCAAGAGGAGGGCATCTGACCACTTTCATTCTTTCTCCTCACCCCCATTTGAAGTATCCAGAGGCTCCCACTACAAAGATGCATGCCATTGTTTTCAGTTCATCATGGAAAGGCAGTATCAATCTAGTGGGCTCACCACAGGTCTAGTTATAGGGATGTCCAACCTTCTGGCATCTCTGGGCCACACTGGAAGAAGAGTTGTCTTGGGCCACACATTAAATACAATGTAACATGTAATCACACACAAAAAACTCATTGTTTTAAGTAAATTTATAATTTTGTGATGAGCCACATTCATGGCCACCCTGGGCTGCCTGCAGCCCATGGGCTGTGGGTTAGACATCCTGGTAGTAGACCTATTCTAATATAGTGCAGAGAAGAAAGTGTAAATTATGGCCCTGGCTGGCGTAGCTCAGTGGATTGAGCACGGGCTGCGAACCAAAGCATCCCAGGTTTGATTCCCAGTCAGGGCATATGCCTGGGTTGCAGGCCATGGCCCCCAGCAACCACACATTGATGTTTCTCTCTCTCTCTCTTTCTCCCTCCCTTCCCTCTCTAAAAATAAATGAATAAATCTTTAAAAAAAATGACATACCTGTTTAAAAAAAAGAAAGTATAAATTATGAATTCAAAAGTCTAATTCCAGTCCTTGCTGCACCACTAACACATTGCGTGACCTTGTAGAACTCATGTCCCTCTCTGAGTATCCAGTTGCCAATGTGTGCAATGACAGCACTGGGTTAGAAGGACTTAAAGATACATCTGTACTCTAAACTTCTTTGAAACATCAAACTTTAGCCAGCTGGGCCCACAGTTACAGAAATATACCAAGGCATCATTATCCTAGATTTACTTATGGGATTTAAAAGGACCTTGAACATGGTTGCTCTAGTCGCCAGAACTTGAAGTCGTGCTACAATCTCTATAAGGAATTCTTCAAACTCAGTTTTTATACATCTTCTTGCTTAACAGCCCATGTAAAATGAAATCTACTGGTGCTTGTTCATTCATGAATCCAGTCAGAGGAACATAAACTGACAAAGCTAAAAGGACTCATTATCTCCCTCATTGTGAGAAAAAATGATGCTCCAAAAGTGACAGGGCCGTAACCCGAGGTCGTTCATCAAATTATAGGCAAATAATAAATTCTCCAGCAGTATTCTCAAAAGAGAGATTAATCCTGGCAAAATTACTAAATTTCAAAGATGAAGAAAGAGTTCTTTTTCTTTTTAAAGATTTTATTTATTTATTTTGAGAGAGAGAGAGAGAGAGAGAGAGAGAGAAACATCAATGTGCGGTTGCTGGGTGTCATGGCCTGCAACCTAAGCATGTACCCTGACTGGGAAATGAACCTGCGACACTTTGGTTCGCAGCCCGCGCTCAATCCACTGAGCTACACCAGCCAGGGCAAGAATTCTTTATTCAAACAGAAACATCAAGTAGGCCCTGGTCAGGTAGCTCAATTAGTTAGAGCATCATCCTGATGCACCAAGGTTGTATGTTTGATTCCTGATCAGGGCACATACAAGAAACAACCAATGAATGCATAAATAAGAGGAACAACAAATCTCTCTCTCTCTCTCCCCTGCGCTCTCTGCTTTAAAACTGGCAGCAATTTAATAAGTGGAAACCATATTAATTAAAATGTATCCTGTTTAGAGAACAGGAGAGATTGGGCAACCATGGGACCTTAAAAAGGGAAAGTGACAGTTGTCTCTCCAGGAATCCTGCAGTGAGAAGCTAAACAACATAAACATCATGGTTTTCCTGACAACACCTAGAGGACACCCCTTTGTTCCATGTTAGGCTAGCCACAGCCTCTATAAACGTACGATTCCTATTTCAGCATCAACTGGATCAGAATCTCAGGGAATGGGCCATGAGTATTTAAGAAGTCTCCCTGCCCTGGCTGGTGTGATTCAGTGGATTGAGCATCAGCCTATGAACTGAGGTTGCTGGTTCAATTCCTAGTCAGGGTACATGCTTGGTTGAGGGCCAGGTCCCCAGCTGGGGGCATGCAAGAGGCAACCAGTCAATGATTCTCTTACACATGGATGTTTCTCTCTCTTTCTCCCTCCCTCTCCTCTCTCTAAAAATAAATAAATAAAATCTAGAAGAAGAAGACTCCTCCAAATGATTCTAAGCTGAAGTCAGTGTTGAGAAACAGTTAAAGTGAACAGAATGTCTAAACTGACTGACGGAGAGGCCTCTTCTGAGATTGACTCATATCCCTTGCTCTGATTCCAAGCCTACTCTTCTACCTTCAGTACTTGGTTCCCATGTGATGTGTTCAGAGGGATAGAGCAAATCCACTGATCTTCTGATGTGAGTGTTCTGGTCTGCTTCTCAAATTAAATTGGCTTTACAAGTAATACTTTCTTTTTGCAAATTAATAAATGAACTGGTTTATGCATTATTCACCATGAGCTTTGTTAATGTGAGTCTGAGGTTATATCTCTAATCTGGATATGTCTCTAATCTGAGAAATGCATCCACTCTTCATGTGGCACAAAATCAAGGTTCTGAGCCTGTCAGGGTGCTGGACCATGGAGATGCTGGTCCGTGGGAATGAATCTGAGTGGCCAGTAGACCTTGACCAGGACCACATCCTTGGCCCCACTGCAGGTCTTTTTTCCTCATTCCCAAATTGCAAGTGCCATAAGGGCACAGACCATGGCTTCTCTCTTTTCATCTCCTATCTCTACCTAGCACAGAGCTGGGCAGTTCTAGAAACTTCCAAAAGAGACTGGGAATATTAATGAAGGAATGAATGTACTCAGTGTATATGAGGATATGTTTTTGCATTGTGAAAACTTGTGTTTAGTTTCTGTCCTCAAATCAAGAGGCTGTGGTACCTGATCAATGGTATCTACAACTCTAGACTGAATGCCAGGTGCCAAGCAAAGTGCTTCATATCTGAGGCTTTGGAAACAGGCACCTGGGACTTAGTGGGGAGGGTGTAATTCTTAGCTAGCTAATGCCTTTTGTCCTTCAGGTCTCAGATGTCATCTTTCCCAGAATATCTTCCCTGATCTCTTCTGACAATAGTTCCTCTTTCTCTGTGTAATCCCATAGCCCCCTCTGCTTTCCTCTGTAGTGACCATCATTACAGTTCATTCAAATTGTCTATCTCCCACCACACCAGACTTGGAATTCTTGAAGGCAAATGCTGGTCATCTTTGTATTTCCAAGGCATGATATTAAAAATTCAACAAATATTTGTTGACTGCAGTGAACACTTGTCATTCTGAGTACCCCACATCTAAACGTCCTCCTTATGTTAGGAGACTTCTTGAGTTTTCGTGTAAAGCAGAGGCTAATACAGAAGGAGAAAACATATGATGCTTGTTTTCCCAGCCTCCCTTGCAGGTAAGCAAGAACATATGTTCTCCAACCAGATAAACCCACCTTAAACTTTGAATCAGGATTTTGCTAGGAAAACTTCTCAGGGTCATGAGACTAAAAAAAGAGGCTAACAGCTCCAGCTTTATATCAGGAGTTTATTCAGGAGGGTAAAAAGCTTATTAAGGGAGGAGCTTATATGTGAGGAGCACCTTGGATATCCTCCATGTCACATCACAGGCACTAAAGAATTGTACAGGATAGACAGGGTATATAGAAGTAGTCTGGTGAAACCTGCTCCAGATAAGGGGACAGTGCTTGCCCGGGGCAGGCAGGGACAGATTCCAGGAACCAGCATGCCTGGGGCTTAGGGGAGGGGTTCATCAAACAGACTCTGAGGGGATAATTTAGCAGAAGCAACCTGTTCTGGCCTGGATCTAGCTGGATCTAGCTGAAGGGTCTGGCAGCGGTCATTTCATGGAACATTGTCTCCTCCACAGCGCTGTTGACTCAGATGAACAGGGGCCATAGAGAATCCACTCTAGTGGCAGAGAGGTGGCAGCAGCAGGCATGCCAAGTTTACCAGGGGCAGTGGCAGCATACAGGGAGGGTAGTGTCACTGGTCAGGGCAGCAATGTCCTCACCAGACTGTTTGGTGAGGGCTAATTACTCACTGCCTCACTCACCTCCCTCATGCCTTACTGTTTCCAAGTCTTCCTTGTGATTTTGTAAAATCCTCAGTGCCCCTTTAATAATTTTCTTCTGCTGAAATCATTAACAGTCCGTTTCTATTGCTTACTACTTAGAACTTCCTGGTATGGGCTGAATCATGTCTCCTCCTCCCCAACCCCCAACAAAATTCATGTTGAAACCCTAACCCCCAGTACCCTCAGTGCCTCGGAATGACTGTATTTGGAGACAGGGCCTTTAAAGAGGTAAATTAAAATGAAGCCGTTAAGATGAGCCTAATTTAATCTAACTGGTGTAACTTATGAGAGGAAATTTAGGCACACAGACAGACATCAGAGACACCTCTGCATAGGGGAACAACCACGTAAGCGCACAGAGAAGAGGTAGCCACTGTAAGCCAAGGAGAGAGGCCTCAGGAGAAACAACCCTGGACACCTTGATCTTAAATTCTAGCCTCCAGAACTGTGAGAAAATAAACTTCTGTTGTTTAAACTACCCAGTCTGTGGTATTTTGTTATGGCACCCCTAGCAAATTAATATAAACCCTGTACATTTAGTGATTGATCAAATATTTCCTGGTCAGTCACAAAGCAGGCATTGGAACAGGATTGCTTACTACATGCAAATGAGTAAGACAAGAAGGAAGAGTTGAGATGTAAAGCCAAGCAGGACCCTAGAAAAGAATGAACTAGGAGATGCAAAGCAGCTGGTAGTCAGAGAAGCTAGAGGAATTCCCTAACTCCAGTGAAAGTGTTTATATGGGCCCCAAGACCGAAGGTGTCAGAAGGGCCTTAAAGTTTCTAATGAGAGAAGGTGGACTTCAGTGCAGAGATCTAGATTCAAGGCCTTACTCCATCCCTTTCTTGACATATGATTCTGAGCAAATGACATAACCTTTCTGAGCCTCAGTTTTGTCATCTTTGGAGTAAAAATGAAAAGCAATACCTACTTCATATATTTAGGATTAAATTAAGAATGCATATATAAAACTGCCTAGCACCTAATAAATGTTAATCCCTTTCTTCTCCTTTCTGGGGGGATGGGGGACTAGGGGAAGAGAGAAGTAGACATCTAGTGAGGAGAAGGCTGAAGATCTTCTTGGGCCAATGCACAATGTTCAGAGTGTGAGAGCTCAGATATGCTCTGGATAGGTGGTATGGGTGGCAAGAAGCTCCTATTCAGTGGATAGACATGGCGGCCAGAATCGAGGCAGCAAGTGACACTAATAAGAGTCTGATGGGAGGAACATTGTGGTTCTGGGTTATCATTCTATTCACATCTACTCGCCAGCCAGTGTCTAAAATGAGGAGTAGGATCCACCCCTTACTCTCTACCTGGATTAGGATTAGTAGGATTTATGCGGGCTGACAACCACGGGACAGGTATATTAAGTGAGAGAATGGCAGCTGAATATCAGTTGTACAGACTGAACCAGGGTTCACATCTGGCCAAACCAGGTCTAATTCTCGGGCCCACCTGCTATTACAGGTGAGACAGCCTGACCCTACATTGGTCAGGATTAGCTCAGAAACTGGGCAGAACTGAGCCTTTGGTTCTACAGTAGTTATAATTTATTACTGGTTACTATGTGCCAGGATTTTCACATACCTTTTCTCTCTGTTACATAATGACCCTTGGAGATGGGAACTGTTATTTCCAAAAAAATAAATTTCTTTTTCAGAAAAGGAAATTGAGTTTCAGAGATAGTAGGCAACTTGCCCAAACCTATACAGTTAATAAATGCTAGAGCCAGGAGTTTGACAAATTTAAAAGCCTACTTGCTGAAGAAAAGAAGAGGTTTTAATTGTTGGCAATGCAAAGAAATTTCTAAGAAGAAATTTTCTAATGTCACAATAGATCCCTCAACCTCAATATACCTCATAGTATCTTGATATGGGGCCCAGCTTCAAACCTTGGATACTTCTACCAGAAACCAATATGCCAGAGGGCAGCCCTGGGGAATATTTTCCACAGGAAACATCTGCCCCAATATTTCAAAGACTGCAAAGTGTCCCAATAGAGAGGGCAGAAAGCTGAAGCCAATCACAAACATGGTGATAAGTCCAGGTACCAGGTGGACTGACGCAGAGAGAAAACACAGGCTTCCGGCTTTCCGCTCCCTCTGGAAGCAAGTATGGGTAAAATAAACTCTTTCCAAGACTCAGGTTCCTAGGTTAGTGATCTGGTTTTCTTCTAATAGGAAGTGAGCTGTCTCTCAATCAGGGAGTGGGGGAGGGGGAAATTATTGCCAATTACACTAAATACATAGGAAGAAAGGTTCAGGCATTTCACATCTTTACAATGAAGAGACCTCCACTTTATTCTTAGAATCAATCACAACCCAGCCACAGGACGGACATTCTTTCCTTGAGTGTTTACAGAGAATCAATTAAAAAAGATTTTTAAAAAATCCTTTTCTGTTTAAAGAAAGTGACATAATAGAAAGGATTGAGTTCCTGCCAAGAAAAGGCTTTCTGAACCTTCTGTGGCTCAGATCGACAGCACTTTAAGGTCTTTCAATAAATCAAGTCACTGGCCCCAAATAGAAAAGTGCTACCAGGAAAGAAAAAAAAATTCTAATGGGTTGTCTTTGAGTTAAATTAGAGTCTGTAATTATTCTGAATGTATTATAGAGACTCATTATTCTTTATATTTCTACTTCACATGTGATTAATGAGAACCACTCCCCATGTGCCCATTGTAGGAAGCACTGAGAAGCCAAGGGTATTAATCCATCCTGATCCTTACTCCCCAAGGATCACTCCAAGGATTACTCCAGCCTGTGGAGGAGATGGACAGGTACTCACAAATGATACAAGGGAGTGAACAAAAGGAGGGGAAAGTAGGAAGGGCTAAGGGAGGCTGAGCACACAACACTGAGTTAGTGGGTTCTAGATTGGAATTGGGGTCCCTGAGTGGAAGGGACAGCTCTACAGTCTATTCCAACGATTGGGGGGCAAGGGGGAATCCTCCTTCACTGGGACTAAGGGTATTGTCTTTTCCTTGTTTTTCTTCTCCTGTATCTTCTCTTTAGCCACTGCTATACCACCAATCTGCCCATTCATTCAACAAGTATTTACTGTGTGCCAAGTACTTTACATACATTTTTTCATTCAACCCTCATAGAAACCCTGTGAGGATGGAACTGTTGCTCCACCAAGGACTGGGAAACTGAAGGCAAGGAAGAGTGAAGTCACACAGCTAGTACATGATTCAGCTGACATTTGACCTTCATCCATCTCTGAGAGCCTATGCACTCCCCACTATACTCAAAAGCTAAGAGATTTCTGGGAAATGAATTAGATAGGATCCCTGCCTTTGAGCAACTCATAATTCGGTGGGGTAGAAAGACAGGTAAATAATTAATTCAGTCATTCAACAATACTTATCAAGAGCCACTAATTAATAGTTGCTGTCACAAAGCAAAATCAGACAGTTTCCTGCCCTCAAGGAACTTCTGTCTTTAGAAGAACAGACAAATACACACATAATATTACAAACCAGATAAAAGGCAACATAATGTACTGAATCCTCTAAGGCATTGTAAGCCTTCAAGGAACAGGGGAGGGATGTGAGTCTCCCTGGGATAAGAACAGAGGACATGTTTAAATGGAAACTTGAAGTGTGTGTACAAATTTGCCATGAGAAGCCTCTTCCAGTTATCCAAATGCACTATGCTGTCTTGCCTCTGAGCCTTTATACATGTAGTTCCTCCACATAGACCAGTTCCCTACTCCCCCTTCCTGGCCCAACCCCACACACCCTTCTGGTATCAGTTTGGACGACACTCCCTCCTGGAAGCATTCTTCACATGCCCTTTCTCCATCCCACATCTAGGCTAAGACTTACTACCACGGTCTCCCAAAGACCTGTGCATAATATTTAAAGGTTGAAGGGAGAGAGAGCTTTCATTGATCATGTAAGGAGCAGTGAGAAGTTCACTGTGGTTGAAACATAGGGTACACAGCTCAACCAAGAAATACTTGTGGAATGAATAAATGAATGAATGCTCGAAAGAACTGTAATTTTACCCAGGAAAGTAGGCCTCAGCCAAATTATTAAATCTCTCCTAAACTTACACTTCCAGGCATTTTAACTGCCTCCATCACACACATTCCTCACCTCTCCTTGATCTACTATCGTTCAAAAACGTTCCTTTGCCTTAAAACCCTTTCCTGACAGCCCTCCTGTGTTTTTCCAGTCTGGGTTAGGTCTGTTGTACATTGGTGGGACCAGGGAGGTCAGGCAGAGAAGCTGCTCTCTGGGTCAAAGTCCACCAATTGAAACCCCACATATCGAATTGGAGGGAACCTTCAGTCATCCCTTCTCCCATAGCAAATTAGTCTGCTAGCCTTCGGTTCCCATTTGTTGCTGAAGCACCTACTCCATGGAAGGCTCTGATGAGGAGGGCAACAATGTAACCAACCCATGGACGCCTGGACCTCTCCACCTGATGACCTGTGGGCACCCAAATTCAACTTGTCCAAAATAAAAATACTGAAGAGGACTTGGTTTTTGGAATCAGACAAACTTGGGTTTAGCCTTGCGCTTTACTGGTTACATTGACATTGGACAAGTTATTTAAAATCTCTAAGCCTTTGTTTCTTCTACTGAGAGCTCAAAGGTTTTGGAAAATAGGGGAGTGGGGTGGTCTGGTGCCTGTTTTAGAAATATCCCTCCTGCAGCTGTGTGGGGGATGGGCCGGAGGGGAGAAACCAGAGGCAGTTCAGAGGCTGCTGAATAGAAGTGTTTCCAATTACCTCCACCCCCGCAGCACACTCTCCACTGTGACCCCAGAGCCAACCTCATGCTGTTGCCTAGCAACTCACCTGCATCACCCAGGGATCTGAAGCTGGGGCCCCACGGAGGGGAAATGACCAGTTTAATTACAAAAATCTCAGGGGAATCATGCATCAAGTCATTCCTCAAACATTCACTGAGCTCCCACCAATTGCCAGGCCCTGTGCTAAATACTAAGGATTTAGACACGAGTAAAACCCTGTCTCTTTCCTCGAGAAACTCATGATGTAACAGAATGGACAGACTTCTTCATTCATTCAAGAAATATTTGTTGAGTGCCTATCAACAATAGAATGAATAGATGCGTTACAGCACACTCACACACTTGAATTAAGTATACACACAGCATGAGAATGAACTATCCACAACTATACACAAAAATGTGGAATATTGATGAGTAAAACATATGATGAATGAAAAAAGCCAGATGTAAAAGAGTACATTCTATTCTGTTCCATTTAGATAAAACACAAAAACAGGCAAAAGTAATCTATGCTGTCAGAAGTCAGGATTGGAGGTTTGGAAGGTAGTATCTGGAAGGGGACATGAGGAGGGTTTCTAGTCCTGAAAATGTTCAGTTTATAGATCTGGTGCAGGTAACCTGGTGTGTTCACTGTGCCAAAATTTATCAAGACTGTATGCTTATGCTATATTAATTTTTCTGTATATTATTCACCAATAGAAAGGTTTTTTTACAGAAATACTTATTGAATACCTATCATACACAAGGCACTGTGTGTTAGGCAAACAGAGAAGAGAAACAAGAGAAATTTACAATACAGGGGTCTGAGGAGCACACAGGAAGGACTCTGCATCAACTGCACCCCATCTGTGGCAAGGGGACTGAAGCCTGGCTTCCTGGAGGAAGGGATTTTGAATCAAGTGGGAGTCAACCACGCAGGAAACAGGAGGCAGGGCCTTTCAGGCACCAGAAACAAAAAGGAAGAGGCAGGAAATGAGGCTGAAGGGTTACATGGGACCCAAACTGTCAAGAGCCTGGGAATAAAAAGTAATAATAGCTAAATGTCTGTGGTGCGACATGCATTGTTTGAAATACTTCACATGTTTAAATGTATTTAATTGGCCAACTGTATAATGAGTAGGTGCTATTATGCCTGTTCTACAGATAAGCAAATGGAGGCACCTCGGGTTAATTAACTTCCTTAAAAATCTCACAGAAAGTGAAAGTGGCAGAACTAAGAAACACACCCAGGCAGCCAAATCCAGTGTGCTTGACCACTGCCCCGTGCTGCCTAGAACATTTGGTCACAAACTAAGTCACTGAAGGGCATTTAAACAAAGGAGAGCCATGATCAGATTTTTGTGTGACAAAGGTTATTCTGGTCGCCCTGTGGAAAATTGCACTGGACTGGATGCAGCAAAAGTGGAGGCAGGGAGACTGGAGGAGAAAGATACTCCAGGAGTCCAAGAGAGAGAAGCTGAGATCTAAATAAGGAGAGAAGGTAAGGAGATAAGCAGAGAGTTTTCGAAATCAATGGCAGAACCTATCTGCTTTATATTTTACACATACTGTTAAATCCATGAGAAAGCAGAGATTATAGTATTTCATTTTATTTTTTCACCTCATGTGCAGAGGGTTGAGTTAAACCTAGTATTCAGTCATCTTCTCTGGCCTTGAAGCCCTATCTCTTGTTTTATTTACTTACTTATACCCTTTCACCTTTCCTCTCCCCAACCCTGTGAGCAAGCAACTGTTTACTGTGTAACTGTTTACATTATTCTTGGGAAACAAGCATAATTTTCATATTGTGTGCATTTTCATATTGTGTGTATGTATTATACATTTATGTAAATGGTGCCGGATTTTATGTATCTCATCCTATATTTGCTTTTGTACAACACACTATATTTTCCAAGATCTATCCCTGCTGCTCTGTGTAGCTTTAGTTTGCTGTTTTAACAGCTCTCTAGGGTTATAGAATTGAATTGACAGTACAAGGCTATAGAAAGTGCTAAGGGGCAGAGACATGGAGAGGCATGGAGGGTGGAAAGGCACAGAAAGGTGTGGAGATGTGGAGTGGCCCAGAGAGGTGTGGTGATGTGGAACAGATGGTCCTATACCCATGTGTGGTACATAAATATTGGGAGGGATACCTCAGGAGGAAGCAATCTCCCCCAAAGACCAGACTACCCAGCCCAGGGTTCCAGTGCCAGGAAGATAAGTCCCCATAACTTCTAGCTATAAAAAATCTGTGGGGGCTGGGGAGGTGGAAGAAACTGCAGGATTCCCTGAAGACTCCTCTTAAAGGGCCTGCAATGGACTTAGGACTTACCCAGACCCACACCCTTTGGGAATGAGCACCAGGGCAACAGCTGGAAGGGTACTAGTGGCATAAGGGAGAGAACTTGAAGTGACTGGCAATAGGGCGAGTGCTGGAAGACAGCTTCCTCCCAGGTAAAACTCCAATGAGTATGCAGTAGCACTGTCCACTCCCCAAGCCCACCCCCACACACAGCCACAGAACCCTGACATGGGCTGCCCCGCCCTGGCAATTACCCAAGGCTCCACCCTACACATTTTACAAGGGTCCTTTTCTACAATAGGCCTTGTTCCTAAGACAGGGATCAAAGCAGGTCTACCTTATACACAGAAACAAACAAAGGGAGGCTGCCTAATTGAGGAGACAAAGAAACACGGCCCAAATGAAAGAACAGATCAAGACCCCTGAAAAAGAACTAAACAAAGTAAAGATAAGCAACCTGTCAAATGTACAGTTCAAAACACTGGTTATAAGGATATTTCAGAACCTCACTGGGTACTTCAACACCATAAAAAAGACCCAGGCAAAAATAAAGGTTACATTAAGTGGAAAAAAGAAAAATTTTCAGGGAACCAACAATGGAGGGGATAAGGCTGAGAATCAAATCAATGATTTGGAACATAAGGAAGAAAAAAGCATTCAATCACGACAACAAGGAGAAAAAATAATTAAAAAAAAAATGAGGATAGGCTAAGAAGCCTCTGGTACATCTTCAAACGTATCAACATCCCAATCATTGGGGTGCCAGAAGGAGAAGAGGAAGAGCAAGAAATTGAAAACTTACTCGAAAAAAAATAATGAAGGAAAACTTCCCTAATTTGGTGAAGGAAATAGACATATAAATCCAGAAAGTACACAGAGTCCCAAACAAGATGGACCCAAAGAGGACCACCCCAAGACACATCATAATTAAAATGCCCAAAGTTAAAGAGAGAGTGGAAAAAGCAGTAAGAGAAAAGAAGATACCTACCTACAAAGGAGTTCCCATAAGACTATCAGCTGATTTCTCAAAAGAAACCTTGCAGGCTAGAAGGGACTGGCAAGAAATATTCAAAGTCATGAAAAGCAAGAACCTACAACCAAGATTGCTCTATCCAGCAAAGCTATCATTTAGAATGGAAGGGCAGATAGAGAGCTTCCCAGACAAGGTAAAACTAAAGGAGTACATTATCACCAAGCCATTGTTACATGAAATGTTAAAGGGAATTACATAAGAAAAAGAAGAAAATCAAAACTATAAACATTAAAATGGCAATAAATTCACAACTATCAACAAATGAATACAAGAAACAAACTAAGCAAACCAGCAGAACAGGAACAGAATCATGGATAATGGAGATCATTTTGGAGGATTATCAGTTGGGAGGGGGAAGGGGAAAAATGGGGGAAAAGGTATAGGGATTAAAAAGTACAAATTGGTAGGTACAAAATAGACAGGGGGATGTTAAGAACAATATAGGAAATGGGGTAGCCAAATAACTTACATGCATGACCCATGGACATGAACTAAGCGGGTGATTGCTGGAAGGAACCAGGTGGAGGGGGGCAAAGGGGGAATAAGTGTAATAGCATAATCAATAAAATATATATTTTTAAATGTGGTCTACCATGGAGTGGAGACTTCAGCTGTAACCTCTGACTCTCTATTAACTTGGGCAAGTCCTTTCCCCTAGTGTCTTAACTTCCCCATTTTTGTAAAATCAGAGGTCTTCCATATAATCTCCTTCACTTTACACACAGGGAACTCTAGTCTAGAGAGCAGTTGGGGGCGAGGGCGACTTGATCAAGGTCACACAACAGTTATCAATAGTTAAATTCAACTTAGCCCACATTTATTGAGTGCCAGGCTAAGTGCTTTGAATACTTAAATAAGTAAGGGCTGCAGAGTCCCTCCTCCCAGACCTTCAAACAGAGTTGTGTTAAGCAACACCTCGTGAAAAAGAAAGGGGCCATAGAGCCCTGGCTGGTGTGGCTGAGTGTTTTGAACACTGGCCTGTGAACAAAAAGTTCACCGGTTTGATTCGTGGTCAGGCAGTACCAATCCTGTTTCCCTCTCTTTCTCCTTCCCTTCCCTCTAAAAATAAATAAATGAAACTCTTAAAAATAAGTAAATAAAAAAAAGAGGCCATATCATTTACAATAATAACTATTCAGATATAGTAAGACAAAAAGTTCTTATCTATCTGTAATGTTATATATTATCCAGCAGTAATTGCAGGAAATATAAAATTTTATGTATTTTTTAGAAACTGTTTTGTTTATAGCTACTGTTGATTATTTACTCCATGCTAGATACTTTATATGTTATTTCATTTCATCTTCATTACAATCCCACTAAGTAGGAGGTACTATTACAGTATTCCCATTTTAAAGGTAAGTAAACAGAAGCAGAGGCATTTATTACTTATTCTAGACCAGTGGGTTTCAAGCTTTTTGGTTGCAATCCACAGTAGAAAATAGTTTACTTTGACACCTAGATCACACATACTCTTACTATACTCTGATTGAAGTATACTCTTACTATACTCTGGGATTTACTCTGATATTTTATTTTTTCTTTCTTTTTAAAATTATATTTTATTGATTATGCTATTACAGTTGTCCCAATATTTCCCCCTCTGCCCCCCCTCCACTCAGCACTGCCCACTCTTTCAGGTGATTCCCACACCATTGTTCATGTATATGGGTCATATGAACAAGTTCTTTGGCTACTCCATTTCCTATCTGTACTTTACAGCCCCATGGCTATTCTGTAACTGCCTATTTGTAGTTCTCAATCCCCTCACCTCCTCCTCATCCATTCCCCCACACTCCCTTCCCATCTTGTTACCATCAAAATGCTCTCTGTATCCATGATTCTGTTTTTCTTACTTGCTTAGTTTGTTTTTTAGATTCAATTGTTGATAGATTTGTAATTTTTGCCATTTCATTGTTCATAGTTTTGGTCTTATTTTTCTTAAATAAGTCCCTTTAACATTTCATATAATAATGGTTTGGTGAAGATGAACTCCTTTACTTTTTTCTTGTCTGGGAAGCTCTTTATCTGCCCTTCAATGATAAATGATAGCTTTACTGAGTACAACAATCTTGGCTGTAGGTCCTTACTTTTCATCGCTTTGAATATTTCTTGTCAATTCCTTCTAGCCTGCAAAGTTTCTTTTGAGAAATCAGCTGACAGTCTTATGGGAACTCCCCACTAGGTAACTAACTTCTTTTCTCTTGCTGCTTTTAAGACTTTCTCTTTATCTTTAACCTTGGGCATTTTAATTATGATGTGTCTTGAAGTGGGCCTCTTTTCATAATCTTGTTGGGGACTCTGTGCTTCCTGGACTTGCATGTCTAGTCTATTTCCTTCATCAAATTAGGAAAGGTTTCTTTCATTATTTTTTCAAATAGGTTTCCTATTTCTTGCTCTTCCTGTTCTCATTCTGGCACTCCTATGATGCAAATGTTGGATCTCTTGAAGTTGTCTCAAAGGCTATTTACACCATCCTTGGTTTTCGGATTCTTTTTTCTTCCTGTTTTTCTGACTGGTTGTTTTTTTCTTCTTAATGTTCCAATCATTGATTTGATTCTCAACTTCATCCACTCTACTCTTGTTTCCCTGCAAATTGTTCTGTATTTCAATCAGTGAAATCTTTTGTTTCTGACTGGATCTTTTTCATGCTGCTGAGGTTCCAAATTCCTTGAACACCTTTATAACCAGTGATTTGAACCCTGACTCTGATATTAGCTCTTTTTCTGGAGTTTTGATCTGTTCTTCCATTTGGGCCCTATTTATTTGTCTTCTCATTTTGGCAGCCTCCCTGTGTTTGTTTCTATGTATTAGGTAAAGCTGCTATAACTCCCTGTCTTGGTAGTGTAGCCTAATATAGTAGGTGTCCTACAGGGTCTGGTGGCACAGCCACCCCTATCACTCAAGCTGGGTACTTGAGGTGCACTCTTCATGTGGACTGAGTATACCCTCTTCTTGTAGTTGAGCCTTGATTGCTGTTGGCAGGTCAATGGGAGGGATTTACCCAGGCCAGCCAGCTACAAGCTATGACCACTAACCACCAACCTCCACTCTAACTACCTGAAGGTGTTGAGAAAAGCCTCAAAGAGAAGTTGTTTTTGGGCTGGGTTTTTGTTCTGGACACTTTCTATTTCACAATGTAGATCCACTGTCCACCCACCGTCTGCCCAGTACACTGAAGCTGTACAGACCATGGGCTCTTTTGCTCCCTGACTTCCACTTGGGTATGGGCCAACACCCTTGCAGGAGGTCAGTGAGCCAGAGAAGAGCAATGGCTGGGTAATTAATTCCCTAGCTATTTCCCTGCAAGTTTGCCTCGTATGGCTACAAACCTCCTTTGAAGGTAACTTCCCCTGTCAAGATGGATTGATGAGTAGTACTCTTTTTCACAGTTCCTGTTATCTCTCCCCGCTCTTCCCAAACCCTTCAGGTCAAGGGGGTTTAGTTCCTAAATTATACCTTGTCTTCCTCTATACTTTGCCCACAGTTAAAAATTCATCCCTTTGTAAATAAACCTTTGTCTAATTATCCTAATCTGAGTGTGTGTCATCAGTTTTCTATTGAGACTCCATAAAGCCTGGAAGCAGGATGGGAACTATCAGGATAACAGGGGGAAAAAAGTCCCAGGCAGAGGGAACAGCATGAGGAGTAGCAAAGAGTTTTATTCCCGTTATTGGTAAAGGACAAATTGCTGAATCTAATGTTCAGTTCTAAGTCCTAATCTTACTAGATTTATCAGCAGCATTTGACCTTCTTTGGACAAATTTGTCGCTTGGCCTCCATGACACCATACTCTTTCGGTTTTTGTTCTTCCTCGGCTGGCTACTCTTTTTCAGGCTCCTCTTCCGGTCCCTTCTCATTTCCCTATTGCTGAATTTTGGAGTCCCAAGGGCTGTTGTTGGTCCTCCTGTCTATCTGCATCAACTCTCCATCATCATCCAGTATCATGGCTTGAAATACTAGGTATGCTGTCCATTCCCAGATTTATATCTCTGACCTAGACTTCTCCAAGTCCAGACTCAAATATCCAACCTAACTAAAGATAGGAGCAGTGTCTAGAGCCAGCTCCTAGAGAAAACTGTAACATATTCAGGAATTTTTCAGCCTCTTGCTAAAAGCAGCCATTACTAAATATTAAATTATATAAACTTAAAATTAAATAAATTGTATTAAAAACAAAGGTGCCCTGGAGTGCATGCGAGAAGAAGCCAATCAATGATTCTCTCACACATGGGTGTTTCTCTCTCTTTCTCCCTGCCTTCCCCTCTCTCTAAAAAATAAATAAATAAAATATTAAAAAATAAAAATGAAGGTAATTTTCAAAACTTGTCACTTTGTGATTATTTTATTATATTTTATTTTCTATGCTCTTGGGGTCATTTATATTTATTCTAGCTGTATTTTGGAAATACTACATAACAGTGTGCTACTCTTAACATCTCTTCCTAAGTCCATGTTTAATGACATCATGTTGGTAACTCTGAAACCAACCATGGTGACAGTATTATACCACAGAAACTGGAAAACACAACCAATCAGAATTTGATTTATTATTTTGTTAATTGCCTATACTTAAGAAAGTGATGAAAAAAGTAATACAAATGCAGATTAAATTTGGACTGTATTGGGTCTGTAGCTATTGCATCATAAATAAAGTAAAAAATTTGAGGAAATATTCTTCTAGTATTGGAATACTATTATCCAAGTCAGAAAAGTCACTTGACTAGTGAAGTTCTAAAATATGTCTTTATTGTTGCACTTTCATCTTACTATTAATGTAAATAAAAACATCAACCAACATTCATGTTGGAACCATACTCATTCATTCAGCACTTGCAACAGTTAGTTGGCTACAGGCACAAGTTTGGCAAAAATCAATTAAAGCTTTGTGTGAGAATAAATTAGCCATGTGGAATTTACAATAAGGAGTATTGCATATTTCATTGTTATTTGTGAATTGTGTTTATACATCACTTATATCAGTAAACTTTATAATCAACTTATGTGGGTACACACACACACACACACACGCCCCTTTTCCCTGGAGAGCCAGTTGTTAAATGTTTATCAGCATACCAGTGCTATTACACAACTCAAATTTAGCATGTCTAAAACTGTGCTTTTGATCCCCATCCCAAACCAGTTGCCCCTGCAGATATCTTCATTTCAATTAATGGCACCTTCATTCTTCCAGTTACTCTGGCCAAAAATCTTAAAATCATCTGTGACTCTTCCCTTTGTCACCTATCCTCATTCAACCGATGAGGAAATCATTTCACCTCCATTTTCTAAATATATTCAGGCTCTGACACTTCCCACCACCTCTACTGCTATCACTTTGGTCTAAGCCTACACGGTCTCTTGTGTGGATTACTATAATAGCCTCCTGACTGGTTTCCATATTTTAATACTGCAGTTAAAATATAAATTAGAAATATCATTCCCCTGCTTAAAATTCTTCAATGGCTTCCCATCTCACTCAGAGTCAAGCAAATGTCTTTACAATAGCTTACAAGATCCCATAGTATCTGCTCCCCATCCTGTTAACCTGAGATCATCTCTTGCTACTCTTCCCCTCGCTGACTCTGCTCCATCTACACTGACCTCTCTGCTGTTCTCCAAATGCATCATGCATGCTCTTGCTTCACAGCCTATGTACTTGCTATTTTCTCTACCTGGAATGTTACTCTTCTTCCAGTTTTCCCCATTGTTTGCTCTCTTTCTTCTGGTCTTTATTCAAACGACACTTTCTCAGTGAGGCTTCCTGACCACTTGAATTAAAGTTGTAATCCCTCCTCACCCCACCAACACATTCGCTACCCCTCTCCCCTACTTATCACCTACTGGTCTATATGTTTCATACAGTAAATTTTTGTTATTATCCTCCCCCCACCACTAGAATGTAAGTTCAAGAATTTTTTTCTGTCTTATTCACTACATATTGCTAGACTTTAAAATAGTATCTTGTACGTAGTAGGTTCTCAGCAATTTGTTGAATGAACAAAACATTAATGAGTATTCTAAATGCTCATAAAAAACTTCTTTGAGCCTAATATGGAAAGGGAATTATGGGGCATCCAGATGTGAGTCCTCTACCCTTTGGGTGTTCCACTGACAACTGTGTGCCAGTTTGCCTGTGCCTGTGGGTCTCCCACTTGTGTAGATGGACCACCTGGGAATAGCTGTGCTCTTTCAGAAACACCAAAAATTCATAGTGGACTGAAAATAAAATGACAAAATATACTACTGTGGGCCTAAATCAACAGCATCTCATATCAGACTCTAGCATAGACAAGTAATAAAAGTCACCAGAAAGTTTCAGAAAAATGAGTATTTACTGCATTAGTGTGCACCAGAGGGGCACAAAGATGATTCAGATACAGCTCTGCCTGGCTCCAAGGAGCTTGCAGTTTGGTGGCCATACTACACATATTGTTATTAGCCCACTAACATGCACTAGGTACGAAGACAACAGAGAGGAGGGAGTGATAAAGTGTAGTAGCAGAGGTGGGTGATACCTGAGATGGTTCCTGAAGCATGAATGGAGGAGGGGGCCGGAAGGGCCCAAGAGAGAAATTTACAAGTGAGAAACATTTCACCACTAACTTTTCCCCCTCTGTTTAGTAGAAATGCCTGTCTATCTGGATTTTAATAGAAAATAGCTCAGCCAAGCCGGCAAAACTCAGAGTTGTGTGGAGCAGAATTTGAGAACTCCTGGTTATTAGGACATGAAAGGAAAGGCTGAATGAAGGGGACAGATGGCAGGAAGGGAGACCCACAGCTTCACAGGGGGCAAAGCAGAGATGGGACCATTTAATATCATAGGACCCATCAAGACTCCAACAGAGAAGGGGGAAGGAGTAGAAAGGGCAGAAACACTTTATTCATGCCTTGGCCGTTGCCTGGAGCACACTTTCTCCAGCTCTCCTGATAATGTCTGCTCCTGAGGAAAGAGGCCACCTTGAAAGTGTAAAAATTTCCCATGTTCTGACTCTAAAGGCCTGGGTTTGAGTCTTATTAACTGTATGATCTTATGCTCAGTTTCAAAACCTGTGCTCATCATAGACTAGAGAGTAAAATCCAAGCTCCTTGGCTTGTTACTCAAGACCCTTCTCCATCTGGCTCCTGATGAGCCCTCCAACCACATCTGTCCCATACCCCCTTCTTACCCCAAACAGCTGAGCACTTCTCTGGAACTCCGTGCTTTCACAGACACTGCTCCCTCAGGCTGACATCTTTGCCCCACCCCACTCCCCGTCCCAAACTGGAAAATTCTCATTCCACTTTTAAGACATAACTCTGGGTTATCGCCTCCAGGAGGCTTTTCCTGACTGCTAGGTTAGAAACTGTTTCTGGGCCTCAGATTCCCCAGATCTTCCTCTATCCCACCATCTGGAGCACATCTGCTCTTGCCCCTTTCTATCTACTCACTACAGAACAGCCAGAGGGTTCTTTCTATAACACCGAGCTCACTGCTACTCACCCACTTAAAAAAAAAAAAAAGAATCTTCATTTCTTAGCTTAAAGACCATAATCTTTATTGCAGCCTACCAGATTCTGTATGACCTCGTCCGCTGCCTGCTCTACACCTTCTCTTCTCGGCCTCTGCTGTCTCTGCTTGAGCCAAATTCCAGCCTTGTCTCTCAACGCACCATGCTTCTCTTTTCTCAGGACCTTTGCACTTGCTTCCTTGTTTCAACCTGGCTAATTTCTACTCTTTTGAGTTCAGCTCAAACCTTCCTTCTTCTGAGAAGCCTCCCTGTGCCCTGCCCTCCCCACCCACCCCCAAGGCTAGTTTAGGTGGTACTTACCACAACAGTAATTTTAGAGCTATTTATGAATTATTTAATACCATTGTCCCCTGGGTAGGAACCACACTGTCTTGTTCATTACTTCATAAGAGGCACCTAGAGCAGAGCCTGGCCTAGAACAGGCACTCAAGCAGTATTTGTTGAATGACTGTAGTTTATCTGGCTTTTCTCATGGCAGCCTGCAAGCTCCTGGAGATCTGGTACCATGTCAGCATCCAGTATCAGGCTTGGCATTTAGTGGCATTCAGTAGGGATTTTCTGAGGTGGGAGTCACTGTAATGTGCTGCCCAGATCCTCCATCAGTGAAAATTTAGGACACCAGTGGCATCAGTGGAAAGCCTTTAACTGTCAGCCCCTCCAGGGACAAGGCCACCTTGGCTTCTGTGATACCTTTTCCCAGATGGACCCTCATCCAATGACTGAAGAAGTCAGGGATGTAAGAGACTGGCCAATTTAGTTTATCTGGGGACAACTCTACAAGCCATTCTAGCTCAAGTACCAGTGGAGCTGCCACACTGTCCTTGGGTCTGCATGGTGCTCTGGACTTCTTCCCAGTCCTGTTCCTGCCTCTCCCTTCCATGGATATTGATCCCCAGGGTGCTTCCTCAAGGACATCCTGCACTGCAGTCCCATCGCAGGTTCTGCTCCCCAGGACCCCAGTGTGCAACAGGCCCTCCACCATTTCGTCCCCTTCCCCATGCCATACCTTTCGGGAACCATTCATTCATTCACCTCAAGTTTATAGACACCATTCAGCTGACAAAGTGTTTCACATCCATATTTCTATTAGTCCCATTCTGTACTGCCTACCTGCGGCAAGAAGGCTAGCCTCACTGAACAGATAGAGAAACTGAGGCTGAGAGAAAGGTGGTGTGACAAGCCTAAGGCCAATGCACTAATTTACAAGCTAGATCTCAGATCCAGATTTTTGCCTCCTTTCCTGACCAAGTCACTGCATCCCAGAACAAGGCAATGAGAGAGCCTCGCTGAACTAATTTTCGATGGTCTTAATGGTCAGAATCGTGGAATCATAGTTTTGCCCTCCAGGAAGGCGCAGCTCTGGACCCAACGCTCGCTTAGTAATGATGAAGAAACTGAGGTCCCGAGTCTGACTCTCCAACGCTCGCTCAGGGAGGAAAACGAGAAGGGGGCGCGTCTTGCCTAGCTGGCCGGGTGGCGCCAGAGCCGCCTCCTCCCGCCCCCCACGCTGGGCTACCCACCCCCCTTGTCTTTGCCCTCGCGACGCAGCCACCCCAGAAGCGAGTCATGGTGGCTGCACTGGTTGCAGCGTGGCTGCTTCTAGCAGCCGTGGCCTGCACACAGAGAGAGCAGGACTTCTACGACTTCAAGGCTGTTAACATCCGGGGCAAATTGGTGTCCCTAGAGAAGTACCGTGGCTCGGTGAGTGTACACCGCGCGGCCTCGGAGCCGCCGGGGCGGGGCCTGATGGGGGCGCCCCGCTGCCGGGAACTGCAGGCTGTTGTTTCTAGGGGTCTCCAGCTGCCCAACAACACAGCAATGTCTCCCCACCGCCACGCGGGCATTCCCTCCAGAGCGCAGCTCCCCCAGATCCTGCTCCAGTTGGTCCCGTGACTACGTGGCGCGGCCCTGAGGCACAGTGAAACCTGAAACTCTCGCAGCCAGCTCTGATTTCCCTGCCAGAGACTTTGGGCAGTGGGTCTGGGCCTCTCTCAGAGGCTGGCTGCCCCCGTTGAGCCTGTGTCACAGCAAGGGTGGAAAAAGTAACCCTAGCATCCTGCGGCCTTTGTCTCTCCTATCCCCATTTTCCCTGTCTGCAATTCAGGAAGCTGATGATAGTAAATTCAACGAGAACATTGTGGAAATAAATGTGCAGTGCAGAGGGAGTGTGTGGGTACCTTACTCAAATCGTCCTCCAGGGAGGACACTGAGGCCGGAAGAAGGGAGGTATTTGTACAGGGTCACACAACGCTAGAAAGCACAGAGCCGGGAGGAAAACCATTCATCCACCCTTGATCTGCTCTAGGCAAACTCCTAAGATGACAGCTCAGAAGGAGAAGTGAGTCACCCAGGCTAACTGCTGCCTCCTTACTAAGAGGGCATCTCAGCTCATAGAGGTGTTCGGAGTGGAAGTGTGTGGTGAATCTTTGAATAAGAGTGAGCTTTAGGAAAACCAAGAGCATTTGAGGCAGAGAACTGTCCGAGTCAAGGCTCCATAGTAAACAGCAAGGAACGTGATGGAGAGGTGGTGGTGGCCAGGACTTCAAGCAGTTGTGCTTGAGGAGTGTAAAGCATGAGTCTGAGAGTGGTGGAAGTTGAGGCTGAAGAGGGTCCGGAGACACTAAGAGGGGCCTTGAACACTACATTCAGAGGCACCTAGATGTTGCACTGTGTGGAATGAAGAGCCCTCCAAGTCCTCTTCTCAAGTGAGGCTGTGGTGTGGGAAGGGCAAGGAAGTGGTCTCTACTAGACAGGTGGGCCCACTGTCCAGATTCAGATGGACCACATAAAAATGGATGTCAGCATTCTTCTCTCGGGAGCAAGGCCATTTTAGTGAAGAAAGTGCTCTCTAAACCTCTACATTCTGGGGAAAGTAATCCTTGTCCTCATTTCCTCCCCAAGGTATTGTGAGTTTCAAATGAGAGACAGTGTGGCAGCACTTGATAGAGTGCTCTATGCCTGTGTTTGGTGGGCCCCAGCAGGAGCTGCGTCCAGAACTCAGAGCAAAGAGCCAATAAGAGCAGGGCCCGTTCCCATCAGGCCTCTCCTTCCTTCTAGTGCAGTGGGCCACAGAACTCCAGGTTTACCACTTGACCAGCTCTGATACTTATTAATTCACTATTTTGTATGGAGCACCTTATGTATACCAAGTAATAGGCCAGTCCTGGAGATTCAGTGGTGAACAAAATTCAGTGGTACCTCAGTCCTCTTTGTTGATGAGTCTCAACAAATGCCGAAACCAACGAGTACTGAACAAGTAAGTGAGGAGTGATGAAGCATTTTCTCTTGTGGATGGCATTGTGACTCATACAAGTTCTAGCAAGTGCAACAAGTCCTGAGCAAGCACCAAATGCTGAAACATTTTTTTCTCATTCAAAATGCAATGAGTACTGGTTTTGACGAGTTTTGAAGCCAGCAAGTACCAAGGTATGTCTATAGATAAGTTTCCACTTTAATAAAGCTTATATAAAATGAAGAAGAGAGAGAAAATCAAAAAGGAACAGAAAAATAAATAAGGTATTTCCTAGTAGTAATAAGTACTATGACAAGAATAGAACAAAGTCTATTTGTTTTCAGAAATAATAAGGCATCCAGGATGTGAGGAATAGAAATCCTGGAGAAAAATGACCCAAAGAATAATTCCAGAATTCTGAGTGTTTTAAAACTCTAGATCATTGGTAAATGCACAGGAGCAAGAGACCAAAAAATCAATCGGAAAGAAATTGGAAAAAAAAATGTCCCACAGCTGCTAAGTGTTAGAGTTAGAATTTGAATCCAGGCAGTCCAAGTCCAGCTCCAGAGCCCATGCCCTTGAACACCACGTTTGGAGGGAAACCAGCAATAGTCAGTCCAGGAAAGCTATAAAATTGGGGTGTCCAACCTGGGCCTGCAGGCTGCATGTGTCCTAGGATGGCTATGTATGTGGCTTAACACAAAATCATAAATTTACTTAAAACATTGAGAAAACATGAGATTTTTTGTGTGATTATGTATTTAATGTGTGGCCCAAGACAACTCTTCTTCCAGTGTGGCCCAAAGATGCCAAAAAGTTGAACAACCCTGCATGTAAATGATGCTGAGTTAACCCCAATCTAGGTCTGCCCCTTGGGCAATATGCTCATTTATTCACCTGCACATAGTTACTGACTCATTATGTATATTTCATGGCAATTTTTTTAATTGAAAAAAAATTTACTGGTTCTAGTTCCCACTGCATACTTGGCACTGGGTCTAGTCCTAGAGATATAGTCATGAAAAAGACTATGATTTATGCCCTAAGGCTAACTGGGAAGACAGTCATTTAGACTATGAGTTTGCATGAATCAGTGACCATTTGGGAAAGTGCTTGCCTGCAGCATGAGATTATGTACATGTAGCCCTGAGTGTAGTGTGTGTGCATGTGTGTGTATGTGTGAATGATATGTTTGTTTGCTTGCTACAAATTAACTAGTGTATTTGGATACATCTGTCTGTTTGGGTCACTTGAAGGATAAGCTTTTTGGTTTCAGGCATGGTACTAGAAGTAGGATTTCCTTCCTTCCAAAAGAGTGGGAAGACACACAAGTTGCAGGATAAAAATAAATAATTTTCAGTGCAGTCAATGCCCAGGGATCCAGCAGAAAAGAAAGTGGAAGACCCCTGACTAGGGAAGGAAGTTAAGGATCCCAGTTTCAGGACTTCTGGTTAAGAGGGGAGCATAGGTAAATATGCTTTACCTCTTTGCACAATTACAGCAAAAGTTACAACTAGACTATAAAACAAATATCAGCCAGATTTGTCAGAAAATCAAGCTTTATGGAAGTCTAACAACCAAAGATTTAAAGAAGCCACATTCATCCAGACAGGCCATGCTGCTAACACTGGAAGCCAAAGCAGCTGTACCTAATACACAGAAACAAACACAGGGAAGCTGCCAAATTGAGGAGACAAAGAAATATGGCCTAAATGAAAGAACAGAACAAAACTCCAAAAAAAGAACTAAATGAAATGGAGATAGCAACCTATCAAGTGCACAATTCAAAGCACTGGTTATCAGGATGCTCCAGGAACTCACTGGGTACTTCAACAGAATAAAAAAAAAGACCCAGACAAAAATGAAATTTAAGAAAAAATCTACGGGGAACCAACAATGGAAGGGATGAGGCTGAGAATCAAATCAGTTATTTGGAACATAAGGAAGGAAAAAAGCATTCAATCAGAACAACAAGAAGAAATAATAATAATAATAAAAGAAACGAGAGTAGGCTAAGGAGCCTCTGGTACATCTTCAAACGTACCAACATCCAAATCATTGGGGTGCCAGAAGGAGAAGAGGAAGAGCAAGAAATTGAAAACTTACTTTAAAAAAATAATGAAGGAAAACTTTCCTAATTTGGTGAAGGAATAGACATACAAGTCCAGGAAGCACACAGAGTCCCAAACAAGTTGGACCCCAAGAGAACCACACAAAGACACATCATAATTAAAATGCCCAAGGTTAAAGATAAAGAGAGATTTATTTATTTATTTATTTATTTATTTATTTATTGTTAGAGAGTAGGTAAATAAATTTTATTTATTTTGAAAGAGTAGCTCAAGGAGAGAGAAAGAGAGGAAGAGAAACATCAATGTGTGAGATACATCAACTGGTTGCCTCTCACATGCGGCCTTCAACCCAGGCATGTGTCCTGGCTGGGAATCAAACCAGCAACCTTTTGGTTTGTAGGCTCATATTCAATCCACTGAGCCACACCAGCCAGAGCTAAAGAGAGAGTCTTAAAAGGAGCAAGAAAAAAGCAGATAGTTACCTACAAAGGAGTTCCCATAAGACTGTCAGCTGATTTCTCAAAAGAAACTTGTCAGGCTAGTAGGGACTAGCAAGAAGTGTTTAAATTGAAGGGCAGATAAAGTGCTTCCCAGACAAGGCAAAACTAAAGGAGTCCATTATAACCAAGCCATTATTAAATGAAATGTTAAAGGGAACTGTATAATTAAAAGATCAAATCTATGAACATTAAAATAGCAACAAATTCAACTATCAACAATTGAGTCTAATAAACAAACTAAACAAACAACCAGAACAGGAACAGAATCATAGATATGAAGATCGTTTGGAGGGTTATCAGTTGGGAGGGGGAAGAGGTAGAATGGGGGGAAAGGTACAGGGATTAAGAAGTACAAATTGGCAGGTACAAAATAGACAGGGGGATGTTAAAAACAGTAAGGAAAAGGAGTAGTCAAAGAACTCATGCATGACCCATGGATATGAACTAAGGGGCAGGATTACTGGAGGGAATGAGGGTACTAGGTGGAGTGGGTTAAAGGGGGGAAATTGGGACAACTGTAATAGCGTAATCAATAAAATATATTTTTAAAAGGATCCCAGTTCCTTACTACCGCAGGCAAACATGGCATATGATAGGCTGATGCAAATGAGGAAGGTTGTTCTGCCAGCCTGTGGCCCCAAGGAGTGGGTTGTTTCTCATCTGATGGAGGCAGGGTGAAGGAGTTACAGCTCAGTGGTTCTCATTCTGTAGCCCAGTGGTTCTCAACTGGGGGTGATTTTGCTCCTCAGGGGACATTTAGCAATGTGTGGAGACATTTTTGATTGTCAAGACTAAGCATCTAGTGGGTAAAGGCCAGGGATGCTGCTAGACGTCCTACAATGAACAGAGTAGCCCCCTCACAACAAAGAATAGCCAGCCTAAAACATCTAACCTGAGCAGTTTGTGCCTGTGCATGTCCAGAGTCCCAGGCTGCCCCTGGGCGACGGCCCTCTTTAGGGAGCCAGCCAGTATAATCCTGGCTCTTCTAAAAAGGTGGCCAGAGAGATAGGGATGGGCAGCCCAGACACAAAATAGGATTTAAAATTCTTAATAATATATAAATAGAAGCCAAAAAGATAGCATTGGTGCCAGAATTCTAATTGCAGTATTGTAATTGAAGTTCCATCACCCATCTTTATATTTATCACCTAAAGGTACTAAATAAATTTATAAATAAATTTGTATAAATAAATAAAGTTATTATAAGGCGATAATAAATTGAAGGCTTAGTCTAGTGATAGAAGAAAGTAGTATTGTTTGCAGGCGGGAGCAGGACAAAATGGGGTTGCCCTGGGGACCATGGGGTCCTTTTATCAAGAAAGCCCATGTCTGTCTATGTACCCACACAGGTGGTTGTGTATGCGTGCACACTTACTTTTTCATTTAGCAGGCACTTTCTGAGACTTTTCCATACATCAGCCCCTGGAGTGAAGTGGACATAGCTCCTGTCCCCAGTAGGCTTAATTCTAGAAGGAAGACTGACACATGTAGAGGCAACTACAGTGATGGGCCAGAAATTGAACCAGGTCTACCTTCCTACTCCCCCACATCACTTCTTGATGCGACTCTGCCATGTGTATGCCTCTCAGTGATTGTGCTGTATGTTTGTGGATATGTGTGATGTGTGCTAATGTATCTTTGTATCATGGGGCATATGCATACCCATTTGTGAACGGTGTATGCTTATTCTCATGAGTGTTCATGCATGTGTACGCATACATATGTATAAGCCCTGTGCGTCTGATTGTATTTGTGCCTGTGTGCATGTGTTTGTGTATATATGAGATCATTGCACTCACATTTACATGTGTACATTGTGATCTTGTATGTAGGAGAAAGTATTAATTGCTGGGGGGCAGTCACACATGTGGGCATATATATCTAGGCATGTACAAGTACATGCCTGTTGACTGGGTTGTGCATGTCTGGATTTTTGTTTTTGTCACACAGGTGTCCCTGGTAGTGAACGTGGCCAGTGAGTGTGGCTTCACAGACCAGCACTACCGGGCCCTGCAGCAGCTGCAGCGGGACCTGGGGCCCCACCACTTCAATGTGCTTGCCTTCCCCTGCAACCAGTTTGGCCAACAGGAGCCTGACAGCAACAGGGAGATCGAGAGTTTTGCCCGCCGCACCTACAGTGTCTCTTTCCCCATGTTTAGCAAGGTTGCAGTGACTGGCACTGGTGCACACCCTGCCTTCAAGTACCTGACTGGTGAGTGCAAATCCTTCCCCTTACCTTCCCTCAGCTGGCTGAGGCCATGGCTTCCTGGACAGCAGAAGCCACTGGCTGCCTGGGTGACCTGGGACCCTTTCCCAACCAGCCCCGCGCTAAAATGTATTGATGGTCTATTCCAGCACTAATCTTTGAGGATGTGTTGAAGGGTATTCCTGCCTAAAGAATATCTTCACCCTGCTGCTTTTAAGTTCTTCCCCAGAGTTACTCTTGAAGACATCTCTAAGATCCTTTGCATAGGTGGGGACTCCTGTAAGGAGACTGGACCCTAAGATTTTAGTCAATTGTGAATAGTTGGACTCAGGATGAAGAAACTACGGTGCAGACAGGGAGGGGATGCCACATGCCCGGAGAAGCTGATAGGCATCTCCTATCCTGAGTCAGAGTCAAAGTCTATAGGCCACAGGAGAGAAACCTGAGCTAAAAAAGCAGATCCCAATAATCTCAATATTTAGATATAGATCCCTTCTCCAGCCCCAGAAGCTTCAGAGCCACAAAATGAGGTCACAGGCCACACTTGTCATTATGGCCCTATTTCTTCCCTGGGGCCTATCTCCTCCTTTGGGGACTCCTTTTTTGCCTTCGCCTACTCCTTGCTTGTGGTTGCCTTCAAATCCCTTGTCACCCCCATCCACCCATTTACCTGGAGAAGTAAATGAGAAACAACAGTGTAGCAAACAAAATGTCCCTTACAAAGGCAGGTTGGAATTTTGCTCTGCAGGTCAATCTTAATATTTGCTTTTTCTCCTCCTGTGTCTTTTTATTAGTTCCTTCCTAGTTACCATAGTTATAAATCAAAGCTGATCCTGCTTTGGAAGTACCTGGGGATCTCTTGATGTATTATGCTGCCCTGGCTAGTGTAGCTCAGTGGATTGAGTGCCGGCCTATGAACCAAAGGGTCCTGGGTTCGATTCCCATTTAGGGCACATGCCTGGGTTGCAGGCCAGGTCCCCAGTATGGGGCACACCAGAGGGAACCACACATTGATTTTTCTCTCCCTCTCTTTCTCCTCTTCCTTCTCCGCTCTCTAAAAATAAATAAATACAATCTTTTTTAAAAAATGCATTAGCCTGAAACCTACTGAAGCAGGGCCCAAGAATCTGTTTATTTTAAGCACCCCTCACCACCACTACCACCATGATTAAGATGCAACCAGTCCATGAACTAACATTTGAAAACCATTTAGATTACATTAGGGAGTAGAGTGTGGACTATTCGGTCGTTTGAGTTCATTAGTAAAGGACAATCTGATACTGCTTTGGCAAGCACTTCACAAGAATCCTAGAGCAGTAGTTCTTAACCTTGGCACCACATTAGAATCTCCCCAAGAGCTTTTGAAAAATACTGACGCCTGAGTCCTGCCCCCCTCTGATTTAAATGGTTTGCCTCAAGGAACGAATGGACACTAACAGTGTCCAGGGGACAGTACACAGGGAAGCACACTTTGCTCTCCTTCTTCCTTTTTCTCTAGAAACTTCTGGAAAGGAACCCACTTGGAATTTCTGGAAGTACCTCGTGGCCCCAGATGGAAAGGTGGTAGGGGCTTGGGACCCAACTGTGTCAGTGGAGGAGATCAGACCCCATATCACAGCACTTGTGAGGAAGCTCATCCTGAAGAAGCGAGAAGACTTATAACCACTTTCCCTCCTCACCTACTGTCCCCTTTCCCCCTACCTTGCTTTTTGGTGACCAAAGCAAACTCAAATGGTGCTTTAGAGGGAGAGACGATGGCTCTCCTTCACCCATACATATCTCACCTATGCCATCACTCCTGTGAGGGGGCAATTCTAGCATTTTGATGATTTGAGTCTTAGAGCAACCTATAGGAACTCCTGGCCAATGAGAGCCCTTGACCAATGAATCACCAGCCAATAAGAACTTCTAGCCCATGAAAACATGTGGTAAATAGAAGTATATCAAGCAACAATCTCCCACCTATTAAGAACTCTATGAAACAGGGCTGATTCCTACCTCACAGGGCTGTTGTGAGGATTAATGAAAGACCTATGAGCATGCCTAGGACAGTGTCAGCCCAATAGGAGACACTCAATAAATGTTTTCTGCATATAAACAAAAAAATAATGTGATCAATGAAAACTTGCACACAACATGGATTCCCAGCCAATGAGAATGGTCAAACATATATTGTTGTTGTTTTCTTCTCTATTATTATTTTTAATTACCAAAGGAATGTAAATTCATTGTAAGACAATGCAGGATGATGTGATAAAATGAAAATGTACCCCTCAAGCCTTTTTGTATCGGGCTGATCATTATGACTCACTGAAAGTTCCCTGACCAAAAGTACACGACAATAATGAAGACACAAAAGATATGAATAGATAATTCACAGAATATGGATGGATAATAAGGATATGAAAAGATAGCTGGCTTCATTCAAGTTTGAAAGATTTTAAATTTTTTTTATCTTCACCCAAGGACATTTTATCATTGCTTTTAGAGAGAGGAAGCAAGAGAGAGAAACATCGATGAAAGAGAGAAGCACTGATAGATTGCCTCTGGAGTGCACTGGACTGTGGATCTGACGTGCCAGAACTAGGGACCAAACCTGCAACCTAGGTATGTGCCTTGACCTAGAATTGAACCTTCAACCCTTCAGTTATAGGACAGCGCTCCAACCAACTGAACCACACTGGCCAGGGCATCAAGTTGGAAAGATTTTAAAAATGATAATACCCATTGTTGGTAAGGATGTGGGAAAATAGGCATTTGTATAAACTATTGTTGGGACAATAAACAGGCACAAGTTTTTGGAGGGTGATCTGGCAACATCTTTGAAAACAAAGTATTCATACCCTTTGATCCATTATTTCTATTAGAAGACTCCCAAATTATGCAAATATATGTGTACAATAATATATGTATACACTGTTCATAATAGTGCAAATTGGATGTAATCCTTGTGTCCATCAACATAATTTATTACCAACTTATGGTCTACTAATAAATTATGGTACAAATCCAAATGATACACTAATATAGTTATTAAATTAATGAATTAGATTTCTATATGCTATCATAGAAAGTTGCCCAAAAGTGAAAAAAGGGTAAGCTGTACAACAGAATGAACCTATGCACACACAAAAAAAATCCAGTATGAAGAATAATATTTTAATTAAAAATTTACAGTGAGCCCTGGTTGTTGTGGCTCAGGTGGTTGGAGCATTGTCCCAAAAACCAAAAGGCCTCAAATCCTGGTCAGGGCACATGTCTGGGCTGCAGGTGCAGCCCCCAGTCGAAGCGCATAGAAGGCAGCTGATCGATATTTCCCTCTGATATCAATATTTCTCTCCCCCTCTCTCTCCCTCCTTTCTCCTCTCTCTCTAAAATCAATAAGCATGTCCTCCTTTGAGGATAAAAAAAATGACAATGTTAAGTGAGGAGAGAAGGGGGAGGGAATATAGACCAAAATGTGAATGGTGGTTGCGGGTGAGGTGGGATAACAGGAGTCACTCACCTTCTTTGTTAAGTATTGTTGTGATGTTTGAATTTTGTATGTAAAAATGTATATTTCACTTTTATATGATTTTTTCTCTGTACTCCTTTTTCACAGAGTTTATTTTACACCTATCATACCAAACAGATTTTAAACACTGACATAGAAAACTCCCTAACAAGAAAAAGTAGTGATTTTCAACTGGTGTGCCATGGCACACTGGTGTGACGCAAGAATTTTTAAAACATGCAATACCCGATTATTTAGTCAGGGGCACTGACCTCTTTCCCCTTAGACTGTCAAATAAAAAATGAGAACAGCCAACACAATAGAGACCTGATGTGCATAAATCAAAAATTACACCAATTTTTTTATCAGACCAGCAAAAAACTAATACACATTTTGGTGTGTCACAGATGAAAAAATGTTGAAAATCTCTGATAAAGCAAAAACAAGTGTTCACTTATGAGAAACAAGATACACCATCATTTATAGTCTTCAAACATTATTGCACTTTAACTTTCATAATTTGACAATGCATTCATGAAACAATCTGCCAACTAGTTTTAACAAATCAAAGAACACTTTTAAGCAGATATGACTGTCCTAAATTGTTTATTAGGTAAGAATTTTACAAACATGACACGTATTAGCGGTAACAGTGGAGCTGGAGAGTATTGTGCCTTCGCCAAGCTGCAGGGCAAGAACCATCAATAGTGTGGTGGAACTTGAGGCCTTTTCCAAGGCCATGGCTCTTGCGGCCTGCAGATGTCAGCCCTCGCATCTCCCTGTGCTTGTGGACTGGTTTGGTGATCCACTGGGTGTCAGGATTCCTTCTGATAGCCTTATGGAATGGATCAATGAGGATAACCTCAAAGAATTTGTAGGTGGAATCTTCACCAACCCAGTAAGAATTCAGGACTCTCAGAGCCCCACAGTGGCGCCCAGCTCGCTCCTCAGCAACAGACTGAAGACTTCGGGCAAACTTCAACTGGTTAACCCCATGGTGGACAGGCTTGCCATAGGTCGCACCCTTAGGGACAGGGCGTTTGTGGCCACCACAGCGTACACAAATCCGATATATGACATAACCTTGCTTGGCCTTGTAGCCCAGCCTGCGCTGTTTATCGGGCCTGGTGGGGCGGGGGGGCCCTGTGGAGCGCAGAGAGCTGGCGGTACTGCCAGCAGCGCACCCTGAGAAGGAAGCGCATCTCATCGGACTGCTTCTTCCTCCATAGCTCCTGGATGTACTTGTAAGCACCCATCTTGGCTTACCTTATGGCTGCAGCCAGATGGAAAGGAGCTATATGAATATTTTTTAAAGGCAGCTAAAAACTGAGGTGATGGACAGAGTTACTGATTGATAATTCATTGGCCAGTAAGAATTTCTTGTCTACTTCTCCCAAGGTCACTCTTCTAGGAGAAGCAGACTCAGATTCAGGTCCAGGCTGTGCCCCTGACTCACAGACTGAGCAAACTACCAGTATTGGGAGAATACTATGGGTATTTTGCTGTGTATAATGTGACCCATGTTTTTGTGTGCATTATACACAGGATTATTATACCCATGATATGTAATCATTATACCCATGTATAACGTGCACCCTTATTTTTCCCTCAAAAATCTGGGCAAAAAAGTGCACATTATACATGGCAAAATATGGGTATTTCCTGTCTTCTGTCTTCAATTTTCCCACTGGACCACAAGAGGGTTGAACTCTGCTTATAGTTCTCAAAGTCTCCCTTAATGGTCCTCCTCAAAAGCTGCCCAGAGTAAATGAAGGCTCTCTTTGAGCCAACCACAGCCCTTCTGAGGTGGCCTCCAGAGTGCCCTTACACACCCTGCCTCATGCTCCAGCTTGGTATATACTTCGTGTGTGTGCATACACATACATGCAATGAAGCCCAGCTATCAGGGACATTTCTGGGATGGACATCCCGAACTGCATTCTCAGTGGACACATCTCTGACTTCATCCTTCTTGACCTCTCAGCCACATCTGCCATTGCTGACTACACCTTTCTCCCTGACACATTCTCTTCCCTTAGCTTTCATGTCACTGTCTTCTCTTGGTTTTCTCCCTTTCTCTGAGTGCTCTTTCCTTCTCAGTGTTGGTTGATGTTTCTTCCTCTGCCCACGCCTTCCCTATTGTTCTTCCTTGAGGTTTTAGGTTGGTCCCTCTTGTCACTCCATACACTCTTCTGCAGCTATCTCATTTTTTTCTCATGGTTTTGAGCACCATCTGTATCTTGGACTGAGATCTCTATCTTGGACTCATATCAACCTGCCTACTGACATGTCTGAGGGCATCTCAGTTCAACATACGCAGAGCTCACCTGCTCTCGCTCCCACCCAGCCTTTGCAAACCCCCTAAGCCTTTCCCGTCGCATACCACTCACTCACTCACCACACTCTATCCTCACTGTTTAAGCAACTACCCTCTCTCTTCTCTCTTTAGCACAGTTCCTGACCCTTATCAGAGTACAGGCAATTAGATGGCAAACATTTTGAGCAATAGCTCCATGCTGTCCCTGGCTAAATCCTATCTGAAAACCAAAGACGAGCAAACAGTTTCCCCTAGAAGTTTAGAGTCCAGCTGAGAATTTTACCATCTCAGTTAGACCTTCCTTCCTTTCGGCATTATCAGCTTTCTTCTGTCCCTTCTAATGTGCAAGAGTCCCCTAGGAAAAATCTTACTTTAAATCCTTATCGACTATTATCTTAGTCATTGGTTAACCAGTAAATACTAACAACTCAGTTTTAAATTAATCCCTCAGTTACCAGACGGCACTTGAATAGTTAATGTTTCATTTTCTACCAACACTTCAGTTATCTTCTAACACTTTACTTGTAAGCTAAATACTTTATTTATTAGGCTGTGTATTAACACTCAGTAATTTGGAAGAAAAAGGGCAGGACATTCTGGGTAGTCATGCCCCAGGCCTATAACTCCTTCAGTGAAAGGTTTTTAAGCAGACTCTGTCCATTGTTCTTGCAGGAGGTTAACACATATTTGAAACTTGGAAGTAATACTCCTCAAAGGTGTAATCACCCTTAAGAAAGCACGTAATCTAGTAATCCAATCCTACCTTGCTTTCTCCCACCATCATGTAATCTTCCTTAAATACCTCATTAATTCCAAATGAAATTAAAAAAATGCAAACTGTTACTCTCCAGAGCATCTGAGATCTTGGTCCCCTACATATGTTGTCAGTTTGGCTCAAATAAACTCATAAAAATTCTCTACAGGTTTGGACTATTCTTACATCAATAGTAGTTTAGCTATTTTCCAAACCATTTTAATTATTAATCTATATTTTAATTGTCTCCTTAAGTCTTATTACTGATTCCTTAGCTATCTGCTATTAGTCTAACAGTAGGGAGTTGCAACCTTCCCCACCATTCTTTTAACTGTGTTTCTGTAAATGCTAACTCTGACTTACAGTAGCACGTTTGAGTAAGAATCCTAGGAACTACAAAAGATAAAGACTCTGACCTTCAGTCATCCTAACTCGGGGAGATTTGCTGACCTTCAACTGTAAAACCAGGATGACACACACCAGACCATCACTTGACCAGTTTTGAGGGCTTTAGGGGAGTAGACTGTGCTGGTCTGCAGGTAGAGAACTTTTCAATCCCCTACCCTTTATCTCTTTGTTCTGCTTTCCCTCTCCCTCCCTATAAAAACCTCTGCCTGCACTGACACATTAAGATGGGCTTTGAGATAAGAGTCCACATCTTCTCAGATTGCTGGCATCTGAATAAATCTCTTTCCTTATCAGCAGCTGGACCTGCATTCAGTTACATTTAGCAAGTCAGGGTAGATTTAGGGTAGATTAGCAAGTCAGAGACCAACAGCTAGGAGTGTGGGGAGGAGGTCACTTCTGGAGATATGATAAAGGCCTTTGTCTTTTGCTGAGCTCTCCTTCCACACTCCCTAACCCACGATTCATTCTCTTTCAACATCAACTGGTCCCAGGTCCTCAGATAAAGGGAGGTCCCATTTAAACTGCTTATTTACTCCTCTGAGTTGGTCTGGAGAGTGGAGCAGGGAGAGTGTGACTATAAGGGGACTTCCTGGAAAATTGTTGGAAGAGGCATTCATTCATTAACAAGTATTTCTGGAGCGCTGATTATGTGTCAGGTTCTTCACTAGGTTCTAGTGGTACATCAGTAAACAACACATGTTCTCCGCTGTCATGGTGTTTAGAGATAGTGGGAAGGCAAACATTAACCAAATCATTACACAATAAATTGTAATATTATATAATTACAATTATGATATGCACCAGGAAGAAGCACAAGGAGCTATGGGTGTGTATGAAAGTGGCAATGGACCTACTCTAGAGAAGTCTTCCCTGAGGAACAACATTTAAGCTGAGAGCTGAAATTTTAATAAGAGTCAGTGGGGGAAAGAAGTGGGGAGGTCCTAAGCACTTGTAGTGTCTCTTGAAAAGACCCTAAGGCAGGAAGACGCTGGACTGCATGGAGCCAGTGCTGTCTGGTGAGAGGTATGCAAGGACCAGCTCATTCAGGACCTTGTGAAATGCACATAAGAAATGCTGGTGAACAAACTGCAACAATACAGATGACGTATTATAGAACTATACCCTTGAAACCTGTATAACTTTATCAGCCAATGTTGCAGCAATAAATTTAATAAACTTTATATTTAAAAAAAAAAAGAGCAGTGAACTGACCTCACATGACAGAGCTTGTTTTCAGTCCCAAATCTTAAGGGCATAATAAACCCCAGGGCAGAAGCAGACCTGAACTACTGATAAGAAGTACGCTGCTCTAGAGTCTGCCTGGAGGGCTAGTCACCAGTGGAGACACCTGTGGAAAGCAGACAGAGCCCTGGCTCCAGCAAGGCTAGCCTGGGGATTGCTGGAGGGGATTGCCAAAGGAGCTGCTGGCTTAATTCCTGGGCCCCACCCAGAAATATTATACTGCAGGTGGTCAAAGGCATTCAAGAAATGCTGCCTTAGGTATAACAAAACCTCTGCAGCTTCCCTACAGAGAGGTTCCCTCTCCTCCCTATATCTCTGTGAATCCCTGCATCTTAGCCCTCACCTGATTTTTACCACTTTGTGTCAGGATAGAGACTGGGCAGCAACAACAAAAACTCAAAGTAAACACAGTCTCAAATAAAGTATAAATTTCTTTATGCCCTATCTAAAAGTTGGACCCTTTATCTGCTCTATGAATTAGTCAGGGGTCCAGGCTTACAGCTCTGCCATCCGTAGAATATTGCCAACATCTGCATGATCCAAGATAGCTGACTACCTCCATCCTATTCCTTCAAGGGCACTACATCACCTTATACTGGTAAGGAGATTTAGTCACATAGCCATTTAGACACAAGAATCACTGAGAAATAAAGTTTTTATTCTGTATGGCCATGAGCCCTGATGAAAACTGGGGGTTTCATTAACATAGAAGAAGAGGAGAAAGATGTTGGGAGAGCAGGGACAAATAGCCATCTCTAACCCACATCTTAACATCTTTCAAAGCTCTCCCCTTTTCCTTCTTCCTGCTTCCATTATTCTAATTCAGGATTCATCATCCTTCTAGCTCATCTCCTTGGCCCCCACCTCCTCCTCTAATCCATCCTCAACATCACAAGTTGAAAGATATTCCAAACAGCAATCCAAGCATATTATCTCTCTGCTCCAATGTGCTTCCCAACCTTGTCTTTGGAATAAAGGCTTGGTTCCTTAACGTCATTCAATGTCTTTGTGTCTCATCCTCCTTTGTTTGCCATATTCTCTTTCACTCCTCCTAATAGGGGTTTAAGACTTGGGGAAATTTAACTTAAGGTAAATAGTCATAAATCTAGCAAGTAATGTGTATGCTAAGTTTTTGTTTCAGCAACTACAGATAAGGCCCATCCTGGCACCTAAATTTTAAGCAGTTGACCTCCTGGGTCATTGACTGGGGATTACCTCATCTGGAGACTTCTGTACTAGGAAGAAGCAAGCGACTACCCTTCCCCCTTGGAGGCAACTGTTGAATTTCAAAGGCTTTCACTGACACCTTGTTTGCCCTCCCCCAACCCCCTTATAAAAGATCTGGCCAGGAAAGAAAGAGTGAGATGGTTCGTTAGGGTATGAACCCCCCATCTTCTCGGATCGCCGGCCATCTGAATAAAGCACCTATAAAAGATTCAATCACTGTCATTGCTTATTGGACTTGGTAGTGACAGGCAGCCCGAACGCCGGTGTCTTTTCCCGTTACACTTCCTTCTGTTGCATAAGTAGAAATTCTCCTCCTTTCCATGATATTGCATTGCTGTGCACCTTATCTCTGTTGTATTCTTTGAGCATAACAAATGCCTGATTCATAATAGGTATTCAAAGGGCATTTATCTATGTCTGTTTCCCAATGTTCCAGGGACTGTCGGAGCCCCCTGCATCAGCTAAGTTCCTCCTGAAAGGCTCAAATCCTCCCAAGGAGGGGGTGACCAATCCCAGTGAGGTGGGAGCGCCCAGTCAAAAGGCCCCTTCCTCTAATCCCTAGGAATAGGCGTGCTCCCTTCTGATCACAGGAGCAGTTGGGCCCACTCATCATTTGCCAGAGGGAGTCCCACAGGGCCACAACTGTACTTGGTATTTGTGACATTTTGGAACATATTAAAAAATTATTTGTTGCTTCTCTGAAATTCGAATTTAACTAGCCATCCTGTATTTTATCTGTCAACCCTACTGCCATGCCATAGGGAGTTGAACTAGATAGCCTGGGTCTAGGATCTTTCCAATTCTAAGAAACAGATTTTAACTCTTCTGATTTGCCTTGTTCCTCTCAATGAAAGCAGAAACTCTTCTAAGGACTAAAGTGGAAGAACTGAGTTAACAGCCTAATCAACATAACAGATGACAAGACTGCCTTACTAGCTGTGTAACCTTGGGGCAGTCACTAACCTCCCTGAATCTTCACCCCTTCATCTAGCTAATAAAAAGAAGCCAAGATTTTACTTCATATATTCTGGGCCCTGTGCTAGCCACATCCATCTATGTGTTCTCTCACCTGGAATATTCAGACAAACTAATGTATAAGAAGGCACTTTGTAAGTACAAATGGGCTGTAATAAATATGGAATAGTATTAGCATTAGAGTAATGCTGTCTGCAGTTGATTTCCTGACCCTGAGGGGGAAAGAAGCTTCCCTAGCTTGTTCATATTGTAGAGGAAAAACACTGTGCAGGACTCTAGAGGGTAGAGCAGTGGTTCTTAAGGGTGATTTGGCTCATTAAGGGACATTTGGCAATGTCTGAAGACATTTTTGCCTGTCACAGTGAGAGATGGCAGCGAATGGGCCAAGGACAGGGAGGCTGATAAACATCCTGCAGTGCACAGGACTGTCCCCTACTGCAAAAAATTATCTGCCTCAAAATGTCAAAGGTTAAGAAATCCTGGTCTAGAGTGTTGCAAACAGGATTCACATCCCAGCGCTGCCACTTAGCAGCTGAATGACTCACGGGCAAAGTATTTTACCTCTCGGGGCCTCACCACCTTCCTCTGGGGTGTCTAAAATATCAATAGTACCTACCTCATAGTCCTATTCTGATGACTAAATGACAGTATACCCATGAAGCACTGCAGGGCCTAATAACAGTAAATATTTAGTAAATAATAGTAGTTCTTGTAGTCATTTGGGTATTACTGTCACCATTTAAAAGACAGAAAATTGAGGCCCAGAGGGGAACAGGCTTGCCCAAGATCTAGAGAAAAAGTCCTAGTCATGGGCTGACAAAGCTCATTAAGAGTCTTCTGTACCAAATGACATGATACTGTGTACAGAGAACCCTAAAGATTTCACCAAAAAGCTACTAGAACTGATAAATAAGTTCAGTAGAGTAGAGGATATAAAATAAATATCCAGAAGTTAGTTGCATTTTTATACACCAATAATGAACTACCAAAAAGGGGAACTAAGGAAATAATCCCATTTACACTTGCATCAAAAAATAAAAATAGAAAATAAAATACCTAGGAACAAATTTAACCAAGGATGTAAAGACCTGTAGACCTATATTCAGAAAATTATAAGACACTGAAAAAAGAAACTGAAGAAGATACAAATAAGTGGAAGCATATAACATAACACGGATAGGAAGAATTAACATCATTAAAATGTCCATACTACAAACAGCAATCTATAGATTCAGTGCAATTCCTGTCAAGCTACCAATGGCATACTTCACAGAACTAGAACAAATATTCCAGAATTTTATATGGAACCAAAAAGACCTCAAATAGCCACAGCAATTGTTTTTATTTATTTTAATTATATTTTATTGATTATTCTATTACAGTTGTCCTGATTTTCCCCCTTTGCCCCACCTGACCCAGCACCACCCCCTCCCTCAGGCAATCCCTACACCATTGTTCACGTCCAGGGGTCATACATATTTGTTCTTTGGCTACACCATTTCCTGTGTTGTACTTTACATCCCCATGGCTATCCTGTACGTACTTATTTGTACTTCTTAGTCCCCTCACCTCTTCACAAATTCCCCACACTCCCTTCCCATCTGGCAACCATCAAAATGCTCTCTGTATGCATGACTCTATCCCTGTTCTTGTTTGCTTAGTTTGTTTTTTAGATTCAATTGTTGATAGATTTGTACTTTTTTGCCATTTTATTGCTCATAGTTTTGGTCTTCCTCTTTTTCTTAAAGCCAGGATGACTAAACCAGGATGATGCACACCAGACCCTCACTTGCCTTATCAGAATAGAGTGTGCTAGTTTGCATGTAGAGAACTTTACAACCCCCTCCCTTGATCTCTTTGCTCTGTTCCCCTCTCCCTCCTCATAAAAACCTCTGTTTCCACTGAGAGGTGGAGATGGGCTTTGGGATATGAGTCCCCTATCTTCCCAGGCAGATGGACTTTGAGATGAGACAAGAGTTCCCCCACTTCCCAGGGGATGGGCTTTGAGACAGGAGTCCCCCATTTTCCAGGTGGCCGGCATCTGAAGAAACCACTTTCCTTAAATCAGTACCTGCCTCTTGAGTATTGGCTTTTGTAGCTGCAGGCAGCCAGACCTGCATTCAGTTACAGAATCACACTATCTGATATCAAACTATATCACGTCATAGTAATCAAAACAGTACGGTACTCACATAAAAACAGACATATAGATCAATGGAACAGAATATAGACAGTCCAGAAATAAATCCCATGCCTTATGGCCAATTACTATTTGACAAAGGAGGCAAAAAAAACATACTGTACAATGGGGTAATGATAGTCTATTTAATAAATGGTGTTAGGAAAATTGGACAGATATGTGCAAAAAAACAAAACAAAACAAAACAAACTATATCATCTTCTCACCCCATACACAAGAATAAGTCAAAATGGATTAAAAGCTTATGTCAGACTCAAAACCATAAAACATAGGCAGTAAAATCTCAGATATTTTGTAGCAATACTTTTTCAGATGTATCTTCTAGGGCAAGGGAAGCAAAAGAAAAAATAAACAAATGAGACTACATCAAACTGAAAAGCTTTTTCACAACAAAGGAAACCATCAACAAAATGAAAAGACAACTCACTGAATGGGAAAACATATTCACCAATGATACATCTCGTAAGAGGTTGATAAAGAGCTCATAAAATTCAACACCAAAATAACAAACAATCCAATTTAAAAATGGGCAAAGGACCCAGATAGACACTGCTTCAAAGAGGACATACAGATGGCCAATACACATATGAAAAGATGCTCACGTACTAATCGTCAGAGAAACGCAAATTAAAACCACAATGAACCCTGGGCAGTGTGGCTCAGTTGGTTGGAGTGTCATCCCATGTACCAGAAAGTTTCAGATTCAATTCCCAGTCAGGACACATACCTGAGCTGTGGATTCAATCCCCAGTCAAGACACGCACAGGAGGCAACCAATAGATGTTTCTCTCTCACATTGATGTCTCTCTCCTTCCTTACTCTCTCTAAAATCAATAAATGCATCCTCATGCAAGGATTTAAAAAACCATAATGAGATACCACTTCATACTTGTCAGAAAGGCTATCAATAAATCAACCAAAAACAAGTGTTGGCAAGCATGTGACAAAAAGGGAACACTTGTGCAACGTTGGTGGGAATACAGATTGGTGCAGCCATTGTGGAAAGCAGTATGGAGTTAATACTTCAAAAAATTAAAAATGAAACTTCCTTATGACCCAGCGATTCCACTTCTGGGACTATATCTGAAGAAACCCAAAACACTGATTCAAAAGAATATATGCACCCCTATGTTCATTACAGCATTATTTACAATAGCCAAGATTTGGAAGCAGCCCAAGTGCCCATCAGTAGATGAGTGGATAAAAAGCTATGGTACATTTGTATGACAGAATACTACACAGCCATAAAAAAAGAAGGAAATCTTACCTTTTGCAATAGCATGGAGGGACCTGGAGAGTATTGGGCTAAATGAAATAAGCCAGTCAGAGAACAACAAATACCATATGATTATGATTCCACTTATATGTGAAATCTAATTAACAAAATAAGCAAAATAGAAACAAACTCATTGATACCTTGGACTAAAAGAAGGTAGAGGTTTGGGAGTCTGGGTGAAAAAGGTGAAGGGACTAAGAAAAAAAAAAACAGGCCCTGGCTGGCGTAGCTCAGTGGATTGAGCGCGGGCTGGGAACCAAAGTGTCCCAGGTTCGATTCCCAGCCAGGGTACATTCCTGGGTTGCAGGCCATGACCCCCAGCAACCGCACATTGATGTTTCTCTCTCTCTCTCTCTCTCTCTCTCTCTCTCTCTCTCCCTCCCTCCCTCCCTTCCCTCTCTAAAAATAAATAAATAAAATATTTTAAAAAAAGAAAAAAAACAACAACTCATAGACAGACAACAGTATGGTGATCACCAGAGGGAAAGGGGGATGGGGGAAGTAGAAGAGAGTAAAGAGGGAATAAATGGTGATGGAAGGAGACTTGGTTTGGGGTGGTGAACACACAATACAACATATAGATTTTGTATTATAGAACTGGGCACTTGAAACCTAAATAATTTTATTAACCAATGTCACCCCAGTAAATTCAAATTTTTTTTAAAAAAGAGTCTTCTGTAGACAAAGGCTGCACTTTTCTTATGTGTAAACCTAGCATGAGACACAATCCTTGCTCTCAGCAAAGTGAAAGGAAGAAGAGGAGTAACCTTTACTGAGTGCTCACATGCCTATATCTCATCCTTATGAGATAAGTACTGTAACTTCTATTTTATAGATCAGGCTAAGTGAGAAGTACAGTGTCCCAGCAATCAGTTGCCAAGTAGAAATTAGAATCTAGGCTAATCTGGTACCAAGTCCTTGCCTTTCCCTCTGTCCTCTGCTTCCTGCATTTCAGTAACACTCTGGCAGGGAAAGGGGAGGTTTAGGGTTGAGACACTGATACTAGGAGAGGGCCATTCACTCCAGGGTGCAGAAGCCTTGGAATAAATTCCATAAGTGGATGATATCAGGCTGAAAAAGAAATGTGAACATGAAAAATGCTTAATAACATGGAAGTGATGGACTCGTGTTAAGACCAGAGCAGGAGACAGGCCTTGTCTTCAGTGTAAAGCTACACCAGGTCAGGCGAAGGGGCACTTTTTTTTCTACTTTGCACAAAGGAACAAAGCAGCACAAAGCAGCAGCCCTGTCTTGAGAACCAGGCCCTTGCCTCGGGACCATGAAACCAGGATGAAGCAGGTACAGCCTCTGACTTACAGGGTGAGTCCTGTGGTATCTGTGAGATGACGGCATGCGGAAGGTGCTCAGTGAATGGTACAGGTACCAGCATTCAGAAGGTGCGCAGTGAATGGTACAGGTACCATCAAGACAGCAGATGCGTCAAGAAAGAATAAGTGGTCACAGAAAGGCTTCCTGCTGGAAGGGTTCCTTTAAGCTGGGTCTTGAAGGGTGGAAAGGATGTAGATAAGCAAAAGTCACAGGGAGTGGGTGTTTCTTTCCCAACTCTCCCTGAGAAGACAGGCTACCTTAGTGTAGAGGGCACTGTTCTGAGGGCTGCTCAGTGGGTTTCAGTTTTGGCTTTCCAAGTGCCAGGCTTTGGCTCTTCCTACTGCCCTGATGCAGAGAGGGAAAGTGATCTGCCTAAGGTCAAACCACAGGTGACTGGAACTTATGACTGGAACATCCTTGGGTGAGTTACTTCACCTCTTTGGGTCCAGCTTTCCTATCAGTAAAGCGGGTATAAAATTGTGTGTGTGTGTGTGTGTGTGCGCGCGCGCGCGCATCTTGGAGACTCCATATCAAACTAGTAAGATATTTCTGTGTGGAGAGATTATGGGTGATTTTTAAATTTTTTTCTTTGGTTTATCTGTATTCTCTGATTTGTTGTTTTATAATGAATGTGTATTTACTTATTTTTTAATAGAGAGAGTTATATTGCATAGGGTTGTGAGGACTAAAAGAGATAATAAAAAGCACAGCATAAATCTCTACTTCGCAGTGTGTCCTCCATGAATATGAATTCTCCTTGCTTATCCTTCTCTTATACTTTTCTTTCCTTCTGGTGTTAGAGACTCTGGCGCCCAACCTCAGCTGGGGAGGTAGGAATGGGTGGTACAGGACTCTGATTTCAGCTACTGGCTGTGCAGCTTTGAGTAAACATCACTTAACCTCCACCAGTCTCAGTTACCTTATCTGCAAAATGGTAAGAATAACACCTACCCAAAAGGAAGTTTTCAAGGACTATATGACATACAAGATGGGAAACTGTGTGGCACATAATAGGTCTGCAATAAGTGTCTGCAGGGAGAAGTGTGATGCATGTGATGAAGCATTGGAATAGTAGCTAGACCAGAAGAGGTAGACGATTTTAGCATAGATTCCACAGAGCGAAAAAGTGTGCATGGATAGAGATCACAGTGAGAGGAGGGGAAGCATGAACTTGGATTTTCACTAACATCTGACTGAAATTTAGCATTTCCTTCTATCATGCATATAAGCAACAAATCACAGCAGTGATTTTGGCACCAGTAGAAATCATAGATATTTCCACATTGCATTACAATAGTGACGTCTTGAAATACTCATTCACCACCTCGAAATTACAATAGGTTATCAGAGCAGTGAACCTATTCTAGATCTTGTTATTTAAGGTGTTTAAAAAGAACTAAATCACAAAAGAAATATTTTTATATGATTCTATATAATTGATATCCCTTGTATTCCAAAGTAATTTACTCTTTGTAGTTAAAAAAAGTATTCTTCTGAATAGTGGTCCGTAGTCTTCATCAGACTGTCAAAGAGGATCCTTGGCTAGACAGACATGGGTACCAGTCCTGCCTGGACCATAGATTCCTGTGTGGCATTGAGCTTTGTAGGTCTCTCAGGGACATAATCATCCTAGCTTGACTCACCCACAGGGTTGTTGGGAGGAACAAATTAATTCTTGGCTGGTAAAGGACTTCAGAAACTGCTGGCAGCTTCCCAATTTTACTAAAAAGCCAGAGTAGAGTGCTATCTACTTCCCAGTTGAATCCCATGTCCCCAGGAGTGCTCTCTCCTTTCCACAAGATTCTACCACTCCTCTTTACTCTCTATCTGATAAATACAGAGGCCAAAATGCACCTTCATTAGAGTACACTACCCAGCCTGCACCATCTGGGAAACTCCAGGGCCAGCACACCCAGTGGACAGCTACAGACCACATAGGAGCATCACCACCCTGCCCCTGCACAGTTGATCTTCCACAGAGGGTGGAGGTTGGTGGTCAGTGGTTACAACCAATCCTTGCAGCTGATTGACCTGGGTAAATCCCTCCCATTGACCTGCCAATAGCAACCAAGGTTCAACTACAAGAGGAGGGTATACTGGGCCCACACAAAGGGCACACTTCAACTATTCAGTTTGGGAGATAGGTAGAGAAGGCTGTGTCACTGGCCCTACAGGACACCTACTACATTAAGCCATACTACCAAGACAGGGAGTCAAAGCAGCTCTATCTAATTAATACACAGAAACAAACACAGAGAGGCTGCCAAAATGAGGAGACAACAAATCACTGCCCAAATGAAAGAACAGATCAAAACTCCAGAAAAAGAACTAAATGAAATGGAGATAAGCAATCTATCAGAAGCAGAGTTCAAAACACTGGTTATAAGGATGTTCAAGGAACTCATTGAGGACCTCAACAGCATAAAAAAGATCCAGTCAGAAACAAAGAATACACTAATTGAAATAAAGAACAATTTACAGGGAAACAACAGTAGAGTTGATGAAGTCGAGAATCAAATCAATAATTTGGAACATAAGGAAGAAAGAAACAACCAATCAGAACAAAATGAAGAAAAGAGAGTCCAAAAAAAACGAGGATCGTATAAGCAGTATCTGGGACAACTTCAAGAGGTTCAACATTTGCATCATGTAGAGGGAGAAGAGAAAGAGCAAGAAATTGGAAATCTACTTGAAAAAATTAAAGGAAACTTCCCTAATTTGGTGAAGGAACTAGACATACAAGTCCAGGAAGCACAGAAAGTCCCAAACAAGAGGATGCAAAGAGGCCCACTTGAAGACACGTCATAATTAAAATGATGAAGGTTAAATATAAATAAAGAATCTTAAAAGCAGCAAGAGAAAAGAAGTTAGTTACCTAGTGGGGAGTTCTCATAAGACTGTCAGCTGATTTCTCAAAAGAAACTTTGCAGGCTAGAAGGAATTGACAAGAAATATTCAAAGTGATGAAAAGTAGGGACCTACAGCCAAGATTGTTCTACCCAGCAAAGCTATCATTTAGAATCAAAGGACAGATAAAGAGCTTCCCAGACAAGAAAAAACTAAAAGGAGTTCATCTTCACCAAACCATTATTATATGAAATGTTAAAGAGACTTATTTAATAAAAAGAAGATCAAAACTATAAACAATAAAATGGCAAAAATTACAAATCTATAAACAATTGAATCTAAAAAACAAACTAAGCAAACAAGAACAGAGACAGAATCATGGATACAGAGAGCATTTTGATGGTAACAAGATGGGAAGGGAGTGTGGGGGAATGCATGAAGAGATGAGGGGATTAAGAAATACAAATAAGTAGGTACAGAATAACCATGGGGATGCAAGTACAGTATAGGAAAAGAGTAGCCAAAGAACTTAGATGCATGACCTGTGGACATGAACGATGGTGTGGGGATTGCCTGGGGGGGGGGGGGGTGCTGGGTGGAGGGGTCAAAGGGGAAAAATCAGGACAACTGCAATAGCATAATCAATAAAATGTAATTTAAATATAAAAGTTCACTGGTGAAGATGCGCTGTGAGAGCAAGGCCTTGAAAACGAGGCAAACCCTGGTTAAAATCCCATGGGCCTGAGGGCCAGGGGAACACGACTTCTCTCTGACCCTTAGCACTCATTTATAAAATGCTTTTGAAAACCCCTCCTCCTCTGGGTTGTTGGTAAGGTTAATCATCCCATACTGGCCCTGCTGGCTAGTATGGTCGCCTGCTGGCGTCCTGCACTCGCCTGACACTGACCTGAGATTCCCAGTGTCCAGCACAGTTACTTGCACCAGGCGGTGCTCAAACAAGACGTGGAATCCACGCTTCTATTCCCGCCCTGCCACCCTGGACATGAGTTGTCCCTCTGAGCATCCAGCTCTCTCTGTGCAAACCCTGAGAATGCAGTAGGGCCGGTGGGGGCAGTGCCTACAGGGACGGCCCCGCCCCCGACAGCTCTCGGGGCAGCTCCCCGCTCACAGCTCCACGGAGTCGCCCCCAACCCCCGCGCCCGCGCTTGGACGCCCGCTCCCTCCTCCTTCCCCCCGCTGTCCACTCCCACCACTCCTCCATCCTCCTCCTTCTCCTCTCCCTCCTCCGCCTCCCTCCGTGCGCCCCTGTCCGCGTACCTGTTCAACTCTCTTGGCCCTCGGGGACTCTAGGTTTCTAACCGGGGCGTCTCCGCGCCTCTCCTCTCGTCTCTCTCTCTCTCTCTGGTCTCTATATGTCTCTCTGCTCATCTCTGCCTATCTCTGTCTCTGTCTTCCCAGAGCTCAGTTCCGTCTCCGCCCGTGTCCTCCTACCTCCGGCCGGCCGGTGGCCGGAGGTGGCGGCGGGGCCCCCCCGCGCCAGGCACAATGAGTGGCGCCTGCACGAGCTACGTGAGCGCTGAGCAGGAGGTGGTGCGTGGCTTCAGCTGCCCGCGCCCGGGGGGCGAGGCGGCCGAGGTCTTCTGCTGCGGCTTCCGCGACCACAAGTACTGCTGCGACGACCCGCACAGCTTCTTCCCCTACGAGCACAGCTACATGTGGTGGCTCAGGTACCGGCACTGGCCCCTTATCCCACCTAGAACCCCAGTCCAGTCTTAACCCTCTTGCCCCACCTCAGCCAGGCCTCGAGCTAAACCCTCAGTTCTCATCCAAGTGCCCACCCTACCCACTTTTTAACCCCTGGGGCCCAACACTGACATTTGCTCCCACCCCATCACCAACCCAACTCCCTCTGCAAGCCCTTCTCAGCTCCACTCTCACATTCTGGTCCTGCTTCCAACTACTGTTCAGATGCAGTCCTGAACCTCCCACCCCAACTCCATCCTGAAAAACCTTCACTCCATCCCCACTCCCAGCGTCATCTTCCAGCACCCTCAACCCAACCCCCAAATACACACCAACACTCTGCCTGACAGCTAACTCCCATGTACCAGTGTTCACAGGAAACCCAGACTCCACCCTCATCCAAGTGCCCACCAAGATCCCCTTCCTCACTCGTGACTTACCCCAGTAGGATCTCAGCCCTTACTCTATCACCAGCCCAACCTCCCCTCAGTAATGCCTGCAGTCCCACCTCAGCTCTCCTTCCCCACCCTGACTGCAAACATTCTATAGACGTACATGCAAACCTCTGCTTCAAGCTTTAATTCTCACCTAATACTACATTCCACCTCAGCCCCATCCTCAGCCCAGCCTCAGCTCTTTCCCCCTGATATTCAGTCGCCTCTTACTGAGCACTTAAGCTTTTCTAGGCCCTATGGTGAGTGCTGGGGAGGTACTACACTCCTGAGCTCAGACAGAAGACCAAGAGATCGGAGCTACTTCCAAGTTCATCATGAGACTATGGCATAATGCCACAGTAGAAGCCAGCTCAGGCTGTATTAATCGAGTGATTTGGGTGAATATCTACCCACAAGTCCTCAGTTTCCTCACTTGTTCAGGGAAGGGGGTGGTTAGGCCATTGCTGACATTCCTAGAACCTCATTGTAGGGATGAGAGGGCAATTGGCTGCAGTCTCTCTCCATCTCCAAAGGCTTCACCCAGAAAGTAGCACTTGACCCTGGAACCTAACCGGCATTTTTGCCGATTCTCTGAGAAAAGAGAATCGGCAAAAATGGAGCGGGCCATCTCAGTAGACAATAATTTTCCTGTCCCTGGAAGTACCTGACCAGAGGCTGCATCCCCTCTGAATGGGAGAAGACAGCTTGCCACTAAAACTTCTCTGAGCCTTTGTCTTTTTATCTATCAAATGAGGAGGATGATAAGTCATTGCCTTGACTCCTGACTAGGGCAAGGACCAAATGAGATAAAGAGGTGAAATCAGCCTGGCGTATGCCCCTGACAATTATAGATATTATTTCTTTTTCTAAACAGTTCAAACCATAATTCTAAAGGACTTTTAGATGACCAGGTTTTCAGAGTCTGCACATTCAGCTGCTATCTGTAACCCAGAGGAATACATTAATTTATTTTCGGTTCATTCATATTTTCATTCATTTGTTATATTGCCTTTGCCTTGTGCCAGGTTCTATACTAGGCACTGGGGACACAGAATCAATTATTCCCGGCCCCTCAGGAGCTCACAGTGCACTCAAAGAGAGATGACATGCACCTACAGTACGAAAATGGAGCTTTTGTTTAAGACGCACTCTGTACTGAGCACTGGGATGGGTGCTGATGTACAATGGAACTTACTTCCCTTCGAGGTGTAGGGACAACGTGGAGCTTTGGGACTGACTAGAGCCCCGTCCAGACCTTGCCTCTGTCACTTAGTAGCTATGTGAATTCAGGCAAATTATGTCCAAATCTCTCTTTTCATCGTTAAAATGGCAATAGTAATACCTGTCTTATGGAATTGTTGCAGGATTTGGTGAAGTGTGCATGTGAAAGTGACTGGTACATGTTGCAGATGTTCACTGAAAGGGAGCTCCCCTCCCCTGCTTCACAGGTGGGGAAGGTGCAGCTCGGAGTATGCAAGGGAATTGTCCAAGATCTTCTAGGAATGTCGCAGTAGACTGAGATCCAGGTCCACCCAAGGGCCAGATGCATTCATACATTTGCAATCCTGGCATGTTTTCTCTCCATTTTACACATAAGGAAACTTGAAAGCCATTAAGTTGCTATCAGGGAGTGCCCCAAGCCCAGGCTTGTCCTGCTGCACAACTGTCTAAATCTGAGCCTGGCTCTCTTATAACATGCTCTATTCAGATCATTTGAAAAAAACAAAAACAAACAAAAACAAAAAAACTTAATGATCTTGTCTTCTGGACACTGTTCTAGCCCTTGGAAACATAGAAATGAGTAACCCCCTCAGCACCCAGCCAGAACCCCAACCCTCTACTACCACCCTCTTCCCTATACACCCTAGTGGTCCCTCCAGTACTGCCACGGAGTACTTTAGTGGCTTAGACAGTGAGGTAGTGATTCGTTAGGGTGAGCTCCGAGGTCACATCACATGCCAGTGTTGTCCCATCCTATTACCCCAAGGGCAGGCTAGTTCCTTTGTCCCCAGACAGATCATCTGAGACAGCACCCACTTCCTTACCGACCACTGATCTGAGATATATCCCCACAGCTCTCTCACCGACTCTTCAAAGGACCCTACTTTTAGAGGGTCCTTTCTATCCAGGTGGTCATAGATGTCCCTTGTAAGGGGTGGGGTCCTAACTTGAGTAGAGGTCTCCCAGCCAAGAGCCTTACAAACAGTCAGTGTATCTCAAAAGAGGAAATAACATTTCAAGAACTAATAAGTACTACATGGTTTATGCAGAAAATGTAGAAAGGACAGGAGAAATTAAAAAGGAAAGAAATCATGAGAGACCTAGTGTCTGAGCTTGGATTCCCCCAAAAACTTGGAGACAAGGATCTAAAGAAAGATAGTTTATATGGAAATCAATCCTAGAAATCTAGTGGAGCGTGGGGAACTAAGGGTGGAGAAGGGAAGGAACTAATGATGGTGTTACCAAGCAAGTCACCACCAAGGGTCACCAGAGTTTAAACTTGCTGAACTCTGCCAGCCAGTGTAGAACCTACACCTCAAAGTCATTCCAACTAAGGGCCAGGAAGCTGGGTGTTTACATATCAATTTCTGTTAGTCATTGGTTGTGTGCTGGTGTGAGAAGGCAGGCATTAATTTTCTTGCCCTTCTGACCTGCTCACTGTGCAGTTTGTGTCTGTTCTGGGCCTGAGAAAGCCCTAAGGCAAAAAGATACAAGTGCTGGCATTTTAAACTCTGGCCAGAATATTTTACAATTATAATCCTAATGGGACATGGACAGGACATCCACACCCTGGGCTATACCTAGTAACAGCCTGTTAGCATTTGGGGGCATTTCCATTCAAACCTTACAGAATTATGCACCTATTTGTGTTCATTTGAGTTGCAATTATGCAATATATTTAGTAGTATGTTCTGCTCCTTTAACATTCTCTCATCTAAATTTAGTCTTGATCTTAAATATTATTTGAAAAAAATGTTTTTAAGGGCTCTATGCTATTCCATTGCATCCATTGTGGGGCTGTCCAATAATTTATTTAGCCATGGTAATACAGACTCTCCAAAGCTCTAAGGTGTTTCTGTTCAGTGGTAATTAGCCATCAGCTAGCTGGGTGTGAAATGTGACACAAATGGCAAGGGCAGGAGTCTGGGTCAGGGAGAGGGGTGGGCAAAAAAACTGAAGAAGTAGTATGCCATATAGTGATTTATAAGATATTTGGTCTTCATTCACAGTTCCTGGCTCACAACTCCCAAAACCCTTGGAATTTCTTAAGTGTTGAGAACAATAAAGGTGTCTTTTGGGCCCCCATCAAAGGTGGGATGTGGTTGCCAGGAAACCCAACCATGTGATTAGAGGTTTGGAACCTCCAGTCCCCCATCCCTTCCTGACCTCAGGGAGAGAGGCTGGATATTGAGTTCACTTGTGAATGGCCAACGACTTACTCAATCATGACTACATAATGAAGCCTTCCCAAAACCTAAAAGGATAGCAGTTGGTCCTTTTTTTTTTTTTTTGGAGAGCTTCCATGTTGGGGAACCAGAAAGCTTTCATGTGCCACCAGGCCCCAAGCTCCACAGAAGCTCTTTTGCTCCTCTGTTCTTGACCTTGCCCTATGTATCTCTGCATCTGGCTGTTGATTCAAATCCTTTAGTATCCTTTACTTTTTTTAAATATATTTTTTATAGATTAAGCTATTACTGTTGTCCCATTTTTTCCTCACCTTTAATCTCCTTTGTCCTGGACCACCCCTCCCACCAGCATTCCCCCTGCTTAGTTCATGTCCATGGGTTGTACATATAAGTTATTTGGCTTCTCCATTTCCCGTACTATTCTTAACCTCCCCCTGTCTATTTTCTACCTACTAATTATGCTTCTTATCCCTGTACCTTTTCCTCCATTCTTCTTCATTTCCCTCCCCTCTGATAACCCTCCATGTGATCTCCATTTCTGTGATTCTGATCCTGTTCTAGTTGTTTGCTTAGCTGGCTTTTGTTTTTGTTTCCTTTAGGTTTAGTTGTTGATAATTGTGAGTTTGCTAAGATTTTACTATTCATAGTTTTGATCATCTTTTTCTTAGATAAGTCCCTTTAACATTTCATTTAATAAGGGCTTGGTGATGATAAACTCCTTTAACTTGACCGTATCTGGGAAGCACTTTATCTGCCCTTCCATTCTAAATGATAGTTTTGCTGGATAGAGTCATCTTGGATGGAGGTCCTTACTTTTCATGACTTTGAATACTTCTTTCCAGCCCCTTCTTGCCTGCAAGATTTCTCTTGAGAAATCAGCTAATAGTCTTATAGGAACTCCTTTGTAGGTAACTGTCTTCTTTTCTCTTGCTGCTTTTAAGATTCTATCCTTGTCTTAAATCTTGGGTAATATAATTATGATGTGCCTTGGTGTGTGCTTCCTTGGGTTCAACTTCTTTGGGACTCTCTGAACTTCCTGGACTTGCATGTCTATTTCTTTTGCCAAATTGGGGAAGTTCTCCTTCATTATTTTTTCAAGTAAGTTTTCTTGTTCTTCCTCTTCTCCTCCTGTCACCCCTATGATTTGGATGTTAGAATGTTTAAAGTTGTCCCAGAGGTTCCTAAGCCTCTCCTCATTTTTATGAATTCTTGTTTCTTCATTCTGTTCTGGTTGAATGTTTATTTCTTCCTTCTGCTCCAAATCATTTATTTGAGTCCCAGTTTCCTTCCCTTCACTGTTGGTTCCCTATATATTTTTCTTTATTTCACTTTGCATAGCCTTTACTTTTTCCTCTATTTTGTAACCATACTCAACCATTTCTGTGAGCATCCTGATTACCAGTGTTTTGAACTCTGCATATGATAGTTTAGCTATATTTTCATCACTTAATTCTATTTTTGGAACTTTGATTTGTTCTTTTATTAGGGCCATATGTTTTTGTCTCAACACAGCTGTTATGTTGTAAGGGGTCAAGCCTTAGGTATTCACCATGGTGGGGCAACCCATGGCACTGTGTTGTGATGCTGTAAGTAGGGGAGGGGTCAGAGAGGGAACAATGCTGCTTGCTTGAGTCTCTGTCAGTTTTCAGTCACTTCCCCCACTACCCACAAGCAAATTGGGCCATCTGGTACTGATTCCCGCATAGGTGGGTTTGTGTATGTTCCAGGACCCTGTGGGTCTCTCCAATGAACTCTCCTGTGAGGCTAGGAGTTTCTCCTGCTGCCACAACCCCCACAGGTTTTTTCAGTCAGAGGTTTTGAGGCTTTATTTCCCAGTGCTGGAACCCTGGGTTGTGCAGACTGTCTCACTCCTCATTTGTTCCTTTTGATTTATCTGCAGGCAAATGTGAGAACACTCAGTGTGCCAGCTGCTGCCTTGTCGTGTGTTCTCTCTGCCCCAAATGCTGCTCTCCATCCTTCCTGCTGGTCTCCACCCTTCCTTCTGATCTGGATGAATATTTTTCTTTAACTCCTTGGTTGTCAGACTCCCATACAGTTAGATTTTCTGGCAGTTCTAGCTATTTTTTGTTCTTTAGATTTGTTATTGTCCTTCTTTTGGTTGTGCAAGGAGGCAAAGTATATCTACCTACACCTCCACCTTGGCCAGAAGTCCAATATCCTTATAATAAATCAGTAATCTAGTGAGTGAACAATTTTTCTTGAGTTGTGTGAGCCATGATAGCAACATAATGGAACCCAAGGAGGGGGTTAATGGGATCTCCAATCTATAGCTGGTTGTTCAGCAGCACAGGTAAGAGCCTGGACTTGCAGCTGGTGTCTGAAGTGTGTATATGTGCTGGGGAGGGGGCAGTCTTGTACAGCTGAACCCTTCCTTAACCTGTGGAATCTGATTCTATCTTGGGTAGATCATATCAGAATTGAGTTGAATTCTCAGACACCCTGCCAGGGTCAGAGAAACACTTGTTGGTGTGGAGAAGTCTCCAAACACATTGTTAATATTGGGTCTGGCAACCCTTTTCAGAGTTGTAGGCAAGAAGGGCACAAAAACAAAGCCTGGTGCCTACCGATATCCTAGCATTAGAAGAATATCTCACAGCACCTGACACATAGTAGGTATTCGATGATGTTTACTAACTGCTTACTGTGGGTCAGGGCTTGCACAAGGAGAGGCTTGCACAGGCTTGACAGGGCTTGCACAAGTTGCATAAAGCAGACTAAATATAGTCTGTCTTCAAGGAACACATGAGAAATATGTAGATCAATTACTATGTGCTGAGAATATGCCATATATCATTCATCCTCACAACCACCCATTGGATGTTGTGTTTTCATTATTCTAACTTTTCAGACAAAGAAACTTAGGCTCAAAAAGTTAAATAACTTCATAAGGACTTCATAGTTAGTTATAGAGCTGGGTGTAACCCAGGTAGGTCTGGTTCCAAAGCTCTTTGCTCTTTTCCTACCACATTGGGCTTTCTGACCCAGTGGGAAGTGCTAAAGGTCCTCAGTAAAGCATCCTAGGTAGATTAACTGGGCATGCAGGGAATGGGGGTAAGGGAGAGAAAGATCACCAAGGAAAGCATTATTGAGGAGACATTTGAGACGGGCCACGGAAGACAGCTAAAATTCCAACATAGGGAGATAATGGGGAGGGATCATGTGAAAAAGGAAAGACAGTGGTCCCCAAATGAACTAGGAGGTAGTTGTCTAAAGACTAAGTGACTAAGGCCTGACTCAGGGCAGACACAGTGAGTGAGAGACCAGTGTGGAGAGGGTTTTAGATGTGGCCACTCATGTGACCTACTGGAGGGTGGGTCAGAAATTTCCTTGAGGCTGGAAGGACAACTGGTTTTTAACTAAGGCCTACCATGTGTCTTGATTTTTTTTTTAAGAAACAGCAGTGTGGGGACATCTCTTTAAGGTTATCCCAGCTCCCTGGCGTGGGAGTAGGTTAAAGAAAGTTGGAAGGGAAGGAGAGGAGAAGAAAGGGAACACACACTAGGAGGTGGGACACTTCTCCTATAACATGCTACCTCCCAAGCCCCTTCCTGACTCTCAGTTCCTCTATGGTCTTCTCTCCCCAGTGTTGGTGCTCTTGTGGGCCTGTCCATAGCAGCGGCGGTCCTCCTGGCCTTCATTGTCACTGCCTGTGTGCTTTGTTACCTGTTCTTCAGCTCAAAGCCTCACTCAAAGTTGGACCTAGGTTTAAGCTTACAGACTACAGGTAAGAAAGAGGCCACATGATTTCCTTGTATTCAGCAGGCAAGCAGTTTTACAAAGGGGACACATTTAGAAATGATATTTGGAACATTTGCCTCATGAGTGTTCCTAGAATATTCAGAAGCAGCAGCTTATGATGTGAACATTGCCCATCTAAACTTTTCATGTGCTCTGTGTTTATCAGAATAATTTGATATAGTCAGCATTCTATTGGTTATGCAAATATGAATTCATCTTGTGGATCTCCTGAAACAATGGTTTAATTCTAGACTTACAAAATACAAACTGACTTGAATACTACTACCCCAAACAAGAGACAATAAGAAAAATTCACTGCTCTCCAAACTCAATTTCCTCAGAAACTAAATACAGGTACTTTTTGACAATCTGATGTGCTGGACTACCCACTTCTTTATTAGCACAAGCTACCTAGAGCCTCCCTGCAGGGCCCCCCAGGAGAGTGTTGCTTTTTCACAAGTCTATCACATGTTTTCACCACCTCTGCAAGGTACTGTGAAAGGGACCAGTAGCTGTTGGCAAAAGATCTTTCAGTATAGTTTGGTAGACAACACTTAAAATGGTTGTTATTATCTCCATTTTACAAACGAGAAAACCGAGGCCCAGAGAGATTAGGTGACTTGCTCAAAGTATCACAGCTAGCAAGTGGTGAGGCTGAAATCTAGCCCATGCCTTTCTACCTGAGTCATGTTCTTTCTTCAGCCCACCACACTGGGTCTGTGCAGCACATAATTAAGCACAAAATTATTTGATACCAAATGTTAAAGAGGGTTTCAAAAAGGAAAGGAGACTTGAATTAGTGTTGAGTTAGTGAAAGAGTTGCTTAGGCAAGAGAGGGGAAAGGGCCTTCTAGAAGAGGATAAATAATGGGTAAAGGTGTGTGGGCAGCACTGAGGGAGACCTGTGCAATGACAGGGTCATTCACCCTGAAGCACCATAAGGAGTGAGGCTGGGCTGGATAGGGGAGAAATTTAATCTCAGAAGTAAGAATGGCAAACATCAGGGAGGGACAAGGGACAGGGTGTATAAAAGCTAAGTTTCAGAGAAAGACAGAGAGAGCTTTTCCTTCATACAAGATTATTTTTCCAATTTAACAACAAATTTGTGCAACAAACAACAGCACATGAACCCTTCTCAGATCCTGATGATTATGAATAATCCCACTGGGAAAAGCAGGAGGGATGGCCTTTGAGGATGGGAGGGTTTGGCCGGCTTCCCTTGGAGTCAGGAAGACCTGGGAGGCAATGGCAGAATAGAAAAAATCCGGAGCATAGACCCAGCCTTTGGGAGACCAGAGATAGCCCAGGCTTCAACTTGTATAGAGAAAAAGCATAAAAGTTAATGAAAGGTGTAGAAGAACCTGACTATCCAGTGAGATATGGGAAAGCTCATTGTCATAGACAACTTAGTTCTTTCCAAGTTAATCTATAATTTAAGATCCCAACAAAAGGTTTCATGGAATTTATCAAAATTCTAAAATTAATCTAGAAGAATAAAGGTGTAATAGTGGACAAAACAATTTTGGAAGAGAAAGAAGGGACTTGCCCTATCAGATAATAAGACATTTTTTAAAGATAAAAATTTGTCAATTTGATATTGGCACAGAAACTGACAGACAGAATTGGGCAATGCAATGTCCTCAACTCGTTGCAAATTTGCTTCTCAAGGTCTTTTGGCAATGTGTGGAAACATTTTTGGTTGTCACAATTGGGTGAGGGGTATTACTGGTGTCTTTGAGTAGAGGCCAGAAATGCCATTGAACAGCCTACAACACAGGACAGGGCTCCACAACAAAGAATTATCCAACCCAAAATGTCAATAGTGCTGATGTTGAGAAACTCTAGAATAGAAAGTCCAGAAACAGACTAATTAAAATACAGAAAAATTGACAAAATTGCCTGCATAAAATGCAAACAGACATCAGATACAAATAATACAAAGGACATTATACATAAAGATAAGAAACAAGTGATAGACTACAAAGATATTATAAATGGAACCACACACATACAGGCAATCATTATTTGCAGAATCAATATTTGTGAATTTTCCTATTTGCTAAAACTTATTTGTAACCTCAAAATCAATACTTGCAGTGTTTTCAAGGTCATTTGTGAAAGCGGACATGCGCAGAGCAGCAAAAAAATTGAGTTACACCATCACACACTTTCCTAGCTGAGGTTGAACAAGGCTGTGTTCTGCCCTCTTGTTCCAGGTCTCACACTGTAAACAAGTGTCCTTTTCATGGTATATTGAGTGCTGTGTTTTTGCATTTTTATGACTTTTGATGGTTGTTTCACTGTTGAAAATGCCCCCCAAAGGTAGTGCTGAAGTGCCGTCTCATGTTCCTAAGCACGGATAAGACTGTCATGTGCTTTGTGGAGAAAATCCATGTATTGGGTAAACTTTGTTCAGGCAGGAGTTATAGTGCTCTTGGCCATCAGTTAAATGTTAATCAATTAACAGTATGTATTAAATAAGGTGTCTTTAGACAGAAATACCCAAAACAAAGATATGTATTGATTGGTTGACAAAACGTTTTGACCAGGGGCTCACAAGAACCTAACTTTTATTAACTACATTGGCAAAAGTAAAAGAATGGATCATGTTAATATTGAGAAGTTTGGGTAGGGGGAATGGATACTGTCATATATGGCTAATAGGAGTATAAAATGGTACCACCACTTGGTAGAGTAAGTTGTCAGTATCTATTTATGTTAAAAATGAGTATAGCCCTGGCTGATATGGCTCAGTGGATTGAGCACTGGCCTGTGAACCAGGGGGTCGCTGGTTCAATTCCCTGTCAGGGCACATGCCTGGGTTATGGGCCAGGTCCCCAGTAGGGGGCACTTGAGAAGCAACCACACATTGATGTTTCTCTCCCTCTCTTTTTTTCTCTATTCCCCTCTGTCTAAAAATAAATAAAATCTTTAAAAAAGTGAATATACCCTATAACTCAGTAATTCCACTTCTAATTATCTTAGAAGAAATAGTTCGTTTCACTAGAAGAGGATTTATAAAGATGGGTAACATGATATTTTGTCATATTGGAAACAAAGAAAGTGTCTATCTACCAGTAGAGGAATAATGAGATACAATACCACAGTTAGAAGGACTGAACTAGCTCTAAATAGATCATCTTATTTGTTCTTCACAGTAACTGGGGAGAGTATAGATCTTATTACTCTCCATTTTACAGATGAAGAAACTGAAGCCCAGGTTACCTAGTGAGTGAGTGACAGAGCCAACTCTACCTCCACTCTCCTTGTTCTCCTTATTTCTGTGAAACAGAAGTCCCAACTATAGTCCAGACACTCATAAACTGTACATGCATTATCTCATCGAATTTTCCCAACTATCTGAGTGAGGTACGTATTATTATCATCCATTTTACAGATGTGAAAACCAGGTCTCAGAGAGGTGAGTTGACTTACCCAAAGGGTCAGAGTTTGTAAATCGTGGATCTGGAATTCAAATACGTGTGCTTTCCTGCCTTCCAAGTCCTACTGTTTCTATCTCACCAGGCCAGGTCCATGGGGTGCCCCTGCTTGTGTCCTGGTCCTCTCATTTCTCCCCACCCTTTTTCCTCCCTCACCCTGAGCCTACCTGTCAAAGGGAATATAGTTCATCCCTTGGCCCACTTGAAAACCACTCTCCTTTTTACTGCTTAGCCACCAGCTGTATTATTCAATTGCCATTGTCTGAGATAGCCTATGTTCTTGCTTTTTGCTTCTCATTTTTAAGATAGAAAATGTATTAACTGACCTTTTACTAAATGATAGCTTTTAGCTCCGTCTTTTGCACAGTCTCAGCCCTTAGTTCCTCTCTTTCTTCTTCATTAAGTGCTGTCCCCTCCTTCCCAGGAGGCTCTTGTCCCTCTTTCTGCATTTAAGACAGTTTAAGCTCACTATCTTACATTCATCAGAGCTTTACCCTTTCCACAGACTTCCATTTGTCTGCTGTCTCCCTCTCCAGCAGGACATGTAGAGAGACCATTAGCCCTATTTTACATCAGAGGACATTGGCCGAGTCTACGCAGTAGTGAGCATGTGCTGCTGGGATGTCAGTCCTGATCTCCCAGCCTCTATGATCACTGCACCGTACCTCAGGGGCCTGGTCTCTGAGTGTGAGGACAAGGACGGTATGGGGAGTGCCTTGGCAAGAGCAGAGTGGGAATGGAATAGAGTTTCTGAAAACAGGCTTCAGCTGCTACTGGGGTATTTTGTACTGGCCCATCTCCCCTACCTCCACACCGTCCTCCAAACGTGGGATGCAAAAAAGCCAGAACTTTCTTACTCTGGTACTTTGTAACTAGCTTGACCAGAAGAGTCACTGAGGTCCTACCGCTGTGCTAGATGCTATGCTAAGGACTTCAAACATATTATCTCACTTACCTGCCTAACTACTCTGCCAATTGGTTATAATCAATCTTATTTTGCAGATGGGGTGAGTGAGGAAAGTATGGAGTTTATGTTCCAGCCTTGGTGCATTTAATAAAAGACCAAAAAAAACAACAGGAATAAAAATGGAAGACAAGACTTCACAGTTCTCATCCTTGTCTTAAAGGTGTTGGTGAGGAGCTTATTAGTCAGTCATTTCCACTGACTGAAAGGCTCCTAGAAACCAAGTCTGATGCTTTCACTGCAGAGATGAGGAGCTGAGGCCCTGAAAGAGACCGTCACATGCCCAAGGTCATCCAGCCAATTGTCGAAGCCTGTGCCTTGTAGGCCGAGGACATGTCCCCGCAGCAGCCCATCTCACCTTCCAGTGAGGGTTCGTTTGCACCAGAGCCCACTGCCTTTTAATTAACCGCATTTGGTACCTCTGACCCAAACAAACCTCAGTGATGAGTCAGTCTTTTTTTTTATTGACACGTTCTTTTATAGTATCTATTTTAGGGGTTTGGGTGGGTTGGGTTTTTTTTTTTGAGGCATAAGTTATACACACATATACATTCATTTTTTGGAAAATGAGAAGATGAAGATAGGCAAAAAATGAAAAAGTACAGATCACAGAGAATCACTATTAACCTTTTGGTGCATAATAATTCTCTTTTTGTATTATAACACATGTAAATGCACATTATATATAGTGTTTTTCAATGTGTTGTTTTCACTTTACAATATACAATGAGCATCTTCTCATGCAAATGAATGAAACATCCTATTAAATGAATGAGATTGGGTCAAAAGATGAGATGTGGGTAGCAAGAGTAACCTGTAAATCAAAGGAACTCTGAAGGATTCAGTGTAATCGCAAATATTTAGCAAGAAAATGCAGACAAAAAACCTAGTGGTGGTGATATTAATAGCAGAAAACAATTAAATTCGGGTGAGAAAGGCATTGAACGGGATAAGGACAGTCCCTGGAATGCCTATTGTTAAAATGCGGAGCCCTAAACTTCTTTCTCAGACCCCTTATCTCTTCCAAAGACTGTTTCATCTCATCTCCCTCTCTTGTCATTTCTTCATTATTAAAAGGCCTGTAATCTATGTCCTCTTTAAATTCCTCAAGGGACTTAAGCAGCCTTTGCCTAAAATTCCCTTCAGTTTGCTGGCGTTCAAATTTTCCATGTTGGGGGTTCTTCCTCTCTCTTTGGCACGCTGAACTTGGGCTTCCCTTCATTTTCTTTGCAGAGTTTTTTTGCATGATGTAATTGTTTCCTGTGACAGTTTGGGATAGTTTCCTTCTCTTTTTTGTGCCTTGAGATGTCTGTGAACCTAGACCCTTGGAGCACCTGCAGACAGAACCGAGGGGGGAGGGGAAGGAACCGTTCTCTGCTGGGATTTAAGGAATTTAAGTTCTCCTTCTCTTGGCCACAGTCACAATCACTTGTAGGGCAGTCAGTCTTAACTCATCTGCAAGGAGGGAGAGAATCCTCTCTTAGCTGGTCATCATAGGATAGTCCCAAGTGCAAGGTTGAGGGCCCCAGGCCATGTAAGGACTGGCCACAGAGGTCCTTGGAGAATGGTGGGAAGGCACCACCCTGGTCTGGGACATCAGAGAGCCTGGTTCTAGTCCTGGCTTTGTGGTTCTCATTGTGTGGCTTTAGGCAAGTCACTTCTCTCTGGCCTTCAGTTTACTCTGTAAAATGTATACAGTAATACCTACTAAGAAAGTTATAAAAACTAAAGGTGATGCTTACATAGGAGCTAAATTAATCTCAGCACATGGTAGGCTTTTAACAATAAGTAGCTCTCATTTTTTTATTATTATTAGGTACTTAGATTTTACATTAGTCTCCTCAAAGAGTCTGCTGATCTCAGAGATACGAACTATATTTTAAATGCCTTTGTATCCCCAGAACCTAGCCTCGTTCCTAATCTATACTAAGGGTATGTTTGCTCTGTGGTAAGGTTCCAGGCTTTGGAATCAAGCAGAATGGGAAGTGAATCCTGGATCCACTACTTAATGGTTGTTTCATAATTGACCTTCTCTACCTGGGCCTCATTTATTTTTCTATAACATGGAATAATAATAACCATCTCTGAGTGTTAGGAGAATCAAATAAGATTGTTGTACCAGTGCATTTCAGCCAAACATGAATCCTATTGTAACTGCTGTGCTGCTCAGAGCCCCACAATTTAAGAGGGACCTTGAGCAATCAAAAGGTGATCAGAGGCAGCTCAGTCTAGGAGCCAAGTCCTGTCAGTAACAGCTGAGGAGCTGGGGACTTTGGGCCTTGAACAAAGAAGGCTCGGGGCTCACAGTCTAGGACCTCAAATCTCTGCAAGGCTGTCCCTGGGCACAAGGAGGAGACATTGGTGAGAAGCCAGAGAACAGAACTGGGATCAGTGTAGGGAGCCATAGGGAAGCAGATGCTGATTCAGTAAAGACAGACCTTTCTAGGAGACCTGAAATACTCTCGTAAAGAACACCCTCACTATTTTGGGCTATTTGGTTCATCAATTTGTAACTCTTAGTTTTAGAGAAAAAAAAAGCACCCCCCAAACTGGAAAGTAATCAGGGCAAAGCTAAATGTTAATTAATAATATTAATTATAGTTGTCCTAATTAATTAACAACATTTAGCCTTGCCCTGATTTATTAACTAGTAATTTAGTAATAGAGAATAATAGTTAATAATTAATCATGGGTATTTATTAATAGTTAAGGGGATTCTTGCATTGAATAGAAACTTGCTAAACCCCTATAACAAATGGAATACCTGAAAATGCAAGCTTAAATGACAAAGGATCCTAAGGAATCTACAAAACACACACACACACACACACACACACACAAAACAACGTTCTAGAACTAATAAGTGCATTTAGCAAGATCATTGTATGTAAGGTGAGAACCAAACATCAATTATATTTATATACAAGATGAATTAACAACAAACAATTAAGGACCACAATTAAAAATACAATAATACCATTTATAGTCACTCCCCCGAAAAGCTTAGGTGTAAAACTAATAAAACAGGATCTGTATAACAAATATCACAAAATGCTGATGAAGGAAATCAAAGAAGACAAATAAATGGAGAGATATACCATGTTCATGAATTGGAAGACTCAACATAGTAAAGATAAATATTGCAGCAGTTTATTTGTATACACAGACAAATTGACTCTAAGATTTACATGGAAAGACAAAGGAACTAGAATAGCTAAAATAACATTGAAAAAGAATAATAAAGTTGGAAGAAATCACACTACTTAGTAAGATTTTAAGACTTACTATTTAGCAGCAATAATCGACAGTAATTAGGACAGTGTGGTATTAGAGGAAGGACAGGCACATAATTCAAGACAGAGTCCAGAAATGGACCCCACGTGATAAGTATGTCGAAAAGGTTTTTGACAAAGATACAAAAGCAGTTCAATGGAGGAAGAATAGTTTTTTCAATAAATGATGTTGGAAGAACTAGACTTCCATAGGTAAAAAAAAACCAAAATCTTTACCTAAACCTCACACCTCATATAAAAATTAACTCAAAATAAATCATAGATCTATATATGATCATATAATCTATTAAACTTTTACTATGAACTCTTTAAAAGAAAACAGGGGAAAATGTTCACTACCTGGGGTTTGGCAAAGACTCCTTCCCCCCACCCCCTTTTTTTTAAATTTTATTTTAATCATTGTTCAAATACAGTTTTCTCCCTTTTACTCCCAATCCAGCCCCCGGCAAAGACTTCTTATACAAGGCACAAAAGGTACAACTCATTTTTTTTGTTTTTGTTTATTTTTTATTTTTGTATTTATTTACTGTTCATGCTATTACAGTTGTCCCAGTTTTTCTCCCTTTTTCTCTTAACCCCCAGACTCCCTTTTCCACAGTCAATCCCCACGCCGATGTTCATATCCATGGGGGATGCAGGTATGTTCTTTGTCTAAACCCTTCACCTTCTTTCAAGCAGTCCCACCCTCCGCTCTCCCCGTACAGCCTCTGTCAGTCTGTTCTTTGTACTGTGCCTCCAATTCTATTTTGCCCATTAGTTTATTTTGTTGCTTAGATTGCAGTTATAAGTGAGATCATATAGTATGTGCCTTTCATTGCAAAATGAAAAGGGAACCCACTGTATGGGAGAACATATTTGCCAATGATACATTGGACAAGGGTTTAATCTCCAAAATACATTAAAAACTCATATCATTCAACACCAGGAATACAAACAATCCAGTTAAAAAATGAGCAAAGGACCTGAGTAGACAGTTCTCCAAGGAGGATATACAGATGGCACATAGACATATGAAACAATGCTCAGCATTACTGGCCATCAGAGAAATGCAAATTAAAACCACAGTGAGATAGTACCTCACACCTGCCAAAATGGCTATCATGAATAAATCAACAAACAAGTACTAGTGAGGATAAGAAAGGGAACCCTAGTTTGTTGTTGGTGGGGATGCAGACTGGTACAGCCAATGTGGGAAACAGTGTGGAGTTTCCTCACAAAATTAAAAATGGAACTGCCTTTTGATCCCGTGATTCCACTGCTGGGACTATATACAAAGAATCCCGAAACACCAATTCAAAAGAATATATGCACCCCTATGTTCATTGCAGCATTATTTACAATAGCCAAGATTTGGAAACAGCCTAAATGCCCATCAGTAGAGGAATGGATACAAAAGCTGTGGTACATTTACACAGTGGAATACTATGTGGCAGTAAAAAAGAATGAATTCTTTTGCAACAGCATGGATGGAACTGGGGACTATTATGCTAGGTGAAATAAGCCAGTCAATGAAAGACAACTCACTTTTTAAAAAATTGGTCATTGGTCTTCATCAAAATCCAAAATGTTTGTGAAAAGACAAAAATTAAGGTAATTAAGATATTAATTAAAATAATGAAAAGACAGTGCCCTTACTGAGGAATAATATTCTGACACAGTATTGTTATCCAGAATATATAAAGAATTCTCAAAACTTAACATTAACAGAACAACAATCCCATTAGGAAATAAGCAAAAGACTTAAACAGATATTTCACAGATACCAAGTAAGCACATGAAAAAATGTTTTGGCTTCATTAAACATTAGAAAAAAATGAATATCAAAGCTACAGTGAGATACCACTTCACGCCCATCAGAATACTGAAGTAAAAACACTGACAATACCAAATGAGGAACGGAGGAGCAACTGGATTTCTTACACACAAGGTGCGACAAAAGTAGGTTTACAGTTGTGAGTACATGAAACAGAGTTTATTCTTGTATTATTATTTATTAATTATTATATTATTTTCCATATGAATAACTGTAAACCTACTTTCGCCCTACCCTGTATTGCTGGTGGGACTGTAAAATGGTAGAGCCACTTTGGAAGATAGTTTGGTGTTTTCACAAAGTTAAATACACACTTACTATATTTATTAATTTCCTAAACACCAAAAAAGTACATATAAAAACTGGTGAAAATTGCATAGGCTCAATAGTAGCTTAGTATCAATGTCAGTCTCCTGGTTTTGAAATTGTTTTATGGTTATATAATATGTTATCAATGGGGAAAGCTAGGTGAAGGATATACTGGAACTCTGTATTATTTTTGTAACTTCTGGTGAGTCTTAAATTGTTTAAAAATAAAAACTTAAAAACAAAACAAACAAAAAAGGAAATCATGGACTCTATAGGTGAGAAGTCCAAAAGTAGGGGTGGGCTTCAGGCACAGTTTGAATAGAAGTTCAAGTATCCTCAGGCTTATGACCACATCCTCTGGGAGTCTCTCAACTCTGCCCTCTCTCTGTGTTGGCTTTCTTCTCAGACTGACTTTGCTCACTGCACAAAGTAGGCTACCAGCAGTCCCTGGGACTTTATGCTTTTTGTTCCCTTCTGCATGCCAGGAGGAGAAAGGGAGCTATCTCTTCCTTCAACTAGGGGGAAAATAATAAAGGCCTGCGCTGTACTCTGATTTGACCACCTTAGGTCACATGCTCACCACTAAACCAATCACTGTACCCAGGGAAATGTTATGCACTGATTGCCCATCCATATGGCAAAGGAATGGGATCACTTGGTTGGCTCAGATCAATCAGGACCCACTCCTGTAGATGGGGTGGGGCCAATCCTACCCAAATATAATTACTATTACTAGGTGGAGAAGGGGGAAGAATGGATGTTGGGTAAGCAACTCCAATATCCAGTAAAACGTCTTTCTTGAAATTTACTCTTCCCTTGGTTTCAGGGGCACCATTTTTCCTAGATATCATCCATCAATGGGTCTTAAAGCATGAGTTTTCTAGACAGAGAAAGTATAAAGTGTCATTCTAGAAGAAATAGCATAAGCCAAGGCCCAGAGATGTGAAGGGATGGACCTATTTAGAGAACATTGAAAATTTTGGTGTGGCAAAGTATAGAGTTCACGAGGGAAGAGTGGTTGTTAGTAATGAAGCTGATGGCACCGGGAGCAAAAAGCCTTGAATGCCATCTCAAGTGTCCCAGGCAATAGGAAGACATTGAAGGCTTTTGAGAAAGAATAGTACATGGACTCACTTGACCTTAGACAGATCTCTCTGGCTATGGCCTGGAGGGTAGACTGGAGGCTGTTCCAGTGCTCAGGGCAGAAGAAGATGAAAGCCTCACCAAGGGTGGTGGCCTTGAGGATGGAGAGAAACAGATGAACGTGGCAGATAGTGATTTGGCGGAATCAGCAGGACCTGGTGAACTGCTTGACTTTGTGAAAGAGTTAGAGAAGAGTGTGAAGGATGATGAGAGATGACTCGCATTTCCGGCTTGGACACTTGATACATTTTTTTAGGCAGGAATGCCTAATTGTGTCAAGTGTCAAGTGCTGATGAGTCAAGGAGATAAGGACTTATAAGTGATCGTGGGATTTAGTGACAAAATATTTTAAACTATGGTGGGAGCAGAAGCCAAGAAAATTGCATCAGAGTAAGTCAGGAATGGGAAGTGGAGAATAAATAATAAAGCCAAATGAAATTCAGATATAAGAGGAGAGGATAAAGCAGTAGAAATTCAGATATAAGAGGAGAGGATAAAGCAGTAGATAAAGTCATGAAATCTATTCTTAAAATAATATATGTTTTTAAAATTTCCAGCACCTCTCTGTATACTGGTTGTGTAGTAGCCTGTACCATCTATAAAATTAGTTTTTTAATAGTTCCTGCCTCATGGATTTATGGTGAAGGTCAAGTCTTCATATCTCTTTCTTTAAAGATTTTATTTATTTATTTTTAGAGAGAGGAGAAGGAGGGGGAAAGAAACATCAATGTGTGGTTGCCTCTCATGTGGCCCCCACTGGGGACCTGGCCTGCAACCTAAGCATGTGCCCTGACTGGGAATCGAACCAGCAACCCTTTGGTTCATAGCCCGCACTCTATCCACTGATCTACACCAGCCAGGGCCTTCATATCTCTTAACAATTGTTTATTGTCTGTCTCCCCCATTAAACTTAAGTTTATTAGAAACATTGACAGCTCCTAGTGCTTGGTGTGTTATATCACTAATGAATATTTGTTAAATGAATGATGCATTTAAGACCCTGAGCACAGTCCTGCCCACCCAAAGTAAACACTCAGAGGAGTCAGCCAGGATGTGTGAAGGAATTCCTCCCAGTGGGAGGAATGGGATACAGGAGGAGACCCCATGCCCTCAGCTTGCTGTTTTCCAGATCCTGAGGAGGTGCCCCCTGACCACCAAGATGGGAATTCAGGCAAGTCGGTGGAGGTGCCAGGAGTGAACCGTCTACGGCAAAGTTACCCCTTCCCAAAACCACAGCTGGACTGGAAGGAGGAGCAGGCTGTGGACCCCAGACATCTTCTCCAGCACTGCTTCATGGCCACAGTGACCACCAGTGACATTCCAGGCATCCCTGAGGAGGCCCCTGTCCCCAGTCTAATCTCACATGGACCAGCCCCATAGACATACAATAAATGTCTCTACACCATCCTCTTCCGGAGTCTCTATTCAGTGGAAATGTGGGGGTGAGGATGATCAAAGGTACTTTAGTGCCTAGTGGGGTAAATGAGGGCTTTTCCCAGCAAATCCACCCAGAGCCTGCTGTGGACCCAGCTATTCTGCTCTGCCTAGCCCACCATGAGCCAAAGGGAGTTCAGACATGGATCCCAAGTAAAATGATCAGTAATAACTCCATGAAATCAAGGAGAAGCCCAGGGTTAGTGGAGGCTCTGAGGAGCCACTCACCTAACCTGGAGAGTCAGGGAACCCTGACTTGTTCTTCCTGATACAGAGCAGGTGTACTTAGGACACCACAGAAGAGGCAGATGCATCTCTGCTGCACTCCTAGGGTGAGCCACCTGCCAGGGGACAGAATGAGAGGGGATGTAGAGTACACAGAGTGCAACCACGTTTAATATCATCCAGTTCCTTAGGTGAATGAAAGAGTTAATCAATGAGTGAGGAAATGAATGGTTAGCAGGTCAAACACAGGCTTCACAGCGCGCAGACCAGACCGGAAGCAGCCACTTCCTGACCCTGCTGTAGCCTCGATAAAGTCCTTAGTCTCCCTGAGCCTCAGTTCCTTTGCTGGGTTATGGTGAGTATTCAAAGATGATGGATGTGAACCCCCTTCATAAACATAAAAGTACTACAAATACTGAAAAATTACAAATGGGTGTTTTTCAATATAGCAGTAAGAGCAGGTACTCTGGAGCCAAATGATTGGTTCAAATCTTGTCCTTGCCCTTACTTGTTAGGTAACATCTGTGCCTTGGTTCTCTCATCCACATAAGTGAGTGTAATAGTTGTTCCTACCTTAAAGGGTTTTGTAGGATGAAGTTACTTAGTCCATGCAAAGTGCTCAGAACAGAGTTGGCAAATGGAAAGCTTTATGTGTTGGCTTTTCTTTTTTAAATTAAACTGATAGCAAAGAAATCTTAGAGCAGGATGCTGACTGCCACCCCTCTCTCCCAGCTGTTCCCATTTAATTTTATTTTGAAAATCTAACTGGCTTTATTAAGTGATTCATAAAAAGAGCAGCATTCCATGTAGCAAGTACAAAGGAGTCCCCTCTCCGCAACCCCACCCCTTCCTATGCCCTCCCCCCCCCCCGCCCCGTTATCATTTTTGGCAGTGGCTCTAGGCTTTGCCTTAGGAGTGCAAGGCAAGTATCGGGGAGACTCAGTAGCCACTGAAAGCAGCTCTTCACATTTCTGACAGTGACATAACCTGCTGCCGGATTTGACAACACTGAACTGGTCACTCTTAGATATTTCATGGGAACTGAGCCAGGCAAGGGCACATGACGGGGTGAGTCACACGCAGAAGTGCCCTAGGCTGAAAGCCAAGAGCCCTTGGTTCTGGTCTTGCTTTATTTGTTGTCTATGGGCCTGTGAGTGTGTGTGCATGTCTTATTTTCAGCACTCTACACCAGCACCTTGGTCTGCTTCTTGTATGTCTGGTGGCATCCTCTGCACCAGGACCTGTGCAGGTTACCAGAGACAACAGGGAATCAGTCATAGCTGCCGGCCTCCAGGGTGCTCATGGAGGGCAAGGTAGGCACACCACGGCCAGTTGGCCCAATGGCAGCCCTTTGAGCAGCTTGAGGAAGCACTAAGGGATATTTGAGCTGAATCATCAGATGAGTCAAAGGTTCCACATGAGACAAGGTCAGAAGACATGGGCAGAGTACAACCTGTTCAGAAACGGCAAGAGCCCAGCACAGCCCAGGAACAGCATGTTGCCCAGAAATTTAGTCTCTGCTCTTCTGTGTGACCTTTCACAGGACAGACCAGATCCTGTCTCTCTCCTCAGCATCCCCATCAGGAAAATCCAATTTTTCTCTGAACAATTTCTGTGCTGGGCCTTGCGGGAGGTTACAAGAAAGGATTCAATGCTGCCCTTGCCTTTAGGTCTGATGGGGGAAGGTAAATTCTAAAAACTCGAGTGGTTGTCGGTGGCCTAAGGCAATGGTTCCCAGACTTGAGCCTGCATCAGAATCCGCTGGAGGGCTTGTTAAAACTGGGAGAGCTAGACCCACTCCTTTTCCTCTCAGAGTGTCTGATTCAGTAGGTCTGGAGTAAGTCCCCAGAATTTGCATTTCTAAGTAGTTCCAGGTGATACTGCTGCTGCTGCTCTGCGACCACCCTTAGAGTCAGACTGGCCAGAAAGAACAAAGGGGACTCAGAGCTGGGGGTTAGGAGGAGACCTCACACTGAGCAGGGCCCAGAAGATCTGGTAGAATTTCCCCAGCAGAAGCCTGTGAGGATGGGGTGAGGATAGGTGGAAAATAGACTGTGCATGCTGTCTTTGCCGACCTACTCATCCCTGGCCCATAGAGCTCCCCCCACATCCATCCCCAGATTCAGCTTCTCTCGCTGGAATTCAGTCAGCCCTCAGAGCTGGCTCTCTCTGGGGTTGGCTCGTCTGAGTCTTGGTTTGGAAACAAACTGTCCACCCTGTGCAGCAGGAACCCCCTCCCCGCGCCCGGCCCCACCCCCACTCCCAGGGCAGCCAGGGAGGAAGGAAGCTGGGTGGGCTGACGCACAGACAGAAATAGTCTGAGCTCACTGCTGCTCCCAAGCACACATCGACCGGCAATTATTTCTTGTAAATTGCTTTCCCGGTTATGTTCAGAACATGTGTGTGTGCCTGCCTGAGAACGAACACTCAGAGGGGCTGGGGTGGAGGCGGAGAGCTCAGGAGTGGGCCCCAGATGGAGGGAGCCCAAGTCTCAGTCTTCACCAAGAATTGGGGAACTGTTGACTATTAAAACTTGGAAATATTAGAACTTTCCATTTGTTGTGTTAGCACTCCTGACAACAATGCTCTGCCAGGATCTGAGCTAAATGAAGTCCCAGTTCCTGTCCTCAAGGAGCTCATGCCCATGGTGTCTGCAGGGGATCCCTAACCCAGCCAGGGGCCTCAGGAAAGGCTTCTTGGAGTAAGTGGTGCCTGAATTAAGTCTTGAAATACCCACAGAGAGGTGAAAGGGGGGTTGTGGTACCAGATAGGGAATAGCATTCAAGACACAGGGAACAGCATAATAACTGGTTCAGTTTGGTGGATACTATAACCAAGGTAGGGAATAGGGATCAAGTCCTGAACCCTTTGCCACATTAAGGGGCTTAGGCTTTAACCTGCAGGGTTTTTTAAGCATAGAAAGGAACTCAGCACTCTCATCTGATAGCTTGCTTTCATGCTCTCATGACACTGAAGTGAAATTTGCCACCCAGGAGCTCTGTTTTTGGGGTCTATCGAACACCTGCCCCTTTCTTTCCCAAAATCACAGAAACCTGAAAGACAGAGATGGCTTGTGTGCCCACAAGAAATAGCTCAAGCCCGGGACATGTCTCCTCTTATGAGGAGGAGGTAGCTCTCCATTGCCATTCGTGACATTGTTCTTCCTGGCCTATGTCCAGTTTGCTCAGAGACCAGAGCATGCATGGGGCAGCCGAGGCCCAGGCCATAGGCCAGAGCCCAGGAGAGTGATGTGCCTTGCTCTGTCCCACAGACCCGGGGCTCTCTTGTGTGAAAAGGGTGTGAATAGCTCGTCTGCCATTTCTCACAGGATCAAGGCCACCCAGAGTGGGTTGTCCATTCAGGAACTTTTGACTGAGAACATACTGTGGGCCCCACACTGTGACCAGAGCTCCAGGATAGAAGATGCACTCCTGGGGGACTTCCGGCAAGATGGAGGAATAGGTGGATGCACCGTACCTCCTCGCACAACTAAGGTTAGAACAGCAATAATTTACAGATAGAATAACACCCAGAACTGACAGAGGATTTATCTGAATGGAAGTCGGACAGTCAAGAAGTTGAAGTAGACCCGTACATCCAGACTAGTAGGAGATGACGAGCGGGGCGGGCTCGGGTGGCGGCGCGCGGGGGTCGGGGAAAACTTGGCGTGAAATCGGCGCGAAAGCCATCCGGTGTGCCAGAACGCAGCAGTGGTCCCTGAGTATACAAGCTGCGGCTGGCAGACCCAGTGAGGCAGCAATTGTGGACCAGGGCAGAGCTCGCAGCCCAGGGTCCCAGAGAAGGGACTGAGATCCCAGGAGAACGGAACTACTGCCATTTTTTCCTCCCATCCCCACTCCCGCCCCCCCATATAACATCACAATCTAGCGACTGGGGTGCCCAGCCCCCAGGAACACCTAAGGCTTCGCCCCCCACCATAACAAGAGCGACCAGACCGGAAAAAAAAAAAGGAAAAAAAGGAGAGACAGGAAGAGATATGTTTCCAACAGAACAGATCAGTCCCCCAGGACTCATCCTTTTGAGCAAACAAGAAATAGCCAATCTATCAGATGCACAGTTCAAAACACTGGTAATCAGAAAGCTCACGGAATTGATTGATTTTGGGCACAAATTAGATGAAAAGATGCAGGTTACCATAAACGAGATGCAGGAAGATACACGGAGGAGAGCCAATAGTGAAGGGAAGGAAATTGGGTCTCAAAACAATACAATGTATCAGAAGGAAGATAGAATCAACCAAACAGGAAAGCATGATGAAATAAGAATTCAAAAAAACAAGGAGAAGCTTAAGAGCATCCAGGACACCTTTAAACGTTCCAACATCCGAATTATAGGGGTACCAGAATCGGAAGGGGAAAAGCAACAAATTGAGCATGTATTTGAACAAATAATAAAGGAGAACTTCCCCAATCTGGCAAAAGAAATAGTCTTCCAAGAAATCCAAGAAGCTCAGAGAGCCCCAAAGAAGTTGGACCCAAGAAGAAACACACCAAGGCACATCATAATTACATTTGTCAAGGTAAAAACAAAGAAGAGAATTCTAGAAGCAGCAAGAGATAAGGGGACAGTAACCTACAAAGGAGTTCCCATCAGACTGTCAGCTGATTTCTCAAAAGAGACCTTACAGGCAAGAAGGGGCTGGAAAGAAGTATTCCAAGTCATGAAGGGCAGGACCTCCATCCAAGATTGCTCTATCCAGCAAAGCTCTCATTTAGAATGGAAGGGGAGATAAAGTGCTTCTCAGATAAGGTCAAGTTAAAGGAGTTCATCATCACCAAGCCCTTATTTTATGAAATGCTAAAGGGACTTATCTAAGAAAAGAAGATAAAGAAAAAACATGTATAGTAAATGGACAGCAAACTCACAATTATGAACAACCACACCTAAAGCAAAACCAAAAGAAACTAAGCAAACAACTAGAACAGGAACAGAACCACAGAAATGGAGGTCACATGGAGGGTTAGCAACAAGGGAGTGGGAGGAGGAGAGAGCGGGGAAAAGGTACAGAGAATAAGTAGCATAGATTGTAGGTTGAAAATAGAGGGAGGGCAAGAATAGTACGGGAAATGTAGAAGCTAAAGAACTCATAAGTATGACACATGGACATGAACTAAAGTGGGGGGGAATATGGGTGGGAGAGGGGGTACAGGGTGGAGGGGAGAGAAGGGGGGAAATGGGACAACTGTAATAGCATAATCAATAAAATATATTTAAAAAAAAGAAGAAGGCGCACTCCTGCCCTCAGGGATTTACCCTCTAGGGATGAAGAGTGGGTTTGACCCATGGAAACCTTGGGAGCAGTTAGAAAAAGTCTGAAAGCAAATCAAAGGTGTTAGGCAAAGGCCATTAGATTCCAGAAATTCTAAAACAGGAGAAAAGAAATAATCTAGAAACCTTTGTGGAGGAAATGGGGGGTTGAATTTGACCTCGATGGACCATGGCAATATTTGAAGGGTTTCAGTGAGGTAGAGGGAGTGTTTTATGATTTCAAGTTTACATTTAAAGAGAGTTCTATTTGTAGCTTCAAGGGCTTTGGACAAGTAGACAATGAATAGCACCACTCCCAGCTATAGTCATTCAACAAACATACACTTAATATCTTTTGCATGCCAGGCCTTGCCCTGAGCTATAGGAACAAACAAATGAATCATTCATAAATCCTGCCCTTGGAGAACTCTCAGGCTATTGGGGGAAGACTGATAGATTAAATAGACAATTACAACAGTGTGGGAAGTACTATTTTTTTATTCACCAGCTGAAAGATGGCTTACCACTAAGATAGTCTATACTAATCTCACACATGGCAGTGCCTTAGTGCAGTGTAACGTGGCCCCCACTTTTGTCAAGCAGTGGAATGTATTTTCCTATCCTTTGTTTCCATACTGACTTTGTGACTTGCTGTGACAAATAGCAGAAGTGACATTGTGCTACCTTTGAGCCTAGACCTTGAAAGACCTTGCAGCTTCCTATCTCAGTTTTTTGGAATGTGGCGTCACAATGTAAGGAAGCCTGGCCTGGCCAGCTGGAAGATGAGACCAGGCAGAACACACAGGATCCCTCCACCGGGGCCCTCTAGACCAACCAGTTCCTGGGTGAGCCACCAGATGACTGTAACTTTTGAGTGACCCCTGGTGAGATCAACAGAAGAACTACCAGCTATGCCCAGCCTGAAGTGCCAATTTATAGACTCATGACCAAATCCATGGTTACTATTCTAAACCATGTGTTTTGGAGAAATTTGTTACACAGCAATAGAGCACTGATAGGTATTGTTACAACTATGAATGTACCTGCCTTCTCCATTTGTCTGAGAGCTCTTCCCCTAGGGGAGAGAAACTGGCTTTTTGTGCTGAACATCTTCTGTTTGCCACCCCAGATATGCTCTCTTCCCTCCTCGACTTCACTTCATACCTTAGGAATATTTGTATGGGTTACATCAACGGTTACCTTGCCCTCTGGATTCTGGTACTCTTTGGCCACATGGAATCCCAGCAGCGTATATATTCCCCTAGCTTCCTCCCTGTAGTTGGCACTGTATGCTAGCTAGATCTCTCGATCAAGGGACACAGCTCACATCAGGCTGCCCTTACCACAGCTCTCTTTGTCTTCCAAGTCTAATAATTGAGACCTCCCCTGCTCCTTTAGGCATAAGGGTAGTGCCCTGACATTACTTGTGCAGGAGTATTACCCTATCCCTAGTCACTGTATTAAATAAGCCCTTTATTAAACTTTTCTTAAAATTACCCAGTTTTAGAGTGCCATCTATTTCCTCTTGACACCCTGATTGATAGTGTTTTATTCCTTAATCTATCCCAGCTGCCACCTAGCTCATAGTACATGTTCAATAAATACGGTTTGGTGAAGAAATGAAGACACCAAAAGATCTGCTGTTAGAGTTGCACTTTGGTCAGAAAGACTTGGCCTCTCTGGATCCTGGCTTTGTGACTTCCTATCTACATGGCCTGAGTTTCCTCATACGTTAAGCTTGGATAACAAATATCATCTGCAGGATTTTTTTTGCTCAGATTATAGATGTTTGTAAAATGTTTGTCTCACAGTAAATGATAACTTTGACTTTGGTGAGGAGGTAGGGAGGATTTCATAACCATTTTCCTATTTGATTCTCACTATGAAGATCACTATCCCCATTATTTTTATTATTTATTTTTAGCAACCTAAGACCAGGGAAGGAAAACAACCTGCCCAAGGCCACACATTGAGTGGAGGTAGTCAGAATTTGAACCCAGGTTTCTGATTCCTGGTTCAGTGCTCGTTTTGCCATGCCAGGCACGGAAGAGGCATGACCCAAACACACCTTCTCTCCAATTAGTTAACTGGGAAAGAAAAAAAGGAGAAGCTGGCAGGGACCACCTGCTCCACCCCCTTTGTCAACAAAATTTTTTAAATTTTTCTAAGAATAGGTCTTGGCCCACCTGCATGCCTCACTGCCCAGCAGGAACCGTGAGAATGAAATCACCCTCCTGGAGACAAGGGATGGGAGAAATCATGCTTGGCAGGCAAAGCCCCAGGAAATGAACACAGTGCATTTAGCAGAGCAGCTCAAGGCGTTTAGAGTCCTCTCCCTCACCTGTGCCCTCCTGGGCTCTCCTTCCCTTTGTCCCCGGCCTCCTCCTCCTCCAGCAAGTCTGGATCACTGCAGTCCTCAGTGACAAGCCCTTCTCTAAGTTTTCACAGTACTGGGCACATAGTAGGTGCTCTTTCAAGCTTGGGGAACAAAAGAATGAATGTATCTGTTTGCATAAACATTCATTCCACAAATACCAGTGTCTACTCTGTGCCTCCTCATTTGTTGGGGTGAGGACCCAGGAACAATCAGACAATGCCCATGCCTCACGAACCACAGAATCCTCATCTTAGTATTCACCATCCTGAATGCGTTTGCTAACGGTTTCATGGAACGCTGTCAGAGCTGCAAGGGCCCTTACTGTCTCACTTACACAAATGGAGAAGCCAAGGTTCAGAGGAACAACATTCTGGTACAGACAAGAGAACTGACTAGAAGGCTGGACGGCTAGTTTCAAACGCCGGCCCTGCCAGTAACTTGCAGGCAACTCTCGTTCTGCCTCTCGGCCTCGTTCTCCCCGTCTGCCACACGGGGCACGAGTCACTTCGCCATCCCCACCCGGCACGGAGGGCCGTCCGGGGGCAGAGCTCTATCTGAAAGAAGGCTTTTCTCCAGAGGGGAGGGAGCTTTCTGCTGTCTTTGTGAATCCTTCATTTTCAAAACCTCCAGATCCGGGTTCCCAAACCCCGCCTCTTCTCCAGGCTGCTGTGAGTTACCATGGAGACCGCAAGCCCCTCTCAGCTCCCCGTTGTTCCGCACCCCTCCCCCTCGGCCGTCTCTCTCAGCCCTTTCTCTGGTGGCTGTAGATCTCTAGGCCTGATAAACTCTTGAATCTACAAGAATTATTATCTCCATTCAAACTGGGGTAAACTGAGACACAGAAAAGGGCGCGGATTTGCAATAGTCTACCCTCAGCCTGTCACTGGCAGAATCCTAAGCACAGATTTCCTCCACTTGGCGCGTCTGGCCCTCGCCACAACCACCCCTCTGTGGCGTTTTGAGCTCCTATCCAGAGATGCCTATTTTTCCTTTGTTCTTTTGTCTTCTCGCAGTTATTGTAGTTTAACTTTTTATTCTAAGAAAATCAGAACATGTCTGACTAAACCTAGAGTGACTGGAAGTTCACTCTTTACATTAGCGATTTTAAATCTATTTTCGGATATGTTTAAGTCCTTTGTGAACTGAAAATAGTGCTGGATGTTAAACCTGACAAAAAGCAACCGCAGAACGCACCAGCCCTGATTATGCTGATGCAACCAAGATAACCACGTTTCAGTGCATTGCAATATGCCAGAATGCACTAAGAAAAACGGTGCATGACCATGCAGAATTTACACAACGAACATCTGAGAATTTGGACCTATTATGCCAAGTAGTTAAAAGTGATGCTGTAATTCTAGAAGACAAGGGTACCAACACCTTGGCATAGGGAAAGTAGAATTTGTCCTGCAAACCTGGGTTCTGGTCTCAGTCACCTCATTTTGATTTTCTGCACGTTACTAACCTGAAGGCACTATAACACCCACTCCCATGTGGTGGCTGTACAGATGTGAAAGGATTTTTGGAAGTTGTGAGATACCCAGCAGATGTTATTTATTGGTATTAAATGAAAGTTAGAGAAGGATCTCCTAAATTTTCCCCCCAGGGCCTCCAATTGTCAGATTGTTCGATTCTGATATTTTCTATGAATAACCTATGTGATGCTAAGGGTCTGTGATTCTAGAATCCTGGGTCTGATTCTAATCCCAGAACCCTGTGAGTCCCACATTCTCTCATTCTGTGCGAGTGTGAAGGCAAGGTCTGAAGGCCAGGACAGGGCAGAGACCGGGGTCAGCAGGATGGTCCTGGCCCCAGGGAGGAGCAGCTGTCCCTGCTCCCCATCTGCGCTCACCCCTGGAGGTGGAAACTAATGCCCATCAGACCTGTCTTCGGCTCATCACTCTTCCTCCAGCCAGCTTTCCTTGGGGCCTCCTCACCTCTATTATTCATATTCATCACACATTTTCCTCCTATTAGGTCCAATTAAGCTACTTTGTCAACAGTAAAGCAATCAAAACGTCCCTTGATCAGTAGGCCCAGCAGAGGAGGTCTTATTTAGGATGACTCTACTTGTCCCCTCCCCACCCCCACCCTCACTTTGTACCCCATCACAATCCCCCTATTCCTCCACACCCCAGGTCAGCAGAGTGGGTGCAGGAGCATTTCTTTCTGAAGGTTCTGGTACAAGGCGTTCTCTCCCTGATGGCAGCTGCTGACTCACCGCAGGCAGCTAGTGCACTGCGTGTCCGTGTATTCGGTTGGGGCTCTTCTTTAAAGCAGCAGCACGCACACGTGAGCTCGTGTGCGTAGATACTGCTGGAGCACCAGCCCTGGGCTGAAGACTGGAGACCTGGGTTCCAAACCATTACGTGGCCGCCTGAGCTAGTGCTGTCTTCTCTGTCTTTTAAAGAGAGTATTCTGGCTCTGTGGACCTCACGGGGAGTTTTTTTTTCTTAACATTATTTATTTTTTAGAGAGAGGGTAAGTAAGAGAGGGAGAGAACATGGATGTGTGAGAAACATCTATGGGCTGTCTCTTATACACCCCAAACCGGGGACCTGGCCCGCAACACAGGACTGTGCCCTGACTGGGAGGGAATCGAACCACCTTTTGGTTCACAGGCTACCACCGAATCCACTGAGCCTCACCAGTCAGGCTGTTTTGAGGCTTTTGAACCAGTGAATCAACAATAAATTGTTCAACAATGATGTGGTGTGATATAAAGTGGTATCTAAAAACAAGACTACTAAGATGTTTATGATCAGTCCAGACCAGCACCACTGCCTAACTGTGTGTCCTCAGGCTGGTGATTTTACTTCTCTGAACCTTATTTTCCGTGTATGTGTGTGGGTATGTGTGTGGGTATGTGTGTGTTGTTGTTGTTTTTTGGGTGCTTACTATATACCGGGCACTGTGTCTGGCACATTACGTGGTTTACTCTGTACCAGTCAGGATTCTCAGTTGCAAACAATTGAAACCCTGTCTGGCAAAACCAGCAGAAGGGGCTTTGTTGTAAGGCTATTGGATGAATCACTGAAATGAGAGGGAGACTGGCCCTGGCTGGTGTAGTTCGGTGGATTGAGCGCGGCCTGTGAACCAAAGGTTGCTGGTTTGATTCCCAGTCAGGGCACATGCCTGGGCTGAGGGCCAGGTCCTCAATAGGGGGCACACGAGAGGCAACCACACATTGATGTTTCCCTCTCTTTGTCCTTCCCTTCCCCTTTGTCTAAAAATAAATAAATGAAATCTGAAAGGAAGGAAGGAAGGACGGAGAGACTGGAGAGCTAGACAGGGAGCTGGGGCAGCTGGGCACAGTCAAAGTCCTGCTACAGGAACTCTGTTTAGGACAGACTCTACCTCAGGCCACATAGCCACTTGCTGCTCCCTATTGCACTGCTGGGCTCTTGTCCCCACTGCAGCCACCTGAAGTAATCTCTGACTGTCCTCTCTGCCTAACTCCCACCAAGCTCAAGGCCCAGGTGAGGGACCAACTTGGCCAAGTCCCGGCTCAGGGAAGTCAGGGAAAGAGTTGTTGCCCTCTCTGATTTCCACATAGCTTAGAATTCCTCCTGATAGGCAGTGTTTAGATGCTGGGCAGCCAAAAGCAGTTAATGTCCACTAAAGCCTTCCGCAGTATTAAGTCAGGTAATATTACATTTTAAGATGAAGAAACTGAGTCTCCAAAAGGTTTATTTACTGATCATCCAGCTACTAGGTGGGTATACTAACACCCACATGGCAGGAATAGAAGAAACAAATGGACGTGGGTAATCAGCAAAGATTGATTCCCTTTCCCGCCTCCTCTGTAGTAGCTCTTGCTGGGAATGTTTGCTTAGCCATGGGGAAGGCTTTCAAAGACTTGTTCACATGCCCTGTGACTTTGGAGGTGACCCCTAACTACCTGGTAACACCCGCAATTTTAATTTAGTCCAAGAGATTGACTAATGTGCAGATAGATCATCATCATTTTCAGTATCATCATCATCATCATATTGCTTTTAGCTCACTGGAGCTTCACAAAGTCCTGTGAGATAAGTGTTACCTCAGTTTACCAAATGAGAACATTAGGGCTCAGACAGGCTTAGTGACTGTCTCAAGTTCACAAAGCAAGTTTGAGCCCAAATCATATCTAGAGCCCCAGTTTCCCGAGTCACACATCCTTTATTTTATTTTATTTTTTAAAGCTTTTATTTATTTGTTTTCAGAGATGGCAAGGGAGAGAGAAAGAGAAGAAGAGAAACATCAATGTGTGGATGCCTCTCAGGTGCGCCCTACTGCGGACCTGGCCTGCAACCTAGGCATGTGCCCTGACTAAGAATCGAACCAGCGACCCTTTGGTTCACAGTCCAGTGCCCAGTCCACTGAGCCACACCACTCAGGGCACATCCTCTATTTTAAAGGAATAACCTGAAAACAGGACATCCAGGATTCTACATTGATATAGAACTTCAAGGCAGAAAGAGCAATCTTTGCATGTTCTTTCTCTTTTCACTGATGGGAAACATGAAGCCTAAAAAGAGGAAGTAAGTCTTGGCTGGTGTGGCTCAGTGGATTGAGTGCCAGCCTGCAAACCAAAGGGTTGCTGGTTTAATTCCTAGTCAGGGCACATGCCTGGGTTGTGGGCCAGGTCTCTGGTAGGGGGCGCATGAGAGGCAACCACACATTGATGTTTTTCTCCCTCTCTTTCTCCTTCCCTTCCCTTCTCTCTAAAAATAAATAAATAATAAAATCTTTTTTTTTAAGAGGAAGTGAGTACCCTGGCCAACCCTACCTAGTGCCATCTGCAACGACTCTGTCCAACAGCCAGGGTTTGAATACAGTTGTCTTGCCTCCCTATTTAGTAAGAATTCCCCACACCATTATGGAGCTCATTTTAAAGTTGATATAATTGAGATGGACAGCAGGAGACTACATGGCCCACCTGGCTATTGGAATGGGGGCCAGGCTAAGACATGTGCCAAAAAGAAAAGACATGGTAGTGTGTTACCAAATAGGCACCGGCCCAGAGCAGGTCTGCCTCAGGCCAGCCTATAGTGTGTGAGTTCTAGATTTCATGTAGGAAAGATTTCACAGTGTGAATCCAGGTGACTTTTGAGAATATGTTTATTAAGGCTGGGTACGATGAAACAAAGGAAAGACTTAGGGCAGAAGAAGTAAGAGAGAGCCTAGGCGGGTCTGCTTTGGCTCCCTAGAAAAGTTATAGAAAAGGAGTAAGCCAAGGAGGGGCTGCTGTTAGCTCACCTGGGAAGCAAAGGCTACAGAGACGGAGGACTTAGGGTAGAAGAAGTAAGAGGAGAGAGCCTGGGCAGTATTCTGCTGACTCCCTAGAAAAGTTATAGGAAAGGAGTTAATAGCAGGGTGGTATTCTACTGTTAGCTCACTGGGGAAGTAAGAAAAAAGGGGGCCCTGGAGGCAGGATCAAGGGGTAAGCCCAAGTAGAGCCGCTCCCCACTGCTCTCCTGGCTGCAAGTCTCTTTGGGACCCTTAGAATTTAGGAGGAAATAAAAAGTTTATGCCTAAGGAGGGGCAGGGGAGCGCTCTAGGCTGAGCCCACACTATATCTTTGTTCTAAGGGCTTCTTATCTTCTTTCTGCGGGTGAGAATCTTAAGGGAGGGTTTCAGCAGAACATTCATCAGTCTTCCAGTTGTATTTTAATAAAATGAGCACATAAGGGGTTGGGGGAATATTTGTTGGTCTGTTATACTGTTTTACTTTTATCTTGGATCCGTCCAGCTTTTAATAATGTTTTTGTTATTTGTTTCCCTGATTTTATTTGTCCTTGAGTTTAGCTGGCACAAATGACATTAATTGGGTCTTTGTTCTTTATTTCCCAGGCCAGGGAAATTTAAGCTATGTATTCTTTGGTTAGGGAGGAGCGGTACAAGCCATTCGCTCTCAAGTATCCTTGGTCAGGGGAGATAAGGCCTTGGGATTCACCAGCTAATTGTAAGTTGCTCAGACTGTTTGGCCTTGTTTGATTTTCATGTCTCAGTTTCCCCTTTCCACTTGCCCAGGAATCTTCCTAGCTTTTACTATCCTGCTTCAGTAGCAGGATGGCTGGGAGGTAGGAGACTTTTCACCTCCAGAAGATCCTGTTCTCTCATAACCACAAAATGTTTACAAACATTAAGAGCCAATTATCTTCCCCTGGTTGGCACTGATTTCAACAGTCTTCCCCTCCACCCCATTTTTGGTTTTGGTTTTGGTTTAAGTAATTTTTTATTTTTAATTACATTTGACATACACTATTATATTAGCTTCAGGTGTATACCCCAGTAATTAGACATTATAAACTTCCTAAGTGGTCATCCCAATAAATCTCATGCCCATCTAACAACATACATAGTTATTAGAATATTATTGCCTATATTTCCTATGCTATACTTTACATCCTCATGACTATTCTGTAACAACAAATGTATACTTCTTAATTCCTTCATTCATCTGGCAACCATCAAAATGTTTTCTGTATCTATGAGTCTGTTTCTGTTCTGCTTGTTCGTTTATTTAGTTTTTAGATTCAGTTGTTGATAGATATGTATTTTGCCATTTTATTGTTTATATTTTTTATCTTTTTTTCTTCTTCTTAAAGAAGACACTTTTACATTTCATGTAATACTGGTTTGGTGGTGATGAACTCCTTTAGCTTTTTCCCTTCTGAGAAGCTCTTTGTATGTCCTTCAATTCTAAATGATAGCTTTGCTAGGTAGAGTAATCTTGATTCTAGGTCCTTGCTTTTCACCCCTGTAAATATTTATTGACCATTCCTTCTGGCCTGCAAAGTTTCTGTTGAGAAATCAGTTGACAGTCTTATGGGAGCTCCCTTATATGTAACTATTTTTCTCTTACTGCTTTTAAGATTCTCTCTTTGTCGTTAATCTTTTGCATTTTAATTATGATGTGTCTCGGAGTGGGCCTCTTTGAGTTCATCTTGTTTAGGACTCTGTGTGCTTCCTGGACTTATATGTCTATTTCTTTCACCAGGTTAGGGAAGTTTTCTTTCATTATTTTTTCAAATAGGTTTTCAATTTCTTGCTCTTTGTTTTCTTCTTCCAGTACCCCCATGATGCCAATATTGATACACTTGAAGTTGTCCCAGAAGTTCCTTACACTATCCTCTTTTTTTTTCTTGATTCTTTTTTCTTTTTGCTCTTCTGATCAGGTATTTTTTGCTTCCTTATATTCCAAATTGCTGATTTGATTCTCAGCTTCATTTAATCTACTATTGATTCCCTGTAAATTATTCTTCATTTCAGTTAGTGAGTCCTTCATTTCTGACTGGGTCTTTGTTGTGGTTTCCACATCCTTTTTTTATGCTGTTGAAGTTCTCACTAAGTACATTAAGCATCCTTATAATAGTTTGCTCGTCTCCATTTCATTTAATTTTTTTCTGGAGTTTTGTTCTGTTCTTTCATTTAGGGCTTGTTTCTTTGTCTCATTTTGGCAGCATCCCTGTGTTTGTTTCTATGTATTAGGTAGAGCTGCTACATCTTCTGGGCTTGGTAGAGTGTCCTGTAGGGTCCAGTGGCACAGCCTCCCTGATCACCCAAGATGGACATTCACCGTGCCCCCCACCCTCATGTGAGCTGTGTACACCCTCCTGTTGCAGTTGAGCCTTGGTTGTTGTTGGAACATCAGTGGGAGGGATTTGTCTCCAGGTGTTTTGGCTGCAAGGACTGGCTGTGACCTCTGACCATGAACCACTGTGGAATCAGTTGTGCAGGAGCCCACCCCATAAGGCAGGACTTACTTTAATAGGTTCCAGGTGCCCACTAAGTCCATTCCTTGAGTGTGTTGCTTATGGAGGTAGTTGGGTGGTGCTTCACTGTGGTCTGAAGATGTCCACGAGGTGTGCTGGCTCTAGGGAGGTGCGGGTCAAAGTCAGCTGCCACCTGTCTTCTGCCCAGGACATGAGCTATGAAGTGATCTGCAGATGGCTGCCACTGTGCTGGGTTTAGAGGTGCTCAAGCAAGGCCAAGTTGTGAACCAATGATGGCTGCCATTAGTGTTGTGTCTGGGGCCACTTAGCAAGAGGTACAGGGCATGCTGAGGCCAGATGCTGCTTGTTTCAGATATTTTAGGAAGCTCTGAAGCATGAACCAAGATAAGCCATTCTTATGGAAAAGCCATGGAAACAGCTTGGGTAGGCCTGCAAGTTGGGTGGGGCAGGGATCTCAGGGAATCACCAGAGTGGGGTGAACAGTGTTAGCCATGTTGATGAAGACTCAGATATGGCACTCGCTTGCTGGCTTTGTTGGGGGGTGGGTCTCAGTAAAGGAACAATGGCCTCTCCCGCAGTCAACTTTGACCTGGCTTCCCCTGCTCCAAACGAATACCAGGGATCCTGAGTTGTCTTCAGTCTAAAGTCTATAGAACTCCAGGCCTAAGAGCCCCCTCCTCAGAAGCCCTCTGACTAGCAGATTAGCCAGGCTACCCTAGAGTAGCAAGAAGGTTGGCATGTTCTCTCGGCAGGCCCTAAGGCAGGCACCGAGAACATCGGAAGTGGACAAGATATGTAATCTACTGGGGTCCTGAGTCTGCAAGTATTTGAGACCTATCTCAAAGGAGAGCGGGCAAAGTCAGAAAGGAATGGGCATCCCCGTGTGAAGTTGACAGAAGCCCACGAGCCAGCCAAGTGCCAATTAGCAAGAGCTCTTGCAACCAATTGGGTCTTTACTGGGCCCTCACAGGGCACTGAGCTAGGAATATGGGAGATTTAGAAGCTGAATCAGAGGCCCAACCTTGAGGTAAAACTAAGCAAGAAGGAAGCCAGGACATCTGGCAGGAGGTGGTCTATGGATCCAGTGACACCAACATTCCAAATGCACTAACATTCTAGCACACCAAGGTTTCATCACACCACGTTATGTGCCTTGCCATTCCATCATGGGGGCACTCCACCCCACCAGCATTCCTCTCCCTGCTGCTCCAGTGTTCTGCCCACCAATATTCCTCTATACCATCACTCCAGCCTTTTGAAACATCAGAACTACAGTTCAAGACTTTCAACCTCCCAACTTCTTTCTTCTGAAAGCATTGTTTGTGTCTTGGTTCACTTATATCAATGGCTCTTAATATGTTGGAAAACATAGACTCCTTTAAGGAGTTACTAAAATCTATACCCTTGTAATAACTCCTTTAAGAAGTTATTAAAATCTCTTTTTCTTTCCCCAGAGGAAAAAAACGTACATACACATCAGCTTTGCATATCATTTCAGATTGTCAATGACTCTCAGCAGAGTCCATGGACTCTAAGTTAAGAACAGTTTAATTTTATCCTGCCTTAAACCAGAAAGACATTTAAAGTAAAATGAGATCAGTAAGTTTAAAGATAGGATAAGCAAGATAAGACTGAGGAAAAAAACAAGGTAGAGAGACAAAGCGGAGTTGGAATGCTGCGGAAAATGCCGAACATCAGGATCTACAAAGATAAATCTGCGTTCCACATATTTAGCAATAAGACTTCCAGTAAAAAGGGAAACTTGTTCACGTGCACAATTCACAGTGTTCGTGAGATAAAAACAAACTAGTTTCTCCTTAGGAGACATACAACTATTCTTGGTATGAAGGCCAGAGGAGACTTTCTCCTGAGATCCTCATAAGGAATGGTATAATGGAACATGTATAAAGGACCCGTAGACAAAGACAATGGGGGAAGGGAGAAGATTGAATGTGGGAAGTGGGGGTAGGGCAGGGGAGAGTAATGGGGGGAAAATGGGGGCAAATATAACTGAACAATAAAACAAATTTTTAAAAAAAGAATGATATAAAGGACCATGGCCTCCACAGGGCTCTCACGATAGACCCAGAGATGTGTTACAGGATAAGTAAGTAACCTGCTTCTCCGTTTTGCCTGGGACTTTCTCATTCTTAGCACTGAAAGTCTTGCCTCACAGGAGCCACTTCAGTCCCAGACAAACTGAGATGGTTGGTCACCTTATTTGTGGTCATAGTTCAGTCAAAGCTGACCTAGGGTAATGTTCTAAAAATAATTGTGTAAAATCAAAATAATTCTTGGAAATCCTTTTAATCATCCATAAAGTATAGAATCATCTCTCAATAGCACAGCCAACTTTTCCTTTAGCAGTGGAACGGATTGCTGTTTCTTTGGTGGGAAATAAGGGATTGGCTTGCTTGGGAGCAAGACATATCCTCAAGCAGTAGAATCACACCTGGTGTGGGGAAATGTGCATGCACTGAGGCTTTTATGAGGCATGTAGGAACTTACACAAATGAAAGAAACTGCAGATTTACCCCTCCCGGGACACACCATCCGGATGTATGGATGTCACCATACATCCTACAGCAATCTTGGATGTAAGTTTATGGCAATTTGGAAAAAGATACTCCGTGGAGGGACGAGGTCTAGGACCCCAGCCCTCTGTGTTGTAGCTTCATGCTTTCTGTAATTTCAGAGGAACTGACGGACTGCCTGCCTTCAGATAATTCTCCCCAGGCACTGGATTTGAATTTGAGATTTTAAGCATGCGTGGCCATAAACACTTCCTGGAGAGGGCCTTGCCCCTTTCCATTTACTCCTTGGATTAGAAAATCCTTAAACACAACCTGGAGAGCAAGAACTCACCGAGCTCCCCAACGTGTCCAGACTGCACACCCCTCCCATGCAGTCTGCCCTGGGTCTGGTGTAGGTAGCCCTAGCTGGCTGGGATCTGTTCAGAGGCCTGGCCTGAGGACAGTAGACTGAGCTGTCTACTACACAGACCAGTGAACCACTGAACGTGAAATCACTGTAAAGTCCTGTGCAGATGTGAGGGACCAGGATTAGTATACAGTGGTGCTGAGTTCAGGCTCCAGAGAGAAGGAGAGACTGGAGCTTGGGCAGTGTGCATAGTGATGAAAGGAGGGAGCATATAGGCAATTAACTCAGAAGGCCTAGGGTGGACATACCTGATACTTAATTATATTGAGGCCAATAATTGGTAAGAAATGCTGAGACAGCTGGGTTCCTTAATCCTCCTCCAGCCAGAGCACACATTTCCTAGAGGCTTAGAATCTCAGAAGTGAACAAAACAATAATTAATTGATTAATTTAACAAAAACTCACCAGATTCCTACTCTGGTCTAAGCATAGACTGGGCATAATGGTCATGAAGTCTGACCTAGCTCCTAAGGTGGAATCTCCTCAAAAGCTCCTTGACTGCAGGCCATATCCCAGGTCCACAACTTACCAACTCTGTGGTCAGCCTTCTAAGGCTCAGTTTACATATCTATTAAATGGGAGTAATGCTGAATAATACCTACACCATGGGATTGTCCTGAGGATTAAACAAAAAATAACTAACAAACCTTATATACAGTACATGGTATACATCGAATTCTAAGAGTTTTCTAAATGTAACCTCATTCAATAACAATAAGCCTGGGAGGTCAATACTATTCTTATTCCTATTTTCCAGCTGATAAGACAAAGGCACAGAGAGGTCAGGTACCTTGCCCCAGTTCACACAGCTAACAAGTGGTAGAACCAGGATTGAACCCAGGCAGTATGGCTCCAGAGTCCGTGTTCTTGACCACTCCACTCTGCTATTCTCCATGGTTTCAATGAAGTGCTTAGCATAACTCCTTATATATCATAAGCACCCAACTGATGTTAGTTACCAGCATTATGATTACATTTTTAACAGCTTTGTTGAATTAAATTACATTTTGACTAAGGAAATTCTTTCTCTTGCTGAGCTAAAATCCCCCTCAGATCATGTCCCTTCTCTGTGGGTTCCTATTCCCCCACCCCCATAGTCTCCATGACACCTGTCCTCTCTCTTGCTCAGCTAAGGTCTCTTAGAGATTTGCAGTCACAGGCCAGATCTGTGTCATGGGGTTTGATCTGGCTTCCTTCCTGTGTGTTGGTGACTCAGTCATTGACCCCCAGGACTGAGAAGCCTGTGACAACTCCCAGGACCACTGCAGGCCAGGGGACACTGCCTCCCACCCCAGACCACAGCACCTACATAAATGAACTACACCAAAAAAGAATTAAAAAATTAAACAAAAGCACAAAATTAAAAAAATAAACTACCTAATTTGTGGAGTTCAGTGAACTAAAATGGAGGGCCCTTTGTTCAAAATTAAGAATTTCACCCTGTCTGGTGGGGCTCAGTGGACTGACCGCTGGCCTGCAAACCGAAAGGCCGCTGGTTTGATTCCCAGTCTGGGCGCATGACTGGGTTGCAGGCCAGGTCCCCAGTGGGGGGCATGTGAGAGGCAACTAATCACTATAATCTCTCACACATTGATGTTTCTCTCCCTCTCTCCCTCCCTCCCTTCCCCTCTCTCTAAAAGTAAATAAATAAAATCTTAAAAAGATATGAGCAACTCTGGGAGTGAAATAAATACAATACCGAAAATTAATTAATGAATTAATTAATACCACACAGCAAGAAATTTTAAAAGAATTTTTAAAAAGTTTTGAAACAAAAATACTAAAATAAAATAGTGCAGTAGACCCCAACTGGAGCATCAAAAAAAAAAATCCAGAAATGGCAGAAAAATTAAGAATATCAAGCCTGTGACAACAGAGCATTAAAACCAAGCATGGGGCACTCTGCAGAGGCACAGGTGGCTCATCCATGAAGCTGGCCCTGAGTAGCACCCCGTATCTTTGTCTCGCCATCAGCCCACCCCACCCTCAGTCCATCCTACCATGTACTTCTGTGGAAGCTGAGCCTGGAAGATTTCTGGCACGCCTGAGAAACACAGAAAGCATTTGATATCTAGAGAGTAAAGCCAGTTTGGGCTTGGAGTCCATCAGTTAGCTGCAAGCCTACCTCAAACCTCACTGGCTATGAGATTAGGTCCACCCACTTCCCTCCTTGGCTCCCTGTGTCAGAGACAGTCCACTGAGTTCAGTGACTGTGGTACGAACACGGACTAGGAACTGGAAACTCCCATTGCCTTGCTGGGCAACCAGAGGCATGTCATGACCTGTTTGGTCTCCATTTCCTTGTCTACGACATGAAATCGTTGAATTCAGTATCAAAGGAAGTGTTCTTTCCTTGAGTACCAACTGACTGGCATGCCCACATCACAATAATCATATCATTAAACTGAGTACTTATTATTTACCAAACATATTACACCACTGTAAATTTCTGTTTAATCCTCATGACAATCCGAGATATTTTCCAGAACTCTAAAATTTAAACTTGGCAGGCGTAGTGATTTTCGTTCACTCTTTTCACTGATGTATCCCCAGCTGCCAGAACAATGCCTGACACATAGTAGGTGCTCAAAAACTATTTGTGGAACAAATGAATGGAGAAACAGGCTCAGGGAGGCAGCAATGTTATTTGTTCAAGATCATACAGTTCGAAAACCCCAGAGCCAGGATTCAAATGCAGATTGGCCTGGCTCCGAAGTCCACGCTTATGCTTAGTCACCTGCCATGTGGGTGTGATCCCCATTCTACAGATAAGGAAACAGGGGATGCACTCCAGGATCTCTGCTGGCTCTCATGTCCTGCATTTCTAAGCACATGAGGTTCACTCTGCTGGAGTAACATCACTTTGAAAGCTGATACAATTGTCTCCTATGCCTAGGACTCTTTGGAGGCCTCCAGAGCACTCTTCTCTCTTCACAGAAGCAGGTTCACTGGCAAAGGCAGCCCAAGCTGGAATCCTGTTCTGCTACATACTGTGACCTTGGACAAGTTCTCAATATCTCTAAATCCCATTCTTTTTCTCATCTGTAAAATGGGTTCCGTACTTCCTAGACTTCCCTTAAAGGATGCCCCTTCCTCTAGGTGTCCTGCACACAGTGGGCCCTTAATAAATGTAGCTGTTATTACACCACACCAAAGCAGCTTCAAGAGCAATGCTTGCTGCCACCGATGTCTGAAGTCTGCCGGGGACTCCTGGAACCTGATCGGAGGTCACTGGCTGGAGGAGGGTAGGATCAGTTGCTATTCTTGGAGATCCTGGAACACAGCCGAGTTTCAGGTTCCCTGAGGGAGCTCTGGCTGGTCAAGGTCAGCTAGTCATGTGAGGTCTGAACTCAGGATATTCTCCTGGACCCTCCACATGGTCCAGGCTGTAAGGAACCTAGGGGCACAGAGTGTGCTAGAGAGAGACTGCATCCTCCTGAAGCTGACCTCAGCCTTTTATTATGTTCATCAGCACCTCTATGGTACCCAGAAGGGGCCTGGGTGCTGTATGGGCATCTCCCTGAGAGTGCAAAGGGGTTTCAACATTTAGATGACAGACAGCCTTGGGTCGTGGAAAGAGGGGTTATGAGACAGGCAGGTCTAAGTTTTAATCCCATGGCACTACTCACTGGGTCTGTGTCTCTTTGCAGTCACTGTGTCTATCTGGGCTTCAGTTTTTTTGAGAAATAGTGACAACAAAATCTTCCTTAGAGGGCTATTGAGAGGAGGATTAGTTCATTTAGCACATAGTAAATGCCCAGTAAATGATCACCATTTAGACTATGAGCTCTTAAATGACAGGAAACCTGTCAGATTCAGCTGTGCCTTCAGTGACCAACCTAGGGCCCAGCTAAGGGGAAACTCTCAGTGTTGGTTAAATAAATAACAAATTATGGAATGCACTGAACAGAAATGTCTCATAGGGCTCCCATCTTTCACCACACTCATACCGCCCTCCAAACCTCAGTCTCGTCTGCATCATCCCTGACTAGTGAACATCTACCCTCAGCTTGCATGCTCCTGTAATAGGAAGTTCACCTCCTACCAAGGCTTCCTAGTCTGTCAAGGAGAAACATAGAGGTCTGTCCTTCTACTCAGACCTCTAAGAACTGAGGTCTGTCTCCTCAAAGTTTCCATCCATTGGGCCTAGTTCTGATGTCTTGGGCTATGTAGAATAAGCCTAGTTCCACTCCCAGGAGACAGTCCATTGGTGATTTCATTTTACACAATGAAAACGTAGCAGGCATTGAGTTAAGTACCTCTTAGTTGATCCCCTTTAACCCTTTAACCCTCACATTAGCCCTGAGAAGTTAACAGCTTTACTTCACAGATGAGAAAAAGGAGGCTCAGAGAAGTAATATAACACTTTTTATATGGCAGAGAAATGATTTAATTCCAGATCTTCCCCCAAAATACTACCTATCCAATGCTTAATGGATCCACTGGAAGACAGGATTTACTTCCAGAGTCTCTTCTCTTCAATAAAGATTTATTTAATTAGTTATCTTATCTATACCAGGCCTTGAAGTAGGTACTGGAAATAGAGATGAATCAGACATAATCCATGCCCTTGAAGTACCCACCGCTTCTCCCAAACCAGGTGAAAAGAACTGAAAGTGAGACTCACAAAGACTATCAAAGCATCATAGACCTGGGGGGTCTAAGGGGACTTCCTTGAGGAAGTGACATCTGGGTTGAGTTTTGAAGAATTTAATAGGAGTTAGTCTGGTTTGTGCAGGGGCGGGGGTGCAGTGGGAAGAAAGCAAGATGTTTTGGTGAAACTGAGATGCAGAAAGCTGATGCTGTGGGGCCCAGATTGCAGAGGGTAGTGGTACCACACTCAGGAGCTAGGACTATGCACCACTTGAGTGCACCATACACTGTGGTATGCCTAAGAATCCCCTGGGATTTGCATATTTAAAATCCCCTGGGATTTGCTTATTTATACAGTACCTCTAGGTGAACCCAAAAATATTTTAAGCAGGTGCCCCCAAGAGCTTGAGAATTAGAGGGTCATCACTTCTGCAGAAAGTGACAAGAAATCTTTGTAAGATTTCAAACAGGACTGAATTCTTAGTTCCTGTCTTTTGAGTCTCACAGACTAATCAGGGAGACAAAAATGAAAACAAGTGATTATAATGATATGCAAAGACTATTACTTCTTAGTATTTCAAGAAAGATATTCTTAACCTGGCTGGCGTAGCTCAATGGATTGAGTGCTGGCTGGGAACCAAAGTGTCCCAGGTTCGATTCCCAGCCAGGGTACATGCCTGGGTTGCAGGCCATAACCCCCAGCAACCATACATTGATGTGTGTGTGTCTCTCTCTCTATCTCCCTCCCTTCCCTCCCTAAAAATAAATAAATAAAATCTTTAAAAAAAAAGATATTCTTAGTATTCCAAGAAAAAAAAGCATCATACTTGGACTTGTGATTCTTTAGCCATGAGGGTATTAATATTGGATTCTTGGCATTGAGTTATTGAGCACATACTTTAGGGTTCCAGGTGTCACTGTTGAATCCTTTTCCTTCATTATTTCAAAAACATTTTTAAGACACCTTCTCAAACAAAACCCCCCAAAATAGTACTGATTTATCATGTGCCAGCTCCGGCTTAGACAGGAGTTTTTTTTGATAAGCAGTTTCAAAAACGTCCAGCCTGGTGGCTTACACTGCTTCTTGGACATGAAGAGCAGCCCGGGCTTGATTTGTCTCGGGGTGGTCAGGAGGCTGCTGAAGTGCCACCCTGCACTGTTCGTCTCAGCATGCAGCCCCTCACAACCCAGCCTGGGCCCAGCCTCATCCTGGGCACTGAGAACAGACACGAAGCCAACCATGTGTCTGATTCCCAGGAGCTCAGTCTTGTGGGAAGTGGAGACCATCAATGCACTGATGATAACACCATCAGTGCATTGATCAGTGCAGTGATCATCATGTGATCAGTGCTGTGATGGATGGAAATTCCGGGCGCTAGTGGGCAGAGCCTCCAACAGCCTGGGGGTGAAGGGAATGCTTCCAGAGTCTTAAAGATGAAGGTCATTGTACATGAAAGATAGAAGGACATTCCAGGGAAACCAACATCACAAAAACATGGCAGTAAGAAATAGCCTGGTCATTTTTGTTATTTTTGTGGCAGTGGTACAAAGACTGTGTTTTGTTCCCTGTTGTAGAAGCCCGAGTTAGCAGCAAGATGGAGCTAAAAATGGAGGCAGGGACTGTATCACAGGGGTGGGGAGACTTATATGTTGGGCAAAAAATGTTGGCCTTTCCCCTTTAGACAGTGGGGAGGGCTGATTTATAAACTGTAACACAATCACCACTCCTCAAGCCTGGAGGGGGGCATCAGCTGAGAATAGTTTCCACTCTGGGCCCCCAGCAGGTGCAAGTCTTCTCAGTGACTCTCTCCCTCCTAAGGCAGCAGAGAAGGGAGGAGGTAGGAGGGCAGGCCCCATCCCCACCCCCTCACCAGGCCTGCCTCCTGCAGCTGTTTTATGCCATGAATACCCCTAGAGAGCCTCACAACCAGCTCCCTGGGTCTAAAAGAATGCCAGCAGAGGCAGCCTGTTTTAAAAGCTAGACTCCTTCACAGGCCAACATTGCCACTTAGAAGAAAATAATTATCTAATTATAAAATCGGGACCCATAAAAATCTTTTTAAACAAACATTTATCATTCTATGGTAAGAGCTACTATTTAATCCTTTTAACAACCCTGGAAGGAATTATTATCCCCATCTAAAAGGTGACAAAACCAAGACCCAGAAGGCTGGGTAACTTGCCTAAGGACACTCAGCCAATAAAGGGCAAACCCCAGGTCGGAACACGGTTAAGACCTTTAGACCTAAGAACCACCAAGAATCCAGTACCCTGCCCCCCGCAAGCCTAATGTAGAATTCAGATTAAAGAGACCAAAACCGCAAAACAAACATTAGGAAGCCAAAAATGTTTACATCCCCCCCCAAAAAAAATTATTACTTGGGCTTTTTAAAAATGTAAAATTTTTGAAAATTTCTATTTTCTCATTCTTTGTTAGGCGCGCTAAACACTCATGCTTCGTATGCCTTTGCCTCATCCAGAGCTTCAGGCACCATAGGACTTAAAGTCAAGGCATTTTCCTTCTGCCCTCTCACAAAATTTTTTAAGCAATTACATAAAACATTAACAAATTAAAGCGTAATGTACTTCTAAATTTTAAAAAATTTAAAATTTGGAACATAGCAAAAGAAACCAAAACACCTGTTGTATGTTGTATGTTGTAAAATTTGGAACATAGCAAAAGAAACCAAACACCTCAAAAAAAAGTTGTTTTGTCCCCATCTTGCCTCCAAGTCAATATGAATAGCTCCCCCTGTCCACCCAGGTGCCCAGGCTAGAAATGTTCTTTAAAAAAAAAAAACAAAATTAAATTTTTACAAGAGTTTACGCCAAACTGACAACATATGCTGGGGAGCGAGATCTCAAATACTCTTGAAATCTGCCTATTTTTTAACCCCATGCTTGACTCCACCCTCTTCCTCCCCCTACATGACTCTCCCACTAGGAGGGTCTCTCTTCCATATGTGATTATTTCATTCTCCTGCTCAAAATCCTTCAGTACTGCTGCTTGACTCAGAAGACAAAACCCAAATCTCTAGACCCCCATCCTTCCCATCCCTCTCTGGGACTCTTCCTTTCTTGTCTCACAGCACACAGCATTGCACTGAGACTTGAGTGAGAACACTAATTAAAACACAAACCACTAGTCAATTATCAAACTCCTTCATTAGACCACCCACCCCAAGCCTGGCAGGGAGGGAACACATGGGAAATAGCTGGTAATAATGATTCCAATGCCCACTGGTCAGAAGACACAGCAGTCATACCGCTTGCTGTGACAAGAATCTGATAACCCACTCTTAAACCTTGTCCTGAAGGTTGAACAAAAGTGAGAAACTCAGCCATGCTGGCCATTATCAACCCATTCCTTCCCACAGCAACCTGGATACCAAATGGCCTTAGACCTCTCTGACAGTAAATTATTACTCTTTGCATTTTAATAACTTTTGTAAAAGACAACATTTTGACACTGTTAATGCTTATTCTGTTGTTCTCAGCCCTATCTCAGTATGTGATCCACGGCAGGCAGGCAGGCACCAGAGGTCCATAAAAACAGCCCCCCAAATCAAGTTAATCTAATTTTTCAAAATTATAAAACCCATTATTTAATTGAAAAGATGTGAATTTTTTAAAAAACCAAACTGTGTTCACCATTTCATTTTTAGTGATACAGCAAATAAAATCATCATAGAATAATTAATTACCTTTTAACAGATCTTTCAAAAGCTCTGAAAGTCATCTGAAAAACAGCTACATGATGCTTTCCCCTTCCATCTTGTATTTAGTCTACACGTGCAATCCACGCTCTAAACCTAAACTACTCAGCTTTGTGTTAATGAACTTTGTTCCTAAGTCTAAAATGAACCAATGAGTATTTATTATGGCCCTGGCAGGTGTGGCTCAGTGGATTGAGTGCTGGCCTGTGAACCAAAGGATTGCTGGTTCAATTCCCAATCAGGGCACATGCCTGGGCTGTAGGCCAAGTCCCCAGTGGGGGGCACGTGAGAGGCAAAACTACACATTGATGTTTCTCTCCATTTCTCCTTCCCTTCTCTTCTCTAAAAACAAATAAATAAAAATCTTTACAAAAAAATATTATGTGAAAAGTTACAATAATGCAAGAGAGACTTTGGTCTCTCAGCCATAGGCATAGCCATTTGGCATAGATTCCTCAGCCAAATGATTTGACATGTCCAACATGAACAGCCTTTAAATCACTTAGGAAGGACAGGGTCTCAGTGTGGCTCTAAAGATATGTATCCAGTATATATGGTGGTTGCAACAAAATACTTTAATTCAATAAATATTTACTGATGCTTAAAAGGAAAATTCCCATTAAAATCTTTAAATTTACACCCCTATCTCTCTACTCAACAGATGGAAGTCCAATAATAATTTCAAGTGTGCTGTTAAATTTGGTAAATGAGAACATTCAGCAAATCAGATGCTCTATCTTTGGCAGATTTGCAAAGTTAACCCTGCTCTTAACAGGAAATGCTGGTAGAAATTAGTTACTATATTTTTTGTTCCCCAGCAGGTGTAGATTTCTGTTGGCTTTTCACTCTATACAAGTCAGTCATCATTCCCTTGTACATGTCCTATTTGACAGACTGCCTAAACTAAATGTACTTCCATTTGTCGAATACTAAGTAATGTATTAGGGGTAGAAACCTATTCTTTCATTCATTGTTTGTTGTTGTTTTCAGCCTACTGCTACTTGTCTTGACAGACCAAAAATAAATCTGATAAAGTCAAACTTTGGAAAAGATGTGATTCTTAAAAGGAGGTTAAACAACATTATTGGGCCAAAGAACACTGGTAAGGTGGTAAAGGGTCACGTGAGAGGTTTCTTTTGCTATGTTCCAAACTGCATTTCAAGAGAATATAGTATTTTTTAAAAGGCTTTATTTTTAGATAGGGGAAGGGAAAGAAACATCAATGTGTGGTTGCCTCTTGCATGCCCCCGCAATGGGGACCTGGCCCACAACCCAGGCATGTGCCTTAGACTGGGAATTGAACCAGCAACCCTTAGGTTTGCAGGCCAGTGCTCAACCCACTGAGCCACACCAGCCAGGGCTTTTTTATAGCCAAAAATTTCAGATCTTGTATTTAAAAAATTTTAAATGTCAGTTTTTAAAAACATTGTAGTTAAGTACAAAGAAAATTTACCATCTTAGCCATCTGTAGTGTACAGTTCAGTAGTGTTAAGAATATTCATCTTGTTTGTGCAAGTAACCTATAGAAGTTTTTCATCTTGCAAAACTGACATGCTATTCCCATTAAACAACTCCCCATTTCTTCCTCCCCCTAGACCATGGCATGCACCATTCTGTTTCTGAGTTTAGATACCTCATCGAAGTGGAATCATACAACATTTACCTTTTTGTGACTGGCCTCTTTCACTTAGTGTAATGTCTTCAAGGTTCATCCATGGTACAGCATATATCAGAATTTCCTTCCTTTTAAGACCACATAACATTGTTGTATATTTTGGCTATTATGATTGCCTGTATGAGCACAGGTGTATAAATATGTCAGAGACTTTGCTGCCAATTTTTTCAAACATATACCCAGATGTGGAATTCCCTGATCATATGTTAACTGTTTCATTTTTTAGGAACCATCATATTGTTTTCCACAGTGACTGCACCATTGTACACTCCCACCAACCATGTATAAGGTTTCAATTTCTATATGTCCTTGCAAACACGTTCTTTTTTTTTTTAAATAGCCATCCTGAAAAGGGTAAGATAATTACCTCATTGTGGTTTTGATTTGCATTTCCCTGATGACTAGTGATGTTGAACATCTTTTCATGTGCTTGTTGGCCTGCTATTTACTTGAAACACAACAAAAGCTGTATTTTTTAAATGAACTCACTTTTTTAGAACTTATCTGCTCTTGGGAAAGTCCCTCTCCTCTATCAACTGGAGAAACTGGTGGACTATGCTCACAAACCATCCACACAGAAAGCCTTCCTTCTAACAGCTGCAAAACTGGAAGCCCAAAAATCTGTAGGTGGCGCCAGAAATAACAGTCCTGTTATCACCAAGAAAATGACAAGCTCGCCCCCTAATGATAAATTAGGAGAATAGAAAAGGCAAATGTAAAGAAAAGGCACAACCACTGAAGAACATAATCTCTACCCGACCCAGAATCTGGAGAGAACACACTAATAACAAAAATACTAATCAATCAAAATAGTTTATTCACAGGGATGGTTAAAAAGGTTCAGTTCCGAGGGACAAAATGTGCCACAAAGCCCGTACTTACAAATCCCTACCTGAATAACCTGCTCCCTCAGCGTGATGAGCAGCACCAAGTAAGTGGGCTGGGGATGCTAGCCCACTGTGAACATCTCCACTGAAGGAGAGCCTGTTTCATCCTCCTTAGCAACCCTGAAGTGTATCCACCTTTAACCTTTCTGATCTCTGAATTTACTGAAAAATGTGACTCTAAAGGCAAAAGCCCACGCCAAGATTATATAAACCAGAGGGTGGCAGTCATGACTATTCTTAGTTCCTTAAACCCTCTATTATGTAAATCAAGATACTTGCTGATTTTCAAGCCCCTCTCCCCCAACTAAAATAATAATCATCATGATGATGTCTGATTCCTTCAGGCTCTGTAGCTGCTAATTTATTCAATTTCCTGCTCTTTTTCTCTCCTTCCCACCCCCAATCTCTATAGCTCTCTAGTTTGCTGTTTTTCACAGAACTATAAGAATTTGAGATCTAAGACCCCATTAATATGGGTCTCTTCAGAGAACACACCAGTTAAAGAAATAAACACTTCAGGCTATATCCCAGTAGGTGACAATGTAATCATATACCTGGGTTACAGGTACAAGTAACCAGGGCTACTAATACCAAGTCCCAAGTCTTTCTGCTCCAGCAGGTTGACCTCCCAGGGCTGCATCAGGAACAGGAGGGGCCAGCCTCTGTTGCACAGCAGGGTGGGCCACACTACCCAAATGTTAAAGGTTGGACGTTTTTCTGTTGTTCTTTGTGCAGCTTTAGGGCCCGATTTTTGAGCATCTCGGCTTTGGCTTCATCCTTCTCCACACCGTCCCCCAGCTTGTACATGCGGCTGGCATTAGCACAGGCCCAGATATGACCTAGGTCACAGGCTTTCAATGAATATTGGCATGCTAGGCCCATGTCCTTGGGAGAGCCGGGACTGCCCTCCAGAAACATGGTGCTGAGGTTGAAGCAGCTAGGGGCATAGCCGCCATCACAGGCCCTTGTATAATAGTCTCTGGCCTTCCCCAGATCAGGCTTGCCATCATCGTTGACCTGTCCATCATGTGCCAGGAGACCAACATTGTGACATGCCTCCACAGACTTCTTTCCAGGCTTCTCACATGCCATCAGAAAGCATTTGGAAGCAGCTTTCAAGTCCTGGGTCAGTCCACCTGGGAGGAAGAAAAGGAAAAGGAAAAGCAAAAAGCAAAAAAAAAAAAAAAAAGAATCAAAGCCAGGGCAGAACCTGGAATGTCTCAGGCCAAATATAGGGAACAATTCCTAAATAAAGTTCACACACCTTGATTTAAAGGCAGCACGAAGGGAAGGTAGACTAGTAGTACAGTTCACAGACCTTCCAGCTTTTTTAGCCATGGAAACTTTTTTTTCAAATGAGACCTTATGAGGCAGACCAAACAGGTAAAGAAGGCAGAAAGTAGAAATGATAATAGCTACCTTATAGGGTTACAGCGAGAACATGGTATCTTATAAGCACTTTATGTTTTTTTTAAAGATTTTATTTATTTCTAGAGAGAGGGAAAGGAAGGGAGAAAGGGAGAGAAACATCAATGTGTGGTTGCCTTCTGCATGCCCCAATTGGGGACCTGGCCTGCAACCCAAGCATGCGCCCTGACTGGAAATCAAACCAGTGATCCTTTGGTTTGCAGGCTCGCACTCAATTCACTGAGCCACATTGGCCAGGGCTCATCTTCATTTTAAAAGACCTTTTTGCTAAAGTAAAATTCAAATTTGACTGTTTTTTTCTTTCAGCATTTAAAAGATATTGTTCTTTTGGCTTATGTTCTTGTAAATCTTCTGGCTTAAGCTGCTCCTGATAAGAAGTCAGTGGTTGTTTTCTCACCATGGTTCCCCTCAATATCATTTTCTCTGTTTTTCTTTCTTTTTAAGTCTTCACCTGAGGATATGCTTTTACTGATTTTAGAGGGAGAGAATGGGGGAGAGAGAAAAAAATCTATTGGTTGCCTCTTGTATGCACCCTGACCAGGGATTGAACCTGCAGCCTAGGTTATGTGCCTTGAACAGGAATCGAACCTGAAACCTTTTGGTGTACAGGACAACGCTCAACCAACTGAACCACCCAGTCAAGGCTAGAAACATTTTTTAATGGGCTAAATAACATTCTATCCAATGGAAGTAATATTTATTTAACTAAGCTGCTACTCTTGGCACACAGGTTTTTTTAAAATATAATTAATATGCCCTGGATGGTGTAGCTCAGTGGGCTGAGCACCAGGCTGCAAACTGAAAGGCTGCTAGTTCAATTCCCAGTCAGGGCACATGCCTGGGTTGTGGGCCAGGTCCCCAGTTGGGAGCATGCGAGAGGCAACTGGTTAATAGGTCTCTAGCACTTCTCTCCCTTTCTCCTTTCTTTCCCAAAATAAATAAATAAAATCTTAAAAAATAAAAATAATTAATATAATACAGTTATATACTGCTTGTAAACTATACAAATGACAAATTTTCCAGATAAATAAATGCTAGGGTGAGTATCTTTGCACATAAACTGTATTTGCAATTCAGTTATTTCCCCAGGTTTTAGAGAGTAGACTTCCTAGGGTGAAGAAATGCCCCTCTGCACCAGAAGGGAAACTGATACTCCTGCTGATGCTAAACCTTCATCAAAATAGAGACTACCACAGACACAATGTGCCATGTGAAAGCAGAAGTACTCCAGAGACTTAAAAAGACATCTTTTCTTTTCTTATCCTCACCTGAGGTTATATAGTTTTTCCATTGGTTTTAGAGAGAGAGGACGGGAGACAGAGGAAGAGAGAGAGAAACATCATTGGAAGAGGGAAGCATTGACTGGTTGCCTCCCTTACACAGGGATCCACGCATGAATTGGAGATCACACGCATCTGGACCAAGGGTCGGTCACATACGCCCAACCAGGAATCGAACCCACAACTGAGGTATGTGTCCTGACTGGGAATCGAACCCACAACTTTTTGGTTATGTGATGACATTCTAACCAACTGAGCCACACCAGCCAGGGCTAAAAAGACATCTTCTTCATTAAACTTTCACTGAACATCTTTCTAACCAGGCCTGGCTGGACACTGGGAACAAGGGATGAATGAATCATAACATCTTCAAGAAGCTCATAATCTAATGAGCAAAGAAAAGAAACAGCTGCCCATCAAAGATTATAGTCCCTATTTGTAGTAGTTTTCAAATATGCCCATGAATGATATTTTTGCCTTCAAGGGGTGGAATTTTAAGTTCACTCCCCTTAGTGTAGACTAGACTTACTGACTCACTTCAAATAAACAGAATGTGATAGGCATGAAAAATGTGTGACGTCCCATGGTAGGTCATTAAGGACTCACCAAAAGACACTGAGGAGACTCTAGCCAAGACAGAGGCGTAGGTAAACATGCTTTGCCCCCATACACAACTACAGCTAAAATTACAACCAGACTACAAAACAAATACCACCCAAATGTGTTAGAAAATCGAGCTGTATGGAAGTCCAACCACCAAGGATTTAAAGAAGCCACATTCATCCAGACGGGTAGGACAGGTGGAGACATGGAGACATGGAGACATGGAAACATGGAGACATGGAAACTTGGAGAACATGGAAAGGCACAGAGAGGCAGTGGAACAGAAGGACCAACATTGACGTGTAGTGGATAGAAATCAGGAGGGATACCTTGGGAGCAAGCAATCCCAGCCCCAGACCAGACTTCCCAGCCCCAGGTTCCAGCGCCAAGAATGTAAGTCTCCATAATTTCTGGCTGCAAAAACCAGTGGGGGTTGGGGCAGCAGAAGAAACTGCAAGATTGTCAAGAGATTTCTATTAAAGGGCCTGCAATGGACTAAAGATTCACACAGACCCACCCCTTTGTGATTCAGCACCAGAGCAACAGCTAGAAAGGCATAAGTGGCTTATAGGGAGAAGGGGAGAAAGTGAACTGACTGGCAAGGGGGTGAGTGTCAGGGAGACAGCTTCCTCTCAGGCAATCTCCACAGGCCAGGGAGTGGCATTGTGCCCTCTTTGACCCCTCCCCCACACAGAGCCACAAAGAAATGAGATAAATTGCCCTGCCCTGGTGACTACATAAGGCTCTGCCCCACACAGTTTACAGATGTGTTTTCTACAACAGATTAAGCTACTAAGACAGGGAGTCAAAGCAGCTCTAACTAATATACAAATAAGCATAGGGAGGCTGCCAAATTGAGGAGACAAAGAAATATGGCCCAAATGAAAGAACAGAACAGCCCTAGCTGGTGTGACTCAGTGCACTGAGTGCCAGCCTACAAACTAAAGGGTTGCTGGTTTGATTCCCAGTCAGGGCACATGCCTGGGTTGCAGGCCAGGTCCCCAGTGAGGGGCACATGAGAGACAACTACGTACTGATGTTTTTGTCCCTCTTTCTCCCTACCTTCCTCTCTCTTAAAAACAAACAAACAAACAGAAACAAAACAACAACAACTGAACAACACTCCAGAAAAAGAACTAAACAAAATGGAGAAAAGCAACCTATTAGATGCACAGTTTAAAACACTGGTGAACAGGATGCTCCAGGAACTCACTGGGTACTGAAACAGCATAAAAAATACCCAGGCAGAAATGAAGGTCATAAAGAAAAACCTACAGGAAACCAATGGAGGGGATGAAGCCAAAATTCAAATCAATAATTCGAACATAAGAAAAAAGAAAAAAAGCATTCAATCAGAATTGAAAGAAAAAAGAATTTAAAAAGAGAGAGAAAGAGAGAGAACAGAATAAGGAGCCTCTGGGACATCTCCAAATGTAACAACAGCTGAATCATAAGGGTGCCAGAAGGGGACGAGCAAGAAATTGAAAATTTATATGAAAAAAAAAAAAAGACAGAAAAGTTCCCTAATTCGGTGAAGGAAATAAACATATAAGTCCAGGAAACACAGAGAGTCCCAAACAAGTTGGACCCAAAGAAGACCACACCAAGACACATTATATTTAAAATGTTTGGTTAAAGATAAAGAAAAAAATCTTAAAAGCAGCAAGAGAAAAGAAGATACTTACATATAAATGAGTTCCCATAAGACTGTCACTGATTTCTCAAAAGAAACTTTGCAGGCTAGAAGGGACTGGCAAGAAGTATTCAAAGTAATAAAAAGCAAGGACCTACAACCAAGATTGCTCTATCCAGCAAAGCTATAATTTAGAATGGAAGGGCAGATACAGTGCTTACCAGACAAGGTAAAACTCAAAGAGTACATCATCACCAAGACGTTATTATATGAAATATCAGAGGGAACCATATAAGAAAAAGAAGATCCAGACTATGAACATTAAAATGGTAACAAATACACAATTACCACCAACTGAATAAAAAAACAAACTAAGCAAACAAGCAGAACAGGAACAGAGTCATAGATATGGAGATCATTTGGAGGGTTATTGGCTGAGAGGGGGGAAGGGGAGAATGGGGGAAAAGGTGCAGGGATTAGGAAGTACAAATTGGCCCTGGCTGGTGTGTCTCTGTGGATTGAGTGATAGCCTGTGAAGCAAGGGATCGCTGGTTCAATTCCCAGTCAGAGCACATGCCTGGGTTGTGGGCTAGGTCCCCAGTAAGGGGTACATGATAGACAATCACATATTGCTATTTCTCTCTCTCTACCTCTCTTCCCCTCTAAAAATAAGTAAACAAAATCTTTTTTTATAAAGTACATATTAGTATGTACAAAACAGGGATGTTAAGAACAGGATAGGTAATGGAGTAGTCGAAGAACTTATATGCATGACCCATGGACATGAACTAAAGGAGGGGACTGCTGGAGGGAATGGGGGTACTGGGTAGAGGGGGGCAAAAGGGGAGAAGATTGGGACAACTCTAATAGCATAATCAATAAAATATATATTTTAAAAAGACAGTGAGGATTCCTTCTTGCTCTCAGACCACTCCCTCTGGAGGCAGCCAGATGCCATAGCATGAGGACACATAGAGAAGAGCACACGCCACAAAGACAGAGATCCATGTCACAAAGAACTGAGGTCTCCTGATAACGGGTGTCAAGGAACAGAAAGAAGTCTTTACCAACAGCCACATGAGGTAAGTGGAAACTGGAAACTCCAGTTCCAGTCAAGCCTTCAAATGACTGCAGCCCTAGTTCCTGGCTAATGTCTGCAAAATCATGAGACCCTGAGGCACACAGCTAAGCCAACATCCAAATTCCTGGCCCACAGAAACTTTGTGATAATTTGCTATTTAGCAGTAGATAACTTAAACACTACTCCAGTGACAATTGCAATTAGGGCACAGGGAGAAAAAGACAGATGGAAAGAAATGAATTACTATTGATCCCTTTCTCTGGGCCAGGCATGTGCTGATGCCTTTACCTACATTATCCTATTTAATCCTCACAACCATCCAAAGAAGCAAATACTAATTGTTTTCTACATCCTAAAGTCACAGAGTTAAAGTGATGGGCACTACTTGCAAACAGCATTTCCTAAGACTCCCTGCCTTAAAAGGCTGTAATCTTCCCCTGATCACCTTTCCAAATATTCCTACAATGTTCTTCCCCAAAGACTGTGAGGACCCTTCTGCAAAGAAGGCTCAATATAAGGTCAGCACTAATATCAACGACAAGGACCAAAGAAAGGAAGCCCTTCTTACCTTTCCCAGTCACATAATAGGCCCCCAGTTTGTAGCAGCTATTACTGTGTTTATTCTCTTCACAGTTGAACTTCAAGACCTTGGCAGCCTCATCAAAATTCTTCTGGATCCCTTCCAAATAGTCCACCAGCCGGTAACAACCTGTGAAAAGAGGACAAGAGCTGTTCTTCTCGTCTGGGGCCACTGCTCAGCAGTGGAGAGGGTCCAGGTATGATTGGCCAGATGTGTCTTTCATTTAGGAGCAGCCTCTGTTCTCCTGAGGTGTAACAAGGAATGCAGGTGGTATACAGCCATTCCTACAAATGGCATTGTCTGTTCTTAGGCAGGGACTGAGCGATATGAGGCCTGGGGAGACCTTGGCTCCTACACTGACTCCTCCTCACATCAACCCTTTGCTCCCTGTCAGCCAGGCCAGCACAAAGATGCAGTGGCTTTGAAACTCCGCTGGCTTTAGAACATCTTAGGAAGTTCAGCAGTCAGACACAGAAAACCAAAAGGGTCCATGAACTAGTCTCTGTAGCAGCAAGAAAGGGGTGCTTCCATGACTGCATCTTACTACTCCTCAGCCAGGCTGGGAACATGAAGCCTGAAAACAGTAGGAACAGCAGCTACCAAAAGGAGTTGGAAATAGTACTCTCTCTTCTTGGCAGTATCTGGCCCCAGCAAGCCTCTCTGTAACATCTCTCCCTTCTGCCTCTTCTTCATTCCCAATAACACTTATCTCTCATTAATTTTCACTCAATTATATTGGAGCATCTATGTTCACTTATGTACCAGAAGCTAGGAATACAGTCACTAACCCTCCTAAAAATTACACTCTAGAGGACTAAGCGCAATAATTAAGTACATGGACGAACAAGTTGTATTCAAAAAGTAATAAATGGAGTTCCAGTCAAGATGGAGGCATAGGTAGGAACCCTTCGCTTCCTTGCACAACCAAAAGGAGGATGACAACCAATCTAAAATCAGTAAATAATCAGAAGTGCCAGAAAATCAAACTGCATGGGACTCCGACAACTGAGGAATTAAAGAAACAGTCAACCAGAACAACCAGACCAGTAAGAACCCAAGGCAAGAATTGTGTGGGCGAGGCCAGCTGAGAGAAACCTGGGCAAGGTTGGGAAGCGGGCTGGCAGGGCTGGCTGAATGGGAAACTGAGACTCAGAGCTGACTGTCAGAGCTGACCAGGATTGCCACGGTGAGAGGAAACTCCCAATCTCACACGAGAAAGTGCACTAGAGCCAAGCAGGCGAGCTGCATTGTTCCCTCTCTGGCCCCTCCCCCACAGGCAGCACCATAGGGCAGCAAAAAGGATTGCCCTGACCCAAGAATACCTAAGGTCCCGCCCCCTTACAACTTAACAGGTGCCCCCAGACAAAGAAATATGGCCCAAATGAAAGAACAGAGCAAAACTTCAGAAAGAGGGCTAAGCGATGAGGAGATAGCCAATCTATCTAATGGAGAGTTCAAAGCCCTGGTAATCAAAATGCTCACAGAACAGATTGAGCTTGGTCAAAAAATGAAAGAACAAATAAAAGATGCCCAAAATGAAATAAAGCAAAATATTCAGGGACAGGAACGAAATCAGGATTCCAACAGTGACAGGAACGAAATCAGGATTCAAAGCAATGATTTGGAACAAAAGGAAGAAGTAAACATCCAACTGGAACAGAATGAAGAAACAAAAATTCAAAAAAAAATGGAGACTTAGGAACCTCTGGGACAACCTGAAACGTTCCAAAATCCAAATTATAGGGGTGCCAGAAGGAGAAGAACAACAGCAAGAAATTGAAAACTTCCCCAATCTGGCGAAGCAAACAGACTTCTAGGAAGTTCAGGAAGCCCAGAGAGTCCCAAAGAAGTTGGACCCAAAGAGGAACACACCAAGGGACATCATCATTAAGTTACCCAATAGTAAAGATAAAGAGAGATTTTAAAAGAAGCAAGAGGAAAGGAGAGAGTTACCTACAAAGGAGTGCCCATAAGACTATTAGCTGATTTCTCAAAAGAAACCTTGCAGGCAAGAAGGGGCTGGAAAGAAGTATTTGAAGTCATGAAAAACAAGGACCTACATCCAAGATTACTCTATCCAGCCAAACTATCATTTAGATGCAGATAAAGTGCTTCCCAGACAAGGTCAAGTTAAAGGAGTTCATCATCACCAAGCCCTTATTTTATGAAATGTTAAAGGGACTTATCTAAGAATAAGAAGATCAAAACTATGAACAGGAAAATGACAAATTCACAACTATCAACAAATGAACCTAAAAAAAAAACAACAAAAACAGAAACTAAGCAAACTAGAACAGGAACGGAATCAGAGAAATGGACAATACATGGAGGGTTTTCAGTGGGAAGGGGAAGGGAGGAATAGCAGGGAAAGGTACAGTGAAGAAGAAGCATAATTGGTAGGCATAAAATAGATGGGGAGCCATCAAAAATGATATAGGAAAAAGAGAACTCAAAAGAATTTAGACGTACAACCCATGGATGTGAACTAAAGTGAGGGTAATACTGGAGGGTTTGGGGGGTGTAGGGCGGAGGGGGGATAAAGGGGGAAAAAATGGAAAAACTGTAATAGCATAATCAATGAAATATATTTAAAAAATAAAGTAACTATTGATAAAAAAAGTAATAAATGTCACATCTGAAATAAAACAGTATTACAACATTTTGTTGTGCATGCTGAGGAAGTTTAACAGACTGGGTTACCAGGGAAGGCCTGTTCCTTCTGACCAACCCCAGAAATCTTTCCCAACCTTCCTGCTCCTCAGTGACTCCAACTCTGTGAATTCTTTCTAAACTCGGGACATGGACCAGCCCTCAGAGAGCAACCTGGGTTCTTGTGAAGCTATTATGCTTCAGAGCAACTCTGTGTAGTTGGTTAGCATCAAAATGGAGCTGTATCGTGCTCTGGAAACTAGGCTGCAAGCTATTATGAGGTATGACCAGTGCCATTTTTTTCCTTTGTAAAGTAGGAAAAACTGACTGCTCTAGGTGGCCCCTTCTGGACACCAACATCCACCCCACTCTCAAGTCAACTCAATGTCCCCAGAGCACACATGGTGCATTCATGTCTCAGGTCCTTTCCTGGGTGAATGTACCTTCCTGCATTTCTCCTTCCCACCCAGCCTCCAGGCTGAAACCCGCGGGGCATTCCCCCACCGCAAGCCCGGAGAGACCTTGTGGAAACCCAACTCTCCCTAACACACACAAGGTCGTCTGTGTCCCACAGACTCCATCCAGATGTGTCCCCAGCCCGTGACCATTTCCAGAGTCCCTCAGAGGTCGCTCAGGTGACCGGTGAGGCCCCTGGCCCCCTCCTCCATGATCTCCCACGTGCTCCCAGGGCGGGGTGGGGGGGGCGGCGGGCTGAGTCCTCATGCTCACATCCAGGTCCTTCTCTTGGTACCTTCCTACATTCCCCCAGGAAAGCTGTCACTTCCACCTGGTACAGATCTCCCTTACCTTATTCAAGACTTTGTTCAAATGCCATTTTTTCAATGATTCCCCCTCACCACTCAATTTAAAATTCCCTCCTGCCCTGGATGGAGTGGCTCAGTGGATTGAGCGCCAACCTGCACATCTGTGACCCCAAAGGTCGCTGGTTGGATTCCCAGTCAAGGCACATGCCTGGATTGTGGGGCCAGGTGGGTGCTAGCTAGGTAGGTGCCCAGACCTGGAGTCAAACTCCCAGTAGGGGGCATGCAAGAGGCAATCGATGTATCTCTCCTGCTCTTTCTCCCTCTCTCTATAATAGATAAATAAATCTTTAAAAAGTAAAATAAAATTGACCTCGTGAACTCCTGACACTTCTCAGTTTCTTCCTATTGCACTTTTCTTTTAAAAAATGTTTATATATAGAGAGAGAGAGAGAGGGAGGGGGGAGAGAAATGGAGAGGCACTGAGAAACAGAAATATCGATATGAGAAACAGCAACTGGTTACCTCCCATATGCCCCTGACGGGGAGGATTGGGGGAACCAACCCACAACCTAGGTAGGTGCCCTGACCTGGAGTCAAATTCCCACCCCTTCGGTGCAGGGGACACCACACTCCAACCAACTGAGCCATACCAGTCATGGCTGAACTTATGACTTTCTAACACATTATTTCTCTTATTTCCTTATGTTTATTGCCCAATTCACCTCGCTGGAATGTAAGCTCCAAGAGGACAGGAAATTTTATCTGTTCACTGATGCATCCCCACGTCCCTCTCCCCTAGGTACTCAGGTATTTCTCCTTCCCGCCCAGCCTCCAGACTGAAACCCGCGGAGCATTCCCGCACCGCGAGCCCGGAGAGACCTTGTGGAAACCCAACTCTTCCTAACACACACAAGGTCATCTGTGTCCCACAGACTCTGTCCGGGCGTGTCCCCGACCCCTGAGCGTTTCCAGAGTCCCTCAGAGGTCGCTCTGGTGACCTATCCAGCCACCGCCCCCCCCGCGCCCTCCTCCTTGATCTCCCACGTGCTCCCAGGGCGCCCGGGGCGCTCACCATCCGGGTCCTTCTCTTGGTAGCACTGATAGTTGCACTCCACCTTCAGATTCTCCAGAAACGACTTCACCTGTTCCTCATCCTGAAAGTCCACCAGGCCAGCCATGGCTCTTGCTCTCCCAAACGGGATTACCCAGTCTCTCCCACCAACTCCCCGCCGGAGTCCCGCCCATAGTCACGTGAGCCGATGAAGGGGCGGAGCCTGGGCCCGGGAGCCGGAGGTCAGCACTCACCAGCGCCTTCTAGGAGAGTCGACTCCGCAACCCCGGGCGTGCCCCTAATCCTCATGCTATTAAAGCCTTTGGCGGTCACATCTTTTCCTCTGTTCTGCCATTTCAAAGACTGATGGTAGCCTTTCTGCAGCACTTCATCTGTGCCAGCTTTGTGGCCTTAAATGATTTTTCTACCTGTAGTCTTTTATCCCTTCAACTTTCTAAGTGCCCACTGTGTGCCTCACCAAGTATGTCCTTCTAGTAATTCGCAGCTAGAATGGTCCCTGCCTTTAAAGAGCTTGCAGTTTAGTAGGAAGACATTTATTTATTTATTTACTTACTTATTTATTTACTTATTTATTTATTTATTCAACAAGCAATGTGGGCACTTCTTATGTGCCAGATACTCACAAGTCTACTACTGCCAAAAAGTCTGATTCATTTCTATATTCCTGCCAGACCCAACCCCTGCTCCCAACATGAATTACCTAAGGAATGATGGCTGTGCAAGGTAATGACTGGAACACCGTAGCTGTAGAGGTTGTACAAATAATATTGTTATAATAGCTAATGTTTAAACAGGGCTGAACTTTTTTTCCACATTCTATTCTAAGAGCACGATACAAATTCCCATTTAATCCTCACTATGATACTCCTGGTGATGCTCTGGGGTAGGTATTATTATATTCCCATTCTGCAGATGAGTAAACGGAGGTACACAAAGGTTAAGTAACTTGTCCAAGATCACACAGGAAGTGAGAGTTGTTGTGCAGTAAATATTTTTTTTAAATAAAAGAATGGTTGAGTTACAAGAGGAATGTGTCAAGGAGATAGAGGAGAGGAAAGGAAATCCACCTGTTTTTTAATTTGTTCTCCTGCTCAGAATCATCAGCGTCATAAAGCCCAGACTAAAAGCTCTCCAAAGACAGTTCCCATTAATCTTTGAGTCCCAGCCAGCCCTAGTCTAGAGCCCTCATGTGGAGTTCAATCCTAGGTTTCCCATTTCTCCTACAGCACCTACAACAATGCTTCCCAAATATCTGTCCCTAAGGGCATCAGAGAGTGTAGGCTTCCAAACACTTCCTCATTGGGAAACAGCTTCCTGCAACTGGGAAATGTCTTTGAAATCTCAGGTTTAATTTTAAAATCCATGATATTACATCCAATTTCACAATACTTTTTTTTTATTCCAGAGAGAGAGGAAGAGAGAGAAACATCAGTGTGAAAGAGAAACATCAACTGGTTGACTCCGGCACACACCCCAACCAAGACTGAACCTGCAACCTAGGCATGTGCCCTGACCGGGAATCAAACTTGCTACATTTCAGTTAATGGGAGACCCTCCAACCAACTGGGCCACATCGGCCAGGGCTCTATAATACATCTTTCATAGAAAAACACGAGATTGCTTTTTCCCCAGCCTTTGAAATTCCAGGTGATATGCCACATCACCTCTGGTTTCTCATACCCTGACCACATTGGGAGGTCATTCAATATACATGCCCCAGTGGGGAAGCCCTGACCTTGGATTTTGAGCCCACCTTACTTAGCCTGGCCTTTGAGGCCATTTACAATCTGATTCTAGCCTCATTTCCTGCCTCTCTTCCCCCACTCCCCACCTGACCTTCTATTCACTGAATAGGTCCCAGGTTTGCTGTTCTTGATGTGTGGACCACCCTTCTCTGCCCAAATCAGAGATTCTCTCCCCTGTAAAATCTTCCCAGACACAACAACTACACACCCCTAAAGTAGATTTTGATGCTCCCACTTCAGTATTTCACACCACTTGGATTATTCTGTTGTAGTAGGAAAGGACTGGCTTTGGAGGGCAGACAGATCGTAGTCAGAATCCATGTTCCATGTTTACTAAATTGTGACCTTGAACCAGTCACATTTGTGACCCTGATTCCTTTTCTGTACATGAGATCCCTTGTATGGCTGTCAGTAGGACTAAAAGTTCATGTATATGATGTGCTTAACAGAGTACATGGCTCAAATTATTTCTTGTCATACTCATAATGGTTATAATGCTTGAAAATCTGTGCTCCCCACCAGACTGTGAGCTCTATGTCCCTTGTGCTGGTGACAGCCAAGAATAGAGCACGGTTTGGTGAGGGTGATATAGGTAACTAAGGTCAGGGACAGGCCACAAATATTATTTCCATTAATCCTATTTGCTAAATTGAAATACACTGAAATGAGAATGCCTGAGCAGTAGAGGGAGACAGAGAGTTATGGAAAAAATGGAAGAGAAGCTAGGCCAAGTAGGAAATCACATACTCCAAAGGAAATTTAAGGTCATTACAAAGACAGCATCTTTTCTTAGTCCTGGCCTTATTATGTAGGTTTATTTTCCCTATTTTTATAAATTTTCTCATTTACTTTTTAAACATTTTTGAATATATGAATATTCATATGAATATTCAAGTATACATTTGAAACTTATGAATATATACTTATTGTATATTAATATCATGTTTTCAGTCAAATAACCCTTTTTGATAAGCATGATGCAGCTTGTATACACTTTTCAGACTCTTGCAGGGAAGTGGAGGGTCCAAAGCAGTTATTTGGAGGGTCCAAAGCAGTTATTTGGAGCTTTGGGGGACACAAAAGAGTGTGCCCAAAAACACACAATGAGAAGCTCCAGAGAAACCAGGCCTCTTGGAATCTTAGAGTTCAGCAGTCCACCCTAGATCCTGAAGGAGACGAAGTCAAGAGCATCATAGCACTTACCTCCTGACTCCAGACATAGATTCAACTAATATTAATTGATCTCTAATTAGTACTTTAGTACTTTATCTCATTTATTCTCCACAGCAGTATTCTTCATTCATTCAACAAACACTTCCTGGATGCTAAATAATGATTAGGGCTTAAGGGATGCAAAATTGAAAAATACAAAGTTTCAACAAGAACATATTTTTCCTTAGAAGAGGAAAAGCACTGGTAAATAAACAAGATGAAATGCTCCCCCAATGATAAAAGGAAGGCAAATTAAAAATGGTGTGGTATCATTTTTCATTTTGTAGGTTAACAAAGATTGTTTATGAAGATGCTGGGAAACCAGCATTCCCACACACTGTTGGTGGGAATATATGTTGATGCTTCATCTTTGGAGAGAAATTTGGTAATATTTATTAACATTTAAAATGTGCGTATATACCCTGGCTGGTGTAGCTCAGTGGATTGAGCATGGGCCTATGAAGCAAAGGGTCACCAGTTTGATTACCAATCAGGGCACATGCCCAGGTTGTGGGCCAGGCCCCCAGCAGGGGGTGTGTGAGAGGCAATCACACATTGTTGTTTCTCACCCTCTCTTTCTCCTTCCCTTCCCCTCTCTGTAAAAATAAAATAAATAAAATCTTAAAATAAAACGTATGTATATATTTGGGGTGCAGTGGGAGAAAATATTTGCAAACCGTCCCTCTCACAGTGGGTTTGTACGTAGAGAACTGCTACAACTCAACAATAAAAAGACAATGTTTAAAAAATGGGCAAAATATTTGAGTAGACATTTTACCAAAGAAGATGTATGAATAGGTAACAAGCACACAAAAGTATACCCAGCATGGTAAAACACAAATATGTTTCCACATTGACATACCAGTACACAGCTACTAGAATGGCTATAATCAACAAAAAACAATACCAAGTGTTGATGAGGATGTAAAAAAACTAGAACCCTTATATGTTTCTGGTTAGAATGCAAAATGCTGCAGCCACTTTGCATTTTTTTTTAAGATTTTATTTATTTATTTTTTAGAGAGGGGAAGGGAGAAAGAGAGTGAGAGAAACATCAATGTGTGGTTGCCTCTTGTGCATCCCCTACTGGGAACCTGGCCTGCAACCCAGACATGTGCCCTAATGGGAAACTGAACCGGCGTCCCTTTGGTTCACAGGCCCGTGCTCAATCCACTGAGCTACACCAGCCAGAGCACCACTTGCGCTTTTATTTGTTTGATTTATTTTATTTTAGTGAGATCACTTAACATGTCTATCTTGACAATAGATTTTTAAGTGTACAATATATTATTGTTGAATATAGGTACAATGTACAGTGTTATACATTTCTAGAGTTTATTGTACAGATTTCTAGAGTTTACTGATCTTGCTTAACTGAAATTCAAGCCCTTGATTAGTAACTCCCCACTTCCTCTGCCCCACCCAGGCCCAGCAACCATTATTCCATTCTCTGAGCCTATGAATTTGACTATTTTAGATATCTCATGTAAATGGAATTATGCAGTATTTGTCATTCTGTAATAAGCTCATTTCACTTAGAATAATTTCATCAAGGTTCATCCAAGTTGTACCATATTGCAGAATTTGCTTCTTTTTTGAGGCTGAATAGTATTCCAATGTATGCATGTATACCACATTTTCTTTGTCCATTCACCTGTCAGTGGTCATTTAGGTTGTCCCACATCTTGATTCCTGTGAATACGGCTTCAGTGAATGTGTGGATGCTAATATCTCTTCACAATGCTGATTTTAATTCTTTTGGATAAATATCCAGAGGTGGGATTGATGGACCATATGTTAACTCTATTTTTAATTTTTGAGGAACATCCATACTGTTTTCCACAGCTGTACCATTAGCATTCCTGTCAACAGGGTGCAATGATTCCAATTTCTGCATAGCCTCAGCGACATTTGTCTTTTGATTTTTTTTCAAAAGGCCAGCACTCAATCAATTCACTGAGCCACACCAGTTGGGGCTATCTTTATTTTTATAGTAATCATATATTACTTTTGTAAGTGTTTTTTAAAGACACATTTTCTTCCCCAGACATGTTCACTGTCTTGTGGGTCTTTTCAGGTATTAATATCTCCATTTTATAAACAAGGTTCAGAGAAGTAAAGTGATTTCTTAAAGGTCACACGGCCCAGGTCACACGGCCCAGCAAGCCTCCCCTAAAGGTTACATATCTGAGAGCAGACAGGATTTGCCCATTGGGGTAAAACAAGACCAATCACATTTGCTGTGATGTCACTTTAAAGACCTGGAATTGGTACTTGTGTCTAAACTGAGCAAGGGGTTCTCAGTGGCTGGTACAGGCTGGTGCATGCTAGTGCAGCTGCAGGTGGCCAAATGCTCAGGATGCTTAGGCTTTTCCAGGGTTGCCCTGGAGGCACCAGTTCTTCATCCTCTGCAGGTACCCTGGGGACCCTCAGCATTGGGTTTGTCAGTCATGGAGGTGCCCTGCCCTTCCTGCTGTGGCCAATCCCCTAGCCTGAGCCTGCTTAGCCTCTAGCCCTGCTTCCCTGTATCCTTCTTCCCATGGAAACAGGAAGAGGCCATGACAGGTGCCAGCTCTGCTCAGACTCCCATTTCAGCAGCACAGTTGCACATCACGTAGTCTCCACATGACCTGCATGGCTCCCAGCCAGGGCAAAGCTATCAGAAACAGGATTCAATGTAATCTCTACGTTCCTGTGTGTCTTTGAGGCTCCCAGGCTGTGCTTCAAGCTGGACAGGTCCCTGCTTCACAGAGAAGAGGACTGAGATCCAGACAGAGGAGGAGGCTTGACCCAGGGCACACAGATAATGACAAAACCATGGAAGCCATGGACTTTTCCCTCAGGACGAGAAGTTGGATGGTAACCTTTCCAACTTTATCTTCACATCCTCCTGACAAACACTCTCCTTTTTTGCCTCTCATTTCCTCTGTGTCCCTTGCCCATATGTCATTATCTGAGGCAGCAAGGTTCATCAAGAATAATAAGAACTTTGGAATCACACTAACCTTGGAATCTCATACTTTCTGTGGGAAATTGAACAAGTTGTGTTACTTTTCTGGCCTTATTGTCCTCATTTTCTATGGGATATTAATCTCTATTTACCCGATAAAAATAAATAAGAAACTGGGAGGCAGTTTGGTATAGAGCAGTGGTTTTCGAAGTAGGGTCCCTCAGCCAGCAGAATCAGAATACCCGGGAGTTTGTTAGAAATGAATATTCTCTGCCCCCACAACAAATCACAAACCGATGCTCTGGGCCTTAGGAATCTGCGTATAAACGAACTTTCTAGGTGACTGAGACACATGCTAAAGTTTGCAAATCACTGGTATACATTGGGGGAAGCCCACTGGGTTCGGAGTCAGACAATTCTGGGTTCTTCTAGAAGTGTCTTAGTTCTGAATTTTACTATTTGGAGAGCCTGAAGCAAAGCATTTTACCTACTTGCTCCTTAGTTTACTCATCTGTGAAATGGGGGTAATAGTTCTACCTTCACAATAATTGTTTATTCATTCAACAATTTTTCAGGGGCCTAGTACATGCATGACAGGCACTATTCCAGGGTTCTAGGGATACATTAATGAACAAAATAACAAAAACTTTTGCCTTCAATTAGTATTTGTTCTAATGAGATTTTTGAGGTTTCATTAAAATAATTATGATAATGCTGCATAAAGCTTAGCACAACACTGGCACATATTGAACACTCAGCAGCTGACAGCAGTTATTCATGATGGGGAAGGACTTGTAAACAGTGACATGTCATGTTTGATTAAGCTGTGAGCTCTCTGAGACTCATCTGACTCATGCTTATGTCACCCAAATCTAACACAGGGCCTGGTGCAGATTAGGGTACAGTAAATATTTGATGAATGTATGTGCAAAAGTCAGAAATTAATACTGACTGGGTTTACTTTATAATCCATCTTTAGAACTGACATCTCAACAACAAGCCTTCCTCTCCCCCTGTGTTGGTCTATTTCACTTTTTCCAGCACTGAAAGGTAACTTTCTACACATTTGTGTGTTGTGATGGGTCTGAAAGGTAGTTGGTACACGACAAATCTGTGTTTAGTGAATGAATGCCTGAAGGAGCACTGATATGTGCTGGCAACAGCAGTGGAATGGGGGTCAGAAAGCTCCACTTCTAATTCCTGTTCTGCTACTTCTATAGTATATGGCCTTGGCTAAGTCTATTTTCTTTTCATACCCTCAGTCTCCTAATCTGTAACACTGAGCTCATAATCACTAGCCCACCCTGATGCTGGGAGGAGACAGACCAAATTTAATGCCTAATTTTGAAGGATGCTTCACACCACCACTAAACAATTCTTCTCAGGAAGAATTACTGAAAGCAATAAAAGAGGATCATGTAGGTAGACTTTTTCGTAAATCTCCAAACACTGTAAAAATTAAAATACTGCTTATAAGCAAGTAATCTACAACTTACAGAATTTACAGGTTGGAAACAACTCTAAATCCTTTGTACTGAAAGTGTGACCTGCAACACCAGCATCATTTGAAATCTTGGTAGAAATGCAGACTCTGGGGCCCCACCCAGGCCTACTAAAGCAGAATCTACATTTTAACAAGTTAGATCCTCGGGGGATTCAGAGGCACAACAAAGTTTGAGAAGTACTGCTTTAAATCAGACTCACAGGACACATTCACTGAATATGTTTTCAGGATCCTCTTCAACTCCCTCATTTTACAGATGAGAACACTGGAGCTCAGCACTGAGAGGGACTTGTTTTTCTAAAAGGCAGATCTAACTCTCCTGCCCCTGTGTTGGAGGCCATTGGCTCTACATTGCCCACATCCTTAGCTCAGCAATGCCCCCTGCTTACCACTTAGCTCACCTGGCCCCTGTTTACCCTGCACTTGATATTGAATGCTTTCTCTACCTGTATGACAAGCCAGTCCCTCTGACTCTCCTCTTCTCTGAACTCCTCAAGCTATTTTCTGTGTGGGCTGTCCTTCCCATTTCTCTCTAGCCTTAGCTCAAACTGTGACACTCTTGATACCAGTTCAGATATGACACCCCCAATCTTTGTTTAGGATACTTTCCCAACCTTTACTGGTTGACAGTGGGCTGTGGTTAGCCAGCTGAAATTTCCTCCACCTCTTGAGGCTCTGTGATTGCTTGTTTTTACAATACCTATTTCACCAGACTGTGCACTCCGTAAGGGTGGAAATCATGTCTCAGGTCCCTATACAGTCAAGCACTTTGCAAGAGCTCAATTTATCCCATGTGACTGAGGATTTCTAAGGTGTCTTCCAGGTATAACTTTCTGCATTTTGAGACTGTGAATTCCCAGAGAGCAGGGACTTCATATTCTCTCCCTGTGCTTAGGCACAGGAGGTACTCCTGCACCACTCAGGCTGACTGGCCTAGTTGTTGTGATTGTAGTCATTCTTATAATGTGCCCCCAAACTGCTTCACTGCAGCATGCTCAGGGACACCCAACTGACACAACAGGTAGCAATACCAAGGGTAATGAAGGGATCTGACTTCAGGGTCAATCATCTCAAGTCTGGGCTGAGATTTAGTGTCTTCTAAAAAGCTCACAAGATTTCAAATCGTGACCCTGAGGCTTCAGTCCCTACATAAGAACTGATACAAGTAGGTGCTTAGTACATGTTGATGAGTGAATAAATGAATGGGTAAATTAATCTGGGCTTCTTCATAACCAAATGATGACTGTCAGTAAGAAGCAGTGGTACAGGGAGAGAGTTGTGACCAGGTGTCATATAGTGTTAAAGATGAAGTATAAATTCCTTACTTTTGCTATGCTATAATCTGCCCCCACCTGCCTCTCCAGCTGTCTCTTCTACTCCTCTACATACTCTTCGTGCATCATCCAAAACTATTTGTAGAGCCTGGTTTCATGCCTTCACACATATTATTCCCTCTATCTTGAATACTCTTTCCTTCCCTCTTAATTTAGGTAATTCTCATTTGTGTTTCAGAGCCCAGGTCAAGTAGTATCTCTTCTAGGAAGCCCTCTCTGAAGGCTCCACTGGGCTGGATGCCTCCTTTATGCTCTGGTAAGGGCTATGCTTCTTTTTATAAAAGTACTTATTAGCCCTGACTGGTGTGGCTCAATGGGTTGGACTTCATCCCGCAAAGAGAAAGATCACTTGTTCAATTCCCGGTCAGGGCACATGCCTAGGTTGCAGGCCAGGTCCCCAGTTGGGGCACATGCAAGAGGCAACCAACTGATGCTTCTCTCGTACATTGATGTTTCTCTCCCTCTCTTTTTCTCTCCCTTCCCTTTTCTCTAAAAATAAACAAAAATTTTTTTAAAGTACTGATCACATTGTTTTGCTGTTGTCTGTCTTTTCTCCCCACAAGACTTGAGCACCTTGAGTGCAAAGGCTATATCTTATTTATTTCTGTATTCTCAGTGTCCAGCATATGGCATGACACAAAAAAGAAGACACATGGTCCAGTGGAAAGATTGTTGAGTAGAAGAATTACCGTTAGTCAGGGAATTTGCCACCCGTAGAATTCCAGGTTTAAGAAGGGCTTTGTTATACCTGAAGCTAACTCAAAATAATATCGAGTGTAAGCTGTAATTGAAAGAAAAATTAAATTAAGAATAAGGGCTGGTGTGGCTCAGTGGATTGAGTGCTGGCCTGCAAACCACAAGGTCACTGGTTCGATGCCCAGTCAGGACACATACCTGGGTTGTGGGCCAAGTCCCCAGTTGGGGGCTCACAAGAGGCAACCAATTGATGTCTCTCTTGCACATTGACATTTCTCTCCCTCTCTTCTTCCCTCCCTCTCTTTATTTTTAAAGATAAATTTTTTTTAAAAAAAGAATATGGGCTTAGCCAAACCTCATTTAGTATTTGTTGAAGGATAAATTATTTACATTCATATGACTTCCTAGGAAAAGGGCCATGACACTGGTGAATAGTAGATGACAGGTAAGGATGCCTGGAGAAGTAGAATTCATACACACACACTGTCCATGGCACATGCATCATTTGTAGCACTTGGAGAGATGACCCTCTACAGAGGGGTACCCTGGAGATAAGACCCCAATAGTCTGGTTGGGGTGACTGTTCCAAACTAGCTGCCACATCTTTCTTTCTCCCACCCACCCTGACAGAAACTAACAGACGGGTTAAAGACAAAGAAAAAAATGTGCATACCAAGTATGAGATCTAGATTAGTTACCAAGCCTGGGAGCCAAGTTAACTCTATAACCTGGAGCAAGTCACTTCTCTTTCTAAACTTCAGTTTCCTAATCTGTAAAATAGGAATAATAATATCTAGTTTGTAGGATTGGCAGGAGGATTTTGTAATAACAGTTAATACTTATATTACACTTATACCCTGCCAAGTCCTATTCTAAGAGCTTTAAATATATTAGTAACTTAATCCTCACTAGAACTCTACGAGATAAGTAGAATTTTCATAGAAATGTTGTAAAGAAACTGAGACACAGAAATGTCACATAATTTTTCCAAGATCATACAGCTAGTAAGTATGAGGTGGGAGTGAAACCCAGACAGATTGGCTTGCTTTAGTCTATGCTCTTAACGAGTACTACGTTACTCCTTTTAAAAATGTTTTATCTTTCATCTGTTACATACTCCTGTGATTGACATTTTCTGCCCTGGTTGGTGTGGCTCAGTGGATTGACTGCTGGCCTGGGAACTGAAAGGTAGCTGGTTTGATTCCTAGTCAGGACACATGCCTGGATTGTGGACCAGGTCCCCAGTTGGGGGTTTTGAAGAGACAACTGATAGAATCAATGTGTCTCTTGCATATCTGTCTCGCACATCGATGCTTCTTACTTTCTCTTTCCCCCTCCTTCCCCTCTGTCTAAAAATAAATAAGTAAATAAAATCTTTTTAAAAAAATGAAAGAAGGTTTTCTGTCTGAGTAGTCTGGGCTATTTTAAGATACCCTAAAGGTGATCCATCTTTGGCTTCTCCTGAGGAACTGGAACAAGGTCTTAGCACTTCAGCCAAAGGACATTTAAGGGACATGCAGATCCTACAAAATTAATTCCTCCTGTTGGGTCATGTTCTGGGCCCTAAAGACAGACTATTTGGGGAGACAACCCCAGTATAGAACTGCTATAGAGGGAAACTCATAAGGGACATCTAACTTATTGATGGAGGGATTGATCAGGAAAGGCCTTCCAAAGGAGGAGACACATGAGTAGTAAAGGCAAATGAAAGACATAATTGAAGGAAGCAAGAAGGGTTTCTTGGCAGATGGAATGCTATGAGCAAACATAAAGGGGATTCAAATGGTACTATATATAGGGGACCATTCTGCATGGCATGGTCCCAGCTCCCACTCAGAGATGCATGGGGCCCATGCTTACGGATAGGTTCTCCCGTGGGGAATCAGGCCTGCACTGTACCTAGACTGTTATGAGACTTGCTTTTGCTAAAACTCCCTCACCCTGAATTGAGACGGCAAATGCTTACTGCAAATTCCTAAAATCCATGCTAAACCTCCCCAGTATGGAGTGTAACTGGTTCAACCACTTTTTCCTGTGCGTTTGCAAATACCTTTCTTCTGTGATGTGATTAGCGGCATTGTCTCCTTTGTTTTCTGTAAAAGGTAACCACCTAAAGCAAACCTGTGCACAGTAAATGAGGACCATCATGTAATGTGCCCAGAAAAGAAATAAAGTCTTGTCAAGGCAAGGGCTGAGGCTTTTTTCCTCTTGAGAGAAAAGCCATGCTGTCCCTTTTCCTCCAGAGGACTCGGTAGTCCGTGTGAATTTCTTGTTTCCCATCTACAATGTGGTGGACCCCATGAGCCAGGGTCTGCATCACTATTTATGCCAAGAATTATAACAGTTCAGTACGACCACAGCAGAGCTAGGAGACGTGAAATGGAAATGGTGTTGCCCAAGGCACAGGCACAGGCCAGATGGGAAAGTGCTGCAGTCATAAGATTAAAGGGTTTGACCTTATCCTGCAGGAGATCAAGAGCCATTGAAAAGTTCCAAACAAGAGTGTAATATAGATTAAAAAGATAATTTTTGTTTTAATTTACATTTCACTAATGACTAATGATGTTGAACAACTTTCCAAGTGTTTGAAAGCTGTCTCCAGTTTTTTTTTTTTAAAGAATTACCTTTTTTTTAAGATTTTATTTATTTATTTTTAGGGAGGGAAGGAAGGGAGATAGAGAGAAAGATCAATGCTCGGTTGCTGGGAGTTATGGCCTGCAACCCAGGAATGTACCCTGGCTGGGAATCGAACCTGAGACACTTTGGTCCCCAGCCCGTGCTCAATCCACTGAGCTACGCCAGCCGTCTCCAGTTTTAAACCTCTAACTCAACAGTGTCAGGATGGGCGGGGTAGGACAATTGGGAACCTAATTACAATTATAGCAGTTTGGACTACAAATATGGCCGCCGGCTGGACTACAAGTAATATGGCAATTGAACTCTGACCTGAAAGAGGCGACTGACCTCAGACCAGGAACCACCAATGATATGTTGCTTCTTTGTTCACCAAGAACCAATCCTTGGCTCCCTCAAGAAGTCAAGCCATATAAAACTCCCACCCTTTCCCTTTTCCTGCGGGGTCTTTTTTTAGCCCTTTCTCTGGGCAGAGAAAATGTTGCCTGGGAGCACAAACTTCCAAAATAAAACTTATCTGCCTGTTCCCATGGCTAATTGGCTGTTTATTTCCTCCGAGGGGTCTAAGAAAACCTTACAAACAGTCCTTTTGTTACCAAAATTATCTTTCTAATGTAAACTATGGATTCTAGGTGATTGATTATGATGTATCATTTTAGGTTCATTGATTGTAACAAATGTGCCACTTTGGTCAGATGGTGTGGGATTTTGATAATGGGAGAGGCTATGCATGTGTGGAGGCAAAAGGTATTTTGGAAATCTCTGTACTTTTCAATTTTGCTGTGATTCTAAAATTTCCTTAAAAAAGTTAAAAGTCTTAAAAAATGAAAACAAACTCCTGTTCCGGAGCCCCAGCTCAGTCTGGTTAAATTAGATTATTTAAGTAAGGGGTCAAGGCTTTGTAATTTTGGAAGCTTCCTAGATGATTCTGCCCTGGCTGATGTGACTCAGTGGATTGAGTGCCAGTCTGGGAACCAAAAGGTCGCTGGTTCAGTTCCCAATCCAGGCACAGGCCTGGGTTGCAGGCTAGGGCCCCAATTAGGGGTGTGTGAGAGACAACCAATTAATGTATTTCTTGCACACCCTCTCTTTTTCCCTCCATTCTCCTCTCTCTAAAGGTAAATAAATAAAATCTGTAGATGATTCTAATATGAAGTCAGGATTGAGAACCATTTAAACAAAGGCACTGGTGATAGGCTATCAAGAGGGAAAATATTTGAGAAATAAATCACCCACAGAATTCCTGGTCTGGTGAGGGCTTTGTAGACCTCAATCTCTGTTGAAGAACAAGTTAATAACTTACATATGACCCCCAAGAGGTAAAATTGGTAGAGTTTGGGTGATTTCTTGGTTGTAAAGGGTGAAGGAGAGGAAGATGTCAAAAATGACACCCAAGGCACCCTTAAAAACTCATCTGTGGCCCTGTGCTCCTGAGATAGGGAACACAGCAAAGGGAAAAGATTTAGGGAAAGATAAGGAGTTAATTTTTGGACCTCTTGCTATGAGATACCAGTGGGCTATCCAGATGGAGTTTGCATTTGGCACTGGATGTGTTACAGAACAACAGGGGGGGCTAAGGGTGATGTACTATTACCAAAAGGAACACCCCAGGTTCATTATGTCCGCCGCCAGAGGAAACATGTCTCTCAATGCCAGAGATTCATGAAAAGGAAAGGAAATGTTTACTTAATGCTATACAGACTTAAAGTAGTGACCTAATGTCTTCATCAAAATCCCAAAGTCCCTTAAAAGACCCACAAACACACCTAGTCCTTCCTTCCCCCTTTGCCCAGCCTGGGGTTCTGTATCTCAGGAAATGAAATAGAAGTCTGTGTCTCAGGCAGCCCCCCATTCTTCCCAGTAATCCATCTCAGCTGGTAGGCCTCCCTCAGTTCCCAGCATCATCAGCTCTGTTGCTGGGATCTCTGCTAAAGCTGGGTGGTGATTCTCCCTTTTAAAGCTGCAGGGGTCCCCACACTGGCAAAGCCTGTGGTTCTCCCTCCTCAATGGCTGTGAGGAGGGGGGTTGCCACTCTGCCAAAGCCAAGTAGCAGTTCTCTGCTAAAGCCGCATGGTGATTCTCTCTCACAGGGCTGCTGGAGTCCCCACTCTGCTAAAGACCAAGTGGTTCACTCCTGAATGGCTGCCACATCTAGATTTTAAATCCCCACGCCAATCTTCCTCTGCAGCCCCATTTTCGAGTCCGCCTACAATCAGTTACACCTGCCAGCACTCTCATATCCTTCCAGCTTTACTGGGCTGCCATCGTGAGTCTGGGCAGGCGTGGCCCTGTGTCATGGAGCCAATCTTCTCCAAGCTCCCATGCAGGCGCTATAGCTTGGGGGACCTGCCCCCCCAGTTACATGTTGGTGGAGAAGTTACTTCCATTTCCCTGGCTCAGAGCCTAACCACAGCTATTTAACATATCTATGCAACCAGTTAAAGGTTATAGATATGACCTGGCTGGCGTAGCTCAGTGGATTGAGCGCGGGCTGGGAACCAAAGTGTCCCAGGTTTGATTCCCAGCCAGGGTACATTCCTGGGTTGCAGGCCATAACCCCCAGCAACCGCACATTGGTGTTTCTCTCTCTCTCTATCTCCCTCCCTTCCCTCCCTAAAATAAATAAATAAATAAAAATCTTAAAAAAAAAGAATTAAAAAAAAAAGGTTATAGATATGTTACATGACCATGCCAGAGGTTAGCTGCAAAGCTGTTGCTATGCAAAACAGCTCTCAATGGCCCTGCTCCAAGTGTCCCTTCCCCCAACTCACATCTGTTGGGGGATTGGTGAGAACATCCTATATTTCCTGGACACCTTGAGTTCTGGACCCCATTCCAAAACCCTATTTTGGGTCCCCCTCTTGGCTGCACCCTGTTACAGATGCACAGGTCAGAAGTTTGGAAGAAAGATTTGGGAGAAAAGTTTTGGACTCATCAGAATATAGGGCTGGCCTCTCCCTGTCTATGTGGAGTTGTTGGAGAATTTGCCACCATTCAAGGAAAGCACAGAGAGTACAGAGATAAAGAGACCTTGATGTGTGTGGGGGATGTTTTCAGACTTCAGAGATGAATACATTTTGAGTTTGATAGGATTGGGATGTGGGAGTGGGTGGCTGAAGTGGAAGGGAGGGTCATTTGAATTGAGAGGGTCAAGGAGCAGAGAGGCCAGAATGCTAGATGGGTCCCTGAGGTAAGTATTGAAGTCACTCAAGTTGTAGGAATGCAGTAACCCAGTGGTTCTCAAACCTTAGTATGGATCAGGATCAGTTGGAAGGCTTGTTACAACACAGATTTCTGGGCCCCAGAAATTTCTCATTTTGTTGGTCTTGGTGGCTCAATAATTCACATTTCTAACAAGTTATGAGGTGAGGCTGATACTGGTGGTCTAAGGACCACACTTTGATGATTACTGCCGCAGAGTAAAGCCTGGGTCAGGTGCCAAGGTCTTCCATGAATGTGTTTAGTGGGTGAGAAGAGTGAAGAGGGAGGGATACCAACCCTGAAGAGTTGACCTAGAATGTGAACACCCCACCTACTGGTCAGTTCTTTGTCTACCTTGGGCACATACTCCTCCCTGCTGTCTACTAGAAGTTTGGACAGCCTTCATTTCCCCTCCTTGGTTTAAAGCTTTAAACTCTGCTTTGATTCTTGTTCTGTGGAATACACTTCACCTTGATATTTGAATCAGAAATAGCTAAAGCCACCTTTATACTAAACCCAGGAACCTCAGAGGGAAAAAGACTTAACTGCCGAACTGCTTTATACCCCCAGAGGTTTCACTGTGTGTTGGGGAATGAAGAAAAGAAATGAAAGGGAACCCTAGTGCACTGTTGGTGGGAATGCAGACTGGTGCAGCCACTGTGGAAAACAGTATGGAAGTTCCTCAAAAACTAAAAATGGAACTGCCTTTTGACCCAGCAATTCCACTGCTGGGGTCATACCCTAAGAACCCTGAAACACCAATCCAAAACAACCTATGCACCCTAATGTTCATAGCAGCATAATTTACAATAACCAAGTGCTGAAGCAACCTAAGTGCCCATCAGTAAATGAATGGATCAAAAAACTATGGTACATTTACACGATGGAATACTATGCTGCAGAAAGAAAGCAGGAGCTCCTATACTTTGCAACAGCATGAATAGAACTGGAGAGCATTATGCTAAGTGAAATAAGCTGGGTGGTAGAAGACAAATACCGTATGATCTTACCTATAAGTGGAACCTAATCAACAAAACAAACAAGCAAGCAAAATGCAGCCAGAGACATTGAAATTAAGAACAAACTGTAGGTAATGGGGGAGGGGGCATTTCAGGAACATCTATAAAGGACACATGGACAAAACCAAGGAGGGTGGGATCAGGGGTGGGAGGTAGGGATGGCTGGGGTTGCGGGGAGTGGTGGGGGAAAATGGAGACAACTGTACTCATCTCCATTTCCAACAACAACAACAAAAGGTTTTTTTAAAAAATATTTTATTTATTTATTTTTAGAGAGGGAAGGGAGGGAGAAAGAGAGAGAGAGAGAAACATCAATGTGCGGTTGCTGGGTGCCATGGCCTGCAACCCAGGCATATTCCCTGACTGGGAATCGAACCTGCGATGCTTTGGTTCACAGCCCGAGCTCAATCCACTGAGCTATGCCAGCCAGGACTCAAAAGTTTGTTCTTTTTTTTTTAAAGAAAAGAAATAGAAAAGAAAACTCTAGAGAGGTCATTTATAGATTAAGTGAATAATAGGCAGATTTTTCAAACTAATACTATTTCTCACAATAAATATGTTTTGTGCCTCTATGCAAGTCTCTGAAACATATTTTACAAAGTTTGGAAGTTAACCTTGTCTATTTACATTAAAAGGAAAATACAGGAAGAACATATATTAAAAAGCAGAGCATGGTAGAATATAATCTTATTAGAGACCTCTGTCTCAGCCTGATTAGTCATGTAGGAAGATTCATTTTATATCACTGTACTTATAGGTCCAAAGAGTTTATTTCCTTTCTGTACAAATCCCTCTGTCCACTGTTCCTTTTTAATTAAGACAGGATGAGAAGACACCTAATTGATTTTTAATCTACAGTTCTCCTCTCTGGAGACATAGTGTCTGATTCCACAGTCAGGAGGTTTCACCAGCTCCAAAGGACATGAGGTCTTGGAGCCATCGTATGAAGAGGATTTCCTAAACATAGTCTGATTTCTCAGAGTTCCTGTAACTCATGTTTAATATTAGCTGCTCTCAGTATACCCTGGTGGCAAAGGTACCTAGAGAAATAAAGACTCTGGTTAGATGAGCACAGAGCCAGAATGTTAGGACTGTTACCCTTCTGGTAGAGACCTTGGAGTTCATCCCTCCTGACCACTCATCCCCTCAGACATATTACAGATGATCAAACCCACTCCTGCAGAGAGAAGAAGGATTTGCCCAAGGCCTCCATATCTCAGGGGTCCAAGTGGCCTTAATTAAAGGCACAAATCCCACCTCCCCTGTGTCAGAGCCAGGGAACTAGAATGCAATCCTCTGGCTCCTGGTACAGTGCTCCTCAGCCTTATCCTTAAACGGTACATTTCTGCTTCAGCAGCAGTCCAGGGAGGTATAAAACCCTTCTGTTTTTCTGCTCAAATCATCCTCATTTGCCTTCTGGCACCTGATAGAAGACACTAAGAAGGAAGGATGGAGTAGGAGAGTGGTTCTCCCAGTTCTCTCCTGGACCAACATCATCAGCATCTTCTGGCAATGTGCTAGTAGTGTAAAATCTTGAGCCCCAACCCTGACCTAATGGATCAGAAACCCTGGAGGAAGGACCTAGAAGTGCTCCAGTTGATTCTGATAAACACTAGAAATTGATGATGAATTATAGTAGAAAATAATGCATTAGAAAGACCCCTTGTTCACCTGGTTCTTCCTATCTTAGAAATTCCAGTCCCCTCCAAGGCTGGGAGGTCATGGAATGAGGTGAGCTCTGGGGTCAGATTTAGCCCTTCCATAGCTGACTGGTGAGGTCTCCAGTCACTAAGCCTGTGTTTTCTGATCTATCAAATGTGATAATAATCCCTTCTACCAGTCCTAGAGGGTTGTCCTGAAGACTAAATGTGAGGTTGCCCAATAAACTGCTTTCTAAAAAACTGTGTGCTGTGACTTTGTAAGGAATTGCTAGAGTCTGTATGTGGATTGCTGCTTTTAGCTCTGAAAAAAAATCTCTTTGATACTGTCTAGCTCTGTATGGAGAATAGTCAGCCCACCAACCAGGGTGAACTCTTAATAGATGGTGCATATTGGAAGTGTGTGCCCTGAGTCTTGGGTTCCGATGAATAGTTGGAATGGAACTCAGCACCACATGCTCAGGAGTAGGCAGCTGAAATTTCACCATACTCAGTAAGTTTGTTTTCCCCTTATTAAATTGCTAAGGAGGAGCTTGTTTATTTTTAACTGGGAATCTTTTTTCATTATTCAACAAAGTACAAAAGACAGTAGAACTTTAGAATGGTTCCCTGCCTTAAAGATTCCGGGCACTGGATATTAAAAGTAACAGAAAATTCTGCCTCAGAAATAAGTGAATTGTACTGAAATTCCTATTCCTCTGCTTTTGCAGTTAACTTTCTTGAACCACTGACTTTTAGAATTAGGAGGAATGTGAACAATCATTGGTTCTATTTTTTTAACTCCTTATAGAACTCCTGTCTATTGTATCCCCAACATTTTGTAAATAGGCCACTTTTTGCCCCGATCTGGTAACCAGGCGTTTACTGTAAGTAGCCCATCCTATGTGGGACAGTCCTTGCTTTTAGAATGCTCTCCCCTTCGCTGAGCCAAAATCTACCTTCCTGTAGCCCCCCATCCCCTCTTTGCCTCTAGCTGTACATTCTAGAGCAAAATGGAATTGATATTCTCTTAATAATAATAATAATAATTGGCCATCATTAAAATTATGAAGAAATATTTCAATTTCTGTAAACAATTGAATTTTTGGAGAAATAAATTATTATAAGCCCTGAAACCTCAGGTTCAGTTTGATTATAATTAGAGAACAAAGGCCCAAAGCTTTAATAGCAGGAATTTTTAAAGGATATGGTGGTTTTGAGAGGGCGGAGCACTGAATTAACCATTAATTTTTGTTTACATAGATAAGAAGAAAGACTAGTGTATACTTATATACCATTTATCATTGGATTTAAGTTAAAGCTATACTTGCTCTGAATCTTTGCTCATAAAGTTGAGTTTCTATGTTTATCAAAAGGAGCAGAGCTTCCCAATGATATTTAAAGGCTTATTTTAGTAGTTCCAAAGAATCTCAATTTGTAATCTTGAAATTATGAATTGTTAGAGTGTTTGCTGTGGAAAACAGTATTTGTACATGTGAAGTTATAAACTCTGTTTGCCAAAGGAGGTTGATTATATTCACCAAGTTATGATAACTACCTACTGATCTAATTCTAATTAATTCAGCAAGAATAAAATAGTGTATAGAATCTCTTAAAATTAGGAACATCAATAAAATCATTCTACATTGTAAAACATTATTTTACTTATAAAATAAATAAGTGGCTCTAAATGATTATCTTTGGAATTTTTATTTATTTACCTTTAAGATAGGTAATACATTTTCATGATTAAAAAATTGAAAGATACAAAATGTTATACTACAAAAAGTTTCCCTTCTACCGATTTCCTGCCATACAGTTGTCCTTCCTAGCAGCAATCAGGTAGTCAATGATATCAGTTTCTGCTAAATTTTTCCAAGGATATTTTTGCATAGATAAAGCAATTATGAATATATTTTGCTACCATAATTTCTTACAAGAACAACAGCATGCAATATACATTGTTGAAGACCTCGTTTTTTTTACTTCACAATAGACCTGGAAGATTCTACGTCAGTATACAAAGAACTATCTCCTTTCTTTATGGCTGCAGAGTATGCATTGTAGAATTACACTATTATTTGATAAGTTTATTAGTAAAGTGTTATTAATGTTTATTAATAAACATTTAAGTTGTTTTCAGTCTTGTGCAACTACAAAATTTGTGCATATACTTGAGCATATGTATAGATTAAATTTTTAGTAGTAAAATTCTGAGTGAAAGGGAATGTCTATTTAAAATCTTGATAAATTGTCCTCCATAAAACATTTTACAATTTACACTCCCACCAACAAAATATGAGAGTACTTGTCAAATGTTTCCCTCACCACAGAATGTCTTATCAGCCTTTTTATTATTAAATTTATTGGAGTGACATTGGTTAAGAAATTATATAGGTTTCAGGAATACAATTCTAAAATACACCAACTGTATATTGTATTGAGTGTTCACTACCCCTTAATTCTTACAGATCTTTGTCAACCTAATAGAAGAAAAATAGTATTTCATAGAAATTGTGATTTGCATTTCTTATTATGAGTAAGAGCAAGCATTTAAGATCTATTTCTACTTCTTTCTATGTGAACTACCAGATCATATCTTTCACACATTTTTCACCTTGGGTTTTTGTTCTTATTCTTTTCAGCTCTCTATATAAATATGAAAATTATCCATTTTCCTATGACATAAAATGCAAGCGTATATATAGTTATTTGTCATCTTACTCTTCCTTTTTTTTAAGGTTTCATTTATTTATTTTTAGGGAGAGGGAAAGAGAAGGAGAAAGAGAGGAAGAAAAACATCGATGTGTGATTGCCTCTTTGCACGCCCCCAAACGAGGTCCCAACCCACAACCCAGGCAAGCACCCTGACTGGGGATGGAACGGGTGACAATTTGGTTTGTAGGCTGGTGCTCAATCAATCCACTGAACCACACCAGCCAGGGTCATCTTACTCTTCTAAAGATAATTTTATGTCTCATAGACATCTTTCATTTTTATATAGTTGAATTCACTAGTCTTTTATAGCATCTAGGTTTTGTCTTATACCCTGTACTTTGAAAGACATTGTTCACTTTAACACAAAAACTTCTCCATCCTGGCTGGTGTGGCTCAGTGGATTGAGTGCCCGCCTGTGAACTGAAAGGTCACAGATTTGATTCCTGGTCAGGGCGCACGTCTGGGTTGTAGGCCAGGTCCCTAGATGGGGGCAAGTGAGAGGCAAACTGATAGATGTATCTCTCATATATCAAAGTTTCTCTCTGTCCATTTTTCTCTTCCTTCCCCTCTCTCTAAAAATAAAATAAAAAGCCTTGGCTGGTATGGCTCAGTGGACTGAGCGACACCAAAGGGTTGCCACTTCAATTCCCAATCAGGGCACATGCCTGGTTTGTAGGCCAGGTCCCCAGAGGGGAGCATGTGAGAGGCAACCACATGCTGATGTTTTTCTCCCTCACTTTCTCCTTCCCTTCCCCTCTCTCTCAAAATAAATAAATAAATAAAACTTTAAGCAGATAAAAATAAAGTAAACACACACACACAAAAAACCTTCTATAATTCCTCCAAGTATATATTCTTTACATTTAAGTCTTTGATGTAATTGAAATTTATCTTGGTGAATAGTGTGAGGTGTAGATCCAAGTTAAATTTTTCTAGATAGGTATCCAGTTTTTCTAGTACCAAATATAATTCCACCATCTTTTACACTGACTTGAAATTTTACCTTCACCATACTAAATTCCTAAGTATATTTGATTGTACTTTTGTACTTTCTATTCTTTCTCATTGATTACAGATCAACTGTGCCTCCATTCTTTCTGGGTGGCAAAACCCTGTTTTGTTTTGTTTTGTTTTGTTTATGGTGATATCTTTTTTTTAAGATTTATTTATTTATTTATTTTTAGAGAGGGAAGGGAGGGAGGGGGGAGAGAGAGAGAGAGAGAGAGAGAGAGAAAGAGAGAGAGAGAAACATCAATGTGCGGTTGCTGGGGGTTATGGCCCGCAACCCAAGAATGTACCCTGGCTGGGAATTGAACCTGGGACACTTTGGTTCCCAGCCGCGCTCAATCCACTGAGCTACACCAGCCAGGTGGTGATATCTTTTTACTATCACCAGGTCCTCAGGAAGGGTGATTCCCAGATCAGACAGAGAGTAAATCATGGTTGGTCTATGTTAGTATTGGTAGTCTTATTACATTTGCTGTTTGTTGGTTTATTCATGGCCAATAGGTTTTAAAGGGAAGTTTATTGGTGGCCAGTAGGAATAATAGAAATCTACTCAACATGCAAAGGAAGATGTTTAGCTGGCAGTTGAATATGTAAATCTGAAATTCAGAAGAGAGGTCTGGAATGGAGGTGTCATTAAAGTAATATGATGGGATAAGATTATCAAGGAGTGAGTATAAAAATGGAAAAGGTTAGCCCTGGCTGGCGTAGCTCAGTGGATTGAGGTCAGACTGCAAACCAAAGTGTCGCAGGTTTGATTCCCAGTCAGGCCACATACCTGGGTTGCAGGCCACGGCCCCCAGCAACTGCACATTGATGTTTCTCTCTCTCTCTCTTTCTCCCTCCCTTCCCTCTCTAAAAGTAAATAAATAAAATCTTTTAAAAATGGAAAAGGTTAAAAGGTCAAAGTATTGATTGGGGTGATATTGTGGAGAAACCAATAGCAGCCAATGAGACAGAAAAACTAGGGGAGGGGAGTATCATGTAGCCAAGGAAGAGGAAATAATCAGCTGTGTCTAGTGCTTTTGGTTGATCAAGTAACACTGAGAATTAACCATTGTTAATAAATGCACATCACTGATGGCCTTGACAAGAGCATTTCTGTGGAGTAGTGGAGATGAAAACTTAACTAGACAGGGTCTCACAGAAAGTGAGAAACAGGAGGTCAATACATCCTGTACAGTACAGATCACCTTTGTGAGACATTTTGCTGTAAAGGAGAGCAGAGAAATGGGGCAGAATCTGGAGGGTCAAGCTGGGTCAAAAGAGGTATATTTTTTATTTTTGAGATGGTAGAAATAAATTCATGTTGGTATGTCAATGGGAAGTAAAAACACAAAAATGATGATGTAGAAGAGAGAGAGAATTGCTGGATAGTTGTCTTTGAGAAAATGAAACAGTAGGGGCCCATGCACTGTGCTAACAAAGTGTGATCTATGGACTAGTGATGGTCTACGAACAATTTGTCACCAGTTTATGGCAGACATTGAGAGTATTTAAATTTAAAATCTTTAAATATTGTGTAGCAATTTTGTGTCTGTTGGATCTAATAATAAAAAATCTGACCTAGAATAGTCAAATTCATAGAGACAGAAAGTAGAATGGTGTTTGTCAGGGGCTGTGGGGAGGAGGCAATAAGGAGTTATTATTTAATGGGTTTGAAGTTTCACTTTTGCAAGATGAAAAGAATTCTGAAGCTCCACGGTGGTGATAGTAGCACAACAACGTGAATGTACTTAATACTATTGAATTGTACATTTAAAAGTGGTTATGATGGTTAAAAAAATCTGGGCTTACAATTTGTGTGTTGGCTTTTAATAGTATTTTCTAATAACTTTTATTGCATTTTAAAATATATAGGTTCATACCCTGTTTGGTGTGGCTCAGTTGATTGAGCACCAGCTGTGAACCAAAGTGTCTCTGGTTCGATTCCAAGTCAGGACACATGTCTGGGCTGTGCACCAGGCCCCCAGTAAGGGGCAGGTGAGAGGTAACCACACATTGCTCTTTCTCTTCCTCTCTTTCTCCCTCCCTTCCCCTCTGTCTAAAAATAAATAAATAATCTAAATATATATGTGTGTATGTGTTTGTAACTGATTGTGAATTAAAAAAAAACAACTAAGTCTTTTAGCTGAGATAGTTTGAGAAGGCCTCCGATAAAAGACAAATCATTAGTAGGAAAGAAAGGAAGTCAGTGTATAGGAGCAGAGTTGCATGCAGAGCAGACTTGTAGGTAGTTGGAAGTCATGGTGGCTGGTGAGAAATTGAAGATGTTATCTTTTTTCTTTTTTGCCTCAATTTCTCAGTGAATTAGTAGTAAAATAATCAGTTAAGTGGGGATAAGAGAGGAAGGAAAGTTTGAAGAGAGGAGTGTGAAATAGTTATCTAGTAGGGTGAAGGGTGTATGGAAGTGGGAAAATGTGGCAGTATAGCCAAGCGTTAGGGACCTGTTTGAGGATAATGATAAATTTAGAGGGAGACCAATCTGTTCAGTCAGTATCATCTTGGATTTTTTCTCCACTCCCCCAAACACCCCCACTCCCACCCTGTTTTGCTGCAGGTTCAGGATTAGAGTTTTGTCAGGTGAGTACAAGGAAAGAAAAGCAGAACTGGAGAAAGGAAGGTTAACCTGGGAATGATTTTCATGAGGGGCGGTAGAATCCAAGCTGTTCACTAAAGTAAGTGAGGATGTAGGGTAGTGTGAGGAGTAGTGAAAACGTAGTAGGATCAGTGGGTTCCGAGTCTTGGTAGAGTTTTTGGACTTGAAGAATTTTTGGACTTGGGTGTTAGAGGAACAGGGCTAGAAAGGAAGGGGTTTGTGGTGGGAGAGTTGGATGATTAAAATTGAGATATTAGAGTGGTTACAATTTGGTAATGAAGAGATCTAAGGTATGAACGTGCAAATGAGAGGCTGAGGCAAGGGCAATCCCTAGAGGAAAGGAACCTGAGACACCAGGGCATTGGAAGAATCATCTAAGAGAATTGAAATCACCAAGAATTATGACACTATTAATGAATGACAACCAGAAGCACTGGGGGCCAAAGGTGACTGACATGAGTCAGTGCTCTAGTTTCCCGTAATGACGTAATGTTTAAAGTTCTTATTTTTGAAGGTAGGATAACATTTCACGGAGTGTGAGTCCTTTAAGGGCCATGGATGGGGAGAAGCCAGAAAAGGAGCGTCAAGTAGAGACTACACAGCCGAGTCTGCGCAATGATAATGGAGGCGGGGCCAAGCTTGAGCTCGTGGGAGGGGGCGGAGCCTCCCGGGGGCGGAGTCTGCGCTCCGGGTCCCGCTGCGGCTGCGGGTGCTGCACTTCCAGCTTCTGAGCGAAGGAGGCTGAGGCCTGGGCCGAGCCCGGAGCCGCCGCTCGCCGGAGCCTCCTGGAGCCCCCGCGCCGGCTCAACCTGGGGGCGGGCTCAGGCCCGGCCCGCCGCCGAGCCCAGGACAGAGGCTGCATGCCCGAGGACCAGGCCGGCACAGCCATGGTGAGGGAGCAAGGCCTGTCCGAATCGTAGCCGCCTTCCACCCCAGCTCCCGCAGGCCTGCCCTTCCCCAGCTCTGGTGCCCCCTCTGCGCCCCGCCTTTCCGTCACCCGCTTGTTTCCGCCCCCTCGGCGGCCGGTCCTCCTTTCCCGGTGCTCCCCGGCCACCTGCTGGGGTGACATTTCCCCCTTTTCTCTTTCCTTCCCGGTGACACCCTTTTTTAAAATCACTCCCAGTGACAGCGTCTTTCGCGTTCTCCTTTGCCGCCCCCTCTTCGTCCTTTAACCCGACCTTCCTTTCTTCTCTACCATTTTGCCTTTATCTGTCTTTTGTGATCTCTGCTACTTACCTCGTTTCCTCCCCATTTTTCGTTCCTGCTCTTTGCTCTCGCTTCTTACCCCCTTTCACCATTTATCTCCATTGCCCGCTCCTTTCCGAATCATTTCTCCCCTTCGACCTCTACCATCCACATTTCCTCTCCCTTTTATCCGCCATCCTCTCTCCCCGTGGCTTTCACAGCGGTCCCCATTTCCTTCCCCGGGTTTCAGGGCTCTAAGCAGGAGCAATTTGAGGGCGATAGCTTCCCGAAAGGCGCAGATGGGAATTCGTTGGCTTTCTTCTTCCTCTTGTTTTGTGGAGGGTAAAGGCGTTACTGCAGGTATTGGAGAGCCTCGAAGCCTTATCACCTAGTGTCACTGCAAAACCTGAGTGAAAGTATGTTTTGGAGTGATGGAATGAGGTCAGCATGCATACTATGACCTTAGGAGATATGTAGCCTTTTGATAGAAATAACTCGAATGTTTTGGAATGTATTTTTATATTGACCTTTTAATGTGGATGTACATTTTAAAATTTTGGAAAAATTTAAAATACTTATTTACAGGTTTGACTATTACTCAGAACAAATCGTTTGTTGTTGTTTGGAGGCAGAGACCAGGGCTTCTAAAGACTGAAAATCAGCTTGGTAGTCAGATTGTGACAGTACTCTTTAATACCTTCCATGCCTTCATTGGTTTTGACCTTTCTGAATTTAGTTGAGTGGCCCATACATTTGCAATTTTTCTTTTTCCTGTTTTGTAATAGGTTGAGGCTTCAGGTGGTTTTTCATTGAGTTGGGTCACTCAACACATTTCTCCATCATATGCAGCAATCTATATTTTGGTCTCTGGGAGAAATAAGACATTCTAGTCAAGTTTAAGTCCTAGTAATTATGTTCTCTTATGGGCTTAGTTAATTTCTATTGTTTCCCCTATCTGTTTTTTAGGAAAATGGTTTATAATGAAATAATTTAATTTGTGAACTTTCTCTAACTCACTTATTCTGCATCTTTGGGTTGTCATTCTCCTGTATCTGCCTCCACAACAACCCCTCATGTTCACAAACCATCACACTGCAATTGTGTTAACCTGTTCTCCCCCTGAGACATAAGTTCTTCTAGACAGCAACTGTGCCTTACTTATTCCTGTTATTCCCAGTGCCCAGTTAAATATAATGGGGATATGTTCTGAGAAATGCGTCGGTATGTGATTTTGCCATTGTTTGTACATCATAGAGTAAGTACACTTACACTAAACTAGGTGTAGCCTACTACACACCTTGGCTTTATGGTACACACCATTGTATATGCTGTCCGTTATGGACCAAAGTGCCATTATGCAATGCATGACTGCAGTTGAGATGTCTAAGGCAGAGGTTCTCAGACTTTACCATGAACCAGAATCACCTGGAGAGCTTTCAGGCTGCTTCATCCAGAGTTACTAGGTCTGGAGTAGGGCCTGAGAGTTTGGATTTCTAACCAGTAACCCATATCATGCTGATGTTCCTAGTCTGTGAACCACACTTTGAGAACCACTAGTCTAATATATAATCCTTATTTTTTACTTATCTAACAATTTTTAATGCCATTGACTGCTGTCATTGGGATATTACAAATAATAAAATAGATATAGTCCCTGCCTTTTTGTATCTTATATGTGGGTACAATATAGACATTAAGTAGAAAGAGTAATTTTAAATGTGAAGAGTGTAAAAAATGGAAAAGTTGCAGAATCAAGGTATGGGATAGTTAGGGATGGTTTCCTAGAGGATCTTACTTTGAGGAAGAAAACTGAAGTATTAAGTTATAGGAATTATTTGTGGGAAACCAGATAGAAGGAATAGCACATGTAAATGACCACTGGTGCTATTCTGTTTGGCCATTTTAACTTTGCATATTCTAGAGGTTTCAGCTAAAGGAACTCACGGAAACCCCATCTGCCCTGCTTACCCCTCAAAAGCGAAACAAAACAAAATAACCCTGTATCATATAACCCTCTTTCATAGTGTACATATCTACTGTAATTTTAAATTTCTGAATGTGATTATTTGGTTAATAGTTGTATCCAACCCCAGACTATACAAATCATTGATGCAGAGGTGGGTTTTTTTTTTGCCAGCTCTAAGTAACCAGCATGTGATGTTCTAGATACTGGGGTTACAATGATTGAAAAAAAGAAGACTTGGTCCCTGTGGAGGGAGTAAGGTACACAATAAATAAACAAATATGTAGTGAGAAGTAATTATAAATGCTAAGAAGAAATAAATCAGGGAAAATTTGAGATCTTGCTTCTCAGTATATGTTGTCAGTCTGGCTCAAGTAAACTTATAAAAATCATAAATAAATAATAAATCAGGGTAAGATATAAAGTGATGTATGTATGTATGTGGCAGATATTTTAAATAGTATGGTTAGGCAGCAACACTAATAGCTAATATGACTGTATAGGCCTTGTCTTAATTGATTTACATACTTTTTCTCATTTAATCTTCATAGCAACCTAATGAAATAAGTACTAGCTCTATGAATGTAGAGACCATATTTGTTCAGCTCATCATTGAATCTTTAATACCTAGTTCCTTGTGTATAAATGCTCAGTAAATATTTGTTAGATGAATGAATGACTTTAGGCATGATTAGATAGAGAGGGAAGCTTGGTTGAGGAGGGGGCATTTGAACTGGGGGTCTTAACAAGGTGGGATTTTATTGGGTATTTAGGAAGGGAAGCCATTTTTGGCAAAGGGACCAGCCTGAGTGTTGAACCTGAGACAGAAGCAGTTGTGATGTATTCTGGGAAATATGTGACTCTAGCATTGAGGATGCAGTAGAAAATGAGACTAGGTGAGCCTACAGTCAGATCGTGGAGGAACTTGAGTCACAGGCTCAGGAGTTTTTGTCTCATTGTGAAGATGCTGAGTACCTTGAAAGGTTTTTGTGTGTGTGAAGGGATGTCACAATTTAGAGATTTGGAGGATGATCACTATAAATCAGTATGAAACATGATTCGGAGTGGGAAGAGCTGTTGCACTAGTCTTAGTGAAAAAATAAGTACATGAACTTTCTCCCTAGCCTTGTTATGGTGGTGGTGATTTAACTGGAGAAAGGAGAATATAGGGAAATGAAATATGAAGATCTGGCACACCACTTTTGGTGAATTCTCCATAGAGACATTACTATGGAGTTGTATAAGAAACAAAGAATTGATAACAGCTTTGCAATTTTGGTCATAGGGCCTCAGTTTCCATAGGTACTGCCTTTAGGGATATATGAGAATATTAAAGTACACTTACTATACCAAACTCCTTTATTTACAAACAGCAGGTCTCCCAAAGGTCATGTATGACATCATGTAGAGAGAATCAGCACTTCCCAACCTTGTTTAATTTTAAAAATAGATTTTTATTAAAGATTTTATTTATTTATTTTTAGAGAAAGGGGAAGGAAGGGAGAAAAAGAGAGATAACATCATGTACAAGAGAAACATAGATTGGTTGCCTCTCACATGCCCCAACTAGGGACCTGGGCTGCAACCCAGGCATGTGCCCTGACGGGAATGGAACCAGTGACCTTTCAGTTTGTAGGCCAGTGCTCAGTCCACTGAGCCACACCAGACAGTGCAAATTTTAAAAATTGTATGGTATGATAAAGGAATGATTTTAAGTAAAGTATATTTTATTTTAAATTACATATATAATTTCTTGAATAATACTTTGAACGAAATACATTAAAACAAATTTCTTTTTCCTGTTTTACAAATGACACTTTAACATGAGCTAAATCATTATTTGTTGTATTTGAAATGGACATATATTACAATGTAGATTGAAATTAATTACATTTATGGTATCGAAATAGATAAGAAATTACTTTCTAACCTTAAATTTGGAATTATTACATTTTTGTACTTACAGAAATCAACAGGTTTTTATAATTGTTCTGTTTTGTTTCTAAATGACAAAATTAAAGCAATAGTTTTAGGCTGCTACTTGAAAGCTTATCTCCACAAATAAAACATTGGAAGTATCGATACTTTATTTCCAATAAATGAAAATTCTAATTGGAGATAACTATTACCACATTTCTTTGCTATTTTCTTTTTTTTAATGCTTAAAGAGACTGAGCTATCTTGATGTAGTACCATTTAAAAATTCTGATCAGCCCTGGCTGGTGTGGTTTAGTGGATTGAGCACCAGCCTGCGAACCAAAGGGTCACTGGTTCGATTCCCAGTTAGGGCTATGCCTGGCTTGCAGGCCAGGTTCCCAGTATGCGGTGTATGAGAAGCAACCACACGTTGATGTTTCTCTCCCTCTCTTTCTCTCTCCCTTCCCTCTCTTCTCTCTAAAAATAAGTAAAAAAAATCTTAAAAACAAAAATCCTGATCAGCTCTGGCTGGTATGGTTCAGTGGATTGAGCCCTGGCCTGCAAACTGAAAGGTCACCGGTTCCATTCCTAGTCAGGGCACATGCCTGGGTTGCAGGCCAGGTTCCCAGTAGGGGGCAGGCAAGAGGCAACCACACACTGTTGTTTCTCTCCCTCTCTTTCTCCTTCCTTTCCCCTCTGTCTAAAAATAAATAAAATTTTAAAAAAGAATCCTGATCAAATAATGCATTCATTTATTTGTTTTATCATCAGTGTAGCCTATGTTTCTTGTTTTTAACCAACAGTTCATTATAAGAGTAAATATAATTTTAAACTACAGTGATGTTCAGTGTTCAGATGAAGTTATAATAATTGAGTGACTATAGCCCCGGCTGGTGTGGCTCAGTGGAGTGAGTGCTGGCCTGTGAACCAAAGGGTTGCCACTTCAATTCCCAGTCAAGGCACATGCCTGGGTTACAGGCCAGGTACCCAGTGAGGGGCATGCAAGAGGCAACCACACGTTGATATTTTTCTCCCTCTCTTTCTCCTTCCCTCCCCCTCTCTCTAAAAATAAATGAAATCTTTTAAAAATTAAAATAATTGAGTGATTATAATATCATGAGCCAGTCTTTTAATTTTCATTAATTAATTTATGTGCAGCAGATAAAATTTTGGATACTTTCAAACTATTCTGTTTTTAAAGGGGAAAACTTTTAAATATTATTTCATTAAATGGTTAAAAATACACAAATTTGAGATAGACATCAGTATTGAATTTAATGACTTGAGCAGTTGGGAAATGCTGGCTAAAACACTGTTTTCATAGGTTCTAAAGCTAGCCCTTAAAAACACATTTAACCAATAAGTGGAAGAAATAGTCATTAGATACAATGTAATGAAGACATTTTTAATGTTAACAGTAGTTAAAATATAAAAATAATGTTAAAATATAATTCTTGGATACTGGGACATTTATTTAGAGGAGAATGATCTCATACAATAGCTTTCATTTAGTGAACACACAATGTGTCAGATGATGTACTAATTAATCTTCACAGTCCCATGAGGTTGATGATATTTCTCATTGCACACATAAGAATAGTGAGGCTTTGAGAAATCAAGTAAGGTTCCTGAGGTTATATAGCTGACAGAGAAGGATTCAAGCACAGGATTGTCTGACCCCTAAGCTGGTGCTATTTCAAACACCTTCCTGGGGCTTTTATGAGGTTGTAGGAATATTTGTATCACTGTTTCCATGATGAAACTAATTTATATTTAATGAAAGAAAATTGATCAAAGGGTATGTACCGTTTTATGATTCTTGATCCATATTGTCTTCTATAAAGCACTTGAATATCAGATGTTGATGCCATTCTGTCTTTAGTATTTAAACACTTTTTTAACATCGATAGCTTGGGAAATATGGGAATACACTTTCAGAATACATTAATGTGGGGGAAAAGCAAAAGGCTGGTAGGAATTAAGTATCATTTTAAAATGATACTGCTCTTAATTCTAACATGTATTGAAAAGCGTCTATCATGTATTGAAAACTGTATTTTTCAAGATATTATTATATAGAGTGCATACTTGGTATGAATGTGAATTTGTGGACTTTTTATGAGACTTAAAGAGCCTACAGGTTAGACCCGACTAGTTTACAGTGTTCCTATAGTGTTGCAGGGGCCACACAGGCTGTTCTGCACAACTCAAGTGGCAATCATACATGTGGACAGCAGTGGTCTCCAAAGCCCTGTGTCCTGTGTACTTACTTGTCAAAGTCCAACACATAGTAGGATAGGGGCTAGGCAAATAGTTGTTGAATGCAAGTGTTTTGAATAGTATATTAGGACCCTTATGATCTAATCCTTCAACAACCTAATCACTTAATGGTCTAATCATTTTATGAGGAAAAGTGTTTGCATTTTATGCTCCTTAATAGCATACATTATGCTCTTTTTCCTGATTACACTTTGTTTTTGCCTAGAGTTCTGCCCTCCTTCCTGACTGTACAACTTTCATATGTTACTTTAAATCAGTGATTTTCAACTAGACACACTGGCAAGAATTTTTAAAACGTGGAATACCCTAGTCAGGGACACTGACCTGTTTTCCCTTAGCTTGTCAAATTAAAAAATGACAACAGCCAACACAACAATAGCTGTCCAGTGTGAATTAATCAAAATTATACCTAATTTTTTTGGTCAGAGCAGCAAAAAAAATTTTTTTTGGTGTGTCACAGAATTTTATTATAATAATTAGTTTATATGTGCCATGAGATGAAGAAGGTTGAAAATCACTGTCTTTTTGAAGCCTTCATTACCTCCAGGTAGCCTTGTGTTACTTTTTTACATTTGCCTTTCTGAACTTTGTATATGTCTTGGTTACAACGGTTATTCTGTGGTGGTGGTATTGTTTGTTAACAAGTCTGCCTCTCCAATTTGTGGACTTCCTGAGGGCAAGGACAGTACTGTGTTTTATCAACTCCAATCTTAAGCATTTAGCATAATGCCTGAGGCATAGTAAGAAGATATTTGTTTAGTGAAAGGATGTGTGTTTTTTGTAGAGAATTGAATAAGGTGGTGTTAACTGGGATGTGAGTTATAAAAGAGGGCAAAAAAGGTGAACACTCCCTCTGGCCTATGTGGCTCAGTTGGTTGGAATGTCACCCCATAACCTAAGCATCACTGGCTTGATTCCCAGTCAGGGCACATGCTGTGGTTGTAGGCTCAATCCCTGGTTGGGGTGCGCGCAGAAGGTAGCTGATCCGTGTTTCTCATATCCATGTTTCTCTCTCTTCCTCTCCCATCCCCTCTCTATTTAATAAGAACACAATAAACCTTTAAAAAAAAATGGTGAACACTCTGTACAGGTCCTCTGAGGAGGAAAAAGAGATTGGATGGGTAAGAAATGTTTGATCAGATAGTTTCTCTTACTACCCTAAATGGTACTTTTGACCTAGGATACATGTTTCTGTCCAGAAGAGTTGAGCTGGAAGAGTTAAGAAGGAAGCCAAGTGACTTCAAGATGAATTGCAAAATAATATCCCTTTGTATAAATACTTGCAAATTACTTGTTTATAATGTGTGGAGGTGTCCTTCCAGAGAATAGAATATTTAAACGCAAATAGTAAAGAATCAGTTACAGGTAAATCTAGAGGGGTGGTTAATCATTTAAATATTTTATTAACTCTATATGAAGATCGTTTGTTTTTATTTTTTCCTATCTCCATTTCTTTTCTGTAAAAACATTTTTTAGCTCTCCAGTATCTTAATGCCTGTTCAATGTCATAGTCTCCTTTCCTAAACATGTTTTTTAAATGCCTTTAGCCTTGACTGGTATGGCTTAGTGGATTGAGAGTACTGGCCTACAAACCAAAAGGTTGCTGGTTTGATTCCTGGGTTGCCAGCCAGGTGTCCCTGGTCTCTCCCTCCTTTCCCCCCTCTCTAAAAATAAATAAATAAAAATGTTAATTAAAAAAAAATAGGCTTCTGGCCAAGATGGAGGCATAGGTAGTCGCACTGTGCCTCCTTGCGCAGCCAAAACTAAGGACAAAAATTTAGAAACAAAAATCAACCAGAACAGAGAGAAATGAACTGAACGGAAGTCTAACTACCATTCATCCAGATCAGTAAGGAGGGGTGGAGTCGGAGGCCTATGGAGAGGGGTTGAAGGGTCCCAGCAGGAAAAAGTGGTGGCTGGGGCAGACTCGGGCACGCAGGGTGCATACGGCAGTTGGCGGACCCCAGAAGCGCAGGAGCAGCTGACGGACCCATGGCAGACCCTGGGCGTGGGAGGCAACAGCAGACCCAGTGAGGCACTCAGGGCAGCTGGATGTCTGCAGGCACACATTCGAGCGCAGACAAACTAAGCAAAAACGGGCAGCGACACAGACCTCGCAACCCAGGGACCCAGTGCCAGGAAACAAAGCCTAAAGGCACCAGCTGAAAACACCTGTGGGAGTTGAGGCTGGGAGATTCTCTCAGCCTCACAGGAGAGCTCCTTGGGGAGATCCACAGGGTCCAAGAAAGTACACAAACCCACCCGCCCAGGAGCCAGCACCAGAAGGGCCCAATCTGCTTGTGGGAAGCGACAAAGGGGACTGAAGTCCTAGAGAGAGCAGAGCGGGTGCCACTGTTCCCTCTCGGACCCTGCCCCCACATACAACGTCACAACCCAGCGACTGGGGTGCCCCGCCCTGGTGAACACCTACGGCTCCGCTCCTCAATATGTAACAGGCGCAACGAGACCAAAGGGCAGGGGGGAAGATGGCTCAAACAGAATTAAGAGCCCCTCGGCCAGTACTTTTAAGCAAACGAGAGATGGCCAAGCTATCAGATGCACAGTTCAAAGCACTGGTGATCAGGATGCTCACAGAATTGGTTGACTTTGGCCATAAATTAGATGAACAAATGCAGGCTACATTAAGAGAAATGAAGGAAAATGCACAGGGAACCAATAGTGATGGAAAGAAAACTGGGTTTCAAATCAATGGAAGGGACCAGAAGGAAGAAAGGAACAACCAAACAGAAAAGAATGAAGAAACAAGAATTCAAAAAAAAAATGAGGAGAGGCTTAGGAACCTCCAGGACATCTTTAAACGTTCCAACATCCGAATTATAGGGGTACCAGAAGGGGAAGAGGAAAAACAAGTGGAAAAGTTATTTGAACAAATAATAAAGGAGAACTTCCCCAATCTGGCAAAGGAAATAGACCTCTAGGAAGTCCAGGAAGCTCAGAGAGTCCCAAAGAGGTTGGACCCAAGGAGGAACACACCAAGGCACAGCATAATTACATTACCCAAGGTAAAAATGAAGGAGAGAATTCTAGAAGCAGCAAGAGATAAGGGGACAGTTACCTACACAGGAGTTCCCATCAGAATGTCAGCTAATTTCTCAAAAGAGACCTTGCAGGCAAGAAGGGGCTGGAAAGAAATATTCCAAGTCATGAAAGGCAAGGACCTACATCCAAGATTGCTCTATCCAGCAAAGCTTTCATTTAGAATGGAAGGGCAGATAGATAAAGTGCTTCTCAGATAAGGCCAAGTTAAAGGAGTTCATCATCACCAAGCCCTTATTATATGAAATGTAAAGGACTTATCTAAGAAAAAGAAGATCAAAACTATGAACAGTAAAAAAAGACATCAGACTCACAGTTAGTAACAACCATACCTTAAACAAAAGCAAACTAAGCAAACAAATAGAACAGGAACAGAACCACAGAAATGGACATCACATGGAAGGTTAGCAACAGGGAAGTGGGAGGAGGAGAGAGGGGGAAAAGGTACAGAGAGTTAAGCAGCATAGACAATAGGTAGAAAATAGATGGGGGGAGGGCAAGAATAGTGTGGGAAATATAGAAGCTAAAGAACTTATGACACATGGACATGAACTAAAGGGGGGAATGTGGGTGGGATGGGGTGGGCAGAGTGGAGGGGAGTGAAGGGAGAAAATGGGACAACTGTAATAGCATAATCAATAAAATATATTAAAAATAGAATAAAATGCCTTTTAAAAGTTTGAATGTTCTTGGCCATGGCCTGGTACCTCAGTTGGTTGGAGTCTTGTCCTGATACATCAAGGTTGTAAGTTCGATGTCTGGTCAGGGCACATAACAGAATCAACCAGTTAATACATTAATAAGTGGAACAACAAATTGATATTTCCCTCTCTCTGTATGCCTCTCCCTTCTCTCTCTCTAAAAATCAGTAAAAACTGATTTAAAATTTAAAAAACTAGGTATGCAAAGGGATAGAAAAACACAATAAGGAGAATGATTAGTCACTTGAAACTGACCGAGAACTAACAGATCTTTTCTTTTAATAAAGATTTTTTTTAAAGATTTTATTTATTTATTTTTAGGGAGGGAAGGAAGAGGGGGAGAGAGAGAGAGAGAGACAGACAGACATCAATGTGCGGTTGCTGGGGGTCATGGCCTGCAACCCAGGAATGTACCCTGGCTGGGAATTGAACCTGGGACACTTTGGTTCCCAGCCCGCGCTCAATCCACTGAGCTACGCCAGCCAGGGCTAACATTTTTAAAAATATTTTGTTTATTTATTTTTAAGGAGAGGGGAAGGGAAAAAGAAAGAGAGGGAGAAAAACATCAATGTGTGGTTGCCTCTTGCATGCCCCCTACTGGCATGTTCCCTGACTATGAATTGAACCAGGGACCCTTTGGTTCTCAGGTCAGTCAGTACTCAATCTACTGAGCCACACCAGCCAGGACCTGACCCAGATGTTAAAATTAACAAAGGACAGTAAAAACAGTTATTATAAATATATTTATATGTTCAGAAAGTTTAGTAGAAACATGGCAGATATATATAAAAGACCATCCCTGGCCAGGAAGCTCATTTGGTTAGGGCATTGCAGGTTCAGTCCTTGGTTGGGGCACATACAGGAATCATCCAGTGAATGCATGAATAGGTGGAACAGCAAATCAACTCTTTCTCTCAAAAAAGATCCATAAATTAAAAAAAAATTAAAAGTTTGAATGTTCTTGGTTATGTAATATCAATTTCATTTCATGGGCTTTGTAAAGTTCGGCAAATAATTTCACCTCTTTATGTTTCCATTTTTAAATCTACAAAATGAAAAGGTTATTTTATATCTGTGTGATCCCTTCCACCTCTCAAAAATGTGTAATAGTTGTGCTGGCTGGTGTGGATTGAGTGCAGGCCTGAAAACCAAAGCATCAGCAGTTCGATTCCCACTCAGGGCACGTGCCTGGGTTGCAAGCCAGCCAGGTCCCTAGTAGGGGGCGTGTGAGAGGCAACCACACATTGATGTTTCTCTCCCTCTCTCTAAAAATAAATAAATAACATCTTTTTAAAAAGTATAGTACAATTTTGGTAAGTTAAAGGGAAGTATTATAGTAGAGTACGTATGTCCTGCTAGCTATTGTACTGTGGGATTATGGCAAGCTGTTTTTATAGCTTTAAGTTTTTTGAGCTCTTACCTCCTTGAATATATTACCCAAGTTTTCATACCAGAAACCATTCAATTGTGTTAGTATTTGCGTAGTACTTTAGTATTTTAAAGGCATTTTCATAGGCATCCCATTTATTTTTTACCACCATTTTGTGTGATTGTCAAGATAGAGGTTTAGCATCAGTTTTACAGATAAGAAAACTGGGAAGGTAATTTATTTTCCTAAGGTCACACAGCTTGTAAGTAGCAGAGCCAGAAATGACTGCAAGCCTACTGCTCTTTCCATTACAAACCTGGCTTCTCTGTTTACCATATTCTATTTCAAAACTCATGCTGGTAAGTTAAGAGGAAAATAATGCTAAATATCTCTTTAAGTTAGTGATTCCTATGATCTGCTCATCAGCTCAGTGATTACTGACTTGAATTTTAGTTTTGTTTCTTGGACTAGTTACGTGGGCTAAGATGGAAGGCAAGGGGATTTATTTACCCTTCTAGGCCTTGATCTCTCATAGATGGAACTCTAGACTCTTAAGCTTTAGCACATAGAGTCGTTTGCCACACTGGCTAGGCCTTGTAGTAAAATATGCAAGAAGCTTGCCTTACTTGCATTATTTGACATCTAGGGATCTCTGAAAGTAGTTGGTGTTTTTGTGTGTGTGTGTTTTTTAAAGATTTTATTTATTTCTTTTTAGAGAGGGAAGGGAGGGAGATAGAGAGAGAGAGAGAAAAACATCAATGTGCGGTTGCTGGGGGTCATGGCCTGCACCCGGGCATGTACCCTGACTGGGAATCGAACCTGTGACACTTTGGTTTGCAGCCCACGCTCAATCCACTGAGCTATGTCAGCCAGGGCTCAGCAGTTGGTGGTTTTTAAAAAAGAAAAATACTCTTCCATTGCCCATGCCAAATAGTTCATTATATCTGTACCCTTGAGCACAATATATCTATGCCTTTGGTACTATCTTCTTGACCTTCCTTATTTGTGGAGTGATGTGTTTGGGGAAGGAAAAGGTTAGGTATATCTAAGGTTATATTAGTATTTATTCCTGGAAGTCTGACTTGATTGAATTAGTAGTAGAAAATATTAGGGGAAAATACCCATAAACAAAGGAGAGATTTCCCATAGGGTACTATAGAAATGAAGAGTGAAAAATTGTCAATAGCTGAAGTTTCTTATACCCATGAACTCAAATGACACTTGTCTGCCATTCAGTCCCATTCTTTAGCATACGTGCTCCGAAGCAAGCACATCAATTCCATTCTATAATTTCAGAGCTGGACTTGGGGCTTATATTTTTCTCTGGACATACAGTCTCTTTCTCTAGGGGGAAATAATTATTTTAAATATACCTAACAATAAATTTGTGCTTGCTTGTTCATTTGTTCATTCAATAAACATTTAGTGCCCACTGTGTAGTAGGCATTGTTTTAGGTTCTAGCAATAACAAAACATAGTGTTCGTTTTATGGAGTTTATATTCTGTAATAATAGCCAACATTTCTTTAGCAGTTAATATATGCCAGTCACTATTCTGTGTGTCTTTCACTTAGAATTTCCTTAATCCTATAACAATCCTATGATATAGTTACTGTTATTGTCTGCATTTTACAGATCATGAAACTGGGGTTTGGGGAGATTAAGTACATTGTCTAAGGTTACGTAGTTTTGTAAGTGGTAGAGCTGGCATTTTAACCTAGGTGGTCTGAATCCCAACCTCACACTTTTCACCCACAGTATTACACAGTCCTGCAGAGAGAGGTCAATAAAAAATTTATTTATAATCATAAAATTGTCAAGTTTGTAATCTTTGTAGTTACCTGGTTCTGGCACAGTCTTTAGGAAAAAATCATCCACAGATACAGAAAAATGAAGCGCTGTCAGAGCCATTATCTTTTTCTATTGGAGGATTTGTAAGTTTTAGGAAACTTGCAGGGAGGAGATGAGATTTTAAGCCTGATTCATGAGTTGGAACTGAGACAGCTACATAAAATCAGGATTTTTAAATGCCTACACCCTTAGTGAAAAGGTAGACTAAAAAATATCTGTCTGATGATGTGGGGAGACAAAGAGGCTTTTTTGGTCTTGATATGGACTCTGAATGGGAAAAGTCTCTCTTGAGGATTTAGAACCATGAATTTGCTGTCCTCTGTGTCTGAAACATACATTTATATTACTTGTGCAATGTCACGTCTAGTAGGTGGGAAGGGAACATTTATTGAGTAATTGCTCTGTCAGGCATTGTGCTGAGGGCTTTACATATATGTCTGTGCTTCATCTTAAAATAACATCATGAGATAAGTACTAGTACCATATTATCCCCGTTCTACAAAAGACAGAACTTAGGGTCACGAAAGCTAGATCTCTGCAGTGTAACACCACTAGAATTCAAATCCAGGTGTAATATTCTTGCTAACCACAATGTCTCTGGCCAAGTCTCTTCATTTTTGTACCTCAGCTTTTTTATCTGTAAAATTGAAGTCATAATATTTTTCCTTTCACTTCATAAGGTTATTTTGAGTATCACATGAAATAAAAGATATGAGTATGCTTTGTTTACTGTAAGACATTACCAGCATCATCCATAAAGTGTGTTTTTCCTTATAATTAACCAAAAGAGAGACCTCCTTACTCAGTGATTATAAAGTCCACAAAGTCAAGGTCTGTCTTGAGGAGTTAAGACAATTTTAATACTTTTTATATCAGATGTAATAGTGTTGTTACAAAGAGAAGTAAAATGAGTTTTTAATATCAGAAAGTTTTATTATCTTGTTTCTATTTTTGCTAAAAATGTTTAATATGCAATTTGAGCTTATTTAGAATGGAATGTTAGAAAAGTAGGTGACATTCCCTTATGACGTCAATGATGTAATTATGGATTACTTAGAATGCTTTTGCTCCAAGTTATTGAGGACTCCAATAGCAGTTGCTTAAACAATAAATTATTCCACACACCAGACTGTTATAAGCACCAGAGTTTGAATGATTAACTGGATGCATCAAAAACCTTATTAAAATTTGTAGTTTTGAACATTTATTTATTGTCATAGATTGTTCCCTACACTGTTACAAGATAATAAGACTTGCCAAAGAAGTCTAAAAGCCAAAAGAAAAAACTCTATGGTATATCCTTATAAAGTACAAGGGAAATGAGTTTTGAGGCAGGTTACCATCTGGTGACTCACTAATTCATTGAACAAAGAATTTATTGGGTGCATTTTATGGGGCTTTAGTTCTAGGTATAAAGGATGCCTGATTTGTGAGTATTCTTTTCATTGTTGTCATATCAACAGCAGTAGAATTCCTTGTCCCCTCTAACAGTAGAATACAATTATAATACATAGTCAATTTCCAGTGTTCCCCACCTCCCTACTTGGTAGAAAGGGGTGGGCCGAGCTCAGAACGTTAAAATGCTTCTTTGACGTGACCTTGGCAATACAGGAACAGACTGAAGTTTTTAAACATGTAAAAGAAACCAACCAACAAAATAGATATCCAAATTATGGGGAAATGACAGAAAGCCTATACCTGAGTGTTGTATATATGACTAAATACTTCAAGGGAGGAGAGTATATGAAAGCCAAAAAACATTTTAAGGGAGATTAAAAGAAAGCCATGAGAAGGTTTAGATAGGGCTAATGAATGTTGATATGAGAATCCTCAAAGACAGACCCTGTGGCCTTTAGAATCTGAGCAATGAAGTCTCTCTTGGCTAATTATAAGGAAAAATACTTTATGGATAATGCTGGTAACAATATCTTACAGTAAACAAAACATTTTTGTACTGGCTGGTGTGGCTCAGCGGTTTGAATGCTGGCCAACAAACCAAAGGGTCTCCACTTCAATCCCCAGTCAGGGCACATGCCTGGGTTTCAGGTCAGATCCCCAGTAGAGGGCGCACAAGAGGCAATGACACATTGATGTTTCTCTCCCTCTCTCCCTCCCCTGTCTCTAAAAATAAATAAATAAAATCTTTTAAAAAACCCCAAACCATTGTCATGTCCTGTATTTCATGTGGTACAATAACCTTAAGAAGTGAAAAGAAAAGTATTCACAAATTTCACTTTACACATAAGGAAGCTGAGGCACAAAACAAAGTGGCTTTGCCAGAGGCATTGTTTTTAGTAAATGGAGTAATACTGGACCTGGATTAATAATGAACAATAGATAAGTAGTAATCCTCTTTGTTGTCAGGGAGATAAGGAGCTGGATTCTGAAGAACTGGAAGGCCAATGGAAAGATACTGTACTGTTGTAAGTGCAGGTGTGGCATTTCTGTAGTGTGTGTGGGGGGGTTGATCTCTGAGTCGGACCTTTTCCTGCTTAGAAATTGGTACCTGCCACAAAAAGTAGTCAAGTTGAAAAGCTGTTTTGGGAGCTCTTCTACTCCTTTCTGAGAGCCCTGTCTTTATTGCCCCATGCCCCCAGGTATGCTGTTGTATTTTTATAAGAGGCAGTGGTTCAAAAGCAGAGAATCTGCTTATAAGTAGTTCATTTATTCACTTGCCCAACAGATACTGAGCATTTGCTGTTTTTGGAGTAGGGGATACGGAAGAATGTAGGCATTGGTCCTAACCCTAGTGGTTTTCAATGTCTGGGACACAGAGCTCCTCCTGATGCATGATGAACTGTCCTAAAAATCCTTTCCTTAACTCAGGGGTGTCAAACTCATTTTCACCGGGGTCCTCGCGGTGACCTTCAAAGGGCCTAATGTAATTTTAGGACTATATAAATGTAACTACTTGATAGTTAAGCGAGAGCTCAGCATTGCCACCAGGTAGAAACCAGATACCGGCTGGATAAAACAAGGTGGCGTGCTGGATTCGGCCCGTGGGCCTTGCTTGTGGTTGCCATCTGTGCTTTAACTCCTACGGGCTGGTTAATGATGCCGTTCTCCAGACTTTTCATTTTTATCTTCTATTAAGGGCTCCATCTAGAGAACTACTCAGTGAGCTACTAAGAATTACTGTCATTTAGGAATCATAAAGCTAAAGTTAGCCGATTACTGGAGTTCACTGAGGAAGACTCTAGCCTTTTATGAAGTCTGACATTTGGAAATGTTGTAAAGCTCCTATTACATACGTACAAATGTAACTTGTTGGAATGTCTCTTAATTTCTTGGAAGAGAGCTTTGTAATGAGTACATCAGCAGTGTTGTTTTGGGTTGGTAGTTTTTTTGTTGCTAGTTTTGTATCTTAATGATGAATTATCATTAATTTAACTTTATTTGGTATCATTTGTTGTGGTTTATTTGGTTTATCTAGTGTGAGTGATGTATATTTGCCTCAATAACACTTTTGACATAAAAATGTCCAAATTCAGATTTTTACAATGCATGTGTTGTTTTTCAAATAGAAAACATTCATTTTCTTGTCAGAGCAGATATCTATAAGATTTCCTTGCAGTGATACTTCATTGTTAACGATGTTTTCCACTGTAACTTGGGAACCAAGAGGGGTGAGGAAGCTAAAAGGTTTTTTTGCTTCACCTAAGTGGGACAAACAAAAAACATTTAGGAACTGCTAACTTTCTTTGAACTCAGTCTAGAGGAGGGGACCGTCATCTAAACTTAAAAGTTATACAGTGGATAACTAATAGGACTATATACAAAGTGTAGTGTAATTATATCTACCTGCGTTTTGGTAGATATACGTGGGACAGTTTCCTCAAACTTGAAAAACCATCCTGATCTAGTAGGGGAGATAGATGCAGTCATAAATAACAATGGTGTAGCATGGAATTGTAAAAGAAAACTGGCTTTGGAGTCAGACATAAAGGGCAGCTTATATAGTATTGGTAAAAGCGTAGATTTAACTTGAGAGTCAGATTGCCTGGGGTCTAATCCTGACTCTACCATTTATTAACTGTATCATTTTTGGGCAAATAACTCAGCCCCTCTAAGCCTCAGTGTCCTCATCTTTGTAGAATAGGCACACTGATAGACCTTAACTTAGCAGAGTTTATAGTATATAGAACATAGCATATATTAACAAAAAGTACGAGGTCAATAATGATTATGATGTTATAGTATAGTGATTAAGAGATTAAAAATATAGATTTTGGCCTCATTCTTGAGTTGGAGTTCTAGTTTAGCAACAAGCTGGCCATGTGAGTACGGGGAAGATATTTAACCTAAACCTGTTTCCTCATCTTTAAAATGCATCTTGGACTCTGACTAGTGTGGTTCAGTGGATTGAGTGCTGGCCTGCAACCCCAAAGGTTGCTGGTTCAATTCCCAGTTAGGGCACATCCCTGGTTTGCAAACCAGGTCCCCAGTCTGGCGTGTGAGAGGCAACTGATTGATGTATCACACATCATTGATTTATCTCTCACACATCGATGTTTCTCTCCCTCTCTTCCCTTCTCTCTAAAAATAAATAAATAATAAATAAATAAAATGCTCATTAGAACAGTTCTTAACTCATAAGATGTAGAAATTGAAAGAGTTCATGTTTCTCAAGAACTCTGAACCAAGACCAGAGACATAATGTTTCATGAAAGATAGCAGTTGTCATTTTTATTCTTGTTCTGGTATCTGCTGGCTCTTTTTATCTTTGCTGTGTAAATTAATCTTCTGAGCCTCAGTTTACCTACCTGTTCAAAACAAAGTTGTTTTGAAGACTGCGAGCTCACCACTGAAGAACATGGGGGTTAGGGGTGCCAACCCCCCGTGCAGTTGAAAATCCATGTATAACTTTTGATTCCCCAAAGACTTAACAACTAGTTGCCTACTGTTGACTGGAAGCCTTACCAATAAAATTAAGTCAATTAACACTTATTTTATATGTTATACGTATTATATACTGTATTCCTACAATAAAGTAAGAGAGAAAAGAATTTGTTATTAAGAAAATTATAAGGAAAATAACTTTACAGTATTTATTGAAGAAAATGTGTAAGTGGAATTCAAACCCATGTTGTTCAGGTCAACTGTATACATATATAAAGTGGCTGAAATACTGCCTGGCATCACACAGCTGTCATTCAGTACATAATAGCTGTTGTTAATGGGCAGTTTAATTTCTCAGGTGCTGAGAGTAAAATTAATTCTGCCTTGGAAATTAGAAAAGTCATGGCAGAGCTAGTGAGGTTTGACTGAATTTTGAAGGATGTGTGTGATTTTGCCACATAGAAGGACTAATTGGGGAAAAAAAAGGCTTAGAAGTGTAAAAATGCCTGTTACAGTGCTTGGGGAACAGGTTGCATTAAGGAACACTCAATTTAGTGGGTCTGGTAGGTAGCACATTTGCAGGGAGAAGGTAGAAAATGAAGCTAGAAAGGAAGGTCGCGGCCAATTAACAAAACATTTTGAATACCGTGCTAAAGTGTTTACACTTATTCTTTAGGTTCCTGGTTTTCCACTTTCTAACAGCAAATATCTCAGGTAACCTGAGTACAGTTCTAGTGCTGTCACTTGCTTGATACATACCTGTCTATTTTTTATCTTTAGATGGGGATCATTATTGTTGCTCACATCATAGACCTGCTTTGAATATCAGGTGATATAATAATGTATTTGGAGGTGGTAAAGTTGCAAGGTAATATATTACAATGGATAAGGACACAATTTCTGGAGCCATATTTTCTGGTTTGAATCCTGGCTCTGTCCCATATAAGCTGTATGCTTCCTGATTTACCGCATTTAACCCTCAAAACAAGTTAATGAGGTATGTATTACTATTATCTGTATTATAATATGAGAAAATTGAGGTTAGGTAACTTGTATACTGTCACACAGTTAGCAAGTGAAGTCTGAATTGACACTCTAGTTTCAAAGCCCAGGTTACTAACTATTAGGAAGATGCACTTCCCAACAGAAGAAAAGTCTTATGCTTGCTAATAGAAATTAACATAGTGATAAGGGAGAGTTTCTTAAAAAGGAAAAGTTTGTGCAGTCCCAAAAACCCAAAACCCAAAAGGAAAAGCTTGTGCAGTCCCAAAACCTTCCTGAACATACATTTTTAAAATTGTTTTTAAGATTTCATTTATTTATGTATAGATTTCACTCATTTATTCATTCATTCATTTATAGGGGAAGGGAGGGAGAAAGGGAGAGAAACATACATTGGTTGCCTCTCACATGCCCCCAGCTGAGGACCTGGCCTGCAAGCCAGGTGTGTGCCCAGACCAGGAGTCCAACTGGTGACTTTTCGGTTTGCAGGCCAGCACTCAATCCACTGAGCCACACCAGCCAGGGCTTGCTGAACAAACTTTTAACAATTGGAAAAAAAGTTTTTAGAATGATTAATTAAATATTCTAAGTGTTCATATATTACTGCCTGGTTTTATTCTATTAAAATGACTTTTAAGGATTGTAACTCAGAAGGCTTATACATCTTCCTCTGACAGTTACCCAACTTTTATTTTCTTTTCTACAAAACAAGTAGATTTCTTTGAAATTTAGATGAAATTTGAGGTAAAAGGGCAGCTTGTTTCATCTGAGTGATCAATTTTAAACATTTAGGAACATGGTACATTTCCTAGAGGAAAAAAAAGCAAAAAGAATTAATTGTTACAACTTAGGAAATAAAGATAAGCAAAGTTCTATGAGGCAGAAGTTGAATTTGATCATTTCCTGTGAACTTTTCTTTTTTGTCTCAGCTACATTTAGCTGTAGAGGAGACTGGTATATATATTCTTTATTACAGGTGGTTTTGTGCTCACATAAAAATAAAAAGTTTTATTAATGTGGAAGAAGAAAAGAACAGAATTAGAGTCAATAATTAACAGTCTTTACCACACTGGGACCAACCATTTAACTTTTATGAAGTCTTTCCTCATCTATAATGTCTTTGTTACCCACCTTACTCAGTCATTGCAATATTAAATATATCAATATGAAAGTACTTTGTAAACTGTAAAATATCATAAATATTTTACTAACCTTTTGATTATTGAAATAACATGCTATATAGAAAGTTTGATTTATCAGAGAAGAAAACTAATAGCACATTACCCAGAGTTAACTACTATTAACATATTGTTGTATTTATTTGTCTTATATTTACAGTTTTATAAACTATTTTTATGATATTCTTTTTTTATTTTTTTATTTTATTATTATTTATTTATTTATTTTTAGATTTTATTTATTTACTTTCAGGGAGGGAAGGGAGGAAGAGAGAGAGAGAGAAACATCAGTGTGCGGTTGCTGGGGATTATGGCCTGCAACCCAGGAATGTACCCTGGCTGGGAACCGAACCTGGGACACTTTGGTTCCCAGCCCGTGCTCAATCCACTGAGCTACGCCAGCCAGGGTATTTGTATGATATTCTTATTAAAATCTAATTTGTATATCATAAAATTCTCCCCAAAGAACTCCTATACTCATTAGTATTCACTTTCCATTTTCCTCCAACCCTCCTTTCCGCCAGCCCTAGGCATCCACTAATATACATTCTTCTTTTCTTTTTAAGATTTTACATATTTATTTTTAGAGAGAGGGAAATGGAGGGAGAAATAGAGGGAGAGAAACATCGATCAGTTGCTCTTGCAGGACCCCAACTGGAGAACTGGCCCACAATCCAGGCACGTGCCCTGACTGGGAATCAAACTGGAGACCTTTTGGTTTACAGGCCAGCACTCAATCCACTGAGTCACACCAGCCAGGGCCCACAAATATACTTTCTATAGATTTGCTTATTCTAGACATTTCATATTAATGAAATCACACAATATGTAGTCTTTTGTGACTGGCATCTTTCACTTGACATAATGTTTTCAAGATCCATCCATATTATGTGATGTGTTTGAATTCCTTTTTTTTTTTTTTATGAATAACACTCCATTGTATAGATATACTATATTTGTTTTATCCATCCATCCATCAATTGATAGACATTTGGGTTGTTACTACTTTTTAGCTATCATGAATAATGCTTCTATAAACATTCATGTAAAAGTTTTTATGTGACATGTTTTAATTTCTCTTGGGTACCTAGGAGTGGAATTACTTTGGGATGAGGAATAAGTGAAATAATAAATAATTCATGTAAAACACTCAACACAGTTATATTGAAAGCACTTAATGGGCCCTGACTGGTGTGGCTCAGTGGAGTGAGTGCCATCCTGTGAACCAAAGGGTTGCTGGTTCCATTCCCAGTCAGGGCACATGCCTGGGTTGTAGGCCAGGTCCCTAGTAGGAGGTGTGCAAGAGGCAACCATACATTGATGTTTCTCTCCCTTTCTTTCTCTCTCCCTTCCCCTTTCTAAAAGTAAATAAAATCTTAAAAAAGAAAAGAAAGCACTTAATGGATAGTAGCTACCATAATTATATTATAATTACTGTTCTTGGGGACATTTAGAGTGTTTATAAATAAAAGTTTTACGCTTACATTTTTTTGCTTATTTGATTAGGTCTTTATTTCTCAAACTGTAATAACTGAGTTAACTTTTCTCTTTCTTTTTTTTTTGTTTTTAAAATTGATTTTGGAGAGAGAGAGGAAAAGAGAAAGAAACACCAATTTGTTGTTCCACTTATTTATGTTACTTAATAAATTGATTGGTTGATTCTTGTATGTGCCCTGACCAGGGATTAAGCCCACAACCTTGGCATATTGGGACTATGCTCTAACCAACAGAGCTACCCAGCCAGGGCCAGGTTAACTTTTTGTTCTTTGAGAATACTAACACCTATAATAAACTTTCTTTTACCCCCCAAAATTTATCATATTTGAACTATAGGTAGAGATGTGGATTTTGTGGGAAATCAAGTTGGAAAGTAAATTGAAGCTAGATTTTCAAACTCAAACATCAATCTAACAATCTAAGGGTTTGTTTTTTTTTTCTTTTTTTTGTTGCTGTTGTTTTTTGTTTTTTGGTCTTCAGACCCATGGAAGGCCATTGAAGATTTGAGCAGTGGAGAGATCATAGGTGGTAATTTAGGAAGATTAATCTGCTGTAATCTCTGATGTCTTTCCCGACCATCCTTGACCTATTAGGGCACCTTGCTATGTGCTTACATACTACCCAGTATGCTCTCTATTATAGTATGTAATAGGCTTTATGTAAATATTTGTTTAATGTTTCTCTTTGTCTACTTGAAAACATGGATCACATGATGTGTTACCTAACACAGTATCTAGTGCATGGTACACACTGAATAAAAATACTCGTTGAATGTGGAAATGAATATTTTGTTCTCTACTTTCTGGAAACTAACTTGTTGGCTTTTGTGTTCCCTTTGTTTCTTCCTGGGCTGCAAGGAGGAGGCATCTCCCTATTCCTTACTTGATATCTGCTTGAATTTCCTGACCACGCACCTTGAGAAGTTCTGTTCAGCAAGACAAGATGGAACATTGTGTCTGCAAGAACCTGGAGTATTCCCACAGGAAGTAGCTGACCGACTGCTTCAGACCATGGCCTTTCATGGTAAAAACTAATATAAACATAGGAGATAAAGTTTGTGCTGTTGATTGACATTGGATTTTGAAGTGCCACTGTGGTCATTTAATTATTTTCTTAGCAATAACAGAAAAGACCAGGTGAGCCTGATTCCAGGAAAAGAAATTTATTTATTTTTGCCTACCCTGTCACTTTTGTGTATTTTGAAATAAGCAGTTTTTCATTGTTTTTTTCCTAATCTGGGCAAATTACTTTTTTAAAATCCTCACTGAATATTTTTAATGATTTTAGAGAGTGAGAGAGAAATATCTATTGGTTACCTTCTATACACACTCTGACTGGGGATCAGACCTTCAATCTAGGTATGTGCCCTGACCGGGGATTGGAACCTGCAACCTTTTGGTGTACAGGATAATGCTCCTACTAACTGAGCTACCTGGCAGGCTTGGGCAAATTACTTTTTCATTCTTCTTCTTCTTTTTTTTTTTCCCTTTGAGACGCCATTTTCATGGCAAAAATAACTTCTCTTTCAAAATATCTGTTTAGAAGTCTACTGGTGTAAAAAAATACCTTACATCTTTATTTGGCAGCAGGAAAATCAATAAACACTATTATAGCAAAAGTAGTTTCTGTTTTTGACTTCTGAAATGGGAAATCATAGCTAATTTAGTACTTTTGTTTTCAAAAACAAATTTTAAAAATATATTGGGAGTGTCTCATCTGTGAAATTCTGGTTGTGTATGTTAAGGATTCTTTTTACTTCTGTTTAAGTTGAAAGAGCTGTAATACCTTTATAGATAGGATTTATAAATTCTTTCTTTTTTAGGTTCTATTCATTTATTTTTAGAGAGAGGAAGAGAGGGGGAAAGAAAGGGAGAGAAACATCAATGTATGGTTGCCTATTGCACGTCCCCCCACCAGGGACCTGTCCCACAACCCAGGCATGTGCACTGACTGACTAGGAATTGAACCTGTGACCCTTTGGTTCGCAGACTGGCACTCAGTCCACTGAGCCACACCAGCTAGGGCAGGGTTTATAAATTCTTACAGTAGGGAAAATAATTTGTCTACAATCATAAAGTAGAATGAAAATGTGGCGATAATAATATCATTTATTGATTGCCTGTTATATTCCAGGCATTTTATATGTTTTCCTTGAATTTTCTCAAAAAACTCTAAGGAAGCTATTATTATTCCATTTACAATACAGATAAGAAAACTGAGGTTTCTCGTCTCAATTTAATGATTATGCTTAACATATTCTATTTAAATATATATGAACATAATCAATTTAAATATAGGCCCTGGCCAGGTAGACCTCAGTTTGTTAGAGCGTCATTCCCATACACCTTGTGGATATGATCTCCAGTCAGGGTGCATATAAGAGTCAACCAATGAATGCATAAATAAGTGGAACAACAAACTGATGTTTCTCTCTCTCTCTCTCTCTCTCTCTCTCTTCCTCTTTCCCTCCATAAAATTAATAACTAAAATTTAAAAAAATTTAAATGTATATATACACATATAACTAGTCTTACACATTAAGAGTAAATGTTAACTAAAAGTTTTAACTTTGCGAGATTCCTTTTGAAATACAACTACTGATAGCTAATGATAGCCACTAACCTGTATTGGATGCTTATTATTTTATAATAAAATACAATGGCAACTGCTTTAAATGTGTAAAATAATGGAAGTACAATAGTTTTTAAGTCAGTCTAACCAAGTAATTGTTCTCAAGACTAGCGTCTTAGAGAGGCTATATGCTTGATCAAAATGTATTTTCTACTTCTTTTCAAACTGCTTTCAGATAAGGAAACTGAGGGTCAGAGAAATAACATATTGCCCCCATTTGTATTATCCCAATGTGATTACCTGCCTTATTCACCAAAAAGTGTTCCGAAATTATTTAATCTCTTCATAAAAATCATATCTGTCCTAGCCAGTGTGGCTCAGTTGGTTGGACTGTCATCCCATAACCGAAGGGTTGCCAGTTCAATTCTCGGTCAGGGCACATACCTAGGTTGTGGGTATGATCTCCAGTCTGGGTACATACAATCCCTGATCTAGGTGCATATGGAAGGCAACCAATCAGTACTTCCCTCTTACATTGATGTTTCTCTCTCAAAGCAATGAAAAAATGTTCTCAGGTGAAGATAAAAACATAAATTTAAAAAAATATTACTCACCTTCAAATAATCAAGAGTGGGTATTACTATGCAAAAAGATCATATTGCCACCCTGGCAGGTGTGGCTCAGTTGTTTGGAGCATCATCTGGTATACCCAAAAGGTTGCAGGTTCAATTCCTAGTCAGGGCACATACCCAGGTTGCAGAGTTGATCCCTGATTGGGGCAATGTTTCTCTCTCACATTGACATTTCTCTGTCTCTCAAATCAATAAACATACTTTTTTAAAAAGAACATATTGCCAATTCTTGTCACAATTTTAAAAGGTTATTTCATAACTTTTTCTCTGTGTTCAAAAATTATCCCAACAAATGGGAAAAAAGTTCCAAGAATTCTTTTAAAATTGGTGATACTGTATTTTCCTAATAGCGTCATGATTTTAGAAAATATTATTTACACTTAAAATTTTTTACTTATTTACCCAATTCAAAGGATTACTGATATTGGTAATAGTCTTTGTTAAAATAAACCTGATGTGCAAATTTTACTTATTGCGATCTATAATTCTCTTACTGTAATCTTTGGTCATTCTATCAATTTGTGTCTCAGTGCTCAAAATTTTCCAGGAACTGAGCATGTACAAGCTAGGAATCAGAATAAGGATGTTACCATCTAGTGATAATGTGTCTGTCTACCCTAGACTGATACATCTTAACATATTCGGGTTTGAGATTAAATTGGAACATGGATTACATCCTTTTGTAGCCACGTAGACTTTCTAAGTGATTGAGGGCTTATGCCCCCAGTCTAGTGGGGTCACTTACCTGGAGGTTGTCACATTACTGGTCACCTCCGCTGTCTATAGACTAAACTAGGAGGAAATTTAAAAAATGCTTTGGAGCAAAATCCTCACATTAAGACTTCTGTACTTTACTCCTTGAAAGAACCCCTTGAGGAACCTTCATTTAGATGATTGATTCTTAAATATACACAGTTCTAATTACCTTTGTTCTTTAACCACAGCAAATTAAGAATTGGTAATCCAGCCCTGGCTGGTGTAGCTCAGTGGATTGAGCGTGGGCTGGGAACCAAAGTGTCCCAGGTTCGATTCCCAGCCAGGGTACATGCCTGGGTTGCAGGCCATAACCCCCAGCAACCGCACATTGATGTTTCTCCCTCTCTCTCTCTCCCTCTCTCTCTCTCTCTCTCTCTCTCTCTCTCTCTCTCCCCCTCCCTTCCCTCTCTAAAAATAAATAAATAAAATATTAAAAAAAAAAAAGAATTGGTAATCCGAAGGCTGCCTACTGCAACCCAAGTATGACAGCTAAGGAAGATTTAGCTTAAATACATTGTAGCAAGTACAATTATTGGTCATAGAAAAAGATAAGGTGATTCTTCAGTACATTTATTTTTGAAAGAAGGAAAAGATGTCGATTTTTCATAGAATACAGTTAATGACATTTGTGTAGTGCTTTCAGTTTGCAAAATGCTTTTTATGTATATCTTTATAGCAATCCCTGTGAGGGAGATATAACTATTCACATTTTACAGATAAGGAATCTTAGACATGTGGACTAATTTGTCTAGTGTCAAATAACAAATAAATATTGGAACCAGGACTCAAACACAGGTCTATTTTTGTCTTTTTTTAAAATTTTAATTTTTTTGCTCTTATAATTCCATTACTTTCAAATATAGACACTTAAACTTAGTTATTAGAAAAATTCACTTGATGTGGACTGACCCAAAGAGGCCAGGAATAACCCATTTTATTAAATATATGTATACAATATCAAAACTTGAGAGCAAAATTTGTAAGGTGCTGCAATAGCCACTAAGATTAAAATCAGTCTTAATTAACTGAAGAGTCTGAAGTTTTAGCTGTAAAAAATAAAATTAACATTTAAAAACGTGAAGATTTATTTTGTGGCATAAACAAGTAAAACAGTGATCTTAACTCAAGGTCTATTCCCATTTTTGTTTTTTTACAAGCATCCTTAACAGAAGATCCTTAACATGTGTGTGAAAGGAGTTACTAGTTAGTGCAGAAGAGGTTCAATGTAAGTAAAATGTATAAGAAGGAAGTTCCAAAGGAGAAGATTATTGACCACTATGTCAGATGTTGAGTGTATGGTATTTGACTACAACATAAATGTTGCTCTCATGAAGTGTATAGTACGGTGGGAGGTGTAACTAAGAAGCAAACAAACGTAGAATTACAAATTATGATAGATCCTCTGAGGGAAAAAGAACATGGTTCTCAGGGAAGGTAAAGAAGGAAGGCATCTACTTTAGCCTGGATGATGAAAGAAAGCTTCTCTAAGGAGGTGATGATTAGGCTGAGACCTGAATGATGAAAAGGAAGCAGGTGAGTTATAAGGCCCCTCAGCATTGCCCAGGAATTCTTGAGCATTTCTCTGATCATCATTAGTGCTTCTAATAATTGTTTCAGATGTTCTTTACTCTTCTTGGACTTCCTATTACTTACTCTTAGCAAGAAAATTGAAGCCATCAGATGGAATTTCCTTAATTCCATATCAACATATCTTTAAATTTTCTGTAATGATCTTTTTTCAAAATTAAACTTCTATTTTTAAGACAGTTGTTGATTCACATAGAGTGAAAATAAGTAATACAGATGATGATATCCTCTTTCTTCAGGGGTAGTATCTCGTAAAACCGTAATCACAACCAGGTTATTGAGATTGATGTGGTCAAGATTTCCATCTCCTTAGGGATCCCTCATGTTGCTCTTTTATTTTTTAAAATATTTTATTTATTTATTTTTAGAGAGAGAGAAGGGAAGGAGAAAGAGAGGGAGAGAAACATTAATGTGTGGTTGTCTTACACACCCCTACTGGGGACCTGGCCTACAACCCAGGCATGTGCATCAAACCAGTGACCCTTTGGTTCACAAGCCTGTGCTCAATCCACTGAGCTATACCAGCCAGGGCTCATGTTGCTCCTTTATAGCCACAATCACTTCTCTTCTGCCCCTTCCTCCTCTGTGAGCCCTGGCAACCATTTCTGTTCATTTCTGTAATTTTGTCATTTCAAGAATATTATATAAATGTAATCATTCAGTATGTAACCTTTTGGGATTGGCTTTTTTTGACTCAGTATAATTTAGTCTGGAGATTCCTCCAAGATTGTTGTGTATATCAGTTCATTCCTTTTTATTTCTGAGGAGTAGTCCATGTCATGAAGTACATCAGTTTGTGTAGCCATTCATCCACTGGGATAAATACCCAGCAGTGCTCTTGCTGGTTGCATGGTAGTTGTATGTTTAGGTTTTAAGAAGACTGCCAAACTGTTTTCAGGGTAGTAGTACCATTTTACACTCCTGCCAGCAATATGTGACTGATCCATTTTCTACACGCACTTGCCAGCCTTTGATGTTATTACAGGTTTTTATTTGAGCTATTCTAGTAGGTGTATAGCTATTATTTATTCAAGTACTTTTTCAGCCCTGCCCTCGCTCTCCTCCCTTCCTGGGACTTCAACGACACAAATAGCTCTGTTCAATTTTTTCCAGTGTATTATTTTTTTTCCATTTAGATTTGAGTGATTTTTGTTGTTTTATCTTTTAGTTTACTAATTCTTTTGCCTGTCCCTTCCCATCTAGTTGAACCCAATTATTGTATTTTTCAGTTCTAAATTCCATTTGGTTCTTCTTTACATCTTTTATTTTTTTGCTCAGTCTATTTTTCATTTGTTTCAAGCATGTTTGTAGTTGTTCAGTTAAGCATTCTTATGATGGCTCCTTTAAAATATTTGTCAAATAATTTTTTAAAGATTTTATTTATTTATTTTTAGAGAGAGGGGAAGGGAGGGAGAAGGGGTAAGAAACACCAATGTGAGAGAGAAACATCAATTGGTTGCCTTTCATATGCACCCTGACTGGGGACCAAACCCACTGCCCAGGCATATGCCCTGACTGGAATCAAACTGGTGACCTTTTGCTTTGTGGGATGACACCCATCCAACTGAGCCACACCAGTGAGGGCTGTCTAATAATTTTAACATTTTTGTTATCCCATGTTGACATCTGTAGATTGTCTTTTATTCAGCTTGAGACCTTACTGGTCTTTTATATGAGTGATTTTTTTTTTTTTAATCTCTTAGGGACTTTTAAGAGGTTACTGTGTTCACTTCATTTGAATTCATCTGACAGGGAGGTGCTATAATCTCTAGATTCTTTAAATAAGATTTCAGATCTTACTAGCTAGTGGTTTAATAATAAACCATGGACATTTATGCTAACTATATTTGTATGTAGATATGTGTTTGTGTGTATAATAATGTGTTACAGTGAATTTAAAGTATAGACTAGAAAGGCATTAGTAATAAATTAACTCCCAGATCTAGTAGCATAACAGAGTTTACACCTCACTCACGGTGCATAAACGTTGCAAGTCCATGGAGGGTTCTTCTCCATGGTCACCCTAGGACCTAGGCTGATAAAAGCTCCACTCTCATAGAGCTACACTGTCTAGAACTTGAAGGCTCCTCATTTGCCATAGCAGGAAAAGATAGCATGGAAAATCATGCACTAGCTCTCAGGCACCTCAGCTTGCAGCCTACTGGCCAGAAAAAGGGCCATGACCCCATCTGACTCCTAGGGTAGACTGGAAAATGTAGTTGTCCATGTGTTCAGGGAGACAAGGAGAACCAGATGTTTGTATCAGTAATGTCTGCCTCAGTCCTGATTCTGCCACTTCCTAGCTCTGTGGTCTTGGAAGGCCTCTTTTCCCAGCCCCAGTTCACTCTTCTATAAACTGTTGATGATAATATTTTTACCTAAGTCGATTGTTGTGTATATTAAATGAGATATTGTTACATGGGAGTGCTTTGGAAATGTAAAATATGCTGGAAAGTTTAGATTTTCTTTAACCTTTTTTTTTTTTGAAGTTAAGGTGCTGCTTGTTTTGTTTTGTTTTTTTTCAGGTCTACTGAATGATGGAACTGTAGGTATTTTTAGGGGAAACCAGATGCGCTTAAAGAGAGCTTGCATTCGCAAAGCCAAGATCTCTGCTGTTGCTTTTCGGAAAGCATTCTGCCACCACAAGTTAGTGGAACTTGATGCAACAGGTGTGAATGCTGACATCACGATTACAGACATCATCAGCGGGCTTGGCAGTAATAAATGGATCCAGCAAAATCTGCAGTGCCTGGTGCTGAACTCATTAACTCTGTCCCTTGAAGATCCTTATGAGCGGTGTTTCAGCCGGCTTTCTGGTCTTCGAGCATTAAGCATCACTAACGTTCTCTTTTACAATGAAGACCTGGCCGAAGTTGCCTCATTGCCAAGATTAGAGAGTCTGGATATTTCTAACACCTCGATCACAGACATCACGGCTCTGCTGGCCTGCAAAGACCGACTCAAGTCTCTTACCATGCACCACTTGAAATGTTTAAAAATGACAACCACGCAGATACTGGATGTTGTTCGAGAACTAAAACATCTGAACCATCTTGATATTTCAGATGATAAACAGTTTACATCAGACATAGCTCTTCGTTTACTTGAACAAAAGGACATCCTTCCTAACCTCGTCTCCTTGGATGTTTCTGGGAGAAAGCACGTGACAGATAAAGCTGTTGAAGCTTTTATACAACAACGGCCCAGCATGCAGTTTGTAGGTTTGCTGGCCACTGATGCTGGTTACTCTGAATTCCTCACAGGCGGAGGGCATTTGAAGGTTAGACTTTAAAAATGTGTTGTTTTGTCAGGCTGGCCAATGTCTTGTTGTGTAAGACTACATTAAAGTGAATGTATAATGATACATGGAACATATTCATGAAACAGGGCATTTGTATAAAGGAAAGATCTTGCTTTAGAGTCAAAGTCCTAATTGTAAGTCCTAAGGACTTGTTTACTTTATGACATAGAGCAAGCTATGATGTAACTTTTTGAGTTTCCATTTCTTTATTTATAAGTAGATATCATTCCTACTTGCAGAATTCTTCTGCAGATTAATAATTATATATGTAAAGTGCAAGTCACATAGTAAGCCCTGGATAAATGATGGTTCTCATGATGATATGCTTAGATATTTTGAACCACTTTAACATACCACTTCTAATGAATCACTTCAAAAAAACTAAGGATACTCCTTGTTGATTTGAATATCTGGTGAGAGATCAAGTTCTCCAAGGAGATCTCTGTTGCAGAAATGGTCAATTTTTGCTTTTGTTAGGTTTCCTGTGCCTAATGGTTTAAATTCAGTTTGGCAAACATTTGTTGAGCTGTGACACAGTTCAGCATTCAAAGATATAAGAGATGCAGGATCTGCCTCCTAGGAGCTTAGTCTAATAGGAGTGGTAATGATATAATCACCAAAACAAAAAACAGAAACAATAACAACAAAAAATTATAAAGCCAAAAATAGGTACAATTGCTGTAGGAGAGTAGGAGAAATTTCTTCTACCTGGAGAATTTGGAGTTTAATGGAGAAGATGGTATCTGAGTCAGACCTTGAGGGATAGAATGTGACAACATTAAGGAATACTAATATCTTCTAACATACATTGTATCCTCTAGATGCTTTATATTCATAGGTATTAACCCCATATTATAGAAGCCAAACATAGGCTCAGAAATTATGATTCACTGTTAGTAAGAACTAACATTTGGATCTATATGTCTAGTTCCAGAGCCCCATTTTCCCCCCTTGTTACCTATACAACATAAGCAGAAGCGTTCTTTGATCTTTCTTGGAGCAGAGTCCGGGATGGCCTAGAAGTGAATGTTGTGGCTAAATGGCAAGGTGGCAAGACACCCTTTTTGAGCAACTATCATTGACCTCAATAAAGGAGAAGGAAAGGTTAATTTTAAATATCTTATAAACATTCAATTCCTAGGTTATTTGTAAATTTAGACTTTAAAAAATAGAATGTAGAAAATGGTTTTGAGTTACTCTTTTTTATTCATTTACTCAATACAGTTTTATCAGGTGCCTCTGTACACTTATTACTGTGCTGGACATGGGGATTTGATGGTGAGGCCAGAGAGACAAGATCTTGCCCTCATGGAGCTTGTAATTTAGCAAGGGAGTCAGACAGTCTAATATCATATGTGTGTGTGTGCACTTGAAATGTGTACATTATATGCAAATATATTTATATGTTATATATATACACACATATATCTTAAACTGTTTAGTAGTGCTAAGAATCTAGAAGATACACAATACTGTATATAAGAATGTTTAAGAGAAGCCCTGGCTGGCGTAGCTCAGTGGATTGAGTGCAGGCTGCGAACCAAAGTGTCCCAGGTTCAATTCCCAGTCAGGGTAGGTACATGCCTGGGTTGCAAGCTAATGACCCCCAGCGACCACACATTGATGTTTCTCTATCTATCTATCTATCTGTCTATCTCTATCTCTATCTCTATCTCCCTCCCTTCCCTCTCTAAAAATAAATAAATAAAATCTTAAAAAAAAAGAATGTTTAAGAGAGAGACGACTTAATTTAAGCCTTCTCTGAGGAACTAATAAATAAGTGAAGATCTTAAGGGTGAGTAACTTGGTAGGAAACTTATTCTCTTTTCCCAGAGAGAATAATATATGCAATAGATGTGTGGTAGGAACGAACATAGTACATCCAAGGAACTGAAGGAAGCCGACTGGCTAGAGCTCAACAGTAAAAAGTCAGAGAGTGATGAAATAAAGTTGGAGAAGTAGGTACCAGGGCCAGGCTCGGAAGCATCGCATCAGCCAGGTGCAGAGCAACAAGAAGTAGGAGGAACTTACTTGAAAACTTGTTATGGAACAAGCTAAATTTCTAGTATATGGCTTGTTGATGAAAGAAGCACAAAAATGTAAATTACCACTTTAATATTGTACTTAATTGCCTAACAGTCGGTCAGATCGTTAAGAATTGTACAAGTTAAAGGGATAAAGGCCCTGGATCAAATAATAAAGAATTGTAAAAAATTATAGGGGAAGAAAGCCCTTTGTGCTGGGAATTGAGGAAGGGCTTCGCAGAAGAGGTAAGCCAGACCTGCTTCCTAAAGGATGAAAGGAATGTGCCCCTGGCACATTAAGCTAAATAATCTCAAGATAAATATCCTAAAAAGATATTATCCAAGAGCAGTGAATTAGCCTAAATTTAAAAATCGAGGCTATTAGGACATCTATATTCCATGATGCCTATGTGAAATAAGTTTGATTTCACAAATGCAACTCAAATTACTTTGAAATCTTGAACCTAGCAAACACTTTGCTATTGTTATCTAATTTCCTCCTCTGTACATGTTGAAGCACTGATCCTCAACCTTGACTACAATTAAAATCAGCTGGAGTGTAATTATGTGAGATAATGGCTGTGTTAACTAACCTTACAATTGCAATCATTTCATAGTATACACATACGTCAAACCATGTAGTACACCCTAAACTTACACAGTGTTCTATTTCAGTCATTCTTACTAAAGCTGGAAAAAAGTTTTTAATTAAAAAGAAATAACCTGGGAAGCCTGAACAATTAAACCAGAGTCACAGAGAGGTGGAACTTAGGCTTCAGTATTTTTTAAAGCTGCGTAGGTATTTGTAATATGCAGCTGAAAGTGAGATTCATTTTTTAAAAATATTTTAAAAAATAAAGATCATTGAATCTTTTCCCTTTATTCAACTGTGTACAAAAATTGATGTTCCTTTTAAATTATTTGACTACTGATTTGACAACTGAAAAATGAAAGGTCGTGTTAAAGTAGGAGAGCTGAGATTGCCATGTTACCTCTTTATAGAATCGTCTAACTTAGCAAAGTTGAAAAACTTGTCTGAAATGATTATCTTAATATTGTGATGCTTTAAATTAGTTTAAATTGGCTTTCTTGTCTTTACATTCCTGAGTTTTTTAGGTCACACTAAAAGATGCAAGAAATAGACACAGTTTGACTCCCTAGTGTACATATATGGTACTCTGAGTGGGGTGGTTATAAGGATTTTTTTTGCATTTATGTATATATATATTACTTATTTACTTATGTGTATGTATATTACTTATTTTGATCTCTTGGCTCAGTGAGAAGGAATGGTTTTATTAAGGGTCACAACCAGATAACATTAGAGCCTGCTCTGTACCCTGGGACTGTTTGATTCCAGAGTGTATGTCCTTTCTGCTACATCTATCACTTCTAATTGAGTATTTTTGTTCTTTCCCTTTTTCTCAGTTTCTAGTCCAAACACGGAGGGCTTCCTTACCATAGAATTTCCAACTCTGTCATCACTGTTTCCCTACCCAGTTTGCTTTTTTGTCACCATCCTGAACCTTCTGCTTCTCCACAACTAAGACTCTTAGGTTTGTGGGCCACCTCATTCCCAGACTCTGGGGTTGTCTACCAAGAGGTGGTTCCCATGAGAATCACTGGAAGTGTGCTAAACCTAGTATCAATTCTCAGTCTTCATCTTATTTTACCTAAAATGGTATTTAACACAATTGATCTTGTCTTCCCTCCTTGAAATACTTTTTTGACATAGCTTCCAGGATGTCACACTTGTCTAGTATTTTTTTCTACCTTTCTGACTTCTCAGTCTCAATTTTCTCTGCTGGTTCCTCCTCAGGTCTCAGGCCTCTAAATATTGGAGGCCTTGTCCTTAACCTATCTGCTAATGACTCCCAAATGTAATCCCTAGCCTAGACTTCTCTCTTGAACTAAGACTCCTGATTCAAGTTGGAGTAATTAACATCAAGTGAAGTTGATCCATTCTAAGACATCTGCCAAGTACTTTTTAAAGATGTCTGAATTAGCCCTGGCTGGTATGGCTCAGTGGATTGAGCACTGGCCTGCAAATTGAAAGGCCACTGGTTGGATACCCAGTTAGGGCATATGCCTGGGTTGTAGGCCAAGAGTCAATGCATTGATGTTTCTCTCATGTATCAATGTTTCTCTACCTCTCTTTCTCCTTCCCACTGTCTCTAAAAATAACTAAATACATCTTTTTAAAAATTCTTTAAAAAAAAGATAATAAATAACAAATGTATAGCTTAGTGAGTGAAAATAAGGTGAACACACTTGAGACCATCACTCAGGTTGATCAGTAGAACTTTGTCAGCCACCCTGAACAGGACTGGACACAGCCACCATATGTCCCATCCTGATTACAGCTCTCTTCTTCCCCACAAAAGTAACCTTGATCCTGGCTCTGATAATAATCATGTCCTTGCTTTTCTCTATAGTTTTATGACCCACGTGTTTATCTCTAGGCAATTATCTTACCCATTTTACAAAATTACGTCTTTTGAGTATCTTTATTTATAGGTTCCCTCTCTGTTTCTTCCTTTTCCTTATGTTTTATCTATTAAAGAATCGAGCCTTTTTGACTTGTAGAGTTTCCCTCAATCTGGATTTTCTGGATTGTTTTCTCTTGGTGCATATTTTTCTATCTTTGAATTTTCTGCAAATTGGTACCTGGATTTGAAGGCTTAATCACACTCATGTTTGATATCTTTGGCAGGACCCTTAAAGTGTTGTGCTCCTTCATTAAGGATGTACATAATGTCTGGTTGTTTTCTTTCTCTGATGTTACAGTTGTTGATACTTAATATCTAGTTCCATTAATTAGTTGGAGATTATGGTGCTATTCTAAGAATTTCTCTTCATTTACTGGATTACTTTTATAAAGAGCCACTTCTTGTTATATGCATTTGATTACCCAGTGGTACATGAACCGTAGTTTAAGTGTATTGCCTTGTTTAAATGGGAAATTCCTAGATGGACTTAATTTTGAACAGAACCTTTTGATGCTGAGTGGGAGCTTGATAAACCTGAGGAAATTAATACATTTATATGATGAATACTTACTGAATGCTTACTGTGGGGCACACATAGTGCTAGTTGTTGGGATACAGGATGAATGGATCAGTCTAGTGGGGGGTTTATGATAATAGCTTTGAAGGAGATGTTTCAGAGGGACCTGATTTAGATTGGTGGTGCAGAGAAAGCCTCTCTAAAGTGGTATTTTACTTGAATTGGGAAAGGTCAGTGGAAATTAGTCAAAGAAAGAGAAGAAGAGTTTAGTCAGAGGATATTATGTATAATGGCCTTTTGCTGGGAAAGAGCTTGGTGTATAGGAAAATCAGGAAAAAAACCAATGTGGCTATTACATTGTATCTTGGGGGAGAGGGTTACCTCTCTTAAGAGGCAGGTAAAAGCCTGATCTTAAGGCAAGACCTTATAGATAGTGTTAGGTAACTTGAGGTTTATTTTAGGTGGAGTGTAGAAAATTTTACCCATAGGCTTAGAGTAGGGTCTGAGTCTATCTAAAATGTATCTCTTTAGCATGTACACATCTGTAGGATGATTATTCTGATTAGGTTGGAAAGTTTCTTTCTTATTTGTTTTAAGTCTTATATAGCTGTCCTGGGTGCTGTCTATACAAATGATGTTTGGATAGAGAAAGTTAGAGGGTTGCAAGGAATCCTGAAAGCTAATTTTCTGGGTATGTTCAAAGGTGTCTGGAGAAGCCAATGAAACTCAGATTGCAGAAGCATTGAAGCGGTACAGTGAACGGGCATTCTTTGTCCGAGAAGCTCTGTTTCACCTTTTTAGCCTGACACATGTGATGGAAAAAACAAAGCCAGAAATTTTAAAGGTAAGAATAAGAAACTGGATATGAACACTTTTAAATTATCTGCCTGATGGTTTTGTAAAGAAAACTGGTGAAAATTTGCATTTAGTCTTTGACTTTTTTTGGTAATAGGATCCATGATGTGTAATTTCAGTTATTAGCAGTAAATGACAAAGAGAGAAGATAGTTGCATAATGTTATTGAAGTTTTATAGTGGTCTCATTAAGCAATATAAATGCCTTCGAGATTATATTTAACGACCTAAAATCAGTGGCCAGTGTAATATTTTTTTTTTTTACCACTTGGAGTATGTGACTGGAATGGAAGTACGTGACTGGAATCAGGACTCTGCAATTTGTATTAGCCCTGCATTGCTTCCATAAAGGCTCTTTTAAGACATACGATATTGGAATTCTATAAGGCACTTTTCCATGCCATTTACCTGTGCTTTCATAACTAATCCATATTATTTTAACCAAGACAGCTTTTAAAGGGCAAGAAAGGAAGATTCTTAATTTTGTTGATTGCTTAGAGTGGTATTTGTCAGAATGTGGTCTTTGTCCACCAGAAGTCTGGAATATTGCTTATTTTAGAAAGCAGATTTGTGAACCCCACCCCAAGAAATATAGATTCAATAAGACTAGATTAGATACAGGAATCTGCATTAATAATCTCCCAAGATAATCTTTATGCACATTTATATTTGAAGTCAGTGAGTACAGGACTATATCATATTTGGTACCTCATTTAGTGGGGACAACAACTCCAGTTGATAAGCTGTATCTTCTGTTTTATAAATTTTGTAACTGAGAGTCTGTGAGATTAAATAATGATAAATTAGTGGCACAACCAGAAATGACTTAACCTTCAGGTATCTTAAATTTTGAGAATGGAGTGCTTGGATAGGAACAAGTACACTTTAGTCCCTAGGATGTTAACCCCAACACCTATCACCCCTCCATACGTACCAGAGGATATCGGCACAGTGAGTATATGTATTACCTTTTCTTTTTTTTCTGGAGCAACAAAGGACTAGACCTCTTGTCCTGATCTGAAATATTTAGTCATCCATTCATTCACAGAATGATACACAGATAAATGTAATAATATAAGCAATTATTTTAAGGAAATTTGTTGCAAAAGGGAGCAAAGAAAAAAGGTAGTAGTTGGCTGAGGAAGTGGGTTTGTTTGTTTTTAAGATGGGAGACAAAATAGCTTGTTTTGGGAAAAGATGGGGACATCTGCAATACTGTCACCCATAAAAATAAAGAACAAAATACTTGTAGATGCACACACAAAATAAATTTAAAAAGTAGTTTGTTTATATGGTGATATGAATGATCTAGTACAGAATTTTAAAGCGATGTAAAAGTGAGAGGGGAGAACAGCTGAAACAATATTGAATTGACAGGAAATGTAGGATCTATCACATACTAGAGGGATTACCTTGAAGAAGGAACCCACAAAAATCATGTATGTTAACAGTCAGGAAGGTAGCATGTGAGCATGTATATAGGCTGGTAAGAGGGTACATGTGGTAGTGAGAATCTGGCTCTTTTCTGATTGCTTCAGTTTTAGTTGCAAGCAAGGTTTTCAGCTCATAATGAGGAATGGGGAAGATTTGATGGGGGTTAGATTAGAATGGAAAAGGTGAAAAATAATTACCTAGACTAGAGCGAAGTGAATGAATTTTATTGTACTCTACCTGTAGCAGTGTTCTCAAGGAACTGAATATTGGAATTTGAAAGTAAAGTTTAACTCTTCCCCTAAGTGGTCTGAAGTGACATCTGAAAATGGTTTGCTATTCACTTGACCCAGAGAACCCCACAAAGTCATGCAAATCAAGAGATTCAAACCCTTGTGTTCACTTTAAGGACGCTCATGAGATTGCCCAGGCCATCAATAGTGTGCGTATCTGAAAAGCCACCAAGTATCTGAAGGATGTCACTTTACAAAAGCAATGTGTGCCATTCTGTCATTAGAATGGTGGAGTTGGCAAGTTTGCTCAGGCCAAACAGTGGGAGAAAACAGCACATGGGGTCAGTGGCCCAAAAAGAGTGCTGAATTTTTGCTGCACGTGCTTAAAAATGCAGAGTAGCACTGAATTTAAGGGTTTAGGTGTAGATTCTCTGGTCATTGAGCACATCCAGGGAAACGAAGCTCCGAAGATGTGGTGCAGAACTTACAGAACTCATGGGTGGATTAACCTATGCATGAGCTCTCCCTGCCACCTTGAGATGATCCTGTTGAAAAAGAGTGGATTGTTCCTAAGCCAGAAAAGGAAGTTACAGGGAAGAAAAATACATCCCATGAGAAAGTGAAGAAACAAAAAACTATGGCTCAGGAGTAAGTTCGGCGTAAAATAAATGCCAATAAAGGTAAAAGTAGAAAAAAAAGAGAATGAAGTTTAGTCTACTGCCCATATCAGATGAACGTGCCCAATCTTGTCTGAAAGTGAAGTTTGCATCTGTTTTACTCTATTCAGGCCAGTAAGAATTTATTTAGTGTTAAGCATATAACAGGCACTGGGCGAGGTTTCGGAAATGACCTGAATAGAAAAGATTCATTAGCCTTACAGAAAAATCTCTGGGGTGGGCTGGAATGGGAGTAAAAGGGAGAAAACTGTACTTGAATAATGATTAAAATAAAAAAAAAAAATCTCTGGATAGAACAGCTTGATGCCTACTTCCACCAGGTAGGCAGCAACTAAGTATTAGCAAGTAACTGCTATGTCCTAGGCTCTTTGCACATGTGGATAAAAAAGATACTTAAGATATATTAGAAATTATTATACATCAACAAAATAGTGCTGTTGCATGAAGAGGGCCTAGCTTTATAAAGTAGATTAAGACAACTAATTTTTTTTCCAGCTTGTGGTCACTGGGATGAGAAACCACCCTATGAATTTGCCAGTGCAACTTGCTGCAAGCGCCTGTGTATTTAACTTAACCAAGCAGGATCTTGCTGCAGGAATGCCTGTCCGACTCCTGGCTGATGTGACCCATTTACTGCTCAAAGCCATGGAACATTTTCCTAATCATCAGCAGGTAAGCATATGGAAATCTCCATTCAAATAGTCCTTTTAGTGTCTGCTGTCCATCTCCTGCCTCCACATAATTCAAATGCCTTTGGAAGCTGTAAAGTAATAAGTTTGTGGCATGACTGAGTATAGGGCAACAGAGAAGTAAGAAACAGGATTTAAATCCAAAATTGAGGGAAATAGTGCAAGCCCATATAAAACTCATCTTCAACCTAGACCTTGAGTTTGTGATAATTTCAATAAACAGGCATTGAGAATCTGTTCTGGACCAGACACTATCAAGTAGTAGGATACAGAAATGAAGAAGACATGGATTTTCTATTTCTAGCGTATGGTAGGCTACATTACCTAGCCCACAGATGGCAACCACAAAGCCAGTGGGCCAACTTGGGCCCTCTACCTTGTTTTATCTGGCTGGCACCTTGTTTCTACCTGGTGGCAGCACCAAGCTCTAGCTTAGCTATTAAGGAGTAGTTGAGTAGTTACATTTATACAGTCCTAAAATTACCTTCAGACCTTTGAAGGCAATCGTGAGGCCTATGTGGCCCCTGGTAAAAATGAGTTTGACACACTTAGATCCTAGCCTATCCTTCAGATAAAAACTCAAAATACAGCTTAAATGATATTTTTAACTTTTAAAATGTAGCAGTGAGTTGGCAAGTTTATAAGAAATACTTGCAAGGTCCAAAACCAAGTAAAAATGTCAACTCAGATTTGTGAGTGGATCATTAAAGCCAGCTTCCCTCAAACTAGATGAACTTTAGACTTTCTTTTTTATGGCCTCTGGAAGCCAGGTGGACAGAAGACAAAGCAGGACCCACCCAAAGTCTACCAGAACAGAGGAAAGTACCTGGAATTATTCTATTATTCCTTTTTCTCACCTAGTGGAAAAGAAATAAAAATATTTAAAAATAGGTGCCGGTAAAATTACATGGGTTTGGTGGAAGTAGGTGGTCAGAATAAAGGTTGTAAGAAATAAGTGGTGTTTCATCAGTCTTCCTCCTTTTTTTAAAATAGAGACTACCTCTGTTTAAAAAAACAACAAAGTAATATTTTATTCAGGATTTTTTTCTCCCTTTGATTCTTTAGTTACAGAAGAATTGCCTCCTTTCACTTTGCAGTGACCGGATCCTTCAAGATGTCCCGTTTAACAGGCAAGTGATAGTCCTGTAACCTAAAGCGGGACAAAACAGAATTTATAGAAATTTGTCTTGGGTCATTTCTTACCAGTTAGGATATCCCTGGTGTATGATTAATACAGTGGATGGGATTATGTGTTGCCTTATGGAACACCAAATCTACTTTCTCTAGGTTAGCGCTTTAACGTTCATGATAGCAGATTAGCTCCTGTTTTCATGGCTTTTTGCTTAAGAGTTTTATTGATTATAGTTTTTAAAGTATCCACACAATAATGTGGGCTGAAAAAAGTGAAACATACAGAGAGAGTCAGTGTCTTGCCCATGGTCTTGTGACTGGTAACTTCCAGGCTAGAAGTCTTCTAGTTCTAGGTCCAGTGTTATTTTCTTTGTATCATACCTCTATTTGATACTGAATTACAGAAGAAATTTTTAAGAAGAAACTTTTAAGCAGAGGTTAAAGGAAGACTAGATTTCAGTAAGTATAAAGGGTTCTTTTACTTTATAAGATGTTATAATTTGGGAGCTAAAAAGGTGATTTTTTTATTTTACTATTTTAAAATATAATTTTTAATGATGCTATTTTAAAACAAATTTATGCTTTATTATTTAATGAAAAGTATATTTCCCAAGCAGCAATTTTACTGTGATTTACTTTTATTTTGTTAACCACTGTTATCTGGCCTGGCTGAGGAATGAGGTGTCCCATTTACCATTTTAAATAAATAGTTTGGATAAACTATAACTATATACATTTCATGTAGATTACTAATTTTATTTTATAGCCAATGCACTCTACTAGAATTGAGTCTCTTTGTGGTCAGAGATTGTGATTGCTTAATCTCTTTGTTTCTAGTGATTAAGTGGGTGTTTAATGGATGGAAGGATGAATGAATGAATGACTGTAATAGAAGACAGAATTTTTCTTAGAAGAGGATGACAGAATACATTGGGACCTCAAATAAGGAGGGAAAGATTCCATCTGATTGGTGATCACTAAAGATTTCATATTGGTGATGGCACGGGAGATAATAAAGAGAACTAACATGTATGAAACACTGATATCGCCAGGCGTTGTGCTGTGTTTTACATATGCTTATTCATTCCTTACATCAGTCTTGTGAAATTGTTTCTCTCGTAATCTTCATTTTATAGATGGGCAAACAGAAGCACAGAGAGGTTTAGTAACTTGCTCAAATGGTAAGGTAGTAAGTAGCAGAATTTAAATTTAAATCCAGAGTGACTCAGAGCCTCTACTTTTTACACCATGCTATACTGCTTTAAAGGTGAAGCTAGTTGAGTTGTTTTATATTTTGTGAACTGTACAAATAAAGGCACAGAGGAGGTCAATAGTAATACTAGTAAAAAATAACCTTTATCAAAAGCTTTAGGTGTACCAACTTCTTAAGTCTTAATCATGATATGTGATATTATTTAATCCTCACAACAGTCCTATGGAGATCTTTTTATTTTACAGATGAGAATATTGAAGTTCAGAGAGATTAAGGAATTTGCCCAGGGTCCCAAAGTTAGTAAGTAGTAGAAGGCGATACTTGTTTTTTGTTTGTTTGTTTTTTTTATATATTTTATTTATTTATTTTTAGAGAGGGGAAGGGAGGGAGAAAGAGAGAGAGAGAAACATCAATGTGTGGTTGCCTCTCATGTGGCCCTCACTGGGGACCTGGCCCGCAACCTAGGCATGTGCCCTGACTGGGAATTGAACCTGAGATGCTTTGGTTCTCAGCCCACGCTCAATCCACTGAGCTGTGCCAGCCAGGACAGAAGATGGTATTTGAATCCAGGCTGACTCCAAAGTTTATGATGTTTTGATTTTTTTAAAAGATTTTATTTATTTATTTTTAGAGAGAGGGAGAGAAACATCAATATGAAAAATATCAATCAGTTGCCTCTCATATGCACCTCAGCTGGGGTCCCAAACCACAACCCAGACATATGCTCTAACTGGGAATCAAACCATCAACCTTTTGCTTTGCAGGATGATGCTCAACCAACTGAGCCATACTAGTCAGGGCAAGTTTATGATTTTTTTTAAAGATTTTATGTATTTATTTTTTTAAAGGTTTTATTTATTTTTAGAGAGCAGGGAAGGGAAGGAGAAAAAGAGGTAGAGAAACATCAATGTGTGGTTGCCTCTCACACCCCCTACTGGGGACCTGGCCCACAACCCAGGCATGTACCCTGACTGGGAATTGAACCTGCAACCCCTTGGTTCACAGGCCCACACTCAATCCACTGAGCCACACTACCCAGGGCAAGTTTATGATGTTTCTAATGACTTGACTACATTGCCTCACGTGATAAAATAATTTATTTTATTATTATCATTGATGCTGGGTATAACTAGAATTTAAATCCCAAAATCCAAAGAACTTCAGAATCTGTGTTCTTTTTTTTTAATAAAGGATCTTCTTTTTTTTATTTTTTTATTGATTTTTAGAGAGAGAGTGGTTGATTTATTGTTCTTATTTATGCATTCATTGATTGCTTCTTATCTGTGCCCTGACCAGGAATTGAACCTGCAACCTTGGTATATCAGGACAATGCTCTAACCAGCTGAGCTACTTGGCCAGGGCCAGAATCTGTGTTCTTAAATAGCAGCTGTATTAACTTATAATTGCGGGTATATTTAGGGACTAATAAGCAGTCCACTTTGCAGTAAGCATAGGGTACGTAGGAAAAAACATTTGAGTGTATGGGCCCATTGCTAGAGTCCTAAAATAATGTTAGTATATGGATTGACATCATTCCTGAATCCTCTGACAGATTTATTTATTACCAATGTGTAGGCACAAATTGAAGGGAAAGCAATGGAGGCAGAGACCCACTAGGAATCTACTGTAGGAGAATGCCAGTTTATATGAAGAAAACAAAAACACTAATTTAAAAAGATATATGCACCCCTATGTTTATTGCAACATTACTAGTAAAGCCAAGATGTGGAAGCAACCTACATGTCTGTCAATAGATGAATAGGTAAAGATGTGGTCCATCTATCTATCTATATAATGGAATATTAATCAGAAACAAAAGGGATGATACCTTGCCATTTGTGATAACATGGATGGACCTAGGGGATATTATGCTAAGTGAAATAAGTGGGACAGAGAAAAGCAAATACCATATGATTTCACTTATATATGGAATCAAAGAACAAAATAAATGAACAAACACAACAGAAAGTGACTCTAGATACAGAAAACAAACTGAGGGTTGCTAGATGGGAGGGTGGTTGGGGGGCTAGGTAAAAAAAGTGAAGGGATTAAGAAATACGAATTGGTAGTTACAGAATAGACACGGGTATGTAAAGTACAGCATAAGGAATACAGTAAATAATATTGTAAATAACTATGTATGATACCAGGTGGGTACTAGAATTATCAGAGGGATCACTTCATAAATTATATAAATGTTTAATCACTATGCTATACACTTGAAACTAATATATAATAATATTGAGTCAACTATAATTGAAAAATAAAATAAATTTTTTAAAACAGAAAATAATTTTATTTTTAAAAAAAGAATGAGCCCTGGCTGGTATGGCTCAGTGGATTGAGTGCTGGCCTGTGAACCAAGGGGTTGTTTTGATTCCCAGTCAGGGCACATGCCTGGGTTGTAGGCCAGGCCCCCAGTTGGGGGTGCGTGAGAGGCAACCACACACTAATGTGTTTTTTCCCTCTCTTCTCCCTCCCTTCCCCTCCCTCTAAAAATAAATAAATATTTAAAAATAAAAAAAGAATGAAATCTTGCCATTGTGATAACATGGATGGACGTAGAGGATATTATGCTTAGTGAAACAAGTCAGACATTGAAAGACAATGTCTTATAATCTCACTTATATATGAAATCTAAAAAACACAAAATAAATTAATAAACAAAAAAATACAGAAACAGATCCATAGAATAAGCTGATGGTTGCCAAAAGAGAGGGAGTGAGGAGTGGGAATTAGAATAATTGTTTTTTTAAATGTTGGTGGACTGATTCTGTCAAGGTCTGCCTCATTTTCCACCTCTGCAGCTGCCTTTCCCCATAGCTGGGGTCCTGAAGGCTCAGCCCTGTGATGTTCTGTATCACCAGCCCTAATCATGGTAAAGTACAAGCTATGTAAGGAATCCTAAACAACTTTCTGGGATGCCTCAGTATGAAACTCCCTGGCATATACTATAAAAAAAAAAAGCAAAAAAACCACAAAACACCCACAACAATTGGTCATCATTAGAAGATTATAGTAAACCACTCATTATTTTAAAAACTGGCCAAAAAAGGGAAAGAATGAAACATTTATCCTGCCTTTCCTATATGAACTCTGTTGTTAGATAATCAAATAGTAGATGTATTCAGTTATTTGTATTTCAACTAATAGATGAAGAAAGAATGATAGGATAAGAATGTCACTGTTTTATAATTCCTCATTAACTAATGGATATAAGTAATAAATACCAATGGCTGCTAAAACCACAAAAAGAGAGATAGATAACTTAGACATTATGTGCCTTCTGACAAGAAAGCACAACTCGATCCATGGAGTAGTTTTGTCCCCCAAAATCAAGCATAAATCTGATTAAATGTCTAAATCTAACTACCAATCTATAGGAAATACTGATGGTAGAAGAACATGTTAAAAAGCTCCATAGAAACTACTTGAACAATAATTTTTAAAAATGGCATTTAAAAATAAAAAACAAACACAAAAAATAGCTCCACAGGGCTACAAGCTGTAAAATCCAGACTGGGAATTTCTACAGGGTGAAGAATCCAATTTCTTTATCAAATAATTGGCAAAGAGATGGAGGGGAGGAGGGAGTTGTAAAAGAAACCTGTTGCTTAAAAGGCACTTAAAAGACATGTCAGTGTGCTGTAATGTTGGGCCAGGGCAGGGTTGGGGAAGAATGTCAGCAATGGGCTTGATCAGAGTGGCCTTAAGAATAGAAACAGGTAACAGGAAATTTGAAGAAGTTGCAGAGGAGTTATTTACTCACTCTAATCATTCAGCCAAAATGTATTAAACAATGTTTGTGTGTAAAGCACTGTCTCGGGTTCATGGTATAAAGGGATAAATAGGATATGGTCCTTTATGTCAACAAACTCATGTGCCAGTCCTGGCCAGTTTGACTCAGTTGGTTGGAGCATCAGCCCATGGCCAAAAGATTGTGGGTTCGAGTCCCAGTCAGATCATATATCTAGGTTGCCAGTTCAATCCCTGGTCTCAACATGTATGGGAGGCAACCAGTTGATGCTTTTCCCTTGCATCAGTGTTTCTCTCCCTTCCTCTCTCTTTTCCTCTCTCTCTAAAAGTCCTCAGGTAGAGGATTTTTAAAAATTTTAAGAAATTCACATGCCAATGGGGGATTCAGGTGAATCTACAGATAATCACAACTGCCTGACAGAGTTATAAACAAGTGATAAGGAGTAGTGAGAAGACAATGATAAACCTTGTCAAATAAGGCTTCTCAAAGGACATGGCACTATTTGACCTGAGTCTTGAAAGATAAAATTATGGGTATGATAATCAGATATTTTACTTGTTGTCATCCTTGATTTCTTATTTCACACCCCACATTCAGTCCTTTGACAAAACCAGCTCCGTCTTCAAAATATATCCAAAATCGAGCCATTTGTCTTCACTTCTATTTCTATCGCTTGAATTAGATTGGAAGTGACTTTTCTCCTGAATTACTGTGGTCACCTCTGAACTGATATCCTTGTTTCTGTCCTTGCCCTTGTTAAGTTTTCTAAATATTACCAATAGAATAATCTCATTAAAAACATAAGTGAGATCATGTCATTTCTCTCCTTAGAATTCTGCCATGGCTTTTCATCTCATTCAAAGTAAAAGTTAATTTGTTCTATATGATCTGCCCTGGCTTGGGGATTCAGTTGGTTGGAGCATCATTCCATGCACCAAAAGAGTTGTGGGTTCAATCCCTGGTTGGGGTGCATATAGGAGACAATGGATCAATGTTTCTCTCTCATATTGATGTTTTTCTTTCTCTCTCTCTCAAATCAATAAACATATCCTCAGGTGAGGATTTAAAAAAAATACTATGTGATATGACTGTCCCATTATCTCTGACTTCATTTATTTTTTTCTCTTTTTTTTTTTAAATTACCATATTTTGCTGTGTGCAATGTGTACTTTTTTGCCCAAATTTTTGAGGGAAAAATGACAATGCACATTATACAAATACCTTGTATTTGTTCTTCAGTTTTGTAATTGTTACATAAAATTCCTCGTACCATAATATGTAAAAACATAAATGCTAAAATTCCTTTATACTACAAAAAACAAGTATCTAAATATAAACAAATAATTGAATTAAAAAATTAAAATGAAAGACTTTTTTCCTGAAAGTTTGGGCCAAACACATGGGTACACACTATTCACAGGGGTGCATTATACATGGCAAAATACAGTACATTTTATCGAATATTCTATTACGGTTGTCCCAATTTTTTCCCTTTTGCCACCCTCTACCCAGCACCCCCCACTCCCTCAGGCAGTGGTTTCTTTAATTCCATGGTTGTCAAGACTTCTATTCAACTTGATTTTTGACTGTTCTGAATGATGGTTCTTCTCTATTTTTGTTGTAATTTTGATGTGGTTTTGTGATGAGATGAGCCATGTTACCTATGCTGCCATCTTGACCGGAAGTCTGTGGCTTCGTTTCTTAGTACTGCTCTTTCCTTTCTTCTATTTGTCCTGGCCTCACTGGCCTCCATACTATTTCTCAAAACCTCCAGGCACACTCTCACTTCGGGTTTGTTGAGTTTCTTGGTTTCTCTGCCTAGAATACTTTTCCCCTAGATATCCACATGTCTAGCTAGCTCTTACTTCATCAGAAGTTTCAGTGAGACCTTCCCTAGCTACCCTACTTAAAATTTTAACATTTCATATCTTCTCTTTCCCTGCTTTTTTTTCTCTGTAGCATATGTCAGAACTTAATCATACCACATACTTTACTTATCTGATTTATTATCTGTTTTCCTGTCTAGAGTTTAAGCCCTGTGAGAGTAGAGATATTTTTATTTTATTCACTATCTCCAACACCAGGAACAATGTCCAGCTTAAAGCAGGAGCTCAATAAATGTTCATGAATGAATGAATTCCCATTGTGCTAGGTACTGTGAGGAACCCAGAAAATACTTAACTTATTACTATAGTGTGGGGGACCCAGTCCCACAGTGACCCCTGGAGTCATGGCTGAAATAAGGCTACCAACACAAGATCTGTTTGGGGAGAAAAGGCTGGCTAATCTCTCAGAGAGATTTTTTGAGAAGAGCCTCAAAGTCCTTTCTCCTGAGGCTTTTATTGAGAATGATATGTGCAGAGGTATGTACATAGCATGCGTGCAAAGTTCATCATTCAACGTCTAAAGGCTATAGTTACAGAAAACAGATATTATCTCTAGATAACAGTTGAGGAAGCACAGAGATCTGCCTCAGGTCAGGGTCTGTTAGACAAGCTGACTCCAGAGGGTCCTTAAGGCATGGATTGTGAGATTAGGAGTTTATTACTTGGATTTAGATAACATTCCTGTCAACAGGGCTATACAAAGCAAAGCAAGCCTCAAGGGGTATAATGCATTCTTTTTTTTTTTAATATTTTATTTATTTTTTAGAGAGGGAAGGGAGGGAGATAGAGAGAGAGAGAGAGAAACATCAATGTGCGGTTGCTGGGGGTTATGGCCTGCAACCGAGGAATGTACCCTGGCTGGGAATCGAACCTGGGACACTTTGGTTCCCAGCCCACGCTCAATCCACTGAGCCACGCCAGCCAGGGCTAATGCATTCTTTAGGCCTGATTTCCCACGGGAACCCTAGCCCTGCTTCCCAGCATCCCTAATGTTCTGGTCCAGACTTACAGGCCATTATTCAAGGCCTGACTTGCTTGGGGCTACAATTCCTGATGCCACACAAAATGGTCCCCAACACTATAGTATAGAAATCACTATATAATAGAAATATATTATAATTTTAGAAGTTGAATGCCAAATAGTTTTGACACTTGTTTCTTTACCAAGTGCTGTCAGTTAATAATGATATACCATCTCCAGAACTCTAAGTATAATTATTGTTCTCTATTATTTAACAGTAATTTTCCCTTTCCCTCTCACCCACTTAAATTGTAGTGTCATCTTCCAGCCTGGGATCTGAAACTGTGCCTGGGCCTCCAGGATTAATTCATAAACCCATTTGTGTATTTTCAGGTTTGAAGCAGCCAAGCTTGTCATGCAGTGGCTCTGCAACCATGAAGATCAAAACATGCAAAGGATGGCAGTTGCTATCATTTCCATCCTGGCTGCCAAGGTACATGAACTCATATCCCCTTATAGTTACTATTTTCCCAAAATCTGTGAGCCACAAAGATTAGGAAGTCTCTTTGCCAGCTTGCTTATTCAAGCTGCATTCAGTATTGCAGAATTCCAGGTTGCTCAGAGATTTTAGTACTACCTTTGGAGTCTGTTACAGTGAATGATAGTAAAGTCACACATGTAGGTTCTTGGACATTTACTATCTCTGCTTGCTTGCAGCTTTCTACAGAACAAACCGCACAACTTGGTGCTGAGCTCTTCATTGTCAGGGTAAGTGTTATCTCCTCTATGCAGACCATTAACAGTTTTTGTTTTCATTGTTTTCAGGCAGTACTGTGTATCTTCTGATGTTTTATATTTAAAAAATTTTTTTGTTACTTCTAAGTGAGTGTATTCATTTCTTTTCATAGAGGCAGGTAAACTCCTTAACAGAGATGCAAAGAACCCTAAACTAGGAGACAGATGACCTAGGATTTAATTTGTATATCATTTTGTGAATTTAGACAAATTACCTCAACTATTGGGGTGAACATAAGCCTTAAGATCCTATCTAATTCTAAAATTCTGTGATTTTGTTAAATTTATGGAAAAAATGTAAAGATTATTATTAGGCATAAAACTGTGCTAGATGCTTTGGGGAAAAAGATATTTAAATAGTTGATCTAGTATTTTGCTTGCTTACACAGTTGAGGAAATAACATAGTGAACCATGAAAAGTCAAAAAGCTTTAAAGAAAGTAAACATCAACAGTATCTTAGGGAGAATTGGAGGCAAAAAGTCCACATAGAGACTTCCAGTTATAATCCTGGCATGAGGTGTTTGAACAACCATAATAGATAGAAAAGTCAAATGAGATGCCCTGACCGGTGTGGCTCAGATGGTTGGGCATCATCCCACAAAGCAAAGGGTCACCAGTTTGATTCTTGGTCAGGCCACATGCCCAGGTCCCTGGTCAGGGTCCCTGCAACAGGCAAGCTGGTCAATGTTTCTCACATCGATGTTTCTCTCCCTTTCTCTCTCTCTGCTCCCCTCTCTCTAAAAATAAATAACATTCTTTAAAAAGATCAAAACTATTCTGAAATCTTTATAAAAATATATGTTAAAAAAGTTGAGTGAGAGACTCCCTTTTTCTCTGACTTACAAATTATGTTTGTAATGACAAAGTAAGTCATTCATTTGATAATTATATAATGCTCATCCCCTACCACCTTAAAATGTTAGGGATTCACACTGAATTATATCTTTAATAACCTCCCATAAGAAACTCATAGTATAGTAAACACACTATAGTTGTTTACTATACTATAGTAGACATAGTTGTAATATAATCTAATAAGTATGATAATAATGATATGAATGAAAAAAAGTAATATAAAGAGAAGGCTGTGGTGGTAAGTAGAAAGAGTTGAATTTTAAAAAATTTATTGATTTTAAAGAGAGAGAATAAACATTTATTTGTTGTTCCACTTATTTATATATTCATTAGTTGATTCTTGTATCCTGACCAGGAATCAAACCTGCAACCTTGGTGTATCAGGACGCCAACTGAGCTATCCAGCCAGGGCTAGGGTTGGAATTTGTAAGTTGACATATCTAGGTTTATTCCTAATTATGTTACTAGTGGTGTGATTTGGGACAAGTCACATACATTTTCTTAAGGGTGATAAGAAATACTTTATGTAGTTATTACGAAAATTAAAACGAGAAGGGGCTGGAAAGAAGTATTCAAAGTCATGAAAGGGAGGAACCTACATCCCAGATTGCTCTATCCAGCAGAGCTTTCATTTACAATGGAAGGGCAGATAAAGTGCTTCCCAGATAAGGTCAAGTTAAAGGAGTTCATCATCACAAAGCCCTTATTATATGGAATGTTAGACGAGATCAGGTGCATTCAGGGTGGTATGGCTATAGACTATTATATGAAATGTTAAAGGGACTTATCTAAAAAAAAGAAGATAAAAAATAACAGTAAAAAGACAACAAACTCATAACTATCAACAAATGAACCTAAAAGAAAAGAAATACAATGAAAACAAAAACTAAGTAAACAACCAGAACAAGAACAGAATCAAAGAAATGGACATCACAGGGAGGGATTTCAGTGGGGAGGGGGAAAGAAGGAATAGGGGGGAAAAGGTGCAGTGAAGAAGCAGCATGGTTAGTAGGCAAAAGGTAAATGAGGAGAGACAAAAATGGTATGGGAAACAGAGGACTCAAAGAACTTATATGTACAATCCATGGACGTGAACTAAGGGGGGGAATGCTGGAGGGTTGGGTGGCAGGGCAGAGGGGGGGTAGAGGGGAAAGGTTGGGAAAACTGTAATAGCATAATCAATAAAAATATTTTAAAAAGGAAATTAAGTGAAAAGGAAAAAAGTAATTGAAGGAATATATATGCTAAGTGTCTAGCACAAAATACAATATATATTAGATGAGTAGAAAAGAATATTGATTTTATTTATTTTCACTATTCTCAGGGATGACATTTGAGTTATATATTTTTTATTACTGTATGTGTGTTTCAGTAATTTTGGCCGGAGATATATTCAAAGATTTTAGGGAAATAGTCTTCTCATATGCCTTGGGGAAAATTAAGCTTAGTTTAAGCTGGAATTAACAGAAATTAGTAGTAGTAGTAGTAATCATGATGATAGCTAGCTTTTTTTTTTTTAGTTTTTAATTATCGCCCATAATTTACAGATGAGGAAACAAAGAATTGGCAAACAAGGTTACACAATTAATCAGGTGCAGAGATTATATTAAAGTTCAGGTAACCGGATTCTAATGCCACACTCTTAGCCACTTTGCTATTAAGTTGAATAATTATGTCTAAATGTTTGTATTTCTTTTTTTTAATCACCTATTACTTTCATATTTATTTAGTTTACTTTTTATTTTTTTAACATTTTATTTATTTTTAAAGGGGGGGAGAGGGGAGAAAGAGAGGAAAAGAAGCATCAATGTGCAAGAGAGAGATACATTGATCTCTTACCTCTTGCATCCTGCCCCAGCCACCGAGGACCTGGCCTGCAACCCAGGCATGTTCCCTGACTGGGAATCAAACTGGTGATCTTTTGGTTTGCAGGCCAGCATTCAGTCCACTGAGCCATACCAGCCAGGGCAGTGTTTGTATTTCTTTAAAAATTTTTCCTTGACTGTATGTAACTTTAAATGTTCATTAATGTTTTCTTATATGTGTTTTAGCAGAGCTCCCTCTTACCCCCCAAAATATAATCTAAAAATGGAATTATGGATGCGTTATGTAGATTTTAAAACATTTATCTTTCAGACTTTAAATTTCTTAGGTTAAAGCTCTGATACAGATCATTTACAAGTGGAATTTCAAAGATATCTTTTTTAAATCCAATATAAATTTTAATTATCTTACTGTTATATTTCCTTCATTATTTTTTTCTTAAGAAAAAGTTGAAGTTAGAATTAGATTTTCCAGTTCTTACGTTCTCTTAGTAAGTTGACTATGATCAAATTTACTTAATACTTTTCAGACTCAATTTTTTCTTCTAAAAAATGAGGGTAGCACTGCAATTTAGGATATAATTTGCTGCTGCTAAATAATCGTTTGCTTCATTCTCCCCTTCTTCCCCATCACCTTTTTTATTCCATAATTTAAAATGAGTATATGTTGGACCAATTGGTAAGATAGTTGGTTCTACGCTTTAATCATTTTGCTTTTCATTTTATATACAGGTGATTAGACTGTAGGTACCATCAAAATAGTATAGAAGTATTTATGAAGTCCTTGTGCTTTTTTCTTGTTGAAGGAAAAGTCTGATCCAGGAGGTTGTTTGTTGTACTTATAAAAACCTTAACATGAAATGTTTTAAGCCATGAGGTGAAACCTCATGGACTTGTGGTTATTACCACTAATAATTGCAGTAGCAATAACAATTCGTTAATGAGAAATTAATTCAATTTTTCTTCTTTCAGCAACTTCTTCAAATAGTGAAGCAGAAAACCAATCAAAATTCAGTGGACACTACTTTGAAATTTACCTTGAGTGCACTTTGGAACCTCACAGATGAATCTCCAACCACTTGCAGACACTTTATTGAAAACCAAGGGTTAGAACTCTTCATGAGGGTTCTAGAGGTTAGAAAGGGAATTTAGCTTACAGTTTTGACATTTATTGATTGATTTATTGATTTTATTTGGTTCTTTGCTTACAGTTTTCTCTTTCTTTTTACAGTCTTTTCCAACAGAGTCATCCATTCAACAGAAAGTCCTAGGACTTTTGGTGAGATATAAGCATTTCTGGCTAAATTTAAAGCTGTAATTGTTTTCAGTCTGACTAATGCAGTGAAGTTGCTACTCTATTTATGTAGAATGACATTAGAAAATACATACGTTATAATTAAGTGAAAAAAGCAGTGTACAAAACTGTATATATATATATATATCAAGATTTTCAGGGGAGGGTGGTAATGGGAGGGAATAGGGGAGGGCAGGGAGGGTGGGCTGGATTGGGAGTAAAAGGGAGAAAACTGTACTTCAACAATGATTAAAATAAAATTTAAAAAAAGATTTCACCACATTAAAAGGAAAAATATGAATTACATACTTTATAATTTTTGGTATAATATAAAGCATCCCCGTGAGCATGTTTTACTTTTATAATCAGAACAATCTCATTAAAAAATGTCACTAACCTAAAAGTATTCTTAGATGCTATGTTTGGTAATTAATAATTGCTACTTAAAAGACTGCTTAACAAATGAGATATTCTATAAATGTATTGGATGTAGGTAAAAGTGAGCCCTCTTGGATTTTGAGGCAAAGATGAAGGATCAAATGTTTTAATCATTGCAAGAGGCAAAGTGCATGTGGTAAAAGCCATTTCAGAGCAGACCTCTGTTCTTGAGGAATTAGGTTGTAAGAGGCATAGATTAGTGAGTTTAAAAAAAAATGTAGGTTTGACTGTTTCATTCGAGGTTCACAGGATTGTTAGATACAGAAGTTGGCTTAAGTCATTACAAGAGGAAAAGTAGGTCTCAGAGGGCTTAAAAATTATTTTTTAAAAGTGTAAAGAATACATGCTTCTTACAACTGGTAAACCAGTAGAAAATGTATTTAGAAGTTTAAGACTCTGTCCCAACCTTCCATAATTTTTTAATTTGACATACTTTGTTTGATTTGAGTTCTTTTAAGTTTATTGAGATTTGTGTATGGCCTAGAACATGCTCTAGCTTGATAAATGGTCCATGGGTACTTGAGAATAATGTGTGTGCTGCTGTTGCTGGATATAATGTTCTGTAAGTGTCAGTCAGGTCTTGTTAACTGATATTTTTCAGGTCTACCATGTTTTCACTTGTTTTAGCAATTATTGACTGGAGTGTCAGAAGCTTCAACTGGTTATGGATTTGTCTATTTTTTCTTACAGTTGTATCAATTTTTGCATTGTGCATTTTGAAGCTCTGTTGTTAGGCTCATAAAATGTTATCCTCTCTTGATTAAATTGGTCCCTTTGTCATATAAAATAACCTCTTTTAACCCTGGTACTATTTTTTTTCTTTATTGTACTTTTTTCATTACCATTAGTCCCTTTATATACCCCTTCCCCCAGCAATCACTACACTGTTGTCCATGAATCCTTTTTCCTTTTTGTTTAATCCCTCTGCCCCCGCCCCCCGCCCCAACTAGCTATAATCCTGCTCTCCATCTATGACTCTGTCCCCATTTTTCTTGTTAGTTCAGTTTGCTCATTAGATTCCACATATAAGTGAGATCATATGGTACTTGTCTTTCTCTGACTGGCTTATTTCACTTAGCATAATGTTCTCCAGGTCCATCCATACTATCGCAAGGGGTAAAATTTTCTTCTTTTCCACTGCCTAGTAGTATTCCATTGTATAAATGTCCCATAGTTGTTTTATCCACTCATCTACTGATGGACACTTGGGCTACTTCCATATCTTGGGCGACTGTAAACAACACTGCAGTGAATATAGGGATGCTTATGTTCTTTACTTTGAAACACCCTTTGTCTCATATTAATATAGCCATTCCAGCTTTCTCTTGACTGTTAACATGGTTTGTATTTCCCATTCTTTTACTTTTAACCTATATTTGTCTTTATAGGTTTTTTTTTCTCGTGTATCTATGTCAGTCTAATATTTTATTGAGGTGTAACACCTTGGTTCTAATTTTTGTATGTGAAGCCTTAGTTCTAATTTTTAGGCCTTACCTTCTGCCCTTTCATGGCTATTAAAACCTAGTTCTCTGCTCCTGCAGGTTGGTGGTGGCCTGTTCTCTGTGTGCTTTTTACCCCACCAAGCGAAGTTGTGTATTCAAAGGTTGTCAGCTATTTTTCACCCAGCACTTCTAGGTATTTTATATTAGGAAGATTTTAGGTTATCTGTTTTGCCATTTTGCCTGAAAAGTAACTCACTACTGTTTATTTATTACTTTGTTTGGAGAGGAGAGAAAAAAGTCACCTATACTCCCACAGTGCTAAGAGAGCAACAGTCTTCACTTATTGTCCATATGTAGATGCGTGTTTAAATCATTGCAACCTCTGTCCTTTCTTAGGCTATAAAGGGCCATTAGGCATTTACTATACATATTACTTTAAATTTTTTATATCTTTTTTTCCAGAACAATATAGCTGAAGTACAAGAATTGCATTCTGAATTAATGTGGAAGGATTTTATAGACCACATCAGTAGCCTCCTACATAGTGTTGAAGTGGAAGTCAGTTACTTTGCAGCAGGAATTATTGCCCATTTAATATCTAGAGGTGAACAAGCTTGGACACTGAGCCGTAGCCAGAGGAATTCTCTCCTGGATGATTTGGTAGGATTATTTGGTGTTCTCTGAAAGCATACAAGTAATATTCAGAGTGGTTAAATTGTCAAAGCCTTATAATGCAATAATGCAGTGCTAATAAACATTATAATCCTTTCTTGTGTGTCTCGTGTCTTACAGCATTCAGCTATTTTGAAATGGCCAACCCCAGAATGTGAGATGGTAGCATACAGGTAATTAGCAAGATAATTAATATTAAGACAGTAACGTAGTCATTTTGCTTGCTTAGAAAGGTCATTCCTACTAGATTTATAATTTTTCACTCGGGCATCTCTCTTTCTACTGGCTTTAAATGAAGCAAAGTGTTTATACTTTTCTGTTACCCCTCATTCATCAGTCCTTCCTGCATTCCACATTTAGTGAAGATGAGCACCAGGGACTTGTTCTGTGCTGTTGAAGTACACAGAGGAATAAGATGTGGTGCTTACACACAAGAACCTTACAGCCCTGTGAGGAAGACTAAATATAAATCAGATATAATTTACTATTATTCCAGTTTGTTCATAGAATGCTATAAAATTAAAGATGAGAGTACATAAATATGCAGTGGAAAATGGTTAAAAGCTTCCAGAGGAAGAAGATAGTGAGCTGAGTTTTGAGAGATGATTTAGTAGTGATGGAAGATTTTAGGAACAGGAAACAATACATTAACACGAGGAGTTCCAAAACAAGATGGCACATTAAGAGAACTACAAATACCACCAGATTAGTTTAGGGAAAGTTTGTAATAATGTATTAAAGTGCATACTGGATGCCTAACTCTGTTTATGAAAATTAGGTGACTTGATAGCTAATTACTGATTACCTGAAGTATTTCAGATTGCTACATAAATAATATCATTACAACTTAATTTTGTTGTCTGCTTCATAAATGCTGATGCTGCCAACATTTTTGATTCCCCCAAATTATGTTCTAGCCATTTTGGGGCAAAAAGACCAGTAGAAATAGAAAGGCTAATTCTAGACTTCCTTCATGGTGTTCTATCAATTAGTTATCAACTAATTTCTAAGTTTTCCAACCAAGATCTGCTATTCTTTAAATATGTGTCTTCAAGACAAAAAAATTTTTTTTCTAAGGTTTTGTGTATCTATTTTTAGGAGAGGGGAGGGAGGGAGAAAGAGAGGGGGATAAACATCGACTGGTTGCCTGTTGTAGATCCTCAGCTGGGTACTTGGTCCGCAACCCATGCATGTGCCCTGTCCAGGAATCGAAGTGGCAAACTTTTGGTTCATAGACCAGCGCTCAATCCACTGAGCCACACCTGCCAGGGCCAAAATAATACTTTTGAAAAAATAAATTTCTGTGTTAGTACCTTGTTCTAGTCACCTTCCATCTTCTCTACCAGTGCTTGTCAGAATATGGTCCTTTTTCAAATAGCTAAGACAAAGGAAAGATATACTATAGCTCATTCGTACTAGTTTAAAAATAGTTGGATGAAATTTCTAAAATTAAAAGTTCAGGAATCATTGCTTTAGAAAAATGACACGAAGGCCCTGGCTGGTGTGGCTCAGTGGACTGAGTGCGGGCCTGCAAACCAAAGGGTCCTCAGTTCAAATCCCAGCCAGGGCACATGCCTGGGTTGTAGGCCAGGTCCCCAGTGGGGGCGGTGTGAGAGGCAACCACACATTGATGTTTCTCTCCCTCTCTCTAAATGTAAATAAAATCTTAAAAAAAAAAAGAAAATGACACTAAGGGTAAGGCATAACTTTTATTTTCTTCTGAACTTTTAGGTCCTTTAATCCATTTTTCCCATTGCTTGGCTGTTTCACAACACCAGGAGTGCAGCTGTGGGCAGTGTGGGCCATGCAGCATGTCTGCAGCAAGAATCGTATGTACCAGAAAGAAACTGTGGTTTTCTTTTTCATGGAATATTCTCCTTACATAGGGAAGCCATTTCTAAATTGTGTATTAAAGTGATTTTTTAAGGACATAGACTTTAAAAAATATAATGTAAGAGAATCTTAGGTTATAAACTAAATGTATTCTTTCAGAATGAGCTTGTAATAGTACATACTGAATGACACTGGTGAATGAGACATACTCTTCTAACATCATGGACTATAAAGATAAGGAGCCTACAGTGAGTTCATTTGTTGAGCAAAAGGTCTTAAGGAGATCCACTGTTTATGGTACATTCCAGTGCCCAATCTTCATCTATATAAAATTTTCTTGTTCAAGATGTTGCTGTCTGTACCCATGGTCTATGGAGAAGTGAAACATTTAGATCAGGTTTTATATCACTCTTTTTTGAAGGTTGTGATGCAACTCTTTGTTATTTATTAATATAAGCTCCTTCCATAAATGATTTGAAACATTGCACAAGAAAAACATAGAAACACTCATAATAAAGTATAAATTAAATGTTTTTAAATTAAAAATTAGGACCAAGGAAAAATAATTTGGAAAAGAAAATAAAGGATTGCCCTGGCTGGTGTAGCTCAGTGGATTGAGCGCGGGCTGCGAACCAAAGTGTCCCAGGTTCGATTCCCAGTCAGGGCACATGCCTAGGTTGCAGGCCATGACCCCCAGCAACCGCACATTGATGTGTCTGTCTGTCTGTCTGTCTTTCTCTCTCTCCCTCCTTCCCTTCCGTCTCTAAAAATAAATAAATAAAATCTTAAAAAAAAAAAATAAAGGATGGAGTGGAGGGAAAATAGAATATAGATACATATGTAGTGCTTCATATACTTTTTGTAGCTGGGCTGCAAATAATCAGCTACATGGTTCTTTTTTTGTGTGAGAGGACAAAACATTCTATATCCTGAGAAAGAAGTAAAGCTTTTCTAAGCAGTTAACTACAAATTAAATTGCTTTCATAGGACGTTAATAGTGACCATATTATAAATAGCCTTATATAGGAAATGTGGGAATTGTTTTCAACAATAATCTTAAAGCAAATAGCAGCAACATTTTGTCAGAGTCTTTCTCTTTGCATTCTTTAGTGAAAACTCAGTGTATACCACAGTAAGTGCATAACTCAGTGAAAGCTCTTCTGTATTAGCTGGACAGAGGAGGATGGTTTAGGGAATGGGATGGGACAAAGAAAAACTGCTTTGTGCTCCACCTAAACATCTACCTGGAAGCTTTTCTCACCCTTCCTGCTACATTTCCCAGAAGCAGACTTGTTCATTCATAAACATAAGATTGTCTTATTGGCTATATTAAACAGCTTCTGCTGTAAACATTTTCTTCTCTCACTGTACACACAGGTTCTGAGAACTCCCTGGCTTCTGAACAGTCTGTCCCATCTTATACTCAGCCTCTAACCTCTAGGCTTCTCTCCTTACTGTTCAAGGAATGCACTTTTCACAGTTCCATGGGAGCAAATAAAACCTAATAAGTAAATAATAGTTCATTTTCATATAAGTGTTTGTTTTTCTGACTACTTTTAGATGTCAGTGTTTTTTTAAGTTTATGCTATGGAATGACCACTCTGAAGAATTTATTTTAAAATGTACTGTAATTTGGGGAATGTTAGAATATTTTATCTCCAACTCAGATAGTTTAAGTACCCACTTTCTTGCTTCCCTGGTGTATTCTGTTTATATTTAAGTAGAATTTATAAAAAGTTTTAATGCTGCTTATAGTTTTTGACAATTAAGAGATAGTATAGCATAGTGATTATGAACACCATTATTAAACATTGCAATGGAGGTTCTGTCCAGTGTGATCAAAAAAGGAACAAAAGGCATCAGAATGCAAAGAGTGAAGTAAGACTGTTTCCATTCACAGATTATACGGTTTTCTATGTAGAAAACTCCCATGAAATCTACAAAGGGGCAACTAGATCTAGTAAATGAGTTTAGCAAGGTTCCAGGATATACAAGATCAATATATATAAATCATTTACATTTCTGTATATTAGCAACTACCATTATAAACAGAAAAAATGACATTTACAAGTGACATTTACAAGTTTACAAATGACATTAAAACTGTGAAATACTTAGGGATGTATCTAACCAAGTTGTGTGAGACTGTGCATGGACAAAAACAACAGAAAGCTTTACTGAGAGACATTATATTTCATTGCCACAGGTGGTAAGAATGGTGTAGTATAAACAGTATCTCTAGTTTTCCACAAGAACATGAGACTCCTTTGTCACAGAACTGCTAATTTTTGATGCCAGACAGGTACTGTTGGAATGGGACTTTTTCAGCACCAGTGAGGTTGCAAGGGTTGCCCTGGCTGGTGTGGCTTGATTGGTTGGAACGTTGTCCCATATACCAGAAAGTCATGGATTTGATTCTCAGTCAGGGCACATACCTAGGTTGTGGGTTTGATCCCCAGTCAGGGTGTATACTGGAGGCAAATGATCAATGTTTGTCTCTCACATTGATGTTTTTCTCTCCCTTTCTCCCTTGCCCTCTCTCTAAATAAAAAATAAAAAAATTAATAACCATGCCCTCTGGTGAAACTTTTTTTTAAAAAGAGAGTGAGTGGAGCTTGAGACAACAAAGGCTTCTCAGGGACCAGGACCCCTTACAACAAACTCCCCTGAGACCTGGCACAGTCAGTCAAAGGGCTTATTGGAGCCACAGCCTATTATTTTTCCATCATATACACCGGTATCTGGTTGGCAGAGACCAGAGAAAATATTTTCGATGGTCATAAAGCCAAGTTCTCATGACATAGAACAAGACAGAGACAAAAGCAAACAATGACCATACCCTGGTTGGTTAGAGTGTCATCCTGATACGCCAAGCTTGTGGGCTTGATCCCCAGGCAGGGTCAGGACATATGCAAGAATCACCCAGTGAATGCATAAATAAGTGGAACGAGTTGATGTTTCCCTCTCTCCCTCCCTCTAAAAAATCAAAGTCATCCCTGGGTGCTGTAGATAAATGGATTGAGTGCAGGCCTGTGAGGTGAAAGGTTGCCATTTCGATTCCGGGTCAGGGGACATGCCTAGGTGGTGGTCCAGGTCCTGAGTTGGTCAGTGTGTGAGAGGCAAACAACCGATTGATTGTTGTTTCTCTCGCATGTTGATGTTTCCCTCTCTCCCTCCTATCTCCTCTCTTTAAAAATAAATAAATAAAATATTTTTAAAAAGAAATAAAAATCAATTTGTGAAAGAATGAAGATCTCTGGGAGGAAAGGGATCAGCACAAAAGTACTCATTTTTACCAAACTAATTTTTAGCAAAGCCATTGTACTTAAGGAACAGCTCACACAAATATTTTCTTCTAATCTAAATTTTGTAAAAGAAAAGAACTCTTACCAGCCTAGACGCCATCAGATCCTGCAAACAGAGGTCTGGGAGACTGATAGGGTAAGAATTCTTACTTTATGCAGTCTTTTGTCAGAGTTCCCAGGATCTCTCAGCTGCAGTAGCCCTAGAGTGAACAGTGTCTGGCTAAAGAAGGTCCCTTTGTAGTTGCCAAAACTGTTGCAGGGAAAAAATTTTTCTTCTACCCTTACAGGTTCTTTAGCTGGTATAATAATCAAATTGACATAATACAGATTAACAAGAGAAAAATATATTTAATTTCTTATGTACTGGAGCCCCATAAAAATATGAGGCTCAAGGACAAGTTTTGCATGAGGCTTATATGCCATCCTAAGCTAAGGAATGGGAAGGGGCCTGGGCTTCAAAGGGGAGGAGAGTTGTTCAGGAGGTTTGTTATTAAGATATTTGCCCTTTTCAGATAGGTTGTTTGAATAAAAGTTGTCTCTGGTAATAGTTCCTCTTTCTGGGCCAGACCCCCTATTTAAATTCCTTTTGGTAGTTACAGGACAGGTAAAAGTTTTTCTTGATTGGGTCTTGATTACCTTCAGCTCAAAATAATCCACATGCCAAAGTGGCACATTTTGGAGTGGCCTGTTCTGCTCTTCTTCAGTATCATCACTGTTTTCAGCATTTGTCGTTGCAACTCTGGTCCTGTGACCACTGCATCAGGTAGAGGGATTTTCCAAAATTGAAGTGATATAGTGATAAAAAAGAAGAAAATAGAAAAGTCATTACCAATATTCTCCCATGGCAAGAATTACATAGTCATACCCATATTCTTTCCCGTTCCCTCTTCCCCAGATTCACCATAAAAACAGAAAAATATTTAGTGGGGGCACTCCTTGGTCCTGCTCATATTGAGTTGTGAGCATATGCTCAGGATGGTGTGTAAGCCAGCATTTCAGATGTATATCTCCCTACTACCTGCCCCTTCCCCTTTTTATTTACTGATTTTTTTGAGAGAGAGAAAGAGAGAAACATCAGCCTGCTCTTCCACTCATTTATACATTCATTGGTTGACTCTTATATGTGCCCTGATTGGCGATCGAACCCATATTCTTGGCTGTGTGCTCTGGCCTGGCACTGGGATCCCTTGTTCCCAAGGTATCCCTTGATCCCAAGGTGTCCCTCTCGATTTTCATCCACCATAGGTGAATTTGGCACCATCTGTTCCACCACCACCGGCCCCACACCTGTTGTGTCTCCACGCCCCTCCAACCATCTCTCTGACTCCACCCCTCCTACCCATCTGGGTGAATGTGGCTTTTTTAAATCTTTGGTTGTCAGACTTCCATACAGCTCACTTTTCTGGGTGTTCTTTATTCTGAGAACTAGTTGGAATTCTTTCTGTGGTTGCGCAAGGAGGCGAAGCCTGTCTACCTATCCCTCCACCTTGACTAGAAGTCCAAGGCTTGTGATTTCTGCTTTTTAAGAGACATTGTTAAGAGAATGAAAAGCCAATATACTCACTGGGTCAAAATATTTGTGAATTACATGTCTGATTAAGTACTTGTATTAAAAATATATAGACAACTCTCAAAGCTTAGTAATGAGAAAACAATAGAAGTTTATAAAAATGGATAAGAGTTGAATAGATCCTTCATGGATGGTGAATAAGCACATGAGAAAAGTGTTCAGTGTCATTAGGATAAATATATAGATTAATGCATTAAAATTGAGAATACAGTCATGGCCTGGTAGCTCAGTTGGTTAGAGCATTGTCCTGATATGCCAAGGTTGCAGGTTCAGTCCTTAGTCAAGGCACATTCAAGAAGCAACCAATGAATGCATAAGTAAGTAAAACAACAAGTCAATGTCTGTCTCCCTTCCTCTCTTTCTAAAAATCAATAAACAAAAAAACTTTTTAAATAATTGGGAATGCAGATATAAATCCATATATCTATGGTCAGTTGATTTTTGACAGGGTGCCAACATAGTTCAGTGAGGAAAGAATATGTTTTTCAAAATGCTGCTAGGAAAACTGAATAGACACATGTAAAAGAACTAACAGGAACTCTTACCTCATACCATACATAAAAATTGAAATGGGTTATAGGCCTAAAAGTAAGAGCTACTTTTATATAAACATGAGCATATAAAACTTTTAGGAATAAACGGGTACAAATCTTTGTGAACTTGAATTAAGCAATTGTTTCTTAGAAAGAAACCAAAAGAGTGACAAAAAAAGTAATTTAATTGGATGTAATAAAAATATTTTTAAACTTTTGTATTTCAAAGGACACCATCAAGAAAGTGAAAAAACTAGCCCTGGCTTGCGTAGCTCAGTGGATTGAGTGTGGGCTGCGAACCAAAGCATCGCAGGTTCGATTCCCAGTTGGCACATGCCTGGGTTGCAGGCCATGGCCCCCAGCAACCACACATTGATGTTTCTCTCCCTCTCTTTCCCTTCCCCTCTCTCTAAAAATAAATAAATAAAGCCTTTAAAAACGTTTTTTCCAGATAGTCTATGTCTTAAGGTTATGATTAAAATATAAATGTAAATATATGCATGGTATGTATATTAGTTACCTGTGGAACCTTGAAGTGTAGACATAACAATCATTGCAGAGGTATTTTATCAAGCTGTAGTATATGTTAGTCTATAAGAAAACAGCTAAAGTTTAAGTGAAAAGTCTTTTTTGTGGAATAATTTTTAAGTAATTTAAGAAGAGCTTTTTCTCTTAATTTCTTTCAGCGTCAAGGTATTGCAGCATGCTGATTGAGGAAGGAGGATTGCAGCATTTGTACAACATCAAAGAACATGAACAGACTGATCCCCACGTCCAACAGATTGCTGTGGCCATTCTGGACAGCTTAGAAAAACACATTGTGCGCCATGGGAGACCCCCTCCCTGTAAAAAGCAGCCCCAGGCCAGACTAAATTGATAGCCATAGGCATTGGATAATTGAATCACAAGAATCCTTTTTGTGATAGGTTCATTTGGAATATCTTTACCCTCTGATGTTTTGGGGTTTCTATGACAAGAATCTTAGATCAGTTTTAGACTGATGATGTACAGTACTACCCATGTGAACGGTCTCTAATTTGTTTTGTGATTTTTAACTTATGAGGTAAGAAGGGTCTTTTCCTTCATCATTGCTTTTTAGGAAAATTTCCACATCTTTCAGTGTTTGCACTTACCTGTGCTTGAAATTCTACAGTTTTATGATAAAATTTGCACGAACTTTTAGACCAGAAACTCCTGATCTTAAAGACCCTTCCAATCAGTTTGCAGCTCCAGATAAGCTGTTGACCTGATTTCTGGCATTGCTTCAGTTGTACATTTTTTATTGCTTCTGTATAAAATACCTTTATTCTCTATCTGTGTACGTTTTATAAGATGCCCTTCTTAGTGTGAAAGAATAGAAATCTGAATCCTCTCCTTGGGAAAGCTACTCACTGGCTGGAGCCTGGATGGCTGGAAGAAAAATTTATTAAAAAGAAAAACTATTAAGGGAGACCAGAGTTGAAGAATTGGGAAAAGCTCTGGTCTTATGGTATAGTTTTTAAACTGGAGCAGGCTATCCTTCTGGAGTTCACCTGTCTTAGGGCATGAACAGTAGCTGCTTCTTCATATTTATTCCTGGAAGCATGGGTTTCTGCTTCCTACACAGATTGCTGGTTACTTTCTGGAAATATTTCCCTCAGCATCATAGTGTAAAATATTACAGCATTCTGTGTTAAAGATTGACTGTCTGAATCTATCTGTCACATTGTTGTGAAAATGTGAATCTTTAAACTGTCTCGTTAAAACTGACCATTCTTGTCCCTCTATTTCAAAGTCATTTTGTTCAGTGGAATAGAGACTACACATGATATCACCTGCTCAGTTAAATACAGTTGACAACAGTAAATTTTGCCACAAGAAGTTATGTGTATCTTAATGTTTTCATGCTGGGAAAAGATGTCCACATCTCACTGCCAAAAATTAATAACAAGAATTAGACTGTTGTTAAATGTGGTGATTCCAGGTGCAGTGCATGAAAGAAAATACTTTTTGATGGTTTTATTTTTTAGACATTTGCCTTTTCTTTAATATACCTATTACAGTATAGTAAAGAGTCAGTATCATTATATCAATAATGGCTGTTAGGAGGTAGCAAGTCACCAAGAAACTTAATTCCCATTTCAAATTCTAGTTTGTGAATAAGGTTAATCACAGTCTCATATGACTGCATTTCTTTTCATAGATGACCAAAATTTTTTCAATAGGGATTTTAAATGGTATGTTTAAATTATTGTGATAATTTGGAAACAATTTAGAAAGGAGCTGGTTTATTAGTATGCTGATAACATTTTTGATGTACACATTTTATACCACTATTAAAATAATCACACTTGAATTATTTGCTACTCCTCCACAAGGATGAAAACTTAAACTAAAAAAGTATTGAAAAGCTTTTTACAACCATTAAAAATCAAATTGTGGGTTAATTTTGACTTAATTGGTTTAAGAAAATGTTACAAGTCCAGCATAAATTTTCACACATTAAGTCTGTTTCAGAGGAAATAGAAAATTCTTTAAAATTCCCTCCCCACCTTTTATTTTGAATTTTAATGTTTATGGCAAAACATAGAAAATGACAGCCTGCAGTAGCTTGGAAGTTACTAGTAGCTATGTTGACCATTTCCAGGTCTCCTAGCTTGTGTAATTAAAGGAAAGCCTATTTGAGAAGTTTGGCTTCAGGCTTTTCTTATATCCCATTTAAGACAAAAGTGCATGTTCCTTATGGGCTAATCCTAGATTTTTGTCTTAACAAATTGTTTTTAGAAATGGCTACAAATGTACAGAAAATAATAAATCTCTTCATTATGCAGAATAACTTGTTGATAGATGAAGATTCAAAAATATTTTAATTTACTACTTTGAACACTGGTGATGGCCAGATATCTCTGATTCTTAAAAGCAAAATAATTGATCACATCCCAAATATATAAAAATTGTAGTGCCTTTATTGTTGGGATGGTTCTTTAAATTGTATGTCTAATTAAGGCTCAGAATTGTTTCTAAGGTCTTGAATTTGGCTAAAATATAATAGATGTGTATATTGAAATGATAAGGCGTAACTGGCCTGTCTCTACAGCTAGCATCTATTAGGCCTCCCTTTTACATTTAGATAATAGAATTTAACAGTACTTGGTGCCTTCAAGGGTTACCTCTTCAATGGCTTAAAGGTACTGTTTCAAGCACAATTTAGACTAGGGTTGAACCACTCATTGCTCAAAATCGTAGGTGCACTCAGATATTGTAAAATACCACTACATCAGTCCATAAGTAACAGCAAGAGTTAGAGCTAAAGGAAATTGAATTAGGCTTTTTAGAGTATAATGATGCATGTTGGTGTCATTGAGTACAACAAGAACATTCTGAAATTAAAGCAAACATATTTAAGCCATTTCATTGTTTCCATCAAGTAAGTTTTCCTGTGATCTTTGTACTCTAAAAAATCATTTTTTTTCCTTTTGCAGTTGAAAAGAAACATAAACCAAGTAGTGATAAGGGGTTAGTTTACCCTCTGGCCAAGAACTCCGTGGCTACTGACCTTAATTGAGGATTTAAAAAATCATATCAGACCCACAATTTCAGGAATTGACTTTAATATTGCTGCTCCTCACTCCTGGGTAGAAATGCTGTTTAGTGGCACCAGTCAATTTAAGTGAATTACCCAAGGTGGTGGTGAATCACCATAGGCTGCTGTGAGAATTTAATTTTATCTTTTGATGGTGAACATGCAAAGAAAGACCCATATTTAAAACCATTAATCTTATATATCCAGCCTAGGAAGTTGCTTTCACCAGTGGGGCCATTGGAGTTGGTCCTTTTTCTCCCCAGTCACTTTCATTTGGCTTTTTTATTATGCTGTGCGTTAAGATAGCATTGGGTCATCTTCTAGCCCTTTGAAACATGTTTTAATGAAAACATTTTATGTGCTAAACAGGGGTATTAGATTAGATGAATGGATTCTGGTTTTGGCTTAATGTTTCAAAAAGCATGGATGACACCCAACCACCACCATGCCCCACCCCTTCCCTGCCATAGAACAATGTGCAGCAGGACCCAAGTTTGAATAGAGGTCTTGAGTAGTAGGGAAAACAAACTTATTGTTTGGTTATTGTGCAACCTTTATCTTGGGATAAGCAGTATTATTAAACTGAAGGTATAAGTTAAAGGCACTATCACATTGTCAGCGGCTGTGGGCAGTTTTATCTGTATGTTATTGATACTTATTTGGGGACTTTGTGGCTAGGGCTTCAGAGCAGTATTTCTAAGCTTACAGAGAGATTTGCAAACTTATGGTTTCCCTCTCAAATCCATTGTAGCAGTTTCAAATGATTGTGTGGATATTGGACGTTTAATCTTGACCGTTTGCTTTGTATTGACACATTTTTAATTTTTAGTGTTAACTCATGAACTATTTATTTTAGAAATAATGCATATCCAGCCTTCATCCAGTGATGAGAATAGCAGTATGATAGGAAAATTTGCTGAATGTGCTTTAAATGAGCAATTGCTTTATCTATTTTAGTATTACATAGTCTTTGCATGACATGGTACACTCTTAATTATGCATTCTTTAGTTTCCAAATCTTAATGTAAGACATTCTATGTTAACTGATAGGTAGCCTAAGAAAGAGCTTTCTTTGCCTGTTTCTCCCATCCCCCAGTTTTTTGGGGTAATCTATGAGAAAATCAATGCTGTTTCTTATTTCTCTGGATGAAGCAGTGCTCTTTGGGACAGCACAACCTAACTTTATAGCTAGACAGAGTGACTATTAAGAATATTTAGAAAATCCAAATTTATCAAAATTATTTTGTGGGAAATTGTAAATCTAGTTCATTAATAGTATGTGCTCAATTTGGGACTCACTTTTGGAAAAACTGTTCAAATTGGGTTCAGAGTGGTTTCTTCCTTTAACAATGGGAAGATGTTATATTAAGATTTGTATTCTCAGATAACCTCCAAGAATAAAATTTTAAAATCCCTGACTTTTGTAAAAACCCCACTGTCAAATTCTGACTTGTGTGTGTGAGAAAAGCTATCTTTAGCTTGAATTCTAATGGAAGATTTTAGTTGAACTCCTTTCAAAGGATTTGAAAAATGTATTGGAAAGTATAATGTGTATACATTTCAAAGGTTCTTAGTTATCTGGACTGCTGGCACTGTTCTCACAGTGGCCAGATGAATGGCAGTGTTCTGTACATGAATCATGCTATATTTTAAATCAGGACATCACTTAGGTTTTAATGTTGTGTGTACAGATTTTTGTTTTGGGAATTTTTTTTGCCTAAATAAATGTTATAAATTTTATGTAAAGTGTGTCTTGTCTACTTTGATTCTAGACATTTGCTTTAAAATGTAATACTAATGCAAGATTTCAATTCCTTAGTTATCCTTTTGTAACAATTACTTTCTGCGGGCTGGGAACCAAAGTGTCCCAGGTTCGATTCCCAGCCAGGGTACATTCCTGGGTTGCAGGCCATAACCCCCAGCAACCGCACATCAATGTCTCTCTCTCTCTCTCTCTCTCTCTCTCTCTCTCTCTCTCTCTCTCTCCTCCCCCTTTCCTTCCCTCCCTAAAAATAAATAAATAAAATCTTAAAAAAAAAATTCTTTGAAATGATTGTTAAAAAAAAAAAAAAAAACAATTACTTTCTGAAAAAGACCAATGGTTTAGTTACCGTCATTGTCAGCTCTTGGTTCTTGAGTTCAGCAAAGAAAGAATTCAGAGCCAAGACTCGAACATAAGAGGAAGTATATTTAAGATGCAAAGCAAAAGTACACTCGAAAAGAAGCCTCAAGCGGGCTGCTCGGAGAGCTGCCTTGGCCTGTTAGTAACAAAAGTCACAGAGGCAGAAGAAATGAGGCACCTGTGCCACATGGACTCAGGACACAAGTTACAGAAGCAAAAAGAGGACCTATGGAGACAGGTTCAGGGGGTTAGCCCAGGAAAGTTGCTGCTGCCCCCTGCTCCCCTGGTTGCAAGTCTCATGGGGCCCCTTAGAGTTTAGGAGAAAGAAAAGCAAATATACATGCCTAAAGGAAGAAGGAAGGGTCTTGCCCTAGACAAAGGGGTGTCCAACATTTTGATGTTTCTGGGACACACAGGAAAATTGGGCCACATATTAAATACACAAACACAAAAATTGATGAAAAAAGGTTTTAAGTAAATGTATGATTTTGTGTTGGGCCACATGCATAGCCATCCTATGTCACATGTGGCCCATGGGCCGAAGGTTGGATATCCCTGAGAGGGAGAGGCAGAGAGAGAGCGAGAGCAAGTGCACTTGAGTGTGAACACACTGGTTCTTAAAGGTTTTTATCTGTTTTCTAAAGGCAGGAATTTTAGGGGAGGATCTCAACAGAATATTCATTAGTTTTCCAGGTCTATAGGTCAGGGTCGTGGTCTCTACTCTGGTCATAGAGGTTTATTGGTCATTGCATCTGGTCCTGATGCAGCCATGGCTTTGCTTCCTCTGATTTTGCTGCTTTTCTGGGCCTGGGGCTGAAACACAAATGAAGCCGAGATGTTATCTCTAGTTTGACCAAAACCCTATCTCTATGGTAAATAGACCCCAGGTTTTGTTCCTAAAGATTATTTGATGCTAATCAGATCTCGTCCCTAGGGCTTAAAGCTTAAGAGAGTGGTCTTGCAAGAAGGAAGGAGTTAAGCCAGTCAGGGTATTGGATATGAGGCCTGATGAATTAGCTCCTTGTCTCAGTTTCCCCATTCCACTTGCCAAAGAATTTTCCTGACTTCTTATCATTCTGCTTCAGTTTTTTAAGATAATTTATTTTCCTTTTTTAAATAAAAATTATTTATTGATTTGAGAGGACATGAAGAGAAAAAGAAGCATCAATTTGTTGTTCCACCTATCCATGCAGTCATTGGTTGACTCTTGCATGTGCCCTGACCAGGAATCAAACCCACAAGCTTTATGTATGGGGGAAACCCTCTAACCAGCTGAGCTACTGACCAGGGCTTGCCTCAGTTTTATTGCAAAGTTTTCCAGTACTGGAGCTCCATTTATTCATTTCATTGAATACCTATGCCAGGTACTATTTAAGTGTTAGAACTTATATCATTTATAAATCCCTCAGGAAAATTAAATATTTGTGAAGAGGAAATATTAAATAAGTAGATAAATAAATATTATTTAACATCGCATTACAGACCAGTCCACAGTGCTTGTTACAGAGGTACAGAGACTACATCTAAACCAAACGGGACACCCATTACACAGCCCAAGTAGACTTACTAGAGAACAGAATGTCTGGGTTGACATTCATTCACAAAACTATTGAGATAATTAACTGATATAATGAATGTCTTTAAAGTACATTTAGTCAGTAAAATTACCAAAAAACAAAGTACAATATTGTAGAAGAACCCCATGACCTGGAAGAATCCTTAGTGATTTTAGTTTCAGAAACTTCATTTTATATTTGAAGAAACTAAGTCTTAGGTAAAATGAATGTGCCCAAGTCTCACAGCAAGTCAGTAACAAACTCCACCACAATTCTTATTTCCCAACCTCCAATCCAATGGATTCTGCCACCACACACCATACTATTGCATAATAGCATGAGATTTCTTAGATTTAGGCAGTACAATTGACCCCTGGAATGGCAGGTTCTGCATCTGTGGATTCAATCAACACTGGGTGGAAAATACTTGGAAAAACACGATTATTGATGTTGTGTACTGTGTAATTAGGCCTATGATGATTGTGTCTGTACTGAACATGTACAGACTTATTTTTCTGTTATTATTCCCTGAACAATAGAGTATAACAACTATTCACATAGATAGAATTGGTACAGAAAAGAACGTGCACCAAATTGTCAGAGTAGAGATGAACTGTCCTTTGAGGATGGTGTTACTGGGCAGTGTTTAGATGCTATAGAATTGCCAATGAATGGCCACTATAAGTACTACTACTTCACAACAGAAATGTCAGGTTAGATGTATTGGAGTAATAGTGATTTTAAAAGTTGTTTATTGGTTTTTCTTAACTGTTCATTGTCCAATAATTAACTCAAAAGTTACATAGTGTTACTATGGGTTATACATACCAACAAAGACAACAAATATCTTAGGTTAATATTTAAACCAACCAGTTGTTGAGCTGTGTTGTTGATAGCCAGCACTTGAAAAATTAAAAATTAAAAATTAAAAGCCTTCCTCCATTCTTCACCCTCCCCCACCCTTCCTCACTATTTTTATTGTGTAGATAGACCCATTCTGTCTTGGCTAATTTTTTCTTTCCTTCTGATTACCCTGCCATCTCCAATTCCCCATTCTTAATCTGCATCATGATATTCTAATGAACTAGTCTGACTAACTGCATAGCTCCTCAAATTGAGAGGAAGAGGTGAAAAGGCAGTAATCTTGAGGACTCACATAAGTCATTTTTGTCTCTTATAAACTTTTTTTTTAAATCCTCACCTGAGAATATGTTCATTGACTTTTAAAGAGAGAGGAAGAGGGGGCGGGGAGAGAGAAACATCGGTTGCTTGCCTCAGACGTGCACCCCTGGGGATCAAAACTGCAACCCAATCATGTGTCTGGACTGGAGATCAAACCTGCAACCTTTTGATGTACAGAAGACGCTCCATCCAGCTGAGCCACCTGACCAGGGCTATGATTTGATCCTAATGCAGTCTCAAAATTCAATCTTTACAGAGGCTCCAATCTACGAAAGAGTAAGTCATAGAGTGGGAGTACCCACGTTGAGCTCTCGGCTTCCAGAAGCCAATCTTTGGAGCAGGTTTGGGGAAATGGCACCAGTGACTAGAAGTTGTAGGTGAATGGCTTTCTCCCATGCATTGAATAAGACAGTTGTTTGAAATCATCTTGCAATGACTCAGTCAAGGACCATCTCTAATGAGTGTCTCTCCTAGAATGGGATGCAAATATAAGAACTAAAAACACACACACAAAAAAACCTTTGCTTTCCTTTCACTTTACATTAATACACATAAAAGGAAACATTTTTCATAGAAATCAAATTGACAGTTGCCAGATGGGAGGGGGGTTGGGAGGTTGAGTGAAAAAGGTAAAGGGATTAAGAAGTACAAATGGCCAGTTATAAAATAGTCACAGGGATCTAAGTACAGGATAGGGAATATAGTCAATTATATTGTAATAACTATGTATGGTGTCAGATGAGGTACTAAATTTATGGGGGTGATCACTTTGTAAGTTATATAAATGTCTAATAACTATCTTGTATACCTAAAACTAATATTATATTATATGTCAACTGTAATTTAAAAAAAAAATTCATCCTCATGCCTGCACATTTTTTTCATTGCTTTTTAGAGAGAGAAACATCTATTGGCTGCCTGTATATACCCCGACCAAGGACTGAACCTGCAACCTAGGTATGTGCACTGACTGAGGATCAAACCTGCAACCTTTTGGTTTATGGGATGATGCTCCAGCAAATTGAGCCATACAGGCCAGGGTGAAATTAAAAAAAAAAAATTTAGGCTTTATTTATTTATTTTTAGATGGAGGGGAAGGGAAAGAAAAAGAGAGGGAGAGAAACATTAATGGGTGCTTGTCTCTTGTGCACCCCCTACTGGGGACCTGGCCTGCAACCCAGACATGTGCCCTGATTAGGAATCGAACTGGTGACCCTTTGGTTTGCAGGCCCACACTCAATCTACTGAACTACACCAGCCAGGGCAAATTTTTAAATTTTTTTTAAAGGAACCATTTCAAACACATATTTAGAATGTGATTATCATATTTGAATATGGAGATTGAGTTACCAAATAAATTTTCTACCTAATTCTTGATCTCATCAATTCAAAACTGCAAATATGAATAATGAGCCAAGTACTGTGTTCAATCTAACCCTCCAACATCTTATAAGGGGAGATAATTATCTCCTATTTTACAGATAAGGGGAAGCCTATTGTCAAAAGACTTGCAACAATTCACATTGGTAATAAGTAGAGGAACTTTTATGTTAAAACCTAGACACTGTTTTGACACCAGAATCCCCACTCTTTATAGAACCTTTCGCTGCTTTGTACAATCTCAGTAATGCTATCTTTGTATATGAGGACAAAAGTGTAATCAAGAGCCCTCTGAAACTGGTTCATGAAACAAATCACATTATTGATTATGGATTTAGTTAGAGTCCACCCCTTTAAAAACCTATGGGGCCCTGACTGATGTGGTTCAGTGGGTTGGGTGTCTTCCCCCAAACCAAAAGGCTACCGGATTTGACTCCAGGGTTGGGCATATGCCTGGGTTGCAGCCCCACCCCAGTTGGGTGCGTGCGGGAGGAAATCAATCTATATGTTTCTCTCTCTCTCTCTTTCTCCCTCCCTTCCCCTCTCTGTAAAAATAAACAAAATATTTTTTTAAATCTTTTTTAAAAACCTACGGGAATTTATCAACTATAGTTTAGAATTAAGGGTGGTTAAAGAACAGAATTCAACAGAGTAAATTTGAATATCTAGTTGGCTTTACCAAGTGATTTGTGAATCAGGCAGCATCCCAGCTAACAATTAGAAGGGCACTCCACGAGGGTTGTGCAAAATGTAAAGTTTTTATAGGAAGAAGGGAGAAGCAAGGGAGTTATTAACAAAAGCTAAGAAAGGATTACATATATTTAGAGCAGGACACATTCTTTTGGGTTTTTATCATGCATATTATCTCATCTTCCTTTGGGGGGGGCAGGAAATGGAGAGGGTCTACCTGACAGATTACCTCATGGGTGTTGACCAGAAAACTCCAGACTGGTTGATTAGGATTATGTTTCTGGGAGAGGTTGAAACAGCAATTAGGTCAGATATTAAATCTCCAGTTGGTATTTTCAGTTTTAATACAAGTGATCTTGTGCCTCTGGATTTTCTTTAACAGGGTCAATCAGTTAGCACTATGAACCAGGTACTATTGCAAAGGGTCTATAATTTCAAATACCACTAGATATTGAGTCGATTCCAATAGCTGACTTGGAGTTCCAATGTAGCCAAAAAGTACAATATATCAAGGCAAACACTATGCTAAGCCTTTTTAATGTGCAAATGTGTGTATTTTCTTACTTAAGCCTTGCAACAGCCTTCTAAAGAAGATAATTATTCTCTTTTGTGGATAAGGAAGTTGTGAGTTATTAAATAATTTTGCCATAGTCACAAGCTAGGAGGTCTGTCAGACTCTGGTCTATCAGACTCTGAAGTCTATGCTCTTTTTTAAAAAAACCTCTTTTGTTTATTGATTTGAGAGAGAGAAACATCAATTTGTTGTTCCACTTATTTATGCACTTGTTGATTCTTGTATGTGCCCTGACTGGGATGGAATCTGCAACCTCGAGTAGTGGCGTGGCACTCTAACCAAGATCCCTGGCCAGGGGCCAAGTCTGAAATCTATGCTCTTAAACCTGAGCTATAAAGGGAAAAAAAAATCCAATTTAACTATTAAGGCTATTTCTACACACCTTTTTGGCCTATCTCAAAGAACTGACCCCATTGACAGCTTTCCAAATTTACAATTTTTTGACCTCATTGGCCCCACAATAAAATGTACCATTTTACACATTTGGGAAGAAAATTTCTTGGGTGGGGCTAAAGAGATCAACAACCCACAAAATTGAAACTCCTTATAGAGATCACCTCAATGTGAAAACATCTAAGTTACAGAAGTTACAGAAAGAAATCTTATCTGACTAGAACCGATCTGTACGTGAATCAGCTGCCACAAACCCCATGTGCCTTCAGTCAGGAAGGCACGGACCGCAGCTACCGGGACATTACAAAATGATGGTATAAACAACACTCATCAGAACCTTCAATCCTTGGAAACTCTATACCACTCTCCTACTTTATCATAGCAGCATATAAACCTTTACCTCCAGGTGTTCTTGGAGCCAGTTTCTATAGGGTATTTCTAGAAATAAACTTTTCTCCTCTTTATTTATTGTCAGTTAGTTCAAGATCCACCAACTGGACCTAAATTGGCAGAGGGGTTTTTTCTCCCAACAGGGCTCACAGTAAGTTCATTTAAAAAAATTGTTAACACCAATGAATAGGAAGACATCATGTCAGAATAAAGGACAATCCTTTATTTTATTTAAAAAATGTTTTAATTTATTGATTTTAGAGAGAGAGGAAGGAAGAAAGAGAAACATCAATAAGTTGCCTCCCAGTACAGGCCCTGACTGGGTAGGGGACCATGTTCCAACTGACAGAGCCACACCAGCCAGGGGCAGGACAATTCTTTAAATACCTGCATATGCATTTAGTTTTATATGTATTACTTGTCCTTATTTTACTCATTTCTGCCTACTGGTGATGACTTAAGTAAGGACAGCAAGAATCTATGAAATAGCCTCAGGGGACCATTTCCCTAGTTAATTTGGTTCCCCAAGAGCCCTTTCTCTTCAAGTTCATTACTTGATTGTTTCCCAATGATCCTCCAGGGAGTCCTCTTAACCCTTTCCTGTTTAGGGCTGCTGATACCCCTGTAAGGTTCCAGTTCCTTCATTTCCTGGGCAGGCCCTTTCTACAATAAAGGTTTTACTGCTGATCACTACCCTGGGAGAAATAAACCAAAGCTAACACAAATCACAAATCTTCACAGCTAACATTTGTGTTTTTATGCCCAGAAAGAGACAAAGACAGAACCCTCTCCCTTAGAAAGCATCCATCTGAGAAGACAAAAATAACACATCAGGGGTTAGACAGTCTCTTAGTTTTTTAAATTCTGCAAGTTTAATATTATTTATCTCATTTTCCAGAAGAGGAAACTGAAGCTCATAGGTTAAGTAACTACCTAAAGGAAAGGTGGAGATAAAATTTGAATTCAGGATTTTTGACATTAAAGCTCATGATCTTTCCCTGTACTTCATGGCAACAAAGCTTTAAAAACTTTACAAAGTTGATCTCTTGGCCAGGTAGCTCAGGTGATTAGTGTCCTCCTGCTACACCAAGATTGTGGGGTTCAATTCCTGGTCAAGGCACTATAAGAACCATCCAATGAATATATCAATAAGTGGAACAACCAATTGATGTTTCCCTCTCTTCCTGTCTCTGTAAAATCAATAAAGAAAAATGTTATGCAAAGTTCTTAAAGAACTCAAACCATGATTTAAAGAGATCTCAACTATTGTTTTCTAACTTCATTTCAGAAGTTTAATTTCCTTAAACTTCCCAATTTATCTGTATCTGCACCATACTTATCCTACCTATTCTATAGAGTTGGCGGGAAGAGGGTGGGTTACACATGTGAAGGCTTTCTAGAGGAAGTGACATCTAAGTGAGACCTGAAGGATTAATAGGAATTACTTATTAGAGGGAGCCAGAGCGGACAACAATGAATATGCAGAAGTATATTTCTAGAACTGAAACAATTTCAGTACATAATGACCAAAAGAAAGGTTATAATGAGAATACTGATGGTTTAAGCTAGAGAGGTAACCAGGAGTCAAGATCATGAAGGCCCATCTGAAACCATTCTAAGTTGTTTACTTCTCATTTTTTGAGGACAATGGGGAGCCATGCAAGTGTTTTATACTGGGGAGAACGGATCAGATTTATGTTTTAGGTAGAAGATTGGAAGGAATGAGTCTGGTAACAGGACAATTAAGAGCATGAACTAAATCCTCAGAAATGATTTGTTAGACTGAAGGGGAAAATTGGAGAGTAGGTATGAGATAGATACAGAGGAGATTATGGAAGGAAAGTGTAGAGGAATAGGTTATTCCAAAACTTGCCCCTCTCTAAATAGATGCAACCATGTCTGATTTCAGAGAGAAACTTCCCCCAACTGCTACAATTCATTTGTTTCAGTTAACAATTGTATGTACTTTTTAAACTAATATTATCAATCACCTTGCATAAATTAGGCACTGTTTTAAGCCTGGGGATACAACAAAACAAAGTCCTTGCTTTCCTGTGGTTTACAGTATTTTTCCTAGTGGGAAGAGGAAGAAAATAAACAGAAATAAAATAAATATATAGCATGACAAATAGTGTTAAGTATGCAGGCAGGATAAAAGGGATAAGAAATATGGGGAGGATGTGCTGATGGTGGTGAGGATTTCCATTTAATGCATCATAGTGAGGGAAGTCCTTATTGATTAGGCAACATTTGAGCAAAACTTGAAGTAACTAACCCCTGACTGGTGTGGCTCAGTACACTGAGCACTGGCCTGTGAACCAAAAGGTTGCTGGTTTGATTCTCTGTGAGGGCACATGCCTGGGTTGTGAGCCAGATCCCCAACTGGGGGCATGCATGAGGCAACCAGTTGATGTTTCTCTCACACATCAGTGTTTCTCTCCCTCTCTTTCTCCCTTCCTTATTCTCTCTCTGAAAAATGAATAACATCTTTTAAAAAAGTTGAAGGAAATAAGAGCCTTCCATAAGAATAGCAAGGAATCCAATAGTGCTGGAGTAGAATAAGAAAAGGAAAGAGTGACAGAAGGTGAGGTGAGGGAAGGGCATAGAGAAGACAGATTATGTAGAACCTTGTAGAACATTATTGTTATTTATTTATTTATTTTTAATTCTGTGTGAGATGGGAAGCTATTAGAGAGTTTTGGGCAGGAGAGTGACATGATCATTTAAATTGATCACTCTAGTTCCTATGTTGAGAGTAGATATTAATGGAGCAAGAGTGGAAACAGGGAAACCAGACAAAAGAATACTGTAAAAATCCAAGTAGGTAATGACAGAAGCTTGGACTTGAATAGCAGTGATGGGAGAGGTAAGACATAGACAGTCTCTGAATATATTTTGAAGACAGAGCCGACAAGTCCTGGTTGGATAGCTCAATTGGTTAGAGCATCATCCAAATAAGCCAAGGTTGTAGGTACCATCACCAGTTGGGGCACATGCAAGAAGCAACCAATGAATGCATAAATAAGTGGAACAATAAATTGATGTTTCTCTCCCTCCCTTTCCTCTTTCTCTCTAAAATCAATTTTTAAAAAATGAAGATAGAGCCAACAAGATTCCCTAAAACGATATGGGATATGAGAATAATAGAGGGGTTAAAAATGATTTCCAAGGTTTTTGTCATAAACCACTGAAAGGAAGGGGTTGCCATAACCGAACTGGGTAAGACTGGTAGGAAAAGCAGGTTGAGGGGAGACCACTGGGAGTCTACTTTTGATACATTAAGGCCATTTAGATAACAAGGTGAACATGTTGAATAGACGCTGGATATATGACTCTGAAATTTAAAAGTGAGCTATAGGCTAGACATATGAAATAAGAGTATATGAGCACATAGATTGACTTTAAAGTTATGAAACTAGATAAAATCACCACAAGTAAAAGAGAATGGATAGCTCCCTGGGGTACACAAATATTTAGAGTCTGGGTGGTAAAGGATCCAGAGGATGAGAAGGAGCAGCCCATGAGGCAGGAGGAGAAGGGAAAGAAAGAAGAAAGGAAGCAATGGGGAGGAGGAGGTCAAGATGTGTCCTGGAAGCTTAAATAGAGAACTTCAGGGAAAAAAGTGACCATTTGGGTCAAATGCTGCTGAACAGTCAAATAAGATGAGGAATGGCAGTTCTTGGCAAGAATGGTTTAGTGGAATGGTGGGTAGGAAAGAAATTGGTAGGAGAAAAATTGGAGACAGCAAGGTAGCAGAGGTATAGGGATAATACCTGAATAGGGAAATTAGAGAAAAAGCAGCATTCTTTTGTTATTTAATTATGGAAAATGTCAGCTTGTTTATATGCTGGTGGCAATAATCCAAAAAAGAGGGAAATGGTGATAATGCAGGAGAAAAAAATGGGTATTGCTGGATGATGTCTTTGAACAAGCAGGAGGGGATGAGACAGTGCACACATCCAGGGGTTGGCCTTAGATAAGAGCAAAAACGTTCATAGTAATGGGAGGGAATGCAAAGACAAAGAATCTATACTGGTGGGTAGATGTAATAGTAGAAGTTTAAGACATTCCTTTTTGATTGTTTTTCTTTCTTTCCTTTTAAAGCTTCTCAACTTTGCACATCATCCTTGTGCAGCAGCCATGCTAATATCTGTATCATTCCAATAATAGTATATGTGCTGCCCAAACCAGCACAGTTGCTTTTCTTCTTTTCAGGGAAAGAGGAAGTTGAGAGTTCGGTGGGGAGAGGAGGTGTTGAAAGTTTGAGGACAGAGGGGAGATTATGAAATAGTCCACTTAAAAAATAAAAAAAAGTGATTTGGACTTGGAGTTTAGAAAACTCAATTTTGACTCCCAGATTTTCCACTCATCAGGAGGATAAAACAATTTGTCTACATAACTTCTCAGGTGTTCAGTTTCTCTGTGGATAAAATGGAGATATCTACAGCCCAGAATTTTTTTTTATGAGGATTAAGTAAAAGAATAAATGTGAAAGAAAAGTATTTTGCAGTTATTTGTACTTGAAAAATAATTTTAACATTTGAATCCACTAATCAAGGACTTGCTTTGTAAGCATTGTCATGTGTTTTACATACATTATCTTATTTAATCCTCACATCGACCTCGACCTCGAGAAGTGAGGAATTCTCATCCCATTTTGCTTTGGGAGGTTGAGCTTCATAAGTATTTAAGAATCTTGCCCACGGCTCAGAAGTTAGTAAGGAAGCAAAGTGGCAACCCAAACTAGGATTCAAATCCAGGGCCCAGAACTATCCTCTTCCAAGACAGATTTTCGTTTTGATTAGCTAAAGTGTAGTAATTTATTGTTCTCTTGGAGCAAGTTATAAGAGTTTTTTTTGGTACTTTTTAGGGAACAAGAAAGCTTAGTTCATTTTGTTACTTAAGAGGTTAAAAGAGCCTCTGATATTTGAGCCATCTAATGTAAGCAGGAGTTGAAACAGAGGACTGATATGAGAGGTGCTGTTGCACGATTTTTAGGAGAAAACTCTTTTAAAATATATATATATATATATATATATATATATATATATTTAGTCATATATATTTTAAAGATTTTATTTATTTTTAGAGAGAGGGAAAGGAAAGGAAAAGGGGCAAAACCTCATTCTGTGGCTGCCTCTCTCAACACCCCTCACCAGGGACCTGGCCCACAGTTCACGCATGTGCCCTGACTGGGAATTGAATCAAGCGAACCTTTGGTTCGCAGGCCCGCACTCAATCCACTGAGCCACACCAGCCAGGGCTCTTATTTCTTTTCTTTAAAGATTATATTTACGTATTTTTTTTTAGAGAGAGAGGGGAAGGGAGGGAGAAAGGGGGAAAGAAATACCGACTTGTGAGACATCAATTGGTAGCTTCTCACGCGCCTCCACCTGGGGACCCGGCCCACAACCCAGGCCTGTGCCCCCACCAGGAACCCAACACCGACCTTTCAGTTCGCAGGCTGGCGCTCAATCCACTGAGCCACACCTGCCAGGGCCAAAAATGTATTTTCAAGTATTAAAAATACATGTTCTACTTCCTAACTATACAAGCGGGTGGCGGGCACACACACCTCTGAGGGACAAGAGAAGAGTAATGAGGTATGGACAAGCCTCGAGGTGCAGGGCCGACGGAGGCTGAGCTCGCAGGGCTGAGCCGGAGTTGCGCGAGTTTGCGGTCAGGATTGAAAGCGGGCTCCCGAGCACAAGGTAGGTGAGGAGGGACCCTCCGGCCCTGATAGGGTGCAGTGGTGGTCGGTAGGCCGGAGGGGGAGGGCTCCTCCTGGGGGCGGGTCTGCGGAGGGCCGACCTCTGCGGGCGCAGGGTGAGGCGGCTGCGGGCGCCGGCGCGTGCGCGTCGCTACGCCGGGCGTTTCAAAAGCCTGGTTACCAGGACCCGCGCAGACGGTGCGTGCGCGGCGCTCGGACCCGGCGCGGTTCAGCAGTCTCCCAGAACCGGTTCGCCCCACCTCCTGTGTAATTTGGGCTTCCCCTCGACGCCCGCTCTCTCCGCACGCCTCACCGGCCGTAGTTGCCATGGTTCATTTCTTGCACCCGGGTCTCTCTCCGGTGACCATCGTCCCTCCCGACGCTCAGAAGGATGCCCTGGGCCGCTGCGTGGTGCTGGTGAGCGCTGGGGCGCGGGCGGGGATGCGAACCACGGCGGGGCGAACCACGGGGCAGGGTGCGGGGATCCGGGAGGTCGCGGCGGGTCGTCGGGGACCTTGCGAAGGCATTTGTTGGGTCGTTGGGCTGACGGGGGGGTAAAGCCTGAAGAGGCTGAGCTCCCGCTAGACTCCCGTCGTTGTAGGGGAAGTGCAAACTTGAGGGGAGTTTCCCGCCTGGGGCGTCTGAGCCTCAGGGCAGATCGCGGTGATCTTGAGCAGGTGAGTGGAGGCTACACGAGAGCGAGTCCCGCTTCCCGCGTGACCTTGGACGAGTCACCACCTCAGATCTTAAGACTCTCCTGTTGGCTGTAGCTGTTTCACCCTGTGGGGTGAGGTTAGACGTAAGTGCTGAGCATGGCGTCAGGCCCGCCCCGTAGGGGACGGGGGGGGGGGGGGGGGGGGTGCTTACTGTCGTAATGAACACAAATGCCCCAAACCTCGACGGTTTCCCCACGTGCATCGCGGACGCGGCACTCCCCTGAGGCGGTGATCCCTCGGCCCCTACTACCTGAGTCTTCTGGTCCGGGGACCGTCACCGGAAGACCCTCCTGAGACTGGGGGAACTGGAAACCCCAAAGACTGAAATTCTTTCCATTTCACGGTGTGTTTTTTTTTTTTTTTTAAACCTGGAATACCTTTTAAACTAAACTGGGAGCGAAATGCAAGCCAAAAGAGTATTTGGCGCCTACTGTTGTTTTAAGTAGTATAGCATTTCTAAAGTAAATCCGATTATCTGCTTATGAATTTGAGCTTGACATCAGGTATTATGTCAGACTCCACATTCTACAACAAACACCCCAAAACACACTCTTAGAAGTAAACATCAAGTGATGGCCTAACCCAAAAATTAGTACAGAGGGAAAGAAATATTCTGGTTGAGGGTGTACTTGATTTACTAGTGCCTTTTTTTGTATTTAGAGAAACGGAGAGAAACATCAATGTGTGAGAGATACACTGAATAGTTGACTCCCACATGCCCTCAACTGGGGACCACGTGGGCAACCCAGGCATATGCCCTGGTTAGGAATCGAACCTGTGATCTCTCGGTTCTCAGGCTGGAGCCCAATCCACTGAGCCACACCAGCCGGGGCTAAATACAAGATTTTTTTGAAGTAAGATAAAACCAGTCTATTTTGTGAGTCAGGTCCCATGTACGTTTATTTTCTTTATGAGAGTTCACATTTAGTTAATATTTCAAAGGTTTTATTTATTTTTAGATAGAGAAGGGAGGAAGAGAAACATCTGTGTGTGCGATAAACATGTTGTACAACTCAGGCACATGCCCGGACCCACAGTGGAACTGACAACCTTTCGCTTTGGGGGATGTCGCCTAACCAACTAAGCCATACCGGTTAAGGGCTGAGTTTGCTAATATTTTGTTAAATGTTTTTACTTACGTCCACGTTTATGAGGGAATTGCTCTTTAGAAACACTCTGTTTGGTTTTAGTGTCAGGATAATGCTGGTCTCAAAAAATGAATTGGGACCGTTAGTTCCTATTAAATTTTGAGTATGTGGAGGATTGGTGTTATTTATTTAAGTGTTAATAGAACTCAGCAGGGATGCCACTGAAAATTTTAATTTCTTTGGTGGGGAGGAAAGGTTTTTTTTTTTAAGATTTTATTTACTTATTTTTAGAGAGGGAAGGGAGGGAGAAAGAGAGAGAGAGAGAGAGAGTAACATCAGTGTGCAGTTGCTGGGGGTCATGGCCTACAACCCAGGCATGTAGCCTGACTGGGAATCGAACCTGTGACACTTTGGTTCACAGCCCTCGCTCAGTCCACTGAGCTATGCCAGCCAGGGCCGGGGAGGAAAGGTTTTTAATTATGTGTATTTCTTGGGGAAGAATTTAATTATATACTATACTTAATAGAAGCATCAATTCATCAAGAAGCCATAACATTCTGAAATGTGTACACTTACAGATTGCCAGTTTTTGTAGTTTGTCGGTGAAGGAATTTGCCCATTTTACCCAGTTATCCAATTTATTGGCAAAATTGTCCACACAATTCGTTTATTATCCTTTAATGCATATAGGATCTGTAATGATTCCCTGTTTTGTTCTGGTTTTGGTCATTTGCATTTTCTCTTTCTCTTGGTCTTGTACTGTACCTAGGGATTTAATAATAATACTGTTGATCTTTTGGCTTTGTTTTATATCCATTGTGCATCTTTTTAAAAAAATTTTCTTTATAATTCCTTTATTCTGCTTGCTTTGGGTTTAACTTTTCATTTTTTTATGGTGGATACTTAGGTCATTTTAAAATATTTTTTGACTATTTACAGCTATACTTATAGCTATACATATAGAGCTCTACATACTGCTTTTACACTGTTTTGGTTAACGCCCATAAATTTTTATATATTGTTCAAAATATTTTCTAAGTTTCATTATGGTTTCTTCTTTGACCCATGAGATATTTAGAAGAGTTATTGCTTAATTTCCCAATAGTTGGATATTCTACAGATCTTGTTTTGATTTTTTTATTATTTAATATTGGTCTTAAAATTTTTTATTTTTCAGTTACAGTTTACATTCATTTTGTATCAGTTTCAGGTGTACAGCATAGTGGTTAGATAGTAATATCCTTTGCAAAATGGTTCCTCCTAATATTTTGAGTACCCATCTGTTACCATACATATTGTGACTATTGACTATATTCCCTATGCTGTACTTTATTACATCCCTGGGACTATTTTGTGAGTGCCCTTCATCTTTTTCATGCAGCCACCTAACCCCCCTCCCCTCTGGCAATCATCATTCTATTTTTTGTACCTATGAGTCTGTTTCTATTTTGTTGTTTCATTTATTTTGTTCTTTAGATTCCACATATGGTATTTGTCTGTCTCTGCTTATTTCACTTAGTATAAAACTCTCTAGGTCCATCCATGCTGTCATAAATGTGTTACTTGACTTTTTAAAAACTCTTTATTATATTTTTTCCATTACAATTTAGTCCCCTTATATCCCCCTACCCCCAGTTGACTTTTAATGTTTTTGTGTTGTCAGGGAACATACTCTGATTTCAATCCATGTACATTTATTGAGATTGGTTTTTATGGCTTAGATATCTGGGTGCATGTTCATACATACTTAAGAGGAATATGCCCTGGCTGGTGTGGTTCAGTGGATTGATTGCCGGCCTGCGAACCAGAAGGTTGCTGGTTCGATTCCCAATCAGGGTACATGCCTGGGTTGCAGATCCCTGGTAGGTGGTGCATGAGAGGCAATCACACAATGATGTTTCTCCCCGTCTTTATCCTTCCCTTCCCCCCTCTCTAAAAATAAGTAAATAAAATCTTTAAAAAGGAATCTGTTCTGCAATTGCGTAGAGTATTCTATGAATGTCAGGTCAAATTGGTTGATAATGTTTATATTCTTACCTGTTTGTATCAATTACTGAAGATGAGTATTCCTACTGTAATTACAGATTTTTCTCTTTTCAGTTTCTGCTTCATAAATTTTGATCCATTTTGATATTATTTTTGTATGTGGTATTTGAAATGGTTCCAGATTCATTTTCTTGTGTGTATCTCTCCAGTTCTCTAACATTTTTTAAGAAACTGTTACTTTCTCATTGTGTATTTTTGCCTCTGCTTCATGAATTTTTAGAAAAGATTTTATTTTTTTTTTTAGAGAGAGGGGAAGGGAGGGAGAAAGAGAGGGAGAGACAATGTGGGAGAGACACTGATCTGTTGCCCCTGGTACACACCTGGACCAGGTACCAAACCTGCAGTCCAGGCATGTACCCTGATAGGGAATCAAACTAGTAACCTTTTGCTTTGCAGGACGATGCCCAACCAACTGAGCCACATCTTTCAGGGCTGCTTCATGAGTTTTGAAGCTGTTAGTAAGTGTGTATACATTTAGGAATTACATCTTAATTGACTCTTTTACCATTAAGGCATCAATCTTTTTTTTCACTCTCACCCTCCAAGGACATGCTTATTTTTTTTAAAAAGATTTTATTATTTTATTTAGAGAGGGAAAAAGAAGGAGAGAAACATCCATTTGAGAGAGAAACATGAATTGGTTGCCTCTCATACTGAGCCACTACTGGGGATGGAATCCACAACCCAGGCGAGTACCCTGACTGGGAATAGAGCCAGCAGCCTTTCATTTTGCAGACCAGTACCCAAACAACTGAGCCACACTGGTCAGGGCTTCATGCTTGTTGATTTTAGAGAGAGGGAAATGGAGGGAGAGAGAGAAAGAAACATTGGTGTGAGAGAAGGAACTATGCTCCCACCAGCTGAGCCCCAGCAGCCAGACATTTATCCTGATTTTTGGTAATGTTGCCGTGCAGCATTCTTTTTCTGGCATTAACATAATCACCCCCAAGCTTCCTTAGGATTAATGTTTAATAACTTTGTAGTATTCTTTTTGTTTAAAGCACATCTCTTGTAAAAGCAGTCTTACTTTTTTAAACATGTTTAAAAATTTTTATTTACTGATCTTAGAGAGGACGGGAAAAAAGAGCAAAACACTGATTTGTCATTCCACTTAATTATGCATTCATTGACTGATAATCTTATATGTGCTCTGACTCAGGGGTTGAGCCTGCAACCTTGGCATGTTGGGTGGACCCTCTAACCAAATGAGCTACCCAGCCAGGGCTCACTTTTTTTTATCCAGTCTGACAATTTGCATTTCATTTCATTTCATTTTTTATTTTTAATGGAATTGAATTTTATTTTTTATTATTTTTTGCTTTTTAAACTGCTTTATTAACTTCACAATATGTAATAAGCATTTTTTCATGCAATATATAAAACTCTCCTGCTGACACAAACTTATAAATTGGACCAAAACACATTCATTTAGAACCTGGTAATACGAGACTCACAGGAAACAAGTATCAACCATAGATTTAAAGGAAGGTATGTCACAAATATGTAAGTTTAGGAAGCAGATGTATCCTCCTGTTAACTTGAGGGGTTTTCAAAGCAGAAGACATGAGGTTTCTCAGGCATAAGACAAAACCCAGCCAGTGTAGCTCAGTGGATTGAGCATGGGCTATGAACCAAAGGGTTGCCAGTTCAATTCCCACTCAGGGCACATGTCTGGGTTGTGGGCCAGGTCCCCAGTGGGGGTCATGTGAGAGGCAACCACACATTGATGTTTCCCTCCCTCTCCTTCTCCCTCCCTTCCCCTCTCTAAAAATAAGTAATATCTTAGAAAAACAAAACTCACTGTGTTGGTAATGGGAGTAGGGTGTCAGTGCTAAGTGCCTTTAGGACTATGACTGAACTGCTTGCTCATTAGCATTTTTGTCAGCCCTCTCAGCTTCTCCATCCTTTTTGTATTCTTTTTATAAAATATATTTTATTGGCCCTGGCTGGCATAGCTCAGTGGATTGAGCTTGGGCTGCGAACCAGGCTTCGCAGGTTTGATTCCCAGTCAGGGCACATGCCTGGGTTGCAGGCCATGGCCCCCAGCAACTGCACATTGATGTTTCCTTCTCTGTCTTTCTCTCTCCCTTCCCGCTCTAAAAATAAATAAATAAAATTGTAAAAAATATATTTTATTGATTATGCTGTTACAGGTTTTTCTGTTCCCCCTCTTTATTTCCTTGCACACCCCCTCCCACCCGCCTTCCCCAGCTTTAGTTCATGTCCATGGGTCGTACATATAAGTTCTTTGACTTCTGTATTTCCTGTACTATTCTTAACCTCCCCCTGTCTATTTTCTACCTACCATTTATGCTATTTATTCTCTGTACCCCTCCTCCTCCACCGTCTCCTCCTCCCACTCCCCCACTGATAACCCTCCATGTGATCTCCATTTCTGTGATTCTCTTTCTGTTCTAGTTGTTGTTGTTGTTGTTTTAGGTTGGGTTGTTAATAGCTGTGAGTTTGTTGTCATTCAGCTGTTCATAGTTTTGATCTTCTTTTTCTTAGATAAGTCCCTTTAACATTTCATATAATAAGAGCTGGGTGATGATGAACTCCTTTAACTTGACTTTATCTGGGAAGCACTTTATCTGCCCTTCCATTCTAAATGATAGCTTTGCTGGATAGAGTAATCTTGGATGTAGGTCATTGCCTTTCATGACTTTGAATACTTCTTTCCAGCCCCTTCTTGCCTGCAAGGTTTCTTTTGAGAAATTAGCTGATAGTGTAATGGGAACTCCCTTGTAGATAGCTCTTTCCTTTTCTCTTGCTGCTTTTAAGATTTTGAGTAATGTAATTATTGAGTGCTTTGGTGTGTTCCTTCTTGGGTTCAACTTCTTTGGGACTCTGAGCTTCCTGTACTTCCTGGAAGTCTATTTCCTTTGCCAGATTGGGGAAATTCTCCTTCATTATTTGTTTAGGTAGTTTTCAATTTCTTGTCTTCCTCTTCTTCTTCTGGCACTCATATGCTTCGGATATTGGAACATTTAAAGTTGTCCTAGAGGTTCCTAAGCCTCTCCTCATTTTTTTGAATTCTTGTTTCTTCATTCTGTTCTGGTTAAATGTTTGTTTCTTCCTTCTGCTCCAGACCGTTGATTTGAGTCCTGGTTTCCTTCCTGTCACTGTTGGTTCCCTGTAGATTTTTCTTTAGTTCACATAATGCAACCTTCATTGCTACCTGGGTCTTTTTTATGATGTTGAAGTACCCAGTGAGTTCCTGGAGCATCCTGATAACCAGTGTTTTGAACTACGTATGTGATAGGTTGGCTATCTCTTCATCGCTTAGTTGCATTTTTTTCTGGAGCTTTGATCTATTCTTTCATTTGGGCTATTTTGTTTTGTTTTGTTTTGTTTTGTTTTGTTTTGTTTTGTATTAGCACGCCTGTTACGCAGTACAGGGCAGGGCCTTAGGAGTTCACCTGGGCAGGGCAACCCAGTCGCTACCTTGAGGCTATATGTGGGGTGTGGGGGAGGGGTCCAAGAGGGAACAGTGTCCTTGCTGTGCTCTCTGCTGGTTTTCAGTCACTTCCCCCACTTCCCAGAATCAAATTGGACCCTTCTGGTGCTGATTCCTGGGTGGGTGAATTTGTGTACATTCTAGGATCCTGTGGGTCTCTCCAACGAACTCTCTTGTGAGGCTGGGAGTTTTTCTCACTGCCAGCTCGACCCCCACAGGTGTTTTCAGTCAGAGGCTTTGAGGCTTTATTTCCCTGTGCTGGAACCCTAGGTTGCCCTGTCTTGCTCCCTAGTTGTTCCTTCTGGTTTATCTGCCCATGAATGTGGGACTGCCCTGTCTGCAAGCCACCTGTTTTCTAGCCACTGCCTTGCCTTGAGTCCTCTCCACCCAGCTGCCCATCTCCACCGCTCCTACCAGTGTGGGTGAATGTTTCTTCTTTAACTCCCTTCCCTGGTTGTCAGACTTCCATACAGTTCAATTTTCTGTCAGTTCTGGTTGTTTTTTGTTTTTAAATTTGTTGTCCTTCTTTTGGTTGTGCGAGGAGGCACAGTGTGTCTACTTATGCTTCCATCTTGGCCAGAAGTTCTTTTCTGTATTTTATCTCATCCTTGCCTGTGGCTCTCCAAGCCTCTGACTCAAGTCCTGCCTGTGCTGCGGGATAGACTGCCTACATGTAACTGCCTACGATTTCCTCTAGGCACACAATATTCACCAGCTTCCAAAGGGAGAGCCAAGGGCTATCCTTTATTAGCATCTTCTTGCTCCTTTTCATTCTTTTGGGGTTTTCCCCCCACTTTTCTGGTTGGCGTTTTCCATGTTGAGATTTTTTATCGCTTCTTCCTTTTTGGACATCATTGCTCCTGGGCCTATCCTTGCTCTTAACTTCTTCCAATTCCTGCCTCATACTCCACTTGACACCTGCACCCACACACCTGCTCTCCCTTCCTCCTACTCTTGGGGTCCCCCTGGACCTTACACCCTGAGGGCCATTGGGAGTAGGAACTAGGAAGAGGGGGAGCCATAGCCTGGTCTAAGCTGTGCCTTTTAAATTAGAATGCACGTAGCTATCAAAATAGTTGGGTATAAGTGTATCTGTTATTTGTGTTGTGTTTGTCCTATTTGTTGTTGTGTTTCTTCCTTTCTTGATTTCTTTCTTTTTTTTTTTTTTTACAGGTTTTATTTGTTATTAGGGAAAGGGGAAATGAGGGATAGAGGGAGAGAAACATCAGTGTGGAAGGGAGACATCGATGGTTTCCTCTCACATGTCCCCAGCTGGAGACCTGGCCTGCAACCCAGGCATGTGCCCTGACTGGGAATCAAACTGGTGACTTTTCAGTTCACAGGCTGATGTTTAATCTACTGAGCCACACCAGCCATGCCTTTCTTGCTTTCTTTTGAATTGAATATTTTTAAAGTTCCATTTTATCTTACTAGTTTTGTTTCTCTCCTTTTCTTTCCTTTATTGATCATTCAAAGATGACAATTTTTACAGTGTAGCCTTAGAATCTCTGGGGTCCCTAAGACCCCATTATTTCCCTTTTAAGTCATACATTGTAAAATTTGCAAGAATGTAAAAACAGTGCTGCTCTTGTCACTAAACTCTTGAATATTATTTTCTTGAATATTATTTTTGAAAATTCAGCTTTTTAAAAAAATGTTTGTCAACCTAAGATTGGTCTTTTAACATGTATTATTTCTAAATGAATTAATGTGTACTTTAAAGACACTTAACAGTTTTAACTTGCAATGTAGTAAATGTTGGTAGACATAACCCAATATTTAAGATTATAATGGGGTCGTAAGACCAAAAAGTGAGAAATATGGCTCTAGATTCTATCATACAAAGACTTAACACAATCTACTTTTAAACATATTACTTTACCTTATAAGAGTATTCCTTTATTTCCCTCCTCTTAGCCTTTCCTTTGTGCTTTTGAGATGATATTGTATAATATTTATTTCTTCATGTTATAAATTGTACAATATACTATTTTTATTTTTGCCTTGATTAATCAGTTCTTAAAGAAATTAGGAGATAAAAATTTTGTATTTATTCACATGTTCCTTTTCTAGCATTCTTTCTTTTTCTCTAGATCCCAAACACTTGCCTTGTTTCATTTTTCTTCAGCTTAAAGAACATTGACCTTTTATTTTTAAAAAAAGATTTTATTTATTTTTAGATAGAGGGAAAAGGAGGGAGAAGGAGAGGGAGAGAAGTATCAATGTGTGGGTTCCTCTCCCGCACCCCCTACTGGGCACCTGGCTGGCAACCCAGGCATGTGTCCTGATTGGGAATCGAGCTGGTGACCTTTTGGTTCATAGGCCAGCACTCAATCCACTGAGCTACACCAGCCAGGGCTGAACTTTTCTTATAGTGTAAATCTGCTGATGAAAATTTGTCTATACTTTTATTTGGAAATATCTTTATTTTACCTTTATTTTTGAAAAATATTTTCACACTTCGACTTCCGGCAAGATGGAGGAATAGGTGGACGCACCGTACCTCCTCGTACAACCAAGATTAGAAAAACAATAATTTACTATCAGAATAACACCCAGATCCGGCAGAGGATTTATCTGAATGGAAGTCGGGCAGCCAAGAAGTTGAAGTAGACGCGTTCATCCGGACTGGTAGGAGAAGACGAGCCGGGCGGGCGCAGGGCTGGCTCGGGTTGGCGGGGCGCGGAGGTCGGGGGGAAAGTTTGGCACGAACTCGGCGCAAAAGCCATCCGGGGGCGCAAGAAGGCAGCGGTGATCCCTGAGTACGCAAGCTGCGGCTGGCAGACCCAGAGGGGTAGCGATTGTGGACCAGGGCAGAACTCGTGGCCCGGAAGCCCAGACAACGGTCTGAGTCCAGGAGAAAGGAACTATCACCATTGTTTTCTCCCGTCCCCGCTCCCGCTCCCACCCGCCCCCACATATAACGTCACAATCTAGTGACTGGTGAGCACCTAAGGCTCCGCCCCCCACTGTAACAAGAGCAACCAGACTGAAAAAAAAAAGGAGAGACAGGAGAAAAAAATATGTTTTCAACAGAGCAGATCAGTCCCCCAGGACTCATCCTTTTGAGCGACCAAGAATTAGCCAATCTATCAGATGCGCAGTTCAAAACACTGGTGATCAGAAAGCTCACGGAACTGGTTGATTTTGGGCACAATTTAGATGAAAGGATGCAGGTTACCATAAAAGAGATGCAGGAAGATACACGGAGGAGAGCCAATAGTGAAAGGAAGGAATATGAGTCTCAAAACAATACAGTGGACCAGAAGGAAGATAGAATCAACCAAGCAGGAGAGCAAGATGAAATAAGAATTCAAAAAATTGAGGAAAAGATTAAGAGCATCCAAGACACCTTTAAACGTTCCAATATCCGAATTATAGGGGTACCAGAATCGGAAGGGGAAAAGCAACAGATTGAGCACGTATTTGAACAAATAATAAAGGAGAACTTCCCCAATCTGGCAAAGGGAATAGTCTTCCAAGAAATCCAAGAAGCTCAGAGAGCCCCAAAGAAGTTGGACCCAAGAAGAAACACACCAAGGCACATCATAATTACATTAGCCAAGGTAAAAACGAAGAAGAGAATCCTAGAAGCAGCAAGAGATAAGGGGACAGTCACCTACAAAGGAGTTCCCATCAGACTGTCAGCTGATTTCTCCAAAGAGACCTTACAGGCAAGAAGGGGCTGGAAAGAAATATTCCAAGTCATGAAAGACAAGGACCTACATCCCAGATTGCTCTATCCAGCAAAGCTCTCATTTAGAATGGAAGGGCAGATAAAGTGCTTCTCAGCTAAGGTCAAGTTAAAGGAGTTCATCATCACCAAGCCCTTATTTTATGAAATGCTAAAGGGACTTATCTAAGAAAAGAAGATAAAGAAAAGACATGTATAGTAAAAGGACAGCAAACTCACAAATATTAACAACCACACCTAAAGCAAAACCAATAGAAACTAAGTAAACAATTAGAACAGGAACAGAACCACAGAAATGGAGGGCACATGGAGGGTTAGCAGCAGGGGGGTGGGAGGAGGAGAGAGGGGGAAAAGGTATAGAGAATAAGTAGCACAGAATGTAGGTTGAAAATAGATAGGGGGAGGGCAAGAATAGTACGGGAAATGTAGAAACTAAAGAACTCATAAGTATGACACATGGACATGAAGTAAAGGGGGGGAAGTGGGCGGGAGGGGGGTACAGGGTGGAGGGGAGAGAAGGGGGGAAATGGGACAACTGTAATAACATAATAAAATATACTAAAAAAATAAAAGAAAAGAAAAAGAAAAATATTTTCATTGCACTTAGTTTTTCTCCCTACTGCACTTTAAAAATGTTATTTCATTGTCTTTTGGCTAGCATTGCTTCGGATAAAAATTTAGTGATCATACCTTTTTTTAAAAATTGTGTCCATACAAATCCACCTAAATATTTTTCTCTTTGTCATTGGTTTTTAGGCATTTGCCACGTTTTTTTTTTTTTTTTTAATTTTGCTTCTGGGATTAGTGGGTTTGTATTTTGAATCTGGTTTGACCATGTTTTGACTTTTTTTTAAAGAAGTAATCAGGTTTGTTTTATTCTTTGTATCCAGTGAATTAACTGTGTAATTAAATAAATATTAAACTATAAAACAATTTTATAGATTCCATGTATAGGATATTATCTTTTCTGACCATTACTTCTTAACATATTTTTTCTTTCCTTAATACTTCCTCTCTTTGGTGTTTCAATTACACATTTTTATTAGATTGCTTAAGATTGCTCCTTGGGACTCTGTGCTTCTCTTCATTTTTCTGTTTCTGCTTAGTTTTGTTTTGTTTTTGCATTACCTTTAACTTTATTGATCTCTAAGTTTGTGGTATCTAATTTTTGAAAGTGTTATCTCATGTATTATTTATTTTAGATTATATTTTTCAACTCTAGAAGTTCTCTTTGGGTCTTTTTTAGACCTTCCATTTCTCTGTTGAGATTCCGTATTTATCAGCCTTCTTATGTCTATGTTTTCCTTTATACCGATGAATTACAGTATTTGTTTTAATGTTCTTGTCTGCCAGTTGTATCATTTCAGTTATTTCTGGATCTCTTTCTGTTGTCTGATTTGTTTTTCTGCCTGCTTCTTACCATGTCTGATATTTTATTGTAAGTTATGCTACTTTGAGTATAGATTTTTGTTGTCTTCCTGAGTAGGGCCTATATTTGAAGTTTTAATAATGCTGTTGTACGTTTTTAAAAATTTGATTTTCCAATTGTTGGTTGCATATAGAAATAGTTTTCTGTTTTGCTTTTTTACCTTGTACCCATTAAAACACGTTAATCAGGAGAGTTACATATTTTAGAAATGATGAATCTAGACTCTGGGTAGAGATGCATTAGGAAAGGACTAGGAGCAAAAGTAAAGAAACTCATTTGTAGTTTTTCAGTATTCTAGGTAGTAATTTGGATTAGGAATTGCTAGTAGAGCTAGAAAGAAGGTAATGGATTAGAAATTTATTTGGGAGGTTTAACAGTCATACTTGCAGCAGGAAACAAATGTCATATTCAGAATACGGATGACTCAACCATAGCTTAATTATGGACTACTTACAAAGATAATAAGGATGGGGTATGTAAGAACACAATAATGCACCACTCCATGTCCAATAACACCAGCTATTGCCTGCCACCCCTACACGCAGAAGACCTACCAGAAGTGACTTAGTGCATTTGGGCTGCTATAACAAAATACTGTAGGCTGGTGACTTTTAAACACCAGAAATTTATCACAGTTCTGGAGGCTAGAATATTCAAGATCAAGATGCTGGCAGATTTGGTGTGTGGTGAGAGCTTTCTTCCTCATTCATGGACATCTTTTTGCTGTGTTCTCATGTGGCAGATGAGCTCTCTAGGGTTTCTTTTGTAAGGATACTAATTTCAATCAAGGGCTCCACCTTCATGACCTAACTCACTCCCTAGAAGTTTCTACCTCCAAATACCTTCAAATTGGGGTTAGATTTTAGCATAAGAATTTTGGAGGAACACAACCATTTAGTCTATAGCAAGAAGATAGGGCTAATTTTTTTTAAAAAGATTTTATTTATTTATTTTTAGAGAGGGAAGGGAGGGAGATAGAGAGAGAAACATCAATGTGCGGTTGCTGGGGGTTATGGCCTGCAACCCAGGCATGTACCCTGGCTGGGAATTGAACCTGGGACACTTTGGTTCCCAGCCCGTGCTCAATCCACTGAGCTACGCCAGTCAGGATAGGGCTAATTTTAAAGAAGTGTTTGGGGGAACCCAGCCAGCCCAAGGTAACCTTAAGGGGAGAAAGCTGAGGAAATCATTTGTAGTGGGTTGAATTGTGTCATTATTTGGAGATAGTTCTTTGCAAATACAGGGTGGGCAATAGGTTTACCATTGTAATACAAATAAATAATACAATAATTAGTAGATAATAAACGCTTCATTTCACATACTCACAACTGTAAACCTACTTTTGCCCATCCGTGTGTGTGTGTGTGTGTGTGTATATCTACCTGTCTAACATGGGCTAACAGAGGCTGGCTATACTTAAGTGAAATGGTAGATCTAAAAAAGTCTGTTTGGTCCTGGCTGGTGTGGCTCAGTGGATTGAATGCCGGCCTGCAAACCAAAGGGTTGCCAGTTCGATTCTGAGTCAGGGTATATGCCTGGGTTGTGGACCACATCCCCAGCAGGGATGTGTGAGAGGCAACCACACGTTGATGTTTCTTTCTCTCCCTTTTCCCCTCTCTCCCCCTCTGTCTAAAAAATAAATGAATAAAATCTTAAAAAATAAATAAATAAAAAAGTCTGTTTATGGGAAAGGGAAACAAGGAATCTTGCCAGTTTTGGCTTGGATTTTGAATGAGAAAAATGTCTCCTAAAAATTTGTTATCGTAGGCTTGTTCTCACACAAAGAGTTTTAGTTGACATTTATTTCTTGGTTGATTCAGGAAATTTGTAGCTGAGAAATTTTCAGAGTGATTCCTGGTAATGCCCCTGGGGTAGCTAGCATTTAGCAGACTATCTCTGATGTGACCTGCTTTCATAGGAGTTCTACAGATAAAATCCCATTGAAGACCAGCTTACAACCTTAAATTACAAAACACAAACCTCCATGAGTAATGATCAACAGCTAACGGAATTAAATGCTCTGAGACTTCAGAAGATGGAGTTATTGAAACACTATCAAATAAATGTATTTAAATTAAAGAAATAAAATATAAAATTAAAAAAGGGCAATATACAATTAGACTGTGAAGAACTGAACACCACTGAGTAGAGAAGTAGTGGCCAGGAAGATAGAGCTATAGGTATTACCCATAGGAAACATAATCTCCATTTTCTCATGGGCATATGAAGCAGTTCTGGCTTTTGAGACCCAAGTAGAAGTCTGTTGACTGAGGGAATTCTTTTTTTGTTTGTTTGTTTCTTTCTTGGCTCTTTTTAAAATAATTTTTTTAAATAAAGATTTTATTTCTTTATTTTTAGAGAGAGGGGGAAAAGAGAAAGGGAGAGATATATTGTCTCCCAACTCGGGAACTGACCTGTAACCCAGGCATATGCTCTGAACAGGAATCGAACCAGCAACCTTTTGGTTCACAGACTGGTGCTCAGTCAGGGTCCCTGGCTCTTTTTCTGACATGAAGTCTTACCTGGTGAGGATTTGGAACAACTGAAACTCTGCTATGTTCTTTGGGGAATACAAAATGGTAAAAACTTCTTTGAAAGAACAGGTTAGCGCTTCCTTAAATACACACTTACATGTAGGAAGTACTTACATGTAGGAATTCCAACGACTAGGAATCCCATCCCTAGGTAGCTATCAAAGAAAAATGAAAACTGTTCACACATATCTTTACATGAATATTTATAAAGCAGCTTTATTAAAAATTGTTCAAAATGTCAAACAATCCAAAATGCTCTTTGGTAGGTAAATTTAAAAATTGTGGTACATGTAGGGTGTACTCAGTAATAAAAAGGAATGAATTAGAAAAAAATTGCAACAACACTGATGAATTTCAAATGTATTATGTGAAGTGAAAGAAGTCAGCTTTGAACATCTTACCTACTGTGTGATTCTACTTATATGACATTTTGGAAAAGGCAGAACTCGGAACACAGATAAGTGGTTATATGGAGTTGGTGGGAGAGGTGGTCTACAAAGGGACACTAGGAGATTTTTGAGGTCATGGAATGGTATTCTGTCTTTGTTCTGATGATGGTACACGACTGTGCTATACATCAAAAAGTACATTTTTTGCTATATGTAAATTATATTTCAATTAAAACAAAAGGAAATGAATAGGAGGAGTGTGATTATGGCATGTAGAGTAAACTTATTGGAGAAATTTGGTTATGAAGCGGAGTAACTGAAGAGGATGTGGGGGTCAACCGAGGGTTTCTTGTTTTTTAGACAAATAGTAGAGCAAAACTATATGTTAAAATGATCCATTTGAGAAGGAGAGTTTGAGGATATATGTATGAATGAAGAAACAACAGGAGGGGCCAAGGAAAGAGGATGACATTCAGTCAGCACATGTGGCAGTGTTGGTCTTTGCAAGGAAGTTTCCGTGTAAGAGAAGAATAAAGGAAAATATGCATGCAGCTTCCAGCTAAGTTTGACAGTGAGATGACTTCATTTTTCCCAGTGATGTGAATCAGTGATTTTGGCACAAAAAATGGGTTTGAAGAACAAGTAGAAGGCATGAAAAAAATTTTTTTTAAGATTTTATTTATTTTTAGAGAAGGGAAGGAAGGGAGAAAGAGAGGAAGAGAAATATCAATGTGTAGTTGTCACTTGAGTACCCCGTAGTGGAGACCTGGCCCACAAACCAGACATGTACCTTGACTGGGAATCAAACTGGCGACCCTTTGGTTCGCAGCCCAGCACTCAGTCCATTGAGCCACACCAGCTAGGGCTGAAAAGAATTCTTGCCCAATGGTGGAAGAGTGTTCTTTCTAAAGAGACCTTGTAGGATTTTCAGCTACTTAGAGTTTGTTTATGTTGATGATTATGAATTTGCCTTGACACACTGTGTTGTGTGAATCTTTCCTTTCTTCATAGATGATTAGCTGCTGGGTGTTGCCACCAAAAAAAAGGCAGGTAGTGAAATTCTCCCAGGACGGTGTTTTGTCTAGAGAGTATAATGGAGGAGGGAAGAAGGAGTTGAGGTTATTTGCAAAGGAGTAATTTATACTTTGGACCATGAAGGGAATTTAATCATTTGGAAGTGGTGTGGAGATCAATTAATTATTGCATATTCAAGTCTTTGACAAAGATGGCAGTCTCTACTTGGCTTATAATGGTCTCTTCATGTCTAATACATGCTTTCACATATTTGTTGAGTGAACACATCCATCCCTGTCTTTGAGGAAAAAGGGTTATATACCTATATAGTCTCACTTTTCTGTCAGTTCTTACTCTTTTACAGCGCCCTGGGTATAGCAGACTTTTACACTGTGAACGCTTTTGAGGGTAAGAATAGGCAGGCCTTCCTGTCCTCTGGCACATAGTGATCACTGAGTTAATATTCTCTTTTTTTAAGATTTTATTTATTTATTTTTAGAGAGAGGGGAAGGGGAGGAGAAAGAGGGAGAGAAACATCAATGTGTGGGTGCCTCTTGTGCACCCATTACTGGGGACCTGACCTACAACTCAGGCTTGTGCCCTGGCTGGGAATTGAACTGGTGACCCTTGTGTTCACAGGCCGGCACTCAGTCCAATGAGCCATACCAGCCAGGGCTAATATTATTTTTTTTTTTTGGAAGAATTTATTTAACCCAAACTGACAACATGCCAGGAAGTGAGATCTCAATGCTCCCTAAATTAGTATTTGTTGAATGGATGATCATGTGACCTCAGCTCGACGAGTCCTTTATGTTGTATTGAGATTGTCAAATTTCTTGGTTGTATTTCCCACTAAACTGTTAGCTTTAAAGGGATTAGAACTAAATTTTACTCATCCCTGAATTTTCAGTGCACGGCACACAACAGGTGATAAGTAAAGAAATTAGAGAACTTATTTTTCTTTCCTTCCCCTTCCCCTTCCCTTTCTCTTTCTTTTCCTTCCCTTTTTTAAAGATCTTACTTATTACTAGAGAAGGGAAGGGAGGGAGAGAAACATCAGTGTGTGGTTGCCTGTCACATGCCCCCTATTAGGGACCTGGCCAGCAACTCAGGCATGTACTCTGACTGTGAATTGAACTGTGATCATTTGGTTTGCAGGCTGGCATTCAATCCACTGAGCCATACCAGCCAGGGCAAGAATTTATTTTTCAAGGTAAAACAGGTGAAATCTTCTGTTTAGTTAACAGTTGGAATAGAATGCTTTCATTACTTACAAAATATTATTAGACCGAGTATGTGTTTTTATTTTTATTTATTTTTATAGAGAGAGGAAGGGAGGGAGAGAAACATTAATCGGTTACATCTGAGGCGCCCCAAACTGGGGACCTGGCCCAAAACCCAGACATGTGCTCTACCTGGGTCGAACTGGAGACCCTTCGGTTTGCTGGCTGGCACTCAGTTCACTGAGCCGTACCAGCCAGTGTGAGAATGTGTTTTCAGATGTACTCATCAAGTAGTTTTTATGTATGGCATGACCACTTCTATGTTGAATTTTTGTACATGTATTCTAACAAAGTTTGTTTGGGGATTTGTTTGCTAGGAGGAGGCGTCTCCCTACTCTTTGGTCAACATCTGCCTGAATGTGCTGATTACTAACCTGGAGAAATTGTGTTCTGAAAGACCTGATGGAACACTATGCCTTCCGGAGCATTGGAGTTTCCCTCAGGAATTAGCCGATCGATTCCTTGGGGTGATGACTTGGCAAGGTAATGATTAGGCTCCTTTATTGCGTACTCTTAGAGCACTCTTTATAATTTGAAAAGTACTTTCACCTGCAGTTCCTATTTTGTTTCTCACAATAACCTGGTGGGAGATAGAGAAATCATTCCTATTTTGTTTGTGTGGAGGCTGAGTCTCAGTCCCTCTGGGATCCCTTGGTGGAAATTGTCTTGCTTCTAGGCTTGTCCTGCTATTGCTTTGTTCAGTGAAGAGAGTGGAGAATTAAGTCAAGCCACCATTTAGCTATCTGCTCTCTAGCTGCTGAAATGCAGTTGCCTGTAGTTTTGCCTCCCATTCTTTTGATTGTGACCATGAGCCTTTAACTAATTTTTTTTAACCTACTATTTAGTGGGGTGTTCAAAGGGCTGCATTGAAAATTTTTTTATGCTCTCCAGAAGATGTTTATTGATATTAATGAGAAAGGGGAAGAGAAGAGAGAGAGAAAGGGGGGTGGGGAGAAAGAAACATTGATGTGAGCAAGAAACATCAATTGTCTGCCTCCCACACATGCCCCAACCAGGGATTGAACCCACAACCTTTTGCTATAGGGATGATGCTCCTACCAGGTGAGCTACCTGACCAGGGCAATAAATAATAATAATAAAAGAGTAAGCTATGTTTTTGTGTATTCCAACTGTAAGCCTACTTTTGCCCATCCCTGCATTATCAACTATCCAGTCAGTGTTCATTTTGACTGATTATCTTAAAACTTAACAAACCTTTGTTTGAATTAGTATCCATGTATTGTGATTGGTTGATAGACTTTTAAGCCTCTTTTAATCTACAGGCTTCCCCTCTATCTCTTGTATTATTTTGCCCCCCCAACACACACAGGCTGGCACAAGTAACACCCTTTTTGTATTACAAGATTGTTTATTACAAAATCATAAGCATGTAATTCTGTAACATAACAATATCACACTTAAGGACACCATATGACATTTTAGGTGAAATGTTCAAGTGAAAATTATCAATTATTTCACCCATAATATTTATTACCCTTCTAAGCACTCAAGCAGGCCTTACTTCTGCTGGACCCTGTATATGCGTGTGTGTTTCAAGATCTTTTTTAGAGCAGTTTCAGGATTATAACAAAATTGAGAGTGAGATACACAGACATTTCATTAATCTTACCTCACATATACATACCCTCCCCCAGTATCAACATCACTCATAGGAATGTTACATTTTTTACCAAGGATGACCTTACATTGACATATCATAGTCACCCAACGTCCATAATTAACCTTAGGGCTCATGCTTGGTGTTGTGCATTCTATGGGTTTGAACAAAATTATAATGACATGTATCTATCGTTCTAACTCAGAGTATTCCACTGCACTAAAACTCCTCTGTGCTCAGCCTATTCATCTCTCTCTCACATTCCTGCAACCACTGATCTTTATACAGTCCCCATAGTTTTGTGTAGTTGGAATTGTACAGTATGTAGCCTTTTCAGATTGGCTTCTTTGACTCAGTAATGCACATTTAAGGTTCTCCAGGTATTTTGTAGATTGATAACTCCTTGTAGTGCTGAATAAAAAAGTTCCTTGTTTGGATATACCACAATTTATTCAACTACTGAAAGATGTCTTCGTTATTTCCAAGTTTTGGCAATTATGAATAAAGTTACTATAAATATCTGTGTGTAGGTTTTTGTGTAGACATACGTTTTCAACTCCTTTGGGTAAAAAACAAGGAATGTGATTGCTAGATCATATGGTAAGAATATGTTTAGTTTTACAAGAAACTGCCAAACTATCTACCAAAATGAATGTACCATTTTGCATTCCCATTAGCAATATCTGAGAGTTACTTTTGCTCCATACCTTCCCCAGCTTTTGGTGCTGTCAGTGTACTGGATTTGTTTATTCTAATAGGCATGGAGTGATATCTTATTGTTGTAATTTGCATTTCCCTGATGACATGGTGTGGAGCATTTTCCATATGTCTATTTGCCAACTGTGTATCTTCTTTGGTGATGTGTTTGTTAGGGTCTTTGGTCCATTTTATAGTTGGGATATTTTGGTGTTGAATTATAAGAGTTCTTTGTATATTTTGGGTAAGTCCTTTATTAGATAGATCTTTTGCAATTATTTTCTCCCAGGCTGGCTTGTCTTCTAAATCTGTTGATGCTGTCTTTCATATAGCAGAAGTTTTTAATTTTAATGTAAAGACCAGCTTATCGGTTATTTCTTTCATGGATTATGTGTTTGGTGTTGTATCTATAAAGTCATCACTGCATTCAGGGTCATCTAGGTTTTCCTCCTATGTTATCTTCTAGGAGTTTTATAGTTTTATATTTGAGTTAATTTTTGTGAAGGTATAAGGTCTGTGTCTAGATCCATTTTTTATTAATGTGATGTTCAGTTATTCCAGCACCATTTGTTGAAGAAACTATTTTTGCTACACAGAATTGCCTTTGCTCCTTTTTCAAAGATCAGTTGACTATGTTTATGTAGCTATTTCTAGGCTTTCTGTTCTGTTCCATTGATGTGTTTTGTCTCTTATTTTTATTAGCACCACATTGTCTTGATCACTGTAGATTTATAATAAATCTTGAAGTAGGGTGTTGTCAGCCCTCAAACTTTGTTCTTTTCTTTTAATACCATGTGGCTATTTCTGGGTGTTTTGCCTTTCCATATGAACTTTAGAATCGGTTTCTTCCCTTTTTTTTGTTTTGTTTTGTTTTACTGTTTATTCTGTCACCTAGAATCAGTTTCTTGATATCTTCAAAATAACTTGCTGAGATTTTTATTGGGATTGCATTGAATCTGTAGATCAAGTTGGGGAAAACTGATATACTGACAATATTGAGTCTTCTGTTCATGAGCATAGAATATGTCTCTACTTATTTAGTTATAAGTTGTTTCATTAATCAGTGTTATATTTTCCTTGTAGCTCTTACACATATTTCATTAGATTGATACCTAAGTATTTCGTTGTTTTTTAGTGCTAATGTAAATATTATTATGTTTTAATTTAAAATTCCATTTTTCATTGTTGGTATATGGGAATACGATTGACTTTTGTATAGTAACCTTTTATCCTGCAACCTTGGTATAATCACTTATTAGTTCCAAGAGTTATTTTGAGATTCTTTTCAGATGTTCTTCATATATGATTTTGTCATCTGTGAACAAAGACCGTTTTATATCTTCCCTGATCTGTATCGTCTACTTCTGTTTCTTATTGCACTAGCAGTAACTTCAGTACCAAACATTTCACAAAGAAAGCCAAGCTGTTTCCCTGTATCAGAACTTGAGCCCCTCTCTTTATTTGGACTGACAGCTACTTTTGTCTTTCATATTTTTTAGGTTTCAGCTTAACTGTTACCTCATCAAACCGTACGGAGTGACAGAAGATTCATTTTTTAAGATTTTATTTATTCATTTTTAGAGAAAGGGGAAGAGAAGGAGACAGAGAGGGAGAGAAATACCAGTGTGTGGTTGCCTCTCTCACACCCCCTACTGGGGACCTGGCTGACCACCCAGGCGTGTTCCCTGACTGGGAATTGAACCTGCAACTCTTTGGTTTACAGGCCAGCACTCAATCACTGAGCTGCACCAGCCAGGGCTTTTTATTATTTAAAAAAATTTTTTAAATATTTATTTTTATAGAGGGGGGAGGGAAGGAGAAAGAGAGGGAGAGAAACATCTGTGTGTGACAGACACATTAATCAGTTGCCTCTCGCAGGCCCCAGCTGGACACCTGGTGGGCAACCCAGGCATATGCCCTCACTGGGAATCGAACTGGTGATCTATTCAGATAGCAGGCCGGCACTCACCCACTGAGCCACACCAGCCAGAGCTTGCTCTGTATTCTTTGTGTCTGTTGTATTCTCCCTCTAGAATGTGAATAAACTCCATGATGTCAGGAGCCATGTCTGTCTCATTCACCATTCATTCTTTTTTTTTTATTTATTTTATTTATTTTTAGAGAGAGGGAAAGGAAAGGAGAAAGAGGGGAGAGAAACATCAATGTGTGGTTGCTTCTCACATGCCCTGCACTGGGGGACTGGCCTGTAACCCAGGCATGTGCCCTGACTGAGAATTGAATTGGTGACCCTTTGGTTTGCAGCCAGGGCTCATTCACCATTCTTGGCATCTAGCATAGCACTTTGCATTCAGTGAACACTTTGATATTTGTTAAATAAATATATGAATGAAGGCACTAAGTTTCTTCTCAAAGCTGAAGTATAAGAGCTTCCTTCCTCCTATCTTGGTAGCTTAGCCCAATTCAAACCGTGAACCTGGGAATCAGCTTATATACTTTTTCCTTGGTCCTTTTCCTCCAGCCTATTCAGCCCTCTTGTTCTGTCAGCCTTAGTTTACATTTTTATCTCTGATTAAAATTATTAGTAATCTCTTGCTCAGTCTCACTCCCATTAAACACTGTCCTAATTCCTTTACATTGTAACATAATTGGTCTTTCTAAAAATATAATTATGACCATTCTTCTGCTTAAAATTTTAGAGTTGTTCCTAGAGTCTGAATTTTCTAGCTTTGTATATAGGCTTCATCTACCTTTTCCCTTCCTCTCGACTCATTTTCAGCTCTGCCTTCCCTTGGACACTGTTCCAGTAGTGCCATTTTGCTTTAGGGTTGTTCTGAATAATCTGTTTTATGCCTCCATGTCTTTGACATATTCTTCCACCCTTCACCTTCCTCTTGACAAAGTGATATTTAGTCTTCAAATCTTTACCGAAAGTTAATCTCATCTGTACTAATTCAATACCTGGTATGAATCACCACTACATATAATACACTATTGCCCTGGCTGGTGTGGCTCAGTGGATTGAGCACTGGCCTGCAGACTGAAAGGTTGGTGGTTTGATTCCTGATCAGGGCACATGCCTGTGTGTGGGCCAGGTCTCTAATTGGGGGCAGTAAGAGGCAGCCCAGTGAGACAGCCCATCAATGTTTCTTTCCCTCTCTTCCCCCTCTCTAAAAATAAATTTAAAAATATTCACAAAATTGACTATTATAATAATTTATTTACCTTACATGCATCCCTAGACTGAATTCCTTGTGGTTACAGGTTTCTACTTGTGTGCCCATTGTTTAACATGGGATCTCACATATAGAAGATGCTTAGTAAACCTTTTCTAAATGAAGTTTAGTATAACCCACCTATTTTATAGATGAGGAAAATGAGGCCCTGAGAGGTAAATGGCTTTGTCAAAGGCTATCCATTAATTTGCTTAAAAATAACCTACTTTATTTTGTTCTTTTTTCTTTGAACAAGATTGATACAGATAAAACTGAGCTCTGGAGTCCAAATGGCTTTGATTCTTGATTCTGACACATATTTGGGCCTTGAACAATTTACTCAACTTTTTTAAGCTTCAGTTTGCTCAGCTACATGCTGGTAATAGGAATAGTTTTTTTTGTTTTTTTTTATAGAGTTGTTGCAAACAGTAAATAATATCTGAGTAAAGCATTTAGAACAATGCTTGGCACAGAGTAAGCAGCAAATGTACTCATTGTTATTATTAGCATCCATCATAGTTCACTGGCCATGATGCCTCCTGGAAAAGGCATGAGATTTAATTATCACAAACTTGTTCTGGTTCTTTTGTAGGCAAGTTGACTGATAGAACAGCGAGCATTTTCCGAGGCCACCAAATGAAACTGAAGCTGGTCAATATTCAAAAAGCTAAAATCTCTACAACTGCTTTCATAAAAGCTTTCTGCCATCACAAACTCATTGAACTGGATGCTACTGCAGTGCGTGGTGACCTTGCAACCCCAGATATTATACATGGACTCTGCAGCAATAGCTGGATCCGGCAAACCTCCGGTGTCTCCTGTTGGACTTGACAAGCATCCCTCGAGATACGAGACCACTGTTCTTTCATCAGCTCACTGGTCTTCGTGTTTTAAGTGTTTTCAATGTTTATTTTCATAATGAAGACCTGGCTAATGTTTCTCGGTTACCAAAACTGGAAAGCTTGGATATCTCTAGTACTCTGGTCACTGACATCTCTGCACTACTTACCTGTAAGGATCGACTCAAATCTCTCACAATGCACTATATGAAATGCCTGACCATGACCAAACCACAAATTCTTGCAGTCATTAGAGAACTTAAATGTCTGCTTCACCTTGATATTTCTGATCACAGGGAACTCAAGTCAGATCTAGCTTTTCATTTGCTACAGCAGAAGGATATTCTACCTAATCTTGTATCGCTGGATATTTCGGGGGGCAGTTGCATCACCGATGGAGCTGTAGAACTGTTTATACGACAGCGGCCTACGATGCAGTTTGTGGGACTGTTTGCTACAGATGCTGGTCATTCTGACTTCTTTGCTACAAAACAAGGCTTGAGGGTTTGTTCTTATCTGAAATAAGTTTGTTTCATTTGTTTAGAACCTTTATTAAGTATCTGTTGTATGTCTGAATCTAGGTATGATGGTTCCAGAGACAGATAATAAGTCCTTGGGGAACATAACAATTATGGTGTTGCTGCTATGTGGTAGGTTGTAGAAATATAATCTTAAAAAAGATGCAGTCCTGGCCACCACGTGTTCTAGTCTAGCTTCGCAATGATACGGTGCATTCATTTATGTATCACCTCCTGTCTGCCATACATACTGTGCACGTTGTTTTCTATTTTAATCCTCCCATTTTACACTTGAGGGGATGGGAGCTCAGGGAGGTTAAGCTACTTATCCACAACCATAGAACCTTGGACTTGTACACAAGTCTTTGTGACTCTAAAACTTTTGTTCTTCACCTCTATTAACAGCTAAATATAATTAATAAGGTAGGTGATCAACATGGTTAGCACCATTTTTGGTGAATATATGACACAAAGCAATTTTAAAAGATTCTTAAGAAAAGTTTTGAATGTTGCTAGAATAAGTTTATAGCCTCTCATGGTGCTATTTTTAAAGTAGCATAATTTAAATATGTTCTAGAATATTTCTTTTTTAAAACAGTGGTTCTTTTCCTCAGTTGTACATTTTAATCACTTTGGAAGCTTTAAAATATACTGATACTTATGTACCACCCCCCAAAGATTCTGATTTAATATGTTTAGGATTTGGCCTGAGCATCAAGATTTTTATTTTATTTTATTTTTAATTAATTTATTTTTTATTGTATTTTTTTCCATTACCATTTAGTCCTCTTATACCACCCCCCATACACACTTCCCGCAATCACCACACTGTTGTCCATGTTCATGAGCCCATTTGGGAGTCAAGATTTTAAAAGGTTCCAGTAATTCTAATGTGCAGCCAAAGTGCAGAAGCACTGCCTAATTAAAATGAACCTTTTGTGATTATACCTTATGTAATGCTCCTTAGGATGAGAGAACAAAGTGATTTGTACTTATTAGTTGTTTTTACGTTTTATTCCTTTAATTTGAAAACAGCAATTGTTGTATTTTAAAGTCCTTTTAATTTTCTGGCTTCTCTAATGAAGGTGGAAGCCATCAGTTAGATATCATTAGACTTGAAATAGAGATATAATTTGAACTTTCAGTTAAGTATGTACAGTAGAGAATTGTTTATCAGAAATGTACATCTAGGCCGGTTTAAGATTAATAGCACAGTGATCCAAAAAGACCACAGTGATAAAAAAATAGATTTTAACACATAAACACTTGGTATATACAATAATATAGGACAAGTGCTGTAATGTAGTTAAGATACTAACTACTAAAGCAGGTACAACAACAGAAAAGGGGAAGTTTTGTTTCAGTAAACTTATCTGGAATACACGTCAGCATAGTTTATTTTGAAATTTTTCAATTATGCAGTATGTACAGTGTTGGATATTGGGGGATGGAGAGATCATAATCTTCCCATTACTAAGGAACTGTAAAGATCTTCATTCATAAAGGTCTTACTTAATTCAGCCTTATGTGGAGTGTAAGTTACTGTAAGTTTAAAAGGTGTGTTTCAGAAAACCTTTTGCTTAAAAGAAATGCATATCTTTCAAATTAGATGCAAAATATACTAAATATTTTTGTTGGGCTGATCAAAAGTTTGCTTACATTAAAATGGATAAAATTAAGTGTTAGTGAAAACTTTGAAACAGAACAAATATGTTAATTCTTGCACCCAAAATTAGAATGGGAAACATATATGTACTTAATTCCTTTAAAATGAGTGAATAAGCCCTGGCTGGTGTAGCTCAGTAGATTGAATGCAGGCCTGCAAAGCAAAGGGTCACTGGTTCGTTCCCAGTTAGCGCACATGCCTGGGTTGCAGGCCAGCTCTCCTCTGGGAGGCGTGCAAGAGGCAACCACACACTGATGCTTCTTTCCCTCTCTTTTTCTTTCCGTTACCCTCTCTCTAAAATAAATAAATTAATAAATAAAATAAGTGAAGAAGATACAAATTTTCAGTTACGAAATAAATCAAGGGATATAATACACAGCATAGAGAATACAATCAATAATATGGTAATAACTTTGTACTTTGTTACATGGTTTGTTTTGATCACTTCATTAGGTATATAAATGTTCAATAACTTGTATGCCTGAAACTAATATAATATTGTATGTTAACTATATTTTAATAGTTAAATTTTTTAAAAAATTAAATGAGCAGAAAGGACAGCCACCTAAATTAGCGTTTAAAAAGCCATGAAACATTGTCATTTGCTAGGAAATTCTCATTGATCCACTGGTGGGATGCAGCACATATCCCTTAGGAGGATTGTACTGTAGTGGCATTTCTAGGAAGCCAAGGAGAGAGAAGGATACAGTGGCTATCTAGTCTCCTGTTTGGTCTTTAAAAAAAAAAGAAAGATTTTATTTATTTTAGAGCAAGGGGAAGGGAGGGAGAAAGAAAGGGAGGGACGCATTGATCACACCCCCTGCCCCAATCAGGGACTGGCCCATGACCAGGAATTGAACCAGCAACCCTTGGGTTTGTGGGACAACACTCAACCTGCTGAGCCACACCAGCCCAGGGCTCTTCTGTTTGGTCTTGCTCTGGCTTATCCTTTGTTTCACTTCTTACATCATGGTGATCACAGAACCTTTTTTTCCTTTTTTTAATTGTATTTTTAATTAGACTTTTTCATTACCATTTCACCCCCTTATTCTCCCTACCCCTGTAGTCACCACCAAACTGTTGTCCATGTCTATGAATTGTTTTTCCTTTTTGCTCAAACCTTCTACCCCTTAACCCCCACTCCCCAGTTGTCCACCTAGAATATATCCTTTGTTCAGATTCTTAATAATGTGTGGGTCCTTGGGCAATTGATGTATCTGTATAATACTTTTTATCTATCTATCTGTCCATCTATCTATTCATCCATCCCTGTCCATTTGCTTTTTCCCATCACCATTTTTTCCCTCCCTCCCCCTGCAATCACTACACTGCTCTCCCTGTCCATGAGTGTCCTCTCTGTCTTCCCCCCCATCCCTCTTGCTCTGCCTCCCTTCTTCCCTCCCTCCCTCCTCTTTTTGCTCAGTCTTTCCGCCCTCCTATCCCTCAGCTTCACTAGACAACTGTCAGCCTGCTCTCTTTCTGTGAGTCTCTTTTGCTTGTTAGTTCATTTTATTCATTAACTTCCACATATGAGTGTATAATACTTTTAAAATTGTTTTGAAATAATTTTTATTTTTCTTTATTTTTTAAATATATTTTATTGATTGTGCTATTAGTTGTCCCATTTTTCCCCCTTCACTCCCCTCCACCCTGTACACTCCCTTCCCACCCACATTCCCCCCTTCAGTTCATGTCCATGTGTCATACTTATAAATTGTTTAGCTCCTACATTTCCGATACTATTCTTACCCTCATCCTATTTTCTACCTACCATCTATGCTTATTCTCTTTACCTTTTCCTTTTCCCCCTCTCTCCTCCTCCCACTCCACTGTTGCTAACCCTCCATGTGATCTCCATTTCTGTGGTTCTGTTCCTGTTCTCGTTGTTTGCTTAGTACATTTTTGTTTTATTTTAGGTGTGGTTGTTAATGATTGTGAGTTTGCTGTCATTTTACTGTACATGTTTTTTGTATCTTTCTTAGGTAAGTCCCTTTAACATTTCATATAATAAGGGCTTAGTGATGGTGAACTCCTTTAACTTGACCTTATCTGAGAAGCACTTTATCTGCCCTTCCATTCTAAATGAAAGCTTTGTTGGATAGGGTAATCTGGGGTGTAGGTCCTTGCCTTTCATGACTTGGAATACTTCTTTCCAGCCCCTTCTTGCCTGCAAGGTTTCTTTGGAGAAATCAGCTGACAGTCTGATGGGAACTCCTTTGTAGGTAGCTCTCTCCTTTCTCTTGCTGCTTTTAAGATTCTTTCCTTATATTTAATCTTGGCTAATGTAATTATTGAGTGCCTTGGTGTGTTCCTCCTTGGGTCCAACTTCTTTGGGACTCTCTGAGCTTCCTGGACTTCCTGGAAGTGTATTTCCTTTGCCACATTGAGGAAGTTCTCCTTTACTATTTGTTCCAGTAACTTTTCCACTTGTTGCTGTTCTTCTTCTCCTTCTGGTACCCCTATAATTCAGATGTTGGAACATTTAAAGATGTCCTGGAAGTTCCTGAGCCCTCTCATTTTTTTTGAATTCTTGTTTCTTCATTCTTTTCTGATTGGATGTTTCTTTCTTCCTTCTGGTCCACTCCATTGATTTGAGTCCCAGTTTTCTTCCCATCACTGTTGGTTCCCTCTACATTTTCCTTTATTTCACTTAGCGTAGCCTTCATTTTTTCATCTAATTTGTGACCAAATTCAATCAATTCTGTGAGTGTTCTGATTAGCAGTGTTTTGAACTGTGCATCTGATAGGTTGGCTATTTCTTTGTCACTTAGTTGTATTTTTTCTGGAGCTTTGATCTGTTCTTTCATTTGGGCCATTTTTTTTTTTTGTCTTGACATACCTGTTACGTAGTGAAGGGCGGAGACTTAGGTGTTCACCAGGGTGGGGCAACCAAGTCTCTGGGCTGTGACACTGTATGTGGGGCAGGGGTCCAAGAGGGAACAATGGTGCTTGTTCTGTTCTCTGCCATATTTCAGTCACTTCTCCTGCTTCCTCTGAGCAAATTGGGCCCTTCTGGTGCTGATTCCCACGGGGCGGGGGGGTTGTGTATGTTCAAGGACTCTGTTAGGCCTCTCCAACAAACTCTCCTGTGAGGGAGTTTCTCTGGGCGCCTCAACCCCCACAGGTGTTTTCAGTTGGTGTTTTGAGTCTTTATTTCCCAAGCTGGGACCCTGGATTGTGCGGTCTGGCCTGTTCCCCCTTTGTTTCGTCTGATTTATCTGCACGTGAATGTGGGACTGCCCAGTCCTCCAGCCACCTCTTGTGCTGCGTGCGCTCCTCCACAATCCTCTCTGGGTCCACTGCTGCCACCTTGTGCTCCTGGGGTGCCCCAGCCACCACTTTGCCTCGCCCCCTCTCTGCCAGGCCACCGGACTCTGCCCCTCCTACCGGTCTGGATGAATGTGTCTGCTTTAACTCCTTGGTTGTTGGACCTCCATACAGTTCAATTTTCTGCCAGTACTGGTTGTTTTTTGTTTCTAAATTGTCCTCCTTTTGATTGTGCGAGGAGGCACAACGTGTCTACCTACTCCTCCATCTTGGCCGGAAGTCTTAAAATAATTTTTAACTTGCAGATTACAAATTTGAAATATTTTGCCACATTTGTTTTATCATATCAGCTGTCCATATGCACAGTTTTTTTTTTTTTTAGAACAATTTGAGAGTAGGTTGCACATTATGCCCCAGGTACTTGGTGGGTTCTTCCAGTGTATTGATTTAGGTCTTCATATTTCTGAAAAGTTTTCCTTGATAATAGTTTTAAGTATTTGTTCATTTCTTGCCCAGGAACTTCCAAGTACATATATGTTGGATCTTTGTCTTCTTTCATATCAACACTCAATCTTACATCCTTTTTACTTACTTTTAAAATTGTTTTTGTTTCCTTGCATTTCTTCTTGTTAGTAAATTTTTATTTAAATCCTTCCTTGTAACTTAATTTTTATATTTAATATGATTTTTCTTTCTTGATTTAATGAGTCCATCATCTTTTTGTTTACATTTTTTTCATATCCCAAAATGCAAATTGAGAATATTTAATTCAGTTTAAACTGCTGTATTAACAATTTCCTTCTGATTTTTTGGTTTATAGGAAGAACTTTTTCAGCTGAAGTGTATAGATTGGCTTTTTAAAACATTCTCTTATAGGAGCTTTACATGGATTTGGTTTGAATCTTTTTATTTATTGGCATTCACTGGATTCCTAATTCAAAAGCACTCTCCTATCAATTTAGTGATTTGAGATTTCTTCAGTGGATGATGATGTTACTGGTCTTGGTGAAGTGAAGAAAGAATTATTTTTGTTTTCATTTTTCCAGGTCCTGAAATTCCCTTCATCCTTCTCTCCCTCTTTCCTTTTCCTTTCCCTTCCTCTTTCCTTTCCCTGTCATGTCTAGTTTTATTCACATTACTTGTTGATTTTATGGTTTGGATCAGGAGGGTAACTTTGACTTTTTTAAATTATTACTTCAGTGGTAGCCAGGAAGAGTTATATGAATATTAAATAAATAATAAACATCCCTAGCGGTGTGGCTCAGTGGATTGAGTGCCAGCATGTGAACCAAAAGGTCGCCACTTTGATTCCCAGTCAGGGCTCATGGCTGGGTTGCGGGACAGGTTCCTGGTTAGGGGTGAACCAATTGATGTTTCACACACAGATATTTCACTCCCTCTCTGTCTCCCTCCCATCCGTTCTCTCTAAAAATAAATAAATAAATATGTAAAAGAAACACATAAATAATAAGTAAAAATAATACTACCGGAAAAGGTCAACTCCTTTTTCATTGTAGTTATTTTATGTGGGCTTTTTGTCTTTTATTGTCTGTCCTATTGCGTACTTAGAAGACGTATGCATTCATGGTTACTGGTTATTTAAAAATTTATATGCTACTCATTATTCAGTTGAGGTGTTAACTGTAATATAGTTGTAGGCCCTATAGGAGATGGTATTTGTTTAAGACTGGCTTCTCCATTTAATTGGTTTGTTACACATAGCAGCATATTTCACCTCTCTGGACCCGTCTATCAAAATGAGGTTGAGGAGAACCCTTACTTAGAATTACGATTGAATGAGAGCAACTTTGCATAGTAGTACCTGGAAAAATTTAATTGAACACTTGAGGCCTCTAAAGCCTGTACTTGGAGATGAACAGTGAAACCTACTGGTAATGTCTTTGCTTTTCAGGTTGCTGGAGAAGCCAATATGATTCAGATTTCAGAAGCATTGAGCCAGTACAGAAACAGGTCTTGTTTTACGAAGGAAGCCCTCTACAGGCTCTTTACAGAGACATTTTCAATGCAGGTAACCATGCCTGCTGTTTTAAAGGTAAGTATACCTCAGAAAGGTAGTTTTTATTTTTTCTTCTTATTTGATTCCATTAAAGTTGTTCACTAGACACACTGAATATAGTAACTTGTGTGCCTCATTCTATAGTGAATCAAAATGCCCTCATAAGAGAAAGGAAAGCAGTATTAGGCTTAACTGCCAGATCATCTCATTTTGAGTATCTGAATCAACTTGAGTCATCCAGGGTTTGTTTTTGTTTTTGTTTTTTTGTTTTTGTTTTTGTTTTTTTTTTTTTCATTTTTAATTTTTATTCATTATCATTTATCCCCCCATACCCTCTTCACCTCCACCCACCCCTCTCCCCTTCACAAATCACCATACTGTTGTCTGTGTCCGTCAGTTGTTTTCCTTTTTTGCTTGAATCCTCTACACCTAGCCCATCCCCCAGTTTTTAAAATTCAGTTTGTGAAAGGGATAATAGGACCTTTGTACCATTTTGCTAAATAGGACTTAATTATCTGTAAACATGAATTCTCTGTGCCCTAAATGTTGTTTCTTATTTATTTACTCTGTAAAATCTAACATCTGGTTTTTCTAAAAGAAAGTGATAACAGTATCTCCAATAAGAACAGAACAAAATAACAATAATTGAAGGTAGCCAAATCTTCTATTTAAAGTATTTTGTGAATAAAGTAAAATTACCAGTATTGATAGGGTCAGACCTTGCTTTGGTTTGTGGAAGGGTGGATTTATTTTAAATATAATGGAAAGTATTAAGTGGTTTGGGAAAGAAAATTGCAATGACTTAAAATTAAATGAAATATGAAAGTAAAGTCTTAAAAGTCACTTTGTCTTTATTATTTGTAATTCTTTGCTGTTCTTTAAAAATTATGACTATTTTTGTAGCATGGGAGATTTAATTCATAACTTAAAAGCAGTACTATATAAAGAAAAAAGTCTGGACCTTTGTTTCCCATCTGTAACAAGATGCTCTAAAAGTTCTTTTCATATCTAAGAATCTGATTTTTTGAAGATTATGTTTATTTTGGTTTGTGCATATTTAAATTGCAGATAATGGTAATCTAATGAAATCCTAAGAGTAGTTTAGCAATCTAGAAAGAGTCATTTTCCACAGTAAAAGTAAGTATATCCCAGGTCTGTCTAGTTTTATTCACATTACTTGTTGATTTTATGGTTTGGATCAGGAGGGTAACTTTGACTTTTTTAAATTATTACTTCAGTGGTAGCCAGGAAGAGTTATATGAATATTAAATAAATAATAAACATCCCTAGCGGTGTGGCTCAGTGGATTGAGTGCCAGCATGTGAACCAAAAGGTCGCCACTTTGATTCCCAGTCAGGGCTCATGGCTGGGTTGCGGGACAGGTTCTGTCTGTAAGCTCCATGAATTCATGCAACTGTCAGGGTGAAGGTATCTTGTCTCTTAAAATCATGGCTATGTGAGTCTGTCATGTTTATTTTGTCTGTCTGTAAGCTCCATGAATTCATGCAGCTGTCAGGGTGAAGGTATCTTGTCTCTTAAAATCATGGCTATGTGAGTATCAGCAGACCTATGGCTGAGACCGGTAGGAATGATTATCCCTATTTGATAGACAAAACAGATCAATCATATTGTCCCTGAATGTTAGAGCAGGTGTGGTGTAAGTGTGACACAACACCTTCGTTTTACACTTAGGTTCTAGGTCTTCCACAACCTGTCTTCTAGTTAGCATTCTGCTGCTATGTTTTACCACTTTTCAAATTCAGATTTCTTCCTCCTCCATCTGCTTTTGTTCATTCCTATCTGAGACTCTTGCCTAATTGTGCTCTTGGAATTAAACTCTTTGATTTCATGCCAGAAATAATTTCTTCCTCTGTAACTACCTTAGGCAGCACTTTATTTATGCCGTTTTTATGGTGCTTTTTCCGGTTTTTTTTTCCCATGTTTTGACATCTTTCACAATGTTATTTGTGTATATACCTTATTTCTCTCACAAGGTTTTATGCTAAGGACTAGGGTTATAAGTGATTCATGTTTGTGTTCCATGTAGTGCTTATTGTAATGCCTTATATGATGTGAGCCTAAGTAAATGATTATGAAGTCACAGATGAGGAAATGGTGATCCAGAGAAGGCAAGTGACTTGCCTGAAGTCACACAGCTAGTTAATGGCTGCATTTGGATTAGAAGGTATTGCTGATGTTCTAAAAATAAATGCTGAGGATAGGGATAATCTGTTAGTCTCTGCCAATAAGCAAATACTTTTGCCAACTAACACAAGACAGTATAAAGAATGCTAATGTTGTCATAAGCCACTAAAAACAAGTTCATTTCCAGCTTGTGGCTCTAGGAATGAGGAACCATCCATTGGATTTGCCAGTGCAGTTCACAGCCAGTGCTTGTGCTCTCAACTTAACACGCCAGGGTCTGGCCAGGGGAATGCCTGTTCGTTTGTTGTCAGAGGTCACCTGTCTACTTTTCAAGGCTCTGAAAAATTTCCCCCATTACCAGCAGGTAATTTAAATTGAATACTTGACTCCGCTTTACTTCGGGACAAATATGTGAAAACTATGTATAATTTAGTTCTGAATTTTCATCTTAGCTAAGAGAGAGTGAAAAAACAAGAAAGAACAGATAAGGAATTTATGCTTATTGTAGAAAAATTAGGAAATATGGATAAGCAGTAAAGTTTAAATTTTTAAAATTTCTCAGAAACCAGTTACTCAGAAACATCTATTAACATTTTTGGTACATCCTTGTTGACTTTACATTATATGTAAAAATTAAATTGAATTGAGTCATAGATCTAAATATAAAGTTAAAACCATAAAACTAGAAGAAAACATAGAAAATATTTGTGACCTTGGAGTAGGCAAAGTTTTCTTAGGATAAAGAAACATACATCATAAAAGAAAAATAAATTAGAATTCAAAAAATTTATCTCAGACACATGAAAACATTTTAAAAAATGAAAAGGTAAGCCATAGGTTGGGGAAAATGTTCATTTTATGGGGTGGGGGAAAAGTAGGTTTATAATTGTGAGTACATGAAACAGAGTTTATTCTTATATCATTACTTACTAATTGTATTACTTTCCATACAAATAACTGTAAACCTGCTTTTGCCCCACCCTGTATATATGACAGAAGTCTTTTATCCAGAATATAAAGAACTTTTAATTCAATAACAAAGACACACCAATTTGTAGAAAGGCCAAAAGATTTGAAAAGACATTTCACCAAAGGAGATATGCAGGTGACAAATTAGCACATGAAAAGTTTCTTATTATCTTCAGTTATTAGGGAAATGCAGACTAAAACCACAATAAGTTATTACTACACAATCCCTAGATTGGTTGAAATTAAAAGACTGACAATACAAAGTGTTGGCAAGGATATGGAGCATCTGAAATTCTTATATAATGATGTTAAGAATGTAAAATGATACAACTACCAGTTCAACAGTATTATAGTTTCTTTAAAAGTTAGACATACCTTTCCCTACTACCCAGTCATTCTATTCATGGAGAAATGAAAACATATGTCCATAAAAACACTTGTACACAGCTGTTTGTAATATTTTTATTCATAATCACCCTAACCTAAAAACTTACCAAATGTTCAACAACAGGTGAATAGATAAACAGATTGTGATATATTCACGTAAGGAAATACTATTTGGCACTACAAAGGAATGAAGTATTGATTGAAGTATATGAATGATTATCAAAAACATTATATGCTGAGCAAAAATAAGCCAGACACAAAGAGTAGATACTATATGATTCCATTTATGTGGAAACTTAGAACAGACTAACATGTGATAACAGTGTAATTTTCTGGGGCAAAGGTTTGCAAGGTCTGGATTGATTAGAAGGGGCAAAGTGAAACTCTTTGGGGTGATACAGGTTTTTTCTTGATTGTGGTGGTTGTGGGTAGAGGTTAGTGGTTACACAGCTGTATGAATGTATCAAACTAATTGAAGTGTGTACTTAAACTGGAAATTGATTTTGTTTTCTGTTTTTAAAGATTTTGTTTATTTTTACAGAGAGGGGGAGGGGGAGAAAAAGGGAGAGACATGGATGTGTGAAAGAAACATGGATATGTGAAAGAAATGCCTCTTGCATGGATTTACTTGGAACTAATTTTCTTTATTTCCTTAAAGTTACAGAAGAATTGTCTTCTTTCCTTAACCAACTCCAGGATTCTTGTGGATGTTCCATTTGACAGGCAAGAAGAAAACTTGGTCATTTTATTTTGGGGTGTTGCCCAGTGTTACTCTGAGCATTGTTGGCTTTTGGGTTATTAGCTTAGCAAAAGTCTGATTAAGGCTGGGATAAAGAAAGTGCCTGGGGAGAATGCTCTGTTGAGCCTCTTCCACTGAGGTGATTAGAAGTAACCTGCCTATAAATGTTGTTTCCCAAAATGTGATTCCAGTTCAGGGCTCCAGAATAGTAAGACCAGGGGCTCCGGAGAGTTAAACATACTCCAATTCAAGTTCTAGCCCTTTTATTATCTTTGTGGTAAGTATTATTATTTGTAAAATAGTAACTTATGAGGATTAGATACAGTGATGTTTATAAAAGTATTTAAAACAGTGTCCAGCCTAAGAAGTACAAGCTGTCCTGAACATTAGTCATTATTTTCATTATTTTATTGATAATAATCTTTAAAAATCCTCACCCTAGACTCTAGAGGGATTACTCTTCAGGTCTTTGTAATCTCCCAGATTCATGAGTTAAAAAACATTTATGATAGTTGCTGCCAACATCAGGAAAATTAAGCACAGGCTGGCATGAGCAATGTGATTTATGGGTGATGGTGTAGGCTAAGCCATTCTCACATCTAATGGAAATGTGTATTTAAAATTGGAGTTGACTTTTTAAAATACAATGGGGAAGGTGGTCCTTCTCATTTAAAAAACATCTCTTTCTACCTTCTCTTGAAAACATCCTTCTCAACCTCATCTTTGTTCCTACATAGCAGGGATCAGAGCTGAGTAACAGCTGCCCCTGTAACAGAGTGTGGATTCTCTCTAGCTAATTGATTTGTTTGCTGTAGTTCAGATTATAGTTTACTATCTCTCAGGAACCTCTTTTCTTTCTTTTTTTTTTTAAAAGATTTTATGTATTTATTTTCAGAGAGAGAAGGGAGGGAGAGAGAGAGACAGAGAGACAGAGACAGAGACATCAATGTGCAGTTGCTGGGGGTCATGGCCTACAACCCAGGCACGTACCCTGACACTTTGGTTCACAGCCCTTGCTCAATCCACTGAGCTACGCCAGCCAGGGCGTAGGAACCTTTTCTTTTTCAGACCAATCATAATAGAAACTAAATGCTAAAAAAAAGAACTTTCTTAAATCTGTCCATCTGTCTTTGAATCCTGTGCAGTTTGTTCACACTCTCACTTGCACATCTCCTCTTCCCCTTCTGATCTCTTTCTACCAATTGCTTTTGGTTTTCATAGGTGAGGTTTTAGGAGTTGAGACTACTTTTGTTACAGAATTTGTTGGGGTTGGCCAAGTGATTCCTCCATTCCTCGTATACAGTTTTACAAGTTTCATTGTGAGAAAAAAATACTGCTTTTCAGGTTTGATGCTGCCAAATTTGTTATGAGGTGGCTCTGTAAGCATGAAAACCCCAAGATGCAAACGATGGCAGTGAGCATCACCTCCATTCTAGCCCTGCAGGTATGTGATTGCTAAAGGCAAGATCTGTCTTCCCTTAGTCGAGCCTTGATGAAGATCTGATATTTCACCGTCAGCTTTTTGTTTGCTTATAGCTTTCACCTGAGCAAGCAGCACAACTTAAAGAAGAACTCTTCATGGCAGTTAAGGTAGGTTGGTTGTCACTTTTATAACTTTTTTTGTTAATGAAAGTAATTTATGAACATAGTTTAAAAATCAAATCATTTAGGCCTAAAAAATGAAAAACCTGTAAGACCTGCTCCCCAGAAGAAGTTACTCTGTACTGTTAATAGCTGTTTCTTGTGGTGTTTACCTCCACATTTCTAAATATGTGTTTATTTATTTTTTTTAAGATTTTATTTATTTATTTTAGAGAGGGGAGGGAGGGAGAAAGAGAGAGAGAGAGAGAAACATCAATGTGCGGTTGCTGGGGGCTGTGGCCTGCAACCCAGGCATGTGCCCTGACTGGGAATCGAACCTGCGATGCTTTGGTTCGCAGCCCGAGCTCAATCCACTGAGCTACGCCAGCCAGGGCTAAATATGTGTTTATTTAGTAATGACAACTTTTAAAATTTTCTCAAATTCTTGGTTTATTGGTTTTAGATGTTATCTAGTGATTCTGCTGCTATGGTAAAGGACTTAGCTCTCCTGCATATCTCTACAAATTATCTCCTCCCCAGCTACAATAAACATATCACAATATTAATCAGTAGTGTTTATATTATGATTATTCTAATGTTGCTCACTAAAACGTGTATGTCATTTTATTTTGCACTTATTTTAAAATAAGGCTTGAGCCTTTTTTTTTTTTTTAAAGAATTGTAGTTCCACCCTGACTGATGTCGCTCAGTTGGTTGGTTGAGTGCTGGCCTGTGAAATGAAAGGTCACCGGTTCGGTTCCCAGTCAGGACACATACCTGGGTTGTAGACCAGATCCCAGATGCCTGATTGGGAGCGTATGAGAGGCAACCAATCAGTGTTTCTCTCACACATCAATGTTTCTCTCCCTCTCTTTCTCCCTTCCCCTCTCCCTAAAAAAAATAAAGTCTTAAAAAAAAAAAGAATTGTAGTTCTTGGGAACCATCTATTCATGGCTTTTGTGTTTTTCTTTTGGGTTGTTGGCTTTTTCCTAATATATAGAATATTTCTTTATATATTAAGGAAGTAAACCTTTGACTATGATATGTGATACATGCATTTTTCTTCAGTTGGCTGTTTGTTTTTATTTTTGATGGCATGTTTTGCTATAAAATAATTTAAAAATGTTTATGTGGTTGAAATTATTCTTTTATGCCTCTGGAATTGATAGCATACTTTATTTTTAAAAAGACCACATGTTTTTTATCTATAGTTTCTTCTTTAAGTATATTTTATTGATTATTCTGTTAGTTATCCCATTTTTCTCCCCTTTATCCCCCTCCACCCTGTATCCCCCTTCCCTCCAGCATTCCCCCCACCTTAGTTCATGTCCATGGATCATACATATAAGTTCTTTGGCTTCTCTATTTCCTATACTGTTCTTAACCTCCCCATCTGTTTTGTACCTACCAATTATGGGGGGAGAAAGAGACAGAGAGAAACATCAGTGTATGAGAGATACATCATTTGGTTACCTCTTGTATGCCTCCATCTGGGGACCCACAACCCAGGCATGTGTCCTGACTGAGAATCGAACCTACAACCTTGTAGTTTGCGAGCCAGCACTCAGTGCACTGAACCACACCAGCCAGGGCTTGATATATTTTAATGAGAAGGAAAGCAGAGAAATAAAAGATACTTTATAGGGGCCAGTAGTTTTTTTCCAAGATGGGTTACACAGTAAGACATGTTTTATGATTGTGGGACTCATTTTGAAAAGAGGGAACAATTGATGGCATAGGGAAGACAGAAGGAAATAATTTTGGTGCCAAATCTTTATGTGTGTACAGGAATTGTATATAGAGCAGAAGAAAAGATGTCTTTTGATTAGAGCAGAAAGGAAGTCCGAGTACATTGATGCAAGTACAGGTAGTTTGGTAGATACTGGGAAGAATAGCTATAGTTCTCAGTGAAAAATTAGATGAAGTGATCAAATGAGAGGGGTAAACAGATAGGGATTGAAGTTTGAGGAGAGAGAATTATGAAATAGTATATTCTTTAGAGCATACTTATTGAGAAATGCAGTAGGATTGCAGGTACAGTTAAATGCCCTTTTAAAATTTTGGGAGTAATAATGAAAGTGACTCAAGTACAGTGATTTTAATATTCAGATGTTTGGGGGGTGGGGCACGAAGCAGGATTTAACTGAGGTAGGAGTTTTGCCAAGATGATGTGAGGGAAGAACACTGAAGTTGCTGAGAATGGTAATAGGGATAGAGATCGAGATGGAGAGATAAAGATCCTGATATTGATAGAGAGCAAGAACTGAAAGTGACACGGAGGGAAGGATAGCACTGTAGTTTTTGGAGAAACAGTTTGAGGTAGTTCAGGCTTTAAATGAGAAGAAACCAGATTTTCATCCGTGAGCCATAAGACCTTAGATAATTTACTTATCCCCTTCGTGCCTCACATTCTTCATTGGAAAACTGGTATCATCTGAAAAGCAGGCATCTTTCATGGAGTCATGCTGTATTTCAGTTATTTTGAGTATCATTAAGATAAAATACATAAAGTATCTAAGCACGGGCTTGGCTGTAAGTCATTACTTTCAGGGTCAGCCTCACTCGTGCTCCCTCCCTTGTCTTGCTGTCATTCACCCTGTTGTCTGGGTGAATGTGACCAGTGTTGTGTGCCTCACTTATATTCTCTTGGATCCCACAGCTGTATTTTTGCAGTGAACTTGGTTGGTACATTCCATTCTGGTTGGGTAAAACATTTCAGATGTCCCATTCCTTCTGAAAACAGACATTCTGATTTGTTTAGTGCTATTATATTTTATGTATCTTTTCATTAGCTTGTTATTTGAAAAGGGCTGTATTTTTTTCCCTTCCCACTAACAGTTTAATATGCTTGAAAGAAAGCACAAATACTACCTTAACTCTATCCAGAAATATTCTGACCTGAAATGGTGTGTTGGAATAACTGTTGCCAGTGGTTTCTTCAAACTGTTAGGACATAATGGCTATATTAGTGTTATCCTCTAGCCTTTATGTGTTTCCTTCAGAGCACTTACCAAAACTTAAAATTATTTTATTTAGCTAAGAAAAACCAACTATTTTTTTATCTCTCTTACCTGAATAAGTGTCTGACTTCCAGAAGGTGATAACTAGACATTCTAAATAAATGAGTTCATGGAAAGCTGACATGTACTTGACTATGAGGTTTATTAACAAACACCAAGAACCAGACTTAAGTGCTTATTAAACTTTATTTTTTTCATTTCATCTTCATAAAAACCCTAGGAGATAGATGTAACTTATAGAGAGAAATGGATCACAAAATATTAGGTAGAAGAACTTGAATTTAGAACCCAGGTTTGATCTAAACTTTTTCTTACCTGCTGCTTTCCTTATACTGGAATTGAGTTGGTCATTATGTCTAACTCCGTCTCTTTGTTTATAGGAGCTTCTAGCAATAGTAAAACAAAAGACTACGGAGAATTTAGATGATGTCACCTTCTTGTTTACTTTGAAAGCACTTTGGAATCTTACAGATGAGTCTCCAGCTGCCTGCAAACACTTTATTGAAAATCAGGGATTGGCAATCTTCATCCAAGTCTTGGAGGTGGGAATTCAGGATTGAGTTTATGTATAAAAGTCATTTTCTTCATGATAAAGTAACCTGCATATTCTTTTGACAGACTTTTTCAGAGTCAGCAATACAAAGCAAAGTACTTGGTCTTTTGGTAAGGTTTTGTTTTGAGTTAATTCTAATCACTAAAAATTAATTCTAATTACTAAAAATCAGAAAACTAACACTTATATAGTACCTACTATATGCTGGGCACTTTTGTAAGCAATTGACATGCATTAACTTGTTTAATCTTCATGTTATCACTCTAAAGTAAATATCATTATATATCAGTCATCTATTGCTATGAACAGACTATGGCTTAAAACAGCAGCCATTTTATTTAGTTATGAATCTGTGGGTCAGCAGCTTGGATTCAGTTCAGTGGTGTGGTGGTGCTGATCTCATGTGGAGTTACTTGTGGAGCTGCAGTCATCTGACGGCTCAGCTAGGACGAGATGTGAATGAGGCACAGCTATCACTTTGACTGCAGCCTTGTGACAGTTCAGGGTAGAGGACCCATATAAGCCATGCCTGGGCTCTTGACCCACAGAAACTAAGAGACAAAAATGTGCGTATGTTTTAAGCCACTGGTTTTGTCACACAGCATAGAAAATGAATACAGTGTATAAAATAAAGAAAATACTACCTGCCTTTCATTGTTACTGTTAAACTTCAAGCTAATATAATATATAGTAGGCCCCCAGGAATGTTAAGTATTTGAGTCAGGCCTGGATTTATATCCTAGTTCAATGTGAAACAGACAAGTTAGTCTGAGTGTCATATTTTTTTATACGACTATTTTAAAGATGAAATAAGGTAGATTAAAAAAGACATTTTCGTCTGTGTGGTACAGTGCCTGGCACTTAGTAAGTGCTTACTGACTGATTTGTTATTGCTGAGCATCCTATGCAGGGGTGGGATTGCGGGTGTTAGGCTAAATGAGAGGCAGGGCAGGACCGAGTGTCATGAATGTATCTGAGCTGAGCAATAGGAGAGTGGGAGGAGCCAGTTCCTGATTCTCTGTCTTTGCTGTTTCTGTTCTCTGCTCCATTTGACCCGTAGAACAATGTTGCTGAAGTCAGAGAGCTCTCTGCCAAGCTGGTGACCAAAGATGTGGTGAAGCATGTTAGCATCTTGCTCCATAGCAAAGAAATGGAAGTGAGCTATCTTGCTGCAGGCATCATAGCCCACCTGACATCTGACAAACAGCCCTGGATGTCCTGTGACCTTCAGAGGAGTGCTCTTCTCCAAGATCTGGTACAAGAGCTGTTCTTCTTTATAGAACCCAGCATAATCTCCGGAGAAAACCTGTTCTTCTAGATCACAAGAGTGTTAGAAACATGTATCATTGTAGAAAGTGGGAAACACAGGAAAGTATAAAAAACATTGTAAATCACCCATATCCTCCCCTTCAAAGCTAACCTCTATTAACATTTTTTTTTGCATTTCTTCTGATAGTTTTCTTTCTTTTTAAAAATCTTCATTGTATTTTTTCTATTACCATATATTTTTCTTTTATAAAAAGGTTATGTATGCGAGTATTGTATATGGCTTATTCCAGTTCTCTTTCCCACATTCAGGTCTTTTTAAAGCTATTTCTTTTGGTATTTATCTCTAACATATGTTCCATATCTCTAACATGTGTTTCTCCTTTTAAAAATTTTTTAAATTTATTTTTTAGAGAGAAGGAAAGGGAGGAAGAAGGAGAGGGAGAGACATACCAATGTGTAAGAGAAACACTAATCAGTTGCCTCTTGCACACCCCCCGCCAGGGTCCTGGCCTGCAGCCCAAGCATGTGCCCTAACTGGGATTCCAACCAGCGACCTTTTAGTTTGCAGGCAGGCGCTCAGTCCACTGAGCCACACTAGCCAGGGCTTTATATCTGCTGTATTGTTGGCATCCCAGGATATTCCTTTACTATCATCCTGGGGAATTTTTTTTAAAAAAATTAATGATTGATTTTAGAGAGAGAAAAAAAAAACATTGATTTGTTGTTCCACTTGTTTATGTATTTTTTTGGTTTCCTGAATGTGCCCTGACCAGGAATTGAACTTGTAACTTTGTTTGTGGGACAGTGCTCTAATTGAATTACGCACCCAGGGCCTGGGGATTCCTTTTGCCTCTCTTGTATTGGATTTCCTGTTTCTTGGGTTGCATGCCTTTCTGTTTTTTGGTATATTCCCTCATTTTGTTGGATCATAGTTTTAGTAGCTTCCTATGAAGAGATGAGTGAAAGAGAAAATTTGAGATCTTATCTTTTTAAAAACATCTTCACATTTAGTTGATCCAATGGCAGAGTATAGAATTTTAGTTTTGAGATATTTTCCCTTCCACATTTATAAGTCATTGCTGTGTTATCTTCTACTTCTCAGTATCACTGTTGAGAAGTCCCTTGCCATTTTCCTTTGGAAGCTTTAAGATCTTTGTTCTTGGTGTTTGGAAATCACAGTGATACACCTTGTTGTGGGTATATTTTCATCTGTTATGTTTGACTACTTACATCTCTGGGAGCTTATTTTCTTCAATTCTGGGAAATTTCTGCCTTCCTCCCCTATTCCTCTCTTCCACTCCTTTTTTTGGGGATGTTGGCCCTACCAGACTCATCTTTTCTTATCTACTCCCTCATCTGTCTATTTTTATCCTTTTCAATTTCTATTGCATTTTCGATATTTTTTTATTTCCAAGAGCAGCCCCTATTAGCTCTTCAAAGATATTCATGATAGTTTGGGGGTTTAGATTTTCTCTTCTTCCAAGGTCCCTGTTTCCTTTAGGTTGCTTCCCCCTCTATTTTTGTACCTATATGTTATAGATTTTCTTAAAGTGTGTGGTGATCCTCGGCTATTCAGAGGCTGTGTGCCTATGGATAGAACTTGTAAACTGTGGGCTTCACTGCAGAGTGACCTGGATTAGTTGTGCCTCAGTGTCAGTGTCATTAGATCTTTTGTCCTGAACTAGTTAGGGTTTATCTGAAAAAGAATCTTCTGTTCTCCTGATTAAAAACTATAAGCTTGACTGCTAACAGTCTGAACGCCCACAAGAGGAAAAGAATTGAGGGCAGGGTGGTCTCAGCATTTTGTATTTATGGGGTTGGCCAAAAAGTTAGTCTGGTTTTAAAGTAAAACTGAAAGACTTTTTCACCAATAACTTCATTAAACAACGTATTCACTGTTCCACTGCCTTCTGTCATCTCTCAGGCAACTTCTTAATTCCCTAATGCTGTCTTCCCAAGACTTTTTATCTTTTTTGAGCAATGAATTGTTGGAAATTCCTTTTGCAGTCTTCCAGGGAATTGAAATTTTTTCCATTAAGAAAATTTTGTAAAGACTGAAACAAATGGAAATCCGAAGGTGCAATGTCTGGTGAATATGGTGGATGAACCAGAACTTCCCTGTCAAGCTGTAACAGTTTTTGCCTGGTCATCAAAGAAATATAGTCTTTCATTATCCTGATGGAAGATTATGCATTTTTTTTTCTGTTGACTAATTCCAACACTTTTTGTCAAGTGCTACTTAAGGTTGGTCTAATTGGGAGCAGTACTTGTTGGAATTAATCATTTGGTTTTCTGGAAGGAGCTCATAATATAGGACTCCCTTCCAATCCCACCATATACATAACATCACCTTCTTTGTAATGAAAGCTGGCCTTAGGTGTGGTTGGTGGTGGTTCATTTCACTTGCCTCATGATCTCTTCCATTCCACATTATTGTAAAGTATCTACTTTTCATTGTCGTCACAATTTGTTTTAAAAATGGAACATTTTCATTTTTAAATGTTCAAATGCAGTCAAGGTTTTTTTCTGTTATGTGGAACCCAAACATCAAAGCAATTAATATAACCAAGCTGCTGCAATTGATATTCAGCCCTTGATTTGGATATTTTGAGTATGTCAGCTATCTCCCGTGTGGTATAACATTGATTGTTCTCAGTTAATATCTCGATTTGATTGCTATCAACCTCAAGTGGTGCCTGACCGTGGACCATTGTCCAGTGAGAAATCTCCAGCATGAAATTTTGTAAACCACCTTTGATGCATTTAGTCAGTCACAGCATGTTCTCCATACACTGCACAAATCTATTTTTGCATTTTTACCTTTTAAAAAAATATTTTTTATTTATTTTTTTATTTTTTAAAGATCTGATTTTTTTAAAAGATTTTATTTATTTATTTTAGAGAGATGGGGAAGGGAGGGAGAAAAAGAGGGATTGAAACATCGATGTGTGGTTGCCTCTAGCACACCCCATACAGGGGATATGGCTTGCAACCCAGGCATGTGCCCTGACTGGGAATCAAACCAGCGATGCTTTGGTTCACAGGCCTGCGCTCAATCCACTGAGCTACACCAGCCAGGGCAGATTTTATTTATTTTTAAAGGGAGGGAGAAAGAGAGAGAAACAAACATCAGTTTGTTTCAACATGTATCAGTTGCCTCTCACATACCTCCATCCCCCAACCCCCAGCTGGGGACTTGGCCCACAATCCAGGGAATCAAACTGGTGACATTTTGGTTTATGAAACGATACCCAACCCACTAAGCCACACCAGTCAGGGTGTTTTTACCTTTCTTGCAATAATAAAGCATAATATGTCAAAAATGTTGGTTATTTTCTTTTATATTCTATATGAAAATAGCTATACAAAAATTCACTAATTTTGGTTGTTTTTTTTAAAAATATAAACTGATATGATAGCTGTCACAATACAATCTAACAAAATTACTTCGAATGAAGTTAAAGACAATAAAGTTAAAATTAAATGCTATTAGAGCCATCTTATAGGAAAAACACAACAAGCTTTTTGGCAAACCCAATAGATTGTCACTCCAGCCTTCTGTTTTTACCATGGTTCTTCCATCCCCCAGTTGTTCATGCGGTTGCCCAGTATACACAGGAGGATGAGAGATAAGATCTGGGAGTCTTGATTCTTTGATACTTTCAACCAATCCTCTTATTTTTGACCCCACCTTTAATCTCTCAGTTCCTGGTGTGCCACCTTTTTAAGTCTCTTGCAGGGGGGCGGGGGGGGGGGTGTCTGTTCAAATTGGAAGTATTATTCTGTATGGAATTATGGATTTAGGAAAATAGTGATTGCATGCTCAGTTCTGCATCTTTAAAGAAAGCCCCCTCCCCTTTTTGTTTACTTTATCTGCTGGGGATTTTTTTATTGTTTATGCTATTACAGTTTTCTCACTTTCCCCTCCTTTGCCCTGCCCCAGCCCTGCCGCTACTTCCATAATCAGTCCCTCACCATTGTCCATGTCCATGGGTCTTTCATATATCTTCTTTGACTAATCCCTTCACCTTCTTTTAATCAGCCCTCCTATCCCCTCCCTACTTACAGCTGTCAGTCTGTTCCATGATTCTATGTTTCTGGTTATATTTTGCTCACTTTATTTTGTTCATTAGATTCTTCTTATAAGTGAGGTCATGTGGTATTTGTTTTTCACCGACTGGCTCATTTCACTTAGCATAATAGTCTCCAGTTCCATCCATGCTGTCCAGAAGCCCCTTTTTATTTCTTTGTTTTCCATATGATTTTGTTCATGTTCTCTCTCTATATAATGGTTTACCTAAATAATATTTTGGCCAGAAGATGTACCTAAGTTAGGGTAATTATTTCTGTATTTTGAAATTTTATGTTGTTTCATATATATATAATTATACATGAAACAGCTTATCATAACCTTTTAAAAATGATGGATAACTATCATCCTCATTTTTCTCTTTGTATAGTATGCAACCATCCAGAATTGGCCAAGTTCAACTTGTAAGATGACAGCATTGGTGACCTACAGGTAATTTCATGATGGTGTAGTGCTTTTCTTAAAGCTCATCTTCACTCTACTCACTGTGCAGAGGCCATGGCACAAAGATAAAATATTAGAGTTAAATAGCCTTGTGTTCAAGTCCTATTTCTTTGTGATTTGGGAAATCACTTTTAGGAAATCTGAGACTCAGTTTTCCTCATTTGTAAAATGAGGCCGACAGTGTGCAAGATGAAGGATGAAATGAGATATTGCATGTATAGAGTGTCTGACACAGTGGATTCTCTAGCTCCCACTGTATTTTCTATAATGCATCTGCCTCAGGGAGGAATTGACCATATGGAGAAAATGTTGAAAATTATTCTTATATCCCTGATGTTAGCCTGAATTCTGAGTGAACATCTTCTTTGTACCTTTTTAGATCTTTCAAGGCATTTTTCCCACTCCTTGGCAACTTCTCTCAACCAGAGGTTCAGCTCTGGGCACTATGGGCTATGTATCATGTCTGCAGTAAAAACCGTATGTATTTAGTATAATGATAAAGTTCAATATGGAATTTGAAAAAACTTTATGTCCTCAATTCAACTCCTTTTTAAAAGAAACTGAAAAACTTTATTAGTTTAAAAAGGACAACAGAATTATAATATATTTGGAGTGAATGTCAGGCAACATAGAAAGTGCCTGTCTCCTACAGGCACTGTCAGTAATTTGATAGCTATAGGGAGCATTTGAGATCGTGTTCCCTGGCATATTTTCAGTTTGACTCAAATTCCTATAACAACTTTTTAAAAATGTCAATAGCTATAACTATTCTTCTAGATGCATTTCTGTGTACATACTATAGTATATAATGTTATATATGAATATGATAATGTTTTTAAACAAAATGGGCTCATTCTGTTGTATAGCATGCTCTTTTCACTCAACAGTTTATCATGAATATTCTTCCAATAGTTATACATAGATCTGCCTCTTTGTAATTAATGATTTGTGGGAGGCTGGGTGGGTCAGGAGTTGTTTCCCAGCTAGAGTAAATGTTTTCCATGTTTTGTTGTTTTAAATCCCCCTTTGAGAATATTTGACATCTCTTCTGCTAAAGATAATTGTAAAATGTTTGGCTTTTATTATAAAAGAAATATGGGCTATACTTTTATGCTAAAAAATAAAGCGATAACTTTTAGAATTAAGGGTTTAGCTAGCAGCAAAAGCTTAAAATTTATCTCAAGATACCTTTAACAAGTAATGAGACCTATATGCAGAAAACTGTGAGAAAAAACTTAAAAGCCTGACATAATTATGAGAGATACTTTACTCCGAGATAGAAAGGCTTAAGGTACAGATGTCAGTTCTTTTTACTTTATGGATAGAATGCAATTGAAGTGAATGAGTAAGAGATGAAGGATCTGAAAATTAATCTGAAGTTAATCTGACAAAATAAAAAGGAAAGAACTGAACAAGGAAAATGGTTTTGAGAGCTTGACCTAACACTTCTCTTTAAATTGTACCAAAATACTGTGAATAGTGCTGGCATATGAATAGGTAGAGGCAGAACATTTGGTAAGAACAGCCCAGAAACAGACCATTATATTCACTTACAACAGCAGGAACTCTTACAACTAGAACTTAGTTGAATACTTACTTTGTGCAGTGTCGTGACCTCTTTATGAGTAACCCATTTAATCTTAACAATTAGGAGAGAACGTTATTATTATTATCCATCTATTACAGATGAGAAAACAAGGCACAAAGAAGTTAAGTAACTTGCCCAAAGTTAAAATAGCACACAGGTGGCAGAGCCAGGGTTGTAACCTACTGACCTTACTCCAGATCACCACTGTAAGACCACTTAGGATTTTCTTCACTGTGGAGACGTAGTAATTGATTGAACCAGCCTCCTTTATATGGACATTTTTTTCCAGTCTCTCTATTGCAAACTGGCTCTATGAAGTGTGTGTGTGTGTGTGTGTGTGAATAATGGCACATGTATGTGTATAGCGAAAGTAGGGGAAATGCATGTATGATAATTAAGAAGACAGACACCAGAACAGACGGCCTGTATTCTATTCCTACTTTCTTTGCCATTTTCTAACTGAGAATTTGAGCAAGTTACTTAAACTATCTGTGTCTCACTTTCCTCATCTATAAAATGGGGATAAAAAATACCTACTTCTTAGGACTGTTAGGAAAAGTAAGTGGGTTAATACTTAAGTATTTAAAACATTGCTTAGCTGACAGCACAGTACAAGTAAGTTACATGAGTTAATTTGTGGAATGCTTAAAATTCCTGAGTCAAAATATTATGCACATTTGTATTTTTTTTGCTGTTCAATTGTATGAGTTCATTATACATTTTGAATATTAACCCTTTATTGACTCTATCATTTGCAAATGTCTTCTCCCATTCCATAGGTTGCCTTTTTGTTATGTTGATGGTTTCCTTTGCTATGCAAAAGATTTGAAGTTTGATGTCCTGTTTGTTTGTTTTTGTTCTTGTTCTTGTTTTCCTTGGCTGAGGAGACAGATCCAAAAATTGCTAAGACCAAGATCAGTGGATTTACTGCCTATTTTAAGTCTTTAATTCATTTTGAGTTAATTTTTCTATGTGTTGTAAGAAAGTAATTCATTTTCATTCTTTTGCATGTAGCTGTCTGGTTTTCCCAATAGCATTTATTGATGAGGTTGTATGTTCTTGCCTCCTGTATCATAGATTAATTGACCATATAAACATGGGTTTACTTCTGGGCTCTCTATTTTGTTCCATTGATCTACATGTCTTGTGTGTGTGTGTGTGTGTGTGTGTGTGTGTGTGTGTGTGTGTGCGCGCGCGCCAGTAACACATTGTTTTGGTTACTATAGCTTTGCAGTACTGTTTGAAATCAGGAATCATAATTACCTGCAGCTTTGTTCTCCTTTCTCAAAATTGCTTTGGCTGTTTGGGGTCTTTTGTGGTCTCATACAAATTTTAGGATTATTTTCTCCAGTTCTAGTTCTTTGAAAAAATGTCATTGGAATTTTAATAGAGATTGTTTTGAATCTTCAGGTTGTTTGGGTAGTATGGATATTTTAACAGTATTAGTCTTTCAATCCATGAGTACAGTGCATCTTTACATTTATTTGTGTCTTCTTCAGCTTGTTTTTCTTTTCTTCTTTGTTTTTTATGTTTTATTGATTATGCTATTACAGTTGCCCCAATCTTTTTTCTCCCCTTTATTCTCCTCTGCCTGGAACTCCCTTTTCCCTCCAGCATCCACCCCTCCTTTAGTTCATGTCCATGGGTCATGTAAGTTTTTTGGCTTCTCCATTTCCTATATAATTCTTAACCTCCCCCTGTCCATTTTTTATCTACTAATTATACTTCTTATTCCCTGTACCTTTTCCCCCATTCTCCCTCCCCTCCCCATTCATAACCTTCCATGTGATCTCCAGTTCTGTGATTCTGTTCCTGTTCTAGTTGTTTGCTTAGTTTTTGTTTTTAGGTTCAGTTGTTGATACTTATATATTTATTGTTATTTTAGTATTTGTATTTTTTATCTTCTTTTTCTTAGATGAGTCCCTTTAACATTTCATATAATAAGGGCTAGGTGATGTTGAACTCCTTTAACTTGACCTTATCTGGAAAGCACTTTATCTGCCCTTCCGTTCCAAATGATAGGTTTGCTGGATAGAGTAATCTTGGATGTAGGTCATTGCTTTTCATGACTTTGAATACTTCTTTCTAGCTCCTTCTTGCCTGCAAGGTTTCTTTTGAGAAATCAGCTGACAATCTTATGAGAATTCCTTGCTGCTTTTAGGATTCTCTCCTTTATTTAATCTTTGGCAGTTACAGTGTGTCTTGGTGTGTTCCTTTTTGGGTCCAACTTGTTTGGGACTCTCTGAACTTCCTGGACTTGTATGTCGTATTTCCTTTGCCAGATTGGGGAAGTTTTCCTTCATTATTTCTTCAAATAAGTTTTCAATTTCTTGCTCTTCCTCTTCTTCTGGCACCCCTATGATTTGGATGTTAGAATATTTAAAGTTGTATCAGAGGTTCCTAAGCCTCTTCTCAATTTTTTGAATTCTTGTTTCTTTATTTTGTTCCAGTTGAATGTTTATTTCTTCCTTCTGTTCCACATTGTTGATTTGAGTCCCAGTTTCCTTCTCTTCACTGTTGGTTCTCTGTATATTTTTCTTTATTTCACTTTATATAGCCTTCACTTCTTCCTTTATTTTGTGTCTGTACTCAATCGTTTCTGTGAGCATCCTGATTAGCAGTGTTTTGAACTGTGCATCTGATATGTCTCCTTGTTGCTTAATTCTTTTTCTGGAATTTTTATCTATTCTGTAATTTGGGCTGTATTTCTTTGCCTTGGTGCTCCTGTTACATTGTAAAGAGTGGAACCTTAGGATTTGCCAAGGCAGGGCAACACACTTCACCATTGTGGCGCTGTATGTGGGGGAGGGGTCAGAGAAGGAACAATGCCACTTGCTTGGCTCTCGCCCCACTTTCAGTCACTTCCCCTGTTACCCACAAGCAAAATGCTCCCTTCTGGGGCTGATTCCTGGGTGGATGGGCTTGTATATGTTCCAGGACCTCATGGACCCTTACAATGGACTCTTCTGTGAGACTGGCAGTTCCTCCCACTGCCACAACTCCCACAGGTTTTTACAGCTAGAGGTTTTTGAAACTTTCTTTTCCAGTGCAGGAACCCTGGGTTGCATGGTCTGTCTCACTCCCTAGTTGTTCCTCCTGTTTAGCCACAGGCAAATGTGGGGCTACCCCGTCCACTTGCTGGCACCTCACTACCTGGTCCACCAGTCACAGCTCCCCATCGCTGTCCCCCCTACCAACTTGGATGAATGTTTCTTTTTTAACTCCTGGTTTGTCAGACTTCCAGAGTCTGATTTTCTGGCAGTTCTTTTTTTTTAATTGGTTGTTATCCTTCTTTTAGTTGTGTGAGGAAGCGAAGCATATCTACCTACACCTGTCTTGGCCAGCAGCTCTCTTGTGTTGTGATTCAGTCTTTTGTGTATTCTGATTTGATGTTGATTTCCTCCAGTGTATTTTTCATTTTAGTTATTGTTTTCTTCAGCTCTGATTATTACTGTCTTATATTTTCTTTATTGTTTTTGGAGTTCTTAACTGTGTTAGTCCATTCTTCTGCAAGTTCGATGAGGATCTTTATGATCATTACTTTGAACTCTATCTGGTTGATTGCTTATCTTTGTTTCATTTTGTTCTTTTCCTGAGCTTTTTGTCTTGCCCTTTATTTGGTGCGTATTCCTCCATTTCCTCATTTTGCCTAAACCTCTGGGTTTGTTTTTGTGATTACCTTTGTTTCCTGTTCTTAAAGAAGTAGTTTTATGTTGGACAGGTCCTGTTGAGTTCAGCAGTCCAGTTCCGTCAGACCACCAGGGATAGGTGCCCCGGGGTTGTCCCCTGAGTGGGCTGCTGCCCCCTTCTGGTTAGGCAGGGCCATAACTTATGCAGGTGCACTGGTATTTGGGGCTGGCCCCTGGTGCAGCTGGCTGCAAGTTGTGGCAGTGACTGCTGTGGACGTGCCGATTGTGCAGGTTGTAACCTTTTTTAAAAAATAGACTCTGTATCTTTGCTTTTTTGTGTGCAGTATTTTTGGTAATTACCTTAGTGTTTTGGGATCATTATTTTTCTCTATCTAATCAGTTCTTGGGCTGTTAAAGAGAATCCTTTTTAGGCTGAATTGTTGACATGTGTCTTCAACACAGTTTATTTGCTTCTGTCAAGTGCCGTAGAAATTTCCCTGGGATTAGACTAATTTTTATATTAATTTTTCATCTTAAGGGTTTCTAGGACATTTAGGTGGTATTAATTCAAACCCTGTACCCACTTGGAACTGAGGTTATGGATTCTCAGGAAGGACTTCTCTCTATTCCTAGAGCCCAGGCCAAGATAAAGATGTTTCATTGTTTTATCCCTTCTGTTATCTAGCCTTTTTGAGGGACCATCTTTATGAACTGATTTTGCTTCTGACGTCCTAAATTAGAGTCTCAATTCCTAGATTACTGAAATTGACAGTCCCTGTCTGCCTCAGAAGAGCTGCAGGTTAGGTTATACACCTTAGGTGCTTGCTTCTCTTTGTGTCTGGCTTCTGGGCATTTTTCTTTTACTTTGTACATTCATCTTATTGCCTTTAAATTTTTTCAGTTATATTTTATCTAGCATATGGTGCTTTCAGGTTATCTAGATCACCTTATTGCCTGGACCTGAAATGTGTATTAATTTTGTAATAAAAGGTATTCTTGTCCTTATCCCTTTTTCCTAAGATTGGAGATATGTGAAGCATAGAATTGTCTGGAAGTAAACATACTAAAATAATCACCTGTTCTGTCACTATACAAGCTGAGTAGTATATAAATTTTGATATATTTCTTTTGAATTGACTCATTTTAGGTTATTTCTTATGTCAAAAGGCTTAAACCTTTGTGCCCTTTCTTCAAAAGGGTGAAGGTGGTGACGTGGGAATATTTAAAATACCAGTTTGTCCATCAAGGTTTTTGCTTGATTTTCTTTCAGCCAGCAAATACTGCAAAATGTTAGTTGAAGAAAAAGGATTGCAGCTTTTGTGTGACATCCAGGAGCACAGTGAGGCAGACGCCCAAGCACAGAAGATTGCAACCTCCATTCTGGATGACTTCAGAATGCACTTCATGAATTATCAGAGACTCCCTTTGCGTTAAGCCGAGGGGCTGCAGACGTGCTCTTTGTTGCTCAGTGGCAGGCAGGTCTTCCACCCTGTCTGTCAGTTACCAGATGGCTGCATTTGTATGAAGGTCTTAATCCTAAATCAGGTCAGAATTGTTCTGAGAACACTGCTGTAGCAGTTTTGAAAAGTCAAGCCCTGGGCTCCGGGAAGACCTGTGAGCTTGTGTGGAAACACCGATGCCAGTCACTTTTCTCTAGCCCCTGGTCAATTCCTTAACTCTGGGAGTTTGTCATTGGAAGGGGAAAAGAAAGGCCTACAGGGAGACCTTGATATTTATGTTAAATTTTGTGTTTGAAAGAAACTTCCTGAGTTGTTATTCCTGGTTATGTGCAGCCACTAGAAAAGAAGTACGTGAAAAGTAGCCTGAGAAACCTATGCTTATATAAATGTGTTTGTTGGAAGACAGAACTTATGTTGGAAGGTAGAAAAAAACTACCTTTTTAAGAATATAGACACTAAAGTACCTTCTATTTGTAGGGTGGTGGGAAGATATAATTTTTTTTTTGCAATTTTCAATATTTTCCTTGTGGCCTTTCCCCCTCCAACTTTACACATTAAACTGAGTGGCATAACATTCTGTGGATATGGGTATGCTGGAGGGGCATGGTAGGATTTAGGACTGAGAATGGTATGTAAGTAAAAGATTGGGAATTGTATATCTCAATCCTTCAAACTTGAGTATGACTGTGATTAGAACTGAGAGGGATAGAAGAGCCCTTTTCTGAAGATTTCAAGAGGGTCTCTTACCTAGCATGGAGACAGGAAAAATACAGACATTTCTGAGAACCAGCCTCAGTCACTATATAAACTGTCAGAAGCTTTTGTTTGTGCCCTCTTCAAATCCCCTCTGTAGAAGAGAGTGTGGGCTCCTTCCTTGACATATTATTGACAACTAACAAAACATGTTTTGCCATTCATGTGTTTTAAGTTTTCCAAAGAAAAATCAATTCCTATTTTATTAGTAGCGTGTTTTAGGACTAGATTTTTATTCTCTTAGGGTGGCCACATGCTTAACTGGAATGCTACATACCATCTTTTGGAATCAAATGAGGCTTATTCTAAACCATATTCCAAACTATTGCTCACCAAGTGTCCCACTGGATAAGGTGAATTTGTAACCTTCTTCCTCCTACAGTCCCAAAACTGCACTGTATTTTCTTTCATTCACTTTTCTGTGTGATTTCAGAAGCCATCTTAGTTTCCTGTTCTCGGTTCTAGTAGTTCAGAATATTCTATTACGAGATACTAACTAGGTTTTGCAGTTGTAAGGGTGTGGGATGTTGTGCTTGTTGAGGTCTAATTCTACACTAGGTACCCCTCCGACTTTCGTCTTATTCACAACAGTCCTCTGGGGGTTTAATCTCCCCCACTTCACAGATGAAAAAAGGAAGTTCAGTAAGTTTTGTTACTTGCCTGAGTAGTTTGCAGCTGATTCTAAAGTCTAGGCTCTTTTCCCTTCTAGGAAATGAGCACAGCTTTGGGGCACTTTTGTATTTGACAGTAAATTAATATTATTGGTATGTGTCCATGCCCATGACTGAGTGACTCTAGGCCAGGCATGGGCTTAGGAAGCTTAGATCTGTTCAAGAATGACCACGAGGCCCTGGTGAAGGATGTAGCCTTCTGTTCCTGTGCCTTGGTACAGGAGGGTGGCGCCTGATAGTAGTGTGCACATATGCATATCGGCCCCCTTTGTTTCTCAGTGTGTCGTGCACCTGCAGAGATTGGCCTGCCACCCTGTAGTTTACAAAAGGTTTTCACAGCAATGCTTTCATTCGGTTCTCACAAGAACACTACACATTAATAACTCATATATTGAACATGAGGCATTTTATTTTTAAAAAGATCCTCACAACAGTTTCATTTTGAAGATGAAGCTGTGGCACACAGTGAGTAATTGGCAGAGAGCTGGAATCTGCAGCCTGATTCCTGGCACCTACTCACCTATCAGGGTGTTTTTATGACCTCAACTGTACAGTTAGAAACCGGGGTGGGGGTGGGAATCTTACAACCTCTTGCCATTTCTGGTGAGTACCTTATAACTTAAAGGCAGAGGTCAGGCCTGAGAGCCAACAATACAAAAACCCAGAGGAGTCGATTTTAATTCTTAGTTTATCATTCAAATAGGGAGACACGGGTATTCTCCAAGTAAACCTGACCCCAGTTATTAGCTAGCCAGGGTGAATGATGAAGGTAGCGGTCTTTGGCATGGTCAGCACCTTAGTACCAGGCACCATATCAGTTGTTTTATATCCGTCATTGTCCTTGTGAGGAAACCGAAGCCCAGAGAGGTGAAATAATGAGGGCAGTCACGCTGCAAATTTTCCTTCTGGATCCTGCACTTCAAGGTATGCATCTCCCATGCTAGAGGTTAAGTGGGAGTCACTTGCCCACAAATCTTGGGGGTCGTTTCTCCCTGAAGGCTGCCATGCCCTCTAGCCGGTCCTGGGTGGGGATGTTCTGAAACAACAGAATACTAGTTTGTCGGGGAGCAGGGCCAGAGAACATGAAGATTTGCTTAAGTTCGTCCAGTCCCTGACAAGTCTTGCCATTGTCTGCAGGCTCCAGTGTTGGGCCATGCCAAGGTATGGGCCTCAGTGGCTCCTTAGTCTCCTAGAGAAGGCAGGCCGCCTCTTATGGTTACAGCCTCCACTTGCATGCTGCTTACATGCCTCCAAAGAACTGACAGTCTCCTGCAACAGTCTGATGAGGCTTTGCAGTAAGAAATCTGGCTTTGAATCTACACCAGGCCCTGCAAGTCCCAGGATGCTCCCCCGCACCTCGCATTTAATAGTGTTTTGGTTACTTGTTGACCTGGAGGTTAGTATTTTTGACTCACCCAGGAGTCAGGGCTAACTAGGTCAGCCCTAGGTTGATCACCCCACAATCAAACGCATAGCCTGCAGGCTATAGTAACCAAGGCCTTGACATCCCAACTCTCCCAAGTACCATTAGATGGCAGAAAAAACAGTCCCAGAGGGAAGCAATGCGGTTCCTCTGGGATCACCCCAGGCTGATTGTGAGGAGCAAGTAGTATGGAGCAAGACCCTTTGGGTTGGTAGGAACCTACTAAATTGGTCATGTATTGCACAAGGGCCCAACCCCTCCTTACAAGCATGCATGGACTGATTGGCAGCAACCATGTACCTGGGCATAGCATATCCCTTCAATGGCCATCCCTGATGCAATGTCCACCTGTGAGAAAAAAGGCAGTACCTGGATCAGCCTGACCTTGTCCACCTCTATCTGCACTAGAGCCAGCTGCCCTTCTATTTATACTATTTCCAACTGTTTTGTGGATTCCTCCAGCAAAGAATTACTGAGGCTTCCTGTATGCCAGTCATGAGCAGCGATGATTATGCTAAGGAGTTCCCTGCCCAGAGAGGGAACACCGTAACTGACTAAACAGTGCTGGGTCAAGTGGGGGCTGTGAGAACAGTGGGGTGGGTTGCACACAGCTCTTAAAACTGAGGAGGGCATGCGTGAGCTGTGCTTGCACAGCCAGTGTTCTCTCCGTGGGCAGCCTCACTGTGCCTCCTGTCACCACCCCCATTAATGAACTCTGTAGGCTTTCCCTTGCTCTTAGGAATAAAGCCCTGGGCCTTCATGACCTGGCCCCTGGCAACTTCCCAGCCTCCACTGACTGCCCAGGTTACTATTACTACTGCTTAACAAGTACTGTTCTGAGAGAAGTACTGCATGTATGTAAACTCAGTGCAAGGGTTACTATCCCTACTCTGCAGTTCAGAAATCTGTAGCATGGAAAGGTGATGGAATTTGTCACAGCAGTATGCAGAAAAACAGGTCTTTGAGCCCAGACAGCCCCACACCAGAGCCCATGCCCCCGACCTCCATGCTTTGTTGTCTCACCACTTCCTCCCCTTCAGTCAAGTCGCCTCTGTGCTTTTGCTCATACTTTTCCCTTTTTTTCTGGAATTCTCTCATCCTTCCCAAGGCCCAACTCTAGAAAATCTTCTCTAACTCAGCCCTACCCAGTGGGACAGTGCAGCTCTAACCTTTCCAGGGTGTCTGTTTGGTACCCCTGACCTTTTATTAGTGATCTGGGTCTGTGTCTGTCCCCCTCCCCACCCTGGGGGCAGTGGCCATATTTGACTTATCTCTGTCCCAATGTCTGGCTCAGCTCTAGATTCAGTGTGTGATGTATGATTAAGTCAGTCGATGTGTAAGGGTGGATTAGCTGCACCCAAGACTCCACACTGATTCCTGTCCTTGAGGCCACATTACTGACCATCAGCATAAACCCAAGAACATGGACTGGGAGCCACACAGACCTGGTTTTTATTAGTTGCTCTGTGTCCCTGGATGAGTTGTTTACCCTTTCTGAACCTGTTTCCTACTCTCCAAGGGAAAAAGATGAGGATGTAATCTGGACTATCCCCTTGGCCAAACTTTACATTTTGTAGATGGGTAAACTAAGGCACAAAAAGGGAGAGCCAGCTTTGAAGTGTGTTATTATAAGAAGAGTCTAGTTCCTGAGTCCTTTCCAGCTGTGCTGTCAGAGTCGTGAGCCGTGAGAGCTCTGCCTCCCAGCCACCCCACTGGCTTCAGTGGGCCCAGGTCCTGACCAGGGCCCTCTTACCTCCATTCCTCGGTCAATGGCCACTTTGCCCAGCCGCACAGCAATGGGGGCCTAGGGAAAAGGAAAAGCTTGGTTGAGGGGATCAGTGCTGATGGGGGTGGGCAAAAGTAGGTTAAATTACCAGCCATCATTACCTAAAATATAAATCAAAAGAATATAAAATAGCAATAATAATGATAAATAATGCAAGAATAAACTGTTTCATGTACTCACAGCTGTAAACCTACTTTTCCCCCTCCCTGTGTTAGCATATTTATGTTTCTGAGTATAAAGATATATCTATGAGAAATCTAATAATTCCATGTTATTTGGAATTGTGAAGTGAGTCACACACACTATGGCCACATTATGTTCAAGTAAAAAACATCCATATTTTAAAGCATAATGAGTAGTTACTCTAGAGGGGAAATCTAAGTGGTAAGTTGCAGGCCTTGCATTTATTAAAAATCTTTTTTGAGCCCTAATATCTGGAACCATTTGACTCCCTAATCTTGGTGGTTTGTCCACTAGAGGGAAGCCATCTACCACACCATCCCTAGCACCCACATATCCAGCAATTGCTGGAAGTTGAAGATTTGTATTTTAGGCTGTGTCAAGTGGTCTGGCATGGGTTAGTGACTGTGGTGCTAGTTTTTGCTATGCTGGTGTTCTGGAGTGCAAAGCTGCTTTCAAGTACTGAAATACTAGTACGTACATTAGTGGAATACTATTATTTCAGTATACTGAAAATCTGAAATCAGAATCCTCTTGAGATCAAGTTCAAAGATCCAGTCACACAGTTTTTGCAGAAAGACATAAATCTTCCAGTCTACAAGTCTTGGTAGACGGGCCCCTCTGTGAAAAAGTGCAGTCAGCCACTACCTTGAGTCAGTCAGGTTTGTGTTGGTCCAGATAATTTGTGACTGAGTGTAATAGAAATCTGACAGCATTAGAGCAGTCCTGGCAACACCTTTGGACTCTCCATTTATATGTGATGAAATTTAAAAATAAAGAAGACAAAACATGCTTTCTTTTAAACCAAACTCACTATCAGTTTTTAAAAGTTATAGTCCCTGCCCTCAAGGAAGACCTCAAACTTATAAAAAGAGATAGGATTATTTAAACAGGAGATACAGAATTTTTTTCCAAAGTAAAATACTTATTTTCATGATTAATAATTCAAACAATTTTTTTACCCCTCCCAATTCATACTGTTTTATTTGTTAGTATTAAAATGATGTATGGATAACAATTTTATAGATTTACACTTTTTGTTTTGTAATGTTTGTAAAACTTCATATTTGAAATGTAATAGTTTGTTTTTGAAATTTTGTACATATTCTGTACTTTTGAGAATAAAACACTAGTTTTTATATTGTATGTAGTTTTTGTATTATGCAAAATAAATGCCAAAATACCAGTATTGTCTCTCTGTATTGCAGTCATTTTTTTGTGACCCTGATGAACAAGTCACCTAAGCTTTTTGGGTCTCTCATACCACAACACACAGTGAGGACAATCAGCTTAGCTGGGTTCTGGTCATGGACGCACTAGGATTGTGTCTGATGGGTGGAGGTGCTCCATGTGGGCTAAGTCAATATTTATATTAAATTAGTAAAACCTGGCTCCATTTCAGCTGCTTTCTTACCTTAATGGAAACTTGGGACCTACCTTTGGGTTGTATTGGAGCATGAGAAGCTGGTAGAGGCTCTCATGTCACTCAGGGCCAGGCATCCTGCTGAAGGCTTTGGGCCCGGCAGCCGCTAGTGCTGCACCTAGGCAGAGCCTTCACCCAATCCCGCATTCTCTGAACCTTTTCCGAGGATTTGCTCAGAGGCTCTTCGAGGGCTTAAAAAATGAGCCCTAACTAATGTCTTACACGACACCTTCCAAGAATTTCCCCACTGTGCTATATGGCCAGAAGATGGGCTTACGGTTCTTTATCTTGCTTTTTTAGTTTTGGGGACTCATTGTTCTGTCCAGTATAGTGGCCACTAGCCACATGTAGCTATTAGCATTTGAAATGTGGGGAGTGCCAGTGAGAAAGCAAATTTTTAAATTACATTTAAATAACTGCATGTGGCTAGAGGCAGCCTTAGGGACAGCACAAGTGTAGTAGAACATTTCTGACATCTCAGAAATTTCTCATGGACGGCGCTATTCTGAAGATTTGATTCCAGTCCCTCAGAATTCAGTTTTCATTTTAACCTAAAATTTGATTTAATTTTGTTTGCTAGATGGCTAGATGGATACAAACTCCAGAAAGGGTGGATTTTATAAGTGGTGAGTGGGTCTTGCATGGCCCTGTGGCATGGCCCAGCCTCCCCACACCTGTGTCCCCCATGGCACAGCCCTCCCTCCTGTGCTGGGCTGCACCTGGGGCAGGATCTCCTGGGCCAGTTCTCGTGCCCGGTGGTAGGCTGCATTGCCCTCCTCGTTCTGGGTCACAGCGTGATTCACCAGCCCCAGGGCCTGGGCCTGCACCCCACTTAGTCGTCGGCCTGTGAAGATGAGCTCCTTCGCCAGGGCCACCCCCAGGCATCGAGGCAGCCTCTGAGTCCCTCCTGCCGGGACGGAATAGGGGTAGTAAGTCAGCATGGGAAGTGGGAGCCCAGAGAAGGCCCAGGCTGGGAGTCAGCCAAGACTTCTTCTCAGAAGGAGACTGAGTTAGGATAGAAGGGCAGAGCCCAGAAAACAGGGCAAAAGAGGAAAGCCAGGAAGTACTCTGGATAGAGGAATTGTGCAGGTAGAAGAGGATGGGTGCTGTGGGTGATGTTACCTGCTCCTGGGAGGAGCCCTCGGGTGGTCTCGATCAGCCCCATGACAGCCGAGGAAGCTGTGTAAACAGTGAAGCCCCACTCCTCAAATGCCAGTCCTTAGGGAGAAGTGACACCCACCTCTGGGCTCTGCTCACCCCTTCAGCCAACTACTTCCATCATGGCCTGGCCACTGCCTTTGGAAGAGCCCTGGCCTGGAGGTCAGGAGGCCCAGGCCCTCATCCTGCCACCCCCACCAGTGTGGGGGGTTGGGGGTGTGCATCACCAGGCAAGTCTCTCACCCTTTCTAAGCCTCATAGGTGGAAAAAAAGATGACTGCCCCTTTTTGGCCTGCTTCAAAGAGCTGCTAAGGATCAAATGAGGTAATGGTGATGGTGATGGAACAAGGAGGGGGCTCCTGGAAGATGCCCAATACCTATTTGTGGGTTAATATTCTCTGTCTCATGCAACTTAGCTCTGCCTCCCACCAGTTATTCCTCCCAGTTTTCCATCAGCCTGAACTTTCCCTGTGTTCTGTCCACATCCTTCTTCATAGTTCTTCCTCTGAGAAGCCCTCCTTGGTGTTCCACCCCACAGGCTTTTCTCCTGAGTTCCCTCTGGCCATCTGAACCACGCAGTGTGGGAATGGCCACCACTCCTGCCTGTGAGGTGTTTTACACTCACTCTCTCCTATTGCCCAAACCCTACAAGTTATCTTCAACATGGAGAAGGGGAGAAGCAGAGTTGGGGCTATGACCTGGCCATGTATTTTGATGCCTTCTCTTGACGTGCATTGTGTAGATGAACTACCTCTGGCTGGAGTCACACATTTTTTAATGTCCTGGCATGGCAGGAGAAAGCACTGGGGGAAGAGGCAGCACTGTGATGGACTTTTTTTCTAACAGCCTTCAAGAGCTCCCACCTAACCACCAAGTCAGTAAGGTTAAAAATGTAATCAGGTACCTTCTTCATCCCCTCCCTCCACTCTTCAAAGCTCAGTTGCCTGGAACAGTGAACCAGAGGGCAGTGCTCCCGCCCAGGCATGTTTGTGTTTAGCTGGGCTGGGACTCTGCCCCGGTGGCTCACCTTTGGTCAAATCATGATAAGGAAAGCTGGCTTGGATACAACTGGAAGGTTAAATAACTCATCTTGTCCTCACCCACCCTCTCTGTGCTGTTTTTCCTGTTGTGGCAGCAGTGGCTCTGAGGTTGGTAGGAGCACTCTGGAGATCAGGGAAGCTGCTGCTGAGGTGATCAGTACCACAGCAGTCAGGGGCTTGGCCAGGAGGGGAACCAGCCTCCCCCTTCACTCCCTCTGTGTCTTCCACCTTGGCCTTTAAATCTGCTGTTGGTTGGAAAGCCAACAGCAGTGGCTGACTTCACACAATCTCCAGACACCCTGTTTCACTCACCCTTTCCTTCCCACCCTATCCCACCTCTCTTCCACCCAGTACCTGCCACTCGGAGGTCACAAGCCAGGGCAAGTTCCAGGCCTCCACCCAAGGCAGTCCCATCCATAGCTGCAATGGTGGGTGCAGGGAAGGCCGCTGTGGAGATGAAGATGGGCTCAGCCTGTGGGGCTGTGGCAAGAGCAGCACAGGGACCCACGACTGGAGAGGGGCTAGCTGGTTGGGACAGAGGGCCTCACCTGGTACCTCAGCCAGGTTATTTTAGAAGTTAGTTTTCCCAATAGGGAAATTTACGGGACCAGCTTAGGAACCAGAGTGGGGAGATGGGCTGGGTGATCCCTGCTCAGGCCCCCTCTCTGGCCCTCTCTCCTGCTGAACACTCTGGACTGGCCACTCTGCTCACCTTTCTTGTTCTGTATGCCAAGCCCTGTGCTGGGTGCTGGGAACACAGAATTGAATCAGACATGGGGAAAACAGGCCCAGGGTGATCAGTGTTCTGTTAAGGGAAGCTTGGAGGATGGGTCAGGGAAGGCTTCCTGGAGGAGGTGGCCTCAAATGATGAGTAAAAAGTTCAGGTGGCCAAGAAGGGATATTCTAGGCTAAAGGAACAACTGTCAAAGCCTGAAAGCATGTTTGATGAAACTTTGCACCTCTGGAATAGCCAGGCTTGAATGCTGAGGTCATCGCATGGGAGGTAGGTGTCAAAACCAGCAGGGCACTAAGGCTGAGGAGCAAGAGCCCCTGTGAAGAAAATGCCTTCTATACCCCCTTGCCACCCTCCTCCTCATAGAATTCCTTGTGCCCATCCTCCCTGGGAGAGTCATTAGTCTCTCCACAGAGCTCACCAGACACTGTCCTCTCTTTAGAGTAGAGGATGGTGGGTGGGGCTTCAATCAGCAGGGCCCCTGAGTGCCCTCCTCCACCCCCTTCCAGGATCCTCACCAATCTCATTCATCAGGCCTCGGAGCCGCTGGACACAAGCCCCCACCTCGGCCTCATTCATCTGCTCCCGCTCCTTCAGGTCTGCACCTGCAAGTGAGGGGTTGGTGACAGTCCCTGGGGAATAACCCATTACCAAGTCCCAAGCTATTAGAGGATCCAGCAAAGGACACCTGAGGAGGAGCAGCAAGAGAGGAAGGAGAAAAACCTGGAAGCATTGGTCAAGGAAGCCAGGGAGGGAAGGGGGGAGGGGATCAAAAACGAGAGCGTCCCACAACAGAAAGGAAAATTGGACCTCATTGAAATACAGAAATTGCGTGCGTCAAAGGACACTATCAGGTAGTGAAAAGACAACAAACAGAATGAAAGAAAATATTGGTGAATCACATTATCTGATAAGGGACTAATAACTAGGACACATAAAGACCTACAACTCAACCACAACCCCCTCCCCAGTGGACAAAGACTTGAGTAGACTTCTCCAAAGAAGATATGCAGATGGCCAGTAAGCACATGAAAAGGTGCTTAGTCATCAGTCATTAGGGAGATGCAAATTGCAAATGAAAATCACAATGAATTAACTTTCCGCACCCATTAGGATGGCTCTTATCAACCACAACAGCAGAAAAGAAGTTGGATGTGGAGAACCCTGGTGGGATTATAAAATGATGCAGCCGCTGTGGAAAAGCCTTTTGGTGGTTTCTCAGGAAAGTTAAATGTAAAATTACTATGATCTACTCCTAAGGATACACCCAAAAGGATGGAGAGTAAGGACTCAAACAGATACTTGCACACTAATGTTCATAGCGGCATTATTCACAGTAGCCAAAAGGTGTGAACAATATGGTGTCCAACAACGGATGGAAGAACAAAATGTGTATATGTACAAAGGAATATTATTGAGCCAGGAAAAGGAATGACCTTCTGATTCGTGCTCTAACATGGATGAACCTTGAGGACACTATGCTAAGTAAAATAAGTCAGACATAAAAGGACAAATGTGTGACTCCACTGGTATGAGTACCGAGAACGGGCAAATTCATAGAAACAGAAAGTAGATCGGAGGTGGGCAGGGACATTGGTAAGAATAGTGACTCTGGTGAGCTCATCACAGGTCAGATGGTAGGAGGCTGAGGTGAGAGTAGAAGGAGAATGTAGCCTTTCAAGTCCTAGGCTATACCAAGTCTGACCTGGCGGAGCCCTTGGAAATCTTTGATTAGTTCTAGCCCCTCAGTGACAGATGGGGAGACTGAGTTCCCAGGAAGGGGCAGGGACTAACCCAGGTTTCCAGAGCAAGTTGGGGACAGACCCAGACCTCTGGCAGCCTGCTAATCTGGGGTAGTGAGGAATGGCGCCCACAGGGGCAGGAAATGACCTTGATAGAGGAGGTCAGACAGAGATGGAGGTAAAAGAAGAGGCTAGGGTAAGATGAGGACCTCAGCTGGGGCAGTTGGGGCAGGCCAACTGGTCTGCCTCCTTGTCCTGCAGGGCAGACTCCAGGGCACCAAGATTCCAACAGATCAGATCTAGGGACTGAGCCCCATCCCCTTGAAAACTCCTGAAAATCATATTCCTCCCATCCTATCCCTCCACGACCACTTCCCCACCTCCCCAGTGACCCCCATGACCTTCTCCCCAACCATCCCAGCATGGGTCCTTAGCTCAGCTCAGCTCAGCTCTTGCTGACTTGCTTCTTGTGGGCCTGGGGTGTGGTGTGTGGTATTTCTTTGAAACAGAAGTTCATGGTACTTGCTCTGTTCTGAGGACCAAGTGGTGCCAGGAGAGTGGAAGGCTTTGGTGATAGGACAGGGCAACGGGCACAGAGTTCCATCTTGGCCACTGACCCTGTGACTGTCTTTATTCAGTCTCCTTATTTCCTCAGTAAAGGGCCAGAATACAGCATGGTGTAGTGGGAAGAATAAGGATTTAGGGGTCAGAGAGGCCAAGTTCAAATTGAATTCTATTATACCTCTTACTGGCTATGTAACCTTTAGGCCAGGAATTTTACTTGAGTCTTGATTTTGCATCTGTAAAATGCGAGTAATGAGTCCTATGCTAGAGCTGACCTAAGTCCTCCTTCCCAACCCCTGCAGGCTGGTGGGAGCCCTGATGAGCTCTGGGGTGGGGGGAGGGGAGGAACCCACCTGCACAGAACACACCCTTCACTCCACTTCTGAAGAGCAGGACACGCACTTGCTGGTCTTCCCTCAGCTGAGCCAGAGCTTCCAGCAGCTGCAGAGGAGACCCTGTCAGATATGGGCCAACCCAGCCCCAACCCACCCTGGTGTCTGCCCTTTCTCACCTCACTGACGAAGACGTTTCCCAGGGCATTGCGGGCACGCGGTCTGTTCATTATAATCTCTGCGATTCCTGCAGTGGACCGAGCAACCTTGGGTGAGTCAGCTGGCCTACTCACTCCTGGGCTGGGGCCTGGGCAGCCCTGCCCCTGAGCAGCAGTGTGACTTGGGAAAGTCACACATTCCCAGGCCTCAGTTTTCCTGCCCATAGAATAGACAGACTAACCCTCGCCCTTTCTGTCTCACCAAAGAAGTGAAGGGCTTGTGAACTCTGGAGAATGTGGGGAGAGAGACGAGAATGACCACTGCAGTGGCTCCTGACTGCTTCTGCCATTGTTACACACACACCCCCTTTCCCTTCACTTTCTCAGCTCACTCCATGTTATTCCCTTCGCAGCCAGACTTCCTCCTTTAGAGTTCAGTAAGTTATAATAAGCCAACACCTTTGTGAGCACCACCCAGAAAACCCTCACGTGCTCTCTGTCATAGCCCCCTCCTCAGCTTCAAAAGTAACATCACCCTTGACTTTTAGGCATCACTTCCAATGCATTTCTTCACAATTTCATCACCCAAGTGCCTGCCACTAAACATTGCAGTTTAGACTTGCAAACTTTAAAAAACTTGATGTGTCTTTTAAAAGCTTGTTAAGAATCCTCAGTTTCAGACTCTAGGCTGCCTTTCCCTCAATACCTATCTATTAAGGAACATGGGACATTTGACAGGTAGGGTTTCCTGGATTTTGCAGACTGCATGCTCACATGGCAAGTCGGCAGGTTCCGCTGTCACAGGAACTTACCGACCAAACCCAGACGGTTCGCTCACATTCTGTCGCCTTCAGCAAGAGACTAACACTCACCCTACCTGTGTGACGATGTTTCACCAGCAACAGCTAAGCTTCCTGAAGGAATGTTCGGTGCTTATTTAAATCACTTTCTTGCCTTCCACTCACTTAAGCCTTCTCCAGTGGAGCTCCCACTCCTCTCACTCAGCAGGAACAGTTCTCACCTGAGTGACCACATCACTAACTAAGGGATAAGTTTCTATGCTGGTCACACAGCCTTAGCACAGTTCACTGTCAACCATATATACAGGTTCCTCCTTGAACATTCTCTGCCTTGGCTTTTTAAAAAGAAACTTAGATTTTTTTGTTTTGTTTTGTTTTGTTTTGCTTTTTTCTTTTTCTTTTACAGCAGTTTTAGGTTCACAGCAAAATTGAGCAGAAAGTACAGAGTTCCCACATACCCACTGTTCCCCAATACACACATAGTACCCCCCACTATCAACATCCTGCACCAGAGCAGTACATGTGTTACAGGAGACAAACTGACATGGAAGTGTTATTATCATCCAACATCCACAGTTTACTTTAGGGTTCGCTGTTAGTGTGCTGTGTCTGAGGGTTGTGGCTAACATATATCTGTAACACGCATCTGCCTGGTGGTCCCACATTCTCCTGGCCCCTCGTTCCTCTCGGATACTGCTCTGCACTTCTTTTCTAGGTTTTCTTCTACCCAACTTTTTAAATTCTTAACTCATTTACTAAACACAGCTATAACAAATAAGTCTAGGGAATGTAAGGGTGACTATGGTTAATAGTATTATTTATTTGAAAGTTGCTAAGAAAGTAGATCTTAAAAATTCACAGAATAAGGAAAAAAAATGTGTAACTGTGTGGTGGTGGATGTTAACCAGACTTACTGCGGTGGTCATTTCACAATGTACCAGATATCGAGTCATGTTGTTGTACCCCTGAAACTAATGTAATGTTATATGTCAATTATACGTCAATTTTTAAAAAGCCTGACTCTTACAAAAAGCAACTCCCCAAAAGAAGATATACAAATGGCTAATACGCACATGAAAAGATGTTTAATCTTATTAGTACCCAATGAGAGTTTTAAAAAGCATAATGGGATATGACTACACACCCAGTACAAGGGCTCAGACTAAAAAACCGGAAAGTAAAATTCTGTGTTGGTGGTAAAAAAGAAACCCTACATATCTATTGAACAATTATAATACATAAGAAATTGTGGTAGTTATACTTATGTAACACTCCCTGCCCACAAGGTGCTTATAACCCAATACAAGTAAATTAAAATACGAGGTCTTGCTTTGGCTGGTGTTGCTCAGTGGATTGAATGCCGGCCAGGGAACCAAGGGCACTCAGGGAACATGCTTGGGTTTCAGGCCAGGTCCCCAGTAGGGGGTGTGTAAGTGGCAACCACACATTGATGTTTCTCTCCCTCTTTGTCTCCCTCCCTTCCCTTCTCTCTAAAAATAAATAAAAATAAAAATCTTAAAAAAATACGAGGTCTTGAGTAAGGTAAGTACATGAAGTACTTACAGGATTACAGATGGCAGCTCACAGATGGAAGCATTTGAGCAAGGTGAGAATATTTACAAATTTTCATTACAGGAATGAGATATAGTGGAAAATGGACTATGCAATTTTTTCTTTCTTTTAACATTTAAAGATTTTATTTATTTATCCACCTAGCTAGAAAACTAGTCCACCTAGTTAGAAAACTGTAGAAAACCAGGACAGAGAACTGTAATATTCAGGCTAGGTGGACTTCCTTAACCACCTCAGAAATTTTCAAAGAGTTCACTGAGTCCAGCAGGTCTGGAGGTCCCACAGAGGGAGTCCTATGTCCCTCACGGTCCTTTCCAGCTTGGGTGTTTCAGAAGAGAAAATGTTGCAACTTGGGGGAAGATGAACTATGGTGGATACAGAGAAACCATATCAGAAGGGTTGAGGAAAACAGTCTAGGTCCAAGGTCACTGTGGCAGACAGGCCCCTCGAGTGGCCCCTCTGTTCGCATCCCCTTCCCTCAAGTGTGGGCAGGACCTAAGAAGTGCTTCTAACCAACAGAACACAGCTAAGGTTACCAAATATTACTTCTAAGATTAGATTCAATCATATGGCAAAGGTGATGACATGTTACTTTTGTGGTTAGGTTATGATGTATATCAGACTCTGTTTTGCTAGTGCACACGAGAGAAACTAGTGGACCTATGGAGAGGGTCATGTGGCAAGGAACTGTGAGCAGACTCTGAGAGCTAAGGTTGACCAGGGTCACTGCTGTGAGGATGGCTTGGATCACAGGCTTGGTGATATGCGCAGGAGTCAGCAGAAACCACTGGAGGTAATACAGAGACCAACTGGCTTAACAACTCCTTACTGTATATAGAAGGGAAAACTGAAGCCCAGAAAAGAAGAGACTTTGCCTACGGTAACAGCTGGACCCAGTTAGCAATCCTACTCTCAAAGAGCTACCAACCTATGAGAGAGACAACCTATGAGGGAGGCATACACATGGAAAGTAAAGCGACAGTAAGAGGTGGTAGGTAATTCCAGAAGGATTTACTTAGGCAGGGAGGAAAGGAGAGGACCCAAGTCAGGGGCAGAGCTAGAATAAAACACACAGGCGGGACGGCTTAAAAGGAACCCATGGGGTGGGAGAGAAAAGATGAATGGGTCAGGCGTGGCAGAGGAGAACACCCTGCTAAGGGAGGAGTTGGAGTAGAGCCATAAAGAAGAGGGAAGAGTGGTTAGCAAGCCAATCTCACTTTTAAGGACAACAGGTAAATTGTCACAATGCTCTGATGCCATCCGTCCAAGAGGAAGGCAGAGCCTGTGGCTTCTAACATCAAATGGTCCCAAATCATTTGCGGGTGGGGTGGGGAGGTGGTGTTTCTGGTGTGGGAGTTTCCCCCTCCTGCCTCCTCCACTGCTTCTTATCTCTGCCCCTGAGTGACTTTCTAAATGCCCTCGGGCAGGGGCAAGAGGCTTAGTCTGCTGACTCTTGTTATTTCTGGATAATAAGGTTCTATCCGAAAGGTCTATGACCCCAGATGATGTTTTTTACTGATGTACAAGTCTGGGTTTTGTACAGAAGAGGCAGTGATTATTTGATAGTTGAGAACACAGGTTTTGAAATCAGACCTGGTTCAAATTGCTCAACCTCTCTATGCCTCTGTTTCATAATTTGTAAAGTGGAAAGAACAATCATAACCATCTCAAGGTGACCGCTGTTGCCAGTTTGGCAGTGAACTGACCATGAGAGTAAGGGGTATTCATTCTCTAAGACCCAGCAATCCCACATGGCCAGAGGAGTTTTCCTCAAGTGATGTAGTAGGATGTTGGCAGCCCCTACATGCCCTTGAAAAGTGTGGGTTACACACCAGGGAAATGTATGCCACAGTAGGGAGCAAGGAACTAGATTCATACAGCAAAGCAGCTCTTCAAAAGTTAGTATGAGGAGCGCAGGAGGAAATAAGAGATGTAGAATCCAATGTCCTCTGTGTAAATTAAAGTTCTTAGTCCTGGCTGGTGTGGCTCAGTGGACTGAGTGCTGGCCTGTGAACCAAAGGGTCACCATTTCAAATTCCCAGTCAGGGCACATGCCTCGGTTGACAGCGGCCAGGTCCCCAGTTGGCGGGGAGGGAGCATGAGAGGCGAGAACACGTGGATGTTTCTCTTCCTCTCTTTCTCCCTCTCTTCCCCTCTGTCTAAAATAAATAAATGAAATCCTTTTTAAAAGTTCTCTTTCATACACTTAAATCTTTAAAAAAATTAAGTAAAATTCTTTTAAACATTTTTAAAATTTATTGATTTGAGAGGGAGAGGGAGCAAGGGAAGACGGGGGCAGGGTGGGGAGAAACCAGTGTATTCGTTGGTTGATTCTTGTTTGTGCCCTGGCGGGGAGAAGGAACCCGCAAACTGGGCGCATAGAGAGGACATTGTAACCAAACTGAGCTAGCCGGCCAGGAAACGAAAGTAGAATCCTGACACAAGCAATGCTACAGGAAACACGGGGAAGAGGGGATAGGACCGGGGATAAAGTAAAGAGAACGGCCCCGACTTGATGGTAGGGCGTAGCGGACTGAGGGGTTTGGGTGACGATAACAGCAAAATAAAACAAAACTAAATAAATACAGAGCTAAATAGAAGGTGTCCTCTGGCAGAGACCAAAATACTCCCCTTTGGGTCAGCTAGTCACAAAATTTAGCCGACAGCGGCCCAGCCAGTCCTCCAGGAGGAGACACGTCCCCCTCTGCCCTCACCCTCCTCCCTTGGTCCCGGCCGGGTCCCGGCCCTGCACGACCAGCAGGATTGGCTCCGCCGCCTCCGCCTGCTTGGACCCTTGCCCGAGTCCTTGACCTTGGAGGGCAATCACGCCTTTTAAAGCTCCAGGGGTGTGGGTGCTTGTGCCTAGTCCCACCCCTGAGCAACTTCTCTTCCCTTTCTCACCTCCCAGGCCACCGAACCCGGGACTGAGGACGGATACTGACACAGTTCCACCTCAATTCAGGTTGTGGCGACCACTAAGGTGGTCACCCACTCTCGGGGAGTCTAGAATGGGATGCAGGAGATTTGGGACCAAATCCTGAAACGCACTGAGCTACGCTCCTACCCACTACTGGTCTCGGTCTTTCTATGTGCAGTGGACGCGCTAGCCATCCTCCCGGCCCGAGCAGCAGCACCAGGCGCCCGGTCCTCAGCTCTACCCCGGCTCACCCCAGACGCCTCCCGTGTTCTCCCAGAGACCGCGCACTCGCCTTTGTCCGGACCCTCCAGGGCGCGCACTTGGATCTCCGGGTCCCGGGCCGTTCCATCCGAGGCGCTGCTGCGGGACCCAGGGGGCCTCCAGGGCCGCGTTAGGCTCAGGGCGCTGGTCAGGACACGCAGCATCTGGGCGCAGGCTGGAGAGGAGCCGCTCCGCTTCTCCACAGCGTCCTCTCCCACTGAGAGCGCGCTGCTGGGCCACCAGGCCTTCGCGAATTGCTCCACCTAGGGGCCGATAGGCCCTCACCGATCTGCTCACTTTTTGGAGACCCGGAGACCTTGAGGTTGGGGAAAGCCCAGCTCCGCAGCCTGGTTTGGGGCAAGGAGGTCAACTTTTGTTAAGCATGAGTATTTTAAGTCACTGTGATAGTTACTACTGAAAAAGATAAAGGCAGAAGCCAATTAAAGTACCGACAACAGATTTAAACAGGTAATATGCTAATATAAACCAGAAATGTTCAGCTTGAACTGAACGCTTTTGGGCTCAGGGCGGGAGTTCACAACGGGTTGGGGAAGCAGTCCATCACAGCCATTGGATAAAAAGTTTTTCAACCTGGAGCCGCCCCTTCGGGTTTAGATTATCTACAGTAAGGAATGTGGCCTGGAGCAGGGTCTGAGGCTGGGAGCAGGGATTAGCCAGAAAACTGGTTTCACAAAAGGGTAGCCTGAGGAAAATTTTTGGACTGTTGGAATTGTTCTGTATGCTGTAATGGTGGTAGTTTGGAAAAGACAACCCATGTGTTGTAACTCACGGGACAATACAGTAAAAAGGCCCCCTAGGGGTGTGTGTGTGTGTGTGTGTGAATTCCACTACATGTCTGTCTGAAACGAAGGAAAAACCGAAGTTCAGTCACTAGCTCTGTGACCTTTTTAATCTCTCTGAAACTCATTCTCATGTATTGTTTTGTTAGGGTTAAAGGGGGTTACAGAAGCAAAGGCTTTAGCACCTAGATATATTCTATATATCTGATGTTTTTTACCTGCTGACTTTGAATTGCAAATTTGTCTACTCACAAAAATTTATTTGTAACCCCAAAATCAATTCTTGAAGAGCTCTCGTGGTGGCAAGATTCTGAGTGGGGCCTTTGTGCTTATTCCCAGCTGAGCTGAGGTCGAACAAAATCACTCAGTGCCTTGTTCTAGCTCTTATGCTGTAAACGAGTGTCCCTCTCACGATCTATTTCATGTCACAGTTTTTGCATTTTTGTCCTTTTTGTTGGTGATTTTGCTGTTTAAGAATGGTCCTCAAGCCTGAAATGTTGTCTAGTATACCTGTGTGCAAGAAAGGTGTGATGTGTCTTATGAAGAAAACAATGTGTGTTGGGAACTACTCTGCCTGATTTCAGAAGCTGTAATCCCCCATGACTAAGGCTGAGTGAGCGACCTTCAGACCATAAACCACTAAGGTGACAAAGCTTATCCCCCTGGCAGGGGTGCTGCCTCTGTCTCTTTTACTTCACCCTGCCTGGCCCCCAGTGCATGATGTGTTAGCCAATGATGGGTAAGATTCCTCGAGGGAGGGATGATCTAAGAAGGCATGATCACGGGGGCCCCCAGGGAAGGACTAGGGGCTATAGCAAAAGGGGGTGATGTATACTCACCTCTCAGCTTTGACATAGCCTGAGTCCTCATTCTGTATGCGAGAATTTCCTAATCTCTTGGCTGCCTTACTTCCCCTGACTAATTTAAGCCTGAAACAATGACAGAGGGCGGTGCAGCCCTGTGCTGGAAAGGGAGGATTCCCTGGGTGATCAGGCCTAAGAAAGAATGCATAAAATCCTGTGAAACCTGCTTTGCTAAGAATGCTCTTGATTAAACGATAAGGAAATGAGTTTGTTTCCCAAAGAGTTGTAGCCCCTTAGCTAACAGACCCTGACTGAGAATAAGCCCTGTAGTTCTTTGTATGCTATCTATTGTTTGATCCCTACTGCCTGACAATGATTAATGAGCTTTACCTGTATTCCTGTGCAAAGTGAACCCAATAAAAGACCACCGAGGGAAAGGCTCTTGGCCCTTCCCCTTTGAGAGACTGCCACCTTTCCTCCCTAAGAAGATCATGTCTTGGTAGACTTATTCTCATCTGTGGTGGCGGTATGGGGGGCCCTGTGGGTAGAGCCCCCCTCCCCGCAAATGTGTGTTAGATAAGCTTAGTTCAGACATGAATTACAGTGCTATTGGCCTTGAGTGCAGTGTTAATGAATCAGCTATATATTCGTGAGTGTACATATGTATATATATATTTTTTATACACATGCATATATATTTTTATACCATCAACAAGAGAAAGGGCAACCTACTGAATGGGAGAAGATATCTGCAAATAATATATACATTAGGGGGTAATATCCAAAATACAGGGTGGGACAAAAGTAGGCTTATATTTATTTGTATAGAAAATCACACAATAATTAATAAATAATAACATAAGAATAAACTGCTTTTCATGTATTCCCAACCACAAACCTACTTTTGCCTCATCTTGCATATGCCTCATATAACTCAACATAAAAAAAAACCTAATTTAAAAAAAATGTTCAGAGGACCTGCATAGACATTTATCCAAAGACCACATACAGATGGTCAACACACATGAAAAGATGCTCAACATCATTAATCATCAGGGAAATGCAAATCAAAACCACATTGAGATATTGGCTCACACCTGTCAGAAGGGCTGTCATCAAAAAGATAACAAAGGACAAGTGCTGGCAGGGATGTGGAGGAAAGGGAAGCCTCCTGCTCTGTCGGCGGGATTGTAAGTGGGTGCAGCCACTATGGAAAACAGTGTAGAGGTTCCTTTAAAAATTAAAAATGGATGCCCCGACCAGTGTGGCTCAGTTGGTTGGGCGTCATCCCCCAAAGTGAAAGGTCATCAGTTTGATTTCCAGCACATGCTGGGGCACAAGTCTGCATTGTGGGTTTGATCTCCATTTGGGGCATGTACAAGAGGCAACTAATCAATCTTTTTATCCCTCTCTTTCTCCCTCCTTCCCCTCTCTCTAAAAATAAATAAATAATAAGATCTTTTTAAAAAATAGATGAATGGATAAAGAAGATGTGGTACATATATACAATGAAACATTACTCAGCCGTAAAAAAAGAATAAAATCTTGCTATTTATGACATCGTGGATAGACCTAGAGGCTATGGTGCTAAGTGAAATGTTTGACAGAAAGATAAATACCATATAATTTCACTTACATGTGGAATCTAGAAAAAAAAAGGAATAAGCAAAATAAAACAGAAACCAACTCATACATACAGTGGACATTAAAGGGGAAGTGGGTGGGGGGTTGGGTGATAAAAGGGAAGGGGATTAGAAAGTACAGATTTCCAGTTATAAAAATAAGTCACAGGGATGTGAAGAAACAGCATAAGAATAGAATCAACAATACTGTAATAACTATGAATGGTGACAGGTGGTTACTAGATTTGTGGTGTTGGTCACTTTGTAAAGTATACAAATGTCTTATCACCATGCTGTACACCTGAAACTAATAAAATATTATGTGTCAACTATATTAAAAATAAAACAAAGGTATTTGGGACAGGATGCATGAGGCTCAGGGCATGGGTGAATAAGTAAAAACCATATATAAAATAAGTGTCTTTAAACAGAAACACATAAAACAAAGGAGATTATGTACTGCTGGGTTGACAAAAACTATGTGATCGGAGGCTTCTAGGAACCTAAGCCTGTTTTTCTCGTAGGAACAATGGTTCAGTATTTACTAATTTGGTACTTACAGAGATATTTAGAAGATATCTACCACAAAAAAAGAGAACTGACTATATATGTTCATATAAAACTTCTGAGGTCCCTTCCGGCCCTAAAACTCTTGTGACAAGAGCTTCTCATGGATCTCCATGGCATAAAGCATCCTCAGGCAGGCAAGTGGTTTCTGCTAAGTGAACGTTTGGCCTTAAATCCTAGCAGCCTATGAACAATTAGCAGGGGTGTCAAACTTGTTTTCATCGGGGAGCCACATCAGCCTCACGGTTGCCTTCAAAGGGCCAAATATAATTTTAGGACTGTATAAATGTAACTACTCCTTAACAGTTAAGCAAGAGCTCGGTGTTGCTGCCAGGTAGAAACAAGGTGCTGGGCCAGAAAAACAATAATGTCCACTGTATGTATGAGAACTGGATTTGGCCCTCAGGCCTGTGTCTGCCACCTGTGAATTGCAGATTTCCCAGAGGGAGTGACCTAGTTGTTGGATACTGAACATGCTGCTGCTGTGGGGACTGAGTTGCCTGTCTCTGAGGCTGACTAGCCTGAGGAATCCCGTAGGAGGTAGCTTTCTACTGGGAGGAAAATTGAACCAAATGGACCTACAGTTAACAGCTGATTTTCATGATATCAAAAGACCTTATAGAAATTGTACATTTATAGCCACCATGCCACACTCAATAAAAATCACCATAGGCCCTGGCTGGTGGGGCTCAGTGGACTGAGTGCTGGCCTGTGAACCAAAGGGTCGCCAGTTCAATTCCCAGTCAGGGCACATGCCTGGGTTGCCAGCCAGGTCCCCAGTAGAGAGTGTGCAAGTGGCAACCACACACTGATGCTTCTCTCCCTCTCTCCCTCCCTTGCCCTCTCTAAAAATAAATAAATAAAATCTTTTTTAAAATCTGTCTCTAAAAAAAATCACCATAGTTTCAAAATATTCATATCCTAGACCTCACTCTACTGAATTAGAGCCTGTGGGAGTAGAGGCCACACATCAATATTTAGAAATTATTATTCTAAGGAGCCTCTACTGGGCCAGGACCAGGTAACTTGGTAGAATCTCTAATTCATCAGGGAAGAGGCTAAGAATCTATCCTCTTCCTGTCTATCCTTAGGGCCTAGCCCAAGACAGGGCCCTGAAGAGGCTTTCACTAAGCATGGAGTTGTTTCTTAAAATCTGAAATGCTGATAAACACAGCAATGTGACCAGTAGATAAGACACTGGGTTAACAATTTAACAGAACAGAAATCACAGGCTTATTATGTAATACATGCTGGCAGTCCACCAAATGTGGTTTCAAAATAGGAGTTCATAGAGATGGAGAAAGAATAATAAAATAAAAGTTGCTGTTAATGCTGAAAAGATTGGGAAGAAACACTTCTCTTTTCCATGAGGAAAACTAGATAATCCTGAAATTCTCCTGCCATGGAAACACCTGGAAATGCTGGATAAAATACAACAAATATTCTTATAAGTGCATGAAGTATGGAGGAGGGAAGTTTTTTCTTTTAATTTTGTACCTATGTGTACTGTTTGAATGTTTTGACCTTGGGTATGTATTCCTTTTATTTTTATTTTTACTATGTCATATCTTTATTTTAATTTTTGTCATTGTGTTTTGTTTTCATTTTACTTTTTTTGAGTAGATAATATTCAACACATGAATCAAGATTCAAAAAGTGCAAAAGGTTCATTGTAAAAATTCTCCCTGCCACACTTACTCCCAGCTTCCCAGTTTTCTCCCCTATTTTTCCGGAAATATTTTATGCAAATCTAACCAAATATATACATGCATACTTAAAGAGTGCTATCTTCCTTTATAACACCTAATTAGATTTCTTTATATACTATTCTGCATCTTGATTTTTTTTTCATATAACAATAGACTGTGAAGATCACATCAGGGCATAAAGACCCTTCTATGTTTTCTTCATAGCTGCATAGTATTCAATTTATGATTTGTACATGGTACAAATCATGTACCATGATTTGACTGATCCCGTATTGATGGGTATTAAGACTATTTCCAGTCTTTTGCTATTATAAGCAATGCTGCAGTGAATAATCTCATACAGTGGCATTTCACACCTTGTGGGTATATCTGTAGGTTACATTTCTAAAATTGGAATTTCTGGGTCAAAGAGGAGATGATTTCATGTTCTGACATATATGGCTAGTTGCTCTCCATTAAAGATATTCCCATCAGCAGTGTGAGAGTACTTCGTATGTATTGCTTTTTAAAACAATAGTTTTAAACATGTACATTATAGTTCAGAGGGATTACTGAGGGATCATGTCTGTTTAAAACCATCAGGGTTAAGCCCTGGCTGGTGTGGTTCAGTGAATTGAGTGCTGGCCTATCAACTGAAAGGTCATCGGTTCAAATCCCTGCCCGGGCACATGCCTGGGTTGTGGACCAGGTCCCCAGTTGAGCATGTACATGTTTCTCTCCCTTTATTTCTCCCTCCCTTCCTTTCTCTCTGAAAATAAATAAATAAAATCTAGCCCTGGCCAGGTAGCTCAGTTGATTAGAGCATCGTCCTGATTACACCACGGTTGCAGGTTCGATCCCTGGTCGGGGCACATATAAGAGACAACCAATGAATGCATAAATAAGTGGAACAACAAGTTGATGTTTCACTCTCTCTAAAATCAATCAATAAAATAAATAAATAAAATCTTTTAAAAAACATAAATAAAAACAGCAGGGTTAAAAGGAGAAAAAATATCACTTATGACCATATTGTTACTACCACTGTTGTTCTGCCTCCCTTGTTCCTTTGCTAAGTTTCCTTTGGAGTCCCAGGAACAATGATAATGGGGTGAGGGCAACTAGGCACCAGATTTCCTTTTAGGAAAAGGACTTCCTGGGTTTGATGTATTAGTTTGCTAGAACTCTCATAACGAAGTACCACAGACTGGATGGCATAAACAACAGAAATTTATTTTTCACAGTTCTGAAGGCTAGATCAAGGTACTAGCAGGGTTAGTTTTGTCTGAGGCCTTTCTTCTTGGTGTGTAGGTGGCTATTTTCACCTTCCATTTTCACATGGTCTATCCTCTATACTCATCTCTGTCCACATTTCGTCTTGCCAGGACATCAGGCATACAGATTAGAGTTCACTCTAATGACCTCATCGTAACTTAATTACCCTTTAAAGACCCTGTCTCCAAATGCAGTCACCTCATGAGGTCCTGGGAGGTAGAATTTCAACACATGAAGTGAGGGGAGACACAATTTAGTACAAAATAGCAGTAGTGTCTTTAAGCATGAGCAGCAAAGTCCCACAGATGCTCCTCAATGCTCTGTAAAATTCTTTCTCATGTTGTCTTGTGCTTGTGATTGTTTAAGGAGTGAAGGAATTGGAGTTGTGCCCAATAATATATAGAAAAGGAACATGGAGGGATGGACAGATCCTCCATAACCTGAATTAATCCCTTGGAAGGAAGGACTAAGTTCAGAAATGACCAGGACTGATGCAAAACCAATTAATCGTAATGGTCACAGAGAGGAAGTTAAAGCCATCTTTGTTTAACCCTTGATGGACATAGTGATGACCCCAGCAAGCACCAGTGACTTAAAAGAGAGTTTTATTTTAGTTTAGCCACTGGTTGGAGGCCATGAGTGTTCATGGCTTTGCGGTCTTCAACAAGCAGAAGGTGTGGGAGGGCAGAGGGTTCAGAACACTCTTTATTGATTTGCCCAGAGTGAACTAAAGAAGGCCACTGATAACCTCTTCAAGAGCAGTTTGGGTGGACAGTGGGGGGTAGAAGCTAGTGTCAACATAAGAAATGTCCAAACCTGTAGAGGATGTTTGTGAATTTATCTGAGCCAAACTGACGACAGTTGCTGGGAAGCAAAATCTCAGTGGAGAAAGTGCTCTGGAGAAGGGCAGTTTGACCGCTTATGCTGTACACCAGAATCAAAGGAGAAGACATAAGGGTTACATGAAATCCAGTGGTGGTAGATTTGGGAGGGGGAAAAAGCAGAGTCGAGAAATCTCTGATATTGGGTAAAATGGAAAAACTTTTTTTACACTGGCAGTGTGTATGAGAGATGGGGTGCCACACTAAAACTGACGAACTCAGGGAAACCTCCAGGGCAGGCCTTACAAACTCAAGAGACAGAAAGTAACCATGTTGGATGGTCTGAACATAAAAATTCCTAACTAAAAGCAAGTCCTGGCAGGTTGTCATATCCTAGGTCAGTATCTTCCTTGACAAAGGTCCATCTTTATCTTCATGGAGCCAGCCTATCTACTGTCTTATTTTTGAATCTATAATAACCTACCTTTGGAATGTCAGAGTAAGCCTCCTTTCTCCAGACAACCTCAGGGCACAAATTCCTGCCGGAGCAGGAGACCACAAACCCTTCATTGTTATCTTACTGCCCGAATACCTTCTCTGGGTGCGGTAAATGCTGTCAGCTGTGCTACACCCACCGATGTCAAAGGAGTCCAGGTCTCTCCATTTTTATCCAATCTCAAAGGTGTCTTCACTGTACTTTCTCCCACCCCCCTAATCTACCACTGATGGATTTTGTGTCTTCTCCTTTGATTCTGACAGACAACATAAGCGGTAAAACCACCATTCTCTGGAGCACTTTCTCAATCTGTTGCAATTTTTGCTTCCCAGCAACTGTTGTCTGTTTGGCTCAAATAAACTCATAAACATTCTGTATAGGTTTGGACATTTCTAACCTTCCAGTGGGTGCAGGATAGTTAACAGTTAATGTTTATAGCACATAGAGATGGTATTTGGGCAAGAAAAAGACAATGAGGGGTTCAGGCTCTGGTCTCACGCAGAGGTGAGAGTTTGGGTGGGGGGGAGGGTGTCTGGAAAAAAGGGGATTACTCTGACATTCCAAAGGTAGGTTATCATAGATTTAAAAAGAAGGCAATAGGAAGGCTGGCTCTGTTAAGGTAAAGATGGACCTTTGTCAAGGAAGATACTGGCCTAGGACATGACTATGCGCTAGGACCCACATTTATTTATTTATTTATACTTTAAAATAGTTTATTTATTTTAGAGAGATGGGAGCGAGGGAGAGCAACATCTATGTGTGAGAGATATATTGATCAGTTGCCTCTCCCATGCCCCCAACAGGGAACCTGAGCCGCTTGCAACCCAGGCATGTGGTCTGACTGGAATCTAACCTTTAGGTTGGCAGGCTGGTGCTCAATCCACTTAGCCACACCAGCCAGAGCAGGACACATTTTTACTTAGGAATCTTTATGTTCAGACCATCCCATGTGGTTACTTTCTGTCTCTAGAGTTCCTAAGGCCTGTCATGTAGGCCGTCCCTGACCTTGTCAGTTTTAGTGTGTGGCCCCGTTTTTATCCACACAAGGGATTCACATTCACAAATATTTTTACAATCCAGTTATTGAGCATAAAATTGAGATGAGTTGAGATGTATATGGGAGGTGAGGAAGTGAAGTCCACGAATGTAGACAATGCCACAATGAAATGAAATATTTTAAAAATGAGATAACATTGACCATATCTGTCTACAAAGAGCTACGTAACAGCGCTCTCCCTCCTGGGAGCACGTCCACGCGTTTCTTCCCTCTCAGGCATGTGTCTCCTAAACTGTAGGGGCCCCCATGGCGACTTGCAGCCAGGGCAGCAAGGGCACTGGCAGCTCTTCTGGGGAATGTCTCCAACGTCCCCTTTTCTCCGACTTTGCAGTCTCAGCTGCTCCACCAAGGCTCATTTCTTGTAACATTTGTAGGGAGCCAAAGCAGCGCCATCTAAGCTCTATCCTGTTGCTCTTTCTATCCTAACCCTATCCCTGCTTCACTCTCCTGAACTTTAACACAGGACTCCCTCTCACTCTCTAAAACAAAACAAAACAAAACAAAACAAAACAAAACAAAACAAAACAAAACAAAACAAGCTATGTAACACTCCCGGTCCCCAAAGCGTGGGCGTGCCAGCACCTCTGCGCAGGCTCAGCCAGCGGGTTCCTGGCCCCACCCCCGGCGGACTGCTCTGGCATCTTCTGCTGTGGTGCGGGCGCCTGGGTGTCTGCTAGACCGGCCGGAGCCCTGCCTGCACACTCAGAGCCATGCCTCTCACCTCCCTACAGTCTCGGCCCCCGCGCCGCCGGGTGTTCGTGGTGGGGGTTGGGATGACCAAGGTAAACACGGCAGTAGTCGCCCCTAAGCGGGCTTCCGCCCCGCGCCGTCAGGGTGAGACCGGGGCTCCAAATGTTATCGCCAAACGGGGGGGGGGGGCGGCTCGTGGGGGGGGGGCGGCCCGATGCAGAGTGGGGGTCTGACACTGTCCGTGGGTCCTTCCTCCTAACCTTGAGGGCACTGGGGACATCCCATGGTCTCCAGACTTTGGCCCTGGGGGCATCCGAGAGGCGATTGGGGCGGGTTGTGATGTAGACTATCTTAAGGCTTGTGTCTGGGGCGGGGTGTTTCCTGTGGCCATTTCCTGTTCTTCCTTTTCCTCTCGGGGTCAGAGTTTGTGAAGGACACCCCAGCATAACCTGAAATCCACATCTCCTTTGATTCGAATGGACCTTCAAAGGAGGCAAGGGCCGCTTCACTCCCAGAAGGGAAACAGGTTGTGAATGCCACTAGCTCTGCACTCCTGGGAATATAGTAGTTCCCTCTTATCTGCGGGTTCGCGTATCTGCAGTCAACCACTTGAAAATATTAAATGGAAAATTACAATTAAATTATTAAGTAGTAAATGGAAAATAAACAATTCGTAAGTTTTAAATTGCACGCCGTTCTGAGTAGCGTGATGAAGTCTCTCACCATCCCACTCCATCCACCCTGGGACGTGAAATCACCCCCTTGTCCACATATCTGTGCGGTATGTGCCCTGTATGCATTACCCACCGTTACTCACTTAGTAGCCATCTGGGTTATCAGAGAGAGAGGTCACAATTGTGTGACTTTTATTACAGTATATTGTTACACTTTTTCTATTTTATTATTGTTCCTAATTTATAAATTAAACTTCATCATGGTGTGTATGTGTAGGAAAAAAAATATATAGGGTTAGGTACTCTCTGTGGTTTCAAAGATCCACAGGGGGTCTTCGAATGGATCCAACAAAGTATGGATGAGGGAGGGAAACATTAGTGATGCTCATTGTCTTGCACAAGATTTTTCTGGATCTTCCAACCTCATTTCTGTTCCTTAAGTGCTACTCTGCTTGGTACTAGGAGGTGGGAGACTCCTACGGTCTTATTTCTTGACACACTCACACCCCATGTTCTAGTAATGCCCAACTGCTTTTAGTTTCACTGTACACTCTGTTCTATGCCTCTGTTACTTTGCTTCTGTTGTTCTCACTACTTAAACTGTTTGACTTCATTGCATTTTTCAGAGATCTGTTTAGACCTTCTCCAAGCAGCCTCCGGTCCTCCTGACTTTAACATAGAGCCCCTGCACTTAACTCTGTCTCATTATGTTATGCTCAAATTCTGTTTGCATACATTCTTCCTTAGCACGTAAGCTCCTCCAAGGGGAGTACCATGTTTAATTGATGGTATACCCCTAGCTCACCGAAAGTACCTGGTGCCTGAGGAGGTTCAATGAATGGTAGTTGAACAATACTAAATGGGTATGCATTGTGAAAGAGAGCTTCTAGGAGGAGTTCTTTTTCTGAGAAAACATCCTTAAAACTTTTATCATCTTACCAATAGGCTACGATCACAATTCAGTAAAAACATGTACATATATATCAACTAAGGCATTATAAAACATATTTGGAGATTATTGTTTCATGGGAGAAGGGACTTCTAATGAAGGTAGTAGTAAAACCTACATTTTGGTATCAGTGCAGTTAGATCCTTTATTGGCTGTTGAATGTTTGATTATATTGGTTATATAGAAAAGCACACAGAAAGAGCTTCCCAGCCTTTTGGGAAGTAGGCGGATCTTTTCCTCCAGTTGGGAGGTGAAGGTATGGGAGGTGTTAGTTACACTCCTGAGGGAAGAAATTGGGAATATGGAGAGCAGCTTCATCAATATTCTTACTGGGTCAATGGACTTCCCTCTGGGCTTGATTATTATTATTTTTTTTAACTTTGCCTAGGGTTTGATGAAGAGGGAGAAATTTGTCAGATAAAAGTTTAAGCTCCACTGGTAGGTTTTGACTGGGTGGGTTCCTTATTGGATATCATTAGATGATTTCTTAAACTAGTAAAGAAGTAATGTCATAAGGATATTTAGAAACATGGCATTGTATAAAAGAACAAATAGCTAAAAGAATTGAAAGTAGATATTTTGGGAGCAAGTAAGACCAGTGGGTGGGGAGTAATGAAACAAGATTGTTCTTTTTTATTATAAGCCTTATGATACTTTTGGCATTTCTTTGCTTAAGAAAATAAAAACAAAAGAAAATAGAACATTACCAGCACCTCAGAAATTGCCCTTCTGCCCTCATCCAGTCACTGACTCCTTGCCAGAAAAGGCTTAACCATTATCCTAACTTCTGACCTTTAATTTCCTAGATTAGTTCTGGCTCTTTTGTTCAACATTATGTTTGTGAGATTCTTCCGTAATTTTACGTGTAGTTATAGATTGTTCATTCTCATGGACATAATGTCCATGTTGGTCAACATAACACAATTTATCCAATCTTCTGTTAATTAACATTTGGTAGTTTCCACCTAAACATGATTTTTTTAATTTTGAAGGAATAATGTATGTCTTTATTTGCCTACTTTTTTTAGTCAATGAACATATTAGTTTTATGTTGCTCTATAATCAATTACTGCAAATTGGTAGCTTAAAACAACATCCGTTTATATTTCACAGTTTTATAGGTTAGCAATATGGGATGATGTGGCGGGGGTCTCTGCTCAGGGTTTCCCTAGCCTGCAAGCAGGGTTCAGCTCGGCTGCATTCTCCTCTGGAGCACTTGGCCTTCTCTTCCAAGCCCATCCCTTTTATTGGCAAAATTTATTTCCTTGCAAATGATCCATCCTTTTTTTTTTAAGTTTTTATTTATTGATTTTTAGAGAGAGGGGAAGGGGGAGAGAGAGAGAAACATCAGTGTGTGGTTGTCTCTCACATGCCCCCTTACTGGGGACCTGGCCCACAACCAGGCATGTGCCCTGACTGGAAATCACACTGGTGAGCCTTTGATTCACAGGCTGGGACTCAATCCATTGAGCCACACCAGCCAGGGCTGATTCCTCCTTTTTTTTTAAAAAAAAAAACTGGAGGATAAGGTTTCCATTTTTTTGCTGGCTGTTGGTCTGGGGTCACTCTTAGCTCCTCTAGGAGCTGGTGTCCTTGCCCCATGGTCCCTCCAGTTCAGCAGTGGAGAACTTTCTTTTGTGTCAGATTTCTCTCCAAATTTTGAATCTTTCTGACTTCTGCCTAATTTTTAAAAAAATTGCCCTGATTTCAGTAAGAAATGGGGATGTGACATTATTTCACTATATGGCTGATAATTTTTTTTAACTCTTCTTTTTTTTTAAGATTTTATCTATTCTAGGGAGGGAAGGGAGGGAGAGAGAGAGAGAGAGAGAGAGAGAGAGAGAGAAACATCAATGTGTGGTTGCTGGGGGTTATGGCCTGCAACCCAGGAATGTACCCTGGCTGGGAATCGAACCTGGGACACTTTGGTTCCCAGCCTGCGCTCAATCCACTGATCTACGCCAGCCAGGGCTTTATGGCTGATAATTTAATATTTAATGGATATACTTGTTAGAGCTTAGCACAGTACTCCTTTTTTTTTTTTAAGATTTTATTTTATTTATTTTTAGAGAGGGGGAAGGGAGGGAGGAAGACAGGGAGAGAAACAACAATGTGTGGTTGCCTCTCACGTGCCCCCTGCCGGGGACCTGACCTACAGCACAGGCATGTGCCCTGACTGGGAATCAAACTGGCGACCCTTTGGTTCTCAGGCTGGTGCTCAATCCACTGAGCTACACCAGCCAGGGTAGCACAGTACTCTTCATCGTAAGTGCTTGCTGTAAATGCTCTGATTGTGACTTAGTGAACTGAGGAATAAATAAAAGGAAAATAGTCAACTGTTAGATGGTGAATTAGGGAATTATGAAGAATTGTAATGGGTCAGAGACAGGAATAAATGTTAAATATTTTGGTTTGGTTCAGCTTAATAGATGCATTTTGGCACCACAATGAAGTACGGCATTTAAGTTAAGTATCTATACAATTTTTCAAATTGGAGGTCATGAAATCAATTTAGAAGGTTGCCTCTAGCATTAAAAAAAAATTAGAAAATATTGTACCAATATAACAAGGATAAGTATTTCATGAAATTTTTGCTTTAATTATATGTGAATATACAGTTGGTCCTCCACATCTGTGGGTTCTGCAGATCAAAAATATTCCCCCTAAAATGTTATCTTGTAGTTGACGTGTACTCTGTCGTTAGGCCTATGATGGTTATGATGGGTGTGTTTGTACTGAACATGTACAGATTTTCGGGGTCATATTCCCTAAACAATACAACATAACAATTATTTACCTAGCATTTATGTTATATTAAGTATTATAAGTAATCTACAGATGATTTAAAGTATGCAGGAGGATGTGCGTAGGTTATATGCAAACACAGCACTGTTTTATGTAAGGGACTTGAGCATCTGTGGATTTTGGTATCTGTGTGGGGGCAGGGGTGCTAGAAACAATTGTGGGTACCAAGGGAGGCCTGTATGTGGATGCCTAGTCATGTTGTAATATGTATCTTCTTGTGGTTTGCAGTCAGAAGTTTTTGAAAGTCGTTTCTCTTTATCACAAGCACTGACCAGCAAAGCACTCTACTTTATCTAATCAGTCACCAAGTTTGGTAGACTTTATGCTTCTTAAGGCTCTGTCCTTTTCCTGCGCTGTGCTGCCGTGGTAGTCAGCTCTCACCTGGACTGTTCAGAGTCATGCCATTTGGTCCCATTGTCTCCAGCCTTTCTCCCTTTATTCATTTCTCCACATTGCATCCAGAGGGATCTGAAATACAAGTCTTCTCATCCCAGTCTCCTGCTCTCTGTTTTCAAGTAGGGCTTTATTTTTATTTCTTTTTTTGGTTAGTTTGTACTTCATAAACTTTATTCTGCAATCTAGCTAGACTTGGAAGGGGTAAGGAGAATATGGAACCCACTGAACTGTGGCGAAAGCACGAAGATTAGAGAACATCATAAGCAGATAAGGGTGAAGGGTACGCTCTTGAGCTGTGGAAGGAATGGTCTGGTGGTTCAGATAAAACACAAGTCAAATGTATTAGAGTTGTCCACAGTCCGTCATGGAGATTGGTGGTCTTGGCTTCCTGGGCCCACAGCGCTCCATAGCCATCATGACAGATGTGCTATTTTTCACCTGGCCAAATGACTACCTGCTTGCCATCCAGCCACTTGGTCTTGGCAGTGCAGATTCAAAACTGGGAACCATTTGTGTTGGGTCCAGCATTTGCCATGGAGAAGATGCCAGGACCTGTGTGCTTCAGGGTGAAATTCTCATCATCACATTTCTCCCCGTAGGTGGAGTTGTCACCTGTGCCATTGTGGGGTGTGAAGTCACCACCTTGGCACATAAATCCTAGAAAAATTCTGTAAAAGCAGGAACTTTTGTAACCAAATCCTTTTGTCCCTAGTGCTCAGAGTATGAAAGTTGACCATGGGGGAGGATCTGAGGCAGTGGTGGCATCTCCATGGCCTGTTTTTCAAAGAAGTCTTATGTTCACAGCAAAATTGAGTGAAAAATAGTTTCACGTGCTCCCTGTCCCTACACATGCTCAGCTTCATCCATCAGTAATCTGCACCAGAACCACTCTGTACCTTTGTTACAGTCGGACTGCGTGGGCACATCATTATCATTCCAACTCCCTAGTTTACATCAGGGTTCACCCTTGGTGTTGTTGTTTGGACAAATAAATGAAAACATGTGTCCATTATCAGAACCCAGGAATGTGCTAGGTGTTCAACATGTTTTTATTTGAATGAATGAGTTTCTGTGATGCTCTGTAGTGAGGGAAGGTAACTAAACTTGTTTCTATTTATTGTCTTCTATATTTCTAGTTCACGAAGCCTGAAGTTAAGGATTCAAAAGACTACCCTGACTTGGCAAAAGAAGCAGGTAATATAGAATATTTAGATCTTTGAACATTGTAGTTTATTGTGGGATCTGTCTTGATTGTGGAGCAGTCTTATGACTCCCCCCCCCCCAAAAAAAAGAAGAACCTTAACAGGCTATTGCCCAGTGGCTCACTGATGCGTGGGTCACCGGCCAGCAGTGATAAGGGAACGCTTTGGATGGCTCGTCAAAACACGCGAGAAAAAACATGCACAGAGACAGACTAGTTTCTATGGAGAAGTAGGGACAGAATGGCCACCCCCTCTAGTGGGGAGCGCGCCGATTTACTGTCTAAACCTGCTTTTATTGGGCTCATTTTGCATAATAATTCAGGTAAAGTACAGTACTCATTACGAGGAAGTAAGGAACCATAGAAAACAAGGAAGTCTGAGGGTCTATTTTGAGTCAGGGTCAAAAAGCTGTAAGACTTTGAGGAACAAGCTAACTTCCTCCTTGGACCCTTCTCATTCAACTGAGAGCATTCTAAACAAAGAAGGTTTCACAGTAATTTACATGTTCTTTCTTAGGCCTGATCACCCGGGGAATCCGCCCTTTTCAGCACAGGCTTAGCTGGAGCAAGGGAACTAAGGCAACCAAGAGATAAGGAGATTTTCTCCCAGATGATGAGAACTCAGGCTATGTCAAAGCCGAGGAGCGAGGGTCCATCACCCCCTTTTGCTGCAGCCCACAAAGTCCTTTTAGGGGGCCTCCCACGTGATCGTGCCTGTCTTAGATCGTTCCCCCGTTGGGGAACCTTACCCGTCTTTGGCTAACCGACCAAGCTTTTTGGGGTTCAGTTATGAATAAAGCAGCAGAAGCAGCATTCCTGCCAGGGAGATAAGCTTTTGTCTCCTTGCTGGCTTGCGGTTCCAAGGGCGTTCCCTTAGCCTTAGCCTAGGTGGGGGTTACAGCTTCTGATACCAGGCAGGGTGGTTCCCAACAGCTCACTAGGAAGGAGATGGGGAAAAGAGCTTGGGCGTTCTTAGCTAGATAGCCAGAGCAGACAGTGGCCCGTGAATTTATGTGCTATCCAGTTGTTGTTGGGACAACAAAGGGCTCTGTGGGAGAGAAAGGTAGGTTCACTAAAAGGGATAATTTGATTCTAGGAGATATGACAAAATTGGTGTCTTCCATTCCTAGAAAAGGGATAATCACATTCAAAATGTATTAAATACCTATATGGTGGTTTTCCTCTCTTCACTTGACTGAGCCAATGTAGAGAATTCTTTTTCTGTTACTAGGCGCATGTGTGACTAAATGAGGTGACGCAGTTTGTTGATGTGTACTCTTGCGAGTGTTCAGCAGAGAACTTGGGTGAACAATAGTGGGCTGGAACTCAAGAGAAGAGGGTTCAAGGTGTGTGGTCCATGTTCCCTGGGCAGTCTTCAGAGCCACTTGCTTGGGCCAGGCTGCTGCTGGCTGAACTGTGGATCCGAATTCTGTTGTTCTCTCTTAAAAAAAGGACAAGCACAGTAGTTTCTCTGCGTGGTGGAAATAAACGTTTTAGACTCAGGTGTCAGTTGTTTGGGAGTGCTAGAAAATACCAGCTTCCCAGCACGTGGGGACCTGGAGAGCTCCTTGGCCCCATGAAGTTGTTAGATACAGTCCTCCTCCTGGGAAATCTCCCAGACCCATCCTGTTCCTGCTGGCTTGTTGCCAGGCAACCCAGAAAGAGTTATTGGGGTTATTCATTAAATAATCCTCCATGGCTCCATCGGTACCTAGTATCTAGTGTCTGTATATTTGGATTTTGTTTCAACTCTCAGTATTCAGATATTAGTGTACATGAAATCAGAGCATCTCTGTTCCCCAAAAAGAAGGTTCATGAGATTTAATTAATTGATTTTGATCTTCTGGGTGGACATTTTTCATGTAATGTTTATCTTTTATGTTGCTGAACATTCTCTTGACTGATATCTTCAAATAGCTTTTGCCTTTCTCTGAGATGGGAGAAGCTTTACACAGTTCTTTCTATACGTTTTTGTTCCATTTCTTTTATTTAGCTAATAATTTTGTGGTTACTTTAGTAATATGTGAATATAATATTTTGATTACAAATGGTAATGTTGAGCTGAAGTTATGCAGTTTGAAATTAACTGTGGGGATCAACTGTTAAGAAATTTGGCCCGATTGACTTTGTTTACTGCTTAAAATTCTCGTCTAAGTGTAATTAGGAAAATAAGCTTCACTTAGTAAAGGAAATGTAATGTAGAATAAGCTTTTAGAACTTAGCTTTGCTTTTAAAAATACCCGTTGGTTCCAAGAATTTAGGGAAATGATCCTGGCTGGCGTAGCTCAGTGGATTGAGCGCAGGCTGGGAACCAAAGTGTCCCAGGTTCGATTCCCAGCCAAGGTACATTCCTGGGTTGCAGGCCATAACCCCCAGCAACCGCACATTGATGTCTGTCTCTCTGTCTCTCTCTCCCCCCGCTTCCTCCCTAAAAATAAATAAATAAAATCTTAAAAAAAAAAAAAAGAATTTAGGGAAATGAGAAGCACAAGTGGATGATTCCACTCACCTGTCCGACATTGCCTTAGGTGCCGTACGTGCGCCTTCAGACTGCGCCAGTCATGTTTGGTTTAACGTGTGTTCAGGCACAGCCTTGGGGAAACCTCTGAAGATTCTGTAACTGGTTTTACAGTCTGCTCTCTCTGGACTTATGTGTAGACTGGTGATGTGGCAGGGGGTGGTTTCATGGAACAGTAGATCCAGACGTCTTACCCTCTAATTCTCCAAACTGGTTTTAGGCGGAGGGGTGGGAGTGTCAGCTACCATTTTCTTTCCTGTCATTTCCCAGATGCATAGAGTGGAGAAGAGCGCAGCCAGCAGAGATGTGCTCTGTCAACTTCCATTATTTAGAGAATTCTGCTCTTCACACATTCCTCATCCTTCTTTCCCTCAGAGAAAGGTTAGGATTTTTTTGCACCTAAGATACAAACAACACTTGTTTGAGTGGTATGGCAATGCCACGTAACTCAGACAGTTAACTTCTGTGCTTTCTTTGTCTTCTCATCTCTTTAAAACCTTTTTATTTAACAGTCGTTTCAATCGGAAAGTATACACAGAAAACCTGATGTTAGAGGAAATGTTCAACGAATACTAGTGAGTGCATCTTGAGGACTGGGAAGGAGTAGGGTGGTATACCGATCTCAAGGCTCTTCCCATTTGATAGGGAGCAGAAGGCAAGTTTACACAGGTGGTGCGTAGGCCGTGCTAAGTACAACATGCCATTGGCATTTAGAGGAGGTACAGAGCACAGGCTGAACCTTCTACCTTATGTAACTCAGTCTTTCCCACTGATTATAAGAGCAATGCATGTGTTTTATTGGAACACAGAATTATATAATAATGAAAACGAAATTTTGTGACCCATGTCTATCACTATTAACATCTTAGTGTATTCTATTTTACAATAGTAGTTTTCCATATGGTTATATGGGATAATAATGCTATGTAGATTTGCTTCCTGGATTTTTAAACTTATTTCATCATGAGCATTTATCCTATTGCTAAAAATTGTTTGAGAAAAATTAGTTTTTTAACGATATATTTATTTTACGATTTTTTTGGACATTTAGGTTTGCAACTTTTTGATATTTTAGAAGAATTTGAACATCTTGCTAAATAGATATTTCATTTCATCTCTAGTTACTTTTGAGGACAGAGCCTGGAAATAGATTCATTGGAACAGTAAATATATGACAATTTTCAGACTTGCCAAATTTTTTTCCTTTCTTGTCTTGTCTTGTCTTTAATTGTTGTTCAAGTACAGTTTTCTGCCTTTTACCCCCATCCCAGCCCACCTCCCTCCCGTTTACACCCTCCCCATGCTTGTTAGTGTCCATGTATCCTTTATACTTATTCCTGCAAACCCTTCCCCTTTTTCCCTGAAATTCCCTCCCCTCTCCCCAAGACTTGCTAAATTATTTTTCAGACTGGCTACATTATTAGTCTCCCTAGCAGTATATGAGAATGCCCTTCTTAATCTAATCTTGCCAGCATTATTATAACTGATACATGAAATATTTTTGTTTATATGCTAAGTAGGAAAAGATGACTAGTTTGACTAAACTAATCCCATAATTAATTATGTCTTCTTAGTTAAAAAATTTCAAAGTAGGCCCTGGCTGGGTGGCTCAGTTGGTTAGAGTGTCATCCTTATATGCCAAGGTTGTGAGTTTGATCCCTGGTCAGGGTAAGGATTTGGCTCACACCTTCTCTTCAACCTACACTTTCATCTTCCTAGTTTATTTTTATATTTTTCAGTTCCTCCATTGGTAATTTTTGTAAGTTTAAATAGCATCCTTAGAGCCATCCTTATAGCATCCTTAGAGTTTTAAATGTTTCATACTGGAACATTTATTGTTCCATGGAGAAGATCATCTCTTGATCCTGACTCTGTAAGATGACCACTCAAGTGCTTCCCCCGCTGTCCACCCCCAGTATGGCCCTTCTGTCCAGTTTTGCTCACCAGATGTGCAGTAGGACCACAGAGGTGATGAGTGCAAGGACCTTGCGTTAAGGGTCTTTAAGACTCTTGGGATTTAATATATTTACAGTTAGGTATACAGCTAGGACAGAAAGTGTTAAGTATCAAAAAGGAGATATGAAGAAGTGAGGCAGTACCTTATGGGAAGAAATGATTACTTCCGAAAGGAGAGATCTGTGATGCGTGGGTCACCACCGGCCAGCAGTGATCACGGAATGCTGCGGATGGCTCGTCAAAACTCGAGAAAAACATACACAGAGACAACCAGGACCTGTGGGGGAATAGGAACAGCAGGGCCACTCCTCACGTGGGGAGCGCCTTGGCCACCCTCTCTCCTGGAGGGTGCCGCTTGGCCACCTTCCCTGGTGGGGAGAGCGCGCCATTCCCCCTCGGAGAGGCTTTTTATTGGTTTCTTTTGTATAAGAATTCAGGTAAAAGCTCATTACTCATTGCTAGGAAGTAAGGATCAAACAATAGGTAACAAGGAAGTCTGAGGGCCTATTTTGAGTCAGGGTCAAAACAGCTGTAAGACTTTGAGGAACAAACTAACTTCCTCCTTGGACCCTTCTCATTCAACTGAGAGCATTCTAAACAAAGAAGGTTTCACAGTAATTTACATGTTCTTTCTTAGGCCTGATCACCCGGGGAATCCTCCCTTTTCAGCACAGAGCTGCACCACCCTGTCATTGTTTCAGGCTTAGGTGGAGCAAGGGAACTAAGGCAACCAAGAGATAAGGAGATTTTCTCCCAGACGATGAGAACTCAGGCTATGTCAAAGCCGAGGAGCGAGGGTCCATCACCCCCTTTTGCTGTAGCCCCCAAAGTCCTTTCTTGGGGGCCTCCTACGTGATTGTGCCTGTCTTAGATCGTTCCCCCCTTGGGGAATCTTACCCGTCTTTGGCTAACCGACCAAGCTTTGGGGTTCAGTTATGAATGAAGCAGCAGAAGAGGCATTCCTGCCAGGGAGATAAGCTTTTGTTTCCTTGCTGGCTTGCGGTTCCAAGGGCGTTCCCTTAGCCTTAGCCTAGGTGGGGGTTACAGCTTCTGATACCAGGCAGGGTGGTTCCCAACAGATCTGAGATGATCTGATAAAGGATTTGCCATTTGGATTGAACATAGGCTACACAGAAGTAGATTTACTACTCTGGGAAAACTAAATTTACTTTTTACTCATCTAAAACAAATACTTAAAGCACTATTTGATAAACCCCCTTTGTTTTTATAGGTATGAAGGCTTTAGCTGATGCACAGATTCCTTATTCAGCAGTGAAACAGGCATGCGTTGGCTACGTTTATGGTATGTATTAAATTATATATTCTAAAAATTATTCATCTAAATCTAGCAGTAACAACATAAACAATTGGGGGTATTTGTGAATTTTAACTTTCAAAACTCAGAATTTGGAGTTTTACCCATCATTCCTAGATTTCTCTTATGTGTTGGCCTAGCTTAACATATATTTTGCAGTTCTTATAGTCAAAACAGGAAATAAGTTTAAAAATATTTTTTATCTTTAATAAAGAAAATAGTACCCATAGTTGTACCATATACAATTACTGTTAAGAAGATAAATTTTTGCTTCTTGTTGTCTTAAAATTTGCATTTATTGACATTTTTGTATTAATAAAGTTTTTTCATTAAACTTTTTTTTTATTAAAAAATTATATGTACTGCCCTGGCTGATGTGGCTGAAAGGATTTAGTGCCAGCCTATGAACCAAAGGGTCATAGGTTCGATTTCCAGTCAGTGCACATGCCTGGATTGTGAGTCAGGTCCCTAGTCGGGGGTGTGTGAAAGGCAACCACACATTGATGCTTCTCTCCCTCTCTTTCTCTCTGTCTTCCCCTCTCTCTAAAAATAAATAGGTAAATACATAAATCTTTAAAAAAATGATATGTACTATTGGGGGGCAAGGGCTGGGTAAAAAAATATATGTACTATTTGTATTATAAAAAGAAAAAGGGAACAAATGCACAAGAAAAAAATAAGTCAACTGTTGAAGTGATATTGGAAGCATGGCAGACCCCCTGGTCTCTCCCTTAAAGTTTCAAGTTGAATGGCCGTAGTTCAACACACAAACACATCTGAGAGATCCACACCTTGAAACTCAGAACATGGCCCACTTGCAGTGAGCAGGGGAGGAAGGATAGGGGAAGAGCCTAGATGGGCGCAAGAGACACAGTCTGGAGTGCACTGTGAGTCTTGGGAGAGGAGAAGAATCAGGCTGCAGTGTGTACTCTGCAGCCTTATAGAGCAGAGAGGTAGAATCAGCATTCCTGCCTGAGTGGTCAGCACATGCTGTGGCTGAACCTGGTGACTGGAGCGGAGATGGAACACAGAGGTGTGGCACCCGTAATCTAGCAGACACCATTGCCAGGCAGAAAAGAAAACCTCGGAGTCTGGCTGCCTTTCCTCATCCTTTCAGAGTCTGGGGCCCAGTAGAAGCTGTGGCAGTGAGTAGCGGGCAGAGCACATTGTTTGCAACTCTGAGAACTGGAGAGGCAGATGAGCTCCTCACTGAGCAATGGGCTCATGCTGTGGCTGGTCCCTGTGAAGGGCGGGGGTCGTGGACGGAAAGAGAGGTATGGCAGCTCAGAGTTGGCAGTCGCCATTGTTGAGAAGAGAACATTCTGCCAGCCCAGCCCACCCCCTACCCATTATACCTGAACTTGGAGGTGGGGGCATCCTGGGACACTTGGGGCACTGTCTGGCAGCATCTGGTTACAGGGGGCAGCACTGGGATTTCACGGGCTCAGAACCCCATCATGCACCACATGCCCCCAACACAAGTAGTGTTCTGAGACTGAGGTGACCTGGTCGAAGAGGAGACCTGGTCACAGAGGAGATGCCCACCTCCCTAGGGAATGCAGGGTTTTTTTTTCCACCAGACCTACAGATATTCTAGAAGCCAGAGCAGTGCAAGAGAAAATAAAAACTTGTGCTTCTACGCCACCTACTGGAAAACAAAGACTCTTAACTTAAATAGAAAATTGTTCCTCTTAAAAAAAAAAAAAGATTTCATTGCCATAAATGCCTGGGCGGAGAAATAATCCATCAAGTACCATGAATAACCAAGGTAACAAGGCAGCTCAAAAAGAAAAGGAAAAATCTCCAGAAAATAAACTTATACACATGGAAATATGTGATTTAAATGACAGGGAATTCAAGATTGCAGTTCTGAAAAAACTCAACAAGATACAAGAAAACTCATATAGGCAGTTTAATGAACATGGAAATAAAATCAGTGAGTAAATGAAGTACTTTACCAAAGAGACTGACACTTTAAAAAGTAACCAATAGAAATTTTGGAGCTGAAGAGCTCAATAAAAGAGATGAAGAATGAACTAGGGAGCTTAGAAACAGAGCTGTGCAGATGGTGGAAAGAATTAGTAGTATTTAAGGTAGAGACTTGGGAGTAAAGTAAATGAAAGAACTCTGTGAGAACCACCTGACTTCATCGGAGAGAGCAATATAAGAACAATGGGTATACCAGAAGGAGAAGAGAGGGAGAAGGGCACAGAGAGCCTATTCAAACAGTTGATGAGAACTCAAACCTATGGCAAGAGCTACATCCTTGAATCCCAAAAGCAAAGTGTACACCTAATTATCTCAATCCAAAAAGGCTTTCTCCAAGGCACATTGTATTAAAACTGTCAAAAATTAATGATAAAGAAAGAATTATCAAGACAGCCAGGGTAACCTTTAAAGGAAATCTCATTAGATTATCATTAAATTTTTTAACAGAAATCCTACATGCTAGGAGAGAGTGGAATCAAATGTTCAAATTACTGAAAGAGACAAATTACCAGCCAGGAATAATATATCCAGTAATGTTATCCTTTACATGTGAAGGAGAAATAAAGACTTTTCCAGATATAGAAGCTGAGGGAATTTACCTCAAGACCTGCATTGAAGGAAGTACTGAATGAAGTTATTCTACCTGAAACAGACAAAAAGATATATAACTACGAGCCCTGGCTGGTGTGGCTCAGTGGATTGAGTGCTGGCCTGTGAACCAAAGGTTGCCGTTTCAATTCCCAGTCAGGGTGAGTGCTTGGGTTGTGGGCCAGGTCCCCAGTTGGAGGCGTGCAAGAGGCAACTTACTGATGTTTCTCTTGAATGTCAATGTTTCTGTCCCTTCTCCCTAAAAGTAAATAAATAAAATCTTTAAAAAAAATAAGATATATAACTATGAGTAAGATGACTAAGCAAGATGAATAAGGCAGACAGAAGCAGGAAATTGCAGCCCTTATTCAAAATAAGGTATTATACACTTAAATATCACATAAAGCTTAAACGAGATTAAAAACATTTAAAAAACAAGACGACAATAGCTACTGCAATTTGGAAATGGACTCATAGCATAAAAAAGCATAACTTGTGGCAACAAAAACATAAAAGGGGAGAGGGTAAAGGTCTGAATTTGCAAAGGGGAATGGAGATAAGATGTATTCAGAAGAAAAAGGACTCCTGTATATATGAAACTTTCTTCTGCATAAACCTAATGGCAACCACAGAAAAATCTAGAACTGAGACCACATAAAAAAGGAAAACAGAAAAACTCATAGAATATCACCAAACTAAAATAACAGCTGGAAACACAGGGAAAAGAAGTAAGGGAGACACAGAGCTATCAGCAAACAAAAGATAAAATGGCTGTAGATAAAATCCTCATATCAGTAATCACCCTAAATGTAAATGGACTGAACTCACTCATAAACGGCACAGAATAGTGAATTGGATCAAAAAACAAACCTAACCAAATGCTACCATGACAAATGTAGACTCAGCATGGTAGGGTGAAAAATGATACTCCAAACAAAAGGCATATCCAGAGAAAAGCAGGTGTAGCTGTTCCTACATCTGACAAAATAGAATTCAAGGTAAAAAGGTAACAGGAGGCAAAGATGGACATTTTATGATGATGAAGGGGGCAATACAGGAAAAAGACAAGAATGCCCACTCCTCCACTGTTACTCAACATAGTACTGAAAGTCCTAGCCAGAGTAATCAGGCAAGAGAAAGAAATAAAAGGCATTCAAATTGGGAATGAAGAAGTAAAGTTGTCACTTTTTGCAGATTACATTATTATATAGAAAACCCTAAAGACACCCCACTAAAAAACTATTAGAAACACCTGGCTGGTGTAGCTCAGTGGATTGAGCACTGGCCTATGAACCAAAGGGTCTCTGGTTTGATTCCCAGTCAGGGCACATGCCTGGGTTGCAGGCCAGGTCCCCAGTGGGGGGCGCATGAGAGGCAACCACACATTGATGTTTCTCTCCCTCTCTTTATCCTTCTCTTCCCTGTCTCTAAAAATGAGTAAATAAAATCTTTAAGAAAAAACAATTTATAAAACATACTTCAAAAAAACTATTAGAAACAATGAACAAATACAGTATAGTTGCAAGATACAATATCAATGTATCAATTTGACTTTGGGTGGTGAACACAATACAGTACACAGATGATGTATTATAGAACTGTATGCCTGAAGCCTATATAATTTTATTTAACTGATGTCACCTCAATAAATTTAATAAAGTGTAAAAAGTCACCTGTCATCCCATTATCTAGAAATTATTACTAATAACTTTTGGTATATAATCCTTTAGTGAGTATGAATGTGTGTGAATACACCCTCACATATAATTTTTTCTTAAAGAAAATAAGGTCCTAGTATACATACTTTTTGGTGACCTGCATTTTTCATTTTACTATGTTCAGGATTTCCCTTGTCATTAAGTCTTCTTTTATACCATTATTAACATTTTGCAATAAAGTTTTTTTTCTGGAATAGGTTAAGTATTTACATGGTTTCAAAATAGAAAAGGCAGATGATTATATAATGGAAAGTCTCACTCTTATTCCCTTAGACAACCAGTGTCACTAATATCTGATGTGTCTTTCTAGAGGTAATTTATGTATATAAAACAAGTCTGCGTGAGTGTGTTCATGTCCCCAATTCTCCTTTCTTTTGTTACTCACATGGTAACATAATGCATATACCATTTGGTAGCTTGTTTTTTTTTTGTTTGGTAGTTCTTGATAACTATTTCAAATTATATCATAAAGAGCTTTCCTTGGTCTTTATTTATGGTAGCACAGTGTTTCATAGAATAGATATATCATAATCTATTTAATCTACAACCTTTTAATAGACATTTAGGATATTCCAGTCTGCGGTATTTTGAATGTTTGCGTGATATTCTAGTCTTGGAGATTTACTATAGTTTACTTAGTAGTAGTAATCATATCCTGTTCTTGGACATTTAAAATTATTTCTAATTTCTAGTTATTATAAAAGGCAATACTAGGGATGAATCTTTTTTTTTTTAAAGATTTTATTTATTTTTTAGAGAGGGAGGGGAGGGAGAGAGAGAGAGAGAGAGAGAAACATCAATGTGCGGTTGCTAGGGGTTATGGCCTGCAACCCAGGAATGTACCCTGGCTGGGAATCGAACCTGGGACACTTTGGTTCCCAGCCTGTGCTTAATCCACTGAGCTACGCCAGCCAGGGCTATGGATGAATCTTTGTGCATATCTTTTATTTCCTTAGATTTTAAGATATCAAGATAATTCCTTTTTAAAGATTTTATTTATTTATTTTTTAGTGAGGGGAAGAGAGGGAGAAAGAAAGGGAGGGAAACATCAGTGTGTGGTTGCCTCTTGTGTTCCCCCTACTTGTAACTTGGCCCACAACCCAGCCATGTGCCCTGACTGAGAATCAAACTGGTGACCCTTTGCTTCACAGGCCATCACTCAACCACCGAGTCACACCAGCCAGGGCTGATATTAAGAGAATTCTTGAAAAGAAATTTACTAGTTCAGGTAGATGAAGTATACTTACTAAAAAGGAGGCCCTTTACATTGCTGCTTTGCCTGAAGACTGCTGGAGAGTCTGGACCTTCAGACGTTCCCATCACACTGCTGCAGCTTGTCTGCTTCAGGAGCCGTGCCTCTTGGGAGAGGGAGTCCAGTGTATTCAACTTGTATCACTATTTTTCTGGACTTCTGTGGCACTCAGGAGCTTCTAAACTTTTTGAAGCTGTGGAACCCTTACATGAAGAGAAAATCATGTCTTTTTCATCAATTGGTATAGTTTTAAAGATTTATATCTAGCAATATAAATGAAATATTGCTTCCTTAATCATGTAACCCTAGTCATATTGAATTGTTTGCTCTTACTTGGTCATTTCTTTACTTCCATACCTCTATATTATAGAAAGAAAGTGCACATACATTCTGTGTTTTGAGAATTGAAAAAATTTTTTTTTACTGATTTTAGAGAGGGGGGAGGGAGAAAGAAAGGGAGAGGGGGAAGAGAAAGAAAAGCAGAAACATCAATTTGTTGTTCTACTTATTTATGCATTCATTGGTTGCTTCTTGTATGTTCTCCTACTGGGGATTGAACCCACAACCTTGGTTATCAGCACAATGCTCTAACCAACTGTGACATACCCAGCCAAGGCCTGTGTTTTGAGAATTTTTTTATATTTGTAGAGTAAATGATGCTTAATGCTAAAACTGTTTCTGAGTAAGGTGTTCATAGGGTATTTATTGTTCCGTTCATGTTGTATGCTGGGCAAAGGCATAGCACCGACAAACCATGATGTGGTGCCGTGTCATGTTGCAGTCCCACATTTCCCATGCTTCATGTATTACAGTTTCGGTTTCTCTTTCTCTGCAGGTGACTCTACCTCTGGGCAGAGGGCTATCTATCACAGTTTGGGAATGACTGGAATTCCTATAATCAATGTTAACAATAACTGTTCCACTGGTTCTACTGCTTTGTTTATGGCCCAGCAGCTGGTTCAGGGCGGTGAGTGGTGCTCATTGGTTTCGTGTATTTAGTAAATAGGTGTGGGGTTTTCACACAGGATCATCAGAGGGATGGCTTTGTATGTATTTCTTAAAAAAAAAACTTTATGGAAATGTGATTTATGTATCATAAAATTCACCTCTTTAAAGTACACAATTCAGTATTTTTAAATATATTCACAGATTTAGGTGCCCATCACCACTACCGAACTTTCGAACATTTTCATTACACCAGAAAGAAACCTTATACCCATTAGCAGTCATTCTCCATTGCCCCCTCCCCTCAGCTCCTTGCAACCACTAATCTACTTTCTGTCTCAATGGATTTACCTATTATGAACATTATATAAACGGAATCATACAGTATATGGACTTTTGTGGCTTTCACTTAGCATTATGTTTTCACAGTTAATCTCTGCTGTGGCGTGTTACCAGTACTTCATTCCTCCTGATGGCTGAATAAAATTCCATTTTATGGATGTACCACATTTTGTTTACCCATTTATCAGTTGAGGGACATTGGGTTATTTTCATTTTTTTGGCTATTGTGAATAATACTGCTATACACATTTGTATACATTTTTCTTGAGGCTTTCAGTTCTCTTGGTTTTATATCATATTTTATATTTCCAAATATTGCCATGGCTGGTATGGCTCAATGGGTTCAGTGCCAAATATTCTAGGGCTTTTTATTAGGCTCTTTATTCTGTTCTACTGATTGATTGTTGATTATTGCTCCACTACGCAAAAAAAAAAGTGTTTTAATTGTTGGAGCTTTATAATGTCATACTGTTTGATAATGCTAATGTCCTTGTCCCCCATACCTTGTTATTTTTATTTCTTTTTTAAAGAGATTTTGTCAATTCTGTCTTGTTTTGCTGTTCAGTTGAACTTTAACATCTTTCTTTAGATATCCCCACCCTCCAAAAATTATTCTGTTGTGCTTTTGATCAAGACTCTTTTAAAAATAAATTTATTTAATGTTTTAAATTTTCAAAAATTATTTATATTCTTGATTGTAACATTTCCATATTAATCAAAAGTTTTATTAACATTGAAGATCAAAGAAAGAATTAGTTTCTTGATTTTTTCCTCTTATCTAGTTGCATATAAGAATTTTCTCTGATTTTTCACTGATTAAAAGTTTTATAGGATTATAGTATGGTTTTTCATTTTATATAGATCAGTATATTTAAATGGAAGTATTTAATACATTTTTTGGGTATCTGGAAATTAAAATTTTCAAAATAACTACATTTTCTTTCAAGGTGTGGCCGATTGTGTCTTGGCTCTTGGGTTTGAGAAGATGGAGAAGGGATCCATTGCGACAGTAGTGAGTCCCATTTACTGCTATTTTGGAGTTGTTACGACGCTATGAGAAAACTTTGCCCGTTGGACTGTCATCAGTAGCTCCTGTTAATATGCAACATAAAACATACTTTGGCATAGTCATTAAATAAGTTGATATAACCCAAAAATCTAAAAGGTGACATTGTATATGTACACATAGATTCTGGTATTTTAGAACAGTAAAGCGTGATAGAGATAACTTAGTTCAACCTCTTTACTTCGTGAATTATGGAACTGATGAGTAGAGAGGTTAGATTATTGATTGACTTACCTAATTAATTTAAAAGTCATTCAAAAGTTAATTTTTAAAATATATTTTATTGATTATGCTAGTACAGTTGTCCCATTTTCCCCCCTTCACTCCCCTCTACCCTGTACACCCTCTCCCACCCATATCCCCCCTTTAGTCATGTCCATGTGTCATACTTATAAGTTCTTTAGCTTCTACATTTCCCATACTATCCTTACCCTCCTCCTATCTATTTTCAACCTATAATCTATGCTACTTATTCTCTGTACCGTTTCCCCCTCTCTCCTCCTCCCATTCCCCTGTTGCTAACCCTCCATGTGATCTCCATTTCTGTGGTTCTGTTCCTGTTCTAGTTGCTTGCTTAGTTTTTTGGTTTTGCTTTAGGTGTGGTTGTTCATAATTGTGAGTTTGCTGTCTTTTTACTATACATGTTTTTTCTTTATCTTCTTTTCTTAGATAAGTCCCTTTAACATTTCATAAAATAAGGGCTTGTTGATGATGAACTCCTTTAACTTGACCTTATCTGAGAAGCACTTTATCTGCCCTTCCATTCTAAATGAAAGCTTTGCTGGATAGAGCAATCTTGGATGTAGGTCCTTGCCTTTCATGACTTCGAATACTTCTTTCCATCTCCTTCTTGCCTGTAAGGTCTCTTTTGAGAAATCAGCTGAGAGTATGATGGGAACTCCTTTGTAGGTGACTGTCCCCTTATCTCTTGCTGCTTCTAGGATTCTCTCCTTCGTTTTTACCTTGGCTAATGTAATGATGATGTGCCTTGGTGTGTTTCTTCTTGGGTCCAACTTCTTTGGGACTCTCTGATGAGCTTCCTAGACTTCCTGGAAGTCTATTTCCTTTGCCAGATTGGGGAAGTTGTCCTTTATTATTTGTTCAAATATGTTTTCAATCTGTTGCTCTACCTCTTTCCCTTCTGGTACCCCTATAATTCGGATGTTGGAACATTTAAAGATGTCTTGAGGTTCCTGAGCTTCTCTTCATTTTTTTGAATTCTTATTTCTCCATTCTTTCCTGTTTGGTTGTTTTTTTCTTCCTTCTGGTCCACTCTATTGTTTTGAGTCCCAGTTTCCTTCCCATCACTATTGGTTCCCTGTGCATTTTCCTTCATTTCTTTTATGGTAACCTGCATTTGTTCATCTAATTTGTGACCAAAATCAACCAATTCTGTGAGCTCCTTGATCACCAGTGTTTTGAACTGTGCATCTGATAGGTTAGCTATCTCTTGGTCGCTCAAAAGGATGAGTCCTGGGGCATTGATCTGTTCTGTTTGAGACATGTCTCTCTCTCTCTCTCTTTTTTTTTTTGGTCTGGTGGCTCCTGTTACGGTGAGGGGCAGAGCCTTAGGTGTTCACTGGGGCTGGGCACCCCAGTCGCTAGATTGTGATGTTGTATGTGGGGGGCGGGAGCGGGAGGGAACAATGGCAGTAGCTCTGTTCTCCATGGGACTTCAGTCTCCTCTCTGGGATCTGGGGTTGTGCGCTCTGCCCTGGTCCGCAATCGCCGCCTCACTGGGTCTGCCAGCTGCCGCTTGCATACTCAGGGTCCACCCGCTGTGATCTTGTGCGCCCCAGGTGCCTTACGCGCTCCCGGTTGCCTTATGCGCCCAATTCTCCCTGTTCTCTGCACACCGAGACCCTTGCCTGGCTGTTCGTCTCCGCCCCTCCTACCAGTCTGGATGAACGGGTCTACTTCAACTTCCTGGCTGTCTGACTTCCATTCAGATAAATTCTCTGTCAGTTCTGGGTGTTATTCTGCCTCTAAATTGTTGTTGTTCCAATCTTGGTTGTGTGTGGAGGTACGGTACGTCCACCTATGCCTCCATCTTGCTGGAAGTCGCCCAAAAGTAAATTTCATCCAACAAATTGAAGATAATTTATAACATGTGGGACTTCTGTTTCTGATAATGGCAAGCCAAGTTTTTAGACTTGGTTCAAAACTGGTTATCAGTTCTTCTACTGATGATAACCAGAGAATATTTGGATGGAATATAAATAAAATATCCTAAAGCATCAAAGAGTTAATAAAAGAAAGGAATTGCAGGTGAATGCCAGAAAATAAAGGTCAGCATTTGAAGGTGCTTTTGCCTTGAAGGCCTTTACTAATCAGGAAGCTGTGAGCTTCAGTCTTGCTGCCTCTGGAATGAAGAGGAAAGTAGTCAAAGCTCGCTCAGGTCCTCCCAATGTTGGAATTTTAATATCCACTCTCTACATTAAACTGGGACTCTGTAGGGCTAAACTCTTTGGGTAAGGGTAAACTCAAGGTAAAACTGCTCCCCTTCCCCATTTCCTCTTTTCCCCACTTTCATGAGATCACAGGGAAAGTTGCGTGGTACCGAGTAGAACAAGGGGAGGAAAAAGAGAAAGGGGAAAATATCCCAGAAGAATCTTTTACTGAGAATTATAAATGACAGCCATAGTCTTCTATGGATTGCTGCAACAATTCTTGTTCCTGGTGATCAAAGAAACCTCAAACCATGTAACTGAGTCTAAATTGATTCCAGAATGATAGTAACCTAGACGCTTAACAGAAGCAAATGTAAATTTTCTTTTGGAGGAAAGCATCTTTGTTCTAGGTTTTGAGAACTCTTCAAGTAAGTTTTCAAGGACACATAGTCGAGGAACACCAAGCATTAAGAAAACAAGGCACCATAATTGAGAACCAGGAGAAGGAGGCACAGTAAAAGGTGACCTGTGAAGACTTCAAAAACTGGCTTTACTGGACACTCATTTAAGCATGCTATGTTTAATGAAATAAAAGACAAGCTTGGAAATATGTTAAGGGCATAGGAAACTGCAAAAAGAGACACAACAGGCTTAAAAAAAACAATAGAATTTATAGGAAAGAAAAATGAAATACTTAAAAATTCAAAAGCTAGGTTTGATAGCACATATTATACATGACTTAGAAAAGAATTAGTGGAACTGGACTAGATTAAAAGTAATTATTGAGAATATACTGTAGAGAGGAAAGGATGGAGAATTGGCAGGAAGTTAAGATATATTGAGGATAATGTGCTAAGGTATAATAAATATTTAATTGGAATTAATGAAGAAGTGGTGAGAGAGAAAATAGAATGTAGACATTTTGTTTATCTTTTCAGAAAAACAGCTCTTAGTTTCACTGATATTTTAAAATCAATCTTTTCTATTGCTTTCAGTCCCCATTTCATTTATTTCCAGTCTGAGCTTTGTTAATTCCTTCCTTCTACTAGCTTTGGGCTTCTTTTCTGGTTTTTAGAGGAGTGCAGGGGTGTTCAGCTCATGGCCTGCGGGCTGCATGCAGCCCAGGGTAGCTATGAATGTGGCCCAACACAAAATTGTAAATTTACTTAAAACATTATGAAATTTTTTTGTGATCATGTGTTGCAACGTATTTAATGTGTGGCCCAAGACAACTTTTCTTCTTCCAGTGTGACCCAGAGACACCAAAAAGTTGGACACCCCTAGTAAAGTTAGGTTGCTTATTTGAGATCCTTCTTATTTCTCAATGTAGGCTTTTATTCCTATGAACTTTTCTCTTAGAACTGCTTTTGCTGCATCACTTGTCTTAAGATAATTTTTTATTTCTCTTTTGATTTCTGTTTTGACCCATTGGTTGTTATGTAGCATATTAATCTCTACATACAGTATCTGTGAATTTTCCAGTTTTTTTTTCTTGTAATTGATTTCTAGCTTCCTACCGTTGTGGTTGGAAAAGTTGCTTGATATGATTTCAGTCTTCTTGAATTTATTAAGACTTGTTTTGTGGCCTAGTATATGATTTATCCTGGAGAATATTTCCTGTGCACTTCAGAAGAGTGTATAATCTGTTGCTTTTGGATGGAATGTTATGTATATGTCAGTTAAGTCTGTCTGGTATAATGTGGCATTTAAGGCCAGTGTTTCCTTATTGATTTTTTTTTTGTCTGAATGATCTATTCATTGATGCAAATGGGGTGTTAAAGTCCTCTACTATTACTGTATTGCTGTATCTTTCTCCCTTGTTTGTATTAGGTGCATAAATATTTACAAATGTGTATGTATTCTATCCCCTTCTTGGAGTGACCCCTTAATCATTGTATAATGACCTTGTTTGTCTATTACAGTCTTTATTTTAAAGTCTATTTTGTCTGATATATATACCTATTTTAGCTTTTATTTGGTTTCTATTAGCATCAAATATCTTTTACCATCCCTTCACTTTTAATTGCTGTGTGATGTGTTATTTAATGTATTATTGTATTTGATTTGCTAGTATTTTGTTTAGGATTTTTGTATTCATGAGAAATATTGGTTTGTAGTTTTCTTTTTTTTTTTGTTCCCGCCATGCAGTTGTTTTTTGTAGTGGCAGCCCCAGTTTACATTCCCACCAGCAGTGTACAAAGGTTCCCTTTTCTATACATTCTGTCCAACACTTGTTATTTCTTGCCTTTTTGGTAATGGCCATTCTAGGTGTGAGGTGGTATCTTATGTAGTTTTGATTTGCATTTCTCTGATAATTAGTGAACATCTTTTCATGTGCCTATTGGCCATCTGTACGTCTTTGGAAAAACTTCTGTGCAGATCCTCTGTCCATTTCTAAATTTGACTGTTTATTTTTATGTTGTTGAGTTGTGTGAGCTATTTATATATTTTGGGTAATCCCTTATTGATGCATGTTTTGTAAATACCTTCTCTCCTCCAATAGGTTGCCTTTTCTTTTTGTTGATGGTTTCCTTCACTGTGCAGAAGCATTTGATGTAGTCCTATTTGTTTACGTTTGCTTTCGTTTCTTCTTTTTCTTCTTTTTTGTTATTTTGTCTTTCTTTTTCCTTTCTTTTTCTGCTTTTGCTTTTGTTTTCCTTGCCTTTGCAGTAATGTCCAAAAAAACATCATCAAAACCTATGTAAAGGAGCTAATCACCTGTAACTTCTAGAATTTTTATCGATTCAGGTCTTACGTTCAAGTGATTAATCCATTTTGAGTTAAGTTTTGTGGTGTAAGATAATGAGATCTAGTATTATTATTTTGCATGTGGCCATCCAGTTTTCCCAACACCATTTAGTGATGGTTGTTCTTTCCCCATTTTATGTTCTTGGCTCCTTTGTTGTAAATTATATATGTGCAGATTTATTTCTGGGTTCATTATTCTGTTCCACTGATCTGTGTGTCTGTTTTTATGCTGACATACTGTTTTGATTATTATAGCTTTGTAGTATAATTTGATTAGGGAAAGTGATACCCCCACATTTGTTCTTTCTCAAGATTGCTTTGGCTATTCAGAGTCTTTTGTGGTTTCATACAAATTTTAGAATAATATTTGTTCTACTTCTCTGAAACGTGTTATTAGAATTTTTGAATGGGATTACGTTGAATCTGTAGATTGCTTTAGGTGGTATGAACATTATAATCATTTTAATTCCCTCAGTCTATAAATGGAATGTCTTTCCATTTATTTGTGTCTTCAGCTTCTTTCAACAGTGTCTGATAGTTTTCAGTGTACAGGTCTTTTACTTCCTTGGTTAAATTTATTTCTAGGTATTTTATTATTTTTGATGCAATTGCAAATGAGATTTTTTTCTTAATTTATCTGATAGATTGTTATTTGTACATAGCAATGCCAGTTTTTTGTACATTGATTTTTTTATTCTGCAACCTTACTGAATTCATTGATTAGTTTTTTTTGTGTGTATATGGAGTCTTTAGGGAGTCTTTTTTATGTATAGTATTATGCCATTTGCAAATAGTGACAGTTTTATTGCTTTCTAATTTGGATAATTTTATTTCTTTTTCTTGTTTGATTGCTGTGGTGAGGACTTCCAATACTATGAATAAAAGTGATGAAGTGTGCCTTCTAGTCTTGTTCCTGCTCTTAGAGGAAAGCTTTCAGCTTTTCACTGTTGAGTATGATATTAGCTATGGGTTTCTCATACATAGCCTTTACTACACTGAGGTGTGTTCCCTCTATATCCACTTTGTTGAGAGTTTTTATCATAAATGGATGCCAAAGTGGATGCCAAATGTTTTTTCTGCATTTATTGAGATGATCATATGATTTTATTCTTCATTTTATTAATGTGGTGTAGCACACTGATTGATTTGCAGATGTTGAATCACTCTTGCATGCCTAGGATAAATCACACTTGAACATGTTATATGAACCTTTTAACGCATTGTTGAATTCCGTTTGCTAATATTTTGTTGAGGATTTTTGCATCAGGGATATTGGCCTATAATTTCCTTTCGTTTTTCTATAAGGGTAATACTGGCCTTGTAAGATGACTTTGGAAGTATTCTCTCTTCAGTTTTTTGGAAGAGTTTGAGAAGAATAGGTATTAAGTCTTCTTTGCATATTTGGTAGAATTTACCTGTGAAGCCAGCTAGTTTGTTTCCTGAGAGGTCTTTTTAAATTCCTGGTTCAGTCACCTTACTAGTAATTTGTCTATTCAAATTTGCTATTTCTTCATGGTTCAGTCTTGGAAGATTGTATGTTTCCAAGGATTTATTCATTTCGTTTAGATTGTCTAATTTGTTGGCATGAAATTGTTCAAAGTAGTCTCTTACAATCTTTTGTATTTCTGTTATATCAGTTGTAACTTCTTTTTCATTTTTGATTTTATTTATTTGAGCCCCTACCTCTCTCAGTGAATCTTGGATTTCTTATTTATAGCATTATTATTTACAGTTATATTTAGTTTTGTTCTTATAACTTTGCAACCTCTTCCCTCCTCAAATGTAAAAGAGCAAAGATTTTATCTGTGTTATTCACCTTGAGAAGTTTTTGGCACATATGGGATTCTTTATAAAAGTTTCTTGAAAGAATTGTACCTTTTTGTTCATTTGATTGTTTTCCTTGCCATGTATTTGTGCAAAGCATTTCCTGACTGATATTCTTCGTATTTCCAGTTTGGGTTTACATTGTGCTTAGGATGAGCAAATATCTTAGTAACACTGTAATATTGGAAAGAAACACTATCATGTCAAGTGCTTATTTAGTTTAGTTTTTTTCCTCTCTCTTAGTCTTCAAACAGGACTTCTCCGCTTGATAAACATATGGAACTCATGATCAATAAGTATGGATTGTCTCCCCAACCATTTGCTGCTCAGGTATTTGGGAATGCTGGGAAAGAGCACATGGAAAAATATGGTACGTTAAAAAAAACTTTAGAGCATATTGTTTAATACATGTTATATATACATTATATAGATGTGATGAGAAGCAGCAGGTATTTATTAAGGTACTATGGAAGATGCCAGGATATATAAGATATAAAATGGTTTTTGCATTAAGTTGAAGAAATAATCTGTATAGAATTTAGTTGTAGAGAATGTATTTATTTATTTATAAAAGATTTCATTTATTTATTTTTAGAGGGAGGGAGAAGGAGAGGGAGAGAAACATCAGTGTGTGGTTGCCTCTCACATACTCCTAAGCAGGGACCTGGCCCAAAACCCAGGCCTGTGCCCTGACTGGGAATCGAACCAGCAATCTTTTGGTATGCAAGCCAGTGCTCAGTCCACTGAGCTACACCAGCCAGGGTGAGAATGTATTTATATGTAGGACATTACATTGGAAGTGCCTAGAATGCTCTAAAGCCAGAAATTGAAATAGGAAAAATAACATAAATCTTGTGTTCTTTGATCATGGACTGTAAATTGAGGTTCGTTCGTTCTGAATATTATAAAGAGCCTTAAAGCTATCTCTTGGTAATAGGTTTATACAGTCAAATTTTATTCCTAGTACAAAGTTTACTTTTAGTAATAGGTTTTCATTGTCAAAATTTATTCCTAGTACTTAGTACATTATCATTTATTATTCCATAGTGTTTTATGGGATTTAAATTTCATGGTTGATATTTATTTTGTAGGTAAATGTACAAGTGGTCAATGATTGGCCTTTTTTTCTTTTTTAAATATTTTATTTATTTATTTATTTTTAGAGAGGGAAGGGAGGGAGATAGAGGGAGAGAGAGAGAGAGAGAAACATCAATGTGCGGTTGCTGGGGGTTATGGCCTGCAACCCAGGAATGTACCCTGGCTGGGAGTCGAACCTGGGACACTTTGGTTCCCAGCCCGTGCTCAATCCACTGAGCTACGCCAGCCAGGGCTTGATTGGCCTTTCTTAGCCAGTCAAAGTGTGGGATAGTGCAGACAGGATTTTTATTCTCATTTCATGACCCTGAACCAGTGCCTCGTTGTGTGCTGTGGGATGAGAAGGAACATTTTCATGCTTAAATACTTAGCATTCCTATTCTTTATAGCAAAAATATCTTAAGTTTGATACCCAAAATCCAGTAATCAGAAAGCAAAAAAATCTCCAAGGCAGAATGGTGGGAGCATATAAAGGAACCCGCCTTTGGCTATGGAAATTTTCTTTCTTGTACCTATTTCTTACCATTTTTAACTCAGTCTAGTCCAATCTAGCTTTCCTCCTTTTTCAAGGCTACCATTGATCACTGTGTTGCCATATACAGTAAATACTTTTCAAACCTAATTTAATAGAGCTCAGCAGCATTAATCTGTTTTGATTACTTTTTTTTTTTTTTTTTTTAAACATCCTGTTCTCTTGGCCTCAGTGACACCATGTTCTCCTGGTTTTTCTTACCTCTTTGGCTATTCCTTGTTCATTTCTTTTTCTTTTTAAAGCTTTTCAGTCTTTTAAAAAATATAATGATTTTATTTATTTTTTAGAGAGGGGGGAAGGAAGGGAGAAAGAGGAAGGAAAGGGCGAAGACAGAAACACTGATGTATGAGAGAAACATTCTGTTGTCTCTTGCACGCCCCTAACTGGGGACCCAGCCCGCAACCCAGGCATATGCCCTGACTGGGAATCTAATCAGTGACCCTCTGACTTACAGGCTGGTGCTCAATCCACTGAGCCACACTAGCCAAGGTCCATTTCTTTTTCAATTAAACATGAATTCATTTAAACAAGCCTTGGCTGGTGTGGCTCAGTGGATTAGGTACCAGCCTGCGAACTGAAAGGCTGCTGGTTTAATTCCTGGTTGGGGCACAAGCCTGGGTTGTGGGCCAGATCCCCCGGTTGGGGGTGTGTGAGTGGCAACCTATTGTTGTTTCTCTTACTGTCTTCCTCTCTATCTAAAAGTAAATAAATAAAATCTTTAAACAACAACAACAACAACAACAATATATTGAGCTCTCATTATATTCTGGGCACTGTTCTAGGTACTGGAATACAGCTATTGCCGTATAGTAAACCACTATAAAACAGTGATTTTAAACGACATTTATTATTATAGTTTTTAAGTTTGTAGATTGACTGGGAACCAGCTGATCTAAGCTGAGCTCAGCTTTTCTTGTCTGGCTTAATCGTATGACTGTAGGCTGGTTGGAGGCTCTGTTCTAGTCTTACTTGTTTGGGTCATATGTCTCTCATCCTACTCCTGGGACCAGGAGAGGGCCAGCCCTGACAATACACTTTTCATGGTGAAAGCAGAAGCACAAGAGAGTAATTTTCAACATGCAGGTCCTTTTGAGACTTAAGTTGTTGACTAAAGTAAGTCACATGGCAAACTTGGAATTAGGGGATAGGGAAATGGACTTCACTTTTGTGGTCAGAAACTGCGAAGTCAGACAGCAAAGGACAGACATGTGGAGGGTGAGGGAAAGGAGTTAGTGCTGTGAAAAAAAATAAAAGCAGATAATATACTTATGGGTATTGGGGAGCAAACTTAGGATAGTCAGTGATGGCCTCTATGCTTGTATATCTAGTCAGTATCTTGGCATCTCTGTGTATTTAACAGGCTTCTGAAATTTTACACGTTCAAATATAGACTCTTAGTTCTGTTCTCCCATTATCTTACACTTGTTCCTCCTCCATTTTTCCCAAAGTGGCACATCCATTCAGATGTTCAAAGCCAAAACACGAGTCATCTTTGACACTTCTTCCTCTTTTCCCACTATTCCAGTCCTATGTACTATCAATTCTACCTCCAAAGTAGGTTTCTTTCAATTCTTTTCATTAGTATAGCTGTCACCCGAGACCAGAATTTTTTGAACTGTGAGTTGTGACCTGCTAAGAAATTAAGGAACCTAGTTAGTGGGTTGAACCCAGAATGTTTTTTTTAATCCAAAATTTTTGGCCCTGGTCATGTAGCTCAGTTGGTTAGAGCATTGTCCCAATATGCCAAGACTATGAATTCAGTCCCAGGTCAGGGCACATACAAGAATCAACCAATGAATGTGTAAATGAGTGGAACAACAAATTTATGTTTCTCTCTCCCTGTCTCTCTCTCTCTCTAAAATCAAGTAAAATTAAAAATTTTTTTTGTTGTTGTTGTGTATTGTAACTCAATACAGAGAAGTACACAAAATATAACTTAGTGAATTCTAACAACGCTCATAACTATCTACTAAACCACTTCCCAGGTCACAAAATAGAGTGCTATCACATAAGAATGCTCTCTGCAGATTATTTTTATCTTAAGAATTTTGTGCCCTGGCTGGTGTTGCTCAGTGGATTGGGTGCCTGCCTGCGAACCAAAGAGTTGCTGGTTCCATTTCCAGTCAGGGCACATGCCTGGGTTATGGGCCAGGACCCCAGTGCGGGGTGTGTGAGAGGCAACCACACGTTGATGTTTCCTTCCTTCTCTTTCTCTTTCCCTTCCCCTCTCTCTAAAAATAAATAAAATCTTAAAAAAAAAAGAATTCTGTGAGTCTCCTGTAAATCTTGTTGGGTTACTCCATTAGTTAAAAAGCTACAACTACAAATCTTTTTAAGGCAAGCCCTTCTCTACCTTGGATTTCTGCTGAGATGACTGAGGAACAACATTCTTAAGCTTCCTAGCAGCTTTTTGATTGAGAGGATTATTGAGGCATAGCCTTTTTCTCTTTCAAAGTCTTTTTTTTCTGTCTGACCTATACTCTGAAGCATCACCTTTGCTGTTTCTGAACTCCTAACAAAAGATTTGTCATGCCCTTGGCTTCACCTTTGGACCATGTTTTCCAGGCAGCGTCTTGGATTTGCTCTTTGCTCAAAGACCATCCCCAGTCCTTTTTTTTTTTTTTTTTTTTTTTTTTAGATAAAGAAGAGGCGGGGAGGAGAGAGAAATAATGATTTGTTGTTCTACTAATGTATGCACTTATTGATTGATTCTTGTACGTGCCCTGACCAGGGATTGAACCCACAACCTTGGCGTATTGGGGCAACGCTCCAACTAAGTGACCTACCTGGCCAGGGCTCAAAGGCCATTTCTTGACTTTAGCAATTTTTTCCATTTTGAGAGGGTGAGAATTTTCAAAATCATCTAAGTCCTGAATCCTTTTTGTTTAACAATCCTTTCCTCTATATAACTATATGGAATTTTTCTATAAGCAGCAAGAAGAAGCCATGTGGAAACTTCAATATTTTGCTTATTATCTAATTTCCACATAACTGCAGATAATAGTGTTACCGAAATTTCTGCTACTGTTGTAACAAGACTGTCTTTTCCTCCAGTTCTCAGTAAGGTTTTATCTTTTTGCAAACCCTCACCTCCAGCATCCTTAAAGGACCTTGAAGCTTCTACTAATCGTTTCTTTTTTTTTTTTTTTTTTAAGATTTTATTTATTTATTTTTAGAGAGGGAAGGGAGGGAGAAAGAGAGAGAGAGAAACAGCAATGTGTGGTTGCTGGGGGCCATGGCCTGCAACCTAGGCATGTGCCCTGACTGGGAATCGAACCTGTGATGCCTCGCTGCCCGTGCTCAATCCACTGAGCTACGCCAGCCAGGGCGGTTCTGCTAATCATTTCTTGAAGGCATTTTAAGCTTTCGCTCACACCTCTTGGTTCCAAGGTCATTCACATATTTTACATTTTTGTGCAGTGTAACTCCACTTCCAGTATTTAGTCTACTTGGGCTGCTGTAACAAATACCATAGACTGAGTGGCTCAAACATCAGATATTTATTTCTCACAGTTCTAGAGACTGGGAAGTTCAAGATCAAGGTATAAGGTAGGTTTTATTCTGAGGTCTCTTCTCTTGTATGCAGCTGCCATCTCACTGTGTACTCATATGACCTCTTCTTTTGTGTGGGTGTTGCAGGGTGGAGAGAAAAGTAGACAGAAAGGTAGACAGATATCTTCTTAGTCTTCTTTTAAGGGCACTAATTCCATCATTCTCATGACCTCATCTACCCTAATTACCTCCCCAAACCTCATCTTCAAACACTGTCACCTTGGATATTAGAGCTTCAACATATGGATTTTTTGTGTGGGGGGAAACAATTCAGTCCATAGCATTCAGGTACTAAAATGCGTGTTTATTATCTACTACTGTATAATAAAGAGACTCTATTTTAAAAAATCATTTCTTGTTTTCATTCCTCTGTTCTAGTCTCTCTGTGTGTAACCTCACTGGCCTCATTTCGCTGTGTTCAGGAAGCCAAACTATTCTCTGCCTCAGCCTCATGTTCCGTTTGGCTACAGGGTTCATTCTTTCAGGGCCAGCTCCATCTCATCCTTTGGGTCTTAAATCTTCTCTCATATCTCCAGTACTCCACAAAAGAATCTCCACTTGGATATCTTACAGGCATCTCAAGTTTAACAGGTCTAAAACTGAAGTCCTAATTCTTTACTTGAACTTCCCCCTTTCTTATCTGCCTTCCTGAAGTTTTCTGCATTCAGTAAATCACTTCGTCTTTTTGGGACCTTTGGCCAAAAACTTTAGAGCCATTCTTTTATTTTTAATTTATTTTTAGAGAGAGGGGAAGTCAGGGAGAAACTGAGGCAGAGAAACATCGATGTATGAGACAAATGTCCATCAGTTGCCTCTCATGGGCCCCCTAACTGGGGACCTGGCTGGCAACCCAGGCATATCCCCTGACTGGGAATTGAACCAGCGACCTTTCAGTTTGCAAGCCGGTGCTCAATCCACTGAGCCACACTAGCCAGGGTTTGGAGCCATTCTTACTTCTACTTATACTGGACATTCATTATATCAGCAAACCTTTCCCTTTATTTCCCAGAATATCTATTTCTCACCATTTCTACCACTTCTATAATAGTGCAAGCCCCACCTTGTACTTGACTCTAGGATTATCTTGTTTTTCTGTTTCTGTTTTTGTACCTCTGTAATCTGTTCTTTACTTTATAGCCAAAGCAATGCTTTTAAAGTATAAGCCAGATCATTTCACTTCTCTGCTCAGAACTTTCCACTGTGTTCTCACACTCCGATTGAAACCCATAGGTCTTATTGTGGCTTACAAGCTTCTTGATCTGATCCTCCATCCTCTTTTGCTGTCTGGGGGTCTCATCTCTTATCATTTTTTTCTTTCACCACTCTACTCTAGCTATGCTATTTTTTCTGTTCATTAAACCCAGTAAGCACATTCCTACCTTAGGCAGGGCCTTAGCCTGGCTATTTCTACTTCTGGAATGCTCTACCCTAAGATATCATCAGTGCTAGCTTACTTACTTCCACCTTTGCTTAAATGCTGTCTTCCGTTTGTTTTTTTTATTCACCCTTCTTCCCAGAGTTGCCTATCATCTGTCTCTTGCTTTATTTTATATACCACTAATGGTAATGGAAAAAAATACAATAAACATTAAAAATCTGGCATACAAATTTTTTTATTTATTGACTATCTCCAACCAGAATCTAAGCTCCATAAGAGCACTGATTTTTTTTGGTTTTATTCCTTGCTCATTGACTGTTACCTAGAACAGTGCCTGGCACAAAGCAGATATTCTGTAAGTAATTATTAAATTTTCAAAGAAAGAGCTACCTTGACCATTCACAGTGAAGTAGGTCCCTCCTGTTAATTTATGTTCATAGATTGCCTTCTGTTGCTTTCCTCCATAGCACTTAGCATTGTTTATAGTCATATACTTATTGCATGTGGTTTTGCTTATTTAGTTTTTGTCTTCCTTATAAACTGTGAAAGCAACAACCATATCTATTGTGTTTACCTTCAGTATATCTCGCCTAGCACAGTGCTTGTCAGGTAATCTGGCTAGAAGAGAATTTTCTTCTCTTCTTGTCTATAGTTCCTAGCATATTGATATACTCAACAAACATTTGTTGAATGACTAAGTGAATGATTGAATTTCCATACTTATGTCATTTCATTCAATTCTCCGTCTGTTTTAGGAGGTATTATTATTCCATTAAGATGTTGGCTTCAGGGTCTCGTGTGTGTGCGCGCACACGCACATCTGTGTTTATTTGCTTAGTTTTTCTGTTGAGAAAGTGTCCATCAGCTTTTACTTTCTTGAGTTTTTATTACTTTCAGGAATGGGTATTAAATTTTGTCAAAGGCTTTCCCAGCAGTTATGTAGTTGAATGCATTATATTCTCCACGTACATCTATTTTTTCAAAAGATTTTATTTATTTGTTTTTAGAGAGAGGGGATGGGAAGGAGAAAGAAGAAAGGGAGAGAAATATCAAAATGTGGTTGCCTGTCATGCGCCCCCTACTGGGGACCTGGCCCGCAACCCAGGCCTGTGTCCTGACTAGGAATGGAACCGGCAACCCTTTAGTTCACAGGCCAGCACTCAATCCACTGAACCACACCAAACAGGGCTCCACTTAGATCTATTAATAGAATATTTTGTTAATGAATTTATGATACTGAATCAACTTTGCATATCTGGAATGCATCCCACTTGGTCATGATATGTTGACTTTTTTAATGTGGGGTTATGTTCTGTCATTTTTTTTAGTACTGTCAAAAATTAATATAAGTCGTATGGTTAATGATTTTTTTTTCTTTTTTTTTTAAAGATTTTATTTATTTATTTTTAGAGAGGGAAGGGAGAGAGAGAGAGAGAGAGAGAGAAACTTCAATGTGCGGTTGCTGGGGGTTATGGCCTGCAACCCAGGCATGTACCCTGGCTGGGAATCAAACCTGTGACACTTTGGTTTGCAGCCCGCGCTTGATTTTCTTTTTACTTATGTTTTTATCAAGTTTGGTGTTAATTTTACACTCGCTTTATATAAAGATATAGGAAGCCTTTATTCACTTTTAATTATTTATTTATCAATTTTAAAGAGAGAGGGGAAGGGGGAGAGAGAGAAATATCAATTTGTTGTTCCACTTATTTATGCATTCATTGATCGATTCTTGTACGTGCTCTGACCAGACAGAGAGTGAACCCACAACCTTGGTGTATCTAGATGATGCCGTAACCAACTGAGTTAATCTCGCCAGGGCTCATTCAACTGATATTTAACAAGTTGTAGAATTTCATAGAATTTTAAGTTGTCATTTGAAATTGCTATTTGTGAATGTGCACTAGAAAGGAATGCATAAAAATATTTGTATAGCTTACTTACATGCTTCTATAGAATCAGCCAATTTTTGTGGCTTCAAACTTTGACTCAGAAAGATTGAAATCTTTTTATACCATCGTATCCTTTCAAAAGCCAAAAACTTGAATTGGCAGTTCAGAATCAGTAGTTAATAAGCTGTTCATCAGTGCCCAGGTTTAATAAACGTATGATAAGTGAGTGGAAAAATATTTTTTAAAGGACTGTTATCTTTTATAGATAAATTGGATCCTATGATAAGAAAAAAAGAAGAGTATCTTAGCAAACCTGCTAAGATTGCAGGTTCGATTCCCAGTCAGGGTGCACAGAAATACAAGGTTCAGCCAAAGAATGTGCAAATAAGTGTGGAACAACAAATCAATGCTTCTCTCTCTCTCTTCCTCCCCTGTCCCTCTCTCTCTCCCTCTCTCATCTTCTTTTTTTTTCAAATCAATACATTTAAAAAATCCAGTATTAAATCCAGCTTAATCCAGTATTATCTAAACTTGACAGAACCCTTATATTTTTAGTAGTACCAAAAAACACTTGCTGAAAAAAACCAAAGTCTACACTACGCTACTTCCTTATCTTGTCCCAAAGATGTCTTGAAAATTTAATTTTCTTGCTTATATCCAGATACCATATTCCATTTTATCTCCCAGTCAATCCAACAAAAAAATATTACTGTGATGTGGCTTGTTCTTTGTGGACCCATATTGGCTACGGCCTGATCACTGCTCTTACTGGTATGAGATCACCAGTGTGGATGGAATCTGCCTTATTCCATTACTTCAGGGGCGTGAGGACGCTGTGGCAGACTTCTGGAAGAATTGCTGTTAGTTTTTTCTTGCCTGAAAACCACTGTGGTCCCGGGCTATATTTTCTAGTTTTTGAAATTGGACCCTAGTTATTTTAGGTAGAATTGGTGAGTTTGAACTATTTTCATATATAGCGTGGGGCAAAGTAAGTTTACAGTATTGAGTACACAAAACACAGAGTTTATTCTTGTATTATTTATTAATTATTATATTATTTTCCATATGAACAACTGTAAACTTACTTTGCCCCACCCTGTATGTCTATTAGTTGATTCAATTCAGTAAATATACCCAAGTTTAATGATTAAGAAATATTTGTGGAGGGATCAGTGTTGACATCTTCAGTACTGATGTCTGTGTGGGCGAAAATGTGTAAATATGGAGCAGGACACTGAGTACCATTGCAACATTTGTTAACAAGCAACCAAAGAACATTAACTCACGAATAGATATGTGCTTTCTCTACAGGAACAAACATTGAACAGTTTGCAAAAATTGGATGGAAAAATCATAAACATTCAGTTAATAACCCGTAAGTATTTCAGATCTATGAAATAGTGAAGATCTCGGTTATCCTGCTGTATAATGTGCAACTTTAATACTTGAAAAGCTAATGTAATGAGCGGATAAAAAGGCTGTGGTACATTTACACAATGAAATATTACTCAGCAGAAAAAAAAAAAGAAGAAGAAACATTTTGCAACAGCATGGATGGACCTAGAGGAAATTATGCTAGGTGAATTAAGCCAATTAGTAAAAGAAAAATACCACATGATCTCACTTATATGTGGAATCTAATGAACAAAATAGTAACAGATGCTTGGCTTAGATACATTAAACAGACTGACAGCTACTGGAAAAGAGGCGGGGTCTGAGGGTAGATGGGATAAAAGATGGTGGAGGGACTAACCAAAGAACATTTATACACATCCTATGGACATGGACAACAATATGGGCACTGGCTTGGGGAGGGCAGAGGGTAGGGTTGAGAGGAGGTGGAGAAAGGGAGAAATTTGGGAACAACTGTAACAGTATAAACAATACTTTTTTAAAAAGCTGCCCTTGTGGTGTGGTTCAGTGGATTAAGTGCCAGCCTGCAAACCAAAGTGTCACTGGTTTGATTCCTGGTCTGGGCACATGCCTGGGTTGTGGGCCAGGTCCCCAGTTGGGAGAGTGTGAGAGGCAACCATACTTTGATGTTTCTCTCCCTCTTTCTCCCTCCATTCCCCTCTCTCTAAAATTAAATTAAAAAATGTTTTTTAAAAAAGCTGATGCAAGACCTCAGAGATATTAAGCAGAATTTTTTATTTTTTAATTTTATTTTTCAATTACTGTTTACATTCAGTAGTATTTCATATTAGTTTCAGGTGTACAGCATAGTAGTTAGACAATCATAAAATTTATAAAGTGATTCCCTGATATATATCAAGTACCCATCTGGCACTATACATAGTTCATCCAATATTATTGACTGTATTCCCCATGTATTGTTTTCTTATTAAATACTTGTGCCCTTTTGCTTTCTTTTTATTATTATTATTATTATTATTATTATTATTATTATTTTTATTTTTAAAGATTTTATTTGTTTTCAGACAGGGGAGGGGAAGGAGAAAGAGAGGGAGAGAAACATCAATGTGTGGTTGCTTCTCATGTGCCCCCTACTGGGGGTCTGGCTTGCAACCAGGCCTATGCCCTGACTGGGAATCGAACTGGTGACTCTTTAGTTTGCTGTCCGGCACTCAGTCCACTGAGCCACACCAGGTGGGGCTTGACTTCTTTTTTAAAAAAAAAAATGTGTTTATTTAGCATTTGTACTCCTTACATTTGGTTGTAGGAGCCAATATTTGGTTGATTTTTAAAATATTTTTTTAATTTATATTTTAGAGAGGGGAAGGGAGGGAGGAAGACAGGGAAAGACACATCAATGTGTGGTTGCTTCTCATGTGCCCCCACTGGGGACCTGGCCCACAACCCTGGCATGTGCCCTGACTGGGAATCAAACTGGCGACCTTTCAGTTTGCAGGTAAGCACTCAATCCATTGACTGAGCCACACCAGCCAACGCTGATTTGTTTTTATTTTAGTTTTGGTCTGTTTATATTTAGAAGACCATTTAAGCTTAATCACTCTTTTATGAAAGAATGTGAATGGCTGGCATTAAAAGATATAATTGGTTTTACATTGCCACTCTAGTGAATAAAATTTATTGTAATAATTTTAGTTGGAATAACCAGTCACTATTTTAAGCCCATCATTAAAACTTTTCTTATTTTGATCAACTAAAATATTTGTAAAATGCATACTAGTGGTCATTTAAATTAATTTGTATGAAATTATATGTATTACTTTAGTAATGCATTTTAATTATGCTAGTGTCATTAACTTTTACTCTGGTAAAATAATATGGTTATCTATATCCTAAAAAATAACCTGAAGTACAGTTGCATCATGTGTATTACAGATCATTAATCTTTGAATTCCCTAGAGTGTAGCATAGTGTCTGGTGCAGAGCATGTACTTAATGGTTGCTAAATAAAGTTGGTTCACTGACGGTTGAATTAGTGCCCTAGGCAATACCACTAGGCAATAAAAGGGTAATAGCTAACTTTATTAAATGCCAACTCTGTGTCACTGTGCTTGATACTTTTATATACACATTCATTTAGTCCTCTCAGGGACCCTATAAAGTAGATTTTTTTATTCTCACTTTATAGATGAGGAAAACAAGGCTTACAGAAATGAGGTAATTTGCTCAAGACCATTCTAAATAGTGGCAAAATAATGTTTATATTTTTCCTCCTCCTAGGTTATAATCTTTTGAGGGAAAGAGTCATCTGTTATCTTTAATACTTAGTACAGAGCTTGGAACTTAATAGCTGCTCGGTAAATTGTTTCTGAATTATTAAACAAATTTTGCCACATTTAATAAACATAAAACCATGACAAGGAGCATTTTATACCATAAGTAGATTATTACCACATATTCCTAGTACTTCGTGCTGCTGCTAGTTCTTCTCATTTTCCTAATTTTATATTGATGTTTGAATTTAGAGCATACCTAATTAACAACTACCGAATTCCATGCTTTAGAGCTAAGGGTGTTTTCTGAAATATCTAAGGATATTGTGAGAGCTTTAATGAATTCCCATTTCTTATATGATAAAATCTGAATTCCTTCATGACGTAACAAGCCTGTTATAATTTGGCCCCATTTTACTTTGTCATTCTTATTTCTTACTACTTCCTTGGGATATTCCCAATCTCTAACCTTACTAGATTACTTGGCTTTCCCTAAATGTACTGCATAGGACTTGCTTATTTTTTTTTTTTTTTTTCACTTAGGCTGTTAGCAATCCCTGATAATATCCGTCTGCTGTTCTTTTGTTTGGTGAAACAATTGACTTACCTGTGAAGTCTCAGTCCAAATGTCATTGCTTCTCTTAACACCTTATTAAAACTTCCCTGGGCATAAATATTTCTTCTCATGAGCTTCACTGCACTGCCTGTATTCCTCTCTCATAATGCATTACACAGTAACATACTTAGTTATTGATGAGTCTTTCTCTTCTGATGATGATGACCCTTGAGCGGAGATTGTCTCATCTTTCTTTTAAAGTATATTTTATTGATTGTGCTATTACAGTTGTCCTAGTTTTCCCCCTTTGCTCCCCTCTGCCTGGCATCCCCCTTGCCTCTAGTGATCCCCTTTCCTTAGTTCATGTCCATGGGTCGTACATGTAAGTTTTTGATTTCTCCATTTCCTATACTATTCTTAACCTCCCCCTGTCTATTTTGTACCTACAGTTATGCTTCTAAATCCCTATACCTGTTCTCACATTCTCCTCTTTCCCCCTCCCAGTTGATAACCCTCCAAATGATCTCCATATCTGTGATTCTTTTCCTATTCTAGTTGTTTGCTTAGTTTGTTTTTGTTTTTGTTTTTAGATTCAGTTATTGATAGATTTGGTTTAGATTCAGTTGTGAGTTTGTTGTCATTTAACTGTTCATAGTTTTGATCTTCTTTTTCTTAAATAAGACCCTTTAACATTTCATATAATAGGGCTTGGTGATGATGAACTCCTTTAGCTTTACCTTGTTTGGGAAGCACTTTATCTGCCCTTCTATTCTAAGTGATGGCTTTGCTGGATAAAGTAATCTTTGTTGTAGGTCCTTGTTTTTCATCACTTCGAATACTTCTTGCCAGTCTTTTCTTGCCTGCAAAGTTTCTTTTGAGAAATCACCTGATAGTCTTATGGAAACTCCTTTGTAGGTAACTCTCTGCTTTTCTCTTGCTGCTTTTAAGATTCTCTCTTTATCTTTAACCTTTGGCATTTTAATTATGATGTGTCTTGGTGTGGTCCTCTTTGAGTCCAACTTGTTCGGGACTCTCTGTGTTTCCTGGACTTGTATGTCTATTTCTTTCATCAAATTAGAGAAGTTTTCTTTCATTATTTTTTCAAATAAGTTTTCAGTTTCTTGCTCTTCCTATTCTTATTCCGATATCCCCATGATTCAGATGTTAGCCGTTTTGGAGATATCCCAGAGTTTTCTTAAACCCTTCTTGTTTTTTTGAATTTATTTCATATTTATGAAAAAGTTTCTTATTTTGTTCTGGTTGAATGTTTATTTCTTCCTTATGTTCCAACTCATTGATTTGAGTCCTGGGTCCCTTCCCTTCACTGTTGGTTCCTTGTGGATTTTTCTTTATTTCATTTAGTGTAGCCTTCATTTCTTTCCTTATGCTTTTGCTGTATTCAGTGAGATCGCTGAGCATTCTGATCACCAGTGTTTTGACCACTCTGCATCTGATAGGTTAGCTATCTTGGCACCGCTTAGTTCTTTTTCTGGAGTTCTGTTCTGTTCCTTTATTTGGGCCATATTTCTTCATCTCCTCAATTTGGCAGCCTCCCCGTGTCTGTGTACTAGGTAGAGCCACTTTGACTCTCTGTCTTAATGCATGTGTTAAGTTGTATGGGGCAGAGCCTTGAGTATTCGCCAGGGCTGGCAGCCTGCTATACCACTTTGTGGTTCCATGTGTGGGGGAGGGGTCAAAGAGGGGTCAGTGCTGCTGCTGGCTGACTTTTGGGGGCTTGCCTGACACTTGCTCCTTTTCCAGTCACTTCACCCCCTTCCCATATGTGACTGGCGCCCCTACAGCTGCTGCCCTGGTTGTGTTTCCCAGAGTGGGTGGGTTTGCGTATGTTCCGAGCTCTCCTGAGAAACCAGCACTTTTCTCCAACACCCCAAAGCCCATTGGTGTTTACAGCCAGAAATTACGAGGCTTTATATTTCCCTACACTAGAACTGGGGCTGTGCGGTCTGGCCTGGGGCTGAGATTGCTTGCTCGCAAGGTGTCCCCCTGATTTTTAACCACCACACGTAAATGTGGGACCGCCCATTTTGCTGACTGCATTTGCCCCCTCATTGCCACCAGCCCACCGCCGCCACCTGGAGTCCTCTCTGCCCTGGCTCCTGGTCTCTGCCCTTCCTACCCATCTGGATGAATATAGGTTCTTTAATCTTTGGTTTTTGGACTTCCGTACAGTTCAGTTTTCTGGCAGTTCTGGGTGTTTTTTGTTTTGAAATTAGCTGTGATCCTTTTCATGATGGTACAAGGAGGCGAAAAGTGTCTACCTATGCCTCTGTCTTGACTGGAAGTTGAGATTGTTTCATCTTTTATGTTCAATATTTAGCAAGGTATTGGAGCATAATATATACTTAATAAAACTTTACTGTTTCTGAGTAGTAGAGTTAGGATGAGCAGTCTTAAGTCAAAAAGATGGTCTAGAGCCGATTGCCTTGTCCTTAGAACATGGAGAACCATTAAAAATCCTTGGGATTTTCTGAAACTGGTAAGAACTGTACCAACATACTGAGGAATTGACAGCAGTGCAGTTTCCTGGTTTTGAGGCTCCAAAGAGCAGTTCTCGACCTTCCCCAGGGCATCTGAGCTTCCAGGTCTTTCTCTCATTTAACCTGGTGTCCAACTGGGCACTCACTCACTCACTCCTTACAGCATTCTTCTAAGGGAACACCATTGACCCAGCAGTGTGTATTCAGTAACCTACTATCTGCATGACATTGCTTTAGCTGCTAGTGATGTAGCAGTGAATAAGACAGATAAATTCCTTGTTTGCATGGATCTTCCATTATATTTTATAAGTTCTCAGTTATGGCAAATGTTATTTCTGGATGTTGGTTTCATCATTTAAAACTCTTTGAAACAGTCAGGAATTTCTAGGTTTGGCTCAGAAATTTCAGGTGCTAAATTCTTGTATTAGGCTTTGCTTGGCTTGTCAAGAAAGAGAGTTCTGTGTTTCCTGACCAGTCATTGGAGAGGCCCTGTTTCACATTTCTAAGAAAGTTGAATTAACAAACTACTCTCAAGTGCTTCCTCACCAATTATAAGAATAATCAAATGCAGTGAGAGGCCGTGGTAAGTAGTATAGTATTAGAGATAGCCTGTGCCATTTGGGCCTTCAGACCTGTGTCTGGAAGGCCGTCAGACCTGTTACTACTTGTTGTACTTAGATATCCCACAGGTGCCTCAGAGTCAGCATGTTCACCGATAATTTACATGGCCCCTCGGCCTGGCTTTCCTTTCAGCCTTCTTCATTGTGGTGAATGGCAGAACATCGCAACCCTGCAGTCATCCATGCCTCCGTCTTCTTCCTCAGTGTCCCGCGTGAGCTGCAGATGATCTGGGGATACACAGAATCCTGCCTCCATACTGTCTTTTGAATTTATCCCTTCTCTCATCCTTCCCTTCTGGTTCTGTACTGGGAAGGTTAGGTTCTTACCGTTTCTTGCTGTAGTTAATGCCCTAGTTTTTAAGTTGGTTATCTTGCTTTCCGTAATGCCTTTTTACCATCCCTTTGTGAAACGGCAGTTTTCTTGCTGAGATCCAGATCTGGTCATGTCACGTCCAGCTTGATATCCTTCAGTGGTTCCTCATTGTTTCAGTGTAAAATGTAAACACCGCATACTGTCCTCTCATGGTCTGATCCTCGTTCATCCTCCTTCCCTGCCTTCTGCGCCTTGCCTCCACATTCCCTCCCAAACTTAAAGCCATAGCTTCCGTGACCCGCTTCACCTCAAGAGGCTTTGCATGCGCTGATCCTTTTGAGAAGAATTCTCTCTTCCTCTTATTTGCCTAATCTTAGGGATGAATTTCCCTCTTGTGTCTGGGTTTGATACACATCCTGTGAGCTCCCATGGCACCCTGTGTAACATTTCCATCCTGGCATGTATCATATTGTGTTAGAATGATGTATTTATTTGTCATGAATTCAGACTGAGTTCCTTAGTAGTGACTGTGTCTATGTCCCCAATGCCTAGTACAGGGTCTGGCGCAAATAAGGTATTTTTTGAAAGTTGGTGATGGTCAAAGTTATCCTTAGAAGCAGAGGTGCAGATGCGGGTGTAGATGTGAGTGAGAGAGGCTTTATTTCTAAATAGTTGAATTGCTTGTTAATTTCCACACTGGTTGAAGTTTGCTCTTAGAAACTCCCTTGTGTCTGTTGCTGCTGTTTTCACCAGAGCAAAACCTGAAACCAGATGATTATATTGTTAGAGGAGCGAGAGGGGATAAAAGTAAATTTCTTCTTTGCACCAATTAGAAAGAAAATGTTTTCAAGAATGCATATGGTTTATTGTAGGTTTTATATATTTATTTAAAAACTCCACTAGCCTTCATTAAATGTAGTTGTATAATATCCTCACCACAAAAGTTGGCTGAATTGCAAGTCATTTAATTTTTCTTCTGAGGAACTAGCATTTTATAATTATCCAGCAAAAAGAAATGGTATCCTATTTTAACCTCCAACTGGTCTGACACCATCCGGGTGCACTGTAGTTCAGTTGTGGCACCAACCACCTGGAGTTAATGCAGACACCATGCACTGAGACTCAGTCCTCTACAGGACTGCCCCCTCCGGTCAGATGCCAGCCGTGGGTAGGGTCTGTGGGCCATTTGTACTTTTGACCAACTGGCTATGCATTCAAGGGTTCCCATGACTCTATCAGGTTCAGTAATTCACTAGGCTGACTCATAGAACTCAGGGACGTGCTGTATTTATGATTACAGTACAGATGGTCCCCAATTTAGGATTGTTCGACTTAGATTTTTTTTTACTTTAAAAAAAAATGCGCTAGAGATACACAGAAATTCAGTAGAATTCAGTAGAACTTCTACTGAATTCTAAGATTCAGTAGAAAATGGCTAAGCTAAGCTATTATGTTCATCATCAAAAAAATCCATTTTTGATGTATGATGTTTTCAACTCATAATGGGTTTATTGGGATGCAACCCCATTGTAAGTTGAGGAGCATCTGTATTATTACTGGATACAGGATATAACTCAGGAACAGCCAGGTAAAGAAGCTCACAGGGTGAGACCTGCAAGGGTCCCTAATGCACAGCTTCCCTGCCCTCTCCCCCAGGCAGTCAGGGCATGTCACCATCCTAGCATGTCACGGTGCGCAGCAACCAGGAAGCTCCACCAAGTTCATTGTCCATAGCTTTTATTGGCACTTCATTGTGCGGGCACACTTGGTTAAATCACTGGCCACATGATTGAACTCAGTCTTCAGTCCCGCTCTTCTTCCTGGGGTCACACTGGCTGAGAAGTCCCAGTCTTGCAAGTTCATGGTTAGTCTTTCTCTTTCTGGCGAGCAGCCCCCTGTACCACTCCCCCACAAAGAGCAGGCCCACAGGGAGCCACTTATTAGCATAACAAAGAGACTTTTGGCACTCAGGAAATCCCAAGGGTTTTAGAAGCTCCTTGATGGGAACCCAGGAGAAAGATTAGTGAAGTTTCTTATTATACAGTATATGGCATTTTGAAGTTAAGACTTTCTAAAAATTCAGTTCAAATTATTTATTTATTAAAGGTTGAAACTATAAAAGTTTGTCTTTTGGTTGTGAAAAGAATACTAATGTATTATTCTCTCTTTAGCTTCTCGACCAGAACATCTTCAACAAAAAATTGTAATTGCTACCTAATAACAATCTGTTAACTACTTATTTTGCATTTAGGTATTCCCAGTTCCAAAAAGAATACAGTTTAGATGAAGTGATGACATCTCGAAAAATTTTTGATTTTCTGACTGTCTTACAATGTTGGTAAGAAAGACGTTTTATTCTTTCATGGAAGGAATGCTCCCCTGCTTCCCCCTTGGGCAAACCTTAGGCGCTGTATCTGGGTATATCTCCACTATGCCTGCGTCTGCTTCTCCAGAACCACCGATGTAGTCCTCACTCTGGAGTGAGTGCCCCACTTCCTTCTCCTGCCTGGGCACTGACGCTCTCTTCTCTTGGAAGATTATACATCTTGTTTCCTTCTCTCGTGACTTCTGCCTATTTTGTTTTAAGTGTATTCATTTATTTAAATGTGAGTTAGGAAGCCAGTGGGGCCCCACGATTTTCACCTTGAGCATTTTGTTTTCTTTGCTGTATGCTTCCACTGTAGGGAGTTTTACTCTATTGTACTGGCTAAGAGTAAACATAAAATAAGAAAAAAAAATTCACAGCTCTAATAATGATAATAGTTGCAGGTTGAAAATTGCTTGACATATTTATCTTCTAGAATAATGCGTTAGTGCTGCACAGGTCCCACCTGTGCCTGGTCATCACCTGGCTGTGCCCTTGAACTGCTGGCCGGATGCACAGGAACAAGCGGGGTCAGCTTTCATCTGTTGCAATACGAAGGTCTGCCTATTTACAAAGTCCAGCTGAACTCGCAGAAGGCTTCTGTGTTTGCTGCCTCCCTTCACAGCCTACTCTAAGGAAAAGATCTGTTCTGAGGAGATACCAAGAGTTTTAACCAAACCATGGGCTTTCTGGAATCCTCTATTCCATCCTTTTCCAGTTTTCCAATGGATTCCAAGACTGAGTTATTGGGGAGATAGCAGAGTTGACGCTAGTTAGGCCTGTAGTAGAATCTTCATTGTATTAGGGTATTCAGAAGTCACCAGAAGATGACTTCTACAGAAGCAAATGCAGGGTTCTTTGCCATAAGAACTTTTTGGGAGAGATTCTTAGAGACCTAGTAGTGACTGAAAGTATTTAAGTTCTTGACAGAGGTTCAGTCTGTAGCAGGGAAGCGTGTGTAAGTTTTAACTGCAGATATCACCAAGGGGACTATCCCATTACCATCAAGCATACTAAGCTTTCTTCCCAGAAAGAACTTCTAGCCTAATATCTTTGGACTGAGGTGGACTGGGTGTAAATAATTTTTACCTCCCCCTAGTCCCACTTCAGATGGTGCTGCAGCGGCAATTTTGGTGGATGAAGATTTTGTACAGAAGTATGGCCTTCATTCCAAAGCTGTGGAAATTCTGGCACAGGAGATGGTGACTGATTTTCCAAGCACATTTGAAGAGAAAAGCAGTATTAAAATGGTTTGTCTAAAATTCTGTTTTATTAATTAATCAAGGGATTTCTGTTTAAAAATTTTAAGGTGACATGCTGTTGTTATTGGGTCTGTATATAATTTCCTTGAAAAACTGTCTAGAAAGTCTAATATTATAACCCGTCCTTGAGAATCTGGTAGGGGAAAATAGCTGACGAGAACATGTGCTTCCTGTGATAGAGCCACGCGTCACTGTGTCAGCCTTTAACTGACTAGACGTGCTGTTCTTTTTTTCTACGTTGAACTGGCTAAATATCCTCAGAACTCCTATCCTACAGAGTTAAGGGAAAAACAAAGATGTTTTTAGGGAATTTTCTTGGTGCTTCAAAAAATCCTGATTGAAGATTAAATACAAAATGGAGGAAGAAAAAAAGAGAATTCAGACCTAGAGTTAGTTGAATATTTGAAGATACATGCATACATACATAAAATGTAGGCATATATACATATATACACCTATGTAGACAATTGTACGCTAAACTACAGTTTAAAAACTGATTTGACGACAACACTCTGAATTTGGAAATGTCCCTGTACCTTGCCCAGTATCACAAAGCTAGGGTTCTGGGGTGTGGTAGAAGTGCAACTTATATTTAGGTTTTCTGATTCCAGTACATTTCCTGCTGTGCCACAGTTTTATTCTTTGGAGGAAAGTTCAGTTTGCATGTTGTTATTATCCGAGACCAAAGAGGGTAAAAACATGGATTTTGGGAAAATGTTTTGAATTCCATACAATCTCCTAAAAGAAGGTTGTTTATTTTCATATAAAAATTCCCCTATTGTTTCAGTGTGTTATATTGATCTATTGATAAATCTCTTCTTCCTGTTTACCACAACTGTACATTGTGGATTGATAGAGTTTTTGTAATTTAACATAAGATATGGCCTGAAGAATTATAAGTCCTTTTTATGTATCTTATTTAAAATTCTGCCTATTATAGTACCAGGTTTAATATATATATATATATATTTTTTTTTTCCCTTCTGGATATCCTTTTATTTGGACTTTCTGTATAATATAGAATCAATAGATATTTTAATATATGTGGTCATTTCTCAACTGTTATTTTATATAAATACTTTGTAATCCTTATATAAAAGTCCCAGTTTTGATGCCCTTAATTTATTTATTTATGATTTTGGTTTTAGATTGGCTTTGATATGGCTAAAGAAGCTGCCAGAAGGTGCTATGAGAAATCTGGCCTGAGACCCCGCGATGTTGATGTAATAGAACTTCATGATTGCTTTTCCGTCAACGAACTCATCACTTATGAAGCATTGGGGCTCTGTCCAGAAGGTAGTATCTTTCAGGGGATGCATATTAACTTAGTAAATGTCTCTGAGAAAATTTCATTTTCACCATTAAACAAAGGAATTCATTAATTGCTTTTCCCACTACGTTGGTTCTGCCACACTTTGGAAAGTGAATGTGAGCTATCTTGACACTGGACTTTTTAGAACCTGTAGTCTTAGACAATACCAACAGTGAGACAACAGCGTGTACAGGTAATTTGTATTATGTAAATCAGAGGTACTTACAAGATCCTGTTAGTGGGAAAAAAGGATATAAAGTTACATTTGCTTTTTTAGTTAATCTTTATTGTATTTTTTCCATTATGATTTAGTTCCCCTAGACCCCCCTCCCCCCAGCAATCACTACACTGCTGTCCATGTCCATGAGTCCTTTTTCCTCAGTCCCTCTACCCCCTAATCATCCCCCCCCCCCAACTAGCTGGCATCTGCTCTCCATCTATGAGTCTGTCCCCATTTTCCTTGTTAGTTCAGTTAGTTCATTAGATTCCACATATGAGTGAAATCATGTGGTATTTGTCTTTCCCTGACTGGGTTATTTCATTTAACATAATATTCTCCAGGTCCACCCATAGTATCATAAAATTACATTTGTAATTCCAGTTATTTCAAATTGTGTTTGAATAAAGACTCGCAGAAAGGAAAATGGAAAAACTAGTTTGTGGAATCTGGAGGATTTTTTTTCCCCATTTCTAAAGTGGTTGTACCAGTAGTGTGTGAGAGTTTTAGTTGCTTCACATCCTTACCAGTACTTGGTAGGGTCAGTTTAAAAACTTTCAGTCATTTTAAAATATGTGGTGTGTCTTATTTTCATTTTAATTTGCATATCTTTGATGACTAATGATGCTGGCATCTTTTCATGAACATATTGGTCATACATATATTTTCTTTTGTGAACTGTCTGTTCGGAACTTTTTCCCTTTGATTATTGAGTTATTCGCCTTCTTTATTGAGTTGTAAGAATATATGAATTCTGGATACAAGTCATTTGTCTGATATGTGTATGTTGTGAACGCTTTCTCCCAGGCTGTGGCTTACCTTTTTATTTTATTAATAGTACCACTTGAAAAACAATTTTAGAAATTTTGATGAAATATAAAATCTCAATATCTTTAATGGTTCATGTTTTTTGTATTATAAAAGTTCTGCCTATCTAAAGGCCATACAGATTTTTTAAATTTTTATTCTAATTCTATAGATTTAGATTATATTTGTTAGCTGCTTGGTCAATAAATTATTGTCTTTATCTGAAAAATCTTCATAGAAAACTGTTGGTTGGTTTATTAGCTCTTAGCAGCCGGTTCCTTAGCTCTGAGGAGGCTTACCTTCTTCTGAGCTACCTGACGTTTCTTCTGGGCAAGAGACATTTTGTAACAGTTCTATCTCTTCTTTGTAAGTTCTTTCTTAGGCTTCTTCTCATATACTGGATTCTTGCATGTAGCAGCATGAGCTTTCTTACACATCTCCTCCATCATGTCTGGAGTTACATTGCTCTTTATGCACTGAGGGAATTGTTTCTTGTAAGCATCTTCATTTTCTTCCCTTAGGTAATACATATAATCTACACCATTCTAACCCACGATGTGTTTCTGATGTACTTCTGCACTGAGTTCCTTGCTTTCTGAGTCATAACCAGGGAATTGGTACCCCTTGGGGCTCCAAAATCTTTATTTCCAGTAGTACTTCTGGCAAGCTCTGCATCCAAATAGCAGATGAAGGCACCAGGTTGACCATCAGTGCTTTCCACATTGTACTCCCATCTCCAGTCACCTCCATGTGGCCTTCCTAGATCTTGTCTGTGCTAAACGTATTGAGTAGCCTGTGGGCCAGCAGCAGGCCAGTCTGATGCACTGCAGCATGTTTTGTGAGGCCAGCCTTCACGCCGTACTTGGGGAGTTCCTGAGCATGAGCTGCACAGACGGTCATACCCCCTTCTGTATCTCTACGGGCATGCTGACAAGGGATAAGCAGTCTGACAAGGGATGCCTCTGTTGGTTACTTGAACTGTCATTCTGTATTTGGTAGTGTAGTACTTATCTTTACCAAGCATTTCTGGGCATAGTAATCAGTTTTATCCTCTTGTCATCTAAATTTCACTTGGTATCTCTTGAAGTAGGCTAACTTTAGCAAACCCCACCCTGCAGAAGAAAGACCCGTGTCCTCGGCTTGCCACAGACCTGCAGGCCTAGCACAGTGAGGGGGGCAGTATGGGGTGGGGCAGGAGGTTGGGCGAATGTAGATTTAGATTTTATATTCAAGTATATAATCCATTTTGAGTAAGTTTTTGTGTATGGTGTAAGATAAAGGTTGATATTAATCTTTTTTACTTCACATACAAATCTAGTACCATTTGCTGAAAAGACTTTTCTTTTCCCATTGAATTACAGTGTCACCTTTGTCCAAAATCAATTGCCTATATATATATATATATATATATATATATATAATATGAGGATCCAATTTTGGACTCTTTTGATGTACATTCATTTTTTTTTAAGGGTATATCAAGTTTATTTATTTATTTTATTTTATTTATTTATTTTTAGAGAGATGGGGAGGGAGGGAGAAAGAAAGAGAAACATCAATGTGTGGTTGCCTCTCACATGGCTTCCACTGGGGATCTGGCCTGCAACCTAGGCATGTGCACTGACTGGGAATCGAACTGGCGACACTTTGGTTCGCAGCCCGTGCTCAATCCATTGAGCTACACCAGCCAGGGTATTGATCTACATTCTTATCTTTTCACCAATACCAAATTATTTTGGCCACTGTATTAACACTAGTACAGTACTGTAGTGTATAACAAGTCTTGAAATCAAATAGGGTAAGTTCTCTAACCTTGTTTTTTCAAAAATTGTTTTGATTGTTTTAGAGTATATACATCTTCATGTACATATTAGAATTAGTTTGTTAATTTCTACAAAAATACAACAAAAACTCCCCTTGCTAGAATTTTCATTGGGATTTCATTGAATCTGTAGATTCATTTAGACATTTGTCATAACAATGTTCAATCTTCCAAGCCATTAGAGGCTAGGTGAATTTTCCTTTTTTGTTAGAGGTAGTGTTCGATACACTGAAGACAATGGAAACACTAACTCAAAAGATATATGTACCCCCATGTTCACTGCAGCACTATTTACAATAGTTAAAATATGGAAACAATCTAAATGTCCATTGACAGATGAATGGATAAAGAAAATGTGATGTGTGTATATAATGGAATATTATTCAGCCATAAAAAAGAATGAAAATCTTGCCATTTGCAACAACATGGATAGACCTTAAGGGCATTATGCTAAGTGAAGTAAGTCGGAGAAAGACAAATACCCTGTGATCCCACTTGTATGAGATCTCAGTTTATGAAAAAAAAAAAAAAGAGAGAAAAAAAATCTCCCAAGTTCATGTATACACAGAACACATTGGTTGTTGCCAGATGAGAGGCATGAGGGGTTGGGTAAAAGGAATGAAGGGTATCAAAATATATGAACTTCCAGTTATAAAATAAATTATGAGGTATAATGTACCACTATATTACGTAGTGATTATAGTTATAATAATACTGTATTATATATTTGAAAGTTGCTAAGTGTATAGATCTTTAAAAAATAAATTTGTAACTACATTTGGGAATGGATCTTAACTGGACTTATTGTGGTATCATTATGTTGTACATCTGAAACTCATGTTACATGTTAATTATATCTTATAGGTTTGAGAATTAAATTATGTAGATATATGTCAAGTAATTAGAACAAGGCCTGACACAGAGTGAGTGCTTAAAAGCTATTTGCTGCCTCTGAAAACAACCATTATCATTATTTTGAGATTTTATCTCTGGCTACTTTATCAGAAATATCATTTGGAAGAACATTTTATATAATGCATGTATTTTTATTTACTTCTTTACCACCCAGAAGAATGTCATGGGAATTCATAGGAATGCTGAAGTTGCTGAGCATGGATGTAACTTTTTCTTTTGAGCTTATAGCTTAACAATATTTTCAGCCATTTCCCTTCATTTCATAAAGTGTCCTTTTTTTCTCTCTCCCTCCCTCTTTCCTGTTTATTAATAATATTTATATAGTGTATGAATACAGTTGAAAATATAGGGAAATGAATACATTTTGGCAAAATCATGAATTTTTAAAGCTGATATAATTTAGTTATAGTATTTTATTCATTTCAATTCTTTTCTTTTGGTTCTCTGAATGTCCATTATATTTGTAGCAGTTTTGGAAGCTAAAGAGCTCTGAGGAATTAATAGGTGCATTGTTTCATGTAGGAAATGTTCTGAAAATACCAGCCTTTATTACTCAATATTTATTACCTAACTTTTAGTTGTGCTTTTATCAATTTGATGCTCATTTGAGCTGTTAAGAAATGTCTGTTGTACGAAAGTCTTGGCTATATGGAAGTTTTAAAAACACGTCATTTGTTCCAGTGTTATTTTTAACATTTGTAAATATATTTTTTCTTCTCTAGGGGAAGGTGGAAACCTGGTTGACAGAGGAGATAACACTTACGGAGGAAAGTGGGTCATAAATCCTAGTGGTGGGCTGATTTCAAAGGGACACCCACTAGGAGCCACAGGTAATAATGCACAGAGTTTTCACACATTTTTATTATCATTTGGCATAAGTGTGAATGATTAGTTATTGATTTGAATGAAAGATTGTATTCTCTGAACTTGGTAGCCAGTGCTTTAAATGATTATTTAGCCACAGTATTTTTTGTTTTTCTTTATGTACAGTATACTTCAGTGATCTTGATTAATTAATGAGTATTTTAATTAGTTGGTATTCTAAATTCAACAATTTATATTTTTTAAAGTTTGATTATTTTCAAATAGGTGTACAACTTAACTAACAAGATGTTTCCCAATAGAGAGATCTGGCTACACCTGCTAGATATGAATCATTTAAAATGAATGCATTAATTATATAGTTGTATATGTGGTTGGTGTTGCAAGAAAATTTTTTCTTTGGAGACAACTGAATTAGAAGTTATAAAATATAAATTTTATTATGGCTGTACTGCTGACTGGCCATGTGACTATTTTGATTAATTACTGATTGCTCAATTACTCACTTTGATTCTTAGTGTCTTTAACTGTAAAATGAAGAAATTATACAAAAAAAACTTCTAAAATAACTTAGCACTAAAATTCTGGGACTTATTTTTATATGGATAGGTGAGTTTTATATTTTTCTATATTGTCATGTGAATTAAGTAAAATTTTATAAATTCTCACAGATTATAAAGTAGAGGTGTTAGAATTAATACTGTATTCATTATAGCAGTTAATTTTGGTTTATTTCTGTTTATCACTCAAATTTAGTGGAGAAAATGGATGTACATAGATAGATGGGGAGTAAGGGAGAAAGAGAGTAAGATGTGTACATACAGGTAGTTAGCTGCAGTTATAAGGTACCACCTTACTATTTGTTTTCTTCCTTGTATGTCTTTGGTTCCTTTCTCTTTTTCATGCTATCTTTTTACTAATTGGGTAATTTTTAGTATTTTATTTTCTCTCTTTTATTGGATTATTTATTTATTTATTTTTAAATCCTCACCGGAGGATATGTTTATTGATTTTTAAAGAGAGAGGAAGGAGGGGAGGGAGCGAGGGAGGGAGAAAGAGAAAGAAACATCAATTGGTTGCCTCTCACATGCAACCCAACTGAGGATTGGACCTGCAACCTATGTATGTGCTTTGACCAGGGGTCGAACCTGCAGCATTTTGGTGTACAGGACCATGCTCTAGCCAAATGATTAGCCACCTGGCCAGGGTTCTTTTTCATATTCTTTAGTGGTTGCTCAAGGATTTACAACATGATCTTTATCACAGTTTACCTTCAAATAATGTTATACTACTTCACATATAAGGGCTTTTTACAACAGAATGTTTCCATTTACCACCCCCCCTTCCTTTGTACTGTTATTGTAATACACGTTTCAGGAATGAAACAGTAATTACTAGTGCTGTCCTCCCACCATTTCTACAAAAGGATGCCATAATGTTTACTGCTAGTAATTAATCCCTTGTTTGTATCAGAGTGTGAAAAGTAATTTATAACCCTGTCAGGAAAAGGACATTCTTTAATTTGTAGAGAACATAATTTTCCTTCTGATATGGCAGCTGCAAGGCACCAATATCTCTATGTAAATACTGTGCTCAGTGCTACACAGACATTATTTTTGAATTATTTTTTCTTCCTTTGGTAAAGGGACTAAACTGTTTCCTTTATCCATCAAAAGAGTTAGGTCATACTGCAGTGCTGTTTTTGTCGCTACTGGGACTAGAGAAGTCAGGGTGGTAATAGATATTTCTGTGGTGTGGTCATTGAAGCCCAGAGAGTTACAGTTTGCATTTGAGAACAGTGATTTACACTCTCCTTCCAGACAGCTTCCTCACTCTCATATAGGAAGCTTCTGTTTCGTCAGGAGATGAATGTGACATTTCAGTTACTTGTTTTTATTTTTATTTTATTTTTTAAATATATTTTATTGATTATGCTATTACAGTTGTCCCATTTCCCCCCTTCTCTCCCCTCCACCCTGTACCCCCCTCCCACCCACGTTTCCCCCTTTAGTTCATGTCCATGTGTCATACTTATGAGTTCTTTAGCTTCTACAGTTCCCGTACTATTCTTGCCCTCCCCCTATCTATTTTCAACTTACATTCTATGCTACTTATTCTCTATACTTTTTCCCCCTCTCTCCTTCTCCCACTCCCCTGCTGCTAACCCTCCATGTGCCCTCCATTTCTGTGGTTCTGTTCCTGTTCTAATTGTTTACTTAGTTTCTTTTGGTTTTGCTTTAGGTGTGGTTGTTAGTATTTGTGAGTTTGCTGTCCTTTTACTATACATGTCTTTTCTTTATCTTCTTTTCTTAGATAAGTCCCTTTAGCATTTCATAAAATAAGGGCTTGTTGATGATGAACTCCTTTAACTTGACCTTGTCTGAGAAGCACTTTATCTGCCCTTCCATTCTAAATGAGAGCTTTGCTGGATAGAGCAATCTGGGATGTAGGTCCTTGTCTTTCATGACTTGGAATATTTCTTTCCAGCCCCTTCTTGCCTGTAAGGTCTCTTTGGAGAAATCAGCTGACAGTCTGATGGGAACTCCTTTGTAGGTGACTGTCCCCTTACCTCTTGCTGCTTCTAGGATTCTTTCCTTCGTTTTTACCTTGGCTAATGTAATTATGATGTGACTTGGTGTGTTTCTTCTTGGGTCCAACTTCTTTGGGGCTCTCTGAGCTTCTTGGATTTCCTGGAAGACTGTTCCCTTTGCCAGATTGGGGAAGTTCTCCTTTATTATTTGTTCAAATACGTGCTCAATCTGTTGCTTTTCCCCGTCTGATTCTGGTACCCCTATAATTCAGATATTGGAACGTTTAAAGGTGTCCTGGATGCTCTTAAGCTTTTCCTCAATTTTTTGAATTCTTATTTCATCATGCTTTCCTGCTTGGTTGATTCTATCTTCCTTCTGGTCCACTGTATTGTTTTGAGATTCAGATTCCTTCCTTTCACTATTGGCTCTCCTCCGCGTATCTTCCTGCATCTCTTTTATGGTAACCTGCATCCTTTCATCTAAATTGTGCCCAAAATCAACCAATTCCGTGAGCTTTCTGATCACCAGTGTTTTGAACTGTGCATCTGATAGATTGGCTATTTCTTGGTTGCTGAAAAGGATGAGTCCTGGGGGACTGATCTGCTCTGTTGGAAACATATTTTTCCCTGTCTCTCCTTTTTTTTTTTTTTTCCGGTCTGGTTGCTCTTGTTACAGTGGGGGGCGGAGCCTTAGGTGTTCACCGGGACTGGGCACCCCAGTCGCTAGATTGTGACATTATATGTGGGGGCGGGGGCGGGAGCGGGGACGGGAGGGAACAATGGCAGCAGTTCCGTTCTCCTGGGCCCACACCCTTCTCTGGGATCCTGGGCTGCGAGTTCTGCCCTGGTCCACAATTGTTGCCCCTCTGGGTCCCCCAGCCGCAGCTTGCGTACTCAGGGATCACCGCTGCGCTCTTGCGCCCCGGATGGCTGTTGCGCCGATTTCGCGCCAAACTCCCCGACCTCCGCACGCCGCTGACCCGAGCCAGCCCTGTGCCCGCCCGGCTAGTCTTCTCCTACCAGTCCAGATATACGGGTCTACTTCAACTTCTTGGCTGTCCAACTTCCATTCAGATAAATCCTCTGTCGGTTCTGGGTGTTATTCTGTCTGTAAATTATTGTTGTAAATTATTGTTGTTCTAATCTTGGTTGTGCGAGGAGGTACGGTGCGTCCACCTATTCCTCCATCTTGCCGGAAGTCCTTCAGTTACTTGTTTTTATTGACAACTTTTTTTCTCCGCTGAGAGAACATGTCTTTATTATAATTGGCTTACCATTCTGAAATATTTTTCTCCTGCCACCCACTGAAATACCCAGAAACCATGTTTTGTAGTAACAGTATGATTTTTCATAATTGTATTCTTTCTTAAAATTGAGGTATATGATTTTCATATAATAAAATGCACAGTTCTTTCCAAAACACAATTGTTTATGGCAGCATTATTCATAATAGCCAAAAGGCTGAAAAAACCCAGATGTCTGTCATCAACTCATGAATGAGTAAACAAAATGTGGTATATTCAGACAATGGAATATTCTTTGGCCATAAAAGAAATGAAGCACTCACCCATGCTACAACATAGGTGAATCTTGAAAATACTTTGCTAAGTGAAAAAAGACCACATGTATGATGCCATTGATATGAAATTATCAGAATAGGCAAATCTACAAAGACAGAAAGTGGATTAGTAGTTGGGATGGAGGGAGGTGAAAGAGTGATAGCTAAAGAGTGGGCTTTCTTTCTTTAAAAAAAATTATTATTTATTTTTAGAGAGGGGAAGGGAGGGAGAAAGAAGAAGAGAAACATCAGTGTGTGGTTGCCTTTCATAGGCCCCTACTGGGGGTCTGGCCCACAACCTAGGCATGTGCCCTGACTAGAAATTGAACTGGTGACCCTTAGATTTGCAGGCCAGTGCTCAATCTGTTGAACCACTCCAGCTAGGGCAAGAGTGGGATTTCTTTTGGGGGGTACTAAATACGCTCTAAAATTGATTGTGGTTAAAAACCATTTAATTCTTTTAAATGGATGATTGGTTTTGACAATTGTATACATCCATGATATTACCAGCTAAACTAAGATACAGAACATTTTCATCATTCCAGAAATGCCCATTGTGTCCATTTCCACTAAATCCTTTGGCTTCCCTCAAACACCTCTCCTCCACTCTCCAAACTCGTCCCCCACTCAGGCTAAGACTTTTTACTTCTATCATCCTAAGATTTGTTTGGCTGATCTTCATGTAAATGGAAGCCCATTTACATGAACTTCATGTAAGAACTTCATGTAAATGGAATCATGTAGTGTATACACGTGCTCTTCTGTGTCTGGCTTCTTTCATTCAGTGGAATGCCTATAAAATTTATCCAATTTTTTTTGGTATCAGCAGTTCATTCTCTTTTTTTATTGCTAAGTAATATTCCATTGTTGAAATTCACTAGTTTGTTTATCCATTCCCTCATGTTGATGGACATTTGAGTTTTTTCCTGTTTGGGGCTATCATAATAAGGCTGTTACGAACATTTTTGTACAAGTCTGTTTGTGGACACACCTTTTGCATTTCTCTTGGGTTAATCACTCAGAGTGAAATTGCTGGGTCACAGGGCAGATGTGTGTTTCGCTTTATAATAATCTGCCAAATATTTCTCCAAGGTGTTATCATATGCTTTTTAATTTTATATAGCTGGATGGCAAATTTTAACATTTAACAAATCTTTCTCTTCTTTCTTACCTTTAGTTTTGTATTCTTTAGAGTCAGCCCCTTTTAATATTTATTTTGTATTTTTCCAAAATCGTTATGCTTGTACAAACACATCCGCATATATGTGTTTATACAATCTTTCTGTATTTATGTGTGCACATGTGTAATATGTCACGTATTGTTTTAGGGTTAGGGTTAGGATTGTTTTTTAACTTACATCTTTAAAGTCTTATTGTATTATCACAGATATTCTTTATTCTTTTTTTTAATTTATGTTTTTTTAAGATTTTATTTATTTATTTTTAGAGAGGGAAGGGAGGGAGAGAGAGAGAGAGAGAGAAACATCAATGTGCGGTTGCTGGGGGCCTTGGCCTGCAACCCAGGCATGTACCCTGACTGGGAATTGAACCTGCGACACTTTGGTTCGCAGCCCGTGCTCAATCCACTGAGCTATGCCAGCCAGGGCTTCTTTATTCTTTTTAATGCCTGTGTAGTATTCTCATTGTAAGACATTTACCTAGTCATTCATTTATTGGTGGACATGTAAATTCTGTGCAGTCTGTTATGACGAAGAATGCTGCAGCTAGCATCTTTGTGTCATTGCATACTTTTGCAGTTATGCCTGTAGGATAAATTCCAAACAGGGGACTCACTATGTCAAAGGTTAGTATGTATTTAAAAATTGGTGGTTATTACCAAATTTTCCTCAAAAGAGGGCATACCAATGTATATTCCCAGCAACAGAGTATAAGAGTGCTTCTTTTTCTACAATCTTGTCAACATTAGATTTAATTTGATTTATTATTTGTTTTTAGAGAGAGAGAAAGTTAGGGAGAAAGAGAAGGAGAGAAACATTGATGTGAGAGAGAAACATCAATTGGTTGCCTTCCATTCGTGCCCTGGCTGGAGACTGAACCTGCAACCCAAGTATGTGTCCTGACTGGGAATTGAACTGGTGACCTTTTGGTTTGCAGGATGATGCCCAACCAACTGAGCTATACTGGCCAGGGCAACACTGGATTTTATTTTTATCAAATGTAAATAATTTTGCCAATCTTGGCAGGTTACCCAGTTTTTTTCCCTTAGGGCACTAAAAAGCTAACCTAAAACACCCCAGGAAAATAGCAGTTATCCAGTTTTTAAATACTTAAAGAGAAACTCTTACTGTCTTCAGATATCTTTTGAAAACGCTTTGCAATATTTATGTGAGTCTACACTGTTGGTGAAAATTTTCTCTTATTATCAGTCTTTGAGTGATAGCATTTAGTGTTGGCATAGCATTTTAGGGGAAAAACTTATAAATCTTGATTTGATTGGTAGTCTGAATAAGGATGAAGAATTATTACAGAGTAAATGTTTACTAACTACATATTGTGATTTGGATATATTTCAAATAAATTCAACCCATTAGCTGTAGCCCAAGAAAGAATTCAGACTCCTGGAAAATATTTCAGAATGACAGCACTGAGTAGTTTAAATATTTTCCTCTGGTTACTCGGACAACAAACAACAATAGGATCTTAAGAAAATCAAGAGAGTGCTTTCACAACATGCTGAGTTAAGATGGGGTAGTGAAGGTATAGAGTTCTCCTCTATAAATGGTGTTAGCTTAACTGTGATATATTGCTGCTTTGGTGGGAATTCAGTATTGGAGAATTCACTTTCAAATGAAAGCTCTATGTTATTAGTTTCTGACTTTAAGTTGCTCAGCTCTGCATGAAAAAAAGTTTCTATCTGCTATAGCAGTACCTGTAATAGAAAAGAGATTTAAGCATTTGAATTGAATATTCTTTTGTTCACTGTTAGTTTAAAAATATGAAGTCCTGTTAGATTTTTCAATGAGAAAGATCACATTGGGCCTAAGTTTGTTTTTATTTTTGGCTTTACTTTGCAATGGTCATATGACAAAAAACAAATTAGTATCTAAATAATATCATCATATTTTACTGCAGGTTTTCATACATACTGCTTAACACTTACTGAACACATGTTTAAAATGAATATGTAAAGTTTGACTTTAGCATTTTCTTCACCATCTCTAATTTTTAAAAATGCATGTTAATGTCTACTGAAAGGGCATGAAAGTGCCTTTGAGATAAAGCTCCTCATAAGGGATTGTTGCTTTGAAGTTCAAAGTTGTATTGTACCAGTTCAGCCTGACATGTAGTACTTTCCAGCATAGCTTCAACTTAGTTTTAGGTCCTAACCTTCCATTTTTTAGTCCATGAAAGTCCACTTTATCATTAGGTGCTCTAGGTAACTCATTTTCAAATATAGGGTTTACTGATGGGCTGATTAAGAATTTCCTGTAGCTTTTAAATATATACATTCCTGTCCTTGAGAATACCCTTGGAAATTCTGATTTCTAGGTCTGTTTGATCCTAACAACTTATGTATTTTTAATGTTCTGCCAAGAGCTTCTTGTGTGCAGCCAGTGATATACCAGATCAGCATTGCCTTCAGAAAACATGCAAGAGGCAGATAATATAATAACACAAGTAATTGTATTTCAAGGAAGAAAATATAACTACTTTCGACAAAGTGCAAACCAGAACTATGAAGGGAAGAAAAAGGGAAAGGGGAATAGCAGAGGTGAAGATTTATTAAACACCCACCGCATGCCAGGTTCTGTGCTAATATTTATACCTAGTTGGGTTTTAGGGGTGGAGGTGCAGAAAGAGGAAGCATGTTTAAACTGAACTGGACTGTTTGCTTTTACCAATTCAGGTTTAATCCCTTCTCACCTCTATAGACTCTGCCTTTGCTATTTTCTCAATAACAACAACAGAGACACTTAAAAAATGCTAAGTGCTAAATACTGTTCTCAGTACTTTTCATGCATTAAATGCATTTAATCCTCACATCTATAGTTTATAAAGGGGAAAACACAGGCACAGGTAACCTGCCCGAAGTCACCAAGCTGGAGAGTGGCAAAGCTAGGATTCAAGCCGGGGCAGCGCCCTTTCCTCAGTGGAGATGCCCATTTCGGGGTCCCTCTGCAGCGTTCGAGAACACTTAGGAAGCTTTTCCTGACTTCTTAATCCCTTCCATAGATTGAATTAATCTTTCCCTTTTCTGAACTCTTGCTATACTTTCTCAGTTTTCTCTTTGACATTTATATTTGTAGTACATACTATAATAATTTATGGCTTTAAAAAAAATCTCTCCTATTTGGCTAAGAGCTTGTGAAGGCAAGATTCAAATTTCATTTGTCTCTGTATACTGAACAATGCCCAGCACAAGACTGCACATGTGAAGGTGATGGCGGAATAAATTAACGCTCCTTCAATGTCTGAAAGGTTGTATTGGGCGGAAGGAATAAACTTGTTTAGTGGGAGAAGAATTAGGATCATTGGGAAGAAATCATGGGAAGGAATATTTGGGCTGACACTGGAAAGAACGTTCTGATGTGGCTTCTCAAAAGTGGAATGGGTTGTTTCCTGAGAGTGTGCCTTCTGTAGAGGCTGAGGGTGGGAAGCACGAGGAACAGCCCACAGCCCGATGGGAATGTTGTAAGGGGATTTGCCCATCTGTCGGAGCCTTAGATTTGATGAACTCTTAGATCCTTTCTAGTTCTAAGGTGCGCTGATTTCCCAATGGGGTGCGATTATTTCTCCTATAAATTCACATAGTTTTTAATGGTACATTTATTATTCTATCATGTGATTTTTACCTACATGTTTTAATGTTTTTAAAGGTATTATAAACTTAGGTTTTAAGGATTTGAGTGAAAATGAAATATAAGTAAATGGAATTTTAGCCCGGGGATCTAGCATACTGAGACCATGGCTTGGCTCTCTCCTGCTCTATGAGAGGTCCCCAAAACAACAGCAACAGCAATCTCTTAGGCCAATGGATGGCAGCGAGACCTAACTCCAATACTTACTCAAAAAAGTCTGTAAGTCTGTAAGGCCTGATAGCTTTTTACCAAAGCATCTATTTTACCTGTCATTGTATCTGTCCTACAAGCCACCCATCCTCATTCCTATTGCCTAGAATTTACATTTTTTCCACTGTGATGTAAGGGAAGGTAAGTTTTATCATTAGGCTCTAAAGAACATGCCCCAGTACCAGGAGAAAAGCAGCCCAAGAGAGAGTGTTTACTCTCGTACTATTGCCAGGGAGAGCTAGCTAGGAGCAGGTCCTGGCTTTTATTGTCTTGTCAAATCAAAGAACGAGAGAGAAGGATGATGTGCCTCTATATGCCATATTTTATTTTATTATTTTAAAAGCTTAACCGAGGTAAAATTAACATATTTCTAATATTTAAAATGTACAATGTAATAAGTTTTGACATTCATGTATACCTATGAAACCATCACCATAGTCAAGATAGTGAATGTAGCCATTGACCCCAAAAGTTTCCTCACATATACTTTTTTGTAATCCCTCCTACCCCTCATCCTGAAGCAGCCACTGATCTGCTTTTTTGTCACTATAGATTAATTTGCATTTTCTAGGGTTTTATATAAATGGTATCTTAAAGTGTGTGCTCTTTTTTTTTTGTTTGCAAAGTATTCATCCATGTTATTGCATGTATCAGTAGTTCATCCTCTTTTATTGCTGATTAATATTCCATTATATGGATGTACCATGATTCACTGTTGATGGATATTTGGGTTGTTTGTAGCTTTTGGCTATTATAAATAAAGCTGCTGTGAACATTCTTGTACAAATCTTTGTATGAACATGTATTATGCTTTCTCTTGAGAATATACCTAGGAGTGGAATGACGAGATGATATGCTAGATGTGTGTTTTAGAAGCTGTCAAACTGATTTCCAAAATAGTCATACCATTTCACATTCCCATTGGCGTTGTTCTAGTGAGAGTTCTAGTTCCTTCACATCCTCATCCGCACTTGGTATGGCCAGTCTTTAATTAATTTTTTTTTATTTACTGATTTTAGAGAGAGGAGGGGGGAGAGAGGAAAAAAGGGGGGATAGAGAAAGAGATAGATGGGGAAAGAGAGAGGAAATTTGTTGTCCCACTTATTAATGCATTCATTGGTTGACTCTTAAATGTGTCCTGGCCCAAGACTGAACCCGCAACCTTAGCATATTGGAATGACGCTCTTACAAGCTGAGCTGCCTGGCCAGGGCACGGTCAGCCTATTTAATGTTAGCCATTCTGATTAGTATATAGTGGCATCTGCTTGTGGTTTTAATATGCATTCTCCTGATGACTAATGATGTTGAGCATATTTTCATGTGCTTATTCAAATCCTTTGCCTGTTTTGGGAGTAAAATTGTTTTTTGTTGTTGAGTTTTGAGAGTTCTTCATATATTCTGTATGTAAGTTCTGTATCAGATATATGCTTTATAAAGATTTTCTCCAAGTCTGAGACTTCTCTTTTCATTCTCTTAGTAGTGTATTTTGAAGAACAGGGTTTTTAAAATTTTAGTTAAGTCCCATTTATCAGTTTGTTCTTTTATGGATTTACTTTTAGTATTGTATCTAAGTATGCTTTGTCTAACCAGGGTCACAAAGATCTTTTCCTGTGTTTCCTTCTGATGATTTATAGATTAAGTTTTACATTTAGATCTGTGATCAATTTTGAGTTAATTTTTACACAAAGTCTGGATCCAAATCCATATGCATTTTTATATGGATTTCTAGTTATAGCCCCATTTGCTGAAAAGCTATACTTTTTCCACTCATTGCCTTTGTCAAACATGAGTGGTTCACAAGTATATGGGCATCAATTCCAGATTCTCTCTTCTGTTAATATAGTTGTATGTCTTTATATAAGAACCATACTATTCTGATTATTAGAGTTTTTTTTTTAAGATTTGATTTATTTATTTTTAGAGAGGGAAGGGAGGGAGATAGAAAGAGAGAGAGAAACATCAATGTGCGGTTGCTGGGGGCTGTGGCCTGCAACCTAGGCATGTACCCTGACTGGGAATCAAACCTGTGACACTTTGGTTTGCAGCCCGCGCTCAATCCACTGAGCTACGCCAGCCAGGGATTACTAGAGTTTTTTAATAGTTATTGAAATTAGATGGCCTTAGCCCTCCAATTTTCTCTTTTCCCTCCAGTTTTTCTTTTTCAGAGTTGTTTGACTATTCTAGATCCTTTGTCTTTCCTGGCAAGTTTTAGAATCAGCTTATTGATTTCTACCAAAAATCTTCTTGGGATTTTTATTGGGATTATTTTGAATAGATAGATTTATATGAGGGAGAATTGACACCCAAACAATAGTGAGTCTTCTGACCCATGGACAAAATATGTAACTTCATTTATTTAGGTTGTCTTTAACTTTTCTTAGGAATGTATTATAGATTTTAGAGTACAGGTATTGCACTTCTTTCTTTTGTCTGATTTATCCTTAAGTATCTCATAGTTGTGATGCTATTGTAAATGGTATTTTTTCCATTTCCATTTTTCATTGCTAGTATGTAGGAATACAATAAAATTTTAAATATTCATCTCATATCCTTACTAAAACTCAATTCTAGTAGCTTTAAAAAATTCCATCCAGCTTTCTATATAGACAGGCAAATCATCTGTAATAAAGACGGTTTTATGTTTTTCCCTTGCGGTTATGAAATGGCCTTCTTTTTGATGCGTGGGTCACCGGCCAGCAGTGATCACGGAACGCTGTGGATGGCTCGTCGAAAACGTGAGAAAAAACATGCACGGAGACAGACTAGTTTTTGTGAAGTAGGGACGGAACAGCTACCCCCTCTAGTGGGGAGCACGCCAAATTACTGTCCAAACCTGCTTTTATTGGGCTCGTTTTGCATAAGAATTCAGGTAAAGCACATTACTCATTATGAGGAAGTAAGGATCAAACAATAGATAACAAGGAACTCTGAGGGTTTATTTTGAGTCAGGGTCAAAGAGCTGTAAGACTTTTAAGGAACAAACCAACTTCCTCCTTGGACCCTTCTCATTCAACTGAGAACATTCTAAACAAAGAAGGTTTCACAGGAATTTACATGTTCTTTCTTAGGCCTGATCACCCGGGGAATCCTCCCTTTTCAGCACAGAGCTGCACCACCCTGTCATTGTTTCAGGCTTAGGTGGAGCAAGGGAACTAAGACAACCAGGAGATAAGGAGATTTTCTCCCAGACTCTGAGGACTCAGGCTATGTCAAAGCCAAGGAGCAAGGGTCCATCACCCTCTTTTGCTGTAGCCCCCAAAGTCCTTTCTTGGGGGCCTCTCACGTGATTGTGCCTGTCTTAGGTCGTTCCCCCCTTGGGGACTCTTACCTGTCATTGGCTAACTGACCAAGCTTTGGGGTTCAGTTATGAATGAAGCAGCAGAAGCAGTGCTCCTGCCAGGGAGATAAGCTTTTGTCTCCTTGCTGGCTTGCGGTTCCAAGGGCGTTCCCTCAGCCTTAGCCTAGGCGGGGGTTTCAGCTTCTGATACCAGGCAGGGTGGTTCCCAACATCTTTTCTCTGGCAAGTCTGCCCTGAAATACACTTTGATTTAGTAGTGCCACTCCAGCTTTCAGATGTGAGTAGTGTTAAGATGGTATGTCCCCTTCCATCCTTTTACTTTTTTATGATTTGTGACTTTATATTTGTAAAAGTGCATTGGCAGCATTTACTTGGATCTTGCTGTTTTCTCTCTCTCCACTCTGACAATCTCTGCCTTTAGTTGGGATATTAGACCATTTACATTTCATGTGATTATTAATATGGTTAAGTTTGGATCTGTCTTGCTATTTGTGTTTTCTTGTCTCAGCTGTTTATTTCCTATTTCCACTCACCTTTAGACTTATTTTATGACTCTGTTTTTCTATATTTTGGTATAGTCTATCTTCAAATGATATTATATCACTTCACTGATAGTGAAAGAACCTTACAATAATACGCTTTCATCTCCTGTCCAGGCCTTATATTACAGTTGTGAATTTTTCTTTTATATATAGGATGGGGCAAAAGTAGGCTTACAGTTGTGAGTATGTGAAACATAGAGTTTATTTTTGTATTATTTATTAATTATTGTTTTATTTTCTGTACAAACAACTGTAAGCCTATTTTTGTCATACCCTGTATGTTGTGAACCCTGCAATAAATTTTTATTCTTGTTTAAAATTATCTTTTAAAGAGATTTAAACAATAAGAAAAAAAGCCTGTGTACTTACCCATGTAGGTACCCCTTCTAGGGCTCTTCACTATCTTGTTAGACAGTTTTTGCAGCAAAATGGTAGTAAAATGAATAATCAGGTTAAAAAAATTTTTCCCTCTAGAAGAGACTGTAAGAAGGGCGTTACAGTTTGAATATACTGCTTTGACAGGATGCCTGTTCCTGTGCCCATACAGAGTTTATAAACATATTCATGTTTGATTGTTTATTTTTTTCCAAGCACAGGGAAATTGTGGGTTAGTGCCAGAAGTTATCCAAGGGAGGAAATTTTTTTAAAAATATGCTCAAATAATTTATGCTTTTATAACATGCTTTCTTGGCAAGTGGATTTCTGAGGCCAGCTTTTGACTTTCACCCTTCACAGACCTAGGTTTTAGAAATACATAGTTGCTTCTCGGCCTTTTGGCTAAGATCAAGTGTAGAAATACAAGGATCACTGGTTTATTCTGAAGGTAAACAACCAGAAAGCTCAGTCAGTATATTTTCTCACAGATAACCATCTTTTGTCAAAAGCAAATAAATTACAACGAATGAGTTGATAATATGGATGTTTATTTTCTCCCTCCTTTTTTTTTTTGCCACATATGAATTAGGCAGATCATAAATAGAGATTCATTACAGTGTTCCACATCTTCTACAATGTCAGTTGTATGGTGAAATTGAAATTATTGCAAAATCTGTAAATGTTTCTAGTATTTATGCATATTCTTTTCCTTTTTCCCTGTCTCCCTCTCCCCTTCTCTGCCTGTCACCCTCCCCTCTCCCCCAGCCTTATCTCCCTCTCTCTCCCTCCCTCCCAGTCACCTGTCTCTCACTCTCCATATTGGCTGTCTTGAGCACTTCTTAGTCTCACTACCTAACTTTCTACTCCTTAAGCAGGCCATGTGCCTTCTTTGTACATGCTTATGTTTCTTTATGAAGCATTCTTTCTTTTGTTTTGCCTAGCTAGCCCCTCTTTATTCATAGAAGCTCAGTTTAGATGTCCAGTCATGTTGTACTCATTCCCTGATCTACCAAGGTATACGGGATATTCTCCCTCCGAGTGCTTGTAGCACCTGTGTGAATGCCTATGGCAGCATTATCAGACCATATTGTAAAAGCCTGCATTTTTATATCTCAAGATTATCAGCTTCATAAGGCCAAAGACCATGTCAGTCTTGTTTATTTCTGGATCTTCTGAGCCTTGTGTAGTGTCTGGCACAAAATAGATATTTAATAAATATTTGTTGGTTGGATGGAGAGATGGCTATCTAATTGGTTCATTGCATTTTTTACTAAGATATTATAAGCATTTTCCTAAACTGTTGAAAAAACTATAAAGATCATTTTAAATAGGAACATAGTAATTTGTCATATAGCATAATTCATATAACCATTTCCTAGTTATTTCACTTTCAGAGTAACTAATTTGTCACTGGTATAACGATGTGATGAACAGGTAGTTTCATTAAACTTTGCCTATGATTGTGTTGGGGAGGAAAGAAACTCCCTCTACCCTCAAGATTCTTTCCACTGGTCTAATAATTAAATCTGCATGAGGCAGATTAACAAGAGAAAATGACCAAACTTAATTATATGCATATGCGCAGGAATCCCACATACATGAGAAAGCCATACCCCACATAAATGAGAAGTTCAAAGCCAGAAAGGGGAAAATAAGGTATATGTGACACTCTGAGATAGGGAAGGAGATGTAAGGTGCCTGGGGCTTCAAAGGGGAGGAAGGTCACTGAGGACAATAAGAAGAGCAGGTGTTCAGTAATTAGTACAATAGTTTGACCTGCCAATAGCTCAAGAAAAGATTTCTGGTGATAACTCTTATTGTGGGCAAGGCCCTAATTTAAACTCTCTAAGGGACCTGGATGGTGTAGCTCAGTGGATTGAGTGTGGGCCTGCGAACCAAAAAATCACCGGTTCTTATTACCAGTCAGGGACATTCCTGGGATGTGGGCCAGGTCTCCAAGTATGGGGCATGCAAGAGGCAACTACACGTTGATCTCTCTCTCCTTCTCTTTCTCCCTCCCTTCCCCTCTCTAAACAAAGAAAGAAAGAAAGAAAGAAGATCTTTAAAAAATTCATTAAGAGAGAGGTAAAGTTTTTCATGAGCCTATAGGGTTTTTATTGCCTTCAACCTAAAATAAATCACATGCCAAAGTAGCACATTTGGGGAAGACCTGTTCTGAACCCCTACACTTGATTATGTCCATATAATGGTTTTCAAGGCATTTTAAAGGCTCTTAATAATTTGGTACATCGCTTTCCAAAAAGGTTGTACTGATTGGAACTTTCAACCATACTTTATGGGGGTGGCTGTCTTGCCATAGGCTCCCCAGAATGATTAGTTTCATTGTTAAACATCCTTACCAATTTGATTGGTTAAAATGGTATTGTTCTGTTTGATTTGATTAGAGTGAAACTGAATATTTTCTCAAATATTTGTGAACAATGTGTATTCTTTTGTGAAGAAGGCTGGCAGTATTTCCCCATTAGTGTGTCATAAGACAAGTTTGGATACTTTTTTTGTCTTACATATTTATTGACTATTTAAGATTTTTATTTGGCAGATTTCTAGTAAAACTGACCCAAAGTTTGGATATATTAGTAAAGTCATTCATTTTTATCTTCCTAATTAATATTCAAAATGTTCACAATTCAAAAAATTATTACAGGGTGTGGAATTACCTATTTTGAAAGTGTTCAAGATATATATTCTGTAAATATATAGACACTGTTTGGAAATGAGAAGTGGTATTTAAATTCTTTGAAGTTGGGGCTTATGGGACACTGTCCCAGATACTCAGGAGTCAGAAGTTGAGATGGGGGTGTGGGTGGAAGAACCGACACTGTCAGCAGACCAGTGAAGCTCTGCCTCCAGGAGGAGGAGACCGGTCTATCCTGATAGAGCACTCTTATCTCAGCTGTCCTCCAATAGCTGCTCTGGTAGAAAGATAAACAAATGTAAATCAGGAGACTTGGGTTCTAAATCTCATCTCTGGAATTAGCCTTGCCTTGTGCCCGGTCACAAATTACTTAATCTTCCAGTTTCTCAGTGCTTACATAATTAAGTCCCTCTCGGCTTTAAGAATCTTTGATTTTACTATCCAGGGGACAAAAACTGTTCTTGTGAATACAGAGCTATTCTTGTGAATAGCTATGTATAGGTTTGAAAAACAATTCATTCTTGTTGTGAACTATCTGGAGAAAATAATAGGAAAATTCCCCATACCAGCTACATTTTTTAGGGAACATGAACTCCCAAATCCTAGGTTTTCTTTTGATACATAAAAATGGTAAAATTAGTTAAATTATTTTTATGCCATTTTTCCTGGGCCAGGGAACTTTATATTCAGTGTTTTTTCTTTCAAACTGGCCAGAAAAGGACAGGTTGGATAAATTTAAACAGTGCAGAGAATTTCTTAAGCCTGCATTTGTCTAAATATAGAGATTACTTAAGAAAACTAGGTGCAAAACCATTAGTGCTTTTAAGAGAAATTATTTAAGCAAACGTTGTCGTAGCTTAATTAAATGCTTTAGTTAAAAGTCACAACTGAACATTCGGTAGCTCTTGTCTGGCTTAAGAAAGCTAGCTGTTGGTGCAGCTTTTCTGAAGCAACCGGCTCTGCCTGCTCTGTGTTCGATTTATTAGGTCTGGCTCAGTGCGCGGAGCTCTGCTGGCAGCTGAGAGGGGAAGCCGGAAGAAGACAAGTTCCTGGTGCAAAGGTTGCACTGCAGCACAATTTGGGCCTTGGAGGAGCTGTAGTTGTCACAATCTACAGGATGGGTTTTCCCGAAGCTGCCAGGTTAGTGTCATTCAGGGTTTTGTCTGACTTTTCACAGCTGATGACATTTTACATGTAAAAACTCCTAATTTTATTGTCTTAGTACTCAAAAAATAAGTATCTCGTCACATTGCCAATAGCATGGCTTGAAAACTTTAAAGCTGGCCATTATTTTTAAATTTAAGTAGCCTGAGGAAAATTTTGAAGCCGGGAAAGCTGGCTTTAGTGCGGGCTGCCACCCACCAGACCCAATAAGCAGAGAGACCGATTGAATCTTTGGGAGCTTTATTCACATAGTCTGCGACCTGAGAAGACGGCGGGTTTGTACACTAACAGACCATCTTAAATTCCATTTTAAACCGACACTTTTTATAAGAGGAAAAGTGCAGGTAAGGGGTTTAGAATCCAGGGAGAAAGTTAATCAGATAAAAGCTGCAGCATTCTTGCATCTGTGTCTTTGGCAGCCCGCGTCTCACCCTGAAGCCCGGTGGCTCCGATACCACCTTGAGTTGCTTGCAGTCCTCCTGAGGCACAAAGGTGGAACTGCTTCTGGTCTCCTGGAGTTAGGGTGGGTCACACCTCCAGTTCCTGAAACAGTAGCCTTTTTACATACATTGATTACTATGCTTACTAGTTACTACCTGAAACAAATTTTTTTCAACATTTGAGTCCCCCATCGATTTCATTGTAAAAGGAGCAGCACAGTCAAAAAAGAGTGCTGCTGAAGGAGAAAGCCAGAGCTGGCAGGGCACTTATGAGTGATTTTAATTTAGGTGGGTCGCTTTTTGGTTTCCTTTCCCACAATTTGCCTTTTCCCCATAGCTTAGGATGTTGTTTGGACCTCTGCCAAGTTTATTTCTTAATCAAGTTCTCACTGCTGCTAGAATCTTTTTAATTGCCTCTTGTTGATTTTCTTCTTGTCCTTGTTAAAGAAATACTTGTGTTCCTCTAAGCACCTTTCTCCCCAAGCCTTTCAAGATTTCCTCCTAACTTGCTTTTCTCTTTGAGAGCTACTCCCCATTTCTAGAGGAAAAAGTCCCTCTTCCTTTTCAAGGCCCAGCTTTCCTCTTTGCCTGCTTTTCTTTCCAACAACTTTCTGTAACTTCGTTGCAAAAACTATATATACCCTCTCCCTTTTGAATCTTTCCACCTTTGCCTTTCCATTGACTCCTTTTCCCTCTTTGAGCAAACACATTCAGGTCTTTCGTATTCCAAAAAAGTCTGTTTTTCCCTTTGCCTTAATTATTCTTTTTCATGCTGAGCCTTTTCTATTGCGCCACCTTTGTTTTTCCATGCTGAAATATCTTACAATAGTTTCTGATCTCATCACTGAGGTCAGGTAAGGAGGCCACCAGTGATCTGATAATGAAATGGTGACAGGTCCCTGTCTTTATGTTTCATATTTATTTTCATTAACCCTACTGTAGCTTTCAATTCTAATTGGCTCCTTTTTATTTTCCTGAAATTCTTGGGGATTATTTCTTCATACTTTGTTTCCACAAGGATATGCAACACACTTCATTATTCTGATGTTTTGCAAGTTCTTGAGTGTATTCTGTCCTTGCACTCTTCTTTCTCTGCCTGGACTACCATTTCTATTGTGGAAATTCTTTCTTTTAAGGCCCAGTACAGGTACCATCTCCTTTAAATATCCACAGCGCTCTGCCTCTTGGGTCCCTATCCAGGTTTGGTTTAGTTGAACTCTATCCTTTTGTTTTTAATCCCATTTGTTACATGAGATCTTTGAGGCTTAAGACTGACTGACTTCTCCCACCCTTCTGAGGCTCTTTCTCATAGTGGCTAAATGTTTACTGAATTAAACCAAATAAAAAGATGTTAAGAGGTTGAATTTTAAGTTTCTCCCTAAATCTGATTCATTGATTCTTCACTGTCCTTTGGAATTCCATCCACTTCATATTTGGAGTTGAAAACCCTCAGTGAAAGCCAAAGTATAAAGAGCTACCAGAGTCAGAATATTAGTGCAGCTATCGAATTAGCTTAAAACAGAAGGTAATGCATTTTGGGCAATAAATTATATTTTAAATATAGAATTCTCATAGTTCTTTTATTTTTCAGGAAACAAAATAATTGAGATACAGAATTGTTCACATTAAGCAAGGTTGATATTTGATATTTCTGGGAAGGCAGAAGTACCCCCCCCCCCCCCCCCGAGATAATATGTTAATGACAAAAATTGGTTTGAAATATTTAAAAATATTGATAGTTTAAAAACAATTTTTTCCCAAGGTGATCACTGATTTTTTTATTGTACATTTTTTGTATACTTTATTGATTATGCTGTTACAGTTGTCCCAATTTTTATTCCGTTTGCCCTCCTCTGACTGGTATCCCCCTTTAGTCTAGCAATCCCCGTCTTAGTTTATGTCCATGGGTTGTGCATGTAAGTTCTTTGGCTTCGACATTTCCTATGCTGTTCCTAACATCTCCCTGTCTATTTTGTTCCTAACAAATTACACTTCTTAATCCCTGCACTAGTTCCTCCTTTTTCCCCCATCTCCCCTTCCCAGCTGATAACCCTCCAAATGATCCCTATACCTATGATTCTGTTCCTATTGTGGTTGTTTGCTTCGTTTGTTTTTGTTTTTTATTTTTTAGATTCAGCTGTTGATAGTTGTGAGCTTGTTGTCATTTTAATGTTCATGGTTTTGATGATCTTTTTCTTAAATAAGTCCCTTTAACATTTCGTGTAATAATGGCTTGGTGATGATGAATTCCTGTAGGTTTACCTTCTCTGGGAAGCACTATATGCCCTTCCATTCTAAATGCCATCTTTGCTGGATAGAGTAATCTAGTTTGTAAATCCTTATTTTTCATCACTTTGAATACTTCTTGCCAGCCCCTTCTTGCCTGTAAGGTTCTTTTGAGAACTCACCTGACAGTCTTATGGGAACTCCTATGTAAGTAACTCTCTGCTTTTCTCTTGCTGTTTGTAAGATTCTCTCTTTATCTTTAATCCTTGGCATTTCAATTATAATGTGTCGGTATGGTCCTCTTTGTGTCCAACTTGATTGGGATTCTCTGCGCTTCCTAGATTTGCACGTCTATTTCCTTCGCCTAATTAGGGAAGTTTTCTTTCATGATTTTTTCAAATAGATTTCCAATTTCTTTCTCTTTCTGGCACTCCTATGATATGAATGTTGGACCTCTTGAAGTTGTCCAAGAGGTTGCTTGTACTATCCTTGTTTTTTTGGATTCTTTTTCCTTCTTATTGTTTTGATCGGTTGTTTTTTGCTTCCTTATGTTCCAAATCATTGGTTTGATTCTCAGCTTCATCCACTCGACTGTTGTTTCCCTTTAAAATGTTCTTTATTTCAATTAGTGGATCCTTCATTTCTAACTGGGACTTTTTTGTGCTGCTGAGGTCCTCACTAAGTTCCTTGAGCATCCTTATTAACAGTGCTTTGAACTCTGCATCTGATAGATTGCTTATCTCCATTTCATTTAGTTCTTTTTCTGGAGGTTTGATCTGTTCTTTCATTTGGGCCCTATTTCTTTGTATTCTCATGTTGTCAGCCTCCCTGTGTTTGTTTCTATGTATTAGGTAGAGCTGCTTTGACTCTGTGCCTTAGTAGCGTGGCCTAATATGGTAGGTGTCCTTGTAGGGTCCAGTGGCACAACCTCTTCTATCATGAAGCCAGGTATTCAAGGTGTACCCTTCTAGTGGGCTGAGTATACCTTCCTCTTATAGTTGAGCCTTTGTTGTTGTTGGCAGATCATTGGGAAGGATTTACCAAAGGTTAGTCAGCTGCAAGGACTGGCTGGCGGTGATTACTGCTCTACCCTCCTTTGCCCTCTGTGGAGGATCAGCAGTGCTGAGTCAGGGTGGTGGTGCTCAGAAGTGGTCTGTAGCTGTCCACTGGGTGTTCTGGCCCTGGGGTTCCCTGGGTGGTGCAGGCCAAGGTCATCCCCCACCTGTGTTTTGTCCATGGCACCCTTCCTGAGCTATAAAGCAATCTGAGAAGGTTGCTGCTTGTGCTGGGTTTGGAGATTCCCAGGCAAAGCCAAGCTGTGAAACTAATCTGGCTGCTGCTAGTGTCTGTCCTGGGGCTCACTGAAGCCAGTCTTTGCTTGTTTGATAGGATTTAGGAAGGTGTGAAGACTGTGAGGCAAGACCCACTATTCATATGGAAAAGCAATTTAGGTGGCCCCATAAGTTGGGTGAGGTGGAGCCTCTGGGGATCTCCCAGGTGGGTCAAACTGCGTTAGCCAGGTTGATGGAGCCTCAAATATGGCATGAGCCTGCCAGCTCTGTGGCTTGTGTAGCGGGGGGGGGGGGGGGGCTCAGAGAAGGGACAATCTTCTCTGCTCACCACTTCCATCTTTCCCAGTATGCCACTGGTGCCCTTTAAGGTGCCACCCCGAGCTAGAGCTCAGAGGGGGAGTGAATCTGAGTAGGTGAGTCTGTGTGTATGGGAGCTCTGGTTTTTGCAATCAGAAGTTGTGGGGATTTATCTTCTGGCACTGGAACCCTGGACCTGGTGTGTGGGCCTGGGACTCATCAACTCCAAGATACCCTTCCTGAATTTTTGTCTACCACATGTCAATGTGAGACCAGCGAGTCTGTCTCCAGCCCTCCAGCAGTCTGGATGGATCTATCTGTCTGGATGGATGTGGTTTCTTTAATTCTGTAGTTGTCAGACTTCCATTCAGCTTGATTTCTGACAGTTGAGTGATGGTTGTTCTATATTTTAGTTGTAATTTTGATGTGGTTGAGTGAAGAGGTGAGTCATGTCTGCCTGTGCCACCATCCTGACTGGAAACCAAGACGCTGATAGTTTTAGTGATAAAAAAACTCACTCCAGAGGCCAAAATTGGGAAAATGGTTCTAATTCTGATGGTGCAAATATAGTTTTAAGATGAGGTTGTGCCTTGGTTTTAAACGAAATAATTTTAATGTACACATTGCACATGGTTCGATTTGCTTAGTTCCTCATTTAGCTAACTTTTAAAAAATATATATATTTTAAAGAATTCATTTATTTTTAGACAGAGTGGAAGGGAGGGAGAAAGAGAGGGAGAGAAACATCAATGTGTGGTTGCCACTTGAGTGCCCCCAACTGGGGACCTGGCCTGCAACCCAGGCATGTGCCCTGACTGGGAATTAAACCAGCAACCCTCTGGTTTGCAGGATATTGCTCAGTCTACGGAGCCACACCAGCCAGGAGTCGTTTAGCTAATTTTGATGGAGCAACTGCTATATGCTTAGGGCCCCCAAGTATGGTCCTCTGAGTATGTGGAGAAGGCAAACATAGTCATACTTTTTTTCCCAAAATGCTGTAGAAGCCCAAAGGAAGAAGTTATGTTGAAGAATGTAAATTTGAACCCAGATGACCAGTATTGCCCAACAAAAGGATAAAGGAAGGGCATTTCAGGCCTGTACAGAGATTTGAAAATAGATATGAAAATAAAAGGAGGTCTACTCTCTACCCACAGCACAGCTAGTGTGGGTAGAGAGTAGATTCTTTTGTATATGGGTAGAGGGTCAGTGAGTAGTGTGTAGGTAGCCACAGATTGGATGATGATTTTGAAATGATGTTTAGGAGTTTGGAACTTATCCTACAGAATGTAAGTTTTAGCAAGACATCATGTGATTATATACTGCTTTAGGTAGATCTGTCTGGTACATTATTTTGAGTTGAATGGTAGAGAGAGCAGAGGCCAGAGATCCTTAGAAGGCAGTTGTACTCTGGGTAAAAAAATGTTTGGTGCTGGGACAGGCCCTGTGCAAATGAGTGGAGAGGTCATGTCTCAGAACCATGACCAGTTGCACTTAATTTACAGTTAAACTCTTTAATTTACACCAATTTTGTATATGCATATTGACTTTGTATTATAACATCCTATTTGTTTTATGTGAATGGGGAGCTTTTATGATACAGAGGATAAATTTACATTCTGTAATCTCTTAATCTAAAACTTTTTAAAAGATTTTATTTACTTATTTTTAGAGAGAGGAGAAGGGAGGGAGAAAGAGAGGGAGAGAAACATTTATGTGTGAGAGACACACCAATTGGCTGCCCCCAACCAGGGACCTGGCTAGCAACCCAGGCACGTGCCCTGACTGGGAACTGAACCAGCGACCTTTTGGTTCACAGGCTGACACTCATTCCACTGAGCCACACCATCCAGGACAGAAACTTATTTTTAAAATCCAACTTTGTTTTGTTTTTTCCATTTTTAAATTAGGTATAATTTATATACAGTAGAAATCACCCTTTTTAGTGCACAGTTCTGCAAATTTTGACAAACATATATAGTCATATCTCTACCATCATAGTCAAGATACAGAACAGTTTCATCAAACCCCCAAATTCCTTGTTCACCTTAGTAGCCACCTTTCTCCCTACACCCCAGCCTCTGGCAACAACGGACCTGCTTTCTGCTCAAATAGTTTCCCCTTTTCAAAATACCATGTGAATAGAATCAAAAGCCTTTCTTTCACCTAACGTATTACCCTTGAGATTCATTTATGTTATTGTGTGTGTCATTAAATAGTTTCTTTTTATTGTTGAGTGGTATTCCATTGTATGGCTGTACCAGAGTTTGTTCCTTGGTTGAAGTATGTTGGATTGCTCTTTTTTTTTTAACATGGAAACTATCTAATTGGCTTGAAAGTTTAACTCAACAGATAAAAAAGCCTAAGTGATATAAGAAGTTAACATGGGAAGTAAAATTTGTCTCCATGTAATGGTTACACCTGCATGCGTGCTCATGAGCAAGGACTCTGAAGAGCAGTGTGAAAAAATGGATATAGGGAACTTGTTGAAATGGTGGGATTGTAGGTGATTAGCTTTTTCATTTACTAGGTTTCTATTTTAACTAGAACCCTTTTTTTTGACATAACTTCACACAGGAAAAATTACAGGAATAACACAAGGAACTGCCAGGTGTCTTGTGTTCAGATTCACCAGTTGTGTATATTTTGCCCCATTTGCTGTATCATTTTTTTCTGTACATGCATTTATAGATGCGTATGTGTTTTTCTGAGATATCTGAAAGTTGGAGACATCATGCTCCTTTGTCCGTAAATATTTCAGTGTGCATTTCTAAAAACAAGGCTGTTCTAATACTTAACCACAGTAAAGTTTAAAAAATCAGGAGATTTAATATTTATACAGTATTATTACCTAATCCAAAGAACTTATTCACAGTTCACCAGCTGTCCCAATAACACCTTTATAAAAGATACCATAATCTTTCTTTTTATCCTCTTTGTCCAGAACCCATTCCAGGATTCTGAATGCATTTATCTGTCTTGTCTCTTTTGTTTCCTTCTACTCAAACAATCCCTTAGCCTTTCTGTACATTTCTTTACCTTGACTTTTCAAAGACTAAGTACATCCTCGAAGAATAGAGTGTCCCTCGATTTGCATTTATCTGATGTTTCCTCATAATTAGATTCAGGTCATACATTTTTCACAGGAATACCACTGAAGTTGTGTCCCCCTTAGCTTATCGTATCTGGAAGCACATGATGTTGGTTGTCTCATGTTGGTGATTTTTATTTTTATTTATTTTTTAAAGATTTTGTTTATTATTTTTTTAATTTTAGGCAGGGGGAAGGGAAGGAGGATGAGAGGGAGAGAAACATCAATATGTGGTTGCCTCTCATGCACCCCCGAAAATGGGTACCTGGCCCTCAACCCAGGCATGTGCCCCAACTGGGAATTGAACCAGCGACCCCTGTGGTTCGCAGACCAGTGCTCAATCCACTGAGCCACACCAGCCAGGGCCATATTGGTGATTTTTAACTTTGATACTTGGTTAAGGTGGTGTCCATGTTTTTCTCTGAAAAATTACTGATTTTTTTTAGTTTTTAAGTTAATTTGTTGAGATGTTTGAGATATATAAATATCCTTATTCCTCCTCAAACTTTTACACCTTGCCTATTCATTTTAGCATCTATTGATGATTTTTCCCCTTATGCCATCATTCCTGGCATTTTACTGTAAGGAAGAGTTTCATTTTTCACCATTTTAACATTTATTTCTATCTATAGTTATTTTTCTATTAATAAACATATCAGTATGAACTCATGAATTCTTTTTTCGTTCAGTAGATTATAATTTATTATTATTGCATTTGATCCTTGAAACGTCCCTGCTTTGGCCAGTGTGATTTCCTTGTAGCTGACTCACATTGTCTCATGATTCCTTTTAGTGCTTGCTTTTTAGCTCAAGAAGATATTCCAAGCTCATCCTGTACTTTCTGTGCTATAGCCTTTGCATCAGCCATTTCTCCAAGGGTGCCCAGATCCTTTTAGTGGAGGGTGGTGTTTCAAAACCACACTGTAGCTGCTAGCTGAATGCTTGTTTTGATTACTTGTAGGCCTTCTCAGAGGACACAGTGGATACGCACACACACACATACACACACAATTTAATTTCATTTTTAAAGAGATATTTAAGGACTACATGTAAAAACCGTATGTGGTTTTTATCTGTTTCCATAGTAATGTAGCCACCGTTTAGTTAACAGTTAGAATGAAGAAATTACACAACTACTTAAATGTCACCTCTCTGCAATATCTCTTTAAATTTTTTATAGACTGGAATTATCAGAGAGGCAGTGTTGATCAGTGAAAGGAGCAATCCATCAGCCTTCCTTCACACGCCCTGCTTTGGGCATGTTAACTTAACCTTTTCCTCAGAAAAGAGTGAAAGTATTTATTCAGGGATTAGAAGACACATAAAAAAATACCTGCCAGGCCCTGGCCAGGTAGCTCATTTGGACAAAATGTCATCCCAGTACGCTGAGGCTGCGAATTCAGTCCCTGGCCAGGGCACATGCAAGAACCCACCAGCGAATGCCTAAGTGAGGGGGACAGCAGGTTCATGTCTCTCTCTCCTTTTCCTCTCTTTCTCTAGAATCAATGGGGAAAAAAAAAAACCCTGCCATACATTGTAGTCGCTCAATTAAATGTTGATTTCTTTTTTTTGTTGTTTTTGTTTTGTTTTTTTTGTTTTTTTTTTGTTTTTTATTTATTAAATATATTTTATTGATTATGCTATTACAGTTGTCCCATTTCCCCCCTTCTCTCCCCTCCACCCTGTTCCCCCCCCCCCCCCCAATTTCCCCCTTTAGTTCATGTCCATGTGTCATACTTTTGAGTTCTTTAGTTTCTACATTTCCCGTACTATTCTTGCCCTCCCCCTATCTATTTTCAAACTACATTCTATGCTACTTATTCTCTATACCTTTTCCCCCTCTCTCCTCCTCCCACCCCCCTGCTGCTAACCCTCCATGTGCCCTCCATTTCTGTGGTTCTGTTCCTGTTCTAATTTGTTTACTTAGTTTCTTTTGGTTTTGCTTTAGGTGTGGTTGTTGATATTTGTGAGTTTGCTGTCCTTTTACTATACATGTCTTTTCTTTATCTTCTTTTCTTAGATAAGTCCCTTTAGCATTTCATAAAATAAGGGCTTGGTGATGATGAACTCCTTTAACTTGACCTTATCTGAGAAGCACTTTATCTGCCCTTCCATTCTAAATGAGAGCTTTGCTGGATAGAGCAATCTGGGGTGTAGGTCCTTGTCTTTCATGACTTGGAATATTTCTTTCCAGCCCCTTCTTGCCTGTAAGGTCTCTTTGGAGAAATCAGCTGACAGTCTGATGGGAACTCCTTTGTAGGTGACTGTCCCCTTACCTCTTGCTGCTTCTAGGATTCTCTCCTTCGTTTTTACCTTGGCTAATGTAATTATGATGTGCCTTGGTGTGTTTCTTCTTGGGTCCAACTTCTTTGGGGCTCTCTGAGCTTCTTGGATTTCTTGGAAGACTGTTCCCTTTGCCAGATTGGGGAAGTTCTCCTTTATTATTTGTTCAAATACGTGCTCAATCTGTTGCTTTTCCCCTTCCGATTCTGGTACCCCTATAATTCGGATATTGGAACGTTTAAAGGTGTCTTGGATGCTCTTAATCTTTTCCTCAATTTTTTGAATTCTTATTTCATCATGCTTTCCTGCTTGGTTGATTCTATCTTCCTTCTGGTCCACTGTATTGTTTTGAGACTCATATTCCTTCCTTTCACTATTGGCTCTCCTCTGCGTGTCTTCCTGCATCTGTTTTATGGTAATCTGCATTCTTTCATCTAGATTTTGTCCAAAATCCACCAGTTCCGTGAGCTTTCTGATCACCAGTGTTTTGAACTGCGCATCTGATAGATTGGCTAATTCTTGGTCGCTCAAAAGGATGAGTCCTGGGGGACTGATCTGCTCTGTTGAAAACATAGTTTTTTTTTTTTTTTTTCCGTCTCTCCTTTTTTTTTTTTTCCCGGTCTGGTTGCTCTTGTTACGGTGGGGGGCGGAGCCTTAGGTGCTCACCAGGGCTGGGCACCCCGGTCGCTAGATTGTGACGTTATATGTGGGGGCGGGGCGGGGCGGGAGCGGGGCGGGAGAAAACAATGGCGGTAGTTCCGTTTCCCTGGACTCAGACCCTTGTCTGGGCTTCCGGGCCGCGAGTTCTGCCCTGGTCCACAATCGCTGCCCCTCTGGGTCTGCCAGCCGCAGCTTGAGTACTCAGGGATCACCGCTGCCTTCTTACGCGCCTGATGGCTTTTGCGCCAATTTCTCGCCAAACCTTCCCCCGACCTCCGCGCGCCGCCGACCTGAGCCAGCCCCACGCCCACCGGCTCGGCTTCTCCTACCAGTCCGGATGAATGTGTCTACTTCAACTTCTTGGCTGTCCGACTTCCATTCAGATAAATCCTCTGCCGGATCTGGGTGTTATTCTGATAGTAAATTATTGGTGTAAATTATTGGTTTTCTAATCTTGGTTGTACGAGGAGGTACGGTGTGTCCACCTATTCCTCCATCTTGCCGGAAGTCGGAAAAGCTTTTTGAAAATGTTGATTTCTGATCTCCCTGTGCATTTTCCTTTTTTTCTATTTCTCTAGTGTTTGTCACAGATCAAATGGTTGAAAATTGTTTTAGTATTAAATTATAAATATCAGCTAGGGGTTTGGAAAAAATGACCTTTTTAAAATTTTTTTTAATTTAAAAAAATGTATTGATTATGCTATTACAGTTGTCCCACTTCCCCCTTCACTCCCCTCCACCCTGTACCCCCTCTCTTCCCACCCATATTCCCCCCTTAGTCATGTCCATGTGTCATACTTAAAAGTCCTTTAGCTTCTACATTTCTCATACTATTCTTACCCTCCCCCTGTCTATTTTCTACCTACAATCTGTGCTACTTATTCTCTGTACCTTTTCCCCCTCTCTCCTCCCCCCACTCCCCTGTTGCTAACCCTGCATGTGATCTCCATTTCTGTGGTTCTGTTCCTGTTCTAGTTGTTTGCTTAGTTTCTTTTGGTTTTGCTTTAGGTGTGGTTGTTCATAATTGTGAGTTTGCTGTCCTTTTACTATACATGTTTTTTTTTTAAATCTTCTTTTCTTAGATAAGTCCCTTTAACATTTCATAAAATAAGGGCTTGGTGATGATGAACTCCTTTAACTTGACCTTATCTGAGAAGCACTTTATCTGCCCTTCCATTCTAAACCAAAGCTTTGCTGGATAGAGTAATCTGGGATATAGGTCCTTGTCTTTCATGACTTGGAATACTTCTCTCCAGCCCCTTCTTGCCTGCAAGGTCTCTTTGGAGAAATCAGCTGACAGTCTGATGGGAGCTCCTTTGTAGGTGACTGTCCCCTTATCTCTTGCTGCTTCTAGGATTCTCTCCTTCATTTTTACCTTGGCTAATGTAATTATGATGTGCCTTGGTGTGTTTCTTCTTGGGTCCAACTTCTTTGGGACTCTCTGAGCTTCCTAGACTTCCTGGAAGTCTATTTCCTTTGCCAGAATGGGGAAGTTCTCCTTTATTATTTGTTCAAATACATTTCAGTCTGTTGCTCTACCTCTTCCCCTTCTGGTACCCCTATAATTCGGATGTTGGAACATTTAAAGATGTCTTGGAGGTTCCTGAGCTTCTCCTCATTTTTTTGAATTCTTATTTCTCCATTCTTTCCTGTTTGGTTGTTTTTTCCTTCCTTCTGGTCCACTCTATTGTTTTGAGTCCCAGTTTCCTTCCCATCACTATTGGTTCCCTGTGCATTTTCCTTCATTTCTTTTATGGTATCCTGCATTTGTTCATCTAATTTGTGACCAAAATCAACCAATTCTGTGAGCTTCCTGATCACCAGTGTTTTGAACTGTGCATCTGATAGGTTAACTATTTCTTAGTCGCTCAAAAGGATGAGTTCTGGGGCACTGATTTGTTCTTCTGTTTGAGCCATCTCTCTCTCTCTCTCTCTCTCTCTCTTTGTTTGGTCTGGTGGCTCCTGTTACGGTGAGGGGCAGAGCCTTAGGTGTTCACTGGGGCTGGGCACCTCAGTCGCTAGATTGTGACATTGTATGTGAGGGCAGGGTTGAGAGGGAACAATGGCAGAGGCTCCGTTCTCCGTGGGACTTCAGTCCCTTCCCTGGGATCCTGGATTGCGTGCTCTGCCCTGCTCCACAATCGCTGCCTCACTGGGTCTGCTAGCTGCCGCTTGCGTATTCAGGGTCCACCTGCTGTGATCTTGTGCGCCCCGGGTGCCTTACGCGCTCCCAGTTGCCTTATGCGCCCAATTCTCCCTGTTCTCCACGCTGCAACCCGCACCTGGCTGCTCGTCTCCGCCCCTCCTACCGGTCTGGATGAACGAGTCTACTTCAACTTCTTGGCTGTCTGACTTCCATTCAGATAAATTCTCTTGTCAGTTCTGGGTGTTATTCTGCCTCTAAATTGTTGTTGTTCCAATCTTGGTTGTGCGTGGAGGTACGGTACGTCCACCTATGGCTCCATCTTCGGGAAAAATGACCTTTACTGGTTAGTTCGGAATGGGGAACATACCTAACTCCTTGAAGCCCACTGTTTGGCTCTTTCAGCAGGATTTCTGTTTGTGATTGGACCTTGTGCCTTCTCTGAGGTTGAGGGCAGTTGCCGACTGCAAATGAACCTTACTCCCTGGACCTTGTGCGCATTGGACAATCATCTCTACTTAGAACACACTGATTGCTGGTAAAATGTGGGGTTTAGCTATGGAGATGTGATTACAATGTAGGATTCTATATTCTTCCTGAACACTAAGAATAATAGCAACCACTTAGAAAATTTTTTAAACATCTTTATTGAGACATAGTCATATGCTACACAATTCATCCATTCTAAGTATACATTCAGTGGTTTTTAGTGTATCACAGAGTTGCACAATCATCACCACAATCAATTTTAGAACATTTTCATCACCCCAGAAGAACCCCGTGTACCCACTAGCAGTCACTCCCCAGCCCCTGTCCTTGCAGGCTCTGGCGACCACTAAGCTACTTTCTGTCCTTATGGATTTGCCTATTCTGGACATTTCATATAAATTGAGTCATACAATATGTGGCCTTTTGTGACTGCTGCTTTCATTTAGTATAATGCATTTAAAGGTCACCATGTTGCAGGAATGAATGTGGTACAGGCAGACCTCAGAGGTATTGCAGGGTCAGTTTAGACCCCCACAGCAAAGTGGGTATCACAATAAGCAAGCACAGAATTTTTTGGTTTCCCAGTGCATATTAAAGTTGTGTTTACAGTATGCTGTAGTATAAGTGTGCAATAGCATTATGTCTAAAAAAACAATGGACATCCCCTAATTAAAAATACGCTGTTCTGTAGTGTATTGAGTGTACAATAGCATCATATCTAAATACATATCTTAATTAAAAAATACTTTTCTGTGAAAAAATGCTATCATCTGAGCCTTCAGTAAGTTGTCATCCTTTTGCTAGCGTAAGGTGCTGCCTCAGTGTTGATAGCTGCTGACCAGTCAGGTGGGTGGTTGCTGAAGACCAGTGGCTGGCAGTTTCTTAAAGTAAGCCAATGATGAAGTTCGCCACGTGGATGGACTCTTCCGCTCACCAACGATTTCACGTGATGCTGCTTGATAGCATTTTACCCACAGTAGAATTTCTTTCAAAATTGGATTTAGTTCTCTCAAACCCTGCCATTGCCCTGTCAGCCAAGTATATGAAATACTCTCAAGTATTTCAACAGTCTTCATGGCTTCCTCACCAGGAGTAGATTCCATGCCCAGAAACCACTTTCTTTGCTTACCCATAAGAAGAGAAGCAACTCCTCATCTATTAAAGTTTCATCATGAGACTGCAGTAGTTCAGGCTCACCTTCAGGCTCCACTTCTAATTCTAGGTCTCCCGCTATTTCTGCCACATCTGCAGTTGCTTCCTCCACTGGACTCGTGAACCCCTGAAAGTCGTTCACGAGGGATAGAATGAACTTCCCAACTCCTGTTAATGCTGATATTTTGACTTGTTTCCATGAATCACAGATGTCCTTAATGGCATCTAGAATGGTGAATCCTTTCCAGAAGGTTTTCAATTCCTTTGCCCAGATCCATTAGAGGAATCACTATGCTAGCTATAACCTTATAGAAGATGAGGTCTGTCCAGGAAGTGTACAGCCACATATTATGAAGAAGGTACAAGAAACATTGAACATAGGCTCAAAATAGTCTCTTTGGGACCTCACACTTCTCCCAGTGTCTCTTGCACAGTTCAAAACACTCTGCAGAATCCTTCGTTGGAATCGTACTTTTTGAATCAAGTCATTAACAGCTGCATCATGATGTTCCTTCTGCTCTCACACGCAGTAGATTTTGGAATCCCCAGATCAGCGTCTAGCTCTCACACTGTCAGTCGCCGATCTTTGGTGATTGCAGCCCATATGTGTTCAATGTTCTGCTTAGGTGTTCTGCTTGTTGCAGGCCTTCCAGAAACGTGGATCAGTTTTAACATCCTCAACCATCTTTGAAGGGGTTATGCCACATTTTTATTTGTGCTGCACTCATTGCATCATCCCTGAAAGCCTTCTGAATCATCTGGGTAGTTTCCATGGAGCAATGTTCAAGCTTAAAGCAAAATTTGATGCTGAGTCATTGCTGTACTTGCTCAGTCATTTAGAATTTGATGGCCACACAGTACACATGCTCCCTCAACAGTGTCTACTGCCCTCACTGACTAGTACAGTGAAGTCCTCATTGTTCACATATGGGCATTCCAGTCCACTCTTCTTGGCTGCCAGGTTACATCGATATTGTGCAGTCCGTTCTCATTATATTAACAGTGGCTGGACTTTTCCCATGCAGACCTCGTCTTTCTTAAATAATAAAGCTTGAAAGTCAAAATTGAATCTTTATCCATGGGCTACAAAATGGATGTTATGTTAGAAGGCATGAGAACATTAATCTCATTGTACATCTCCATCAGAGCTCTTGGGTGACCAGGTGTATTATTAATGAGCAGTAATATTATGAAAGTATTATTTTTTTCTGAGCAGTGTGTTTCAACAGTGGGCTTAAAATACTCAGTAAACCATGTTGTGTATGGAGATGTGCTGCCATCCAGGCTTGTTCCAGTTACAGAGCACAGGCAGAGTAGATGTAGCATAATTGTTAAGGGCCCCAGGGTTTTCAGGATGGTGAATGAGCATTGGCTTCAACTGAAAGTCACCAGCTGCTTTGGCCCCTAACAGGAGAGTCACCCTGTCCTTTGAAGCCAGGCGTTGACTCCTCTAGCTATGAAAGCTCTAAATGGCATCTTCTTCCAATAGAAGGCTGTTTTGTCTGCCTTGAAGATCTGTTGTTTAGTGCAGCCATCCTCACTACTTACCTTACTTGACCTTCTTGACAACTTGCTGTAGCTTCTGTATTAGCAGTTGCTGCTTCACCTTATACGATCATGTTATGGACATGCCTTCATGCCTTAAACCTCAGGAACCAACTTCTGCTCACTTCCCGTTTTTCTTCTGCAGCTTCCTCACCTCTCTCAGCATTCATAGAATTGAAGAGCTGGGGCCTTGCTCCGGATTAGGCTTTGGCTTAAGGGAATGTTGTGGCTGGTGTGATATTCTAGCCAGACCATTAAAACTTTCTCCCTATCAGCAATAAGGCTATTTCACTTTCTTATCATTTGTGTATTCATTGGAGTAGCACTTTTAATTTCCTTCAAGAAGTTTTCCGTTGCATTCACAACTTGGTGGTATGGCGCAAGAGGCCTGCCTTTCAGCCTGTCTTGCTTGGCTTTTGACACGCCTTCTTTGCTGAGCTTAACCGTTTCTAGCTTTGGATTTAAAGTGAGAGCTGTGCATCTCGTCATTTCACTTGAACACTCAGAGGCCATTGTAGGGTTATTAATTGGCCTAATAACCCTATTGTTGTATCTCAGGGAATAGAGAGGTCCCCAGAGAGGGAGAGAGTCAGGGGAATGGCTGGGCAGTGGCATAGTCAGAACACACACAACATTTACCAGTTAAGTTCACTGTCTCGTATGGGCGCAGTTTGTGGAGCCCCAAAGCAATGACAATAGTAATTGTCAGCATAACAAATGTAATGATAATGAAAAAGTTTGAAATATTGCGAGAATTACTAAACAGTGACATAGAAACACGAAGTGAGCATATGCTGTTGGGAACGTGGTGCTGGTAGACTTGCCTGACACAGGGTTGCCACACACCTTCAGTCTGTAAAAAAGTGCAGGTGTCTGTGGAGTGCAATAAAGCAAAATTCAGTGAAATGTGGTACGCCTGCACTTCATTCCTTTTTAAAGCTGAGTGTTTTATTTAAAAAAATTTTTATTTATTGGTTTTAGAGAGAGAAGGGAACATGGATTTGTTGTTCCACTTACTCATGCATTCGTTTGTTGATTCTTACGTGTCCCCTCACCAGGGATGGAGCCCACAACCTTGGCGTGTGGGGATGACACGCTAACCAACTGAGCTACCTGGCCAGGGCACAGCTGAATATTTTATTACGAGGATTCTAATATCAGCACATCCTCACTAACACTTGCTATTTATTTTTGCTTCCAGTGGGTACAAAGTGGTATCTCATGTGGTTCTAATTTGCATTCTCCTAATGGTTACTGATGTTGAGCATCTTTTTTATGTGCTTACTGGCCATTTGTATTATCTCTAGAGAAATAGCTATTCAGATCTTTTGGCCACTTTAAAATTGGGTTATTTGTCTTTTTATCATTCAGTTGTAATGGTGCTTTTAACAGTCATTTTTTGAGGGCCTAGTGTGTGCCAGGACCTTGGTAAGTGCTTCACATGTACTTCTTTATTTAATTCATAAAATGCTCCAAATGGTAGGCCTTATACCTTGTTTACAGATGAGGAGATTCATGACCAGAGTTAAAACAGTTTATCTGAAGAGAGTTTTAAGTGGTAGCGATCAAGATCCCAGCCCCACATGTGTTGAAAGTTCCTGTTTTCTTGGCTACTCTGTGTTCCTGATCTTTGACGTTGTTGAAACAATGCCTGTATTCTAGGCCTGAGGATGAAAATTTTCAGGAAGCATAGAGGGAGTTCAGAAACCAAATAATTAATCTTCAAAGTCCTTTCCAATATTTTGTGTACTATGTTTATTTCAGGAGACTTGTGTATAAACCAAGTTAAAAAACGGTCAGAATTTAGTTTTTGCTAAAAGAACTTTGTAGATAATGAAATCACGAGGAACATCCTTCTGTAATATGAGTAATCTCTTTTCTAAGTTTGCTTAAGTTACTGTATTGTTTCCATAGAGCAGGGTGCATATCAGATAAATTGTAAGGTATATATTTTTTTCCTAATCTGGATGTAAACTTGAGTGATCATTAGCTTGATGAGCTTTTCAAAACAAGCAAGATGAAGAGATACCTGTGGCCTGTGGGAACTTGTCTGGATTCCGCCCCACAAAGAACCACAATATTTTGTACCCTGAAAAGTGCTACTAGTATCAGTTATTATTTTGTCATGTACAGTCAGGAAATGACAAGCTTGGAGCAGGGCACAATGATGAGGAAAAACTGAAGAGCTGAATTAATGAAATGAAATTGTCTGGTGGAGGACTTGATTTCATGTCGCTCGTTCAGGCTTGTGAGAGAAGATGGTGACCATACATGCATCTGCTTGAAGTGGAACAGGAAAAAATTAGGACTTAGGTAAGGGAGAATTCAGTGTAATTTCTGTTCTGTTTATTCACTGCTTACTGAATACACTTAGTGTGTGCGGAGAACTGAGGATATAAAGAATAAAAAAAAAAAAAGATGTGGTGCCCTGGCTGGTGCAGTCCAGTGGATTGAGCGCCAGACTGTGAACCAAAGGGTTGACAGTTTGATTCCTAGTCAGGGCACATGCCTGGGTTGCGGGCTGGGTCTCCAGTAGGGGGGCGCTCAAGTGGCAACCACACATTGATGTTTCTCTTCCTCTCTTTGTCCCTCCATTCTCCTCTCTCTAAAAAAAAAAGAGAGAGAGATGTGGTATCTGCATTTGAGAAGCTGACATGTAGCAGTGTTTCGCAGAAAAGTTGTTGCATGGCTTGGGTCTTGAGGGTGAAACGGAGCTTGCTCAGACAGAAGTATTCCACACGTGAGGAGCAGCACTGGCAAAGGCATGGCAGCGTGAAGCGTGCTCTGAGAACACATATTTCAGCATAGCAGGAGCTTAGGTTCCCTGCCTACTGTTCATGACACTGACGTGATTCCTCTGGTAGGCTCACTTTGAACTTCTTAGACTTCCTGTACTCACCCTTTCATCCTCATTCTTAGCTGATTACTTTGCTGAAAAGTTGGAAGCCATGAAACCCAAACTCCCTCCTCTTCCATCTCAGGACCTATAGCCCCCTCTAGAACCATACCCATCCGACCCTCCTTCCCTAAGTCTCATCCTCTTCCTGTCACGGGCCACTGGATCTCATCCTGTCACCTTCTCAAGACATCTCTCCTTGTGTCTCCTTTCCCCTGGTTCATTACCATCATCAGGCAAATGTGGTCAATGTGTCGATCTTAAAACAAAAACAAACTTTTCTTGATTCTAAACTCCTCTCCAAAGGCCACTCCATTTCATGGTTCCCCTAGATAATTCACTGTAATCTGACTTCTACCTTCCACCACTCCCTTAAAATTACTTAAGTCAAAGTCATCTGTCCTCTCCATGTTGCCAAATCCCGCAGGTACTTTGACACAGTTCACGCCTCCCTCCAGATTCTTTCCGCCCCCTCAGCGTGCTCTACTGGTTCCCTCTTGCATCACTGGCTGCTGCTTCCCCTTCTCTCCCAGACCTCTAAATACTGGAGTTCCATGGGGTGTTGTCCTGGGCCCTCTGTCTCCATTTTTCTTTCAAGGACAGCTTATCAGTTCCCATGGATTTAAATGCCTTCATTATGCTGATGAGTATCTCCATTTTATCTCCAGTGTAGACCTCTCCTCTGAGCTCCAGACTCCCATATCCAACTGCCTGATCGTCTCAGAAACTTCTCATACTTCATGTGCCTAAAATGGAACTTGAGCTCCTCTCCTCCCACTACATTCTTTTTATCAATAAATGGCACTACGATTCTTGAATCATCCTTGTCCTTTCCCTGCCTTTTCCAGACCACCGTCACTTCTTCCTTGGACTGCTCTAGCAGCCTCCTGTCTGCCCACCTCTGACCTTGCACCCTCCTCCCCAGTTTGTTGCGCATACTGTCGTGAGGATAATCACAACTCGAACTGCTTCACTTGCCTGTTGAATCATTTCAGTGGCTTCCCAGATTTCCTACTTTGGTGTGCGTGATCTGGTCCCTGCCTGGTTCTCCCATTTCATTTCATGTCACTGTCCCCCCCACTTACTGGGCTCTAGTGACAGTTTTTTTTGCTCGTGCTTTACTTTTTTTTAACATACCAAGCTCTTTTCTCAGGGACTTGGCATTTCCTCTTTGAAAGGCCAACTCCTTTTGGTCCTTTAATTGGGTCTTAACTTAAATTCATTTGCTCCAAGATGTCATTCCTTGACTGCCCTACCTAAAGTAGGTTTTTCCTCTATTTTTGCTTCCTAATATTTGCAATTATTTTGTCTGCTTACTTTTCTTTTCCACCAAAAAAATGTAAACCGTGAGGAGAGGGATTGGGTCTGACTTGTTTTACTGTTATACTCCTAGTACCTGGAACGGTGTTGGGCATGTAGCTAGCACTCATTAAATATTTATGAAATGATAGAAAGAAGGAAAGGGAAGGGAAAAGAGAAATGGGTAGGGAGAGGAAAAAGACAGAAGGAAGGAGAGGAGAGGGAGGGAGAGAGAAGAAAAGGAAAGAAAGAATTGGAGAGGGAGGGAGGAGGGGAAAGAGAGAAAGAGTGTTTACTGAACAGCTTCTATGCTCTTGACTCCTGTGTCCGTCCCAGCAAAACGCCAGGGTGCGTGCAGTACGTCAGAGTAGTTACCTAACACCCAAAGGTGGCCTCATCTTCCTCAGACCCCTCAACGTTCTGACTGTGTCTGGCAGTCTGAATCTAATACTTGAGACTCGAGCCCATCACAGTCATGTCTGCCACTTTTTACCATGGGCCAGGATCTCTGCTGGTGCTTTCACACTGGCTTCCCTTTGATTCTGGAAAGTCATTGGCATTGTGCACCTCCTTCCCTGCCTCCTCACCAGAGGTACACAGAGAAGTATCTGGCTCGTAATCATACAGCTGGCGAGTGCAGGAAGCCCTGAGGATTCCATCCCAAGCCTTTGTGCTATAAAGACTGTTCCTTCTGCCACATGAGGTGTCTGTAGTGGTCCCCTAAATATCAAACAATCAATAGGCAGATGTTTGTTAATCTGTCAACATAAGAAATGTCCAGACCTATAGAGAATTTTTATAAAAGTTTATTTGATGCCCTGGCTGGTATGGCTCAGTGGATTGAGCACCAGCCTGAGAACTGAAAGTTGCCAGTTTGATTCCCGGTCAGGGCACATGCCTGGGTTATGGGCCAGGTCCCCAGTTGGAAGTGTGCAAGAGGCAGCTGGTGGATGTTTCTCTTGCACATCCGACATCTCTCGCCCTTTCTTTCTCCCTTCCTTCCCCTCTCTCTAAAAAGTAAATAAAACCTTTTTTTAAAAAGTTTATTTGAGCCAACACTGATGATGCATATCAGGGAGCAAGATCTCAAATGCTCCAGAGAATGCAGTTTCGCAGTTTCATTTATGTACTGAAATTAAGGAGGGACTGTAAGGAAGATTACATGAGGGTGGGAGAAAGCAAGACTAGATTCTGTGCTTTCCTGAGGGTGGTTATTGACCTAGGTATACAGAAACAATGGACTGGGCTTGCTTAAGGCAAAGATAAGCCTTTTATTATTTTTTTTTAAGATTTTTTTTTAATTTATTTATTTTTAGGGAGGAAAGGGGTGGGAGACAGAGAGACAGAGAGACAGAGACAGAGAGAGACAGAGAGACAGAGAGACATCAATGTGCGGTTGCTGGGGGTTATGGCCTGCAACCCAGGAATGTGCCCTGGCTGGGAATCGAACCTGGGACACTTTGGTTCCCAGCCTGTGCTCAATCCACTGAGCTACGCCAGCCAGGGCTAAGCCTTTTATTATTAATAAAAAGTAGCATGCCCGGGGTTTGACTATCCACCATGACCTGTCCATTTAGGAATTTATGGTCAGATCATCCTGTGAGGTTGGTTTTCATAGAACCCCTTTTTTCGTCCACAAAGTCATATCTGTATCACAGGTAGACCATGAATCTCAAGTCCAGCCTCTGCTTATTCCACACCTTATAACCCTCTCCTCATCACGACCACCTTCTTCTTGGGCTGTGGCAGTGGCCTCTTAACCAGGGCCCCTGCCTCCCTATTTGCCTCTTTACAGTCCGTTTTCCAGTTGGCAGTCAGGTTTATTTTTTAAAATATGTAAATTGTATTGTGCTTCTTTACAGTTTATACTCACTGTACTTAAAATAAAACCCAGACTCCCAATCATGACCTATAAAGCCCCTCATCACCTTGCCCACATGTTTCTCTGACCTTATATCCTTCTGCTGTCTCCACCCATACTGGTCTTCTTGTAGTTCAGTTCCTTTAACTGCCAAGCTGGTTTCTACCTCAAGTTCTTTATGAAACTGGCTTCCCCACCCAGATCTTTACATGGCTAGCTCATGGACGTAATTTAAGTATCACCTCCTCAGAGAGACACATCTGACCAGGCTATCTAAAGTAGAACACCCAGCACAAATAAATACACTTTCTCTATATCCCATTAACCTGCCTTATTTTCTTCATAGTAACAATAGCCCTCCCCCCCCTTTTTTTTTTGGCTTGTTTTTTGGCTCTCTCTCCCTCACTAGCATGTAAACCTCTTGAGGGTAGGTTCTTTGAATTATAATATTTTCAAGGATAGTGCCTAGCACTCATATCTGTTGAAAAAAGGGAAGTAAAACTTGTTTCATGGGTTTAATGACACTTTTATTTGGGCAGGAGTTGTAACGTCTCTGATTTTAGGGTTTTGGAAAATTACTACTGTCGAAATGTTGGAAAACCTAGTACCTGTGTGATTCCATGATTGAAATGGAGCCTCCCCCATTCTTTTAGAACTCCTCAAATTGCGGCTGTTCCAACCAACTCTGCAGCTGAAGGGTTTAAGGCAAGCCTTGTCTTTAAAGAGATTGAGAAGAAGCTTGAAGAGGTAAGTAATATTTATATAAAATACTACCAAGAGGACCTGGACACTAGAGAAAGCACATATAGATTTCAGATGTTGCCACAAGGTGGTACAAGTCAAAACTTTATATCATGTTATCAAGTATTGGGTATATTTTAGATATTTGAGTGTATATTACAGTTTCCTTGTAATTTTGGTAGGAGTGCATTGCAGAGAGATATAAACCTCCAGGTTTGAGTTATATAAAGAACTATGGGAAATTGCTATTAAAATCTTAACTTCAGAGGAAAGGCTAACACTTGCCACTCTTTTCTCCATCTTCTTTGTCAGGGAGATAATGATTATGGACAGAGTTTATATGTAAAGGGGTTGTAATTTATTTTGGTGTAATTTTATTCTGAATTAAAAAGATCTTACATAGAACTGTTCAAAAGAATATTTAAAGTGAGCCTTTAAAGCTACCTAATATCAAAACTCTTTTAAAATAAATCTTTTGTGCTTGATTTATTTCAAGATAGTTTTTAATTTGTTTTTTCTTGATGTAAAAATGATGCTAATTTTGCTGTGACTGATGTGGCTCAGTTGGTGGGAGCATCGTCTAATCCCCAAAAGTTTGCAGGTTCAATTCCCAGTCAGGGCACATACTTGGGTTGCAGGTTCGATCCCCAATCCGGGTACTTATATGGCAGGCAACTAATTGATGTTTCTCTCTAACATCGGTATTTCTCTATTTCCCTTCCTCTTTCTCTAAAAGCAATGAAAAAATGTCCTTGGGTGAGGATAAAAAAAAAGGTTTTTTTAAGATGCTAATTTTTAAAACTCAATTGAAACATATAAGGCAGAAAAAATTTAAATCTGAAATGGGAGCATTTGAGATCTTGCTCCCTATCATATGTCATCAATTTGACTCAAATAAACTCTTATAAAAATTTTTTTTAAATCTCCTAACATGTTAGAGTTCACTAAAATGTTAACAGTGGTTGGCTTTCTTTCAGACGTCTCTTCGTGTGTGTGAACATACAGGTTTATGTAACTAGTATCATACAATACCTGTTGAGTTTTTAAAATAATGCTGTATATACAGATCTATTTTTATGTACAATAATTAGTTCTTGATAGATCATACTAGGTAATCTACCAGTGACTGTCTCCAAGAAGAGTTATTTTCTTCAGGTAAAATGAGGTATTTACTTCATTGTTTCAAACTGAAAGACACCTTAGGGTTTTATTATTGGTTTCGATTTTGAGACTAACAAGGCAGTTATAGCCAGTCACACAATTCCAATTGCATAGCTGATCAAAGTGGGCTGAAATAAAGAAAAGGGTTCAGAACACTTGAGCTATGTATTTCACTGGTGTTAGAGCCACAGTGTAGATGGCAAACATTGTAACTATCTTAGAACTCCCTTACTGTAGCAGAAAGGACTTCGTAACATCAAAGGTGATTGCATTGAATGTGTTTGGGGGGGGGGGTCACATTACCCAGCCAATGTGACGGATGTGTCTTGACAAAGGACTGTGCATTTCTGGGATTTTCGTAATGACCAACAACCTTTCTGAGGTGGGGAGGGCCGGGGCGGACAGCTCGGGCAGGCAGGCCGTGGTCCGCTTGCTGCAGACCTGTGCCCCTGCCATCTTGTGGGGACGCCCCTGTGTGAGACTGCTTTTTATTTTATAGCCTGCTTTTTCCTTATGACAGTGTGTTCCATGCCCTTAAACATAAGTCCTTCCCATCAGTCTTAATGACCACATTGCACTTGTTTGAATGTCCATACCATAATCTGACTAGTCTCCTATGGTGACCCTCGGGTTGTATTTGAACCGTGTGAGGAAAGCAGTGGTTTAATAAATTTCCTTTTGCACTCCTCTTTAAATACTTAATGCCATGATTATATTAGCATGAATAATTAAAGGAGGAAATTGTGGAGTAGTTGGGTGTGTGTGCTTTGCTTTTGTATACACATTGCTCAATTATCCACCAAAAAAGGGGGACTGATTTACAAATTTAATAATAATTTATGAGACGACTGTTTTTTTCTTTCAGACCTTCTTCAGTGTTATGTCGGCTGGTTTAAAAAACATCTTTACCAATCTAGTGGGAAAAAATATCTCATTTAAAATTTGTCTTTCATGCCAGCAATATTTGCCTACAGAGTAACCCATAGTGTAGTGCCAAGTTGCCCCATTCTTTCAACTTTTTCTGTTAAAAAAAGTCAAATAAAAATAATTTGCTGAGAGAGTCTCTGGTATGGCTGGATGTCAGTCACCGCACAGCTCCTTACTGGGGTTAACAAAGAAGTGCTGTTTTTACTCCGCAGACTTCTTCTAGCTTTGCAAATGTGTGCCTCCTGCTCCCATTTTAATTCTTTTTTCCTCCTTCCATAACCTCACTTGCACGGACCTTGTCGCCTTGGTTTTTTTCTTCCTTCCCACGATTGTCAGTTTCCTAAATGTTTGCAGGACTAGAAAGTGAAAGAAAGTCTTGGAATCTTTTGTCAATTCATGCATTTTCTACCTTAGCAAAGGAAGCCTGGCAAGATATTTTATTTCCACTTTTGTCTTTGTTAACAATATCCCATTGCCCTTCTTTGAATGCTGTTAATTTTTTTGTTCCGGTTGTGTTTACGACAGGACCTACTCCTTGACCTTTTACCTACTCAGAAAGAAGTACTTTTCTTCAGGCAAGGAGACCCTTAGAACTCACTTAGTATTAATGATCTGTGGTTTCACAATAAATGTGTATTTGCTTTCCCCTTTTAACTCTCTCCCTCCCTCTTCAGTTAAAAATGTTTTATTGACCAAAGGATGTGATTTTGTAAGATGATCAGATGGTTCTTAAAATTAATAGCAAGTGTGAAATTAATCTACACCTATCTTAAGGAGGTGGGAGGAATTTCTCTCCGAGTACGTAGGTAAAATTTCTAAATGTTTGCTGGTGTTTTCCTGCTCTAACTTGTTGGTGTCTGTCATAGTTCTTTTGCTGAGGCATCGTGCAAGCACATGATATGCATGTACCTGGAAATAGTCATTGAGGAGCCACTGGCCCTAAAGAAAGCCTGGCTCTCGGGTTGCCTAACACACCAGCACTGTTAACCCCCTCTTCTAGACTGTCTCCCCAGAACCTTGAGGGATAAAATATTTTAAGGGATGTGGAGAAGACTTTAAACTGTTTAAAAATTCATTTATGGTAACAAACTGCTTTCATAAGAAGTCTAAAGTTTGGAAGTACTGATGTAGTCTGCTTTGCAGTAAGGTATGGTCAAATGGAAAGATCATGGAATTTGAAGTTAAACCATCCTCGGATTGAATTCTTGGTTGCACTGCTTACTGGTCATATGTCCCTGCCCCTGAGGGAACATAGAGTTTAGTGGGAAGACAGACATGGAAACAATTTCCCAGAAGAAAATAACTGCTTTCACAAGAAACCCTGGTGCATGTGCAAAGAGCTTTCAGAGTATGCAGCAGAGACAGAAAAGCTTTCCCAGAGAGTGAGCATGTGAGCTGAGACCTGACGAGATCGGTGCAAGTGCAGAACCGGAGGGGGCATGTGACCCACTGCGGGGCACGGAGACATGTATGCTCCTGGAATTCAAAATGGTTAGTTAGTATTGTTAGAACATAAAGCCTGAGAAAGATTAAAAACTCTGGAGATAACATAACTGTCCTTCAGATCATGAAGGATCTTGAGTGATACATAAAGACAGACTTCATCCTATAGTCTGTGGGGTGCCATTTAAGAAATCCAAACTGGACCGTGTGAGGTGGATCATGGAAGAGGTGGGTTGTGTTAGATCAGGAGTGTCAAACTCGTTTTAACCAGGGGCCACATCAGCCTCGTGGTTGCTTTGAAGAGCCGAATGTAATTTTAGGACTGTGTAAATGTAACTGCTCCTTAACTAGGGGCAAGGAGCTCTGCATTCAGCCCTTTGAAGGCAACCGTGAAGCTGATGTGGCCCCCCGTGAAAATGAGTTTGACGCCCCGTGTTAGATGGAGTGCTTGGCAGCAGCACAGAGAATGGTCTGAGGGTTTCCTAACCTTTCTGGGCCTCAGTTGTTTTTTCTGCCCAGTGCTAATATTGATACCTGTCCAACTCCTTACAGGGTTTATGAAGATTAAAGAAAACTGTACATAAAAGCTCTTGAAAACTTGATGACCTTCCAAAGGCTATTATTGTTGTTAATGATTTTTCCTAAAGTTAACTTAAAATAATTTGAGATCTTTAAGAGAAGCCAAAATAAGCAAATTTCTCTTTGACTTAAAAAAATCTGACAGTCATTTTGGCTTCTTGATATAACTAGGAAGTATTGGTAGCTGGTTTCAGGACCTCACAGGTAAGAAATTCCTGCGTGCTTTTTAAGATAACTAGGCCCAGACTAAATATTTTTAGAATAGTTTCTTCGGAGTCCTGAGGCCCACTGGTGATGCTGGGGAGGGTCAGGTGTGCCAGAAACGGACTGACACAGCCGCTGGCGGACTGGAGTGAACAAGACAGATCGGAGTGGTGAGGGCGTGGAGAGTGTCAGCCTGTGCTGGTTCCAGACTCAGTGCTCTTCACTAGTGGAGTTTAATTCTAGGAATTTAATCTTAAATCCATGAGGCTATGTGAAAATCTTTAGATATATAGATGTTATTCACAGCACTGTTATAATTATCTAAATTTTGAGCAGCAGAGTATTGGTTAAATATAGTACACTTCTACAATTAAAGACTGTATTGGTCATTTTAAAGTACACAGAAGAGTATTTAATGACACAGTAGTAAGGATAAGTATTAAACAGCAAACTGGATTACAATACAGTATATACAATATGATCCCATATACTAAAATGTTTTCTCTTGAGTGATGAAATTATGAATCATTTATATTTTCCTTTTTTTCACTTATTGACATTTTCTAATTTTTCTACAGTAAAGTGTATTTTCTCTCTAAAGGAAAATAATTGCAGTAAAATGATTTTTGTTTCCATTTATTTTTTTAAAAGGTGTGTGAGGTTACCGCTTCCCTCTGTAGTCCCCCGTGTTTCTCTTTATCACAATATACTGTAATAGTCATCAGAGCATATCATCATTTATCCCTCTAATCCCTGCTTCTGCATTCCTGGTGCCCAGAACAGCGGCTGCTGCCAGTCGTCGTTTCAGTCAGTAGACGCTGCAGTGAGGGGAGATGCGGCAGAGTGGGAATGAAGGCGGGGCGGGGGGGGGGGGCGGACCAGCCCACAGAGATATGTATCTGAAGTCATTTTTCCAGCTTCATTCTTCAAGATCCAAAAGTAAGTTGTAGATGGTGCCTTACTTGTAAAATTCTTTATACTGATCCAGGCCATAGGTTGACCCAAAAAAAGACTTTGCTCTCAGAATCATGTGTCTTTAATTGTGGGGAAGCAAAAATGGGGGAAACAAAAAAATGTACATAAAGGAATTTACCTGCAAAAAAAAAAAAAAGGAGTTCATATATTTAGAGACACAGAGTGAGTCTTTCAGAGACTGTTGAGATAAAGGAAGGCCGTTTCAGTAGAAAATGCTGGCGTGCCCCCCTCCTCTCACCCTCCTTCTCCTTCCACCAGTTCTGTCCAGAAAGCCATTTGTAACATAAAAGACTTGGCAGATGAGGGGGTTGTTGCCTGGTTGCCTTTCAGACTTTTCTGGGTAAAAGATCCTACGGGAGTTTGGGGACTGCCCCTGCTGGCTCAGCTGCTCGCGTCAAGTATCTATTTAAACATTTAATTTGATAGGGGAAGAGGCCAGAGACATGAGCTTAATATAACTCCCAGTGTTATTCTTCTTTCCAGGAGGGGGAACAGTTTGTGAAGAAAATCGGTGGTATTTTTGCCTTCAAGGTGAAGGATGGCCCTGGGGGTAAAGAAGCCACCTGGGTGGTGGATGTGAAGAATGGCAAAGGATCAGTGCTTCCCAACTCAGGTCAGTGCAGTCATGACTCCATTTATAGGAACACGGACAAGTTCTCAGAGGAAAATGGGAGTCTGCTCTGGTGTTCCCAGAAAGGGCTGGCTTTAGGACCCTGTTGAACCAGTGAATCCTTGGGAATAGGGATAGGTCGCAGCTGCCTCCTCCCAAAGATTGGGAGACTCTATCACAGAGTTGCCAAGTCTTAGGCTTTGGAATTAGACAGACTTGGTTTAGGGTCCTGGTCTTGCCACTCACAGATGTTGACCTTGAATGAATTATTTAACTTTGCTGAGCCTCAGTTTTCTGATCTGTACATGAGAATAAGTGCTATCTATTTCACAAGTTTGATGGGAGATGTAAGAGAATTATCTTGTAATTAATCTGTAAAATACACGGTCTGGTGTATGGTTACATGGCTTGAAAGACCTGTCTGTACTGACTGTCTCCACCTCCTCTCGTCCCAGTCTTTTTTTCCCCCTTTACCGTCAACCATGTATTTTGTAGCTCTCCATCTCTTTCATCCCAGTCTTTCTTGAACCCACTCTCGTCAGCTTTGTTTTCTTCACTGCCCCACAATTATTCTCGTCAAGGTCACCAATGACCATCATGTTGCCGCTTGCCTACGGGCTGCTTCCTTCTTGGCCTCTCTTCCTGTTTTCTCCTCTAAATTTCTAATCCCTATAGTGCTCCAAGGCTCCGTTCTGTCTGCTGGGGATCTCATTTAGTCTCATGCCTTTAAAACCTTCTCCACACTGAGGACTCCCAGATGTCATCAGCCTGGACCCAGCCACTGAACTCCAAGATGTATATACAGCTGCTTAATCGACAAGTTTCCTTGGATGTATAATAGGTATCCCCAAAACTAACATGTATAAAGGTGAACTGATCTTCCTCCCACTCCCCTTTGATTATGTTCTCCTCCACTGTCTTCCTTATCTTGGTCATTGTTGATCTGTCCTACCAGTTCCTCAGCCTGACGACCTTGATGTCATCATCATTGGCTCCTCTTTTTCTCACACCCCACAGCCTATTCCATCAGCAGATCCTGTGCTCCCCTGCTACTGCCACTTTGGCCTAAGCTTCCATCTTTTTTTTTGCCTGGTCTCCCTGTATCGAATCTTGTCCCTACAGATTTCTTCACCACACACCAGCTGAAGTGATCATTTTAAAACTCAAGTCACATTGTGACCCTTCTCCACTTAAAGGTGTCCAGTGGCTTTCTGCCAACTCCGAGTAAAAGCCAGAGTTCTCACAGTGGCACCACATGACCTGGCCCCAGTTTTCTCTGTCTTACCACACCCTCCCTCACTCTGCTCCGGTCACACTGACCTCCTTGCATTTCCTTGGACACGGGGTGCTCCCAGATCAGGGGCTTTCGACTGTGTTCCCTCCGCCGGGAATTGGCCCTCAAATAGCCTCCTGGCTCGTTCCCTCGTTTCCTTTGGACCTTTGTCCAAATGTCACCTTCTGGGAAGCTCTTTCTCAACCATACTTTTAAAATCACACTCCCTTTATCATTCTTTATTTTTATTTATGGTATTTATCACCATCTGATATACCATATAATTTTTTACTTATTTGCTTATCACCCTTCCCTCCCCTCACTTGAATGTAAGCTGCATGAAAGTAGAGCTTTTCCTACGCTCGGTGCATGCTGCAGTCCCAGTGCCTGGAATTGGCCCTGACAAACACTAGGGTTTAGTAAAATAAATAATTTTAAGATGAACAGCAGAATGAGTGAGTTATGCTTAGTAAGCATTCAGTAAATGGTAGCTATTTTGTATGTTACGCTTTTCTTACTGGAGAAAGCCTGGTACAACTAAGAAATACGATGGATGAGAATCAGCTTTTTGGAGGGTTTAAAATACCATGCTTTGGACTTTGAAAGTGACTTGATGTATAATCAAGCCATTAAAGCTTTTTAAAATAGAGAAATGAAAGTCAGAGCCGTGTCGTGGAGGATGAAGTTTGTGCAGTAAACTAGTTGCATCGGGAAGGGAGAAATCAGAGGCAGAGAGAGCAGTTAGGAGGGTGGATGTTGCCACCATCTAGATGAGCAGAAATGACAGCCTGCGAGTCAGCAGTGAGAAAAAGGGATATTGTTCCAGGGTCATTGCCAAGGATATTTGGGGTAAGTTGATGGGACCCAGAAGCTGTGTAGGAGAAGGCAAGTTCATCGAAGATAGTAGAGATCATTACTGATACATTTTTGAGGGTGTTCCTGGAGGAGAGGTTGACGTCAGGAGTGCAGTAGTGCAGGTAGAAGGAAGCTTAGCCTTAGCAAGGAGGGACAGGGTCTTCTTTCTCTGAGACGGTAGATAAATGTTCAGGGGTGTTTTGAAATAGAGAGGAGGCTGGCAGAGTGTCTGGAATAGAGTTGACAGCTTAGAGATAGGAGAAGATGTTAATAGTGTTATAAGTGATGTTAACTGAGGAATCAACTAGAGATTAACGAAGGAGAAGCTGAGCAGTAGTAAGGGCCTCCATCTCGTGTGGACAGGGTGGCATTGTTGTGAAAAGGTCTTGAATTATAGATAGTGGGTTTTTTTCATTCTCAAAATGAGTGGACAGAAAAATAACTGTATGTTTGACTTCTGTGAGCTGCTTCATCTAGGTTCTATCTTTTAGAAATAAAAAGAACTTTTGGGAAATACTTCCAATTTTTTTAATTACTAAAGGGTTATAGATACTTGAGGATTATATTCTGATATGCCCAGGCAGATGTTAAGGTGATTTTAAGGTTTTTTTCTGTTTTGTTATTGGTGTGTGCTTGTCATGAAAGATAATATGCTTATGGAAAGCTATTGTTCCCTGCATGTGGACTTGGGCGCTGAGCTCTCCCCTTAGTCGGTGCCCCATCCCAGACCCGAATGGATTTTACCCTGGGGCAGGGTAATTTCTGCTGAAACTGACACGCGTTGGCAGCCAGGAGTGGCGCTGAAATACGGGCTTACCCAGTAAAAGCCATCACTGGAAACTGCCAGCTCCTTTTACATCAGCCAACAAATGACCACTTGTTAGGGACCAGCTACGTTAAAGCATTAATAACCTGTCCTAGTTTGAACTGGCATCTTAGAGAATTGCTGGTTCTTTTGGCATGTGCACAGTGTTGAGAGATTTACTTACTTTTAACGAAGTAAGATTTACTTAAATGTATTTCATTTGCTTATATTCTGAGAGTTTGGTGATGATCATACTTGAGATTTTGTGCATTTTCCATCATCTTTTTTCCGCCGAGGTGCCTTTTAGTGCCTTCTCTGTGAAGTCTGCTCCTCTCCGTCCTTCGAGACAACTCACATAGCATGTCTCCAGGAAGCCAACTCTGATGAATCTAATGCGACACTTTACTTTTTTATTCCTTTATTCTGCCTTCTCAGCACTTGAGCTTTCAACCCTGCCCTTTTGTGGGGAACACGGCATAGAAAGCCTTAGTGTCTCCCACCCCCGAGGTACAGCAGGAAGAGCATAGCCTTTGGAGACACTCAGGCCTGGGTTTGGACCTTGGTTCTGTCCTTTACCGGGTGTGTGTATCTTCCCTGAGTCCCGTTGTCTCACCCAGAAAATGATAAGAACGATTTCTATTCATAGAGTTGTTGTGGGGGTTAAATGAGATAAGGTGTGGAAAGCACTTTAGCATAGTGAGTGCTTAATAAGTCATCGCTTCCTTCCCAACCCATATATTAAACATTAATTTTGCTTGAACACATTAGACTTGTCTAAGACTCCTTAAGAGGGCGTGGGAAACTGAGAATGCATCTGGGATTCATCAGATGCTGATGGATTGTGAAGGCCCAGTTAAAACTGAGCTGTTGAATGGGTCTGTATCCTTCTTATACAAGGAAGCCTTAGAGCATAAGAGTTAGGAGTGTGGGTTTTAGCTGCATGAATCTGCTTTCAGACCTAGCTCAGCTGCTAATGAGCTGTGTGATCTTGAGCAAGCTATTTGACCTCTGATCCTCATAGAGTTACTATAATGATCGAATGAGTTAGTACATGAAGTGGTTGGTATAGCGAGAGTTCAATAGGTGCTGATAATACATCAGCAACAATGGCAGCACCCTTAGCAGACTTCACTTCCTAAAGCCACCTTTCAATGACCGAGTCCTTTCTTGTAGTGTTAGGATGAAGTCCAACTATAAACCATGTCGACAATCTCACTTTGCTAGCTTTTTTCCCCCCTCCCTGCTATTTGATGTTGTATATCTATAGGAGGACTAGATTTTCTAGATTTGTAAATTCTTTTATTTTCAAGGGTTCACACATTTTTTCTAGTAATAAGAGAAAATTTTGTTAGGGACAAAGATGGAATGGCCAGTGAATCTAATTCTCTTTAGAGGCTATCTCTGAGTTGTAAGATATATAATAAAAAGTCTTTATTTTCAATCTCGTTTTAGTTATTTAATAATATGGGCATGCTATAATTTAACATTTTTCCCATGTCTTCATTTGGGCTACTATAACAAATGTCCTGCAGACTGGGCGGCTTATAAACAACAGATATTTATTTGTCACTGTTCTGGAGGCTGGAATTGCAAGATCACAATCCAGGTCAGGTTTGGTGAGAGCCCTCTTCCTGGCTCACAGCTAGTGCCCTCTTGCTGCGGGCTCACATGGTGAAAGGGGCTAGTGGTCTCTTCTTCGGAGTCTCTATTTTCATCAAATACCTTTCCCTCCCACTAGGGCTCCACCCTCAGGACCTCCCAAAGGCCCCACCTCCTGGTAGCATCAGGCGTTAGGGTTCATAAATACGAGTTTTGGAGGGGGAGACAAACGGTTAGAATATAGCATCCCCTATCTCTTTTATTAAGACATAGATTATCTGATTAGTTATTGGGCCATAACTTGATCATCTTTTGAAGTCTAAATAATTTCTTCAACAAGAATTTATGGATTGCCCTTTGTATCAAGCATTCTTCAAGAGCCTGTGGATATAGCAGTCATGAGTAGGCGAAACACAGAGTTTATTCTTCTTCTTATTTATTATTATATTGTTTTCCATATGTACTTTTGCCCCACCCTGTAGTTTTATTGCAACACAGACACACTCTCTTGTGTTGTCTGTGGCTGCTTTCAAGATATGGACAGGGAGTTGAGCAGTTACGACAGAGACCCGGTGGCCCACAAAGCCTATGTAGTGTCTGATTCTCTCCTGAAGTTGGTTGAACCCTGATCTAGATAACCATGTTCATTTTCTAGTACTGCATAACAAATCACCAGAAACTTAGTGGCTTAAGAAAGTGCACACATTTACTACCTTACAGTTTCCGTGGTTAAGTTGGCCAAGGACAGCTTAGCTGGGTCCTCTGCATAGGGTCTCACGGGCTGCAAAGAAGGTGCTGGCCAGGGCTGGGTTGTCATCTGGAGACTGGACTGGGGAAGGGTCCGTGCCCAAGCTTATGCGGGTTGCTGGCAGAATTCATTTCCTTGCAGCTGTGAGAATGACAGCTTTAGTTTTTTACTGGCTACAGGCCAGAGTGTGCCCTTAGCTCCTAAAGGCGGGTCACCTGCTGCGTGACTCTCCATACATACACAGTTCGTGGCATAGCAGCTAGCTTATGCAAGGCCAGAAGGAGAGTAGGAGTGAGTCTGCTAGCAAGACAGTCTTATATAACATCATAGAACCACAGGGATGACATCCCGTCACTTTGGCTACATTTGTTGTCTAGAAGCAAGTCACAGCTCCTGCCCACACTGAAGGGAAGGGGGTTATGCAAAGGCATGAACGCCGGGAGGCAGTGATCATGGGGGTCACCTGAGAGGCCCAACACCACCAGACTGTTATTAATATATTTGTGTCTAAGTTTAAAGATGTTTTTCATATAAACATAAAATAAATGAATATCTGTTTTTACGCAAAAATGGGATCATGCTTACAGTTTACTTTGTAACTGTCTTATACGGCAGTATCACAAACAGTGTGGCATTAACATCTTTTTCAGGCCAATACCTGTAGATCCATGTCATATAATGGCTGCATTGTAGCCCATTGAATGAACACAACATCATTTTTGTATGTGTGTGTGTATATACACACATAAATACACACACACTTTTTTATTTAAACAATTAAAGGTAGAGCAGAGAAAGGGATATCAGGAATATAGGGCAGAGTATAATATGAAATACTGAATTTAACTTGCGCTGTTTAAAATATTTATTACAAGTAAAGACTCTTCGATGTTTACCAGTTTATAGGAAACTAAGAAAAAATCTAAGAGATGAAACACTCAACACTCACAAATTTTCTGCTTTTAGTATTCTTGAGAGTGTCAGTAGACTACCTATTAAAAGTCCTCAGAATAAAAAAAAAAAAAACAAACCATAGCCCTGTCCTCACTGGTGTGGCTCAGTTGGTTGGAGCGTCATTAGTGACCGAAAGGTTGCGGATTCCGTTCTTAGTTGGGTGCAGGCGTGTGCGACCCGTGGTTGGGACTCAAGGATTTCTGGCCCCTGCGCAGATCCCTGGTCGGGGTCTGTCTATGAAGGCAGCTGATTGATGATTCTCCCTTGATGCTTCTCTTGCATTGACGTTTCTCTGTCCCTCTTCTTCTCTCCCCGCTTCAGTCTCTTTGGGGGGGGGGCGGGGGAAGCAAATGAAAATGTCCTTGGGTGGGGATAAAAAAAATACTTAGCCCTGACTGGTGTGGCTTAGTGGGCTAGATGTCGTCCTGCAAACTGAAAGGTCACTGGTTCAATTCCTGGTCAGGGTCGGGGAACATGCCTGGGTTGTGGGCCAGGTCCCCAGTGGGGCCTGTGCTGATAGGCAGCCGACAGATGTTTCTCTCTCACATCAATGTTTCTCTCCCTCTCTCCCTCCCTTCCCCTCTCTATGAATGGCTGATAATTTTTTGAAAAAGAATAAAAGACTACAAAATCTCTTAAAAGTAGGAGTATCAATAAAGGCATTCGTTTTTGTAAAACTGACTTGTAAAACAAGTAAGTGGCTTTAAGTGATTGTTATATTTTTATTAATTTGCTTTTAGAGTAGGTAATACATTTTCATGATGAAAAGATGAAAAGATACAAAAGGTTATACTATGAAAAGTCTCCCTCTCTTCCCCTCTCTCTAAAAATAAGTAAATAAAATCTTAAAAAAATACTTGCCATATGTAGATGTTTTTAGAATATCTGTTCAACAAATGATTGTTTACACTGCCGTCATTTATTTAATCAGTTCTCTCTTGTTAAATGTTGAGGTTGCTTGTAATTTATGTCAGATTTAACCAGGCTGCCACTGAGTGCCCATCTCCCTACACTGCTCCGGTGTGGGATGTGATTCTGTTGCAGTTAGTGGCTTTTGACTAAAATGTGCACATAAAACTGAACTCCCCTTTTCTCTTTCCTTCTTTTGTGTGTCTCTGTGTTAGACAAGAAGGCTGACTGTACAATCACAATGGCTGACTCGGACTTACTGGCTTTAATGACTGGTAAAATGAATCCTCAGTCGGTAAGTATAATGGCACTTACATCCTTCTAGTAGGTGGGGTCTTCTAGTCCCTTGCACTTTATCTCCTGCCTCAGCCTCACAGCATTAAGTGCAAGTGGTCAAGCCCACAAAACTCAGTGTTTACCTAACAAATGACAAACATTCGTGGAGCAAACTGTGTGCCAGACACTGTCCTGTTGCTGGAAAGGCCCAGATGAGTAAGAAATAGTACCTGTGCTCAGGGCGCCCCCAGTTTGGTACGAGACAGATCTGCAAGAGTGAGGGCAGCCAGGTATCCAAGGTACTCCACCTGGTTTGTGGTCTGGGAGGGTCGGGCAGGGCGCATCCATGACGTCCTGGGCCATCAGACGAAGGCTCCTAGAGAAAGTAGCACTGGGTCTGAGTTCTAGGGGTTCAGAAGTGAGTGATGCACTGATGCAGAATAGGAACAATCCAGGTGGAAGAAGAGAGAGGTGTGAATAAAGGTGTGACCTTTTACAATTTGTGTATTCGCCCCTGCCGCTGCCTGAGCTGGCCCTCCCTGATAAACTCCTTGTCTCTCAAATTAAGCTCAGATGGTATCTCCAAAGACCTCCTTCCAAGTGGTTGGGGAGCTGTTGCCAGTCCCTCTTCTGGTCCACTTCCTGGGCTGCTAGCTTAGCACTTGTCACATGATCGATGTGAGTCCTAATGTGCTTATCTTCCCCATTGGACTAGGGTTATCTCAGAGGAACAAACCGTGTCTTACTTGTCTTCTTGTCTCCAGAGCTTAGCATGATGCCTGACCATTTTAAGTTTTCACAGTTGCAGGATTATATTGTATTTTTCTGAACTGCCCAGATTGTCGAGGGTCTTCTTGTCCTCTGTAGTTGCACGGTGGCAGACAGACCATGGTATATCAAGCTTTCCATCGGCCATAGATAATAACAAGGAAAGTAAGGTGCTCAACCTGATTTGTTTTAGGTCCTACTCCTGTGGTCCCCTGGTAATTCTAGACATTGGATAAAACAACTAAATCTGACTCCCACTCGTATTCCTTTTTAAAATGCTTTTCCTTTTAAAAATGCTTTTCTTAAGCAACTATGCATATTTCAGTTAATGCGCTGACAGACAAGAGCCGTGCATCTCTGACATTTCAACAGAACGCATGCCATTGACACTGACATTCCCACCCACTGAGCTCGCTCCAGAAGTCTGGACAGATCGGAGGCCACCGGTGCCGGAGCTGGCGGTCATCCTTGTTGCGCTGTGTGCTCGCTGCACGCACTTCCTCGGTGGGGCGACCACATGTCAGCCAGCTTCTTCAGTTCTCTCGTTTATGTTTATCCGTTTATGCGTTCAGCAGTTTATCTCTTCTCTGCCAGTTTGGGGGTGTGAAACATTAGCTTGTTTTTCCTGAGCACCTGTGAGCACACAGAGGAATTAAAGACAAAAATGACAGAACTTTCCATTAATGTGCTAATGGCTTTCCTTTCGGCACCTTCCCTTATGCTCAGTAGGGTTTGACTGGAAACCATTAAATGCAGTGGAAATTAGAATTCACTGTTTGGCTACAGCTGAAACAAAGCAATGTGCTCTCTGTCAGCCGGCACATACAAAGAACACCTAAGGGCCAGATTAAAATGGTTCTTATGTTTGGGTTCTCTGGAGGGTGAAGATTTGTGTGTTCTCTAGAATAATTAGTAAATAAAAAGATATTTTCTCTTTGAATTTAAAAAAAGGGAAAGATGGTGAATTTCTCTTCTAGGTACCACTGGTCTGTATTTTTAAAGGACATATGTTAAATATATTGTGTTCTGAGACACCTGACCTTTAAGTCATCAGACAGAAGGCTGTGTGCCATATAGGAAGGAAATATTTAGTTTGTCCAGACAGAGGAGGGGAAGAAAAAAATTAGTCACCCTTATAGAAGGTGCAGAAAAAGCAGGGCTCTGTGAATTCCCATGGATGAAGTAAAGAGTCCTAACTTCTTTTTTTTCTTTTTTTGAAAATTGATTTGAGAGAGAGAGAGAGAGAGAGACTGACAGACATCCATTTGTTGTTCCACTATTTAATGCTTTCATTGGTCGATTCCTGTATGAGCCCTAACCGAGGATTGAACCCACAACCTTGGCATATCGGGGACGATGCTCCAACCGAGCTTACCTGCTGACTTCTTCATGTACTTGTTAAAAAGCAAAGACTATCAGGAACTTTTTTCATCTAGCCCTTATTTTAAGAATTCAGTTCAACGACTGAGATCATAGCAGGGAAATCTGGCTATGTTCTCAATTTTGCTATTTCTCCAAAGTTTTCCTGGGATTTTGTTACATGATAAATTTAGCAAGCATCATGTGATCTAATCCCAGGCAGTTGTTAAATGGAACGAACTTAGGCTCTGCGCTTCGGATTGCCTTGATCCTTCTGACTGAGCCAAAGGTGAACACAGGCACCCCAGTCTCAGCGGGCTGCCTGACCTCCCTCTGTGGGGAGAGGTCCTTTATTGTGAAGACCAAAAAGGAAAAAGGAATGGATGATATTTCATCCATATTGTGTTCCAGGAGTTTCTAAGTGTGTTATGCGTGTGCTTTTTTCCTCAGCAGACTTAAGAAAATTTTAGTTTATATTCCTGATCCACATGTGATGTTTTTAAACAAAATCATTCTAGTGTGAACACACTTGGCCTGATATTTGGGAAATGCAGCACTGTTGAGGAAGGCAGGTAGAGGCAGACTCAACTTCCAAGAGGAGGCTCTTGGGGAAGATGCGCCTTCTGACTGCTCTGTGTAAAGCATGGCTGTCGCAGTTCCTTCCTTTTGAAGAGTCTGGTTCTAAATCAGTTCCAGAAAGTTCAGTTTCATATTTTGGAGAAAGTATAAGAGACCTGATGAATCAGTGATCTCAGGGCTGGGCAGTCTAGAAATATTAGCAACCTCAAAACAGAAAACACCAAGTAATACATTTTCTTTCTTCTTACTCACAGGCCTTCTTTCAGGGAAAATTGAAAATCACTGGCAACATGGGTCTGGCTATGAAGTTACAAAACCTTCAGCTCCAGCCGGGCAAAGCTAAGCTGTGAAGAACTTCCTGTGTCTACCTTTGAAAATCAAGATGAGACTTACAGATACATATCCACATATTTCATTGTCAGAACTTAGACAGAAACCATGTGTTAGCAAATAGCACGAGATTTGTTTTTAAATGGGTGTGACCAATCCTGTTTTTCCGAAGCCCTGGGTGGGGAGAGCCCGGTGGCACCCTGCTGCTTCGCTGCGTCGCACACCACTGTGCGCTACAGAGTTAATGCGGTAATTATGGTTTGGGGGGAAATTGGGTTTCAGAATAAAATTAGGAACAGCAAAAGTCCCAAAGCTATGTAAACAAAAGCTCTCATTTTGCTTATGAAGGATATTTGAGGATTGTTCTGCTGAAGATTCAATTTAAGTTTTTCTTGGGAGAATTATGAGAGAAACAAAATACCAAAAGCTGGCCGGTAATTAGTTTGTGCTCTTAATGACCTTAATCTATTTTCATTAATAGTTTTAAAAATTCTGTACTGGGATTTTAAAAATTTTTTAGATTTTGCATTTTGCGCCATCAGAATGGTATTTTCTTCCCACATCTAAATAAAAGAAATATGATCAGAGCTTGGGGGGCAATTTATAACTGAACTCCAGGCCTATTTTTAAAATAAAAAATATTTTTAAATGGGTTTCCTTCCTGAAAAAAATCAGTGTCGAATAGATTTAACAATAAAATTTGCTTTGAGATGCAGCTTTAAAATTATAATTTCATATTAATTTATAAAGCTTTCAATCTTTCTGTTATAATTTTCCTTCTCATATATTAATTAATCACATTTATCTTCCTAATTTTTCTAATACTGATGTTATTTCTTATAACTTAGTAAAATACAAGGTACAATAATGCTTTTGGAAGAATGTTTAATAGAGAATTAAAATAGCTCTTCCTGATCTCCTTTGTTTGTATTGTGTTTGTTCTGTTTATTCTGGGTTGTCTAAATGAAGGGGATGAAGAGAAAGAGAAACACTGGGGGATTTACAACCGGTGTCATCTAGACGTTATCTACCGGGTTGTCTCCTGGGCACTCTGACTTACTCACCAGTTCTTGATTAGGGAGGCGACGAGCTGTGGAAGAAGCACCTGACCAGGAGCAGGAGCCCGGGGTCTGTCTTCTCATAGGCAGATATGTACTGTATTTTGCCGTGTGTGATGCACACTTTTTGCCTAAATTTTTTAGGGAAAAATAAGTATGCACATTATACGTGGGTAGTACTAATTCCATATCTATATAAATGTTTTTTAAGATGATTATTTATTTTTAGGGAGAGAGAAAGAGGGAGAGAAACATCGATGTGTGAGAGAAACATCAATTGGTTTCCTCTCGCACATTCCCAGCCAGGGTCCTGGCCTGCTACCCAGGCATGTGCCCTGACCCCAGGAATTAGGAATCGAACCAATGACCTTTCAGTGTGTAGGATGATGCCCAAGCCACCAAGCTATACCAGTCAGGGCTAAACATTTTTAATTCTTTTATTTATGCTTATGTGTTAAAAGTATAACTCTGGAAAGCAGTAATGATATCTGTATGCAAAATAATACCCCAGAATATGATAATAGGTTTTGTTCCTAAATGTAAATAAGTAAGTAATTGAAATAAAAATTATAATGAAAGATTTTTTATCCTGAAAGTTTGGGCCAAAAACAAGGGTGTGCATTATACATGGCAAAATACGGTTAACTGCCTGCTTGGCCTGTTTGCTCAACTGTTAAAAGAGGGGATTTAAGTGTATGGTCTCTGAGGTTTCTTATGCTCTGGTCATTCTCGGAGACTATTGAGAGCCCGTAAGAATTGTTTGGGAGTTATCCAGGCCCCACCTTTCTATTATACACATGTTATTTTACCTGAGGGTGGTCAGAGGCAAAAAGCCAGGTGGTTTCATTTGTTTAGATGCTTTGGAGACTGTGCTAATCAAATCGGGACTGTGGATCAAATTCCCCTTAGAGCATTTAGCTTTTCATGTCTTGTGACCACAGAATAGCATTTGGTGACGGGGCAAGATAGTAAATTAAGCCAATATAAGTTGACCTCAAGTCCCATAAAATGAATTCAGAACACAGACCTATTTCCTAATCATAGTAGCTTCTTACTCTGAGATGAAAGACTTCAAGAAAAAAGTTCTCACTAAATGTGTTACCTATAGTTTGGGTGTACTGCATCTTTCTGCCTTCGCGGGTCCCGGGTAATAAGAGAGATCTGAGATAGGGTTCTGTGATATGTGATAGACGTCTGTAGTGTTTTCTTCTCTTTTTAAAATACATTTTATTGAGTATACTAGTACAGTTGTCCCATTATTATCCCCCTTATTCTCCTCCACTCTGTACCCCCCTCCCACCTGCTCCCTACCTTAGTTCATGTCCATGGGTTGTACATATAAATTATTTGGCTTCTCCATTTCCCATACTATTCTTAACCTCCCCCTGTCTGTTTTGTACCTATCATTTATGTTTATTATTCCTTGTGCCTTTTCCCCTATTCTCCTTCCTCCCTCTCCCCGCTGATAACCTTCCATGTGACCTCCATTTCTGTGATTCTGTTCCTGTTCTAGTTGTTTGTTTAGTTTGCTTTTGCTTTTGTTTTAGATTTAGTTGTTAATAGTTGTGAGTTTGTTATCATTTAACTGTTCATATTTTTAATCATCTTTTTCTTAGGTAAGTCCCTTTAACATTTTATATAATAAGGGCTTGGTGATGATGAACTCCTTTAACTTAACCTTATCTGGGAAGCACTTTGTCTGCCCCTCCATTGTAAATGAAAGCTTTGCTGGACAGAGTAATCTTGGATGAAGGTCCTTGCGTTTCATAACTTTGAATACTTCTTTCCAGCCCCTTCTTGCCTTCAAGGTTTCTTTTGAGAAACCAGTTGATAGTCTGATGGGAACTCCTTGGTAGGTAACTGTCTCCTTTTATCTTACTGCTTTTAAGATTCTTTTCTTATCTTTAATCTTGGGTACTGTAATTCCGATGTGTCTTGGTGCGTGCTTCCTTGAGTCCAGCTTCTCTGGGACTCTCTGAGCTTCGTGGAAATCTATTTCCTTTGTCAGATTGGAGAATTTATCCTTGATTACTTTTTCAAGTAAGTTTTCAATTTCTTGCTCTTCCTCTTCTTTTTCTGGCACCCCTATGATTCATCTGTAGAATGAATGTTTTTTCTTTAACTCCTTGGTTGTTGGACTTTCATATATTTGATGTTCTGGCAATTCTGGTTATACTTTTGTTTTTAAATTTGTTATTGTCCTTCTTTTGGTTGTGCGAGGAGGCAAAGTGTATCTATCTATACCTCCATCTTGGCAGAAGTCTAGTATTTTCTAATGTCCCACTTTTTGAGTCTCTTTTTCATTCATTCATTCATTATTTTTGTCTAGTGGTTACCTTATACAGGTGCTATTTTGAGGGTACGAGGCTAGGCACTGGAGATAGTGGTAAGCTCCTCCCCTCACAGTATGTACAGCCTCGTGGAAGAGACAGTCAGTCAAAGAGATGGACAGTACAGGCTGTGGTGTGCCATGCAGGAAAGGGCAGGGGTGCTGGGACGGAGAAGCACAGTGAGGGGTCTCCTTTGATAAAGTGGTTAGGGAGACATCTCTGAGGAGGTCATTTTTAAGCTGAGATCTAACGGGTGGGCCCTAGCCAGTGTCGCTCAGTTGGGGCATCGAGGTCACGGTTTTGATTCCTGGTTGGGGCACATGCCTAGGTTGCAGGTTCAGACCCTGGTTGGGGAGCATGTGAGAGGCAGCTGGTCGATGTTCTCTCCCACGTGCTCTCCTTCCTCTCTCCTCTCTCTAAAATCAGTAAGCATGGCCTCAGGTGAGGATAACAATAAAATAAAAATAAAAAAGGTTGATGAGTGAACCATGCAAAGAACATCGCATAAAAGGGTAGAAAGGGGCTTGGCATGTTTCAAATATTGCAAGGAGGCCAGTGGGAGTGGAACAGAGTGAACGGGAAGGACAGGGCTAAGGTGAGGTTGGGTAGGTACAGGGGAGCGGATTGTACTGGAATCTGTCTGTTACGGTGTGGCATTTGCATGGCATCCTGAGTGCAGGTGGGAGCTGTTGGAGGTGCAGCCCTGCACATGTTTCTCGCTCGTGCTGCAGGTCAGCTTTGCCATCGCATCCCAGGCCACAAATCTGGGCAGATGGAGCAGCCAGTCTCTGGAACGTGGTGATCGTCATAGCGTAGGAGAGAAAAACGTGAGGTGCACATTGGCTATCTAGATATATATATTTGTAACTGTTGACACTATAGCATATGTCCCCCATTTTCTCCCTACATTGGCTCTTAAAGTTCCCACCCAGAAGTGGTCCATATCATTTTTGCTCCCATTTCCTTATCCAAAGAAAGCTACATGGCCCCCGCCCCTAACTTCACAGTCTTACCATGTACCGGAAGGAGAGAATGGAGTTGGAATATCTGTGGAAGAACTGCGGAACATCACAGAAGGGCTGTCAGCAGAGGAATGAAACAATGTGAACTGTTGCTGCTGCTGCTCTGTGGAGAATGCACTGAGGGTAGGGGCTGGAGGCTGGTGACCCAGTGCAAGAAGCTGGAGCCCTGGGCTGCAGGTCAGTGGTGGAGATGGAAGTGGGGAAGGAAGACAGACTTGGTGACTAGATGTAGGGGGGAGAATGACCTCCAGTGACCGGCCTGGTGAAGAGTGTGCCATGACTGGAATGATTTGGAGACAAGCAGGTTTAATGTTTGAAATAATAAGCTCCACTTTTGAACTTTGAGATGTCTGAGAGGTTTCCCAGTGGAGATATCAAGGAGGGAGTTGGGTTCACAAGATGAGCTCAGAGGTAAGGTTGACTTGGAGTTCCGAGCATAGGGGTGGTCTTAAAGCTCCAGGAATGGCTGATACCACCTGGGCAGGGAGAAACTTCAGCCTTTAGCGATCAGGTTGAGGAGGAGGACTCAGGCGGTGGGGATGAGGGAAGGGACTAGCGAGGTGGAGGGGAATTCCCTGAGAAGAAAGTACAGTATAGCTGAAAAGTGGGGATGGCCAACTGCGTCCTGTGCTACTGTGAGGTCAAGTAGCGTGATGTCTGAAAAGCATCTCCTGAATTAAATTTGGCAACATTACAAGTCACTGGTGATCACTGCAAAATCAGTATCAGTGGAGTAGTAGGGGTAAAAACTAGATTGGAACTGGTTTCATAAACAGCTTGAAGAAGAACAGAGAAGTTCTGTTTGGTAGCAGTAGGTTCAGTTTCCAAGTGGTGAATAGAAGCACTTCAGCTAATGCTTTCAGCTCCAGGTTGGCCGTCTTGTGCCTGCATTCTCCGCGTCCACGCTCGCCAGTCTTCCCGCCCCGGCGCCCCACCTCATCCATTTGGCAAGTTCCTTCTCATGCCTCAGCTCTCAGGAAGCTGTCCTTTGTCACAAGTAGAGCTGACCATTGCTTTGTAGTAACTTGTTTCTCTCTCACTGCACAGAGAGCTCTGTAAGGATGGGGGAACTGCATCTCCTGCATCCACTCGGATACCTCCAGCACAGATTCTTGGCTTACTGTCATTAAGTGAATAAATATGTTGAATAACATTTTTTTATTCACAGGGGCCATTTCTGAGGATAGGAACCTTGTCACAGAAATACATTCTGTATTACAATGACCTTCTGTTGCCCTGATGATGAAAGAGAACATTAAAAATTCCCTCTTAGCCCGACCTGTCCTGCTTTCTTTGAAAATATTTGCAGCTTCACAGAACAGAGTTCAACTTAAGATTGAAGCAGCCCAACACAATAAATACAAAAAGTCATGTTGTTGTAGTTCTGTTATGTTTTTTAAAAACGTGGCTTAGTGGATTCTGGGTGCATAAAATCAGTGGCCTCATTGCTGAACTTGCTTAGATGGATCCCAGCTCTCAGTCTTCTGCAGTCTCCGTTGCACATGTACAAAAACAGTAATGGAGAGCGAGATTAGGAGGCTGAGGGTGGAGCCGGGGCTGCAGAGGAGTCACTGAGATGTGATCAGAAGAGGCTGGAATCAGGTCCTGCCCGCTGCCTGGAAGCTGAGTTAGGGCAAGGCATTTAGGCCTCGCCAGCCTTTAGTTTCTTCCTCCACGCAAGCGGGGGTGGTGTAATTTTTTTTTTAATAGTCTCTTTAGACTATGAACACCTTAAGGATAGAAACCATGTTCTTTATCTCCTTTGTCTCTGGTATTAATGCAATGTCTGCCAGACTATGCATGAATAAAAATTTCCTGAAGAAATGAGGATTAGACAGTGATTACTAAAGTTCTTTTTAAATTGTAGAATACCTGGTCAAATGTTCCATCATACATAAATGTAAACTTCTATTTTCCTCATATACATTACCTTAGAAAAAAGAAATATGAAGTTAAATCCTATCATTAACACTTTTGTCTTTTGAAACTTAAGCAGTTGCAGATAATAGTACATTTAGAGCAGCCTGGTATGGTGGGGAAACTTGGGGCCCATCAGATGACGTGTGGGTCCTGGCTCTGGCGCTCAGAAGCTTTGGGGCTTGGAGACAATGACTCAAAGCCGGTCTCTCCATAAAAAGGCAGCGAGAGTGCCCACCTCGACGGTCTGGGAATTAGCCCTTTCAGCTGTCGAATGTCAGGCACACAGCAGTACTCAATAGGTAGGTGGCGCCTAATGTCATGGGGGGGATCCTTTTTAACTTGAAGGAATGTATTCATTGGAACATTATGTGACCACCTTTTGAGTTCAGATAATCAGCTGGTATCGGTATTGGGGGCAAGTTGCTTTTTAAATGAATTGTCTACCTTCTTACATTTTCCTCAAGAGTCATTAAAATTTAATAGTATCTGTACCTTAGTGAACGAATATAGAATTATTTAGTTTGGTGTTCAGAAGTTTTGCATTTCAGACGAAGATTACAGTTCTAGCTGCCCATGGCGTGGTTGATTTTTGAGCACAAAGAAGTCGCTTGATGTTATTGACTAAGAAAAAAAAAAATGGTAATCAGCCAGATTGTACCTCTGGGTAAATTACTCTGTGGGATTGAGTTTGTTTGTTGACCATGCTGATAGGAATTAGGAATTTGGGATATAGTACTGAACAGCTAATGAGGGCCCTGAAAGGTTTATGCCCTATCAGGAACCACGGCCACGTCTGGCCAAATTGTAGTTTTTCTCAATAGAGTTACAAAATCTATTGGAAAGGTCCAGTGTTAATGTCTATCTGGAGACTCCTGCAAACAAACAGCCCTTTAGTTCTTGGTAAGAACAAAGAATATTGGGCCAGTTTTCTGGCCCTTAAGAAACGCGGCGTCTGATTCCATTTGGCAGGAAGTTTAATTTGGTGTGGAATTATAGCCAGACTTCTTGGAGAAATACCAGTATATATTTTAAATGTATCGCATCCAAAACTTATTGCAAAAAGTGATGTCCATTTAGTCTACCAATTCTATTAATAGTCATTTCAATACTATATAAATATTCACAGTGCTGTTTTCAGCAGCATGTAGTAAATACTTGATTTTGCAGTTCCTGAATTCGTGGCCAGAAACGTTCATGTAAAACTGGGAGACATTCATTGTAGTCTGCTGTTTATTTAAATTGCAGGCGGAGAAGCAGTATGTGCTGTAGTTTTCTAACCAGCTACGAAGTAGGTTGTTGTACTATTCACCTTTTAGAATGTGGCACCTGTAGTGTACCGGACACTTGGTTCAAGGTTAAACACCTCATTAGAACTTAAATAGGTGGGAAGGAAGTTCAGACGGGAAGACACAGCCGTGTAAGAGAAAGGTTGACTTAGGTGGCCTGACAGGCGACTTCAGCTTGGCAAAATGATACCCAAGGGTAGAGTGTGATAACAGCTCACAAATATTTAAGGAATGGAAAGACTGCCCTGGCCGGTGTGGCTCAGTGGGTTGGGCCTCATTCTGCAGAGTGAAAGGCCGCCAGTTTGATTCCCGGTGGAGAATTGATGCCTGGGCTACGGGTTCGGTCCTTGGTCGTTGCACATATGAGAGGCAACCAAATGATGTTTCTGTCTCTCTCTTTCTCCCTCCCTTCTCTTCCCTCTAAAAATAAATAAAAAATATTTTTTTAAAAAATGGAAAGAGCAAAGAGGGGAAAGAATTCTTTTTCTTTGTTATTAGAAGTAATGGGGAGAAACATAGAAAGGTTTCAGACTGAAAGTCAGGTGAGCTCTCTGACAAGAAAGATTGGCCGTGAGTGGATGGAAAGTGTCCAACGCAGAGGCGTTCCCACTGGCATTTCCTCGTGAAAGACGCATCTTAACAGTGGCGGAGCGAGCATCTGAATGGGGGAAAATAGTTCATTGACAGCCACTCTCTTGAGGATTTCTCCTTTTGCCATTCACAAAACTCGTTTTTCTTCTATGGGCCGGAAAGAAGACTCAATGCTCCTTACATTCTTTGTTCACACCCTGACTTGTTCCATGACTTACTTGATATCTTTGGGAGAAACAAAGGAGAATTCAAAAGCTTTTAAGCTTTCACAGTGTGAGAGCAGCCTGATTTTCTTTTATTTGTTTTTGTCTTTTTTTTTAGTCCATTTTTTAAATCTACCCTAAGGTGGAGTTTTCAAGCCACGGAACGGTAGCTGCAGTGTGGGATCCGGCGCTCACTGGTGTTGGAACCTGAAGACGGGAGTGTAAGCTGTGGCTCAGCGCTCCATTCGCAGGTCACCCGAGCCAGTCACTCATCCTCCCTGAGCATCGGTTCCCTCAAATGAGGGACGGCAACACTGCCGTGCTCGTCGTGAAGATGAAGTGAAGTCACGTGTAGGAGAATGCTGTTGTACTCCCTGTCAGTTTTAGTTACTAACGTTTGCATTAGGTTTCTTTCTCTTGCTGCTGTACACGTATCACCACAAACTTAGTGGCTTAACTCGACACGGATTTATCTCAGAGTTCTGTAGTTGGCAGAAGCCTGGGTGGGTTCGGCTGGATTCTCAGCCCCAGGTCTCATGAGGCCAAAGTCAAGGTGTTGGCTGCCCAGGACTCTTACCTGGAGGCTCTGGGAGTGAACCTGCTCTACGCTCATCCAGGATGTTGGCAGAATTCAGTTCTGTGCTGCTGTGGGACTGAAGTCCCCGTGTCCTTGCTGGCAGCCTGTTGCATCCCCTTCATCTTCAAAGCTAGATGAGTGCTCACATTTCAGATCTCTCTGATGTCCCTTCTGCCTCATCTCTCCTACCTCCAGCCAGATAAACTTCTCTTTTTAAGAGCTTGTGTGATTAGGTTAGGCGCACCAGGATAAGCTCCCCATTGGAAGGTTCATAACCTTGACTACGTCTGCAAAGTCCCTTTTGCGGTGTAGTGTGGCATTCACGGGCTCTGCAGAGAAGGGTGTGGGCATCCCTGGAGGTTCTTTTCAGGGCTAGAAAGGGACCTTACAGAACATAAGGTTCTTGCCTGGGAGGGTTTAACAATCCAGTGGGGGACAGAAGAAAACATGATACACGGCAGAAGAAGTCCAACAGTAGTTTGTGTGGCATGTTCTAAGGGCCCAGAAGACTTCCAGTACCTGACTTGACCTGTGGTTCTCCCATTACGCCCTGCTGTCCTTTCATGTCTTTATCAAGCTCTTTCAGATGGAATCCGTATACATGAAACAACATCGTGTGATCTGATTTCTAAACATCCAGAAAATCACGCTGCTGCCGTACCTCAGTATGTGGGACTCTGCTGCTTAATAAGGAAAGATTTTGAGTGCTCTGATGATGAAGTATAACAACACCGTATCTCCCCTTATTTTGTTCCTTATAGCCCCCTTTTCCTCATCGGACCCTCCTGAAAGTCTTCTTGTCCTTCACTTGTAGCTCTTCAGCCATATGTGTGTCTAGCTTCTTGAGTGGTCTTGTTTCTTACTGTTTTGAATGAGGAGGCACTGATCCTGGGCAATGCAGAGGTTTCTGTATAAGCCTTTCCACTTATCATTTCTATTTTAATGTTTCCTGGGTGTTTGTTTAGTCAGGTCTCGGTAGTATTTTGTAACAATGGCAGCTGGCTTTTTTGACTGCTTACCATGTGCCAGGTGTTGTGCAGAGTCCTATACTTCCATTTTCTTATTAATTTAGACATTCTGTAAAGTGTAGGTACAATTTTTATCTTCTTTTGAATCCAGCTTGGATTTAAACCCAAGTCTAAGTCCAAAGCTGGTACTTGACCCCATGCACTTGAACGGGCTGACACCACGGGGCAGCCGAAGCAGCACAAGTGGAGTCAGGAAACCTGCACCGCAAACTCAGTTCTGCCTTTATGGCCCTCCTGACAGTTCGAGGGTGTGCTTGTAGAGCACCATGATTGCCTCCAGTTTTCCACCCAAGACACTCCAAGTGATTCCTCCATATTCTTCTTCAGACAAATGATTTTAGCTTGTGTCTGTCTGCAGCACGGGACAGCCTCAGCACAGGTGTGGGCATGCAGTGCCTCGGCATTCCACAGGAGAGCCTACTTCGTGGGGCTGGGGAGGGGGCCAGATATGTGATGTGCCCTCTGGCTGGCCTCCACAGCTGCAAGAAACCAGAGAATACCTTTCCCCACAGGGTATATAAATCCTTAAAATATTTAAGGACTTAACATGGTACCTGGCACTTAGTAGGTCCTCAGTATGTGCTGTTTCTAAATGTCCCAGAAGGTTTTCTTTAGTTCATGCATTCAAATATCTCGTTCTAGCCCTACTCGACTCTGCTCAGTGTGGAGAAGACATGAGCTGCGTCTCTGTGTTGGCTCCTGTCCAGCTTGTGAATCATACCAATGCTCATAAGTTTGAGCTTAGAGAGAATTAGAATATGAGACCAAAGAAGGCAAAATATTTCCCCTTCCCTTTCTTGCTAAATTCCTGAGTTTTTGAGATAACGGAAATGGAAAGACCTGGGTTCAAATCCAGCCTCTGCACTTGCCTGTTCAAGTCACCTGCCTGTTTCCATCATGGAAAGAACTTGGGCTGTGGGGAAGGGCAAGCACGGCCCTGTCTCTCAGTTACTCAGTCACATCTTTCCTAAGGCGACTGTCTCCTTATCCCTAAACAGGGGCAATGGCAACTCTTCTCATGCAGGGTTGTGAAAACTACAGAACGGTGCGTGTGGGGCCATCGGGATGCAGCCGCAGAAGCCAGTGAACAGTCTGGAGCTTTACACGAGCCATTCATTCATTTATTCATTCATGGCCTTGGCAATTGAGTTTAGCAAATGGTCCTAAGTTTGAGTTTTTTCTCCTTCTTCCTATCCAGCAGGAGGGCAAGGTAGCTCTGGCCCTGACCACAAGGTCAGAACAGGTATAAGGGGTGCGCCTTGTTGGGCAGTGGAGGTGCCAAGTACCACCTAAACCCAGCCCTACTGCCTTCAACCGCTGCCAAAAGCCCCTGGCACCAAACAGTGTTGCTTCAGCTGCTAGTAGTTAATGCTCCTTGACTTGGAAAGGTTTTCAGCTCCTGGGAGCAACATGGTGAGGGCTCACCCCCCCTGTCTCCTCGTGACTGGGATCCGCATGCACCCTACCCCTGCCCAATTTACCTCCCTTTAAGTCTCACCAGGCTGTGAGCCCAGGGCCAAGGTGGGGGTGAGGAGTGTGGGGAGGGCGGAGAGCTCTTCCGGGAAGGGACCCAGCAGGGTCTTTGGCTGGCTGCCCTATTAGCCATGGCCCAGGACCCCAGGGTGGGAGAGTGAACAGAAAGGGACTGTGCCTGGAGCAGTTGCAAAATCTGTCATGACGAAGAAACTGCTCTCAAAGGCACTTGGTGGAAGGGGCCCTCTTCCCGACCCTCACTCAGGAGCTGGGGCCTAAAAGGGGTCCAGTCCCACTGCGGAAGCCTGGGAACTAGAAATCGTTGCAGACTAGACACCCCGCCTTTCCAGTCTCCGGGTTGGTGGGTGGGGTGGGGAGTGGTTCAGTGGCCCCGCCAGGGCCCGGACGGGAGAGGGGTCGGTCCTGCGGCACTGCCTTCCCGGGAAGTGGGGCCCGGCGAAGTCCAACGTGGAGAAGGGGCAGCAGGCGTCCCCTCCCGGCGCCTGTGGGGACCCTCCGCCCGTGTCCGGAGGAGGCCCGTGTCCAGCAGATGCACGCGGGGAGTGGGGAGGGGTGGCGGGGGAGAGGCGGGGAGGAGGAAACCCACAACAAAACTTGCGTCGCCGAGCGCGCGGCTGGACTTGAATGGAAGGAGCCCGCGCCCGCAGAGCGCAGCGGGGACTCAGAGGAGCGCGTTCGGCCAGCGGGGCAGGGTGCAGCGCGGGGACGAAGCAGGTACCAGGCGCCGGCGAGCTGCCGGGTGGGCCAAGGGGTCGGGGCCAAGCCGGGGCAGCGAACTCGGACTTCCCGCCGGGTGCGTGCGGACCGCCCAAGTGGGACCACCGCTTCTCGCATCTCTCCCCTCTTAAGCCCAGCACCGAGGGTAGGTTGGGGAGCTCTCCCTCGGGGGGCGCAACCCCTTCGAGATCCGTTGGGACCTGGCAGGGGCCTTTTCTCCTCTCTGGCCAGAGAGGCTGGTCCCAGCCCCCGGGCCCCTCCCGCTGCGCACATCTGGAAAGAATCTGAGGGCGGATGGGCGGGGGAAGTGGGAGGACGCGGGCGGGCGACAGAGAATGTGAGGGGCAGGTGGAATTGGGTAGGGGGCGTGGACCCCCGTATCTTGAGCCCGGGCTCAGTTACCCTGTGTCTTTCCACTCCACTCGTTCCAGCTAGTCCACCCTTCGACCTCTGTACAGACAGAAACGGAGGCCTATAGAGGGGCAGAAATCTGCCCCTAGGACGTGCGGACAGGTGAGAAGGAGCCCGCGCGCCCACCTCCGGGACCATCTTGGGGCTTGGCTCCCCAGCCCAGAACTCTTAGCTGGTGGCCTGGTGTCTATCGGTCGGTCTAAGTGACTGCCTCCCGCTGGGGCAGCTGGACTGAGGAGGGGGAATTCGGAGGGCGGGCAGAGGGGGTCGTCGCCCTCCCGCTAATGCGGAGAAAACCCCAGGTCGTAGGTCCCTGAACCGCCACCCCGGCGTGGGGTGGGGATGAGATTGCGGCTTTAGAATACCTGGTGCGCGGTCAGGTGGAAGAGGAGGTGGCGTCAGAGCTGCTGATGGCCTGTGGAGCTGGAGTTGGGGCTGGGCTGGACTGGGAGGCAGCTGCAGCCCAAACGTCAGGAGAGGAGCAGGGACGAGCGTGCAGGCTGCGCCGACGCCCCCTGTCTGGGAGGCTCAGTGGGACGCGCGCCCGGCGCTCGAGTGCATCTCGGAACTGCAGGGCACCGGCCATCTGAGCGTGAGCCCTGGGATGTGAGCAGCCCCGGAAAGCAAAGCTGTAGTCCACCTGGCTCCAAGGACACTACTGGTGTGAACTGGGAGAGCCCCTGGTCGATCTTGTCCCATTCTAGGCCCCGGGCCCAATCCACTCTAGCCCAGAGTGCAAGTTAGTAAATGTCAGATTCACATGACTTTTCATGAGAGCTTGTGGGAGCATACTTTGTCCCTTTTATCTGAATTGTGGGTCCAGGGTGACTAATGGCAGTACTGTTAGGCTTGGTAGAGTCACACACAAGAGCTCTGACCATGACTTGCCTGTAGCCCACAGTGGCTCCCTGTCACCAGCACCGCAGTGTGGCGGCTGATGCCTTGCAGAGGTGGACACCATCCTGTTCACCCTTCCTTAAGCATACCTCCCTCTCCCCGCCCCCCTCCCCCCATTTGCCTTTGCTTATGCCCTGCGCCCTGCCTGGAGTCCACCTGGAGAACTACTCAACCTTCAAGAGCAGCTCAAGGCCCTGGGCAGGAGTCAGAGGCACAAGTTCTAGTCCTGGTCTTGCCTTAACGTACTAATCCGTAAACAGGGAGTCAGATGAGATAATACTGTAGATCTTTTCCAACTCTGCCTTTCACAAATTCATTCATTTATTCAGCAAATGTTTTTGGAACCTCGGCGCCATGTGGGCAGGGGTGCTGTGGGAGCCTGGAGGAGCTCCCGAACCCAGCCAAGGGGGCAGGAGCAGAAGACTAACTCTTAGTCTGGGGGGTCTATAAGATGTCGTTGTCTGGGGCCAGTGCAGAGCAGGTGACCAGCAAGTCTTCACTGAATTTGAGTGGAGGAGGAAGGTCATGCTTGGGGTTAAGGATCTGCCTCCTAACTTGAAGATTTTCCTTCCCCTTCCTTCTTCTTCCTGCCTTAATCCCACACTTCAGCCCATCAGAGCATCGAGATTTTGGGTGGGAGGGCAGCAGGTCCCAGGGGTGTCCTCAGTAACAGTAACCCGTGCGTGTAGCTCACACTTGCTGGGTGCTGGCCTCAGCTGGGCTTGTTATTTCATTTAATCCTCATGAGGGGCTTGTGTCTCCATTGCCCAGACTAGTAAACAGGGGCCCAGAGCAGTGAAGTGACTCATCCGGGCTCAGGACTGGACCCCACACACTTCCGTCACTGAAGCTCTCCATAGGAGGGCTTGAGCTCCCCACAGGTTGGGTTGCCCCTCTCGCCCAGCCTCTGCTTTCCCAAAGATGTGAGGTGCTCCCCACCAGCGGAACTCCTCACTCTGGGGACTTCCAGAGACAAGGGGTCTGTTCTGTCCTTTATTCTTCCACACACAGCTCCAGTGTGGCCGGGCACATGGAAGAGGCCTTGGGGGCTTATGTTGCTCAACACTCTTAGAACAACAACAAGAACTGACATTCGAGGGGTCAGTGATGTAGCCCAGGACACACAGCAAACCAGTGGTGGAGCTGGGGCTGCCCAGGATCCCAAGGTCCTGAGGGTGGCTGGTGGCACTTGGGTCACCACTCTCTAAGCCCTGTCTGATCTCCCTTGAATCCAGCTTCCTCTCCACCCCTGCAGCCCGGCCCCTCCCAGTCTGCCCAGAAGAGGCTCAACAACCATTGCCGGCACCACTGCACAGCCCTTGAAAGCTCCGCACTGTCTGTCCATAAACCCACCAGGGCCACGCTCCTCATCTCCCTGAAGGTAAGGGTCGCTCTCCCTAACCTGGCTTTCAAGTCCCTTCTTTACCTGCACCTGCATCACTCTCTACTGGTATGACTCCTAGGCTCCAACCTCTACCACTTTTGGAGGTTTTTAGAAGTCATAACATGGGCTGTCTTGCCCCCAAAGCTTTGCACAGGCCACCCCTTGCTTGTAGCACCCTTTCCCTTTTGCCTGATACTCATCCTTCATAGCTAGTGAAACACCCCTTCTTCTGGGGAGCTTTCTCGGCCCCAGACAGGGTTGGGCCTCCTCTGAGTTACTATGGACTTTCGCTTCCCTTCATCATACCTCTGATGACAGTGGAATTATGATACTCACTTTACACATAATGTCCAATAGAAATACACTGTGAGCTCTGAGTGCTATTTATACCTCGTGTCTAATAGAAATACAGTGTGAGCCTCAAATGCAAGTCACATATGTAATATAAAACTTTCTAGAAGCTGCAGTAAAGTAAAATGAAGCAAGTAAAATTAATTTTAACAAATTATTTAACTCAATAGATTAAAAATATTATCATGTAATCAATATAATGATAAATGAGCTATTTTATGACACCATTAATATTAACAAGATATTTTGCATTCTTTTTTTGTCCTAAGTCTTTGAAACCCATGCACACTACAGTTTGCACTTACAGCGCCTCTCAGTTTAGACTGGCCACACTTCACATGCTCAGCAGCCCTGTGTGGCCACCACACTGGACGGTGCAGGTGTGGGCTCCTTAAAGGCAGCAGCCGTGCCCGAACAGTCTGTCTGGGTCCTCGGTGCCCAGCTGGGCTTTGCATTAGCCACAGCATCGTGGCTGAGACCTGGGCTGGGAGCTCAGCTCTGCCGTTGAACAGCTGTGTTACATTGGCCAGTCCCGCTGGGCCTCAGCTCCTCATCCATAAAGCGGTGATGATAACATTTTCAATATGGCTCATAATGTTAATATAAATTAAATATTTTTACAGATACAGTTCATAGATCTTCACAGACGCAAAGCTGAAGGTGAGGGAGGAAAAATAGCTGGCCCAGTGAGTGCACAGGATATGTGGGGAGAACCCATTGCCTGGCCTTCTGCCCTGATTGAATTTGGGGCCTGGGACTGTGCCCGGCACCCCCTCCCACAGTCCCGTTCTGCAGCAGGGTCAGACAGACTAATGCCAGTGCTCCAGGGGCTGGAGGCTGTGGAGCTTGCCAGGGGTTATAATGTGCCATAGGAGCAATGGTCTGTGTGCTGGCTGAGGATTTATTGTCCATTTGGTCAGGGGATGGGGCAAGCCAGAGTGTGGTAGGCACAGGGCCAGGCTGTAGCCGACTGACCCCTGGAGCCAGGGCTCTGTGTGTGCTGGGCTCCCTGGTTCTCTGCCAGGCCAGGGCTTGGGGGCCCAAGTCTGCTTAGGCTTTGAGGATATGTAGGGTCCAGCAAGACGTGTGGCCACCCCCCTTTTCCCTCCTCACACCTTTCAGATGATCTGGGAGGAGGACCTGGGACTGGACAAAAAAGCACAGCAGGATCTAGACAGGGAAGGGTGAGAAGCAGGGGGCTCTGGAGCAGGCAATGGTGTGGCTGGGGTGTGAAAAAGGACGGCAGATCCGACGTTAATGGTAGGAGGAGCCAACATTCATTTAGCAGTTACTGTGTGCAGTATGTTCATCCCACAGACTCTCAGTCTTTCGTTAGGACAACCCTGTTACCAGCCCAGGCATGGGGAGGAAGCTGGGTTTGGAGGGCGCCCCACACTTGCCCAAAGCCGCACAGCCGGTAGGAGCCAGGGCCCAGCTTGCAGCCCCGACTGTGTGGCTCCAGAGCCTGCTGAACAGACATCAGTGTCGTCAGGAAGCTTCCAGTTTACCCAGGCCCACCAGCATGTCAGACCCTTCCACGGCTCTGTGGGCTGTGGTCCCTGCCCTAATGGGAGGGGGACAGGCTCAGACCTGGGTGCGGTGCCCCTGGCCTGCACACTTGCCCTGGCATTTGTATTCACGGCAGTACTGATAGCTGCGCCTCATCACCAGTGGGTGCCAGGTGCTTTGCAGCTGTTCCCTTGTGGACTCCTCACAGAAGCTGAGAGTTCAGACAAGTATTATCTGTGAGATGAGGAATCTGAGGCTCAGTGAGGTCAGAGATGCTAAAGTGGTGGGCAGGGACACGGACTGGGGTCTGTGGACTCCATAGTCTGTGTACCCGAGCTGCCGCCTCTCGCAATCTATCCCACCCCAGAGAGGGGGATGGCATTCCAGATAGAAGGAGCAGGGTGTGCAAAGGCCTGGAGGGAGGGACTACTGAATAGACCTATATACCTGGGGCAGGTGGGTGTGGAACTGGAAGACAGGCAGGGCCAACTCCTGAAGACCCGAGAATGGTAAGCTGAAGAGCTGGGACGGCCGTGCTGGTCTGGCCCGCCGAGGCCTGTGACAGCTGGAGGACGGACACGGCCTCTCAGCGCTGCCCATCTGGGAGCTCAGCAAAACCCAGGCCAAGCCCTGTACGTCCCAGTCCTTCCTGGGCCTCGGCTTACCTTCTGTGAAGTAGGGGTACAGATTCTTCAGGACCAGGCCCGGTGAGGGTTGTGGGAGGCTCTTCAGACCTGCTTAGAAACAGGGCTTCGCTTCACGCCACCCCTCCAGAGGGCAGCTCTGATGGGAAGCCACCAGATCACAGGCATGCGAGCGCAGGATCCAGAGTGGTCTCTGCCTGGTGCCAGGAGGGCCCCATTAGGCCTTCTGTGGGCCCTAGCCCAGTGCCGGCTGTACCTAATAGGTTAGGTCGGCTCTGCTTCCGTGGCGGGTCTGACTCGACCCCTCCAACCCCTCCTGCAGGCACCATGGCCCGGAGCAGGGTGCTGCTGCTCCTGCTGCTGTTGCCGCCGCAGCTGCAGCTCGGACTGGTGCTCGCCGTGAGGGCGCCTGTGTTTGGCCGAAGTGGCACCCATAGCCTGAGTCCTGAAGAGAACGAATTTGTGGAGGAGGAGCCCGTGCTGGTCCTGAGCCCAGAGGAGCTGGGGCCCGGCCCGGCCACCATTAACTGCCCCCGAGACTGTGCCTGCTCCCAGGAAGGGGTCGTGGACTGTGGCGGCATCGACCTGCATGAATTCCCAGGGGACCTGCCTGAGCATATCAACCACCTGTCCCTGCAGGTGAGATCGGCACTGCACCAGTGGGCACTGGGGACTGCCCCCACACTCATGGCTCCTGCCCCAAAGCCCCACGGTCACAGCTCCCTGCTTGCCCAGAACCCCCAGTGCCCCTGGCTCCACACGCCCAGACTTGGGGTGCTGGGGCAGGTCAGACACTCAGATCTGGCTCCACCCTGGGGGTTCCCTCTGTTGTCCGGGTCATAGAGCACCATGATGTAACCCGCTTCTTTTCCCTGGGAGGAGTCTGGGCTGAAGCCTGTGAGGAGTGTCAGGCCCTGTCTGGAAAGGGACACGGACCTGCCCTGCAGCTGAATCTCAGACGCTGTTAGCAGCCAGGAAAACGAGGGCAGAGCCGACCCTGACAGAGTGCTCCGGGGGTTGGAGGACAGAGTGTGCTCTCCGGCAGCGGTATCGGAAGTGGACTCGGAGTTCCAGATGGGGGCTCTGAGAGTGCTGGGGTACCCAGTCCCCCTCCTGTGGCCCAGGAGCCCTGGAGGCTGTTTCCAGAGGCCAGGTCCAGTGAAGGAAAGTGACCTGACCACGGTCACACAGCCCTGGTGGGAGCCAAAGGCCAGGGGAGCCTATGGGGAAAAGGACAAGGTGACAACAGCACTTACTTTTGGCTCACCCAGTCACTCCTCCATTCATAAAATACCTCCTGGGCACCGGCTCTCCACCTCTGGTCCTGCGTGGGGTGCTGGGCACACAGAGAGGACTGGACACCTGCCTCTGAGGCATTCCCAGTTGTGGGGGTGGCGGAGACCTAAACAAGCGCAGAAGGTGACAGGTGGAGAGAGAAGGGCTACCTGTGCGGCCTGGGCGGCTCCTAATCTAGCTCCCAGTCCCACCCAGGAAGGCTTCTGGAGGAGATGGCCCCAGACCCAGACCTCCGAGGGGAGTGAGACACACAGAGCCCAGGAAGGGAACAAAAGTGGTTTCTGGCTTGGGCGTGGGGAGGACAGGCTGTCACCAGTGGGACGACGCAGGAACATGGGGAGCAGGTCTGAAGGGGAGATGACACTCCAAGCTGGAACTTCCTGTGAACACGCATGTGTGGGCTCCTAGACTGCGGGCCCCACATGTCTGTTGTGGTCACTGCTCTGCCTCTACCACCCAGATCCAGGCTTGGCCCAGAGCTGGCCGCTGGGTCTGTCCCAGACGTGGGAGAATCCCAGACGGAGGCGCCCTGCAAAGGGACTGGCTCCTGAGACTGGGGCTGAGGGTAGGGTTGGGCCCACCCCCCATGCTGCTGCCTCCTCACCACCCCTGTCCCCGACTCCCCAGAACAACCAGCTGGAGAAGATCTACCCTGAGGAGCTCTCCCGGCTGCAGCGGCTGGAGACTCTGAACCTTCAGAACAACCGCCTGACTTCCCGAGGTGAGGGGTCACCCAGGGCCTGGGACGGGGCCACCAGCGTGGGGATTGGATGCCCCCGGGAAGAGCCCCACCCTGCAGTCCCCGGAATGTGGCAAAAGGCAGGTCTGGGCTGGGCTGGCAGAGGGTCCTGGGCGATGACTAAAAGCCACCTCTGGGTGTCTCTGAGACCTGGGAGCTGGCGCAGGGGAGAGGCTTCAGAGACCTTTATCGTAGACTCTTCAGTCCACAGAGGCCTTTAGAGTCGGAGTTGTGGGGCCCTCAAATTTTAAAATGTGTGTTTTTTTCCTGATGATGAAAATAATTTTGATTATAATAGAAAGTGTAGAAATGTAGAAAAATAAAAAAGAAAATAAAAAGCCTATTCATAATTCTGCCACTTGGAGTTCATCACTGTTGATATTTTGGTCCATTTCTTTCCATTTTTAAAAAGCAGCTTTATGGAGGTGTAATTTGTATACATGAGATTCACCCAATTAATAGGTACAATTTGATGAGTTTTAGTCACCTATAGTTGCACAACCATCATCACAATCCAATCTTGTCTTTTCTCCCCGTGGTTTTCGTTCCACGCTGAATTTATAAAGTAGGTACTGTAGCTATTGTGCTCCGTTTCACGCAGCAGCTAGCTCAGCAGCCCTTCTCGTGCTGCTAGAACTCTCCGTGGCCGTCATTTCACACAGCAGCCGCAGGGTATCCCAGGGAGGGATGCCGCACAGTTTATGTAACTGTTCCCTCTCGCTAGATAACTGGGTGAGTCCAGCCTCTGAGGGTCTGGGAGCCTGGAACCCAGCATCATGGGCCGACCTCAGGACTGGAGAGGGGCCAGCCAGCCTGGCTGGGATCCCAGTGATGGCCATCCTGACACTAGACGGGGCGGTGGGGGCCGGATGGTGGGGCGCCCTGCCACGGGGCTGGGTTTGATCCTCTGGGGCTGCGCCCAGCACTCCTTCCTGGCAGGGATAATGTCAGTGTGGGTCCTCCGTCCCATGGCCTGACCTTACAGGGACCCATTCCCACTTAGGTGTCCCTGAATAGGTGAGGGACTAGTCATCCCTCAGCGGACATTGCACAGCTGCTCCTCTGGGCCCGGGGGTCCTGTGAGCATGAGGCTGGGAAGGCCTGTTGGGACTGGCTGGGAAGAGAGCACAGTCACACCTGCCTCAGGGAATGCCGTCCCCAGTCCCGGCGTGGGGTGGGCTCCGCGGTTCGGCGCTGGCGTGCTCCCCTGTAGCGTCTCCTTCATCCAGGGCTCTGACCGATGCCTGTCCTTTGAAGGGCTCCCGGAGGAGGCGTTTGAGCATTTGACCAACCTCAATTACCTGTACCTGGCCAATAACAAGGTGAGGGCCCGCCGCAGGGAGGAAGTGTGCTGACCACGCCCCCTGGTGTCAGAGGCAAGTTCAGGGAGCTTTCAGGGCCTCTTCTGGGCTGGCCACTGGGTCGTCGTTGCTGCTCAGACAGGCCCAGACCCCACCCCTTAATCTGGGGCATCCGAGCTGTCAGTGAATGAAGACAGAGGCCAAGGCTTTCAACAGTGTAGCTCATCTCCACATGGCGAGGGCACGTTCAGGGCTTTGAGGAGGAGACAGCATGTAGAGGACCAGGAAGGGACTCAGGAGTTCAGGCAGGGGTTTGAAGGCAGAGGACACTGCAGTAGAAGGGACATCATGAGAAAAGGCACAGAGACCCTTGACCTCAAAATATCTGGCGTGCCCCAGGGCTCTGTCCCGGCCCCTTCTCTCTGAACTGTCTCCACAATGGCCTCATCCGTGGCAGCCTCCAGCCCCTTCCTCGCCTCCCACCTGAGACTCAAAGACCCTTCTGCCTCCTGGCCGCCTCCCCTACATGTCCAATAGAAGTAGGACTACTTCCTGCTCACAGCCCCCAGCGCTCCTGCCACTCTCCATCTCTGTGGAGGGGGTCTCCAACCACCTACCGTACTGCTGGCCCGAGTGCGAAGAAAGTCCTGGTGCTTCTCACCACACCAGGCAGCCCTGAGAGCCCCACCCCCCATCCCACTCTCCTGCAGCTGGGCAACCCTGCCTCCTTGTTTCTGCCCCTTCTCCTCAGAGCAGCCAGAGCGACCTTTAAGCATCATTGCCCGCTTCTCCCCTACATCCTCCCTCCCTGCTTAAAACCCCCCAGCAGCTTTGCCTTCCGTCTGTCCAGAATGGAAGTCACATTGCCCCCTGCTGCTTTTAACTCATGGTCCCACCCACTCTCTCCTGCTCCTCTCCCACCCCCCACCTCCCATGCTGGGTTTGCTGCCTTGGATGCTCTCCTCTCAGATGGCATTTATGGTGCCGTCATGCCTTAAGTGTCTGTCACCTGTTCCCTGAGCACCCCACCCAGTCGTTCTGTCTGCAGCCTGTTTGAATTCCCTGCATAGCAGTGATCATTATCAGATACTTTTATTCCTTGTTTATTATCTTCTCCACTAGGATGTAAGCTTGGGTGGCGGGTACGGGGTGGGCAGAGGACTTCTCTGTGTTGTTGTCCAGGACATGCCCGGCGAGCTCCTGGACCCATGCCTGGAATGTTGTAGACGCAGGCTCTGCTGCTGAATGAATGAGGGGTGGTCACTGTGGGCTGCGTCTGGGAAAGCAGGGTGCTCATTGCAGCTAGATAGAGAGCCAGGGTCAGGGACCAGGGAGGGGTGAGAACAAGGAGGACAGGCAGGGCAGGGGACAGGCCTGGCGGGCTTTGAATGCCGAGCACAGGGCTGTGGGGGGCTGTGGACGTTCTAGTTTGTGTTGTCAGTGGAAGGGGACAGCAGGCCAGATGGCTGCATTTGCTGGGAGGGGACGAGCGAAGGGCCCAGATGAGCAGCAGGCAGTGGGACCCAGAGCTGACCTCCTCCCTCCATTGGTCTTTCTGCCCCAACTCTTTCCTTTCCAGTTGACCTTGGCACCCCGATTCCTGCCAAACACCCTGGTCAGTGTGGACTTCGCTGCCAACTATCTCACCAAGATCTATGGGCTCACCTTTGGCCAGAAGCCAAACCTGAGGTCAGAGGTCAGAGGGGGGCCCTGGGCTCAGGCTGGGGAAGGGGGAGGAGCTGAGCAGAGGCAGCCCCCCGATGAGGCAGAGAGAACCCAGACAGACCCTGGAGGAGGGCTGTGCTGTGTGGTGTGGGCATGAGGCCCCATGCTCGGGGCTGTGGTGGGAGATGCCCAGGGGCTGTGGGTGTGTGTGTGTGTGGGGGGACACAGGTTCCAAAGACTGAGACCTAAAGGGTGAGGAAGAATCGGTTTAGGAGGCGTGGACAGAGGGTGATATCTGTGAAATGATGGGAGCTGAGTGAGGTTGCTTCTCTCCTTCCTCAGCCCCTGGGGGGAGCACCTTCTAGTAGGCACAGCCATGCATCCTGTCCCTTGCTGACAGCTGCTTTGAGAGGAGTGAGCAGGGCACGGTGGTGCCAGAAGGGCTGGCCCCTCCCGGTGCCACTTCTGTACCTGCATCTGTCGCCTTACTCGATTCCCTCAATCCCCCTGAGGAGCCAGGGTCACTGTGCATGGTCTGTGGTCCCATCCCACAAATGAGAAGGCTGAGGCCCAAGAGAGGCACACAGCAAGAATGAGCTATACCTTCTATGTATTTCTTTGCTTTCTGGTCTTCTGGCCCTCTAGTGTGTTAGCTCCATGAGGGCAGGGTCTCATTGGTTGTGTCCATGCTATATCTTCACAGTCTAGAACATTCCTGGCATGTAGGGGCACTCATTGTGTACTTACTGAGTGGATGAGGCATCACTTACCGTGAGCCAGGCCCTGTGCTGGGCACCAGGGACACTTCCCATATTCAGGTAGTCCCACGGAACTTAGAGCCAGCTGTGTGGGGTTGACAGGCTGTGACAATTGGGGAATGACCGAGAACCCTGAAGTGCATGGAGAAGCATGGATTGGGAGTCAGGAAACCCTATTTCTGCCACTAACTTGTGGGGCAACCTCTGGTGTGTCCTTGGTCCCCTCGGCCATATAGGGGGCATGACATCAGGTAGAGTCTGAGGTTCCTCAGAGGAGAGGGGGATGCCAGAGGCGCCAGGCCCAACCTAAACAAGGTTTGGAGGCTCCAGGTGAGCGGGGGCTGGGTCCCGGGGTCCCGGGGTCCCAGGTGAATGAGGGCCTGCACCGCACCCCCAGGTCCGTGTACCTGCACAACAACAAGCTGGTGGACGCCGGGCTGCCAGACAACATGTTCAACGGTTCCAGCAATGTTGAGATCCTTATTCTGTCCAGCAACTTCCTACGCCATGTGCCCAAGCACTTGCCACCTGCCCTCTACAAGCTGCACCTCAAGGTAGGAGGGAGAGGGCAGATGGAGCACCCCCAGAGCGGGGCAAGAGCCCAGGCCCACGTGCACACGGTGGCAAGGCTGTGAGGCCCCGGCCCAGCACCCACTACAGAGAAGCAGGCAGAAGCCTGGCCTCCTGGTTTTCAGCCCCAAGCCCAGAGTACGCCAGGCCCAGGCACTCGCCTCACGGCTCCCTCAGACGCCTCTCCACACGCCCTTGGGCTCTGCCCTTGCCCCTTGGCTGTCTCTCATGGCCCCCTCCCCACTGCTCTCCCCCCCAGAACAATAAGCTGGAGAAGATCCCACCAGGTGCCTTCAGTGAGCTGAGCAACCTGCGGGAGCTGTACCTGCAGAACAACTACCTGACGGATGAGGGCCTGGACAATGAGACCTTCTGGTAAGCCCCTGCCTGGGCCCCCAGGAGGACCAGGCACCCGGGAAACCCCACCCAGCCAGGCCTCTCACAGGCACCTCTCGCCCAGCTGCCCTGGCCAGTTTTGCTAGAGAAGGAACTCTGAGGCTTGTGCCTCTGCTGACATTTCTGCCCCCGAGAACAAGCGATGTGCATGGGTAAGGCCTGCCAAAATTCCAGTGAGGCAGGGAAGCATTTGCAGACGCTGGCTTCTTGGTACAAAACAGAAACTCAAACATGTTTGTTGAAGGCAAATATAAATATATTTTCATTTTTTTAGGGCCCAGAGTAGCCAAAGAAGTCCTTCAACAATTGTTCTTCAAATAAACCCCTATGTGTCAGAAACCATGCTAGAGCCTTCCTGCGTCAATGTCACTGAATAATCAATCCAGTGAGAGGCTTGGAGAGGCTTGAGGTCCCCCAGTGAGCAGGCGGCAGAGCTGGGATGAATTAGAGGCAGTTTCCCTGCCACCTCGCTTGGGAACATGGTGGAAATAAGAGTGGGCTCCTGCTATGTGGGCTCCTGCCAACCGTCCTACTTGCCCTCGCCCCAGGAAGCTCTCCAGCCTGGAGTACCTGGATCTGTCCAGCAACAACCTGTCGCGGGTCCCAGCGGGGCTGCCACGCAGCCTGGTGCTGCTGCACCTGGAGAAGAACGCCATACGGAGCGTGGACGCGGACGTGCTGACCCCCATCCGCAGCCTTGAGTACCTGCTGCTGCACAGCAACCAGCTGCGAGCGAACGGCATCCACCCGCGGGCCTTCCAGGGCCTCAAGAGGCTGCACACCGTGCACCTGTACAACAATGCGCTGGAGCGCGTGCCCAGCAGTCTGCCCCGCCGCGTGCGCACCCTCATGATTCTGCACAACCAGATCACCGGCATCGGCCGTGATGACTTTGCCACCACCTACTTCCTGGAGGAGCTGAACCTCAGCTACAACCGCATCACCAGTCCGCAGGTGCACCGTGACGCCTTCCGCAAGCTGCGCCTGCTGCGCTCGCTGGATTTGTCCGGCAACCGGCTACACACACTGCCGCCAGGACTTCCCCGCAACGTACACGTGCTGAAGGTCAAGCGCAATGAGCTGGCTGCTCTGGCACGCGGGGCGTTGGGTGGCATGGCCCAGTTGCGTGAGCTCTACCTCACCAGCAACCGGCTGCGCAGCCGGGCCCTAGGCCCCAGTGCCTGGGCCGACCTCACCCATCTGCAGGTAAAGGGGAGGGCAGGGGGCAGAGCCATGAGAGAGGTACCCCCTGGGGAGGCCAGGCCTTAAAGCAGGGCTGGGCAATTCAGAGTAGGGCTGGCGTGCCTGGTAAGGAGTGAAGCGCAGAGTACCGCTGGTATGGCCAGGCACAGCTGACTATCAGCAAGTACAGGCTTGAGGAGGGCTGTGGGGGTAAGGAGAGGCCATGGCTACAGGCAGAAGCCCACGGTTCAGGAGGACAGGGGGCAGGGACAATTCAGGTGGCAGGAGAGTCAAACTCGCCCATCCACAGGCATGGGGATGTGTGCCCAGGGAAGGCTGGGTCGGCGGGAGGGCACGGCAGCAAGGTCCCTGAGGTGGTGGTCTGCAGAGGGCTGGGGGAGTCTGCTTGAGGTGACCTGGGTAGTGGGTGTGGCTGTTGTGGCCATGGTCAGAGGCAGGTTGTAAGAACTGAGTTTCTTACAGTGAAACCTCTGGACTCACTGAGAGGCTGAAAGGGAACTTCCCTAGAGAAACCTGGGAGGCAGGGCCGAGGTGCGGCCAGGCCCATGCCTGAGCCCAGAGCCTGTGCCCTGCTGTCTGGCTTCTGTGTCAGGGTTTGCTCCTCCTCTTTCTTAGGGATCTGCTCAAATGTCACCCCCTTGGGAGGTCTTCTCGCACCACCTAGCACCTTCCTCTGCGCTGTTTTTCTTCATAAGCCTCCTCCTTCCTCCCTGGCATTAGGTCATCTCTTTGCTTGTTTGGTGCCAGCTCTTCCCTCTAGAATAAGGAAGGGCAGGCGTTTTAGTCTGTTGTGTTCTCGGCTGGACCCAGGGCCCTGGCCTGGTAGGCTCACAGTCCCTGCCTGTGGGGGCAGCTGCTGGGACGGGGCTGTCTGGGCTGGGGGGGAGGGAGGTGGGCACAGCTCTGAGGGTGGAGCAGGGTGGGCTCAGGGAGGCAGGGGGCCCTGCAGGAACAGCATCAGCTGGGGTCTCTCCTCACCCAGCCCCCTCCGCTGGGTGTCAAACACCAGGATCCAGCCACCCGTGCCAATTAATCCCTCTTAGGCGTACCCCAGGAACCCCATTCACAAGGGTCCAACCCCATTTCCTCTCCTTCATACCTGTTCCTTCTCCTACTGCATTGCTAACTCACTGAAGGGGGCGACCCCCCGCCCCCCCGGTGCCCACGGGAAACCTGGAAGCTGCCTTGGCATCCCATGTACACCGTCTGCCTTGCAGTCCCCCTCGTTCTACCTGCCAGCTCTACCATTGCATCCCGATCCGGCCTCTTCTCTCCATTGCTGCTGCCCATACCCCTAGCCAACCCACCCCCATTTCTTGCCTGGACCCAATCTTCCTAGGAATACCTACTCCTGCACTCCATAAGCAATCAGAAAGTATCTTGAAAAGTACATACTCAGCTTACACTCCTGCCCAGCTCCTGATCCGTCCGTGGTTCCCCATTGCCCTTAGAACCCAGATCAGCATCCTTGCCACAGCCCTCATGGCCCAGGCTGCCCCTGTCCCCAGCTGAGCGTCCTATTTTCCCAGGTGCACCTGGCTTTGCTCTTACTGGGCCCTCTGCTGGAAGCAAGCAGCGTTTCCGCCCTGGTGCTACCTACTCCCTCATTCATTCCACAAGTCGCTATGGAGACCCCAGCATGTGTAGGCACTTCTAGAGCTGAGGACCCAGCTGGGAGCAAGGCATTGGGAGGCTCACTACTGTCCTGGAGACTGTAATATACCTGGACTCAGGTGTCACCTCCTCTGGAATGAGGGCAGGTGATGCCCTCCTGCCCTCCTGCCCGATGATGGGCAGGTTAAATACCTCCCTGGGCCTGGATGAGTTCAGTCAGGGAACGGGTGTCTGTTGGGGGCAGATTCTTCCTCTGGTTGTTGGCTCTTCCTACAGGCAGCAGCTGTTCCCGCTACCCTGTCAGTGCCCCCTACCCGAGGCTGCGTCAGGCTCCTCCCCCAGGCTGCCTCGTGGTGGCCCCATTCCACTGGCTGTCATTGTTAGACTCTGTGTCCGTCTGCCAGCCTGGCTTCTGGAGGGGGGAGGCAGTGTCTCACTGGATTCCACGTCCACGTCCCCAGCACGCGTGGACACAGCGGATGTATGGAATGAATGAGGAAGTGCTGGAGCCGTGTGAAGGGACACGGTGGGGAGCAGGGAGCCCTGTGTGTCGGGGAGGTGACAGGGAGGCTCCCTATGGTGCAAGAAGCTCATGCTCCCCTTGAATGTTGAAGCCCTCAGCTTCCTGAGCCCGAGCCCCAGCCCGTTGGGGTGAGGTTGGCAGTTCAAGGATGATGGAGCCCCACATGGCGCTACACAGGGCTGCTGGCTGGGGCACGCTGACAGCTGAGGGACAGTGCGCTGGGCCGTGCACATCCACATCTCCTGCCTACTGCTTGTTCCTTATGCCCCCTGGGAAAACGCCCCATTTTCCAGGTTTCCCACTTCCTGGACTGTGGGCATGTGGTGACTCTGAGACTGACCAGCCTGGGGTCACCATCAGCCTTGCACTCTTGCTGCTGACCCCTACACATGTGGCCCCTGAGGTCCACAAATAAGCAGCCCCACCCATGTGGCCTCCAACCCCACCCTCCTCTGGGAGCTGTGGGGCGAGAGTCAAAGACTGGGACTCCTGGCCCCTGCCCTCTGGGGTCTTTAGCCTGGAGGGGGTGACATGTGTTGATGGGGAAGGAGCGTTGTCCAGGCATCCTGCCTGTGCATCCGTGTGGGAAGGCAGGAGCCGCTGGGTAGAACCAGGGTTTGGGGTCAGGCGCACTGGGTTCCTGCCTGGCTGTGTGGCCTCGGACAGATCTCTCAACCTCCTTGAGCCTCTGTTTCCCCATCTGAAAATGTAGTAGTTACAGATCCCTCCTCACGGAGTTATGGTGAGATTTAGATGTTTGGGGGGTGAGTGGGGGGCCTTTGCAAGTCCTTAAGTGCTTTTACTTCCGCGGTCACCCCTGCAGCTGCTGGACATCGCCGGGAACCAGCTGACGGAGATCCCGGCGGGGCTTCCCGAGTCGCTCGAGCACCTGTACCTGCAGAACAACAAGATCAGCACCGTGCCCGCCAACGCCTTCGACTCCACGCCCAACCTCAAGGGCATCTTTCTCAGGTGGGAGGTCCCCTGTGGCCCTGCCCTCACTTTGTGGGTGAGTGGCCCAGGGTCAGCTCTGGCCCCCCAAGCGGTAGCCACACTGGATAGCTGGGACTCCCCTTGATACACTGTGTCTTCCAGCCCCCTGCCTTTCGTGTTTGCTGCACCGTCCTCCTGCAGGACCCGTCCCCTCCCCTTTTCCTCCTGGGTGGGTCAGTGTCGGGGTGGGGTTCTCAGCACTGACCCCACGCGGGTGGCTGTACAGGTTTAACAAGCTGGCTGTGGGCTCTGTGGTGGAAAGTGCCTTCCGGAGGCTGAAGCACCTGCAGGTCTTGGACATAGAAGGCAACTTTGAGTTTGGTGACGTTTCCAAGGACCGGGGCCGGTTGGAGAAGGAAGAGGAAGAGGATGAGGAGGATGAGGAGGAAGAGGAAGAGGAAAGGCGATAGTGACCAGGTGAACCGGATCTGATATAGGTAAGTGGTTCTTGCTAGTTTCCTGTCCTGACTCAGTCTAGGTCTTCCTGTCCATGCTCCACCCCCCGTCCCCTGCCGCATTGTTCAGTTTGTAAACCAGTACGAGCCTTGGGTGTGTGCCAGGCCCTGGGCGGGAGGCTGGGATGATGGCAAGCTCCTGGAAGGCCGGCCTGTGCCCAGGCATTCCCTGCAGGGTGGTGATGCCCTGATAAAGCCCACACAGGGAGTGGACGTGGGAGCCCTGGTGGAGGCTATTGCTGCAATCCAAGCCAGAGGTTATGGGGTGGGAGGTGAGGATGCAGAGAAGCAGATGGGCCTGAAGGGACTGGGGAGGCAGACTCAAGTAGTCCCTCCCCATGGGAGTGAGGGGGAAACCAGGCCCAGGTTCAAGCTTGGAATTCAGGGTGGACGAGAGGAAGGCCAGTTTTGTTTAGGGGAATGTTGAGTTTGAGGGACCCAAAAGGCACTGGGGAGGTGCTCAGGGATGGGTTGGATATATGGGTCTGGGCATCCGGAGGGAGGCCTGGGCTGGAGGTGGGGACCCAGGCATCATCATCCTGAAACGGTTGCTGAGGCTGCAGGAGGCGGGGGAGCTCGTCTAGGGAGAGCGAGTGAGCGAGTGAGCGGCTGAGAGGGGCTGAGATGGAGCAGCTAGGGAAGGAGGTAGGGAAGCCACAGACAGCCTGGGTCAGAGGGTGTTCACACATGCATGTAACACAAGCCCCCGCATGTGATCAGCATACACATGCCCGTGCTCACGCACACATGTCGAAACACGCACTCTCACCCACAAAGCATACATTTGTGGGGGACACACTGCACGTGCACGCACACATTTGTGTGCACACACCCCCACGGCTCTTGTGTGTACATGTGCACACACATGCACACACATGTTCTGTGCACACACATGCCATGCATACATGTGCAGTGGAGAGAATCGGCTGTGTCGGTGCTGCTGAGAGGCGGGTGGAGCTGAGCACTGCCGACGGCCCGCTGTGTTCATCCACACCGTGGTCACCACAGCCTTGTGGGGAGCAGCCTCGTGATGATGGGGGCGGAGTAAGAGGCTGGAGACAAGTGGGTCCAGGGAGCGTAGACAACTCTGTCCAGAAGTTTGGCTGTGAAGAGATGAGGGAGGTAGTGGGGAGGGGTCAGAAGTCCAGGCAGAGCTCAGCTCACGCTGGGTCATTTTTAAGGAATGGCGCTGGTCTGAGTGCCCATGGGGACGGGCCGAGTGGAGGGAGGAGTTAGAGATGTAAGAGAGAGGAGCAGAGTACAGTGGTGACCCTGTGGAGAGAGCAGGAGGACTGGCTTTGGCAGGAGGGTCAGTACTCCCTCCACTGTGGCGGGAGGGACAGAGGACTGAGCAGCAGCAGTCACAGGTGGGTGGCTTGGTGGCTGCTCATAAAGTCACGTCAGCCAGCTGCCTTCGACTTGTGGTTTTCTCCCTGCAGCACGAGATGCTCAGCGGTGGGGCTGGGGGTGGGGATGGATAATGGGGTCCCCCGCAGCTGGGGATTTGGTTAGGTGTGGGGGACAGGAGGGAAGCTGAGTGTACTGGCAAGAGACCGTCTGCAGTGGTGGATCCTGGGGGTTAGGCTGCAAGGGGAAGGGGGTGCAGACAGGAGGTGCTGGTAGGCAGGGTTGCTGGGGGGCATACTGGAGAGGGCCACAGGAGATGTCGGCGAGCGGCCAGGTGGAGAGGTTGGGTTACAGGGATGGCAGGGAGCTGGGGGTCACGGGGTCAGGGTGTGGTTGGAGGGGGCCACTGGGCCACTCTTAGGAAGCTGGCTTGGAGTAGGGCCTGGGGCAGAGGGGAGTACCAGGGGGTGAGGGGGTGAGGACCCCAGAGATGAATGAGAGGTGGGGAGAAGGGTGTGCCTAGGGGCAGTGTGAGTGTGGAGGGCAGGCCCAGGGCAGCCGGGGCTAGGAAGGCGGACCCTGTCTCTGGGCATCTTCCTCAGGCGGAGCCAGGGGTCAGGAGCAGGGGTGACTAGCCATCCAGTGTGGATGCTGTGGGCCTCGCAGCGGGGGCTGTGGAGTCCTGGGGTGGGGGAGGATCTGCCTCTCTGGGGGACATGGGCCACGGTCAGGTCAGTTGAGTGGAGTCCTGGGTGAACCCCCGAGAGTGTCCAGAGGGACCCAAAGGCCCCCTAGTCCACCCCAGGCCCGGCCACAATGACACGAGCACCTCCCAGGGGCACCCACTGGCTCTGGGTGCCAAGGAGCAGCCTCCCCGCCTGCCCGCAGTCACCGGCCCCCCAGAGCAGCGGCATGTGGCCTGCCGGCTCCGACCCACCTCCCCCAGGCAGGTTGTGGCTGGGGGGTCTGCTTGGCCTCCCTGACACTCCCACGTGTTCTACAGGATGATGGCCATCTGGACCCTCTCTGCCGCACGGGTCCCTGCCCTGTGAGCGCCGACTCTGCCGCACTCCAGACACAGCCAGCACCGATCCCACCTACCCCCCAACACAAGCTTAGCGCACAGTCTCTCATCCCCACCCCTTCCTACAGTTCATGCCACAGCAGACGCACACACACAGCACGACACACCCACATACAGCCAGCTGCTCGTCGTCCTCCGCAGGGTCCCACTGTCCACTGCATGCCCAGCACCACCATCACCGTGTCTGAACCGTGCACACTCAGGGAAGGGTCTCACCCCCACCCTGGCATCAACTTCCTACACACACACACACACACACACACACATGAGCCACGTGCAAACAGCCCTCCTCGGCCTATGCCGCCAACAGCTCTTGCCCCAGCCAGAAGTGGCCAGAACAGCTTGTTGTCTGCCTGGCCGTCTGTCCGTCCATCGTCTGGAGAAGACACAGAGTAATCTCCGAGCTCTCTGCGGCCAGGTGCCTGCTGCCCTTCGGAACTCACAAAAGCTGGCTTTTGTTCCTTTTCCCTCCCTTTGGGGACAGGAATGTCCAGGACTGCTGCCCTGGCCCCCCAGATGCCGGGGAGTCCCTCCTTGCCATGCCCTGGCCGGCCACAGGCGTGTTCGGGGCGGGCGGGGCCCCAGGGGAATTCTCCGGTGACTGCCGGGGCCACGGCAGGAGGGAGGTGGAGGAGGGGGGCTGGGCTGAAGGAGGGGGGAGGGCCCGGCCCCACGGCCCCACGGCCCCACTGCCGACCAGACACCGTTTTTATTCTTCAGGCCTGCAGGGAGTTCTGGGTGCCTTTTTGTTGTTGTTGTTGTTGTTGTTGTTGTTTTAAGAAAAAATGATAAAAACCTCAAAGCTGATTTTTGTTGTTATAGAAAAACTAATATAAAAGCATTAGCCCTGTCTGGCAGCCCGTGGCCGTGTCTATGTGTGCTTCCTGCCAGGCGCCGCCCCCCCCCGTCCAGCCCGGCAGGGGTCAGCGCGAAGTTCAGTTCCCGGGGCCTACAAAGTAGTCCCACAGGCAGAGGGCCAGGGACACAGGGTGTAGTCCCAGGTTAGAAGGCCAAAAGGCAGCTGTGGCCTGGTGGGGCTCAACGGGTCGGGCGGGACCGCCACGCCGGGCCTGGGAGCTCACTGTGTGCTCCTAGAGGCTGAGCATCCAGGCAAAGGACCTGCTGGCTTTGGGCTGCTCAGGGCTTACCTGGAATGTCACCTGTGCACTGAGTGGGCGTTGCTGGGGGGGGGGGCGGATCTGTCCCATGGAGGACGGCTGAGGTGGGAAGGGGACCCGAAACAGGCCTGGGAACTGGAGTAGAGCTTTGGGAAGGGGTGCAGACATGACCAGTGTGCCCACCACCACCAGCAGGGCCAGAGCTGGGGCCGGGGTACGTTGGGGTATAGTATCCCGCTCAGAGCAAAGAAGAGCTTCTGACAAGCAGAGCCACCCCTGGACGAGATGCCTAGGCAGCAGCAACCCACCACTGGGGGTGCATGTGCACGCTCCTGCTGAGCCCAGTCAAGAGCAGGTGCCTGCCTGCGGGTGGGGCAGACGCCACTGCTCAAAGGGCCTAGAGATGTGACCTAGGGAAGGGGTGGGGAAGCCCTCACATGATGGTGGGAGTGGCTGTAGCTTGACATCTGACCTCTCCTAGCTGCCTAGGCCTTAATGAAGGAAGGGTGCTTCCCCGGTCCACCTCACAGCCCGGCCCCACAGTGAGAGGGGGATCCTGGGGGCAGGGCCCTTCCCAGACTCCTCAGACTCTGGGCCTGGGAAGAGGAGGGAAGCAGTTCAGCAACGGAGGACTGGGAGGCTGCTGCCCTCCTGATTTTCTGAGTGACGTTGGGAAGCCTCTTCCCTTCCCCTGCTTCAGTGTCTTTATGGCTCCACAGCGTAAGACCGGGAGGTGGGTCCTCTCCCCAGAGTGCATACAGAACAGGCTGTGGGGCCAGGTTCACCTCGGCCCGCTGTGAGCCTCCTGGGGGTACGCTGGGGCTGAGGACAATGTGGGAGATGGTCTGAAACTGTCCTGGGGCCTTAAAGCAAAGCATTTGCCAAAGGGAGCCCGACTGGCTGAGGTACTTTGTTCCATTTGTGGGGACTGATCTCAGGGCCTATCCTGCAGAGAGGCCCAGGCCAGGGGCCGAGTGGTCTGTCCACGCTGCGGCTGTCAGGACAGGCCCTGGGCAGGGGCCTGTCCTGACAGCTCAGTAAAGAAATGCTGGCTAGAGTATGGTTGCTAAGCCCACAAGACTCAAAAACGAAATACATTTATTTAGTTATCACTGAATTTGCAAACACAGAAAAGAATATAAAACTTAACTCATCTTTATCCCTCAGGCTTCTGGGGAGTCCTGACCCAGAGCCAACTGGGCAGCTTATACGAAACGTCCCAGGCAGCCTGCCCCTGGGTCCTGGCTGGCCCACCCGCCCAGCGGAGGCTGGCCCAGATGTTTCCAAGGGCCTGGGCAGCCCCAGCAAAGACACCCCCACCTCCGAATCATGGGAGCTTTGTGAGAGAGGACCGCTGGGTTGGGACCAGACAGGCCGAGGCACGTGGAAGGCAGCAGGCCTTGGTCTTGGGCTGGCCCCCTCTCGGGCAGAGCTGTTTGAGGCCACGTGTTATGGGGCTGGGTGGAGGGCTGGCCTGGGCCAGGATGCAGAGGGGCAGGCCCAGAGGCTGCTGTTCTGTCTGCATGAGTGGAAAGCGGTGGTGGCTGCGGGGCTGCAGGACAGGGGCAGAGCCTGGAGCCTCTCTGGGCACCTGGCCCAGCAGGCGCCCCTGTCCTCGGGGAGGGAGTGGCCAGGGCGTGAAACACCCGAGTTGGAGCCCTCGCCCTGACTTGCTCTGAGACCTGGGATACACGCTTTCAGCCTTAACTCTGTCATCCAGAAAGTGCGGACCATAACCCTTGCCTGCTGTCCTCACGGGCCATCACCGTGGGAAGTCACAGCCAGGGCTGGGCTGGGCTGGGCTGTGCTGGCCCATCACTCCCCTGCTGGCGTTTCCTCTGCGAGACTCTGCTTTCTGTCAAGCGGAGCTGATTCCGACCTCCCGAGGGAGGGAAGCATGTGTGAGGCTCACCCCTGTCGGCTGCTCAGGAAAGGAGGAAGTCAAGATGCTGCCCTCTGCCCAACCCTGGAGGCCTGCCCGGGCCTCTGCAGCTCTGCAGGCTCAGACGTTGGTCTCAAGCTCGCTGATTTCAATGGTGCAGTGGTCCAGGCTGGCGGCAGGCGGCTCCTCGTCCTGCTCCACCTGGACAGGGATGTGGTGGGGGCAGGTGGGGCCCAGGGTCAGCTCTGAGGCCTTGGCCACGCTTTTCACACAGCCATTCTGCTGGGTCGCCATGATCTCCTGGAGGCTCACTGGCTTGGTCTCGCAGGGCAGCAGTTTCTGCGGGGAGGGGACAGGCCTTAGTAGCCGCTGGAAGGGGGTAGACAGCAGGGAGGACCGAACAAGCAAGGCCTGGGAACAATGCCATCATTCTTTGTACAGATGTGCCATGGGACCTCGGTGGGTCACAGGGCCTCTCTTGGCTATCCTGCCTCCTCCTGGGGCTGTCCTAGTAGAGGAGGGACCCTGACCCACAGGGTGCAGTGAGGGGAGTGAGCCCCTGCCTGGGCCTCAGCATCCTCCCCGTGGAGCTGGGCAGCCCGAGACTCGCTACTCGTGGTTGTTGAAGGAGCCCTGAAGCCCCCGAACCCCTGCAGACTCGCAACATCTGCGTTGCTGTCAGCTGGCGCAGCGCCACCCCCACGCTGGGGCGCAGCTCCCCTCGGGTGGGGTGTTAGCTTCCTGGAGCAGTGGTGCTCAACAGCTGGCTGTGAGAGGGGTTAGTCACCACTGGTACCAGGTGAGAAACTGAGGCAGAGAGTTGTGGAGGGACTGAAGGCCCCCTGCTGGTGAAGGGAAGATCGGTGTTCATCCCACCCAGGCCTCACCCACTGGGGGCTCTTGGGTGGCTGGGCTGGGGCGGAGGCATTGTTCTCACCTCGGTGACTGTGTCCTGAGCAAAGTCCTTCCGGCAGATGTGGGCCATGATCCCTGCAGCCAGCGCGTCACCCAGCACATTAATCATGGTGCGGAAGCGGTCCCTGGGGGGCCAAGGTGGGCCGTGAGCAGCGGGCACTTGTAAGGGGAGCTGGGAGAGGGCAGGGCCAGCAGCCCCTGCGGGCAGCAGTGGCCAGGGCAGAGCCCCCAGGGAGGTGCTTTCCAAGTGCTCCGAAGCCCACCACTCCCTCAGCGGTGGGAAGGTGGGCGGGTGCGGGGCTTCTTGGGCCTGCACAGAGCAGGGGGCCTGTGCTCGGCAGGGCCCAGGCCCGGTTTAAAGGTTTGCTCTCACCCTCCCGGAATTCTTCACAATTTGTAAACAGGGGACTCCAGATTTTCAGTTTTGGAAACTGGGCTCCACAAATTATGCAGCCAGGCCAGTGTTGATGGGTAAGGCCTCCCACTGTGCCAAACCAGGGCATTTCCCCTGCCCACCCCAAAAGCCTGCTGCTCGAGGGGAGGGGCCACCCCCACTCACAGAGCCCAGTCGACTGCGATGATGAGGGTGATGTCGTCAGTGGGCAGTCCCACGGAGGTGAGCACAATGACCATGGTGACGAGCCCGGCCTGGGGGATGCCGGCTGCCCCAATGCTGGCTGCTGTGGCTGTGATGCTGCAGAGCGGGTGGGGAGAGGAAGAGGAGAAGCAGCGGGGCAGGTGCCATGTTGGGGCCCTGGCCCCAAAGGAGGCCGGAGTGCCTGCGCCTCTGGGACAGCCATATGGGGCAGGGGCTGTTAGGAAGGCCACAGCAAGGAGTTCTTGTTGGGGGAACAGGTTCCTGCTTGAGGCCTGACAGACCCATGGGCCCCCATCCTGGCCCTAGCAGAACCTCCTGAGGTGTCTGTGGAAAACCCTTTGTCAGGAGCTGCTGCTTCTGTGGGTTTCCAGGACGCTGCACAGCTCTGCCCGGCCTCCCTCTGGGGCCAGGCCCGCAGGGTCAGACTCGTGCCCTCAGGCGGACATGGGAGGCCTTCCTCTCGGCCTCTGCCCCTCACCTCAGCACCTTCCCTCAGCTCCAGCCGCACCCGCTGCCGCTCCATTGTCCCCAGTCCTGCCCCTGGCCTCTGCTTCCTTTGTGCTTGCCTGCAGGGCCCTCCCTCTGGATCTCAGCTTCCCGGCCTGCTCGGAGCCGCCCGCTCTGCAGGGCTCTGCGGGGGAAGGAGCTCAGTGCCGCCAGTCGCACAGGTCAGGTCATGGCCCCAACCCTAGTGTTGACTTGCTGTGTGGCCTAGAATGAGCCCCTCGCCTTCTCTGGGCCTCGGAGACCCCCTTCCAATCTGGGAGTTTGAGCATCTGAACAGCAGCCACCCTTCTACCCCAATCCACCTGGGCGCGGGGTGTCAGGAGCACACCTGATGGTGATGATCTGACCGAAGTCCAGCTCGTAGTTGTTGACCTGGGCGATGAAGATGGCGGCCACAGCCTCGTAGAGCGCCGTGCCGTCCATGTTGATGGTGGCGCCCACGGGCAGCACAAAGCGGGCGATGCGCCGGTCGATGTGGTTGTTCTCCAGCAGGCACTTGAAGGTGATGGGCAGTGTGGCGGAGCTGCAGGCAGAGAGGCCGGCGCCTGCCCACCATCCTCCTCCAGGATGGTCAGGGCCTCTGGGTGGCCAGCCCGTCGTGGGGGAGAACAGGCTGGAGGGGCTCTGACCATGGTCGGGGTGGCACCCTTTGGGGCCACCCAGGCCCAGGGCCTCAGGGTCACACAGGTCAGGAAGGGACTTACACCAGCAGAATGCCTGCTGTGCGCAAGCACCTCGCGTTACGCACACTGTCGTGTGATCCTCACGGCTCCCTGTGGGGGTGGGGGTTGAGTCCTTTTTACAGATGAAGAGACTAAAGCCCAGAAGGGAGGGCGGACTGACCCAAAGCCACCCTCCCTGGGTTCCTATTCCAGCCTCCTTCTAGCCGCGTGGCCCGGGCGGGCTCCTTAACCTGTGTGTGCCGAGTGTCCTTGTGCAGCAGGGAGGACGACAGAGCTGCCAGGGCGGCTCGACGAGGAAGCGCTCGGCACAGTGGCTGCCCCGTCACAAGTGCTCAGGCGATGGTGGCTGCCACTGTGGCTGTCGCTGTTTTGTCACTAGAGCTCCTGGTGGCAGTGCCGGGACCAGCACTGACATCTGTGTGGCCCCAGAGCCCTTCCTACCCCGCCGGTCACTGGGGGCCCGGGGACCCCACTCCCACTTGCGAGAGCCTCCGATGAGCCCAGACGGGCTGGGCTGAGGTGGTGGTTCCTGTCCAGCAGGAGGTGGCCAAGGGCTGCCGGCCCTGGCAGGCTGTGGCCCGTGACGTGGGGACAGCCACTGGGGGCTCGATCTTTCCTCTTCACCTCTGGCCTCTGCCCTGGGTGGGGATTCCTGGATACAGCACGTGGGGTTTTTCCTCCCTGTGGCTCTGCTCCCCCCGAGTCCGGGGTGAGGTGCTTCTGCTACTACAGGGTTTGTGGTGGCCCTCATTCCCATTTTACAGATTGGGACCCTGAGGCCCGGGCAGAGAAGGCAGTAGGGGCTGGAGGGAGGAGTTAGGCTTTGGAGCCAGAGAAATGGGGGCCTGAGCTCAGGCAGTTTCCTCCATGTCGGGGGTTCCTCACTGTGGGCAGAACCACCCTTTCCTCCCATGATCAGAGCACCTAACCCCATGCGAATAACCATTTCCTCCTCCTTGACTGACAGCTGGGTCTGCAAGACTTGGACTCCCTGGGGGGGCCGTCTTCATGGGGCTGCGGTCTGGGAGCCTCAAGGGCGGGCGTTGCGGCGTCCAGCCACCGGACCGGCCTTTCCCCTGGTTTGTCATCTCCGTTAACCCCACAGCAGCCCTCTGGGGAGGCTGCAGTGATCCCCAGACTGTAGACGGGGGGCCTGATGCCCAGGGAGGTCCAGTGCTTGCCCGTGTCACACAGCTAGTGGGTAAGGGAACTGGGATTCCAATCCCCATTCACAGTGACCAGTGACGCTGCCAAGGCTGTAACAGGGCCTCTAAGCAGGATGTCTCAGTGACAGCAGGCAGGCACAGCCCCTGAACGGCACCGGGCCTGACGCTGCAGAAGCACCATGTGCCGGCAAGAGGCCACACGAGTGGAGATTCATCACCCCCCAGCTTGCCCTGCCCCTGGCACGTGGAGGCTGACCCCCGTGCGGACGAGCGAACCTGAGGTCTGTGGGCAGTGGGGGTAGGGGAAGGCCTCAAGAGACGACAAAGGCTTTCTGCCACCTGGGCAGGTGGGGCCTCAAACATTACATTTCAGAAATTGGTCTTGTTACTGTAACTACCTCTAAGTTTGTGAAGCAGGCTTTACTGCCACTTTCCAGGAATCTGTGGCTGTGGACAAATGATGGCTTAACAGATGGACAAGGCTGGGCCACCACCACCTCCCCTGTACTGCCCACTGCCGAGGGCTACCTGGAGGAGGTGGCCAGTGCGATGAGCAGGGCCTGGAGGACACCGCGGATGAAGACGATGGGGTTCTTTTTGGTGATGAAGAAGTAGAGCAGGGGCAGGATGAAGAGGCCGTGGACCACCAGCCCACACACTACAGTGACCGCGTAGAAGCCCAGCTTTTTCCCCACGGCTGTGGGGTCATCCATCTCCAGGATCTTGCCGGCGATGAGGAACACGATACCGAAGGGGAAGTACCTGTTGTGGGGGCAGGGCAGCCGGCTCAGAGCCAGGCAGGTGAGGGCCCCAGGAGGCCCTGGCACTGCATCCCTGCCTGGCCTGGCTTCCCTGAGTCTGCCGGGGCTCGGAGGGCTGACTGGAACTGAGCGCCTGGTGCCTGGCATGCGGCATCATCAAACCACCGCCCTCCGCCGGCCCAGCCCGCACAACCCTCCTGCCCAGGCCTCTGAGGAGTACGCCTGCCCTCTGCAGGCCCACATTTCAGCCCGGCTACGCCACAGTCTGCGCGTGTGACCTTGGGCAGACCTCTGCATTTCCCCATCTAAACTGCAGGGTTGGACTGGAAGATTTCTAAGGTCTGAGCTCTGAACTGAGGAGTGGCAGCTGGTTCTCCCTTCCAGAGTTTCCTTCCTCCAGACACTGAGCTGATGAGCGCCATGTGATGGGGGCACCGGGCCAGCAGAGCCAGAAGTGGCAGGCCCGGGGCTGGAACCAGGCCCGGTCAGGGCCGGGGATCCAGGGGAGCACGTGTGACTCTGGAGGCCCCAGGCCAGGGCTCCATCCCCTGGGCAGCCCACCTCTAGGAGGACAGAGGATGGGGCCCTGGGGTCCCTCTGTCTGCCCAGGGGAGGAGTGGAAGAGGGTGGGGAAGGAGAGGCCATTCCCATCCTGGCAAGGCTTACCACACCGCCACTGCCACAATCTTCATGACGGACTCATTGAGGCACTGGCAGAAGCTGACCAGGGGGGCCCCGCTGTCACCCATGCGGCCCAGCATGATGCCTGCAGGGGCAGGGACACACGAGCATATCACTGACCGCACAGGCCAAGGCGAAGGCAGGTGTGATAGCTGCACATGACAGCAGTGCTGGTGGCAAGGTGGGGACAGACCCCCCACGCACACACGGATCTTGCCCTTGGCTGACTTCCCAGCAGCCTCCGTACACCAGTGTTTCCCCTGCTCCCCCTCCCCTTCTCCTTGGCCTCCACCCGAGGACCAGGGCCGTGACCTTGCCACAGGGCTCTCATCTCTTCCTTCTCTCTCATCCTTTTCCCACACCGCAGCAAGTGTCGTCCTCTTCCGACAAAAGCGCTCCTTGCTGAACGCCCCCGCCGGCTTCCCTGATGACCTAGACCATGACCAAGCTCCCTGCTGCTCCCGGCCCTGCTGGATCTGACCCCTGCCTATACCTCCCACCTCCCTCTGGCTGCTCTTGCTATCCTCTCTAGGCTCTGCGTCGCTGGCCGTCTGTACATTTCTAGAAGATGTCGAGCTCTTCACTGCCTCAGGGCCTTTGCCCACGTGGTTCCCGATGCCCGAAACATGGCTGCCCAGCTCGCCACCTGCCTTGGACACCCGTCCCCACTGCCCTTCGAAAACTCCCAATTTGTTCTCTTCCGTCTCATCTCTTTCCGATCTCATCATATCATTTATCACACTTATAATTGTGGTTTTCCAGCTCTCTGTTTCTCTGTTTCCTCCAATAGAAGGTTAGCTCCATGAAGGCAAGAACTATATATCAGCTGGCACATGGTAGATGCTCAACCGTAGGAAGGAAGGAAGGGAAGGAAGGAAGGAAGGAAGGAAGGACCAAGCCTTTCCCAGAGCCCCCTGCTATTCTCCCATTGGGGTTCTGGACTCTTCTCCACTTGGAAGTGTTCACATGTGACTGGTCCACGGGTGAGTGCCCTGCACGTGAGCACGGTCAGGCCACTCTTCCAACCGTGACCAGTGACCGCTCCCTCTTCAGGGGCCGACCTCATGAAGCTACCGTGCTGTGCTCCCGGAGACCCATCTACTGACTCAGCGAGGGAGGGGCAGGGCAGGGGTTCAAACCTGGCCTGCGGGACTCCAGAGAGGGCTCTTTCCCCACCCCCAGAAACCCCGAGCCCACACTGTCTTCGGAACCACCGCCACTGGGATGAGGAGGGGACCCTGCTGGGGTAGGAGAGGCCCGACTGGAGGTGACACTGGCCTAGCCCTGCCCTCCTGGCCTGTGGAAGCCTAACTGAGCTCAGACACAGGTCCCCTGCCTGCTCTGACCCTCCCCTCATCATCCTCCACTTAGATTTCTCTGGGGGCACCCAAGGGCTCTGTCTGGCTGGGTGCCAGTGTGCATCGGACCCGGGGTAGGTGTGGGCTTCCTGCAGCAGCAAAGGCCAGTGAGAGCCCAGCCTCAGCCGCAGCCCAGCCCCAGGGAGAGGCTGGGAAGGGAGGCCGGGCTGAGGGGACAAAGCGAGGAGTGTGCCCCGGACCTCAGACACGGGCACGCGCTGACACTAGCACTGCAGATGGGGGCATACACAGGCTCAGGCACACACTGACTTGGGTACACACGCACAAATCCACACTCAGCCACGCACAGTTACACACGGTCCGGTCAGTGAGCACTTTGTGAATTGAATCGGAGGGCCTCAGGGCTTCTGTTTGCTCTGCCAGTAGATGTCCTTGGGTGTGTTCCCACCCCTGTGACAGAGGCGGTGGCTGAAAGCAGAAAGAATACTCAGGACTGGGGACTCATTCTCAGATGTGCTGAGGGCACTTCCAAACACTGTCTTGTCACATGCTTGGGCCACTAAGGTCTGGCCCCTCTGCATGTCTAGTGTTTTGGCTGAGATGGTAAGAGCCCTGCTATCCATCATTGCCCATCCATTCACCCATCCATCTCCCCATCTCCCCAATGGGTTTTACTGAGGGCCTCCTCCTGCCGGTCGCTGTGGTGGGCAGGCTGTGGGGGTAAACGGACAGCAAGCCAGGCCCGTCTCTGCCTGCATGGAGCTTCCGCCAGCTGCTGCACAGACGTTGAACAATTACACCAATGATTACATAACTGCAGTCGGGTCAAGAGTTTAAGGAGTAACCCAGGGCACCCATCTGGGGAGTTGGGAAGATCTTCCTGAGGATGTGATGCTTATGGAGCCCCATCCCCGCCCCCCCCCCATCACTACCACCCTCCAGGAAGGGAAAGAGGCTGGGTGAGGAGGGGGCGTGTGCAGCCAGGGGAGGGAGGCATTCTCTGGGGGCTGAGAGGCAGTGTGATTGGGGGAGTGACAGGGGCAGAGAGGAGTGGGAGGCAGCCAGCTCCGCTGGGTGTCGGGCCCCTTTCCAGGTGGACGGGAGAGCCACTGGAGGACACTGCAGGGTGCTTGTGACCCCGTGAGAAGGACACACCAGCACAGGGGACTCTTTAGGCAGTCTTTGCCAAAACCAGTTGAAAGATAATGGCAGCCTTGGACCAGGGTGGTGGCAGTGGATGGAGGGAAATGCAGGGGTTGCAGGCGGATTTCAGGTTTTGGCTGTGGGCTGAGACAGAGGGCGAGGCAGCAAATGACCCCCAGATTTCTTGCTATGAACAACCAGAAAGATGGGGAGGGTTTTTACTTGAAAAGAAAACCCTGTGGATTAGTCAGGGAAGCAGGAGAGAACCTCCCAGGCTGGGGTGATGGGGAAGGTTGATGCCAATTTTAGAAGAAGACTCACAGTGACCCCTGGTATGGCCCAGAAGGACAAGCCAGATTGTTCTGGTTGAGAGAGGAGGTGCCCCCAAAGGGAAAGGTTCTGTGTGTGTGTGTGTGTGTGTGTGTGTGTGTGTCTGTGGTGGGGGCGGGCTGAGGCACTGCAGGCAGGGACAGATCCATGGGTTTTGTGGGATCTGAAGCTTGTACAGTGTGGGGCCCTCTTTAAGAAAAAGAATACAAAGTTTAAAACAAAATAAGGTGCAGGCCTCAGGAGGAGCCTGTGCAAGCTAAGCTTCACCAGCTTCCAGGTACAGAGCCTGTGGCTGGGGGTCTGGGGACCCAGGGAGAGGAGCGCAGGGGAGGGAGTGGTCAGGCGGGCCGGCTGTGGGCTGAGGAAAGGCACCCACCGGTCTCAGAAGAGAGGCCGCCAGGGAGAAGCCCCTGCCGGTGCAGGTGGGAGGAGCAATAGGGCTTTAAACAAACAGTGATGGCTGATAGTTTTTAGATTTTTCCTGTTTTGTTTTGTTTTTTTAATGTTGTTAACTGCTCCCTCCCTGTAGTCCCCAATATTCCCAGACCTCAGTAGAAATTTCAGGAACAGGAGGGGCCAGTGGCATGGTCTTTTTCCAGGGAGAGCCCAGTGCACCCCAGGAGGCACCCTGGCCCCCAGGGATGGAGAATTCGAGTGAGGAACACTGGCTCCATGGGTGGGGGGGGGATCGGGGGGCTGGAACCAGTCCACTGGGCGGGAAAGGAAGGGACGACCTGGAAGACGGGAGACCCGAGGTTACTCAGGTCGCTGGAGGCAGCAGTGCGGGGAGGGGTGCGAGCAGGGCAGGGTGAGGCGGGCCGCACGTACCCATGGTGGCGGAGAACATGACTATGCCCAGCACGTTCATGCCATCGCTGGTGCCAGGCTCTGACTTGTAAATGACCTCAGGTGGCGGGGTCAGGTCCAGGGCGAAGTTCTGAATGTGAGAGCCATTCTCTTCCCGGACCCCGTAGATGAGGACCCGCCGGGGAGGGGCCTCCTCTGATGCCACTTTGGGGGACTCGATGACAGGCGTGGTCTTGGTGCGGTACTGGTGGGCGACACCCAGCCAGGAAGGGGTCAGGGCCACCGTGGTTATTAGCATCGACAACAACAACAATAAAACATTTTGGAAGCACATTTGTGCCCACTCATGAACTATCTGATTGACAATAACCCTGTGAGGTAGGCAGGACAGGGATTATCATCAATATTTTACCAAAAAGAAAACTGATTCCTTCAGTCACCTATGCACACTGCCAGCCGCGCCCCCTCCCTCCTTCCTCCCTCTTCTTCCTTCCAAGCATGGTCACACCCTCGGGGGCCCCTCTCTCACCATCTGTCTGTCTCTTTCCTCCTCTGCCTGGGCAGTTCTCCGTTGCCCATCTATCCCTCCCAGCCACCCAACATCCATCCGTCTAATGGTCAGCGGCCCTGCCTTCCCCTGATGGACCCTGGGGCCTTCTGCCGGCGCACCTCATGTTACTGCAACTCGCTTCGCTGCAGTTCGCAGGTGTTGTGTTTGTCGTTGCTGTTGTTTCAAATAGAAAGTAAGACCCTCCACCAGCAAAAACATTATTACCTGTTTCATTGCAATACTCGTTCTATTGTGGTGGTGTGGGACTTAACCTGCAGTAGCTCCAACTTCTGCTGCATTTGGAAAGCTCCCCTTGCCCCAAGCCTGCTCCGTGAGATGAGGTCCCAGCTGTGAAGAACTGAGCCCTTGAGCTGCCAATGCGTCCTCCTCCGCCCCAGGGCATTCTGGGTCTTTCTCTCCCGTGCTACAGTTCCTAGGATCCCAAACCAGGGAGTCTCCTGCCCTCCCATTGCCACCGTGTCCCTGAGGTGAGCCTTGGGTAGGGGGAAGGAACTTCTCTGGAAGGACATGCGACCTAAGTTTTTGGGCTTCAGTTTCTGTACCTGTGCAGTGAGGGTCATAACCGTGTCTCCCTCATTAGATTAAATAACAGCGGTGGGCAAAGTAGGTCTACGGTTGTTCATATGGAGAAATTATAATATAAGGATAACACAGGAATAAACTCTGTGTTTCACGTATTCACAACTGCAACCCTGCCTTTGCCCACCCTGAATATGTACGCGCTCACAGCAGTGCCCGGCATGGGGCGTGTGCACCTCGTGGGACCATCGCCGCTATCACCACCGTGCAGCGATGTCCTTCGGATACCGAACATTCTGCGCGGGGTGCTGGGCGTACAGAGTGAACCAGATGTGAAGTCTCCTCTGAGAGCCTTGGAGAAGGAGTGGCAATACTCTGCCTGAGAGAGTCTCACAGCTTCACAGAGAAGGTGGTACTTGATCTGGGGCTTGAAGGATAGGAAGGCGTTTGCCACACGGCGAAGGGCATCCCAGGCAGGCGTGAAGTACAGCGGTGTTCTCCCCCCACCGTCCCCCCGCCGCCACAGTGTCAGCGATCTCCCGTCACTGCTGGAATTACGTCCAAACTCCTAGTCTAGCATTTACAGCCCTCTCCTCCCTGGCTCAGTTCTTGGGTTGAAGACCCAAGAAGTCAGGAATAATAGCTCGAGATTTCATAGCTCCTTACTGGGGAGCCTCCTCTCCAACCCCCAGCCCCTTCCTTGCATCCCCAGACCCCAGGCAGGGCCCAGCACGGGGATGGGGGTCCAGAAACGCCTGCAGGATCAAGTCAACCAGGCAGCCAACGTTTTAGAAGGGAAAGAACTAGAAACTGCTAGAAGTGCAGACTATTGGCACACAAAGATCTACGAGAAGGGCAACACTCCGAGAACCAGAAGGGATATGGCTAAATAAATCACAGTCCAGCCTTATTACCACAAATGTCATATTTTTTAAAACACTGAATAACTGGGGAAAATGCTTACAGTATAATGGGAGTGGGGGAAAGCAGGATGCGCACTGACCCTAATTTTATTTGGAGGGAACAAAGACTGAAACCATACCAGCTACTAGGACCATTGCTGGGTGCTGAAACTGGAGATTTTGTTTTATATTTTTTAGTATTTTCCTAATATTTATAGTGAACATTAGTACTATTGTTATTAGGGGGAAAGAACTATTTTAAAAAGAAAGAAAACGAGCTTAGAAGCAGACAGGCCTAGGCTTACCCACAGGGCTATCATTTACTATCGGCGCATCCTTGGGCAAACCCTTTAAGCCTCTGAGCCTCAGTTTCCTCGCCCTGGAGAGGGGTGAGCCCTACCCGAGGGCCAGTTATTGACTGTGTGAGCCCGGCTGGAAACCTGGAGCGGAGCGGCGCTCCATGAAGCCACGCTCCACCCTCACAGTTTTTCTCCACGCAGAGCTGGAAGCCAGGGCAGGCGCAGCCTTGGGGAAGCCCTGAGGATCTAGGTTTCCCGTTCTCCTCCCCTCCAGCACCCTGCCCCCGGGTGCTGGGGACACTTGCCAGTAAACCTATCATTTCCCAGTTGGGCCCAGGCTGGCCCCGCCTGTCACCCACTCACCTGTTTGAACGTGGCTTCCACCAGGTTGGCCGGGAACATGTTCCTGGGAAGACAGTCGGGAATTGAAGAATTTCAGAGCCTGGGACAGGAGGAGCCTTGGGATCATCTGAACGCCTCCCCTGGCAGTCCAGACCCTCCCTGACACAGCCCACCTCTCTCCGCAGCCGCACCTCCTCCCACCACGGGCCACCCCTGGGCACTGAGGGCTCCCACACCAACTGCATACAGACCCTTAAACACACCGCGTCTTTTCAGATCAGCCCTGTGTTCACACTCTCACTTCTGCTTGATGCCCTTCCCGCTTCTCTAACTGCTACTCCAATCAACCAGAGCCCAAGCCTTCCTGGCCGCTCCAAGTGGCCTCTGAGGCCCTGCCCCCAAGTCACCGACTCTCCCGAGCACAGGAGCACGGCGTGGCTCACACGCTGCCTCCCCCGACTGACTCCCTGGAAGGTGGCACGTGGTCGTTCATTCCTCACTCTCGTGTGCAACCCAGAACCTGGCACATAAGTGGGATCGTTATTCTCATTAATACTGAGTAGATTTATTTTCATAAAGCAAAAGGAGGAGGGAGTCTTGTCCACCAGATATGAAAAATACTATACAGACATAGCTGTCAAAATGAGGAGAAGCTGGCACAGCCGTCCAAAGAAAAACCAATGTAATGGAACCTGTAGCCCGGAAACAGAGCCGGGGGCTGTCTAGCATTTCATAGTTGACAAAAGTTGCTTCACAAATCAGCTAAGAAGAGACAACCTCATTATAGACAACTGTGCAGCCAACCATCGCTTCAGAAAAATAAAAGTTAGATCCTTATTTGTACTTTGTACCCAATAAATCTCAGACGGTTTAAAGAAATAAACAATTTTCAAATGCACCCATAAAAAACTAAGACAAAATATAGATTAATGTTGTATCAGATCTCAGGATAGGGAGGGACTGAGAACAAAAGGAGCAATAAAAATGAACAGATGTCACTACATTGAAATGAAGAATTTCCTAAGTGCAATACGATATCCTGGACTGGGTTCCGGGACAGGAGAAAGGCCATCAGTGGAAAAACCGGCGAAATCCAAAGACGGTCTGTCATCCAGTTAGTAGTTGCGGTAATTCAGTTTCAGTTTTGAAAACTGTGCTGGGCAGGCCAGCGGCTGACACCAGAGGAGGCTGGGTGAGGGGCACATGGGAAATCTGCACTGTCTTTGCAATTTTTCTGTAACCCTAACATTATGCCTCCATAAACAGCGAATAAAATTAAGAAGCTCACTAAGACAGATTATAATACAAGTAGAAATTCTAAAGCAAGTGACAAGCCGGAGAAGCTGTCTGACGGGGTTATCATCCCACATCTGCGAAGAGGTTTCGCAGATCTTGCCCTCATCTCCGTGCTCACTGTCTGTCCCCTCTCACCAGAGCCCCTGCTCCCTGGAGGCAGAGGTCTGTGTCTTGTCATTGCTGCGCCCCCAGCTCCCGGCAGAGTGCCTGGCACAGAGCAGGTGCCCGGTAAATATTTGCTGCTGCATAAATAAGTGGACCACAGAAACACGAATACCCCAGTAGAAAAACAATCGAAAGTCACAACCAGGCACTTCACTTCACCCAAGAAGAAACACCCGTAGCTCCAAAAGCTTTTTAAAAGTGTTCGGCTTTATCAACACATTAAAGGCATCCCCACCATCAGACTGGTAACGAGTGTTTCACATGACGATGCATATCGCTGAGGAGGTGTGGGCCCCTCGCGTGGGCCTGGCGGCCACCTTTCTGTTAAGCAATTTGCGACCCATATCGAGGGGCTTAAATGCATCATATCTTTGTCTTTACACACTGCTGCCAGGGACCTCGTCTAAATCAGGGATCCTAACAAAGATTCTTGTTCACGCACTTGCCCTTCCTTGCACACTCACACTGCCCCCTCTACCAGGTCGTCCCTCCCACTCAGTCTTCTTGGCAAATCTCTTCCAATGCTCGGCTCACACATAGACGGAGTCACACAGGTAAATACGAGTGTGCATTTTTTCTTAACTTTACACCCCAGCAGCCACTGTTGGGAAGCAGAAACTACCCATTTTTTCCCTGCTGCTAAGGATACAGGTTCGGTGTAAGCATATGGCCCGAGGAAGAGGCTCAGAATGAGCTGCGGAGGCAGGAAACTGGGAGAGAACGGTCGCAGCTTCTCCCACTGCTTTCAGCTTCGTCACCAGGGCAAAGAAGCAGAGTCGGGAGCTGAGCTCTCAGAAGCTCAAGCGGGGCTTTTCCCAGTGAGTTATGAGCAGACTTCTGCCGCCAGAATAGTAGCTGCTGCCAGGGCTCTGACATCAAGCTGACCAGAAGCACCCGCCGGGCACAGAGCCTGCCAGAGGGCCACGGGCCGCCGGCCCAGGTCACGCACGACCAGAGTGGACGGTGCCCATGCTGTACTGATTGCTGACCGTCTGCAAAGCTCCCCTGGGTACAGCTCCACTAGGGTCAACTGACTTCTGAGGTGGGTCTCTACTGTAACTTAGAGGAAAGGCTGCCTCAGCCTGAGCAGAAACTAAGCACATTCAGAAGGTCATAAGAAACAGAATGGAGCATGCCTAGTACGTACATTTCTTTAGAACTTCCTTCAAAATGAGAATAACTTAAAACGTGTTCTATGGCAGGGATGGCTCATTGCCTAGCCAGTCCCAGCCCTCTCTCCTTCTTCACGAACAGAAGCCCAGGATATTACGGGACCGGCAAGGCCCTGCCATCCAGCCCTGCTTCCCAGCCTCTCTTGCTGAAGGGGTGGCCACTGAGGCCTGAGTGGGGGTCACTGGGTGATGTTTTCCAGAAAACTGTTGAAAAGATGCCCGCTCAGCCAGGACCCTTTGGTCCTTTCCTCCAACTGTCTTCTCTCTGCCTAGAACATGGACATACCAGCCAGAGCTTCAGCAGCCTTCTTGGACCATGAGACACACGGATGATAAAAGCTGAGTGCTGAGCACGGTAAAGCACAAAGGTGCAGGGAAGACCTGATGACCATGAACTGACCACCCCTGGGCTGCTTGTTTGGGAGACAATGCAACCTTTACCCGACGAAAGCCTCTGCTGGTTCAAGTTTTTAACTAGCAGCCAAAGGCAATGCTTGACTAATACAGGTACTCCTACTAATTCTTAATGAACGTGTCCTACAGATTTGAATAAAGAATTTACTTTTGCCCTGACCAGCATGGTTCAGTGGGTTGGGCATCATCTGCAAAGCAAAACGTTGCTGGTTCGATTCCCACCAGGGCGCATGCCCAGTTGCAGGTTCGGTCCCTGGCTGCATGTGTGAAAGGGAACTGATCTATGTTTCTCTCCCTCTCTTTCTCCCTCCCTTCCCCTCTCTCTGAAAATAAAACAATTAAAATTTAAAAAAATAATCGACTTTTGATTGTGAAATGGGAAAATGTGCACCTTGTTTTGCTCTTGAACACCCACGGGCGGCCCCTGCCTGCCCCGTGGGGCCTGTGCTCCTGGAGGCATTACATAAAGTGCAGACGCCATGGCCGTGGAGTGCGCACACCCTGCTCTTGGCCGGGCCTGCCTTCCCGTCTCTCGGGGCAAGGCCGCAGTGCGCCTCTTGGCGCCTCTCCTCACGTACTGTTTATAAGCTCCCGCTGTGACAGTCCAAACTCACCCTCACCCCGTGTCCCCAGCCCAGGCCCCGGAGATGGGGATTGTTCCTTCCCAAGCACAGCTCCGGGAGCTTCGTCCAATCCCCGAGAGGATAACTGGGAGCTATACACAGTGCCAAATCATTACTTAACCTCTCTGGTATTTTAATAAGATTGGGGGTGGCGGGAAAGAAGGAAAAGAAGCTCCGATCAGTGTTCTGCTCGGGTTTCTCTGCTGGCCGCCCTGTGAGCAGACGCCGGTTTTCTGGAGCCTGGGAAACGGGCTCACATCTTGGCGAGGCATCCGGGGACACGGCCCACCATCTGCCTCTGGAATCATCTTTGAGAGACGGACGCCCATCTTCCCACCCCCGAGGGGTGCCCTGGGCCTTATTTCCCTGCTCAGATGGCCCCCACATCCTCCTGACTTTTCCTTTGTCACACCTGCCGCCAGTTCCCTGCCCTGGTCATCGTTTTCCTGTTCAGTTTTCTACGCATGGTGGGTGGGCATCTGCTCTGGGCCAGAGCAAGAGTGAGAGGAGGACCTCCGGTGCCCCCACTGCTGGTGTCCTCGTCGTATGCACAGCCCCTCGGAACACCAGGGCTAGCAAAGGTCTCAGAGAGTGGCTGTCCAGTGTGCCTGTCCCATCTGCCTGTCCTAAGATGCTGGGCAGCCTGATGCAGGGGCTTGCATTCGCCCCCCACAGCCCGAACTCTCAGCTCAATGTCTCCCCCCAGAGCAGGTACTTAATAAAGGCGGGCTGAAGGGAACGGAATTGACTGCAACCTGCCCCTACCCCCAGGGTATCCCTGTGCGTCCAGCCACCCACTGTGCACCCCGCCTTGCTCCAGCATGTCCTCCCTGAACTCGCCAGCTTCTTGCTTCTGAAGCATGACAGCCCAGCCCTCCGCCTGGAATCAAGGTCTTCCAGGCTGAGCTCTGTCCTGTGCTCCTGACCACATCTCCCAGAACCTGCCTCCAGAAGCTTTGGCTCAGGCCCTGCAGCCTCCTCCCAGGGTTGGAGGCCTTTGCGTTTCAGAACCCAGAGTTAGAAGGGATTCGGAAACCACTGGGGAAACTGAGGCCCAGAGAGTGGGACTGGCCTGCCCAGAGCCACACAGTGACTGACTGGTAGAGCTGAGACAAGACGGCACATCTCCAAGGTTCTGTCCCAGGGGGCACATGTGGTCCCCTGCAGCCACATTCTCTAAGAAACAGTGACAGCCGCCCAGCTTTGCACAGCAACTTGCCTTGGGGTTGAGAGTGACTGGGGGGAAGCCTCAAACCAGAAGGATCAACTTTCGCCACGTGAAAAGGAGCTGAGAGCAGGAACTGCTCCTGGAACATTTGACTCTGACACGCGTGCCCCGCCCGGAGCCCTCAGCCCCTGCGCAGCGGAGGCAGTGGTGGGAGGGCGGCCCCCACCCCCATCATCACGTCTTTCCACCACGCAGGAAGGCTGTTTCGAATCACAGAATCCAAGAAACAATGAATCATAGTCACCAGCTCTTAGAAATAACGGACCTTAGAACTGGAACATCTCGAAATTCCTCTTCTCCTGGCTCACAGGACATCTGCTCTCCCGGCCCTCCTCCGGGCCCTCAACTGGCTCCTGCCTTCAGCTCCGCAGCCCTCAGGGCGGCAGTGGGCCACGCTCACCGGCCTTGGGCCGCCTGCTCTGCACGCTCCCCCTGGGCGGTCCCTCCTGTCCTGTGGGCTCAAACCCCAACCCCACTGATGCCCCCACATCCCACGTCCGCATCCAGAGAACACTGTGCCCCTCCTCGGTGCCAGCTGCTGTCCTAGGCACCAGGATATGGCGGAACACGGGGTTTTTAATGCTCTAGCCCTCCTGGAGCATATTTTGTTCCAGTGGGGGAGACAGAAAGAGAAACACAGAAGTCCACAGACATGACAGTGTCAGGCAGTAACAGAGGCTATGAGGAGAGAGTGACAGAGGTCCCTGTGAAGAGGTGACACAGAGCAGAGGTGTAAATGGAGGGAGAGGAGGGCCGAGTGCCTCCTGCAGGAGGCAGCAGTGAGGACAAGGCATGCTGACAGGACCCTAGTGACACCTGGAGGAGGGGTACAGAGGTGGGCGTGGCTGGGGTCAGGGCAGGCAGAGCTGGCACAGAGGTCAGAGGCCGACCTGCCTGGGGTGGGCGCTCGTGGAGGGCCTGTAGATCACAGAAAACACTGGATTTTGTCTTGCGAAGGGTTGTGAGCAAATGTTAGAAAGGATTCCTTTGCTGCTGTGTGCTGAGAACAGCCTGTGGGGAAGCAGAGACCTTGCCGGACACCGGAGTGCATGAGAGGGCGTGGTGGTCTGGGCGATGGTGGAGGTGGCAGAGGGGGACAGGAGGGACAAAGTTTGGGATGTTATATTGAAGGTAGAGCTGACAAACTTGCTGACAAACTGGAGGCAGGAGAGGAGAGAATGAGACACCAGCCCAAGAGGAGCAAGACTGAGCACAGGGCAGATTGACGAGGAGATCAAGAGCCCAGCTTGGGGCGTGTTAAATTTGAGATGCCTTCAGACAACTGTATGTAAGAATCTGAAGGGCAGAGGACAGGTTTCCAGGCCAGAAACAAAACTTTTCAGCGTTGGGGTACAGAAAGGACTCATCGTCACGGTACGGGATGAAATCACAAGGCAAGTGAGCGAGGGCACGACACGCCCTGTCTGGTCTCTTTCTGGCTCCAGACCCTGTGGCTGAGAACCACACGACAGGAACAAAGTTGTAAGTATGTTTGCGATCCTTAGTTCATCATGTACCTCAAAGAATAAAGAGAACCCAGAGAACGGAGAGAGTGAAGGGGGCGCTAGACTGATGGCATCGTGGCTCCCTATCACGGACGCCCTTTGCCTGGTAATACTGTGGTCTCCTCTCACCTGAGTCTGGGCTTGGCCACATGACTGGCTTTGGCCAATAAGATGTTAACTGACCTTGAACAATTAAAAAAAAAAAGATGTTAACTGACTTGACAGAGGCAAAGACTTGGAAAAACACTTACATGGTCCTCTGCCTTCATCATCAGAATATGCCCAGCCCAGCTCTCTCTCTTGGAATCCCGTCATCACCAGGAAGTAATTCCAGGCTGGCCCTCTGGAGGGTGAGAGATCATGGGAGTTCATCTGCTGAGATCACCCTAGATCAGCTGCTCCCCAGGCGAGTGACCAGCTGCCTGCAGGCACAGAACCTTCCAGCTGACTTAGAGACTCAGAGCTGTCGTTTTAAGCCACTAGGTCTTGGGTGGGTTTGTTACTAATAATAATGGATGCAATTAATAATGGATGGAGAGGGTGAGGAGGACGAGAGAGGAAGGAAGGCAGGAAGGAAGGAAGGAAGGAAGGAAGGAAGGAAGGAAGGGAAAAAGAGAAAGAGAGAACGAAAGAAGAAAGAAAGAAAGAAAGAAAGAAAGAAAGAAAGAAAGAAAGAAAGAAAGAAAGAAAGAAAGAAAAGAAAGGAAGGAAAGAAGGAAGGAAGGAAGGAAGGAAGACTGGGAAGCCAGAAAGGGGGGTGGGGAGAGAGAGAGAGAGAGAGAGAGAGAGAGAGAGAGAGAGAGAGAATTGTGTGCTGGGTCTTTATCCCCACGGGCAAGGACGGGACTGTCCCTTAGGGTTTGCGGAGTGTCGGGGCTGGCGCCTGACTCACGCCCAAAGGCCCTGGGAAAGGCCTGAACTTCCAGCAAAGATATGTATGTTTCCCATGGGCCAGATATGGACCCTGCGGAAGGGACCCTGCCTAAACGGGTCACCCAGAGGGTGAGGTGACCTCTGAAGAGGAGGTGACCAGAGGTCAGGCCTGAGGACGGCGTTAGAAGCAGCCAGACGAGCTGGGACTGCCCAAGTCAAGGGAATGACAAGGAAGACGCCAGTGATGGGAGGGGCTCCAAAGAACCCACAAACGCACCCTGAAGAAATACAACTCGGGAGTGCCTATGCCAGCTCACTCCAGAACCTGTGGGGGAGGACCTCCCAGCCCACTCTCTCTCCTCTCTCCACTGCTCCAGCCCTGGTCCCAGCAACAGGGCAGTGGATGGAGCAAGAAACAGAAAAACCTACTATGACCTTCTTCCCACTCCAGGTTTCCAAGTTTGAATCAGATGCAAAACACTAAGACAGGGTTCATTTTAACTCGGATGAGTCTGGAGTTTTAATATTAGACTGGACTGGATTTCTTACATCTGAGACTGGCAAGAAAATGAAAGGGACTAGAAGGAGTCCACAGAGCACGTTTGATGCGGAATCTTGCTGAGCCCAATAAATCGCTTCCAACATGGTGCTTCCCGGGCTCTGTTCCGACTGCTGTCCTCACCCACGTTGTGCTGGGAGACCCCTCCGCCGTCAGGGTCCACCTATCACCTCTGCCCTGCTGGTTTCCCAATCCCCTTCTCCAGGTCGGACTCTCCCACTAGGCGGATGCGCTAGCCAACCATCAGCAGGCATCTCGCCTGGGGACGTCCTGTGCTGGCACCATCCTCTGGTCTGGGGACTACACCGCCATCCGCTTGGGTGCTCAGACCTGAAACCCTCATGCCATCAGCACCACTGTCTCCTCCACCCTCCCCTTCACTTTGCCTGTCTCCTGCTGGTTTTACCTCCTGAGCAGCCCTTCAGTCTGCCCTCTTCCCCCATGTTTAGAACCCATTTCAGGATAAAACGTAATGTCTGACCCGGTTCACAGTGCTCTTCACGGTCCAGCACCACCACCTTGTCCAGTGATTGTCCAGCCTCCCCCCCGCCCACTGCGCTCCTCATGCCCAGTCACACTGCAGGGGCCGTGATTTCTGCCCACAGCTCTCCCTTACAGCTCAGGCCCTGCACAGCTGTCATGTCCCTGGCCCCCTGCCCTCCCACTCACCCCATCCGTTACAGCAGCAGCTTTGCCTCCTCTGCCCCTGCCCCACCCCCCACCCCCAGCCCTTGTTTTCCCCAGCAGAGCCCCACCCCCATGCTGTCCGTGTCTAGTCATGGGTTTTCCTCTCCCCAGGTCTAGGGCAGCTCTGAGTGTCCTGGCAGGGGGCCAGCGTTGGTGAGGAGGCCGGAGAGGAGAGGGGTGGTCTGTTGGGAGTCTGGGGCAGGGAGTCAGACGTGCAGGTATCACAGGGTCTACAGTGCTTTCCTGGGAGGCGAGCACAGGTGTGTGAAACCAACGGTTAGCAGAGCCCGTGCAGGGGCAATGCAAGGGGAGAACGCCCTACACTTGGAGTCAGACAGCCTGTAAACAGGGGACCAAAAAGGAAAGGGCGGTGGAGGGGGGGGCGACCTGTGACTGCTGGGCTTCCATCTGAGAGGAAGGGTGTGCACAGGCGAGCGCAGTCAGTCAGCAAACACTCACTGGGCCTGCTCTGTGCCAGGCCGTGTGCCGGGTCTGGGCTGGCAGAGGGGCAGCCCCGACCTACCTGGAGGCACTCCTGGCCGGCGGGGGAGGAAGGTGCAGTGTGAGCAGAGGGAGCACAGGGGCTGAAGGGGCAAAGAGCGGCCCCCGTGGCTGCTGCCTTGTCACCATGAGAAATCCAGGGCAGACCCTGAGCATGCACTCCCCCTACCCCTGCCCCTGCCCTCTGGGACACCTGGGGTGGGCTTGTGCGGCCGCAGCCCCCCGCCCGGGACAGGACGGCTTTCCCCAGCAGGGTGTCGGTGGCAAGGGTTACCGGATGAGGTCCAGCAGGGCATCGGCTGAGCTCATGATGGGCTTCCCGCTCTGCTCCGTCGCCTCCTTCTGGGCCGCCCTGCCTGGGTGGATGATGGAGACCATGATGATGCCCACGATGACTGCCACAAAGGTGGTCCACAGGTAGTACGCCACAGTGAGAATGCCCAGGCGGCCGGAGGTCTTGGCATCCAGAGAGGCGAGGCCGGATATCAGGCTGGGAGGGCGATGTGGGTCACAGTCTGTGGGTGGGGCAGGCCCTGGGCTCACCCACCCTTGCTGCCCCCACCCCCGCCCCACACCCTCACAGTGCTCCAGGGGACATGCTGGCACGCAAACCCCCGCCCCCATAATCTCATCTGCGTGGCTCCTTCTAACCTCTCCTTCCCTTCTGCTCTTTCCCGCATGGCCAGGGTCAAGTCCTTCCCCACCACTGGGCCTTTCCCTGTGCCGTTGCCATTGTTTCATGTCCTCTGATCAGCTTCTATCACTCGCCAACTCCTACTCCCTTGGTAAGACTGAGCTCGGTGCCACCTCTTCGGTAAAATCTTTTTGGACTGCCTGTATCTCCCCCAGAGCAAGGAGCCCACCAGGGTTCCCACGGCCCCAGGCCTTTCCATCATGGCCCTGTTGTCACTATCATGTTTGTCCGTCTGTCTCTCCAACCAGACTCAGGACATGCGAGAAGAGGGACGGGTCTGACTCCTCTGTGGGTCCCTGGTGCCCAGCACAAGCGCTTGGTGCTTCCACCAGGTAGGTGGTTACTGCAGGCTTGCTGAATAAACTCATGAGTGAGAGAGTGAGTCAGTCAGAGCCCTGGGGTGGGAGTCGGCAACCTGGGTCCTAGTCCTAGCTCTGCCCACTGGCAAGCAGGTCACTCCCGCATCTTTGGACCTCAGGATGCCCATCTACAAAGTGGGGCCATGGTTAGATTTTCCCTGAGAGGTGTCACCCTTTGGCCATCTTGGGTTAGTACCCAGGCCCAGACTCCCCTCATGGGAGGCTGTGTCGAGGGGGCTTGTGGGTCTCTCGCCTCTTGGGTCTGCCCGCCCCCTGCTCACCCTGACCGGGACTCTCTGCCCACCAGTGCAGGTCAGCCTGGAGCTACTCTTCTCATGGCTGTGGGAGGGGGGAGGGCGGGTGGGAATGAGAGATTAGTTAAGGAGATGCATGCGTGGCTTTGCTGCCAAAAGGATGTTCCCCCAAGCCCTTTCATTCTTTCAGATAAAAGAAGTATTTGTCTGGTTTTAATCATGTAAACAAGAATGGATAATCCTGCCCCTTTCCCGCTCCTCCCGCTCCTCTTATCACTAGGCCACAGCCGGCAGCATCCAGCATCAGGTGGAGCACCGTAGCCTCTCCCAGCCCCAGGCTGCAGCTGCTGTCTGTGAGCAACCTGCTCTTCCTGCTCGCAGTAGCAAAGGCCCACTCTTCTGTGAAGACACAGTTTAATATTGTCCTCCTCCAGGAAGCCTTCCCTGACTACCAGGCAGGGTGAAGGCCCCTTCTTTTGGGCTCCCACAACCTCTGTGCTGGCCGTCTGTCCTAGGCCCGCTTTACTAAGTGGCTGACTGTTCCCGGAAGTGCCTCTAGGGCTGGGCCTAGTTCTGGTTCAAAGCTGGGTTCACAAAGCCAGGCATAGGATCCGACAGAATATAGCTTGGCAGCCACATGCTGAATCAAGAAGAGAATGAATGAGTGAATGAGTGAATGAATGAATGAAGAGTTAATAGTTACAATCTCTGTTCATTGCTGTTTGCCAAGATGCCATATGTTAGAGATGGGCTTAGGGTGGGTCTCAGACAGAAATCCTGAAGGGCTTATTATGAGATTATGTGGCCAGGGATAATGGGGGGCCGCTCTCAATCACTGTCCATGAGAGAGATCATCCCCAGGCCAGGCCCAGCATGTCAGCCCAGGCCAGCCTGTGCCCTGACCACAAATCCCCACAGCGAGGTCCCACTACTTCGGGCCACAGGGAAGCCATGGCCCCGAGAGAGGAGGACCTGCCCCAGGTCACACAGAGCACTGGTGGCCCCCTGGACCAGAACTCAGACTCCAACTCCAGGTCTGTCCTCCTTCATTCGTGCACATTCTATGCCATGCCCTGTGCCCACAGAAAGAAGTCAGAGTCAGTCCCCGAACTCAAGCAGCTCCTGCTCTGCTCGGGGGGTGGGGAAGGTGACAGACACAGACACTGGGGACACAAGTAGCCTCAAGTAACCAGTGGACAAGGTAGATGGTTACATCAGTACCATAAGGGAGTGGACCAGGTCATGCTATCTTTATGCAGAGGAGGGAGGGATTACTTCTAGCTTGCAGAGTTATGAAGGGTTCCTGGAAGAGGGGGCATTTGAGTGGGTTTTTGGAGGATGAGGAGGAGTTGGAGACGGGCAGACGTGCCAGGCAGTGGGACTGCAGAAGCCAACAGGGAGGCTGAGAGGAAGGCAGACGTGGGAACACCGCCCTGTTTGATGTGGTCAGAACTCCGGTCACATCTGAGGCCTGGTGGTGTGTGAGGCAGGAAAGACAGACTGAACTCAGGAGCGTGGTGGCCTTGAGTGCCAGGCCAAGGGAGACACGGGGCGGGGAGGGGTCCAGCACAGTTCACCTGGCAGGACTTGTTGGGTGACTGAGGAGGGAGAACTAAGAATTTCTTAGATGCGAGAATATGAGAGTAAAGTAAGCAAAGTATGCCAGGAGGATCACTGCTGTGGTACTTCTTAGAGCAAAAATCTGGGGCCTGCCTAAGAAACCGTGATGCCATTGCATGAACAGTAATGGCATAGTCAAGCAGGGGGGGCTCTAAGCCACCAGGAGAAGTGATGTGTCATCAGAAAGACGTTCCTGTTTGATGCCAAGTGGTGAAAGCAAGGTACAAGATAGTTTCCGGTTCTGTCTGGCGCCCTGCAGCTCCTGTGACGGAGACCCCTCTCCAGGTTTGTGTCCTGACAGACATACAGACACGCTTGAGGGGTTGTGCAGGAGAAAATCAGATTTCCGGAAGGGGCCAAGGGTCACCCTGAGGAGGAAGTCTCACATGGGGTGGTGCCAAGTCAGGGACAGACCTGGACGTGCGCTGGGAGGGAGCATAGGTTCTAGATGTAGCAAGAAGGGGCCCCTGACCCTGGGGCTCTGGAAGGGAGAGGGCCGCTAGATACAACGGAAAGAATTCCACCACCTAGGACTCCAGCAGCTCCACTCTGGAGCCTTTCCCTCTCCCCACAAAATGGAAAGGGTCTCCCTACTGGCTGAAGAGAGAGGTGACCAGCGGAGACGGGAGCAGGTGGGAGGGCGTTTCCAGCAGTAGCTGGCCGAGCAGCCCCTCCCCTCCCCAGGCTGGTGCCCTCTCCAGGGCTCAGTAATAACAACGGGGTTTCCAGGTTCTGCCTTCAGCTGATGGGGGCTCCTTGAGGTCCCAGACTTTTGGGCTAAACTGTTGTGTGACCTTTCTGAGACCCTAAAGCCAGGCAGGCTAGTTTGCAGGGAGTATTAGGTCACATGGACATGCATAGAAAAAAGCTCTAGAAAGTTTATTTATTTATTTTCAAGATTTTTAATTTATTTTTATTTTTAGAGAGAGGGGAAGGGAGGCAGAAAGAGAGGGAGAGAAACAACAATGTGTGGTTGCCTCTTGCACGCCCCACAACTGGGGACCTGGCCTGCAACCCAGGCATGTGCCCTGACTGGGAATCAAACTGAGACCCTTTGGTTCGCAGGCCCACGCTCAATCCACTGAGCCACACCAGCCAGGGCTTGAAAGTTTAACAGTAGCTGTTTTGGGGTGGTGGAATTATGGGTAATTTTTGTTTTGTTTTTAATGTTTTCCCACATTCTCTCTTATTTCTGGAATGAGCAGGTCTTGCTTGTCTGATTGATGGGAAACACGCGCTTGAGCACCTGGCAGCCACAGAAACCCTAATCTGTCTGGAGCCGAGCTGTCCCCACACACCTGCATAGCCACCTAACTCGACCCTTAATGTTCTGGGTCAGCGCTGCCCTGTTCAATGATGTGAGCCACATTTGTAATTTTACATCTTCTAGGGGGCAAGTTAAAAAAGAAACAGGTGAAATTCCTTTTTTGGTGAAGTTAATTTTAAGAATACTTTAACCCAGTCTATCCAAAATATTGTCATTTCAATGTGAAATCAATATAAAAATGTTTATTAAAATGTTTGTAAAACTAATTCAGGCTTTAAAATTTTAATTTAAATTAATTTTTTAAAAAGTTCATTCCTCAATACTAGCCACATTTCAAGGGTTCAATAATCATTTATGACTATTGACTGTTATTGGACTGTGAAGTTTGAGTTACAGATAAGAGGAATACAGCTTGGCAGGTGGAGATGATTAGACAAGCCACCCATCTGGTAAGTTACAGAGTCAAGACTGAAACAGGGGCTTCTGGTTTAGAATCCCCTGTGGGGCTTCCCCTCGCACACTGCCTCTCTGTGGTAGGGATTAGGTTTAACTCCTGTGGAAGAAAAAGGTCTTCCACTTTTGGCTGACCATGATTGTGATGTGACTTAGTCCATGTAATGCCTCCAGTTCAACTCTCAGAGTTCATGACCTGTCCCATGCAACAGCCCTCAGATTTGTGGTGGTGAGCTCCCCACCTTTGGAGGTACCAAGCGAAGCCTGAATGACCACCTTGTTGGGATGCTAGATCAAGGCTTCTAGATTGAGTGGGTGGTTCCATGAAGATGACCTCAAATGTCCCTTCTGGCTCTGTGCTTTATGGTGAAGAAAGAACAGATAATCTTGTCCCTTTAACTCCCAGCAATGGCTAGGTGCTCCTGGGAGCCCCCAAATCCTCCAGGGACCTGGGGAAGAGCCTCGGGAAGCCCAGAGGTCTGGGCTCCCACCCAAGCCATCTGGCCACCACCCAGAGTCCAGAGGTTGGGGTTCAAGAGATTGCGGTGACTGGAGAGTCGGCTGGGTTCCAGGGCGCAGCCTGTTTCAATCTGGTAATTGCTCCACTGGCAGGGTGGGGGAAGGGAGCCACAGCTGGCGGGCTCCTCATGGAGGGAGGAAAGGCTGCTTACTGGCTCACACCTGGTTCTCGCAGCAACCCCTGAAGTGAGTACCGTGACACCGCCTACCACCTGGAGGTGCCACTACTCACACACTTCACTTCGGAGGGCAGACAGGCTACTCAGCCTGCCGGGCATGCCTCCCCATCTGAAGTCCTTAGGAACTGCCCTCCCCCTTCGCGGCCTCGGGTCCCTCCCCTCCTCCTCACGATCCCACACCCCAGTTTCCCCACTACTCCTTGCACCACCTTTGTACTGGCCTCTCCTTCAGCCTGGACCTCTCTCTCTCCCACTCCCCACACACCTTCTCAAGTTTCTTTTTTTTTCTCTCTTTATTTTTAAATTTTTTAATTTTATTTTATTTTAATCTTTGTTCAAGTAACCTTCTCAAGTTCTACTTGTCCTTTCCAAAATCAGTCTAGACATCACTTCCTCCAGGAAGCCTTCCCTGACAGCCATCTCACCCTCCTCCCCAGGGCACCCTGTACTTCCCAGGTTGTTAGGAGGCACTGTGCCCTGCATCCCTGAGGCCCAGTGCTGGCACACCGCAGGCTGGCAGGAAAGAGTGTGAGTGAAGCTGCGAAGGACCCAGTCCGCTTGCCCTGCCTCCCTGCTTCCCATTCTGCCCTCTCCTGCTGCTGCTACTCGGTTCTCACGTCTCCACTCGGGTAACCACTCGGGCACCCACTCGGGCACCACCTCCCTATGGAGCCCACCAGGCTGCACTAGACATCTCCTCTGAGATCCTGCCTGCGTCCCTCACTGCCTGGGAGCCCTTGGGCATGCTCCTGAGCCTCTGTGTGCCTCAGTTTCCACTGGGGGATAACATGGGGACAGGGATGGTTTCTTTGAAGGTTAACCTAGGTTTAGAATAGTGCCTGGTATGTAATAACTATTTGATACATTCTAATCATTAGCATTCACTGTCCCGTGGCCACCTGCCCCACAGACTGTGGGTCCCTCCAGCGAAGGGCTGGCTCTGGCTCCGTAGAGCCCAGGGCCTGCCCTAGCCTGAGTGTGGGTCTGTGGAAGCGTGTGATGTTCAGCCAGGGGAGAAGTCTAGACTAGATTGTTAAAACGACATTTGTGAGCTCAGATGCCTGGAAACAAGTCACCTGGACTAGCTTTGTGTCCTTGACAGGTTTAGGGAACGCCCCTGGCATTGTGTGTCTGTGTGACATTGAGGCAGTTGGCATCAGAACTTTGGGGAACAGCCTGGAGCTTTTGGGAATGACCATCACAGGCCCTGCCCTGGCCTGAGTCGAGGGGACCTCCAGGGTCTCTGGACTGTACTTCCAGACTCTGCCTTCAGTCCTCTCCTTCCCGGTTGTTTTTATCAATGGCTTGGCCGAGGCCTCTGACAGCATGTGGATCAGATTTGTTGAGGACAGGAAGCCGGGAGGAACAGCTAATGTGCTGGATGAGGGAATGGGACTAAGCAGACCCCAGCAAGCTGGGACCGTGGGCCAATTCTGACATGGTGGAGCTGAGCGTGGACACGTGTTGGGCCGTACTTGGCTTCAATAGCTCGGACAGCACAGACCCTGGGGTGGAAGGGAGCGGGGGAGGCTGAGCCTCAGCAGCAGCACGAGGGAAGGGGCCCCTGGGAGGGTGTTTGCTTCCACTTCAGTGAGTCAGCTGGGGCTGGGGCCGCAGGAGAACCGGTGGGCCCTCAGCCTGCGGGGCCAGAAGCCTGGGGAGCTTGTCGAGGAGAACATGGACCTGCTTTGACGCTGAGACCCACCGGGAAAGGGACAGGGGAGGGAGGCGTGTGTCCCAGAGGGCAGCTGGGGTAGGTGGCAGGTGACAGCGATGCAGGCCTGGAGGAGGTGCTGGAGGGGCAGGGCTGGGGGCCCTGGGGCAGAGCAGACCTGGGGACACTGGGATGGATGAGGAAAGCCAATCACTTCCCAACAAACAGAGCCATCCCTCCCTGAAAGGGGCCACCTTGAAAAGTAGTGAACTCCTAGTCACTGAAGTGTGCAAGCAACTTGCTAAAGTCACACAGTGAGTAAGTAGATTTGAACACTGGCTACTAGCTTGACAACATCTATACTCACAACATCCCAGCTCCGGGGCGTTAGAGACAGGAGGGAGCTCCCAGCCAAGGGAGCTCAGGCTCAAGTCCTCAGGCTCTGGCCTCGGCTGACCCAGTCAGGGAGGCTCTCCCAAGTGGGCCTCTGGGAGGCAGCTGCAGGGACTCCGCCCGACCGGCAACCAGAGGGAGGCGGCGGGGTCTGTGGGAGCCCCCTCGGCTCTCAGAAGCTTTGTGGCTTGCTTCCCCCCCCCCCCCCGGAGCAGATGACAGGCCCCGCAGCTGCCGGCAAGTGCAGCTGCAAGTGCCACATTAGTGCGGAATTACGCTCCCCAGATGGCTCTGCCACACTTCCACCCTCAGGCCGGCTCCTTCTGAGCCACGGGGCAGGGTGCCCAGCCTCCCACATGGCTAAAGTCTGGGTTATCGGGTCCCAGCTCCCCCATGTCAAAGGTAGAAGATCCTCTACTGCCTCCCTTTGCTCATCTCAGAGGACAGAGAAGTCACTGCCTCCACTGTGGGCTAGTTCTGCTTATGAAAAAGTCCTTCCTGGGGCCAGAATGGGCCCTGCCTCCTGGGAAGAGAATTGACCCCACTGGGCCCAGCCCTGCCCTCTAGAGCCACACAGGCCCAACCTCTTTGGTTTCACCATAGATTCCAGGGCAGGGGAGATAGGGAGGGAGTGCCCGGCTCAGAAGCCTGGAGCGGGGGAGGGGCAGTGCTTGCCTGGGGCTTACAAATGATCAGCTTGCACTGGATCAAAAGGAAGAGCTGGAGGAACCACAGCTGCAGCCCTCAGAGAGCTCAGAACAGCCTGACCATCAACCACCTCCAACACTTTCCACTGGGAAGGCTGCACTCTGTTCTGAGGGTGATAAGGCCAAGTCCAGTTCCCACCTCCCTGTGAGCCAAAGCCCTTTCTTTCCCCGGAGGTGAAGAGTGCCAGGTGGGAGGGAGCCAGATTGTCCTTGCAGACTGTCCCCTGTACCATTGGGAACAACTTCCTTGGGGTGTCTGTCGTGGCTGGTTATGTGAGTGCCAACATGTGGTTAGGAGCCCAGCTCTTTTGGGAAGGAAAGACCCCACCCAGAGCCTCTGGGAACGTAGGTCCCCTGTCTCCTCCTGTACCAGCTGGGTTCCTGGTGTCTACACCCCCAAGGCTCTGGCTGGGCCAACCCAAGTGAGGATGCTTACCCCAGGTCAAGTGAGTGCCCCCGCCCCAGGGCAGGTCTTGCAGTTCTCCACAGGGAAGCTTTTGGAAACCTCACCCACCTCCCCAGACGCAGCTGTGCTCCCAGCCCACCCCGTGATGAACATTTGCTCAGGGCTGTGGGAGATGGGGCTCTGGAACTGGGTGAGGACGGGTTTGCGGTCCTCAGGGAGCTCTGTCCAGTGGGTTTAAAGGTCTGCAGCTGGGCAACACGAAGTCCTGGGTCGTGGCTGGAGCTGAGAGAGGCCAGGGCCGGGGTGTTGCCCAGCCCAGGAATCAGGCTGGCCTCCCCGAGGAACTGACTGCCGAGTGGACCCCTGAAGGGTGAGTAGGAGCTCTCTATCAGGCAGGGGGAAAGAGCAGGGGAGTCTGTGACCAGTGATAAACCCTGGGAGTTTTTTGGAGTCACCAGGCTAATGACCTGACCCCACCCGTAGCCCCCAGCTGGATGAGTAAGGCGGTCAGCTGACTGGGCAGGAAGGCCAAAGACAGATCCCAGGACTCCTGTCAGAGAGGTCAGCAGGGTTCTTCGAAGAAGAGTTGCCCGTGGCCTGAGGGGCAGAGTCCAGGGAGCTCAGGCTGCCCATGCCCTGCCTCCCTCCCACTCACCGCTGGTGCTGGGCAGCCCCAGGCAGCTGCCCCCTGCACTCTGGCTCCCGGACCAGGCTTTGACGGCTGCTTGGCCCAGGATCCTCTCCAATAAGTTAGGACGTGGGTGTTTGGGAGTTTTCTGCCAAACTGGAGTTCCTCAGGAAGGGGGAGAAGGGAGTGTTGGGTTTCTTTGGCCAAACATGATTTCCTGATTCTAAGAAAAATCAGTTTAACATTCTTATAAGAAATAGGAAAACAATACATACACAGGAACACACACACACACATATGCATGCACACCATACACACGTGAAAGAGATACCACACATTCACACATAAACACACCCAGGAACTTGGATTTCTTTGTTAAGATACGGAGCTTACAAAACACTGCCATGTTCAGCCTCAGTGAATCACAGACACATGGATTCGGTTTTCCTTGAGTGACGCCTGGTTTCAGAAAGCGAAGAATGAGGGAAAGGAGGGTTTGGCAAAAAGTGAGTGGAGAATTGGAGGCCCTCGCTGGGTCCAGATGCTAATTTGACCCGCCCCTGGTTCCGTGCGTCCCTCTAGTCTGAGGATGTGTGAAAGCAAGTCTCAGCTGACTTCCCAGCATCAGAAGCACACTCTGGCCTCAGTGGGGCTGCACGTGTGAAAGCAAGTCTCAGCTGACTTCCTGGGGTCAGAAGCACACTCTGGCCTTAGTGGGGCTGCATGGGTCACACATGCATGCATGCGCACATACACACACACACACACACACAAGCACCTGCTGGGAACTGTAAATTTGCAGATGGCATTGTGTTTGGCTTATAGCTAAGGCTAAGGGTGTGGTAAATAACAGAACTTGAGGTAAATCCAGGCTTCTGGGGCACAGTGATGCCCTGACAGCATATCCAGCGGCATTCTAGGTGTCTGGTGAAGAAGGCAAAAGGGCTTTGCAAACTCTGCCCCAGCCCCAAGTGGGAGAGTAAAACAGAATTATTATGAAGATGAGGGTGCAGCGTTACAATTCTTACAACATCTGTTAAATGAAAAAGAAAAAAGAAGCAGATAGACATGTGTTTGCAGAAGAAATAGTAAGTATCTTCCAAGAACTTAAAGGAACAACCTTGGCTGGCATAGCTCAGTGGACTGAGCACAGGCTATGAACCAAAGGGTCTCTGGTTCGATTCCTAGTTGGGGCACATGCCTGAGTTGCAGGCGGGGTCCCTAGTAGGGGGTGCACAAGAGGCAACCACACATTGATGTTTCTCTCCCTCCCTTTCCCTTCCTTCCCCTCTGTCTAAAATTAAATAATATTTATTTTTAAAGGAACAGAAAGTTGCCAATACTCTTTGGATTAAACTATAAATTAAAAGCAAAAGGGACCAGAGTAGTAACAAGTGATATTACTAAGAAAAATGGCAAAGGAAGGCTCTCAGGCCCAAAGGCTTGACTTCTCTAGTGAAAGAAGGGGTAATTAGCATGGGACCAGTCAGCGGCGGAGCACAGAGAAGACAGCCGAGAGAGGCAAACCAGTCAGCACCCATCCAAGCACCACCCATGAGAGAGGGGTCCAAGTTCAAGGATGTGACGACACTATTGTAGGTCCTAACCATTAGACTGTTAGCTCTGATGCAATAGAGGCAGAATTTTCTACATTTCACCTGAGGATCCTGTGTTCATGAGCAGAGACAGTGGGCTTCGTGCAGCGGATTTTGTTTTTGGAAGAATTTTTCAGATGGCAAAGGTAAGGTAAGAAGGCTCACACTGTCCAAGGAAAGGGAGAGACTTTCGTGCTTTAGTGCCCCTTCCTGAGAACTGAAGATCTGCAGAGTTATGGAAATGGCTCCAATTTGCACAAGAGGCTCAGGGGCCTTCTGAGAAAAAGAGACTAAAATCCCAACCCTTGCACCCTCTGGTTTGAAGTTAGGGTCCAGGTATATTTAGGGGGCTCGTGACTGAAGTCTGTTGGCACGAAAGGCCCCTGGGGCTAACCTACGGGAGAAAAAGGGACTTAGGGTTGAGCCCCAGGGAACTAAGCTCAGGACAGGACTAAGTTGCTTGGAGGAACAATGATGGAGCACTTGGGGGGGGGGTGGCCCAGCAGCCCCAGTGGGGCATCCCCATGCTCTGAGCAGGAGTGTGCACCTGCGGGGGGCGGTGCACAGGCTTGAACCAGGCCACGCAGCACCCGTGTTCAACAGTGACACCACTGGAAGGCACCACAGCAACAGGGCTGGTGGCAGGATGTTCTCGTCTGTGTATCTACCTGGCATGAAGCTTTCACTGGATGAAGAAAGCTGGCCTTGGCCTGTGGGGTGCAGGCCCAAGGGGAGGGCACCGGGACCCCTGCTTGTGCAGAGGAGCGGGAGCGTACCCAGCATATTCCATTCCCAGGTCAGCACGTCAGGCAAAAACCGAGCATAATTAAATTTGCCCCTGAAGATCTCTTAACTTGATCATTAAGTTCAGGGGAAATAGTTCCATAGCAGTCACGCAAGTCACTTTTCTCCCAGTTTTGGAGTGGACTGTTGTTTCTTTAGATGAACACCAGTCGAAGCAGCCAGCATACACTCAGAGGCCATGATGGCGAAAAACAAAACCCCAGAGAACCCTCTTTCATGCTTGGAATCACAGCGGCTGCAGGGAAATGCACTGTGAGCAGGAACTGGGCTGGCTTAGTGCCAAGCAGACCCGCCTCCCACGGCTCAGCTCACTCAGGCGCATCACTTTGCACAGAAGCACTCCTGCCTCCTTTAAATGTTTTTTTTTTCTCTTTTCACAGCACACGTAATTGATGCCACTTAAGTTAAATACAGTGAGGCTCTACCAGATGGGACCCCGAAAGTCAACTGAAAATGGCAAACCGGGAGTCACATTGGTTGTACCAGTAAGCACGTTTTTCTGCCAGCAAACAGATGTGCCCAGTGGGCTCCTTGAGTGGTGATCTCCCGGGCAGAGACGTCCTGGCCCGAGGCTGTGTGCACCTGTCCTCCTGGCAGCAGATTTATCTCTGGGTGAATTCATTGGCATCTGGTTGATTTGGTCTCCTCTCATCAGTGTCAGAGGACGGGCCTGACCGGCTCAGGGGCTCAGACAAGGAGCTTCTGAGCCAGTTGGCAAAAGGTCACACCCTGGGCCTGGCGAATGTGTCAGTAAGAATGGTAAACACAAACGCAGGAAAACCGGTAACGGTGGCAGAGTTGGGTCGTGTGACGATAGGAGGGCCCTCCCCACCCCCATTGTTTTCCAAAATGTTTTCAGTGTGCTTATATAATTTTTTAAAGCACAAAACATCTTTAAAAGATAACTCCTAACATCCTCAGTTTAAATGCTAGTCATGAAACTTCCCTGAATTCTGCTGCAACGGCCCTTCCACGGCTCTTCAGTCACCTAATAAGCATTTATTAGGTACCTACTATGTACCAGACCTTGTGATATTCATGTGAAAAAGAAAAATTCATATTCTTCAGAACCTTTTTATGGGAAGGGAGTTCTCCTTATTCACAAGAAACTCCTTGACGAGCCACTTGGACCAGAAGCTGAGTCCCACCTCCACTCCACCCCACCCCACTCCAGGAACAGGGCATGAGTGGAGGTGACTTTTGAAAGACAAAGAGGACAGGATTTCTGGTTGTTTTGGAATAGAGGTAGCAAGAAGGAAGGTTCAGGGAGAGACAGAAAGGTGGACATACTCTAAGGTGACCCCCAACAGTCCAAGCCCTGTGCGACCCCCTCCCCAAGCACGAGGGCCACCAGTGACTGGCTTCTAACAGCACGGGGCAAAGGTGGTGGTGGTGGGGCGCCCTATGCTTATGTTCTGTGAGACCCTGTCCTCGATGACTGGAGAGGGAGGGCTCCTATTCCCGGCCTTGATGAAGCAAAGAGCCGAGTTGGGGACTATCTGTGGAGAGGGCAGGAGGTAGGACCTGAGGTGGCTTCTAGCCGATAGCCATTAAGAAGCTGGGCCCTCAGACACACAGACAGACAGACACAAGGAAATGACTTCCTCCTGGCCAAGCCTTCAGATGAGAACACAGCCCAGCTGACACTGACACTTGATTGCAGCCCTGTGAGATGCAGCCCTGTGAGATGCCGCCCCTACCCACCCCCACCAAAGAAGAGAATCCCACCAAGCCCTGCTGTGGAGACTGGTAGATAATGAGTGGATGTTGTGTTAGGTCCCCGAGTTTGTGGTAATTTGTCAGCCAGCATAGACACCTCATGTACAGAGAGGGAAAGAGAACTGAGAGGTGGCTGAAGGGCTTACACTCTTCAATGTGACCCTTGCCTGTGTTTTTGATTCCAGCTGTCAGTGAAGCTGCAAAACTTATGAGCCTCTTGAAGGAGGGGCGTGCAGGAGGGCGGGAAGCTGGCGAAGGCCGTGCCTCATGGCTCGCTGTGGGGTTGTGAGGGCCGAGAAAGCCAGAGACAGTGAGCGCTGGGAGTTCGTGGTAAACGAGGGGCTGCTTCAGTCAGGGCGCAGGGAAGGGCTCTGGGCCGAGGTGACGGCACGCTTTGTGCCGACGCACGGGCTGCCATGAACACAGACGTGCAGGACTCACGTAGGTTTGTGTCAGTGTGGAGGATGCACCCAAGTGTGCCTGAGTCAAGGCAGACTTTCCAGAGGAAGTGACAAGCTGGGGTGCTGAGTAAAAGCATAAGGAAGGAGGAGGTCACCCAAAGGGACTTCCTGCTGAGAGCAGAAGCAGAGGGAAAGGGTTTTGTGAAACATCTCATCTGGGCCTTGGAGAAGCCTGGCAAAGCTTTAATAAGTTAGAAAACCATGTGATATCCACAGTGTATCAGGAGCCACGCTGGGTGTTTTGAGTACATTATCTTATTTCCTTCTCAGAAAAACCCAGTAAGGAAGGGAGGTCTTCTTCCCATTTTACAGACCGCGGCTCAGATGCTAAGAGACTTGGTTAAGTTCACATCTCTAGTGAGTGACCCCAAAGTTCCCATTCTTTCCCTGGAGCCTCTCGCAGATTCTCAGCACCCCAACCTGTGCTGTCTGCTCACCGCCCTCACTGAGACTTACGAAGCCACAGCCGGCCAGGGGTAGGTTGTTACCAGCTGGGCGGTGGCATGCCTGGCTGAGGAGGGGCTTGGAAGAGCTGCTGGCTTGCAGTGGATTGTAGAGAAAAGTGCTGGAAGGTGCCAGACTGTGGGAAGAGTGACTAAATTGGGCTCCAACCCAGGCCAGCTGGCCCCACCACCCTCCCTCTGGGCCTCCTTTCTCTGGAACAAAGTGTCTCTGTGACTATCTCCCTGCCAAATAGTGAGACCCTCCAAGGCAGGCACAGGGTCCTTTCAGCCCTTGCATCAACATCTGCCATTGCTGCCCATACTTCTTTACATCTCTCTCTTTCTCTTTGCCTGTCCATTAGACTTCCTTCTCCTGCAAAAATCTGTTACACAGACCAGCGGGTAGAGGTTAGTGTGGATGGCAAAGGGAAGGTGGACCTGACTCTGCAGCATCTCACATAAAAACACAGCGATGCACGTGGAGGATCGTGGTGACTGGTCCTGCCCCTTGGCTGGAGCACGTGTTTAGCACCAGAGTGGCTAGTCCAGGTAGGAATACTGGTGAATTTCCATGTCACTACTCTACCAAAAGAGGTGTCAGTACCCCATAGTACAGTATGCCAGCTGTGACTGCAAAGTCGTTTAACTGATGAAACTGAGCACATCCAGGGTGGCATCTGCATAGACAGTGGGGAGAGGTCAGCATCAGTGTGTGTTAATAAATGAAGAGCTGGGAGGATTTGTCAGACGGGAACTTGAGCTAGGTCTTGAACACAGAGTGGGACTTAATTCAGAGGAGAAGAAGGCATTTGTGGAAGGGGGTGGGGGAACAGCACAGGCAAAAGCGTGGAAAGTAGAAAAGCTTGTGGCATGCTTAGGGACTAACCAGTGACCAGCCTGCTTCCAGGAACTTGGCATAGGAAAGGGGTGGCAGGTTCTCCTGGAAAAGAGCTCAGAGCATTTGGAGGCGAGTGCCAGGATTTGGGGCCCAGACTCACAGGTTATTGGAACTAGAAGCAAATGTGCATCCTCTCTCTGCCTTGGAGCAATCGCACTGCAGTGAGCCCGTGTCTCCTGCAGCTCCGCTTGGACAGGGTGGGGACTGAAGGGCAGCAGCTCTCACACCAGGCTCTGTAGCTCCAGCCAGAAGGCCTGATCCCAAGACATTGGGGCTTTGGGGTTTTCTTTACCATTAGAACACTTGTGGGACTTTTAAAACAAACACCTGTGTGGGCCCCTCTGGGGTCTGGTTCCATAAGCCCAGCACGAGGCCCGACATCTGAATTTTCAAAGCCGCTTCAGTGATTTTGCTCAGCCCTGAGTGACAGTCCCCACACCAGGGTGGTGGTTCCTCAGGACCAGGACGCCCCACCTGGGCTGGCTGGAGCAGGAGTCCTGGGCACTGCGGGCAGTGCATGGACGGATGAGGGATGGACAGATGGACTATGGGCCAGGTGAAGGAAAAGCAAGCAGACTTCAAGGACACAGGGGGATTGGTGCTCAAAAATGTGTCATTTTTTTCATGCAAGAAGGTTTAACTCTCCCTTAGTAGGAAAATTTCAAAGCACTGCCTTTTTTCAATGACACGGTTGCTCTGCACCAGCCCAGACTGTGTAATAAACAAACTAAATGTATGAACACACACTGGCTTTTTCTCAAGTTAATACCACATTCCACTTCCAGCCAAGAGAAAGTGCTTCGGTCGGGCGGAGAGACATCAGGCCTCTGAGCGCCCGGGCTTGGACAGCTGAACGGGCCCTTAGTCACTAGGTAAACTGGACCCATCGCGCCCAGAGCCAGGAGTGCCTTAGCCAAGGCCATGTGATAATCGCAGTGCAAGCAGATCCAGGACCCAGACATCTGACCCTCTGACTTCAGGAAGTCTTTTAAGGCAAACAGCTTGCCCCCGGCCACGCAGCCAGAAAACAGCAGGGCCAGGGCGGGAGCCCAATTCTGTCCGGCTCCACCTTCCTCTCGAGGGGGTAAGAGGCGGTCAGGATGGTCAACAGTCAAGGGTGGTGGAGCTGCCTAATGAGAGTCCTGTGCTTTACTTTGCAATAAAACTGGGAAGAAGGGGGACAACAGTCCTGTGCTTCCTGCATTAACTTATTTAGCTATCACGTAACTGTCCCTTTTCTTTCTCAGCGGCCTCCCTCACAGCCTGTGAGCTCCTCAGGGACGGAGCCTCATTCAGCTCTGTATCTGCAGTGCCCAGTACGGGGCCAAGAACCCAGAAAGCTCAATGCACGACTGTTGAATTCATTCATGAACTCACCTGACAAGTATTAATGAGTACCTACTGTGTGCCAGGCATTTGGCTAGGTCCAGAGTGATACCTTGACAGAATGTTGTCTTTACCTTTCCAGAGTTTATGGTCCAGGGGAAGATACAGAAACCAGTCAACAACTGACTATATATAAAAGAACAATGGATAGTAGGTGTTGTGTGGGGAGATCAGGGAAGATCTATACTGGGGAGTGTTGGGCATATAGGTGGGATATTAAAGCCATAAGGACAGATTAGAAAAAGCCTAAGACATTGCAACACTTCGAGGTCGAATAGAAGGAGAGAAACAGACGGGGGCGGGGGGCAGAGAACAAGCGAAGAGCCAGGGAAGTGGCTCTTCCTGAAACACTCTCTCCTGCAGAAGAGCCAGGGAAAGTGGTTCCCTCCTGAAACACTCTCTGCCCGGGCCTCAGCAGAGAGTCGGTCGGGAGGCGAAGAGTGATCAGGGGCTGTGTCAGGTGTGCCGGTCGCTGTGGAGAGGTCAGGCAGAGCAAGAACGGAGAGTGGCCTTGGATTTAGCAACACAGAGGCCACCGGTAACTTTGACAGATTCACTGACTCAGTCAACGACTCAGAAGGTGTGTAGAGATGCGACAACAAGCAGAGAGGTCTGAGAAGTCAGAGAAAGCTTCTGCAGGGAGGTGGCGTTTCAGCAGAGCTGACTCCTGAGAGACCTAAGTGCTGAACTGCGCTGACAAGGCCTCCCTGGGAAGAGCAGAAAAGTGCCACTGATTGGCCTCAGGGCCTGGGGAGCAAGAGGAGCTGTCTGATTCCTCAGTAAGGGAGGCTGATGACCCTGCCGCAGGAGACAGAGCCCACTACACCCCTCAGGACTCGGAGGCTTGTCTGCTTCCCTCTCTGCAGAGAAGTCCTGGGAAGTGAGGATTCCAGACCCATGGCCTCAGAGCAAAGGGCCCTTAGACACCATCTGGAGCAGCCAGCGCACTGCACATTTGGAAAAGGGGCAGGGTCCTGCCCAAGGCCACGCAGCACATTGGTGATAGGGACCACGTGCTCTCCAGTGACTTCCTGCAGCCCTTGATCTAGTGGGTGAAGCCTGAATTCTCTAGCCTGACATTCAAGGTCTTTCAGGACTGAGCGAGAGGCCCTGGTCCGGCTTCATCTCCCACCCTCCCTCCCTCACACCCTGAGATCCAGCCCCTGAACACGCAGTGCACACAGATACATAGCCTCATATAGTCCTCACAATAAGCCTTGGGAGTAGGTGTGATATTTCAGTTTACAGATGGGGAAACTGAGGCTCAGAGAAGTTTGATGACCTGTCCGAGGGTACCCAGCCAGCACCGTACACAGCTGAGCCAGGATGTCATCTCATGAGTGTCTCCAAAGTCATCTTTCCCCCACACGCTGCTGTGTTCACCGTGAAGAGCCCCTGAACCCCCAGTCTGGAGCTACCCTGAAGTCAGACTCACCCCATGACTGAAATAGCTGGTGCCACGAACGGCTCAGTCCCCAGCAGCCCACGCCCCATCCTTTGGCCCACACGGGCCCCACGATCACACTGCTCCCAGGCCCACAGGGGCAGCCTGGCCGCCCACAGCAGGAGCAGGACCCCAACGGAACCTGTAGGAATCCTCTCCCCTCCCCGCCCCAGGCTTCCCAGCCAGCACCCTGCCCCTCACCTGGAGACCACCAGCGGTAGGATTAGCATCTTCAACATCCTCATCAAGAGCTCTCCAGGAAACTGGAAGTAACTAATTTCCTGAAAACACACCAAGAACCCAGGTTATAGCAGGCAGTGCAGACTTCGCAGCTGCTCAGGTCTTGACCTTTAAGGCACTATTTTACACGCACTGTCTTGTCCAGCCCATGGGCGGCAGAGTAGTGGAGAGAGCACAGGTTTGGGAGCCAGACTTCTCCACGCCCCTGTAACTAGCCGTGTGGCCTCAAAGCAAGCTACTCAACCTCTCTGAGTTCTTCTCATCTGTAACGTGAGGGTAGTAACCACTTCACAGGATCATTGGGAGGCTTAAATGAGAGGATGGCCACGAAGCACTGGGCAGAGGGCCTGGAGGAGAGTAAACGGTCAGTATCGCAGTAAATAGCAGGGGCCCTTCCCCACCCCTCACCTCTGTACCATTCACAGCCCGTTGCCGTGTGAGTCTGTCCCATGCGGCAGACGGAAGAGGCACGAAGGCAGGGCTGCATGCTGGTCACACATTCATTTGGCACATACTGTGCTGGGCATCCCACTGGCTACCCCAAAATGCATTAGGCATGGTTTTGGCCCTGAATGTTCTCTGTCTAGTTCATAAGGAGGCTGACTTTTGACAGACCGTGGCATTCCAGAGTCAGTTTCTTCTTTGTTGGGTCCATTGTGTGCCCCCAGAAAGCCCCTCACAGCAGGTCTCACATTTAAAATGCCGAAAGAGAATCGGATTGGGTTGGTGAGATGCCACTCAGTATAGAGTTCCTACTGGACAGAGTTCTTAGGTTGGGCTTGCTCATGGGATGCTGGTTCCAGCCTGCCCCTGGGGCTTGGATTAGGGCTGTAAATTCTTGCCCAATCAGCTATCTCCAGAGGCACCCGTCACATGACCAGATGCTGACATCCAAACCAGAACAGGCTCCTAAGCCTAGTAAAATTTGAATTTCAGATAAACAACAAATATTTGTTCTTTACGTATACTAAAAATTATTTGTTGTTTATCTGAAATTCAAATGGAACTGGGTGTGCTGTTTTAAAATTTCATTTAGTTCAGTTTTGCTATTTCTGGCAAGCCTTGTTTGAGGCCTCTTTCATCAGGGAGTCAGGCTATGGGAAAGGCTGGTACATGGCCTTGCAAACACCATCCAAGTTGAGGTTTTGTGCTGGCAACTATTTTTTTCCAAACCAAAGCCAAACATAACACTTGGTTAATGGTCTGATGATTTGAAAAGCTCCAAAACGTAGAATTTTGGTGCCATGGAGGGCTTTTGAAAGATGTTTTAGTCTCGCTGACTCACTTTGTAGATGAGGAAGCTGAGCCCGAGAGGGAGGTGACTGCCCCACTGAGCGAGCGAGCAACAGAAAGGCCTGGAGATCAGCCTCCTGGGCCTGTTCTGCCCCCATTCCCGATGCCCCAGAAATCCTGCTTTTAAAAATATGCCGATCATGGCTATGTGTTTTTAATTAATTTCACCCCCTGTGTGTAATCTTTAATTTAAATAGCACTATATTTTGAAAACAGCCCCTTCTTCGCCCACCTCTGTCCCGACCCCGACTTCCCTTGTGTTCCTTTGGCTGTTTTCCTTAGAACTGTTATTTCTGAATAATATGGTTATAATACTATTTTTTAGGTGTACCTTTTTGACAAAACTATTCACTTCCCTTTCTGACATCTGCCATGACAGCCAAAGTCTTAGTTCCTATTCCCCTTTTCCTCCTACCATTTCACCATTATATCAGTTTTTGGTTAAATTAACCATCGATGTCAGGGTGGGCGGGGTAGGACGAAATGGCGGCTGAACTACAACCCGGAAAAGACGGCTGACGTCAAACCAGGGCGCGAGGAGAGCCACCAATGATACGTTGCCGCTTTGTTCAAAGGGGACCAATCCCCAGCCCCCAGGAAGAGAGTCAACCAAGTTAATGGGATTTGTCTCCACAAGAGGGGAAAAGGTGGGTGGCTCTGTAAATGCCTACCCCGCCGTAAGGGTGTCTCAGGAGAGGAAGTACAGGCAGTGTGTGACCCGGCGGAGAAGGTGGGTTCAACAGAGCTTTGGGTTTCATTGCGTGAGAATTGAAATGTTGAAGAATGATTTTCCCCCTTTCATGGTCAGAAGAATGGATTTAATATTTTATATTTCATATGCATCAAAACAAGATCACAGTCCTTCCACCTTGTAAAGCAAGAAAATTTTATTTATGATGTGTGCAGTTCACCTACCCTGCCTCAAAAGAAGAAAGGTTAAATAATTATGTTTTTTTCTTTTAGAAAATATCATTTGGGGCAATCATTGACCCCATTTTTTGTTGTTCTCATTCCTGTGGAAGTTGTACATGTTTTGTTCTTGGATGCTCATTAGGACTTTTTAAAACACATAAAAGTAATTTGGATGTAATTTCTCAAATAAATAAATAGGCTTAACGAGAGTATTTTCTATACACTCAGGCATATCAGTTGCTTTTATGCCCCCTGGGGCCTCAGTCCAAGCGCTCTCCATCTTCCCGCCCCACTTCCGACAGACTGCTCTCCAGGCCCCGGGGTTGTCCTGGGCCTCTTCTTTGCTGTCTTTTTGGGACTTCCTCCTGTCTGGAACCTCCTCTTCCCTGAACCCCTTGTCTCACTTCCTTGTTTTGCTGGAACATCTCCTTTGGTAGCTTCCTCAGTAGGAATGAGTGGGAGAGAAACTTCTGAGTCCTACGTGAGAAAAAATGCCTTTATTCTACCTTTACCTCTGATACTAGTCTGGCCAGATATAAGATTCTTAGTTTAGAAGAATTTCCCCTCCGAAGAGACTTGACTTGGGGTGGTAAACACACAATAACAATATACAGATGGTGTAGTATAGAATTGTACACCTGAAACCTGTATAATTTTATTAAGCAATGTCACCCCAATAAATTTAGTATAAATGAATGAATGAATGAATGAATAAATAAAGAAATAAATAAAATGATCTCCCCTCTGAATTTTAAAGGCACTTACCCTTTGTCTTCTGGATTCCAGGGTTGCTTAAGGTGTTTTGAGCTACTCTTACTAACTAGTCATTACACGACGAGATTTGTTTTACTCCCTCAGAACCATTTAAGGATCATCCATTTCTCTCCAATTTTCTGTAATTTGCATGGTGATGTACGATGGTATGAGATTTTCTTCTTTCTTTTTAAAAAATTCATAGTACTAGGCAGACCTTTCATTTCTGGGAAACTTTCTTCTATTCTCTGTGAATTTTTTGTCTTTCTTTTTGTTTGTTTGTGCTTTCTAAAACTCTTATTAGAGAGTTAAATGTTGGACATCCTAATTTTTTCATATTTTCTTCTTCTGTTTTCATTTTTACTTTCTGTGATATTTCTGCAACTTTATCCCAGCTATTGATATTTTCATCTTGGCTCATCTATTTTAAATTTCCAAAAGCTCTTTCTTGTTCTTTGATTGTCCCTTTGTTTTGCATCCCATCCCATTTTATGGTCCCCATACCTTCTCTCGTATCTTCGAAGAATTTAAGAAACGGTTTCAAAAGTTTTTTTCTATTGCCTGCATTGTTTCTGCTCCATTAGACACCAGCATTTCTGTGTGTTCAGTTTCTGCGTTCGTGTTAGGAACTGACTGTGACTTTCTGCTCACGCGTGAGTGTGAGGACCTGTGTGCACGAGCGGGGCCTGTCAACCCAAGGAAAGGTGATGCCCGAGGATCTGGCTTTTTCTCTGGGGGCAGGGTGGGGTGGGAGAGGAGTCTCCATTGCAGCAGAATTTGGAGATCTTTTCTCGGAGGCTTCAGTGAGAGAAGTCTCTTCTTCCTCTGACTGGGGGGAGGGCGGGTGCTAGGCCTAAGCCCAGCTGACAGGGATCTTTTGGGGACCCCACACTCAGAATACAGGTGTCCACCAATTTGTTTGCAGCATGCACCTCACCACCTGCCCTCCACCAATATCCCTAAGTCAAGCTTCTCTGGCTCCTTGGGAGAGGCAGGTGGGTGGAGATGGGTAGATGAGGAAACCCCTGAGTACTTGAGCTGGAAACAACCCAGGGGTCTAACTGTTCCAGTTGCAAAGTTCCAACCAAAGTCCCTGATCTCAACTCTGTGCTTCACCCCTGCTTCCTGCGGCACCTGGTCCCCAGCCCTTCTGGAGTTCGCCAAGATGAACTCATGTGGTATCTACTTCTATGGACACAGATTTTAGCTTTCAGTGCCCTCTTAAATGAGGCCGTTCGACTCTATCCATTTCCTGTCTTGCCTCATTGATTGTAGTCAGCCAACTTTTCTCAATTGTCTCCTTTTACATTCTCTTTGTTCTTTGGAGTTTATGTCTTTTAGAACTTCCATTACTATAATTTTGATAGAACTCCAGGAAGGAAAGGAAAATGGGTATAATTGTAAACTCACCATGGTTTAATTGGAATGCTCAAAATGATGTGTGTTTTTAAATGAGATACTAATTTCAAAAAAACAATCCAAATTACAAATCCTTGTGGTTTTGTAAATTCTTTTCTCAAACAGGATCTTCTACCATTTTACAAATTGTTTATGATTTTTGCCTATTGCATCAGCTTACAAAATAAGGGCTTGGTTTCTGAGTCACAGGCAGAGATCAAACAAACAACTCCTGGATTTCAAAGTGAGGTGCTGAGAAAGCCAGTTCCTGCCAAATAATTGTTCTAAGACTCCAATCCTTCCTTCAGTTTATCTGGCAGGTTAATCCAGACTGAAATACGTTTGCATTTCCAAACAGATGGGGAAGGCAGCTTTGACAAAAGAGGCCCCAGATGAGTTTGGCTTTTGATAATAGGTATTCCAAACTTGTTTTCACAAAATAATCTTCCTGCAGGAAATATATTTCTGTTGTTGAGGAACATTAAATTAGGTAAAAAGCCAATTGTCTGTGCCATTGCCAGTTCAATTCGGCAAAGAGTTGGGGGCTCTTTCTGTGATAAGCACTGCGCTCGGCTCACAGTTTGGTTCAGAAAGCCCGTGTGATGTTCAGCAAGTTGAAGTCTGATGGGAGAAACAGACTCCTACACAGATGGCTCCGAAGCAAGACAGCGGACAGCTGGGGTGCAGTGGAGGGATGAGCAGGGGCGAGTGTGGGAGGAGAGTATTATTTCAGATATGGGCAGGTCTGGATGCATTTTTATGAGATATGGAACAGGAGGTGGTCTTGATGCAGGTGGGACTTGGACAGGTAGATGAGGGAGGGAGGCGGGAAGCCACATTCCCTGAGCACCCACTCTATGCCAGGCGCTGATGGATCTCTGTGTACTCCTCAGCAATTCTCGTGGACACGGAGACCACCCCCCCCCATTCCATTTTACAGACAAGGAGACTCAGGCCCAGAAAGGAGACAGGATTTTGCCTAGGGTCACACAGCCACGTACTCGTGGAGTCCAAGGCCAGGTCCCCCTGCCTGCAGAGCCCCTGCTTCTCCCTAAAGCCCCGATAGCGGCCTGACAGCCGCTGCGGGAACGGTGGCTCAGGGCCCAGGGAGGGTGTTTTCCTTTCAACGGGAAAGTGGACAGAATTGGACAGCCTGGGCCCCAGTTGTAGAGTTCATATTAGATCTCAGCGAACTCCAGGAAGACGTATTTTATGAAATTGGGAGTTTTCCAGGAGCCCATTGCCAAGGTTCCTTGACCAAACTTTAGACAGGCTGCTCCGAGCCCTCTTTTTGATTAGGCCCCATCCCTGGGCCCTGTCTTTGGCCGGCCTAGCACGGATGCAGCAAAAAGTCTGCTAAGTCGGTTTAGTGAGAATCCCCACTCTCCTTCAACAAGAATCCTGCCCTTTTTCATGGACCCCCTCGCTGTGCTCATTGGCTGTAGATCCCCAGCGGTCTTTTTGTATTCAGATCTGAGTCCCATCTCTCTCCCCAGGGTCTTGCCACCTGTCACCTGAATAGACTCTTTCTTATCATTTTAACGAGTGCCAGAGTAATTTTTTTTTAGCATCACAAGAGTGTCCCTCCTTCTCCTATAGGAGCTGGGACTAAGAGGGGAAGGGGCCCTTTCCCAGGCAAGGCATCCTCACCTTGCAGTCCCATCGGCCAGAACCCTGGGGCCCTTCCCTGTCCCCCTGACCCCCAACCCCACGTCCAATTAGTCACCATACTCTGAAGGTTACTGTTTTGGAAACAGTTCTCCCACCCATCTGTCCCGTCCATCCCCACTGTCACCACTCACCCTGCAGCTGCCTCCTCACTTGGCCCCGGCCTGTCCCACCACTCACTACCCATCCTCCATCTGGCGCAAAGGGGTCTCTCCAAGCTCAGACCTGACCACATCGCGCCCCTGTTCAGAAGTTCTCGTGGTTGCCCGAGTCCATGTTCGGTGGTGGGATCCAGAGGCCTCTCAGCGTTTTTGCTCCAGCTGCCGCAGCAGCTCACTCCACAGCCCTCCCAAATCTTCCTTGCCTCTGTTCTCATTCCTGCTGTTCCTCTGCCTAGAGTACCCTTTGTAGGTCTCTATTCACAGAAGTGCTTTAGGAGGTGTTCTCCGATGCCTGCTTCACACTCTCAGGGGCCCCGTTCTTCCCTCTCCCACAGCTCTTAGCCCTGTGGTTAGTCTGACCAGGCATCCTTGCCTCTCGTTCACCTGGTGATGCCCGTTTGTAACCACTCGCTCAGCCTTTTTATTGGATGCCACTCTAGTCCTGTAGTGTATTTTTCATACCCATGTTACAGATGAGAACACTGGGCCTAGAGAGGCAAAGGGACCTGCCCACTGTCACGTCATCAGGGAGTCATGGAGAGGGAATGTGACCCTCAGATCCCTCGGGCCCACGCACCCCACCTGAAGGGGGACCCAGAGATGCCCGGGTGCCTGACCTGCGGTGAGAGGCGCCTGGTCCTCAGGAAGAAGCCAAGGAGGCAGCCCACGGTGACGGACAGCACAGACAGGATGAGAAGTCCGTTCCTCCTGAAAACATCCCTCCCTCGTGCCAGGACGGCCCCCAGCACCATGGTGAGCCCAGGCTGCTGGCACCGGGCACAGCACCATTCCGTGCACATGAGGCCGCCAGGGTACAGGGTCCCGGCCGGGGCTCTGGCTCCTCAGCTGGCAGGTGGTCAGGGTTGGTAAGCACCAGTTGCCAGCCGCCCAGCCACGGTCTGAGTGGCTGCCCCAGAGGGAAGTCACAATCCTATTACCAGCTGCATCATTAGGAGCGGGGAGCAGATTAGGGCCTGGGAAATTAGAGCAGGCCACGTGGTCCAGGGGCTCAAACCTCAAAGCCAAGTGCTCCTCTTATACAGGGAGGTGCTCCTCTTATACACCAGGGACTGCTGGGAGGGACAAGAGAAACGTCAGCTTGATTGCTTTGATTTTTCACCCCCATTTCATTCCAGGAAGAACTGAAGGTGAGGCAATAAGATACCATCGAATTGCCAATTAATTGCTAACATTAATTATTTATTGCGCACCAGGTGTTGTTGTAAAACCACATTACTTGTATTTGCACATTTAATTTTTTTTAAAGATTTTATTTATTTATTTTTAAAGGGAGGAATGGAGGGAGAAAGAGAAACATCAATGTGTGGTTGTCTTTCACACGTTCCCTACTGGGCCCTGACTGGGAATCGAACCTGTGACCCTTTGGTTCACAGGCCAGGTGCCCAATCCATTGAGCCACACCAGTCGGGGTCAGGGCCTATTATGTTTTAAAGATGACAGTGTGCAAGGGACCTACTTTCAAGTTCCAGCTCTGTCACTTAGTAGCTGCGTGACTGTGGACAAGCCATTTGCATTCATTGTGCCTCAGTTTCCCCAACCACAAAACAGACATAGTAACATAGCATCTACTTTATTAGGGCTGGTGCGGCCTCCCATCCAGAGACTATCTGTGGGGCTGTGGTGAACTGTAATGCGCTGAACAGGGATTATCATCTACATTTAGCATTTGTAGAGAAAGGTTTTCTTTCTGTTATTTCTTATGGTCTGGCCGGCCTTTTAAAGCCAGAGGGAATTAACTCTCATCTACCTCACCGGGAACCTGTAATCTCATTAGGGGCAGTTGGAAACAGCAGGGGGGGCAGTCTGTGGTAGGGGGTGGGTGTGCACCAGGGCTGCGTCCACTGAGGAAGGGTGCAGATAACAGAGGGGACGGGTGGCACTAGGAACTGCTGGGGGCTTGGGTTGAAGGGGTTAGAGTTCTGGCCCTGAAGCCCTGGGCAGGGGACCCTTAGAATCCAGTCCCAACTTACCCAGCTGTGTGACCTTGCCCTCTCTGGGCCTCCGTCTTGCCCTCCTCAGAATGAGGGAAATCGGTTGGGTGCTTTCTAAGAACCTCTCAATTCCACAATCCGACTTTCCAAAGCTCCTGGTTCTTGCCAGTAGCTTTGGGAGTGTGAGGGTGGGGTAGATACAAGGCTTTGAGTTTTACTTTTTACTCCAACTTTTAAAACCCAGAATTTTCTGATACACCTTCTACTCCAACATGTACCTAATTTTCCGATTAATCAGGTGGTTTAATTACTGTCTAGAAGAGAAACATCTGAGTAGATATTTGGATTTACATTTAGATCAATATCCAGGCCTGGCCTTTAGCCTCGCTGTGAAGTCTTGCTTTCCCCTCAGTCCAAGACTCTCACTCCTATGATGGCCCCACAACCCCAGCTGCTTTCTGCCCATCCACCCTCTGCCCCACTCTGACACCACCGCCACCTGCCTCCCAGACTGCAGGCTTTTCTTTCCACTGCCCCCACTGTCTTCAACAGGGGAAATCACAACTCATTCAAGCCAATGTTCCTGTCGCACCACCTCATATCACCCCCTCTGGGTACTGGGGACACAGCCACGAATTGGCACAGTACTTGCCCTTAGGGAGCTTAGAGGAAAATTGAGGCACTCTAGGAAGGGCCTAATTCATGGTAAAGTGTGACACATAATAAACTTATTAAGGATATTTGCAAATCAAATTGAAAGGTGCCAGGATAAGAACCCTTTAATAGTTCCCCATTTCCCACAGGACCAGTTGCCTTACAATGCTATAAGATATGCAATCACCCCCACGCACCCCCCCCCCCCCCCCCCCCCCCCCCCCCCCCCCCCGTCATTAAAAACAAGCTGAGAAATGCTGGATGAAATGAAGTTAAGTGAGTTCTTTATTCCAGGACAGCTCAAAGTCAGACTGCTCAAGTTCAAATCTTAGCTGTACTGTTTACGTGCTGTGTGACCTTCAGCAAATTTCTTCATGTCCCTATAAAATCGGAACAATACGACAGCACCTTGTTGGTAGGGTTGTGATGCATGCTGGGTGCTGAGAGTGCCTGGTAACTTGCAGACACTCACAAGCAGTTGCTGCTATTCAGTTCAGCAGAGCCCTCACACTACTAACATATTTTGGAGGAAGTCTCCAAGTGAGGGATACAGAATCCCAGCCCTCTTCTGGAGCAGAGAACCCCTGGGTCTGGTGTTTTTGGAGCACTCGAGCCTCTGAAATGAAGTGCTGCTCCTTAGGGAAGTGTTTGGAGTTCTTGGGGATTTGCATTCGCTCATCTCCTCAGCATCGCCCCCTATCTTGAGCTTCTGCAACACCAAAGGACTCCGAGTTCCATGAGCCCTGCACCCTCTCTGAGGCCTCCACACTTGTGCCCATGCTATTCCCCCTGCCTGGAATGTTCTCTCCGAAGTCAGAGGTCAAATGCCCCATCTGCCCTGCAGCCTTCCCTGCCTGCCCCAGACACAACACGCCTGTTCTCTTCCCTCTACTCACTCAGGCCCTTTTACCATCACCACCCAGGGATAAGCCCCAGATCCCCTGTAAATGACTCTGGGAAGAAATAAAAATCTATGAGAATAAAATTAAGTCTATCTGTTCTTGTGTCATTTGAAAACGCCTTGACTGATCAGCTTCAGAGTTGGAGGATATATGAGAGGGACTTAGAGAGCATTGCAAGGGTCAAGGAATTGCCCTCCAGAGTGGCTGTGATTAATGGGCAGCAGGAAGCCGGGCAGAAGCTCCTTGGGAGACTTGAGCTGCACAGGTGAAGATGCTACAAGCAGGAAAGAGAAAGGGAGTTGTCAAAAATGGTCCCCAAACCACAACGCACAAGTGCAGCCTCCCCACTCTGCAGAAGTGAGTTTTCAGTCGAGCTCTTTCTAACCACAGCAACTCTGTTCGGGGTGTGCAGGGGTGAGGGGGTGGGTGCAGCAGGGGCCATTTCTTTGTTAATAATGGATGATTCTCTAGGGCCAGCAGAGGGGCCAACTCAGCTCAGGGAGGCTTCCCAGAGGAGGGGGCATTTCGTCAGAGACTTGAATAAGGCAGGAGTTAACCCAGTGCAGGAGGTGCTGGCCAAGGGGGAGGGGAGTCTGTTCTGAAAGAGGGGCCCGGGCTGGAGGTGCCGGGGCTGGTCTGGGAACCTGCAGTGGATCAGTGGCCTGGAGTGGCGGCAGGGCCTGGGGCCTCACCCCTTCCACTGTGTATCAAAATGCATTTATGTTGAGCTGTCTGAGCTGCCAGCTGGGTTTATGGTGATGACAGCTCTGGGTTTGTTGGCTGCTTTCCAGAGACATACCAGAGGCGCCTTAATATCCTCCCTGACACGTTTCCTGAGCTCACTGTAGGCTGGGCCCTTCTGGGAAGGTTTTCTGTGGACCACAGACCCGGCGGGTATGGATTCCTTCGAGCATTAGTCACTGAGGGGCTGTTCTGACCTCCACTGAGGCTGGTCCCCTCCCATGTTTGCCTCAGAGGATGGGGTAAAGTGACTCTCGTGTGGCCGGCTCTCTCATGTCACCTTGCTTCTTCCCTTTCCAGCCCTTCCTGACTAGAATTTTCGTCTATAGAAATTGGGCCTGAGCACCCATGAAAACACTGAGCGGCTATTTGTTGAGAACCTACCATATGCCAGACTGTATTGAAGAAACACGTATCAAGCCCTGGCTGGTGTGGCTCAGGGGACTGAGTGCAATCCTGTGAACCAAAGGGTTAGGGTCGCAGGTTCACTTCCCAGTCAGGGTACATGCCTGGGTTGTGGGCCAGATTCCCCAGTAGGGGGCACTCAAGAGGCAACTGACATTGATGTTTCCCTCCTTTTCTTTCTCCCTCCCTTCCCCTCTCTAAATACATAAATAAAATCTAAAAAACAAACAAACAAAAAAAGAACCATGTATCAGAGGGAGCCACTGAGCGATTCAGCCTGTCCATAGGCACTTACTGACTCAGCGAAGTGTCCAGGGTGCAGAGCAGGGGCACAAGCTCAGGATCTGTGCAGTGTAATACGGTAGCGCTAGTCATACAATTTAAATCAAAGTGAAATAGTTTTAAAATACAGTCGTTTGTTGCGCTAGCCACATTTCATGTGTTCATTAGTCATTTGTGGCTAGTGCCTACCATACTAAACAGTGTAGTAACAGGACATTTTCAGAATGTTCTAGCAAACTTTCTAGACTCACAATGAGCTGGATTCAAATTTCAGATCCTTTCTTGGAAGCTGTGTGACTTTGTCCAAACCAGTGAATGTCACTGAGCCTCTTTTCTGCTTCTATAAAAGCCCATGTTTTTTGCATCACATCATGCTTCCACTCATTTGAATGGAGTAGTTGGAGCAAAGTATCAAGTTAAAACCCCAACAAGTTCAAATATGTTTCCAAATTAGTTAGAACTCGTAATAGCAAATAACGGGCAATGAAATCAAGCTGGCTTAAGCAGATAAGGAATTCACAAGCAAGGCTGACCTTGTTGTTTGTGGGTGGGCCCAGAGCAAGACGGACGTGGGCCTTTTTGTTTGATGAACAGGAAAAACGCGCATCAGAGGCACTAAAATGTGACGCCTTTTTCTTCCTTCCACAGTCTTTTTCTCTGAACTTAGTATGGTGTTTTTTTATTTGCTCTTTGATGTCAATCTTAAGTAAATAAAAGCAAAAATTTTAAATTACTGGTATGAATTTTCCCATCCATCTTTATATTTTTCAATGCCAGTTTTAAATGCAAATGTGAAAACATGCAGAATCACCAAAATCACACAACTGGTGTTCAGTAGGTCATACATGTAGATGCATTTTGTTCTTATCCAGAGCAGTGGAAATACTGTCCAAAATTAACTCAATTGTTTTTATTTCACTTCTTGGTCTGTATACATCCTACCAGTACTCTTTCTGCCTTTGGCTTCCAGGTGGGTGAGGAAGGAATGAAAAGACAAGGAACTATGGGTAGCCCTGTCTTTCCTTTTCGTTCCATATCATTTTCAGTGTAAGTGGTTGGCTAATCCAGGGAAGTTACACCCGTAAGAAAGGAGATGATAAGATTCCTTGGTCATTTGTGTTTCTTGGAATGCCATTGTCTCTTTTTGGTGTTTGAAGCAAGTTCTGGTTTGAGGAGAGCATGGTTTCCTGTGGTGGTCAGCACCCCTGGTTACTCAGGTGTGGATGTACACACTTTCCTTGTGCTTGCTTTGTGCCTTGCTGAACCCCCAGGCATCTCCAGTTTGCCCAAATTCTGAGTTCATGGGGCATCGCCTCCACCATTGCAAACTGAGTGACAAGGGGCAGTGGGGGACATTTGCATTGCATGTGTCTTGTTTGCTCACATGCACACGCCACTTCCTGTCAGCCTGTGCTTGTGAAACACAAGTCCAAAGATGAAATTAATAAGAATTTAGAGATGGCAAAAGCACAGCATTAAACCAAGCATGGGACCCTTCTGATGCCCATGAAACTAGTCCTATTTATGAGACTGGATGGCGACGCTCACACAGAACTCCAGGATGAGAGCAGAACTGGGCTGCAAAGACCGTCTGAATGAGGCGCTCAGTCATTAGCACTGTGTTCTCTCACCAGCTCTTCTTTTTCTGATCCACTCACTCCTTCATTTAACACGAGCTCACTAATGGCATTGTAGGATGGGGGTTAAGGGCACAGACTCTGAAACCAGATGCCTTGTGTCTGAATCCTGGCTCCTAGACCAGCTCTCTGTGAATTTAGGCAAGTTGCCCGCTGTCTCAGTTTTCTCACATGAAATATGGGGGTAATAATGGTCTATCTTCTAGGGTTGTTATGTGGATTAAGTGAATTACATGTGTGAAGCATGTAGGACAGTTGTCTGATCACAGTGAGCACTATATACATGTTTCTATTATTACCATCATTACTATGTGCCAGGCATAATCTGGGGATATAGCAATAAACAGAAATAGAAAACAATCTCTGCTGTCATAGAGCTTACATTTCGCAGTGACATTTGTGCTGCCTCATTCTTTGTCTGATGGAGAAATGGAGCATTTCCACTACTGCTCTGGTCCACATGGAGGAAACTCAGCTACCAGCAGCTGTGTTTCACTCCAAGTCCAAAGCTCCCAGTGAGGGTTGTGATTGGCCCAGCTTAGACCAATCATCTGGGGCCAGCAGGGGAAGGAGTGGGGTCACATTGTTTAAAATTGCTTCTTCTATGGTCACTGTGTAGATGTGCATGGCACACTGGGCAGGCTCAACAAAATATTTATCTATCCCAGTCACTCAACTCTTGGCAAAGCACGTGATTGATTATACCTTGGCTTTCTTTTCTTCCTTGTGTAAAATGCCTCACATTTCCTCTTAGGCTGCCCCAGAACTTAGGATCCACTGCTGGAGGTTCCTCCTTGTCTTACCTGCTCTGATGTCTACCTGTCCCCCCTATGGCAGCAGGCACCTGAGGCCTCCCACACAGGGGCACAGGCCGACTGCAGGCCACGGTCTGATCCAGGTGGCTTCTCGCTCCTTGTCATCCCACAGATTCTCACTTGTTTGGGTGGACAGAGCCACCAAGTCAGGGAGCTAGGGTTCGAAACCCAGGCACAAAGCCCACACGGAGCCCCAGGGACATTCTCATCCACTTTCCGAGGCCGGGAGAGGGAAAAGAACCTGGGCAAGGCCAACTGGAAACCAGGTGCCAAGCCAGGAACAGAACTAGGATCTTCCCTTCCCAACTTGGTACTCCCTAAACACAGAAACATTCCTCAAAAAACCTCATTCTGCCATCAGCTCTTATTTTGCAATCTCTGTCTCCTATATGACACAGAATTTGCCTCTACCTCCTAACCTTTGTGGCGGTAACTGTGGACCCTCTTCTGGAACAAGCCCCCCTGTCTGCTCCAACACCCCCCGTACAACCTGTGTCCAGGCTCTTGCCACCTACTGCCTCTGGCCGCCAGACACTCGCTTCCTTTGGGAAGGTGCTGAGGTCTGTGATGGCTGAATGGAGGCAACACGGACGACTGTCTGCAGAGCCACATACATGGCCCATGACTGGGGAAAGTCTGGTCTTGGGTAGCTGGGGCCAGGGATGTTAGGGAATCAGATTAAGGAGTTGAACAGGGAATGGACTCAGCCTTGGTTTCTGGGAAAAGTCAACATAAGAGAGGGACTATTTCTGAATTTTTGTCAATTGAATCACACTGAATTTTTTTCACTCAGCATCATTATCCTGAGATTCAGTGTCATTGAGTGCAGCCATGCCTTATTTTTTCCTGTACTTCAGATTCCATGGTATGGATGAAATACTTATCACATATTGTTCATGGATGTTCGCTTTTTCTTGTTTTTGACTATTATGAGCAACGTCACTATAAGCATTGTTAAATACAAGTGCACCCGTGCAAGGCTCTCCGGGTTATACTTACAGCCATGGAATTGTTAGGTCATAGGCTATACAGACACTCCCTTTACTAGTGACAGCGCCTGTGTTCCAAATTACTCTTACCGACTGACGCATTCACCCACAGCGTGGGAAGGTTCCCGGTCCTCTCCATGCTCACCAACACTTGGTATCCATTTTTAACTCTTGTCAGTCTGGCAGGTGTAAACTAGTACTACACTAGGGGGTAGATTTGCCTTTTCCTGATTACTGAAATCAAATATATTTTAATGTTGCTTGTGCATCATCTGTGTTTTCTCTTAAGGGAAATTCTTGTTCATTTGCTTGTTTTTAATTGGGTTGTTTGTCTTTTCTTACGAATTTACAGATCTTTACATAATCTAGATATTAACTCTTTAGGTGTGTTAGGCTTGGCCTGCAACCCAGGCGTGTGCCCTGACTAGGAATTGAACTGGCGGCCCTTTGCTTCGAAGTCTGGCACTCAGTCCACTGAACCACACCAGCCAGGGCCGGTTTTTCCTTTCTTTAATATGTATGTTTCTAACTTCAGCATAAGGTTTTTCTACTTGTTATTTTTTAAAAAGCTTTACTTAGGTATAATTTACATACCATATGATCCACCCATTTTAAGCATACATTCAATGGTTTTTAGTAAATTCACTCAGTCTTGTAATCATCACCACAATACAACTTTACAGCATTTTCATCTCCCCAAAAGACCCTGCATGCAATTTTTAGTCAATCCCTATTCCTGCCTCCACTCCAGGCAACAGCAATCTGTGTCTTGTCTCCATAGATTTGCCTTTTCTAGACATTTTATATGAATGGAATCATACAATATGTGGTCTCTTTTTTCATTTGACTTCTCTCATTTAGCATACTATTTTTGAAGTTCATACGTGTTCGTAGCATGCGTCAGTAGTTCTTTCCTCCTACTGACGAACACTGTTAACTTGTATGGACATACCACCTTTTGTTTTCCTTACTCACCAGTTCACAAGCGTTTGTGTTGTTTCCACTTTTTGACTTTCATGAATAATGTTGGTATGAACTTTCACGCACAAGTCTTTTTGTAGGCACATGTTTTCATTTATCTTGTGAAGATATCAGCGAGTCAAATATGACTAGGTTGTTAAACATAAACTTCTGTTTAACTTTTTAAGAAACCACCAAGCTGTCCTGCAAAGTGCATACATTGTTTCACATTCCCAGCAGCGCTGCATGAGGATTCCAATGACTTGACATCATTTCTGATAGCTGTTGCCTCTCCTTTTGATTAAAGCCAATCGTGTGGGATGAAGTGGCATCTCTTTGGGGTTTTAATTTACATTTTCCTAACGAATGATGTTGGACATCTTTCAATGTTTTTATTAGTTATTCATATACAGTAGTCCCCCCTATCCACAGGGGATACATTCCAAGACTCCCAGTGGGTCCCTAAAACCATGGAAAGCACCTAACCTTAATACACCACGTTTTCCCCTACACATACATATCTATGATAAAGTTGAATTTATAAATTAGGCATTGCACAGATAGAAGTTTCATTCTTACTGTGGATCTTAGCAGTCTCAGCACGCAATTTTTCCCTTCTTTGTTAGGTCAAGAACTTCCACCTTTTCACTTAAAGGAAGCACTGCAGGATTTCTTGTCGGCTTGTCTGAACCGTGCTTCACTCCTCTTGCGCTCTGGGGCCATAGTTCAGTAAAATGAGGGTGGCTTGAACACAAGCCCTGCGATACCGTGACAGCTGATCGGGTAACCCATGAGGCTACTCGGTGACGGAAGGGCGGGTAGTGTACACAGCGTGGGTACGCTGGGCGAAGACTGATTCATGAGCCAGGAGGGACAGAGCAGGACAGCAAGAGATTTTATCACACTACTCAGAATGGCCTGCAATTTAAAACTTATTGTTTGTTTCTGGAATTTTCCATTTAATGTTTTTGAACTGAGGTTGACCATAAGTAACTGAAAGTGAAAACATGGGTAAAGGGGGATCACTGCATCTTCTTGTCTATTAAATCTTTTACATATGTCTATTAAATGTCTATTAAAATCTTTTACATATTTAAAAAATTGGGTTGTTTGTCTTCTTGAGTTATAAAGCTTCTATATATTATGAATACAAGACCTTTATTGAAATTATAATTTGCAAATATCTTCTCCTAGTTTGTGGGTTATCTTTTCATTCCCTTAATAGTGTCTTTTAAAGTACAAATATTTTGTATTAGGTTCAATTTATCAATTTTTTTCCCTTACGGTTCATGCTTTTAGTGTCTTATCTGAGAACTCTTTGCCTAATCCAAAGTTAAGAAGATTTTCTGCTGTTTTCTTCTAGAAGTTTGATAGCTTTAGCTGTTAATTTTGATCTGTGACCCATTTTGAATTAATTTTTGTGTGTGCTGTGAATTAAAGGTCTAAATTCATCTTTTTTGCATGTGGATGTCCAATTGCTCTAGCACCATTTGTTGAAAAAATTATCATTGATGTCTAATAACCCTTTTGTGTAAGGAGAATGAGGACATGTGGTAATAACCCTTTAGGGTTTGTAGAGGTTTGCTTTATGACCCAGCACATATGTGATTTCCATACACGTCCCACCCGCGCCTGGAAGGAGGCATCTGCTGCAGGAGGTGGACGCAGTGTGTGCCTGTCCCTCCGTTACACCAAACTTGAGAAAACACTGGTCCAAAGCTTCTATATCTGTGCTCATTTTTGTATCTTCTGTCAAATACGGATTGAAGTGTGTTAAAATCTACTGGTAAGATAGTGGATTTGTCTTTTTCTTCCTGTCATTTTTTCCATTTGTAATTTATATATTTTAAGGCTGTGTTATTGTTTCGTACAAGTTTTTTTTTTTTTTGTGACTGGGTTATTTTATCATTAGGCAGTGACCCTATGTATCTTTAGCTATATATATATTTCTTTTTAAATTTAATTTAATTTTTGCCTATTTGTCTGATGTTGGTATTTGTCAGGGAGAAAGGTCATGGGCCATATGCTTGGAAGATTTGCTCAGCACTTTTTTTGCCCACTCCGCCTGCCCCCAGCCAGGCTCACATCCTTTTATTAATCTAAGGACATCGTAACCGAGTAGTCAGCAGCATTTCCTTGGGACACCAGAGAACACTAACAACTTTTCACAGGTTATTTAACTGATTTGTTGTTTGGTAAAACGAAGCAAAAATATGGCAGAGAAAGGTCTGCCTTTCAAGGCCAGGCAGGCCTAGGAAACTTCTGATTGCGAGTAGAAGTAGAGGTATGTGCTCGAGAATGCAAAATGGTTGGGGTTCCAGATTTCTAAGGTTCTCAAGTTTTCTTCTCCACGTGTGTGCAATTTAAAGCCCAGAAACTGACATCACTGCCCGCTTCTCCTGCAGTCAGACCTGGACCCAATGGAAAGGCATACCCAGCTGTATTTAACAGACTCTGAAGCAGCCAGACCAGTCAGGTAATTGGGGTGAGACTTCCTCCCTACCCAGACTTCATCTCCTGCTCCTCCTCATTGGTTGATGCGGATCGTCTTTCTCGGGCTAGGAGAGCAGATATCTGCACCCCAAGAGACATAACCACCCCAGTGCGAATGAAGGCTTCGGTCTCAGCCAGCACCCCGAGAGAAAACCTGCTACTCAGCACCTATTCTGTGCTGAGTCCTCGGCACGTATGGCTTCATCCAACCTACACAGCAGCCCCATGAGGAAGATATTATCACCACTATGTTCCAAGTGAGAATGCTGAGGCCAAAGTACATGGGCTTTCCAATGGACACTTAGCTAGTAAGTGGCAGAGCCAGGATTTGGACCCCGGCACCTCTAACTTTCCCATTTGAAGGCGAAAGCAGAGAACCTGACTTTTGCAAAGAAATGTTTCCAGTCCCCGTGGTGCAGCCAGGAGAGCAGGCCGGGCGGGGGAGGGGAGTGTGGCTACTTTTCCTCCCACCCCCTTCTGAGCCCTGGTACTTGGTACAGTGGGACATCCAGGTGGCGCAATGGGCCTGGAAGAGACGAATCCAGGTGTAAATCCTGCCCCACCACCCATCCAGCCAGATGACATTGGGTGAGTCACTTAACTGGTCAGGAGCCCAGTTTTCTCATCAGTAACTGGTGGGGCTAATAAGAGTTCCTTGTTCAGAGGACAATGTGGGCATTAAATACCGTTACAATAAAAAACACATGTTCTGTGTTTTCTTAGATTCTGTATTTGTCTGCCTGGCATTCATTCATCAGGGTGAATTAAATGAACTCTATTTTATTGTTGTTTCTTCTCCTTCTCCTTCTTCTTCTTGATGCTCTGGTATCAGAGACTTTACAGACCCAGGAAGACACTGCCCTTCCCAGGACTAGCTAATTTCTAAAGAGCATAACAACCTGCTCCTGAGGACGCCTTGGATATGCAACCAGCCCATCTTGAGTCTGCATCCCCTTAACCACCTCCAAATCTGTCTCACACAAACAGGCCAATAGTTCCCCTGCCCTAAGTCATTCCAGGGTCAGGTCCCAGGCACCTAGAGAGCACCCTGTTAGCCTGCATGCAGGACCCAGCATTATTCACCGCTCACGCCGCCCTGCCTGGCCTTTCTTGCAGAGCCCGGTGGAGGCTCTGGCCTAGACTGCTCCCTCGCTCCTGTCTGTCTCCTGAGCCACCACGGTGCTCTCCCCGGTGGCCCCACCTGGCAGCATCCCGTGGGCTCCTCTCTGGATCCTGGAGCATAATAATTTTCTTCCTTTCAATCCCTGTTCTCGTTTCCTCCTGTGGCCACACTGACTTTACTGTACCACATCCAACGTATAAATTCTTAGAACAACTTAGCAGTTTCTGGCCTGTAGTAAACTGTCAGTGATTGTTGAAACTGCTGCTATTATTCTAGACTAGCTCCTTGTCGATTATGTGACCATGAACTAGTCCCTTTCCTTTATGGGCCTCAGTTTCCTCAGGCCGCCAATGGGGCTTCATGCCAGCCCCACCCTCAGTGGGATGGTCTTGAAGATCAAACATGTAAAATGTAAATATTGGTTTATTTTCTCTTTTCTTCCTCTGCCTCCTGCTAGAAGCTTCAGAGAGAAAGAGTATCTTGAGCTCATAGGGAGTTTTGTGGTCAGAGGGGCTTCCTAGACATAGGGGTCAAGCTGGCTCAGATCATGATGGACTCTGAACTCCAAGACCCATTCTCAGGCTCTGGTCATAGCTGCCAATTGTCTACTTCTCACCCACTGAGTAGGGTCCCTCCCCAGACCAACAGTGCGGAGGGGCTGTGAGCCAGGGGTACGGAGGCCACCAGCTTGGGGCTCTGCTCCAGAGAGCTGGCTAAGGCCCAAGCTTTGGAAAATGGGTACACAGAGGGACTCCAGACAAGGGAACAACATGCACACACATGTGGACACTTAAAGGCAGGACACTCTCAAGTAGACCACTTTCTCCATGACTGATCCATCAGTAAGTTCTCAGTAGTTAGTTAGCGAGCGCCATGGGACATCTGGTCTCTGCCGTCACAGGTGCAGCGTTGAGCTGCAGACGTCAAAGGTACCAGGCCACTTGGGGATCGACCAATGGGTGCATCCCGGAATTTCACCTGTGAGTCAGTGCTTGGTGCTCACCGCAATTTGTTCTTTGGGGGATAAAAAAGTTATATGCTCTACTGTATTTGATATTCTTCTCCCCCTCAATGGAAAAATATTTAATATATAATTATATATAGTGACATGAGTTCATAATGAAAACTGTAGGAAAAAATATACAGGCTCAAATAAATAAACCACTCTGTTCTGACACAGAGTAGATGCTACATGAATGCTGGGAAGCAAACATCGCAGACGGGAATCTTCTTTTTGTGTCATCTTGGTTGTCTTCATCAGGATCGGTCACTTACTTCTGGAATGCCCTGGTGAGCTCTGTAATTTATTTGGGATGAGCTACTAAGTTCAGATTTTCAAGAATGAAATTTTAGGTAGAAAACAGTTTTAAGTGTTAAAAATGAAAGTAAAACACACACAGAAACAAAAAACTCCATAAAGTCAAAAGGCAAGAAACACATTGGAAAAATTATTTGCAGTTCGTGTCACAAAGGATTAATCTCCCCTAATACATAAAAAAGCTTCTAGAGCAGGAGGAGAAAAATCAGGGCAAAACCAAGAACAGGCAGTTCACAGTTACATACACATGGCCCAGATGTACACAGAGGTGGTCAACTTCATTCAAAACAAGAGCAATGTAGATCGAAACTACACTAGGCTACAAATTTTTACCTAACAGACTGGCAAAAATCCAATATAGCCTCTCGGTGAGTTTGTGGTGAAATCAAAGGTTCTCATTTGTTGCAGAAGAGAAAGCAAAAACCTCTACGAGCAGCAAACACTGTCTTTGAGATTTCCAAATTCACTTACTCTTTGGCCTGTGTCTCACTTCTCAGAATTCACCCTCTGCCTTGCATGAATGTGTAATGACACACGCACCAGGTTATTGGCTGTGGCACTAACAAATAGAAACAGCAAAAGATGGAAATAACCTACAATCATTAGGTGGGAGTTGGTTATTTCTATTCTGTGGTACATCCTCACAATGAAGTGATAGGAATGTATAGAAAATAATGAACTTTGTACTTGTATGGAAAGCTCTCTAGCATATAGGAAGTAATAAAACCAAGGTGCAGAATAGTAATTGTGTAAGAATGGAGACAACAAGAATGAATATTGATGTTCTTGGTATTTACAAAGAGACACTGGAGGGATGCCTAAGAAATAAGAGAAATGCTCATTAGACTAGAGTGATTCTCAAACCCCAGCACAGATCGTAATCAGCTGGAGGCATGTGAAAACGCCGGTCACTGGCTCCCACTCTTGGAGTCTCTGATCGACGGGTCTGGGATGGGGCCTGAAACTCTGCATTTCTAACGAGTCCCCTGGCCACCAGACGGGGGTCACACGTTGAGACCTGCTGGACCGGAGAGTGGGACAGGCAGGGTCGGAGGCTGCGTCATGTGTTCTCGGGATACATATATTGCTTACTCAAAAATAAATCTTAATTAAAAAAAAAACAAATATGTGTTCAATTAAATAACCTGCTCCTCAAGCACCCTTTATCCCTTCAACCTGTTTTATTTTTCTGGAGAACAATTGCTATTATATCTAAAATGATTTGTTTTTCTTTCTTGCCCCACTAGACTAGGGTAAGGTCATTGCCTTTTTATTGCCCCCTATATTTCAAACACTAATATTGTGTCCGGCACACAGTAGGTGCTCAAGAAATAGCTCTTGACTAAATAAAGGACCTGCTGAATTCTCTCAGTATACACTAGATCAGAGACAGTTAATCACCTGGGGAGCTTTTCAAACTAACCGATGCCCCCTCAGAGCCCCGGGTTTGATGTCATTGTTTGGGGGGTAGTGGGACCCGGCATGGGTTGAGGGTGATGGAAGCCCCTCATCTAAACCACAGCAAAGCAGAGACTCATGGTTTGGATTATTAACAGGAAGTGTGCTAGTATACAGACCTTGCTGCATTTTTGTACACAGCTTTTGGAACTGGTTCTGAGACCCTTTTTGGTATGAGACTCTGATGTCCTCTTTCTCCTTTCTCTTTAGGCTGCCTATTCCAGATTAGGAAGCCTTACTGAAATGGTATGCTGGCCCTGGCTGGTGTGGCTCAGTGGATTGAGTGCCAGCCTCCGAACCAAAGGATCGGTGGCTTGATTCCCAATCAGGGCACATGCCTGGGTTGTGGGCCAGGTCCCCAGTAGGGGCTGCACAAGAGGCATCCACACATTGATGTTTCTCTCCTTCTCTTTCTCCCTCCCTTCCCCTCTCTCTAAAAATAAATACATAAAATCTTTAAAAAAATATTCTAATGTCCAAGACCCTCTTTAAGGAAGGACTAAATCATCGGACATTGAATGACGAGACACAGTTAACACTAATGGCCTTCATGCAGGTTTCTATACTTGTGAAACAGGGCAGGGCAACAAGTCTGAACTCTGGGCCCGCTGCCTCTGCCCATCACTTGGCATTTTAGTTCTGCAGTGAACTCCAGGGGCCTGCAGGCACAGGCAAAACCCTCCTGCAGCCTTGCCACACCATCAGAGTGAAAAGAAGTCGGTTTGGGAGTCACAGAGACATGGCATCCACCCCATCAGCTGCTCCCCAGTTCTGTGACCTTAGCATCTCTGGGCCTCAGTTTCCTCATCTGTAGAATGGGGATGCCAACGCCTGTCTCTTGAGATTGCCGGGGGAGCCAAATGCTGTCATGCACACAACACACAGCAGCCAATCACTGCTAGTTGTTTCGTGGCTTCTCAGTTTCGTTGTTGCCTCAGCTGTTTTCATAGTTGCCCCCACTGGGTTTATTAAGTAATACTTGTAAAAGTTTATAACTATTCACAGATTGGCGACCTGAACCCTTATTTTGATAGGCTCTCAAAGTGTTTTATAAGAATCTGACTCAATTGCCAACATTTAAAAACTAGAGAGATCTTACATAAAAGCCTAGATTTGTGCCTTCATTGAAAACATCTGTGTGACCGCAATTGCTGGAGCGAGCTGTTGGCTTCTCACTCCGCTCAGCCCCCACGACTCTGCTGCCTGCCCCCTCAGGGCCCCTCGCCTTTCTGGGCCCCCTGCACAGCCGGCCACCAACGGCGCTGAGTCGTGAGTTCGAACCCCCAGTTTATAAAGTGCTTTCACTCGCTTCACCTCACCTGAACCTTGCCCATGAGAGAGATGTTACTATTATATGACTTTCCAGGAGAGGAAACTGAAGCTGAGATGTTCTGTGAACTACTCGGGTTGTTTGTATCAGCAATGACAATAAAGAGCTGACATTTACTGGGCGTCCAACACGTGCCAGACATTGTTCTAAACACTTTACATCTAAATGAACTTAGTCCTCACCACGATTGTATTAGATATTTTCATTATCCCCATTTTACAGATGAGGAAGTTGAGGCAGAGAGAGGCCAAGTGCCTTTCCCAAGGTCACACAGTCAGGAAGCTCAAAACAAACCGAAGCCCCCGAGCCCTAACTGCACCTACCCCGCTGTGCTGCAACACTCTTCCCTTCCTGTCCCCTTTCTTCTTTAAAAATAGGCAAACCTATGGGTCCCAGCTTCCGGGAAGATTTTGTAAAGCTTTTTGGGGGTAGGGGGCAGGTAGGGTAACATTTTGTAACATTTGTTCCCTGCTGTATCCTCGGTACCTAGCACAATGCCTGCGTGTAGCATAAGCATAAGAAATATGCATAAGAAATATTGAAAGAACATAGCAATAAAGGCATTACCCATTATTATTGGCCTGTAGTACCCCCAGTGTCTATAAACAATTGGTTAATTAATTAGCATAGAGATGAGAACCAACTAGACGGGCATATGATGGTTCCCTGTTCTTGAGAAGCTCAAGTCCAGGTGAGAAACATTGACAAAATTCAAATTCAGGATGTATGTGGACATAAGTCACTTGCCAAGAAAGTTATTACTTTTTCCCTTAGAAATAACCAATGATCCACTTGTGGTATTTTCACCAATTTAGTTGGCTTATTTCTAATTTTTTGCCATTATATGTAATTTGGGAATAACCTTGTGAATAACATCCTTGCACACCTGACTGTTTATGACCTTCAGATGGATGAGCGTGTACACTGCCTAGGCCTTTGGTGCATGCCGCTGTAGGGGGGCCTGCCACCAGCAGCCTCCCTCCCTCCCGCCGCCCAGACAGCGGCCTGAGCCGGAGCAGAGTACCACCCCTGCTCCCCTGCTCAGACAGAGAGCACTGCAGTGCCCGTGTATCCCGGTGCCTCCCACGTGTGAGTGCGGTAGGGCTCCTGCACTGGAAGCTGATCAGGCCTCACACCTGCTCACCTGTCATGGGACCCCGGGTGGGGCTCTCCCCAGGAGGCCTAGGAGAACCTCTTGCCATGTGGCAAAGGGGTCTTCAGCAGAGAAAATTTGGTTAAACAGAAATGTGCTCAAACTCGTTCAAGTAAAAGGGGGAGTTTATGAGAAGGGAAACGGAGATCCGTCAGAGAACCTGAGGACAAGGCCGCTTGGGCTTCACTAGGTCTAGAACCAAGAACTGAGAAGTGAGTTCCCTGTCCTCTAGAACCATCTCCTCTCTCATACCTGTCTGTCTCTCTGCGCCTCCTTCAGTTCTCTCTCTCTCTCTGCACAAACCCTGTTATTTTCTCCCACGTGCCAGGGTGGACTGTTGGTTCCAGGCCCAGTGGACATGGCCTTTCCACTGCGGCATCACCATGAGGAGCAGTGGCCTCTGGGTCCCATGTCCAAATTCCTGCGACAGGGTGTCCTTACCTAGATGAGGCTCCACCTGAGGAGAGAGGACAGGGTCCTGCGAAAGCCCAGCCCGCTCCGCACACTGGAGTCATGGCTGGAGGGCTGCACAGGACGCCCCAGGAAGGGCCACGTCCAGAGGGATCCCACTCCTGCTGGCAACTCCTGCTTGCACTTCCTGACCTCAGGCCTGGATGGCATCACTCACTGTCGTGAAAACTTGGGACTAGTGCAAACATTCTGCAGGAAGGACATGGTGTCCTCAAAAGGTGAACTCAAGGGGGAGAAAGAGGGTGTTTGGGGAGGAGTGGGCAGAGTTGAGGGAGTCAGCAGGGATGGTGAAGCACTCCGGGACCAGCAGTGGCGGGGTCAGTCCACCTGAACATAGGTCTGACGGGGGAGGAGAGGGAAGGAGCCATCACCAGAACCAGACAGGACTGAAGCCGGCAACCATGGGTCAGAGGGCCGGGTCACAGCCACTGTCCCAACTGCAGGCTGAGCAGAGGAGGCACAGCAAGAAGTACAGACCACTCTCTTCTCCTGCCCCACCCGAAGCCAGGGCACAAGGCCCTGGGAAGATGGGTGTGTAGGGTTCCCCCTCTCAGGCCGCAGAGCAGGGCAGAGAAGGATGGAGAGCGGATGCAGTTGGGATGATACAAGGGAAAATAACCAGCCCAGCTGGTGTGATGGTACGTTTTTAGGACACAATAAGCGTTTAAGCCCTGACTCTGTCATCTCACTCCTGGGAACATGTTGTGAAGATATGGTGCAGATTAGAAATTGTATTCGTACTAACTCGTGGGAGGCAGTGCGGCTCAATGACAAGGCGTGGGTTTTGGAATTGGACAGACCAAATGGAACCCAGGCTCCCCTGCTTCTTGGCTTTATGGGCTTTGGGGGCGTGTTGATTTACCTCTCAGAGCCCCGCAAACAAACTCTTCTTTGCTTCAAAGAATTGTTGATTGAGAGACTTAAATAAAATCATACAAAGGCAGTGTCTGAGCTCAGACCATCATAGACACACCACGGATAGGGGTTATTATTGCTATTATTTTTCATTGCAACATGGACTGTGACAAAAAGTTTGGAAATAGCCTAGATACCTAAACTAGGGGAATGCTTAAGCAATTGAGGCTCTCGGTTCCACCCTATGAAACACAACCGTGAATATGGTGATGGAGACAATGCAGCCGCATGGGACAATGCCTCCATTCTCGAGTTAAATGGGCACGGAGAACCGCAAATACTCATTTTATAATATCTAGTTATAAATACAATGCATGGAAGGGGATGGGAAAAAATAGAAATAATCAATGTGCCTGGCAAGCATCTCGGTTTTGTTTGTTTTGAAAGAAATAGTTCTGTCATTTTGACAATGTTTATATAAACACGGTGTTCAAACCCACACAATTATTTAACATGAACCGAAGTAACTTCTTCCTGTGGCTGCCATGATAAATCACCGGCAAACTCAGTGGCTTAAAACAACAGACACTTATCCTCTCACAGTTCAGAGGCCAGAAGCCCTAGATCAAGGTGTCCGCAGGGCCACGTTCCCACCAGAGGCTCCGGGGGAGAACGCGTTCCGTGCCTCAGTGTGAGCTTCTGAAGACCCTGGCCATCCCTGGCGTTCCTTTGTTTGTGGACGCATCTCTCCAGCCTCTGCCTCTGTCTTCACATCATTTTATCCTCTGTGTCCGTCCTTGTGGTCGCCCTCTGACTCGCTCTTATAAGGACACTTGTCCCTGAATTTAGGGCCCACCTGGATAATGGAGAATGATCTCATCGTAAGATCCCTAACTTAATTACATCTGCAAAGACCCTGTCACCCAAGAAGGTCACATTCACAGATTGCAGAGATTAAGATGAGGACATAGCTTTGGGGGGCGGGGGGCATCATTCAACCTGTTACGACCCATTTAAGAGAATTCAGACACTGGGGGGAGGGAGGCCAAGGTAAAATAGCAGAGCAGACGAGGGTTATTGAGGGAAGAACTAATGGAGGAAAGAGAAGACAGCTTTAACACAACAATCAATGAGAATATTTGTTGAATGAGTGGAGTGAATTGAAAGGAACTGAGGATGAGCTGTAACAAAGTCTGAGGTCTCCTGGCCTTGGGATGGACTTCCTATTGGCTGCCGGCCCATCCCTGAGCTAAACCTGCCTCTTCGCTCAATGTGGTTTTGCCTCTAGCTTGTGTCCTGTTTTGTGAAGGTATCCAATATTCTGAAAATGAATATGAAAATCAGGGATCTGTGTGAACTGGAAGACTGAATATATAAATAGACAATGGTCTGATTATATATAACAACTGAATGTGGACCCACAGCCCCTGCAGCAACCAGCTCGGGAAACAAAACCACAACCTCTGCAGCAATCAGCCGGGAACAGCTGGGACTCGGTCAATAGCAGTCAGCTTTCCTATTCTTTGCTCCCACCTCTAACTCAGGACCTGCCAGAGAAAGCCAAATGAGCTCCTCAATTGCATCACAGAAAGATGTCTGCCTCTGGTCAGCTGTTTCCAGCTCCCCTTTGCCAACAACCTCCAATCAAAGCAGTCCTGGACCCTCTTTTTTTTTTTTTTCTAATTACTCGAAGGCTTTCCTGCTCCCCCTCCTGCCTTTGAGTTTCTGCCAAGTGCAAGTGATAATGGCTGACTCCCTTGTTACAGCAAGCTCTGCATCAACAGCCCCTGTTTGTTCTCACTTGGGTGTGTATTTCCATGGTGCAGTCTTTCCGTTCTGTTCAGGTGAGTGCCCTTAGGCTCCTATCCCTTGGTTATGGCCATTGCCTGTGAAATTGAACCACAACCACCAGTGCAGGGCTGGGCACATAGTAGATGCTAAATAAATTACTGTCAAGAAAAGGAATAGCCCTCTAGGTGGAGGTGAAGTGTGTTGCTGTAGCTTTAAGTTCTTAGGTAAAATTCAAGGGAGTAAGTCCAGATTTGCTTTGAGAAAGATTCCAGTGAATTCTTGGTTACTCTGAATTGTTTGGAGAGGGTCTAAACGCTCTCAAATATGCCCCTCACTGAATAGACCTTAATGCTTTTTACAGGTGCAGATGGTGCATTGCAATTCACACACATCGCTGTGAAGAGTCTCCAGTGCCACGTGAAGTGGGCAGGGGTCGGACGGTGCTGCGGTGCTGGCGTGGGGCTCCAGCCGCCCTGAGCCTGTCGCTGAGCTGGACGCCCGACAGGAGGCTGTTTCCCTGCCCTTTGTCGCTCACAAACCTGAATGTGAACTACTCTCCTACCGCCCGCACCCTGGGGTTCCGAGGTTCTCCTGGGTGTTTAGATTGTGGATAAACAGGCTGCTGGCCATTGGGCGGTTACGAGAGAAGGGCGGGGGCGGCACCGCGACCTGAGGAAGACAGCGGCCCTCAGGAAGAAGCGTCCAAGGAGACGCCCCAGGGGCTGCTATGTCCATGAGGTGCCGGGCCACAGGACCCCCGCCCCCCCACTTCTGTTAACTGTGCGAGGCGGTGGGCCCTGCTCCCGATGCATGGAAAAGACAATTTCCCTGAAAACAGCAAAAAAAAAAAAAAAAAAAAAAAAGCGTTTTACGACTCCACCCTTTTTTAAAAAAAGAATTCAAAACATCCTTTTCCAACTCTGTTTAGGTCTTTCTATAGCTGTGTTTAGAGAAGCTGAACAAATGAACTTAACAATTCAAATGCAGGGCCTTTGGTTGATCACTGCCTATTCTGTTTTGAATAAAAATTTGAATTTGCACATCAGCAAGAATTCTGTCACGAACATTTATTTGCCATAAAAGCCAAAGACTACTCGTCTCCATCTCTCTTAACGTCCTTCCCCTGCTTTCCCTCTTCCCTTTGCCCCACCCCTACTGAAATTCTCGTCATTTCTTCAGCACACTCATCCCCTTTCTGCCTGTGCTTTGCACGCACTTTTCCCACCACCTGGAATGTCCTCTCCACTCCATCCATCTGGTGAATAGAATGGCCCTTTAAGACTAAACAGAAGGGGGTTCTGGGAAGGTGGTGTAGAAGGATGCACAGGAATCTGTTTCCCCACCTAGACAACAAATCCACTGGCAGAATCTATGCACCATAACTATGGCCAACCCTCGAACAACACAAGTCTGATCTGCAGAGTCTCGTTTTATGTGGAATTTTTTCAACAAATATACAGCAGGTTCTGTGTATCCCCGGATTTTGCATTTGTGGATTGAACGAACTACGATCAAACGCAGACGGAGGGCTCACGCATTTATTGTTTTATGCCATTTTACAGAAGGGATGTGAGGACCTGTGCACTTCGGTACCTACAGCGGTGGAGGCGGGGCGTCTCAAAGCCAATTCCCTGCAGATGATTAGAATGACCATGGTTACATTTGGGGGGAGTCAACAGGTAAAGATTTTTAACTGCACAAGGGTCAACTTTATTTTGGAATTCTGGATTCTGTTCAAGGCTTGAAATTTCCAAGAGAAAGATTAGAGGGTAAATTGCAGTTAATATCAGAATTTCAGCTTTTAGCACAGTAGCAGCTGCCCATGCACCATTTCAGGCCGTGCAGCAGGCAGCTGTGCACGTGCTCCTCGAGCAGCTTGCACACAGTTTGCAGGAGCTGGAGCAGGCAAAAAGGATCCTGTCCTCCAAATAATCTGCTCTGATCCTCAGTTTCACCTTCTGCTCACGGAGGTGCAGTCAAAGAGGGGGGCTGTAACTTTTGTTGTTTCTCACCCCACTGTTGCAAGCCCCTACCCACGCAGGTGAAATGACTTCCAGTGGATTTAAAGGACAGTGCTCTTTCCTCCCCCCGACCCTGCCCCGCACACCCCTTCATCCCACCACCCCCACCTCTTTTGGGAGACAGACATTAAAGGTTTAGGACATTTGAGGACAACAGCATAGCCTCATGAGTGGTAGGTATGATGGTGAGCTTGGGAGGGTCACCTTCAGGTTCAAGCTGACATTATTTGGGTTGTTCTATTGTGCCACGGGGCTCTATGAGACTGGGGCCCAGTCGCTGCCGCATGGCCAGGTGGAATGGAGCTTCTCTGAGCGTGCAGGGTGTGCTGAGTGCCCTGGGAAGGTCTGGAGTGGGAATCTGCACAGGCCGTGGGAGTCAACCACACTTTCCCTTCAGTTTTGCACAGGTACCAAGATGGCTTTCATCCACCTTTGGTAGTTATCCAAAGAAGCCTGTGATGTAACACACTCAATTTTCTGAAGAATGGTTACCCGTATTTAAAGCTCAGAACTCAGATGTAAAAAAATTCAGAACTAATTTTAAAAATTGCTGAGTTATAGAGGAAACTTCCTGATTAAAAGGAAAAAACTATGAAGATGCTTACAAGACCGACTGTCAGGCATACAAAGAAGAGAGAAGCAGAATTCAAGAACAGCTAACTCCCAGTCAGATGGTATCTTTGGAAAAAGAAATTATCCAAAAACGTTTAAAAAAGGAAGCTGTAATAAAAAAGAGAGAGAGAGTTAGCAATGCTTGAAAAAACAAAAAGGCCTCACTCAAACATTTTTATACCTGCAAGCTTCCAGGAAGCTAAGAATGGCATATCACAGTTAACACTTACCACTGTAGATGAAAACTGGGAAAACCTCTCTCGTTCTCAAAGCAAGTATAAAGTCAGCTTGTTGAAGGTAATAAAATTTGTTGTTACAATGAAATGAAATCTCCTGAAGAACAAAAGCATGAAGTTCTGTGGCAGGAAAAGAAAACCCCATAAAAGAAGCTTCTATGCTCTGCAGCTTCTTTGATAAGCAGTGCTCTCTGTAACACTTGCAAAACAGTGCCTTTGTTTTAATGTGACAGGACATAGCTGAGAGCAGCCATTCCTAGGGTAACAGCCATTATCTCAAGGCCAAAAACACTGACCTTCCCTTCTGCATGCTTGCTTTCAGTGGCTGGTTCCCCCTCCCTTTCTGCCTGTGTAACTAGTATATAAAGGAAACTCCAGCCCAACCTCTCTGCTCAGATAATTTGGGAATTTAACCCCCTCTGAGCCCGCGCGTAATAAAGGTTGTGCTTCGTTATCTCTCTGCGTGTGAGTGATTTTCTGCAACAGTTCAACAAAATGATCTTTTCTGTCACAAAATGCAGCCCTGAGGAGTGTTAAACAGGAGATGGAGTTCTGTTTCTAATGCAAAAACACTAGACAACAGCTAGGATTCAATGCCTACAGCTGTTGTAAAATTGGAAAGAATAAAGTTGGCAAACATTCTACACTTAAATTATTTTTCTTTGGCCCACGGACATCTGCCAGTTCAATACGTTTTGTCGTAGTATTTTGTTTCAGAAAACGCAACCAGATTAAAGTTCATGTGAAATTTATTTTGTGTTTAGGAACGACTGAGGATCAAAATAATCCATGAAGTGTAGCAGTAGTCATTTTACCTTTGATAAATCAGACTCTGAAGATTTTTTTTTTTATGCTTGATGACTGTGGAAAGAAAAGTTATTCTTGTTTCCCCAGGTTATGGAGGCAGGGTTTTCCTATTCAAAAGCATCTCACATTGTAGGGCCATAGTGTTCTATGATACAATTGTGCACTTTTTAAAGAGCTCCCAAAGCTCATGCAGGTAAATTCCACTTCCTGGGTGTAATTCATACTATGCTCAGAGTTGATAGTTGTACATGCAAGGGATCACTAGTTTCAGTAGTAAGATTTTATGCAAGAGAAGCAGAGATTTATAAACCTTTCTTCACTGTCTTTTTTCCTAAAGTAAAAACTAGGAAAATATGTACCAAATCTATGTGTATTGCATACAATAAAAATTTTATGTTTCCTAGTTAAAAAATATATTTTAAGGTGAAACATTTGTTTTATAGCTTCTTTCTTTTTTTCTTTTTAAGTAGGGATTCATACTCTGAATTATTTTTTCTCTTTTACGTGAGTTTATTTATCCAAAAAGTGGAAGACTTGTCTGGTAAGTTTTAAAATGAGAGATTTAAAAAAGAAAATTCTCCAAAGTCTCTAGACTTGGACCCTGTAGTTTTCATACATTTTACATAACATGTGAAAGCCTGTGGAAGGGACAGCCAGCTCTGGCCTGGGGGCCAGATCCAGCCCACTGCCTGCTTTAAATGGCCTGTGAGCTAACGACTGTGTTTGCAATTTAAAATGGTTTCTAAAGAAAGAATATTTCAAGACATATCAAGACAAAGAAAAGTAATATGAAGTTCCCTGTCCATAAATAAAGTCTTATTGGAACATAGCTGTACTCCTTCACTTATTTATTATCTGTGGCTGCTTGTATGCCAACAAATGACAGTGTGGAGTGGTTGCTACAGAGATGGCATAGCCTGCAGAAAGGAGAATATTTACTACCTGGCCCTTTACAGAAAAGGTTTGCCTACCTATGGTCTACAATAGAGTGTATGTGAAAAGGGTTTCAACATATTAATATGTGGGGATAGTTTTATAAGACTTTCAAATGTTCTTGGTTTAGAATCTTCGTCAACACCGTCTTAAGAAGAAGGAAGTCAAAGCACTAAAGAAGCTAAAGAAAATGTTGCCCCATGGTGTTAGTAAGGAAAATAGTCTTGTTTCAAATTATACTGTAGTATAATTTAAAAAATCCATAGTGTAGGAAAAAACCCTGCGTATACAGAGAAAATTAGAGTGTGACTACACGTGACCAGGGAAGGGCTTAGAAAGACCTGTGACGACCTTTAATTTATATCTCAGGCTGACCCTCAGCACAAAGACAAACTATACAGCAACAAAAGTAAAGAAAAACAATAGAAAAAACAGTAAACCCTAAGGAAGTGAGAGAATCCGATTTCCAGAGATACCACATTATTAGATTCAAATGTCCAGTGTTCAGGAAAAAATACAAGGCATACGAAGAAACAGGAAAAAGGGAAAAATAAATCAACAGAAATTGTCCCTGAAAAAAAGGCCTCATGGCAGACATACCTGACAAAGACTTTAGAACAACTGTCTTAGCGATGCTCAAACAACTACAGGAGGATGTGGAGAAAGTCAAGAAAATTATGTGTGAAATGGAAATAATAAAGAAAAAGAAAACCTAAAAACATTTAAAAATTCTGGAGCTGAAAAGCATAATCACTGAAATGAAAAATTCACCAGAGAGATCCAAAGGAAGATTTGAGCACGAGGAAGAAAGGGTCAGTGAACTTAAAGATAGGACAATGGAAACTTCTCTTTTACACATAGGTCCTGGCCACTGGGATAAGAGGAGAACAACAGATTGGATGGTATGGTTCATGTGGGCAGAACAGGGCTGGAGATGATCCTCTGAAATTTTCCCCTAAGTGACCCTGTTGGAGTGTGGGGAGAGAGAGAGAGAGAGAGAGAGAGAGAGGAGAGAAGAGAAGAGAAGAGAAGAGAAGAGAAGAGAAGAGAAGAGAAGAGAAGAGAAGGGAGGAGAAGGGAAGAAGGGGGGGGGGGGGAGGGGAGGAGGGGAGAGGAGAGAGGCAGGAATTCTTATAGTACTGTGATGATTAATTTAATGGGTCAAGGCTGGGCCATGATGTCCAGATACTGGGTCAAAAGTTATTCTGATGTTCTGTGAGGGTGTTTTAAAAAAGATTAACATTTAAATGCTTAACATTTAAATTAGTAGTCCTAGAGGTAAAGCAGATCATACACCAGCCATAGTGTGAGTGAGCTTCATCTAATAGGTTGATGACCTTAATAGAACAAAAACTGACCTCCTCTGAGCAAGAAGGAATTTTACCAGCAGACGGCCTTTGAACTTAAACTGCAGTCCTTGCCTGGGTCTCCAATGCGCTGGCTTATCCTTTTGATTTTGGACCTGTACCTCCATAACCATGTGAGCTGATTCCTTCTCTCTCTTCTACTCTCTCTCTATACACACATGCACACATACTTCCTGTATTTTCTCTCTCTCACTGCAGTACCACCTGAGTCTGAGCCATCCAGAGAAACCCCCAGCTCACTACACAGGGCCATTGACAGCCCAGCTATTGCTAACTCCTAGCTTTGACCCCCACCACTCCCAACATTTTCTCGACACATCAGCTGTGCAGAGCTCTTTGCCACTACTCATGGGGCTCATGCTTTTTTATGCCTCTGTGTTTTTCATTCACCCAAGAGTTCTCTAATGAAGACTGACCTTGTGTACTACTTGTGCTAAGGGCTGACCACATAAGTTCCGGGCCTCAGAAGCTCAGAGTCTAGGGGAAAGATAGGCCTGGAAGCAGCTAAGGGCAACCACGGGGTAGCAGTGCCCGGAGAGGTTGGTGCAAGCTGCAGAGGGGAGAAAAGAAGCAGGTGGTGGAAGCACTTCGCCAAGGGCAGGAACACTGTGGTTTCACATAAGGCCTTCCCTCTGCTGCTGTGCCCTGTCCCCCGCCCCTACCATGGAACTTATCTGGCAGCTCAGCATCATCTCAGCCCAAGCAGGTAGCCTCACATTACTGGAGCTCTGCTGAGGCTCTCCAGGGCTCCCTGATATTTCATACTTACCACTTTCCTCATTTATCACATTGAGTGGCACCCCCAAGACCACTCGTCAAGGTTTACTCTGTGCTGGGTGTGCTCTCACCCTGCAACCACCTGTGTGGCAGGTACTGACTGTGACATTGCCATGGGCACAGAGGGGCCAGGCAACTCACTCAGCATCACATCACTCATGAACATAATCACTTACAACCCCAGCGCCCTGCCTGGCCCAAAGCACATAGTAAATGTTTGTCTAGACTAGGAACTACATTTTTCAAAGTGTTTGACTTTGCAAGCTGAATGGACAGGAATAAAATAAACTAGAAATATTTGTCAGGGAAGGCTTCAAAAACAGAGGGTGTTTATTTCTCTTCTGCCATCACTGATGAATCTCACTACCTGGGAGCAGCCCAGAAGAGGGAGGCTGGGTTGTCTCCTTGGTGGTGCGCATCACGGCACCGTGCAGCCGCCCGCTAACACCGTGTGGAACTCAGAAACTCTGCCATCACCTGAGCAAAAAGCTCTCCCCGGTGCCATGCCCCTGTCCCTCCGTGTGCCAGCTGGGGTCTTTCCTTGCTGGGGCTGGCCCTGCTGAATGCCAAACACCTGCAGACAGCATTTTCAAACAACTGGCTCAAAGTTCTGAGCTTCTATGGCCTCATCCAAGTGACTGGCTGTGGGGGGCTGGCTTGTTTTCCTTGGCTACCAGCTCCAGGATGGTGGAGAGTGCACTGGACTTGGGCTCGGAGGCTGGGTCTGGGTCTCAGATCTGCCACTTAGCAGCCAAGCCATGCTGGGCCTCAGCTGCCTTCAGCGTGAGACGGAAATGACGAGGGAATGATGAGGGCTCCTACCTCATGGGGTTGTGAAGAGAGGTGAGACGATAAGTGTGGGACATGCTTCTAACTGTTTTCTGCTGTAACATGTGAGAGATTGTCAGTAATTCAAAGAAGCAAGAGTTCCTCAAGCCCCAGCCTCTGGGTGATGCACAGCGGGATGAGGAGGCCCTTAAAAGAGCGATGCCACACTGTCTAGACAACCCAGTCGGTTTATCTGAGTTCACTTTCGGGAGATCCGAGTAACAGGAAGAGCACTTATTGAGCTGATTGGACCACGTGGAGTTATTTATAGAGTCACCTTGGAACCAGTCCAGGATCTGGAAGCAAAAATTCTGGAAATAAATTCTAGATCCCTAGTTTCCACGTGTGTGACATTATTTTATCAGCTCTAAAATTGGGATTATGGTCTCGAATTTGCATGTGCCCAGTGACCCAACCATCCTGCTCTGGGATTAGGTCCCAGAGAAGTTCTCTTACAGGTGTGCAAGGGGACCTGTAGGAGGACAGGCACCGTGGAGGTGTGTGTGGCGGCAGACAGCAGCGGGACTGAAGGTTTCCACCTCCAGAGGAATGAATAAGTACACAGTGCTGGATGTAACTATGGAATTCTGGCGGCAGGCAGAGGCAATGGACTAGATGTATGTGTAGCAAAATGGATGAGTCTGTGAAACAGTGTTGGGGAAAAGCAAGGAGGCAGAACCCAGGCATCACACAACACCAGGGACATAAACAGAAAACTTGAGCACACGCACAAGAGAACACATTCCACAAGGACACACACACATTTCCAGACCTAGAGCAAATGCTCAGAGTGGATGCCTGAGAGGAGAGGAAGAGGAGTGAAGGTTAGTGCTGAGGGGCAAAAATGCAGCCAGAAAGAAAGCATCGCATGGACCAATGACAACAATGGGCTATTAGCCAAGAGGTATGATCAACTCAACTTCCTGCATCAGGAGGGTTTTTTTTGTTGTTGTTGTTGTTTTTAATCCTACCTCAAGGTGTTGCCAGAATTACATGCATGTATAATGTTCACAAAGGTCCCTGGCACAGCACCAGCATGGGTAGACGCTGGTGGGTAGCACCAGCGTGGGTAGATGTAGAAGCTCTTTTTGTCATTTATTCACTCATTGAACACATGGCCTACCAAATAGCTACTTTGTGCGGGATGCTGTGCAAGGACTTACAGAACAGACAAGGACTGGGCATGGCTCAGGGACTTGAGCAAGGCAGAGGGGACGCAGTATCTGCCGGAGGAGGGAACCCTCATCTGGGACCGCAGAGATCACACTGTCAGATGCCCTCACTTTCCAAACTGAGGCCGAAAGAAGTGGCTTCCCCAGGGTCACACAGCAAATTAGTGACTGTATTAAGGACAACTGTCCAGGCCTCCAGGGCCCTTTCCAGAGCATTATCTAAGCCAAGTACATCGGTATCCTAGACCAGTGGGAGGCTTGTATTTCCTGTTGTGCCTTTTACCCCAACAATGCTCCCTGAGGCCCCTCCTTTGCTTATGCACCCAACCAGGTGTGTGTGTGTGTGTGTGTGTGTGTGTTTAATGGAGAAGTGAATTAACCGATTGTTTTAAAAATGCAGTGTGGTAGCTACAACCTTTCAGAACAGGAGGTCGGTGGGTAGCAGGTAAAAAGGCTCTGAGCCCTGGCAGAGATGACGCTGTGCTCTTCCTCTTGTGGGTCTGCCCAGCCGCTTTAGTGAGCCCGGTCTCCCAATCAGAAGCAACCTAACCCCCAGCCCTCAAGACTGTCCCCCAATCTTACCACCCAAATACCATTACAAGAAAAGGGAGAAGTGTCCCTATAGCGCCCTCTAGCCCTATCATCTTTTACTCAGCCCTGAAACACCGTTTCAGAAGATGACAAGGAGTCCTCCAGAGGAGCAGTAAGGAAGTCTCTGCGGAGCCCAACTCTCCGAGGGGGGGGGGGGGGAGGGGCAAAAACTCTGGACCTGGTTCACAGGGTGCAGGGCCTTGGGCGGCAGGCTCTAGGGAGGTGAGGAGGTGGTCTGACAAGTCCAGAGAAGGAGGGGTGGACATGGCAAAGGAGAGGGACAGGTCCTTGAAGACTCTGCTAACATCTTCCCAGCTTTGATCCACAGAACTTTATAATAACCTTTCCTACAATTTCAGGAAAACCCAAAAGTTTCCCCATAGATTTCAAAATGAGGTGGGCAGAGAACCAAATAACACAGAGATTTTCCAGGATGAGCCCAGTTATGTGGGAGATAAGATGACAGATGAAGGGAAAAGAATTCTCTCGGCGATGGGAACTCATCTCCTGGGGGTTCAACACAGCCCTGAGCTGGGATGCTGAGGAGAAGAGAAACGCTGCCCGTTAATGAGCACCTACTTTGTCCCCTGTAGATTGTCTCCATTTAGCTGCCACACAGCAATCCTACAAGCTGGGTGCTGTTTTGTGCCTATTTTACAGATGAGGAAAGAAGACCGAGTTAATAACTCACCCAAGATCGCACTCCTGGGTAGTGGTGGGGGCAGGGGGGCTTAAATCCAGATTGTCTCCATCCGTAGTCCATGGGCCTAACTGCTAAATAAAACAGCAGCTAAGCCTGGGTCTGGTCTTTAGGAATGTCCCAGCATGTGGCTGATTACGCAAGATAAAAAATGTTTTCCGTTCAGGACAGGAATTTAAGCACCCATCATTCAGTGCTCACTTTCCCCTAGGAATATTTCTCAGGGAAATGCATTCTAGGAAGACATTGATCTATGGCCTCTGTGGCACGCTTTTGCCTTCCATATTCTCGGTATCATCCCTAGTATTTTGTGGCGTGCTCCCTGCCGGTTGAACGACAGAACGTATCATGGGGTTTTATTTCAGCACTCTCAGCACCACCGTTAATGGAATGTTTGGACAGCTTTATTGTAACACATTTAAATGTATTTTAAAACACAAAAACGAAATAAAAGCCACCACAATTTTCAAGGAAATTCTGGTGCGTGTAAACCACCACAGCCTGATTCTGAGAACAGGAACAAAAACTCAAGATTTCTGTTTATTGGCTAAAGTGGCGCCACCGTATGGCAAGAATGTAAACACCGCTCACCGTTTACCGTATTTTTCAGACTATAAGACGCACCCCCCAATTTGGGAGGAAAGGAGGTGCGTCTTATAGTCTGAAGGTAGCTTACCTGGCTCGCCGTGCGGGGGCAGGGAGGTGGCGGCGGCGGAGTGGGGTCACAGGTTATTAAATATTTTACCACATTTTTTGCTTCAAAAATTTTTTTCCTATTTTCCTCCTCTAAAACCTAGGTGTGTCTTGTGGTCTAGTGCATCTTATAGTCCTAAAAATATGGTACTTGGACAACCAGCTTTGACATTGTCCTGATTGATTTTTTTAATAAGGGAGAGTTGCATTATTTTTAAGTTATACACATAAAGTCAGGATTTATTATTATCTCATATTACACTATTTCCTATTCTCAGGGAACCTCCAAAGCTACGTTCAGTTAATCAAAGAAGGTACATGAGGTAGACAGAAATTCTGATAGCATGAGATTAGGGGTATCAGAGATGGGCCTTGATTACACCTCATCTGGCAATTCCTCAAAAGTATGATAACAGATTGACTTTAAGTGGCACTCTGAAAATAATCCAAAGAAACTTTGGATCTGTGGGCTGAAAAGAATGTGGAAGACAATATGGTGACCCTTCAGGAAGGTACCTGTTTGTCACTTGTGTGACTTAAGTCGTGGGCACGCACTTCCTCTGGCTGGGTAGGGGGCCTTCATGTGTATCTGATTTGAGAGCCCGTCGTGCGTCGATTTCATCGGTCAGAGTTCCGGGAACACCTGCCACTCTGTAAGCCTGTCTCAGAGGACGGTCGTGAGGGTTAAAGGAGAAAACACGGATGCAGCAAGGAGCAGAGGTGCCAGTCAATAATCTTTTATTGCTTTTCCGTTTACTGTTTGAAATGTGCTTTGTAAATGACAAACTTTGTAGATGTACAAATGTCATTGACAAATGTCCACTGTTAGTATGAGGTAGATGGTACTAGTCCAAAGGAAGACACCAGTGTTTCGCAAACGCCAATGTACCCACGAATCACCTGGGGATCTGGGTAAAATGCAGACTCTGTTTCTATTGACCTAGGGTGGTGCCTGAGGTTCCGCACTTCTAATAAGCTCTCAGGTGATTCCAGTCCATCGATGGCACTTTGAACAGCAAAGGTCTATGACAGTGATTTTAACCAGACTGTACGTTAGAAGTACACACTGAGATTTGTTATGTGTGGACTCTTGGCCCCTATACTGGATCTACTGAATCAGAGTGTCCAAGGGTGGATCTCAGGCATTTACAGTTTTAATAAGTAACCCAAGTGATTCTGGTGCTCAGCCAGGGCTAGTATTCTTTTTAAATCCACTCTCCAGCTGATTCTGATGCATTCAATCAGCTGATATTAGCTGACCTTCTATTCTGAGCCAGGCATTGTATTGCCGAGGAGGAAAAACAAAAGAACCAAACAGCAATGACAAAGCGTTTGATAAATGCTGGGCATAGAGTGCTCTCTGTGGGAGCGCAGGACAGAGCCGTGGGGAGTCAGCCAGACCGTTCAGTCAAGGGCAAGGAAGGCTTCTCTGTAGGAGGTGAAGTTGGGGCCAAGTTAAAAAGAATAGGACTACATCAGAACAAGAAGAGGTATAAAATCACACAGCATGTTAGAAAAGACCTGTGTTCGCCCATAGGAGGGGTTAGTAACCAGGTTAGAGAAGAAGATAGGAATAAGACCACGAAGGGGTGCTAGGCTAAGGAGCCGGACCTTAATTCTGAAGTCTAGGGGTTTAAGAAGACTCAGGGTATGTGGCAAATATCAAACACACAATAAATATTAACCCTCATCATTATCATTGTTACAGTAATACGTGTTATTATTGCCAGTTGTGTGGTTCAGAAAGCTGAGAATGACAACATGATGGAGTGGACTGTGGTGGGGAGGTGTCCTAGACTGGAAACAAGGGGTCATAGACTATTATGCAATTCAGTTAAGGAACAGGAAAGGTATGAAGGGAGTAGATTTGACAGGACTCGGAAGACTGGGTTCCTGCAATAATTTAAAGATTCACACCTGCCTGAAGGAGCTTGCACATTCCTTTCACATACAAGCTTGAAGAAGAGTCAGTGCCACGTCCTCTTCCAACCATGTTGTGTGACAAGGTCCGAACATGGAAAGAGGGAATTCAAGGAATCCATTTTCCTGGAAGAGAACGTGGCATACAAAGGGGGGTGGTAGTTTTCCTGGGGATTGCTCTTAATAATTTCCTTGCTGATATTAATCATGGTCTTACTTTGTACCCTGATTCCCATAAGAACAGGCCATGAGGAGAAAGAGGCTCAAAGTGAGTCAATGATTAACTTTGAGGGAAATTCTGAAGGGACAGCTAGTTCTCCCCAGACTATTGAATTATGCCCAAAATTGTTTAAACAGGTGTTTATAAACCTGAGTAAGAAACTATCCCTGGCTGTTCCCATAAAAGAATTCATGAATTAGTTACAACAGGCTGAATTATTGGCAGATTCTCTCACACCTGTTCCTTACTCACAGATACAAAGGGTCTTTCAAGAAAACAAGAAAAAACTATATAGACCCCTACCCACAGCCCAGGGATACCCCTGGGTAGCATATTGGATTAATGGCAAATTATGGTATCCTCTCTAATGAAATAGCTCCTGAATGTCTAAAAGTTGTTGGAGTAACAGTCCCTCCTTTATCTTAAATAGGAATACGTATCAATTAGAATTAGACAGGCAAAGAAATAAGAGAAGCTGGTTAGCTAATACAAACTAAGCAAGTAGAAACAATTACCAGAGAGTCAGAGTCCATAGTACATAGAAAAACATTTTAGACAGAAAAGATAGATAGCTAAGTTAGACATCACAAAGGACTTACAATAAATTTTCTATAACCTCTACTCAATCTAGCATATCCTTTTTCTGAGAACTTCAATAAACAATAAGACATTCAAACTCTGTACTTACAGCTATTTCTAATTGTCTGATTTAAAAGGTCACTAGGCTAGCATGACCTGATATCTGGGTAAAAAACTTTCTTCCTCACCTAACCGCAAATGTTAATCACTACCAAAAGTGAAAATATAAAAACCTGCTTGTACTTGCAATAAACAGAACAGAGCTTCACTGTCCTCTGAGTTGTGCTGTTGTCTGTCTCCCATCGCCGATGCCTTACCCACCTTTCGGGAGCCCCTGGACCCAGCTGTGGCCGGACCTTGGCAAGTCAGTGTAAGGAGCAGGCAGATTTTACTAATAAAGACACTGAGGCTCAGATTTGTTTAAAGTCACATGACAAGAGTGGGGGAGAACCTGGTCTATGTGACTTCACACCAGGTCCTCCCGCTGCTGCTGCCCACAGGTTGCAGAAGGTAGTAACCTCACGTGAATGCTGGGAAGACTGGAGGCATTCCTCTGAGATGGCGAGTGGCGTGGACTGGCACAGTCTCGAAGGGAACCAGAATTCAGTCCTTGCTGCCATTAGCCCCATATTCCCACATGTGAAAGTTGTGGGGAGCTGGAGTCCCTGACATGAGGATCCTTAGACACTTTTGAGAGGTACCCAGATGTGGCTCCCAGCTTTTCCAAACATGGTCTTGGAGCTGATGGGATAATGACAGCAAAGCAGCAAGAGCAGAAGTACAGATATGGAGCAGGTGGCAGAGGTGGGTGGTGAAGTTATCTCAATCCATCCTTGCCTTCTGTCTTTCAAAGACACGCCCCTTCCTCCATCCCATTTCCTCACATTTCCTCCAGGATTTCCTCCCTGAATTCATCACCGCCTGTCTTTGATCTGTCTTCCCACCAACTCTTCCCTCGCAGCATTCAAATTTGCTCCAATCTCACCCATCTTTAAAGAGTCACTTCATCTCCATTCTGCCATATTCGCAAGCTACTGCCCTGTAGAGTTAACTCCACCCATGCTGCGCAGAGGAATGAATGAGGTTGCAATCTGGCTTTCACCTCAGTCACTTGGGTGCATTCTCTGATTATCATTCGTTTAAAGTTGGCCTTCTGACTGCTATGGCTCCTCTTTAGAACTGAGGGTGGCTTACAGGTTGATCCCTATATCTGTGTAAACTCGGTCATGAGATGCCTCGTCCTCTGAGGAACAGTGCATCAGGTAGGCATCAGTTTGGCTGCTACTACAGAATAACCCAATTCCACTGGCTTAACAATATGATACAGTATGAGACAGACAGTTAGATACACTCACAGCTGTTCGTGTTCATCCCACCTACTTCCCCAGGGCTCTGTCACTTTACCATTCTCAGATAACTCTGTTAACTGTGAATAATTAGAATGTTTATATTGATCAGCCACTTCCTTTATTTCTAACCTAAATTGTCTTACAGGCCAGAGGTGAGGATGCTCATCATTTTTGATGGGGATGTTTGCATTGCCTCTGGCTCACCGTTAAGAAGCATTCATCTTAGAGCTGGGAGTTGTGTCTGATTTTTAAAATACTACCACATTTTTGACATCAGTTCCTTTGGACATGATTTGTTCTTTTCTTGTACAAGCTTTAAAAAGTCTGACTGAGGTTTCTGTGAGGTTGAATTCTGTGAGGTTTTCACTAACCCAGAGTGCACGTGCACACGTGTGCATATGCACACACAGCCACACCCACGGGCCTATGTTCTTTGCCCACTGACACTGGCAAAGAGGCACAAAGAGAACTGGGGCCCAAGGGCCCAGAGAGGAAACAGAGGTTTCCATCGGAAGATGGTTTCTTCTAGCAATCCATCACAGCTGGGAGGCCAGGCCAGGCCATTATTTTTGTGTCTTGGGAGCTGCCCTCCCTGTCTGCCCAGGGCTGACTCGATGCTGCAGGTGGAGAGGCCTGTCCCCACCAGGGAAGTCCATGGGTGACAATGGAGACAGTTGGAGGATGTGGGAGTTGAAGTTAACCTTGACCACTCGGAAGAGGTGAGTACACACAGGAGCACAGCAGGAGTCAGGAATCTACTGCCACAGCGAGAGGGGCCAGTCCTCCCCAGGGGGTGTTCTGAGCTGCAGGCGAATGAAGTCTGTACCTGCTCCCTTCCATCTCACCCCTGTTCCCCACCGCACCATTGTAGCCAGGGGTCCAGAGGCCTGCCCGCTCAGGGGACCGGAGCCTATGGCTGGGATGCATGAACTTTGCCCTTTGGACCCCTCCAAAGCTACACCTTCTACACCAGTAGACTTCTACGTGGTAAGCTCTCTATGCTCTGGCCGTCTGTTCTTTTCCTCCAATAGTTCTGAGTAAAGCTTCAACAAGTGAGTTCAGTTTAGCTGTAAGTTAAAGGAAACATATTTTCACATACTATGAATTCCTCATTGACTGATTTAATCAAACATCTAGTGTATTCATAAGTGAGTTTTAAAATTGTTTTTATGTATTGGTCAAGGTTCTCTAGAGAAACAGAACCAATAGGAGAAAGAGAGATGAGAAGTAGATAGATTTATTCCGAGGAACTGGCTCACAAGACTGTAGGGGCTGAGCAGTCCATCTGCAGGCTGGAGGCCCAGGGGCGCCTTGGGTTTCATGTTCAGGTCTTACGGATTTGTAGTCACCCCTGAATGAGAGTCAGAGCTGGCTAGCGACCTTCCTGTTCAACCAGGGCTTACCTAGTTAGAGAAGGACAGAGCAGGAGGCTCAGGAAACCCCAATCCAAATCCAAAGACCGATGAAGCGGGAGCCCAATGTCCTTGGGCAGGAGAAGGCGGATGTCCCAGCTCAAGACGAGAGCAAACTTGCCCATCCCCCACCTGTTTGTTCTTTTCAGACCTCCATGAACTGGACAATGCCCACTCACACTGATGAGGGCAGTCTCCTTTACTCAGGCCACGGGTTCAAACGCTAATCCCCTCCAGGAACACTCTTACACACACATCCAGAAATAGTGTTTTATCAGTGGTCTGAGCATCCTTAGCCCAGTCAAACTGACACATAAAATCAACCATCACAATAGCGCAAGAAGAGAGAGCATTTTTTTAATACTTTGGCTTCACTCTTTTTTATTTAAATATTTTCTCACATACTCAGTTTCTCTTTAAAATTTGAAGTTCATTACAACAAATCGCATTAAATCAGGCAGCACTTTCTGAGGCCTGGCCCATATGTCTCCTTATTACAGGCAATATTCGGTCCAGGTAAGCTCTAGCAGAGACAGACAACTCGAAACGCCCAGGCCAACTCTCGGCATCAGTTCCTGTCATTTCTCGGAAGTTTTGGGTGTTCCCATGTATTGCCTTTGTTCACTGTTAACCAACGAGATCTCTTTTTTACTGAAATGTGAACTCCTCTGCGGCCTATTTAAGGTTTATTGTTTTTAATAACTTTGTTTTTGAATAAGGATATTACTTTAATCTGGCCACCCCGTTCCTCTTTTTCAGAGTTAATTAGAAACAGAGCAGGCCTCTGGGATTACTTCAATACAAACAATGTATTCTTCAGAATTTTTCTCCGAAGAGGAACATTCTTGAGCCTTCCACAGCAAAACATGGTGTTCCTGGTCTTCCAGCTGTGGTCGTCCTCCTTGTGCTGCAGGCGCCCGGGCCATCCCCAGGAAGACGAAGGAAAGTACATGCCCATGAAGGGCCTTGCGCTAGACACCTGGGTACTAACATGAAAACAAGATTTCTGCCTCGGAGGACCTCAAAGTACCTCAAAGTTTATTGTGAGAGATGAATTGATAATTAAATAAATCGTAATGCGGTAATATTTATAACCCTGATACAATGCTGTGGAATCACAGGAAGGAATTTTTTTCTTGTGGGAAGGAGAAAGGATGAGGATTAAGGAAGACCTGGTGGAGGTTGTGCGTCTTAAAATGGGGTTTAAAGGATGTTACAGCGAAATTAGGCAGATGCCTGAAAAGAACATTCCAGACAGAGGCACAGCTGAAAAAGGGGCATGGAGTAAGGACAAGTTCTGGAAATTTCAAGTAGTTCAACTGTGACAAGGGCATAGGGCACTGGGGGTGACGTGACAGAAGTGGAGAAGCAGGGGTAGGGGCAGAATTAGAAGGCCTTGGGCACCGGCCTGAGGGATCAGGTTTGTTCCTATCAGCCATGCACCCAGGCTTTTGAGCCCCTCTCTTAGCTGTTATATTGGATGGGCGCTATTCCTTGGCCCCTTGTCTCTAGAATTGAACCACTGCTCTTCTACTGGGTCCACTTCCAGGTCTTCTGGTCTCCTTAGTTCTACACAGCTCCTAATATATGCCTCAAGTTTCAAGGCTTTGAGACTGTCTGGATTTGGTGAAGTGATCTTTTCTTCAGAAAGGATTTGACGTTCTTCCTCTAACCCCTGCACTGAAGGCAAAGGATGTTGTAGACCTGGGTCAGCTCTGTCCGTTTTCCTCTCAAGGGAAGAAGACTAGATAGTCAGTATTTCTGAGATTTTGAGGATTCGTAGTCACGACTAAATGAGTGTCAGAGCTGGCTAGTGATCTTCCGGTAGAACCAGAGGTTACCTGATTAGATAAGGACAGAGCTGCGACCAAAACGCAGGTATCCTGACTCCCAGTCCAGTGCTTTTTCCAGTGTACTTCAGCTTCAGGCACTGCTTAGCAGTTTTGGGTCAGACCACATGTACTTGGTGCCTCAGATCACAGGGCCATGATAGAGAGCTTGAGTTAAGAGAAGGCTGTTTCCAGAATGGGATTCTGCACCTCAAGCCAGACAGCATGATTTTATGTCTTTTGATACCTCCCTTTCCTCTTCTGTAAAATGGGAGCAGTGTATTTAATCTTGCAGCTGCTGCCCACACAGGGATTAGTGTGTGGTGCGGTTGTTTTGTGATGGATGAGGGATGACGCCTATTTGTTCAAGTTGTATAATCTTAAAGTCAGAGCTGGAAGAAAACTTGGAGGTGAAGTGTAGTGCTGACAGGCAGCTTCATGAGTCCACTGACCGTGGAAGACTCCCTATAGCTGGAGGCGGAGCTTCCTACCTTTGGAAACGTTTAAGCTGAGAAAGGTGACCAAGCAGATCTGAATAGTGCTCTAAAGGGTCTTTCCGCACGGTAGAGGGGGCCAGCTCCCATGGTTTCTGGCTCCTACGCACATTTTCTCTAACAGCGTCTCAGGTGAGCTCGCAGGGCAGCTGTGTGGCGTTAATCACGTCAGACACCTGCGGGGTAAAGGTAACCGGTTGCTAACAACAATCGCCGCCATTTACAATGCACCAGGCACTGTACGTACCAAGTCAGTAATTCGTTTCTAGCATCGTGGGAGGTACGCCGAACGATCATGATCTCTATTTCTCAGGTGAGGAAATAGAAGTTTAAAATTTTGCCCACGATATCCCAGGGACAGAGCCTGGATCAAATTTATCAGATTCCCAAAACTTTTTCCTGCTTTCTTCCCCTTCAGCTCCAGTTTTCATCTTGCTCCAATAAAGGAGAAGGGAGTGGTTTCAGAGCTTCGTTTTTCGCCGCCTGGAGAATGGAACCAAGAGCTAGGAGGTGGCGGCCCGCCGGGCAGGCAGGGGGCTGGACCCTCGGAGCTTTGGGGACAGTGGGCGGGCCCAGCTCTGGGCCGGCCCTTCCGTGGGCGGTGCCGGAGGCCAGAGGTCGCTCTGCGCCGACGCGAACTGTGCTGGAGTCCGTGACACGGCGTCTGCGGCCGGGCACACTTATATCTGTGCAACGGAACTCCCCATCGCCCGCGTTCCGCAGCCTCCCGGGACCATGGTGGCCCGCCTGCTACTGCGTGCCTGGCCGCGGGGCCCCGCCGTGGGCTTGGGCGCGCCCCGCCGGCCCCTGAGCGCCGACTCCGGGCGGGGCCAGTTCCTGCAGCGCAGCATCGTGCCCACTATGCACTACCAGGACAGCCTGCCCAGGTGAGGCCTTGCCGGTCCCCGCTGCCCACTCTCCGTCCAGGATCAGCCCCAGTCTCCAGGCTCTCATGGCTCTTCTAGTGAACCCAGTTCTGACCCCAGACTCCCACCTGGGACGCTGCCACATCCCCCAGTCTGGAAATCCTGTGACTTATAGAATCTCTTGACACAGGGACCTCAGAACGCGCCAATTTTATTCTAGAACGTCCCACTGCCCTCTCACATTCTCCGTCCTGACCCTTTCTCAAACTCTCTCCAATAACCCAGCTTCCAACCAGATACCCTAAGAGTTCCTCACATTTTCCCCTGCAAAATAATCAGCCTACATTACTCCAACGCCACTCTAATCCCTCCACCTAGGGTGTTCCCTGAGGTGCTTTCATGACTGTCCCAATTCTTGCCCAGAAATATGGACAGGCCAGTTCCCGATACATAATAGTTATCATCCCTCAACTTCTCCCAGCACTCCATCTTCCTCATCACTGTTACCCAGAACCCCCAGCACCACCGCCCCCCACCCCCGCCCGCGACGGCCTGTCAACAGCACTCTGCTCTTCTAGCGCCCTCATCAGTTCCCCACGCACACTGCAGCACTCATCTTCTCCCCCAGGTCCTCAGCATTCTTGGTCCAGTCTTCACCTGGAAACCTTTCACCACTATCAAACCTTCCTCAACACGCCCCCTAAAATATCCTCCCTAACCCACATAACCCCCTGCAACTGCAGCCCACCCGCACAGAATTCTAGGTACTGCCCTCAGATACCCCTCCCAAATTCTTATTCGGATTAGATCTAGGGCCCACCCAAATTATATCTATTCCTTCTCACCAGGCTACCCCTCCTCTTCTAAACCACCACCTAGAATCTACTTCCCCAGTGAAAACTGTCCCAGTAAATCTTTCCCTCCTCCTTACCCTTTCCTTCACCCAGTATTTTCTTTAATCCAGTTGCCGGTATTCTCAGCCTTCAAACTCCAGCCTTTACCTGAACTGTCAGACCTCCTTCTACAATATTAGAAATGTTCCCAAATTCCTTCAATCTCTAAAATCAGACTTTACCTTTTCTACTCACCAGTTAGTTCCTGGTGCCACATTCCAAATTTGTCTCAAAGATACTTTTGTCTTTCTCTCCAAACTGCCATCAGGAAACTCCCAGTCCAGGGGCTGGAGACCAGTGCTCCCCACCCCATGAATAGAACAAAGATTGTAACAGGCATCACCCCCAGATACTGGGTTGCTGTTTTTCTTCACATTCAGGATCCCCTAAACCCATTGTCATCACTGCCTACCCCCACCCTGTCAGGAAAGTCACCCAAGGTGGTACCTGTGAAATTATGGGAGTGCAGACGTCTAAAACAAAAATGAGATTAGCCCCAGTCTCATTTAAATTTGGCAAGAGGTAGGGGTAGAGGAAGAAAGACTCTTTTTGCCTGTAGGATAAGCCTGGGACACGCCTCCTCCTTAAGCCCGCAGGCGCCTGTATGTGGGGGAAAGGTGAGGAGTGACAAAACCTGCCTGCTGTTTGCCAAGCCCAGCTGCAGATGGCCCTTGATTTTCTGGTCCCTGCCTGGGCTCCATACAGGTTTAAGATCCGAGGGATTTTCTCCATTTTAGAACTGGAAAGCTGGGAATAATGAATATTCAAGATCATTTTCCCCAACCCACAGTACAAAATCTGTAGGAATTTGAAGCTACCACCCATGCATAACCTTAAACAAGGACCCCCTCCAAGCCTCCATTACCTCAGTTGTAAAGTGGGGTTTAGATACAAAATTCCTTTTATCTCTGAGATTCTAGACTGGTAAAATGTGTTACCTTTGACATTCACTTGGATGTGACACTTGGTGAAAAGTCCTGGCTTTGAAGTCTGGTAGAACTGATTTCAGAGTCTGGATCTTATACTCTGTAAACTTCAGGCAATTCAGTTAGCCTCTCTGAGCCACAGCTTTTACCTATGAGGTAGGAATGGAACACACATCCATTGGGCTATTGTGGTGATAGAGTGAGATGTGACGCCTAGAATGGGAAACTATCCTGATTAGCTGGCCAGGGTGGTCCCTTTGTATTAGGTGGTCCAGCTGGATCTCCCACTTCTTATTCCTGTGATCTCACTGCTGCCTATTGACCAAGTGGCCTAGGGCTCCCTTCTTCCTGGGAACCCTTACATTGTCATTTGCTTGCCTTTTATTTTTTAATTTTAAAAAATATTTATTTATTTATATTTAGACAGAGGGGTAAGGAGAGAGGGAGTGAAACATCAATGTGTGGTTGCCTCTCAAATGCCCCCCTACTGGGGGCCTGGCCCACAACCCAGGCATGTGCCCTGACTGGGAATCAGCAACCTTTCCATCTGCAGGCCAGCACTCAATCCTCTGAGCCACACCAGCCAGGGCGGGAAGATTTATTTGTTTGTTTGTTTATTCATTCATTCATTCATTTATTTATTTGTCTTTTGTGTTTTTACATGATACAGTCATCATTGGGATAAAGTGGTCCTGGTGGATGTCAAGACAATCTACCTGAAGGGCATTCCTTTGGAACCCAGACATTCCTGTTTTTGCCTGTTATCCTCCACACCTTGTTAACTCTGGCCTCACTTTTGAATTCTAGAGAACCTGTCATATCTGGAACACAAGTTAGATAAAGCAGAGACCACACCTAAACTAATTACTAAAATTCTGTGTCACACCAAAATATATATTTTTTGCTGATCTGATAAAAAAGTAGGTATAATTTTGATTCATTCACATTGGACAGCTATTGTGTTGTCATTTTTTAATTTGACACTCTAAGGGAAAAGAGGTCAGTGCTCCTGACTAAATAGTTAAATTGCATTTTTTAAAAAATTCGTGGGGCACACTGGTTGAAAATTGCTGATACAAAGTGATTAGTCATAAGAGGGCAGAGGACCAGGTCTTGAGTAAATATGCACTTTTAGGGCAAGAGGACATAAAAGTGACTGAGAAGATGGTGTCAAACCAGCAGGGTGGGAGGAGAAAATGTCTAACTGCATCCTTCAAGGTTATCAGCCAGCAGTCTGACGGGGAAAAGAGACATAAATACGTAAATTCCACTACATGCAGTAGAGAAGGACGCAGTGTCCTGGGATGGGTAGTGGGTAAAGGAAGGAGCAGCCAACTGCTTCATTTGACATACATTTATTAAGTGCCCATTCTGTGTCAGCCTGTGTGCCAGCGGAGGTCTGAGGAGAGGTTTCAGAGGAAGACTCCCAATGAATGGTAAGCCCCACCCCTGTACATCACCATAAGCACAAGAGCCAACCCTGCATTTCTTCCCAGCTGCACCTTCAGTGACACCATGTTGGTAGTTTGAAATTGGGCTGGTGGGAGATTTACAGAAATTGGTTAAGTGCTACAAATAAGGCTTTCACCTCCTACCCACCGGAAAGCTGGCTTACTAACCCACCACCCCTTGGAGTGGATAATGTGAAGGTGCAGAGAAGGTGGTACAATTGATTTGGAGAGGAAAGAAACTTGTTTAATGTTGATGGCAGGTGGCGGGCAAAAGGAGGGTGCTAGTCCTTCCTAGAAGTTGGGGAAGGGCTTTCTTTGGAGAGAAATTTGAAAGCTAGTATTTTCAGAGTACAGTGGACTCTCAGTGTCCTCAGGGGATTGGTTCCAGGAGCCCTTGCAAATACCACATTCACAGGTATGCAAGTCCTTCATATAAAATGGCCCAGTATTTGCATATAACCTATACACACCCTCCCTTATACCCTAAATCATCTCCAGATTACTTGCTGTACCTAATACAATGTAAGCAGTATGTTAATAGTTATATTTAGGGAACAATGACAAGAAAAAAAAGTCTGTATATGTTCAGTTACACATGCACTTATAGGCCTAACTACATAGTACACGTCAGCAACGTGACTTTTTTCCCCACATATTTTCATTCTGCAGTTGGTGGAATCCATAGATGTGGAACCCACAGACACAGAGAGTTGATTGTAGTCAGATTTTGAGAGAGGTGAGGAGGTAGGCAAAGTACTGGAGAAGTTACAGAATAAAACTTTCAGAACAGAAGGGGGGCTCTAAAGGCATAGTAAGAGTTACATGGGGCCAAACTGGATGTTGCTAAGCAGATGGAAGGAAATAGTAGCAGATAAGCTCTGTGCCTGAGGTGGAAGGTGTTGAAACAGGAGCAGGAAACTAGGAGGGAAATGGAAAGGAGATAGAATGAGCTATTTATGGACATAGATAGATATCTGCATGTCTATAAATGTACATTTAGTGTTTTATTGCTTACTGTATGTCAGATACCTTCCTAATTTTATATGTATAAAAAATTCATTTAATTCTCATAATAGCTCAGTGAGCTATTATTTAAGGAATGGAGAAAGGGGGACTGGAGAGGTGAGAAATTTGCCCAGGACCACATGGGCAGTAAGTGGCAGAATCCAGGCTGCAAACCCAGATTCCAAAGGCTGTGAATGTAACCTGTCCACACAGTAGATGTGTTGGAGATAACTTTGTGCTGGTGGAGTTGGGACTTAACCAGGTGGGATTTCTGGTCTCTCTGTGGGGCAGTTCCTTTCTCCAATTTGTAGATCCAGAAATGGAGTCTGAGCAACCTCAAGTAATTTGCTGCCTATAACCATATAACTAGAGATTTAAGTGGCAGAGCTGGGAGTCAAGCCTAGGTCTGATTCTAAATGTTGTCTTTGTTATCAACATTCCTTCTTAAAAGACAGGGTCTTTAATGACTCTCATCCCCCATCAAAAAATAAAAACAAAACAAAACAAGAGGGACAATGTCTGCCTTAAGGACAGACGTCTGAATTAAACAAATTTAGCTTCGTGAAAAGCTCACTGTTCTGTTCCTGGTTGTTTTCTTATCCATTTCATTGTGAACCAGTACCTTCTTAACCTTGGCCGTCGTCTGCCAAGTATTAGATAATGTGATAATGTGGACTGTATTGCTATTTGGCATTTACATTGAGGGCATTTTATATAAGGCAAAAATATAGACCTGGTAAGTTTGGCATATTCATTATGTTATTTTTTATTTTATAGAAAACCAGTGCTTTTTGTGTCCATGATAAAAAAAATTTATACAGAATCTATACTGCTTCAATGTAATTCCATTGAGAAACTTCAGTTTCTATTGTGTTAGTAACTAAAATATAAATCATCACTCTGAAAACTGGCTTAGCCTACTAATGTAAGTTCAGAGTGGAGCAAACACTCCAGAAGCTTCTTAATAAGCACTGTTTTTACAAAACCACCATTGTTTCCAATTTAGAGTTTTGTTTAAAAAGCATGTAAATTTTCATTAATGTCCCTATAGTATTAAAACAATCTTGAGAAAAGTCAGGGGGTAACTTTGTGATTATGAAATAGCTGGGTCAGTGTTTGGGATTTGCTGTGACTGGGAGGGGACCTGTGGTTGTTAAGTGTCGTGAATGGTCACTCAATGCAACCTCAGTTCAGGATGGCTATAAATAATTCAGATTTACTTTTTATATCATTTTTTGGATGGACCATGCATTGGAAATGAACTGAAGAACCACCGCATATGTTACAGTAAGGTTTTAAACTACATTTTATGGACAGCTTTCCAGTTTTCCTAAATGGTGGCTGTATTTAGATAATTTTAAAGTATCAGTGTTCCTTTGAGTTGGCAGAGGTAACCTAACACATTCCAATTAAGTTTTGGTGCTAGGGGATTTATCTTTCAATAAAATTTTTATTATTATTACTTTTTAAGGAAACAGGGTTCCAATTTGGGGGGGGCGGGGCTGAGAGCACTTCGGCTCTGAGCCCTTCTCTCCCACCAGACCCAGAGCTTCTCTTGCTCTCCAAAAGACTACGAGCCAAAACCATGCCCAGACTTTCCCCATTTCCTTATCTGTCCTAAAGCCAGCCCTGCACACAGGTCTCCATCCTCTCTGGAATGTGCACTTGTGGGTTTCAGAGTCATCGTCTTCTCGCAGCACCTCTCTTTCAGGATCTGGGGCGCACTGCTCTCAGTCTCCGGATGGCGGTTCAGGGAACCATGTGCCGTGCTGCGCTGGGTCATGGTGTCCCAGAGGCTGGAGCCCGAGAGGCACCCGCCCAGCGTGGGACCCTGCCTCCAGGAGCGGGCTTCCAACCACGCAGGGCCTAAGCCCCTGGTGGGCCCAGCATCCGCCTGGCCCCACGAGTCCTCCCGTCCATGTGGGGAGCAAGGGCCAGAGACCCAGAGTGTCCAAATGCCAAAAGCTTAGAGAGAAAGAGAGTGCCCCAATAAAATTATTGACATGAAAAAGAAAGTACACCTCACTAATACTGTCCATGTGCTTTAATTTCAATGTGGCCCAGTAGCTTCATTGCTGTAGCTGTCATTGAGATCTACTGGCAGAGAATGAGGAATAAGAAAGGGTGTAGGAAGATCTGGTTCTTCCTCACAGGACTCCTGGTGGCTGGGCATGGCCCAATGGTTGACCCCCCCTTTTGGCTGGCCCTTGGACAGACTTGTGTTGCACTTTTGTATTGATCAGTGTTGTACAATGCGCAAGAAAATTGAAAAATATGACTTTTTTTTTAATCTTGGGGGAGAAAAGTGCAGTTGTTCAAACTAAGAGTAGAATTCAAATCAGAGCTGACACAGGTCTAACACAGGTATTATAACTGTGGCCAGGAAACAGGGAGATTTGGGTAGCTTCCACCTCCCCATTTTGAATCTATTAGTGTACAAGTTCGGTCCAGAAAGTGCCCAGCTATGTAATGTGAAAAATGGAGACATTTATTGAAGAAGATACAAGTAACACTGTACATAGGACAGTGATGCCTCAGTATCCTTCATGATAGGCACCTTGGGACCTCACACAGTTCTCCCAGCATCTCTTCCACTGTTCAAAACACTCTGCAAAATCCTCTGTCGGAATCTCCAGCAACGGGCTCATTGTATTTTCCTGAATTGCATCAACAGTCCGACGTCTCTTCCCTTTCAAAGGGTGATTTGAGTTTTAGCTGGAAGTCACAGGGCGTCAAATCTAGGCTGTAGAGAGGCTAAGTCACCTAGGTGATTTGATGTTTCACCAAAAATGCTGCATGAGATGCAGCCATTTCATTTGTATTGCATCTCTCAACCTGTGAACATTGAGGTAGTACTCCTTACTAATTGTTTGGCCCGGAGGGGCAAACTCATGATGGACACCGCCTTCCCAATCAAAAAACACAGTTAACATGATCTTGATCTTGCTGTGACTTTGTTGTGCTTTCTTTGGGTGTGGAGAACCAGGCAACTTCCGTTGGGGCGACTGGGCCTTCATTTCTGGATCATAGCTGTAGACCTGATTCATCTCCAATTATGACCTTCTTGAGGAAATCTGGTTCATAGGTAGCAGTTTGAATCAAGTCATTAGTACCTCCAGCATGATATTCCTTCTGCTCTGATAGCAGAAGCTGTGGAATATATTTTGCCATGACACATTTCATGCCAAGATCCTGTGTCAAAATCTCAGACACAGTAGATTTTGGAATCCCCAGATCAGCCTCTAGTTCTTAGACCATCAGTCACCCATCTTTGTTGATTGCAGCCCATACACATTTAACATTCTCAGGTGTTCTTGTGGCAGGCCTTCTAGGACGTGGGTCACTTTTAACATATTCTCAACCATCTTCGAAGCATTTGTGCTACACTTTTGTTTATGCTGCACTGATTGCATCATCCCCAAAAGCCTTCTGAATCATCCGAATAGTTTCTATGGAGGAATGTTCAAGCTTAATGCAAATTCATTGCTCTATTCACTCATTTTGAACGTGATGGCCACACACTACACATGCTCACTCACAGCATATATACCGCCCCCACTGAGTAGTACAGTGAAGTCATCATTGTTCACACATGCACATTCTAGTCCACTCTCCTTGGCTGCCAGGTTACACTGATGTCATGCAAACCATTCTTGTTATATTAGCAATGGCTGGACTTTTTCTGGATAGACTATATATACTAATTTAGCTTATGAAATTCATTATTAATATATTAAAATTATTTTACTTAAAAATATAAAATATACTTAAAATTTTTAGAAAGTTACCCATGATACTTAAAGCATCAGTAAACCTATCAACTCTAATTTGTCTGTGGTTTCACATTGTTGGGGGGGGGTTTGGAAGGAAATTATCCATTAATTAGTTTATTAGTTTGGGTTGTGAAGCTAATTAACCTGTTTCACATATCACCCTTACATCGACCTTGCTTTCTCCTCAGGCTGCCTATTCCCAAACTTGAAGACACCATTAGGAGATACCTCAGTGCGCAGAAGCCTCTCTTGGATGATGAGCAGTTCAGGTAAATGCTGAGAACCCTGAACGACCGTGGTTGGGTGGTTCAAGAGAAGCTGGCAAGTAATGGGGCACTGTGCTTCAGGAAGAATCTGCAATTTGATTGGGCTTCCAGGGACCTGGGACCTGATCTCTACATTTGTAAATTCAGGAAATAAGTTTTTTACTCATGAAGGGCTAACCAGATCTCTCTAACCAGACTCAACAGGTGATAGTTTATAAGCCAGAATGGCAAATTTGCACAGAATCTTGGCAGATGTACCTGGGAGGCTTGCTGGTATTGGCCATTTGCAGCAGGCATGTGCTCCTGGTGAGGAGATCCATTGAGGAGAGCATATGGCAGACCAGAGGTTTGCTTGGTGAGCATGTGTGCTGGGTTGGATAGTGCACCCCCAAAATTCATGCTCTTTTCAGAACTTCAGTACATGAGCTTATTTACAAGTGAGGTCGTTACAGATGTAACCAGCTAAGGTGAGATGATACTGGAATAGGATGTGTCCTTAATCCAATGTGACTGGTGTCCTTACAAGAAGAGAAGAAACGGAGACAGCTATGTGATGATGAAGGCGGAGATGGTGGTACGTCAGCAAGCCAAGGAATGCCGAGGATAGCTGGGAAATCACAGAAGCTAAGAGAAAGGCATGAGTAGCTTCTCCTCTAGAGTCTTCAGAGAAAATATGATACTGTCAATGCCTTGATTTTGTACTTCTAGCCTCCAAACCTATGAGAGAGTAAATTCCTGCTATTTTGAGCTCTCCAGTTTGTGATACGTTGTTATTGTAGGAAAGTAATACAGCATGGAATTGGGAAATAATACTGGATATTGTAAAAAAGTGGATCGTATTAAGGTCTTACATCCTAGCGTAGTACTCTTTCTGTGATGGGATTTTTTTGTGCAGGTAGCTGGCATTGTCTTTGAAACCACAGAGTCCTTCACTGGACAGTGATGGAAAAACACAGATGAACTGTTCATAATCTAGTCCTCTACTTTTAAGTATTTTTTATTAGTCTCTTGAAACTTCTGTTGATATGGTGATAGTTTAACAGCTCCCAGTTATTAAATATGTTTCAAACTATCCAAAATCTGTAGCTTTATAAATATTTTTTCATCTTGTAAGGTGGTGTATGATCTCTGTTTTATGCACAAAGAAACTGAAACTCAGACCAAGGAACTTCCTGCAGGTGCCACAGTTTGAAAGTGACAGAGCTAGAATTCAGACTTAGCTCTTTTTGACCCCAAAGCTTATATCCTTTTGTCCATGCCACCCTGCCTGCCTCTGAGATTACAGATAGTTTTATGCGATGTTGACTAATTATCCTAGTCATTTATTTTTAATTTATTTTTTAATTATATTTTATTGATTATGCTATTACAGTTTTCCCAATTTCCCCCCCTTAATCCCCCCTTCATCCTGCACCCCCCCAACCCTCCAGCATCCCCCATACCCCTTAGTTCATGTCCATAGGTTGAACATGTAAATTGTTTGAGTCCTCTGTTTCCTATACCATTTTTGCCTCTCCCTGTCTATTTAATGCCTACCACTTATGCTTCTTCTTCCCTGTTCCTTTTCCCCCTATTCTTCCCCTCCCCCTGCTCACTGAAAACCCTCCGTGTGATGTCCATTCCTCTGATTCTTTTCCTGTTCTAGTTTTTGTTGTTTTTCTTTCTTTTATTTTTTTTTTAGGTTCATTTGTTGGTAGTTGTGAGTTTGTTGTCATTTTACTGTTCATAGTTTTGATCTTTTCTTAGATAAGCCCCTTTAACATTTTATATAATAATGACTAATGACTTGGTGATGATGAACTCCTTTAACTTGACCTTATCTGGGAAGCACTTTATCTGCCCTTCCATTCTAAATGATAACTTTGCTGGATAGAGTAATCTTGGATGTAGGTCCTTGCCTTTCATGACTTGGAATACTTCTTTCCAGCCCCTTCTTGCCTGCAAGGTTTCTTTTGAGAAATCAGCTGATAGTCTTATGGGCACTCCTTTGTAGGTGACGCTTTCCTTCCCTCTTGCTGCTTTTAAGATTGTCTATTTGTCTTTAATCTTGGATAGCTTTATGATGATGTGCCTTGGTGTGTTCCTCTTTGGGTCCAACTTCTTTGGGATTCTGTGGGCTTCCTGGACTTCCTGGAAGTCTATTTCCTTTACCAGATTGGGGAAGTTTTCCTTCATTATTTGTTCAAACAAGTTTTTAATGTCTTGCTGTTGTTCTGGCACCGCTATAATTTGGATATTGGAACATTTCAGGTTGTCCCAGAGATTCCTCAGCCTCTGTTCATTTTTTTGGATTCTTGTTTCTTCATTCTGTTCTGGTTGGATGTTTATTTCTTCCTTTTGGTAACAAATTGTTGCTTTGAGTCCTGGTTTCCTTCCTCTTCCTGTTGGTTCCCTGAATATTTTACTTTATTTCATTTTGGGTATCTTTCATTTGTTTTTTCACTTTTTGACCAAGCTCAGTCAGTTCTGTGAGCATTTTGATTACCAGGGCTTTAAATTCTCCACCAGACAGGTTGGTTGGCTATCTCCTCCTTGTTTAGCTCTCTTTCTGATGTTTTGCTTTGTTCTTTCATTTAGGCCATATTAGTTTGCACCTGTTAAGTTGTAAGGGGGCGGGGCCTTAGGTATTCACCTGGGCAGAGCAATCCTTCTTGCTGCCCTGCGGAGGGGCCTATAAGGGAGCAGCCAGAGAGGGAACAGAGCAGCTTCCCTGCTTGTCTCGAGCACACTTTCTAACACACTCTCATGTGAGACTGGGAGTTTCTCCCACTGTGGCAGTCGCCACAGTCCACAGTCAGCTCTGAGTCTTAGTTTGGCATAAAGACAGCCCCTCCCATGCAGCCTGCCCCCTCCCTGCAGCCAGCCCCACCCCCATGGTCTGCTGCCTCACTGCGGTTTTTCTCCCCCTTCCGCCTTACCAGTCTGGTTGTTCTGACTGACTGTTTCTTTAATTCCTTGGTTGTTGCAGTTTCATGCAGTTTGATTTTTCTGGCACTTCTGGTGGTTTATTGATTTTAGATTGGTTGGTATCCTCCTTTTGGTTGTGCAAGGAAGCGAAGGGTTTCTACCTGCGCCTCCACCTTGGCTGGAACTCCCCAGTCAGTCATTTAAAAAAGATATGCGAGCCTTGGCCTGGGTGGCTCAGGTGGGTGGAGCATCATCCTATAAACCGAAAGGTCGAGGTTCGGTCCCTGGTTGGGGCGCATATGAGAGGCGGCCGATTGATATTTCTCTCTCACCTCGGTGTTTCTCTTTCTCTGTTCTTGTCTCTAGACATCAGTAAGCATATCCTCAGGTGAGGATAAAAAATAAGGTATCTTATATTTATTCGTTTTGGATTTATTCTTGTTCTTCTGATCAGAGTACTTTCGATCTTGGTCCTAGGTTCTAGGGTACACTATTGGGGACTCAAAGTTCTGTGTATGAGTTTTTGGTCATGAATCTAAAAATCATGTACTTTCTGCCATTATTTGATTCTGTCTTTTCCTGAACATTTCAGGAAAACGGAAGAACTTTGCAAGAGTTTTGAAAATGGGATCGGACAAGAACTGCACAAGCAGCTGGTTGCTCAGGACAAGCAGAATAAACACACGAGCTACATTTCAGGTAGGTAGGCCGGGCTGCAGGCATAACTTTTCCCCGAGCCCTCTGTAACTGAAAGTAAGGCAGCTCTCTCCTGTTCGGTCTCAAAAATATCTTTGGTGGGACCACACTGAAATGATGTCATTCTCTCTCCCTGAGGTAAACGATAAGGCTGAGTTCATGCTCAAGATCAACGGCTTGCTTCCTCTGCAGGCGGGGTCAGGACAGCACTGATCATTGGTTCTCTCTGAAGCGGATGCAGGATGAAGTCCCTGTGTGCATCGTTCTAGTTCCTTCACAGTCTGGTCTAAGGGCCCTCTCCAGTCTTTGCTCTTACTGTTCTCTCTGCCACACTGCATGCTTCAACAGAGCAGAACAATGCATTTCCTCAGCCCATTAATTCTTGTGTGCCTTTACTCATGTTGCCTCCGCTGCCAACTTTTACCTGGGAAATTTCTTCCTTCAAGACTCGGGTAGGGTGCTTGCCAAAGGTGATGAAAAGGCACAGACATCCAGTTGTACAGTTAGTCAGGGACGTAAGGCACAACATGGTGACTGCAGTTAATATACTGTATTGTAAAATTGCTCAGAGTGCAGACCTTAAGAATTCTCATCATAAGAAAATTGATTTTGTAACTGTGTATGGGAATGGATGTTAACTAACTTACTGTGGTGATCATTTCACAGTATCACGATAAATATAAATATGGAATCATCATAGGGTACACCTGAAACTAGTATTTTGTTTTATGCCAATTATGTGCATAATGGAAAATAAAGTAGGTTGATTTTTTAAAGTATGTTTTATTGATTATGCTATTATAGTTGTCCCATTTCTTTCTCCCCTTTATTCCCCTCCTCTTAGCACCCCCTGTCCCACCAGCAATCTCCCCCCCTTAGTTCATGTCCATGGGTTGTACGTATAAGTTCTTTGACTTCTCCATTTCCTATACTGTTCTTAACTCCCCCTGTCTTTTTTGTGTCTACTTATGATTCTTATTCCCTGTCTTATAACCTTTTCTCCCATTCTTTCCCCGCCCCTCCCCACTGATAACCCTCCATGTGAACTCCATTTCTGTGATTCTGTTTCTGTTCTAGTTGTTTGCATAATTTGTTTCTGTTTTTTAGGTACAGTTGTTGATAGTTGTGAATTTGTTGTCATTTTACTGTTCATAGTTTTGATCTTCTTTTCTCAGTAAGTCCCTTTAACATTTTATATAATAATGACTAATGACTTGGTGATGATGAACTCCTTTAACTTGACCTTATCTGGGAAGCACTTTATCTGCCCTTCCATTCTAAATGATAGCTTTGCTGGATAGAGTAATCTTGGATGTAGGTCCTTACCTTTCATGACTTCAAATACTTTTTTCCAGCCCCTTCTTGCAGGCAAGGTTTCTTTTGAGAAATCAGCTGATAGTCTTATAGGAACTCCTTTGTAGGCAGCTGTTTCCTTTTCTCTTGCTGCTTTTAAGATTCTCTCCTTATCTTTAATCTTGAGTAATGTAATTATGTGTCTTGGTGTGTTTCTCCTTTTGATATGTATCCTCATTCTCTAAATGGTATACCTATATTACTGAGTTTTAACTTTTTTTGTTTTAGGCATTGTCTATATACCCACACTCATACATGCCCAATCCCTATCCCTTATTTTCACAGTATAATTATTTGTAATTTTGGTCAGCATTCACCAGTAATTTTAGTATTCAGCATTTACACTGTTATAATCATGTAAATGCTGTTGTCAGCTGAGTCATATAGCACACTGGGATTGTTTTTTCTTTCTGATATGAACTTTTTGTTTTTCCTGAAGTCAACTGTTAGTTTATACTTTCTTATGTTTAGCTTTCTATGTCCTTAATAGTTTATCTGGGAATCTTTTAAGTTTTCACCTTTCTCATCACCTGTAGTTGCTGTGGTTGGTTTGTTTTGCCCTCTTTTTCAGGTGCCTCACAATCCTCTTCTTTTGAGGATTGAATGAGGTAGTAAAAGGCAGCCGTAGGCTCTGTGGACGAGGGTGGGGTTGTCAGTCACAGCTTCACTGTAATGCGCTCTGGCTCAGCCAGGTCCTCGGGTGCCCCTTGGGTCAGTGTCTGTGGGTTAGGCTCCCAGGGAAGGCTTTTCCAGAAAACTGCCAAAAGGTATTTTCCTGGTCACTATTGTTTAGAAGTGGGAAGAAGCTTGAGATCTCAACTGAGATTTATGTCTCACAATTTTACTTTTTCCAGAGAATAAAACTTAAGTCTTCTACTGGAGTGGGAAGAGTATCTGGGAGGTGGGAGTGGGAGTCTAATTACATAACTCTTCAACCAGATGTGTTGGCTGTCGATTCCTGAGCCCCCTGGGAATCTGCACATCATGTTATTTCTTGTCATTCTCTGCTCTCGGCTTAGGGCCGGCTTTCTTGAGTCTGCTTTAGTCATTACCAGTGGCCTAAATAAATGCTTTTCATCTTCTAGTATTTGCTCTTTTCTCTTCTTTTGTTGTCTTTGCCTTATTGGTTTTTGTCTTTTCAAAATTATTTTACTGAAGGGATCAGAGGCATAAATTCACATCTTTTTCCATCAAATGTGTTTCACACACCTGCTCCTTAGTGTGTCTTTTCTCTTACTGTTGCAGTGCATTTCATTGTTCAGTTTTGTTTGTCTCCCGCACCACTGATCTTTCAAATCGAAGTCCATGTCCTGTTCCTTTCTAGATCCCCTGGACCAGGGCCTGATTCTCAAGGAGTGACGTGGTATAAGTGGCCCAACAAATGAATAATAGATTACTTTTGTATTTATTAATCCTTTCCCCAGTGCTTTACATGTGAAAATTATTTACTCTAGTGGAAAGTGGCCTTTAATAGCAGAGTTCATCCATGCTTGCTAATCCCGGCAGGGACTTCCTTTGAAGACACATTTTCTGATAAAATACTGCTTTTTACGACTGCTTCTGGTATTTTTACAAGCAAAACACCCACTGGAGTGCAGAGAGCTGGTTTGAGTGGTCCACACACACTCAGGGTCATCTCTGACTGCTTTTTGAGCATGTCCCAAAAGAGTGCGTGCACCAGTGTGCATGATACACAGAACAGTGGCGAAGACCTGCCCCATGTTTGGGAGACAGTGAGTGTGAATGTGTCTCTGAAAGGAGACAGGGCAAGGGAACCCTAAGGAGTTGGGGTGGGAATTAACAACTACTTTGTTTTAGCTTAAAGGTGTTAGTGTATTTTATTCATTTAAGAGTCAAGAAAGAAAACAAAATGAGGAAGGAAATGCAATTAACAAACATTAGGGGAATGCAAATCAAAATCACAGTGCTGGTTACTCACTGGATTGGCTCCGTCAGAAAGACAAACGATAACAGACACTGTGAAGGATGTGGGGAAACTGGAACCCTCACGCCCTGCTGGTGGTCGCCGTGCGGCCCCTCAGGAAGCACCCCAGCAGCTCCTCAGAATGTTAAACACACACTTACCTCGTGACCCACCAGTTCCACTCCTTGCTATTAATATACCCTCAAGAGAATTGGGAACATATATGCACACAGAACTTGTACGTACCAGCATCATTCGTAATAACCAAAAATGAAACAACCCAAATACCCATCAGCTGATGAATGGATAAACAAAATGTGCTATATTTATATAATGGAGCATTATTCAGCCACGAAAAGAAATGAAGAACTGATACATGCTACAACATGGATAAACCTCAGAAACATTATTATAAGGGATAGAAGCCATATGTAAAATGCCACATTGTATATGATCCTGTTTCTATAACATGAATTATTACAGAGTGGAAAAATAACTAGGAAATTCCTCCCACTGGAGGTTGTCATTACTTTTGCATATGCTTGATTGTTTTTTCTTTCTCAAATTATATTTTTAGGGCCTGCATTAACTTTTTATGTTGTTCTTTTTTTTATTTATATATTTTAGGCCCCTGGTTTGATATGTACTTAACTGCTCGAGACTCCATTGTCCTGAACTTTAACCCATTTATGGCATTCAACCCTGACCCGAAGCCTGAGTATAATGACCAGCTCACCCGAGCAACCAACATGACCGTGTCTGCTGTCCGCTTTATGAAGACGCTCCGGGCCGGCCTTCTGGAACCAGAAGTGTTTCACCTGAACCCTGTCAAAAGTGACACTGATACCTTCAAGAGACTCATACGCTTTGTGCCTTCCTCTCTGTCTTGGTATGGTGCCTACTTGGTCAATGCATATCCACTGGATATGTCCCAGTATTTTCGGCTTTTCAATTCGACTCGTTTACCTAGACCCAGTCGGGACGAACTCATCACTGATGACAAGGCCAGGCACCTCCTGGTCCTGAGAAAAGGAAACTTCTATGTCTTTGATGTCCTGGATCGAGATGGGAACATTGTGAGCGCCTCTGAAATCCAGGCCCATCTGAAGTACATTCTCTCGGACAATAGCCCTGCCCCTGAGTTCCCACTGGCGTATCTGACCAGTGAGAACCGAGATGTGTGGGCAGAGCTCAGACAGAAGCTAGAGAGTGGCGGCAATGAGGAGGCCCTGAGGAAGGTGGACTCTGCTGTGTTCTGCCTCTGCCTAGATGACTTCCCCATTAAGGACCTTGTCCACTTGTCCCACAACATGCTGCATGGTGATGGCTCAAACCGCTGGTTTGATAAATCCTTCAACCTCATTATAGCCAAGGACGGCACTGCCGCTGTCCACTTTGAGCACGCTTGGGGCGATGGTGTCGCAGTGCTCAGGTTTTTCAATGAAGTGTTTAAAGACAGCACTCAGGCCCCTGCCATCACCCCGCAGGGCCAGCCGGCCAGCACAGACTCTTCTGTGGCGGTGCAGAAACTCCAGTTCAGGCTGAACGATGCCATAAAGACTGGCATCAGCGCTGCCAAGGAGAAGTTCGATGCCACCATGAAAACCCTCACCATTGACTTCATCCAGTTTCATAGAGGAGGCAAAGAATTCTTGAAGAAGCAGAAGCTGAGCCCTGACTCAGTGGCCCAGCTGGCCTTCCAGATGGCCTTTTTGCGGCAGTACGGCAAGACGGTGGCCACGTACGAGTCCTGCAGCACCGCGGCATTCAAGCACGGGCGCACCGAGACCATCCGCCCCGCCTCCGTCTTCACGAGGAGGTGCTCTGAGGCCTTCGTCAGGGAGCCCTCCAAGCACAGCGCGGGAGAGCTTCAGCAGATGATGGCCGAGTGCTCCAAATACCACGGCCAGCTGACCAGAGAAGCAGCCATGGGTGAGACGGGGGGTGGGGAGGTTGCCCTTCGGTCTTGTTGCCCTCAGCACTGGGGTACGCCTCAGTAATGCTCTGCTCCACATCTGATTTCCTCCCCTTCCCTAGGTTTAATCTGTCTGCCAGCTCCCGGGTGATTACTTTTTTCTACCCTAATAGTCTGAACAGCCAGACGGGACACTAGAGGTCAAAATGTGCTCTCCTAAGCTGGGATGATGAAATGCATCTAACTATCCTCACTGAAGGTCACTTTCAGCTGTGACACGCGGTTCTCTGTTTATTGGCCGTTAGACTCAGTTTTGACAATTTAGGGTTTCTAACTCTGCAGCCCCTCTTCACTTCAGATGTGGTGTGTTGACTCCCTGTAAACAGGTCGTCTCAGCAGCTCTTCTCAGACCAAAGTGTCATCCTTCTTTGTCTCTTTGTGCCAAAATCTGAGACCTGGAAAGGACCTGGAGGGTCATATAGTCCAATCCTTTCATGCAGCCAAATTCTGGCACTAAAAGAGACCTCTGGTCTCATCCTTCTCCATTTCACAGGCCCGCGGCTGAGGCCACGGGCGCAGGGGTCCATAGGAAATGAGCAGTGAGCTGTCCCTCCCGCCGCTGCTCCTGCTGCTCTGGCTGCTTCCGAGGGAGGCCTGTCCTTGCCCTGGGCTGCTGAGGAATCTCCGAAGCCTCCTGCTGACGTGTCAGGGAGGCTGGGGACTGGGAGGGGACCTGGCGGCTTGGCGCCGCCGCAGCCCTCGCCTCCGCACGGAGGTAGCACGGGGGTCCCGGCACAGAACCCGTTCCCCTTGTGAAGTTCCTGTCTGTCGTCACGCCAGAGATCAAAGGCCTCTGAACCACGACAAGCACTTTACTTCCACATGGTGGTTTTCTCTCTCGTCGCTGTCAGTCAGGCTGTGTGTCTTGTTTCTACGTGTGTGTGATGTGTGTGTTACGTGTGTGCTCCGGGTTCCTCAGCCGCGCAGTTCTCGCGTGAATGCGGTGGCCTGGTGGAAGGCACTAAGCGATCTGATTAAAATGTATACGGTTTTTTTTTTTTTTACCACAACTGAATTATTTTTGTTTCTTATGTTAGCAATGACAAATGTATGCCAAATGATTAGTGGATGTATGTTTTTTAATTTAATATTTAAATAAAATATTTGGGGGGGAAAAAAAAGAAATGAGCAGTGAAGGTGAATTAGAGCCCTTTCCAGTTCGTTCCACCGACTCACTGTTGTTTTACACTTGACTTGGACTTTGCGTTTTGTCTTAGTTTTTGAGTCTGGAGCTCTCTTCATGTACTCACTTTTGAGTGTTTGACTAAATTGACTTAGTTTCAGACTTTTAAAATCATTTGACACTCATTTTTAACTCAGCTGTTGACAGCTTTTTCTTAAGAAAATATTCTAGAATGAGCTGCTTCAGAGGTTGGTGAGCTGGAGGTGTGCAGGCAGAGGTAGACAGACCCTTCTTCTCCCCAGGATGCTGTGGAGGGGACTTCTGCGAGGGTGGGAGGTTTGGCGAAGTGCCTTTCAGTTCTGCGATTCTGAGACTGTTTTTTGTTTTGTCTCCTGCAGGCCAGGGCTTTGACCGACACTTATTTGCTCTGCGGTACCTGGCAGCAGCCAAAGGGGTTGCCTTGCCTGAGCTGTATCTGGACCCTGCATACAGGCAGATAAACCACAACATCTTGTCCACAAGCACGCTGACCAGTCCAGCAGTGAACATTGGCGGCTTTGCCCCCGTGGTCCCTGATGGCTTTGGCATTGGGTATGCTGTTCATGACAACTGGATAGGCTGCAATGTCTCCTGCTACCCAGGCCGCAATGCCCGGGAGTTTCTCCAGTGTGTGCACAAGGCCTTAGAGGACATGTTTGATGCCATGGAAGGTAAATCCATCAAAACTTAGCTACTGGGCAGGTTAAGAGCCCCCATCACTTCATCAACATGAAAATTAAGGCCCCTGTAGCCAATAGGTGCTATTCTGTGACTAATGAAATGTATTATGAGGTGCCTGTGCAGCCTGAGCTTTCAAGTCATGTGGTTTTAAAGCTAAACATGTAACTTCTAAGTGGAATTAGATCACAATGAAAAATAATGTGAGATTTCAATTTTACGGGTATTTGGTCAGGAGGTAGGATTTGGAAAAATAACTCAGGATATTTATTGTTGAAGCAGAAATAAAATTTAATTGTTGCTTGGAGATGTTTTTTTTTTTTTTAACCTAATTTCCTAATCTCTACGAAGAACTTTCCAACAATAAATTCAGTAAGCTCAGGACGTTCCCATTGGCTCCTGGCTCTTCTGGTGATGGTGGGAGACGCTGTTTCATGTTCCCTGTACATTTGCTGCTTTGTCCTGGGACATCCTCTCTTTAAAAATCCTCTTTATTTTTCTGAATGAATTGCCGATGCTTGATTCGGATAGTCCTGCAATAAAAGTTATTCCCATGGATTTAGGGATTTGTACTTGACTAGTCTTCCAGCCAAATGAAGATTTATAATTGGTGTGTATTTATTTAAACCAGTTGAATCTTATGTGCTAATCATGGCCTGATGCAGAAGTGATCACTTTGTACATTTTGCACTTGAAACTTGTCCATTGAGTGATGTGATCATAGAATTTTAACAATTTACTGTTAGAACACTGCTGTAACATGAAAGGAAGGGTGGTGTTATTTTTTTGAAAAGGAAAGGTTTTTGTTGGTGTTTAATTTTATCTGCACTCCCAGTGGCTTGCCCAGTGAGTTACTGGACAGCTGGGATTTGAATTCTGGTGTGAGCCAGGCACCACACACTTCCCATGTACTGTCTCATCCAGTCCTCCTTACAGTTCACACACACGTGCCTGCATGTCCTCTCACCTGACTCCACCCACTCTTCACTCGGTGATTATTTAACGAATAACCAGCAGGTACCAGGTCCTCTGCATTCGGTGGTCTGATCAGACTCGAGAGGGCTGCCAGCGCACACGAAACAGTGCTGCTCTCACTCATGAACCACGACCAGGGACACCCGAGTCCCTGGCATCCTCGTTCTGCCAGGTCCTTGCTTTGTGACCACAAGTTATTTTGCCTTTCCAGGCTGTGAGTTCTGTAAGACGAGGGCAATTCTGGTAACACGGGGGTGGAATGAGCTGTAGCGATACAGGTAAAGCATGTTCATCCACTCTCATCTTCCACTGTCCCCACTTCTAGCAGCTTTGCCTTCTGCTACTACGAGATGGCAGACTGAGGTCCTAAAGTGTGGGGCAGGGAACTGAATTCCAGGGTGATGAGGGCAGGGCTCAGAAGACATGCACCATTGTGTTGACTAACCTCATTGAGGAGCAATGTCCGAGCTAAAGTGCACTCATTTTCACATGGAGAAAATGGGGTCCTGAGAGGAAAAGTACTTGCGCAGGGGTGTGCAGCAAGTCAGACACTGAGCCCAAGGCCCTTCTATTCAAACACACTGTAATACCAAAGCTCTCAAAACAGCTAACCTTGGAACAGACTCGTGTGTGTGGAGTGAAGTAGGGGCCCAATTTTATTCTATTGTAGAAGGGTAACACAACTAGCCCAGCACTTTATGGATGAGTTAGTAATTTCCCCACTGATCTGCAGCATCAGCTGTCATTGACCAGTCTTTGTACCTACACGGGTCTGTTTGTACCAGAGTGCCAAAACCACGCTGACTTAATTGCTACTGTTCTGAGTGTGTTGTGTCTGGTAGAGGCAGTCTCCCACCTGTGTTGTATCATCGATTTCAGAATAAAGTTCTGTTTAAAAAGAAAATTGAGATTTTTTGACAAGAATATGTAAATGCATTTGTTGAAAATTATCTTTATAATATTGTCTTCCTACCCATTACTAATAGTATAGGTTTCCATTTATTTAGGCTTTAACACCTTTCAGTAAAGTTTAATAATTTTCTGTTGAGGACAGGAACCTCTTCCATAGACTTAAATCTCTATTTTTTATTGATATTTATTTTTTAAAGTGTATTTTTTTTTAGGAAGGGAGAAAGAGGAGAGAAACATCGATCAGTTGTCTCTGGCACACCCCTGTCCAGGAAGTGGCCCGAAACCCAGGCATGTGCCTAGATGGGGAATTGAGCCAGTGACCTTTTGCTTTTCAGGACAATGCCCAGCCCACTGAGCCACACTGATCAGGATTTTTTTTTTGCTATTTTAAACGGCACTTTTTTGAATTATATTTTGCATGTTGCCAGTGTATTGAAATGTATTTGATTTCTGTATATTGATCTTAAATCCAGAACGTGTTCATGCTTTTGGGTTTTTTTAAACAGAAAATACTAATCTGAAAAATGAGTTGTTTCTTCCTTTTCAGTCCTTTACCCTTTTTATTCTCACCCCACTGCGGGGTACCCGCAAGCATGATGCACAACTGTGACTGAGGGCACCCTTGTCTCGGGGGGGTTAACACCTCACCTGTTCTAGGTTTTCTGTAGATGCCCTTTGAGGTGAGGGTAGTTCCTTTCTGTTTCTACTTTGCAAAGGGTTTCTGTGGTTCTGTTTTTTAATGGCTGCTGCATTTTACTAAATACTTCTGCATTTATTGACATAATCTACTTTATGTTTTCCTTTTAATTAATGGTTTTTTGGTTCCTTTATCTCCTGAAAGATGAGAAGGTAATTTAAAATATAAACAAAACCTCGAGATCCTTTTAGTATGTCTTTATGAGCTTAACATGTACCAGCTGGTACAGAAACCCAGCCAGTTGCTTCCATTTGTTTGCTTTCAGGCAGGGAAGGGGACTCGACCCAGGGGGCAGGGGGCTGGAAGGCCTGCTGGCTGAGGAAGGGCTGATGTCCAAGACAGAGAAGAGCAGGCCCACAGGGAACCAGGAACACGAAACCTAGAGGAAACGAGATGTAGCTGCCAGACCGGAGAGGGGAGAAGGTAGGCGCCCCTTCACCACTTTTAGACATAGCCACCTTTACCTGAAATTGGAGGATCCCCTTCCTAGTGTCCCACAACCATCCTGGGAGTGGGCCATTCAGAAAATGAAACACTAATTTTGCTTCCAAAGAATTCCAGGTTCCTGAAGAACACTGGAGAAATAAGGTCTCTTATAATAGGTTTTCCAAATGGTGGATTCACTAGTGGGAAGGCATGCACATGCCCTCACGGCCTTACTGTGCATTAAACCACTCTGTCCACTGTGTGGGGGTCTTCAGACCCAGGGAACCAGGCCTATGACTGCCATCCCCACTCCTCCACAGAGCTGTCTGGGGCCAGCACACAGAAGTGTGACCACAAAGGCAACAAACAAGGACCAGGAGCTACCGGGGGCATGGAGGCCGACAGCACAGAACTTTCACACTGACTTCCGCCTCAGAAGGAGACCAGTCGCAGCAAGTGAATGAAGATCTAATGACTACCCAGCTGGAATTTATAGAGCAATTCATGCCTGGCCTAGACTGCTGACCCCTGCAGTCCCTTCTGGCCCTGGAATATGAAGTGACACCAGCTAACAGAGATGCCTACATTTTCTTAAGAGCCAAGGTAATCGATGCAGTGTTTCGGCTCAGGACTGCGGGGTTCATGGCATCCTTCCACAGGCTCGACTGCACTTCGCACCACTGGCCTCAGCACCTGTGGTTCTGCGGATCGACCTGCCCATTCCCCACGAGCTGGAGAGCCCTCAGCTGTGTGCTCTTCATAATTTGCAAATTGGATCAGGTGCAAGAGTCCGCATTGTGGAAGGTGTCAGGAGCAGTAAAAGACCTCCAACGTGAATTCTTATTTGTGGAGGGAGTGGCTGCTCCCTGACACCACCTTCATGCATGAGTACAGCACAAACGGGCTTTATTGGTGGGGCTTGGGACGCTGTGACACAGCCCAACATGCAGACGGTGAGGGCTTGGACAGCTGCCAGGAGACAAGGGATGAAGGTACCAGCCTCAGTGGGCTCTGTTGCGTGGGGCACATCGTCCCTTCTCAGTTCTTAGAGGCAAGTGTGAAGGTGAAGGGGTCAGCACTTCACAAACTGGTGGGCGACCTCATAAATTCCCACAGACTCCTGAGCCTTTTCATCATAGTCAGTCCAGTCCTGCAGGGGGAAAAAGTGGCAGTGTTAGCCTCCCAGGGCGGCCAGGACAGTGGATGGAGAACTGGGTCTTACCAGGCCCAGTCCGGGCTCTGACTCGGACATTCAGGAACACGCATGACCGAGAACACAGCCACACTACTCAGGCCTGAATTCCGGCTCTTCTAGCTTTGTGATTTGAGAAAATCACCCACCCATTCTGGTCCTCAATGCTGTTCTTTTTTTTTTAAGGGACAACAAAAGACTTGTTGAAAGAATCAAATGAGTTAACACATGTAAAAGTATCTAGCATAGTGCCTGGTACACGTAAGAGCTCAACAGATTCCCATTATTGCTGTTGTTACGTGCTATGCCAATCCAATGAAGTTTGTGTCTCCTTTTGAGGCCTGAACACAAGGTTCCTTATCTGCAAAGCAGTACCATGTCCAGTAATACAGTCAATTCTCATTATTTGTGCCAGTTATGTTCTACAAAGTCACCATAAACACTGAATTAGTGAATAATCAGCCAATGTTCCCAGGAAAAACACAGGGTTAGGTTCCCGGGAGCATCTGATCACATGTTCTTCAACCAATCAATACATAACCTTGTTTCATGTATGATTCTATTTAAAAACACCTTTTTAATATGTTGTTGAGTTCATCAAAACTGAACTCACAGCCAACAGTACTGTAACTCATGCCTGAACAAAGCTCATCTAATGTATATTTTCTCCAGCAAGCACATCCCAGCATTCTTGTGTGTAGAACACTAGAGAGAACTCGGCATTACACAGGGGGCCACCTTAAACACCAAAACCATGAACGAAATGCACAGAGATGCGCCTTGTTCACCAAGAAAGGCAGTTTCCACCAGGTGTTCTACAGCACCCTGCAAGGCCCCAGAGTTCCGTACCTTCTCCTGCAGATTAATGTCACCGAAGACTGTCCCCGATTCCACACCCTCAGCAGCAAACCCAGCCTGCAAGGACAGGAAGGCAGCAGTTAGTCTGCAGGAAAGGAGGCATTGGCCTGGCATGTGAGCATGGCCAGGGACTTGGCTTTTTCGCAACACCTTTGGGAAGGGAGGACAGAAGTGCAGTGTTGGCAGCCATTCTGGAACAACTCCTGAGTTCCCGGGGCCTGGCAGCTGCCCTGGGACTAGAATAGTTCCTCCAATTAGAGCCCTGGACCAGAAGGCAGGAGATGAGGGTAAACCCTTCCACTTCCCCCAATTGTCTGAAAGACAGTCTAAGCTACCGCGTCTCTAGATGCTCCAGGTGGGCCTGGAGCACTTAGCTGCAGCCTTTTGCTGATTACCTGTCATCTGGGCATGCCACTTCCTTCTCTGGACCTTAGTTTTCTTATTTATGAAATGGGAATGACAATACTCTCTTCTGCCCACCTCACAGACTTGCTGTGAGGTGAAATGCTGCCCCGATAAAGTGGGATGAGCAGTGGCTGGGGGTTACCTAGACCTGGGCTCAAATTAGAGCTCCACTGCTTACTAACTGTGCCACCCTGGGCAAGCTGCAAAATCTTTGAAGTATGAATAACTTTATAGGGTCACTGTAAGGGTTAAATAACATATAAGTGACTGGCACGATGCCCCATATATAATAGGCATGTAATAAACAATGATTATTACTACTCTTAGAAAGGAGAATTCCTAGTCCATGTCCTCTGCAGGAAGCAAAGTTATGCCGGCACTTCTAGATGCTCTCCCCACAGATACATGTTCCCCGGGAAGACACGCATACCTGGGGCTGGAAGTCAACTGGTTCAAGGCCCCGGCACTCAAACTCTACTATCGTCTTGAACTTCTCATTGTCTTCAGCCTGGAAAGGAAGTATGTTGAGGAGGCAGGCCCAACTGGGCCCTGGGGATAACCCCACTGCCCCTACCCTTTCTGCCAAGCAGGTTCATACTGCTCCTGTGAGCCTAGAATGGGACTTGAGACCAACTCATCTCATTCTGGAAGAAGCTGCCTTAGCCACCTGCTCCCCGTGAGACCTCCGGCATGGATGCTACAGAACAAAGTGTGTGGAGTCTGGGGTCAGCCTCCCTAGACGTGAGTCAAGTTGTGCCCTTCTTCCCCTCTGGGCCTGAGACTACCAAACAGAGCCGAGGAAACCACTACAGGTTTACTGTGAGAACTTGAATCATGGGTCAGGTGCCCAGCGGAGTACCCACACTATGCTCAGTAAATGGCAGATAAAATTACCAGCATCACAAATATGAACATGAATGTTAAGCTACAGACTCTCCGGATCATTCAAATGGCCCCAGTACACTTAGCTGCAGCCTTCGCTAACCATCTGCTACACTGTGAAGGCAGTGGGCTGATATAAAGACTTTGAAATGAGATTTGCTAACAGAGGGGGGCACCTATGGGCAGGGTGGGATAGCTAGGAAATTCCTGCCTGCCCGACCGCCCACACCATGCCCACACATTCACTGCCATTCACTGTAAAATCATTTGCTGCACACCAGCCACGTGCCTGGCACTTCTCTGTTGGCCCTGGTTTGTTTCTCGTTTGCTAGTCTGTCTCTTCCACTAGATTATGATTTACTTGAGGGCAAGTCCTCATTTGATTTCTTTTTGACATAAGGATACAACTGACAATTTGGCATAAATCCAACAAATGAGGAATGGATAAATATAAATTAAATGCCCGTCTTTAAAAACAGACCCAAAGCGCACACACCCTCCCTCACCTTTGGACTCATTTGTTGTATAGTAACCTAATAACACGGACGATATCAAGGATGGGACGTACCATGCAAAGGGCTGTCCCACCCATGGTTTCAGAGGAGGCTCACTAGGCCCTCTAAGATGCTGATAAAGTAAGTGCTGCCAGTGATGGAAACTGAGTGGCCAGGTTGGGTCAGAGGTCCCCTGAGCTCCCACAGACCAGCACTTGTAACTGTAGCTCCCAGCTGGATTTAATCCCACCATGCCTGCCACTACAGCAAGTGACTTACATTATAAGATCTGATGGAGCTGCTCAAAATCTCTGAAACAAAAAACAGGACAAAGCTGACTTGAGTCCATACCCTGGCCCTACCCCAGGTCCCCAGATGTGGCTCTTGGAAAAAGTCTGCTGCAGAAGCTTGGGTACCTCGGGTAACACGTGCCTGCTTTTGGTTTGGTGTCAGGAAGCTAGGGGATAGCCTGGCAGAACTCAGCATTCATGGCCTGACCTACCAATGGAGTTTTCCCTTGAGCACAGCTTGCACTTCTGGACCATGGAAGCGCTGCCACGGCCTCCCTTCAGTGCCACACTGTCCTAGCAAGGAGTAAACAGAACCTCCAGTCATGTATCAGACGTAGGGTCCTGAAGAGATGCAGTCCCACGAATTACTATCCAATTGAAGAGACCAGGACCCAGAGAGGGTGAGCTACTTGCTAGGACAAGAATCCTGTGGTGGCTTCTTGAGACCAAGGGCTTCCCCTTGATTTTGAACTCTGCCTCATATCCCAAAGCAGCCTGTTGTTCCCACTGTTGAACACACTAATGCTTGCCCTCCCAAACCACAAAAAGCAAGGTCCAAAGGCCAGAGAGGTTATGGTCACAGATTCCCCAAGTCCCTGCCTAGAGATGTGTGTGCAGGGGGTAGGTACAGTGAAGTGGGGGAGCAGTTACCATCAGCCGAATGTATTGCCACTTCTCTGAAATCTCACCACAGTTGCCACATTTCATCTTGGGGGAGAAAAAAGTATTAGTAAAGTAGTGAGTTCAGTTGGGCAGACACTGAGGGAAAGGTAAGAAGGCAGGCTCATAACCTACCTTCCTGTCAGCAATCTCACCTCATCCTCATAACCAGCCCCATTAAGGACATAACCAGACTTACCTTTGGGCGAGGAATAGGCCAAGGTGCCTCTCCTGCGGTGTCCCCAACCTCCTCTGAGAAGTGCCCAGTCTAGCTGGGAATTCAAGGCTCATGTGGAACAGAAATGGTCTCAAGAGGCCCCCCCCCGCCCACTAGGTTAGGAGCTTCCTCTGTGTTCCTACAGGCCCTCCCTGTAGGTCCCTCTAAGGGACCTACTATTTTTCTCTATTTCTCTTGCTTCTTCCCTAGACTCTATCCTTTTCGAAACCGAAGAACATCAATTCCCCAAGTAAGCCCTGCACCTGGGCTTCAAAATATAGGGAATTCAAGGTGGTTGGAGGCTTTCTGAAAGAGAAAAGGCTTTTTCCAGGTACTGAAGGATACTTGTGATTTAGACTAGAATGAAACAGAGCAGAAGCTCTGGGATTTGGGAGTGCAAAAGGCCTCAAACTGCTAGGGAAAGAGGGGGGCCTCTGTAGACCATGCCACTGCGGTAGCCCCAGATTTACCAGTATGGGGTGGGAGGTAAGGGTGGAGCCATGCACAGAATCAAACGATCTCACAGTAAAACCAATCAACAAATGAAGCAGGTGAATTAGTCTCCTTGCTGAATAACCACAATATACCTTCAAGTAGTCTTTCATTTAGCACTTCTTTACATACCATAAAATATTTAACGGTGACAAAAATTGCAAAAGGAATTCCAAGACTTTGTCAATTAAAGAACCAATAAACTTTAAAAAGCAAACGTAAGATTCTACCCATTTTTTTAAAAAGGGACATTTAATGGTTAAATACTTCTAATCTAGTGGGACAGAAAGCCCCTGTTCAACATCGATCCTGTCCTGGGGCCCGATCCCTGGCGTCCACTCCTGGGACCTCGAAAAGCCCACAGCCTCTTGGGGTTTCACCCTCTCCACGTCAGGGGGGCCCCGCCCCTGCAACCTCACCTTCAGGTACCACCGGAAGTCCTCCCCCACAGGCCGGAGATTAGTGACGTTTTCCAGCGTGGCTTTGAGCTGCAGCGCGATTTTCTAAGAGGGAGGGCAACAGCAACTGCATTAAACGCGCCTGCGTAGCCCCACGCCTAACTTCCCCCCAGCCCCGCCCATCCCAGCACGAGTGATGCCTTTCTCCTTTCAGTGCGAACCCACTCCCCGCATTATCTCCGGGCGTGAGCGCCCACGTCCCAGTCCTGCCCCACTGTCCTAGCAGCGGTTCAGCTCTGTCTCACCCCCATACTGGCCTGGCTCAGTCCGGCACTGCCTGCGGTAGCTACTTTCCGGCCTGTCGTAAAGGAAGAAGGGAGAGCACCGCCTGCTCACCCTGGGGCAGGCTGCGGCGTGCGTCGGGAGGCCGGGCGTGGGGGCGGGTCTGTGCCCGCAGGTTTTCCCGGAGGAGGCTGGGTCTTTTTTTTTCTTGGCGGTATGTGGAGGAAACAGTTGTCTGAGTTCGCAGTAAACCAGCCTCCCGTAATGAGTAATTCGAGATGTTTACTGAGCTCAGGTCTCGTACCAGCACTAAGCCAGTCTAGGGGTACCGCAGCACACTTCATCCCGCCCCGCAGCTCTCTTTCCTGGCTCTTCACCGCCCTGCCTGCCCTTACCCAACGGCCTGCCGAGGATTCTTAGAACACGTCGCTTCTCTAACCAGGGCCAGCTTCATAAATTTGGGGGGATGGGGTCTTTTTCTTGAAACTGCTCCTTCCTCTTTCCCCCCTCAGGACCTTTCAGGGGGTTGCCCCGTGCACTCATCCTTATTGTAGTCCCCAAGACTGGACACTCCTATCATCTAGCTCTTGTCTGGGTTCCCATTTTGTTTATCCTTGTACATTTACTGGACTTTTTTTTACCTGCCCTTTTGTCCAAGGCACATCTGAGACCTTACAAGGAACAGCTCATCTGAGACTCATAGCCTTCTGAGCTCCTTACTCTCATTTCTTTAAAATTTGGAATGACTTTTTGATACCTACTTTACCACCGACTTGCCTCGTTGCCCCAAGTACCCTTCTTTAGTCGGAGGTCCCAGATGGGCACCTAACCTGCTGCCCTGGTGTCCTTGAAGAAGGCAGAGGTGTATGTGCTGGGAGCAGTGGGAGCACTGACCTAGGAGTCAGAAGACCTCGGATCTTGTCCGAAGTTGGCCTGTCTTGAGGGATGGAGCTTTGCCCAATGACTTCCCCTCAGCCAAATGACTTACTCAGGCCCGGCTCCGTTCAGTGCCAACAATCTGTTCAACCAGCAATTTGCCTCATTGAGGAATTTAGCAAGAAAAAGTTCCTACAGGTCTACTTGCATAACAAATTCCCACACTATCTGTACCCACTAGGTCTCAGATCTTAATGGCTGTTGGTATTGATCTTAAACTGTATTGGAAAACTTTACTGAGACTAGGCATTTTATCCCTCTTATTTTTCCACATACTAAAATAGCTGTATCTATAAAAGAGGATTTTTCAAACCCAACCTCAACTATATCTCAATAAAGCTGAACAGAGAAAAAAAGGCTTAATACCATTTTACATCTAAAAAATAACTATTTCACTAATAACAAATACCTAGTGTTCAAATTTCCATAATGTCAATTTTAAATTTTTGAATCATGACCCAAATGGGATCCAAATATTACATGTCTCTTAAATCTCCTTTAAACTACAGGTTCCTGTCCCATCTCTACTTTATGTTTGCAATTTATCTATTGAAGAAACCAGATCCCTTGCCCTCGAGTTTTCTCTGGATATTGTTGTTTGGACTCCCACTGTACTTTTTAAAGTTTCTCTATTTTATTTTCTGTGAATTAGTAGTTGTATCTACAGAGTTGATTCAATCAGATTCTGGGGCAGTGCTTCACATTGGATGTTAATAGTTTCAAAAAGTAATTGAGAAGAATTCACACATTCAGATCTTTAAAAATGATAAAATTGCTTTTTGTTACATATTTATTAGAGATATCATTTATAGTTTATAAAAAAATATTGGCTTCATATACACAAAAATGTCCTGACAATGGTAATGAAAAAACACCTCCGCCCACCCCCTCAGGTCCACACCAGCATTGAACCTAGATTGGTTTAATCTTGAAGTGTAATCCAATAAGACTGAAGACCAAACACTTCAGGTCCTGGACAAGATAATAAAATACTCGTAAGCCTTCTGGGTCCCTAAAATGCAAAGGAAAAAAAAAAATACTTGAAAAGCTGAGAAAAACTGGCAAGACAATACCATTTAATAACCCAGATTATGTACCAAGGTATTATCATAAAGGTATTTACAGAATTAAAGCTTTGAGAACAAAATGTCCAAAAAGGAGGAAATGGCTATATGCTATATATTAAAATGGGATATTATGAGGTCATTTAAAATATTAACTTTTTTAAAATGGAAAAATGCTTATATTAAGTGAAAAAAGTTCATTGAAATCACATATTGTTGATCTAAATGGTATTTTTTTGTGTGATTTTAAGGAACTCTATACCCTGCCCTGGCTGGTGTGGCTCAGTGGATTGAGCACCGGCCTGCAAGCCAAAAAGTTGCCAGTTCAATTCCTAGTCAGGGCACATGTCTGGGCTGTGGGCCAGGTCCCCGGTTGGTGACATACAAGAGGCACCCGATCAATGCTTTTCTCACACATCAATGTTTCCCTCCCTCTGTCTTCCTCCCTTCCACACATTCTAAAAATACCAAAATCTTTTTAAAAAGTCTTTAATATGCTTTTATGAATTATTTACCTTCAAGAAGAGATTTTGTTCACCATAGGATACTTTTTATTGCTTAGAAACGCTTATTAATATCCCCTATATCTACTATTTACCAGAATGTAGTTTGGAAAATACTTTTATTGGTTATCTCAAGTTCACAGTCACTATGGGTTGTCTGATTTCCCAAAGATCTTTGCAGTGCCTTCCTTACTCTGCTCAGGCTGCCACAACAAAATACCAAAGACTGGCTGGGTTGAACATCAGAAATTTATTTTCTCACAATTCTGGAGCCTGGAAGTTAGAGATCAGGGTGCCAGAATGGGTGGGTTCTGGCGAGGGCCCGCTTCCTGGCTCGTAGACAGCTACCAACTCGCTGCGTGCTTGCATGGCCTTCCTCAGTGCATGCACTCAGAAGGTGTGCGAGGGAAAGAGCAGGGAAAAGAGGGAAGAGCAAGGAAGAGCAAGGGCCAGGGCAGGGAGGTGGGAGTGGTAGTGGTACTTGGAAAAATTTTTTTTTAAAGAAGTGGTCCTAACCAGGACCAAGAGGCTGAATAAGCAGCTAAGAGCAAAGAGACTGTCCAAAGGAAGACGATTATGTCCACCATGTACAAAAAGTGAGCTACATCGAATCTCATACCCTCAAAATCCAAGAGCCAGAGAGGCTGTCAAATTCTGAGGACTCTACAGCAGATTCATGTTTCAACTTTATAATTTGCCCAACTGACAACCTGAAATTTTAAATTTGCATTTCAAATAACTTCAAATTTCACCAAGTCAGACTTAAAGATGTGCCAGTCTGAATGACTGTGACTCTACAGTATTATCTCAACCACTTGTATTGACATATTTCATGTTCCTCTTGTGGACAGACTGTTACTCTCTCTGACTGCTCCTATGGCATTACTCTATGTGTCCCTGAGAAGCTCTTATTAGTAATAATTACGTAAAACACCAAAAGCACTAGGAGCAAGCCCTTGAAATAACCGAGTCACTCTGCAGTGAGAGGGACAAAGCAGACCCCTTCCGCCTTGTGTGTGTGTGAGGTCTTAACATTAATGGCCCCAGTCTGGTTAAGGGTTTTCTATCAGCCTGGTGCCAAACAGACACATCTGGATGTAAGGATTATGTACACTTACTTGGATTGATTGACATCAATAAGGGAACCAATTTTTGATGTTGTGAAAGAAATGTGTTCATCTCCAATGACAATTTCAAGCTCCTAGAAACATTAAAAAAAACAATGAACATTAAAAAAAAAAACAAACTAAGTCAAGAAAAACTAGATTTTTCATTAATCACATAGGAGGGTTCATCATCTGCCAAGTCACCCAGACTCTACTACACGAAAGCAAGACAAATTCACTCTGAGCACTCAACTGCACTAGGTACTAGAAACAGAGAGATAAATTAAATACCGGCTTAGCCCTTGAGTAGCTCATACTTTTAAAGGAAGTTGTGTCCATAGGGCTCTATCATCTGGGATTTGGAAGAAATTACATAATTGTTTTGAATATGAGTTTTCGTTGCTAACAGTGTGAAATAAAATGTATAAATCTATGTTTTACAAATACCAAAATCTGCCCTGGCTGGTAGGGCTCAGCAGATTGAGTGCGGACCTGTGAACCAAAGAGTCTTGGGTTTGAGTCCCAGTCAGGGCACATGTCTGGGTTGTGGGCCAGGTCCCCAGTAGGGAATTATGAGAAAGGCAACCATACAGTGATGTTTCTCTTCCTCTCTCTTTTCCCCCCTCTCTAAAAATAAATTAACAAAATCCTTAAAATTCTTTTTTAAAAAAAAGAATCTAATCTTTCTGGGCAACATGAGATAATTCTGGATGATGATAAATGCTATCAAGACACTAAAACAGATTTTTTTCTTTTTAATGAGGGGGTGGGTGTTTTAGATTTGATGGACAGACATCACCAAAGATGTGACATATTAAACCCTCAATAGTAATGGCAGTTCTTGACAGAATATTCCAGGCAGTGTGTAATAAATACAAAGGTCCTAAACTAAGAACAACATGTTGTATCTGAAGGACAGAAAAAAGGCCAGTGAAGTTTGAACAGAGTTTCTGAGAATGGTAAAAGTTAAGGTGGGAGTTTGAATTTTATTTTAAATGTAGTTAAGAAGCTACTAGAGTTTAAAATCAGTGGAATACTGTAAATCCTCACTTAACATTGTTATAGGTTCTGCGACTTTAAGCAAAACAATGTGGCATAACAAAACCAACTTTATCACAGGCTAATTGGTAAAAACAAGTGAAGTTTCTGTGGCATCTCATCAACATTATAAGGAAGCCACATTGAATGAAATGATGTTATTAGAGGACCTGCTATGCAGAAACAAATCTATATTTTAAGAGATTACCCAGGCTTCATGATGGAAAAATGGGCCGTCTGTGACAAGATAAACAAGGAAATTAATTAGAATCTAGATTGGGGAAAAAAGTGAGGTTAAGAGAAATGATCTCTCATATACTTAGTTGCCTGCATGATTTTCCTTCCATCAGACTGTTGCAGTAACTATGTTCTGTTTATCTTTGTGTCCTCACAGTGCTCTGTCTACAGCAGTTACTCATTAGGTAAGGTGGGCTGCAAAAACTCTAACAAGGGGAGAGGGGTGTCACGAGAAATTCAAGACTGGGCTCCAGGTAGTCAGCAGCACTTCTTGCTCTCCGTTCCTTCCTGTGGGATTATTACTTCTTTAGACGAAGGAGGCAATCTGCCTTGTGTAAGGCTGTGAAATGATGTGAGCATGCGCACGCACGAGTGGGTTCAATGTCAAATGCAGAGCAGTCAACTTATCCTAGCTGTGAGACTTCCACACTGTGGCTGGTGGCGAAAACACTCACCTGCCGGCCCACTCGGTCAGGAGGAGGCCACAAAGCGTCATCCTCTTTGGTAATTTCACTGTCATCAATTATTCTCTTCAGTTCCTCCATCACACTTTTATGTACATAAGCCTAAACACAAGTTAAAAAATAGAAATTTAAATTGTATTCCTAAGCAGTGTTTTGCCTCGGACAGTGATTAAAGATAAAAAAGACTGTTCCTAAAAACTTATTTTGGACACCTGTGCAAACGGCACTTCACACGGAAGGGTCAGAGATGCCCGATGACTACACCTCAGTCCCCCTACAGCTGTTTCTGCTTCTCGGCACATACTGTTCACACGGACCCTCTCCCTGCCTACACACCAATTCACACCTAAACCCTAAACAAAAGACCTGTGAGCAACCCTGGTTATTCTTAACCAGATGACATGCTTCTGAAGGGCAGAGACATGCGTTTTAAATGCACTTTGCATATTAGTTTACTTTAAAAAATATGGTGTGTGTGTTTGTGTGTGTATGGTATATGAGAGTGCTGACATGTGTTGGTAAGCATAAAATTGATTGCTAATTAAATATAATAGTATGAAAATATATTGACTGTTAAGAAGATATTTTCAAATGTTGACAAAGTAGTTAAAAGTGTAGTTTCTGATGAGGATTTAATGATGTGGTAGAAATCATACCAAGGTGGAACACATGAACTTGAGAGAGGCAGGCACAGGTTTGAATTCCTACACTATCTCTTACTAGCAGGGGTGACTTTGAACAAGTCCCAGAATTAATATCTGAGCCATCACAGTCTTAACTGTAAAGGGCATCTAATACCACCCATCACACAGGCTTATAATCAGGGTTTAAATAACATCATGTATGTAAAATATATAGTGCCATGCCAGGCTACCTAATATGCATTCAATAACGTTAACTGTTTTCCCATTCAAATGCAAATTAAAGAGCTCTATTGAGCGCTATGTACTGTGGAACACATCAAACACTTGGAGTGGGGGGTAGTAGCTCTTATTATTTATTTGTTTTGGCAGATGAAGAAAATGAATTTATCAAGTTCATCCATGAATTTGCCCAAGGTCACATGGTTGATCAGCAGCAGATTCAGGGTTCAAATCAAGATTTGTAAGACTTCAAATGCTTACTAATAACTGATTCCTTGTTGTGAAAGAAAATATAAACTAAAAGATTTGAGAAAAACTTGAGAAGCTTTCTAAAGACATGCGTACCCTTTCCTATTCTTCATCTTTCAGTGCTACTCCGGGAAAGAACAAACAAGACAACAGGCTAAATAAACCGTGGTGAACAGAAGGTTCATTACCTCTTTTCTGATCATGACATCATTTTTATAATTGCTGTTGTTGGCATATCGCAACTTCCCTGTGAGGGGCAAAAAACAAATTCACTATAATAAAAACATATGAATAAACCATCATTAGCCTACTAAGACCATCAGTTGTTGCTTAAAATGTATCTGAACTTTCCCTTCAAAGTGTCTAATGTATTTAATATTTACACCTTTAGTGTCTTAACAATACAATTTCTTTAGTTCTTCACTTTAGGCTATTAAATAGCCCCATAGCCAAAAATACAGCTGATGCTACATTACAGTTTTTGCAAAAAGTAGCTCAGGTGTAATAAAAAAACACAGGCAGGTTTTTTTGTGACTCTGGAAAATCGTATCTCTGCAGGTTAATGTCTTCAGCTGAAAAAAAAGATAGTAAATGGTAACTTACCTGCACACAGAGCCTCCTGAGTCTCAAATGAATTGTAAAAGCCTTTTGAAAACTCTAAAATGCTTTTTACATATATTATCATGTGACTATGCAACATTCGGATCTATCCCTGTGATGGAAAAGTAATGGTTTTATAACCACTTTTGTAGCACATTTGGTATACAAGGCCCTTTGCACAAATGTGCATTCAACAGGCTAATCTGGGTATATGATGGGCACAGAGGAGAAGATAAAAGAGCCAAATTAATTGATGCCTCACTGCACCTCTGCCTCAAGTCTCTTCTTCCCTTTCAGTTTATTCTCCATCCAGTGGGCAACATGATAAAGGAACAGATGGATCTGATTAGGATACTCTGATACTTTGATACTGACAATGGCTTCCCACTGCCTTCTTGATAAAATGCAAATTCAACACAGCACACTGCTAAGCTGAGCCCTTGCCTGCCTTGCCAGGCTCACTCCTGTTCACATCCCTCTCTCACATATTGGTTTACACTACTTGATTTCTGCCTGAAACATCCCAGGTGCTTCTTGATTTTCAGCCTCTTTTCCATTAATGCTGTTCAAAATGCCTTCTGAAATATCATCTGCCTTTATCCCTATAGTTACTAAACACATCCCCCTTCCCTCATTTCATGTGGGAAGCCTCCTCTGAACCCTCAAGCTAGATTAGGTGTGTTCTTTCTGCTCCCAGAATCCCTTTTCAACTCCTTTTGTTTCTTTTCTACCACAGTACCTAATATACTATCTTGTCACTGTTTACAAATCTATTTCCTTTACAGATGTGGCTTCTCAGATTCATCTTCGTGCCCCCATTTAGTGGGCGTTTTCTGTCATCTTTGATTTCCTTTTCCTTCACCACTGTGCTCCCTTCCTAAATCCTGTAACTGACAAAGTCATACTGGTTCTCCTAAACCCTTCTTGCCACTTTTACAATCACACTAGTCCCAACCAACATCCCTTTTGTCTGGACAATTGTTAACTGTCTCCTAACAAGTAGCCCTGTCTCCATTTTTGCTCATTCTGTACCCAATAATTGGAATATTTTTTGCCAGAACAGATCACATCTTTTGTCTGTTTAAAACTTTTCAATTGCTTCCTGCTGCACTCAGAATAAAAATCTAACTGCTTACCATGGCCTATAAAGCCCTACATGTTGTGACCACTGCCTACTTATCCCACATTATCTCCTACTATTCTCCCCAGAGCTCACTACTATTCAGCCACATTGGCCACCTGAAATACGCCTAGCTCATCCTTGACCTACGGCCCTGACATTTATTACTCCCTCTGACTAAAATTCTCTTTTTTAGCTTCCTAAGGTTGGCTCCTTCTTGCCAATCCAGATTCAGTTCAAATACCCCCCTTCAGAGAGCTCTCCAATCGCCACCCTATTTAAAGCCAACGCGCCAGTAATTATTCCATCATTTTGTTTTATTTTCTAACCACTCATCACTACCTGGGTTTTTAAAAAATTATTTCTCTCCAGGCCCTAAAACTCCTGCATCTCAGATTGTGGAACAGAGCTGGGTACAAAGTGGGCATTCAATGTTTGTTGAAGCACTTTGGCCAAAAATGTCACTAAGCAGAAGACCCTGCACCTGGACAAAAAGAACCAGTGGGGCGGACACAAGAGTTTTCCTTCCAGATCCGTTCCTCCCTCCACTAGATCCCTGCACATTCCAGACCGCAACCCCAGCCTCCCCGCGCCCGCCCCCAGGCCCAGTCCTCGCTCCCGGGGGGCGGGAGATTGTTCTCACCATCTGGTCGGAACTCAAATTCCAGGAATTCATGGCCGAACTTGCCCTTGTGACCCACGTAGTAACGCAAATAAAAGTCACTCTCCATGGCTCGCGAAGGGCCACCGAGACCGAACTTTAGTAGCAAACCGTAACGCCGCCGTACGCGCCTGAAAGTGACGTTCGATGGCGCGCGGAAGTGACGTAGAGCAACGCCGTCGCCCAGAGCGAAGGGAATTTCTTTGGACCCACTTCCGAAGCTGGGGACAAGGATTCCCCTCCCCTTTCGGCGGAAACGAGGTTCCTTTCAGTCGGGGGCGGGGTCAGTGCAGTCACGCCCCCTCAATCCGAGGCTGGGTAGTGGTTGAGGTTTACCAGCCTACTTTCTGCTAACCGCGAGGCCAGAATTCACCCAAGGCGAGCGTCCTGTAGACCTAGCTTTAAGACTTCGGGTTGAGCACTCCGATTTCTGTGACCCTCCAGGTTCAACCTCCATTTAAAGGACACCCCACTTGTGCGCATTGCCTCTGGACCTAGGTTGTCTCAACAGTATAAAATAAGGTTAAATGACCAGATCTCACAGGAGAACTGAGCTCTTGATTAGTGCATGTGTCAAAAGTTGGCTGCGACCTAAATTTGCTGGTTACGGATTAGTTCGAAAAAATCGTTCTCAGCGATGCTTTTCCTGAATCCGCAGTGGAGACTGCCATTTCCCTGGAATGAACTTCCCTGAATTTATCCCCTATTTTCTCAATTTCTACCTTTCATGTCTATCTTTTACTTTCTCCCTCACTGGTCTCTGCAGAGGTGACGTGAGTACAGTTAAGCTGAATATTTGATCTCCCACTCCCCAGCCATCTATGCACTACCTACCAGTGATTTCTCAGCCCTGGCTGCACAATGGGATCACTTCAGAGCGTCTAAAAAACACTGATGCCTGGGCCCCACCCTAAACCAATTAAATCAAAACTACCCTCACAGTGGACCTGGGCATCAGTGTTTGTTGTTGTTGTTTTGCAAAGCCCCCCAGATGAGTCAGGGTTGAGAACTACCCAAAAGGCTTTTGTCTCTTTAGGCCAAAGCGCTTGACCTCTGGAAGGCTTTCTGAGGCCATGGGAAAAAAATGTCTTCCTCCTTTAGGCAAGGAGGCAATCAAAGGTAATCAAAATCCTGATTATTAGAAGACTGCTTTGGATTATCTAAATTCCAGCCAGAGGGGTAATGGAATCGATTCTAGGAACAGTATTGAGATGGCATCGTTCTTGGGGCCTGGTGACTGTAACTGGATACTATTCTGGATTCAGACCCGTGGTCTCTGATTCTCACTCCCAATCTTGCCATTACTCCTTTTCTCCCTGAAAAAGCACTAGCAACAGAGTGTAGAGTGGGTGTGATGGGGAGAAAAATCACTGGTGATGTGTATTAAAAGAATCCTTTGTGTGACAATGATTACTGATCAGAAGTGAACTGAATGAACTTTTTGGACCTCAGGTTTCTCATCTTTAAAATGGGCATAATAATGTTACACATCTGACAGAACTGTTTTAAGGATAAGAAACAGCGTCTTGGAAGTTGGAAAACACTTTGTAACCTGTAAATTACAATAAAACCATAAGGCATTTTATTTTATGTTTAGAGAGGAGAAGGGAGGGAGAAAGAGAGGGAGAGAAACATCAATGTGTGGTTGCCTCTCACATGCCCCTTACTGGGGACCTGGCCTGCAACCCAGGCATGTGCCCTGACTGCGAATCGAACCAGTGACCCTTTGATATGTAGGCCAGCACTCAATCCACTGAGCTACACCAGCCAGGGTGCATTTTATTTTTCTAAAAAGTACTGGATGTAGGTGGTAACAAATGAATTGTGTAAAAAATCGAGAAGAGAACCACTAGGTATTAAGCACCTAATAAATGTCAGCTCCAAGGCTGAGCTCATTTGCAAGTGCGAGTTCTTTGAATCCTCACAACAGGTGGTGACTGAAGTTAAGTATATAGAGGCATTGGGTAATTAACACAAGGTCATTTTCCAAGAATGAAATTATAAAAATTATAATGTAACTGGTGAATTTGGGTATCTGCAGCTGCGGCAAATAGCAAAAGTGCTGAGAAAATTTAAAGCACGTCTGACTGCAAGTAGACCATAAAGTGATCCAGGTTTGGGAGTGTGCAACAGAGTGGTACAGATTAGGGGTGTCAAACTCATTTTTACTGGGGGCTACATCAGCCGCTTCAGTTGCCTTCAAAGAGCCAAATGTAATTTTAGGACTGTATAACTGTTACTCCTTAACTAGGGGCAAGCGACTCTACATTTGGTGAAAATGAGTTTGACACCCTTGCTGTAGATGAAAGAGCATGGTCTGTGTAGCTGATGTCCCTGAATTCAGAATAATACGCTGAGCAGCTACTGTGTGTCATGCGCTGGGACTACAACAGTGAACAAGACCTTTATAGAGTTTGCAGAGGAGGCAATGAAGGAGCACACGAGCAATTGAAATGTAGGGATAAAGGTTATAAGTAGGGGAAGCACACATACTATGGAAGTACATGGAGTGGCTCCTAATCCAGTCTGAGGGTTTAAGGGAAGTCTTCTAAAGAAATGTTCCCAAGAGAGGGTTCAGAACTGTGCGGCTGGAATCCAGAATGAAGTTGTAAATACAGTAATGAGGTTAGAGAAGTAGCAGCAGCTAAATCATGAAGGACTTTACAAGCCATATTAATTAGTTTGGGGTAAAACCCAAGGGAATTGGCCTTTAATGCAAGGGAAACTGTTGGGAACAGCCCTGCCTTGTTTCAGAAGGTGTAATTCCATGGTGGCTAAGGCTGAATAAAAAGACCTTGGGACCATAAGCCATTTAGGAGACAAAGCTTATCTTCCTTGTAGGGGCACCACCTCTGCCCCCTTTCACCTCACCGTGCTTGGCCCCGGTTAGCCAATGATAAGTAAAGATTCCTTAAAGGAGGGACGACCTAAGACAGGCATGGGCATGAAAGGGGCTCTCAGGGAAGGACTTGGGGAGCTATGGAGAAAGGGGGTGATGCACCATCGCCCCTCAGCTTCGACATAGCCTGAGTCCTCATTCTGTCTGCCAGAAGTCTCCTAATCTCCTGGCTGCCTTACTTCCCCTGCCTGACTTAAGCCTGAAACAATGCCTTAAGTCTGAAACAATGCTGGAGGTGGGTGCGGTCCTATTCTGCAAAGGGCGGGTTCCCTGGGGACCAGGCCTAAGAAAGAATGCATAAAACCCTATGAAACCTATTTTGTAAATACCCTCAATTTGAATGATAAGGGTCCAAGCATGAAGTGAGTTTGCTCCCCAAAGTTTTATGGCCCTTTAGCTATCTGACCCTGACTCAGAATAAGCCCTCAGAGTTCTTTGAATGTCATCTATTTGATCATTACTGCCTGACAATGACTGATGAGCTTTCCATATATGCTCTGTATTCCTATGCAAACTAAACTCAATAAAAGCCTGTCCAGGCAAGGGTTGGGCGGGCCCTCTCTTTCACTGAGCAAGTGGCCATGTCATTCCTTTTCCTCCACCGGATTTCTGTAGTCCGTGGGAATTTGTCTCGTTTCATCTATAATGCAGTGGACACTGTGGGCTGGTGTCCGAATCAGGAAACAGATGAAGGGGCTATAAGCAGTAAAGTAGAAAGGGGTGGTAGTGACATGACCTATTTGCATTCTAGAAAGATCACTCTGGCTGCAATGTTGTAAGTTGGATTGCAAAATGGAAAGATTAGAAGTATGAAATTTAAATAAGTAGTTATTAAGCTATAATGATGACAATCCAAGATGGCCATCACATACACCCCAGTAGTGGCTATGGAGATACAAAAGTGGATGAATTTGAGCTGGAGTACTGTAACTTAAAGGGTGGGCAAAGGAGATTAAGATGCGGCCAGAGAGTTAGGGGGGAAATGGGAGTATAGTGTCATGTAAACTGAAATAAGAGGACCCAAGAGAGGAGTGCCAACAATGTTAAATATTCCTTCCAAGCTCAAGGAAGATAGGACTAAAGTATTTACAAGATTATCGAGGAGGTCCTGGGTGACCTTGGTAAAAGCATCCTCAGTGGCATGGCAGTGAGAAGCAGGGCAGAAGTATTGGGATACAATAGGCCAAATTTGTTGTGGAAGCATAGAGTTACCTGACCCTAGGAGTTAGGTCTGGGCCTGGGAGAGCAGAGAATGCTTCCTGGAGGGCTCGAGGACCGAAAGGAGTTAGCCAGATGGAGAGGCAGAGGAGGGAAATCTCAGCAGAGGACACCCCCTGTTCACGAACACTCTGTGCACTGTCTGTATGCTGAGGGCACTAAACATGACTGTGTGCTTTGGGCAGTTCCTTCACTCATCTCCTCATCTATAAAACGGGAATTATAATATTGACAGTATTTATGTCACAGGGTTGTTGATGAAGATTAAGGTAATTTATGTAGAATTCTGGATACACATTAGGGACTCAATCAATTACTGTTCACTCTTCCCTCATTAAGGCATCACAATGAGACAATACTTTTAGATTTTTAAAAAATGAATTTAATCTTTCTCTAGAAACAGTGCACTGATTTGACAAATGCCCACATTTGATTTTTAATTCACCAAGATGATATCAGTACAGCTAGTGAGATGCAACACACCACCCTTTGCCCCTGGAGGACAAACCAGACTGCAAAGGGGACTGAGCACAGAAGCTAGCAGAACGTAGAATGACAAGACAGAAAGATTGGAAATGGTTAGTGTGACCCAACATTCTAAAATGCCTGTTACATCAAACATTAAATGTAGTAATTTGAGGGCGTGTGTGTGTGGGAGAGACAAACAGGGAAAATTCATCTGGGTACAATCTGATGGAGTTTGCAAACCAGAACTTTACCCCCAAATTAACAACAGCTTGTACAGAGCAAAGTGCTATTTTAAAACACATGGTTTGTACAGGTATTTGTTTTCTCTTGTAATTTTTGTAAAAAAGTATCAAAACCTTCATGTCTTTAAATATATATATACATATACAGGTGGCTCTTTTAAAATTACTTTTTATAGCACAAAGTGTTTGCAAATACAGAGGGTTTCTGCTGATTCTTGACTATGCACATGGTGCATAGCCTGAATGAATAGAGCTTCCTGATTTATTAGCTGAAAATCTGAAGCTGTAATTCCTCCACCTCTAAGTTCTCCATATCCTGAAAATCCCCCAAACCCTAAAAATATAGTGTGAGAAGACTCTGATACTTAATCTTCATGCATTGGTAGAACAATTCACTCTGGAACATTTAACTGCTAACCATTTCTATAGTGTGAAATGATGAATGCATGGCTGAAGTTAGGGAGCGAGGCGGGCGGGCTCACATCCTTGCGTCCCCTCCTTATTTCCACCAGCACCGACTGGTCAGTGCTTGGGGAACCTGACGAAGGCGCCATGTCTTCCAAATGTCCCGCTTTCTTTCTCACTGTTGAGAAAATCTCATAGGCTTCTGACAGCATGGGATGCTTCTGTGAAAATCTTACTACCTTATATTAGTTTTCATTGACATATCAAAAAACTTCAACTCAAATATATGAAAAGCAATTAACTGTTTCCCTTTGGCCACTGGAAAGCTCGAGGCTGAAGCCTGTCATGTCTGCAAGTGCTGGCCACACATCCTGATGGATTTCCTGTGCACTTAGTGCCTCATACACAATCAATGACCAAGAAATGTTTGCTTAATTGAAGCCGAAGTTAAACAGAAGTATTCTATAAAGTGCTTATATTGAACCTGTCTTTACATCCAGCCTCATTTCTTGCTAAGTCTCCCATGAGCTTTTTGCTCATTCTAGTGAATTACATGCAGTTCCTTCAAGTCCCCATGCTGTTTCATGCCTCTGTGTCTTAGTTTTTAAGACTTAGCTTAAGGTCACTTCTCCTGTGATGGCTTTCTTGACCCCATTCCTCATCTCCTTGGGTAGAAATGACCTCTTTGTACCATAACAGTACCCTGACAATAATTGATTCTTTCTGCTTCCATGTATGCCTTCCTCTACTGCTACTGTGAACTCCATAAGGACAGACAACGTTTGACTGATCTGTACATCCGCAGTGCCTGACACTCGGTTGGTACCTAGCGAATGGTTTCAGTGAATGGATATATTGCAGTTGCAAACAGAATAGGAAGGATCAATAGTGCTTATTGCCATAAATTTAAATCTGATCTCATTCTGAGGTTACAGGTTATCTCAACCTGTTTTATAAATTATCACACTATCAAAAGTAAATAAATGAAATTTTAGTCTTCCCTGTATCTCAAAGGCCATTTCTGCCAGTGCCTTCATAATTCCACTGGAAAGATAGGTAGTGGGTTTGGTGCAATGTTCAGACAGGGCCAAGTAGTCAACTTGACCCTGGAGAAGAAAAGGGAGGAAAAGGACCTGGCCCAATTTCTTTGAAATAGAGAAAAATTATCTGATAAATTTCCTGCCCTCCCGGCATCATTTCTAAGCTTCCTTCCAGCTTTATAGTCCAATGGCTCTCTCACCCGCTCCTGACTGTTGGTACGTGATGGCACAGGAGCAAAAGGCAACGGAAATGCGACTAAACCTTGGAATGAGGCTTAAAAACCTTCAGGACTAGAGGGCGAACCTGACTCCTCAGATTTCACCTATTTTATTGCCATGTGACGCTTGAGTATTCCACAGTTTTGTTCTTTATAGGCTGCTCCCATAGCTGCCTCTTTCAAACTGCACTTGCAGCGTATTCAGAAAACATGGGTGTCTCTGACAAAGTTGTGTTTCATGATCATTTTGAGCTCTCAGGCTGAATCATCCTGACCCCATTCATTATTTTTTCTGTGAAGGCCAGGACCCAACTGAAAGCTTAGATATTTGGCATTAGTCACTGTTATCATTTCCCCAGGAAATTCTATTTTTCTGGAGGCACGTTACAGAAAAAGTTGCTTGTTTTGTGTAAATTTCAATTTCTTCATTTTTCTTCAGTCAAAAATTATTTTACTTTCCATTCTTGAAAGCATAGTAGTAAGTGATTAAGCTCCATAGGAGTTGGCCACCTCTTTTTAAAATTCTATTTGGTAACGATTGTTCTAGGTCAATTGCATTTACCCCCTCAGTGGAGCTTTCAGGACTACCAACACATACATACCATGAGGAAACTGCTTGTTTATGCAAAGCATAGTGCCCAGGCTCCAGAATATGGTTGTTTTCTCAGAACTGAGGAGACCATGAGTGACGCAGAGAACGGTCTCAGGCACAGGGTGATAGGGCTCCAGAGTGTCTGCCTCGAAATTCAGAGGGCACCGAGCTGGTGAGACATCCAAGTTTCACTGCGCTGGGGGCAACCGGAAGGTAGGGGAGAGGAATTTGCTTAAATGTGTCAAGTTCCAGGTACGTTAAGGTTAGATACATGTTCTCTGCTCCTACTTAAGCTAAATGCTCCTGTGTCACATCTTGTCCCCGGTTGTCCGGTGGGCGTGAAGTGGCAGAACAGCAGAGTGAAGAAAAGACCTTGGGATGAGAGAGCCAGCAGGGACTGAATTCCTTCTGGGACTGTAGGGTCATGTTTTCAATGGTAGACCCCACAGAGAGAAAAAGAGCACTTCTCCCCGCCTCCCCCAAGGCCCAGGAAAAGCAAAGAAAGCGTCCATAGTGGGGAAAAAAAAATCTGTACATATGCCTAGAGTTTTTCCTTTTATTTACAAAGCAGTAAAGCCAATCCCTGCGTGAACACAGTGGAATCCAGTGTACTGTAGTATTGCATTTGCCATGTCCCCTCAAACAGGACGCTAGGCTTGTCCACTTTCCTGGCTGGAGCCCCAAATTAGTTTCTTCCACATGAACACACCATGGCAACTAACCTATGTGCTTCACCTCCCCACCTGAGGGAGACGGTGGGGAGTGAGAGGAAGGGAGAGGTGGAGATGTACCAAAGCCTATCCCACCATCTCTGTCCTCATCCGTAGCCTCTCTCAGAGGCTCTGTGCCTCAGCCACTTCCTAGAGCAAACTTGGGCTGATCTGGAAACATCTCCAGTTAGTTCCCTGTAAGCAGGGAAAGTGCCCTCTGGGTGCTTCAGCGGAAACTTAATGAATTCAACCCAAGTGCCCTGAAGGAAAATGAACTTAACTTGAAATGCTGAACTTTCAAACAAGGAGTAGCTGAGGTTCAGGCATGTTCTCACCTGAGCTCACGAGAACCTCGGGCACTGTGTAAAGTCTGCATGCTGGCCTTGCCCACATGGGAGAGAGCGCAGGTAGGAGTCACAGAGCCACGGGTGAGCTGAAGGGCTTTTCCTGACTGACTGGGATCCCAAGAATAGCCAGAGGTGGAAAGATTCTGCCGCTTCCACTACAGGTTTGCACGCTCCTTGGTATCTGTCTTCTGAGTCAAATTTCCGAAGGCTTCTCTGAACTCTACAGATATCCTCTTTAACATATATCTATCTATCTGTACGTGAACCACAGCCACAGGTGTGCCGCTGCTCTAGATTCTTCTCTTGCACACACACACACACACACACACACAACACAGACGCACACAGTCTGTGTGGTGGGCCAGTCACACCCAGAATAAATACTCTCACGTCTCTAACTCATTTATAGAACTAATCTTATTTTTGAAGTTGGTTAATAAATAATCTAAATTGGGGAGGGAGTTGAAGTGTTTTTTTTTTTTCTTTTTTTTATGTTGATGGATAGCCACAAAGCATAATCATTTTTATGTACAAAAAAACCCCCAAAACTCCAAAACCTAAAAAATCCCCCAAATCAAATACTCTCTCTGTAGACATAGTTTTTAAATGATGAGTGAGCTGCTGTCCCGTCGGCCCCGTTTGGTTCTGTATGTCACGTTAGTCACTCAGCAGTAGCCGTTCCATGAGTTCCTCATGGGTAGTGCAACCAGGTAAAAAGTGTATAAAACATTATACATATAAAAACTCTCACATCCTTTGGATGTTTGCAGTTCATCATAACTTTGTGGTTACCTTTCTGCAACATAAATTAGAAAATAAATCTCACACACACACACACGCGCGCACACACAGACCCATACACCCGTCCACTCAGGCACACAACATCCGGAGAGCGTAGTGCATGGAACTGAATCCCGGGAGGCACACGGGGAGCGGTCCTGTCCTCAGGGCAGTCCGTCGTCTTCCAGGCTCAGCGCCACTCGCTGGGGAGACACAGCAAAGACATCCTCATTAGACCCACGGGAGTTATTTATTGAGTATGCATAAGGCACCAGGCATTCTATTACTTTACAGGCATTAACTCTTACAACCTTCAAACTACCCTAAGAGGGAGGTTTGTCATATTTATTTTACAGATGGAAAATACTGAGACTCAGTGAGTTTAAACATTGGTCCTGGATCACATAGCAAGTGGGTGAACTAAAATTTAAACCCAGATCTGTGTGAATCCAGAGCTTTGGCTTTTTCCATCATTCTGTTGTGTGTCTTTGCAAAGGAGGGCTGCAGAGATCTAAACTTTCACAGCCCTTATAGGATTTTAGGTTTGCTCAACTTCAGTGGGTTAGTTCTGGCATGTGTTTAACCCTAGGTTATTAACTGCTTGCTTCTAGCATGCTAGTCACAGTTAGGAGGGTAATCTGCTGTAGCCTCCCAACTGACTGTGCAGAATTGGAAGGTGATGCAGGTCAATGAAATTCCATACCTCTTTCCTTTACTCCCGACTTTCAAGTCATTAGATGCTAGGCCTCCCTCTGTGACAAATGGCTGACCACTGGATGGTGAAACCACTAATCCCTGAGCCAGTCTCTTTCATTGTGGACAGTGGACTTAAGTGTTCTCCCAAAGTGACATGAAATCTGTTTCTTTATATCTCCTGATGTTCCCTGATTCTATCTCTTAGACTCAGAGAGTTCTCCACTGATGACACTTGAAATTTGCAGAGTGAGTTCCCTTCCTTCGGAGTATTTTCTTCTCCAGGTTTTCCCCAGCTGGTCCTGTTGTAATCCTATTTCCCACTCGCCCATTTCCTGGATACCCTCCTTTGGACAGACCCGTGCTTCAGCACCTCCTCATAGCTATGTGAATTTGGGCTAACCACTTCATCCCTCTGAGCCTTGGTTCCACCATCTATCAAACGGGAATAATAATAGGACCTACTTTCTAGGGTTGCTGGGAAATCAAATGAGATAATGTATGAGGAGTGCTAAATATAGCACCAAACACACACAGGGTCCAGAGCATTCCAGGTCCCCTGAACCGGCATGAAACACAACCACACTGGCATCCTCCATCTCCGGACAGTAGACATACAATAGAAGGCAACTCCACTGCCTTCAAATCACCTTTCAGTTATTTGTTGTTCCACGGGAGTGCCATGGCCTGCCTCCACTGGCACAGATATTTGAGAGTCTTTTTCCTAGTCTAGTCACCCTCCTACTCTCTCTAAGACAGATCTCTAGGTCGAGGGCAGGTCCCAGAAGTGCTGATGAAGCTGCCCAAGGAAGGGAAAGGGGGAAGAACAGGTTTTTGAGGTTTCCAGAGTCTCATTTACCCCATGATACAGTGGAAAGAGCATGGGTTTTTGTGAATATACAGACTGAGTTTAAATCCCGGTTCTGCCACTTTCTAGTTGTGATCCCAGGTGTCATTTAATTTCTGAGTCTGTTTTCCTCATCTGTAAAATGAGGCTAATAACACCAACTTCATCAGGTTACTGTAAAGACTAAACAAGCAAATGTACGTAAAACACGGAGTGATGTCTGATACACAGTACGTTCTTACTGAATGTTGATTTCCTCGCTCTCCTACCCTGTTTCTCTGCCACTGGCAGGAGCTTGTTCCTCGGCTCTACTGCAGATTCACTAGGAGTGGCTCCTCCTGAGTGGTCACTTCCTTCTCTGGAAACAATGCCACTTCCCACGTGCAGAGTACTTTATAGCTCACAGAGCACTCTCACGTGTGCCATCTCCCTTGAACTTCATAAACTTAGGAGGCAGATAGAAGGGGGTTATTGTTTCGATTTTACAAATAAAGGTGAGCAGAGACGTGACTAAGATCACAGGGCTATGGAACAGTGAAACTGGGAGCATCTCTGTACTCCAAGCTCAACATTTCCTCCACTGCGCCCTCTCTGACCTTTAGGAATTACTTAGGCAGCTGTTTGCTTGGATTGGCCCAGGCTGAGGATCCTCGAGGCCCCCGTCAGCCCCCCTCACTTGCTCAACTTCACTTGCCACGTCTCCCTCCATGTACAATTTGCTTCAGCAGCAACTCTGCCTGCCCTGCTCACGCTCAGTCATGTCTTCCACATGCCATTTTCTCCATCTGCAACTAGCCCACCTTTTCTCTTTGTCCCAGGACCCAGCTTACAGGTCGCAGCCTTCCAGAACCAGAAAGCCTTCTAGGATTGGCCGTACCTGCCTGGGTCACACCCTTACTCATCAGCCCCTCGGACTCAGAGCGGCACTGCCCTACCTTGCACTTGACGACAGGCCGTTCGGAAAGAGGGTTCTTCGGGAGTTGGTGCAGCTGTGACCTTGGTTCTCCCGGCAAGACAAAAAGCTCCTTGAGGGCAGGGGCTGGGTCTTCCAGTTCTCTGGTCTCCCCAAGACAGGGCTCTGCCCACAGTGGGCGATCAAAGCTGCTGATTGCCTGACGGGGGATGGACTGGATGACCTCAGTGGTTACACGCAGCCCCCTGCCTCTGCTACACAACCACGACGCCTGCTGCAGCCACTTCGCAGTTCCTGCTCCCCCACAAGCCGTGCCCTGCTGTGCCTCTCGGCTTCTGCATATGCTTCTTTCTGGAACGCCACTGTCTTCCTTCTCTACATGGAAAACTGCTGTGACTCTTTCAAGGATGCAGCTTATCTGTCACCTCATCTGTGAGGCATTTCCTGCCAAATTTCCCAAACAGAATTAACAGCTCCCCTGTTGGTTTGTTCAACAGATATTTGCTGGGAGCCACCTAGGCTGTGCTGGGCATCAGGGATACAGATTAATCAGACAGTCCTGCCTTCAAGGAGCTCACGGTCTGGTGGGAAGGCCAAAGAGGAAAAAGACAAGGTGACCAGAGTGTGACAGGTGCTGTGTTGGAAAGAGGCTGTGGGAAAACAAAGAACGCCAGGGAAGGCTTCCTGGAAGAGAGGACGCCTGAGCTTCCACCATGGCACTTGGCACACAGTCGTACAATAGGAAGTGACTATCCCTAACTCCCACCAGCTCCTTGGGAGCAAGTGCATTCCTTCTTTACTTCGGAACACTTAGCACCTAATGTGGTGCTTGGCTCATAACCAGCATACAGCACTTGTTGAAATGAATATATTTGAATTGAATGGCCACAGTTACCCTTCCAGGTGAAAGGTTCTGAAAACTTACTCGGCAGAAAGAAAGACATTGAGTGTCTTTATTTCCAGGAAGAACCTCTAGGTGAAAAGATGGTCCCGATACCCTCCTAACCCAACTACCTGCCCCAACATTTCTGTGTCCCCAGGGCCTCTACAGTGCCTGGCACATGGTAGGTTCTTGATAAATGCTTCAAGGAACCAAGGAAGGAAGGAAGGAAGGAAGGAAAGAAGGAAGGAAGGGAGGGAAGGAAGGAGGAGGGAAGGGAGGGAGGGAGGGAGGAACTCTTCCAGCAAGAAATGCTTACTGCAGGATAGACATGGCCAATCTGAGTAGTCCTCCCTATGTGGAGCTCATCTTCATCCTCTTCTTCTGTCGTTTTCCTGTACACTGGGTTGTCAAAGTTCATGCTTTTGGTGTTCTTCCGCTTCCAGTTTCTCCAGATCAGGTAGCCACTCATGCACAGGAGGGCTATCACCGCTGCAGGAAGAGGCACGTTACTGGACCGCCAGCAGGCTTCAGCCTGTTGCTCAGACATCAATGCGTCTCTTGCCACCTCTCTAATTTTACTGTTCTTGTTCCTTAGGCTCAGTTGCTGCATGTTCTTTTTCTGCTGCTTGGAAGCCCTTTTCCTGTCTTGTCCTTCGTTAATTACTCATCCTGCACATCCAGCTCAAATGTGAAACCTTGCTCAAGTTCTCAGGGTGGAGCCAGTTGCTCCCTCACATGTGTTCCCAGACCATGGTGCCATCCTTTACATATGTGTGCCCCAACTAGCCTGAGCTCTTTGAGGGCGGGGACTGTGTCTTCTCTCTCTCTCTCTCTCTCTCTCTCTCTATGCCCAGGGCCTTGCACTCAGTAGGTGCTCAGTAACATGTGCTGAGTGAATGAATGAATTTTTTCACCACACCTTAGCCCTAATGCTGCTGTTTCCTCGGATTTCTCTAAGAAAACCATTCTCTCCCCAAATTAGAGGGGCTCTGCAAGAAGAAGACAGAGGAGGGAAGCACAGGCTCTGAGTTAGCATAAATGCATATGTTAATGCTTAAAGGAGGGAGTTCTCAAACAGACCTGGGCAAAAATGAAGCAAGCACTTTCCTAAGACAGTAAGCAATCACCCTGAGCATTTACATGGAGGCTGGATGACAGCTATCCAGGGTGCGACAGAGGGGGTTTCTACTTTGTAAGGTGGTAACAATTAATACCTATTAAAGATAGGAACAAGGAAAGGATGCTGGTTATTGCCATTGCTGGTTATTGTTCTGGAGACTGCGCGATGCAATAAGACCAGATAAAGGACTGCAAGGTGCATATGTGGGAAAGGGAAAAACAAAACTGTTACTCTGAACAGATATTGTATGTCTGGGAAATCTTAGAAAAGCAGATGAAAAACTTTTAGAGATAATTTTAGTTAATCAAGAATCACATAAAAATCAATGGTTTTCATATTATTCAGCAATAACTAATCAGAAAATGGAATGGAAGAAGAACACATTCATCATAGCCTATCAAAAACTATAGATCAAACCTGGGACAACCCAATAAGGTATGTGCATGTCCTGTGTGATCTGCAAAATCCCACTGAAGGACATAAAAGAAGGGTCAGATAAAATGGAGAGATATGTCATATTCCTCGATGGGAAGTTCAATGTTGTAAAATGGCAAATCCTCTCCACATCAATTCATATATCTGAAGAATAAGTTGACATCATAATTTTTATAGATTAACAAGATGACACTAAAGTTCATCTTGAAGAGAAACTGAATAAAAATGGTGGGGGAAAATGCTCCAAGAATAACCACGTCCTATCAGATATTAGAACATGGCACGAAGCTGCGCTCCCAGTGTGTGGGAGCAGACGGGTGCCTGGCAGAGAGGCAGATCGGAGCGTGAGTGAGCACGCAGGTTACAGCAAAGATGACAATTCAAATCAGAAGGAAAGGACGAACTCTTCGGCAATGGTCCAGGGAAAACGAGACAGGCACACAGAAAAAAAATAGTTAAACCTCTACCTCCCACCATACTCTCAAATAAATGCCAAATGCATGAAATGCACTCGTATTTAAATACTAAAAAAATGTTTAAAGCAGCAGACAAGTATGTAGGGAGCTATTTTAACAATGTAGAGTGAGGCAAACCTTCCTAAGCAAGACCCAAAAATTGTAACGCAAAAGATTAATATATCTGATACTTCAAAATTTTTAATTTACGCACGGCAAAGGATACCATAAACAAATTTCAAGCGGCATTATGGGAAAAAAGGTTTGTGGCGTGTTTCATGTTCACTATGTACAAACATTTCTATAAGTGAGAGTGAGACAAAGAACTGATAGAAAAAAAAGACTGTGAACAGGCAGTTCATTCAGGATGAAATACAAATAGCTAGTAAGCTTATGAGGCAGGGGGAAAAAGCAGGGAAAGAATTGAATACTTGTCTTTCTTTCCTCAGATTACAGAAATTTAAAATATTGACTATGTCAGAGTGGATCATTATCAAGGAAACAGCACACCCACGTTTCTCCCTTTGACAGAGCAGAGGATGCCGGGAAAGGGGTGGTTTTCTCTCCCACTAAACGGCGCTCAGAGTAATTCCCACTCACTCCACTAATGCAAGGCCAGAATAGCCTCACCATCGTCTTGACTGTTGAAGCCTTTCAAGGCTGATTCAAATGCCATCTTCTCCAGGAGTATTTACCACTCCCTCTCCTCCTGAGTACCATGCCTCTATTATAGCACATAATGTGTATTAATACCCCTGCATAATCACTTTTGTATGACTAAGTCTGATTAAGGACTGAAAGCTCTTTAAGTTTTTTTTTCTTCCCTGGATCCTTGGCACTTGGCACAGTCCCTTGCATGGTGTAGAATTTTAAAAAAAATCACTCACTAACTCACCACCACATTGGGGATTTCCAGGATAAGTGGGCAAAGTCTTTTACCTTGAGGTACTACTCATGGGCCAGTAAAGGAGGTAAATCTATGAATGGACAATCACAACCCAAAGATCCCACCCAGAGAGGACATAGGTGTGAGACAGGATGCAGGAGACCATGTGGACATTGGGGTGAGGAGGATGAATCAGCCCCTGGCATTTCTGTGAGATTTAACTCAATGTCACATTCTGGCCAGGCAATCTCCTAGTCTCCCCAGTCCCTACCCCCCTACCCCGCCGCCACTCCCCATCCCTGGCCTGGTTCCCGCTGTCTTCACTGCGGGAGTTGCTCTTGATCTTTCCTCACTGGGCTGACTCAGCTCGAGCATATTGTAATTTCCACCAGGAAACCTTCCTGCCTGCTTTTATTCTCTCCCAAATCTAAGTCAAATGCTTCCTTGGCACTTCCACTGAACCACGTGTGGCTTAATTTTAGGGCTTACCGTGCCATAACCCAAATATCTGTGTTAAGTTTGCCTCTCCAACAAGACTATAAACTTGGAGGACAGGAACCATGTCACCCATTTTTAGCCACCTCCCCTCCCCTTATCACAGAGTCTGGTACATGGTAGTGGCCTGATAAATGTCTGTGGAAGACCGGGCAGAAAGAATGCAGGATGGCATGGCTGAAGCGATGGTAGGTGGCTCTACTCATTAATTCAATAAACATTTGACTTCCTCCCATGCGCCAGACACTGCTGGAAGCCGGGGGAAGGGGCGAGCACGGGAGATGCCACCGCTGTTCCACGAAGCCTGCAGCTCAGCCTCACATGGCTGGCATGCAGACGGTTGCCTGGAGCCTGGTCCTAAAGGGCCCCGTGTGCCAAGCTAAGAAGCCAAATTAAATCAGAACTGGGAGGTGGGCAGGAAGGCTGCCAGGGCAGAAAAAGGTCAGCGTGCTAAGTGCTCTGCCCTTCGAGAGCTTTCCCCCAGGCCTGGGCGGGCCCCCCCTCTGCCAGGCGATCTGGGGCCACACTCACCCATGGGCACAAGGACCCCGACGACGGCGGCGGTGACTGTTGAGCCCATCTTGCTGCCTTCGTTCCCATCTGCAAAATACAAACATTCGCAGGATGATGTCTCTTGTTTCTGGTGGTCTGTCCGTCTGCATTACTGGTTTAATTTTAAGAAGTAACTAAAATGGACACAACATCGTGTAGTGGAGTCAAGAGTACAGGCTCCTGGGTCAGACTTCCTGGGTTCAAGTCCAGCTCTGCTACTCCCTACTTGTGTGACCTTGGGCAAGTTATTATATATTATAAACATATTTCTTTATCTTGGGGATAGTATTACCTACCTCCTAGGGATGCTGCAAAGATGAAATGAGATGGTTTATGTCAAAGGCACACTCAGCACAGTGCCTGACACAGCCTTGCTCAGTTCACAGAGGGCAGGGAGTGGGGTACGGGGTATATAAAAGCACATTCTAAACTGAAAAGTGCTTGGAAAGTGAACTGTAGTCTTTTAAAAGCCTGTCGTTTCATCTTTTTCACTCTCACAACCATCTTCACTGTAACGTCTGCAGGGCACCTTGTAGTTGAGAGGCATTTGTCCCATGCACCCTCACGACAGCCCTCTGAGGTGTGAGGAGACTAGCATCCACTTTTGCTCCCAGAGAGGAGAGGGCTGCCCCGATACCATCCTCTCAGTGAACCTGCATCTCCAAGTTATTCTAAGGGAGTCTAATTATTCTTTTTCTTTTTAAAAAAGATTTTATTTATTTATTTTTAGAGAGAGGGGAAGAGAGTGAGAAAGAGGAGGAGAGAAATACCAGTGTGTGGTTGCCTCTCGTCCACCCCCTACTGGGGCCTGGCCTGCAGCCCAGGCATGTGCCTCGACTAGGAATCAAACCTGTGACCCTTTGGTTCACAGGCCGGCACTCAGTCCACTGAGCCACACCAGTCAGGGCAGGAGACTAATTATTAAGGGTAGAAAAGAGCTTCACTGCTTACAAAGCTTACTGTGGCAATGCCCTGGTTTCTCCCTCGGGGCCTGAGCAAACACCGGGCGGCAAAGTTAAAGCCCAGAGCGTGACGAAGCCAGCAGGAACTCCTGGTCAGGGGCTCGGCCCTGGACGAGAGGAACCGGAATTCACACGTGTCCCACCTGCCTCTCCCAGCATCCGGGGAAGTGCTCAACTCTGCAAGTCCAGCTTCTACTGGGAGGACAGACCCGGTTAGAAAGGGGCTGCAGAACTGCTGGGTTTCTGGGCCACTCGTGTACAGGAAAGTTTAGTCTCTTAAATAAACTCCCCTTGGCAGGTAACTCAATTAAAAAGGTATTTGCTGGTTAATGAGACAGAACTTTCCTGGCAGTGATAATTACTGCTTCTGATGATTTAATAAGTGGTGAACTTAATTACTTTTATCCCAGGGTTTGGAAAGAGGCACAAGCAGACTACTTATGGATGTTATCATCTGAGGAAGCTACTGAGGGTGCTGAGAGCTGAGAGCAGAGCTGCTGAAGTTTCCAGATCTAAGGGACACTCCCTCATATACATGTCATAACAGGTGACACACAGGCACACACCCGGGGCCGCAGAGGCTGTGTGTGTGAGCACTCCTATTTCCCCCGTCTCCTTTGACTCTTGTGGGGATCTCGTGAAGCAGGCAGGAGAAGGGTTATTATTATCCCACTTTGTAGGTGGGGAAACTGAGGCTCAGAGGCAAGAAGGTAGCTTCCTTCAAGACCCTCTGTAAATTAGGGGCACTAAGACTCCTACATCACAGGTGGGCCCCCCACCTCCCTTTGCTTCCTCCTCAGAGATACCAACATTCCTCCCCACACAGTCCCCCCTGCTGGCTCCCTGTGTCATGAAAGAAGGCAGAACTCATTTCCTTACAGTGCTGGGAGTGGTTGCTGGTTGCAGGGCTTGGGGTGGAGGGGCCAACGCTGGAAGCCCTGGGGGCGTTAACAGAGCTTGGGACTGCAGCTGCCAGGCTTGGTTTCTCGGTGCTGTGGTTCTGGTCCATGGGGCTGTGGGCGGGGGTCCCCGGGGCTCCTGTGGAGTCGGACACTGTCCTCGTCGTGGTAGAGGCTAACATCGTGGTTGAGGTAGATTGAGGTGCTGGAGGGGAAATACCATGGAGGTCACTTGGACAGAGAATTCTATTGCTTTGGTGCCTGAATTATTGCCTCTATGGATTCTATTTAGGAACTTATCCTCATGGCTCAGCTCAAAGGCCACCTCTGAGAAGCCTTTCCGAGTCCTCCCGAAGGAGCTATGATCTTTTCTTTAGCTGTGTCCCAGGTGCCGTGTCTGTGATCACACGGCATGCTCATCTGATCAGGGTGAGTGATTAAAGCAACGCTGTAGAACCAGGTCTGGGCAAGACCACTGTAAAAGCCTGGGAGGAGGGGAAGTCATACACATCTAGAAGGATTTTTACACACATACTATTATACCATTAGGTTTAAAATCTTGTTTCATTTTAAACAATTGGATCTGGAAATCATAAATGACTCAGCAGACTTAGGCTCAAAGCAAAGGCCTTGGCCCTGCATCAAGACTGGAGAAAAATATAAATTTATGTGGTTGAAGTGCTAACTATTAGTGCCAGTCACGTCACAAAAGGGCTTCTGCGCAGCGTGTTAAGTTCTGGGCAAGAAAGTGGCAAGCTCGTACACACCCGCAAATAAAGCCGTGGGGTCAAGGGCTCTTAATTTGAAATCTTCAGGGGGTTCCAGAGAACCCCTGAACATGAATTAAAAATGTTGCCTGCATATGTGCATTGTTGGGGGCAGTGAGAAGAGGAAAGCCCTGGAAGGACCCTGGGGGACACCAGCATTCAAGGACGGAAGAGAAGAGGAGCCTGCAAAGGCTACCGGAAGCCAGGGCAGACGGAGGGAAACCGGGAGCGCACAGTGTCCGAGAAGCCAAGGGAGGGTTTCAGCAGGATGGGGTCCAGTGTGGCCAGGGGCCTCCCCCTGCACCGGCAGGGCCACTCACTCCGGTAGCACCTCTTCATGTCCGGGCCCAGCCACATGGTGTCAGGACAGGCACACGTGTACTTGGGAGAGTGGCCGGAGATCTGAGGAGCAGGAAGGCACAGGTACTCGCAGCCTCCATTGGGCTGGGCGGTCAGCTCACAGGCGTCGGCAGCTAATGGGAGGGAGGGGGACAGAGAGAAAGATGGGGCACAGACGGGACTGGCCAGGCCTGCCCTCCTCCAGAGGATGATGCCCCTCCCACTCGGCTTGCTCAAAAAGCTTTCTACTGCTTTTATCGGGCACCTTCCAGCACTGTACCTGGTGCTTTATCCCTACTTTCACTTAATCCTGATATCACCTCTTGGAGGTAGGCAGTATGTCCCAGACTGACAGATAAAAGACACCCAGGCTCACAAGGAGAAAAAACTTGTCAAAACTGTACCGCTAATAATTTTGGAGACAGAATTTAAATTGAGGTGCCTTAGACTCCAAAATCCATGTTTTTCCCCTATGCCACCCACCACTTCTCTTTCCTATTTACATCTCTAGATTTAGAGTAAGGCAGCAGCCCCGTTTCCTCACCCCCCTGTGTTTTCCCACCTTCACCCTGGCAGCGACCCCTCAGTGACAGTCAGACTCAGTGCACCCGGGTGCTAGAAGGGGGGACAACCAAGTAGTGTAGGTTCCTGGCTTCTATTCCTAACCGACAAACTGACTCACTCTTTGGTCACAGGATATACTAGTTTACGCTACTCTCAAATGGACACAAATACTAGATGAGAAGCAGTGTGCTCCTCACGGCAGGAGCAGCTCTGGAAACCAAATCAGAGCTCAGTTCTGCCACCTGCTAGCACTACTTCACCTCTCCGAGCCACAGTCTCCTCAACAGTCAAATGAGAACAATGATACCGACCCACACTTCGTGGGACTGGCAAAAATAGGGCATTTATATATATATTTTTTATACCCAGGACTATTTCACCAAGAGCTTGCTTGAGGCAAAAGGAGATGAAATACATGACAGCAGAGCACTCTGCCGAGGAGGGGGCCGCTACCGTTGTTCCGGGGGACGCTGAGACACTGCCCCACGGACGTGAGCCAGCCTGCCTCTCGGAGGGAGAGGACGCGGGCAGGGGGCCTGAGGCCAGGGAAGGCTCACCTCTCGGCTGCTTCAGCTCATGGAAGACGACAATGTCATGTGGGTTATTGAGGTTCTCAGCTAGGATGGAGATTTCCAGGCCATTGAGCCGATTTGCACTGAAAATGGCCTCATTCTCCAGGTCCGTCCAGAACACCTTGTCCTGCGGGTATAGATGCAGAGGATGGGCGGCCTGGAGCCTTAACTCCACGGCCTCGGTCTGAGGGCACGGGCCCAAACCACAGCCAGGAGAGCGGCCCTGCCATCCCCCCCCCCCCCCCGCCCCGTTCTCCCCCACACACAGACTCACAGTGGGGCTCTTGGCCTTTGATCTGTGCCACGTGCTCTGGGTCCCTTCTCTCTCTGAGAGCTCTTTGGTGATTTTGTGCTTTGGCCCAGAGGCTGCTCATTAATGCCTGGCTAGGCCTGCTTCCTGGAGCCCAGCACAAACCTAAGTTTGGGTCTCTAACACTTGTTACCATAACTGGTGCCCTGGACCAAGACTGTCAGGGAATTGGGAGCTACTGAGGACTATTTCCTGCTGGGCTCCCTGCATCCAGTGGAGAGTCCATACAAGCCTGCATGTGCATCTGGGGATACATTCACATTGACAGGTACGGCTGTGCAGCCCCATGCATGATCTGGACACACTGCCACATGCTCACGTACACACAAAGGCACACTTGTCCCTAAATAAGCACTTGTCCCAGTATTGGTATACGTATTTACATGCACAAGCACCAGCATGTACAGGAATGGACTCTTTTAAATGCACTCATGTGTACACACACACACACACAAACTTTACACGTACATGCCACACATATGCATAAGCATATACACACGTCTGAATACACCTGTCATTTGAAGTGGGGGCTGAACTTGCAGGTGGGGCTTTGCTCATAAATTCAGAGCATTGCTGCGTGATATCAATCTTAGCAAACATTGCCAGTGTCTGCCACAGACCACTGTCCCTTTGCCTTCCCTCCCCTTGGTGGCCGTTAGTTTGGGGGAAGAGGCAGGTGTCTGAGACCTTGGTTGATTCTCGCCTCCTCATTTCCCAAGGAGAAAGGTTGTTAGGGTCAGAACACGGGAGGGTCTTCATTCTCACCCTCCTGGGATCTTCTCGAGGACCGGGATCATGTCTGGTTCCCTTCTACGACCCCAGGGTCCAGAAGTGTCAGTAAAAGTGTGCTGAGTTGAATAGCATCTCTCAGGCCATTCCCAACAATAAATGATTCTAAGGAAATGGAGATCCTTTCATCCTCCCTCCCTTTACTGGGTACCTGCTGTCTATACGCGGGGTGCTGGGTGTTCCGAGGGGAAATGGACATGGTCCAGCAGCTTACCTCCGAGCAGCGCTCTGGGAGAGCAGTCTTGGGAAGGGAGTGCCGGAAGGCTGCCAGGCGAACAACGGCTGCAGAGCCTCTGCGCAGAGGCAGCGCACACGGTGTGCACCAACCCTTCAGTCGGCCTCCCCGTCCCTTCGTTTCCATTTGGAAAACTCTTGGGGGGGGTTATTCTATCTGAATAAACCTTTTCTGGGCTCCGCCTTCCTGATGGGGCCATGCCTCCCCTCTCAGGGCTCACCTCAAACACAGCTATCCCAAAAGGGTGGCTCAGAAAGTCCGGGGAGGAAATCAGCATCTTCCTGTTGCCTCCGCTGAAGTCGATGCTGGACAGCTGGTGCAGTTTGGAGTCCACCCAGTACAAACGCTGGTTCAGCAAGTCTTGGGGAGGATGAAGGGGACAGGGGACCCGGGCTGGGACCATAGCCTGGATCTTTGCTTCTCCGTACCTCCCCCTGCCCACATCTCTGGGCCGGGCCTCAGATGGAGGCCATGTGGGGGTGGCCACCAGCAAACATGGGCGCTGGTGCTACAAGGGGGATGCAGACACAAAACCCGGGGGCTCAGGATGGCGGTCAGGACCAGGTGCCGGAACAGCCCCCAGGCTCAGGGAGGCAGGGCTCACCCAGGGTGATTCCATTGGGCCACTCGATACTGTCTGACACCAGTGTCTGCCGGTCCGCACCATTGAGCCCAGACTTCTCGATCTTGGCCTCGTACCCCCAGTCAGACCAGTACATGAACCTGAAAGAGAGAAGGACCCACCAGGGCTTCTTGTCAAGCACATGACAGGGGTCTGGATCACAGGGGCTCACGGAGCCACTGAATGCTGAAGATTATGCTTAGCAGGGGCTGTGAAGTCCTCTGAAACCCAGTGGAACCATCAAACCTTAGAGTCAGCAGGTGCTTTAGCCTTCCCCTCATCTGAGTCTCGGGCAGCCTGTATTCCCTGTGTCCAGCGGCCTCTGCTGGCGGGGCTGGAGCCCCAGCAGGCCAGGGTGGGAAAGGCCCTTGTCACCCTCTTCCTACTTTTCCAGTTGACAGAGAAGGAAGTGACCCCAGTGCCAGGGTCACACAGCTACAACTGTCTGGGGCTCCTCTCCCTTTTTGCTGAACATTCGTTGAGTACTTACTATGTGCCAGGCACTGGACTGAATGCTTTCACCTCATGTACTTACGTCAGGACTATGGAGGAAGTCAAAGGGAGGCAGATTTGGGAATATGAGAAAACAAACAAACAACAATAAAAAAGTACTTTCTAATGGGCAGAACTGTCCCAGAGGAAACAGGCCACAGGAGAGGGAATGGGCCCCTGTGTTTGGAAGTGTGTGAGCAGCCTCAGCACGGACCTCCTGCCCCGGGCGCTCCGCCAGGCTGTGCTCTGAGACGCTCTCCTTCTCTGGCAGGATGAGTGAGTGGCAGAGCCTGGAGAACCCTGGCGACCGAAGCCCCAAGAACCCTTGGTGGGGTGTTAATGGGCTGCGGGGCCTGGGGCCTCCCAAAGCCCTAAGACAACTTTTATGGCAGACATGTGAGGACTGAGTGCCTACGGTGGGGGGATGGGAAGTTCTGGGTAAAAGCACTCACCCTCGCAGGGGGTCAACAGCGATGGCCCGGGGTTCACTGAGGTCATGGCTGAAAAGAGTGCAGCGGCGGCCACCATCGACGGTGGCCACGGAGATGGTCTTGTTGCCCGAGTCCGTCCAGTAGATGTGCTGGTGGACCCAGTCCACCGCCAGGCCCTCCGGAGAGTGCAGCTGCTTGTCGATGAGGACCTCCTGCTCCGCCGGGTCACTGGCCTTGTCCATGTAGGCGCTAGGAGCAACCAGAGCTGGCCATGGGGCAAGTGTCCTGCCCACGCGTCCCTGTGGAGCTTCCTGTGCACCCTTCTCCTCTCTTCCCTCTTGGCCATGGCGATGGATTTTAGAGGACTTGGCTCTGAATTAGCTCATTTCTATTCAACACATCCCCAGGCCACCGGGGTAGGCGTATAGGCTTGAATCAGCCACGGCCTCTGGCCCAGCGGAGCTCAGTTTAATGGGGGACAGAAATTTATAGCCAGATGATTACAGTATAATGTGAGCATAGAAAATATTTGGGGCTCTAGCAGCAGAGAAACGGGGACAATATCACCCTGCAGGGTTGCAGAAGGACGGGTGCACTGGGCACGCAGAGAACAGAAAGCAGAGGACAGCGTGTGCAAATGCCGGAGGTGTGGGACACTGAGGGAGGGGAGGTACGACACAGGGCGGTGGGCTGGGAGCCTGGGAGAGTGTGGGAAGGGGCCACGTCGCCCGCACTCTGCAGGCCCTGCTGAGGAGCTGGGGTTTGCCCTGGCGCAGGTGACTAGAGAAGAAGAGGACACGGTCAGACGGGCACGTTAGGTCACTGTGGTACCTGTGGACTGTGAGACGGATTGGAAGGGGAGGGACTGAAGGCAGGGGGACCGGTGGGGAGGCTGCTCACTGCACCCAGGTGAGAGGTAACGAGGGTCTGCAGGGAGGCTGCGCCAGGGGGGTGGAGAGAAGGGGCTGAAAGTACAGTAGGCACTCGGGGCAACATTAACGGGACTTGCTGTCTCCCAAACGCTGTTTTTCCCAAGGTTTTCTTTTTCCCCATAACCTCTCTCTGGGCAGTTAGTTCCACAGTGGCCACTGCCATCCATCACTCTGACTCTCCCGTCCCGACAACTCTCTTAAGCTCCAGGCTGTAAAGCCAACTGGCTCCCCTCGGTGTCCCACAGACACCTTAAACTCAACGCATCCAAAACTCGTCCCCTCCCCTCCCCTCCCTGCAGCCAGCGGCTGGACCACCCAACCCACTGCTGTTTCTCCTCCACAGCTCCCACCTTGGAGAACAGCACCACTGTCCACAAAACCTCCCTCCCGAGCCAGAACCTAAAACCCCCCAAAAGAACGTGGGAGTTCGTTTGGACTTCCCACATCCGGTCTGTCATGCGACCCTGCCTCCTTCAGTGACGACTGTGGGGCAGGTACTGCTCGAGCGCTTCCTGTGGGTCACTGTGAGCTGAGTACGGCTCTGTGTGTCGGGGGTGGGGGCGAGACACTGAGTTGTCAGTGAGTAGCACGTGGTATATTTGTTTTTTCCTATCCATCTATCCATCTGTCTGTCTGTCCACCCACCCACTCATCCATTCCATCATTCTTCCAACAGTCTCCCCAGGGCCTGGTCACTGGCAGGTCTGCTAAGCGGGTGGATCGCAGGACACAGCAAGACCATGGCTGCCCAAGGGGGCAGGCTGGGGTACCGAGAAAAACTTAGGGAGAGCTCTGGGCGTGAGGAGACTTCCTGAGAGCCACAGTCCCCCGACTGTGGTGTCACAGACCCAGTGAAGGGCTAGACGGGGGCTGTTTCACCCCAGAAGACTTCCCTGGCCCCTCAGGTTGGGTCAGAGGCCTCCTCTGTACTTCCCCCTCGTTGTCCTCACAAGGACGTCACTGTATTACGAGTGGAATCCTCTAGGCAGTCTGAGTCAACTGTGGGTCCTCAGGACCCAACTCACAGATACGTGAGCTGGTTTGGAAGTCCTCTCCAAAGCCGGGACTTCTTCCTTTCTGCCCTGACTGCACGTTTCCTGTGTCTTGCGCGGCCCCACTAGGCCACCAGAGGTCAGGCGTGTGGAGCTCAAAGCTGCTTTCCCAGCAGAGCCCGCAGCCTAGACCAGCCCCTCGGCTGAAGTCCCGCAGGTCCACAGCCACTGTGACTCTGCGTCCCTTCCTAAGCCCCAACTCTGTTCAGGGAATTCCAGGGGCAGAAGAGGCCGACAGGCCACTCTTCCTCTCTTCCTCTTCCACCACCCCCCGCTCCAAGGCCTGGGTGACAGGCACCTGCCGCCGCTCACCTGTAGATCTTGCGGTAAGAGAGGTCACACCAGTAGATGCGATTGGTGGCAACTTCGACGTCCAGCGCCACGACATTCTTGAGCATGGGGATGAGGCGCGAGTAGTCCCGCTTCACCAGGTCTATCCTCCGCACTTCGTGCCGGTTGGTGAAGATCAGGGACGGGCTTCTGCCAGCTGCCATGCAGGGAGGTTGAGAGGGAAAGAGAGGGTCAGTGCAGAGGCGGGGGTGTGGAGGCCACGGCCCTGCCACTGATTTGCCGGGTGATGCCTCATTTTCCTGTAGAACAGAAGTGAGGATCCCTACCTTACAGGTCAGAGGAGCGGGTGGAATGAAGGCTACAAAAAGCACAGTGCATAAGCACCATGCACAACAGAAGGGTTTTTCATCTTTTTACTACACAAACTACCCCCATGATCTTTTAGGACTCCCCATCTCCTCCTCAGGTCTGCACCGAAGGCAGTGTGACCCCAGGCTCCCTGTTGGCCTCAGCATTCACCCTCTGAAGATTCCGGCCACCAGGGTACCTGTCATTACCTAGCCGTGGCAGGCCTCTGCTGCCTCGGGGCCTTTGCTCCAGTCGTCCCCTCTACCTAGAAGGCCTTTCTCCCGAGCAGCTGCCACCTCCCCTGCTCAGGGCTCCACGGCAACAGTTCGAGAAGGGGCAAGATGAGCACGAGGTGTTTCCGAGAGAAGGCTGAGGCTCCAGTGTGGAGGAGACACCACAGCGGGGCTGAGACTCAAGGGAAGTGAGTCTTTAGTCTATGCAGCGTGTGTTTGGGGACACAGCAGAGGCTGGCAGGGGCCTCACCGTACGGGTCCTGTGAGCTGGGTGAAGAGTTTGCACTTGATTCTGCAGCAATAGCAGGGGTGGGATGCGTGTCACATATGACACAGATTACATGTGTGCACTGGGGACAACACACAACTGCCCATGTACACACTAAACCCACGCAGAGACTTAAGATTAGATTTTAGGAAGACCGCCAGTGACCTAGACATCCTGGCTACACTGCCTATGGGGGGACACTGAGCCACAGGCCTGTCTGGGCCTGGCGCTTGGCACAGGCCGCGAGCCCCAGCCTGTTTTCAGCTGCGGCAGGCCACTCCCGGGCACCCGCACTGTCCAGGTGGCAAGGCCCATTCCTGGAGCTGTCCGTGCCCCCTCTCCTTGTTTCCAGCTGGCACGTCTGCAGGCCACCTGGTTCCTGTCACTGTGCATCTGTGCTGGGCTAACGTGTTCCCCAGGGGCTAGGTGGGACTAGCACCGAGCCACGTGGGGCCGGGTGTGTGACCTCTGTGTAACGGTGGAGACTATTTCAAAGGCAGGGCTGGGGTGACAGGGAAGGCATGGTACAAAGAGAGAGCACAGAAAAATGGGGGGCCGAGTGCTGAAAGGAGAAAGGGGGGAAGCTGGCTTCGAGGCCCAGCTATGCCACCGACAAGCTGTGTGGTTTTCCTCTTCCCAAAAGGAGGGCGATGACACTGTACCTTCCTGAAGGCAGGAGATGGGCTACAGGACACCTTCAGGCGGTATACCTGAGAACTGTGACTGTGGCAGGAAGCCAATGTGTTCGTGATTCCAGTTTTTGTTTAGCTGCACTTTTGTTTATTTGGAGAGTGTATTTGTTAAAGCTGGGGACAGTAAAATAAGGAGGGTCTAGGATACAAGGAGCAACAGGAGAGAGCCCAGGTGGGGCTTCGGCCAGCTCACTGGGGAGTCAGGGAAAACGGGGCCTTGGAGACAGGGCTGGGGGCTAGCCCGGCACGAGCTGAGGCTGCCCACTGCTCCCTGGCTGCGAGTCTTGTGAGGACCCTTGGAGTTTAGGAGACGCACACCTGAAAGACAGGCCGGGCAAGTGCCCGGGGAAGAGCACCTAGCTGCACTTCAGATGTTCACCTGTGGGGGTTTCGTGTCTACATGGGCAGTTGTGTGTTGTCTCCACTACACGTATATAGTCATGTTGTATGTGTCTCACGTGGGCATACGAACAGACTGCATGTTCCATGCGATGTGCTTATGTATGTATTGTATATTGTGCAGTTCGGGTGGTGTTTTGGGGGTTTGTAGGCTACATGTCAGTTACTGCGGCTACTGTAGTGTTATAATCGACATACAGTGTGCACTGCATTTGTGCGTCTGAACTCCAAGCTGGTGAACCCGTCTGCCTACTAGATGTCTGGTTTTCTTAAACGTAACATGTCCAAATCAACCTAATAGTCCCCAAACCTGCTTTTCTCACCATCTCTCCCAGCTCCAGAAACAGCAATCCTGTTCTCCCAGCTGCTTGGCAAAAAACCGTGGAATCATTATCTTTGGCTCTATCTTTTCTCTCACAAGCCACATTTAACCTATAAGTAAACCCTGTTGCTCCAAAGTAAGTCCTGACTTTCAAAAGCCATCCAGCCCTTCCACCTCTCGTGCCCCCGAGGTACTAGCGCCTCTTCTGGGTCGCTGCCAAAACCTCTTATGTGGCTTCGCTGCTTCCTCCCTTGCTCCCTGCAGCCTGTTCTCAACACAGCAGCCACGGAGCCAGTTAAAATGTAGGATAGCCCATGTCCCTCCTCTACCCATGTTCCTCCTCGACGGCTCCCCCCAGTTCAGAGTGGGATCAAGAGTCAGCCCTCCCAGCGGTCTGGAAGACCTTTGCCATCTGCCCCGAGTCACCTCTCTGACTTATCTTCTGTTCTCCTGGCTCCAGCTGCACTGGCTTCTCACTGTTACTGGAAACTAGGTGCGCTCCTACCTTTGGGCCTTAGCACTTCCGTTCCTAAGCCTGTTGCCGATCCTGTGGATGAACACAGGGTTCACTGCTTCCCCTCAGGTGTCACCTTCCCATAAAGGGGAGGGCTTCCCCAACCACTCTGTCTAAAACTGTAACCCACTGCCCTCTTGGACTTCCCCCTTTCCTTCCTGGCTTTGTATTTCTCCTTAACCCTTATTACCATCTGCCACGCACTGTATTTTATTTATTTATCTGCTTTCTTGTCCGTCTCACCCACTGGGATATAAGTCCCATGAGGGCAGACAAGGATTTGTGTCTGTTCTGCCTGCTGCTGCATCCACGCCTACAGCAACTACAGGTGTCCAGGGTAAAGGGAGTGAATTCAGTGGACACTGAACTGGTCCACGTTAGGTCTGCAGGTGCCAGGCTCATTGTGTGGGCTGCCTGTGCTGTGTGTGGTCTGCGTGGTCCAGTCTGTCTACATGTTGTGTGCTGTGCGAGCGCGGTTTCCGTGGGCGGGACCGGTGGCTCCACACAGGGTCCACGCAGGTGGCAGAGTGCAGCGCAGTGTGCATGGGGTGTGATGTCCACTCTGAGCACTGCGTGTGCACAGCCACTCCTCATGTACACGGAAGTACACTGTTTTCTGTGCACCCTGAGCTTCCCCCCCGCCAACACTGTGGGGTGTCCATACCGACAGCCTTGCAGTTCTTGGTCAGTGTGTCCATCTCGTAGCCAGGGTGGCACTCGCACTTAAAGTAGCCCTTGTAATTGACACAGATTTGGCTGCAGGCATCGGGGTCCTCGCACTCGTCAACGTCTGTGGGGAGGAGCAGAGGTCAGAACTGGCAGGAGGGTCTGCTTCTGCCTAGGGGCGAGAGGGGCGGGTCTCACCGCCACAGGTCTTCTGGTCCAGGAGCCGGTAGCCCGCGGGGCAGGTGCACTCAAAGCCGATCTTGAGGTCAGTGCAGATGTGGGAGCAGCCGCCATTGTTGTGCAGACACTCATTCAGCCCTGGAAGGGACACGGGCTCCTGAGGGTCCCGGAGCCCAGCCTGGGGTGGGAGCCAGAGCTAAAGCAGAGACTCAGGGTGGCGGGACTCCCATAGAGCCGGGATGCTCTGTGGCTTTGATGAGCCTCAGCCTCATTAACCAGGTGACTGGGCAAGAGGTGGGTCAAAGAGGGACAGGTCCTTGCTCAAGGACAGACACACAGACAGGGACAGAGTGGAACCAGAACTCAGGTCCTTTGCCTCCTGGGCCAGGGCTCTGTCCACTGCCAGGTTGGAGGCAGTTTGGCTGCTTAAGGTTTTTCCTTTCACAAACAAGTTTCTCCCAGCTCCTCCTTCCTCATGACCTCAGAGTTGAAGAATCCTGTTTGTACCACGTCTAACCTGCAAGCTTTCCTGGCAATCCCTTCTTAGACGCCCCTGCGCCAGCATCTCCGGCCTCGGAAGCCCACTTCCCTCCCCAGGCGCTGGCTCCACCTGGAAAAAAGCTCCTCCTCACAGGGTCAGCCTCCCTGCAGTTTCTGCTCCCCTCTCAGCTCTGCTGCATGGGGTCCACCAGGGTCTAATGGCTCCTTCAGAACCTCCTGAAGCACTGACTTCTGACCCCCTACCCATCGGTACCTGTTTCTGGACATACCCCATTTGCCCCTGTCCCACTCTGGACAGAGCCCTGAGCCCGGCCACCACACGGGAGTTCGAACAGTCTTCCCCGGATTGAGCTAGTGGTTACCTAAGACTCCCAGGCCTTTTCCTGCACTGAGCTGTCGCTAAGTCGATTCTCTCCTCCCATTATCTATGACGGATTTTTTCACTTTTCCTCAGAACCTTTCTATTCCTACACTTAGTCCCAGGCCTGGTCCCAGATCACCAGCTGCTGGCAAAGGACGAGGGATTCTAGGATGTCATCTGGTTCCCCCGTCATCCGCTCCCTCATCACCTTCTGGCAGGGTCCCAGTGGAGGCCAGAGAGGCCAGGACCAAGGCTCACCAAGTTTTCACAGCATCTTCTGAGCTTTAGAATCACAGAACGTTAATTCTGCAAGCCAAGGGAAGGTGCTGCACCACCCCTCTGCCCTCTGGGCTCATGCACCGCCACTCCAGCCAAGCCAAGCAGAGCTGCGCTGAGCCAGCCATGGCCATGCAAACAGCTGGTCTGAGCTGCCTACCCCAGGCCATGCACAGCAGTGGGTGCCCCACCTCCAGCCTGAGCCATGCTTAGGGAATGTTCCCTTTTACCCCTGGGCCTCCTCCTGTTTCCCCGGGATGTTGGCATAACTGAAAGAAGAAGACCAAAGCAATCTTATAACTTGGGGAGGCCTGGAGATGACTCAACCAGGCCCGGCCCCGGAAGGCCCAGCCCCTTGGCACGGGCCGAGCCATGGTACCTCTGGGGTGCTCTCTGTGGGGCATCACCTCCAGAGGTCCTTGTGTCACTCCAAGCCCTCCCTGACTTCCCCCATCCGTGTCATGCCCTCAGCTCTGTCCATTCATCTGTTTACCCCTCATTCCCTGCCTTATTCATGCACCCACTCACTTCCTCCCTCTGCCTTTGCAAGTGCAGCAACTCAGCACTGGTATTTTCTGAGCACTGATGCAACGGCAGGTGTAGGACGGCTCGGGATGGGGACAAGGGAGAGCACAGAGTCCTCCAGGGCTGAGGTGGTCAGGGAGAGAATGAGTGGTGGGTCTGGACCCCTCAACCCTCCCCTGCAAGGGCAGCACCGGGGCGGGGGATGAAGGGGAATCTCTGGGCCTTCCCAGTTCTATCTAGCCTGGAGGTGATTCTTCTGGGGGACCTGCAGGGGAGGAGAGGGGCAGGTGGTCCCCCACAGAAGGAAGGGGCAGCATCACTTTCCCAGCACATGCGCACGTCTGCATGCACACACACACCAGCTTACGTGCAGAGGCACGGACAGGCCCGTGGGCTCCACAGACATTCACGCGGACGTGGGAGCACACACGGAGACATGTGACGTGATTCCCTTGCCTGACTCAGAGAAGGAGCCCCGGATGCAGACACTGGCCTCTCGCCAGCACAGACACAGACACATGCGCACACACTTCTCTTGGGGGAGTCGTGCGAAAGACGAGAGAGAAGAGAGTCGAGTGGGTTAGTAGTCCCTGCTGACTCCAAGTCTGGGCAGGGCGGGGTGGGGCTGGGCTCAGTTGCTCCTGCTTCCCTATCCTCTTTTCCACAGGTTCCTTCTAGAGCTTCTCTCGGCAGGGCCTTGGGGTGTGAATCTGCAAGCTCAAGTGCAGGTGGAGTGGCCTTCACCCAGCTACTCCTCCTTTCAAAATCAATTTAAAAATCCTCCAAGCCCTCGGGGCAGAAACATGCCATTCCTATGGCGTTCCTGGGCGTGAAGCTCCTCTGAGTGCCCTGGAGGGGAGGTGCCGGGTGAAAACACGTCTGCCAGGAAGGGAGGGAGGGAGGGAGGGAAGGAGGGCTTGACCTGGGCTCTGTCCTCCCAGGAATTCCCTGTCTAAACCCCCGACCTCAGACATGAATGTTCCTAGAGCCCACACTGCATTTTCTGCATGTTCTCTGGGAGGCCCACCCCACCTACAGCCCAGACTCTCCTGTTCTTCTCAGCCAGGGACCCGCCCTGCCAGCTTCAGCCGCCAGGATGGCCGTCTCCCGCTCCTTACTCATGTCCGGCCTGTAAGTCTGGGTCCCAAGAAGTCCAAGCTCCTCGGGGCTCAGGATGACGCTACCCTCTGTGGCTGATCCTGTCCTCCTCTCATCTGAGCCAGGTGGCCTTGGCACGTACCTCAATGGGCCACCTGCCTGCTATTCCCACCTCTCCCTCCTGTAGGGGGGTCCAGAGTCCTGGCTAGGTCAGCAGGGCAGAAACACTGAGTAAGAGAGAAGGTTCCAGAGTGAGCACACGCTCAGAGGTCTGATGTGAAAGGAGCAGAGGCTGGGTTTGTGATACAAAGCATCATTTTTGAGCATCTGGGCTGGAAAGGAAAGGCCTTGTGTTTGTAGATATGTGGGACAAGAGGCCCAAAGGCAGAGAGCTCCGTCAGAGGCCCCAGGAAAGCACGAGAGTGCAGAGAGAGAGGGTCAGGGCAGAAGGTGTGCCGAGGGGCGGGCGAGGGCCTGGGCTCGGCTGCCGGGAGGAGGCAGGGAGGGAGGGTTAGTCCAGCAGGTGGACACAGACAGGTACTGTACCACACTCTTTCAGAGGCTCATCTGACCAGTCCCGGCAGTCCCTCTGAGAATCACACACTTTCCCGCCGTCCACGCACTCTCCACTCTTACACTGAAATCTGCGGGGGCCCTCACATGTCGGTTCTGTCGGGCCAGACAAGAGAGTGGACAGCGCCTGTGAGACAATCAGCAGGGAGGGCTGGGCGGGCCCATGGAAGGTGAGCGGAGCTCCAGCCCCAGCGTCTCCAGACGGTGGCCCAGGACAGACAGCGTCTGCAAGGCTGGTAGGAGCTCTGCTACCAGGAGGACGGGACCCAGGGATGACCAAGATGCCCAAGATCAGTCAGCCAGCTGGGCAGGGCTGGGGGTCTGCATCTGATATGGTAGTACCAGGGCCCTGGGAGGGAAAAGCGGCAGCTCAACAGAGACCCTGGGGGCTGGACCGACCACCTCCTGAGGGAGACCTATGTGCTAGGGCCCTGGAGAGGGGACGCTGCCTCACTGCACATTTCCCCAGAAGACCAGTAGGTCAGGGTCCCTGCTCCTGCAAGGGTGAGTGATGACTGGAAGAGCCATCTGCGAATTAAGGGGGCTCCCTGGGAAGGATGACTGAGCTCTGCCTAGTCTGGGAACTTGGAGCCTTGGGCGTGGACAAATGCTGGGGGCGGGACTTCCTGCAGTGCCCTTTCGTGTCCCCGAGGCTCCTTCTAGCCTTTGTAAAGTCCTTAAAAACCCATTTCTGGTGCCACTAGGGCCCCAGGGAGGGGATACGGGTGGTCTGGGGCAAATGATGCTCTGGGGAATGGTGCCCCACAGGGACCAGGGGCAGGCAGCTTCCAACTCTGCTCTCTCTGCCCGAGTTTGGGGAGAGGTCGGGCTTCTCGTGGAGGATGCTGCCCCTTGGCCTCTGACCACACGCACCCTTTAGGCAGCCAGCTTCATCACTCCCGTCCGGACAGTCCTCTTCCTGGTTGCAGCGCTTGATTGAAGGGACACAGGTCCCATCCCCACACTGGAATTCATCCCCACGACAGGTCCCCAGTGCTGCAAGGAGGAGCCAAGTAGAGAGGGTCAGACCCAACGTGGCCTTGGAACAGCTCTCCTGCCCCCACCCCACATCCACCCCTGGAAAGAACAGGAGCAGTGGCTGAGCTTGGGAGTTCTTGAAGGACACCTGACCGAGGCACGTCCAGTATACAGATAGGGGAGACTGAAGCTCAGAGAGGGGGAAAGCCTCACCTAGGGTCACACAGCACTCTGGCTGGCAGAGCCAGGACTAAAACTCAGGTCTCCTGTTTCTCCGTCCACTGCGTCTCCCCAGGGCTACCCCTCCAGAGAGGACATGTGGCCTTTTTAGTCTCAATGCTCATCTTTTAATGTCTTCATCCCTTTAGCAAACGCTTCCTAAGCACACACTATGTGCCCTGCTTGCCAGGCTTGGGAACGCAGAGACTGCTAAGAATTTCCCTATCCTCTAGGACGGAGATTCCCACCCCCGTCACAGTCCAGGTCCCTGGCCTTTGAGAAACGGCTGCAGGGCCGCACTACCGCCTGAACTCCGCCTCTTGTCCACCCCCCACCCCCACAACCTCCTCGGAAAAATTGTCTTCCATGAAACCAGTCCCTGGTGCCAAAAAAGGTTGGGGACCGCTGCTCTAGGAGATCAAGGGTGCAGAGGTGGGTTGAGGAATACAGAGGGTAGTATAACAGGGCTGTAAGAGAGGGCAGCTTTGGGACCTGCGGGAGCCCACGGGGACAGACCCAGCCCAGCTGGGAAGGTCAGAGGATTCTGGGAGGGGCCTTGAAGGATGAGCAGGCTCTGCAGGTAGGAGGGTGGCACATGTTCCTGGGTGTACCAAGGCCTCCCTGAGATGGAGCTAGTGGGTGACTGGGACTGAAAAGCACAGGGGGTGGGGTGGGAGGTATGACAGCGAGGGCATCATCCAGGGACACAGGTACAGCCAAAGACCCTTGACCTTGTACTTAGGCCTCAGCTCTGCAGCTGAGTAGCCACTTCACTTTCACCGAGCTTGGTCTCCGCCACAGTGAAACAGGGTTACACGGGCAGGAAAGGAGAGCCAGGCACCAGGCACCAGGCACGCCTGGCAGACGCCCGGCGCCTCCGCCGCGGGGCAGGCGCTATGGAGGGGCGGGGCTTACGGCAGTCGGTCTCATCCGACTTGTCCTTGCAGTCGTGGTCGCCGTCGCAGCGCCAGCCCAGGTGCACGCACTCGCCGCTGCGGCAGGGGAACTGGGCGGCAGCGCAGGCGGCGGGTGTGGACGTGGCCCCGGGGCCGGCGCGGCCGCAGAGCTCGGCCGCCTCGTCCGAGCGGTCCTCGCAGTCGAACTGGCGGTCGCAGACCCAGCGTTCGGGGATGCAGGCGCCACCCTCGCCGCCGCAGCGGAACTCGCGGGGCCCGCAGGCCGGCCCGGAGCAGCCGCGCTCGTCGCTGCCGTCGCCACAGTCGTCGTCGCCATCGCACACGAACACAGCGGCCAGGCACGAGCGGTTGCTGCACTGGAACTCGTGCGGGTCGCACACTGCGCGGGACAGAGAGCCGGTCGGCCCGCCGGACCCCATTCCCAGCGACCCGACCCGCAGGTCCGCTACAGGGGCCCGGACCCTCACCTCTGGGCCAGAATAAGCCCTGCTGGGGGGCTGACTGGTAGACATGCCATCGGGAACAGCAAACAGGGCATCCAGTCCAGTCCTGCTAGGGTTATAGGGGGTGACCTTGGGCAACACACTCGCCCTCCCTGAGCCTCCCCAGCCTCACTGGGAGTGGGAATTCCTGTCCTGCTGCCAGGGGGAGGGTGGCACTAGGAGTCTAAAGCAGCAGAGCGCCGCCTGTCTCAAAGGACTTGGTGATGTTCCTAGGGAATGAAATGTAACAGGATACTGACTCTTCCGGGGAAGGAGGCCTGGGGCTGTTTCCGAACAGCGAGGCTCAGGCTCCTCCCCACCCTCCCATTTGCCAGCACCTACCATCTATGTCAGTCCTGTGGACTGGCATCCAAGCCCGCTGGCATAGAGCCGCCGCCCTGTCCCTTTACTTCACTCTTGCACACACCCTGGTTTCAGTCACACTAGACCATTTGCACACATTTCCACCTCTGGGCCTTGGCTCAAGCTATTCCATCTGCCGGGTCCACAACTCTTGCCCACCACTGTCTACACTTTATACTGATGAGCTCTCTCGTCTGTCAAGCATCCAAAGTCCTCTTTCGTCACACACTGCGTGCTCACCAGCTTGAGAAGCCTCCCTCCACCTCTACTCTCCTGTGGGGTGCCTTTCACATCATGCTCAGGTATTTGGATCTGGTATCCTCTTCCATCTGCCCGGTGACCACATATTACATTGCATGGGGACTGGCTCTGAGATCAACCCGGCGTTGTTCGGAGGGCCTGGCATAGAGCTCTCTTCAGTGGGTGGGTGGATTGTGAATGGGTGCTGGACTCGGCTGGGCATGAGGACTGATTTAGGGATGTGCAGTAGTTAATGGCACAGGTCACCGACCTTGCCTGGTGTCCTGGGCTTCCCTTTCCCGTGGGCCTTGGAGATCACCAGCCCAACTTCCAGTTTACAGATGGGAACCTGAGGCCCAGAGAGGGGAGCAATTTTCCCAGGGTCACACAGTCCAGGCTGACAAGGGAAACAAGTCAGGTTTGGGGCTCTTCCTTCCTATTCTGACTCCTCCCAGCTTCCTGGTTTTCTCCTGGAGTACAAACTATTTCCAGAGCAGCTCCCTCCTTACCTCCCTCCTCCCTTCGTTCCTTACACAGAGGCCAAGAACATGCCCAGGGGCTAAGGTGGGGGCAAGGCTGTGGCCCAAGGTAACGTGGAGGTGACAGCACCAGCCTTCTCCACGTGGGGGCGCCAAGAGCCTGTGTTTTTATTTTCTGATGGAAAAAATGTCATTTTTTTTCATGTTATTGAACAGAAAAAAGAATGATGTCTTCAGTTTCACAATGTAGGCAGCTCACGCCATGTGTTACTGACAGGTCTGTCAAGTTTATGACAGCTGCGTTTTTCCCCTTCTGGGCTTCTGGGATGTTGAGGCATTGGTGGGAAAGGCACACAACCCTGTGATGTCTGCCCCTCAAGACTATGCTGATGCCTCGATTAGCTCCCCTCCTCCCTGACCAGACTCAGCAATACATGTCCAGAAAGGGAGGACTCACTGTGTTCAGAGTTGTGAAAGGACGTGCTTCTTTCTGCTGCATTCTCTGTAAGGTTCTGAAGCTGACAGCAACTTTGAGATCTATATTCTCAGGCCTGTGCCCAGAGACCCCACTCACAGCATGCACAAACATCATTAACTCTGAGTGTGGAGGAGGGGAGCACTGTTTGTCCTTTGCTCAGGTGGCTGGGACCTGTCTCGGAGAAGCCCACGGAAACCTTCTAACACCCCTGTCTGCTATAGTTAACAGGGAACGTTCCTGCTGCCACATGCCCTGGTTGGCACTGTTCCCACCCCCTGCAATAGTGGCTGATGGCCTTCACGACCAAGGAAACACCTGTTATGGGGGTAAGGAGGGGAGAGCATTCTCATTGGTGCTGAGGCCCCACAAAATTATCCAGCTGAAGAAAAGAGCTGATGCCGTCCCTGGGGCTTGGAATCGGCTGGCCCTGGCCAGGGTCTTTCCGCATACCCAGCTGCTTCTGGCTTCAGACACATCCAAACTCCAGACTTAGAATCTTAAGAGTGCTGTGACTCAGAAGCCTCCAGAGGAGATAGCATTTTCCCTGGGCCAGGAGGGGTGATGGGTACCATGCAAATACAGAAGTTGGTAGAAGAAGTGGGGAGGAAGGCAGTGATGGACAAGTGCCTGGCTATAGCTCCGGGGTGACCACCTGTATCTCAGCCCAGCCTCGCAGCCTAGTTATCAACAGCCAGTCTTTCTCCCCCATTAATTATGAGTTCCCAGGGGGAGGACTGTGTAGGCCTTTCCAGAGCCTGGCTCAGGCCTTGCACACAGTAGGTGCCCGTCAAATTAAGACGAGTGTGGCTCAGCCACGCTCCCCACTGGCCTAGAACCTGCTGGCCTGCTCTCTGGGATGGAGATAATCCTGTGCTTGAAGCTCAGTGATGTGGAACTGTCCCAGTGACCACCTCCATCTGTCCCTGCCACGGCCGCTGGGAATGTCTTCTCTACTCTGTGCCATTTGCGCTCAACTCTGAGATTTCAGCAACAGTCCTTCACACCTCAGGAATCTGCTGTCTTCTTCCCACTCCCATCCCCCCACCTGCCCCTGACACTGCCAGTACCCCGATCCAGGCCACCCCCAGGTCTTGCTATGGCCCCGTCTGTTCTCCTTGCCCTTGCTCAGATATCAGTGGAGACATATGGAATGGATGAGCAAATGTCAGGCATGGCAAAAACTCATTTGCTTTGATGTCCAGACTTGAATTTGAATCTCAGTGCCTTCACTCAGGCTTAGGCACTTTTCCTCGCTTGTCTGAGCCTCAGTTTCCTCACCCACAAGATGGGAATGATAATGGCTGCCTGTGAAGTGGTTGTGAGGATGAAAGAAGAAAATGTCTCCAAAGTGCCTGGCCATTCCTAGTGTCCTGATCACCACCCTTTCCTCTCCACTGACCAAGCCCTGCCCGCTCCCCCCTCCCCGCCCCCCGGCTGCCTGACCATGTTGGGCAGACCCTGGGGGTCTGACCCTGACTCACAGGTGGCACAGCCAGCCTCGTCCGCTCCGCTCTCGCAGTCCTTCTCCCCGTCACAGCGCCACGAGGCGGGCACACACTTGTGGCTGGTGGGTCCACAGCTCAGCTTCTCTGCAGGACACACCTGTTTTGCTGTGGAGGACACAGGGCATGGTGCCAACCAGTCCTACTGCCTGGCCCCAGCCACCTGGCCTGAGGCCCTGGGAATCCATCAAAGCCTTCCTGTTCCCTGTGTCAAGTTTCTTCATCTGAGAAGCCTGTCTGCCCCTAAGACTTTCTGGACTCTCTAACTGACTCCACCGCTGCCCTGTCTAATTCCCCTTCCTGCCCCCTTTGTCCCTGGCACTCAAGCCTCCTAGATCCGGTCAACCCCTGCCTGCCACACCAGCCCCACCCCCACCCCTTTAAACCTCCCCTTTAAGCTCTGGCAACATGAAGTTGCCATGCTTTGCATGCATGTCTGTCATTTCCCAGCTGTGTGTCCCTGAGCGAGATGTGCCCATGAGGGCCTCGGTTTGCCTTCCCGATCAGTGACTCCAGGATCCGAACACGTACATCTGAAGGGTTCAACATGGCCTCAGAAGCTCCCCTGACAGGACCCACCCCTCCCCAAGTCCCTCTCCCGGTGATGGTGCGAGCCGGCTGCGCAGCAGCCTCGGAGTGGCAGGGCCCCGTGGGACCGCACAGCTATAATTACTGCAGCTGTGATCAGAGACTCACTCAATCAGGGGCCTGAAGCCCCAGGGCTGATTCGCAATTTGGAAGAAAGAATGAGGACCCTGATCAGGGCTGCGGACGGTGCTCTCCCAGAGCAACTCAGGGTGACCCACGTGACAGACCCAGCCAAGGCAGAGGCATCCGAGACCTTGGTGGCTGGCTTCTGACTGCCTTTCAGGGTGTACCAGAGGCCTGAACACAATGGTCTCTGGGGCGTGCCGGGCACAGTCTCAGTCTTCACGAGGACTCGGCAGGGTGAGGATTATCTTATGGCCTCCAGCACGGAGCCTGAGGGCATGGGCTCTGGAGCTTTGCTGCCTGGGTTCAAATCCTAGCTCAGTCAGTCACTGGCTATCTAGCTTAGCCAACAATCCTTATCTCTGTGCCAATAAAGTGGGGATAAAACTATTCCCTACCTCATAGGATTGTTATGATGCCTAAGTTAATGTCTGGAAAGACTTAGAACTCCCAGCCCAGTGGGCACGAGTGACACTTAGCCCACAGCGTGCCCGATGGGGACTGCCGCACTGTCTCAGTGGGCACCTACTGAGCGCTGCTGTGCGCAGACTCGGCGGGAAGTCACACAGCGGCCGGGTGAGAACGGAATAAGGACTCAGAGTCAGCTGCGTCCAAGGCCAGAGCCTGGGCAGAGTCCACCACACCTGATGGCGGTGGGTGACTGTCGCCTGACCCTCAGCTCTTCTCTCTGATCTCAGACCAGTTCACTCTCTTCCGTAGCTGGGAGGACAGGCCGTAAGGGACGGGGAAAGGGGCAGAGACAAGATGGGTGGGGACAGGAGTCTGAGTCCAGGTCTCCAAACACTACTGTGCCATGAGAGAGGAGTTCCTTAGACCCCAGTATGGACCCCCGAGTTTTCCCTAGGAACGCATTTCATGAAACAGAAGGCAACCTGTTGGGAATACAGGGTTCAGAGGATTCATTTTACGGAAATTTCCTTTAACAGGCAACTGTTGGGTTGAGCCTGGGGAGGCCTTGGGGCTGCAATGCAGGGTGATGAGGGGCCTGGGCATCTGGAAGTGGGGATCTCTCTCCCAGAGCCCCTCTGTCACCAGCATGCTGCAGGCCCTCAGGAAGCACATCCCCTTCAGGGCCCACCAGAACACAAGGGAGCTGAAGGTGACCGGCATTTCCCATGTCCTGACCAAGGGGTGAGGGTGTGCGGCTGGTAGAAATGCGGGTCCCTGGCCCCAGCTCATAGCAGACTGAATGCAGACTTCGAGGGCAGAGCCCAGAAATCTCCATTTTAGCAACTCCCTCCACCCCAGTGATTCCCATGCACCTGCTTTGAGAACACCCAGGTTATCATTCTGCAAGTCCAAAACATATGGGATACTTCGTCTCTCTGAAATCCACTCCTAGAGAAGTGATAGCGATGCTCTACATGTTTGCAAGCCCCCGAGAGAGCACTGGGATGGAGGGACAACGGACCGGGTATCCCTGAGCCAGGCGTCAGGAAACGATCTCACAGGGGAGTTGGGAGTGAGTTACATTCACCAATCACTTCCAGGGTGTCAGGCTGCCCCGCCCGAGCACCTGCTGGTTCCCCACCTTGCTCTCACCCTCACCCTGCCAGGTGAACAGGCCTTGAGGCTGTAAGCGAAAGCTCCAAGGGCACCGTTCATAATGACTGTCGTGTCAGCGTTGCCCACGGAGTGAAGCAGGGGGGTGGTCCCTCATCCATGCTGCAGCCAAGGAAACTGAGGCTCAGAAAGACCATGTACTGGAATGGCCCCAAGAGGCACAGCAGTGAGAGGCAGAGTCCAGGTTCCTCTGATTAGAGCCCCACCCTTTCCATCAAGCTCCCCAGGTTCCTGTGGGTGGAGAAGTGGCTCCGAACCAGCTCCAAACTCGGCCTCAAAGCCCAGGTGACTGAAGTGTCCTTGACCATCCATACCACCTATGGGGGCTTGGTCCTGCAGACCCCACGTGGTGCAGCATGCAGCCGCTTGAACTTTTAATGAATATTTATACAGTTAATTGCATAACCTTTCAGCAAGGACAATGATTAAACAATCCGTCTGCTTCCTTTCTTTATAATTAATAAGACATTTGCTGTGTCCCTAAATAGACAGCTCTAATTACAGGCTCTCAAGGATTCAGCAGTGCCTGACTCCAGCCCTCCTACCCTCAAAGAGCAAAGGGACTGTCTTGGAACGCCAGGACTCGAGAGGCCTTGGAGATCACACCAAGGAGCAGCCATTAGAGGACAGGAGACAGAGGCCAATGATGGGAAGGGCCTGCTGAGGCCACTGGATGCTGGCTGTTCCAGCCGCCAGTCTCTCCTGGAACCGCCCTGTCTCAGTTATGATGTAAGCTCCTCCCCACAGCCAGGACGTGAGCCTTTCTCTCTAGGCTCCTGGGCCAGGCCTCTCACTGCCCAGCCCTGGGAAGTGCAGTATCTCCCTGGGAAGTGGGTACGATCACTGCTTTCATTTTATGAATGAGAAGAATAAACCCTGGACAGGGTGAGTCATTTGCTCAACATCTTGCATTGAGAGGCAGAGCTGGACCTCCATGCCAGGTCTTGACTCCAAATTCACTGCTTGACTTTTGGCACTTCACCAAACACAAGAGAAAAGCAGGCCCCATGGGTCCCCACCCCTGCCCCCTGTCGGTCTCCCCGGTGTCCCTGGGATTGAGAAGGGTCCTGGCAGAAGGAGCTCACGGGGCCTCTGCTTAGGCAGGCAGGGTCTGCAGCAGGGCGCCTGGCCGTCTCATGCGTTACTTTCAGGACGACCGACGCCGAAGGCCCCGGGCAGCACGATGTAGGAGGTAGAGTGTGGGTTTTGAGTCAGACGGACCTGGATCCAAACCTTCCTTACTAACACGAAGCTCCTTCACAAGCCACTTAGCCTTTCTGCACCCTGGCTTTCCTCATCTGACAACGGGGCCACATAATCTTCCGGAGTCAGCCGGTGGTTTAAATGGGGGAACATATGAAGATTCCTACTCTCAGAGCCTGGAACAAACTCAGAGCTCAGGAAACAACAGTTGCCCTCGTTTAATTTCACAAATGCAAATGCAAAGGGCCAGGAGGGCCCTGGTCTCACTCCTGGGGATGCACACCGTCAGGGCCCACGTGGCCCTCCAGGAGCAGCCCCCAGCCCGAGCGTGCGTGTCTGTCTCTCTCCATCTGTCTCCGTCTCTGCCCCTCTCTGTCTTTTTCTCCGAGGGCAGATGCCTGAGGGAGGCCTTCTGCCTGATGTCCACGTGTGACCAGGTTCTGAGAGGCAGGGGTGAGGAGCCCACTGTTTCAGACGCCAGGAATCCTGCAGAGCCGGCAAGGGTCTGGCTCGCTGGAGCGGCTGTAGGCATTGGCAGATCCCCAGAGCATCCTGCCCCAGAAACCCAAACCCATGGGTACTTTCTCTAATTCATAAGTTCACGAATTAATAAAAAGGGGAATGTCTGTCGAATAAAAGAATGAAAGTGCTTATTGAGTGAGCGTGTCTGCAGTGCCGGTCACGTGAGGCTTAGGGGCAGACGACCTCCGAAGGGGCACTGCCAGCTCCAAGGGGACCAGGGCTCAGGCAGTGCGAACGGTTGGCGTCCAGCCGCTGCTGCCCCAGGAAGCGGGGCATGAGACCGTCCAGCATGTGGAAGGGGCAGTTGCACCAGCTCCTCCACACGGGGTCAGAAACAGTGCTGGGAGCTGGGTTGGCCCCTTGCTTGCTGGCGATCACAGAAAATCTCTGGGCTTCCATGCCTTATGGAGGAAGGTGCACTTGGTTCATCAGTGAGGTCCTCTTCCAGGTAGAAAAGTTCTAAGATTCACGAATAAAACCCCCCTTTCAATAAGCAGCACCCACGGTTGTAACTCATTCACCCTGAACCACTCTCCCCACCGCCTCCCCTCCCGACAGATGCCTGAAGGTGGGTCAGCAGCCCCAATCAGGTGAGCTATGATCAGAGCTGAAACGCTCCTTTCATTAGGCAAATATCCCAGGCTTTCCTACTGCATTGACTCCTGGCTACATTTGATAGACGCAGAATCCAGAACCGGAAGGAGAGAGAGCTGGGAGAAACCCTAGCCAGCTAGGGGCAGGCGACATGGTGGAGGAGCAGGAGAACAGGGAGCTGCTCCCAGATCCCTTTCCCTCGTGATGCAACCCCCCACACTTCTACTGTCCCCGATTTAAAGCTGCCGTACGTGAGGGGAAGGGCCTGACGTCAGAATGTAGCAATAAAACCAACACTGCCGATGACTCCAGCACTGATGCTCTGCGTGCTCAGTCCTCACGTCCCCTGCAAGGCAGGCACCATCACCCCCATTTTAAAGATGAACAAGCTGAGGGCCAGAGGGGTTGGGCAATTTGCCTCACCGGTTAGGGGGCCCAAACCCAAATACATCAAACACCACACCCCACCACACTTTACTACTGCCTATAATCTTTCTTTGGGGAGGGAGGGCTCAATCCTGGGAGCTGGCACAGTCCCCAGAAACCTGGTAGGCTGTGAGGTTGCTATGACAACACCAATTAAATGGGCAGTGGGGTTGGCTGCAGGGTTCCCATTCAGTCAGGAAACTGTGAGCAAGCCAGCTTACCGGGTCCTGCTGCCCCCAGTTCTGCCTGACCCTCGAGCTCCCACCCTGGCCAGCCTCCTCCAGGCAGCCCTCCCCACCCATAGGCCTGAGGGCCTCTGACCCCCAGCTCTGCACGGGAAGTGGGATCCTGGGCCTTGTGTCCCAGCTGGGCACAGGCAAGGGAGAAAGAGGGCTCCAGAATCCCAAGAGTCTAGGAATCTTAGAATCGTGGTCTTTAGAATTCCAGAATGTTAGAAACCAGGGCCCAGAGAGGGGCGGAAAAGTAGGCAGGACCTCATAGCAAACCACTGGGAGAGCCCAGAGAGCGGGACCTCCCAAGTCCCGAGTCCCGGGTGCAGCCTTTGCTGTGCTCCCATGGGGTGCTCCCTCAAGCCTCAGGGGGCCTGTGGAGCCTCTTGTCACGGACGGCAGACTAGCCGGGAACAACCTGTGTGTCTCATAAGCAAGGCCCTCAGACTCTCTAGGCCTCCAGTTGCTCGGCTGGCAAACAGCAATGTCTCAGAGCTGGGTCCCAAGCAGACCTGGGAAGCAGGAGGGGTGAGACCAGAGGGCCTCACACGGCCGAGGATGGGAAGGCAGCAAGTGCTGAACGCAAGAAAGGGACAAAGACAAGGAAACATGGGGCAGAGCAGGATGAGGAAGCGGGGCAGGCGGCAAAGGGGGTCAGCCCCAGAGAGCAGGGGTGGATAGGCCTGGTGCGGGGAAGAGGGGAGGAGGAAAATGAAAAGGGACATCAAACACAAAGGGACGTGTGGGGTGGGGGAGCAAAGCTCTCAGGCAGCAAGAGGACGGGATAACAACAGTGACCAGGCTCCCTCTCCTCCCCTTCTCCCCGCAGTGTCCACGGTAACTGCTGGAGCGAGGGCCACCGGGCCGGCTGAGGAGGAAGAGCCCCCGTGGCTACAGCCCCCCTCCCCAAACACACACGACAGTGTCCCTAGTTGGCTGGGTAGCCTGAGGCAAGTGGGTGACCCTGTCCCAGCCTGTTTTCTTCTCTCTAAATGGGGATCCAGTCCCTCGTCCAAGGTTGTCAGGAGGATGAGAGTCACAGTGGGTGTGGCTGGGCTTTGTTCCTTTTGAAGCTCTGGGCAATCCACGCACCTCCAGGGCAGCACTGGGTTTGGCTACCCGGTGGGGTGAGCAGAGGATGGGGCCTGGGGCAAGGCAGGGAAGGCCAGGGCTGCAGTGCCTGGAAGCGAGGGGCCATCTCAGGCAGGGGTTGCTTTTACCCTCCCTCCCTCCCTCCCTCTCTCCCTCACTGGGAGACTGGTAGCTCTGTTGCTAGGAGACAAGGAAACCCAGTTATCATTAGCTGCAGCCCTAGATGGGACTAGATGGGACATCGGCCTCCACTGTCCCTGCCCCTGTCTCTGGGGCAACTGTGACCCTTAATGAGGACCCAGGCAGGTCTCCCCCAGCCCCACCATCCTCCATGTGCTGCATTACCCCCCCCCCCCCCCCAGCCTTTTGTCTCAGGCTCACTCTGCTGAAACTGCCTCCAGGACCACTGGGTCCTTCCCCACCCCCTTCTCATCTCCTTTTTAATTTAACAAATGTCACAGAACGACCTGCCTGGTGTAAGTTTGCTTTGAGGATTAGGGCCTGGAAAAGAAATCCCAGAGAGACAAAGCCCGGACTGTGGGAGGCAGGCCTGGGGCTCGGCTCGGGCCTTCCACCGCACCCCTGGCTGCCTTGCTGCCACCCAGTCTGCCCTGGAGGCCAGGGAAGAACTGGGGCTTCCAAGTCCTGGCTGGGGAGCCTTGGGCCAATCACTCAACCTCTTGGAGCGTCGGTGCCCTCCTTCGAAAAATTCAGAAAGTGACAGGACCTGCCTCATGCGGCTGCGGTGAGGATACATGAATTACCGTGTACAGAGAGCTTGGCCCAGTGCCTGCCCCACACACAGCACAGGCTTCACAAGCACCAGGTCTCATTAGTGCTATTAGACTCATGCGCCCTCGCTGGTGTGGCTCAGTGGATTGAGTGCTGGCCTGCAAATCAAAGGGTCCCTCGTCCAAATCCCAGTCCGGGCACATGCCTGGGTTGCAGACCAGGTCCCTGGTAGGGGGCGTGCGAGAGGCAACCCCACCTTGATGTTTCTCTCCCTCTCTTTCTCCCTCCCTTCCCCTCTCTAAAATAAATAATAAAATCCTTTTAAAAAGAAAAGAATGATGATTACAGTCCTTTTGTGGGGAAGGCCGAGGGGAGGCCCAGAGGACGTGCTATGGCTACTTCTGGGCAGAAGGCTCGGAGGGGCGGCCCCCAGCTCCTGGCAGAACAGGAGCAGGCCCCTCCTGCAAGGGGATGAAGAGAGCCCCGGTGCAGGCCACGGGACACCACAGCCGGATCCACCTGCTGTTTGCCAGGAGCCCCCGACGACGCAGCACAGAGTGTGTCTGGGGCTGTGTTCGACAGATCGCCTCACTGGAGCCTCCCAGCCTCCCGACAGGGAAGACTGACCAGGAACCCGGGGCCAAGGCAAGGCCCCCACCCCCAGCCCAAGGAACAGGACTCACTGCAAGTGGCCTCGAACTCATCGGAGCCATCGGAACACTCCTCCTCGCCATCGCACTTCCACCGCTCGGGGATGCAGTGGCCGTTGTCACAGGTGAAGTCGCTGTCCGTGCAGGTCTTCTTGGCTGTGGGGCAAGAAGATGGGTGTGAGGAGGGGCCTGGAGGGCAGATGATCGTGGGATGACCAAAATGTGCTAAACCACATGGCTTTCCCCACTCCCCAGGGCCCGGGGTGCCCCACTGACTGAGAGGAGAGGACAGGAGAGAAAGGCTTTTACTGAACACCAGGTGGAGACAGGCGACGCCTGTCCTGCCCTCCAAGTTCAGAGCTCAAGTCCAACAGGGGTAACAGGATCCCCCCACCAAGGGAACGGCCCCTACCACACCTCTCTCCTCCCCCGAAGTCCAGTCCCACTGTCACCACCTCCAGGGAGCCTTCCCTTCTGCCACTTCTCAGTCCCTTTCCCTGCCTGTCGTGCTGCCCTCAACTAGCTCAAAGTCGAGGCCTTGTCCATAAGCACCAGAATCTGGTGGCAATAAATCATAAAGGCGAATGATTGCTTTGCGGCAAGATTAATAAGGAGTGGTGGGAAGAGACTCTATCTACTGGGCGAGACACCCAAATTAGTTTCTGCCCCCCCAGGGTGCTTCCGGTCTAGAGGGGGAGGCCTGCCCACGGCGGTGGAGGGGGGCGTCTGAGTCCCAGCTCAGCCCCTTTCTGTCTGACCTTGGGGTTGTTACTTAACCGCTGAGCCTCTATTTCCTTCTCTGTACAATGGGAAGAAGGAAACAAAAGGCTCCAAGGGGGAGTAACACAAAGCTGTAACGGGTAAAGAACATGCACGAGAGCTGTTGACACACAGCAGATGCTCAGCGAGCAGCAGCCATTGCTGTTTTTATGGCCAGAAGTCTTAATCAGAAGCAAAGGAAACGGGGTGCCCTGTGGTTTCCAGGGCTGTGTGTAGCAGGCTGAGATCTCATAGCCCGTAGCAGAATGGGGACAAGAACGCAGAGTCGTGGTTTGCTGTCCTCCCTGTCCCTCCACTGGCCTGGTGCTGCCCCAGTGTAGGGACTATGTCACATTCAGCACAGGACCTAAATCGGGGTAGCTCTCTGTGGGCGCAGCGAACCCACTGGACATGTAGCTGCCCAGCCTCTGCTCACACACTCCAGAGCCAGGTTCCCCTTCTCCCCAGACACCCCTTTCCCAGTGGCCAGCCTGGGATTTTGTGCATCCTCTCACAGGCCCCCTGGCTGCCTCTGGAACCACGTGACTGCCACCTCCCCCACCCCGCTGACCCAGCAGCCTGGCAGGACTTGGGGACAGATACTGGGTCTCCTAAATCCATTCCATTTCTGCATTCCTTTTCAGTGGAATCTTTGCACTAGATCTGCATTCTAAGATGAGTTTTCTTCCCAGTTTCCTTAGAAGAACACCTTTATGCATGCAGGGTTACAAGAAACCATAAGAATGAGGATCCACCTACAGATGGGGAGCCAGGGGCTCAGAGAGGGAGGGAAAGCGGCCAGCCCAGGGAAACAGCAAGGCTGGGATCAGAACCGGCTTTCCTGACTCCCAGGCCAGGGTGCTGAGCGGCCCTTCCTGAGGCCTGCACCGAGGGGTCGTGGGAGGTAACAGACACCAACACTGCCTTTCGGTAAATCATGGCCCATAACCACCTGAAAGCAGTATAGTTGTGAACCACAGCTCTTGGGGAACTTGCTAACCTGGACAGCAGTGTGTTTTCTCCACCAGAAGCTCAGCGTTTTTCCTGTTCTAGCACTCTCTGAGTGTACCCTGGGTGCCAGTCTGTGCCGGGTACTCTGCCGGGAAACCTCACGACAAAGGGCCCCTCTGTCCCACTGGACACCCGGGAAAATCTAGGGGTGCTGAGTTACACACCCAAGGCCACGTATGGGTGAAGGCAGGGTAACAATTTGACCTCGCAGTCGATGCCGGTAGCTGCCGTGAATCCCGTTTCACACAAGAGGAAACTGAGGATCAAAGGGGTGAGGGTGGGAGGCGGCGGAGGTGAGATTTCAATCCAGGTGGCAGCGGCCAAAGCTTAGGCTCCCTCCACTAAGCTCCTCTGCCACCACAGATAGCCAGGCTATGAGTCGGGCTCCAGAGAGGCAAACGCAGTGCTATCAGGGCCAAGGAGCCCGGGGCAGATCAACCACAGCCTGGAGGGGCCTGCACGAGGCATCCCCCAGATGTGGCCACAGTGGGCAGCAGAATACACCTGGGCTTATGACAACCTGCACTCTAATGGACTGCCCTGGGGAAACTGAGGCAGGCAGCATGCCACTTTCAGGCTGGGGACTAGACTAAACTACCTTGATAGGCCTGTCTGAAGTGTAACCACGTGGAAGATTTGGAGTTGGAGCTGAGACTGAGTCTCTGGGTGACTCTGGGAAAGTTCCCTCCCTCTCCGGGCAAGTGGGGACAGTGGCTTCCCCATGCAGCACTGACACAGGACACCAGGCAAAAAGGTTCTCCCGAGGGATCTGAGCGAGTATCCCAGTGAACTGAGCCCGACAGCCCCTCATCAAGAGGCTACATCAGCACTGCCAAGTGATGAGGGCTGGGCAGCGTTTTGAGGCTGTCGGAGCAAGCCATGCCAGCCCCCGTTCTCCTGGCCCTGGCAGCCTTGGCTCCAGCTCCCAGGGTGATTCCCCAGCTGGGCTGGAGGCCGTGGCTCCCTGTTTCCAGGGATGCATGTCCCTCCATGCCAGTCACCTCTTGGACAATGCCCACCTCTGTGAGTCCCTGTACTCCACAGCCCAGGAACAGTACACAGTCATCCAGGGTCTGCGACATCATAATCTGGTGCCATGGCAACAGATGAGCTGCCACAAAGGACTTGGGATTCCAGAGGGCAGTGGGGAGGGGCTGATACCAGGGCAGAGTGGGGGAGAATGGGAGATTCAGGACAAAGGAAGTGGGAGTGGCTATTTATAATAAGACCACTGGTCAAGGAAAGTGGCCGGTGAACTCTGCTCTGCCACCTGTGGGCTGTGTGACCTGTGGCAAGTTATATAAGTTCTCTGAGCTCACTTTCCTCACCTGCACTCAGAGGTAATATCCCTGCTTCGCCACACGGCACTGTTGCAAGGAGGCAGTGGGCTAAGGATGGAGCCAGAGCCTAAACTGGAAAGTGTAAAGGTGTGAGTTTGAGGTGCGTGAGGTCAGCAGCCCCAGCTGCTGTGTGTGTGACCCTGGGCCCATCTGTCACACCGGGCTGCCTCCTCATATGGAAATGGACGTGTGGCGCTCACTGGGTCTTCAGCCCCTCTCCACACCCACAGTCTATGATCTGGCAAAATTATCATGATCACTCAGCACCTCCCAGCCTCCCCGCCCCCAGGGCATCCTTCCCTGAGAGAGTGCTCATCCTTCGCTCTCTCGTTCCCCACCCACGCGCATCCCACAGCCCCGGTGCAGATGGGGGGCCTCAAAACAAAGATCAGTCCGGGCCGCCAGGTGGAACGGCTTGGCGTGGCTCCCTCTCGGCAGCCCCAGTGCTCCGTCACGGCGCAGCCTCGAAGGCCACTGTGCGGCCCTCCCACCCTGTCAGCCAGAAAACCGGGGAGAAGTGGCTGCCCTGAGTGAGTCACAGAATGCACCCGTGGGAGGGCTGCACCCGAACCCGGGGATTCTCACTCCAGGGCCAGCGTGTGGCCAGGAAGCCGGGGGAGGGCCACCTGACCCAGCCTAGGGGTCGAGGAAGGCTTCCTGGAGGAGGGGACTGTATTCAAGGAAGAGGAGTCAGCCAAGCTGTGGGAGTGAGGAGAGCGATGAAGGGCCCGGGACTTGGAGCAGAACGGCCGTGCAGGGTTGGGGGCCTGGGAGCTCCACTAGGCCAGAGGCCAACTCGCCCCGCCGGGCATGAAGCTACTCCTCAGAGGCCGGGTGCAAGGGCCCCGCTTTTCCTGAGCTCACGCAGAGACATGCCTAGCCCCTGCTAAGCACAGGGCTGCTTTTGAGCAGCCAACAAAACCCACGGCTCTAGGCTGAGAGGGCTTCCTTCAGGACTTCCTAGCGGGGGAAGAGGAAGGCAGAGGGCAGGCCAGAGAGCAGGTGGCCATCCACCCCAAGGTTTGGGACAAGACACTTACTTTCCCCCTTGGAGAGGCACGGTGCCCACTGGCTTGCTAAAGGCTCTGAGAAAGCCTACAATAAAGGTATTGAACTGATTTTGTTTCCTCCAACACTTCACGAACTTGTTTAGCCAAGGAACTTCTTTTTTGGTTGCCACGTGTGTGAGTTTCCCAAGAAACAAGTGGCCCGATGAACCACACATGGGGAAGCACCGCTGTTGTGCAAGCCCCTCGTTCTAGAGAGACCAGGAGGCCCAGAGAGGGGGGGACTGGCTGTGGTCACACGGCAGAGGCTGCTCCCAATTTTCTGGCCGTCTCCACCAAGCAGTGAAAACCAGGAGATGGTGTTCACAAAGCACTCAGCCCAGAGTGAAGCTGAGGGGACACTGCTGGGGACACCCCAGTCCTCGGAGCAGGGACGTGTCCAGGAGAGGGCCCGGGGTAGGAGAGGGGGACTGACACCGGCCCCACAGGACAGGGAGCTGAGCGGGACGTCAGGGATGCTGGCCCTGGCTGCCCTCGGGCCCTGTAGGCAGGCTTCGGGCCTCCGGGAGCACCCTGTGAGGGCGGAGACCCGTAGGCCAGGTAGGTTCTGGCTCAGCGTTGTTGCCAGGCCAGCTGGGCGTGTCGCTCCCCTCCCTGGGCAGGGGAGGCTTTGAGGGAGCAAAGATGCGAAGCCCCACCTTGGAGGTCGGGACACAGAAGGGACTCATCTGCCCCCGCTGCCCCTCCCTGCCGGGACCAGCCACAGGGTAGCCTGGCTCCGGCCCCGTGGCCCAGCCTTGAGACAGCTGGGCCACTTGTACCCGAATCGGGGAGATGAAAGGGCTGCTCCCCCCATGGTTACCCTTCTGCAGAGCTTGCCAGGCCCTGGGGTTGCCAAGACAACCGCTGTCAGCAGCTCGAAGATCCGGGGTGGGGGCAGGGGGCGTGCCAGCCTGCCTCTGGCCTACTAACCTGGCAGGCAGACTTAAATGGCAGCCCAGGAAGCTACTATTAAACTGTCACCCCAGTCAACGGACGACAGACCCCAAGTGTTCTCTGGCTTCGGCAACAACACAGCAGGAGTGAGAGGGGGAGGAGCTGGTGGCCCAGAGCAACCTGTACCCCCTCCCAGGAACCCGCCCCCACCCCGTGCCCACTCACTCACCGCCGGGGCCAGCGCCAGCGGTCCTCTCGGGCCGCAGCGGGGCTTGGCACGGGCCGCAGCACAGCCCGGGCCTGGAAAACTCACTCTTTATTTTTAAGCTGAGGAACCCTTTTCCCGAGTGAAACTCCAACATAAAGGGGAAGCTGCGCTGCTGGAACCCCATCAGCTGTTTCCCCATCACCCCCAACAGGCCTGCTGGGGCCACGAAGCCCGGCCCACAGCCTGCCACCTGCCGCGCTGGGTCCAAACCCTGACCCCGCCGCCTCCCCAGACGCCTGATGTTCCTAAGAGCCCTGGGTTTAAAGATCCCGGGGGTCGAATACAACATTTAGAACAGCTGCCTCGGGTTTGAGGGTCTCACTCTCTAACCCTTACTCTAAGACTGTGGCTCTCGGATCTGCTCACCCGGGGCCCGGGGCGGGGCTCCGGGACAGTCACTGCTGAGTCAGACCCGTCAGTGCACTGTGGGTGCCCCACCCCACTGCACGGGACTGTGTCTCTGAGTCCGCTCGCCGACAGTCAGACTCAAGGCTCTCGCTGGTGCCAGAGAGGCAGACAGTTCCCACAGAGTGTGGTGGGCGGGGCTCCACGCTCGGTTTTGTGGGGCCCCCGAGGGTTTCCAGGGCTCAAGCCACCACCATCCATCAGCAGGTGACATCTGAGTTCGCTTCCTCTCCCACCCTCTCATCCCACCGAGGGAGAAAGAGCAAATGAGGCAGCGGCAGGTGCTGGGGGTGGGGGAGGGTGGACATGGGACAGGCTGGAGGAGATGAGGAACGGAGGGGTGAGTGTGAGAGGACCACTCGCAAGGGCATCTTCACTTTGAACCAGGCGAGGTCCTCAGCCTGGGCGTCCAAGGCTGCCCCCCCCCCGCCACCACCACCAGATGCCACTCTGGAACTAAGACACAGGTGGCTTGTGGTCCATGGTGCTGCCTAAGGCCCCACCAGAAAGGTCACCAGGGGCTTCCCACGGCCAAGGCCCTCCTCCAGGCCCCTGTGTGTCCCAGCTGCTCTCGGACGATGCCTGACCCCAGCCCTGCTGTCACCAAGGGAGGTTCAAGCCCTCGCTGGGGTATGTGGGACTCGCTGTCAGCACGGGGAAGACGAGCATCTCTGAGGTACAGACAACAAAGGGTTCTTCCTGTCCCAGTGATTTGTGGATGCAGGAGGTATGAGCCAGTGACAGCTGTGAGGGGTGGGGGGATGGGTGTGGGGGAGAGGTGGATGGAACCATCAGGAGTCCCTGGCTGGCGCCTGCGATAGGACCAGGCACCGTGCAGGGGTGCTGCTTGGAGGGGCAGGCAGCACACAGAGAAGATCCCCTCAGCCCTGCCCAGTTGTTAGTCTGACTGCCCACCTGGGTCTGGGCCACCCACCTGGCATTAGGATTTTAGGTCCCAAGGAAAGAGCTAGAGGGAAATGCATGGTACCCTCAGAGTGAAAGCTTCCAGAGGACAGGAGGTATGGCAGGAAAACTCCCTGTGGCCTCCAGCCAGGGTCCTGCCTGCCTCCCAGCCACACACTGCACTCGGGCAGGAGCACTTGCTGGCCTCAGTGGGGACTCGGCCTCCACTGACCAGGGGACCTTCCTATCTAACCCCAGGAAGGTCACCTGAGCTGGGGGGTCCACAGCTCTGCCTCCCTCGGACGGACCTGAGAGCCTGCCAAGAACCCCCGCCTTCCAGGCCCTGGTCTCCTCCAGTGGGAGGAGTGGCAGCTCTTCTGCCTCCTCTTCTGCAGTGGAGGAAAAGGCTCCAGGTCTTATTCTAGCCCAGGTCAGCCACCAGCACGCTGCGTGACACCAGACAGGCCTCTCTGGATTCTGCTACCTTTCCCCCACAGACTTCAAGTGGGAAAGCAGGGCTCCCGGGGCAGAAATCTACAGCCAGGAGTGAGGAGGCCAGGCCAGAGGGGCCTGAGAACCCACACACGACAGATACTACCTCAGTCAACAGCCTGGATCGGGTTTGCTGAGGGAGCAGGAGACAGGCCAGTCATTCCTGCCCCACAGTCAGGAGGCATGAGGGAGTGATGACGGAGAGATGCCCCCACTGTCTGGGGTCCCTCCTCTCACCCCATGGACAGTCAGGGCACTGGCCCCTGCAGAATGGCCAAGCAGCACCCTCTGGCCAGGAGGCAGTGGCTGAACGTTGCTGGGAAGCAGCCCTGGCTAAGTGGAAAATGCAAACGGTCTCACCAATTAGGCTGGAACGAAGGAGCGTTTCCGGGGGGAGCCCCACTGGGCCATCCTGGTGATAAATGGACATGACACCCTATTATTGGGAAATCCATCTTCTGGGACTGGGTGGGTCTCTCAGGGGCACCCCCACTGTGCTGGTCCTGGGCTTCTTGCCCGGGAGGCTGATACGTGCTCTCCACCACCCCCAGCTCCTCACGGGCCAGCCAGAAAGTCTGGGCCCGCGGTATGCCCAGCAGGAGACCTGGAGGTTAGGGCGTCACTTTGTGAGCTGTTCAGGCCTGTGCCAGGGAGGCTGCTGGCATTTGTGTGGGGAAAAGTTAAGATTATTTCACTGTGAATGGGATTAGCATTGGGCTCTCCCGCCCCTGGCCTGGGGCCCTGGCTCCACCGTGTGACCTGAGTAAGTCCTCTGTCTCCGGTGTGTCTTGCTCTCTTCCTCTGTGACGTAACTGGATGGGACTAGGTGACCTCTAAGTTTGCTTCCTTTTGAGGTGTGGTATTACCCACCAGGGGGTCCAGGGCGAGGCTGACAGAGGAAGGGAACCCTGGCTCGGTACCCAGGCCCTCCTAGTTCACGCCTGCGGCCCCCGGTGGGGGCTGTGAATCCACAGTCAGTAGCTACCGTCCCGCTAAAGGCCTCTCCAGAATCAGAAAGCCATCTTTCCTTATTCTGCCGAGTTCCCAATTCCCTCAGAATATGACCCAGTGTCTTAGCAAGCACTCAGGAACACGTCAAGCTGCCCCGCTGCCTGTACCTGCTTTGGCCCGTCCCTGGCTCCCACCGGCTCCCACATCCTCTCTATAGTCATGGACAAACTGCGGGCTTTCCCCTGGGTGCCTTTACTTGGGCAGCTCCACCAGGCAGGAGACTTCTTCCATCTCCACCTGGAAAAAATCTCCTTTCACTCCTTCGGACCAGCTCCGGCATCAACTGTTGATGGTGTCTGACAGCGCCCTCCACCTCTAACAAGGCGGAAAGGTGTGGTGCTCCCCTGCCGGGTCTGCAGCCCGGAACATCAGCCAGCTCAATTCTCCACAAGGTGCTTGCTCTGCCGCCATAGTTTTGGCAGGTCAGACCTGGGCAGCAGTGCAGCAAGCGCCTCCAGGCTGCGCCCACCCCCCCGGAGGCCAGGCAGAGATCTGCAGCCCTGGGGGACCGACCGCACTCGTCTCCCGTTGACAGATATAGCCTGTGAGGCCCGGGAGCCCTCCACCAGACTAGTGCTGGCTCACAAGTCACCCTAACAGCTCAGTGAGCGGGGACACACAGCTCAGCTACCACCACGAGGCCGGCCTCAGGAGCTGCAGACCTTCCCCTGTTGCAGCTGTGCTCTGGGCTACGGGGAAGCCCTTCAGAGGGATCCTCGGGAGAGTTCCACAAACCCAGGCTAGGTCTGGGGGGAGGTGGAAGAGCCTCTGAGCGGTATGGGCCTCGGAGTCCTGGGCATTATTCCAGGCTACCCGTGCCTTCCGCAGTGACCTTGGACAAGTCCCTTACCCTCCCAGTGCCTCAGTCTCCCCATCTAGATAGGGGAGGAAAAAGGAGTCAGGTTTTCCACGTGCACCATTCACAAGTCTGCCTTGGGCGCCTCCTCAGGTGGAGAGTGGAAGGACAGACAGAAGACCCTCCAGGTGTGCAGGCAAGGCTGAGCGCGGGGAGCCTGCGCAGCCAGCACCCGTTTCCAGCAGAGGCAGCAGGCGTGCCACTGGGCGACAAGGACATCACAGCACATGTGTGGCTCAGGGTAGATGCTCCATGGGGACAAGGGCGCTGACAGCAGGGGCCACACAGGAGCAGTGGCTCAGAGGTGGCAAACTGTGGGGTGTTTGGGGGACAGAGACTGGTTGGGCCAAAAGGAAACCTGTAGAACTGGGGTCCCGAGTGGATGCAGTGTTGAGTGACGGGTTACAGACCCCAGACCCCAGGCCCTCGGCCTGGCCATTCACAGCAGCTCTGGGAGGTGGGTGAGAGTGGGGGCATCACCCTCTTTGAGAGATGAGGAGGCAAAGCCCTTGAAAGGCAACGGACTGTCCCAAGCTCATAGAGATCAGGGCAGAACCAGAACCCAGGTCATCTCATCCCTATTGCTCTACAAGAAAAGGAAAAAAAAAATGAGAGCTGGACCTTCCCAGCTGAGGAGCCAGAAATTCAGATGTAACAGCCACACCCGAGATCCAGGTCAGACGGCCCTGATTAGAATTGAAGGTGGTGAGCTCACTGTGTGACCTCAGACCGTTGTGCCCCCTCTCTGGGCCTCGGCGCCCCAGCCTGAAAACACGGCTGCTGAGCCCAGGGGTCCCCAAACCCTCACCAGCCCCTCCTCTCTCTGTGAGTGAGGGCAGCTGAGGGGGTGGCACAGAGCTGGGAGCCTTTAAGTTGAACCTCAAAGAAGGGGTGACCTTGGCCAGCAGCAGCAGGGGCTGGGGAAACCCGCCTTGAAAAATCTCGTTTGATCCAGAAGAAAGGAGGAGGATTCTAAAAGCAGATAGAGAAAGTGGTTCCCTTTTTTGGCTTCTACGTGCACTTGGAAGGAAACGGGGTCTATTCTCCAAAGTCCTTTAATGTCCTGGGGGTTGGTTCCAGCGGGAAAGTGTATGTGTGTGTGCCAGGACCCTGCCAGGCAGCAGATTCCTGAGAGACGGCCCCAGGGCCCTGCGCCCCCTCCTCCCACTGAGGCAGGGTCTGGGTCAACTCAGCGGCCTGAGGCTGTGTGACTCAAGGTCCCCACCACCAGTATGACTACAGGTCAGCTAACCTCTCAGAGCCTCCCTCTTTCCTCACCCATAAAATGGGGCCAACAATCAATAACTACACCCCTGAGGGGTAAGAAATAAAGAATATTACAGCCCTGGCTGGGTGGCTCAGTTGGCTGAGGCATCATCGCTCTGTACACCAAAAGGCTGAGGGTTTGATTCCTGGGCAGGGCACATACATAGGTTGCAGGTTCGATGTTTCTCTTCTCTTCCCCACCCCTCTAAAATCAACAAACATATCCCTGGGTGAGGATTAAAAAATAATAATAAAAATAAAAGATACTATAGATGTTGAAATCATGTGGGGAACAGTACCGCACACACAGGCAATGGAGCTCCTGTCGATGATCCGGTTTGCTTTTTACCTTCACCCCACACTGGCTTTCCTGCTGGGACTTTGGAGGAGAGCAGGCTTGCCTCCTGCTGGAACTGACAGGGCTGGGGGGAGGCCAGTGCAGTGGGGCACTGCGGGGGGTGGGGGAGGCTCAGAAGGTGCCAACAGCTGTAGGCAGAACACCCCTGGGAGTCGGGCCCTGGGGGCCATCAGGTCTGAATCTGGCCTTTCATAAAGGGAGAGAAGCAGGCCAGCGAGACAGCGAAGGCCTGGGCAGGCCTGAGGCCATGCTCCCAAGGCGGCCTCAGCAAAGCGATGATCACACTCCCTCCCAAGTCCTGGTCATAGAGCAGAACTGCAGCTTAAGAGGCTCAAGGAACCGTAAAATAGCCTTGGAATCACAGAACAGAACCTCCGGCTCCAGGAGAGGACCTTAGACTCAACACACACAATTTAAAAGTTCTTAAACCTAAACATCCCAATGTTAGGACCATCACTTCACAGATTCCTTCCAACTTTGAAATCACAGACAGAACCGTAAACTCACAGAGAGAAAACAGGCCCTAGAGGCTTCGAGGCACAGACTCCATAATCCAGGCACCAGGAGAGGCCAAGGCCTGCTCCTTCCCCCGCCGGTGCAGGAATCTGCTGTTCCCACCGCTGACATATGGCCACTCCGCCTTCTGAATGCACTCAGCGACAGGGGACCCAGTCAGCTGTGCCGGCTGGAGGCTGGACGCGTTCCTTCCTCTTGAACAGGGAGGGAAATAAGTTCTCAACAGGAGATCCCCACTTCGTACAAATGGATTTTTCACCCCTCCTTGTTCTTTGGCTCTGATCGGAAAGATTCCTAGGGAAGTGGCAGGGAGCCAAGAGCTGCCACAAAATGACTTTACCCAGCAGACAGGCTCGTAATAGTTTTCGGTGGGAAAAAGGATGGAGAGGGGCGATTAACTCCAACTTGCCATGCGATAAAGGAAATTAAGGTATAATACTGAGGAGGCGGCAGTTCCAGTAACCTGTTTGGAATACCAATTACTTCAGGCTTCTCAAAATTGCTGGAAATAAAGAGAAAACCCCAAAAGAGAATGTGGCTGCGGCCTGGGCTCATCTGGATAAGGCCGTGTGTTTGCCCTGGGACCCTTATGACCTAATGAGGGAAACTTCCCTGTTCTTGGGAGACGGCTATGCCCGAGGCGGGGAGGACGGCCAGGCCCTCGAGTTGTCACCACATTGCTCAGCAAGTGCTCAGGGCAGAGGAGGTCCCAAAGGCCCTTTAGGCAGGGCTCAGTGCCGGGGCCATGGGAGCCTCCTCTTTCCCGGCTCACACCCTCAAGTCCTGTGTCCTAGGAGGGAGCCTGGGAGGGTGGAGCTTCTGATGTCCCCTCTTCTAACTGGGAAGTCTCAGGTCTCTGCTACTGGAAGCCAAAAGAATCAGGTAGGGGGCCTACTGTGTGCCGGGTGCCCTATTGGGTGCTGGTAAGCTTGACATTAAGTGAGACCTTAAGAGGTGGCCATATCCTGCAAGGCTGGGGCTCAGGGTTCTGGAGGAGAACACCCACCCATGAGCACGCATCGTGGGCAGAGTTAATGGCTGTGGCCACAGCCTAGTGCCTCCGGCCAGGGGCCCAGCAGGACGGCTATGAGGCCCCAGGCCAGAGCTGGGGATAAGGAGACAGACGTGGCTGTGGGAGGTGAGCAGAGGGCGGGAATGGGGCAGGTGCCAGCAGCTCCTCACTTCCTGCTGGTGTCCTGGCCCAGACCCTGGCCACCCCTGCCACTTCTTGGAGCCCCTCAGACAGGGTGCCCATCGCCCTGAGGTTGCGAGCCAGCATGGTTACATCCCCAACAAGTTAGGTCCCACTGCTGCCGGAGGACAGAGAAGCCACTTCTGAAGCAGCTTGCTCTGTAGCCCGCCTGCTGCCCCGTGACGATCCCATCCACCTCACCCTTTTCTTCAAGTGGACCTAGTCTCCTAGCTCAGAGGTTTAGAAGATGCTAGTCTGCTGCCCGCTGTGGCCCTCCTCCCACCAGGAGCAGGTTAAGGAGCCGGGGCTCCACCCCTGGCTTTGCGCTTTACTGGCGCTGCAGCCTTAGGTGGTTACTTGCCCCCCCGGAGCCTGCGTTTTCTTCATCTAAGGCTGCGCTGGAGAATGCTGACTTGCCCCGTAGTCAGTCGGTGGTGAGAGAACACACGTCAGGGCCACATAACTGCTACTTGGACAACACTCGGTGATAGAAGGTCCTCCCGACTCCCCTCAGCTGCTCTTCCACCCCCGGGGCTTTGCACACACGTCCTCAGGAAGTTTCTGTTACGATTGTCAAAGGTGTCAGGACGCCTGGCCATCTGGTTCTTCCTAATGTGGCTACTCTATGAGTGGAGTAGAAGGACTGTTCCTCCAAGAAAAAGGTCCAGGTAGAGCTGCTGCCCGGCAGCCAGCTGGGCTCACAGGACAGGCTGTTTCAGAACTGGCGTCCCCAGCTTAACCGACAATGATTCTAAACCTTGGCAGAGCCAGGCTGCACCCCCCCCCCACCCCTGCCAGGGCCTACAGTTGGTGAGCGGAAATCACAAGGAGGTTCAGCCACCGCATTCCCTGCCACCTCTACCCCGGTCTCTCCTGAGCCCACAGAGAACCAGAGTCTGCACGGGGGTCTCTCCTCCACTCTCGTGTGGGCCCGAGCCCAGGAGGGCTGTGTGGGGGAGCGGAGGGGGAGTGAAGCTGGAGGGGAGCCGCTGACCGTCTGTGGGTGAACGGTGAGCCGGTCCAAGGCTGAGCCGTGCGAGGCTGGGAGGCCCGCGTACCAGGGAAGCCCATCTTCCTCGTACTTTGGGAGTGGGGAGTGGAGGACCTCCCCGCCCCAATTCCATGGGGGATCTGAGGCCTCTTCTGGCTACACCTCATCGCTCTGTGTGGCTGTCATTCAACTCCCCTTGCCCGCCAGGCCAGCAGCTCACGGGAGGCAGAGGAGGTCTGCGTGGTGGGCACTGCGGGAACGCTCAGGGAGTGTGCGCTGAACGAACGGAGGGACGGACAAATGGGTGGATGCACCATTGCGCGCTGGGCCGTTCCTGTACACACAGAATTTACAGCCCAGGACACAAACCCTCTTCTCCACCCTTCATTCTACGTACACTGTAAAAACAATAGTCATCAAAACACTGCTTTCAAAATCCTTCATTTGTGGTTAATGACGGGGGCTCCAGGGGATCCACGGTCTCTGCAGTTGGTCGGACTCCCATGTCCCTCCCTCCAGGTACAGGAGCCACGTCTGTGTCCTCTTTCCTCCTTTCCCAAAACACAGCAGTGCCACGGAGGACAGACCTGGCGCCGCTGGTTCCAGCTGTGCCCCTGAGCTGCTGTGGGGCCTTCGGCAAGCAAGTCACCCGTCGGATAAGGGGTGGGTCCCTCGGCCTTCTGAGCCCCGTTCTCCCTCTGGTTGATCACCAAGAGCCAGAGTGAGAGACTGGGGCGGGAGGACAGTGCTGGCCCCCAGGCAAGGGCTTCTGGGAAAGGTTCACAGTCTGCTAGGCTCTGTCTGGCACCCACATCCGGCCTGTTCCACAAGGAACCTCAGGGACACGTGGGCCCGATCGTGCTGTGCCAGCCGCCTCTGGGCCGGGCCCTCATCTGCCCACTGCATCTTGAGGTTTACGGAGCCCTTTTCATACACCTCCTCATTTAGTCCTGACAGCCAACTGCCCTGGGGCTCAGGAAGGGACAGGACGGGCTCAGGACCATTCATCCGCCCAGGGTTCAGCCCTGACACCACAGCCCTGACCTGGCCAGCAGCCCAGCCTCCTCCAGGAACGGGAAGGATCTTGCAAGTCTTGACCTTGCCCTCTGTGAGCAACCCTGAGAAAGGGGGGTGGTACCCTCTGAAGAACCTCTCTGAGTCTCCATGAAAATGACAGCAAAAATGTGGCAAAGGCATGAAGCATGGCCAGGGCAACAGCCCACTGGAGCAGCAAGAGCACAGACAGTCCTAGAGCCTGAGCCCCAGGCCCAAGACCTGGCCCCTGCACACCCTGGGTCTGAGCTCGGGAGGGCCTGGGTCTCCACATCCGTCAGACAGGGGCAAGAATCCTGCCCCTTGCAGGCCAGTCATGCTCTTGCTAAACTCACCCCTGCCGCACTGCTGTGTGGCCTGTTCGTTTGTGACCGCCACCCCCGCCAAGAGGGGTGAGAGGCAGCCCTCTCTCTGCACGCGGCCCAGCCTAACTCGCTGCACCAAAATGCCAGACCTGGGCTCAGGAGTGTGCCGGGGCAGACCTCCAGACCCTCGGACCCAGGCACGCAGCGCACATATGTGCACCATATACTGAGCATACTCGGACACACATGCCACACTGTGCACATACCGCAGCACACAGCCACACACCCACAACCACGCACCCACACAGACACAGGTGGCTTCACAGGATTCTCACACACTGCAAATAACCGTAGATTTCCCTGCTTCTCCTGTGACAGACAGATGGTGGGATTCTCCCAGAGGGCCACCACTTAATGCTCTAATTAATTTAAAAAAAATTTGAGGAACCTAGGGCATGGGTTTGTTCCAAATGTCCTGGGCATGGTCCAGCCTGAGGCTCGCAGGGAAGCAGATCCCAGGGGGAGTGGGGAGGGGGCCAGGAAGGGAGAGGGACTCCCCTTGCACCTGGGAGAGGCTGAGCACTCACCAGGAGGGTTGACGTGTGGCCTAGCAAGGGAGGCTGAACTTCAAACAAGGGCCTGACCCTGATTCCAAGGGTGCCCCACGACCTCAGGGAGAGACCCTTCGGGGCATCCTGGTAGGGATGTCTGGCTTGGCCTGTACATCTCAGCAGACAGGGAGCTCAGTCCCTGCAAGGCCACCAGTGCTACTGCCAGCCTGTACGGCAGTTCTGGGCTCACAGCCAGATCCAAACTCACCTACCATGAGCCCTACTATGTGACTTCAAGGCACTATGGGTGGGGGGCGGGGGGGAACAAAGCATAGAGCCACTGCAGTCTGCTGTGTGGGATGGATGAGTTGGAAAGACAGGCTAGTCCAGAGGGACTTGCAGTGCTCCCTGAACCTTCTGCTTACACACCTCCAGTGAGGGGCAGCTCACTACCTCTCCAGGTAGCTGCTCTGACTGGACCAGGGTCCATTCTTACCGAGGTCCCAGGGGAGCCCTGGCATGTTCTCTGGGCCACAAGGGCATGGTGGTTCAGGTGGGCAGCACTTGTCCTCCAGGCTTTCCCCCTGCCTTTCCCAGGGGTGCTTTCTTTGCTGCTGCGTATTTGGGAAAATGCAGCAATAAATTTACCACCTCACTTATGAGTAATTTGCTGTCAGGAGCTCTGCGTAAGCAGAGGGCTGAGTTAACAAGGCTTAATTAACATTAATGTTGTGACAGATCTCAGCCGTGGTTGGGAAATCCCCCATCTTTGCAGCCCAGGTCCTCGCCTGCCACTTTCCCACTCACGTGGGAGGTGAGAGGCCCAGGGAGGGCTCTCAGAGCTGCTGACAGACGTGACCACGGGGGCTGCCTCTCTCGCAGGATTAGGAGGGATTTGGGATCTGGGATGTGGGGGCCAGAGGTGTGCAGGGGATCAGCACAGGAAGCCTGGAGCCTCTGCAACTCCAATTCCAAAGGCGCTTCCAGGTTGAGCTCTCCATCCATGCCAGCTCAGTGCCAGACGCACGGGCCTCAGAGTCTGAGAGACCAGGGTTCGAATCTGCCGCTCTCATGCTGAGGGACCCCTCTGAGCCTCACCATGCCTGTCAGCAATGGGGACAGGACAACCCCCCTCCCAGGGCTGTGAGAGGGGTCGTGAGGCCATGAGCAGAGAGCAGGGGTGCTCTGAGATCTCCACTTCCTCCCCCCATCACAAGCATCAGAGCAAACTGTGGCGAGTGCTGTCCCTGTGCCCATCACCCTGTTTAACCCTCCCAGTGGCTCTCTGGGGTAGGGACTGTCATGACCCCGTGGTACAGATGAGAAACTAAGGCACTGAGAGTGGAGGTGACTCACCCAAGGACACACAGTCAGCGGGGGTGAGGGGCCCACGGCCACCCACTACTGTCACTGCAGAGCCTCTGGAAGGACCCCTAGAGCCAAGGGGAGGGCAAAGGTCAGGCAGTAGGGACCATGCCAGGAGGGCACATAATGTTTGTGAATCCATCTGAGAAGGAGGAAGGGGAGAAGCGTGCTTCTCGGCCACGGATATCCCACTAGAGAGGCCCAGGTGCCTGTTTTTCAACCACTGAGACTTCATTAAGCTGCCCCCAAGGGCAGAGACAACGGGAGAAGAGGTAAATGTAACGGAAGGTCCGCCCCTGCTCTCGGGCTTGGTACCACCTCTCAGCTTTCTCCAGGGTGTTCAGCCCGGCCCTGGCACAGGGCAGGCATACCGTAATTCATCATTAATGATTGCCGCTATTAATATTAATGGGAAGAAACCTCTGATCAGAGCCAATTTTAAGCAGCAGCAGGAGGAAGGCCCATTGCTCACCCACCCATGTCAACACACCTGGCCCCAGCCCGCGCCCCGCACACACACTGGGTCACTGAATGGCATGGGCTGTGTTGAGGTCCTTGGGCACCACAGGAGCACCCGCACCTTGGTCTCCAGGATGCAGGAGGGGCTCTGGGCCCCAAGCCCCCAGGTCTCACCCGAGGGACTGCCCAGCTGGAGTCTTAGAGCTGAGCATCTGCTTGGGAACCTCGAGGGGACGAAGGCCGCAGGGGCTGGGACTGCTTGTCGGTGCCCCCAGCCCCAGGTGCCCTGGCCCGGCCACAACGCCCGGCTCCTGGGCACTCTCTGGCCCTCCGGGCAACCCTCCACCTCCTGACTCAGACACTAGCCACACCGGCTTGAGGGGGCCACTCATGAACAGTGCCTCATTCCTCCCGTCTGTGAGATGGGGGACAAAAACAGTACCTACCTCTGGGGCCAATGTGGGGGTCAAATGAGACGCCCCCCGGCATTGAGTGAGGGCTCAGTGAACACAGCTGCGGTCACTGACGACCAGGGAGCCGTGTGGAGGCCCGGCCCTGTCAGTGCCCCGAGGAGACGGGAGGCTCGCCGGTGTCTCTAGTCTCTACAGGTCCGCTCTAAGGCAGCAGAATCAACCGAGGGTCTTTGTGTGGCCCTGGTGACAGGCCTGGGACTGACGGGACCTCTCGGGACAGAATCAGAAAGAACTTTATTTTGGAAAAATAGATCTCCCTTAGAAAAAGTGAAGTCTCCGTCCCAGGAGGTGTAGAAGCAAGGGATCCATCTATTCATTCAATGAGCATTCACCGGCCCCTCCTCTGTGCTGAGCCCTGTATTGGGCGCTGGGGGGCTGGGAAAGGCAGCATGAAACCCAATCCTGCCTGGAGAAGCCCACACTCTAGAAAGGCAAGAGATGCTGAAGGTGCCAAACAGACCGCAGGACAGGTCGGCCTACCCCTCGCAAATGGGTCAGAGCCTGGAGAAGAAAGAGGCTCTTTGCCATGAAGGAGGCTTGGGAAACACCTGGGGCGGCTCGGAGAGGGGCGGAGCGCTGACCCGGCAGACCTGAGGCTGGGTCCCACCCTGCTCTGGGCCTCCCCCCTGATCCCGAGGGCTTCCCGGTGCCGCCTCGCAGCGTCCACGCGCTCCCTGCCCTGGTCCACCTCGACCACAGATCAGTGCCAGCTCCCAGAGCCCCTGCCTACCCCCATACCCAGTGAGGGATGGGTGGGAGGTGGCCCAGGAGGGAGGAGCCTGATGGCAGCGGGGTGTGGAAGAGGGAGGGGTGGCTGTCTCTGCAAGGGCACGGCCAATCCCAGGCAGGTGGTGGGCTCACCCCTTGCCCACTTTCCTGCCCCACAGCATCCATCCCCCCCGCCCCTGGCCATGGTTCCCGGGGAGCAGGCTCCAAGGAGGCCCAGCAGCCAGACCACCAGCTGCTGCCCCCTCCCATACAAACCCTGGTCACAAAGCACCCTCCCCCCAACTCTGCCCGCCTGCGGTGACAGTCTCTTGGCACCAGATCTCCCCTACCCTCCATCTGTCAGGAATCGGTGCAGACAGACTGTGAGAACCACAAGAGTAAGTAGCGACTCTGTTTGGACACCTCCCCCTCCCCTCTGCCTCCCTGGCGCTCTCCCCCTACCCTGTGTCCCCTCTCTCCCCTCTCCTCTCTGTGTCTTCTTTCCCGTCTGTCTATTTGCATCTTTCCTGCTGATGAAGACATTGACAAAGTGGCAGTGGGGAGGGCAAGAGGACCAGCCAGCCAGGGACCCCCACTTACTTGTAACCTTCACACACCACAGCCACAGCAAGCCACCCATCTGTCTTCTTCCCTCACCTTCTTTCTCCCGGCCCATTAAGGGGTCGGAGCCCTGTGGAACTGCGGGCTCAATGTCCCCATCTGTACAGCCGGGCAGTAAATCCTGTCAGGCCCGCCTCCCAAGGGCTACGAGGAGCCTGGAGACAGTGTGTGGAAAGGGTTCTGCGAATCACAGAGCCTTGTGCAGGCAAATGATCGGTGTCCTCAGCTCCTTTCCATCTGAGGGGGCATGAAGACCCAGCCTGCCCTTCTCTTGGAAGCAGAGAGGCCAGAATGGTGCAAGACAGACAGAAACATGTCTCGAAGCATACAAACAGCAGCAAGGACACAGGCAGGGCCGCCACGGTCACCACCCTCCCCACATCGGTGTGCGGCGCGCAGGGCAGAGCCGGGAGCTGAGGCCCAGAGAGCAGTCCCATCGCTGTGCTCGAGAAAGGGCCAGGACAACACCCAGCACCCTGAGCAGGATGCTCGGCCCTGGCTCCTCCAGACCTTCCTTCCAAGGGGCTCTGTGTCTCCTTGGGTCCCCCAGAACATGAGGAAGAAATCAGCTTTTTAGTTTTTTCTTTAAGTAGCTCCTGACCAACTGGCAGTAGAGCCCACCAATAACGGGGAAGCCCCGCTGCAGACCTGGGGAGGGGGCAGCGACCAGGGGTCATGGGTGCAGGCAGACCGCCTGTAATGTCCAGTTTGACACAGGACTTTTAGTTTGAAAGCAGGGATAGTTCTGAGCACACCAGGACGGGCTGGTTGCCCTACATGGGGGCAGGCACCGGGCAACACCCACATGCCAGGCAAATGCAGTGGTGAGCATTTCAGACAGGAGAGTCAAACTCCTGCTGACTCCCTACCCTGTGAACTTGGCCCAAGGCCCCAGTGGCCAGATGGAGAGGAAATTCTGGCCCAGCTGCTGTCCTGGGGCCCTATAGGACCGTGTCTCACCTCAACCCCAGCACAGATGTGCCCAGGAAAATGGGAGGGGTCTTGGGTTCTCCATCCTTTCCACAGCCAAGGAAGCTTGAGGCTCAGAGAAGGTAGTCCAGTTGCCCAAGGTCACAGAGTTGGGTGGCCACCATCCTGAAGACAGGGCCTGCTGTTCCATCCCTGGGTCCTGGCCAGGTACCGGCACAGAACAGGCCTTCAGCAAAACTCGGAGCTCGGACTCAAAGGCTTCGGTCCACACCAGATGCTTCTGTGGGACCCACAGAAACACCCATGTCCGGACACACACCGCAGGGAGCGGAAATGCAGTGCAGGGTGGGTGGGAGGCGTGTGTGAGAACCCGTTGCCTCCTCCTTCCCCTCCCCACTCCCTCACGGGCTTTGGCTGGGTCCCCTCAAGGCCCACGGTCTAGTGTGAACCCCATACTCAACTAGAGCATCCCGGTGTGGACTGGCAAGGATGGAGGGAAACACAGGGCCGAAGCCCAGAGGGGGCCCTGACCCCCCTTTCGGGGAAGGTCCCTAGAAATGGCGACTCTTGAGGCCAAGCAGGGTCGGACAAGCAGAGCAAGAGCCTCAGGCAGACAGGACCCCACACGAGAGGGTGATGTTCCTGGGACACGTCTCCTCGTTCCGGGCACGGCTGGAGCAGGGAACCATGAGGTCGGGGGACAAGCGGATGGTGAGGTCAGGTCCTGAAGGGCCCCGAGTGCCAGTCAAGCAGACTTGACCGTCTGAGTGGACACTGAGCAAGGGCAGGACAAAGCTGCACATTGAAGAGCACTCGGCTGCCACACAGCTGTGGTCATTGCTGCTGCCACGGGCCTGGGAAGCCACAGAGGGACAGGGCCAGGGCCTGGACTGGCAGGTGGCAAGAGAGGAAACCAAGGACTTGGTAGCTGTTACAGGTGAGGCCCGGGTGATGTCCACAATGAGGACTGGTGCCAGGGACAGAAGAGGTTCCTACTTGCCCTCCTCCCTCCAGTGCGTGTGGGCAGGTTCTGTGCACAGAGCCAGAGAAGCCTCCTCTCTCAACTGTCCCCACCCCCATCCGGGGGGCAAGGCTGGAGCCGGGCAGGGGACAGAGGATGGAGGCACGGGCTACCCACGCTGCACGCCACAGACCTGTATCCGCCCCTCTGAAGGAGAGAGCTCCTTTACCTTCCTGGGCGTATTTGGGGCACGAGACCAAGGGCTGGGCGGGGTCAGGCACAATGCAGCCTCCTCCTGCACCCACCCCTCCCAGAGGTCCCTGAGGCTCTGGGCTCATTTCCTAATGAGGTCCCTGGAAGGACTCTTCCTAATTAAACTAGGACAGTAAGTTACGGCCTGGGGACGCAGGGAAGAAGAGGAGACAAAGGAACCCCTCCCGTTCTACCCAGCAGTGAAGGCGGCTGGCATGGGAGGGAATTCCTGAAGTACAGACAGGAAAGGAAGGTTCAAGGAGGGTCAGATAAGCTCAGCTAACCTTGACCTGAGCACTGGTCACGGGCCAGGCACTGCTCTGAGTGCTTTTCATAAATTTACTCACATAATCCTCCAGCCACCTTGAGGGTTAGGTATTGGTGGATCACTTACAGACGAGGCAAGAGCTCAGAGAAGTGAAACAACCTGCCCAGGTGCCACAGCTAGGAAATAGCGAGGCACGGACTGGACCCCGGCAGCCTGGTCAGAGGCCCGGCTGTTCCCTGTGTCACAGGGAGGCCCCTCGTGCATGAGGTGACGTGTGTAGGAGCAGTCTGAGGCAGGGGACCTGGGGAGGAGGGCAGTTCTCCGTATGGCTCCCCGCCGGCTGCACAGCAAACCGAGGTTCAGAGCCAGGCCTCAGGAAGCTGAATTTCAAAAGCCGCCCAAAGTGACTCAAACTCCTGGTCCAGTCCTAGCTCCTTCCTCGTACAGGTCAGGGAGGCTGAAGACCGGAGAGGGGCAGAGGCTGGCTCAGGTCACTCAGCAAGTCAGTGACGAGGTGAGGCTACCTGGTTCCTGGTGGGGCTGAGAGCCCCGGGGGTGGGTGGGAGTGGCAACAGGGTTCAGTTAAAGGACACAGATAAAGGGCGAGGGGGCGGAGAGCTCAGCACAGAGTCTACAAGTGTGGGAGGGGTCAAAGGCCACAAAGGAGTGGGAGGGCGAGGGGCCTAGGGGACGGCACAGGGACGGGCTGCAACCACACAGGCCGGCAGGCCTCTGAGCGCTGGCGTGGCCCAGTCCTGGCGTGGCCCGGTCCTGGCATAGGAAGAGCTGACTGGCCTGTGCGACCCAACAAGGTTCCGGGTCCTTTATGTGGACCGGCTGTTACTGTACTTATCACCTCGGTCTGGGGTCCAGGTTCAAGGGACTAGCCTCAGGCTCCCCAACTTCCTGAAGTACACGGGGGAACTGCAGTGGAGACCTAGGTCTGGCTGACACTGGGCAGCCACACTTGCCCCTGCTCCCTCCGCTCCAAGGAGAAGGAGACAGCTGTGGCCTGTGTGTGGGAAGGGGGCAAAAGAGTGAGACACACACAGGTGATATAAAGTCTGCTCTGCTGGCTCACAGGTATTAAAAAATTGGCCTGGTCAGCCTCAGCGAAAAAACAAACAGGCAGAAACCCCTCAGTGGCTGCAGGTTCAGCTAATAAACTGTCGGTTCCAGTTCCATGGGCACATTTCGGCGGTGTCTCCTGGTGAGGGGTTTGATTTCACAGTCCCTGCTCCCTGCTTGGGCCTCCTGGCCCCAGGGGACAGTGGCGGCTCCTTAGTGGCCCCGGCCCCCCACCTGGGGCCTGGCTGTGGTGGACTCCTGCGAACACCCTGGCTCTCAGGGAAAAACGAAAGAATCCCAGAGAATGGGGCCAAAAGGGGCCTGGAGAAGCCTGGCTCCGTGTGAATCGAGGCCCCACGAGGGGCAGGCAGGGACTCCTCCTAGGCCTTGCCTTCTGGGCCATGGTGTTCATATCGACCTCAGCCCTCTAGGCAGGTGGAGGCTAGACGGCGGGCTCTCGCTGAGGCTAGGTGGGAAGAGGCCTCTGGGGCGGGGCCCGGCTGGGAACAGAGGTTGCTGGCTTCTCGCCAACTACAAATAATTGCCCACCACAAGCAGCCAGTGGGAGGCTTTGGCTTTGGCTTGGCCGGGCCTCCTAGGCCAGTATGGGAGGAGGAAGAACGTCACCTTGGCCCCACAGCCCCGGGTATTCTAACCGTCACGTCCATCTTGGTGCATGCTCTCCTCCAGCACGCACGCCCAGGGCCCGTGCAGGCAGGCGTGCTGGGGCACACGGCTGGGAGAGGGCTCCAAGGGGACGCTGGCAGCAGATGGCAGCTCGGGGTCCAGGAAGTGGAGAGGGAGAGAGCAGCGCTGACCTGAATGTCCCTGGCTTCAGGCCACCAGGAAAGCCCAGCCTTGGTCTCCAGCTATTCACTTGAGCAGCTTAACCTGGGCCTGATGGAGCCTTCCTGCCTCTTATCAGCTGCCAGCCCTCTGAGGTCAATGTGGAGCCACTGGTAAACCAAGGCCGCTCCTGGAATAACTACCCCTGCCAGGCCTGGCTGGTTAACCAGTTCTCCTCGGCTCCCTCTGCTTAACCAGCTCCTGCAGGCCACCCGAGAAGCAGCCACCCTGGGGCCCCTGTGCAGATGGGATGGTTCCTGCAGTCCCTCCCAACGGGAGAAGCTGCTGTTCTCCCAGGCAGCCCAGTCCTCCCAACTGGCCAGTCGACCTACATCTCTCCTGCTGCTATTTTAGCAGCTGCCCTCTCGTTGTGCCCTTGAAGGAGGAGGAAAGCTGCTGCCGGTCCTTCCTCGCTGGCCGCTCCCTGTGTAGGGGCCACAGGCTTGGCAGGAGAACAGGGATGCTCATTTTCAGGACCAGCTCTGGGCAGAACGCTTGACGTCAGCCAAGTACCTCCGAGAGCTGGGCTCATGACCCCACTTCACCTTAGACCAAGGATCTGAGGCTCAGAACCTAGGACCCACACCAGGGTCCCCCAGCTGGTGGGCCACGGGTCTGGAGGGCCTGACTCCATCTTTCTCCCTCACTCCACGGCATCTAGCTCAATCACGGGCACAGGAGGAAGGCAGAAGAAGGGAAAGTTGCCGCGGAACCTGGGCCTACCAGCTGAGTTCTGGAAGTGGACCCTAAGAAGTCCAGCTGCTCTCCATATCTGCCTGTCCAGAATCCGCCCACCACACCAGCCAAGCTCCTACCAATCCTCGCCAGGCAGTGAGGAGCTTGAGGGCCACAGGTCTGCCACCCCCAGGCCAGGACTGCTCAGAGTGCTGGCTGCGGTGTAGACAGAGCAAGGGTAAAGGGGAAATGAAGTTCAGAGAGGGAGAACCACTGACCCAGGGTCACACAGCAAGCTGGGGGTGGAAGCAGAACAAATATAACGCTGTGGAGGAGATGGGTTCTACAAATATCCTCAGAAGGATGAAGATGAATGTTGTTCCCTTTTGTTTTCTTCAGTGGGAGTGGGGCGTCCTTGGGGCCAGAACACAATCGTCTTTTCTCCCTGCTTTGCCTTGTGTGAAGGCATCAGGTCTGGTAACTTTATCTGCCCTGTGAACCTGGGACAAAGTGGCCCCGGGCTCAAGGAAGAAGGAAGTCCTGTGCGGGCTGGGAAGAGCTGTGGGGCGTTAGGTGGCCGTGTGAGAGGGGCCCACAGTCTCCTCAGCAGGGAGCGACGTGGCTTTCTCATGAAAACACACACACTCTGCAATCCCTGTGGTGAGAGTCTGTCTTAAGGAAAGGATGGGACAAACACACGGGAAAGACGCAGAGTCCCCTAAACATGCGTCTGTCGGCAGACGACAACGGTGGTCCACATGGAGACGCAGGTATGATGCGGAGAGAAACGAAGCGGCACAGCACATCCTCGATTTTGTTTTAAAAAACTTGCGTGCAGGCACACAGGCTGACGCGCACAGGAACACCAGGCAGACACGCTGCTGCCGCGGTGGCGAGACCCAGGGTGGTGGTTACCACCCTCTTTCTGCTTTTCTGTATCGTCCAGGTGTGCATTTAAATTATCATTACGCGTAGGAAACAACTCACATAATCAGAAAAGTTACTTCTACTGGGGAAACAAATAAATAAAACCAACTGCAGCGAGTCTCAGCATCAGCACCACCCACACTCCGCTGTGCGGCCCTGGGCGCGCCCCGTCCCTCCCTGCGAGCCTCAATTTCCACCTCAGGAAGCCAGGCAACAGGGACCCCGCACCGCCTGTGCCGTGAGACACTGCCTGGAGAGGGCCGTGCTGCGGCCTAACAGGTCGAGAGGGCTAGAAACTGAAGTGGTCTCCAGGGTAACTGGCTCAAAGAGACTTGTGACAACTCAGATGGCCACACGACCACACCCACGGACTCCCAGACACCAGAGAGGCTCTGGGCTATCTGTCCTGCCAAATTCCAAGGGGCAGGTGTGTGGAGGCTGGGAGGGGTCACGGGAACTCTGTGGACCTGGAAGCCCTGTGGCTCTGGTTTGCTGGGTGACCAGTGGGCATTCTGAGGGACCTGATAGTACGCTGGGTTCCACCCCCCCAAAGTGGCCAGCTTGTGGGCACCTGGGCTAGGCCCTGCTAGGGACACAGAGGTCCGTTCAGGTATAGTGGATGGGGAGCTCCGAGTCGGGGCCCCCTCAGAGCCACTCTGGCTGAGGGGCCACTCCTGGGGTCTGTGACATACAGCATGCGAGAGGAGCCAGGGTGAGCACCACTGGTGATTAAACACGCTTGAGGGCACGCAGGGGCCAGAGCTGCTCAGGAGGGAGCCAGTGTACCCACCGGAGGGGGCTGGCCAAGACAGGCACCCGGAGTGGAACGGGAGAGAGGCCACAGCTCAGTCCATGTGCCACTCACACTGCTATTCATCGGCATCAGACTGGACAGCCAGACAGGCACCACCCAGTCCTGCCGCGAATGGCCAGGCCACCTGGGGCAAGTGAGCTTTGGCTCTCTCCTGGCCCTGGCTGAGGAGGTCCTATATGAGAAAGCGCCTAGCAGCAAACATGCTCATTAACTCTTATTACATTATTGTTTTAGATGAGTTCTCAGCAATCCCAGGGTGGACAGGCAGGGTCCAGACAGGGGCGGTGGTGCACCTGAAGTCCCCCAAAGCCCTTGTTGTGTGCAGAAGCCTGTGCCCAGCCCTTAGCCTGGGAATGCCTCGTTCCCTGACCCAGCAGAGAAGAGAGCGGGAGGGGGTGGCGGATGGGTGCCACCGCGGGCAGGAGGTGGGAGAACACTGCTCTGACTCAAGTCCTGCCCAGGAACTGAGGACACCAGTTCTAAGGCTGGGTCTCTGTTGACACCTGGAGCCAATTTCCAGCCACCAGGACCTTTGCTTCACTTTGTGAAGCCTGGGGCCAGACAAGCTCCTGAGTTTGCAGGACGAGTGTGGAGAAGCCTGCGGGCAAGGAGGCCTTGCGTGACTGCCAACAAGTCACTCGTGCTCTCCGGGCTTCAGGTGACCCAGCTTACTAGAGGGGGCCTGACTACGGTCCCTAAGGTCACTCAGCCCCTTTCTCTAGCCTCGAGGCCCCCTCGGAACCTTCTCAGAAACTCCTTACATCTGACCAACACCAGCTTCTCACCCTCAAAAGTGAGTGACATTTCCTCGGTCCGTTGACTCATTCACATGCTGTCCCCCACGTGCCGCCTCTAGGCCGGGCCCTGTGCTGGCTCGCAGACACTCCCGAGGCACCAGGCGCTCCCGTGACGGACTGCGACAGTGTGCACAAAGCCGTGGGCATCCAGACACAGGGGAGGCCGGATGATACCAGGAAGAGGAGGAAAGCCTCACTGAGGTGGCAATGAGCCGATTTTGAGGGATGGGTGGGAACCAGGAAGGACAGTCCCAGCAGAGGGTCTCCAGTTTCCCATCCATGCAGCCTGGACAAGTAATCCCCACCTCACAGGCAATGGCCAAGACAGACCTTCAGGAGCGGCGGAGAGTCACACACTGGGGGGCTTTTAGAAAAGGGGGGCTTTACACTGGGGCTCTGCGTGGCCTCCAGAGACAAGATCCCTCCCAACCCTATCCCCCAAGCTGGACATCTGTAGCCCAGGGAGGCACAGCTGGCCCCTGTGGTCACCTTCCCACTTCCTCTCCACCCTCTGGGCCCCAGGCTCTGATCCCAACAGAGCAGACAGAGCACTTGGAGAGGAAGAGCCTCTCTCCAGAGCAGACGGACTTGGGTCAACTTCTGGCTCTACCACTTAAGAGTCATGACATTGGCCAAGTCACTTCTCCTGCCTGAGCCTCAGTTTCATCGTCTTTAAAGTGGGAATAATAATAAAACACCCTCACAGGGTTGTCAGGAGCAAAGCTAACAAACGTGCATTGCCCAGCATTGTGCCAGGCGTGGGGGAAGTAGCCATTCTCTGTCACCAGTCGTTTTATTTTGGAATCCCTCGTGCCGAGCACAAGGTTTGTGGAGCAGACAACGTGGGGAAGGGTCTGAGACTGAGGGAACAACAGGACGTGTTTGGGGGGACCAAGGACTAGGAGGCTAGAGGACAAGCAGTCAGGGAAGGCCACCTAGGGGAGGCGGCATCTGTACCAGGCCTTCAAACACTGAGTGATCTGGGTGTAAGGCACCTGTGGGCAGGACTTATCAGTGCTGCTTAGAACTGGGGCCCCAGGGCCCAGCTATGCAGCCCCCAGAACTCAGCCCCACACCCTCCCCCTGGCCCAGGACTGGCTTCCGGGGGGTGGCCTGGGTGTTATGACTTCTCACCCTGGGGCCAGGAAAGCTCCTACCTGGTTACATCCCTTGTCGGCACAGACAAGTCCACACACTCCTGCTCCACCAGCCCTCTGGGTTCTCCCTCTCTTCGCCCTCTCCCTGGAAGCATGTCTCTGGCTTCACTTGCACTGACATTCCCCAAGGAGGGAAAAGTGTCAAATCAGTCACCCCCAGGCAACTGGGAGAAGGGGGCCAACCAGCCCTGAGGCTTTCTGCACTTAGGATCCTCAGCAGGCGTGAGAAAGCCAAGTCCCAGGAGGGCCTGTGGGAAGGCCCCTGGGGGAGCCTTCAGCAAACACTCCCAAGGCCTACCAGGGCCAGCCCCGGGGGCACAGACCTGGGCCTAAAAGAGAGGGAAACGTGGGGCCTGCTGGGCAGAGCCCTGGGGACTGTGGGACTTCCCCCTTCCCAGGCACAGCCAGGAAGAAAGGAGCACAGGCTTGACGGGCAAAAGCCAGCCTTGGGACCAGCAGAGGCCTGAGGGAAGCCATCCTCTGCCCCTCCTAGGGCCCTGTTTGACCCATTTCTCTCCTCAGTCCCTCCCAGGGCACCTTTCTCCCTTCCCAGGGGGGTTGCCTTGGGGCAACCTCCACTGTGGCTGGACAACCCACTGGTTGAGCCCCATCTGGGCAGCAGGGGGTCTCAGGTACCAGAGACTTCCGTGAAAATCCTCCCTCTAAGAATAGTCATATTCATCGCAATTCATGGAACATCTACTGTCTACCAGACACTTTATTTCATTTAATCCTCACACCATCTCTGGGAGGGACGGACTATTATCACTCCCAAGTCTATGCAGCCAGAGGTGACAGCAGCATAGAAAACCAGGAGTGTCTGATTCAGGGCCCCACTGAGCTGTGATTTCAACACAGGTCACTAAGTCCGTCTCTCAACTCCTATATCTCAGCCTGGAGGGAGAGGGTAGCAAGGAGGGCTTCCTTGAGGAGGTGACACCTGAGCCAAATCTTCTACAATGACAAGAAGAAGGTAGCCAAGCGAGGGAGCAGAAAGAGCATCGCAGACGGACAGAATGGCATGTGCAAAGACCCAGAGGCAAGAAGCAGTAGGAAAGTGAGACAAAAGCTTCCTGTGGTGTCACAGGAAGAGACAGGAATGGGCCACAGGGGAGTGGGCAACAAGAGCCAGCCACAGAGTCTCGGAAGGACGGAGTGGCCCGGCCAGATGAGAAAACTGAGGTTCAGGGAGGAACGGCACTGTCTGCCGACGACTCCATCCAGAAAGGAGGCGGAGCTGGTGTCAGGGCTGTGAGAATGGGCCGTGGCCAGGCGGCACACCGAGGGGCAGACGCAGGCTGCAGCCCGGCTGGGAGCTGTGGCAGAGCTTTAATTATTTACAAGGCTGCTTCCCAGCAGGCCTCAGTGTTCCCGCAGCCTGGCCTTGCCCAGCTAATGAACTCTCAGTCATGGGAGACCTCACGGCAGCCACTCTTTATTAAGCCTGGGATGGAGGGGTGATGGGGGCTGGGAGAACAAGGCAGCCCAAAGAAGCCAGGACAAGGTAGAGGAATCTGAGCACAGAACCAGTCCACCACGTGCCCAGGCCCTCAGCCCATCCACAGAGAGAAACACAGAGTTCTTTCCAGAGTTGAGGGACAGGGGAGGGTTTGATGTTATCTCAGGATGGGAAAACAGGTCCAAGGTCACCAGCTAGTGCTTGAGACAGCATAGGTTCCAGAGCTGGGTGCCTGCATTCACCCCCCAGTGATTTTGCTTAAACATCATATACCCTTGGGCTGGTTACTTAACTCCTCTGCGCTTTTGTAAATGCAGGGAATGCATTTTGGGAATGCAGGTACTTCACAGAGCTGCCCATTTCCTAGAATCGAGAAGCACAAGGTGACACCTGTGGAATCTCAGCATGATGCCTGGTGCACAGCAAGCGTTCATTGTTGTCACTCTGGGAACGAAGGGCTGGCCAGAGACCAGAGCCCCATCCCTGCCCCAGACGCTGAGGAGCAACAGGAAAGTGAGGCCAAGGGACCAGCTGGCCTACGTGACCCAGGTCCACAGCCAGGGACCCACCCAATTTCCCCTGGCTGGGCTACCCTGGGGCTTCCTTGGGCCTGGCCTTCCTCCACTTTGAAGGCCCTTTGAGCTGGAAACTGAAGCCCCATGAGCCTTTCCCCTCCCCATCCTGCCAGTTTTGTCCCATATCTCCAGAGCACCAGGTCCCACCTGCTGCGGCTGAGGATCAGGATTTAGGCCTTAGTTTGAGTGCTGGCCCCAGCTCTGGGGGGTTCTGTGACTTTGGGATAGTCATTTCACCTCTCTGAGCCCCAGTTTCCTCTGCTATAATATGGGGACTATACTACCTATTTTTAAATGGTAAGCCCTGAGGGACAGGTATTATTAGTTACCATCTCTCAAGGCCTGGTCTAGCTGTCTCCTCCAGAAAGCCTTCCTGCGCTAGCTCAACATGCAAGCTCCCTCCCTCCAGCCTCCATCAGCTCTTGGTACCCACAGGCTACATCGTGGCCTCCCTGGGAGCCAGAACTCAGTTTGCCTCACACAGACTTCCCTTACAAATTGCAACCCCCATTTTGCAGGTGGAAAGGTACAGAGGTGGGGCAGCTCTCAGGGAGTCGGAGGGTTGGAATGCCAGAGAAAGGAGTCAGATATAAGGTAGGAAGGCTGCTCAGGGAGAAGCCAACAGCCTTGAAGGGAGGAGAGTTCAAAGCAATGCGGTTTGGGCAGGTGGCCCACAACTGGGGGGAATTCTCCAGATGAGGAAGGAAGGCGTGAAGAAAGATCATTTTCGAACAACTGGCCCAACATAGCCACCCAAAGTCCCCACCCTCTCTCTTCAAGATTTCTCTCTGTGGCTCCCAGAGGCCCCTTTCTAAAGACCGCGGAGGTGTGGACACTCGTCCATTCCCTTCTCTATGCCAGCCCTGTGCGAAGACTCTCTGTGAGTACAGCCTACGATGGGGGAACAGCTGCCCCCATTTGGCAGATCGGGAGGAAACAAGCTCAGAGAAGACGGTGTGTGGAGCTGACACGTGGTCCTCACAACAGAGCCCCCACCCCTCCCACTCCAAGCTGTCAATGTCATTTGTTTTTATTCACTGCCTATGACTCCACCCCATCTCAGAGAAGCGAAAACAGAAACCCAGACTGGCAGTCAGAGCCCCCACAGTCCCAGCTGGGGTCACCCAGCCTCCCCCTGCTTCATACCTTCATCTCCCCCAGAGCTTCACACAGAGATAAAGAGCAACAGGGTCAACATTCGTGGATCACCAGTTTAGGTCCTTCCATGCCACACTCCCCACTACCCCAAACAGTGCCTCTGCGCTGGGAGGGAGGCGGGCATCCTGACCAAGTTCTGTCATTCTTTGCTGTGTGACCTTGGGCAAATCACCCAACTTTTCTGAGCCAGAACCCTTATCTACAAACAGGATGATGAGAAAAATGCTCTTCACAGCCACTCTCGAAAGACAGCTATTATAAAGAATCAGGGAGATAAGTTAAAACTAGCCCAGAAATGCAATTTTTATTTCCCTGCCACATCCTCAGCACTCCTGCTATAAGGGAATCACCAGAACAACTCCCTGTGATGAGACTCAGTCTCATTTATATTATACCTCAGCTCAGCCATATTCGTAACTTCAATAGCACTGGCGAATGGTCATCATGATTAGGCTCAGAACCCAGGAGTCAGATGCTTAAATTCAAGCTTCTACTTAGCAACTCAATAGCTGTGGGGCAAGTAACTTCATCTCTCAGGGCCTCAGCTGGTTTAGTCTGTAGAGCAGTAGTATAGTAGTACCCCAAAGATGAAGGGAGTTTATATAAATACAACCACAGTAGTGGACACCTAGCTAACAACAGCCCATGCTAGTCTCATTACTTCCGATGATGTTAGTAGAACTGGTCCTCTAAACCAAAGCAGGAATCGTTAGCCCAAGTGGTCAGGTGAGGAAACAGGGAATAGGAAAAGATGTGCCCAGTCACAGAGCCGACTCTGAGAAAGTGAACTCGGAGGCTGACTGGCAATCCCAGTTTAAAAAACAAAACAGCCCTGGCTGGTGTGGCTCAGTGGATTGGGCTCGGGCCTGAGAAGCAAAGGGTCGCCAGTTCAATTCCCAGTCAGGGCACATGCCTGGGTTGTGGGCCAGGTCCCCAGTGCCAGGCACGCGAGAGGCAACCACACATGGATGTCTCTCTCCCTCTTTCTCCCTCCCTTCCCCCTGTCTAAAAAATAAGTAAAATCTTAAATATAAAATAAAATAGTTTGAAAATAAAAATAAATAAAAAACAAAACAGAAAAACTTGACTCAAGTCAGTGCCATTCCAGGTGTTCCTCTACCCCACCCCCACACCTGCCACTGTGTGAAGCTATGGGTCTGACTTTCTCATTACACCCCTCCAGCAGCAGACCCTGTTCTCCCTGGCTTGGGGTGGGCCTGTCCTCCAAGTGCCCCAGTGCCTGCACACAGCAGGCACCCCAAAACAAACGGAGAATGAATGAGCGTCTGAATCTATGTTTCTAAAAGTCCTGCTTTTCTGTTCCTGGAACTACACTCCACCGTGGCAACTGTCTGCTAACTCACTTCCGGTCCCACAGACATCGGAGGCCGCGCGCACCCCACTAAGTACTTCCAAAGCAGTCGCTCCAGGATGTAAAACACCACACTCAGAAAAGACTGCCTGCAACCAACACACTGCCAGGGGATCACACGCTGCCTTGGTCAGTGTGATCCTCGGTCAGGACACGGGATCCTCGGTCAGTTTCAGGAAACGAACTCCTCCTCCTGGTTCCCTCCTTCCTGGTCTGCCCCAGGACTCACGCCCCAGTGGGTCTGGCTGGAGATCGAGGTCGGCTAACCAGGGTGGCACAAAAAGACTTCACCGTGACTAGGCAGAAAAACTCCCGGCGTCAGTTCCCGCGCCCCGCCAGCACCTACTACCGGCAGGATGCGCGCAGGGGTGTGGCCGGGGTGGGACCAGGGCAAGGCCCCTGTGCCCACTGCGCCCGAAAACTGCACAGGCGCCCGCACCGGGATTGGTCGCTCCGGCCACGGGGGCCGATGGGGTGGTCCTGGTCCAGCCAATCAGGGGCCCCGGGGAGCCCATTCATTCACAAAAAAAAAAAAAAAAAAACCACAAAAAAACCCAAACCCCGAGCAGAAAAAGTAGTGCAGCGAGGTGAGTGGAACTTTGTTATCCCCGCGCATTTAGTGTAGCATAGGCTGCAGTCCGGGAGGGCTGGATCACAGGAAACTAGACCAGTGCAGGAACAGTCGCGCCCCCATCCACAGTTCCCGCCCAGCAACCGGGTGAGGTGAGCCCTCCTCCTGCGCCACAACGCCCCGGGCTTAGTGCCCGGACCCATTAGGACGCGCAAGCAGTCCAGCTCCCACTTTAATGCTAAGAGCCACCCACTCTCGATGGAGACGGCGTCCGGAAGGCTTCGGGGGTCTGGGTGAGGTCCACGCAGGTGGCCCGGCAGTAGATGCCGCCACGTGCGCGCTAAGCATGGCGCCTCCTACCGTTCCCTCCCTCCCCCGCTGGCCACTTACGGCAGTCGTTCTCGTCGCTGTTGTCCAAGCAGTCATCGTCCTCATCGCATCTCCACACAGAGGGGATGCAGCGCTTGTTCTGGCACCGGAACTGGTTCTCTTCGCATTCCTTGACCAGCCCTGTGCGGGGGGGGAGGGGGGAAGGGGGCGTTAGCCGGATCCGCAGACCAAGCAGTCCTGGCAGCGGGCAGGGGTCTCCTAAGGTAAAGGAAAAGGGGTGATGCAGCGACCCCGGGGACATCGAGCACCCTTGATCCGATGGAGGGGAGGACGGTTCCTGGGATGGAGGGCAGTTCCGTGGCACGATAAGGCCAGGCACACACAGTCGGTGTCACACGACTTAGTGGCATATCCCCCATTCAGTCACACTCCCCCGCACACTCGGCCCATAGTCAGAAATCCACGCAAACACAGCCCCAGGAGAGCCCCGTGATACATGGAGCCCCGAAATACGCCGTGACACAAGCACTCTCTGGGCGTTGCGGGCACATCCCTCCTCTTGCACGCAGCCTCTCTGTCTCGGCAGCGCTAAGGGGGTCCCCGGAAACGCATTGTCAGGCGGGGAAGTCGCCTGGCTCTCCTCGCCGCCGCCACGGAGCGCGCGCGTGTCAACGACCAGAATTACACAGCCCATCTGAAACCATCAATGACCACCCCTCCACCCCAGCAAAGTTCCCGACCCGCCCGGCCCCACCGCCCCCATCCCCCAAAAGCAGGAGCAGGAGAGCAGAGCCCACAACACAGGGAGCCGCGGGGGCTGGGGGGGGGGGCGGAGATGAAAGGATAGATGGGTCCGAAGGTACCTATCCCACCGGGTGCCTCTGCCAGCACCCGGCTGGGGGTGGGGGGCAGTGCAATCCAACCCTTGGCCTCCGGGCCGCGCTTTGTTGGCGGCTACGGCGGCGCGTAGCCCAGCCGGGGACCGGCTGCACGCACCTTGGCTATCGTGCAGTGGATCCGCTGCCGCCGCAAGATGCTGAGGTCGGAGCAGCAGCAGCAGCAGCAGCAGCGCCAGCGGCCGGAGCGCGCCCCGCTCGGGGCGGCCCATGGCGGGCCCCGGGCTCCGGCCGCCGCGCCCTGCGCACTCTGTGTGGCTGCCGCCGCCGCCGCCGCCGCGCGTCAGCCCGCGGAGTCCTTGCTGCGGCTCCGGGGCTGCCGCTGCCCCCGCCGCCGCCGCCGCCGCCGCCGCCGCCCGCCCCGGCTCCTCCGCTGCATTTCAAGCAGGTTCCGTGACGCTCGGCGGCGGGGCGGGCTCAGGCTGGGCGCGCGGCCCCGGCCCTGGGCTGCGGCCGTCGGCGCGCGCCCCCTCCCGCTGCTGCCTCCGCCCCAGGCTCCTTTCTTGCTGCCACCTCTCCTCCTCCCTCCCGTCCCTGGTCAAGTCCTCTCTCAGCAGACTCTCGTGACCCTAATCCGGCCGTGGTGCTGGGCGCTGCAGACTCTAGGTGAGCCAGGCGAGGCAGCACAGGCTTCCTGGAGGAGGTGACAGACTGTGATGGGAGGCTGAGGGAAGCCTAGGAGTGGACCCAGGAGGAAGGGGAATGATGTTCCTGGGTGCACGGGTCTGTGCAGTGTGCACACGGGTCTGAGGTGGTGGTGAATAGGAGTTTGGGTACCAGGATGTACAGGATCAGGAAGAAGGTAGGGGAGCGGGACTGGATCTCTGCAGCCCCCATTGGCTCCAACCGGATATTAGACATTCATGTAGCTGGTTAATGTGTCCATATACATCTGTGTATGCCACACATGTGACCGTGGACAAAGATGTGGGGCAGTGGCTTGGGCCTGACGCACAGACTTTATTCGCTCATCTTCACTCTACATTCTCCAGGGGGTGGGACAGAAGGCGGACAATCAGAAGGGACAACACCATCCTTGCTGTGATGGAGAAGGGCAGAGACTGTGGGGCCCCACAGAAGGGATGTGTCATTTCTTCCCATGGGGGATGCACGCCCAGGGCCTCTGCCACTGCTGCTGGCCTCTGCATGAATGAGAAGGCCCCTTCTCTGGAAAGTCACAGCCCACCACACCCTGCCAGAGTGCAGAGAGCAGACCCAGGGCTAGAGTTTTGGTGACTGCTGGTTAGCGAGGCCCAACCCACGTAACCTTCTTTGGACAATGAGGTTTGAGGGCACTGGCCACTAGAAGAGAGACTCACAGGTGCCAAAGCCCACTGTAGGCCCACCATCCCCTCCCCTCTTACTCTCTTATTTTCATTGCAGAGGGGCAGAATAAGGGGCTTCAGGAACTGTTAGTCCCAGGCTTGGAAGCCACTGTTTCATCAGCAGGCTTTTGAGCCCTATTATTGATACTGCCCGTAACGGGTAGCCCCTTGGCAATGGCCGTGGCCACCCCGTGGAGAGCCCAGCAGGCACTCCTGCCATTGACCCTTCTACCCTTACTCATACAGTCATACAATAAACACATTGCAGCCATACTCTGTGCCAGCCCTACTCGGTGCCAGCCCTGTCTTGGGCCTAGAAGTGGTGCCAAGGCATGGTAGCAGCCCCCGTAAGGTCCCTGACTGGTGGAAGATTGACTGTCAACAGACATACAATGAAATACAGGCTTACTTTCAACAAAAACTTATGCAACACCTACTGTATGGCAGACGTTGTCTGAGGCCTGAGACAAAGTGTAGAAATAGATGAGGTCTTTCCTTGTTCTCCTGTAGCTGACACTTTAGTTGGGAGAAGCAGACATGAAAGCAAGAAAACAAACAAAAAATTCAAATGAACATAACTGCTATGGAAAAAATAAATCATGGTTATGTGCCAGTGATGGCAGGTAAATTTAGAGAGGTGATCAGGGAAGGCCTCTCTGAGGAGGTGACATTTCACTGAATGACAAGAAGGAGCCTGTCGTAGATGGAATGTTTGTGTCCTCCCAAAATGTATACGGTGGAACCTAATTCTCAGTGTGAGGGTATTTGGAGGTGGGGCCTGTGGGAGGAAACTAGGACGTGAATGGGATTAGTGCTTTTGTAAGTGAGACCCCAGAGAGATCCCTGGCCCCTTCCACGTGAGGGCGCAGTGAGAAGGCTTCCTCCAAACAAGGAAGTGGGCTCTCGCTGGACGCCAAATCTGCAGGCACCTTCCTCTTGGACTTTCTAGCCTCCAGACCTATGAGAATTATAATAAATTTCTATTGTTCATAAGCCATCCAAACAGACCAAGACAGCTCCCATCAGGTGAAAATCAGGTGGAAAGGCATTCCTGTCAGAGGGAACAGCAGTGCAGAGGCCTTGAGGTGAGCTGGAGCCTGGTAATGGGAGAGGGTGGTGACCAGGTGGGGTCAGCGGAGCCGGCAAGGCCCCGATCACCCGAGGGCTGTACAGGCCACAGTGAAGTCTGGATTTTCTTCTAAGCACAGTGATGCCTGTGGTGACAGCTCAATGCCCAGGACTGTGGAGCCCAGGCCGGAGCCCCTCCTGCGGACCAGATTGACCTCCCCAGCTCAGCCCCTCCCTTTTCACTCAGTGGTCTTAGGAAAGTTAGCCCCCATCTCTGAACCTCAATTTCCCATCTGCGAAATGGGGGAGTTGGGGTGTCTGCAAAGTTCATTCTAGTTTTAAGAGAATTATGTCAACTGAAGTTCAGAGGCAGCAAGACAGAGAGACTGAGAGCATGGGCTCTGTGTTAGATGGCCTGGGTGTGAGTCTGTTCCTCCCCTTCCTCGCTCTGTCACCTTGGGCAACTCGCTTAACCGCAGCAGCTCAGGTTCTCCCCCTCTAAAGTGGGAATGGCGGCAATATTCACCTCACAGGGTTTTGTGAACATTATATTGTTACATGAGATTATGTATGCACAGCATGCTGTATACAGTAGGTGCACAGTAACTGTTATATTGCTATTATTCAAACAAAGCCCCGTTCAAAAACACCCTGATGACTTCTCAACATTCAAAGAACATAGATCGAGCCCAGGCATTCCTTGACCTCCTGCCTAAAGGGGTCTTGTCGCACATACGTCCAGTTGCCAGAATGGGCAACTTCTTGTCCCCTGGGCAGAGGTTCTCTGGGCTCCACTCAGCCCCCACTCAATCTGGGCCACATTTTTCTCTCCCTAGTCAGTCTTGAGCTGAGGTCAGGAACCAGCTCTCCCGAATTTCTGGGTCTCTGGCACAGGCCACATGTTACCAAGGTGTGTTCCCACTTTTACTGAAGGTTTCTGTGCCCCCAGGAGGATTATGTCTTATCATCTTTAGATTCAGAGGACAAATACAAGGCTGGACATACAACACGTATTAGATCAACGATGTTTAAATACTTGAAAAACAATAGTGAATACTCACTGTACGCTTGCTGGCGGTCAGGCACTACCTAAGGGCTTTACGTGCGTCATCCCGCTCAGTCCCTACCACAGCCCCATGAGCAGGGGTCATGTTCTCCGCGTTTCACAAATAGCTCACTGAGGAGTGGGGAGGTCACACGGCCAGTAAATGGCAGAGCCAGCATTCAAACCTACATGGCAGAAATGGGAATTTCTAAGGGTGCATAAGTTGTTTAATTCCAGTGAGGGGCAAACCAAGAAGCCCAGCCCGTGGCGCACACCAGACACCAAACGGACCCTGAGGTCCATGTTCAGCTTCTGCTTCCGCAGGGGACGTCTTGTCCGCACCTGTCCTCTCTCTCCCTCCTGGGCTAACACCAGCATACGGGCCTTGCCCATTCCTGGGTTTCCAAAGGAAACCCTCACCCAACCCAAGTACAATGAATTCCCCATGAAACAGGAACAGGTGACATTCTACCTGTTGTCAGCATGACACCTGCCCCACCTAAGCCTCCACATCCTGCCCCAGAGCCACCAGAGGCCCCGTAGCCCACCCCATGCACACCCTGCTCCCTTGTCCTGTCCCCGGAGGATGGAAGCTTCAGGCCTCTGCCAGACTGCCCTCTGCCTAGAACACTCTTGCACTGGCTGACTTCTAGTCATTCTTCGGGCCCCAGTTCAAAGGTCCCTGCCTCTGGGAGGACTTGCAGCCTCCTGAGAGGTCGTGCCCCTTCCCCTGGGCTCCCGCAACACTGTATCCCAATCTCTTTAACCACACAGAGGTATGGCCGCAGAACCCCCCATCCAATGGGGTGCCCCTCAAGCCAGAAACTGGGTCATCCTGATTCTTGTCTTGTCCCCAGTGATGACTTGTTAAAGGGAAGTGTGACCATATGAATTCTCACCAAGGCCAGGGCCAGGGCCAGGGCCAGGGCCGTAGGGGCTTCCGTATACACCTCCCCCAGCCTACCCTTTCCGACCTTGTGCTAGGCGAGCAGCACAGATTAACAAGACCCCGTCACAGCCCTTCAGATCGCTGGTTTGAGGACACACTGTGACAACACAGTGTGATAAGAGCCCCAGAGGGCGGGCTGCTCAGAGGCAGCAGAGCCCCACCCCCAGGTACCCAAGGGTATGTCACATGCCCAGGCAGGGTCAGAGACTGAGGTCCTGAGCCAATCACGGCTGAGCTTCAAGGGCAGTAGAGCTCTCCCACTGTTCACTACTTTCACTTTGCAGAAGTCTAGCCCAAGTCCTTCATGCTGTACTCTGAACCAGCTGCCAATTTCTCTTTGTCACTGTCTCTCTGTATGTCTCACCCTCCCACTCTCTCCTCCTCGTCTTCTTTGCTGTGAGAGAAGAATTCTAATTCATTACATAAACTTTATACAGACCAAAACTGCTGGGATTTTAGTTACTTGTAACTGTGTGACTTGAGACAAGTCATTTGAACGCTCCGGGCCTCAATTTCCTCATCTATAAAACATGGATGACAACATTATTTAATAACTTCACTCTTTAAAACAACAGTGAATATTTATCATCTCTCACAGTGTCTGTGGGTCAGGAATTTGGGAGCAACTTAGTTGGGTCACAACACTGACTGGGCTGTAAACTTCTGAAGGTTTAACGGGGGCTGGAGGCAGGGGTTGGCTCGCTCACATGGCTGGCGTGTTGGCTGTTGGCAGGAGGACAACTCGGTTTTTCAGCTCCGTAGGACTTCCTGAATGTCCCCACAACATGGCAGCCAGCTTCCCCTACAGTGACTGATGGGGCAGGGAGAGAGGTGGAAGTGACAATGTCTTTTACAACTAGGAGTCACTCCATCATTTCTGCAATGCCCTACTGGTTACATAGGTCCGCCCTGTTCCATGTGGAGAGGGACTGTACAGGGGTATGACAGCCAGGAGGCAGAAACCACCATGGTTGCCTCAGCGCCCGGCTGCCGTCCTGTCTCAGAGGGTCAGTGAGAGTGAGATGCATTACTGCATATGAAGTGCTCAGGAGCGCTGTCTGTGCGTAGCACACCCTGTGTGAGTGTTTACTTAGTGTGTCAGGATTGTTTTTTCTGCTACACAGTAAGCACTCCGTAAGGATTGTCTGTAATTATCATGAACATTATTGCTGTTGGCCACAGAGCCCCCTCATCATGCAGAGGGAGACCCCCAGGAACTGAGAGGGTGAAGGTGTTTCAGGGTTTCAGAGCCGACCAGAGGCAGAGCAGGACAAAGCGGCCTTGGATTCCTGCCCGCCGGCCATGTGCTCTCAGCAGAGCTGGGTCACATCTGCCCCCTTCACTGCCTCACTACAGGACACTGGGCAGGTGTCTTCCCCCCTCTGGGCTCGGGGTGCCTGTCCCTAATATGAGGGGCTGGACTAAGTCAGTATCTGCCCTTGAAACTGACATACTGTTTTCTTTTCTTTTCTTTTTTTTTAATATTTTATTGATTATGCTATTACATTTGTCCCATTTCCCCCCTTCTCCCCCTCCACCCTGTACCCCCCTCCCACCCACATTTCCCCCTTTAGTTCATGTCCATGTGTCATACTTATGAGTTCTTTAGTTTCTACATTTCCCGTACTTTTCTTGCCCTCCCCCTATCTATTTTCAACCTACATTCTATGCTACTTATTCTCTATACCTTTTCCCCCTCTCTTCTCCTCCCACCCCCCTGCTGCTAACCCTCCATGTGCCCTCCATTTCTGTGGTTCTGTTCCTGTTCTAATTGTTTACTTAGTTTCTTTTGGTTTTGCTTTAGGTGTGGTTGTTGATATTTGTGAGTTTGCCGTCCTTTTACTATACATGTCTTTTCTTAATCTTCTTTTCTTAAATAAGTCCCTTTAGCATTTCATAAAATAAGGGCTTGGTGATGATGAACTCCTTTAACTTGACCTTATCTGAGAAGCACTTTATCTGCCCTTCCATTCTAAATGAGAGCTTTGCTGGATAGAGCAATCTGGGATGTAGGTCCTTGTCTTTCATGACTTGGAATATTTCTTTCCAGCCCCTTCTTGCCTGTAAGGTCTCTTTGGAGAAATCAGCTGACAGTCTGATGGGAACTCCTTTGTAGGTGACTGTCCCCTTACCTCTTGCTGCTTCTAGGATTCTCTCCTTCGTTTTTACCTTGGCTAATGTAATTATGATGTGCCTTGGTGTGTTTCTTCTTGGGTCCAACTTCTTTGGGGCTCTCTGAGCTTCTTGGATTTCTTGGAAGACTGTTCCCTTTGCCAGATTGGGGAAGTTCTCCTTTATTATTTGTTCAAATATGTGCTCAATCTGTTGCTTTTCCCCTTCCGATTCTGGTACCCCTATAATTCGGATATTGGGACGTTTAAAGGTGTCTTGGATGCTCTTAATCTTTTCCTCAATTTTTTGAATTCTTATTTCATCATGCTTTCCTGCTTGGTTGATTCTATCTTCCTTCTGGTCCACTGTATTGTTTTGAGACTCATATTCCTTCCTTTCACTATTGGCTCTCCTCCGCGTGTCTTCCTGCATCTGTTTTATGGTAATCTGCATTCTTTCATCTAGATTTCGTCCAAAATCCACCAGTTCCATGAGCTTTCTGATCACCAGTGTTTTGAACTGCGCATCTGATAGATTGGCTAATTCTTGGTCGCTCAAAAGGATGAGTCCTGGGGGACTGATCTGCTCTGTTGAAAACATGGTTTTTTTTCCCCCTGTCTCTCCTTTCTTTTTTTTCCCCGGTCTGGTTGCTCTTGTTACGGTGGGGGGCGGAGCCTTAGGTGCTCACCGGGGCTGGGCGCCCCAGTCGCTAGATTGTGACGTTATAAGTGGGGGCGGGAGAAAACAATGGCGGTAGTTCCGTTCCCCTGGACTCAGACCCTTGTCTGGGCTTCTGGGCCGTGAGTTCTGCCCTGGTCCACAATCGCTACCCCTCTGGGTCTGCCAGCCGCAGCTTGCGTACTCAGGGATCACCGCTGCCTTCTTGCGCGCCGGATGGCTTTTGCGCCGATTTCGCACCAAACCTTCCCCCGACCTCTGCGCGCTGCCGACCCGAGCCAGCCCCGCGCCCGCCTGGCTTATCTTCTCCTACCAGTCCGGATGAATGCGTCTACTTCAACTTCTTGGCTGCCCGACTTCCATTCAGATAAATCTTCTGCCGGATCTGGGTGTTATTCTGATAGTAAATTATTGTTGTAAATTATTGGTTTTCTAATCTTGGTTGTACGAGGAGGTACGGTGCGTCCACCTATTCCTCCATCTTGCCGGGACATACTGTTTTCTTATCCCCATTTCTACTTACCTCCTCTACCGTCATCCTAATATTTTCCTTTAAACCCTTTTACTTAATAAACTTAGCTGTATCCTAAGCAATAATCTCCATGAAATCATGTTTGATATGCTAATTATATTCTTCCAATACACATTAAAATAAATGTGTGCTTATTCAAATAAATAATGTTCCTCTGTCCATCCAGATGTGTCTCGCTTCTCTCAGGGTCTCCAGCTGTGTGTCTCCTGTTTAATCTGGGGGAAAGGATGGGGGCAGGAGCCCTGACCCCCCTGCCCACGGTGACAAGTCCCTCCAGGTGACATGGAGGCCACCAGGCCTGGGGTGCCCACCGCCTGAGTCCCAGGGCCTTCAAGGGGAGGCTCAGCAATTTTCCATTTGCTTTTGTTTTGGTTTTGCTTTTATTTTACATTTTCTTATCAAAGCTTTACTTTGTGTAGTTTAAAAAATCAAATAGTTCTGCAAGGCTGGTTGTGGAAAACTTGAGTCCTTCATTCCCCACCTCCATTCCCTTCTCCTCAGAGGCAAACACTTAACAACCCTTTCAGCTGATTCTTTCGGGGTTCCCCTCCTTGTCATTAAACAACACACTCCCAGTTCTTGCTCTTCTGTGTTCAGGCGCTATCTTTTGAGCTCTCTCACACACCCCAGCACCCCCAAATGCACACACGTACAGACACCCACAAACTCAACTTTCTGTGTGTTAACTGTTGCCCATATTTCCAATATGGTTGCGATTATGTGATTTTAAAAAGTCTTTTTTATTTTTAATGGTGGTGAAATACGCATAACATAAAAATTACCATCTTAATCATTTTTAAGTGTGTGGATCGGTGGCATTAAGTACATCACACTGTTGTACTCCCTTCACCACTATCCATCCACCGAACTCCTTTCGTCTTATAAAGCTGAAATCATACCCATTAAGCAGTAACTCCCATTCTCCTCCCTCCCCACACCCTGGCAGCCACATTCTACTTTCTGCCTCTGAATTTGACTAGTCCAGGTACCTTATGTAAGTGGAATTATATAGTATTTACCCTATTGTAACTGGCTCACTCACTTAACATAATGTCTTCAATGTTCACTCACATGGTAGCACATGGCAGAATTCCTTCCTCCTTAAGGGTGAAGGTTTTTCCACCAAATGTACATCCACATGCTGTTTACCCCTCACCCATCAGTGGGCACTGGGGTTGCTTCCATCTCTTGGCTGTTGTGAATAATGTTGCTATGAATACGAATGTAGAACAATCTCTTCTAGTCCCTACTCTCAGTTCTTTTGGGTATATATCCAATCATTAGGTGCAATTGCTAGGTGAAGTGCAATTGTTAGGTCACATGGTAATTCTATTTTTAATATTTTGAGAAAGGGCCATAGTATTTTCCATAGTAATTGCACCATTTTACATCACCACTAACAGGGCACAAGGGTTCCATATTCTCCACATTCTTGCCAACACTTGTTATTTTCTGTTCTGTAACATTTTTGATTGAAGCTATTATAATGGGTATGAGGTTGTATCTCATTGTAGTTTTGATTTGCATTTCCTTGATTCGTGACGTTGAGCATCATTTCATGTGCTTCTTGGCCATTGTATATCTTCTTCGGAGAAATATTTGTTTAGGTCCTTTGCCCATTTTTTAATTGAGTTGTTTTGGATTTTTGTTGTTGTTGAGTTATAGGAATTCTTTATAGATTCTGGTTATTAACCTTTTATCATATATATGATTTGAAAATATTCTTTCCCATTCTGTAGGTAGCCATTCACTCTGTTGATTGTGTTCTTTGATATGCAGTTTTTATTTTTGATGTAGACCATTTTATCTGTTTTTCTTTTGTTGTCTGTACTTTGGTGTCATATCTTGAAAGGACTTTTTTAAAGTATACTTTATTGATAATGCTATTACAGTTGTCCCAATTTTTCTACCTTTGCCCTTCCCCCGTCCAGTACCCTTCTGCCCTCCAACAATCCCCCCACCTTAGTTCATGTCCATGGGTTGTGCGTGCATGTAAGTTCTTGGCTTCTTCATTTCCTATACTGTTCTTAACACACTCCTGTCTATTTTGTACCTACCAATTACTTTTCTTAATCTCTGTATCTTTTGCCCCATTTCCCCCCTTCCCCCTCCCAGCAATAACCCTCCAAATGATCTCCATGTCTATGATTCTGTTCCTGTTCTAGTTATTTGCTTCATTTGTTTTTGTTTTTTTAGATGCAGTTATTGATAGTTGTGAGTTTGTTGTATTTTAATGTTCATAGTTTTGATCTTCTTCTTTTTCTTAAATAAGTCCCTTTAGCATTTCATGTAATAATGGGTTGGTGATGATAAACTCATTTAGCTTTACATTGTCTGGGAAGCACTTTATCTGCCCTTCCATTCTAAATGATAGCTTTGCTGGATAGAGTCATCTTGGATGTAGGTCCCTGCTTCTCATCACTTTGAATACTTCTTGCCAGTCCTTTCTTGCCTGCAAAGTTTCTTTTGAGAAATCGGCTGACAGTCTTATGGGAACTCCTTTGTAGGTAACTCTCTACTTTTCTCTTGCTGCTTTTAAGATTCTCTGTTTATCTTTAATCTTGGGTAATTTGATGATGACGTGCCTTGGTGTGTTTCTCTTTGGGTCCAACTTGTTTGGGACTCTCTGTGCTTCCTGGATTTGTATGTCTATTCCATTCACCAAATTAGGGAAGCTTTCTTTCATTATTTTTTCAAATAAATTTTCAATTCTTGCTCTCCCTCTTCTTCTGGAACCCCTATAATTGGCTGTTGGTAGTTTTGGAGATGTCCCAGAATCTTCTTATATTCTCCTCAGTCTTTGAATTCTTATTTCTTCATTGTGTTCTGGTTGAATGTTTATTTCTTCCTTATGTTCCAAATTGTTTATTTGAATCCTGGCTTCCTTCCCTTCACTGTTGGTTCCATGTGGATTTTTCTTTACTTCACTTAGTGTAGACTTCATTTCTTCCCTTATGTTTTTTCCATTCTCAGTTATTTCTCTTATCACCAGTGTTTGAACTCTGCATCTGATAAGTTGGCTATCTCTGTTTTGCTTAGTTCTTTTCCTGGGGTTTTGTTCTGTTCTTTCATTTGGGCCATATTTCTTTGTGTCCCCAACTTGGTAGCCTCCCTGTGTTTGTTTCTATGTATTAGGTAGAGCTGTTTTGACTCCCTGTTTTATTGTACCAGTTAAGTTGTAAGGGACAGAGCCTTAGGTGTTCACCAGGATGGGGCAAGCTGCTTTACCTCTTTGTGGTGCTGTGGTGGGGAGGGGTCAGAGAGGGGACAATGCCACTGCCTGGCCTTTGAAGGCTTGCCTGGCACTTGCACCATTTCCAGTCACTTCACCCACTTCCTGTATGCAACAGGTGCCCTCCTAGCTGCTGCCTTGGTGGTGGTTCCTAGAGGGGGTGGGTTTGTGTATGTTGTAGGACTGTGAGGGCCCTTTAAATGGACTCTCCTAAGAAACTGGCAGTTTCTTCCACTGCCCCAAACCCCACTGGTTTTTTTCAGCCAAAAGTTATGAGACTTTATCTTCTTGGCACTGGAACCCTGAGCTGAGCAGTCTGGCCTGGGGCTGGGACCACTTGCTCCTAAGGTATCCTTCCCGATTTTCATCCACCACATGTGAATGCAGGACTTCCTGTTCTGCTGCCACCACCTCCTCTCTGTGCTGCACCACGTCCTCTCTGCCTGGCTCCCTGGCTCCACCCCTCCTACCCATCTGGATGAATGTGGCTTCTTTAAATCTTTGGTTGTCAGACTTCCACACAATTCGATCTTCTGGCAGTTCTGGGTGTTTTTTGTTTTGAGGTTAGTTGTGATTCTTCTTGTGGTTGTGCAAGGAGCAAAGTGTGTCTATCTATGCCTCCATCTTGACCAGAATTCTTGAAAGGATTTTTATGTGATCAGAGAAAAATAAATGCTATTCACAGTATGCTGTGTTTAATATTGTTTGTGCATGACTTTATGCTTTTCCTGGAATTGATTTTTTGTTATATATTTTGCTTAGGTTTCTTTATATTTATCCCTTGTTTTCAAACTCTTTCATTTGAGTATATCTTCTCTTAATATAAACACTCATATTAAGTATTCTATTGGTTCCCTTGTCTAGAACTCCCTGCTGGTTTCTGACTGCTCCATCCTGGCCTGGTTGACAGCAAGGCCAGCTGCCCAGCTCTCATTGTGGGCTCTCCCTTTACCATCATCTGCAAGCTTCTCTGTACTTTTCTTCTTTGTTGAATATTTTGCTTCCTAGATCCCATGTTTTCCTTTCTATACTCACTATCTTGTTTGGGGGGACATCCACCATAGCTTTCTAAAAGTAGATATGTGAGGTAAATTTTGGGGGACCTTGCATTTCTAAAAGTGCTTCATATTTAATTGATATTTTTCCTAGGTATAGAATTCTAAGTTGGAAATATTTTTTTCTGAATTTTGAAGGCTTGCTCCATTGTTTTCTAGTTTCTGTTGAGATGTCCAGTGCTGTTCTGTTTCCCAGTCTTCTCTAGACACGCTGTCCTTTCTCTCTGGAAGGTTTGGGGCTCCTGTGTCCTGAGTGTATCTTAGAGTAAACCTATTTTCCTTCATTGTGATGGGCAGGCACCGGCTCCTCTGACTCTGACACTCATCTTCAGTTTGGAGAGAATTTTCTAGAATACCACCACTTTGCTTCCATTTGTCCTCAGCTCCATTTCCCCCCTGTTTTTCCCTTTCTGGATCTCCTTAATAATTTCAACACTGACTCTCCTGGATTGGTCTTCTATTTTTTTGTTCCATCTCTTTTTGCTCTCTATTCTGGAAAATTTCTTCAACCCTCTACAGTTTTCTTTTTTCTCTCATCATATTCCCAAGAACTCTGTGTTTGTTTGCTGACTTTTCCTTTTTTATAGTATTTTGTCCTTTATTCGTGGATATAATCTTTTCTCATTTCTTTAAGGATGTAAATAATGTTTTCTCATTGTTTTTGTTCAAGTGCTTATCACCATGCATAATCCCTGCTTCCTGTAAATTCTCCCCCCCCCCCATTGTTGAAAAGATTAGCCACAAATTGGGAAATTCTATTACAGCCCACATAATGAAGAAAGCATTACTACCCAGAATATGTAAAGAACTCTTACAAATCAAGAAGAAGACAACTCTATTAAAATAGCAAAGGATATAAACAAGTATTCCATAGCAGAGGAAATGTGAATGGAAAATAAACCTAAAGAGAAGAGGCTCAACCTCACAGTGACCTAGAAAATGTGCATTAACACCACAATGAGATTCTTCACAGAAAGGCAATCTGACAGTGACAAGTATTGATGAGGATGACAAGCAACAGGAATTCTTCTATGCTCCTAAAGCAGTGGAAATTGTTAGTCACTCTGAAACTTATGATTTCATTACTAAGTATAAATGCTAGAAAAACTCTTGCATAAAAGCACCAGGAGACCTATACAAGTATGTTTATGGTAATGCCATTTATAATGGCAAAAATCCGGAAATGAAGCTAATGTCCTTAGTAGGAAAATGAATTAATAAATTAAGCTCTCTCCATATAATGAAATCCTATATAGCAGTGGAAATGAATCAATACAGCTGCAGCCAACTGTGAGAATGAATCTTAGAAATATAATCCTGAGTGAGAAAAACGCGCTGCAGGAGGCCACATACAATATAATCCAACCTTTATAAGTATCAAAAACAAGCAAAATAAGTAATAGTGTTTAGGTTTTCATACACATGTGATACAAGTTTGCGTTTTTTCTTACTGAGGAAATGATTCACACAAAATCTGAAACAGTGGGTACTGTTGTAGGGAAGGTGGGGAGTGAGATAAGGGAGAAGCCCACAGCGTTAGTCACACTCTCAAGTTTAAGTTGGGTTCAAAGGTGCCTGTTGTTATGCTTCATATCCTGGATGGCTGGCCAGACTTCCAGGGTTCCTGGGACAGTTCTGATTTTTACCTGTTGTCTCAACACAATTATTCATTGCAACCCCTTTCTTTCTCAGAAAGCTCCTGATTTGAATAATAAATTATATTACTTGTCTTTTTATTTCTTATAAAAATACATCTGTTTTGAATGTAATTTATTATTACATAATATATGTTATTTTAAAAAATATCTTCGGAATTTAACTTTTTAAAAAAGATTTTGTTTATTTATTTTTAGAGAGGTGAGAAGGGAGGGTGAAAGAGAGGAAGAGGAACATCAATATGTGGTTGCCTCTCATGTGCCCCGCACTGGGGACCTGGCCCACAACCCAGGCATGTGCCCTGACTGGGAATCAAACAGGTGACCCTTTGGTTCACAGGCCAGCACTCAGTCCACTGAGACATGCCAGCCAGGCATGATATCTCATTTTTAATGCCAGGGCTGTGGCCTAGCTGTGGTCAAATAGGACGTTTGCAGTTTGGCCCTGCCATTCTTCTGCACTAGCCTGGGTATCTCTTCTTGGGGCCGCAGATGAACACCTGGTCATTCTGACCTCCTTATTTCCTAGCCTTCACACCCCATCCTGCCCTAGGTCCCACCCTGCCCTCTTCTCTACCTGTCATTCTGTATGGCACCATCCTCTTGGGGTCCCTGAAACCTTGCCTATAATCCAGACCCATACAGGTTCACTGATGTCCCCTCTACACCAGGCTTTGTGTTGGTAAAACTAGGGATCCGATCTGTGCCCCACTCTTGAGGAGCTGTCAAGGGTCAGGTGCAGACAGAGACCATGACAATCCAGAAGGGCAGAACAGTGACACAGACCAGGCTGTGGCACTGCAGGGGAGAGAACATAGCCCAACCGAGGACCAGGAAAGGCTGCCTGGAGCTGGGTGGGAAAAGAAGGGAGAGTGCCTCAGTCAGAGAGAACAGCACGTAGAGAGCCGCAGGGAGGGAAGGAGCCAGCTGGGCTCAGAGAGAGCTCTCGGTCAGTTCCGTCTAAGCAGAGCACAGCACGCGGTAGCACAGCAGCAGGAAGCAAGACCAAGAAGGGCACCTCCTGAGGGCCTTGAATGCCAAGCCTAGGATCTTGGGCTGTATCCTGAGGGTAGTGAGGAGGCACTAAAGAATTAAAGCAAGGCAAAGATGAAAGTCATATCAAATGAGGTTAAGAAGGAAACTGGGGAGACACACTCCAAGAGACAGAAAGACACAAAGCGGGCTTCTAGCAGAATTTCACTATTCTGCTTAATCTTGGAAGCCCACTCTCCTGCCAGCCTCCCCTCCCCCATCCTGCACCCCTCGCCCCCCACCCACACACCTTCACATACACCACAGATCCCAATAACTCTGCGGCTACCTGTGCAGGAGATGGTGTAGGACTTCCTGGGTTCAAATCCCAGCCTTGCTAGGTGCCCTTCATGTGCAACCTTGGACAAGTGGCTCAGTCCCTCTGTGCCTCAGTTTCCCACTATGAATAAAGGAGATATATAAATATATTTTCTGAGTAAAGGGTATATATAAAATAACCTACCTCACTGAAGATTTATTAAAACACAAAGGGCCTGGAACATAGTAAGTGCTCAGTGAGAGTGAGCCATCATTGTTATTGGGGAAGGCACTACCCCTTCTCCTGCAGGACAGAGGGTATGATGGCTGAGAAGAGCAGGTTTGACTTCGTTGACTATCTTTGTGGCTCAGGACCCGTCACAGGGGAGGATGGGTCCCCACCAGTATTTACACCCTGGAGCTGGACCCCATGCAACAGAGCAGTGACAATAGATATTTGCTCGGTGAATGAATGAATAAATAAATGAATGAATGGTATTTCATGCCTTCCAGGCACCCCACTTGAAGCTTCTCATCTGTACTTGCCTGGGGTAGGTGCCATGGGTAGGAAGCATACAACGATGTAATGACAGTGTATTTCTGAAGCACAGTCTCCCCCCTTTAGAGCTCGCAGCTCTTTGATGTAGGTGAAGCATCGCTGCCTCTTCTTTATAGGCAAGGACACTGAGGCTCAAGAACGTGTGAAGACTGCCCAAGGTCACACAGCCAGGATGTAAGACCAAGCTCAAGACTCCTGGCTCCCACTGCTGTCTGAACGGGGCGCCTCAGCACTGCAGGGCTGGGGGATCTCAAGAGAGGGCATCTGGGATGTGGGATTTCAGTCATAGCGTTCTTTCTTCAATAAAAATCTATGTGAAACCTCATGATATGCAATCCATCAAAGGGGCTATATTAGCTGTGCCAGCCCGGGCGCTGCTGAGGTAACAAATAAACCCTGAAATCCCAGTTGGGTAGCGCGATAAAAGTTTATTTCTCGCTCCCATAAACACAAAATAGGTCAGTGGCTCTCCTGAGCATCTCTCTTCTACATGACAACTCAGGGATTCACGTTCCTTCCATCTCACAGTGCCACTCTGTAGTGTGACTTCAGGACATTGTCACTGTGGGAGGCAAAGAAAAGAGCAGAGTGTCACGCTGGGGATTTTAAAGCTGGCCCTGGGGACAGTTTACGTCGCTTCTGTCCATACCTTCCGAAGACCCCAGTTAACAGCCTTTGTCACTTCTGCAAGTCAGGTGAGAAATGCAGAAGAGATAAGGCTGAGGAGTCTGGATTCACACTGAGTGCTTCTGCTAAAGGTTGGGGGGCAGCCCAGAGCCCCATGGCTGGCAGCATTCTGCCTGAGTGCACCCCCCAAATGGGGAACACAGTTTGAAAATCTCCACTTGAGTCAGTAGCCAGGGAGGCTGAGGTCCAGACAAGGGTGGGATTTTTCACTCCACCAGTCCCAGGACAAGTGCTCCTCGGGGTCCTGGGGAGAGGTGGGGGGAACCTGGGGCCCAGGAGCAGTTTCATCCTTCCTCCAAACCTGAGTCGTGCTGCTCCTGGTGGTCTCACTGAATCCTTAAAGGCAATCAGCCAGGCATCAAGGTTTCTTAGTCTTCAGCTTTCCCTGCCCTAATCTCATAAACCCTTCATGCCCACACCAGCTGTTGTCCAACTGTGCCCAGAATAGCCTGAGATACCCAGCTCCTCTGGGTGAGGGATTTCAGGAGCCCAGGGTCCCACTGGACCAGGCAGGGGCTTGCTGGGCCCGAGGGAGTCTGAAAGCACAAGTGGCGAGAGGGAATCAGGAGCCAGCAATCAGCCCAGTGCCCCTGCTGCCCAGAGCCCTCCACCAGGAGCCGTAGACTCATCATTCATCTGCCCCTCCAGGCGTGAGCTCCTGTGGGAGGTGGGGGGAGACTAGGAGACGCCCTCCCTGCCTCAGGTCCGAGCAGCCAGCCTACTCGGGGGATTGACGAGCACTTGTATGTGTCCCACTGCTGGGGTGTGGCATGTTTCTGCACGATTGCATGTTTGTGTGTGGGCAGGAGCGTAGAAGGCTGACTGTGTCTGCACATGTGAGATTCTGTGCGGGTAGCTGTGCCTCTGTATGCTGGGATGTATGGGGTGTGTGTGAGTGTGTAAACTCACAAATGTTACACACTTGCCTGAGCATAAGCATGCACATGGGTGTCTTGGTTAGGGGGTCATATGTGTGTGCAAGTGCCCTTGTGCAGGAGAGAGTAGTGATATGTACATTGGGGGGATCAAACCATTTTATTGACAGCCTTTGGAGGAGCCCTGAAGGACAATGAGGTCAGACATCCCAGCCCAGCCATGAGCCCCCAGCCTCATAGCCCCCACAGGAAGGGAGCAGGGGCATGTTTCCACCCGGTGGCTCGCTTCTGCGTGGGCTGCTGTGTGTTTAGAGGGGGTTGTGTGTTTGGGCAAAACTCTTAGGGGCACAGGCCAGGGTTGAGACAGACACACACACCATCCCAATAATGTGTGAAGGGGGTGTGGCAGGGGCTGAGACGGCAATGAAGGAAGGTGGGACAAACTGTGCTCTCAGGGAAAAGAGAGCTTTTCCAGGGGGGTGCGGGAGAGACTTCAGGCAGAGGGAATAGTCCCAGCAAAGGCCCAGAAGTTGGAAAAGCATGTTGGAATGATGTTGTAAAAGTATCCTATTTATGGGGACTCAGAGGGGCCAGATATAGGAAGGCAGAAGGCAAGGAGCGTGGCCATGGCCCCCACGGGGCTGCTGTGAGGTCCCAGGCCCGGGCTCAGGGACCTGAGAGGAAGGGAGCCCTGAGTGGGGATACAGCCCCGAGCGGGGATGCAGAACAGGAGGAAAACGCCTGATCCTTCCCCATATCAGCTCTCGGTATCAGCTGGGCATTAGCCCTGCCTCAGATTTTGAGCGAGATGGGTGGTGTAGCCCCTGCGTTGTTCTCCACCTGCTAATTCTCTACCCTGGTAGTTCTGCCCTTTGCCCCCGACCAGACCCAGGATGGGGCTGGGTGATGGGAGGCGGTAGTTTGGAACAGGAACCCCTGGGAACTGCACCCTCACGGCTGGCTCTGCCACAGACACAGCGAGGATGGAGAAGAGCCCACGTGGGCTTAGGGTCCAGCATGTGGCCGGCAGGCACAGCACTCTGCGTTCACAGGGCAGTGAGTCCTTCCGGCAAGGACTCCAGAGCCAAAAACCCAGATTCCAATCCACCACTCACTAGTGTGTGACCTGGGGCCTGTCACCTGACCTCTCAGTGCCTCCGTTTCCTGGTCTATGACAGGGGACGATACCGGTGGTACCGACGCTTGCTGCTAGTGTTGGTGCGCAGGTTAAACAACTCAGTACGGTGACGTACTCAGAGCAGCACCTGGTACGGCACTCAATGGCTCCGGAAGCTTTAACTACTATTGTTTTTATTATCCCAGAAAGGGTCCAAGTTATTTTCTTCATTTCAAGAATGCAGGCTTCGGACTCACCCAGACCTGAGACTGGATTCTGACTCCCAGGCCACCTCCCCCAGCGTGGCCTTGGGAAAGATGTGGGGCTGAATAAATGGGGTGGCTGCAAGGCTCTCAGCCCAGTGCCTGGCGCAGGGCAAACACGTTGGATGGGTCGTAAAAGATGAGAAAACGGGGAATTGGAGCTGTTCAAAAGCCGTGGCCAGGGTCACGGAGCTGGCAGGACCCGGACAAGTGTAAGTAAGAGGTCTGATCTGAAACCCAGGCACCTCCAGCCTCCCTGCTGCCCCTCCTCCGGGCCGAGGCTGCCCCATCTGTCAGGTGAGGAGCTGGCCTGAGAGGGTCTGCTGGGTGGGTTGGTAGGGATGGAGGGCACTGAGTGCTGGCTGCAGGGTAGCAGCCTCCAGGCACCCGCGGCCAACCTAGGCGGGAAAGGCAGAGAAGCCCGAAGCGCCGAAGCTCAAACCAGGACCAGAATCACACTGCTGTGGCCCCATCCTCTGCTTTCCTGGTCTCCCACCGCCCCTGCCCAGAGACACTTTTCTGAGCTCAGTCCCCTCCTCAGAACCCACTCTGCGGCTGCTGCCCACTGCGGGAAGTCACCTGTTCCCCATCTCTAGAATCCTCTCTGCTCACAGATCATCTCCAAGTCACTTGCCCTGTGACCTTGGGCAAGACGCAACCTCTTCCAGCTTGGTGGGCTCACCTGTTCTCCACGTTAGCTCACCGCTGGTGAAAGTGCCTGATGCATATGTGGACGGCTAGGGCTTACTGAGGCTCTTTTCCAGGCCCTTCCCTGCTTTCTTAAGTTAACCTTCCCCCCAGCCCTATAGTGGCCTACTGTTCCTCATTATCTTCTCCTCCCAGGACGGAGAAGATCTCACCTCACATGGCTACTGTGAGGAAGAAATGAAACAATAGAAGAAAATATTTTTGAATGGGGCAGGGCACTTGGTAAGTGCTATATACAGATTTGTTGTTATTATTATTCTCAGAACTTCAAACTTAACAAAATGCCAGGACTTCCTTGTGCTCTTCAGGGAAAGTGGGTGGCAGTGAGGAGGCATTATTATTATCATTTTTGCTATGTTAATTCATTCATTCACTCATTCATTCATCAGCCTGCACTCACCCAGCGACCAGACCTGGGCCAGGGGTTCTGGGGACCCTGGGGCAAGAGGCTGGCGGCTCCCAGCTTGGGGGCTCAGGGACAGAAGACCCAGCAGCTTCCAGGGGCCACACTGCCTGTAGAGACTGGAGAATGTGATTCAATCCAGTAGATTTTTCCTGGCAGGGGTAGGGACCCAGAGAGGCCAGATCTTCTGATTTTTCAAGAAAAGCTGAAAAATATAGATTTTTATGTGAAACATCATGTTCTTTTATCTTTTCAATGTTAGCCACTATTTGATTTAAAAACAAACCACTGCCCAGGCTGTGCCCTGGCCACAGAGTACCGAACCCCCTGGCAACCGAGGCCCAGAGCTGTGAGGGATGCTGCCCCAGGTCACAAAACTGGGGGCATGGCCAGGACTCAGACCCAAGACTCTGGAGTCTGCTCCCCCTTCACCAGGTCCAAAACATGTCGAATCGGTGGACTTCGGTCATTAGCTCTCCAGGGGGGTCAGCCTCCTGAGCGTCACCCCTGAGACTCAAAGGGATATGCTTTGATGGCAGAACACCAGGCAGTGGGGAAGGACAGGCAGCTCCCCAGTCACATCGAGGATAAGATGCTATGGCCCCATGCAACTTCTGGCTGGCACGCTGTGCAGGGGTGTGCAGGGATGGCGCCAGGAGTCCTAGGGATTCCAGCATCCTGGTTCCCCGAGAGACTTGGACCAGCAGGTGGGTGTCCAGCAGCCAGGCAGCCATGGGCAGGGCAGGGCTAAGCCCAGCTGCATAGACAACAGTCAAAGCCCTTGGACGCCACTGTACACTGTGTTCCAATCCTCCGATGTCACCGATGTAACCTGGGCCAGTCCCAGTTACCCTCTGGGCCTGCGTTGCAGGGTTGGCGGTTCCAGGACTATGAGATAAAGAGAGAGCAAACGAAGCAGGCTCACGGCTCTGCAGAGTATCAGGCCCAGCCTGAGGATACGGACTCTGCTCCTGGGAAGGGGGTCTTTGGGGGTCCAGGGCAGAACAAAGCTGCTCCTCAGCTCGGGCCTTCCCACACTGTGAAAAGCCCTGCTGTCAGGGAACCTGAAACACAACTCACTTCCCGCTGCCCCCACCTCCGAAGAGGTGCTGACAAGCTTCGCCTGGCTTCGGCTGCACTTCCTGGGACAGGCTGCTCCTCCCTCCCCAGGCAGCCCCTGGCTGAGCTACGGGGATGATCATAAATGCCTTTTTGGGTGCTTGTTGCCCAGCTTCCTTTCAGAAGGCAGCATGGTGGAGTGGCTATAATGAGCTCTGCCACTGGGTGACCCCAACAAATTACCTAGTCCCTCTGAGTCTCTGTTTCCCTGTCTATAAATCGGGGGCAATAATGATACCTGCCTTGCTGTTTGTAAAGATGAAACACATATGAAAAATCCATCCCATGCCTGGCACATAGTAGGTGCTCAGTCAGTGACAGTTCCCTTCTGCCATGGGGCTGCACACCCAAACACTCCAGGAGGCTGGCACTTGGTGGCAGCTGAGTCCATTTGTCTGTCCCAAACTCAACGTGGCAGACTCTAGGAGGGCAGCACTGACTTGGGTTTCTTGACATTAACAGAAGACTCCATGCATCCCTGGAGTCCTGAGAGCCAGCAGTAGCCAGAACCTCCAGCTCCCTGTACCTCGTGGGGTAGCCCTTTGGGGCAAGGCTTGTCAGGCAGACCAGGACCAGGGGCTGGCCAGGAAGAGCCCGTCTAAAAGGCTGTTCATCCACCCACTCCCCAGAGCCGGTCAGTCCCCAGCCCAGCCCAGCCCAGGACTCCTGCTCACCCTCCTGATTCCACCACCAGTCTCCACCCCTCAACACCGCACTGCCCACTCTGGGCCAGGTGCCCCGCCTCCCTTGCCTGCCTAATCCCACAGCCTCCTCACTGTTCTCTCTGCTCCCACTCTTGCCCCCTGCAGTCCTCCCACCTAGCCAGAAGGGTCTTTTAAAACCTAGAGGAGACCTTACTGCTCGACCATCTCACACGCTGCCTCCCATGGCCCCCAGCACCCTCTAACCCTCGGTCACATTCAAGACCCTTCTCAGTTTGGGCCTTACTGCTAGTCCTTCCCTGCCCTTACTCCTCAAGGCTCTCCCTGAAGGAGTCCTATTTTCAGCAGCATCTTCTCCCACGCCCGTTCACACCTCTGAGCTTCTGCATATGCTGTGTACCCTTTCTTCTATTCATTCTTTGTTTAATTAATATCTGAGGCTCCTGTGCACAGGCACTTCTTAAGCACAGAGATATAAAAGCAAATGAAAAGGACATGCACTCCCCTCATGGAGCTTACATCAGTGGGAGAGCCAGTAAATAAGCACGTGAACAAATTTAAAGTACATCAGATGGCAATAAGGACTGTGCTTAAGAATAAAGCAGGGACTGGGACTGGAGGTGCTAAGGCAGGGAGGATGCTGGGATTTTACACAGGGTGGCCAGGAAAGATCTTGCTGTACCCAGGCCAGGACCTTCCCACCTTGGGAGAACACATGTGCCTGAGAGCCAGGGGCTGAATCTGGTCCATTCCAGGAGGGCTTCCTGGGTGAAGTGTCCTGATGCTGACCTTGAAGGATGGGTGGTTACTATGGAGGGAGTGAGAGTCCCAATAAGGGGTTTCTTGATGGAGCCTGTGAGTTCATTCACTCTTCACCTTTTGGATTCCAGGCACGGGGCAGCCCTTACCCAAAGACTGGGTCTTGAACTCAGGCTACTGGTCCAGGCACCTCATCCCCAGGGGTCCCTCAACTCCCACCAGACCCAGTTCTTCTGGATCAGGAAATGTGGGGCTGAGCCAATTGCGGGAAGCACATCAGGTAGGAGCATGGCCTAAGCAAAGGCCTGGTGCCCAGACTCCGTGCTGCCTGCGGGGAGAGGAGGTGGGCGTGGTGGACAGTGGGCTGGGCCTTCCAAGGAGCAGCCCTGCCAGCCCCCAGCCAAAGTGGCCAAGGAGCACGGTTTGAGGCCAAGTTGCCACAGCCCGCTCTGACTAATTTATGAACTTGCTTTGTCTAATGCATCATGCTGACAGCTCTGAATGAGGATGCTGCAGGGCCCCTCGCGTTGTTTCTCCTCCGTAATTCTGCCTGTGCTTAGGCGAACTGGGCCTGGAGGTGTTTCTGTGCTGCTGACTTGTGCCCGAGGCCTCTGGAGACGGGCGGTTTAGTTGCTATTTGCAGAGGCCCATGGGGTTTGGAAATCTGACCTAGTACAGTTTCTCATCCTTGGGCTCAGAACAACAAGTTCACCGCCCCCATTTCACAGGTGTGGAAGGCAAGGCCCACGGTGGCACAGTGGGTCCATGGCAGAGAACCCATCACCGGGGCATCTCAGCTGGAACACTCTCCCCTCCCTCATCCAGCTCAGGACTCTGTCCACAAGTCTTCCCGGACAAGATGAGGATGCTCCCAGCTCCTCCCCAACAGCAACGTATGGGCAGAGGAGCAAACCAGAGGGGGGTGAGGGGTGAAGATCCCCTGGGCCCAGAGCCTGATGGGCAACTGGGCTCTTGCTCAGAAATATGTATAAGGGGGGTTCAGAGAAAGCAAGGGTCCTTACTCTTGCTGAGTCCCTGGCAGGCACCCTGTATCGGGCACAAACTTCCTCTCATTTCCTCAGGGAGTTACATTACCTTTTGAAATAATCATAAGTTTCAGGTTTTGGAGGGACATAAAATATCATGTTTATGGAAAAGCATAGAAAGAAACTCCCCAAACGTGACCCCTTTCCAGAACTCAGGAGCTGAGATCCCCGTCACAGAGTGCGTGCAAACAGAGACTGGGTGGCCCCTAGCGTTGGACCAGGTGGCAAAAGGCCTGGGGTCTGAATCCGAGCCCAACGCCACTGATTCATTCATTCATCTGCGTATTCAACAATCTTTAAAGTCATAAATCATTTTAATTCATTAAAATCCTCCCCCGAGGGTATGTTCTTTGATTTGAGAGAGAGAGAAAGGGAGCGAGAGAGAAAACCATTAACGTGAGAAGCGTCGGCTGCCTGCCGTGTGTGCGTCCAGCCCAACCTGCAGCCTTGTGGTGGGCGGGGCCACAGAGCCACCCGCCCAGGGCTCACCCAACAACGCTTTACCCAGCGTGTGCTAGTGCCCGGCTCTGTGCTAGGCACCACGTGGCTGTGGCCCTGAGTAGAGACGTGCCCCCGCCCTTAGGTAGTCAAAAACAAGTGCAGAAAACAATGTCACGGTTGGAAATGCTCTGATGAAAAATGGAGCAGGTGAAGCGGCCTGGGGGGCGCTGTAGTTGGGTGGTCAGCAAGGCCTCTCTGAGGCATGTCTGAGCAGATAGTCAATTAAAGGGAGGGAGCGAGGGTGCCTCCAGTTACAGGGCAGCACAGGGAACAACGAGTCCAAAGCCATGTCGTCCCCGCACCATGGCCTCCTCAGTCTGGGTGGCTGACCCCAAGACGCCTCTGCCATCCGCACCCAGAGCCCATAGTATCTTTTCCGCACAGCCCCCAGCCCTGCCACCAGAGGGAGCTGGTGGGTCCAGGTGGCATCCTTGCGGGAAAGAACCACAGAGATCCATGGAGATCCCCCATTTCAGAGCCTGATTTCCCCAGTATGTAGTGGTCATACCAGTGAGGGTGCACATGGTGATTTTAGGAGATACACAGACAAGCATCTCCTTACTTTTACAGTAATGTATTTATTTTTAAATGTATTTGGGAAAAATAACAAGTGCATCAAACCTGGTATTATAGCCAAGGACACATGGAGGAAGGCTTTGTTTATATCAGTTCAAAATAGAATACACACACGTAGAGTGAGAAGGTTAACAATTGTTGAATCTTGGAGGAGATCGGGTGTTCTTTTTCTAGTCCTTTCACCTTTTCTGTGTAATTAAAGAACTTCAGGCACAAAGTTAGTTCTCCCCTGAATTCCCTTCCACAGAGAGTCCTGTTTTCTCTGCAGCAGAATACAGTGGTTACAAGTGCAGGCGTGGGACCCGACTGCTTCTGCGTGACTCTGAGCTGCGGCTTTGGATCAGCTTCCTCCCCTGCCTCAGTTTCTCCATCAAAAAAGTGAGACGATAACAGTACCTACTACCTCGTAGGGTTGCCGTGGGGCTCTGAGGAGCTAACAGATTAAGTGACCAGAACGGCGCCCCCCGGAGGCGGGTGCTCCACAGACACCGGCTGTGCTGTGGCTAGAGAACTCTCAGCTGGGTCTCAGAGCATGGGCCGCGGCGGAAAGCCACCGGGTGCGGCAGTGACCCCGCCGTTTGAAGGGCTTCCTGTCCCGAGCCCTCTTCTGCCTGCGAACACACACGCATGCACATACACGCACATGCACCAGCCAATTCTGCACAGAATGTATTTTAATAAATCAGTCAGATTTATTAGTACTTCTAGTGGGCTGTTAATTTCTTATTTCAATTTTTAAAATTCAATAACATTGTTTTGTTTTCACTGTTCACTTTTAAGATTAAGGTCTATCCAGGGCACATCGTGCTGGTTTCTGATATGCAGGGATAATGAAAACTGTCCTTTTAAAATAAAGTTTGAGAAGTGAGTTGATGTCTGAATTACTTTCATAATATTTCTATAAATCCAAAACTGTTCTAAAATTTTAAAAAGTAATTAAAGACCCATTTGCAGGTGCCGATGGATGGGAAACACCGCTTTGCCGGGGACCAGTCTGAGTGGCCGGCTTTCCTGCACCACGGTCTACTGCATTCACAGGACAGAGTGTAGGGGGACAAGGAGAGGAGAGGAGACATTGTGGGCGACAGCACAGAGCTCTTTGGGGGCGGGAGCAGCCTGTGGGTGGGTGTCTGTGCCAGGGTCCCTCTCAGAGTTGTGTCTAATGACGGGTTAAGGGACGGTGAAACACCCTGAGACTAGCAACAGCGGGAGCAGTTGCAGCTGAAGGGCTAGCCAGGCAGCCCCTGAGGGAGTCCCCTGAGGGCAGAGGTGCTGGGAGAGGGCCACCTGGCAGGAGCTGTGGCCTTCCCTGGGGGAATGCAACCTGACCTCACAGGAGGGGAGCCAGGTCACAAACCCCCAGCCTCTCTCTCCTCTCCCCTCCAAGCTGCTGCTTCCCACTGGCTGAACCAACCAGAAGCCAGAGGGCCAGGGGAGCGCACGTGATTCAGTGGGTGGAGCAGAGAGAAGGGCAGAGAGTGTCCCTGCAGGGACGCTCGGAGAACACCAGTCCGACCCCCCGCCCCCCCGCCAGGGCAGATGGGGCTGGGAGGACTGCCGCAGACCTCCAGTGACTGTGGGAGGAGGCTGAAGGCCGAAGTCAGACTGCCGAGCACCACACCTGCTCACACCTCCTGCATCACGCAGGGCAGTCACTTCCCCATCTGACACTGGGGGAGCAAACCCTCCTTCCAGGAGGCCAAGAAGCTGAAGGGAATCTGCAGGCCACTGTCACCAGGCAAGTGAGCAGGCTTCAAACCAGAACACCTGCCGCCTACCCTTTCTAAGAGAGGACAGAGCCCCTGCCCGCTCCTCCCAGCTCCACAGGCCCAGTGGGCTCCTCATAGCCGCGTAGGGGCTGTACTGTCCTCTGCACAGCCCAGGGTTACCGCCAGTTTGCTCACACCACACGGCTCCTCACCTGGCCCACCCCCTCACGGTGCAGGCCACGAGGAGAGGCCCAGAGAGGGGAGCAGCTAGTCCAAAGACACACAACAAGTTGGTGACAGGTCAGTGGATTTAAAGGGCCTGTTTGGCCAGGACGTGAGCAGGAAGACCCTTTCCTGGAACTGGCCTGATTTCCTGGCCTGGGGAGCTTCCCCAGGAGGCAGGGGATCCTGGTCAAGGCTTCAGGCTGTCTATAGTTTCCCAGCCTAATTAACACCTGCAGATCCATTTGCTACTAATGATATGCAGGGAGCTCCAGGGAATTTTTGAAGGAAAAACACAATCATTCAAATGGAAAGAATAAATAAATGCAGACCAAATGGAAAGAATAAATAAGCTCAGTCCACGAGTGTAGGTGCCAAGGGGAGTTTTCGTAATTTCAGCGCCCCTTCCCTGTCAGGCCAGCTCTCCCTGTTCTTTTTGAGTACCTGACGGCCTCTGGGTCTTGAGTAGGGAGATTGCAAACGTACCTTCAAGCCCCCCTTCCTCCCTTGGCTTTCCTGGGCCCCGCAAGGAAAATCCTGGTTCTAATCTCTGCCCACGCTGACCGGCTGTGTGGCCTTGGGCACGGGCCCGCCCTCTCTGGGCCCCAGTCTTTCTTACCTGTAAAAAGGAATAACGGCCCATCTCCTGTTGTCCTCACTCTGCCGGTTCAGGAGATGAGGAAACATTAGACCCGGCTGTTCCTCTCTCTCCCCCACCTCCTGATAGCCCTACCGTGCTCCAGCCACACGGAACTTCCTGCCGCCCCTAAGACACACCCCATGGGCTGCAGAGGGTGTATCCGTTGATTTTGCTGTGTAACGACCTCCAAAACTCAGTAGTTGGTTTAAAACAGTAGGCATTTACAGATCAGCTGGGCTTATTGCTACACCCGAGTCAGGACTTCCTTCCGTGACAGATTAATTACAGAACTGGCCCCAGTCTCCACCCTTGGCCCTCCTATCTGTGCCCCTACAGCGTGATTCTACACCTCCTCCCATCAGGAGGAGAGGCTGTCTCCTACCCCATTAACCTGGCCTGGCGGTAGGACTTGCTTTGATCAGTGGAAGGTGGTAGATAGAAGTGACGATGGGCCAGTTCTGGGCCTCGGCCTGGAGATGTCATGCCTGCTTCTGCTCACTCTCGGACCCCGTCACTGGTCACTGCTGCGTGAGCACACCCTGGGCCAGCTGGCAGGAGGGTGGGAGGTGCCAGGGAGAGAGGCCTGGCCATCCTGGCCCAGGCCAGCCGAGGCCTGGCAGCCCAATCAACTAAGGTGGCCGGCTGGTTCAGTTTGCCCAGGATTGAGGGGCTTCCTGGGGTGGGTGTCTCCTGTGCTGTGCCCGGGGCCACGGCCGGCAAACCAGCAGGGCTGGTCGCCCCACAGGGACTCAGCAGCTGCGTCGGGTGCAGGAATGAGCAACAGCTCTTGTTCCTTCCCTCAGGCTCTAAGAATTTCTTTTCTCCCCAGACAAAATCACCTCCTCACTGGCCTCCTATCCTCCAAAGGGACTTCTTTTTTAATTTTTAGTTTTAAAATTATCATACAGTAAAATAGATAATATATATACTTTGTAAAAACCATTTAAAAGTATAAGTTACTCAGTGAGAACTGTTTCCCACTCCGGATCACTCCTCAGATGCGATCGCTCTGGGCCTCCTTCTAGAGATATTTTAGGTATGTGCAAGTGTAAATAGGTCAGGTTCTCCTGCACCCCTGGTTTCATGCAACTGGAATTGCATATTTTTATCCTTAATATATTTTGGAGACCGCTTCAGGTCAGTAATAATTATAGTCTATACATACATAGGACTTACCACGTGCCAGGCACTGGCCTAAATGTCTTAAGACGAATTTTTTTTTAAGCTCACATACTCTTCAGCACATTTAAAGGTAGGGGCTTTATTACTACTACCACCAATCCCACTTTAGAAATAGGAAAACTGAGGCTTGGAGAGGTTAGGTTAGGCAGCTGGCCCAAGGTCACACGGACGGTAAGCAGCAGGAGCTAGGGGCAGGACCCAGGCACGCTGGCTCCAGAGTCCACGTGTGAGGGGCCACATCAGTCCATTCGGTGCACTTCAGGCAGTTGCACGGAATTTTATTGTGTCCAGGCGCGGTCACTTATTTGACCAGCCTCCTCTTGATGGCCATCATTTGCCACTGAGAACAAGGCTGCCTGTGTATCTCCGTCATACATCTTTCTGGACCTGTGGAAGTGCATCTGCTGAATTCTCTCCTGGGTCACAGGGCAGGGGCCGTTTTCTCCTGGGTAGGTACCTCCAGGCTGTCTTCCCAAGGACTGTAACAATGTATATGCCCATCAACAATGCATGAGAGAACTTGTACCCTGCACTCTCACCAACACAGGATATTGTCAAAAATTTTGGTCTGCACCATCTGATGGGGGAAATGGCAACAAAAAGGTGTCTTTATATTGGCATTTCTCTTACTGTGACTGAGCATGGACACTGTTTCAAATGTTTAGAAACCACTTGTGTGTACCTTCTGTGAGCCATCTGCCCTGTCCTGTGTCCATTTTTATTTTGGGATATCAATCTTCATTAAAAATTAACATGTGGTCTCTCATATCTATGAAATAGTTTCTTCACTTTTTAAGATTTTATTTGTGATTTTTTCAATCAGACACGTTCAGTTTTAGTGGTTATATTCATATTTTCATCCACGTGAACAGGCGTGAATTATACCGGGAAATACCTTCTGGATGTGAATCGTTTTGAGAAAGTCTTTCCCTTCCCAGAATAAGGCTCACAAAGAATTATCCCTGTTTGCATCAGCACTTCCATGTTTTTTTATTTACCTTTATATTTTTTATTAAAGGTAAAATTAATCCAAAGTTAATGTTGGTGTAAGCAATGACATGTGGTTCCAACCTACTTTTTTTCCAGGTATCTCAACTCATTTGAATGAGACCTTTTTTCTCTTCTATTTTTTAAAAGAGCTTCTGATAATTCTTTTTTTTTGTTCTTTAATTTATTTTTAGAGAGAGGGGAAGGAAGGGAGCAAGAGAGGGAGAGAAACATCAATGTGTGGTTGTCTCTTGCGCACCCCCAACTGGGGACCTGGCCTGCAACCCAGGCATGTGCCCTGACTGGGAATCGAACTAGTGACCCTTTGGTTCCCAGGCTGGCACTCAACTCACTGAGCCACACCAGCTAGGGCAAATGACACCTTTTTCAAATTATAATCTCATATGTTTTTGTGTCTAATTCTTTATTCTTTTTATCATCTTCCCAGCTATTCTTTTTGTTGTTGTTGTTATTTACTTGTAGTAAAATACACAGATTTCAAGTGTTCAGTTCAGTAAACATTACAATTGTATACATGTGTAACCACCACTCAAACCAAGACAGAAATTTCCATCATCCCAGAAGACTCTCTCACACTCCTTCCCAGGGAGTCGCCACCCCCACCATCCCAGAGGCAAAAACCTGAAGCTTTTCCACCATGGATTTGTTTTGCTAGCTCTAAAATTCTGTAGAAATGGGGTCAGACAGTATGTACCTGTTTGTGCCAGTCTTCTTTTACTCAGCTTAATGTTTTTGAAGTTCATCCAAGGTGTGTGAATCAACAGTTTGTTCCTTTTTATTGCTGCACAATATTCCATGATGCAAACATTCCAGTTTGTTTAGCCAGTCTCCTGTCAGTGGATTCCGGGCTGCGTCCCGTTGGGTCTAACATGAATAGAACTGCTATGAAGATTCTAATGCAGATCTTTGCGTACATATATTTCCCACCTTTCCTGGGTGGGGTTTGCTCGGTCGAAAGTCAGGTGTCTGGTTAGTATTATAAGAAGCTATTGGACACTGTTTTCCAGAGGTGGTTGTACCATTTTACATTCCCACCAACAATATGTAAGAATTCCAGTTGGTCCACAACCTTGCTAATAATGGGTGCCATCAATTTTTAAAGATGTTAACTATTCGGATGGGTGTGTAATTGTATCTTGATGTGGTTTTCCACAAGAACGTATAGCGTGGGACACTTCATGTGATTTTTGGCCACTTGCATATCCTTTAAGAGGTGTCTGTTTAAAATGTTCTGCTCATCTTGAGAGTCGAGCCATTGGCTTTTTGTTGTTGAGTGGCAGGGGTCCTTCACGCGCCCCGGACGCCGAGGCACATTTTGCAGGTGGTTCCCAACAATCCGTGACTTTTCCTGCACCTTTTGATGGCAGAAAGGTTTAGTTTCCAAGTCTAACATCAATTTTTGATGGTTATTTTATGTTCTGCCCAAGAAATCTTTGCTTACCTCTAAAGTCCCCAAAATATTCTCCTGTTTTCTTCTAGAAACTTTACGACTTGGGCATCTCCACTTGGCTCTATGCTCCGTATCAAATAAACACTCGTGTTGAGAGTGAGATAAGGACGGAGTTCAACGTTTTCTCGCTGGGACATCTCATTGTCCCAACACCCCCGTTAGAACCAGAACCGTCTTCGCCAGGGAGTTGTTCCGGTGCCGTGGTTGAGGCACAGACGACCATAAAAGTGAGATCCAGTTCTGGATTTTCTATTCAGCTCCTTTGTGTTTTTTTTTTTAGGTGTTCAGTTATATTTAATTTTTTTCATATATCTTGCATTTTTATTCTTCAAAATGTTGCTAGATATTTTATCTTTTATATCTTGCTTTTAAAATATTTTAGATGGAATTTTTGCTTAGTTATCTTTTATAACTCATTGTTCATGTATAAGAAAGTTATTAATTTTTATATTTTAGTTTTGTACCCAGTTATCTTACCAATTATTTGTAATAATCACTCTATTTTCTTTGGGTTTTTCAAATAATAACACTTTTGTCTTTTGTCTCTTTCTTTCTAATGTTTATGTCTCTTATTTCATGGGGCCATCCCACTCTCAGGCCTGGTCGTGGGTCCTGAGCGAGCCTGGGCCAGCCTGGAGTGGGGCACTGTGTCTGGGAGAGCCCCTGACCCCCCGCCACCCAGGAAGGTTTCCCACCTTCCCCAGGCAGCTGGGGGCTGGGACCTAGGGATGACAGGGTGGGGATGCCACCAGGTGAAGGGGAAGAGGAGTGACAGCACCGAGCAGCGCTGAGCCGGGTGTGGGGTTGGGCCGGCCAGCTTCCCGGAGTCTGCACACTCACTCAGGGCCCCGCAGTCAGCGGGGTTTGGTGCTCGGCAGTCACCATCTTGGAATTCTTAATAATGTTTCAATGAGAGAGGGGGTACATTTCCACTTTGCACTGGGTCCTGCCAGTTACGTACCAGTCCTACATGGGGTGGGGATGAGACTGTCACCAAAGGAGCTGGGGAAACATTGGAAGAAAGGCAGGACTGGGGTCAGGACTTATCCCTGACACTATGTGACTCTGGACAAGACCCTTTCCTCCGCTGGGTCGTGGTTTCCCCATATGAACAGCAAGGAGATGTGAAAGGGGTGGAGGGAAGACCAGGGGGGGTTCAGAGTGGAGGCCTTTCCTCATCCGCTTTCCCTCCTCACTCTGTCTTCCCGTTCCTGGGCCTCTTGGGAGCTGATCTGATTGATCCTGTGGAATGTGCTAACAGTACCGAGGGTTCCCAGTTCTCCCTGCAAACACTCAGTGTGCGTGGTTCAGGAGCCTGCATGCCTCTGAGGGAAACTGGAAAAGTCCACGTTCCTGCTGCCCGTCACTACCAAAACCTGTAAGCAGAGACAGGGATCGGACCTTTACGGGCACTTTATTCGTGTGGCTGGTGATCTGAGTAGACAGCAGGTTACATACACTAAAATATTATCTTGACATCTCATCCCTCGCTGACCTTTCCTATAAGGAGAAGGAACGGGTAGGTAAGGGGTTTGGAGTTCAGGAAAAAAGGTTAGCCAGATAAAAGTTTAAGTCCGGCGATTTCCCTAGCATCCCAGCGGTTCTTTGTCTGCATCTGGACGTCCTCCCCCTAGAGCGCGTGGCTCAGATACCATCTGCCTGCTTGCCGTCCTCCGGGGCACAAAGGTCGAATTGCTTGTGGGCCTCCTGGAGTTGGAGTGAGTTCAGTCATTCGTCCTAGTTCTGGAACAACAGCTTTCTACATGCACTAGTCACAAGGTAAAATTTTTTAACTCTCGAGTTCCCCCGTCATGAGGACTTGGGTGCCATTCTGGAGGGACTCCAGTCCCCTACAGGCTGCGGGACAGTGCCCCTCCCTGCCTCTCCCACAGCTGACCCCTCCACAGCCCACCTCTCTTTCAAGATCTCCCCTCATCTGGGAATAAGGGGGTGGCTCAAGACCTCCCTTGGCTGTTTTCATAGAGCCTGGCACCATCCACAGATTCCATGGGTCACAGGACAGCCACCCTGGTGACCCTGAAGAGCCGGGGGAGGCCAACACCCCTGGTCCAACAGAGCTTCAGCCACCCCTGGAGCCTACAGTGGCCCATCTAAGTTACCCCGTGGTGGGTCACAGTGTCTGGGCTTTTACATCCTTTTCAGGATCAGGCACTGGTTTGCCCTTCTGTGAAACGAGAGGATCGGCGACTCCCACCTCCTAGGTCAGAAGGGTTAAATGAAAAGCTCTGGGCCCACAGCTGCCATCTACGATGACTCCAGGAGGCAGTTCTTTACGCAGGGCGAAGCCAAGACTCAGAGAGGGCAAGCCACTTCCTACAGCCACCTGACAAGTAAGGGCACAGCCAGGACTCAAACCCAGATGTGCCTGATGCCAGGGTCTAAGCCCAAGACAGCTGGCCCAGCTGAACTTGTGAGCCCCGCAGGGGCCTGCCTCCCTGCTTATCCCCCTTTCTCCTCTGGTTTCTCTGGCCGGATCCTGTTTATCTCCCTCCCAGCCATTTCCCATTAGCCTTCCCGGGCTCCAAACCTTGAAATGGCTCTCCAGATCCTAAGGGGCCCCCAGGGTGCTGCCTTGCCTCCCTCCCCTCCCGTCACGGCTGATGCCCCAGCCCCCTGGGACACCTCACAGTTCTCTGGGCACTGGCCTGACCTGTTCTGCCTCTGCGCCTTTGCTCCCACCGTTCCCCTGCCTGGAATCCTTGCCCCTCATCTTGGCTTTTCAACAGGTGTACAACTGCCCAGGTGTCCTGGTCAGACCTTTCTTCTCCTTCATCATGAGATACCTTTAGTTCGCATTTCCCCTCCCTTCTCTGTCTCCTAAGGGAATCAGTGTATTTCTCCATCAGAGTTGCCGTGGGTCTGGTATGAATCTGTTTCCCCCAATTGACTGAAACTTCCAGGGGCAGAGCTTCAAGTTAGCACTGACACAGCCAGCTGTGTGACCCCGGGGCCGGCCCCTTCCTCTTCTCTGAACCCCAGCCCACTTCTCTGTAAAGTGGAGCTAATGGCCCCAGCGTGTTGCTGGGCACAACACAGGTGCTCAGTGCCTGCTGGCTCCTAACGGCAGCCTGGACGCAACTTGCATCTCCGGCAGCGTTGAGCCCAAAGCTGGCACACCCTCCACGCTCAGCTGTCCCCTTTGCTTTCAGTTGTCCGTTTCCTTCCCACGCTCTCCAGCACTCAGTTTCTGTTCTGCCAGGTGGGCTGTCCTAACAAGTGCACACTACAGACGGTTGTAAAGATGAACCGAGGCAGTGCTTTCTGGGGCCCTGCCCAGCAGAGGTTTTGTGGGAGTGTTGCTTCTTTCTTTTCTCCCTTCCAACCAGGAGCCCGGTGGCCCTGACACCTTGACCTTTCACGTGGCATCAGCTGCCAGCATCCCTCCCAGCCAGCAGCTGCTCTTTACAGGGGAGGGCTCTGGCAGAGGGCAGGAGGTGGCCCCAGTGACAGTGACGCAGATTGGTGCCTGGACTGGAGATGGAGGCAGGGCAGCTGCTGCCTGCGGGCAGCCTGTTGTCCCCACTTCCACCCTCCTCCCAGGCCTCCTCCTCCTCCTCTGGTAGTCCCACCCCCTCCCAGCCCAGCAGCTGGGAGTCCTCAGGCTCAGCCTCCTTCTGGCCCATGTTGAGGGAGCAGAGTTCACCACTAGGCTCTGGGGCCTTGGCAAGTCTTTCCAGTGCCTGGGCCTTAGGGTGTAGCCAGGGCCTGGGCCTTAGGGTGTAGCCAGGGCCGGCTTTTGACACCCCAAGAACCTGAAAGCAAATCGTCCCTCTCTCCCATCACACAGCTGTGAAGATTAAGAGCGTCGACTCTGAAGCCAGCCTTAGCCACTGTTAGCCACATCTGGCTGTGTCTTTGGGCAAGTTATTTAACCCCCTGTACGTCTGTGTCCTGTCTGCAAAGTGGGCTAATAGTACCTCCCTCACAGAGCTGTTTTGGGGACTAAATGAGGATCTGGGCATGGTTTCAGGGCAGCAGGGCCCCAGGGAAGCACTGGGTAAGAATGAGCTGTCATTATAGTGCCGCGTCCTGCGAGTGGGCGGGGCAAGGACCGCGATGCCCTCTGAGGCCGGGAAGCTGAGGCCCAGCAAGGGCACACGACTTCCTAAGATCGCAAAGTACCACGAACTGTGGCTGGACCTCACTCCTGCCCGGTCACAGGGAAGGCCTGGCGGCATTCCACAGACACACCTGGGTCCCACTCTGCCCCCAATTCAGAGGTGTTTCTTCAGGCAACAACCGCATCCCTGTAGGAAGTCCTCCACTCTCCACAGAGGCTCCCCCAACCCCACCCCGCCCCTCCCTCCACCTTGTCCCATGGGGATTCCCCCACCCCACCCCTCTGCATTCCACTCCACTCCACAGGACCCCCTCTCCCCAACTCCTCAGGAGCCGGCCCTACCGCTATTAGGAGCCTTTTCCCCTTGGAGGGGGGCTTCTGGTTGGGGTGGGGGACATTCGCTCTGGTTCTTTTAGCCTGTGACCTCACCCTGTTTTCCCTGCCCGCGGTGTGCCTGCAGTTCTGTGAGCCGGAGAGTGAGGAGGGTGGCGCGCTCCTCCCGGCACCGCCCTCACTGTCCTCACAGCCCGCACTGCCTGGTGTAGTGAAGGCGCACCCACCTGCAGGGGGCCGCAGGAAACCGACGCCAATGCTGCAGGGGGGGGGGGGGCGGGGGGCGGGCCTGGACCTCCCCTCCAGCCCCCACTTGGTTGGTTATCAGCCTGCAGGTTCATCTCTGCCTCTCGGAAAGTCGCTTAAATAATTTATTTGGACGTTATCACAAACCCACTCCTGGCGCGGTGGGAAGCGCGAGAGTGAAGGAAGCTGGGGCGGAATGACAAGCAGGGCAGGCAGGCTCCTCCGACGTCGGGGAGCCAGCACCTGGCTGTGGAGGAAGGGGGTGGGGGGCAGTGCAGAAGGGTGGGGTGGGGGGCCCTCTGACCCCAGGGAGTCAGTCTCTTCTGAGGCTCGTCTGCAAAATGGGTGAAGTCACTCGGGTCCTATTCCTCTCAACAGATGAAGAGACAAAGAGACCCCACGGGCCAGGGGCACAGTGCAACTGGGTACATGCGTGTCCTTCCCCGCTCCACCAGCCTGCTGACTAGGTACTCTGAGCTGGACCCCCAAACCGGCTCAGAGACGGCACACAGAACCTGCTGGGTCTCTCCTCCTCCCTTCAGCAATGCCGGGTGTGAGGGTGCACACTCTGGGTATGGCAGTGACCAAGGAAAGCTCCTGTTCCCATGGGGAGGACAATAAACAAGTAAATTACTAAGTAAGATAACTTATCGAGTAACTGGAACAGGGAGATGAGGTAGAGTTACTCAGGGAGACAGGCCACCTCAGCTGCCAGGCCTGCCCAGAAGGGGAGGCTGGGCTGAGAGGGAAAGATGGCGGGAAGATGTGAGGAAGGGAGTTTGAGACAAAGGAACAGCAGGTGTTAATAGAGAAACAGAAAGACGCCAGACAGATGGGCCCGGAAGACTGTTCTGGGCCTTGTAGGCCAGGCAAGGAGTTTGATTTTCGTTCTAAGTGCGAAGGGAAGTCGTTGGAGGGTTGAAGGTAGAGGAGTGGCAGGGAGTCCCCACCTCTTAGCACATCTGATGGATGAATGAGTAAACGAGGGGGGAGGTTGTCAGTGGTTGTGGGTGGGAGGGGCCCATCGTATGGATGCAGCGTCACTGCCGTCAGCACCATGATGAGCACCATCGTGACTAGATAGACACACCTCTGAGTATTTTCCAAAGATGCATTCCTGGAAGTACTAAGTAATATCCTTGGGAGGCGAGAGGACATGGTGTCATAGACAGAGCTGGGAGAGCGTGGGGGGGGCAGGACACATCTGTCAGAAGTCTGCCCACGGCCAGAAGGGGTGACTCTTAGACAGACCGGGGAGCCCCGGCCCCGCCCTCGGGCCAGTGCGGGCGGATCTTCACTCCGCACTGGGGACTGGGACATGGCTGCTCCAGATGGCTTCATCTCAAGGTGCCAGCTCTGTATCAGTGTCACATGGCCAAACGTGTCCCTAGGGTCTGCCTCGGGTCCCCTCATCGCCATCCTCTGCACCGACTGTCACCCCCAGTCACCCCACAGCTCATTCCTGTGCTTCTCCAGGGCCTCGTAAGCTCCATAGTGGGTGAGAGACTCTACACCAGCTTGAGGTGGGGCTTCCACTGTGGAAACCAGGGTCTGCTCTCCTCAGGGCCATGCCTGTCAGGTGAGGCAGATCCGCTGGCCCCAGGAGTTTGCCTGTTCCCCTCTCCCTGTAGCTGGGGCTGGGCAAGGAGCAGGTGTTGGAGACCTGGGGCTTGAGCCAGGGCTGGAAGAGCCTGGATAGATGAACATGGAGTCCCAAGCAGCCCCTGAGCCTGGGCCAGGGCCCTGGCATCCATGTCCAAGTGTAGGTCTGGAATGAATGATCGAGGTCTGTAGTCAGCCTCCTGACTCCTTAGCTGAGCCTCCGAGCCTCCGTCTTCTCATCTGTAAAATGGAAATAATGATCATACCTGCCATAAAGAATGGAGATAATAAATAATAATAGCATTTATTTATTATGATTACAATAGCTAACCCTTTAAAAATACTTACTACATGCTAGCCCTGTTCTACATGCAATTAAAATAATTATTGCAAAGTGCATAGCTTGGAGTCTAGCACTCAGTAGGTGCTTAATAAGTGGTGAGCAAATGAACTGAATGAACATTCTCAGTTTTCAAGGACAAGTCATCCACTCACAGACAAACATGCACGGGGCCCTACTGTGCACCGGGCATCTGGCTGGGTGTCCTAAGCCCTGCCTTTCCCTCCCCACCCCTAGATGGCGGGACGTTGCTGCAGGCAGTCAGACGGGAGACAGAACGAGTGCGTGCCGAAGGGGCTGCATAGTGCATGCCGCTGTGTTTCAGCCTGTCTTCCCCACGGGTATTTGCTCTTCACAGGCAACCGCCCACGTCATCTGATGGTGGCCAGGCCTCACGCTACTCTGGGTACTGTGGAAGGGGAGGAAGGTCTTGTTTGCTCTGAATATGGCTCGCTGACAGCCTGGCACACACTCTGATCAAATATTTAGGGCCTCAGGTGTCCTGCCTGCAATATTAATGTGGCGGCCAAAGCCCTCGGCCGTGGCCACACTGAGGGCGGGGGCTTCAATAATGAACGAGAGCCTCACCCGGGGAAACATGAGCTGCACTGGCCCGGGCGTCGGACACAGACACCCCAGAAGAACACCCGAGATGAGCCCCCCCCCCCACACTCGCACACTCGGAGCCGTTCCATCACAGACGTCGACACGGCGTTTGGTAACGGTCTTCAAGAGACTCTCTCAAAGTTTATACCACTTTACCCCCTGGGTTTTCCTTGAAGTCTAGATGAAGGAAATAATAATGTTAAAAAATGTGGGAAAAGCTTTATGTTTAAGAGTATTCATTTATTATTTATAATAATAAAAATTAGAACTATCTGCAATTCTAAACATAGCCTCTGGGCAGAATATTCTGTAGCCATCAAAAATCACGTGTGCAGATAGTTCTAGTGACTGGGGATGCAGTCGTGACATGGTGAAGTCAAAGGGGCAGGACAGAAAAACGGCACATCCAGTTAACACAGCCGTGAAGATGATTGTTTAAACTTGGGCAAGTTCCTCACCTCTCTGGGCTTCTGTTTCTTCATATGAAAAATCAGTACACTATCTACCACATGACTTGTGAAAAAGAATAGGATGATATCTGGAAATGGCGTGGGACAAACAATTCGTGGTTCTTGCTATATGCATTTTAACGAAGGAGACCAGAAGATACTGTCCCAATGGATGAGCTGTGTTTAAGGGGCAAAACCACGAGCATTTAAAATTTTCATCTTTCTTTTCTGTTCTCCAATTTTTTTTATGGCACGGTAGACCACTTATCCAGTGAGAGCATTTCTAAGGACTTTTATTTTGCTCACTCAACAAGTATTTATTGAGGGCCTGAAATGTACCAAGCACTGTTCTAGCTTTGAGATGCATGGATGAGTGAGACAGACAAAAATTGAGACCTCTGTCCTGCCTAACCGAAAGAACAATCAACAATACATACAATAAATAAGGAATTAATGCAGCTGTGAGAAGTACTAAGGGCGTTTGGGGAAGAAGAAGAGGAAGGGGAGGAGACTGGGTCTGCTGCACTGGGGGAGGCAGGCTGCAGGACTGAAAAGGGTGGTGGGGGTTCCAGGCAGAGGGAACAGCAGGGCAAAGACCCTGAGGTGGGGATATTCAGCCTGGGGGACAACAGAAACAGACAGGAGGCAGTGAGGTGAGAACGAGTGGTGGAACCAGGGACTGGATGGGACCTTGTCAGGGGAGCGGGGAGCTGGGGAGCGGTGCAGGGTTCTGAGCCCAGGGGGGCTGTACTCTGACCTGGACTTGATCAGGCTCATTCTCAACACCCAGCTGAGGAGGGACTACAGGGGAGAAGCAGGGAGACCAACGGGCAGCCGCTGTGAGTCTCCGAGCCTAGGCGGGGGCTCAGGCCAGGGTGGGGTGTGTGGAAGACACTGGGACCTGAAGGGGGAGCCCACAGACCCGACAGACCGAATGTGAGTGGGAGAGACAGAGACTCTCCCAGGATGATCCCAAGGCTTCTGGCCCGGCGACCTAGAGGAAAAGCTGTCCCTGCTGATGGCGTAGGAGGTGAGGAAGGAAACCTGTCTATTTAAAAATGAAACAGAGCAACACAGAGAGAGAAGCACTTGGTGCACAGGGCTCGCAGGGTAAAAGGAACCGGGGAGGAGTGGACCTGGGTGGTGTGGCTCTGGGGCGTGCCCAGGGCCTGGTGAGTAATGCGGGAGGCTGAGCCTTTGGTGAGGAGGCGCTGCTGGCACCCGGGGTGGAAACAGTTCTGTGCCCGGCACTGCACGCCTCCCAGGGGACCCTTCCCCTGCCACCGGGGGCAGGGACGGGGGCTTCCTCTGTTTCAGCAGGAGCAATGGTGCGACTGTTCTAGAAGCTCAGAGACTCTCTAAAACAACTTCCACCCAGGTGGGGCTTCCCTCTACAGCTGTCCCTCAGCCTGTGCCCTCACACCTCTGGGGACCGGGCAAGAAGAGGGGGAGGAAGTTGATCTCCTCTACTGCTCTTGTTCTCACCCTCACTCCTCCCTGGAGGCCCACCCAGCTTCCTGGACACTGTGCCCAGGTAAAGGCCCCCCTGCCCCTGACCAGAGGCCCAGGGACCCCCGACTGGAGAAGTCCCAGAGAACACAGAGCTGGAAGGATGAAGCCTGACTCAGTCTTCTGCTGTTAACTTGTGCCTTAACCCGCACCCTCCAGGTTCCGTCCCTTCACCATCCCCCACCCTTCTGTCCCCTGCTCACCTGTCTGTCCATCCATGTAGATAAGACTCACCTAATTGTCTTCTGTCTTCTCACCTGCCCACCCCCACCTCAAACAGAGCAGATCTGAATACCTGGCCTGGCCACCTGCTAGCCTTGTGGCTGGGACGTGTGCCCTGTAAAACAGTGGTATTAGTACATATCAACCTGGCAGTGGTTGTTGGGAGCGTCACATAGTGCCTTGTAAAACACCCAGCACACATCTGGGAACAGCCAGCACTGTGGGTGACATTTCCCTTCCCTTCCTCCTCTCCAGGGTGGAGGATGCTTCCTCTGTGGCATCCTAGGCCCCTTGTCCTGGTCCATCTCCCTCCCCCACACAACAGACTTACACAGGGAAGCCCCACCCTGCCCTGCCCCAGCAGGGTCCTGCTCCTCCCTCAACCTGCTCACTCAAAGATAGGAGGCTAGCAGGGTGTAGAGGAGAGCGCCAGATCTGGGGGCAGGCAGCTGCTGCTTCTGCTCCCGGACATTCCATTCTGGGAAGGGACAAGAGGGGAGCAACAAAGATTTAGAATAAAGGCACTTGAGTCTCATGGTCGAATTTCAGGCAGCAGTTCATAGACAAGGGGGGAACATTTACTGAATCATATTCCTGGCAAGGAAAGGGCCTTTGTTAACTGTAGTAAGCTGTGCAGTCGCAAGAATTGTTACGATTCTAACGACTGCTGTTTGTTCGATCCTCAGAATAATGGAGTGAAGTGGGAGTGGCCACTGTGCTCATTTTAAAGCAGAGGAAGCCAAAGCTCTGCAAACCCAGTGGGCAGCTGGCGCTGGTCCCTCAGGGTGCCTCGCCCACCTCCACCTGTGTCTCTGCCCCCCGTGGAGCCCGCCAGCTGAGGCACGTGGCCTGGGCTGCAGTACCGCAGCCCACAGCTGCTGCCGGCGCCCCGTGCCAGGCGGCCCCAGTCCTGCCAGAGCAGGATGAAGACTGCACCTTACGAATGTCACTTGACAGGAGGCAGTGGCTCCCCCTGGACTGCCCCCGCCTCAGTTCATAAAAAGCAATTTACGACGCATCAACTAACAGCAGGAGGTAAGAGGAAGGCCCCACCCCGCACTGCCTTGGGCATCCCGCTGAGCTGACGTGGTAGGCTGCCAAGCAGGGCACTCTGCACTTTTGATTAAAGCTGGGGAACAATGGTGCCCACGGGCCCAGATAAGCAGAGATGAGAGGCCTTGAACAGTTCTGCAGACTTGGAAAGGGACCATCTCAGACACACTTGCCGGGGGGCATGCACCCCAAGATGCTAACTGCTGAGCCAAGAGCAGGGCTCCTGGAACTCCCAGAGCCATCCCTGCCCTCCACAGACCCCCAGCTCAGGGCGTGGGTGGACGGACTGACCACAGTGGTCTCAGTTAAGTGCTGAGGATTTGGGACTTGATGAGGCAGAAGATGGGGGTGGGGAGGGCGGAATCTATGTAGTCCTGTTGAGATCTGGATAGGGCTGGGGAGAGTTCGGGGAGATTCTCTAACAGTGGATGAGTGATGGGTTACCAAGGGAAGCAGAAAATGTCACCTTTGAGACTGACACCAGGGAAGCCAAACTTGGGCTTTCTCAAACCCGTTTGATGTTCTCTGTGCCAGAAATAGAGCCTGTTCATCCATCCACCCATCCATCCACCCACCCACCCACCCATCCAATACGCACAGAGTCATCCCGTGTCCAGCCGAGGGCCCTGTGAGCCTGGCCTGGAGGGCATCTTGGCCAGGACCCAGGGGGTGGGGCGGGCCCATCATTCTATGTCTGGACAATAGCCATGTTAATAACTGTGGTGCTTGAAGAATTAACTGGGCACCATGAACTGTGCTAAGGGTCAGACACCGATTACCTACACAGACCTCCCAGAACAGCCCCATGAAAGTAGGTCTCATTACCCCATTTACAAATGAGGGCATCGAGTCTGACAGAGATGAAGCATCTCCTCTAAGGTCTTACCATTCATAGGTGTTGAGGTTAGGACTTGAATCCAGGTCTGTGTGACCCCGAAGCCTATGCTCCCAACTTGCTGTGATGCGTAACATGGGGCAGGGCTTTGGAGAGATGGGGCACGCTGTGCCACAGGTCTGTGTGCTTGATGTGTAAGGTGTGGACCACGTCACGTACGCCTCTGCCAGACTTGCTCTCTGGTCTAGTCCCCACAGCAGGGCCACAGGATGGGTGCCCTGGGCTCCCAGTGTGTGTGGGAGCATCTTCAGGACCAAGCCAAGTCTTGAGAACGACTCTTGACATATGGTAGCATGAAGTGGTTCTTCAAGTGGCTAGATTTAGTGTTTCCCAGGTTGGAGAGAGGCAGCCACGGCGCATTAAAAATGTCAGTGAGGAGTGTAAGTTATCAGGCACGGTTGCTTAGGTTTATGCATTTGTCCGTAATTCTTGCTCTGCTCCAGCATGATTAGAAATGAAATACGTCCAGGCTTGCGCATTACCGTGTGTGGGCCTGGCATCTTCTGGTTTATTTATCCTCCCTAATCCACTTGGCAATATACAGGCCCACCAAAAAGCCACCCCGTCACTTTGCCTGCTGGAGTTTTCAGCCGAGGATCACTTTTCCTTGCCTGCCACGGGGCCGAGGCTGGAGAAAGTGGGGAGTTTGCCTGTTAGCAGTGCAGGGGGGCAGGGTGGAGCGGCACCCAGCAGACTCTGACAGCACCCCCTCCCCCCAGGTCGGCTTCCTCTGTCACTAAGAAGAGCAAGCAGTCAGGAGATGAACTTGTTAAATGACCTCCAGCGCCTCTGGGCCCGAGTCTCCACTTCCTCATCCTGGACTGGACTTGACAACACACATGCCAATGCCAGTTCCCTGGTGAGGCTACCTGGAATGGAGAGCAGACAAGCCCAAGTTCAAGGGGAAAGGCGCCTCTTTGACCAGTAGTGGTCCGCAGGGTCACAGGCTAGGTGGAGTGATGCTACGCACGCAGGCCATGGATTTATCACTCCTGATACTAACAGGGGCCTGTAGGGGCCTCCCAGGCCTGACACTGCAGCCTCTGTCGGGCTTCTCTGAACAATGGAGGCAACCCCTTTTCTCTCTTTGTAAACTTGAGGGTTAGACCAGGAAAATCAAAGTTTCCCCTGCACTCCTGTTAGCACTTTGTACCTGTCACTGTCAGCTGCTACCCGCCACATGCTAGATGAGGGGTACTTTGACCACTGGCATCTGCTTTATTTCTTGGTCTCTGGCATCCAGCACAGAGCTGGGTACAGAGTGGGCACCAGTGAATGTTCGGCAAATGAATGAATAGATGAGTGAATATATGGAAAACTGAATGAAAGAATTCCAAACTCACAGAGTGTTCGTGAAGATTAGCTCCCTGTGGTTGAGGTCATGGGAGCAAGGAAGAGAAATGGAATGTGGAAGATGAGAGGTCCCGAGTGTTCCGAGTGGTGAGCAGGAGAAACAAGGACAAGACCAGAGTGTGGAGGGCGTGTGCGTGGGCATACACCCTGTGTGGGAGATAAGCAGGCCTGGGCTCCAGCAGAGGGCCAGCCAGGGCTGGGGGCCGCCTGCAGTGCAGGGCACTGGTGATTCAGGGTTTGTTTTGCAATATGATTGCCTTTGTTGCTTTCTCTGATGATCGGCATAATGGGTTCTCCTGATAAAACACATATGCAGAACAGAGAAATACACAGAAAAAAAACAACAAAAAAAATCACTCCAAATCCCACCACTGTGAGGTAGCCACTGGTAGGATTTAGGTGAAGCTTTTGCAGACATCTCTTTGTGCACCTAAATACACACACACACACACGCATATATATTAAATATGAATACAAAGCTGCAAAAATGAGACACTACTACTCTATATGCTTTGCCGTAACCTAATTTTGTCACTCAGCAGCATGTTAAAGCATGTTCATCTGTGTCGTCATTTTAAAAGTGAAGAAATTTCAGGTCAGAGATGTGAGGCTATTTGTCCACATGCCCACCCTCTGGGTTCTTTCCTTTCCTTCCTTCCTTCCTTCCTTCCTTCCTTCCTCCCTTCCATCTTTCCCCCCTTCTTTTCTTCTTACAGTAATGAATCCCTGGAAGCACAGAAACAAAGAGTAAAAGTCTTGCCATCGAGTATGTAAATGGACGGTTTTCAAGTGCTGCGTCTGACTCCATAGTGGACACCAATGCAGCCCGTATGGGGTGCGCATTGCCACTGTGCCGATACGCCCCGGTCTGTCTCACTCCTCTTCTGATGAGCCCAAAGTTTTAACCAAAAGCACAGCAGGGCTTACCCATGACTCGGGGGCTGGTAGATGTGATGCAAGCAAGGGCTTGCAATATGCTCTGGGAGGGGCTCACAGGCCCCTGCCACTAACAGGAAAAGAGCCGGTCCCGGCTGCCCACTGTCCCAGCATGAGGAAGAGACATGCGGAGCACAGCCACTCTGGGCAACCCACAAACTGCGGGTAACAAATAAGGGCTTATTGTTTTGTTCCTCTGAGATTCTGGGGTTGCTTGTTCTGCAGTCATAGACCAGTACATCGGGAATGCACGGCTGAGTTACTCACACTCTCTGAGTCTCAGTCCCTTCATCTGAAAAGCAGGGAGAGTCCTGACCCACCTAATCGGGCTGCTGCGCAAGCCCACTGAGCCCCTGGCTATACCGCTGGCAGTGAGCACTCGGGTAAGTCAGCTGTCATTAACACATGACGTAGAAGTGATGTGTTTCAAACCACACAACCCACTCGTGGGCCATGGAATCAGTTTGGCGCATCACCACTGGCATTTCCCTTTGATAGAGTGGAATAGGGAGCTATCACAATATTTTGCAGTTTGAAAGGGTAAGTACCGTTTTGTGGGACTGTTGTTTCAGAATGTGTATAAACAGATTTCTGCCTGTGGTCACGGTCAAAGAGATTTACAAGCCTCTGCCTGAGCTCGATCAGGCCGTTTCCTTCCCTGGCGGCTCTTGGTGATGAAGCAGGAGCGGAGGGAGGGGACATCGAGGGCACCGATACACTCCCAGTGCCGCCCAGAGGCTGGCCCTCTGGTCCCTGAGCAGCCAGGCAGAGAAGGCACTGGACGTGGGTGGAATAGACCCAGAGGCTGCCCCAGTCTAGCCTCTTACCCTGCTCTTTTCCAGCAGCGTGAGGGGCTTCCCTGGGCAGGTTAACCAGGACATACCCCTCCTAGCTGCTCCCTCCTCAGGTCCTCCCCTTGCACTTAGGTCAAGTTCGAAGGGCGGTATTTAAGTCAGACATGGGCACAGAGCCTGGCTCTACTCATTGCTGACAGAGGAAACTCGGTCGTTCTCCTCTCAATGAAACGGGTCATGTGCCTCTCACCTCAGAGAGGTGCGGGGCGTTGGGTGGAACAGCTGTTACTATCCTGCCTTTCAACAGTATTTGTTGGTCTTCTCCCAAGTGGGGCAGTGGGGTCACATCAGGCTCACAGTAGGAACTTAAGAAATGGCAGCCATCATTATCATAATTATTATTGTGTTGTTCCTAGTATTTTCCTAGTTTTCACTTCATTCATTCATTCATTCATTCATTTGCTTAGTCAACAAACATTGATTGAGTGCAGAGTGCTGGGGACATAAAGGGGACCCAGGTGGGGTTCCTGCCTTTATCTAAAGGTAGATCCTTTGTTGACTGACCTACATCACAGTGAGGGGTTATGCACTGTGGGCCTGGGATCTGACGACCTGGGTCGGAATTCCAGCTCCTCTGCACACCCAGTGCCTCTGCCTCCTCCATAAAGTGGGGCTGTCGGCAACAGGTCATTGAGCGGATTCCGTGAGTATTCACATGGGCCGAGCACTCAGCAGGCTTCTGACCCACAAAGAGCACATAGTGAGAGTCTGTGGGTTGTTGCTGAGGCTCTTGAAGTTCAAGTGCATGACCTGAAGGGACGCGGGAGACTGTTCTAGCCCAGGGGTGGCGACACACTTCCTCTCCAGTTGCCTAAAGTGCTGTGTTGAGAGGGATTCTGAGACCGAACCTGGGCGCAGCAAAGAAAGCCTTGAGTAATTAGAGAAGTCTGCGTGGGCAAGGGAGGGGAGAATGGGGGTGCAAATTTCACAGACTTGCCACCCCTGATCCGGCCTGGCTTCTGATTTTACGGAGAGGAAACAGCCCCAGAGAGGGGAGGGGACATGCCCAGGTCTGAGCTGGTATACGCACCAGGACTTTTGACTCAGTCCAGGGCTCCTGTGACTGTCCTTCTGCCCCTGGGGGCGGGGACCAGAGAAGCAAGAGGAGCGAGGTGGCATTTTCCAGGGTGCCACCTCAGCATCTCCCCTCCACGCCTGTCCTGCTGGGGTTCACAACTTGCACCAGGATTAACTGGGCTTGGGAACACGTTTGAGGTGAAATGCAGGCCTGAGGAGAGCGTTCGCTTAAATGGCACTTTTTGTGATGATAAATGTGCTCGTTTGGGCTTGAATGGGACTGAATCAGCAGATACGGTATTGCGCTTGAAACCGGAGGGGTGGAGAGCTCTCCATTTTCCCTTGAAAAATCATGATTTTTCTATATTGCAATTAAACAGTCCTTTGGGCTGATTTTGCTTCTCTGTTGCTGACATTGAGAAATGCCAAACAAAGACAGCAGCTTTCCTTTCCCTGAGATGTGACTCCAGGGAGCTACCGCCCTCTCTCAGGGAGATGGCTGAGGGAGGCTGACACCACCCTGGGGAAAGTGGGACTTTGGTCCATGGGCATCAGGGGGACCCCAGCCCCGCTGTCCCCATGGAAGACCACCAGACCATGCCACGAGTTACCCATTTTATCCTGGGACCCAGGACCAAACCTGTTTGCTAAGGGTTCCAAAATCTGTGTATCTAGATTCCCATCTGGGGGTCTAGGATTTTGAGGGCTAGACACGGCAGACAACCCTCATCAAGACTCATCTCGGGCCTGTAGGGCCCTTAACATTTGAGGGTTACCCAGCATCCAAATCCCCTTCCACATGTGCTGGAATCTCAAGAGAGCCGAGATGCAGGGCCGTGCCTTCCACTTTGGAAACTGAGGCAGAACAGATGGTCTCCTCTCCCTGAGAGCTGAGGTGTGGGCTTCCTGGGAACCATGCTGGGACCCTGCGAGCCTGACGGCAGGACATGAAGCTGAACGGACCGTTGGAGACCATTGTGCCATGGCGATGAGGAATGTGGGTCGGAACAAGCCGGCCACAGGGAACCCTGACTGTCACGTTTACTGACTGTTCATCTCGGGCACCTTGCTTCACCTTTCCGTGCCTCAGTTTCCCCGCCTAGAAAATTAGTTAGTGCAGGTGAGGCATTTGGCACGTGCTCAGTGAAGGTTCGCTGTGGCTGTTCTTTCCCACGGGGGTGACCCAGAGTCCTGCGGGTGGGGGCGGGTCTTCCCGGGGTCCCCCTGAGGGCAGTACCAGGATGCCAGGTGGCATGGCTGTGGCGGGGCCCTCGGTGGCCTGGCCGCCCTTGGCTCGAACCAATATCCTTGCAACAAGCCTTTTCTGCTCGAGTTGTTTACGTCCATTTCTGTCGTCCTTAACCGAGGACCCTGCAGAGTACCTGCCCTAATTAATCCGCAGGAGGGTTTAGAGGGAGCTTTCAGAATCAATTCGCGTGGTCAGGGCTGCTTTGGATTAAGAGCGTAATATCCGTTATCTGTCTGATCCTCCACTCGCCCCCTGGGAGAGACCAGCGCCTTCTGCTCGCCGCTCACTCAATAAGTACTTACGGATTCACAAATGAGATAAGGGACGCAGGGTTCGCCACCGGTGGGTCACATTTCAGCGGAGAATGACGGGATCCTCCACAGACCTCACTTCAAGTCCTGTTTCCTTCACTGTCTTTAGGCGGATCACCCTCCCCCTACCCCAGACTTGCTTTCCTCGCCAGTGAGGGTGGGTCACTAACACCCGGAGCATTCCAGAGAAGAACACTGCAGCTCACCAGCTGGGAGTGCAGCTGGGCAGGACAGTGATGGACTTCACCAAGGAGTTTTCTGGTTCTTTCTGAACTTGAGGCAGGGAAAGGGCGCTGGGACTTGGGGACAGGGGATAGGCATGTGGGTGGGAGAGACCCGAGCTGGCAGGGAGCCTACTCTGCTGCTTCCCGGGCAGGAGCATGGCTGCCGTGGGCCCTTCGCTTTACACGTGCACAGGCCCCTCCGTGAGCAGTTGCCAGGGCTGTGGTTTCCTTCAGGGCTCAGTGCTTTGCAAACTGTCCCACCCACCCAAGCTCCACTGTGCTTCCCGAGGAGAGAAGGGGTGGGTGGGAAATGGGGGGAGGGGGTTTCTATTAGCTAAGGAAATTATAGTGGTTAAAGGAAATGTTTCTGGAGTTAGTGTCCAGGTTACATTCCCAGTAACGCCACTAACTCACTGTGTGACCTTGAGCAAGTTAATTTACCTCTCTGAGCTGTGATGTCCCAGTCTGTCCCTCACAGGGTTTTTGTGAGGACCAAGCACTTAGCACTGAGTCTTAATAAGTGGTCATAATGAGTATTATGTTGTTGCTGACTTTATCTGCTCAATCTCCTTGTAACAAGCTCCGTTTATCTCCTCCCCCAGATCTCTGCCAGCACCAGAGAAGAGGAGGCTTGGGTGGAGCAGGGGTTCGGCTAACAACAGACTGAGGTCTCAGGAGAGGCCTTCCTGGGGTTCAGTGGTATCTGGAGCAAACCCAGACTGAGTCTGGTGCCCAAGAGGGTGCCTGGCACACAGACAGCAAAAGCTCCCCAAGTGGGAGCTACAGTTATTATTTTGGGCACATGGCTCCATTCAGAAAGTGGCTGAGTTTAATTACAGAAAACTTGTGAATAATGTGATCCTTTCATTCCTGTAACTGTGACTTCCAGACACCTGCTCCATTCAGGGAAAAAAAAAAAGGTTTAAATTGAAACTCGCTTCTTTTGCAGCCCTCAATCACCAACTCGTCGAAGCCTGTGGCACAGAACGTCTCTCTTTGCGGAAGTGCGTGGATGTGGTGGGCGAGGTCTGAGCAGGGGAGGCAGAGCTCCTGATGTGGGGAGGGCCGCACCTGTTTAACTTGCCTGGGATGGGGCTGTCCAGACTGAAGGCAAGGCCAGCGCCCTCGACTGGATCTTTTGAATCCCTCACCACGACATCTGTGGAAAATGTACAGTCTTATGAAAACACTTCGGCTAACATGTTGCATGAGAAAAACAGAAGATCCCGACTACCTAAAAACTGACTCAATCTCTCACATCAAGAACAAACAAACTGGAACTTTGCTTCCATCCGAGATAGATTAGCAGGGGCCAGATTCCCCTTCCCAGCTGAAACAACTAAAACACTGGACGAAATATATGAAACAGTGGGTTTCAGACACTGAACACAAGGCAGCAGGGAACTGCGACCCTGGGAGAGGAGACACCCCTGGGAATCGCCCCAGTCTCCCGCCTGGAGGGAGTTTTCAGGCTGCTGGGCAGGGAGGGGTCCCAGATGGAGCCTGTTCCCTGAGCTGAGGTGACAGAATAAAATCCACTGAGCCAAGACAGCTGGAGTTTGTAGGCACAACACCAGAGAAGAGGCAGCCATCCAGAGGGAAGGCTCTGGAGACCTGCTTCCTTGTCCTCGGCGGAGAACTCATTGGGCGGTGTGGTGAGGAGGTAGTGAGGCTGGGGAAAGAGCCGCCCCAAAGGAGCAGGGGACACAACGCCCAGAGCTCACACCAGATAGGAAATCACTGGTGCTCCTTACCGGGTGTGGATGTAAAATTCTTAACAAAATCCTCCCAGACAGAATTCAGTAGTAAAGAAAAAGGATAACATGTCATGACTAAGTAGAGCTTATCCTAGGAATGTAGAGTTATGTTAATATTTAAGAACCAACCGGTGTAATTTACCGTATTAACAGACTAAAAAAATAACAGACAATCATCTTAATGAAAGAAAAAAGTTTTGACAAAATGTAGTCTCTATTCATGATAAAAAATTGCTCCAAGAAAACTAAGGATAGAAGGGAACTTTCTCAATCTGATATAAGGAATCTACAGAAGAATCCTTAGCTACTATACTAAAATGCTTCTAAGGAAAGTCCAGCACCTTCTAAGATCAGGCACAAGGTAAGGATGTCCTTGCTACTACTTCTACTCGTTTTGTATGCTGGAGGCTCTAGCCAGTGCAATAAAGCAAGAAAACAAAATATAATGCTTACAGATTGGGAAGGGAAAAAAAAAGGAGGAGTTCTTTATCACAGATGACCAGATCATTTATGTGGACAGTCTTACACCTCTTACAAAAAACTTCTAGAAATAAAGGAATTTAGCAAGGTTTCAGTATACAAGGTCAATATACAAGAATCAGTTATATTTCTATATACTATAAACAGTTGGAAATTGAAATTTAAAACATAACATCAATACCATAGCATCCAAACTATGAGCCCGGGCCGGGCAGCTTTGCTGGTCCGAGCGTTGCCCCGACACACCAAGATGGCGGGTTCCATCTCCGGTCAGCGCACAGGCAAGAATCAACAAGCGCATAAATGAGTGGAACAACAGATCTCTCTCTCTCTCAAATCAATAAATAAAAAATTAAGACAAAAATATGAAACACTTAAAGATAAATTTGTAAAAAGATATTCAAGATTCAAACATTCAAAATTACAAAACATTGCTGAGAGAAATCAAGACCTAAATAAAAGGAGAAATAGACCATGTTCATGGATCATAAGACTCTGTATCTAGGATGTCAATTCTTTCCAAATTGGCCTATATATTCAATGCAATACCAATCAAAACCCAGCAGGCTTTTTTTTTCTTTTTGCAATTATGTGGAAATTGAAAAGCTGAGTGCAAAGCTTGGGTGTGAATGCGGAGGATTTGGAAGAGACAAATTTGGAAGAGCTCAAACTTAATGTGTCCTACCTGGTTTCGAGCCGTAAGACTACAGTAATCAAGGCAGCCTAGTGTTGGTGTAAAAACAGACAAATCAGTGACGCAAAATGGGGAGTCCAGAAAAAGGCCAATACATATATGGCCAATTGACTTTCAGTGTGGGTGAAAGGGTGCTCTTTTCCACAAGCGGTGCTGGAACAATTATAAGACCAAAATGACAAAGGGGAAAAATGAACCTTGGTTCTTACCTCACACCCTATACAAAAATCAACCTGAAAACATCACAGGTACGAATATAAGAGCAAAAACTATAAAACTCCTAAAAGAAAACACAGGAGAAAAATCTTCATGACCTTGGGTTTTGCAAAGATTTCTTAAATATAACACAAACTACAAATTACAAAATAAAAATCAATAAATTGGACTTCAGTAAAATGATAAAGATTTGTTCTTCCAAAGAATATGTTAAGAAAATGAAAAAGCAAACCAGACCTTGGAAGAAAACAATTGCAAACATATATCCAACGTGATGCTCACCGCATAACTTTGTGAACACACTAAAAGCCACCAAATTATACACTTCGCGTAAAGTTCATCCATCTGGATGAACTTTATGATTGTGAATTATATCTCAGTAAAGCTGTGTACAAACACAGCTCATATCCAGCAAAGGGCTTGTATCTAGAATATATAAAGAACTCTTGTGACTTAAGAGGAAAAAACTCAATTTAAAAAATTGAGCAAAATATTTGAATAGACACTTCACCCAAGAAGACATGCAAAGATGCTTAAGATGCTAATCATTAGTTATTGGGGACATGCAAATCAAAGACACGGGGAGATCCCATACCTGCTGGGACGGCCCCCTTTGACTCTGGTTGTGTTGGCTCCCAGGGAGTGTGGTCAGTTTGGCTCACCAGCTCCTGGCAGTTTCAGGGAGTTGGTCTGCCCCTCCTCTCCACCCATGGCTTCCACCATGGCACCCCACATACCCACCTGCCATTAACATGTGTTCACTTACTTGTTTGGGTGGAGTGTCTGGAGCCCAGGCAGAGGCAGGAAAGGAGAGGAAACAACAAGGGTGCCTTTGGTGAATGATGGCAGCAGACCCTGTGGTCCAGGGAGTCCAGGGACCAGGGTGGGAATTGGAGTGAGGCTGGTTCCCCCTTCCCACCTGCAGTGTCATCAAGAGAGCTTGGGGACAAGGAGAAGAGGAAGGGTAAAGAGTGAGCATGAACCAGCCAGATTCAAGGGCCTGAGGTCAGACAGGAACTAAGGAAGATTTAAGTGGGCAGACCTGAGAACTCAGCAGGCAGCCTTAAGGGGACGGGATGAGAAACTGAATTTGGGTGGGGGTAGGGCAGAGAGAGGAGTGATGACGGGGGGCCAGGGTCATGCTGTTCACTCAGGCAGAGTACGAGGAGCAGCGCTTCCTCAGAAAGACACTTGGCAAATGTGAGGTTTGGGGGCCTGTGGGCGTCTGAGCACTTGTCCAGAGGGCTGCTGGCTGTGTGGGTCTGAGCAGGCACTGCAGTGGTGGGCAGAGGGCGGCATCTGGAAGCCTTGAGGGTGGAGGGATTGTCTGGGGAGGGTGGAGACGAGCACAGAGGAGCTGGGGCCAGGTGCTGGGGGGCACCTGCATTAAAGGAGGACCAAGCTCTCGGAAAGGAAAACAAAAGCAAGCGGCCTGTTTCCCTGCCAGCTCCTTCCTGGCTGTGACTTGAGGCAGCATAAGGGAGAGAGGGGCGTGGGGAGGATGCTGGCCCCGCGGTTGGAGGAGGCAGTCCCTCTGAGAGGTGTCAGACAAAGTACCCACCCCAAGGAACAAGCCAACCTGGTGTCCTAATGTCCCAATCTGATTATTTCTGGCAAGAAGTTGGACCAAATCCCTATCTGTAGTCCGCCAGCCCCACTGCTTTTTCCTTTTCCATCCACTTTTTCGTCCACCACGTGCCAGGGGCAGACTGGTGCCCAGGGCAAGACTCAGACGCAGCCCCTGTCCTTACATGGGCAGGTCAACATGGGGACTGGCAGGGCTCTCTGGCATTGTCACCTCCAAATTCAGAGGTGCCTGGTCTCCTCTGTCCTCCTCTCCTCTCTAGAGAGGAGTTCTCCAGAGCCCCCTGGCCCTCAGACCCACACGGCCAGCAGCCCACCAGGTAAGTGCCCAGATGCCCACAGGAACCCAAAGCACACACTGGCGGAGTGGACGCTGCGGGTGATGGCATGTACCTCTCTTCCTCGTACTCTCTGCCTTAGTGAATAGCATGGCCTTGGCCCGTGGCTCATCCCCACTCCTCTCTCTCCACCCCTCAGCAAATCCAGTCACCTAAAGAGTCCCATTGGTGATGCCTGCTACGTTCTTCTTGGACCTGTTGATCTCTCTGTCTCCCTAGTACCTGTTTGAGTTCAGCCCTCATACCTGACTGGTCCCCTCTCATTGCTCACCTATTTTTTTTTTGCCTTAATCTTCCCTAGTATTCAGCAGACAGGAGATTTTTAGTTGCAAGTGACATAAACCTAACTCAAGCTGGCTTAAGCAAAAAATTGAATTTATTGGCTCACATAACTAAAACATTCAGAAGTGGCTTCAGGCATAGCTAAATCCAGGAGAACAAACAATGTCCATGGTACCTGGTCTCTCTGCTTCGATTTTTCCCTCAATCAGCATAACTTGGATTGGCTTCCCTTTCCCTACATCAAGGCCACCAGAAAGAGATTTCTCTCTTTCCTATAGATCTGACCATCGCCCTAGAGCTGAGTGTCATTGACTGTGACTGGGTTGCATGCCCATCCCTAAACTAGTCACTGGGGCACAGGTGTGTGCAGTATTCTAACTGGGCATGTCCAAGGTTGTCATGGTGTCAGCACCAAGTAAACCATGTGTACTACAAGTAAGGGAAGGAAGGTTCTTCCCAGAAAATCAATGCCTTTGTCAGGGTGGGTAGGATGGACCTGAGACCGGTGTCAGGAGAAACCATTAACCCTGCCTTCCACAGGAGAGCACTAGCAGAGGACAGGACTCTGCGAAAATGCTGGCTGAGCAAAGCAGTGTTAATTATAGCCATGTACACAGTGCACTTTCTATTTCTGCCCAATGATCACGCCGCACAACCACCATCACGCGAGCCTGTAAGTAGGTGTGGGACTAACTTTGTTGCATGTAGTATTTAATGACGGTGCTGAACTCTGCTCGCGTGACGCTCACCTGCACAGCTCGCTGCACCGTCTTGAGCACTGTGCTCTCGCCCTAAAATAACCCTCAAAGGCCTCCGGCCCGCCATGCCCTCTGCCACCCCAGGGCAGCTCTGGAACTATCACGGGTACAGGGGCCCAAGATGCTGACATCCTGGCAGGCAGATCCCCTGAGAGTGAGGGGCTTAACAAGGGAACCGGCTGAGTGGGCTGCAAGAAATGGCTCTGGCGAATGCTAATAGGGCCCCCTGGGAGCCTCTTCCAATCAGCATCCCCCAAGCTCTCCCTAAGATGATCTGCTCCCTTTCCTTGACAAATGGGAAAGACTGTTTTGGAAACAGCTCCTGGTGGAGGCTTTTCAAGGATCTCTCACTCCCAAGGACGGGCCTGGTCAAGGGTATCAGGTGAAGAAGGCCTAAACATAGTTTATTGAAGACATCCAACCACCTGGGCTTTGGGGAGAAGAGGAAGAGCAAGGCCACTGGTGTGGAGCATCTGAAGGGCTCAATTCCTGGGCGACCCTTGCGTTGGAGCCCGAAGAAGTCGTCTGTCCTGCGGCGCCCCCTGCTGGCCATAGGCAAAACGGCATCCTGCCAAGCTCTGGCCTCTTCTGTTTGGACAAAGGCTCAAAGGGTGCGTGCAGGCAGAACCATCCTCCTGGGCATGCGCAGGCGGCACCCTAGAGAAGCTGGCACCAAACCACTGAACACAGAAGTGTGTGAATGACATTATCTCCTCTGCCTCGTTAGCAGACAGGGTGGAGAGGGACATGCCAGGCTCCAGCCTTGGCCCACCACAAATGACCGGTACTCTGGGCAAATCTCTCCACTGTCCGCCCACCAGTGAGCCAGGGCTCAAACACTCGCCAGCTCCACAGGGTTGTCTGAGGTAGGTCATCGTAATTGTACATAATTCACAAAGTTCTCCTGTGTTTGGCCCCCGAGGTGGTGCTCACCTGAGTGCCCAGTTGCAGCCGTAACGTCTTAAATGTGTTGGCCGTGGCTCATGTAAATGAATCCTCTGCCACAGGGATTTTTCTACAAGGAAAACCTGATGATGTTGCTCCCCAGGGGCCTCACTCAGGAGAGTCCAGAGTCCAAGGGGCTCTCAACCCTTCAAGACCCAAAAAGGCCCCGACTCTTGCCTTGTCTGTGGCTCTCCAGTGAGAGCCCCACCCCACCCCTGCTAACCTCTCGCCCGAACTGGCAAGCTGCCCCCTGCCTGCCCTTGTTTACCATGTTCCCCTGGTCTCTTACTGGTTAACCACCCCACTCCTGCCCCAGCTTAGCCTGAATGTCGAATGTCGCCTCTGCCAGGAAGCCTGTCTGATTTCCCATGATAGTCGGCCCCTCCCAGGTTCCACTGTCAGGAGTCCCTCTGTCGCACCTGTCATGACTCTCTGCAGCTGACTCTGCCACCCCACTGGCGTGTGAGCACTCCAGGACAGAGCTCTGTCCCCAGCACCTGCACAGGGCCTGGCACCTAGGAGGGGCTCCGTGGGGGTTGGGGGTGAAGGCAGCAGGTGGTCCTCAGGAACCAGCCAGGATGATGTCTGCCAACAGCTTCCTGGGTGGAGCCCAGGGACCTGCCATCCACCTTCTCTGTGGGATCGATCTGTGGTCAGAGGAGCCCCTCCTGGTGGAGTTGTCTCTAGATTCATTCATTCACACGTAAGTGGGAGTGCCAGTGGACACTGGGCCCAGGGCTTCCCACAGGGCTGCCCCTCCCCAGAAAGACACTAAAGGGACCCTTCTTGCATGACCATGAAGGTAGGGACTGGGACCCAGCAACAGCTGGTGGCTGCTACCCTTATTTCCTCCCCCCCCCCCTTTTTCAGTGATCTTCAACGAGCTATACTGAAGTATAATTCACAAACAATAAAATTGACTATTTAACACAGTCTGAGTAGTTCTGACAAAGTATAACCACCACCCCACAAAGTATAGAGCATTTCCTTCATCCCCCAAAGCTCCCTGGGGACCCTTTGCAGCTGATGCTCACCCAGCCCCAGCCCTGGCCACACTGGTTCCTCTAATTTTCTATCACTACAGTTTTGCCTTTTCCAGAATATCACAGAAATGGAATCATACAATATGCATCCTTCCGAGATTGGCTTCTTTGACTTAGCAGGTTGTTTTTGGGATTCCCGCACGTGTTGCCGCACGTGCAGTAGTTCACTCATTCCTATCGCTGAGCAGTGTTCCACCGTGAGGATGTGCCACGGCTAGTTTAATCCAGTCCCCAGCAGAGACACAACCCCACTTCCTTAAGAGAAAAAAGCCAAAGATCCCAAAGAATGGCGTGCATAATGTGGCTCCGAGAGAAAAGGGGTGGAAGGGCCCCGTCCAGGGGGGCGGTCAGCACAGGCCCCACCGAAGGCTTCTCTAACCGAGTCATTGTCTCTGAGTCCAGTAGGGCTGTGGAAATGATACTTTTTTCTGGCTGCATTCCCAGACCTAATCAAGAGCCTTTCCCAATCAAAGTTTTCTGAGCAGCATATTAGTTTGTGTGGATGTTCTTTTTTTTTTTTTTTTCCAATGGGCAGGTATTAAAGATTATTTAAAAGCCACATCCACTCTCCTGGATCATGCCTGCCCTCCAGAGCCAGGCAGAGAAAGCTGTCAGTCGGCACCTGAAGGTCCTGCTTGTCCACATGGGAGGTGCCTGCCAGGGTCTGTGTCTTTTTTTTTTTAACAAAATTAATCCTTATCTGAAAATATGTTTTTAGTGATTTTAGAGAGTGGAGAAGGGAGAGAGAGGAAGAGAGAAAGAAACATCAAAGTGAGAGAGGAACATTGATCAGTGGCCTTCCGTAGGTGCTCCAAGCAGGGACCGAACCCACAACCTGGGTATGCACCCTGACTGGGAATTAAACCTGCAAGCTTTTGGTGTACGGGGTGATGCTCCAACCAACTGAGCCACCCAGCCAGAGCAGGGTCTGCGTCCTTACCCAGCAGGGCAGCTGTGGTGAAAAAGCCCTTCATCCACAGTCACGACCCCTGGCCTTGTGGCCACTGGGACCCTGTGGATAAGACAAAGGAACAGGATTGGAGAGACAGACACACACGGAGCTCTGCTCAGCTGTGTCCTCGACAAGAGTCTTCACTTCTTGGAGGCCTCGATTCTTGGGGCCTGAGGAAGAGGGGGTTCTCACCATTCTTAGCTGTGGGTAAAGATAGCACATGGAAGACCTGAGTCCAAGTCCCAGTTTGTACTTGCTGTGGGGACCTAGCCAAGTCGTGTAGCTCCTCTCAACTTGGTTTCTTCATCTGTAGAGTCTGAGGCCACTCAGATGTTCTGTGAGAAGAAAAACTGGCGAGTCATCCCTGTCCCCTGCTTGGTCTAGGGGTCTCGGGCCCAGCTCCTTACTTCTCTTTCCTGAACATCGTTCAAAGCATCATGAAGTGCATCTCACCACACACACACTGGCTGAGTGTTCCCAAGCCTGCATCCTTCTAGAGATTAGGGAGCCAATACCCTTACAGTCAAAACTTTAGATTAATGGTCCATTAAGAACAATACCGTTAGCGTGGCCATTGATGCACACCCTAACAGTATTATCCACAAAGAGAATCCACAAGGTGAGGAAAACACAGAGAGAAAAGTTTATTCACTTTCCAAGAGAGGAAAGGGGCCAGGCATGGAGTGTTACACCGGCCCTGAGGGGCTGGGATGTTGAGCTTTTATTGGAATATAAAGGGTGGGTGGGGGTTGCTGTTGTGTGGCCACTGGGCTGTGAGAGGCATTGCAACACTGGAGGTTTCATAAAGCTGCAGTTTGCCCCAGTGTTATCTTTTGCCAGCAGCCATGGGGAGGGCACGGCGAGGCACGTTCTCCTCCTGCTTTCCAGTAAACTTCCAGTCCTGGGGACACACGCTCAGAAGAGTGAAATGTCAGTTATGTTTGACCCAGTCATAGGCTGCTTGGCAAATGGCGCCGTGATAGCAAATGGCGCTGGTTTTGTCCTTTCAAATACCTCTCTATTAATTCTTCTTGCCAGCATCTCAACTCTCTTACCCCCTCCCCAAACTTCTATGTATGACTTCGAGTAAGCTACTTAACCCTCAATGCCTGTTTTCTTATTTGAAAAGCAAGGATTATATTATAACTTTCATAAGTAGTACTAACCTTCCGAGGGCTGTTGTGAGGATTAAACAAGATGTATGTGAAAGATAGAAAGTGTTTCAATCAACTAGCACAAGGTAAACACTCAATAAAAGCCTGCTGCTGTGATGATGGTGGTGGCTGTGGGTTTGTCCTGCAGCAACCCAGCCAGATGCAATGTGGGGCTGATACCTGGGCATCCAGGAGAGACCAGAGGGCTCACCACCTGCCATCAGACCACTGCACCTGCGCCTGTTGGGCTCCCCACCCCCACCCCCAGTGCGACACTTTCTCACACCACATACCCACCCTTCTCGGCCTCCGCTGGGAATGGCAGGTACTGACTGTGAATCAGGCCCTCCACAGTCAAGAGAACTTGAGTGTGTATTCTAAAAGCTAAAAACTCCACTAACAAAGCCTGTTGTTAATGTTTTACTTCCTCAATGTCATGCTGTCCTTTGTTCTGGGTCAAATGTATGACTTCCTCTCTTTTCAAACGCATATCTGAATTTCCTTCCCAATATATTTTTTATTCTACTGTGTTTATTGTTTCCCTCAGCTTTTAATGTGTATATATTCAAAATGCTTTTCAAACAGTTAAAATTTGCTTGTGAGAAGAGACTTCCCTCCCTTGGCAGACCCCAGAACAATTTCTGGGAAGGGGGTGAGGATGGATCTTGGGCGGGACTCACGAGTAAGAGACCTGGGAAGCCAGGGTGTTGAGCACTGAGGTGGACCCTGCAGAGGCCGTGCGTTTTCCTGCACTCGAGTCTTGAGAACCACACACTTGCTGGATCCACGTCTTTTCTCTCAGGATCTGGCTGCCGAGGGATTCCTGGTGTGTGGAGGTTTCTCGGAGAAGGTGTGGGGAATAACCCTTCTCTCACTGTTACCATCTATGGAGGCTCTGCTTCCCCGTGAACACCTCCCACGCATTGCCTCTCCCCCTCACAACTGCTATCATGGATGTCACCACTCTCATTTCACAGTTATTATCCTCATTTTGCAGAAAATAGGCTCAACGCCCAAACATGAGTCACCCAGGTGCAGCTGCCGGCCGGCAAAGACACAGTAAGAACCCAGGGGAGCTCTGGATTCCAGACCCCACGGTCGCTGAATAACCCTGCGTGGGGATGAACAATGGGGCCATTGCCGGCTGTCCACATCTGCCACGTGCCTTTCCGTTTTACGTCTTGGCCCCTCGCTCCACGTTTTGTGCACTCGACTGCATTAATGATTCCTTGAACGTGGGATCAGTGGTGATCTTTTCTTGTGTGTGCTTTGATGTCTGGCATATGCACGCCCTCTGGGAAACCATCCCCTTTGCAGCGGGAGAGACCGAACCTACCATCCCCAGAAGTCTCCTCCTGCTCCTTCGAGATCAATTCCTCCCGGCCCCTCCCCAGCACCCCCTCCTCCAGGCAACCACCAGTCTGCTTTCTGTCAATACTGATTGATTTGTGCTTTCTAGAGTTTTATAAGTTTTCTTGTTTCATCTGGCTTCTTTCACTCAGAATAACGATTTTGACGTTTATCCGTGGAGTGAGATATATCAATGGTTCCTTTCTTTGACTCTTCCTTGATGTCTGCGATAAGCCCTGCTTGGTCGTGGCCTACTGGCCTTCTAAAACTCTGCCAGACTTGGGTTGCTAGTTGATCACCTAGGACTCAAGCATCTGCATTCCTTAGCGAGGGCAATGAACTGAGATCTGGACCCAGAATGGACCAACCAGATTGCAAGGAGCAGCCTAGAAGAAGCCTGGTGGAGGCTTCAGGCACCGACAACAAAACTTCAGGAAACGGTGCGACTGCACGGTGCTGTGGCCCCTGCGCAGACCGCACGCGTGTGGCCGTGGCGGGCCTCTGTTCGTGAGGGCCCAGTGAGCGCCTCCTCCACAGGGCGTGGGGTGCACTCGTGGTGCATTAACTGACCCATCTCAGTTTGGGGATTCCTTAGAAGGGGTAAACAACTAGGCTTTTTTTTTTCCTTTAACATTGTTAATTCTAGAGAGAATTCAGAAGGGTAAAAAAGGTATAATTATTATAAAATGCTTGAAAAAGCAGACCCAATCCAATCTGGGAAAGAAAGCCATCGTGTGGTCACTGGAGCATAGCAGAGACTCAGGAATTTTCCAGTTCTTCCTGGTGTCACATCTGAGAAAAAATGGTGTCCTCCGGGCAGGTACCTAAGCAAGGAAGGGGAGGTGGGAGGAGAGCCAGGATGGGCGGAGTGGGGATAGAGGGGCGTGAGAGGCAGAGCAGAGAGACAAAAACAAGAGAGGTCCAGGGAGGAGGAGGGAGAGAAAAAAAGAGAAGAGTCAGAGGGAGAGAAAAGGGATGGGAACAGAAAGGTGTCAGTCATTTACAACGGCAGAACAAGGAAAGCCTGCTAGCACCTGTCTCAGCTTTAAGCGAAACAATGACACCTGAGCAGCTCTGAGGGCAGCAGGGCGGTGAGTAAGCAGAAGGGGTCTGTTGTGGGTCGAATTGTGTCCCCAAAAAGGTATGTTCAAGTCCTAAACCTTAGTTCCTGGGAATATGATTTTATTTGGAAATAGGGTCTTTGCAGATGGGATCAAGTTAAGCGAGGTGAAGTTGAATAAGGGGTCTCACAAGAAGGAAGGTCGCACACAGATGCACACGGAGAGGAGAATGTCATGTGAAGGTGGAGGCAGAGATCGGGATGATGTGTCTGCAAGCCAAGGAATGCTAAGTGTTTCCAGAAAACCTGGGAGAGGCAAAGAAGTAACCTCCCCAAGAGCCTCTGGAGAGAGAGTATGGCTCGGCCAACACCTTGATATTGGACTTCTAGCCTCTGGAGCTGTGGACCAAATCACTTTTGGTTGTTTTAAGCTACCCAGTCTGTGGTCATCTGATGTGGCAGCCCTAGGAAACTAATGCAGGGTCCCTTTCAAAATAAAGCATCAGCAGGCCCCTGTTGTGGGCTGAATTATGTCTCCCCCAAAATTCATATGTTGGAGTCCTAACCCCCAGGACCTCAGAATAGGACTGTGTTTGGAGACAGGCCTTAAAGAGGTGTTCCAATGAAAGTGAGGTCACTGCGGTGAACCTAATCCACCTTCTAGGAAGGAGATATTTGGACACAGACAGAGGGAAGAGCATGTGGAAACAGAAGGTAGCCTTCTGCAAACCAAGGAGAGAGGCCTCAGAAGAGACCAAACCTGCGGACTGACACACGGATCTTGGACTTCTAGCCTCCAGAATTGTGGGAAAATACATTTCTGTTGTTTAAGACACCCAGTCTGCGGTTCCTTGTTGTAGCAACCCTAGCAAGTTAATACACCTCCCTGAACCCCAGCATTCACCAGCCCTGCTGGGTAGGCGAGCATCTGGAGCCTCGTCTGCTTCTTCCGGGGAGGCCTTTGTGGCTCCCAAGAGCTCACTCAGGTTGGGGCGGGAAGAGTCCGGGTGCAGGGCTGCGGGCTCCGCTGGGCGCCTGCACGGCCCTTTCTGGAGCACAGAGTCCTCCTCCGAGCCCAGGAAATCAGTCAGGGAACCGAACAGCCTCCTTCCCCAGGCTGCTCCGGAGCCAGCTCCCCTGCAGCGGCACAGCCCCAGCCCTTCCTCCCCTGACGGAGAGCTTCCCACCCACGGCTTTGGAAAACGCTTGGCCACCAGCACGAAGGCTGGGGCTGGTGTGCCACAAAGGGCAGGGTGATAATGACGACAGACTGGGGCTTCCACACTCAGGTAAATGGCTTTCGTGTTTCAGTTCTGTCCCTAACCTTTCATTGTCTGCCAGGTCTGGGAACTCATCATTCGGAGCTGCCCACTGCTGGGCGAAGCCATATTCCTAAGGAGAATGCCAGAGCAGAAAGATTCGGGCTTCCTGTATTTCTGTTTGTTTAAGACAGATGAGGGAATGAAGGTGCAGAGCGGGAAGGGACTTGCTCCAGGTCATACAGCTACTTGGGGTCTGATTGAATCCAGACCACCAATGCCCTGGAGCCAGCTAAGCCCTCAGCACGCTTCGCAGAAGTGCCCGGTGAGCTCTCAGGCAGTCCAATCAGGTCACTGTTTTCTTTTCTGCCTAACAGTCATATGAAGATTTGGGATGAGCTGCAGAGTGTTTTTTTCCAATTTTAAAAGCACTTCAGCATCTTATTTATTACAGAAAAATCCAGTTCATGCCACTGTTAACAAAACTGTGATTCAACAAAGAGATTTTATTACAAAAATAAATTTCAGTAATAACTGCTCCACCAGACACTTCACAATTAAAAATAAAACTGCGCAGTAGGAGAAGTGCGCTTCACGATAAACAAAGTTGTCCCCTGTGTTGCCCTCCGCTGCCTGGGCTCCACAATATTGCTTCTCGGTTTCCAACCATTTGTTGGCATTAGGCTGGGTAGTACCGCTCTGTTCTCCAAATTATTGGACTATTTCATATTTTAAGCTCGGGACTGATTCCCTAACATGTGGTCGCACGTCCGGTCAGTCCGTGACAACCAGCTCTGCAGGAAAGTGGGAGACAGTGATGCCAGCCTGGCCAAAGGCAGTACTCCCACTGCCTCCGCGGCCACCTGAACGTGTAATCCCAGATTCTGGTCCCGTCACTGTCTAAGAAGAGAAAACTCTGGGCGTGAGAGCCCCACTGTTTTAGTCTGCCCTGGCTCCCACAGCACATCCCATAAACTAGGGGCCTTAAGCAGCAGACACAGCTCTGGAGGCTGCAAGTCTGCGACCGAGTTGCCAGCGTGGGTGTTTCTGGGGAGGGCTCCTTCCTGGCTTGCAGATGGCTGCCTCCTCACTGTGTCCTCGCCGCAGAGACAGAAGGGGGACGAGTTCTCCGGTCTCTTCCTGCAAGGATGCTATTCCCATCACAAGGCCCCCCATCATCTCACATAAAGTATTTTGTGTGTATATAACGTGCACATTTTTGCCCAAACTTTTGAGGGAAAAATAAGGATGCTCATTATACATGGGTAGTACCTGAAATATCGTGTATCTGTCCTTGTGCTTTGTAATTATCTGTTACATAAAATTCCTCGTACCATAATATGTTCCAAAAGAAGTGTTAAATTTCCTTTAAAATACAAAAAAATGTAAATATAAATAAATACAAAATTGAGTTAAAAAACTCAAAGCAAAAGATTTTTTCCCCTGAAAGTTTGGGCCCAAAACACAGGTGAGCATTATACATGGGAGCTCATTACACAAGGCAAAATATGGCAACTACCTCCCAAAGTCCCCACTGCAAACATGGTCACACTGAGGGGTGGGGCTTCAGCACATGGATTCAGGAGGAGACACAATCCAGGCCATGCCACCCAGCTACGGAAATGATGGCTGATGATTGGCACTGTGCTCATACTTGTGGGATTAGCTTTCCCCCGGCATGTCTCCTGTGCAAAACTCTTTTTCCTCCAAGCTATTTCCCCTTGGGTGTGCTGGTGAGGACACTTGAAAAGGAATGAACTATGTTTGATTCCCACTTGTTAAAACCAAGCAGAAGAGTTCATTGCCAGCCACAGCTCGGGAACTGCTCTTTTGAGCTGTAGAAGCTCTGAGCTCCTCCCACTAGGAGACCCCACAGATCTCTGATAATTTCCCCCTGATTATTGCTGCGTTAAGTCCTCACTCCTCTAACCTTGCTGTAGTTTATGGATGAAGTAGCTCTTAAAGAAGTGAAGAATGAGGCAAATGTTTTTGATCATAAATGCAGATCATACACATCCCACAGATTTTCTTTTGTGGGTTTCTTCTATACATATTGACACAGCTCATCTTTGCTTCTGCAGCCTGTACGTAAATATTATCCAAGATGACTGGCATATGGTACTGTCATGTGTCTTTTAAGAAAAACTCCAACCGAATCCAATATTTCCCATGTGGCACCTGATATACTGTGGGCGTGGGGTATTTATGGAACAGTAATAACGATATTTGAAAACACTGTAATGTCTAAAGGCTCTATTTCCCTGCAAATATCATCTAGAAGGTTACATTTTGCAAACATAAGCTTCTGCCAGTCATTCACAGGGCCTGCTGAAATGCTGAGCATTGTCAGCATTCACAGAGTGGTCATTTTGAGCACCGTTGCCTGCAAACCCTTCAGAAGGAAAGTCACCTTCTCGTGTGGGGGGAAATATTTGCAAGTAAGGACTTGCCCCCTGACTTGGCCTTCCAGTATAGGTCTTTTGCCCTTCCATAGAATTAAGTTTTGGAAACATTCCCCTCAAAAGCCTCAGGAAAGCCTCAGGCGACAGATGGTAGCTCACGAAACTGTTGAATCAAAGACTCCTAGGATCAGACAATCTGCGAGCTAGGAGCAAACCTGGTTACCATTGAACCCACACCCTCCCCTTTAAAGCAGTGAGGACATTGTTGTGGTGACAGAGGTGGGACTGGGGCCTGTTTGCTTCCATCCTAGTGCGCATCCCGTTTCCCCTGTGGTTCCTGCAGCCGCTGATTCCATAATACATCTGAACAGACTCGGTCCTGGTCTGTTTCACACATGTTTACTATAAAGCCCCCTGGAACAATAGCTCCCACTTTTAAGGGTCTGCTATGGGTAGACCCACCAGGTCCTTATTTGAATCACCTCACTTAATTTTGATCAGAACCATGTGAGGGAGGTGTTATCGTCTCCATTTCACACACAGAAGAACTAAGGCTCACGGACATTGGTGTCTTGCCCGAAGTCCCAAAGCTGGTAAGTCATCGAGTCAGTACTTGAAGCTGAGGCCATCTGCTCCTGCCGTCCGAGTTGAAGAGGAGCAGAAGATGAATTTGGGATAAGGTCCTTCCCCATGAATGGAAACGCTTTTCTTTCTGGCCAGCCTGGAGGCGTGGGCATTGGATTTTCACATTCCCACCTGAGCTCCATCACAAATTAGCTACTGAGCACCCACCACGGGCCCCTGCCTTGGAAAATCACGCCAGCTGTGTGGGAGACGGGTGTGTGAACAATAGACGACAATAGCACCTTGTGACCCAGGCTGGATCAAGAGATAGTCAAGAGCTGTAGCCTTAACCCTAGATGTTGCAGATGGCTCTGGGAGGTGGTGACGCAGGAGCTGGGTCTGGACCGATGGATGGCAAGGAGTCAGCCAGTCGAGGGGGCGCCTGGGAAGCGAGGTAGGCCTGCCAGCCAGGGCGACTGCATGGAGATGGCCCCAGGACATCGGAGGGTAGAGAGGGAGGACTAGAGAGGGAGGCAGAGACCAGATCACAGAAGGTCATGGGTGTGTTGCCAAAGTCAAGGTTAGCATCCACCCAGGAGGACAGGGGAGCCCTGAGGGCCATCACTGGGGACGTGCATCTGACTTGGACAAATAACCTGTTTGATGCGAGTGGAGGATGGGTGACAGGGTCAGGCTGGGGGCAGGGCAGCCGTGGAGACTAGTGAAGGAACCAGGACCAAGGTGATGAGGACATGGGAACCAAGAGGAGGTAGCCTGGCAGACCCGTTTAGAAGAGAGAACACACAGAGGCTGAGATTTTCCAGGGAGCGCTGGAACGAGGGCGGGGTGGGGGGCTTGCGCTGGAGTTTAGGCGGAACAGAGGAATGGTCACTCTGAACAGCCCAGCAGTGCTGAGAAGCCAGCAGTGCTCAGCAGCCTGGGTGGGCGTGGAATCATTGGACGGACCTTGGGTTGGGTTCCCCAGGTGGGTGACCAGAAGGACTGGGCACAGGTGTGTGGGTAGAGTCTGGGCCAGGTGAAGAGAGGAGGGACGCCTGGGTGCACTCACAGGCTGTAAACTTCTGCAGGATCTGAAGAAAGCCAGGGATGACATTCATGTCAGGTGAGTCTCCACACAGTAATGAGGACAACTTCCGTTCAACCTTCTAGGGAGCTCCCCCATTAACGGGGGCCAGACCCCCAAAGCAGCTGCTTGAAGCGCAGTGTTTGCTGCCCACCTTCCTTCCTGCACAAGGCTGGCAGTGTTGCTGGGGTCGTGGGAGCCGCACATCTGAGCGGTGTTTCCCTGGGCAACCACGCTTCAGGATACACATGCCCAGGGCAGCGTGGAGAACAGAAGGAGCACTGGACCAGGAGTCCAGGGATATGGCACAGAGTCTGCCATGGCTGTCATGGCTGTCATTCCCCCATGTGGGACCCAGACGATCAGTATGGTCCCTTCTGGCTCTTTGCCATTAGTGCCAACTAGGAAAGGCGCACACGTAAAAGGAGAGGGATTTCAAGAGAGGCAGTCGTTGGGTGGACGGCAAGCTCTCCTCCAGGGCACGCTAAGTAAACCCACAGAGAGGTTCGGCGCATGTGCTGGGACCTGGCTGGGAGTTTCAAACTGTGGGCGAGCCCAGCGAACAGAGAGGTCCTTGTGCACGTGGAGTCAGGAAGGCCTTTCTTCCCGATGGCCGCCTGCTGCTGGTCTCAGTACAGTCTCTAAACACCACACACGTGACCTTCTTAAAGATCTCAATGACAGAGTCCAGTATGCAGGACACCTAGGTGGGCCAGGTGGCATGCTAGGTGCTGTCCGTGTGCACCTCTGCAGGTGAGCAAGTAGCCTTATCTCCACTTTTCCTCTGAAGAAGTCGAAGCTCAGAGAAGTTAGGGAACTTGCTGGGTGGCTATACAGGAATCTGAACTCAGTGCTGTCTGACCCCAGATCTCTTTGTCCCGCAGGGAGGCCCAGGGACCTCAGGTGACTCTCATCAACCTGTCCTGGCAGGAGAAAGGTCGCTGCTGCTGTTGTGCCACAGAGGTTCCCATGGTTGCCCCAGACGCGGGGTTCACCTGGACTGCCCACCAGCTCCCCTCAGGGAACTCACAGTGTGAGAAGCAGCCTTACAGAAGTTTTAGGGCAACTGCTCCTATGGAGTTTAGACCCTCGAGAGAGGTGAACCCTCTAAACAAGCAGCGTGAAGGCCAGCCTCTCAGCCGCTGATAGCCTGCACCCTCTGCAGAAACAGCCCCAGCAGACGCCCCATTGCGGCGGCATCTCAGCCGTCTGCCCACGTGCACATCGGCCTGCTCGCTCCGCCGCTGACAACCGGGCCTGGCAGATCCAGCCGGAGGGGACGTACGATGTATCTGCGAGGAAAGGCAGTTCGGCTGGGGGCTCCTTCTCTCCTCCCACGGCCCCCAGGGCTGGAGCACGCGGACATCCATCTGTACGCACCGCTCACTGCTAACGCAGCCTGGCGGGTGCCCCGGCTGAGGCGGAGCAGGGTTGGGGCCCGGTCAGGACGCAGATTCATTTTTGTGGCAGGAGATTGACGAGGCATCCGAGGGTGACCGGATGCACCGCTGTTCGCAGCCCTCGGGAGAGGACCACACTGGGGGCAACGAGTTGTCACTCCGATTTAGGACGAGGTGTTTTGAGGCCTTTCCTTTCCATTTTGTATCACCCCTGCGGTCTGAAATCCTGAATTTTTATTCAAAATGGATTTGTGTCTGAAGTGTTGGCTCACTGTCATTTTAGAAACGCAGCTCAGAGTTGAGTTCAAGGAGCAGGTCAGGTAACTTCTAACCACGATTCATGACTGCAGATGACAGGGCGCGCGGCTCTGTTTTGTTTGTGGAAGGGTGGCTTTCATGTTGGGACCGTCGGACTGCCGTGCCTGCTACAATCGCGGGTCGTCATTGTTCTCGCTGAGAAATCGCGGTGGGACATGGGCGGCACAGAAGGAGGCGGACAGACACACATCCCTGCCTGGTACTTCGGGATCTAAATAACCACACCTGGGTTTCAGTGATGGCGCAGGTTGGGCAGAACGCTCACCTGCTGTGAGTGGGGGTGGGTGGGGCCTCACCAAAATTACTTCTAAAGAAAAGAGCCCTTTCCCAGCAGTGCACGTGGAGGTAATCAGAAATCTAAAAGAGATAAGAAATGGGGAGATAAATAAAAGGCTGAAAAATGAGGACATTTTAAGACTGAAAATGAGGCTTTGTTTGCAACATGCTCACAAAAAGAATGTCACTCTTGCGAGAAAGGCTGCAATTACCAGAACGACAGGCCCCAGGTTCTCATTCCTTAATGCGGCAAATATTGATCGCGCGCCGTGCACCAGACTCCAAGCACGCCTATTTTTCAAAGTGATAGAAATGTCTTCATGTCAAATGCTATTGCTACCATGTTACTGTTACTGATTGATAAGGCACATTTTTAAATTAGATACATTAAATTTATAAAGGTTAATATGATTTTTTAAACTTAGCGACTCAGATCCTGGAACAGATTCTCGGAAGGACAGTTTTTAAAGTATAATGGAGGAATTTGTCATGTAGAATTAATGGCAGCATTTGGCATCAGGGGGCATTTTCTGAGTCAGACCGCACACACTCCTGAGCCAGAGCTGACTCAGAGAGGGGCCTGCACAGACAGACGGGCGCGGGAAGGTGGGGGCAGCGTGGGCAAGGGAGTTGGTGGGCCTAGAAGCAGAGCCAAACCGGGCACACAGGAAGGAGAGGAGGACTGAGGTGGGGCCTGGGCCGAGCCAGCTAACATGAGAGGCTCACCTCAGGGGGGTTACAGTAACTTCCAGAGCTTCTGTGGACAATGTCTGCCCTCTGTCCAAACCCCCACAGTGAAGCTTGATTCCCAGTTCTGTAGCTTCCTAGCTGTGCGACCACAGACTCATTACTGTTTTTTTTTCTGCCTCAGTTCTCATCTGTAAAGTGGAACCCTTTCTCACAGACTTGTCGTCAGGACTCCATGAGTTCATCCATTTACAGTGTGTGGCACAGAGCTCAGTAAGTGTTAGCTATTGTCATTCAAGGGGGTGAAGTGGCTACGTTCAATTTTTGACCACCCAACACCCAAATCTCTTCCTCTTGCATGGGTCCTGGTGTGAGGCAAGGCTGACCTTGCCTGAAGGAAGAGAAAGGTGGGCCTGGGGGAGCCAAATACATGGCCCCTCTCCAGGATTTTCCTGCTGAGGGCGCGAGACAAAGGAGCCAGGCCATTCTCAGAGATGATTTGATGAGCTGGTGGCTGCGTCAGTGTGGTGAGATAGCCGACTGTTCCTCCGGCAGAACCCCAGCTGCCTAACCTCCCTGGCTCTTACTCCCTGCTCTTGAGTTACATTAAAATCCCTTTCTGCTAAGTTAGACAGAGGCAGCCCCATGGTTTGCAAACAAGAACTTTTAAGAAAAGCCATGTTCAATGGTGTTGTTGAACACCACTGCCCCCTAGAGGCCAGGCAGAGGGGAGCGCAGCCACCTGGAGTCCCCTCAGACGAGGGAGAGAACACAGGCCTAAAATCCACCACAGACTCCAAAATGACCTCAGAGCCTCCCAGCAAGACCCCAGCGCAGGAGTCCTGCATAGGGAGATCTTGGGAGACTGCCCAGAATGCCAGCAGCAACGTGAGCACGGCCTTGGAGGACAAGACTGGGGGGAACCACATACCTTCCTTCTGAACTTGGAGATGGCAGGTGGCTGGGAGGCCTACACCACAGTGTTTTGGTCTCTAATCCTCTATTACTGCTTTTTGTCAATGGCTTCGTTGGAGGGAGCATGAGATTGTTCTGCAGGTGGGGCAAGGGTGTGTTTATCAGCTCGTTGCAAATTGCACGGTGAACACAGATCCCCCTGGCTGTGGCAGTTACTGCGTCTCTTTATTCGAGTAATAAGATTACAACAGTTCGGGCAGACTTTCAAGTGTGTATCTTCAAAACCTTACTTCGGAGGGTAGTAGTAACACAGTGCCATGCCTGCCTGGATTTCGGGGGTTGGGATAGAGTGCATTTCTGTTCCAGGTGCCGGTTTCTTCACCTATGGAAAAAGAAAATGGGTGCCCTAGAGCCCATTTTGTGATGAAGAGGTTAATTTTTATTCTGACCCCTATGAGGCTGTTGGCCGTGTCCCACAGACCCTGAGGAGGGCTGTGAAGGGGGTGGCCGTTCCAAGGAAGCATTTCGTGCACCGTGAAGCTTCTTGACAGACTGGCAGACTGTCCTTCAGTTTGGAACTATGTGCAGCTCAGCAAAATTTACTCAGCGAGATTCTGTAACATAAGCCCCAGTTTCCTGTTACTTCCTTACATTATGGAGATTGCAGCTCCTTGGCAAAAACATGCCGCCTCCGCTCCTCATTGTTGCCAGGGAGGATTCTGGGGCACAGAGGCACAGCATGGTGGTGGCTGGGGCAGCTCTCCTTGCTGTGCTCTAGAACTTTCTATCATGATCTGCCCTCCAGACTCACTCACTATGCAGTGATGTGCCCTGCATGCTGCAAGGATTTGAGGGGAATAAGAGATGACAGGAAACCCTCTCTGCCTTCAAGGAGCTTTCAGCCAGCTGGGGCTATGGACGCTTGTCACCTCCCAAGCGCTCAGGCCCTGAGAACCTTCACCCCCAGGCCCAGGCTGCCTCTCCAACCTCTTGCCCTGCCACAGTCTCTCTAAGTCTGCCCCTCCTCACGTCCACTACCCTTCCCTCTAACCCACAGCCCCAGACTCACGCCCGCCCCTTGGTTAGTCCAGGTTAACCCAAGTCCTTCCACCTGCTACCCATGCCCCCACCCGGTCACATCCTTCCAGACTCTCAAGCACAAGCTCATCTGGAACTTATCCCTCAGCTCTCAGCTTTTCCTTATGCCATCCACAGTACCCAACTTGGTCCCAGGGTTCCCCACATGGTTTTGGACTTGACTGCCTTCCTGCCTCATTCTCCCATAGGCCTGTGCTCTTTGGGGGCATTTCAAATTCATTTATATCCTTCATGCTGAGGTTAAGATACACCAAATATTGGGAATTTAGTAAGTGTTAAATGAGTAAATAAGTGAATGAATGAATGAATGAATGACTATTTTTAGTAATACAGTAATCTGCTTTAGTGCCAGAGCCAGGATTAGAACCCACATCTTGGGACTCTAAAACCTTTCTTTAGTTGCTGACACAGTGTTGACAGCCAGGAGGATGGAGCCAATTCCAGTCAAAGGGTACCTTAGCCAAAAGCCTGAAGGACTGCAGGGAAGATCAGGGAGGGCCGGAGAGCCTGGTCAGTGGACCGACAGGGGCAGAGTCCAGGAAGTGGAAGCAAGCAGGCCAGGCTGGGGCCTGGGACCTGAGGGACAGTGTGAGGTGTGGGAAGTGGAGCAGAAAATGATTCATGCCAGTGGCCGGGAGGGATTGAGTCACAGAGACACCAGGCGCCCCGGGGCCAGGTGCTGGGGCTTTACTTCACCCACAGCAGTACTGATGCCAGTGAGGGGTGACTTCTGCAGGGGCCTTTGAAGGACTCTTCCGTGTTAGTGGGGAAGGGGCTGGAGGCAACAAGACCAGCTACAGGCTGTGGCAATACTCTGAGAAACCACAGGTGGCCTACCCTGGACAGTGGAATAAAAATAAAACAGGGGAAACAGATACATGAGATGTTGAGAATATTTCCCATACCTGTTCCCTTCTCTGTCTTAGGCCAAAGAAATTTCTCCATTGAAAAATGTCCCCCTCCTTTGCCTCTATGCCTCTGTACTTATGTTCCTGCTGCCTCAAGTACTCTTGTCCCCCCACACCCCGCATATCTGGAGAACACCTATGCATACTTCAAAATCTTGCTCAGATGCAACTCCTCCAAAGAATCTTTCCTCACTACCAGCATGATTCCTTAACAATCTCACCTCTGCCCCACATTTATGCCTTGTGCAGCCCTCTGCTGGGACGTCTGCCTCCCCTGGTGCAGAGTACACTCCTCAGTGGTTGAGACTATCACTATCTTTGTGTTGTTTTGTCTAGGGCAATGCCTGACACACACAAAGCAGGATGTCGAATGAATGAACGTATGAATGAGTAGGCGATCGAAGACATTAGTCTTTTCCCTCTTTGCTAGCTATTTGTGGTGTCCAGTAGAAGTAAGCCACACTTACTCACTCTTAGATGAGGTATTTTGTTTTGAAACATACCTGCAACTTAAGCTTTGTTCATGTAAAATTAACAGGTGTCTCATTTGGCAAGTTTCAAACACCCCAAACAAACAAAAAATGGGCAGAAGGGACGGGACAAAAGAGGAGAGAGAGGAAGCGTGATGGGGCCCGTGGCCTGCAGTTGCTGATTTTCCCGAGCGTGGTCCAGAAAGACGAAACACCACGGCTGGGATCCTCTGTTGCAAGTGACCTCAGACGAAATTTTTACCTCACCTCCTAATATTAAGGAGCTAATAGAAAAACACTTGGAAAATGGTAAGGAATGCCATGAAAGGGACATGTTATTAGTTCTTCCCTGATGGTAAAAAATGGTCTTGTGAATTAAGTGCTAGCTTCCCATGCTCACCCAAAGAAAAGGATGATTTTAACATCAGCTGTATTCCTTTCACTGACTAAGACATACATTAATTAGGGAGAAAATGTTTTCAAAAATTTAAACTTAAATATGTTAATAAGTACAAATCTTCACAGAAAAGTAGGAAGTATATGGAGGCTAGCATCCTAACCTTAGATGGGAAGCCATCTGTGACTTTGAAATAGGCATTTTTACTAACTGGAGGTGGCACACTGTTGTGAAATGCTAAATTAAATACCACTAAACATTATTATGGCTTCAAAAAGTAGTTACAGGCTTCAATAAGCAGACTTTTATCACAAGAACACACAGTCTAAAGCCAAAATAGTTCAGTTTAGTGTGCCAAAAATATGTTCACTCCATACATTGTTAGGAAAAGAAATCTAAAAGTTGCTGCTAATTCATTTGATGGCAGCCAACATCTCCTATCTTCCTTGGCAAGAGGGCCATTTTTTCTATGCTGTATTTTGCACACAGAAATCTGCATAGAGTGATTTGCATACCAAAAACACACTTGTAAAGGAAACTGTTTGCAGAGAAGCCAGGGAGAGACGGGCTGACATTGTTGGCTTCCATACACACAACATCCCCAGGCTACTTGCTTTTCATTTCCTCTGTGCTGCCTTTCCCACAAAGGGTCATGTACTTTATGATGTATTAAAAATTAAAGCAAATATATCTGGTTTATATTCAAGAACAACCATAACAATATCAACACAGGCTAAATCTTCCCACATTAACAGCCTTCAACTTTTTACTAAGGGATTGGTAATGTAAGTGTTATAATTTATTGAGCTTTTATCTTATATCATGCGTTTTTACGTAAATCACTGCTAATCCTCACAAGCAGTCTTTAAGGTAGGTGCTACAGCTCCCCGTTCTACACAGGAGGAAACCGAGGCTGGGGAGGTCAGGGAACTTGCCAAAGCCGTCAAGCCAGCAGTGGTGAAGCCTGGTTTGGAAACCAGCCCCTTCCTGCACCCCCTCTCATGGCCCCCTACTTCTCCTGTTCCTCAGTCTTGCCAAATGCCATGGTTTCATATCCAAGGGCTGAGTCTACCAGTCTGGGGGCGGTGGGGAGTCATGTTGGGAGAGGTGCACCATTTGGTTTACCGACATTTTTTTCTGACCAGAGCCTGGGAGCAGCCCTTCTCAAGGCTCAGTGAAGGTGCCCAATGAACTAGCTCAGTGACAGACATGGGGTGAATGGGCAATGGCCTGTGACTCAGAGGGTGTCAGGGAGGAGAGACGGATTGGTTGCCGCACAAAGAAGGTACATGGTAGTTGAGATGCAGCGGAACCCTCCCGCTCGGTGCCCGGCACTATCACCATTCAGTGCCAGCCCAGCTGTATTCTTGGAAACACAGAATGGTTTTGTGTGTGCTTAATTATAATGCTACTTACAGAGAATTTATCAGCAGCAAATCAGACGCTTGATGTATCTCTTAAGAAAAAGAACTGGTAGTGGCTCTTTGAAATTTGTTCCTCTGATGAATCCTTTGGATTACTCCAGTATATAACGTTTGAAAGAAATCAGCCATTTCTGGAAAGTCGATGGGGAGAAGAATGCACGATGAAATGACTCAGGATGACTGCAAAAAACGATTAGAAATACTTGCTTTCTTTCAAGATGTTTCTTCGTGTGTTTTTTTTCTCACCTAGTTTTTCTTTTTCAGGACACAACAGCAAAATTTATACCTAATCATATCTCATTATCCCTGTATCACTGTTGTCCAGAGATTCCTGGCTTTATGACTTTATTATTTATTAGTCCCTGTTAGAAGGCAGTTTTCCTGACACTTAATAAATCCCTTTTGATATGATGCATAGCAGCTTTGCCTTGTAGCAAGCTCCTGGCTAAAGCAGGTAATTTGACAGGAAAACGCTTTGGAGGCAGACAGATCTGGTTCAAACCCTGGTTTTGTCACTCCAGTTTTACCTTACTTAATCTCTCTGATTCTCAGTTTCCTCATCTGTAAAATAAGAAAAAGAATATCAGGGCAAACCCTGATTGCCTATCCAATAACCATTTCCCTTCCTTGCTAACAGCAACAACAAATGCATTGCATTGATCTAAATCCTCCATACCTGTTGTCAGTGATTAGTTTACAGGGTCTACAGGAAAGTATGTGATGTAATTCTGGCCCATGAGGCCAAAGAGGAAATCTTCCAGAAGCTTCTGAGGAAGAGTTTCTTCTCTGATAAAACACATAAAGAGAAATCCCACCTGCCTTTGCCCCACTGCTTCTGATCTGGATGCGGTTGTTGAGACGGGATGTTTGGTGTTGTGGCAGCCGTCTCTGAAATACAAGATAACTGCATATTTGCTGCACTCCTGATGTACTAAAGATGGCAGAGTAGGAGGACTGGAAGAGCCTAAGTTCCTGGGTACAACATTGATCTATTAACAACGTTGGTCCACCTATCTCTAGAATTCTCATTAACAACAAATGTCATTATGGTTTAACCTGTTGTGTATTGATTAGGTCTTGTGTTTTTTGCACCAAAAAAGAAATCCTGATGTATACAAATATCACCTCACAAGATGGCTGTAAATAAACGATACATTACGTGCAAAATACCCAGCACAATACCTGGCACAGTAAATGGTTGTTAGAAACATTAGTGAGGAGCTTCTGGGCAAGATGGAGGTGTAGGTAGATATGCTTTATTTCCTTACACAACCAAAAGAAGGATAACAACCAATTTGAAAACAAGAAACAACCAGAACTGCTAGAAAATCAAACTGTATGAAAATCCAGCAACCAAGGAGTTAAAAGAACCATTCATCCAGACTGGTAGGAAGGGCAGAGATGGGAAGCTGGGCGGAGAGGAGAGGACATGTGACAAGGTGATGGCTCATGGACCAGGATATTCCACATTCACATGTAGATAAGCTGGGAGGAACAACTGAGCAGTGAAACAGACCAAGCAACCCAGGGTTCCAGCATGGGAAACTAAAGCCTCAAAACCTCTGTTTATAAAAATGGGGGGGGGGGTGGCAGCAGGAGACACTCCCAGTTTCACAGGAGAGTCTATTGGAGGGGCCCACACAATCCTAGAATGTACACAAATCCACCCACCTGGGAATTAGCACCTGAAGGGGCACAATTCACTTGTGGGAAGCAAGGGAAGTGACTGAAAGCAGGGTAAGAGCCAAGCAGGCGGCATTGTTCTCTCTGACGCCTCCCCCACATACAGCATCACAACGCAGCACAGTGGGTTGCCCTGCCCTGGTGAATAACTGAAGGCTCCACCCATTACAAAGTAACAGTTGTGCAACACAAAGAAATATGGCCCAAATGAAAGAACAGATCAAAACTCCAGAAAAAGCACTAAGCCACATGGAGATAGCCAACCTATCTGATGGAGAGTTTAAAACACTGATAATCAGGATGTTCACAGAATTGATTGAGTATGGTTGCAAGTTCAAGGAAGAAGTGAAGGCTATGCAAAGTGAGGTAAAGAAAAATATGCAGGGAATCAACAGTGAAGGGAAGGAAAGCAGAATTCAAATCAATGATTTGGAACAAAAGGAAGAAATAAACATTGAACCAGAACAGAATGAAAAAAAAAAAACAAGAATTCAAAACAATGAGGAGAGACTGAGGAACTTCCAGGACAACTTTAAATGTTCCAACATCAGAATCATAGGGGTGCCAGAAGAAGAAGAGGAAGAACAAGAAATTGAAAATTTATTTGAACAAATAATAAAGGAAAACTTCCCCAGTCTGGTGAAAGAAATAGACATGCAAGTCCACGAAATCCAGAAAGTCCCAAAGAAGTTGGTTCTAAGGAAGCACATACCAAGACACATCATAATTACATTAGCCAAGATTAAAGATAAGGAGAGAATCTTAAAAGCAGCAAGAGAAAAGGAGACAGTTACCTACAAAGGAGTTCCCATCAGACTGTCAGCTAATTTCTCAAAAGAAATCTTACAGGCAGGAAGGGGCTGGAAAGAAGTATTCAAGGTCATGAAAGGCAAGGATCTATATCCAAGATTACTCTATCCAGCAAAGCTATCATTTAGAATGGATGGGCAGATAAAGTGCTTCTCAGATAAGGTCAAGTTAAAGGAGTTCATCATCACTAAGCCCTTATTATATGAAATGTTAAAGGGACTTATCTAAGAAAAAGAAGATCAAAACTATGAATAGTAAAGTGACAACAAACTCACAAGTTTCAACAAATGAACCTAAAAAACAAAAATAAAAGCTAAGCAAACAGCTAGTACAGGAATAGAATCATAGAAATGGAGATCACATGGAGAGTTATCAGCGGGGAGGGGAAGGGGAAAATAGGGGAAAAGGTACAGGGAATAAGAAGCATAATTAGTAGGCACAAAATAGACAGGGGGAGTTAAGAATAGTATAGGAAATGGAGAAGCCAAAGAACTTATATGTATGACCCATGGACATGAACTAAGATTGGGGGGGATGCTGGAGAGAGAGGGGCGGTGCAGGGCAGAGAGGGATAAAGGGGAGAAAAAATTGGGACAACTGTAATAGCATAATCAATAAAATATACTTAAAATAAAAAAGAAATATTAGTAACATTTATCAGACATAGGTAATGATCTAAAAGATCAAAAGTTTCAAAACATATCAGATAAATAAGATGAATGGTAGTGATTCAACATGAGAAAAAAGCTTTATAGTCTTGGTAAGGATGGAGGGAGACACTGAGGTATAAGACAATGATTACAGCAACAAACCCTCATATCTGGGAGTAAGATGTAACTACAGCCAGAATACAAACGCCACTGGGAGATGAAAGGACTGTGGTTCTTTGCCAGGTTTCCATCCACCCTCTTGCAAACAGACAATCACCCTGTCAGCAGCTCCAATTCATGTCTGAAGACTAACAATTACGTGCATGTGAATTACCAGCCTTGCAAAGGGGCAGAATTCTTTCAACCCACAGAGTCCCTTTCTAGAATAACAAATTTTACTAGTATCTTCTAAAAACATGCTTTATTTCTTTATGGCAGGAAAGCTAGATATGCTGATATATATTAAAAATATATACCAATTTAAGAATATCATTTTCTTAGATATAGTCTACCATTTTGGAACACTGTGGTAAACTCCCAGAATTACATATAGTATACAGATGAAATCGCCAATTTTTGAAAACACTTACTATGACAGAGTAAGAATACAAGTAAGACGACATGTGAAAGTGCCTACCATAACAGAGGTAATATTGTACAGTACTCAATAAACAACCTTAAAGTAAACTGTATTTTTCTTCATTTTATGTTTTAGCAAAGATGCAAATGACAAGGTTTCCAACTAACATTTAAGATCAAACACACACATACACTCGCATCCCTGTCCATTGGGGTCAGTGCACACCCATCCGAAAGCCCTGTGCCTTCTATGGCTATGGTACTACACAACAAGCATTGATTTTCATAACTGATGGCCACATGGCTTCCTAAATCCCTGAATTACTAATCATATTCAGCACATTATAAAAGACAAGTTATCAGACATACAGACAAAAAGGCATCAAGAATTGAAAATGGGATTTCTGGGTACCTTGCAGTTAATTAAATAAAACTACCATTTCCTGAACATTTTGGCTAGCTGAGATTTTTCTTGCATGCTCTACATACACACCTGCTTTTCTCAACATCTATCCTTTCCCTTCTTTAAAGGGAAAAATTGTTGGCAGCTCAACTCCTCACATTGTGAAGTGATTCTCCCAAACTTAGAGATCTCTACATCGCTCAAGATTAAGAGATTTTCATTCCTTAGAGGTAATTTCCAGACTTTACAACATGGTAGATTTTTTTTCCTGCTCACTTGTATGGAATTTAACATGACAGTGTCACAGCCAGATGTTTACTTTTGCAGTCCAGTCTTAACTTGAGCTAAACAAACTGAACTACAAAGCCCGAGTGATCCTATTCCTGTTGACCTTTCATACTTCATTTCATACCACCATCTCCACAGCTGAATGGCTCCAGCCAAAAGGAACTATGCCAGCCTAACTCCTGCTTATCCTCTAGGTCTCATCTTGAACATCACTTGGATGCACAATCTTAGACACCCTGTACTTCTTTGCAGCACATTGCATAACTGTAGTTTATTTTTCCTACTAGTGTGTAAGCTCCATAAGGGCAGAGCCATGTCCATCTACTGTTGAACATAGTTTTGAACTGCGTGGGTCCACTTATGCATGGATTTTCTTCCAATAAATACCGTGCAAAAGTATTTTCTCTACCTTATGATTTCTTAATTACATTTTCTTCTCTCTAGCTTACTTCATTGTAAGAATATAGTATAGAATACACATTACATACAAAATGTGTTCATTGACAGTTTACGTTATCAGCAAGGCATGTGGTCAACAGCAGGCTGTTGGTAGTTAAGTTTTGGGGGATTCAAACATTCTATGTGTATATTTGACTGCATGGGGGTTGGCACTTAACCCTCATGTTATTTGAGGGGGTTATTTGCTCATCACAAATACTCTTCTGCCTGGCACAGTGTGGGACACATGGTAGATGCTGATCGGTAGTGTCATAGGTGGGTAGGGGCAGAATTACCAAATGGCCTCTAAAATTTTAGATACTCTTATCACTGGAGGTCTCAAAAATATGGTAACCAAATGGACACATACATAACCACAAACCTTAGTTATAATCACATTGTTAGTACCCTCCCTACTCACTCACACACCCAAATATTAGTAGCATTCAAAAAAAACAAGACAAAGCCTTCTAAATAATATTGAAATTTAAATTTCCTTTTGAACGGTTCTTTGCTCATGATTTGAAAAAATAATTGATCTTTAGGACCACAAAAAACAAGTATATTATCACTGAATGGCTGCTTATCAAAATGTGAACACCTGACTTCTGTGATTATTTTTGCCTTTGAAAGGCTCAAAAGAAATCCTTTTTAAAGCCTTGTTTGTACAGCAGGAAAAACTACTCATAGCATCAATATCTTGATTGTTTTCCATCTTTATCAGTGTGGTACTAACATGTAAACATGGCCTTTGTTTTTCAAGATTTTACCTACTCTCTTTATTCACTTCTCAAAGGACAGATCAATGGATAAGATTACAGTACCCTGTCATACAATTAATTTCATATACTTGAAAAAGCTACTTTAATCACCACCTAGGGGAATAGATAAATAGCCTAAGCCAGCTTTTTTGGCTGTAAAAACTAAAGATTAGAGGGAAAAAATTAGAAAATGTGATAGAATAAAGCCTCTTGTTAAAATTGCAATACCACAACTTACAAAAAAAGTACAAAGCAATGTGATTATGATCATCAGTTCCTGCAAGTTAGGACTGAGGCACTGACCTGGTGTAAAAAGCAATTTAAATATTAAATGAAATGCATGTAAGTATTTTGCAGTTTGATTACTTCTAAGCAATTATGCCATAGGTTTTTCTTCATAATTGAGACACACAGTACAAACTTTCCATTAGTGAAAGATTAGGAAAATGTATAATATATACAAACAGAAAAATTTTAAAAATAATTTGCAGGTACTATAAAAGGAAATTTACAAAAAGGATAGCCATTGGTTATGTCAAGAGGCTGGACAAGAGTAATGAGAAAGTGTGCACTCTGGTTCAGGCTGTGCCACTCAGCTGCAGGACTCTGAGCCAGCTACCTAGGCCCTGAGTATGTGAAAGTAGACTGAGATTATGCAAGGATAGAGATTATGAGAAAATAAATATAAAATGTCTAACAATACCAGATGTATTCTATGGCTTTTCTAAAAGAGATGCATGATTTCACAGAGTAATTATTATAAACAGGTAAAACACTGACATTTAAATTGTCCCAAAGGAATAATAAGTAGGAAAAAATTCCTAATGATTCTGAGCTCATGTTTTCTTACCTTTTATTCTTCATTGTTAGCTATCCTGGGCCCTATTTGTTCAGACAAACATTTGTAAACTACCACTGACAAAAAATGGTGAACAGAAACCTGGGGACTAAATATGGAAACTGCTGGCACAAATTAAGTACACCCATTTTCTTTATCATGTCCACAACCGTCAGAACCACAGCAAACAGCTCTCCTTAGATCATACTTCTCTAAACATGAGCAGTGTATGTTACAGAAATTACTGGGAACTGTCAACAGAACAATCATGAAATACCACAGGCCAGAGCAAGAGGTCTCTTACTGCTTTGAAACTCCATAGATTTTGCAGTAATTTCCTAAATTATATTACTGATAGAAAATACTTCACTTAATAAATTATTGACCAAAGAAACTTCCTACATTTTACAAGACAACCTTAGATGGAAAGATGTTTGTTTTAACATGTAAAAATGAATCCATCTTGTAGAGGCCGAACTTGAAATGTTTATCATTTTTCTTCACTGAGAACTATTCTTTTCAACACACCTAGACACTAACTACCTAAGGAAAGCAAAAGTGTCTTCACAATTAGTAATAGCCCTTCCCCTGCATTCTCCCAATTAACAAAATAGAAGCACTAAATATAAAATTCCATCTCATTCACAAGTTGTGACATTTTCCCTCCAACTCTTTATTATCCAACCAAGAAAGTTCAGACATACTTAAATCTAGACACTTTTTAACTTCTGTTAACCATTAAACAATTTATCACATAGTTAAAACATTAACATATTCTAAGTTTGTAATCTTTAACACAAATTATTAAGGCAATCATGTAACATTTTGGTAAGTTATACCAAATATAATGACATTTATTTCTTATTCACATTTTTATAAACATTTCAAATTCACAGAACTTCACCAACTTTATAATTTCCCCAGAGATGTGAAGACTACAGAAAACTGAAAATGTGACTTATAACTTCAAAAAAAATTATGAACCTCAATCACTGTAAAGATCACTGAAACATCTACCAAATTAAATGAATGACATTTGTTACATTAAAAGTGAGATTTTCCTTCCAAAGTCACTCAGACCATTCTTTAACATTCAACAAACAATTGTTGGAATGTGCAGGGTTGTATGTGTGTGTTTCAATGTCAGGGAGGTACGGTCTTCTCTGGCTGTACGGCTGTTGAAAGCTGAGTTACACAGAAGAAATAATAGAGAACAGAGGCTCTTCTTTACATATTTATTCCCAAAGCCTGCCCTTCATCTCACTTTGGTTCCCCACATTGATCCAATTGTAGCACTTCCTGGGGAGAGCTATGCCCTAACTAGCAATGTCAGGAAGATAACTGGACAAAGCAAAATGAGAAAAGGCTGATCTTCTCATGTCATGCCTCTGTGAAAACAATGAACACATTCTAAGCTATCAGGCACTGTGTCACAATTTAAACTTTAATAACTTTTAACCTATAATGGATATGAACAGGAAATATCGAATGAGTCCTTCATCTATTCAATAGGTGCACGATTTCTATTGAGATGAATGCCATGTAGCAGAATTTTACTTTGTTCCCTGTCCCATATAGTTGTGCTGACCTTAAAACCTCATTAGTAGGCTATTCAGTAGTGATGCTTGGATAATCTCCACTGCATCAAAGGATATACAATCTAGAGACACGGAATTACCTAACATTAATTCTTTTTAAGACATTTTTCCCCTGTAATTGCTGAAAAACAATTGAGTTAAAGCAACCATGGAGACTTCCCAAAGATAATGGTTGCGAATGAAACGGCTGCTATCCTTTTGGATTGTCAAACAGGAATCGATCACTTAAAGAGGATTCGGACTGCATATTAAATCACCTCTCCAAAAAAATGTTAACACTTTACACTCTAGTACTGTCTGAACACACTGGCCCACTGGATTGAAATATGGGCCGATGGTGGCTACCGGACTTGACAAATCCACGCCTACTTCTGCTTCTTGAAGGATTCCTCCGGTGCCTGAGCGACTGGAGGGCGAGGCAACTTGAAATAGACCTTAACAGAGTCATAGATGAACCACTGCAGCGCTGTCAGGGTGCCAATCATGATGATCCGGGCGAACAGGCCCTTCCACACGCCCTCAAACCCCAATTTGCGGAGAACTCCAAAAGCCGTGCTGCCTTTCTCCTTGTTCAAAACAGAGACTACGGAATCCGCTGGGTGGGACACAACAGCGCAGAAGATGCCAGCAATGTAGCCCGCCACGAAGGTTACGGCTAGCTGCTCAGCTTTGGTGCACTGGCTCTGAGGCTTGGGCACGACGTACTTGTAGAGGGCCTCCACGGTGCGCTCGAAGCAGGCGAACTTCATCATGGTGTAGGGGATCTGCCTCATCCAGAGCGGTGCCACGCCTTTGTAGAAGGCCCACAGGCCTTCCTCGCTGTACATCCTGGGGGCCGCGGTCCGCAGCGTGCTGGCGTAGCCCGGCTGTGTCTGGACGCGGACCTTCACCGCCTCCATGGGCGACAGGGCCACGTCGGCGAAGAACTCGGCGCTGGCCGAGGCGGCCAGGTACAGGCCGGTTCTCCATTCGTAAGCCTTCTTCACGCCCAGGAGCTCCGCGTAGCGGATCTTGAAGACCTCGTAGAGGCCGAACTTGAAGAGGCCCTGCATGGAGTAGCCAAGAAAGGTCGGGGCCCAGCCTCGGGCCAGGCCCCGCAGCCCCTCATCCCGCAGCGTCACACCAAAGGCACTCAGGATGCCCTTGTACTTGCCGGGGTCCACCTGCATGCGGCACTTGATCAGGTCCAGGGGCACAATGGCCGTGTGCGTCAGCCCACAGCTCAGCATGCCGCCCAGACCGCACAGCAGCAGGTATTTCGTAGAGCCGTATTCATAGCTTTGTTCCTCCGTGGCCGCGGCGGTCCACAGCCTGCCCTTGCTTCCGCCCGCACTTCTCCCCTGCCGGGCTCGGTAATTGCCAGCGTCACACATGGCCACTCTCCGTATAATCAATCACACCAGTCTCTCAGCCAGGGCTCTTTCCTCCCTTGGGGCGGCGGAACTGGCGCACACGCGTAGTGAGCTTCCCTCGCGAGCCCGCCGAACCAACGGTCAGGGAGAGTGGGCCGCCCAGGAGGCACCCACCGGGTTTCTCCGAACGCCCTCGCCGCGCCTGCGCAGCTGCTACTGGCTGGGTTGGCGCGAGGTCTTCGAATCCCACTCGCGAGAGTTTGACTAGGAGAATCGCGGGGCACCTCACCCCCAGGGCGAGTCCGCCCCTCCGTCGCTCCTTCCGGACAAGGGGTTTCTGTAACCACAGGAACCCCAGCCCTCTGCCCTCCCAAGCCCGTGGTCTGCAGCCCCTAGGTCTTACCTCGGTGGGGTCGGTAAGGCTCTCCGTGCCAAGTGGCAGCTCTGCTACCTAGTCCTCTACGAAGATGCTAAAAAAATAAGTCAGCCAGTACAAACATGAGTAAACACAAGAATAGGCGAGTAAATAGATAAGGATGTTGGCGAGGGGGCGAAGGGTCTCCATGTGCAGTTGGCTTCCTAAGAGGCCTTTTTGGAGTCCTCGCCCAATGTGCCCATTTAAAGAAATGGCCATCGCCGTGGCAACGGAGTATTCTATGAAGGCAGTGGGTAGAGAGAACTAAGAACCCGGCGCTGTAGGCCCGGTCTTAAGGCTCCCAGCTTTACGTAATGTTCTTACCTAGCAGGTGGGGCTGACATTTCCCTCCTCCCAACATTGACTTCACTCTTATCTTTCCTCCGAGAGTTGTAGTGAGGGCTTAGTAAACATGGAAGTGAATTGTGGGGGGAGGGGGGGCTGATTATTTCCATTCATTGGATATTTTTTTCATTGATTACTGAATCCCTGCCATGGTTTCCAATATTATGAAAATAAATCAGAAATCCTCTCTCCCCCACAGGGAGCTTGCAGTCTCACTGGCCTGGACAGTGAGACCTGAGTGACTCCGCGTGTCAATCGGTGGCACACATTCATTTATCCACGCACCGTGCGCTGGTCCTGTGTGCATCGGAGGTTCAGGGAGGAGCTAGACATACTCCTTCCTTCTTACTTCTAAACTGAAGATTTAAAAAATCGTATTGTGTGATCAGTATTATAACAGGAGTTTGAATGAAGTTCTGGATAAACAATGAGGGGCAACATTCTGCCTGGTGAGGTTAAGAAGACCTCCCAGAGATGGCAACTAGCTTTGAGGTTGCACAGAAGTCTGCTGTGTAAATAAGCATAGACAGGCCATTCAAGGTGAGGGTAAACGTGAATGTATGACCTGCTGAGAAGAGGGGAATAATTTGACATGGTAGAAACTAGCAAGGGATGAGTGTGGGGAAAAAAAAATTGGGTCAAATTAGGAAAAGCTTTAATGCCTTGTTGAGAATTTGTAACTTTTATCCTGTAGGGATTCTGGTACAACCTGTATCAAAATCACCTGGGGGACTTTATTTAAAACCCCAGATTGTATCCCAAACCCCCTGAGTGAGGCTCCCTGGGAGCAGGGATATACAAGCTCCCCTGGGTGTATTCTTCAGTGAACTTTACTAAAGTTGAAACCACAGTATGCAGATGACAGGAGGTCAAAGGTCCAAGTTTCTCTCATCAAGAATTCAGTACTTCAATCCTGAAGTAGGCATGTGTACAAATCTGAAAATTCACTAAGCTGTACACTTAAGATTAGTGTGCATTATGTGTGTTTTACCATAATTTTTAAATGACTGGCATAAAATTCTAACCACAAACTAAGAACAATGGCCAGAGCAGAGGCAGATACAAATTTTATTCAAGTTTTAATCATCAAGTTTTATTGAACTCCTGTCCTTATTCTAGTCTTATCCCAGTGTTCAATTAGTTAAACGAGGAGGGCATTAGGCTGAGGTGGTTCTGACGCTTTAGTAGTCTACATAAGGGAACCAGAACCCAAGCCTATGAACTTCTCAAGGTTAACAAACTGAAACCTAAGGAAAACCAACCACGAAGAGCCAGCTAGGCTTTCCTGAATAAGGCAGCCGCTTAAGCTGCAGCCAATCAAATAATTTCCTTGCTTTCCTCTGGCATCTTCTCTACAAAAGTCTCTCTCCAGCTCCTGTCAGTGGAGCACTTCTAATTATTTTCCATTTGGCGCTGCCTGATTGGAATCAATTTTTGCTCAAATAAACTATTAAAATTTTTAATATGCTTCAACTTATCTTTTAGCACCAGGAAGTTCAGCATGAAAGAGAAGACACTCCTTGAGTCACAAGGGAACAATGAAGTGTTAAAATATTCCATGCCAACTAACTCAGGGCTTCCCAAGTATGTTCCTGGGAGCATCGGCCCACTCGACCTGTCCGAGGAGCGTTCGTGGTCAGCTGAGGTGATGTCATTCCCAGGGAGGTGAACACTGATTTTTAGGGGGCAAACAATCTTAGTACAACAGTTTGTGGTCCTACAAAATTCAACCCTACCCAACCAAACTTTATTCCTTAGTATTTAATTTGGGGCAGGGGGAGGAAAAGGGGGACAGAAAGGGGTGGTTAGAAAAAGTCTAAAAAGGCTCCTGGGGAGGGAGGTCCAATGATGACTAAAAAGATTGAGAAACACTGCACTACAGCTTCCCCCTGGAGATTCACAGGGTACATTAACATAGTAAAGAGAAGTTTAGAGTAAAGAACTTTAACTTTGATAATGTAGGGGTTCCTAATTTTACTGGAGCTCAAACCTCCTTTAATATATGATACCTATTCACATTTTACAGATTTACCATATTTTTCAGACTATAAGATGCACCCCCCAATTTGGGGGGAATAATGGTTGTTAATGCTGCTGTTGAATTCTGTTTACATTTACATTGGTTAGATATTATGTTATTTAGGTTATTAAATATTTTACCACATTTTTTGCTTGAAAAATTTTTTTCCCTATTTTCCTCCTCTAAAACCTAGGTGTGTCTTATGGCCCAAAAAATACAGTAGTCTTCCATGGAGTGTATTTTGGGAAATGCTGGATTCTATCAAAAATGGAGTTTAGACTAAATAAGGAGTAGAGGTCTAAAGTAATGACAGAGACACATTTACCCAGGCCTCTATCTCTCACAGGTACAACTTGGATGTTTTGCTGACATGTAACATAGAGTACTGGCTATTTAATGAAAACAGAGGTTAAATTAATTTATCTCATTTGTATGAGATACTTGTTCTGTACCATTAAAATATTGCAAAATAAAAGGTACAAGTTAAAGAAAACAATCTAGGAATCTTCAGGACTAAAATTTTCTTGGACAAGTCTTAGTTCAATAACTCTTACTGCGACACAGCCACACATACGGTCTGTGCAAACTGGAAGTAGTCTGGAAGAACAGTTTGCCATCACAGAGCACACGTCCACCACTGTGACGTTTCTCTCTTTGGCACGTATGCAACACAGGGTGACATTTCCGTTTTGAAATCATTATTTCACCTTTGCTGCATTCTTTCTGCTAACTTGAGTTGAAAAGTAGACCTTTCCACAGGGTCAGATGTAACAAACTTTCATGTTTTTTGATTTGTTATACTTAAGAGAGTTAAAATGTATTAATTCATTCTTTCAACAGATTTTTATCAAGTTCCTATTATGTGCCAGGCACATTTTGAATTAATATACCAAAGCAGAGCTAATAATATCCAACATTGTCCCCAAACAGAATGTTTATAAGTTCTAAAAACAGAATCATGGAGTACTTAGAAACAACAATAGCAAATACTCCTTGAGTATGCACCTACTCTTTGTCAGGTGATTTAAGTATCTCTAATCCACACAACAACCATACAAGATAAATGTTCTCCCCATTTCATAGATACGCAGTGGCAGACACTGTCGTCTACCAAGAGCACATTTCCTAGTCCTCTTTGCTAACTGAACCTCTGCTTGTTCAAGTATCTGGTAGATATTTTTGATCTCTATATCATATTTGCTCACTTCCTTCTCATCATCTTTTAATTTGCATGTAGGATATTTGATTAATGGACCATAAATACTCAGGCCCATTAATGGTGCCTCCACTCCTATTACACAAACATATACATGCAAGATGTCCTGATCCCTGTCCATGTCTTTGTGTGTGTCTGTCCACTGTCCTTTGCCAGTTCAAGTTGTCTTACAGAATTAAGGGCGAAATATATGTGCTGGAAAACCTTCCTTTATTAACCCACCTCTCTTGTGGTTTTCTGATCACTACAGTACTTAAGTAGTATACCAGACATTACTTTGTAGTTAATCTATGCAGGTAAATTGTCACTTGAAAAATGGTATAGGGAGTACTTCAGATGCACCTATAAAAACATTGCTTACTTTGCTTATTTATCATCTCATTGTTCAGTGTTCTGTCTCGCCTTATTGGGTACTGGCCAGCTCATCTCGAGAGAATGAGCTGAAGTGGTTCCTTGAATTATTTTCTCAGCTTCAACATGCACAGTGAACTTAAGCAGATAACTTTATCTCCCCTCATGAATCCCTATATCCATCATGAGTTTGGAGAATAGAGTTTTTTAGTATGTTATTTTATTTTAAAAAGCCAATGAAGGACAATGGGAAGGGGAATTCAATATTTATTAAGCACTACTATGAGTCAGACACTATAATATAGTGGAAAAGTCATAGGTTTGGGTAAAAATAAATCCTGAGTTCACCTTTTTTTCTAACTGTGTGAACTCAGGCAAATTTTTTAGCTGTTTCTGAGCTTCATTTATTTCATTAAAAAATCTGCAATTAGGGTTAATTATAACCTCTTAGAGATGTTATAAGAAGAGGTAATGTGCATAAAATACCTAACCCAGTGCCCTGTGTACATAATGAACATTCTGTGAGTGTCAATTCCGTCATTCACCCCCCTTCTCCGGTCCCCACAGAACTCATGTTTCTGTGAGGCCAGTCTCTGATCTTTCCCCTCCATTTGAGTTAACTAAATTCCAACTGACTTTGATGATTTAGGACAGGAACTGAAGAAATCATAACTGGCAGAAATGTGAACTTCTTTGACAATGCCCCAGATGTGTCATGGCGTACACCTGGGACTGTTCATCTGCAGCACAAAGAGGAAGGAGACAGACAACTGGACAACCTTCCTTTTCCCTCACTCAGTACAACCCTTCTAGCCTGGTTCCTGAATCAGTTGAATTCTAGTTACAGTGACCAACTCAGTCACGTTTGCACTGGACTCTCCTAGTTGAGGCACTGAAAGTCCAGTGTCCCTGAACCCTCTCACCCCCTGGGAAATCAGAATGGCTGGTCACTGTGCTTATAGGAGTCTGAACTGCACCCACAGCCTGCAGTCCCTGCTAGCATGCCGCAGTGTAAGAATCCCTGGGTTTGTGGCAAGGCATGTCTGGGTCCAAATCCTGGCTCATTCTCCAGCTAACGGTGAATCTTGTACAGGTTATTTAACTTCCTTGAATCTCAGTTTCTTTATCCATAAACTTCATCCTCGTCTTTCCTGAATTTGTAATGAAACTCATGTTATTATTAAATTAAATTACAGCACAGTGCTTGGAATGGTATAGGCCCTCAACGAAGGTTAGGTCTTTCCTTCCTGACTGCCTTATACTTAGTACCTGTTCATTGTGCCTTGGGGTACTGTGTCTCTAAAAATCTCTGAAACTGAAGGGAGGTGGCCACCAGGCAGCAGGGGGCACTGCTGCCACTGTTCCTTTCTTTCAAGTGGCTCCTCTTTGCTCCCCTATCCTCACACCAAAGCAATAAAGCTTTAGTAAACCGATGATCAAAGATGGCTAAACTCTAAACCCACACTTGGTTTTAACTTATCTAAATGTGTCCCACATGCCTGCAATAATGTTCAGAGTATATCAGGACCATTTTAAATCTTGTACATTTAATTTATAATCCTTCTCACTCCAGGAGGTTTATGATGTGCCAGAGGGTCAAATGTTTATTCTTAGAATTATTTAACCCCAATCAACTAATTATTCTGATGAATTGTATACTTTTTATCTTTTTGCTTGACCAGATTGGAAACAATGACAGGCATTCAACTGGGTTTTATTTGTAAAACTCTGACAGATTGGAATTACGGAGTTCCTTAAACTGTCTCTTAAAGTAAATATTCCTGATTCATCTGGCAAATTAAAGGGGAAAAAGCAACAATCTCCAAACTCATTAAACTAAGTAAGTCTAACCATGTTTAAAGAACATGTCGCGGGAGGTAGCAATCTCTACACGCTTAGATAAAAACTGTTCATGAGAAATCTTGTCTTCTTTTGTTTGTTTAAAGAATTATCTGTGCAAAGCAACATTAAATTTCTAGAGTTCTTAAAATATTAAATATCCAAAGGACTACATTTATCAAGCACCATGTAAATAATCAACCCATGCCCTCTAGCTGGGATCTTAGGAGAATCTGATGGATTATGTATTATAGGAATGGTGTAACCTTAGTATATAATGACATACTTCTCCTTTTTTATAGTTTATACAGCATTTTACTGGTAATTTAACTAATAAGATAAATATGAAATTATTCCTATAAAAACATCAATAACATCAATGCATTTGAAGATTCAAAATGCAAACTGAGTTTTATTAGACTCTTCTAGCTAACCTAATCTAGTAGTCAGATAAATATTTCCAATTCTAAAGCTTGAAACAGTTTGATTTCATTAAAAAGGCCCTAAATAGCAGAGTACATTCAAGTCAGTGAAGGTAATCTAACTAACATGAGGAAAGGACCTGAGAACCCATGTGGTGTATTTCCCAGGCAATGATGTGATGGCCTGAATTGGGGCTGCCGTTGAAACCTGGTCTCTGGAAGCGGAAGGAGGGCTGAGCAGACTGCTGTCTGATTCAGTGCTGTCCAAAAGAAATGAAAAACATAGATGTAATTTAAAGTTTTCTGGTAGCCACATTAAAAAAGTAATGAAAAACCCACATTAAAAATAATGTTATTTAGCCCTGGCTGGCGTAGCTCAGTGGATTGAGCGCGGGCTGCGAACCAAAGTGTCGCAGGTTTGATTCCCAGTCAGGGCACATGCCTGGGTTGCAGGCCACAGACCCCAGCAATTGCACATTGATGTTTCTCTCTCTCTCTTTCTCCCTCCCTTCCCTCTCTAAAAATAAATAAATAAAATCTAAAAAATAGTTATTTAACTAAATATATCCAAAATATTACTTCAATATATAATCTGTATAAAATTATTGATGATATTTTACACTTTTTTTCACACTATGTCTTCGGAATCTGGTGTGTATGTTACATCTTAATTTGAATTTGCCTCACTTCAAGTGGTCAATAGCCACATGGGGGTAACAGTTATGGTGTTGGACAGTTTAGGGTTTAATCTGCTTGGAGAACCTGACTGTCCCCAGAAAGGTTATGCAGCCTAATCAGATCTTGTTGGAGGTGGGCTTGGGTAAGTCAGAGACACTACCTTCTCCTCTTCATTTCCCATTGCCTTTCCCTTTCCTTCTCCTTGGTACAATGTAATGCATGCTAACCATGTACCAGATACTGGACACTGTGCCCAGCATTCTAAATGCATTCTCTCATTACTCCTGCAAGAATCAAAGATCTTGTTTCGCAGTTAAATGAAATAACTAAATGGTGGCAATGTAGCACAGTGGTTAAGAATACAGACTGGGACCCATTCATACATGTTTCTGCCTCTTCCTGTGCACCTTGGGTAGGAAATTTCTTAACTTCTCTAAGTTTCAGTTTTATCTTTTGTCAAATAACCACAATAAAATGACCTCCCTTATAGATGTTGTTCTGTGGTTTAATGAGACCATGCCTGCAAAGCTGTAAGCATTCATGAAATGTTAATATTAAATGGGATAAATGTGGGACACTGGGACTTGCAGTACCTTGTACAAATAGTTTTGCTACTGCGACTGCTACTAAGACCCAAAGAATTTAAGTGATTCAGCTGAAGTAACACAGCTAATAAGTAGTGATCAGGCTCTCACCCAGTTTGCCTGTCTCTAGGGCAGTTTTTCTTGCCATCTGTTTATAGTTATAACATGGACTGAAGTTTTACTGACTCTGACATAAAATGAAAAGGGCTTTTGAAATAAATTCCTGATATCTGCTTGCCATTTTCATAAAAGCAGAATTTAGGGGAAAATTCTGGGGTAGCTTGCTCTCTCTCTCTCTCTCTCTCAATAAATGGGAATTTAGTGTCTAAGAAACTAGACCAGGAACATACGTAGAAAAAGAGAGATTAAATTTAATTTTCTTTGCTCCTTTGTTCTTTTTGACTCTAATTTTACTAAGGAACAGTGCCCTGCATATATTGGCATTAAGTTTACACATGTTGTGTTAAATCAAATTTGCATTTTAACAAAGGACAGAGAGATTCAAGCCATTATTCCCTTTTAATAATGTATACCCTCTTCAGCTGCATTCTGTTTGATTTCATCTCACTCTTCTTTCCTCTCACTCCTTTGTCTTCCATCGCTGCCTAGCCTCTTTAAGATTCCTAGGAGATTCATATGGATCAGTCAGCAGGGCTCCAGGGTTGGAAGGAACAACCCTGCCTAGCACTGTGCTAGTTCAGGGCCATGACTGCCTTGAATGTGCGCCCAACCTGAACCATCCACCCCAAAGAAAACCTTACTCAACTCCATTTTAATCCTGAAATACCTATGCAAGTCCTAGTTACTTATTGTTCTACTTTCCGAAAGAAAAGCCAAGGGCAGGGACTAGATGATTCGGCATATGGATTTTAGTTTGGCCTGGCTCTTTGTCATGTCATTTTCTCTCCTTAGTCTTTGATAGCAACACCCATATTTACCCCTGAGGATTCCATCTAAGACCTGGCTACTGCTTAACCTCTGTATCTCCTCTCTCCTCAGTCTCCTGACCTTACTGTTTTGTAGCCACACTGCAAGCCTTCAAGTATGCTGTTCCCTCTGTTAGGAACACAGCCTTCCTGCTCCTGTACCTGGCTGATTCCTATTCGTCCGTTAGACCTCAGCTTAGAAAGCAGCCCTTCAAAGAAGGATTCCTTGATTTTGTGATGAAAGTTAGATCCTCATATGGATGCCCATAGTATCCTGCCCTCTCCGCCCCCGCCATTCCCCTTTCATTTGGAATTGTTCACTGTGTGGTTTGCCAGCTAGTATGTATGACTAAAGGTAAGAATCCTGTTTTTGCATTTAGCTCTGTGTCCCTTATGTTTAGCCCATAGTTGGTGATAAACACCGGCTGTGGGTGGAGGAAAACAATTAAGCAGGGCATCCTAGGAAATTTCCCCAGGCTCCTACCAACTTTACCCCCTTTCACCCCAACTGTAATGGGGTATGTAAGAAGGCAAACATTTCTACTCATCACCAAAGTTTTCTTGGGGACAGCACTGTGTTTGTTCAAAAGAAATATTGAGTTAGCAGATACGTGGTTAAGAACATGGACTTTGAGGATAGATTTCCTGGTTTTGAATCATGGTTCTGCCATTTAAAGGCTGTAAAACTTTGGACAAGTTACTTGACTTCTCTAGGCCTCAGTTTCTTCACGTATAAAACGTGGGTGAAAATAATAGTACCTACCTTAGAGGACTGTTGTGAAGAATTTATGAATTAATGCACACAGATAACTTAAGAATTACTGTCACATATACATACTCAGTGCTAGCTATTACTATTACTATTACTATTACTATTACTATTATTAAACCATTAGGGATGGGGGGAGTTCAAGGGGCCGAAGTTGATTCCAAAATTCTGCTTGTCAGGAGAGTGGTCCTATGCACTCTGGGCTTTCTGTTTGTGTAACGTTTCGGGAGAGTTGCTGCAGCCAAGTTGATTTACAGTGCCAATTATAACTTTGACATTGGCAGGAGAGGGAGGCAAGATTCATTTATACATTCAACAAATATTTACTGAATGTCTATTTTGTGCTAGACATAAAGGAAAATAAGAGAGTCACAGCTGTTACAGAGCTCTCAAAAATATAGGAAAGAGAGTTCTGGCCAAGATGGAGGCCTAGGCAGAAACGCTCCACTTCCTCTCACAACCAAAAGAAGGATAACAACCAATTTAAAAACAAAGAACAATCAGAACTGCCAGAAAATCATTTGCATGGAGATCCAACAACCAAGGAGTTAAAGAAAAGTCCCAGGCTGGTGCGCTGAAACAAAGAAATATGGCCCAAGTGAAAGAACAGATCAAAACTCCAGAAAAATAACTAAGTGACCAGGAGACAGACAACCTATCTGATCCAGAGTTTAAAACACTGGTAACAGGTTGATCACAGAATTGACTGAGCTCGGTCACGAAATGGGGGAAGAAATAAAGGCTACATAAAGTGAAATAAAGCAAAATATACAGGGGATGAACAGTGAAGGGAAGGAAACTGGGACTCAAATCAATGATTTGGAACAAAAGGAAGAAATACATATCCAACCAGAACAGAATGAAGAAACAAGAATTCAAAAAAATAAGGAGAGGCTTAGGAACCTATGGGAGAACTTTAAGCATTCCAATATCTGAATCATGGGGGTGCCAGAAGAACAGGAATAGCAAGAAATTGAAAACTTATTTGAACAAATAATGAAGAAGAACTTACCAATCTGGTGAAGGAAAATAGACTTCCAAGAAGTCCAGAGAGTCCCAAAGAAGTTGGACCCAAGGAGGAACACACCAAGGCACATCATAATTACATTAGCTAAAATTAAAGATAAGGAGAGAATCTTAAAAGCAGCAAGAGAAAAGGAGACAGTTACCTACAAAGGAGTTCCCATAAGGCTGTCAGCTGATTTTTCAAAAGAAAGCTTGCAAGCAAGAAGGGGCTAGGAAGAAGTATTCTAAGTCAGGAGAGGCAGGACCTACATCCAAGATGACTCTATCCAGCAAAGCTGTCATTTAGAATGGATGGGCAGATAAAGTGCTCCTCAGATAAGGTCAAATTAAAGGAGTTCATCATCACCAAGCCCTTATTATATGAAATGTTAAAGGGGCTTATCTAAGAAATAGAAGATCGAAAACTGTGAACAGTAAAATGACAATAAACTCACAACTATCAACAACTGAACCTAAAAAACAAAAATTAAGCAAATAACTAGAACAGGAACACAATAATAGAAATGGAGATCACACGGAAGGTTATCAGCAGAGAGAATGGGGGAAAAGGTACAGGGAACAAAAAGCATGAATGGCAGGCACAAAATAGGGGGAGGTTAAGAATAGTATAGGAAGTGGAGAAGCCAAAGAACTTATATGTACAACCCATGGACATGAACTAAGGGGTGGGGGGCAGTGCAGGGAGGAGGGGAATAAAGGGGAGAAAAAAATTGGGACAACTGTAACAGCATAATCAATAAAATATACTTACAAAATCCTAGGGAGGAAAAGCTAGAGGCTGGGGACTGGGTGGGGCTGGGGGAGAAGAGGGACAACAGACTACTTTCTCTCCAGTGGGTGTGGCCCAGCAGAGTCCGATCCTGAGAAAACAGAAATGCTGAGGCAGGCTTTTTAAAGCATTTGCCCTAGGATGTGTCTTGTAAATCCTCCCCTCCACCCCTTCCAAAATCTTCAGTAAAGTTTTCGTTGCTCACTTGAGAAAGCCTGAAGAAGGGAAAGAGAGCAGATGATCTGGGTTATCTGCTGCTGGGGGAAAGATGCTATTGGCAAAAAAGACCTTCCTTACTCTTGGGTGCCACCATTAAGGAAAACTCACAGTGCATACAACATTTAATGATTATAAATGATACACCATGCATTGCATAATACAGGGCCCTTTAAAATGAATATGAATTAAACAGTACCAATAGCAACCACATTAACCAAAGAGTAGAGGCATTATTCAAGGTAAGAAACTTGGGACTCCAAGGGAAAGGGGTCCATTACTGAAGCTGGGAGTCAGACATGGCCACCAGCCAGCCCCTTTACTGTGAATTAGTCAAACTGGTGATTCCCCAGCAACTATAACTTGTTATTTTACAAACCATTGCTTATGACTATGCAGACTGACTGGAACATAAATTTCCCAATGTTTAGGTGTAGGGAAGAAAGGGGATGTTGTGTACTTACTGGTCCCATCCTTTTGACTTCCAGTTTTTCACTTTGATGTCCTTACCATCTGTTACCATCTTTTTAAGGAACAATTTAAAGAAACGTATACATTTTTTAAAAAGCAGCAGCCTAAGAAGTAATCAGTCCTCAAACTAAATAAAACAAAACTATCAATTTGACTGAATTTCCAAGAGTGAAATAAATAAAGCTCTGTTGGAATTTACCTATATAAATTGAGACTTTAGTGGGGAAGAGAAATAAACCAGCCTTTTTCTTTCTCTTAGATTTACATACTGTATAAACCTTGGGGTTTCTACATTGTACAATGTGACTACTGATTAGAAAGATATATGGTTGTTTATTAATATTCTAAAGCACTATGCAAATTCACATCACCTTGGATATATTTTGCCCCTAAAGCTATGAAGTAAATGTAAAAACATTTTGTAGTTAATACGGCTGAAATATGTTAATTCAAAGAGTTGGCTTTGAACAGGATTTTCTTTTAAATCATTAATAGGAAAATGAAGAGAATTTAGGTGGTCAAACATGAAATGTAAACGAGAGTGGTTTTCTTTTTTTTAGGCCTTATCATTTGATGTCATCTAATGTCAAAGTTTTAAATTCGATAAAGCAGAAAGTGACCTTAAATTTGCAGTATCATGAAACAATGAAGCTTATGCCCTAGATTTTTAACCGTAGTACTGAAGCTATGATTTTTAAGTACTGTTTTCAAATGACAGTCAGTAAAAAATTATTTTGAGTTGGGTGGAGTCAGAAAAGAACTTGCCCGTCCTTTTATCAGAGACAAACCTAGATCTCTTCAAATGGATGTAAAATTACCAGTGAAATTCCTGAAAGGCCACATAATACAGAAGTTTATACTCTTACCCTTTTAATAAGATATGAATGTATTTCTTTCAAACAGAAAAAAAGGCTTTACAACCCCCTATTCAGCCTTTCAGTATCAAATCAGCCTCAGAATGGCAAACATTTCCTATTCTCAGGCAGCTGGTGAGAAATACACAGTTCAGCTGCAACCAGCTGCAACCAGCTGCACTGTGTAGTTCAGAGGCACAGGATAATCAAGAAGGACACTGGCTGGGCCTTAGCTTCTACAGAACATTCTACTGGCAGAGTTTCAGAGAAAGGGCAATTTAAAGTGTACGTTGTAGTCAAATGGTAACCCTGACTACCTTCTTAAACATGATTGATTCTATTATTATAAGCTTTCAACTTAGGTGTGAATGGCCCATTTTTTTTTCTTTTTTCTTTTTAGGGACTTAAAAAAAAAGACCTCGGGGTGTCACAAATTTCGATCACACAAGGAAATGAAATAATTTAGTTGCCTTGGGAAACTATGAAATTCATGCCAGCTTTTCAGGCGTCCCAAGATTCAGGTTGCTTTACAGGTATAACTAAATTGGTGGCAAAGTTAAGCAATGAGTCAAACTCATGCTAAAATATCCTAGGTCTATTTTACTTTAAAGCATTTTAAGCATGCTTTACTTTGGAAGGCATCACAAACAGCAACATGCCATCTTCCAGAAACAGTCTTATATGGGAACTACTATAAGGACACAACCATGAGCCACTATCACACTGCTCAGAGCTCTCGAGAATATTCTGGAAGCATCACCGTGAACGGCTGCTTCTCCGCAGGGGCGAGAAATGAAATTCAGCAGCAGCTTTTGGTAGGAGAAGCACGGTTTTTATCTTAGAAAGCTTTTCTACTGGAATGGGTTTACTGAGAGCTACATTCCTCTGGAGTTTTAAATCTGTGGACCGTTGAACATTACTCCGCCTCTTTTGAAGTTACAAAATACTTTGTTTCTGGGGTAATAAGAATAGAAATTTCAGAAAATTAAATGCCTACAACTTCAGATAACCCAGATGACATACATGCAACAGCGTTCCACATAGAATTTATTCAACCCAACCCCTTGCATCTGATTAATCAAGGCACAGAAACTCCAAATTTTGCACCATCCCCCCTCCCAAAGTTGAGAAAATGCAAGGGGTCTCGCTGCAGTTCCTGGGATGTATGGAGAACAACTTTGTTACAAGTGTATCCAATGTCCCCAGCACCAGGGACTTCTGGGGCTCTGCTCTTCCCGCTTCACTTGCTCCGCAGCTTCTAGAGGTGGCGGTTGTTTTCATGAAGGCAGACCTTGCCAAGCTGGCCGACAAGATGCTGCGCACCCCTAAATGCTCGCGGTGCCGGAACCATGGCTTCCTGGTGGCAGTCAAGGGCCATGCGGGCAACTGTCGCTGGAAGCAGTGCACTTGTGACAAGTGCTACCTTATCACTGAACGCCAGAAGATCATGGCCGCACAGAAAATGCTCAGGAAGCAGGCCTCCGACGAGGATCAGGAGCTAGCCTCCCGGGCCGAAGCTGTGGCCCCAGCGTCCAGCCTCCGCCCGCTTCCTCCGCCGGCCAGTTCTGGAGACCTGGAGCCGGGCCCTGAGGACCGCGCGGCCACCTACTTGCAGGAGAGACCACCGCACGGCCCAAGCCCTGGCCCCAGCGCCTTCCAGCCAGTTCTGGCCGGCGGCGGCCACACCGGTGCAGGCGAGCAAGCTGCTGTGGCCATTCCGGGTTTCGTGGGGCCCCAGGTCGGGGCGGAGGCCACCAGCACGGGAGGTTCTGGCCACATGGAAACACGTAGACCACTGCGGCCCATTCCCGGCTCGTCATTCGCCTTTGGTAAGACTCCCAGGCTCCATGCAGCCTTCCTCTGCCATTGGTTCCTCTCCAGGCTGCAGCCTCCCCGAACCCCATGTTGGCGTCCCCGGATGGGACTTTGGGGAGGGGGTGGGGAAAATGCTTTCCGAAGTAAACTTGCTTTAAGAAAACTTTCTCTGAATACGGATTTGGGTTGAGTGGTTTTTTGCAAAAAAGGTACGAGAGATAGCAGTGGGTGGTGCAGACAGTTTTCAATACTTAACTATAACGCTTGTCTTTCTGTCTTGCAAGGATAAAATGGCCTCCAGTCCCCTTAGCCGGGCCTTCTTGAGGAGACATTGGCCCTACTGCGCTTGCGCACCTCTTCCCGCCCTTTTCTTGGGCTGGAGGCACCTCCCCCCAGGCCATCTCTGTGGGTGGGCCAGCACAATGATCACTGCGCCTGCGCATTCCTCCACCTTTTCCGAGAGCTGACCGCTCTTTCTAGAAGGCTTCTCTTCAACTCTACCTTCCTTCAGTCTGCCTGAGCACCTTTTCCCACTCATTTCTTGGGTAGGAGCTTTCCCCCACCCTGCCCCTCCTCCTGTAGGACTTCCTGTGCCTGGCCACCCTTCCGTCCCTTTCTGCATTCTGGAGGCCCCTCCTCTTATCCAAGCCAGGGCCCAGGGTGCATGTGCACCCAGGTTCATACCCTCCCCCACCTGTCCCTGGGTGTGGGTGGGTGGGAATGGGACACCTTTTTTTTGCTCCATGCAGGAGGAGAAAGTTGGTTCATTGAGATGCTATCTACTTTTTCCTGCCCACCATGTGCATAAATTACGTTGACCCTATGTATATTATGCTTTCAGTATTAAAGTGCAACTTCAAGTCACATGTAGATTTGAGGCTTTTAGGAAAATGGCTGGTTTTTAATTCAGATCCCTGTTGATTTTTCCTGGGAGGGGCGACGGGAGGCGCACACGTCTGAGTCCGGGGATGCGCCACGGACTCCGCCACCTCCGGTGAGCGCCTTCCGCCTGTGCGTTAGGGGGATTGGCCCGCGTGCACCCTGTAGGCCGTTTCTGTCTTCTGGGATATACTAGGAAAACCTGGTCCCCAGAGAACAGCAGTCCTGTGGAAGGATACCTTTCCACCCACCGATGCCCTCTTTGTTCCTTCACTCAGCGTGGGGGACTGAGCGCGTAACTAGGTGCCAGACAATAGTGATGAACTGGCGATGGGGATTGAAGTCCAATCCCTTGCTCTCAGGGATCTTCTCCGTGTGTGAGGAGTTGCGCCGATCAGAGAATCACACAACTCGTTGTGTAGAGCTCTCTAACCGTTAATGGTCTAGCTGCAGTCCTAAGGAAGGGGAGAAGTTGAGTACTGAGGAGGCCAAGTGGGTTTAGGGAAGAACGCCTTCCAAGATGAGGGAACAGCATCTGCAGAGGCCTTGAGGTGGACGCGAAAGAAGAAACTGCTAGTTTATCGCACTGGAGGAGGCTGGAGTGGAAGCAGGAGTCAGCCCGAGTGGGCTTTGTGTCCGTGCCCAGGATTTTTTCAAGCCACGGGATGTGGCCGAAAGGTTTAAAAAGTGGGGAGGGTCAAAAGCATAATGGATGTGGGAGTTCTTTGTAAATGGATCTGAGTGTTTACTGTACCTGTCTTTGGATAGTAATGTGATGCTCTTTTCCCCAGCTCTTTGTGTTTTTCATGCTGCCCTCATTGCTTGCCTTCGTAGGGCTCTCTTTGAACATCCACTCAGATTCTGTGGTGGGGTCTGAGTACCTGGAGAGAGATCCGTCCAAGCTGTATCCCAGCTGCTCCAGCATGTACCCCTATCACCCATTCCCGCTGGGCTACCAGGATGTGTCCCCAGGCTTGGGGATCCCTCTGCAGCAGGGCTTCCGGCACGTGTCCTACAGCCCCTACCACGGAGGAGGCTCGGTGAGTGCCACTCTGACTCCTTTCCGGGTTCCTCCTCGTCCCATTTGCTCTTGCACGTATATGTGCTCAATTTCAGGATGCCAGTGGGCTTTCTTGTCCAGTGTGCACCTCTGGAAGTGCACCTGTGTACATAAGTCCAGGTCCAGTCATGTGTACTCAGGTCAGCCTGGGCTGTGGCATTTGCCTTTTAGAGTTGTAGACTAGAAAGCTCTGGGAGCTCAGATGCATCTCAAATGAGCTGGGGAACACTGACTGAGTGACCACCCGTTCAGGCTGGTGGAGTGCTGGCGCTCGCAGGGCCATTTGTGTTGCCAGGCACCGGAAGGGAAATGCCACTTTCCTGGAGCCATCCGTTCAGGGCAGAGGCAGGAGCAGACACAGGTCCCCCACTCAAAGGTATGGCCCGCTTGAGACTGCAGAGTTCTTTCAGGAGGAAGTGCCATTTAAGGTTACTCGTGAAAACTGTGGAAACCTTTTCTCCAAACACCTGTCACCTTGGGAAACACGTGTTGAAAAAAGGAATGATGTTCAGTCCTTTCATAAGATCAGCGGTCAGTTAAAAACCGGTGTGCTCTGCAGGCCTGGAGTTTTGAGTATTGGCGTGTAAGGCAGGCCGTCCCTGCTGTATGAGATACAAGTCGGGGTGACCGGGTTTTGTGGCTTTAGTTACCAGCTACTTCCGGACCAGGACAGTTTAAAGCCATCTCCCTGGGAGCTACCAGGACTGCAGGCAGGGCAGTGAAAGGCCTGGGGGGCTAGTCCTGACTTTGGGCCCGTGAGGCTGGACCCGGAGAGGAGGCTGGCTCCAGTGCAGCTCACGGTCAAGGAAATGTAGACCACCATGGCCTTTATCCTTCCCTCAGAGCGAAAAGCCTAACCTTGAGTGTTAGAGAGATGTTCCCTCAAGTGGAGGGTAGGGAAGAGGGAAGAGAGAGCAGGCTTGTTTGGTTTAATGTGGAAAGCGATAAAGCAAAAAGGTGAAACCTCGACGTTTACGTAGTGAGGGTCACTTGCCACAGCATGTGGAGCTAGTTCGACGGAGCCCTAGCTCTGCCCGGGCAGGTCAGGTGTGTGGGGCGCTGGACCCCACTCCTGCCTCAGCCTCGGTGGGCCCCTTCTCTCTGTTCAGACATTGTAAAGTTCTATGTGTGCATCACTTTCCATTGATTCAAGTAGGGAAAATCTGAAAACCACTGTTCTTAATAATTTCTAGGGCATCTACTGACCCTTATTTGAGCCTTCAAGGCACGTGTTGTTATTGCATTGTAGAGGAGAGGAAGAAGGCTTGGAGAAGTTCTGTATCTCTCTGAGGTCCCAGAGCTGGTTGGTGCGGGACTGGGATCCAAATGATCAGCAGGTCCATAATGGAAACAGGACATGCACCCGGGCTGCCCTACTCTGGATCTGGCTGCTTTCTGCTACCCTAAGCCTGTCTCTCAGGCAGAGGTAGAGTAAATAAGACTCTCACCACCACCCTGCCCCACCTGAAATCTGTGGGTACTAGCCACCCCCTTGCAGCCCGAGAGGCAGTGTGGCGTCTCTAGCCTCCACACAAAGAGAGGGGTCGTGGCCAAGTGGAGCGCGCACCCACCGTCTGCTCACACAGAAGCCTGGAGCCTGGCGTCCAGAGCAGGGCTCTGATTGACAGCCCGCCAGACGGCCATTGTTAAAGAGTGTGATCTCAGCTGGTTTGTGTGGGCCTGCACTGCCACCACAGGCCCCAGGCAGGAGCTGCCATCCAGGGGAAACTTGGCTGAGTAGCTTGGAATTAAAGCACTGATGATCCCCCTCCCACCCACTTCACGTCTGTGTAGAAGATCCAGCGTTTATTTGTAAAGCTGTTTCAGACCAAGAGCCTGTGAATGGCTTTCATCCTTGTCCCACTCCCCCTGCCCAGCACCCGCACACTCCCCAGGGATGTCGTCTGCCTTCTCTTCCTGTGTCTGTCCCACCTGCCGCTGCCTCGCTCCCCCTGTTCTCTCCCCACAAAAGATCACAGACCTGGAGTTGGACAGACCTGGTGTCCAGTCCTCCTTTTCACAGGCTGTGTGGCCTGGGGAAGTCACCTACTTCTGCGGCCCTCACTCAGGTTCTCCGTCTGTCAGCGGGGGGTGAGAGTACCCATCTCACAGGGCCATCGACAGATTAAATAGGGTGCCTGGCACAGGGTCTGGCGTATAGTAGGTACTTAAAAGTAGGCTTTCTTTCCTTCTTTGTGGGCACATTAAGTTAGGAAATGCTGGATTAATCTAAGGAGATTTTTGCAGATGGCCTCCAGGCTTTAATGTTCTCATGTGTGACTCACCGTTGTGTGGGCAGTGTGTGGGGTTTCTCCAACTCCCTGGACAAAGAACACTGAAAAGCACTTAAAAAATACCTCGTAGGACACCAGAATTCTCCGGAACACAGTTTGTGAAGTGCTGTTCTGAAGTATCTGGATGGAGAATAAATAATAGGAACTACACCTGAAATTCCTTGTTATTTTTTAGTATACTCATGTCTTTCTCAGTTAGACTTTGAGCTGCACAGTCACTGCCCCTCCAGATCCCTTCCTTCCGGCCCTGGGGTCCAGTGGCCTGGGGCTAGCTGCCATCTTCTGAAGAAGGAACAGAAGCACAGAACACTTGATGGCTGAAGCCACTTTCCTGAGGTCACCCAGCTTCCCCGACTCAGTAATAGCTGCACTACATACACCCAGGTGTTCTGTCCTATTAGAATAGGGCACCTGAAGACTCCCTGACTGTTAACGACAAGGCATTACGTGTGCCAGAAGGTGGGGTCTCCACAAGAGGTTGGGGATGCACCTGACCCTTGCCCAGAGCAGCAGGGTCACGCAGACTTGGGGTCCAGTCCTGCCTCAGTCACTCGCCAGCCCTGAGGCCCAGAGACCGTAGCTTCATTCCACGGATGCTGGTTTTCGCCATTACAGTGGGGGTGGGGAGAGAGCCGCCCTCCGTGGGTCGTCAGGATGGAACGAGGTAATAGGTCTAAGCACGGGCGGCAGGCTCAGTCCCGGCCACTGGGTGGCTCTTCCTCAGGCCAAGGTGAGATGTGCTTGCACACCTTCTTGCCTTCCGTCGTTAGGTGGGTGTCTGCTGAACACCCAGTTTCAAGTGCCTCCTGTCCAGGTGTTTGGGCCGCACAGGTGAATCTAGCCCATGGGGAGCGCCCCATTTGGGAGATGGGACATGTCCAATCAGCCCATCTGGCTAACCGTCTCCCTGTCTGGCTTCTCTGCTGAGTGTGCCGCGCAGGTATCGGAGCCAGGGGAAGACTTCCAGCCAAGCTACCCCACACCGCCCACCCTGCTGCCGCCGCCCACCCTGCTGCCACCACCACCACCGCTGTCGCCGCAGCCCCAGTTCCTCCCACCAGGCTTCCTCTCTGCGATCCACTTCCTGCCGCCGCTGCCGCCGCCGCCACCACCAGCATCCTTCTCACTGCCCATGCATTCTGATACAGACCAGGAGACCGCTGGTGAGTGAGGACCAGCCTTCTAGTGTGGGGGGGGAGCCGGGAGGCCTTTTTGGAGCAAGGTGGCTAACCTGAAGTAGATGTGGAGAGAGGGAGATGGAGAACAATTAAAATGTGCCTGGCCTGGGACAAGCTCTTTCCTTAACACCCCCTTAAATTCCATGCATAGGCAAAGGGAGGGGGTGTCCCTCTCAGCTGAGGAAGCCAACAGAACCCTGAGCGGTTCTCAGAGATGTAAATGGCATGGCTCAGATTTCAACAGGATTCTATGTCTGGCTGCAGTGCCTTATCCAGAAATGGCTCTTCGGGGCCGTGGGCAGGGGTGTGGAGGCAGGCGTGAGTGTGGTGTGTTCAGAAGAGAGGTGCCAGGCCTCTGTGGCAGGGAAGCAGCAAGTGCGTGGCCTGGAGCAGTGGCAGGAGCCCTTTCCGGTCTGGTGGGGGGCGGTCCTCTCCCCGGCCACTCTGGAGAGGGAATCTGCCCCGGAGCTGGAGACGCGGCCTGCGCAGCGCTGCCTCCGGTGCGTGGGGCGAGGTTCGCCAGTCACAACCCTTCTCTGGGCCTCAGTCTTCCGGAAAGTGAGCCCCTTCATTGGCTGACTGTGAAGGTCAACTGAAATTCTGAATGTGAAAGTGCTTTGGGTTTTCTTTTAAGGGCCCTTTGCAGAATGAATTCAACCATCTCTGGGTTGCGTTACTTTTATGTTAAAGGATTTTTTTTTAAATCTCTTTCAATCCTCTCCTGACACCTCTCAGGAAAAGAAATGATTTGGAGAGGGTTGGCAAACTCGGCACAGCCCTCCCAGTGACTGTCAGAAAGAGTTCCTGAGCTGGGTCCGTCTGCCGACACCATTCCCGTTTCAGGGAATGGGACACTGAGGCCCGCTGCATGAGCGCTGTGTGTAAGCTGCCCGGATCTGTGAGCTGGAGCGGTGGCCTGAAGGACGCACGCTGGCCTTGGTGCTGGCCAGCCAGGCTCCCGCACTTACCAGCCCTGTGACCTTGGGCAAGTTAGTTCACTCCGTGGGGCCTCAGCATCAGTATCTGCAAAAGTGGGCCGAGAGCACCCCCTACCTCGTGAGGCTGTTCTGAGGGTTACAGAACCTGCAGTGATGGAGACACTAGTGGAGAGTTGGTTCTCACTGACCGTTGTACCTGGCCCCCGTGCCAGCCTGATGTTGCCAGGCAGGGGTCCTCTCGTTCGGCAAGGGGAGGAGCTGGGGTCAGAGCTTCGAGGCAGCTTGTGCCGTGCCGCCCAGCCTGTGACAGGCAGGACTGGAGTTTGAACTTGAGCCTGTATCACGTGGGGACTAGACTTCCAGTCTCCTCACACCTGGCAAATTAAAGGCAAATTAATTCTTCTTAGGGCCTGAAAATAGGTAATTTTCCTACTTCTAAGTCCAGTCCCTCTTGTTTGTTCTTTGCAGATGACCAGGATGCAGAGGCGCCACGTGAGCCCGGCCAGCCTGCGTCTCAGGAGCAGTCCGACTAGGCCCGGGCCCTGGGCCTGCAGAGCGGGGCAGTGGGGGTGTGGCTGCCGAGGTGTTCTTGTCGTGTTCAGTGCTGTGCAGGGAGGGAGAGTAGTGATAGACATAAGATAGAGTTAATTCCCACTTCAAGATAGGAGGAATGAGGGTGGTTTCTAAGTTTCTCTAAATCCTGAGATGTGAGCTTGTACAGGAGAAGGGAGGAGGAAGTTCCCGGGGGAGGACCAGGGCTGCGAGAAGGGGGGCTGGTGGGAACTCACGTTTAGGAATGAATTTAACCATCTCTGGGCTATGCTGCCCTTGATGAGACTCCCCCTTGGAGGCGTCCTTTGATTTCCTCAGGCCCGCCCCCGACAGGAGGCGCCATGCATTTCGGCCTTCTGCCTTGGCCTGTCCCCAGCCGGGGGCAGCACGAACACCAGGCTTCCGGAGCGTCCAGGGGGGTGGTGCGAGCAGCCAGGACCAGGGCACTGACAGCAGGTTCTGGAATGTCCTCCTTCGCTGCTCTGCCCCCCTGTGGCTGACCTAGCCACTGCCCCTTGCCCCTTCTCCATGGGGCCCTGCCAGTAAGCATTGTGACCACTGGGGCCGCTTCTCCTCCCCTCCATAAAGTTTAAGCCACTTATAGGCTTCATTTGTAGTTTTTAAAAAATCTATTACAGTTTTATTATTTAGTGTTTTTATAGTGCTTGCCAACTTAAAAAAGTGGGCCGTTTATAAGCACTTATGCTGTTCTCAGAGAATGGAATGGTGCTTCCAAAGTGCCTACGACATCAGCAATTTCTTCTCTGGGGACAGGTTGACTGTTGAAATAAAATGAGCATGGAAATCCCTGTGGAAGGCGTATTCTGTCTAAACCCTTGTGGAAGGCAGTGTCGGGTGGAGAGGTTGGGGGCCTGCCGCCTGCGTCCAGTGTGTGCTCACTTCGTCCTCCCCATCCCTGCCTTTGGGTATCGGGAGACACCGGAACTACTGTTAAGAAATGGAAGCTTCTTCAGGAAATCCAATGCAGACACACAAAATGTGACAATGTGTTTTCATTTCCTTTTCCCGGGTCTTTTCAAGGCTCCAGCAGACAGACATGGTTTTAGGACCTTGGGGCTCTTCCCCTACTTTTATTTGCTCATTTATATAAACCTTCCCCTACATCTGCCCTGGCCGGTGTGGCTGGGTTGGACCTTTGTCCCAGAAACTAAAAGGTCGCAGTTTGATTACCAGTCAGGGCTCATGCAAAAGGCAAATGATTGATGTTTCTCTCCCTCAGTTCCTCTAAAACCACTAAGCATGTCCGTAGGTGAAGAGTCCACTTCTGTCTTAGATTTGGAGCCTGGCAGTCACCAGCTCAGCCCCTGTGGAAAGTGAGCTGTAGCAGGAGAAACACACTGTCTGGTGGCATTGGGACAGCAACGTGGACAGAGGAAGAGGGGTTGTGGGGATGGTGGGAGACAGCCTGAGCAGTTGGGGCCCCGCTGCCTCTTAGAGTGCAAGAGCCAGTTAGGCCCAGATAGGCACTCGCGGTACGGGACAGGGTGGGGACCCGGACTGAAGCATGCCAGGGCCAGGGCCAGTGTCCTGTTCTCTGTCCAGGGAAAGACGCCCCAGGAGGGCAGGCTGGCCTGCTTCCTGTCTTGCCTGTGGGCAGGGGTGCCCACACACCCTCCCAGCACAGGTAGCAGGAGGATCACTGACAAGCAGTACCGTCCCCCACCTCCCCCTTCGTGGGGATCTTTAGTTCCTGCATTAGAGGCGCAGTGGTTCCTGCAGGGCAAGACCAGGCGTTGGCTTGGGTCTGGGCCTGATGATGCCGCGATTTCACACTTGCCTGGCTCACAGGCTGCAGCCGTGGGCCACCCAAGGCTGGTCCTGCCCCCGGAGCCGCAGTGATATGAGAGTCCTGCGAGGGTGTCGGAGGAGACCTGGCCTCTGCTCCCGCTCAGTCTCACCTGTCCATGTGGTCAGGCAGGGCTAATCAGCCCCCACTTTTTTCTTTTTAATCACACCTTGTTTTATCCTAGGCTCCATGTTTTGAAAGGTTTTTTTCCAACCAAGTTGCGTTACTCGATAAAGCTGCTTTCTGTATCTGATCAAAGCACACTGAGGTGTGGGACAACCTGTGACCGTTCCAGACTAATGCGAGGACGCAGGATGTTTGGTTAGCCTGCGGGGTTTGGGGCGCAAGCTCTGGCTGGTGAGGAGAGTGGTGTCCTGTAGGGCTCAGTCCGCAGGCCTCCAGGAAGAGGGTTGTTCACTTCTATAGGCCTGCGACCCCATGAATCTCCAGAGACTGGTCTGCGTCTTTTCTGGAGCCTTGAAGGTGCTTCTGGGGTGATAAGACCGACTCGGGGGCGCGGTGGGAAGCCTGCCTGCCTGCCTTTCCCTGGGTGTGAACCCCAAATTGTCCTTTCCTGTGGGCTCTCGCCGTGGTCACTTCCCCTGGTGGGGTCAGTGGACCCCGCTCCCTGCTTCCAGTCACTCAATGCGGCCCATGCTTCTGCACGCCTTGCTCTTCCAGGCTGTCCGGAGCAGAGTGAGCATGAAATGAACAGATCGCGTGCTTCCAACCTGCTCCCATGCCTTTCAAGGCTCCCTACTGCCCCCAGAATAAAGAACTTTAACCTGGCCTGCCCACCCACCTTTCCAGCCTCCTCTCCCTCTGCGGGGTCAGCTGGGGTCAGCCAGGTTCAGGCAGCAAAGAATGGGCAGCAGTACTCACCCCAAAGGGGCGGGCTTGGCTGTGAGCCCAGAGGGTGTCCTGGAAGGCAGCAGGTCTGCCTTTCCGGACGCCGCTGCGCCGGCGAGGTGCTGCCAGGAGAGGGCGGCGGGCGGCAGCTGTGGGCGGGGCGACGGGGGGGGGGGGGTGGCGAGACCACAGTAGGGTAGGGGCCTTCACCCCCCACCCTCCACCCCACCGACTCCAGGGCCAGCGCGGCAGCCAGGCTGGAGGAACAGGTTACTGCAGCACCGGTGTCGAAGTGCCTCCTGGAGGCCTGTGATCTTCCTGGGAAGTCAAAACAGCGAGCCTGCAGGCTAGGCTGTGTGATCACCAGCCCCAGCAGTCATCTTTGCGCTGCGCAGTAGATGCCCTCCTATCCTGTCCTGGTCTTCAGGCAGCAGCCCCAACCCAATGACGAGTAATCCCCACCTCCTCTCTTTTTGCGCTTTTGCGCCTGCTGAGTCTCCTGTCTAGCCTCCTACTCACCATCACGGACTTCTCTCCTGCTTACCCTTTCCGGCTTAGTCCAGGTGCCCCTTCTCCAGGCTCCCTCTACCTGGACTAGGAGGGTCTGTGGGGCCTGCCCAGGCCCTCTGCTGCCCTGTCACACTGATCCCACTGAGCAGAGTCCCTCCTACAAGTCTGTGGGCTTCCTGGAGGCAGTGACAAGGTCTCATTTGTCTGTGTCCCCAGCCCCCATTTGTGGAGCTTAGCATCGGTTAAGCTGGTGGTTACTGAGGGCCGGTTCCAGAATAAGTGGCTGACTTTCTGGGCCATCTTGTGGGTTTTGGGTGGAGGGTTGACTTGCTCTGCCTCTGGCCACGCACAGCAGCAGCATTTGCTGTACATTTGTACCCTGTCTGAGGAGCCCCCGCACGTGGAATCGGCCTTCACTGAAACTCCACTGGGCGCCAAGCACTGTGCACCCTTCCCGCAGTAACCCTCACAGCCACCTGGGAAGACTTGCGCTGTCACCTCTCGTCTGTAAAGGACAGTGAGCCACAGAGGGATAGTGATTTGTCCAAAGCCACACAGCTTGGAAGCAGCCAAAGGCATGCAGAGGGCAACCGACATCCCTGGGCACCGGGTCTAGAGTTTTAAACATCCATTTTGCCCCGAATTAACATCTCGAGATTTTTGAACATGGACCACATGGATGCACCCTGGCTTCTGGACGGATTCAAGCAGCACAGAGAGGGCAGCCCGCGGGCATTCGCCCCTCGAAACCACTGCCCACTCCGAGGGAGAGTGCTGAAGTCAGCATCGCGGTGATTGGTGATCAGTGATATGTGAGGGAGGGGCCCCAGGGCCCCCTGGCGCCTGAGCCCCCACCGTGGAGGGGGTCACCATGAGCCCCGTGATGCCAGCGGGTGCCGACAGAGTGCTTGTTCTGCGGGCAGGGCACAGTGAGGAGGCACGTTTTCTGAGCTGCACCTCTAGGTTCTGGTCCCCCAAACCCTTCGGAGAGCAGCTTTCCCAACCACGATGCCCCAATTCCTCTGGAAAGTGGGGTGGGAGTGCTCTGCTTCCTCCTGGAAACAACACACCCCTCTGGGCCTAGAGCTGGGGGCGAGCTTCTCTCTCTGCAGCCCTGAGGATTCTTTTTTTTTAAATCTTTACTTGAGGATATATTTTGATTGATTTTTTTAGAGAGAGAGGAGGGTGTGTGTGTGCAGAGAAAGAAAGAGATGTGAAAGAGAAGCCTTGAATGGTTGTCTCCTAGCCAGGCCCTGACTGGGGATCGAACCCGCAGCCCTTCGGTGTACAGGGACGCTCCACCCAGCCCACATCAGCAGGGCCCCTGATGATCCTTCCAGCTCCCTCCACCCCTGTGCTCTGTGGTTTTCATGGGCCTGGGCCTAGGTCTCTCTTACTGGGGAGCTGCTCAGAAACCCAAGGAAGAGCCACAGCCTTTCCTCCTGGGCCCTGCCCTTCACCCTTGCCTCTTCCTGGCTGTGTGCTCTTGGGCGCATCACGTAACCTCTCTGAGCCGCCCTCTGCCCCTGGCGACATTGGTTCAGGGACTCTGTGCTGAGGGTGCAGGGAGTTCCTGTGTGAAATTCCACCTCTGATGCCACCTCTCAGTGCACGGAACATGGGCCCTGTGTTGTCATCGTCCGTGTCAGGAGGCTGAGGCCTGCAGCTGTGGCTCTTCACTCCCTGCTGCTTCCCAGTGCCAGGCGCCATGCTGAGCACTTCCCACACATTCTCTCTGTGAACGCTCACAATGACCCGCCGGCAGGCCCCACAACAGTCCTGTCCCACAGATGGCAAGATTGAGGCCTGCAGAGGTGAGGTTCCCGCACTTGGCATACTGTCTGTAAGTTACAGAGCTGGGCTTAAATCCAGATTCCACCTGAATCCAAAGCTAAGTCCCTAACCACAGTACATGTGGTCTCCTGCTTCTGGGGGTGGGGGGAGAGGGTTCGGAGGGTCGGGGGTGGGGTTGTGAGTCTTGGGGAAGTTGTGGCCCCCCAGACTGGCTGCCCCACTGCAGCCCACTCAGCCCAGGCCGGTGCCAAGGCACGTGGACGGGACAAGCATAAAGAACAACCTGGCTCACCTCTTCCACAAGCTGTGAAATAATGGTTTTAAAAATTTTCAAACCCTTTCATTTTGTTTTGAAAATAAAGAAAGCATGAAGTTGATTGGAAAACAATAGCATTAATAGTATGTTAAAATTTAAATCTAAGCCTTTTCACAAGGTATACAGGAAATTCGTAAAAATAATGCTTTTAATTTGTAGCCTAGGAGACAGTTTTGATTTGTACTGAGCTATTTCTTTATAGGTTTGTTTCTCCCTCTTTCTTCAGAGCTTTTGTTTTTGTTTAAAAATAATTAATTGTGAATATCCGTAATGCGTGGAAATGGTGAACAATCTGAAAGGGTAACCCTCCTCTCTCACCCACTCCTGTCTATCCCCTTGGAGGGCCCCCCATGTATGCATCTCCTCCCCGAGATGATTTTTACAAGCTGAGCGTGTTTAACTCGTCTTTAATTTTGAGATAATTATAGGCTCACATGTGGTTGTAAGAAACAATACAGAGAAATCTCACCCCCGATAGTAGCATTGTCCAAAACAAGGCCACAGTCTCAGAAACCAAATGTGGACATTGATGCAGCCCACTCGGCTCATGCAGGTGCAGGGTTACATTCCGTGTTCGAGTTCATCGCTGTGTCGGGAAGCTCAGGTTAAGGCTCATTTATGCATGTATCTGTTTGTTTGTTTGCCTCCGGACGGACATTCCGCTGCTGCCGCTGCACCCATCGGAGACATCTTCCCCCACGGAACTGTTTGCACCTTTGCCCAAATCAGCTGAGCTTGCAAGTGTGGGTCCGTTTTTGAGTTTTCTCATCTGTTCCATGGATCTGTTTTTGTTTGTTTGTTTGTTTGTTTGTTTTCAACACACAAACAGCAGCGTACGATCCGCACTGTCCTGCAGCTTTCTCTTCTCACTGACACCAGACCGGGGTTCCTCCTGAGCCTTTTCTGCGCCGTGGGCCCCTCTGTCAGTCTGGGAAAGCCCAGGACCTCGTCTCGGAGCAGCGCTTTCAGTGGATAAAACAAAATACATAAGATTACAGAAGAAACCAATTACGTTTAATATATTTGTCAAACAGAAGACTGCATTTGTGGGTTAGTAATACATGTACTTCTTTATGAACACACTCAGTAACAAGAGCGAGTGGTGGGATAATCACTGTTAATATTTCAAAGTAGCGCCAGTCGTTGATCCTTGGAGATACCCTCCACAACTGTAAGCGATGGGAGAAAACCTGTGATTTCCGCCTGTGGCCAGGTCACCGCCGGCGCTGCTGGGGTTGGCGGCCTACGTTCACCGTGGGGGGACACTGGACTGGAGATAGAGGTCAGCGTGGGGGGACACTGGACTGGAGATAGAGGTCAGCGAAAATCGAGGTGTGGCTTTCTTCCCCAGCCAAGTCCATGAGCTCTACACTGTCTCTGGGACCCCAGTTGTGAACTTCTGCATCAGAACTTGGGGCTCCTCCGGTCTCCCTCACTCTGACTGCTGTCCAGTATCTCACGGAAGGGAAATGCCTGTATTTGTTTGACCAGTGAGACTGCCACTATGAGACTGCCAGGTTGTTTTCTATCTTTTGCTATTACTTTTAATTTCGTTTTTAAAACATTTCTCCTGCTCAAGCAGGGCCACCAAGATGGCCCCCAGGGCCTTCAGAGACATCCCCAAGCAGCGGTACAGACACAGCCCGGATGCAGAGGGTGCCTTGCCTCTCCATCTCCTCCTGGGGCTGTTCGCCCCCACACCTTGCCGTCCCTCGCACCTGCCCCCCAAGCCCGGACTGGGGACTCCACGCCGGCCCTCGAGAGCAAGTGGTCGGCGGGCTGGGGAGGCTTCCCCGAGCCACACCGCATCCTGTGAGCAGATGTACAGCTTCTCTGTGCCTTTGTGCTACATTTTATTAACAGCAGATTGCAAGATGCTAACATTCTATCCTGTCAGCTCTGCGTTTGAGCTAGCGCAGGCACTCGGCTGTCAGTAATTAGCTGCTGGGTGGTGTCTTTTCTTCTTTCTTTTTTTTTAAATTGGAATCAGAACATCTTTTTTCTCTCTTCCTTTCTTTCTTCTTGGTAGTGGATGCAGTCGATGGATCACTCCGTGTGGACTTGGCTGTTTTCCACATTCACGGGCAGTTAGTTCCCCACTGTAACCCGGTTCCCCAGCAAATGCTGCACTGCCTCCCAGCACTGGCGGCCATTGGCCGGGGCCTTTGCTCCCCTCGCTGCTCTCCACCTGGGGAAACAAGAGATAGTAACACCTCATTCTGAAATGTGTGAAACGTCTTTAATTAAGTCAGTGTTTTCTAAACATCTGGCTTTTGTATATAGATTTTTCCCAAATTGGAGCTTTTGTTTTTGTTGTTTTTTTCACTAGCATGGCATATTCACACCAGTCATGGGTGATGTCAGCCACCATCTGCCACATCAGCCACGGCCCGTGTCCTGTCCACAGGCTCAGTCAGCGTTCACCGGGCACCGAAAACGGGCCGGGCCATGTGCTGGGCTCTGAGGACAGAGGTGATGTTTCTCTCCCACCTCCAGGCCTGGGTGTCCTAAGACCCCGCCATCTGAGCACGCCTCCCACGTAAAACCCTTCTCCCGCTCCCACTGCTCCGGGAAAGTCCGGCCTTCCCAGGCTGGCCCATCACAACCCACCGGCCAGCTGCCCGCTCCACACTCTGTGCCTCTTTGTCTCGTTGCACTAGAATCTCCCCAAATGCCCGCAGGCCCTGTCTGAGCAGGTTCTCTCCCCCGCAGCCCCAGCCCTGCCATCGGCACCTCCATGGAGCCTGCTCTGAGCCTCCTCATGAAGTCCAGCCTTGCTCTTCTTTGGTGCCAGGTGTGCCCTGCGATGATCCCTCCAAGACTTTACTGCACTTATCGCCTTTTCCGTGGGTTTGTTGCAGGTAACGATGACATCTGATTCGCCCATTGAAGTCACCAGATATGACCTCCTGGCTAAATCCACTGGTCAGTTCTCTGTCCTCTGTTTCTGTGGTCTCCTAACATGTTTTACACACATTTCTACAGACTTCTGGACGCCCCCTCCCTTGATCCCCCGGCCTCACACCTTTCTCCATCCATTGCTGCTCTTCCCCCTTCTCTGCCTGCCTGCCGGGTGCCGGCACTCCCTGGGTGGGCGCAGGATGCCCCTTTCCTCCATCAGTGTTTGTTCAAGCTGCTCCTCTCGGTCCACGTCCTGACACTCTGCCCAGCAAGGAGGAAGGGCCAGCCTAGGCTCTGGACTTCCATCAGCCTCATGTCTGACTTACACAACCACCCAAACTGCACATCCAAATGGTGTCCTGGCCGTGTGGGCTGTGGCAGGAAACAGAAGCCAACTTGGAAGGTTCAAGAGATTTTAGTGAGAGGGCTTTTCTCAGAGGTGTGAACAGGGTTAAAGAACCAACAAGAGATACTGAGGCACTCAGAGACTAGCCACATGGGAGCCATTCCCACCCCAGGGTGGAAGGGACAGGGGTGGGCCCTGCAGGGGCTGTGGTCATGGAGGGTTGTAACTGCAGCCCAAATAAAGAGCTCTGGAGCAGGAAGGAAAATGGGTAGACATCCCACCTTGCTCTCCTCCTGTCCTCTGATCTCCCGTGAGTGCTTTCGCCGGCCAAAGACACCTGAAAGCCCTAAACTCATACGCTGAAGTCTTAACACCCAGTGTGGCTGTATTGGGAGATCTGGCCTCTAAGGAAGTAATTACAGTTAAATGCAGTCGTTAATAATGGGGCCCTGATCCAGTGGGATTAATGTCTTTAACAGAAGAGACACCAGAGAGCTTCCTTCCTCTTTCTCTCCATGCATACAAAGAAGAGTCATCTGAGCGTACAGCCCAATGGTGGCACCTCAAGCCAGAGGAAGAGGCCTCTAAAAGGAACCCACCCGGCTGGCACTTGGACCTTGAACGTCCTGCCCTCCAGAGTGGTGAGTAGTAAAGGCCTGTTGTCTGCGTCGTGCAGTCCGTGATGCTTTGTCACAGCAGCCTGAGCAGGCCAACACACCTGTTGTCGCCTTTTTTAAGTGAGCCATTGAGCAAGGATTGGATCAGCAGCGGAAGGAGAGGAACTGATGTCCACAGCCCGGCCACCTTGCGCCCCGAGTCACTGGAGCCTCTGGCGCGCATGCGCACGGCACAGGTACAGCTCCGCGATCTGCGGGCTTTGAGAGGTCCCGCCGCACACCCACGACCTTGTCACTGGTTTTCCAATCGCCTTCTCTCCAAGTCACTGAGCAGCCAGCTCACCCACAAGCCCCTGCCCCCCAGTCAGGGCTGACCCACACCTCGGGGTGCCTCTCCTCCCACTGAGGTGGGCACTCAGGTACCAGCTGATCCTCCCGCGGGAGCGTCTCCTTACACCACCGCCTTTGGGGGCTGCCCAGGGGGCTGGAACACAGCCCCCATCCACTTCCCGCCAGTGCTGGCCTACCGTTGTCACCCATTTGTAACCAGGATCCTGGTGGTTTCTCTTTTGCTAACGGGTCAAAGAAAATTCCCCCAAGAGAGACAGGAGAGCACCCGCGGCCCACTGGGCTCAGTGTGCCTCTGACTTCCGAGCGCCTTCCAGCCCGCTCCAGCCCGCTCCAGCCCGCTCTGTGCGCGCTGTTGTTTTGAAGGCGGGATGCTGCTGCTCACGCCCCGCTTGGTGCTTTGGGGAAGACACATCCAGTGTGCTCATTGTCTACGACTGCGTAACGAATGACTACAGACTTGGTGGCTTAAAGAACACCCACTTACTATCTCAGTTTCTGTAGGTCAGAGCCTAGGCAACCGCAGGACTGGATTCTGTGCTTGGGGTCTGGCCAGGGCTGCAATGTCCCCTGAGGCGCGGGGCCCTCTTTTAAGTCATTCACTTGCTGGTTCTGTGCAGGCGTAGGACTAAGGCCGCTGTCTTCTTGCTGACTATAAATTGGGAAGCACTCTCAGCTCCTGGAGGCCGCTCTCTGGCCCCAGCCACATGGGCATCTCACTGGGGCAGCTTTCTTCCTCAAAGCCAGCAGGGAGTCTCCCTCCAGGCTGCTAGGCTAGGGCCTTCTATACCATAATCACAGGAGTGACTACCCCACGGGGGGAGGCTCAGGGAGAGGCGTTGGTTACCTGGGGCGTGTCCACCAGGGAGCAGGACTCTCGGGTCATTTTGGAATTCTGCCATCACACATGGCCCCAGCAGGGAATAGCATGCTCACATGAAGACAGCTGAAGGGGGCTCAGTAAGGGAGCTAATGAAAAGATGTGGCAGGGAGCAGGAAACCAAAGGGAGAGTGCAGCACCTGGTGAGTCTCCTTAGCATCCTGAGGGATGACTTGAGGGGTGAGGGGACAGAGAAGCAGTGTGGGACCTGGAAAGAGAGAGTCATGCAGAGAAGTCTGTGGGAGAGAGCCATGCCCTGTCTGAGGGACATCCTGCAGGAGGGGGCTGGGAAGACCAGTGGCTTTCTTCCCCTCCCACCCTCCACTCTCCTGCTGCGGCCTTTTAACGCTGAGCCCAGCCAGAAGCCAGAGGATAAGGCGGCGCCTTGTGACAGTCCACACAGGTTGGGGGAGGAAAGGGCAGGCAGCAGGAGGACATCCAGCCTGGAGCTCAGGTCACTGGCCCTTCAGTGTCCTGTGGCTGTGGGGTCGAGTCTCTCCCAGAGCCAGTTGCCAGGCTGAGCAGAAGCACAGCCAGCAGAGAAGAGCACGCTGGCTCCGGGACCTCAGCGGTCTACACTGTGATTCCGGGGGGCATGCCCAGGGCCCCCACACCCACCTCTGGCTGCCCCAGACACTCCAGCTGCATTGGACTGCTGGGTCACATGGCCTGTGGGGCAGGGCAGCATGTACCAGAGTCCGGCCCAAACCCAGAGCCTTGTCTTACTTTGCACCCATAGCACACTGGCAGGCTCACCAGTTCCCCAGGAAATGGGTCCGAGCTGCAGCCCCAGATGCGGCATACGCAGCCTCCACAATCCAGACAGGCCCCACCAGCCCGTGCCTCTTATGTAGTGGTGGTTTATACAAGGCGTAGCCTCCCATCTTTCATTTTAGAGGAGGTATTTCAAATTCTCCCTCCTCCTGTCCTCTGACCTCTGACTGGAAGCCGGAGAGCAAAGGAGCCAGGAGATGCCGTCTGCAGGGTTCAGGCCCTCTGGACCCAGAGCAGAGGAAGGGGGATCTGCGTGTGTGAGAGGCAAAGGGAGAGCCACCAGCCCACAGCTCCCACCTGATACACAGAACAGAGCTCTCGGCCTTACCAGCCACCGCAGACCCCTGCACCCCCACCTCACCTCCCACCTGGGAGATGGCAGTGGTCTCCTAACTGGACCCCTTCCCTCCTGTCTCCTCCCAGCCCCACTGCGTTCCCCATAAGCAGCTGGAATGTCCTTACAAAATATCAGTCAGGTCAGGTCACTCTACTCCTGGCCCCAAAGCCTGCAGGGCTCCATTGCCTTCCCAGTAAAACCGTGACCCCTTGGCTAGTTCTGGATGAAGTGGCTGCCACCCGAGCTGGCACAGGAGGCAAATTCATCACTGCTCCATGCATGGCCCACTTTCATTTGCTTGATTGTTTGTTTTTAATCAGGTGATAAACACCCATGAGTCCGTCACTCCAGACAGAGGCCAGGCCCTTGACGGTTTCCTACATCCAGCCCTCGGGTCCTCAGTTCTCCTCTCACTCCCCCCCAACCCCCCGACCCCCACGCCCGCCATGGCCATCAGCATCCTGATCCTGGTGCCTCAGTCACTAGCTTTCCTTTTTTATTCCATTACATCCATACATGTTTCTAATTTTTTAGAAAGTTATTTTAGGCTGTGGTCTTCAGACAAACTTTTTTCACTGAACTTTATTTGCTCACCCATGATGTGCGCTGCTGTGACCCACTGGTTTCACCTGCTGTGTGACAGTCCCACGTGGCATCCCAGGTCCCTGGCGCCCTCCCTCTCGCTGGCCCTCAGAGTGCAGGTTGGCTGTGGAAGCTGGCCCACCTTCTACCATTCTTCCCTCACTCACCACATGCCAGCCACGCTGGCCTCTGTGCGCACTCCGCACTCGCCCCTGTCCCGGGGCCTTTGCACCTGCTGTGCTTTCTCTTCCTGGAATGCCTTTGCTGGTCCAGCTCGCCTTCATCATTCTGGTTTGGGTCCAATGTCACTTTCTCAGATGCCCACCCAGGCCCACCTGGGTCTGTAGCTCTCCCTTCCTGGGAACTGTCCCATGAGCCCAAAATCTTCCTGGAAGGCTTGAGGAGGGGTTCTGGTGGATGTGGCTGGAGCATTGGGGCACAGGGGTGGGGTGAGAGACGGGCCAGAGGGGCGGTTTGAGAGCAGAGGGAAGAAGGCCTCAGACGCCGTGCCAGTGAGGCTGTGCACTTCCATCCTTCAGTGTCAGGATCAGCGCCCCCAGAGAGGCTTCATGCAGCCTCCAGGCCTCTGAGGGGGGATGGGGGGCAGCTGCCCTATATGCTTGGTGAGTGAGCTTTTCCCCAAATTCATCCCTCAGAAAATGGGGTTGCTTCATTTTGAGACTTCGCAGACTTTTACATTTGATGGAACATTTGTTCAATTACTTTATTTTGAAAAAGAAACTTCTGTTTGGGGAATGCACATCAGACTAAAACAAGCTGTGGTGTTTTCGACACTTCTTAAGGTCACTGGTACAATCGGTGGGAAAGAGTCACCATTCTGAGGGGTGTGGCCTGACCGCTGTGAGGGCTGCCTGACGTCACACAGCCTAGCCTCACTGTTTCCTCGGAAGGACGGGATCTGCAGGGCTCTGTGGGCCTGTTCCTCTTGCTTTTCAGAAGGGGAAACTGAGGCCTGGGAGGTCAGTGACTTCCTAAGGTGCAGAGCCAGGCCCAGAAAGCAGTGTCCCTGCTTCTTCTGGAGCTTCAGGATTTCTCAGGGCGGAGTGGATGGAGGGCCTCACGCCAGGCACGAGGGATACAAAATCCTCCTGCTTTCTTGTCTTTGAAGGCAGGAATGATGTTATGGGGGAAGCACCAGCTTTGGAGCCAGGAGACCTGAGTTCTAACTCCCGGCTTCCCCAAGAATCAGCTGTGTGACCTTGGGCAAGTCACCACCCCTCTCTGAGCTTCAGTTTCCTCCTCTGCTGAGTGGACACAGGATGTCCTCCTCTGTCCTAGGATCTTGTGAGCTCCAGTTCTGCAGGGGTGGGGGAGTCATTCCTTGGAGTATGGGAGCCATGGGAGTGAAGGGGATGCTGTGGTGGATGGGGGCGGGAACCGTGGAGAAGAAGCTGTGGCCTCTCTCCAGCGGTCCAAGCAGCAGCGGGTGTGGCCTGCTCCAGGGTGCTGGCGGCAGGGCTCCGAAGAGCAGGGCCGGGTGGTTGGGCCGGCCGCACTCACGGCCCTCTGCCCAGTGGGTCCAACGACTCTCGCTACGGGAACATGTGTTTGCCACCACAGGCCTTGAATGTCTTGTAAAACCCACAATTTGTTCAAAAGGATAAACAGCATGAAAGGGGATGTGGAGCCTTCATCCAGGGCTGGGAGGGGCGGGTGGGCAGGGAGCTGCTCAGGGGCTGGTTTCCATTTAAACCAGATTTGCAGGCGTCGGTTCTCAGCTCCAGGGAGCCCCGCCTGGTACAGACCGTGTGCCTGACTGGCCTTGGATGAAAGACTCAGGGCCTCACTTTCTCCATCTGTGAAACAGGGGCAACAATAGGATAGGATCGATAGGATATCGATCCTATCAACGTAGGATCGATATGTGCAAAGTGCTTAGAGGAATCCCCAGAAGGATGAGCCATTATTCCTGTAGCAGACAGTCAGGTGTGCATTTCGTGACACCCAGAGGGATTAGCACTGGGACGGAGGAGGCCTGGACCTGGGGACCTGGGGACCTGGGGAGGCCTCTGCTAGATTGAAGGGGAAGAAGTTTCCTGGGGAGGGGACACTAATTTCCCAGATATAAACAGGGGACAGGTTACACAGGGTATCCAAGGGGCATGTAGGCCTCTGTCCCCTTCCTTCTCCCAGGACAGCCGCCTGTAGCCTGTCAGGACCTGGGCTTCCTCCTACCAATGGTTCAGACGCAGCAGGCTGGCCAAGCGCTGGTGGGGAAAGTGGAAGGAATGGCCACGAGGGGGCGCCACGACCCAAGCCAACCAGATACTCTGACAGAGCGCGCTCCCTAATCTTCTTGTAATTGGAAGGGGCTTGTTACTGCAATGAGAATCTGAAAGTTTGTCGTGATGTAGGGTTTATTCTCTCCTTGAGAGGGGGCAGGAGGCCCAGCTCAATCCCCAGTTCTGCCATAAACTTTGGGTAAGTCTCTTCCCTGCTTTTCGGGCCTGTTTCCCACTGGTCAATGGTCATGTCTTCTTCACCTGCGGGTGTGGGAAGTAGAGGGAGGTGGGCCCCTTGGGAGAGGGCCCAGCAGTGCTGGTGCCTCCCCACCCCAGCCCTGGCGGTCTGGTGCCTGGCCCCATCCACCCGTAGAGACCCCCATCAGTGCTCTGGGCCCTGAGGCTGCCTCCCTGCTCTTTAGGGCTTTGAAGTTTGCTGAGGATGTTTCCACATTGGCATAAGAGCCCTGACTGCTGGTATGGAAACCGAGGCACAGAGCACTGAATGCTTTAAAGTCCATGGTCCTAAAAATGCCCACAGCAGGGGATGCTGAGCTCTGGGCCCTGGGGCCAGGGCCTTGGGCCCTGTTTCTTCCCTATTTGCTGTTCCTTAAGGAGGCAGAAACCCCTGGGACCAGGGTTAGGGGCCACAGATATACTCATTAGCCCTGTAGGAGGCTGCCAGGCTGGAAGAAGGGTGCTGAGTCAAAGTCCTGGAGCATGGGCTGCAAAGCTTAGAGGATCATGGGAGGGGCGAGAAGCAGGAATCTGCATTTGTACCAGTTGCCCCACCTGGCTCTGAACTGGGTCCACCGACAATGCTATGGGGAACCGCTCTGTAGCTCTGTAGGCTACGGTAGCTCGTCCACAGGCGCCAGGCTGGACGTGCCTGAAAGCCCAGCACTAACCGACTGAAGGCGAGGCCCTCTGTGCAGCCACACACGGTCCAGCCTCTGAGAGACTCACAGCCCGGAGGCGGAGATGCCCATGGACAGCGGACGACACCATAACCAGTGCCATGATCTGGCAAGCGAAAGGAAGAATGTTCCACACAGAGGGAACAGCATAGACAAAGAACTGGAAACAAGAGGCAGAAGTGAAAGGAATGGGGTCTTATGGGAGAGGAGGGTGTGAAGGGAGGAGGCAGGGCTCTGACACAGAGGGGCCTGAGGCCTTACTGAGGTCTTTGGATTTTAAACTGGGGGTAGGGGTGGGAGTGGGGAGCTTGTATATCTTAATGGCCCTTTCACCTGAAAGTCTCCCACCAGCTGGGGCTCCCTTGCATGGGCCCTCCCCTGGCAGAGGCTCTGGCACCCCCAAAACATTATACCTCAGAATTGAGCTGCCCCCACTGGCCTGTAGGTTGGGAGGGGGTCAGCGGAGCGGGAGTGGGTGGGAGGTGGGAGCAAAGGCTGCAAAAGTAGGAGACAGGGTGGGTTGGGGGGAGGGAGGAAGGCAGGGAGCAGCTGATTTGTTTTAGAGCAAGAGGCTCTGGGCTGCGCTCTCAACTGTAGCATCAAAGGCTGCTTGGAAACGTGTACAGAATAGGGTGGAATATTATGGAAACTGTCTCCTCCGCTTTGTGGCCTGGGAATTCACGGTCATTGAGAAGAATTTCCCCTGGTCCCATATTTCTTCCTCTTTGAAAGTAAAGCTTTTGGGTCAAATAAATACAAATTATGGTCATACATTTCTTCTGAACTCAACTGGCTTCACCAACCATAACATAACATAAATGGACTGAACTTTTTTCAAACTCTTCTTCCAGCAGCAGTGGAGGGTCCTGTGGGCTGACCTTTGAGACTGGATATGGTGACATTCTAGTTTTCGCCTTTCCCATGACCACTGCTTGTAGTCATCGGCACCCGAGAACTGCCTGAGCGTGGGGGACCCACTCCTGTCCTAACGTGGCCACGCAAGGGTCTTGGGAAAGCCCCTGACTTCCCGAGCACCAGTGTCTTCCCCACAAAGAGGGATTAATTACACCCGCTGCTCGGTCATTTTAATTTTTCTCAAGAAATACAAACACATTGTTTCAAAAAGTCCATTAGTATCCATACTCTGGGCTGAGAACAAAAATGAAGAGTGCCCAAATTACCCCAGTCTCGGGCAGCCCCAATCCCAGTTCCACTTTCCAGAGGCAGCTACACACAACCCCTGAAGCCGTTTCTCTTGTATTTACGTTCATGCTCGGATTCGGGTTCACTGCCACTTCTCCACTCCCAGAGAGAGTTTGTACCGGCTTCCTGGGGAGGCAGCGGCGACTGGACTTTCCGCCCACGTGCCCACCACTTCCCTGTTCCTGACACTCCCAGGAGTTCCCGGGCGCACACTTTCATTAAATAGATAGTCTGGATTTATGTTGAATGTATGTTATCACATCTGTGTAAATATTTACTAATCCAAGGACTATATTCTGACTAGCCTCTTTTTCCTCATACTTTTACCATTTGCTGGCATTAACAATTGCCTTGTTTCTCATTTCTCTAGTGTTCTATGTTTCTATTGCCAGTTCTCCCCAAACCCGTCAGATGGCCATGCGCGGCACCTCTCTCTGTCTCTGTGTCACTGTCCACACAGCCAAATGCATCCGAGTCCCCGCGCAGCCCTCGGCTCCCTCTGTCCCTGGTGCGCAGCTGTCCACTTGGCCTCTCCTCGACCTCTCCTGCACTCAGTTGATTGCAGGAGAGTCCCTTGCAGGCAGGGTCAGATGTCTTCCCTTTTCTTGCTTTAATCCTTCAGTTTAGTGGAGCTCACCCTCTGGTAACTTTTTGAAAAATAGTGCACAGAAAATACTTTTTTCCCTTTAATTCTGGCATGTCCGAAAATCTTTTAATTTTACACCTACCCTTGATCAATAGTTTAGCTGGACATAGAATTCCAGGTTGAAAATTGTTTTCATTCAGATTTTTTTTATCCTCACCAGAGGACATGCTTATTGATTTTAGAGTGTGGGGGAGAGAGAGAGGGAGAGAAACATCGTTGTGAGAGAAATATTGATTAGCTGCCTTCCGTACTCACCCTGACTGGGGATTGAACTTGCAGCCTAGGTATGTGCCCTGACCAGGGATCAAACCCGAGACCTTTTGTTGTATGGGATGGTGATAGTGCTCCAACCAACTGAGCCACCCGGCCAGGGCTCATTCATAGTTTTCAAGACATTTGCTGTACCATTGTCTACCTTGCTGTAGAAATTCAGTGACATTTTGATCCATGTCTTTGTAGGGGACTTCCTGTTCTTTTTCTCCTTCCCTTCCTCCTTCTCTTCTAGGCTCCTGGTCGTCTGGTGTTTTCAGATGACATGCCTTGCTGGGTCTTCACCCATCGGACTGGGCGCTCGGTGAACCCTTTCAAGCTGGACGTTCACATCTGTCTGTTTTGAAAAATTTTCTTATGTTTCTTTGATAACTTCCTTCATTTACTGTTTCTGGAACGTTTATGTCTGATATACCGACTTTCTGGGTCGGTCCTCAGTCCTTACTTTCCCTGTCCTCCTCTCCTTCTCTGTTTGCCTGCTTTCTGAGAGATGTCCTCAGCATTGCCAGGCACACTTGCTGTCCCAGGTGTTTCATTCAGCTGCCTGCACGGCCTCTGTTTCCCCCAGGTTTTTCCCATTTGCTCCTGGTGCTCCTCATAGGCCCGTGTGAAAGCTGTGGGAAGCTGTGCATCCAATTGGTGGGGGGTGGGCTTCACTGGGGTGGTCTGGTGGCAAACCAGCTTTCTGGCAGAGGCTCCAAATGTCTGTTTCCTGAGGTGTGCTGTTGCAGAGAAGACTCGCCATCCTCCTGTGCTGCTCAGGGTTTGCTGGTCAGAATCCCCTCTGCTCCTGTCTCCTGGGAGCGGGAGGGGCGTGGTAGGGGCCGACCAGTTGTTGGTATGGGTTTGGAGAGGGGTACTAGGACATCTATCTGCTCCCACACAGATTTTCCACCAGCCCTCTCTTTTTAGTCCACTCCCCGCCCCCCCCCCCCCACCCCCACCTTCCTTAATATGTGGTGCCCCGGAGTCCTGAGCACTTCGGAGAGTCCGCGGGAGCCCCTGCTCACACGTGGCAGTGCGCCCTCCACAGACGTTGAGCTGCGTCTGCCCGGCTAGCTCAGGCTCCACCCCAGGCCCCCCCCCCGCCCCGCCCCCCGCCGCCCTGGCTGCTGGGGCTCGCATCGGCCCCTCTCCTGTTCTCACGGGTGTTTTTAGTTCTGCACTGTCACCCTGATGGAGTTTCAGGAGGAGATGAGATCAACGTTTATGTCCGGTCTCTCTCTACCATTTCAGTTAAACTTCGCCTTGTGTCAGGCGGTCTGGGGCAGCCAAAGAAACATCATCCTCATTACAGCAGCCCACATTTATCCAGTGCTTGCTCCATTCCAAGCTCCCCGTTAAGCACGTTGCAATCTATAATCCTCACGGGATTCTCGTTACCGCCCTATGAGGGCAGATACAGGTGTGGGATTGGGCTCAGATCTATGGGCGACTTGCTCAAGGTCACCCATTATGACCATCCAAATTCCTCAGCCTGGGTCACAGCCCTGGATGGTCCTGGCCCACTGCGTCTCCCGCCTCTTCCCCTCCCCTCCCCGTGGCATGGGACTGAACTGCCCTCTGTGCTCTGTCACCCGGAGTTCTCTCTCTCAGTCCACACCTTCTCGCACAGGCTGTGCCCCTGGAGAAGGAACAAGAGCCGTTGGGGAAAAGCGCGCCTGTAAGAACGAAGACTGTCCAGGGCCCCAGGGCAGTGGTGAGAGCCTCAGCTCACCTCCCACCAGCCCTTTCTCTGAGAACCCCTTTCCATGGGGTTTCTTTGTGGCTTTTCTAGACGTAAAACCCTTTCCCTTAATTATTTTGGTTTGTGTAAAAGGTTTGCTTCAGCCTGTGCCTGAGATGTACACATTCCCCAGCCACTATTTTTATTTTTACTCAAAGAGGATTGGGTTTAAAAAAAATAGAAAGTATATATAGAGAAAAATATAGAGAGAGAAAGCTGGCCCAGCGAGGGGCAGGCCCCGCGCCGGGAAGCACAGTGCCCGTGGGAGAAACAGTACACGAGTCACTTGGTGCTGCTGCCGAGACGGCCACTCCACTAGACTGCATGGGTCCTGTCATCACAGGGACCAGTTCAGCAGCAGACTGTTTGCTTCCAAGTCCTGGCTTTATTGAGATGTCATTTGCATGCCACGTGATTCACCAGTTTAAAGCGTACCCTTGATTGCTTCTAGCACATGCGCAGAAACCCCACACCCATCTGCGGAGACTCCCATCCCCCTCGAGTTCCTGTTCCTGGACCGACACCGATCTCCTTCTGCCTCCGTGGGTTTGCCTATTCCGGCCATTCCACACAAAGGGAATCGCACTGGGTGTGGTCGTCCATGACCGGCTTTTCTCTCTCAGCACGATGTGCTCGAGGTTCGCCCACATTGTGGCAGTACTAGCATTTCTTCTTTTCGTAGAACAATGTCCCACTGCAGGGACACACCACGTCTTGTTTCTCCGTTCATCTGCTGACAGACATTTGGGTTGTTTTCACTTTTTTTGGCTGCTATGAAAAACACTGCTGTGAATATGCATGTGTAAGATTTGTGTAAACATTTTAACTTCTCTTGGGTTTGTATCCCACCTAAGAGTAGAGTGGGCGGGTCCTATGGTAACTCTACGTTTAACTTCCCAGGAGCTGCCAACCTGTTTTCCGCGGTGGCTGCCCTGGTACCGCCCCCCAGCAGTGCGTGAAGGTTCCGGTTTCTCCCCACGCTCGAGGACACCTGTCATTGTCTGACTTTTTGATGACAGCCATCCTAGTGGGTATGGAACAGTATCTCACCGTGGTTTTGATCTGCATTTCCCTGGTGGCTAATGATGAGCGCCTTTTCCTATGCTTTTCTGGCTATTTGTAATTTGGTCATTTGTGAATTGTCTTTGGAGCAATGCTGATTCAGGTCTTTGGCCTGTTTTTTAATTGGGTTATTTGTCCTTTTATTACTGGGTTGTAAAAGTTCTTTTATCTAGATACAAACTCCTTATCAGATGCATGATTTGCAAATAGTTTCTCCCATTCTGTGGGTTGTCTTTTCACTTTCTTGATGGTGTCCTTTGAAGCACAAAACATTTTAATTTTAGTGGAATTCAATTTATCTTGTTGTTTCTGCTTGTGCATTTAGTGTCATGTTTAAGAAAATATTGCCTAATCCAAGATCATGAAGATTTTTCTCATATACTTTTTTCTCAGTTTTATAATTTTTTACTCTTTTATTTAGGTCTTTAGTTCATTTGTTTTAAAGGTTTTATTTATTTATGTTTAGAGAGAGGGGAAAGGAGGGAGAAAAAGAGGAAGAGAAACATCAATGTGTGGTTGCCTCTCGCACACCCCCAACTGGGAACCTGGCCTGCAACCCTGGCATGCGCCCTGATTGGGAATGGAACCCAGGACCCTTTGGTCCACAGACCATCACTCAGTCCACTGAGCCACACCAGCCAGGGCTGGTTCATTTTAACTTAACTTTTGTATGATGTGAGATAGAGGTTCATTCTTTTGCATGTGGCTACCCAGCTGTCCCAGTGCCATTTGTTAAAAAGCCATTATTTCCATATTTGATAGTCTTGGCATTGTTGTCACAGATGAACTGACCATAAATGCAAAGGTCTACGTCTGAACTCTCGGCTCTGCTCCGTTTGTCTCTGTCCATCTTGTGTCAGCACCATATGTATCAACAGTGAGTTCTGAAATCAGGAGGTGTAAGTCTTCCAGCTTTGGTCTTCTTTTTCGAGAGTTGATTTTTCAGGATCCCTTGAATTTCCATATGAATGTTATGATCAAGTTGTCAATTTCTGCAAAGAACCCAACTGGGATTCCGATAGGGATTGTGTTGAATCTGCAGATTACCTCGGGGAGTACTGCTATCATAACAATGTTAAGTGCTCTAATCAATGAACATGGGATGTTTTTCCATGTAACTAGGTCTTCCATTTTTTCTACAGTGTTTTTATAGTGTTCAGAGTATAAGTTTTGTACTTTCGTTAAATTTGTTACTAATATTTTATTCTAATATTACTATAAATGGATTTTTTCTTCATTTCTTTTTAGGATTGTTTATTGCATACAAATTCATTAATTTTGTGTATTGATCATGTACCCTGTGGCCTTGCTATATTTATTTATTAGCTATAATAGTTTCATTGTGGACATCTTAAGATTTTTCTTTATACAAGATCAGATCATCTGCAAAAAGAAATAGTTTTACTTCTTTTCCAAACTGGATGCTTTTTATTTAATTTCTTTGCCTAATTGCCCCACAGTTTTTTAGAGCCACAGGCCTCCTGAGCCTCAGTTTCTTCCCAGTAAAAATAGAGCGCGGTGTGCCTGTCACATTCTTGGCCTCCCTGGGGTGCGGAGCCGCTTGCAGAGCCAGGCTGTGTACAACACACAGGGCCTTGCTCCGGAGGGGCTGCGTCCCGCCCCGGGAAGCCTGAGCCCCTGGCAGTCTGCCCCATCAGGACTTAAAGACCTCACCTGGGCCCCGCTCTCCACCTATCCCCCACCCTTGCTTTTTAGCAGGAGACTCCACCCCACTTCTCTCTGCCTCAGGATGCGACACCTGGGCCTCAGTGTTGAGACACCTGGTGGTGGAGGCATGACTGACAGGGAGGAAACCTTAGGTGAGATTAGATGCCAAACTTCTGGTGAAAATACCAGCTCACCTGGGCACAGCCTCATGTGGTTTGCAGAGCAGCTCTGCCTCTTTAGAGTCCCTGACGCCCCAGGAGCCAGGCGGGCCCGGGTGCAGTTCCTTCTGCAGGTGAAGAAACAGCCCCCAGTATGAAACAATTTTCCACAAGTCAGCGGTAGAGGTGGGTTGTACACTGGGGCTGACACCCAGTCCTGGGATCTCATCTCAACTTGGCCTGTGCCCCTTACCTCAGGAGTTCGGCGACAGCCCAGTGCCGATGCTCAGAGGCTGGTCAAGGACGAGGACTTCGAAGTCAGGAAACATGAATCCCAAACCTGGCCGGGCCACGTGGGGCCGTGAGCGAGTTGCCACACTGGTGTGCAGTCAGCTTTCTCGTCTGTGAAGTGGGGATCTGTAGCAGGGCCTTCCCCGCTGGGCAGGGTGGCAGTGAGACGGGTCGTGCGTGGAAAGCACCGACGGCGCCCGGCCCACAGTAAGCGGCAGCCACCTGTGTAAACTCTGGGCCAGCACCCCCAGCCCTCCCTGGTCACCGGCTCCTCCTGGGGAGCTCGTCACACGTGCAAGCCTGCCTGCCTTCGGGGAGGGGTGTCCCACTGCTCAGAGATGGGGTCTGTGCGTGACCCCTCGGAAGCTGCCAGGTGACTGTGATGAGCAGTCAATAGGAGGGACTGCTCTAGATCGAGCTGCTTGTCGTGCAGATGGGTAAACTGAGTCTTCGAGGGCAAAGTAACTGTGGGTCCCCTGAGCTCCCGCTCCTGCTCCTCCAGACCCTGCTACTCTCAGCTGACCGGTTCCCAAGGGTGCCTCCTGGTGACCAGGCCGGGCGGGAGCTCTGGCCTCACTGCCAGGGACCGGTGTGCTGCCTTGGGTACAGCCTTTCCTTCTCTGGGATTGAATTGCCCCTCCTGAAAGTAATAACCACCCCTCCCACCCCTGACTCAGGGAGTAGAGATGGTGGCCCTGTCCGGCCCGTCTGACCTTGGAGTCTCAGTTTCCCCCTTTGTGAAGCGACAACGGTGGTGAGATGCTGTCCCCCAGGTGGCTTGCCGCCTCCGAAGCCCCAAAACAGACCTAAGCTCATGCGTTCCAGCCTGCATCCCCTGGGTCTGTGTGGCTCCTTCCCCGCATCCTCCAGACCAGGTTAGGTTTCCCAACGCACGGACTCCATGCAGGGCAACATGAGGCAGAGGACAGCAGAGACCCCCATCCCGGCTGCCCCTTCCTGCCGTCCTGGGCTGCCTGAACATGAGGTCTGCCAGCCCGGAACCTCTGAGGAAATACTTAGGCAGTAACTCAAGCCCCAGCCACCTGCTTTCTGTGCAAATGTGCAATTAATCATCTGGACATGCTATGCCCTATGTCTTGTCCCAGAAATGATTCTGGGGTGGCTGGCCCCACTGTGGCCCGTGTGGCCATGAGACATGCTCTGCTGACGCAGAGTCCGGCTGGGCCTGTGTGGCCTGTGGAGGCTGTCCGGTCCAGCCCTGACCCGGTGCCAGAACGGCTTCGTACCTTCCTGCCCACTCTTGCTGCATACCCTCAGGGACTGGGAGCTCGCTTCACTCCAAAATTGTCTGCTCTGCTTTAGAAGATTGCCTTTTAGAAATGTGAGGTTTAGTCCCAGCCTGCTTGAGCACCCTGCAGAGCTCTGGGCTTAGGTCGAGGTCCCCCAAGTCTCTTGAGCTCCCAGGCACACCACCAGCACCTGCAGCCACCCTCCGCAGACCTGTTCCTGCCCTGGCCCTTGTTCTGCACAGATTCGTACTTGTCACTGGGAAGTTAACCCATACAAAGCAGCATTTATTAAACACCAGTTGTGTGCCAGGCCCTGTGCTGGACACTGGGGACATGGGGCCACCAACATGGCCCCTGCTGTCGCAAGGCAGCCACAGTAAAGGTGAACTTGGGCCAAGACTTGCTGAGCTAAGCCTCCCGTGCCCGTCCAGGCTGCCTGGCCAGCCGGGAAGCCCCACCCTGGCCACTCTGGGACCGCATTGGTTCTTTTCTGAAAAACTTCAGACATACACAAAAGTACAGAGAAGAGCATAGCAGCCCTTGGAGGCTAGTGTCATGGGCCCCCCTCTGGTTTCAGCATTTCCAACTTGAGGTGTAGCGGGTTTCCATCCTCTCCGCCCCTGCGGCCTGCCTCGCCCACCCCCCCCCCTCCAAATTAAGCTGAAGCCTGGTGGCTGCTCCAGTTCTTTGCTCTGCCCTAGAAATTGCCCACTGGACCCAAGTCCGACACCAGCCTTGCACTCTCTGGCGCCGCGGGGGCTCAGGCAGTGCCCCCATCTGCGAGGATAGAACAAATCTCCTTGGCAGCAAAGCCCAGCCCAGGTCTGCCTAGAGGCCTGTTCCTTGCTGGCCTCTGCCTTGACGGCCCCTCTGCAGGGCCCTCCCGCACCACCAGGCCCCTGGGAACGGACCGAAGAGCTTTGGCTCCACAGCCGCAGGGCTGACAGGGCTGGCAATTGCTTCCCGGTTCACGTTCCACTTGCATTTTCCCCCAGAGACACGATCACTTAGAAACCTATAAATCCCTGGCAGGGCTGACGGGCCAGGCGAGTATATAAATCGGGACTTGTAAAAGCGTAATGGTCCCCTCCGGACAAGGGGGAGAGGGGCATGTGCCAGAACTCCTGCGGACCAGCCCTGGCCACGTGACGCAGACCCGCGGGGCGGGGCTGCTCCCAGCCCTGGAATTCCAGCTCTGCCCTGACTCTTGCAGTGGTTTCTGGCAGGTCACCTCTGAGCCTCGGTTCTTCCCTCTGTGAAATGGGGTAATCACACGGGCTTTGTGAGTGTTGTAACAACATCACGTATGTCTGCAGGAGTCGTAAGCATGGCACATAGTAGTTCTTCGGGAGACTGTCAGACTGGACAGAGTGTGGCTGGGGACGGGAGGCCTGGGTTCTCCGCTGCTGGCCACTGACCTGCCAGCTCAAGAACTGTGGGCCTGTCTTCTTCGGAAACCGAGGGGTCAGAGCAATGAGGAAGCAGAGAGAGCAGAGTAAGGGGAGAGAGAAGAAAAATGTCCTCATCTTGGATCAGACCTTGCAAAGAAAGAGAAAACAGAGGAAGAAGAGACAAAGGGAATGGACTAGGAGGGTGGGCAGAGGGAGGGAGGAGAGAATCGGGACTAAAGGGCACCAGCAGAGAAATGGGGAGACATAGGGAGGGTGGAGAGGCAGAGGGAGCTGCAGGGTACAAGGGGGAGCAGTAAAGAAGGCAGGGAGGGGTGTGTGTGTCGGGGGGGTGGAGACGAGGCAGTGGGGCTGTAACCGAACGCAGGTCTAACGGCATCATCCTGGATTCACGTCATTCTGACTCCACAGGTGAAGGCCAGCCAGTCTCTCCAAACTGGGATGCTTGCAGGTGGAAGTCTGTGTCTTTTGAAGTTAGTTCCTAGGATTCCTCTACAAACACACAGAAAAATGTCCAAAGAATGGTGGGTGGGTTGCAATTTCCTACTGTTACAGGGAAAAGGGCCAGTCTCAGGCCAGACTGCACACGGGCTGGGCTGCAGGGAAGCTGGAGCGGCTGGCCAGGAAGGGCAGCGTGGTCACCTGGTAGGCCTGGGTACTGTCCCTGCACCTGGGTCCCCATGGGGGACCCTGGGCAGACTCAGCTCCACTGCCCTACAAGCCCACAGGCCCCCCACCCCCCGCCAGCCTTGGCCAACTCCCAGGAGCTCCCCAGGTGAAAATACCAACCCCTTCACCAGACCTCCAGTCCCCTCTGTGTGAGGGGGCACAGTCACCTCTCTTGCCAGTTAGGAACGGCAACAGTGCTTTCTGAACAGTGGACAAAGCAAGCACTGTCTGGGGAAGGGCAGGCTGTCCAGTTTGTCTGCAGGTCCTGTCCCAGGGGCCGGCCCCCTGATGAGCTCACCGTAGACTAGGAGGCAGACCCGGTGGGCGTGGGGGCATCAGGGAAGGAGGGCCCAGAACTTGCCGAGAGGGAAAGAGGAGGCTCAGAGGAGACCCTGGGGGAGGGGGCACAATCCAGGTCACAGCTCAGGGTCACGATGAAAGCTGCGCTGACTGAGCCCTGTGGTGTGCAGTGCTGGGCCCCTGGCTAGGCCCGGGCCTTTGCCTCCAACTCATCTGCCTTTCGTCTCTGCTTCCCTCTGCTGTTTCCTCCTTTTCTTCCGTGGGCTCTCTGACATTAAGTGGGACCCAACTGCCGGCAGCGTGCTCCGTTCACAGCTCAGCCCTTCTCATCATTAACAGAGACGCGTCCTCACCGCGCAGCTCCATCCTGCTTCTCTGGAGCGGTGAAGCGCTCACAACGACAGGTGCTGCTGATTCTGGGCGTCCCTGTTGCAGGAATTTTGCCACAACCTAATCAACTCCACCAAACCAGTGGGGACTGGGGTGAGGGGGCAAGGGCCCTGGGCAGGAGTCAGGAGCCCGGGTCCTCATCCCAGACCTGGAGGTTCTGAGTGTCACTGGGCTAGTCCCGCCTCCCTGGGGGCTTGCACAGGGCAGATCTGGGAGGCTGGGGCCGGGAGAGGTGGGGGCCAGGTCGCCCTGAGCTTCGAGCTTCGAGGGCTGGGCGGTGCTGTGGGTGAGACCATGGGCTCTGGAGCCGGAGGCCGGGGCTTGAATCTCAGCTCCATACTTGCTGGCTGTGCCTCAACATCACCTTCTGTCATCCTCTGCATCTGTGAAGGAGGTTTCTGTCGGGCTCCCGCAGGAAACAGAGGTCCTCTGACTGGGGCCACCGAAGAGGGTGAAACGAAGGAACTGCATCCCTGACGTGAACAGGGTGTCAGGCAAACGAGGGACAGTGCCATGCCCCGACTTCCCCGAGAGTGGGCTGTGCTGAGAGGGCCTCTGGACCTTCAGTGGGGGGTGCAGCCCGCCTGGGAACCGTCCCTCTCGCCCTGCCTCCCATGCTGAGCTCCTTACAGGCTGCAGCCAGTGGGAGCCAGGGGGGAGGGAGGCCCTGACTCGGCCCCACAGGTGGGCAGAGCCCCAGAGACATGGACCGTGCTCCTGGGGGGGCGGGGGCAGGCGTCAGGGGGCCGAGTCGCGGGGAGCACACCCAGAACTGGTACGGAGCTGCATGCGCATGGTGAGTGTGGTCACACCGGAGATGATGGGGCGGGACCGGGCACGGTCATTGGGTTCTGTCGCCACACGGCTGGGCAGCCTCTCTGAACTTGGGGCCTGTCTCCCTGAGGAAGGGGCTGACAAGATCCCTCCATCCCACGCTGCACTCGCTGCCAAAAGGGGATGAAAGACCTCCCACGGGGCTGCCGGGAGCACAGGCAAGGGCCTGGCACACAGTAGGTGCTCAGCAATGTGCTCTCCCTGCCTTGTTTTACTTTGGCAGTTACAGGACAGGAATTCTCCTTGAGGAATTTTCCTTTAACCAGGTGACCTTCAGGGTGACGTAGTGAGGTGCAGGGTGCTGTCCCGGCATCTGCGCAGGCCTGGGTGGTGGGCCTGCTCCTGGTGCTGCACGATAGGAGCGAGACAGGTGGCTGGGTGCCCTAGAACCAGCCTCCTCCCTCCCCTCCCTCCGGCCACTCGGGGGAGGGTGGGGCTCTGTGTGCGGAGGGTGCTGTCTGTGCCCTGGCCCGCCTGCAGGGGCCCTGCCTCTGCCCCTGCCTTCCCTGCCTGCTCTGCCCAAAGCCACGCCACAGCTGCAGCGTGTTTTTCCACCCACTGAGACGTCAGTGCAGAGAGCAAAGGTCTGGGCCGGACGGGTCTGGGTTCCAGTCCCAGGCCCTGCCTTGGCTCTCTTGCCTGCCTGCGGTCGGGTTATACCTGCCTTTCACTGAGGTCCCGAGACCAGCAGCGGTGTCTGTAAGACTCACAGCTCCTTGGTGGGGCTGTGTGACTCGGGCGCCCATACCCACAGGGGGTGGGGTGGGGAGAACCCAAGGCCCTCGCTGGCCCCCGAGGGGCAGTCTGGGCCCCCGCCCACTACACACCCCTCCTCATCCTCCTGATCTTGGCCTCGAGGCTCCATCACTAAAACAGAGGTAGGCCCAAGTCTCATTTCCAGTTTTTAATGTTTTTCTTATAAAACCCAAAGTATAAAACTGGCAGGGGAATGGAAAACAAATTCTGTACACTTTATATACATGAGGTCTGTGATTTTAAAGCCGTTGGGGAGAAAAAGGGAAGACATGGTCAAGGGCATGTCACGGGTCACGGATCCTGCAGGGCCCCCCCAGCCGGGGCTCCGACCACGGCTCCCGGTGATCTGGCCGTTCAGGCTAGGCGCACGGAGGGTGGGCGCGTGCAGGGGGTGGGCGAGGGAGCATCTGTGGTGGAGGGCGGGCGGCGGTGGGCCGGGCCTCTCTTCAGGTGTCCGTGTAGATGGAGGGGATGTGACTCAGGCAGTGGTCGAAGGCCCCATTGGGGAAGAAGCTGCAGTCCTCGGGGCCGCTGGGCACGACGTCCGCGGGGGGCTGTGGCGGCAGCGCAGGGGGGCACGGGGCCTCGGCCAGAGCCTCGTAGCCTGTGTAGGGCACAGGGTCCGGCTGGAGAACTCAGGGTTGATGGCTTGTTACTTTTTCCCAACTCCCAGATGCCACCCCCTGCCTAGTGTCCTCTCAGTGAGACCCGCTCTGAGCCCTCGGACCTTCCAGGTAAGGAGGGGCGGGGCTTGGCAGAAGGTGCCGCAGGCCTTGCATTTCCAATGGGCCCGGGGCAGCCGGTGAGGTAGACACAGGCTGGTTTGGGGGGTCCATTACCCAGCACTGTGTTGTGGGGCAGAATGTGGGGGCTGGGGGTGTAGGGGTGGCTTATCACAGGTCTTGTCTGCAGGGGCTGGTCCCCTCCTGGTGGAAGGACCCCAGCCCACCTACCCTTTCAGGTTCCTCTACCCCACCGAACACCAGAAACCCAAAGGAGAGACTGGTACTCCCTGGGCACTAAGGGCTCGGTGAAGCCTCATCTCATTGAAGCCTCACGACAACCCTGGGAGATGCGATTCATGGCCCCGTTGTAGCGCTGAAGAGGCGACTCAGAGAGGGCAACACACTTGCCCAGGTTCAGTGGGAGAGGTGTGCTTTGAACCCAGGTCTGTCTGACTCCAAGACACCTGGCCCTTCCACTGGACACCCTGTCTCCAGGTGGGGTCCTGCTCAGAGGCTCTCAACCTGGGAGGCGCCTGGAGAGGTCGCCTTGCCCAGGCCTCTGTGTCTGAACTGTTGTCACGAACTTCTGTAGCCTCAGGCACTTGGGCCTCAGTCTTCCCATCCGTGCAATGGAACCAGGCTGGACTATTCCCGAGGCCCCTTGGCCCCACCTTGTTCAGTCCAGCATGCCTATTCACAGCTTGGCAGAGGAGATGTGGGTAGCAGAGCAGGGCCTGGAATGGGTGCTAGATGCTGGGCTGCCACCAGGTAGCAGGGGTGAAGGAGGCCAGGAGAACCCCTGCCTTGGTGGGAGGGCATAGGACCCCTCTTGACCCCTCAGAACCACTTATTTCAGGCCTGGCTGCTAAACCAAGCAATCCCACCTTGGGCTGGCGGGGGGCTGGGTGGGGGCTGGGTGGGACCTGGCCCGGTGAGAGCTAGCAGTGCTGGGGACAGTGGCCGGTGCCCACTCACACACCAATCCAGGTGCATGCAAACGTGGAACATGCCCACCCTGTGACTGGGTACACATCTGCCTGCGGTGCGTGTGTGACATGACCACCACAGACATACTTACACTGTCCTTGAACACAGTCTGTGCACACAGATGGGGTCACAGGATGGGGACGGACACAGGTGTGCACACAGACGGGGCATGAACATCAGCACAAGCACAATGTGAGCACACGTGTGCAGTCACAAGCACGTGCGCCCTGCCAGTGCCTCACACACTCATGGGGCTCACGCTGCCCGGACTCGCCCCGCTGGCCCCACGTGTGCGTGCACACGGCCGTGTTCCTCAGACCAGGAAGAAAGAGCATGCGCAGACATAGGGGCATGTGTGTGAACAGGAAGCAGGGACCCATGGTTTTGCGTGTGCTCGTCCGTGGCCTCGGTGCTTGGCCTCGGTGCTTGTCCCCGTCTTTACATCTCCACCCCCAGCTGCACACGCCCAGAGCTGCCCACTGGCCCCTGGCCCAGGGCTGATCTAGGTGGGGCTGGGCTTGGAGCACTCAGGGCAGGGCCGTCCCACCTATCTGGGTCCCTGCTCTGACTGGGACTGGCCCTGCTCTGAGCCTCACTCTGCCCCGGGCCTTGCACAGCCTTCCCCGCTCACAGGCTTCTCCGCCCCAGCCAAGGGCCCTGCCCGGGGAAGGCCTGGGGCCCTGTGGGGGCACAGAAGCAGCACAAGAACAAGCATTACCGCCGGGCCCTGTCCCTTCCTAGCAATGTGGCCCTTCTGGGCCTCGGTTTCCTCTCTGTTACATGGAGATCAGCATCTGTCTCAGGCTCTGCTGGATCCTCAGGTCTGTGACCGTGCTGGCACACAGTAGGTGTGCAGTGAATATTCAAAGGGCACATCACCTGACTGTGAGCTCCAGTCTGATTCTTGTCTGTGCCTGCAGGCACCTGCTGGAATCTGGGCACGAACAAGCTGTGTGAGACTGTGGAGGCAGGCGGGGCGCACCTCCCTATTCTGCCGCCTCCTGGGGCCTCTGAGCCTATAACTTCATCTCTGTCAAGTGGGAGTGACCCTGACTCATGGGGCTGTCCCAAGGCTGCGGGACAACACGCATAAAGCACTCAGCACAGGGCTGGGCCTTGGTGGGCATTCAGGGAAGGGAGTCACGCAGGTGGGGCTTACCTGTGGCAGGTAAAGGTGCACTGAGGCTGTGGTAACCATTGGGCCGCAGGGGGTTGAAACCATGGGCTTCCCCAGCCAGTCCGTCCCCACCGACTGCTGGCTCGGCCACGCGGTAGCAGTCGCCGTAGGGGAAGCAATTCTGAATGGAGTGGAAACTGCCCTGGTACCCTGCGGAGGGAGGCGGCAGGGCCGTGTTAACGAAGGGGAAGTGCCTGGGGCCCCCACACTGTCCTGTCCAGGCATGGTGGTGGGTATGACGGAGAAGGGGGCCCCAGGGTGCAAAGGGGGCCGGGGGCCTGGGCCCCTCTCACACCCCTGCCCTGCACCAGAGGGAGTGGGTAACACGGCCTCATGTGGCTGCACCTGCCTCAAGTCATTTGTGGCGATGACAGTGCTCTGGGGAGAGGGACAATTGGCCCTCCACCCCTCCGCCTCTGAGACACCCAATCACACTTCTCTCCCTCCAGGCAGCAGGCTGTTCCCTGCCACTGCCGATGCAGTTCCCTCCTGTGAGGGCCTTCAATGCCTTATCGATGGAATGAACTCTTTTCCACCCTCAGGAAGAATTTCCTCCAGGAAGTGCCCCTGACTAGGCATGTTGGTCCCCTGACTCCGGCTTCTCCCAGGGTGGCCCTCCGTGCCTGCTGTCACTCCGCTGCCCACCTGCTCCCCCCAGGGCAGTGTCCCATACCCCTTGTGTGCCCCAGCAGGCATTGGCGTGTGTACAGGAGAGGCCCCCAGACTGAGCTTACCTTGCGGGCTGGGCAGAGGCGGGGGTGGAGGACTCTGGAAGGGCGGGTAGGGTGGCTTGCTGGGGAGCGTGGGGAAGGACTGGCCCCCTGGAGAATGGCTCTGGGAGGATGGTGGCAACGGCGGTGGCCCAAGCCCCTTCAGTGGGCTGACCATGGGTGAGAGGAGGCCGGGACCCAACCTGGAGAACAGGGACAGCTGTGAGCAGGAGAGACTCTGGGAGAGATGAGGGCCAGAGGCGTGGCTACCACTGCTTACTTCCCTCCAGCAATGGGGGGCTCACTAGCTGGCCTGCTCTAACTTGCAACAGTGCAGTTAGAAGAGAAAGGTTTAATGTCTATGTTCAAACTGTAATTAAATTTTTAAAATGTTGTAAAGTATTAGAGCCCCGAAGGAATCAGTGAAGCAAAACTTCCACCTGGTATTTAGGACTGACAGCAAGGAACACGGTGATACAACCCCTGGGGTTGGCAGAACTGCATTTAAAACCCCGTTGGTTCTCACCGGCCACGTGACTTCGGGCAAGATGCTAAATGTCTCTGAGCCTTGGTTTCCTTGCCGAGTTCTCTCCCTGACACACGGCAGCTCTCACTACCCAGGGCTGCCTCCCAGCCTCCCCTGCTGGTCAGACCCTGACTGGGCGTGCCACTCTGGCGCCTGGAGGACGAGCCCGGGGGCAGCCCCTCCGCCAGAGAGCAGCCCGAGGCACAGGCAGCCACCGTTCAGGGAGTGCCTGTGCGAGAGGTTCTTGTGTCCTCCTCACAGGTCAGAAAACCAAGTTCAGAGAGGCTGCCCTCCATGAGTCCGGCCACACAGCACTGACACGCAGTCATGGTGGAGGGTAAAGTAAATAAAGCGATGCAGACTAAGGACCGGTGTGGGGTCAATACGTTCTCAGCCACTCTGTGCATCATCGCCGAGACGAAGGGAAGGAAAACCGGCAGGTAGGTCTGATGTCCGAGGTGGCCTTCCCTGACCTGCCCATTGTGCCTTTGGTGGCCTCTGTCTCCGTCCCCGGCCACCTTTCCTCCACTTGGATCTATCCGTCCTGCGATGGGGCCTTCACCGCCCCCACTGAGGGGGCCACCCACCCAGACCACATGCCCCCGTAGACCAGGCGGCGGCCTGTTCACAGGGCCCAAAATGAGCTCCGCCGGACCAGGGGGCTCGCGGGGGCGGGCTCTCGTCCACGCATACAGAGGGAGGGGGAGCGTGAGAGCTCGGTCTCCATTTTCTGGTTTGCAATTGTGGATTTGTCGGGCCATCGATTAAAATACACGGCAAATTCAATGTCACAGCTCCAGGTGACCTTGGCAGGCGAGGCGTGTTCCCCTGGCCCACCCTCCAAGGCACGCGGTATTAACGGGACAGATCAGCGCCTCTCCGAGGAAGCAGGACTGTCTTGAAATGGGGAGCGGGGGTTGGGGGAGAGCTCAGTGGGCTCCATGCCCGTGGCTCCGCCGGGTCCCTCGCTGCTCCCTCCAGCCTGGGCACCTGCCGTCTCTGCCCCTCCACTGCGCGGTCACCACCCACACGTCTGGGCCCCCACCACCGTGTGTGCTCTGAAGGCAGCAGAAGGAGGCACTCCGCACCGCGTCCCGGCTCCCTAGCCCAGCATCTAACACCCTGCAGGCTCGCTTCAGCCTCCTGGAGCAAACGAACTGAATCCTCATCAAGGTGCCATGAATGAATCATCACTACTGACTACCCTAACATTTTTAGGCCTGTCTCAGGGGCCTTGGGGTGGGCCAGGGTCTTCTGCCTCGCTTCGTAAATGGTGGGGGGCTGCACACAAGCCGCGGGCCCTCATAGCCCGTTCTCCTGGCCGAGGCCAGGCAGAGGTGTGGCCAGGAGGGGAGACCCTCCTTCGGGCCTGCTGGGTGGTGTCCACCTGCCTTATGACCCTCCCAGCCTGGCACCCACCACGCTCCACCTCTGGCCTGGTGTCCTGCCAGCCCTGCCTGTCGGGAGGGCCAGGTCTCGGTCCCCTCAGTCCCACGGCGCTCAGCCCTGGGCCTGGCCCCCAGCAAACAGCTGATAAATACGGACAAACTGGTTTCTAAATTGTCCAGCTACAATACCCAGAGAGCAACGGCACTGCAGAATTAAGGAGAGCCCAATCTGAAGGGGAAAAAACATGCATTTCCAGAGTTTGTTTTTCCTGTCTCAAACCTGCCATACACTCACATTTGCCACCTTCGCAGCCAGTGAAATTAAACAGAACGCAGCCCTCTCGCAGCCGACGTGAGGGCTGAGCTTGCGCGGCTCTACCTGCGCCCTTTAAAGGGAAGAAAGCTCATCTGGAGCGCCTCTTCTGAGTCATGCAAATGACTCCTAAATCAAATATTTTTGCTCCAATTGGAACCTATAAAAATTAATATAAAACCTCACTGGCCTGGCAGACTTAGGGCTTCATACCTCGTACAGGGTTGGGGTAAAATACCACCCTATTCGGCGTCTTCTCTGAGCCAGAATAAATACATTTGGTCATGAAGTCAGGCCCTCTTAGCATATTTTCGAGTGAATCAGATAATTCTGTCAAGCTATTTAAACGTCCCAGCAAACCACTGGGGAGCCGCGAGTGGCCTTCCCTGTTGACTTTGGCTGGAAGGGGAGGCTGAAGGCCTGCCCCACCCCCTTCTCAGGGGCTGAAAAAAGAAACCCATTCAGGCTGGGCCGGGTGTCAGGCGTGAGGGCCCCTCTGTCCCGCAGCCCGGAGGAGCCGGGGCGCCTGGCAGTTGGGATGACTCGCGCCCCGGCTCCTGCAGGCACGGGTGGGCGGGCGAGCCGGGGGTCCGTCTCGATCTTGTCATCACTCTGCCTCTCGTGGCAGGAATTCTTGACGGGCACTTACGCAGGCGGCAGGCAGGTGATGAATGAGGCAGAGCAGAGTGCACAAGCCCAAGTGGGGAAAGGCCTCGGTGGTTTATTTTTCTTTGGTTGGAGATGTTTGGGGCTGGCTGGTGGGTGAGCAGGTGGCCAGAGCCAGTGGGTGGGGGGCGGGTGTCCATGGAAGCTGTACCAGGTGACACATGTGGAGTCGGGCACAAGCGGGCTCTCACTGCTTTCCTCCAGGAGGGGACTGTCACGCTCGCTTTACCGAGGGGGACATCAGGCTTGGTTTTCTGGGTTCCCCTTGCACCCTGTCAGGCTGCCTCTTTGTGGCTCTCCACGGCCTGCCCACCACCGCCGCCCCTGCTCCCTGAACCCATGAACGGCACCTCTGCCCACCCACGGGCCCCCCCCCCCCCATGGCCCCTCCCCTCTCTGCCAGCCAGAGTTTCCCTAAGTCCTTCATGTTCCAAGTCACTAATGCCTTCTGGGGGTTCTTCCTGCCCGCGCACCAGCCCTGGCTCAGGCTGGCACCCACCCTCCATTCAACGCTGCCCCCGGTGATCCTGGCCCTCCTGCAGGCCTCGAATTTGCGTCCCCAAGCCTGACCATGTGACGGCTCAGAGTTCCATCACAGGCCTCCTGACCTGGCCCTGGCGACCTCTCTCCAGAGCCTGTCACTGCACGTGCAGATTCCAGTTTCTAGAACACACCAGGCTCCCACCACGCCTGCCTCCACTCCTGCTTCCTCCCAACCTCTCCACTCAGCCAACTCCTACTTAACCGTGGAGGTCCGGCTTGGCATCCCCTCCAGGAAGCTTCTCCTGCCACCCTCCCCTTCCGTACTGGGCTCTCCTCCGGGCTTCCCCTTTCTTCTGCTGCCTTCCCTCGGAGCACATCTGTGTCATCAACCCCTGCAGGCCTGTCCCTCTCCCCCCCTCACGGGGAGCTTCCCCAGGGCTGGGGTCGTGCATGGCACAGGCCTGCCCACACCAGGACCTTCGCTGGACTTTGAATAAAGGAGGAGCAGAGTTAGGGGCCATGGATGACAAATCTGGTGAGAAAGCCAGGTGGGCCCCAGGCAGAGGCAAGCTGAGGCTTTGCTTGGGGCGGAGGACAGCTCTGGAGATAGGCCTCGGGGGCAAATCTGGTCAATCCTGCTGGCGGTAAGTGGAGGTGGCAGGGAGGGCAGGAGGCAGGGCAAGGAAACCGATTTTGGCAGCATGAGCGGCTGGCAATTAGCACATTCACCATTTCCAGCCAATTAAGTGACCACAATGGGAACCACATTGAATGCAGGAAGAGGCCACCCCTCCCTGCAGTGATCCCACAGCGAGGGCTCCTGGACAGCCCTGCCGGCCTGGCAGTGGGGCACAGCTGCAGTGGCGGAGTAGGGGTGAGGCCCAGGTGGGCATCTCTGGAGTGGGTGGTGGGCAGTCTGCTCACCATATGCACAGCGTGAGACAAGGAGAAGCCAGAGCATGGCTCCTGAGGGGGCCTGGGTGTGGCGGCCCGGAATGCAGGGGTCGGGTGAGGACACAGCGTCCCCTGGCCCCCCCTCCACAGGAGAGGGGAGGGTACTCGAGGTGAGGAGTCGAGAAGCCCAGGGGCCAGTGCCATCTACCAGGTAGGGTTGCCGTGAGGCCCCAGTGAAACCGTGCACAGAAGGAGTCTGGTACAGACGCGGCACCTGGTTAAGTGCCGCCTAAATGCTGGCTATTTGCATGATCAGTAACAACCATTTAGTGTGAGGGACGCCTGCCCTCCTCTGCCTCCCATGCAGGTCCCTGTTTAGCGTCCTGCAGGAGGGCTGGCTTGCTGTACGTACCCGTCCCTGGTGCTCTCAGCCGTGGGCAGAGGGGACAGATGGTGGGGACCTGTGGTGGCGTCCAGTGGGTGGTGCCTGGAAGGGACATCGTGCGTGGGGGGCAGAATGCCTGATGCGAGCCCATTATGGGGGGTGACGGAGCCAGGATACACACCTGCAGGGAAGCAAACAAATATCGCTGGGCTTCCGCCACTCTCTAGAGATGGCTGTGGGCGACCCGGGAGCAGCGCGCCTGCCTACAAGAAAGACAAGACGGGGAGCCAGCAACATTGTGTTAGCAGAGGATCAGGGACCAAACGGCGACATGACGGCTGTACTCCTTGCCTGTGCCTGGGCCGAAGGGCTGCGTGCAGAGCCGAGGTCCCCCCGACCGACTGCAGAGGCCAGGCGCGGGGCCGTCAGAGGCGTGGGGCAGTCAGGCCCCGTGGGGGTGTGTGTGTCTTGATCGGGATGAGGGGACTGTATGAAAAGGCTGCCTCAGATCTCTGGGGCTGTTCTGGGAAAGACGAGGCTGGCTTTGTGTATCTGTGTAGCCCCAGAGGCAGACAGGGACCCTGGACGGAGAGGAGCAGACTCTGGGCTCGGCTGTGTACCCTCCGACAGGCCACGCTGCAGCAGGGTAATGGGCTGCCACTGGGAATAATGAACGGGTTGTCAGCCTGGAGATGGGCGAGCAGACCCCGGATGTCCACTGTGAGGCGCCCCAGAGAGAGCATGGCCGAGCTGGTGGATGGCAGGCTGGCCTGGGAGACCTCCGAGAAAGGACGTCACAGGGGGCTGTACACCGTACCGGCGTCCCACCCGGGGACAGCGGTCAGTCAGCTGTGCTCTCGTCTCAGATTCTGGAACCCCCACGGTTTGGTGTCACCTCTTCTCGCCTTTTACCCCAACAGTCTCACCTTCGTGGGGAGAGTCAGTGGGTGAATGAATCAGATGGGCTCTAGGTCATCAGGTGCCGCCCCAGCGGCCCGGCTGAGGGTCTGAGTGTAGCTGCTGAGTGCAGTGGTTCACTGAGAGACCCCAGCTGGAAAGGAGAATGAACCCCTCTGGGACCGGAGCCTGAGATGGACAGAGAGAGGGCTGCACATTTTTGACATCCCTATTTTATCTGAAAAAAATGGGGCCAGCTTCGCACTCTCTTTTTAACCTGGCCATCTTTATTTGAATTTTAGTAGAAACTGGCATCATTTTCCCAGAAATCAGCTCATCAAGTCGATGCCCTGGGAGGACTCTCTGGACCTGGGGGTCAGGCCCACAGCTGCGTTGATGTGTCCACTCCAACTGGTCCGAGCTCACCCTGGGCCAGCTGTTACATCTCAAACATCATTCTGGTCATCATGGAGCCACATGCAAGGCTTTTTATCACCTCCTGAGGACCTCCTGAGAACACATCACACTCTTTCATGCATGGGGTGAAGGATGGACTTTTACCTCCTCAGGTGTTTCGGGCTCCAAGGCTCGCCCATCCCGGGCTGGCCCTGACGGCCCAGGCCTGCAGTCCAGGGTGCTACTGCAAGGAACTGAGCAGGGCTATGGCAGGGATGGGCAGCTCAGCGCCTTAGATGGCATGGCAGGGAGCAACGGAAGTGAAACTGTGTAGGTGACAACAGGGAGCAGTGGGGACAGTGGCAAAGTGGAGACTGTGCCTCTTACGGCCTTTCCAGTGAAACTGTTCAAAAACAGAACAAAAATGAAATACTGTGCCTCTGAGACCAAACAGTTTACACCCCCAGGCCTGGAGCTGGGGCAGCAGACATCCCAGGGATGGCTACGCTAGCTGGCATTCTGCACTCTCAATGGATGTGTATAATTAGTACCAGTTACTGTTAATTAAGAATATACTATGTGTGAGCTATTTTTCCACACTCTTTTCCACATTATGTTTAACCATCTCAACAACTGTCAATAGGGGGAGATAATATGATCCCATTTTAAGATGAAGAAACTAAGTCTTAAGAACTTTCATGATTTGCTGAAAGTTACACAGTGGGCAGCTAATCAGGGCTCCTGAGTAATACAAAAGGAAGTCCACTGAAAGCCGGCCCAGGAAACGGCCCGGGGCTCCAGACCAGGTTATGGCCTGGGTGTCTGGCTCGAGGCCTCTGGTTCAGGCTTCGTGTGGGCTGGCTGGGACACCCCAGGGCTCCGAATGGGTTCCGGAGGGCCCTCTGCCTCTGGGCCCCAGTCCTTACCCCTGCCTGGCTGAGGGACCTCCGCTCACCTGACAGCACTGCCTGCCTGCCCACCCCATCCACTGCTCCCTCGGCCACCCCAGTTTGGGGGCCTGGCAGCTCGGGAAGCCTAGAGTCCTTATAAATCCTGCCACCTCTCCCTCAGCCGTGCTGACCACATGCCTCTCAAGTCCTCACTGCCGTGAGTCGGCCGGAGGAGGCCTGCCAGGGAAGCTGCTGAGGGCTTCCTGTGCAGACAGCAGGTCCTTCCCGATGGGACACAAGCGCAAGAGAGCTTCCTAGGGTCAGACGATGAAAGTTCAATGTCACCCTCACCAGCTCCTCCCTCGCCCCCGCCCCTCTGTTCAGGACTCTTCCACCCTAACACTGCTCGAATCTTCCCCTGCTCTCCCCAGCCTGTGCTCTGTCGGTCCAGGTCTCCGTCTGTCCCGTCCCCTGAGGACGGACACACGGTGGGCGTCTGAGTGTGTGAACGGGGCTTGTTGTGCGTGTGAACAGACAGTGGGTGGAAATGAGGGAATCACGGCACCTGAAGGGGCAGCGAGAGTGGAGACACCACGGGGCCTGCCAGCCTCTCTCCACACGTCCCACTTTGGGCTGTAACCCGGCATCATCGACCACCAGCTGCGAGCACTTCGCCTCCAGCCTCGACATCTGTCCCCAGCTGTGCCTCAGGCGTGCACCCGGCGGCCCACAGCAGAGTCTGGCGGCCGAAGCCTAGGAGAAAGCCTCTCGAGGTCAGGGACCAGCATGGGGCCTGGCACACAGTAGGTGCTCAGTTTGGCCAAGTGTAGCCTTAGCAGCAGCAAGGCAGACTAGTCCGTTAAGGGCACAGCCAGCGAGCAGGTGGCCTGGGCCCAGATCGGGCCTCTGCATCTTCCTGGTTGTGGAACCTCAGCAAAAGTGGCCTGACTGCTCAGAAACCAAGGCCCCTTGTCCGGAAGGGGAGGGCACACCAGCCGGTGCTGCTGGAGGGCTGTGCTGGTTGCAGCAGGTCCTGCACACGCCCAATCTGTGTCTGCTGTGGCGTTACCCGGAGACGGGTAAGTAAATAGTGACTCTTCTCATTCACCACGAGCCACAACGATAACAATGGTGATGACACAGTCATCAGTCACACTGGGTCTGTATAAGTGATCTCATCCACAATCACCATTGGTCATCACAGAAGGTCATCACAGAAGGTCAGCAGCTCACGGCAGGAAGACACCGCTTACGCCATGTCTGAGCGGGCTGGGCCTGTGTGCTCGGCCCGCGCCGCCTCACCCATGCTGCTGCCTCAGTGCCTCTGCTTCTCACTTGCGGCCCGGGCTCCCGGGGGGCTGACCGAGTGGATGTTTGCAAAGTGACCGGCCCAACCGAGTGCTCAAGAGGTGGTCATCGCCGGCCCTGGCCCCTCTCCCTGAGACAAGCCCTGGGCTGGCAGCTTGGGGAAGAAGCTTCCCACCTGGATCTGCTAAGGACCCGACCACTTCTGATGGTCTCGGGTCCGTCCTCCTCCGGCCCAGGCCTGAGTCCCCCCCGGGGTGAAGATGGAGGGCCCGCAGGACCTCTGCTGCAGGGCAGCCATTGCTAACAGTCCCAGCCCTCTTTCCTTCTGAGCCTCAGAACCCTGCTCAGCACAGAGTGCCACGTAGCAAACCTTCATTGCGGGGCTGGGTCATCCCTAAGGCACCTTCTCGCCCTGCTATTTCAGCACCTCTGGCCCCGTGAGAAGCAGCCGCTGGCTAGAGGGAGAAGGGCGTGGACCCACCCTCCTGGGGGTGCTCGCCCTGGAGGGCTTGCCTGCGCTCACACCCAGAGGACGGGTGAACACCTCCTCTTCCCAAGGCCATTTTAAGTGCTTTGGCAGTTTTAAATCTGCTGCTACTTCAATGCTGAGAGGAAAGAATAAGAAATTGGAAAATAAAAAATGTTTAAAATGGTTGGAGTAATTCAAGAAATCCCAGAGGGTGGGAAGAGCTTTCTGCTCCGATACTGCGGTTTCTTTGCGGGGAGGAGGGAGAGAGCAACTTCGTCAGCTGGAATCCACAGGCCGCGGTGCCCTGATCCAGGCCGGATTCCTAGGCCAAGCAGCCAGAACTATTGGGCCTGAGACGGGCCCCGTGGCTGTGGCAGTGGCCGGGACGGACAGGCTGCCTTGGCTGGACCAGAGGCTCAGAGGGTCTGGCTGGATGGGCCTTCAGGGGCCCAGGGGTTTGCGGGGGTGTCTCTGGGCCACAGAGTTTAGCGCACGAGGCGGAGGTGGTTATGGCCAAGTTGCTCACCCTCGCAGAGCCTAGGTTTTCTCCTCTGAGGCGAGGAACGATGGTGCGGAGTCCACGGGGCCAAGCTGAGGCCCAGGCCTGAACCCCAAGGCAGGCCCTGAAGGAAGTGAAGGAGCTGCCTCAGCGACGAGGAAGAGGCAGGGAGGGGGCCGGCGAGGTGTGAACGGAGGCTGGGAGGAAGGAGGGAGCACAGCCCATCCGGGGAACTGCGCCCAACGTGCCAACAAGGGTGGGCCAGGAGGCCTCCACGACTGCCTAGGCCCTGCCCAGCCCCGACTTCAGCCCATGGGCCATGGGGAGCCCCAGAAGAGTGTGACGGAGGGCATCCTTCCGCAAGTCTTGCTGACGAGAGCCCCCTGTCTTCATGCGGGGCGGGGCGGGGTGGCGGGAAAAGGGCCCTCCAGGCGTCGGCCGGGCCCTGCCTCCAGGCCTGCCTACCTGGGAGCAGCTCCTGGCGCAAGGTTCGGCCTCCCTTCCCGTCGCCGTCAGCCAGCTGTGTGGATGCCTGGAGCTGCTGCAGGGCCAGACACTCGGTCAGGACGTCGGCCTCAGGGTCTGGGCCCGCGTGCAGCTGGGGAGCAAGCACAGGGACAGAGAGGCGTTGTCAGCACGAGGCCACCTGTCCTCCAGCGACCCTGGCTTTAGGGGGCAGGGCGGGAAGGGCAGTGGCCCTAGGGCAGGCCCTTCACCTCACGGTGCCTCAGGTCCCTCCTTTGTAAAACGGAGCCCATCATGTGCCTTGTGAAGGTGGCGTCAGTTCAGGTGGGAGCAGCAGATGCTAAGATGAGATTGGACGTGCAGGGATTTTAAGGGGAACATTTATATTAGAGTGATGGGCAGGCCGAGAGGCCATGGGACCACGTGGCCAGTCTGACCCCACGGGAAGGAGGGAGGGAAAGGAGGTTGGTGGGTGGCCAGAGGGTCCTCAGGGAGCCAAAGTCTGCTGGCTGTCAGTAGGGGGGAGTCCTATGTCTGTCTCCCGGGAAGGGGTCTTGCCTCAGCACGCCTGCAGGCCCTGCCTCACTCAGCCCCTGGCTCACACGGCCGGCAGGAGGCATGGCCTCAGCACAGACATTAGGGTGGGCGTCATAGGCAGCAGCTGGGGCCCCCCACAGGCAGCTGGAGGTCTGTGAGGCCTGTTCTTGTGGCTGTCGCAGAGGTGAGTGGATGCGGTGGGAGGAAAACACAGTAAACACACAGAGTCTTCCCCTCCTTCCTGCACTAGCCCCTACCAGCTTTCTCCTGGCACAGGTGCAGCAGAAATAGGTACAGGGCTAGGGACAGAAGACCTGGGTTCAAATCCCACTCCATCTCCTCTTACTCCCCATGTGACATTGGACAAAAAACCTCTCTGGCTCTCCACCCCACGGCCTGGGATAACAATAAGCCCCTGACCCCAGGCTGCCATGAGGAGTAACCAGTGATGGGCGCGAAGAAGCTCGTTGAATGTGCTGTGTGAAGGGCTGGCTGCTGCCAGCTGGCCAGGTCTCACGCGGTCCCAGGACAGTGGGCACGCTCACTCAGCACGAGGCTGGGCTGGCAAATCTTCAGCCAGTAAACTTCAGCTGTCCCTTAAAGACAGACTAGAGCCTGTCACATCGGAAAGTCTTCACCGCTACCAATGGGGCTAGACGGGGTCAGGGAGGGGCTGACGGGGGCCCTGGGAACAGTGGGTGATGAGGGGCACGCACCTGGGTGGGAAGGACCCCTCTCCCAGGGAAATCCCGAAGCCTGACTATTGCAGCCCTGAAGCAGACTCATCTAAATCCTTGTTTTACTCGGGACAAAACCAACCCATAGAAGGCGAGAGCCTTGTCTCATGTCACACAGCAGCTGAGGGTCGGCCCCAAGGGTTTTTCCACCCTCTTGGGCCAGGAGGGCAGCACCCAGGCTTGGGGCAGGCATACCCAGCCTCCCATGGGCTTGCAGCTCCCTGACCCAGCAGCTGTTTTCCATGTAAATTAAGTTTCTGGCAAAAGAGGGCCAAGGCATGCCTTGCAGACCGCAATGTCGATCGGATTAGGAGCAGCAGGAGAGGAGAATTAAGGAAGAAAAGCATTTCTAATTCTCTCTGAAACGCAGCAGGGCTGCCAAGGAGCTGTCATAATACAAGGGTCGCTTTACCCAGAAAGATACATCATCCCCGATGGCTCTTAATGGATGCTTATTGTTGGGAAGTTTGCAGATCTGCGGCTCCAGGTCCCTGGGGCTCAGCATGAGCCAAGCATGGGGCCTGGGAAAACCAGGGCAGGATTCTGGTCCTCGGGCACCGGTCCGCTGGGGACAGAAGCATCCCTGGCATGGAGCCTGGGCTATTCCCTCCCTGTGCCCCCTCAGGCCCCTCAACCTGAGGGTGGTGGAGAGAGCTCAGGCCCTAAAGGCAGCTGTGTCTGGGATGGGGCCTGGCTCTGTCACTTCCCTGCTGCACCGCTCTGGGCAGGCTGGGCAGACTGGCAAGCTCTCCGAGCCTCAGTTCCTCCACCGCTACAATGGGAAAAAATAGTGCTACTCCCTCCAGTTACAGAGGGGACTAGGAAGGTAGTCAGTGAAGCCTCAGACACAGGGCCGAGGTTAAGGCTCGGCCCTCCATCCTCAGGGTTGTGGTGTTTTTACCAGCGAGCTCACGGCGCCTGCTCTGACCGTGTCCCTCTGCTCTGCTGCCTGCAGGATGAAGACCAGTCTCAAACCTGGCTGTCTCCCCACCATTGTCTTTCCCCCAGAAGCCTGCTTGCTCTGGCACCCGATCTTTGCATCCCCCATCCCCCGAGGATAAAGTGGTCTGCTCGGCCTTTCTCTGCTTTATTCACAGCCGTCTCCCCAGTTGTTTAAACAGTGCTTGGAGGACAGGGGGTATTCCATAAATCTTACTGGCCAAGTCAATGGACTCCTCCCCCTCTGTCCTCCTCTGCCATGCCAGTGCCCCTGCACTGGGCCCTGATGTTTCTCTTCACCCCCATGCCCTCCCTGGCACTTAAGCATGCCCAGTCCCATGGCCCCAGTGGCCCTCCAGGGCTGCGGGTCAAACCCAGCCAGGTCGCCTCTCCCCCGAGCAGCAGCCCCACCCCTCCCATTGCACTGAGTCCCTTAGCAGCTCACATACTCCTTGTCCCAAACAGGACCGGCTTTCTCCTGCAAATCTGCTTCTTTCTTGAATTCTCTGTCCTGGTGACAGGACCACCATCCACCCTGCCCCTCAGAGTCTGACCCTGGTGCTCCTCTGCCACGCCCCCACCCTGCCCAGTGGTTGCCAAGCCTCATCCCTCCCTGCCTCCCTCCTGCTCTGCCGCACTCAGACCCCACCACCTCTCCCGCTCCCCAGCAGTGGCTTCCCTGCCCCGAATTTCCCTCCAACCACCCGCAAACCATTCTCCAAGCGGCCCCCAGAGCCTTCCTTCAAGGTGACGTGTCCCTCCTCTGCTTGAGACCCCTCGATGGCACCCACTGACCTCAGGACAGCCCAGACTCCGCGGCAGGGCTTCGGGCCTCTCACGCCCACCCCGCACCCCGCCCCTCCTCCCACCCACTGGCCCTCACACAGCGCTGCCGCTTCAGTCACTCTCTGGGATACACGCTCTGTCTTCACCCGCCCGACACCTTCTCCTTCTTTAAGACTCAAGGACAAAACGCACTACCTTCTGCTGACTTTCACCTTTGGGCCAAGCGCTGCTCCATACCCTTAACTCAGATTTACTCATTGAGTCCTCGTGACAACCCTTTAAAGCAAGTCCTTGATCACACACTCCCCGCCCCCCGCCCCGCCCTGCCCCACAGACAGCTGAGGGACGGGAAGAATAAAGGCGCCAAGAACCGTGCCCAAGGCTGCAGGGCGGTGGCAGTGAGCCCGGCAGGCTGGCTCCAGTGCACGCCGCTGAGCTGCCCTGCTCCTGGTGTCCTTCCTCCCACGCCCCTCCTGTCCCCGCGCACCTGTTCTCCGCACACCTCTACTGCAGCCGCTTTCCTGTCACCCTGAGGGAGCTCTTTGTGCCCACCTCTCAGCGCCCGGTCCCCGTGCAGGGTTTTCCTTTCTGCCTCTTCGAGGCCGAGGCAGCGCCTGGCACCAGGCATTCCGTAAGTGAGCTGCAGCGAGCGGGCAGATGCACGAGAGAGGAGCTGGGGGCCTGCCTGGCAGGCTGCGGGTGAGGAGGCCCACTAGGGGACGGGTGGGGGCAGATGATGGACGACGGACAGCAGCGTCCTCAGGTATGAAAGGGAGAACGTGCTCAAGGGGCGCGGGTGTCTGGCTCGACGCTGGGCGTGGGGCTGGGAGGCTGGGGTGGGGGGTCTAAGAGGCGACCCTGGGACACAGGCCATCTTACCTTCTTACGCACCTGCTGCTCTTTGGCTGAATGGGCCTTCACGTGCTTGCGGAGGGAGCTGGGGTCGGTGTAGCGCTTGGAGCAGCCAGGGATCTGACAGGCGTACGGCTTCTGCAACACCAGAGGGGCAGGGGTGGGGTGAGTGGGAGGCCACCTGCCAGGCCCAGGGGCCAGCTGCGTGGCCTGTGGTGGGGAGGAGCAGGCTGCAGGCACACGCCCTGTCCCCTCCTCCATGTCCCCGCCAGGAGGGGTCTTGACTCGGCCAGCCCTGCCCGCGGTTGTGGGAAGCTGTTTGGCCTGGTAACAAAGGAGGGGGCCCGTCTCTATTCCACCCTCACACTGGGACCCCAGGTAAGTCGCTTCTCCTTTCTGAGTCTCCCTTTTCTCGCCTGCTAAATGGGGCCCACAGGGATTCTCCCAGCTCAACACTAGCTCTGAGAAAGCTCACCCTTGGTAGCCCAGAGCAGCAGCAAAGCAGCAAGGGGGCAAGGAGTGAGCCCTTGGAGAGGAGGAGGAGGAGAAGAGGGGAGCAGAGCAGGACAGCATGGGGCAGGGGGCACGAACTTGGGGTCAGGCTGCAGGATGGCAGGCCCCCGGCTAGGAGCAGCCGAGCACCCCTGGCAGTGCTGCCAGGGTCCCCAGACAACGCTCTGGTCCTCGCCCCAACCACCACAGGATGCCAGACGGGAACTGCGTCTTGGGCACAGACCTGGGCGGCTGGGCATCTGCGCCCTTTGTGTCCCTTACCCTCGGGGCCCCTGTTGCTCTCCTGGAACAAATCCACGCCCACTGCCTCCCTCGGTTCCGCTTGGGCCCGCCCTGCTCTCCGTGCCTCCCCTCTCCCCTGGCACTCACAGAGCGGCCTCCTTCTCCCAGACCCCCCGTGACTCCCCGGCGCCCTGGATACGGCCGTCTCTGGCCAACGGAGGCCCTTTTGTGATGTGGGCCGTGTGTACGTCCTCACCTCTCCTCCTGCGCCTGCCTCAAGCTCTTACCATCTCCTCTCCAAGCCCTCCTCGAACCTTCTTCCCACCTCTCCCTGCTGTGCTTCCCATCCGCAGCGCTGTCCACCCCGCACTGCTGGGTCTGTCCAGGGTCCTGCTCCACCAGGTGGTGAGTCTTCCTCGGGGGAGGGTCCCTGGTTCCGTCCTCCCAGGCCCCAGGGACTGAGCCAGGGCTGGGGCTCCGTGGGTGTACCTGGACTCTGGGCTCTCCCACGTGGGCTTCCACAACACCCTGCCTGGGGACCGCAGGTGGGACTGGGCCTTGAAACCCTCCCCATCCCCCTTTCTGAACACCCACTGGTTTAGGTTCCTCGGGGGTCCCTGGCCTCCAGTCCCTGTAGGGTCAGGAGCATGTTTGGAGGGGGGTGGCACCTCTTGGATTGCAAGGGATGGCTGTGTCCCCGTCAGCTGTGCCCAGTGGAACTGTCCCCTAACTACAAGGTCACTCTGCCCTCTGGACTGAGGCGAGGTTGGTCGACCTGTCTCGGGGACCTCGTGGGCGTGGGGGGCGGTGCGGAAAGAGACAACCATACCTTGGTGCTGCCACGGAGAGTTGTCGGGTTAGAGAAACGGAGAGCAAAAAGAGAGAGACAGAGCAGTGAGAGGCTTGTCTCGCCGAAGGGAAGGAGTGGGGTGGGAGGGTACGCAGTGCTCCTCAGACCTGCCCCCAAACCACAGAGGCGCAGACAGACTCGCCTGCAGACAGACAGACATGCACGCAGGACCCCTCTCCCACAGGCTTGACCCCCACCCAACACACTCGCAGACACACACACACACACACACACAGAGCCCCTCTCATCCCATCCCAGTGCTCCCTCTCCCCCTCTCTCTATGGCTCTGCCCTGCCCCGGGCCCCGTCCCTTGGGGATGCTGAGAGAAATCCACACGCTTTTGTCAAAAAGCAAACAAACAGAGCTCTGAGTGTGCAGGCACACTTGCCCGGAAAGAGGGCACCAGGCCCATCTCCGTGTTTGTTTTTCCAGGGCCTGACGTGTGGAGAGCATTCCTCCGGCCTGGCTCCCCCACGAGCCCTCGGCGGACCCCGGGGGTGTCCCAGCAGCAGCCAAGTCCCAGGCCTGGAGTCCCAGCGCCGGCTCCAGCGCCTTCTCGCTAGCGAGGGCCCTGCTGGTCTCGGGCGAGGACGAGCCCGCACAGCCCCCCACTCGGAGCTCCAGCATGGCCCTCATGCACCGAGTGCCCCACACACAGGCCGGGCTCGAGGGCCTGCTGCGCCCGCCTTTCCGTCTCTCACCCACCCTGGGGGGCATTTCCACTTTGCAGGTGAGGAAATCAAGGTGGACGCTTTGCCCTCGATTTCCAAGCAAGAACGCCCATGGTGTCCTGCTAAGGTGCCTCCTCTCTGGCCCTGAACCATCCAGTGGAGTGGGCAAAGCAGAGAGCATCAGCCCCATCTTGCCAATGGGGAAACTGGCCACAGCAGGACAGTGGCCTATTTGGGGAGTAGGTGCCGTCAAGCCTTGAACCCTGCACTGAGCGCCGGAGACGTGGCCAGGTCTGGTCAGCACTCTGCCTGCGGGTCAGAGGGTGGAAAAGGACAGGCTCGCGTCACCGTCCTCCATTGAGGCCGGTTCCCATCTCTCTCTCGTAGGTGTTTGGGGAAACTGAGGCCCAGACAGGCCAGGTAGCATTCCTAGACATCTGCGACCAAGAGCAGGGCCAGGGTCAGGGCCCCGGCTGGTCTGTTCCGCCACTTCTCTGCCCGTGGATGGAATCCCATGTTCTCTGGTGCCAGAGGGGAGCCGGGGACACAACTGGGTTCCTTCTGGAAAACAAGGCCCAGAGTACACGGGGCTATGACCCTCTGGGCCTCTGAACCTCGGGTGCTGGGAAAGCAACCTAGCCTCTCCGAGCTGCCTGTGTGTGACGTCCATGTGGATGGGCGCCGCAGGGCTGGGCTTGGCCGCGGTGCCTCCCGGGCTGTACCAGGACCTTCTGGGGCAACGGAGGCCTGAGATAACCCTGCAGGCTCATGCTGGGCCTGACCTGACCTGACCCTGGAGCTCTGTTCACACACCAAGTGAGGGCCAGAGGCCTGTTGCTTTGGGCCTGGGGCCAGGAAATGCAGAACAGAGGGGAGAGAGGGTGTAAGACAGGGTGGGTGGCCCTGAGAGGCCTGGTGTTGCTGCTGCTGCCTGTGGCCACTGGGAGACGTGACCAGGGGGGCCTGGGCACAAACTGCCTCTCAGGGCCAGGGCTGGGCCCCAAGGGCAAAGGCTGGGCATATGAGAAGATAATGCAGGCAGGGATTGGTTAGCATACCGCCTCACTGTGTGTCCCTGACGCAGCGTGCCTGCGTTAGCGCAGCCTGATAGGGGGAGGTGGTGGCAGGGGTCGGGTTCAGGAGGGGGACAGGGCTCTTTCTTTGTACCCTCACCCCCTCTACTCAGCTGCACCGCTCCAGCGTGGCTGACATACCTGCTCTTCCAACACAGGCACCGGACTTGGAGTCGGACAGGCCCAAGTTGCATCCCTGCTCTGCCACTGATCAGCTGTGTGACAGCCGCTGACCACATAGGAGTCCCAGGTTCTTTGTTTGCAAAGTGTGGATAATGGTCCTACCTTGTGGGCTGTCACCAGGACTAAACTGGGCTAGGGTTGTGTGATTTGGGTTCGGGTTGGGGGAGATGTGTAGAACACTCTGCCCAGGGCCTCGCCTGGACCTGAACACGACCTCCCTGCTCTTTCCTGCCATCCCCTCAGGCCTCCCAGGCCCTCACCTGTGGAGTTCCCCAAACATCTGCAGAAAGAACGGAGACTGCGAGCCCAGACTCAGACTCTGTCCGCAGACCCGTCTTCTGTGGCTGTGGGGGCTGGGGTCCTGCCAGGCCAAGTTCCCCCCTCACACAGGCCCTGAAGATTGGTGTGAGGCCCACCTCTGAGGCAGCTCTCCCACTTTCCAGCTGAGCAAGCTCTGAAACTCCCAGAGCCCTGCTTTCCTCATCTGTCAAATGGGCCAGCGGCCCCCTGACTGGCAGGGTTAGGCTGAGGTCGTGGGAAACCGCGGGAAGTGCTGTTAACCACGAGGTCTGTATGCGCAGAGATGCTCGGACGGCCTGTGGAAAGCTGCAGGTTATCTCACTGTCTGGCACGAACGAGGGAAAGCAGGTGACGCAGAGGCACCTGGGGCCGGGTCCCCATTCCAGGGGCTTGAGTCTGAGGCCCTGCTCACCTCAGCTCCTCGTGCACTAGACTCGAGGGGTAGAGAACGGCCTGGAGAGCCTCCGCCGGCTCTGTGCAGGGGTCGGGTGGGATGAGCAGGGAGGCCTGTTCTGGGACTGGCTGACCTCTCAGGCCTGGGGAGAGGACTTGGGATGGCGAGCCCACCCTCTCCGTGGGGAGATGCAAGGACGCCGATGCCCTGGCAGCACCCACGGGCTAACACGGTGGTTCCCAATGGAGGGAGACATTCCCATCTCCTCCCAGGACTTTGGCAATGTGCGGAGAAATTTTGGGTTGTCACGGTGGGAGATGGGAAATCGTCACCTAGGGGACAGAGGCCAGGGGCGTGCTACACATCCTCTGATGGCAGGACTTCCCTCTCTCTGCAAACAGTCATTCTGCAGGAAATGCCCACGGGCTCCAGGGCAAAGGCGGGGTTTCTGCTTGGGTCCTGCCCTGCATCAGACAAGCGGGAGTGTGCACGCCCTCCACCCCTGCCCCTTGGCCTCCACCCTCAGGCCTACCGTGTCAAGGTGCGTGCGCTGGTGCTTGGCGCGGTCGCTGGAGTTGCTGAAGGCCTTCTGACAGCCTGGGTGCTGGCACAGGTATGGCTTCTCACCCGTGTGGCTCCGCAGGTGGATCTTGAGGTTCTCCAGCCTCGAGAAGGCCTTGCTGCAGCCTTCAAACTGTGGGAGAGGCTGGTGAGGGACGCTCTGCAGCCCCTGCAGGGCCCAGCACCCGGCCTGGACATGGCCTCCAACATCCCCTGCCCTCCCCACCCCCACACCCCATCCAGCCCATGGTCTCTGGGCACCCCGGTTAGCTCCCCATGAAGTACTCAGCACACAGACTCGACCTGGGAAGCCCTGGTAGGTCCAGAAAAAATGCACACCTGGCCTAGAAATGGCCACTAGGGCTGGAGAAGACAGTGGTCTTTCCACCTGTGGATCCAGAAGGATTGCCTCGCAAATGACATCTGGACACAGCGGCTGCCCTGACAGCAGCCCTGCCCAGGACAGAGGGATGGCAGGAGTACCTCGTAGCGCAGACGGCCCTGGATGGGATGGCCTTTGACCTGCCTGTGCCTCGTTTCCTTGCCTATACACATGGGACTGTGTGGCCACCACTCCGGACGGACAGGAGGGCCCCGGGGGTGGGCGCTGACTGCCCGAGGGCCCTGTCCTTCTGGAGCGCAGCATCGATGCTGACTGCTGTCTGAACGATGACCATGTTCGTAAACCTGGCGTCTTTGACTCTTTGGCCATTTAGCTTGTCCAGTGCCCACCATGTACCAGGCCCCATGCTGGGCAGTGGAGACCACACAGACATGTGATGCCTCTGGTCACAAGTGGGGCTGGACAAAGAGCAACAAATACAGTGCCCTCCTCCTGTGGCCCCAGGCTGCCCAGCCCCAGCCTCTCTCCCTAGGACCCTCTAACTTGCAGCCCTCCCTCCCTATTCCCCACACTGCCGCCCAGAGGAAGTGTCTGATGTAGGGACACACCGTGCTGCTCTCAGCTGAAAGCCCTCCAGGCCTGGCATTCGGACCCCCTCCCAAGCCACTCCCTGCCCCTCCCGACTTCCACCTCACACTCTGGGAACAACAGGGGTCCACCAGGCAATTTCAAGCCTTTGTTCATGCAAGTTGCTCAGCAAGGAAAGTCCTCTCTCTCGTAACAATCCCTCCAATCCCCCTCAGCCTTCAAAGTCCAGCTTGAATGCTGCCTGGTGGAGGCAGCCATGCCCGGTCCCCTTGTGGAGCGGGCCACCCCTTCCTGCCTCCCCCCGCCGGCTGGCCGTGCTCCCCGCAGCAGGTACCGAGGGCGAGGAAGGCCCCAACACCGCCCAGCAACTGCTCGCTCCGTCCAGGCCTGGTGCTGGGTGTTTAGCCACAGAACAACCTGTGAAGTGTGTGACCTCAGTGTCCCCACCTCAGAGATGAAGGCTTCCTGTGTGATCACAGGACAGTGACAAGGCAGACAGGACGCAGGCCACATTTGATGCCAAAGCTCGGGTGGCTTTCTCTGCTAGCAGCTGCCTTCCTGGGGCAGGTGGGCAGGGGGAAGTGACCCTTGAGGAGAAAGAGGCCAGAGGAGGCCAGTGCCCTCTTCAGAGCCACCGGCTTCATCCCCCAGGCCAGGGTGGAAGTGCCCACCAGACCAGGACCACGTGCCCCAAGCCTCTGAGACAGTTCAGCAGTGTCCCCATGGGCTAGCGCGCCCACAGGGCTCTTCCCACCCCGTCTGGGCTGACCTGCACTCGGAAGATGTGACTTTTCTCTTTCCTCATCTGAGCACTGGGTTCCTTTCTGCCCCCACTTCCCAACTTTAAAGGTACCTTGTCTGTTAGCACATTCGTGGGTGGAGGCCGGAGGGGACTGTGGACAGATTCAGACCCAGGGGTCCACCTAGCTTCCTTTCTCAGCCCTGAGAGGTCAGCGTCCCCACCCAGGGCAGTTCAGCACATGTGGTCATTTTAGTGGGGGCTGTTCAGCTGGACACATTGGCTGCAGCCCTGGGCTGGGTGAGGCAGGGATGGGGTGAGAGCCCAGACGGGGGTCCCGCTCTCCAGGAGTGCAAAGCCCACGGGGAGGCACAGACACCACAGGACAAAATGCCGAGGCCAAAGTGGAGCTGGAGGGAGATCGGCGGGCTGCGGCAGCACAGAGGGGCACCTCACACAGCTTGGGGACAGTAGGTGTCACAGAGTGGGGGACTGGGCAGGCCTGGGGAGACACACAGCCAGTCACGCCAACACTGATGCGTTTGCTTCATTCAGTCCCTGGCCCAGCTGAGAGCCCTGAGCAATGACCAGGACGCCGAAGATGAACGGAGCAACCAACGCTGAAAGCCAAGGGGAGACAGGCCCGTGGGCCCTGCAGTGCGGGTGGGGCAGGGCCCTGCAGATGCCTCTCTGTGGCTGCGTGTGGGCCGTGAAATGGGCCCTGGTGGGCGAGGGGCCCCCGGGGAGATCAGAGGCCAGAGAGTGGGGCCCCATAGGGCAGGCTGAAGAGCCTGGATGCCACTCTGAGGACAGGAGGACCATAGAAGGACCTTAAGAAGGGAGGGCGCAGGGTCAGATACGCACCTGAGGAAGACACCCGCCCCCACTCTGGCTGCTGGTGACAGCCGGGGCTGGGAGAGGAGAACAGGGGACTGGTGCGCAGAGGCAGGGGCAGCGTCATGGATGCGGGTTGCTGAGCCTGGACCCAAGGCAGAGGTGGCAGACGGGGCGGAAGCCAGGCCAGAAGTCCCAGCCAGATGTGAAGACAGGACCAGAGACCACCGCCAGCCTGGGGTGGGCTCCCTTCGCACCTCGCCCTCGCAGGCCCGGCCACCACTGCAGGCTGAGCTCTGCCGGGGCAGGTCCGAGGCAAGCAGCCCACAGCTGGGTTTTAGAGGGTGTTCTCTCCTTCCTGCTTCCAGATGCTGTGCCTTTTCCGTGCATCAGAACCAGAAGGAGATCCTTTGCGGGGAGTGTACAGGCCACAGGTGGCTCCCCTTGCTCTCCTGCAGTGGCCTTGCGCCAAGTTCACCGCCAAGTGAGGCGGAGGAGCCTGGCTGCAGGGCGGGCTGCCTCTCGGCACCCAGCTGGTCCCTTTGCTCCTCTCCGGCCTGAGGCAGGAGGGTAGACCTCCGAGGCTGAAGGGCAATGGCCCCTCACATGCTGCATGAGTTTCCTGAGTCTGGGGGTACCCACTGGACTCTAAAGGCTGGCATACTATCTCCTCCCCACCAGGGTCTGTAAGCCCGCCTGACCCACCCTGTCTCAGCACCACTGCTCCCAGATGCCTCGGCCCTGCCCCTTCTTCACTTCCAACTCATTGACTATTTAATTTGTACATTTTTCAAAAGTCCTGGGTCTGTAGCTTGGTGTTCACAGTCTTCCAACACGGCCCCAAAGCCTCTCTCATCTGCATACACGCATGTGTCACTCTGTCACCACGGGGGGTGGGGGTGATTGGCTGAGCCTGTCCTGAACTTTCCTGCCCCCAGGCCTTTGCTGGAGCGGTTCCCTCAGCCCAGACAGCCTACCTTCCGTCATTTAGCAGACTTCTACTAACCGTGCCCAAGCCCGCCCCAACCTCCTTGGCCCTCCTGGGTCACACCCTGAGCCTGTGCCTTAGCTTTTCACTGCACACCCACTGCGGTCTCTCCGCATGCCTGCAGGCTCGGGGTTCCTTGAAGGCAGGGCTGGCATCTTTATTCAGGGGGCAAAGGGTGGGTTAGAAACATGGCTGAATGGAGGTAAGAAGGAGGGTTCTGGGGCCCGGTGGTGCGCATGCCCCAGTGAGCTCACTTCCTCCCCCGAATGTTATCAAGTTACTGCACACCTGCGCATGTGCCCTGTGCCCCTGCCATGCCCAGCTCTGTCCCACCCCTCAAAACTTTCCGGAGCTGTGGTGCCATCTGGAGCACAACAAGCATGTTGTCCTGACTTGGGGGGCTGTCTCTGTAGGTGCAACCAGAGGTAGCAGCAGGTGGAGGAGGGGCACTGCCCATCAGGACTGCTCTGGGGTGAGGATGCTGCAGAGGCCCCCAACACAGTGGTACCCCCATCAGGGCTAGGATCCCGGCTGTGCCAGGGACCTGGGGGTGTGTGGGGTCTGCCTACAGCTGCCTGCCAGGGTCTCACAGTCGTCCCACCTGACTACTGCACAGGTGGGCTGACAGAGGCGGAGAGATGAGGGCAGGAATGCTCGGGTTTAGCACCTGTGTGTGTGCACGCACTCTGTGGGCCGGATGCTGTCACTAGCATGATCTCCGTCCTCTCCTATGTGACCAATACTCCCCCCACTGCCAGGAGCTGAGGCTGGAGGACGCACAGCGACCTGCCCAGCAGTTATAGACATGGACTCTGGTGTGGGATGACCTGGGCTTGGGTCCTGGTTGCTCCACTTAGGAACAATCCAAGGTGAGTCCCTCCTACCCTCGGGTTCCTCATATGTAACCCTGGGTGAGTTACACCAAACCCAGACAGTGGCTGTGAGGAATGAATGAGGTAATGCACCTTAAGTCCTCATCTTGACACCAGGTTCCTGCCCATATTGTCACTGTAACTATCATTTAAGGTCACAGAGCAACTAAGTAGTGGGGGCGCATCCTACCTGGGGTGGCACCTCCCAGGCCTGCTGCCCCTCTGCAGAGTAGGAGGGGCGTGTATGTGTGATGTCCCACTGGGCACGATGGGTCCCATGTCCTCCATGTCCTGTTTCCACCTCTTACTCCTTATGCCCTCCCTCTGTCCCCAGGTGGCCCTGGGCTGTCCAAGCTCCACCTCTGGTGAGCAGACTTTTGGAATCCATTTCTAAGCTGTCAGCCTAACCCAGTCAGTCCCACTCAGGACCCTCCCGGGTTCACTGTGCCCCTTGACAGCGGCTCAACCCCCAGCCCGGTGTTCGGGGCCCTCTGTGGTTTGGGTGTGTCCCAGCCCGGGGGAAGGGTCCAAACCTGGAAGGCAGACAGCCCCATGATCTCGAGGAGTCAGTGCCACTCCCCGTGCCTCAGTTTCTTTCTCTGTAAAATGAAGATGATGGTGACCACTCACAGAGTATCGTGAGGGGCAATGCACATGTGGCATGGCACACGACGCACCCTCAGTGTCACCGCTGTGACTGTGGTGGTGGCTGCTCCCGTCTTGCCCTCAGGGAGGACACCAATGTGGGTCAGGCTTCACTGACCCCAGAGTTGAAGAACAGGGGTCCTGGCTGGCATGTTTGCCATTGACCAGTTTGGCCCTAACGCCCATGTCAAGCCCATGGGGCATCCTTTGGGTACCGGGAGCGGCCTCCCATGAGAGTGAGGCAGCCTTTTGGGGTGAGAATGGTTTGAAGGGGCCCTGCCCAACAGCTGTGTGGGGCTGGGTGGGCATCAGGGAGAGGGGCCCCACCACCGCTGTGTTATGGGGGTACAGATGCTGCCAGAAAGGAAATGTGGGTCTTGTTAGAGCAGAAGTGGAGCCAGTAGGCACATCCCTGGCTTTGGGCTTCAGTTTCCCTGAGAGGGTGGAGGATGGGCCCCACAGGCAAAGCTACTATGACCTAAGGGTGTAACGATGCTTCCAAGGGTTTCGGGCCAGGGGGTGGGGCCTTCCTGACATTCTTCTGTCTACCAGCCCCTGAGGTTCTGGGGCAGATTTTGCCCTGGACGGGTATACCTTCCTCCCTGCTGTCAGTGTCCAGTTGTACAACTGTTCAGAGCAGACCTCCTGGGATGCCCTCCCTCCACCCGATCGCAAGGGCTGGGTAACTGTACGTAGGGGCAGGGAGGGGAAACTGCTCCCACTGCGCCAGAGGGCATGAAGCCTGGACTAAGCCACAGTGAGAACTGCCATCTCTTCTAGAAAGAAGTGACTCATCCTTCCATCCCCCCCAACCTTGGCACATACCCTTGTCTCTCCTGTCATGCATCCCTCCATCCTTCCACCGCCCACTTCTTCAAGTCACTCCTTCAGCCTCTCATCTCTCTGCCCGCTGATGCATACCCCCTTGCCTCGCTCGGCTGCCCCTGTGGGTGCCTGGTGGCCTGTTGGGGCCGAGACTTCAGCGCAACGAAGACCACAAAACAAGAGAGAATACAAGTCCTAGAAGGGGCTGATCACCGGGGACCCCAGCTGGGGGAGACCCAGGGGTTGCTAAAACCTTTCTGGAGGAGCTGGGCCTTGAAGCCTAGGTGGAGTTTAGACAAACAAACTCTGGGGTGGAGGGCACAGGGGGACTGGGAGGGGCAGTGCATGTTCTGGAGCTGAGGGTCTGCTGAGCCAGAGTGAAAGGCAGCAGGGAAAGGAGAGGTGGGAGTAGAAATGGGAGTTTTAAGGGCCCTGTCCATTCAAACCCAGGAGTGGTGACTCCAAAAGACTCCCTAGAAACCACCCTGGACAATCACTGATGTGGCCCAGCAAGTGGGGTGACCTAAGACTTTTACCTGGGGGACTCCAGTGCTGGACCCCTCCCAGGTCTCTGCATCCAATCAGCCACCACGCGAGCGAAATGCCACCTTGTGAGCATCGTTCACGTCTGCCCTCTTCTCCTCCCATCCGCCCCACTGCCCTGACCCACCCCCGGAGCACTGCTCCTCCGGGGACTGCATCAGCCGCTGCCCTGCCTCTCACCCTGTCTGCCCCTCCCCTTCCAACTCATTCCCACGTGGAATCTGGTGTCCAGACCTAGGACTTGAGCCTACGGGTGTGTCCAAGCACCTCTCTGGCTGGTGTGACCTGACCCCTCCAACTCCCACGCTGCTGTGTTTCAGCATCAGAGGGGTCTGGATGCAAATCTGGCCTCCATACTTCCCAGCTGGATGACCTTGGACAAGTTCATCTCCCTTGTCAGGGCCCAGATTCCTCCTCTGGAATGGGCACGCATGGGCACAGGTGTGTGGGGGGTACTCTCTGTGGCCCAGGGCCCAATGCCATGTGTGTCCACCCACAGAATCACCTGGGCACCTCTTATTCAGGCAAATTGGAACCCCCCTGGCTGCAATAACCAAACACACAACAGACTGATCTGGCCAGAAGCCAAGGCTCACACACCACGGGTAACAGAGAGGGTGGCTACTGTGGGTAGGAGGCACACAGAGGTGGGGACAGAAACAAAAGGGACCTCTAACAGTCTAGAAAAAATGTAAGAATGGGTGTCTGGTTTTAAAATTTACCTTACAATGCATAAACACTAAAATACATCCTAAGATGAAACTGGGGTGAATTCAGAGCAGTGCAAGTGACTAGGCGAGACCCTCTCGGGACCAGTCGGTGTGGGGGGTGTGGGGGGCTGTGTGTGACACATGTAGCACATCCACACGCCCCACTGACAAGGCTCTTTCCCAGCCACATTCTGCAGTTGAGGAAGCCGAGGCTCAGAAAGGTGGTATTACTGGCCGCAGGTCACCCAGCCAGCAAGTGGCAGAGCTGGGGTCTGGTGGCAGGTCTGACTGATGTGCAAGGTTATCTGTGTGTGTCCTTGGCCGTGCTGGCCACTGCCTGGGGGCCCCTACGTAAAGCACCAGGAACAGGGCTGCACTCAGGAGCTCTGGCTGGCCCGTCCGATGCAGAGCCAGTGCAGGAAGGCAGGACGCCTCCTTCTGCCAGGCCCCACTGAGAGCAGCGATGCCACAGCCCGAACGGAAATTCAAGGCAGCATGGCGGAGAAGAAAGAGCCCCGCTAACGCACAGAGCGGAGAGGCTTGAAAGGCCCAGTTCCCACATGTGGGGCGTGTTACCAAAGAAGATTAAAATAACGGGGGGAAAATACCCTGGGAACCGTGAAGCCCCAGACCATCTGGAGTTTTATAGTAACAGGCAGGGGGAAATCAGAACCTAATTGAAAAAAGTCCACTGCAATCCATTACTGCTGCCTGCAGCCCACAGAACCAAGGGCAGGAGATAAAAGACAGGCGAGCCATCCAGCCATCCGGAGCTGGGGAGCAGGCACCTCTTTCCCTCTAGGCCACGCCCGAGGACCCTTCAAGCTCTGGCTGGGGGAGGCGGGGGCACTGGGTCAGAGGTCAGGCTCTGCAGGGCTGGGCTTACCTCCTCAGCAAGAGGCGCTCTCTGAGCCTCTCCCTTGAGGCCAGAAGGGCTGAGCAAGATCAAGCAGGAAAGCCCTCGCTCGGTGACAGCTGGTACGAGGCATGATTGCGCTCGGCCTCCGGCCCCAGAGAAGGACGAGGGCCCTGTTTCCCGGTGAGGTGTGGGACACGGTGCTGTGCGAACTGGAGGTCACGGAGTCACACTGAGGTTTGTGCTGCGGCCCTCCACAGCCACAAACTCGGGCAGGGCACCTCCCATCTCTGTCCTCATTTTCCCGCCCTCTAAAATGGGGGCCACCACAAGCAGCTGCTAGAAGTAAGTAAAAGAACATGCCCAGTGCAGAAACTGGCACCCAGTGGGCGCCTAATGAATGTCAAGTTTCTTCCCTGCGGCGGACATGGCCCCCAGAGTAGGATGGCCCCAGCTTCTCATGCTCTGGCTATGGATCTTGACACAAAGGGCAAGGAGAGGGGGCTCCGGGGAGCAGGGCACGGGCGGGGGCAGGGGAGGAAATGCCTCCAGTTTTGGCATTTGCCAGTGACTTGCTTCTAAACAAACACATTTCTGGTTTAAGGGTAAAATATATTGGGTTACAACAGTCTGGCAGGCCATTCGGGGATCAGCTTCTCATTTTGTACAAACTTTTAACTTACTTTGCAACAATGATCTGGATGGGAGAACTTTGTGGTGCCAGATCCTTCTCCAAGATGTCAAAAACTTCTATGTTTGGCCAGCTCGAAAGGCCAGCCAGCCGGGAGCTGAGGTCCGTTCCTCACCCCACACCCTGGGAGGGTGACTCTGGCCCTGAGGTTATTGTCCAGTGGGCCCCTCCATGGGGTTTCAGTGATGGGCTCCTCAGAGCCTTGTGCTTCTCCAGTCCCTGGAGGGAGGTCGAGGCAGGAAGGGGAGGAACAAATGCAGAGGTAGTCCTGGGAGGCAGGCTGGAGGGCGCCGACCTAGACTCTGCTCGGTGAGGTCCTTAAGGGTCTGGCCTAGTTTCAGGTGCACGGTGCCACCTGAATAAGTGAATGATGGGAGGTGTGCTGGAGGGAGAAGGGCCTGTAACAGCAGCATTACATTTACTGTGCACTCGAGACTGGGCCAGACTCTCCCTAACTCAATCTCCTCCGTCCCATTGGGCCAGCACGGCAACCCCCTTGGTTAGAGGCAGAATCGGAGGCCCGTGGAGTTTATGTGAGAGCCCCAGAGCTCAGGGGGGTTGGAGCCTGGGTTTGCCTCTAGCGTCCAAGCTCTATGCCCTGGGCCACACCAGTGTCTGCAGCAGCCGTGACCGAGGGGGTGCCGTGAGATGCAAGGCCGATGTGGGAAGCTCTTTGCCTCTGCTTAACTCTAGGCCTTCGTGCCATCTAGAGAAGCTGGAGGCTGAGGGGAAGGGTGGGGACACACAAGAGGCAAAGGGAGAAGGGGGTAGAGGCAAGGTCACACACGTGCCTCCCTCCCAGAGCTGGTCAGGTTGCGCCTGCCCCTGGAAGAGGTTCCCAAGAGTGGTGGGGCGGGGCTGCACACCCCTTGTCCCTTCCTCACCAGGACTACACTAAGGATTCTGGGCTAGTCCTGTCCGGGCAAGAAGCAGATTCCTGTTCCCAGTCAGCAAGGCCCAAGATGGCCAGGCTGCCGTGCCAGGGGTGTGGATGCCCCCCACCCAAAGTAGGAGGTGCAAGTGGGGGCCGAGTCTGCTCACCAAGCAGCCAGGTGGACTTCAGGGGAGCTCCCAGGCTGAGCGGTGGCTAGACATCGTTTGCCATGTGCGGAGAAGCTCAGCTCGCAGCCAGGGCCCAGCAGGAAGCAGACTGCACAGGATGGCTGATGCAGACGCACACCACGCCACCAGCCGCAGACCCGGAAACGCAGACACACACAGTCTGACACCTCCCCTCCCAGCCCAGCCACACGTCAAAGACATGGTCCCAGGACCCCAGCATGCAGCACCGATACACGCGCACACACACACACACACACACGACTCTGCCACAGAGACACACAGGCTAGCACACACGTGCTCAAGCACATACCCAAGGACACTGGAGCTCAGGCCACACCATAGGCACAAACACACAAACTCCCCGACCCTGGACACACCAACACACAGCCGGAGGTGCCACACAGCACAGCGCATGCCAGAAACTGGATAAAGGCTTGGTACAATGACAGCCTCATGGTGGCGTGGGTGCACACCAGAGAAGACATTCCCCTGGAGGTGACATCCAGAAAAGGCTCCAGGAGGTCGGCGGATAAAGACATGTCCTCACACCAATATCTCAACACCCAGTACAGCCAGGCCTGTGGCACGTTCCCACATGCCTCTCCACAGCTCCAGGAGGCCTTAGGGGGAGGCTCTGAGGCTGCAGACCTGAGGGCTGGGCCCATGTACCTCCCGACTTTCCTGGGCTGGCTTGGCTTTAGGGAGCGCACACATGGCCTGAGACAACACCAAGACAGGGCTGCAGGCCACCCTTTGGCCCCAGTGACCTCTAGCCTAACATCTACTCCCCTGCCGCCGCCATGCTCCTGCCACAGGCCACACCTTCCCACCTCCAGGCCTTTGCCCAGACTGTGTCCTCTGCTTACAAAGCCCCTCAGTTCACCTGTCCAGTCCTCCCTTTCTGTCCAGGCTTGGCTGAGGCCTCAGCAGCCCCCACCTTCCCCACAGTAGACCTCCTGGTTCTGCCTGAACCGCACCCTGGTGCCGAGGCCAGACTGCCCATCTCTCACTGCTCGTCCTCTGTGCAGACCCTGCCCATGCCCTGGGGCCTTGCCTGGTGCCTGGCCTGGCCTCTGGGAGCTCACCCCTGGGAGGGAAGGTAGGCACGGGCGGCAGAGCCACATGGCAGCTACTCCACCTCTGTAGCTACTCCATTTCCACAGCCAACTGAGAAGAACCACTGAGTCTTATTTGATGATGCCTCTGTAGATGGTGCAACATCCGACCCCAAGAGCTGAGGGTGAGGTGGTGAGCACTGTTTCAGGAGGCGGGGAAGAGGGACCCTGAGAAACAAAAGGGTCCTCTGAGCCTCCATCCTCCACCCTCCCCCAAATAAGAGCCCCCGACCCATAGCCTGGGCAGGGCGTCTCCCCACACTGGCACAGCCCGGGCTTAGGTCCAGCTCCTCCTCTTCCTGGCTCCTGCGAACCTCTGTGTTCTCACTGCAAAATGGGGTGACACACCTGGTTTCAGACACCTATTATGGACATCAGGGTGTGGCCTTGGTCCTAGGCCCAGGAGAGTTAGTCCCCTTTTCAGCTCTTCTCCTGAATTCCCAGAAGAAACAGCAGGGGACAGGTCCACAATGCGCCAAACATCAGGGTTGGAAGGCCTGATTCCGGCCCTGGCTTGGTCACAGGCTGCTGTGTGACCTCAACCTGTCACCTGCCTTTCCTGGGCTTAACTGTCCCAGGGTCACCTGCTCAAAATGGGGCGGGGCGGGGCAGTGCGGTGAATGTGCAGCAGGGTCAAACATGTGGCAGTGCATTAATGCCCAGCGCTGCATGACCTGCAGCGTCCTGGGGCTTCCAGAGGAGGAAGCAGATCCAAGACATTCCCCCCCACCACCTGAAAGAAAAGCTCACATTGGACCACTGGGAATCATTACAGATGCACAACATGCAAAGCTTCCGTCTAGGGTCACGAGTGGGAGGCAGCACCCTTCCCAGTGTACACCTGGGGCTCAGGTCCCACCAGAACGTCCCAGGAGGCTCTGCGCCCCCACCTGGCAAGGGGGCAGTGTTCAGAACCAGGCCTGTAAGGGGCAGGGCCAGACCACCAGTGTGGGCAGCAGGGAACTGTGGAGGTCATGGTGGGGTCACAGAGGCCTATGCTCAGTGCCAGGAGGCACGCTATGGGTTGGGGGGAGAGGTGAATTCCTAGGTGCTCGGGTGCAGAGCCAGGTGACTACCTGTTCATCGGGGCAGCTTGGAGGGGGTAAGGTGGTTTCTAAGCCACCTTCACGGACATCCAACGGGTCTCAATCGGGCTGGACCTACCACCCGGGGCGCAGTGGGACAAACGGGCCGGAGTGACCTGCTTCAGCACTGCCACCACTCCCTGCCCACCGAGGACTGACTGAGGGGCCCCAGGGTGGGCTGCCACCGGGCCAGTGACCGCATTCACGGCAGGTGCCTGGTAACGGTGGATGGCGGGAATGGTGACAGCCCAGCTTTCACACTTGACCTAGTGAAGGAAGGTCAACTGCAATTAGGAAGGTCAGCCAATTACACAAACAGAAAGACCAAATGAAATCCAACCCATGGAGAGGATGAGAAGCTGGGAAGAGACAGAGGCAAACCTCGCCGGAGGCAAGTGTGCCAGTCTACGGAACACCCCTCTTCCCGGTCCCACCAGCATCACAGCCACTCCGAGAGAGGCAGGACTGGGTCCCAGAGGCTCACTCTGGGGCTTCTCAGCAGCTGGAACCTGCTGCCAATGTCCCTCTGCCCCCAACTGCCCCACTGTGCAAATGGCAAGTGGGCACCTGGCCGATGGAGCCACGGAGGAGACCCCTGGGCCAGGTGTGCTGGGAAAGCCCCTTTCCCACTGGGCCTCAGTCCCCACCTGCCCGGTGGGTGTGTGCAGAACAGCACTGCGCCTCTGCCCAGGTGCTGGAGGGAAGGGATAACTCAGCAGAAAGCAGAGCAGATAGGAGTGACTGAGTTCCTAGCTTTCGGGTTTCAAAATCCCATGTCCAAGGCCAAATGGAAAGAACTTTGGAGACAGGAATGAGTCATGCAGAGTTAATATTTCAACAATTTTTCTGCCATAAACCCATCTGAGAATGCCCAACACTGGGCCTGGCACAGAGCAGACTTTTGTGAATATCTGTTAGTGAGTGAAAGAACCAAGCAACAAACAAATACGCTTGAGGGAAGTATGGGGCAGGGCGGGGAGCCCCTCAGATCAGTGGAGGCCAGGAGAGGACTTGTGGGGAGGAGAGGCCAAGCTTCCCGGGCTCCTGCCCCTGGAATGATGCTCCAGGTACGGCAGGGACACCAAGGGGAAGGAAGACACATGTAGATGGCAGGGGTCTCTAAAAATGGGAGACTGAGCTCTGCCCTTTCACCCCAGGGCCTCAAAGCAGGGCTCCTCCCAGGTAGGGCCCAGGCCCCTTGCAGGTGGGGCTCTGGATGTCTTGGGAGGCCCCGTGGTCAGTGCGATGGGGGAGATAGTGAGTCCCTCCTGCCCCAAGGCGGCCGTTCAGATGGACAGAAGACAGTGAACTCTGGGAACCCTGGGTGCAGGGTAAGCCTCCCACACCCCTGAACTTAGATATAACTCAGAGAGAAGACAGACACTGGTCTGAGACCTGCCTGTGGTTTGCTGCCTAGCATCTGGGTGCTCAGAATAGGAAGGGGGTCAAGGAAAACGCTCTAGTCTCATTTCATTTCTCTCCCATTCGAGTCTGTGGATGTCAGGCTCAGACATGACGTAAGTAAAGAGACACCACTGTCTGTCCCCTCATGGGGACATGGAAAAAGGAGAAGGGAGGAAAGTTGCCACTGAAAGCTCTGCATTGGCCTGTGCAGCCCCCACCTGTGCACGGCCTCACCGACTCTCGGGGCGCCCGGGACACAGGTGCTATATCACCCTCTTTCACACGGAGGAAACAGAGGCTCCCATGGAGCTTGGGCTCAGGGCCCCAAGGAGTAAGGGCAGCATCTGGACCAAAAGCAGGGCTCGCTGACGCCAAAGCCCTTGCCCCTGTTCTTACATCACAGTCAACAAAACGCAGAGTGGTCCACAGATTTAGGGAACATTAGGCCGTGGGAAAGAAATGACTAGCATGAAAGAATTAAATGGTTCACTTCACCAGAAAGTAACAACACTGGCTACAACCACCACTACACCGTTTTGGTTTTTTTTTCAGATTCCCTATGAGTGTATTTCCCTGTGAGTGAGCGAATTTAAGACCTAAATTCTCCAGCTGTTCAGCTCAACACAGGTTAGAGAACTCTGGAAGGGTCTGTGGGAGGTGTCCCAGCCCTCACCGGTGCCCAGGATTCCCCAGGGTCTGCAGGGAGGCTGTGCCTTCTGCTGGGACAGACAGGCCCTCCCTCTGGCCTGTGTGGGAGCTTTCCGTCCCTTGGGCAACGCAGAAATACCCTGAGGTCGCCACACAAGAGAAAACCCATGTAAAATGAAAACTATATATAACTGGAAGATAAAGCGGGAAAGGGTCCTCAGGGGAAAGCAGGCTGCAAGGCGCTTCTCTGAGAACCATGAAGGCGGCAGAGGGGCGCTCTGGGGGGCGGGCCTGGCCACACGGCACTGCAGCTCAGAGGGACACCTGGAACCCATCAGGGTATGTCACGAATAATGTGAAATTAGAACATTTAGCTTTGGCTTCTAAAAGTAAGGAGGACAAAAAGAGAAGGATGCTATTGTGCTGAGCCACTCAACTATGACTTGGGCACCAATAATTTATAGAGAAGAAACCGCCGCTTTGCTCTGGTCCAGCCAGGGCCCTTGGTTGCCAGCGGAGGCTGACTGCCGAGAATGAGTCCACAGCTCCGTCTGGGGGGAAGCAAGTTGGGGACCTGAGTGGGGCTGGGGCCCAGGTCCCTGGGCCTTCTGCTGGCTCACGGCCCATGGCAGTGCCAGTTATATGCCCATCTTGCCCCTCGCCTTGCTGACCTCCCTGTTTCCACCCTGGCCATTGCCCCCAAATCATCTACCCTGTAGCTAAAGAGATTTCCTAAGTTACAAATCTGTCCTTGTCACTGCTCAGAACCCATTGATGGCTCCCTATTGCCCTCAGCATACAACCCCAGGCCCCCAGCCTGGTGCTCCTGGCCTCCCACTACCTGAATCTGTGGACCTTCCAGCTGTGGCTGGCTCCCCAAGTTCCCTTTTTCCTCTAGACTTCTCCGGCTCTCAGAACTTCCTGTACTTCGTGTGCTTTGCATAGGCTGTTCCCTCAGCCTGGAGTTCCCTCAGGTGTCAGGGCTCAGCTCCAATAGCGACTCCTCTGCAGGGGCTCTGGGCGTTGGGGCAGATTCGGGGCTAGACTCCTCTCCGGGTCTATTCTGGTCTTGAGGCAAAAGCAGGGTGGTTGGATCAGGCTGCACAGGGACCTGAGACTCACACAATGTCAGAAGTGGCTGGCTTTTAGAGACCCTCGTGTTATATAGGTGGGGACATTGAGGCAGCCCAGGAGGGCAGGGCTAATTAAGGTTTCTCCTATGCCCCCAACTTTGGCTCCCTTCATAGGGCAGGCTCTTTCTGCTCTTGCATCCGGCATACGGAGTGCTCCAGAGTCACCCAGGCCTGAATTCAAACCCCAGCTCCCTCCAACCCTGGGACTGGGACTGATGCTCGCTCCTGTGCTATGTGATGTGAACAAAGGAGTTCCCTCTGAACTCAGCCTCTGTGGCAATATATGGGGACAATATGGTGGCCTCCACAGGGGATCTGAAAATCAAAACAGATGTGGATGGTGACCAACCTTCAAAAACGTCCGGGGGTGAAGCCCGTGGTAATGACCGCCGTGTACCTGTGAAGGGAACCTGAGGCCCACCCCACTGGATGCACTGCAGGACACAGCTGACTCCTCACAGGGCAGTAGGACTGAGGAGCTCCACATGTGGTGGCCAGTGATGACTGAGGAGTCTCAGGAGACGGAGTGGCTGGTTTAATTAACTACTGGTGACAGATGAGCCGCCTCTTAGGGCAGAGGGCATATAGGCAAGTCTGAGCCACAAGTGTGGATGGGGAGGGCAAGGCTGCATTTTAGTTTTACTTCCCAGCAGCAGCCACCAGCACAGAGTGCCAGGAAGGAGCAACTGCTCCTTTAATGTCCATCTCTACAGCCTCAGCCAAATGTCTGGGGTCTCATCTCTGAACCAGCTGGATGGGGTGTGGGCTTCGGATCAGGCAGACCTGGGTTCCAGTCCCAGCTCTGCTGATTACTGGCTGTGTCCCTATGCATGTTACATAGCCTTTCTGGTCCAATGTTGTCTTCTGGAAAACAGAGCTAACGCTCCTTCCTTGTAGGTTTATTAGAAGGGCCAAATGAGTTAAGAGATGGCAGGGCCCACCACCTCTGGGGTTGGGACAGGGCTTCACCCAGGAATACAACATGCTGGTGATGCGTGTCATACTCATGCAGCTGACACCCCTGTGCCTCTGCTCCCCTCACTCTATACCTCGGGTGCCCTTCTCCCACTACATTACCTGGCAAAATCCTGCTCATCCTCCAAGTTTTAGCTCATATACCACCTCTTCCAGGGAGGCTTCCTTGATTTCCCTACTGTTAGAGCTAGGCTCCTCAGGGATCTCACAGCCCTATCCTTCCCTCATCACAGCCCATAGGACTTAGGATTCTAAGTGTCGGCATCTATGTCCTTTTCTCCCACCTGCTAGGGGTGTGAGTCAGACACAGGATGGTACAGGTCCTGTAGCCTGGCCTCTCACTCCAGGGCCCAGCAGTGAACTGGAGACTCTGTAGGGACTCAGGGCACATTTGCTGACGAGCAATCTGCTCAGTCAGGGTTAGCCACCTTGTCCCATTTCTCCCTTGGGTAGGAGAAAGGCTCTTCTAAAATCAAAGGTCTGAACTGGAAGAGGTGTTTAAGGAAGTCTGCCCACTCTACAGATGGGGAGACGGGGGCTGGGGAAGGAGAAGAGACTGGCACAAGGCTGCCCATTAAGTCACTGGGGACGCCAAGACAGGGAGCCAGGTCTCCAGACACCCCCACCCAGTGCTCCCTGACCTGTGACCTTGGGGGCTCACTCTCTTCCTCGAGTCCAGGGAAAGGGCAGTAGAGCCACCTCCTCTTATATCCTCACAAAAGTAGCTCTTGACTCCTGGGTCCTGAGCTTTTCAATTTTTCACCGCCCGTTACTGCCTCTACTGAACGGAAGATATTACTTATCTCTTTGTGGTCCTATTTCTCAGGCCTTGACCCAGGCAAAATCCCCCTAATACACCTGACCTCCTGGAACCTCACCAATAGCCACGGCCCTCTGGTGGGCCCCGCAGGCCCACTCAAGCCTGGAAGCACAGGGCCCTGCTTTAAAATGCATGTGTGCACTACAAGCATCGCAGTGGGTTTTCATCATCTTTGGAACGACTGCAGTTTCTGGAACACAGACTTGGTGAACCGGGCTCAGACCAGGTCTGACAAATTCTGTTTCCCTGCCTCTCCCTCCGTGCCGAGCCAAACCTGGGCTGCCAGGGGCTGCCAGGGCGGGACGACGATCGTTTCTCATTAGAACTATGCTTCATAAAGTCTACTTCTATTTTACTCAAGGAGCCAGAAGCAGCCTAAGAGGTCCAACTTGAGGCTCTCCTTGTGAGGGGGCAGTAGGAAGGACTTTTGTTTTCTTATAAATCTATGCTTATTGTGTTTTCCATGTTTACTGCAATAAACATATACAACTTCTACAAATATTTATATTTTCAAAGACTCAAGAACAGGCTCTTCCTGCTTTTCTGACTCCTCCCTGCTGGCCTGCCTCTCTCTGCTTCTTTGCATGGGGGAGGTTTCTGCTGAACATGGACTGACTCTGTGCCCTCCAGATGCCACACTCTAACTGGACCCTGGGCCTGCGCGCTTTACCCTCTCAACAACTCCACATTCTAAAGACAGCTCTTGCCCAGGGCCACCTCGGGGTCCTGGCCTACTAGGACCTGAGTGCAAGTCTGTCTGATTCCAATGTACTTCCTCTTTTATCCTAAACCTCCCTGGGCCTCAGTTTCTGCATCTGTAAAGAAGAGAGGACTAAAGATGATTCCATAGGTCCCTTCTGGCTCTGGCATGGCACACCTAGTGTGACTGGCTCCTTTCACTCAGCATAATGATTTCAGAATTCATCCATGTTGTAGCATGTATCCATACTTCATTCTTTTTTATGGCTGAGTAATATTCCATTGTATGGATATGACACATTTTATTTATCCACTCCTCAGTTTATAGGCATTTAGTTTGTTTTTACTTTTTGTCGATTATAAATAATGCTGCAATAAACATTCATGCACAAAATTTTGCATAGACATGTTTTCATTTGTTTTGAATATATACCTAGGAGCAGAATTGCTAAATCATATGATATGTCTATATTTAATTGTTTTCAGATCTGCCAGACTATTTTCCAAAGCACCTATACCATTTTACATTCCTATCATCAGTGTACGAGGGTTCAAATTTTCCCATGTCCTTGCCAACACTTACAACCCATCTTTGTGATTATACAACAGCTGTCCTAGTGGGCATGGGGTACTATTTCACTATGGTTCTGATTTGCATTTCCCTGATAGCTAATGATGTTGAACATCTTTTTATGTGCTTTTGGCCATGATTTTTCACTGGAGAAATGCCTAGTCAAGTCCTTTGCCCTTTTTAAAAATTGGGCTATTTTCCTTTTATTATTAAAATGTAAGAGTTCTTAACATTTTCTGGGTACAAGTCTGTTATCAGAAATGTGATTATAAAAGTAAATTCATTTTTGAGCTTAAAAATGACAACAGCTAAAACTTACTGAGAGCTTGCTACATGCTGGGCCCTGTGTCAAGTGCTTTACGTGTACTGAATGTTTTAATGCCCACGACAGCTCTGCAAGATAGTGATCCTTATTGCAGTAGTTGTTACTGTTTTCACCACCCCCACATTACAGACAACTACATGGAGCCACGGAGCAGTACCCTGCTCGGGTCACCCATCCAGGAGAGGGTGAAGTGGATGCCCTGGGAATGTGTTGCCTTCTGGGACTGATATGGGGCAGAGCAGCAAGAGACCCCACAAAGGGGAGCCAGGGCCCCCAGGTTGAGCCCATCCACACACGGTTTTCTGTCTCCTTTGCCACCCTCTGGGAATCTGGGCTCTATGTATTCAGGAAAGATTTGGCTCCCGTACAGCTATAGATGCTCAATTGGGTGAAAAGGGAATTTTCTCCCAGGAGATTCCGGACTCTGGCTCAGGAACTGGCCCACTGCCAATCATGGAGGATGAGGTTTTCAGCCGCCAGTCCCAGAGGGAGCCCCACCCATTAACACATTAGCAAGCGAGTATTCTTGACCTTTCTCTGCAGTCAGCCTGGGCCAGAAGGAGGCAGAAGGCCGTGCTGGGGGAATGCCAGGCCCAGAGGGGAGAAGGCCTTGCCACGAGGATTTGAGGGGTCGGTGTGACTGTACTAGAGCAAACGGGCTCACACAGAGCCAGCTTCAAATCACCATTTGACATCTCAGTTCCGGGCCACCATCCAGGCTGACGATCAGGGAAGCTTTGTGCAAGAAGATGTCTAATGAAATATTTTTGTTGTGAACAAGCAATAGCAGAAGTTCAGAACAACCTAAATAACCGAGAGTGGAGCACAGCTGAGTGCGCTGTGCCCCAGTCTGCGTGATGGACTACGATACTGCTCTGAAAAACGATGGTTCCAATGCCAGGAAGTTTCTTAGACATACCACTCAATTTATCAATGCTAAGTGTTTTCAGTAATTCTCTCGACAACCCCATTGGAACCTGAAGCACAGAGAAGTGAACGCCTCACCCAAGACGAGGATGGGCCAGGATTCAGACCCTTCTCACTCTAAAGTCCTGGCAATGACTTTGAAGTCACCCCTGGCTGAGCGCTTACTATGCACCGGAGACCATGCTCGGCCCTGTCACACGGGGCAGGAACTGGCCCAAAGAAAACTTTCCTCCCTGGTGGTTTAGAATTGTCTGCTCTTTTTGGTTTTGCAAAATGTCTAGTACGTGTCCCCTTTATACAAAGAAATTCAAAACACCCGCCACTCGGGGTGACAGTGAAGCCTGGGGACACTAGGAGGCAGCCCTTTGGGAACTTTGGGGTCCCCCTGCACTGGGCACCCCGTGAACAGGACAGAAGCCTCTCTCGGATGGTAGGAGACACCCAGGCCAAGGAGGAGGAGTCCCTTCCCTGAGGCCCATGCCTCAGGCTGCTTCTTCCTCCTGCTCCAGCATTCTCATCTGTCAAATGGGGTAATGGTCCCTGCCCTCTGGCCTCCCCCAGTGCTGGGAGAATGCCCGGTCAAAGGGTCACTCTACTACAGGCAGCTCAGAGCCTGGGGGACCGATGAAGCCTCAGAGGCCGCCTTTTCCAGGGGCCCTATGATACTTCACGGAGCCCCACAGGCGAGACTGCCCGCACCTCGGCCTCTTCCATCTGTGAGCTCTGCAGCCTGGCCTGTCCCCGCTCTTCCTCCCTTGGCCCACAGAATCAGGTCCCGCTCCCTGGCCCGACACCCAGTCACTCGTCATGGCCCAAGCCCACTTTCTTCTGATCACCCTCACCCTGCCCTCCGCCCTCTGCATCTCGGCTTTCCCAGGGTCTCCTGCCTCCTAGCTCCTCTGCCTGGAATGTCCTTCAACGCCAGTCCTCTCTTCACCCCTCCAGGCCCGGCTTACTCTCATTCCTCCCCGGAACATTCCCGGATGGCCCCCTGACTCGAGGAGAATGTGGTGGGGGCTACAGGCTCTGGGGTTCAAATCATAGCGGGGGTCGCCCCAAAGACTCATCTCTCCCGGCCAGCGTGAGCTCTGCTCTAGCACGCCTACACCCAGCACACACATCTACATCCAACATCCCACCCACACCTAAACACATACACACAAACCCAATGCCAACACACATTCCTATGCCCAATACCCATGCACACACAGAAAAGATTCTCCAAAATACTCCTCCAAACACATGTGTGCCTTCACCACACACACACACCCCCCACTGGGTGTTGGTTGGTTATACACATAACCAACACCCAGTGCAACACCGTACACCCAACACACACACTGTACATACAACACACACCCAAACACCTGACCACACTCTCCAACTACCCTCCCCCTCAGTGGGCACATATCACGTGTGCCCCAACTCCAATTTCAACACATACACACACACACGCACATGCACACACACTCAACCAATCACATGCACACATGCATATTGAAAAGCTGTCTGAGAGTGTCTCATCGGAGTGTATACTGGGTGTGGGGGTGTTCACTGGGTGTTGAATGTGTGTCTGGGCATGGGGTAGGGTGTCTGGGTGTGGTTTAGGCATCAACGTGTATAGTGATCCATAGGATATTCAATTCTACACGTCCATTTCCACCATATACCCCCAACCACATCCCTGATACACACGTGCCAACTCCCCATCTCACTCCGAACCCCACTCATGCCCTGCCGCCAGGCCCAGACATGCACCCTGCAACTGCACACATTCCGATCACGCTGCAAACAGCTCCATACACACCCTCACGGAGCTAACCACACAAACACACATACCCATTCTTTCCCAACCCCCAATGCTTAACACGCATGCAGGCATCGTCAGCTACACACACACACACACACACACACACACACTGCACATACTCACTGCGCCCCTCTTGTGCCCAAAGATGAATCCCCCCTGAACACTCCTCTCCTGGCTGCCCAGGCCCCACCACAGACCCCAGCTTTAAGGTTCATGGATGGAGAGTATGTCCCCATGGGAGTGAGATGGGGCAGATCCCCGTGATTCCGAGCACAAGCCCTGTGCAAGGGCTGCCTCTGCACGAGGGACCCAGGTGGCAGGCGGCCGGGGAGCCCCCACCGGGCCTTCCTTCTCGGGTCCCCTGGCCACATTCCTGCCTGCTCCGGGGGTTTATTCTTCCCTTGTTCATTGGTGATTAAAATACTTTTAAGCCAACCACAAAGATTGTTGTCTTTCTTTCTTTCTTCCTTTTTTTTAATAAAAACCAACAGATGCATTTGGGGACCCTCTGATTTTCCTCCAGGGTGATTTACATGACCACAACCAGTTCTTGGAGAAGAAAAGCAAACATTCCCGTGGCCTAATGGGAACAATTCCCCCAACACCACCCGTCCGTCCTCTCAGCCCCTGGGCTCGTTCCCAGGCGGCCGGCTCCGGCTCCACAGGCCCCCTCCATCCTGCCTGGAGGCCGAGGGCAGGAGGAGGACCTGGCTGGGCCGTGGCTGCAGCCTCACGTGAGACTATGTCTAGGAGAGTGTTTCTATTTTTATTTTTATCATCAACCCCAGAGGAGGGAGTAGGCTAGGCAGAGACAAACTACCATAACATGGAAAAGGAGACTCCCATTTAATCAGCCATTTGAAACACTTAATAGCCCTGGCGGGTAGGTGCTAGCATTATCTCCATTTTACATACAAAGAAACTGAGCTTAGAGGGAATCAGCAACTTGTTCAAGTCTTCAACCTGTGGCAAGTCCCAACCAAGTCAGCAGCAGAGCTGGTTTTTGAGCCGATTCCACAGCCTGAGCAGGAAGACTACCCACCTTCTCTGCTTTTCTTCTCTGTTTTCTTCACCCCACCCAGCAGGTCCACGCTGGCCTACCTGGCACATACAGCCACTCCCACCCAGGGGAGCCTTGGAGAACACAGGTTGTGCTTCGGATCTAGGCACATCAGTAAAGCACAACTGGGTCTGGGGGGACTAGCGGGGTTCCCCTCCCACAGGAGAGGAATCCGGTCCACGGCCCCAGCCAGGGATCACTCCCCTTGGCTTACACACCTGCCGAGATGGTGCCCCTGTGTGAGGCAGCCTTTCCTACCCATCCACCACCTCTCCCTCCAGCTGCGACCTAACCACCCACACACTCACCCGTCCATCATCCATCCAGTGTGGAGTGCCTACAGGATGCCGGGCACCAGCTGCCAGGGACATTGTGTCGGATAAGACACATCCGGCCTCTGCCCTTGTGCAGCTCACGTGCTGGGTAGCACAGATACCAACCAGGTGAGCAGACAAATAAGATAGTGTCTGGCTGTGTGAGCCCCAGGGGGAGAAGCACTCGGCCCTGCGATGTGGCCGAGGAAAGCTCGCTTCAGGAGTGGCGTTGGAGCCGAGATCTCAAGGGTGACAGCTTTCTTTTGTCAGATGAGGAAACTGAGGCACAGGGAGGTGGAACAATCACATGGTAAATAGGACTTGAACTCAAGCCCTTTCTTTGGGGTGTCCAGAGGACCCCACCAACCCCTGTGGGGTAATGTTTGGGTAACTGAAGTCCGGGCAGGTACTAGGGGCCAGGCTATTTACACAGCTTGGAAAAGCAGGGGACCAAAGCTCAGACGGGGCAGCTAACCTGCCCCGGGTCACACAGCAGAACTGCAGAGGAGCCAAGTCTCTGCTCAAGTCTGACACCACATGACCAATCAAGTGGTTCATTAGTTCAGGAAAGTTCCCTCTTCTGATGCCAATTTGCTCTCAGGTTTGAGCCTGTTGGTGACGAGGACACTGGGTGAAAGGTGTGGGGATGGGTCACATCAGGGAAGCAGTGACATACATAAGCCCCACCAATAGTGACCTGTCACCAAGCCCCAGGAGCCTAGCTGTGAGAAGCTGGGGATGCTTTCCTGAGAGCCACTGCCTCAGGGTAGGGGGCTCAGGAAGGCTCCCCCCGACAACCCTGCTGAAGCCACCACTGAAGGACACTGTGCCATTCTCCCAGCCTCCATAAGGGCCTGTGAGGCTTGAAGGGGACATTCTCTGGGGTGCAGAATGGAAAATAGGACAGGGGACCTGGGGATCGGAGAAGGACTGGCAGCTCCCAGGCCCTTGAAGCTGTCTCTCTGGGCAGACTTGAATGCTGCCCGCTGGTGGCTTCTCTAGGCTCAGCAATCCACAGGGCTGGCATGTTCCAGAAAGCTGCACAGGGACCCTTAGGTCCAAACACTGGCCGTCCCTTCTTCCCCCTCAGGTGACTAGGTCCCTCCCTCCCCTGCAGAGCAGTGTGTTGCGATAAGATGGCCTCCTGGGCCACTCTGACTCTGCAAACCCCCTCCTTCAGAGCCTGGCTGTGGCCCTGAAGAAAGGGACAGGGCACGGCCACCCTGACCACAGCACAGAGCAGGGACTGACGGGAACCAGCGGAGGCTGTGCGGGTGCACTGTGCACACAGGCGTATTGTGGGCGTGTGTGTGCACGCGAGCTGTGGGACTGTGGCTATGTGGCTGTGCTGTGGGAGACACCAAGAAAGAAAAGCCCTCGACCTGCTGGGCTGCTCACACTCAACTCCTGAGCCAGGACCACTGGGAAGCAGCACTCACTCCACACGGCGGGGGGAGGGCGCTAAGCTGCAGGCCCTGTTCAGGCGATCCTGTGAGCCAGGACTGGGGCCAGAACCAAGGGAATCTGCTCAGCCACACTCATGCCTTGTTCGCTGGACACCCTGGATACTCCATACATTCTGCCAGCAAGTCCCCAGAACAGCCCCAGTGGTGACGTTATCATCAGGACCCCCATTTTCCAGATGAAGAAGCACAGAGCATTATGTAACTGCCACGTCGCTCAGCTACAAGGCAGCAGTAGCAGTGGGATCTAACTCAAGCAGCCTGGCTCCAGAGACAGGACGAGGAGGCCAGGTCACTGGCACTTGATGACCAACCAGATGTAAGCAAGCAAGGATGAGTGCACAAAGCCTCGTAGGGTTCTGGAGGAATGGGGTGGGGTGGCAGCTGGTACCCAGATGCAGAGCAACCACACCCTGTGGCTGGGGCTGGCTGGGGAAGGATGGCCCGCTGGCCCCTCAGGTGCGCCTTGAAACAGACACAGAGCAGATCACATGGGTCGAGCAGCTACCATGAAATATCTTGTCACTCTAATTTCATTTCTTAATACCTCCCCTAACTCACTTCCTGTAGGATCAGACAGACTAGGTAAATATATATATATTTTTAAATGAAGCACGTTATAGAACCTAAATGGTTTTTATCAAGTTATTTCCAGTCTGTTGCAAAATTTCTGATTTCTAAATAATCCCTTATCTGTTCCATATGCCGCTCTGAAGTCTGTTAACAGAACAGCAGAAAACACATAAATAATCTTCCCTTTTGCATGAGCTTATGGTTGACTCCAGTTACTGCCAATCAAAGATCCTTAGAAGAGCCTCAAATCAAAGCAGGATGGAGACAAAAGTGAGATGGGGACGGGGGCTCTGGAGGATGAGGGCCGGGGCCGGGGCCAGTGGGGGCAGGCCCTGTGTGGGTACCGCCTGTCAGGCTAGAAGGGCGCCCTGTCGAAGGCGCATGACATGTGACCGATGTGACTGGTGGGAGTCAGGGTGCAGGGAGTGTACAGCATGTGGAGGGTGGTGAGCCAAAGGGCCCAATGTAGGGAGGGCAGCTCAGTGACCGCTGGAGGCAGGCCCAGGGTCATGCAGAGTGCCATTCCCTGGGGTTCAGCCTCCTTCTGCCACTTACTATCGGTGATGTTTCTAAGAAAGCCGCTGATGGTAGCCCCTCTTTGTGGATCTCCAAATGGTGACGTGGTTCCTCTGTGTGCAGCTAGGCTGTGTGCTCCGGCCCAGCAGGCCTTTCTAGTCTCCATCCTGCTGCTCTCCACCCGGGCCACCTACTCTGGCCCAGCAGACTCCTTGTCATTCCCAGAACAAGACACTCCTTCCCTCACACGGTCCCCACCTCTCTTCCTAACGAACTCCTGCTCCTTGGGCCAAACCACATGTCAGCTTCCCTTGCTTTAGTGTATGGCTTCGCCACCAGACTTGGGGCAAAGTCAAGAAGGGCGTCCTATCCATGAAGTCGTGCCCAGCACCAGCCCAGAGCCTGGCCCAGAGGCGCTCTCGGGAAAGGCTGAGTGAGCGAGAAAATGAACAGCCACCTCCCCCTGGGGTGAACCATTGTTACCATGGTCCATTCAGGACCCTGATTGTGCAACACACCCTCCGTGTATATTTCTTTACTTTTCTGTCCTGGGTCAGGAATCCCCTCGCGGCACCCAGACTGTTCCCCACCTCAGTGACAGGAGCTCACTCTCTGCTTGCAGGACAGATTTTCCGCTGGTGGACAGTTCTGATCTTCAGAAACCTGTCTATACGCTGACTTGTCATCAGCTTCCCAGCAACGCCCACCAATTAACCCTCCCCCTCACCCCCTGAGGGCAGAAGCTACAGTGAGGACAGGAGGGGCCATAAAAAAGACTGGAGACAGGATCTGGGTTTGTCTGGTTGGCCTCTGCACATGAGTGTAACTGGTTTACCATGACTTCAGCAAATTTCGGGGAGTTCAGCACTGTGCTAGGCACAGGGGCAGTTGTGCACACAGACGGTGTGTTAAGAAGGCCTCAGACACAAAGCTTGTTCAGTAGGAGCACCCACCCAGCCCACCCAGCACCCACTCCAGGCCCTGCTGCCCAAAGGCCGTAGGCAATATACTACATTCTACTGCCCACCTGTTCCTGGATTTTTGTGCCTTTCAGAAACTCTAACACACATGACGTTATTGAGTACCTACTATGTGCCAGGACTTGTGATAGGTATCTGTAGCCATTCTCCAGTCACGTTCTGCTATGCTAGTCAAGTGTCCACTACTCTTCCCCACAAAGCAGTGTCCACTACTCTTCCCCAGTCACGTTCTGCTATGCTAGTCAAGTCATCGATGAAGAAATTTAGGCTCAGAGAGGCTCCATGGGTATCCAACCTTTTGGTGTCTCTGGGCCACGCTGGAAGAAGAAGAGTTGTCTTGAGCCACACATTAAATATATTGCAACACATAATCACAAAAAAACCTCATAATGTTTTAAGTAAATTTACAATTTTGTGTTGTTGTGCATTCACAGCCATCCTGGGCAGGCTGCAGGTGGACGCCCCTGGAAACCATTTGCCCAAGGTCCCACAGCGAGTGGTAGAGAGCCAGGATTGAAACCAGGTCTCCCTTTCCAGCAATTTCCTAGGGTCACTTTAATGAAGAGCTGGGCCACAGGGGCTCCAGGCCTTGCAGGTAAGCTGAGCATCAGGGCAGTTAAGAATATACTGCATTTATAAACGGTGAACAACTTTACAAGCCTCCAGCTATAATTTCATCATAGCCCAGGCCCTGGAAAGTCTGCATAATCCTGGAAGGCGCTGGTTTCAGCTAAAAGACGGCTGTGAACGCTAATTGGATCCTCGGTTACACTGTAAATCAGACCAAAGTGTGGGCACCTAAATGCAATCTTTTTTCAAACAGGCACTGTATGTCTTTACATTACTGTTGGCCAACCAGGGCCTTAAATAGTTTCTGTGTGACCGAGTTCATAAATCTGCCCTCGCTCCATGGCTGGCAAAAGCTGCTGGAGAGGAGACCGTGCTCCCAAGGTAAACAGTGGGTTGGCAGCTGCCTCCCAGCCAGCCAACAACTAGAGCGACGGTCCGAGGGTAGGGGCCTGGCCCACCCTGGGGAAGCCTAAGAAAGTGCTGGGCTTGGGAGAGACTGAAGAGAGATGGTGCACCCAGCAATCCGTGGAGTTGTCACCCTAAGGTGCGGAGCCAAAGGAGCTCAGGCCCTGGGGAGCCAGAGAGTTCCACTGGGTGGATGGAACATGCTGGCAAACAGAGCAAGGCCGGAGGCTGGCCAGGGACACTGGGAGGAACTCACCCCCATGGTGAACTTACAGTGTGCAAATCTCTCCACACTCTGGGAGGCCGGCTTTGCTCACCCTATTTTAGAAACAGAGAGACTGAGGCTCACAGAGGTTATCCATTTGTCCACAGAGACAGCAAGTGGAAAAGCCACAGTGTGGATCCAGGGCTGCCTAGTTCCAAAGGCTTTCTCCACATCACACATGTAGAGAGGATGGGTTACAGATATTTTATTTGCCTAACCGATCAATCTGCGCACCAGGAATGATGAGAACAGGCCTGGTTATGAGGGCAACACAACAGAGTGTTTGAAGGTGGGATGAAGCCAGAACGCAATGCTGGGGAAGGACTGAGCTTCCCAGATGAACGAGCAGAGGCTAACGGAGATGCTGATGGTGCAGATCCTGCATGATGCAGAGAATAAGACCCGTGTTTAGTCCTGTATTCATCATCTATGGAACACCAAGGATGGCATGCCGGCCCTTACCAGGGACAGAGCTGAGAAGAGTCAAGCACCTGCCTTCAGGGAGCTAAGTGTTGAACAGAAAATGGGCACCAAGATTGCACTGCACAGAGCTGAGACACAGAAGGAACCTGGCGACCTCCGAGAATGTAACCTACTAAGGAAACGACCAGGGCCGGCCTCCGTGGTGACTTGCGATGTGCAGAAACACACTCCCACACCCACAGCTCCATCCTCTGCTCCTGAGAAACGAGCAGACTGAGGTTCCTGCAGCCAGCACCACAGACCACGAGCTGAGTGGCTCAAGATCACCCAGCAAGAACCTGCCAGAGTCACAACCCTACCCCTTCTCCTGAGCACCAGTCCAGCCCTCCCCACACCGATCCTCAACCAACGGCCAGGCCCCCCACTCCACTCCCTTAGGCCCCGGTACACCCACAGCTATTCTCGTTTCCACCTCCTCCAACAACAACATAGCGATAATGATCGCCATAACTGTGATGCAAGATGAACCTTTACCACTTAAAACCTCCATTTCCTAATTTGTAAAATGGAGGTCTGATAGAAGCAGATGTGGTGGAGGACTAAAGCATATATTGCATGTACAGAACTCAGCACTATGAAATATCCACAACATATGGCAATTATTCTTAAAATAACACTCTTGTGATGCTTTGCCATATATAATTTCCTAGGATTCTTATGACAACTTGTGGGGTAGTTGCTATTACTCTTCTTATTATTGAAGACTATTTTATAGATAAGGAGATTGAGGTTTTGTTTCTGGGCTCTTCTGCTGCAAAATGACCAGATTATGCATAAAACACAGTTTCTGTTGAGTTGCTTGTGTCCTAAAAGGTAAGCTAAATCTCAGTCAGAGGCTAGGAGAGGAACGAAAGGAGGAAGCCATGAGCTAAAACTAGACTGGTGAGGCGGTAGAGGGGTTGCCCTGGAGCTGGTGTCAACACCAGGGCTGTACCAAGGCGTGGGTGGGGGCTGGCCTTGCATCTCCTAGAATGAGCTTGGGGACCTGGCCAGGGTTTGGGGTGAGCTGGTGCTGAGTGTCCCTGGCTTCTGGCAAAAGCCAACGCTAGTCCTCTAGGGAGAAGAGCCTGTTCAACTCAGGCCTCCCACATGCCTGGAGACAAGGATCAAACACATCTCCTCACACTCGAAATCACCCAGCACATAAGGAGGCAAGCAGAGGGGGACCCTGAAGAACAAAATAACAAAACACAAAATTAGATGCTCCTTTAAAGGAATTCTAGTTTTAAAACTATCAGACTTAGAATATAAACTAACATGGGGGAAATGTTGAAAGAAATGAGTGAATCACAAAACATGAACAAGCAATAAGAGACTATCAAAAACAACCAATGAAATTTGAAAAGAATCAAATATGTTTCAAAAATTAAAAATATAATTGTTGCAATGATTTTTAAAAAAGCAAAATGGGTGAAACAGCAGTTTAGACACAGCTGAACTGGAAGAGCTAAAAAAAAATTACGCAGAATTAAGACCAGAGAGACAAGCAACCAGAAAATAAGAGATAAGGAGTCCAGAATAAGAAGGTATACTATACCTTTAATCAAAGCCTCAAAAGCAACAAAGGAAGAATGGAAAAGAAGTAATATTTGAAAAGATAATGGCTGATAATTTTCCAGGGCTACCGGGAGGAAGAGGAAAAAAATAAAAATAAATTCACACTTACAGAGCAGTGAAAATTCAGAACACCAAAGCAGAAGAATAAAAGAAATACAGAGAAAACAGATAACCCACAAAGAATGACAATGATATCAACAGGTTTCTCTACAACAAAATGGAAGCCAGAGACAATGGAATAATATTTTCAAAGTACTGACAAAAAATAACTGTCAACCTAGAGCTGGGTATTTTAAAAACTATCTTTCAAAATAAGGATGAAAGAAAAGATGTTTTCAGATACAGAAACAGAGAGAGGAGGAGAGAGAGACTCAAGAAACTTCAAAAGTATCAACTTCAGAAAGAAGAAAAATTCCAGAAGGAAAGTGTAAAATGCAAGAAATAATGATGGCCAAATATAGTTGTAAATATGTAGGAAGAGATAAACAAACATTTTCTTATTAAATGATAAAGCTCTCTAATTCATGGTTGAAACAAGGACAGGACTTAGAACACGGCACAACAGTAGGATATGACTCTAGAGGGAGGAATTAGAGATGGTGTTCTCAGGCTCTTGTATTGCTGGGGAAGGGGCTGGGGTGGTGACCTCAGGCTACTTTCGGTTAGCAATGCATGATAAAATCCTAACGAATGTACCACGCTGGTGGGAAATATTGATAACGGTGCTGGCTGTGTGTAGGGGCAGCGCATGTATGAAAACCTCTAAACCTTCTTCCCAATTTTGCTTTGAACTTAAAGCACTCTGAAAAACAAAGTCTCTAAAAAGAAAAGAAAATCAAGGGTAATTATTAAAAGAAATGAAGTAGAGTGCACAATTTCCAAACCAGCAGAAGGGGAAGAGTAATAAGGTGAGGGAAAAAACTTTGCCCTTAATAGATCATAAGAGCAAAACAAAACAATGGCAATACTAAGCAAAAATAAACAAATAAAAAAGGAAGCATAGAAAAAGCAAAAGTAGAAAGCAAAGTGCAAGCTATCAGAAACACATCCAAACACACTGTAATCACAGTAATTGAAAAGGCACTAAACTCTAATTAAAAGAGAGCTTGTCAGACTGAACTACAGCAACAAGACAAACCACACCTCCCACTATTTGCTAGTTATACTAAAATACACCTAAAACATAAGGACATGAAAATGTTGTAAGTTAAAGAATAGAATAAGATATGCCATGCAAATGCCATCCTAAACCAAGCTGGCATGACCATGTTAATATTGGATAAGGTAGAATTTAAACAAAAAGTGATCAGGCATGGAGTTATCTAATGATAAAAGTTTAAAACTTCTAGGAACCTAATGATGCTGCAAATATATACAGAAATACAAAGCCTTCCATCTTGGTGGGAGATTTCAACAACTTTCTCTCAATTATTCATAGGTCAAATGAAGAAGAAATTAGTAAAGCTAAAAAAATTTTGAATAATACAAAACTTGTGATCTGTTGAATAAAATTAAATGTATACATTCTTCTCAACCACATAGGCAACATTTACCAAATGCTTTAAATAGTCATAAAGACTAATATTATATAAATAAATATTTTCCAAGTACAGTGAAATTAAATTAGAAATAAGTAACAAAAAGGGAAAAATACTTCCCTATGTTTATAAATTAAAGAATCACTGAGTCAATCAAAGCATCATAATGGATATTTAAAATACTTACTCAGAACTGAATAATAACGTCAACAGCACATATAAAAAATTCCAAGATGCGGTAAAAGTATCATTGAAAGAGAAATTTATTTTGCAAATGATTATACCAGAAAAGAAAAAGTCTAAAACTTAATATTTATCTAGGTGATATATTAAGAAATCTCAGAATTTAGAAAAGGGACAGAAAAATAAAATTAAAAAATATAAAATGAAGAGAATAATAAATATAAAAGCAGAAGTTAATGCAGCACAAAACAAAGATACAGTAGAGAGAAACAACAAAGCCAGGAACTAGTTCTGGGAAAGACAGACAGACCTTCTGGTGAAATGAGTTTTACAAAAATTGAGAAAAGGCACAAAACAAGTATAATATTAGGAACAAAAAGGAAGACATAACTACAGATCCAGCAAAGATTTAAAAATTTAAAAAACACCATAACTAATTTTATGCCAACACATTTGAAAACACACAGAATGGAGACATTCCTAGGGTAAGGGGATCAGACTTCAGAAGAAGTGAAAAGTCTTAATAGTTCTATGGCAATTAAGGTAATTGGAACAGTAGTTTAAACTTTTTTTCACAAAGAAGGTAACACCAGACTCAGTTTTAAAGAACATATCATTCCAATGTTATACAAACTCTTCAAGGAACAGAAAAAAGAGGAATACTCCCTGACTCAATCTATGAGGCCAATAGAATCCTGACACCACAAACAAATGAGCAAAGTATGTTAAAGTAGAACTATAGGCAGATATCACTCATGAATAAAGATGTAAAAATCCTGAATTCAGTGATATAAACCAAGTTGGGTAGATTTTGAGAACATCAGAATAACTAACATCAGGGAAGTCTATAAATTTAACTCACCATATTTACGAACTGAAGTAAACTATATATATTATAACCTCAATAGGTTCGGAAAGACCATTTGATACAATTCATGGCTCATATATTCTAAAATGCTTAGAAAACCAGGAATAAAAAGGAATGACTTGAGCAAAATAACAGTATCTCCTTTCACCACTCCTTTTCAACACTGAACTGGAAGTCCTAGCTAATGCAGTAAGACAAGAAAAGGAAATAAAAAGAATGCAGATTAAAAAGGAAGAAATAAGAGTGTTTTCCCCCCACAGGTGACATGATTGTCTATGTAGAAAATCCTAGAGAACTGACACAAACATTACTGGGACTAATAGGCAATTACCATGGTTAGTATATGGAAGTCGGTTACTTTCCTCTATGTCAGCCAAAAAAAAAAAAAAAAAAAAAAAAGAAATGGAATTGAAAACACAATACCATTTTCATTAGCACTCCCTTCATATGAAATACTTAGGTAGAAACCTAACAAAATATGCTCAAGACATATATGAGGAAAACTATAAAACTATAATGAAAGGAATTTAAAAAGAACTTAAAAATGGAGAGATATTTAATATTTATGGATGGAAAAGCTAAGTATTGCTATGAAGCCAGTTATTCCCAGCTTAATCTATACATTCAACACAACCCCAATCCAATGCCAGGAAGGAAGTTATTTTGTGATATTGATACACAGAATAACCAACACAATACTGAAGCAGAGGAACCAAGTTGGAGGACTGATACTTACTATAAAGATACAGTAATTAAGTCAGTGTGGTGTTGGCAAAACAATAGACAAATAGATCAATGGAACAGAATAGAAAGCCCAGAAGTAGACCCCCATAAATACAATCTACTGGTTATTGACAAAGAAGAAAAGTTAATGCAATAGCAAAAAGTCTTCAAAAACTGGACATCCACATGCAAAAAACAAATCTATGTACAGACCTTACACTCTTCACAAAAGTTAACTCTAATAGATTATACACCTAAATACAAAATGCAAAACTATAGAACTCCTAGGGTATAACAGAGGAGAAAATTTTGGTTACTTTGGATTGTCAATGATTCTTTAGATACAACACCAAAGCATGATCCACAAAATAAATAACTGATAAACTGAACTTAAAATTTAAAACACTCCTGCTCTGCAAAAGACACTGTCAGGAGAATGGGAAGACAAGCCACAGACTGATAGAAAATATTTGCAAAAGACATATCTAACAAAGGACTATTATCCAAAATATACAAAGAGCTCTTAAACTCAACAATAAGAAAATGATCAACCTGATGTAAAAATGGACCAAGGATCTGAACAGATACCTCATCAAATGGTAAATAAACATATGGAAAGATGTGTCACATCATGTCATTAGGGAATTGCAGACTAAGGTGATGACGACATAGCACCACATATCCATTAAGATGGCTAAAATCCAAAACCCCAATCACCAAAGGCTGGAGAGGATGTGGAGCAACAGGGACTGTCATTTATCGCTGATGGGAATGGAAAATGGTACAGTCACTATAAAAGACAGCTTGGTTAATTTCTTACAAAATGAAACATCCTCTTACCATTTGATCCAAAAATTGTGCTTCTCAGTACTTACCCAAGTGAGTTGAAAACTTACGTGCACACAAAACCTGCACATAGACGCTTACAGAAACTTTACTCATAACTGCCCAAACTTGAAAGCAACCAAGATGTCTTTTAATAGATAATGATTACGTAAAACTTACCCTGGTACATCTAGACAATGGAATATTATTCAGCTTTAAAAAGAAATGAGCCTCCAAACCATGAAAAGATGTGGAGAAACTTTACATGCATATTACTAAGTGGAGAAGCCAATATGAAAAGGCTACTCATTGTGTGGTTCCAACTGTATGACATTCCGGAAAAGGGAAAACTACGGAGATCAGCGGCTGCCTGGGGTTGGGGGCGTGGATGAACAGGCAGAGCACAGAGAATTTTTAGGGCAGTAAAACTGTCCTGTCTGGTACTATAATGGTGGATATGTGTCATTACACATTTGTTAAGCTCATAGATATACAGCACCAAGAGTGACCCCTAATGCAAACTGTGGGCTTCGAACAAGAATGATGTCCGTGCAGGCTCACCTACTGCAGCAGAGGTGCTGCTCCAGCACAAGCTGCTGGTAGGGGAGGCTGTGTGTCTAGGGGCAGGGGGTATATGGGAACTCTTTGTACTTTCTACTCAGCTTTTCTGAGAACTCAAAACTGCTCTAAAAATAAAATCTTTTTTTTAAAGGAATGCCTTTCAACTGATAGAGGGCATCTATAGAAATCCCACAGGAAATGTTTTATTTAATGGTAAAATGTTAGAAGCATTTAAAATCAGCAGCAAGACAAGGATGTCTATTATCACTGCTTCTTTTCAAAGAGAAAAAAGAAAAAGTATAAGGGTTGTAAAGAAAGAAATAAAATCATCATTATTCATATACATGAGAGTTTGTATAGGAATCCCAAAGGAGTCTAGAAATGTAAGAGAATTTGTCAAGATGGCTGGTTCTAAGACAAACGTACAAAAAGCAATTGTATTTCTATTCACCAGGAACAAACAAAAAAGTAATTTAAAAAAAGATACTCTTCAGCAGCAAAAACAAAATAAACCTATGAATAAGTATTTAAAAGAAATGTATGCAACACATGCATGAAGAAACATAAAATCTTGCAGAAAATCACTAACAAGGACCATGCTTACAGATGGGAAGAACTAATATCATAAAGAGGCCCATTTCCCCTGATCTATAGTAAGTGGAATCTAACCAAAATCTCAAGACATGTTATGGAAATTTTAAAGTTGACTCTAAGATATATACAAAAAAGTCAAGTCCCAAGAATAGCCAAGGAATACCTAAAAAAGATTGGAGTGGGAGTAGGGAAACGGCCTTTCCTATTAGATATGAGCAAAAACTTCTTTTAAAACTATGGGAATGAAGATAATGTGACACTGACACAGAGGCAGGAAAACTGGCTGATGAAGCAGGAGCACCTAGAAGCAGACTCACAAATGCAGAAAAGTGACATAGGAGAGGGTGGCGTTGCAGACCACTGGAGACAGGCTGGGCAAGTAGCTGAATGGTAATCCAGATGGAAGAAATTAAATTGGGGCCCTACCTCACACCATACACTCTAATTCTGATGGATTAAAACCTCAAATGACAGTAAAACTTTAAAAACCTTAAAATAGATCATCCCATTATGATACAAGAGGATTCCTCTTCAAATTAGAGGAGGATTTCTTACAACAGACACAAAAGATATAAACAGGTAGAGAATAAGTTGATAAATTCAACTCATTAAAATTCAGAACTTCTAAATGTGAAGAAAAGAGAACCCTCATGCACTGTTGGTGGGAATGCAGCCCCTATGGAAAACAGTATGGAGGGTCCTCAGAAAATTAGAAGCAGAACTGCCTTATGACCCAGAGATTCCACTTCTAAGAATATTATCTGAAGAAACCCAAAACCGATTCAAAAGAATATATGCACTCATGTTCATTGCAGTGTTATTTACAATAGCCAAAATTTGGAAGCAGCTCAGGTGTCCATCATTAGATGAGTGGATTAAAAAGCTGTGGTACATTTACACAGTGGAATACTACTTGGCTGTAAAAAAGGAAGCGGATCTTACCATTTGCAACAGCATGGATGGGCCTAGAGGGTATTATGCTAAGTGAAATAAGTCACAGAAAGACAAATGCCATGTGATTTCACTTAAATGTGGAATCTAAAGAACAAAATAAACAAAAAAAATGAAACAGATACAGAGAACAGACTGATAGTTGCCAGAGGTGGGAGGGGGTTGGAGGTCCAGGTTAAAAAGGTGAAGGACTAAGAGGTATGAATCGGTAGAAACTAATAGCCACAGGGATGGAAAGGACAGCATGGGGAATACGGTCAGTAATATCATGATGACTGTGTATGGTGTCTGGTGGGTACTGGAAATGTCAGGGGACTATTTTGTAAAGTATGTGATTGTCTAACCACAAGGCTGCACACCTGAAACTAATACAAAATAATATTAAATGTAAAAAAATAAGATATATTTCAGAAAAGCATTATAAAGAAAGAAAATATAAGCCACAAACTGGCAGAAAATATCAAGAATCCCCATAAATCAATAAGAAAAAGACAAACAACTGATAGAAAAATTGGCAAAGGACATCAAAGGCATTTCACCGAAGAGGAAAAAGGAATGGCCTACAAAGTAGGAAAAGGTGTTCAGTCTTATTAGTAATCAGCTGAGTGAAAATTAAGACCACGGCCAGATACCATTTCACGCCCCCCAGACTGACAAAGCTGCGTAACTTTTTTGGAGGATTGGAACAACAGAACTTCTATGTACTGTGGATGGGGGTGTAAATTGGTACAGCCACTTTTTAAAAAAAATTCACTCACTTACACAATTCCATTTCTAGGCACGCATTCTAGTGGAACTCTTCCACTGGTCCAAAAAGACACATGAAGAATTTTCACAGCAGCATTATGAACTAGCAACTAACTCAACAACCCAAATGTCCATCAACAAGAAAATGAAGTTTAGATTCTTCACACAATGTAATATTATGCAGCAGTAAAAATGAATTAATAGCTATACACAGTAATATAGATAAAATCTTCAAAACATAACATTAAGTGAAAAAATTACCAAGACCACATACAGGAAGACACTGTAGACAATACCTTGTTTGTGGCGGTACATGTGTGGCGGAAAACCATGTTAAGGAAAGCAGGGAACACTAGAACAAGATGAGCTGCCGTCCAAGAAATTCACGAATGTTCATCTTGCTGTGCTTTGTTACTTATATATATATTTGCATCTATTCTTTTGAATGTATCAAATATGACGTAATTTTGAAAAATGTAAATGTAAAACATAAGTAAGGGCTCAGGGTCTAAACGCTGGTTCAAATCCTGGCGTCTTTACTTCCCAGTGTGCGACCTGGGCAAGTCTCTTCCCTTTCCTGAGCTTCCGTTTCTCTGTCTATAAAACGGGATAGTGCCACCTCCCTCCTGGGGTGCTGGGAGCCAATCCTACCTTAGCACCATGTCTGGCATGTGTGAAGCACTAAGTAAATGTTTGCTGGTTTCATTATTACTATTAATAAAGGTAAACACAGGGGCAGAGCAGGGACCCACGCCGTCCCCACCTCTCAGTCTGGTGCTCCTCCTATGCTGCCCTTTCTACCTGACACCCCCAGGTTGGGGAAGCAGGGTGACTCTTTCTGGCTTTGGCAGAGGAGCAACTGCATGATGCAATACCACAGTCAACAGTCCCCGTGCAGTCAGGAGATGTTTGTGTTCCTGGTGAATTCAAAACCTCAGAGGGCACTGCCGGGGCCTCCAGACCTTGGCGATCAATAACCTGGCCTGTTGCTGAGAGCTCTCGGAGGATGGCGGCCAGGGAACAGGACACATGGCACAGCACCTCTTGGATGCACATGAGCTCTGGGACAGAGATGAGTCTCTTCCAGGCCCTGTCGGCACCCCCGCCTGGAGCTGGGGCAAGGGAGGAGGAGCACAGGTCAAGTCCTCCCGACTCAGGGATGGGGTTCCACTTCCAGCATTGCCTCTGCTTGCTTTGGGGACCCAGGCAAGTGGCTTCGATCTCCCATTTGTAAAATGGCTCAAATGCATTAGTGAACTGAGTTCAGTGTCCACCACAACACGAGCTCCATCCCTCTTAGCTATTACTATTCCCATGGGTACCCAGTCTCAAGGGTCACCATCATTAATTTATGGGTCCTGGAGCTCAGCATGAATTGTGTCTGTGCCCCAGGGCCCAGAGCAAGGCCTGATACAGAGTAAGAGCTTCAGGGACTGTTTGCTGAATAAAACTGCCAAGTGGCAGCCATACTTTGAGATGAGATCCTCATCCCGTCCCTTCGCAGGAGGGGGAAGGTTCTGCCTGTTAGAAAGTCCTTCCTGGCACTGAGCTGACCCGGCTCCTGACAGCTCCCTCCCTCTGAGTTTTGGAAATAGAGGAGGGAAAGGGGGAAAGAGAAGCCCCAAACCCCATTTGTTCCCACTCTCCAGGGCCCGAATGCAGCCCGCCCTTCTCAGTGGAGATTCTCCCACCCCCGCCAGCTGGGGGGAATGATGACTTCCTCTGGCTTGTAGAACCCATGTTCACAGACACATGCTGTACAGACCCACAGAGATGTGCAGACACACGGTCACACAGTCATAAACCAACACTCACAGCAGCACACATGACACCTGGGCTCCTGGAGACACATGCAACCAACCACACAGAAGCGCCCACAGGTACTAGCATGCTGACATACATGCACGTGTATGTGTATGAACACCACCACCCCCCACACACAACCCCACACACATACCCCACAAGCACATACACTTAGACACATGGGGATAAGCACTTAGACAGGCACATGCATACAAACATGGGTCTTCAGAGGCACGAGGGAACTCCAGTAGCCAGGGAGCCAGTCACAGCTCCTCAGGCATAATCTCTGCTCCACCCATGCCGTGCAAATCACCGCACAAGCTGTAAGGCAAGCAGAACCAGAGCTGCAGTCGTTGCAGGCTGTTTGCTTGCGCAGAGACCTCACCCCCACGCCAGCCAGCAGCCTGCTCCAGGCACTCCCAGCAGCAGGATGCTGTGAGCTGGGACAGGCCTCACCCACCCTAGACCATCTGCACTTCTGTCCTGTAGCCCTCGCTGTGGGTTCCATCAAGGTCACTCTCTGGGAGGCCCTGCTCGAGCACAGCTCTGAGCCTCAGTTTCCCAGATGTCACTGGACCTTTGGTCAGCTTCCCTTGCAACTTCCCCACCCATCCTGCCTTTTTCCCAGGTCCCATTCACCTCTGTCCCTAGCACTTCACACACTGCTGGACATATTCCAGGGGCTCAATAAGGAACCATCGAAAGAATGAACACCCTCCCCACCCTGGAAGACACCTGTGGCAGACCCTCCTTTCTGGTCTCCCCTGGGAGACCACCTGTAATACAAATCCTCCTCTCAGGGTCTGCTTCTGGAACACCCACCAAAACACCATTTCACAGGTGAGGAAACAGAAGCTTCAGAAAGGTAAAGTAACTTTCCTGATGTCACACAGCACAGCCTACCCCTGGGAGTTAGTTCCCCTGGGGAGGTGGCTCCCCCACCCCTCCTCTGGGGATGCAGGTGAGGTGCTGATGTCTGCTGGTCTCTAATACGGGTGAGGGAAGCAGTACTCCTTTGCCCTTATGTCCAAGCCGCATTCATGGTTCTAGCTGTACCATTAACGAGGGGCGCTGGCATCCTTGCCTAACTGTGGGGTCTAGGTGTGAATATAGTTAAGAGGAGGGGGACTGAGGTCTGCCAGGGCTTGAGACCACCCTGCCCAAAGCTTGGGCCCCCTACCCTCTCAACAAACTGTGCAATCAGCCCGGGACAGAGTGGGCGGCCCCATCTGGACCCAACATCGCGTCAGGGGCCCTCATTGGACACCCTGGCCCAGCACAGAGGATTCTTGGGCCAAGTTGGAAAACTGCATGCAAGCATAGTGCTCTCCAGCAACCTATATAAATCTGGAGGAAAGGGGTTATTAAACCCTGGGAAACTGCAACCAAAGACACTAACCATGTTCTTGGAAAGACCTCTAGAATCAAGTAATTACCTGTTAGCTAACACGAGGGGGCAGAGATTCTAAGTAATCCCTTGGCACGAATGTGTGCACGCTGGCCCTCGTGAGGTGCAGGAAGCACACACACCTACATTCGAATGCACCGACGCCCACCCCCCCCACCCCCTTCAGCCGACTTCAAGTCTCAGCAGTCCCCCGGACAAAGACCAAGCTCCTCCCTCTGACAGAGGATGGAGAGGAGACCAGTCCCACTCACCTCCCCACCACTCTCTCCACCACCGGACATCCTGAGCCACTCCCAGCTCTCACCTCCAGGCCTTTTCTCATGCTGTTTCCTCTCCTCCGGGTCCCCATTTATTTTCCTTCAGCGTATTTTCAACATTTTGTAACTCAGATCCTCGAGTCTATCCCTGCTCTAGACTGTGAGTGTGTCCAGGGCAGGGCTCCTTGCTTCTCGGCCGACCCTCGGCTCCAGGGAGGCACAGAGCGGGTACGCGGCAGTGAATGGGCACACGCACACAGGTGCGCACAGCCTGGGGCGCGGGGCGTGGTGCAGCACCCGCCGCACCGGAGGACTTGGTCAGGGCCGGGTGGGCCAGCCTGCTGGCTGTTCTTGGAGACCAGGGCGAGCACAGTCAGCAGAGGACGGATGAGAGTCCAAGAGGGCCCAGGGGGAGTGAACGGCCTGAACCGCCCCTACTCTGCGACCCAGTGGGTCCACTGGGAAAGGACAGTCAAAACCGTCGCCCCACACTGCCCTCGCTGCGTCTGCCAGAAGTGTGCTCTCCTCCAGACTTCGTGTCCAGCCCTTGGTCTGTGTTTCCTCCGTGAACCCGCTGATGCCGGCATTACTATCCACCTTATGAACGAGGAGACAGGCTCAGAGGAATGCCGGGGCTCCAAACCCCAGCCTCCCATTGCCTCAGGACACTCTCGAAGGGTTCGATATCCAGACAAAGCACGTCACGAAGGGGCCCTGCTCACGTTCCCCCCTCACCAGAGAGTACCGGAAGCTCCCACTCGCCACCTGCCAGCTTCCTGGGGGCCCCAGCCCTCTCTGCGCCTCCCTCTCTGACAGGATTGAAAGGCAGTGTTTCCACGAACATTCCAGAGGGAAGCGGGGCCTTGCCAGGTGAATCTAATTTATACCTTGTGGTAACCACCTCAGACAGGTCTTGAAAGGCTGAAACCAGGGCCCGGCTGTGGGAGGGGATCCCCTGGCTGACTTCGCCAACCAGTTGTCAGGACGAACCTTCCTGGGCTCGCAATGTGGAGGCGATTAGAGAGCTGGCGCTTTGAAGGCACGAGCCGAGCACTTCCTGACGGAGGTGTTGACTGTGAGCAGCAGACCCTCCTCTGTTCCTCACGGCTGAGACCACACCTCATCTTCCCCAGCCCTCGTGCGGGGCTCACTGTCGGGGCAGAGGAGGAGCAGAGCTAGCCTGGGACCACCCCGCCGCCGGGGAACAAGTGGCATCAGAACTCAGAGAATGAGGCAGGGGAGCGGCCCGCCCTAGACATCACTGCTGACCCTGAGTGACCCCGGGCATCCCTGCTGGCCCTTTGTATGACTCCTGCTGGCTGCCCTGCCTCTGCAGGCCCCAATGTCCTCACTGGGAAGATGGGGCAATGGTCCCAAAGACGTGAGGTTGTCATGAGAATGATGCGGAGACAAGGGCAGTAAACAATTCCAGGCAGACGAGGCAGGATTATAATTCCTACTGAACAGATAAAGAAACTGAGATCAGCCAAGGTCCTGGTGAGGAAGGGATCAGGCCAGGCCTTGGACACAGCCCTGGATCCAGGAGCCCAGAGGTGGGGTCCAGGTCTTCCTGAGGACTGGCTCTGCCTCGGGCTTACTTGGATCCAAGTTCCCACCAGCTCTTACTGGCTGTGGGGCCTCCCATGTTCTGTCTTCTGCCCAGTGTATGCAGACACAAGCCACAGAGCCCCTCCATCCTGGCCTGGTTCCCTCGCCCCTGGAGCCTGGGACAGCTGTCCCTGACCTGTGAGGCCAGGTATCTCTCTGTACACAGAAGCGCACAGGGAAGCAAGGCATGAGGATGCCTGCAGCTTGGGGTGTAGAGTCTGGGTTCAGCCACTCCCACCTGGTGCAGGCTAAGTGGAAGGACGGGCTCCTGAAAAACCCAGCTTACAGGTGATTGCTCTAAGGAGTCACAGTAACTAATGAAGGTGCCTCCTCAGGGGTCCGCTGGGGTGAGCTCAAAGAAAACGGAGTAATCAGCGCCTGCTCGATTGCAGAAACGCACACAGATAGAGTGTCCCGAGGCCAGGGTTTTGAATCTCAACACTCAATTTCTCTGAGTCTCAGTCTCCTCATCCATCAGCTGGGAGAGTGATGCCAACATGACAAGATTCACCGCGACAACTTGGACCAGAGAGAGCACGGTCCTAACTAATGCCACGTTCTTTCCTTCCCCACACTTTTAAAGTAGCTGCTTGGGGTGGTTTAATCATTTCCCCTGCTACATTCTTGGCTGTAATAGTCCTTTTGTCGTCACTTAATGCAAAATTGTACTCTTGCTCTATCTTTGGGCCACAGTCATAAAAACAGGGTCTGTGGAGACAGAATTAATGATAAACAGCTGCAGAGACAGCAGCTAATTACTGAGCATCTATGTGGAGAACTTGTCTGTGAGCTTCTTTCCAGGCCCCAGAAATAGTGTGGGAACCTGGACGAGAACTCCTTTCGGGGCCTTGGTTTCCAAATTCATAAACGACTGAGGCAGATGGTTTCTAAGTGCTTGTCTGGGTTTGAAGTTCCATGAGCCGATGGACATGGGGTGAGGCCTCTCCTTTACCCTGATACTGCAGATTGAGGAGGAAGGGAAGTCAGGGTGAGGGACGGGTGGGAGTAGTGAACAACATGTGCTGGGCACCTACTGGACACCAGGTGCTGTGCCAGGCTCTCTAGGCACACTACCCATCTCGCCTAACCCGGAAATGCCTCTCGGACAGCAGCCTGCGCGGTCCTCACCACAGCCCTGTGAGCTTGTTGCAAAAACCCTCCCAGCACACCCCATCACTTCTGCCCCACTGAGCCAGACTCTTTCCCCTTTTTCATTCAATCACTTAGCAAACAGCTGTTGGTCGTATTACTTCCAGACAGTGAAGACACAGCAGGGAACAAAAACCTCAAAAGATTTAGACTTCATAGAACTTACATTTGAGTGCAGGAAACAGATCGCAGACAAACACATGTCAGGTAGTATGAGGGGCAGAAAGTGGCTGAAGGTGCTACTTTAGACAGGTGGTCAGGAAAGGCTTCCTGGAGGAGGTGACATGAACTTCCATGAAAACCTCTATGGGCCTGAGTGAACAGAGTTGGGGCTGGGCCAAGAGCATCCAAATAGAGAGAGTGGCAATACAAAGAGCCTGAGGTTGGAACAAACTTAGTGTGTTTGAGGAACAACCTGGATCCACTGAGGCTGGCGCAAGAGGACAGTATGGAAGGAACTGAGGTCAGAGAGCTCTGCGTGTGTGCCACACCTGCCCCTTCCTGTCTCCATTTCCTTCCTCCTGTCCTGGGCCACACTAGGAATGCAGAAAGATACCTGTGGGTGTCTGAGTGTGAGTTCAAAGGCTCTAGGGCATTCTGGAGTTAAGCCTTCCATTTTGTATAGATGAGAAAACTGAGGCGCCAGAGGGACCTGATGACTTTCCTAGAACCACAAGGCAGTTTGAGTGCAGAGCTGAGGAGGGAACTGAGCTCTGAACCCCCAGCCCATGCTCTTTATCAAGACTGACTGAACTAGCGCTATGAGGCTCAAAGTCCTCATCACACACGTGAAGAAACAGGGGCCCCATGTTCAGTGGCTCTAGGTGCAGGGAGACAATAAGGGGCTGGGGGGGGGGCGGCAGGAGAGGTGAGACTTGGGCCAGCACATGCCTTTGTGAGCCCTTGCCCAGCAATCCATTATTGTGCTTTTCTTATGCACGTAAAGAGATATGATGTGTGAGCCCTGCCGCCGTTAGGGTCTCCAGGAGTCTGCTGGGTGCTGCTTCATGAGGCAGACCCTGCTGGGAGGGGAGGGGATTCTGACATGTGTGGACTAGAGGCCACCAGCCATCTCCTGCCACATGACCTCCAGGGGGTCATCTCTCTGCCCTGGGCCTCAGGTGCCCATCCCTCAAAGGGTGCAGCCAGGTTTGGGAGCAGCATCAGATGAGATTCCCTGAAAGGTTGTTCCTTGGTGCAAACCCAGCACCAGCCAGGGCTCGTCAGAATTTGGGAGGCAGTGATTGTACAGATGGGGCCTGGCTCACTGTCACTGCTCAATGGACAGGTGCTCTGCTGGTGGGAAGGGTGCTGGGCTAGGAGGCAAGGGACTGGGCTCAGTGCTTTAGACTCCTTTTGTTCCATGATTTTCCATGAGCCAGGTCCTCTCTACAGGCCTCAGTTTGCGCTTCAGCAAAAAGCAAAAGTACAAACAAGGCATCCACACCGGTGGCCCCCATGAGCCCCATCATCCTGTCCTGGGTACCTGGTGAGATGGGGTGGGAGCTGGTGGTGGGGTTGGGAGGGGAGAAGGATCTTTAGGAAGTATCTGAGACACAGCAGACTGGTTTTCTCTCTGGGGCCAAACTCTCTTGACTTCCAATTGCTATGTTGGCAACTATACCAGGTCAGAAATGACCCCATAGGCCAAACTGACTCCCAAAACTTGGAGTTCAGCAGGTTCTGGAAAGCACAGACTCATGGTTAAATGGGGTGGGGTCGGGGGGCAGTAAGACAATCACACAGCAGGCAGCAAGGGACATGAAGTGGAGTCCCAGGTGTGACACCTGGACACGTAGCTTCTACTCTGTGGATTTAAGTGACTCCACTGTAAAACAGGGATCCTGCCTCCTTCTCGTGCACCCCTGGAGCACAGGAACTACCCATCAGAGCTCTGCACCCTGGGCACTGCCCAAGGCCTGACCATGCCTGGTTAGGTGCCAATGTTACTTTCAGCTCAAAAACCTATGCGTTTTGGCTCTGCTAAAACACAGAGGCTGGTGGATGGTTCCTCAGTTGAACCTACACTCACTAGGTGCTTGCCTTGTTCCATGGGCAGCAGATACCTCCCAGTCTCACCCCCAGAAATGCAGTCCTGCAGAGACCTCCAGTCCCAGCATCCCATCTGCAAGAAATGCACAGCCCGGCACCACTGTGCCATCTGCCTTCTGAGGCTTATGCCCCCAACACACAGACTTATAAAGGGAGGCCAGGGTATGTGGAGGGGGGAAGAGCAGGCTGTGCTTCTTCAGGCAGCCACCCCCAGCCCTTTGGAAACTGCCACTTACAAGGTCAGAGTACCAGGGATGGACTCTCACTTTATCATTAGCCAGGCCAGAAGAATGCATGGCGAGGAGGCTGCACTGCACGAGTCAGTGCCATAATCACTTACAGACTGTGCTGGCCCCAGTCCTGGCAGAGGAGGAAGATTTATTGTGGGGATGGATAGAAAACAAAGAACAGTTGTGCAAACTTTACGGAGCTACATTATGGGAAATGCCTTTCCGTTTCCCACTGGTAAATGTACCGGACATTGTTTCCAAAGGGAACTGGGCTTTGCTACCCAACTGGGTGCAGACACGGCCTCGGCACAGCTTGCTGGGCTGAGCTGGTCTGGCCCCTGGTGCCCAGGCCCTGGCGGACAGCCAAGCCCTGCCCTCTGGGGGCACAGCCATCCTGGGATGCTCTGGTGAACCTGGGGAAGAAGGCTCTCTCCTAGGCCTCCATGTCCTCATCTGCCTACTGTCATTCCCTCGCCAACATACCTGCCACATGACCAATATTCTCCTGTTCAGAACCCCTCCACCAATCTCTCCATGACCCTCAGGGTAGAGTCCAAGCTCTTCCTACTGGATGGACTTCGAGGCCTTTTAAAGTCTAGTTCCAGCAGTCATTTCTGTTCCCAGCTCCCATGCATGTAATGCACAACAAGCACAAGAGGATGCCTATGCTCCCCCCATGGGTCAACACTGTCACATCTCAAAACTTTTACATATGCTATTCCCTTTCTTTGAAATGCCTTTCCTTGTGGCCTGCACTTAAAAAGCTCCTAACCTCCCCTCAAAGCCCAGCTCTGATGGTGCCCTAGGGAACGTCTACTCCCTCCTCTGTGTCTCTGCAGCCCTCACCACCAGATCCTTCCCCCAATTGATGCTGCACCCACCTCCTGCTTCTAGCATTGAACCTGGCACAGTGCGTGTCGATAAAGCTGTGCTGAAAAGTGGGCAGGAGGGAGGGGGAGACAATGCACAGGAGCTCAAGGTTGTCTCCTTGAGGGGAGAGGGACACAGGTTCTGGATCTTAGAGTGTCTGAGGTAACCGAGGCCACAGGGGTTATTGAACCCGTCACCCCCTTAACAGATGAGGCCAGGACACAGGTCTGTCACTGCAACAGTCCATGAGAGTCACACAAAGTCAGTTGAGCTCACCTATCTGCCATCAGCGGAGATAGAGCCTGATAATTCTCAATCATGCGGTTTGCCATTTCCAGGATGCCCCTCTTAGAAAACATGGTCTGGGCACTTCTTAGAGTCACTATTGATTTTATCTGACGTTCTCAATCATTTCAATTCCATTTACATTTAATTCAAGAGCTTTCCCCCCTTTTATTATTTTAAATTCAATCCATAAGTCTGTTTTTATCCTGAATTTTTTAACATTCTATAAAGCATCATCCACAAACCTTAGCCAGCGTTCACTAAGTGTGGTGCTCCCAGGAATTCTCATCTCTGGTTTGATGACTCAAAAAAAAAAAAGAAAAAGAAAAAGAAAAAGAAAGAGAGAGAGAGCAAGTGTTCCTGTTTTCAAGCACCAAGTATTTCCCAGGCATGAGGTAAATGCTCCATATACCTGATCTCATTTAATTCTTGAGACACTCCCCGCTTTACACAGACAGGACACTGAGGCTGAGAGGCCTTGTGACTTATTTGGACTTCACAGCTGTTTAAGGAGCAGATAGGAGATTTCAAATCCAGTGGTTATCCTATGGGCCTGGCTTTCGATCCACCCAGGCTCATAATTTAAATAAGACGGAAAGTGAGACAAGGTAGGAGTGGGGATCAGGGGTGAACAGGAATGGGGTGGGCTGTGGGGCAGGGAAGGAGGAGAGAGCAGAGCTGTAGGCAGGAGCCTGAAGACCAGCAACTGCATTAGGGGGAGCCTGCAGCTAGCAGGTTACATGCCTGATGGGGAACCCGTCTGGGAGGAACACGCCGGAGAGGGTGGCTGTGTACTCTGAGGCAGGAGCACTGGACTGGGAGTTGGGAACTCAGCTTGATACCCCCTACGGAGCACTCTGCAGTTTGCAGATCCCAGTCCCTCCACCCCTTGAAGAGACGCTTCTGGGGTGAGCAGCGCAGGCCCCATCCTGCAGATGTGTACACCGAGACTCAGGAGTGAGTGATCTGTCCAAGACTGCAGAGCTGCTGAGCCACAGAGCTGGGACGATTCTCCAGCTCCACCTGTCTCCAGTTCCTCCACCCTTTCACAGGCACATCATTTCCATCTAGGTGTTCAGTTTCCCCCTCTGTACACTGATGAGAGGGACCCTCAGGGTTCTGACCTGTTTGTAAGGCTGGGGCTTCAAAAAGCTTGAGTTTGATTTTTAAAAACGAGGGTCGAGAGAAAGGCATGCCAACTCAGGGTGCTAGGCATGATCCCATTCCACAGCCCAGAAACCTGAGGCTCAGAACAGCCAGGTCCCCTCCAAGGTCACACAACTTGTCTCTAACAGAGCTGGGACTTACAATAGTCTTCTCTGTTCCCTTGGGGACATTGGTGACCACATGGCCACTATCCATTTTAGACTCTCCCTTTTCTCTTTCCTGATGCAAACTGCTCAGAACAGTCAGATCCATTCGCTGTGCTCTCACTGCATGCCAGGCACTGTGTAAGCACCTCATGCGTAGCATCTCACGGAAGCCTGACCATGGTTCCATTCCCTCCACTTTACCGGTAAGAAGACAGAAGCTTGCAGAAGCCAAGTTATTTGCACACAATCACAGGCCAATAGATAGCAAGGCCAGGTTTCAAGGGGAAGCTTTTTTTGGAGAAAAATTTCAAGCATCAGATTAGGGAGTGCACACAACTATCTTTTAAAGTCCCTCTAATCATGTGACTTCACAGGGAAACTGCTCTGGAGGACAGTGTCCAGGCAACCTTACACAGCCTTGGAGCAGAGGGGTTGGATGGCCACCAGAACCTCTACTAGGGAGCAGGCTCGGCTCCTCTGCCTCCAAGGCCAGGTCAGGTGTCAAAGAGCACATGGTCCCCAAGACACTCAACCATACTGGGAAACACTTTAATACAAGGGGCAACATGCTCTGAAAGAGCAGGAGACATGAGAAAGAGGGAGCAAAGCAGGGTGACGCTGGACTGGGTTGTGAAGGACAGTTAGGGATTTCCTGTTCTGGGAAAGGCATTCCAGTCGAAGGGACCTGCAAAAGCCAAGGCCCAGAGGAGAGCGAAAGAAGCTCGTGTGTGCAAAGGCTCTCTAGGAGTCTGGGAGGAGAGGAAGCCTGGGGCCAGGTGAAATAAAGCAGGCATTCCAGGGCTACTGTTAGCTCCCTGGGTGCAGGGGGCCACCGACACCACCCCTCTGGGCTTCAGCCTGCCCGTCTAATAATGAGTAGACATGAGAACCGACGTGATCCCAGGAGGGACCCCAGAAGGGCTGTTAACGAGGCACCTCTGGATGCCAACATAAAGGCTGACTTTGCCCAGAAAGGTTTTCCTACCCAGACCCTCCCTCCCTGGAACCAGGCGAGACTCAGACCCCCATTTCCAAAGGGGTGGACTTGACAACCTACACTGGTTGGGCCAGCTTGGCCTCTCTGGGCTCATTTACAGCAGGCTTCTCCAGAGCTCTTAAACCGTGTTCCACTTTGCGGTTTTTTAAATCTCTCCAGCAACCCCGGCCTCCACAAAGCAAACTTGTTTTCAGGTGACTTATTTATTTTTAACGTGAAATGTCTTACGCCTCATCCCATGAGCACTCTCTCTTCTCAGACAGAACAAAGACCTGTCGTGTCAGCAGGACGGGGGACCTGCAACAGGCCCCCAAAGTGCCTGGAGCACTGGTTTGGGAAAACAAGTTAAATGCAAATGTCTATTGGCTTCTCTGCTCCACCAGGACTCCCTGAGGCCAAACGGGCTTTGATTCCCTGGTGTGACCCCAACTCCTTCTTCCTTCCCCACCCCTCCCAGCACCCAGGGTTTTGTTTCTCAGGACAGGCAGACACTATGGCAAAGCAACAGGAGGAAGCCCAAAGCCCCAGGGCCTGGCATGCAGGTGATGCTTGGTGACCACTTGCTCAGTGAGTTTCAAAACTGGATATTCTCCTGATATTTGTAAGCAGACTGATGATTCTCTGCCTGGAGAGTGGCTTGGGGTCTTGGTGGGCACACAGTCTTTGGAGTCAGGCTGAGACCTGGGCTCAAATCGGACCCACGATATACTTGAGCCTGAACTTGAGCATGAAATGGACATCACTTTCCCCATCTGAAAAATGGGGATAATAATTCTAGTCTTCATGAATGTTCTGAGAGGAAGCCCTATGTAAACTGAAAAACACCCAATGAGCGTCAGTGTTTCAATAATGTTCCTGTTCCCCTAGACCGACCTGGGCAAGGTTATGCAGCCAGGCCTCAAATCCTCAGCTCCCGGCTCCCTTCTTTCCCTCCATCGCTCAGCAATAATATCACAAGAGTCAAGGGAAGTGTCCTTCCCACGGTGCCAGACGTCTCGCATCACATCATCTGGTCTCTGGGCCCCCAGCTCCCAGCACAAGGCTCTGCACATGAGCAGTCTGCCCCTTCCTTTCAGGACACCCCGCCCCTCCTCGCCCACAGAAGCCCATCTGCTGTGTGCTCCCCAGCCGCTCACCACCTCTCAGGGCCTGTCTTCCCTGGTAGACCTGCCTGCTCAGGTATTCCAGCTCCCAAATAATTTCCAGAATTGAGCCTGAGATGCTGAGGTGAGTCAGGGCTGGCTGCTGCCCTAGAAACATGCCCAGCACACAAGGTTGGTCTCAGGCCATGAGGAGCAGATGCACAGGGACTCACCCACTGTGATGAGAAAAGCACAGAGGACTCTACTCTTCCGAAGGAAGAAACTGGCAGAGGTGGGTTGGTGGAAGGCAGCTTGGCCTGTGGAACCGTCCAGGCAGCTGAGCCAAGAGACTGACCACGCTATTTCGTCTTTTCTGTGAAATGGGCATGGCAACCCATGGGTGGGCACAGCGTGTCTCAGAATGCATTCGTGCTCTCCTCTCACAGGACTTCCCGTGAGATGTGACCCCAGACCACCAGTCAAGCCTCTCACTGGCTCTCAGCTCACAGTCTGGCTGGGCAGATATGGTCAGTATCTATCCCCTGCCAAGTGGAAGACTGTGTGACCTTGGGAAACAATTTAGCCTCTCTGGGTCCCAGAGTTTCGGTCAGTTCTGTTCTGAAGATGGAATATGGAATAGACAACACTGAGCCAGAATATAAGAAGCTCTGCATCTCAATAAACAGAAACTGCCTCTACCTCTTCCACACTCTTCCAGCACCCAGGGTTTTACTTCTCAGGGTGAGGTGGGGGAGGGGGGCTGGGGCAGAGTAAAAAAGAGGAAGCCAGAGCTCCAGGATTATGGGAAATGAAAGTAAGTTTGGCCTGGGCTGGCCCCTCCAGGAGGTCCAATCAGGTGGCTGGTGTTCTGAGTATCTTGGCTGGTTAAGGCTAATCAATGATGCTTGGCTTTTGGTCAGATGTATTTCTCTGGCCCCAGGTCCAGTGGCACCAGAGACAGAGTAGCAAGCAAATAACAGGGATGGGGACCAGTGAGCAGTGTGGCTGCAGCTGCCAGAGGAACCCGGGCAGGATGGAAGTCCAGCCTGGAGGCTATAGCTGTGCATCAGGACTGCAAGGCCTCAGGCCGGAACCTCCTCCCTGTGCCCCTGACCCAGAACCCTCTTCTGCTCCAGCTACCCTGGACAGACACTTGCACAGAGCAGGCGCTCTGCACCACTGGCAGGCAGGGGAAAACAGGGCCAGCAGCACGTGTGACAGCCCTGCCTACCTCACCAATGACGGAAGCTGCTGGGATTAGCCGACCTCATGTACTGACTGCCTACTGAGCCTCAGTTTCCTCATTTGTAAAAGAGCCATAAAGGATCCTGTCCTAACTCCTAGGGCTACCCTACGGATCTCTGGAGGTGATCAGTATAATGTGGGAGGAAAGAATTAGCCAAGTACTTCCCCAGGTAATCTTTTTTAATACTAAAACAATAATCCTGAAAGACAGACGCTATTTATAGCCCCATTTTATAACCAAGTGTGCTTCAGAAAGGCCAAGTCACCTGACTGAGGTCATACAGCTGGTAAGTGGCAGGGCCAGGCAAGAACCTAGGTCTTGTGACTCCACACCTGGGCTTTTCACCTGTCTGCCCACAGTTTCCACACTGCGCTCAGAGCTTCGGTTACAGCACTTCACAAAAGTCAGGGACTGCTGTCATTCTTATCTCTTATAAACCCAAGGCTATGAGAGGTGTTCCTGTGCACTCTGCCTCTCTTTTTCCTGATGTGGAGAAAAGCAAACTAATTTCGGCAGTCTCAGACAATCAGAATTCCAACCATCTGAGAGAGCCAACCTAAGAAAGCAAGAAATTAATCTCTTCAAAGTTAACATCTTTGAGGCGTCGCGGCAGTATTTGGGTTGGATGTAACCTTGCTATTGCAACACAGATGAAACTCCAAATTTAATAAGGCTAAGACAATTCGGACAACTCAAAAAACATAACAGGATATTGCAAAGAGATTAGGGGGCTTCCTCTGGATGGCGTGGACAGCCGGGGGGGAAGGGCAGGGTCGGGAATGAATGGTGTGGTCTGCCCTGGCGGCCGGCAAGGTGGGTGCTGGTCCCAGGCCTGGCCTGGAGACTAAGAGGCCTAGGCAGAGGGGAGCGGGGCTCCTCCAGACACCTCGAGGCCGGCCTGGTGCGGGAGCAGAGGCTTCACACTCAGGTTAAATGTAAACCAGCTGCCAGGACCAGAGTGTTGCAGTTGGATGGGGTGGGGAAGGCTTACCTCATGAAAGAACCGTGGAAACGGCTGCTGGAAAGATAATAAAAGGATTAACTGCTATTTTAGTGGGCCATTTACTCTTCAATCAAAGTGTCTCATCTATTTCCTGTTCTCCAGAGGCTCTGGGTCCAAAATTCCTTTGTCTATTACAGCACATGGTAGCAGAGGCCTGTCATGAGAAATTAATAATTTTACAGGGAAGGGTGATTTTATTTATGTGGGTGTGGGCTGGAGACCACCCTTTCCCAGGGGTTGCCTGCTGCGCCAGCATCGCAGGAAGGGGGAGCAGTCCCACAGTGGGCAGGGAGCAGCCCGGAGGAGACCTCTGCTACCATCTCCAGATGGTGGGACCCAGTGGGGCAGGACCTACAACCCCAGAGAATACTCAGTTAAACACAAGAAAAGTCTACACAAAAAAGAGCATCACTGTTTAGAAAGATGTGGGTTCAGATTCCACTCCAGTGGTCACTAATGGTATAACCCTGGGCTGGTTGTATTTATCTGTTGTTGTTACTATTATTACCAGCATGATCATTAGCCTTTATTGTTATTGCTGTTATTGTCCATCTCTAGCTGTATGACCTGGATCAAATTATGTTATCTCTCTGAGCCTCAGTCTTCTCATCTGCAAAATGGGGGTTCTCATAGTATCTACCCCACAGGGTAGTTGTGAGGACCACACAGAGTTATTGATTAGAATAGTCCCTGCATGTGGTCAGCACTCAGAAGCTGCTTGCCAGTATTATCACCATAACCCCAAAGCCCCAAAGAGGTAAGACGAAGTGTTCTTATAGTAGCAACGGGAAGGCCAGCTGGAACCCATTGAACCTTTGTTTCTTTGCCTATAAAAACTGTTAGTTTTACAGGATGCTTGTGAAGATTAAAGGGGTGAATATAGACACAGCTTTAACATCACCTCCTCCTTGAAGCCCTTCTGGGTCTCCTCTCCTTGAGCCTATGAAAACTCCATCCCAGAACTCATCACGGATCTCCACCCACATTTCCCACCCATCCCTGACCCAGTGCCCCCAGGGCAAGGACCGTGGCAGGTCTGGGTCTCAGTACCCAGAGTCAGGCGTGAGCCAGGTGTAAGCCAGTGTGTTCCGTGGAGCCTGCTGAACCTAACGAGATAGTAACAGGAGAAAGAACTCTAGGGAGAGGTGCTGAGGCTACACCGAGTAATCTGGGTTTCTCGGACCCACTTGCTGGTCCTCTATTCACCAAACTGGAAGATGGGCAGTGAGAGCCCCAGTCATCTCCAAAGGCCTAATGTGCAACACGGAAGCTCCTGGATACTGTGATCCCACACGGGAAGCCCTGGTATGAAAAGGGCACCGACCACACCACGCCAGGGATCAGGCTATGTAGCCACCACGCAGGCCTCCTCAGACACCAGTGAGATCACCCATAGGGAAGAAGACATGAAGAACTGCAGCTTGGCGGCTGGCGGCTCCAGGGTCCCTGAGGGAGACAGAGCCCCTGTGTCCTCCAGCAGCCCTGGCCTGAGATGTCTATTGGTCATCTCCTTCCAAGCAGGGACATGCCTTTCAGCAAGTCATGTGTCACGACACCCCAAGTGACTGGGGCACCCCCAGAGAGTGGCTTGGGCACCAGCTCTCACTCTTGGGCCAAAGGCATGTGATAAACGCAAATTCTCAGTCTGCTCCCTCCAGCCTCTCCCCACAACACCAGCACAGCAGCCACACACTGTTCACTGCCCCTCACTTGTCTGTAAAGTGAACTCCCTCTCGTGCTCGAGACCCAGCCTCCTTGAAGCTGAATAGGCTGGGCCAGTGGACGCCCAGCTCACAGCAGCACAAACAGATGGGGACCCAAGGGCAAATACCTGGTCCCAGCAGGGTAGAGTTTATGCTGCCAGTTGCCAAAGCTTCCTGCCCCTTCCCTGGCCCCTACAAATGCTGCCCTGGGCTTAGAGCAGGAACAGATGCGTGCCCCTGTTCCCGCGGTGCCCCTTCCCAGGCTGAACGCTCCATGAGGTGGGACCCAGTGACAGTAACAGCATACCAGTGTGAAGGAACTCAACCTTGGCTATGATACTCGCTTGTAGACCAGACACTGCTTTCTTCCTCTGCCTCATCAATGTCCCAATGGGTGGGCATTAGTGGTGCCACGAGCCCTTCTGCTGAAGGCAAGCGCCTCTCCTGGTGGGCTGGCTGGGCTTTGGTGGTGGGCACGGTGGCTCAGATGAGGGTATCAGGGGCTAAGCCTACGTTCCTCTGATTTGGATTTCTGCCACAGTGAGTGCAAACACAGAAATGTCAGAATGGCCAGAGGCTCAGGTGCCTAGAACACTGTGGGTGCTATCGAGGGCCTTATTTTAACCCTTAGTCATGCCCCAAAGCCTGCCCTGGGGACCCACAACTCTCAGGCTGGATGCCTGTGGGGACCCAGTGCCCCTCACAGGAAGCCAGCCAAGCCTGTGGGCTTCTCCAGGGGGCCCAGGGAGCCTCCCTGGGAAGGTGGAGACCCAGCAGGACAACCTGTCCCCCACAACTCGTTGGGCCATAGTATGCCTTGGGGTGAGAGATGGGGCACATGGCAAGTATGAGGGGCCCTCTGCCAACGTTCCCAGTGACAGGGGCACTGCCCATGATGACCAGTGACCACATCCATAGCATTCTTCCTTCCCTCCTCAACCACAGGGGATCTCAGCCAGCCCCCAGGCAAGGAGGCCGGGTATGCCTCTCAGCCAGTGACGTGGGTGCTGCTCTGCCAGGGTCGGCCTGCACGTGGCCTAGTGGCCGTGGGAACTCACCATGCACTTGTTGGGCTTCTCGCCCGAGTGCACCCTCATGTGGATGAGCAGCTTGTAGCGAGCGTTGAAGGGCTTGTAGCGGCGCACGCAGCCCGCCCAGAAGCAGGTGAAGTCCTCACCCTTGCGCTGGTCTATGTGGCTCTTCTCGATGTGCCGCACCAGCTCCTCCTGCTGCTCGTAGGCTGCACAGCAGTCCACCCAGCGACACGCCTGCCGCCCAGCCCCTCTCCCTGACAGGCCCAGCCCCAGGCCTCCAAGGCCAGGGCCTGATGGCAACGGAGGCAAAGGGTAGGGGGGTGGCAGCCCGGGCTGGTGAGGCCCGAAGAGCTCTGAGAACTCGTCCGCAGGCTCCTGCTTCAGGAAGCCCGCCTTCCGGCAGGATTCAAGTTGCAAACTGCCCTCGTGACTCTCAGTGGTTGCGGGGCCAGGCTGGGCCCGCTTGGGGGGAACCCCCAGGTCTCCTGGCAGAGGGGGGCTCCGGAGTCCATTTATGCAGGTGACCAGAGCAGTCTGGGAGGAGCGGATGATGGTGGTGATGTCAGAGGAGGCTCGGGGTGAGGAGGAGGCTGAGGAGGTGGGGGGCAGGCCCAGGAGGCAGCAGTGCTTCAGGCTGCCCTCGGGCAGGTGGGCCTCAGGTTGGGGGCCCAGGCCGGAGCTGGGTTCGCTGCCTAGAAGGTAGCAGGAAGGTGCTGGGTTGGCAAGGCCTCGGCCCGGGAGGTCCAGGTCTGTGCGCGGGCCGGTGGCCGGTGGGGCCCGGCAGTGGGTAGACAGGGGTGCCCGAGCTTCCATCATGGCCCGATAGACAGGCAGGGACTCCTGCTTGATGTGCTGTGTGGCCGGCAGGCTGCCATTCATATACGTGGCTTGGGGTCTGGGTGACCTGGAAGACAGTGGCCAGCGAGGCCATGAGAGGGTGGGCGCTCCACAGCGGGGAGGCCCGGGCAGGGGTGGTGAGGAGCCTGAAGGCTGAGGGCTGGGGAACCCAGAGCAGGACGGGGAGGATGGGGGATGGAAGAGGGGTTTGGGGGGGAGGGAAAAGGAAGAGGGCAGGTATTGTCGTCAGGTCGACAGGGAAGAATGTGTAGGGAAAGGGGGAGTGAGGAAGAGGAGTGGGCTGGAGGGGGGCAGGTCTGAAGAGGAGAATGACAGAAAAGGCACCATTTCATCCTGTTACCAAGCCCAGCCCACCCCAGCCCCGATGCCTCCCGCCCTGCCTCGGAGGCCTCCCTGGGGTCTGCCCTGACCCCCTCCCTCTGATCTTCAGTGAGTTTTGGAGGGAGAAGGCTGAAGCTGACCTTTTGTAGGATACCTAGGTTCAGTTTTTTAAAATTCTGCTTACATGTCCCTTAAATCTGTTCATTTTTGTAATCTTTCATAATTTCTAAGAATGCCAATTATGTGGTGTTTTGCCCCAAGCAATCTGTCTTATATGCTGTGAATGTCCGTGGGCGGGGTTTCTGAAACACCCCTGGTGAGGGCACACCCTAGGGGTGACAGAGGAAAAGCTTCCAGATGTCCCAGAATTTCTGGGACACGGTGACTGCACAAAACGGAACTTTAAGGAGAAGCCATGGGCAGGCGGGCCAGGCAGAACAGGGGCTTTGGGTTCAAGGCCAGGCTCAGCCACCCCAGCTGAGCATGCCTGAACAAGGTGGCCCGGGCCTTGCTCCTCACCCCAGCAGCAGAACGGCTCCACTTCTGTGGGTGAGGATGGTGTGATGGGCAGGGCTGGGCTGGCTGAGGTGGTGACTTCATCACGCACATGGGACATGCATTTCTGGAGGGGGCACCTCCCCAATTTGGGGAAGTACATGCAGGTAGAGACACCAGGGTCTGTTGGTCCAGAGGACTCTGAGGAGGGGAGAGACTGGCAAGCCCACGCTGGGTCTCGGGTCAGAGAAGCCCCCACTGGCTGGTGAGACAGAACAGGAAGCCTGCTTATGTGCCTGAACTCTGATGGGGACACCCCGCCTGTCCTCAGACCTTGCCCTCTCTGAGCCCTGGTTACTTTGTCCATGAAATGAGGACCAACCCTCTCGACTTCAGAGGATGGCTGCCGGGATCAAGTGAGAGGACAGATGCCGTGACAGCCACCTAGAAAGAATGGCAGAGCAAATGGTGCCATCATTACTGCCACTATTACCGCTGCTGTCCTGGGGCTTCCTGCAGCCAGGCCCATGGAGCTGTGGGGTCATTGTCTGCCCCTCTGTTCCCAGTGTCACTTCCTGTAGCTCCAGCCCACCCTTCTCTGGCTCTGCAGCTGTGGCATCCCCAGCTTCAGTCACAGGTGGAGGGGAAGGGGAGGGGCAAAGGAGAAGGAAAGTCAGAGCCCAGACCCCAGAACGCTCAGAGAGCGTCGCCTCCATCCCCATCACTACAGGGTCAGGAAAAGGGCCAAGAGGGCACAGGTCTCACCCACAGGCACAAGCAGCAAGCAGTGACAGGGCTGGGACCAGAGCCCAGGCTCCCCTTCTCCCCTCTGTGTGCCTTTCTCCTGCATAGAATGACCCGAAGCACTCCCTGAGTAAAGGCTTGGGGGAGGGGCTCTCCTGTTTATTTTTCAACGGGCTCTTGAACAATTCTCAGGCTAGCTCACCAGAGACCTCTCTTCCCACCTGGGAACTCTGCTGGCCTGAGAATGGTCAGTGGAACCAAGAAGAGCTTGCACTCCGAGGTAGACAGCAAACCCTAACCCCCTCTTCAGGGCTAGGGATACTGGGTCCACCATGGCCAGCAGAAAGCTCCAAGTAGTTTAAAGAACTGATATCCAGGTTGTGACTGTGGAGCTTAGCAAAATAAATAAAAGCACTGCTAGCTGCTCCTTGCATGGTTGCAACCTTGGGCCGGGCAGAGGTGGGCACAGGCAGGGATGAGCAGCCAGGCAAGTCTTTGTTTCAAGCAATCCCTTTAAAAAGCAGTGCCGACTTATTAGCTTTCTGTGACTGAGGCACCCAAATAATCGAATAATCAACTGCAAAATCTCAAATGATATCAACGTGAGAAATGGGTAGCTCTGGTCCTGGTGTCCCACAGCTCCAAATGCCAACTGAGGAGTCCTCCGCTTGCCCTCGCTGTCCCTGTGCAACCAGGCAGCAGCTTGGGCTCTGCCCTGCCACTGAGCTCTGTGCAGCCCAGGCAACTCCCATCCCACCTCTACAAACTGTGAGCGTGAGTCCCTAGACAGAGCAAACAACTGCAGAGCAGCCCCACGCGCCAGGTGCTTTCCCGAGGGCTGTCTCATGCAGTCTGAGCACAGCAGAACAATGCATGGTATCTGCTGAGTGCATGACCAGATTCTTCAAGGGAGAGACCACCATCTGTTTTACACTTAGCAAAACTGAAGCAACTTGCCCAAGCTGTCAAAGGCAGTCAGTGATAGAGTAGGAATTTGAACCTGGATCTGTTTAAATAAGAGCCTGGGATTTTCCCACAACACTCTACTGCCCGGGGCCCCTGCTTCCTCATCTGTAAAATGATCTAATTTAATAACCATTATGTTTCCCAGCAGCCTCAATGTTCTGAGTCCCAAGGACTCGATGTGCTCTATCATGCTGGACCGTGGAAGGGAGCTGGCAGAATTGAGAAAATCAGTGTTTCCCCAGCAGAGGCTCAAGGGGAGAAGAGGGTGATGTCAGACCTCATGAGGTCAACAGACGGTTCAAGGGCTGCAGCCTGGGCTGGGGGTCAACGCGCTCTCTCCACAGGCTTTGCACACTGTGCTGGGGGATGCTGGGGACTTCAGACAGTGCGGAGCCCAGGCAGGTCCCTGCCCTTAAGAATCTCCCCTTCTAATGGGAAACCGAGGAGCGCCCCCTGAGGGAATGCTTGAACTCTGCTGAGGGACAGGCGGAGCGGTGGCAAATGGAAGAGAACACAGGATTCCAGAGGCCAAGATGTGATGATAGAAAACTATGTGGCAGATTCAAAGGGAGGCCAGGAGGCTGGCGGTGGCAGGCAGGGGCCCAGTCACAGGCACCTCCCAGCACCACTGGAGGCCCGCACACTGTCTGCATCCTCATCTTACAGGAAAGGAAGTGAGGCCGGGAGAGGGTCAGCTTCTTGCCCAGAGAGCCAGTTGTGAAGCTAGGACTCGAGCTGTGATTAACAATACATTCTACTGACCAGGGTGGGGATGGGCAGTCATTTTAAGCACAGAAATGACAACATCAGGACATTGCTAAAGTTTCTTAAAACTCCTCACCACTTGCTGGGTGACCTCCAGCTAGTTTTATAGTCCCTCTGGCCCCAGTTTCCCCGCCCTATGGCAGTTGTGGGTTGAATGAGTTAACACATATAAAGTGCTTGGCCCGGGGTGTGGCAAATAGGAAGCACTCCAGGATGGTTGCTTATTTAGCAGTAGGGCCTGGGCTTCCTGGGCCTGTGCGGACTGAGTGAGGGAGTGTGCACAGGCAGTGCTCACTCAGAAAGTGGGGGCTATTCTGTTGGCATTAGCGAGCTGGTCTGGAGATAAGGAGGTGGCTGACGTGGCTGCCACAGGAACCCAGGCGGTGGGTCGAGGTGCCACAGATCAGGAGGGGACAGCAGAAACGGAGAGGAGGGTCCCCGAGCACAAGGCAATCCAGGGGGAGGGGGAAGGAACGGCATCCGCCTGGGGTGGGAGAAGGGCTGGGCCCTCTTCTTCTTTAGGAAAACGAGGGCGTCTAAAGGTGCCAGGTCAAATTCAAACACTCCGGTGGCAGAGGTGGCAGCAACTTAGATTGATGCCTGTATAGGGTTCTGGGTGCAGACTCTCCTGTGTCCTAACCTGTCAAAATGACCTTCAAAGTGACAAGTGATATTTCTGAAGGTCTCTATCAAAACAAAACAAAACACTCCCTAGCTTTCCCTAGGTTTGCATAGCTTCCGCCCTGAGGCAGAAAGAATTTCCCTGGAGAAAATGGATACTGCTGGGAGCCATGGTGAATAATCAGGCAGATACATACACTTGACCGTTGCCAAACGATGCACAGCTTGGAAACTAAAAGAAGTTTGGTCCTGTCATGTACTGAATCGAGGTTCTCCTAAAATTCGTATGCTGAAGCCTGAACCCTCAATGTGACCATATTTGGAGACAGAGCCTTTAGGGAGGTGATTAAGGTTAAATAAGGTCAGAGGGTGGGGCCCTCATCCTAAGGACTGTTGTCCTTATAAGAGGAAGAGACACCCAGGGTGTGCACCCAGAGAAGAGGACACAGTGTAAAGGCAGCCAGCCACCTGCAAGCCGAGAGAGGCCTCCGGAGAAACCAAACCTTCCAACATCTTGATCTTGGACTCCCAGCTCCGAGAACTGGGAAGAAAAACATGTCTATTGCTGAAGCCACCCGATCTGTGGTGGTTTGTCATGGCAGCCAAACGGACTTAACACACTCTTTTAAATCAGAGGTCTCATGAACACCAAAGAAGGCCATAGGGAACCTCAGTTCCCAGAGAAAAATGGTTCCACATGAAGGAAAAGCTATTTGATAATACTTCCCACTGTAGAGCTTGCACTGGAAAGCAAGCTCCATCAGGCAGGTCTCTGTCTCCTTCACCAAGGCACCCCGAGCACCCCACAGTGCCTGGCCCAGCACCTCCTGGCCCACGGGAGGTGCTTGATCAATGGTGGGTGAAGGGATCAATTGTGGCAACGGGGCCAGCTGTTCTCATCCCTCATCTGTGAACAGGTCTCAGGTCAGCAGCTCCAAGCACTGGGGTGAGGGCCCTCGGGGCCAAGGGGGAGGGTGCAGAGGCCTGTCTGTGGTTGACCTACGCCTGTCAGCAGACCAGAGGCATGAGTAAGAAGCCAAGAAGGCAGATATGAGCCCAGCATGCAATCTAACAAAACATTTTGCAGAGGTGGACATCGCTGGAAATGCGTAAGTGCTGAATGTGATGGTTACGTGACAGGTTCCATGGGATGATGGCTTCTTGGGCCAGGAGATGGCCCCAGGAGATGGCCCCTCTCTGCTCTCTGAGTAGCCCAGGGTGTGACAGTGTGAACCCTAAACTGAGTTTTCCTTCCCCCAGTGCACTCCAAATCCTCCTCTGTGGAAAGCCATCTCAGCTGCTGCTGCTACTGCAATGTGGAAACGACACTTCAATAACACCACCTCCGTCTCTCCTGAGGCCCTGTAATGCAGGAGGTGCAGGGTCCACACCGGGCAGCCTGCATTGCGCTACTGGGATCTGGCTGGTCCCTGGCAATTCTGCGCCTCAGTTTCCCTGTGTATCCCACAAGCCAGGCAGACCAGGCGAGGTCTGGAGGCCCTTGGTCCTTGGTTTCCAGGAAGTATCCACAGAGGGCAGCTGATGGTGGGAACGGAGCACATACCTGCTGGGGTGGGGGAAATGGAGCAGCCGGTCACAGGCTGGGGGGTGGCCTCGGGGTGGTGGGGTTCCTGCTGGGAGGAACAGGCCCTGACGGCAGGTGGGGCCAAGGCCCTCAGCAAGGTCCAGGTCCAGCAGGCTCTTCTCCGAGCCTGGCGTGCAGTGGCCGTAGCTCCCATTCACTAGGTAGAGAAGGACAGAAGAGGAGACAAAGTAAGTAGGGACAGCCCGCAGGGGGAGCAGGCAGAGGGCAGTCATCAGGCACAGCATGAAACAGCACCCTTGAGCCAATACTCACTGAACCCCTGCTACAGTGGAGGCACCGAGATGCCTCGCTGAATTCCCACAATCACCTGCAGGACCAATAATAGCACCAGGCATTACCCTAGGTGCAGCAAACACTTGGGGACTAGACAGCCAAGCTCCTGTCTCTGGAAGCTCAGAATCTATGATCCTTGTACCGATCACCTATTGCTCATTTGACGACATGTACGACCACGTGGGAGAGCTGGTGGTCTAGACCTCGGCTGCCCAGCAGGCCGAGAGACACTACATGCCAAGGAGCAGGTGCTTACTGAACAGTGCCTGTTGCTGTTCCCACCAAAGAACAAGAACCTGTTCTTGTTCCATCTTTGTTGTTTTCCAGCAGATTGAGAGCCCTTGAAAAGCTACATTACATGTAATAAAAATGCTAGACATAGTTGTTGAATTACTTCTGCTCCCCGGGCCTCAGTTTTCTCATCTATAGTGTGAGGAGGGTTAACCTGGAAACTACTTCTTCCTTGGGCTTTCTGCCAAGTCACTTGGCCAGCTCATGCAAGGAGGAAAGGACATACATGGGCTTGGGGGCCCTATGGATCTCAGTGTGAGCCTCTACTTCCCCCAGCCAAGCCTGTGACTTGAACAAGTCCCTCCCCAGGGCTGGCCCTCCCCGAGGCTGAACCTCAGCTCCCTGGTGTTCGATGGAGAGAGCCACGCCAGTTCTCCCAAGGTGCTGTGAGGGTTTGAGCACTGAGGTGCAGAGCCCCTAGCACAACGCTGGCACCTAGTAGGTGTGCCAGGAGTAGAAATTGTCCTTATTGTCATATAGCACTATGAAAAGCATAAAGTACTCTAGAGAGGTAATAAAACATTATTAACAGGCCCAAGTACCGAGAGAAGAACTGACACCAAAACAGCCCTAATGTGAGGACAAGGAGACGACAGAGCGCCATTTCCTAGGCAGTGTGTGCAGCCCCGGGCGCAGCTCCCCTGCCGCAGCGAAGCCTCCCCACCGGCCTCTGCGGGAGGTATGCGTAGTATCATGCCCAGGGTACAGAAGAGAAAATAGGAGCCTGGGATTTAAATCAGGTGCCCAAGATGACACAGCTAGGAAGAGTCTGGGCTGGGTCTCTGGCTCAGGTCTGCCAGACCCAAACCCCACATTGTAGTCACTATGCAATAAAGAGTAGTCTCTTAGCCAAAATCCAACCTCACCCTAATTCTAGCCCACCCCCAAGGCCAGACGCTCTGAGCTACCTTGCCACGTGCCCACGGCTCTAGACAGGCACCAGGCAGGCACCTGTCGAGCACTTTACAGTTTGCAGATGAGAGTGTAACTCTCTCAAGGTCCCAGAGCAGGTGAGGGGCTCAGACAAGTTTCGAGGTTCCCAGACACAGGCAAGCCCGCTTGAGAGGGCTCCGATGAACATTTGCTCAGAAGCTGCCCTCTGTGTCACCTTCCCAGGCAGCGCCTGGGCCTGTGTCCTGCTGCGAGGAACACTCGCCCCCTCTGGCTTTGGCTGCTGCTCGGCCAGCCCTTCACAAGCTTATTTTTTAATAACTTGGTTGTTTTTTAATTAAAAAGAAATCCCTGGTAACAAACGAGAATGGCCTGAGCTAATGAGACCAGGCTGCTGCTCATTTAACCCTGTCTCTGCTTGGCAGTCTTTGCCCTTTCCTCGTTTCTGTATGCGATTTTATCGTCCCAAGGAGGCAAACTGTGGGACTGGGCCTCAGAAAACTGTGGATAATTTTATGACCATCAATAGCATTTGGAGCAGAGAGAGCTTAATCATCACACAGGGCTGTCCAGCAGGGTTTTTCTCCCAGAGTCTTTGGGCTGGGGAGGTAGTTCTGGGCTTCCTTTAAGGACCCGCCAGGCCCATGGAGGACCCTGGAGTCACTTACCCCCCTTCACTGAGGGGGACGTGTGCAGCAGCGGACGGTGGGCCCTGGGAAAGGTGCCGGGAAGCCCACCCAGCACTTCCCAGGCGCCAAGCACATTCAGTACTTTCCGGAGTCCGCCCCGTGACACGCTCTCGTTACAGCCATTTTCCAGACCAGGAAAGCTGAAGTCTGGAGAGATTAGGGGCCTTTGACTGGGCCCCGGGGTCGAGGTTCGACTCGTGGCCCCACACAGATCTCTCAGACTTCAAAGCCCAAGTTCAGTCCTGCTGCCTCTCAGCCAACTGATGAACCACTGTGGGCCCCTGAACAAGCATCCCCACCAGTGACTCCAATGAAGATCATGCTGGGGAGCCTTTGGGGAAGCCAGAGTACCACTGTGACAATGGCTCCCAAACTCTGCCAGGTGGTAGGGTCACCCCATCTACAGACGAGAACACAAGGGCTCAGGGAGGGGCTCGCCCAAAGTCACACAGGCAGGCAGGGGGCAAATGGAGATGTGGGAAGAGACAGCACTACTCTGACCATTCAGGCCTGAGGGCTTCTTCTCTGCTGGACACTTTAAGAGGTTTTCCTGTAATAAATAGGCAAGCCAGACCTGGGAGGGAGTAAGGAAGGAGCCCCTTGGGTCACAGTCTGGCACTGCTCAGGGCCCAAGCCCATCCAGTCATTGTCTGTGTAACCCTCCCAGACCCTGGATGAGAGAGCGGGCCTCCCCACCTTGTGGGGACACACGCACCACAGGTGGCAAGCAGCTGCCCAAAATCACATACCCACTGCCGGCACAGCCAGGGCCCAAACTCAGGCATCGCAAGGCCTATGCCAGACCCTGTCCTGGGCCACCAGCTTTCTCAAAAGCTGAAAATTAAACCAAAGACTAATATATTTCCCAGAGATGCTGCCACCACTGGGAAGAGTGAGTACTGTCACCATGGCCCACCCCAAGCCCAAGTCCGCCAGGGATCTCCCGCTGCTCCCTGCTCGCTGGCGTGTTGCCTCTCCATCACCAGGTGCGGCACAGGGCCCACCCCTGCTCACTCTCCATCTCAGGGAGCAAGGATGGGGTCTTTCTCAGGAGAGGCAGGGAGTGAGAGGGCACAGCAGCCCTGCTGGCCTGAGGCGGGTGGGGAGCAGCCGTGTCTCCCACTGTGCCACAGGGGACCCGCCCCTGGACCTGGCTTTCCCCATGTAGGTAAAGCTTTGGGGAAGGACTGGAGGGTGAGGGGGTCCTGTGTTCATTTTCACAAGTTGGTGAGAAAACCTAGCACATCAGGGCTGGGATGGACTAACCATCTATTTCATTAATAGGTGACAAAGCTGAGGCTCAGAGAGGGAAAGGGCCTCTCAGTCACATAGCAAATCCATAACAGAGCGTGGACTGCCACCTCTGGGCTAGGTAAGAGTTTGGTTTAGTTTCCTCTTCAAGTTTCAGTTTTCTTTTCTGTAAAATGGTGCAAACATCTACTTCACAAGGCTCTGGTGATTTAACAGATTATGAACACAATGCATTTTGCATAGTACCTAGCTTACAGTAAGCCCTTGAAAAGTAACAGTGATGATAATAATCACTATCTTTTCCATTTATCCCTGAGCTTGGGATGGGGCCAGAATGCAGGGCCCAGTACAAGAAGCATTCTATCCCTAGGAAGGTCCTGTCTAGATGACCTTGAGGCCAGATTCAAAAGGACAAGCCCCCGAGGCTCAGGGGTCACCAAATGCAGGACCTGGCAGTCTGAATGAGGTCACAGCCAGCAAATCTGAAGCAAATGTCTCCAGTTATACACCACAGAGCTTTGCAAATTACCGTAATGACTTGGCTATAAAGCGGTACCACATATAAGGTGACTCCCCACAGGAATTTTAATGCAGGCCGAAACCTGCCAAGTCTGCACGAGGGGGACAATGATGCATTCAGCATCTCAGGCCCAGAGGCTGCCTCCCTGCAGTCCCAGGAGCAGCCAGCAGCCGGGTCTAGGGCATCCTACATGACCACTCCTCATTCACGGACAAGCAGAGCAGAGTTGTAGTGCCTGCCAAGTGCCAGACCGGTGACAGGACACTGCACTTTACCATCTACAACACACTGTGCAGCCTTCACCTCTGAGCTTCATCACAACTCCCAGGACTAGGGCTAGGCAGACTTGGGCGGGGAAAGTGAGGGGCAGAAAGGCAAACAATTTGCCCACCTCACTCAGCAAACGTAGGGCTCAGACTCACACTGAATCTCCTGACTCAGCCATTCTGTCAGCAAACTTGTCCTGTAAAGGGCAAGACAGTAAATATTATAGGCTTTGTGGGCCATACAGTCCACTGTCAGGACTATTCAACTTGGACCATAGAAATAAGTAATATAAGTAATAGGTAAACAAGTGAATGGGGCTGTGTTCCAATAAAACTTTATTTAGAAAAACAGTGCACTAGCTCTTGGACTGTAATTTGCCAACCCCTGAGTTAGGGCAGCAGTTAGAGACAAGGCTTTGCAGTTAGATTTTTTTGCATCTGTAAAATGGGGAGAATTTTATGGGGTGGAGTTGATGGTGTGAAAACCACTGTCAAATACTGAATGCAGGGCTGGCCCCTAGTGGACATTCAATAAACAGAAGTGCCCGAGCCTGTCTTGGGGACCCCCCACAGCCTGAGCTCACCCCTCCACCTGGGCATTACCTCCCATGATGCTTTGCTGATGTGCTGCACACGTCCTTGCCCATCCAGTCAGGGTGGCCTGACACCTTCCAAACCCTCTGAGCCTGCAGAGCTCAACAGAAGTGCATCCCATTTTGGAATGTTCCCTAGTCTCTCCTGCCCTCCCTGAGTTCCCCAACCTCGGCTCACAGCAGTCTGGGTGAACAGCTGCCGTGTCAATACCTTCTTTCCACACACCCAGCAGACGCCAAATACTCCACACGCTTGAGCTCTAAATCTCCACGACATCACCGCGAAGTCAGCGCTGTAACACTCTGTGCTGGCACATGGATGCTTTCAAGTGCAATTAAATTCCTGCCTCCCCCACGAGTCTGTGAAGTCAGTCCTTCAGGACAAGGGTCTTGGTCCCCCAGAGCCGCTGAGTGTCAGAGCATGAGGAGACATGATTTTGTCCAATTTACTTCACATACAAAAAACGGGAGCCCAGATAGGGAAGAGATTTGTCCTAGTCATACAGCAAGCAGATTCTCTGGGCACCTGGGCCCCACCGGGGATACTCCCCTCACTCCTAGCACGTGGTTAGACCCAGATGAAGTGCCTGGGGACCCTGGGAAGGTGGACAGCTGGAAGACTGTCCAAAGTTCACTTTCATGCCTACTATGTGCCAGATGCTGCCACTTAGGAAAACAGGCCAAGCTTTTGTGACACATTTACCTAGGTTGATGCCCTGGCTCCACCATTAACTTTCTGGCTATTTGATCCTAAATGAGGGCCACCCTTCTGAGCCTTAGTTTCTTCATCTCTAAAATGAGAATAAGAAACCCAGCTCCAGGGGGTGGCTGTGAGGATTAAATGCAGAGGTACGGTGCCTGGCAGAGTCAGCACCTCAGTAAAGACCCCTCCTTTTGCCATCCTGACAGGCTGGGGAAACAGGGTCACGGACCCCCTGGCTGATCTGTGTCTCCGGGAACGAAGACCTGCTTTCCCAGGCAGTGAGCGCCAGGGGCCAGAGAAGCGGCCTCAGCCTCGTGGGGTCTTGAGCCTGAGCCCAGGCTCTGCAGGCTCAGTCAGAGCAGAGCAGGGCCTTGGCCCTCTGAGCCTCCTCAGCTGTTCTGGGAGTGCCGGGCAGGGTAGGGCGGCACTGGAGATCCCAGAGAGCAGGAGACACAGGGCCCCCCTTCTCAGGCCCAGGGAGAGTGAGCAGCTCTCGAAGGACATACAGTAGAGGCTGAGCCCAGGCTGCATCCATACTCCAAGCTCCTTCTGCCTCACCGCACTGCCTTATCACCTCCTCTCCCCTCCCCTCTAGGCCCAAAGTCCTGGTGACCACAGTCCAGGGGTGCGAGGTCACTGGAGGGGGGTGGGCTGGAAGCTCGGCAGGGCCTTTGGAGCTACAGAGTCTGATACCCAAGGCCTCAGGCCAGGTTCATTATGGCTGCCTGTCGTCTCTTATCCCATATCACAAAAACTCCATAAATTCCCCTTTACAGCTAAGCTACATTTACAGGGACTCAGGCCAGTAAAACCTGAGCAGGCGCACCTCAGGAAGGCATCACAAAGAAACCTGAGTGAGCCAGCCTTCTGCTCAGTCCCAGTCCAGGGTCAGGGAGTGAGCAGCCCAGGGCTGGTTTCACACGTAAGTGCCGGCATCTCTGTGTATAAACACATACATCGGCAGAGTTTTTCTCGGTCTCTCGTATTGCCACCAAATTAGCACAAATAATTTGCTGGATGAAAAAATTAGAAAATATACCTAGACAACTAACTATTAGAGAATAAATGACACCTATAAGACCAACAACCAGAGACAGCCACAGCATCCATGGCGACACATGAACCTTTGTGGTATTTCCATATGCATTTCCATATATTGTTGACCAAAAATAACCCCCACAGGAAGATATACTTGTTTTCTTGTATTCTGCTTTTTCTTTTTTTTTTAATGTAACGTATCATGAATACCAAAGTTCACAGAGTGCCTGCCACGTGCCAGGCCCAGTACCAGGCTCTTTCCATGCCGGTATTGCTAATGCCATTTTCCAGGGGAAGAGTGACTTGTCCAAGGTCATGCGGCTGGTAAATGGTGCACGCCCAGCTCTCTCGGACAGGAGGGCAATGCTGGCCCAGACATTTTTCCACATCCTCAAGGGATTCAGAGTCAATGCAGCTGATTACTTTCCTGGTGTATTGGTCAGCCTGGGCTGTCATCACAAAATGCCATAGACGAGGTGGCTTGAACAACATACTTACTTTCTCGAATTTCTGGAGGCTAGAAGTCTAAAATGAAGGTTCCCGCTGATTGATTTCTGCTGAGAACTCTCTTTCTGGCTTGTAGGTGGCTGCCTGCTCACCATGTCCCTCACACAGCCTTTCCTCAAGCATGCAGACAGAGAGCAAGTGTGAGGGTGCGGTGTGCTCCCAAGTTTCTCTTTACAAGGACACTGATTCTATTGGAGGATCAGGGCCCCACCCTTCACCTCATTTAATCTCAGTTATTTCCTTTTGGGTCTTAATCTCCAAAAAAAGCCACACTGAAGGTTAAGGCTTCGACAGATGAATTTGGTGGGCAGGGTGGGGCACAAACCACGAACATCCAGTCCATGACAGCTGGTATTCATTCCCTTCCTTCCCCACGACAGGGCCCCATATTTCCACATCTACCTGTGGGACCTGAGGTGAAGATCTCCCAGCATCTCACAGTATCTCACAGCAGGTAAGAGTGCAGATTCTGGGGTCCAACCAATGAGGTCTGAATTCTGGTTTTTAGCTGTGACCTTGTCTAAGTCACGTGACTTGGCTTCTCTGTAGCACAGTTTATTGAAATGAGTTCAGGTACCATGTATGAAGTACCTTGAACAGTACATCTGGCACACAGTAAAGAAGCACTGTGTAAATGTTGGCTCTTATGGCTGTTCTTATAAATCCCACTCCAGTGGGCTTTGGAGGCCTGAACTGAGCAGTGTGACCTTGTCTCCCCAGCCACAGTGCCACGGTGACTGGCTCCAAGACACACATGCAACACAAGTAAGTTTAGTTCGATAGAGGCCTGGAACATCTGTGTGAGGACAAAGGTAAGAACAGCCTTTTCTCCTCTATTTGTGAATGAGCAAGCATGTCGCCCTGGTAGCTAGTAGAAGTTGGTTGGTTGCAGGGCAATGTCAATGAAACAGAGCATCTCGACCAGGGCAGCAGACAAGCTAAGCCGAAGCACTGGTGGCACCAAGAACCCCTGTGTGAATAGTAAAATTCCTATAGTGTATTAAGCTTGTCTCAGATGTACTTTCTGCCACTCACATCCTTATTAATGTAATATAAAGCATCCTTATCAATATTCTTCCATAAAATAATTTCTATCTGCTCTGACAATCTTTGTTTTTAATGAGTATTTAGTCCATTTATACCATTTATCTTCATTTATTTTTAAAAATTTTTATAGTTGTTCAAGTATAGTTGTCTTCATTTTCCCACACCACTTCCCCTCCTAGCCCCGCCACCTCCCACCCTCAATCCTACCCCCTTTGGCTTTGTCCATGTGTCTTTCATACACATTCCTTGACAACCCTTCCCCTTCTTTTCCCCAGTTATATCTTTTACCTTTAAAGTAACTTATATTTGGGTTGAAATCCACATCTTACTATCTGCTTTTTATTTGTCCCACCTATTCTGTATGCTTTTTCTCTCCTTTTCTGCCTTCTTTCAGATTAATTGAGCATTTCTTATTATTCTATTTTATCTCTCTATTAGCTTGCTAAATACACATTCTTTTTATTGTAAGTAGTTATGCATCTGTCCCTCACTTAATATTACAGTTTAATATAGAATAGTGGACTTGCTACTTCCTGAAAAGTTCAAGAATTTCAGGATCTTTAACTCTTCTCTCTCTCACTCTCTCGCTTGCTCTCTCCACCTTCCCCCAAGATTATTATTGCATATTTTAATTCCTAACATATTTTTAAACCTCACCACATATTATCAATGTTTTGTAGAGTCAATATTTATTTAAATATTTCCCTTCCTCCTGCTTCCATATAGAGTCATCTTCCTTCTTCATGGAGAATTTTTATTTTTTTAAGATTTTATTTATTTATTTTTTAGAGAAGGAATGGAGGGAGAAAGAAAGAGAGAGAGAAACATCAATGTGCAGTTGCTGGGGGCTGTAGCCTGCAACCCAGGCATGTGCCCTGACTGGGAATCGAACCTGCGACACTTTGGTTTGCTGCCCAAGCTCAATCCACTGAGCTACGCCAGCCAGGGCTCACGGAGAATTTTTAAAAACTATGAGTCTGCTGGCCAGGAATTCTCTCGGCTTTTGTTTGACTCTGTTATTCTTTCACCTGCACTTCTGAAGGATACATCCACTGGGTATAGAAGTCCAGGTTGGCAGTTATATTCTTTCAGTCTATGACAGATTTCTTCCACTGTCTTCTGGATTTCATCATCATTATTAGAAAGTTATCTGAAAGTCTTTCAAAGACACTGTATCACTCCCCTCACTCCTGGCTGTTTCCAAAATTTTCTTGTTGCATTTAGTTTGCTGTAGACTGACTATGACTATGCTGTGCCTAGTCGTGATTTTCTTTGTATTTATTCTGCCTGAGGTCCACGCGGTTTCTTCAATAAGTGGCTTGATGTCTTCTGTCAGTTTGGGGAAATTGCTGGCCGTTATCATTCCAGACATTACGTCTGCCCATTATCTTTCCTCTGTCTCTCTTGAGCAATGGTGTATGTTAGACTCTTTCACCATGTCCTATATATCTCTTACACTCTTTTCTTAATTTCCCATCCTTTTAAAACTTTTATGCTTCAGTCTAGACATTGTCTACTAACCTATTTTCCTATTCATTAATCTTCTCTTCAGTAACCTATTAAGAGGAAGGGTACCCAGGGGTCACCACTGTCCTGAAGGAGACAGACACATTCACACAAGATAAGGCAGCTGACGGGAGGGAGGCTCTACCCAGTGCGTCTCAGGACCCAGGGCTCCTTCTCTTCAGGGAGGGTCTGAGAGAGCCTCTGCCCTCCCCGCCCCTGCCTGCAGCCTCCCACGCCTCTGACCCTTCCCCAGCTCCCTCTCTGGAAAGACCGCTCCCAGACCAGGTACAAGTGACTACTAGTGTGCCTCTGGGGGGGAGGGGGGAGCAAAATTCTAAGTTGAACCAGGAAGTGAACAGCACATGCAGGGGCCCAAGGACTGGCAAACGAAAGCACTGCCCACATTTAGTTGATTTAATTATGTCCCAGGGATGGAGGAAGGGTGGCCTCATGAAGAAACTCTGATGTCCCTTAAAATTCTCAGATTCTATGTTTCATCATACTGAGCCATCATGATTCCCAAATTCAAGATCAGAAATGTCCATGCATCTGGGATTCTAAAATTCCATGATTCTCCCATTCTGAAATGATGCAATTTTATAAAACTAAGCATTTACACATTACTATGGTTCTAAGCTTCTCTAATGTCGTGGATTAGACATAAAACAATTCTCTAATTCTGAGCTTGCAAAACCCCAGACTTCTCTGATCAAAGGCCCATCATGTCCCCAGGCGCCCGAGCACCTCAGGAGCCCCTGCCTGGCCCAGATTACCAGCGAACAATAGTGATGGTCACTGAAAACCCTCTGTTTTTGTTCAAGCCCAAAACAACCAGGAGAGTAATGGGATGACAAGAAATCCAGAGGAAATGGCTGTTGAAATCTATAAAAACTTCTCAAAGACAAACATTTCCATCTGTGTTTTTTCAGTAAATACAGAACCATAAATGTTTATGTCAGGCATGTATTTATTATTTCATGTTTGCCCCCCCTTTTTAACATCCTCCACTTAAATCAAGCTAATTAGTTAACTCCTATTCGTGTCTATGTCGCTCACCCCACCCCCACCTCCCAACTGCTAAAAAATATCTAAAGGAAGAAGGAAGACATGAGGGCAAGGAGGGAGAGGCCCAGCTCCAGGGAGCCAGGCAGAGGAAAGGACATGAGATGCTAGCATCTTAAAATGCCCTCCCTCCATCACGGGTCTCTCTGGGAAGGATCAGTTGTTCTGACTGAGAAAATACTGGCATTCTTCGGAAAGACACCTAGACCTCCAGAAAAGGGCACTGTGAGAAATACAACACAGAGCAGGCTCTTAAGAAACTCCGAGTTTTATAGACACTGAAAAAGATGACTTGTTCCACAGTATGGGCAGAAAGGCAAAGCCTACTGGAGAAGTCATAGAAGTTGCTTTGGCTCCTGAAAAATCCCTCTTCCCCTGGCCTCAGCTCTAAAAACACTCAGTTCCCAGGGTCCCTCCTCCAGGAAGCCCTCCTGGCCAACCCTGTCCCAAAGAGCTTTTTGTTGTCTTTCTCTGCCCTCCCTGAGGACCTATGGCCAGTGCTCCAGTCTGCACCCTCACCTGCTGGGGCACAAGAGGCATAAGGTAGCAGAGATTCTCCAGGGTTGGGATTCTATCCCAGGGGACATACTGAAAATCACTGGGGGAGGGAGGTTCTGCTGGTCACAATGACTGGGAGCCACTCATTTAGTGGGGAGGAGCCAGAAACAGACAGCTCATGGCCAAGGGTGGGTCAGCCCTACAGTAACTTTTGAATATCTTGCCAGATATTCAAAATAACCATAAACAAGCAACCTGGTCATCTAAGCCTGAATACGGCTCCATTTTACACATAAACACAAAGTACTTTTTTCATGGTTTTAACATGCACTGAATTTTCCAGGAATGGAGCTGCCATGTAAATTGAGGAGAAACTGCACTGTGTTTAGTTTGGAACTTAAACAGGCGGTTTTCACCATGTTAAAAAACCACATCACCTTTGGTCACTCTGCCTGTGACATTTGTGTGTCTGTAGCTGTCAAGCCCAGGACGCTGCGTCTTCTGGCAGGGTCACACCCGAGCGCATGTATAGGGAACACACGTTACCCATGAGCTGCTTCCCTTGCACATCTCCTTTAAAATGCGATGAAGTGGTATATGGACTTTTTAAGAACTCTAGTGCAGGCAGGTGACGCTATCTATGAACTCTACTTCAGGAGGGTAGAGGAGGCCCTGCTAGGGAAAGGAAGTGCTCTGAGAGCCAGCGGTGGAGGCCAGCTCCTCATTTTCCAGACTGGAAAGTGCGGTGTCCTCCAAAGTCCCGCCACGGGGTAATGTGGGAGCCAGGATTTGGCCAAGTGCATCTGACTCGATGGTACTGGGACACTCAAAGGGCAGGCCCGTGTCTTTTTCCTTTTTCATTAAAAAAAAAATCTTTAGGTTCCAGTCGGCATTCAGTTGAATGGCATAGCAGTTAGACATTTCTGTAACTTATGGAGGGACCCCCCCATAAGTCTAGTATCTGTGTGGGCTGGCCTGTGTCTTGGTGTCTCTGAATCCCAGGGTCTGTTTCTGGATTCAGAAAGAATTCTGTACCCTGTTCTGCGTCCAGAAGGACTCATGAGAAGGCAGACACGTGACACCCAAGTGGGCTCCCCAGGCCCTGCCATGTGCTGGGAGCACAAGGTGGGGTATGCAGGCTGACTCTGGAAAGGCCCAGAGGGGGTCTTGCCAGGTGCAGTTTCCTGGCACGGGCTGATCAGCAGAGCCTGGGGGTTGAGACCTTGAGATGGAGCTCACCTCTCCACTCCCTTCCTCCCCCACCCAAACCTCCTTCTCCTACTGTGCTCCTTGTCTCAGCTCCTTCCTTGCCTTCAGCCCCCATTTCCCCTCTTAACAGCTCTCAATCCATCCCCCCTCCCCATCCACACTGTCGTTGCCTCAGTTCAAACCATCAACAAACCTGAACAACAGTTTCTTCTCCTCCCTGAATACGACCATCCATCCATTTGACCACAGCCAGGGTGATCTTTCCAAAGCACAAAAACCTTACCCATCTGCCCCTGCTCCTCACCCACCATGTCTCCCACTACCCATGAGATGCCTCTGAATGCCCGCACCAGGCAAACAAGACCCTGTACCCTCTGTCTGTTCCCACCATCCCACCCCTCTCCTGCTGGTTTCCAACACCCCGCACCCTGCAGCTGTGCCCTGCTGCTCACAGCTCCACCCTGTTCTTCCCCTCTACCCTCATGCCCTTGCTGTGCCCCCACCAAGCCTGCCCTACTTCTTCCTCTGTGCATCTCCAGTCCTGTGCACGTCCCCTGTCAAGCTCCACTTGCACCATATAGTATGGCTCACATGTAACTGCATCAAATACCAGTTTGAAGGACAAAAGCAGAAAAGAACACACCAAGTGAGAGCTGAGCGAGGCCTTGAATGACACTTGAACCTCTGCTGCCAGGAAAGACGACCCTAGAAAACCAGAAGCCTTTTCTCTAAGATGCAGCCCCCAGGTGAGTCCGCCAGGCCGCAGACCCCACCCCAGCCATTACGGCTTTATTGGCCAAACCCACCAACTTCCCTGGAGAGATGGGGGTGGGAACATAATGAATATTTCCACAAGTGTGTTTGAGGGGACATGAAGCAGCACCTAGCAGCGTTTGCTTTCTAAACAGGAGCCTCTGGAAGGCGGGGGACCACAGGCTGGGCGCTGCTCTGGGCTGCACCGGCCCAAGCAGGACCACGCTGCCCTGACTTCTGAGGCTGCAAGGGAGGGTTTCTAGGCAAATACAGCTGATGTGGCACCCCACTCAGGGACACCCACAGCTGGGCCACTGCAGAGGAGAAAGCCTGGCCACAGGTCACATTTTGCCTCCATGGGGAGGGAGTCCGGTTCTCACCAAAATAAATGATGTGTTTTGGTCCAGTAGCCCCCACATTTAGTCCCAACCTGCTTTCTCATACTTCTGTGTGAGAGTCCCAGGAAAGCCCCCCCTCGGCAGGGAAGGAGAGCCCCTCGTTCTAGGTTTCCCTGAAGACTTACTACATGTCTTGATTAGCCTCCAGCCCTTGGGGCTCAGTTTCCACAGTAAGACAGAGAAAATGGGCTGGAGGTGTGGCTAAATGTCTGCACTCTCTTCTAGCCCCAGACGACCATCACAAATCCCCTGTCAGAAGCTTCATGGTCCAGAGGAGGGTGGGTAGTGCACAGGACCTGGACCTCTCCCTCCCCGGGCCCCAACATTTGGGATGCCTCGTTACCTGACAGGCCTGCGCCTTCCCACAGGAACCTATGCTTTCCCTGGAAGAGCCGAAGACTATCTACCCACGCTGCACCCCCAAGCTCCTACCCTGTGCCTGGCCTGGGCTCTGGGACACAGAGAGGAACCAGGCACCAGTGCCATTCTCAGAAGCCCATAAACAGAAAAGGCTGCCAGGTCAATCAGTGCCAGGACTGAAACTCCCCACCCCTCAGGACAAGGGAGCATACTTCCCTTCCCTTATCCTCCTTCCAATACAGTCACTGTCTCGTGACTCCCTCCCTGACCTTGCCACCCTCTCCTCTTGTGGTTGGCCACTCCCGGGCATGCTGGTGTCCCTCCCCTGTTTGGGGTCCCCAGCCCTTACCGTGTGATGTAAGTGCTGTGTCTGTACCTCGGAGGGCAGAGCACTGTGCTGTATGTTTCAGCTAAGCCTCTCAACAGTCTTGCTAGATAAGCTTCTCAACAGTTTTGCTAGATAGATGAAGTAGTCCATTTTACAGAAGAGAAAACCGGGACCCAAGAAGGTGAAATGACTTCTGAATAACACACATAGGAAGCAGACCTGGCATTCAATCCCAGGGCCAGTCATTCCAGACTATAGTCCTTGGCTGGGGTTACAGTGATCACCCTGGCCTCACCCACAGGGCTGAGGAAGGTCCAGATTCCTAGGGGAACAACACGCTTCCTGAGGAGCATCCCTCGGTCATTCCATGGTAAGATGTCAGGGCTAACATGGCCCTAAAAGATAATCTAGTCTCAGCCTCCTATGTTGCAGAAAAAGAAGACTGAGGCCCACAAAGAGCAAGAGGCTTGTTCAAGGTCACACGGCCAATAGCCAAGTCAGGACCAGACCCAGGTGTCTGCATTCCCCAGTAGGCATTCCCTCCACAGCCCTGCTGATGCCTCTTAAAGGCAGTACCCTCTCTGTAACACTCTCCGCGGCATCCCGGAGGAGAGGGGACACTTAGAGGGACAACTTGGTTGTGAGTTTCTCAAAGGTTGTCCCATCAGCTCTACAAGGCAGAGGTCACCATTAACCCTGCTGGAGAGAAGAGGAAACTGGGTCTGGGAGGGGATGGGGCCAGGCCAGGAGTCAAGCCAGCTGTCTGGGGTAAAGGCAGTCTCTCCAGGCTGGGCTGCCAAACCTCACAGCACTTCACTTGTACTAGATGATCTATCTCATCAGTCCTCACCAAGGCCTGCGGGCAGCCCTGACCTGTGCTTCTGATGCCAGCCCAGTGCCCAGCATCTTTCCTTGGACCAACCCTGACGTCACAGTGCCCCACCTTAATGGATGCATCTGGTGAGAGACTAGGCTGATTAGAAAATGGGCCGGAGGGCCGCCTGGGCTCAGGGCGTGATTTCCCCGAAGTCTGCCTACGTTCTTCTTGCTGCCAGGTTTTGCCGAGTGAGCTGTGGCAGCTCACTGCCAAGCACGGGGACCCTGTCAGCAGTCTGGCCATGAATGAGTCCAGTGTTTGGGACCAGTCAACAAGATGGATGTTGTTTCGTTTCGGCTCCGCGCACCGTAAACATTCTGTGGCAGACGCAGCTCCAGGTGGCTCTCTGGCTCGCGCTCGGCAGCTGGGCCGGCTTGCAAAGGCCCATTAACAGGGACATAAACATGGAGAGCTGGGGGATGGAAGGCAGGGAGGCCACTAGGATCTGTCCCATTTTTGGAGACAAGAACACAAAGGAAGAAATCCAGGAGCCAGGCTGGAAGCAGAAGAAGGAGGAACAAGGCCCTACCTGGTTCCAATCCTAGTTCTCGCATGGATCCTGTGTGACCTTTGACAAATATCACGCCTAGCCCTGGCCTCAGTTTCCTCATCTCAAGAAACAGGAAAGGGCTCCACTGCCAAGCTGCAAGGAATGAGCCAACGGCATCAGCAGTTGCCCGAGTACGAGGACTGCACCCAATCCATTTAGGGCCCAGCAGTTAACAGTATGGACTTCAGAGAGAGACAACTACCTGGTCTGGAATCTGGACTTTGCCATGCACCCTCTGGTGTGCTCTTGTCCAGGTAACCTAACCTCTCTGAGCCTCCCTTCCCTTATCTGCAAAATGCTAACCATCATTTTTATTGCACATGGTTGTTGTGAGGGTCAAATGAGATAATGCCCAGAGGTGCTTTGCCCAGTGCCCAGCACGCAGCCAATAGAAGTCACTCTCACTCTGTTAGTATCGGTATACCCCGAATCTCACACAGCTTCTCCCGGAGGGGCAGGCTCTCAGGATGAAGCGGGTGGCCAAGGCTGGGCAACAGCCAGGTCTGCTGGGATTCTCCCTTCCTGGTCTAAGATGATCTTTGAGTCCAGCACCAATAACTCGGCCTGCCAGGCGCCCGTGTGTGCCTCAGCCTGGCCCCAGACATCAAGCCCCAGGCCCATGTGGGAGGCAGTCCAACTAGACAAACATCAAGTTTCCAAGAGCCAGTTGGCTGAAAATCAATGTGTCAAATGACCAATTCATCAAAAGCCAATTAGCCACAGATTACCTCGCCAAATGGCTACATTCCCAAATTAGCCAAACAGTTACCCAAACTTGTTTATTTGAACCATTTATAAAGATGACAACAATTTGTGTTGCAGGAGATGGTGCTAGTTTTAGTGAATCTGGGAAAAAGGATCTTTGCAGATGTAATGAAGTTAAGGATCTTGAAATAAGGAGCTCTTCCTGGATTATCCTGATGGGCCCTAAATCCACTGAGAAGGGTCCTTATGAGAGACACACGGAGAGAGAGGAGGAGGCAACCTGAGCGCAGAGGCAGAGAACAGAACAACGCAGCCCTGAGTCACAGAACGCCAGGCAGCACCAGACGCTGGAAGAGGCAAAGGACGGGCTCTTCCCCGAAGCCCCCAAAGCCAGCCCCCCGACTCCAGACCCCTAGAACCAGGAGAGAAGGACCGTCTGTTGTTGTCAAGCCACCAAGTTGGTGGTCACTTACAACAGCAGCCCCAGCAAACGGGTATATATTTTTAAGTGACTGTTTTATGCCCTTTTCTCTTGTGCCAACTCTTACCCTTCATTTTAAGGACTTTTTTGCTGATTTCTCAAGAAACTTATTAACTTTAGCTTATTTATTTCTAGCAATTATCACACAACCTCGATATGGCTGCTTAGCTACTTCTCAGTTTATGTACTCCTTTCCCTATCATCTCAGACTTTTCACGGTTCACAGCCAACTTTTTTTATTCTCTTTTTACGATTTCATATTTATGGTTAAAGTATATAAAATTTTATATCTATACTTTTTTAATGAAGTATAGTTGACATACAATATTATATTAGTTTCAGGTGTACAACATAGTGATTCGACATTTATATACCTTACAGTGTAATTGCCATGGAAAATCCAGGGTCCATCTGTCCCCGTACAAAGTTATTATGATAGTACTGCTTATACTTCCTGTGCTGTGCATTAGATCCCCATGACTTATTTATTTTACAACTGGACATTTATACCTTTTTTAAAAAATTAATAAAATGTAGCAATATATAAAAAGGATAATTCATCATGACCAAGTGAAGTTTACCCTCAGAATGCCAAGTTCTAGATCTGTCAGTATAATTCACTAAATCAAAAAAAATAAAGGAGAGGAGCTGTATGATCAGCTCAATAGATACAAAATAAGCAATATCTATTTACAACAAAAATTATCAACATACTAGGAAAAAAATAATTTTTTCAGCATACTAAAGCACATCAGTGATACGCTACAGTAAATATCACGCTTAATGGTGAAAACCGACTGCTTCCCCCGAGACTGGAAACAAAGGAAGGATGTCCATACTCTGTGCTCCATGCAGTGTGACATTGGAGGTCCTGCTAGCATACTTATGCAAAGAAAAAGAAAGGCATGAAAATAGGAAAAAAGAAGTATAACTCTTTATTCTCAGATGACATGACTGTTTACATGAAAAGTCCTAGGGAATCTCCAAAAACAAAAACATGAAGAGAATAAATTGATTTAGCAATGTGGCAGGACACAAGTCGACATAAAAATCAACCGCAACTCTATACACTAGAGGAAATAATGGGAAATGGAAATCGAAGGATGGTATCACATGCCACAGTGCCAAAAAACATGAAACACTTCCAAAAGAAGTTGAGAAAAGTCATTGAAGACCTTTACGATGAAAACTACCAAATGCCACAGAGAGGGAGTCAGGAAGGCCCAAAGGGGCGGGGAGAGATGTCATGCTCATGGGTGGTGGTTCAGTCCCGTTAGGATGTTAACTCCATCCAAATCCATCTTTAAATTTAATGCCATCCTAACCAAACTTCCAGCAGGCTTTTTGTAAAGCTTGACAAGTTGACTCCAAAATATATTTGAAAATATTAAGTGCTTAGAATAAACAAAACGATATTGAAAATGAAGTCGGGGACTCAGCTACCTGGTTTCACAGAAGACTGTGAAACCACAGTAACGAGGACAGTGTGGTGTTGGCATAAGAACAGGCACACAGATCAGTGGGGCAGAAGTCCACAAATAAGCCCACACTAATATGATAAACTGTTTTTTTTTTACAACAGTGCAAAGACAAAACAATGAAGGAAACAAGTCTTTTCAACAAATGTTGCTCGAACGCTAGATCACTGTATGGAAGAGATGAACCTTGACCCGTGCCTCACACCACACACACAAGTCAGTTCCCAAAGCATCACCAATCGACAGTTAGAGCTAAAACCATAAAGTTTCCAAAAGAGAGCATGCCGGAGACAGGCAAAGTCTTCTTAGGTAGAACACAAGAGCACAGGAAATACAAAAGAAAAAGTTGTTAAAATTGGACTCAATCAAAATTTAAAATCTTTGTTCTTTGAAAAACAGCATTTAGAAAATGAAAAGGCAAGACAGAGGAGAGAAAATATTCCTCATACATGTATCTAATGAGACTTATATCCAGAATATATAAAGAACTCTTACAACTCATAACAAAAAGATAAACCACCCAATGGAAAAACGGGCAAAGGACTTGAATAGGTACTTCTCAAAGAAAATACGTATACAGCAGTATGCCCGTGAGAAAGTGCAAAAATACTCTACATCTCCAGTCATCAGGAAGACAGTACGACACTACTGTTTGAGATGTGAGTAAATGAACACCCACTTAAGGGCTGGTGATCGCCGCTGTCGCGGAGGCCTTCCTGCCGGCCTGTTCTGAAGACAGAACGAAGCACAAGTCCTGCTTCTGGCCCGAGCGCCAGGTCTCGAGGACATACCTGGCTTCACTGGACCTCCTCTTCTTGCTTCTGAGCAGGAAGAAGTCAGAAAGAAACTCCTAGAGGAGATGACACATGAGCTCAACCCTGAAAGATTATTTGCTGGGAAGGCAGGGCAAAAAAGAACATCAAAAGTACAAGGACCAGCACCCAGCCAGAGACATGCAATGGCGGGCAGTATTTGGGAGCTTGGAGTATTTCAGCCCTGCGACCAGGAATCCCAGAAAGATGGGCAGGTGAGGCCTGGTGGGCCACACTAATAACCCTGGACTTCATCCTCTGATGTGATAGAGTCACAGATTCTCTCACTTGGCCCAAGTCTAAACCAAATCCCAACATGCAAACTAGATCCATTCATTCAGTCAGTCAGTCAATCAGTCATGCTTTACTCAAGTATCCATTCAACATTTACTGCACACCTGTCATAAACATTGTTGTCTCCCCAGCACTGACTGCATCCACATTGCTAGCCTGGACTTTCTCTGGGATATACGGCCACCATAGAGTGAGCCCCTTTGTGTGCCAGGAGCTAGGCCTGGTGCTACATATGCAAAATCTATTTAATCCTCATGTTCTCATCATTTTGCAGATGAAGAAATGAGAGGCTCAAAGAAGAAACTGATCCAAGCTTAAGCCTATCTGACTCCTGACCCCCACTCAGACCTACCAATCCATCTGTGCAGAAACAGTGCCCAAGGGCAGGCTGTGGGCCAGGCCCTGTGATCCATACAGGATGCGGGCTGGGAACACAGGTGGTCACAATGCTGCCCTTGAGGAGCTCACACCTGCCTGCTCGTGACATCTTTCCCATTAGAAGGCACCTTCCCTCACAGTTGTCCAGGCAGGCCCCCAGGTGTCCAGGCTGAGTGACCTTGGACTCGGTCTCACTGACTCCCTTCTGTAAGGCTCATGACAATAGATTCTGTGTCCTTTTGCCTGCTGGTTGAACCACTAGGTCCAGAGTGGGGCAGGTCTTGGGAATGACCTTTGCCAAGGTCCAGCCCCTCCCCTTCAAACTTACACCTTTCTTTGGCATAACCAGACCCCTGCCAAATATTAAAGTTCCCATTATTGCAGCTAGTGGGGTCATTAATCCAGTTAGAGGCAAGTCAAATAAACAAACAGCAGGTATAACCCAAAACTTCCCCAGGAGGCAGCCTCCCTATACCCCTCTCTGGAACTCCTGCCAAGTCTATCCTCGACAGCCCGCCAGGGTCTGCACAGTGCCCCCTCACCCCAGGGACCCCATCTCTGCTCCAAACACTCCCCAGTGGCCCCCATTTCCCAGGCCTGATGGCCCCCACCTACCTCCAGGGGATCCCTGAGCTGGCTGAGCTAAGTTCTCTGCCTCCTTATCAGCCCTGCATTGCTCTGCCTCTACCACACCCACTGTTACGAACTGAATGTGTGTGTCCCCCCAAAATTCATATGTTGAAGCTTTACCCCCAATGTGATGGTATTTGAAGGTGGGACCTATGATGAGGGCATCAGGGCGGCACCCTCATAAATGGCATCAGTGCCCTCATTTGAGAGTCGGGAGAGTTTACGTCTCCCTGCTCTGCGAGGACACAGTGAGGAGGTGGATGTTTACAAACCAGGAAGCAGGTCCTCTCCAGACACTGGGGCTGCGGGTGCCCTGACCTGAGGGACTTCCGCCGCTGTAACTGTGCAAACAACTGTGTGTGGTATTTTTGTTACAGCAGCTGGAGCAGGCTAAGACCCCTGCCTCATCGTCAAACATTCATCAGGAGCTTCATATCTTCTAATCTCCGGCCCCTTCTCCCAGGTCTTCGAGGCTCCTTGTCACCGGTCAAGTCTTGGGGTGAACACTGCCTCATCTGGGAGGCCTTCCGAGATACTGGGAACCTCACCCTCACAGCACCCTATCTGACCGCCGTCACAGCACTCAGCATCATTTAAACACATCTCGCTTGTTTGTTCACATCTTTATTTCTGCTCTGTGAAAGGGGCATGGTCTTGGTCTTTTCTGACCACCACCCAGATCTGAGAACACTGCCTGGTCATAATAGGAATTCAACGGACATTAGTCGCATGCATGAATCCTCAAGGCCACACTTAAATGACATGCCCTTAGTGAGACCTTCCTGAACACCCTTGCTCAGCTCCCTTGGAGGTGCAGACCACACCATCCCCTCCTTCACCCCCTCTCCCCCTGGTGCTTGAGGGCAAGGCCACGGCTGATTCATCTCTACTACAGGGTCCTAACACAGGCACTGGCCTGCCATGGGCCGAATACATTTACACTGAATAAATAAGTGAATGCAATTAGCTTCCCCACCTGCATTAAATGTGGAAGGGCTTCGTAAACTGTAGAGTGCACGCACATGCGCACATGCACACACACACTCCAGGGCCTGACAGTCACAGGGCCTTACCACAAGTCTGCTGAACTGAATTCCCACAACAAAAGCCACACGTTGGAACTGTGCAGCCACGGTTGGCGTGAGCCTTGAACCACTCATTCATTACCTGAGCGGACCAGGAGGCAGAGGTTAAAAAAACCATAGAGCTGCATGCCCCCGGTCCTGGGAGGGGGAGGTGCGGAGAGCCGCCGGAACATGTGAGCAGCAGATGGCCAGCCCTGCGATCGGGAGGGTTCTATTTCAGTGACAATTCATTTTCAGTAATTATCCCTCTCTCCTTTAAAGTCACCTAAGGCAGCTCTCGTGGGCACAGCGGACCTCTTCCTTGGGCGAACTTTCAAGTTATTTGCACTTTTGGAGATGCGTAGAATTAAAAGCAGATGTGCCAAATTGAGCCTCCTGCTTGCCGCTCCATCTCTGACTTTTTTCCCTGCCGGCCCACTGTAAATGTTTTTAAAATGGGACCCCGGTACTAGACATGTCAAACAGCTGAATTCAAGGTAGAGGAGGCTGCCAGCAAGGAAGACGGATGAAATTTAAAATCCCTTTCGACAGATTAACTAGAGACACTTTGAAGCCATAAATCATGCAGACAGTCTAGAAGAAGCTAATAATGGATTTCAGTTTTGTTCGTATTTATTATCTTGAAGAGATAGCAGAATGCAGGGCCACTGCGCCTGGCTGGGAAACCCACTGGGGACTTCCTAAGGCTGATTATCAGCCAGAGAGGAGCTGCGACAGGACGGGAGGAGGGACACAAGAACTAGCATCAGTTATGTTCCTGCTGCGTGCCAGGTACTGAGCTTGGCATAATCTGTTTTGTTTAAGCCACTATGCCAACCATGTGAAGAAGACAACACTGTCCCTATTTTAAGGACGAGGACTTAAGATGCTATAATATAATGTGTACGAGGCCATAGAGTTCCCAGACCCTAACACTCTTCTCTTTCCACCAAGAAATGTAGGAAAAGAGATGGCCCAACACGAGAGCCCCAAGGACCTGAGAGAGACGACCAGACAGACGGGGAGCACGGGAGTCCCTGCACCCACCTGTGCACTTCCCCACCACTGGTCTTTGAGCCTGGCTGTGCGTGCTACCTGGGCTGCCTGCAGTGGTCGTTTTCTGAGCTCATACTCACGCCGGAACCTGGCCTGGGTCTCCCCCTTGAGATGTGCCCTGAATTACAGCATGTTTGTGTTTGTCTTATTTATCCCCAAATTTGTTTGCCTCAAATAAGTATGCCCATGTCCATCCCCGTGTCCTCCCACAGTGACACAGAAAATGCCCAGTGCTGCCAAGTGAGTCCTCTGCTGTCCCAGCACCCTGAACACCAGCCTCGCATCTACCCAGGGCAGGGGAGTGGCCCGGGGAGGCAGCTAATATTTACACTGTACCTCGCTGATTCATTCAACTCACATGTTTTGTTTTGTTTTTAGAGAATGGGATTTTTTAAAAGATTTTACTTATTTATTTTTAGAGAAAGGGGAAGGGAGGGAGAAAGGGAGGGAAAAAACATCAATGTGTGGCTGCCTCTCGTGCAACCCATACTAGGGACCCAGCTCACAACCCAGTCATGAGCCCCGACTGGGAACTGAACCGGCAACCCCTTGGTACTCAAGCCAGCCCTCAATCCACTGAGCCACACCAGCCAGGGCTCAACTCACACGTTTTGAGCGCCAACTCTGTACCTGCACCATGGATAGAACCATGAACCAGAAATAATGCCCACATGGACCTTATACCTGAGTACCAGGCACTTTATAAAACACTAATTCAACCTTATCAACTCTGGGGGGAGGAATAGCTACTGCCATGTACCAGACAAGGAACCTGAGGCTCAGAAGGTGAAGCCAACTAGGCCATGGCCGAGTGAGAGGCATACCCAGGCCACCCCTGCCACGCTGCCCCCTCTGCCAAAGGCCCTCCCTGCACCATCGCAGCCCTGCCCCACTCGCCAACTCAGCAGGTCTAAGTGCACCTTCTGTGTGCTGAGCATCAGGCGGCCAGTGGTGAAGATGCAGGATGGGGATAGGATGGATTTAATGATCAAAGGCCCAAATACAGGGGCAGAAAATAACCTCTTGAGAGGCCAGAAGGGACAACCATCGGGGAAGATGACAAAGCAGAGGACAGAGTCCTGTTTGCCATTCTCAATGGTTCTTTGTCCACAGCAGTGGGCCCCAAACTCTCTAACACATCAGGATCACCTGGGGAACTTTTGAAAAATTTATCTGGGCCCTACCATCACATCAATCAGAATCTCAGAGGGCATGGGCTGGGAAGCTGTACTTTCATGAGTGCTCGAGAGCATCCTGCTGAGGCCTGCCTGGTGCCAGCCCTACATATTATTTGGCCACCACCAAACTTCCAGAGAAAGTCTCACCCCTTCGGCCCAGCAGTGGTACATTCAATGCCCTTCACAGCCTGGCTCCCAACCACCACCTCTCTGGTCTGATCTGCCAGGGCTGTGTGCGTGTATGTGCGTGCGCACACACACCATAGGGTCAAACAGTTGGGCCTAACAGCTATTTACCATTGGCCCAATATGCCTGAACGTGCAACCCCACTTTCACCCTGTGCTTTATGCTCTTCCCTCTCCTGAAATACCTTTCTACCAGCTTCAACCTGGTGAACTCATGCCTACTTACCCAAGGCCCAGCTCAAATGTTTCCTCCCTGAAGCCCTCCCAGTTCTCCTCTGTGCTTCACAGCCCCAGGTATAAGCCCCCACTGAGCCCCAGGTGTCCTCATCACCAGATGGTTGGCTCCTCAGGGTCTCTCTCTAGCCCTCCTTCTAGCCTGACTTTCTGGCCCAGGGCTGGCTCAGAATGGCACTCTGGAAACGAATGAGGCATGCGAGGGTCATGGAGTACAGATCTTGGCCCAAAGATAAACAGGGGAAGGGCAAGCCTCACTGGGCTCCATTCTCCCCACCACGTTGCAGCCACACTGGCCTCAGCCCACACCGGGAGCTTGCTTCTCCTGCTGGGCCTCTGCTCTAGCTGCGTCCTCTGCCTGATGTGCCCTGCCCCAGACAGTTCATCAGGATGGCTGCTTCTGGTCATTCAAATCCTCTCACTTCCTGTGAGAGGCCTCCCCTTGACCTCCCCAGAGCCCCTCACTCACCATCCCCTCATCTACCTCATTTTTCTTCTTAGCACATACCATTACCCACACAGTATTCTGTTTGCTCGTGGCCTGTCTGCACCACTTGAACATAAGCTCCATAAGGGTAGGGAGTCCCTGGGACTCAATAGATAATTGCTATATCAACTGAACTTGCTCATTCCTGCCTAGAGAAACACACACACAGGCCTAATACCCAAGCCTTGGATTTTCCTTTCTGAGGTACGTACAGGGGTAGGCAAAAGTAGGTTTACAGTTATAAGTACGCAAAACAGTTAAAGCTATTCTAATAATCATAACCTGAAAGTCTTTTTCCATACGAACAACTGTTAACCTACTTTTGCTAACCTCTGTATATGGCTGACTATACATGTTCATTTGTGGTGAATTTTAGTGGAAAAAAAAACCCAAAATTTTTAAAATCCCCTAATTCCATCTCTTAGATTGCTTAGATTTTGATATGTTCATTTTTTCATTACACCAATGCATATGGTTATATCTGTTTATATATGCATACACATACATACATATATAAATATATACCACTTACTACATTTTGATGTTTGTTTAGTGTTTGTTACACTCAATATCAAATCACAAGCATTTTCCCTTGTCACCAAGGATTCTTCAAAACCCCCCTTTTGAATGGCTGCATAGTATTCTGTCACAAGATTGCACCGTAATTTATTTAGCTATTCCCAATTGTTAGACATTGGGGTTGTTTCCCGTTGTTTGCTATTATGAATAACGCAGTGGCGAGCACCCTCGAACATAAATCACTGTCCGCAACTCCAAATGTTTCCTCAGGACCACTTCCAAGACGAGGAATTCCTGGGTCAAAGGGACTGAATGTTTTCCAGGCTCATGGAACACGTGGTCAGACTGCCCTCCAGAAAGACTGTCCCGACGCACATTCCCCCCAGTGACTCACGAGAGGGCCCACCTCACTGCACAAGGCAGCGACGGGCCCAACAGGCTCCCTCCATCTTCGCAGATCTGTGAGCCTGAACGGAGACCTTGTTTTCATTTGAATTTTATTACGAGTAGGGAGGGGCACATATTCGAAAATATTTTTGGCTATCTGTATGTCTTCTGTCAACTGCCTATTCCTGGCTTTTCTTATCATTTTGGGGTTGCTTTTTTAATGTATTAAAGATACCAGTCTTGCTCTCTGTAGCAAACACTTTTCTCGGTTTGTTTATTGCCCTTTATTGATGTTTGTAAATTGTTACGTGTAAAAGCGTTCTAAAATTTCACGTAGTTGTATCTAACAGTCTCTAGCTGAGATCACTTCCATGGGCTTTATGTAAAGCTAGTCCTTTTCCAACCAGATGTAAGATAAATATTTCCCTATAATGCCTTCTATTTTTTTGTGTGTGTGGCTTCATTTTTCACTCTTAACTCCTTAATCCATCTGGAATGTATTTTGCAGGATAATGTAAGTGAGGATTTAACTTTATTTTTCTCCCCAATAGTTAACCAATTGTCCCCATCTGTGTTATTTTTTTTAAGACCTTTATGGCAGAGTTTCTACCATCTCCCTTAGTAGCACCACAATGTAATGATAATCACAAGTATCACATGTATGTACTTATGCTTTATAAGACATTATTCATTCATCATTCATTCATCACATTTTGGTTGAGCGCCTGCTATGCACTAGGGATTATTCTAACTGCTAGGAAGATAGCAGTGAATAGAACAGATAATAATCTCTGCTCTCATGGAGGACCCCTTCTGATGAGAGCTGTGAAATAAACAAAATAAATAAGTAAATTACACAGAATGTTAGTGATAAGGAAAAAAATCAAACATGAAGGAGGATAGGAAGTATTTGTGGGAAGGAAGTACTTCTATGCAGGATGTTCAGGGGAACATCCTCCCTGAGAAATGTCACTTGGGTGAAGACCTGAAGCAGGTGAGGGACTGACCCGTGTGGATGTCTGGGCTTTGGTGGAGGACACTCCAGCCAGAGGGAACAGCCAGTTCCAAGGCCCTGAGGTGGCAGGAGAACTAACATGCTCTAGGATCTGCAAGATGCCAGGGTGGCTCTGGCAGGGTGTCTCACTTGATTGGAGCATCGTCCCATATACCAAAAAGTTGTAGGTTCGATCCCCAGTCAGGCACACCCATACCTGCGTAGTGGGTTTGATCCCTAGTCAGGACCTGTACAAGAGCCAAAGGATCGATGTTTCTTCCTCTCTCTCTTTCTCTCTCTCTCATCAATAATAAACTATATCCTCAGGTGAGGATTAGAAAAAAGAAGAAGCCAGTGTGGCTGAAGTGGAGTGAGCCTGAGTGCACAAACGAAGAGCTAAGACCAGAAGAATGAGGGAGGGAGGTGGGCGTGTGTGTTTCACACAGGGCCTCACAGGCCTTTGCACAGATGTTGCTTTTACCTCCACATCTGGATGAGATGAGGAGTTCTGGTGAGTTTTAAGCAGCAGAGCAGCATTATTTATGTTTTAACACAGGGTTTGTCTGACCCCAGCCCCACTGACATTCTTGGGAATGGATCCTTCTTTGTTCTGTCTTGTGTGTTGCAGGATGTCTAGCAGCAGTAGTTCACATGCACACGCACACAGAGTTGTAATAATTAAGAGTGTCTCCAGACATTGTCAAATGTCCTCTGAAGAGGGGCGCAATGGCCCCCAGCTGAGAACCACTGCTTCAACGGTGTCACTCTGGTCCCTGTGCTGATGGGGACAAAGGCAGAGACAGAGAAGCCAGTGAAGGAGCTATGCAGTTGATGAGCCAGGGTGGCGAGAAGTGGCTGGATTATGGATGTGCTGTGAGCGTGATGGCTTCTTGGACTCATTAACAGATCAACTACAAGGAGTGAGAGAAAAAGTCAAGGGTGACAACAAGGTTTCAGTCCGAGAATCTATTAGGATAGAGTTGCCATTTACTGAGACGGGGACCACAGGAGAAGGACCAAGTGTAGGAGAGACTAATAAGGAGCTCGGCGGTGGTCAGTCATGTCCATGTGAGACACTTTTTAGACATATAAATGGAAATGCTGAATAGCAACTGGACTTACAGGTCTAGAATTTAGGGGCCAGATCAGGGACAGAAACATAACTTTGGAGCAATAGCACCAATGGTACTTGAAATGCAGTGATACAGGATGAGACCACCAAGGGAGAAATATAAACAGAAAGGAAAGGGTCCAAGGACTCAGTTTAAGGGTCAGGGAGCTAAAGAGGAGGGGCCAGAGGAGCAGAAGGAACGCAGGCATGAAGCCGGGGGAAGGAAGTGTTACAAGTCAAGTGCAAGGCAGCTTACAGGACAACACAACGAGGACCAAGAGTTACCCACTGTACTTGGCCACATGGAAGTCACTACAAATCTTAACCAGACTTTCTGGGGATGAGGATGGAGTGAGGGCCTGACTAGAGTTCACTCAGGAGGGATGGGAGGAGAGGAACTTAAGACACTGAAGAATGGCAGCCCTTTTGTTTGCTATAATGGGTTCTCAGACTCCTCCTGAGCTCCTCTGCCATCCTCTTGGCTGGCCTTTTATTGCTGTCACTGCTGCAGCAGACACTGTAGGCAGGCTTCCCTCCTTCAGGCAGGGGCAGCCTGACTGTACTTCCTACAAAGCAAACACATTGTACAACCCCACACACCCAACCTTAAGGTAGGTGGGACTTAATGGTTCTGGAGAAACCCTGACCAAGGGGTATGGGCACCATGAATGATACTTCCCCTTTGGCAGAGCTCTGGGATGCGTTTTAAAAGCCAGCCCCTCGAAAGGCCTAGCAGCTCAATAGTGCACTCCTGATGGGCTCTCCCTCCCCCTGCCCTGTTTCATGTCCCCATCTCTCATTCCTGCTGCCTGGGATCACTTCCCAAGGAAACTACCTGCACCAGAGAATGAAAATCTCTGACTTCAGGGGAGCCAGGCTAAGACAAATGGCCAGGAGAGACACGAGAAGGAAGTTGGAGGTAGATATGGAGTCAAGAGAAGGTTTGGGTTTGGGTTCTTTTTTTGAAGATGATAGAAATAATAGCAGGCTTGTATATATGCTGATGGGAATGGTCCAGGAGGAAGGCAAAAAATTGATACAGGACAGAGAAGTGAGATTGCGGGGGGTAGTGTCCCTGAGTAAGCGAGAGGAGGATCCACAGTTCTATTTATAAAACTGACCATGTCATGGGCCACAAAAGAAGTCTCAAATGGTCAGAGCATGTTCTTTGACCACAGTGTAAAAGATAATTAGGAACCTTATATGTTTGGGAATTAAGAAACATGCCCCATAACCATGGGTCAAAAATATGTAATTTAGAAGGTATTTTATACTGATTGTTAATGAAAATTCTACACAGCAAAGCTTGTACAATGCTGCTAAATCAGTACTTAAGAAAAGTTTGTGGTTTCTAATGTCTTTGATACCTTTGTTTAAAAGGTATCAAAGGTATTTTCTGTTCAGACTTAAGGAGTTAAACATTCATTTCAACATATTAAAAGAAGAAGAGCAAAATAAAACAGAAAGAGAAATTAAAAAGACATGGACAGAAATCAATAATACAAAAAGTCAACACTCAGTAGAAAAGAGTGATAAATTAGTCTGAAACTGGTTCTTTGGAAAGACAAATAAGACTGACAAACAACTGACAGACCCAGTGGAAAGAAAGGAGGGAGAACAAATAACTGAAATCAGGAGTAAAAATAAGCCAACGCTTGATGCTACAGGCAATAAAAAATGTTTAGAGAATATTATGAGTAATATCTTTATACCAGTAATTTTGAAACGTAGTCAAAATGGACAGATTCCAAGGAAAACACAATTTACCAAAACTGATGAAAGAAGAAACAGAAAACCAGAGTAGTCCTATAGACATTAAAGTACATAAATACATGGTCTAAAATCTTCCCACAAAGAAAATTCTAAGGCCACGTGTTTTTTCCAGTGATTTCTACCCAAAATTGAAGGAAGAAGTAAGTCTAATCTTATGCTCACTCTTCCAGAGACTACAAGAAGAGAGAATATGCTCCAATTTGTTGTATAAGGCTATAAAACTCCAATATTAACCTCAAAAAAGACAGTATGAGAAAGGGAAATTACAAGTTAATTTCATCCATGAACACAGATGCAAAAATTAAAAAAAAAAAAAAAACGAACAAGTTGAATCCGGCAGTATGTAAATGGGAAAAATACATCATGGACAGGTTGAGTATATCCAAGGAATTCAAAGTTGATTTGACATTAGAAAATCACCTAATGTCATTCATCACATTAATAGATTTAGAGAGAAATTAATATGAACATGTTTTGATTGCAGAGAAAACATTTGATATCATTCAACATCAATTCATGATTTGAAAAGAAAACTGTGAGCCAACCTGAAGAAAAGAATTTCCGTCATGTGATAAAGAGTGTCTACAAAAAGCCAACAGTGAATGTCGCAGTTAGCGGTAAAATGTTGAAAGATTTCCTTTTGGTACCAGGAGTAAGACAAGGATGCCCTCCATCCTCCACTTTCATTATATTCTATGTAATGATACTGGATATTACGTTCTGGAGGTCCTGGCCAACATGGAAGACAATAAAAAAGGTTAAGGATGCATGAACAGAGCTGACATCCACACCCAGGTTTCTCCGAGTCTAGGCCACACAGAGCGTTCCCACCTCTGATTCCAACCCAAGCTTAACCTTCCCTCAATCCTCCCCCTACACCCTCTCTCAGTCACTCAGTGAATGCCTGCTGGGCCTTCTGAGAGCCAGACAACTTCTGCCTCACACTGCTCTGCACCTGTGGCGTGTTTCTGACTTCCCTTCCTCACAGACAGCGTTCTTGGGGTAGGGACCACTCTGGTATTGCTCTGCGAGCTGCACCGTCCCAACCTCAGCTCCTTCAGGTCCTTGTGGTCAGGACCAGGGTAGCTTCACCTGTGCTGCAGCCCCTCACATACACCAAGGCCTAGCAAGCGCTTGCTGACTGATGAGTGAATCAGCCGAGTGTGATGGAGGCAGCAGGATCCTGTCTCCAAGGCAGGGCCTTCCTATTTCACCACTACCTACCAGCTCCTTCCTTTCTCCCTTAAGAGACCGTTCCTGCTGCTCTGCACGGAGCAGCTCTGTACTGGCTCTCTGCTGGGCTGCAGGAGGAACATAAAGTGGTACGCTGAGACTCTGTCCCTCCCTGGTGGGCTGGCGATGGCCAAGCAGGGTGGTAGCGGCAAGAAGGTGCCTGACCCAGCCTGTAAGGTCAGGAGAGGCTTCCAGGAGGAGGGGCTTCTAAACTAACCCCTAACAACAAGCGGGTGTTAGTGTTGAAAGAGGGTGGAGGTAGGAGGATGTCCGGGGCTGGGGAGCTGAGGCGGGTCCCTGAGGGCGGAGCACTGTGAGAGTCAGCAGGGAGCAATGGGACCAGAGAAGTGGCTCCCATAATGTATGAAACTGTGGACCACCCCCCCGGTCCCAGAAGAATGCATGAACACATACCCTGAAGCCCACCCTGGGCCCCTAGGTTCTCTGGACACTGACAACGGCAAAATCAAACTGTTCCAGGCTTAGGGAGAAAAAGTACAATTGAAGTTCATTTGCTGTCCACTTTCATCTGGTTATTTTTCACTAGGATCCAAGATAACCACTTCCACCCCACAGGGCAAAGGCTGACCCCCTTGCTGGAAAATGCACCCCACTTCCACTGAGCAAGGGTCCCACAGCTTTGGCTCATAGCATTGTGCAGAGCACTCCCAACAGAGGCCTTACAGTGACTCCATCATCAGGAGAGAATGTCACCATCCCCCTGTGAGCCTCACCATAACTACCAGAACTGCTGAGCACTCACCTCATGTGAAACAGTGATGGGCAGACAAACAGACAGGGGAGAGAAGGGTGACCCTGAAACAGGACACGTGTGAGCAGAGGACATGGGTGTGAGAGAACCTGGTGGTCTTTCAGGGGCCTGGCTGCAGGGTCCTATGCCAGGACACTGACTGGACATGCTTGGGAGAAGCTGGCCCCTGGGACAGACCCCAGAGTGCAGGTGCTGTCCTGAGGGCATCAGAGACCCAGGGTCCAACGGGGGTTCAGAGAGATCACTCTGGTTGGCTGAGATGGACCCATAACCGTGTTGTTGGCTGCCATGCTGTTCAAGGGGAGCCCGACCTGAGAAAGGCAATATGAATGGGAGGGGTGCCAGGCAGGGCATCTCTGGGGAAAGGGGGTTTATGTGTTTATTTTCATCTTGACAGATAATAACCACAGGCCTCCTTGGTGCTGGACATCAAAAATGTAAAAAGGCAAGGGTGCCACCCACTCATTACCATCACAGCCACCGTGACGAGTGTTGGCTGCAGGAAGGGAAGACTGAACAAAATAGTGATTGGCCCAACGGAAGGGCTGCATCCAGGTCAGCCCAGACCCGGAGCCTCAGGAGTCCAGGTCGCTCCCTCAGCTGACAGGTGAGGACTAGATCTGCACAGCGTTAACCAGAGGCCGCTGCAGAGTCTAGAAGTGGCCACGACTGTTCCGAACCTGGTCTATCCTCCCTGTTTCCCCAGCCTGGCTGCCTCCCCACCTCAGAGAGCTGCTGAGTCAGCGCGGAGCAGCGGCAAGGGACCAGGAGTCCTGTATCCACGTCCCAGTGGCACAGCTCAACTTGCTGCCACTTCAGACCAGACAGCTGCCAATAAGCCCCCTTCTAACCCCAAATTTCACACACCTAGAGGACAAAGGAGGAGGACAGAAGGAGCCAGTGGACATAACACTGGGAGTGACCTTGGAAGAGAGAGGTCAGGGAGGCCACTGGAAGGGCCTGACCAGGGGTCTAGAAAACAGCAAGACCAGTGGGAAGGGGGCTGCTGGGGTCCCAGGTGTGCTTCAACCCAGGGGAGTCCTCAGGCAAGTCACAGCCCCTCTCAGTGCGTGGACTTCCTCACCCACAAATTGGGGGCAGGGAGTGGGGGTGAGGGAGAGAGTTGGACCACATGCTCCCGAGGCCTTTCAGCTTCATACCAACAGCATAAACCTCCACATGAAAGGATTAAAACTGGGACCTGCTACTGGGAACTGCATGGCTTTATGCAAATCCTTACTGTCTCTTAGCCTTAGTTTCCTCATGAATAACATGAGGATAACAACACCATCTCCTTAAGGCTGTTGTAGAGATTAAACTTTACCAGGTGACACAGAGCAGCCACATGACGATGACCGCACTGTGCAGCATTACACAGAGGAAGCTGGGGAGGCCGGGGGAGGGTGCGGCCGCTGGGCTCCACCAGGCCTGGCTGCCTCTCCCGGCTGAACCAAGTCTGCCGCCCTCGCGCCAGGCTGCTGGGGAACCCTCTCTGGCTGCAGCCAGCTTCCCCCTTCATGCAGAATTCTCCTTGGCCCCCAGGGCTGCTCTTCTTCCCCACTCCCCTCGGCTCTGTGAGTGACAGCTCTGAGAAGGCCTGTCCATCTCCTCATGGCTGGCAGGACCGCCCTATAAATCAATCAATAAATTCCAAGCAGACGTGCACAAGTTGTTTGGGTTGGAACCCTGGTCCTTTTCTGCGGTTGCCGCGAAACCAGACCTTCTCAGGTGATTCACAATTTGACAGGGCTGGGCCTGGATCCACCAGAGGGTGACGATAATATTTTCTTTCCTGTCTTACCTTGGAGACAGGGTGGGGTTTTTTCCAGCCCGCTATCCCGGGCCGACAGCAAACCCAGGTTTACTCAGTGCATATTTATAGACCCCCGGGCTTGGGGAAGCCAGTCACAGGGACAGCCAGCAATGCCGTGGGCTTCCCAGCCTGCAGACGCCTTCTGCCACAGGGCTCCATTTTCCTCACAGCCGCCCCCGAAGCCCTGCCCAAGGAAACCAGGAGCGTGTGCATGTGTTAAAAGCTGTGGCTTTACCGCTGATGGTCCTAGGTTCAAATCCCAGGTCTGACACCTCACTGAGCCTCAATTATACTTTTGCTTTGTAAACAGATATCATCTACAATACGTAACAAATCATAATGAAGTGAGGTTTAAAATAAAACACGTGACTAGCTTACACAGGGCCAGCACATTTTAGCTATTTGATAAATCGTCACTATCAGTGTTAAAACATGAGTGCTCAGAGGAGGGGCACAGCTAGTCCTGTGACAAGGTCGCTGCACAGTCCGAGGAGCTCAGACACCCGATCCCAGAGCCCGCACTCGTTCTCAGCTTTCTGCGTCGTCTACCGGATGGACAGGCCCTCCCCCAGGACAGAGGGCACCAGGGCAGCCAGTCAAGGAGAGGAAAAGGAAAGAAAAATGCACCACAGTGGGAGTGCCTGTGTGCTGGGCTCTGCCCCACAAAGCAGGGATGCGACACCCCAAAGTCACAGTCGGGCTGCCGTGCCCAGCACCACTCAGCCGGTTCCCGGGCAGCCAGGCTCCAGACGGGGCAAATACTGACTCACCTTTCTAAGGTCCCACACACCCCTTTATGAAGAATGCCCAGAAAGAAAGAAAAATATTTGAGTCTGCATCCAGAATAAGTTAGCAATTTGACTACTTTTCATTGTAACCAAATAGAAAGACTATAAAAAAAGGTAATGAAGCCTGGTTTGAAAACAGGCCAGTTACTCCACAGTTTTTTTAGCTAAAATCCCAACCTGCCCTTCCCTTGGTCGTGGCTTTTCATCTGCTGGCAGGATTTCTGAGGTCCCCAGTGCTCTGCCCTTCCCAGGGGCCTGGACTGAACCTGCCTGCCAGGCGGGTGTGTGAAATTCAGCAACCACAGCCACTGCTGAGCACTTACTGGACGCAGGCACCATGCCGCACACTGATGTGGACCGTCGCTCCCTCCCCACTGCTGCCTTGTGAAGCAGGAAGCACCCTCACTGTGCCCACTGCACGGAGGAGGAAAGTTAGCTTACAAAAAAGTTGAGTGCTTGGCCCAAAGTCACAAGAGAAGTAAAGGCTGGACTTGAAACCCAGGTCTGGCTCCTGAGCCACTCTGCAGCCCCTGTCCCTCCCCTGTCTCTCTACACACACACCCAGATGAAGACACATATACACGCTCACTCACACCTGTGCTGAGGCAGCACCCAGAGGTTGGGCTAGGGTTGTCCTGGCAATTAAACTACGCCAGATGACACAGTGTCAGAGGTGAGGCTGACACTGCTTCCCAGACTGAGGACAGCCAGTGGAGAAGCTGATGAGATGCAGACAGCACAGGTCTCAGCCTGGCCCTCAAGGCCTTCTCAGGGAAGAGTCACACCCCATCACCTACAGAGCAAACTGGCTCTTTGCTGCCCCTGGGCTTTTGCTCTCTGAGCCCTCTCTGCCGGGAATATCCTTCCTCCCCTCTTTACTTGGCAAACTCCTACTCATCCTTCAGAACTCAGTTCAACAGCCACCTCCTCCAGGAAGCCTTCTCTGACTGCTACAGGCTATGTCAGTACCTCTTCTGGCCCTGGCCACTGTCAGCCTCTCTCCATCCCAACCTGCTCACCCTGGGTTGACACAGCTGTCACACAGTCTCCCCCAGTAGACCAGGCTCTTCCAGGGTAGATGTTGTATCTGTTCACCTGCGGTCCCCAGCATAGGGCCTGGCCCAGAGCAAGCGATCCGTGGGCGTTTATGGCATGAATGAGTCAGTAACTCAAAAGATGGATGAGGCAGGGACGGGTGGCCGGAACACCTCCCTGCAGACCTGGCTCTGTGCCTTCCCCAGTACGAAGCCCTCTGCATTCCCTGACAGTGTTCTGCTCACCCATCTTCCTTACACTTCTCCTTAAGATCACCTGTGCTGACGGACACCTTCTCTGGGCTGGGCGCAGGGAGCATGGAAATAAACCAGAGGGACTCGGATGGGCTGTAAATTGCAGACAATCGTATTCCGTTGCGTTCCCCATCAACCACAAGGGCTGGAAGGGTGGGCCTGTGACTCACATTGGCCACCTGCTCAGCCACAGCGGTGTGGCCAGGCCAGGTAGGCCAGGCTGCCTGAGCTGACTCGGAGAAGAGATAAAAGCCCAGGAAACAAGAGTGCACAAGGGAGTGAAGAGCAAGGGGGAGAAGGGGAAAAACATAATAAAGAAGGGTTCTTTTGGTATTTGTTTTCAAAGCCACTGACAAAAACCAGATTTGAAGTTTGGGGGGAAAAAGGGGGATTTGGGCCTTTCAAATTCCACTCTCCGCTAATTGACTGCAGTTTCCTTTGAAAGAGCCCCCAGCTCTTCTGAACAATCAGCGGCCCAGCTGGGACTTGACAACCAGTGGCATCCAGGCCTCCTGGCTCCAGAGGGTCGCCCAGCTGCGTGAGCTCTGGGCAGACGAACAGACAAACAGGCACTGGGGCATGGGGACCCTCCAGATGAGCACCTGGAGTCAGACCCTGCGCAGTGCTCTTTCCACGGAAAGGGGCCAGGCCGGGACTCACACCCGCGTCCATCTGACCAATGCTTATCATTTTGCCATTGCGCTGCCTCCCTCTCAAGGCAAGTGTGGCTTATCCGAGGCAGTAGGGAGCCACAGCAGGTTCAAGCACAAAAGTCCTAGAGGCCATGTTTTCTGAGAGGGGCAGCAAATTGCCTGATCCAACATCCTTGAGGCTCTGAGAATGAAAATCTTTACAGGGTTAATTACTCGCTTCATCACACACACACACACACACACACACACACACCCTCAGTGCTCCCTCCCCACTCAGCCAGGGAAGCTGCTCTGTGCCCTGTTCTTCTCCCAACAAAGTCAGGAGTGCCTCCCATCCCCTGCCTCCCCTTGCCTGGTCTCAGAGCATTTGGTCTTAGCTTCTCTTTGGGGCAGTTCGTGAACAAACGTCCCTACTCCCACTTTGTATTTTGAGAAACCTAAGCCCAAAGGCTGGAGGATCCCCGAGACCCAGGCCTGAGAAAATCCAGGGGCCTCACACCGTGGCAGCTCAGACCATTAACAACCCTACCTCATGTCTCACACAGAGGGCCAGAGGGCCAGAGGGACCTGCCCAAAGGCACGTATCAGTCCCGGCATTAGTGGGCTCTAAACCCAGACCTGACTGTGAACCCACCCTCTTTGCCCTGGTCCAGCCCATCCATCTGCACAGAGCCCCACTTGCCTTCCTGAGCCACTGTCCAAAAAGGATCTATGAGCAGCAAAACCAGAATGCCCTGGAAATGTGAGCTGTGCTACCACAAATGAACAGGGCTGCCATCCTTCAGCAAAGCTAGGCCTCCTGGTGTTTGCATGTGCTGTTCTCTCTGCCTGGAAAGCCCTTCCTTTGGAGAACTCATACGAGCAGGTGGTTTGCTCCAGTCCTCACCTCCTCCAGCACACACTCGCTGACCTCTCTTCTGCGCTCCTGTGCTCTCCTCTCTTGTGCCCTGCGTGGCACAGTGTGGAATGACTCTGCCCATCTGGTGATGCCCGTGGACTAGCTCCTCTGGGGCAGGAATGGCTTTCCTACGGCCACTTCCTGGTGCTCACAGAAGGAGCTCTAGCAGCATCTGGTGAAAGAGGAAGGCAGGGAGGGCCAGAGGAGCCGAGCACTCTAGGAAGAGTCCTGGGTGCAAGTTCTGACTCCATAACTTACCTACTATGTGACCTTGGGAACTCACTTCCCCTCTCTGGGACTTGGGCTTCTCACCTGAAAAAATGTGGGTAACAAACTCTGCCCTGCGGGGTTGTCACACATACGAAATGAGACTGAGAGTATGGAGATACTTTGTAAATTATGAAGCTTTAAATAGATGACAATAAAGGGTAGCGATGGTGATGGGGAACAGGCAACCTCAATGATGGAGTGAGGGTGAGAGTCCCAACCCATCTTCCTGCCACTTACCTACCTCTTCTCAAGCTTCTCAAGGAGGAACGGTCTGTCTGTCCATGTATGCTGGGCACTGCCACAGCTAGCACCCTGGTTAATCCTCCAGCTCTGTGGGGGGGGGGGGTGGCTGCCTAATAACTCCCTTTATTGAGGGAGCCACTGAAGCCAAGGAGTAAGGTGCTTGACCCAAGTCTCACACTTAGGGCCTCGTCCCAGACCTTGTACTTTTCTGGGCCTCCCACCCTAGGCTGAGCCCAAAACTGTCAGGCATGGGGCTTCACAGGCTGCTCCTGGAGCCAGCTGGCCAGAGCCAGGACATCTCCGTGGCGCAGCAGGTCCAGAGCCCCTTGGGCCAGGCCACACCCACCCTGGTGAATCCCCAGGCAGCACACTGCCCACTTCTGTTCCCTATTATGATCTAGGACCAGTGCCCGTCAAATAAATCAGGCTTATGAAGTCTGATGAACAAAGATTCTGATGGTGGGATGCTGTAATTATAAACATCAGCAGCTCAGCAATCTGGAGTCAGGGGAGTGCCTTGCTTTGATGGGGGCAAGCAGCAGAGCAGCTCAATTTAGATTGTTCTGGACATTGCAGACAGAAGGAGCCAGGGTCCTCTGCACCAACTTCCCAGCACTCCATTAGGAAGGTCAGGTTGCTGCCTGGCCCTCCTCCAACGGACACCCCCCAAGCTTCCCAGCCCCGGCCTCTCTAATACCCCACTGGGACTGCTCATTGCTACCCATGCTCGCCATGCAGCTTCACATTTCCAGGCCTTTGCAGAGGTTATTCAATGGCTAACGAAGTCCACCCATCCCATAGCACCCAGCTCAAATGCCATCTCCTCGTGGAAGCTTCCTGAGTATCCCCCACAGCAAAGCATTCCCACTTCCTGCTATCAGGCTTGTCTTTCCAGCCTCATAGGAGCTAAATATCTTTTCTCGTGTCTTTGCATATGCCATTCCCTCTGCCTTCCTTGCAGTTTTAATTCCAACTCACTTTTCCCATCTCAAAGTAGATGTCATCTCCTCCGGGAAGCCCTCCCTGATCTGCCACCTGATTGTCTTAGGCACTGTCCCGGCCCCCAGCTCCCTGCATTTGTTCCTGGACTCTGATTGTCAATTTGCATGTTTGTACCCCATTCAAACCTGGAAGTTCCCTGTCCCTGGTACCCAGCACAGGCCTGGCACCAGCGAGTGCTCAGGAAATACATGCTTAAGAAAGGTGTTCAATCACTGACAAACACCAAGGGGGCAGGACAATCCAAGACCCACAGACTGGGTCCCCAGTGTTCTGTCTTCTCAGACTGACAGGAAGACCCAGCTTCTAGTGACTGAGTACATGAAACAACCAAGAACTGCCGAGACCCAAACGTAGGGGGCTTCATATGGAAGGAATCAAGAGGACTAAGGAATGAAGTATCAGCTGGAACAGACACTTTATTATCCAGGCCATAAACCTGATTTACACTCAGGTTTCTTCTTTCCAGAAGCTCTGTAAAGTTTTACCTTTGCCCCTGCAAGCCTTGGGAACAACCTTCAGAGCAACAGGAAGTCGCCCATTTAAATGGGGTTGATAACTAGGGGAGGAAAAGGGGGCTCCCCATGCTCCTGTCCTCTGGGTAACCTTGTAGGTCCAGTCACCTAAACATGGTGCAATGGATGGGACCTGGAGACTTGGGTTTAAGTACGGACTCTGCCACACACATGGGTAGGCTTTGACGAGCTACTCCCCGATCTGGGCTTCAGTCTCCCCATCTTTGCAACGACCACAGGTAAGGAGGCAGTTAGGCCAGATCTAGAGCTTATGTCCAAGGAAGCAGCATAACACAGCAGCTGTGGGTTCGAATCCTACTAGCTACCTGACTTGGGCAAGCTGCTGAAGCTCTCTGCCTCATTGCACATCTCAAACACAGGGAACTGTGTCAGGATGGCATCTACCTCCGAGGGCTGCTGTGAGCACTGAGGGGTTTCACACTGAAGAAGAGTGTAGACCAGGCTTGGCACATGATGGTGAGCTTTCTCCACTCTGCTCCTATGGGTCTTCCACCACCCTCTGCCATCACATGCTGACAAGTAGAGACAAGGTCCTTCTGAATCCATTATCCAAATTCATCCCTCAGACAAGCTAGGAGGTACGCAATGCTACCTCCACATTAGAGGTGAAGGGTAGCTTGGAGAGGGGCCTTAACTTGTCTGTAATTCAGTGAACTGGGAGCCTGACCCTGGACTCCCAATGCCAAGTCCAGTGTTCCTTCCCTGATAGAAAATGTTCTAGACCAACTTGTTTTAAAAAGGAGGAGGGCAAAGTGGAGGGGTGGGGATGAGGATCCCTCTTAGGGTCCACTCACATATATTGGAAAACGTGTCTAAAAGGCACCATTTAGGGTCAGCTGACTTGCCTCTGTTTTTCTCTGTCCACCCACCCCAATCAGTAGCTCCCACTGCAGCCAGGCCGCCTGCACGCCCTCCTGCACTCCACCCAGGCCTCTGCTCAGATGCTATCACCCCAGAGAGCTCTCCCCACACAGCTAAAGTAGCACCGCCACTCCTCGTTTCCGGCCTCTCACCCTGCTTTTTAAAAAAATCACCATATACTTTACATAATACCAAATTTTTCCTTCATTAAACAAATATTTATTGAACACCTGTTCTGTACAAGAAACTGCTGTAGATGTTTAAGAAATGACAGTGAATGACACAGACAAAAATCCCTGTCTTCCTGAAGCTTACATACCAGAAGGGGAGATAAATTATAGATAATAATCATGATAAATATATGAAATATATAATATGGAAGAATGTGAAAATTATTTGAAAAAGTTGAGCAGTGTAATAGGATAGGTGTGCCAGGGTGGGCCAGGTATAGCACTTTTAACCAGGGTGTTCGGGTGGGCACCACAGTAAGGGCAGGAGTTGGTCCAGCAGACACCTGGGGGAAGGGCATTCCAGGCAGAAGGCACAGACAGGGTGAGGGCCCGGAAGAGGGAGTGTGCTCGGTGGAGCACAGGAAGGAGAGAAGCAATAACGCTGCAGTCAGAGGGGTCCCAGGCCTGGAGCCCCACTAGAGGCTCCTGCTCTGAGTGAACTGGGGAGTCATTTCACAATAAGTATTGATGGCCAAAGAGTGGCAGATCGACTCAGTAAAAAAAGATCATTCAGGCTGCTGTGTTAGGAACAGAATGCCTTGCTTATTCGCTGGTTTATGGTTTACCTGCTCCACAAAAATATTGAAGGCAGCACTTGATCTGTGTTGATCACTGTTGATCTTCTCAGAGCCTAAAACAAGGCTTGGCACATACTGGTGTTCAGAAAGCTTCTGTGAAATGACTGGCTAAACAAACAAACATGCACTCAATCACGCTGGCCTCTTGGCTATTCCTCACACATGCTGAGCGCACCCTGGCCTCAGGGCCTTTGCACCTACTGTTCATTCTACCCAGAATGCTCTTCTTCCAGGTATCTTCATAGTTTATTCCCACATATAGATCTTTGCTCAAGCATCATGTGAACACTCAGGCCTTTCCTGGAAATGTTATTTAAGAGGAGTGTACCAAGTGTCCCTCTCCTATACTTTCTATCTCTCTTCTATGCTCAATTTTTCTCTGTTGCACTTGTTACCAAATGACATTCTCTGTATTTTCCTTTCTTACTGTTTGTCTCCATCCACTATAAAATAAGCTACCTAGAGACAGAGATTTTTTTTATCTTCTATTCACTGATTAATCTCCAGTATCTAGGACAGTTGGTAACACATAGTGGGAGCCCAGAAAATGCTTGCTGAATGAGCGCACAGCTCCTCCTGTTGGCTCTTGGTCAAGCCTCAGTGAGCAGGTGGACGACCAGGGCAACAGGAGCAGCCAAGGACTCCCTGCCCAACAGTAAGCGCCTCTGGAAACCACAGCCTGGCGAGCAGAGGCCAGAGCAGAAGGAAGGGCCATGCTCTCCGTAGTAAGTTGTGTCACAGCAAGTTGTCTCATGGAAGCCACACAAACTAAGTATTGTCATCTCCATTTTACTCAAGAGGAAAACCTGAAGCTCAGAGAAGCTAGAATTTAAGAGGTGACAGATCCTGGATTTGAACTCAAGCCTATTTGATTCCTTCCAGTTCTCAGTCAATCAAAGCTTTCTGACCTGCCATGCCATGGTTGACCCTGCATTTGGTCCTGAGGAATACAGCAGTGAACAAGGGGGCCAAGGGCCGAGGTGGAAAGGAAGATTTTGTGGAGGGAACAGCATGTGCAAAGGCCTAGAGCTGAGTGTTCAGCCTGGATGGAGACCTGAAACAAGAGGTAGGAGTCAGAGCTTGTCAGGTTTTCCTCATGAGATGCATTAGGAAGCTAGGACCGTGGAAATGCCAGTAAAGACCACAGTGAGGTACCATTTTGTGCCCACTTGATAAGCAAAAACTAGTGAGTCTGACAGTACCAATCAGAGGAGAGGGTATGGGCAACAGAATCTCTCATGCAGTGTTGTGTGAGTGTGTGAGTGTTACTGGTCCATTACTCTGGAAACCTACTGGGCTTCATCTTTTAACAACTTATATACTGTTCAGCGCACGGGTTCCACAGCTTGGTGATCTTTAAGTGGGATCTGCAGACCACAGAAATCAGCAAATGCTACAACCACAGCTTTTTTTCCCCTTCAGAGATCCCACTGTTAAACATTTGTCTGCACACTACTGGATATAACCCACACAAGCAAAGGGTCTTTGAGAATCCTCAATAATTTTTAAGAGTATAAAGGGGTCCTCAGGCCAAAATGTTTTGAGAGCCGCTGCCCTAGAGCAACCTTTGCATATGTGCACCAGGAAACAAGTACAAGAGACTGCATAGCAGCACCACTGGCAATAGCAAAAAAAAAAAAAACAAAAACCAAAACTGGAACCAACCAACCCCAACACCCACCCAATGGAGCAGGTAACAATAAGTATCGATGGATAGTCAGTCATACAGTAGAATATCACATAGCAGTGAAAATGAATCAATTAGAGTCACTTGCAAAGATCACTAAAATAATGCTGAATTTAAAAAATGAATCCCAGGTCCAGTGCCAGTTCCAGCCAAGATGGAGAGGTAGGGAGAAATGCTTCTCTTCCTCGCACAACCACAAGAGGGATAACAACCAATTTAAAAACAATAGACAACCAGAACTCCAGAAAATCAAACTGCATGGAACTCCAACAACCAGGGAGTTAAAGAAACATTCATCCAGGCTTGTAGGAAGGGTGGAGATGGGAGACAGGCAGTTGGGTGGGCACAGAGGACCCATGCAAGGTGGCAGACCGCAAGGAGGGGCTGGCTGGCTGGCTGGCTGACCAGGAAACTAAAGACTCAAAAGCTCTAGCTATAAAATACAGCGAGGATTGGGATGGCAGGAGAGTTTGTTGGAAAGTGGGGCTATAGCAGAGTGAGTGAGCGACATTGTTCTCTCTCTCACCCCTCTTCCACAAACAGCCGCTACAATGCAGCAAAGAGGGTTGCCCTACCCTGGTGAATACTTGAGGTTCTGTCCCCTTACAACATAACAGGTGCTCCCCAACAAAGAAATATGGCCCAAATGAAAGAGCAGATCAAAACTCCAGAAAAAGAGCTAAGCTACAAGGAGACAAACAGTTCAAGCGACAAAGAGTTCAAAACACTGGTAATCTGGATGCACACAGAACTGATTGAGCTCAGTCACAAAATGAAGAAATGAAGGCTACACGAAGTAAAATAAATCAAAGTTCCCTGTACTGTTGGTACAGGAAACCAACAGTGAAGGGAAGGAAACCAGTACCTAAATCAATGATTTGGAACAAAAGGAAGAAATAAACATCCAATAGATGAAGAATGAAGAAACAAGAATTCAAAAAAATAAGGAGGGGCTTAGGAACCTCCAGGACAACTTTAAGCACTCCAACATCCAAATCATAGGGCTTCCAGGAGAAAAGGAAGAGCAACAAATACAAAACTTATTTGAACAAATAATGAAGGAAAACTTCCCCAATCTGGTGAAGGAAACAGACTTCCACAAAGTCCAGGAAGCCCAGAGAGTCTCAAAGAAATTGGACCCAAGGAAGCACACACCAAGGCACATCATAATTAAGTTACCCAATATTAAAGATAAGGAGAGAATCTTAAAAGCAGCAAGAGGAAAGGAGACAGTTACCTACAAAGGAGTGCCCATAAGGCTATCAGCTGGTTTCTCAAAAGAAACCTTGCAGGCAAGAAGGGACTAGAAAGAAGTATTCAAGTCATGAAAGGCAAGGACCTACATCCAAAATTACTCTATTCAGCAAAGCTATCATTTAGGATGGAAGGGCAGATAAAGTGCTTCCCAGATAAGGTCAAGTTAAAGGAGCTCATCATCACCAAGCCCTTATTATATGAAATGTTAAAGGGGCTTATCTAAGAAATAGAAGAAGATCCAAAACTATGAACAATAAAATGGCAGCAAACTCATAACTATCAACTGAACCTAAAAAAGAAACACAAAAACTAAGCAAACAACTAGAACAGCAACAGAATCACAGAAATAGAGATCACATGGAGGGTTATCAGTGGGGAGGTGGAGGAGGAGGATAAAGGGAAGGTACAGGAAATAAGAAACATAATTGATAGGTACAAAATAGACAGGGGGAGGTTAAGAATAGTATAGAAAATAGAGAAGCAAAAGAATTTATATGTACAATCCATGGACATGAACTAAGAGGGGGTGCTGGAGAATGGGGGAGAGTGCAGGAATAGGGGGAATAAAGGGGAGAAAAAAACTGGGACAAATGTAACAGCAAAATCAACAAAATATACTTAAAAACAAAATAAACAGTTCCAGTGCCTTAAATTATGTGTATGTTTTTTGCAGACACTCCTAAAGATTTTAATTGGAGAAATGGCCATATCTCAGAAGCACTATAGGAAAATAAGTAAATAAATACATAAACAAAATAAAATAAAAAGTGAGCTTTGGAATATAAAGTCAAAAATCAACTGAAACTATATGTGTTAAAGCACAGGCATATTAACTGTAAAAATCTAAAAACTACTTTAAAGAAATAAATGACAAACATAAAATTACTTCTATGTGTGGGTAAGAATGAAATAAATAAAACATATAATAATTTAAAAGAAAGACAGAAAACTGTTATTATTCACAAATGACAATCACGTCAAAAGACTCTAGAAAGAAATTGACATTAATAAGCAGATTTGATGAGGTCTGTGTACCTAGGGTGAATCCTCAAAAATCAACTGCAAGTCTATCTACAGTCGACAGAAAAGGAAAATTTTAAGATATGCAGGACCTCTACCTAAAGGTCCTCTACCTAAAATCACCAAACATGAAGACCTAAATGAATTGAGGGCTATACATATTCATGGATCAAAAGATTCCAAACTGAATTTGGAAATTCCAAATTTATTTCCCCAAATGCATCTAGAGATTCAAAGCAATCCAAATCAAAATCCCAGCAGACTTTTCATCTATGGAAATTACCAAGCTAATTCTAAAACTTGTATTAAAATCCAAACGACCAAGGACAGCCAGGGTAATCCTGAAGAAGAACAAAGTCAAAGAGCTTTCACTACTAAATATCAAGACTTACTGTAAAACTGCCTTAGTTAAGACTATGAAGTTGGCACAAAGATAAATAAATATACCAATAAACAAAATAGAGAATTCAGAAGTAGACCTGCTCACCGAACTGATTTATGGGCGAGGGAGAGTGCAGAAGGGGCAGTGTGTTCAATAGAAGGTGCTGGCTAAATCAGAGCTCTATATTAAAAAACAAAACAAAACAAAACAAAACAAAACAAAAAACACTTGTCCCCTACCACACACCATACTCAAAAATCAAATCCAGATGGATTACAGATCTAAATTCAAGGTGTAAAACAAGCAAGCTTCAAGAGGAAAATAGAGAAAACTAGACTGTTTTAAAGCTAACAGCTCTACTCATCATAAGGCACCATGAAGGGAAGGACAGAACAGCCGCAGGGTGGGAACCACTACTTGCAGCACACCTGACTGACAGAGCACTTAGATCTCTAGAACAAGGACCTTCTGCACATTAAAAGGCAAATAAAAAAAAAAAATTAAGGGCTTGAAGAGGCATTTCACAGAAGAGACTATTCAATGGTCAAAGAAACATATGAAATGGAGCTCCCTATAACGGACCATCAGAAAAAATGCAAACCAAAACCACAGCGGTGCCACCGCACCACACCAGAGTGGTTAAAATCTAAGACAAGCAACATCAAGAGTGAGCAGGGATGATGAGCAACAGAACTCTGCTGCTCCGCTGGTGGCAGTGTTACGACAGTGCGGTCACTTTGGAAAGCCACATGGCAGACATGCTGCAAACGAACAGAACCGGACCGCACAACTCAGCAATTCCATTCCTACACAGACACCTACAAAAGTGCAGGGAGAGATGTATTCATAGGGATGTTAGTCGTAATGGTCAAAAACTGGAAACAACCCAAACGTCCACCTGCAGAGGAAAAGGCCCATAAACTCTAACACTACACATCAGTGAGAACGAATAAGCCATAGCTATACAACAGCTGAACAGGTCTCAGAAACATAATGTTGTGTGAAAGGAGCTAGATACACAGAGGATGCACAGTGTGACCCTAGCTATACAAAGTTCAAAAGCAAGCAGAACCACTCTGCAGGTTGAAGGCCAGCCCGAGGTGACCCTAGGGACGGAGGCAGGGAGTAGACATTGGCAGGAGGTGTGAGCACAGCTGTTCGGGTGACAGTAATGTTCTTTTCTTGATCTAAGTGTCAGTCTCACAGCTATGTTCACATAGTGATGTTCCTCAGACTGTACCCCTATGAGTTATGAACTTTCTATATGTAAGGTTTATTTGAATGAAAAGTATAATTAAAATAGCATTATGGGAATAAAAGTTGGTAAAGCGATTACCTCAAGACTGGAGGCAGGAGCCCAGACAGGGGAGAGCACCTAGGAAAATGTATTTTCTTCTTAGTGTCCCCATGAAGGAGAGATAGAGGGACAGGGAGAGGTGGGCACAGTAATGGACCAAAGAAGACAGTGAACACAAACTCATAACTGTGCTTAATGCAATTCTGTGCATTATTTAAAACACAGATATAGCCCTGGCTGGTGTGGTTCAGTGGATTGAGCACAGGCCTATAAACCAAAAGGTTGCAGGTTCGATTCCCAGTCAGGGCACATGCCTGGGTTGAAGGCTGGGTCCCCCGTGGGGGGCTCATGAGAGGCAATCACACATTGATGTTTCTCTCCTTCTCTTTCTCCTTCCCTTCCCCTGTTTCTAAAAAATAAATCAAATCTTTAAAAAAAAGCAAAAACAGATACACAAAAAAGACCATCCTCCAAGGAGAAATCATCAACATCAGGACACCACTAGCCACCTCAGAGAGCTGTGAAACAAGTACGTGGGCTAGCACTCTGCCAAAGTGAGAACAAAATAAATATTTTCTTTATTTTTATTCAGCATCTAGAACAAGGCAGATCTCTAATTAATAATTACTGAATAAAGGGGTGTTTTTTCCAGTTATAACATTAACGAGCCCTAGGGATGTAACATACATATGGTGACTATAGTTAACAGCACCATACTGCATGCTTGAAAGTTGCTAAGAGATCAGATCTTAAAAGTTCTCATCACAAGAAAAACAAAACTTGTAACTATGTGCTGGATGTTAACTAAATTTGGTAATCATTTCATAACATATACTTATATCGAATCATTGTGCTGTACACCTAGCACAAACACAATTTTATGTCACTCACATACCTCAACAAAACTAGAAACAATACATAGATCCATGAATAGGTGAAACAGGACATGCCCCTCAACGCTTACCTCACCCCGCCCACCCACCCACCAACATCCTCTCCCCATGCCTACGTTTCTTTTCGGCTGGCACTGGCCTAATTAGTGCAGGTCTAGTAAACCCCCTCAGCACCCGCTCTCCAGCATCACACACCGGCCCAGGGAGCTGAGACGTTGGGCCAAGTGAGTTAACAATTTCCCCTCAGCCCTATGGCGTTTCTCAACTGTGAGTCCATTTCTTCACAGCCTGAAAGAGCCAGAGACTTTTTTAACAGTCCGGTTCTGGGCTGGATCTGTCACCACGACAGTAAAAAACAAAATTTTTTAAAAAAAGTTTAAGTGCATCGTGTGCTTATAATAAATAGTTTGCCCAAAATTATTCATTCCACATATGGGCAGAGCAATGCCTTTAATGCGCGCATTGCGGAGGGCCCGTAACCAAGGCTGTTACTGGGCAGAATGTGGAAGTCGTTTTCTACCATTAAATAAAGGAAACAAGGTTCTCATTTTTAAATTAATTCAATGAAAACTATTAAGCAGTTGGCAGTGAATGCCTCGCTATGTTTTTCCAAACTGATACTAATAAGAGCTCCCACTCCCAGCCCTGTCTAAACAAAAACACAAAATTAACCATATAATCTCCAAGAACATTTTCCTCAGTGGTGGTGTTCAGAAACACGTGACCAAGAGGAGCATGCAGATCCAACCAAAACTGAGACCCAAGTCACCAGAACACTGTCTCCAGGTGGGTTTGGGTGAGGTAGTTGCTTCTTGGTGCCAAGATGCTGGTGAGTGGAGTGCTATTCTCTTTGCTCAACAATCGGTGGACATGAAGGGTGTGCTGGGTCCTGGGCTCCACCTAAGCATTGCCAGTGGGAGAGAATCAGCGTGAGTGAGACAAATGCGAGTCCCCAAGGCCTTCCTGAGAAACATGGCCAGCCAGTACTGCCGGGGCACCGTTGGTGGGGCAGCCAGTGAAAGGAAAGGACTGCAGGACTAGAAGGCCAATGCACATAGATTTCAATCTCAGATACACCAACTTTGTAGCTTGGTGGTCTCAGCGTCTTCATCTATAAAGTGGGGCTGTTCTTTGAATTTGATATGTCCCTGCTTGTAAAGAATCTAGCACATGCTTGGCACACAGCAGGTAGTCCTCTGACACTGGACCCCTTTGTCCCCTTCTGTGCCAACTCTGCACCAACGATGCAGAGACCAGAGTCAGATCTGCTCCCAGGAAGCAAAAGTGAGGCATGCAGTGGGAGCTCGGGGCCGGGGAGGCTGGATCTGAGGCTCTGGGGCGAGACCCACATGTGCCCTTCCTGAAGTGGGGGAGGGGTCCTTAGCTGCCAGTCACTCAGACCAGTGCTGACCGGGAAGGGAAAGCAGGTGGCAGGAACAGCTGAGGAAGCCAGGCCAAGATGACATAGCCAAGGACTCTCTGGGATCCCCAGGCCATTCTGGGATGGGTAGTTTATTCATCTGTGTCCCCAGGCCCTATGACCGTCAGCCCCCTGACGGCAGGGATAGTGTCTGACTCCTCTCCGAGTCCTCAGTGTTCAGCCAGTCTGGAACAGACTGAAACTCAGTAAAGGTTATCGATAAACAATTAAGGCCTAGACAACATCTTCTGTATGTTTCCTGTGGTTCAGAAGAGAGGTCGTCCTAGGTAGAAGCCTTGATTCCTGTGTAATGCAGGCCTCTTGCATCTCCCTTCTTAAAACAGATCCAGGGAGCCATGGGGGGCATGGGGGGCTACCTCTGGGCCAGAATGACATGAGGACAGGCTACGCACCAAGAAGGAGGAGAAGGCATCAACGAGCTTCCACTTCCTCACCTGTGAGAGGGGTGATGACAGAGCACTCCTGCCTCCCGGGACTGCCAAGAGGATCACATGACAGAACAGGAGCGAACAAGTGCTGGACAGGAGTGAGGCTCCCCATTTCCCTCTCTGCTGTCTCTGTCTCCACCTCTCAGCAGACCTGATGGCGCGCCCACCAAGGGCAAGGCCCTGGGGCCCTCGGGGAGAGGCCCGGCTGGAGGTCGGGTTGGAGGTGAGTGTCAGGGCTGGAGAGGAGGAGGGGAAAGAAGCGGACACGCAGTGCCTGGCACAAATGGGAGCTGAGTAAACACCAGATTGGCAGACAAATGGGAACGAATGGGTGGGAATAAAAGGAATGAAGGAAGAGATTCAAACCTCTAGTTTTCGGTTCCTCCCTCTCCCGTGAGGTGGTAGGCTGTGCCACACTCTTCTTATAAAACTCACCCGGCCCCTCAAGTGTCTGTAAACGGCATTCATTACACTGAAGGCACCCCGCTCCAGTCGCTGCCCTCACACTCTGTCTCTATTTGTGTCTTCCCGGAGGTCTCTCTCATCTGTCTTCCAGTCTCTTCCTCTGGGTCTCTGACTTTCTCTGTCTCATGTTGTTTTTCTCTGTAGGTGGGTATCTCTCTCTTCTCTTGGTGTCTCTGCCTCTTTTTGGCCTTTCTTCCCTTTTCGTTTCCTCTCTCCTTCCCCTCGCCCCATCGCCTGCCTGTCTTCCCGATTCCCCCGTGAAAGCCTTGCTTCCCGCAGGCACAGGTGCACCTGCAGATGTTTTATCCAGAGAGACCCTGCTTGTAAGCAGTGAGAGAAGATGGGGTGAAAGAGACACCCCTGTTGACAGGGACATGGCCCAAAGCCTCGCTGTAAGCCAGGTCACAGTCAGGGAGAGACTAGGTGTCCCTGCCATGCACCCTCTACCAGTGCACCACCCCTCCTCCCCACCCCTGTGTCTCCCTTGACCCAGCCCTCCTGGGTGCCAGCAGTGGGCGAGGAAGCAGAGCACCCAAGGAAGAGGTCTCTACCTGGGCCAGACCCTAATGAACAGGTACTATGGGACCCGGGTTTTTCCTAAGCCGAAGTACTGCCACCTGGCCATGGGGCAGAAGCAGAGGGCTCTGTCTGTGAGGGACGGCACCCAATTCCACCAGGCTTGGGACTGAGACCAAGATATGCAAACACCCCAGCACAACAGCAGTGCTGGTCACCTGCACGTGTGGTTCTGGCACTTCTCAATTTCCGAGGTCCTGACAGCCCAGCCACCCATTAACAGACACTTACTGAGCATTCCTCTGTGCCAGGGACAGGTCTAGGTCCTGGGATAGAGCAGGAATAAGATGGACAAAAGCCCCTGTGCACATGGAGCTGACACTGATGGGGAGAGTGGAAGAAAAGGGATGTTCATAACCAGAATATGCAGGGCGGTAATGACGGGGCTGCCATTACTGTGAAAGGGGTAGGTCTGGGCCCACAGTAGTCCCAGCTTGGTTGGTTATGACTACATTAAATCTGGGGTGCCACCCCATGTGTGGATGTCCAGGGGTATCAGCTAGATGTACAAGTGTAGGCCCCAGGGGGAAGGTCTGGGCTGAGTGTACAAATTTGGGAATCATCAACAAACGGATGTTCTTCAAAGTCACAGCCAGAATGAGATCACTGGGGGAGTGGGAAGGTCAGTGAGAGGAGGTGGACCCAAGGAAAGGTGGGAGGAGCAGAGAGGTGGGGAGATGGGGAGAGTGTGGTGTCGGGGATGGGGGGAGTGGGCAGAGGCTGAGAGATGATGGTGGCCTGGGTGACACAGAGGCCACTGAACCTTTATAGGAGCAGCGTCAGAGCAGTTGTGGACATGAAAGCCTAGCGTGGGCTCAGAAGAAAAATAGGACATAAAGTACAGCCACTATTCCAAGGAGCTTTGCTCTAAAGGAAAGGAAAGAACGAGGCGGTATCTGAAGAGGGAAGTGGGACAAGAGGTTTGTTTTGTAATGTGGTAGAAATAACAGCTTGCTTATGTGGGGACGGGAGTGACTCAGCAGAAAGGAAGCGCTGACGCTGCAGGAGCAGGCGGACTGCGGGGGCCGTGCCCTTGAGCAGGTGAGCGGCATTGGGTGCCTGGTCCCTCAGACATCCACACACCGCAGAGGCTGCTGGGTCGGGGGACCTGTGCTCACTTTTCACAGAAGGATGCTGAGGCTGAAAACGTTAACCTACACCTCCACAACAGTCACCTGTAGTTCCCTTCCCCACCTGCTGCCTCTGCTTAAAACCCTCTTATACCCCTAAGGCGCAGCAGGAATCTGCATTTCAGCCTGTTCCTTAAATTTTTCTCATGCACACTAAAGTTTGATAATCATTATGCTAGGCCAGTAGTCTCTAAACTTGTTTTACCTCATATTCCTATCAAGAGAAAATGTATTCATTTATAAATCACAGATATAAACTACTATTCTTATATATGAAGTCTGTCCAGAAAAAAGTCCAGCCATTGTTAAAAAAACAAGAACTGTTTGCATGACATCGATGTAACCTAGTGCCAAGGAGAGTAGACTAGAATGTGCATGTGTGAACAATGACAACTCTACTGTACTAGTCAGTGGGGGCAGGGGGGCGGTGGTAGACGCCACTGAATGAACATGTGTACTGTGTGGCTGTCACATTAAAAATGACTGAGCAAGAAGAGCAGCAAATCTGCATCAAATTTTGTGTTAATTTTGAACATTCCTCCACGGAAACTATTCGGATGATTCAGAAGGCTTTCAGAGATGATGCAATGAGTGCAGCACAAATAAAAATGTAACGTAAACAATTCAAAGATGGTTGAGAATCTGTTAAAAGTCATCCACGTTCTGGAAGGCCTGCAACAAGCAGAACACCTGAAAATGTTGAACATATATGGACTGCAATCAACAAAGATCAGTGACTGACAGTGTGAGAACTAGAAGCTGATCTGGGGATTCCAAAATCTACTATCTCTGAGATTTTGATGCAGGATCTTGGCATGAAACACATCCTGGCAAAATTCGTTCCACAGCTTCTGCTATCAGAGCAGAAGGAATGTGATACTGCAGTTGCTAATAATGCTGGGAGAACTGTGTGAGGTCCCAAGGTACCTACTTCAAAGGGGACTCAGGTATCATTGTCCTATGTGCAATGTTTCTTGTATCTTCTTCAATAAATGTCTATCTTTCATAGCACATGGCTGGATACTTTCTAGACAGACAGCATATATATTATCAGAAACACTCTACCACATGCTAGGTATATGGCCTTGGGCAACTTGCCCAAGTAACCATCCTGTGTCTTAGTTTTCCCCATTCATAAAATGGGCGATAATAAGAGCACCCACCCATAAAATGGGGTTGTTGTGAGGACCACATGAATGAACAATATGCGCAGTGCTCAGAACAATGCCTGACACGTAAGATCATCACCATTACCATCACACCAAAAATGAGAGAAGCCATAAACATAAGTCACAGTCTAATATTTCTCCTCATCCTATAGATGGTCTTGTTGCTCGAGCTAGTGATGGCTGGTCCACCCAGTGACATCCTCAAAGGCAAGGACCACGTGTTTCTCGTTCATCCTCTATCTCTGATGCCCAGCCAAGGGGCTGGCACACAGCAGGTGCTCTAAAAAACTGGTGCTGGAAAAAAGAACCACCACTTGTTGAGGCCCAGCCATGAGCCACACATCACTCAGTCCTTGCAACAACCACTGAGGTGGGGGTCAATATTCCACTTCCCAGTGGGAGAGACTGAGGTTCTGAGGGGTGACGTGATTTGTCTAAGGTCACAGCAAGTTACAGCAGGGCTGGGGCCCACAGCAGGGCAGCTGGGTGCCCAGTCTCATGGCTAATGGCCTTTCCCCGTCACCAAGGGTATAGGCAGGATATACTGCTGGGATGTGGCTGCTTGGGGGATAGGCACTGACTCGCAGCCTGACTGTCCTCCTGCCTCCTGCAGAAGAGGGTGGGATAGCTGGGCAGATGTACAACGCCTCATAATTAGCAGAAGCACAGAGGAAAACAAAGTCTGGGTACAGGCAGAAAAGGCAGGAGGGTCAGAGAACTAACCTGGCAGACCCACCCTACTCCACCCCAACCCCAGGAAGGGGCCCAGCCTGAGCCAGAGAAGCATCACTGCCCTTTGGGAATCTGCACCTTCCCTTCGCCTCGCGCCTCTCTCCCAGCCAAGCTGCAGATCAGCCGGCAAGGCTACATTAACGGATTTCTGAAATGTCACCAAGAACAAAGCTCCCCTTTCTGCCAGCCCCTAGTATTTACAAGCAAGCACAAATCTGTGAGAAAATTCAATTGAACGCAGATGGCAGGAAATTCCTCTAAAATGACAGTGGCCAAATTCAAACCACAAGACATGAAAATAACCCAACATACTAGACATGAAGAACATATCTTATAGACTTCTCCTCGTGCGATTTGCAATCTGTGATTGATTACCAGGAAGACAGACTGCAGATTTATTGGACTTCTGTAGAACACGGATTCCATTTGCAACAATTAAACCTTCCGTGGTTGAGGAAGAGGTCGGAGGGGGCTAACAGGAGACGGTGAAGTGAAGGAATGCGGTGCGAGGCTGATAACGGCTGGTGTTAGCACCTAGAGCTGGGTGTCTGCGGCTCAGGTACTGGCTGGCAGGGGAGGGTGCGCGTGTGCTGTGCATCTGAAACCCAGGCACATGCCATTGGGTTGGTTGTCCAGCTTGAGGCCATGGGTTGGGAGCAGAGGCATGCTGACAGGTTTCTGAAGGGATAAGAACATGCAAACCTGTTGACCCTCTGGGTATACAGGGCTATATGGCTAGACCAGAACTGTGGAGGGATCCTTACAATGGCAGTGGTCCTGGAGGTGCTGAGGGGAAAATGGACAACAGAATCAGTGAGCTGAGTGACAACACTTCCCCCCATGCCTTGGACAAAAGACATCACTAATCACACCATCTCTTTCCTGCTAAGCTCAAAATCCTTCTTATCAACACAACTCTCTAGGCAGCACTAGGAAATAGCCAAGCTGGGCTAAGAGCAGAAACCCGTAGGTCAGCCCTGGGCTCACACACTGAGGGGGGCTTCATGGTGTGCGTTGGGGGAGCACCCGCAGTGTGTATTAAACTCTTAATGATCTCCATTATCCCATAAGCTAGAGGCTCAGGTGTGTGTAGTGGGTCAGCATTGAGGTGAGTGCTAAAAGTTCAGAGATTCAAATCTGGGCTACAGAGCTAAGACTCTTTAGCACACGGCTGATACCCACCATCTGGAAGATTCCACCTCCCAATCTTCGGAGGGGCTCTGACCTCTCCAAGGCAGATGGGGCGGGCGCTGCACGTGGACTAAAGATGGCCACAAATTCTTTCACAGTCCTCCCATTAAGAGGTGGGTCTGCACCCCCCTCTGAATGTGAGCTGGCCTGTGGCCGCCCTGACAAGTGGAGCAGGTGGGAGTGAGGCTGTGCCTGTTCATAAGCCTGCCTTTCTCAAGACAAGCAGCTTCCCTCCTGGCCTCCTGTTGCCTGAGCTGCCGCATAAGAAGTCTAAGTGGAACAACAAATCAATGCTTCTCTCTCTCTTTCTCTTTCCCTCTAAAAACCAATAAACTAAAAAAGTTTCTTAAACACAAAAATAAGGAAGTCTGACTACACTGCTGGAAACACCCCATGGAGACTACATGGGGAGGGAGAAGGGCCCAGCTGAGCCCAACCTCCAGCCGCCCCGTCCCATGAACTAGCATACGATCAATCTGGGCTGGACTCTCCAGTCAGAGCAGCCGCCAGCTGAATACCGCCAGAGTGACCCCAGTGGATGGATGTCCCATGGAGCAGAGGGGTCACCCAGAAGAGCCTTGCTCCAAATTCCTGACCCACAAAATTGTGAGACATAGTGAAATATTAAGTGACTTAAGCTGCAAAGTTTTAGAGCAGTTATTATTTGGATCATCCACCCCTGTCCCCGTCCTCACTATTCACTGCCTCTCAGCCTTGTCACCTCAGCCTGGAAGACCAACCTGGCCTGGTTTCCAGCTTCCCATCTGGTCCCCTACTGGTCACACTCTCCCTGGCCACCAGAGACCTTGCTAAGCCGAGGCTGTGATCGCACTCAACCTCAAAGTCCTGTGGGGTCTTGACTGCCTCTCCAGCCACCTGGCCCACCCCCGTGCTCACCATTCCCCAGATGGAGCACACTCTTGAAAAGGCTCCTATGCTGTTGTATATGCTGTCCCCTCTGCCTTATGCTCTGCTCCCCTATTGTCCGCTTGGCAAACTCCTATTCAACCTTCAGTGCCCAGGGCATTTGTTGGTGCCTCTGGGCTTTTTTAGCCTTTACTATCCTGTATTGTCTTTCTACACTAGGTGGGGAAGGAACTTGAGGAGAGCACAGAAGCTCTTGGGTTTTAGCCTACCCAGTGCTAACACGGTACCTGGCATAGAATCCAATAAAGTTTCACTGAAGGAGCTAATAAAAGAACAAATTTTATTATTTGTTATGCAGGCCCTGGCACCAAGCCATCTATAGGAAAAGAAAACACGAAAAGTCGAATTCCAACAAACAATTCCAACAAGCGGCACAGCAGTGATAGGGAACTGAGGTCAGAGAAGGGAGAAGCCACGGGGTCTCGGGTTGTCGGGGAGGAGGAGGAGGAAAACCGTGCTGCTGTCCAAGTCTCCTCCTCCAGGAGCTGTCCCCGAGAGTCCTCTGGACCGAGGCTGTGGCTTGCACTCCCACTGGCTGTGCTAGCCTAACTGCACCACAGGGACTGCTCCTGTTCCCTGCTCCCCACTCAGTGCTGCACCCACAGTGCCCAGTCAGGGGGCATCATCTCTAGGTTCTGGCTCTCCTCCAGTTGAGAGATAGGGATCAGCACAGGGCCTCACCCTGAGCAGGTATTGAGAGGCTGGTTGTTGAAATAAAGGAGGGGAAGGTTAAGGAGGCAATATGAGCAGAAGGAAGTTCAGAGAGGCCCAAAGAATGAACCTAGGCACTGTGGGGCACTGATGGCACCACTGTCCTGGCTGTGCGACCCCATAGCTCCCCCTGTGAACAGGGGTGGTGGCAGGGCCGATGCGATAAGTGCCTGGCACAGAGTTGTGTGTACTGACACCTGGCAAACAGGAGTCTGGGCCTCAGGGATGACCCCGGCCGCTGAAGGCCTCCTGGTGCTCTGACCCTGGAGAAGGTCTCCAGAAAGGCCCAGGAAAAAGGAAGAATTTCTGAACCAGCAGCCCAAGGCCAGGCCTGGGCTTGGCTGCCACACTCAGGGAAGGAGCACTGGGGCAGGAGACCCAGGATGACAGAGGAACTCTTGAGCACTCTTGAGTTTGTTGGAAACCCTTGTGCAGTTTGGCTCCATGCAGAGAACTGCCCGGCATGGGATGAGCTGATGAGACAGGTAGTGATCTGACCATCACAAGGTGTTCAACAACTGGGTAACCTCTTAAATTGAGAATATTAGGACGGGAGGGTCTTTCAATCTTCTTCATGTTGCCCATGAAAAAACAGGCCCAGAGAAGCAAGAGGACTTGCTCAAGGTGACGTGTTAAGTTGATGACAGAGCAAGACTCGCACCCTGGTCTCCCTATTCCCAGTTAGGACAGCACTCCACACAGGCTCTCCTCAGCTGACTCAGAGCCAATAGCATTTATAAGCAGGCCTCTAGACAAACTCAACCTCCAGGCCCCCCAGAGCCCCTCCCACTGATACTGACTCCTTACTCCAAGGCTCTGGGGGACTGAGAAGGTGGTGCCACCCTGGGAAAGTTGTTCAGCTACTTCAAGCCTCAGTTTGCTTGTCTGTAAAATGGAAATAGCAGGTCCCACCTCAAAGGGTTTATGTGAGGATTAACTAGCTGAAATATGCTCAGAACAGGCCCAGAAGGTTTCAAGGGCTCAATAAATGTGAGTTGTTAACTTTTTCTTTTTAACTGTTTGAGGCCCTGGAACAGAAGGGGTGCAGTGCTGCTCCCTTCTGACTGGGTAGCCCTGGGAGGGCCTCTTTCCCTCTCAGTCCTTTCGCCTCGTCCAAAGTGAGCTCAAAGGTCCTGGCCAGCCCAAAAGTCCCTCACATCTACTTTAGGCTGTCCTAGATACTCTCCAAGGTGAAGAGCCATCTCATTAGCATGTGAGAAGCCTCACTCTTTTCCAGACACCTCAACATCCAAAAGGCATTAGGGCCTTCCTTAGGGGGCCAGGGATCCACTGCCTCATTTCTATCTTCCAGATAGAAGGTCTTTCTTGGCTCACTTCGCTGCTCCTCCACCCTCAGTGCCTCTCTTGCCCCCAGTCACCCTCCGTTCTCAGCAGAAAAGGGGCTTACTCTCATCCATAGAGTAAGGAGAGCTAACGTATTCATGTACTATGTGCCAGGTAGGGCACCAGGCCCTTCACCTATGTAATTTTACCCAACAGTCATAGCAACTCAGGGATGAGGCTAGCATGCTCCATCTGTGCCCAAGGAGGCCGGCATAAGAGAGGGGAGGTAACTGGCCCCAGTCTCCCTGGCACATGGCAGAGAAGGAGGTGGAGCTCAAGTACATATTCCACCCTCTGGTACCTTCCAGAAACCCTAAGCTGGGTAGGGGTGGAGGAGGGAGAGAGCTTGGAGTGCTGTCTCCCTGACCCCTGGCCCGGAGTGGGGGAAAGGGGAGAAACTGAGTGGTTCTGGAGTGGAGCAGGGAGAGAGGAAAAGCACAGCCCCAGGGGCTGCGTGCAGATAGGGACCCCTGAGCCAAGCCCAGCCTGGACATTCCTCTCATCTTCTCATCTGGCTGGATGGGGGAGGTGGGGGCTCCCTGCTGCACTCAGGTTTACAGGAATGTGTCCCCTCCCCCGGGCTCAGGGGGGAGGAGCAACTATGAAGAGAGCAGTGGGTCACTGCAAATCAAAGCACAGTCCTCCAGCAGGCCCGCTCGCCCAGCCGGACAGGGTGGGGTCGGGGGCCCAGTTGGGTGGAACGTGCGTTGGCAGACTCATGTTTGAGTTGTGGCTCTACAATCCATCTACTGAGTGGCCTTGGCACCATGTTATAAGATTAGGCAAAGAGATGCACACACGTGTACATACATGTATATTTTAGCACTGCCTGGCTTGTAGGACACAATCAGGAGAGGTACAAAGTGAGAGCTGCTAACTTCTTTGGGATGTGGGACAGGGCTGAGGTCTGTGCACGTTGGGAAGACAGGAAAGCAAATGGTTAGCAGAGATGCTTGAGGACTGTAGGAACCCAGTAAAGGCCCCTCCTTTATCAGGTCAAGAAAGTCAGAGAAGGCTTCCTGGAGGAAGGGGTATTTGAGCTGGGCAAGAGGTTGGGGGCTGGGGAGACTGAGGGCAGCACATCTGAAGCAGAGGGGCAGAGGATGGGTTGAAGAGGCAGGCCAGGCCTGCCAGGGAGGGCCTGTTTGATCATCTATGCATTCAGTCTTTGTCCTAGAACAAAATTCCCAAAAACTCTAATTTGCTTTCATCAAAAACAATCCTCCAACATCGAAAACCCCCAAATGCATGGTCTTCTAAGCTCCTTTAGACCACTCTACAGAAGCCCACACAGTCAGAAGGACCTTAAAGGGAAGGAGCTGGGGAGGACACGGCTGAGTGTCCAGGAGTCCAGGAGGGCTACTGAGGGACCTGAAAGACTTTTTGATTCAAGGAGGTCCAGGAAGGTGCTGAGTTGTCAGGGTCAGACTGAGCCCAGACTCCTAGATGTCCAGCCCAAAGCTACTTCCTACCGTCACTCCCCACATGGTCTCTATTCTGCCCCCCTCTCTGAGGAAGCCCCAGGATACGTCCCAGTGAGGGGCAAGAGAGTAGAGACAGTGGGACAGACACAGCACAGAGATGAAAACTAAGCTGGGGAGGGGAAGCCCGGATACACCTGGTCATTTGAAAGGCCATTCAGCACAAGGCTGAACATCAGAGGAGTCAAACCTCTTGTCCTGATGTCTCGGCTAGGCTGTGCACTGCCAGGCCACAGCGCCAGGAACAGCAGGAGGGAAGGAGACCCACATGTTGGGGAAACCAGAGGGAGACAGACCTCTGCTAGTCAGGTAGTGAGCTTCCCATTCTGGAGGTATGTAATCAAGTGGCTGAACTGCTGCTACAGAAGCGAGGCCTGCCCTGTATGGAAGACTAAACTGAAAATGAAGACGCCATAAGCTCCCCCCGTCCCTATTCTACTATGTAAGTCCCAGCCTCACAAGCCGGGACACCTCCAGCAAGTCACTGGAATTCTTGGGATCTCAGATTTTCTTGTCCAATGGGATGTAAATTCCCGACATTGTGAGGAGCCCTAGAGAGGGCCGAACGCAAGCACGGACATGAGGGCACTTTGCAAAGCGCAAAGCACTATAAAAATGTGCGGCATTATCATCATTTAAAACAGACTTCCAGAGGAGTGGGCCCCACGGGACCCCAGAGAAATGCATCCTTTGCCTTCTATTGGAACCATGTGTTCCCAGTGAGGTAATGGGTGAGAAAGCACTTTGTAAGAGTATATCCACACACAAATGGTAGTTGTTATCATTGCCATTATCATGATGATGATGGTGATGATGATCGCTGTTCTCCCATCTCCTGGCTCAGGGACCCCAAGGGGCCCAAAATAATCAACCTGTAGATCCTGAAGGCAGACCTGTCACCTGTGCGGCGCCATCAGCCTCCCGGTTTGGGGGTGGCTGGGGGGCAGTTTCTGGCAGTCCCTACCAGGGCCTCCTCACCTCCAGGGGATGCCCCACAGGCACCCTGGATTCAGCCAAGCTCCCCTCCTCGCCACCCCTACACCTGCTCCTCCTTCCCCGTCTCCAGACACCCAGATCATCATTCCAGACACCTCCCTCTGCCCCAGTCCCCCATCTGTCAGTCACCAAGAACAGCAATAATGACAACTAATGTTTACTGGGCACTGCATGTGCTGAGACTGCTCTGAGCCCCTTTCGTGGCTGTCTCCCCTGGCCCACAGAGAGAATACTGTTAACACTCCCATTTTATAGATGAGGAAACTGAAGCACAGAAAGGGTAAATAACCTGCCCAAGGTCACACAGCTGGTAAATACTGGAGCCAGGGTTTGAACCTGGCCAATCTATAGCTAACAAATTGCCTCTTTGACCTCATAAATATCTCTCACATCTCTCCATTCTGCTCCATGACCACTGCCACCACCCTGGCTCAGGCCATTAGCCCCTCTCATCTTGACCTATGTGACCACCTGTCTGATATGCCCACAGTGAGTAACACAAGTGCCTAGACCTAGCCGGCTCTCTTCTAGGTTTCTGAATCCTGGCATAGGGCTGGGCCCAACGCAGGCAGGCATCAGTGAGCACAGAGTACACACAACCAAACCAAAGCCACTCTGGAGGACCAGGGGCTGCTGAGGCAGATGAGGGGGTGGCAGACAGCTAATGGATGGCTCCTGGGTGTCAGGCAAGGGCTGAGCGCTTTCCATGCATTATCACATTTCATTCACGCAAGGACCCTCCAGGTACAATTGTGCCACGTGACTGGTCAAAACTCCTTCCACTCCACCAGCTAAAGATTTCTACTCTAGACCACAGGGGTGAGTGACGGGCATGAGTTAAAAATGAGAGATCAAGCTGACCTGTGTCCCCCTCACTGCCCTTCGCTGCTCTGTGCTCAGTTTCCTCATCTGTCCTGTGGGGCGAGCCATCCCTCTTCCCAGCAGGGTGGTCGGGGCGGCCAGAGGGGTGAACATCAGTGAATCGCAGGCCGGCTCTTCTTCACACTCACTGCCCCTTTGCCTCCTCCCGTCCCACTGATTGGGAAAGCAGCAGCAAACCCGACTCAGAAAAAGAGGGGCAACCCAGAATGTGCTCTTCATTTTGTCAAGCCCCTGCCAGCCCAAGACATAACCCTGAAGGGGCCTGCCCAGTGTCCATTCCAGGGGAGAGCCCAAGCCCACCAGAGACTCTGCTGCGCAGCCACTGGAGGGCCCTGAGCAGAGCAGCGACCTCACTGGGCTTCTGTCAGAACAGGACCGGACCGCAGGCAGGCCCAGTGGGAGCAGGGGGCCAGACCGGAGGCGACCCAACAATCCAAATGAGGATGACGGAGATGTGCACCAGGATGACAGCAGGGAGAGGGTGAGAGGGGTCGGATTCTCCTGTGCGTAAAGAGAAGCCAATGAGATCTGGGGATGGATTCGACGTAGGACTTCAGAGAGAGAAAAGAGAATGGGACTCCACGGATTTAGGCCTGAACAACTCATAGGACAGTGGGGGAGCCCGGGGCTATGGCTGCGGGATTCAGCTCTGGATGTGCTAAGTTTGAGATAGCTATTGGACATCCAGTTGGAAAATAGAGCTCACAGGCAAGGTCCCCACTGGAAGTATAAATCTGGACTTTATCCGATGATGGTCAAAGCCATGAGTGGGAGGAGAGCACGAAGAGAGTGAATGCAAACAAAGACTAGAACCCTGGGGCACACGAACATCTCTAGAAGTCAGGAGGAGCGGGAACCAGCCAAGGCCAGTGAGAAGCAGCTGCCACAGAGGGAAGAGAACCAGGCGGTATCCTCAAAGCCAATGCGGAAAGTGATTCAAGGAGGGGGAAGTGAGCAACTGCGTCAGACACTGCTGAAAGGTCAGGACTCTCACAGACTTCGTGAAGGGGATGAGAGTCTAAGTGGAGTAGATTTAAGAGAGAACGAGAAGAGAGAAAGTGGGTATTATATTCAGGACAATCCTGTGAGGTCAATATGACTTTTCTCATGGTTACAAATTAAAAACAACAAAACAGAAGAGAGGACTAACCAGAGGGTCCAAGATCACCCAGCCATCAAGCAGTAAAGCCAGGCTTTGAACTTGAGTAGGCTGGCCCTAGGACCCCATCTCAACCACTGTGCTCTACTGTCCCTTACTTATGCACCTATAGCCACCTGTTTATTGAGCCCCTGCTGTATGCTCTCTACAACCACCACCCCACAGCCTGCACCTCCCCTCCTCCAGCTGCAGGTCGCATCTTATTTCCCTGCCTTGCAGATGGGAAACCCAGACTCCAAGTTAGCCCGAGGTGAAACCAGTGTATAAACCCAGGTCAAGATGACTCCAACGCCTGTGCTCGTAACTGATAGCTTTCAGGATGGCATCTCAGGCCCCAATGGATCAGACACTGTGCTCAGGCAAGGACCAAGCCAACTGCCCTGACCTGAGGCCCCCAAATCCCACTGGTTCACAAAAGGTCCAAGCACCATGGGCAGCTAGCTCTTGGGTCCCTTCGAGATCTGACCTGCCTCCTCTCGCACCTCAGCCTCTGCCCCACCTCCCACTCAACTGCAGCCATTTCTGGGGATCCACGCCCCAGCCTGGCAGACTTAAAGGCCAGCACAGAGAGGCATGAGTCCAGGCATACCCCGGACGGTGGAACAACCACATATACCTCTGTGTCCTCTGTGGCACTTTATCAAACCCCTTCCTTGCTGCCGGTCTTGGGCCAGGCTGGGGAGCCACCAGGCAGGGGTGGTGAAGTTGGACTCGGCCTTGCTGCAATGCCTTCATCCTACTCATCCTGCCTTTCTCTGCAGTCTCAGTCTATCCCGAGTCAGGGACCAGACCTCTCCCAACAGATCTGCCTTGTCTTTGTCCTTGGAGCCTGCCACCTCATCTCACGCACCTGGTAAACACTGACCGCACTGCTCATCCCCACACTGCTCCTTCCATTCATTCTCTATGGGAACCTCCTTCCCCTGCACTCTGAGTCTGGGGCCCAGTTTCTCACTGGGAAGATGTAGATAATGATTAATGTATACTTCTGAGCACTATAGTGAGGATAAAGGAGATTAAAGGGCTGAAAGCACTTGGGGAACAATAAACACTCTGCACATATGTGTGCCATCTCGAGCCTACCCATGAGTCAGTGGGGCCTGCCCACCCACAATGACACTTATCAACTCTCAGCCTTTCCTAAACATGAGCTTCCGGATGGCCAGGATCCCATCCACTGCCTCTGTCCCTCGCTTTTGCATGGCTACATACCACTTCCACAACCCTCGAGGTAGGCCTCATTACTCTCGTGTTGCCGTTGAAGAAACCGAGGCCCCAGACCAAGGCAGTGCATCCCCAGGCTCCCCCAGCCAGTCGGCACTGGAGCTCTACAGGGGTTCAGGCCCTGGCGCCTCTGGCCTGGCCCCCAGTCCTGCTGTTCTGGCCCCATCGTCCGTTCTCAACCGTGATCCCTGATCGAGGCTTCAAAACACCTTCTCACCTGTCTTCCCAGACTCCATGCCTCCTTCGGTGGTGCTCTGCTGCCCTTGGGTAAAAATCTAACTCACCACCATGGCTCTTGTGGCCCCGCCAAGTTCTGTAGCCTCATCTCCCTCCAGGCGCACCCCCTCCCTGCCCACCCCTGCTTCTTACCAGTGTCTTCTCCATGGTGTTGCACAGAGAAAAAATAATCTATTCCACAGATTAAACTTTTCTGTTACATCTGGGTTTCTGAACCCCAGACTACTGTCGTTTGTGGCCACAGAATTCTTTGTTGTGGAGTTTGTCCCGTGCATTGCAGAATCTAAGCAACACCAAAATTCTCTGTATATGTATATGTGCGCACATATCATGTACGTCCACAAACACACATATATACATATGATGAAAGCTAGGATCAGTCTGGGTCCCTCTACCCCTCACTTCCCAAAGGCACACCACATTTTACAAGGTGCTTCCATACCCATCGCCTCCTCTGACCCCCCTCAAACCCTGCGTTGTTGAGGAAAGTGACCTGTCCAAGGTCACACAGCTGATCAGAGGAAAGGACTAGGCATAGATATTCTCTCAGCTGCTCTTCAGTTAGCACTGGTCCTTCTCGCTCGGGGCTCCCGTAGCTGTTTGTCTGGCCCTCCTCTCACATGTCCACAATGGTCCCTGATTGTGTGGCGTTGTGTGGGGGTCCTTCCCTGTCCTGGAGGAGCTCAAGGTAGAAGGCATGGACACAGACATGTGCACTGAAGTGTCATGGGGGCCATGATGGAGGACCCCCAGAAAGGGTGTGGGGTGTGAACAGAGCTCCACGTCCCCCTCCCTGGGGGCCCAAGAACCCCACTCTGTATACCCACTACCAGCATGGGGCCTGAGTCCCAGCAAGTGCACAGCAAGGGATTGATAGGTTGGAGAAAGAAAAAGACAAAGGGAGGGACGCAAGATTCTTTCCTACCAGGTAAGACTGTGTGATGCCCGATTCCCCCTCTACCCTCACACCCCGACTGGGTCAGGCACTTACCTAGGCATTCGCTTCACAAACACTTATTGAGCATCTGCTCCGTCCCAGGCAGCATGCTGGGTGCTGGATGCACTGTAGCGAATAGGCCAGACACAACCCAGGCTCTGCGGATCCCACAGGCTGCCAGGATGCTTGGGCTCCACAGCCCACCCCCCACCCCCACTTTCCTCAGCCCCAGCCCCTCCCACCACAGTCACAGCATCTGTCCCTCGTGGACTGAGAGCTCCCCAAAAATGGAGGCCAGTCTAACTCCCCCCTGTGTCCCCACACCCAGCATCCAGCACGTGCCCGGCCCTCAGTGGACCATTTACTGGTAGAACCCACAAGTGGAACATCCAAGGCTCAGGGAGGACTAACTACTCGGTGTGCTCTAGAGGGACTCCCGGCGGGGCAGCTCGCAGCCCAGCCTTGTTTGTCAGACCAGCAGCAGACACTTGAGGCCACACAGCCTCCTTGACAACACATGGAGATGACTGGTCTGGCTTTTTATCGGCTTTATCTAAGTGGCCCAAAGCATAAAACAAAAAGTGGCTCAGCAGCCACAGCTCAGGCAGGAATCCTATTTCTGGGCTGGATCTCCCTCTGGATTCAATATTGAACCAGCTCTGGCCAAGAAAGGCACATCTGATGGGAATGGAGCGCTCTCCCGGCCCCAGCCCACGTCTCAGCAAAGGGAGAGGGCTTCTCAAGTCACATAGCCCCCGGCCAGAGACCAACAGAGCAACTTGGGCAGCGTGAGGTTTTCCAAATGAGGCAAAAATCCTTTAGACCAGCAATTTTCAACCAGTGTGCCGCAAGAATCTTTCAAACATGCAGTACCTGACTATTTAGCCAGGGGCACTGACCTGTTTTCCCTTAGCTTGTCAAATAAAAAATTGACAATAGCCAACATGACAATCACTGTCTGCTATGAATGGATCAAAATTATACCATTTTTTTTTTAGATTTTATTTATTATTTATTTTTCGAGAGGGAAGGGAGGGAGAAAGAGAGAGAGGGAGAAACATCAATGTGTGGTTGCTGGGGGCTGTGGCCTGCAACCCAGGTATGTACCCTGGCTGGGAATCGAACCTGCGACACTTTGGTTTGCAGCCCGCGCTCAACCCACTGAGCTACGCCAGCCAGGACTTATACCAACTTTTTTTGTCAGATTGGCAAAAAATATACTTTTGGGTGTGCCGCAGAATTTTGGTAATTAGTTTATGTGTGCCATGAGATGAAAAAGGTAGAAAAATCACTGCTTCAGCTCCCCAGAAAGTGAGACTCCTTCCCCAAACCTCAATCCAATGCCTCCCTTTTCTAAGCCTCTACCATCTTAAACAGTCATTTTAGATAACTACCTTGTTTCACCAGTAAGACTGTAACAAAGACAGAGGTGAGTCTCATTCATTTCCTTTCTGCTCCAGATCCTCGAATACAGAAGTGTTTAATAAAAATTTACGGTTTCCACATCTCAGCGATTCTCTCAAAGGGAGACACCACCCGCCCAACCCCTCAGACACCAGCCAGACGAAATCCCAAAGGGATAAACATGAAGTGCCGTGAGGAGGTTCAAGTCGCTACACGCTGGGCCTCCGAGGCCGCCAAGCAGAGGTCCGGCCTCCGCGAACACTCCCAGGAAGCAGCCAGCCAGGCGCACACCCACTCACGTGTTCGTCTGCCCCACTCTGCTCCTCCACGGTGCCGTGTCCCTCTCTGCTCCCCAGCACCCAGCACATCACCTGGCCCACAGGTAGAGCTTACTGGTTCTTTTTTAAATGAAGGTGTTCGTCACACTATTACGTACAATCATGAGTGAAAAGCAGGAAACGACCTGAATGTCCAGCAACAGAGGAAATATCCCACATATCAGGCTGTGTCCAGGTAATGAAACACTATGTGGCCATTATTTTGAGAGGATGTAGCTCATGAAGAAAAATTTTTGGAAGAATCATGGATGCCACGATTCAAAGTTTTTAAAGCATGCATTGTGGACAGAGGTCAGAAAGGATCAAGGAACAGGGGAAACTGGTGATTTTGGACGGGGGTGAATTTGTAAAAGAACACATCTCATTTTGAACTAGTTATTGCTACAGCGTTATCAGTGAAGAATTGTTTTAAAATAATTGCAGAAAAAGAGGGTGGTGGAAACATGTCTAGCAGCAGAGGGTGTGGAGGACAGAGGGTGTGAAGGGTGGGGGTGTCTGCCTGTGCCAGGGCGACAAGCCAATGAGCTGTGCATCGGTGGAAATGTTCGGGTGTAGACTCTCCGCCCAGCTGGGCGCAGCCAGGGCGCCTGGGGCACTAGGCTCAGCTCCTGGCCCCAGAGTCTAAGAGGGTCTTAGGTGCTTCCTTTCCGAGAAGAGCCCAGGGATGTGGGGGTGTTCGCTGGCCTCCCATGCCTGAGGCCTTACCGGTATCAATGGGAAAAGCTACAACGGGTCGGAATTCACTCGGTGTAAGAACTAAATATTTTTGTCCTCAGTTGCAGTCGACATACTATGTTAGATTAGACTCAAGTATACAACATAGTGATGAGACATTGATGTGACTTGCGAAACGACCCTCCCGTAAGTCTAGTGCCCACCCCCCACCCGATACCATCCACAGTTATTTCGGTAACGTTGACTGTATTCCCTGTGCTGTGCTTTACATCCCATGACTATTTCGTAACTGCCAATTTGTACTTCTTTTTTTAATTAAATTTATTGTGGTTACATTGGTTAATAAAACTATACAGGTTTCAAGCGTACAGTTCTATAACACATCATCTATTTTGTGGGTTCACCACCCCAAGTCAAGTCTCCTTCCACCAACATCTATCCCCCCTTTACTCTCTTCCGCCTCCCCCACCCCCTTTCCCTCTGGCGATCACCACACTGTCGTCTGTGTCCATGAGGGGTTTTTGGATGAATCCCAACACCTCTTTCACCCGGCCTCCCAACCCCCTCTCCTCCCACAGCTGTCCGTCTGCTCTTTATCTATGAATCTGTTTCTATTTTGTTTGTTAGTGTACTTGGTCATTAGATTCCACATATGTGTGAAATTACCATATTTTGCCATGTATAATGTACACCTTTTTGCCCAAGTTTTTGAGGGAAAAATAAGAATGAGCCGTTACACATGGGTATAATGACTGCACACCATAGGAATAATAATCCTGTGTATAATACACACAAAACGTGGGTGCACACTACACACAGGAGCACAGTGAACACGGCAAAATACGGTATATGGTACTTGTCTCTCTGACTGGCTCATTTCACTTAGCATATTGCTCTCCAGCTCTGTCCCTGCTGTCGCAAATGGTAAGATTTCCTTCTTTTTTATTGACAAGTAGTATTCCATTGTGAAACACGAATTTGAAAGAATATATGCACCCCTATGTTCATTGCAGTGTTACTCACAATAGCCCAGATTTGGAAGTTTCCATCAGTAGATGAGGGTTTAAAAAAAAGCTGTGGTACATTTACTCAATTTGTACTTCTTAATCCCTTCACCCTTTTAACCCAGTCCGCCACCCCCCTCCCACCTGACAACTACCAACTTGTTGGGTATAAGAACTGCCTTGCAAGTAGAGAGCTCCCTGTCACTGGTGTTCAGAGACAGACTAGCGCCCTTCCATCAAGAGTATTTTAGGGAGACAGGCAGATGAAATTTCGTATGCGCTATGGAAAACTAAACATATGTACCAAGCACCTATATAAATTGGAATATACTTTAAATATATGTTATATCATGGAACCTTCTTAGAGTTCCACAGAGGAGTAAACTAAGGCTTAGGAAGAAGAAATGATCTGCTCGAGACAGCCGAGGCAAAACTGGAATTCAAGCCCGGATCTGCCAACTCCAAAGCTCCTTCCCCTCACTCCCAACTGTTCACTTCTTAAGTATTTCATTCATTAGCGAGAAGAGACTCTAAATCCTCACTCAGACTTCCTCCTACTGTAAGATGAGGGCATTTTCAACCTCTCCGTCAGCGAGCTGCGGCCTGGAGAAGACAGCAGACCCTGGCCGAGCTGCGGAGGCCCCTCTGGAGCCAGTGCGGGGGGAGGGGGGGCCAGGCCCAGGGAGTCAAGCCCTGCGTCCAGGCAAGTATGGCACCACCCTGCCCTGCCATTCCCACTCGTCCAGGTGCTAAAGTGGAACAGCAGCCCAGGGCACATCCTGAGCCGTGTGGGGCAGTGGGCCGAGCACCAGCTGAGTAGTCGGGAGAAGGTCTGGCCACCAGCACCTTGGACAAGCCACCCCATCTTCCTAAACCCTGCCCCGAGGGAGTCACTTTGTGCTTCTCTGATACTCGGAACATCCCCTATCCTTGGACTATTCATGTGACTATGGGCCTTGGAGCCGCTGCCATGTGCTGCACATACTGGTGAGCTGGATTGACGGCACAGCCTCTCTGCCAACTCAAAACCAGTGCGACCTTTAAGGTCTCGAGTTTGCAGATCTCTGTGAAGTCCACCTGCTCCTTTTACCCCACCATTCCCTGTCACCCACCTCTTCCACACAAGCCCTGGTTTCCTCTCTCCTTCCTACCCACACACTAGCCGGCTCAGGGCTAGCCACCTAATGGGGCCATGCTTCCCCAAATCTATCTGTCCACAGCAGCAAGAGTTCCCCGGAGCTACCGCAACCCACCCTGCTCTCTGCTGGGACTGGCTGCCTGACCCGCCCGGCTCCTCACCCCACCCACCAGGTAGAGGCAGTGCAGGCCTTCCCCAGGCCCTGCCTGGACAGCCTGTCCCCGGGTCTCTGCCCAGCCAGGTCACTCCAGTGTCTGGTGCATTATTCCCTGAGCTGGCAAGCACGCCATGTTCCCCACAGTCTCGTGCCTATAAAGGCCAGAGCGGCGCCAGTGGTCATGGAAGCCTCGTTCCAGTCTGCGTCCCCATGAGGCCCCCTCCGTCTCCTGGAGCCCATGCTCAAATTTTCAACTGTGAGTGTTATGTCGTTAACTTCCTGTCCATATTGTCCCCACAGAATTTTTTTATTAGTGGAACATTCGAATGGTTTAGAGAGACAGTGGTGATAAAATGACTCTAAAAGTGCCTGGATTAACATTAGGGCCACTTGCCCAGGAAAAACCCAGCCCCAGATACAAAGGAAAAACAAAATAAATCCATGCCTCCAGTTAGACCATGTTGAGAAAATGAGCAAGCATGGAGAGGCAGCATAATGCAGGGGAGATCTGGCTTTAAGCCTATATTCTATCCTTATAAGTCACTTGGTCTTGGGCAAGTCACCTCCTCCAGGGAGCCTTCCCTGATTCCCTTCATTGGCCCCTATCTGTGGGTAACCATTACTCCCGAGCTTCCCATGCATCTCTTACTACACTGGGATATCTTCCCAGTCAGGGACACCCAGCTCAGGGCTGGGGCAGAGGAGCACCAGTGGGCATTTGTTGGATGAACAGATGGTTAGATGGACAGAAAAGCAAAAGAACAAAGTTCAACTCTCTGGGCCTATTTTTCATCTTCAGAACAAGAATTAAGCCTGTGTCTACTATATCCCTAGTGCCAAGCACAACGCCTGGTGTGAGGTGGATGCTAATGACCAAATGAAAGCGAGAATAAACAGAAGCCTGTGTGGCCTGGCTCCTCAGGGCTGTGGCGAGGACCAGCTGAGATGGGGGCAAAAACACTGCAAAGGCCTGTATGAGGCTGGGTGGATGGGGGCTACCCAGAGCACGGGCCACAGTCCAGCAGCATCAGCACAACTTGGGTACTTGCCAGAACGCAAACTCCCAGGTCCCACCTCAGATCTACTGAAACAGATTCTCTGGGTACAGGGCCCAGGCATCTGGATTTCAACAAGCCTGTCTGGTGACTTTTCTGCACAGAAAAGTTTGAGAAACACTGGTTTTGATCGTAGGTCTAAGTTCCTTATGTGTTCTGAGCCCCTATTTGTCTCCTCAAAATGATGACAACACATGTGCATGGGCTCAGGAATCACAGGCATGCTGTTTTCACCAGGGCTGCCCCGGGGAGACTGGCAGCCATGAGGTACGGGAGGGGCACGGACACAGCAGACACAGCTCAGGTGCAGGACAAGGGCACATCACATCTGAGTGGGTACGACAACGCGCTCGAGGGTGTGGCCGGGGTCACGGAGTGAAACGGCACGGCTGACCCAGAGGCCCTTGGTACCGAGCCGAAGCTGTCCCCACAAGGGACACTAGGAACCTACAGGAACCTGGAAGCTTCCTTTTGCATAGGGGGAAGCTGAGGGCAGAGAGAGGCAAGGCTGACCTGAGGTCACCCAGCCTGTGTGCGTGAGCCAAGCCTGGGATACCGGCTTCTCGGGAGATTTTGAGCAGATTTCAAGCAGGAGTTCTCACTCCTCTCAGCCCAAGAGCAGTGGGGACAGGTTGCCTGCGCACAGTAGGGGCCAGCTCAGTACCCCCAGCCCACTCCTGGCCAGGAGCCTCACATGGTCTGACATGCAACATCTCATCTGGCAAAGGCTGGTTCTCTCAGGCCCCCTGCTTTGCTAGATGGGGGGTTAACAGTAGGGGTCCAGATACTCCAGCAACCTGGAATTCCTTAAAATAGCTTCTTTTCCCATCCCTGACTCTTAAAACTCCCATTTATTCATTTACTCATTTGACAGTTATTCTCTGAGCATCTCCTGGGTGTCAGGCTCTGTGTAAATGGCTTTAATACCAGCAAAGACCAGGAAATTGTTCACATGGGATTATTATTCTGCTTTTAGAGATGAGGCTCAGAGAGGTTACGTGGCCTGCCTGTGGTTGCACGGCTCAAGAGAGGCAAAATAGGGTGGGCTGACACGGAAGCTCATTCTCTGCCTATGTTCTTGCTGCTTCCCTGAATCAGAAGGTTGGGTCTGTGCCTGGCTGAGCCCCACATGAATTCCTAGATGAGGCTCATTCTGAGTGAGCCCAGATTCCCCAAAGCCAGCTGGGAAAATACCTATCACCTAGAGACCAAACAAGAAGGTAGAAACAAGGCAATGTGCAGACTGAGGGTGTCATGACCCAGTCACTGCTCGCTGCCAGCTGTAAGACGGAGACACTCTCAGGGGCCACCTCCTCACACCCCACCGGCAAAGGGATTGTTCTCCTCATTTTAACAGAGGTTTAGACGCGCAGCTCTCACAGAGGCGCACAGCAGGAAAGCCGGGCCTCGAACCCAGGTCTTCTGTCTCCTGGGCCAAGGCCCCTTCCTTCATACTGTCTTGTCACCTCGTTCACCGAACCTCCTCTCACAACCACCCCTGGAACAGCAGCCCTCACCCCCGCACTCCGCGCCGCCTCCTCTCTCTACCTGGCCCGGAGAGCCCAGCCTGGAGCCAGCAGCCACCAGGACCCTGTCCAAGAATCCCCAGGCAAAAGCGGAGGGGAAAAGAGGCACAGTTAATATTTAAAATTTCTTGAACAGAACCTTTTATTTTGAGGAAGAAATCATCGACTTGGTTCACAGTTCAAAAAATAATAATTCTTGGGTTTGGTTTGGGATTCAGCAAATTAACACCGTTTGCTCTGGTTTGGGGTTTGAGGTTTTGGTCGAGTCTGTGGGAAGCAACAATTGGGGAACCTCATTCCACAGGCCCCAGAGGCGTCGGTCTCAGTGGCTCCATTTGAGGGCGAGGGAATGAGGAAAGGCCGTTCAGTCAGGAGTCCCGGTTCTCCTTAGACAGCAGTGGGCCCAGGCCTGGATGAAGATGCCTCCCTCCCGGCCCAGCTGCTGGGGGACTGCCCAGTGCCACCCCTCCCCCCCACTCTGGCACCTCCACGCCTGGGAGTTCCAACCACTTCCCCTCAGTCCACCCTGGTCTTCCCCAGTGACAGTTCCACCTCCCCTCTGCACTGGGGCCCCTGCGGGCAGGTCCCCATGCCAGGCGCAGGCATGGCCACAGTAGGTCCTCAGCCAGATAGCACCTACCCACTGGGCCTGTCACAGACATGCACCTCAAGGAAAACCAGGCAGAAACAAGCAAGGCACCCAGTCCTTCTCCAACACTCCGGCTGCTCCTTCCAGGGTTCAATGTTTGTGTCCTGGGGCCAGAAGCATCACCCATCCCAACCTCCTAGGGTGCCCTGTGGAACCTCTAGAGCTGAGCCATGCCTGTGTCCCTCTCCTCGGCCTCACTGAAGAGCTGGGAGCTTTAAAACCACTTAAAGTTATTAAAAGTTCTCTCTCGCTCTTGCCTCATGCCTGAAGGAGCATGGGCTCTGGACACACATACCTTCGAATCCCTACTAAATAGTAATCAGCCTTGAGCGGGGCTCCTGGACTCTCTGAGCCTTACCTGTGAAATGGGAGTGTCAATACCATTTTTTCCAGGTGTTGGGGATTAAGTGATACCATATCAGTCTCAAGGATTAAGTGATGCACACAGTAGGTCCCCAAGAACCCCACGCTGTCCTTCCTCCCCTCCCCTCTCCCAGAGTGCAGTGCAGTTCTGCCTGTGAGGACAAGGCCCACCGCTGCACACAGCTCATCATTACAAACGCACATGAGGGGTACAATCACCTTAACGCTGGGGCTGACGGTGCCATCAGCAGGGAGCAGTTTGTAGGCTGGTTGTGAGGGGAGTAATGACGACTGAACCTGCTTTTCACCAACGAACAGGCCGGTGGCGCCGGAGAGGCTCCTTCCACACAGGACACGTGGTCGTCCCCACCTCCCAGGTGAGAAAACGGAGGCACCAAGCAGCCGGACAGCACACCAAAGCTGCCCTGCCCACGGCGACAGAGCTGGGGCTGGAATCCGGGTCTGCTGGCCCCGGGGCCCCCCCGGGAGAAACACCCTGTAATGACAGCCTCGCCTCTCCGGCACCTCAGCTTGTGCCCCAAGTTCTGCTCCCGAGCCTGGCCGCCCAACACACCACACCAGGGGAGGAAAAACAGCTCGAGTTTGGAAGGCAATAAAAATGTGTTTTTTCTCACTAAACAAATTAGTTTACATCTGGTGATGTACAAATAAATAGAGGGGCCTGGGCCAGGCCCAGACCACATGTCTCCCAGGCCCCGGGCCCTGCTCTGACGGGATCTGGCCCCGGACCCCGTGAGGGGCACCCTCACTTGTCGCTTGCTCACACGGCCGTCTCTGGGACCTGCGCACCTCCTCACCTCCTCTCCCCTTCGCTGTCATCACTTCCAGAGCTGCCCTTGTGCGGGTGGGCTCCCCCAGTCCGTCTCCCAGCCAGGGGCAGAGCAGGCCTCGGGGAGGCCCCTCCCTCCTGTGAGGCCTCAGGCTCAGGGCACTGGTTTCCCCTCTGATCCTCAGTCTCCCTCTGCGTAAAATGGGGATCATGGTGTCTTCCTGCCAGAGAATAAAAACACCCGAAGTCCTGACCATAGAGCCTGCCAGTTAGAAAACAGCCCCAAATGCGGGCCTGCTCCACCGCACTGGGGCACCACAGGCTCCTGGGGGACACACCGTCTGTGGCCAGCTGAGCTTGGTCCCCCCCACGCTCCTGAGCAGTGAGGGTCCCCCCCAGTCCGACTGTGCTCGCCAGCCTGTCCGTCCCTGGAAATGCCCTGCCACCCCTTCCGGAGGTCCACGCGGTGTACCAGCACCTCCCACTCCTGAGGGAGTCTGTTGACAGGAGCCCTGCTACAGCGTTGTCCCTGAAACAGAGACAACTGACGGCTTGGGAGATACACTGACCAGAAGCTGGCCGGAAGCTGGCAGAGGCTGTCCAACCCCCCACAGGGTGAAGACAATGAGGCCTGGAGAGCTTAGATCACTTGCCTGGCATCACACCAAAAGCCAGGTCTCCAGACTCCCAGCCCCAGTGTCTTCTAAGTCACACCCATGAGACAGAGCTGGTGCCTGCCACCCAAGCCGTGACGGGAAAGCCACCATGGGGACGCACTGGTGGCACAGAAACATCAGCCCACAGCCTGTCCAAGCACCCACATCCACCAGGAGTGCCCAGTTCCCCTCAGGCACAAGGCTTCTGGCTTCCAGAGCCAGTAATTTAAACACACATCACTAAGGGGTGTGTGTATGTGTGTGCATGCATGCGTGTGAAGCGTCATACCTGGTGCTATCAGCTAGGACACAGGATTAACTGGGGGCAGAGCAAGAGTGAAGCCTCAGGGATGGGGGCAGTGAGAAGGGGCAGTGAGCCCCCTCCCTCTCTGGGCCCATCTCGTAACTGTAAAAGGAACACACTGGACAAGATGACCCTTGGGGTCATTTTCCTCGCCAGCAAATCTGACTTATCGGGTAGCCCACTTTGCAGCCCATTTCAGCCGCACAGCAGGGGTGCCTGTGGTCCTGGTAACGGGTGTGAATCCACAGCCAGGCCCCCTGCTCCTTTCCTAGTGACCCCTCCTCAGCCTGAGAGGTGATGACCCACCTCTGTGTCTCCCTGTCACCAGGCCCACATCTAAAGCTGGGCTCTGGCCACTGCAGCCCTCAGATTCTTAGACACAGTGGCCAGACACGGGAGGTAGTGGCCTTACACCTCATTCTATCTCCCTCATAACCCCAGGCCACCCTGGGCCTCTGGTGGGAGGGGGCAGGGTCCACAAGGCGGGGAGGCAGCAGCCACAAATGCCCCCAGCAGCAGCTGGATGACTGTGGGAGCTGGGCCTGCAATTAAAATAAACCCCCAAACAGCCTTAAAATAACTACAAGGCATTTCAAGAAGATTGTATTGTTGAATTTACTGTTTGTTTACTGAGACAACCCGAGTTGGGTTTCAGATGAAAGGAGGAGGGAGACCAGATGTGAGGCTGAACATCTGACCTGTAGCATTTGCTGCTCCGGCAGGAGCCCTGGCATGCTTGGGAGGAAGGGGCCGCCCAGAAATGAAGACCCAGAGACCCAGACCCCTGCCCCAAGCCACAGGGGATGTGTGCCCAGCTCTGAGTAACTGGTCTGGGCGATGGACACAGGGCACACTCTTTGCCAGCCTCTCCGGGTCAGAGCCCAGAAAGCCTGCATTCTCCCTCCATTTCTCTTCTCCCCCCATGTATGCAGAACCTCAGGAGGGCTACTCAGAGGCAAGGTGTCCCAGAAAGAAGTCAAAATCACAGCGATGAAAGTTCAATGCCAGCTGTGCAACCCTGGACAAGTCACCGAGTTACTCTGAGCCTATTTCCTTAGCTGTAAAACCAGGACGGCTCGCGGCAGCCTCCTGTACTACTGTGAGGAGGGAACCGGAGGAGGTCTGGAAAGCCCCTGGCACGGGGCTGGCCCCAGTGCAGCTCCACAAGGGCCGTGCCGGACCCACACCTCTGCTTCTCCCCACAGCATGTCCGTCTTTTCTAGTAAAGAGTGGCACCCAAGCTGCCCACCTGAGGGAGCCTGGCCTGGGGAGGGCCACCACCATGCTCCGTGAACTCCTCAAGGTCTGGTACCAGGTCAGAGTCTCTGAGCCCCCAGTGCCCAACCCAGAGCTGGACACGGAGCAGTGTGGTTCCCAGATACCTGCTGAACGAAGGAGGGAAGGGGCAGGGAAGGAGGAATGGAAGGAGCTTCCACCAGATCCAAGAAGGGCCTAATGGCACCAACTGTCCATCATGTCTCTGCTACTAAAATCTGTTTGTATCAAATACAGCATCTGTCCTTCATGTCCTCATAAGGGAAGGCAAGGAGAGACATTTCCGCCACATTGATTTCATCGGCAGGAACACTGTGAGACTCAAAGAGACTAAGGAAACCTATGTCCCTTCTACAAACCCCTGTTCTTCGGCAGAAGGTGGATGCTCTCCGTGTTGTGAGCATGGGGCCTGCCCCCCAGGGCACTAGTACCAGATTTCAGCACTGCGGGGAGAGGGGACAGCCACAGACTCTGTTCCTGACAGAGCTGTGTCACCTTGGGCAAAACGTTTACCCTCTCTGAGCCTCCGTTTCCCTCTCTCAGAAAACAGAGATGAAATTCCATTACCTCATGAACATGAGAGGAAACGGTGGAAGAAGCCATGTCTGAACTGTGAACAACATGGAAACGGGAGGGCTTACTGTCCTGTGATGATCAAAGATGGTTTTAAAACTCACGTGGTCAGAAAGCAGATCAATCCTGTTTGGAAGGGGTTGGGTGTAGGCACATGTGTGAACTGCCCCTGGCAAGGTGCCGAATAAATGAACAAAGGACCGTCCCAAACCAAAGCTGTTCAGGCCATCTGAATGTATGCTAAGACTAATCTGCCCCAATAAGTAAGCAACAGGAATGAAATAGCAGCTCCAGTGCCGCTGCTGTCGATGAGCAGGGTGAGCCGTGTCTGAAGACTTGAAAATGACCATGGGCGACAGCTTTCCATATCCAAGGAGAACGTCTCCAGCAGATGATGACTGACGCATCTGCCACAATCTGACACTCCACTCTGCAGCAGACACTGGCCAGATCAGCTGGGCAAAGGCCTCCCGGACCTTGGGCCCAGCTACTCTGATACCATCTGCCGGGGTCAAAGGAAGGCCCTTCTTTCCCAGCCCTGGGCCCAAACAAGCCTCCTAGTCTCCAGAATTAAGTCAAAGAGAAAACCTAAAGCACTCGTCTGGCTGCCCTGGGATCCACACTAGCACCAGGGGAGCAGGGTTCTCTTCCGAGTTCGTGGCCGCATGAAGACATGCACCCAGCTCTGAGTGAATGGCCTGGGTTGGGGGGCACGTGGTGCACTCCTCATCAGAACCAGAACGCAGCCCGTGGTGGGCAAAGACTATCAAGACAGGGCCTCTGGGCCTCACAGCTTCTTGTCTGGGCTACTGCCTCACTGCTCCAGGGATGATGCCAAGTGGGGTGGGACATGCTGGTCAGAGGCTGGAGAGGGGTCTGGACCTGGCAGAAAAAAACTTAGGGAAAATTCATGTAAAACTGTGAGCAAAAGGAGAGACGTGGACGCTGCCAGGCTGGGCAAAGGCGTCAAGTCCAAAGCAGCCCAGAAAGAGAACATTGACATTCTCTCTGTGCTGACAAAGCGAAGGACTGGACTTCCCGAAACCGCCACAGCTCCACGCTGGTGACAGCTGCTCAAGGGCTACCAGGGAGGGGCAGGTGAAAGGGCCTGAGCCCACCAGGGGCCACCCACCCCACATACATGCATGGGTGCCTGGGACAGAGAGAGAACCCAGACACGGCCCCTGTGCTCAGGGAGCTTACGACCAACACCCCACTCTCCCACACGGCTCAGAGGTTAAGTGATGTGCTGTGGGCCACGCGGCTGCTAGGTGGTGGACCTGGGACTCCGTTTTCTGATCTCCCTCGCCTCCTTCTGTAGAGCCACAAGCACCCGGTCAGCCATTTGTTCCTTGTCTCAGAGACCTTCCCTGACCCCGCCTCCCCCCACTCCCACACACTCCTGGGCTGAGTTTATACTACACTAACTTAAACCACTTTGTCAGCTACTTTGCAAGTGTTCTTAATCTTTCAACTAATTCATCGGTTCTTGGAGAATAAAGGAAATTTGAAATTGCTGTGCTGCTTGCAATAAACTCTTGGCATCTGGCCGGCCAGGGCCATTCCAGGCGGATTCAGCATCAGCCCTGCCCAGATGCTTCCTGTTGTAAAGGTGAGGAGCCCCTCTCCCCCTCCACAGCCCCTTCCACAGCCCCGAGCCCGGGACCCACTCGGCAGCCATTCGTTCTCTCCTCCAGCTGTTCAGCAGCCACCGACAGAGCTGACACCTGGTGGCAGGCCCTGGGCTAGGCCGGAGGGCGGGAGGTCAACCAGGCATAGTCCCAGTGTCCCCCGTGTGAGGAGCCCACAGGCTGGTGGAGCCAAGGGCCATTTACCTCTCCCCCTGTAAATGTGATTGAAATAAAGCGAATGTAATCAGAACAGGGCCTTTCTCTGTGGACTACCTTCTGACATGGGTCCCCATAAGCATGCAGGGACACCAAATGCCAAGGACCCTGGCTGGGGCTCTACGTGTTGGTGCAAAAGGCTGAGAACTTTTCACAAGGGTGGATTTGGCATCACTCTTTAGCACCCATCCATGCTCCTGTCTGTAATGATTCTTCACGAGCAATAATTTCAGAGCCAGAGAGGGCAGGCAAGGAGGAAAAGAATTAGGAGAGGTCCTTTTACCACCGGTCAATCTATGAGGATCTGTCTTTTAACAACAACAAAAGAAATGGGGCCACAGTAACACATTAAATCACATGACCAGAAAGTGGAAAGGGACCGCAAGATCTCCTCAGACAACTCTGCCATTTTACAGATGGGGATACTGAGGCTCGGAAAAGAGAAGGGACGGCCTGAGCCCTCACAGAGAGACAGGATCAAGATTTGGACAGGAAGCCAAGTGCAGTGTCCAGCAGAAGGACTGGCTTTATTAGTCGGACTGCCCTTGCCTCCTAGAGAGCAGTCCTGGAGGCAGGAGGAGGATGTTGGCAGGAAAGAATCCATAACCAGTGAGCTTCCGGCCAGGTATTGCAATGAAGAGGAACCACTGCAGGGAGTGTCCCTGGAAATGCTGACGCCCTTGACACCCAAGCCAGGTATACCAGAGTCTCCTCCTCTCCTCCCAAAGCCCCCAAGTACCTTGCTTTTCTTTCCTGTGAACTCTCATTCAACAAGGACTTGTTGTAGGCCTATTATGTGCCAGGCACCATTGACATAATGATGAGCTAAAGAGATGTCCCTGCCTTGAGCTTAGAACCTAGTGAGGGTGCTAAATAAATGCATAATGAACTCCGTTAGTGGTATGAGGGGAGAATAATGGGAGCTATGAGAACACAGGAGAGAAGTCAGGGAAGGCTTCCCTGCAGAAGTGGCACTTACACTCAGGCATGAATTACGAGTAAATATTCAATGAGCAGAGGAAGGAAGAGCATTCCAGGTCAAGGGAATAGCCTGTGCAAAGGCCTCAAGACAGAGGTAACTGCTTTGGTGGGGAAGGAAAGAAGAGCAGTGTGACTAGGGTACGGAGCGGGGACAGCCTCACGGCACAGAGCCAAAGGGGAGTCAGGGGCCAGATCGCGCAGAAGGTGGACCAAGGTGTAAAATGTGAGTGCTGTTCTGGAAACAGCAACGAACTAGTACAGTCCTAAGCAGGGTAGGGGTATGTGATAGGATCAGATTTGTGTTATAAAAAGGTCACCTTAACTACAGTGTAGAGAACAGCCTACAGAGAAAACAGGGAGACCAGCTGGGAGGTCAGTGCAGTTGGCCAGGCTTGGACTGGGGTGGTGACAGTAGAGACGGAAAGAAGTGGACACACTCAAGTGAGATCCAGGAGGTCAGAGTGACAGGGCTTGCAGAGGGACTGGGAGTAAGAAGTCAGAGGTGCCATCGAGAATAATTGCGAGGGCATCCTTCCCTGAGCCTGGGGTGCCAGTGAGGCTCAGTCCAGGCATGTGGAGTCTGGGGTCTCACTTCCTCACTCCCCCACCTCCCTGCTAGTATACACTGCTAACAACCCTGAGCATGTATCAAAGGCGGGACCCTCCTCTGAGCACTGACAGCCATTAACTCTGTCATGACAGTCCTCACATTCCGTGGGCGTGACTGTGAACCCAGGCAGGCAGTCTCTAGAGCCTGAGTGCCTCTCCAAAGGCCCTTCCCACCAAGCCATGGAACCGGGTGACCATGGGCAGAGACCATGGGTAGGAGTCCTGGGTTCAAGTCCCAGCTCTACTTCTTATTTCCTGCTCAACCCTGGGTGAGTTGCACTATTTCTATGGGCTCCACCTGTGAAATGAGACTATGATGGTACCACCTACCACGAAGAGTCCCTGTGTAAATTAAATGCGATCAGGGGATACAAATGAGTCAGCACCTGGCTGGCAGTGGGCACAGAAGAGGGAAGCCAGTACTCACCTTAGCAAACCCGTGTTTCCAGCACTGGTGGGAGACTGGGCAGAGGGCAGGTGTGTGGAATGAAGGAACAGCCCAGGTGCCCAATAAATGCATGTCAGGCTGAGTATTACAGTCCTGAAGTGGACACATGGGGGAGGTAGTGAGCACCTGCCCCAGTGATACTCAGGCACGCCCAGGGTAGTCACTTGCTGGAGATGCTGCAAACAGGTCAGGTGTTGGGGGGCCTGGATTAGAGGGATGAAGGCTTTGTACAGTCCTTCGCAGGCCTGAGGCTCAGTGACTCTCCCCACCCACCAGCCTGCCAGAGCACAGACAATTTTATGGCACTCAGTTTCTTAATCAACCTTATTCTGCTGGAGCTGAAAGCTGACTCCTTTCCCCAAACTGGACATTTATGGGGCTGGAGGAGGGTCAGAAGAGTAGTCTGGATGAAGTGTCCACATTCCAGCTGGGAGGTTAAGGGCTTTTGTGTTCCTTCCCTCTAAACCCCCAATGTTCCCAGCCAGGCCTGGAAGCATCCATGTCTCCCCTCCCAGAACTCTGTAGCCCAGCTCCTCCCCCCATCTCCAGTGGGAGCCAGAACCCCAGAGCATAAGCGGGGCTCAGCACAGAGCTGGCATACAGTAGGTGTATGTTTGTGGAGTATGTAAACCAAGTGCAGCCTGATTTCAGGCTGGCCCAACCCTGCTTCCTCTCACTCCTGGGCTGATGTGGCCCCGCCATGGTCAGGGCCGGCCTGGGCCCTCTGGGGTCATGTATGGGGACCAGTGCAGGTAAAGCAGCTAATCCAGGTCAGATCCACCAGGACAGCTGGTTGTCCAGAGAAATCCCATTCTCACAGAAGAAATTGAGCTCTGTTTCTGTCAATTCCCCAAATCAAGAACCTTCAGTGGCTCCCCAGTGCCCAGATGGCCAAGTCCACATTCTTCAGCCTGGGACTCATTCCCATCTTCCCTCCCAGCAAATCTCCTTTACGCACTCCAGCCTGGTGGAGCCAACTGCCTCTCCTCAGCTGGGCAAAAGGCGAGATGCCTGGAGACTCCTTACCTGGCTGACAGATTCCCAGCACCCTACCCCGGCTCACCAGCTCCTCTAGGTTGAAGTCCTGGGGCTGTTCCCAGGGCGGGCAAGCAGAGCCTGACCCTGCTTTGCTCTTCTCAGCCATGTGGCGTCAGGGGCTTGGCTCTGCCCAGATCAGTGAACACAGCCTGACTTCTGCTCTGTGCCTGGACCTGAGCTGCACACACAGGACATGGAGAGGTACACCGCCAGCGAGGGGCACACAGTCAGGAGGGGGCCGGGGGACACACGTGGAAATAGACCATAACAACTTCTGTGGGGACTTAGAGGAAATACCTACCTGACCCAGGCTGGGGGTCAGGGAAGGCTTCCTGGAGGAGGTGTAAGCAAGCAGTGTCCTGGAGGGAAACAGAAGATAGAAGAGGGTGAGGGAGGCATTTAACACAGCAGGAAGGGCATGAGCAAGCATGCAAAGGTGGGAACAGTGACCTCAGCCGATGCCAGCTTGCGGGAGCAGTCCTGTCCACGGGGGTGGTGAAGAAGGAGACAGAGGCCACAGAGAGGGGACTAGACTTCCACACACACCCCCTGCCACCTTCATTCCCATCAAAGCCTGTGGACATACCATTCCTTGTGGCCGCCCCGCCGCAGAGCACCGCGTCCCCAGAGCGCCGTAGTGTCTGCGCTGCCGGGTGCGATCTGTTATTATCCCCCGTCAGTGCTGCCGGCCTGTGTACATTCCTGGGTAATGACTCTGACCCTCCTCGGCAATGTTTAATCAGAGCCTAATCGACCCTGGCTTTGATCTGCTTCATTTTCTGCAAAAACCCCAGTACCTGATTTTTACAATCTGATTAGCAGGGCTGGTTCTCCAAAGCCAAAATTACCCTGAGTTGCAGAGAGCCCTGCAGAGTTCTTTGTGTTTTTCTCCTCTCCTCCAACGAGTTATTTCCTGAGACAACTGTCACTTCCCCACTTGTCCGTGACTGTTTCCCTGACCCTCATCTTTCACATCCCGTCAGTCGCCAAGTCTCAAATAGCAGGCCCTGACCTACACCTCCTCTCCTTGCTGCTGCCACCACCGCAGCCAGATCTGATCAGAGCAAACTCTGTCCCCAGCCATCTGGCCAGAGGACTGCTGACCCTCCAGCCTGACCTCTGACCCCTCACCCCACCATGGACACACCAACTCTCATCCACAGGTTCTGTCAGAAACATGCCCATTCCTCTGCCCCGACCCTTCATCTGGCTCACATCTCTGCATCGTCCACACGCCCAGCTCAGACTCATTCACCCCAAGCTGCTGGGCTGGCTCCTCTCCGCCCTCAGGCTTCCCTCCATCCTCTCAGCCACCCTGCCCACGGTCACTGTTTCCTCCACCTCCCCCAGCCGGCTGTGAGCCCCTTCAGGCAGGGTCTCTCTCCTTTTCTCCACTGTTTACTGAGGACTAGAGCAGTACTTAACATGAAGCTGGGTTCTCACTACATGATGAATGGGCGGACAGGAGGACAGAGAGAAAAAAAAAATGAAGATCCCCTTGCATCCCATTTTGGAGGCGGCACAGTAGAGGGTCCGTTCTCCCCTGGCTCAGCCCCATTCCACCTTCCGCCAGCTCCTCGGCCTCTCCAGCAGAGGACGCTGCTTTGTTCCCACCACAGTACTGTCTTTTCCCTCCAAGGTGGGAAAGGAGAGCAGGTGGGAAATGGAGCTAAGTTCAAGCACAGGAAATGGTCCTGGCTTGGTCTGTGCCGGACCCTGAGCTGGGCACTGAGAGGAAGCCTTGGGAAACTCTGAGTGGGGAGCAGATGACCTATAGCACAGCGTAGGAGTGCTGGTGCCTGGTCAGCGCGACTGCCTCCACTTGAAAGAGATGGGAAGGATTCAGAGGGAACATCTGAGCTGTGTTTTGAGAGATCAATAGGAGCTCTCCAGCCAAAAAAAAGAGCGACTGTGCAAAGGCACAGAAGCGTGAGAGCACATGGTGTGTTTAGAGGATGAAAAAAGGCCAAGATTGCCAAAAGGGAAGCAGGAGAGAAGCCGTAAGTGTACTGGGGCCAGATCACCAAGGACCCTGTCCACTTGCTAGGGAGGTCAGACCACTCTGCAGGGTCACCGTGTCTGCCCCCCTAACTGAACTTTCTGACAGTGTTGTGCACTACTCTGGCTTTGTTATGAAAAAGATTCCAGCACTGTGTGTGGGAGGCTCCAGAGAGCTATTCCAATGCCAGGATTTTTCCTGTGAGGATACAGGCTCAGAAAGGTCAAGTGATTTGACCGAGGTCACACAGCCTCCAAGAGGCAGAGCCTAGGCTGGAACCCAGCATTTCTTGAGTTAAGCAAAGACTTTCACAGGGAGGAAGCAAATGAGCAAAGGGAAGTGGGAGCCAAAACCAGAAGCAGGCAGGAAAGCTGGACTTGGGAGGGGCCACGCGCCTCTTCTGAGTCCAGGGAGGGAAGTGGGTCTCAGCTCACCACGCCTTTTATACCCTCCAACTGCCAGCCCCTGTGACTCTCAGACGCTCACCTGCCTAAGGGGTAACAGGCAGGAGCACAGAAAGTAAAGGTCTCCTGAGGGCTTCCCATGGAGTTCTTTAATACGTACATACTCCCAGACATGTCAAGACTTTGAGGCAACATCAACCATGCCATGCTTCTTTGACCAAAATTCGAAGCACGAAGCTCCTGTGTCAGGCCTTGTATAGTTTAATCCTCATAATGATACTCTCTATCCTGTTACCCTTTCCTTCCTAAAGGTCACCCGGTGGAGAGTGTATTTGTTTATTTTCTTCCTCAATTGACAGGAACTGTTCAACCAGTGATGGGTCCACCAGCTAGGAAGTGACAGGGCTGGCCCGAAGTTCTGCCTCTGGCCACCCACTGCAGGAGCCTGTCCTAGACCAGCTGGCCACCTCCTCTATACATACTATGAGGACATCGAGGCAGGAATTCTGGGTAACGGGGCTTCCAGTTAACTAGGATTATCAGCCCCAGACCCTAATGGCAGCCCCATGTCACCAGGTGACAGGGACAACTGCCCCCATATGTGAAGGTTCCCAGGAGCAGGCTCTGGGCCAGCTGCTTTCCTCCCTGTATCTGCCTCTTGCTCCAGCTCAGGAGGCAAGTGGTATCTGTCTGTCACAGGCCAGGAAACCATCACAAAGGCAAACTAGGCCACCAGCAGCCACACAGCCTGACCAACCTCAAGCGTGCGGGACTCCCACCCTCCCTCGTGCCATCAGGACCACTGTTGCGGCTGAGGACCAGGGGGCCACTCCACGGGAGGCTGGACTGGCCCCACTGCCAGAACAGCAGTGTCTCCTGCGCCCCTGTGTGCAGCAGGTGATGCCTGCTCCGCCCCTGGCTCCCAGCAAGCACCTCATCAGACTCTCATTAGGCTCTGTTTCCTCTGCAAACATCTCCACGGGCAGCGCCCCTCCTGTGCCCTGGAATGCGACCGTGGGCTCACAGGGGATAAATCCGTCTGAGTCTCTATTCGACTAGTCCCTACAACATGTGCTCTGAGCAACCAGCAAAAGAAAGGTGAGGAAGAGAGAAGAGGTGGGGAAGTGAGAAGGCAGGAGGGTTAGAGGGGAGAAGGATCTCTTTCCTTCCCGGGGCAGACGTGCAAGCTCCTGCTGAAGCAAGTGAGCAGGCAGCCGGTGCTCCTCCACGCCTGTGCGCCTGCCTTCCCCGTCACCCTCTTCGCTCCCCCTCCCATCACCACCACTAAAACCCTCCCCATTCTTCAATGTCCAGGGAAAAGGCCCCCTCCTCCAGGATGTCATTCCTGGTTTGCCCCCACTGGGGACAAGGCCTTCTTTCCCTGAGCTTCCAAAACATGTGCTTCCTCCCTTGTCTGACACTTGCTTTCCCCACTAAACCATAAGTTCCCCAAGAGCGGGCCCATGGCACCCATCAAGTGTCATGTACCAGAGCTGGTGCTAAAGAAAAATCTGCTAATGAGTATGTCAATAAATAAATGTTCTCACTTTGACCATCTTCAAGTTTTACTGAATGGTGGAGAATCCATGGGTGAGCCCTTTGAGAACTCTAGAGGGGCACCTGCCAGTGGAGTCTCCCAAAGCCCGGGAGCTGGGCGGATCTGGGACCAGCCACATCCCTCCAGGTCAGAGGTTGACTATGCTAGGCACTGACTGGGCGTGGGTGTGAGGGGGTCCAGATAAAAAACAATGATGGTAATTTTAGAAATGGTAGCAGCACCTTAGCTTTCACTGTGCTTTGTGGGTAACCGAGCACTTTCTCTCAGGTTATTTGCTTGTCTCCACAGACACCACCCTTGTGAGATGGGGGAGGTTAATAGACCAGCTCAAAGTTACGGTCTGTCCATTCCTTGAATCATTCACTCCACAGAGTAAAGCAGAAATACAGACTCAGAGAAAGGAGAAGGGGTGCTGGGACCAGAGTGGCCGCAGGCCCCGTTGGAGGGACGGTGGTCCGAGGGAAGGCTTCACAGGAATGGCGTCTGAACTGGCATCTGGAACTGAAGTGGAATCTGGAAAGGCAGGTAGGAAACACGCACAAACATAAAGAAGGGCAGCCCAGACAGAGGGAACAGCAGATGCAAAGGCACAGTGCTGTGAGGAAAGTGCTCATGACTCAGTGTGGCTGGAGCTCAGGCAGGGAGACAGACACGGCAGAGGGCAGTGGCACTGTGTGACAGGCCCAGTCCTTGTCCTAAGGGGGTGGGGCCAGGGGGAGTGTCCTGCAGAGGCAGACCCTGCCTGGAGGTGCAGAAGTGGGCAGGAGGGGGAGGGCAGAAGGAGGGTTCCTGGCAACCTGGCAGCACACCTCTCGGAATAAAGCTCCCCCTGGGCTCCCTGACCCTGAGTGACACTGCGTGGTCACAATCTCATACCCAGCTGCCCGACCCCTCAGCTGTGAGTTCCTGGAGACAGCCTGGGTCTGATTTATCTCACAGTCCCCAGCATCCAGCACTGGCCAAAAGGAGCAGAAAACAGGAATCAAACAGCAGCTGGTCCAGTCTCAGGCAGGTGAGCCTCACCCCTCAGCACCCACTCGGTACCATGGTGGGGCATCTTCGGGGCCACGGACAGAGATGAGCTGTCTGTCACTTCACACCCACACCCACACACCCAGCTCCAGCGCCCATCAGCACCATAATGGGGAAGGGGTCAAACACCAAGGCCCTGTGAAGGTCTGTGATGCCAGACGCAGCTGGGATAGCTTCAGCCAGTGTCATGCGGGGTGCAGCAGCGCCCCCTCCCAGAGCCGAACACCAGGTGGCCTCTGCCTGAACTGACTGACTGGCGAGGTCCTGGATGGAGGAAGGGCTCTAACACAGGAAGCACCTCTCAGCCTCAACCTCTACATGTTGGAATGGACACAACAAAGTAAGTAAAAGACTGCAGAGAAGCTTACAATGTATGCTGCTGTCCAGGGTGCCAAGACTGTCTCTTTTTCCCTTTGTCACCCAGAGAGGCAGGCAGGGCAGAAATGATTAACCCCTTTTTACAGCTAAAAAAATGAGTCAGAAGGGAGCATGCCTGAATTGGGCCTTCACAGGCAAAGAAGGGAGGAAAGGGCATTCTGACAAAGGAAAGGGCGTCAGCAGGAACGAAGGCTGATGACAGCGCGTGGCATGGACTGTCCAAGGGTATGGGGCCAGAACAATAGAATCCAGGTGCTGTTCTAACCACTTTGCCTGGATTTAGACATTTAATCATCATGGCAACCCCTTGAGGTGGGTGCAACCCTTCCCCCCTTTTCACAGAGGAAACACAAAGATTAAGTACCTTTCCCAAGGCTGCCCAGCAAGCAGGTGAAGGACCAGGAAGATGCAAACCCAGGCTCTGGGGCCCCACTCTTCCTTAACCACCAGGCAACACTGCCTCTTGAAAAGGAAGGGAGAGAAAGCTGCCTGTTCAGCGCCTGGCCCTTAATTCATATTTGATGAGCAAACAGTGGGTGACTGAATGGAGAGTCTGGGCATCTCTCTCCACCTGTAACACTAGCTCCCTGGTCTACAGCCATCGCCAGTGCTGGGACCACTTACCCCTTCACAGCAGCATGCTCATCCCCAGCCAGGCTCTGGGGCCTCCCCAGTTGCCCACTGGAAGATCTGCGAGGGTTTCCAGGAAGCCAAAGTGAGGCTCTCTGGGAAGTTACGGGTCCTGCTCTGACCGCAGCCCTCTCTCTCTGGGCAGGATCCACTGTACCCTCACCACCCATACCATCTGCAGACTTGCTCTGGCCCTCCTTCGTCTCCCTAGCTGTGGTCCCCTACTTCTGACCCTCAGTCTGATTCCCAGGACTGACCCCGTCTAATCTCCACCCAGCTCATGGATCCCCACACTTTTCCTCAACTTTACCATCAGTCAAGACCAGCTTCTAAACAAGGCTCTCCAAAAACACACTCTCACCTCTGCCCAGGCCAGGGCCCACCTCCCCGCCCTCATCCTCCACCAGCTGCATCCCTTCATGCGAGGCCCAGCCCCTCTCACCACCGGCTACCTATTGTTTCATCCCTTCTACCCACCACGGCAGCTGGAGGTGGACCTAAATCAGTGTCCTCAGAGCCTGCTTCTTTGCCTTCTATCCATGGACGCTTGTTTAAAATGCAGGTTTCTGGGTCTACCCTGGACTTCTCAGGTCAGAATCACGGCGGAGGAAGCCTGGGAAGAGCCCTGGGCCCAGGATCCCAAATGTGCACACATTTGGAGGAGCTCAGTGCCCTACTCACCCACACCTCCGTCCCCCTGAACTTGCCTCCAGCCTCTCCTCCCTCCCCCTTCCTCTACCCGCCCCCACCCCCTCCCAACCTCCCCACTAGCTTTTCCAGTGGTCCCTCCCTGCAGTCACTCAGCCAGCATCAAACCATACACTGGCTGAGCTCCGCATTTGCTAAAGAAGGGTCCTTCACCTCTGCACAGCTCCACCTTATCAAACTTCCAGTTTCTCTAAGTGGCCTCCATCCTTTCACAGTCAATCCCAACCTCACGTCTCTCCCACCACCCCAACCCAGAGCCACACCCACCAGCAAACCAGCCCCGCCCTGGAGGTCGGCCTCATCGAAGGCTCAGAGATAATCCACATCATGATTATTCTCAAATCTGACATGGTGGCTGTGACGGGATGAGGGCATTTCCTCACCCACGCCCCGACCTGGGCACACTGGCGACCCCAGGCCTGGCGTGGAGCGCACTCGGCAGTGTTTCCTATCTCTGTTAAATGCCTTCCCCCTCCAATGGCCTCCTCCTTCCTTAACACAAGCTTTTTCTTCCTTCTCATCCAACCTCTTTTTTCCCTCCAACTAAAGAGGAAAAGAATTGAAAAGTCATTTTTTAAAATCCCATGAACAATAAATCCCTTTGTGAGCTAACCACACCTCCTAATGAGGCTGAAACCTATTGCCAGATTAATCATCCCAGAGCCCAGCTCTATGCCATCCCCTTACTCAGAAGCCCTCCATGGCTCCCCATTGCCTAAAGGATAAAAGTATTCAGCACAACCATAAAATAGCAAGTGGCATCCAAAGTACTCGGGAGGCATGGGGAAGGAATGTAGTAATAATGTGAAGAACATAACAATAACAATAAAAATGTCATCTAACAATGAGCACTCGCCATGTACTTCTTACATAGTAACACACATATTGCTAATAGTACCACACAGGGTTATATTCACTCTCACCCCAACCTGCCGGCTGGTACTATTATTGTCCCTGGGGTTGTGGGAGGTACAGGGCTGAGAAGTCAGAGGACTTCAGTGTCCCCCCCCACCCCATCTTCAGCTTCCTTTCTCCTTGCTGGGATGGAACCACACACTGGCCTGGGCACCCTGCAGGCCTGGTTCTCTGGACCAGGACGGCCACCCTCAGAGGATCCCACGGCTCTTCCTGGGCCCCTCTGACTACTCACCTGCTCTGGCTGGAGATGCTCGGGCTTCGCTGCCCAGACTGGCCCATCTGTCAGCCTGGCCCTGGGTTGGCTTCCGGAGGCCTATCCTCCCCAGGAGGTAGTAGCTCAAGAGCCAAGCCCTGTCCTCTGCACCCACCTCCCTTCTTTCTGGGAGAAGAGAGGTGCGCAGCCCTTCACAGTACACAGGCTGCTGCATGTGGACCTCCCATCAGCCCAGGGAGATAGGTATGGTAGGGTACAACTCCACTTCACGGAGATGGAAATAATTGTGGTACTGAGTTTGTTACAGGCTCTGTTTAATGATGTAATCCTCCCTAACTCCTCTAGGAGGCTATTATTATCCTCCTTTTATAGATGAGAAAACTGAGGCACAAAGAAGGGAAGTGACTTGCATGGCCCCATGTCAAGTCAGTGGCATTAGTGACCAGGCAGGATTTGAACCCAGGTTTCCCTTCAGGCAGTCAGTCTCTGGAGCTACCACCATAGCCAACTTAACCTCAACAGGCTGGAACAGTCAGATCCATCTTCCTTGCAACTGTTGACCATTCACAATCTTCTGAACACCCAGATGCATGGGGCAGGTGTTTGGCCAACCAATCAGGATGGTTTTCAGCAGTTCCCAGGGCCAGACCCCAAAACCACTAAGTTTGGTTCTAATATGTTTGCCCAACCCCACCACCCCATTGGGTCCCCCAGAATCACCACCCAGAGCTGCCTCTCCAACCCAGCCCCTCACCCCCACCGACTGATCCAAATTTCCATGCCCTCAGCAGCATGAGCTCAATGGGGAGAAGGCCACCTGATCACAAGCAGTCCTGGCCTCAGCCGTCAAGGGTGTGGGCGCCATAAGCAGGTGTCATCAGCGGCATCATGCAGGTGGTGGGGGAGACAGCACAGTGAGTCTTGGACTTGAATGCCTGCCTCTATCGCCATCACGCTGGGCAGCTTCCTGAGCCTTATCACCCCTGCCTTACCTGACTCTCTATCGTGCATTCAAAGTGACAATGGATGACACACTTTGGGAGACAGAAAATATGGTTCAAACATGAGGGGGCTCTATCATTACTAATCAAATTGGAGAAGCTTTCCCTGAGTATGCCAGGCCTCATAGGAGGCACTGGAGTACCTACTGCCTAATGGGAGAGACGAACAGAGGGCAGGAGGTCACCACACAGGTGGGTGGTCAGTGCTGTGCAGAGGGATGTTCAGGAAACTGCGGGGTCAGGGGATCTTATAGGGCTGGCCTTCAAAAGAGTCCTGAAAGATCAACAGGATCTAGCCAAATAAAGACAGGCGCGAGGGCAGAGAGAGGAGTTGGGGAAAGCATGGGCACGAGCGGCAGGTGGCACATACATGGTAGCTGGGTACCCGGAAGGGGCGATGGCGAGAGATGACGTAGCACATGGCACATGGCACATAGCAGGTGCACAGAACAGGGCTGTTCTCTTCCCAACCTCACACTTCCCACCCTCACACTCCCATGGACTCAGGTCTGAGCATAGGACTCCGCCCTCCCTTTCTGCAAGCCGGCTGACCCTGGTCTGGATCTTTTCTGCCTTCTCTTCTCCACAGGCTAGGCCCAGCAGTCCAGGAGAGCTGTGCTGAACTGACCTGAGCTCCGACCTGGGGCCGGGCTGAGGGGAGACCCCTGAGGCAGGAGCGCCGCCCAGGAAGAAAGTCCAGGCTGGCCAGATGCTGCCTCCAGCTCCACGTCTTAACGGCTGTGTGACCTTAGGCAAGTTGCTCAAGGGCTGAGCCTGGACTTGAGGTAAAAGAAGTTACTACGGACAAGGTACGCAAGGCTCTCCGCACAGACCTGCACACACCGTTGAGTGGTCAGCAGTGGGCGCTGAATTCTTGCTAGCATAGTAAATTGAGGCTATCTCTGAAAATCCTGGTCATATGGTTATTCAATAAGCATGAAAGGCTGCTCAGGCAACAGCACAGATGCAGACGGCAGCCAGTCAGGGGGCCATCAGGGCGGGGAGTGGGAGAGGGCAGCTTTGGTGCAAGACTGCTCAGGGACATCCTGAAAAACCTGGCTCACCACCTCCCCTGATCACTCAAGACACTGGGGCCAGGCTGCAAGTGGTTCCTAAAACACCAAAGGAGAGTCCATGAAAATGTGATGACCACAGTAGGCCCACACCTGTTTCAAAAGCTCTCCACGTGGTCTGCAGCGGCAGGGTCTGCTGCTCTCTTCCGGACATCAGCCAGGACCCCCAGCTAGGTGACGTTCCACCTGTAAGAGGGGGTGATAAGCCTCCAAGGTGCTGGTTAAAGTGTGTGCAAAACACAAGCTGGGGGTGAAGGATGAAGGAGTGGGTGAGGGACGAAATGAAGGTCAAGAAGAGTCACCGCAGGGCCGGGCGAGCTGAGACCTTCCAGCCAGCAGAAGGCGGCTGACAGGGTTCTGTGACTTCAGCGAATAAGGTGGTTTCCCTGATGAGCTCGTTCCTCCTAATCCCTCAGAACTGTCCCCGCACCTGCCTCTACAATCTTCTCCAGTCCCCCAGGTGGGCAAGATGCCCGCCCTGGCTGCTCCTCACCATCGCAGTTTACTCACCTGTCTTCATCCATCCCCCTGGGAGCTCCCTGAGGGCAGGGGCCTGTCTAAGGCACAAGGCCACAGTACCAGCACTTGGCAGAGATGGAAGCAGCAACAAGAAGTGAACTGCCTGACGCTGTGGAGGGGTCAGGCTGAGTGGGGCCTCTCCCCTCTGCCCAATTGCACAGGAGTAAGGTGGGGCTGGCCCCAATAGGCAAGGGTGTAGAGCCTGGAGCCAGAACAGAGGAGGGACCAGGACCCATTAACTGGCACTTATCAAGCACCTACTGAATAGCAGGGTATTCAGTTTACATGCAGAGTCTCACTTAGCCCTAGCAACTACAGAAATGAAAACTCCCCATCTATAAAACAGGAGATTAAGCAATGTAGTCAAGTTCACCCATCTTAGAAGAGACTCAGGCTTGACCCAGGTACAGTGTCCTTTCCTCGGGGTAGTGCTGGGGGGTGGGGGACAGAATGGGAACTGAACCCACCATCAAGTACAAGGATGTCTGAAATTCAAGTATCCCCAGGGCCGCTCAGATCCCACCCTGTAACCATGCTTTACAAGGTGGGACTACTCTGAGGGTTTCGTCCCCTCGGGTAGCTGGCGAGCTCGAAGCGGCTAACACCGTGTTCGGCAGAGGGTTGAGTTTAATAAAACTAGAAGCAGCTAATGGGTAACAATAAAAAATAATATTTTTCCTTCAAGCAATTAAATTGTAATATAGAGCTCACTAATTCTTTCCTGTTCTTTCCCAAGGGATCTCAGATCAAGCACCAGGAGAAATAAATTATGTCGCTATTCCCTGCTTGAAATCCAAGTTTTAAAGAATTTACAGGAGAAAAATTGCCTCCTTCATTAAGGCAGAAATCTCTGAGGATTTTTATAATGGCTTCATAATAAGTTACCTTTCTGCAAACACAGGATCCACGACCCACCCCCATCTTAAAGCCTGATCCATCCACTTTGGGCCCCATCTCCAAAGAACCACAGTGTGTAAAAATCACGGACACCACAACACAGCTCAGAGCCGATAGGGAAACAAACAAGACCTCCCTGCTCCCTGCCCATCCTGGCCTGGCCCTCCAGCCCCCGCCCCCAACCTCACTTCTCTGCATTCCCTCCACCCACCCTTTGCTTTAGCCAAGTGGAACTCAGCGCTGCTCCTCACGCATACCCTCTGCTTTCCCACCTCTGGGCCTTTGCCCACGCTGATGGCACTGCCTGGAATCCCCTTCCCACCCGTGCTCTAAGTAAGGCTCATCTCCTCCACTAGCCTGGCCTGGCTCCCCAACTGCAACAGGCTGTCCACTTGTAGAACTCTGTCTCGTGAGTGACAGCCTTCCAACCTTGAGTGGTGGCCCTTGGGAGAGCCACCTTAGACTAAGGACAGAATACCTTCGACATGGCATTGCCCACAACCCTTGTCTGTGTGCCCTGTGCCTAGCGCGGTACCCAGGGTTTTACAGGAGGTGGATCCAGATCGTGAGGTAAACTAATAAATGGACTCAGGAACTCCTGAGCCTGCTTCCCCCAAGGCTGGGAAAGGCAGCTGGGAGGAAGCAGGACACAAACCGGGACACTAACCAGGCAGCGGGAAAGGTAGTTGCCTGTCATACAATCCCAGAATGACGCAGTGACAGGTTCTGTAAGAAACCTGGGGGGTGGGGCGGAACAGTGCCCGAAACCTTCCGATTGCCCCCTCTGTCTACTGGGCAGAGTTTGGACTCCCTTCAGCTTGGCGTTCAAGGCCCATTGTGAGCGGGTCACCAGCTTTGTTACCCCATTCTCCACTTCCCACTCTAGTTGCCTTATACATGCAATTGCTCAGGACCGCTCTGCCTAAGGAACTCCTATTTATCCTTTCAAACACAGCCCAGTGCTGCCTTTTCGATCCCACTCCCCACCCCCAGGTGGCCACTGTCTGTTCTTGAGAACTCCCCTGCCCAGGCTGCGAGCATTCCGGGGACAGGCTCAGAGGGCTGGACCACTCTCAGCAGAGGGCCTGGCCGAACAAAGGGCGCAGTGAGCGTCGGTGGAGCTAAAGAAGAAACAGTTCTGCTGGGAGGACCGACCTGTCCTCCATGCCATTTGCTAACATTTATTTAGTCCAACTAACATTTATTTAACACTTACTCCGTGCTGGACACTGTTCTAATTATTTTTCCATGTTATCGCCTCCCTTCATCTTAACTACAACCTATGAGGTAGGCGCTACTATTATTATTTCACACATGAGCAAATGGAGGCAGACAGGTTAAGAAACTTTCTGAGGTCACAGCGCCCATCAGAAGTGGAACTGGGCTCAGACCCAGTGGTTCTAACCACAGCAGCCAGCGCACCTCTCTGAAACCCACAGGCCTGTGGGGTGGGGTCAGACCACAACTATTCTAGCAACCAATCCCCTTACTCTTCATGTTCGAAAACCTCCCTGTCTCCACGTTCTCTGTCTCCCTGTCTCTGTTGTCTGACGTCTGCTCTCCTCTGTCCCAGAGAGGCCTTCTGTGCTGCTCAGGCCAACATTCCGAGGACTCCCCACCCCACCACCCCAGACCAGACAGCAAACAAACACAACACGATTAAAGAACCAACCAGAAAATCCCATAAAATCTCCCAGAACACGCCCCTCCCTCCACTCGGGTAAAGGACGTCTGAGCGGGGGTGGACGACCTCAGCCCACAGCTCCAAAGACAAACGCAACAGGCAACGGCCCCTTGGGACACACACCAGAGAATGACTCGAAGAGTTCCAGACGGTGATTTTCCATCGGAGACTTCCGAGTCCCTGATGTCACGGAGCAGGAATAGGAGCTGACTGGGCTCATGCTTCCAGGTCTCCTCATCTCCCCCAGGGCAGCTATTGGCCAGAGGTTTCTCTGTTACCAAAGGCTCGCCCTCACCTAGGGTCCAGCACTGCTGAAAGGCAAGGTCACGAGCTGTCTGTGGGCTGCCCTCCCCCTCCCACGTCTGAGCACCCGGCTGCCTGCGGGCCCTGCCCTGCTTCCCGTTCCTCTCCGCTTGGCCCTCCGTTCAGTGAAGAGACACTGGTGAGCCCAGAACGCCAGCCCATGGGGTCAGGCCCAGGGACTTCTGTTCAGCCGCTGCCACCTGGGCACAAGTAGACAGGTGCTTCCACCAGTAACTTCTTGAAAGGGCCACATGAAGAGCTTCCAGGCCAGGGGTGTCCTCCAAACCCGCTGTCATCGCCACGGTGCTGCTCACACTGACTCACATTTCTGTGGAGGGCTCCCCATCACTTCCCCTCCGTAAACACCCAGCCCCTTCCACGGGCACGCCATGTCAGTTTACAAGACTGGAGAGAATCGACCCAGATTCTCTCCTCTGACCCTTGGTGCAGCCCCACGTGGGCAGCACCTTGACCTCGTTTTACAGAGGATGAAGCAGCTCAGAAAGCAAAGTGACACACCCAAGGTCCCACAACTACTAATGACCATCACAGTCATAAAAGGAGCCGCCTAATAGTAATAGTAGGTGTGTTTAACACAGGCCAAGCACCGTGCTCCAAGCTTTGCATCCACTATTGTTTTTAATGCCTCGTCTGAGTCATCCTGCGCTGCCACAACAAGCTGCCATAGACTGAGGGGCTTAAAAAACAGACATTTATTTCTCACTGTTCTGGAGGCTGGACGTCTGAGATCAGGTGACACATGAGGGCTCCCTTCCTGGCTTGTAGATGGCCACCTTCTCAATGTGTCCCCATATGGCAGAGAGAGAGAGCTTTCTGGTATCTCTTCTTGTAAGGACACTAATCTCCTCATGAGGGTCCCACACTCATGACCTCATCTAACCCTAATTAGATCCCAAAGGCCCCATCTCCAACTAAATTCCATCACACCGAGGGTAGGGCTTCAACATAAATGGAGGGACACAATTCAGTCCACAGCATGACAACTACAACCTGTGTCCACTACAGATGACACTGAAGCACAGAGAGGGTGAGTGATCTGCAGAGGTCACTCAGCTAGAAGGAGAGGAGCTGGGCTCCAGATGCAGGACCCCCTGACTCACAGCCAGGACTCTGAACTGGGCTGCCTCTACCAGGTAACGGCGGAGCCCAGCTACACATTCAGTCAGCCCTGGGCCCCACTCCCGCAAGCATTCTGGAACACCTGCGGTGTGCAAGGCGCTCGGCGGGGGGAACGGAGGCATACTGCAGAACTCGGGTGCTTCTGCTCCTGATACCCGTCCCAGGCCCCTGCCTGCCCTCATTCGCCCTCACAACCGTCCTACACAATGTTTTCAGGTATGAAAACGGGAACTCGGCAGAAGGAGCAGGGATAAAAGAACGCAAGGCTCAGTGGCTGCAAAGCTCCAGGTTTCTTCCTGAAATATCATCTATGAAATGCAGGTTCTGGCCCCAGGCAGCTGCCTAGGAAGCGCAGGACAGAGACGCACAGGAGCACGGGCTTGGCTGCACCAGGTGCCACCACCTGGAGCACAGAGGGGGATGCACGTCTCTAGGGGAAGGAGAAGGGTCACATCAGGCAGGGCTTTTGTTTTTCTTAACTTTTTTTAAACTACATCCAAGGATATATGTTTTATTCATTTTAGAGAGAGAGGAGGGGAGAACAAGAGAGAGAGAAACATCAATGTGACAGAGAAATATTGATCAGTTGCCTCCTGTAAATGCCCTGACTGGGAATCGAACCCACAACCCTTTGATATATGGAGCAATGCTCCAAACAACTGAGCCACCCAGCCAGGGTTCTTAATTCTTTTAATTGAGGTATAATTCCAATACCATAAGACTCGCTCTTTTAAAGTACACTATTTAATGCTTTTTAGTATATTCACAGAGCTCTCCACCCATCAACACAACCTAATTACAGAACATTTTCATCAGCCTCAAAATAAACTCCATACCTGTTAGCGCTCTCTACTTCCCCCCTGCCCCAGGCCCTGGCAACCACTGACCTACTTCCTGTCTCTACAGAGTTGCCTGCTCTGGCCATGTCATATAAACAGAACCATGTAATGCGTGGCCTTTTGTGTCGGGCTTCTCTCACTAAGCATAATGTTTTTAAGGTTCATCCATGTTACAACATACATCAATCTTTCATTCCTTTTTGTGGCTGAATAATATTCTGTTGTGCGGATAAACTACATTTTGAACTCCAGACTCAGGATATTCTCCTTCTCTGATAACGAGGAACTTTGGGATTCAGAGCCTACAGAGCCGACAGTGGGTGCCACCTCCTGTCCCTCCTGCCCCACCCCCTCTTCTCCCGTCAAAAGGAACACTCACTGAGAGGACTCGTCATGTGTCAGGTACTGGTCTAAGCCCTATTATTATCCCCACTTTATGAGCACAGAAACTGAGGCACAGAAAGAAGTGGCTTCCCCCAGGCTGGTAAGTGGTAGAATCAGAGTTCAAACCGTGGAGTCTGGTTCCAGATTCTGGCTCTTAACCACCAGAATCTTCTGCCTCCGAGTCAAAAAAGACAATGGTGGGAACACACATCATCTGAAAACTGTGGGACCACCACCGTCAGTGACTACTGCCATCAGCAATCCCAGCTTCCTCCCCCATCAGCTCAGGGCCCCACCCCCTGGCACAATGCCCAGCAAACAGTAAGCATTTAATGAATGTTTACAGGAGGCAGGCAAGCAGGCTTCAGATACTTCTCCTTCCCTGCATTTGCTCACACAGATGACTTCCACCTCAGATCCCTTCTGTCCATCAAGGGCGGCTGGGCACTGCAGGGTCCAGATAGGGCTGGGGCTGGAGCTCCAGTGCTCGCTCCAAGGTCAGTGCTCCTCCCCCTCACCAAGGCTGTTCCCTCACCTGTAAGATGGGGATCATTATAGCACCCAGTTTGTAGGGTTAAGGTGAAGCTTAAGTGAGTTAACAGAAAGGAAGAGCTCAGAGGAGTGCCAGGTGCAGGATAAGGACAGTAAACATCAGCTCCCAGGAGGGCCCTCCCCCTTGCATCTGTCCCCTTGCCAAAACGCAGAGAGGCACAGTGCTGTGGTCTGCGGCACCGAGTAGCAGAGCTGCCTGGCGGAGAAGAACAAGGGAGCGAGACAGCGGACCCTGAGCCACCCGGCTGTGGGCCAGAGCTTTCTTCTCACCCTCCCGAGTCACACTCACGGCCCAGGCCCAGGGCACCCCTGCCAGCCACCCCAAGTGACAGGGGTTCAAGGGTGGGGGCTGCTCTCCAGGGCCACGGTGACTGCCCTAGGCAGTCTGTCCCAAAACTAAACCCAGCCCAACTAATGAGGAACAATTGTGCCAGCAAGGGACTTCAGCCACAGAAGATTCTGGCTACGTTCTCTGCATGGCCATACAATCCTAACCCAAGAGACAAGAGACCCCTGGCCAGTCTGCTAAACCCGCCCCAGGCCTCGGGATCCTGCCCTCAGAAGCCCAACTTATCCACAGGCTGACGGGCGAACGTGGCCGTGGAGACCACCGCAGCTTGTGCCCTGGCAGGGGTGCTCCTGTGGCCTGAAGGGTTGAAGGGTAAGGTGGAATAGAGGCTGTTGTCGCTTCACAGACCCTCTCTGGCTTTAAACCCAACTGGACCCAGATTCAAACCCCCAGCCTGCCACTCACAAGTGCGGGCAAGTGACTTCATCTGTAAGCCTCGGTCATGTTCAATGTGAAAAGCAATTCCACCCCTTCCCGCAGGGTCCTCCTGGGAGCTGACGTTTTCTGTGCACTACCTAGTGCCTGGCCCTGTTCTAGGCTCTTCCTGCATATTCCCTTCACTTCACTGTCATCACTGCCCTGTGCAGCATGCACTGCCATCACCCCATGTTACAGAGGGGGGAACAGGACACGAAGGTGTAGAGGAGACACCTACGCAGGGTGCCTGGCCCAGCCTCTGGCACCCACAACTGCTGAAAAGCATGAGTCCTCCATCCCCTGAGCAGATGGGAGCAGGACTCAGTGTCTCTGAGAGTAACAGGACAGCCTTTGTCCTAAAGAATCCCTGGAACAAACTGATCCCCACGCAGCTCTTAACTCAAACCTCCCAACCCGAGGCTGGTGGAGCCAGGGGAGGTGCTCTGGACTCTGCCTGTCCAGGCAGGAAGGTTTTCCAGCTCCACACTGGTAAAACGAGGTGCTGGACCGGCCGGTCACAGCCACAGACCCTCTGGCCTCACAAGTCTATAACCACGGCCTGGGAGACGGAGGGCAGAGCAAAGCGCTCCAGATCCCTCCACAACCTTAACCGCACACATTTAAGCCTCTTAGATTTTCCGATTTTAATCAAGCCTAGCCCCAAGCAACATTCTTCAATAAGGGGGTATTTGTTTAGCTTGTTCTGAGAATCAGCGTTACCTACTAAAGAAACAAAACCCTCTCCCTCAGTCCCACTTGTGCTTTCAAGACTGTATGTGGCTTCAGAACCACTCTCTCCCCACTTGGGAGAAACGTTTGCTCACGGCCGAGGCTGCAGAGCACAGGGCCTTCTCCCAGAACCGCGAGCCCACAGCAGCACCTTGCCTGGCCGCACGTGTAGGTGATTGAGTCCCGCCCGCCCGCTCACACTCAGCACTACTTTTAATCCCTTGTAACAAATTCTCGGCAGGGATAAGGCAGGTATTATCAATCCTGTCTTATTGGAGAAATTGGGCACAGAGAGGGAAAGTGACTTGCCCAAAGACACAGAGTTAGTGGCAGGGTCATTCACTCGTTCATTCACAGAGCTTTTGACTCAGTGTACTGTCCAGCTTGCACCACACATCCACTCCACCCTGAGCCCAAGTGAGCAGATAAACTGCAGTGAAGGAGGGGCAGGCAAAGGAAGGGTGAAGAGGGAAGGGGGCAGGAAGAGCATTCACTGAAGTCAGAGAGCTAGTCGAGCCTCCTGCCCCATGAGCCACCTGACTCCAGGAGTCAAGGGTCTATCGGAGAGTAGGGGGTATCAGGGCAGGGACGGAGCAGGCCCGACCTGCAGTGGGGCAGGCCTCAGTTCAAATCCTGGCTCTGCAGGACTGAGTAGCTTCCAGTCACCTCCCCTCCCAGCACTGCCTCATAGTGAGAAAGCTGGCAGCCGCCCCACAGGGGCGCTGTGAGGTTAGAGGCGGCGATGCTCTTTGTAACCCTCCATGTGAAGCACGATTACTGCTCTCGTTACTGTGATAGGCGTGGTCTGCAGTTCCCTGGGTGCTTTCACGTGCAGCGCCTCACAGGACGCAGAAAAAAGACTCTCTTCCCCCTTTTGCAGATGAGTTCAAGGAAAGCTGGGGAAGGGGAAAACAGCAGGGGGAACTCACACCCGCTCCCAACATGCACCTAACAGGGCGCCAGGCAATGAAGGAGGAGGCCTTTGGTTCTTAGGGCTTTTCCTCGGCCCTGTGCCGCCTCCTGGGAAAGTCTGGCAGATTCTAGCTCATGGGGACCCCGCTCTAGAACCTTCACATCTACTCCCTTTGCATCTGACTCCCATGGCAACACGTGATCACACGAGGACACCGAGGCCAAAAGGGGGAGCAACCTGCCCCAGGTACCCAAGTGGCAAGTGGCAGAGCCAGGGAGTGAGTCCAAGCTGGCTGACTCCAAAGCCAGCCTCCCCACAACCCCAGAGAATTCTGCCTTACCCCTGCCACCCGATGAAAATCAGACGTCCCATCTCCAGGGAACTGGCCGACGATGGTCACTGAAGGCTCTTCCACACAGAGGAAGTCAGTGTTTCCGAAAGCAAGCTTTTCCACAGGGCAGGGGGTGGGGGGGCGGCATCTCTCCTCTTTGTCAGTCTCTGCTCCTATAATGTTGCTAAGCTAGTTAGAAGTCCTAAAGAGAAATTTTAAACACACAAAAAACAATCCAATGTGTTCCCATTAGTTCTCAGGTCGCCTGCCACCAGGTGTCCGGAAAAAAGGAAAACAGGTGAGTCTTCTGGTTACGCTCAGTCCCAAGGGTCAAGGGCACCCACAGACCACTTCGGAGACAACAGGGCCGGGGGCGGGGCGGGGGGGGGGAGGCAAATGCAGAGAGGGAGAGGGAGGAGGAAGGAGAGAGGGGAGGGGAGGGGAAGCCTTCCATCCCAAGCTGTTTCCACTTTTTATATTTACCTAAATCCTTTAATTGACCTCCATGGAAAGACTCCCGATTAAGCTAATCCTGCCTACCGAGCTTTCCCATTAATGCTCCCGGGAAGTCTGAGGAAGGCCTAGGGAATACCCCAAGTCCTGGTGCAGGAGGCAGCAGGCCGCCCTCACCGGCCGTCGGCTGCCCAGCACAGCCACACGGGAGCAGCCGGAGCAGCACCAGGGAAGGATTTGGAAGCTGAAGACCTGGGTTCTGGTTGTAATCCACCACAGGCAGTGACCTTATTTAGCAAGTTACTCGGCCTTTCTGTGCCTTCATTTCATAATGATAATAGCCTTGGCTAACATACTATGGAGCACAGAAATTAATAGCTAATATTATAATCCCCATTTTACAGGTGAAGGGACCAAGACTTAGTGGGGTTAAGTAACTTGCCCAGAGGCACAGACACTGAATGGCAGAGCCAGCCCGCCAGGCCCTGAAAGTCTCCCTGAGCATGAAGTCAGCGTTCCTAATGCCACACCACTCTGCCTCCCCTTCAGGAAGGTGGCCACCGCAGGTTGTTGCGAGGTTCAGCTAGACTCTGTGGGGAAGCACTTCTCTGACAGAGCCTGGCACACAGTAGGTGCTCTAAAGAGGAGCGTTCTTTCCCTCCCCTATTCCTCAGGAGGTTGAGAGTAAGAAGGGCTCTTCGTGTCCATTTTTTCAGACCTCTTCACAGCCCAGGTCCAGCGACCAATGGGTCCCATGCAAGCAAAGGAATAGCCTGCCACCTTCCGCATTTCCTGCGGCCAGCGAGGGGCAACTCGACAGTCAAGGCCCCACTGGGGACTGCCTCCTTCTCTCTGAACCTGGCCTTTCAAAGGGCCTTTCATTTATCGGGCTTTAATGTCTCACATGATTTAATCGGAAACACGTGCCTTGTAAATATTGTCTGTCATGTTCCATTAGGTTCACAGGGAAAAGTACAAGTCAATAAACAAAGGTTGTAGCATAAATCTACCTTGAACACATAATACCTCAAATAAGAAAATCAAAACATGTGTGGCCTCTGACCTGGGGAGTTTCACAAGCGGGAACGCTGGGTATAGTCGGGAACATTTCTACATGTTCATAATTAATAGGGAGGCTGGAGCTGGCCCCGTTTGCATAGTGCGAGTGCATGCAGAGCCCTTCAACAAAGGAGCCTGCCTCTGCAGCACCTGTTAAGTCACAAAGCATGCCTAACTGGACCAAAAATGGGCTCTCTCCACAGCAAAAAAGACTCAGCAAGCCCAAGAAGCTTCATTTTTTTTAAAGAGGAAGCATTTCCCCCCATTTTCCTCATGTAGAGGATGTCGGAGAGGAGAGCATGATAAAAGCCTTCCCTCTCCCCTGTAAGTCCCCTTCTTCCCTGGCACTCTCCCAGGTGTTCGGAGAGTCCTGAAACAGGCAGGGAAAGAGGGTAAGGATGTCTGAGGAGACAGCGAGCCTTGGGTTCAAGTCCCACTTCTGCTATTTAGGACCAAGTGGTTGCTGCCAGAGTCTTTTCTGACCCTCATTTAAAAGGAGAGCAGTTAATTACAATATGTTCTGTTCCAGTGTTCCTGCTATTAAAGACATCAAAACCATTTATTGAGTTTTTTCCTCAAAAAGAAATAAAAATAAATATTTGCTATCTTAGGTAGACAAAGATGGGGCTCACATGCCCCTAATGTGCACCCTGTGCAGGGCTGGTGCTCTCAGACGCCACCACCACCCACCTCCAGAGCGGCTCTCCGCAGAGCTTTGGAAGGACAGCAAGGCCGGAGGCAGCTTGACAGAACAGGAAGACTCAGTCTTCTCATCTGCAAAATCGGGGTCCCACCTCCTCTCTTACAAGATGGTTACTCAAAATGGTATATTACAGAATGCCACTGTAAAACATGGTATAAATATGTCTCCCCTTTTAATTACATTCATAGATCTTCTGGCCCAGGAGACTTTACAGCTCATCTAGTCCAACCCCTTCATTCTGTGGTTCTGGGACAGGGGCTCAGAGTGTGCAAGGGACTGGCTTCGCCCAGCAAGTTGGGAGCCCAGGCATTGGGAAGGCACTCAGGGTCAGAAGGCACTTTGCACGTTTCACCAGGTCGCCTGGTACCGTGACCTCCTAGGCTGAACTCTGGCTCTCCTTCCCCAGGAAGCCCTCTGCAGCTGCCCCTCTGACCACCTGCAGGGCCTGCTGTGCAAGCGCACTCCAGTCTGGGACACGGCACGTGCACAGAGCCTGGGGGTGTTCTCTCTGCCTGTCTCGCCTCCGACTAGACTGGAGGCTCGCTGAGGGAGCCCAGCCCACGTCTGGCACACTGAGACATGGCACCATCTCTATTTGTTCACTAGTTGCTTTCTGTCTCCCCCACCTAAATGTGAACTCCACAAGGTCAAGGATCATCTGTCTTGCTCACCACACTATCCCAAGTGTTCAGAAAAGTGTTGAAATGAGAGTAGGACCCCTGTCTTATGCCTCTGTGTATTATAGAATGTCCAAGCTTTAAAATCAGGTTCCAATAACTCAACTGCCCCGGGTCATCTCTCAGGCTAGTATTCCAGAATCGAATACATGCCCCATATACATTGTGATCTTAAAAATATACGGAGTTTATTGATGGCGTAAAGGTGAATAAGCTGCTGGGTGGCTACCAAACAGGTAGTAGGGTAGTTGGGTGGTTCCTGGTAGTTAGGTGGCTTCATGGTTGGTTATATGGATGGGTGTGTGGGTAGGTGGGTGGGTGGAGAGATGGTTAGGTGGACAGACACATGAATGGATAAATGGGTGAATGGGTACAGGTACAAGTAAACAGAAGGGAAAGGGGAGACTCATTCAGATTTACTCTCTGATCTGATTCATCTTTAAAGGAAGAGTCAGCGTTTATGGCCCTCTTTGATGTCAAAGACAGAAAGCCACACCCACCCCCAATGAACCCACACACACTGGCAGCTCTGACTCATCTCAGTGTCATTGAGGGCAGAGCAAGAGCAGGCGACATCACGGGGCCGGGTGAGTGTTGGCTGATGGCTGACTGGCTGGCTGGATGAAAACACCGATGGGAGTTCATTCAAATGGGCATGCAGATGGGTGTGGAGCTGGGTGGGCTACAGAACAGTGGACATCTATGTGGGTGGAAACTTTGTTGTTGGGGGATACTGTGCGGCCAGACACAGAGGCACATGAGAGTACCCACAGAGACACAGAGGACGGAGGGGACATCCTTGGACAGAAGAACAGGGGGGTTGGGCAGGAAAGCACAAGGCACAAGAGATCTTTATCTATGTCATAATTTTCCTAAGGATGGCATACCCTTCGTCCAAGCCTAAAGGAGTGGGGAGACACCGATGGTCCACGTGCTGCAAGTCCCCACTGGGTCAGCCCAGTCGGCTCAGATGGGGGCTCCTTCTTCCTGAAGCTCCAGAGTCTGGGAGCTGCCCTGTGCCCAGCCATGCCCCCCAGATGCCATCCCTGTCCATCCCAGGGCCCAAGGGTGTCCCCCTCACAGGACTGTACATGAAATAAGCAGCCCACAGCCTTTTACATCTCACGTGCAGCAGTGTGTGCAGCTGCAGAGCCGGCGCACCGACACTGCGGGTGGAGCTGTGCACACGGCAGCCCCAGTCCCACAACCCCCCGGGCCTCGTGCACGATGTGTTCTCGTTTGATCTCCACAACAAGCCTGAGAGCCAGGCGGTCTTGGACTGATGAAGAAACCAAGGCCCAAAGAGGTGAGGGCACTTGTCCAAGGTCATGGAGTGAGAGGACCAGTCCAGCTGACTCCAAATCCCCGCTCTGGTACTGGCACCTTCCTTCGAGGCTTGGCATCACCCTCATGGGGACGACTTCACAGGGAGGGTAAGAGGTCCTAAACAGGCTCTCCCCGATGAGCAAGTGCCTATACCCATCGGCCTGCCAGGCCTCTGGGAAGAACTCCCTGACCTTGTCCTGCAGGACCCTCTGACCCCGGGTGGCTGTGGAGCTCCAACACGGTGCCGGTCACGCTCGTGCAAACGTGGTGCCTCCCCACAGACCCCCAGCACATGTGGGAAGCCAGTGCCAGGCACCCTCCCACGCATGCGAATGTTCCTAAACAGAGTAATTAGAGTCGTGTTTAGGTAACTTTGACACAGGCCCCCTAATCAGAATCACATGTGGGATGGAGTCGGCCATGGTGGCCAAGCTGGAGGGGCTGGTCAGTCTCCTCCCCAATGACTGCTGCCCCTTCTGTCTTCTTTACGCAACGTTTCTCTGACTACACCCCCCCCCACACCTCCCACCTCAGGACTGAAACCACCCCACCCTCTTACAGACTGATTGGAACACATTTGTGGGACCAGGGCCATGCCACCCACCAGCAGCACAAAGCCAGACTCAGGATGGACCAAGACCCTCTACTACAGCAGCCATGGAAGCCCAGCTGGTGAGAAAACTGAGAAGAAGCAACCTTCTCACCCAAGGCCACTCAAAGAGTTTAGTGATCACTGCACCAGGCTAATCTTCCAAACACCCGGTCTGACCAGGTCCTTCCCCTGCTCAAAAGCCTCCCGTGGCTGCCCAGAGCCTCTGGGATAAAGCTGGCATTTCTCTGCCTGCCTTCCAGGTACACTGAGCACAGCAGCCCTGGGGTCAGCCATACGTATGTTCTGAGCCCAACTCTGCTCTCAAGTCACCTGTCCTCTGGCAAGTGACTTGACCTCTCAGCCTTAGTTTTCTGTCTGGTAAATGCACATCGCAATAGGGAAATTACCTATTTCATCAGTCCTGTCGGAAGTACTTGGTTTTGTGCATGGTCTATAGTGAGATCTTAGTAAGTAGCAATCATTCTTATCATGAACAAACACATTTCCAAAAGGGCACCAGCTGTGGAGTCAGCCATGTTTTTTAATCCCATCCCTCCTCTTATGTGCCATGTGACTATCTGTAAGCAAGTCACTTAGGGTCTCTTGGCTTCGGTTTCCGCATTAGCTCACGAGAAGACAAGGCCTGATGACCCCAAGGGGTCTGCGCTGACCAGGTGGCTCCTGGGTGTGTGTGTCTGGCAGGAACAGGGAAGTAGCAGGCAGGGCCCCTGCCTGCTCTGTTCTCATCCTTAGTGGATCATTCAAGGTCCAGCACTGTTTGAGTTCCATCTTTGTTTCTAGCTTCATTCCAGCCACTTCCAGCCCCATCACTGAGCCTGCAACACCAAATTCCTCCCCTCCGCCCAATACAGGCTTTGCCTGGACCAATGCTCCTCCAGCTTCAGTATGCACACAGATCCCCTGGCAATCTTGTTGAAAAGCAGATTCTGATACAGTGGGTCTGGGTGGGGCTGAGATTCCGTGTATCTAACAGGCCCCCAGGAGATGCCCACACTTTGAGCACTGAGGGCCTAGCTCAATAGGAAAGGGCCTCCTCATCCTTCAAAGCCTGACTCAGGCCTTGCTAAAATGCTAACTAAAGATAAACACTCTGAGACACCAGTACTCACAGCAGGGCTCATAAAGCCCCTGAGGGTCTCCTGTGTGAGGAACTGGTAATCCTGTCCAGTGCTGCTCACAACAAGCAGTTTCCAAGTCCATGTCCCTATGGAGAGCCCCTGAGGGTGGGGTGGAGGCCCAGTGCCCAGTACAGAACCTGCATAGAGGGAGGGTCAGCGAGCGTCCAAAAGAAGAGAAGCAGATGGCAACAGGAAGAAGTGCACTGGTGCAAAGAGAGATAGGGACAGCACATGCTAGGGGATGAGGGAGAAGAGAAGAAGACAGATAGGAAGAAGAAAAAGGGGGAAGGGACAGCCCCTGAGATAGCAGCTAACTCATCCTAAAGGGCATTCATCCACAGGGTGGATGACAGCCTCCCCACAAAATGTCACCCTGGTCCCCTGAGGGCCTCAGCCTCTCCACGCTGTGTCTGCCACCTCCGCCCCTGGTCTGGGGTATGTTGCTGGACAGCAGGTCCTCAGCCCTTTTCCTGACTTCTTCCCCCATAAAGTTACTAAATGAAGGAAGATGAGAAGAAACTGGAAACATCAGTTTGGATTGGCAGGGAGGGGTGGGGACATGATCTAAAGACAAAGTAGGCCCCAAACTTGCAGGGAGGCGGCCCCGGAGAACCAGGGGCAGTCGCTGCGCCGGACACTGCTGCCAGGGCACTGAAACCAAGACGGGCATGATGGCTAGATCTGGCCGCACAGACCACAGGGACCTTGACAAGAGCAGCCTACAGTCAGAGGAGGACACAGAATGAAACCAAGGCAACTCCTGGAAGAAGCGTCACCCTCGGCAGAAACAGAGAAATGGAGCAGTACCAGGAGGGAGTGTGACCTCCAGGAGGAGATGCTGATGCGCAGGTTCTGCAGCAGGTGCGGATGCTGATGGGAATGCCCCCTAGAGAGGGCGAGATTTACGCTGTGGGAGAGGTAACTGCAAGGTAAAGTCTTTAAAACAAGGAAAGAGGGTGGGATAATAAAGACCTTTGATGAAAGCAGGGGCACTGCGAGCACAGTGAGGAGGGGGAGGCCCAGGGGAGCTCTGAGTTCAGCGATACAGACCCGGTTTGCCCAGCAAGCTGTGTGTCCTCCAGCGCCAGTCACCAGGCAGGCTGGGTGCACGGGTCTTCACCAGGGCTGGGCCTGACGATGGGAAGGGTGGCTGTTCGGAAAGGAGTGACCATGACGCTGGACTCTAAGCCAGGTGAGAAGCACAGTAATGACCTGAGGGGTGATGGTCTAGATGTGACATCTCTGTAAGGGCAGATCACTGCCGCCAGCCTGTGGGGTAGGAGAAGGTTTTGCATCCATAAAGAGAGAGAATGCATGAGAATGAGCCATTAGAGACTGAGAAGGTACTTTTATCAACTAAAAATAACTTACAAATTTTTTAAATGGGAGATAAAATCAAGGATACGCTCAGAAAACAGATCAAAAGACAAAGACAGTAAGAAAATTAGAAGATCAATACAGAAAGTAAAACATGCAACTAGTGGGGTTTCCAGAAAGAGACAGTGGAGAAATGGTATGCAAAAAAACCTCCAAGAACGAATACACAAAAATGTCTAGAACTGAAGGTCATGAATTTCCAGAAACAAAGGGGCTACCAAGCAGCCAGTCCAATTACTGGGGCAGTAAATCCACATTAAGGGCCATCACTAGGAATTTTTGGAAAACCAGGGAGAGAGAGAACATCCAGACTATTCTAGAAAATAGAGGGAGGGGGGCCGAGAATCTATGCAAAGATCAGGAATCAGCATGGCACTGAACTTCACAGCAGCAATGAGGGAAGCTCAAAGACAATGGAACAATATTCTTAAAATTATTTACAAGATCAGCTCTGAAGCCAGACAGCCCGAGTTCAAATCCTGCCCTGCCAATTACTAGCTGTGTGACTACGGCCAAGTTACTTAACCTCCCTGGGTCTCCATTTCCTCACCTGCAAAATGAACACAGGAATAGTCTCTACCACCCACTGCAATGAATTGTGTGGAGGCGTGAATCCATGTACAGCACTCAGAACTGTGTCTGGCCCGTGGTAATAAGCACTTGAAGATTAGTTCTAATTATTAAAATTCCCTAGCCAAAGTATACATCAGCAATTAGATACTTTTCAGACAAACATCCCTACTTAACTTTCTTACAAAGTCATAGGAAGACGTGCTCCAGCAAATTATAGGGTTAAACCAAGAAAAAGGGAAATACAATGCAGAGGACACGTGCCTTTCTTACTGTGGAGCCAGCACCTGAACACCTTCTTTCAAACAGGAAAACGTACTCGCCTTATAAGGCACCGCCCCCAACTCCACACCAACACACACACGCAGGCTGAAAACACACACAGAGGTGGAGAAAGGTCAGGTCCTCACATTTTTGGTCTTTGTGCATGATCACCCTATCATGACTGCCTTATAAACAGCACTACTCCCCAACTCCGCCTCTCCCCACAGTGTGCACCATCCTTGTAAACTAACCTACTTGTTTGATAGCTGTGCCTTCCTCCTCTAGAACGTAAGCTTCATGAGCACAGGAACTGTGGCCTGTTTGCTTGTTCTCTCGGCCTCCAGCAGAGTGCCCAGCTCACAGCAAGTGCTCAATGAAACGTTCCCGAACAAAGGAACTACATGGTTTCCAGCTTCCAGCCTGGGCTCTGCCTGTTAGAAGCATCCACCCAGAACACGACTCTAGGAGCGGGGCTCAAGTCCATCTGCACAGGTGAGACAGAGAAGCCGACGGCAGGCCGTAGTGACCAGGGATGTGGTTCCGTTGGCAGTGTCTGGCACCAACTGTCACCGTGAGTTTTCACCGCACAGCCCTGTGGCAGGATTTGACATAAAGTTCTAGGCTATGTAGCTTCCAAGCCTGGTTCTATTACTAGGAAACTCTGAGAGCTATTCAGCATCCTTCTAATAATATCTCTTTTCCACTTAAATCAGCCAGAGTAAGTGATACACATATGAGCCAGGAAATGGGGAAATCTACACAAGTCCACATCAAAAAGAAATCTCCAGAGGTCGGCTGTGTGGAAGAAATGTCTCCTCCTGGTTTGGGATGCAGGAGACACAGAACTAAGATAACCTGAGGCATTTGAGCATTTAGAGAACTGAAAACAGGCAGTTGACAAAACTTATGGGATATTTAGGAGAAAATGGTAATAGCTACATAAATATAAAATTACGTACATTTTAAAAGAGGCCATATTTAGTCCCAGGAAAGCAAAAGGTTGTACCTCCTATAGTGCATGACTTGATTCAACCTCCTGTTCCAATCGTAATCACTATGCTGAAAAAGTGGACTCCAGAGGGTGCTATAGAAACAATTTATCATCACCCCACTCCCATCCCACTGGCTCTGTCCTTCTTAAAACCCAGTCTGCAGACTTGCTGCCCTGTGAAGTCTATGGCAGTTCCTTTAACTCTTTGGCTCACTCTTAGATCATAAAACATCTTCCAGACAGTTTTCGTCCCGAGAACAGTCTCAGTTTAATAATTAAGATGTCCCATCCAGATTAACAATCTCAACTCCAAACGTGAATTGCAGTCATGTCTCTCCCATCCCCCAGCTCCAGCCTGCCTCAGGCTGGGGACCCTGGGCAGGGCGGAAGGGCAATGTCTCCAGTCCCCTTACTCTATCAACTGGAGTGGCAGGAAGGAGCTCCCTTGCCGGGTACCATGGCAGCTCTCTGGACTCAGATGTCAAACCCACTTCAGGTTCCTGGGAGAGATCCCCCCCCCCCCCGGCATTGTCAGGCACCCCCCATCCCGCTGCATCCCATGGGATACCTCCAATCTCTTTTACACCTGCCTGGCAGGAAGCCCTCCTGGGCAGGGTGGGGAGCTCTGAAAACAGCTGCCTGGCGGGTCCACTGGGACACAGCCCTCTGCCCCATCACTGTGCCACAGTGCACCTGCCTCTCTGCATTCTGCCACGGGTGGGGGCTCCGGCCACAGCTTTCAGCTCTGACTCCTGCAGCATCAGGGACTGTGCCCAGCTCTCCAGGTGGGCCTCTCAGGGCTGCTCTCACTTGAGTGAAGAGAAGGCACTACTGGTAGGGCAGAACCCCCAGCTTGTTCACAGCCCTCTCTTTGGTCTCTTCCATATCAACCCTTGTACGCCCTCAAAATGTATGCTGGGTAAAGATCTCAAAAACAGACATTAGCTTAGGCACCTATGATCCCACTTTAGAAGGCCGCATCCAATGCCTATTTTCAATACCCACTGTCTTGGGGCCCAGCCAAGAGAGCAAATCCCCACAGTGGAATCCTGTTACACACAGTCTGGCCAGTGCACTGGCCTAAGCAAAGACCTGTGCTGCAGCCAGAGCAGGAAAGAGGAGAGGAGCAGCAGTGCCAGTGGAATAAGAACTGGGGTGCAGGCAGGGTCTGTCCTAACAAGGAGCCAGTACACAGGGAGTGCAGCTGGCCCAGAAACAGCAGCACAGGTCTTGCTCAGAGCCGACGCAGCACGGCGGGTAAGGCTTCACCGCCACCAGCAAGTCACTTGCCTCCTCTGGTCTGTTTCCTCATCTGTAAGCCGGGAGTAACAGTAACTCATTTGTAAAGTTGTTGGAGTATTACAGGAACTGTGTTTATGATGTGCTTGGAGCATGACTAGACCATGGTTAAGTACCATGTTTAGCTATTATTGTTTTTATTTTTGTAACTGAGACCGACAGGAGAACAGTGCTAGAAAAGACAATGCAATGGCGTGAAGTCAGGGCCCCCATGCTGCAGAAGTCCAGCACCGACGGGGCAGAGCTGTGCGCCCTGGAGGAGGGCATCCCAGGAGCTGTGGCTGAAGGTGGCTGCCTTCAGTGCGACAGTGGAGGAGTGACTCTCTTTAAAGTATTATAGCACAGGTGATTTAAAAACCATGTTTGGCATTATTTTGCTAAAAATAAGAATTTATTTTTAGAATGTGAATAAAACAAGCTCCCTGAAATAGTAACAAGAGAAAAAACACAAGACTTAGTGAATGACAAAAAAAAGCAATAAAAGAAATGACAAATGAAAAATTACTGCATAAATTTTTTTTAGTTTTTGTTTCAAAATCATCATTAAAAACTTGTTTAAACAGAAGATTCATAAAAATATTAGCAACAAATATGATGAACAGAGCATTAATATTCCTTACTTAATTGAGCATTTTAAAAGATGTAAACTTTTAATTTTGTAAGTAAAATATTCAGACCCCAAGATAAACGCCAACGTGCAGAAGAGGAGCCATGGACTCTGCAGCAGCGCACACCCTGCACCCGCATGCGTCCAACTGCACTAATTCAGAGACATAAAGTGACACAACCAGATGTCACTTGCACCTCCGAATTAGGAAGTTATTTTGGAACACTGGTGAAGATGCAGAAAAGTAAATCCTCTAAGACTGCCTGCCGCTGTGAAAATTTGTGTAGCCTTCTAAAGAGCGATTTGATAATGTGTCAAATGTTACTACCCTTTAGTCCAGTAATGATCATTTCTGGAAATCTACCCTAAGAAATAATCAGAGATACAAATAAAGATTACTGCGTAAAGAGAGTCACTGCAGCATTATCAATACTAGGGGAAAGGCTGAAAAATCCTAAGCATTATGCACGTACAAGTTATTTACATATACGCTTGTTTATGTGAGCATAAACAATCCCTGAGAGGCCAGAAAACCTCCCAGCTGGTATGTCTGTGTGCCTGCCCCCTCAACTGGATGCTCCCCAAGGCAGAGGCCAGGCCTGGGTTACACTGACTTCTCCAGTGACTGGCACACATAGAACCTAGCATAGGATAGGTCTCCAGGAAATGTTTACTGAACAAGTGAATAAACTAAGGAATGATATTCTAGACTAGCACTAGACTAGCACTAGTCTAGAATATCATTCTTTAATTTGGCTAGACTAGTTCAACCAAACTTTCTATGGTGAAAAAAAATGTTCTGTATTTGCTCTGTCCAATATGGTAGCCACTGGGCCACATGCTAGTATGACTGAGGGACCAAAATTCTTAATTAATTAATTAATTGCATTGTGAATTAATTAATTATAATTAATTTAAATGTAAATAGCTATAAGTTCTTCCATAAGAATGTGTACATTACAGGGAGATCATAGTATTACACAAGAGGATCAATTTAAAAAAAGAAATGATCCAGTGCCTTGCAGGCCCCAACATGATCACTGCAGGATACTAAAAATGAGGAGGAGGAGGAGCCCCCTCCCCACTCCACCCCCACCACACACACTTGGCCAGTATCACACAATGGGAATTTACCTGCTTCCCGAATCCCTAGCAAATAGCTCTGAGGTATTCTGAGTGCATAAGCAATCACAGGCATGGAGAGAATGAAAGTTTGGGAAAAAAGGAAAGAGAGGAGTGTGAGGTTGGGACAGGAGAGACTCAGAAGGTTTTGCACAAGGCAAGCTCTTGGCCTGTATTGCCAGAGACAAGATGAGAGGGCATCCTCTCCGAGAGGGAAGCTTGGGCAGCAAGAACGAGCTGGCAACAGGTACAAGAGAAGGGCTGGCTGACCCAAGCAGCTCCACCGCCCATGTCCTGCAGAGGGCTGCTCTACACACCCGAGTTCCCATGGTCCCAGCGGCCCAGCAGTCAGCCCTTCTCCCGAGACCTTACTGATTCTCTCACTATCCTCTCAAGGGAAGCTAGCTAGCAGACATTTCCATTTTATAAGCCGGCCAACCAAGGCTCAGTGAGATTGTCTGAGGTCACGAAGCTTTGACTGGCTGGAGCCTAGGCATCTGCTTTGGATAGTGAGCCAGGTGGTAAGGTGCTGAAGCTGCACAGATGGGAGCGAGGACCGGCCAGGCTGGGAACATTGTCCCAGCATCCGCCTGCCCTCCAGACTGCAAGCTCTGTGCAGATGAGGACTCTGCTGTCAACCCATGTCGGTGTCCCAGGGTCCGGCCCAGTACCTGGGACGCGGCAGCCATTCAGGAGATATGGAAGAATAAACCAAGCAACAACCACACCAGGGGCGGCCCTGCCCCTTTTCAGATGTTTTCCCACACCTCACCTTGTATACTCCTGACAGCTGGCAAGCAGCGACCGTCCTCACACTTTACAAGCGGGAAAACGAGGCTCAGAAGTACAGGGCCACTCTGGGTTGCTGTCCTGAAAATCTGCTTGGGGAACTCACCCAGGAAGCACACCTTGCCTGGAGAGGGACAGATTGATTCCACGGGGGCCCCACGTTCATTCTGTTCTCTGGGCCACATCCCCTCCGCCAGTCAGAGATTCATTCATCACAGACCCTGCTCCGAAGAGCCCACAGTCTCGCTGGGGAGGAATGCACGGAGCCGAGCATCTCTAATACTGACTGCTCAGTGAGAGAAAAGGGACAAAGAGCAGGCAGAAGACGAAGGAGGGAAATGGTAACTCCTTGACTACGAGGAATGGATAAGATTGGACTGCAGGCAGCAGAAGTGCAGAGGACCTGAGGGAAGGCCCGCAGGGGAGGTGGGCAGGCTCTTGGAGGCAGACAGGCCTACAGCGCCCACCTATCAGCTCTTGAACTGTGGGCAGGTTATTTAACCTCTCCGGGCCTCAGTTTTTCTCATCTGTAAAATGAAGCTGATGATACTCCCCCTCATACACACACAGAGTAAATATAGGAAGAATTAAATGGCTTGACAGGGTATCTACACTCAGCGAGGTCCAACAGATGGAAGTCACTGTGGCACCACAGAGGGCCACCCCCAACACAATAAACCAGGGATGGGAGGGGAGGTCTGTGCCACAAACAACCCCCCCTGCTGGACACCAGGGCCATCGCAGGCTGAGTGAGAGCCCTGGACTGACCCCAGGGCCAGGACGTGCCAGACTGCTGTACTGAGGAAGCCCACACACTCCTCGGTAAGGGACACGGCTCCTAACCTTCCCCTAGCCCTAAGCCAAGATGCCAGCCGGTCAAATTTGTGTCCTCCAGAGCTGGGGTTAGAACCTCAGTCTCTCTGACTCCATAATATTTATTCTTTTAATTAGACCAAGAAAAGAATAAGTCAGAGTAAGAGAACAGGGCACTGCAATGGAGAGGCAAAATAGCTTCAGATGAAGTCAGGCCTATAGACCCAGCTGCAGCTCTGCACGCAGTAAGACCAATAAGAGCAGTTCATCTTTGTCACACACCTACTACATGCTGGCCCCCGAGCTAGGTGCTCTACAGATTTCTCCTCCTGCTCCCCACAGCAACCCTATGAGATAGCAATTATCTCCATCTCATGCATTTCCTGCAATGAGATAAACAGGGCTCAGAGTTCAATGAACTTGCTCAAGGCCCAACAAGTGGTGTAATTAGGATCTGAAATCAGTTCTGACTCCAAAAGCCCTGTGGCCACCTTTGCACAAGTACCGTGGCCTCTCTGAACCTTAGTCTTCCCATCTGTTGAAAAGGAGATTGGATGAACAATGATGATTTGGGTGGAGCTTTCAGTTTACAAAGCTCAAATCACAACAGTGCCTGAAGAGGAGACAGGAGGCCAATACTATCCCCACCAGGGGCTCTGTCCAAGCCTGTCCTAGAGTGGGGTCCAGACTGTGTACCTCAATCTCCCCCGCCAGGAGGGCTGCTGAGAGCTGGCTACTGGCTCTCAGTTCCAATACTTGGTCCAAGGTTCTTCCTGTTAGAGAAGTCTGTGTCAGATGTGTTACAACCACGAATACCTGCTCTTTAAACCACAAGATGAGACACATTTTACAGTGCCTGAGACTGCCTAGGAGAGAGGGCAGGTGTGCAGTTATGCTAGGACAGCCATCAGGCCCCCAGTTCCACCTGGCCTGGTCTGGCAGCTCTGAAGGTTGGCAACCAAGAATGGTCCCTGATCACTGAAGCCAACTCTTCCCAGGAGGGGAGGGGAGGGGAGGGGAGAGGAGAGGAAGGGAAGCCCAAATAGGTGAGAAGACTTGTCCACAGTCACCTTGCAAGCAAGCTTCAGACCTCATCTGTGAAGAGCCCCAAGGTGATGCTGCAAAGAAAATAAGACTGTGTCTGCATGTGAGAACTCACTGCGCATTTGCTGGAGTCTTGTGTATGTTGAGAGCTTGCTGTGTGTTCAACCTCGAGGAAAAAAATACATAAAACTCAGCTCCTCCTTTGCAGGCTGTATGTTCCTTAACATCTACTCTGAGCCAGGCCTTGTACTGGGCACGTGGAGCGCAGGTAGAATGAGACTCTGTCCCTGTCCTGGAGGACACTTAAGTAAATAGAAAATCACAGAGAGTGACCAGTGCTACGACGGAAGGAAGGATATGGGCTGTGGGTTCCAGAGCTCCAGCAAAACCTGGCCTAGGAAGAAAGGGAAGGCATCTGGGAGGAGGTGGCACTTGAGCTGGGTCTTAAAGAATAAGTAGGAGTCTGGTGGCAAGGAAGGCAAGGAAGACCCCTCCAAGGGCTCTGTTTACCGACCATTTACAGGGTAGCGAGAACAATCACAAAAACCCCAACGTTAACTGAGCATTTTATCAAGTGCCAGTCTCTGTATCTAAGCACATATATGTACATGTATTAACTCATTTCATCCTCACAACAGCCTTTGGAGATCATTACTATTATTGCTCCCATTTTATAGATAGGGACATCGAGACCCAGAGAGCTCAATTATTTGCCCAAGATCCCCAAGTTAGTACTGGGAGCCAGAATTTGAACCTAGTGGCCTGGTTCTACACCCACAGCCTCAGTGAGCACCCGCTATACGTCTGACATGTGTCCTTTGTGCCAGACCTGATACTGGGCGCAAGGGTACAAATGTTTGAACATTCACTATTTTCCAACTTGTTCTAAAAATGATTTAAGGAGGCAGAGAGATGAACAAAAAGAAGCTCATAGAATATAAGCACAGAAGGAGAAGTAAAGAGAAAATTCCAGGTCTGGAGCTGCATAAGGAAAAGTCCGATGCGGCCTGGAACAAGCCAAGCAGGCACCGGCTGGAGAGCGGGACAGCCCTGACTGCCAGATAAAACGGCTCAGGTTTGCGCCATTGGCCGAGGGGGTGCCCCTCTACGAGCCAAGCTGCAGTTCAGGGGAGAGCATTAAAGCATGCACCGAGACTGTCTGTGGGACAAACCCATGTCTCTACAGATGGGTGAGTAGTTGATAAAATACAAATCTATTTCAAAGTGCTCTTAAAACTAGTAACCTTATTATGCTAAAAACATAAGTGCTCTGATGTAAACAAGGGAAATATTTCTGCCCTTGCATTTAGAAAACTCGTATACCCCTGCGTCAGGGATGGGAAGTAACAGAGAGAGGAATTCCTAGGACTTAAGGTCTGTTGCTCTCCACCCACCCCTACACCCGCCCTCTCCAAGCCCCTGGGTCTGCTGGAAATGGACGATCTGAAGGCCCAAAGAGGAGCCGGCCCTGGCGAGAAGCTCCAGTGCAGAGCTATTTTCACAAAGAGCGCTACATAAGTACAAATGACTGATCAATCATTTGGCCTCAGCGTGGGATTTGGTTAGAATTAAAGCCATCTGGCTGGGGGGCGGTGGGGGCTGGCAGGGGTGATGGGGGAGGAGACAAGCAGGCGGGAAAATGACCCACTCCCTCCCTCAAAAAGCATTGTTAAAATATAACGGAGGAAAACAGTCAAGTCTCTGCTGTTATTTCGGCCTAAGCCACTTAATCCTTCAGCACATAAAGCAACTTATTTTATGACCTTTTCCCTTTAAAAAGTAAATCAGAAGACACTGCCTTGAATGCAGATATCTCTGAAACACACTACTCATCCCTCCCAGAGAAATATCTTGTTTCATAAACCTTCGAGATACTTGAAACGGCAGATCGTTAAATGCCTAGCTTTAGGCATCTGACATTCCAGAGAATTAATATTTAAACTTATTATGGGGGAAAAAAGAATTGAGTTTGGTTGAAGCATAAAATATTTAATAGTGTTCTCCAAATTAGAAACCCTATTTTGTTTCACACTGGAAATGCCAATGTTATTACCTGGGCTTTGCACTCAAATAAGATAAAATGCGCAGGCGGTCTGGAGATTAAATACACAATTACAGCCGATTTCTCCAGAGAGAAGGGGAGTGAGACAGGTTTGGGGAGTGGAAGCGATTGAGTTTCATTTTTACGATATACTTAAAATTATATTATCATTCTCTGCCTGGAGGGTTGGACTTGAGAGCGCTGAAGCTACTTAACCACTGAAAACTGTGTCAAGATCGATGAATCCACGGAGGCCTGTCCACGGGCGCGGGAGGCCGTCTACGTCTTGAAACGGGCCTGCTGCCGGGCAGAGCCCTGTAACACTCTCTACTCGCTAGGACAAAGGTATTAAGTGGTTTGGGATAAAAATTAAGCTTCATTTGACACAGTGGAACCTGGCAGCCTTTGCCGGCACGTGTAATTTATTTACAGGGTTGGAAAGTCGGCAAAATACATCATCAGCTCTTACACAAACGTCTACTAGGTATTAAATACCCAAGCCTCAGAGAAGTAATTCATATAGTCCAGCAACGTTCCAAAATAAACCCAATCTCCAGCCCTCCGGAGAGCTTAAAACAGCAAAAGGGATCTGTATTTTTTTAAGTCGGGTTTATAATAGTCCCTGGTTTCTTGCTAAAGCCTTATTTTCCATCAAACCTGTTATTTAAAAACAAAAGTAACAATATCTGAAAGAGTAATCTTGTTGTTAAAAAGACACAAATAGGAAGAGACTGGGCCAGATCGCAACCAGGGACATCCTGATACTTCTTCCTACTGTCTCTTTCAGCCCCAGCCTACACACCCAAAGGCAGAGAAGCCTTGGGCAATCAAGACTCCTACAATTTCACCTTCAGGACATGTGTGATTTCTTGAGAATGTCCACACATACACACCTGCCCTTATGCAAGATCACAAACACAAACCAGCAAGGAGGCCTTTTCCTTCCAAAGGGGGTCATTTATTTATTCATCACTGGATGCAAAACACCCACTTCCCGCAAACTCTCAAGTTCACTCTGATCTCCGGCCTATTCTCCCTCCCAACCCCTTCTTCATCCTACCAAGGTTTTAACACAAAATTATTCCTTAATAGATTTCAAACAACCATGCCCAGCAAAGCATGCAGATCTACGTGCCAGGTGTGCTGGGGATCATGAGAAATTCTCTCCAAATAGATGTCTTCAGAAGCAGTGGAAGGGAGGCTGCCATCAGTGCCTGGGCCAGGAACCTCCACAAACTACATGAAAGCCTCAAATAGGGACTAGAATCCACCTTAACCGATGGGGTGTGTACGTCACGGCTTCTGAGAAGGGGTGCTTCTAAGGGGGCCATCCATAGCCTCAGAGAGTACTTGCCTGAGAACCCCATGTCACAACTGGGACCCACTGTCCTTCCGCATTTCTGTAGTAGGGCAGCGGAGAGAGCCCTAACGGAGGTAGAGAATCTCCCCCAAGTGTCACACCTAGGCCTGTGAGCTGAAACTCAGGAAGTGCTGCGTCGAAGAATGGCTATCTGGTCCAGCCTGCGGCCTTCTCCTGCCTTTCCCCCCATCATTTCAGGGCACACTCAACCACCACAGAGACTTCTTGCTACTCCTGCATTTTAAAGGCTATCCTTAACAGCACTGTGCTCTAGGGGGAAGTACCAGCTTTGCTGTCAGAGAGAGCTGGGTTCAAATTCCAGGCTCTACTACTTAACTGCCTGTACCATGGGTGGCTACAAAGTAAATAGAAGCTCCTTGTTAGGACAAATCACTTACCCTTTCCAAGCCTCAGTTCCCCCATCTGTAAAATTACCATAAGGACTTCTGCCCTCACAGGGCTGTTGTTATTCAATGCAATCACAGTTATAACGTACCTGGCCTGGCACAGAGCAGGTACTCAGTAAGGGTTAGCTGACTTCCCTTTTTCTGTTCCTTCTGTGGTCAGCCTCAGGAGTCAAGAGTTCCAAGGAGAGGTCAAGTCTGTAACCTGGCCTGAGGCAAAGGTAGCCTCTGCCCATGCCCCAGGTCCCTACCAATCTTCCCAGCCCAGTTCCTGTGGAATCCTGGAGCATCAGGGCAGGAAGGCACTCTGGATCATCCCCTCGACCTGCTTCCCATTTTACAGATGCAGAAACCAAGGCTCAAAGCAAAGGGCATGGCCCACATGCACTGAGGCTGTACAATGGCACATGTGTTTGCTCCAGCCAGGCTCAACCATAACCACCAAATAAATTCAGGCCATACAGGAAATGCATTATTCAGTTAGCAGGCTGAAGGTCTCCTCTCTGTGCATCTGACTCAAATGCTGACTTTGAAAACAAGGCTCATAATGCTAACACAATCCACCTCAACCGGCCAGAAACCTTCTGAAGGAATAACCCTTTGGAGCTTAGCAGGAGGAGCAGGGCGAGGGAGAAAAAAAAAAGATGCTTTAAGTGACTTTAAACTATAAGACCATTGGGTTAGGTTGTATTCTCTCTACCCTCACCCCATCCCAAGCCTCTGTTTTCTTTCAGTTTCTTATAAATAAAGTTTTGGGAGACCAAAACAGCCACAAAATACACCCCCCATTTTTTGTCATTTATTTTTGGTTTGGTGGGGTGATTGGGGGTGTTTTTGGTGGTTTATGTGTTCAGAACTTTTTTTTATTTGTTTGTTTGTTTTGTTTTGCTGCTTTTCTTACTCAGTAACTCCACTATCAGTCCTGGACTTTGCTTCGAATGCTGAAAGCATTTTTTTTCTCATTGTAAACTATTAATTTGGGCAGCAGCTGTTGATAAACAAGAAGTCCGTTTTTAAACTGCTAGAATCATTAGCACAGGGACGCGAGCAACACGAATGTTTCAGAGTGTGCTCTTTTTCCTGGCCCTGGTACCACAGCTGTGCTCTCTGCATAAGGCCGTTGGATTTTTCAAAGCCCATTGCAGAGTTTGTTTCATTTCTTCTCCCTCTTGCACTAAGTTTCTTTGTTTCTTTAAACACAAAAATAAACTACCCCCTACCAAAGGAAAAAAAACACAACTTTCTAGGTCCGAACTAACAGTAACTAAAATCTGTATTAGGAAAAATAATTAGCAAGCCACACACTATAATTTAACTTTGAATATAATGACATATTTAAGGTGAAATGGTTGAAAGACCACCATATGGGCCTCAATACAGGGAATTATTTTCCAAGAAAATGGAGAGAAAGAAGGGAAATTACCCTCTCTACTTAAAAGCCACAGCTAGCAAGAGTCACTGGTGAACTTACAAATAAAGTTGGTATTTATTTGCTTGTTGTTTTTTTCCTCTAATCTTACCCAAAAAGGGATGGCAAATCCTATTTCAAACTTTAGTTTCTCCCCTTTTCTCGGATGCTGGCCAAACTCCACAAAATAAAACCAAAGAAAATGATGATAATTATGCAACATTCAGAACAAAGAACATAAGAATATATTTTTTTAAATGATTCATTGTGCACTTATGCCTGTAATGGGATTTTAACGCACTGTAAAAATAAGTGCGCTGGCTCACTTAGCTTCTCACGCAAATGTAACGCAGGGAGATGAATGACTCAAAGATGGGGCGGGTTTTCGTTTTTTTCAGGAGAAGTGTGAGGGGAAACCACGAAGTATAAAGAAACGTATGTTTCTTAATCACAGACAGAGCGACACGGTCTATCAATATGATTCTGCAGCTAAGAGGGTCCTGAGACCTCAGAAACAACTGAACCCAAGTGAAGTTAGGATCACATAGGACGGTCCCTTTCCCATTTCGCACACCAAGTCTCAGCTTCTAGAGTGGGGACAGCGAGATGAGGAGAGAAATTGTAGCCAAACAAGATTCTTAGGGCATCTTTGGGAATTACATTTCCACCATTTGCCTATAAAAGATGTGTCCGAGATGTAACTCCTAACGACTGTCGGCGTAGCATGTTGCTATCTCACATGCGTACACACACATACATGTTTCGCTTTGTCTCGCTGAGCCTGACATTTGGCCAGCAGGTTTTTCTCCCCCTTATTTGAAATCTCAAGCACCGAGAAAAAATTTGGATCTGATTATTTCCGGATCACAGGACCAGCACTTTAAAATGGATGAAATGCAAGCAAATTGCCCACCAGAGCCGGAGGGGGTAAATGCTTTCAAAATAACTCATACCTTTCTGTTCCGGGTGTGCTAGCCCCTCCGAGCCTTCCCCAGAACATCGCCGTGGCTTCTGATTCAGACAAAGAAGCTCTACCGGGTAACGCCACCAAACCAGCACATCCGCTCGCCACCAGCAGCCCCTGAGGTCCATGTACACACCTACAATTGTTTCCCTTTTTTGTTTTCCTCCAAAAAGTGTGTGTGTTCTAGCTTTTTTTTTTAAGTTGCAAAGTTGACTCCTTTTTGACATTTACAGCCATGTAGTGACAGCTGGTTACTAATGGCAGAATCCACATTTGTCATATCATCAGCTGCCGTTTTATTACAAGGACATGTCCTGTCTCTGCACAGTGAAAAGGGCCCAGCGAGTCTCTGAATTAAAAAGTGCATTTACTATCTGGTTTGGTCTGAGAACAGCAACTCTAGACAAATAGAATCATCTGGTAAACTAAGATGTTTCCTAATGATGGCATAGATACAATCTACCAATTTGCAAAGATTCAAGATAGGAAAAAATACCAAAAGCAAAAATATTCTAAATTCTCTGGGAATGACCAGGAGGCCCTGGTGAACACCAGCTCTCGGCCGACAACACACACACGTAGAAGGTACAAGCTGTCGAACCAGAAACGCATATTGGAAATAGGCAACCTTGAAAACTGCCACTTACTGCCTATAGCTTTGAGCACGTCCTTGAACCTTAATGTCTTCATCCATAAAATGGGAATTGCAGCAATGAGAGCCAGTATTTGCCCAGCTCTCTACAGCCTGAGAAGCGCTCCCACATCTGCTCCCCCAAAACAGCCCACGAGGTAGGCAGAGCACAGCTGACGTGAGGGCAGACGAGACAGTGTGTGGGAACACACACTGAACATTGTAAAGCTTTACGCACGGGAAACAAGAGTCATCGGGCCATCACCACAAAGCCGACCGCCTCCGTAAAGCCCAGATGTTTACCTTCTTTCCTTGTCAGGACTTCCAAAAGCAGAGTGTCGGGTGTTTAATAGTAAAAAAGAAAAACACAGCATCTGGTAATTTGGTCTTTCCAGCTGTTTGGAATCTGGATAAACGGGACTCTGCCATAAACAGATCGTGATTCTTACTGTAAATGATGATAATGTTAGTCCATGACGCTGCACCATCCCCAGTGCCTCCTGACTCCAGATCTGGAAACACAGAGGACCTCAACATTTACGGACAAACTGCCAGCATTCAAGACTTTGCTCCCTTCCTCAGCTTGGGGTCTGCCATGGGCAGAAGGCAGATCATCTGAAACCCGATTCCAGACCAAGCAATACTGTCTTCTCTCCGCTCACTGGGCAGCGGTGGCCACAAAACACCTGAGGCTTGGCTCCTCTCGGCTTCCCCTGGCTAGCACACCAATTAGTGCTCTTCCCATTCAGCATTTTAAAAATCAAACCGTTCTCCCTTTTTGCCCTGTCCCCTTTATCTCAAGTACCACTGACTCTAGCATGGTGCCCTGCATGAATTACTTAAAAAAAAAAAAACCCCTTCTACCTTTCTAACAAAGTGTTCTTACAACCATTGTTTCATTTACCCTGGGAGGTAAACATTATTATCTCTCATGAAAATAAAAAAACAGAATTTGACCCGATGCACCAAGGTTGTGGGTTTGATCCCTGGTCAGGGAACATACAAGAATCAACCAATGAATGCATCAATAAGTGGCACAACAAATTGATGTTTCTTTCTCCCTCCATTCCTCTCTCACTCTCTCTAAAATCAATAAATAAAAAAAAATTTTTAAAGAGATTGAGAACATTTAACACATTACAAGAGCAAATCCCCCAAATAATCAGGCGCTGAGGCAGGCCTTCTACACTGTATCACTAACGCTCTCCTCAGTCTCTGAAAGTAAATCTCCCCGGCAGATTTATAAACGAGGAAACTAAGGCTCAGAGAGTGAAATGACTTCCTCCAAGGTCCCACAGATCATCCGTGGCAGGGTCTAACAACTTTTAGCAGAGTCAATAAATATTTTTCAATTGGTATTTCTATCTGTCTATTTCCAATAAGCCTCAGATTTGAAGCTAAACACCATTCAAAGGGTTATATGGTCTGGGGAATATTTTGGTGGGAATAAGGGCAATAACAAGGTGCCGTTTCCTTACAGCACTCGAACCAAAGCTCTGGTTTTCTCTCAGGCCACTTATGAGGAAGAAATTGCCCAGACCGACAGAGACCGGGTCAGAAACCTCTAGAAACCTCTGCAAGCCCAAGTCCACGAGCAATGGGTTGGCTAGAAAACCCGGCCCAGACTGACTGGGTAGCCTTTTACATACGAGACACTTCTCAACCCTCAGGCCTCAGTTTCTTCATCTTTCAAATGGGTGTGATAAATCCTACCCCCACCAGCCTGGCAGAATGCTCTGAAGAAAACCATTTAGAAGCCTCTTACAAAAATCGTAACCAGAGAGATCATCTTCTGGTACAAAGAAAGAGGTTCCTCCTCCCAACTCTTTATCCTCTCTGTCCTTTCCAAATACAATTCTAACTTAAAGATATATCTTAGACACTGGGGGAAAGTGTGTGGATAAAAATAATTGGGGTTTGGAGGAGTGGAAGTGGAAGATCGTACACTAAGCATCCAGATGAAAGGTCCCTAACCACAGCTTGGAACAAAGGCTATGTTTGACAGGCATTCACTAGGTCTTCGGAGACTCCATCTTCAGAGGACGACTACGATTTTTTTTTTAAACCCAAAACATTGCAAGAGCGTATCTGCGTAAGGGAGGACCATGTATGAAGAGGGCAAGCCTGGGAGCTGAGGGCAGCAAGCATTGCTCACGTCTGGCTGCACAGCATTCCCGTCTCTCTCTCACTAGTACAAGAGAGCCTCCTCGTATGTGTGATCCAGCAATAATACTCTAAAGGTGGTTTTCTATATCTTTCCTCTAAAATATGATCTCTGTGTCTTGGGAAAGAGACTGACATTTAAAACAATAAGAAATAGCACCCTCCTACAAAGTCAGGTGTTTTCATTAAAAGGGGGGAAAAAAAACCTTTACATTTATTTTATCCTGCCAGTCCCCAAATTGGGAAGTTGGGTATTTTTTACCCAGAAGGAGCTCTCTAAAAGTTAAGCTGCCTGCCTCTTCTAAGTGTTGGAGCTGATGCGAAAGGCGTGATAAAACAAGCTGTTTTTGTCTTCCTTGAGAAGCCTCTGGAAATAGAACCAAGAGGCCTCAAACGCCAAAATAATGAAAGCCCAAAGCCTTGGTTTTTTTCTCCCAGAGGGGAAACAGGGTGGGTGGGGAGCGGGGACACAATGCCTGAACAATTTCCCCAATTTCTAGTTAATTATCTGTCAGCATGAAACTTATAAATAATGGCTCAATAATAATTAACTGTGATGAAAACATGTTCAGGAGAACCCTGCCATCATCGCTGACTTGGAGCCCCTCAACCGTACTGAGGCCTGTACCTTCCGCCCACTGCCTCACTGGGCAGAGGAAGAGTATTCCAAAGGAACTTTCTACCGAAGACTGTGCTTCTGAAACTTTAAGTACAGAAAAGCCGGTCTTCAAGTCAGAACTTGACTCAGGCTATATCATAGATTAATAAAGTTTTCCATCAGGAATCCAGAAATCATCTGGTATAATTAATTCCTTTCTCGGCAGATGGGGAAACTGAGATCCCAAGAGGGGAAGGGTCTTGCTGAAGACCCTTCTGGTTTTTGTTATTTAGGGAATTTGGAACACTTCAAAAAATGCCTTTACCCAGCTCAGAGAGGCAGACACTCCAGTGGCTGGCTACTCAACCCAATAATAAGATTTTGACAAATTTCACACAACTTTTATCAGAAACAAAATAAGCAAAATTATATAATCTGACCTTTTAGATACACTTCCCCAAAATAGGCTTACTGAGTTTAAATTAGACGTTTCCTAAACAGGCATCTCTTTAAGAATGACAAGCTAGTTCCAAACAAATGAAGAGAAACTGACAACCTCGGAGAAAGTTCCACCAAGGTCTCGGGCGGATTCCTACACAGGCAGAGGTGGCGACGCCAGGCAACCAAATCTCTCCGCACTCATCTGTCCACATTCGCTGCCCCGCACGTTGGCAGGGCCAGACTTACCCTTTCCCGCGGCAGCCTTGGACGGACCATAGTCTCGGGGGCTCCGGGGCCGGAGGAGGTCGTGAGCGCGAGGGGGTGGCACTGGCCGGGGCAGCAGGTCACGACGATCCACATCCCCGCAGCCACTACCGCTCACAGTGACCCGAAAGGCCATGTGCGCGCCGAGGCCTGCGGGCCCACGGCTGGGACCAGGAGCACCGGGAGCCTCCTTCGGCCTCTTGTCTGAGTGCGCTTCGGCCACCTCGCAGTGCATGGCGCTGGAGTGGGGCGCACAGATAGGGGTCACGTCGGGCTCCTGGGGAGAGAAAACAGCACAGAGCATTAGAATGAGAGGAGCAGCTCCCTTCTCGTCCTGGGGCTGAGGTCTGGGCAGATCACCACCACCCCCCTGTTTATTCCTCCCTGTAAAATGGGCTAGCTCCACACACTTCGCCTAACCTGACAAACCCACCTGATCCTACAAAGGAGCGGCTCGCACTTTCCTCCCTGGCAAGCAGAGCGTCCCAGCGGGCAGCCGCCACAGATTATTCCCCGAGGCCCCTACACCTCACACCAAATACGCCCCCACAGAGGCCAGCCCTCCTAAGACGACTGGGGAAACAGAGGCCTGGAGAAGGGAGAGCGCCTGTGTGGCACCCGGTGAGACTGAGAGTGGCCGCCGGCAAGGAGGATTCCTGGGGCAGGGCTCTGGCCCCAGGGCGTTCCGCGACCAGGCTGTGCGCAGGGAACGCGGACTGCGCACTCACCGGTCCCAGGTGCAGACCCTCCGATATTCACCTACCACCACCCAAGACTGGGAAATCCCAAAGTTGGGTATCCGAATGGGAGTCGGAGGATAGGAGCTCACTCCCGTGAGGCAAACCCATCACAGGCACACCAAGATTCCCACACTCCTACACGCAGCCGAGAACTGAGCCCCCTCGCTCTCACAAACTCGCACAAAGTCAGTAGCGCCCATGCACGCACACTCCCACGCACACCACACACCCCCGCAACTGCACATTCGGTGACACGACTACCACACAAACTACTCTCTCATTCATCCTCTCAGACACTGAACAACACTAGCAGCCACACTGTCTCACACTCCACACACGCGCTCTGGGTCTCCCTCCACAGAGCCTCCTGGATCGAGGGCCCGGGAACCCCCAAACTCTTTCCCCTTTGGTGCTACCCGTGCTACCCCCAAAGCTCTTCAGATTTGAGCGTCGCTGGGACAGCAGCCGCCGGATCTATGGCCCAGGCGTTTGCCCCCTCCCCGCGTCACCGGTTGCACCTCCTCTCACCTAGCACCAGCCACAGCAGCTCGCGGGGATCACGGCTCGCCGCGCCTCTACTGGCGCCGCAACCCCCGCAGCCGCAGCAGCCGCAGCAGCAACAGCACAGCGTCCTGCGGGGCGGCACCCGGGGGTGGGGAGGGAGGCGGGACTAAGGTCTGCCCGACAGCCACTCTGGCCACTGTCTCATTGAGGCTGCCCCGCCGAGACCAATCGTGCCTCGAGGGCGGGGTCTCTTTGCTTGGGAGGGGCCTGGGCGGGGCTCTGCAGAGCGTTTGACAGGCCTTAGCAACCAGAGCCCAACTCTGCCCGCCGCCCTGCCGCCAGAGAGTGGGCCAGGCCAGTGGGGCGGCGCCACTGGTGACAGAGTCTAGGCTCTGTCGTTGGGAATGGTCTGGCCTAAGCGGTGGAGAGAGCATCAGGTGAACCTGCTCAGCCCAACTGTGCCTCCGTCTTTCCCAGTGGCTGGGGCAGGACCCTTCTGTCCCCAGTTTTCTTCTCAAATGGGAAGGTTGAAACCTAAGGGAGAGGTAATAGATGTAAAAGCTCTTTAAAAGTTTTCTTGCAGAACCCAGCCTACTCACTTAAGAGCTCGCACAGATTTCACGGCGAAGCAAAATTGAGACCAGAACCTAGAGCTCTTGGATCACTTCTTACATTTCTGTTTTTGTGGCGTTTCTCACCAGAAAAAACCCTGGGTAGAGGACCTCAAACTCCAAGGAAAAAGGGCAAACAAGCAAAAACAGAATCCGGGATCCCGACTAGAAAATAGAATCTGCAAATCTGTCTGGGGGTGGGGCCCCAGCGCCTAGAATTTTAGCGAGGTCCTAGGAGAGGCTTACAGCCCTGGGGATGGAGAGGCTTACAGCCCTGGGGGTTGAGACCCACTCATTTAAGTTCCCCCTGAGCCTGAAGCCCAGTTCCCCTGCATTCTGGGCTCCCCTCACAGACAGCAGTGTCTCTGTGAGCCCTGCCCAGTCTGTGGAAAGAACACTGGACAAAGAACAAGGCTTCAGGGCGACTGGAAGCAGTGGCTCAGTTCCCTTCTCTGAGCCTCAGTTTCCTCCTGTGCAAAATGGGGTTGTTCACGCAGACCCAGCGCATCTGCCAAGGTTACTGGAGGATGAGGCAAGGTCTCTGAGATGGTCCCTGCATTTCATCCTGGCATGCCTCCTCTGCACTCTTTGCTAGTGACTTGGGAGGGCTCCAAGCTCCTGTCTGGCTTCATGCTCTTGGAAGGAAGGGGTCTGTCTGTTTGGCCCTGGTCTCAAATTGAAAAATGTATATGGACAGGTCTCACAACACAGGATTCTGCAGAATAGTATACCTTAAGCAGCATCCCCAGAGTCCTCAAAAACCAGGATTTTAGAATCACAGAATCCTAAAATCTGATTTCCTGTAAATAATTAACATAGCATCTTACCTTAGAGAGCAATAATGATAGGAAGGACCTGGAGATCGAGTTAGACCCACCTCACATGCAGAGGATAGAAGATGTGACTGGCACACAGCGGTATGGCAGGTGTGGCAGAGCCGGTGCTTAAATCCAGGCCTCCAGACTCCCAGTCCAGTGCTCTTCCTCACTACCAACCACAATTCCCCTAATAGGTACAAGATATCAATCAACCCCATCCATACACAGGCCAAGGGCCAAGACCTGCCTGCATAGGGCATCTGAAAGACCTTGCCTGTGTCTGGGGATTTAGAGTTGGAGATGGTTGCTACTTTTATGGCAGGAGGGGAAGAAATAGAAAGAAGCAGGTGGCTTACCAACCCCTCCCACATGTCACCAGGTGCTCCTCCCTCTCCCCTCCACACTTCTGAAGTTCCAGTGCTGGCTCATATACTTCAGAGCTTTGTATGTGATGTTTCTTACGCTGACACTTTTCTTTCTTGCCCATCTTCATACTCCTTCCTATGAATCATTCAATGTGGCTTTAGGCAAATCATAACCTTGACTTGGACCTCAGTTTTCCCTTCAAAAGATGAGAAGGTAGAAGATCATTGGCCTTTCCAATTCTACCCTTCAGTGAGCCCAGGAGCTGGGTCCTCTGCCCTTCCTCCCTTGCCACAAACATATGCTCAAGCACCGGACACAGGATTCTGAAAACATTTGCTGAATAAGTAAGTCACTTAACCACCTGGAACTGTAGGTGAAGGCCTCCGAGTTTCCAAGATGCAGCAACAGCTCATTCAGTTATTCTTTACTGGGCACCCTGAGCCAGCCCCCATATCCGAGCTAGGGACATGGAGATCCTGTCTTCCCCCAGTGAATGGTACCCAGACCCGCCCCACCAGGACCATTGAGTTTGTGAAGCCTGGCAAAGCAATGAGAAAGTTAACCTGCTCAATAAAATGAACTTCTTAAGCACTGTATATCACAGGACCCTGTGGGTATATACAGAATCCAGTGGGTATATGCATTTTGTTTTTCTAGAAGGAAACACAAGAAAGTGTTAACAGGGGTTAACCCTAACAAGGGAATAGAGGACCAGGGGAAGCCTGCACTTTTCATTTTATACTTTTCTGAACTGTGTGTATTTTTTGACCACATATATTATCCTCCCTCCCTTTCAACAGGGGTCATTTAAGTAGTAGGATTATAAGCTATATTTTTCTTTAAACTTTTGGTATTAAAATAAAACCCATTAATATTTTAATTGTCAAGAACAAAACAAAGCAAAACAAATAAAACCCACCCCTCCCTTTAGCAGACCAGACAATAATGTGTGCTTTTTTACACGCCATGTTCTAGCTCCAGCTGTCCTTTGCCCTCCAGTCCCACACACAGTCTAGCCTGTCTACGGGATATCTCCATCTGGATCCACCTGCAAGAGCAAACATCATGCTTTCTTTTCCGACTTTGCTCCCCATCCCGATGTCTCTACCTGGGTGAATGGCCCCAGGGTCAAGTCCCCCAGGTCAGAAATGTGAGAATCATCCAGGGCCCCTGCTCTCCCACACTCCCATATCTGATTTGCCATAAATCCACTTACTGAGCACCCCTCTTTTATCCTCTCTACTACATTTCTTCCCAACTCTTCTTCCCACCCCCAGCCTCACCCTTTTCCCACCACCGGCCTCATCTTACTCTCTATCATTCATTTTCCATCCTGGTCTCCCTGTGAATCTCTAAAGCATAGATCTGACTAGGAAATCACTTCCCTGTTTAAGCCAATGATCCCAGTAGTCATCTAAATAAACTCAAATCATTTTCTCACCCTTCTGCTTAGCCCAAGCCTATGTTCCAAGCGACCTGAAATGTTTTTTGCATCTCCTAGAAGCCAGAACATACATTCATGCCTTCAGAGCTTTGTATATGATATTTCCTGTACTAACACTTTTCCCTCTCATCCATCTTCATCCTTCCCTATGAATCATTTAATACCTAGCTCAAGTGTCGCTTTTTCACAGAAGCTTTCCCTGAATCCACTGGCCAGAATTATTTTCTTCCTACACACTCTCACAGCAATCTCTGCTTCATTCTATCTCAGAACGTCTCATACCATTTTATAACTACCTATTTAACAGTTTGTCTCTCCTTCTGGACTGACAGCTCTCAAAAAGTAGAGGCAGCCTTTTGTCTTTGTAACTTCATAACCTAGAATAGATTCTGGCACAAAGTCAGCACTAGATAAATGTTTATTGAATGCTGATTGAATTATTAAAGACTGCCAGTACTTGCTTTGCTTGCCTGAATTTCTAGCTAAGTCCCTTTTCACCCTAACATGTTCTCTCTCTGCACCATTGTGAAAATGTCAAAAATAGACATTTCTGTGTGTCTAGGGTCTTCTGTGATCTAGAGACATGAGGAAGGAGAAGAAACAGAGGTGAGGAATGTCATACTGCTTACCCTGCCCTCTTTCCTGCAGCAAAGAGAGAAATGACATTCACCGGGGAAGCTACTATGCGCTGGGTCGTATCACCTCACACTCTCTACATGTGACCTCATTTTATCCTGACATCTTGATAGAAAGAGGTCATTTCCCCCACCTTACAGGTGAGAGAATAAAAATTCAAAATCAAGTGATTTGCTAAAGTTCTCAGTCAGGGGTACCTGCCTTCCCTAAATCTATGGCCAACTGAATTTTGGTAAGAATCCCAAGACCTCTCATTAAGCAAAGAATAATCTCTTCAGCAAATGGTGCAAAGACAACGGGATATCCATAGTTAGATGAAATTGGACCCCTATCTCGTACCATATACAAAAAAACCACCAAAAACCCAAAACTCAAAATGGATCAACTTTCTAAAAACAAGAGCTAACAAACCATAAACACTTAGAAGAAGGAAATACAGGGGTAATCTCTGTGACATTGGATTTGGCAACAGATTCTTGGATGTGACACCAAAACCACAAGCAACAAAAGAAAAAAACAGGACTTCATCAAATTAAAAACTTTTGTGCAGCCCTGGCTGGTGTAGCTCAGTGGACTGAGCTCGGGACTGCAAACCAAAGAGTTGCTGGTTCGATTCCTAGTCAGGGCACATGCCTGGGTTGTTGGCCCGGTCCCCAGTAGGGGATGTGCAAGACACAACCATATATTGATGTTTCTCTCCCTCTCTCATTTCCCTCCCCTCTAAAAAATAAAAACTAAATAAAATTTAAAAAACACTTTTGTACATCAAAAGACAAAATGAAGATAGTGAAAAGACAAGCTACAGAATGGGAGAAAATATTGCAAATCATACATCTAATAAGGTCTAGTATTTGGAATATATAGAACTCTTACAACTCAACAATAAAAAGACAAACAACCCACCCAAAAAATGGGCAAGGAGCTTAAATAGACACTTCTTCAAAGAAGATACACAAATGGCCACAAGTACATGAAAAGATGCTTGAATTATTTAGTCAATAGAGAACTGCAAATCAAAACCACAATGACATATTACTTCATACCCACCTGATGGCTATAATTAAAAAAAAAAAAAAAAAACAGAAAATAGCAAGTGTTGGCAAGGATGTGAAAAAAATTGGGATCCTCATATATTGCTGGTAGGAATATAAAATGGCTCAGCCACTGTGGAAAACAGCTTGATGGTTCCTCAAAACATTAAACCTAGAATTACCATGTGACCCAGCAATTCTTCTCCTAGTTACACAGAACGTTGCTGTGGAAACAGTCCATATGTTCACCAACAGATGAATGGATAAACAGATTTTGGTGCACATATGCAATGGAATATTTTTCAGCCATAAAAATGAATGAAGTACTGATACATACTGTAACACGGATGAACCTTAAAAACATTATGCTGTGTGAAAGAAGCTAGGCACCAAAGTTCACGTATTGTATGATTCCACTTATGTGGACTTCATAGGCAAAGCCATAGGGGCAGAAAGCAGACTGGAAGTTGCCAGGGGCTGGGTGGGGGGCCAATGGGGAGTATCCATTTAACAAGATAGATTTCCTACAAGAAATGTAAATTTGAGGGAAGTTAGATAGAGGTGATGGTTACATAACATTTTGTGTATACTAAATGCCACTGAATTGTCTACTTTTAAATGGTTAATTTTATGTTATGTGAATTTCACTGCAATAAAAACATTTAATTTAATTAAAATTAGAAAGATTGCCTACCTGAGTCCAAAGCCTGGGCTTCCTTCACTGAACTTCAGGGCTTTCATTAAGGGAAGTCCACAGAATGACTTCTATAATGGTTGGAACTCCAATATTGTCAAACAGAGGGACATGAACAAGTCACCATCCCTGGCTCCTCAGTACTTCACCTGCCAATTAAAGATGATAGTGCCTGACCTGCCAGGACTTGTGGAGACTCAATTAAAAGGTGGGAAAAGATAAAATCAACCAGACAATGAGAGGCAATGACAATGATCAATGAAATATACAACTTATTTCCACACCATTTCTAGAGTTTATCTTATAACTCAAAGATGCTCTTTTTTAAAACAAAACAAACAAGAACCCAAAGAATCCCAATATGACATACAGGCACAAAAAGCCAGTAAAGATGTTTGAGATGAAACTTCACATATGATTAGGAAGTCCTAGCAAATGTAGTAAGGAAAGAAAAAAAAAAGACATGCAGGTTGGAAAGGAAGTAATAAAACTCCCTATTGACAGGCAAAATGGTCATGTATGACCATCTACGTGGAAAATTCCATGAAATCTACTCCTCCACAAAAGCCCCTAGAACTAACCAATGAATTCATCAAGATTGCAGGACACAAGATTAATATTTGAAAATCTATGGTAATTACCCTGGCTGGTGTAGCTCAGTTGATTGAGCGCGGACTGGGAACCAAAGTGTCCCAGGTTCGATTCCCAGCCAGGGTACATGCCTGGGTTGCAGGCCATAACCCCCAGCAACCGCACATTGATGTTTCTCTCTCTCTGTCTATCTCCCTCCCTTCCCCTCTAAAAATAAACAAATAAAATCTTTAAAAAAAAAAAAGAAAATCTATGGTAATTATATATACTAGCAATAAACCATTATAAATTTTAAATTTTTTAATTATTTTATTTATTTATTTTTAGAGACGGGGGAAGAGAGGAAGAAAGACAGAGAAACATCAATGTGTGGTTGCCTCTTCTGCACCTCCTACTGGGGACATGGCCCACAACCCAGGCATGTGCCCTGACTGGGAATCGAACCAGTGACCCTTTGCTTCGCAGTCTGGTGCTTAGTCCACTGAGTCACACCAGCCAAGACATAAATTTTAAATTTTTAAGTTCCATTTATAACAGCATTTAAAATGATATAGTTAGATATAAATATAAGAAAATATGTGCAGAATCTATATGATGAAAATAACAAAGCCCTGATAAGAGAAATCAAAGAAGATCTAAATAAGTGAACAGGAGTATTATGCTCATGGCTTGGAAGACTGAAAACTATTAAGATGTCAACTCTTCCCAAATCAATCTATAAGTACAACACAACTTCAATCAAACCCAGCAGATTTTTTTGATAGAAACCAACAAGCTGATTCTCAAATTTATTTGGAAAGGCAAAGGAACTACAATATGCAAAAACAATTTGAAAAAGAAAAAGTTGGAGGATGCACTACTTGATTTTAAAACTCACTGTAAAGCACCCTGGCCATTGTGGCTCAGTTGGTTGGAATATTGTCCCTTAACCAAAAGGTTGTAGGTTCAGTCCCCAGTTCTGGTGTGTACAATCCCTGGTCCGAGCACATATGAGAGGCAACCAATTGATGTTTCTCTCTTGCATCGATGTTTGTCTCTCTCCCTTCCTCCCTCTCTAACAGCAATGAAAAAAATGTCCTCAGGTGAGGATAAAAAGTAAATAAAATAAAAATAAAATTCACTGTAAAGCTACAGTAATCAAGACAGTGTGATATTGGTAAAAGGATATAAACATAGATCAATGGAACAGAATGTTCCCTAATATATGGAAACCCACATAAGGCCAGTAGATTTTGTCAAAATTACCTCTATCAACAAATGGTACTAGAACAGCTGCATATACAAGTGCAAAAAAAGAGAACTTGGACCTACACTTCACATGTTATACAAAAATTAACTCAAAATGGCTCATACTGCAAAGCTACACTTTCTAGAAAAAAGCCTAAAAGAACATTTTTGTGACTTTGGGTTCACTAAAGAGAAATTAGGTATGATACCAAAAGCATAATCCATAAAAAAATAATTGTTAAATTGGACTTCATAAAAAATTTGAAATTTTTGCTCTGCAAAAGCCACTGACTGTTGCTGCCCTGACCAGTGTAGCTCAGTTGGTTGGGCATCATCCTGCAAAGCCAAAAGTCGCCGGTTTGATTCACAGTCAGGGCACATGCCCGGGTTGCAGTCTCGGTCACCAGTCGAGGTGCGTGCAAGAGGCAATCGATTGATGTTCCTCTCACACATCAGTGTTTCTCTCCCTCTCTTTCTTTCTCCCTTCCCCTCTCTCTAAAAATAAATAAATACATGAATACATAAATTTACTTTAAAAAGATACTGTTAAAAGAATGAAAAAAAACTGAAAGAAAATACTTGCAAATCAAATATCCAACAAGTTACTTGTATTCAGAATATATAAAGACATTTTACAACTTAATAAACAGAAGGCAACCAAAGTTTTAAATGGGCAAGAGACCTGGACAGAGACTTTACCAAAAAATAGGCAGATAAAAAATAAGTGCATGAAAAGACGAGCAGCAGCATTAGTCATCAGGGAACGCAAATGTAAAATAAAGCACACTGAGACACCACTACACACCGATGAGAGTGGTTAAAATTTAAAAATAAAAAAAAAACACCAAATGCTGGTAAGAATGTGAAGCAACTCTAACTCTCAAACATTGCTGGTAGAAATGCAAAAAGGTACAACCACTTCGGGAAACAGTTCGATATTTTTCTCATAAAGTTAAACACAATACTCATGATATGGCCCATACAAGCCAGCAAGTCCACTCCCAGTATTTCCCCTCGTAAATGAAAATCTATGTTTATACAAAAATCTGTACATAATGAACTTTATTTGTAATCCTCAAAAATGGGAAACCAAATGTCCCTCAAGTGCAGAGTGGATAAACTGTGGTAAATCCACAGAATGGAATACTGCTCAACTTAGCTATGGATGTACATAACATGGGTGAATCAAATGCATTATGGCAAATAAAAGAAGCCAGACTCAAAAGTCTACACACTGTATAACTCTATTGATACAATATTCTGGAAAAGGCAAAATTAGACAGAACAGATCCGTGGTTGCCAGAAGTTAAGGACTGGAAAAGAGCTGACCTCAAAGGAATTGAGGGAAGAGTGGGGAGCTAGGGGGCATGACCAAATTGTTCTGTATCTTGATTCAATGCATTTTTCAAAACTCAGAGATCTGCACACTGTAGATTTTACTGTATGTAAATTTAACAAACAATATTTTGAGTCAAGTTGATTATTTTTGACATCAGAGTCTCTTCTGAATGAAGCTTCAGGTTAATCACTCTAGAAATGGGAACTGTTACATGGCTTGGGAAACCAAGTTCTATCAAACTCACTTCCTCTGCTTCTCCTTCCTTTCTCCCCTCTCCATCCTATGTATTCCCTTACATGAATGGTGATACCACCAAACTGGGACCCTAGGGGTTATCCTAGGCCTTGTTCTCTCTCTTCACCCACATTCAGACTCGAGGCTTGAGCTTCCTACCTATGTATCCTTCTGGAAGTGCTCCTTCTCTCTCCCACCTCCCCAGCTGTGGCCCTCATCAGGCCTCACCATTTCTTGCCTGAATCACCTGACCAGCTTCTCATCCGGGTCTCCCTTCCTCTAGCCTGGCTCCTCCAATCGACCCTCCTCTTTACAGCTAGATCCAGCCATGCTGCTCTCCAAGCTTATAGCCTTCTGAGTGTCCCTGGCATTTTGGGGGCAGCTATTGTTTTATTTGCCACTGTAGCCCTGTTACCAAGCACAGTACCTAGTGTCAGTGCACACTCAGTGAAAAGATGGTTGAATAAATGTATAAATTAATAGAGTGTATAAAGGAGCTGTAATTGGGTTTGCAGGCCCTCCAGAAACTCATTCAGAGAGGTCAGAATGGCGGGAGGAAGCAGCAAGGTGTGTGGTCCAGAGCAGCCTTCATCCTGATTCAACATTGTTGACTGAGCATCTACCACGTCCCAAGCACTGTCCTAGGTGCCAGAGATTCACAGTTCTTCCATCCGAGGGTAGACACTTAGTATTCATACAAGCGAATGCATCCTTACAAACAGAAGGCCCTGAAGGAGAAATATTCCATGCTATGAAAGGAAGTGAAGCAGGAGGAGGGTCAGAGGCTTAATGGAGGATGTGATGATTAAGACCTCAGAGGATAAGAAGTGACCAGTTGTAGAGTTGAGGAAGAGCATTCCTGCAGGTGGAACAGCACATGCCAAAGTCCTGGAACCAGAGGAACGAAGACCCCTTCCCAGCAGCAAAAGGAGGATGGGGGACTGGAGCCACAGAGCAAGGGGAGAGGAGGCACCCAATGACACCAGGAAGCTAAAGGGCTGGATCCAAAATCCACGAAGGATTGTAGGTGGAAACTGACATGATCAGATCAGTTCTGCAAATACTCTCACTGTTGTATGGGAGAAAAAACAGACAGAGGAAGGGGCAAGTGTGGGTGCTAGGAGCACAGCCAGGAGAAGTCCCAAAGAGAGGTGCTGAGGAGCTGAGCCTGGGAGCCGGGGGTTGGTGGAAATGGGGAGAAACAGCTGCAATACAGCTTTATTTCCGAAGTGAACTTGACAAGCTTGGGTGATGGGAATGACAGGGAATAAAGAGGGAAAAAGTCTGGGTGTCTGGAAGACTAGTAGTTTTCAAGCTTGGAACGCCCCCTGGGTAGCCCAAGGCATTCTTCATCCTTAATGGTGGCTTCCAGAAGCAAAAAAAAAAAAAAAAAAGAAAGCCACAATTGCCAGGCCACTAAGTTATACCCCTTCTTCAGTCTCATTACTATGCAACTGCTTTTCCATAAAAACATTAATTAGTTTTTCAGCAAGCACATCACTGTATTTGCACAAAAACAGAATCAGACAATATAAAATGCACATCATATGCTGCCAATGAGGACAGTAAGATTTGACAACTTGAAAAGATATAAGGGAGCGTATCAGTTATCCATATAGAAGGGGCCTGTTATTTATGGAAGCACAGAGAACCATGTCCTGTGGCAGTTCCTTTGCTATACATTATTGCAGATGGCACAACAGACACATTCAATACAGACAACCACCCTATGACGAGGGTAGTGTTGTCTTTTCTGAGAAGACAGATGAGAAAACGACACCCGGATCTGTGAAGTGACTTGCCCAAGGTCTCAGCTAACAAGTGGCGGACTCAGGGTTCAGTCACAGGTCTACCATGCCCTAAATATCTGGATCTTTCCTTTGGGCCACCATACCTCATTTACAACTGACCGGGAGCATTCTGACACCTGACTCTCCTTTTCTTTCATCCAGAACACCTTTGTGCCTGACCACTCCCACCCGGACCCAGGCATGTCTCCAAGGCTCACCTCATTGGCCTCTCTTCCACGTAGCCAGCTTCCCCTCTCAACCAATCACCAAACACGTAAGGCCCCTCTCCAGGCACTTATTCTCTGCCTGATTACATAACCTATTTGTGTATTACTGCACTCCCAATAATAAACCGCAGACCCCGTGAAGGCACAGACTTTAATGTGTGTGGGAGAGAAGCGGTAGTGTGTGTATTTGAACATATGTCCTAACTTTTTCAAACAGGTCAGAAGTTGAGAAATGAGGCTACAACAAATGTAATATGGAGTAAGAAATGGATAATTGTCCTGACCGATGTGGCTTGTGTGGCTCCGTTGGTTAGGTGTCAGTCTGCAAAGCAAAAGGCCGCCAGTTTGACTCCCGGCTGGGGGTGTGCCTAGTTTGTGGGTTCAGCCCCTGGGTGGGGTGAGAGCAAGAGGCAACCAACTGACGCTTCTCCCTCACATCAATATTTCTCTCCCTTTTTCTCTCCCACTGCCTTCCCCTCTATCTAAAAATAATAAAACCTTTTAAAAATAGGATAGTTGTTTATTCAAATTTTTATTTAAAATTTTTATTATAAGATAATCAAGTTTACCCAGTACATGCTAGTATTATATGTCATGTTTCTTTTCAGGCATATGTTAAAATAATCTGTATCTATATGTATATGCAGAAAGCATTCTGAAAAATAGGATGATATCGTATCCATGAAGTAGTTTGAAATGAATCTTTCAATTACAAAAATCAGTTTTAAGACATTTAACTGACATCTTCTTGCATAAACTTTTCAAGACTTTTTACCTTTTATGAAAACTATACTTACCTTATTATATGACAAATGTGAAGACTCGTGCAATGTCACAGTTAGAAGGGAACTTAAAAATCATTCAGTCCAATTCTTTTATTTTGCAGTTAGACAGAGGTTTAGTGATGTGATTTTAGTAACGTCATACAGCTAGATAGCGCCACAGACAAGACTAGAACTCACTTCTTCCAAAAATCAAACTCTGGGGTAAACACTACACTGGCAGCCTATCTTAATATTCATTCAAAAGCCCAGTAACAGTACCCTGACTTTATTTAGGGGTCACACACAACCTCTAAAACACATACCCTAGACTCCCTTGCACACAGATGTAGCCATACTTCAGCCAAGGAGATACAAGGATAAGTGTTTGCACTTTTAGGAAGTCCCTTAAAAAGGGAGCGGGTCTACCATTCTCCCTCCTCTTCTTCCTTCTTGGTGCCTGAAATGCAGATATGATGACCCTAGTTCTGGCAGGCATGTGGGACCATGAGGATGAGGACCACACCTTGGGGGCAGGTTCGTCGAGAGCTTCTCTGAATGAGCCTGGATCCCTGATAACCTTCCTGAGGACTGCTGGCAGAACGGTTGTGGAGTATGAAAGAAAACAAGTCATTAGTATTGACTCCAAGGCTTCTGGCCTGAGCAGCCGGTAGCATGAAAAGCCATTTACTGAGATGGGAGAGGAAGGGGCCTACGGGAGTAAGTAAGACAGGTTAGTTAGGTTTGACTGCATACAACTGAAAAGCTCAAAATAATAGCAGCTTGAGTTAACATAGAAATTTACTTTTCACATAAAAGAAGACCCAGAAAGAGGTCGTCTCACCCACTCTTTCTTCGTAATAGACCCAGACCCGCCTGTCTCTCACCGCTTGCACTGCCCACGCTGATCCCGGGCACTGTCCTCTCTCACCTGGCCAACAGCAGTGGCCTCCTGACTAGTCTCCCCCCCACGCCTTCATGCCTACCCACCACCTCCTCTCCCCAGTCTGTTTTCCAGCCGGACTTAATTTCTTAAAACACAAGTGGGCCCAGATGATGTACTATAGAATTATATGCCTTAAACCTACGTAATTTTATTAACCAATGTAACTCCAATAAATTCAATTAAAAATAAAAACATAAGCGGGCCCATGTTCCTCCTTTGCTCAGAACTTTCCAATGGCTGCCTCTGACTCAGAGTAAGACCAAAGTCCTTATTGTGGACTACCAGGCCTGATGCCATCTGGTCCCCTCCTATGGCTCTGACCCCTCCTCCCACTCTCCCCCTCGCCCACTGTGCCCAGACGCCCTGTCCTCATTGCTAGCCCTTGAACTTGTCAAGCACACTCTGGGCTCGGGGTCCTTCTGCTTTTGGGAACTCTGACCCCGGACAGCGACCTACACTCTTTCTTATCTCACTCAGGCCTCGGACCAAAAATTGCTTCATCAGGAAGGCCTTCTCTGTCTCCAAGACAGGGTCCCATCCTCCTGTCTACTTGCTCTTCAGAGCGCTCACCACCACGGCACGTTTGTTTATGTTCATTGTCTATCTCCCCCACGAGCTTTGTTACTCTGAGCTACTCTGCTGTCCCCGTGGAAGCTTGTTAAACATTTGCTGACAGCAACAACAACAAAGCCAACTCCATCTTATTAGTTAACTGAGAAGCTCTAAAGGGGTAATAGGGTTTTCTGTTCTAATAATAATAAGCACAGTTCATAGCAACCACAAAACATTAAAAAACTAGACATAAGGTTAGTAGACAGCAGTGCATCAGGCCGCTTTGTCAGACGTCTCCAGAACCACGCGTCCGCCGAGAGCAGCCCCAAAGACACGCAGCCTTTTCTCGCTGTTCTCGCATGACCTCTTCAGTGAGAACAGGGGGTCACACTGACCACGCATTATCTGGTGATGAACACAGCTGTCTTCTCATAACTCTCCAGCCTTTATGGAAAATCCTGGTTAAAACATGAATAAATAAAAGCCCACTAAAACAGATTTATCTTTTCATTCACAAACAAGCTATTTCTTTCAAAGTTAGGAGGTTTTTCTGTTGAACTTGCAAAATGAAAAAAGAAATGTTTGTAGTAAACTTTACTCCTGAAAGTAGGTTTTCAGCTTGAGACATTTTTAGAGACAATATATGACTAATATTTGTTTTCATGTGGAGAAGGAGCAAAGTCTGATGGAACATCACAGCCCCCACCTCCAAAGAAGACTAAGAAGTCTAGCTTCTTCAAAAAAATAACAGGCTGGAATTTGCAAAGGGAACAAAGCAAGCTGTTTCTAAGGATTTGTTTCAAAAATACAAACTCCTCTCATACATTCCTGGTGACTGTTGCTTCAAGCTGCTAAACTATTACTTCTTTGTGGGGGTGGCGGGGGAAGCAGAGCTCCCAAGGAAACGAAGAGCCTGGCTTTGAAGCTGGATCTCCCTGCATCTGAATCCCATCTCCACTAGCTACGTCCTTGGGCAGATCATCTCACTTCTCCTGCCTCTGTCCCTCTTCTGGAAAACGTAGGTAATCTTCACAACACCCCTGGAAGAGAAGCGGCTGTTAAAAATAAGTGTGTGCAGAGTGCAGAGCACAGAGTCCAGCACCCACTAGGTGCTCAATAAATAGTACTGTTACCACTCCCATGAGCAGTGATCTACAGAAGCCCACTGAAGCCATCAGCACTGGCGAATGCACCATATAAAAACAACTGATTTTTAAAGAACACCAGAAGATACCAAAAGTACAAATAAAAAAACAAAGTCTCCCACCAGTACTATGAATAAAACCTCCCCCAAACAAAAGAGGTGTGGTCGGGAGACAATTTTTCCTCTAACAACTTTGAAATAGTGACCTCTGCTGGCCCATGGAAAACATGAGTTTTTCAACCAACGTTGTCATGAACGAGCAAGGGCTGAGTTGAGTCAGCCAGGCTCGGTCCCTGTCCCTGGAACAAAAACCAGGTGTTGCATTACAAGGGACAGAACTCGTCACAAGGGTTACCACGATGTAATTGGGATGTTAACAAAATTAAAGCCTGGCCTTTCCATTTGCTCATCCGCCCAGAAGATTCTTTTTTTTTTGCAAACCCTGTAGTCTCCTATTTTTAAAATGTCATAATTGCATGCAAATGTTACAGCTGAAAAACAACACAAGGGGCATTAAAAATCAATCTTCCATGTAAGCCTCAGATTTTCCAGCATGAAGATCCAAAAGCAGAAGTGGTGACAAATGTGTAGAAAATAGAGTGAAAAAGTCAGAATGCATCATTAAGAATATTAAAACAAAAGGAGGGGGAAAAATCTTTGGGAACACATGTCTAATTCAGCTGGGGTAAACAGCCAACTACAAAGAAGGCTTTTAAAAACCTTGCAAACCTCTTACAGATATGACCCAGAAATCCAATTAGGAAGCAGTCATGACCCTTTCCTTCGGGCAGAAATATGCTTCATGGAAGAGGCTGCTCAAGAGTCTACTGGCTGGGATGGTTGAACATGAAACACATTCCCACCTCTTAAAAGTGTGAAACAACAGAGGTCGCAAACTGGCAGCCACAGAACCATGTAATTTGGCTTGGCACTCACGGTATTATTTTTTTTAATTAATTAGTTTCCAACACTTTAAAAATGGAGATTTCACATCAAAATCTGAATTCTTGCCTTCTGATAAACAAATGGGGAAATCTAGACATACCAGGCAAGCACCGTCCCCGTGGCAACTACCAACCAGGGCCGGGCACCGGCACAGTCATCCCTTCAGAGGGACGCGGGCCCTCTCCAGTTTGCCATGGCCGGCCCCACTCCTGCCACCTGCCTGGCTTTTGTAAACACTTGAGTTTGAGACCCTGGGTTTCTAACAACCCAAAGGCACTAAACTGACTTCAGTTTAAACAACCATCAACCGTGTGCAAGGTACTTTAGTAGGCACTGGGGATAAAAAGAATTAAACACGACCTCTGAGCCCAAAGAACTCACAGATCACTGTTCCCAGCGAGGGCACACAAACTGGTTATTATAATATGCTAAGACGTGCATTGAAAAGGTACAGAAGTGGTAAAAACTAAAGTAATTCAATTCACTTTTTACTTTTGTGTGATAGATAATATTTGGCTCACTGATGTTCAGATTTTTTTTTCTAACACATGCATTTAAGGGTACAAATTTACCTCTAAGCTTGGCATTAGCTATAGCTCACAGGTTTCCACATGTATATTTTTATTATCACTCCTTTAAAAACATTTTTCTAACTCCCACCTATGTGATTGCTTCTTTTACCTGTGGGGCAATTTTAAATGTATTTCTTAATTTCCAAACACAGAATGTTCTATCATTTTAACCCATCTTTAATTGCCTTACAAACATACTCTAAATCAGGGGTGTCCAAACCATGGCCCACAGGCTGCATGCAGCCCAGGATGGCAAGAACGTGGCCTAACACAGAATCATAGATTTACTTAAAATTTTTTATTTTGTTCATCAGTTCTTATTAGAGTTTGTTTATTTAATGTGTGGCCCAAAACAACTCTTCTTCCAGTGTGGCCCAGAGACACCAAAAGGTTGGACACCCCTGCTAAATGATTTTAATCCTCTGAAATTTGTCGAGACTTGCTTTATGGACCAACATATGACCAGACTGGTAAGTGCAATGAGAGGTTGAAGAGATGTTCTTTAATTGTTAGGGGCAGTGATCCACGTGTGCACCTAGGCCAAGTTTGCTGATCCTGTCATTCAAGTGATCTACTTTATATCCTTACTGAGTTCTAAAATCTCCTTGTTCTATCACTTTACTAAGTACAAAATATCGTGTTATAATTATGGATTTGTCTATTTCCCCTGATAAGTGATTCTGTCCATTTTTGCTTCATGCATTTTATTAAGGTATAACATTCACAAAGTACATAAATCTTAATTACATATACAGTTCAATGCATTTTTATGTGTATACCCACACAAGGTACAGAACAATCAAGGCACAGAACACTTCCAGCACCTCAGGCTTCCTCCTGTCCCTCTAAGTCAGCATGCCGCCCCTCTTTCCATTACCACCATCCTGACTGAGGGGGATACCTGCTCCTGAAATGCACGTAAACACTGTCATACTCCTTTGTGTCTGGCTTCTTTTGCTTAATGTTACATCTATGGGCTTGCTTCATCTTGTTACAGAGAGCAGTTCTTTCTTTTGATTGCTATTTCAAATTGCACAGTACAATTTATTTACTCATTCTATTGATGGACATTTGAATTATCTCCTATTTGGAAGCTATTGTGAACAATCTTGCTATAGGCATCCTCGTAAACATTACTTTTGGTGTGCATATGCACTCACTTCTCTGGGGCGTATACCAGTTAGTGGAACCTGACAGACCCTAAGATAGGCATGTTTAGCTTCAGTAGGTACTGTCCGTTTGTTCACTCCTCCCAGCAGCTGAGTTTCAGTTGTTCCACATTCTCAACCTGTCATGTCAGCCTTTTCTTGTAGCCCTTCTGATGGGTGTGTAGTGGTATCTCAGGATCAATTTGTATTTCCCTAACAATTAATGATACCGAATACCTACCCTCCTTTTTGAAGTGTCTGTTCATCCTTTGCCCACATTATCACAATGTACTTTCAGGTTATATTATTAGGTGCCCTAACATTTAGAACTATTTTTCCTATGAACTGCATCTTTTATTGTTTTGAAGTGTGCCCTCTTTATTTCTAGAAAGGCTTTTTTTGCCTTAAATTACACCTTATCAAAAATTTATACTACTATACCAGCTTTCTTTTAGTGCAGGGGTGTCAAACTCGTTTTCACCAGGGGGCCACATCAGCCTCGAGGTTGCTTTCAAAGGGCCGAATGTAACTTTAGGACTGAATAAATGTAACTACTCCTTAACATTAAGCAAGAGCTCGGCACTGCTGCCGGGTAGAAACAAGGTACCAGATAAAACAAGGTGGAGGGCTGGAGTTGGCCCACGGGCCTTGTGTGTGCCACCTTTTAATGTTTTACTTTTCCTATCCTTTTATATTTTCAATTTGTCCTTATGTTTTACATGTGACTCTTAACAGCAAACAGTTGGCTTTCTTTTATTTGATGAACTTTGCTTTTTTTTTTCAGACCATTTAGTTCATTTAATGTCATTACTATTTGAGGTTAAATCTACATCTTACTATGTGCATTTTCTTTGTCCTGCTACAGATTCTTTTCCCTCCTGCTTACTTTCATTTTTTGTTATTCCATTCTTTCCCTCTCAGCTTGAAACGTTTACTATTCTTTTAGTGGTTGTCCTTACATTACAATGCACATCTTCAGTATACCAGTCTATTGTTGGCACAATGCAAAAACCATAGGCTATTTTAATTCGCAAATACACTTACTTGTAAGTCATTGTATTGTGTACTTTAATTCTCTGTATAGTTAAAACCCCATCAGACATTGATTCTAAGTCAATACTCATATTTACCTTGTAATTAATTTCTTCCTGCTTCTCTGTTCATCTTCTCTCTGGGGGGAAAAAAAACCAAACCTGCCTTTATAACTTAAGTTCCTTTAGTTCCTCTGTTGATGGAATCTCTCGGCTTTTGTTTGTCTGAAAATGTTACTTCCCTACCATTTCTGTAGATTAATACTGGGTATGGAATTCTAGGTCGGTACATTTCTTTCAGGCTTTTGAAATTTCCATTCCATTGTCTTCAATTGTTTTTGCTGAGAACTTAGCTGTCTAGTTGTTGCTCATTTAAAAGTGGTCTTTCTTCTCTTGCTATTTTTGTCTTTAGTTTTTAGCACTTTTACTATAATGTATGTCAGCATACATTTTTGTTTAGGGTATACAGAGCTTTTCCAATCTGTGACTTGATGTCTCATCAATTTTATAGTTATTTGGTATTAAATCTTCAAAACTGCTTCTGCAGTTTAGATCCATTAGATCTCTATTTCCTTCCAGGAGTCCAACTAATTACACTTATAAACTTTCTATTATATCATCTTGTCTCATGCTTTCTACTATAATTTAATATTTTTTATTTTCTATGCTTTATTCTGGATTTCTTCTGACCTACCTTTTTATTCTGGATTTCTTCCGACCTACCTTTCAAGTCACTTTTTTCTACCTATGTCTCATCTGCAATAAGCCTATCCAATTATTTCTTAATTTTACTCTGTTTTTGTCCTATAATTTCTCTGATGCTTTTTCAAATCATGTAAGAGATCTTTCCAGAAAGTATCCAGCCATGCCATATGAAAAATAGAGACATTTATTGAAGAAGATACAAGATACAAAAAACACTGTACACAGGACAATGACACCTCAGGCCCCTTCAAATAGGCGCCGTGGGACCACACACAGCTTTCCCATTCACCATCAGCTGCCCCATTGTATTTTCCTGAATCTCATCAATGGTCTGAAATCTCTCCCCTTTCAAAGGTGATTTTAGTTTTGGGCAAAGCCAGAAGTTTCAGGGTGCCAAATATGGGCTCTAGAGGGGCTGAATCACCTGGGTGATTTGATGTTCCACCAAAAAACTCTGCATGAGACGTAATGCATAAGTGGGTGTGTTGTCATGATGAAGCTGCCAATCACCAGTTGCCCATAGCTGCCTTCTGAATCATCCAAATAGTTTCCACGGAGGAATGTTCAAGCTTAATGCAAAATCTGATGCAGAATTGTTGCTCTACTCGCTCATTTTGAATGTGACCATGGCCACACAGTACACATACTCACTCAATGGCATTATGAAGTCTCCATTGTTCATGCATGCTCAGTCCAGTCCACTCTCCTTGGCTGTCGGATTACATCACTGTTACACAAACCATTCTCATTCTATTAACAACGGTTGGACTTTTTCCAAACAGACCTTATATATAGTTTACATATATATTGTTAATATATGTAGTTTATACATGTGTGTAGTTTCTACTATATATGTATAGTTTCTAATACACTAGTTTCTAGTTCTCTAACAAAGTAGAATTTTCAACCTTACTGAAGATAATAATCATAATTATTTTTTAAATATTTGATGTCTTAAAATCTGGAATCCCTGTGTCTATTCTATTGTCTGTTGCTTTAGTTTTTCTCATTCGTGTTGTCTTGCCTCTTCCTGTGCCTGATTATCTTTAATTGTGTGCAGACACTGTATTTGAAAACTTGTTTGTAGAAATAATTGAGGCCCAGGGTATTGTTTTCCTCCAGAGAGGCTATATGATATCTTCTCCCAGGACCTAGAAACACTGGCAAAGAGAGACTACTGCAATTCAATTTAATGAGGATTCTAACTCAACTACACACAGGTCATGCAATCTCCTTCCTCTTTAACCTTCCTTCTAGGGTGCAGCCCTCGGGGGTTCCAAATCAAAGCAAGGGGACTTAGCAGTCCCTCTTTGGAGGCCCTGAACCCTAAATTTTGTCCATTTTGGAAGGCTCTGAGAACTGTCCCTACACTCCACTTTCTCCTGATGAACAGAGGTTGTCTCTTAGAAGCCATGTTGGCACTGTGTGACCTTGTTCCTAAAGCCTAGTTAGACCCTTGGACAGCTGATCCATTTGGACTAATTTCTTTCAATCAAGAATTTGGTTGGCACTCAGAAACAGCTGGTCGGTCTCTATTGTCTACAAATCAGGAGCTAGAGAGTGGATGGAAAGAGAGGTCAAAAGCCAGTAGACAGGGAAAGAGAACTAAAGCACTGATGCACAAAGAAGCAGAGAGGAACCATTTAGATATCCTAAGAGATTTACAGATTCTTCATGGGGTGTGGAAGCACATCTATCTTTAAGTCCACCATGACTTCCCTGTGCCCTTAGGGTCAGGTCAACTCCCCTTTTTATGCTCAGACTAAGTTGAAGTGGGGATTGTGTCCTTGCCACCAAGAGTCACTGTATAGTTAGAGAGGGACTATTCACTCAAGCTGCAAAACACTGTTTTTAATGCATTGAGCCCTGGCTGGTGTGGCTCAGTGGATTGAGTGCCAGTCTGCAAACCAAAAAGTCACTGGTTCAACTCCCAGTCAGTGAACATGCCTGGGCTGAGGGCCAGGTTCCCAGTAGGGGGGAGCATGAGAGGCCACGGATGGATATTTCTCTCTCACATTAATGTTTCTCTCTTTCTCCCTCCTTTCCCCTCTCTAAAAATAAATAAATAAATAAAATCTTTAAAAAAACAAATTGAAAGATTAAAAGGATAAACCAATCAATAGTCAATGCATCTTCAAAAGACTATCAAAGCAAAGGCCTGTGATTGAGAGGTTACCTTCCAATGTTTCTCTGCCAGAGGCATCATCCCACACATCATCCAGAGCTACGTTGCAGGGCACACTCAACAGTGTCTGGTAAGATATTGTATGTTCAAGGAGAACACTAACATTTGAGGGCAAGGAAGAGCCCCACAGCTCCTGCAAAGTAATGCAAGTGACAAAGCAAGCTAGCACAAGGGCATTTAAGTAGATGCATTTAGTGCAGCTAAGAACAGAACAGATGTCCCGTCATCAATGAAATAGCAAGACACATCAATTTTGTAAATAAGTAGTAAAAAGGTCTGTGCAAAGAAGGGTTGCCTTCACTCACTTCACCCACACAAGGTGGTGAGCTTTGAGGCCAACGGCTGTGACTTGATACCAGCAGAGCCTATCACAGGGCCTGGTACAAGGCAGGCAGGGAGTGATTGCTGAATGAGTGAATATAAGAATTAACAGCTACAAAAGCAAGTCTACAACACCTTGTCTTAAACTCCTGAGGCCAGACCCATGGGGTCTGAACAGCACCTCATAATCAAACATACTACAGGCAATGTCAGCAGAGTCATACTACATGAAATAAATTAAATCAACGAACAGTCTCACATAAGTTAAGGTCAGGTTTAGCTACCAAATAAATGTTGATATACTGAGAAAATGTAAATGTAACTGGAATCCTGGAAGGAGGGGGAGCTCATAGTCTGTAAGGGGATGAAAATTTATAATCAGTTAAGTTACAATTCAATGTGATAAGGTCCAAAAAACGAGGAATGGCAGAACATTGAAAAAACAAAATCTCTGGGAGTATGTGGGAAGGCTAAGCTCACTGGGAAGAAAGAGAAGTTTATCAAGACAGGGAACAACAGGAGCACCTAATGGTGTGAAAGAGCAGCTCATGTCCTATCACCTGCTGCAGTTTCAAGATAGCACATAAACACCTGAGTACCATCCTAGCATTTCTACTTAGAGGGTCTAATCATACTCTTCAAGATTCCCAGTAAGCAAATCAGATGGAAAAACTGTACCTTATAGCAAATGATGGCTCATATGCTTCAGACACTCACCAGAGAGTCCACCCCATATAAGAGATTTCACTAGAGCAGTGGTTCCCAAAGGGTGCTCTTCTGACTAGCAGCATCACCTGAACACTTGTCAGAAATACAAGTCCTTGGGCCCCACCCCCGATTTACATGATCAGAAACTCTGGAGGTGCGACCCAGTGTTTTAACAAGCTTTCCAAGTGATTCTGATGCATGCTCAATTTGGTGACTCCTGGTCTATAACAAACCCTTCTCACAGTGTGATTCTGGTCAGCAGCTTGCTAAGAATAGCTAGATTGTCAACCGATAAATTAAAGCCACCTTAAGCTATTTGGTTTTAAAGAAAGATGACTACATTGGGAGAGCAAAAGAGGGATTTGAGGGCCTTAGTACAGTACCTCAACTAGCTTGAGGTGAAGTTCAGACTAATCTAAGTAAAGTTGACAGACATAACTGTTAGCCTGGGGGAATATGATCCGTTTAGAAACACTATTCTGGCAGGAAAAGAAACTTCTATTAAAAGATGGCTTTCAGCACCTGCCTCCTTTGTTTAGTTTTGAAAGGAAGGAGCCAAGACGATGAAAAAAGATTTTTTAAATTCAGGCTCCTTAGAGTTACAATTAAATACTGGTCACCCACCAAATTAGTCTAATTAAGAGCAAAAGCTGATTTTTCAAGAAATTAAACTTCTTTTCAGGTTTTATAAGCAGTGACAGTACAGAAGGAATTGAAATGGCCAAGGAAACACGCCAGAAATAAGTAATTGACCTTGTATATATACATTTCAATTAACAGTCCTATTTTTTTAAATGTTGATTTATTTTTCTACTCAATTCAGTGTCAATGATATACAAAAAGATATAAGCTGATTACCACATTTACAGGAAGACATACAAAACAATTACCAAAGAACAAACCCAGCAAAGTAACGAATTGTAGCTTATCCAGGTCCACTGAACTGTACCATGTTTATCACAGAACAGTTTCAAGGTCTCCGGGAAAGAAGTTATATGGATTTATACCTTCTGTAAGGGTCAAGCAAACATTATAAGAGCTGACAAAATCATGTTTTATACTGACAGAGAAAAGCTCTTAAAAAACACCAATTTTCAGGCCAATGTTATTGCACCAGTGGGGCTCAAGGCACGATACGACTTCATCAAAGGAAATGCTGCTCTCCTCCTGGCTCCCTAAGGTCCTCCTCCTCGCACACAGCAGAAGGAGCTCTTTTTAATAGCAGGTGACTGAGCCACACCCCGCCCCAACAGATGGTGTGGAGATTATCAACACACAATGGGGAAAAGGAACTGACTTCCTTCCCAGCTAAATACAATCCAGATTTGGGGAGACAGTTTCCAAATCCTACCAAGCAGACTTTATGTGACAGATATTTTGTACAAAGTACATTTTCTGGAGAGAGAACAGGAATGAACATCTCAAGAAGGTTCACATTGCTCATCAAACATACCTTTGCCCAAAGTCTCAGCCAGACATTTCATCTAAGAGTTTAAAGAAATCATCATCCCATCATCAGTCTCAGGAAGAAAATGGGTTCAATACCATAATTCTTTAGGGCAACAGAAGGTTAAGAGTCCTTTTCTCCCAAAATGTGTCAGCCAGGGGGAACACAGAGAATAGAATACAGAAAGCTCAATGGCTTTAAAACATAAAACTCAGCAGCTCTCAGTCAACCTAGTCACAATTTTCTGGCCATCTGTAAGTAACTACCACATTCAAAATTCAACTTTCACATTTAAAAAAAAAAAGATCAACTCCACTTTAGGGAGGAAAAAGCAATGGCAGAAGCCCAAATCCTCCAAACCCTTGACAACTGGGGAGCTCTCATACAGACACTATACAGGTTAGCAGGGTTCATTTATTATCCGACATGTGCTGGCTGAAGGGGCAACAAACAGAGGGAATAAAGATAAAATACATCAAGTAGTCAGACAAATTGTAGACATATATACCACATTAAAGACTCATTTACAACACTGTGCTAAAAAAAAATTGGGGGACACCAGGGGGAAAGATAATAGGAAAAAAATTACAATGAAACATTTCGGTCCAAAGCTAGTCCAATGAATATCTACTAGTAGAATTTCCGATCTTTCGTTTACAAAGAAGTTGAGCAAATAAATTATAAAATTACCTCGCTCACTCTGGGGACGTACAACAGGCTAGCAAGTAATTCCTCTGATGTTTTAGTCTCACTCACTAGTTGAGGACTAAGTTGTTTCTGGCTACAAAGATTTTCCTAATGTATTTTAATTAGCCAGTTAACACAGCTAAGGCTGCTCCCTCTGTGAGGCCAAAAAAGCTTCACAAAATGAAGATGAAGGGTGGGAAAAAGGGAAAGTTTCCTGGTTTTTCTTGCAAAACATTTTCTCTCACTTGAAACACTGTACAATCAGTTAATGTTTTGTTCCACAAAAAGAAAGTAAAACTAGATGGGAAAAGTCATACACTTATTGTTTACTAGCAAGATACAAAATAAATTCATACATGTCGGCCGATTGTCTTTCAAAAACCAAATGCGAATGTTTAACCTTGTAACTTAAGAACTGATTTTTTCCACATTCCTTTATATAGAGTTAGCATCTGTAAATTGAGACTTTTTTTGGACAATCATGCAAATTTAATTTGTCTCTGGAAACAAAAACATAACCTAACATATTAACAAAATATGTCCTTTAGACAGTATTTTTTCTGTGAACTTTTCTCCAGTGTTACCATTTTTATCCTTTAGTACACAGCAAGGACTCTTAAAAATTTTATGTATTTCGAGTTTACAGAGAGCTAAACTCTCCGAACAATTAGGAAGGAAGACTGGAGCAAATCAACCTATTTTACCTTCTGAACTGGCTCTACCCCTTTCAAAAGCAAATTCTAAAAATTTTCTAATTATTATTATTAAGCTATATAAGCTCAAGACATTTGTACTGCCATAGACGCATCTGTGAAATCGAATATTTTATTATACCACACACACAACGAGGAACTGGTACAGAAAAGGCCGTTTTCAGTTATTCTGTTGAGAATTTCTTTCCATGATTTCTCCCATTAAAGTATAGTTTTCAAAGCAACCACCACGACAAAGGAAGCATCTAATTAGTCCATTTTCTTCTGATCCAAGAATGCTGAACATTTACTGTCCCATCTGCAGTTGTATCAGCAGTGTAATGAACACAGTTTATATTACTTAACTATTCTTTGAACTCCAAGAACTGTTGAAGTCTTTTCTGATGTTCTGCAGATGCTTGCACAGCACTAAATGAAACATAAATTCAAAGCATAAGCTTTATTTTACATTAAGCATATTAAGTGAACCACAGAGCACAGAGTCAATATTTTTCAAAACAATTAAAAATGAAGAGAAGTCCTCACTTATTTAGTACTTCTGAAAAAGCTGGATGAAAACTCTCCTTAATCTAACGAGGAGGAGGGCTTGCATTCAGTAATGGCATGCTTCCACCTTCTAAAAGACCAAAGCAAATTAAGACCGACAAGTAAAGGCATCGATTTTAACCTGCTCTGCTATGGAACCTGCTGTGCGGAGTTCCAGGCCTTACAGATTTTCTGGATTTTATTATTTTATTTAAACCAGATTCTAACATTATCTTTGAGTTGTGGAGTATTTGAATTGCCTTTAATATAAAATCCTTTAAACTAAAATGTTTGGTTAAAACATAATAGACTCCACTAATCGTTTTCAAAGGTAACAGCTTGGTGGTTTAGATTTACTTTTCCCTTTGAAAATAAATTATGTCTTGCATGGAGAAATTGAGTTCTCTCTCAATCCTCAGCCCCACAAAAATACATTACCTTGACAAAGTTAGGGGAAGTATATATTAAAACTAGTATAAAACCTTTTAAACTTCTAGGCAAAAAAAACAAAACAAAACAAAACAAAACAAAAAACAATGAAAGATTCTGGCTTTCTAGTTGTTAAGTAGTAATATATCATTACTGAATGATAAAATTCTAGTAACTGAAAGTCACCAGTTCTGAAAGTGCCCAAGAGTCTGACTGTAACAATTTCGCTGCAAATCATTCTTTAAGTCCTTACACATATAACTCTGCTTCCTTAAACCATGTAACTGCCTCTAACTGAACCATTTCAAGTCCTTTTCTGTGCAGATTCCCACCGAGGTGCTAGTGAGGCTGTCATCTCCAAGTAAATGGCTCTGAATGTCCTCAAACACCAAGTCTGCAGCTTTTTTCATGCATCTTCTCTCTGCTAGCAGGCACCGCATTCTCACAACTGTCAGTACTCTCAACTCGAATACCTGTCTCTTCCCCTCAAATTTTAATATTATGGGCTAGAAAATCAGTAAATCAAATTTACTTAATTTAAACCTGGTTCTCAGAGATAGAGCTCTGGGTAGGGAATAAATTAGATATTATACGGTAATAAGTTATTTTCCAAACAACATATAATGTACAGTGGGGGCTTCATAAATGTATGGTCCCATTTTAACTCTATTAACGACAAATGGAACAAGGTAGGATGAACAACCTACTCGTTGAGATTAGACACTGTAGATAGAACTCTCGGGTCAGAAAGTTCTAAGTCTGAATTCTGTCCCTGCAATTTACTACCTGCAAATTCTTGAGCAAATTACTTAAATAATTAGGAAACTTGCCCACAACCAATGATAGTCAATGATGTAATTGGACATAAATCTAAATGTTTTAACTCTAAATCTAACATCTTTTCACCCTGGCCAGTATGGCTCAGTTGGTTGGAGCATCGTCCTATCAACCAAAAGGTCATGGGTTTGACCCCTAGTCGGCACACATGCCTGAGTTGTGGGTTTGGTCCCTGGTCCAGACGCATACGAGAGGCAACCAAGTGATGTTTCCATCCCTCTCCGTCTCTCCCTCCCTTCTCCTCTCTTTTCTAAAATCACTAAGCATGACCTCAGGTGAGAATTTTTTTTAAATCTAACATTTTTTTCCACTATACCATTCTGTTCTATAGTTGTACAAAAGAGCCTGTATTAATCTCATCAATTTTAATGCACATATAAAATTTGGTTCTTCTCAGAGAAAAGCTAAGGCAGAGGTTCATTCTCATAACTTATTATCAGTCATCTATCTCCCTCCCTTTCTTTTCTAAGAAATCTCAATTTTCCCCTTTTCTCCTGTTTTTGCACTGTCACCTACATGATAGGGATATCGCATATCTCTTTCATTCTCTAAATTCATTGGGTGTTTGCTGAAAGTATTCAGCAGGACAGTACACATCTTGTAGGCAGTCTAGTGCTATGCTGGGAAGGTAGAATTTTAAAAGCAACAAAGACCTCAGTTCAAGTTCATGTTCTAACACCCACTGGACTGTGCTATTAAGCAAGTTCTTAATCTCTTTGGGCCTCCATTTCTATTTCTCTACAATTATGACTATCTCTGTACACCTCACAGGTCCTTTGAGAAGAATACATAAAAAGAAATGTATGTATATTAAGTGCAAAGTTATTGCCTAGGACAGCACTATCCAACAGTACTTTCTACACTGATGAAAACGTTTTGTATCAAAGCTGTCCAATACAGTAGCCACTAGCCGTTGCAGTTATTGAGGACTTGAAATGAGGCCAGTGTGATGAAACACTAGATTTTAAATTTTATTTAACTTTGTTTAATTTAAATAGCCATACATGGCTATAATTTTGGAGAGCGCAGATGTAGGAGGTACTCAATAACAGCTTTTGTTTCTTTTTAAACAATTGAATCATAACCTCTTAAGGAGAGAGGATTATCCACAGCTCTTTGGTATTCCCATTCAGAACCAAAGTGTTCCATAATACTTGCTGCTGCTACCGCCTAGTATTATGGAAGTAAAAGAAAACATACCACTGTTTCTAAAAGCAGGTGTATGAAGAAGTTTTCAAGTACTAACTGACCGCATACAGAAAAAGCAGAGTAATCTCTTGTCTTCTAAAGTCCATTCATAATTATGATAAAACACAGTTTAGTTAATAAACTAGTATCTCTTATCCTGCTTAGCTAAATTATTTCATGAGAAGAAAGCAGTAAACATCAATGAAACTAAATATAAACAGGTTTGGCATTTGTGGTTTTCTCTCTGGCTCTGTGTCTAAAGGTGCTGTGACCTGTCACTGTTTTTCCAGCGTGACTCACAAGCACCGAGGACTCATTTGTGGAAGACTCTGCTCACCCCAAGTCTTAGTTTGCTGACCAAGATGCAATAACAGAATTATTATTTTTCTGCCTTTTTTCTCCCTGAAGGATGTTCTGGTAATTTTAAAAAACGATATATAATTACATTTGCTGCTTTTATAACTTTCTCTCCCCTTCTTTTGGTCCATTTGAAAGAAGGCCCCAAATCGTATACAACAGGCCAACTTTTAAAACATAAAGTCTCAACCCAAGCTGTTAACTCCAGGAGGAATCATGAAGGCCCCAAAAGAACTCTGTTAGTGTGTGAGCCTTTATAATTTTCATACCTATTTCTTAGGAGAACTCCTGAAAATGCACTATCATCAGGGATCAAAATGGGTAAACTTACTTTAGATGTTCACCAAATGTAGTAGTTATTCGATAGATGGCGGTTTTTAGTGATGCTCTAAACGCAAATCTTAATGTTTTATAAGAAGTATCCACAAGGGTTCCTGAAATCCGCGGTGGTTTACTGGAAGCGTGAGGAAGCTTGAAGTACTTGTCAACGGCCTAGATCAAAGAGAGAAAACACATCAGAGCAGACTACGATGGAGGTCAACCTAGTCCAAAGGGTTAAGGAGACTTTATTTCAGATAGAGAGACAGAGAGACAGACACATACTATGAAATATTTATTCTGGACCACAAACCATTTGAAAAACAACACAGTAGAAGTCCAGCCACTTCAGCTGGAAGTCCTTTCCTCTAAAAACAAAATCTATACTTCACAACATCCTCGAAAATACAAAGCTAGGAAGTGAAACACAGATATCCTACTCCACTTATGTTTAACAGTATGAGTCCTTTATTAAAAAGCTTGGTAAAAACAAGGATAAAACTTTATTCTTTACATAAATAACCGTCATTTACTTCACTATCTAATCTTCCTTTTCAATTCTAGATGATTAAGCACCCATGAGCAAGAACAGATTGGGAGAGATAAAATTCAAAAGTGAAACTGATTTTATTTATAGTTGACAGTTCACAGATTTAACTATATCTTTAAAGGCCTAAGGTAAATAATATCATTTTTATATGACATAACTACATTAAGAGATGACAGGTGAAAATAGAGAAGTGTAAGTGTACAAATCTATTACAGCAAGATAATGTCCAAAGGAACAAGAATTAATAGTATAAGCTATTATTTATAATAACAAATATAACCACCAAAAGAAATAAAAATAAGCTATAACAATGTTTTTAATTTCAAGAGCTCTTTTATGTCATCTAGGTGATCCTTTTTATTTTAGCATCCTACTTTTGTTTCAAGGATGTTAACATTCTCTCTTATTTCTGAGGATTTTGATGATTTTTTAAATGTGTTTTTGTTTTTTGGCTTGTTCTAGATTCTTCCACATCACTGTCCCCTTCCTTGAGTCTTTTGGTCTTTATCTTCTACATTAGAGACCTTTACCAAAAATCTAGTGACCCTTGCCCTGGCCAGTTGGCTGGAGTGTTGTCCCAACACCAAAGGCTGTGGGCTTGATTCCTGGTCTGGGCACATACCTAGGTTTTGTATTTGATTGCAGTTCAGGATGCATACAGGAGGCAATTGATGGATGTTTCTTTCCACCGCCTACTCTAAAACCAGGCAATAAACATATCCTCATGTGAGCATTAAAGAGAAAGGGAATGTGAAGGGAGGGAAGGAAGGAGGGAAGAGGTTACCCTTGGCTCATGAATGAGAGTGGGACTTCCTGTCTGACCAAAAGCTCTGAGTAAGGTTAGATTACTGACAACAGCCTTCACAACAGGTGATCTGTGTGAACTTTTGCAGGGTGAGCACCCAACTCAGGAACTTTAGGTCTTCCTTCTTGGATAGTTCAGAGTTCCCAGAGAGTTTTCCAGTCCCCAGTGCTCAGGCAGCCAAGTGGGAAACACTGCTACTAAGGTTTTAGTACAAGTGTTTTATAAGAAGTATCCCAGAACTGTGTCTGGACTCTCTCAGTCCAGAAACCTGGTGTTTTTAACTTCTCTAGGGAATAACCTTCAACTACTGTGGGAGTGGGGGGAGCACCAGCAGCAGAGAGTCTAGAGATCTTGTTTTGTTTTGTTTTTAAAGATTTTATTTACTTACTTTTAGAGAGAGGGGAAGGGAGGGAGAAAGAGGGAGAAAAACATCATTGTGTGGTTGCGTCTTGTGCGCCCCATTACCAGGGACCTGGCCCAAAACCCAGGCATGGCCCTGACTGGGAATCAAACTGGTGACCCTTCAGTTCACAGGCTAGTGCTCAATCCACTAAGCCACACCAGCCAGGGCGGGATCTAACTGGTTGTGAAACAGCTCTCACCTAAACCTCTTTTGGTACCCGTGTCTTTGTTCTTCATTCCAGAGATACTTGGTACTGGCCCCACTAACAACTTCAGGTCTGCCTCTGAGCTGCTTAGTCATTTATCTCAACCATCTGCTTTCCAGCTTTGAAAATTTTGTTGCTGTTGTCTCTTCTCCTGTTTATGGATTTATGTCTTTTTAAACATCCTTTCACTATAGTTTAGCAGAGTTTGGGCAAAGGAACAAGATTTGATATGTGTGTTCAGTCTGCCATGATAACTTCAAGTCTAATCATTTATTCTTTCAACAGTAACTTATAAGATTATTTCCCAAGACTGGGACATATTTGAGATAATTTTAGGCACTAGGAAGGTGGTATTCCATGACATATTAAACAACATTAAGTAGCACTGAATCATAATGGAAAGTTACTTCCTTTTCAATTACCTTGCAAACCTTCTGATTAACTCTCAGTATTATCAGGACAAATACTCATCATCATTTACCACCTTGGTCCAATGAGCCCTTTTTATAATTTAAAGTTATTTTGCAAACAATTTTACAGAAGAATGATAGGATAATGTAACATAATTTTATAGAGATTTAAATAACAATATAAACACATTTTCTAGGTTTTGAACATACAGATATCTGGAACGGCAATGAACTTTGAATGCAACTCATTAGCTATCATGCATAAACCTGGAATACATCCAATTTGTAATACTGATTTCAAATTGAAAATATATCTTCAATAGGTTCTGGCCTATCATTACTTCTGGTTCTTTTTCTTGCATTTGTATAATTAAAATGCAGTATTTTAAAAAACTTTTAACAGCTTATAATTTTTTTGAAGAGAATTCGACCATTTTCTTCACAGCACAATTGCAAACATTTTCATTCTTAGGTTTATAAGGACAGATTCAAAAGATTAATCCAGTGACTTTTTTCATTTTGCCATCATCTATGCCTTCTAATCACCTTTGCACACTTTTAGCATTTATCCACTGATGAACTGTATAAAGTAAATTTTGGTGCACATGTATCATAGAAGATGAAGGAATATTATCATGTGTACTTTTAGCAAAAATGGAATAATTCAAGCTCTAATTTGTATTGTGGGACAAAGTCCTTCCTGTTAAATAACTTACTAGATGAGAATATCACATATACATATTTCCTTTTTCTCCTTAAAAATATATTCTTGTCATCAATTCTTGAATTTGTATTTTGGAAACTATATCTAGAATATTATCATTTGAAGATTTAATCTGAAATTCCTCTTGTATGATCAATTTCACCATCATTAAAGTTTACAGCCATTCTGTCCACTGTGGTGACCACTAAGATACATGTAGCTCTTAATCACTAGAAACGTAGCTGGTCTGAATTCAGATATGCTATAAGTAAGAAATACACACAGATTTTGAAAACTTACTATTAAAAAAGGAGCATAAAATATCTCAATAATTTTATACTGACATGGTTAAATAATATTTGAGATATACTGAATTAAATAAAACACATTAAAATAAACTTCACCTGGATTTTTTTAATGTAACGACTAAAAAATGCACAGTTACATATGTGCATTGCACTATGTTTCTAATGAACGGAGGTGGTGGTCCGGAGTGCTGTGATCTGTCTGTATTCACCTTCTGATTTATCTAAATGATTAAATTATGAAAACAGTTTTTGGCAAAAAATTATGAAAACATAGTTATGGCAAAAACTATGAAGGCAATATATGAATAACTCGATCTAGGAGATCCTGGCATATAATATGTAATGGCGTGCTCCGTGGTTAGGAGAACTGAAGTACTTAACCAGCTCTGTGACTAAACAAGTACCTGCTAAGGCTCGGCTTATGCATTGTCCATGGTTCCTGCACTGAAGACTCAGTTCACACACTGGGATCTCAAACATTTAGTAAAGAATTATCCCAAACAATGAAAAAGAGGAAGCAGTGAGTACAACACACCACTGAACAATATATTCTTCAGGAAAAATAAAAAATTCCACGAAGGACTTACTTTGGCCCTGAGAGAAATTTAAAGAAGGGCTGTACTATGAAAACAGATACTTTTTGCCCATTTATATTTGTCTGCAGTAGCATATGCACAAAAGCCAAATAAGGGGAAAAGTCCAGTTGCTCTCCACTGAATATTTATCTACCAGTGTCATTAACAAACATCCACTGTGCAGAGCCTTGGAAGTTCCTGGTCTCAAGGACCCTACATACAACCTAGTTAAAACAGAAGTTTTACTCTCCTAAAGCCTGAATCCCAAACAAGTGCTAAGGGTAAAGGCAGACTCTGTTACTGGAAGTCGGGACTACAGAGCAGAGTGTCTCAGCCTCAGGACTGCTGACATTTTGGGCTAGATAACTATCACGGGGACTGTTCCTGTGCTCTGTAGGCTGTTTGGCGGTATCCTTGGCCACTGCACAATGGATGACAGTAGCACTTCCCCAGTTGTGACAATCAACATGTCTTCAGACACTGACAAATGTCTCCTGGGAAATAAAACCACCCCTGGTTGAGAACCACCACTACAGAATAAAAATATTAGGTGATGATGATAGTCAAGTGCCAGTGAGATGCTACTGAGACAATGTCCGTGCCTCTACTCCAACACAGACAATAAAGTAAACGGACAATTAAAATACAGCATAATAAAGTACTGAGATGGGGTTATAGGGCAGAGACAGACAAAAAGAGAAAAATATGTGAGAAGGGAAGGGGAGTGGAGGGGAGGGGAAAGACATCATGTACAGAGTTAAGAGTTAGGTTAAGAAAATATATTTGGGAGAAAAAAACGAATAGACTATGGTGGTTACTAGAGCAGAGGGCTCACGTGGTGAACAGGAGGCTGGAGTCAGAATGAAGAATCTCTGTCAAGAATTAGCAGGGACAAGAGGCTACAGAAATAATTCAGGTCAGGAATGCCCCAAGCCTGCAGGAAGGCCCATGAGGAGGGATGGGCAAAAGAGAATGGATGGGTGGTGAATATGGGATTGATCCCTTGGGGTTTTGCCATATGGGTGCAGCTGAAGAACATGCGGACAGGGAGCAGAAACAATCAGTAAAAAAATGACTATGACAGACATAAGGCCTAGGCTGCATAGGAGAGACAAAGATGTAGCCAGGAGGGAGCTGAAAGAGGGGGTGAAAACACTGGTGAGGACAAAGTACACAGAAGCAGCCAGGGCAGGAGAGGCCTGTGCTTGGCACAAGGGCTCTTCTTAACATGAGCCCACAGATCGATGGGTAAAGTGCAGGGGCATTAACTTTAGGATAAAAACTGCATATTTACCTTCACTAGAGGACAGAATCCTGGAGTTTTAAGCTTTGGAGGTGGAGAACTCAGGAGACAATGAGGCAAGATGACAGCCATGGGATGAGACTGAGGGTGTATATAAAAGGGTAGCGAGGGGAGGAAGTCAAAGAACTGGGGTACCCAGGTGTGGGACAAATACCCATCCACGTGGACCCTGAATAACTCATTACAACCAGTCTGAGGATTGATTACAGGAAAAGACTGTAAGGTAGTTTGCAAAATCTAATGACTGCCAAGCATGACAAAAAGGCTGACTGCGGTGTGGCCTAGGGGAGAAGAGATGCCACAAGCATCACCAAGGAAGAGTTTCACACTCAGTACCAAACCACCGGGCCTGTTCTCTGTTCCTTTTACCTCGTTGGGTTCTCAAACACTTACTCTGCCTCCTTCCATTCTGCCCCTCAAAAGTATTCTCCTGTCCAACTCCTGTTTCAATGTAACTAGGACCTGACCTTTTGTCAAAACTGTAACTCCTACCTTCCCAATCAACGGTATGAATACCTATAATCAAATAGATTGCTTTCCTTGTCATACCTAACCATAATCAACTACAAAAAAGAATTAGAAATATTTACAGTGGAGCGGTGAGAAGAAACTAATCTGGGTACAGAGTATCTCTGGGCAGTGGGATTCCCTATGAAATCAATTGTTTTAACCAGCATTTTTTAAAAATGAAATAGAATAGAAAACATCAGAATGCAATACTCATCATAGTAAAAGGTAGGAAGTGTTCTAAGAATCCTTGGTTCTTGACTTGAGGTGGTGGACACACATACAGATATACAGATGTATTATACAATATACAGATATATTATAGAATTACACCTGAAACCTATATAAAGTTATCAACTAATGTCACCACAATAAATTCAATTAAAAAAGAATCTTTTGTTACTTATACACACACATACACATTCTGAATCTAATATAAAATAAATGTACTACAGGTCACAGTTCCAAAAGTTTGAAAGGCATGGTTCTACTGGTAGAACCTCTCTCTCTGAAGAGAACCCCATGTGAAAATAAAAAGCTCTGAAGGAGAAATAATGGATCTGGACCTGTGGCCTTCCCTGGGGTCTACTACACTGTTGATGTCCTTTAATTAGCTTCGGGCTCCAGTCCCAGCTCTGCCACCTATAAGACTTGTGTGTAAGAAAGTCACAGCACTACCAAGCCTCCCTCATCAATATAGGACAGCTATCTTCATTCCTTCATAAGACAGTTACGAGGATCAAAAATAATATGAAATTGCTTTGTTGACTATAAAGCATCATACTGTTATTGTCATTTGAAACTACAAAACCAGAATGATGAAAAAACAAACTATGCCACGAGTACCCAAAATATGCCCAAATCATTGTTACCCAATTGTGTAGTTAGACAAGGCAAGTATTAGCAGTTGTGGACAACTACTAGGGAATCGTTTCTTTAGAGAAAGGTAACTAGAAAAAGAGGACAAATAATGAAACATACATGTCTCAAGTAGCATACATGAGAAAGTAAGCACAAAGAGGACTCAAAGCAAAAAAAAAAATCACTGGTTTTTATAAGTAATACTTTCTTAGAGGTAAAATGAATTGTGATGAAGAAAGCAACAGCGAAGCATGTTTTTTCTCCAGATCTTTAATTGCCTCCTAAATCCAAAAGATGTATCCATTGTCATCCTTCAAGCCTAGTTCCGTATCACCTCCTCCAGAAAACCTACTGCACTCACTGGCCCCACCTCTAAGTGTCTCGAGCACTAAGTAAGTGTTCACATCCCACATCCAACATACACCAAGTATCACTAGACAGTGTAAAACACAGTACCCAACATCACGTTAGGAAAAGCACCCAACTGGAAGAAGTATACATTTTATTTTTCTGCCTTTAAGTCTACGACTAAAAAGACCTGTTAGTTTAAAACTATGCACCTATCCTGATGACAGGGAATCCACCAGCCTCACCTGTATCTTCTTCAGCCTCTGGCCAATAGGTAACTTATCATCTTCATGGGTAATTTAACTACGGGTCACTTTCAGTAGCTATACATTGTGTAAAGATCCAAACTTGTATCACTGAACAGAACTGCAATCTCCTAAATAATCTGTTTCATACCAGAGGTACAACCAATGGGTTTAATATACATAATTCCTTTTTCGGTTAACTACAAAATCATTATTTATATGTGAATTAAAATGATCTCTTCCTAGTCTCTGTCAGCAATTTCCTGAGGGTGAGAATAGTACCATTATTTTAACTTCCAACATATGTTTTGTTACTCAATAAATATGATACATAAAAAAACAAATGAAAAACTGGGCTGGGGTGGAGTGAGGAGGAGGGAAAGGACCTTTACCTCACCCGACCCACGTATGGCCTACCTCCTGCAGCGTCAACAAGGTATTAAGAATTGCTGGTAGAGTAGTCTGGACAACTCCAAATCTGTCTTCTGTAAATGACGCTGCTACTAAGTGAGAGAGACCTTAAGGGAAAAAGAAAAAGTTAAAAGTGAATTAAAATTAGGCAAATCGATTTGCAATATATCTGTTTGATAAAGGACTGGTCTTCTGAATACATAAAAAACTTCTAAATAAAAGAGAAGTAATGCACTAGAAAATGGGCCGAAGATCAAGAGGCACTGGAAAGTAGCTCGACTGCAGCAGGGATCAATAAGACACTGTCTGTCTGCTTTGTGTTCCAGCAGGAAAAACGTTTTTTAACATAATATTGTATTTGGTAGTGTTCAGTGCTAGGAAGAAAAACAAAGCCCCTGAAGACTGAAGGTTATGAGGGTACTTTCATTAGGTGTCAGAAAAGACCTCCCTGAAGAAGTATCATTTAAGCTTTCAAAAGGAAGTATCCATAACATAAATATATAATTTCTTTAACTAAATTTTCATATTTAAACTAAATTAAATATATTAAAATATATTAAATAAGTTATGTCAACATAAACAGTAAAAACATTCTATTAACTGCAGTTTTTATGAAGGAAGGATAAAAATACCAGGCTCAGTTTCTCTGCTTACGCGAGGCCTACCCATAAAAAGCACAGCCATTGTTAATGTGATGAGAACTGCGTGACATCCTATAACCTGGCAGCCAAGGAGTGGGCTGGAATGTGCATGTGTGAACAATGACGACTTCACTGTACTAGTCAGTGGTGGCATGTGAGCATGTGTGCTGTGTGGCCGTCACATTCAAAATGACTGAGCAAGTACAGCAATGACTCTGCATCAAATTTTGTGTTAACCTTGAACATTCCTCCACAGAATCTAATCAGATGATTCAGAAAGCCACAGCTATGGGCAGCTGGTGACTGGCAGCTTCATCACGACAACATGCCTACTCATGCATCACATCTTGTGCAGTTTTTGGTGAAACATCAAATCACCCAGGTGATTCAGCCCCACTACAGCCCAGATTTGGTACCCTGTGACTTCTGGCTTTTCCCAAAACTTAAATCACCTTTGAAAGGGATGAGATGCCCTGGCTGGTGCAGCTCAGTGGATTGAGCGCGGGCTGTGAACCAAAGCATCACAGGTTTGATTTCCAGTCACGGCACATGCCTGGGTTGCAGGCCACGGCCCCCAGTAACCACGCATTGATGTTTCTCTCTCTCTCTCTTTCTCCCTCCCTTCCCTCTCTAAAAATAAATAAATAAAATCTTTATAAAAAAAATTTAAAAAACAAAAAAGAAAGGGAAGAGATTTCAGACCATTGATGAGATTCAAGAAAATATGACAGGATAGCTGATGACGATTGGGAGAACCTATGTGAGGTCCCAAGGTGCCTACTTGGAAGGGGACTGAGACATCATTGTCCTATGCACAATGTTTCTTCAATCTTGTATATCTTCTTCAATAAATGTCTCTATTTTTTATATTACATGGCTGGAAACCTTCTGGACAGACCTCATATACAAGGAAAATTTCTGCCCAGATTAAAGTGCATCTAAATATTTAAGAAAAATAATTTATGTAAAGCAAAGATATAAAAATGTATCTTAAAATTCTAAGGTTGACATCTAAGTCCAAAACTGACTTTTCATGGATCACACTTCAAAATTTAACTGATAATTAAAAACACAGTTGCAGTTCACTTAAAGTGCTTACCTTCCAAAGCCCAAATATGCATTTGGGCATCTGAGAAAACAGCCTGAATGGAGGCCTCTGGGTGCTACAAATACAAAGAAAAACATTTAAGCAAGTTCTCCTGGGCAAAAACTCATTACTTCATCTGATCAACTATGCAGTCTATAACAATAAAATATTCAAAGCTATAAAATCTGAAATTTTTATACAATATGATTTAACTACAATAAAGCATTCTGCCACCAACTTACTATATGGCCCTTGCCAAAATCTCTATGTGCCTCAGTTTCTCATTTAAAATAAAAAACACACTCAACCCACCACAAAGGATTAGTATAGAAATCACTTAGGAGAATGATTATAAAAGCTTTAAAAAAAACCCACACACCTAACTAAATACATACTACCTCTCCTGAATTGTCTATCTCAACCCTACTCCAAAGAAAAACCACCCAACCTTCTTTAAAATAATAAGGCCAAATAGTGTGGTGCAAAAATTGGCCCATTTAAACAAATGCTGGCTTTGGTGACGCAACCAATGTAGCCTATTAAGTACAACAGCATGTTATACTCCTCAACATCAAAGGGCACTGCCCATAACTCCTTATCATACGATAGATCCACGTGCAAAGTCAGAATCAAAAGTAGCTGTTCACTTCCTAGGAAAAAGAAAATCTTTTTCGGTGTCTGCTCTGCCACTTACTGGCTTTATGCCCTACTTGACCCCTCTGAGCCTCAGGTTTCCTTATGTGTAAAATGAGAACAAAATGACAACTCACAGGAATGTTGTTAGAAATAAATGAGGGAACTTAAGTGAAAAGAGCAAGCAAGAGTGAGTTCTCCGCATCCTTGTGAAACAAAGCACTAAGTAAAACTTCAGACAACCCCTCCTCCTCTTTGTGGGAGAGGCCTTCCGCAGGGGTCAACTAGTTTCCCCAAAACTCTGGACAGTCTAAGGTAAGATTATTTTTGATAAAGGTAGTAATTGTTAGGAGGGTGATCTTCCCTGCCACCATAGTGAAAAAAGTTCCACGAACTTGAATTGATTCTTTGTTATGTGATAGCAAAGCTATCAGAGCTACTCAAATCTCTCCCCACCAAAGTATGACTCCAAATGAATAAAAATAATGTGTATCAATGAAACTTTCATTTGAAGGCATAATTGCGTCCATTATTAGCTAATATTGCAGTATCTTCAGAAAGAGAAAAGCTAGATTAAAAAAAAAAAAACTAAAACAAAACAAAAATTCTTTCCCCTGCATATGGACAAAGGTTTTGCTCATCAAAGGATTAGCTAACACACAACAGCTGTAGCCAGTGAAAACAGGAATGAATTTTTAGCTTCTGCAACTGAGATTTACTCTCCTGTGGCAGAGGGAGCAAGCAGCTAAGAGACAAGCTGGAAAGTCATTTAGCTTGTGGCCTGAATTACAACTTTTTATCTAACACAAGTTTAACATCTGCTATCTAACCCAGTCTCTCTTCTGGGTTAGAAGCAGTCTCTCTATCTCTCTTCTGAAGAGCAAATTGGCCACAAAGATGTTAGTAGGACCATGAGCCACAAAAGGACTGTCATGGATTTGCTCCTTTTGCAGGATGGGGTTGCCATCACACAAAGCTGCATGCAGTCAAGAGATTCAGGAGGCAAGTTGTAGTCAAGCCCCAGGAGGCCACTGAGGTGAGATGTGAGGTGACAATGGGCAGCTATGGTTAAAATGGAGGTTCAGTGAAACACTAATGCAAAGCTGTTTGGCTTGCTAGGCTCAAGCTAAACATTTAGAAGACCAATCCTATCTGCTACTTCATTTCTTATTTCATTTCCTCTCACCCCTTCCCCAATGCTGTAACTACATATTCTTACCTTACTGAAAAAATACATTATTAGCACCCGTTTTGACAAGAAATTCTTAATCTGAATTGAAAAAAAGAAAGAATTAACACATTTACAGTTTTCAATTCTATTCAAATATCATACATTTTCAGATTCTTCCTGACATTAACTTGAATAAAATAAACAAAATACAGAAAATGAACAGTATTTACAATAAACCACGTAAGGAAATACCTTTGTACTATAAGTTGGATAACCAAGACAGGTCAGGCCATCGAACCTAAACCGCACCGCATGTACACAATAACCTCCAAATTAAAGACCTGCCATAATGAAAGGAAGTCTAAGTGGACCTGGTAATATTTTCTAAGACCACATTCTTTCTCAATTCTCCACAGCTGTCTTGCCCTTTAACCTCTTAATACCGGAAAAGGTACATATTTTCCCTACTTCTCTCCCCCATCTTCAAATCTTAAGATGTGGAATGGTTTTCTACTAGTTGACATTTACAGAGAAAATATCTTAGTATTATTATAAGCTGACAGTATTTAAGGCACATAAGCATATTAGATACTGAAGTCCATAAAATGTCTTCAGTTCTTCCCTCTATTAATTAATCCTCCCATCAGTAAATGTTATTATTCCTCCCATATTAACAGGTAAAACCCTTTCTTGAACCTTCAACTCCCCCTGGTATTTACCTCATTGTTATGCTCCCCTGAGAGCAAAACTCCTAGAAAGATGTGGCTTTTCTCATGGCCTCCAATACCTTCTCCCAATCTCTCCTGACCCCATGCCAGTCAGGCATTCATCCCCACTACCTCACCCAAAAGCCCCTGGACAAGGATTCGATAGCCTCCACGTTTCCCCTGAAACATTTCATCATCAGTTTGACTCTCATGCTCCTTATTAGGAGCAGCATCTGACACTTCTTGCAACACTTTTTTCTTGGTCCTCTTCTCACCTCAATGGCCACTTGGTCTCCTCTGCTATCCCTCACCTCCCAGACCTTTCGTTACTAGAAGATTCCAATTCTTGCATCTCTTTCCTTCTGTATCTACACTCTCCAAGAGTTTTCTTGGAGCCTCATTGCTTTAAATACTGTCTATACTCTGATGACTTCCAAATTTACATTTCCATCCCAGAACTTTCCCCTACACTCCAGAATACGTCTAATTTCTTACTCTGTATTTTTACTTGACTATCTGCCAACATTTGTTTAAGTTAACATGTTTGAAACCAAACTCCAGATTTCTCCCCCTTACCTCCAACAAATCCCTTCTTCCAGAATCATTAGCAAATTGCACTCAATAAATTTTAATTGTATTATTTCAGATCCTTGGGCCAAAAACTTCAGAGTCAACATTTAGTCTATATCTCACACCACAAGCAAATCCTATTACATCTACCTTCAAAATATATCCAAACCTTGACCACATCTTACAGTCTCACTCAAGCTGGTCACAGATACCACCATCTTGCACTATATACTTCAATAGCTTTACTACAGGCTCTCTGCTTCCACTCCTGCTGCCCTCTGAGAGTGTAGTCTCAACACAGCAGGTAGAGCAGCACTTTCAATTTATAAGGACAAAACCATACAGTGGCTTTCCAACTCACTCAGAAAATGTCAGTCCTATACAACAGTAATGGGCCCGATGAGCTCTGGGTGCCTGCTACCCCTCTGACCTCATCACCCACCTACCTGCCACATTCCCCTCGCTCACTCTGCTCCAGCCACACTAGTGTCCACGTTCCTCACACAAACCAAACGCAACTCAAAACCAGTTAACTGGTCATTTCATATGGGACAACTGAATATATGAAGCATCAAAAAAGTCCTACTTATTCCTAATAGCTTAATCATGTGAGATCCTTGATAATCTCAATGTCACATGCAAATATAAATCCTATAACCATAATATCATACCTGTTCATGTTTATTATGAATCCATGAATAAATCACACTGGGCTGTCTCACTGTCTTACCCTCAGGTCTAAGAGGAGATGGAAGATTAGAAAGTTCTGTTTGCTGATCTATTAAAAAAAAAAAAAAAAACAAGGTGAAACTCAGGCTATTCGATTCTCTGCAATTATGACATTCCAAAATATACAAAATAAACAGTCCTCACCAGAAGCAGAAGTCCATAATCGTGGCCCTCTTCTTATTAGCTGAGAACCTTGCGGTGAGCCACAGCAGGTGTTTACATCAAAAATTCCAGCCATCCGATTCATTACACTAGAGCCAAATGGAGACCCAAGGGGACTGGCAACACCCGGTGTAGATAATTTCGAGGAAAACAGTGATGTCTTAATTAATGGTGGCATTGAAGGCTGAGGCATCTGGCTAGATTTGGGGGTCAGAAAGGTAGTTTCTTCTGCAAAAGAACAGATCCAGTGCTAAAAGGACAACCTAATCCAAACAGGCCAACGTAGGAGTTCTCAAATTTTATGCCTCTCAATTTTTTGTTTAATACATGTCCTAAGGCCCAGTAGGTTGTTTCCACTTAGATCCATATTCTCAAGATCCAGTTTTTACTACTGCAACTCAATGGCCACTCAAGGAGCTTGAAACATCTTTTTCTGTCAGATTGGTATGGCCTCTCTTGTTTTACGCCCTCACGTATACCCTCATCTTCAAGCTCAGTTTCTTTAAGGTGTTTTGAATAAACTTCTCAATTTATATTTTATTTTTTATATGGCAACAGCTTTAATTACTGCAATAGAATCTTTCCAGTTTTACTGCATGCTCTTACTATAACTATTACTTGGCTAAACATAACCAAATTTATATTATAATAATGTACCGATAAAACTTAATTATGAAATGGGCAAAAGACCTGAATAGAAACTGCTCCACAGAGGACATACAGAGGGACTGTAGACATATGAGAAAATGCTCAACATCACTAGTCATCAGAGAAGTGCAAATTAAAACCTCAATGAAATACCACCTTATACCTGTCAGAATGGCTACCATCAATAAATCAATAAACAAATGTTGGCGAGGATGTAGAGAAGAGGGAACCCTAATGCATTGTTGGTGGGAGTGCAGTCTGGTGCAGCCACTGTGGAAAACAGCATGAAATAAAATTAAAAATGGAGCTCCCTTATGACCCAGCGATTCCAATTCTGGGAAGAGACCCCAAGGATCCCAAAACAGAGATACAAAAAAATATATGCACCCCTATGTTTATAGCAGCACTTTTTACACTAACCAAGATTTGGAAACAGCCTAAGTGCTCATCAGCAGATGAGTGGATTAAAAATCTGTGGAACATTTACACAATGGAATACTACACAGCTGTAGAAAGAGAAGAAACTCTTCCATTTCCTAATACCAAGGATGGACCTGGAGAAAATTATGCTAAGTAAATTAAGTCAGTCAGTGAAAGAAAAATACCACATGATCTCATTTTTTACATAGAATCTAATGAACTAACGAACAATAAACTAATGATCTGTCACAATATAGTGACAGAAGTTAAGATACATAAAACAGACCAACAGCAGCCAGAAAGGGGGGGCAGGACAGGATGAAAGATGGTGAAGGGACTAACCAAAGAACATTTATGCACAACCCATGGGCATGGAGAAGAATACGGGGACTGGCTTGGGAAAGGGCAAGGATGGGGCTGGGTGGAGCTGGGGAAAGGGAGAAAAAGTGGGAGCAACTGCAAAACAGCATAAATGATAAAAATAAAAGATGTACAGAAAAAAATGTATAGATAAGAGAGCTAACCTTATCCCATTTTCCCCAGAGTTCTTTCAAATTAACAGAAGTCACACCAAAGACCAATTTGTCCAGAACACGTACACATGTGACCCTACAAATCTCATCTGTAAACAGCTTTTTCACAAATTAACTCTATCAACTTAGTTATAGTGTCTGGTGTACAAAAACAAAGGAACATTTTCCCTGCCACTACAGTAGAAGACAAAAAGATAAATCATATACTAGTATTCTATCTTAATACAACCACAATCAGACATTAAACATTTAAAGTAGCAAATTTTCATTAACTTTTTTAAGAGTTGGTGGCAATTAGAAATCTTTGAATACTCAATTTTTTTTTAATATATTCTATTGATTATGCTATTACAGTTGTCCCATCTTCCCCCTTCACTCCCCTCCACCCTGTACACCCTCTCCTACCCACATTCCCCCCTTTAGTTCATGTCCATGTGTCATACTTATAAGTTCTTTAGCTTCTACATTTCCCATACTATTCTTACCCTCCCCCTATCTATTTTCAACCTACAATCTATGCTACTTATTCTCTGTACCTTTTCCCCCTCTCTCCTCCTCCCACGCCCCTGTTGCTAGCCCTCCACGTGATCTCCATTTCTGTGGGTCTGTTCCTGTTCTAGTTGTTTGCTTAGTTTCTTTTGGTTTTGCTTTAGGTGTGGTTGTTCATAATTGTGAGTTTGCTGTCCTTTTACTATACATGTTTTTTCTTTATCTTCTTTTCTTAGATCAGTCCCTTTAACATTTCATAAAATAAGGGCTTAGTGATGATGAACTCCTTTAACTTGACCTTATCTGAAAAGCACTTTATCTGCCCTTCCATTCTAAATGAAAGCTTTGCTGGATAAAGTAATCTGGGATATAGGTCCTTGTCTTTCATGACTTGGAGTATTTCTTTCCAGCCCCTTCTTGCCTGTAAGGTCTCTTTTGAGAAATCAGCTGACAGTCTGATGGGAACTCCTTTGTAGGTGACTGTCCCCTTATCTCTTGCTGCTTCTAGGATTCTCTCCTTCATTTTTACCTTGGCTAATTATGATGTGCCTTGGTGTGTTTCTTCTTGGGTCCAGCTTCTTTGGGGCTCTCCGAGCTTCCTGGATTTCCTGGAAGTCTATTTCCTTTGCCAGAATGGGGAAGTTCTCCTTTATTATTTGTTCAAATACGTGTTCAATCTGTTGCTTTTCCTCTTCCCCTTCTCGTACCCCTATAATTCAGATGTTGGAACGTTTAAACATGTCCTGGAGGTTCCTAAGCTTCTCCTCGTTTTTTTGAATTCTTATTTCTTCCTTATTTCCTGTTTGTTTTTTTTTTCTTCCTTCTGGTCCACTCTATTGTTTTGAGTCCCAGTTTCCTTCCTCTCACTGTTGGTTCTCCGTGTATCTTCCTTCATCTCTTTTATGGTAACCTGCATTTTTTCATCTAATTTGCGACCAAAATCAACCAGTGCTGTGAGCTTCCGGATCACCAGTGTTTTCAACTGTGCATCTGATAGGTTAGCTCTTTCTTGGTCGCTCAAAAGGATGAGTTCTGGGGAACTGATTTGTTCTTCTATTTGAGCCATTGCTCTCCCTTTTTTTTTTCCCAGTCTGGTCACTCTTGTTACGGTGAGGGGCAGAGCCTTAGGTGTTCACTGGGGCTGGGCACCCCAGTCGCTAGATTGTGATGTTGTATGTGGGGGTAGGAGCGGGAGGGAACGATGGTGGCAGCCCCACTCTCCTGGGATCTCAGTCCCTTCCCTGGGATCCTGGGCTGCACGCCCCACCCTGGTCCACAATCGCAGCCTCACTGGGTCCGCCAGTTGCCGCTTGCGTACTCAGGGTCCACCCGCTGTGCACCCCGGATGGCTTACGTGCTCCCGGTTGCCTTAGGCGCCCAGCTCTCCCCACACTCCGAGAGCCACACTCGTCTCCGCCCCTCCTACCAGTCTGGATGAATGGGTCTACTTCAACTTCTTGGCTGTCTGACTTCCATTCAGATAAATTCTCTGTCAGTTCTGGGTGTTATTCTGCCTCTAAATTGTTGTTGTTCTAATCTTGGTTGTGCTTGGAGGTACGGTGCATCCACCTATGCCTCCATCTTGCCGGAAGTCCTCCCAAATACTCAATTTTTAAAGTGATACTGGAGTTTTTAAGCTCAGCAAAAATTCCTCAAAATTAGAGGTGAATTGTCTGCATGATGGGCTAGGAAGACAATTTAAAATAATGAAAATCTGCCCCAGCTGGTGTAGCTCAGTGGATTGAGTGCCGGCCTGCGAATCAAAGGATCACCAGTTTGATTACCAGTCAGGGCACATGCCTGGGTTGCCCACTAGGCAACCATACGTTGATGTTTCTCTCCCTATCTTTCTCCCGCCCTTCCCTTCGCACTAAAAATAAATAAATCTTTAAAAAATAAAATAAAATAATGACAATACCGTAAATCCTCCAACCCCAAATTACAATGATCTTTGTAAAATGCTAATTTGATGTAACTAGGCTATTCAAAATCCTCTACTGGTTCCATTTCCCTATGGGATAAAAATCTCTTTTTTTATAACACACAAGACCTCCTTTTATTATCAGAAATATCCTTACCCATGTAGACTCCTCTTTGACAGCTTTCTTTTTAGCTGTAACATTGTCTTATCACTATCTGTGCACTTTCCACTAAAAAGTCAGTTCCAAGAATATTTTGTCATCTTTGATTCTCTGACTTCTAGAACACTGTTTGGTATGTGGAAGGCAGTCAGTAAATATTTGTTCAACATATAAATACTAATCTGAAAGCTGATAATGTCTGAAACATTCTAGAATATTTTAAAATCTGACATTCATGGCCCTGACCGGTATGGCCCAGTTGGTTGGGCACCGTCCTGCTAAGCAAAAGGTCGCTGGTTCGATTCCCAGTCAGAGTACGCCAATCCGGGCATATACAAGCAACCGACTGATGTTTCTCTCCCTCTGTTTCTTTCACCTTCCCTTTCCCTCTCTAAAATAAGTAAGTAAAATCAATTAAAAAATAAAAATTAAGCCATTGTTTAAAATCTGACATTCATAAACTTATTTCAAACATTTTTCAATTGTAATCTATTTGTTTTTGGTATATGGTCTCTCTAGAGTAATAACATAAACATGTTTGTCTTTTGGTCCACAGAGGAATTTTTTTAACTATCAAGATTAACTGACGTTTAAAAAGTGGAAGATTTTACGTAAGATTTTTTTAGGTTTTAGGCTTCTCTTTAAAAAAAAGACCATGAGTTCAGCCCTGACCATAGTAACTCAGGTGACTGGGCATTATTCCAGAAAGCGATAGGTCACCAATTGCAGGTTAGGTCCCAGTCAGGGTGTGTATGAGAAGCAACAGATCGATGTTTCTCTCCTTCTCTTTCTCCCTCCCTTTCCCACTCTAAAAATAAATAAATAAAATCTTACAAACAAACAACAGGAGTTCATATTCCCCCTTCAGATGATGCTTGTTCTCTCAAGTTTACCACACCCTCACCTATTTGTGTTATGTAAATGCTTAGCACCAAAAGGCACTTAAGAGTGTTACATTCCTAGGCATTTTCTACTTAAGGGATTTGGTAAAATAAAATAGCATTAAGTTTCTCCACCTATATTTCTTCCTCACAACTTTCATCTTTCAAACTGAAGTAGTACTAACATTGTATTAGGCTATCTTATAATAATGAATGTATTTAAAACATGCAGATGTATTCCTATGTATAAGAATGTATCTTAAAACAATGAATTACCAAATTACTCATCATTTTCAACTGCTCTTTGGACATTTTCCAGCAACTTTTTGTGTCTCTGGGATACCGCAATTAGAATAGCATCCAGTATTATTTGTCAAGATTTACCTGGCTTTGCATTAGGGTAAGTTGAAGTCTCCTATTTGATAACCAACATTTTTTTTTATCATTTTAATACCATCACCACACTGGACTTCATTTTTTCTACCTATCATAATACTAAGTTCTTCTGCTTGGTTCAGTACAATATCCCATATATTAGATCAATTTCCCCTAAAAATGTATATCTCACACTCACACACCTATCTTTAGATTAACTATCATCTTTCTTACGAAATAAAATGCAAAAGCTTTCCCCTCTCTTAGTAATGCAAGCAGTTACCTGGAAAATTCGCTTTCTTGGGTTCCACGGTGTATGATGAAGACATTACTCTTCCATTGGTAGCAGCAGCTTCTTGGTGGAGAACCAGCTTCTGAGTCATATCATTTAGAAGATTTAAACACTCCCTTGAAATGGCTGTCCAGTTGTGGGGGTGTCCACCTAAGAGGTCCAAACACCAAATTTTAAAACTTAGATAATTGTAGTCTCTCAAATGAGGAGAAAAACCAATTAGAAATGCTTTGTATCAGGGCCCACTTTTCTCAGTTAAGCTACTATTTATATTCATGCCATCTAATACACAGCAGGAGTTCAATAAATATTTGGAAGAAATAATTTCCCCAGAAGTCTACAAGCACTGCTATTTTACCATAAAAAAAACCCTCAAACTGATCACTGTAATACAGCCGAGCACTAGAGCACGGTGTGAGTGCAGACGCCCAGGTGCTTCACCAGCAGTGCTGAACACACTGAGACAACAAACACCAGCATGTCTACCGGGATGCACACCGTGGCCCCTGGTGACCTCAAAACTGTTGCTTCTGATCCCCTGTGCTTCCTTGTATTTTCATTTGTATAACACTCCCTATCTGCTCTTATATCCACAGGAGTTACATATTATTTTGTAATGATAATACTTTATACTTGAAGGGCTTACATATCTGCTGATTATTTAACTAAAACTACTCTGGTCCACACTCTCATTCCCTTACTTCTCACTATCTTTTGATTTTCTAAGACTTTTATGTCCTAGAGCTGTCTGTGAAAATCAGCTGTGCTTCATTATGTATTAAGAATAGCAGTAATCCACTGAAAATTGGTTTCCCCATCCTAGGTGCCAAATAATCCTTCTCTTCACTTAGAGCCTTCCTTAAACATTTCCCGTTTACAACTCAAGAGGAGCATCACTTCACTTGCACACAAAATGCTTCATCGGCGAATGAATGTTTTGTACTGCTATAACTCAGGACCACTAGAGAACCATGTTAAAGGTCGAGTTAAATTTTAATAATATGCCCTAGTTCTCTGGCAGAGAACACGCCACCCTGTTACAGTTTCCTTAAAGATCTGGTGAAAATATTTAATGTATAGAGAATTCCTAAGTGAACCTAAGTCTGATAGAAAAGAATTGCTACAGCCCTGACCGGTGTGGCTCAGTTGGTTTGGCGTCATCCTGCAATGTGAAGGAAAGGTAACGGGTTCAATTCCCAGTCAGGGCACGTGCCTGAGTTTCCAGTTCAGTCCTGGGCAGGATGTATGTGAGAGGTACCCAAATGATATTTCTCCCACACATTGATATTATGCTCCCTCTCTCCTTCCCTTCCCCTCTCTAAAAATAAATAAATAAAATCTTAAAAGAAAAGTATTGCTAGTTATTCTCCACATTTTTCATGTTAGATTCTAGTCAAGTTGAAGCTTCGATCATTTATATTTTTATATAACCGGATTTTATTTCCATGTAACATTTAACTATACGTAAGGTTTATTTTACAATCTAGGAATTGGCAAGTTTGGCAAAATAATGAAGAGCTGATCAGGCAGAAAATGAAAAGCTACCAGTTCTCTATTCCCTAGGGGTGGCGGGGGCTGGAATTTTCCGCCCCCAGGAATAAACAGAGCACTGGTACAATTCCATCAGTCTTGAGGAAGTTGGCAAGTAACAGAGTCGCCAAGAGCACCTTTGGGTCACCATCTAATCTAGTTCCTTTCTACTTTGTTTCAAGGGAGGTAGAGGAACACGACAGGAAGGGGGAGCTCTGCGCCTGGAGTCCAATGACAGAACTTCTTCCTCCAGCTCTGACATTAACTTTATTTAAACCATTAATCTCTCTGAGAATAAGAACACCTGATATTTAAGATACCCGGTAGCATTAAAACTTTTAGGATTCTTAAACTGCTTTCCTGCTCTAAAACTGTCAACCTACCAAGTTAAGGGAATAAGGGGACTGAAGCAAATAATGTAAAAGTTTAAAAATACCTTTCCTGATGATGTAACTTCTAACCACAACACCAACACTTTGTTTTGTAAGATTTAAATCATGGTTTCATTTAATGGGCTCACTCATGTGTGATATTTTATTAAATATACCTACCTCACCAAAAGTGGAACACTTTCTATGCACATGCCAAATCAGGTCTATTACTTTTAGTTTTTGTTTTTTAAAATTATTTACTTATTTATTTTTAGAGAGAGGGGAAGGGAGGGAGAAAGAGAAGGGAGAAACATCAATGTGTGGCTGCCTCTCAAGTGCCCCCTGCTGGGGACCGGGCCTGCAACCTAGGCATGTGCCATGACTGGGAATCGAACCAGTGATCCTTTGGTTTACAGGCCTGTGCTCGATCCACTGAGCCACACCAGCCAGGGCAGGTCTATTACTTTTAGCATTACCTGGTTGGCTAAGACTAAAAACTTCTTGTCTTCGTGAAGGAGAATATTGAGAAAGCAACATCAGGTCCTGCAAGGCCAAATACTAAAAGGGAAAAAATACATATTGTTTAACTTTTTAAATCTTTATACAAAATCTTAACTATGAATTGGGCTCAACCTAATATATCTAAGGGGGAATTAGATGAAATTTTTCATAAAGAAAATAATACTTATCTTTCCTTTTTAGACTTCCAGAACTTCCTTGCCCCTACCCTCTGTAGGCTACCCCACCCACTATAAGTTCCAGCTACAAGGAACTATAGAACTCTCTGTGTTCTCCTACCTCTGTGGCGGGAAACTCAAATATCACTTCCTCCTGGACCTTTCCATGGCCTCCCTCACACTAACATACACACACAGTTCTCAACTGTGGTACTTAATTTATTACTACTGCCTGTTTACTTTTCTCATCTGGTTCCACCCACCAAACTGTGAGGCAGGAACAAAGTCTTGCTTGCTTCCACATTCAAAGGTAGTGTCTAGCACACAGCAGACATGCAATGTCTGCTGTACTTTTTCACCAAAAATTTTCATTTTGTTCCCTGACTTCTCATTCATCACTTAAGAGACCATCCCTTCTGTGAAGCTTTCTCATATTGGTCCCAAGCAGAGTAAGTGGTTCCCACGGTACTTACCATAGTAAATTTTCATTATTTTTGTCTGTCTGCCTTTTCCCTTAAGCTGTTCCACATCTTATTCATCATTATACCCTAAGTAACTAGCAGTGACTAACACCTACCCAGTAAATAGACTTGTTAAATAACCAAATGAATGACAGGTACTTTTGTTCATCTATTAAACTAGTCATAATTGATATTTAACAGTAATCGGAGCCTTAGTGGTTCATTTTCTTATTGATTTGTAACTTCCAGAGTACAATCAAAACTGTGGGTTCTAACTATTTCAATTCTTTTTTAATTACTATGACCTCTTAACAGGATCGCTTATATTACAGATCTACTTTAAAATTTCAAAATGCAATTTAATTCAAAACAATTTATTTCCACTTAATTTGATTTGCAAATTTATTGCAACTACTTTAAATTCTTTGATTAAAATTTGCTTTAGGATCATTATCACTATTTGTATCTTAAGTGAGTCACTGAATGTCTACACACTACCAAGCACCACCTTTGATAATAACGGCCAACAAGACTACAGGAGTAAAAACACATACTGATCCAATGATAAAAATAGTTTTCAGTGATTTGTTTTGCTACCATGAAGAGTTTATGAAAAACTAATGAATATCATCGTACATCATACTTGAAAATATTTTTATATCTATCCTTAACATAGAATTAACATGTACACATACACTGCAGTACATACTTTCATTTTAGTCACTTGGAAAGAAAAGTGAAAAAGTGAAACTGCATTCAATGTAGCATGTAAGTGATTTTTATAATACTACCAGAATAGTCTAGGCCCTCAAAAAATATATCTAAATACCTAAATATACTAAATATTAAGTCTTTCCATAAGATAAGTTAGACATGACTATGTAAAGACACAAGATGGACAGTTCTGGTACCTTTATGATGAGAGGTGGACTGCTGTTTAAAACTTTTGGGAGGCATTCATCTGACTCTTCTGCAAATGGTGGTTGAACAGGGAACAGATGAGCCTATCAAATATAATCAAAAAGATTATGATAATGAATATTTTCATGACTTTATTACATTAAGTACTAATTGAAATTAATTAGAAAAGGAGGCAATACAACTAAATTAACATCTTCAGTGTTCCTTGAAAAAACAGGTTGTATTAGAGTTATATAACCAAACATACTACTTTCTAAAATGTTACTCTCACAGTTTTATTAGATCTCTGGCTTCCAATAATAGAAACAAATTTTAGAAACAAAGGTTCTTTGAAGCCACTAAAGGATATAGACTTATAGAAATGGTAAAATGAAACAGAAACACTCATTTTCCAAGACAAACACTTGGATGATAAAAACACTGTAAATCCCATTCATTAAAAAACATTTCTTCAATATACATTTTTAAAGTTTCAAAGAACAAATATTTTATTGTTGTACATTTAAAAATTTTAATAGTATCTACATCAATAGCACATAAAAATTTTTAAAATTCAATATGTATTCATACTAGATGGGAGAGAAAGGAAAACCTTCAGAAAAGAATTAGATAGTAGATAAAGCATAGTAAATAGATACCACTAGCAATCCATTCAGTTTGGTTTCCAACAACTAAGATTACTAACACTGTTCCTCATAAAAAAAATAACAAAGTAAATGATTATAAATGATACATCCCTAATGAAGTGTCAGAAGAAAGACCAAAACTCAATTTACCAAAATGGCTTTGAGCAAAATAGCATGCTGATCAGTGCTCTACTAAAAATAAATCTGTGACCTCCAAAATGTGAACATAATAACAAAAAACTCAATACTAACCTCTGTAGCATAGATTTTGAAGAGTATCCATGAGATGTACCAAGTCGTCAGGAGAAAGACTCCACATAACCAGACATGGTAGAGTAATGAGAGATTCAAGAGGCCACTCACAGTATCAAGAGGCCTATGAAATTGCCTATGAAAGCAGAAATTACTGTTTAATACCATCGGAAACACAATCGAAGCATTTAAAAGACTTGAGGCTCAACGCTGAGAAACAAACAAATCCGATTTGTAAATGATAATGGTAATGGACTTCTCTCACTTTGTCCCCTACAGAGTCCTTTCCCTACTACCTTCTAACAGGGAGCATCAAAGGAGCCTAAAGGGAAGAGTAGACTAAACTGGCACACAGCTCCCTGTGTGCAAAACCTTCACTGCCATTTACTATGGAGGAAGAATATGCCAAGCCTCTAAGCCAACCCCTGGAGGCTGAGTAAAAGTTTATTATTGCTGCTTTTGTAGTTTGACACTTAAAAGTCATTCGACATAACTAGCACCTCTCCTGGACCACATTTCAGCTCTATCTGTACAGCCTATAAAGAGCTTCTTACTAGTTAAATGCACATGGTACTATCTAAAAAATCTTTACTTTTAAAATAAGAAATGCTATCTTACCAAAACCTTGAATAGATCAATTAGCAAAGTCATCATAATCCTACAATCACACAACAAGCAACCGTGAAAAAGGATTTGAACCTCTGACTCTGCCATTTATAAGTGTTGTGATTACATAAATCTCTTGACCCATACCACTCTCAGTTTCTTCATCGTGTAAGGAAGGCCTAATCTCTTTGTTCTGCCTCTTAGAGCTGTTATGAGATTTAAAACACCTTATATTAGGAGAGCTCAGCATAGTTATTTGACATTCACTTTGTGGAGTGGTAAGCACATTAAATGGAGGTATTTTCAGCTTTTAAGTAAACATTTACTGAGGACCTGGCATACATTATGGGCAGAATACCAGTCACGTACAAACAAAACATTTTTTAAGTGAAAGGAGGAAAAAAGTGTTACATTAAATTTTTATAAATTATTATTCTTCTTCTTTTTCTATTTGACCCACTTTAAAATCTAGGCTAACATAATACATATTATGCATTTGGTTTCGCATCTAGCAATTCAGCAAAAGACAAAACTAAATTTTACCTAGGGATTTTTAAGTTAGAGATTGACATCTACACTGAAGAAACCATAATGTCTCATAAACACCCATATATGCCAATGCTCCCACTCCCAAAAACTAGTGCAGTCCATATATGACACAAAAAGTCTCATAGTGAAATAATAATTAAAAGAACAAACGCTAATAAAGAAATTTACACTTATTTGCACAATAAAGATTAAAGCTTCAACTATGTACAAAGTGCATCGGGAATACACCTGATTGCCACGTATGACCTTCAACTGGTCACATGACACTCCTCAATTTTGGTATCCTCATAGGCAAAATTAGAATAATGCCCACAGCATTGCAGCTGTCTGGCACAATACAGCATAGAATTATTACTAAGTAATGCAGAAAAACAAAAGAGAGGCAAGCCACGCAACTCAACAAGTCTCCTTTTACGTAAGAGCTGTATCTAACAAAAAATGAATTACTGCTTACTTCTGGGGACAGTAACTGGGTGACTGGGGACAGGGCAAAAGGAATATTCTTCACCACATACACTTTTATATACCTTTGGAATTTCAGACTATGTGAACTACGCTTATTCAAAAATGAATACAATTTTTGAAAATCTTAAAGGCTACACCAATCAAAACATCTGGAAAGAAGCAAACATCTAAAAGGATGAAGGCATCTAAGAAGAATTATAATTCGACTTCTCATAGAGCACTTACTCATCTATTTGAAGGTCCATAGCAGTGCTAATCCAAGCTTTGGGAATATGGCCTGAGGGGGGAAAAATACATAGCTATGAATATAAAAAGTTATAAAAGCAAACCTTAACCGAGCTTAGAGAGGGGGAAAGGAGGGAGGAAGAGGACAGAAACAATGAGGTTAGAGAGAAACATCAATTGGCTGCCTTCTGCACCCACTCCAACTGGAGACTGGACCTGCAACCCAGGCATGTGCCCTGACCGGGAATCAAACTGGCAACCTTTCAGTTGGCAGGCTGATGCCCAACCAACTGAGCCACACCAGCCAGGCCTTAATCATGCTTTGAAATATGAGATTGATGACACAGCCAACTAGACACCAAGACCTCAGTTTAAATGCTGGATTGTTTGATTAGGAATGGGCAATAAAAAATAATAATTTCTAATTACAAGCAATCCTTGCTTTGCAGTTCCAATATGTACATATTTCAGTTACCATGGTCTATTCACTAAGACCAGTCCTCCAACAATTCAGTTTCCATGGCATAGTCACTGTCAGCAACTCAATACAGTACTTCTAGCTTTTCAGTACACAAATCAGTATGTAGATAATGAATATACACCATGATCAATGACCAATCACATCTCTTCTTTCAAAGTCTGTCTGTGACCAGTCTTTAGCTCAGGCACAGACAACAAGGCATGTAGTTGTGTTGCCTCCTTGTCTCCCATGGCAAACCCATATTATAGGGAACCGTTCCATGTGGCATGGTGAAGGTAGCCCAGGCCCTGACTTGGAAAACCGGTGGGGAGTGAGTCAGCAAACAGGAACTGAGCCCATGGATCACTTTTCCCTTGGGGAATCAGGCCTGCATTGTACATAGGCTGCGTTGAGGCTTCCTTTTTGCTAAAACTCCCTCACCCAGAATTGAGGCAGCAAATGTTTACTGCATATCTTTAAAGTAACTTCCTAAAATCTATGCTAAACCTCCCAAGTATGGAGTGTAACCAGTTCAACCACTTTTTCCCTTGCATTTGCAAATATCCCTTCTCTTTGTAGTAATTAGCAACTTCCTCTCCTTTGTTATCTGTAAAAAGTAACCACCTAAACTGAACCTGTGCATAATAAATAAGGACCATCCTCAGTGTAATGTACCCAGAAAAGCAATAAAAGCCTGTCCGGGCAGGGTGCTCTCTTTCTCACTCAGAGAGCAGCCATGCCGTCCCTTTTTCTCCACAAGACTTCTGCAAACTGTGTGAATTTGTTCATTGCAGCCACAGCACATGGACCCCACAGGCCGAGTCGGCATCACCATATAACATGTTACAAATATGAATAACTGAAAGAGGAAAATGGCCAAAAAAAAAAAAAACCCCAAAACCCAAAGTACTACAAAAAAATGAAAAGTGTTAAATTAACACTGGAAATAAAATTTGAAAGAAAGGAAAGAAAAAGCTGACCATGGAAATCCACATGGCTGCTCCCTCAGCCCAACATACAACTGCAGGCACACGTACAACTGCAGACGCATCTCGGAGATGCTGAGGTGCTCCAGAGCACTGCAATACAGCAAGACATAATCTGTTTGCTAGTGGAGGGTCTTGCCTTTAATTTGTAAAAAAAAAAAAAAGCAACATCTGTGAAGTGCAATAAAGTGGAGCACATTAAAAAAACAAGGTATGCCTGTATGAGAGAACAGCCAGGCTGTTTGTAGTAGGTTAAGACAACGAAGGATTAACATTAGAATGCCATGTTTGAAAACTATGTAGACAAATGGATTATATAAACTACAATTGAAAAAGTACACAACAAAATGGCCTACCCACAATGAGAACAATTTTGTAAAACTATATCCACAGAAAAAAATAGGATCAGAAAAAGTTATAATCTGAAAATCATTTTAGAACATTGGATTTTAGTTATACTATTATGTGTTACTACTGAGATTAATGTTTTCCATCTAACTCATTAAGTGGGCACACTTTTAAGTGGACACGCTGTACGTGCCCTGCTGTACGACAGCTCTCCAGAGGCTTTTTCACCTTGCAACACTGACACTCGACAACCACTGAGCAACATCACCCCTCTTCTCCCTCCCCTCCACCCCCACAACCACCAGATCCTACTTTTAGTTTCTGAAAGTCTGGACTACTCTAGACACCTCATACAAATGGAACCATATACCACGTCTTGTGACTGGCTTACTTCATGCACTATAACGTCCTCGAGATTCAGCCATGTTGGAGCATGTGACAGGACTTCCTTCTTCTTTTAAAGCTGAATGATATTCCACTGTATGTATATTCCACATTTTCTTTAACAACATTTTCCTTAACTAAATATTCTTCAACAATCTAAATAATGAATCGGTTAGGCTAATCACACGTATACAAATATAGGAAACATACAAAAACAAAAAATGACTGTAACTGACATTTTCTGAGCTACACGCTAATATATATACTATAAAAAGCATAAATTCTTACCAAGAAAATAATACACAATGCAGAAATTTCTAATCAGGAACAGTGATTCCATACAACTGTGTTTAATTAGTAAGAGCAAAGATCTCCTAAAGCGCAAGAACTTGTATTGCTGTGGAAAAAGAAAAACAGAATTAAGTAACACACCCAAACAGAGGTTCTACTCCATTCTAAAGCAAGCACGTAACTGTAAGAGTTCACACATAAACTACAATCATTGCATGAAAGACAAAGTTCATTCTATTGTAGAAGCAAAATATCAACTATTTCTGATGTTAAAGTAGATATTTTTATTATATTAACATCTCATTGATACAGATCAGAAGTGAGAAAATTAACAATATCAAACTATACTAAGGACTATGGAGATAAAGTATGAAAATGATAATAATAATAATAGCATCTAACATTCTTTGGGCACTTAACATGTACCAAGTACTATTCTAAGCACTTTACATACACTAATCCATTTAAACTTCACAAGAATTCTATGAAGGAGGTTCTATCACTACCCTCAATTTACAGATGAGAAAATCAAGGAGGCAGAGAAAAGTTAAATAACTTAACAAATACTACCACCTAGAAAAAGGAAAATCTGAGATTTCTAATCCAGGTAGGCTGGCTTCAGAGCGTGCAATCTTCAAGATAACATATATTGCCTCCGTATTACATTTTTTTACATGTTATTTTCAGAAAAATAGTAGGCAGTGAAGACGACACTAGCCTAGGAGCCAGGGAACCTGAGTTCTAGTGCTTTCCTCCTTCTGTACAACACCGAGCAGGTCCTGTCTCCTCTACTTATCTGTGAGATACGGTGGCTGAACCACTGGTTCCTTAGTAGATACCTTCCAATTCTATCAATCTAAGTCAGTGATTTTCAGCATGTGTGCTACAAGAATTTTTAAAACATGCAATACCTGACTATTTAGTCAAGGGCAGTGACCTCTTCTCCCTTACTTAAATTGCAAAAAATAAAAACAAAAATAAAAAAATCACAATAGCCAACACAAAAATAGCCAGCTGGTGTGAATGAGTCAAAATTATACTTATTTTTTTGGTCAGGTTGGCAAAGGTAACTAGTTTATTTGTGCCATGAGATGATGAAAAAGACTGAAAATCACTGATGTAAAACAAAGGAATCAAATAAGAAAAATACACAATTTTTCCTAAAAAAACTATACTTATTAAACATAAGTTGTTTGACCTTCCCCCATCGCTGTCCCTAAAATGACAATAAAAAAATATTTTTGAATTATTAGAAAGAATCTAAGGAAACCTACTGAACAATAGATAATCTTCCCAAATTCTGGTCTTTTGTACTTATGATATTCTTATATGTATAAAATAATACATATATCATACATTAATATATAATATGTAAAAGAGGATACATATTATTTTGTGGTTATTAAAATATTAGGGCCAATCCTTCTTTAAGGAATTTCAGAAGCTAAAGAACAGTAAAATTTTTAGTACTTAGGTGGAAGCTGTACCTTCATACTATGTCTGCAGATTCCTACAGTATCATACTAAAAGCAACCCATACGAGTACTTAGTCACTCACCATACAACTTCAAGTACGTTGGCTTACTCAAACATTTTCCAGTTTCAAGATGTGTAACTGTACTATTCTGTGCAGTACCTGGGTGTTAGCACCTTCTCCCTTTGACCCCTCCCCCACAATAAAACCATCACAGTTTCCGTACTATTCTCTACTACTGCACCTTTTGCTTTAACCATTACTCACAGGGCATAGAGAGGCTAGGGAAGCAAGTAGACATTTCAGTAGATACACTCCTAAACTGAAGCATTTTTCAATTCCCTACTGCGTTTCTTCTGTGGTTTGGTTATGAGCTCCCTTTACTGAATGTTTAGTACGTGCCAGGCTCTATCTATCTCATCTTATTTAATACTTTCAAACAGTCTCATTGGCTTAGAGCTTGCCAAACCCCATCTTGGTGTACTTCCATTTCTTTGTCCTCTATTTCCTGTAATGTTCCACTTTTCCCTGTCTATCATTAATCATTTTATAAGGGCAATACAACTGCTTTTAGTAGTGTAGGCAAATTTAAAGAAAAAAATTGAATGGGCTAATACAAATTGGTTAAAATTAATTTTTCTAAAGATCTAATTTTTTATATTTTACATTAAAAAAGTAGTTACTAAATAATACGCACAATATAAAACTATTTATGGAAACTTCACCCCACAAAATGTATAATGTTACAGATACATACATATATATATGTATATATATATATGTGTGTGTGTGTGTGTAAATGTACAGTCCAGGGTCAGGAAGAATATATACTAAACCAGTCACTGTCTCTGAGGCAAGGATGGAGACTGGTCACAGTGTGGCCAAGGACCTTTCACTTTATCTACAGTTTATCTGAATAGTTTATAATAAAAATGACACCACTATACTTTTGAGAAGCTAGCTGACAGGGAACACCAAAATAAGGATGATAATGATGATGATGATGATGGTAATAATAATAATAAATTTTAAGGTCTAACTTTCTCTGGTCAGCTTAGCTATTAAAAATGAATAAAGAATGGTTATAACGTTCACATCACTTTATGGAGGTTCAGAAGAACGGGCCTCATTTCTCACATCAAGCTTGCAAGTTCCTGAAAACCAACCCTACTTGCCTTAGCAACTTAAAATGCCTAAATGACAGCCATACACTGGGCGCCATGCTCGTAGGACTAGTGAAAGAATGCAAAGCTGTGGTATCCTCCTTCTCCCTTCATTTTCTGAAGAGGCCAAATTACCCAAGTAGGCAAACAAAGACACTTACAAACTCGATGGATCCAAACTTTATGGTCCCAAGCACAAAAGCCATCATTTCAACCACTCTTACCAAAATCTAGCCTCCTGTACTCCACTGCATCCACCCACCAAAACCCCTGCAGCACCAACCATCACCTCTCAGGGAGCAGCACCAACTGGGCAGACTAAGCACCACTGTACACCCATGGTTACAAGAGACATCCCCAGATTTTGGCCAAATACTGAATGGCTAAACGTTAAAAATCAACATTCTGCAAAAGTGGAACCTGAAGCCAAAGAAATTACAGAAAACTTTAGTAGTCAAATTTTACAAATGTGACATTATATGGTAGTAACAATGATTTATTAGAACTGCAGACTACTGGACTGTTCCTATGCTCACACCATTGCTTGTCTGAGATGTTAAGTAAATGGCCACTTCCAACTGAGACCCAAAGAGGAACAACAGATTTTAGGGTATCTTACTTGTCTCTAACATTTTCTTTTCTCCATTCTCTATATTCTTAATTATGTTTGGATCAAAGATAATTTACCATGGATATTTCTATACAGAATTTTGGAGTCTTCCTCCTCATGAAATTTTGAGGTGGCAAAGCTGACTTTTAATTCATCTTCACGAGCTGTGAAGAATCGCTAAACAGGACTTTTTATCTACATGCTCATAGACTACAGGGAGGTAAGGGCCAGACCCTTTTCTGTGTGCCCTGCCTCCTCGATGTATGTGTATGTTCATCAGATTGTCCTAGTAAGTGCCCAGGCACAGGCATGTTAAAAGGTTAGTTAAACCAAGAGTACCCTAATCCACCACACTCATACTTCATGACCTCATGACATATAATTTGTTTACATATCCCTCCCCACTCAACAAACTGGGTTCTAGTGGGAAGATGCTGGTTCTAATGTTTGCTCCAAAGCCTAGCCCTCAGCCAGCCAGAGTGGGAATGAAGCAAGTAACAGCACAGTCAGGAAACTGTAGGAATGGGCTGGGGAGAGCCTCAATGTCACAGTGAGAAATCTCAAGTGATCTCCTTCTCCCCTGCCAGAGGAGGTGGTTCTGAGTTTGAGATAGCTCCTGCCCAATTAGTTAGACTTTAAAAAACCAAACTAAAAGGTAGTTTAAATTGTCCCACTTGAACCAACAGAAACTATTTTATTTATACACATGATGCTTTGTTCTGAAGGTAATTTGAGACAGTAACTGACATATTCTATACTTACTTCCACATCCTCAAGCTCATGAAGTTCTTAGGTTCAAAAAGCTGGCAGCTGCACAGAGGAACTTTGCATGAGTGTCATCCTCATCCTCCCCCAGCCCTGCTAGGTCACAGCAATTGCCACTACCTAGCAGGGAGGGAAAGAGCGGAGCAAAGCGGTATTCTGAGAGTGGCAGCGGGAAAGGTGGCTACAGCTCTCAAACACATGCTAAAATCTCATGAAAACAAACCTCTCCTTTTCAAATGGCGATTTTAGGATCTAAGTTTCAAGTCCTAAGTTTCGCTGGTCAAATCTTGAATTAATCAGATGGGGCCAGTTATATATATAATACATACACCGAGGCAATTTTAACTATGCCAAATTCTGACGTAAGGTAATGGTCAAATGATAGCTTACCTGTATGATGGGAAATGGAAGATAGTTCATGTTGTTAATAAAATAGAGGAGGCTATAACTATAGCCCATAAATGCTCCAGCCAGTAGGAAAAAAAGATGATACTCATTTAAGCAGGTTTGTGCAGCGGGGCCATCTAAGCTGAAAAGAAAAAGTTAGGTTATTAATTCAACAGTCAGGGATACATATCACCGTTTTAGGCTCAATATTTAACACAAAGGTTTAACTTAATTACTTAAGAAATGCCCCAAATCCTAGCAAAATCATTTGCTTTAGGTAAATATGGGCAAAAAATTAACAAAACCCTTTTCCCTGATACATGAGATTTTGATCTTTAGTTAACTCTTTATCCCTGTCTTCTGGAAATCTGGTAAGGTTGAGAAAGTCCCCTCGATAGTAAGCAACACTACTTACAAACTGGTGAACTGCACCTGCACTGAAACTATAAACTCCATATTGCACACCTGACAGAGGTGCCACAACTCGAGCTTCTCTCTGTGTTTTCCCTTATAGCTGGGCAGTCCCTCATGGGGACCCTCTTCCCTAAAGAAAATGTATCACTGTTAGGGGAGAAAAAAACTGCCTTATATGACAGTGGCTGGGGCACAAAAACAAATCAAATATTCAGTAGTACTCATGAACATTGTTTTAAAGTCAGTGGAGAATAGGGAACTTAAGATTATTTCAGTAATCTTACTTGATTTTTTTTTTAATTTTGTTTATTTATTTTTAGCGAGGGGGAAGGGAGAGAGAAAGAAACAGCAATGTGTAGTTGCCTCTCATGCACCCCCTACTGGGAACCTGGCCCACAACCCAGGCACGTGCCCTGACTGGGAATTGAACTGGCGACCCTTTGGTTCACAGGCTAGCGCTCTACCCACTAAGCCACAGCAGCCAGGCCTCTTTTTTGATTTTTAAAGTCACAGAATGATCTGCAATTTTTATCAATGTCATGTGTTCAAGAACTGTATAAATTTCAATGAAAGCATTTTACTAGAGGGGGTAGTTATAATTATTTTTTTTCTTCATTCTTCCCATACTACCTTTCCTCCAAACTCCAATATAAATGCCATATCGTTGGCTCCTCAGAAAAGTGAAACAGAAGACCCATCTATCTGTGCTTTCTCCAAACCAAAAAGGAAAACAATCTTTTTCCACAGAGGAGGGGGTTAGTAGTGATCATGAAGGAACAGCTGGCAGTGGAAGTCTTTCCAAAAGGAAGGGATCTTTCTCCAAAGACAAATCAGTTAGTGATCCTGAAGAGGCAGGTAACAGGAATGTGTCCAAGAAAAAGAGGACTTTCTCTTCCAAGGACAAGCCCATCAGCAGTGGAACTGAAAAAGCTGCTGGCAGCAAGAGAAGCAGCTCCAAGAAAAAATCCTAGCAAGTATACCAGGAAGATCAGAACGGACATTTCCCTAGTGGGGTACTGCCCATTCCACCCATCTTGTATACCTTAACAAAAACAAATTTATAAGAAAAAAATGCCACCTCCCTGCTTTCTGAACTCTCCACAGGTGTTATCTGCACATCTCACTTTCTTCCTAGTACTGCTTATTTCTCACACATTGCTATTTCTCTACATATCCATTTGGGTCTGTAGCTTAATTCCCCTCTCATTCTCAACTCTCAAGGAGTTTGTATAGCCTATGTGTGAATCACTCCTATAAATCCAACAGCACCCAATATAGGACTGTGCATAGGACAAAATGGTTCTAAAAAACTGTTGAATTCAAAATATAAAACATCAAAAACATTTGATGTATGTAGAAAATCCCCTTCTACAGAAGCGTAGAAAGCAAACAATGTCCATAAACTAGTAAACTATACAAGTCATCTTTGGCTTAGTAACTAAACAAGATCTCTTAGGGAAAAAAATTAATAACACTACCTCTCAGTACGAGTGCAGGGAACCAAGAGGAAACTGTACCGGCCCTTGGCCATCACCGCAGCGCACCAAGCCACCATCATTCCCATCGCGGCGTGAACAAACGAGTGCAGGAGCTGCTGGGGATGGACGATCTTCCCTATCAGTGCCAGTCTGGAGCAGGGAATGGAGGGTACGACTGCAGAGAGAACACATCAGTGTGGCTTTATAATCTGCTAGGTGGCCTCAGGGGACCTAAATGATTCCCTCTCATCCTTGCACAAATACTCCAAAGGGCAGGAAGAAGCCTAGAGTCAACGTAAAATATGGTGCAAAAAATTCCTACTTAAAAATTCTACGTTAAAATAATTTGAGAAAAGATTAAATAAAAGGAGATGCGCACACACACACAACAAAGAATCTAGAGAGATGAAATCTAAGGAGAATATGATTAACAGCTTTCATTTCTTTTTAAAATTCTTGATAGCTCAAACGGCGCCTACCCTGGCAATCTCCTATGTGCCATAAAAAATAAATAATTTTTAAAAGACAGTGCTAGCCCTCCAGCAAGTTATCTCTATTTCAGCATTTGAAAATTAGCAATATACAGCCAATCTGTGAAAAACAAACCAAAAACTAGGTAAATATTGACAACACTGAATACAAAAATCAACGTTTGTATGGGAATTTCTATTACCTTCCTAATAATCCAAAAAAGTTTTCTGAACAAGAGCTGGGGGTGGTGAGTGTAGGTGTGAGGTGAGGGATGCCGGCCATTTAAACAGCTACAACAGGGTTCCCTAACCTATCTCTGAAGGCACTCCCCTTTTAATGCACTCACAGTGGAGCAGTTGGGGGAGGTAGAAAATTAAGTGTGAAGGGAAAGGGCTTAGGTGCTTTGTTTGCACTTCGGGGAAGATGCTGCTATCCCCTCTCCCTCTTCACTAGAGAAGCCCACAGAGGGCAGTGTGAACCAAAGCATGCTGTAAGCTGAAGAGTTCTGCACATGGTTTAAACAGAAAAAAGGTCTGTTAACAAGTAGTAAGATTAGGAAAACAAAGCAAACGGGTAAATATTGTAAATCCACAGTAAGATTTGAAATTTTATACTGTATCTAACAAACTACGGAAGAGCTAAAAAGAGGAATGATGTTACAGTCAAAACAAGTACTGCCAGAAAAACACTTCTTATTGTATCTTAAGGAAAGACTCAAGGAATCTGAAAGGCAGACTGAGAGGAAAAAAAACTCTTGGAATCTAGCAGGTGATTCTCCCAAGCAAAACACAACATTTTTAAGTTTTTTTTTTGGAAAATCTTAGAATTATACTTTCACATTTGAGAAAGACCTAAGAAATCACCTGGTCCTTATCTCATATCCTATAAATGCATCATTTTTATAATACTTACATCGGCTAAATCACAACTTGAACATGAGCTGTGAACCATTAAAATTAAAAGATCTAAGTTTTTTTGTGGTAAAATACACTTCAAGTTTATTGGTTTAGCCGTAACTGGGTAGCTCACTTGGTTATAGCATTGTCCCAATTTGCCAAGGTTGCAGGTTCAATCCTGGTCAGTGCACATACAAGAATCAACCAACGAATACATGAATCAGTGGAAAAACAAATCAACGTTTCTTTTTCTTCCTCTCTCTCCCTTTCCCTTCCTCTCTCTCTTTAAAATCAATAAATAAAAAATAAAAATAAAGTTTATCATTTTAACCATTTTTAAGTGTATAGTTCTGTGGCAGAAGTACATGTACACTGTTTTGCAAACATCGCATCACATCACACTTTCCCAGTTTCCCCAAGTGAAACTCTGTCCCAGTTAAACAGTTACTCCCCCAACCCACCTCCTCAAAGCCCCAGGCGACCACCAGTCTGTGTTCTGTCTCCATGCATTTGACTACTCCAGGTGTCTCATAAGTAAAATCATATGTTTGTCCCATACAGAGAAACTAGCACTCAAATTTTAAGGTAAGTTACTCAAAGCATATGATTCTGCATGCATTTGTAAAACTGACATAAAACAGAGCCTATATTACACACACTCATATACAAAACACACTGAGTCTGCCCTTAATAAGTTCAGTTATTTTTAAGATAATTAACTTTTAAAAACTTACCTGTATAAAACTCCACATTGAAGATACTTATTATTATTACTACCACTGACAGCAGCAAGAGGTAAAAGATCACACGGGAACTATATAGATCATTGAAAGAATCTAAAATACAAGAAAGAGGAATTAGTAAGAACCATTCAGTCATGTAGTCATATTCAGTATACTGCAATAGAAGAGGGGTTTGAATCACAAATATAATTTTAACTTTACAAGTTGTCTTTTCTTTAACAGTGTCCTTGTAACCTGGCTGGCATGGCTCAGTGGACTGACTGCCAAACTGCAAACCAAAGTGTCACCAGTTCAATTCCCAGTCAGGGCACATGCCTGGGGTGCAGGCCAGGTCAGGGACCCATTAGGGGGCGCATGGAAGGCAACCACACATTGATGTTTCTCTCCCTGTCTTTCTCCCTCCCTTTCCCTTCTCTCCAAAAATAAATAAATAAAATATTTTTTTTTAAAGTGTCCTCGTACACTGACAGGTCCTGTAGGACATCCACTCAAGAACTACAATGAGACTTATTTGGATCAAGCTCTGGGTCCTTCAAATTATACTAGAATTTCTTTCCGATGATTCAGATGTTAACATCAGACAAAATACTATCATATGCAAACATAATTTCATCATGTGAAACAGAGAAGTGCCATATTTAGTAATATACTAACAAAGTTTCCTTTTAAAATGTAAATATTTTTCAGATATTTTCTTTAAAAATACAATTAACCCCTATAGCTAAAAAAAAGTATCATTTCTGGAGCTAGAATAAATCCATAAATCATCTAAATTAGCTGAATTGAAAAACAAAAAAAATCAGGACATCCCTGTTAAATACCAATGCACTGACATTTTATAGTAGTTCAACAATCGTTCATTCCAAAACTATGACAAACTTTAAAATATGTATGTGCTATGCCTAAAAACATGATCAAAAGAAATAAAAACTGCAAGGATATATGCTTGCTGAATAGACTACCACTTAATAAAATAAAACAATTATTTTTTAAATGCAAAAATAATTTTTTAAATTATTTTTTAAAATGCATAATTCATTAACTAAATTAGTCAACAACATTTACTGAGCATTCACAATTCAACCCAAGCATTGTACTCTGCTAAAAAAAGGAACTGATTCTTGTGACTAGAATAAGCAAAAAGAGAGTACAACTTCTCTGGAAAGATTTTTTTTTTAAGATTTTATTTATTTATTTTTAGAGAGGGAAAGGAGGGAGATAGAGAGAGAGAGAGAGAGAAACATCAGTGTGTGGTTGCTGGGGGTCATGGCCTACAACCCAGGCATGTACCCTGACTGGGAATTGAACCTGCGACACTTTGGTTCGCAGCCCGCGCTCAATCCACTGAGCTACGCCAGCCAGGGCTCTCTGGAAAGATTTTGTGAAGCAAAAGTTGAAGAGAACAAGCAGCATTTGTTAGAATAAAGACATAAATCAAATCCAATTTATATGACTGAAGAGAAACTGTTATTAGGATTAAAGACCACTTGGCCCATGAAATTGCAGTTTTTTATCTTGAGTGCCAATTCTGAACAACTGAGAATGGCTCTAGATTACAGTACTGAATACCCTGAGTGTATTGTGACCAGGCAGCCAAGATTAAAAGAGCATAAGTAATGCAGATTCAGGCACAGCATTACCAAAACACTTGCCATCCCTACACTGGTTCTGTAACAGTGGGCATTAACAGTGGAAAACTGTAAGCCACCCTACCCTTTTTTGACAGTTTCTGTAAATGCTGACTCTAGTATGTAGCTTGTAGATAAACAGAATGTTTGTATAAGAATCTAGGAACTAACTTCAAAAGATAGACCCCAACCTTCAGGCATCCCAGCTCCAGATTCGCTGACCTTCGACCATGGAGCCAGGATGACGTGAAGCTGGATGACGTGACACCAGGATGACTAAACCAGGATGATGCCCACCGGACCATCACTTTTCTCATCAGAATGGACTGTGCTCATCTGCACATGGAGAACTTTGCAACCCCCTCCCCCTTGATCTCTTTGTTCTACTTCCATTTCCCTCTCCTGCCTTATAAAGACCTCTGCCTCCAATGAGAGGTGGAGATGCACTCAGAGCTGCAAGTCCCCCATCTTCCCAGAGAGACAGGCTTTGAGACATGAGTCCCCTATCTTCCCAGGGAGATGGGCTTTGTGACATGAGTCTCCCATCTTCCGGGTTGCCAGCACCTGAAATAAAACCACTTTCCTTTCACATCAGCACCTGCCTCTTAAACTCTTAAGTATTGGCTTTTGAAGCAGTGGGCAGCTGGACCTGTGTTCAGTTATACTTTATGGCTTAATTTCATCTGACCTGTGGGATCCATCCAAGAAGTGATTGATATGTCTCAACAAAAATGTAACGTGGCTTTAATTCTTTAGCAGAAATTATCTCCAAAGGCCACAAAGTAAAGCTTCAAACTCCTTGAAAATTGGCATTCTCTTCTGAAAAATTAAGAACACACTTCCCACTTTCCAAAGCAAAAAAATTTACTGTTATTGTTGTTGAGAGGATGTAAAAAGTATTTCTAGAGTATTTGTTTCTTAGCCTTAGGCAAGACTTGAAAGACTTCAAAACCTAGTCTGGCAACATTTCTCTTTTTATTTTTTTAATTCTAATGTGGCACAGTGGAAAGACATGAGCTTTGAAGTCAGAGACCAATGTTCAAATCCTAGTTCAGTTAGTTCCCAGCTGCGTGTCTCCAAAGACTTTAACCTCATTTTCCTCATTTATAAAGTAGGGGTTAATAGCTCTTTATTACACAGAGTTGTAGGAAGAAGAAGAGGTAATTTACTTAAGGTGGTTAGCACAGTGCCTACCACACAGTTGACAGTAATAACTGAAAACTCCTCATCAATCCTCACATTTAAGTCTATGTTCTTTTTTTTTTTTTTAAGATTTTATTTATTTATTTTTAGAGAGGGAAGGGAGGGAGGGGGGGAGAGAGAGAGAGAGAGAGAGAGAGAGAGAAAGAAACATCAATGTGCGGTTGCTGGGGGTTCTGGCTTGCAACCCAGGAATGTACCCTGGCTGGGGAATCAAACCTGGGACACTTTGGTTCCCAGCCAGTGCTCAATCCATTGAGCTACGCCTGCCAGGGCAAGTCTATGTTCTTTAGTCTTTAACTTTCGTCCTTTTCTCTCATCTTTCTTATTAGCTACAATATAGAAATGAAGTATTCATAACTTTACACAGGTTTTTAAAGATATGTCATATTTTCTATCAACAATTTTTAAATAGGTAAAAGAAACAGTTCTCCTTAAAAAAGACAATCTCAGCCCTGGCTGGTATGGCTCAGTGGATTGAGTGCTGGCTTGTGAACCAAAGGGTTGACCAGTTCAATTCCCACTCAGGGTACATGGCTAGGTTGCAGGCCAGGTCCCCAGTGAGGGGCATGCAAGAGGCAACCACACATTGATGTTTCTCTCCCTCTCTTTGTCCCTCCCTTCCCCTCTCTCTAAAAATAAATAAAATCTTTTTAAAAAAGACAGCCTCAATAAAGCTATCAAAGAGACAAACAAAAATTAAGTTTTCATTTACATGCTCTTCTCATGATTTTTTTTGTTCATGTGATAATAAAGTGTCTAACAGGTTTACTAATCTTATTATTACATAAGGAAAATGTGGTTTAAGTTAGGAAGGGAATGCCTTAAGATTACCCCAAAGCGAATGTTTTCCCATGTCAATATAAGCAATAATTGACAATATTTGAAATAATGCAATTTTTATGTTGAGAAGTAGATGCTGTAAATTTGTTTTCCCAAATTGAACATCACTTACCAGACAGCCACTGTATAGGATGAAATAAATCAATGCTACTGAAGATTATAAATACTGTGGTACAGATGGGTAGAAGCAGCACTGACCAGACAATACTTGTAACTATCCTCCAGCCCAAAACCTGTAACAAACAAAATCAACAAAATCACTCACTCATGAAGTCAGTTAAACTATTTCAGTTATGCAAATCCTATCTTTTCATACAGGATGTTAGTTACTAATATTTACACCTAGATCCTAGTCCATGCAAGTATATATAAGCCTCAATGGTTATTACTATTAATACTTTAATTTATATACCACTACAGAATCTTGTAATATCAGTGAACTGATGGCTATATTAGTCGAGTCAGGTGCCACATTAAAAATCCAGAATGGGGAAGAAGGACATATCTTTTAAGTTTTACAACTGCATTTTTACAGCAACTTACACTTTCTGTAGGCTTAATTGGCAGATGCATCAATATCTAAAAAGCTGTATGCATTTTCTAAGAACCATCTGTATATTGTAACTGTTTACAATGATGAGATAAACACTCCTTATTGGGCAATTGACACATAGTTTTCATGCCTGAATCACCAGTGCCTACCATATTAGAGGCACAAGATTTACTGTTGAATAAGTGAATACTGAGAGGTTTTTTAAGCATGAAAGTGACCATCGAATTTATCTTTTGGAAGGTAAAACACCCTTGTGTATGGAATGTAGCTATGAAGAAGAGGGATTCGAGGGAACAAGACCCTGACAGGAGGCAGTCCACCGCAATTGCCCAAACCAAAGATTAGTGTCTGAAGGTAGCCAGTGGCAATGGAAAAGGAAAAGGGGGGGGGGGGGGATAATTGCAGCCACATTTGCGAAACACAATCTATGCGACATTGGTGGCTGATAATATAGGTAGTAAAGGCTATGTAAGACTTGACTCCAAAGTTTGTAGCCTGGGATACAAGGCTGCTGTACCGTTGTGGTAGCCTAAAGGGATATTACTCCTATTTCTCTTTGCCCTGCACAGAATGGATGCAGAACTGTTGACTCAACTTCAACAAGAAAGTACCTCCTAACCTCAGTCCCAGGGTGCACACATTTCCTCTAACTTAACAAAGAATACCTGTCCTGCTTACTTTACTTAGTTCCTAACCCCAGCCTCTGCTAAGGTCTCGCATTCACATTCTTTCCAACTCTTTGCGCTTCTAATCCAAAGGAATAAACAAGTTATTTAGTTACACCTACTAGGTACACCACCCCTGCATAGGTTCTTTCTCTATTCTCTGCCCCAATTCCCATCCAGGTCAGCCCCCGACTCTAGCTTCCACTCTGAATTCCCCCTTCACCCCCTAACAAGTTTGCACTCAAGACATCACGGCACGCACACACCCTGTATCCAGCTTTCCCTAGCACACTCTTCCCAACATTCCCAACAGCTTCCACTCACAACGCACCCCCCCCCCCACCCCGCCACGACCCGGCAATGAGCCTCCCTGCTAGAGGTCCCTTCCCCACGCGCTCCCCACAACACTCGCGCCGGCTCCTCCCCCGCCCAGTGCGCACGCGCGGTCAGCGCCCGTCAGTCCAGCCGGACCCCAGCAGCGTCCAAACGCACACTACAGTGAGCGCAGCACTCACGCGCCACAAGATGTCCCGCGACCCGCTGGCGCAAGGCTGAGTCGCAACCGTGGCCATGGTGATGGCGGCCCCTACTCTGAGGGGTGCTGCACACTGTGAGCCCGCCCGCCACTGCGTTTCAAAGGGAGGAAAGCCCCGGGAGGACCCCGTTGGGGCTGCCTCGAACGCCGCCTGAGCGAAGCCCGGCCCAGGCCCCAACCCATTCCTTCGAGGTTTCGTCTGGACAGGCCCAGCAGGCCAGAATTGCCCCGGAGACACATGTCCAAAAGCGGCCCGGGACTCCAGAATTGGCCCTCTAGTATCGAAAAGATCCCTTCGAAGCAGGGTCAAGCGAGGCGCCAGAAATTGGGGGCGGCGCCGCTGCATGCTGGGAACTGTAGGCTCGAAGGCCCTACAGTTCCTCAGGGAGGTCAGGGAGAAGGGATGAGCGATGCATTCTGGGACTCGGAGGGCCAAAGTACCGCAGAGTGGGAGCGGAAGTCTTTCCCAAGGTACCTTGTAGCCTGCTGGGATTCGTAGTCTTTTATAAGGCCTATACTAGCCACAGTGTTGAAGGATCGGAATTCTACAGTTAGAAAGATCTGGCAAAATGACTGCCCTTTCTCCGGATTTTGCTTTACTGACCTCTTGAAAGTGAAATCAAAGCATATTGTGGCCCTCTCCACAAAGGTGCTCACTAATTTTACGGAAATGGAAAATTCTCTTTCCTTTGAGGTGCATTTAGTTTTGTAAAATCTGGTTTTTAGTTTCATCCATCTCGGCCACTTGCTAAGAAGAATTGATCTTCTGTGAGCCTCTATTTCATCTATAAAATAAGGATAAAAATAAAGATGTCAACCAGTGATGTTATAAAGATGTAATAATGCTATATAAATATTATTAATTTCCTGCTGGTGAGGAAAACAGCTTTTTACCAACCCAATTCCCACTTAATGAAGTCTTTGATTGTATTCGGTCTCAGTGAGATACCTGGAGGAATAGTGCCTACACCTTTTAATGCCCAATTACATACCACAGTCAACATTCAGTACTCTAACAAGACATACATAGATTCAGTGATTAACTCTGAAGAAACACAGTCGAGCGAGACAAATCGGGATCACACATACTGCTCTGCGACGTTTGCTAATAATGGTTTCCCGAGTTGTTTTAAGATTACATCAGATGAACCTCCAAAGAGTTAATATCACTCATGTCTGAAGCACTGCAGGACAAACTGGGAATAAAAGGTAGATCAAGTGCCCTGACTGGTGTGGCTCAGTGGGTTGGGCATCTCTCTGCAGAGTGAAAGGCCACTAGTGCAGGTCTCATCAGGGCACGTGCCTGGGTTGTGGGTCAGGTCCCTGGCTGGGATGTTTCTCTCCCTCTCTTTCTCCCTCCCTTCCCCCTCTCTAAAAATAAGTAAAGTCCTTAATATAAAAAAAAAAAAAAGATAGGCAAAGAAGATCTAACATATAAATAATGGGAGTCCCTGAAAAAGACTAGACTCTTATTTAAACCTCTTATATCTAAACCACCACTCTCCCAACATCGTACAGGGATATGGGAATTACTTTTTGTTCTGAAATTGTTCTAATATTGTTAATGAGTCATCATTTTCCTGAAGTTTTCACTTCAAAACCTCCACTTATTATATAGTTCTGGATATCTTACAGCCTGGAAAATATTAGGGGGTGGTGGTTGCAAATAACTCTTCTTCCTCCTCATCTGTAACCTGTGTAGTGTCAAATTCAGTCCCTCCAAGAGAGAAGGCTGTGAACTCTTAATAAAATATGATTAGCCATTTCCAAAGGCAAATAAGACATTTATTTTGAAAGAACGCCTGGACAAATCCAGAGTCTCTTGTGCAACAGAATTTTGATGAGTCAAACAGAAATAAATAAATAAATTCAAAACACATGGATATTTCCTGGGGTGGGGGACAGGAAAAACACATATTTCCTAGGATAAACCTAAGTTGTTTTTAGTGTTGTTGTTTTGTTGTTGTTGTTGTTTATTTTACCAAACTCTAAACACCTTGGGGAAGAATTTGAAAGGGTCAGCAAATTGAAAATAAGGTTCAAACTCCTCCTTCCTTTGAAGCCCTCTCTTTGGAGCCAGGCTTTCCTTTAGTTGGCTGTTGGGTGGGGCTGCCCTCTGCCGCTTGTTTCTTGGGGATCAGATTTCAAAGGAAAGAGAGGAGACCCTTGAGGGAATATCCACATAGTGGAAGCAAAGTATGAAACCCTGGCTTCAGGAATGGCTTTTTTCTCCCTTTTAAACTGGCCTAGGTTATTTACAAAGCCCAATTTAACTGTCTGCTTATGATAGACAGTAAAACAAAGCCTGTGGACAAAGTTGAGTGTACTAGGTGCCTCATCTCCAAGTATATGAGGAAGATGCAGGATCAAAGGTTTTTCACATGAATATTTAAGTGCCTGGGAGGCATTAAGCAAAGATTTTAGAGAGTCGGACACATGATTTGAATACTAGCTCCCTGTTTAATAGCAAGTTAGTGTAAGTAACTCAACCTCTTAGCGCACTAAACTGTACAAAGAGGGACAATAGTGTGCACTGTTTTGTCTTTTTATCCACGTGTCTAAGTTGAGCCCCATTACCCACCTTTCAAGGGTGATAGTCATTCATACTGCTCACCAAGTATTTCCAGTCCTCTGCTTTCATGACATATAATAGGACTGCACTTCACGACTCTCTTTAACATTAGGTATGGCCATGTGACTGTGTCTGCCAACGAACTGCCAGCATATGTGACTTATGGGTGAGAGATTTAATGGCCATTGTAAGACCCTTTAGAGCTCTCTGTTTCTCTGGCACAGTGACCAACAATATTTGAGATTGTGGTGGTTCCACTGACCCTAGGGACCTCAGTGACTGGAATGAACAGTTTCCCTGCCAACCTGTGATGGACTTGTAACATGAGCAAGAAATAAAACATTTTAAACTACTGATGTTTTGAAGTTGTTTCTTATTGCAGAATAACCTAACCAATCCTGTATGACACAAGTAGTAAATCAACAAATGCATCACATGAGGAAGACTTGAAAAGCTCTTGAAAACCTTTATGTTGCTACCTTATTAATTCACCCCACCAGCAGTTACTCAGCAATGAGTATGGGCCAGGCGCAGTGCTGAGCCCTGTGGGAGTGTGTACATCGGAGCAGAGTCCCTGGTGTCGGAAACTTGTGGCCTGGTATACGAGCCCCACCTCTAGACACTCACTCTCCTAAACCACACCCTCAACTAATGCATCTGATAGAACTGGTTATCAGTTTTTAGTTTATAAGTTGTTCCTGGGGAAAGGATTAGTACAGGCGTAAGAAGCTAAAACTGGCTTGCCAACAGACCCCTCACCTCCTCACCAACATGACTTGCTTTTACACCTTCCTGCCTCTGCTTAAACTGGACTCTTCCAGTGCCATGTTTTCCAGGAAGCCTTTCCTGTCCAATCTCTCTTTCCTATAATTCTACCATTTAGTGTAGGGGCGTCAAACTCATTTTCACAGGGGGGCCACATCAGCCTCACAGTTGCCTTCAAAGGGCTGAATGTAATTGTAGGACTGTATAAATGTAACTACTCCTTAACTAGGGACAAGGAGCTCGGTGCTGCTGCCGGGTAGAAACAAGGTGCTGGGCTGGATAAAACAAGGTGGAGGTCCAGATTCGGCTGTTTTGCTACCTGTGATTTAGTGGGTATGTCTTGCCTTGCATAGCACAGTACTGAAAGAGCAAAGTTTGAAGCCAATCACGTATTCAAGCCCCAGTTTTGCCCTCCCTCCCTGGCTCAAAAGGCTAGAGATCTTGCTTTGATTGAACATGTATATCTTTTTCTTAACTTATTATATCTTGGACACTAGAAATCATATCATATACATTTAATTCTCACACTTGCCCTTCACGTGAAGCAAGAATTCACACCCATATCTATTTGAATGTTTCAACTTATTAAATTTTTTTAGTGTGTAATCGATTTGCTTGCTCTCTCCTTTTTTTTCAATATTTAAAAGGGTTTATATTTTTTCTAATTATTTCCTTTATATAACACTTTTAATCCCCTCTGTTTGGGGAGGGCAGTTATTGTGGATCATTTCTCTTACGAACAACATGGCACTTACCTAATACCTTCCTCCTTCCCCAGTATCTGATTTGAAGCAATGTTCTCTTACTAAATAACTAAAAGGCAATCAGCAAGCGTATTCTGCCTTATAAATGTTCCCCCCTTCTTCCATTTTTGTTAGCTATGCTGTTTTTATTTTACATGCACAAAACCAGTACCATTGTCAGTCTAATGACAATGTGACTTTCCCTTATAAGTGAGTCTGTCTTTTAGCCTGGATACTCCAAATGCTTTTTCTTTAAACTCCACTAATTGTATGCCCTGGCAGATGTGGCTCAGCTGGTTGAATTTCCAGTCAGGGCACATACAAAGGTTGCGGGTTCAGTCTCAGGTCCGGCACGTACAATCCTGTTTGAGTGCGGATGGGAGGCAACCAATTGATGCTTCTCTCTTGCATTGATGTTTCTCTCTCTCCCTTCCTCTAAAAAGCAATAAAAACCTGTCCTCGGGTGAGGATTAAAATTTTTTTAAAGCAAATATTTCTTTATTTTATTTTACTTTATTTATTTATTTTTAGAGGGAAGGGAGGGAGAAAGAGAGAGAGAGAAACATCAATGTGCGGTTGCTGGGGGCCGTGGCCTGCAACCCAGGTGTGTGGCCTGACTGGGAATCGAAACTGCAACACTTTGGTTGGATTAAAATTCTTTTAAAATCCACTAATTTTACTAGACTGTGTACATGTTGACCTTCTGGGTTGAGATCTCCAGGTATACGGTATGTTCTTTCTATATGAAGTCAAAGTCTTTTTAATTTTTTTTCGGAAAAAGTTTTTTATTATTATAGTTTTTTATATTTATTCTTTTTTTTCTTCCAGGACATGCATAATACACTTTTAGAACTTTTTGGACTATCTTCTATGTTTGTCATTTTTCCTTGATTTCTCTTTATTTATTCTGGAATTAAAATTTTTTCCTTCAATTTCATTCCCTTAAGGCGTTATCTACTGTGCAACAGCTATGTTACTGTGATATTCCTTCTAATTTAGTCTTTTGTGAACTAAGTTTCCCCTTTTCTTTCCTCTTCTTTACTGTTTCATTACCTAACTTCTGCTTTCTAATTCTGATTTGTGCCTTTCTATCTTGTACTATGTTTTTAATTTGTATTAGCTCATTTTGAAATATTGTTAGAGTTTTTATCTGGTTTTGTGGACACGTGTTTCTGGAATGCTTTCATTCAATAGGGATGTTATTCTGCTCCTTGTTCTCATTTTTTAAAATAACTTCATTATGAGGTTTGTTTTCAATCCCTTCAGTTGCTTGTTTTTACATGAAATTAGTTTTTCTGCACATTTAGGAGGAGGAAGAGAGCTTTGCTAAATTTATGGCTCTACAATAGGGGTGTCCAAACTTTTGGCGTCTCTGGACCACGCTGGAAGAAGAGTTGTCTTGGGCCACGCATTAAACACATTGTGACATGTAATCACAAAAATATCTCATAATGTTTTAAGTAAATTTATGATTTTGTGTTGGGCTGCATTCATAGTCATCCTGGGCTGCATGCAGCCCATGGGCAGCAGGTCGGACACCCCTGCAACAGTTTCCTTTCCTATATTTTCATGAAGTGCTCAGAAATATGGCTTCAGATGCTCTTGAGATCTCCTGGCTCTGTTCCCCATCCCTGCTCTCATCTGGACTTCCATTTCCTTAGCTCTGGATATCCCTGCCCTACCCTATCTGTATTCATTCCTGATTTTTTTCCTCTGGTGTCCTGGAAAGGCTCTCTGTCTGGTATAAGAGGTAACAAGACCTGGACTGCTCCAGCTTCTTCAGATCTTGCTTTGGAGCCCTTGCACTCATCAGCTGCAAACTGGGTTGTACAAAACTCCCCCAACCCCAGTCAGTACCAGCTGCTGCTCTCCTATTGGTCCTCTGTGCTTTCCGGGGAGTTCTTGCTATTTTGATCTCAGCAAGATCTCTTATTTTTAGACTTCTCAGATACCGTGTTGCTTCCCTCTGCTTCTTTCCACAAAATTGCTGATACCATGTAAGTCTTCCAACTGACAGTGGTTTCCGCCTACCTGAATTCTGGGGTTTGTGGTGATATCCTGTCACCCAAGTTCTGTTGTAGATGATGTCCCTAGGTTTACCAAGGTGACCTTAATCTCACTATCACCTGAATTTGTGCGCATCTTCTTTATCTGCCTGGTCAGCCTTTTAAGTACAAATGTGCCTTTGTAGCCTATGCAGAAATACATAGGGAACTCCTGAACTGCAGAGGATGACAGTAAGGAACTGGCAATCCCGACCTGGCAGAAACTCAGCCTCCCAGATGGTGTGCATTCTGAATACAAAGTATTAAAAAATATCTTTGAGGTGTCACTGGTTTCTCCCCTGAATGCACTCTAGCCAGGAAGGCATGCCACCTTGCAGAGGTACTGCAAGGGCCCTAAAAGAAATTTCTAAAATCATCATCAAAATAGGCTGTAAACGAGCATGTTCTTTAAACCAACTGTTTCACACTCACAGGCAGAAAAGTCAGATGTGCTGTGGAGCCCCCACACCACAGCAGCTAGCACGTCACACCAAATTCTCGGCAGCCTCCGGCATGCTAACGACAAAAATCAGGGAGGAACTTGAGATCAAAGGCATGAAGTGCAGACACAGCTGTTATGTGAGGTATTTATTTTGCAACCATTAGGTTCAGTCACCCAGTGCCAGGTCACCAAAGACAAGTTTTCAGGCACCTAATGAATCCCAACCAAAGTGCACACTGTTTGGCCACTTTAGGATGGCAAGCATCCAGAGAGAAGAGGAAATCTGTACACAATTCAGAGAAAAGACATCGGAAGTTGGGATGGATCCACTTCAATAATTAAGGGCGTACCAAGGGCAAAGTATATCACCTGACAGGAGAGGCAAATGCGCCTGAGCCTGCCTACCCCACTCCCTCACATTTCACTCCAAATCAGTGCACAGTCACAACGACCATGGACAGGCGAGACAGAAGAGCTGAAAGACACATGTGCTGAAAACATTTAATTTTTGTTTGGTAAACGGGCAATCAGGCTTCAGTTCGGCACCATACGGATTGGATTGTAGCGGGATTCCTGCCATTCTGTTGGTTTTCCTGCTGGCTTTGGTGTCGGAAAGAACCAGACTGAAAAAAAAAAAAAAAAAAGTGAACTGAAAAACAAAAAAGAGTAACTTTCAAGGTAAAGGCTCCCTCATAGAGAAAGGAACTAAACTGTGGAAAAGCATATCATTTATGTTTAAAGACAAAACTTCAACACCAAAGCAGTCTGCCGTCCCCAGGCAGCTTTTCTTATATAAACTGTACCACTGGATAGCCAAATAGTACATGGAGAGAAGTTTTATAACTGAAGCATTCAGTATTCAGTTAGTAAACAAAGAAGGAAAAGTAGATTTGAAATATCACCATTTTGGAGCTGCTAATACATTAGTGGACAAAGGCATTGCTTATTAATGGCCACTAATATCAAAAAAAGAAAGATAATCAGGTATTATGAGCTCATGGATAGAAGAATTTGACAGCATTTACCAAGTAGTTTTGCCCCCCCCCCCAAAAAAACACCTGAATCTAATGAAATCTTTAGACACAACCACCAATTTGCAGGAAAAAAGACAATAGGGCAACGTGTTAGATGACATTGTGGAGATATAATCAGCAAACTCCAGACAGTAAGAAACTATAAGACAGACAATTCTTCAACAAATAAATGGCAAAGGGCGAGAGGGAGACAGAATAGCATTCTACATTTAAGACATTTATGCCCTGGCCAGTGTGGCTCAGTGGAGTGAGTGCTGTCCCACAAAAGTGAGAAGTTGCTGGTTCGATTCCCAGTCAGGGCACATGCCTTTCAGCCCCAGTCGGGACAATTATGAAAGGCAACCAATCGATGTTTCTCTCTCACACTGATGTCTCTCTCCCTCTCTTCTTCCCTCCCTTCCTCTCTCTCTAAAAATGAACTTTTAAAAAAGGACATTTAAGAGATACATCAACCAACTTCAATATGAAATTCAAACACTTAGGTACTGGGTTAGCCAAAAAGTACATTTAGTTTTTTCTGTAAAATAAAAGACACATTTTTCATTTTCATGAATAATTGATTTGGATATTTTATCGATTTGGATATTTTGAGTATGTTGGCTATCTCCTGCTATTGGCTTCTAGTGGGTAGAGGCCAAGGGTGCTGCTAAACATCTTCCAATGCATAAGACAGCCCCACAGCAAAGAATTATTTGGCTCAAATGTCAATAGTACCAAGAAAATTCGCAAACCACTTCTGACATGTTCGATCAGTCACAGCACCCTCTCCATACACTACACAAATCTTTTTTTGCATTTCAGTTGAGTTTTTGCCTTTCTTGAAATAATAAAGCATAATACACTGAAAATGTTGCGTATTTTCTTCCATCTTCAATATTAAAATGGCTGCACAAAAAAACAACCAGTTTTGATTGTTTTTAAGTGTGCGCTGATATGACAGCTGTCACAATACAACCTCACACAATTGTTTCAAATGAAGTTGAAGACAACTAAGCACTATCAGAGCCACTGCACAGAAAAAATATAATGGACTTTTTGGCCAACTTAATATACTTGATATTAAAAAGTTATAATTTTTTTAGATGTGCCTATGATATTAGATGCAGAATTTAAATATTATGGATAAAATAGAAGGACGCCTTACATTTGCTTCAAATAATACCAGGGACAGAGGTGGGCGTACAGGTAGAATGAGACCAGCCAGGAGGTGCGACTCACTGACAGTGGGAGGAGGACATGGGGACTCAGTGTACCAGTCACTCCACCTTGATCTACATTTAGAATTTTCCACCAAGTTAAGTTTTTAAAAAAGAATGAAAAGTTATTATGTTGGCCTACTTGCCGCCCACCCCCCCCCCCCCCCCCCCCCCCCCGCCCCAGCCCGTTCTCCCAATTTACCTAAAAGAAAGAGAACAAAGAAGAACATTGAGAAAGAAATAGCCCGGGAATTGAGAATGGATTCCCTGGGCAGGGACACCTCAGATGCGGCGTGGAAAAGAATAAGGGGCTGGGAGAACGACGTAGTGTTGGCCGTGGTGTCAAGTCATGCAGTTTGAATGCTGTGTTAAAGGGGATTATAGCAATGAGTTAAAGCTGATTTTGGAATAAAAGAACTGATGTGTGTAAACCTAGTAAAAGGAGTGTAACTCTGACTCATAAAATGAGCACTCTTGACATGAGTGAGTGAAGGGATAATTGCGTATAAACCCTGTGTATGAGTCAGGAGGGTTTTAATTATAAAGGAGTCTCCTGATGCTCATCTCTTATTAAAGCCCTTCTCACACTGCGGGATAATTATCTGCTGGCCGCGCTCCTCTGGACAGCCCCACTTGTCACCGCCCGGGAAGGCAGCCCCAATCCAGACGCGGCCCTTCAGATACTCTATCCCGTAAGCCAAAGTAAGACTTGTAGGTACAGTTTCCAGGCTTTACCAGGGTTTTGGCTCAGAGAAGAAACTGTATTGGCCCTCAGGTGATAAGTTAATTTTTTAAAAGGAAGGAAAGAAAGAAGAAAGCCAGATATTCTTAGTAACATCAGTGGCTTATGTAGGGGTAGCTTCCCTGATTACAAGTAATTGAAGGTTTCAGGGAGAAATTGGGTTCCTTTTCTCCCAGAAATGCACTCTAGGCTAAGCCCCCAATGCACAGATTTACATGAGGAAGGTTATCTGCAAGATTAGAAGCCATTACTTTTTCAGCGAAAGCTGCAAGTCCAGAGATCACGGGAGAGGGCACGGCCAGCTCATAAATCTGCAGAGCCGGGAGCTCTGACAGCCCCTCTCCCTGGCGAAGAGATTGATGCTTCTGCCAGGGAGGCTCCACAGAAACTGTTTATCACAATCTCATTTGGAGACTTGACACCCAAATGGAGGTGCTGACACCCAAGTTTATAGATCTGAGCAAAGCCCAGAGGTATCAAATCTCTGTAAATCAGGATGGGGGGTCTACAAGGGCCCTGAGGGCCAGTGTCTTTTCAGATGCCAGCTTCTAACTCTTAAGGTTACAGCACCTGGGACACTTGGTCTGGAGCCTTCATAACTGTACTATAAGGAAGAAAATGAAGTCTCAGCTCAGGAGCAGGCTGAGACAGCCCCCCACCAGAGCCTCACCAAGTGGAGGTCAGGTGTCCTGGGCCAAGGCAGAGACCCAGGCAACTGTCACCACTGTGTTCTCTACCTCTATCTCTCTCCAGATTCTCTTGTTCTCAGTGATATGGCATCACTGTGCCCCAATGAACAGCCCACGTCTTCACCTTCCCCGAATCCTGGGAAGCTGACTACTCCTCAGAACAATGGGTAACTGCTTCTGCTCAACCTTCAAGACCCAGTTCAAACAAGAACCCCTCTGTGATGTACAACACGGGTGTAATAGGGTAGCAAGGCAAGCGGTGACTGTTGGAAGGGAAGGAATCTGGACAGCAAAGGTAAAGGCACGAGGAGTCTGGCAACAACAAGAAGTCTGGCATGGCCGCAGACTAGGAACGCTGAGGAGGTGGAACGGGCGGGCCAGGAGTAGGCCGTGGAGGGACTGACGTTTTCCCTGTGCTCTTACCCACTGAGCTAACCACTGGCAGTGGAGTCATTGGAGGCCCAGAGAACATACCAGGCGTGAGAATGTGTAAGCTTTGGAGAAGCCATGCGTAATTTAAGAGAGGTCACATTCAGAGCCTGAGGCCAGGTGGAAAAGTCACAGGGAAACTAAAAAAACAAACAAAAAAACAAATAAATAAAAAACCCCACCAGGACTGTAACCAAAGGGAACAAACCTGTATTATGCCACTGGGAAGGGGACAGGAAGTAGAGGAGAAGGGACACTGGGCTCGAAAGGCAGGAGCGCCTCTTCTAGAAGAACCTAAGTACTTGTGTTTCCCAAATTTATAGTCAAATCATGTGGATTTCACAACTGAAGACTTTGGCAAGAGGGACATGCATGTACACAAACACCACACTAGACTGTGCAAAAAGATGAAAGGGTCTGGCCCTCTCTGTTCCTGTGCTGACTGTACCCGCTGACGCGCCTGCCCCTTTTTTACTGCACCGCAGAGCACAGACACAAAATATAACCTCTTACTTTCCTCTTTAGCTGGACTTGGCTGCTACCACCGTTTGGTTTGGAACAACTGTAGATGTTGGGAGATGTTCCATCTCTGGTGCATCAAAAAAGTATGCCTGTAGAAAAAGAAGGCCCATAGAGAGTTAAAACACACTAAAAAACAAAGCTTCCAGACTCCATGCTACTAGCGCTTCTGGGTTTCCATGGCTCCTACGTTTCCCCGTAACACACTGGTCATTGCACTGAACTACAAGCGTCACTGCTTCTGTCTGTCTCACTCACTCGGCTGGGAGTGCCTTTTTAAATTCACTACCACTTATTGAGCATTTATTACATGTAACTTCATCCTCATAACAACCCCGTGAGTTGTTATTATTACCCTCATTTGACGGATGAAGAAACTGAAGTGCAGAGGGGCTGTCGTTCAGGCCGGTGCACGTGGCTAATGAGCGGTGAAGCCAGGACTCAAAGATGGGTCCTTCTAATTCCAAAGCCCTAGTCTTTGCTCCGAAGACTGTACCCTTCTGGTCTGTGTGTCCCTGGCTCCTCACCCGGGCCCGGCACACAGTGTAAAGATTAATACTTAATGAATTGAACTATGATAGGCTGCTGCTAGCCAGGTAGCTCTGTAAAGACCTGAAAGAGAAAGGTGCCAGGCCAGCCGTACCTCATAGTTCTTCAGCTTGGAAACGAGGGGTTTGGGAAGTGCTTCCGCTTACCATCTACAATTTAACTGTCAAAAACCAGAAGGAGGTGAAAGAGAGAAAACAGGAAGGAGGATCTTCCCACCTGTGTCATGGTCTGAGAATCCTAACTTTAGCCCAGGAAAATTCCAGTTTCACTAGCCTTGAACAATGGATGTTTGCACCACTGCAGCCCAAGACGTTAGGAAGGTAAAAAGATAAGCTGATAAGCTAAGAACCATTTCACCTGCTCTGCTCTCTATTGGCCAGAAGGGGGCACCAACACGACACACAGGAGCTTTTCCAAACAGATAGATTCTCAGTTAACAGTCCATTTCAAAAAGTTTCTAGCAACAGACTCCCTCTAGTTTATCACATTCCCAGAGTAATTCTATTAGCTTTAAAAGTCTTCCTCCCCAGAACCCCTTCCAGCAACTTTTTTGTGAGGCAGGGAAAGAACAATCCCCAGCTTAAGGTGGAGGTCAGGGGCCATGCTGCCAGTGTTGGGCCCCTGCAATTACCTGGCAGGAGCAGGGAGCCATGGAGCCGTGAGGATGCAGGAACGATGCTTTTCTCCCAGACTCTGGGAGGAAACCCTCATCAGACGGAACGAGACAAGAGGCCCCAGTTCTAAACTGCACGCTGCTAGTAAGTTGCACTGTAACTTGGACAAGTCACTCCACTCCTGTGGGCCTCGGTTTTGTTTTTTGGGGAACTGTTTAATCCAACAGTTCAATTTAACTTTACAGATTAAGTGAGGAATTCTCTCTCTTAAAAGAAAAAAGGAATATATTTTCCCACTGATTTTTTAAAATTTTTTTAATCCTCACCTGAGGACATTTTCTTCATTGCTTTTAGAGAAAGAGAGGAAGAGAGCAAAACATCGATGCAGGACAGAAGTATCGATTGCCTACTGTACTCATTTGCATCTGGACAGGAGGGTCACACACATGGGGTGGGGGTGGAGGGAGTCACACGTACCCGCACCCAGGCAGAGGATTGAACCTTTAACCTAGGTATGTGCCCTGACTGGGATTCAAATCCCACAACCTTTAGGTTATTATGTGAATCCAATCAGATGAGCCACACTGGCTAGGGCTTGCTGATTTTAAATACACGTTGAACAAATTCAAATAATACAAAACTGTGCAAGTGCCGTGTTATTAAAAAAAAACAATAATGTTTAGCCCTTTTAGTCTTTTTTTCTTGATTTAATCTTTACTGTATTTTTTTCCATTACCATTTAGTCCCTTTATATCCCACTCTTCCCTCTTTTTTGGTTTCTAAAAATATATGTGACACACAGGCCTTAGTTTTCTTAGCTGCAAAACAAAAGGACTGTGGAAAAAATGATCTCTAAGGGCAAGTCATGATTCACTAGTTCCTCAAATACTAGGGCACAGGACCCTCTGCTACCGGCACTAACCACCTCTAATGTAGGCTCATACATCTCCAATCATACCAGGCTCACCCTCTTCTGCTTCCTCAGTGGTCCCTGCAAGGTGTGTGCCAGCACAATCATAGAGACCATGTACAGGTGCAGCACCAAGGGGACCTCAGCAGGTGCAAGGCTGCCACATGCCTCACTGCACTAAGGCAAAAACACCAATCCGCGCTCCCAGGGGAGAGTGGGAAGGCCCAGCTGTCTGGTTCAGTCAGTGTCCCTTAGCTCAACTAACCCCCGCCAACTCCCCTCCCTGCCTTTCCGATAATGTCTTTGTTTGTACAGCTTATCCTATTTCTCATGTTGCACATACCGTTTCATCCTTATCAATGAAGGTATTACTACAGCTCCTTTTTCTAAGTGAAGAGGTGGGAGTCTAGCAAGGGGAAATAACCAGAGCCGGGAGTGATGGAGCTGGGACTAGAACCCATTCCTAACTTCTTCTTTGGCCCTCCTGTACTGCACATCACCTCCAAGAGAGAAAGGAGGAGGCGCTCTCCAGTGTGGAGCACAAAACCCCAGGCACCGGGTCCCGGCCACATACCTGATCACAGGACAGCTTCCTTCTCTGAGGAAGAAAAAACTGTGCTGCCAGAAAAGGTCCTGTACCACGATTACCTCCCTGCTCCACCATCCACTCGGCCCTGCTCCCCCAAGTACCTTACAGCTCAACAGAGCAAAGCCTTTTCTCCTGTCTGCTTCCCTCCTCCAACTTCTCAACCAGGTAATAATGGGTAAAAAGTTCAGGAGAGAGACGGGAAGATGCCAGTGAGGGGCACCGATGAATGGGCACTGTCTTTAGAGTTCTATGACCTCGGGGCACTCAGGAAGAGTACGATGACACAGGGCTCTTAACCACGTCTTTGTATCTGAAGACACTGTCACAGTATATGAAGGGCTTTCGCAGCCATTTCACTGAGTCTCAAAAAAGCCACTGAAAACGTGAATCTCCCTGACAGATGTTTCTGAGAGTTACATCACTTGCCAGGGCTCACAGTGCTAAGCAGCTCCCAGTCCAGGGCTCTTTCCACTTTATTATAGTGCTCTCTTTTAAAAAGTTCCTGCCCTGGCTGATGTGACTCAGCGGGCTGGCGCATCATCCCATAACTGAAAGAAGGCAGGACTGATTCCTGGTCAGGGCACACGCCCTAGATTTCGGGTCTGATCCCTGGTCTGGGCTCAGGTGTGTGTGAGCCCCACGCCCAGGCTGAAAGCATACAATCCCTGTCCCTGCGCCAACCTCCGGCCATGTGTGGGAAGCAACCAATGGATGTTTCTCTCACACATCGATGTTCTCTTTCTCCCCTCCTCTCTCTCTTAAGAGCAATGAAAAAATGTCCTTGAGTGAGGATAAAAATAAAAAATAAATAAAAAGAAGTTCCTGAGTAGCAAGATGGGCAAGTACATCCTAACTTCAGTGTCATTTACCCCAAAAGGGAATAAAAGCCCAGGAGGTAAAGATCCTGGCCACACATACCGGTGAAATGGGTTAACAATAGTAATAACAACAACCACAACCACACCTCCCAGCTCCATCATCCAATCTGCCTTCCTCCTCTCTATTCTTTATAGAACCAAAAAGGCAATGCCTTTTCTCCTCACCAACTTCTCCACCTGGTATGTAAGGGGGAAAAATTTTCAGAAGAGAGACGGGAAGATGCCATTGAAAGGCATCACAGTGAGAGTTAGTTACAATAAACAGGTTATTCTTCTTCAGCAAACGCAAGGGTCCCAGCAGCATTTCAAGGGATAAGCCAGAGATCCCAAGTGCCAGGAATGGACAGCGTCATTCTGCCACGAGTGGAGCAGTCCTCTGTCTCAAGGGTGAAAGCTTGGGCACATGTGGAGTGTGTGTAAACCAGGTCCGTGTTCCCAAACTTGACACCTTTTATGAGACTTGTTCAATGATAAAGTATTAGAATCTTATTAATGCGTTTAGGGAGACCACAGTTGTCTACACAAAAATTAAAGATCAAATAATGCCCAGGAAATACTTCCTCCCATAACTGCAAAACCTGACCAAGGGTACGGACATGGGCTAGGTGGACAACTTCCCAGGGGCACGTCCTTTTCTTCATCGGTGATCATTCACATTGTTCAACGCAGTTTTTTCAAAACCTGCACCGGCCCCATTAAGGCCCTGGACAGCCGGCCGTGGACAGCCATTTTCGTGCGCTACATGTGCAAAAGATACAAAGTCACATCCCCTTCGGACCAAAGGAAAGGGGTCTGATTCATGGGATGCGTTCTACATTCTGTGCTCGCTCTACATTATTTTATTTTATCCTCAGAACATCCCCGAGTCAGGGCCTATTGTAGCGATGTTACTGAGTCAGAGAAGTTCACCAGCCAGCGAGCGACGGGGCTGGTCTTCAACCCGGGTCTGTCTGACTCCAAAGCACACGTTCTCCCTAAAAGGACACCTAAACACGTGAACTCAGTAACTATTTTACATGCTGTTCACCTTAAAACTAATTCTGTCCGTTCCTCTATTTGGCTGCATTTTCAGGCTTCCTACCTATGAAGATTTAAATTTCAAAACTCTTTTCTAGTTATGTGCAGAAAACTAGCAAAAGCATCCAAAGGCAGAACCCCCCAATCCTATTTATAGACACTCCTCCACCCCACGTCCTCTGGCCAGACACCAAATCTTAACCAGATGTTAGAAAGTGGGTAAAGCTGGAGATGACAATCAAATCCTCATGACTGTACCACCTCTCACCTAGCAGAGCCTACCTAAAACAGTACTTACTTGGTGGAGCCAGTTTTTAAAGAATGATCAAGTCTACAGTATGAGGCTTTTCGGCATCTGCACTTAGAGCACACAGTAAGCACACAGTAAGGACATGGGAACGAGACCTTACCAAGCAGCCCACAGAAAGCAGCATGTGCAGCAACACAATTGTCACGATCGTGGCCAACGCGACGCGCCGGCTATCCTCCCGAACAGCTGGCCAAAACGTCATCGCCAAGACAGAGCCTGAGATGCCCAGGGCCATCATGACTAGGATCCAACGAATGGCTTTCTGGGGGATAATCCACAGTATCTGAAAGAAGAGAGGGAGGGGAGGGGTTTTGGGGGGGCATTCAGAGAGGCATGTGTTCATTCCACGGCCATACGTTTACAAAGGCCCGTGAGTCAGTCGCCACTGGGCCCCCTCGGCCTCTCTGGTTTCTCAGCACAGCCTGGAGAAACACCACCAGCACGCAGACTGGGGAAAGCTTTCAGAGCGGAGGGCTTTAGATCCACTGAAGGCACTTGGCTCCTCAGCCCCCATTCATGCTGCACTCGTACATTCACAGAGCATTTTTCAGGTGCACATCAGTATTAGGCTAGAAATAATGATGCTGGTGGAATACACAACCAAGAACAGGACATCACTCAGAGTAAGTGTGGTACGTACTGCCGTGGGGATATAAATGAAGAGCGAGTATCCATAGACGCACACGATCTCCAAAAACGAATAGGAGACGATGTTCATGACTTTGCTGTTTCTCCACAGGAGGAAACCCCAGAGTGCAAGCGGGACCAGCCAGGCGTAGGCGTAGATGACTGTGGCTGCCATGGACACTGAGGATGACAGGACACAGCGTTACCCCCACCGAGCCTGCAGTGCGTTGTCAGAGCACTGCCAGTACCTCCCGGCCGACTTCCCCCTACGTCCATCTACCGCACTCGACCACAGGGTCACTGCCGACTAGTCTTCACGGACCCTGAGGCTGACCCAGCACCCGACAGGTGGCAGGCGCTCTAGAAATGTGCTGAACTGATGAATCTTTAGCGTTTGTCTTGGTAGTGATGATGAGCAGTAGTCCCTCATATGGTTTTTAAAAATTTGTTTAACAACTAACAACTAATATTATTAAATTGGTTATTAAAAAACAAATTATGCAACTGATACACTTCAGAGGGCCACATTGCAAGTGTTTGAATATACTAAGCATTTCAGTCAAATAAAAGCCAACTATCCCCTTGGAAGAACACGTCCTCTTTCCTAGTATAACAAGAGTTGACACTGATTTCTTTAGCAAATTTATTAAAATGCCCTGGATACAGATTAACTTGCTCTGCATGCTATTTAGGGTTCCTTCTGTCTCCGAAATAGTGAGTTCCAGCTCACTGATGAATTGCTTGAAATATTCTCCAGTTTCGCTTCCCTCTTTAAATAATTCTGTCTCTGTGGTGGAAAAGCTATTTAGCAGCTCCTCAGAACGGCAATGTTCAGTACATTGCTGTACCGCCCTCCTGCTCTGGCAGCAGCACGCCCTAGAGGATTTGTGCTCCCTCTTCTGGAGTGGAGGGTCATAAAGCTCGGCCGAGCCCGTGGCACCAGCCCTTCCTACGTGAAAACCAGCAGGTAATTCACTTAACGCTCTTGGCGAGAACAAAGGCACCCCTCGCAATCACAGTCAGACTCTCGTTAAGACGTGTGATTGTCCAAAATTGTTAGCTCCCAGAGCAGTTTTTGCACATTGGAAACTCCCTGATTAAGGCAAACGTAAATATGCTGACATACTGTGGTTTTTTTTCTTAGATAACTAAAAGAAGGGGAAAAGAATCACTACTACGGTTACGGCTAGCCATTGGGTGTCAGGCATGCCACTGGGTGTCAGGCATCACACTGACTGCTTTATCTAGAGGCAACGCTGCGTAATAGTCAGGGGCACAGACTCTGGATGCAGGCTCCATGGGTTCTGATCCTAGCTGTGCCACTCACAGCTAAGTAGCCCTGGGTGCAAGTCACCTAACCATCCTACCTCACTTCCTTTATCTGTGAAATGGAAAAAATAATAGTATACTATACCTGAAAAGATTATTATAATTAAATGAGTAAAAACAGGTATACCTAAAATACTGATTGATGAATAATAAATAACCAATAATTAGCTTTTTATATTGTTAACAGATATGCAAACATATTATTTCATATATTCTATAGCTTCATTTTAGAGACAAGGATACAGGATCAGAGAAGCTAAGTGGTCAAGGTCAAATAATTAATAAGCGGTGGCAGCAGGATCTGAACTTGGATGTGTGACCTATAGTCTTTACATAAGATGGAAACCTGTTTATTGGCAGAGGCAATGACTATCTTATTTGTACACACTTCCCCTGGCTCCCGATACTGGGGTGCTCAGCCAAAGAGGGTAAGAAGTAAGGACAAACAAGGACCCTCCTAGGCATCCAAACCCTCAGGCAGGTGATCACTCCTTCTTTTCTGTCAGTGTATCTATACATACTTCTGGTACAGAAATTAACACATACTATTCACAACAATGTGCATTTCCCTGTCTTCCTTTGATTAACCATTGAAGTTACTTGAAGGCAGGGTCTATACCTCATGGAAAGTATTTATTAAGTTAACCTCTAACCAAGGTCATCTGACAAATGGAGTTGGGTCCGATCCAGGTCCGATTCCCTGATGGGAAGGAAACTGGGCATGGAGGATGCAGGGGAAGAAAGACAGAAGGCTACAGAGGGGCACACCCACATACACACAGGTAAATATATATCTCTGCATACATGCATGTATCCATTCACATATATGTACATATGTGTAATATTACTTTACATATATCAACTCTTTATTCATCTAATAGTCCTATAATATAGGTACTATTATTTCCATTTCACTTACAAGGAACCTGAGGCCAACAGAGATGAAATAACCTGCCCAGCAAGGTAGAAGTCACTGAGTGGAGGGGCTGGAACTTGAAGACAGTGACCTGGTCCGCGAGACCACACTTTATGCGGCCTGTGTACAGCCTCGCAACAGGCCATCAAGCAGTGGGGGGAGGGGGAGGCGGCAGAGAAAATTGAGGGAGTGGCACAGGTCCATCTCCTACAAAGCTCAACTTTCTCATTCTGGAGTGGCTCTCATCTGCAAGTCCCTGTAAGCTGTTTTTGTTTCTAATTATACAATACTACCACAAGAAAGGAAGTTTTAGAACGGGAATGGCACCCACAAGCCCACGACTAGGACACACACTCATCTCTGTGTTTCCCCCTCCAGGCCCTGGCCACCCACAGACCTCCCTTTAATAAGCTGCTGACTACACAGGCATCAGTATGGATGATTGGCCTCTACCTTGCTCTACACGCAGGGGTGCCCAAGCTTGTGGCATCTCTGGGCCACACTGGAAGAAGAAGAGCTGTCTTGGGCCACACATTAAATATACAAACACTAATGAAAACTGGTGAGAAAAAAAAAGGTTTTAAGTAAATTTATGATTTTATGTTGGGCAGCATTCATAGCCATCCTGGGCCACATGTGGCCCTCGGGCCATGGGTTGGACACCCCTGCTGGAGCTTCATAATTAGTGGCTCCAGACCTCGCTAGTTGAGTCATTGTGACTTAAATAAAAATGCCCCTAATGTTCCCAACATTTAGATTACACAAATAATGCTACAATGGAAACTTTTATGCACAATGCTCTTTGCTTATTTTACACATTTTTCTTTGAATAAATTCCAATCGCTATTGGGCATTCCTTTACAGTTTTCCAGAAGATTATACAGATTCGTAATATTGTGACTTACTTAATACCACTGAATTGTACACTTAAAAATGGTTAACATGGCCCTAACTGGAGTGGCTCAGTGGGCTGGGCATTGTCCCCCAAACCAAAAGGTCTCTAATTCGATTCCCGGTCAGGGCACAGGCCTGGGTTGCGGGTCCCTGGGTAGCGGGTCCCTGGGTAGGGGCATGAGAGAAGCAACTGATCCGTGTTTCTATCCACACATCAACATTTCTCTCCTCCTTCTCCCTCCCTTCCCCTCTCTCTAAAAAATAAATAAAATCTTTTTTTAAAAGTACATAAAAGTGGTAAATTTTATGCATATTTTACATTTTTTAAGTTATGCGGGTTTGTATGGATGGGTGGTAAATTCTGAGACACCACGAATGTCTGAGCCCCAAAGCACAGAAAGCAGGGGTGCGGCGGAGAGACAGGGAACCGAGAGCCCGGTGGGGAAAGGAGCTCATGGGTACAGACTGTCGGCATTCCAAACAAGCCCAGCTATTCACCAACCTTTTCGGAATTCGGGTACATAATGGTATGTGTTCTTTCCCAGATGGATTAAGAAGTTGGAGAGATTCCCACTGATGGCTATGGCAAAGACCAGCGTGGCACATATCCAAAAGGGACCTGTGAGGGAAACCAGAAAATTCAGAAACAAGAAAGTGAAGCACCAGCCTTTAGATTTTTAAAGAATATTTTCTTATCTCCCTTGCCCTATTCATGTAAGCAAGGAAAAAGGACTTTTGGATGCATTCAATACTCTTGGAGCAGGAACTTTCTCTTTTAAAAGGCCAAATGCAAAACTCAGTAATTAACTGCCTTAAAGATGGGGGATTGGAACGCAAAAGCCAAACACCTCCTGTAATGAGGTGAACAAAGACACTCATTTGTTTACAGCTTCTTTTATTGGAGGATCACCAAAATAACTCACAGACATCGTGTTAAACTTTTGCCATCAGGATTCAGGAAGCAAGTCACTTCCCTTATCTAAGTGCCAATGTCAGTACCAGGAAACAAAGAAACCAGACAGGTCCTTCTGCAAAGACTGGGGCAAGCAGAACGCTTTAGGGGAGAGTTAGTGTGATCTACCAATTCACTACGTGTGTTTAAGGCTTTCCTTTTTTCCTTGTTTCTTTTTAATAAAAAAGTTACACAGGCACAGAGTTTAGTGTCTTAAAGGTACAAAAGGGAATACAGAGGAGAGTAAACTTCCTTCCCTCTTGGAGGGTCGCTAGCTATGCATTTCCCCTTCCCAGACCTTACTATCATAACCAGGTTCTGGTAAATCCTGCCAGAGATTTCTACACACAGAAAAGCAAATGCGTATTTGCATGTGTGTGCACGTCTTATGCAAATGGTTACATACATATTTACTTTCACCTTAATATATCCTGGAGATTCTACCACAGCTAAGATAAAAATCAGCCGTATTCTTTTCCAGTGACTACAATACACTCCACCGAACGGACGAGTCTGCCGTGCTTGCAAAGCCCTTTCATCGTTTCGCTTGATTTCATGAACACTGCCCTTGTTTCTCCTCATCTAGAAAAAATTCTAGTAGAACAAATATGATTTTAAATCTGGAGATTTTAATAAATTTTATGAATGCCAATCTCACTAACATTGTGCAGTACTTTTTGGGATAATTGCAGGCTCCTTGGCACATCTTAAAATTAAGAGAATTACTGTGCTGGGTGAGAGGACGAGTGGAAATGGGTCAGCGCTCTTCAAAGCCAGGCCAGGTCCTGAAGGCCGGACAAGGAGCACAGATGCTCGACTGGGCGCTCCCCGAGTCGCCCTCAGCTTCCCACACACTGTGTGTGTACTCACTATCCTTTAAGCTATCCTCTGCTATAGCCAAGGACTAAATCTTGCTCACCGTTATCATTTTGAGAGCCTAGCACCTTAAAGATGCAACAAATAAACAAAAAAAGACTAAAAAAACCCCTACGACCAACAATAATAAAAAAATTCCCGCCCTGGCTGGTGTGGCTCAGTGGACTGAGTGCCGGCCTGTGAACTGAAAGGCTACCAGGTCAATTCCTGGTCGGGGCACATACCTGAGTTGCAGGGCTGGGTCCCCAGTTGGGGGCATGCAGAAGGCGGCTGATTAATGTATGTCTCTCACACTGATGCTTCTCTCCCTCTCTGTCTCCCTCCCTTCCCCTCTGCCTAAAAATAAATACATAAAATCTAAAAAAAAAAAAAAATCTCCAAAGCTTCATAGGACAAATGAACAAAACTGACCACATGTTACTGTTGATGGGGGGAGACCACCCCAGCATATCACCACAAGTGGCCACAACATTACAAGTGGCTGTAGTACCACAGTACCCACAACAGAGCTGTCAGACTTATTCACAAGTACCCATGGCCAGCCAGGCCTGGCCCACGCCGCCGCCCCAGAGCACTCAGGCACAGATGGAAGCTTGGACTCCAGAGACACACAGCCACTGTGCATCCCAGGCCCGCACGTTGCTTCGTTCTGCCTCTCTCTTCCCCTCTCCTGCCAAATTCCTACTCTTACTATGGGGTGGGGTGGAAAGGAGCCTTAATTTAGTTTAAGGTATGTAGTTTTTATACAATGAAATATTTCTAACATCCAGAAAAGCACAAAGAATGATAAAACAAACCTTGATTGTGTTATTTTGATAAGGCTACCCTGTAGTGTGGGAAATAAAACAGTTTAAGGTATCACCTTTAAACTGTTTTACAGGCTCTGCGCTTGGCACTTGTAGAGTGCTCGGCACGTTAGTTCGCTCTTCCTCCCCCTTGGGGGTGGAGACTATGGCTTTGTCTTTGAGCCCTCAGTCTCAAGCACAACGCAAGGTGCTCACACACTGAGCCGAGCCTGCGCCAGGCACTGATGGTATGGATCACTGAGACCCTGAGTGGACCTCTCAGCAGGCGCTCAGGCTAGAAGAATGAATGAGAGGGCTGAAAAGAAGCCACTGGGCACCCCTGGATGCAGGCATGGTCAAGGCGATGGTTTCCACACCGTGCTCACTGGTGCTCCAGGAATTCCACAGATCACTGGGTGGAACTCCTGGTCCCTGAGGCTGAATGGAAGGGGCCCCTCGGCCTCCAGAGCGGTTACACTTACCCTGGTTTCAGATACTGGACATCGGTGCCATATAATGACAACTTTCTGTAGCTTAAAACCTCTGGGCTAATAGAATACATCCTGGCTTTCCATAGTGCTGAACTGGGCTCTAGTTCTACTCTTTTTTGTTTGACAACTCTCAGCCTTAGTTTCCTCATACAGAAAACAGGGATGGCAGTACTTAATATACAGTCAGTCTCATTTTAAGGATCAAATAATGTATGTATTAATTGGTACCCAGAAATTTCTCATGAATTCCTTTTCCGCTTATAATCAATACATATAATCGCTCTAATACTCACTGTTTAGGATTGAGTATATATATATTACTAAGCCTCATTGAGCATCAGCTTCCTCTTTTGAAAAACGGGATGACAACACCTATCCCAAAGGTTGTTACAAGAATTACATGTGACCACACACACAAAGTCTCTTAGAGCACCCGCACATGAGCGTTCAGAGCCACCGCCTCCCCTCAAACACAGAAAACCATTCCCGGTGGAGCCCTTTCCCTCAGGGTACTGGGGGGCCTCTGACCTTTCTCAGACAGCAGGGACATCGAGGATGACAGTCATTCCCTGGCCCACCCTCCTACAGACTTCTAGTGCTGCTTCCTGAGTCCCAAGGGGAGGAGCCGGTCTGTCTGAAGGCAGAGCTGGGACTCAATAAAGAAATGTCCTACACACTCCCCGACCCAAACCAATTCCTCTAAAACTGAAGTCAACAATCTCCTCTTAGAAAAAGTAACTTAATTTGTCCAAGTTTGTAATGACATTTGAAGACTTTCACAGGACATACTATTACTTTTAGTAATAGCATTAATGGAACAGATAAGTGCATTTTCTCCAAAATTCTTTGCAAGGGTTGCTAATGAACTCAGAAAAGTCAAATAAAATGCTGCGTGCCCTGCCAACAGTACGTTCTCCAGCCTTGCAGGTAATCTGCACACTCACCCAAGTTCATGGGGCACATGGTAGAGAATCAAAAAGGCACCACACATACCATACAGATCCGGATTGCTGCGGATATATAACCTCACGAAGTTTTTTCCTGGTATTGGCAAAAGAGACCCTTTTATTCTGTCAAAGACCTGGAAAACAACATAGCAGTAAGTCTACTGAAGGTCTTATTTAAGATTAATAAATTCAACTACTGCAAAATTGAAACTCAGTTATTAGAGCTTTTATGATGGTAGTATTTTCAAATACTAGTAACCTTTTACTTTTGTAAAACCCTATGCAGTGTACAGAAGCTTTCACATTATTTCATTGCATAGCCATAGAAGAAACACGTCTCCATTACACGTAAAAGCAAAGGTAAAACTGCTTTACAAACCTGGTGTGTGTCTACATCGAAAAATGTTTGATAGTATTCAAAGGTCCAGAAAGGGGAGCTTTTCTTCTGTCCAGCAAGTAACTGTCAGAGGTAAAATAAAACATAATGATTTCCTTATTCCCGGTACACAGAGAGGAAGGGAGCTGATCTAATGTAAAATCAAGTATGAAAGACCAAGCTCTTCTGCATCCATCAATCAACTTTGCAAAAGCTGCGCCCAACTCCCAGCCTGACAGAAAACGAGCATGGGTTTGGAAGTCTCCCCAAAAGGCTTCAAATCCTGGCCCCTCCACCAGGGGCAGCTTCATCAAATCACTAGACTCCTCTCAGTCTTCATTCTCTCATCTACAAAGTAGTGCTAACAAGATCTCCTTTTTTTTCTTTTTAACAGTTTTTTTTTTAAGATTTTATTTATTTATTTTTAGAGAGGGAAGGGAGGGAGAAAGAGAGAGAGAGAAACATCAATGTGTGGTTGCTGGGGGTCATGGCCTGCAACCCAGGCATGTACCCTGACTGGGAATCAAACCTGCGACACTTTGGTTTGCAGCCCGCACTCAATCCACTGAGCTACGCCAGCCAGGGCACAAGATCTCCTTCATAGATAGACTTTATCTATAGATTTATGGCTCATGTAGGTCATATTAATCCTCACAGGACTATAGGGAGGGTTAATTATACATAATACATGAGTTATGTACAATAACACATATATGCATCTACTATACACACATACATACAGAAGGCAGACAGTGTATCTTTTCTTCCCTCACCCCTTCAAGATCCCGACTATTGTCACCACTGGAGTTCTCAAAAATTTGATATACTGCTTCACTCTAAAGTATTACAAACGTAAAATATACTCTGACAAAAGAAACAAAATTCCAGTTTACAAGTGGCGCCCATGAGGGCCACACCTGCCACAACAGCACAGGTATTCGACAGTGAAAAGCAGGCCGCAGCTGGAATTGTGACTGCCACCTTCAGTTACCTGGAGAGGATTCATGCAGCAAAAGGAAACATACTCTGAGGAACTCTGAAGGACAAGGGAAGGTGCTCTCGGCAACTATTTTTGCTCATTATACTCCAGCCAGTGTGGCTCAGTTGGCTGGGCATCGTCCCACAAACCAAAAGGTCACCAGTGAGCTTCCCGGTTGGGTCACATGCCTGGGTTGTGGGTTTGGTCCCAGATCAGGGCACATACAGAAGGTAACCGATTGATGTTTCTCACATGGATGTTTCTTTCCCTCTCTTTCTCCCTCCCTCCTCCTCTCACTAAAATCAAAACAAATAGAATTTAGCAAAAAAAAATTTCGTTCTTTATAAAGGAAAACGTGTTCACAATTAAGTTGTCCAGTGGAGGCAGTGGCTGCTTTACACAGTAACGAATGGCCCATTTTAGACGTGTCCGTGTGCTCTTTCTGACCTGTCACAAACAGCATCAGTCTCTTGGAAGGGAAACTGAACTGGAGGAAACTGAAGGTTCTCTCCAACACTGATATCACAAGACAGGGAACACCACAGACCCATGTCCCATAGCTAGGCCAAGAAATTGTCAAAATATTGGTAAACTCTTCCCAATACACAGACACCATTAAAATAATAAATAGAATGTTTTAAGATTTTTCCCCCCCTATACATTTCTTCTTAGACTTTTGAAGCCTGCTTTTGCTCAGTGTGATAACTAATTATATGCATCAGTTTGTCTGGGCCATGGAGCCCTGATATTTGGTCAAACATTTTGGATGTTTCTGTGAGGCTGTTTTTGGATGATATTCACATTTAAGTCAGTAGACTTCTTGAGTAAAGAAGATTGCCCTCCAAAATGTGGGTGGACCTCAGCCAGTCAGGCGCAGGCCTACACAGAACAAAAGGCTGAATTCCCTCCTGAGCCAGAGGGAATGCCCCAGCAGACTGCCTTCAGGCTTGAGTTGCAACACCAGCACTTCCTGGTTCTGTAGGAGAATGCCTTTGAACTCAAACTCCAACTTTTTCTGCGTCTGTAGCCTACCAGCCTCCTCCATCAGATTCTGGACTTGCCACCAGATTTCCACAATCATGTAAACCAATTCTTTAAAATAAATCTCACTTCCTATGTATTTACATCCGACTGGTCCCACATCCCTGGAGAGCCCTAACAGACTTAACTATACTAACAATCACTCCTGTCTCCTGAGTAGTAAGCACGTAACATACACGAACACTACTAGCACAGAGGGGAGGAGCACAGGCTCTTGGACTCACACCCCTCGGTTTACAGTTCTCTGCTTCCTGCCAGGTGCATGTACTGGAGCAAGCTACTAAAACTCTGTGTCGCAGGTTCCCATCTGTAAAATGAGGATAAGAATAGTTCCTGGAACCAGGGTTGTTTTGAGGATTAAATAAGATGATCCAAGTTAAGAATTTAAAATGTGTCTGGTAGATTTTAAACAATGAATAAATATTAACTACTGTGATGCCAATAATGACAATAGTCAACATGCACATCTTTGTATATTTCAGATGAGGAAATCCAGGCTGAAGGAAGTTCAAGCACCTTACCCAACACCACATGGCTATTACTGCTGACCTGGACCAGGATTCAGAGTAGGCTCCTAAGTCAGAGCTCTTGTCACAGAATCTAGTATATAATGGTATTTGATTTAGCATAAGCTTTGGTGATTATTTTGGTATTTCGTGGAGTTCCACCAAGAGCCCCTGGCACCCAAGCACTCTACTATTTTAATAAGCCTGGACGGAACCCACTGCTATAAACTGGGTGCTTCTCCAGTGCACTGCAATCATGATTCCATCTACAAAATATCACTAGAAATATGATTTTTCTGGAACATGGAAAGTGCACATGGAATTAAATCTTTGTGGTCAAAAAGGCCACCTGACAGTCATTACCCATCCAGCTGCAGAAACCCAGAAGTTTCCCTAGATCCTCCCTCTCTTGCTCTCACCCCTTTGCCACCAAGTCCTGCCGAGCCTGCCCCCAAACAGGTGTGTCCAACCCCAGTCCAGGCTTCGGCCCTTCTCGCCGGGACCACTTCAACAGTCTCCTACCTGGTCTCCTGGCCTCCAGGCCATCTCCCCTCAGTTTGCATTCTGTATGGCTGCCACATCTTAAATGGCTTTAAATGTATCTGGCCATATTGCTCAAAATCTTTTAATAGCTCTCAACAGTTTTCAGAATATTCCTATTCACTGGGTTGGGTCCTTGCCTATCCATGCAGCCTGATCTCCTGCCTTCACCAGACTTTGTTCCCAATGTATGTGAAGACAGGAGATGTGCTGTCTGTACCATGTGCTTTCTTTTTTATTTTATTTTTTTAAGATTTCATTTTTACCCTGGCTGGCGTAGCTCAGTGGATTGAGTGCGGGCTGGGAACCAAAGTGTCCCAGGTTCGATTCCCAGCCAGGGTACATTCCTGGGTTGCAGGCCATAACCCCCAGCAACTGCACACTGATGTCTCTCTCTCTCTCTCTCTCTCTCTCTGTGTCTCTCTCTCTTTCTCTCTCTCTCTCTGTCTCTCTCTCTCCCCCCCTTCCCTCTCTAAAAAATAAATAAATAAAATCTTTAAAAAAAAAAAAAAGATTTCATTTTTAGAGAGGGGAAAGGAGGGAGAGAGGGAAACATCAATGTGTGGTTGCCTCCTGTGTGCCCCCTACTGGGGACCTGGCCCGCAACCCAGGCATGTGCCGACTGGGAATCAAACCGGCGACCCTTTGGTTCGCAGGCCGGCACTCAATTCTCTGAGCCATACCAGCCAGGGCTGTACCATGTTCTTTTATGCCTGTGACTTCGCCAAAGCTGTTGCTTAGAACACCCTTCCCTGCCTTCTCCTCCTGGCTACCAACTACTCTTTCATCAAGACCCAGTCTAAGGGTCACCACCTCCAGGAAGCCTCCTGTAACATGCTTCTCTCTGCTCCCACAGCCCTGCTGCTCCCCCATCCAGTGTGTTTCCCATGGATGACAGTGGTCTGTTTGCCCATCTGTTTGTCCCTCTGAGGCGGAGACCACCTGTGATGCCACTTCATGTTGGCACTGCCTGGCACTCTAACTGACATACAGGCAACAGTGAATAAATACATGACAAGTTCAATTTCAAAGAAAAGTGCAAACCTCAGTTTTGTCAGACTCATCGTTTCCCAGTAATTCATCATCCTCTTCTCTCCCAGAGCTTCTTGGGGGTCCTGGCTGATGTCTGGGAGTTTCACCAGGACCCTCGATGTTTATTGTGGTGGCATCTGGGTTGGCCGCTAGAGAAGTGGCTACATCACCAAATTCTGAAATCAATTAGAACATAAGGGTATCAAAGACCTTACCTACACTGGAAATGCTATACCTTTCATTTAAAGGCAAACTGTTATAACCTCAACTTTGCTACAACCCCTATCTAATACAAATGACAAAAGTCTCTGAAAAAAATCTCACCTAGAAATCAAGCTGACACAGAAAAATGATTATGAAGATACCAGAAGTTGAAGTCAGACCCAGATTTCAGTCCTGGCTCAGCTACTAACCAATTATATGAACTTAACCTGTATAAGCCTCAGTGTTCTTATCTGTACAATGGGGAAAATAGTATCTACTCTAAAGAATTTTGGGAAAGTTAGGAATATTACCTAAATAAAGTCCTTAGCAGAGTGCCTGACCCACAGCAAGTACCCGATCTAAACCTTTCTTCTTTGATTCTATTACAAAAAATTTAATGAAGTTATTTTTTCCAGTAAGGTCTATGTAATAATGATTATAAAAAATATGGGGACAAAAATGAAAGTAGAAACTGCAGAATAAAAATCACTCTTAACCCTATCATATAAAGACAACCACCATTAACTTTTGTTATATTTCCTTCTCTTTATATAGTAAGACTCATGCCAGTGAAGATCACTGATTCATGCAACAAATACTTACTGCATGCCTACAGTGTGCCAAGTACTCATTTAGGATGTGATAATACTATATAAACAATTTTGTATCCTGTTCTGTCTACTGGGGATTATATAAAAATGACTTTATATCAGTGTTTACAATGATCATTTATGTGGCTAATATTCTGTCAGCCAGGGATAGGGAGAGTAGGAGAGAGACACTGTAAGTTAACACAATTATTCCACTGTTATTGGATGTTTGGGGTGTTTTCAACTCTCCATTGGTACAAATAACACTGTGAGGAGTATCTGTGCAGAAAAAGCTTTCTGGATTATTGCCTTAGGACAAGCACCTCTCAGTGCAATCACTAGGTCGATCAAAGGATGCAAACCATTTTTAAGGCTCTTGAGCACATCATTAAACTGCTTTCCAGAAGAACCTCACCTATTCACATCCACAAGCAATGATTGAGACTTTCTGTCTCTGGGTAGCCTAATGAACTTTATCTAGCTGTTCTTGAACACAATTCAGGGCATCTCTAGAACTAGGCAGGACTAAGACAGGGTACCAGCAGGGCACCATCACCACACTACAAGCACAGCACAAATCTTATGACTACCAGCAGGATGGGGCTCTTGGATAGCCAGGCCCTCTCTTACTGCCTCTCAGCTATGCAAACAGCTTCATGGAGAAAACTAAAGTAACTGAAATTAATAGGGTGGCTGGTAAGTTACAATTACTTAAGCTTCAGTCTCCAATGTTTTTGCTGTTGAAGCAGCAAGAGACTCTGGAGCATCAGGTCCTTTGTTTAAATTAAGGCTGTAATGCTCCATGACCCTGGGAAAATTACTCCATATCTCTGAGTCTCCATTTCTTCAACTATGAAATGTAGATAGGACCTATCTTAAAGAGAGATTTTGAGGATGATATGAGATACTAAATATCCTGGCAATCATTTACTGACAGGACATGGCACTGACATTTAAAGAGACACTCACAACTTTGCCTGAGGGAATCAGACCAAGAAAAATACAGAACTGAAGTCTCATATTTAAATGCAGTTTACCAGGGGGAAGGAGCTGCCAGAAAGAAGAACAGAGTGTCAGGTTAGAGGTGCAAAGGCCAAGGAGGTTCAAGGGAGGATGAAAACTCATCTAGCTGATGGGATTTGGAAAGGTCTCTGGGAAAAGCTGCCCCCTGAGAAGGATGGTTGGAGTGGTGGGGATGGGAAAGTAAATGGGATAAGCAAGACCCAGAAGGTGAAAAATGTAGCCAGTGTTTGAGGAATAGCAGACAGCACAGTTCGATTGAAGAGCAGACCTCTCACATGGTCACTACTCACACGTTATGTTCTCCATTGGGTAGTCTTGCCCATTTCTGCTCCTCGAGGGCAAGACTGGTATGTTTTTTATTTCTGCCACCAACGTCCCCTGCTTCTACGCCCTGGCATATCCCATGCTACGTTTTGCCTCTGCTCCTTTCCTGACACAATGCCTTCCACCTGAAGGGTCCTGAACTCCACTTGTTCAGCAGACACTACCGCTTTCCTTAGGGAACCCTCCCATGACCCCTCTATAGCATCCTGTGTTCTTTTCTGAAAAGCAAAGTCCTTTATGTAGTTTTATAAAGTCCTGGGAGACTTGGCTCCTCTCCCCTCTCAAACCTCACCTTGTGACAGTCTCCCGCAACACCTGTGCTCTGGTACCTTGGAAAAAAGTCAAGCAAATTTCCTCCAAGCAAAAATAAAGAATGTATATGCCATTCTTTACCCTTGTATGGTCTCACACTGTACTGAGATAAGATGGCCAAGGATGACCTCTCTAATGAAGTGAGATCAGAACAGGGCAAGTGTATAAGCTATGTGACTATCTGGTGTCAGAATGTCCCAAACAGAAAAATGGCACAAAAGCCCTAAGCTGTGAATGTACTTGGCGTCCAGGAGGGTCAGTGATGGGGCCTGTGTGGGAACGGCAGAGAAAGGGCAAGAGTAACAGGACATGAAATCAGAGGCCACAGAGGGCTGGATCATGTCAAGTCTCCTAAGCACAGGATGGGCTCCAACTTTCATTCCTAGTGAGACAGGAGCCACCGAGAGGTTTTACAGCAATGACTTAGAATGTTTTACAACAATCTGACTTAGTTTTACAAAAACTCTCTGGCTTTAGAAGACCGACTGCAGCAGAGCAAGGGAGGAAGCAGGAAGACCAGAAGAAAGGTAGGGCTATAATCCAGATAAGGGGTGACTGTGACCTTGAGCATGGTCAGAAAGTAGCAGAGGTGGTGAGAAGAGGTCAGATGCTGGACATACTTTGAAGACAGAGCTGATGATATTTGCTGATAAAATGGATTTCTAATCATATCTCCTCCTCAGATAGTAGTGAGGTAGCATGGTTATGAAGGTAGGCTACCTGAGTTCAAACCCTGCTTTAGCACTTATTAACTATATGACCTTAAGGCAAATTACTTAGTTTTTCTGAGCCTAAACTTCCTGTAATGAAGTGAGATCTGAACAGAGCAGGGGTACAAGCCATGTGACTACCTGGAGTAAGAATGTCCCAAATAGAAAAATGGTAAATAGGGAAAATAAAAGAGCTATTTCATAAAGTTGACATAAGGATTAAATGAGTTAATATTTGCAAAGCCCTTAAAACAAAGCCTGCCACAGAGTAAGAACTACACATGCATTCACAAGACAAAAAAGCGTCCATCAGTCCCCAGCACAGACCAGGCTCTGGGTTAGGAGTTACGAACTTTCCCTCCAGCACTCTCATACTTTGTAGACTATTTAATATTGAAGTAAGGTATTTAAATGACCACTTAACAAGTAAATGTCTCCCTCACTAGACTGAAAGCTCCATAAGGGAAGAAACTGGCCATTTGCTCACTCTTCTATACCTGACAACCAGACAACAGCCCGGTTCACGGCCACACTCACAAGACACTTACTGAGTCAATGAAGAAATGACCTGGTCATGTTTCATCATAATCATCTTTTTATTGTTATCTACTCCAGTAGCATAAAATATTTCTCCTTTATCTTTTTATCCTCTGTATCTAGCACAGTTCTAAGCACAAAGTAGGTGCTCAATGAATGTTTGTTGAATTAAAGCAGGAACTCTATGCACATTTTATGTAATCACTGTACTAAATTTGTTACCATGTGAAGGGCTATTTAGCAAAAAAAGGAACAGCTGGTGTAGACAAATAGAAAAACCTGGGCGGGGCTAACATTCTTTTACCAGGATGTTTGAAATAATCTTCTTTAATGTGTGTGCCAGCATTGCAATGAAAATCTATTGCTGTAACCACAGAAATACTGATCATAAAGACAAAGGTGGGCACCCAACCGATGTACCTTCAAACTGCAAGTCATCTACAGCTGCCATTCAGCCAGTGGGTCTTCTTCCAATTATTAGGAAGCAAATTTGCAGAAGTCTAAAAGGAAAAAATGAAGAAACTCAACAGGTTACAAAAATAAAATATCTGCAAACAAATCTTATTTCAGCATTTGAAATGTTATTTGCCTTTTTTTTTAGTGGGGTTAACATCAGATATTATTTAAACTGTTATAAAAGAAGTTAAGGGGGTGTCCAAAGGGGTTCCATCCACTTCACTCACTGTGTGTTTATGGACCAGGTACAGCCTGGAGGTGGGAGGATGAGGAAGGTGGGAGTATGGGGTTGAGAAAGGTGGTTCTGAGGACAGTGAAGGGCAAAGGCAGTTCAGCCTCGCCAGTGGCTAAAGTCACAGGCTCTGGGGTCAGACAGACCTGGGTTTCATTCTCGATTCTGCTGCTTCTTGCTGTGTGACTGTGGGCTCCTCGGGGCCTCAGTTTCCTCATCTGTAAAATGCGTTCATAATGGTACCTACTCATACGGTACTGGGGTGGGGGGTGAACACTAAAAAAGACAGTAAGGCGCTTATGCATAGCCAAGCAATTAGCAGGTGCTGTAGTGAGGGCGACCCTGCAGCCTGGCATAACCTGAGCCAAGGTAGGTCTGGGAAAGAGCTGCCTAGGAAGCAGAGGCATCATTTTAGGTGCAGGAGCTGGGCTGCAGCGGCCCGAGGGAGCAAGGGATCCCGGGCCCCCTTTATCCCGGGTCGACCCGCACATCTGGCCTCCTCACCTCGAGGGGACGGGGCGCGGGAGGGGGTAGGGGCGCGGTATCCAGCCCCGAGAGAAGGCAGGGGCCTCAGACGCTCCACGCAGGTTCCGGTCCCTCAGAGTTGCCGGAAGCCGGAGAGGCGGGGGACGGAACAATTCCTCCTCTGGGTAGAGCTCAGCCTGCTTAAAGAGACAGCAACACCCGAAGACTTCAGCCAGCCGCGGCCTCCGGAACTGGCTCCCTTCCCCGCCTCTTCTGAGTGCGAGGCTCCGGTTCTTAAAGAGACCAAGGGAAGGTCCGTCTCCCTCGCCTCTCTCCGGCGGGGCTTAGGGAGTTCTCAAGATTGTGGAGTTGACTTTCTCTTTGTTCATGCTTCTTTTCTTATTGAAATCTAAAATAGCGTAACGAAAGACCATTGTGAAAATAAAAAGTCATCAATCCCTTCCCCCCAATTCTTTTAGGCCATAAGAATTTAATTAACCAGTGATGGAGGGAATGAGTCCATCGGTCTGAGTTTGCAAAGCAGTGATCGAAGTCAGGTTGAAGTCTGTCCATAAGAACACCCTAATAAGTGTGGTCATTTGTTCTTTCACTCCCACGACAATCAGCCTTAGCCTAGCATTAGTGTGGGGAGGGGTTGTTTGGGAGCGACAGTAAGGACTGGCTCACTCACCCCAGGGTCCCCATAGGGCGACTGACCCGTAAGGCGACTGACCCCCAACTCTAGTGCTGCTGGGCCCAACGACAGTGGAGTTGCGCTGACTGGTCCTGGTAAGAAACATTTTGCCCAGCTTCTTCTCTTTGCCTGGTTAATGCCTACGTGGCCCTCCAGATTTTGGTAGCACCCACCTCCTAAAACTTCTTTACTCCCTTAATCCCCTGGGCTTGCCTCTACCACCACAATTGTTACTGTTTGTCTATCTTTGACGGCCTGTGAGTGCTTTCAGGACAAAGATCAGGAATGATTCTGGTCTCTGGGTCTTCAGTGCCCAGCCTAGAGTGGGGCACATAATAGTTGCTCACTGAAAGCTAAGTAGAGCGATCAAGTAGTGGCTGGCTGAGCAGCATAAACCAAATTCACAGACCACACAAGATAGACCCTGTAACTTGGACCTCACCACAATGGGCTTTTGTTGTCAACTGGAAAGACTCTAAATATAGTGTGTGTATTTATACAAATGTATACATTAATACATTTATTTATGTATTTATATGTATTAATTGTATAAAGTATATTATGTAATACAATTATAGTTTATCTATTGAACTCACATCATAATTAGGCTTTACACATGCAAGATTTCTAATTCTCAGAACAATCCTGTAAGCTTGATCCTCCATTTATAAAGAGAAAGCTGAGGCTTAGAGTACGTGCAGGGTACTTTGGCTGAATATGTACCGGAAATGAACCTCAAGGCACAAATTCAGGTGTGCAGGCATGTTAGACACCTCTTAGACCCCGTTTCAGATCCTCTGGCCTCGCCTGCTACTTATTTCACCACCACTGATCTTATTCTGGCTTCAGCAGGTAGAACCTAAACGAGTTTCACCTCCAGCCCATACCTGAGGCTTCTTACCTTCTGCATCAGGGGTTGTGTCTTGGTACTGTGGGGTCAGGGGTCTGCTGGGACCACTCAGCACCCAAACAGTTACAACCCAGTGGTGCAGCTATAGGGAGTGGTTAATGCCTCAGGGGGCAAATCTTTGACCAATGGGGCTAACACCTGCTGAGAACATGTTTCTTCCTTTTCCCCCTCAGAGAGCCACTCCGCAGATATCTCATGTAACATCCAAACTATGTTGCAGGATCAAGCAACCAAATGCCTTTGGAAGTGGCTGCTGGGAAAAGGGTCCTCACAAGGGCTCTCTTTGCTCCACTGCCGTACAACCCCTGTCCTTCATGCCTGGTCCTAGGATTCACGCTTGCCAATGCAGCAAGAGCAACCCACACTAAGGCGTGGTGGTGCCACGAGTAGCCCCAGGAAGCGGCTCTCATGTTGGTATTTTGGAACTGTACTGCTCGCCAGTCCGGTGGCAGCAACAACCCTGTGGCTAGTGATAAGTGTGTGTGTCCTGGGAGGAGATGACGACACCTAGACTGTATGTTTCTTCTCTTGGAAACAGAAGTAAAAGTTATATTGATATATCAGTTATAGTGACATGTAAGATTTGGCTCAAAATGAGACAAGAATCGAAGATAACCATACTGGTTTAACTAAAACAGTGATTCTCAACTGGGGACTATTTTGTTTCCAGGGGATATTTACTTGGCAATGTCTGAAGACATTTTTGGTTGCCACAACTTGTGAGGTGCTCGGGGCATGGTGCTTCTAGATATCCTATAATGCAGTGTCTAGTTCAGAATACCACTGGTGTCAAAGTTGAAAAATTCTGAGTTCAAATGTTCAGGTTTCCTTAACCTGTCTGCCCAAGTATGGTAAGGTAGGTGAGCCCACTTGGAGGATTCTAATCAGACCTCTCCTGCTCTGAGGGAGGAATGAACCACTGAGAGACAGAACCCACCCACCCTCACTTAGATAGAATGGGGAAAGGAGAAGGGGTGAAGGGAAGCTGTTGAACTTGCTCTGATGGACAGGAAAGGGGGTAGAGGGGACACGCTGAAAAGTCTGAGCCTTGTTAGATGCCACATGTGATCCCGACTGAGTCTCCTGGCTTTCTGTGAAGAGGAAATCTAGAGGCCACTCAGCTGAGCCATGCTCCCGAAGGTGTCTTCAATGCCCCATGAGTGGTAGCATCCCAACTGGGAGAGCATCTCATCCCAGCTCCAGGGGTTGCAGATAAGGGGTGGGCAGTCGGTACCACTTTAATCTTCTTTTGGTGTCTCAACGAGTAGACCTCTCTTCCTTTTTTATGTACCTGATATTAAGAGCTAACATTGTTTGAAGCCATGTGTGGGCGAGGGAGAACTGAGATAGGCTGCACTTTACATCCCCGTGACTATATTGTAACTGCCAATTTTTACTTCCTAACCTCCTTACCTTTTGTACCCAAGCCCCCTCCCGTCTGGCAACCATCAGTTTGTTGTCTGTATCTGAGTCAAATGACATATATCTTTAAAGACAAAACAGTGGACTTCAAAGACTTTTTGAAAACAGAGTGGTAATTTTTTGTTTGTTTCTTCCCCACTCCAGACTCCCACCCGACTGTGGTCAGAGAGTGCGGTATTTTCACTCTGCCCCCAGTACTAAGGGAAGTCAAAGGCCCCACCTCTGCCTCTGCTTGGGGAGCTTCCAGACCCAAATCCTCCTGGAAGAGCCATGACCCCAGAAACATTTAACCACCAGCTAGAAGCTACGAGTGGAAAAAAATCTTTCATTATTAAGAGAAATATTTACTTTATTAAAAGAATAATTAACATTAGGGTTTACTTGCTTGGCTCTGGCTGGTGTGGCTCAGTGGATTGAGTGCTGGCCTGAGAACCAAAGGGTCTCAGGTTGGATTCCCAGTCAAGGCACATGTCTGGGTTGCAGGCCAGGTCCCCAGTAGAGGGTGCGTGAGAGGCAACCACACACTGATGTTTCTCTCCGTCTCTTTCTCCCTCCCTTCCCTTCTGTCTAAAAATAAATAAATAAAATCTAAAAAAAGAAAAAAGAAAAAGAACTTAATTGCTTGTAGCAGAGCCTTTCTAAATGACCACAGAATCCCTTTAAGTGTGATCTTTTAAAGTGTTTGTTCTTCAAAATTTATCAGGGGGAGAATTTAAGATCTGAAGTCTTCTGGTCCAATAATCTCCCAAAGGTTAAGGCAAAGAATCAGAAGTGATAATGATTACAACAGACCTTTGAGCACTTGGTTTGAAATTTTCCATTCCATTGACAGGAAGGCAGACACCTTGTGTCCTGGTACCTTCCCACTGCCCAGAGCTGGCTACTCCCACCCTACACCTTTGCTCAGCTCCGCCCAGCAGGGCCCAGCTGCAGCGTCTCTGTCTGTCAGCCTCAGAGGCAGGTCTGGCTGTGCTGAGATGGGGCTGGTCCAGCCAGGGCTGTGGCTGAAGAAGCTCTGGGTACTTTTGCAGGTGGTCCTGCATGTGGCCTTGGGCAAAGTACAACTAAAACTGTTTCCCAAGAGAGTCAAGCAGCGCATCTTGGCCATGAACGGGAAGAACCCACACTTCTCCTATGAAAACTGGGTTCCAACCCTCTTTGGCATCCAGTATTTCTGGTTTCTCCTGAAGGTTCGTTGGCAACGATTGGAGGACAAGACTGAGGAAGGGGGTCTAGCCCCAAACTGCCCTGTGGTTCGCCTCTCAGGACAGACGTGTAACATTTGGGACTTCATGCAAGGTCAGGAGGCTGATACCGCTGGAGCGGTGCTTGGAGTGGGGATGTTCAATGTGGGTGGGAGGTGTGTTGGAAAGTCCTGAATTCTTCTACTACTCCAGGTCCCTTTTTGGCTTCTTGGCTTCTTCCTACCTCCTGAAACCAGGACTTTTCCTAGATTCTGCTTTTCTGAGTGTCATCAGCATGTTCACAGGCACTGAAACCACAAACCAGCCCCTCTGGCCTTCAGCTCCTCTGGCACTGCTGTTGCCGCACGGTCGCTTCTGCCTGAGATGCACTTCGAGCCCCTCTCTGCCTGGTCAACTCCCATTCATCCTTCAGGCTTCTACTCAGTGACACTTCCTGTGACAAGCTAACCCCATCTCCCCTGGACTAGGTTAACCCCCCTTGTATACTGAACTTCCTAAACTTTTCTGTATTATTACACCTGTCCTGGTTTGTAATTATGTGTGGGGTATATGATTAGTGTCTTTTGCCCTCACTAGCCTGCAAACTCTGTGCAGGTGGAGACCACAGCTCTTAACCCCCTGTTGCACCCCCATGGCCACTGCTGACTCATGGTAGGTGCTCAGTAAATATTTGTGAAGATCTCTGACTCTTCCAGGCAAACCAGCTCTGTCTACTTGGGTTCTTAAAGACCTCTCTGATCAGTTTTTTCCTTTTGTCCTAACAGCCACTCTTCCTGCCAGAATTTCTTCCTCCCCCTCGTGCCCTCTGTTCCAGCCCAGCTTGTAAATATCTGCCAGATTACCCTTCCACAAGCACATCCCTGAACCGAGGACACCCCAACTCACCAAATTTTGGCAGCCCCCCTTCTGCATTCAGGATGAATGCTCAAGGTCCTCCCTGGGCTGTGATTTGTGCTCAAGGTCCTTCTGTACTGACTCCAGCTTTTGTTTTTCCAACTTCACTTGTAAGCTTCCCCTCTTGTTCACTGCCTGCAGACAACTGTCGGATCTTATATATCCCTTGCACTTTTCCTTCTCTGTCTTTGCTGAAGTTGTTGGCTCTTCCACACCACTGCCAAAAGCTGAAATACCCTTCATCATCAGGGTCTTGCTGTTCTGCCTCCCCATCTGTGAAACCATCTCAGATGCTTACAGCTGGTCATGCACTCTCTCTGTTGTGCGTTCATGACTCTCTGTCTGCACATCTCCCTGGACTCTGGTCTCCCTCCCCAGCCTCAGACGGCCTAAGCACAAGTGTTTTCTTCTTGGTGAATGGTTATGTCTTGCAACAGGGCTGTATCTGATTCATCACTGAATTCCCAGGGCACAGTAGAGAAGGTCCCTGAGGCAGTTGACTAATCTAGTGTCCTTTGGAACACAAATCCCATGGATATGCCTTAGTACATGAAGTCCCCTGGTCAAAAAGTACTTTGGGAATCCATGCACCCTATCCCCTCCTCTTGGATATTCATAGTGAACATGAACATATAGAAGGCTCTGAGCAGACTCGAAGCTTAAAAACAAACAAACAAAACTTGAACAAATTTCCCAAACATTGACAAATTTTCCTAACACACACACCTCCCCGCTCTCCACCAGAGGAAATGCCTGTCATCATATTGATGGTTCCAAAGAACAGCCTTTGGGAAATGTTGACCTAATCCAGGCCTCTCATTTTAGGGAGGAAATGGAGAAAACTGAGAGGCAAAGGTAACAGAGCCGACGATGGGCTGAGTCAGTCCCAGAATCAGGGCTTTCTTCTTCCCATTTTTTTTCACAGCACCTCAACATTCATGAGCACCTCCTATGTGCCTGGTCTTCAGCTAGATGTCAGGGTCACAGAGTTAAGTAAGAGCTTGCTCCTTCGCTCAAGGAGTTTATGGTTCTACAGAACAGATGGATGTAATAAACAAATTCTTACAGTTCTGTGAGTTGGGGGAGGCTATAGAGGCATGAACTTTGCCTCCAGGGCTTGGAAGTTTTCCTGAAGGAGGTGGCTTTGGAACTAGGCCTTGAAGAATGAGTAAGGTTTTTTTCCTGAGAATGGAAAAGGGGAACATGTTTCAAGGAAAAAGGAAAGCCAAGAGTTTTTGCTCATGACTTGAAACCAGGGTATACAAATGACCTCTATTTGCTCAAAAAACATTTACCAAGTGACCACTGATAATAAGAGCAATGAGAATAACAACTAACTTTTATTGTGCATCTACTATGTGCCAAGCACTGTGGTAGAACCAGGTGGATGTGCTGAATATGAATTATCTAGCAATCGATTCCATGAAAGACAACTTGCCTCATGGTCAGTTCACAGAATTTACTTGCCCCTTTTAATTGCTCATTTTCAGTGAGCCAGTGTGCATTTTAGGAAGACTGCTCTATTTATCCCTGTTTTTCTGCTGCTGTGTCTGAGCCTGAAGGAAGAGGAGAGAAGGAGACTGAAAGACAAAAGAACACTCTATTTATGAAATGGGGTTGGCTTTCAGCACCTTGATCCAGAGTCCCTGAAATAACAGGTGCTTGTGGTACAGAAATCAGCATAACTGGTCTCTGTCCTGGCAGCTCTCGTAATCCAGAGAGGGAGATGGCATAGTGAGACATGGAGCCAGAGGGTTCTGGGAGAAGCAGGGCGGGATAGGGGGGTAGTCAGAGGAACACTTCCTGGAGAAGAGGATGGTGAGCTGATTGTCTAGGGAGGGTGGAGCCTTGGGGTGGGTGAGGAAGCAGGGGAGAGGGGCAGAGCAGGACAGAGGGGAGGGGCAGCAGAGGTCTGAGGTGGGGAGGAGCATCCGTCAGTTTGGCAGGAGTTGGGTGTGGGAGGCATGAAGCAGTGAAGGATGAGGCTGGAGACACCATCAGGGACTAGAGCTTAGGGGGCCTGCTGTGTCTTACCAAAGAGTAGATTTTACCCAGAGGGTACAGGTGAGTTCTAGAAAGATTTTCAAGCAAAGAGTTAACACGATCAGGTCTACTTATTAGAAAGACATCCTGTAACTGCTTTGGAAACCCAGGAGGTCACTAAAAAGCTCTGTTTATAAGCTTTGGGTATAAATCCGAGCTCATTTTAGAGTCACAGATTGGAAGGTCTGGAAGAGTCTTTTTGGTAACCTAAAGCAGCTCTTTCATTGTTTAGATACAAAGGCTCAGAGAGGTAAATTACTTGCTCAGTCACACAGCAAGTTCTTATAGAGCCAGAACTAGAATTTGTGCCTCCTGATTCTCAGCTAGTGCAGTTTTTCTTATTAAGATGGCAGATGCTCAGAGAAATTCTCAGCCACTCCTATCCTCTGCATGTACATGCACACACACGACATACACATGCCTTAGGACACTCACACACAGCAGAACATTGATTAACCAGTGTATTTTGGTAGAAGGCAAGTCTGATGATTTCTTTTCTAGGTACCTGGGAGTTAATCTGCAACCTGATTTGTTTTAGCCCTTATTTAATATTATTTAAAATCTCTCCAAGCACATTTATGAGATGTCATCCAGTAATTATAAATGGGCTTTCCCTGCTCTGAGAGCCCAGTGCGGGGGTCTGGGGGTTGTGACGGTAGGTTTGAGTCCAGTGCTACCACAGAGCTTTTCCCATTTGTACCAGCGACTCAGGGTGGACAGTTCTTGCCCAACACCCTTGAAATGGTGTTCTCTGCACCATGGCCTGTGGCCAGGCGGGGTGTCAGCCCGCGGCACCCCTACCCCTTGTACTCGTTTTTCCCCTCTCTGCTACCAGGAAAGCAGCGAACTGAGTTTAAACTTTGCCCTCAGTACTGATCATTGCACTGACCACACTACATATAGATAAACTAACAGCTCTGTCTCTTCTAAGGGCCTAATCAGTGGATGTTGAGTCTTTTTTCTTTTTTCAAGGAAAAACAAATTCCAGACAGCTAATATTTAACTCTAGTCCTGACCTTAACTCTTGGATTCTTATCTGACGGGTGACTCCCTGAGGTCATTGGAGGCCAATGGCCAGCCACTTGGCTGTGACTGGCCTCTGAGCTTCTCCTATGTTGTCCTGGGTGACCCTGTCACATGGGTGAGGACTCTGTGCAATCAACCAATACCCTGTATGGCCTCCTATGAGAACATCTCAGAGCCACAGACAAGGAGGACTCTGTATCTCCAGAGAAACTGGCCTGCTTTCTCCTCCTGTACTGATAAGTGAGAAATACATAACCAATTGTCTCCCCTTGTAATTGGTCACCAGAAACTGAGTCAAATATTAGCTCAGTTATAATGAATGCAGGGTCCTTAATGCCTGTTTATTTGTGTTCCACATTTCCCTCTTCTCTGCCTTCCAGAGGGGCATGATTTTTAAAAAATTTCTATTTAATATTTTTCATATGTATAAGCTGCTTCAAATCCTTTGCAGCAGTGGGAGAGGGACTAACTGACCAACTAAACCACAAGCAGGTTAAGATGCCCTCTGCCCCCCTTCCACCAGCAAGTCCCATCAGTTCCAGTGTTCCCTTCTCTACTGCCCACACCCCAGCTCATGTCCCCTCACCCCTTGTATTTCTCATTGCCACTTCCATTCCACATCAGTCCTTTCCCATTGAGCAGCCAGAGTGATCTTCTGTGTAAATCTGATCATTTGTTTTCATTGTACAGCCCTACTGTAGCAGTCAGAGTGCTGGCTTGCAAGCAACAGAAGCTCACTCTGGTTTTCTTGGTCACACACACATCCATAGACGAAGGAATGTATTAGAAAAGTATTGTAGGAGTTCCAGAACCAACCACATGGAGCACTGAGCCTCGTCTGTCTTTTAGCATCAGCAGTCAGGCCTGGATGCTGCCATCCATGTGGTTGCCATGGGAAACCATCAACACTGTAGGACTCCACCATTCCTGACAGGAGAACCTCCAGTGGACCATGTATGACTTCTGCCGTCTCAGTGACTGCAGAACCAAAGATCCGTGTGGGAGGGTCCAGTCAGTCCTGCGTGAGTCACTGACTGTGCCCTGGCTGCCGGGGGCAGAGAGCAGACCTGGTCATTCTGTCTTCCCTAGTGCAAGGCTGGGCACACTCTCCCATCAACAAGTAGTACACAAAAGAGGGAATTCCAAGTAGGAAGGAGAGGTAGGAGCTGGGCAGCCAAAATTGTAACAGATATCCACCATTCTTGGTTTGTATCTTCTTGACGTCCTAGTCAGATTCTTCACAGTGTCAGAGAGCCTGCCCACTCTGGCCCATACCCGCCCCTCCCGCCACGACTCTCACTGCACCCCAGCCTGGCTGGGGCCACATTGGCCTTGCCGGTCCTCGAACACACCAAGCTCTGTCTGTCCCTCCTCAGAGCCTTTATACAGGAGTCCCTTTGTCTGGAATGCCCTACTCCTCCCTCTGTCCCCTCTGGCACATTGCTAGTCTTCATTTCCCCAGTTAAATGGCCTCTCATCAGAGGCCTTCCTGGGCCCACCTGTCTAAAGTAGGTGGCTCCTTTATAGTCTCTTTCATAACACTTGTCACAACTTGAAATTACCTCATTTACACAACATTAAATAGCAGCTAAAAAGTACCATGCCAGGGCAAGAGAGAGGCCACAGAAGATAAGAAAAATCTTTGTATTTTAATATACTAAATGGAACTTTCCCCCACTTTTTGAACAAGGGGCTTGCTTAGTTGTTTTGCAACGGACTCAGCAAATCATGTCGGTGGCCCTGCTCCCAGTATTTTGTCCCCTTGTGGAGTCCCTTTTGCCACCTCCCACTTCATAGCTCGGGGAGCAGGTAAGAGCTACTGACAGCAGCTGACATCATTGAGCACCTCCCATGGACCAGGCCCATTTTAACCACTTGTCTGTGTTAATTTCTTTAATTCTCATAACAATCATGTAAGGTAAGTATTATTACTATGTTCATTTGTGGATGAGGACACGGAGTTCTCTGAGTGGAAAGAGCACTGAATGAAAATCTGGGAGCCAGAGCGTTCATTTCAGCTCCACTACCGGTCTGCTGTGTGATATGAAACAAGACGGTAAACCTCAGTTTGTCCATAAAACAGGGGAAAAGTTATCTACCTTGTGGTATACTGATCACATCACGTGAAAGAATGGATATGTGCTCGCCTTATAAACTGCATGAAAGGGACTCTTTTTATCATTCTTTTCTTTCCCACCCAGCAACTGCAGGTGGTCCGCTAAGACCACCTGATAAAGCCCCTCATTCTATACAAGGGTAAACTGGCTCCAGCTTCTGCTAAGCCATGCTGTCTATGCTTCAGCTCCTCACTGTGCCCTCAATCCAACATAGAGCGCGGGGGCGGGGGGAATATAACAGGATTGAAGCAGGAGTGAAGGTGGGGCTTGCAAAACAACTGCTGTGTGTAGATTATTGGATGGTGACGGTTTCAATTCTGTTTCAGGCAACAGGCCACTGGTGCTGAATTTTGGAAGTTGTACCTGACCTTCATTTCTTTTCAAATTTGACCAATTCAAGAGACTTATTGAAGACTTTAGTTCCGTAGCAGATTTTCTCATCATTTACATTGAAGAAGCACACGCATCAGGTATGCAAGATTCCCTGTGCCCACCTCCTCCTGCCCTCTCTTGCTCCCCTCCCCCCAGGGTTGGGGGTGGGGAGAGGTATAGGAGGGGAGAGGGAAAGGGCCCCATTCCCCCACCATCTCCCAGTCCCTGCTAGGTTTATCCATCGTTTGCTGACTTCAATCTGTGCTTTCAACTAGGAACACAGAGCAGAAAACCTGGAGTGATAGGGTCTAGCTGGGGGAGCATCTGACATTCTGAATGGATAAATAGGGAAATCAAGGGCGAGCAGCTGAGATAAACACAGTTACCAAGAATTTAGACCTGAAATGCCACAAGTGCAATGGCTGCTGTTCAGTGACTTGTGAAATCCATCCTAAGACTTTCTGAGCTCAAAAGTGCATTGTGGTTCATCTCTGTCAGTGGTTCCCAAGCTTCAGTGACCACCAGAATCACCTTGAAGGCTTGTTAAAACACACTGCTGGACTCCGCCCCAGAGTTTGCGTTAGTTCTGGGGCGGAGCCTGAGAATTTGTGTTTCTAACAAACTCCAGGGGATGCTGAAGCCACTGGGGGGGTGGCGGGCACACGCTGAGGATCACGTCCCCAGGCCCGATTTTCACCTGGGACAGGCATCCTCTCTTCAGCCCCTGACAGGCGGTCACCCATCTTTATTACTTCATGGGAAATTTTGCTCCTTTGCCAACAGCTCTGTTTGTGAGAAAGCCCTTCCTTGCCATGAGCAGGCACATCCCTCCCTGAAACTTCTACAGCTTGGTCTAAGCCCCATGAACTTTACAAAATCGTCAGGTATACATTTCTCTCCTTGGCTGTCATGGGGATCAACTCTTAAACCCACACATTAAAGAAGGCAAGAAGGATTGGATAGCCAAGTAGAACAGATGTCGTTTACACACCCGCCTTCCTGCAAGACTCATCTTTGTCGGCCAGCATCAGGCAGAGTCCACGTCACAGACTTAGAGCTCATAAGCATTGGGTGAATGAGTGTTTTAGGCCAGTATTGGACTTGCTGGCTTATCTGTATGTTGTAAGTATAGAGATTGCTATTAATTAATCATGAGCAAAGTTGGTCCAGCAGCACTTTCTCCAGTGCTGTCCAGTCCTAGGCCCCTGGGTGTCAGTGCCTCCTGCGTTGCTTGTTGAAAATGTGTATTCCAGGGCCCTACCCCGGGCCCATTGCATCTTGATTTATATGCACCCAAAGGTTTGAGAACTGCTTTTAAGTTAATACTGTGTTCTTCAACTGGCACTTCCTATCCTCATTAAGACTTTGGGGCAACTTAAAATATTAGCGTATGGTAATAGGTACATACAGTGCTCTCAGCTTTTATGTGTACTTAAAAATTTCCACCCTGGCCAGGTAGCTCAATTGGTTAGAGTGCCATCCTGATACACTAGGGTTGCGGGTTCAATCCCTGGTCAGGGCACATACAAGAAGCAACCAGTGAATGCATAACTAAGTGAAACAATAAATTGACGTTTCTCTCTGTCTTTCCTTAAAAATCAATACAAAAATAAAATTAAAAATTTCCATAATAAAATGTAAAGAGCATAGGTACCAGAAGAACAAATACAAGCACTATGTACCTGTTTGTCAAATATCCCTTTGAAAGCAGCAGCAGCTATCAGTTAAAGAAAAAGAACTTGGATACTCACAGGTGTCTGTGGTCTCCGTGGCAGAGAGGAGATGATGCCCTGATGTCGTCGCCACGGACAGCTGAAGCTCAGCCAGCGCTGACGTAACTGTCTTGGGCAGCACTTCTCAAACTTTAATGTTTGCATTTAAATCACCTGGGAATCTTACTAAGATGCAGATTCTGGCTCAGTAGGACTTCAGAGGGGTCTGAGATTTGCCACATCTTGCCAGCTCCCCCCATGATTTTGAGACTGCTGGTTCAGTGTCCACACATGGAGCGGTAACAAGGTCCTAGAGCAGGGGTCCCCAACCCCAGGCCCACGAACAATACCAGTCTGTGGCCTGTTAGGAACCAGGCTGCACCGCAGGAGATGGGCCAGTGAGTGAAGCTTCATCTGTATTTACAGTCGCTCCCCATCGCTTGCATTATTCCCTGACCTCCACCTCCCATCAGATCAGCAGGGGCATTAGATCTCAAAGGAATGCGAACCCTACTGTGGTGAACTGTGCATGTGAGGGATCTAGGTTGCGCACTCCTTATGAGAATCTAACTCTAGGAGGTCCACTGATTCTAGGAGGCCTGTGGTCTGTGGCCCAGTCAGTTGGCTTCCTTCTTCCCACACACCACATTTCTCCAGGCAAATTGTGGGGAAGCACGAGGTGTGGAGCAAGGAACAGACTCTGGATTTTCAGGCCTGAATGTGAGTCTTGGCCCCATCACATGCTGGACACACAACCTGGAGGAACTTACATTCCATGCCGGCTTCTGAGCCACTGAACTGGGATAACAACTCTGATCTCACAGAACCACCTATTCGGCAATATTTACCATGTGCCTGCTGTGTGCCCACCTCTGTGCTGGGCCTGCGGATATAGAGGCAAAAGATACACGCAGTTCCTACCTCTAAGGAGTTCACAGTTGGAGTTGACAGGCAAGTCAGTGCTCCTGTCTGGGCCTCCCTGTTCTCAGGTGCAGGATGGGGAGGAGCCTCTGCCTGGCCCCCATTAGAGGCTGCTGTGAAGCTCCACTGAGCAAAGGGTGGACAACAGTTACTGCCTAACCGTGATGCAAAAGAAGCTGGTGTTATTGTCATATACAAAGTTTTGATGTCTTGGGGCAGGTAGTAAATACTTTAAATACTAGTTTTTCTTGGGAGAAAGACTTTGAAGCACTGAAAAGGTGAAGCAAATTCTGCTGATGGGCTTAAGCAACTTATATTACCCTGGGAGGCAACTATTATTGTGAACACAGGCCATGCAGCTTCCAAAGAACCCAGGACCACATTAGCTGGGTTCCCGGCTCCTGAGAAATGGGGCAGGCAGGTAGAAGGGGACGTAGCAATTTATTGTTGTCTTTTTTTTCCAATCTGTGGGTCTATTAGCTAATGAGCGCCACCTCCTGTAAGCAGGCAGAAGGGCACTCTGGCAAGTGAGGCCAGTTGAAAATCCCTTTCTATTTAAAGTTAAGCAGCTTTAATTGGCTTGGTTTAGGGGTGAGAGGAACATCTCCAGAGCAAAATTAGAAAATCGGTGATATATAATAAAAACTGGGTTCTTTCCAACCTGTCTGTTATTTTTGGGCAGCCAGACAAAATAAAGCAATATTTTTTTTAGCAGCTTCTATGAACCAGGCAGAGTACCGGGAATTCCATACATGTTATCTCATATAAACCTCACAGCCATCTGCTTAGCAGGTTCTATTAGTGAATAGTTTCTATTAATCCCATTTAACAAATAAGAAAACTGAGAATTTAAAGAGATTTTAAAGAGCTTGACCAAAACCATACAGCTTACTGTGTCAGGGAACCCTTCCTGGAGGAGAGGATGTTGGAGCTGTGATTCTTAACTCAGAGGAATTTTTGTCTTCCAGGGGTCATTTGGCAATATCTGGAGATTTTTTTTTATCCTTACCTGAGGACTTTTTTTTTTTCATTTCTTTTAGAGAAAGAGGGAGGGAGAGAAAGAAACATCGATGTGAGAGAGAAAGTGACTGGTTGCTTCCTGTATACGCCCTGACTGGGGTTTGAACCATGGCCTTTTGGTCCACAGGATGATGCTCCAACCAACTGAGCCACACCAGCCAGGGGTGGGAATATTTTGGTCATCACAAATTGAAAGCTGGGGGAGTGCTACTGACATCTAGTGAGGAGAGGCCAGGGATGCTGTTCAACACCCTACACCACACAGGAGGGCCCTTCACAATGAAGAATGATCTAGCCCAAAATGTCCACAGGGCCAATGTTGAGAAGCCCTGTGTTAGAGTCAAGCTTTGTTTTTACTTTTTATTTTTATATTTTTTAAGATTTTTATTTATTTATTTTTAGAGAGAGGAGAAGGGAAGGAGAGAGAGAGAAAGAAACATCAATGTGTGGTTGCCTCTTGCATGCCCCCTTCCTGGGGACCTGGCCCACAACCCAGGCATGTGCCCTGACTGGAAATCAAACCAGCAACCCTTTGGTTCGCAGGCCCACGCTCAATCTACTGAGCTACACCTTCCGGGGTAGAGCTGAGCTTTAAAAGGACATGTAGGATTTCATACATGGAAGGATTGTTAGGAGAAAGGGCAGAGAGGTGTCAGCATCATTTGAGGAGGAGTCCACTTTGGCTAGATGTGGAGGGACTAGCAGCCACGACTGGAAACATAGGTGGGGAGAGATGACAGAGATGATTAAATGCTATGCTAAGGAGTTGGTCTTGTAATTGGTGTTTAAGTAGAGAAAAACATATGATCAAATCATCCTCGGAGATTCTTGGATGACGACATAGAACATAGTAAGATCAGGGGCAGGAAGACTGCGTAGGATGAAAATGAGGGTCATTGCCAGGCTAGCAGCTGTACTTGGCTCTAAGCTCACCCTGAACGGCTTATCACACGAGGCTGTCAGTCGATCTCACCCTTCTGCTGCAGCAGAAGTCACAGTAGCCAAACAAGAAAATAGAAAGTCCTGCTCTACTCCCACTGTAGCTGGAGGCAGGAGCTGTGATGAAAAGGATGTGAGTGAGAGACAGCTTGAGGGCAAGTGGGTCAAGGAGCCCCAAGTATTACACCCACCTCACTGGAGCAAATAGCTGGAGGAAGACTGGAGAGATGGGCCAGCTCACTAAAGACCTGGTGGGCCATACTGAGGAGCATGGGATTTATTCTGAAGGTCACCAGGAGCCACTGAAACATCTACGCAGGAGAGTGACACAGTCAGATTTGCATTTTGGAAGGAGCACTCTGGTGGAGAATAACTGGAAGAGGGAAATTTTGTCTAGACTCTGGAGGACTAGTTCTCAAACTTTGGCATGTGTTAGAATCATCTGGAAGGCTGTTAAAACAGATTGTTAGGCCTCATTCTTGGACAATCTAGGTAGGGCGGGGCCTGAGAAGTTGCCTTGCTAACAAACTCTCAGGCGATGCTGCTGCTGCTGGCCTGGGCAGCTCACATGTAAAGAAATGCTGCTCTCAATCCTTGTCTCTAAGTGTGGTCCAAGCACCAGCAGCCTGAGCATCCGGGGAGCTAGCTAGACTCAGTGCCACCCTAGACAGACTAAACCAGAATCTTCCTTCAGTGAGGTCCCTGAGTGACTCTCTGGCACATGAAAGTTTGAGAAGCACTGGTTCGTTGGACTGCGTCATTGAAGAGCGGATGTCTGGAAGTCCGGAGCCATGGGCTTTGGTTCTGCGTCAGCCACTAACTCCCTATGTGATCTCATGCATTTACCCATAATGCACGGTCTGGCAGAAGTAAGGCCTGCTTGAGTGTGGTTGGTAGGGTAATAATGGGGATGTAATAATTTATAGTTTTAATCTGAACATTTTACATAAAATGCCATATAGTGTGCTCCACTGTGATATTGTTGTTACAGAATTACATGTTATGATTTTGTAATAAAAAAGGGAGCATTATTTGTGCTGGACCCTGTAGGAAACTGGGCCAGATCATGGCTGAGGGCTCCTGTCTCTGCGACCCGCCCCATTTAAAGTGAGGGGTAGGGACTCAGGCCTGCAGGAGTGTGTGCCATGCCTGTGACGCCCACTGCTTGGCCTTTGTCTTACAGATGGCTGGGCTTTTAAGAACAACGTGGTCATCAGGAATCACCGGAACCTCCAGGACCGCCTCCAGGCAGCTCACCTGCTGCTGGAGAGGAGCCCCCAGTGCCCCGTGGTGGTGGACACAATGAAGAACCAGAGCAGCCAGCTCTATGCGGCACTGCCCGAAAGGCTCTACGTGCTCCAGGAGGGCAGGATCCTCTACAAGGTGGTGGCTGCCCTCACCCCCACCCCCACCCCAGGGGCAGGGACCCAGGGAGAGCAAAGGGCTTCGTATCCGGTAGACCTGGGTTCAAATTGCTGCCCAACCATTTACTAGCCATATGACCATGGGCAAGTTTTCTTTTTTGGAGTTTCAGTTTCTTCTTCTGCAAAATGAGGATGTTGGCTCCCCTGTCACAGGGGATGACATAATGCACAGAAAGTCCCTAGTATTTAGACTGGAGCTGGAGCCTCCTGGCAGCCTTCTGAACCCAGAAAGATTGGCCCAGCCCTGGATTAGTCTGGAGCTGAGAGACAGAGAGCGTTGTTTCCATTTTATAAACAATGCTCAGAGAGTGGAACTGACTTGCCCAAGGTCACACTGCACAAGGCTGATTTTAACTCTGACTCCTCCGAATGGGAGGATTCCAGAGTGGGAGGGTCTGAAGCGCCTGATCTCTGAGGCAGGCCTGAACCTGGTGAGGCTGAAGGAGGCTGGAAGAAAGCAAACTCAGCAGTTCAGAGCTGGAAATGCTGAAACAGGTATTCAAGACAGGAATTGAGTCCAGTCTCCCTTTCCAGAAGGACTGAGTTCCTCTCAAGGCTTCCAGCCTGGCTCGGGTGAGGGGCATAAGCAGGGCCTCTAAACCCCCTGAGCACTGTGGGCCTCCTCAGAGAGAGAAACTGAGTGACAGCCACTGAGGCGGTCTCCAGCCTTGGAGAGCACGTGGAAGCCCAACCGTGTGGATACTCCCCTGCTCATGGGTCAGGCTAGCCCTATGTGTGCAAGTGAAACACCAACAACTTGTAGATGAATCCCCAGGGTGCCAAGGATTCAGGTCCTTTCTTCCTCTCTCCTCCCCAAGACGTGTTCTCAGATGGCTAGATCAAGCCAGGCTGGGCACTGTGTCCCTACCCCCGGTTAGGCCCTGTGCAAACACTGAAAACACAAGAATGAACTTAAAATGGCCCACACCTTCCTTGAAGGTGCTCACAGTCTGGGGGATAAGGAAGACCCAAATAGAGTGTTACGGTATCCCAAGTGCCGAGACTCCAGAGTAGGGGCCACCAAACCTTTCCTATGAAGGGCCAGGTAATAACTATTTTCAACTTTGTTGGCCACACAGTGCCTGCTGTGATGGTTCACTTCTGCTGGTATAACACAAAAACAGCACAGACAAAATGTAAACAGAAGTGTGGAGGCATCAGGACAGATTTAGCTCTCAAGACAGTTTTCCGGCCCCTGGGGAACTGTGGGCTTTTCAGAGGAGGTGTCAATTTCTGGGCTACAGGGTAAGGAGGCAGCCATGTGAGCATGGTGAGTGAAAGTCATTGCAAATATTAGGAAGAGGGTGGGCAAAGGCACTGCAGCACATTAAGGCAGAGTGTGAATGGAGAACTGAGGGCACTTGGGTTCAGACTTTCATTGTGATTCAAGGAGACTTAGGGCAAAGGAGAGCCATTAAGGAGTTTTGAGCAGGGGAGAGGCATGCTCAGATTCTTACTTTAGAAAGACCACTGGCTATTGGGTGAAGAATGGAGTGGAGAAATCAGGGCAGAGTCGGGAGTGAGACAGCTGCCCTAGTAGAAGGGGATGAGGGCTGAACTAGGCAGTGGGTTGGAGAGGCAGAGGTGGTTCTGGTACAGAATGAACAGAACTTGATGTGAGGAGTGGAGAAGATAAGGCCAGTCTGAACATGTGAGTATGGAAGAAAAATTTATTTGTACAGACTCCTTCCTCCTTTTGAAACTATTCATTTTATCCCCTCCGGTTTTCCTCCTGTTTACGTGCTGTCTTCCTGTGAAATGTTGGTGCCACTCCTCATGCTCTCCCTGGGTGATCTCGCACACCTCACCTTCCACAGACTACACCATCCCGATGGCTCCCACCTGGATATCACTAGCCCAGATCTCCTGCAAGTTAGAAGTCTCAGAATGTTCTTTTATTTCTCTTGCAGGGTAAACCTGGCCCTTGGAACTATCATCCCGAGGAGGTTCGTGCTGTTCTGGAAAAGCTCCACAGCTAATCTGGACAGATCCCCCAGTTCCAAGTGACCAAGAGGAGGGCTCCTCAAGGCTTGGCTCTCCCCGCAACCCAGCTGGCTTTCACCTCTTGACCTGTGTCCCTAGTTGAATTCCTAGCTCAAATTTTTCTGATCTGAGCAAATAATTTTATAATCAGAAAATGAAGCAGCCAGAGAGTCGAGTGTTAAGGAATGTACAGGTTCACACACATGGCCTCCACTGTAGAGGCCACTTTCAGTGCACGATGCCTCAGAGTGTGACGGCACCGGCACTCCGTGGGCGTAGGGCTTCTGAAGGGTGGTCTCTCTGCAGCTGCCCTGATACTGAGTGGTTAGATATGGCATCCCTTACACTAGGAAAAGGCACTTTACCAAGTTGGTCATCTGTGGCATTGGTACTTAATACACTGAACTGGTTTTTAGAACCAAGCATGGGGAGAACTCCAGGTGTTTAGAGAGAGATGAGGAATTGGTGAAGGAGGGAGTAGGGATGAGAGGAGAGAGTCAAGATGGTAATACTTTCCCTGGCAAAAGACTGAAAAACCAGTCAGTGGTGGTGGCCGGGAGGGGTGAGTTTCCATGGTAACACATCTCTAATTCTACCATAGAAGGGGAGGTTACTCACTTTACAATTGTTGAATATATTTCAAAGAAATTTGGCTCTGAAACTTTTTACTATCTTATCAATAGAGTTACTAGGGGGCAGGGGAGGACTGACTTCCCAAAAACAATGATAACCTTGACCAAACTGGACACCAGGCACCCGCAAAGTGCATTCGGTTATGCAGAAACTCATCCCTGAAGCTCTGTTTCTCAGATTTCTTTTTTGCAAGTCTCCTAATGGTAATTGTGTTAAACTATGTCAGACTAATGAATAACCATTGGTATTCATCTGTTTTAACTCTGCTTCTTCTCATATTTGTTTATGACGGCCACAGCCTAAAGTACACACAGCTGTGACCTGATTTGAAAACAAAATATTTTAAGATGCAGCAAGCTAATACAGAATGATTAAAATATATCAGCTCATTTAGGATGGCTTTAGTGTGATCTTTGTGTTTTCTTTCCCCATTTGTGTCCACCTGCACAGTAATCTGATCAGCAAAAACGCCATTTGCTGGAAGGGCCTCGTGTGACGGGGAGAACGCTCAGTCTCCATGCTACATGTCGAATGTGGTTCTGTCTTGTGAACTCCCACTGGGGAGTTTTTCCACCCTGGAATCAAACTACCTTCACAACGTGACATAAAGGAATGCACTTGGGAGACATTTTTCTAACATGAAAACACATTCTCCTTGGCTCTGCCTTCGTTTCTACAATGTTAACATTATTAATGTGCTATTTTACTCTTATAACTAGCTATCTTTAGTCATCTACCAGACACAGGCTCTTTCAGATTTGTTATTTAATCTCTACATATCTCAGAGAGGAGATTATGATCTCCATTTTACAAACAAGGAAATCAAAGCCCAGCTCTGAGTAATTTGTAGAGGGTCTGAGAATCAGTAAGTAACAAGTTGAGATTCAAACCCCATCTCTAACTTCAAGGCCCGAGTCCTGGCTCTACGCCCAGCTAGCTGTGTGACTTTGGTTAAGATGCCTTGGTACCTAGAACCATGATGGGATATCCCACTATAGAGGAGCGCCTACCCCGTGGAGAGGACTCGTGAGTAAGCACTCAGAACTGTGCCTGGCTTGAAGAAAATGCCATGGAAGTGTGGGCTATTACCATCAATATCATTGTTGTGGTTCCACAAATGCCTCCTTGGTCTCCCTTTTAAGGGCTGAGGTTTAGAAAGAAGACAGGACAGCGGGGACACAATAAAGATTCTTCAACTTGCCAAAGCAACTGTTCAATACTGGCCTGAGTGTGTGAAGGCGTACTGAGTGCTGTGAATGTGGTGGAACCAAAGCACAAGTGCGCACTGTCCTAAATCCCAAGTCCTAAATCCCTCAAAAGGAGAGAGCCCGTGAGACCACAGTCCTCTGCATCACTTCAGATGGTCCTCCAATTCATGTCTATAAATGCACAGAAATCTCCCAATTTTCAACAAATAACTGTAGCTGGGACCAGAGAGTGTTCAGAATGATAAAATAGACCCCAAGTGTTCCAATTCAGTTCTCTTCACTTTTGTGCATTAGACATTAACTGAGTGCTGATTCTTCTCTGGGTGCTGGGTGACGCAGAGATGGTCGAGGTCCAGCTATTGTCCTCCAGAAACTTAACCTCACGGGAGACCAGATGTCCACTGTGATGACCATAATTCTAGGTGAAGTAGGATGGATTAGAGCTGAGGTAAAGACTAAATGCTCACGGAGTGTGGAGGAGAGAGCAATCCCTCTGAGTCTGTGGATCTGGAAAAGCTTTATGGAGGTGGTGACCTCTGGGGTGCCCAGTACTTCCATAGTTTGGTATGGGGACTTGGAGGACGTGGGAAGGGAGAAGGGTACTCAAGTGGAAAAAACTACATGGGGAAAGGCAGAAAAATAATATGTGTAGCGGACTGAAAGAGGTTTGGGCTCAATTCTAATTCATGACGAAGGGCTCTTCTCTTTGAAGGTGATCTTCCTGGATCTGGATAGCAAGAAAAAACCCTGTTCTGTTTGGCTAACATGGTCAACTACTGGTAGGTGAAGGAAGCTTGTTAATACGTCCTGTCTGTCTCACAGTACAGTTTGTGGTCACAACTTCAACTGATTGGAAGGAAATACTTCATCTTGATATGTCTTTCTGCTTTCGGCTGGTTTTCCCCCAGTTCACTTATTCTCTGAGGGTGAGGCCCTCTGCAGCAACTGGCTTTTTGTGGAGCAGTGAGTCCCTGCCCCATTCTGGCAGATGCAAGACACTGCCCTGTGTGCCTGGCAGGGGGCCTGGCAAACCAAAACTCCAGCTATCAGGAATTAGCCTGTGCCCTCAGAAATGCCCGCCGCCTTTAATGCTTGCTCACCTCCCCGGAGCCCGGCTCTCAGTCCATTCCTGGCCACAGACTATGTCCTTCATTTCTGGTAAAACTAGTCATTAATTTAAGAAGGTGTATTAAAGTATTTTATCCAGCACTGTTAGGTGCTCAACAGAGGAAGGATTCCAGGATGTCTAAAAAGTTTCAAGACGTTTTTTTAAGAAGGAGACGTAAATCCTGTGTTCCCTGAAGTCTCACATGCTTGCAAATGCCAGTCTGTAGTCTTTAAGCCTGAAGAATACCTGGCAGGGTTTCAGAGTCTTGTGTTTCAGTCTCTCTCCCTCAGAGATTTGTGGACATTGCTCCACTGTTGCCTAGCAGTAATGCAAGTAGAAGTCTGAAGCCAGCCTAATTTATTTCTCCTGGCACTTGAATTGCTTTTATTCTGCTTGGAAACCTATCCAACTCTTTCTTTATATTAGAAGTTCACTAACTTCACCAAGACATATTGCAGTGTTGATTATTCTATATCAAAATTTCCTGGAATACTGCTATGGTCTGAATGCCTGTGCCCACTCCCCCAACAAATTCACTCCCTAAATCCTAGAACTCCATATGATAGTATTAGGAAGTGGAGCCTTTGGAAGGTGATTAGGTCATGAGGGCAGAATCCTCATCAATAGGATTAGTGCCCCTATAAAAGAGGCCCCAGAGAGCTGGCTAGCCTTCCAATGAGGGCAGGTATCCTTTGAGTAAGATCGGAAGTAGATAAGGAAGCTCGCTGTACATGACCTGAGGAAAAGAACCCACCAGGCAGGGGAACCTGCAAAGGTCTAGACCACATAGTACACACAGCATCTTGGCAGTCAAGAGCTGGTGTGCAGGTGGAGAGATGGCCAAATGCGGGGGATAGAGGAAGCCAATGCAGGGCAAATGAGACTTTAAAAAGACGATGGGGTTCAGCAGTGAGAAACAAAATAAAGGCTAAAGCCACATATGATTATATCTATTGCTTGAAACTTGCAAGGTGAAAATGAGTTTTTAAAGCTTAGGAGAATGAAGGTTAAAGGATGCTATTTCTTTAAAGTAGTTTTTAAAAAGATTTTATCTATCTATCTATCTATCTATCTATTTATTTATAGAAAGGAGAAGGGAGGGAGAAACAGAGAGAGAGAAACATCCATGTGTGAGAGAAACATCCATTGGTTGCCTTTCCCACACCACCAACCGGGGACCTGGCCAGCAACCCAGGCATGTGCCCTGACTGGGAATCAAATCGGTGACCCTTTGGTTTGTAGGCGGCTGCTCAACCCACTGAGCCATGGCAGCCCACGCAAAGGATGCTATTTTCAATATCACAAAGTGGTATTATGAGTATTACATGAACTTGTTCTGGGCATCCACAGAACACAGAAACAGAGAAAAAAGATTTAGAAATAATTTATTAGGTCTTTGCCAAAGAGATCAATCAGATAATCTCCAAAGATCCCTTCCAGCAATCTCTAAAGCTTAACACAGTGTTTTTCACACAAAGAATTATTGACGTCTCAGTTTAGGAAGCTGGCAGAAAGCAAATCCACAGCATTTCTATGTATTGAACATGAACACAATTGCTCTAAGTCACCTGCCTTCTCAAAAACCTTAAGTGGCTACAGAAAAAAATCTGAAAGTATTAAAGGCTTTCTGTGATGTGGCTGTAATGTACAGTTTTAGTCTATTCTTTGCTCCTGTCCAATTTACATAATCATCATCCCCAAATGTATGTTATGAAAAAGTGCTCACCTTCACATCTGATCACACCAATGGTGTTCTTGGAATACGTTTCCTACTCTCCTCCATTTATCTAAAACCTACCTTACTAGGAGTAAATTGGTATAACAAATCTTGGTAAGCAATTTATCTAGAAGTTTTAAGAGCCTTAAAACTGTTCCTAACTTTGAGTACTCCCTTTCTGAAAATCTCTTCTACGGAAATCTTCTGAGAGGCAGGCAAAAATTTATACACAAAGATATGATCAGTAGCATTAAACTTATTTTTCTGTTATGAAGAATTTCAAGTATACATTAGAGAGACTAGTACAACAAAACCCCGTATATCCATCACCCAGATTCAATGTTTTGTTGCCACATTTGCTTCAACTAACACTTTTTCATTTACTTAAGTATTTTAAAGCAAATCCCAGATATCATGTAATTTCAATCCTACATACTTATATGTGCATCTTTTTAAAATATAGGCATTTTCTTATGAAAGCTTAATGCTAGCAGCACACCTAGCAAAATGCGCAATAATGGTCCACAAGTAGATTTTCCAATTCTTAAAAATGTCTCTTTTCAGTTGGTTTGCCCAAATCGGCATCCAAATAAGAAACACACGTGACATGTGGTTATTGGAGCTTTTACATCTCTTTGGATCTAGAGCAGACCCCCTTCCTTAATCAATTAACATTTTTCATGACAATGACTTGGAGACCCAGAGAAGAGCTGACGTTGCAGTAGAAGTCCAAACGCTGTCTGGTGGCAGAATTCCTCCTTGCCCAGGAGAGGACAGTCTTTTGTTCTATTAAGGTCTTCAACTGATTGGTTGAGGCCCACCCACATTATAGAAGACAATCTGCTTTACTCAAAGTCCTCCCATTTAAGTGTTCACCTCATCCAAAAAACTCCCACATGGAAACATCCAGAATAATGGATGTCTTTGGAAAGAAAGAAGAAAGCCTGCCTCTTCTCTGAGGTTTTCAAATCCGTATAAAATAAAATTAAAAGAAAAAATAAAATGATTTGTTCCACAGGGCCTAGCTCAAGTTTCATGACCACTGTGAAACCTTCCCATAAATACTTTCTCTTTTCTGCACTTGTACATCGTGTACTTGCTATATACTACTTACTCACTTAGACCCTTGCATTGATCAATAATACATTTAAAAATTAATGCACTGAGACCTGAAGGGTCCCATGTTAGATGCTGTGGGGACACAATGTATTATCAGCTAAGTTTCATGCACAGTCACCTTCTTGACTAAGCTATAGACTGAAACAAGAGCTTTCTTATATCCTCCATGGTAGCCATCACTGCTGACCATGACACCAAATTCCTTTGCACAAACTGTTAAAGAGAAAATAAATAAAAACCAAAACAGACTGATACAAATCCCTTTAATAAACTATATCAAAGACAATTTTGTTTTTAAATAAATATATTGTTAAAAATCACATAAAATCATTTTGTTATAATTATTAAGAAGGATTGGAAACTGCTGTCCCCTCTGCAGAAATGCTATACACAGCTGCAAAATGATCAAAGGCTGATGTAATAATGAATCTCAAGTAAGTGGCGTGGCCATCATGCGCCTGTAGGGGAAAATCAATATGAATGCTCTTAGCAATTCTAGTTCACTGTTAAGCAGTTAGCAGAAGAAAGGTTTGATGCAAGAGTAATATTCTAAGTATATAGCAATATATGATGATATTCAGAAGAGAAGCCAGTCACATGTAATAGTACAGTTGTTCTAGTACAGTTCTAGTGTGTATCAGCCAAACATCAGCCTTGGTTTGATGTAAAATAGCAGACGGAGCTAAAAATTACAACTGTATATTTCTGAGCAATGTTTTCAGAAGTGGCTTTTTAAAGTATTTTTCATGATAAAAGATTTCTTTGGGTTAATGATACCTCAGAATGTTACCCTGGAACATGACTATAATTTTACATAATTTCTCTGGAAAGCAATTTGGCAATATATTTTTAAAAAGCTATAAATGTGTCTATATCCTTCAACCCAGGATTTCCATTCCTTGACGTTTAATCTTAGAAAATAACTGAAAAGGTGAAGGTCCTGGTAGTGGGAACATGCATAACATGTCACTGGTAGTATTACTTATAATGACAGAGGGAGGAAAAGGAAATTAGTTAGCATTTGCCTATTTGTATACATTTGACCTTTTTTTCCATCTGCCACTTCGTTTATTTATTTTTATTTGCAGGATGACTTGAAATACATCTTTAAGGGTATTTTCACTCCCCTCCCCCAACACGAATCATTCAAGTAAAACCAACATAACTATAAAATATAGCAAAGTAAAGGGAAAGTAGCACAACAACCCAAGAGGCAAAGGTTCAGGGGACGGCGATGGGTGCAGTCCGATTATACCATATGCATATGTGCCATAGGCATATGCATACCACATGCATATTCACCTGCTCAGGACTGCCTCCCCAGAGGGCAAGCACAAGGACTCATTTTAAGAGGGTGTTTTAACTCAAAGCTTAAGGTTAAAAAAAAGAAAAAGAAAACAAAAACAAAAACAAAGAAAACCCCATAAACTACACAGCCTTCCTTAATTATAGGAGTTCCTTTTCATTTTATAAAAAGAATGCCATGATAAAAAATACTGAGGCACAGCCAAAAGAAGGGTGACAACAACAAATTTAAAAACAAAAAATAACCAGAACTTCCAGAAAATCAAACTGGGTAGAAGTCCAACAGCCAAGGAGCTAAAAAAGAAACATTCATCCAGACTGGTAGGAGGGGTGGAGATGGGCAGCCAGGGTGGAGGATGTGTGGCAAGATGGCAGCTGGAGGACCAGGCTGGGGAGGTGGCAGATGATGGAGCGGGAAGTCCCACATTTGCATGTGGATAAACCAGGAGGAACAACTAGAGCCAGACAGACCATGCAACAGGGAAAGTTTCCAGCACAGGGAAAGAAAGCCTTAAAACCTCCGGCTGTAAAATCCTGTGGGGTTACAGTGGCAGGAGAAACTCCCAGCCTCTCAGGAGAGTTCACTGGAAAGACCCACAGGATCCTAGAATGTACACAAACCCACCCACCTGGGAATCAGCACCAGAAGGGCTCAATTTGCTTGAGGGTAGTGGGGGAAGTAACTTAAAGCCTCTGAGAATTAAGCAAGCAGCATTGTTCCCTCCCTGACCCCTCTCCAACATACAGCACCACACCATGGGTTGCCTCATCCTAGAGAATACCTAAGGCTCCCCCCCTTACAACATAACGGGCACACCGACACAAAGAAATATGGCCCAAATGACAGAACAGATCAAAGCTCCAAAAATAGAGCTAAGTGAGGAAGAGACAGCCAGCCTGCTCTTCCTCACATGCAGAGTTCAAAACACTGATAATAAGGATGCTCACAGAAGTGGTTGAGTATTGTCTCAAAATAGAGGAAAAAAAGAAGGCTATGCAAAGTGAAATAAAGAAAAATATACGGGGAACCAACAGTGAAGGACAGGAAACTGGGACTCAAATCAAGGGTTTGAAGCAGAAGGAAGAAGGAAACATTCAATCAGAACAAAATGAAGAAACAGGAATTCAGTGTCCCAGGTTCGATTCCCAGCCAGGGTACATTCCTGGGTTGTAGGCCATAATCCCCAGCAACTGCACATTGAAGCCTCTCTTGCTCTCTCTCTCTCTCTCTCTCTCTCTCCCCCTCCCTCCCCTCTCTAAAAAAAAAATAATAAATACATAAAAAAATCTTAAAAAAAAAGAAACAAGAATTCAAAAAAATGAGGAGGCTTAGGAATCTCTGGGACAATGTTAAATGTTCCAACATCTGAATCATAGGGGTGCCAGATGAAGAAGAGGAAGAGAAAGAAACTGAAAACTTATTTGAACAAATAATGAAGGAGAACTTCATTCTTATTCCCCAATCTGACAAAGGAAATAATAAACTTCCAGGAAGTCCAGGAAGCTCAGAGAGTCCCAAAAAAGTTGGACCCAAGGAAGCACACACCAAGACACATCATCATAAAGTTACCCAAGATTAAAGATAAGAAGAGAATGTTAAAAGTAACAAGAGAAAAGGAGACAGTTACCTACAAAGGAGTTCCCATCAGACTGTCAGCTGATTTCTCAAAAGAAACCTTCCAGGCAAGAAGGGGGCTGGGAAGAAGTATTCCAAGTCATGAAAGGCATGAACCTACATCCAAGGTTATTCTATCCAGCAAAGCTTTCATTTAGAATGGAAGGGCAGATAAAGTGCTTCCCAGATAAGGTCAAGTTAAAGGAGTTCATCATCACCAAGCCCTTATTATATGAGATGTTAAAGGAACTTATCTAAGAAAAAGAAGATGATCAAAAATATGAACAGTAAAATGACAACAAACTCACAACTATCAACAACTGAACCAAAAAAAAAACAAAACCAAAAACCAGCTAAGCAAACAGCTAGAACAGGAACAGAATCACAGAAATGGAGATCACATGGAGGGTTATCAGCAAGGAGGGGGAGAGGGAGGGGGAATGGGGAAAAAGTACAGGGAATAAGAAGCATAAATGGTAGGTACAAAATAGACAGGGGAAAGTTAAGAATAGTATAGGAAATGGAGAAGCCAAAGAACTTATATGTATGACCCATGGACATGATCTAAGGGAGCAGGGGAAATGCTGGTGGTGGGGGTGCAGGGCGGAGGGGAATAAAGGGGAGAAAAAATGGGACAACTGTAATAGCATAATCAACAATATATATTTAAAAATAAAATAAAAATAAAAATATTGAAAGTTATTTTCTTATATTTGTAAAGATAATAGAATTTAGAAGTTTCTTAGAAAACAGACCAGGAATGGCCATAATTTTAAGTTTAAAAATGATACAAACTTGTTCATACATTACTATTTTAACTACTGTATTTTGCTATGTATAATGTGCACTTCTTTGCCCAGATTTTTAAGGGAAAAATAAGGAGGCACATTATACATGGGTAGTATCTTGTGTTTGTAATTGTTTATTACATAAAATTTCTTGTATCATATATGTTAAAAAAATAAATGCTAAAATTCCTTTACAATACAGAAAGCATGTATCTAAATATAAATAAATAAATAGAATAAGAAAAATATATAAAATAATTAAAAATAAAAATAAATAAATAAACGATTTAATTAAAAAATTAAAATGAAAGATTTCTTTCCTGAAAGTTTGGGCCAAAAACGTCGGTACACATTACACATGGGAACATACTATACATGCATGGCAAAATATGGTGATGCATATGGTTGACAACTAGAAGAAAGCAGGTATAGTAAAAGCTGTTGTGACAGGGTGATAAAATTATAAGTGATTTTCAGCCTCCCCATCCCCCTATATTATTTTCCCAATGCTCTATAATGATGTGAGTCTCCCTGAACCATAGGGAGTCCTGAAGCAAAGTATTCAGCAAAGATTTACTAATCATAACCCATCAGTAAAGTTGGATAAAAACAGTAAGATAAATTTAGTCTAATCATTTTTCAACACCTCCAACTCCCCTTCCTAGTCATTGGGCACATTTGGGTGGTGGAGAAAATTAACAGGGTTCAAAACTTCCAAATAAACTCTTTTAAAATACTGGTATCATAGCTCCCAACAAGTTGTGATAAAGGAAATTTAATGGACAAGGTACCACTTTAACCCTTATTTCAGGAAAACTTAATTAAACAAACAATGCCACCAAAAAACCCACCACACATTCATTTTTTCCACATTTTTGTGTTTGTCTAAAACCAGAGCCTGACAAACTAGCAGGAACAGAGAAACTCCTGACGAGGCAGCAGTTTCCTCATCAACGGGCATTCATTCCACTTGACAAGCAAAGCCCAGTGGAATGCTGTCCAAAAAATGCTTATTCTCTTTCCACCTCATCTCTCTTTGGCTTAATTGTTGCTGATCCTATGCTCCAGTTCCTCTCATCTGAAACTCCTTTGTCCTTTCATAATTAAATTAACATCCAATTTTGGCATCTCAACCTTTTTCTGATTCCTATTCTAAAAGGCCTACACAATCAAATGAAAGAAAGCAAAGCAAGTAAATAACTCCAATAAAGGAACAAAATTATAACAAAAACAAGTAAGTGAATTTTGTTTTACCCTTGCTGCCATTCTGTCTGTGAATAGATAAAAGCCTAATTTATGAATGCTACATTTAGATTATAATATTATTGAGAATAACCTCTATTGATTAAGTACAGAAACTATAATATCATGAGAGTATTTATTAACTTTATGACTATAGAGATCAGTATAAAATTTAAATATATTATGCTAGCTAAAGATAATGTTTATCTCTACAAAGCTTATTTACTTACCATAATTTCTTCATTTTGAAGCTGCCCTTCTGTGTGTACTAGATCTAAAACATAAATTTAAAAAAAATGAGTTAGGGCTCAAAAATTCATGAGGATCTGCTACTGAAATTTATGTTCAGCAAAACATGATATCTGGTAAACTACAGTTAAATCAGATTCACCAGTGTTCTGGGGTTAAAATTTAACATACAAATAGAGATATTTGATATAAAAAAGTATGAAAGATAAACTATTTATGAGCTATAAAATATCTCTAGTGACTATAAACATAAGGAAATCCAAATGTAAATTACAGTAAAGGAATATAAAGTGAGGGGTTGATAAAATGTGAAAATTCCTTTCAAGGACCGAGCTACTAACTGCAATCACGGCCTGAAAGGAGCCGTTTTATTGTTCCCATAGGCAACAGCTAGAGCTCAGTTTCTCACAATAAATTTTTACTGTGATGCAGAATGATGCTGCCCATGAATCGATCTTTTCTGGTATCCAACTTTAGAAAACCTTCACTCATATAATTTTAGGACAGATTATCTGGTCATGAATTAATCATATCAAATATTCTTTTGGAAGCATGAAATATTGGTATAATAAAAATTATTGACATTATTTAGAAATTAATTTCATTTGTATTAAAATAGTGTACATAATTTAAAAAGGCACATAGTACAGAAAGGGAAGTCTCTGGGAAGTAAGATTATGTATGACTTTCCTTCTGTTTGCTAGCTGCTCTCTGAGGTCAGGAAAAACAGCAATCCTCTGCCTGACCTCTCTTCTGTCCTCCGTCCTGCTCCCTACAGGTGCACGAACATTTTCAATTCTTTAATCTTTTCCCCCTGGAATTCCACTATGTTTATATTCCTTTTCTTGTTTTAACAATTTTTTACTGACTTTATATTATGGTTGGTGAAAATTTAGGTCTCTTAAACTAATATCCTCTTCCTCTTCCTCCGGTAAATTTTCCCTCCTGCCATTCTCCCAATTTTGAAATCAATACTTGATGACTACATTCTTATTTATATGCATGTTATTTGCTGCTGAAATAAGTAACAAATTATGATCATATTTTCTTATTCAACTCCTCCCTAACCACAAGTTAATAATAACTTCTTATTCTAATTGTTTAGTTTTTTAAATTTGAAATATTAGAAAATTTCAAATAGACATAAAGCAGACAGAACACAACTCCTACATATAACTCGTCATCTAGATTTTACAGTTACTAATATTTCACCATACTTGATTTATCTAATATCTTTTTTCTAAAGTACTTTAAAACAAGTCTAAGACATCATATTTCATTTCCAAGTATTTGATTATCCATCTCTAAATAACAAGGATATGTTATTACATAACCACAAACCATTATCACACTAATATTAAAAATAATGCATTAAGCCCTGGCTCATGTGGCTCAGTTGGTTGGAGCATCATCCTGTAATCAAAGGATTGCAGGTTTGATTCCCAGTCAGGGCACATGCCTAGATTGCAGGTTCATCCTGGCCTGGGCATGTAAGGGAGGCAACCAATTGATTCTTCTCTCTTGCATCAATGTTTCTCTTTCTCCCTTGCCCTCTCCCTTCTTCTCTCTCTAAAAACAATGAAAAAATGTCCTCAGGTGAAGATTAAAAAAAATCCTTTATTATCACACACTACCCAGTCTATGTCCAAATTTTCCCATTGTCCCCAAAATGTCTATTTATAGTTGATTTATTCAAATCAGCACTGTCTCTTTTAAATTTAAACTGCTTTCTCTCCCATGTGTACATGTTTTTCCCATGCCACTGGCTTAATGAAGAGACCAGGTCAGTCATCCTGTGCAATGTCCCACATTTTGTCATCTTGCCTCTCCTAGTTTCACCTAATTTGTTCCTCTATCCTGCCTATTTCCTATGGTTTGGAAATTAAAGCTAAAGGCTTAATTATACTCAGGGTTTGAGGCCTTCATCAAATGTGTGGTGATCTTTGGCTGTCCTTTGTTACTTGTGAATAAGTCATTTGAAAACTACGTGCATGAGCCAGGCTTGGTGACTAGTGGACTTCAACAGGGTGACCAGGAAATGAACTAGTCTTTGTCCACATCCATAGATCTTTTCTCTGGGGCATTCACTTCCTCCAAAAATAAATCTTCTCATCTTCTGGCTGGGGCTATGTTCTTGGTTGCTGTCATAAACAGCAAAGCACAGGAGGAGTTCCTACTATTCAATATTTAGACTTCCACCCAAATCCCCGTTTTCAACTCCATGTCTCATTACTCTGCCTGGTCTCCCCGAGTCCTGAGCCTCAGCATTCAATGTGCCTTAGGGAGAACAAAGTCATCTTTGGGGGTGATTTATGGGAGGAAGGAGTGGTCGCCTAGCTTTTGGCAGTAGGAGAAACTCTCTAGGGCCCAACTACTTTGTATATAGGTATTCAACTGATGCCCCTTTTCTTCTGGTTTATGTCTCACTCACACTTCGGTACCATTTGCTTTCAAGTTCTAGACCTATCTGGGGTTCTGTCAGGCAAATTGGCTTGCTTCTCATAACTTTTCTCCTTGGCAGGCACTTAGGTTATAACGTACACCCTTGAGCTATAGACGTTACTTCTCCATTTGTATCTTCCCTTCCATAATATATATTGATCTCTCACATCTGCTTTGGTCTCCTGCTTTTTGGTTTGTTTATTGTTTTTTTGTCCTTTTAAGGTTTATGCCTCTTTTCATTCCTTTACAATTATTTTCACAGTATTTTGGGAAGGAATCGAGATAGACACAGGAAGGCAGTATATGTTTAACTGGAGGCTACAAATTCTGCTGCAAAGAAATCCAAAAACTAGTATTTATGGTTTTCTGCCACACGGCGAATATTTTGTTCACAAAACCCATAAATGGTAGGTATCATCTCCATTTTTCAGACAAAGATTCAGAAACTCAGAAAAATTAAGTAACATGTTACCAATTACACCACCAGTAAGTAAAGAAGCAGTCTTATATTCAAACCTGGGTTTTTCTAGGCTGTAAATATGTCACTAGAATCATTCAGGTCATCATTTTTCACCTAAATGCAGACTGATTGGAAGTACAGAGTCAAAGGGCAACTGTCTACTCCCTCACGCTCAGAACGAGGCTGGTAAAACAAGCACGTACCTCTTTCAATCCACTGCTCAAAATCAACTGGCTCATTAGACGCGCTCTTTTCAATCCTCAAAGTGCGCACTGATATTGTAAATAAACAAAAATAAATAATGTATTAATTATCTAACTGATCCTATGTTGTTATCCCTATATTCCTGTTTTCCTTTAAGACTGTCGGGATTGGTGGGACTGCACAAGAACTGGGATCAAGAATACCACGCTCTAAAAACCATTCACTTACTCTGTTTCTCCATAAGTCCCTATAGCGAAATACAGTCTCATGTCACTGTAATCTTACAAATGTTTTTGCAAACATACAACACTGAGCTAGGGAGCTTTTTTGAATTTGGTGTCATATAGATGTTTTTGTATATTGGTATTTGTAGTCTTGGTCATACATTTTTATCTTAGGGAGAACCTACTATGAGGCAGGCACACTTACTCATTCACTCCTGACTACAACTTTATGAGAAAAGTATTATTCACCTATTGATGAGAACGCAGGCTTGGAGAAGTCAGGCAACTTACAGAAGTTAAGCTAAGTACGAAATGATAAAGAGTTAGCAAATGCCAGAGCTGAACTTCAAACTCGAGGCCTGTCTGACCCCAGAGCCTCTATAATTAACGACTGAAGAGAGACAATGGGAACGCAGTCATCTTCCTTCTGCACTGTTTTTTCACCACAGCCCTGACCCAGCTCCAGCTCCCACAGATCCATTCTTTCTCTTCTCCGTTCCCTGGGGAGATGAGCACTGTTCACTCACTTGCCCACTGGCTACTGGTCAGATCTGGCCAACAGGAGGGGCTGGGAGGAAACTGGAGAGCAGTGGGGAAGTGAGATCAGGTTGTTTTTTCTCCACTCCCTTCCTGCTTCAGTGCCGTGTCTCTGACAGCGGTTGTGTCCCTTCATGAGTACCGCTCCTGCCAGGCAGGCCCTCAAGTGCAGGCTCCAGCTTTCACGGGGCTCCCATAAGCCTATTACCCTCATTTAGCCCAGGAGTGGTAATGACTTCCCGCTGTAGCTAGTTTCTGGGTGTCTCACCATCCCTGATTTCTTCTCTTAAGCCAGAACATAATTTTGTAAGTAGTTCCATCAATAAAATCTCTTCACTTGAACCATCTGGAGTGTATTCTGTTTCCTGCCACGATTTTGTCTGATATATTTTATCCTTACATAAACATATGACAGGATTAGAATGATATTCCAATGGGAGATTTCCCCCCTAAATCCCTGAGAAAATGTCATTATTAATAGAAGAATCAAAATTATCCAATGCAAATAATCAGGGTTATCAGATTTTCAGAAAGAATTTGACAGAGAACCCCAAGCCAGATGAATCTGTAATAAATATGTCAAGGAACCTAGCGTTCCGGCAAGCTGGCTTCTCATGTTCATAATAGGGTCTTTTGCCAACAACTTTCACATAGTGAATTGCATGGAAATTATTATGTGCTTTGGAAGGGTTTCAAATCTGCAGTTTCATGGAGTCTAACTGTGCTCAAGGCAGTTAAGCCATGCTCCTCACTTTCCCACCCCAATAATAAAGCTGGATTCCATGCTGCAAAGAGGCATTAATGTTTGCCAAAGTTTACACATGTGCCCTCTGCCTATGGAAAATTTTTAAAATGATGAAAATTAATGTATGATTTGCTTACCAAAGTAACTTCGGATTACAAGCTTTTCAATTTTTACGTGTTTGTGAAAACAAATAATGAACTCTTGGGGAAACATTCCTGTGGTGGTCCAAAATGTTTCTGGATTCCTATTGTTAATATGTAAAAAAGAGAGGGAAAAATAGCTAAATAAAAGTTAAACATTCACAACAGACTAGTGAGTAAGTATTTAAAAAAATAAACAACCCCTGGATTTTTACAATCCTTTTCTAACCATTCACTCTTTCTCTAATCTTTCCTCAACTTTCATAATTCTTCTTCTTCTACTACCATATATACTCTTTAAAAACAGAAATTATGTCACTCTTGTCTAAAACCTTCAGTGGTCCCTTATTGTCTATAAATCTAAATCCCTTAGTGTGCCATTTTATGACTCTGTACATAATAATCTGGTCCCATCATTAAAATACCACATCCTTGCCCATCATGCTCTCAGCTCCCATTACTGCACTCACACAGGGCCAGTCAAAATTCTGCAAACACATCATGCAGACTCATGCTCCTGGGCCTTAATACATACGTAATAAATCCCAAAGTACAATTTTTTCCATTAAGTGGTCAATTGTCTTTCAAAAAACTTAAAATAAAAAGGTTGTTTTTTATATTATCCAAATATTTACCATTTCCAATGAACTTAGTTTCTTCCTGGTTTGAATTTCCATCTAGTATTTTACATTTCAACCTACAGAACTTCCTTTGACAGTTCTTATGATGCAGGTCTACTTGTGATGAAAACAATGTCTTTATTCTATCCTCATTTTTGAAGGATATTCTAGCTGGGAACAAAATTTTAGATTGACAAGCTTTTTGGGGGTGGGGGAAGTCTCTCTTTTTCAGCATTAAAAATATTGTTCCATTGTTACCTGGATCTCATGGTTTATAATGCAAAGTTAGCTATCGCTGGTACTATTGTTCCTCTGTATTTAATGTATTTTTTCTTCCAGCTATTAAAATGTTTTTTATATATATTTTTAGCAGATAATAATATGGTCTCTTTGTATTTATCCTGCTTAGGGTTTGCTGAATTTTCCTGGATCTGTAAGTTAGCATTTTAAAATAAGATCGGGGAAATCTAGCCAAAAAGTAGAAACAACCCAGATATCTATGAGCTCATAAATGAATAATAAAATGTGTTATATACATACAATCAAGTATCATGTGGCAATACAAAGGAATGAAGCACTGACATGCACCGTAACATGGGTAAACCTTGGAAACACGTAACTGAAAGAAGCCAGTCATAAAAGACGACACATATATACTTCCGTTTACATAAAATGTCTGAATAGGCAAATCCATAGAGACAGAAAGTAGATTAGTGGGTGCCTAGGGCTGGTGAGGGTAGGGGAAATATAGGGTGACTATAATGGGCTATAAGGTTTCTTTGTGGTGTGATAAAACAGTCTAAACTTGATTGAGCAGATGGTTGCATAGCTCTGTGAATATACTGGAAGCCAGTGAACTGCACACTTTAAATGACTGAATTGCCATGGTATGTGAATAATACGTCAATAAAGATGTTATTTAAAAAAAAAGAAGGAGAAGAAAAAAAAGAAGAATTATGAGTTTCTTAACTCATAATTCTGGGTTTTTAATACTATGCTTAATATTTTACAATTTTTTAAATTTATATTTATATGGCTTTAAATATTTATTTAAGTAAATTAAATGACTTTTAATTGCCCTATGTTTTTTCCTTTTAATGAACAAAACCAATAAAATCACATGGTATCTATAGGTATGGATTTTAAAATGACATATTACTGAATCCTTTTAAAAATAAATTCTATTTATTTATGTATTTATTATTATTTTTTATCCTCAGTCAAGGACATGCTCACTGATTTTTATTTTTATTTATTTATTTTTTAAATATTTTATTTATTTTTAGAGAGGGAAGGGAGGAAGAGAGAGAGAGAGAGAGAAACATCAATGTGCGGTTCCTGGGGGCCATGGCCTGCAACCCAGACATGTGCCCTGACTGGGAATCAAACCTGCGATGCTTTGGTTCGCAGCCCGCGCTCAATCCACTGAGCTATGCCAGCCAGGGCTTGCTCATTGATTTTTAGAGAGAGGAGAAGAGGTATAAAAACATCGATTGGTTGCCTCTTGCACGTAACCCTAATGGGGATCCATCCTGCAACCTAGATATGTGCCTTGACTGGGAATCAAATCAATGACCTTTCAGTTTACAGGACAGCTCTCCAACCTACTGAGCCACATTGGCCAGGGCTGAATCCTCATATTTAATAAAGTCATCAAAATAACTTTCTATTTATTTATCTTAATCCTCACCTGAGGATATATGTTTATTGTTTCTAGAGAGAGAGAGGAAAGGAGAGAGAGAGGGAAACATTGACTGGTTGCTTCCCATACATGTCCCCATTGGGGACTGAACCCATAACCTAGGTATGTGCCCTGACTGGGGATCAAACCTACAACCTTTTCTTGGTATATGGGCAACACTCTAAACAACTGAGCCATCTGGCCAAGAGGAAAATAGTTTTATTTTAAATAAGGTTTATAGCTAATGACTGTTTAGTATCTATTATCTTACGTGACTTTTTTCATAACTCTGAGCTAGTCAGAGAAGTGAGGCATTCAGAGAAGGTGGTATTACCCCCATTCTGCAGACCAGGACACTGAGACTCAAAGAGTAACACATCTACTCTTAAGCCCAAGGTAACACATATAGTTCACTTACCCAGGCGTTTTAACTGTGAATCTTGTATTCTTCTACATCATCTAAAAAGAGCTAATTCTTTTCCTCCTAACTTATTTTATTATCTAGTGCAGAACTTTTTTCTCCATTTCACTGATACATTAAATGCCAGAGGAAAAAGTAACATTAAGGGCAAGTAAAAATATAATCACCTTCTTTAACTCCTATTCCTGGGAAAGGGAGAGCTGGGAACACTGTTGAGTTGGGGCAAATTTATAGCACTGTTTTCTCCAAATAATTCTATGGTTACTTCCATTTCAATAAACCAATTTATGAGTAGAGAATAATGTTTCATAAATGCTACATAAAGTCTAATTTTATTTGTTGGAAATACATATAGATTAAAAGTCTCTGATGTGCTCTGTTCAGTTACCAGGTCAATAACTTCTTTTATTCCATGTGGTCTTCTGTACTAGGGGTTTTGTCTAATCTAAAACATATATGGCCTTAGTTAATGTTCATTGATATGGACTGATATGGAAAGATCTCTATTTCTGGCAAACAACTTAATGCAAATCTTTATAGGTCTATGTATTCTTATAGCAGTTCCCACATTAATTTCTCTACTCCAAGGCAGAGTGGGATAAATAACTATGATCTGAATTTCAGAAAGTAAAAAAGTAAGAAGGATTAAGAGGTACAGGCAAAAAGCAGGTATCAAGTTTCTGATGCAAACCTTAAGTTTGAGTTATAGTGTAGTACAGAGAACCCCGAAGTAGGAGTTAGAAGACATGAATGTTAATCTTGATTCTGGCACTTGGTTATCTGTGTGACTTTGTGCAAATCATTTTACCTCTGACCATCTTTTCCCTCATCTTTACAATAAGATTGAAAATACTTTTTTTTTTTTGCCCCTTATTCCCCAAGCTTACAGTGTATGTCAATAACATATCATCTATGAAATTATAAAGTCCTATGCAAATGCAAAGTAACATATGCATACATATGTTTGTATGTGTGTATTTGTATGTATGTGTATAAATAAATACTCAGCTACTTTCAAATATTGTTAAGTTCGACTAATATTTGATGGTCTAATTCAATAAGCTACTCAACATATATTTTAAGACACTATGGAGTTAAAAATGAACAAGTCACAGTCTCTGACTTATAAGTAGTCACCTTTAAGAAACAAACATTAAAGATAAATAATTACACAATAAAGGAATAAATAAAGTGATAGAGGTATCTACCAAATTCTACTGGGTTCCAACAAAAAAGATAAACTCCCCCTACCTGAGGGAGAGGGAGAGATATCAGAGAGAATATAACTACTAGGCTTAAAGGAAGAGGTTGAGTTGCATACATGGGCTTCACAATAAAACCCAAAGAACAACAAGTGGCTCTGTCTTCAGTAGTTAAAACTAGTACTTGACCTCTTTAGGCCTTTCTTACCATGAGTCTAAAACGAAAGGTTTAGATAGATGAACGCATAAGTCTTTCCAGCTCTAAAAATCACATGATTCTATTAGTCAAATGCTGGTCACTGTACAAATACCAAGGAAGAGAATTCAAGAGAGTGATAAAATAGCCAAAGTTATCCCATTAACTACTTTTTCTAGGAATTTAAAAGTTTCAGAACAATACTCATCTACCTAGAATAAGCTCTAGCATGGTGAAGAGTGGAAATTAGAATAATGTCAAGAGGTGAAGAACCAAAGAATGCCGGTGGATGGCAGACAGTGAAGCATTCAGTTTAGCAAAGATGTTGCTTAGGCTAATAAGGAAATAGGCAGTAGACAGGAAATTACAATGTTTATATACCTATTTACTAAGAAAAACTTGAAATAAACCGTAACTAGAAATTAAAATGTATACTTCCATAAAATGAGGTTGTTGCTGTTTGAAGTTCTGTCTTATTAAACTACTCCTTAAAAAACTATTTGTAAAGGTCAGTTTGGGAATTATAAAGAAAATGATCAAAACCAAAATATATACAACTGAATTAGTTTCAGACATGGGACCAAAAGTGGATATTGTCAGGTAATCTACTTCACCAAACGTTTGTTTGTTTATTTTTATTTTTAACCAAATATTTATTAAACTATATTTAACAGGGTTAGCTGTTATAAAAACACATGGTCCCAGTACTCAAGGGGTTCACTGATGTAATATCAAGAGTTTAAGGAAGAAAGAATAAAACTCTTACCCATCAATCATATTTTCAGGAGGGTGTTTTTCATCACTTGATGTAGCTAAAATTACTTCAGCCCCTTCAGAGCTCAAACAGAGATCAACTTTTCTCATCTTAAACTGTTTAACCTGCAAATAAAACAAAAACAACAAAAGCCACTTCTTGATTCTCTGCACTTTATGTGAGAAAAGGAAGAGAAAGAAAGCCTGTTGCCTAGCGCACCAGCTTACCAACCAAGCTCTTCACAAGTGGGAGGGACTCTATAACGTTTATTTACATAAGTAAACTTCAGACTGCTCCCAAGAATAATCTGTAAGATATGAGTATTTCCACTACATTATCCCACAAACAAGTCCCTGACTACTCTGACATAATTTTTCTGCTTATAAAATTAAAAGTCCCCAATAATTATTTAGAAAGAGTTAATAAGCTAAGGCAATATTAGTGGGTTAATTTTTTTAATTACTTAAATTGTTTTATTTCTGAAATTATTTAAAAATAGCTTTTTAATAATTTCATAAAAACAATTATTTGTTCATCTACACATTTATCAACTGAAGTAGCAAACAATATTATTTACATCTTATAAGACATAATCATTATCCTTTTTTTTTGAGAAGGAATGTAAGAGAGAAGATATACTTTTACTTATTTTCAAATTCTAAATCACTCACTTGGGTCATGGGCTTAAAGATATTCGTGTTGTATGGTAGTATTTTAAGTTTAATAGAAGCATCCTGAAAAGATATTATTGAACTCTACTATGAATCCTGGTGGATAAGACACGAGGAAGAGAGAGAAGATTCTGTCAGACCTTGCTCACCCTCCTCCTTGCTCTGGTGATTCTAGGGCAAACACAAATATACAGATGCAGCGACTGGAAAAGCTGTGCCTACAAAGAATTAAAAGAGTGTTTGGAAAATTGAGGAAGGCTTCCAATAACCCTTCACAACCCCGACTCCAGTCTAACATTTAAAAAAGTGAAACTATTCCAGATAAACAAATGACAAAGCACAGAGAACATTATATATCAACATAGCAAACAACTATGTACCACTGCCCTGATTTAATAAATGTTAATATCTTTGCCACATTTACTTAAAAATTTATTTTTAATTTTTAAAAATAATAACATTTATGATATATATTGGATATTTTTTACATTAACATTTTGAGACATATGAGGAAGGACCCCCCAAAATCTAGAATTATCTTCTGGAGGGTGGTGCCCTGGTAGCACAGGTTTCCCCTGCTAGGTGAGTGTTCTAGGAACCATCTGTGTCAGTGTACCAGCTGGTGTTGCGAGAGGCTGTGTTGGGCTCCAGGGAATTTTTTTTAAAAGACTCAGCGCATTTGCTAATTTCAGGATGGGTGATTTACAAGTGCACCTGCCCAAATTGCACTGAGTGTTCAGCAGTTTTTGACCAAAAATGGCATGACCACTGTGCCCCACCCTCCCTACTCATCAGACCTCGCCCCACCCTGAGTGACATTTTTTCGTTTCCTTGGAGGAAAAAACTCCTCAAAGGGAATGTTTTGCCACGTGGAAAAGAAGAAACAAACAACAGAACTAAAAGGTATCAAAATTGACAAGTTCAAAAATTGTTCTGAGCAATGCAAAAAATCCCTGAAACGTGTATTGTAACAACATGCGTATTGAGGTTGAATAACATATGTTTATGGGTCATCCAGGCCTCTTCCTATGTTTTTTTTTCTTATGTTTGATTCATTTTTCTACTGGGTTGCTTTAAAAATTTTTTTGCCCATTTCTTTTTGATCTGTAGGTATTTCAAAAATGAAATATTCTGGATAGAAATCCTTTCTTATGTGTTGTAAGTGTCTTCTGCTCTGTGGTATGGTTTTTCTTTGTAACTTTGTTTTTTGTGTTGAATTACCCCATACATACATACTCTCTTTTTTGTTACTGAACTGTAACAAACATATAGAAAAAGCAGACAGACTTCTGGCCAAGATGGAGGCGTAGGGAGATACACTTTGCTTCTTCGCACAACCAAAAGGATAACAACAATTTAAAAACCAAAAACTGCCAGAAAATCAAACTGTACGGAAGTCTGAAAACCAAGGAGTTAAAGAAGAAACATTCCCCAGAGTGCTGGAGTTAGCACACAAATAAAGATAACTAATAAATCTGTTAGGGAATTTAGTGAAAATATGAATAAATGGGTTAAGATAGAGAATAGTATAGAAAAAAATTTGAAGAGATATGGCAGAATTTTTTTTCCAAAATCTGTGAAGGACATCAGCCCACAGATCAAGTTCATGAACCCTAAATTGGGTAAATACAAAGAATATTCCACCTAGGTATGTCATAGTCAATTGCTAAAAATTAAAGAAAAGAGGAGAAAAAAGTAGTCAAAGCAAAATGTACATTGTAAATAGGTGAACACCATGAATCAAAATTAACTTCTCATCAGAAACAGTGGAAACCAAAGACAATGGAATGACATCTTTAAAGTGCTAAAAGATAAAAAATATATAGAATTCTATATCCAGCAAAACTATTCTTCAAAAGTGAAGACAAAATGGAGACAATTTCAGGCAAACAAAAGCTGAAGGTATTTATTGCCAGTAGATCCACACTACAAAATCTATTAAAGGAAGCTTTTCAGGGTGAAGGGAAATGATTCCAGGCAGAACCCTGGATCTGTGGGAAGGAATAAGGAGCACTGGAAATAGTATATATATTGCTAACATAAAATAATATTTTTTAATCCTCACCCAAGGACCTGTTTATTGATTTAGAGAGGGGGTAATAGAGGGAGAGAACGAGGGAGAGAAAGATCAATGTGAGACAGAAACACCAATTGGTTGCCTCTCATACATACCCTGACTGAGGATCAAACCCACAACCCAGTCATGTGCCCCGACTGGGGAATTGAATCTGTGACCTTTCCCTTTACAGGAGGATGCCCCAACCAACTGAGCCACACTGGCCAAGGCTAAAATAACATTTTCAAAAATTTCTTTATAAGAAACTACTTAAAGAAAAAATAGCAATGAGTGATAGGAGTTTAATGAATGTATATGTAGTAAATGCAATAATAATTCATAAGAGGAGGGTAAATGAAACTATTTCCTATAAAGTACTTTCATAAAATTTGTACATTGAACATGAATATATTAATTCAAAGTAGACTAGATTGTAAAGGGTGCATGTTATAATCCTAGGATTACAATAAAATAACCATTAAAAAGCATAAAACAGTTATAGGAAGAAGGCTAACAGAGAAGAAAAAATGGAATAGCATAAAAATACTTGATTAACCTGAAAGAAGACCAAAGACAAGTCATAAAATAAAGACAATTAGAAAGTAAATAGCAAGAAGATAGAGTTAAGCACAAATACATCAATTATTCCATTAAATGTTGATAAACTAAACACTACATCATCAGATTGAATTAAAAACAAACCCAACTAGATATTCTTTCAAGAAACACACTCTAAGTATGTGGATAGACTGAAAGTAAAAGAATAGAATAAGATATGTCTTAATTATCTGGTAGGTAAATTCCTCTACTTAATTTTTTTTTAAAGATTTTATTTATTTATTTTTAGAGAGGGAAGGGAGGGAGAGAGAGAGAGAGAGACAAACATTGATGTGTGGTTGCTGGGGGCCGTGGCCGGCAACCCAGGCCCTGGCTGGGAATCGAACCTGCGACACTGGTTTGCAGCCCGAGCTCAATCCACTGAGCTATGCCAGCCAGGGCAATTTTTAAAATTGATTTGATTCTATGTTTTGTACCTTGATTACTAGAAAGTTTTGTTAAGTTACAGAAAAAAAATTGAAATGTTAATTGTAATTCAATTCAATTTATAGGTTGATTTTGAGAGACAATCATGTTTGTAACAATGAGTCTTCAAATACATGATTTGGACAATCTCTTCACTTTTTTAAGACTTCTTTTAAGTTCTTAAATTGTTTAAAAAATTTCCCCAAACATAACTTCACCTATTTTGTTTGAGCTACTCTTACATGCCTATGATTGCTTGTTATTGCTCTTTTGAATGGAATCTTTAAAAAAAAACTTATTTTTTAAAATCTTATGCTTTACCACACAAAAATATTTCTAGACATTTATAGTGGGGGTTGTTGGAGGCACCTGGGATTCCATCACTGGGAGAGGGAGGTGTATGCTGGGCTGGGAACAACAAACTGGATGTCTACACTGCTATATGGATAGATTTAAAAACTGCCTGATGTCCACTGATATCACAAAATGTGGTCTATCCACACACTGGTATATTATTTAACCATAAAGAGGAAATTCTGAGGATTCTCCAAGATGGTGGCCTAAGTAAATATGCCTTGCCTCCTTGCGCAACCACATCAAAATTACAACTAATCTATAGAACAACCATCACTCAGAACTGTCAGAAATCGAGCTGAATGGAAGTCTCTAACTATGGAATTAAAGAAGAAACCACATCCATCCAGACTGGTAGGAGGGGTGGAGATGCAGAGCAGCCTGGTCCCGCACCGTGTAGTGGTAAACAATCAGGAGAGATATCTAGGGGAATAGTTAGGGATATCCTAGCCCCACACCAGGCCCCCCAGCAGAAGGTTCCAGTGCCAGGAAGATAAGTCTCTATAACTTCTGGCTGTAAAAACCAGTGGGGATTGAGTTGCTGGAAGAAATTGCTGGATTCTCAAGTAGTTCCTCTTAATGGGCCTGTGCAAGTTCTTCACTCTGTCTAAGCTCCAGCACTGGGGCAGCAGCTTGAAAGGCACCAGTGGCACATGGGGAGGAACTGAAGTGCCTGGCATCAGGGTGAGAGATGGCTGACAGCTTTCTCCCAGATAGAACTAATAGCAGATGCCATTGTTCCTTTTCTGAACCCTCACCAAAGAGTCACAGAGCAGCAGGCACCAAATGAGACTTCACAAAACTGGCTCTTTGCCCTCCCCTGATGATTCCCTGAGGCTCCACCCACCCAACACATGGACCCACCCAAGCTGTTAACAGTGGTTTTTCCATAGGAATGTCTTGTCTTGGCTCATGCTTCAGATCTTCCTAAATCCCCTCAAACAAGCAACAGCTGGCTTCAGTGAGCCTACATACCACTTGCTAAGTGGTCCAAGGCCTGGAACTAATAGCAGCTGGCCTTGGTTCACAGCCTGGCCATGCTTGGGCATCTTCAAGCCCAGCACAAGTAGCAGCTATCTGCAGATTGCCTTATAGCTTATGCCAAGTGGCCCCAGGTAGAACACAGGTGGTGGCTGACCTAGGTCTGCACCTCCTGGGAAACCTTAGAGCCTGCACACCCAGTAACAGCTATGGACCATGTCAGAGCGCCACCACCTAACTATCCCCACAAGTGATACAGTCAAGGGGCTGACTCAGCAGGCACCAGAGCCCTGCTGAAATAAGTCCTGTTCTGTGGAGTGGCCTCTGGCACAGCTGATCTTCCATGGAGAACAGAGGCTGTCCTCTGACCACCTTCATGGTGGTCAGTGGTCACAGCCAGTCCTTGCAGTGGACTGGTCTGGATAAATCCTTCCCATTGGCTGCCAATAGCAGTCAAAGCTCAACTACAAAAGGAGGGTATAGTTAGCCTACACAGAGAGCACACCTTGACTACCAACTTGGATGATCGGGGAGGCTGTGCCACTGGGCGCTACAGAACACCTACTACATTAAGCCATGCTACCAACACAGGGTATCATGGCAGCTCTACCTAATACATAAAAACAAACACAGGGAGGCTGCCAAAATGAGGAGACAAACATGGCCTAAACAAAAGAACAGATGAAAACTCCACAAAAAAAGCTAAACAAAATGGAGATAAGCAATCTACCAGATGCAGAGTTCACAACACTGGCTATAAGGATGCTCAAGGAACTTAGTGAGGACCTCAACAGCATAAAAAAGATCCAGTCAGAAATGAAGGATACAGTAATTGAAATAAAGAACAATTTAGAGGGATAAAATAGTAGAGTGGATGAAGCCGAGAATCTAATCAATGATTTGGAACATAAGGAAACAAATAACCTACCAATTAGAACAGCAAGAAGAAAAAAGAATAAAAAAAAACCAAGGATGGTATAAGGAGCCTCTGGAATAACTTCAAGCATACCAACATTTACATCATAAGGGTGCAGGGAGGAGAAGAGAAAAACCAAGAAATTGAAAACCTCTTTGAAAAAATAATGAAAGAAGACTTCCCTAATTGGGGGAAGGAAACAGACATACAACTCCAGGAAGCACAGATAGATGCAAAGAGGTCCACATCAAGATACATCATAATTAAATTGCCAAAGGTTAAAGACAAAGAGAGAATCTTAAAAGCCGAAAGAGAAAAGCAGTTAGTTACCTACAAGGAAGTTCCCATGAGACTATCAGCTGATACCTCAAAAGAAACTTAGGCAAAGTAGAAGGGACTGGCAAGAAATATTCAAAGTGATGAAAAGCAAGAACCTACAGCCGAGATTACTTTACCCAGTGAAGGTATCATTTAGAACTGAAGGGGAGATAAAGAGCTTCCCAGACAAGAAAAAGCTTAAAGCATTATCACCAAGTCATTATTATATGAACTGTTAAAGGGACTTAAGAAAAAGAAGATCAAAACTATGAACAATAAAATAGCAAAAAAAAAATACAACTCTATCAACAATTGAATCTAAAAAACAAACCAAGCAAACAAGCAGAATAGTAACAGAAGCACAGATTCAGAGAATGTTTTGATGGTTGCCAGAGGGCACAGGGGTCTGGTAGAATGGGTGAAAAGGTGAAGGAAGTTAGATGTAAAGTACAGTAGAGGAAAGGGAGTAGCCAAAGAACTTACATGCATAATCCATGGACGTAAACAATGGTGTGGGAATTGCCTAAGGGAGTTTAGAACGCTGGGTAGAGGAGGGCAAAGGTACAAATTTGGGACAACTGTGATAGCATAATCAATAAAACACATTAAAAAATATCTCTAACATTTCACCACTAAATGTAATGCTCACCAAAGGTTCTGTTAGACACTGTTCATTGGGTTATAGAAATTATTTTCTATATAGTTTCTATATAGATAAACTTTCTAGTTTTTCTTTTAAGCATGAATACGCATTGAATCTTATCAAATGCTCTTCTAACATTTACTAAGATGATCATAAAGATTTTTCTGTGGGTTGATAATGTGGTAAATTAAATAAAAAACTTCTAATTGTATAGCATCCCCAGCTCCCACTATAAACTCTATCTACATGGCCAAGATACATCCACAGTTGCATTCAGTTTTCTAATATTGTACTTATAATTTTTGCAGACTATATTTCTAAGTGAGATTGAACTATAATTTTCCTTTGTTATTCAGTCCATGTCTGATTTTGGAATCAAAACTGTACTCTCAACATGAAGAAGTTGGAGAGCCTGTAAGCCTGATAAAGTGCTTGCAGGTAGATTTATTTTCACTATTTCAAGTTCAATAGTTTTTTCACGTTTTCTACACCTTCTTGAGATAGCATTTTGAAATTTACATTTTATAGAAAATTATCCATTTCTTCTTAGTTTTTATATTTATGGGCATAAAATTCATTTTCACTGTAACTTTAAAATCTAGTATGATAGTATTGAAACTTTGGTATGATTGCTCAAGAAAGAGGCATATCTTACTAATATTTTTCATTTGTGCCTTTTTCTTGTTTTTAATACTATTGGTACTAGAAGACTGGTATTAGATGAACATCAACCCTTAGTTTGAAGAGAAGATTGTGAATTCCTAGAAATAACAGTTGATGAACTTGGATGTTAATTCTGAACAAAATTATTAAATTTCGTTATTAAAATGATGGCTTTTAAAGTAAATAAGAAAGTAGTAAAATAGGAAGCAGCAGTTAACATTAGTTCACAAAAGTTATACCATCCCTATACATTTCTTTTTGTTTGTTTGATAGAGTTACTACCAATTAGGGACATGTTCTGAACTTTCAAAAAACTTCAGACAAAGCTTCTCAAGATACCGTGTGGACCAGATGGAGAAATGTGGGTTGGCTGACAGGCAGTACTTTAGGTACATATTTATAACTCTCTGAATGGCTATACTAAAAGAATGATTAATGGAACAAAATAAACTGTAGAGGACCTCTATCCTTATCTCATTCAACATTTCTATGAATTAAGGATGGGAAAATAAGCTTATCAATTTGCAGATGACACAAAACTGAGTTGTCAGCTAATACACCAGATGACAGAATCAGCACACACAAAAAAAAGATCTGAGCAAGCTAGAAAGATGGGCTGCAATAAGTAAGTTATTTAATAAGGATAACAGTAAAAGCCTATACTCAGACTTAAAAAATCAACCACACAAGGATTAATCAAAATTGGATTTGGCAAACTACTGCTTCTGAGCCAAATCCAGCCTGCCACTTATTTTTGTATGTCATGAGCTAAGAATGCTTTTCATAACATTTAGGTTTGGTTCATTACAAAGTCACTATAAGGCAAGAGTGCACTGTATCTGCCCTCAAAGGTAAAGGAACTAACTACACCCCATGAAAATTTTTGAACTCAAACTAAGCACTAGGCACTGCACTAGTAATGCAAAGATGACTACAACCTAAGACAAAGAGAGTGACTAAGACTTAATTCTTGCCTTGGAGCTCAGAGTCAAGGAAGACAGACAAGCATGCAACTAATAATATAATATTATATGCTAACAGTGTGATCTACATTCAGAATACTGTGCTCAGTCTGGGTATTACTATTTAAGTAGGACATTATCAGGCTTGATATTGCTCAGAGGAGGGCAAAAAGTTCATGATAATCTATAAACTATGTTATACGGATAAAGCTAAAAGAATAGGGACTGAAACATTTTGAGAGAGATGAGAAAATGTGACTACAATTTTAAAAAAGTATTTTTAAAGGGTTTTACTTATTTTTAGAGAGGGGAGAAAGGGGAAGGCAGGGAGAGAGTGTGAGGAACATTGATGTGTGAGAGATACATCAATCAGTTGCCTCTCCCATGTCCTCAACTGGTGACCTGGCCTGCAACCCAGGCATGTGCCCTGACCAGGAATCAAACCAGAAAACTTTCTGTTTGTAGGCCAGCAACAATTTTCAAATATCACAAGCGTACACAAACAGAAAAATGATTCTTATTTTTCTTTTACAATTCCAAGGAGGACTGGACTCAACAAATGTGAATTTTAAGCAAGAACATTACACACACACACACACACACCTTTCTGGCAAAGCAAAGATTTTACATTTTTTTCATCCCTGAAAGTGTCCAAGAGACTAGATGATAATCTATGAAAGAAACTAAAGAAAGAATTCCTATGTCTGTTGGTTGGTTCTTTTAATCAATCAAATTCTAGAAAAGGTAGATTGCACACAGATAATGAAGGATCTTAAAACCACATTAAGGACAATGGGTTTTACCCTGAAGTGCTGTGGTCCTCAACTGTAATAAGGGTGATTTTGTTCACCAGGGGACATTTAACAATGCCTGGAAACATTTGGGCTGTCACAACTTGGGAGGGGGTGTAATGCTATTGTCATATAGTGGGGACTTTGCAATGCTGCTAAACATCCCAACATGCACAGGAAGTTCTACACAACAAACAATTAACTGGTCAAAAATGTAAATAGTGCACAGGTGGAAAAATGGTGTGGTAATATATCTGGGAATGGAAGTTTAGGGGTTGGAGGTGTAGGAAGAGAACTTGCTGTATAAAGTTATATATTTTAAAAAATATTTTATGTATTTATTTTCAGAGACAGGGGAAGGGAGAAAGAAAGGAGGGAAAACATCAATGCAAAAGAGAAACATCAGTTGGCTACCCTTCCCACTCCCCCAGCCAGGGGCTTGGCCTGAAACCCAGGCATGTGCCCTGACTGGGAATAGAACCAGTGACCTTCTAGTTCACAAGCTGGTGCTCAATCCACTAAGCCACACCAGCCAGGACAAAAAGTTATATATTAGAGCAGCAATTTTCCACCTTTTTCATCTCATGGCACACATAAATTACTAATATTTTGTGGCACACCAAAATATATATATTTTTGTTGATCTGACAAAAATAGGTATACTTTTGATTAATTTACACCAGACACTACTGTGATGGCTGTTGATATTTTTTTACCAGTGTGCCTCTTGTGGCAGCATTGTTTTAGGGGAAAGTATCTAGCATCGTTTTATAATGTATGAATAAGGAAGTGTACTACTCTCCAAATGTTCAGTTTTTTTCTTATCTCACATTCTTATCATCTAAGTTGTCTGAGGCAAGCAAACATGTCCTTTAATAAAAACTCATTTCATACCTCCTATATCCATCAATATCCTTCCTATTTCCTGTGTGGGGTACAACTGTTTAAATAACAAGTCATAAATGGCAGAAGATGGGTTCCCTTTAAAGGTTCCTTTGTTGTGGTTAATGAGAAAGAGGCAAACCAGCCCCCAAGAAACTCATGGAACGACCCATCTGATATGTTGCTTCCACAACCCCAAAGTGCAGGTTTGGGGATGTAGTCTAATTTCAACTTGGGGTGACTTACTCGAAATACACATTCCAACAGGGCCACAGGTTGTGCACTCTGGGGTGCTATCCTTTGCATTTTTCAAGATCCCTGACATGGACTTCTCTGATGCTTTGTCCTGTCCTGTAAATCCAGTCAGTTAACTATCCTTCACCTTCAGCTCACGTGCCCTTTCAGGTCCTTCTTTTCAAAAACCTCTCTGGGGTAGTCCTCAGTTCACTTTCTCCCTGAACAGCCCCTTGGTTCTGGTACCCTCTCCCATAACATCCATTGGGAACTTCCATGTAAATTAGAAACAGTCACCCTGTGTCCCCCGTGCCACAATTTATGCTTGTTATCACTTGAAAGGCAAACCAGACCTCACACCACTTCTCACCTCCATTCAAATAAACCCTTCTCCTCAGTTCCAGACCATTTCAAGACCTCCATGGGCCCAAATATTCATTCCTTTTTGGACACCCCGCCCCAAATCATATCAAATACATTAAATAAATCCACATCCTACATTAAATGTAATGCATAACTATAGGGGTTAGGTTGTAGTTGGTAGGTTACATTTTGGTAGAGTTATTAATTTCGATTTGCAATTGTCTTCTCCTTTTGGAGATCAAAACATTATTTCAGAACTCAAAAAAGTTGTGGGCTAGCACTAGCGTCTCTAGGGCTAACGGGAGAGAACAGATGTAAGTTAGACTTTCCCCATCCCTTCACCAGCCGCCCTTCAGTGCCTTCCCGCCGCCCGCGGGGCGCGGACGCGCCCCCTCACTACCCCTTTCCACTCTCGCTCAATTCCCTCTTCACCAGCATCCCTTTCGGTCGGCCTTGTCCAGCCAGGTTCCCACCTCCCCGGTGCCGACCTAGCCCGCGGCACCGACCTACTCGCCTGGACCTCGAGTAGCTCCAAGAGCGTAGACTGAAGGGCCTGGAGACCTCCCTTCTACCACGCCCTCAGCCCCGCCCCTACCCCCAAGCCCTCCACCCAGCCTCCACCGAGTTCCCGGCGCGCTCCTCTTTACTCTAGAGTCTTCGCTCCACCCCGACCCGCAGGCCCCGCCTCACCCCTCGTGGTACAGCCCCCTCCCAGTCCCGCCCCCTACCCGCCCAGGCCACCACGGATCTCCCGGGCTCGCACAAATCTCTAGTCTAGGCTCTCCACCTAGTCCTCACGCTCCACCACCAGGCCACGCCCCTAAGCTCTTCTTTACTTCGTGGGCTGAGCTGCGCAGTCCCGCCCAAGGGCCTCTACCCAGGCAGGAACCTGAGTATTCGCTGCCTATCCTCCTCCAGTTGAGCTCGATCCCTCGGGCCTGCAAGACCCAAGGGACCCGCCCCCGCGCGAGGACGCACGCGCAGTCCCCACCTCTCCTAGCTCGGAGCCCTTGGCCCTCAGGTCGCCTGCCCACCGTTCGGCCCCGCCTCCAGGTCCGACCCCGCCCCCCATGCCGGGTACCGCGCACGCGCGTCTGCCTTACCCAGCCTACCCTCCCCCCGTCCCTGTCAGCCCAGCGGTCCCAAGGCGCTAGGTCGCCCCTAGCCCCTTCCCTCCTCCCATCCTTCTCTGTCCCACCCTCCTTAGCTTTGTGCCTGGGGCGCCGAGCCGCTTTCCCTCTCGCCGCGCCTGTGGAGGAGGGATCCACTACAGAGGAGCTGCAGCTCGCTGCCCTGGGCAGGGGCACAGGTAGGTGGCGGCCGCGGGCTGGGCCGCCTACGGAGCCCTGGGCCGCGAGTGGGGGCGGGAGCGGGGTGTGAGTGAGGGGCGAAGTGGGGGAGGGGAAGACCCAGAGAGATGCGGTTGGGGTGTGGTTGGGTGAAAGGTGTGAAGAAGAGGATAAAGGAGTGTGGAAGATGGATTTAAGCTTGAGGTAGTGGTGCTGGGGTTGGGTATGTGGGCGTGTGAGAATTGGGGTTCGGGGCGGTGGGGGAGAAGGGACCAGGATTTTTGGGGTGGGCCCAGAGACGGACATGCGTGGGAATTTAGAGACATGGAGAATTGCAGTGCTTGGGAAGGGGCTTTGAGGAGTGCAAAGAGGAAAGGATATAGGATTGAAATATGAGAAAGGGTGGGGTCTTGTGGGTAGGGAAGAAAGAAGTTGGGGCTGTGGATTGTGAAGTTGAGTGTAGTGAGGCCTGAAGGAAGGGGATTTTGAAGGTTGAAGACAGAAGACAAGGAAGGAGATGGAGAGATTTATGTCCTAGGAGAGGGAACCCCAGAGAGGGGGAAGGGTGAATAAATGGTGACGGACAGAATAGATGTTGCCTGGGCATGAGAGTGGGTGGGGGGAATGATGTGGGGAAGGAGGGAGAGGCTGGGGGAGATGGGACTGAGTATGAGAGGCAGGGAGCCAGATTTCAGAAGGGCCATGAAGGATTAGAAGAGCATAAGGCTTGAGAGGTGGGGGCAGAGGAGCTGAGAGTGGGAGAAGGAAGGAGAGGTTAGGATTTTTCCGGTGGAGATTGGATTTTGTGTGTGAAAATCTAGAGTTAGCAGATAGAGAAACAGTTTCTAGATGTGGGGGAGATTGGTATGTTCCTGGAGGAAAGGAGAGAGCTGGGTATGGTACCGTCCTCTGGAGCTTGGGAGAGGAAAGGGTATGGGTGAGAAGTCAGGTAGAAAAATGCGAGTTATAGGATAAAAGAAATAGAAGTTGAAAATTGAATAATGGACCTGACACAGAACAATGAAGGTAAGATTAGTTAGTCAGTTATTCATGGTTTGGAACAAGTTTCTGTTCAGGTTTTTACGTTGGAAATTTTCTCCAGAATTCTGCATTTTCGGATTAACCAAGGGTGTGCAGCCTTGGGATGAAGGCCATGAATTAACAGATGTTTTCCTGGTGTGTGGATGTGGGTAATTTCTGCCCTGGCAGAAGGTAGAGGGGAGGCCTCCATGTAGCTCTGTCCTGGCTGTGTTCCCACCAGTTCTTTCTTCACATGTCCACTGTTTTTTGTTTTTGTTTTTTAATCTCCTCCCTGTCTCCCCATCCCCCAGCTTTAGCCAGTGAATACCAGAGGGATCAAACAGGTGGGTGACATTAATTTTTAACATATTTTTTTTACCCTTAAGGCTTATGTCATATTTTTATTCTTGAGAGACAGCATCATGCAGTGGAAAGAGCTTGAACTTTGGAGTAATACAGCCTTGAGATTGAATTCTGGCTCTGCCACTTACTAGCTCTGTTCCTTAAGTAAGTTACTTTATTTCTCTGAGGCTCTTCATCTGTTAAATGGTAATCCTGACCCCAAAGGACTGTGGAAGCTAACATGAGATCATTTAATATAGTACCAATCACCGTGCTTGGCAACTGATAGGTGCATAATAAATGGTGGCTATCGTACCCACTATCATTGTCATCGTAATCTTTACTATGATTTTTGTATTATGGGGATCATTAACTTGACCTACTAAAGTTAGGTGTTTTCTTCTCTTTCTCTTCCAATTAGATATCCATAGACTTACCTCACAATTTTAATCCTGTTGCCTCCTATTCTCCCACCTGCCTCCCCACCCCTTGACTGGGGTAGCCATGCTCCTTGATTGGTAAACTGGCTTTAAGTTATAAAAATCTATTAGGTTTAGTTATCAATTGTTTTATTTTGCTTCTTGTACAAAGAGGCTGTAGAAACCTGAGTTATTAATGGAGTATGGTTATATTTTATTGGTTTGATGAAATGGTGTACTCCGTTGTGTTGGTTCATTTATGGGGGCCAAATACTAGAACATGCACAATCATGATGTTTTTCTGCAGTGATGTATCAGTTACAAAACTGCCCCCCTGGAGGGAGCTGAGAGACTATTAGAATGCCCCTGCTACTCTGTTGATCTAACATAAAATATAGCTAATGCAGATCTACGCTGGACATTGTTTCCTTACAGATACTGATTATTTTGATTTTCCAGTTGTATGGGGTTTTCGCCATGGTATGCCTCCTGAGGGGGCCCATTTATAGTAGACCACCCTATACAACAGCCAGGAGGAAGCAAAAAGCCAAGTATAGAAGCTTTGTGTGGAATTCTCTTGCCTTTGTGGTTCTTAACCTTGAAAGGTTTAAATACTAAAGGTTATCATCCTTAGATCATTTTATAGTACCTCACAAATTCTCAGGAAGCTCTTTATTGGGAGAATGCAAGATGCCCAAATTCAGTTGTAGAAATCAAAGGTTACCAGGATTCCCTGAACCAAGATGAGTTCCTCAAGTGCCATAGTTGAAGAATAGAAAGGCCTTGGGGTTTCTGGACAGATGATATAGGTGTATCTTTAGGAAATATTGGATTTCTTTTCATTATTTAGAAAGAGAACTAGCATTTGATGAGTAATTTAAAGGTAAAATATAGCCAGAACTGTGCCCTTTTTTGAAAATGATCCCTGGAAGTGGAAGCTGCCAGGATTTGGGGCAGCCTGGGTTAACATCCTTACTCCGGTCCCAAGCTGCTGTGCCCTCTGCTGGATAGAATCAGACTTTTCTGATTTTCACCATAGTAGCCATCCATTCATCCATTTGTTCCTTTTACTGCAAAGTTTGTGGAAGGCACTATTGGAGGGTAAGGGTTAGGGATAATACCGATGGGCAGACCCTATTTCTTTGCCAGGGAGCCTACAATATGTTGATCCATTATAATGTTATCTTCCATTGGATTTGCCTTTCTATTAAAACCAGTTCATTCCTTTTTAGGATGATACCTGGTACCTACTTTCTGATCTATGAGTAGAGTAGGGCTTGAATATCCAGTCACAGGGACAAAGGCCAAAGGGGGTCTGCTCTATCTTCTCATCAAGATTGAAGTCTGTGAGATTGAAGGGGCCAGATGCTTGCTTCTACTGGAAGAAGAGCTTAGAATTCTAAGTGAGGCATCTCCTTAGCAGCAGACTGAATACCAGCAAGACTATGAGTTTTAAGAGCTGGCACTGTGACAGTTTTTTTTCTTTTTCCTGGTTTGTAGATTTTTTCTCCTGGTAGTACCAGTAGCAGTATACTCCATCATCTGCTTTGCTTCTACCACCTGCAGGAGGGTCTGGCAAGTGGGGGAGGAGCTGCAGCTGTTGCCTGGAAGAGGAGCTGGCTCCTAGCAACAGTATCAGCAGGCCCTGCAGCTCAGAGCACTAAGCCTGTCCCTTTTGAGGTCTCACCCTTCATCTCAGTTGGTTCAGCAAATATCTGTTGAAAGCTTACTCAGTACTAGGCTCTATGTTAGGCCTGGGAAAGAGAAACAGATCAAATGAATGCCTTGCCTTCAAAGAGCTCACAGCTCTGGGGACATTAGTAAGGGAACAGACATAGTGCATGGTGCTAAGTGCCATGCAGAAGGAGTCACTGATACCCTGGGAAGGATCAGACAGGCCCACACTGGTACAGGGGTTAGGGAAGGTTTCCCAGGAGAGGGAAGGTGGCATTAATGATGAGTAGGAATTACCTACGTCAGGGAAGCAGAGAAGGGTATTGCAGCCAAACGGGCAAAGGACAGTGGGACAGCCAGTTTACTTGGGTAGTATTGCATGGCCAGAGCAGGGCATAAGAAAATGATCAGGAAAGGGTGAAGCTCTCAACTTAAGCAGAGCCCTCTTTTCTCATGTGTTACACACATAATTATACTTGGGAGAAACTGAATTATACTGATGCCCACAAACAGGATCCACTGCTTGATCTCTAGAGACGCAGCGTTTTTGATCACTGAGTTGATTGTTAGCTGACACTTTTAAGTGTCATCATAGTTACATCCTAGCTCTGCATTGATGCAGAAGAAGCTGGGTTGGTTCACTCTAAACGTCAATGGGAGTCTTTCAGACATAATAGCTTTTTGACCTACATTATATTAAATTGCATCCCCCTTCTTCCTTTAAACTGATGTAGAAATGATAATTAAATACTTTCATGTGATGTAGCAATTTCTTGTATATTTGGAAATCTCACAGTTCTTCAGGCAAACAAGTATTTATTCCAGTTAGTACTTGGGCACAAAATGTCCCCCACATGACCACATAAATACCCAACTGTTTTTGATATTTTGCGTAACGTCAAAAGTGCCCTAGTAGAGCCTTAATGGAAGTGATGCTTCAAGGGCTAGAATAGCTTTTATTTAGCTCTTGTGTTGGAGGTCTTTATTTTTAAACCCAATAAAAATTTTTTGCTTGTGGTGTGTGTAAGGTTTAGCAAATAAGTAAACTTGAGTTCTGCCAATATCTTCTCAGGGACTGCTGACATGCCAGAGCACTTTGGTAGGAATTCTGGTTAAATTAAACATGGTCCCTTTTCTCAGGAGCTCAAACCAGCAGAACACAGACCCAGAAGCAAATCAGTAGCAGAACAGTGAGCCAAGTACAACAAAGAAGTGCGTGGAAGGTGCCATGGTAGCAAGGGAATTAATTCATTTCTAGTCTATGTTCTCTGCATAAATGTGGCTTAAAAACAAATAGTAAATTCCAAATGTATAATTTGTAACTGTAAATCCATAAAAATTTTACAGTTGTAATGGCTGCATGCCATTCCATGGTATGGGTGTATCATAATGTATTTAATAACACCCATTTTTGGACATTTAGGTTGTTTCCAATTGTTTTGCTAATATCAATTGTGCTTCTATAACTTTCCCTGTTGATGATTCTTTGCCCACTTCTGCAATAAACCCTCCTTAGGGTAAATTTTAGAAATAAGATTTGAGCTGGATGTTGAAAGATGAATAGGAGATCACCAGATAGACAAGAAAAGGGGTGGGAGTAAGAAAGGGCATTCCAGGTAGAGGCAGTAGAAGCAACCTCTAGTGCCATAATTCATGGGCAACTGGTAAACTTCATTTGCCCAAACTATCCACAGGGCCTGCCTGCTAGGCTAATAAAGCTGTGGACACAGTGAGATGATGTTACATGTTACAGATGGCACTTTAACTGTATTTACTTCCTCTGTGCCTTGCTTTTACAGTCACAAGCAAAGCAATGTCTTACTACCTCAACTCAGAAAACCACCTGGACCCAGGGCCCATCTATGTGCGAGAGAATGGGCAGCTGCACATGGTCAATTTGGCCTTGGATGGTGTCAGGAGTAGCCTCCAGAAACCAAGGCCTTTCCGACTGTTTCCCAAAGGCTTTTCTGTGGAGTTATGCATGAACAGGGAAGATGATACTGCGCAGAAAGAGAAGACTGATCATTTCATCTTCACATACACCCGGGAGGGGAATCTTCGGTACTCCGCCAAATCCCTCTTCAGCCTGGTCCTGGGCTTCATCTCCGACAACGTTGATCACATTGATTCCCTTATTGGCTTTCCTGAGCAGATTGCTGAAAAGCTGTTCTCTGCTGCCGAAGCCAGACAGAAATTCACAGAGCCTGGTGCAGGGCTGAGAGCTTTACAGAAATTCACGGAGGCCTATGGAAGCCTGGTGCTTTGCTCCCTGTGTTTGCGAAACAGGTAGGTATTCTGATTAGGATATTGAGCATTTTATTGGGTGTTAATTATGTCACGCTCTGGGGCTTAGTAGCTTTGAGGGCTTCCCCATCAAATAGCACTTCAATTTTGAACTTTCAGACACAAAATGATATGGGCCATTTTGAGAAAAATCATTGTCTGCCTTCACCCCTCTTTCAGACAACATTTAGCTTTGTTTTTGAAACAATTTAAAAGGATTAGTTGATTACTACAGCTCCATTAGGTAGAAAATACTCTTCTACCAACATTTCTAGTAAGAGAAAGTAGAAAAGACAAGATGTGATCTGCCAAATACCTGTTGGTATGCTTTTGGGGATATGAAAATTAGTAACTAGAGTTCTCAGCCCTGTTCCAGTGTTCAGACCACTAGATATTGAGCATTAGATAAAAAGAAATTTTTTAAAAAATGAGTGGTTGAAATTTCAAGTACCCTAAAATTTGGAAATTTTCAAAGAAGTTCCAACAGTGGGAACTTCTGTCTTAGGAAAGATCTGTCTTTCCTCATAGAGCAGATGTTTTGTCGTGCATGTGACTTGCCTTGCTCATATACTTTTATGATTTATTAAAATTTTTATCCTTTTATCATATAAAATGACTTTCAAAGTAACTACTAACTTAAAAGAATACTTTTGAAGAATGTACATAGAAAAGAATTTAAAGCAAACAAAAAAGTAGAAAGTGAAACACAAACTTCACTCGCTTCTCTTTCCTATTTCTTCTCTACAGAGGCAACTACTGTTATGAATTATTTTTACATCATTTCAGAAATATTCTGCACATACACATGCTCATATAGTTCTTCCCTTTGTCATACAAATGGCAACACACTGCTTACACTGTTGTGTACCTTGCTTTCCTCTCATATTTTGAAAATTATTTATCAACAATAATTGTAGATTTTTTTAAATAGCTGTATAGTATACCAATGTATGGATGTTTCTGTGATTAGAAAATGTGAGACTTCCAGTCAGGATGGTGGTGTAGGTAGCCATGCTTTGCCTCCTTGTGCAACCATGGAAAGAATTAAAATCAGATCTCAAACCTAATAACACCTAGAATTAACAGAAAACCAAGTTATATGGAAGTCTGCGATCCAAGGATTTAAAGAAGACACATTCATCCAGACAGGTTGGAGAGGTGGAGTCACAGAGATGGGTGAAGAGGTGTGTGTGCAGCAAAGGGGAGTGGTGCGACAGTGGTGGAACAAAAGGGAGGAATACCTTGGGAGTGGGTGATCCCAGCCCCAGGCCAGACTGCACAGCCCAGGGTTCTAGCACTGGGTGGATCCCTGTTAACCTCTGGCTGTAGAAACCAGGGTGGGGCTGGGGCAATGGAAGAAACTTCTGGATTTTTGTAGCACAGTCTTAGAATGTATGTAAATGCACCCACTCCAGGATTCACCACCAGGCCAGCAGCTAGAAGGGCCCCAGTCACACACAGCAAGGAGGTGAAGTGACTGGAAACAGGGTGAGTGCCAGTCAGACTGCCAGAGGCCAGGCAGCATTGTCCCATCTGAGCCCTCTTCACAGAGCCACAAAGCGGTGGAGAGGGTTGCCTGGTCCTGGCAATTACCTAAGGCTTTGCCCCACACAATTTATAGGTGCCTTTTCTACAATAGGCCATGCTGCTAATACAGGGAGTAAAAGCAGCTTTACCTAATACACAGAGACAAACATAGGGAGGCTGCCAAATTGAGGAGACAAAGAAATATGGCCCACATGAAAGAACAGAACAAAACCCCAGAAAAAGAACTAAGCAAAATGGAGATAGCCAACCTATCAGATACAAAGTTCAAAACATTGGTTAACATGATATTCAGAGAATCCCTTGAGTACAGCAAGCAAATGAAGGAAGAAATGAAGGTTTCTCTAAGTGAGTAAAGAATAATCCATGGGAAACCAGCAGAGAAGGGAAGGAAGATAGGATTCAAACCAATGATTTGGAATATAAGGAAGAGATAAATATTCAACCAGAAGAAAAAGAAGAAATAAGAATTTTAAAAAACAAGGATAGGCTTAGGAACCTCTGGGACATCTCAGAAAGTGCCAACATCCGAATCACAGGAATGCCAGAAGAAGAGGAAGAGCAAGAAATGGAAAACTTATTTGAAAAAATATTAAAAGAAAACTTCCCTAATTTGGTGAAGAAAATAGACATACAAGTCCAGAAAGTACAGAGTCCCAAACAAGTTGGACCCAAAGAAGACCACACCAAAGACACATCATCATTAAAATGCCAAAAGTTAAAAGACGAAGAGAGAATCTTAAAAGCAGCAAGAGAAAAGGAGAGAGTTACCCACAAAGGAGTGCCTATAAGACTGTCAGCTGATTTCTCAAAAGAAACTTTGCAGGCAAGAAGTATTCAAAGTGATGAAAAGCAAGGACCTATAGCCAGGATTACTGTACTAGTGAAGCTGTCATTTAGAATGGAAAGGCAGATAAAGTACTTCCCAGATAAGATAAAGCTAAAGGAGTTCATCACCACCAAGCCATTATTACATGAAATGTTAAAGGGAGTTATCTAAGAAAAAGAAAATCAAAATAATGAATATTAAAAAAATAATAAATCCACAACTATGAACGACTGAATTTAAAAACAAAAACTAAGCAAACAACCAGAACAGGAACAGAATCATAGATATGGAGATCATTTGGAGGGTTAGCTGGGAGGGGGAAGGGAGAGAATGGGGAAATTGTGATTAAGAAGCATAATTGGTGGGAACAAAATAGACAGGAGGAAGTTAAGAATAGCATAGGAAATGGAGAAGCCAAAGAATTTAAATTCAGGACCCATGGACATGAACTAAGTGGGGGGATTGCTGGAGGGAAGGGGGGTACCAGGCAGAAGGGGGCAAAGGGGGAAAATTGAGATAACTGTAATAGCATAATCAATAAAATATACTTAAAAAAATATAAAAGCCTACTGTTAAGATACACAATGTGATCATTAAAATAAGGCTAAACAGAAAGCATATAATAAAAAGAACAGAAAGCATAAGTTGAGCTCATATGCTTGAAAAAATAAAGAAGCATTCTTTATTTAATTGGCTCATAGGATTAATGTTTTTATCCCAGGCCAAATACTGTACTTTAAAAAGAAAAGACATAAACAGATGCAGACAAAAACAGAACCATGGACTCATGAACTTTGCAGACACCTCATGAAAACTCTGTCTTTGTGCTGTGGTCTCAGTCCAGGCTGGGCCAGTGGAAAGGAAAAAATTGCCCAGGTGACTAGTCAAGTAACATTTCATTGCAGCTTGTACATTTGAAATACATTTTACTTTTTAATCCAAGTTATTTCTGTTTATTATAGAAAAATTTGAATAAATAGAATTATGTATACTTTGTCTTAAAATTATGTTATAAAGGCAATACATACTATTTAGGCAATACATAGAACTGTGATATTAAAAAAAATAATAGTCCCACCATTCATGGTAATCATTTTCAAATATATATTTTTGTGCATTTAGAATATAATCTACAAATTGTATCCTGTTTTGGTTTTCCTTCACTTACCATTATGGCTTAACCATTTCTAATGATAGTGAAAATGCTTTTCATCTATTTGTGAGGTTTGCCTACTGAACCAGTGGTCAGAAGCACAAGTGGATGAGAATAGCACGTTTATTCATGTTTGCTGAGCACATAAATTAGTGCAGCGTTTCTGGAAAGTAGCTTAGCAAAAAGTATCAAGAACCTTTAAAAAATACCCATACCATTTATTAGCCCACAAATATTTTTATATAAGAGTGTTCGTTATAGTAGTAGTTGTAATAGTGAAGCCTGAAAGCTGACTATCCAACACTAGGAAAGTAGTTAAGCAAATTGTGGTACATTCATATGATATATAACTCAAGATAATATTTAAAGAACATTTAAATGATGTTGTGAAATGTTCATTATATACTAAATGAAAAAATAAGAATTAAAGTTACATATGCTATATGATCCTAGCTTTATTAAAATAAGAATTTTTATAATTGCATTTATAATTGAATTTTTAAAAATATAAATCACATTTTTATAATTTTTATAATTTCTCTATTTTTATAATAGAGAAAGAAAAAAGAAACCCACTGAAATATCTAGATGGTGGGATTGAAATTGGTTTAATTTTCTTTATAATTTTTCATATTTTCATAATTTTTTTCTCCATAACCTTTTGGCTCATATAGCATTTTCAAATTTTGCTGTCTTATTTAAATATAAATAAGATTTTCAACTGTGATAAAAAATTTCCCTTTTCCTTTTGAATTCCCAAAGGAAAAAAGAAGAGGGCAGGAGATTTGGGTTTGCATTTGCAATTCAGGACTGAAGCTGCAACAGCAAAGATTTTACCAACACAAAAGGGTTGAGGTGAAAGGGAAAGAGTCTGAGAAAATAATTGAAAATTAAATAATTGGTTAGGTGCAGGGGCTTGCGGTCTTGGGATTGAGTCACAAAGCTGCCTGCCAGAAGAAGCCAGTACCTTTGCAACTAGGTTCCACCTCTGCAGAATGGTCTCCTCCCTGTGTTGAAACCCCAGTGATTTTTCAGTCCCACTGTTGGCTGCAGGGAGGCAAGTATGTTTTCCTTAAAATATCACCCTGTGTAACTGAAGTAATTATAATAGCTACCATTTAATGAGGGCCTTAATAATCTTGAAAAAAATAATCATCAGCCCCATTTTCTAGCTGGAGAAATTGAGACTTAAAGAGGTTAAGTAACTTCTCACAATTACACAGGTAATTAGAGTTGTTAAGAATCTAAATTTACCCGATCCTGATTTAGGGGGAAAAAAGAATCTAAATTCAGGTCTTTCTGATGCTAAAATATGTCTGTACTCTGTTGCTTCTCCACTCACTGTTTTGGATCTGTTAAGGGGCAAATTGAAGACTAATTTTGAGCAAGACCCTAGAACTTGTTATAGATCAGCGATTTTCAACCAGTGTGCTGCAAGAATTTTTAAAATATGCAATACCTGAATATTTAGTCAGAGACACCGACCTCTTTTCCCTTTAGATTGTCAAATAAAAAAAATGAGAACAGCCAATACCACAGTAGCCATCCAATGTGAATGCCCTGTCTTGAACCATAAATATATAGGTCATATAATAGAGATGCATCTTATTAGTCATGTTGCATAATAAGGTTGAATCTGATAGGTTAATTCTTGGTACTAGAAATTTTTATATAGAAACATTAGCATATGATTTTTAAAAAATCACTTTGGATCAAAACACATAGGTAATTGCTATTGTTATTATTGTAAATCAAAATTATACCTATTTTTTGTCAGAAGTGCAAAAAATGTATTTTTTGGTGAGCCACAGAATTTTAGTAATTAGTTTATGTGTTCCATGAGATGAAAAAGGTTGAAAGTCATTGTTCTAGATAAACATCTAGTAAGGTCTGTGGCTTTGCATGTTGGTTTCTCAGCTTTGATTTTTGTAATGTTTGTTAATTATGTTATCCTTCTCAGATAACCCATTTCAGAATTACTAAAAATCTTTTGGTCAATTGATCAAAGGATGTGTGTTTTTCTTTCTCTGATTACTAGTAATCCCCCAAATCCCCATTAACCCATTTCAGCTCTGTGATTGTAAAATGGAAAGCAGCAGCTTTATTTGCAATGCAGTTAAAATAGTCTGAGTAAATAAGGCTCATTTGTGGACCCAGCTGAGCTCCATCGGGCAGCTTAGAGGGGATATCAGTGCCCAGGCCTTCTGTAGCTAGCAGTCAGGTCAGTGACAACTTGTTGGAAGTAGGAAGAAAAGAGATTTAACTTCCCTCTTACTATCGGATTGTTACATCCTGTTTTTGGTCATTATGATCCTGCTGACAGAGATGTGAACTCTTTTTAGTGTAACCGCCACTGGTCTTAGCTTGCCGTCTCTCTGTGGAAACATCTAGACATTCCTGAGGAAAGTGGATGAGAAAGACATGCTTTTGTCGCAAGTCAGTTTCTCTATTCTTTTAGGATCCCCTCCATTTCCTGTCACACCTAATTCCTTTTCATTTTTTCTCACTGACGACATCTAAAAGAGAAACGGCTAGAAAGCAGAGTGGAGGCCACAGCCTGGGATGTGTAAGGCCTTTTTAATCCCCTTTTCCTCTGCAGAGGCCTCCCTGATGCTTCCTTATAAACTTGGGCAAGGTGCTCTAGTGTAATTAATTGGTCCTGCTCACTGGTTTGTCTTAAGAACCATCTAGATTAGAGTGAGCCCTCTTAGTAGTCATGCTGCACGTGCTTTCAGGGTATAAAGTTATCGGGTTGACAGGGACACAGTGGAGTGGGCAGCTACTCAAACTTGGGTTTGAGTAGAAAAGCTAAAATGTGATCTGCCAAATACTTCTTAGTATGTTCCTGGATGTGAAGATTAGAAGCCAGAGTTCTTGGCTCCATTTCAGTTTTCAAACCACAAAATATTGGGCATTAGATAAAACTCAGCCTTAAAGGAATGATTGATTAAACATTTTTGAGTACCTAAAGTTTGGAAATTCTCCCATAAGGTGCCAACACCACCAAAGTCTATCTGTCTTCCAACAAAGCAGATGTTTTCTCCTGTGACTTGTCTTTGCTCATGTACTTTCATTTATTTACTTATTTAAAATGCTTATTCCACTCTCATGTAAAAAGACTTTCTAGGCATTCACTAATGAAAAAATTCAGCCAGTGTCCACATAATAATCAGTGAAGTCTGCTTGTTACATGGTACTTTGTCCTGATGGAATGTTGACTGCGGCACAGAGCCACATTTGGTAGTGTTTTAAAAAGAAGGAAAAGAAAAACTGCTTCTTGTTCTCCATGCCCCACAGATATCTGGTGATTTCAGAAAAACTTGAGGAGATTAAGTCTTTCCGGGAGTTGACCTGCCTGGATCTTTCCTGTTGCAAGCTTGGAGATGAGCATGAACTTCTAGAACATCTCACCAATGAGGCCCTATCTAGGTATTGCCACCATTTGCAGATGAATTGTTTTATTTTTTTCAAAGGAGGGCCTGGCCTGGCTGGGTGGCTCAGTTAGAGTGCTGTCCACCAAATCTGCGGTCAGGGCACATAGCTAGGCTGCTGGTTCGATCCCTCGTCAGGGTGTGTACAGGGTGCACATGGGAGATAACCAGTCAATGTTTTGCTCTCACATCAACATCTGTGTGTGTCTGTCTGTATCTCCTTCTCCCCCTCCCTGTTCCCCCTGCCACCCTGCCTCCCTCTCTCTCTCTAAAATCAATAAATGTATTCTCAGATCAGGATTAAAAAATAAAAAAAGGTATGATCCAACAGGGTCATCTTGAAGAATGCCTATTACTTCACAAACCTGTGTTTATTTGCTAACTTTTTTTTTTTTTTCATAAAATTCTCAATTTCCATTTACTTGGTAGAAGCAATGTAGATTGGACATCTCTTACAAAAGTAAGTCAGTTGGTAATTTTTCTAAATAAACTATTACAACATGTACTACTTAAAGAGTGCATGGATTAAAAAACGATTTTGGCTTTTGTCTAGTCCTAATTCATTCTAGCAAGAGATGAGAAGTTATACAGTTTTCCATAATTATCATTTTCTATTTTAACTATCAATGAATTACAAATTATTTTAAAAGTTAACTACTAAAGACAACCAAATACATCCTTTTCAAAAGAACCATAATTTAAAGAAATCACCCAGTTCATACCAATCACACATAATCCGACTAATCTCAGCCTGGACAGCAGAGAGGAGGCCAAATGGATTCCTCTGTGGTTTCAGAAGCACCCAGAGGAATAACAGCATTACAAACCTGAGTCTAACCTGCTTCCTGGGACCTTCCTAGGACAGACACCCACATACGGCTCCGTACAAAGGTATTTTTGTGTGAGTTAGTAAAAGTTCAGATTTCTTCCTGTGTGTGGGACAGTGGAGCACATTAATACACCAGTGTCAGATTAGCTGCATGGATTGGGTTATAGGTATACCTTAAAAACCCGATCTGAAAATCTGGATTTATAAAGCTAGTTAAATTTAGAGGATTGTTTGTTTTGTCAAAAGAATTCTCATAGGAGTTCTTTAGGAGACCTTCCTGACATATTTAGAGTGTTTTTAGTTTTTACACAGTATTTTTTTTTTTAGGAATGCAGTTTTTGTGTTTAATGAGGTATATTCATCTCCATAATGAAATCCATTTATCTCTTTTCACCATATACCTTTAGTGCCTTCTGCCGACTGAGATTAATACTACATGACACTTGTTCCCTAAGGTAACACTCACTGAGTAACTGAAATAACACCAGCAGATATTTAACTCCATTAAATGCATTGGGTGTGAAACAGCAGGGGGCAGAGGATATTTTATATTTTTAAATGAAACTTATGAAAGCATGTTATACCTAGACTTTCTCAAACTCTCTTTGAGTAATTTACTTATGGACTTTGTTTCCTTAGTGTAACTCAGCTCCACCTGAAGGATAATTGTTTATCCGATGCCGGGGTACGGAAAATGACAGCGCCCGTTCGAGTGATGAACAGAGGCCTTGAAAATCTAACGTTACTAGACTTATCTTGTAAGTTTTACCAGAAATTAGAGATTATTAATGTTGAAAGAATGGCCTTAGAAATCATTTGGTTCTTCCCTTCATTTTAGAGGTGATAAATTGAAGGGACTTTCCTAAGTGCCACAGCAAGTTAGTGGCAGAGCAGGACTAAAGCCAGAGGCTCGTGACTCCTGGCCAAAACCTCTCTGGCACGCTGGCACCTCGTTACGGTAGGAAAGGCCCTTACGGTTTCATCCATGCCGCTCACTGTGCAGACAGCGCAGCCTGTCATCATATTCGTAGCATCTATAAAGCACGTTTGGTTCATCTTTACTTTCTTTGAGTTGCTTGTCTGTCATCTAGGTCTTTTTTATCCATATTTGCTTGATGGAAATCTGGATGAATCTACAATTATGATAACTTACTCAGGATTAACCAAATACTGACACCAATGGTAGATAGTTGATAGGGATCATTTACAATTTAATTGTGCATCCATTGAATGTATGAATGGCAGGATGGTATGATGTCAAAGGAATAGAAAGAGCAGGATTTGAGGTCAGAGGATGCTCCTTGCTCTTTTACTCTTATTAGCAGCTGTGTGCCCTTGGGAAAGTTACTGAACCTCTCTGAGCCTTGGTTTTGACTTCTGTAAAATGAAGATGATGATGAATGTCCTGCCTTCCTCCCAGGAAAGTGTATTCATTCAACAAATATTTTTTGAGCATCTACAGTGTCTCAGGCACTGTGCTCATGGCCTTGAGGACTCAGTGCTAAATGTAATAACTGTCTGATATGAGATGGTAATATAGAAGAGAGGATTCTGGGAAAAAAGCAAGTAAGAGTAGTAATAGTCCCTGTGTCTGAGGACTTTTGAAAACCTTTTTAAAGTAAATCTTTTTACTTTGGAAGTGAAATGGCCGTGAATAAAGTCTGATGAACCATTTTTTTCTTTTTTTTATTGTTCAATTACAGTTGTCCTCATTTTTTTCCCCATTATCCTCCCCTGCCCTACCCACCCCACAATGAATCATTTTAATACATGTTTATGTATGTTGTTTCCATATGGTTATAAATTGAACCCTTTGGGGTAACACCTGGGTCATTTTTTTTCTCCTAACCCCCCAGCTCCAAGAAAGTTAAAGCTATAAAGGACCTTAAGAATCATCTCATGTGTGGCTCTTCATATCACAGCTAGAATAAAGATCCCTATATTTAATTTACTCGGAAAAGTTTGTTCACTCAATATTTTATATTTTATTATCGTTTGACCTTTTTCTGACCTTATTGTTGGCATTTTAGCAAAGTTATTTTGTAACTGAATACTACCTGTGTTTTTGACATCTAGGTAACCCCGAGATCACAGATGCAGGAATCGGATACCTCTTTTCTTTTAGAAAACTAAACTGCTTAGATATCTCTGGGACAGGGCTTAAGGTAGGACTTTTACTCCCTTCTGTTATTTTTCCACATTCCCAGTTTGATACTTTGCTTCTGTTAATTGGTGTTTAGAGAGGGCTGGTATTTATGATGGTGTTCATTTCCTACTGAAGGCAAGTGCTAACAGATGTGTGGGCTCCCTGCTCTGTCTTCCCCTCACTAGGACGTCAAAGCTGTCAAACACAAGCTCCAGACGCACATAGGCCTTGTCCACTCCAAAGTGCCTTTGAAGGAGTTCGATCACAGTAACTGCAAGACTGAGGGCTGGGCCGACCAGGTACTGCATGGTTTTTCACATACAGTTAGTATGGTTTTTCATTGTAACTTTAAGAGTCTTATGCAACACTTTGAACAAATGTTAATCCTGTTAGTATTTCCTGGCTTAATTGTCACCTTCATGTCAAATTGGAGACACTGATGCCCTGCAACTGACCCAGCTACTTAAGGAAAGGTGTTACATGCCTGTCCTTAAATCTTATGCTCTGGTCACTAGATTATGCCTCATATCTTATTGGACCTCAGAGAAAAATGCCATCTTATAAAGATTCTGAAAATAAATGTATTATGGCTTCTATGAAAATATCAGGATGACCCAACTTCAGGAGGACAGATTTTTCTTAGTAGTCTAGAAAGAGTTAAGTCACACCAATAACGATTTAAATCTGACTCTTCCTCTTTTGGGGGCAATTTTCCTACATCTCAGAGCCTTAGCAAGGACAGGTCTTTTTGTCCTTCTCTCACTGAGCATTCCCATTTTCATCTTCTTGACTGAACTTTACTTTGAAGAGTCATCTCATCTTGATGGTCTCCCTCAACTTGGTAAAGTACAGACTTAAGTAGGAAGTCAGAAGGTAACTAAGTATACAGCACCAGTAGATGCCAGCTTGCCTGTGACTGGTGCCTTTCTCCTTCCCACACTTTAATAAACCAATGGTTCTTGGTGGAGACTTAGAGGACTCCCCAAACTGTTTTGTTCTGGGTGTCTCCTTGGTGGTAGCTGTAATGCATGATGGTGGACCTATCCAACTGCCTGATCATAGCATCACCTCCCTAGGGGTAAACAGGAAGAGGTGCTGGTGAGTCACTGTTTCAGAAGCACTTTGAAGTTGGTCCAGAAAATGCATGCTGAGATAATTATCTTAGTGCATGGCCAGACACAGTCTGTAGCACTGGGTGAACCCTAGACATAGCAGTAGTGAACTCAGGGCAGGTAGGTATGGGATAGTAATATAAAGGCTTGATGTAGCTTGGTAGCAGGTGTCGTGGTGGAAGGAGCACAGGCTGTGGAGTCAAAGAGACGTGGGTTTGGCATCCTGGCTTGATAGCCCAGTAGCTGCATGACTTCAGGAAACTTTGAGTCTCTGTTTCTTCATCTGTAAAATGCAGAAGCCAGGATCTCTCTTGCAGAGCTTGGTAAGGGTGAAGGAAAACGCCTAGCAGCCTGACCTGAAAGTAAGCGAATTGGCCTCTGCACAGCTTCATGCCATGCAGCCTCAGCCTCGCTTCTCGGGCTCGACTGCAGCGCTCTCTCTCTCTTGTTGGTCACTCACTGAAACTGTTTCAGGCCGACTCTGCTCCTCCTGCCTCACTCTCAGAAGGTGACACAGAATGAGACTGTCTGACAGAAGTGCCCTTACTGCCCTATCTCTGTCTTAACTTTTCTTTGTTTCTGCAACTAGATCCTACTTCCCTCCTATCTAAGGGGAACAGGGGCATCATTTTGTTCCAGAGATAAGCCTTTTAGAGGTTTTTTTTTCTTTTTCAGTTCTCTGCCCTAAGATCACCAGCTTTTCCTGCACTTGTACTAACAGTTATTTCCCTCTACTGCCCCACCACCGCATCTTCAGTCTCACCCTAGGCTGGCCATTTCCTTTCTCTGTATAAACATACTTGATCTACTGTTAGTCTGACATGTTCCTCATTCCCCAGCAGAACTGTGAGTTGTTTTTTATTATCTCTCCCACTTCCTCATTGCCTACTCAGTTCTTAGTCTTTTTTTTTAAATAAATCTATTTATTTATTTTTAGAGGGGGAGGGAAAGAGAAAGAGAGGGAGAGAAACATCAGTGTGTGGTTGCCTCTCATGCGTCCACTACTGGGGACCTGGCCCACAACCCAGGCATGTGCCCTGACTGGGAATCCAACTGGTGACCCTTTGGTTCGAAGGCCAGAACTCAACTTAGTCCACTGAACCACACCAGCCAGGGCTCAGTTATTACTCTTTTCTAATCTAGGCCTGGCCTCCACTTCTCTATTGCAGGTGGTCCCTCAAAGGTAATGTGTGACCTCATTTTTCACCTGCGTTGGCTTTTCTTCAGCATTGATGTAACATGTCTGCCCCGTGCTTTTTCCTCTCGGCCTTTCTCCTGGCTCCCCCCTGACTTTATCACTTCCCCACCTAGCTCTTGCTGATTACTCTCCTCTTCTCTGATACCTCCCCTCTCTCTCCTGGTGATCTCAACTGTTCTCAGAGCCTTAACTGTCCCTGTGGGAAGGGTTCCGCCTTCTCTCACACACTAGACCCATTCCTAATTATCACCCATAAATCTCTACCTGGTACCTCAGATTCAGCATGCCTAGAACCTAACTTATTTTCTTCTTCCCTGTCCCCAAGCTCTTCTGTTGACATTCTGGTCTCGCAGTGGCAGCACTGTTTTCCCAGTTGTCCCCTGAGTCACTAGATTTAGGAGACCTGTCTGCATTTTCCATAATCGGAAAGAATCGTAGAAGGGGTGATAGTGGGTATTTACTGAGTGCCGTTTGTGTGCCAGTCACTGTGCCACACCCTTCGTGTGTGTTGTGTCGTTTAACAGATGAAGAAATTGAGACTCAGAAATTAAATCACTTGCGAAGGGTCCCCTGGCTAGTAGGTAGTAGAGCTAACTCTGGAATTGTATTCTTAGACTGTGTTGTACTGCTCTGTGTCCTGAAAATGTTTTTCTTTATGATCATTCATTGCATACCATAATGAAAAATATGAAATTTAGTTCTTGTTTCTCATGGTATAAGTGAAATAATCATTTATTTATAGCTTATACTTGGCCAGAGTTCCAAAAGAATTTGAGGTAGTGTATAATAAAAATACATTTGCAATGGTTGTAAAAATGGAAGCTGATCATGAAGTATCTTGAGAATATGGAAATGTGGACATTTTACACAGACTTTAAGTTATAGTTAATGTGTTTTAAGGCATGAGACTAAGAGTGTGTGAGTAGTAATGGCTACGGTTTTGGCTTTTTCTAGATTTAAAGATTTATGTATTTATTTTTAGAGAGCAGGGGAGGGAGGGAGGGGGAGAGGGAGAAAAACTTCAATGTAAGAGAGAAACATCAATCAGTTGCCTCTCACACACCACCCACCGGGGACCTGGCCCCAACCCAGGCATGTGCCCTGACTGGATACCGAACCGGCGACCTTTGGGTTTGTGGGGTTTGCGGTACGATGCCCAACCCACAGAGCCACACCAGTCAGGGTATGATTAAGTTTTAAATTTTATTATTTAGTTTAGGGAAATGCCATTTATTTCTAGCTTGGAATAGAGATGAAAATTGGGAGTGAGCTTTATAGATGTTTCCTAAGTAATGCAAATGCACATATCCAACATATTTGTAATCCCTGTGTTAAAACAGGAAGTCCAGGTGTGACGTGATTCTTACCGCCAATCACCTGAAGTAAGAGAACCACAGGGGTCTATGTTTACAGAAAGGGAACAAAGGGGAACAAGGAAGGTTTGAGATTAAAAGCTTGAGATTTTGTTCAGATTCACATCTTTTCAAATATGTTTTAGATTGTTCTGCAGTGGGAGCGTGTGACTTCAGAAGCTGTGAAGCCAGGACAAGCCTTAGAACCTCGAAAGGCAGCTCAGCACTTCTGTGAGAAATTCTTTTTCCTTTGGAATTTTTGCCCTTAGGTTTTTGCACCCTAACTTAAAAGAAGTTAGCTTATCCTCACAAAGTGGGAAATTTAATTGTGATGGTACTGACTTAATTAGGGCACCAGGACTTGTGTTCTCTCAACATAGCTTACAGTGCTACGTCCGCACTTGGCTTTGAGCGCCAGTACCAGGAAAATAGCTTATTAAATGTATGTATGGGTTTATATTCCATCTTGTTCCAAAAATGATTTGCAGTGGCACCAAAGTAGACATATTATAGAAGGTTCAAAAGGGATTAAGTGTAGCCAAAAGGTAGAAGCAACTCAGGTGCCCAACAATAGATGAATGGATAAACAAAATATATTATTTACATATGGTAAAATATTATTCAACCTTAAAAAGGAAGGAAATTTTAACACATGCTTTGACATGGGTGAAACTTGAAGACATTGCACTTAGTGAAATAAGCCGGTCAAAAAATAGACAAGTGTTGAGTAATAATTATGAGGCTCCTAGAATAGTCAAGTCCGTAGAGACAGAGGGTGGAAGGGTGGTTGTCAGGGCCTGGGGGAAGGGACTGTGGGGATTTATTGTTTAATAGGTTGGAGTTGCAGTTTTGCAAGACAAAAAGTTTTGGAGATAGATGGTGGTAATGGTTGTACAATAATGGGAATGTACTTAATGCCACAGAGCTGTATACTGAAAAATGGTTAAAATGGTAAATTTATTTATGTATATTTTACCCTAATTTTTTAAAATGAGGTTAAGTGATGAAATCAAAGTGAAGAAAAAATAAAGTTAACAAAGTAAGAAGCCAAGGAATACCAAGAAAGAAAAACACATAATGTGTTATCTGCTAGAGTTGTGCCATAAATCAGGCTCATAGAAGACAGTCACGTCCAGACTTTGAATAGTAATAGCTAACATTTTCTTAGCTTTTACTGTGTGCCAAAGATTGTCCTAAGCACTTTATGTACATTATTTTATTTATTTTCACATCACCCTTATGCAGTAGGTTTTATATCTCTGTAAAGATGAGAAAACTGAATCTCAAGTCACTTGCCCAAGGCCTCTTATCCATGAAGTGGCTCATATATGCCTTCAGCCAGTGCTGAAGCGGTGATATGCCACTGTCACTTTATAGGGACTTAAAAGGGAATAAAATCAATCCAGGCATCACTCTGTTTAGGCCATTGTCACTTTCTTTGGATCACCCTTCCCTTCTGTTGTTCTTACAGATGGGAAGCGGGCGCGAACAGAAACCCCGGTGAAGTGTCCCCTGGCAGACCCCCACATGAACTCTTCTGAGAAACTTCAGTTCTATAGAGAGAAAGCCCCAGACTGCCACGGGCCATTGTTGAAATGTGAAGCTATCTCAAGCCAGGAGTCAAAGAAGACCAAGAAGAGAGGTTTTGAGGAGCCAGAAAAGGAACAGAGTAATTCTTCACAGTCTTCAAAGCAGAAATATGTGTGTCTTGCTGTGGAAGACTGGGACTTGTTAAATTCCTATTGATTGGCAGAAGTTGACCGTTTTCCCCCCAACTCTAATGTATGAGGAAAGGGGGCTGATGTTTTTTCTTTTTTGTTTGAATTTACCTATGACATTAGTATAGCAGGCAGATATTTCTACTTTTGTGGTGGGGGAGGGGAATGCTATGGAAGTATGTAATAATTTCTAATGTATATTTTCAATACATAGTAATTTTTTCAAATAAACATTTTTTGCTATCTTTAAGTTTTGCATATGAAATGTGGACTAGAGCCGTAGGAAATAACACTGGTTTGAGGTGAAAGGCCACCTGAAATAACAAGGCTGCTTAGCATGATTTGTTGCTACTCCGATTTGTCCTGGCCGGTTACATATACTGGGTCTGGCACAAATAACACTGCTTTTTTATTACAAATTCATGAGCATGTAATTCTGTAACAATGTCACACTCAAGAACATGATATGACATTTTAGGTGAAATTATCAAATTAAAACTATAAATTATTACACCCGTATTATTACCCTACCAACCACACTCACACAGGCCTTACTCCAGCCGGCCCCTGTATATGGCTGCCACATTGAATACCTCCCACTGCCATGACCTGTCCTCCGTGAAAGGAAGATATTAGCCCCAGTTTAGAGTTAAGAAAACTCAGAGCTGCTGAGTGACAGAACCAGAATATATGCTCCTTTCTGTCCAACGTTAAAGCCCACTCTGCTACAATGCCTTTTAAATAATAGTTCCTATTGCCCTGGCCAGGTAGCTCAGTTTGTTGAGTGTTATCCTGATACACCAATGTTGTGGGTTCAATCCCCAGTCAGTGCACACACAAGCAACCAATGAATGCATAAATACATGTAACAAGAAATTGATGTTTCTCTCTCAAATCAATTTTTTAACAATCCCAACTATTATGTCTATGAAGTAAAGCACCAGGACTCTTCACAGCATTCTACAAAGTATGTATGATCGCCAGTATTTGATAGATGAGGAACCTAAGACCAATAACTTGCCTTGAACCAAACAGTGCTCCTCAAGCTTTATCGTGCATGCAAGTCACCCAGGGGCCTTGTTAAAATGCAGGTTCTGATTCAGTAGGTCTGGAGTGAGACCTGAAGTTCAGCATTTGTAACCGGTTTCCAGATGATCCCAGTGCTTCTGATTTGTGGACTACACTTTGAGGAGCAAGGCTCTAGACCACAGGTGGCAGACACAGGGCCCAAGGGCCGAATCCGGCCCTCCACCTTGTTTTATCCTGCTGGCACCTTGTTTCTACCTGGAGGTAGCACGGAGCTCCTTGCCCCTAGTTAAGGAGCAGTTACATTTATAGTCCTAAAATTACATTCACCCCTTTCAAGGAAACTCCAAGGCTGATGTGGCCCCCTGTGAAAATGAATTTGATACCCCTGATCTAGACCTTCATTAATACGGTAGACCCTAGTCACTTACAGCCATTGAACACTTGAAATGTGGCTAGTCCAAAATGAGATGTGCAGTAAAATACACACCAGATATCAGACTTCAAAAGTACAAAACTGTGAGTGGAAGATGATGTATTTTGAGCTGCCATCTTGTGTCTCCATGTGGGTGTGCTTATTCTCAGCTGGTCTGCCAAAGACTGCCTGAGCACCAACCCTATTCCCCCACACAGCCCCATTTTCTCTCCAATAAGATGAAAGAAACTATGGTGAACCAAGAGAAACTCACCAAACTGCAGGCACAAATGCACATTGGTGGGAAAGACACTGCTCGTAGAAAGAAGTAGATGGTTCACAGGACAGCTACAGCAGACGATAAAAAACTTCAGTTCTCCTTAAAGACGTTAGGGGTAAACAATATCTGGTATGGAAGAGGTAAATATGTTCACAAATGAGGAACAGTGACCCACTTTAACAACCCTAAAGTTCAGGCATCTCTGGCAGCGAACACTTTCAGCAGTACAGGCCATGCTGAGACAATATAGCTGACAGAAATGCTACCCAGCATCTTAAATCAGCTTGCTACACACAGTCAGACTAGTCTAAGGAGACGCACCAAAGCCCCGCTCAAACAATCTGGATGGAAAAGCACCACTTGCTACAGGAGACGCAGATGATGATGAAGTTCCAGATCTTGGAGAGAATTTTGATGAGGTTTCCAAGAAAGAAGCACACTGAACTGAATCAACTTCTGAAAAAGATAAACTTGAAGAAGTCACTGGTGGCTGCGATTTTATATTATGACTGCTTTTTCAAATTTGTTTATGGATCTGATAAAATCAACATCTCTAATAGTTTTAAGCCCTAGCTCCTTGGACACTGCAGCTCTTTTCACTTTCTGCTCATACACAAATCATCTTTGCATCTGATTAAACTGAGGAAGCCTGGGATAAAGTTTGAAACCAAGGTTAATTTTTTCTAAAAAAGATATCTGCATTTTTAAGTATTGATTACATGTTAAAATGGTAATTTGGGGATTAAAAATAATTTCACCTGTTTTTATTTTTCTAATGTGGCTACTAAGAAACTTAACATGGCTTGCATTTGTGATTTGCATTATATTTCCACTGGACAGTTCTCTTCTAGACCATATTCCATCCTTAAAAGGCAGCTTAAAGCAAGACCTCCTGGCAAGTAAAAGGGAGACAGGATTACCTTAAGGAATTAAGAAAATTGGTATGACAGGTTTGACACTTGGAAATGCTCTAGAGCAGGGGCGTCCAACCTTTTGCCATCTCTGGCCCACTCTGGAAGAAGAAGAGTTGTCTTGGGCCACACATTAAATACATTGTGACATGTAATCCCAAAAAAATCTCTTTTGTGTCTTTTTGCCAATGACACCTCAGACAAGGGCTTGATCTCCAAAATACATAAAGAACTCACAGGACTCCACTCCAGGAAGACAAAAAAAAATTATAAAGTGGGCAAAAGACTTGAACAGACACTTCTCCAAGGAGGACATACCGAGGGCCCAGAGACACATGAAAAGATGCTCAGCATCACAAGCCATCATAGAGATGCAAATTAAAACCACAATGAGATACCACCTCACACCAGTCAGAATGGCCAACATAAACAAATCAACAAACAGTGTTGGAGAGGATGTAGAGAAAAGGGAACCCTAGTGCACTGTTGGTGGGAATGCAGACTGGTGCAGCCACTGTGGAAAACAGTATGGAATTTCCTCAGAAAACAAAATGGAACTGCCTTTTGACCCAGCAATTCCACTGCCAGGATTAAACCCTAAGAGCCCTGAAACACCAATCCAAAAGAACCTATGTACCCCAATGTTCATAGCACAATTTACATCAGCCAAGTGCGGGAAGCAACTAAGTGCCCATCAGCAAATGAGTGGATCAAAAAACTATGGTACTTTTACACAATGAAATTCTACGCAGCAGAGAGAAAGAAGGAGTTTATACCCTTTGCAACAGCATGGATGGAACTGGAGAGCACTATGCTAAATGAAATAAGCCAGGCAGTGAGGGACAAATACCGTATGATCTCACCTTTAACTGGAACATAATCAACATAAGAAAAAAGCAAACAAAATATAACCAGAGTCATTGAAATTAAGAACAATGTAACAATAGCCAGAGGGGAGTGGGGAGGGGGACAGTGGGAAGAAGGGTTTTCAGGAACTACTATAAAGGACACATGGACAAAACCAAGGGGGAAGGTGGAAGCTTCCCAAGGGAGGGAGATGGATTTGGAGGGAGTGGGGGGGAGGGGTGGGGAGGAAATACAGACAGCTGTAATTGAACAACAATAATTTTTTTTTAAATCTCATAATGTTTTAAGTAAATTTATGATTTTGTGTTGGGCCTCATGTGGGTCATGGGCCATAGGCTGGACACACCTGCTAGAATTTAACTAAGATTTTAATTAGTGTAGATTTTGGATCTGATGGGTATTTGCTATTCAGAGCTAGGCAAGGGGCTAGCCTGTTGCCCAGGATCATATCAAAAGCTCTGATTAGTGAAATTTATAAAAACAAAAAGGCAGTATAGATAGTTTTCTTTGTAGAAGTAAACTTGAGTTTTAAAATGTCATTTGGGTGGACAGTAGCACACCTTGCTAAATTCCTAGTGCTAATAAACACCTTGTCAAACTTGGCGTATATTGTTAGTCAAACTTGAGTCTAATTTGATCACCCCCTGCTGCCACCCCCCCTCCCCACCGTGGAGTCGCAGTACTCTGCCAGAAAGTGACCTCTGGAATTACTTTTTAAACATCCCACCTGTTCAGATCATTTTGAAAGGCAAATATTCATTCAAAGCAACTTTTGATTTCTTATATAAACATAGTTTACTTTTAGAGCTTAAGTTTCATTTTCTTTAATCTTTTTTTTCTTTCAAGAATCTAATTTTCCTCTGCTGGTGATTCCCTTAAGCAAATATTTCTTGTTTGATCTGAACAATTCATTTTAGTCATTCAAAGGGAGTTATGAAAGTCTAGGCTTTGTTTTAATGATTGAGATCAAAGTCAAGAAGTTATGACTGGCAGAAGATAGATGAGGTGATTTGTCTGTGTGTGTCTAACTTACATGTGAGGATTAGCTATTTTAAAATTACAATTTTTTCTTAGGATTCACTTGCTGACTTAAGAACTTTGGGCAAGTGACTCAATTCTGTTAATCCTCAATGTACCTCTTTAGAATTAGGCCACCTACACATGCTTACAAGAATGAGTAAATCAGTGTTTCTCAAGAGCATGGTCTATGGACCTCTGCCTCAGAGTCTGCTGGGGTATATCTATTAAAACGAAATCCCTGGACCCCGCCCATGTTCAGTGAATCAGAGTCTTCCAGTTTGCTAGAATTACATACAATTCTGACATTAGGCCAAGTTTTCTTCTCATACATTTATTTAAAAAATGCTGAGCTACTAATTTGGGGAAGTATATATTGAACATTAAATATATGCCAGGTACTAGGGATTCACAGGGAACAAGACAAAATACAGTCTTGTCTTCAAAGAATTTACATTGGGCATGGGGAGTGGAGTGAGACAGACTAAGAAGTAAGTAATCAGGACATAAGTCAATGAGCTAAATTCACACAGTGATAAATACTTTAAAGAAAGGAGAACAGGGTAATGGGGTACTGGAGGATGGGGAGACAATTTAGATTTTTAAATTAATTTAGAGGGTTACAGAAGGCATCTCTGAGGAAATGATGTTTGCGTCAAGAGGTATGAGAATAAGGAGGAAATCATACAAATATCTGGGTGAAGAGAGTCTCGGGGAAGGAAAACAACCTGAGATAGTTGGCACATTCTAGGGACAAAAAGAAGAAAAAAGTGAAGGTCAGGTGGCTAGTACATAGTGACCAAGTGTAAAAGATGCATTTAGGGGAGAGACAAGTGGCAGATCCAGGCCTTATGAGTCATGGAATTTAAATTTTACTTCAATAGAACACAAGGCCACTGAGTAAGCCTAAATCACATGTGATGTGATTTCTACTCTGAAGAGTGGACCCCTGTTGCTTGCTGGACCCACTGGGCGGAACATGGATTACGGTGGTGGCAACAGGGGAGCAAGAAGCCCAGTGGAGACCAGTAAAGTTCAGGTGAGGCATGGTGGCAGCTGGGAGTGGAGTGGCAGCAGTGACGACGAGAAGAGGTTGGATTCAGGGGCTGTTTTGGAGATGGAACTGCCAGGTCACGATGCATTTGGCATCAGGGAGTAAAGGAACAGGAGTAAAATCGAAGAGGACTGCTTCCTAAGGTTTTGCCTGAGTGGATAATGGTGTCATTTACTAAGATGGGAAAATATAGGTAAACAACAGGTCTGGGGTGGGTGGGAAAGTCAAGAGTTCTATTTTAGACAAGTTAGAGGTGCCTGATGGCAATTGGACATAAGAGTCTGGAGTTCAGGAGAGTGGTTAGGACTGAAGATATAAATAAAGTTGGGGTTCAACAGCCGGGCTGACACTTGGTGCCCATGACCACACAAGATCACCTACAAAGAGAGAAGGGAGAAGAGGCCTGAGTGAAGGCTTGGGGCCTTTTCATGTTTAAGGTCAAGCAAAAGGGGAGTGGGTGTTGAAGTCAAAGATTAAAACCAGGAGAGTGTACAATACAAGCCTAGAAGTGAAAATATTTTGATGAGAAGGGAGCAGTGTTAATGTTTCTGGCAGGTCGAGTTCTTAATGGAATCCTAGGACATGATCACAGTCTTCATTTTACAGATGGGGAAGCTGAGGCTCGGAGGGAGAGGAAGTCCATGTGTTATGACGGTTAATTTTATATGTCCAGTTGGCTAGGCCATGGCGCTCAGCTCTTTGGTCAAACGCCAGTCTAGGTGTTGCTGTGAAAGTGTTTTATAGATGTGATTAACAGTTAAACCAGTAAGTTTTAAGTAAAACAGACTACTTTCTATAACGTGGGTGAGCCTCATCCAGTCAGGGGTAGGCCTGAGAGAAAAGACTGAGATTCCTAGAATAAAAATTAATCTCTCTCATCTCTCTCTTTCTCTCTCTCTCTGTTTGTGCATGACCTATTGGTTCTGTTTCTCTGGACAACCCTTATTAATACTTTCATCCTTTCACGCATGTGGCAAACAATTATTGGGCACCTACTGTGGGCTCTGCTAGAGTACGTAAGTAAGACAGGGTCCCTGCCCTCAAGTAGGGAGCAGAGGAATGACTTTGCAAGTGCAGCTTGGTGTGATCAGTACCGTGATTTGTGTGGGTCTGGGCGCTTTGGGACCACAGCAAAGGAGTGCCAAATGGGTAACCTAGAGCTGTGAGGCAGCAGATGCTTTTTAAAAGGTAATGATGCTTGAGTAAGTTTTTTTCTTAAATTTTTTTTTCAATTACAGTTTACATTCAATGTGGTTTTGGCTTAGTTTCAGGTGTGGGTTTTGAAGGATGAATGTGAATTAGCACATCAAAGAGAGGCCAGCATTTTAGGCTCCAAGACATGCGGACAAGAGTAGCAGCATTTCCACCAGTGATGCTCTCAGGAGTTCTGGGTGGCTGGAGCCGATGACAGCTGGAGAGAGTCCAGTGTCAAAGCTATAGCAGTCAGCAGGGTCCACAGTAGGGGAAGGCAATTGTCCTGAAAATCACAGGAAGCCATGCCAGGGATTAAAGCAGGGGTAACAGAGACCTGTGTTCTAGGAAGATGCCTCTGGCTACTTGGTGGAAGCTGGCCAGGAGGGGCAGTCTGGTGAGGAGCCAAGGAAGACCTGAGGTGAGCCTGGGGATGCAGCAGTGGGGATGACAGTGAGATGTCATCCACTCAGTGTGGGTTTGTTCAGCATCTGCACTGCTCAGTGACAAGGTCCGTAATGAACAACACAGACACTGCTGCTCTGGAGCTTGGTGGTGGAACTGGAAGGAGTTGGTGTTGACCCATGGGAGAGGAATGGCCGAAATAGCTTCCTGGTTTCTAGCCTGAAGTAAGTACTAACCACTGAGCCGGAGCATTGGAGAAGGAACAGGATTCGGGGGCAGTTGAGTTCATTTTGGAGCTTGTAGACTTTGAAGTGCCCGAGGGACAATTAGCCGAAACTATCCAAGAGCTCTCTGATCTGTTAGTCTGAGGGGCAAGGAGAATGACTGGGAAGAAGCCAAAAGTGGGAATGAAGGCAGGCAGGAAGAACAGGCTTCAAGGTAAGAACCTTGAGTTGTACTCGAACGTGTATTTGAAATGTGGGTTTCCCCCCGACCTATGGAGTAGATCCACAGCCTTCATCACATTCTCAAAGGAGAGAAGACACGCCCCACCACTACCCCAATTATATGCCACTGAAACAAAATGGGGTGAGCAGATGGCTAAAGATGGAGCCCTAGGGAACAGCAATATCTAAAAGGAAGCAGAGGAAGATGGAGCTCAGAGGAAATGGTTGCAGAAGGAGGAAGCCAGGAGAGTGCACATTGTGAAGCCAAGACAGGGGAGTGTTCCAAGACAATGGAGATGCTCAGCCATACCCTCTAGTACAAAGAGGGCAGGGGAAATAAATACAGACAGATACAGGCAATTTGCAGTTGAGCAGGTAGACAGAGGAGGACTTGATATAGAAGAAGGCTGTTTTAACATCGGGAAGTTGAGACATGGCACATGTTTATATGCTACAAGGAGCAGGCCAGTAGAGAAGGGAGTGGTCTATGGCACCAGGACTCCAGGCTGCAGCAGTCCTTACCTTCAGGAAAGCAGTGGCCATGCCAGTACAACAGTGGCCCACATAGACCAGGAGAAAGCCTAGTGACAGGTGAGTGAAAGCAGCCCATGCAGCTCTGCCTGCAGCCTGGATCAGGAGACAGAACAACTTGATCCCAGCAGGAATAGCCAGTGACATGGGGTTTGTGCAGCTTGAGAGGCCTCGGGGAGATGGTTAACTGTTTTCAGAGGGAGGGCTTTCCTGGGGCAGAGGGAACAGATATGTTTTCTGGATCCAGAACTAATTAAAGACACATTTAACTCAGTAGCAGAAGGAAATTTCTAAACTCACAGATGCTAGGAGAGGTAGCAAACTCCTCGTCTTCAGAAGTATGTACCCACAAGCTGGGTGATTATTTGATGAGGTCGGTATATACGCAACCCAAACATCAGGTGGGGGTGGATTAGTTGCCCTTTAAAAGCCCTTCCAAGGCTTGGAAATCTCTAACATATCAGGCTTCCCATATCTCAAAGCATTTTTGTGGAATGGTCCAAAAGGCTATTTTAATGCATTTTATTAAAAGTAATTGTGTCACATAATTCTCATGAGGGCAGGAATAGAATGAGAGGATATAGCTTAACAAGATAGTACACCTAGCGAGTGTTGTAGTTCTTAGAAGGAAGTCACTGTTTTAGGATTTGGATCACTGATTCCCAGAAGTTTGAAGGGTCTCTCAGGGATGGCTAAAGTAACAGTGCAGATAATCCCCACCCTTCCATTCTAATTCCGGGGAGCTGGTTGGTCCCAGGAGCCTGAATTGTCATTAGGCAACACCCCTCCATGCCACCCCACTCCTACCCCCAAGAATCTGATGTGGCAGATCCCAGGACTCCTCTTTGAGAAACTGGATGAAGATGATGGAATGAGGATGAAGGGATTCTCTAAGTACTCCAGAAATCTGTGTGCTTTGCAGATGAGAAACAATGCTTGGGTGTGTGTAGGACTTGCTGGGAAAATCAGGATGTGAGTCTCAGATGGGCTTTCAGGTCCAGTATTTCCCTGTGGCACTGAGCAGGCTAAATGGACAACTTCACATGCCTTAATCTCATTTACTTCCATCACTCCTAACTGGGGAAAATAGGAGGCTCAAGTCATTGTCTCAGACCCCAGCTTATAAAAGGAAATCATGATGCTTTGGCCTGTCTTTTCAATGAATGAGGTAGAACAAATCTCCTAGTGTAGACCCTGACTTCCACCCCAGGCCTGGTTGGGGCTGGAAAACTTCCAGGGAAACATCTCCCTCCACCTTGCTCAAAGGATTCAGAAAGCAGCCAAGATGGAGTAATGGGACTAGCTTCACCTTCCTGCCTGGAACAACTAGAAAGCATATGAAGACTATCAAAAGCAATAATTTTGAAACACTGGACATCAGGCAATGAAGGACAGCGAACCCTGAGAGACAGAAAACAAATAAGGTGAGCTCTACAATTGTTCCAGCTTACTGCTTGGAGACAGTTTCCAGGATGCAGCACAGAGAAGGGAATCCAAGCAGACAAAGCTAACAGAATCCATGAATTACAGAGATGGAGTGTAGAGTTCAGGGAAAGCAAGGCAGCTAGTTGTCCTAGCAAAGAGTGGTGGAGAGTAGAGAGCTGCAGACAGAGAGAGCTCCAGAGATATGTAGAGAGTGTCCCTCAAGTATACAGCACAGGCATGGAAACTGCCCCAGTCCAGGAAAGAACCACCCAATAGGACTAGAGGAAACAGTACTTGCTGGCCACACAGGGCCGGGAAAAACTGGTTTGGCTAAGTTAATATTTGATGAATAGATTTCAGAGCAAAGACTCTTACCAGAGAAAGAAGATCAATTTCTAATGATAAATGGGTGAGTTCATCAAGAATTTATAATAATTCTGAACATGGATGCAACTAATAACAGAGCTTAAATGTATGAATCAAAATCTGATAAACCTGCAAGGGAAAAATAGACAAAACCACAATTCTATGTGGAGCTTTTAATACTCCCCTCTCAAAAATTCATAAAACAAGTAAACAGAAAATCAGCAGGATATAGTATACTTTTAACCAACTGGACCTGACTTACAGAATCCCACAGTAGCAGAATGCACTTTCTTCTCAAGTGCCCACAGAACAGTGCATTTCTAGCAAGACCAACAAAGAAAAGAGAAGACATCCATGAAATTGACAAACCTCTAGCTAAACTTCTCAGGAAAAAAAGAGTGGGGATTGAAATTACAAATATCAGGAATAAAAGAGGTGGCATCACTACAGATTCCACAGATATTAAAAGGATAATAGGAGAATATTGCAGATAACTTCATGTTAATAAATTCAACAACTTTGAAGAAATTGATAAATTTCTTAAAAGATATTACCAAAGTTTACTCAAAAAGAAGAGAATAATCTGAGCACTCCTATATCTATTATAGAAGTTGAAATTTTAGTCTAAAACGTTTGTACAAAGAAAATCCCAAGAACACATGGCTCCATTAATGGATGTTGTCATACGTTCAAAGGTGAAATAATACCAATTCTGTAGAAACTGTGACAGAGAACTGAAGAGAAGGGAGCACTTCCCAACCCATCTATGAAGCCCACGTTACTTTGGTATGAAAACTTGACAAAGACATTACTTTCTCAAGAAAAGAAAAAATAGGCCAATGTCCCTTGTGAACACAGATGAAAAGATTCTTTATATAAAAGATCATACATTATAAGCAAGTGGAATTTATCTCAGGGAAGCAGGATTAGTTTAATATTTGGAAAGCAATTCATGAAATTCTCCACATTAACAAACAAAACAGAACAGATTATCACAATAAATACAGAAGAAACTTTGACAAAATTTAATATCCATTCCTGATATAAACTTTTATCAAACTAGGAACAGAAGAAAAGTTCCTCAATCTGATAAAGCTCATCTGCCAAAAACCTGTGACTAATATACTCAGTGGTGAAAGACTGAATACTTTCTTCTTTAGATCAGGAATGTATGAGGCCAGTAAGGCAAGTGTCTGCTCCCACCACATCTGTCAAATGTTGTAAATAGCTACTGAAATAAGACAAGAGAAGAAATAAAAGACATCCAGATTGGAAACAAATAAATAAAACTGTCTTTAGTCATAGGTTCTATGATTATCTACATAGAAATTATGATGGAATCCACCAAAGAAATCTACTAGAATTAATCTATGAGTTTAGCAAGTTTGTATGATACATGAATGGTACACAAAAATTTATTGTCTTTATATACTAGAAGTTAAAACTTAAAAATACCACTCACTATAAAAAATTTGAATTACTTAGAGATAAATCAGCCAAAGGAGGTATAAACTTGTATGCTGAAAGCCATAAAACATTACTGAGAAAAACTGGGGGAAAAAAGGAGAGATATAATGTAATAATCATGGGTGAGATGACTCAACGATGTTACGATGGCAGTTCTCTCCAAATTTTATCTGTAGTTTCAATGTGATCCCAATCAAAATTCCTGCAGGACTTTTCCACAGAATTTAGCAAACAGATTCTGAAAATTGTATGGAAATGCAAGGAACCTAGACTAGTCAAAACATCTTTGGAAAAGAATGGAATAGGAGGAGACTAACAGTGCACAATTTCAAGACTTATAAAGGAACAGGAATCAAGACAGAGCAGTATCAACATCAAGATAGACAAATAGATCAATGAAACAGATTGCAAATAAATGGATAACTGATATTTTACAAAGTTGCAAAGGCAATTCAATAGAGAAAGGAGCAACTGGATTCCATGTGCAAAAACAATAATAAAATAGAATTTTGATTCGCTCTTTTCACCATCTACATAAATTGACTCAAAATAATCATAGGCCCAATTATAAAACCTAGAATTATAAACCTTCTTGAATAACATATAGAATAAAATCTTTGTGACCTTGGGTTAGTAATACTTTTTTAAATACAAGAAATATAAAAACATGATTCATAAAAGAAAAAATTTGATAAATTGGACTTCATCAACATGAAAAACTTCTGAAAGACATTGTTAAAAGAATGAAAAGATAATCCACAGACTGGGAGAAATATTTTCAAATCATGTATCTGATAAAGGTTTTGTAATTTATAATATATAAAGAACTCTCAGGACTTCTGGCCAAGATCAGGTGTAGGAAGATACACTTTACTTCCTCACAACCAAGAGAAGGACAACAACAAATTTTAAAACAAAAACAGCCAGACTTCCGGCCAAGATGGAGGCATAGGTAGATATACTGTGTCTCCTCACACAACCAAATTAAGGGCAACAAAAATTTAGAAACAAAAAAAAACAACCAGTACTGACAGAAAATTGAACTGTATGGAAGTCAGACAACGAAGTAGTTAAATGAGAAACATTCATCCAGACCAGGAGGAGGGGTGACCGGGTGGTCCACATTTGCGCGCAGATAAACCAGGCAAAACTGAGGAGCAAGATAGACCTTGCAACCCAGGGTCCCAGCATGGGGAAATAAAGCCTCAAAACACTGATTGAAAACACCTGTGGGGGGTTGCGGTGCCAGGAGAAACTCCCAGCCTCACAGGAGAGTTCGTTAGAGAGACCCACAGGATCCTAGAACATACACAAACCCACTCACCCGGGAATCAGCACCAGAAGGGCCCAGTTTGCTTGGGAGAAGTGGCGGAAGGAACAGAAATCCAACAGAGAGCAGAGCAAGTGCCATTGTTCCCTCTTGGACCCCTCCCCCACATTACAGCGTCACAACCCAGTGACTGGGTTGCCCCACCCAGGTGAACACCCAAGGCTCCGCCCCTCATACGTAATAGGCGCATCAAGACAAAAAAAATGGCCCAAACAAAAGAACAGATCAAAGCTTCAGAAATAATACAACTAAGTGATGAAGAGATAGCCAACCTATCAGATGCACAGTTCAAAACACTGGTGATCAGGATGCTCACAGAATTGGTTGAATTTGGCCGCAAATTATATGAACAAATGAAGGCTATACTAAGTGAAATAAAGGAAAATGTACAGGGAACCAATAGTGATGGGAAGGAAACTGGGACTCAAACCAATAGAGTAAACCAGAAGGAAGAAAGAAACAACTAAACAGAAAAGAAGGAAGAAACAAGAATTCAAAAAAAATGAGGAGAGGCTTAAGAACCTCCAGGACATCTCTAAATGTTCCCACATCTGAATTATAGGGGTACCAGATGGAGAAGAGGAAGAGCCAGAAATTGAAAACTTATTTAAACAAATAATAAAGGAGAACTTCCCCATTCTGGCAAAGGAAATAGACTTCCAGGAAGTCCAGGAAGCTCAGAGAGTCCCAAAGATCTTGGACCCAAGGAAGCACACACCAAGGCACACCATAATTACATTAGCCAAGGTGAAAGTGAAGGAGAGAATCCTAGAAGCAGCAAGAGAAAAGGAGACAGTTACCTACAAAGGAGTTCCCATCAGACTGTCAGCTGATTTCTCAAAAGAAACCTTCCAGGCAAGAAGGGGCTGGCAAAAAGTATTTGAAGTCATGAAAGGCAAGGACCTACATCCCAGATTGCTCTACCCAGCAAAGCTTTGGTTTAGAATGGAAGGGCAGATAAAGAGCTTCTCAGATAAGGTCAAGTTAAAGGAGTTCATCATCAGCAAGCCCTTATTATATGAACTGTTAAAGGGACTTATCTAAGAAAAAGAAGATAAAAAACATGTACAGTAAAATGACAGCAAATTCACAATTATTAACAACCACACCTAAAACAAAAATAAAAACAAACTAAGCAAACAACTAGAACAGGAACAGGACCACAGAAATGAAGATCACATGGAGAGTTAGCAACAGGGGAGTGGGGGGAGGAGGAGAGAGGGGGAAAGCTACAGAGAATAAATAGCATAGATGGTAGGTAGAAAATAGACAGGGGGAGGATAAGAACAGTGTGGGAAATGTAGAAGCTAAAGAACTTATAACACATGGACATGAACTAAAGGGGGGAATGTGGGTGGCAGAGGGTGTGCAGGGTGCAGGGGAGTGAAGGGGGAAATGGGACAACTGTAATAGCATAATCAATAAACTATATTTAAAAAAAAAACAGAACTGCCAGAAAAATCAAACTGTATGGAAGTCTGACAACCAAGGAGTTAAAGAAGAAATATTCATCCAGACCAGTAGGAGGGGTGGAGACAGGCAGCCGGGCAGAGAGGCCTCATGGCAAGGTGGTGGCTGGCGGACTGGGCAGTCCCACATTTGTGTGCAGATAAACTGGGAGGAGCAACTGGGGAGCGAGAGAGACTGCATGACCCAGGGTTCCAGCATGGGAAAATAAAGCCGCAAAGCCTCTGACTGAAAAACCTGTGTGTATTGCAGCAGCACGAGAGACTCCTAGTCTCACAGAAGAGTTCATTGGAGAAACCCACAGGGTCCTAGAACGTACACAAAACCACCCACCCGGAAGTCAGCACCAGAAGGCCCAATTTGCTTGTGGGAAGTGGAGAAAGTGACTGGAAGTCGGCAGAGAGCTGAGCTAGCGGCACAGTTCCCTCTCAGACCCCTCCCCCACATACAGCGTCACTACGCAGCGATGCAGGTTGCTCCACCCTGGCAAATACCTGAGGCCCTGCCCCTTGCTATGTAACAGGTGCAAGATAAAAAAAATATATGGCCAAGAAAATGAAAGAGCAGATCAAAGCTCCAGAAAAAAATACAACTAAGTAATCAAGAGATAGCCAACCTATCAGATGCAGAGTTCAAAACACTGGTAATCAGGATGCTCACAGAAATGGTTGAGTATGATTGCAAAATAGAGGAAAAAGTGAAGCTATGAAAAGTGAAATAAAGGAAAATGTACAAGGAACCAACAGTGAAGGGAAGGAAACCAGGACTCAATGGTTGGAGAAGGAAGAAATAAACATTCAATCATAACAAAATGATGAAACAAGAATTCCAAAAAAATGAGGAGAGGCTTAAGAAACTCCAGGACAACTTTAAACATTCCAACATCCAAATCGTAGGCATGTCAGAAGGAGAAGAGGAAGAGCAAGAAATTGAAAACTTATTTGAAAAAATAATGGAGAACTTCCCCATTCTGGCAAAGGAAATAGACTTTCAGGAAGTCCAGGAAGCTCAGAGAGTCCCAAAGAAGTTGGACCCAAGGAGGAACACACCAAGGTTTGTCATAATTACATTACCCAAGATTAAAGATAAGGAGAGAGCCTTAAAAGCAGCAAGAGAAAAGGAGAGTTACCTATAAAGGCATTCCCATAAGACTATCAGCTGATTTCTCAAAAGAAACCTTCCAGGCAAAAGAGGCTGGAAAGAAGTATTCCAAGTCATGAAAGGCAAGGACCTACATCCAAAATTACTCTATCCAGCAAAGCTTTCATTTACAGTGGAAGGGCAGATAAAGTGCTTCCCAGATAAGGTCAAGTTAAAAGAGTTCATCACCACCAAGTCATTAATACATGAAATATTAAAGGGACTTATTTAAGAAAAAAAAGATCAAAACTATGAACATTAAAGTGACAACAAATTTACAATTATCAACAACTGAATAAAAACAAACAAATAAACAAAGCAAACAACCAGAACAGGAACAGAATCATAGATATAGAGATCATTTGGAGAGTTATCAGCTGAGAAGGTGAAGAGGGAGAATGGGTGAAGTGGTACAAAGAATAAGAAGCATAATTGGTAGGTAGGTACAAAATAGACAGGGGGAGGTTAAGAATAGCATAAGAAATGGAGAAGCCAAAGTACTTATATGCACGATCCACGGACATGAACGAAGGGGCGGATTGCTGGAGAGAACAGGAGTACTGGGTGGAGGGAGGCAAAGAGGGGGGAAACTGGGTCAACTGTAATAGCATAATCAATAAAATATATATTTTTAAAAGCATACATTCATATAAAGACTTGTACTATAGCAGCTTCATTTGTAATAGCCAAAACTAAGAATAACACAAAATCCATTAATGAATGGGTAAGTGAAGAATGCATTTCTTCAACCTGGAATGCACAAGTGATGGTGTACCCATACAACAGAATACTACTCAAAAATGGAAAGAATAACTATTGGGCATGCTATGACACAGATAAAACTCCTAATATCCTGAGTGAAAGAAACCAGACAGATGAAAAGAGCATATATGTATGATTCCCTTTATGTAACATTCTGTAGAAGTATGAATCTCTACTGACAACATCCATCTGTGGTTGCCTGTGTATGGCAGTGAGGATGGTTAGAGTGAGAGCAAGGCTTACAAAGGCTGGAAGGACACTGGAGAGCGATGGATATATTCATTCTCTTAACTGAGATAGTTGCATGGGTATACACATGTGTCAAAACCTATGACAGTATTCATTTTAAATATGTGTAGCATGTTGTACGTCAATTATACTTCAGTAAAGCTGTTGTAAAAAACTCATTGAACTGTATGGAAATTGTATCTCAATTAGAACATTTTTTTAAAGGACTCAGAGAAATCACTTCTGCCTTGACTTTGGTGGTCCTCATCATCCCAGCAGCACCCACCTAGCCGTGCTGCTTTGGGCTGGTCCCTTCTCTCTCCGGAAAGCTGTTTAATGTCTGTAGTTCATGAGTCTGAGGAGGAACAGAGTCTCAGGCAAACAGCAGTGGCAGAGGGTTAAATCAGACCAGATTTCCAGCCCAACCCCTGGGGGAATGCTGAGCCACTTTAAATTCCATCCATCTATCCCTGTGTATTTGTACAGCAAGAGCCTGTTGTACTTAACTTACTGATCTGGGAGCTTGGGCCAGGATGCTGGGAGAGGGCAAATATTGATGCTGGCTGCCTGGGTTCTCCCTGCAGGCTGTGGCATTAAATCCCCCACTCTGCTGATGAGAGCCATGGAATGGCCCCGGCTGGCCCCACTGGGTGCATGTCTCTCTGGACCTGGCTTATGGAGTGCTGTTTGGGAGGTTGCTAGGGCATCTGCTTCTTTCTGAAAGGAAGAACCAATAACTAAGAAAAGAACAGAGTGCGGGCTGCGAACCAAAGTGTGGCAAGTTCGATTCCCAGCCAGAGTACATGCCTGGGTTGCAGGCCATGACCCCCAGCAACCGCACATTGATGTTTCTCTCTCTCTATCTCCCTCCCTTCCCTCTCTAAAAATAAATAAATAAATAACATCTTTTTAAACAAAGACACCAAGTAATTAAACTCTTTTAAAAAAAAGAACAAATGCTGGTCTGCTAGCTGCCAATCACCTCCTGTGTTTTCAGGCGCCCACCCCCTAGCCAGGGCCCCAGCTTCCTCTTCTAGGGAGTCCTGGCCCAGGAAGGGTAAGATATTAAGGAGGGGTATGGTGGGTTCTGGATTGGGGCCTATTGAGGTTTGATCCTGGTTGAGTCCTCTAAAAGTTGTGTGATCTTAAGCAAGCAGCTTCATGCCTCTGTGAGGTGCACATGAAGTACACAAACCAGGTTCCTGGAAAGGTTGTGAGGAGTGGAGAAAATGAGATACAGGGGATAAGGCACACAAAAGTTTGCACTGGTGTTTGGCATGTACTAACTGCTCACCAAATATTGGCTCTTGATATTTATTAATCGCTTAACACAGCACTTGGCACTCCCCTTTCTTCTGCTTCAAGCTTTGTTGTTTCCAAGTGGCATTCACATTCCAGCTCTCACCTTTTCCTCTTCAGAAGCCTGCAAGATAGTCTGGCCATGACCTCCTTATTCCTAACGTACAGAGGAGAGATCCTTTTTTGCTGCGCCTCCACAGAAGGAGGAATGCAGTGTCTTCTTCCTGCTGAACTCCTCTGCCAGCTCCCTGCAGCCTTGAGCCAAGTTCACTCCCTGCAGCCCAGAATCTGAGACTCACCCTCACATTCCAGCCACGGGGGGCTGCTTCACACTGCTCAACCAGGACTGCCCTGTCCTGCTCCCCACCTGGTTCCATCATGGCTCTGCTCAGGCATCATAAACCCTAGAAGCTTCCACACCTCATGAGACATAGCATAAAACAGCAACTTCTCTGGCCAAGTGCCCAGGCACCTGGCTCTGTGCCCCACAGTCAGATGCCCTGCCACAAGCTGCCTGGCTGTCCAAGCTTCGTATAAAAACAGCATCTCCCTCAGAGCATTGTGGCGAGAATGAGACGTAGAGCTCTCGGCACAGCGCCTTGTTTGCAGCAAGTGCTAATGTGTGTGCCTGGACACCTGGCTTTCATATTTATGAGAAGTTAGATCTTGAGAGTATCATGCTAAGCAAAATAAATGGAATGGAGAGGACAAAAACCATGTGATTTCACTCAGGTAGGATAGAAAACAAACAAAGAAAAACAAAAAAACTCATACTCACAGACAACAGTATGGTGGTTACCAGAGGGGAAGAGGGATGGGAGGAGGATTAAGAGGGTGAAGGCGGTCAAATATTTGGTGATGAAGATGACTAGACTGTGGCACACAGGGCAATGTATAGATACTGTACGACAGAACTGTGCACCTGAAACTTACACACTGTTACTAACCCATGCCATGCCAATACATTTCATTATAGTTTAAAAAGGAAAGAAACCTGGCTTGTGGTCCGTGCGCTGCTACTGACATGCTGAGTGGACTTGGACAAGTAGGTCTCAGCCGTGGCTTCTCGATCCTGTAAAATGACGCTCTGTACCCCAAGGGGCCCGTGCATGGGCGTGGATGGGAGGGGAGGCTAAAATGGTGTGCAACGGTGATGCTGGTGCCTCTGGGAGTTTTCAGAGAAGAGCCACAGGCCACTGAAGGAGCCTAGGACTGGCTGACCACCAAGGCCCACCTGCCTCTGTCCCACGAGGCCGAACCGCAGCACTGCCACTCCCTGCCAGAAGTGGGTACTCTCCCTGCCGCAGAGTGACCTAACCTAGCCCTAACCCTGACCCAAACCCGAACCCTAAACCTAACCCCAACCCAGGGCAGAATCCCTGAGGTGACTGGTTCTAGGAGCTGGTCCTCAGTTCATCAGGGTCAGGACCATGATTGTGTCCTGGCTCCCAGAGGCCCCTCTTCAACCACTGAGGCTGACTGGTATGAGCAAACACAGGCTCAGGCTCCGCTGGTTTCTCCCCAGCAACCTGGTTTGCAACAGCTGATGCTCAGGCCATCAGGAGCATGTTGGCATTTCAGTGCCAGAACAAGCTCCTTGTTCCTCAGGGACCAGCTCAGCACTTTCTTTACCTGGAGACTGGCGTCCTGTTGGAGAAGGCATGGCCCAGAGTGGGAGGCCAGGCACCCCTTCTCAGGGCTCTGGCCTCCTCCATCTTCCTCTTCACGCCCTGACGCCTACTAAGTATGTCCCTATGGCCCATGTGTTCTACCGGTGAGTAGCCCTTGACCTTCCCCTCTTCTCTGCTCACTTGGTCCAAGTGCTGGCATCTCCTTCTTGGACCGTTGTAATTAAAGATCACTGTAGCTCCAGAGAGTGTCATTGTTTACCACACCTTATGGCTGTTGTCCTTAGGATGAAGTGTGACACGCTGTGTCCTCCAGGATCCTCTCCCTGCTCACCTCCTCACTCCCACCCACTGATGTTGTGGCCACCCCGACCTGCTGGCATTCCCTGGCTGAGCCACAGCCTGTCACACAGCCACAGCTTCATTCACAGGGCCCCTCAACTGGGACTGCCCTTCGCTTCCACCTGTCTCGCTGGAAGTTCTCCTGCCCTCCAGAGCCAGCCCAAAGGCCCCTCCTCTGGGAAAGAGGCGCCTCTGGATCAGTGGTCAGAACGCAGGATGCCGCCCCAGTGTACCCACAGCTCCTCGCTTGTGCTGCTGTTGGAGGGAAACTTAGCCAGAGGCGCCAGAGCCTGGGGCTGACCATCCCTCAGGCAAAATCTCTGAGGGACCAGTTCTAGGAGCTGGTCCTCAGTTCATTGGGGTCAGGACCGTGACTGAGTCCTGGCTCCCAAAGGCCCCTCTTCAGTACCCTCAGCCTAGAGTTTCCTGCTGTCCCCCAATCCTTCTGTGGTAGGAGGTGCCTCCTCCACCAGACCCCGCCCTCCTCAGGTGCTGGGACTCAGGTCTCTTCCTTTCCTGGTGCCCAGCACCCAGCTTGGCCCAGAGCAGGTGAGTAGCGACTCTTCATCAAGTGATGAATGAACCAGCGCTCACCTGTCTCCCAGATGGCCATTTTCAGTCCAGAACTCACACAAGACTGGTACACAAAACTGATTCCATTAGTCTGCAGTGGGGATAGGTCTGTCTCCCTCAGTAGGAACCCTCTTGTTGCCAGATTCCAAGTCTCACTTTGTGACCCTGAAGCTAATTTTAAAAATACCCCACAGGGACTCTGCATGCCTCGCTTCCCAACAAGTCGAGACAATCATATTGGTAACAGGTAAGGTTTTAGGGTTGAGACACCCTAGAATATGTTTGATCCTGGTTTCAGCCCTGACTTTGCTGTATGATCCTCGACAAGTCATTTCTCCCTCCAGGCCTCAGCTCCCTCATCTCCCTAATGGGAGCACCGATCTTGGTGTGTCTAGGGACTGGAAAGCTGGAAAGGTATGGAGAGAAACAACTCATTTACTTAGGCTCTGGGGTCAAAAGACAACCACTAGTACAAGAAACCTGGGCGGAGTGCCCGGGCACCAGGCACAGGGTGGAGAGTGGGACGGATGGAAGAGCTGCTCCTTCTCCAGATCGTCTGCTCCACGGCTCAGAGCCTCCTGGAGGGCTCCCCCCGGCAGGCTGATGAAGCCCCACTGCAGGTGAAACTTCATGTGGTCAGCCAAGAGGGCCTGATTACTGAGACAAGAAAGATGCTGAAGCTATAGCCCAGCCCAGCAGTATCTATCTGCCTTGGGTACAGAGACAGGAAGCGGTACGCACGCCACATAAGGGCTAAATTCCTTGGCTGGATATTTGACTCCAGACTTGTCTTTTCTCCAAGGGGTAATGAGGTCAAAACCCAGGAGTCTGTCTTAGAGCAGAGGAGCAAATTCCCTCTGCGTGGCCCCTGAAGCAGGCCTAAAATCGTGGGAGCAGTTTCCCCTCATCTTTGTTAATGAGCTCCCTGTCACTGGAGGCATTCAAGGAGAGGCTGAACATTTTGAAAGCAGGAGAGGCAAGTCTTTTTCCACAGAGACCACAGTGTGTAGGTTTTACTAGATGAACTTGAAGGCTCCTTCCTGCCCTCGTATTCTTCAATGCAACACTCACGTGGCGGCTCATCAGCGCGGTTCAGCCAGCCTCCTGCTCCGGCCTGCGTGCCCAGCTAGGGGCCAGGACAGGAGTACTCGTCGGACCAGTCAGAGCAGTGCTGCACACGGTCCCGGCAGAGGCTTCTCGGGATACAGCCACAGTACTTGAAGACAGTTGAGGTGCAGCGCCACCACCCAGGGCCGCAGGGTGGGCACACAGTCACTGGAGGAACGAGAGACGACAGAAGAGCAGCTGTAGTGTCCTGGAATGTCCAGGGCACTCCCTACCTCGACACCTGCCACGGCTCCCCAGACCCCCATCCCATCTGGCATGGGTTGACTGTCTTCTTGTTTCCCTGTGGGAAAGGGAGTCTAGATCCCAATGCATGGGCTGTGTGACCTCAGGCCAGTCTCTTACCCTGTCTGAGCCTCAGTTTCCTCATCTGCTCAAGGTTGTTATTAAGGAGTAGTGCCAGGCACACGGCCAAAGTTCAAATATTAATGGGTGCACACTGTCTACCGCAGCCCATCCTCCCCCTCTCACCCTGACTCAGCCACACCAGCCCACCTAAAACTCTTTCAGGGTGCCCCATAGACTTCCCCCCTTTGCCCTGAACCCCGGGCCTCCAGCATTCTTCCCTGCACGTCCAGCCTCTGCCTGTTAAAACCCTGTCCAGCCCTGGCTGGTGTGGCTCAGTGGACTGAGTTCGGCTGGAGAACCACAGTGTCCCTGTGTCAATTCCCATCCAGGGCACTTCCCTGGGTTGTGGGCCAGGTGCCCAGTAGGGGACACACAAGAGGCAACCACACACTGATGTTTCTCTGCCTTTCTTTCCCCCTCCCTTCCTCTCTCTAAAAATAAATATATAAAATTTAAAAATAAATAAATAAAATCTTTAAAATAAAATAAAATAAGATAAAATAAAATAAAATAAAACCCTGTCCATTCTCTAAGGTCTGCTTGAATACCACCTCTTCTGAGAAGTCTCCCTGGATTCTTACCCCCTCCCTTCCCCTAATAAACCTCCCCAGGTCCTCGTCACTTCCCTTCGGCATCAGCAGGATGTGAGTCCTGTGGGTAGGACACACGTGTGACTCCTGGCTGTGCTCCAGCAGAGCCTGGCACGGGCCCAGCCGTGTCAGGCCGTGTTTGCGGGTTAAACACTGGGACAGTGGAAAGAGGCCAGACTTGGAGTCGGGAGACTGGGAGTCAGGGAGGGCGTCCCAACTTCCCTGCCTGTCGTTCATTGCATTAAGTTCCTTCTCTTCTCTGGCCTCAGTTTGCCTACATATAAAGTGGGGCCAGTGGTTCCTGCCCTGCTTTCCTCACAGGGTTGTTGAGAGGTAAAGAGGGGGTTAGGGAAGCCTAGGTTCAAACCCCAGTTGAACAACATACATACTTCTTGCCTGACTACCCTCTTGTTGGCCAGATTCCAAGTCTCCCTTTGTGACCCCGGAGCTATACCAGTTTCCCATCTATTAAGTTCCCCACCACAGAAGAATAAAGCTCCAATGGGAGTCATTTGGTATAGTAGTGAGCACCCCACCACTGGAGGCATCCAAGAAGGGGTGGAAATGTCTTTCCAGGATGCAAGGAAAGGATGAAGGGGGAACCTCAGAGATTCCCTGGTCAACCTGCGCTCTCTGGTCACTACCCGGCCACGTGTTCAGCCCAGCCCATGCCCAGACCCGTACCTGGGATCAGTTCATCCGAGCAGTCCCCACAGTTGTTGGTTCCATCACACCTTTGGTCTGAGTAGATCCAGGATGCTGGGTCTCCACAGTGGGCCACAAGGAATTGGGGGAGACTCTTGGGCACATCTCCTATGGAGAACAGATGAGGCAGGAGAAAGTCCACATCTGGCCACAGCTGTTTCAGGGATATCTCAAGGGGGATTGTCATGGCCACCTTGGCTGTTGCCAAACTCAGTGTCACTGTGCACGCACACCAGGAAGGGCACGAGGGCAAGGTTTCCTGGGGAGGGGGTCAAGTCAAAGGAGAGATGTGTTCTTTCCCTGCACATCCAGCAAGACGCCCAGGGAGCTGCCTCTCCCTTCCTCACACCCTACGCAGATCTTGTGCATCCCCACCCCCCACCCCACTGCCTGCACTGTCCTCCCTCCAGAAGTGTGCTCCTGGACACCTGTCCAAAACCATTCCAGTCAAGTCCAGGTTCAAGTTCCTTCATCTCCACGAAGCCTTCTCCAACTGGAACATAACAAGAATAAATGTGATGTCTCGCACTTGGGTCCCAGAACCCAGAGGATGTGAGTTCACGTACCTTGTGAGAGGGAGTTACAGCACTTTACCTGAAAGCATGTTCTGTTTTAGACAGCAGTGCGACAAGGCTACCAAAAATTAACACAAACTCAGGCCACATCACTAGAGGTATAACCCAGACTTGGGAGGTGAAAAAAGCCTTTGTTCCTTGAACTAGCCAGAGATGGTCAGAAGTGTCATGAATGTTTTGGAGCTTGTCCAGGGAGATGGATGTGTTGTGTGTTCTGGAGAATGCTGGTGGAACAGGGAAGACCCATCACAAGGGGGAGGACTGGGAGTTGAGAGTGTGTCCCGGGGAAGGGAACACTTACGTGGGGCAAAAGAGCAGTGGCTCCAAGTTCATGCAGTGCCATCGTCATGGAGACAGATTAAGATCCAGTTCATGGCAGGCAGGGGTTGATGAGAGGGCAGAGTTGGAAGCCGTCAAGGATGCCAGTGGGAGACATTCCCATGGAGAAACCGTGCAATGATGGTAGCAGCTGCCTCAAGTGGTAGTGAGCTCCCCATCCCAGGACTATGCAAGCTGAAGCTGGGGGGCCTCTGCTGGGTTTGTTGTCAGGGGAGTTTGGGCATGAACTGGGACATAGCTAGATGACTTTTAAATTCTCTTTTTATCTTGAGGGTTTATGATGCAATGACTCCCTTCATTGGCACCCCTTCTCCGCCCACTCCAACTTACCAAGCTCTCTCCCCGCTCCAATGGGCAAAGGGCCTGGCTCCTCTCTCCTGAGAATTGTCAGGTCTTTAAGGTCTGGGACAAGATCTTCCCATTCATTCATTCATTTACTCACTCATTCCATCATTCATTCAGCAAATCATTCTGAATACCCTGTGTGCCAGGCACTGGGACCCAAGGTCAAGCAGGCCAGGCCTGACCTGAGGAGTTTACAGCCTGATGGTCATGGCAAATATGCCAATTGAGGGTGGCAAGGTGACCAGGGCTGGGACACAGGGAAGCACAGGGGATGTAGAAGCCCAAAGGAGGAAGTTTAACCTAGTTTGAGAGTCAGGGCTTCCTGGTGGAGGTAACCCTTGAACTCTGCCATGAAGTTTGAATACAGATTCTCTGGCATGGAGATGCACAGAGTGAGGCCATTCCTTAACGTGGGCATTCACGTATGTGTGCGGGGGGAGGTGCTCCTGGCTGAGGGCACCATATAAGCAAAGGCCTGAGGACACAAAGGTACCTGGTAATTTCAGGGATGACTGAGCTTCATTTTCACTGCAGGGATAGTGGGAGTTGGAGGGGCAACCCCAAAGGGCCCTGGAAGGTCCATTCAGGGCAGGGGCAGGGGCCTGACTGGGCAGTACTCACGGCACAAGTCCTCGTCCTCGTCCTCGCCGTGGGGACAGGTGCGGACACCATCACAGACCCCGCTGGCCGAGATGCAGCTCCTCCGGTCACGGCACAGGAAGCCTGTCCTGTTTGTCACCGTCACACAGGCCTGGGCCGCTGAGTGGGCAGAGGGTGGCCCCAGAAGGTCAAGGATGATGCTCACAAGGGCATCACAAGGTTCCCACACCTGAGACCCACCCCCCAAGCTGGCCTGAGGGGCTGGGGCAGTTAGAAGGATACTGGGCTTGGCACCAGAGGCCAAAGTCCCAGCTCTACCATTTGCCAGCTGAGTGACCTTGGGCAAATGACTTGACCTCTGAGCATCAGGTTTCTTGTCTGCAAAATGGGGACCACACTACACACCCACAGGACTGCTGGGGAGACTTGCATAACCCCAGAACATGGAGTGCGCCAAGTAGGTCACAGTACCCCTCCTTCACGGAGAGCCGCGGACAGGCTCGCAGGAGGCTCCGAGGACGGGGCTCCGGCAGTGAAGCGGCTTTCATGGCAGAGCCCCTGGCACCAGGCCAGCTTACCAGAGACAGTTTGCTGGGCCTGGCCTGGGGCTATCAGGTCATCACTCCATACGAGTACACCTGGCCACAACTTCACCGTCTACAAAGCACTGGCACGGTTTTGCTCTATCGTTTCCCCACTCCCCCTGGAAGCATCATCATCAGCCCCATTTCACACATGAGAAAAGGAAGACTCAGGAAGTGTGATGGGCCCCGGCATAGCTCACAACCCAGGCCTGCTGACCCAGTGCTTCCCTGAGGCTGGGGTGGCCTCCCCAGTGTCCAGGAATATCAGGCAGCACCTGAACATTTCTGCCCTTCTGACAGTCTTCCCACCACCCCAGGAGCTGCTATAAAGAATTGAAGGAGATGAGCCAGGATGTCACCCCAGCCCCACAGGCCATGCATGGGAGAGCGGGTTTGAGCGGGTTTGAGCGGGTTTGTGCATGTTTGGGCACAGGGGATCCAGGTCCCAGCTCACATGAGGGGGACTTACTCTCAGAAACTTTCATATCATCACACACATTAATGCACATGCACACACAGACACACATGTACACAAGCACACAGACATGTACACACACAGATGTGCATCACACAGATGCATACAGACACAGAGGCATGTGTACGCACACAGAGGCACAGGAATGCATATCCTCAAGGATGCACACCTACCCCAGGTGCCCGTGTCTCTGCACAAGCATGCAGAGAGCTGTGGGTTTACCCCTCCCTCGCCTTGGCCCTTACACACCTGGCCTGGCTATAGAGCTGTGCATCAGAAAGGGAGTTGTGGCGACACCTGCACCCAGTGAGCTCAGCCCCTGCCCATTGAGCTCTGGATAGTGACCTCCCTCCCCAGTGTAGCCTTTGAGGCCCTAGGCCCCTGGCCCTGCCCACCGCTCCAGCCCCGTGTCCTCTGGCCCTTGTGTGGTCTCCTACCCTTTTCCTCATGTTTCTTCCCATCCTAGGGACTCCACACATAGTGTTCCCTGAGCCTGGTATGCATCCCTGCCACCCCTTTGGCTAACCAATTCCTACTTTCCCTTCAGACCTCAGCTCCCTTTCACTTTCCAAGGTGCCCACTCTGACTCCTGGACTGGGTCAGGGGCCCTATTCTAGTCTCTCAGCATCCTGTTAACCCTGCCTCAATGTGCTTATTTAATTAATGGTTATGTCACTCCAAACTGTTAGGTCTGTGAGGGCAGGGACCACGTTGGGACTCACCACTGAAGCTGGGGCCCCGGGGAAGGGTCGACACACTCTTATCCTGTATGATGGAGGCAGACACACAAATGGATGGTGCCACCCGGGACACAGGCCAGGGGAAGAGGCTTCTAACCCAGCCTGGAGGTCAGAGCAGGCCTCCTGGAGGAGGCAGGTCATCAGAGCTGGGACCTCTTAATAGCTCATATTACAAGAGCTATTGTAAGTGCCCAAGTCTGTGCACACATGCTAAGGAATTGTCCAAAAGTCATTTTGTGGAGAAACCAAGCAGGGTCAGGGTTCCCCCCTGTCTCCACACCCCATCCCCTCCCAGCAAGTAGGACCCACCCTCCCTTGACCACTCTGACCTGATGTACGTGGTGGGGATCCAAAAATGGCGATCAAGGCAATCAGGGCCGCAAGAGTTGCCAACAGGAGCAGCAGGGAGGCCGAGAGGCAGGTGCCTCGGCGAGAGCAGCAGAAAGGGCCACAGCCTGCTGTGGGAGCAGGAAACCGGTGGTGCAGCAGCCAGTGCTGGGGCTCAGGGACCCCCTCCTCTGGCCCTTCCTGTAAGTGGCCTGTCCCCACCTGGGTATCCAGGGGCAGAAAGAAGTTCCCTGGAGGAGGTGCCACAATGCCCTCAGTTCTGCCTGCGGGCCCAGCCCCACCGAGCACCAGTCCCTGGCCCAGTCCTGTAGCTAGTGGGCAGCAGTTGGGATACAGAGGGTCCCAGGCCTCTGCTCCATCACCCTTACACTCCTGTCCTTCCACAAACACTGCTGTCTCCTCAGGAGCCAGTCAGAAATGGACACCTGCTTTCTGAGCCCCGACCATGGGGCAGAAACTATAGCAGGCCCTTCTACATAGCCATTATTTTTATTTTCCAAAACAACATTTTATAGATGAGGACACCAAGGCTCAGAGAAGGCAAAGTTCAGGTCACCTCGTGCGGAGCTGAGATGTGAGTTCACACCTATTTGCTGCCCAAACCAGAGCCCTTTCCACGTGCCAACCGATTGTTCGTTCCGCAGCCTGCCAGGGTGCTGGTTGGATGCCCAGCTCCCGCACTGCCCAGCCCGGCCCCCCTGAGACATCACTTTACTTCTCTGCCTGATTCCTCATGTGGAAAATGGAGGTCACCACACCTACCACAGGGCTGCCGAGAGGATTAAGCTAGTGAATATATTAAAACAGTGCTTGGCATAGTAAGTGCTATGAAGGTTTTAGCTATTGTTAGTGTATATTGAGCACCTACTATGTGCCAAGTTGTATCCTAAGCATTGTGGAAATAACTATAAGAGGAAACATATTGCTCCTTTAACTTACTTTGCTCCTTTAATTTTTGCTTACTTGTGAAATAATGAAGGAAAGCGTATTGAGGACCTGCTAGGTGTCCTGCTCTGTAGAGGACACAAAAGCAGCCATTGCTCAGGTTGTTGCCCTCTGAGAGTTTGCAGTGCATTTAGAAGGCAAAGTATGGGCAGTTAGAAGGAGAGTGTGGGTACAACTGCCGACAGCTGGGCCCCAGTTATTCCAGAGAAAGAAGCAGGGCAGATGGGAAGCATCTGTGTCCCAGGATCCAGCCCAGGGGCAGGCATGCCTTAGTAGGTGCTGTATGAATATTCTGACCCAGGGCTCCAGGAGACTAGGAAAGGGCCCCCATTCAGGGCAGAGCAGGCCATTTCCATCCAATCCACTCATATTTGTGGAGCCGTCCATTCTGCTCGCCTGCTGGTCAGACCTGTCCCTGTGCAGCTCACAGAGCCAGGCAGTCAGTGTCGTTCAGGGAGTGTGAGCAACGTGCTGTGGAATTCCCACCGGCGGGGGAGGGGAGGGTGCGAGAAGAGAGCACTCCACATAAAGAGTGCAGGTGGAGAAAAGGCCTGGTAGGTGGTGTTGGGGGATAGCAAGTGGCCTGGCGTGGCAGGAGCCTGGGGTGGGTGTGTGCTGGGAAAGGAGATGATAGTAGGAGATACAGCATAAATCTAAAATCGATAACCCCTGCAGGCCCTAGCGGGTGGTTTCCTTGTTGTCAGCAAACATGGGAAACTCCAGTAACCAGAGAGACAAGACCATGTGAATCTGGGCCAGAATGCCCTGATCAGCTGGGCAGGCACTCCTCAAATATTTGTGCAGCGCAGCCTGTGGGCAAGACGGGTCACAGGAGAGACTCGGGCAGAACTGAGGCCCATGCCCAGGTGAAGATGCTGCTCTCCAGAGAGGGAAGGCCCTGAGGTGCCAATCCTCACTCTGGACAGAGGGGAAAAGAAGCCACTGTCCCACAACCACGCCTACTAGGAGCCAGGACTTGGAAGTCAATACCCCCACTGTGGGGCAACAAAGGCACCGGGGCTCTGCAACCAGACGGACCCCAATAAGAACTCCAACCCTGTCTCTCCCACCTCTCAGCTGTGAGGGATCCCAGCTTGGCCAAGCTACCCAACCTCTCTTAGCCTCAGCTGCCTCCTCTGTTACTGCCCCACAACAGGACCCCTCTCAGCACTGGCCTGCGGACTAAGAGGCCGTGCAGCCAGGCCCTTTACTCCTGGAGGAGGAAGGGTCTGCTTCCTCCTCGGTCAGACGCAGTCAAGGCAGAGCGTGGGGTAGGTGCTCAGTCAATGTGCGTTCCTTCCTTTGAACTGTTCTAGTCACACAAGTCACTGGCACACAGCAGGTGCCAAATAAGTGTGTGATCCCGCCTACTTTATTCCTCAGTAGTTAAGAGAATTGCCCACGTCAATCACTGGGTCAAGTGTTTGACTCCAGAGATCTTTCCTTTACGAGTTACAGGTGGACTCTGTATGTGGTGCAGTGCCTGTAAGGTAGGCAGTATACAGTAGGTGCTGAACAAATGCTTGTGCGTGAAGAGATGAACAACCCTATTAAGCAGCTGGCTGTCAGCATGGCCGGCCAGGAAGATGAGAGTGGATGACATCAACATGGAGGGCGGAGGTCTGAGGGACAGGGGGAACCTTAGGGTGCCCTCTTTGTGCCTCTGTAGCACCAGCCCAACCTCAGGGAACCCTCCCTGGGGAGAGCCTGCAGGGCACTGGCCCCCACCCCTCCACCCTTTACCTTCTTCCCCAGGGAGGACATTGGTTCGAGCAGCAGCTTTGCCGTTGGCCTCCACCTGCCCAAGAGAACACGGTGAGGAGTGGGCTTTGGTGAGGCTCCCCAAAGTTTCCCACGGAAGTCACTGAGAGCCTTAGGTGGGCCCACTGGCCCCCCACACAGAAAACTCATCAAGCCTGCTCATATGCCCACACCTTTGCCTGCACTGTGCCTTCTGCCTGGAATGCCTTTGCTGCCACGGTCCCCTTGGTAAACAGTCAGCCTTCAAACCAGCTCAGGCGGCTCCTCCTGGGAGAGGCTTTCCCTGATGCCCCCTCCCATCACATGGATGGATCCCCCCACCCCCTCTGGAGCAGGGGGAAGCTGAGCCATCTCAACATCCCCCGTCTTTATTGCCCACTCCTGCCCCAGGTTGGCTCCCCTGGGTCAGGAGCCATCTCAGGCAGATCTTACCTGGGGGAAGATCTTGTTCATGTCTCCGGTGCCCAGCTCCCAGCTCTCAGCTCTGGGCGCTGCACTGGTGTGTAGAATGTAGCTCGGGTTCCCTGCCTGGTCACCAGGGCAGCCTGGAGGGGGGTGCATGGGAGGCCCTGCCTGGCTGCACCCTTCCTGTGGGCAGTCCCTTCCCAGGCTGCCTGCCAGCTGGAGGAAAGGGCTGGAGGGCCATGGTCCTGCTCAGTCTTTCCTTATTTTGTGGTCTGCTGGCAGTGTGCCAAGGTTGTCGGAACCCTCCTCGTCCCTAGCTGACAGACAGAGGCTGGTTTACAGAGAGAAATGGCCCTCCTGTCACTCAGTCCGGGGAGCTTCTCAGGGTGTGCCTTTTCCTCCAAGTCAGTGATGAGACTGGAGGACCTCAAGCCCCCAGCTGCACGAAATACCAGGCAGATCCGGGCAGAAACACCCAGAATTAACATTTCCATGGCTAAAAAGCAGGAGTCATTTTCTCATCGATGTTCTGTTCCATTAATTAAGTAATCTAGGTTGAAAGAATATGCATTTTCCACTAAACTTATAAAGCAAATATAATTTTAAATTATTTTCTTTTAAAAAGTGACCATGTGCATTTAAATTTTTCCAGAGATGGTACCTACGATGAAGGAGGGCTGACTAAGGTAAGCCCACCCCATGAGGTATGAGTTCCCCTGTAGCCTGATTCTTCTGCTGAGGAGACCGAGGCCTGGGAGCTTAAGGGACTGGCCAGAGGCCCCAGACCAAGGAAGGAGAGGTGTCCATGGGGACTCCAGGGAGGGCCTGTCTGCAGCCTGCTTCTTTTTTTTTTTTTTTTAAGATTCTATTTACTTATTTTTAGAGAGAGGAGAAGGGAAGGAGAGAGGGAGAGAAACAGCAATGTGGGGTTGCCTCTCATGCGCCCCCTACTGGGGACCTGCCCCACAACCCAGGCATGTGCCCCGACTGGGAATCGAACCAGCCATCCTTTGGTTCTCAGGCCCTTGCTCAAAATACTGAGCCACACTGCAGCCTGCTTCTGATGCCCATGGGTTGTCTAGCGGGTGACAAGTCTTTTCTTTTTCACTGGGATATAGACTGCTCAGTATCCCAGGGGGTGGTGGAAAGGATAGACACAGAGGCAGCAGCACTGGGAAGGGCTAAATCCTAGGTCAGGAGAACAGGGTCCCCACGAGAGCCCCGCCACTGGCCCTGGCTGCTCTGAGCCGCAGTTCCCTTGTCCAGAAAATGTAACAATTAGACTAGACAAAGGGGGTGTCTTCGTTTGGGGATCCCCATAATCAGGTCCCAAGACTAAGGGAACTGGGCTATTTATTTGCCAGCTCTTGCAAGTCATTGGCTGAGAACAGCCAGACGGTGTTCATTCCTGGCACCATTGTCCCACCTTAGGCAAGGAGATGCCAGTGCTGGCAGTGGCGAGCCAGGCCGATATGCCCTGAAATGAAAAGGGCTGAGGGAATAGGCAGGGCACCCATGGCGTCTGCTAAAGACGCCAACTAGACTTCATCTTGCATGCCCACTGCAACCGAGTGTAGAGGGTGTCCGGAACAGGGGGTTCAGAAGGATTCTGAGGTCAGGACTCGGGGTTTTCTGGTTGATTAGAGATGTCTTGCCATGGGTGTATCCGTGAACAGTGGTATCATACATAATACCCATTTGCCCAACTCATGCCAACTCATGCCTTTCAATCTCTGGATTTCCTGGTCTCTGATTCTTAAGTGTTTCTTTATGAGAAGACTGTGTAGGGATGTGGAAATGTCCCTTCCCCTAGAATCCTGGCCCAGTGCAGGTACGGCCACATTTGGCTGTGCTGGAAGCATTGCATCTCTCCCCGGGCTCAGGGTGCCACTGAGAGCCCTTGTGTGTGTGGGTGGGGGGGGGGGGTGCAGCAGGGGGTCCTGGCGAGATGGAGGAGAGGCCTTGCTGCTTCAATCCCAGGATTTCCCGGAGTGACAGCCAGGTGATACCTTGGAGAAGAAATGCTTGGGCTGGACTGTGCAACCTCTGCCTCCGCCCTGCGGGGCTCCCTTGGCCGTGGCCGGGGTCTGCTTGACCTGCACCTGGATAAACTCCTAGCAAGAGCAGAAACTTTGGAGCTGGTAGTCCAAATGGTTCCACCACTAGCTGCATGACCTCCGAGAGATAGGTCCCTTTCCATCTCTGAGCTTCAGCTTCCTCCCCTACCTCTTTACAGCCCTTTTCCACTCCTTCCTGAAGACAGGCAGTGCCCCGCCTGACACCCAGCATCTGACATTGCACTGCTCGCTTCTCCCACGTGCTCCGACCTCTCCCTTCCTTCCCCCTTCCTTCCCCTAGAAAAGAACTTTCAAAAACTTAAGAAAAAAGTAGACACAAGAAAGTAGAAAGAATAACATAATGAATATTCACGTACCCACCATTCAGAGTTAACAAATGTTAAAATTTAGTCATTTTTGCTTCAGACTTTTTTCTGTTAAGTATAGCAAAATTGAAAGAGTATTTTCTTCCCCCCAATCGTATTCCCTTTCCTCCCTCCCCAAAGTCAGCCATTTCCTAAATGTGCCATGTATGCCTTCAGTGGCTGGCTTTTACACACTGCTGCTCTCTAGACACACATACACACCTGGAATCACACCACAGGGGCACCTCAACTTCAGCAGATACCACTGAACTGCTCTTCCAGGTGACCGTGCCAATTTGCACTCCCACCAGCAGTGTGTGAGAGTTTCTGTCTCCCAGCCCTGAAATTGTCAGACTCCCTCACATCTGCCAGTCTGGTAGGTGTGAAATGGCACCAGTGTGGCCAGTTTGCATTTCTTGAGCAGTTCTTACTGCTACCACCAATCGCTAGCATGTATGGAGTGCTTATCTTTGCCACATGCAGCACTACGTGCTTTACATTATGTTAACTCATTTAGTCCTCCCGGCCACAGAATGTGGGGACTATTGCCCTGATCAGTGTGGCTCAGTTGGGCATTGTCCCGCAAAGTGAAAGGTTGTGGGTTCGATTCCCACTCAGGTCACATGTCTGGGTTATGGGTTGGGTCCCCAGTCAGGGCGTGTTAAGAGAGGCGACCAATCAATGTTTCTCACATCAATGTTTCTCTCTCTTTTTCTCCCTCATTTCCCCTCTCTCTAAAAATACAATTTTAGAAAATAAAATAAAAAAGAAAAGAAGATGGAGACTGCTGTCATCTCCATTTTCCAGATGAGGAAACTGAAGGACACAGATGTTAAATTACTTGCCCAAGTTTCCAAACTGAAAAGTGGCAGAGCCTAGAGACAAGCCTGGGAGGCTGAAAGGTTCACACGCTTACCCCCACTTACGTATGCCCTCTCCGCTCGAAAGTGTGGTCCTCGGAGGAGTAGCATCTGCGTCGTCTGGGAGCTGGTTAGAGGCCGGTCTCACCTGGAAGCTACCAAATGAGACTCTGAATCTCACCAAGATCCCTGGGAGATCAGAGCACGCAGTTTGAGAAGCCTGGCCTATGCCACGCTGTTAGGCTGCCCTTTTACTAATATACATTGGTCACGTGGATTTCCTGCATGGTGCATTGCTTCTTCGCATCTTTCCCATTCCTTTGTGGGTGATTTGTCTTTTTCTTACTGATTTATGGATTTCTTGATGCTGAGTTCGAGTCATTTGTTACATGGGTGATACATCTCCCCTTCTATAGCTTGTCACTTGCTTAGAGTGACTTCTGCTGGCTCCATCTTTCTAAGTCCATCATTCTTGCCCAGCACCAGGGAGAAGTCTCACTTTGTGAAGCTTTCTTCGACTCTCCTGCTCCCCTGGATTTACCTTTCCCTATATTTCTTATGGTCTGGGATTCCATCAGAGCCTGGCTGTGGCTAGGAGAGACCCTCTGGACATGAGATTGGCAAACCCCAGCTTGCATCAGACAGACCTGGGCTTTCATCCACTCTGCCAAATAAATACTGAATTTAAGGTGGCCAATCACAGACTCTCTAAGCCTCAGTTTCCTCCTCTGAAGAATGGGGATAAGAATACTTACCTCAGAGTTTTTGAGAGGATAAAGTAAGCGCACACATGTGAATGTTTTTTCTAGCCTTTGAAGGTACGATAGATACTGTTTCTGGATGCCTTGGTCTGTCTGCTTTTACAGGGAGATCTAGCTTGAGGGCTGGGACTGCTTCTCACTCCAGGGCCCACCTCTGGGCTGCAGAATGAGACGTGGACACCACAGTTAGATTGACCCAGGGACCAGGAGATCTGCTTCCAGACTTGGCTAGAGGTGAGGCCCAGTCCTCACTTCGGTATTTATCACTCCTCCCCTATGCCTTCCACAGCTCTGGGAGCATGGCTGGTCACCTCTGCTCTCAGAGACTGTTTCCTCAACTCCAGATGAGGACGTCAAACCCCGCTCTCCTAGAGGGATGCTGCAAGGACCCACTGAAGGTGAAGGTGGGAGTACTATAAAGGGCTTTGCCAAGGTCACATGAATCAACAAACTCCCTCACGAAATATCTAAGCAGACACTGTCACAAGACAGCACTATAATATTCCTTAATGCAGATGATCCAAACTTTACTGACGCATACATACTTAAGCATCATGAAATTAACAGAGGTGGGGCTCCAACGACTGCCTGCTGGTGGTGTATGCTGAGGTAACATCATCAAGAGTTTTTGTTGAAACCTCTCATTTCTAATCAGGTGCTGATATCTTTCCACACAAGCCTTCAAGCATTACTGTCCCAACGTTGCAAATCGACTCAAGTAGATGAAGCACACAAGAAGCAGTAATAGAAGCCCAAAGAGCTTAGAATTTAACGAACAAAAATATTTTACTCTTACAATGACAAAGAAAATTCAGGCAACCTCTAAACCAGGGGTTCAGTGAACTTGGATGGGAAAAAATAATTCTTTTTTTCCCCACTAACTTCTGAAATACAGCATTTGCTCCGGTTATGAACACAGGCAACAATTGAGCCTAGTATTAGCAGTACCTGTGACTTTACCACCAATAGAAATTATACTTAGATATCAAATCATGGATGTTGTATACGTTTCAAAATAATAATCTGAAATGACATCAGCACTAGATCTTGTTTTATGTGTTAATAAAGAAGCCCATATATATCAGTATCACAAAATTTTGAAAATATCTTAGCTGTATTTTAGTATAATTAGGTTCCTTGGCAATCCTTTGCATTTAGTTTGTGCATTTGAGAATAATGTTCTCAGAAGCAGGTTGATAGGCTTCACAAAATCACCAGAAAGGTCATGACATAAAAAAGGTTAAGCCTACCTGATCTAAACAAGTCAGTCATTAGTATCACAGGAAGAGAATACTTAATAGTGCAATGCACAAAGCCAAGTTCAACAATTATAAATTCCAGAAAAGGTAAACAAACTGTGCTTCAGAATTCAATTAATGCAGAGTTGGAAAATCCACCCTAATTTAACATCTTGCCTCCCACGGAAGACCGCATTTCCCACTATCTCAATCTTTCACTTCCATCACTGCACATTACTCCCCCTAGACTCTAGTTGGGAAAGACAGGAAAGGCAACTCATCCTGATGGTACTCAAAGGCAAGCATGACACGTTTAGCAACAGAAAACCTGGTGGGAGGGGTTCAGGAGCACACTGAGTTAGGAGAGGCTGGGTTGGCGAACCGGAATTTGAGGATAGTGGTGAGCTGAACTGGCATTGTAGTTTAAAAACGCAGCCCCATGCTCCCATTCTTCCCAGTCTGCTTGACAAAACTCAGATGGTGACCAGGTCCCAGAAACCAGTCTGAGGCTTACCATCTGAACCAAATGTGGACGAACAAAGAACCTTATAGATAAAAGCTCAAAAATTTATTGGGTTGGCCAAAAAGTCTGTTTAGTTCTCTCCATAAAAGACACATTTTTAATTTTCACCAATAACTATTAATTTGGATATTTTGAGTCTGTTGGTTATTTCCAACATGGCAGAATGTTGATTGTTCTCAATGTCTCGATTTGGTTGCTATCAACTTTAACTGGTCTACCCAACCTTAGAGCATCATCCAACAAGAAATCTCTAGCACTATGTGGGTACCCAGGAAAGTGACTGAAAACCAGCAGAGAGCGGAGCAAGCAGCACTGTTCCCTATCGGACCCCTCCCCCACATGCAGCATCACAAAGCAGCCTCATGGGTTGCCCCACTCTGGTGAACACCTAAGACTCCACATGTTACCACAGACGAGTGCGTGGAGCCAAAAAAAAAAAAAAAAAAAAGAAAAGAAAAGAAAAGAAAAGAAAAGAAAGAAAGAAAGAAAGAAAAAAAGAAAGAAAGAGAGAGAACAAATGAAAGAACAGTTCAAAGCTCCAGAAAAAATACAACTAAGTGACGAAGAGATAGCCAACCTATCAGGTACACAGTTCAAAACACTGGTTATCAGGATGCTCTAGGAACTCACTGGGTACTTCAACAGCATAAAAAAGACCCAGGCAGCAATGAAGGTCTCATTATGTGAAATAAAGAAAAATCTACAGGGACCCAACAGTGATGGGAAGGAAACCAGGACTCAAATCAATGGTTTGGAGCAGAAGGAAGAAAGAAACATTCAACCAGAACAGAATGAAGAAACAAGAATTCAAAAAAGTGATGAGAGGCTTAGGAACCTCCAGGACATCTTTAAATGTTCCAACATTCAAATCATAGGGGTGCCAGAAGAAGAAGAGGAAGACCAAGAAATTGAAAACTTATTTGAACAGCCCTGGCTGCTGTAGCTCAGTGGATAGAATGCGGGCCTGCGAACCAAAGGGTCTTTGGTTCAATTCCCAGTCAGGGCACATGCCTGGGTTGCAGGCCAAGCCCCCAACAAGGGGCACATGAGAGGCAACTGCACATTGATGTTTCTCTCCCTCTCTCCTTCTTCTCTCTCTAAAAGTAAGTGAATAAAAATCTAAAGAAGAAGAAAAAAGAAAACTTATTTGAACAAATAATGAAGGAGAACTTCCCCAATCTGGCAAAGAAAATAGACTTTCAGGAAGTCCAGGAAGCTCAGAGAGTCCCAAAGAAGTTGGACCCAAGGAGAAACACACCAAGGCACATCATAATTACATTACCAGAGATTAAAGATAAAGAAAGAATCTTAGAACAGCAAGAGAAAAAGAGACAGTTACCTACAAAGGAGTTCCCATTAGACTATCAGCTGATTTCTCAAAAGAAACCTTCCAGGCAAGAAGGGGCTGGAAAGAAGTATTCCAAGTCATGAAAGGCAAGGACCTACATCCAAGATGACTCTATCCAGCACAGCTATCATTTAGAATGGAAGGGCAGATAAAGTGTTTCCCAGATAAGGTCAAATTAAAGGAGTTTATCATCACCAAGCTCTTATTATATGAAATGTTAAAGGCACTTATCTAAGAAAAAGAAGATAAAAAATATGAACACTAAAATGACAACAAACTCACAGCTATTAACAACCAAACCTAAAAAATAAAACAAAATCCTAAGCAAACTAGAACAGGAACAGAATCACAGAAACACATGGAGATCACATGGAGGGTTATCAGTGAGGAGTGGGAGGGGGAGAGAGGGGGGAAAGGTACAGAGGACAAGTAGCATAAACGGTAGGTAGAAAATAGACAGGGGGAGGGTAAGAATAGTATAAGAAATGGAGAAGCCAAAGAACATATGTACAACCCATGGACATGAACTAAAGGGGGGAATGTGGGTGGGAGGGATGTGCAGGGTGGCGGGGAATAAAAAGGGGGAAATGGGACAACTGTAATAGCATAATCAATAAAATATATTTTTAAAAAAGGAATATCTAGCACTAAACTTCACAAACTACTTTTGACATGTTCAATCAGTCACAGCACCTTCTCTATACACTGCACAAATCTTTTTTTTCCTCTTTAGTTGCGTTTTTTCCTTTTTTGAAATAATAGAGTATAATGTGCCAAAAATGTTGTGTATTTTCTTCCATCTTCAATATTAAAATGGCTACACAAAAATTCACCAATTTTAGTAAGTTTTAAAAAAATGTACACTGATATGACAGCTGTCACAATACAATCTAACAAAACTTTCGAATGAAGTTAAAGACAACTAAGTGCTACTAGAGTCATCTTATGCAAAAAAAAAAAAAAAAAAAACGAACGAACTTTTTGGCCAACCTAACACATTAAGTAAAATGAAAGGAAATAGGATTATTTAAGTCTTATTTTTAAAAATAAGAACACTGGGAAGGAAATAGAATTTCCTATTTCAATATGGCTGAGTAAATGCTTAATAGATGCTAGAGGTTACTACTACAGAGGTAAGATATTAATGGCCTCTCCACTTGCTCCCCGGGTCTAGCCTCCACACAGTTGTCCAGTCGTTCTAAAACACTGTTCCTGTCTTGCTTAAGACTGACCCATCTATGGCTTACTGTAGGATCAAGTTCAACTTTAATAAGGTCTGGTGCTATCTGGTGCACCCAGACCCATCTATTGCTATGCTTTTGTACGCTCTACTTCAGCCTGCTGAACAGCGTGCAGTTCCCCATCCTCCTGCCTCTGCATCTTCAAGCATACTGTTCCCACTACCGGGAATCATTTGGCTTTCCCTTTTCCTCCAGACTACACTTGATGTCACTTCCTTCCAGAAGTTAGGGCCCGATTATGCATCCTCATAGTACTCTATGTTCGTTTAGTCGTGGCAATCATCACATTAATTAACAGTCTGTCGCCTCTGGACTTTGCCCAGTGGGAGTGAGGCGCTGTGCCTTGTTTGTGGTCGCAGTCCAGACCCCAAGTGGCTATTGAATGGTTTGACTGAGGATCTATTACAGGGTATCTGGGCAAAATTGCTGCCGTGGGGTGGTGAGGACACAAACAAAATGTTTTTATAATAAATTGCTCCAAAGGTGAGGGGGGTTGATTAACAGAAAAAGTCTAGAAACCCCTAGACCAATGATTCCTAGTAATGTGGTCCATGAGAGACCACAAAAATTAGGATTTTATGTATTTCAAAAATTACAATGAAATGGCACATTTACCTAAGAAAAGACAGACAAATAACAAGGGATAAAGTTGTTTGCTTTTGGCTGGAATATCAGCTCAGAGTAAATATATTGGTTTCACATGCTGATTAGCAGTGGATTGGCTTATGATGGCATCATATAAATTTCTAAGATAGGCTAGATGATCTGACAATTTTTGATTTAGCAAGATATATAAATAAAAGGTATCCATGGAATTTTGTGAGGACTGGGAACCTTGGGTCTGTATCATTCATTACCGTGACTACTGCCTATACAATCGCCTGAATTAGTGTGTCTTCTACCAGGGGTCTGAACCAAGGACCTTAGGAGTCTGGGAGGTTTGAAACAGAGAATCACGGGTCTTGAGATGCTGCCTAGGGCCAAGACAAACCTCTTAAGATGCTTTTAATGTGGTAGGAAAGGTGGCACCTGTCTCATGGAAACAAGTGAGGTTGGGCCCATTCAAGGGCTGAACTGTTACTTTAGGAGAAGGGGCCTCTCAGTTTCGTTATCTTTATTAAGGTTTTCAAGCCATTTTTTACAACGTATATAATTTTTTTTTGATTGGAAGGATAATTTTCCTTTTTTGAAGTGAAGTTCCTTTTGAAAAGGTCAGTTTGGTTTAATTGTGCTGAAATAAAGAGGACAGAACACACATATTCGGGTGCCTGCTAAACACCAGGAACGACTGGGTGCGCTCCACATACAGGGTTATAAACCGAAACAGAAGGCCTGTGTCCATTTGGATCAGTATCTTCCACACAAATGAGGGTATCTCAGGGTAACCTTATTCGGGAAGCAAAGAAAAACAATACCAAGGGCAGGTGTCAAGAATACAGTACAATCATACAGTTGCTCCTTTTCTACTCCTTTTATCATTTTAATAAGGGAGGCCTTTCCTACGAATGGGCTGACTCCCGTAAATCTGCAGCATTTCCCCCCCTCAGTTTGTTTCACCGGATGTAGTTCAGTTAAACCTGTACCCGATACCAAGCACGTACCACAGGTGGGAAATAAGCAAGCCAGGTTTCCAAAGAGCGTACTCCAATTCAACCCCTATGTTCTGTGACTGTCTTCTCGCAAGTCAGAAACCATGACTGCTCAACAGTGCCTCCGTAACTACTCCTCTCTTCCACGTCTGGATGTGGTCACGTTACCTTCTAACCCTCTATCTTCCAAACCTAGACAAACTATTTTAGAGCCAAAACCTGTATTTTGTGACCAAAGTCTTCCTTGATTAGTTTTTAATTGTATGCCTTCTTCTGACTCAGAGAAAGCTGATGACTAGGCTGTGAGACGGGTGACTCACACCGTAGTCAAATAGCACTGCTGCAGGTGCCCGCAGTGCCCCATGTGTAGGGAAAGGGTTGGTTTGCAAAGTTTTTTAACACTTCATGGTAAAAAAGCACCGAATCATGTTAAGGTTCTGGTGTACTATGTTACCTGACATGACTCTTATTTTTAAATCTGTGTTACTATAGGTAAAGGAATGATAATAACAATAGCTTTTGCCAAGTGAAATCTATACTTAATTCTGCACCACAAGAGTCTTAATTCTTACTTTCAAAATGAAAAGTTTTCTCTGAAAGTATCTTTAAACTTGATATGCCAACAGAGAAAAACAGTTCTTTGGAAAGACTCATTCAACAGAAATCTATAGCCTGTGCAAATAACATAACATAAAACGTACTTCTGACCACCATCGTTTTTGTTTCAGTTTGTTTCCTGATCATATTGTTATATAGCAATAGATAGAAATAGAACATTTCAAAAATTCTTTCCAGGTTGGGTAGGGGTGAGAGGAAAGATCTGGAAAATCAAGAGTATATTAACTCAACTTTCAGCACATAATTATTCAAATAAAATTTTAATGATTTCAGTTCAATACAACTGAAAATGTAGTGTGAGGGCATTTCCTGCTAAATTTCAAATTACAGGGTATGGGCCATTTCTGAGCAGAAGCATCATATCCTACTGAGTATTCAGCTTATTAACTAAAGTGACTGATGGTATCATGGTGAGAGGTGGGGAAACAATGATCAGCTCATAGAATTTGGCTAACCCCCCCCCCCCAAACAATGCAAATAATAAAGTAGCTACAGAGATTAAAATAAAAATTCAATCCCAAATATCCATTTCTTAAATTACTAGAAAAAAATTACAGGTAAAGTTATAGCAAATACAGTCTTCTCAGATTTGGGTAATTTTATTTTCATTTTATACTGATTTTTAAGCCCTATATCCAATGAGACCAATCATAAAAGCCCTACGAGAAACAGAACTTTAGGTATCTATTACACTTTTCTTGGAAAAAGAGGAGAAGCTTAGATTTCTGAATGAGCAAGGTTCACTTTTGCAGGTAGAGGCCCTGCTTCTTCATAGTCTTCAGCTTGAGATCTAACAACCACAAGAGAAGCAGCTGGGTATCGGTTCAGCTTCTGTTCATTCATAAATTCCAAGTCACCATAGATGCTCAGCTTCTGCAAAAGAAAATCAATGCATCTTAGAATTTGGATAACTAGAAACATCATTAAGTAAGTCTCCAAATAATTTAATCTGTGGGTAGTTTGTAAAAAATAAATAAATAAAATTTATAACCATCCTCAAGAATGAGGAATGCTTTTAATCAAAGTGTTTTACAGATGGGTGATTCAGCTGCCAGTGCTGGCCAAAGAAAGCTTTTCCACATGTTCCAACTTAAAATATTTAGAAGCATAACAAGTGGGTGTCAAGAAAAGCTGCTCAGGTTTAAATGAAGTTAATGCGGTCACACTAAGAGCACCGATTTGGGATGTCTGATTCTTTAAGCGATTAATTCCTTTTAAAATCTTAGCTCTCCAGCAAGTTATCAAATGATTTGGAGTAAGTTTCTCTGCTACTAAATATTTTAATTTAATGCATTTGAAAAATATGTGCTATTTAAAAGGCTTTGGCAACAAAAAACTTACAAGAAATATTTTAACACTGACAGAAAGGTCTTCACAAACACAAACACATAAAAGCTCCTTAAAATTATTACTATCAAATCCAAGAAGATAATAAAACAAAAGAATGAAAGCAAAACAGTCACTGCAACTGTCATAAAACTCATTGGAGCAAAATGATAATGCCTAGTATCTTTAGGAAGTAGGCCTATTTAGATGTAGGGTTGTCTCCTAAAGGCAGAAAAGTAAAGTGAAAAGTATTTGCTAAGAAATGAAAAAGATTTTGTTGTAAACTTCTACAGCAATGCATCTCTGAATCATGAGTTAAAAACTGAAGTGCTGGCCTTATCGAGAAGGCAAGTGACCAAATATAGAGCGAGAACTACACAGAACTACTTAATGGTGGAAAGGTGCATTTAAAAGATGTTAAATAAAGAGCACTTTCAAGGTTTTCAGTATCCATCAATACTGATACATGCCACAACATGAATGAACCTTGAAAATATCATGCTAAGTTTAAGAGGCCAACTAGGGGTGGTAGTGGTGGTGCTTGGGAGGAAATGGGGAGTGAACTACCACAGGGTATGAATTTTCTTTTTGGGGTGCTAAAAATATTTCAAAAGTGACTGTAGTGATAGTTGCTTCTTTGTTTCGTGTTTCAGGTACAGTTTGCTACCTACCACTTCAAGGCAACAACTATCCTGCAATAAGGAAATGGCCCAGTACCTTATACTTTTCCAGTAAGAATATCTTCCAGACATATTCAGTGGTCGCTGGACTGAACATGGATCTGACATGGTATGGCCTCCTTAAAACCCAGGATCAACACGTGGCAATTTGCTCTGGGGCACTGTGAAAGAAAAACTTTCACAGCACTACTCAGCAACATTTAAAGACCTTGATGCCCTGGCTGGCATGGCTCAGTGGATTGAGGACTGAAAGGCCACCAATAGCACATGCCTGGGTTGCATGCCAGGTACGTGGCTGGGGGCATGTGAGAGACAACTGACTGATGTATCTCCCAAGCATCGATGTTTCTCTCCCTCTCTTTCTTCCTCCCTTTCTGTCTCTCTAAAAGTAAATAAATAAAATCTTTAAAGATACTGAAACAGTAACCAAGAACTGTTAGAATGATCTCAAACATCAACATGGAAGTGAAGAGACGGAGGTGAGGTGGGAGATAGTGTAAGGGAACTAATTAATTCCTCGTCCTTCAGTGGGAAGACATTAGCTAATGTCTAAAGCTGATAAAATAAAGAAATAGAAGAGGAAATTTTAAAAACTTTTGGCTATGTTTTATCTGGAAATGAGGAAGATGTAATTTGTTATACATAACACTTCTAAAAGCTAAAAAATGAATTTAATTAGTAAATAATATTTGAGCTTTAGGCCTGGCTCTGCCACTAACCAGTGATATAATCTTGAATAAGTTACTTAAAATCTTTTCTAAACCACAGTTGAGATGCCTTAGGCTTTAGGACCACAGGTGTTGAGGGGGCATGCATGGGAAAAGTGAGGTGTTCCCCAAAGAATTTGAAAATAAGGGGAGAGAATTTCTGACAGAATGAAAACTATACAATCAAAACAAAATTATCAAGCAGAGACACCTAAAAGGAAAGGGAAGAAGAGCTACCTGAAAGGGAAGGAAAGATCCTCAAATCTGTAAGATGTAATCAAAACCATAATGAGGCATTAGTATGTCTAAACAACAACAGAAGAGGAGGTCACTTCCCTAAGTCAAGTGAGGAGGTAAGAGAGGAAAACCTAAGAAATGCCCCTCTAAGACCTATTTGGAGAAGAGAGAGGTGGAGCATCCTGGCTCAAAAACAGGAACCATGTGGTCCCGGTGGTGTTCATCTTCCTAGTGTCAGAAGGCACACAGGAGATCAGCTCCTAACAGGAGTCACATAAGTTGCCCCCACTTACGATGCCCAGATAACTAAAGAACACCTGTTCTTTAGTACTGTTGAGGGTACTGTTGAGGGTACTGGCTTTGCAGTCGGGCTACCTGGGTCCACATTCTGGTTCTACCACCTACTGGTACGTGACACCGGGGCAATTATAAACTCTCTCTCTCAGCTTTCTTATCTGGAAAATGGGGATAATAATATCAGCCACCTCACAGAATTAGTGAGAAGACTAAATGAGCTAATTCAGTTAAAACAGTGCCTAGTAGAAAGTGCTCAAATTAGTCCATTGGCCTGGGGACCAGAATTCAGGTTGTGGTGATTTATCAAGGTGAATTTCACCTGAGGCCAGCCATCCAGGTTTTCCTGGCAATAACCAGACCAATCTCTATATGCATCTTAAAAAAAAAAACCAAAAACAAACAAACAAAAAAACACACACAGCCAAAGGGTAAGGAGAAGAAGTTGGGCTAATAGTATACAAAGGAAGGAATAAAGTGCCACACAGCGAAAGGTCAACAAAGATTTATTACCATAGGTTTGTAGCTGTTGCCATAGAATTTAAAGTGTACGGGATAACTTTAAAGGAACTAATAGGCAAAAGCAATCCTACATAAGATGGGTAATTTCATTTTTTTAGAAATAATAAATGACTAAAATATGGACATCAGAACTAAAAATAACACAGGTAAGGAATGTAGCAAGAGCACTTCATCATTACATTTTTATCACAAGTAGATGGGTTTTACAGAAAGTTACGCAATCTCTGATATTTCAACTCCCGATCCATTATTTACTTGGTTTAGCCTAATTTAAGTTCTTTCAGTCAAATCTCAGTTCCTTACAGTACTTCCCTGATAATTAGCTATTCTTGTCTGTACCTGGGAAAACTGTCCATTTTCCTCTATCTGCTAACCCACACCTACCCATTTTTTCAAATTCAGGTCAAGTCCACATTATCTAAACGCAATATTTAACAATCCCAGCACACGGTGTCTGCTTTCCTTAACACTTCATACATTTATTATTTGTGCCACTTAAAATCCTTATCAGCCACAGGAAAAATAGTATACAGGAAAAAGAAAACCACAGGTATTGTGAGTCCAAAGACAAGAACTAATTCTAGCCTCAATACTTTCATTGCTGTGCAATCTCACCAAGGTTAACTAGATCTTGTAAGCCTGCTTAATCATCATCTATAAATGGGTAATAAAACCTGCTGTAGAGTTCTGCAGACATGTAAGATATATGAAAATACTTTGTAAATTGTAAAGATCTATATAAATGTTACCAACATTATCCTGTCCCAGTTACTAGCTGCTTGTATCACGTATCACATTAAGAAAAAATTACTTAACTATTCATGTATAAATCTTATATTAAAACATATCTTTATAGCCTATTTAGATAAGACTGTTCAACCGCCATGCCAGGCACATGACAACTACTTATTACTAGATTCTATTTAATTTCCCTTTCTTCTTTTCACTCCTTTTCATTGCACTTTCAAGGCATAACTAAGTCTCTCTCACTTGGAGTTGAGGTCAACAGACATTATCACCCCATATTTAGTTACATAAGTAACCTTCTTTCCTTGAAGGCTAAATCAAATCATCAAATTATAGACTTTTTCCCAAAACAAAACTCCTTAACTTTACAAATCATGTTTCTTGGGTGAGCTGAATTTTAATTATCAAGGAAGTCACAATGGTTTTCCACCTGCCTCAAGGTTAGGTACCAGAACAAATGAACTCAAAATTACAGCAATTACTCTTTCAAATTTGTGACAATTAAAAATTTCAAGTGGTTCTACAAGTCTTCTTTCTTAAATATCACCTCAGAAACTGATGGCAGTAGGTGCTTCTCAACTTCAAAGAACTAGGAGAAATGCTTTACTCAAACCGGCCAACATATAGGTAACTATGGTAGTCAGCTCTGCGGAAAACCAGAACAGTGGCTCCTGTATTGCAAACCTGTAATTTTTCATTTCTGCCAACACCCAGGTGTGTGCTTAAAACCACCAAACCTCCTCTCACTCTATCATTAGTAAAGAGGCCTTGTTTTTCTAGTTAAACGGAAAGGCATTTAAAATGACCGTGCATGGGGCGCAGTGTTCAAACGACATGGGAGAACTGAACTGACCTCAGAGGGAACATACTGCTCCACAGCTGTAGCAACAGTTGCACAGCAAATCCAGAGCAACACCATCACGGAGAGGACAAGAGTTGTGGTCAAAATCCACCCCGAGTTACTGAAAAAATGAAAAATAAATAAATAAAAATAAAATAAATAAAATCAGTCATGTTAAAATTTCGTAATATAAGAAATAGGAGATTCTTAATAATTAAAGGCAACCAGCTATATGTACTTAGTTTAATAACATAATTAAAACTTCATGGTTACTACCTTTAAAACTACTATATTTTGCCATGTATAAGTGCACTTTTGTGCCCAAATTTCGGAGGGAAAAACAAGGATGTGCATCATACACGGGGGTAATGAGTACATACCATGGGTCTGTTAATGGGATAATAATCCCATATATAATGCGCACGAAAATGTGGGTGTGCCTTACACACTGGAACACATTACACACAGCAAAATACGGTAATTTGAAAAACACACTTATAGAAGGAAATATTGTAACAGGTATTATATCAGGCTGGTGTGAAGTCCTTCCCTCTGTTTCTCAAGTTTCTGAAGCATGGTTATGTAACTTTTATAATTTGAAAATCTGTCATACTGGCTTCTTGTTACATGTATAAAATTAAAGCAAATACTGTCAAGAGTATTCTTAAATTACTAAATGAGATAAGGCAGACGAAAGTGTCCTATAAATTACACACTGCTATAAAAATGTCATATATCGTTTTGCAAAATATTACAATACTTGCTTTAAGAAAACCTAATATTCCAAGATTAAGGTATAACATAGGTAAATTATACAATTATCATTTTTTATAAAGGGATTCACAACACAATTCCAGAAGCTAGCTTCTCTAGAATATTTCAAATACTCAATCAGCCACAATTAACTTACTTGTTCAATTTACAAGAGTACATCTATTATGAGGCATTCTGTATCCATTACATCGTATGCTAGTAAAGATATGATTACATTTCTTATGATTAAAATATCTTCATGTAGAAAGCCAGCTACAAGAATCAGCAACCAAAGTTTTTTTTTTCTGTAATTGACCTATTGTTTGCTAAACTATAGATTAAGATTCCAAGAACAGGAATAAGTCTGTGCTCACCCAACACTGCTTAATAAAAGATACGAAGTTACCACCATAACCCATTCACTTGATGGCCGGCTAACACCTGACCACGCTAAGGAAAAAGCACGCATCACTGTTTGTCTCTTAGCAAAAGAGGCCGACTTCAGAAAATGAATTGCATCTAAAAGCAGGGAACTCCTGTATGATGCTTTAGGTATTCCAATTTAGAAAGATAATGGAGTAAAATATGTTTTTAATGACCCCCCCCAATTTACATATTTGAGCCCTAACCTGGCTAATAAGGAATTCCTTTCATGAAATGAGAAGGATATATTTGACATCTGGATTCCAGTCACAACTGTTAAGTCAGAAAAGTAGAGCTCATTTTATAGTCAATCTACTTCTCCAATCTCTACAACAAAACAATCCTACAAGAACCTCAACTATCTCCATCATTTCCTGTATTCATCCACTGCCCTAGTTGAGACCTTTTAACTTCTTACCTGACTTACAAAAGTTCTCTGAAGTTATCCTCTATCCTTCAGAAGCCTCTTCCTGATATTAAACATGATTACTTTCTTGTTCCTTTCTAGCTATCTATGTGGTTTGGTCAAATCTTTTTTTTTTTTTAAGAATTTTTTGATTATGCTGTTAGTTTTCTCCCCTTTATCCCTGCTCCACCCTGTACCCCCCAACCCTCCAGCACCCCCCCTCAGTTCATGTCCATGGGTTGTATATGTAAGTTCTTTGAGTTCCCTGTTTCCTATACCATTTTATGCCTACTAATTATGCTTCTTCTTCCCTGTACCCTTCCCTCCCCCATACCTCCCACCCTCCTCCCCACTGAAACCCCTCCACGTGATGTCCATTTCTCTGATTCTGTTCCTGTTCTGGTTGTTTGCTTAGTTTTTGTTGTCTTTCCTTTTAGGTTCATTTGTTGATAGTTGAGTTAGTTATCATTTTACTGTTTGTATTTTTTATCTTCTTTTTCTTAGCTAAGTGCCTTTAAGATTTCATATAATAATGACTTGGTGATGATGAACTCCTTTAACTTGACCTTATCTGGGAAGCACTTTATCTGCCCTTCCATTTTAAATGATAGCTTTGCTGGATAGAGCAATTTGGGATGTAGGTCCTTGCCTTTCATGACTTTAAATACTTCTTGCCTTCAAGGTTTCTCTTGAGAAATCAGCTGATTGTCTTATGGGAACTCTTTTGTAGGTAATTCTCTCCTTTCCTCTTGCTGCTTTTAAGATTCTCTTTATCTTTCATCTTGAGTAATGTAATTATGATGTGCCTTGGTGTGTTCCTCCTCAGGTCCAACTTTTTTGGGACTCTGGGATTCCTGGAAGTCTTTTTCCTTTGCAAGGTTGGGGAAGTTTTCCTTCATTAATTGTTCAAATAAATTTTCAATTTCTAGCTGTTGTTCTTCTCTTTCTGGCACCCCTATAATTCACATATTGGAACATTTCAGGTTGTCCCAAAGGTTTGTAAGTCTCTCTTCATTTTTTTGAATTCTTGTTTCTTCATTCTGTGCCTGTTGGATGTTTATTTCTTCCTTTTGTTCCAAATTGTTGATCTGAGTCCTGGTTTTCTTCCTGTCACTGTTGGTTGCCTGAATATTTTGCTTTATTTCATTTTGGGTATTTTTCATTTTTTTTTTTTCACTTTTTGACCAAGCTCATTTTGATTACCAGGGCTGAGGTTTTGCTGTTCTTTCATTTGGGTCCTATTTCTTTGCTTGGGGTCCCTGATAAGTTTTAAGAGGGTGGGGACTTAGGTACTCACCTGGGCAGGGCAACCCTCCTTGCTGCATGCTGCTGTGCTGCCCGTGGGGGAGGGGTCAGAGAGGGAACAATGCAGCTTGCCTGCTGGGCTCTAGCACACTTTCCAACAGACTTTCCTGTGAGACTGGGAGTTTCTCCCACTGATGCAACCCCCAAGGTAGTCCTCAGTCATCTCTGAGTCTCAGTTTCACCTTCCACTAGCTCTGCCCGTGGTCTGCCACCTTGCCACACGGGCTCTCACACGGTTGTTCTGGTTGACTTTTTCTTTAATTCCTTGGTTGTTGGAGTTCCGTGCAGTTTGATTTTTCTGGCACTTCTGGTTGTTTATTGATTTTAGATTGGTTGTCATCCTCCTTTTGATTGTACAAGGAAGCGAAGGGTTTCTACCCATGCCTCCATCTTGGCCGGAACTCTGGTCAAATCTCTTAAATAAATGTACTACAAGTAGCAAAAATCTCTAACCATTATTTAAGACATTTTTATCTCCTCTGCAAATTCTCCCACTAAAACCTCTGACAGACTTAGTACTCCTTGTACTCTATCTACGAGAAGTATGTGTGTATGTATAGTATGTGGCAATAATTATCGTTCTGTTCACCATTTGCATGCCTGTCTCTATAATACTAAACCTGAGAATTCCATAGAGGCAGAGACTGAACATCTTTTCTTAGGTTTCAAGTCCTTAATGCAATGCCTGGAACATCATAGACTCTCTAAAAAGAAATGGCAAGTGAAAAATGAGTGTGAGCTCAATTTCCACTGTGGAGGTCAAGGGTAACTTTCTAACAACTATGTGATATAATACAGAGAAGTACCACAGTAAGAATCAGAAGACCAGTTCCACTGATTAGCTAGGTGATCTTGCAGGCAATCATGGAAAATCACGACCCTTTACAAAGCAGACAGCTATGGCAGAACAGGATGATTAGGAGAGACAGAATTAGAAAACGTTTGAATTTTAACACAGCAGATACACAACCTTGGGGATAGTTGACTCACCTCTCTGATCTACCTACTTATCACAGGTTCACTAAACTAGGAGTCAAATGAGATCACTGAGGGGAAAAGCAACTTAAAAACAAATCTTTTTTATTTAAATGTAGGATATTATTATAGTAATTCATGTTTGTGCACAGAAGCTTCATAAAATTAAATCTCTAATTATAAAGTTAGTTGCTTCCTAAGTTAAATATTTACAACATTACTTTTAAAATGTTAGATTTAAATGAACAATATAAAATATAATGACAAAATGTTAAAGAGCAATAACACAAATAAGATGCCAGGTAGTGAAGTACTGAGAATAAATTGTAACTTTGGAGGGGGAAAAATTGTCAATTTTTTTGCACAAGATCAAAAGCAGGTTTAGAAAGGGAAGAAAGAAAATATTTAAAGTTAAATCCTCTTTTTCTCACCCAGTCTTTAAAGACTATGCTCAGTAAAAGGCACTAATTTCTAGATCCCAATATGACCCTACTGATACCTGATAAAACCTCTCAAGAAACTATTTCTATCACAAGAAATCACAGGAAGCATGCGGTTTGGATTACTGTAGTGAGAGATGGTGAGGGTAAGCACTTGTACACGTTCTACTCAAGTGCTTGGCCTGGTATTTGACAGAGTAAATAGTTACCAATAAGTGTTAAGACCCACTGTCTTTTTCTTTTTTTGGGTGGTAGGGGATATTGAGGGTGGCAGGGGGAGCTCATATCCTAACTTCATGGAGGAATGGAAGCACACATACATTGATAAAAATCTCTTCACCCTCAGAAGGCTTGATATTCCTTCCTAGGAGGACATGAGGTATCCTCAACCCTGCCTGCCCACTTTCCCCTGCCAGCCTTAAGACTCCTTGGCATACCGCTGACACTCCTTAGTATACAACACACGCCCTCCTTAACCTATTGCCTTTATCAAACTCCCCTAGCCTCTTGTGTGTCCATGCAGCTAAAAACAAAAATCTGGTCCTCAAACCATTAACATATATTTAATTTAAATAGCTGGAGAAGCACATTTCTTAACATAAATCAAAGAATCCTAACAAGACAGCTTTTGTACTGTGAAAAAAAACTACATGCTTGGGTTTTATTAAAGTAGTATGCATGTTACTTTCTAAACAAACTAAAATATCCAAAGTACAAGTTTTGGAGGGAAAAGGTAAAATTTTTTACTTTTGATCAGCTAATAAAATTTTAAAATAATAAAAAGAAATGTATCTCTCTGATATAAGTCAGATTTTATCTCCTATATTCATTAATAAAGAAGAATACATACAGAGAGAGGCATCTTAAAAAGCCATCATTTTCTCCATCTTCAAGATAGTTCCTGTGTTCTTGTGAACTTCTCATTTGTAGATCTGCTGAAATAACAAGTACATGTTTATGTTATTCTATACTCCAAAAGACAGTCTCGGATGACTACTTCTAGATCTATACACTTTACAGATGTTCAGCTATTTTTATAAGTATAATCTCATACATTTGGTAATGAATGCACATTCCTGTGACACATCAAAAACCAACTGGATATTCCACTACATTAAAGATTTCCCATTTTGTTTTCAAATGTTCACTGATATTAACGTTTTTGGTTTAATTACAAGTGGGGTTGAACAATAGAATTTGGTTTCTTCTAATGTAAAGTTAAAGATGGTCCCGTGTGCTGTCATTATCCACCCAGCAAAATAATTAGAAAGTTAATTTAATCAGTATCTAAAATAAAATATGAACTAGAGGTAAGGTCAGCTTTAGCTTAATGTTTTATATTTCCATGAGTTAAAATTCACTTTTTGTTAAGTAAAAAGAGAATAGGAAATCACACTTTCAGGGCAGTTTTACTATTTGGTTGCTTTATTGGGATGTATCAGAATATTTCATTGGCTTATGCTCATAACATCCTTCAAAGCAAACTAAATGGTTTCAGAATAGTGGTTCTCAGAGTGTAGTCCGCAGACCAGCACATCAATGAGATTTTTGAACTTGTTAGAAATGCAAATTCTCAGGTCTGTCCCACATCTGGTAAATTGGAAACTCTGGATGTGGATATCAGAAATCTGTTTTTAATGAGCTCTCTAGATCCTAATGCACATTAAAGTTTGAGAGTCACTACTTTAAAAATTATTTGTTCATCTTCCACTGCTGTAAAAGCAATCACACAACCAATTCTATCACAACCAGATTTGAAAATATTTTTTATTTTTAAGATTTTTATCTATTTATTTTTAGAGAGAGGGGAAGGGAGGGAGAAGGAAAGGGAGAGAAACATGCACCCTGATTAGGAATCCAATTGGTGACCTATCAGTTTGCAGGCCAGTGCTCAACCCACTGATCCATACCAGCCAGGGCTGACTGCTAATGTTTTTATCCTAAGCTGCTTCAAATAAAACTTACAGGACATTTTGCTTAGCGATGATTCTTTCAAATTTGTAGGCTCCTGCTCCAACTGTGGTGAATACTGGATTTCTGGCTTAGACTAAAATGATAATGAAAGCAATTAAGCCATTTGTACTTCTTAAGCCTTTCTCAGTAGCAAGTTCTGTAACACATTATCTCTATAAACATTCAAATTGAGAAAAAGTAACAGAAGTATGGTATAAAAAATAAAACACATTAACCACAATATATTTTAATTGCACTTCCTAAATATCAGATCCAATGCCTTGCAAAGAAACAGACAGATTTCTGGCATCATCAAGTATTTAAACTTCCTGACAACACTTTTAAAAAATAGAAAAAAGGACAAATTATAACATACTGCATTAAATATCATACCCTGCAAGAATGAGTTCTAACTCTAGTTGATCAGGAATAATTTAGCAGACTGCCAACATTTTTGGCTAAACACTTATTATCTTTTTTTCTCAACTAAAACATTCCATTCTTCTGTCAGTACGAGTAACTCATAAACCACAGCTAAATGCTCCATACTTCACATGCAGCCCTGACCCCCGAAGCGGGGGCTTCTCCACCCTAGCTGCACTCAGGTTGATCTCACATCTAATTAGGGATGAAGGAGGACTCCGCTCTCAGAGGCAGCTTATGCTTTAACTTAAGTAGCTTTAGGATATAAAATTTAGTCACGAATTTAAAGGGATTCCTTCTGTGTTTTACTTACTAGATAATCAAGACTCAGGATAGTATTACAAATCACATAGTAGCCTTACAGTGAGCCATTCACAAAGTAAAGGTTCACACTTCAATTATTATCTGAGAGAAAGTACCACAACAGAATTTGTGGACGGGTCAACTTAAGGAATTAAACTATGGAATTAAAAGGAGGACAGTATTGTAAAGTGGTATGTGGGCCTTGGAACTAAAGGACCTGAGTTTGAAGCCTTTTTGTTACTTATGGGCAGGGTGACCTTAAACAAGTTATAGACTCTCAGTTTCCTCATCAATGAAATAGAGATAATACAACTTCATGAAGTTGTCTGAAGATTTGAGATGAAATATGTAAATCCTTAGTATATAAGAACCTTCAAAAACAGCTACTATTATTATCACATCACATGGTAAATAATGAGGTAGAAGTTACCTCTCTAGGAGGCAACATACTTCTTCGACAAGCTCTTAACAAGAGTTATGAGGAAAAGCACTAACTAAAAACAACCAAAAATTACATCATATTGCTTTTCTCTAATATCCACATGTGATATAAATACATGTCACTACTTATATTCAAAGTATACTAATTATTCTTATCTCTCATATCTAGAGGTTTCATTTTATTAGTTTAACCACTACAAAACTTAGAAGGCAGTTCTTATTAGATAAGGACTGATGGCCTTTAGACAGGCTTCCAACGGGCAGAAGGAAGGGTAAGTCACAACATGTTCTGATGCCCAAAGTTTCCATTAGACCAAATGAATATTACTGGATGGTAAGTATTTGTAAGTGACTGAATACACAGCTCTATGCCAAGACATTCATTTAAGACATACCCATCTATTCTTGTTGGTATTTAGAAGAATATATGAAGCACAGGTATTACCTGGAATATAACTATCTTTCCATCATCGGCTTGAAGATAAAAAGTCCATGAAGAGGTTATGAAGCTCTGTGCAGAGTCCATCATGTCACTCCAGAACGACCTTACCAGAGTCAGAGGGAACAGTAGATGCATTTTTGGCATCAGGGACATGAGCTTTAAAAAAAAAATTAAATTTTATACATATATAATTATTGTTCATATATGCATATTCAAGACAGCAACATAATCAAGATTCTCCAAATCCTCATTGGGTTAGGGTATGAAGAATTAAGTGACTCTGGGTGGGTGGTTGGGATGGGAGTAAAAGACAGAAAATTATACTGCAACAATTAAAAAAAAAAAAAAGAATTAAGTGACTTTTTCAGCCAAGATAGAGGTACAGGTGGATATGCTGCTTTGCTTTCTCGTATAAATGAAAGAAGGATAACAACTAATTTAAAAACAATAGCAACCGTAACTGCTAGAAAATCAAACTGTATGGAAGTCCAACAACCAAGGAGTTAAAGAAGAAACATTTATCTAGACTGGAGGAGGGGTGGAGGACAGGCAGCAGGGACAGAGAGGATGCATAGCAAGGTGGTGGCTGGTGGACCAGGAGGTCCCACATTCAAGTGGCAGATAAACCAGGAGGAAGAACTGGGGAGTAAGATAGACTGCCAACCCAGCGTTCCAGCACAGGAAGAGAAAGCTTCAAAGCCTCTGGCTATAAAAACCTGTGGGGGTGCCCTGGCTGGTACAGCTCAGTGGATTGAGCACAGGCTTCAAACCAAAGGGTTGCTAGGTTGATTCCCAGTCAGGGCACATGCCTGGGTTGTGGGCCAGGTCCCCAGTGGGGGCCACGTGAGAGGCAACCACACATTGATGTTTCTCTTTTTCTCGCTCCCTTACCCTCGCTCTAAAAATAAGTAAAATCCTAAAAACAAAAAACCAACCTGTGGGGGTTGCAACAGCAGGAGAAACTGCCAGTCTCACAGGAGAGTCTACTGGAGGGGCCCACAGGTCCTAGAACGTACACAAATCCACCCACCCAGGAATCACAAGGGCAGCACCTGAGAGGGCACAATTCCCTCATGGGTAGTAGGGGAAGTGACTGAAAGCTGGCCAGAGCCAAGAAAGCAGCATTATTCCCTCTCTGACCCCTCCCCCACACACAGCACCACAACACAGTGAAGTGGGTTGCCCTGCCCTGGGGAATACCCAAGGCTCTACCCCTTACAATGTAACAGGTATGCGAAGACAAAGAAAAATGGCTCAAATGACAGAACAGATCAAAACTCCAGAAAAAGAACTAAACAATGAGGAGACAGCCAACCTATCAGATACAGCGTTCGAAACAACGGTAATCAGAATGCTCAAAGAAATAGTTGAGTATGGTCACAAAATAAAGGAAGAAGTAAAGGTTATACAAAGTGAAATGAAGGAAAATATACAGGGAACAGTGAAGAAAAGGAATCTGGGACTCATATCAATGGTTTGGAACAGAAGGAAAAAAATAAACATTCAACTGAAACAGAATGAAGAAACAAGAATTCAAAAAAATGAGGAGAGGCTTAGGAACCTCCAGGACAACTTTAAATGTTCCAACATTTGAATCACAGGGGTGCCAGAAGGAGAAGAACAGCAGCTAGAAATTGAAAACTTATTTGAAAAAACAATGAAGGAAAACTTCCCCAGTCTGACAAAGGACATAGACATAGACTTCTAGGAAGTCCAGGAAACTCCGAGTAGTTGGACCCAAAGAGGAGCACACAGCAAGATACATCATAATTACATTACCCAAGATGAAAGATAAAGAGAGAATCTTAAAAGCAGCAAGAGGAAAGGAGAGAGTTACCTACAAAGGAGTTCCCATAAGACCATCAGCTGATTTCTTAAAAGAGACCTTGCAGGCAAGAAGGGGCTGGCAAGAAGTATTTGAAGTCATGAAAGGCAAGGACCTACATCCAAGATTACTCTATCCAGCAAAGCTATCATTTACAATGGAAGGACAGATAAAGTGCTTCCCAGATGAGATAAAGCTAAAGGAGTTCATCATCACCAAGCCATTATTACATGAAATGTTAAAGAGACTTATCTAAGAAAAAGAAGAAGACCCAAAATATGAACAGTAAAATCACAACAAACTCACAACTATCAACAACTGAACCTAAAAAACAAAAACAAATTAAGCAAACACTAGAACAGGAACACAATCCTAGAAATGAAGATCGCATGGAGTATTATCAGCGGAGAGGGAGAGTGGGCAGAATCAAGGAAAAGGTACAGGGAATAAGAAGTTTTATTTGGTACGTAGGAAATAGACAGGGGGAGGTTAAGAATAGTATAGGAAATGGAGAAGCCAATGAACTTACATGTACAATCCATGGACATGAACTAAGGGGGGAATGCTGAAAGGAGGCATAGTGGAGGAGGAAAAGGGGAGAAAAAAGATGGGACAACTGTAATAGCATAATCAATAAAATATACCAAAAAAAAAAGAATTAAATGAATCTACAATAATCATTCCCATTAAATGCTTAGTTATATACGCAAATGGACTATGATAAAGCGGAAAATCTCTTTAATTTGCCACCAAAAATATTTATAAGCTACCTGTCACCTGTGTCAAAATAAAAGGCTTTTAAATCAGGTCTAAAAATAAGGAGAATCGTGAGATTTGGTTAAATAAGGACTAACAAGTCCTCAAGAGATATAAGGGAAAGGGATAAATCATACCATTCTCATCTTTCAAGTAAAATAATTCATGCCATTATGAACATCAATGGAAAAAAATCAATGAAAAAAATATATGTATAAAATGGGAGACATTTGATAACAGGGCAGGGTGAGAGAATTATCTATAGGCCAAACACACCAACACACACACACACACACACACACACACAAACTACTCTAGACATAACACTAACTGATATCATCTTCCCTCCAATTCTGACTCATACATGTGCAAAATACGCAATATCATTTTTAAATGAAAAGGTTAGAAGTAATCTACATGTCCCAAATAACGGAATGCGTAAATAAATGATACATCCATACGATGAAGTATTATGTAGTGAAAAAAGAGTAGACATTCATAATGTCTACTTTTAATTTTGAAAGAAAGGATGCATGCATCCTTGTGTATGCATAAACTATATCTATATTAGTGACTCTGCCTACTTCAATGCGGGACAGGACATATAGGAGTAGAAGACATGTCACCATTTACTCCTTTTACCTTTTGAGTTTTGTATCATGTGGCTATATTTTCCATGCAAAAGTTAATAAAATTAAGGAACTTTTCCCAATATGTTTAGAAAATATAGCGTATGAGGGGTGGGGAACTATAACAGATGATATAGGAGAGGTTATCAGGAGCAGGTTGAGATAAGTGGTTTGAACTTAAACCTGTGTATAATGGGGAACAACTATGTAAGACAGAAGTATGACATGATGAGATTTCCATTTGGAAAATAAATGTTTGGACACAGACTAAAAGATAAACTAGAGGGGGTTATAGTGGGAAAATAGTTTGGAAGTTAATTTAGTAATATTGATGATGATCTGAATTAAGATAATTGCCTTTGGGATTAAAAAAAAAAAAAGGGCCTCTGAGCCATCAATTTCCCTGAGCCTCAGTTTTTTCGTATGTAAAAGGAGGAAAATATCTTCAGTAGGCCATGAGAAAAAAACAAAATTATGTATGTGAATATATCTTTTAACAGTAAAGCACTATATAAAAATATAATTGATATTTTATATTTCCAAACATAATTTGCTGATGATAAAATGTAACACTAAAATAGGATCGTGCAGGTGACAAATATTTCAATACAAGTGAGTATAATCTAAGAAGGCAATTTTAAAAGGCAGTTTCGTTTCATACTTGTTCTTGTCTCAATTCAGCAAATGGCAGCTGATTCTGGCAACCAAGATGGCAAGCATATTGCTCATCAGATTGGGAATATGCTTCTGTACATGCTGAAAGAGAAAAACAGTCAAATTACAAGAGAGAGAGAGAGAAAGAAAAGGAGGGAAGATAAAAAAGGGATTTCATAGTTTACGAAGAAATGTCTCGTTATTTAAAAAGCATATCATCAATATGTATTTCCAAATTTGGTAAAAGTAGCAAATGTATTATTTTAATAAAACCCCTTTTATCTCCCGCAAGTCCAATGCTTCAGTTATAAATCTATTACGTACTCAAATTCTGACAGTATGATGACATTCATAAAAAGGGAGCCTCATAGCTAAGGTTTGCATAGTGGAAAAAACACTGAACAGGCAAAATCACTGAACAGGTAACCTGAATTTTGGCTCTATCATTTGTTGGCTGTGTATGACCTAGACTGACTGTTCAACCTCTGACTGTTGACTTACATATGTACAATGGAAATACAACCACCTACTTCATGGGGTTGAACAAAATAATATATTTTAGTGATTTATACAAATACATATTTGTATAATATGTATACACCATTCAGAACTGGGTCACTTAGTTGAGAAGCAAGGGTATTCACATAGCAAAGAAAAGCAGCTAGTCTAACACCCTAAGTTCTGAGAAAATGGAACTTAGAAAATGTTCTACCGCAGGATTCCAGAGTTGAAATGGGTCTCTGCCAGCTGAACTCTCTGCATTTAGATCACCAGACCCATCTTCTTCTTGTGATAGAGCACTTCACCACTATTAACAATCTTATTTTTCTTTCCAACCCAGTCATGTGTTTGTGATATACTTTTTAAAGGTGCTAGACAACAAACTGAACCAAATTTATGCACATACGGAGATGGCCAGTTAGGAGACTGAGCCAGGAAAAATAAGATTATGATACCACGAAGGCTGGATGTTAGTCGTGGCTTAGTGATAGGGAGAAAGACACCTGCTGCTCCACTGAATGAATAAACCGTGTACGGTAATGAATGGAGAAAATTCCATTACAGTTCTTTAAAAAGTTAAATGTCATTTTGTCCTAATTACAGGTTTCTTCTATTAAACACATCTCTTTCAGCAAAAAGCAAGCGTAGTGGTTTAAGAGATGACAAAGACTCTGGTTACTTCTTTTACTGGCATGACCCACAAAAGAATACACTATTAAATACTGAGTCAAAGGCCTGATTCAATTAAAAAAACTAGGAGCTAGGTCAACTAGCCTATGATTGAAAGGCTCAGGAAAATTATACTATTCATGGAAAAGGAAGCAATGAATTATGAGAAGGGTAATTACTACTGCATTTGTCTAAACCAAGTACTTGCTTAAACAAAGGTGTCCCATCCACAGCACAAAACAACACTGTCTCAACAAATACATGAAATTTGAAGCCCATGAAATTTCTAGTAGCAATTACTAAAACTCTAACATCATAATAATTAAAATACTCTAAATCATTAGTTTCAATATCATGCTTGTCATTTTCTAAGGAAAATATATTAAAAGTATAATACAACTCAATGTATATTAAAAGTATATAATACCAATGTTCTATACTGCTGATGTCATCAGTGTATGATCTTACCAGATTCACATTCCAATTTGGTCCGATTTAACTCAATTCCATCATCCACAAACTGGCAAATTGAAAACAGCCTGCAGCCTCTCTGACAGGCGTATAGCTCCTCTTCCTAGAAAGTTCAAGAACAGGGAGGGTTACCAAAAAACAGTGTATTTCCCTCAGGGAAAATAGGTCAAAAGAAAGCAAAGTTAGTAGGGTTTATTATAAACTGTCCAATAAAAAAATTTACAACTGAAAGAAAAATGATAGGAGCCAGGTAATACCCAGGACCTTTGCTATATAAAGAGGTTTTAGTTTCTTGTCTTTAAAGTGATATCCAAGAAGGAAGCCTAGTAGGTAAAATCACTCTTTTCCTATATTTCATGGAAAAAATTGCAAATAAAGAAAAAACAATGATATAATCAGAACTTTAACAATAGAAATAGAAATGAGTAAGCAAGTGCTTTAGTACCAATACTTCTGCCACATAAATATTTATACAAGTCATCAAGCTTATCAGGAAAAGCATCATGATTAGCTTCACATGGCAAATAGTGCCATAAAGATCCCCACAAAGTAAGGTGTACATCTACAAAAATGCTTACATGAAAGATTTTTAAAAACTTGGCTTAACTAAAAACACGAGAGCGATAGTGTGCCATATGATAAAGCCAATGGAATTAGCCAGATCTGGATTAAAACCTTTCAGGTGAGTGACCCAACACAAGTTACTTTACCTATCTAAACCTCAGTTTTTCTCATCATAAAAGGAGATAATAGGTATAAATTATTATCTCCAATGCCCTCAATAATGCTGGAGATAGCTAGCTATTCCTAGCACAGTGCCTGGGACATAGAAGGTGCTCAATAAATGGTTGTAGTGTTAATAATAATAGTTTTAAAATAGAAAACATCATAGGCATCATTGTATATGAGTTTGAGCTCAAGGCAGGATATATTCTTCATTACTGGAAAATGTTAGTTGCTTAGTAAGATTAATGACAATGTCTTCAACAGGCTTTCCTTCAATGAAATACATATAGTATTTGAAACAAACCAGTACATGTGGGGGAGCCCCCTCAACTTACTGTGTGATCCACTATGTACAAACCAGCAGGCACCTAATGAGGAAGGAAACAGCATGTGTATATGCTAGCTAGCAACCAACAGAACACAATGGCATGCATTTCTTTCCAGCAGAGGGTTAGTAAAATTGCTGTAGCAGCAGCCATCCACTAGGAATAAATGGCTACAGTCTAATATTAAGCAAAAGTCATTATACAGCTTTCAGATAGCACATTTTTGGACCTCAGTTCTAGTTGCATCTGTTGTTTAGTTTAGATGAAATCGAAAGAATTTTAGCAATTAAAATAAACTTCATACCTGAGTAGCTTTGCAGCCTCTGTACAAAAACGAAAGAATTCTCCTGTCTTTGGAGCACCACGTATTTCCTTATATAGCACAGAGGAGGCACAAGCTCAATAGTATGAGCTTTACTGAATGCCATTTCATTTTCAGGTATGTTTTCTTCTATTAAATCGATTCAATAAGCCCCCGAGTACCATTTTCATAAGAGAATATATACAGCACGGCAGCTGAGCCTCACCACTTACTTTGTACAACCTCAGGCAAGCAACCAAAATCTCTCAGAGCCTCTGTTTTCTTAGTTATAAAACAGAGACAATACTCTTAATGTCAATCTTGAATATGATTATACATTTTATATTCACAATACCATTAATATTGTTATACTACTTAATAAGTAGACATAACATTAGTAATATACTTAATGAGCACCCACAATGTGCCAGGCACTGCACTAACACTTAACATCTGACATAACACTCAGCACAGAGTAGGCACTCAATGGGTAGTTATGAAGAATCATATCCTGTTTCAAGTACATGTTTCATGGTCTAGATAATATTACTACTCCAAGTAATAATTCATGCCCCATGTATCCCAAATGACTGTCAAGTGTTTATAATATAGTTCCTCTGATTTAGAGCACAAGGAGATGGTCCTCCCCACCAAACAGAACACCAGCTAAATAATTACACACATTTTTATATCCTGAGCTGAGTCAAGCTAACTATATTCATTATTCAACACTATTAATAATACACACACCAAACCGGTTTAATGACATACACATACAATAGAAGAAACAACTATTGACGTGTGTTAGGCACTGTGCTGAAATGCCACATATATTATTTTTAATCTTTACACTAGCTCTGCAGGGTGTAAGGGTTTTTTTCTACAGCTGACAAAATGAAGTTAGAAGTTAAGTGATCAGCAAGGCCACACAGACAGTAAAAGTGGAGCTGCAGATGGAGCCTGGGTTTAGATTTGTCTGGTTCCAGAGCCATATACAAAAATGATCAGGCTGGATCTAGTTAACTTTGTTATTAACATAAGCATGTCTCTTATATTTGGATCCATGCAAATCATGCAACTGTACTTTTAAGGGAAGTTAAAGGGTAAACTATAATAACTTTAAAACAATTGCTTACCAACAGTTAAGCACTGTACTTTTCAAACAACAAATAATTCTGAAAATAAGTCATGAAAATGAGATCTCTCCACCAGCTACAAATACCAGACCAAGAGAGGCTATGTGGAGCTTGTCAACTTATCTAAATGCATTCCTCATATAACACATTGCTTTTTCCTGAACTGCAAAGCACAGTAATTGGGAGGAGGACCAATAGAAATCAAGGAAATAAGTAAATTAGTTATTTTTACTGCAACTTTATTAATAACAGGCAATATAGTGTAGCCAGCTTTAAGGCTGAATTCCAACTACTCCACTAGTTCTTGGCTATGTGACCTTGGGCAAGTTACTCAACCTTTCAGAGCCTCAATTTCCTCAATTGTAAAACCCTACTTCGCAGGGTAGTTGTGAGAATTAGGGATAATGTGTATAAATCTCTCATACTAGCTAACAGAGGGTAGAAGAAAAAATGTTAAGTCCAGGACTTACAGGGAGCCAGATGATTTAGAGTTCCTGGTGAGAACAACTTTAAAGAATAACTAAAAATGGCTTAGAGATGTTAGATATTTTTAGGAAGTAGTGGATATTATAAAAATACCTCTAAGTTCCAGAATGTTTATCCTTTTGAATTATTTATTCTCCCAGGATTCTGGTTCATACTACAAATGTTCTAGGAAATGTCAAAACACAAAAACAAAAAACCCAAAACCAAACAGTCAAATGGCACAAAGTAAGTCTCCACTCCAAACCAGGCCAAATCAGTATTAATGAGTTTCCTCATACAATCCTCTTAGATGAGAGAAGAAAATAATGTATTCAGGGCATTCTACATTGATTTAAGTCTGGAAGTCAGAATTTCTCATTTCTCTCTCTAGCTATATTAGTCTCTAACTGGAAATTTAGGGTAATACTATTGCCCCCACTTTGTCTTGAAAACTGTCAATTCTCATGTAATGTAAAATGTAAACAGGCATATGGGAAGTGAAAGCATTTAGAACTTTTCATTTCAAAGACCTGAAAACACTTGCCATAAGTTACATCCTAATTTCCCTGGACTTGTCCTCGCGGTTACTTTGTAGTTTGAGAGAGCAGAAAGGGCTAGCCACACGGTTAAGCCAACTGCATAGAGATGAAGGAAAAACAAGGAGACAAGCAACGTCAACAAAAGCTCTTATAAATACAGGCAGTGGGGTGGGAAAAACGTATTGCCAAACTATACAGGGGTAGGCAAAAGTAGGTTTACATAATACAAATAATTGGTAAATAAATAATAATACAAGAATAAACAGTTTCTTGCAGTCACAACTGTAAATCTCCTTTTGCCCACCCCTGCATACGGGAAGGGTGGAGGAGTCACCACGCGATCTAGAATGCTGCGTAAAGAGTTCTCAAGAAGCTGAAAAACAACTTGAGAAGTAGAACGGAACCACAAGAAAGGCAGCACCTGCGGAAGGGCAGGGAGTGGAAGTAGGGTCGCTCCTCTCCCTAAGCTGTGACCCACCCCTTTCCACCTAAGGGGCGGCCTCATTTCTTTACTCCACGAATCCCGTCTTCTGCAGTAAACCGTAAATTCTTTCAATGCACATCCTTCTGTTTCTTCTCTAAGCCATCCCAGTCCCTAATGGCAGTGCCAAGCACACAGTAATTCAACACAGATGGAAAGCCCTTCCGGTGCGTCTCACAACTCCTCGGGCTAACTTAATATATTTCATACCACAGTGGAATTGTCTAGTCTGACTCCCGGAACAGGCAGGCTGGGGGCTCCGGCCAGAGAGGTGCTCAGTAAACAAGGTTTACGAAGTAACCTTTTGTGGGCTTGCGTATCTGCTTCTGCCCCCCGCCCCCATTCTTCCCGCTCCTCAAAGGTGAGGACTAGCGCTAATAATCAGCATCCTCCTCCCGCTTAGGATGCTAGTCTCCCCTGACGCTCCGCAAGCTTCCTGAGGAAAGGGGTCGGATCTTTTTCATCCTTGTGTCCCCCAGCCCATTACAGGGTCGGTGCAGCACAAACTTCCGCTAATTTCAGCAGGAGCGGAGTGCGGGTGTGATTAAGATGGAAAACAGGCGCTACACAGGTGGGAGGCAGCGGCTGAATGAGGGATTCAATCGCCAGGTTCCCAGAGCCCACAGAGATGAGGGAGAGAGGAGAGACAGGCGGCCAGGGAAGGGTTGCAGCCCGCTTCGGACTCGCCCTACCTTGGGGTAGGTGTGCAAGGGGTAGGTCAACTGACAGACCCGGTGACAAGACGCCGTATCACCCAAGACCGAGTCAAACGCTTCGGCCGCAGCGGTCCCCAAGCCTCCGGCCAGGGCCATGGTCAGCAGCAGCAGCGGCGGGAGCCCCAGTTGGGCCCTGACCCAGAGGCTCCCTTTCGGCGCCGCCATTTTGTTCCCCTCTCTCACAGCAGCTGTTTGTTGTTTTCTTTTCAGGGTCTCCTCCTCCTTCCGGAGCCAGACCCTTCTCCAGCCCGCGGGCCGCCACTTCCGCCTCCGCCGTCCCTCTCAGTTCCGCCCAGGCCGGAGTGAAACTGACGCCTCCGCCTCAGCTCCGGGTGTGCAAACTTCTAGATAGGAGAGAAGAGGCGGAGCTAACCAACTCGAGTGCTGGAGCAAGCCGGCCCCCTTGGCTCCTTTCTTCCCTTTGAGGGGCACGCTGGGACACGTAGTTCCCCACTGGCAGGAGGCGCACGGTGCGGTCCGGAAGGCTGGTCTGGAAGAACTACAGCCGCCCCTGGCGCGACCGCAGCCTCTCCCTTCGCAGTGCATTTTGGGGAATGTGGTTTGCTGTGCTCCTGAGGCCCCTCCGGACAACTACCGCCCTGGGAAGAAGCCTTCGTTCAGTTTCATCAGGCTTGGAGGCCTCAGGAGGTGTTCTCTGGAGGGGCCTAGCTGCTGCCAGGGCTGCTTTTCCTGGTGCGTTTGTTGCTAGTTCCCCTTTCTGGGCTCCTGAGTGCTGAGGGAAGAGGAAGATGGTTTTTACTTTTGCTTGGGGATCCGGAAGACTGTAGTCGCGGGTAGGGTCCTCTGACCTCCAAGCAGTTCATGGAGATGGTTGCTTCTTGGGAGGACCCTGTGGAGATATGGAAGCGGTTGTTGATTGCTGGTTACTAAGGGAACCCTTGGGATTGCGGCTATGCTGGGGTGGTTGTTAAGAGAGCTTTGTTGGACCCAGTGGAACTTTAACCCTAACACAACCCAACCTAAGTTGGAAGAGGCTTGTCACTAGGATCGGTATTGGCCTGGGCCAGTTTGGGGTCCCCGCCACAGTATGCGCTTCTGAAAGCTGGGCCTCTCCTAACTGAAACCCATCATTGTACAAGTTTCATTTCTTAGAATGATGCTACCTTTTCCAAGAGACCATCCCGTAAATTCCAACCAATAGTCTTCATTGGTTCAGGAATGCTTCCAGAATGTAGAGAACCCAATTGTGTCACTTTAGGGAACACACATCCCAGCAGTTTGGATGACGTTTTAGAATCTGCCCTCTTTCTTGAGCAGAACACACCGCAGGCACGTGAAGGTAGTTGGAGTCCCCTAGAAATGGATAAATTCGTCATTCGAACACCTAGGCCCCAGAGTAGTCCTCAGAAGAAAGATCCTGGAAGAAAGATTTACAAGCAGGCCACGATTGAATCTCTGAAGGTGAGAGGGGATCTGGGACTAAAGAAAACGTGCAACGGACTGGGATAGCAAGGTGGTGTGGAGAAGTTCTGTGGAAGACCTGTGAATTATTTTTGCTGTGCTTCCTCTCCGATGTGTTCCTGACCACTCCTAAGTTTCCCCGGTACCCTCTACTGACTTATTGATCAATTCCCACGTTTCTCTTACACTCTTTTCATTACTTTGGCGTTTTAGTATGTTTTGCCCCCTGTGTTATTCTTGTGCAAAATTTTGTCCATTAGGAATGTGAAAGTACTGAGTGATTCTATGTACCCTGTGTACGCTCGTAAGGCTGGGTGATGACTGTGTACCCTCCTATCTTGTTGGCCAGACTGTATCACGTGACCTCCATTCCTACAACTGAGAGTGGGAAAGAGGCTGTTGTAGTGGACCCTTTGCAGCCGGAGTGTCTTAGCAAGAAAGAATCAAGGAACAGACAGGATAGACAACCAACAAAGTCCGTCTACATTGACACCCAATTAATGGTAAAGTAATTATTATTTTACCAAAAAACAAAAAACCCTGCTTATGATTAGTTCCCTTTGTCTTCTTGAACCTCTCCTCCTCCATATCTGACTGTCCTTTATTGGTTTCTCTTCCTCCACTAGACTTCTAATGTTTGTGTTCCCAAGAGCTTTGTTATACATTTTATGTATTTAGCCAGGGTGACCTCATTCATGTTGAGACTTCCCATGCTGATGACTACTTACTTGGACCTCCAGCCTAGATTTCTGAGGGTGAGAGTGGAATTTGAGGCTAGACAAAATGTGCAGAGAATTGTGATAGCAAGGTGGCATTCTGTGCACTTGACTTGTGTACTCAGGTGGACTCTTCTTCTAGATATGCCACAGGCGTACCAGCTCCAGGTAAGAAAGCAGTGCAGAGGACTGGAAACAGCAGCCCTGGGTTCCAGTCCTTGCTGTGCAGCTGGGTGATCTTCAGCAAGTCATTTCCTTCTGCGGGATCTCAGTGTGTCCTCATTCCTAAAACGTAGGGTTGAACAATGTCACTGTTTTTTTAAAGGAGTACTGTTGTCATTTGGAGTAAAATAATTATTAATTGTTTGGAACTGTCCTGTGAGTTGTAGGAAGTTTAGTATCCCTAGCCCTCAGACACCTCCCATGGTGCTAACCAAAAATATCCTCATGCTTCCAAGCAGCCCTTGGTTGGTTGTTTGAGACCTGCTGAACTCCAGATCATCTTTAAAATCACTCCTTGTCTCACAGTTCTGTGACTTCATGGAACACATTCAAGTTGTCGACTGTCTCTGTTTTTTCAGTACTCATGGATAATTGTATACAGCAGTGATTCTCAGTGAGGGACAGTGGTGGGTGGGATTGTGGTATCAGACTGTCTGGAAGGAAAAGAGGAGGGTAATAATTAAACTATACGAACACTCACATATAAACACCCATATTCTACTTTACTTCTGCCTGTCCCTTCTCCCCTCTGTGTCTCTACTTTTGTGCCCTAGTTCAGAAACACTGTATGATTCCATAGGAAGATTATGGAATCAGAAGAAACAGTAGGCATACGGAATACCATTTCTATTAAATGCAATAGCTTTTCTTTCAAGCTTGTTCTTTATTCTCCTGTATTTACTTTGTGTCCATATACCCAGTAATTAGGACTAGAAACGGAAACAATCCTTAACTCTTTTCTCTCTTGTATGCAGTTTTTCAACCCTGCTTCCTAAAATCTTTCCTGTCCTTACACATCCCACTATAAATTCAAAACTGTTAATAGTTCTTATGTGGAGCAGTGCCATGGTCTCTTAACTTAGCATTCCCCATCATTCTCCCCTCCACATGTTAGCCAGAGAAGTAAATCTTAAAAAAATGAAAATCTACTCAAGTCATCTCCCTGCCTAATCCTTCAGTGGTTTCTCCTTACCTATCGATAAAGACATTTCTCTATGTGAGACCCAAGGCCCTCTATGACCTGGCACCTGCCTGCCTCATCCCCTGCTGGCTCTTCGTATGTGCACTTCATTCAGTGTCAACCACTCACAATTTACCAAATATGTGCTCTTTCATACCTCTGTACCTTTATATATGCTTTCCCGTTTGCTTAGAATGGCTTTACTCCCTTGTCTTGGAACTGATATGGTATAGTTATTAAAAACACAGACTCTGGAGCCAAACTGTCTATGTTAAAATCCCAGCTCTGCCATTACTGCTGGTGTGATGTTGGACAAGTTATTTATTTTGTGTCCCCTGTGCCTAGCACAGGGCTTAGCATATAGAGGTCTGCAACACATTTTTCTGAGTGACCAAATGAACTAAAACTCCAAAAGCCTTGGCATGGCGTGTGTTACCTTTTCTGTTCTGACCCCGTGAGCCTATTGTCTCATCCCTCGTAGCTTCCTATTCACAGGAATACTTTCCAGCCGCACCCCATTTCTCGCTGTTCTCTGTATAAGCTATTCTCTTTCATGCCTCCAGGGCTTTGAATATTGCTGGTCCCTTTTCCTGGAAAACCTTTCTCTTTCTTTTTACAGAGTGAATTCCTACTCCTTTGTCAACCCACACAAATGCAACTTTCCCTGTGAATTGTAGATTATAAATTTCATGAGTACAGGGACCTTGGTTATTTTATTTACCTCTGTATTCTTGGACCTATCACAGTGCTTGACACATACATAAGTAGTCAGTAAATTTTTGTTAAGTGGCTATTGAAAGGCTTTCCAGGTCCTTTGGGGGAGTTCATTCTTCTCTCTTAGCACTTGGCTCAACTATCTGTTACAGCACTTACCTCACTGTATTATGTTTACCTGATTACCTGCAGTTCCCCAGTCTACTGTGAACTCCTGCAGACGGGGGCCACAGTGTCGTACTTTGTTCTAATTCTGCTCCAGTACCTAACACAGTGCCTACTGCATTGTAAGTAGAAGTTTATTGAGTAAATAAGAATCATCTTTATTTGGAGGTACCCTTGCAGGATCTAGATATTAAACTATTCTATAAATATTATTTTTTTGAAGATTTTACTTATTTATTTTTAGAGAGGGGGAAGGGAGGGAGAAAGAGAGGGTGAGAAACATCAGTGTGAGAGAGGAATATTCATTCGGGCCGGGCAGGAGCATGTGTACTCAGGCATGTGCTCTGACCTGGAATCAAACTGGTGACCTTTCATTTTGTGGAGCAATACCCATCCAACTGAGCCACACCAGTCAGGGCTCTATAAATATTATTGTGAAATAATTTTATGTCCAGCCCTGTGCTAGGTACTCTAGGGAACATAAGAGAAATTCAAGGTCAAAGTATGAGCCCTCGTGAGATTTCCTGTTAGAGAATCATAGCATAAGAAATTCTTAAGTAATGATATAAAATCATAGTGATCCATGATATATTTGGTTTTCGGGCAATAAGAGTTAAGAGAGAAGAGAGCTCAGCGTCTGTTTTAGTGGTCAGAGCACCCTAAAGGGGATGGAAAGATTTGACTAGGTAGAAGGAAGTAGTGGCAGATAACCATTCAATAAGTGGTACCTGCTGTCCTCTTTCCTTTATGCACACCTACCTGCTTACTTTCACGTGTACACAATGATAAATTACAACCAAGTTGAATTCAGTGTGAGTTCTGGAGAGTTAGTTAGTGCTACTCTCTGCCAGATGACTTATTCCCCACACCAGCATCACATTTTGATGCCAAAAAATGTGCTGAATGTTCAAGCCTCAATTTCCTCATCAGTGACATCAGAAGTAACAATATCTAACCTGCAGTGTTGTTATAAGGGCTAAATAAATAAATGCATGTTGAAAGGGCTAGGCATTGTGCCTGGAATGTAGTAAAAACCAAGTTTCCTTTTTTCATGTACAGAAAAGAGAGGCTTGTGCAGTAAAACTAGAACTGAGAACCCTGATGATGATGATGATGATAGTAGTAATGACTACTACTAACATTTACTGAGCCCATTCCAATGGGCCAGGCATCGTGCTTTCCATAAATTAACTCTAAATTCTAATAACAGCTCTGTGAAATGGATGCTTTTATCATTTATATTTTACAGTTGAAGAATCTAAGGCACAGAGAGAGTAAGTAGTTTGCTCAAAGTCATGCAGCTATAAATGGCAGAGCTGGGATTTGAACTAGATGATCTGATTCAACAGTCTGCCCCTTATATGATAAACTGTTTCTAAAAAGTGGAGTTTCTGAATGCCATGCAGAGGAAGTGTAAAAATCTTAGAATATTAGGACCACTGTACTTCTTTTATCAGTATAGTGCAAGTAATTTTGCCACAGCCTTATCACATTCAGTGAAAGTGATACTCAGTAGAGCTCATGCAGGGTGTATTTGAATGGTAAAGGTTACTTTGGTTAATCCCTTCTTATTCCCTTAAGGGAACGTGATTTCTTCTGTTGGTTGCAATAGGAGATTTTATTTTATTAAAGATTCTAGAATACACTAATTCTTTTAGGTTTAGCACTTAAGAATGCTCTGTAAACCTTTCCTTCCTTTGTGGGATTGACTAGCCAACATCTGTCTCCTGCCCCAGCCAGTGGAATGGTGCCCATGTGATTGCTTATGAGAGAATCGTTGTCCCTAATTGGTTTTGTCAAACCTGATATTTCAGCCAGCCATAACTATAAGACCAGATGTGTTTGAAGAGCACCTCTTCTTTCTGGCAACAACCATTCCACTACTCATTGTAGCTGCCCCATTGGTATTTCATGTTCACTTCCCTTGTTCCTCTCCATAATTCTGATACAAACTTGAAATATCTGTTTGGGGCCCATATTTGGACAAAAATAAGGACATATTCTTTGTGTATATGGAATTCTGCTCTGAAACTGGCTGCTATATTTTTCTATTTCTGTTCTAAAATTTCAGATCTGAAAGCTATGCTGTACTTAGTCTTTGAGGGTAGAAATGGCTTTGTTCAATTACACATACTGAGCACTAGGGATAGAGAGACAAATGAATTGTTCCAGCCCTCAAGTCGCTCACAGTCCGGTGGGGCAGACAGCCTTGTAGATAAGTATATGCAGAAAGCAGAGATACAGTAATAGAAGTCTGTACAGAATACCAAGGGACCCAACAAGGAGTATGGTCAAATGTGGTTGGAGAGAGGCAAGAGTGGCTTCATAGAAGAGGTGATGCTTAAAGAGAATCTTAAAAAATAAATAGGCAAAGAAAGAACATCCGAGGCAGAGAGTGAAATACTGTGATTCGTTTAGGCAGCTTTAGACCCTTTGGTGTATCTGCAGCAAATGATGAAGCTGAAAGGGTGTCAGAAGCCAAGTCACGTAAGGCCTTCTATGCTGTGCAGAAGAGTGTGGGCTTCCGTAGTTCCATATGCTAGAATGAGCTGAGTGGAACCCCGAACCTCATTTTGACCATGTGGAAATGCTAAATAAAAAGTCTCCTAACATAGAGGTAAACTCGAAAGCAAGAACAAGAAATCCTCAGGTACAAGGAGGAAAGAGGAAATGTAAACCCAGAACTGCAAGTGGGAGCTGAAGTTGAATAGTTCTATTGAAACCAGATGTAATGCTTATGGGGCTGGGGTTTTAGGGCCAGTACGGGGATTGCAAATAAGTCCTCAGGCTAATAACCCCCATTTGAAGCTGAGAGCTAAAACAGGGCTAGCGTGCTTGAGAAAAATGAACTAGAGAAATTCCATTAGTCCAATGAAACAGCATAAAGATTGTGGACTTCCCAGGGTTTTGGATTAAAAAAAGAGTTCACTATAATGAAGTAGAACCCCACACTTATTACTGTGCATGGAGATATATATCTGTATATTTACATTTATATATCTCTGTGTATATATAGTTTAAATTCACATTATCTATAACCCTGAATATTCATTAGGAGAATAGGTTTTAAAGCTCTAAGACATTTGTATATAAAATACTATTAAAGTGGTTCATCTGGCTTTATATATATCAATGTGAATAAATGAAGAAAATGTATTGAGTGAAAAAGCAAGTTGCAGAACGATATGATGTTTATACCTTCTTCCTATTGAAAATATCCCAGTGCACTAAAACCTGATTAGCATAGTATCACAACAGAAAGGAGGGCTTTTCCTGTCTTTCCCTCACCTGCTTTTCGGATCTTGGAACCTGGAAGAGTCAGAGATCAAAGCAAGGAAGCAGATGGGAGAGGAGGAGGAGCAAAGAATCGGAAGCAAGGGAGTCTCATGTCTCTCCTCCCAGCACTACTGCTAGGCAGGAAGCAGACCCCAGCCCGGGAGGCAGTTGAGACTTTTTTGTTGCTGCTTTTTATTAAACTATCACATGAATGTAGAAAAGTGGACAGACCATGAGAGTACATCTTGACAGATTTTCACAAAGTGAACACACCCATATCACCAATATCCACATGAAGAAGCAGAACATTGCCAGGATCCCAGAGCCCCCGACACCCCCTCCCGCTCTCTAACTGGGTCCCCTCCCCAGGGTAATAACCATCTAGGTAAGAACTTTTTAATTATAAAAACAACGTTATTATTTTGTGCCTGTTTACTGTAGAAACTACAGAAAAGTTGCAACACAGAACAAAGAACTTTCCTATCCTTTCTCCCATATTCCTTAATTGTTAAAATTTTACACTAAATGGAAGTATGGTAGTTTTTCTAGGAACAAAAGGAGGGGAATGAGTTTGGTGAAGGATATAAGGAAATTGAAACTTTGTTATGTTTTATTTATGAAAAATGGCAAAATGTTCACTTTTTTTATTATAAATACTGAATTAGTCTACCTTTCTGTGTTTGAAGTTTTAAAAAATTCTTCAAACACGAGACAGTTTGAATTATATCATCTAGGAAGTGGGAACTGTTGAAGTGTGCTTTTATTGTTGAAATAAATATGTCTTTATGACTTTTCTGCTCTCTGTCCTTGTCTATGAATTAAAACACTTAAGTGAGCTATAGGGTTGATTCACCTCAGCATCGTTTTTCTTTTCTTCTTATCCTTATTGCTCTCACTGCTAAGTGCCCAGTGGTGTCTGACATGGTAAGATTAAAACTTGCACTTTTCCTAATAGATGCAACTCTCTTCCTGATTTGCAGTAAGCAGGACCTGCTTTTAAGCAATTACCCATCATTTGGGGCTATCACACACACTGTGCTGTGGTTCAGGTCATAATCAATAATTCACATGTCAATAGGAGCCCCATTAGCTCAGGTGAAGGCAGATGTCTTTCTAATGAAAATGTTCCATTTTCCAAATGACTGTTCTTTTTCCCAGAGAGTTGTGGTTGTAGAAGACATAAAAAGATGGAAAACTATGTTGGAGCTTCCTGATCAAACCAAAGAGAATCTAGTTGAAACCTTACAAGAATTAAAGAAGAAAATACCCTCCAGGGAAGTTTTAAAATCAACAAGGATAGGTATGTTCTTTCTGAATGTTATACAAAGTGCTTATATTTTGTCTCCTTCCTTTGCCTTTCAAACTCTATGTGGTAAGAGACTATTGTTCTAAAAAGTTTCCATTGGTAGCACACTAGATTTTCATATTACAGGTCTGTACAGAAGATATCCAGCCATGTAATATGAAAAAGGGACATTTATTGAAGAAGATTGTTGATACAAAGAAACATTGTATATAGGACAATGATACCTCAGTCCTCTTTGAGGTAGGCACCTCGGGACCTCACACAGTTCTCCCAATCACCATCACCATCAGCTGCCCTGTCATATTTTCCTGAATCTCATCAATGGTCTGAAATCTCTTCCTTTTCAAAAGTGATTTTGTTTTGGGGAAAAGCCAGAAGTCACAGGGCACCAAATCTGGGCTATAGGGCGGCCAAGTCACCTGGGAGATTTCATGTTTCACAGAAAAACTCTGCATGAGACATAATACATTAGCAGGTGTGTTGTCATGGTGCAGCTGCCAATCACCAGTTGCCATAGCTGCGGCCTTCTGAATCAGCTAAATAGTTTCTATGGAGGAATGTTTAAGCTTAATGCAAAATTTGATGCAGATTTGTTGCTCTACTTGCTCAGTCATTTTGAATGCGACAGCCACACAGTGCACATGCTCACTCAGTGGTGTCTCCTGCCCCCACTGACTAGTGCAGTGAAGTTGTCATTATTCACACATGTGCATTTCAGTCTACTCTTCCTGGCTGCCAGGTTACAATGATGTCATGCAAAATGATCTCGTTATATAAACAATGGCTGGACTTTTTCTGGACAGACCTCATCATACATTTTTTTTTAATTACCAGAAAAATAAAATATACAAAATACAAGCCCCCTTTTAAAAAATTGTATTCAACAGGTATAGAATTACTGTCAAATTGCTCTAAAAGTTTCTAAATACTTCAGTTTCTATGCTAACCTCATGAACTGGTAACTGGTAGGGATCTTTGGATAGTTAACATTTTGAGCGTGCTTGATCCTGGGTGTGCAAAAATAAGACATGGTTTGTGATCTCAAGGAACTTGGGGTTTGGTGGAAAAATAAGCACGTAGACAAATGTGAACATTAAGAAGTTATAGGCTGGAAATAAAAAAATTAAAATGTCCTGAGTACCACTCTGATCTATGTAAGGTATATGCTGGCATAAAGAATGAAGTAATCACTTTCACCTGGAGAATTCAAGAAAGGCTTCATGGAAGAGGCGACATTTCAGTTAACTCTTGAAAGAGGCTTGGCTTTTCTGTCTTGAGTAGAAATAACTTGCAAAGTATGATAAATAAAAACAAAATGATAGCATCCCTTGCTGCTACATTATTTGTTATAGCATTGGAGATATTTAAGAGGTAAGTCAGGGACTGTGTTGAATTGCCATTTTAGTACAGTATACAACTGTGAATAACATGCAAGGAGGGGCCAACATGTGTTCTTCAAGCTGCTCCCAACTCCCTGGGGAGTCCAGGGTAGTCATTCACAGCTGCTGTTCTTGCCCTCACACTCGTTCAGCCATTGCCTTCTCTGCCTCCCCTTGACCTCTTGTTCATGAGAAGCAGAAGAGAGAGCAGCTTCATACTGGTGCTAACAGCTGGCAAGAGCTGTGTGAAATCCCCCAGAGACCCCCCTAGAGTCTTGAGAGTTGCACCCCTGTAATATAAACCAGAATCTGAGAAAATTAGATGCTTAAAGAACATAAAACCCTATCATTATAGCCAAGGAACTGCTCCCATCTGCTGGCGATTTTCTCTTTATAGGTTGTGGTCACTAGAGGGCAATAAGACCATTCATATGAGCAGATAAGGCATTTCCACCAGTAGAGGGTACTAGTGATTAATATTTTATGACATGTATATATTTACATATATGTATGTATCTGTTCATATTTAGGCACACACCATAGTTACTATTTATGATCAGATCTTGAATATCAACACAATAGGCTAGAATTATTCTACAAATACAGACCATGATAATTTTTAAAAAATCATTTCTATTTGTTCTTTGAGTATGCTTTTAAGAATGGGTGTGTCTGATCAGCGATTTCAATTCAAGAATCATAATGAAACCACAGCAAGGTGGCTTGACTTGGGAGGAGCTGGAAACCATGTAACTTTTGTCTTGACCATACCCCAAGCTTCCCTAAACCTCAGGTTGTATGGAGTAGAAGGGTTTCTTGATTTCTTTGTACTTAAGACAATTGCTAAGCTCAAGATTCATTTGTATCATTGCCTGAGCATGTTTACATTCTTCCACCTTTAGCCTCCTGCCTGTCCCTGTCCTGTGGGCTGTAAGAGACAAATATTTACTGAGGGCCTTCTTTGTGCTAGGAACTGTGCCGGCATAATAATGGAGGCAGATATTTTGTACACCTCTTTGAAGCCTGCAGTCTAATGGAAGGACAGACAAGTTAACAAGACTTTATTGGACAATGTGATGACTGCTCTGATGATCGGGAGAAGTTAGCCTAAGGAGTATATGCTTTGGGAGTAGAGGAGGAGATGTTGAAGAATGTGTCAGGCAGGGGGTATATTATGTGAGCTCTACACAGGGGTGGAGGTGGGAGAGAGCAGGATGCATTGCAGAAACTGAAAGAAGTTTGATGTGTTTGACTTCAAGCGGGGGAGACGGTCTGTATCAGATAGAGAAGGTTCTTTGTAAGCCATTCAAAACTTTTTAGTCTTAGCATGTGTATTAGTTATCTATCCCTGTATAAAAATTACCCCCAAATTTAGCAGCTTGCCCTGGCTGGTGTAGCTCAGTGGATTGAGCACCAGCCTTCGAACTGAGAAGTCACCAGTTCAATTCCTGGTCAGGCCACATGCCTGGGTTGCAGGATGGGTCCCCAGTTGAGGGTGTGTGAAAGTCAACCGATTGATGTTTCTCTTCCTCTTTCTCCCTCCCTTTCCCTCTTTCTAAAAATAAATAAACAGCATCTTTTTAAAAAATTTAGCAGCTTAAGTATTTTTATCTCACATAGTTTTTCTGAAAGGCAGGAATCTGAGAGCTGCTTATCTGGTGGTTCTGGCTCACAGTCTCTTAGAGGTTCAGTCAGGCTGTTGGCTGTGGCTATAGTCATCTGAACATTTGACCAAGGCTTAAGGATCGACCCAAAATGGCTCACTCCCAGGATGGCTGGTAGGAGGCCTTAGTTCTACAACACTCAGGCCTCTCCTTAGGGCAGCTCGTGACATGGCAGCTGATGTTCTCCCGAACAGGTGATCCAGGAGAGGACAACCAAGATGGAAGCTACAGTGTCTTTGATAACCTAACCTCAGAAGTGACATACCATTGCTTCTGTCATGCTCGGTTGGGCACACAGACCACCCCTGGTACGATTTGGGGGCAACTACACACATGTTATGAATACTGAGAGTTGAGGGTCATTGGGGGGTGTCTTGTAGAATAGTTCCCACAATATGAATTTCTTTTTATTTAACCAAGATTTATTATACTTCTTGGACATGCAGGTTTATGCACATTTGTAGAAATTTTATGGCCATTAACCCTTCAAAAGTACCTCTCTTTCATTTTATTTCTTTGTTCTGGGATTCTACAATTAGAAGTATGTTCGACCTTTTCTTTTTCATATCCCTTAGCTTGTTTGTCATATATTTTTTTTATCTTCTTGTCTCTTGTAATGTCCTGGGCAGTTTCTTCAGATACAGATCTTCCAAATCACTAATTCTCTTTTTAGCTGACTCTAATTTGCTATTTAATCTGTACATTGAATTCTTTATCAAAAATTATTTTTCATTTTTATAAGCTTCATTTCTCCCTAAATCTGCCTCATCTAAATATTATTTGTATATTCTTATGATTGTGCCTTTTATTTCTTTAAACATTTAATGTGTAGTTCTTCTGTATTTCTCATCTGACTGTTCTCATATGTGTAGTCTTTGGTGGTTTAAATCTGTTGTTTATTGTTTCTGCTGACTAATGGTGCTTGCCTTCCCATGTGTTTGTTGACTTTTAATTGTGAGACATTATTTTCTTTCAATCTATGGGAACTACGTGGGACTAAATTGGAGACGCTTCCCTCTAGAGGGGATTAGCTTCTTTTCTTTTTTTGTTTCTAGCAATAGTGAAGGGTCACTTCTGGCCTAGAATACTGGAGCACACTTCTCAAGGATCCCAGGTCAGTATGAGAGTCCCAGGATTAGCTCTCCCTCTTCACCACTGACCCGAAAGTAAGTATTTCAGCAGTGTGGCTATTTACATCAGCCCTTAGTTTAACCCCACCCCTCTCTGAGCCTAACCCTTTAGCTTCTGCTTACTTACTTACTTACTTACTTTATTTATTTATTTATAGAGAGAGGGGAAGGGAGGGAGAAAGGGAGAGAAACATCAATGTGTGATTGCCTCTTGCACACCCCCCAAGACCTGGTCTACAACCCAGGCATGTGCCCTGACTGGGAATTGAACCAGCAACCCTTTAGTTCACAGGCCAGCACTCAATCCACTAAGCCATGCCAGCCAGGGCTCTGCTTATATTTTTGAAAGAGGGAATGAGGTGTTGTTTTTTTTTTTAAATCTAGAATCTAGTTTTACTACAGTGAAAGGGTAGCTTTAGTCCATGATAAATCCTGAGACCCTAAAGGTAGTCGATGTAATTATTGACTGGATTTTGAACGGAGGAGTGACATATACACATTAGCATTTTAGAAAAACATCATCTGGCTGCCATGTGGGGAGTGTATTGGAGAAAAGCAAACCTAGAAGCAGAAAGCCTAGTGAGGAGGCTACTAAAACATCTGGTTGAGAAATGCGGGTAGCCTGGATGGGGCAGTAGTCATGGGGATGGAGAAGTATAGTTGGAACCAAGAGACATAAATGGAGTAAAATCCTGAAGAACCTGGAAAGAGATTGGATGTTGGGAGTGAAGATAAAGGAGTGAAGGCTTGAAGCCTGGATTTCTGTTATGGCCAAATAGGTGTATAGGAATTCCACGCATTAAGATGGGGAACAGTAGGTTTGGAGGTGGGGAGATCAATACATTCAGTTTTAGACTTACTGTGTGTGACATGCCGTGGGACATCCGAGAGGAAATGTCCAAGAGAATGGTGGATGTACAAGGCTGAAGCTAAGGAGAGACTCTAAGTATATACTTGGGCGTCATCGTCAACATACAGTTAGAAACTGAGGCAAAGGAAATAGGTAAGCTTGCCCAGGAAGAGTATTTAAGAAAAGCATAGCCCAGGCTGGGTGGCTCAGTTGGTTGGAGCATCATCCCATACACCATAAGTTGTGTGTTCAGTCTCTAGTCAGGGCATATACCTAGGTTGCGGGTTCTATCCCTGGTTGGGACACATACAGGAGGCAACCAGTCGATGTTTCTCTCTCACATCAATGTGTCTGTCTCTCCCTCAAATCAATAAATATATCCTTGGGTGAGGATTAAAAAAACCTTTTTAAACAGAGAAAAGCGTAGAGCTAAATCCAAAATCTTGAAGCATACCAATATTTAGGAGACTTATCGGAGGAGACTGAGAAGATGTGACAAGGGAAACAGGAGGGAACACTGTCTTGAAATGGGATGGAGTATTTCTAGGTCAGTGGCATTCGTTGTTCTCAAAGAGTCAAATATGTTAAGTCTAAAAATTACATATTAGATTTTGCAAGTTAAGATCGTAAATTATTTTGGTAAGGTCAAGGGTAGGGTTAGGGGCAGAAGGTTGAAGAATGAGAAGGTGGTAAAGAAATGAAGCTGTGAAAATAAACAATTCTTTCAAGAATTGAAAGAAAAAAGTAATATCAGAAAGGGAACGTGGAGTTGAATAAAGTTGTCATTTTAAAGTAGGAGAGATTCTAACTGTTGACAGACAGATTTGTAGAAAGACCTCATCAGGAAGAACACACTGGACTTCGTAAGGATTGACTGTGGAGATGAGGAGGCCACGATGTCTCTCTATGTTGTTGCCATTCTTACCCTCTTCTCTGGTCCTTTCTGCCTTCAGACAGACACAAATCTTGCCCTTTAATTGTCTTTGCTATCTCTTACAGACACTTTGTTTTTCTTCTTCCCTTTATAGCCAGATTCCTTTAAAAATGATTAATAATCACAACTCCCATTTCTGTACCTCCCATTCCTTCACTGAATACTTTCTGTGCTGTCTCCGCCCACAACTACTATTATTCTCTCCCAGGATACAAGTGATTTCATTCCATCCGAATCCCATAGTCTTGACTTATACCTCATCTTCCTGGAAACCATGAATTTGAGACCATTGATTAATCTCTTTACTGTCAACATAAATGACATTGAACTTGTTGCCAATTGTTTTTTTTTTTTAATGTTTCTTTCGTAGCCCTTACCTGAATTTGTAATTACTTATTTGTTTACTTCTGTATTTTTTTATTTACTAAACAGTAACCCTAGGCCGGCAGGACTATGTGACACACTTTGGTGTGGCATTTCCAGTGTTAGTGTGGCATATAGACGGAGCTCAGGATGTATTCATCGAATGGATGAAAATGACCAGTTCAAATAAGATTTTTCTCCATGACTCTTAGTAGCTTTTTAGATTCCCATTTCTTGTCTTTCTCTGTTTCTTCAGTCCCTGTCCTCTGTTTCCTAATGGGGAGCTTTCCCCTAAAACTCCAACCTTAGTCTTGTTGCCACTTTAAAGTATTTCAGCAGAGAGCCTGTCTATCCACTCTCGAACTTAACGGAGGCCTTAATTCAGACAGCTCTTGGATATGTATCTCCCATCCTGATCCCATTTGGAATCTTAGATCTTTAGAAATGCTGTTTCAATTTATATTCCTACCATTTTCTTAAAATCTTACTAATTAATAGGTTAAAATAGGTTGTTTTCACTTGCCGCAGAGAATGAATTGCTTTCTATGTGTTTATTGGCACTTTGTCCTTTTTTTATGAATTGTTTATGTTCTTTGTCCATTTACTATTGAGATCTTACAATTTTTGCTGTTTCTGTACTTTGTAAATGTTAGGTTCATAACACTTAATTCCATTTAGCTACCTAAATTTATAAAGGAGGAAACAGACCCAGAGAGATGAGTGACTTACCCAGGGCCACATAGTGAGTTAGCACCAGAGATATAACGTGAACCCAGGTCTCTTGGGACAGTGCTCTTTCTTGGTTAGCAGCAGACTGCCATTGTGCCCTGGACCCTCGCCATATGTGCCTTTATGTTAGTGGACCATCTCTGTGGGTTCTGCCATCTGCTCAAACTCATCTCTTTTAAGCAGAATTTAGTGGCCTTTCTTGTGTACCTCGAATGCAAGGTTTCTCCTAGTATTCCCATTTTAGCAATGCCCCTAGCATTTTGCTCCAACTGGAACTTTGCAGGTAGAAATGTCTGTTAGTTGGAGATGTGGGACTGAAGCTCACATGAGAAATTTAAACTAAAAATACATATTTGGAAGTCATTTGCATAAAATCACCTAAGTGTATGAATTCTCTGGGTAAAAGGAAAGATTAAAGGGCTAAGGGGTAGAACTTGGAAGATTCATGGTGGGGATGTGGGTGGAAGAAGAGGAGCCAGTAAAAAGGCAGAGGGAATATAATTAGAGGGAGAAGAAGAGAGCCAGGATTCTGCACTGGGACATGAAGGCCAAGGAGGAGAGTGTCCCAAGAGGCGAGGGAGATGAGTGGCCTCACTGTCCTCACGTGGTCTGGGAAGTTGGGGGCCAACTGGGTGAAAGCCTTTGGACCTGGCATTTAACAGGGTCTCTGTGAGTGGATAACTTTATTTTATTTTATTATTGTTAACAATGTTTTAAAAGATTTTATTTATTTGTTCTTTGAGAGAGGGGAAGAGAGAGAGAAAGAGAGGGAGAGGAACATCAATCACCTCCCCACATGCCCTGAACTGGGGACCTGGCCCGTAACCCAGGCATGTACCCTGACTGGGAATCAAACTGGCGACCCTTTGGTTCATAGGCTGGTGCTCAATCCACTGAGCCATACCAGCCAGGGCTTAACAATTTTTTTAAAGAGATTTTTATTTATTTATTTTTAGAGAGAGGGAGAGAAACATTGATCAGTTGCCTCTCATATGCAACCTGACCAAGGACCAAACCTGCAACCCAGGCATGTGTCCTGACTTGGAATCAAACTGGCGACATTTCATTTTGAGTGATGACCCCCAACCAACTGAGCCACACCAGTCAGAGCTGGATACCTTTATTTTAAAGGACACCAGTGGGCACAAGGTATCGAGTAGGTGGCTGACGAGGCAGTGGAGTTAGGCCTTGCACCCTCTACCTGGTAAGCAAGCATGCCCCACTTTGCAATGCTGTATATGTGAATATTCTTGGAAAAGTCTTATGTCAATCATATTGATCTGATTTCAGAGATGTCTTATTTTCATTTATGATCGATTAACAACAAGAAAACCTATACTTACTAAGTGCTTTCCCAACTATGATCTTATTTGATCCACATAACAATTCTGGAAGGTAATTGTTATTTTCTCCTCTTTACAAGTGGGAAAAGTGAGGCTTAGAGAACTTGTCCAGCTCAGAAAACCATGTAATAAGTGACAAAGCTAAGATATTCTTATACCATGTCATGCTACCTCCTGAAACCTAAAGATGCACCTTTCTCCATGACAAGCTTTTACTTGTCCTTCAAGATCCAGATGAAACATAATCTCTGTGAAGCTGAAAATGTTTGTTGAATGAACAAAATTGAGTGAATGAGTGAGTGGGTGGGTGAATGGACAGGTATGTGATTTGACTTGCCCAAGGTCATGGGAGAAGTTAGTGGCAAGGACCTTAGGCCTTCTAGTCTCAACTTGTGCCATAGATTCCTTCTTCATCAGCAATCCTGAACTACTGATAGGCTCTGTATTTATTTTCTGTGTATAATGCCATAACAAATTGCCATAAAACTAGTGGTTTAAAACAGATTTATTATCTGATGGTCTTGTGGGTCTCAGTGGGCTAAAATCAAGGTGTTGGCAGGGCTACATTCCTTTCCGGAGGCTCTCATCTGTTTCCTTGCCTTCTCTGATTTCTAGAAGGCTTCTGTATTCTTTAGGTTGTGGTTCCCTTCCTCCATCTTCAGAGCTGGAGGGTTGAATTCTTCTCATACCTCATCTCTGACTCACCCTTCTGTCTCTTCTACCTTTAAGGAGTGTGATTAGATTGGGCCCACCAAGATAATCCAGGCTAGTCCACCCTAGCTCAGGGTCCTTAACCCTAATCACATCTGCAAAGTCCCCTTTTCCACATATTCACAGGTTCTATGGAGTAGGGCATGGCTGTCTTTGGGGACCATTATTTTGCTTGCCATTAGCCCTCAAATGATGCCATGCTATTTCAGGTCCCATGATCCTGTTCACTGTACTTCTATGAGACCTGTCTCCTTAAGTCATTGTTAAGACCCAGGATGAGAATTTGTCTCTTTGCTGGTATTTCCTGGCCCCTTTCCCAGCTGAATTAACTCCTCTGTCCTTTGGCCCTCCATGGAGTTCCCCCTTCGGTAGTGTCTTAGGACCTGTAACAGTTCCATGCTTGTGTCTCTTTAGGTGTCCTCTGTGCCTGGACCTATCTGGAGCTCCTTGAGTGCAGAACTGTGTTTGGTCAACATTCTCCCAGTGTCTAGCACAGGGCCTGTACATAGTCTAGCATGTGGTAATGTTTATTAAGTGAGTGAAAGATTGCTTCCTTCAGGGAATTTAGCTTAATGTGTCGGTATGCAGAAGCCCCCTACCCTTAGACCCAGGGGACTTGACCTAGATCATAATAAGATCAGCCAGTGGCACTGCTTTCTTTAAAACATAAACTTCATGGAGCAAATAATGACTTTTGCAGATCATTAACTTCCTTCATGTAGCTACTGACCAACTTGTGACCTTGGGGAAAGGTCATGGATCCTCATTTTTTTCATCTGAATCAGGTGAAGGTAGAAGTGTGTAATCACCAGAGGCAGTAGCATGGGGTCGGAGCATGAGCTCTGGAGCCAAACTGCCTACATTTGAAACCTGGCGCTGCTTCTTATGTGCCGTGTCCTTCGCAAGTTCCTCAGGCTCTGTGCCTGCAAAATGAGGAACCACGGCAGCACCGACCTCTGAGGGTTGTCCTAAGAGTGAAGTGAGTTAAGGTATGCAGAGCATTCAGCACAGTGGTTAACTGGCATCATTATTGTTATCACGAAATTACTTTTGTGATCCAAAATTTATGATTTTTGCCTTGTTTTTGCTAGAAGAGGGTTCCCCAGACCCCTTCTCCGCTTCTCATTTCCTGCCCAGACCTAGTTTCCTGCTGTCACTCTTTTTTGGAGACTCCTGTTTGCTGACAAAGCTTACATTTCCTTGGGCTCGTGTACAGCCTCTCCGGTCCTGGGGTGGTTTTCCTGGTATTGGCAGAGCCTGGAGACCAGTCTGGGTGGGGGTCCTGTGAGAGTTATCGGTGGGGTGTGCTGCCCCCTGCAGGCCAGGAGCCTTAAGCCCTGTGGCCAGCTCACAAGGCCTGTTCTCTTCTGATATGGAATACCAGGAAGGTAAACAACATGATCTCAGTAGAGCCTTACCACGCACTCCCTGTGTTCCAGTCCCTACTAACAAAGAAATGCAGGGTGCTAGGGGTTAAGTGTGCAGGCCCTGGAGTCAAGCCGCTTGTATTCAAACCCTGGCTTCCACTCTTACTGTAGAGACCTGGGGCACGTTGCTTTGCTGACCTTCAGTTTCTCATTTGTAAAAAGAGATATAAAAATCGTATTTGATTCATTGTTTAGTTATAAAAATTAAGTAATTCATATAAAATCTGGAGTAGTATGCAGAAATAATTTTTAGCAATGGGGAAGAATTATAAGCTCTTGGTTTTCCCATCACTTTGGATTCAGTTCTTCACAGTATCATTCCATTATTTTGTTTACATGTGGTGATTTTCCCAGTCAACTGCATCCACATTCAAATGTTAGTACAAAACCAATTTGAGAGTCAGATGTAAATTTTTAAATTTAACTTTGATTCAGTCCAACAAACATTTGTTGATTATTCTGTGCTAGGCACTATTCTGGGAGTTGGGGGCTGTAATTTGGAGTAAGGTGTGGTTCTGCCCTCCAGATGTTTGCGATTTAGAAGGGAGGGTGAGCATTTAAACATTCCAGGCTAAGGGAACAGTGAGCGAAGGCACAGAAGTATGAGAAGCCCGGAGAGCCTGAGCCAAAATGAGGACGTGCAAGCTGCTCTCTGTGGCTAGAGTACGGTGCATGGAGATAAAGGGGTAGGAGGGCTGGGTGTGAGGGGAGGGAGGAAAGGGGGCGACCTGGTAAGACATAAGGCCAAAGAAGTTCAGGTCATCCAGAGCTTGAATGATATACTTAAAAATTAATTTGAGGGCAGTGGAGAAAGCCACTGAAGGGTTTTTGGTAAGGGAGCGATGTGATCGAATTGTGTTTTAAAAGGTTATTTTTCACTTCGGGGTGGAGAATCAACTGGAGAAGGCCAGACTGGGAACACAGATTGGTCAGTAAATCATTGCAATAGGCCTGTAGAGAGGTGATGGGGACCTGCACCAGGGCAGCAGTGAGGATGAAGAGAGGGCTGAGGCGGAAAAGGGAAAGACACAAGAAATGTTAAGGAGCCTTACTTGATGGGTAAATGGTGGTGCCATTGTGTGACAAGAAATACAGGAAGAGGGGGATAATAATGAATTCATTTTCTATTTTAGAAATGTTGAGTTAGAGGTGCTTGCAAAATAAGCACGTCGAGATGTCCAGTAGGGGACTGGATGTTTGGGTCTTGTGCTCAGTGTGAGCCTTTGGGCTGGAAATACATATTTGGTAGTCATCTGCTTGCAGATGGTAGTTGGACCACAGGAATAGGTAGGATCACTCAGGAAAGGCAGGTGGAGAAAGAAGAGAGGAGGCCAAGGACAACACCCCAGCTGGGGTGGTGTCTTTATTCACAGATAAAGGCTGAGCAAAGCATATGCAGCCAGCAGAAGAGAGAGAAAAGGAAGAGGGAAAGCAGTAACAGGTGGTACCTCAACAAGCAGAAGAGAATACGTCAGAAGGAAGAAGGCAGTGTGTCCGATGCCATTGAAAGATCAAGTAACATCGGGGTGGTGAGGTCCGTTGGTTTGACAGGTAGAGGATTCTGTTTGAAAACTTCTGTGTCTTCAGTTCTCATACATAAAGCTGGGTCAACAGTGTCTTTTATGGAGAGAGAAAAGGATAAGGTAGGGAACACATAGAGAGAAGGATCTCTAATCCAAAGAAGCCTGAGTGGGTGCACCTCTTGTTACAGCACAGCCAGCACTGTCGGGGCTGCCTACAGGCCGAGCCAACCCACGGGCTGTGAGCTGGACCGCGCAGACACACACACACACAGTCCCACTTCTCAGAGGACACCCATGACGATGTCATTATACATTCTTTTAGACCCTTTCCTCTGCGTATAAACACACATATGTGTTTATTACATAAATGTGATTTCTGTTATGAATTATGTAATAAATAAATATTGGCTCATACTGTGCCTGCTCTTCTGAGAATCTGTTTTCTTTTTCCACTTAACTGAATAATCACCTTTCCATATTGAATTATTCTAGTCTTTAATGGCTGCAAAATATTTATTGTTTGAATGGACTATAATTTATTTAACAAATTGGACTCTTAATAGGGTGAGCTTGTAAGTTGTTTTTAGCTTTTCACTGCCACAAACAGTACCCGAATGAATTTTTTTTTAACATAAATCTTCTCTGCACACCTCGGCAAGGTGAGAGTGGGTTAAATTCCAGGGGCTGTGTCTCTCTCCTCTCCGTACCTCAGGACCAGGCATAAAGTAGGTGTTTAGTACTAAGGTATTAAATGGCCTGAATTTAGGTCTCGAGGTCCTCCAGTCTCTTATTTATCTTTTTATTTTTAGCATCTATAACAGTGACCAACAAAAATTTGTTCGCTGAATGAATAATCTCAAGGATATGGAGACCTCTCCTCAGAAAGGAAAATGTTGAGTAGTGACCAGCTTTTAAGTGGTGCGTGTGTTTCAGAAGCACCTCGCTAAGCAGTGCCGTCCAATCCAGGAAGCTCCTCGAGACGTTCCCCTCCCCTCTCCTGGTGAGAGGCACTGGCGTATTCCTTTCCCGGGGCAGCAGGAAGGCCAGGTGACGTTCCTAGGTAGATAATTGGTTAGATTGAGAAGCTAAAGACTCATGTTTTCCCTTCAAAGTTCCATTTCTTTTTCATCTGCAGGATGCTCGTCACAGAACCTTAAAAGCAGGTGCGTTTTCTTGTTCAGCCCTGCGTGATGAGCGCGTCCGTAAGAGCGGGCCTTCTGCAGACGTGTGGAGAGTGAAGGAGCCATTCAGTGTTGGCCGACACAGTTGGCAGGAGCTAATGAACTTTCTGAGTGTTTCTGACCGCTGCCCCAAACTGAAATCCTTTTTCTGCTTCCCTTTGTTCAGTAATGATTCTTTTTATTATTATATATTAAATTCTTGTGTATAATAAGGTCTATTCCTGAACTTTTTTATTTAGTAGGTCTTTTTTTGGTGCTAGTCCATACAATTTTAGTTATTGTTGCTTATAATATGTTCTAATATTTTATAAAGCTACTTACACCTGATAATTTCTTTTTTTTTCAAAATAATACTTTATGCATTTACCCATTTATATTTCTATAACAAGTCTAGCAAGATAGGTTGTATTCTAATAAAAACAGCCTATTAAGATTTTTTAATTGAGATTATATTAAGTTAACTTCAATACATTGGCATTACTTTACTAATTTTCTATTATATAATATGGTGTTTTCCCTCTTGCAGTATATATTTTAGTGAAAATACATTACTCTTCATACGGGCCTCTCATCCCACAGCAGCTCTTGGACCTGCGCTCTCCTACTCCCTGCCTCCCGCCACCGTGCCGTCTGCGGGAGACGCAGACAGAGACGCACACGTCACAGCTCGTACTCCCAAAGAGTTCACTTTGGTGAACAAGAGAGATAACTAATGTAACTGCAACTAATGATAATTGTTGTGACAAACAAAGTCCACGGTGCTCAGGAAGCACCAAGGAGGTGTGACAACCGAGGCTGGGGGCACTAAGGAAGACTTCCTAGAGGAAGGGACTCCCGTACTGTGTCTTAAAGACAGAAGGGAAATCAACCAGATGAAGTGGGAAGAAAGAGTATTCCAGGCAGACAGAATGTTTATCAGAGTATATGTCCAAAAGTAGAGACTTTCAAAATATTGGAGTGTTTTGGAGCTGCAAGTAGCTGAAGTATAGGATGACAGTGTGATGGCTGGAAATGAAGCTAGAAAGTAGGTGGGAGGGTGGCACATGATTGAAGGGACTTGTGTGACAAGCTGTGAATTTGGATATAGAATGGAAAGATTTAAGTGGAACAGTGAAATGGTCAGGTTTATGTTTTGGGGGAAAATCCCTAAAAGAGAAAATAATAAAGTTAAATAAAGGCTCTTCAGGCTCCTATGGAAGATGGTCTTGAGGGGTTCCGAACATCACATGTGGCAGTTTGGACTCAAGAGACTCTTAATCTATAGCAGTCCGTGGTGACCTTACCCCCCTTTTCACAAAGCCAATGTTCTAGCCGCTGAGCTATGGCGCCAACTTATTCCTCCTTTTTAAAAATGCCATTTACTGTTATAGAAGCCAGGTCTGTTGTTCTGTAGAATGTGCCACATTCTGGATTTGTGTGTTACCTCGTACTATATAACTTATCCCACTGCCTCTCATGTTTTCTGTAAACTAGAAGTTAGCTTTGGATGACTCATTGGATTCTGGTCCATCTTTCTTGGGGGAGGATGGTGCAAGAATACTTCATAGGAAGGGCTGTGTATTGCTGCCTCTGTCTGATAGTCCCACTCTCGGGGATGCTGATTGATCAGTGCTTCAGGTATGACAACTCCATTATAAACATCCCCATCAACCTTTCATCGAATGAGTTCATCTACTGAGGATTATCACCTTCATAAAGTATTTCATTATGGGCTACAATTCTTTTTAATTCTGTCAATCTTTTCACATTATTAGCTGAATAAAGAACATGCCTTCAATAACTAGAGCTATTTGGTTGTTCTGAAATACAGTATGTACCAAAAAGATGAGAAAAATGCTTAATTCATTTTCTTTTATTGCAATTTTTGGATTAAGGAGTTGGTACATTAGTTATTCGGTTTTAAATATCTGTTAATTGTTTCTGTTTTATGACTTACTATATTGACTAGTCCAGTGATTATCTTGTAATCTTAGTCTTTAAGAAATGGTTTTCATTTGCCCAAGAGCCTCAAAATTTTTAGGTATGTGTATTATTTTCTAAGTGTCATACACACTTCAGTCCATCTAGTCTTGTACTTTTCAGAAAAAAGAACAACTTTTCCTTTGGTTCCTTCTCTCCTTCCAGGTCATACTGTGAACAAGATGCGTCAACACTCAGACCCAGAAGTGGCGTGTCTTGCCAGAGAAGTTTACACTGAGTGGAGAACTTTCATGGAGAAACACGCGGATAGACCTTCAATTGAAGTCCGAAGTGATTCCAAAACTGAGACATTTAGGAAAAATGCCCAGAAACTACTCTCAGAAGCATTGGAATTGGAGGTAATGTCTGGTGGGAATGTGATTAACCAGGACATCGTGGTTAAATGAGCCTCACATTTTCATGAACTTTCATAGTTGTAGTGCTGTGGGTCTATTTTGTCTTTTTCTTTAAGGGTTCTGGGTTTGTCATCATTCTGGGAGACAGTGTTGTGGAAAGGAACTGGCAAAACCTGCACTAAAACCCTGGCTCTAGCTGTGGCACCTTAGGCAAATCTCTTAACATTTCTGAGACTTGATTTTTTTATGTGTAAAATGATTATTATTCCTACGATCTAAAGTTATTGGAAAGAGCAAGTGATCCATTTATACAAAAGAATAATGCAGTGCCTGGTGATTAGAAGTCACTTAGTGAACATTGGCTCCTTCCATTTAAAATCCTTCCCTTTCCACTGAAGCAAAAATTCTGGGGTGGACTCTGTTATGGAATATCAATGGCAAAATATATAACATTTTTCCACATTCATACCTTTGGTTCTAAAACATATAATCAATTGGCTAGACATAATTCCTATCATCTTCATAGTCAACAGTTCAGATGACATTGGTGGTTTAGATACACGTGCTAGAAGGATTTTTGCTCACTAACAATAATATGAAACACCATCATCAAACAAATCTTAGAGGTTAGTTCATACTCTGGAAAAATCAGACACACAACATCTACATTTTTGTTTTTCTTAGGGTATCCCTGTTAAAGTTCCCTTAAGACTAATTTAATATTATTAACAAAAGAAGCAATTGGAAGTCTGATTAAAATACTAGATCTGTTACTATATTATCTGAAAAAATATTTTAACATTTCTATCTTAATTATGCATCCACAAAAGAAAGGCAAATAGATTTGTGGTATATTACTTTTTTAAAATAAAGTTTTGGGTTTTTTAATACAAACTTATGATAGAAAATGAGAAAAATATAGAAAGGAAAAAAAGATCACCATTGAACTTACCAACAAGACATAATTGTGTTAACATTTTGGTGCATTTTCTGTTTGGTAAATTATTATAGCTTTTTAAATGAATGCTATAAAGTTATGATTATCCCACTATTAAGAGCCAATTATATACTAAGTGTTCCATAAGATAGTTTTATTGATTATTTAAATAACATGGCAGAAAATTGACAATTATTTACATTTGTGTTGTCTTTTTAGTCTTGATCAATATCAGTCCATCATTTTGTATATCATTTATATGTTTATTTTTTTACTTTTATAATTTCTAATGTTACTTGATAGTTCAGCGAATTGCTGTGCTGTTAAGGTTGGCTTATCTTTTCCCAAAGGAAACTTTAATATGAATATTAAATCCTTGGAAGAAAGAAGAAATATGAAGATTATAAATCTAATTTTCCAGAATATTGATTAGCCAACAAGACTTGCTATTTGATATTTTAAATAAAGTTTATTTTTTTAAATAAACCAAAATGATTACAGAAACATAGAGTGTGGGTATATAATATGTAGTTAATGTGGTGGTAAATACCAGTTCCCTGTGGTATCTTTTTAAGTAAATGATAATAACGAAGCAATGCTTGTAAGGATTAATGAGCAGTTTGCCTGCTATATTAAACTCCATAATAATTATCCTTTTAGTTTATCCATTAATTATACTTTAAATGGCACATCAAGTGGTAAGCACTCAAGTGTTACAAAGCAAAGTTAAAAAAGTGATACATTCGTTAGTGCTTTCCAACGTAATTGGAAAAAATACCAGATTAAGCACAGTTGAGTGGTGTTGTTCCCAAAGAGTAAATTTTAAAAATTAAAAGTATGCATCTTATTCTCTTTCTTGGCCCCCCCAAAAAATCAAATCTATTTTGTTGCATAAAACAGTATGGATAGTAATTTTATCAGTTTGGTATGTCAAAGAATTATAAATATAAACACTTTTGCATAAAAGTTAACTCTTAGCACCTGTTATCTGAAACATTTCCATTTTAGGATAAATCAGTGAGCCATCTAACACAGTCAGTATCTGGTCTTTGACAATAACCAGTGCTGAGTGCATTCAAATCAGACATCCGATCTCAACAAGTGCTCTTCATGGGGCAGTAGTGAGTCATTGGTAAGTTGCTGGCCCAATGACTAAGCAGCCTTTACAATTTGATCCTAACGTGTTTTTGTAGATCTACTCATTACATTTTTGCAGAAAAAATATTTTCATGTTCTTTGTTTTGGTCATATTCTTTACTAGTGAAAACCGCAGATGAGGAACACACACACACAGCCAAATTGTCTCTCTATTACCGTGTAGATCTTGCTTTCCAAATTCATGGATTGTTTCCTTGTTCTTGGAATAATGGAACAGATGAATAAAAACTCCATTGTTGAGACCCTGGCTCCATTCCCCTTTACTTTCTCCCTTCCGGATCTTCTTTGTTCTGCTCTGTCTTTCAGATCTTTCCTCGTATGAACGTCCCCTGTGGTGTCATTCTCTTACTTCCCCTTCCTCATTATCCACTCTCCTTCCTACCTCATGGCCTGTGATCATTTTCCTATTATGTCATTAAAAAAAAATGAACCCGATTCTCAAAGTGAGCCTGTATCATTAAGAGTTATGAAACGCTGGCTGGTTGGCCCGGTTGGTTGTCAGATGGTGCTAATGAGATCCAGGTCAGGGGCGAGTCCCCGTATGGAACTGTTAGTTTTTTCTTTGTTTAATGGCTTCAGGCTGCACCTCTGGCTTTGACCAGCTCTTTTATAAATGTATTTAAGTGGTCAGAAAGGAGTGTGGTTAGATGTGTACAAATCCAATCATCCTATGTGTGCTAAAACCCACACAAAGTTTGCTTCCAGTGGACATTCAATTCAACAAGTATTTAGTACTACTACTCCTAGTGCCGGGGAGAATGCAAACACAAGTGCGTTGCACTCCCTGTCTTAAGAAAGCTTACTGTCTCCTGGCTGAGAGCCTGTAAATGACTAATACAAGACAAGATGAAATATATCTGAAATAGTGGTACTAGCAAGTGGTGTAGACACACAAAGGAAAGAAAGTGAAATCTGATGGGGGAATCTGGGAAGGTTTTATAGAACAGATGGCAATTGAACTGGCCTTTGCAGGAGGGATAGGATTTTGCTAACTAGAAAATACATATAAAATAGAAGCATTAGATAGAAGCATTATATTTCACATTACATTTCTTATCTACTATGTATAGGATGTATTTGAAAGAGCAGGAATGGAACGAGGTTACCTACGGGGGAAAGGACATTCATTTAACAAGTATTTACTGAACTCTTAGCATCTGCTAGTACCTATGCTGGGCCTGGGGGATTTAGAAAGGGATCCAAGACAGTCCCATCCCTGGAAAGGCTCTCACAGTCTTCTGAGGGAGATAGTTACAGCACAATGTAGGAAGTTCTGCACTTAAGGCACACACGTGAAGAAGGCCTTGTTCCCTTTTTCTAAAGGGCTCACAGATGTGGTAGACAACACTAATTGATTATAGCACCATTTCCCACTGAGGCCAGAATCCTTGATGAAGACAGCTCTAAGTGGTCATGCTTTAGATCTTCTCCCAGCTATCGCCGATTCATCCGGGATTGGACAACTGAGTAACTCACAGGTACAAATAGATAGGGAAGGCAAATCAAATTCTGTCTCTGAGAAATGTGAACTAGGAAATACTAAGAAAACAACAGTGGGAGTGTTGAAACAGAGGATGTTGGAGGAGTGATGAGGAAGCAGCAGCTTTGGGTAGAGATGTGTAGAATATGGGGAGAGACTGCGGCAGTTAGGACTGGTGGTAAGGCACATGGGGAGGAGCAGAAACCTGTGGGGGGGAGGAGTGCAGGCGGATCATGAGAGACAGAGAAGGCATATGGTCCCCAAATAAATCTGTAGGCTTTTTAATGGGATTCTTATTCTCATTCCTATGGTTACATCACACAGCAAAACCCTTTTTTCTCAAGGTCTCAGTGAGACTGTGGTCCTTCAGATAAGTCTCCAAGGGCTTACCTAAGTCACCAGGTTAGGACCCGTTGGAAAAGACTCAGTAACTTGGGGCGGGGTGCGGGGGGGGCATTGGGTTATCCAAAGGCAGTTATAAGACAGGCATTCTTCACTTTGTGCAATGAACTTGCTATACAGAAAGGTACATGATAACTCATTTTCCCATATAATTTACATTTTAATATCACTGGTGATATTAATCACTATCATTTCTTCATTCTGATTGGCCTTCATTTAGTAAGAAGATATGAGAATTGTTAGATGCTTGCTCCCTGTTCCCGCCACATGGTGGGTGGAACACTCTCCCACTACCCCGCGGCTGTCTGTGTACATGCCGTCCCCTTTCTGGGCCGTGAGTTCCTGGAGGGTCGGGCCAGGTCTCTTCTGCCCAGGCTCCCCACTCCCCAGATCGGGCCAGACTCAGCCTAGCAACTCAGTGACCACTTGCTAAGTGAAATAATGTATGAGCATCCAGTTCCGTGAATTCCAGGGTGCTCTGCAAGTTCTTTTTTATTTTGTATATATACTACGATTTGGTGGAATAGCCACTACCTGTTTTGGAAATGCATGTATACATACTCTTTTTCTCCCACAAACAACCCCCCCCCTCAAAAAATTTTTTAAAAACAAACTTTTTCTTGACTGTTACACTGAGTGAATCTCTAAACAGTCAGTGACTAACCATCCTCACACCAGATCAAGGAGCCTCTCTGGCATATGTTTCTGGACAGATGCCGGGCAGACAGCCAGCTGCCCTTCCAGCCTCCCGAAGGAATCTGCTACCAGGGCTGCCGCAGGCCGGGGGTTCGGTCAGTGCCCGCGCAGGAGGCCATGAAAAGCTTGAGGAGTCTGGGTTCTGGACAGCCGTGGCCCACGTCCACTCGACCCAGCACCGCCTAGGTGGCCAGTCAGTCCTCGGGACCACAGGCTTCCCTGAACGTCTTCCGTCTGCTGTGCTCAGGCAGGTGTCTGGGCCTGGACATTCATCCTCTGTCTCTTTCCCTCTGGGTCTCTTCTGCTCCCTGCTCGGTCCTTATTGCTTCCAAATTTCTTTTCTCTAGTTGTTTTGGTCTGTCTGTTCCTTATATTAGGATATTTTATTAAATGTCAGGTGATCCTTTTTTACTTTTGGTACATTTTTTTCTTAAACTTTTTGTTTTAAACAACAGTGCAGTATATACATAGCAAAAGTGCACAGAAGATATATGTGCTGGTCAGTGAGTTTATCACAAAGCAGATGCTCACTTTACGCAGCCAGACCCTGCCCTGCTGGGTTGGGCCCCGCTGCTGTACCCCTGCGCCCCAGCACGCGTTTCCGGCCTCTTTCCTAGTGTTCAGTACTCTTGGAATCCCAGTCCCCTACCTGGTGCTTACTGGACTGTGCCCTCCGTGGAGTCCAAGACTGCGCCAGCCTTATCCTGCTTTTTCTCCCTCCCCAAGCACAGAGCCTGGCACATAGTAAGTGCTGAATAAATATTTGAATGAAGGGAAAAAAGGAAGTGAGCGAGACATTTGTGTCCTGTATTCAAGGGTCTCACCCTCGGGAGACAGACAAAAAGTGCATCATTGTAATATATTCTGGTAATAACTAAGGGGAGCTCCAGACGTGGTGGCAGCCCGAAGCAGAACCTTCAGAACTCTGAACAAGGGTTTGCTTTTGTTGTTTGGTTTTTTTGGTTGGTTTATTTGTTGGGGTTTTTTTCGGGAGTTTTTTGTTTTGTTTTGCATTTTGCTTTTTAGCTAAGTTTTGACATACAAATAGGAATGGGTTTTCTAGGTGAGGTGTACCTTGCTGAGGGAACACATACTGTGCAGAGGCGGAGAGGTTTGTGAAAGCAGCTTAGCGGGCTCATGCTGGGCCGTGCTGGGGAATGGGCCTGGAAAGAAAGATAGGGGCGGAGGGGCTCCCTGACCAGCAGCCCAAGCTGACCTGGATGCAGACTGTGTGGACAAAGTTCCAGACCTGTCCTACTTGAATTACGTCTGTGGCCTTAGGAGGACTTGGGCCTGAACCAGGCCACGCCAGAATCACTACAGGTTGCACCCCCTAGGCCTGGTCTGCCTAGCTGACCCTGCAAATGTCTCTCCGAACTCTGCTGGTCTCAGGATGTTGAGGAGGCAGTTAGTATGGCAAAAGGAACATGAACTTTGGAGTTGGGGCTCCAGGTCAGAGTCCCAGCTCTGCCTCTCAGCGATTGTAAGCCCTTGAACCTCTTTCTACCTTTCAACCCATTTCCTCATCTGTAAAATGAGATAATAGGAGATGTGAGCATTAAATGTGAAAAGTGCTTAACAAACTGCTCTACACACATATTAGGATTCAGATCCAGTATTTCTGAAATGCAGTAAAGGGTTAAAAGCACTTTTAAAACAAACGAAAAAAAAAAGTATAAACTGTTATACTGATTTATTGCCCTTGGTCTTCGTTTCCTGGTTGGTAAAGTACAGGGCCCAGTACCCGTTGCTTAGTTCGGGCCAGTTTCCTGTTATAATGGCAAATATTACCACCCGGCAGGGGTTGTGAGTGAGGTCCCTGTCACAAAGCACATGGCCTTGTTCCTTAATTGCCAGGGTGGAATTAATTTGCTCTTCCTGTTTCTCTTGTGACAGGAAGTAGATGTCCTTGAATTTCAGTTGATTAATGGAAGCCTCTGAGCAGAGTGTTCCAGCCTCTCTTGTTTTTTAATCCGTATGCAATGCAAGGCCCTAATTTGATAATTTTGCTGTTTTTTAGATGGATCACCTACTGGTTGAAAATATTGAGCGGGAAACGTTTCATCTCTGCTCCCGCCTCATTAATGGGCCGTACAGGCGGACGGTGAGAGCCCTGGTCTTCACATTAAAGCACCGAGCTGAAATCCGGGCTCAGGTGAAGAGCGGCGCGCTGCCAGTCGGCGCGTTTGTACAGACCCACAGAAAATGACCCGAGGACGGTTCTAACCCCGGGCTCGGCAGAAAAGAAAATGGGCCCCTCTCTGCCATTCAAAGACTCTTTTGAGTTTGGGTGATGGCTGATGCTGGCTGTGCTGAATTTTCCCATGGTGCCATTCCTTCAGACAGAGGATGCAGAGAGCCCTGGGAGACAGGCCTGCAGGAAATGCTTCATTAGCTGGAGCGCTCCGGTGCTGCCTAACAGGACGTGCGCTGGCTGTCACTAGGAAGCCGGTGCTGTGTGGTTGCCATCACCCAACACAGCAAAAGGTGACGGATTTCACTGTGAGTATGCCAAGGACACCTCTAAACTTCCCCCACGTCAGGCAGATGAAGTTACTGCTTTATTTCGCCACCCCGCAGGTAACTGAAACTCAATTACTGCTGCCGCTCACTTGGTCCCGTCCCCCTGAGTTTAGATAGCGCTGGTGCCTCTCAGAACTCCCCTGTCTGTTCTCCTCGCTCTACCCCAGGGGTGAGCCTGCCGCCGCCAGCCAGCTACCCCTTCTTTCCAGAACTCGCTTATCTGAACGTCTCAGCTCTCCCCGGAAAACCTTCTGTGGGGTCTCTGGAGCCCCCATGCTGAGGCTCCTAATGAAGAACCGACTTGAAGCATCTCCACACCTTGGGGTTTGTTTGAATACGTTGACTCTCTCGGTTCAGGGCTCGGTGGAAGATGCATAATGAAATTCCTCTTGAAATGAACTACTGTAGTAGAAACATTACATACATATGTATTTTAAAATGAAATATATATACTTCTGCTTGAACAATTATGTAAATGATACTTGCTTTTTTTTAAAGTAATAATAAACTGGGACTTGTTTCTTCCCTAAAACAAAAGATATGGCTTGTTCATTGAAAAGGGTGTTGTGTTGAGAAAAAGTATAGTTGGTGAAAGTGAAGAATGATTGGACTAGAATCTGAGATAGCAAGATCCAAAGAAGGTTTATTAGGTCAGGGGAGACTGGCGTGTGTTTGTCATCTGAAAAGGCGGAGCTAATAAAAAAGGAGAGGTTTAAAATACAAAAAAAAAAAAAAGACAACGGGTTAAAAAGCAAGGACAGAAGGGAAGGGACTAACGTCATGCACCTTCTGAGTGCTAGGTGATTGATTCATTAGCATTTACACTGATCTTTACACAGTGTTTTTGATCCTGTTTAATCCTCTCAGGTTCTGTTCGTAGGTATTGTTTCCGTTTTTTTAGGTTTCCTCATTTATTCAGCATCCATTTAGTGAGCGCCCATCCCACGAGGTGCTGTGGGTACCTAGCAGGAATTGTAGAGAGACCCCGAGGCTCACCAGGCAGAAGCATCTTGTTCAGTTGCCCACTGCCAGGAAGTACTGGAGCTCGAATAACAATTAAGCACCTCCCCTGTGCTCGGCACTGTGATAGACATTTGAATAATAATAATATCCCACTAAAGATGAGAAAAGGGAGGCTCAGAATGGTTTAGTCACTTACTCAAGGTCACACAGATAGTGAGTGGCAGGGCTAAGATTCAAAACCCGTCTGTTTGACTGGATTCAGTCTCCCTAGTTGATTTCATTTACTCTCATGGTTACATGAGGATGGTACTCTAATTTGCATCTTCAGACCATGCCTGGTCCCTGAGTTTCAGATGGCATCTCAGATATAACATGTCTTCTCCCGCTTGGCAATACTGGCAACCCAGGCACTCTAGCTAGGAACCTGGGGGTCACCTACACCCCACCTCTCCTACCCTGACCTAGTCAAGTCCTAAAGGTTTTACTTCTCACATATATTTAGAATCTCTTGCCCCTTCTCCATCCCTAGGACCACTTTAGGACTTTATCCTCTGTCAGCCAGATGACTACAGGGCTTCCTAACTGGTCCCTTTGCATCCAGGCTTAGCCTCTTCAAATCTACCTGTCTGTGCTGGAAACAAAGTGACATGTCAACACCGTAAGTCCCAGCACGTCACTCCCCCTCTAAGCATTTTCTCATGCTATTGTGTCTCTGAAGTGCAGCTCTACCTAATTCCCTCTCCTGCCCAGCCGCGATACCCTGTGTATTGCTCCGTACCTATCCCCATGTTCTGTGGCTGCGCTTTTGATTCTGTCTTCCCACTAGACTGTAACAGGAACTCACGGCACAATATCACGGTGGTTACCAGAGGGGAAGGGAGGGCAGGGGGGAGAAAAAGAGGTGAAAGGGGGTCAAATATGTGGTAATAGAAGGAGACTAGACATGGGGTGGTAAGCACAGAGTGCCATATACGGGTGATGTTTTATAGAATTGTATACCTGCAACTTATATAATGTTAGTAAGCAATGTTACCCCAATAAAATTTCATTAAATTTACAAAAATAATTTAAGCTTCATGAAAGCAGAGTCTTCATTTTGTTCCTTGCTGTATCTCCGGTGCCTAGAACAAAGCCTGGCACAAACTAGTTCTCCATGACTGTTGAATAGTTGAATGACTAGTTTGGGGTGCACAGAAAAGGCATCTAATCCAATCAAGTAATACTCCCTGGAGGAGGCGATACCTGTATGCAACAGGTCTTAAAGGGCAGAAGTAGTTAATTACATGATTGAGGTGAATGCCTGGCAAAGAAAGCAAGAGTATGGAAAGCCTCAGAATTGTGAGACCCCTAGAGGGTGAGTGGTGTGGCTGCAGCAGAGGAGGGGAGCTGGCAATGAGGCAGGAGAGGAAGACAGGACCAGGACCAAATCTGAAGGGTCTTAAGCAACAGGAGAAGTTGTATGGATTGATTCTAAGCAGGACCTGTTTAGTCTTTTGTTAATAGGCTGTGGAAGAGAAGCTGGGTTAGGGGACAGACTGGAAGTCGGAAGCTTCATTTATAAGCAACCAAAAAGTTACGCTAACTTAAGAACCCAGAGTAAGTTGAAAACAAATTGCTCTGTGGCTGAAAGGCTTCCGTGGTGATAGCTGGAAAGTAGAGTGATTGCAGAGATGTACTTTGGAGATTTGGAGAGCAGGCTGCCTTGTTTGTGGCCGTTTTCTCCTTGATGCGTGTGCAGAATTTCCATGAACGCTAGTGCAGCTGCCGTGAGTGCTTGTCCAAGGAAAGGCTTGCACATGTCCCTCCCAGCTGACCCACCCTCTCAGAAGCACCTGCTAGAAATGAAGGGTTCAGCTCCTGAAATGGGGTGAGAAAAGTTCCTAGGACCTCTGAGTTACCTGTAAGTCTAAGCCTGAATATGTCTTCTAAATGTGTTTAGTTGCTAGAGGAAGTTTGGGAGATTAAATACTGTTAGAGTCTGTTTCAGCAGCTTATTGATCCTTTTCTTCCGGTGGTTAAATTGGAGGTCCTGGTCCTTTGGGTAGGGACTGAGTCTTAATTTTCATTCATTCAGTCAACAAACAAATGCTGCCTGTCTGCTGTATGCCAAGGACTAGACTGGTATTGGGGAAACTGCAATAAATGAAATATAATTTCTGTCATTGAGGAGCTCTTAGTCTGGTGGGGAGACAGACACATCAGTAAATAATTGCAATATAGCATATTAGGTGTTGTAGATAATTATTTAAAATGTTGAGAAAGTGGAAAAAGGAGTGAATACCATCCTAAGGGAAGGAAAAGTCTTCACAGACAGTTAATATCTGAGCCCAAGTCTTGAAGGATGGATAGGAGTTCTTAGCAGAAGGATCAGTACGTGTACAAAAGCCTGGAGGTGTAAAGTGTATGCCTCGTGTCAGTAAAGTCAAATGATAGGAAGTGGTGGAGGCATGAGGTTCTTAGGAATGGTGGAGAACAATGTGGCAGAAAAATTAACCAGGGCCTTGGGGGCCTTGAGAAGTTTGGACTTTGGCCTTTGGACAATGGGAGGCCATGAGATGTTTTGGAGAAGGTGAGGGAGCTAATGAGATGTACATTTTAGGAAGATAAAAATGTTCCTACATAAACAGTTTAAAAATTTAAAAACTTTTAGAACTCCAACATTTTATGGTAAAGGAAAGAAACACTCGAGATTCAGTAAATTACAGATTTTTTTTTGACAGATGAAGTTTAGAGTTGACCAAACATGTCATTGGAGAGTCCCAGGTTTGAAAAACGGCAGGAGGCTCAGATAATGCATTTACTGTGTTCAGCAGTACGGGAGCAGGCAGCCGGCCTTTTTTCATTTAAAGAATATCAGGTTCTTACACTTGTGCCTGTCAACCTTGGTTTTCTTTTGCTGCAGCCTCAGGCCCTCAGAGCCTCATTCTGAGATTTGTAATGTGTTTTGGACGCGTTTATCACAGCCGTATGGAACGAAGGCTCAGTTTGTTACAGCCCATTATTGCTATCGAAGGGAGTCCATCCAGAAAACAAGGCTTTAGGAGCTTCGATTAACTCAGTGGCACTGCCTTGATTTCCGAAGAGCAATGGTTTGATCGGATGACACTGTATACTTTTTTAAGGTTTTATTTTTTATTTAGTTTTAGAGAAAGGGAGGGAGAGAGAGAGGGAGAGAAACATCAGTCAATCACTTGCCTCACACACGCGCCCCAACCTGGGACCAGGCCTGCAACCCAGGCATGTGCCCTGACCTTTCACTTTGTGGGACGACACTCAGCCAGCTGAGCCACGCCAGTCAGGGGGTGACATTGTATTTTCTTTGAAATCCACCAAAATGATTGCTTACTCATAGCTAAGGAAGTTAGTTTCAAGATTCAAGAAGACCAGGATATCCAATTAAATGCTGCTCCTTCATCTTGTTAAAATCACTCTTTCAGTGCTTATTTATTGAGTTCCTATGGGCCGGATCCAGGGGTCATAGGGATAAATAAGACTTGTCTGTGGTCCCAAGTTCACAGTCGTGAAGGTAAGTGCCAAGGACTAGATAAACCATTAAAAAAAGCAAATGATTATGAATTATGGGAATTTAAAGAAAAGGAAATAAGAAGCCAATAAACGTGTTAGAAGATGCTCAACCTCATTAGTAATCAGGGAATGGCAAAGATAAATGCGATCCTCAAAGACCTAAAGGATGCAGAGATAATGATTGCCGTTATGTCTCTATTTAATTCGCTGGTCCCTACAAAAATCAGATGGCTCCTGGATGATGGCAGTGAACTCCAGCAAAGTCAACCAAGTAGAAGCTCCCACTGCAGCTGCGGTGCCAGATGTGGCCTCTTTCCTAGAGCACGTTTACACGTTCTCAGCTGCGTGGTATGGAGCCATTGATCTGGTGAATGCTACTCTTTTCCTTCCCTATCAGAAAGGAAGATCAGTGTTCGTATTTGCTCGGGACAGATAAAAACATACATTTACAGCTTTGCCTCAGGGCTGTTAATGCTCCCACTGTCTCACAACCTAGTCTGAAAAGGCCTATACGGCTAAGCATCTTGCAGAACATCACATCACAGTGATCCACAACGTTGACAACATCAGCTGACTGGGCCAGATGAGCAAGACACAGTGAGTATATTGGAAGCCTCAGTGGGACACGGGCACTGCAGAGAGTGCAAGAAAACAACATGAAGATTCCAAGGCCTGACATATCAGTGAAATTTTTAGGGGCCAATGGTCTGGGATATGCTCGGGACATGCCCTCCAAAGTAAAAGGCAAATTATTGCGCCTCCCCTCCCCCATTAGGAAGGAAGCAGTGCTGGGTAGGTCTCCCTGGGTGTTGGAGGCAGCATAGGGATCCACATCTGGGAATACCACTCCATCCCTTAGAGTGGATGACACGTAAGGCTGCCAGTTCTGGTGGGAGCTATAGTACAAGGAGCCATGCTCTGTGGACCATGTGATCTGGCAGAATCCATGGTGCTTGAGGTATCTGGTGGGAAAAGATGCCGATAGAGTTTATGACAAGGCCTAGGACTAGGAGAATCTCTATGCGGACCCCTAGGATTCTGGAGCAGGGCCACCTGGAGCCAGGAATGACACATGTTTCCAAACACATCTCCTAATTAGCAACAGGGTTCTGGATAAAACGGATTGAGCATGCATCATCAAGTTGACCATGCAGCCAAAGCTGCTCATCAAGAGCTGCATTCTGTCAGCTCCACCAATCATAAGGTCAGAAAGCCCAGCCTCAATTCATATGAAGGACACGGTACAACTGGCACTGGGCACAGCAGGGCCAAAGAGCATAAGGGCACTGCATGAGCAAGTGGCCCAGACGTCTGTATCACCCATCACCCTTGCACCAATCCCTCCCCTCAGCTATCCAGCTGGAGTTGAAGAGAGCCCAGCTTTGTTCCCAGGTAAGTCAGCCCAGTGTGAGTGAGCAAGCCAAAAATAGGCTGCGGCTGCACTGCAGTCCCACGCAGGGATGTCCTTGAAAGAGAGCAGAGGGGAAAATCTTCTTGATGGGCAGAGCTTTGGATAGTGCACCTAGTCATCCACTTTTTGTGGCTATACATGGATCTCATGGGCAGTGGTGAATAGCTTGTCCGCTTAGTGAGGATTCTGGAAGGAGTAAGATTGGAAAACCAAGGACAAGGAAATCTGTGATAGAGGCATGTGGTTGGACCTATGAGAGTGGACACCAAGTGTGAAGGTCACTATATTCCATATTAACACCTGCCAGGTTCATGCCATGGGATAAGCACTAAACAGCCCTCCATATGCAGTTGACATCAGCCAGCCTCTAAGGCCACCTCAGACCTGGTACACGGGGTGCACAAACAGTAACCATGGTGGCTTTGAAAGAGGGCGTGTATGGGCCCCACAGTGTGGGCTCACACTCACCACGACTGACCTAGCTATTGTTGATGCTGAGTGTTCAGCCTGCCAGTTACTGAGACCAGTGCTGAGTCTCAGATACAGCTCCATCCCTAGGGGAGAACCAGCGCCACCTGGTAAGTTGATTACATTAAACCTGTTCCACCCTGGAAAGAGCTGCAATTCGTTTTCACTGGAGTAGACATAGTCCAGATATGGCTTTGTTAGAAGGGCTTTATCCAGCACAACTCGGAGGGTTTACAGGGTGTTTGATGAACACAGCCAGGGAGGTGAAGCCATGGCCGCCCGCCATGGAATGCACTTGTCCTTCCACATACCGCACTATCTCCTTAGGCTGCCAGTTTGGAACTATTTTGTTGAAGACACAGTGAGGCATCTGCTCAGAAACTCTGCGAGAACAGGGTGCTGTCCTTCAGGATGCAGCATACATTCTAAATCAAAGACTGTTACAAAGAACTTTGTCTCCCCTACATGGTGGAATACATGGGTCCAGGACCAGGGGATGAAAGCGGGAATGCTCTCACTCTCACCATCGCTCCAGGAGGCATCTGTGCTTCCTGTTGCGCAGTTCTGGGTTCTGCAGGCTCAGAGACCCTAGTTCCCGAACAAGAGGACTGTTGGACTTTTACCTGGGACTGCCACCCGGCTACTTTGAGCTCCTTGTGTCAGAGGATCAGCAGGCAAGAAGCAGAGTCACTATTCTTCCAGGGATAATAATGCTGATCATTAGGAGGAGGTAAGGCTGCTTTTAAGCACTGGAGGGCAGAAAGGTATATCTCTGAGACCCAGTTGATCCATTTGGAGACATCTTGGTACTCCCTTGCCCAGTATTTATTGTAAATCAACAAATGTAGCAGCTGTAGCCTAAGAAGAACATGGTGACCACAGGCTCAGACCCCTAAGGTTGGAGGGTCTAGATCTTGCCACCATGTAAGTCACTGAGGCCAGAAGACGTGCTAGCTGAGGGTAAGGGGAGGTAGAGGGAGATGATGAGTATCAGTTGTGGTCAAAAGGCCAGTCATGGTGGCCGGGGTTATAGTTTGTCCCACTGACTTCCCTGTAAGTTCCGCCCAGGAAAAGAGGCCCACCAGAATCCTGGAGGCTGCTCCCAGAGCTTAAAGAAGCGGGGCTCTGGCACAAGGTATGGACCGTAATCGATGCTATCCTGCACTGCCCAGCCCCTCCCCTGTCCCCCGGGACTGATGGGCCTATTCCCTCTCAGCTAGCAGGCCTCCCTGGGAAGTCCCCTCTGTTGAAGAAAGGCACCTCACACTAGGTCATGCCTCCTTCTCGGGGCAGGTTAATTCAGGATTGCAAAGGAAGAGCCCCATTGCCCCAACTCAGGACAACATCTGAAGGACCTCCCATGGGATTGGCTGAGTGAGGTCTTAATACTGCATTGACCAATTTATCACTCTGTCTCATCTTGCTCCTTTCCCTCCCCCCACCCAAGAGCAATTCCTAATAAACTTCCTGTATGCTCATCTCCATTTAGAGTCTTCTTTCCGGGGAGCCGGACCTGCAGCATAGCTCTTCAAGTTGTTGGTAACGACTTGGAGCCGGGGTCTGCCAACTTTTTTTTAAAAAGGGATGGACAGTACACATTTTAGGCTGTGCAGTTCATGTGGTCCCTGTCATAACTACTCAGCTCTGCTGCAGTGCAAAAGCAGCCTGAGACACCATGGACATGAGAGTGGGCATGGCCGTGGCTGTGTTCCCCTACCACCTTCTTTATCCAAGCTGGCACTGGGTTGCGTTTGGGCTGTGCATCGCACCTTGCCAAGTGCTGCTCTAGAGAAAGTTTTTACATGCACACAAGTAGCATGTCCAAAGACTTTAATTACAACATGGTTTGTAATAACAGGACTTTAGAAACTAAATGTACATTAGAAAAGAATGGTTAAATAAATTGTGGTACTTAATAGACTTTTGGAACACTATGCAACAGGTAGAAAGAATGAGTTTAGATCTACAGCGTATGTAACAGCTCTGCCTAATAGAAATGTAATGGGAGCCACGTATTTCATTTTACATTTTCTAGTAGTCACACTAAAAAATGTGAAAAGAAACATAAAATTAACATATTTTGAGCTCTATATACCCCAACTGTTATTGCTTTAACCTAACCTGTGATCAACATAAAAATTATTGAGATGTTGCACATTCTTTCTTGTGCACCGTGTTTGAAGTCTGGTGTATATTTCACACAGCACATCTCGATTTGGACAAACTACACTTTCAAATGTTTAGTAGCCACATGTGGCTAGTGGCTACGGTATTGGACAGCAGAGATCTGTAAGAACTAACATAGAAATACCACTGAGACAAATTAAGTGAAAAAGAGAAGTTGCAAAACAGTATATATAGTGTGAACCATTTCTATAAGGGAAAGACTCTGTTTCTATCAGAACACTGAAAAAAAGAGAAAGGAAAAAGTTGTGTACAGGCACAAACCCAAAGAGAGGCTTCGAATGGAGTGGGGGAATGCCCGGGAGGGGACTCACTCTCTCCTTACCTGATCTTTTGAAATAAACTTTTTCTTTTGGAATAATTTTAGATTTACAAAAAAAGTTGCAAAGCGTTCCTCTATGCCCCTCACCCAGTTTTCCCTATTGCTAATATCTTGCATCAATGCAGTACAGTTGTTGAAATTAAAAATCCACCATGGGCACATTACTATTAACTCCAAACTTCATTCAGACTTCACCGGATTTCCTGCTAATGTCCTTTTTCTGTTCCAGGATTCAATCCGGGTGGCCACATTGCGTTTAGTCATCATGCCTGATGTGGACACCGTCCTGCAGTGTCTCTGGTGTTATGGATGAGAGGAAATAAATTCACACGGACTACCGAGTCCTGTGGAGGAAAAGGGACGGCACAGCCACCCTCTCAAGAGGAGAGTGCCCTGACCCTTGCCTTGAGAGGCTTTTATTGGATCAATTTGCATAGGAATACAGGGTGTATATGTAAAGCTCATTAATCATTATCAGGCAGTAAGGATCAAACAATAGATAACATACAAAGAACTCTGAGGGCCTATTTGAGTCAGGGTCAGATAGCTAAATGGCCATAAAACTTTGGGAAACAAACTCACTTCCTGCTTGGACACTTATTTAATTGAGAGCATTCTAAAGAAAGCAGTTTCCACAGGATTTTACAAATTCTTTTGTAGGCCTAATCGCCCTAGAAAACCCACCCTTTCCAGCACAGGGCTGTACCCACCACTGGCATTGTTTTAAGCTTAAGACATTGTTTCAGGCTTAAGTCAGGTAGGGGAAGTAAGGCAGCCAGGAGATTAGGAGACTTCTCAGAAGACAGAATGAGGACTCAGGCTATGTCAAAGCTGAGGGGCGAGGGTCCATCACCCCTTTTCTGTAGCCCCCAAGTCCTTCCCTGGGGCCCACCATGATCATGCCTGTCTTAGGTCGTCCCTACCTTGAGGAATCTTACCCATCATTGGCTAACTGATCAAGCACTGGGGGCTAGGCAGGGTGAAGTAAAAGGAGCAGAAGCAGCGCTCCTGTCAGGGAGATAAGTTTTGTCTCCTTAGTGGCTTATGGTCCGAAGGTCACTCACTCAGCCTTAGCCATGGGGGTGTTAGGGCTCCTGAAACCAGGCAGGGCAGCTCCCAACACATGCCTCTCTAGTCTCCTCTGCTCTGTGCCAGGTTCTTAGTCTTTCCTTGCTGCCCATGACCTTGACAGTCTTGTGCAGTGCTGGCCAGGTATTTTGTAGAATGTTCCTCAACTTGGGCTTTGGCTGTTGGTTTCCTCATATCAAAACTCAGGCTATGGGTTTTGGGAACGAATACCACAGAGGTGAAGCACCCTCCTTGCCTCATCTTATCAGGGGGTCCATGACATGCACCTAATTTATTGCTGCTGATGTTAACCTTGATTGCTTGGGCAAGTGCTTGCAGGTTTCTCCAGTGTAGCATTCCAATGGTTTCCTTTTCTTACTCTGTTCTTTGGAGGCAAGCCACTATGTCCAGACCCTGCTCAAAGGTGGGGGAATTCAATTCCTGGGAGAGAGGAGAGTATTTGTATCATTTGGATCATTCTTCCCTAAGGACAATTTGCCCAGCCTTCCCTACTTATTTATTTAATATCAGTATTGAATATGTTTAATGCAGAAAACATATAAACACGGTTGGTGCTGTGTGAGAAACAAGCTGTGATTGGCAAGGTTTTGCCCCCGCCCCCAGCTCTTCATGACTACCTTTGAGCAGGGTCAGCACTGGCCTATTACTATTCAACCAGCAACATGAAACAAGCCATTTTAACTCTTCAGGCCTCCATTTCCTCATCCGAATAAGAGAATGTTTCATGAAATGATCCCACAGGTGAAGAAGGATGGTCTTTGTATGTTTATAGGAGCACAGGTTTGGGGTCTTTATTTTTTTATTGTTTTTACCTATTAATAGACTTCAGTTCTTAATGGCAAGGCTTATCTTCTCTTATTTATGTTAGAAAATGACCCCAGAGCTAATAGCCTTTGAGAGCATCGCATAAACATAATCAATATTTATAGCCCCTGCTACATTGATTATCATAACCCCAAATAGTCCTCCTGCCCTGCTCTTCGGCCTCCCTGAGAGGGTTTGGTTCTCCTATCCTTCCGCCACTCCAGGACCCAATCCAGGGTGCTGCACTGCACGGGAATCACCGTGTTCTCCCGTCTCCTCGGCTCCGGGACCGTTTCTCAGTATTTACTTGTGTCCTATGATCTTGGCAGTCTTTTCCTATTCTTAGATTTTTCTCTGGTGGCTGAAATCCATCCTGAGGTCTGGCATTCGAGGCTCTGCCCTCCCAGGCAGCTGCTGACCTCGGCTTCATTCTTGTCCATCTCATCTGCCTATACTACAGCTACACTGATGTCCTTATCACCGCCAGGAATGAAAATGTGCTCCTCTGCAAAGGCCTATGACAGGCCCCAGGCCACTGAGACAAACCAGGTAAGGGCTGTGTATCGGAGCCCATGGTCGACAACCCACAGCAATCTGACAGAACGGAGGGACGAGTGGGGGACTGGGAGTGGAGTGGAGGGCAGCCTACCTATGCTTCTGGAGGGGCCTGGTCTGGAAAGAGTCAGAAAGGCTTTGCAAAGATGCTTCTTTTGGAGCTGGGCTTTGGCAGGTGTACAGGCGTTTACCAAGTAGTGGTAAGGAAATACCTAAGTAAAATTATAGGCACAGTATCAGGGGCTTACATGTGGGTGACTGTTCATCACCAAATACCAAGCACTTGCAACACATCAGGCACTGTTTGATTGTTCCCCCTCCACTGTTGTGTGAACTGCAGGGCGGGCACTGTGTCCGATGCCCTCCTGTGTCCCCAGCACAGAGTCTGATACAGAGCAGGAGCTCATCACACGTGCTCACAGAGAGAATTAGCAGACCAGGTGAGACCCATGCCTGAGTCCTGCTTAGGATCTCACCATGCAGGAAAGCCCTCCCCAACCCGTGGGTTTCTTGTGGTCCTGAAGTTGGTGCTGGGTCAGGAAATCTCTGCCTGCAAGAGCCCCATCCCCTTCTGCCTGATGCACAGAGCAAGGCTCCCTGAGGAAGCACTAAGCATTGGATTGCTTCAGAGAATGCACAGCCCACGGGAGGTTTGCTTCAGAGGCAAGCAGCCCACGTGGCCATGGGGGGCCTGATCTGAGGCCAACCCACAAGGGGAAATGCATCTTGCATTGTCACAGGGGGCCCCTGGCCAGTACTTGAGCTGAAAAATCAAATACCAGGATTTTTAAAAGGTATTACTTTGGAGAGGTTGTTTGGCAGAGGAGAATCAATACAGTCAAAACCCATCCAGCATGTAGTGAGCCCCTGCTTACCCACGCGAGGCCATGCTAGGTTTTCCACCCTCTCCATCTCACGCACATCATTGCCTCCAAAGTGTAACCCCTGTCCTGCTTGTCTCCTGTCCCCAGTGCCGGGGCCTCTTACCTCATCTCCTTGGGGGGCGCTCTTGTTCCTCCCCCAGCAGTAATGGATTCTGCCCCAGCAGTCAGAGCGAACAGCTAAATCGGACACACTGCGGGTCATGCCCCTCTCCTGCTCCGAGCTCTCCAGTGGTCCGCATCTCACAAAGCCCTGACCGGGGAACACCACGTTCCACCCGTCGCCACCTCTGCTGCTGTCTCTGTCCCCACTCCTACCGGCAGCTCCACCCGCTCTGGCCTTTCTTCTGTCCCTCAAACTTGCCAACCGTGGCTCTTCCTTGGGCTGTTTACGCCCACTGGCCCCTCTGCCCAGTGCGCTCTGACGGCGATCCGGCACTGACTCCTTGTCATTCAGGGTTCACCTCCTCGGAGAGGCCTTCCCTGGCCGTCCTCTGCAGTGAGGCCCTCACTCCCCAAGTCGCTCTCTGACACGTCCACGCTTTTCTTCTTCACAGGACTAACACCATCTGAACTTACCATATTCATTTATTTACTTTACTTTTCTGCTTCTCCCAACAGAGCACACCCTTCAGGGCACCGCAACCTCGTCTGTGTCTTCTCCCCAAGCTCTCCAGGGCGTGGCCCCTGGGAGGGCCCCACATGTGTGTGCATGCGTGCAGAGTGAATGTGCCTGCGAACAAACGAGCGGTGCCCTCCACACCTCCCTGGCCCAGGAGAGCCCGGGCAGCCGGGCTGCGCGGCTACTGGGATGAGCTAACCCCAAGTGTGTGGACTGACAGATGGTGTGGGGTCCTGAGCTGAGGCGTGGCTTTTATTGGTCTGAGTTGCTTTTGCTTGAATAGGATTAGCATAAATGCTATCCCAGGCAAGTGGATAAGGTGAAGCTCTGTTAGTTACATTAAGATTATGTTTTCCTGCTGCAATCCAGAACCATCTTTTTTGCTGGGCCCCATTCATGGCTGAGGGTGCTGCTCAGAGAGGTCAGATGGGATGGGAGTGGGCGGGGTCGCATGTAGATTCCTCAGGCCTTCTCCCTCCCCCCTCGATTTTCCCCTCCAGTCCCTTCTCTGAATTGACTTCCAGAATGACCTTTTTCACCCATAAAATCCAATCGTGCCAGCCCCAGCAGAAAGCCGTTTCCCAGCCCCCATTGTTCCAGGATAAAGTCCAAATGCCTTGTAACAATGAAGATGAAGATGTGATGATGGTAGCTACCTCAGAACTCCTACAACTCTCCCAGCAGCCCCGCAAGGCAGACAAGCATCGTTATCCTCATTTGCCAAATGGAAGTCTGATGGCTCAGAGGGTCAGTGACTCGCCCAGGTCGCTCGGCCCGTGGGCTGCAGAGGCGGCTGTGGGCTGCCGCACACTCCAGGCCCTGCCCGACCCGGCCAGCCTCCCTCTCCAGCAATGCTGCCATGCTCCTCCAAGTGCCCCTGCGATGGCCTCGCCTGACTCAGCATGGAGCCGAGTCAACAGCAGGTGTTTGCCCTGTGAAACACCGGTTTTCTGGCAACGACGCGTCCTCTGCTTTAGCCTTTCCTCTGCAGCCTCCATCAAGGAGCATTTAGCTTTGGGGGGCTCATTTTCCACAAAGAGTTCTTAAAAACTACTTTACAGTAATATATATAATGTGTATAATAATATGAGAGCTAACATTTATAGAGTATTAAGTGTCAAGACAGTGCTGAACACTTGACACGCATTTCTTAGTTTTTGAAATCCCATTAGTTCATTTGAGTGAAGAACGCCCTACACGCTTTTTATTTAACTACAAAGACATATGGTGGAGAGTCAGTCTCCCCCATCTGCACTCCTCTCTCCCGTGCCCCGAGCCCTGGACCACACTGTGACCCGTTCTGTGGATGTCCTGTAGAATCCACGAATCACTACTATTTCATCCATCTTCTCAACAACCCTTTGAGAAGGGTATTATTTATTATCTTTGTATGTCATATGGGGAAACAGGTTCAGAGACAGGAAGCCACTTACTCAAGGTCACACAGCTTCAAGTGCCACTGCTGGGATTTTGCCCCGATGGGATAACCCTAAAGGTCCTGCGTGGTCTCACCCTGCACCCGTCTCCCCCCGGGAGGGGAGAGCTGGGAAGCTGAGCTGAGACATGTGCTGGTGAAAGCTGCTCACTGACAGGGTTTTGCAGCAAAGAATTCAAACTTGGCCCTTAGTGGAATGACAAATTATGACCTGTCACAGACCTTTGAGGCTATTGACAAGCCATCAAGACCTGAGTATTCCAACCCAGAATCCCTGTCGTCATCAGTTCTCTCTGCTCCCTACCATCTTGCTCCTTCATGCCCTTGGCGTGCCCTTCACAGGGGTTGGCCCTGAGGAGCTGCTCAGTGTAAACAAGGTGGCGTGAGACGGAAGAGAAAGAACACAGCCAGGCAGCTGGGGGACCCAGGTTACGCCAACTCTGCCCCTCTGGCCTGCAGGCTGGGGTGGGTCCCGTCCCCTCTGTGCCTCTGGGTCCTCCCTTGTAAGAGGAATAGTTACATCTAACCCAGAGGTCTGAGGATCCTCCTGGGAGGTAATGGAGGCCACATGGCAAGTGGCGAAGCGCCATACAAACGGCGTGATTTCCAATAACACGAAAAGCTGGAGTGAGTCTGATGGCGTCTGTGGAAAGACAACTGGCTAAATTCACACCTACTGACTGTTCACGTCTTCCCGTCCAAACCACCAGCCTGCCACTGCCACGTCTCACTGTTTACCAGTCCTTTCTGGGCACTGCCTTTACGAGTCCTCGCGCAAGCTCTGAGAGGTAGGTCTGGCAGGAATGGTCACCCTGCTCTACAGATGAGGAAACTGAGTTTCCAAGGGGGGAGAGCCTTGTCCAAGGTCACAGGTCATGAGAGGTGCCGTGGTCCTCAGACCTGGTCCTAGCACTGCCCTGCCCTTGTCCGCAGGGCGGAGCCTGTGCTCCTTGGCCTGGCACTTGAGGCTCACCAGGGCCTGGCCTTGCCTCCCTCCCAGATCCATCTCTCAGCATGCAGCCCCTTTGTATGTCAGCCTCCCCAAGTGTCCCCTCACTCCCTGAACACGCGACAACGCTTCTCAGCTCCCCGTCTTCATACCCGATGTTCCCTCTGCCACGCTGCCTGGGCGACTCCCGTCCCTCTGTCATCAGTCCTTTCCATAGTCACTGTGACTGGTTTCTGACACATACATTTTTGTTGCTGCTGTTCTTGCTACCATATTGATCAGTTTGCAGACCGACCCGGGGCCCAGGCTCTGGAGTCAAATGACCTGGGTTTAGATCCTGGCTCAGCCACTGACTGGCCGAGGGATCCAGAGCAAGTTACTCAACCTCCCTGTGCCGTGGGCCTGTGTTCTCAACGATGTCACAAACGCCTCCCCCGGGGCTGTTGGGAGGGGTACATAGTACACGTAAAACCATAAGCACCCGTTTGCCCTCAGGGGTGCCTCCCCTCTCCCAGTCCCGGGGTCGGGCACACCAAGCTGACACAGACTCAGTGCTGGCCTCAGACCCAGGGGAGGAGAGAAGCATTTCAACACTCCGTGACAATGCATTCAGTCTGACCAAGTCTGTTTTTGCTTAAATCATCCTGTGCCCACATTCATGGGCTCCGAGGAGCAAACCCCATTCTGCACCCACTCTTTTCCGCTTCCCACAGGTGGCCTGGGTCCTTCTGCCCCCCATCCTGCTGAGAGTCTTATCCGGGGGAACGGCTTTGTCAGCTGCCCCTTCCCTCCATGTTCACCCCGGAGACGGGCTGCACCCCGAGAGCAAGGAAGAGCCAGCTGCAGCACGATTTATCTCCCTGGGCACTTCCCCAGCTGAGATTTACAGGCTGTGCCTGTCCCGGTGACCCTGCAGGCTCAATCACAGACCTACTTCCAGGCTGGCCGGGGGCAGGAACCCACCTAGGCTTGCCATACGGCATAGGAGAGCCACGGGCCCTGTCCACCTGGGCCTCGGAGGGCATGGGGCCCGTCCGGCTGCCTTTCTTGTCACCCGTGAGGCCACTGAGGCCAGAGATGGGAAGACACATTCAAAGTTCCCACCAGGGAAAATGCACCTGGTGTGAATTCTAATGCAGGCCTCTGAGTACCTTCAAGGGAACTTGCTTTACTGTACATGAGTGTATGAATTCATCATTGCCCAGGTAGCTTTCTCTTTATAGAGCAAAGCTACTTGCTATGGAAACATGTGTTGAAACCTAAACCTAAAACAAAATGTTGTGCTTCCATAAACAAAGAACATATTCTGTCCACACAAAAAGTCAGGGGTGTACGTGGTGAGACACTGCCCGGCCCCATCAGCCTGTGACTGCACAACGGAGTCCCGTTTTTGTCTGAAATACAATGACCCTGAGCATCCTTCTGCAGAAGCAGAAACTGGTCCTTCTCTAAGAGTCCCTCAGCTGTTCTTCTCTGGCAATTTTCCTGCCTGCGTGCCCCGGGCTGAGTGTGCTCTGAGGCCAGAAGAAGTCCTCGGGCAGCATGGCAGCACTGGCACTTGGAAGCCGTCCGTCAGGTCAGCATGCAGGGAAACGGTGGATGCCGAGGGGCTCAGGCAGGACACTCAGAACATCCGCTACGAAAGCCGTGGAGCACCACTTGAAGGACGAGAGGCTGACAGCACCATCCCTTAGGCTAGAGGAGACGAGGAACAGGAGGGAGGTGACTTGGCTTTTAATTCCAGCTCTGTCGCCGTCAAAGTGGCTGTGACCTTGGTCTGAGAGTCTCTGCTCCTCAGTTTCCTCCCCTGTCATGTGAGGAATTCAAAGCAGATGAATCTTAAGGTCCCTACCAGCTCTAAAAAGTTCCATAATTCACCTGGCTTCTAAAATCTGAGCCTCACAGCACCTCCCGGGAGGGGGAGCGCAGGGCCAGTGTGAGCCTCCCTGTCCGGAGCTGAGGAAATTCAGACTCAGAGAAAGGAAGCAGCTCAGCCCACGGCTATCACAGTGATGGCATCACAGCGGCGGCGGGGGGGGGGGGGGGGGGGGGGGGGGGGGAGGCTCCAAAGAAATGCAAATCTTGGGCCTCACCCCAGATCTACTAAATCAGAAACTTGGGGTGGGAAGGGGGCGGGCAGCCATCGGTGTCACCTCCTGGTGATTCAGATCCTGTGCTTGCACAAGGTGGAGACCAAGGTCATACAGTGAGTTAAAGGCAGAGCTGGACGAGAGTCTGAGCTCCGGCCTCCCAGGCTGCACTTCCGCTGTCAACAGAGTGCCTTGTGCTTAGTAGGCCCTCAATAGATAGTAGGGGAGCCTTTAAGCCCCACACCTATTTCTGAGGGTTTGTCTCCAGGGACCTTTTGTGCTGTGCTGTGTCTGCAGCTGGTTGGAAGCGTCACTCCAAGAGTGACAGGGCGGTCACATAGGGCCTGGTGAGCAAGGCTGAGGAGCCCCTGCTTCCTCCCGAGAGCAGTGAGGGCCACCCAGCACGAAGACCCCCAGCTGCAGTGTGGGGTGGAGCAGAGGGCCTGAGGCGGCCACATCAGCCTGCCCAGACAAAAGCCCTCAAGGACACAAGTGGAGCCCTCTCAGTTCCTCCGGTGCAGGGCAGGTAGGAGGGAGTGTCGCCAGACTGGCACGACAAGAATTCTCAGGGCCCAGAACCTGGAACCAAGTCCAAGCCAACATTCCCCCACATCCTTACGCAGGACCAGACTCCATGGTCTGGCCGTGGTCTAGAGCAGGGGAATCTGACCTCTCGGTGTCTGGGCCACACTGGAAGAAGGAGAGTTGTCCTGGGCCGCACATTAAATGCACAAACACTGATGAAAGCTGATGAGCATAAACAAGGTCCGTGCATAATTTTCATGATATCCACCACCACAGATAAGCAAAAAAGCCCTCACACAATAACCCTAATTATGCAGCGGCCCTTTCGATAATCTTTTAAAATCAAAGAGCAGGTCCCACATTTGTGATCACTAATATAGAAAATGTACATATCTAAGTAATAAAACTTAGTAATAGAACTAAGAATGTTTTAAGTAAATTTACGATTTTGTGTTGGGCTGCACTCATGGCCATCCTGGGCGTCATGTGGCGGGTGGGCCGTGGGTTGGACACCCCTGGGCTAGATGAACTCAGGGCAGCGGCTGGAGGCAGGGCAGCCAAGGGAGGCTAATGCTGAAATTATGGTGGTGGTACGCGGTGGTGCTGGTGTGGATGAGCGGGAAAGGGGCGGGCTGGAGAGAAGGTGGTGGTGGGAGAACTGACAGGACTGGGTGTGGGATGGGAGGGGGAGGGAGGGGTCCGAGAGGAGCCCGGGTGCTGTCTGGGTGACCGGCGGGTGGCAATGCTGCTCCCTGAGACAGGAGCACAGGTGGAGAAGGAGGCTCAGGGAGCCTAACGGTTCCATCTGAGGCTGGGAGGTGGCTGGGAGGTGACCGTGAGGTCGCCGTGCCTGTGGGACAGCCTGGTGCATCATCCAGGCCGACGGATGAGGGGCCTGGACCCAGGAGAGAGGTCCGGGGGGAGACTCAGGTTAAGAGTCACCCAACAACCCCAAAATGAAACAAAACCCCCAGGTGAGCAGAGACAGGGGACTGGAGCCAGCAAGACCCTCCGCTGGGGGGAGTGCCCAGGGGGGTGTCCTCTGACCCTGTGGACTAAGCTAGGTTTCCAAGAAGTTGTCTCCACTGGTGGGTGTCTCTTCTCCACCACCCTTGCCCACCTAGGGTGCCTGACTAGTCCAGTCTGCCCAGGACCACCCTGGTTTTCAAACGGCAAGCCCCATGTCCGGGGAAGCCCCCAGTCCTGGGAAAACCAGGACAACTGATCACCTTTTGCTCATCTCAGTTCTAAGGGCTTCGTCATTGTCTGTCCCCCCTAGCCCACAGTAATGGGGCTTAACAGTTGCGGGGAGAATGGCTGGAGGGTTCAGGGACTGGTTTGGAATGTTGGAGAAAATGCTCAGGGGAGCATCTTGGCTCTTTTTCCTGCCAGGAACCGGCACGGCCCAGATGCAGTGTCTCAGTCAGGTTTGGCTTTCTAGGTGCCGCAGGCCACAGTTCACCACCACCACCACCGTGGTGCTTGTCTCCGGGCAGGCCCTTGGCTTCCCAGTGATCCCACGGATCCCTCCCCTGGCCCCACAAGGTGGCGCTATGCCTGACACCAGCCCACGCCTCTGCCAGGCGAGCAGAGGGACCTGAGGAGCTGTCAGCCAACCTTCTCTCCAAGGCCTGGGAGTTCAGGAGCCATCTGTGGAAGCAGACACTCCAACCCACCCACGGCACACACGAGCTTTCTCCTTACCAGGCATATATAGACACTGACACACTTTCCTGCCCACATGCTCCCCAAAATACCACAACATTGACAGGCTGCAGGAGCAAGCTCTGTGGAGCAGGGCTTCATACTGGATCATCACTTCCAGTCCCCTCTAGAGAGAGAGCGGGTGCACACACACTCTCTCTCACACACACACACACTTTCTCTCTCTCTCTCTCACACACACACACACACACACACAGGAACTCCCCCTACAGGAACACACACCCATAGCTGCCCCTGCAGCCAGGCCCTTCCCCTCGCCCTGCACGGAGGGGTCCTACTCCCTCTCAGCCTCTCTTTCTCCACCACCCCGGCTATGCCTCCTCACAGCCCCATGGTGGGATCAGATGAGACCTGGAGGAGATGGCATTTCAGAGGCCGAAGCAGGTCGGGCATGCAGGAAGGGACAGTGGAGGTAACATCAGACACACACACATATGTATGCAAACACACCCAAATACACCTGCACCTGCGGCAGAACAAGCTCCTCACTCACACCTGTGCCCCAGCGGTGTGTGTGAACGCCAGCACGGGGACCCACAGCCGGCACACACACCTGCTGCCCAGAGCTGCAGACCTGGTCTGGACTCCTGACACCGGCCCCCAGCCGGCCCCTAGCCAGCCCCTCCCCTGGGGTCTCTTTCTGCTATGAGAGAGCTGGCAAAGAGGGCCAATGCCCAGGCAGGGGTTCCCCAAACCTCCAGGCTGCCCCCCCCCCCCCCCCCGCCAACCTCGAGTTCAGTTCTGGCTGCAAATGCGCCCTGGTTCCAGCTCCCTCTCCACTGACTGGGACCTTGGGCAAGGCCCTCCCCTCTCTGGTCCCTCCCCTGCTCCCTGCGGCTGGACCCTCCTCTATCAGACCCTAAGGGGTTTTGGAGGGGTGGGGTTCTGGTAAGAGACGTGAGCAGTGAGGGACACGCTGGGTGGGAGGGTCCAACACACCTAAACTGGAAAACTGGATCCACCTGTCCACCTCTGCCTGTGGGTGACTTGGGCACCCTGACGCGCCTCTCCGGGGGGCATTGTTTGTAAGGCGCCAGCACAGGGCCTGCTACCCCAGAGCGATAGAGGAAATCTGCTTCCTTTATGTCGGGGAGTTCTTGGAGCCCACCTGACTCCTCCCTCAGAGTGAGGGAGAAGAGGGCCACTGGGAAAGGAGGGTCCCATCTCCATGTGGCCCCATGCTCCCGGTGCACCTGCCCCAGTGGAGTGCTCCCTGGTCCTGAACTGTCCACCTGCTTTCCTACCTCTGGGCCTTCCCTCAGGCTGTTTCCTCTGCCCTGAAAGCCCTTCTCCTCCAGCCCCCTCTGTTGTGCCTGGTGACTGTTTTGCATCTTGGAAAGACTCAGCCTCAGTGGCGCCTCCTCTGTCCCATTCAGCGTGCCCCACCGCACTCACCAGAGATGGGCCATTTAACTGATGCGTGGTCAACAGGTGCAGCCTCCTGGGGCTACTTGTTTTAATCTTAGATCCACCATCGACTCGCTCTATGACCTTGAGTATATCAGTTCACCTCTCAGGCCTCAGTTTCCCTCCCTCTCTGTAAAGTGAGTGATGCCTTCTCAGGACAGGTATGAGGATCAAAGGGCAGAATGTTTGGGGAAAGCACTTTGCAAACTGTAAAAGGCTGGGCACCTGTCCAGGGGAGTTTTTATTCAAAGAGCTTCCCAGCCTATCCTGGATGTGAGCCAAAAGGTGTGTACACCCCACAGGCTGGCCTGCAGGTGTGGGGCAGTTTCTGTCTGGGGTCTGTTTGTGTTTGATTTCAAAGACAGGAAACTGCCCAGGTGATGTGGGCGGGACCTGGTCAACACTGTTGCCAGGGGATTCCCTGGGGGATGGCCCTGAATTGCGCCCCCACCCAGGGTTGTCAGGTGGAAACTCACCCCCCAGGAAGGAGACAGGGCAGTAAGATTGTGCTGCAGGGACAGAGTGTCCCTCGGCATCAGGTGACTTGAGTGTGATTCTGGCTGACCTTAGACCAATCACCTTCTCTGAGGCTTCAGCTGTAAAGCCGGTGCACAGAATTTATAATTTGGGGAGCTCCTTACACTCCAGAGGAATCCTGGGGATACCAAATGGGGACCAAGACATGGCCACTACGTAGGAGGACATCCAGGCCCTGTACCCACCTGCTTTTCTGGCATTGTCACCTCCATTCTCTTGTCCCGCTCTGTGCTGACCCATGTGGTGAACTTGGGGTTCGATTGAGGCTCCCACATCTCTAATCTCCAGCCATACCCTGCCTAAAATGCCCTTCCTCTCTCCCCTTTAACGACCTGTTCAGTGTCCACTCATCCCCCAGGGCCTGCCAAGCATCACCCCCTCCGGGGCACCCCCCTGTTGCCCTTCCAGGCACTGTTGGGGCTCCTCTTCTGGCCACAGTGCCCCCCTGCTCTATGCCGTTGTTGGCTTGTGGACAGGACTGCCCTGCCACTGACGTTGCAGCTGTCTCACCATCACCCATGGGTCAGTCAGTCAGGGCCAGGCACTCAAAGCCATGAATAAACACCCCAAGGGGTCCCCTTGGCACAAAGAGCAGGGGACCATCAGGGAGAATCTATGTGGTTTGGGGCTATGTGGTTTGGAATCTATGTGGTTTATAAAAAGAGCCACCAGACTCATGGACTTCCAGTCAAGATGGAGGCATAGGTAGACACACTGTGCCTCCTCACACAACTAAAAGAAGGACAACAATTTAGAAACAAAAAACAACCAGAACTGCCAGAAAATCAAACTGTATGGAAGTCTGACAATCAAGGATTTAAAGAAAAAGCATTCATCCAGACTGGTAGGAGACAGGCATTCCAGGGTGGAGAGGACTCACGGTAAGGTGGCAGCTGGTGGACCGAGCAAGGCGGTGGTTGGCAGGCCAGGCAGTCCCACATTGGAGTGCGGATAATCTGGGAGGAACAACTGGAAAGCGAGACAGACCAAGCAACCCAGGCTTCCTGCCAGGAAAATAAAGCCTCAAAATCTCTGACTGAAAACACCTGTGGGGGTTGAGGTGGTGGGAGAAACTCCCAGCCTCACAGGAGAGCTTGTTAGAGAGACCCACAGGGTCCTAGAACGTACACAAACCCATCCACTGGGCAATCAGTACCAGAAGGGCCCAATTTGCTTGTGAGTAGCAGGGGAAGTGACTGAAGGCAGGCCCAGAGCTGAACCAGCTGCACTGTTCCTTCTCTGACCCCTCCCCCACATACAGCATCACAACCCAGCGACGTGAGTTGCCCCACCCTGGCGAATACCTAAGGCTCTGCCCCTTAACTTAACAGGTGCACCAAGAAAAAGAAATATGGCCTGAATGACAGGACAGATCAAAGCTTCAGAAAAAATACAACTAATGGATGAAGAAAATGCCAACCTATCAGATGCACAGTTTGAAACAGTGGTAATCAGGATGTTCACAGAAATGATTGAGTATGGTCACAAAATGAAGGAAAAAGTGAAGGCCATGAAAAGTGAAATAAAGGAAAATGTACAGGGAACAGTGACGGGAAGGAAACAGGGACTCAAACCAACAGTTTGGAGAAGAAGAAATAAATAAACGTTCAACCAGAACAGAATTAAGAAACAAGAATTCAAAAAAAGGAGGAGAGGCTGAGGAACCTCCAGGACAACTTCAAACATTCCAACATCTGAATCATAGGGGTGCCAGAAGGAGAAGAGGAAGAGCAAGAAATTGAAAACTTGTTTGAAAAAATAATGAAGGAGAACTTCCCCAGTCTGACAAAGGAAATAGACTTCCAGGAAGTCCAGGAAGCTCAGAGAGTCCCAAAGAAGTTGGACCCAAGGAGGAACACACCAAGGCACATCATAATTACATTAGCCAAGGTAAAAATGAAGGAGAGAATCCTAGAAGCAGCAAGAGATAAGGGGACAGTCACCTACAAAGGAGTTCCCATCAGACTGTCAGCTGATTTCTCAAAAGAAACCTTACAGGCAAGAAAGGGCTATTCAAAGTCATGAAAGACAAGGACCTATATCCAAGATCGCTCTATCCAGCAAAACCATCACTTAGAATGGGAGGGCAGATAAAATGCTTCCCAGATAAGGTCAAATTAAAGGAGTTCATCATCACTAAGCCCTTATCATATGAAATGTTAAAGGGACTTATCTAAGAAAAAGGAGATGATCAAAACTATGAACAGTAAAATGAAAACAAACTCACAACTATCAACAACTGAACCAAAAACAAAAACAAAAATGAACTAAGCAAACAACTAGAACAGGAACAGAATCACAGAAATGGAGATCACATGGGGGGCTATCAGCAGGGAGGGGTGGGGAACACTGGGGGAAAAGGTACAGGGAATAGGTAGCATAAATGGTAGATAAGAATAGATAGGAGGAGGTTAAGAGTAGTATAGGCAATGTAGAAGCCGAAGAACTTATATGTACGACCCATAGACATGAACTAAGGGGAGAGAGAATGTGGGTGGGAGGAGGCATCCAGGGCGGAGGGGAATAAAGGGGGGGGAAATGGAACAACTGTAATAGCATAATGAATAAAACATATTTTTTTAAAAAAGAGCTCCTAGAAGGAGTCGGGCTCAAGTCACTGTTCCACCACTTACCAGTTGGGTGGTCCTCAGTGAGCCCCCTAGCCTGGCTGAACCTCAGCTTTCTCATCTGTAAAGTGGGATGGCTGTGAGGAGGAGAGTGGGTGCAGCGCCTACATGCCCCGGGGCTTAGTGAGCTGGAGCCACTGTTACTATACCCGCATTTCTGCCAGTGATTCCAAGGGGGATGGCATGAGGGCTCTTTGTAATCAGCCCCCCGAGGTACAGTCTGGATAGCATTGGAGTCCAGGCCCTGGTGGGGCCACGGCGCTGAGACAGCCAGCACAGCACCTTCCCAAAGGTCTCCGCTGCTCCTGGACCCTGTGTGCACTTGAAGGAAGCCAGCAGAGGGCAGGGAGGCCCCTCTGATGTTCCAGGAGTCAGCCCACGGGGTGTCGTTGACTTTGGAGGGCAGCATGGAGTGGCCCTGGGAGGCCCTGAGGCTCAGTGCCCAGGACAGCCGGACCTGACTCCTGCACCGTGTGTGCCAGGGCCTGCCTAGGCAGAACAGACAGGCCACAGAGACCATGGGCTCCCAGAAGTCTCCCCTGGGAGCAGCCTTAAGCCCTGACAAGACACCTGAGATGCGGCAGCAGCTTGTGGGGTCTCGCTGACACCTCAGGAGCCCAGAACCCACCCAGCAGCTTCCCGCTGGGACTGGTCGATGCTCACTGAGCTCGTGCTCTGCACAAGGCACTGAGCCAAGAAGTGTCAGCACTGCCGGGCAGGAGCAGGGACTCTGAAATTGGCCACCCGGTTTGAGGCCTGGCTGCAGCCATGACCAGCGACGTGACCGTGGGTGAGACGCACAGCCTCCGTGCCTCAGCAACTCTGTGGTGGGGCCTAAACAAGCTACTTCACACGAAAGGTCCAGAACAGTTCCTGGGAGCTGTCAGCTGTGACCTCAAGCAAGTCGCTCCACATCTCAGTGCCGCGGGTTCCTTGTCTGTGAGGTGGGACTCACAACGCACCCGCCTCACAGCATCACCACAGGAATTAACGTATGGGACGTGCTTACGTTCTGAGACCAACACCAGGCACAGGAGCCCAAGCTCACACCCAACATGCGTCTGTCACAGCTACAGATGACTACAGTCGTCTGCTTCCTCGTTACCCCCTCACCTGCTCTACTGTAAGGCCTGGGCTCTTCGCACAAACCTGCCGAATCCCACCTCTCCTGTTGCTTAGAAGGAATAATAATGGCTACTGTTTAGAGAATTAGAGAGAAAATAAATGTAAAAACATCTAGAACCATACCTGGCATTGAGTAAATTTTAGCAAATGTTCCAACTTTGGTTTCCGATTTACAGATGAGGAAACTGAGACCGGGCGGTTGTGGAAAGCTAGTGGCTGGGTCAAGGCAGGAGCTCCACCCCAGGCCCAGCTCCTGCACTGGCCGTGCCCCGTTCCTGCCTGGACCCCAGCACCCTGGCCCGAGTCCTGGCCCAGGGTGGGTGCCGGGGAAGTGCCTCTTGAAGGAGTCTAGAGAACTGGTGGATTGACAGACCCAGGCCACCTCCCCAGCAGGTGACACAGGCAGAACCAGGGTCCAGCTCACCACGTCGAGCTGGTTTACTCCCAAACAGCATGTGTAGTGCTGACAGATCGAGGGCCTTTCCCAGGGGGGCCGTCCCAGAGGCATCACTGACAGAGAAGAGCAGTCACTTGGCCTTCCTGGCCCAGTGGGCATCCTCATTCTGAAGCCAAGGACACCAGGGCTTCCACCCTGCTAAGGGAAGCAGCTGGTGCCGTCCAGATCATTTCCCAGCCTGCCTTTCCAGCTTCGCCCCAGCATGCCTCCTAGTTCCCTCAGTGGCCCTTGTCCTGTCCTGCAGTCACGGCATGCTCTTCTATGCCTCTTTGCCTCAGCACATGCTGTTCCCTGTGCCTGGATGCCCTTCCCCCTCCTCGCCCCTCCTCCACCTGCTGAGCCTCCTGGGCGGCCTGAGTTGTTGTTCCTCTGGGCTCCTCCAGCACTCCACAAGTTGAGTCAGGAATTTAAGATTGTCTTGTTCCTAAAAGCCCTAGAGAGGAAAGCGTTTAGTTATTTCTGTGTTGTCTCCATTTGGCCTCTCGATCCACTATCACTTTCCACTCTGCTCCTTGCCTGGGGGGACTGACCAATGAGGTCTGCATCCCCCTGGGTTCAGCCCGTGAGCACTGCCCCCCAGGAGACTAGAGGATGAGAGAGGGGTGAGGGTACCCTGGCTGGCTTGTGTCCCTCTCCTCGCCCTTCAGGCCTGACGATGGTAAGGACTCCCCTGTCACTGCCCCCAGCTTCTGCACTCCCCCCGTGGCTTCCCTGCACCCTGCCTGCACCTTTGTAAATAACCCCTGTATCATGTGTGCACAATGGAATATTACTCAGCCATAAAAAGAATGAAATCTTGCCATCTGTGACAATATGGACGAACTTAGAGGGAATCGTGCAAAGTACAATAACTCAGAGACCGAGAAAGACACATACGATAAGATTTCACTTACATGTGGAATCTAAAAAAACAAAATAAACGAACAAGCAAAACAGACACAGACTCAGGGATGCAGAGAACCTTTCGAGGGCTGCCAGACAGGAGAGGGGCGCTGCACGAGAAAGGAGCAGGGATCGAGAAGTGCAGGCTGCTGGTTACGAGAACACCCAGGGGACATAGAGAACAGCAGAGGGAGTGCAGTCGGTGACACTGTGGTCACGACGTACGGTGTCAGGTGGGTGCCGGACTTAGTGGGGGATCACTTCCAAAGTTTTCTAAGTGCGGTGACTATGCTGTACCCCTGAAACAATATAATAGTGTATGCCAACTGCAATAAAAAATTATCAAAAGTAAATAAATAAATAGCCCCTCTGTTAAACTCATCTCAGATTCCTGATTTTGGTGGGCTGCCTGCTGGTTCCTGCTGGCCTCAGTGGCCATGGCTGAGGCACCGGGCACCTCAGAGCTGGCTCTCCGCCTGCAGAGGACCGGCTCCTGGAGGGAGGGGCCGCAATGAGCCTGTCTGCACGGCCGGCCATGAAGAGGGGGCTCAGAGAAGACACTGGGAAACGTCCTTGACTCCAACTGCACCAAAGTACCCATACTGCCACACACGTGAGAGTGAATGGGTGGAGCTGCATCGGATTCATCCGCTCCTTCACCGGCTCGCTCACTGGTTCGTCCACACTCCTGCCAGCCTCGTGTGCTGGGCTCTGGCGGGGTGGACGGTGGAAAACTGCCTTCATGGGTCTGGCACCGTAGTGAGAGGGTCAGGCGTGAGGGAGCAAAAGCAGAAACACCGGTCACACCATTTCAGGTGGTAATACGTCGTCCTGTGGTGGAAATAAAGCAAGCTGAAGGGGGAGCAAAGTGACAGGTGTGTGGAGTGACGATGTGTGCTCAGGGCGCCTGCGGTCGGAGAAGGGTGTGAAGGAGCCGGGTCAGGCAACGCTCTGGGGCAAGGACGTTCCACACGGAGGGACCGGGAGATGGAGTGGCCGGGTGCGAACAACCTTGGTCTGCAGCAGAACGGCAGGGGAGCACGGAGGCTGGGCACGCTGAGAGCGGGAGGCTCACAGGAGATGTGGTGGGGAGGCTCATAGAAGATGCGGTGGGGACCTGCTTTCTTGTCAGGCCCCTTCCAGCTCCGGGACTTGAGGAACCCTCGGGGAAGCCTTTGCCAGGCCTGGCCTGCGAGCCAACCACTTCCTGAATCACCCAGGTGAGGACCCCGTGTGGGGTCTCTCCCCGTGTTCTCTCAGCCCTCACCACAACCATGTGAGGAGGGTCTTTCTACCCCCATTCCACACACAAAGAAACTGAGGCTCAGAGGATTGAGCCACCTGCCCAAGGTCACGCAGAGTCCGGGGAAGAACTGGAAACGCACCCAAGTCTGCCGGACCTGCAGTCCAGAAGGTGTTTTCCCAGGGCGAGCGCATCCGCTTGCCTAGGACTTCTTCATCAGTAGCATTGGCCCCGCAGGGAGGGGCAGGCTGGAAGGAGGACCCCAAGCTCCCAGCTGGGGGTTGGCACGTCCCAAGCCCACACAGCCCACGGGGCTCCCGCCTGGCTGCCTGCGCAGCTCCCACTGGCGGAACAGGGGAGCTGGGCAGGTGGGCGGGAAGGCGGTGCCAAGCTCGCCAGGCCCTGACTCTCTCCCAGGGCCAAGGCATGCTGGCTGACGGCTATTATTTCAGGCCTTTCATTTCTAACAGACACTGCGCTGTCACAGAGACTGTTATTTCCTGTGGCGCGTGCAGGGTGATGGACGTGCCGGCTGCCCGGAGGGCAGGGAGTGGCAGGACCTGGGCACGTTCGTGGAGATAAAACCACCGGCTCTCTCCCTCTCAGTCACTTCACTTCGCTCCCGGCCAGACACGGCCGCGATGTTTGAGAGCATTGGCCGAGGTCCCAGGAGGACCCAGAACTCGGCAGAGCGCCCCAGCTTGGGGAAAACCGACTCCTTTCAGATGAGCCTCCACGTTTCATAGCCTTGTAATCTTGGCCACGGCTCTTGCCCTCCCCAAAGCTCAGCTTCCTCATCTGTGAAATGGGGGCCATTTATGTCGGCCTCACGAGGTGGCTTAAGTGAGTGAGATGACCCATCTGAAACACCTGCCACGTAGTGGGTGCTGAGGAGGTGGGGGTTATGACAGTGACCTTGCTGTGTGTTGGGGGCGGAGGGGCAACAGTGATGCTTCTCACATGTGGAAAACAGGGAAAATGAGGCCAGAGGAGAGAACAGGCTCTCCCAAGGCCACACAGCAAGTCAGTGGCAAAGCTGGGCGGAGAATTCGGATCTCTAGGCCAGAGTTTTGCCAGTCAGTAGTAACAACTGCGTTTTGCCACTTCCTCCATGTCCTGGGCACCATCACCCATTATCTCACCTAAACCTTGCAATGAACTGGTGGGCAGGCCCACGGTGACACAGCTAGCAAGCAGTGGGGTCCTGGCATCCGGCTGCACCCTGGTGGCCTGGCTGCAGAGCCCGAGCTCTGGCCTCTCTGCACCGGCCCTTGAAGACCAGCTGCTGAGAGCATGCACGGAGGCCCCCAGCTTTCCCACGTGTGCGTGTCCACAGACACAGTCACACTCAGCTTTGAGAATTAGGCTTCGCACAGGCTGAGCCACGGTCTCCTCCACCGCGATGAACAGACAAGGATAAGTCCAGTTTGGGCTCACTTGTCTCAGGTCCCACCAGCTGTACCCCTAGGCCCACCCATGGGTTCTGGACAGCAGAACCTGGGGCCACCCGCAGAGAGTATCTGGTGTGTGTCCAATTCTTTCTGACAGGGAAACAGAGGCCCAGGTGGTTTGGGTCAGACCACATGGGGTTCATCACACAGGCTGGCACCGGTAGCTTGGCTCAGTGGCTGGAGGCACCTGAGAGTGAGAAGGTGGATGGGAGAGAGAGAGGAAGGGGCTGTGCTCCAAGTACCCAGATCGCAGTCACGACTCTCCCTGCGGCCACATCCGTTACCCCAGCAGACCCCACCCCAGCTCATCATGGTGCTGCGTTCTCAATGCAAGCTCTGATCTATGTCCCGTTTTGCAAGTGGAGATATCACGGTTCACAGAATCAAAGTGACTTGCCCAGGCTCACAAAATTAATAAGAACTTGTACTTGAACACAGCTCTTCTAATGCCCAGGCAACTTTTCCCCCTTACTTCACTCCTTACACTGCTGGCCCTCTTCCTGCACTTCTGGACTCTGCAGGTTACCCAGGCGCCTGCCCTCCCGTCCCTGACTGTGCTGCGCCCGACCATAGGCACCCTCCCTGAAGGCAGGGATTTGCCCAGTGGGCTGACTGTGGTGCACCTGCAGCCTGTCACGACAGCAGCTGCACAGCCGGAAACCAGTGGATGCTTGTTGGGTTGTTGAAGGAATTTTATGATTAGGCCACAGCTTTTAAAACTGATGCCAGTGGTCAGCACGGTCGGGTTGGAGATTTCTGCTATTGGGAAGGATTTAATTGAATGATTTATTATGCAATAGAAAGGTGAGCAAGGGAAAGTGGTGCATTACAAATGCATTGTTTGTTTCTTTTTCATTAACAAGATTGCTCCACTTCTGGGTATGTGGAGCTCTGGGGAGGCAAGAGCCAGTCCACACAAAGATGCCCGAGGCCTTCCCACAGGTCAGCATGCAGAACCCAGCCCTGCTCCCTGGGGAGGAACTTAGAGAAATGTGGGTGGCCTGAAGTAGCTCTGAGTAGACTGGAGTAGCTCTGAGTGAAGTCCAACGGCAGGAGAAGGTCCAGAGGGCTCCAAGAGAACTCATGTGGAGAGGGAGGGCGGGCTGGCAGCCTAAGGTCAACATCAGGGTGAGGAGGACAGAGACACATGGGACCTCCCTCAGCTTTTCAGTCAAGGATCATAAGGTATTTCAGGACAGACACCAACTCGATGGAGACACCGGTCCTCAGCCTCCAGCCTCACTGCTGAGCACGGTGTGGGCCTGCCTGTGGCTTATACAGGGATCTGCCCCTGCAGGGCATCACCACCTCCACACACATGGCCAGTCTTCAGCAGCGACACCATGTGGCAAGGCCGGAAATGACAGTGCTCAGTGGGGTTTCTGCTCGCTTCCTCTATTCTGGAGTCTGAAGGCAAGACTGGGCTGCTTCAGATGAAGTCCTCAGGGTTCTCAGGCCATTCGGAGAGAGTGAAGGATCCCGATGCATCAGGAACATCCTGCTGACGAAGGCTTGGGATTCTCGACTCTTCAGAAAAGTAAGAGATGCCCTTACTTGCACCCTGAGTTGGTGACACTCCCACAAGTCACAGAAGGAGTCAGCTTTATCCACTCTGTCTCCAGTAAGAGTAACACACACAGTTCTTTTCTGTCTTTGAAACTAATGACAACAGCTGCCTACACAGCCATGTCACGCCATAGTTTACAGAGCTCTCACCCGTCCACGCCCTTCTCTGAGCCTCAGGTCAGCCCTGGGAGATAAGCATGGTGGAGCAACGGTCCTGAGGAAACTGAGGCTCAGAGAGGGACAGTGATTTGCCCCGGGGTCACCAACACGTCAGCGAGGCCTGGTTCCGCCCCTTTTGTAGGGTTCCCCAGCCGACTCCCAGGGATGCGGGTGGCCGGGGCCCCGCCCAGCCTGCTCACAGCAGCATCAGGACCACGATGGCAATGACCATGAGGACTCCAGCCAGGATGCAAAGGCCCAGGAAGACAATGTCACTGGTGTCCTGGGCCACCATGGCCATGGGGACCTCCGCTGCTTCCACCTCATCCCTGGGCGGCGCTTCCTGGAGGGGCTCGGCTGCGGCGGCGTAGGGCCCCAGCCAGTGGGAGCCAGACAGCAGGTGCACGGACGCCTCCTTGCGCCGGGGCTCGCAGCGGACCTCGTACTCCTGGGTGTCGTCCTGCCCGGCAGCCGAGAAGGCGATGTACAGTACGCTGACGATCACCGACGTGTTGTTCCTTCTCTGTGGGGGTCACGGGGCACTCACTCACACCCAAAAGGGCCCAGGGCTCACCCTGTCCCCCTCAATATCTGGGGGCTCAGCACCAAGGCAGCAAAACCCCAGGAGCCCAGGCTCTGGCCCCAGCTTGGTCACTGACTCCTTCCCCGAAGGGAGCCTCAGTGTCCCCACCTGTAGAAGGGGTGCTACAGGGGCGCCTGGAAGGACAAGGTCAGATTTGATGGGTCAGGGTTAGCTCTGGCTTCAGAGAAGCAGGATCTATGACAGGGAGTGACAATAATCACAGGGACATCCGCCACATTCCAGGCTTTGTGTTGTAAGTGCATTATCTCATTTAATTCTCACAATCCTCTCTTATTGGTACTATTGATAAAACCCCACTTTACAGGTGAGGAAACTGAGGCCTAGAGGTGACTGGGCCCTTGTCTGAGTCACACAGCACACACATGTGACAGGGAACATACTCTCACCCAGATCTGCCCGATTCTTACCACGCTCTCGGCCACCATGCCTCACTCATATCCAAGGACATGGGACCAAACGGGACTCCCACGGCATCCAGTTCCACCTCCCTCCCCTGGCAACCCACAGACGTGCCCCCTGGGGCCTGGCGAAGGCAGTGACGCACCGAGCCAAGCCCGAAGCCAAGTCTCCTGCCCCCCAGATAGAAGCCCTGTCCCTGGTGTTAGGTGACTTTTCCTCCGGAATCTTTCCTCCACATTATGTCTGCAGCAATTGTGTGTCCCTGCTGTTGAGTCCCTGGTCACCAGAGTGGCACCACGGTAAGGCTGGGAAGAGCTGTTGAGGAGTGAGATGTGAGAGGTTTGGCGCCCCGAGGTGCTGAGGTGTTAGGGCCGGGCCCGGGGGCAGCATTCTGATGGGCGGTCTGAAGGGGTCTGGAGCAGGGCTGTTGTGACACAGGGCACCTCCCCCACCCACCCCGAATCTGCAGCAGCCGTGCGCTCCTCAGGTGTCCGACTGCCCCTGCCCAGCAGCGGAAATTCTAAAAATTAAAGTGTCCTAAAACAGCCCTGGCCGGGGCGGCTTAGCCCATTGGGGGTCATCCCGCAAAGCCAAAGGTCACTGGTTTGATTCCCAGTTGGGGCACATGCCTGGGTTGAGGGTCAGGTCCCCAGTTGGGGGATGTATGAGAGGCAACCCATCAATGTTTCTCTCCCACATGGGTATTTCTCCGCCTCTCTTTCTCCCTCCCCTCCCCTCTCTCTAAAAATAATGTTTTTCTACAAAGTTGCTTAAAACAGAGAGAGCAGGCCTGGACACTTAGGAGAAGGGAGTTTCGGAGACGAGGTGACCTTGAGGGTCTCTCCCCGCTCTGGGTTTCTGCAATGCAGGGAGCCTCCCTGCATCTGGGCCTGGGCCCCCCGCCACCACGCCCTCCAAAGAGGACTGGTGCCCCGGGTTCTGTGACGCAGAACCAGGACGCTGGGCACGAAAAGGGCCGTGCCTGGGCATGGCAGGGGACCCAGTCAAGGGGCCTAAGTGAGTCTTCATTGTGAAGAAGGGAGAAAAGTCATGAAATGGGGTGCGGGAAAGTTTTCGATGAGTGAGAGGCTGGAGGAGGAGGGAAAGGCCACCCAAGGTGCTACGGTTATGAAGTCAGATCTGCAGTGCTTTTTAGGTGGCGCACACAGAGGCCGCTATGGCTTACGGCTGTTTGAGCGGTGCGTCTTGGAAAGCTACCTGGTGCGGAGACTGGTTCTCCTGGGCCGACGACTTAAAAGCGTGACACGAAGAACCCATGAGTAAGTCTCTCAGCTCTATGTTTCCAGGATACGAACTCCAAGAGTCTGGGATTCCAACGTTCTGGGATTCCGTAGTTCCCAGTTCTGGTGGTGGTTCTGTGACCCTGAGACTCTGCGTGTGTGTGAGTTCCTCCTTCTAGATCACGCGATTCCCTGTTTCTAGAGCTCCCTGTCTGCATCATTTCATGACTCCGTGGAATGGGGTTCTGCCCCAGGGACTCAGCGCCTGGAGAGCAGTACAGGCACATTGTCCTAGCAGCCAACCCCGACCCCGCTTCTCCTCCTCTCAGGTCAAAAGGTCAGCAGCCACCAGAGGCTGGGGAAGCAGAGGGGTGGCCTGGAGGGGCCAGAGGCACATATTCGTATATTCGGCTAATATCAGGGGAGGGGGAGTACGGTTTGCTGGAAAGCCTGTGGTTTCCGCCAGGCCAGTCTGGCAGATCCCCAGGTACCAAGGCTGGGGGGTCACCCTGATGGAGACCAGGGTTCCTTCCCCCCTTGCCCCTCCCTGACCTGTTCCTAAGAATACAAACATCCAGGGTGCTTGGGGCACTGCTCAGCAGCTCTGAGGGCCTGAGCCTGGGTTTAAGGTTTCCAAAACACATGGATAGCAGAAAAAATTTATTTGCAAGCCTCACTGCCTTTGGAGGGAGGTGGATCCATTACTTGAAGGGCCCTTTTGTTTTGTGGAGCCCAGGGAAGGATTCGGATCACAAGATTAGTGAAGGGGCCCTGGCTGAGGTGGCTCAGCGGCCTGAGCGTTGGCCCACGAACTGAAAGGTCGCTGGCTCAGTTCCTGGTCAGGTCCCCAGCTGGGGGCGTGCGAGAGGCAACCAGTTGATGTTTCTCTCACACATCGACATTTCTCTCTTTTTCCCTCCCTCCCCTCTCTCTAAAAATAAATAAATAAATAAAATCTAAAAGCCCACCAGTATTAGGGAAGGGGCAGGTAGCGGGCAGCAGGGCTCACACAGCTCTGCGTGTGGAAGGGGTGAGGATGCGGAGGGCCAGGGGAGCTGGGGGTGGGGGGGCAGCAACGGCAGGGCAGCCTCCAGGGTTGGTCAATCCACAGGGCCTCATGGGAGGAGCCTCCAACAGGGGCTTTTGGTTGTGCCAGGCTGTGCAACAGGCCCTGTATCTGCCTCCTGTATCTGAGTTCTTGGTCGTGTCTACACTGAGCACGTTTGCTGTGAAGCCAAGAGGGGCCCAGCTCTGATCCAGACTTGTGGTCACCAGAGCCAGGAAGAGAGGCTGAATCCTCAGGAACAGCAGATGCCTTTCTCTCACCTGCCCTCGGTCATGCCCACGGCCCCCCCTCCCAGCCCCTACCTGAGACTCGGTACCGCAGGTGTCAAAGCGGGCCTGAATCCGGAAGGTGCCGCCGACCTCCTGGGCAGCACAGCGCCGGCTGCCCAGGTAGACCTGGGTCTGCCCCAGCGGGGCCAGCGCCTGTGTGGAGATCAGGATCTGGAAGTCCGTGCGGGAGCAGCTCACGTTCATGGGCACTACTGGGGACAGGAGGGAGGAGCTGGAGGCCTGGGGGGCAGGCAATCTGACCCCCACCCCCCAGGCTCCCACTCCCGTGTGGTGAATGGGAAAACTGAGCCCAGAGTGGACATGGCTCCTTTGCAGTCCTGCGGGGGTGTTCTCTGTGCATTATTCCACTGAACTCCGTCAGTGGCAGGCGCCAGCTTGCTCCTCAGCGTTCCCCGAGACTGCCAGGGCTTGGCAGGTACGGCGGATGCTGAATGAACAACTGAATGACTGAGTGAATGAATGAGTGAGTGAATGTTCTTAATCATAATAAAAGCTACTATTTGCTGATTACTTTGCCATGTGCCAAGCGATTCATTCACTCAGTTGACAAATACTTATTGAAGGCCTACTATGTGCAAGCACTATTCTAAGTACCACAGATACAGAAATGGGGGGGCAGCCAAAAATTCCTGCCCCCTTGGAGCTCACACCCGCAGTTGGGTGAGGGAACAATATGTAAAATGCACCTAAGCTCTGGGGAGGGCTGAGGGAGACCAGGCAAGAGCACAGAGAGTGCAGAGAGTGCGTGTGTTAGAAGAGGGGAGAGGGGCGGGGGGGGGGGCGGCTGCAGCTTTGAAAACGGTGGTGAAGACAGCCTCAGCCTCTCCCCACGATGCCCCCAGGAGGTGAACGTGACTAAAGTGTCTGCACAGTTTGGGAACCGAAGCCTGGAGAGGAGAAGCAGTTTGCAGTGGTTGGGCAGGACTGTAACCACCGAGGCTGTAGGACCCTGGAGGTCCCGATCTCCCGGGCCGCATAGACCCCACATTCAGGTCACACTGTGGTGGCCTGGGGGGCCCGGGGGGCCACCACAAGCCACCACAGGGCGACTCGAATCTTGGGTCTGTGCGGGCATGTGTGTGTGCACACATGTGTGTGTGCCAGGTGGTGCTTGGGGGGGCAGGGGTGAGTGCAGGGGAAAGGAAGAGGGGGGCCGGCGGGAGGAAAGGGAAAGAGCTGGCAGCCGGGGGCCTGGGACTCTCGACGCCCCTTCGGGAAATGCCTCAGACATATTTCAGCCTCTGGTGTCTGGGCAGTCAGGGATTTATGGGTCTGCCGTCTCCCACGATGATCTTGGTGGCGCTGAACTGCGCGTCACCTTTGATGGATGTGAGGCTGTCCTCTAGCCGGGGGGCCGCCTGCAGCCTGGGCCACATCTGGCGCCTCGCCCGGCATGACTGCCCCTGTCTGACCCCGGGCTCCCACGGGGACTGGGGAGGGAGGTGTGGTGTGGCGGGGGCCAGGATTAGAGCTGCCTCACCCTCCGTCCCTGGAGGCACCAAAAGGAGAAGGGGCTTGTCTGAGATCACACAGAGCTGGGAGGGGACCCAGGCCTGGAACTAAGATTATGGGGGCCAAAAGGGACTTGAAAGATCTGTCAGCCAACATCCTCGTTTTATAGGTGGAAAAGTTGAGGCCCACAAAGAGCAAGCAACTGGCCGGCTAGCTGTGGCAAAGCGCCATGGCCCCTGGCTGTGCGGAGTGCAACCTGAGGAGGGCGCCCCTCTAACAGAGGGACCCTTCTCCCCTCCCAGCGTGGGGAAGGGGCTGACTGAGGCCCGGGGGTGGGGCTGCCCAGGCCACCCCTCTCCGCTAGCTCGCTGCAGCTCTGCTGTTCCCTGCCCCACCGCAGGGCCGGCCCCCCAGCCCCTCTTGTATGTGAAGTAAGGAGAGGGGAGAGATCTTTCGAATGCAGGACAGGCCTGAGGCACATGAGAGAAAGAAATCCATCCTCAGCAAGGATGGCCTCAGAGCCAGGCACTGTGACCTGTGTCACCTCATTTCATCTTGATGACAGTCTGTCTAGGGCATCCGTCAACCCCCTCTACAGATGGATGGTCAGTGGACGGCAGCACTTGGATGTGGCCTTGGTCTGTCTGAGCTCAGCAGGGCCTCCTCTGGGCCCTGCTCAGCCACACACGAAGGCAGGGAGTGAGTTCTAGCCTTGGCTGTGCCATCCTCTCCTGCACCTGTTTCCGCACCTGCACAACAGAGAGCTTCGGCCTGCCAGGCAGAGGGTGAAATGGGCCCAGGACACCGGCATTTCCCCACGGCCCCGGAAAGGGCGGTAAGAAGGGAGTGATGTCAGCTGGCAAATCTAACTGGCACTGTGGAGGCTGGAAAAGCTGAGTGTCAACGTCCCCAGCCGCCTCTGCAGTTAGCCATGGTTATCTGGCCAAGTTCAAACCAATGAGACCAAGAAGTCTTTTGATGGCCGCTGAGAACAGTTTTGCTTTCCTGATGAAAGGAAATTTGTGGCTGGCACCTCTCCTACCCTTCCAGCTCTTGAACGTGGACATGATGCCTGATGTTGTGGCAGCCATTTTGCAGTAATGAGGCCAAGAGAATCCCAGAGATACCAGCTGGGACAGGTCGAGTCCCTGAACCAACACAGAAGCTGCCTAGCTCCAGACTTCTTGTGAAGTGAGGAAAACAAAAGCCATTTGTTCCAGCCACTGTCAGTCAGGATCTCTAACTGATACAAGCGAGGCTGGTCGGCATCCATGTGGTTACACCAATTGTTTACCATAAATAACACTACCATATTTTGTATATTACCCCTGGATAAAGGACTGAGATCAACCACTGTGCAAGAGAGGCCAGGAGCCAAAGGGAAAGGAGCCAGATGGGGAGGGATGAGGGGTTGTGGAGTTGGAAGCTGGAAAAGTAGGTCCCTGCAAAAGTGCAAATAAGGACCACACTGGCACAGTCCCAACGGTCCCAGAGCAGGAGACAGTGGCAGTAGAGTCACCTGGAAAGAGGTTGTGGAGACCAGTTCGTGGGTTGGAAGAAGGAAACTGCGAAGACCTGGGCCCCCACCCCGCCGCCCCCGCTCCAGCACACCGCCCCCCCAGCCCGCTGACCTCCGAGGTAGGCCACAGAGAAGCCCCGGCGGGTGGTGCTGCGGTCTGTGTGCAGCCGGAGCAGGAGATGGCTGCGGCTCGAGGTGACCGGGGGTGGCAGGTGGCGGCCACACCAGCTCCCCAGCAGGGGTGCCTGCTCGCTGGCCCCATCGAAGGCTGCCAGATGGTCAAAGTCGCAGGTCTTGGTCAGGCTGTTGGGCTCTTCCAGTTCCAGGTCCAGGAAGAACATCTTAACCCGGTAGCCAGGAGGCAGGCGGATGGTCCAGTGGCAGCGGATGTTGTTGGGGTAGGAGCTGGGGTAGTTTGGGCTGGAGAAGTTGCCCCGCACAGCTGTGTACACCTCCTGGCATTCTCCTGGGGAGGAGTGGGTGGGAGGAGCAATGGTGAGAGGGGCGGGGACTGTTATTTTCTGCAACAGGTGCTATATGGTTATAATGCCACCCTAGCAGGTTATGGGCACCGGGCCACAAAACTAGACAGTTGATCCCAAAGTTGGCTTCAACCTGAAATTAGCTAAAAGCTGGGAATCTCATTCCAACTGGCACTTCCCTTCATGCGTGTTGGCTCTGTTCGGTGTTTAAAAATAGTATCTAATACTGGTCCTCAGAGTTGAGTCTAAACTTGGACTTGACGGTGTGGTTCATGACCTGACCCTGCCCTTTTTCTGACTGCCCCTCATCCACCCCTACCTTCCAGCCTCACCAAACATCTCCTAGTACTATGAGCAAAGCACACCAAACCCTCTCTGTCCTCCACGCATTTGCACATGCAGATCCCTCTGCTTGGAGCACCTTTCCCTTCCTTCTGCCCAGTTCCCTCCTCTCCCAGGATGTCATCCATGATTCTTACTGTTACACAGCATAGGTCACAGTGAGCTGTCACTGTCCGTTTCCTTTTCCATCTACTCCTACAGAGGGTGAATACCACCAGGGCTCATTCATTTACTTGTACAAACATTAATTAAACAGCTCCACATGGCAGGTACAAAGATAAGCCCATAGGAACTCATGCAGGCAGAGAAGATCAACAGGCAACAGATCATTGCTAAGAAAACTTCTGTAACGAATTGAAGGAAGGGACTAATTCTGAGTGAATCAGGAAGTCTTCACGGAGGAGGTGACATGCTTATGCCTTGGCATTGGCCAGGCAGGGAAGAGTGTGCTGGAGCATCCCAGGCAGAGAGAGAGCAGAATGCGCAAAGCCCAGAGGCAGGAAAGGGTGACTCTCTCCACACAAACACACTGGGGAGGCAGGTGCCCAGCATGCACCGGGGACTGGGGTATGCCCCGCAGCCCCTCCTACCTGAGAAGTAGTAGGCCTTGAACCCCCGGCCTCCGATGTTAAAGTCGGACTTAAAGATCACCTGCAGCTCATGGCCCAGCGACACCAGGGTGGGCGGCCTGGAGCTGCCACAGTAGCGGTGCCTGTGGACAGGGCCCGGCGCCCCGAGCACAGCCACGTAGTCATAGGCACACTCATCGCTGTCCTCCACCTGGAAGTCCACGAACACCAGCTTGACGGTGGCAGGACCAGTGGCCCGGATCACCCAGTGGCACTCCACGTTGTTGGGGTAATTGTTCGGGTATTCGGGGCTGGTGAGGACCCCCGACAAGCCCGTCAGGACGCCACCACACACATCTGTAAGGGATCCGGTTTAACTCACCTTTCTCCTTCCCCGTGGCTCCGAGTTCCCCTCCCATGAGCACCAGACACCCCCCGGCGAGCCATTCCCACAGGGAACCTCATCACCATCCCCTGAGAGCTTGCCGAGTGGCAGGCACAGTCAGGCACTTAGCACCTGCACCGTCTTTTTAAACTGTTACACACCCCTGTGAGGGACGGGCAGTGGTTCTTCCCATTTACGGTCGAGAAAACGGTGGCACAGAGAAGTTAGGTTACTTACCTGTGTGAGTTGGGCCTCACCTGCACTCTGCGACCAGGATTTGAGCACAATGAGTGTATTTGGGAGAGACGGGGTCCCCATGTGCTCAGTGAGGGGCTGAGGGCCACTAAAGGGGAGGGATGGGGAGACAGCCACTGAAGGGTGTTGTCAGACCAGCCCCTGAGCCCTGCTGGGGAGCCTGGGGACCGGTGTGAAGCTGGGGGTAGGGGGACCAGTGGAGACTTCAGAGAAAGCCCTCAAGCAAAGAGATGAGGAGCTTGGCAGGTGCCATTAAAGTAGCAAGGCCCAAGGGACAGGGACAGGGACAGGGCCCCGACAGCAGGCCGCTGGGCTGGTAACATGGAAAATGGGGTTTGACTGACTGCAATGCCTGTGCACTCGATCTTGGGATATCCACCGTTGCTCTGACCAGGCCAGTGCGGCACAGAGGCTGAGGTGCCTGAGTTCAGAATTGCTAGTAAACCTCCCTAACAGGTGAGGAAACTGAGGCTTAGCGAGAGGATCTGATGAAGTAGAGATGGGCTTGGAGTCCGAGGACGGTGGTCCTCCTAACTCTGCCTTATGTCAGCTGCGTGACCCTGGGCAAGTCACCCAGCACTCTCTGAGCCTCATGGGAATACTAGAAACCATCACCCTTGCCCAGCCTGGCCCACGGGGCTCAGACTCCTGCAGAGTCTGAGAAGGTGTTGGTGAAATCCCTTCGGAGCCCTGTGTGACCAGTACAACCAGGATGTGGTTGATGACGAATGTCATGGCTGGCTGGGGACCACCAGCTGGGAGGGGCACACTTGGATGTATTTCCCAAGACTCCAGAATCTCACCCCACGGCGTGGCTGTGCGGACCGAGGGCTGTGCTGGGCGGCAGAGGACCTGAATTCCTGTCCCAGTGATTTCCCCTCTGAGCTGTGTGACCTTGGGGAGGCACGTTCTCTCTCTGGCCTCAGAGCTGCTGTTTGTGGAATGAGAGGGCGGGCTCTGACATGTGCGATCCCTTCCAAGGCTAACGCCCTTGGCAGAGCCTGTCCAACTGTGCCCCAGCACTCCTCAGGGGCCTTCTGGAGCCTCTGTCTGCAGCATCTGGTGCAAATTTCATTCCTATGTTGTGTTCAAACTATTCAAACTATTTTCTAATGCAACAAAAGATGGTATCCACAGATACATGCCTTACATATAAAAAATTAACTCATTGGTGGCCATAAGTACTGACTTAGGTATGTTTTCAATGCTTGGCTTATGATAAATGTTAAAAATATGAACTTATGAAACAAATGCGTACACCAGAATACTGGCCACCTTTGTCCCTCATATATCAGGATTAACGTAAGGCCCCATTTGACATAAAGGTACTACTGTTCTAAAAAATGCCAGGCCCTGTGCCCACTTCAGCAGCACATGTAGTAAAATCGGAACAATACAGAGAAGATTAGCACGGCCCCTGCCCAAGGATGACATGCACATTCGTGAAGTGTTCTGTATTTCTACAGGTAGTTACAGAATAGCCATGGGGATGTAAAGCACAGTGTAGGACATGGAGAAGGCAAAGAACTTAAATGCATGACCCATGGACATGAACCATGGTCGGGGGATTTCCTGAGGGTGCTGGGTGGAGGGGGCAAAGGGGGAAAAATCAGGACAACTGTAACAGCATAATCAGTAAAATATAATTTTTAAAAAGTGCTGGGCCCCAACCGGCGTGGCTCAGTTGGTTGAGTTTCGTTCACAAACCAAAAGGTGGTGGGTTCAATTCCTGGTCAGGGCATGTGCCTGGGTTGCGGGCCTGGTCCCTGGTCGGGACACGTGTGAGAGTCAGTTGATGGATGTTTCTCTCTTGCACATCGATGCTTCTCTCACTTCCTTCCTCCCTCCCTTCCCCCTCTCTAAAAATAAATAAATAAAATCTTTTTTTTTAAATAAATTTTTAAAATGTTGGTACATCTCGCCTATGGTATTATGACTTTGACATCTGAACATTCTAAAAATCTAAGGGTCTAAGATTCCAAAACTGCTGTTAAATCAGTCTGTGGCTCTGGTGGTTTAGCATTCTACCATTCTATGCCTCTAAAGTCAGAGAGAACTGGGGTTCCACCTGAGCCCCCTGGTTGCTGTCGATGGACCCCATGTGCCAGGAGCCTCGAGGGTTGCTTGCTGCTTGAGCTGCCGTGAATAAGTTTGTGCAGAGAAGGACAGAGGAATGAGTCAAGGAGAAAGGCAAGGAGAACAAGGCCTCTGCCTCCCTCACTAGACTGGGGGCAGGTTGCCAGCCTGCTCGGAGGAGGGAGGGGCTAAGGACCCCAGATACAAGGGACGAGTTCAGGAAAGGCTTTGGGAGGGAGAGCATCAGCAGCTCCACACAGACCCTTGTGGCCCTTCCATCGGACGACCCTGAAGGGGCGCGGGGGTCCTATGCCCGTGAAACAATGAGATGACACAGAGGGACCAGCAGCAGTGACAGGATGGCGTCCCCTCTGGTGCCCTGACGCCGGGGCCAGGATCAGGAGGGTAAGAATAGAGGAGTACGAGAGGCCTCGTTCCTGAGCACAGCGAGGACTGAGACGCAGTGAGACTCATGGGGGCTCCCGGGAACAACAGAGGGAGACATGGGGGTTGTCGCCCTGAAGATGGGACCCTGCAACTACCAAGATGACAGACGGAGGCTGCCTTTGCCCTGTGAGCTCTGAGAGCAAGTCTTCCAGGTGACGGGGCAGCCCACACGCTAAGATGCTGAGACCCTGCAAGTCTCAGCTTAGCCCCACCGCTCTTCCCCGGCCTCCACCCCGGGGCCACCCTCTCCACTGCCAAGTCCCCCTTGCCTTTCTGATAGCCTGCAGAAAAGCCACGGCTGGCCACGTGCTTATCAGAGTGGAAGATGACAGACAGGACGTGCCAGGAGGAGGTGAAGGGTGGCGGGGGCACCTGGCCGCAGAACCTCCCCAGCAGGTTGCCCGGCTCTGCTGCAGCGCCGTTGTAGATCTCCAGGAAGTCAAAGCCGCAGGTGTCGTGGTACTCCAGGTCGAAGGCGTGGAAGGTGAGCAGCACGGAGGAGCCCTCGGCCACCACGATCAGCCAGCTGCACTCCGTGTTGTAGGGGTAGGGTCTGGGGAAATTGGGGCTGGAGAAGTTTCCGGAAGGTGCTGAGAGCACACCCCCACATTTGACACCTGAGGCGAGAGGGAAGGGTGGCTCAGAGTCTGCACGAAGCGGTGGGTGGTGGGCGGCTGCACAGCCGGGTCTTTGGGATGGGAGGAGGGAGCCCAAGGCCCTGACCCTAAATTAATTCACTTATTCGTGTACTTGTTCATTTATTTACTTGTTCTTTATGTTTTTATCAAACATGATTTTATTCATTCAATAAATATCATTTGAGTGCTAGGCATTGCTCTAGGTGCTGATGTTGAGCAGGAACAACACACAAAAACTCCTGCCCTCATGGAATTTACATTTTGGTGGGGGAGAAAGACAATAAACATCATAAGTAAAATATAGAGCAAATTAGATAGTTAAAATGCTATGGAGAAAATGCAGGGAAAAGAGACAGGGTGCCAGGTGAGCCTATAATTTTAGACAGAAAGAATAGTGCTGTATGTCAGGCCCTGGGTATGTGCAGGAGGGAATTAAAAAAAATTTTAAATAACTCCTCGTCACCCTGAGTGAAAATGTGCACAGCCTATTATAATGTTAAAAGTATGTTCTTAGCCCTGGCTGGTGTGGTTCAGTGGATTGAGCGCCGGCCTGCAGACCAAAGGGCTATTGATGTGATTCCCAGTCAGGGCACATGCCTGGGTTGTGGCCCAGGCCCCCAGGAGGGGACGCTCAAGAGGCATCCACACATGGATGTTTCTCTCCTTTTCTTCCTCCCTCCTTTCCCCTCTCTCTAAAAATAAATAAATAGAATCTTTTTTAAAAAGGTACATTCTTATATGTACATATTTGCTTATAGTTTAAAAAAGAAAACAAGGGAAGGAAGTGAATGAAAACGATTCTCTGCTGGGGAGGGAGCAAAGGAGAGGAAACAGGCGTGAATGCCGGATCTCTCTCAGTGCAACTTGCTTTATAATTTTGACTTTATAATTTTGAATGATTTTAATGTAATTTTTAAATTATAAAAAAAATTTTAAGTAACCCTTAACTATCCCGAACTGAAACAAATAAACTTAACTACATTATCAAGTAAGAGACACATTCATGTGGAGAAAAATGACTTCAAATGGCTGTGAAAGACACTGTTTGACTGAACACTCCCAGTGGAATGTATCCCAAGGACAAAGAAACCCACAAAGAAATCTTAAAGCATATTTAGTAGGCTATTAGTAATAATAGTAAATACTCTTACTGTATTTTATCTATTGAAACAAAGCAATATGTTAATGTCAATAGAAACTCAGTTTTTCAGTATAACAGAAGAATGATACAGATATAAAATTTAAAAATTAAGTAAAACTTCCCTGGCTGGCATAGTTCAGTGGATTGAACACGGGCTGCGAACCAAAGTGTCGCAGGTTCGATTCCCAGTCAGGGTACATGCCTGGGTTGCAGGCCATGACCCTCAGCAACTGCACACTGATGTTTCTCTCTCTCTCTTTCTCCCTCCTTTCTCTCTCTAAAAAATAAATAAATAAATAAAATCTTTTTAAAAAATTAAGTAAAACCCTTGTGATTCTTAAGTTGAATTGAGAACATTAATATGAATTTAAGGTATTTTTTATTTCTGAAAAATAATGTCCTAATTCTGTTCATTAAAAAGACTTAAGAGTAACAATATTCCAGTAGTATTTTGCACTCTGGGCCTTAGATGAGGATTATTATGTCCAATGAGAAACAGTGAGTCTGGGGCAGGAAACATACAAAACACACTGGGGACATCGCGTCACTCCAGAAGGCAGAGAAGCTGGCGAGGGCCGCAGGGTTGTGTGAGAAGTCACGGGAACCTACTTGAAGGGGCTGCTGCTGGCTGAAGAAGGTACAGTTGGAGCACCAGAACAGAGTGATGACTGCACTGGATTAAAACACATCAAATAATGTAAAAACTCATGAATTCATAATGCAGCTCTAAAGAAATAAAAGAGGAACTCATTGGTTTCCTTGAGAGCTTTCTGGGGTACAGACTCATTTTTTTTCATTAGTATATAGAAAGAGAAAGAATTAAGCATCTACTTTGCCTCCCCTGTTGTGCGCTGTGTTTCAGGGTAACCACATAGCTGGTGGAGGAAAACTGGTATTTACAGCTGACTGCAGAAAGAAGGAGCGCATTAGGAGATCAGAATTCTGCAAACCTGAATGAAATAATCATCTTCAGTGTCTGTTCTAACAGCTGAGTAAAAAAGCAGATGAGGTAAAACTTAGATGGTTGGGTAGTTAGGCACTCCAGGTAAAAGTCTTTCAATTTTGCTAAATATTTGAAAATTTGTATCATTAAAAAATACAAAAATATTACTTTTATAGGTAATGAAATGAAAAGGCAACCTATAGAACTGGTGAAAATATTGAATTTGCAAATCATACATCTGATAAGGGTTTAGTATCCCAAATATAAATTCATAGAACTCCATAGCAAAAAACAAAAACAAAAACAAAAACAAAACAGCCATTAAAAATGGGCAGAGAAACTGAAGAGACATTTTTCCAAAGAAGACATACGAATGGCCAATAGGTACGTGAAAAGGTGCTCCATCTGACTTACCAGTCACCATGGAAATGCAAATCGACACCACAGGGACCTGTCACCTCACACTGTTAGAAGGGCTGTCACCAAAGAGACAGGAGGTAGCAAGTGTGGGTGAGGGTGTGGGCAAGGGCAAGCCTTTAAGCCCTGGGGGTGGGGGTGTAAGATAGTGCAGCCGCCACGCAGACCGTATGGAGGGTCCTCGAAACATCGGAATTAGAACTACCACAGGCTCCAGCAATCCCACTGCAGGGCACGCATCCAGAGGAAATGAAAACAGAATACTAAAGAGTTTTTTGCTCTCCTGTGCTCATTGCAGCATTCTTTGTAACAACCAAGATACAGGAAAGCGCTAAGTGTCCATTAACAGGTAAATGGATAAAGAAGATGTGATATACACACTGTGTGTGTGTGTGTGTGTGTGTGTGTGTGTGCGCACACGCGAGCGCTCGGGGTCTGGCGGAAGTAATGCCTGCTTAAGTGTGGTTGGTAGGGTACGTGAATGTCTCGCACGAGATGGACAGCAATTTGAACATTTCACTTAAACTGTCCTATGGCATGCTTGAGTGTGACATTGTTACATTACAGAGTTACATGATTTTGTAATAAAAGATTCTGTAATAAAAAAGGGGCGTCATGTGTGCCAGACCCTGCACACACACATTATGGAATTTAAAAAGGCCATCCTTTCATTTGAGACCACATGGATGGACCCTGAGGACACTCTACTATATGAAACCAGCCAGAGAGAGCAAGACAAATACTGCATATCACTTACATGTGGAATCTGAAACAGGAGAAGTCAAACTCATAGAAACAGCGTAGAAAAGTGGTTGCCGGGGAGAGGACAGCATATACGTCTGTTAGAGATGCATTCTGACGTATTTACGGTGAAATGACATATCTGGGACTGGCCCGAGAGTGGTCTAGACGCCCCGACATGGAGAGGGCAGAGCAGGAGAAACAAGGCAGGCAGCACGTGGGCAATTGTTTCAGAAGGTCACTGAAAACTAGAGATCCATTGTGCTGTTTTCTCTACTGTGTGTGTGTGTGTTTGAAATTTTTTATAATTAAAAGTTTCAAAAAGAATAACTGACACATTCTTGGCCACCTTCTTGGCGGGGCTTTCCCCAGCTGCTCCATTGGCCACGTAGCCTCCTGTCCTGTGAGCTTTCTCTGCCTTTCCTGCTGCCATTGTCTCCACAGCACTTGCCACCGCCCCACACACCGTGTGTTTTCCTTTATTTGTTTGGCTCCCCGTGAGGCTCTCTGAGAGCAGGAGCTGCTGTGCGTGGTTCTCTGCTGCGTCCCAAGCACCTGGAAGAGTAGCTGGCATAAAACAGGTGCTTGATGCACATTGGCCGAATGAATGAGTGTCTGATCTTGCATCATCCTCACAATAGCTCCATAAAACAGACAAAGCAGGTGTGATTGTCTCCATTTTACAGATGAGAAAACTGAGGCCCAGAAAGGGAAGTTATTTGCTATAGCTCTCATCTAGTGTGTTGGTCTTCCCAGCACCCACTTCTCTATCTCTTGCAGCAACATGCCCCCTCTTTCCAACACTGGCTCCCCTGTCTCCATGAGGTAACACCCCGACCACAGGACCCCACCGGGCAATCCTGGGGCTCCCACCTCCATGGCGGTGACAGGCCTGCGAGGTGGGCCTGTGCCGGGTGGGGCCAGAGTCCTGCTGCAGGACACCCGGAGGAGAGCCCTGCCCTCTCTAGTCCCTAGGCTAGAAGTGAGCACCCTGGGGGGGACCGTGCTCAGGGCCCACTGAGAAAGCTTGTCAGCAGATGGCAAGAACCATGTGAAAAGTGAAAATGACCCAGAAGCCAGGACTCTCTGGCTGCAGGCATCCCTGAGCCTAGCTCATTGCACTCCTGCCTCCCCGCGTTACAGAGCCGGGGTACTCCTCACCCTGCTTAAACTCATTCAGGCTGGTTTGTCACTTGCAACCGAAACCATCTTAAAGAATACCCTTAACCAGGGTTCCTGTAAGAGAAGATACCTCACCGAGCATGCACCCTGTCCGAGGGCCGTGCTGATTCAGAACCGGCCCCTCCCTCCCCAGGAGCTCACAGGCACGGGTGGGGTGGGAGTGGGGAGGGGGTGTCAGGCATATGAGACAAAGCATGCAGCGCCATGGTGCTGTGGTCACACGGGGGCCCCGGGGGCCAGAGGAAGGGAGACCAGTCTCGCTGGGACAGCACTGTTGGGGATGGACGCGATTCGCAGAGGAAGGGGTATTTGAGTTTGTGAGGAACGAGAAGGTTTGTTAGTTGGGAAGATTTGGAGAGAGAAAATGATATGGACAAAGGCTCAGACTCCCCGTCACTGACCCTCCTGAGCCTCAGTCTTGCATCTGTGAAATGGGGACAATGACACCTCCCTGGCTGGGTAGCTGTGAGCAGGGATGACATAAAGCCACACAAGGGCTGCAAGGGGCACACCCGGTTCACATTCTCAGCTCCCTGCCAGCCCCGGGGCAGGCCAGGCAGGGACGGTGTCTGACTCCTGCCTTTATGGTAGGAAGACAGAGGGACAGTTGCTGTCCCGTCCTTCCCCCAGCCCTGCCCACAGGACGGGTCATGCCATGACAGAGTCACAGCCAAACTCTCATGGCCCAGGACTTACCCAGGCACTGACCCCCAAGGTCACCCCAAGGTCACTGAAGCCCAGGTGGCTAGAAAATGGGAACAGTTGGCTCCTCCTACCACCTGGGCATGGAATGAGACACCTGGGTGTCCAGCCCATCTGTGCCACCAGCTAGGTGACTGGCCAGTTACACTTCCTTCCTGAGCCCCCCTTGGGCCTGTAGGAAAATGAGGTGCTGACAGCTGTTTGATGAGCCCCGACTGTGTGCACACCCCTTGCTGGTGAATGAGACCGCCTTCCTTTCATGGGCACACACACTCGGCTCAAAAGACCAGAGCAGTACAAAGAGGCCTGGGACCAGTGCTGGCAGAGGCTTCGGGGAGCATCTGTGGATGAAGAAGTCACTCGGACAGCTTCCCAGAGGAGGTGGTATTTGACCTTAGTTTGATGGATGAGCCAGATGTTCTCAGGTGGAAAAAGACAGAAGGGACAAGGGACACTCCGGGGTGAAAGAGGTGTGACCCTCAGTCAGAGCGCCGGATGCCCTGGGGACACAGCACACCAGAGGCTGGATATGGCACGGAAATCGGAGCCCGTGCTGGGAGCGTGCTGACTGCCACCCCAGGGAACTCTGATTTCACCGGCGGGCAGCGGGAAGAACAGCGGGCTCTCAGGAGCGGACCGAAGGCTCCTTGGCACCAAACCGGCACTGGTTCTCCGAGCCATTCCCTTTGCCCTTGGTAACCACGCAGGCTCAGATAGGTTACTAAACCTCTCTCACCCTCAATTTCCTCATCTGTAAAATGGGGTCTAATACCCACCTTGAAGTTTGTTGTGAAGATTAAACGCAATCATCAATGTAAAGCATCCAGCACATAGTAGGCACTAGTGAGTACTGTCTTCCCCCCATCCCCAAAGCAAACATATCCTCAATCAGCCAGCTTCCCCCAAAAGGCCTCCTGTTTTCTGGCCTCCCATGTAGAAACCTCCCGAGCCCCCCACTGCTGCCTGCCCACTCCTCCCCGCTCCTCCGCACTGGCGAGCTGCCTGCCGCCGGGAGCTCCTACCTTTCATGGCTCGGGCCCTGGGTCCCGGGCCCAGCAGTGCCACTGCCAGCAGCAGGCAGTACCCCAGCTCTGTCAGCATCTCCTCTCGGGGGGGCCCCACAAGTCTGCAGGCCAGGGTCTAAGGGTCCGAAGCAGGGGAAAGAGAGGTGAGGCTGAAAGGGCCTCCAAGTTAATGGTGGCGTGAATAATTCATTGGCCCCTCGAATTAGTAAGCTGATCCCCAGGTGCTTCCCTCACTCCACCCTAAGGTGACGGATCCGGTGTCACCAGGTTTACACGTCCTGAGATCTGCACTGGCCACGCTCGCTGCTGCTGCTGCTGCTCCGGGGAGGGAAGCAAGCTGGGGCTGGAGGGAGTTTGGTGGCAGAGGAGGGGCCTGAGTCCTGGTCTAGACAGAGCCGCCATCCGTCCCAGGTCCGCCTCTGACTTGCCCGGTGACCTGGAACCTCTGGGTCTCAGCCTTACCCAGCTGCGCAGTGGGAACATTCAGCCCTGCCCACTGTGGGCACGAAACGTGGTAACATGCGACAGCACACAGAGGGCGCTCGCTGCAGGGCTTTCCCATCCCCCACTCCTGGGGGAGCTGAAGGGAACCTCTAAACAGTGGGACACATGGGGCACGCATCCTTCAGACACACTTAGATGAGCTCCGAGGGAGAGCGAGGGAGGTGGTGGCGGGCAGGTGGCTGACGAGGGAAAGGCCTCTGTCGTGGGAGAATTCAGCAGGAGTAACAGAATGGGGTGATCACACTGTGCGATCCCTAGCACAGTCACAAATCAGGGCCACAGCTTAAATGCTGGCAGAGAATAGCAATGTTCACCCCTTTATTGCTCCACACCCCTTGCTCGAACATCCCTAAGTGCCGACCGCTGCAGGGGCAAGGCTGCAGAAATGCCCTTGGGGCCCGGGGTCCAACAGGACGCAGGAGCTTTGCACGTCCTCTGGGGGCCTGTTCGGTTCGGTTCAGCCGAGGCCACTTCCTCAGCACCTCTGCCCAGAGCCTGCACCAGGCACGGGGCATCTGGGGTGAGCACGGGGAGTTCCTGCCTCCCGCCCCGGCGAGGAGCCTGGGCTCTGCTCGGACAGATGGACAGACAGATGGACAGACCAGGTCTGCATCCTGGCCCTCCCACCTGCTGCCAGGCTGCGGAGCCCAGGAAAGTCGCCGGCCTCTCTGAGACGCAGCTCCTCGACACGAGGCTGGGCAGCACGGGGCTGCAGGTTGGTGGGACACACGAGGTGTGGGAAGCCCTGGCTCCGTGCTGAGGAGCGAGTAGGACTCCTACTTACCTCAGAGGAACTCAGACGTCCACCCACCAGACCTCAGGTTGCCTCTGGCCCGTCCTCCTGTCAGGAGGTCCCCAGGGAGCCCTCTGGAGCCAGCCCGGGAGGCCGCCTGGAAGGTGTTCAGCAAAGAGCATCAGGAATAGTCAGGCCCGAGGGATCTGCTTACCTGTAGGACTTGATTGGCAGGAACGAAGGTCCTGCTCCCCTGGGCGGTCTGAGGGGCGGGTGCTTGTATGAAACAACCACCAGGTGAGAGAAGGAGCTAGCCTGGGCCCTACTAAGTGCTGGGCGTGGTGCTGGGTGCCTCCCACAGAACGTGTGTGGGAGACTTTTCCCGTCGTGGAGAGGACGGCCCTGGGGCTCAGGGCCCCGAGCTGCTGTCTCGGGCCGGGTTTTTCCACAGGAAGACCCTGACAAGAACTACAGGGCAAGTAGTTTGTACCAGGAAAGAGCCAGAAGCCCAGGCGTGGAGGTGGGGAACTGAGACAGGAGTGAAAAGCAGCCAGTTCAGGGAGTGTTCATGAGCAGCTTGCTGTTTGGGAGCGGGGGCAGGGGGGGCGCGGCAAACAAGGCTTGACCCCCACAGGCACCCCCGGAGATGGTGTAGGCTACCACCCCAAGTTCTTCCACCGAGGGGTGAGGAAGTGGAGTGTCGGCCTACCAACTGCCAGCTGTCCCCGAGTGCAGGCACCCCAGCCCGCCTGTGAAGGGGGAGCAGTGGTCCAGGGGCTGCGGGCACAGCGTCCGAGAGCCCGGGAGTGGCAAGTGTTGCAGGGTGCGGGCAGGGCCGCAACAGCTGTCAACTGAGCCATCCCTACGACCGCTGCTGTTACAGTGACAAAACTGCCTCTTTCTAGAATGTTCCTCTGACCATGTCCCCCCTCTGCTCAGGATAAAATCCAAAGTCCTCTGCTTGGAGTTCAGGGCTGACCTTGAGTTTAGTCCCGAAGCCCCAGACTCTGTCCCTGTGTTGAGCCCCACATCCCAGCCGCCAGGTTGGTCTCCCACGTCTCCTCACGTGCTGTGCCTGGGCCAGGGTGGCCCTTCTTTCTGCTCCACCGTGCCCTGACCGACCCAACCCGTCCTTCAGAACACTGCCCCCATCCCCAAGGAGCTGCCGTGGCTCCTCCCCGGGCTCACCCCCGGCGCTGAGAGGTCCGCCTGCGCTCTGGCGGTTTTTCTGTGAACACCCTCCGTCTCCCGGGGCTTTCACCCTGGTGCCCAGCTCTGGGCTGGGCCCAGAGCACGAACTCTCACTTGTCTCTGTCCCCACTGCACCCCTCCCCCGCCCCAGCACACCCTCAGTGCTCAGCTGCCGTTTATGGACTGAGCTGCTCAAGGACGCCCAGCTGGGCAGCGTCCTACCCATCGGAGCCCATGTTCACTTTCGAGCAAAGCACGAGTGGCAGGACGGTCCGGTGGTTAGGCACGAAGCTGCTGGAACCAGGACCGTGTGGGTTCAAATCAAGTCTCTGGCAGTTACTGGCTGTGTGACGTTGGACAAGACACTGGGCCCCTCCGGGTCTCCGCTTCCTCGCCTGTGCAATGAGAGTGGCATCTCCCTGCAGGGCGCGGTGAGGGCTGAACGGGCTGAGACCCCGGGGGTGTGCAGCAGAGTGCCAGACCCTCCAGCTCGGCCGCGTGTTTTCCCTTACCTGCATCCCACTTGTGTGAGCTCCAAGCGCTACACTGGCCTCGGATCTTCATGCACTTTTCTTTCTAACCCACCTGCCTCTGAAGTCACCTCTGAGTGAGGCCTCCCCTACCTGGCAGCCCCTCCCTCCAGCCAGCAGCCTTCTCTCCTCATCCCCAGCAGAGGTGGTAGAGACGCAACAAAGGCACCGTCACCTGCCCACCAGGGTCGCTAGGATGTGTCTGAGCTGCTCACAAGACTGTCAGCCCTGGGCACCTGGGAGTCTGCCTCAAAGTGCACCCCCAGGGCTGAGGGCCCACCCTCGAACTCCTGGGGTACCTTGGCAGAGAGATGGCCTTCCTCTCCGTGGCTGGCTCTGCAGCATCCCAGAGCTGACAGACACAGGGCTGGCCCTGATGCGGTGCTGCATGCCTGGCGGGGCTGGGGGTGTTCGTTCACCACCCTTTGTGCCTGCTCTGTCACTGTGCAGCCTTGTCCATCTTGGGGGGCATCTGGCCATGAACTGCATGCACCCTCAGGTACAGGGGCCCGTCTTAGTGTCCGCACATCGGGTACCACCATGCCAGTGTCTGCAGGTGACTGTCCGTTTCTGGGTGTGGATGTGCCCTTTGATGGCTGCACCCGTCACTGTGCCTCATGTGTGTTTCTGTGCTCACATGCCCATCTTCATGTGCAGACATGGGTCACACATGTCACACACAGTCTGCTTCTGTGTACACACATGTCTGTGTGTCCATGCAGAGACATCTGGGTACCGCATGAACCCAGCTCTCTCTCTGGATCTACAAAAGGCCTCTGTGGGACTCCTGTCCCTCACTAGGTGTGGATCCCTGTCCCTGCAAATGTCACAGCTGTGCGCGTGCATGACAGTCGCAGGGGATCTGTGCCTCTCTGCACAGGTACACCGCTATCTGCCGGTGTACCGGTCTGTGTCTCCATGTACAACTCACCTGCAGGGGCACATATCGCGCCTGAGTGTCCCTAACGCTCAGAACGCATGCGCATGCAGTCCCGGGGCGCTCCTCTGAACCTGCTCCACACGAAGCCAGTTCTGTCTTCCTATCTGCTTTCTGTCCCTGTGCCCCAGCGGAGGGGTGGCGCCCAGGGGATAGCAAGGGTGCTGCCTAACGCCTCCCTTTTCCACAAAGGTCTGGATGGTGGAAAGGGGGAGGCAGGGGACAGGGAGCAGAGAGGCGGCCTCCCTGGGGGTTTCTGGTTGGGCCCCAGGGAGCCCCGTCTCTCCATTCACAGAGCCCTGGGGACTTGGGGGTCTTCCCCTGAGCATGGTCCTGGAGGCAGAAGCCAGGAGGTAGGAATGGTCAGGGAGCAGCACCCCACCCTTGGTCTGCTGGGGCTGGCCCTGCCTGGTGGGAACTGCGCCTCCAAATTTCTCTGCCAGTCGTATAAAGCCACGGGGGCAGCGGGGTGGGTGGCAGCCCAGTGTGCACAGGTGCGTGTGTGGGGGCCCTATGTGATGAGAAGGAGAAGGGGGTGGGAATGCAGAGAGAACCACCAGCAGAGTGAGAGAGATGAAGGGTCACGGAGAGAGGTGGAAAGTTAGCCTCGGGGGAGGCAGGAGGAGACACTCCCTGACAAAGCCACGGCTGGTGATGGGCTGGGGTGGAACCCCGGGGTCAGTAGGATGAGGCCCACAGGGTCTTGCTGGCTCCTCCCACCCCTGGGAGCCACACACCAGCCCCAGAGCTCGGACTTTGCCAGGAGGAGGAAGCCACATTCCCTCCTCCTCACTCCTGTCTCTCTGGGTCTCTATTTCTCTCACAGTTGTTCTACCCTGTCTCTGTTCCCAAAGGCTGGGGTGTGAAGGCCACACCTGGGAATGATTTCTCCGAAGATCAGAATGGCCAAGGATGAGGTGTCCTGAGAGCCCCTGGACTCAGGGTGTGGCCTGCACAGCCTCCATTACTGGGCCAATGAGAAGGAAGTGAGGAGGGGGCCGGGGTCTCCATCAGCTCTAGGCCTTTCCACTGAACCTCCTGTCCCTCCAGGGAAGAGGGTGCTGTCCCCACATTACAAATGAGAAAACCAAGGGCCAGCATGGCGAAGGGTCTGCCTGGAACAGTAAGAGGGCAGTGTGGGCACCCACAGCCCCAGGACAGGGCCGGAGCTGGGGGTCAGGCAGAGAACAGGCCCCTCATGGGGGCTTCTGGGCCACTGCCATCACCCACAGTTCAGGCGGAGAGATCAGGGCTTTGGGTTAGGAGCTCCCTGGGTTTGGAACTGCGTGCCACATCTGACGGGCTGCCTGACTTCGGGTAAGTGGCTCACGCCCCCCTTGGAGCCCCAGGTTCTACACCTGTGAAGCGAGGTCACCACTCCTGCTCTTCCTCGCTGGGCTGCCCAGGATCTGAGTGCAAGATCTGAGAGGCAAAGGGCTTTGTAAGCGGTGAAGAGCTGTGCGCCACAGGGTCTGTATTTACAGGTGGATGAGAGCTACCTGACACCTGGAGCGGTGACCACAGTGGCCGTGCATTGAGCTGGCTGTTTGGCCAAGTGCTTCCTGAGGGTGGCATCATTCAATCTTCATGCCACCCCCTGAGCAGGCACCGCTGCCGACTGCACAAATGAAGACACTGGCGTGAAGTGACGGTCAGGATCACACGCCCTGCAAGTGGCCGACCCAGGACTGGAAGGTTTCAGACCCAGGACTGTGCAGCTGCAAGGCTGGTGCTCTGAGCCACCAGGCGGGGTCACGCCCTGGTGGAGCCTGACAGAGAGGGTCCTGGAGGAGGATGTGCTGGGCCAGGGGCAGAGGGGGTGAGGGAGGCTCACAAAGGAAGCCTCTTGCTGGCCCAACTGCTCTCCCCACCTCCTCTTTGAGGGCCAATTATCCCTGCTCCTTTGGCCCAGCTGGGATCTTCAACAAGCCAAGACATGTTGTGTTATGGTAGATGAGCAGCTAGAGGGGAAATAAAGGCAGGGCCCTCACCAGTGCAATCTAATAAAGAACTTAATACAGGAGGCTACAAGCAAAGGCACCTGTTGATCCCGTCATCCTGAGCCTGGTTGAGCAAGGCTGCCAGGCACTCTGAACAAGACAGTGCAGGAGGGGGCAGCCCTTGAAAGTCTGCATGTTTCAGCTCCACTAGCTGGGAAAAGGGAAACTTTGAGACTGTGTATTCATCCCAAGGCCTGGAAGGGAGAGAAGGTGGGGGCGAGAGGGGGTGCCTACCGTGCCTAAAGAAAAGCCCCTAAAACAACTTTAGTTAACTGCCTGTCTCCTGTCACGTATGCAAAATGAACAAATAGTGCCCTGGCTGGTGTGGCTCAGTGGATTGAGTGCTGGCCTGAGAACCAAAGAGTTGCTGGTTCGATTCCCAGTCAGGGCACATGCCTGGTTGCAGGCCAGGTCCCCAGTTGGGGGAGCTCAAGTGGCAACCACACATTGATGTTTCTCTTCCTCTCTCCCTCCCTTCCCATCTGTCTAAAAATAAATAAATAAAATCTTTTTAAAAATGAACAAATAGAATCTGAAGCAAGATAAGGATTGGGGCTAACAGAACCCACACACACTTACTCATGTTTGGGCAGTCACGTCTGTCTGGGAGGAAGCTGGCACCACCTTTACCCGTCAATCGAAATGTAGCTCTGTCACCCCCATCCCACCAACTATGTAAGTCCTCAGAACAAAGGGCTCGCTCTCTTGGCCTCTTGGTTCTCTTGTTACACGGGTGTGGTGTGTGTGTGTGGGGGGGGGGAGCCTGGCCAGCTGGCCTCTGGCCACCGCTCTTTTGGCCACCCGGCCTCTGGCCACTCTTGCTGTTGCCACCCTTGCTTCTGCTGTCCCATGAGAACTTGGCACTAATAAACTTTGCTTGTGCCAACAAGCTTTGACCTGTAATTGTTTCCTGCGCCGGCAAGAAGACCCAGGGCTTCTCCAGGAACAGCTAGAGGAAGTCCAGTTACATAAGGGGAAGTTGCCTTGGAGTCCTTCCCTGTCTCAGGAGAGGCTGCTGCAGTGGCTGTCTTGGGAGTAGGGTCCCTGAGTTGCTGTCTGGGGGTTTTTAGTTCCTCCTCTTACCCTCCAAGCCCTCCCGTCCCCAGCCCCTCCAACCCCTCCTACCACACTCACACCTGAGCTACACATTCACACCCAGATCTCAGGCACCGAGAACAGCTCTGCAAGGGGGCCTTCCAGAGCTCCCTGCCTGGCAGGATACCAAGACTAAGACTTCCCTGCCCCACAAAATAAAGCAACTATTGAGCTCCTACAGTTTCCCAGGTACATTCATATCTGGCCACATCCAAGCTATATGACCTTGAGCAAGTTCCTTAACCTCCCCCTCTGTGCCTCAGTTTCCCCATATGTAAAATAAGAATAATGAGCTCGTATTTGGGAAGGATTTAGAAAAAGAGTATATGGCATATAGTAAGCTCTACTTATTAATTTGAATTCATTAATTTAAACAAAATTAGAAATCTTCATAATACCTTTGCAAGGTAAGGATTATCAGGTCTATTTCACTGTTTGGTAATCCGGGCTCAGAGAGAATTGCTTTTATTAGTTCATTTATCAACAGACATTGATTGAACACCCACTATGTGCCAGGGCAATACTCACTATTTGTACACACTTAATCCTCACGGCTCTGTGAGGAGGTGTTGGTGCCCCCGACATTCCCAGGGCCCCGGGGGGGCAGTGCTACCCTGATGGAGACTCCCGGCTGTTTCCCGTCTGTCTCCCCACCGGCACATGACCACCGAGAGTGAAGATCTGTATTTTATCACTACTGTGATTCAGCCCGTGGTGCAGATCAAGTGTTCAATAAAGACCTGCTGAGAGATGGAGTAGAAGTATCCCTGGTTTACAAGCGAGGAAACCGGAGTTCAGAGGAATGAGTGATTTGCCTGAGGTCACACAGCTGCGTAGTGGCAGAGTGGAAACTTGATACAATCTGGCCCCTGGAAAGTGTATTCTCCCCACGGCACTGAGGCGGCTCCCCACGCGGAGGCCCTTCGTGGGGGGTGAGGGGGGAGGAGGGGGCTGAGCTTGGAGCAGACTTGGCGTAACAAGTTGTAGGTGCCTGGAGTGGCTCCTGCAGCCTTCTTCGTTGAGAGCCCTGGTCCCTCCAAACTGTCCCTCAGGCCACTGACATTCCGGTCAGGGAAGCAGCACTTCTGGTCCCCCATCAAGAAGGGGGGCCAGCTGTACTTCAAAAGTCCAGACGGGGAACCTGCCCTGCTCAGCCCCGGGGGCCTCCCGGCTGCACACAGGCTCAGGTGGGAGCTCAAAGTGAGAGAGATGGGCTCACTGTGGAGGAGGGGCCGAGACACCAGACAAGGCAGGCCAGGGCCCTGGACCCTCAGAGTGAGAGGGGACTTGAGAGAGCGCATCCACCCCTTCTTCCCACCCATTCCGTGAGACCCGGAGAAGGCTGAAAGGAGACAGGGCCCCACATCACTGAGTGTCCACCAGGTGTCAGGCGGAGGGCCAGGCTGTCTCACATTTGTTAGAACCGCGTCTGTGCCCCGGGCGACTGGACACTTCTGACGTCAGGTGCTTGGAGCCAGCAGAAAGCCTGCACTCACACAGCAGGTGTTCAGAATGTTTGCTGAACACTTGAAGGAAGGCATTATTTAGTCATCAGAATAATCTGGTGGGGCAGCAATTGTTACGCCGTTGAGGACACCGAGGCCCAGAAAGGAGGGGATTGACAACCACACTGAATGCTGCGGATAAATAATCTCTGGGCGCCAGGAACCTTGTCAAGAGCACATGGAGGGTGGTGCCAGATGGCAGTGGGCTGAGGAGCAAAGGGGGGCGAGAAAGAAGTCCCTACAAGTTGTGCGCAGCTCTTGAAGGCGAGGCTGAAAACATGAGCCAGACAGAGAGACTGGGAGTGCGTTCGTCTCTGGAATAGCACAGAAGCAGGGCAAGCCATCGCTGTGCTTTGTTGAGTCAATGTGGGAGCTGCCTGGACAGGCTTCGGGACTGGCTGGCTGCAGCCAGTAGAGACATTCTGGGGACTCCCTGGAGCCCCACGTCTGGAGGTTCAGGGGCAGCGCCCTGAAGGTGGTCACCGAGCTGGGCATGAAGGTTCACATCTTGGTAGAGACCCCCTGCTGCACGTCGAGCGGGAGGAAGGGAATTAACACCCATGGAGACCCCACTGTGGGCCAGGCACAATGCTGGGCACTTCACTTACACAATCGCCTGTATTCCTCAAAGCAGCCTGGGAGTCAAGAAAGTCCCATCTGCATTTTATAGGAGAGTGGTAGGTAACCCACAGTCCTGTGCCTTCCACCAGGTCATTCATTCATTCATTCACTCACTCATTCAGCAGGTGCCAGCACAGCACTCTCCAGTCAGAGGTGGCACCTGATGGGTGGTGGGGTAGGAGCGGACGGGTGGTAGTGGCCTGCCCTTCTGCAAGAGCACCACTTCCCCCACCAGCTGCTTTATCTCTTGAGCCTTTGTTTCTCTGCCTATGAAACAGGGAGGCCACTGCTCTCTGAAGATGATGAGAAGTGAGATGACTTAGCAGGCACTGCTGACGTGCCCAGAGCACCCTGAGGAACCTGCAGAAATTTCCTGCGTGCACCAGGCTTCCTGCGTCTCTCTGCCTGAGGGTGTCTCTGGCTGCCAGGCATGCAGCCACTGCTGGGAGGCCACAGATGCCAGAGCTGGTGCGCAGGGAGCAAGGCCCAGCCCCTGAGGGATGATGGATGTTGGTGGATAAATACACCCCTTGGTTGGGGAGTTAGAGAGCATTTAGCAGTCTTATGGCCGGACCCTACAGATGAGCTCCAGCTGCCCCCTGGCGTAACCTGCCCCTCAGCCCACCCTTTGTTGGCTTTCCTCCCCGACCCCCTCACCATGTTTCTCTGAATCACCTCCCAGCTGCAAGGCAAACCCAGCCTGGCACAGAAGACAAAAACCTGGCACTCAGTAGACTCTCAGTAAATGCTGTTTGCCTCCATGCTCACTTTCACTTTTACAGGACTGGAAGTCTTCAGGAGCTCGGTCGCAGCTCTGCAGCTCCTGCTGAGCCATCCGTGGTCCATCAGCACCAACCAGGAGCAGGTGTGGGCCAGTGGGAGCGGGAGAGGAGTCAGGGCCACAAGCCTGAGGGCACTTGTGGCTGAGCTGCTAGGAAACCAGGTTAATCTCTGCACAGTCATCCTCTCGTGTTCCAGGTTCGGCATTCTGTTTTCATCCCAATGTCCCAGTCGTGTGCTCTAACTCGGGACTCTGTGTTCAACACACTAGGCCCAAACTCTGTGTTCCTTGTTGCAAACGCCGCCCACTATCATTCCCTTCCTTTCCTCCTTCCGGGTTCCCCTGTGGTTGGCTAGGCCGGAGGTGAAGTTCCCCTGCATCCAGGCGGAGGCAGTGACGCAGGCTCACCTGTCCTCCATCCCGGCCAGTTCAACCTGTCATCCAGCCCGGGGTGCCCAGCTGCTGCAGTGCTGAGTGCCCAGATCCCAGACCTGGTCCAGGGTGCCATCTCACCCCATACAAGCTCTGCCAGCATTGGCAGCAGCGGGCAGGGGGATGTAGTAGTCTCCGGCCAGAGCCTGTGGGACCCGCACACAGACAACTTTGCCACTTCCCACTGTGTGAACCCCACACTCTTCTGTGTGGCGCTGGTGCAAGCCATCATCTGTTCAGAGCGAGCTCCGTGGGGTGAGGGGTCCGGGCCCCGTGGGGCCCCATGATAGAGCCGGGCCCTGAAAACTCAGCCCCAGCTCATCTGCCAGCTCATCTACCCAACAAAGCAGCGCCCACCCGGGGAAGGCCAGCAGCCTCCACAACTCATGGTCGGCTAGAAGAGAACGAGCATGCTGTACCTACATTCACCCTCCTCGGGCCGCCGGACCACACAGGCTGTTGAGGGGCTTTGCTGCTGGCTGGAATTACGGCACCCACATATTCTCCCAGCTGCCTGTACAGATCAGAAGCTCGGAGGGGCAGCTATCTATGTCTTTGATTAATAAGAAATGGGAGATAAATTAATAACGACTTAATACATGCAATTTAGGATCAAAATCTTCCAAAGCATGGGGAAAATATGAAAAAGGGAAGTCCCTGACAGTGAGAAGTTTGAGAACAGGTGCTGTCCTGAGAGGCCAGGCACGGGTCGGGCGCTGCTGGGAAGGGCCGCCAGGGCGAGGGCAGGAGGGTCTGGGTCCTCACCGGCTCCGTGCCAGGCGTCATGCTCGGGCGTCACACACATTCCCATCACCCCCACACGCCCCTGGGAGATGTGCTGCCACCTCTGTCTTGTGTGCAGAAAACTGAGGCTCTGAGAACCCAAGGGATTTGCACGATGAGGGATGTGAGTACTCACACAATCCCAGGCCTGCCTCTCAGGAAAAGGAACATCTTTATTTATTTATTTATTTAAGATTTTATTATTTATTTTTAGAGAGGGAAGGGAGGGAGACAGAGAGAGAGAGAGAGAGAGAAACATCAATGTGCGGTTGCTGGGGGTTATGGCCTGCAACCCAGGAATGTACCCTGGCTGGGAATCGAACCTGGGACACTTTGGTTCCCAACCCGCGCTCAATCCACTGAGCTACACCAGCCAGGGGAACATCTTTAAAACAAAGGAAAAAGGAGTCCCACCTGTGCTGCCCGGAAAGTCGCTCTGCTCTGAGTTGACAAGGAGGAGAAGAGGGACGAGCAGAAGGAACTGTGTGTGAACTACAAATGCTGTCCGTTGTTTATGCCATCACTGCTGTGTCTAGACCAGGCCAGCACACAGTAGGTGCTCCCAGTTGTTTCACATGAGACACAAAACCTTGGAGGCGTAACGGAACATGGCAAACCTGAGGTGGGGGAGAGGGAACGAATGCTTTTAAGGCTCTAGTTTCTTTAATTATGGAATATTTCCAACACAAAAAAGGTGGAACCCATCACCCAAATTCACCAGATGTTCCTATTTGATCATACTCATTTCAAATATTCTTTTTAAAAAAAGATTTTATTTATTCTTCTTTAGAGAGAGGGGACGAGAGGGAGAAAGAGAGGGAGAGAAAGATCAATCAGCCTCTCACATGTGCCCCGAGAGCAGACGGTCCCCACAGCCCAGGCACGTGCCCTTGGCCCTGCGGTATGACCCCACGATGCCCACTGAGTCACACCAGTCAGGGCTCACTTTCTTACACAAAGTGACAAGGATAAAAGCCCTCCCCCAACCCCACCCCTCCCCTCTATCCCAGAGGCCACCACTCTCCCTGGATCGCCTTCCTGAGCATTTGGCGCCCTTTTGTGTTTTTAAACTTTCCAAATACGGTATCTCACCGTAGCTTTCCTTTTACCATTGCCTTTCACTCAGCTCTTATGTTCTTAGGACATAGTCTACGTTGCTACCTGCAGACCTGTTCATTCATTTGAACTGCTGCCTGGTATTCCGCTGACGAGTCTCTACAGAACAGTGCATTTCTCCATTCTCCGTCTGATGGAGAGCAGGCACTTCTTCATTCTTTGCTCTTTCAAACGGGCAGCGATGAAAATCTTCACACACACACCTCCCGGAGCATTCGGGGGCCGAGCACGACCATCGCAACAGTCACAGCATGTGTGCCCCTACATGACCTTGGAGAGCTGCCTAACGTCTTGGCAGGCAGTCTCCTCATCGGGCAGTTGGGGCACTAAAATAGCATGCATTTGGGTGACAACTACATGCTTTAGTGTGGATGAAAAAGTATTTTGCAACCTGTAAAGTACCCCATGAATATCAGCTGTTTATTTTTCAGACGGTCGCCATTCAGGGTGTGCTGAGCCCACTCCCACCGGGGACACAATGGCCAGGCCGCGGTGTGGGGCCCTTGCTGCTCACTGCAAAAGAGAGGCTCCAAGAGGTGCGACAGTGGGAGAGCGTGCAGGACTGCTCACTAACCTAGCCTGGAGCGGCAGAGGCAGGCGAGGCCTCTGAGAGGAGGTGGCGCTGAGTGGAGCCCTTGAAAGACGAGGAGGCCAAGGCGAGTGGCAACAGGATGATGGCAGAGCAGCAGGCAGAGGGAGAAGCAAACCAATGTGAAGGGAATGACTGATGCGAGAGAACTGGTTGGAACAGAACTGGTTGGAACGTAAGAGTTGGGGGTGGGGACGAGGAGTCAGCACCATAAAGCAAGTCTGGGAAGGTAAACAGAGCTGAGAGTCCTGAGGGAGAGGGGAGCCCCTGGAGGAGGCTGAGCAAGGGGCTGACAGGCTCCGTTCTTCGTGGGAGAAACAGTGAGCGGTCTGCATGCCGTCTGGAGGTCTGCACCTGCAGTCCACGACAATGCACTGCACGCTCAGAAATGTGTTAAGAGGGTAGATGTCACATTAAGTGTTCTCACCACAATAAGAAAAAAACCAGTCTGGCTGCAGTGAGGGGGCGTTGGGGAAAGGCTGCAGGCTGGAGGAGCCATGCGGGGGGTGGCCAAGTGGTACAGGCAAACAGTGAGGCAGCCGTCGTGTTCGCTGCCGGCTCTGACAGCACAGCTCCCACTGCGTGCAGCTGGGGCATTACCAGAAGAGGTGGCAGGAACGGGTCAGCCAATGGGGACCTCGTCCCCGACTCAAAGAGGTCCACTGTCACACATCCCAACCAGTCCTCTCCAGGTTCACTCAGCATCTGACAAGGCACGGCACCCACGAGCTCTCAGGTTTCCGGGGGGTAAGTGAGCCCTTTGGCATCCTGGCACCAAGGGCATGGCTGGGGTCCTCCCAACGGCCCACAGTAGGAGACCCACTGGTACCCAGGCTGCACGGAGCAGCGTGCGGGGTGGGGGAAACTGCTGGTGATCACTGGGTGGCCTTTCCTAACAGCTGCACATCGAATATCTACAGGGGACAAAGGCACGTGCACGAACTGCCCGGGACTCCTCACCCCTTAAGCGGGGACCCCCCACCTATCACCCTTACGAGTGAGGAATTACCTCTGAAGCCTCCACCCTCCCTGTGGAGGCATGTCCTGGCCCTCTCCCGAGTGGAGCCGCAAACCCTTGCCCCCCACTCTCCTAGCACTCCCCATCTCCCTGTCTGGAACATTCATCCCTTTCAGAACCACTGGCTTAATTTTTGTTCTCCATCCGAGCAGTAGGCTCCCCCGTGGAGCTTGCCAGAACTGCTCAAGCCTTCTCAGTGCTGTTTCCTCGGTGGCTGGAACAAAGCCTGGCTCCCAGCAGGCCCTCCAGTAGCCATGAGGAGACTCGGTCGGATGTGCTGACTGGAGGCGAGGGAGCTGGAAGGAAGATGCCCAGGTTCCCGCGGCCCTGAGGGTGGACGTGCATCCTGCCCATGCCAGCCACTGGCCGGACCTCTGCCTCCGCGCAGGGCCCTCCCACACATCACTGTGCTGAAAGAGCCTCTGCCACAGACCGGCGTTTCCCCAAGCACACTCCACGGGTCTCAGGTCTCAGCAGATTCTAGTGGATAAAAAGGTCCTACGGTTAGATAAGCTTGGGAATCTCTGGGCTCAACAAGATGAAAACGCAGTCTCTACCACCGGACCATCGGAGCCTGCAGTGTGGGCGTGTGCGTGGGGCTCTGGGTGCGGGGCACGTCCTGTATCCCTGCGTGTACCTGACCGTGGGGCTCTGCCTGTGAGGCAGTCTGACACCTTGGGCACCGTCCCCCAACTGCTTGTCATGATTATTTACTGAACATGGCACACTACAGAGATTTGTTGCAAGGAAACCCTTTTTGGGTGGTGCAAGGAAACCCTTTTTGTACAAATGAAAATGAATCCAAGCCCCAAGACATAAATGGGATAAAAATGAGGCTGCTCTGGTGGAAGGGGGGCTGGAGACCCCACCTGGCCATCCCTTCCCTGCTGCTGGGCCAGGAACCCTCGTGTCCTGTGGAGCCCAGTACAGGAACCGCCAGCTCTGAGCTCAGCACAGGCTCCCTCTGGGGGACCTGGCTTCTGGGGCTGGCCCTGCAGGGAACTATTCACTGTCTTCAGGTCACTCGGCCTCCCTGGGCCTTGGTTTCCCTGTGGACACAGTGGGTCTAGCAGACTGGATGCTCTTTGCAGTCCTGAACTTGAATCTCTGATACAACGAGGACTGTGATTCTATGACTGTAAAATTCTAACTCCACGATTCTGTGGTTCTCTCATTCTGAGAGTCCATGACTTAATATTCTGATTCTGGGAATGCCTGTAGCCAGCCTGAGCAGGCACAGCGCTCTGGGGCTCAGGCTGTGGAAAGCAGAATTCATTAACTGCAGTGCGCTGCCCAGGGGCGCTGGCTTCCCTGGGGAGGCCATGCCCCATGCAGGATGGAGGGGGCGGGTATGTAGCGAAGGGGTGTGGGCCGGTGGATGGGAATCAGCCTCCACTCAGTGGGCAGAGCAGGGAGAAGGACCCAGGTCTCCTGACTCCTGCTCTATCTTTAGATCTCCATAGCAACCGTCACTAGGGCACCAGAGCTGAAGGGAGGGCTGAGCTGGCTGCCTGCAGGAGGGAGGGGAGTTTGTGGCTGAGCCTCTTTTGCTGGAAAAAGGACTCTGGGCTGGGCTCTCGAGGCAGAGCCAGGAAAGGGCAACTGAGAGTGAAGTCACTGGAAGCGGAATGGCCTAGGGCCAATACAGAGCAAGGGTAACGTGGGCCCCACCTTGCTCTCTGAGGGGGCGGTCAGGTCACAGAGCCCAAGACCTTCCCAGTGTCAGGCTCACTGCCTGGAGGTACGTAAGGCAAGCTCCTCCTCCAGAGGGCTCTCAGCCGCCCCTGTGGTCATCCCCTGGACACTTCACGGACACCTCACGGACACCTCACCTGAGCCAACCCTGCGGCCCCCAGGGACACCAGTCTCCAGGGAAGCAGGCTCTGGGGCAGACGTTCAGGGCACAGTCTGATAGGAGCCCCGCACGAGCCCCCCAACCTGAGGAACCAGGGGAGCTCTTCTAGCCCCTTCTACCAACCGCTACCGTCCTGGACCAGGTGTCCTCCCTGACTCCCAGGCTGGTTACCGCCCCCCACCCTGTGCCCCTGCAGCCCATCCCCCTCCACACGGCAGGACTGGCCTGAGGGAGACGGTAACTGTGGTGTGGACGAGAAGCCAAATGCACACAGGGAAAGATGGCCATCCAAGGCCGCCTGGCCAGTCAGCGGTGGTCTTCCATCCACATTTCCTGATTCCTGTCTGTGCTCCTCCCTGCGTCCCACTGGCAGGCCCCTGGCCTGGGCTCTGGAGGGGAGGCCAGGCCTAGAAGAGGAAGTAGGAGTCCTCGGCCAGGCCTGCACGCAGCAAGCAGCTGGCCATGTCCTTGGTGAACTCGGCAGAGCCACAGACCAGTGCAAACGGCTTTCTCCGACAGGAGCCAACCAGCTCTTCAACCAGGTCCTGGGCCAGGCGGCCGAAGCGGGTCTTCTCCCGGTAACTCCAGGGAAGCTGCTCTGGGGAGCTCTCCTGCGGTGATGAAAAATGGGGGTGACTGCTGGGGGTCCTTGAAGTTCACACAGCCAGCGCTCTGCCAAATGAGGAAACTGAGGCAGAGGGGGTGGGAAGGCAACCTTTACCCAGCCCTACCACGAGCCAGGCGTCTGCTCACACTGCACTCAGCACCTCGCCACCAGCCTGTGGGCAGGAACTTACCCTCCTACAACAGGGGAGGCACGGTGGGGGGGGGGGGCGGGGGGCATGCCCCAGGGCACACAGTGAGGCAGGGGCAGGACCAGAACTCAGGCCCACCGTTTCTCACGGCCTCCTGGGGGCCACTGTATCTGTCACCTGGGAGAACTGTTTTTTCCTCGTTACTGTGGGTGCCCCAGCATCTTTCCAAGGTTGTCTGTACCCATCACCCTTGGAGCATAACTTCTGTTCATCTGTTTTAGGGTTTCCATTAGCTTGTTGATTTAACATTTACAGAGCGGTCACTCTGTGCCTGGCACTGTGCTCGGCACCGGGGACAGGGCAGCTGCTCTGAACAGGCAAGGATGCTGCTGGCTTCACCCTGCCTGTGTACCAGGGTCTCGGGCAGCAGTGCCTTAACCAGGAGAGGGGTCTATTTGTCCCACAGAAAAAGGCAGGTGCCCAAGGGTCCCGGGCCCGGCTCTCTCTGCACTTCTAGCCTCAGCATGTGGCTTTCAGCCTCAGGGTCACAAAAGAAAAGCTGGTCCACCGTTAGCTGACTTGGGGGAGTTTCTTCTAAGTAAACATTTTATTGAAGTACAACATATGCATACGAAATCACGTAGCTTGAAGAACGTTAACAAAGAGAACTCCTGTAACCAGCACCCAAAACAAACAAAACCCCTGCAGGACGGAACTGTTCAGACCTCTGCAGACCCTGCGAAGGCGAGTTCCAGTTCCTGGGGCTCAGCAGAAGCAGGAAGAGGGGTTGGGGTTGGAATCTGGGCGTTGCTGCTACTTCCTGGCTGAGTGACAGTGACCTCTCTGAGCAACTGTGGTGAGCGTGGTGTGATGGAGACACCTGGCAGAGGTGAGAGCACAGGCCTTTCACCTCCAGGAGCTCGTGGGACCCCGAGGGCCCTCTGCAGACAGGGCGGTGCAGGCGGGGACCCCCTCTGATGACCCCTCCATGCTCTGACGCACCCTATGGCCACGGACTGGTGGGGGTGGGTGTTGAGGTGGGCCGTTGGCCTCACCTCCGCTTCCCAATGCCTGACTCCCTTGGACAGTTAGGTCCAGCTCAGCCCACCTGAACTGCGCACCCAAAGATGAGTTGGGTCTGGCGACTGCTCAGGGGAGGTGGGGACTGGTGAGCAGTGATGGTGCACCAGGGTGGGCGCTGTGGAGGAGGAGGGCCCAGGCTGTGACTGCAGATGCCCTGACACCAGCCCAGGGGCTCAAGGAAAATGCCGGGAATGGAGTTCTACCTCAGCAGAGAGTGTGGTGATGAGTGGATGTTGGGTGGAGAAGTGGGGCAGTGCTCCTGGCAAGGGGGACACTGCTGAGCAAAGGCCGGGCAGCCAGGAAAGCACTGAGCACTGCAACCACAAGCAGACCAGCGACACCAGAACACAGCGTGCAGGGAGGCCGGGCTTGGAGACGGGCCGCAGAGGACTGGCACGGCCCTGCAGGCTTGGACTCTATCCTGACAGCAGCAGGGAGCCAGGGCGGGGCTGCAAGCAGGGCAGGGCAGCAGTGTGGTCCTTCCAGCAGCAGGATGGAGGACAAATCAATACAGGGCGGCTGGAGCAGGGGGATGCTTGAAGATTCAAGCTGTCACTAGCACCAGACAGGAGAGGGAGCATGCTGAACTGCGAGTGGAGGGAGTGTGGACAGTAGGAGTGCCTCTCGCTCTATCACCCCTGCCATTGATGGCCAGCCCACTCGCCTACCACATCCCAGGCCTCAAGCATCATGCAAGCCCCAGCCCAGGGCTGCAGGCCCTATTGCTGGTGAACTTTCCCTCTACCCACAAGCCTAGGCTCAGAGGCCGCCACCTCTGTGAAGCCCTCCCTGCTTGCTGCAACATCCTGAACACCCTCAGCAGCACCCATTGCTGTGCTGTCTTATACTGATGGGCCGTAACAACAGGGCCTCTGGACTAGGACCACCAGGGTTCACACCTGGCTCTCCACCAACTCGCTGAGTTACTTTGGGCAAGGTTCTTAAATCTCCCTGTGCTTCAGTTTCCACATCTGTACAGTAGGTGTGATGGCAATATAAACCTCCTAAGATTGTGGTATGGGGTTGCATGAGCCAATACACAAACATGCTTAGCACAGTGCTAGGCACAGAGTGCTCTGAAGGGCGGCCGTTATCAGCAGCCTCTGTGGCTGTCTCCCCATATACAGGTGAGTACCTGGAGGGCAGGGAGCAGGCGGACCTTGGGAGACAGAGAATGGAGGGAGGCGCCAGCAGGGCACCCCAACCCAGGAGATGCAGGAAAGGGAAGTAAAGCTACCAGCCAGGGGAAGGCAGGTGAACAGAGAGAGCTGAGGGCCAAGTGGGTGATAAGGGGCATGATGGGCCCCACGCTCTGGCCCCGGACGGCAGGTACCGGAAAGGCCCGAGCGAAGGAGGGGATGGGGACTCAGATAAGAGGGGTCGGGAGCAGAGTCGCCTACAGCACAGGTGGCAAGCACAAGGCCTGAGGGATGAATCTGGCCCTCCACCTTGTTTCTACCCAGTGGCAGCACCCAGCTCTCACTTAACTGTTCAGGAGTAGTTACATTTATACAATCCTAAAATTATATTCAGCCCTTTGAAGGCAACCGAGAGGCTGATGTGGTCCCTGGTGAAAATGAGTTTGACACCCCTGGCCTAGAGTGTCTGTAGCCTGGAGAGCTGGAAGCAGCTTTGCTCCCAGGCCGGGCAACGTGACGTGGCAGGCACTCTCACGAGTGCAGTGAACTCGGCCCCACTCTCCTCCAGCAGCTTGGATGGAGGGGCACCTACTCTGCGCCTGGCACCGTGCTGAGCACCGAGGAGAGGGTGGTCATCCAGACAGGTGGCTCAGCCTCAAGGAGGACTCCGTAGCCTGGCCCACTGACTCTGCAACCAGGCCCCCCTGCTGACGATGCCAGTGGGTGGATGGTGGGCAGCAAAGCATGATGGGTGAGAGCTGGAGATCTGCAGTCAGACAGCCCCAGGCTCAAATCCAGGCTCTGCCCCAGCCAGCAGCATAGCCCTGGCTGGCACTGTCACTGAACTGAGTGTGTCTCCTCATCTGCATAATGAACATGACAGTACCTGCCCTCCCTGCCAGGCACGTGGTGGGGATCCCACCAGTGACAGGGTTGTTATTACAGCACGGGGCACAAAGGCCACAGCACGTCCTCAGGACAGGTGCAAGGGGACCATAGAGTCTCAGTCAGGGAAGGAAGTCCTCTCCCTGGGCTTACCTGGCTGAGTACAAAGAAGGTGCGGATGTTCCAGAAACGGGCCTGCTCCTCCAGAAAGGGTTTCAGGTAGATGCCCTCAAAGGTCTTGAAGCAGCCAACCAGAGTGACGAAGGTCTCGTCATCCGCGTTGTCCGTGATGCTGTGCAGGATGGGCACCATGGGGGCCAGGCCGGTGCCCGCAGCCAGCATGAGCAGCTCACCGTGCTGGGGAACAGGGTGGGTGTGTGACCGCATGGGCCGGGCGTGGTCTCACCCACCCACACACCCGCTATGGGGCCTTTTCTTGGGCTGCCAGAACCAGACAGCACTGCTCCTCCTGGTGCTCGTCCATCTGAGTTTCCCTCTCTGCCTCCTCCAGGAAACCATTTGCTCGTTCCAGTCCATAGCTTGTGAGGTCTGTGTAACAGACATCATGGAGTCTGGGGGCTGAAAGGGGGCACACGGGTGTGGCCCCTCCTACAAGTGGTTTGTTTTCCTTCTAAAGCATCCCCACAGGACTCGTACACACTTCTGCTGACAGGCGGTCCACCACCTCTCGAGTCAGTGTGCTCTATTACGGACCGACTCCCTTGCCAGGGAGGTCTTCCCACCTCACACTGAGCTCAAACCTGCCCTCGCCCCACTGCTCCCACCCCAGCCCTGCCCTCTGGGCTGCCTCCTCTGCTCCAGGGCAGCCCCGCAGAGACCTGAGGGCACTGGCTTGGAACCCTGAGGCTGTTCCACTCTAGACCAGATAAATACTTCAGTGCCTAGCACAGAAGAGCCCTGTAATAATTGAGTTTCCACACTTAGTGGTCCCAGTTCCATCAGCCCCTCCTCATTGATCCCATCTCCTGGCTCCAGGCCTCTTACAGAGAGGCAGTCCTCCTTACGGTCAGTGCCTTAAAGGTCAGTGTCTGACCCGTGCAGTGGGGTATCCACCTCCCTTGCTCTAGAGACCAGGCCCCTGTGAATGCAGCCCGGGTTTTCACTAGCTTCGCTGACAGCCCTGACACACACATTACTGCACGCACTACCTCCTGGGGGGCCAGGGGTCATACAGGTCTGGGCATACATCCCCAGCCACGTGTTCTGGGCAAATGCTTTCTCCTGTCTGAGCCTTGGTTTCTTCCCTGGTAAAGTAATAATCATAAATCATGAATCATAATAATAACAGCAGCACCTCCCCATAATGGCACCTATCTCAGAACTGTCCTGGGGTGACATAAAGTGCCTGGTGAGGCCTGGGGTCCATCAATTAGATTCTGTCCCCTTTCTGCACCCCTACTGCCAGCCACACCACCCAGCCCTGAGTCCCTGCTCGCCCACCCTCCTGTCTCTAGCCTGCTCCCCCTCCTCCTCCCTTTGCTGCTCAGGTTCTCCCCTGGGAAGCCTTCCCTGAGCTAGGGACAGGTGAAGGTCCCTCCTTGCTTCCCCACAGCCCACAGGGCACCCTGCCTCACTACCCTGGCCATGCTGTGTTGTTGACATCTGTCTGTGTCCATCTGCCCATCAGACCATGGGCTTCTGGAGGATGGGGGCCTTGTCTGACACATCTTGGGCACCCAGGCCCACCCGGGCCGGGCCCTAGGCAGAAGAGCGCACAGACAGAGGCTAATGTGCCTGGGTCTGGGCTGACGTGATGCCCATCTGCAGTGAAGACAAGTACAGAGCAGCAGTACAGGGCTGGGGACGGGGCTGCTGCACCCCAGCCTCCTCTGAGGGGCAGAGCCAAGCTCAGCCACCAGTGCAGGGCCCAAGTGTCACTGTGCGAGACCCCCTCTCCTTCCTCACTGCTGGACCTCCCGCCTCCCCAGGCAGACACACAGGGGCTCCCCAGCAGTGTTCTGTGGGTGCATAGGAGCAGCCACAGGCGTGGAGAGGCCCCACCCGGAGAAGGTGGTCAAGACAGCCTTCCCCAGGTGCACCTCAGGGTTGGGAGGAAACGGAAAATCCCTAGTCCCTGCTCTCAAGGGCCCAGGGACACAGGGACATGTTCAGCTAACATGCAAGGCTGAGCACAGTGAGTACGGGGAGAACACTGCAGAAGAGTATTAATATACGTACACTCCCATATCTGGAAAATGAGGGCAGCAGCACCTAGGAGCCATGGTGGGGATTAAATGAGCTACTACAGAGTAAGTACTAAAATCAGAGCCTGGCTTGGAGGAGGTGCCACATACACGTCTGATGTTAGTGTACACACACACGTGTGCACACCGGAACAGGCACCCCTGGGGGGAAGAGGGCTTGGAAGGGCACGTGCCAAGGCAGTGAGACCGACACGTCTGGGCAGACGGCCTGCAGGTGTTCTTCATTTTCTCCTGACTGTCTCTCTGTACCTGCTGGTTTGGGGGTAATAAACATGTATTGCATTTGCAATAAGGAAAAAAGCAATAAAAGCTATTTTTAAATTAAACAAAAAGAATGGAGAGGGATGATTCATTCTTTTCCATTCATTTTTGTTTTGCTTTGTGTTCCTAATTTTAAAGGTAGTGGGTGTTCATTGTGGATAAGTTGGAAAGTCTAACGAAGAAAATAAAAATCACCCACTATTTCATCACCCAGAGCTGCTATCACTTCACTGCATTTTCTTTTCACATTTTTTCTGTGCATTTTCACTCAGCTTCTCAGCCTGTTGTATGCTCAGGTTTGTGCCCAGCGTCTGTCCCTTGATCTTACACTATAAACACACATTATCATTTATTAACATAATTTCAAAAGCCAAGATAATATTCCTTTAAGTACTTGGAGCCCAGGGCACTAACTGTGCCCTGTTGTTGAACACTCGGTCACCCCCAGCCCCTGCTATTGTAAACAGAGCGGCAACGAACACGTGCGAGAGCCAGCCCTGGGACTGCTCCCACAGGACAGACTTCCAAAAGTGCAGTTACTGGGTTAAAAAATTGTAAGCCTCTCATACTGCCAAACTGCTTTCCAGAAATGCGCCAACTGATGAGAAATTGCTAATTCTTCCCGGGAACATCAGGGAAGGCTCTGAACACAGAGTGAAGATAAGGAGAAGAGCATTCCAGGCTGGGAGGCAGCAGCCTCCAGAGCAGTGAGCCATGGGACATATTTAGGGGCAGTCTCTACAGTCTTAGAACTGGAAAGGCACTTGAGGGTAAGATGGGACAGGGGCCTCAAATACCAAGTACATGAGTCTGAATTTCCTAAGCAAGGGCAGCCACGGACATCTCTGGGGCATGAGCAAACGATTCTGTCTCCTAGTGCCTATTCTACCTCCTCCCATGTCCCACCCCAAGGGTACGCCTGGGTTTGGGTTCGGGTTCAGGAAGAATGGTGCAGTGAGACTCTACAACCCAAAACCTGAAGCTGCAGTCCTGGAGGCTCAGCTGGAGGGGGTCCCCTGAGGACTCGGGTGCTGGCACTGACCTGGTTGGGTTTATAGAGGAAGCCTCCGAAAGGTCCTCGCCAGAAAGCCGTGACTCCTGCTCTCCAGGACTCAACACAGCGAGACATCAGCCCAGTCGGGTAGCACTGGGAGCAAACACAGGGAGACCTCAATGGGACAGGCACACGCTGCCGATACAAACCACAGCAGCCCCTTCTGCAATGCTAACTGCTTTACATGTGTTATCTCATTTAACCCTCCTTGTCACCCCACAAAATCGGTACTGTCGTTTCTAACTTTCAGATGAGGCTCAGAAGCGTACATGGAAAGGAAATGGTGAGACTGGGATGAGAACCCACAGGACCTCCAGCTCTGACTACAGAGGTCTCAAACTCAAATAACTAAGGGCCCATGCAGGTGCCCTAAATGAGTGAAGAACTGGGTGTGAGATGACTAACGACAACAAGCAGTCTCAGTATAAGAGGACAGCAGGGAGGGGTAGGGACTATGGTAAACTGGCCAGTGAATGCTCCTTCTGAAGTTTGTAAACCACTAATCTGAAATCCCTGTATTACCTTACACTGTTTCCTGGCTGGACAAAAAACATGAAGGATATGAAAGAGACTCCTCCATGGGGGGAAGGCAATCTACATTTCCTGGGGGCCTGCCCACTCCACGCCAGGCACCATGCTGAGGCTGCAGGGGAGACAGCTGGCCTGAAGCTCCAAGAAGGTAGCCAGTGCTCGAACCGTGGAAAGGACTTGATAAATATTTGAATAAATGAATCAATAAATCAATCGATCAGATTTAGGCCCTGCCTTTAAGGAGCTCACAATCTAGGAGGAGCCTAAGTCTCAGACACACACAAGACAGAGATGCCCTAACACCCTATGAAAAGGATAAAGTGCTGGGGTAACACTAAGGACATGCAGTCACTTCCAATGGAGCAGGATCAAGGATAGCTTCCTGGAGGAGGAAGCATTTGAGCTGGACCTTGAAGACCTTGAAGACTGGGTAAGATCAAATTCACTGGTAATGAACAGGAGCAGGAGGGCAGAGAGGATTCTGGGCATCAGGCGTGGTATGGTCAAGGGTAGAACAGCCCAGGTCACATGCTGGGAACAGCAAGTGGACACAGCAGGATCCGTGAGAGGGAAGCACTGGGTAACAGGACAGGAAGGGTATTTGGGATGAGATTATAACCAGACTGGGATTTGGTCATCAGACGTGCTTTTAAGTGCCCATAGCCTCCTCTAGTACCACCCCTGACTTTCTTGGACACCATATGCATAAAGCAGGGCAAGTCCTTGGGTCAATGGGAAGAGGTCTGGGAGGGAGGCTACCGTTCTCCTAACTTGCCAGAGGCTGTGTCTCAGAGCACACCCAGTATTTCCTGGCCCAGTCTCCGGGAGGCACAGCCCACACAGAGCCTGCTCAACACACGCTCGTTAAACAGGACCGACACCAAACTTCTGTTCTGCCACTTGGAATTATGTTACTCAAGGGGCCTTGGGATAATGACATCATCTCTGAGCACCAGCTTCTTTATCTGTAAAATGGGGATAACATGATCTACTCTGTGGGGTGGTTAGGGAAATAAAAAGCCAGAAGCCGTGTCTGGTGCCCATACAGTGCCTGAGAAATGGGAGTTCCTATCTGCTATGTACCAGAAAGGATAAACCTAAAAAAATCCCATCTACCTTTCCAATTTGCAATCTTTTCCAGCTCTTCCTAGCCAGCGGCTTAGGGATAATTGTGCATCCCTCTAAGAGAGGCTTTCCAGTAAGCAAAGGAGAAAATCAGCCTTGCAGCTGGGAGAAAGCTGTCTCCAGGCTTATCCTTTCAACAGAAACACACCCAGACAAGCAGCCTGGGGAAGCAGGCCATTTGGAGAGGATTTGTGGAATCTCCCAGACAAACAGTTGTGTGGGGAAGGGATCCCATCCAAGGTTATGTGTGAGGGAGTAAACACTCGGGCTCTGAAGGCAGGCAGGGAAGGCAGAAGCCAGAGCCGGTGCTGGGGTCCCGCCATCGGAAGGCCAGGGCTCGCTGCCAGCCATCCTTCTTACTAGCGGTGGGGCTGTGGGCTCTCCTGGGGTTCAGTTTGCTTATCAATGAAATAGGGATAATAATTCCTGTCATACAAGGGAGATAAAAGGATGTGAAAGCTACTCTTAAACACGGGTGTTCCCCAGGATTCCATTTGGGAAATGATGATCTAGAGCCACATGTTAGGTTAACCCACATGAAACTGCTCTTTCTGTGAGTCGACTATTAGAGCAGCAGCAATTCCGCGCCATTCAGCCTATTTATCTTTTCCATATAATTGGACCTTCGTGACTTCTTATATATTTGGTGCCTATTCTTTGGGTCTCGGGGGTATTTCGTATCCAACCCACTTTGTTCATCTCATCTCTGCCAAATTCCTCACCACTTGGGTGCCTCCAGGAGCCCCTTTCCCCTGCCATTCAGGCTGGGAACAGTTCCCACGAGACCCTGTTCTGTTTCACCCCTCCCTGCCTTTGCTTATTCGCCCCCTTGGCCTGGATGCCATTCCCTGCCACTGCCAATTTCTGCTCTGTCTTTAAGGCCCAGCTCAAATGCCCTGGCCCCTGACCATGTTCCCGAGAGGTGATCTCAGGTTAGGTTGGTCCAGAAGGTCCTCCACGCCCCCTGCTGATCCAGGACAAATGGTAGACAGTTCCCCAATCAGTCCTCCTTTACCACCCTACGTGCCGTTCCCAGCACGGAGAGCTTCCTTCCCACATCTCCCCTCTGGTTCCCACTCCTTCGCCCCAACATACAGCTCAAACACACATTGTCGCAGCCACAGCTGCAGCACCCCGAGCTGGGAGCCCCCGTCCTGGTGTCTGTCACACTGGACTGTGCTGGGCTGCTCCTCTGAGGACAGGCACATGTCAGCTGCATCTGGACCCCTATGCCTACTACAGAATAGGTACCGGGCAGCTTGGGCCTCCCATTCCCCTCACTCAGCGCTCAGTCTCCATCGATTGGCAAGAAAATGGGAAGGAGCAGCTTTAACTTTCTCAGTCTGGGCCTCATTTCCATAAAATCTGTCAGGAATAAGCCCTCTGTTGGCGGTCAGGCAGCCCCCCTTCACCAGGAAAGGAGACAGGAGGAGGCTTTCCTCACTGTGCCCACTGTTCCCTCAAGCCAGCCTCCTTCTATGGGAACCCATGGGGCCCTTAGAGTATCGTGTGCTTCAGCTCACCTTGATTAAAACTTCGAAGTATCCTTCTGCATTGGCAGGGCTGATGGGCGTGTAGGCTCTCTGAATTTCTAAGCCATCTACTATCCCTCTGGGAAACAGAAGCAGTCAGTCAGTCATTCAACAAACCCATATAAGTATCTACTCTGCCAGGCTGGTAAAGGTGAAGGTGGGGTCAGGTCATCCCCAGTGGTCCTCACTGAGGGGCAAAGCAAGATGGCGCAGGAAAAAAGCACTGAGGTCCCCCCTGCCACATGCTGGCTGTGAGCCCCTGGGCAGGTCATCAGTGCCTTAGTTCTGCCTTCTGTGACATGGGGCCAGCCATCTTTGCCCCTGTTGTGTAGTTCCACCGGGGTTACAGAGGGAAAGTGCTTCAAGAAGTACACTGACGGCCCTGAGTGGTGTGGCTCAGTGGATTGAGCACTGGCCTGTGAACCAAAGTGTCACCAGTTTGATTCCCAATCAGGGCACATGCCTGGGTTGCAGGCCAGGTCCCCAGTTGGGGCTGCATGAGAGACAACCACACAATGTTTCTCTTCTTCTCTTTCTCTCTCCCTTCCCCTCTCTAAAAATAAATAAAATCTTTTTTAAAAAAAAGAAGTACACTGATGAAGTAGCTGTTGTTAGGCCATCACTGTGTTTTTTTCCTGACTTCTTCTCGGCCACAGAATGCTAAAGATAAAAACAGCTGTTTTTAACAAGTTGTTTATTAAACACTTACTGCCCTGTGCCAGAATCATCAGAATTGGAAGGGTCCTCAAAGGTGCCCTAGTCCGAGCCTGGCCTCGTGCACAAATCCTCACCATAATGCTGTCACAAGGGGGTAGGATGACCATCGTGGCTGAGAGCAGCCTTGTTGTCTTAACTGCCTACTGCACACTGAGCATATCGTATGTGTTATCTTACTGAATTCAAATAGTGACCAAATGCAAAAACAAGGCTTAGAGAAGGAAAGCCACTGGCCCGAGGTCACACAGCTAGGATTCACACGTAGCTCTGTCTGACTGCACAGCCAAGTTACCCTGCTCCTCAGGGCTTTTCAGAAGCACCTGAGCACTCCTCTCTCGAGTCCTATGATGTTTGCAAAGATTTTTAAAAAGGCCCTGTCCCAATGCATCAAAAGCAGGGAAGCAGAAATATTCAATAGATGCTTGTGGAACAAATGGGAAAATAAACAGAACGCATGACATGACTTAGATGCAAAGAGCATGGTGACATTTGCTACGACAGAGGCAAAATTGATATGCCATAGAGGGAGCAACCACTCTCTCTGGGGGCCCCAGGAGCCTCGGAGGCCTCCAGAAGCTGGGGTTTACAGGATGAGCAAGCCACTGGCAGGTGAGAATGGGGACAGGAATGGAAGTAATTCCAGGTGGGGGAACAGCCGGGGCAGAAGCTGAGGTCAGATAATGTAGGGCAGGAACTGCTGGGTGGATCCATGAGGCCAAAACGAGGGGCACACATGCAGCAGAGGGGGAAGAACTTGGTGGGGAGGAAGCTGGGAGGCATCAGTGAGCACCAGAAGGTGTTGGAACAGGGAGTGATGCGGTCAGCTGCATGTGTTAGGAAAGTCACTTGAGAGGCAGAGAAGGTGGAGAAGAGGGAGGGGGTTCCTGATTTATGGATGGTTGGCTGCAAGGGGCTGTGACCTGCCCTGGGGCCCCTCCCATCCATTGGAACAGTGAGCTTTAAGGGCCGCTGGCCAGGCACAGGCCAGAACGAGCTGGGCACAAACACCAGGGGTCAGTGCAAGGCAAGGGGCAGAGTGTGACCAGTAATATGCTCCCTCCTGGTTTTCCCCATCTGCTGGCTGCACCCTCTGTCTCCCCTGCTGGCTCCTCCTCCTCTTGCCAATACCGTAAATGCTAGAGTAGACAGGGTTGGTTCCCTGCCCTTCCCTCTTTCTGTGCCACATGCTCCCAAATGCTGCCCAGGTATATGCTAACGATTCCCATACCCACGTCTGCAGCTCAGATCTCTCTGCTGAGCCTCATACTCAGAGTCAACTGCCTGGCAGAGGCCTCCATCACGAGGTCCCAAAGGGTCTTGTCCTTGGGCAGGTAAAGGTGGGGACTGAGGCAGGAGGGAGTGCACACAAGTAGGCTGGGAGGAAGAAGGAACTTCAGAGGAGTGGCTAAGAGTATAACTCAGGAGCTGGGCTGTCTGAGTTCAAGCCCTGGCTCCGTGATTACTAGCTGTGTGCTTTGGGCAAGTCCCTTGTTCTCAGTGACAGTGTTCTTTCTATCCCCACTGGTGCTACTCATACTAGGGCCACACCACAGGCTCTAGAGCCACACTGCCTGCCTTCAAATCCTGGCTCTAGCATTTCCTAACTGTGTGACCTTAGGCAAGTCATTGAACCTCTACGGCTTCAGTTTCTTCTCAGGTACAACAGTACCTCCCACACAGGATTGTATGAGAAGGAAATGAGTTCATATGTACAAGCAAACAGAGCTGTACCTTGGGTAGTATATGCTATCAAAGTGTTTTATCTTATTATTCATTATAAAAAATGCATTCTCTGGTTCAGTCCCAAGAATCCTGAGTCATGTATTACTATGTCTATCGTCAAGATGACTAGTGGGGGGTTGAGCAGTTGCCCAGACCACACAGCTGGCAAATGGCAAGGCAGGGCTGCAAAGCACTGACCCTCCCACTACCTGAGTGTACCGTAGGATGAGGTGCTGGCCAGGCCACAGGCCGAGCTGGCTGTTTCCAGGTAGCACAAACTGGACACGGTAGGTGTCTTCAGTGAGTTTTTCCATGGCACTGATACGGAAGGCCAGGAACGTCTCTGGGCTCAGTTTGGAGGGGCAGCTCTGCAACAGGAAAATATCCAACAGCTAGAAGCTGGGGCTCAAGAGATATGCAAGCATCTTCAAGCACTTTCCCACTTTCCCCAAGGAGACACCACCCCAGCTGGTAAGCTTTCTGTTACAGTGGAGACCAGCCCCACCTTACTTCCCTTCCACACTCTGACCTAACAATGTCAAAGCAATTTACACTGTGCTCATCCTGCTCTTAACCCTTCCATGGCACCCCTCGGCCCCAGGATAAAGTACAGGCATCTTAACTGGATACTCATGGGACCTGTGGATGACCCTCAGACCTCATTTGACTTCCCATGCTCAGATGCCAGACTCTTCTCCACTCTTCCAAGAACACCCTGCTGCCTCCTACCTGTGAGCCTTTATTTGCTTAACCTGGGTCCTCTGTCTAGAACATTCATCTCTAATGCACGAATGACCCACCCATCTTTCAAACCTGCTCAAATTCATATTTGTAAAATTTAGAAATCAATGAGACCTTCAAGATGATCTAATCTAATATCCTTATTATACATGTGGGGCCTTGACAGTAGTGACTTACTTGTCCAAGGTCACCTCATGAGCAGGGACTCAAATTCATGTCTTCTAGGTCTCAGCCCACTGCCCTTAACATTCCGCCCCAACTGCACCTCCTCCAGGAAGTCTCTGAATGCCATAACTCATGGATCTCTTTCTTCTGTAAGATTCCCACACCCAATCACTCCCCCATACCCAACTCAGGGCCAGGCTTTTCTGTCCGCTTCCACTCAGCACACTCTCTTTTCTCTGCTGTAGAGTCAGGGAAAGCTTCCCCAGACAGGTACACTGTGCAGGGTCAAGGTCAGATAGATGCTGCCACCCTGGCCCTCTTGTCTGAGGAGCAGCTCTCCCTTACCTGTGACTCCTTCCCTCTTAGCAGGCTTCTGTCCTTGCTGGCTCGGGCTGCCTCCCACCTTGCCAGGTCTCGGTCATACAGGTCGAACACACATGGCGAGCAGCCACTGCCGCAGCACTGGGAGGGCAAGGGCTCCACAGGCCGAAGCTGCAGCCAGGCTTCCTCTTCATCATCTTCCTCCCTCTCATCCATCATTAGAGGGCTCAGGCAGGCTGGGAGGGACAACTGGTGCTCTTCCCAGAGCTGGCCTGGCTCTGTGAGGTCACGGACGCAGGCCCCGTTCCCTTGCCAGTCTGGGAGAGGGAAAACATGTGTTACACTCCGGTCACCTCTACTGCTCCCACCCTCCTGAGCCTTGCAGGTGCCATGTTCTGTGTGAACACAGAAGATAGGGATGAATCGCCCTGGAATCTGGTGCCTGGAGGGGGAGGCAGGCAAACAGGACGTAACAATTAGTACTGGCAACCAAGGTTTCCTGGCCTTTCTTTACCTGTGCTCTGAGTACTGGATTAAGCAATTTGCATAGGAATCTAGTTGAATTTTTAAAATATTTTAAATGATGGCATTGGCTGGTGTGGCTCAGTGGATTGAGCCCCAGCCTGCAAACCAAGGAGTCACTGGTTCGATTCCCAGTCGGGGCACATGCTTGGGTTGTGGGCCAGGTCCCCAGTGAGGGGATGGACAGCCACACACTGATGTTTCTCTCCCTCTCTTTCTCCCTCCCTTCCCCTCTCTCTAAACATAAATAAAATAAAGATAAAATAAAATTAAAAAATTTAAAAACATATTTTAAATGAACTAAAACATTTATGTATAATTTAATAATCATTAAAAAATCGAAATGTTACCAAAGAACACCTTTGTAACCAGCACTCAGTCAAGTAAAAAGAACCTTGCCAGCATCCCAGAAGGCACCTGTGGGTGTCCCTTCCTGATCACAGGCCCCACCCCTGTAATCAGCATCTTGACTTTTGATGTAATCACTCCCCTGCTTTCCCTAATTTTGCCTCCTTTGTTTGCAGCCCTAACCACTACGGTTCAGCTCTGCTCAGATTTTACCTTCACAAGTCCCATGAATGAGGTTCTTACCTATGCAGAATCATGTAGTTTCTTTCACTCAGCAGCACTGCTGGTGAATCGCCCACCAAATTGCTGCATCTCATTTCTCTTTACAACATATCCAGCCAGGGCTAGCGATGTTTCTGTGAGAGTAGTTTGGGATTAATCAAGGTCATCCATATTTATATGTAGAACTCTACCGTTTACATAGATATAGAATTGATCACCTCACCTATTAGCAAACTATTCATTTAAAATTCCATAGGTGTCCTGGCTGGTGTGACTCAGTGGACTGAGCGACAGCCTGAGACCTAAGAGGCCACCAGGTGGATTCCATCAGGTACGAGCCTGGGATGTGGACTGGGTCCCCAGCATGCAGTGAATGAGAGGCAACCAATTGCACATCGATGTCTCTGTCCCTCTCTTACTCCTTCCCTTCCCCTCTCTCTGAAAACAAATAAATAAAACCTTTTAAAAATAAGTTTTTAAAAATTCCACAGGCAAATCAAAGTGTTCTCTCCCTCCTGCCTAAGAATCAAACAGAGGGGAAGTCTCATGCTGCAGAACATTACTTGATATAAATGTCATTTCTCTAAAATGCAGCTCCTCAAAGAGCTCCAGCCTTTGATTTCCTCCCAATCACTCCTGCCATAGACACTTACTAATAGGGGCTGCTGAATGAGGTGCTGGGAGACAGAGGTGAGTGACATTCGTCTCTGCCCTGGAGGAGCTCCTGGCCTAGTGGGAGAGTCATCGGCTAAACAGACAATAACCATTATAAGAATAGTTGCCACTGACTGAGCCGGAATCTAAGCCAAGCGCTTTGACTGCCTCACTCAGTCCGTGTTCTTCCTCATTTCACATAAAACTGAGGCCCAGGTTAGGGAGCCAGAAGTGGTGAGGTTAGTAATGTACACCTGGGTCTCTTATGTCTCCAGGCTGGTGCTTTCTCACTGGATTTCTTACTTCTGAGGACAGGGAAGAGGGCGTTTTCCTCTCTGATCCCCAGTGCCTGGCCACCGGGCTGGCCCAGAACAGGGGTCCAACTTGCCAAACTGTCACTGAATTTTATGGCCACCCCAAAGTTTCCCAATGGCACTAATTTCATTTGTGCATAAAGTGCTAGGATCAAGGTGTGGGCCAAGTCTGAGTAAGGGCAGATGCAGAACCACCACATTGGCTAGAGGACAAGGAAGTCCCATTTCTTGGTTATCAATGACTTCCCAGGAATCCAAATCGTTAAGACTTTTTCCACTTTTACTTCTTCCCACATCCATTAGTGCACCTGCCACCAGCTCTGAGCACACCAGAGCCCTGCTTAGCAACTTCTCACAGCTGTCCATTGCCTACTGGACTGAATTCAATGTTCTTGCCTGATGCCCAAGGCTCCCCCTAATCAGAACCTGTCCAAATTTTCTTACCACTGTCGTAGGTTGTAGAAGAGCCCTCCCTCTATATGCGATAAATCTATCTCTATGGAAGGACTTGGCTTTAAAACACTTGGTTCTACTGCTGGTTCTTTGATTTCATGAAGGCTTAGCAGGCTGGGACCCACCTTGAGGGTAGTATTCCACCACCAAGCACAGGCCTGGCATTTGAAAGGCTCCAGTGACCAGTGAGTGCTCATTCAATTTACAAATAAGGTCTGGGGGCCAGGCACAGACCTAGGTGCTGGAATATAGGAGAAGGAAATAGGACATGGGCCCCACCTTCACAGAGCTTGCAGCCCAGCCCAGTGTTGCACAGACCTGGCCCACTTTTATTGAACATTATGTGCCAGGTATGTGTATTAGGGAACGAGGTCTGGTCCCCTCTTTATACCTATTTCTCACTTTGATTATTGTAAGATACAGTGAGATAAGTGAAAGAACTCCATCACCTATAAGCAGCGATACACTGTGAGGGCTATTCATATCAGTCTTTGCCTTAAATTTACCCTTCTCATGTTTTAATAATCCCACTTTCTCCAGTATTTTGGAAACTGGTAGAGAAGTTGGCCAGGTCAGTCATGAATTTTAAAGAACTGGTCTATGCCTCTCTCCCACTCCACCTTCTGGTCCAGGAGGCACCACCTTTAAGCCATGACTGGACACATGTCATTGCTCTGCCTGGATGACTCTCACCTTTCAGACCTTGTTTAAGGTCACCTCCCCTCAGAGCCCTCAGTGACCTCCCCTTTCTCAGTCTCTATCATGAACACTATTTGCTTCTATTAGTATTCATTCATTAAACATTCATTTACTATGTTTCAGGCACAGTTCTAGGGGTGGGGAATATATCAGTGAAGAACCCCTGCACTCATGGAGCTCACATTCTAGTGGGAGATGGTCATTAAATGAGACCAAAAGGGAAAACATACAGTATATTTGTGTTAAATGCTACAGAGAAAAAAAAACTGGGGAAAAGGATAGGAAGTGTGTGTGTGTGTGTGTGTGTGCGCGCGCGCCAACGTTGCAACTGCTCATTTGTTTACCTGCTGTCTGTTTCTCCCATTAAACTGTGCGTGCTACATCGCACGTCTATTTTATTCACGAACACAAACACAATGCTCAGCACTGTGCCCGATACACAGTGGGCATTTGATAAACAGGTGTTGCTCGATGAGTAAAGGACTGCCTCCACCTTTGGCCTTGCTTCCAGGAGGCGGAAAGGGAAATCCAGAGGAAAAGGGAGGTAAGTAACTCACTCTCAGGGCCGGGGAAGAGGCGAGCAATGCGATCCGTGACGCCAGTGTGGAGGGGACAGAGCCACTCTCGGCTTAGGGGAGGGGCAGGGTAAAAGTGCCCGCAACAGGCAGAAGTGTCTGGAAAGGAAAGGGAACTTACAGCGCACCCACTATGCGCCGGGCACTGTACAGGTGTGCTAGCTTAGACGTTTCTATCCCTACATTTACAGCAAGGGACGCTGGGTCTCAGAGAAAAGTGCCTTGCTCAATCTCCAACTGGTCGTTAGAGGTCCAGGTTGCCCTGAGTTTCAGTGTGAAGTCTAGGTGTCCTATTCCCGTCCCAGTCACAACCAAAGCCACTCACCTACACCCCTTCGCTTCCTCTCACGAGAGGATCCTTCAGGCTCCCTCCCTCCCTCCCTCCCCTGAGTCCCACCTATGAGAAAATGAGAACTGCTTGTGGGGTGGGGCAAGACTAGGATACCCTGACTTTGATTGGTTCGAGTGGCTGCCATTCAGAAAACTAACTTTGGCGCCCAGCCCCTTTCGTTCCCAGCAGGCCTTGCGCACGGGAAGATGGCGGCGTCCAGGTGGAGGTCTTGAGGAGACCAAATCGGTATGGCATTGGCATCGGGGCCCGCAAGGCGGGCGTTGGCTCGCCCCGGACGGCTCGGCCTTGGGAGCTATGGGGCCCCTAGACGCGGGGCGTACAAGTGGGGCGTCCGATCTACGCGGAAGCCCGAGCCTTCTCCCCCGGAGAGGGTGTACGAAATCCCTGGATTGGAGCCCATCACCTACGAGGAGAAGATGCACTTCGTGCCCTGGTTGGCGCGGCCGATCTTCCCGCCCTGGGATCCCGGCTGGAGGCATCCAAAGTTCCGTCGCGTTCCCCCGATTCACGAACATCCTTTGTACAAGGACCAGGTCTGCCACACCTTCCACCAGCGCTGCAGCCTCCTGGAGGGTGAGGCCCCACGATGGGCAGGATGGGACCTTGTTCCTCTACCCTGTACTGACCCCAGCCTTCTGTGGCTTTGGACAAGATATTGAAACCCCGAGGGTCTCGGTTTCTTCGTCTGCGAGGCAGGGCCAATAGTGATTCCTGTTTTCTGACAGTTGTCTGGATTCGCGGGTCGTAAAGAACTGTCTATCCTAAAGCTCATGATCTCTGCGCCCCAACCTGCTTCTCTAGCTCTGTATCTTGCAGTTTTGTTAGACTTTACAGAACACTTTCAAGTTTAAGGAACAGCGGCAGTGTCAGGACTAAAACTCGGGTTACCCATCTTCCACTCCAGGGTTTTTTCTGCTCCACCACAAAATCCAAAAGTTCGATTTCTAAGTGTTTGTATTTCTGATGTCTTATGAGCCTTAAAGTGAAAAGTCGCATTGCCTTTCATTTATTAACACAAAAGAAACTGCCTGAGGGCGTCTCCCCCCTCCCCCAAAAGTGTCTGGGCTCCCTTTAATCCCAGTCATAGTTTTTCAAATGAAGATGCATCCCTGAGTCAAAGTGGTGTTTTTCCAGCTGGGATGAATAGTCTGTCAACCAAAGCAATAACCAGCTCTCTGCTAACTTGTGGGGACAATCCTTGAAAAGAACACAGTGTTAACTTTGATCTAAGGGTAGAGGACTGGTATGTGGGCTTAGTGCAGAAGTTAGGTCTCTAGGTCTGTGCTTGTTCCTCCCTTAGGGAAGCCAGATCTGGTGAAAGTGAATTAAGGGACTTTTGCCTGGCACCACAGCCCATCCTGCTGAGAGTAGTTGATGTTCCTTAATGTTTAAAGACTAAGCAGTCTGAATCAACTCTATTTCAATTATTTATACTCCATCTTTTTCTGAAAAGTATTTTGAGTATTTTAGAGAAACACAGCCAAGTTAAATTAAAAATAGATTGATGAGGCAATCAGCACAAAGGAAAGATAAAACAGTGAGTTGAATACAAAAAGTTCCTTCTGTGAGGTTCTGCTTGCTAACGGGATCCTCAGACTTGGCTCTCAGCCTACTAGCAACAACAAATGGCACAGAGACCGGAGCAGCTTACTAGGCCAGTGGCCCGCTCCTGTAAATGGTTTCATTAGAACACAGCCGGGCCCACTCGTTTACTCTTTGCCTGTGGCTGGTGTTGGGCTACAGTGGCAGAGGTGATTATGTGACAGACCACACGGCCCAGAAGCTGAAAATACTTGCTATCTGGCCTTTTAAGAAATTAAAGTTTGGTTACCCTTGGGATAGGGAAAAACATTTTCAGTTATGCAGTTTACTGTATCCCCAAGAATAAACAATGCCAGCCTTCATATAGTAAGGCCAGGGAGAAGAGCAGAAGGTCTTAAGGAGACGAATGCAGTATGTTTCAGAGGCCTTCTTCATACAAAAATCTGTTTGTAAAGTAGAGCAGTATAGAATCTCAGGGTTAGATAAGATGTGAAATATTATCTAAGTGCTCCTAAACTCAGGGCTCTTCAAGTTACTCATGATTTAAAAGTTATTTCCACTATTTCCAAAAGCTCCTTCCCCTTGATAAAGCATCAGGGGCTTAATGCTAATAAACAAGGTACATTTTGTAGATATGGGCTTCTGTAGTCAGGGACTGGGTGTGGGTTAATAGATCTAGGTTTTGAAAAGTTGACATCCATTGATCTAATCCCAGTCTAGGGTAATCACGGTCTAGGGTATGTCTGAATAGACAGATGCTTATGATCTCAGCCATCTTCACCACTGTTTTAATTCCTGCTATGCCAGGCACTCTCTATCTCAATTGTTAACCGTCCTTCAATAGATAGTCATTCCTGAAACAGAGTTGAAATCTGGCTATTCTAGCTTCTGCTCCTTATTTGTAGTTCTGACCCCTCAGAGGTCTCTCTCTCTCTCTGTCAGTGCAGCCTTTTCCCCAAGATGCTACCAGGCAGGCTTAGGTATCTCATTCTGAATTGTCTTTTTTTTTTTTTTTTGGTGACTAATTACCCCAAAGGTGTAAAGCAGGCCCTCTGGCTTACCAAAGCCAAGTTAATAGAAGGCCTTCCCAAGAAAGTGCTTAGCCTCCTTGACGACCCAAGGAACCACATAGAGAACCAAGATGAACGTGTTCTGAATGTGATCTATCACGCTCGTCTCTGGCACTGCACTGGAGACATCCCCAAGAGAGAGACCTACTGGTAAGTTTCCCCCAAGTCAGTAAGATTTCCACTTGATTAATTTTGGAGTCACCATGTTTATGTCTCCAAATGTTTCTTCTTTTTTTCCAAGCCCACTCATTGTGGACAGCCTGATACAGCTGTGTAAGTCCCAGATTTCAAAGCATCCTTCTCTGGCCAGGCGGATCTATGCCAAAAACTACAGGTTATCTACTACCTGGAACCGAGGTTGGTCATCTTGTATACCAGCAAGCCGTGGTCTGTTTTTATCTTTCACTCCTAGCCGTGCCACCAGCTCACATCCCCAGCCCTCCACACCCCCTCATGTGCCCTCACTGCCGTCGTCCATGATCCAGTTTTGTGGGCTTAGCCACGTCCTCAGTATCATTAGCCACAGCCCGGCTTTTTTGTTTGTTTATTTTTAATCACTTTTCCCCAAGACTGTTAATTCAAACATATCTGTTGAGTGCCTACAAGTGCCTACATATTGACTATAAGGAAGTAACAGACCTCACACAGTCTCTGCTTTCACAAAGCCCATATTCTATTGCACGAGCCTTTTAACCCTGTGCATGCCTTTCTCCTTTTCCCAGCCCAGTTTCCACAGAGCTGCTCCAGTGATCTTTCTAAAGTGCATGTCTTATGGCCCTCTTTTTTCAAATTGTTCACTGTCTCTCAGTAGCTTAAACCATTTATCTCGGGACCTAAGGCCCTCTGTGATTGGCCAGCACCTAGTCTTTCCAGTTTTATCTCCTGCTCAACTGCCTGTCACACCTCCCCCATGCCCAAATTTACACTTTAGCCACTTGCAGCTTTTTGGCGTCAAGCTTTTACACCTTTGCACATATTGTGCATTCTGTCTGAAAGGCTCTTTTCTACTTTCCTCATTTGAGTAAATTCTTACCTGTAACACTCAACTCAGGCCCCCTTCCTGTGTGAACCCACAGTCTGGCTCTTCCTCCTCTGTGGTCCTTATGCCCACTGCGCATGTTTGTATCACAGCACACACCGTGCTGCATTGTGATTACCTGGCACGTTTTCTGCCTGCCTCACTGAACTGCGTACTCCGCCCACGGTGTCTGATAGTTCCTGGTCCCTGACAGGTGCTGGCCAAAGGGACGGGGGAGTGAAGTGAGCACCGGGTTTCAGGTGTTTCAGGCAGGGACGTTCCAAGTGCACGAGTGTCCTGATGCACAGAAACCTGAAGTGGGGAGACCAGCTGTGAAGTAATGCGGGATTTTCAGGGCATCCACTTGGTCAGGTTTCCCCAGCTTGCCCCTTCGAGTATGGACTTCCTGGCAAGGAGTCAGCTTTGCAGAGGTAATGGCCCCACAAAGGAAATTAGTGCACCTCATTACCAGAGGCACGCTTGTTGGCCCGTCATCAAGGATTGCCTCTAATTAAACTGCCCCATTTGGAGCTGTCACTGGAGGAGGGGCGTGGAGGGGATGGAACTGGAAACCACACTGGAGTGGTCTGTGGGGAGCGGCTAAAGCCAGGGTTAGGGCCGGTCCGGGTGCATTTATCTTCCTTGCAGATTATATGTGAGGAAACCAGAAATACTTCAGAAAACTATTCTCAAGGTGTGGGTATAATTTATTTTAACAAATGGGTCAGAGTTTATCCATCCACAGATGTGCTATCCCTTTTTTATATACTCAGTAAGGGAGGCCGCATGGTAATTAAATAACAGTTTTTAATGGCCACACCATATATAAGCCCATCATTCTTGATCCATTACCATTACACAGCTATTTGACTATTTCTAAAAAAACCAAACACGCACCTCCAGAGGAAGACTTGCCTCCGAGGAGAATTCTCAGGAGGCCATTCTCAAGGAGTTTTTCCAATTTGCCTGGCGGTGGCTGTGGCCTCCTGCAGGGACCCCATGAGGGGCACTCACAGTCCGAGCAGCATGCTCGCCATTGAGTCAGATGTGAGGTGTTTTTCCTCACACACCTGTGTCTCCTTGGCAGACACGCTAACCGCCTGAAGGGGGGTGTTCCGACTGGCTGACTTTTCCACTCTTCATTGTGGAGGGCACTCTGGCCTTTCCCTGGGTTTAATAGCCTTTCCCCTGAGCCTCTACCCTCAGTGTTCTCTCTCTCCATCTCTCCTTCCTGCCGTGCCACACCCTGGTCACCTGCCTTTATTCCCCTGAACTCTGCCACGGGGCAGCACACTTCTGTGCCTTGGCACATGTTACTCCTTCTTCACTGGAGTGCTGTTTCTTCCGTTTCTTTGCCTGGCAAACTCTTACCAGCAGTGTTCAACTAAAGGCAGTTTGGCCGCCTAGGGGAGATTTCCCAGCGTCTGGAGACATCTTTGGTTGTGACGTGACTTGAACCAGGTTGGAGTGGGGGTGGGGGGTGTGTGTGTCAGCGGGGGGTTCTCCAGGCACCCAGGGGGTAGAGGTCAGGGGACCCGCAGACATCTACAGGAGAGCCTCCCTCACCAGAGAGTGATCTGGTCTAAAATGTGAGTAGTGCCCAAGTTGAGCAAGTCTGCTCTTAACTGTCCTTGAGAAGCTGGTTTGAAGGCAGTGCTGCCTTCAGGAAGCTTCCCGGGCCTGGAGGGGGTCAGGTCTCCCACCTCTGCTGTCCCTGAGTACAGTTCACACTTCTGCTGTAGCACTTACCACCTGATGAGCTTCTTCAGAGCGGAGCATAACTCTGATTTTGTGGTCCACAGCGTAGGGCCAGGCTTAGGATGATCTGTGCGGCGCAGCCCCAAACCCCAGAAACTGCCAGGTCTCAGGGGTCGCTGGGAAGAGAACACAGGAGGGAGAATGCATTGGTCAGTTTCCATCTCAAGAATCCCAGGGTTAATGCCAAAACCAAAGCTTGTTCTCTGGGATCGGGGGGATTAGCCCAAAAGCTGTAAGAGGTGAGCCTGGCAGGACGGAGCTGAGATGAGGCTTTAGACCAGGTTAGACTAACCGTCTCTCTGCCCTTCAGAGGCTCTCCTCCTGCAGGTCCATGGTTCCGGCGGAGCCCGGCTGAATGCCAGGGACCCTCTGCCCCCCATTGCCTCCAGAGAGGAAGTTGAAGCTACTCAGAACCACGTTCTTGAGACCTTCTATCCCATATCTCCCACTATTGGTCTTCAGGAGTGCAACGTTTATGATGAAAAAGACAACACAGGTACGTCTCAGAGCCTTTGACTTTCAGGCAGTGTGGAGATGAGAGGCGTGCTTTTTCCCGGGGGGAGGGGTATACTGAGTACTTACTGTGCTCTAGGCACCTCACGTGCGTTTTCTTCTAAGACACATGGAGCAGTCCTGTGCGACAGGTACTATTATCCCTGTTTTACAGGCCAGGCAGCTGAGGCTCAGAGAGCTCGAATGGTTTGTTCAAATGCCAACTTTGCTTTGGACACCTTAGAAGCAACGCTGTTCCGTCAGAGTTTTCATGGGTGGCGTGCGAGGTTTTTGTTGAGGACCAGATGTTCCCTGTATTCATAATAGGTCCCCTGAAAAACACCCTCTTTCTCTGTGCCATGGAAATGCCGGCCAACCTCCTGGCAGGACTGAGGCAGCCCCATAGGCCTTGAATGGGGCTATTCATCCGAACGCCATCGAAAAAGGCACCACCCAGTCAGCCCGGACAGAAACCAGGGAGTCGGGCTAGGCAGGCCCACAGTTCCTGCTGCCCCTCAGTCATTGTGAGCTGTAGCGGTTTTCCTTAGCGGCTGAGGTCAGAGCCCACTGCCTCTCGCTCACCCATTGCCGTCGTCCCCCAGCCGGTCAGTGTGGCCCCGGCTGTGTCCCTCTGGTCCCTCCAGTGTGCAGTCCAACCTTTCCAACACAACGTAATTCCGTCTCCGTGCCCACCTCCTCTCGGTCAGATAAAGTTTGAACTCCTTGGCTTAACCCACGAGGGCCTTCAGCTGGCCTCTGCCCCTCTCTAGCCCCATCTTTGCCCCCTCATATGCCCCCCATGTCCCTGCTGCAATGAACACGCCGTGCCCCCTCTTGCTGTCGTGCTTGGACACATTCTCTTCGCTCTGCCTGGGACTTGTGACCATTCGCCTCATTTTGTCTTCAGCTTGATAACTGCCCACGTTGCACAACTAGTCTTAGGAGTCATGTCTTCCCCAGGATGCCCTGGGGCTGTCCAGGCTCCTCAAGGACTTGTACCTTTCCTCGCACAGCCCCCTTGTATCTTGACATGCCCCTCTATGTGGCTGTGATCAGTTTTCCTGTCTGTCTTCCCCTCTGAACTTTGAGTTCCTCAAAGGCAGTGGCCGGCTCTGCTCGACTCTGTTCTGGTACGTCTTGTAGAGCCTGGCACAGAGGGGGTGCCGCGTGCCGGGTATCTGCATGTGCTGAGGGACCGAGCAAGGCCCGAGGCAGGCGGGAAAGCCGTGTCTCTCCTAGGTAGTGCTCTTCTCTGGGGTTTTCAGAGCCACGTTGTCCCAGCCTCTTTCTCCCTCCTCTTCACCCACTTGCACTGGTCCAGGCTACTCATTCTAGAAGCCCCCAGCCTGCCAAGGGTGCACCCAGAGTTGTGCAGGGGAGGAGAACAATGACCAGCAGGGTCATGGCTGAGACGAGCAAGTGCCAGACTTGGGTTCTCAGCACCAGTGCTGTGCCCATAATTGTGAGGTATGAAGCAAGTCATTTGTTACCAATGAAAGTATTGAATTTTGCAAATGATTTGCTGTTTTAAAAATGTTACTACCATAGGTTTCAGGTTATCTTTCTGCTAATGTCACTGTCACCCGTGTACTTGAATGAGAGAGAAAGGGGTGGAGGTAGGTTCATGCAAGGATCTCCTGTAACAGGGTGGCACACGTTTTCTGTGAAGAGCCACGTAGTGAACGTTTTAGGTTTTGCAGGCTACGTATGGCCTCTGCCACAGCTACCTAGTGGACAGTATGTCAGGGAGTGAATGGACAGAGGTGTGCTCTGGTAAAAGACTTTATTTTCAGAAACAGGTGGGGGCCAGGCTTGGCCGGCAGGCTGAAGTTTGCCAGCCCCTGAGCTGGAATGACAGTGTCTGCCTTTACTGAGTCTGGGTGATGCCTGCCCCTGAGCTCAGGTGAGGTGACTCTCCCAAGGCTTTGGGGCAGGCTCGTTAATCTTTCTGCCCTCCTCATGGCTCTGTATCTTACAGGATTCCAGGAGGGCTATCCGTACCCCTGTGCGCACACCCTGTTTTTGCTGGAGGCAGCCAGTGTACGATCTTACCGCTTTCCGCCAGACCAGCTGAGGGCCAAGATGATCATGTTTGCCTTCGGCAGTGCCCTGACTCAGGCCCGGCTCCTCTACGGGGTACGTATGTGGAGGAGACCCCTGAGCTGCGGTCCTCGTGGTGGTCTCCTGCCTTACACTGCTCAGAGAAAGAAAGGGGCAGAGAGGATCCCTCGCTCTCCTGAGGAGTTTCAGGGAGAGGTGCCGCACTCACCCGCAGAGGGAGCTGCCGTGCCCCGGGGCCTCCGTTGTTGACCACAGTAGCCCACGAAGTTCCACTGGGACCCCCAGTGTTTGCATCATGCCACTGAGTCGCAGGGAGGCCGAGCCGCTTCTGCAGCATTGCACAGCAGTAAGGAGTGGAGAGAGTTCGGGAGCCAGGCACGCCCAGCTGCCAAGGCTTCGGTAGTCTGTCTGCACCATACTGCTCTGTGCTGTAGTGTCTGAACCGGAGCACCAGGCTCCACTGGGCAGGCAGGAGACCTGGAGCAGGAGAGGGCCAGACCCGTCTGCTTAGTCAGGACAGGTTCTGGGGACCCGAGGGACCCCTTGGTGGGAGCCCCTTGATTCTGAGAGGGGGCCTCGGGGGCCTCAGATGGTGTAGGATGCAGGCTGAGGGGTGTCATACAGAGCTGTCACAGGACTGGGGGAAGCCTCTCTGGGAGCAAGGGGTAGGGGAGAGGTTCTGGGAACTGCTGCCAGGTTAGAGCCTAAGGCCCTTCTGCGGGAGGGAAGGAGGGAGGGAGGGAGGGAATTCCACACGTCCTGTTGCCCATCCCACTCTGCCTGGAACTAGGTGGGGCTGGGGAGGTGGTTAGCCGAATGAGATGTGAGACTCATGGAGTTTGCCTGTACTGAATATCTGCTACCTGCCAGACATTGAATTAGGGTGGTCCTCAAAATATGGTCCTGGATTGGCGGCATCAGCATCAACTGAGAAGTTGTCTGAAGTGCAGGTGGCCAGACCCACCCTGGGCCTACTGCGTCAGAAACTGGGGGTGGCTGGCAGTCGGTGTGGGATGGCCCTCTGGGGACGCCGGTGTAAGCCCAGGTTTGGAACCGCCACACTGACACTTGGGAACCACTGCATCATCGAATCCTCGCAGCAACACCCGTGGCAGGTGCCAGTAGCTTCATTTCACAGATGAGGACACTGAGGCTCAAGGAGGTAAAGTAACTGCCCAAGGTGACACAGCTAAGGGATTTGCAGCTGTCACACCTTCATGTGACTTCTTGTGTCTTTCCAGTCCTTGGAAGGTTCTCTTTGTTTCCATTCTCTATATATTTCCTAAAGGCTCTGGAAGGCTCACTGACCTGCCCAAGAGCCCCAGCTAATGAGCGAATTGGCCAGCCTTAAAGCTCTGGCCTGCCCAGCTTCGAAGGACACTCTGCCTCCCATCTCTGGGGCAGGGGAGGCGATGGGGATCATCACGTGCCGGGTTCTGGGCCTGCAGGCTCGTCCTCACTTCTGGGCCAGCAGCGCGCAGGTAGCAGCGCTGCCACTAATTGCTACCCAGGTGGGTAGAAGGAGGCCTCCCCAGCCCCTCCAGGTACAGATTATTCCTGGGGCTGTGAAGTTGAGCAATTATGGGAAGAGCCTCTGTGTAAAAGGTAAAATTGCTGAGAAATTTATGTACTACCCGCAGCTTTATTGATCTGTAGAGGGAGATAAGAGTCAATACAAAATTCTCAGCTAACACTTAGAGGTACTTTTCTTTTTATTTATTTCACATGCAGCTAAGAACAGGTATTTCTAAGGCCAGTGGTCCCGGTGCAGCCCACACTGAGGCCTGACGCTAGGTGCTCCTAACGCTGGGTGCAGCCCTGGCGGGGGAATGGAGGCGGTGTGTTCCAGTCGAGGATGCCGTGCCTCGTGCAGCCAGCCTGTGGGTCTCTGTCCAGGGGGTGCGGCCCCGGAACTGGGTTGCTGCAAGGTCTCAGTAGGGCGGACATCTGATTTGTCACCCGTACGGGGACACCGCTGAGCGGGAAGAGAGGTGCTGTTATTGGATAGCATGGGACACTGGGTGTGGACCGGAGTAGTAGTATCTTAAGTGATTTAAGAGTGTGAGGTCTGGCTCACACCTCGTGGCTAACCTGGAACAATTATGCCACCCTCTGAACCTGCTTTCTCGTCCGTTAAGTGGGAATACACCACTAGATTTATGAGATTCGGAGTGATTTTATGTAAAACTGGCACAGTGCCTGGCACAGGGAAGGCCCTCAGTAAATGGTGGTCAGTGCAGTTATTATTACCAAGTGGCGCTAATTGAAAGAGAGCTGGCACGTGGGTAGACTGGTGGAATCCCGAAGCGGACGTGGGGGCTGGACCACCCCAGGAGTCTGGCCTGTTCGAAGCGCCACACTGACGGCACGAAGCCCTGATGAGACCGCTGCCCGCCTCTGGGTGCCTGGCCCCTGGGCGCAGGCAGGTGTGGAAAGTGAGCGGTCTGGGTTCTGATGCCACAGGTCGGTGACTCCAGACAGGCCACTTGCCTCACTGGATCTGTTTGCTCGTCTGTCCAGTGGAATAACCGAAGGGGGTTATAGATGTCCACTGGCCCTCCAGGCCCACCACTGAGAGTGCTGATGTCACTGTTGTCGCCATTAGGTGACGCCAAGAGTGTGAGGGACTTCCTGTCGTTAACCTCCCAGCTCACCTTCCTGACCTGTGCTGCTTGCCCAGCAGTCACCTCTCAGTGGCAGGAATCATTACTTTGATGTGCTCAACTTAAAGAGCAGGCACCCTGGGGCCATGAGGCATCAAGTAGGCAGAGCCAGGCTGGGAGAGGGTGGGGGGCCTGGCCCTGGTCAGCGCCCCCAACTCCTGTTTCATCGTCTGGTGGTGAAACAAGTAGACGGGAGCAGGCACTGTTGCCAAGGCCGGAACTAGAAGCTGCCTTGTCTGTGCTGTTACGCGTGTGATTTACTTGCCCCTTTTCCTCCCAGAATGACACCAAGGTGCTGGAGCAGCCCGTAGTCGTGCAGTGTGTGGGCACCGATGGGCGTATCTTCCAGTTCCTGGTGTTGCAGCTGAACACCACAGATCTGGCCTCCAACGAGGGCGTCAAGAATCTGGTGTGGGTGGACTCAGACCAGCTCCTCTATCAGCATTTTTGGTGTCTCCCAGTGATCAAAAAGAAGGTGGTTGTGGTAAGTCCAGCCGCCTCCTGCCTGTGACTGGAGCAGGGCCACGACTCACCCTACCCAGGGAGAGCAGGGGTGGGGCGAAGGGGATGCCCTCACGTGGGGCACTGGCTTTAGGAGCTGCGTGCCCAGGACCTCCGACTGCAGGACTCCTTCAGCCCTGCCATCACCTAAACAACGCTCCCCACGCTGGGCCCTGCCCAGCTCTGCACCTCCTTCCCGCTTCCTTCTGCACCCACCATGCCCAGCTCCTCACAGCTCTCCAGTGTGCCCAGCACTTAGGGAGCTCAGGATCTTAGTGGGTGCTGCATAGGAGGCTTCTCCCCAGCAGCCCCCCACCACCCCCGTTTCCCTGCCGCCTGGCCATCCTCCACTTGTCCTTCCAGGTTTAGCGTTAGGACCCACCAGCCCCCTCCCATTGCCCCGTACTCCCGCATGCCACGTGATCGCATCGCTGTTCTGCGGTCATCTGTTTACATGTTTTTCCCCTCCATCAAATGGAGCTCCACGATCCTGGAAGGCAGGGCCCATGAGCAATGCATCCTTCATTTCATCCCACAGATGGGGAGCCCCTCCCACGGCATGTCACCCCGGGGCCCACCTGACGAGCGCAGGCCTGCTCCCTGTGCAAGGGCAGGGGCAGCGGCGAAGTTGATCTTCAGAGTAGTGTCGGGCACTCTGAGGGGACGTAACGCAGGGCTGGGGGATGGGAGAGACGGGGCTCTGCGGGCTCTGACCACCTGCGTTCCACGCCCCACACGCAGAGCCTCAGTGGGTTTGCTAGATGAACATTGTCAGCATGCCCGCTGTGGAGTCAGTTCTCCAGCATCTGTCGGTGTTGTTTCTACCCTCGAGATGCCTCCTGGGCCCGGGCCCTTCTCTGCCCCACACACCGCTGTGTCGCCCTGCACAGCCACGCCGACCACCTCCACGGGTCTCCGTTCTGAGTCGTGCTCTCCCTTCTCCCGGCACGTCTCTCCTCTTCCCTCAGGGTCTCCCTTCCGGAACACTTAGCACCAGGCCGTCCTGGTGTGGTCAGTGGCTCCTGTCCTCTCCGGTTCAGCTCCTCACACCCTCGCGGGCTCCCCCGCCCCCCCCCCGACTGGCATCAGTCTTCGTGCCCTTCCTGCCTTCATAGGTGCCTCAGTACCAGGTTCCCTGCTGGTCTGTCTGAGGTCTCCTTCCTTTTCTTTCTCTTTCTGCCCCATTCTACTTGCCCTTTAAGACTCAGTCAAAAAAAAAAAGATTCATACATGGTCGTTTCTGTGGATCGAAGTCAGTGAGTTAGTCATTTTCTCCCGTTTTTCTCAGCATCTTTTTCCTAGTTCTGTTACGAGGCCTGTTACCTTTTACTGTTGGCATTGGAACACCTGGCTGGATGCTCCTTGAGGGCAGGAGCCAGGTTCACGTCACTCGGGGTTCCCAGCCCTGGGTGCAGGCCCGGTTCGGAGAGGTGCCTGGTAAGAGTATGAGGAAGGAGTGGGGACTTACGGTGCCTGGGGGTGAAAAGGAGCAACAGACCATTTGTTTGTGGCGGTTGGAGTCAGAGGGAACTGGGGTCAGGTCATTGTCAACAGACCGGCTGACAGGAGCTAGGAGTGCTTCCTGTCCTCACCCACCCAGCCCAGCCCCTCTGGCGTCTGGGTGGTGCCAGCTCTCCGGGGCCCCTCCTTGGTCTGGGGGAGAAAGAAAGGGTTATTATCCAGGTACTTGGGATTTACATAAAACCACCTTTGTTTTAATTGCTGCCATTAAGCCTGGTAGCAGGATCCTAATGGGTTGTGTTCTTTCCAGGAACCTGTAGGGCCGACTGGTTTCCAGCCAGAGACGTTCAAGAAGTTTTTAGCTCTGTATTTGCACGGCGCTGTGGGAGCCAAGGAGCCTTCTGAGGCCTGAAGCCCTCGGCCCCCCTCACTGAAGATCCTGCATCCTGGGTGGTTCCCGGCCGGTTCTGGGCCTGCCTGGGCCGTAGTGCTGTTGTGGCCCACTGGGCTCGGTGACAATAAAGAGTACTTCCAGCGCCCTGGAGCCTGTGCTTGGTGCTGTCCGGAGGGGCCCCACAGTGAAGTGTGGGCCCACACCGTGTGCCTGCCCCCCACAAGTGCGGGCCCTGCCGCCTGGGCTGTCCCAGCTCTGCCCGCAACCCATTTTGTGACTTTAGACAAGAGCCTTTCTCTGAGTTTCAGTTTACTTGCCTGAAACTTAGGGCATAATAATGTGGCCTGCCTTGGTTTGAAGACTATAGCTTATGTATATGTAGTGTCTGCATAGAGTGTTTGCTGTGTTGGGTTGGCCAAAAAGTTCACTCGGTTTCTTCCGTAAGATGGCTGTAGTAGTGTTTAATCGTCTTTAACTTCATTTGAAAAAATGTTATTAGATTGTATTGTGACAGCTGTCCTATCAGTGTGCGTCTAAAAAAACCCAAAAGTGGTGAATTTTTGTGTAGCCATTTTAATAGTGAAGATGAAAGAAATTGTGCAACATTTGTGGTGGATTGTGCTCTATTATTTCAAGAAGGGTAAAAATGCGACTGAAATGCAAAAGAAACCATTTGTGCCATGTGTGGAGACACTGCTGTGACTGATCGAACGTGTCAGAAGTGGTTTGCGAAGTTTTGTGCTGGAGATTTCTCACTGGACACTGCTTCATGGTCAGGCAGACCAGTTGAAGTGGATACCAATCAAATCGACACATTAATTGAGAATAATCAGTGTTCTACCACGTGAGAGAGAGCTGACATACTCTAAATATCCAAATCAATAGTTACCGGTGAAAATGTGTCTTACTATATGAAAAAAAAAAAACGAATGGACATTTTGGCCAACCAGTAGATTCCTCACTGGTGTCCTGGTGGATGGGTCAGTACATCCATGTCCAGCCGGTGTCTATTCTGGTAACATGGAGCCTACTCCAGCCAGGCACCTATACACAGCCTCTTGCTGAATCCGCACGCACCCTTGCAAGGTCAATGTCATCTCCCTGTTCCAGGGAAATGAAGAGTGCTGCATTGTGTGTTAGGCACTTTCTGGGCCCCAACCAGGAAACACAGACAGTGTGAGGGAGATGTCCAAGGTCACACAGCTGGTGCTTTAGGTCAGCTTCCCCAGGAAGCACTTAGATGGAGATTGGCAAGTGAACATCTGGGGAAAGCCTTGACCAGCACCTGTGGAGAGTGACGACGGCCCTGGGTGGCGGAGAGACTGAGCTCAGTGGGTGTGCCCAGTTCTTCGGGGGCTCTAGAGGACAGTGGGTCCCCCAGAGGTGAGGGGCCGAGACTTTCTAAAGACACGGTTGGCCAGCCACCAGTCACTGGGTGTACACTGCTCCCCAGAGCTGGAGCCCTCGGGCCAGGTGGCTTCACTGGGCCAAGTGCAATTCCCAAAGGGACCGGGCTGAGGGTGGTTTGGTGTGGGCATTCCTGCTGCCAGGGCTCCTCTCGGAAGGCATGGGGCACGTGCCGCACCCACCACAGGAGTCATGGCAGGGGAGTGCATGCAGCCCGTGTGTCTCTGACCCCCAGGCTCATGTTCTTTCCACGTCTGGGCTTGGCAGCGACAGGGGTGGGGTGGCAGGAGGGATTACCAGCAAAAAGATCACACTGGTGGGGGTGGGGGGGCGGTTCCTGGGGAGAGACCACATGGCGTGCGAAAGCAGGGAGTCACAGAGCATTCTGGGGAAGCAGGGAGGCTGGAGTTGTCAACTCCCAAGGGACCTTGAATGCTAAGCACCCAGGCTTCCCATGGCAGGTGGCCTGGGGCAGGGGGGCTCACTGAGCCCTGTTGCCCATTTTACTTGGCATTTTAGAGGTAATTACTACATAAAAATGGTGCAGTTTTAAAGAACTCAAAAGTACACTATAAAAGGGAAGGACCAAGGCAGTCCTTAGTCCTTTTCCCTAAGGGTCACCAGGCTTGGAGTTTTCTTACGTGGAACCATTAGAGTGTGCCTGTATAGTAACATACATGTGCATAGTGTCATCTATAGATTGTTCCACACCCTTTATGTTTAGACAGAGGGGAAAGGAAGGAGAGAGGGAGAGAAACATCAATGTGTGGTTGCCTCTTGCACGCCTCTGCTGGCGACCTGACCCACAACCCAGGCATGTGCCCTGACTGGGAATTGAATCAGTGACCCTTTGGTTCATAGGCTGGCACTCAATCCACTGAGCCACACCAGCCAGAGCTACACCCTTTTAAAAATTATTTATTGACTCTAGAGAGAGAAGTACTGATTTTGTTGGCCCACTTATTTATGCATTCAATGGTTGATTCTTGTATGTGCCCTGACGGGTATTGAACCTGCAACCTTGGTGAGTGGGGGATGACACTCGAACCAACTAAGCTACCCAGATGGGGCCTGCGCCTTCCTTCTCCACCTAACACCTTAGGCTCGCAGGATCTTGCCACGTCAGCACACAGGAGGCCCTGTTCTTCTGAGCACTGCACTAATACCTGTCCCTGGACATTCAGGTTATTTTCCGTCGTTAGCTACTACAAATGATGCTGCAACGAGCATCCTTTTTGAGTATCTTCCAGTGCTTTTGCCAGCACAGCCATTGGATGAATTCCTAGCAGAACTGCTGAGTCAAAGGGATTCATAAAAAAACAATACACCCCCTGGTCCTGTGTGGAGGACGAGCTGGCAGGGCGACCGTACGGAGCCCAGCTGGGGCCCATTGTGGGACGTGGCTGAGGGATGGTGGCGGCTCACAGCTGAGCAGGCGGTAGCCCTTGGAGACTGGTGGCAGGAAGAGGAGTGAGAGGGAATTAAGTCTGGGTCTTGAAGGCTGGGACAGAGGCTACAGGAAGTGGACAGTCAGCAATGAGATGACCTTGCAGCTTGAGGGCTGCCCGGGAAGGGGGCCACTGTCGCAGGATGGGCCTGAGCAGCATGCCCCCAGCTCAGCCCGAACGGCTGGTCGTGCTGTGTCCTCTTGGGAGCTAAGGTGTGGGGGTCAGGCGCCCATTGCGCCCTCACTTTAGGCCGTTTGCAGCTGATTTGCAAGGTGGAGCCAGCGGGACTGGTGGCTGTTACCTTTCCCACACAGGTAAGGAAGCTGAGGCCCAGGCCAGCTGGTGTAGCCGGAAAGCTCCTAAGTGACAACAGCTGCCCCCTCCACAGACACGTGCCCGCCTCTTGAGATCCCACACCCCCACTTCCCTCCTCGTCACCACTTTCTTACATCCCGCTCCTCCTCGAGCACAGATTTCCGAGGCCCTGGGTGGGGTTATGGCCTGAGAACAGACTGCTTACCTAGTCAGTGAGTCTGGGGGAGGAAGGGGTGAGGGCATACTACTGGCATAAAAACCCACTTGCAGGGACTTGGACTTGTGAGCAACAGACTTCTGGAACCAAAATTCTGACACTGGCCCTGCGAACAGACGAGGACGTCCTCTCATGTGGTCAGACTGGCATCTGGTTGGGCCACAGGAAGCGTCCTCACTTCATTTCCAGCGGCGGCAAGGGAGCTACAGTCCTGGGTGGGGGAGCCGTTTCCAAGCCTGCTGTGTACCAGCCTTCCTCTCAGCACCTCCGCTCCTCTTCTGCAAAACGGGACAAGCACCTCCCTTCCCGGTTCTCCCCACTTTCAGATGACTGAGCTGCATCTGACCAGGAGGTTCTCATCGCCAGGGCCAGAGCCCTTCAGAAGCTGGTGGCAAGGCAGACCTCCCCCCGCAGGCTGCTCTGGCGTCTCCCAAGCCTGGCTCGGCTGCACCCAGGGCTGGGGGCTAACAGGCTCCGTGACTCGCTGAGCTCTGTCCCTCAGCTGCAAGCCCAAGGCTGGCAAAGGCCAGGAGCACCTTGGGGCTTACAGAGACTCTGCTTCCTCTTTTGTGGCAGGAGAAAGTCCCTTAGAGCCTGCCTGTGACCTGAGTGTCTCAGACCATCCTCCCTTTGGCATGAACAGACAAGTCACCAGGAAACATGGGGCCCACCTGCTCGGCTGCTGGAAGACCAGCCTTTTAAAGTGACCTCACCTCAGGTAAGTTCTCAGGCGGGGGTTCACTCATCCCTCGAGTATCCAAGAGCATCTAGTGTGTGACAGGTGGGCCCAGGGCCCGGGGTAGAGAGCAGTGAACAGAGTAGGGTCCCTGCTCTCACCATGTTCACATTCTCCCTCAGGAAGATGGTGGAGAAAGAAGGGAAACAGGGTGTCTTTGACAGGGCTCCCCGGAACAGGCTGAGGAGGGTGTGGCAGGTTTTGGGGAGCGCTTTCCAGAGACCTGGAAGCACGAGAGGAGGGAGGAGCATGCCCCTGGGCAGGGGGAGGAGTGAGGCCTCAGCTGATCCTACTGGAAGTTTGGAGGTGGGTGACCCTTTGCAGCTGTCCCCAATTAGGCAAAGAGGTGGGGCCGGGAGGCACAGGGCTGGGTACAGCAAGGTGGAGTGAGGCCAGCCCCTCCCGCGTGCTGGACACTGCTGTGGTTGTTGCCACCTGGGATCCACACTCTAGCCCGTGCCAGACAGCCCAGGCCTCATCTCCCCACACCCAGGCCTGCTGCATCCAGGGCATGGGCTTGCTGCCCAGGCAAGAGCCCAGCCTGTCGGGAGCAGCACGGCTTCTCCCAGTTTTTTGCCACCCTCCACACAACACACGGGCCCCACAGGTCTCCTGAAACCCAGCTGGGCCACGATGGGACCCGACCAGGTCGGGACCAGAGGCTGAGCTCTGGGTGACCCACTACAGACCTCCAGGGCTAGTCCAACAGTTCAGCCCATTTTACAAGTGCCTACCGTGTGCGAGCCTTGCACTGGGAGTGAGATGCAGAATGAGACGGGAGCTCCTGGTGGCTGGTGGACAGAGAGCAGCCACTTTCCTCTGGACCTGCAGATGCAGGCAGCCATAAAGGCCACCTCTCTGTGCACCTGAGCACTGACCTTCGGGTGACGGCAGCAGTGGGGAGGGGTGCAGGCCCACTGCTCAGCAAACACCCAGTTCCTCCCCCAAATACTCACTGAGCACGTGCTGCGTGGTCCTGGGGACAAAGGACACTCACACATGGTCCTGGCTTGGAGGGGCTCCCAGCCTGATGGGGGAGGTAGACTCTGAGCCAACACACTGCAGGGCCGAGAGGGCCCAGAGAGAGCCTCTGACTCACCTAGACGACTTCCTGAAAGAGGGGCCACTTGAGCTGGCTTCTAAAGGGCAAGCAGGAAGGGCGTGCCAAGATGGAACAGCAAGAACAAAGGCCCCCAGTGGCAATAATCCGTTAAGTCGTTCTATGTGGCTGGAACATGAATGGCCGAGAGGCAAGCTGGGGCAGCAGAGGCCTGCAGGGCCCGGCCAGGCAGCACCTGAGTGAAGTGACAGCAGACTGTGTCCCTGGGCACCGCAGGCTGGCCATCTGGGGCCTCTCGGCAGCACTTGGCCCTCTGCTCCCTGTGGTTTCCCTCACGTGGTCTCCAGGGCACCTCGCTGTCCTACTCATTTCTCTGTCTTCTTTGCTGGTTCCTACTCCCCACCTCTCTCATCGCTGAGTCCTTGGGCACTTGTCCATTCACTCTCCAGATGATCTCAGCCAAGCTCGTGGCTTAAGAACCTTCCAAACGCCAGCTCCCAAGGTGTGTGTCTAAGACTGCCTACTTGACACCTCCACCTGGATGGCTTTCACACAAGCACCTCAAATTTAACTTGCCAAAACAGAGCATCACCTCAGCCTGCTTGTCGCACAGCCTGCCCCACCTCAGTGAGGGGCAGCTCCATCCTCCTGTGTGTTTTGTTCACTGCTGTAACCCTACAGCCGGGATAGTCCCTGGCACGTAACAGGTGCTCGGTGAATTCATGAATGAGTGGACGAATGGAAGAGTGTAAGGATGCTCAGAAGTGAGTGAGATCTCTGTGGCAGTGGAAGGGCTGAGATGCAGGCAGAAAACCAAGGTGGTGGCGGAATGCCCAGGGTACTAGGTGCCGAACTTGACCGAGCCCTCCATAGGCACCTGGGAACAGAGATCTTTGCACTGGCACCGGACAAAATAGACCCTCTAACTTTCAGCATTCCACACCTCAGCCTGGTCTTGTTTCGGGTACTCCTGGTGACAATGTCCAATGAGCTCAGAGCAGGTCACATCCAACTATCACCCCTCCTCCTCCCCTGCCCAGCCCAGGGGAGCCCCAGCTCCACTCATTTCAGGGCAGGACCTCAAGAAGCTCAGGATGTGCTCCGGGCTCAGCCCCTGGAGCCTGGGGAACCTGCATGGGACAGCGGAGGCCACACCAGGGGTCCCTCAGCACATCAAGCTGAAGAGCACCAGCCCCAGCTGAGCCCAGACTGGAGTCCTGCTCCAGCTCTGCACCCACAGCTTGTGCCCCGACCCCTTTGCACGTCAGCTGGTTTGCCTCAAGGGCTTCCTTGTCTGGCCACAGGGAGGGGTGCCCAGCCAGAGAGAGAAGGCATGGGTCTCTAGCCAGGCCACTTTTTCCGACTCGGGCCCAGGCCTCACTCTGGACCCCCAGGCTGGCGGCCCCTGGAAGCAGACTTCGTGGGCAGCGATGACTGGAGCAGGAGAGCAGCTGCTGTGCTTGGGCCCCGGGCCTGAGCATCCACACCTGCCTGAGTATCGGGGGTGGGCCGGAGCCCCCTCGGGGAAAGGTGGGAATGACGCCCCCTCTCCCCTGCCCCTTGCTCAGCGATCCAAATCCTGGCTGTAGGGCCTGGATCAGGCCTGGATCAGGCCTGGGCAGGGCAGTGAAAGCCAGTCCTCTCCCCAAAGCCCTGCCCCTGGTGGTAAGGCCCACCCTGACAGCCCTCACTGGGGCCAGGAACATACAGGGGATGCTGGCAGGCACAGGCTGAGGGTTGGGGGAAGGGCACCGGGTGTTCGCAGCCCCTGCAGAGGTGGGTGGGCAGTGAGGCACACCGCGGCAGGCGCTCACCACCACTGTCCTCCCTCCCCAGTGCCCTGGGTTCCCTTCCAGCTCAGGCCCCCACCTTCGCTCCTGTCCCGAGTGCTGCTCTGGGAGCACAGGTGGCAGCCAGGGTGCTGCGGGACACTCGCCCGTCCTCGCTGCCTGCTCCTTCCAGCACTGGGCTGGCACGTGCACAGACGCCTCCTCAGAGCTGACGTCTCCTCACCGGGCCCTCAGTGATGTCCTCCCAGCAGGTTGTAGGTGCCACGCCGTGCCGAGGAACAGCCCAGGAACCCGGACTACGATGAGGGACGGTGCAAAGTGGCTCTTCCAGGCCCTTCCAACTGCTTCCCACCCCCCACCCCCACTAGACTGACTACCCCGGAAGGAGCCAACACCACTGACAGCAAACGCTGCTGCTGTTACTTCGTGCAAGGCATTGCTCTGAACACTTAACACACGTTAAGTTACCCTTACAACCACCTCACGAGGTAGGCAAACCATCATCCCACTTCACAGATGAGAAGACCGAGCACCGTGGTAGAAAATAACTTGCCTGTGACTGCACAGCAGTGGCAAAGGCAGAGTCTGAAACCGGCAATTTGCTGTCTGCTCCCTCAGGTCTTGTGGAGGCGGGCTGAGCCCCCTGTGCTCCCCTCCTGCTGCAGGCCTGGGATGAGGCCCCGGGAAACGGAGTCCTGCTTTCTAAGTCCAAGTCGGTATCCACCGCAGCTGACTTCCACCCCCCCACCCCCCGCCCCAGCTCTCAGTGCTCCTTGCCTAGGTGACAGCTGTGGCCGGGTCACCACGTTTCTAGCCCACCCAGCCACCTTCGAGGATGCTGCTTATACCGGTTCTCTAAACTCATATCAAATTGTCTCAAGAGCTCCCCCTTGCCTTTGAGGTTAAAAAAAAAAAAAAAAAAGAAAAAGAAAGAAAAAAGCAACCTCCTGGTGGCCCGGTCCCCTAGGGTCAGTGGAACAAACTCCACACGAAGGGGGAGAGCAGGGGCAGCAGCAGCACGCAGGGCATCCTCACTGACAGACTCGCCTCGGAAAACACAGGCCCCCCCGGGAACCTTTCTGTACTTCCAGAAAAATGCTTGCTGGCAAGCCAAAGTGTGCTTGCAGAACAGGAAACCAAAACTGGCTTTCAGGACGCCCCCAAATACTTTAAGCCAGACTGATGTCCTCCCCCAACTCACCTTTCCCAAAGGCCACTGCAGCCCTCCGCAGAAAATGCAGAATTAACGTGCCCAGGGAAAAGAAGGCAGACGCCTTGAACACGAAACAAAACTTGATGATGCTCCGGGAACAAAAACTCTGCACCCAAGCTGTCGCCTTGCATTTTGTCGTCAGTGTAACAAACTCCCACCCAAGTTCCCCCCAAACATGTCAGGAAGGGCTGCGGAAAAAAGATGTCCCTTTAATAAAACGTTATCGACATATATCGTACACAAACTACAATGTATCATAATTATTTTTTTCCTCTCTTAATTCAGAACCAGACTACAAGGTAAGAAAAAACACAGAAACAGCTACAATGTTCCCAATAATCCGCACAAGGTCTTTTTTCAGGCAGATGATATCTCACATAATATGATATACACGGAGCAGAAAGGGGGACAAACAAAGACCAGCTACGGGGGAGGGGGCAGGGAGGAGGGAGTAAATGTACAAAGAATTCGGTTGTCTCGGGGCAAGACACAGAGGTTTCCATGGGGGGTGCTGAGGTGAGGGAGGCAAGTCACCCCTCCTGGGAGGAGACAGGCTCCACTGTCGCGTGTCAGTTTTTGAAAATAAAAACAGGACCGGAAACAGCACATCTGTTTGGTGGTTGGTGTCCCCCCACCCCCCACAGCAATTCCGAAGTCTTTCCATCCAGTTCCAAGCATATGCAGAGCAATTCGGGTCAATATCTCGTCTTTGAGAAAGGAGGAAGAATCAAGAGAAGTTAAAAAAAAAAAAAAAACCCAACCCCCTCCCGCAAACTCCAACCCTACATGCCAGCACACACGAGGACGATGCGAGGGCCATGGGGACCAGGACGCGGAGGTCACAGGTTCCACGTCCCAGGTCACAGCCATCCTGCCGCAGGTGGCCTCCCCTACTGCGCTCCAGGCCACCAGCAGCTGGCAGGATCCTCAGGAGACTGGGCGGGGCCCGAGGAGGGCGCAGGGGGGCGGGCGGTCCTGGGAAGCAGTGCGTGCTGCTGGGCTGGGGTTGCAGTGAGCTGAGTCTCCGCCCTGGTGGAGGCGAGAGCCTTCGGGTGGCCTGGCCCCTCCAGCTATGTAATGGGGGTGCGGGGAACTCTGGGGTCGGAGTGGTGCGGCTGCTGTCACCACCTTGGCCACGGGAAACTAAGCAAAAAAACAAAATAAAAAAAGGCCCCGCCCCTCCCTTGCCCATCCGCACAAGCCAAAAACCCCAAGTGGAAAAGGGTAACTTCCTTTCCTTTCCAAAGAAGGCCTTTCGAAAGAAACCACCGATTATAAACTGCCCAGTTTATTATTATTATCATCATTTTTAGGTGGCTACAAAGACAGCGTGCGCTCTCACACCTAGACCAGCTCTCCTGCGGGGGAGCTTGGGCACAGACAAACACAGGGCTTGGGTTTTTTTGTCCTTTTTTTCCTTTTTCTTTTTTTTAAAGAAGAAAGCAGAGGTTGATTGGGGATGGGGGCTTGCTAGAAGCTTCCTTTTAAAAAATTTCTCCCCCAAAGCCCCACCCGGAAAACAAATTAAAAAATCCCAACAGCGGCAAAACCCCAAACAAAAAACAACAAAAAAAAGTGTCATGTACATAAAAGGTCCTTCTGGGAAAGGGCAAGGGACGGGACTGTTCTGGCCATCGACCTGAAATATATTTTTGAGTTTTGTCCTTCATGTTTTATGGAATAAAAAGTTCCGCCTCTTTATTGCATGAACTAAAATTGGGAAGAGTGGGGGGAGTGGAAAAAAGGGAGAGGGCGGAGGGGGAGCAGGGAGATGCCCCTCCCCCAGCTCCTGGGTAATGACACCTCACTTCTTCTTGCATAATTTCTGGCATCTTCCTGCCTGCAATGCCGGCTCTCTCAGCATTTCGGAGAAGAGGAGGGGGATCACACACTCATCGTCATGCTTGGAGAATACTGGAAGGGGAGAAGGCAGAGAAGGGGGGTCGTGAGGGCCAGGAAGAAGGAGCCATGGGAAGGTCTCCTTAAAAGGGGGTGGTCGGGACCAGTCTGGGGGCCTGGCTGGGCGGAACCTGGGTGGCAATGGCTGGGCAGGGGGCCCAGCAGGGCCAGGAGGCACCTTCCAGCCCCAGTCTGTTCCCCGTCAGGAACTCTGGGAGGCAGAGTCATCCCCCACTTTCCCTCTACAAATCACCCCTTTCCAGTTCAAGCAGCACCGACCCCTGCCCCCACGCCTGCTTAACCACGAGGCTGTTCCTTCAGGCATTGTAAACAGGAGCCCAATGTGGAAAAGCAGATGGCCTGCCCCTCCGCAGTGAGACCCCAGGAAATCACTGTTTGCACCCCCCCCACCCCCCAAACACATGAAAACAGACCCCAGGGGTAATGACCCGGTGGGCCTCTGGAGTCCCAGCCCAAGGCTTTTTCAAGCCACATCAGCTTCGTCAGTGCCCGAGGCATTGTGCCCACACAGAGATGCCTCTGGAAGGGCCTGCTGGTGGTCACGGTCAGGGGGCAGTGGCCAAGGTTGCGCAGCAGGGACGAAGGTGAGGGCTCTGCCATGTGTGGGAAAATCCCCCAGGTGAGAGGCCGCTGTCGAGGACACGGGCCCAGAGGCAGGTCCTGGCCGGGAGGCTCTGAAACTTGTTCAGTGAACAGTCCCCAGACCTCGGGGGACCAGAAGACGGTCCGGGGATGCAATGAGGGTGGCAAGAGGTGCACTTACATTGTCGTTCTGGAAGGAGTGGAGGAAGTTCCCTCCTAGCTCGCCGTCGTCTCGAGGGGTGCCTGGAGGGTTGCTAATGCCACTTATGTTGTTAGGAGAATTCTGCAGGGACAGGAGAGAGGAGAGGAGCTGAGTGCCAGGCACCCCCACAACCTGCCCAGCCAGACTGGGAGAAGGGCTTCCTGGGGGAGGGGACAGCATGGGTGCCCTCAGGGAGGAGACGTCCAATACTCACTTTTGGAAGTCCATCTATGTCACCCGACCCTGGAAGAAAATAAGAATTCTGTTTGTTTCTTGACCATCTTCTGCCGAGGGGCCTCCACCCCCTCCACCCTAATCCTACACAGTTTCTGTGCAGAGAATTTTCTGTCCTGGCAGTAGCTTTCTTTCAGGATCTTCCTGTGGGCCCAGCGCAGGCTGGGACTGTGGACCAGGCCCGGCTGAGCCAGGACCGGGGGCAGAGAGAAGGCTGCCGGGCCAGGCAGGGCCGGCCGAGGAGGCAGGCTTACCTAACGATCCATTCATGTGGTGTGGCTCCATGCCGCCCATGCCTCCCATCGGGCCATCCGAGCCTGGACCCATCGGGAACTGAGAAGGAAGCACAGAGTGCAGCAGCTGAGTGGGCCTCGGCCCCAGCCTCCTGCCGTGAGTGCACTTGCACACGCGTGCATGTGCTCGCTCTCTCTCTCACACACACACACCACACGGGCTCGCAAGCCCAGCAGCACCCGAGTCCTGACCTCATGGAGTGCCCTTTCTTGGGGGCTCCCGACTCACGTGCTGAAGGCAGAACAATGGGCACTTAAGGGGTTTCCGATGTTGGCCATTATGAACAATGCTCACCAACATTTGTGTACGATTATTGTGGGGACACGTTTTCCTTTCTCTGGGGTAGACACTCAGGAGTGGAACTGCAGGTCACTGGAGACTGTCTGCCAGGCCACTGGCCGGAGGAGCCGCCTCGCCCGCCCGCGCTGCCTGACAGCGCCGTTCGCACTCGCGCTTCCCCAGTGAGTGACCGTGAGGAGCACCAGCTCACCGTCGTTTCTTCTCTGGAGAAATGTCTCTTCGGGCCCTGGGCCCCAATGTTGTTTTTTTTTGTTTCGTTTTCTTCAATACTATTAGAGTTCTTTACATATTTTAGATTCAAAGATACATGATTTGCAAATATGTTTTTTCTACTCTGTGGGTTGACAGTGTCCTTTGAAGCACAGAAGTCTTAAATTTTGATGAAACTCTGATGTATCTAGTTCTTTCTTTAGTCACTTGTGCTTTCAGTGGTAAGACAAGCTTTGCATAACCCAGGTCACCAAGACTTACTCCTGCGTTTTGTTCTGTGCTCTAGTTTCAGCTCTGTACTCAGGCCCAGGGTCTGCCTCAAGCCGACCCTGGGGCCCTGGAGTAAGGCGAAGCCCGCCTCCACCTGGCCAGGCCCTCGGTGTCTGCAAACCAGCCACTGGGCGAGCTCCGTCTCAGAGGGCCGTCATCTATAACCTGCCGAAGCACCCTGGACGTCGTTAGCAGTCTAACCTGTCTTTCTCGGAGCACCGGCTCTAAAGCAGAAAGGTAAATGTGAACTTGTGTGATCCAAGCTGGATTCCAATTAAGTTGCAGTTTTAATAAAGAAATTGGGAAAGTCCTATTTAATGGGCTGCCCTCACTGGTGACATTTTTTGAGTTCTCAAGCAGTCTCATTTCCAAGAAATCATCATTTCTTTGGCCGTTAGGAGGTTCTGTTGCAACCCCCTCCCCCCCCTCCACGGCTCTGAACAACTCAGGTGGGGTCCGAGGGCCACTCCTCCTCATCTGGGCTCCTCACGGTCTCTTTACAGACCATCAAACAGCTCTGGGGACGACACGGCACACACCACCGCTACTGCAGCGGGTTCCCTTCTCCACTCTCATCTCAACGTGGCACAGCAGGCCAACATTTTAACATCTTTCCTGAGGCCGGCAACAATGACGGCCATTGCATGGGGGCTGTCTGAGGCTCACAATTTCTAGAAAGTAAAAAATCTCATTAAGAGCTTCTGCATGTTTTCAGGAAACTGACAGTGACCAAGAACTTTCATTATGACAACCTGAGTCACTGGTAAGCAAATCACAACCCCTTTGTAGCACCATGGGGGGCAAGGTATGTGGGACATTCAGCAGATGAAACGCTTACAGACTGATATTTGTCCAATTACCTGTGTGCTGTCTGCCAAGTACACAGACAAATGAGTGAAGCCTCAGTTTTGTATTGGACAAGAGAACAACCATCTTTATGTTTTCTTCACAAAAATCACAATGACGAATTCAAGCTTCAGTTTTCAAGTCAAAGTACCCAAGAGCCGGACCTGTTTTCTGCCGCCAGGGTTCGATGCCCCACCTGACATGCTGAAGGAAGCCCACCTGGTTAACATCTGACAGAACCAACTCTCCACTGAAGGAGCAGCACCCGGTCTTCAACCCCCTTCCGTTCACCTGGAGGGCTCAGCAGTGACCTTCTCAGCTCAGGGAGCAACTGAGAGACTCACACGGTGACGGTGCTCCTTCAGGGTGTGTCCAAGTGAGTGCAGCAGCCTCGACTGCCGCTGGGGCTGGAGGACAGGCCGTCTCCTCCCAGACCCGTGCGGTTCAGTCCTTCGATTCAGTCCCCGGAGCGCCTTCCAGCTCCTGCCCCTTTCACACCCCCTCCCCTTCTTTGCAGCATGCGCTGTGGTTCCTCCGCCTTGGTTATTCACGCCCCTGATCTGGCCGCGTGTGCCCTCCCACCAGCCACTGTGTCTCCTCCCTGGTGCCGTCGTCGTCCTCATTTCCGTCATCTGAACTCTCAGGAAACGTGGCCACCACACTCACAGTGGAATGGAGCCCTGCGCTGTCTCCACAGAGTGCGACAGTGCGTCCGCCCACAGTGGCAAAGACGGACGGACGCCCCCTGCGCCCGGACCGCAGTGCACTTGAGTGGCGCCCTGGGACAACGCGGTGTGGAGGACCCACTGCTGAGAGCCAAGGTCACGACCGATGGAATCCATGACCGACAGAATCCGTGGTCAAGAAAACTTCGCCAAACGGCGACCATGGGGTCAGGTGATCAATGCCATTTCCAGGTGACACTAACACAGGGTGCCCAGGGCCTGTGTTTTGGGTCACTGAATAGGTCTACCACTTTCCTGCCCAACTTTCTGTGCCCACTGCCATAAACCAGGCCTTCTGTGCCCCGACATGTCGTCGCCTGGGACGTCGGGCTTCAGAGCTGAAGCCGGATGGCAGGTTGCCCTAGTGAGAAAGGGGTGATGAGGCAGGGCTGGGAGGTGCTGGGTGCGCAGAAGAGGGGAGAAGGGGGGGTGGAATGTGTGCTTCCCATCCTGCTCAGTTACGTGACCCTGGTGGTCACAGCCCCTCTGGGCTCCCTGTCAACCTAGGAGACGGGCCAAAGACCCTCACCCTCAGAGGCTACAAGCAGCTTGAACACATGCAGTGACATGCAGAGGGTCTCTCGCGGGTCAGAGTTTTAGCACATGGCACAGTTTGGGTGTCACATTAATAAGCAAACCAATAAAAACCGAACAGTCCCTCCAAAGCCATGCAATTCTGGGGCCCCAGGCCCACCTCTGGCTCTGCAGCCCACAGGCTGCTGATCTGATGCCACAGCAAGCCTCCTTTCCAAACCCCGAGCTCCCAAGGGCGAGGGCGGGTTTAGCGTCCGAGGCCGGTGTGGAAGCACTGTCTGGAGGTGAGATGGACCGGCCGTGGGCTCAGGGAGCTCCCAGTGGGGAGAGGGAGACAGGCTGCAGCTGCAGAGTCAAGTCCCATGTGACATGGGACAGAAAGCAGGGAGTGGGGTGACCCCAGAAGATAGCATCTGAGCTGCAGCATCACTCAAAGGTTGGAACTTTGAGGGGCCAAGGAGGGAGGGAGTGGCTTCTCAACGAGGGAACGGCCTGAAGAGAGGCAAAGAGGCTGCAAAGTGTGGGAGTCACTGGCTCCCTAAGAAGCTGGGGGCGCAGGGCGGGAAGGCCCCCAGTGGGCCACACGCTCCTGCTCTGGCCTCCACTCTGAGCTCCACGGCCAAGGAAACAGACCTGAGGGGTGACGGAATGCCCAGGGCCAGGGCGGCGCAGCCAGCCTGCTGAGCAGGGACCGCCCAAACCCCACCTGCACCCCAGGGCTTTCCCGCACCCACGCCGGGCAGCAGGGGGCCCCGCAGTGGGGCCTGGTGCCCTGCTCTGACCAGAGGAACGGGAACCACCCCACCCCTTCTCTTCCACCCCCGTGGCTACGAGACGGAAACCGAGGTGCCCAAGAGTTAATCACTTTCCCGATGGTTATTTTATTCGTCTTTGGTAACAAATGGCTGAAATCAATTTAAACTGCTTTCCCCCTCAGCTGATGAAGTTAATTATGATTTGTTATTGTATCTGATATGTAAATTATTAGAAAGCAGACTTACGTTGGACCGGCTGCCTCCAGGCGGCACAGGATTAATCATTGTGTAGATGTTGTCGCTGGAATTTGTTGAATCTGTAGAACAGTGGAAACCCGCGAGTCGGGGTGATTAATTCATTTCTTAATTAAAACAAACTCGTGGCACTTGAAACTCATTCTTTTGTATTTTATTCACCTAAAATTTTCTTTAAGTGCCGCCATTTTCTGGCTAATTTGTATTTAATGAAGATTCACAAAGTTTTTAATCACAGAAAATTCAACTGGTGAAAAACCACTTCAACCCTGAAACGAAGAATTTCAGGGTGTCTGGACAGCAGTGTGGCCATAGCCAGGGAGGGTTCTATGTTCAAATCCCGTCTGCCCACCCCAGACCGAGTCTGGTCACTGGCTGGGACAGCTTGGGGGCAGCCAGGGAACCACCACCTGGGCTCTCCCCAGCCTTGCTGTGGCTTTAATCAAATCAGGGAAAAGAGAACCACCACAAATTACCTGGGGGCCTCCCTGCCAAGCTGATGGGGCAGGAGGGAGAGGCAGGGACGGGGCTGGAGACACATTAACATACGGAGTGGCTTAATGCGACCCAGTCTGAATGTAGGTCAGGCGGCTCATAAAAATGCAGCAGCAGAGAGGAGGAGTCGGAGCGGGAGCCGGAGTATCACGGCTGCCACCAGCTCCACCCCCGAAGCAGAGCAGCTTCCCTGCTACGGGAGCTGAGGAGAGGGGCCCCTCCTCTGTCTCCACAATTAGCCTGAATGACTTCTTAGGAAATCAACTAACGTGTTTGCTTCAGGAGCAGGCCCCGTATTTCTCAGGCAGAAACCCAACCACCTCTCACGTTTTATCTTTGGGGTGGGCGAGGGCTGCGTGTTGGGTTTCTTCCTAGCTGGTGGCATGCTATTCTTAGCTGGGGAAAAAACACAACTGCGATGCTATGTGTGCAGGTGTGCACACGCCTGCCTGTGCGTGCCCGTGTGCTCTCCCTTGGCTAAAGAAAAAGGGAGGAGGGGATCTCCTACGTGGAAGACCAGAAGCCGAGAGGCACTGTGGTGCAGAGCCCTGGCCCCCGGCTGCAGAGCCTAGACAAACGCGCAACCAGGACAGGGTTCTGTTCTGACCAGCGGGAGCTGAGGCCAGCGAGACCCTTTGTTCCCCCACCTCCCCGCTCACTCGTCCTTTAACCAGATAAGTGACATGGCTGAGGCCACACGGTGGCTCCGTGGCACCAGGGGTCCTCATGCCCTCCAATGCCTGACGCAATGATGACCACTGGAGGGGGTGCCGCTCAGCAAGAGTGGCGAGGAGGCTTTGCTCTTTGTGCCTGCGCCCCGCAAGGCACCCCTTCCCCGAGCCCTCTTACCTGCAGGGCTAGGCATGATGGGTGTCCCTGGGGGGCCACCACCGCAGGGGGGTCCCTGGAGAAAAGATAAAAACTGACAGGAGAACCCACGGTAGTGACACGTGGGGAAAGGCCACGAAGCTCCAGCCATGACAGCAGTGAGGGCACACCTGGGCCCCAGCCCGCACTCAGCCCGAGTGTTTCGGCCTCGGGGGACTGGCCTCGGACCCCCTCCTTTCTCTCCTCAAACCGAGTTGGCTGCATGTGTGCATGCATGTGCACGCATGTGTACACCCAGTCAGCGGAGCCAGAGGCCTGAGGTAAAGCTCGCCAACCCACAGGTCAATCCCCTGAGATGGGGATCCCAAGTCTGGGTCTCATTGAAAACTTCTGGGCCACCAGAAGGTATAAATGCCTGAATATTGAGAGTGAGTTCTAGCACAGCTGGAATCTGTGCTCAGAATGTGTTTTGAAAGGGAGAGAGACAAGGAACTCGAGAAGTTCTCTTGCACACTCAGTCACAAGTGGCGAGACATACAACACCCAAACCCATACACACTTACCACATAGGTACAGGCTGATGAGGAGGAGTATTGGAATCTAAAATAAGAGGTGGGGAGGCCACATGTCAGAGTCACTTCCTCCGACAGGCAGCACTATCTTGCTTCCAAACCCACGTGGGGATGAGACCCCACTCTTCATGGGGGACAGGCTGTTGGGACCCACTGAGCCAACTCGGCTAGTTTCCCTAGAGAGCTCTGGGGGTTGTAGCAAACTCCAGCTCCTGAACTGATCCCGAGCGCCCTTGAAGGGAGCCTTAGGGGGCCGTCCAGTTCTAGAGGGCAGGAGGCGGGAATTCGCCCCACCCCTCTGGCCGTCTCCCTTGGGACTGTCGCGGCGCTTCCCGGCTCCTTTGTCTGAGTGCTGGAGCCTGGCCCTGCAGGAGCTGTGTGAACAGGGCTCTCTTTGCCAAGCTCCCGGCTCACACCCCAGAGTTTCTGCAGAGCAGTGGGCTGGGCTGAGCAGGGGCCGGAGCCACAATGTGGCACCAGCATGTCACTCCCAAAGCTTCTGCCTACAGGTGGGCTCCTCCTTGGAGGCATCAGGTAGAGTCCTGCTGCAGCTCCCCGTCAGCTGACACCTCCAACCTGGGGACAGGAACCCCCCTGTCACCCCAGGACCTCCAGTTGGCGAACACCACCCAAGCCGAGCTGGTACTCACTGAATTAGCACTGTTAGGATTGGCCAGGGTCTGCCAGCTCCTGGTCCCCTGACAGAGGGAGAGAGACAAGACAGTGAAAAAGGTGTCATCAACTCCAAGGGGGTGGTGCAGCAGGGGCAGAACCAGAGGGCAGACAGGACTAACAGAACGTCCTTCACACCAGCCCAGGGCCTCAGAGACCATCTGCTCTGGGTCATGATCAGTAGTTTCCATGGGTAGAAATCTACAAACTCTACAAATTATATGAAAAACTTGTGAAGTATAAGAAGTTTCCTCTGTGTGTGTGCTTTCCTACAGATCTACCCCCACGAGGGGTTAAGAAACACCAAAGCTCTAGAACAGTTAGTTGTACAGGGTTCAAATCTTGCCCTTCCTCTTGATGCTGTGTGAGCCTGGCCAAGTGACTTTACCTCTCTGTGCCTCAGTTACCCCATCTGTAAGTGGGAAATGGCAGTGACACCTCACAGGGTCCTTATGAAGATTCGGGCGAGCTAAGCATGTAACATGCTGGCAGCCCGCGCGGGGCATGCCCAGGACTGTATGGGACAAACTCATCACCAGCATTTAACACCCTCACTTTACTGACGATGGAGACGGAGAGGCCCAGGGAGGTGCCAGCAATGACTTGAATGGATCCCCCGTGTTCTACAAGGACAGCAGAGTGGGAAGTGGGGGCAAAACCACGGGCTCTGAGCCACTGGCGGGTCATTTGTGCCTTACATGTAATCCGGGCATGGCGGGGCCGAGGGAGTTGGGTGGTGGTCTCCATGCCGCTTGCCGTAATTCTGCAACGATAACCAAGGGTCAGTCTATGAGAAGGAGAAGGGGAACCGGAGAGAGAAGGGGGGCAGACAGAATATAAGCAAGAGGATTAGTCTGTGAGAAGAATCTGATGAGAAAAAAACACATTTGTTTAAAAAAAGGTGGAGGGAGGGTGGGAGTCAAGTGATGGGGTCACAATGACAAGCCAGCACAGAGGGACAGTCAGTCACAACTTGAAAACGCAGCACGAGGGGCTTCAAGACGGTTCTCTCAGCAGCACTGGGACATGGAAGGGGAGGAAACGCTCCTGAAAGGCCTGGCCTGCAGCTGCCCCTGAGGCCTGGTATGTGCAGACTCCCCACCTTGCCCCGGGCCTGGGGTGTTCCCCCCGCCCCCAGGTCAAGCTGCCTAATTCAAGCCCAGCACGTGGACCCTCAGCAGGTTGCAGTGGTAGGAGCCAGAGGAAAAGGTTTCTACCCTCAGACGGAATCACCGCTCTGTTTGAGCAGAGTCCAGAGAGAACTGGGGACTCCCAGGAGCCCCAGCCCAGCTCAGTGCAACACTCCCAGGCAGAGTGGGTGGGCCCCAGGCCTCTCACCCGGTACTCTTGTCACAGACAACCCAAACTCCCCCTCTCAGGCTACTTTCCGGGCAGGAAGGAATGCCTGGTCCCCTTCTCCACTGGGCAGGCTCCCTCCCACATGGGATCCTCTAACACCCAGCTCAGCACACCTCGCCGTGAAGGCTTCCCCCCCCGCCCCTGCGGGGTCAACTGCTCCGTCCAGCTGCTCCTGTAATGCTGTGCAGCTCCCCTCCTCCCTAGCCCATTCCACAGAGGCAAGGCTCAAGGCTACACACAGCTGTCTCCCCTGCTGGAACTCCAGAGCGCCCGTGGAACACGGGAACTGCCGGTCCCAGGGCCTTCAGAGCCCCCTCCTGCGCCAGCACAGGGCGCCGAGTGCATCAGCAGGGCCGGGAAGGAGGAAAAAGTCAACCAGGTCTGCCGGGTCTGGCTGCAGCAGCGGCTCTGTCCTCGTCCCGAAGCCCAACGGAAGCAGGTCCGCGGGGCTGGTGGCTGAGGAAGAGCAGAACTCGCCCGCTCTTTACGGAGCAGAGGGCACGCACATACACAGTCTGGTCTGGTCCTCACATCACGCCTGGAGGCTGGTCCTGTCCCGTTCCACAGAAGAGGAGACCGAAGGCCCAAAGCCCCAGTCAGCACCCGGCACAGCTGGGGCTTCGGCCCGGATCTGCGAGCCGTGCCGTGTGCATGCTACGCCCCACACCTGAGGGGCTGGTGGGCAGGGGTGGACGGGAGGCTTGAGAGCCACAGCTGCCACCTCAGAGGCAACAGCAGGCCGACAGGGAGTTCTTTAGCTGGGCCATCTCCCCAACCTCACTGCCTCGGGGCCACCTCCCCTGCCGGGCCACCCACAGAAGGTGTGCAGTCCACAGAAGAACCCTCAGAGAGGGTGTGGACAGTGGTGGAAGCAGGGCAGAGGCACCCTGGCCAGCCAGCATTCTTAAGCCTGCATCCCCCATGCCTGATCAGGGCTGAGAATAATGTGTGCCCGCCCTCGGGGCAAACAGTGGCAGGCTTGGCAGACATGTGGGGGCCGGGCCCACTTGACAGAGATGTCACAGGGCAGTAAGTGGTGTCCACGGATTTGGGGTCAGAACATGGGGGAGGTCAGCACCCTGGCTCACCACTTGCTGCTGGCCCTGAGCAAACTACCCAAGTAACAATAATGCTTACTCTGTGCCAGGCTGTGCTGCGTGCTTTTTAGGCACCTACATTTAAAACCATCACACAACCCCATTACTATCTCCGCTTTAAAGATTTAAAAAACTGGGGTGCAGAAGCAGGGTAGCAGCATCTCGCGCAGCAATGCCTGCAGCAGGGCTGCGACTGAAGCCCTCTGCCCCGCTGCCTCCTCCGCAGACTGGGGAAAGGACTCCCACCCGCCGCTCTGCGAGGGTCAGGTGAGATGGCAGCTCTGAAGTGCGGCCGGCCCTCACAGGTGTGCACTGCTTTGGGATGTTGGCAGCAAAACCAACACCAGAGCCCCCAGCGCTGCCTCGAGCATCACAGAACCTCAGCTCCTGAAGGACCCTTGCCCAGCGCCCTGTGCCACTCTGAGGTCCCCTCGACACATCTCAGCCTTACTCGTGCTCCTGCAGAACAGGGAGCTCACCCCCTTCCCAGACAGCCCACCCTTCCAGGAAGGGAGAGACAGAGAGATCTTCCAGGGGCCTCTCCCACCAGGGACAGCAGGCTGCACCTTGGGGTGGGGATGGGGTGGGGTGAGAGGTGGCCTGAGGGGAGATAACAAGTAGGCATTGCTGCGCGAGATGCTGCTACCCTGCTTCTGCACCCCAGTTTTTAAATCTTTAAAGCGGAGATAGAATGGGGTTGTGTGATGGTTAAATGTGGTGCTAAAAAGCACGCAGCACAGCCTGGCTCACTCCTGAAAGACTGCCCTTGCTGTTCCTGACCCCTCCCCAACCCTTGGCAGCCTCCCGAACAGCCAGTAGGGCTGCTTCCCTGAAGGGACAGTGGCCGCCAGGTCCTCCCACCTTCAGAAGCATAGACCCTGGAGGGTCACTCATACCTTCCCATTTCACAGATGACAAGCTGGAGGCCCAAGGAGGCCCAGACACACAGGTAAGTCACAGGGGAAAGTGGGATAAAAGTCAGCTTTGTGGGTAAGTTTTCAAATCACAAACACCAGCCTTTTCACAGAGGTGCAGGCGGGCCTGGAAGCAACAGTTTCGGAGACGCAAGTGACCTGGTATCCCTGCTCCCAGTGCCCGCCTCCCTGCCCGAGGCCCTGGGCGGCAAGGTGTGACCACTAGCCAGACACTACCTCCTCCTCTGCTCCAGCACAGCTCCACAGGGGCAGGGACTGGCGGCTGGAGACACACAGCTCTCAGCAGGTGAGGATCGGATCCCCAGTCAGCACAATGACGTGCCCCGCCCCCCCCCACCCCACTGGGACTCTGGATCAGGTCCCCCTCTTGGTCCTCAGCTCAGTGCTCTGTGCAGGTCCACACTAAACATGGCCACTCACCCAGCAGCCAGCAGGGGTAGAGGCCTGCTACCACCTCCCAAAAAACACCTTGTCAAAGGGGCTCTCTCTCGGAGCTTGCCTGCGGCCCTGCTCAGCGCTCTCTGCACCGCACACTAGGGGAGAGCCACCAGTCTGCTAGTCTCCATCACAGGTCTGTCGGAGAGGACTTCGGGCTGCCAGGGCGGTGTCCCAGGGCTGGGGGAACCTCTCCTCCCACTCTCTGGTCACACAGGGGCCTGGCCATCCCACGCTAGGGGACACCCCCCAGGAAAGTCCCTGTGACTAGCCTGCTCCCCTCCTCACCCAGCCCCCAGGGCTCGGATCCTCCCATCTTTCTGGAGTCTCTGCTCGGGGACACTGAGCTGGGACTATGCTGACCAGCAGGGAGGTGCTGCCGCTCCCACAAGAGGGTGGCAGAGATCTCCTAAGGGACTGGGGACTGCCCTTCACCTGCACTTCTGCACACGGCGTCGGGCCGGCGAGGCCATCTGCTCTAGGCCGTGCTGCCTCCGCGGACCTGAACCGGAACACCGAGGGCCGTGTCCTTGGGAACCTTGAGTCCGAGAGTCTGCGGGCTGCGGCTATCCGCTGATGGGCCTGTGCGTCTCTCCACCTGAACCGGCTAGAAGCCCCTGCCCAGTTTTCGCCTCCTTCGATTCACTTTTGAAAAAGTTCCCAGAAGGCTCCCACCTGACACGACCCCACACCTCACTCTTTACAGAGAGAAAATAATTAAGTGGAAATACTACCTCTTTTTGGCACCGGCTGTTTCACAAAATCAGAGTAAAATCTGTCTGAGGGACTGAGGACAGAGGGTAGGGCAGTGCCTGGCTGCTGGTTCCTTGTAACATTTAGGCTAAAAACGCAACACAGGCTTCCAGTGTCAATGCCCTCTGTTTGGATCTGAAATCTGTCAACAGGCCAAGACACACTCTACCCATTATTCTTTGTTGGGAGAGTTGTGGCTATTAGCAATCTTATTCTGTACTTGGAGGAACAGGCCTGAGGGCTCCCCACCTGTGTGTCTGGTCCCAGCCCAGCACTGTGCGTGCAGCGGCACTCACTAAGGCTGGCCGCCTTACCACCAGCCTGGCCCAGGGCCCAGCGAGGGACGGACTCATGGGACGCCTGCAGCTGCCCTTTCACACCCAACCCCACAGGAGCCCGTGAGGTGTCACCTGGCCGCCCATTTTGCAGATGAGGAACTGAGACCCAACCAGGCTGGGCTGTGGCCATAGCTGTGCTTTCCAGCACTAAGTTCTCAGTTCACCCCCTCTCCTGACCACTGGGATGACCAGGACAGCACCCTCAGGGACAAAAGGCAGGTCTGGGGGGTGTGTGCAGAGAATTGTCCTCCTCCCCACCCTCAGCCTTGGGGTTCAAAACTTCCAGGCTTTGCTATGCCCACCTCCCTAGCTGACCCCAGAACCCTGAGGTCCACGCCATGCCCTAGCCTTGCCCAGGCCCAAGTCCCTCAGTGAGGAGCTGGTGCAGACACTCTGGGTCACTCTGAGGGAGGTCTGGCTCCAGAACTGAATACCGCACCCTACCCAGAGGGGTACAGAAGACATAGGAAAGGCACTTAAGGGTCGCCATGTTGGTAAAATTAAGTAAAGAACAAGGAAATGTTTTGAGAGCCCCTGAGGTTGATGGGGGGTGGGGGGTGGCAGCTGGTCTCACCTCTGTGCTGGCATCTCCCTCCCCTCGGGGTCACCCCCAGATCCTGCGGGAGAGCTCCACCCTGCATGCTGCTGGGTGAGACCAGGAGCGCCAACTGGGCCCCAGGAAGCCCCTTCTGCCGAGGCCTCAGCCTCAGTAACCTCATCACCTCTTTACAGCAGGCTGCAGGTGTGCCGGACGGCTGGCCAGAGCCGCTGACATGAGGCGACACCGTTAACCCCTCAGGAAGTCCTAAACTTCCAGAACACTTTGCTCTCAGCCAGTCTGATAATGTCCATTCCCAGCTTCTGGAACCTCAATACACCAGTGACCTCTGGCAGAAAAGTAAAAATGAAACTATAGAAAACAATTGCCCAACCCAAGCAATGGGATCCCCGAACACCTGTTTTAAGCCCCAAGTTAGAAAACAGATTGCTCGCTAAGGGGCTACTCTAGGCCAAGTGTCATGCCGAGAACTTGGCCCTCCCCTTCCTGCCACCCTACGAGGCAGATACTGCTCTCCTTCCCGTTTTACAGATGCAGCTGCTAAGCCTCCAAAACCCAGAAGGGTGATAATAGTATAGGAATGGAGTTTCCACCCCAGACTCCATCCTTTTTACCCCCCAGAACATTTTGGAAGTCCAAGGCCACTGCCAATTTCCACACCAAGAGTATCTCTAATGCGCAGTGGAGGCTGAAGGAGACTGAGGAGGAATCTCTCTTCTGCAGACTCTGCCACCCTCCCACGGGTTCCTCGGCTGGGCTGCTTTGCAGAGGCCAGCCCGAGACGGCCACTCGACAGGTAGGGGCCACCCCGATGGCTTAAGAAGAGGCTGGCAAAGACACGATCTCCGAGGGATTGGAGGAAAGAAAAAAACAAAACAGAACAGGGAAACCAGAGCTGCAACTGGTATAGACGTGCCTCCCTTTCAGCACCATGGGCCAACCAAAGTCAAGGCGCTCCCCCGAGACCTTCCAGCACCACAGAGGCCGCAGCCCACGGAGAAGAAAGCAGGGGCTGGACGTGCTGTACGCACGACGCTGGATGGAGCAGAGGGCTGCGGGGTGTGTGTGGATGCCCCTTCCTATGGAAGGGAGGTGTCTGTGTGTGGGTGGTGGGGTGGGGGGATGCTGCTCCACCCAGGGGACCTGGAAGCCTGGGGAGCGGCACAGAGAACCCAAACATCCACAGGCAGGCGGGAGGGACAAGCAGCCTTCTGGGCAGGGCAGAAACACCCTGGAACAAAACCCTCCCACCCTCACTACAGGACACCCCACTCCCCTCCCCCAGCCTTCTAGCCTCCTTCAGGCAGTCAGACCCCAGAGAACACCCACGGAGGGAAGGACAGAGCAACATTCAAACACTGAGAGTAGGAGCCAACCTCAAGGAGGCTCTGGAACAGGAACGGCCTGGCAGACTCCTGCTCGATGGCACTGTGGGACCCTGTACCTGTGACAAGGTATGCAGCTGGGGGACAAGGAGCAAACTTTGTGTTTTAACTACAAAGGGGTAGACAGGGCACCTAAAATAATTTCTTCCAAAGGTTTCCAAATGGTCCTCCTCCTTGCAATGGAGCCCTCTGGTCAAAAGAACTTTCAGGCAGGACCCCAGTTTATGAAACGGCAAAGGCTCCGCGCTGGAGCAGCCGGGGCCCTGGCCAGCCCGGCCTCCTCTCACGTGGGGCGGCACTGCGGAGAGCCGTACACACAGACTCACTCCCTATCGGACAGGCGGGGAAACGGAGGCCTGTGGGGGCCCGCAGAGGTCAAAGTGATTTGTCTGCGGTGAACTGGAAACAGAGCTAGGACAGCCACCCATCCGTCCTGCCTTTGGGACTCCCGGAGGACCCACACCACTGCCTGCGCACCAGACTCACTGCCTTCCAAATCCCTCAAACCGTATACCAGCCCATGTCTCCCCTCCAAGGGCCTGTCAACTCGGGGGCTCCCAGAGGGACCCCTAGCTCCCTGGGGGTCCCTCGACTCTGCTTGCTGGGGGACTGCTCCTGGCTGAGCATGCGGCCAGCCCAGCCCGGGGCAGAGGGAGTAGCTGGGGATCTGGTCACGCCCTCTGCTCTCACCCCTGCAAACTGAGCAACACGGGGAGACTGACAGACTGTGGCAAGAGGAGAGAAGGCGGGAGCGCAAAGATGGTCAGGGAAACGGGTGGACACACAGGGTTACCTGTGGGCCGGGCCCCATGGGCCCCATGCCTCGGGGAGGGTTCATTCTCTGCATTGATCCTCCCATGTTGGGGTGCCCTGCGTGAGAGAGGAGGCGGGCTGTGAGTGGCAGGGGCAGACAGGAGCGGGAGGAGGAGCTCCTCCTGACTCCCCACGCCCCCGCAGCCCCCCAGGCCCTCCGACCTTGTTGTCGTGTGGGATCCATGGAGTTGGGCAGCAGTGGCTGTGTCCCAGGAACTCCTCCCGGAGGCTGAAAGAGAGGGGAGACACAAGCTGAGTGGCTGCTCCCCAAGCTAGGGGACAGAGGGAGACACACCTGCCTGCCCCAGCTCCCACCTGCCCAATTAGGGCCACTCATGGCCTCCCTGTGACCATTCCTGCTGCCCGCTAGCTGGGGGAAGGTCCCTGGGAGTGGCAGCCAGCTTCAGCTGGCATCAGCGAAAACCGTGGCAGGGTGAGTCGGGCTTCACCAGTGGGAGAGAAACCACCGCCCTGCCCCGCTGTCTTCGTGGGTCTGCGCCCTGCGAGGGAGCCACCTTCTGGCCCCTGCTGCACCCCCCTCAGAGGCAGCAGTGCCCCCTCCTTCTCACTACCAAACCCCAACCCTGTCTCCCCTTTGCTTCATGACGCCGTAACTCATTTTATTTCCACCTCCAAGATGTGGGGATCCAGAGACCCACTAGCTAAAAGCTGGAAACAGCAGGAGGTCCCTTTTAAAGGGGAACGGGAGGAAGCGGCTTTGATACGGAGGCAGGGGAAAATGAGGCCCCAACCCAACAGCCCCCAGGAACCACGCACACTCGGGACTCCTGGCCCCTCACGTGAGACGCCGCCTTCCCACTCCCAGGGTGAAGGGCAGGCCCCCGGGAGAGGGGTGAGCAGGGTGCGGGAGGAGAGCCTGTTCCCACAGCCTGACGCAGGCGGCAGACGCTGGTGTGATCACTGCTAAGAAGGTGAGGACAGGGTGGCCTGGGTTTCCTGCATGAGCACTTGGCACACCCGCTGTGCAAACCTATTAAAAGTGACTTATGTGGGACTGAAGTTATTTCAGCTGCCCGTGGAGGGGAGAGAGGGGCAGAGCTGTGGGGAAGGTTTACTTCTGGAACCCCATGCCTTAGGGCTGAACTCGAGCCCTTGCCTTTGGGAGGGAAAGCCTTTGGGAAAGTGGGCCACCCTTTCCATCCCTTCCGAGGTGGGGCGCCCCTGACAAGGACCCTCGCACCCCCACCCAGCTCCCTGCTGCGGGGATGGCCGAGTGGGGAGCTCCCCTGCCTGTGGGCTGATGGCGGAACGCAAACCAGGTTTGGAACAAGGTGATGGGAAGCGAGGGTAAGGCTTCCCTGTTCAGCTTCTGAATGGATGTTCGGGTGCCTGGGGTTGGGGAGCTTGTGGGGGCGCCGCAGGAGCCTAGGGAGTACTTGATGCTCACGACGTGGCCACTGGCACCAACCGTTTCTACCTGGCCACAGGGTAGAGAGTGCCCCTCCAGCCGCTGGATTTTAGCTGTCCTGACCTCTTGCTTCCTCCCAGCCCTGCTTCCTCCCTGAATCACTTGGCTGGTCTGTGTCTGCCCTTGGGGTCTGGGACACTTCTAGAGCCTGGTTACACGTGAGCTTGTTTGGTGTGGCTTGGAGGACCCCAGGACGTTCAGGTGGATGGAGCAGCTGTGGGGGTTGGGCAATCACCCCCTTTCCAGGTAGCACTGTGCCGCCCACCAGTTCTCACAGAAAGCTCCTCCCCAGGCTCCGGTAAGCCTGCTGCATGCCAGGACGCGGGGAGAGGGGGCCGGGGAGAATCACTCCCCTCACTGGAGTGACCCTGACACGGGACTGGGCAGTCTGGGCCTGCTGTGCGAGGGAAGGCAGGCGCTGCGCTGAGACGGCTCAGGCCCTCAGACGCAAGACGGAAAACAACAGCTCATGTACGAGACTCAAGCACGTGCCATGCACGTACCTCGGGACCTGCTAGGGGGATGCTCTGAGGCTGTCCTACGGGCTCCTGGAAGCAGGCCAGTGCCTCTCCTACAGCAGCACAGGGCAGGTATGCAAGGGTCTGCCCAGGGACGGACACAGCCCAGAGGCCTCTGCGTGCTCATTCAGCTGCCTGTGCGTGTTGGCTGCCAGGCCGGCGGGGCTCTGCTGGGCTCCTCCTCTCCCAGGTCCAGCTGAACCCCACTGGTCACCACCCACCCGGCCACTCTCGCTTGAAAGAGCGGTGCTCTGTACACAGCACCCAACTTCGGCCAGGAAGGCAGGTGAGAGGCTGGCCTTGCAAGACTTTGTGGCAAGTCAACGACCCTGAGACCCTTGATGCCCCTGAGCGCCCTTCTCATTGCCCTAAACTGGGAGGCCAAGGCCCTGTGAACCTGAACTAGTCCCGCTGCCTCCGTTCCCTCCGCGTGCCCTGGCGAAGGGCTGGCTAGCTGGGTGGCTGGAGGCTCTGGTGGGACCGGCAGCTCCAAACCAGGCACTCTCCAAGAAGCCTCCAGGGCGGCACCTGTGAAAGGGGCGCTCCCCCCAGGAGGAGGCAATGTCTTGAGTTCAGAGGAACTGGAAAACCAGTGTCATTTTCTGAAGCGGGGGCAGGAGGCTGAGAGACTAGTCTGCAACCCGTTACCGGGTGCAGGTAACGACTTATCCTCCGTCTGCTCTCCTGGGTGCGTGCACATGGTGCACTGACAGACAGAAACTCGCCATTTCCTCTAGGGTCCCTCGACAACAGGAGGAAGGACCACAACTGTGATAAGGAAATATCTGTTCTCTCCCTGGGGCAGAGGCCCGTTCAGGCCAAGGAGAGCCCTGGCTGGGCAGGAGGGCAAGTTGCTGACAGGGGCCCACGCATGCAATGGCAGAAAGGAGACCCACTGTGTAGCTGGGTCAAAAGGAAGACACTTTCACGAGTACAAGAGCTGAATGAACAGGTGCAGTGCAAACAGCACTGGCCCAGGAGCCAGAGGAGGACTCGAGCCCAGCTCCCTGGGAGAGTTTGGGAAGTCACTCCTATTCTCTGACCCTCTGTTTCCTCATCTGTGACGTAGCCATGGAGCCCTCCTTGCTCAAAAAAGCCAGTCTCTAATTCCTCTTGTCCAAATTGGCCCCCTTCGTGTCAGAGAAAAGAGGAAACAAAGGACATTTAAAGAAAAAAAAGGGGGGGACCTGAGAGGCAATTTAACTTCAAAACCGGAGGCCCCGATTACGAGCACCTCTCCGCAGTGCCTGTGGCGTCTCACTTGGAGTCATGCTCGCGGAGCCTGGAGAACGAAGCAGCCAAACTCAGAGAACACCAGCCTCGTTAGTGACTGAACTGCCAGCTCCAAAGGCAGCAAGGGCTGGATGTACTGGTGTCACTGTCAGACTTTTTAAGGGCTCTTTGCAAGATCCCTCAAAGAGTTATGCCAAAAAATTATTTTGGCACAAAGAGACACTTCCCTAAAGTTTCTTTAAAATATACAGTTGTCTATCCTCAAGAGGATATATTCATCAGTACCTCAGCACCTCCCCTCCGGCCTCTGGACAGGCTGGACTGGGGGGGCAGTGGGGGGCCGGTTCTCCAGGCCACCTGGAACTGCCAGCCCCAACGGGCCAACATGAAGGCACACAACCCAGGCTGAAAGCCCTCCCCACAGGCAGACCACTCTTCTAATTACACGAACAAATCCTTTCTTGTTTTGAGTTGGGTCTGGGGAGCAGGCAGACGTCGTTGAAAAACTCCCAAATGTCCTGCTCTGCTGCCCGCAGGCCCCTGATCTGAGCGCTCCTACGGGCCATTTCTCCCCTTAATAGCAGGGTTCTATTTACCAGTCTTGGCAATTCTCAAAAGCTTCCAGGAAAAAATGCACATTGTCAATTAACTTCATTAAGGAGGAAGACCCTTTTCCAAGAAGGGGCTGAAGGGAGGGGTAGGGGTATTACCACCTTCTCTAGAATAGCTGAAACCCTACATTCCCACCCTGGCGGCGGCTGCTGCTGCTGCCCTCCAAGCTCCAGAACCCAGGTTCCGAGCCTCCCAGGAGGGGCAGGGAAAATGCTGGCAGGGGCTGCAGAACGCACAGGGAATGGACACAGGGCCCTCTCTAGGGATCTGCTTATAAAGCTACCTTGTTAAAACCTGTCCCTCCACCTCCTAATCCTTCCCCCACTTTTAAGAAAAGATTGCATTTATTTATTTTTAGAGAGGGGGAAGGGACGGAGAGAAACATCGATCGGTTGCCTCTCACACACCCCCAACTGGAGACCTGGCCCACAACCCAGACATGTGCCTTCACTGGGAATCGAACCAGCGACTTTTCAGTTTGCAGGCTGGCACTCAATCCACTGAGCCACACCAACCAGAGCTCCCCACATTTTTGATGGGAGTCAGAGTCCAACTAGGGTCAAGGGCGGCGGAGTGAGGGGGAAGAGAACATGAAAAGGTACAGTACCTGGTTTCCCATTCTGATCGGGGGCCTGGGGCCGCCTGCGTATCGCGGTGACATAAAAGGCTGCAATTACAGGGAATTAGTTCAATGACAGCCTGCGCTCCTGCACAGTGACAAACACAAATGCACTCCACTCCACAAAGTCTAGTTTTGTTATAACTAACGATCTTTCAAACTCTTTCTCCTGGTGGCCTCTTCCCTCTGGACAAAAGTCCCTTTGGGCAGAGGAAACAACAGAGGCCACAACACACGGAACTCCGACTCTGCACCTGCATCTGCGTCTGTCTAGGGAGATGGGCTCTGGGTGCCGGGGCAGCAGTTGGGACTCTGCACAGGACGTGGACGAGCAGTGACATCAGCGTGGGGCGAAGGAGGAAAACCTCTGCTCTCGGGAAGGGCGAATCAGAGGACCACAAAAGGGACCGGCACATAAATGTTCAGGGTGTGCAGACGAAGCTGGACACGCGAGCGCACACACAGAAACCACTGACAGAGGGGCGGGGAAGGGGAGCGAGGACTCGAGGGGGGCGCACAATGAAAATGGTGAGGGGCAGCGGGCTCCCTAACGTAATGCGGGGAATGGGCAGGAAAGCTTTCTCAGCAGCGAGAGTGCATAAAGAAAAGGCTAGGGATGCAGCTTCGGTCACAAACAAATGGTTAACCAAACTCAAAAAACCAAACCAAAAGTGAGAGAGGAAAAAACAAAAACGCAAAGGCCGCTGACAAGGTCACAGGAATGTTTTTCTTTTCTTTTGGTTTCAGATCCAAGCTGGGTGTGATGTCCAAGGAATGAAGACTCTCTTTAGAAAATAATATGTATGTTTTTCAAAAACACTTCTTTTGTCAACCAAGACTCGAAGGCAATGGCGAGAGCACGTTTTGATTTTTGTTTTTCCTCTGCTGGCTCTGTCCTCCTGGTGCCCCATGCCCCCCGGCGGGCGGGCGAGCCAAGTGCGTTACCTGACTGTGGGGTCCCATCATGCTGCTGGGATTGTGGGGTGGAGGCTGTGCGTGCGGCGAGGGCTGTGACCCCGGAGGACCCTGTGAGGCCAGACAGTAGAGGCAGGTTATAGATCACAGCACATGGAGAAGCGCAGGAGAAGCTTAAAAGAACAAAAATTAAACCAAAACGGAGGGTGGGCGGCGGGCGTGCGGGCTCTGGTTGGCGGGGAGGTGTGAGCTGCTGCCTAGGTCACCGGCTCATTGGAAGATGGCGAGCGGGAGGGAGAGAAGCTGATGTGCACCCTCGTGAGGATTTACAGGAATGAGAACTCAAATCCAGCTCCTCTGTCGAAGCACACAGGAGCAGGGGCCTGGGCATCGACTCGTGTTGTTGGAGCGGAGTTTGCCATGTTAAATACGTCGGTTGACGCAGGCTCGGAGAACACAGCAGGCACAGAAACAGACCCACCCTGCATGGCGTGTGAGAGGCCCTGGCCTCAGGGGACTCCCAGTCTGGGAGGACAGACACAGGTCGCAGGGACCTGGAGACCGGCCTACTGATGGCGGAACGAGGACAGACAGGAGGAGCGGGTGGTGCCAGAGAGCGAACACATGGGCAAACGAGAGGAAGAGACAGTTCCGGAGCACCCACTCAGCACAGTGCATTGATTCACCTTCACTTGAGACTGGCCCCGTGAGGTGGGTTTCTCATTCCTGTTTTTACTGATGAGGAAACTGGGTCTCAAGGGACCAAAAGCCTTGGCCACAGGCACACAGCTGGCAAATGGCAGAGCCAAGGTCCACCCGAGCCCGGGCAGCCCAGACTGCTGTGCTGGGTGGGTGGGTGCGGAGGCTGGGCTTTCCATTCCAGTTGGCGACGAGCCAGCCACGGCTCCAAGCTGACCCCCAAAGCCCTGGGCAACGCTGACCTAAAGTTCCCACAGAAGAAATGGGCAGATGAGTTCGCTTAAACCATGGGGTTGGTCAAACTGTGGGCTGCAACCTATTAGTGGGTGGTGAAATCAATTTAGTGGGTTGCAACCACTGTTTTTTCTTCATTTTTTAAACTGGAATAGAATTTCAAAAATATAATAGAAAGTATCAGAGAGCTTTGTATGTTTTAAAGCAAGTTATTTTTCACTAGCCCCTATTTCACTTGTAAGTGTGTGTGCGTGTGTGTGTGTGTGTACTGGGTAACAATGTCAAGTGTATTCCCCACTGCAGGGCACAGCCAGCCTGCCTTCCATCCTGAGGCACTGGGAGCTGGACGCCGGTGCCGGCACAGAGGAGCCCTTCCCTAATGCACTCCCCCCACCCCCGACCACTGCTGGTACCAGGGAAGGTGCCTTTGAGAAAACTTCAAACCATGCAACAGAATGGGTGTGGTTACATTAAAAACGACAAGGAGAGAAAGAATCTTTGAGAGACACAGGCCAGGGTTTTCTTGCAAAGCCTTCTCCTTCAGACACAGGCGGCTGGGTCCCACCTGCTCGGGAAGCACACAGCCCACACCCGAGGAGGGGATGCAGGGGTGGGCCGGCGCTGGTGGGCGTGGAGATCCGCAGAAGGAAGAGGTGAGAAAGGAAGACGGGGGGCCATCCGGGAGCCCTGGGGGGCCACCAAGGACAGGCCTGGGGTCTGTCCGCAGGCCAGGGGCTGCTCACTTCCGGAAAGCTCCGCGGAGCAGATGTTCCCTACCTGCCACGCTACTGACTTCAACAAGTGTGTGTCTTCCTAGCGGCTGCCAGCAACGGCATGGTTTGTTACCATGAGCAATTTTCTTAATTAACAGACATTAATTAGCCATTTAGCAATTTTGCAAGCATTTGTTTAGCGGCTTTCCTAAACATGAATACCACTGTGATAATGGCACTGATTAGAGGGTCCCCTAATTAACAGTACAGGGAAGGAAAATTGAAATCACATAAATTAAAAAGGAAGGGGAAGTTAATGAAGGCGGGACATATTTGCACCTGCAAGTCTTTTGTACCATAAAACTTGGGTGCAATGTAAACAAAATAAGATAATTTGAAGCCAACCCCTAAAAAAGGAAAAATAAAAAGAACAGACGAGGGGGGTTCAAGGGTGAGGTCCAGTTGCCAAGAGGGGCAGAGAGGCCTTCTGTGGGTTCCTCTGCTCCTGGCGAGAAGGGATTGCCTCCCCCACCCCCGCAGGAGTACTCATGTGCCCCGAAGGGAGCAGCACGGCCCCGCCCAGCCCCTCACACTGGATGCCCCGTCGTCCAGGAGAGGTCAGCAGTGGCTGACTCCGAGACTGACTAAAAAACACGAACAAAGCGTCCACCACGGGGCCCCGACAGATGGCAGTCCGTAGGAAGGGTCAACACTTGAACCTGAGGGCTCAGCTGTCGCTTGGACCCTCTGAGGCTCAGGAGGCTGGCTCCGAGTCTCCCTCAGAGGCTCCCTGTCGGCCTCTGGTCCCCAAATGAGTGGACAGGACCCAAGTTTGCCTCAATGCAGATGCCTCAGGACAAAGGCCTGACGAGTAGTGAGCATGACTGGTCCGTGAGGCCCCAGCCCAGCCTGTAGGGGGCAGTGGAGAGTGGGCTGGTAAGTCTGAGGAGGAAGCAGCAGCTCAGAAGTCTCCCCTCTGACTTGGAGGTGGGGTTCAGAATACTGAGGGCAAGGGAACCCTGGCCCAGACCAGCTGGTCACCCAAAGAGGAAATCCCATCACAACCCCCAGCGTGCCACAGTGGGGGTGGGGGCGGCTCCTTACCAGAAGCTTAGGGAGAACCACCTGTCTGGCAGTCACCTCTTTCTTGGGCAGCCCCGAAACATCCTGCCACCCAGTGTCCTCCTTTCCTTTACTTCCAGGGGAGAAAAGAGGGGACTCTCTCCATGACACCACTCCCCATTCATTTTAGATACAGAATCAGGGTGTGGGAAGGCCTGGGTTCAAATTGTGACTCGGCCATTGACTGGATGGACCTGTGTTCTCTCATCAGTAAAATGGGGACAACTGGAGTCATAATGATGGAGCCACACATCCCACACGGCGAACGTGGCCCTGACCTGCCTGCATGAGCTCAGGTAATCCTCCACTCCTCACAGAAAGGGCTCCCCACTGCTCCATTTCACAGACAAGGAGCTGAGGCTTAGAAAGTGAAGCCACTTGCCCAGGGCTGCATGGCTATTAAATGGTCGAGTCAGGCTTCAAAGTGTGGTTCTGGAGCCCCCGGGATCTCAGCCGGTCCACCGTGCCACAAGCCCAGGAGCAGCGCCGAATGCAAGGAGCAGAGAGGAACGGCTGCCAGAGGCTGAAGGGCGTGTGGGCGCCTCTGGTCACACCCTCATGCACAAACCAAGGCCAGCCCTGCTGCGGGAGGGGGAAGGTCGAGTTGCCTGAGCCTCTTCTCGGCTCTGAGAGCTTCCAGACTAGCTGGGGAGGATGAAGACACTGGGACACACAAGCTCAAAAGCAGGTGATGAGTAAACTGAGGCACAGAGTGGCCACAGAACGTAGGCCATCCAGAGGCTGGGACGAGAGCCCAGATGTCAGAACCCTTTCCATTGTAGTCACCCTCCCTGGAGCCAGGAGGGGGGGAGGTGGGGTGGTGGGGGTGGGAGAACCCAACGCTAGAAATCTCTCTGGTGAGTCTAGAAGAAGGAAGCAGGAAGTGTGCCCACTTCCTGGGCCTTCCCTCTGCCGCCCCAGACCCTGTTAATGGACTTGCCATTCTGTCTCAGACGTTCCCAAGATCTCTGACTGGAGATACATTATTCCCACACATCCTTTTTATTCTTTTTCCTGTAATTTCAGCACTGGGTAGTGTCACATCTAGCAGCTTCTGGGGCGGCTCTGTGAGGGCTGGGCCCAAGGCACACACTGGCCATTCCGCTAAAACCCTGAAGCCCGGACACACAGTTAGTGAAAGAGCCTCTGCCGGACACGGACATGGTCACTCCCACCGCACAACAGGTCTGAGGTCCTTGGGGAAAAGCATCCCAGCACCGTCAGCCAGCAGGACCCACCTGTGCCTCCCGGTCACGTCCTGGTGAGGTCCCTCTATTTCACCTGAAGCCATCTTCGAGAGATGGGCTTGTGGTATTATGGGGAAGGCTTCACAGCTGCACAGACCTGGCTTCCGATCCCAGCTCCTCCAGGACGTACCGTGAGTCTACCTTCCTCATAAGCACATGGGGGACATTCTACCAATATTGCGGGGTAGTGGTCCAGCTGACAGTGGCAGGCATACAGAAGGGTTCCCCAGTCGCCCATGGTCCCCCATGCTTCACGCTCCAGTAGCCACTCGCTGCCCCATTTCCATGGAGAGTGGAAGCTGGACTTGCCCTACCAGGAACACCCTCTTCAGCCTATTGAAAGCCTCTATGTCCTCCTTGGTGCAGCCTGCCCTGCTACCCATTCAGGTGCTCCCTGAATGCAAGGCATCCACTTCAGATAATCTGCTGTATCTGCGGATACTGTGCAGGCTCCTCAAAGGCAGCGACACGGCCTTGTACCCCACATGGACATCAGGGCAGGGCCTGGACAGGGCAACAAGGCTCAGCCAACAAGCAGACACCCACAGCCATGGTCAACAGCCCCTGTGTGGGTACAGGTGACACCTTCGTATTCAAGGAACCAGAAAAAGCTATAGGGTGGCCAATTTGGTCCTCTGAGCTACTGGGGGGCGGGGGGTGAGGAAGAACAACTCCTTAAAAAAAAAAGCACATATATATATACATATATACACACACACACACATATACATATATATACGTGTTTATATATATAAAGTAATGGGAATTACTTTATATATGGGAATATATATACATATATATATATATATAAATGAAAAAGTAATAAAAGCTATATGCTAAGTTTACTATTTCCAAAACTCATGGCTCCTTCACCAAATGCCACCCCACACTCCTCAGAGGTGCCTTCCCCTGCCTAGAAATCATGGAACCTCAGAGAAACAGCTGAGACTTAGTTCCAGGCTTTCTGGGGGCAGAGGCGAGCCTGGGAAAGAGCAGGACAAGGACAGGAGACAGCCAGTGGCGAGAGCGATGGGCCTTGAAAGCCAAAGCACTGGAGTGGGAGCCCTGTCTTATCACCCTGGGCCTCGGGCTTCCCGCCTGTAAGATGGGCAAGGAGTCTGGCAGATACTTTCTCCGCAGGAAAGCCATGAGAGGACTCTGCATACTGCCCGACAATGCCCAAACAGAAGGCAGTTTCATTACCATTTAGGCTGAATTTGCCTTTCATCTCTACAGAAGGTCTTTGGGGAAAGGGGACTTGAGGTTTCAGGTTGCTCTGAGACAAAACACTGCACACACCCCTGGCCCTCCCAGCTCCAGGGACAGCGGCCACTGGTCTGGCAAGGCTGATGGGGTGGGTTTTAACTGGCAGTGGGGAATGGATGACTTGCATTACTGGTGGCCTCTGTAATCCGTCTGTTGGGCGTGTCACTTTAATGAATATAAAATTACACTGATTAGATACATGGTAAAAGGCATACAACAGACAATCCAATTTGTTCTTTGGACATGAATGGTGATGGAAAATGCTATAAACCCATTCTGGGGAGAAGTCTAAGGTGTGCCTGCATGCTGCTGACACCCCGAATCCATCACCTCGGTCTGTGCCACTCACGGCCTCCCTGGAGCAGGAAGCAGACCACCTGGGTGGGGCGAAGGGAGGGAGAGCTTTCACTTCTCCATCCCTTTAACACGCAGCTCATCCAAGGAAAAGTTATCTTCTCACTCCAACCATGGGAACACCCTGGCAGTGGCTCAGACAGTGGCCTTCCTATCCTGATTCTATCTGTTCCCTGGTGGGGCGGGGACGGGACGCGAGCACATGCGTGTGTGTGTATTGTGCAGGTAGGGGGCCAGAGTTGAAGCTGAGGGCCGAGGGAGTCTGAGCCATCTTTGTGGTCACCCAACAAAGGCTGGACATACACCCAGCAGGTCCTCAGAGGGCTGAGCCAGGCCACTACTAAGTGGGCAGCAACCTCCAGGGCTTTAGCATGACCCCCAGGGAGTTCCCAGCCAGCGGGCTCCTGGCTGCCTGGAGACGAGCCCACAACGGCCATGACCCTCTACAGACACTGGACAAGTGGAAGGGGTTTTGCCAGGGAGAAGTCTGGCAGGTGGCGGCGGCCCACCTTCCTGGGACAGTAGGGAAGTCACCAATGACAGGGAGCAGGACAGTACAACAGGTCTACCCCCCTGTAACATCAGGAATCCTCACAGGCACTGAGGAGCACTCTGAGCCAAGGTCAGCAAAAGGCTCACTGTTTTCCATCTGGGCAAGGCTCTGGCTGACCCCTCTCGCCCTGTGCCCGTCTGAGGCAGGACAGTGCTGGGCAGCCAGTTAGGGCGAGCCAAGGTCTGTATACTCGTGAATTTGGCTTCCTGGGATGGGCCCCCAAGACACCCGCAGGAGGCGCTCGGCAAACATCTGGCTCAAGCGGTTATGAGGCACGCTTGCCCCACAGAGACAAAGACACAGAATCAACAGGCCGTGGTTTTTAAAACAAAGGGAGGAAACATGGCAATGAAAGTACAGGCGGTGTCCAAGGCCCAACGCGGAGCTCCTCCACAGGCTGCCCCGTGCCTCTTCCCCCAGCCCCGCGCACAGGAGGGACGACTGAGCCTAGGAGACGCGGACTCACTCACCCGAGGTCCGGGCTCGGCCCCCCGCACTGCACTGCAAATCCAGGGTGGAGGCAGGGGCCGGCTGCAGCACGTGGGCCCCACGAGCATGGGCACACGCTGAACTAGAGTTAAGAGGTGGCAAGTTATGGCTCTGGGCCAAATCTGGCCTGCCACTTGCTTTTGTAAATAAAGTGTTTTTGTTTTTTTTTTAAATTCTCACCCAAGGATATGTTGATTGATTTTAGAGAGAAAGGAAAGTGGGGTAGGGTGGGGAAGGTGGGGGAGAGAGAGAGAGAGGGACATCCACTGGTTACCTCGCGGATGCATGCCGACCAGGGATTGAAGCCACAATCTTTTGGTGTACAGATGATGCTCCAACCAACTGAGCCACCGAGCAAGGGTTGTAAATAAAGTTTTATTGGAACACAGCCACACTCACTCACCCATGGCTGGTTTCAGGACACAATGGCAGAGCTGAATAGTAGTTGTGACAGAGACCAGATGGCACACAGAGCCTAAAATATTTACTTTCTGGCCCTTCACAGGAACAGTTTGCCAACTTGAACTAGGTGATGGTTTTCAATACTGAAGGGGGAAAAAACTGGGATCTTTTTAAATTCTCAAGGGAAAAAACCAAAACAGTTCATCTATACTTTCTGATTCTTAACCTCACATCTAATAAAAGAAATAAAGCAAAAATTATCCCCACTTACAAAAGACTGAAATCCAGGGGCATCATGGTATTCTTTACCGAGGCCCAGCTTTACCCCACTAAGGACAAACGGAACGAGGGCTGCACCGGGGTCAGCAAACCGCAGGTCTGGTTTGGCCACCACCTGTCCTGCTGGCTCATCTCTGAGCCCCAGTTTTCTTGGTCACCAGTCGAACAAATGACCCTCCATCACCACCAACACAGAAACTGGCACTTGCGCCCAGCTGGCCAGCCCCAGAGCACGTCCTGACTGACCATCTCCCCTGTTTCCTCTTTTCCACAACTTGGGGGGACGAGCTCTTCCTCGCCTGTCAGCACAAAGCATTCTGGGGGCTTGGTTCCAGCCCTGAGCTCTCTCAGCAGGTGCCCACTCTTGGTCCCTCCTACGCTGTGAAATCACAGAGGAATTCCCTAGGGCCGTCTCAGCCAAGGGCTCTACCCTGAATGGCTGTGGTTAGGACGGGGATAAGAGAGGTGACCCTGCCTCCAGCACCTCAATTCCTCGGGTCTTCCTGGGAGATTTCTCTGGATGTGCCTGTGTCCTCACAACTGGGCAGTCCTCTCAGGGACACAGGAAAAAACATCCATTCCCAGAACACATGGGCAGAACCCACGTCCATCTGGCCGTGCATCCAGCTACCAGAGCCCTGGGCGGAGTGTGCACAGATGCTAAAGACACACAAATTAGCAGTGCGCTGGCCCTTCCCCAGGGTCCCAGGCTGGCTGGAGAGCCCAAAGTATAACTACAACCACAGCAACACTCCCAGAGGCAGGTACCAGGTGTGCCAGGGAGCGAGAAGGTGGCGATTACGGAACCGCCACAGTGGGCAGGGTCACCAGGCGTCCTCTGACAGAGGCAGGAGTGGGCAGAGGGGCGTGGTGCTGGAGGGCCTTACCCACAGGCGGTAACCCTGGGGCTGGCCCCGGCAGGCCATGGAGCAGGAGTGTTAACCTTTGGGGGCGTGTACGAAGGAATGGCGATCAGATCTACATTGACTTGGGAGTCACGCATCCGTTGTTTCTCTTCAAAAGTGTTTCTTTGCCCTCTCTCAAATTAGGAATCAAGACTTACGGCCACTGGGAAACACGGAATTCATAGCTGTCTAGGGCGCTAACTCCCATCTCTCACCGGCTGCCATCTGAGTGAGGAAACTTGTCAGAGCTTGTCTGGCAGTGGCCCCTTCCGTCCCTCCTGCTCCCCCACTGAGCCGCACCCCGGCCTGAGCAGCCGGTTAGGAGCAGCCCTCCTTAACGTTAGCAAAGGAGGAGGAATCGAATGACTGGGTGAGGGTGTTCAACACCGAGTCCCAACCGTGCGGGTTTCTAGCCAGGATGCAGATCCAGACAGTGCGCCTCTTCCTTCCCCTCTGCTCGTGGCGGTCGAGATCACGCCGCAGGTGAATGGGGAAGCAGAGACGAACCCAGGACGCAACATGTGGGGAGGACAGCTACCTTGCCAAGAGAAGCAAATCCTCTGCACCCCCAAAAGATGGCCCTTTATGGCGAAAACGGAGAGTGCTGCACGGACATGCTCCACTCCCGCCCACCAGCCCCCACAGCACCTCTCGGCAGCCCTGGCCTCTGCCGTGAATCATGACAGCTCGGAGACGGCGAGGCGCATACTAAGAAGGCGCTGCCTCGTCCACCCAGAGGATTCCTGCTCTGCTTTCCTCTCTCCAGACACAGGCACACGCACCGCCTTCCTAAGCGACCCCCTGGTGTCCCCACAGACAATTCCAACAACTAAAAATTCATTAAACCCCACTGGGAAGTGGGGATGCAGGGCTCTGGCAGCCACAAATGCAGGGGGCCAGAATGCGGCCCCTCGTGTCCATCAAGGCTCTCTCTCCTTTAGTGTTGCGGCTGCCTGAGTAACTGGGTGGTTTCTCAGGCCACCTCCTCCCGGAGAAACTTGGGGAATGTGGTCCAAGATCTCATCTTCCTTCCTCAGGTGAAGAGAAGCAACAGGATGGGGCGAGGAAACCCAGGATTCTGGGGAAAAACTGGTTTAAGAAGCCTGCCCATTTATGTGGGCCGAGGGCGATAAAAGCCTCAGAGAAAACATGATGGGCAGCTGTGTGGTGGGAGACATTGGAAAAGCCCCAGATCCCTGGGCCAGGAGCAGCCTGGAGTCCCCCAAAACTCACTCACTTCTCCTGTCAAATGGGCTGCCCCGCCTCTGCCCAGAGAGCCATGGGACTTAGCTGGAGCACTGGCCCTCACCAAGGCACGGATACCGATACACCTGCTGTGCCTTGTGGTCCTCCCTGCTTCACAGAACCCCCTTACTCTGACTAAGCCTCACTATTACCCCGTTCCCAGGGAGCTGCCCCGATGCCCACCAACACACGTCACCCATCCCAGCCTGGGCCAGTCCCAGGCTGGAAGAATGGCCCTCACTGGGAGGCCCTCAAGGGCCCGCCTGATGCTGGGTGCCCTTCAGTGTGAACTGTGGGGGTTGCTTGGCCCTTCTAGGGGTCCCTTCTTTCTTCTACCCCCAAAGCCCTTGATGCCTCAGAGAAGCGGGGCCAGGTGTCTTTTATCCTTACCACTGCACCTCCCATGCCCACACCTGCTAATGCTGCTGCATTTAGAGCTAGAAAGACCGAGTCCCAGCTGGTGAAGTCACTGGCCCAGAACAGACTGCAGGCCTCCAAACCCTGAGACCCCTGCCACGGCTCCACAGCAAACTTCCCAAGATCAGCCACCAAAGTTACTCAGAGTGGGGCACGCGATCAGATCCACAACTGGGACATATCTATTTAGACCCTTGGGGATAGATGGGGAAAGACTTCGCTAAGTCTTCTTGAATAAAACTCACTCGAGATTGAAGAGGCTTCAAGAAGGAAAGGGGACCATTCTGCAGCCCAGAGAAGAGGCCCCGCAGACAGACGTGCTAGAGGGGTAGAGACTGGATTTGAGGGCGACAGCTCTGGCCCTGGTCCCAGGCAGTGGCAACTGGGCGAGGGTGGCAGGCGCTAGACCACAAAGAGCTCTGTCTTACCGAGAACTGGACTTTGCTGTTTTTTAATGAAGGGTCATCACTGACAGGAAGAGCACTTGGTGGAGGTAAACTCACTATCCCACTGACCTGTGGTCAGCCCAGGCTATGGTCCACCCCACACCCACCAGCCCCCCGCAAAGGAGGCCTGGTACAGATTTCCCATCGGCCCTTCATTCCCACCAAGCTAGTGAAGCAGGAGGAGCTACTCCCGTCTCACAGGTGCGGAAACTGAAACTCAAATAAGTGATGCTCAGCTGATACTCACTACTGACAGGACTCAAATACAGGCTGAGACCCAGGTCCCTGGGTGCGTGAGCGGGTTTCTATCAGGCTCACATTAACAAGCCTGCTTCTGGTAGGAACAGAATCCCAGGCTTCTGGACACACAGCCAGCTTCCCCGCCTGCACTGGCTCCCGGCCGGTGGACCAAGGAATCAAGGTCATTAAGTGAGGCCACATGTTAAAGGGCTAAGTAGGGCCTGTACTTAGTAAGTGCCAATATGTCAGTCAAATCGGAGGAGTAAGCACTAAAAAGCCTGTGAATCTTGAGAACAGACCTTCTTCCCACACATTGCTGCCACCAACAGAGGAAACTCACAGTGGCCTTGGCTCTTGAAAGAGCTGGAAGACCCAGCTCCACCTGGCCTCTAGCCTGCAGAAAAGAACGGCCTCGGGACACACCTGCTGTGCCCACAACCCAGGATCCCGAGTGTCTCCTGCTCCGGGTGCCAAGCAGGGAGTCAGAGGCGTCACTTCATGGCATCCTCCCAGCTGCCCCGAGAGGTCAGGGCTCGCTTCAGCCCCAACTGCCAGATGAAACAACTGAGACTCAGAGAGGTTAGCTGACTTTCTGCAGGCAACCCCTATGCCAATCCTAGGACCACAAGGAAGGAGAGAGTGCCTTTGGAGACAGATGGCGGGAGAGGGACAGGACACAGAGGAGGCAGATGGGCTGCTAACAGGCCCACAGGAGCCTGAAGGGCTGGCCGCTGGCTGCTGACCACCGACCAACGTAAGTCGGATCCTGCAGCCAGTGGGCCGTCTTTCAGTGGCAGCAACAAGCCACCGCTGAACACTGTACGCACTCACACGTGTAGTCGGTCAGTCCTCCGGAAGGAGACATTGCGATTCAGTGAGCAACCAACTGCTTCTCCGAACAGCTGAGAAAACCAGTACCTGGAGAGGTCGGGTAACCTGAGCAGAACACACCGTCAGGAAGTGGCGGCGGGCTGTCCTGCTCCAAGGCCCCCGGTCACAGCCACCGCATGTGACAGCACCTCTCTTCAGAGGCCATCTCCTTGGGAGGCCTCTGCCCCAGCTGGGTGCCCTCCTGCCCCATCGCTGCACTGCACACAGAACTGGTGTGTCCCCAGGGCAGAGGAGCCCCTTGGGCGTCCCAGCACCCAGCATGGCGCCTGCACTTCATGGAGGCTGTGTCCCCCGCCCGTGCTCTTACCAAGTCTTATCCCACCATTCTGGACTGTGAGAGACAGGACTTTCTGGAAGACAAGTTCACAGAGCCACCAATGGGCACGGGCCCAGGGGCTTCCTTTACTCCAAGGGCTTCATTTGGAAGAGGAACCCATCAGGAAAGGTCAGCTAAGGAGTTAATTTAGGAGATACAGGGCAGGAGCCTGGAACCCACACCGTGGACTTCCTGCTGTACCCCCAGCTCCTGGAACGCAGCCCCACGGTGAGCACTCAGCAACACACGGGAATGCTACGCTCCCTGGCCCGGCCCAACCCGAGTCCGGCCCCTGGCCCTGTGCCCAGCCCGGGCTCCTCAAAGGGCAGTTTCCTTTTGGGGGACGTGATCCTATTCAGGGGTCTATCCTGATCTGCATAATGCCAAGGCATGTTATTGAAGGATTCCCCTGGAATTTTCTTCCTCAAACCTCTTTTGCTACAAGGGCTGAGGAATTTGACCTTTTTTTTTTTTTTTCTAAAGGAGAAAAGCCTCAGCATAATTTGCAAAGAAAGGTAGGGGCAGAAGCAGAGGAGGGTAGCCTCCTTAGCTAACTACGGACAAACCAAAACCACAGCCCCCCACCCCCACCCCAGGCAGAGGGAGGACCCTGTGGGGGCTCAGACACAGCCCCAGTGCCAGGCAGGCTGACAACCGGCGGAAGAGCTCTCAGGCACAGGGGAAACTCAGTTCTGAGAGAAACCCGAAGTAAAAACCAGGCCCAAAGGGGAAAAGGATAAACTAGCCCAAGCTCTCAATAAATGTGAGGTGAAGGCAGCTGCTAGCACCAATCCCCGAGTATCAGATCCATAGAAGTCAGAGACCCGGGAGTCAGCTTACAGCTCTGGAGGAGAGGCCCAGAGAGAGGGGCCGAGGCTGCTGGGCTCTCTGGGGGCACGGGGGAGCAGGGCAAGAACACGGCCCAGGCTTCCTAGGCCCAAGGGTCCTCCTGAAGATGCTCCCTTTCCTTTCACCCAATGGAGAGTAAAGACCTGGGGGTGGGGGAGGATTTGGGAGCAGGAAGGCAGAGGCAGGCAGGCAGCCAGGAGGTGGCTGCAGCCCCCGCTGGGCTCCTCAGTGTGGGGCCGGCTCTGCGTTAGGGGGCAGCCGAGGCCCGTGAAGTGGCTGGGTGCTTTGTTACCGAGAAAATCTCCCAGGCACTGACTGCTGATGCATAGCTAACAGGGCGGCGGACATTGATTTATGTTCAACTTTCCATTTCATCAGTGAGAGTTACGGAGTGACATGTGGAGTTCACGGGTTTTTTGGGGGGAGGGGGGTGTCTTGTATGTGCAGACTCAAACAGGCCCACACGTGTGCACAGAGGCACACGCACCAGTCAAGGCTTCAACCCCCCCCCCCCCCCCCCCCTTTTAGAAGGGAGGCCAAGGGGAACAGAGGCAGCCTGGCACGTCAGGAGTAACCTTTTGTCCACTGTTGCTAGGAGCCCAGGGCCGGTCATCTGCCTCTTGGGCAGACGTTAGGCACCAGGCTGGCTGCCGGGCAGGGTGGGAGCACAGTCTGACCTTTGTGGAGGTGGCATTGGCAAGAAAAAAAAAAGGCTTTTCCTCCCTCTTCTCCTGGCCTTTCCACACGGACCAGGACTTGTTGGGGGAGGTCCAATGGTGGAGGGGGCGGGGGGAACGACAAGGGTAAGGGGCGGCGGGGGTGACTGGACCAGCCCAGACCACAGTCCTTCAAAATGACCAGGGGTTTAGAAAGCTTTCCTGAGTACCTCTCACTGGACATATGAGCAAACTAAGGCCCAGGGAGGGGAATACACCTTCCCAAGGACACACAGCAGTTTGGCAGCACAGCTTGCCTCAAACCAGGGTGCCCAACTCCTAGGGCAGGGGTCTTCAGGCTTACAGCCTGCCAAGGGTTTCAGCACAGTAACCAGAGGGGGGGCTGCCACTTCAGGAGCCAAGTCAGCCTGGAACAGGGGCGGGGCTGGGGACAGCAGTTGGGCATCCTGCCTCCTCTCTAATCCTTCTCAGCAGGGGTGACACTGCCTTCTGTCAGTCTGGAGCCAGACAGCAGGTCTGGGGGCTGCAAGGAGGGGCTGCTTCTGCCCCCCGCCCCCCGACACAGCACACCTCTGTCCCCTCTCACACACACAGGCCGATGCATCTGTCAGACCCCTCTGCCCACAGAGACGCAGAGAGAACAAGGGCCCGGGGTCAGAGTGGGGCCAGGCGGGGGCGGGGGTCTGCTCCCCAACAGACGGGGTTCATCAAGAATCTCTGGATCTCACAGCCCCGTCCTGTCTTCCCTGAGCAACTCTGGCCAATCTGAGCCTCGGTTTCCTCTCATCCACACAGTGGGAATGGCATTAGCTCTCTGGCCCACGGCACAGGGTCATGGAAATCAGAGAAGGATGCCTTTTCTTTCTTCTTTTCTTTTTTTCAAATTTTATTTACTGATTTGAGAGAGAGAGAGAGAAAGAGAGATTTGTTGTTCCACTCATGTATGTATTCATTGGTTGCGCCTCGTACGCATCCTGAACGAAACCTTGGCGTACTGGGAGAATGTGCTAGCCGACTGAGCTGCCTGGCCAAGGCTGGGGATGGCTTTTCTGATCTGCACAGTGTTCCACCAACAACCTGAAGAGGGGTTCAGACAGCTCCACTTTCGTGCCTGAGAGCTCTGGCTGGGGCTGCCCGAGAAGGCAAAGCTGGACAGCCACAGGACCACACGTGGGGCCCGACAGGCAGATAGCAGCTCGGGCTCAGCCTCCCAGCACCACAGCCTTCGACCTCAAAGACCTAGCCAGCCTGGTCCGATTCCAGCCAGAACCCTGGGCCTCCTCTAGGCTCTGCTCCCTCCCCAGTGCCAACATCCACTGAGGGCCCACCAGGCTCCAGCAGGGAAGTACAGGCTGCTACACCCAGCCACCACCTCAGCTCAGCCCTGGCTACCTCCCGAGGGCACCGCAGCCTGGACCCCACACCTGCACACTGGTCAGCCTGCTGAGACCCCAGCCTCTCCAGCCACTGGTGGTCTTCCTAGGATCATGTCATCCCCTTTTAGAAACCTTCCACAGCTCCCCTGTCTTTAGGTTCAAGTCTTTTGTGCAGGTAATTCATGGCTCACATGGACCCACCCCCACCGCCCACAGCCGCCACCCCAACCAGCCACCCAGGCCGCCTGCCATCCCAAACTGCCTTTTCAAACCCCATCCTGGCATCCTGCCTGCTCCACCCCCAACTGCCTCCAGCTCAGGCCTCAGCTCCAATGCCAGCCCCTGGAGGCAGCCTTCCCAGGCAGCCCCCACAACACTGACCTCTCTATGTCATCATCGCCTGCCTCCTCCACCAGACAGTGAGGTCCACGTCTGCTTCGTTAGTCTGCAGCGCTCACCAGGTCTGGGTGACTAGGAGGTCACTGTGCTCTCAGAGACCATACCTTACCCCATGGGCTAAGGTAATCAACCAGCCTGGCCAGGTCCCACATGGTTTAGATTCCAGCCTCAGACTCACCATCTATCAAATGGGGATCCAAATCCCCAACTATCAAAGCCTCCCTAGGAGCAGGCTTTGAAAACCACAAAAACAAGGTAGTTTAATTCTTCCCAAGTCTCCCGAGTCCCAGACTTGCTCTGGTCAGCACAGAGAAGTCTTTCCTGTTGCAGCAGCTTTCTGGCAGAAGGAATGTCGGCTTGCTTGGCCACTGCTGCCTGCTTCCCGCTGGAGAGGAAGGCAGGAAATGGACAGCCCTGGGCCCAGCTCTTAGAACTGGCCACGCTGCTGCACTGGCATGCTCTCGTTCACCGGGCTTTGACCCTCCCCAGAAACACGGCACCCCACCCCAAGGCTCACAGTCCCCAAGGTTCTCTTGTCAGGCATCTAGTCTCTGCTTGGTTATGATCAGTGGCAAGGGGCTCACTACTGCGTTGTTAATTGGCAAGTGGTAGACTTGTCTTCCCTATAAAGACGCAAATCGGTCTTCCTCCTCATTTTTCTCAAGGATCTGAGATCTAAGGGCTGGAGCCTCACAAGAGGCTCCTACATGGCAGAACTGATTGTCCAGCACGTCATCAGAACCCTCCCGAGGCTGCTTGTCTCCTACAGAAACCCCGGCTACCTCTACAGGAGGTGAGGAGAGAAGTGTTCCCTACACCCTCACGAGGAAAGGTCCAAGATCACGTGTGCTTCTCTCTCCCTTTTGTTTTCTGGATCATTTCTCTGGCTCCCCGCACTATACACATCATCTGCTCCTTCTCCTCTCCCCCCGTAACTGATGGGAGGGCTCTCTGGAGGCAGACCTCAGTGTCTTTCCAAGGTAGATGGGCTTAGCTGGCGGGAACGAGGGCTCACTGGAATGGGGGATGCATCAGCCCCTACCGCCCCCCATCACAGGAGAAAATGTGTTTAGGGCAGGATGGGCTGAGCTTTGGGCAAAGGGAGCTGGGTCCCCCAAGGCTGTCTTTCCAGAGGAGGCGTAGGTCTTTAGCCCTACACCCTCCCTGGGTCTCTGCAGTGCCAGTGTCCGCCAGTGCGCTCAGCACCCAGGTCCTCGCCCCCACACAGCTGACGGAGCTGTTGCGAAGCAACCGTTCTGGAATGCAGACCTGGCGGTACCCCAGTGCTTCCCACTGCCCACCGGACTGGGCCACACGCGCCAACAGTATCCACCAACGAACGCCGGCAACCGCTCCAGCTTCAACCCCCACTGAGCACCACCTCATTCGGGACACTGCCCCAGCCGGGGCTGCACTACCACCAGGAAGCCCTCCCAATCTCCTGTCTGGGCAGGCAGGTCTCTTGCTTCCTGCTACAGGGCGGGCATGGGTCTCCCTGCCAGTCTCCCTGGTGGGCTAGGTGCTCATGTGGGCACATGACGTGGGCAGACCACAGTTAACTCAGTCCTGGCCTAGAGCCAAGCCCTGTACCGTCACATCAGAGGTGGCCAGTGAGTGTCACAAACCACAGTCCCACCTGCCTCTGGGCCTTCACTCCACATCCACAGATGAGAAGTCCGGACTAGGTCAGGGATGGAAAATGTGTGGGATATGAACTACTGTTTACGACATGCCCACGTGCATGGTAGATCTGGCCAGTCAGTATCTGTCGGGCCTGGGTAAAGCTTCAGAATCATTCTCAACACGGTGTTTTAAGTAGTGTTTACTAAGCAATCACAGCTGGCATCTGAATGGAAACACTGGCCACTTCTGAGAAGATGGCTAGAGATTCTTTCTCCTTCCATTCTTTCCCTCCTTTTTCCCTCTAGTCACTCTTCTTCCTGCAGACAAGCAGACCCGTGTCCGCACTGGAGCTCTAGGAGCAGGAACCAGGCAGCCTAGTCCAGACTCTCCTCACACCCGGGCTGGTGACTGTGGGCAGGCCACCTTCCTGAGTCTCCCTCTCCCAGTCAGCCATGCCTCCCTGGCACAAACAACTGTGATCAGAAGTAGCTGCATGTCTAAAAACACTACATAACTAAAAACAATTATTGGAATTTAAAACAAAACAAGAACAAAAACAGCCTGTACCCAGTGCTCCCTTCTCCATGACCCCTGTCCTCCCACAATTCCCCAGCTCTGGACCTAGAAATCCTCATGAGGCAGCGCCTCCCTTACAACTACCTTAGGGCCAAGGAGCTGGGACCCACCCAGACCAGTGGGCCTGGTCAAAGCCAAGGCCAAGGCAAGTTTGCCAGATGTGCAGCCCAACTGCCTTAAGCTGCATGAAAAAAATGCCACTGCTTGATTATGTGAAATCCATCTGGATCCAAGGCAGAAAATCCAAGTTGGAAGGCTTGTGAGAGGTCATCTGGTCTGCCTGGTTTCATCCACTGGTGAAGAAACTGAGCCCGGAGATGGAGAGTGACTTGCCCAAGGTCACTCAGCAAGTGTGTTAGCAGAGGGGCACTAAAGGAGGTGTCCTCAAGCTGTAGTTTTCTGCTCCCTGCCCCCTTCCAGAACCCCACCCCAGACGCTCCAAGTCTGGTCAGATCTAGAGCTTTGGGGCTAGGACTATACTCCTGGTAATAAATGTCAGTAACACAAATAAACTCAATTCAAACCGGGGGTACCAGTGCACACCAGGTGCTGGGGATGCCAGGGCTAAGGCAATCTCTTTACAAGGAACACACAGCATTAGAATGCCCTTGCAACGTTCCGCCACGACCGCCGAGAACCCCACATAGTGAATACGGCCGGATCCCAAACCCCCTTCCTGTCGGCCCTCAACCTGCTGCTACCACACACAAGCTCATGCCACAGGACCAGGCGGGCACTGTCCACCCCAGAAACCCAAACACAGAGTGTACAGAACAAACAGAAGGCCAGACCTTCTGACCCCGGGAGCAGCCTCACAGCCTGGCAGCCAGAGGCCTAAGGAAGGGAGTCCCCTGTGTTGCTTCCTGAGGAGCCAGAGTGGGGGGTGGACGGCTGCTCCCTCCCACCCACCCTGGCAGCCTTGTTGGCTTCTAAATTTAGCACTCACTGGGGGTGGAGTACTGACCTGAAAACTGGGCTGGCCAAAGCTGATCAGCCAACCCCGGCTGGCTCCCCAGTGCAAAGGCCCTCCTACAGCAGAGCTGCCCGCCCAGGTTGTGGCCAAGCAGGGGAAGTGCAATTGTTGGCAACAGATAAAACCCTCAATACCATCTCTACTTCTCTTCCAGTATCAGAGTGGCCGCCTGCAAGATGAGCAAGGGGCAGGGTCGATGATCAATAGCTAATATTCCTGCTGTGAACCAGCCAGCTCCAGAAATGGGAAGCCACCGACTCCTGCCGGGAAGACACCCTTTCACTGTAGCAGGACCCAGCCCCAGTGAGGAAAGGGAGTCCCAGGCATCAGGACCAAGAGAGACCCCCTCCACCTTCATCTGACTGATGGGGAAACGAGGCCCTGGGAAGGGGGGCGGGGTGTCCGCCGAAGTCACCCAGGAAGCAGAGAGGCCACAGCACACAGGTCTCTGCTCAAAGACCAGCCAGCTCTGGGTGGTTCACCCTGACAGAGGTAAGGGAAGACCTCAGGTCAAGAGAGTCCAAAAGTCATCTCCAAGTGACGGTGGCTGGTGGGAGCTAAATAAGGACAGGAATCAGCCTGGACTTGCTGACCACACACCCCTGAACGTCACAGGGGAGGGCCCAAGAAGTATGTCTGGAATTAAGCCTTAACCATGAAAAATTATACCAAAGCAGGAAGTAGGGAGCTGCCCACATATCAGGCAGACCTTGCCTTGCCCCAGACTCAGGTCAAAATAGAAGTTAATGGTCTATTTTTAAAAATACAGCTGCCTATTGTCCACCTCTTCCCGCCATCTTCACTGGGCACCCAGATGGCAGCAGGCAGTGCCTCAGTAGGGGTGCACACAGGTGGAGCCTGGTACCTGGGTGGGCTCTTTGCGCCAGGCATGATGGCCACATCTGAATTCTATCTCGGGCACCCGTGGCATCATCAGAAAGATGACCCACAGATAAAACCCCTGTGGGGAAAACCACCAGCTGGGGGTGGCATGCCCTGGGTGTAGCGGCCAGAAGACGGCTGCCCTGTAGCACAGATGACCATCTCAGACAGTAGCCCCTTAGGTTCCCCCCTCTGGCAGAAAGGTAGAGTCTGCCTGGCCCCTGTCTTTCTTGGACCCGTGGGATTCCGAGGATTCGAACGTCTCACTCTCTCTCTGAGGTCTGGCCCCTCTTCCCTGATGCCTGTGGCCTTAACCCCAAGCTGAGCCCTAGCGTATGCCTGGTCTGGTCCAATCTGAAGCCCGCACACTGGTTTCCGAGGCTACACCCATTTCCACTCCTGGGACAAGACCCCCATTTGGACAGTGTGCTGAGAATGCGCTTACCACGGGCGGCCGTCCAAGGCCCTCAGCTGCCACCCTCGTGTCCCTTGCACTCTGCTTACCACCACCTTCCGGGCTACGTGCTGCCTCTGCTGTCAGGGAACGCCCGTGCTTTACGGACTCCCTCGTCTGGTGAGCAGCACTGGTGAGCAGCACGTCTGGTGAGCAGCACGTCCTGACCCTCCTCTCCCGGGAGTTAACACCAAAATGTGAAATCTCGCAAAGCACAGTGTCTTCCAGGTCATCGCCCACCCTTAACGCCCCTGGAGGTGTTCTTCCTGTCTCTGCTCAGACGCCCCCAGACCACGGCGCCCCCGCCTCCTGCAGCCCGTGGCTCCCTGCTGCACACACGTGGTGTGGAACTCTGGCTTCCGCTGAGCACCAGCGTCCTTGGACTCTGCCCCCCGGTCACATTTTAGAATTCTTGGGCTTCCCCCCCCACACAGAATCTTTGCCTTCTTTCCCACACAACCACTCCTTCCATATTCTTATCTGGAAGTGCTAACCTGGCAAAGGGCCTGGGGACCTCAGGCAGATTCTCAAACCCAGCGGCAAGCAGGTTTGAAAGAATGGGAGGTTACGTTCGAGCTTCATCATCAAGTTCCTTCCAGCCCTGCGTGCCATCTCAGTCTGGTTCGAATGGAATGAGTCCCCCAGAGGGGATGGACCAGATGGAGGAGGAAGAGGCACGGAGTGGGTGGCGGCCACACCCAACCCTAACAACACAGCGAGCCCCAGAGGAGAACCCGACAAGGTCTCTTGGAAAAGGCCAGGCTCTGGACCGGTGTGGGATCTGCTCCTGCTCCAGCGGGGCAGGGCGCGGGCACAGATGCTCATGGGGTGCCGTCCGTGAGCGCACTCGGAAAGAATCAAGTGGTTAACCAGAGGGACAGGGTTCCGAGACCTGCCAGGACGGTGGGTTTTCTGGGTTTTTTAGATTATGCCTAAGGTTTGTAGTTTGGACAGGCAAAGTAAACAAGGACAACGACAGCAGCAACACAACAGAAACAAAGAACAGTTTACTTGTTAAAAAAAAAAAGAAAAAGAAAGAAAGAAAGAAAGCCTCTATTGAAAGACAGCTCCACGTGGACTTGGAAGTAGCCCCGCCGCCTGCCTGACCAGGGGCAGCGGTGCCAGGACTGCGAAGCGGGTGTGAAGACAAAGTCCAGCACATGCAGGAGGTGTCTGCTCTCCATCTCTTTTCTCCCTGCCTCGGGGCTGGGTGGGGTGGAGAAAGGGATGGGAAGAGAAGGGCTTCCACCAGCATAAAGCAACAGTATTTAGACCATGGCAAACTGAGCTACGCCTCACTCCTCTCCCTCTCCCTCCCTCCCGCCTGCCGGAGAATGGCCTGGAGTGAAAGGACCGCAGGACCAACCAAGGGCCCAGCACGTACCTGAAAGAAACCCGGGGGGATGGGGCCTCCAGGCATCCCATCGTTGGGGGGAATGTTGCCAAGCACTGGGCTCGGGGCGGCTGCTGCACTCTGTGGAGACAGGAAGGTGAAGAGTGAGAGAGGCTGCACCCACGAGAGACACACAGTTCCAACCGCTGGCCCCACCCTTCTTGTCCGCCCGTGTCCTCCACAGACCCTTCTCAGTGTCACCTTTCCAGGTGTCACTTCCTAGGCAAGTGAGGAATGAACTCTGAGCCTCCACTTCCTCATCTCTGCAATGGGGGAGCGTCCACCGCCTTGTACACACTCTGCAGAGATGCAGTGGGTGGCCGGCACGCAGCAGCTGTTTAACGCATGGAGGCCCTGCCTGACCCACCCAGCTGCTCTGTGCAGTTCCTTCAGGGCAAGCTCGGTGCTTCGTAAACGTCTGTACCCTCTCTAGGAGGCTGGCATGTTGTACGGAGCCGAAGACCAATAAATATCCACAACTTGACGAACAAACAGACAGCCCAGCTGGGAAATGTCCCTGGAGACAATGAGGGAGGGCAGGTGTGTTTTTGGTCCCGTCAAGGTCCTGGGTGCTGTAGGACAGGAGGTAGGCCACACAATGGGGGGTGAGGGGGGGCCGTTACTTTTCCTTTTAAACGCTGCTATTCTGGCATTTACCTGGTACATCTGCTTCAGCAAATGCCTCCCAGGGGTGAACAGACGCTGCTCGCTTCAGCCTGGCCTCCTTCCAGACAATCTGCGCCCCACCTGCTGGTGTGGTCGGCGTGTCTGTGCCTGGCCCCGTGCTCGCGCAGGCAGGGGCAGGCTGCGCAGGAAGGCGCCGGCCGACCACCCTGCCCGGGCCCTGCCCCTCCCCACTGGCTCGGGCTCAGTGGTCCCCAAGTCCCACCAGGGCTGAGAATTCGAAACTGAATCACTAACTGCCTCCCAGGGGGTCTGACTGGAGCTGTGAGACAAGAGTGAGCAACTGGGGTCAGAAACGGCCTCCTCTGCTCTCACGAATGCAGCCTGCTCTGTCACCACCTCGAAGGGGTCACTTCTTCCCTGTCCTCAGCCGCAAAACAGGAGCCACAACTCCTGACTTCTGACTCTTCATGGAAGGAAATGAAGCAACGTGTGAATTCCACGAACACGATGTGTGCTGCAGAATGAACAGGTCCCCGTGGGAACCAGCACGTCTGGGCTCAAGGGCTGGTGCCTCTACTAGCAGGAGATGACCATGGACAAGCCAACTGGCCTTTCTGCACGAGTTTCCTGTAAAAAGTGGGAGTGGCTTAGTGTCCCACCTGGTCATTAGGCTTGTAGAGGATTAAGTGTGCTGTGTTTTGTAAACCAGGAAAGCTCAGCCACCTGGAGGCAAGGAGGACTCAGTGTGGGCACACAGTAGGTGTCTTAACAGACCCTAGGTAGAGAGAATGGAGTGGGGCTGGGCTGGCCACTCGGGCCCAACTTTTCAAAATGCTTCTGCCTACAGAAAAGTAACCGTCTCTTGTCACCAGAGAGGCTCTGCCAACCCTCCCGCAGTGCAGCGACTTTCAGCCTTTTCATCTCACGGCACACGTGAACTCATCACTAAAGTTCTGTGGCTCACCAAAGATGTATCTCTTACCATCTGACAAGATAAAAAGGTGTAATTGCGATTCACTCACACCAGACGGTTATGGTTCTGTTGGCTGTTGTCATTGTTTTATTTGACCATCTAAAGGGAAAAGAGGTCAGTGCCCCAACCAAACAGTCAGATACCGCATGTTTTAGAACTCCTTGCGGTGCGCCAGTTGAATGGCTGCTGTGATGTGTCACTAGCACCCCACACATCACAGATTAGGTCTCCCCACCTCCCCGGGTCTGAGGCCACGGCCCCACCCAGAGGGAGGAGAAGCCTCCCCACCCAGGCGCTGTCTGGGAGGAGGGCTGCCTGGGGGACACGCCAGGTTCTCCATTAGCTGCACTGTTTGTTTGTGGTTGGCGGCTCAGTGAAAATGCAACTTTTCGTGATTTATAACCAACAATTATTCCTCAGAAGCAGGAGCAGAAAAGTTTAAAAAACATCAGGGTGAGGCAATTATCCACCTTCAAGTTCTTTCCGAGACTGGTTTTATATTTAACTCTTTAATCCTTCAGGATGTCATTTTGGTAAAGAATATGGGTTTTACTCCTCAAACAGCCAATGACCTCAGTATGATCCGCCCCCTACTCATCTTTTTTTTCTAGTATTTTTAATTGTTTTATTTTTCCATTACCATTTGTCCCCCTAACGCCCCCCTCCCCCACCACAATGACCACACTGTTGTCCGTGTCCATGAGTCCTTCCCAACCCATCTGAAACCAGAGACAAAATTCTTACAAAGGTCTGTTTCTGGGCATTTTAATTCTGTCCTATGTCTGTAAGACTCGATTCCAATGATCAGCTTTACAATGTGTTTTACTATCTCCTTTAATCCTTTAATAGAAGTTTTCTTGCTTACTTTTATCTACTTATCCCTCCAAACTTCAGACCACTTATAAAAGTCACCTCCCTCCCCAAAGAAAAACGGTCTTATATACAGGGTTGGGAAAGAGTAACACTCACAGTTGTAAGCATGTAAGTTTATCCTTGTACTACTATTTATTTATTAATCACTGTATTATTTGCCTTGCTTATCGTCATTATTGTTATTATTTCATATCCTCACTTACGATTTATGTTTTAAGTAGTGATGGCTGGCAATTAAACCAACGAGAGTGGACACTTAACCCTACGTCTGCCCACCCCTGCATATAAAAATTTAAAGGAGAATGGACCTCTCTTTCCAAAACAGAGGCGCACTCCTCCCATTAGTCCCGACTTGATCCGAGTCCACCTGCCAAGCCGGGTGGCTGGGTGGACAGTGACAGTGAGAGAGGCGGGAGTAGGCCATCAGTTTGGGAAAACCGAAACTCTCCTTGGGGAACTGCCGTGTTCCCGAGAGGAGGGCGGAGGGCGAGAGAGACGCGCTCCTGCTGTGGCGCGCGGCTGGCCTGGCCCCCGGCGGTGCGGGTGGTGGTAGCTGTCTGGCCTGAGGTTCAGAAAAGCGGTGCTTTCACGCCATCTGTCCCTGAATCCCCAAGTTGGTCTTCTGAGGCAGACACAAGCACCCCTACTTTACAGACGAGAACAGGGAGCAGGCCCACGACAACTTTCCCCATCTGTCTGCTTCAGGGACTCCAGACCTGGTCTTCCTCCACCCACAGCCCAGAAGCAATGCTTTCTTTCACACATCTGGAAACTTCACCAATCCGATTCCTTAACCTAGTAGCATTTACCGTTTAGTTTAAAACACTTTCGTATTTTATAGCACAGCAAAGTAAAAGGGAAATTATTAGTAACAGCATTTTGTTGGATGTTGTCATAAGCACTTACCCCCACCCAATTAGGTGGTCAAAGAAAACCTGATTTTTTTAAACTGGACCTATTATTAACACAGATAGATATATCACTATTGACCCAATTTAATGAACGGGCATCACACCAGTGTTTGCTAACCGGGTCATTACAAACTGCTCTCTCTTCAGTATTCTGACTTCCCTTTTGGTTCACTGCCTTTCAACACGGTTCACACTAGCCATCTGCTCATCTGCTTTCACGGTAAAACATTCACGCCCTTTGCTGTTTGAGTATGTGACTCTATCCCTTAGTGATTCATAAGAGCTCTTTATATATTATGAATATAACATAAGGATACCTTATAACTTTTAAAAACCTTCTAAATGAAACCTTGAACCTGGGAGCATGACTTGTCCCCTCCCTCCAACGTCCCATTCTCCACGGATTTGGGAGTGAGTTGGCGGTCCTAGGAACTGGGGGTGGGTGGGTGGTCCACGGTCCACGGTCAGTCCTCTGGCTGTCAGGGATGAGTCGGCCGCGGTCCTACTAAATAGACTGTGCGGTTCTCTGCTCCGACATCTGGGTGGAGCATGCACTTCCGGGGCCCTTCCATGAAGGGAAGGCCTTGCTGGCAGTGACTAAGGTGGCAGGAAGCTGAAGAGATGACGTTGATCATTTAAAGCCTCCTTTAGCAGCAAAATTAAGTAGTCTGCAGTACTTAAATCTGTGCCCTGAATTACAACAGTTATTGCCATTCTTTGATTATGAGGTGAAAAATGGTTCAATAACAAAAAACTTTCCAAAGGGCAGAAAATCATGAAGAAAATGACAAGCAGCAATGGGTACAACTGGGTGACGAAAGGGTTAATGAGACACCACCCCCACCCCTCAACAGCAAGGCAGTTTCCCCCATCTCCAAGAGCCAGCATGATGTCAGGCATACAGCAGGTGTTCAATAAATGATTACAACTTTTATTATTCAAAGACCTGCTTAAACCTGGCCATCTGGAGGCAGGCCTTTCCAGATTGCTAGGAATTGGCCTCTCCCTGTGGTTTCCAACTTTGAGTTAGAGTTCCATTAGGGCACTCGGCAAAGCATCTCATATGAGTTTTCTCTAAACACACAGAACCCAAACAGAAGACCCCCCCCCCGCCCCCCGCCACCGAAGTTCACTAAGGCCTACAGCATGCTGGGGGTGTGGAAGGTGCACAGGACAGAAGACCCCGACTGGAACAGAAAGAGCGCTGAACTCAGAAACCAGAGACGCCCTCTGCCCCTCCATGGGCTCAGCCCCAGCTGGGACCCCATGGACAAGTCCTTTCTCACTCGGGCCTGGTTCCTCACGTGTCCAATGGGGGAGTGAGACAAGATGACTCCAAGGGCCCTTCCTCCAGGCTGTTCTCCCCAGTTCAGTCTGCACACCCAAGGGCGACAGGGACTGGGAACAATCGCTCCTGTGTGAACAGGAGGACAATCCTCTTTCCAGAAGGCCCTGCATTTTCACTCTCCCCTGTGCACTACAGAACACTTAGAGATCAAATGTTAAAACCCACCCGCAAACCTAGTTCTTACTGGAGCCTGCAGGTAACAGCTGATGACATCTGTGTCCCCCCATCCCAGGCCCTCCTCACCAACATCTACCCACATGTGTGTGCAGGCATGGACTGCAAAGGCAGAGCCCCCCACCCCCCAATCAGGCATGCAGTTTGGTAACGCATGCATTTTTACAAAACTTAAAATTCCTTCTAAATAGAAAACAGGCCTTGCAGGGTGGTGTGGCCCACGCCAGCCAGCTGCCTCCTCTAAGCCTCCTGGGTCGAGTCAACTGGAAAAGTCCAAGGTGCCTTCAGACAACTGCCTGAAGTTCTGGAAGTACTTTAGTTTTGTTCACAGTCTGGGAGCCTTCCAAGGAGGGCTGATCCCTCAACTTTCTCCCTACAGAGGGTTTCTTTATGATCCCAGGGTGGTCCCACAACCACTGGGGCCTCTTCACGTGCTTCAGATGCTCGCCAGCTGGTTTCGCAGGTGCCACGCCAACCACAGGCGGACCCCGCTATCCAAACCTGGTTTCCGATACCGAGGGGACACCTGAACACCTCCCCTGCCCCACAGTAAGTGTATTCTCTCTGCCTGCCCTCCCTGCACCCGGTGGAGAAGCAGGGTTCAAACCTGGGGCCTCGGAATCTAAGCGACTGTGAGGAGCCTTGAAAGCTGTGCTGAGGAATTTGGACTTTGTGCCCTAGGCGGTAGGGAGGAATTCTAAGCAGACAAGCGGCCTCTGAGAGCCCCACCCTACCGGTACCAAGCATCCCAATACATCACTGACAAACCTTCCCACACCCAGAGAACCCAAGGCTCCAAGAACAGACTTGGCGAGTCCTCGGTGTGGTACTGGGCCCTTTCCTCACCCGATGCAAGAAGGCCCCTGCAAAGAAACCAAGAAACAAAAGCCTCCCATCCAGCATTGTGGTATTTCACGGTAAAGGACAAGCATTCATGTGTCCGTCAGGAAGTGAGGGTCTGGGGGACGTTCCCTACAAGGTATTATCTTCCAGCCTTACCCCGAGAGCCCCAGTTATCCTCACTCACAAACCAGCATGAGTCCCCCCCCCCCCCCATTTTCACTCTGTCTGAACAATGGCTCTGTGCACAAGAGGCTCCTGGACAACCAAACAGCAGCAAATGCACAGAGCAAGCCACGGGCCTCCTGCCAGCCCAGCAACCCCTCCTGATTGATTTACAAGGCCGAAAATCCCTCCCTCCTCACCCCACCCCAACACTCATGCCTCATCGTGCTGCGGTGTGGGGCCCACACGTGGAAGCACCCAGCGTGGCCTTCCTTGACTGAAACTCAACACAGGCCACGTGGCCAGCACCCAGGACATTGGGGTACAAGGGTTGGCTCATGTAGAAATGGAGGTCACGTAGAGGAATGAAGACCCTCCTGTGCTAACTAGATGAGGAGGACAAGTGAGAAACAAAGGCCTCAGAGCACCGCCGTGTCTGGGGGTGGGAGAGATGCTTGCATTGGTGTCATCAAGGCAGAGATTTCAGCCTTCTGTGCAAAATGCTAAGGTGACCTGGGTCCCTCTGGGCCAAGTTTCCAAGAGGGAGTTTTAGCGGCGTCGACAAACTGAAGATGTGCGGAGGGAATGGCATCACCCAGACCAAGAAAGTGACACCAAAGGAGGGAAGGTAAAGGTGTGGCTTCCAGCTTTCACGCACAGACCATGGCGAGAATCCGTTCTGGAGAACAGGGGCTCTCACTCTGTGGTGCGGGGACAGCACGGAGCTGCTGCTGCTGCGTGAAGAGATGAGACTAGCTGGCGTTAAAAACAGTTCAGATGACACACAGGAGTGAGTGACACAGGATCCTTGCCCCCAAACAGCCAAGAGGCCGTCACGTGGAAGGAGGACGTGCTCTCCCAGAGCCCAGGGACAGCCTGGGTCCAGCAGCAGACGAAATGCTCTGGTCTACCAAAAGCTTCTCCAGGGCAGAGGAGGAGAGGGAGCTGCCTCAGGAAGCCGTGGGTTGGCTGCGTTAACAAGACCCCATTACAAATCAAAATTGTGTAGGCCTGACCTCCACTCTGCCACATCAGAGCCACGCTGCCTGTCTCAGCCTCAGCTGCCCCTCTGTTACAAGAGGAGCACCAATACCTAGAACTGCCTGGTGTCTCCCGGGGATTACATGAGAGGAGAGCCTGGACTGAGGGTCAGAGGGCTGGAACCCACCTACTGTATGACTTGGACACACCTTCCAGCCCTCTGCTCAGCTGGAAACCAGGCAGCTGAGGTCCTGCTGATCTGAGGAAGCAGGAGGCGTCACACTGAGCTCTTAGCCAAGTCACCTGAAAAAAGGCCAAGAGTAGGCGAAAACAGCCCCAACCTAGTGAGCCAGGCCCCAGGCCCAAGAGAGGTGTCCTGCCGTCAGGGCTTCTTCCTAAGAAAGTCCCATATCCCTTCTGCCTCCTGGGGTGAGAGGATGGATGCAAGGATGCAGAGAGGGAGCACACAGAGAAGCAGAAGTGACTGATGCCAGAGACAGGGAAAGAGGGAAGGGGATGCCACTTACTCCCCAGCCTCCCTGGGATGATGTCACTTCTGTCTACTGGTGAGGAAACAGAGGCACAGAAAAGCACATTACCCAAGTGACACTCACCTTAGGCTCTCTGCCCCTCCACCCCCTACCGTGGGTTCAAGAAACCTGAACAACAGTGTCTCACCCCACTCCCCAAACCCTGCTGTTCCCAAGGGTTCTGTGTTTTTAGACACTTACAAAAAGAAAGAACAGACAGGTCACTACAAATGTAAGGTAAGCACAGTGCATTCTCTGCATTTGGCGTCATCTACGTCTTGCTCTTCCCTAAGCAGATTGAACTCCTAGCTCTGGTCCTTTTGACAAATATTTCACAGAGCTGGCCTTCACTAAGGAAAGGGTGTGTGTGTGTGTGTGTGTGTGCGTGCGCGCACACGCACACACAAGATCCCATGCAGAGGAGGAGAAACAAGGTAGGTGGGCGCTTACACAGGCTGCATTCAGCAAACACTGGCTCCTGGGGCTGCTGGGTATGCACCGGGCCCACCGGGACAGGGGATGAGAGAGGCAGGGCTCCGCCCTCGGGTCTGGAGAGTGAAGTGAGTCTCGGTGACAGAGATCTGAGGGATGTGGGGGTGCTCTGGGCAGGTGCTGCGAGGAGGGGATTAGGGGGATCAGGGAGGCTTTGTGGAAGAGGTAGCACTCAAGCCAGGGCCTTAACGGATGGCAGGACTCGAAGATGCAGGAGGTGATACAGACGTGAGAGATTACTGCTGTCATCTTAACCCTGCCTGAAAACCAGGCCTTCTGACAGCCCTTCCTTCAGAGCACAAATCCCACCAGGTCTCTGCCCTTCCCAGAGCGTCATCCCACCTCTGGGTTCAGGGTGGGCTTGGGGCTTACTTGTTCCTCTCCCCCAACGAAAGGGGGCTCTTCCAAAGGGGAGCCATCCACCCAGTCTAAGAAGGCTGCTACTGCTGACCCAGCTAGCCCAGCTCACTTTTGTGTGGCTTACCCAGTTTCTGTCCCCAGCCCATCCAGCAACCTGGTAGGGACTATAGATGAGAAAAGGGAGGCTCTGCGATGTCAAGGGACTTGTCCAAGGTCACAGAGCTTGAAATGGGCAGAGATGGAAGTTGAGTCCAGATCTGCTAAAATCAGAGCCTGGCTCTTGGCTACACCCAATGCCTTTCTGGTCTACATTTTAAAACTGATGCTTAATGGTGGTTGCCTGGGGCAAGTCTGGATTTGAAGCCCAGCACTTCCGCGCTCCGGGGACTAGCATTCCTGGGTGCCTCACTCTAGCTTTCCGCATCCTTCGACATCATCTGTGGAACAGAGGAGCCCTCTACCCTTTGCAGGGGTCCAGGGAACTTAAACATGGCTCTCAGGTAAGGGACTTGGAAAGTCGCAGGGGCTCAGGCATGATAAGTGCTCAGTAAACAGACGCCTCTGAGCCAGCAACACAGCACCAGGCAGGTGACAGACACAGAGGAAGGTGGGAAGAAAAGGGGGCTGAGGCTGCTGGAAGACAGAGTCCTCTGCACAGCAGGAGCCATTCTTCTGAGGAGTGGCCTCTCTCGGCCCCATGTTAGAAAAATACCACTTTTTAATTAAGAAATTAAAAACAGGCACACCCCAGTCAGAACGTTTCCAAAAGGAAAAGGAACTACTTGTGCTGAGAAGGCCACGGCCACCATTGCCCTGGGCCCTGCCTGTCCATCCCAGGAAGCACCCAGCGTCTTCTGGGAACTGGATCAAAGGGCACGGTTTGTGTAAGAGGTGGAGCCCTGTGTAATTAATACCTGGTTATACCCTGGATGCCAGCCAGGGCGCCCTCCTCCATGTGCAAACGCTCCCCTAGCAGGGCTGCACAGCGCAGGGCACGGGTCCTAGGCGTGTGCACTGAAGAGGAGGGAGATTAAGGGCTAGAGGCACCCCGGAAAATGAACAGTGTGGACTGGATCAGCAGCACACCATTTGTACAATGCTGGCTTTCTTTTTAAAGAGATGAGCTTCGGGCCCTGGTTTACACCATTAGCAACACACCCACACCCACACACAAACACCCCTCCTCACTGTCTTAAAGGAGCTACTTACAACTGCGAACATGTCATGGTAGGCCAGTGACAGCTCCTTAACAAGAACACTGGCAGCTGCTTCTGGTAAAGTGGAAAATTCCCTGGCGTGGACCCGTACACATGCTTAGTTCCAATGACAACTTAATCTTGCCAGGATTGAGGTGCGCAGAGAACAAAAAAACTGCCTGCTTCTAGAAACTTTTCCCCCTACGTGTAAAAGAAATCGTTCAAGGCATGGCCCTCAGTACATCTCTCAAGAATGGGAGCCCACACTTGGCTCAGCTGGCACACGAGTGAGTGGGGACAGAATCCCTTTCCCTTGGCTCATCCTCTGCCGTGGCGGGACAAACACTCCTCACCTGGAAGGTTTCCCCAAAGTCCCCTGGTACCACAGCAAGGAAAGACATCACTTGGCTGGGCAGGGGTGTGTAGGTGAAGGGGCCGGGAGTCCCAGGGCTCTCTTGATGGACCAGGAAGCCAGCCAGCAGCCTCCCACCGTGGTTTGCAGGGTGGGATGCACAGGCTCAGAGCTGAGCAGATGCCACCTAAGCCTTTAAAGCATGCACTAATTGCGCTAATTTAGCTAACAGTCCCTGTTTCGTCCCCACCCCAGTCAACCAGCGTCCTTTGGTACTGCTGGAGAGATGCAAGCTGTTGGCTTTAGTGTTATTTTGTCAGCCATTAAACGATTCATCGGAGTCATTAATTGATTTATTACTGCTGCCTGCTCAGAGGGTTTAGCAAATAAAGAATGATGTAGGTCACAACGCAAAAGAAATTGGACCAAAGAACGCCGAAAGAAGGTGAGCACTTAAGAGTCCACTCAGACGGCCCTCCACACCCAGCCATCAGATGCGGGACAGTGTAGCCAGCTCTCCTGCCTGAAATCGGGGTGCCAGCCTGCCTCCCACTCAAGACACCAGTGTTGCCAAAGATGTGGAAGGCAGAGAACCTTGTCTGGAGGACTCTGGCAGCCGGCTCCCAGGGCACCTGCCAGGCTGGGTCACCAGCAACTGAGCACTTATGAGGGAGAGGGCAGACTGTGGCTGTCCACCAGGCGGACTCGGGGTTGCGATGGCTGAGCCTGTCTCAGCCCTCCAGAGGGGACGTGCCCTGATCACAATCCCTCTCTCCCCCTGCACTGCCCACGGTGGTGATAAGGCAAGAACAGCTGACAGTAACAGGCGCGTCCCAGTGCCTGGCACTTTAGTGCCCATCTCTGATCCTCTCAACAGTCCTAGGGTGTAGGTGGCATTTGTCGCCGCTATGTTAGAGAAAAGAAAACTGAAGCTCCAGGAGCGGCCCATGGTTACAATCAGGCCAGGAAGTGGCAGGCCTAGGATTTGAACCTAGCCTACCTGACTCCGAAGTCCACATTTCCTCCCCTCTACCGAACTCTGTGGCTGACTGACACAAAAGGGTGCTACAGCTCAGCCTCAATGATAACCCCAACAAAAACCAGTGGGGGAACAAGAACAGGCCAGCTCCCTCCTCTTGGAGCCTCATGTATAAAATGACAGGGTTGACGTGGGTGGGCCCTGAGGCTACATGGAGGAGTGAGACTGCACAACTAACTCACTGCCTTCTACCTTCTAAGTCCCCAGCTGCCCTGGCCACCAAGGTGCTGATGGGCCGGCCGCGCAGTCAACACGAGTCGTGCTGCCTTGTGCCCCCTTCCTGCTGCGAAGGCTCCTTGTGCTGGGAGCCAGACCTCCCATGGTTTCCCCTGCTGCCCTGCATGCCCTTCAAGCCCCAGCCAAACAACAGCAGGCACAGGAAGCCTTCCAGGATTAGGCCAGGTACCCAGTAAGTGCACACTAAAGGTTGCCGCACTGGGTCAGACCAGAGAGGAGGAATTCTCGTCCCTCCCTCCTCCTAGTTCTCAGGTTCTGAGCAAACACCAGGGAGTGGTACTGACATGGGGGGACTGGAACGGTCAATTTACAGAAATATGAAGAGCCCCAAAAAGAGGATCAACTGATCACAGATACCGTGTGTGAGCATGCATGTGTACTTGTGCGCGCACGCATGTATCTGTCTGTCTGAGGCAAGAAAGGTAATAGCTCTGGTACCTAGTTTCCACAAGGGACCAAACACAGCTGGTGTGGTTGACTCAAATGCTGTGATCACTGCTCTCTGCCCCTGAAAAGACACATCACACCCTCAGCCCACCACTAGCATCTAGAACAGAGCCTGCCTGGCAAGACCTCAGAGGGTGGCTGACCGTTTGCATCTGCTTGGAAAGTGATGCAGGCGGCTGAAGAGGGAAGCCCAGTAAAACCCAAGCACTGATCTGCTTCAGGGCTTGACCCAGCCCCACCCCGCAGAGCTCTGAGCCTGCAGCCTGCTGAAGTCTGATGGGAGTGGCAGGGTAAGGCTTGGCTGCTCCTCCCAAGCTCCCCACCAAGAGGCCCACATATATTTGCTGGGTGTCTACCAGGCACATAAGGCAGGGCTTTTTTGTTAACATCCCCCAAGAAAGGGTCCAGAGCATCCTAGAACACATACATGTACCTTTTAGGATCCTGGTGAAAAACCCACTGAAGGGGCAGGGCCAGGATCCCAGCCTGGAAGGAGGAGAGATGATACCTGACTGATTGAAGGCTTCTGAAGGGATAGGGCAGTTCATCTACTAAGAATCACACCCAAACCTGGTTTCTGAAACAGACAAGGGATTTCCCATAGAAGGTGTCCACCTCTACCCTCCCTCCATCAATTCATAGGGTATTGAAAGCACAAAGGAAGGCCTTTATACAGACCTGCATCGGGGTCTCACAAATTAGATTCTTTAAGTGCCTTTAGGAAAAAAGCCCTATTACTACTTACACATGTTGAGTCCCCTTAGCTAACTTACAGAGACCTCCCTGTCAGCCGTATGTGCTTGCTGAACATGCCCAACCACCCTTGGAAACACTCTCCTCCGCTCTCTCCCCTGGATGGTAACTCTCATCCTTTATGTTATGTGTTCCTCATCACAGCACTTGTCACATCTGACTGTTAATTCCTTATTAAATTAGCCAGCTGTCTTCCCAGGGACAGGGGCAGGAATGGCGAGCACAGCACAGAGAAGGTGCTGGCTCAGTAAATACTTTCTGGATGAATCCAGTCCTTGCAGAAATCCTGCTTTTCAAGAAAAGTCACCACCTCCCTCCCCCCCACCCAAACACCAGCACTACCACTGGCACCACCATGCACGCACGCATGCACGCACCCTCTGGCACACATACCTCCATACCCACTCTTCCCTCTGCCTGTGAAACCCAAGCTTTGGATGTTCGGAAAACCTGGGTGCTGGTGCCGTTCAGCCTTTGCTGGCAAATGAGTTGGCCAGGCCACTTCTCTCCTAGAGCCACTGGTCACCTCAGTAAAATGAGATCATTGTTATGCCTCCCCTCCTAAGACAGCTATGAAGGCTGCTTAGACTAATGCTGGGCACAACATTTATAGTTACAAAAAAGGACAAAGGCAATGACAGAGTGTGGGGTGGCCTCAGGGGGCTAAACTTCCCCTTGCCGTTCCCATTTTGGAAGTCAAGCCTGGGCCCTGTGGACTGGGTGCAGCGAGAGGATCCGAGGGGTACCTGTGAGTTACTAAGACCTAGCTGCCCCTCCCAGCCTCAGCCGAGCCTACTTTTCATCCCCAAAGCAAAGCCTTCTGTTTCTTCTCAGACAGGTTGGATGCCCTGGTTACTGGCCTGCCTGAAGAGAGATGTTTGCTCCACTAGCCCCAAGAGCCACTTTTCTACAGACCTCTTATTAAAGACAGAACCTGCCTACTACCCTCAGGGCTTGGGAACAGACACAGGTTGGAGGGAACCATTCCTGGAACTGGGTGGATGCTGACGGGGACAGCAAGGCAGAGGTCCCACCCGAAGACACCTTTTCCTGTGTACCCAAAGAAACCGCGCCTGCAGGACAGAGGGATCCTCTGCCAATCACAGCTAGACCCTCCAAACCACAGATTTCTAAGAGACGTGGTTCTTGGGATTAGTGGCAAGACACAGGGCAGGCCCTGAGCTCACTCAGGAGGAATGCGTCCTCCTCCTTCCTGCTGGTTCAATCCCTCGCTTCACATGACATAAGAGCTTGCGAGGCAGAGAGGAGAGACAGGCAAGAGGCAGACACAAGGGGGAAGGCAGAGATCAGGCTCTCTGAGCCCGCAGGGGCCTCTTTGGCTGCACATCGCTGCTCTGCCGGCTCCCTGGGCTCACCGTGTCCTGGAATGGCTTCAGCCCCTCACCAATCAGCTCCTGGGGAACAGTTTGTGCTACTTTTATTTTCTCTGCTCTACAAGCTCCCCCATCACTTTCCATTGATCTACATATAGAACTCCCAGTCATCCATCAATGCTCAGCTCAAATGTCCCTGGCTTCCCAGTCCAGAGCAAGCACTCGAGTCTCTGAGTAGACTCATGAGTTGAAAGTCACTATTAAAAGATACCCATCTCCACCTGCACCCCTCTCACAAGGCACCCAATGAAACGTTCGATACCAGCAAACTCCCAACCAAAGGCTGCCCCAGATCTGGAGAGAGCACTGAACCAAGGGCAGGAGCTTCACAGCTCCCCAGCTAATTCAGAGAGAAAGAGAGAGAGGCAATGCACCCAACTCAAGGACAAAGGCAATGCCAGAGAGTGGGGTGGCCCTTCAAAACACCTGACAATACCCTATTGGGGTAGCCACAGAGTTAAAGTAACCAGGAGCTAATGAAAGAGTCATGCTCCCTGCCTAGCCTCTCCCTTCCTCCCAGACCAACCTCCCTCTGTTCTTGGGCCTCCAGCTTCAGCCACAGGGAGCACTCACTGGTGCCTGGCCTTTGCACATGCCATTCCCTCCAGCCGGTATGCTCACCTCCCTGACAGTTTTTGCCATTCCCATCTGTTTACCCATCCCTTGGGCCGCCCTGGGCACTGGGCAGGATGACTTCTTCATCTTTCAAGTCCACGTGAAACCCTACCTGTGACTCTTCCAATGTTTTCGACTTGGCCTTGTTGTGTGGGCAAAGGATCTCCTTATAGGACTACTGGTTCCAAAAAGCAGAATCCAAATCTTTACTATGTGTGGTAATCAATAACCACTGATGATGGGTGGGGATGGTGAAAGAGCTTTCTGGACAAAGCTAGGCTTGGCTCTTCTGGGAAATTTCTTCCTCATTTTTCTCTTTTGTAAAAATGTAGCTTTAAAGAACAGAACATGTTCTTTCTAAGTTCATGAGCCTAAATGTTAAGGGGGCAAAGAGGGTCCTCATCTTCCAAAGATGTCCATGCCTCTATCCTCACACAATCGCTGAAGGATAGAAACATGAAAACCTTGGGAAAAACCTGAACTTGAATCTGTTCTTAGCTTGAAACCTGTAAGTTACATAGACGTGGCAGGACCATCCTTGATGGATGGCCCAGCTCCCCTCTCTACTGCAAATCTGGCCTGAAGCAGTCTGTTCTCCTTCTATTTTTATCTAATTCCATTCGAGGCTATGGCCTGAGTCTTCTCCACTGAAGAAAGCAGATTTTCATTCAATTTGGGTAGTCCGCAGACCGGTAGAGACTTTGAAACTAGACCCTTAGAACAAGGAGGAGTCCCACCGTCCCCTCTGCTGCAGACATGGCCCACAGATCCGGCCTGGGCAGGGAAGATCTGGGACTTGGGTCTCCCAGGAGGGCTGCGCCTTGGTGGCCTCACCTAGAAAATTGGGAAAGTCCTGCTTCACAGAGGTTGGGGAAGTGAAGTTTTTGCTTCCTCCCCAGGCCAGTTTCTGGCCTGTGTCCACCAGGTGCTCCATAAATCCTTGGTGAACAGACATCCTTCTAAACCCTTCCACCTGCCTTTTCTCCACTGAGAAAGGCTCACGCCCTATGGGGGACAAGCCAGGCCATGCTCACCTGTGGAGCAAGCCTCCGCGCATTCCCATCCCTGTGTCCCAGGAATGGAAACAGACCACCACTCTAGGAGTCCCCGAGGGAAGCTGATCTGTCTTCCAACACCCTCCACGCCTTTGTTTCACATCTGCTTTATCATCTGGTGAAGATTTTGATGGTTAAGTGTCTTCATAAGGTCACAGTTCTTCCTGGCTGGGTCCAGTCATCACAAACCCACATACCCAGCTCCCCACAGAGGGAACCAGAAAGAAGACTTCAGTCACAGAAAACAAACAAACCACCCAAAAAAACGTAACCCTACAGTTGAACTCTCTGGTCTGGTAACAACTTGGGGCAGGTCTCAAACTGGTGAAGTCTGTACAATGGTGACTTCCCATCTGGAAAATGGGAACCTGCCATTCCCTGCCTGCCTTACCTCACACAGGAGTGTGAGGTACGAATGGAGAAACACACATAACGCTGGTACGAATGAAGGACAACAGCATCCCCTGCCTGCCGATGATCAAAGCAGCTGGAAAGAAAGGAGGAGGCTACAGCGACAGTCAGGCCTTGGCTAGCTGTCCCCGTGATTCCCTTCCACTCACTTATAAAAACAAAGGGGTGGGTGTGATTCCTGGTCCCCAAACCTGGCTGCACAATCAAAATCACCTGGGGGCTATGCAACAGCCCAGCTGCCCGCCCTCCCCAGGTTACAGGAATCTAGCTTTTGGGAGTTCCTGCATTGATGTTCCTACAGATTCCTCCTGGGTTCTGCCTCTGGCCTTACCAGCAGGAACTGACCCCAGGTCCAGGGATGGCTGGCCAGATGGGCAGGCCTCTTCTGGCCCTCCCCTCCCCAGCCAGGCCCCCAGGAGGCCTGCAAGAGGCCTCTGGATGCAGGTCGGGGCTTAGACAGTCGCCCAAACAGGTACGGGCCCAGATTTAATTGGCATCTCGGTTAAGCTTTCTAATCTCATTAAAGCTGCCTCCATCATGCAGACCGAAGCTCTGAATTTGATAACAGAAGAGCACTGCCCTGCCCCACTGTAAGCTGATTAGGTCTGGGGAGGACTGAGAGGACAGCTCTGAACTGGGGCCCCTGGTCGAAGTCAGGACTCTCTCTGTTATACCAAGCCATGCTGCCACATGAATGGCACGAACTCAGACTGAAAGAGGAGGGCACGCTGCAGAGGGGGCAGGCAGGCAGGGAGCGGGAGGAAGCACTGAAGGCAGGGGTGCAGGGCCCACCTGCCTAACCACCCTGGGGAGCCCGTGCTGTCCCTAGGACTTTCATAAATACAAACCACTAAGTGACCTCATTTTCCATCTCTTCAGGGTACAATTACAGAGTTCGCCCCACACCAGGAGGCAGATGCCCTTCAGAGTGTGGGTCTCACCGCTGCCTTCCCCACATTCTCTGCGCCGCTCTCAATCCCTGCGTCTTTCACAATGGGAAGGGGATAGCAGGTGTGGTCTGGGGTCCAAATGGCTGCTCTTCATCTTTAGAAGAGAAGACTTGTCCTGCCTGTCACCTTCTTCTTCATCCTTCCACCCGCTCTGAGAGGAGGTACCCCAGCTCCAAAACACCACGGTCAACGTGTGCAAACATCCCTGTGTGAATATACAGCACCCACTTCTTGATCATCTCACTCCATCTAAATATATCCCAAGGAAATAATTTGGCAGTGATAAGAAATTCTGCAGTGGCTCCAGAGTAGCAAAAACAAAACCACACACACACACACACACACACACACACACACCCGCTCTTCAAGACGCCACACTGGGTCCAGGACAGATGTGGAGACACAAAGGTTCCACAAGCGACGACTGCCCAGTGTATGCTGGAGTCCAGTCCGGATGAGGGCTAGTGCTGGTTATTATTAATACTGAATAGAGAAGACAGCATTTTAGCAGGGAAGAGGTCCCAAGCTGGGCTAGCACAGACGCCCTGTCCCAGGGTGCGCCCAGCAAGGACATACACACACCCGTCCCCACCCCTCAGGGACTCACTTTAAGACACTGGCATTTTCCACTCCACTTGCCAAGAACGGAGCCACCCTGCCCTGTGCAATCCTCAAACCCCAGGAAACAAAGGCGGCAGTCATGGGGGCGGGCCAACACCCCTTGGGCATGGGTCCCCCTACCCCGTCTCCCCCACCCCCACCAGTGCACCAGAGAGGAACTGAAGGCCCCCGGTAGGAGACACAGAGGCCCAGAGCCTGGCTGCTGTGCCCGACTCCACCTTGCTTTCACTCACAGGATCGTTTGGATAGAGGTGGCTTTTATAAAATGCTCTCAGCAAATCTAAGCTGTTTACAATCCCCTTGGGCACAAGGACACCAAGTTATTAGGGCAATGTTGGAGGGCTGAACAGGGTGTGGGCAATTCCCCAATCACACCAGCTCTCGATGGCCAGCCTGACTTCCCAGCTTCCCCACGGCACCCCAGTGTCCATCTACCCCACTGCCCACCGGACTTGGTCCTCCAGCCTGGACCACTGCTTCGGCCTCCTCACTGGTGTGTCTTTGCCCCGGTCTTACCCTTGTCCCTACTCCTTTCTCCCAACAGACCTCACCAGGCCACTAACGGCGCAGGTGCACAACCTTGGTGGACTCTCTGCTCCCGGCTGCACGTGGCTTCGCTGGGCCCTTTCCGCAGGTCCAGCTCCGCCCACACAAGCCCTCCTTCCTGAACATGGCATGTCTTTTCATGCTTCCGAGCATTTACATGAGATTCTTTCCTTGCCCTGGAATGCTCTAGCACACTCTCCCCTTTCAGTCATTCAACTTCGATTTCTTTTTTCTTCTGTGGACTCACACACAATGTCACAGTGTCTAGGTAGCCTTCTGGGTAGGGCCAGTTGGGCCTTCTCTTGGGATGCCCAGCAACTGGGTCTCTTGAAGCATCATCAGCATATGCCTACATCTGTCTGTCTTTCCTACTAGACCATGAGATACCAGAAGGCAGATGGCCTCTTAAGCATCTCCACGGCCCAGGTAAGGGTCCAGCACACCAAAGGCATTTCCAGGCCAACACAATTCCAAAAGAAATTTCAAGTCTCAAGACCAATATGAGAGATATTGTTTAATCCAATGTTTGTTTGTTTGTTTTTAAGTCAAGAAAACAAAGGCCCAGAGAGGAGAAGAGAGTGTGGACCTCACCTAGCTGTTTAGCAGCGCAGGACTGGTGGCTGACTCCACAGACTCCTCCAGATTGGCCAAAAGCCCCCCTGCAGCAAGACCAAACTCAGAAGGGGGCCACCAGGACCAAACATCCAAGGAAGGTCCAGAGGCTGCACAGGAAAAGCTGGCTTGGGGTTCAGCAGCCCCGCAGAAGAGAAGGCACACCGGCCTGGGAGTCCCAAGTGCAGACCTGAGCAGGTGCTCGGCAGGGCCTGGCATGTGGAGGTACTCAACACACATTAGCTGCTACACGATTCACTGCACAGATGACCAATCACCAACCAGTGCCATGCACAGGCCTGCCCTCAGCTTCAAGACCCCAGAGAAAGGACGGATTATTTCTGCAGGATGGGAAGGGGGTGGGGGACAGTCTGGGCCGGCTTCACAGAGTGGTGACATCTGATCAGACACCATCTGTTATTTTTCTCTAATTGTTCCACATGTGTGAAATTTTGATTCTAGGCTAGAATGCGGACTGTGACAGGCTGAAACCGCAGCAGCCTCCCTTGCCTTTCCCAACCCCTCTTCTAGTCCATCCACGGGCAGCTTCTGGCAGATACTGAGAGAACCCCGACAGGAGTGATGGACCATGCCCTTTTATTTCAAAGAGGAGGTAAAAGCAACGATGGTTTCCCGCAAGTCTACTTTACCTGCAGAAGCTCCCGGAACCCCAGGAAGAAATGCAGCGGTGTCAGCGGGTGTTTTCCAGCATCTGAATGACTGGTGCACCTGGCGTGGCCTGAGAAGCGAGCACCCTCAGGATCTACCGACACTTCCTGTGTCCCACAGGTGGCGTGGTCTCTTACACACCTTACCTACTTCCCCCTCTCAACATCCCTGCAAGACAGGGATCAACACCCCCACTGGACAGACTGGGAAAACCAAGGCTCAGAGTGAGGTCACTTGGTCAAGTCAGCGGCAGGCCCACATGCAGCCTGGGATCTCACCACATTGCCATAGTATGAATTCTCTGCTCTCAGTTTCCTGCTACAGGGACATCACCAGGATCATTTGGTGGGAATGAACTGGCACCCACTTAGGCAAACAACATCCTACCTGTGAGAAACGCCACCACGAGCACACCAACGACAGTCTCACAGCAGTGACCACCTACAGGGCACAGCGCACCAGATGGGGTCACTCACACAGCCCAGACTGTGTCCCAGTTTCTACTGCCACACCCCACCTCCTCATGCTGCCGAGGCCTTGACACCCCAACCACCCCCCAACCACATCCCAGTTTCCACAGAAGCCCAGAAGAATGCAAACTCCAATTACTCCCTTTCTTGTTTGGATAATGGCCACTTCACAATTCTCCCTCCCAAGCTGGGACCCTTGCTGCTCCTTGAGCAGGCGCTCAGGCCAGGGAGAGAGAACAAATGGGAGGGGGATGAAAAACACACACAACAGTAAGCTCCAACCCAAACAGAACTAATCCATTCAGAGCCGAAAGAGTCTGAGCAGATGGGAAGCCGGCATCCCCCGCCCGCTGCCACCTGGGTTCCGGGGCCTTCACCACAGTGTTGTAATTATAAAGGGTGACCCAGCCACATGCTCTTGGGCCGCCCCCTGCTCCCAGGCACCCGCGGGCACCGCCTTCATCTGGTTTGTGTTTGCAGCCCTGCTCCCTGAGCCTGCCCCAAAGCATACATGCAAAGGCAGGAGCACAAGCACCCAGCCTAAGGACGAGCCGCCATGGGAAAGGGGGAGGTGCTGATGTTGCGCACTCCCCTCTGGATCCTGTGGGAGGGGCACAGAACCCCCAGGAGGGCTCTGCCACTGCTGGGGCCACTAGGCTCCCTCCGAGCACCTCCAAGATGACACAAGGACACGACAGCCTGTGTGGCTCACTGTGGCACCTCAGTGCTTAACAGGACAAGGCTGTGCCAGTGTATTCGAAGATCTGCTGAATGAAAGCACACCTCAACTCTAAGTCTGGTATCAACACTTTTATTCCCTTTTATTTGTTCCCTTATCTAAACCTTAAGCACCCCGAGGACAGAAATTCTGTGTCATCCTTCATTATCTCCGAATACCTGGCACTTCAGAGTGCTCAATAAGCACTGCTGAACGAAGGAGTGACCGTTCACCACTTTCGGAACACTGAAGACAAACCAATGGACGGATGTCCACCGCATCAGAGAACATTAGGGCTGAAGGGGCATAAGTATCACTGGCGTCACCCTTTGTGACAAAAGGGGGAGCTACTTGTTTGTAGCCACAGACCAAGTTAGCATGGCAGATGCAGGACTGGAACCCGGGCCCAGATGCCCAGCCTGCCCCGACGGGGAAGACAAAAGGCACCAAAGACACACTCGCTCTCAGAAGGATCGGTAATCTGGCGGGGCAGACGAGACAACCACGCGAAACAATTAGTGAACGAGATAACTGCCAGGCGCATGGTATTATACCCTGATATAATAAAGTACACGCTGTACAGCACAATTAAAGACAAGAGTAAGGCACACTGCACTAATTACACAGGACAAAGAGCGAACAGCAGCCAGGGTTGTCACAGAGTGCTCTGGAGGTCGAAGAACCTGTGGTGAGCTCAGGGTGGGGTTGCCTCCACCAGGAAGCCTCTCCTGAGTTACTACTTCCTCCTTGCTATTCTTGCTAGCTCCTGCCCCAAGCTGGACAAGCCCTCTGCCCCTCGTGGCCCCTCTTCAGTTTGACAGGGACTGCCTGGATGGTCGGCCCAGGGGCCGGGAGGCAGGTCCCAGCATCAAGCCGGCCCCTGGTAGCTGCTCAGGATCCAGCATTTCTGCCTTAACATCACGAACACTGTGTGCTGGTCACAATGCTGAGCCTTCGCGTCTGTCATCTAGTTCAGCCCTTACAACCACCCCATGCGGGGAAGGCGCCCTCCCACGGCCATAACCCCAATAAATAGAGTCGAGAGACAACATGAAATACGTCCACCACTCTACAAATCTCCGTATCTGCATGGTCCGAGACGGGAGCTGCAGCCCCAAGGAGCTACTGAGGACTAGAAACGGGGGCAGTTTGAACCGAGACAAGTAAAATACAGACGAGGTCTCGAAGACTTGGTATAAAAACTATAGAAAATAACTCTAATATTTCTATATTGATTACACCTTAAAGTAGCATTTTGGACATATTCACTTATGATTAAAGTATATTATTAAAATTAACTTCACTTGTTTCTCTGTACCTTTTTATATACAGCTCCCAGAAAATTTAAGATGACGTGTGGCTCACATTCTATCTCTCCAGGACAGGACTACCTCCATGACATCTGCCCAATGAATGACAGGCAGGCTGTAGACAAACCAAAGCATCACCACCACGATGGGAGAATGGAAAAGATGGCAATGCAGTAAGGGCAAGCTCGGAGCCAGGTTAAAGTGGGAGGCAGCCCAGAGCCAGTGCAAAATGGATGCGTAGGGGTGAATCTGAGGATAACTGGGGAAGGGGCCGGAGCCACATGATGTAAGACATGAACAGCAGGGCAGGGCTCCAACCCACAAGTTCTGATAAGGACAGGCAGCAAAGCTGCTCACCGTGTGGGGAAGGGCTCCGGGAACCATGACTCCACTGACCCCCGCAGCCCAGAGCCACACACCCGCCCAGCTGCCTTCCAGAGAACAGCAGCAATGCCTCATTTCCTGTAAAGAGCTCTGGCGTGGGTCTCCCCTGAGCACCAGAAAATACTTGTTGCAGACTTTCTGTGGGCTCAGGGCTGGTCTCACATGGGGGTGCCGGAGAGGCCTTTCAGAGGAAGAGGAGCTGGATGGTGAAGCTTAGAGGGGGTTTGGGAAATGGGGGTGGATGAAGGACACAAAGTAGGTAGTGTGTCCTTCACTAAAAAACATTCCAAACAGAAGGCCCAGTGTGTGCAAAGGCTACATGCACAGGGCCAGGCGGCGAGAGGGCAGCCACAGGTAGAGACGGAAGAGCAGAGTCCAGAGAGGGTGGAGGAGCCAGGCCCCAGATCTCCTGCTGATCGAGAATGCTGCTGGTGCAAGGCTGCAGGGTGAGGATGGGGATGGTCTCAGAGAAAAGACCGGCCTTCATCCATGCCAACAGCCCCTAGACCCGGTCCGGAGGCTGCTCAGCTGTCACCTACTGAGACGTCTGCTGAGATCATAGAAAAACCCAAGCTCCCATGATCACCAGGCACTGCGAAGGGGCGAGGATGCACGGGACTCGACGCTGCTGTGACCAGAGCGCCCTACTCCGGCACACCTGACTGAGATTTACCATAGCGGGAGAAAGGCTGGGCAAAGACCCGGGCCACGTGTGTCTGGCAGAAGGCGTGGCACAGGGACCACGGCTAGGGGAAACAAATCCCAGCTTTGATATTTGCAAGCGGAGAGACTTCAGGCTGTTTGTTCACTGAGTAAGAGGGGAATCACTACCTTACTCCCCAGGGTCATTATCGGGAATCAAGAGATTGAGTAGATGTGTAATACCCAGCACAGATCCAGGCCCTGCCCTTCCCACTGTCACTGGTCTCCTCAGGGCCTCCCTGCCCTAGTGAGTGAAAGCATAGCACCTGCCGAGCACAGTGGGCAGCACGAGACAGACAAGTGATAAACAGTGAATGTTCTATTATCAGATGTCATGACTAAGGAACAGCAAATTAGATCTGGTAAGGAGAGCAGAAAGTCACTTCAGTGAGACATGGAAGAAGAGCCCCAACTGGTATGGCTCAGTTGGCTGGGTGCTGGCTTGTGAACCAAAAGGTTGCCGGTTCAATTCCCAGTCAGGGCACATGCCTGGGTTGCGGGCCAAGTCCCTGGATGGGGTCGTCCAAAAGGCAACTCATCGACGTTTTTCTTGTACATCAATGTTTCTCTCCCTTTCCTCCTCCCTTTCTAAGAAAATAAACAAAATCTTTTTTTTTTTTTTTTAACGAAAGAAGGCTTCAAGCTTAAGGCCACTGACTTCCTTTGCCAGGCTGGGCAGTTGGGAGCCGGAGTGAGGGGACTCAAGTTTGGATATTCTTATAAAAGATGCACCAAAGGCAGAGACTCACTTTGTTTAGGACTCAAAAAGGGTCAGTACTATCTGGTTCTCCATCCAGCAGACTTTTCTGCCCTCTCCCAGTTTTATCCCAAACCCAGGCACCCTTACTTGCTGGCTGTTCCTCATGCCCCACCTATCCTATCTTCCAGAGATACCCCCACCACCTCCTCCCCTTGTGCAAATGCTCTTAACCTTCCAGCCCCCCAGGAAACGCCACATTCCTCAGCAGCCCTTCCCAGATTCCTCTGCTTGAATGCGTTCCCTGCTCCCACCCTGTCCCCAACTCCTGGAACCCTTCCATCTGGACTGGCGGCTCCTGGGCTCCTTTGTTATTCCTCCTCCTGACAGGCCCTAGTCTTGCAGAGAATCAGGGGGCCTTCCCAGGGAGTGAGCGGCCATCGATCGCACACCTGCTAAGGGGAAGAAAGAATGGGAGGAATGCAGTTATGCACACCTAGGTGCGATAAGCCTCCGGCTGGTGTCGGCCATGTGCCACAGAACATATCCGCTGGAGAACAAGAGAGAAGCCACAGGTCCAAACAGGCATCAAGTTGCAGGCGAGGACACCAGGCTCATTATCGGCAAACATCAGGTTATTTGAAACCAGGCTGTGTGACAGAGAGGTAAAGCGCCACGGCCACAAAGGCCTCACCTGACGCCATGTTCACCCCTGATCTAGGGTATCCCTGGATGAATGGGAAAGATGCTGGCTGGTACTGGGGCCAGCACGCCAATATTTCTTAGGAGCTGTTTACTGGTGGTGTCATTGTAAAGATGATAAAAATAGTGCATGTTTCTTTGATGCTTCTTTGGCCTAACCACTTCTTGTGATCACTCCTGTTTATCTACCTTCACACCAACCCCAAGACGTAAATACTTTATAAGATCCATTTCACAGAGCAGGAAACTGAGGCTTGTATTACCAGGGGTCATGCAGTGGAAGGTGGCAGAGCTGAGGTCTGCCTGGCATCAGGATCTTTCGATGACAACCTTGGCCTTTCCACTGGAGCCCATCACCATCACTTGCCTTGACACTCAACCTCGGGATTCTAATGGTGAGCCAATGAAGACTCACATAGGACTCAAGCCGTCCTCTATACCCCGAGCCCCTGGGATGAGTGAAGCCGGGCTTCATTCAATAGGTCACCCAGGCCCTGCTATCTCAGGATGCCCTACATTCCCACCACATTCTCCTCATTCTGCTGTCTTGGTCCTGGAACCTGAGGGCACACTGACTTCTTTGAAGGAAACAGCTTCTCCACCATCCTGGCTGCCTGGCAAACACCCACTCTGTGCTCCAAATCAGCTCTAGCAGCATCTCTCTACCCCCATTTTTATACCCACCCCACATTTCCCCTGGCCGCCTCCTCCTCCTCCTCCTCCTCCTCCTCCTCCTCCTCCCCTGTGCCAGACTTCGCCTGGCCTGGGCCCCGCAGGAAACCCACACCACTGTCCTGAGCTCAGTACTCTGTTCAGCTTTACTCGACAGCAGGCTCCTCGGGGGCAGGCATGTTGTCTTATTTTATCTTTGAATCCTAGTATTTGCAGAATAAATTAAGTAATGTTTTAAAGCACACCTCCTCCCTCCAACTAGAACTATTCATAAATAATTAAAATAATAAAAAAGAGCAGGACAGGCCACCAATCAGAAGGGACTCAGGCCTAGGTCAGCTCTGAAAACTAAGAATACGTAACAAAAAGGCAATCTCTGCCACAAAACCTTGCTGATTTGGAACAGAGACAGAAGAGGAAAAGCTGGTAAGACAGCACTGTAACGAAGTTACAGCGCACTGGCGATGGACTGTACGAGACACACGCAGAATATAGCTCTAGTGACTGAACAGGGCCCCTTTGTCAGTAGCGCACCCAGTGCATGTAAGCAAACACGCAGATTCTAGCAGTAAGATTATCAAGCAGGTTTCCTTATCTTCCTGCCTCTTATTAACACCACTCATTTGCTTGGCAAACCTGCCTTCCAGTCTTGGCCCAAAGGAGCGAGGTGTGAGTTCTGCCACAAGGGAGGTTATAAAATTTCTATCAGACCCCATCAGACTAACCACCCCCACCCCCCACCCCCGCCAATACGCAATTCTGCAAGTAGCCTAAAGAGAGACAATACTGCTACAACGAGCTAGAACACACTGGTCAGCGTAGACCTCAGCCACGATGTAACTGAATAACAAGGAAACATCAGCCTTCCTTCTGCAAACAGCAAGAGAAGAGAAATGAAGCTGGCTTTCAAAACAGTCAGCCTTGCATTCGATTGACATTTGGGGAAATGGTCCCATTAGGATTCAAGGCCAACTGCACTGTGAGAAATTATCTGTCCCTTACACATGTATACAATGAGCTGAGAAGACGCCAGGCAGTTGGAAAGTTGGCTTCATTGCCCCTCACTGTTCCTGACACCACGCGGTCACTCAAAGGCCCTGGAGTGGTCCCGACAATCCCTCACTCCCCAAATGCCTGGTACTCAGAAATAACCAAGAGCTTTAGCCTCTGCCAAAAAAGAAGAAAGAAAGAAAACCCCAGGAACACACCAAATCCATGTCCAACTCCTTTGCCCCTTAGAACAAAACCCATTGCAGGCGTGCACAAAGCCGGGGGAGGCTGGACAAAGGAGAGGCCAGGTCACACTCGACAAGGCGCTTTCTTGTCGTTTCCAAAACAGAACTGTCCTCTATTAAAGCGCTCTTGTTGCTCAGATGTTGATGCAGGGAGGGAGGGGGGCACAAATCTCAAAACAAAAGGCGAGCTGCTGGGTAGGGAGGCCCCAGGCCGGCTCCTTCTCCCCGCACACTTCCAAGCCTTTGAAAGCCTGCAGATCTCGGTCCCAGAGCTGGCAGCTGTCTGTTATTATCCCAGCAACTCCAAGGGCCCCAGCACCAGGGAGCATGTCCCGAGCAGGTGAGCGCCATCTGCCCAGCTCTGACAAGATGCCCGTCTTCATGCCTGCTGCTGCCAGCAGGCTGGGCCGGCCCCGGGGAGGCAAGGCCAGCCTCCCAACTTCTCTCGGAAGGCTCTTCAAGGCTCAGCCAGGCTTTCTTCTCTCTCCCCAGGGGCTGCAGGCTCAATCACTACCTGGCATTTATCACAGAGGGGGAGCTCTTTTGAAAGACACTTGGTCACCTTTCAGAGAAAATTCTAAAGGCATTGAGAGTATGTCTTTTCTGGGGGTGGGGGCGTGGGGTGGTGGTGCACAGAGCTGGCTACACACAGAAAACAGAGCCTACTGACACACCTTCCAGGGGTTAATTTTAAGAGAAGTCTTTAATTGATCTACAAGGAGAGGAAAAGTTTTCTACCTGCCTTTTAAAAGCACTCCCTACATTAGCTGAAACATTCCCAGCACACCTCAGCCCATTTCCTCCCACCCCACCCCGGCTGTTTTAATTGGGGTAAGTGGTTCCCTGATGCACTCTACAAAGTACGAGTCCAGACCATGGAGCGAGCAAGAGCTAAGTGGAAAAGCGGGGCTGGGCAGAATCTCGGGACGGAGTCTGAAGGCCCAGGGCTCCGGCTCTGCCTCTGCTGCTCCTGGGAAGAGAGGAGTTCCCCCCTTAAAGTGCTTCACTGGCTGGTCTGTCAAACAAATGAAATGTCTGCATGTGTGATGGGAAGAGAGGACAACTCCACTTCACAGGACCAAAGCGAGCTACAGATGACGATAGCGAGCCCGCCTTTCTGTGGGGTCAGATCCAAAGCTTCTCTGCTCCGAGAGCTAGTGGCACCTGGAAGAAGCACAGGTCCCCACCCTCATCTCTCAGGGATCACGAGCAATAAGAAATCTGCAGCCTGATGTCTTCCAAGTCACACAGACCTCCATCTATTCACTGACACCCACCAGTGACAGACTTCTTCCTCTGCTCCTGCTGTGGCTGAGTCTTTCATGGGCAAGCAAGGTGGGGACAGGCCCCGGGAGAGAGTGGTTGAGCCACCCCAGAAGGGGGCAGCAGAGTTACAGTCTGGCCCTGGGCAGGAGGTAGAAACCCACCAACAGCTCTGAGAGAGGACCACTGTCCTTGTTGTAGGCTTAAGGCCAGCAGCTGAAAATGCCCATGGGAAGAGCTGACACTTGAACATTCTTCTTCTGAACAAAAGCCAGAAGGCAGAGAGATGATGTGGAAAACCTGGACATCAAAGCTGGGTACACCCCCCTATAGATTCCCAGGCCCTGGGCAAAGTGAAGACAAGTACCCTGCCCAATTCGCAGGACTGCTGCGGGGCTCAAAAAGGACAGTGGAGGCAAAGGGGCTTGGAAAACTCGGCAGGACCCACAACATCCCCAAATCGAGTCTGTCTTAGTAGGAGTAAGTGAGCCAAACACGCAGGCCACAAGGGTAAAACATCCATGGCCATGTTACCACCATAATCACTGCCACTGCTCAGGGCAGGAGCTGCAAACTCAGAGAGCAGCCCAACTACATGGAACGAGTGACCCCCTTCTGTCCCTCCCATGCCCTGTGCGTAGCAGAGGATCCGATTTCTAAGGTCTCCAGCTGGAGAAGAACCAAATGATCATCACTAGGATAAAGCAAAAGGTGGCACATAGAAGCAGTCCTTGGGTCACTCTACCCAAACAAAGTAAGCTCTGTGTTGTATCCCCTGGTCCACAATTGTGGGGACGCATGCCTACAGCAGCCACACACCGCACCCCCCCCCCACCTCCAATGCACCACAGGGCTGGCGGAGGCTCTCATACACATCTGTCTTAGCCTAAACCAACGGCCTCTCTTCAGCTTTCACTGGCCGATCGGCCTTTCTTATTCTTGTGCAACAAAGAACGCCCACAGGAAAAGGGGCTCCAGCACACAGCCGCCAGCTCTCAGCTTTGTCATATTTCACAGGAAAGAGAGACTATTTGGGGCAAGAGTTCAAAGAGGGCTTCCTTTCCCAAGAAGGTGTAGCTCCTGACCAGCCTTGAGAAATAATAGACAGCGTTTTACAGTGAGCTGATGAACACACTCCCGCTTACTCCTTACAGTCCCCACTCTGGGCCCAAAGGAAAAACACAACCCTCTCGTGCTCCTGAAGCTCTCATCTTGTCACAAGTCCTGAGCCTCTCTTCAGACCAGGCCAACCCCATGCCGGGGCTCAAGACCTGCTAGTCCCCCCTGGAAGGCAGAGGCCACTGGACAGGGCCCAGTTGGAGCCCCTGGGTATCTTCTCCCGGCTGAGCTTCCCTTCCGGCAGGGATAATCGGTCCAGCTTCCTGGAAATGTCTCCTCCACTTTCAATCCACTTCAGAAAGGCAGGCCCAGGGCAGGAGATCGGGGAGGGGCTGCAATGGCAACATCCTGTCTGCATCAGAGATGGCTGAGGACTCCAGGGCTACCCACGTGGCTTCGGCCTTTTTTTTTTTCCCATTCAGCAGGAAGTGTTCATTCGACGGACAAACAAGCATCTGGGGGTCGTGGTAGGGTTAGGGCAGTGAAGCCAACCTCTGATTTGTGGAAGTGAACAGTCTAAGACAATGGGTGTGACAGTGGAGAAATCGGCTCCAGATGCCCGCCAGAGCCAGCTGCCCAGGGGCCAATCAGGTAATCAATCCTGTTGATATGTTTTTTCTCAAAAGGAAGACGAGGGGGGTGGGGGAGACAGGCCATGGCCACTGCACACCAGACAATGGAAAGCAGCTGGCGGCACAGTTCCATGATCCACCCTTCTCCCAGGCACAGTCTGGGGTTTCTGCTTTCCCTTCTGCCTCAGGGCTTCTCTGCTCTCCAGCCAAGAACTTGGGGATGAAGGGGAGGTGACCAGCCATAGCCAGCTGTGTGCCTGTGTTTTATAACATCAATAGTCAAGTCCTCCGAGGTCAATGACCACAGTCTTATAACCAAGTGCTGGGGTCTAAAGGGCCCTTCCCCACTCATGGCTTCAGGTCACCCATCACCTCTGTGCACGGTCCTCAAAGCAGGAGCTACTCAGGATCCAGGCAGCTAGGCTTTCCCTGAACCAGCTTTCCTCAACTTCACATCGGCCAGAAAGCACAAACCCTAGGATTTTCACTTTTCATGCCTAGACAGTATCAGAGGGTAGAAGATGGAAAATTGGGGCCTGGAGGCATCTAGCCAGCCAGTTAATAAGTAGCAGAGTTGGGACCAGCACCCAGGTTTCCCATCCTATCCTAGGGCTCTTCCCATGCTCACAAAGGGCACCCATCCCCCAACCTGTAACCCTAGACACAGTCCCCAGGGGTACGACAGGATTACTTGGTTTTCTGCCATGGGCAGGGGAGGGCAATGACAAACCACACCAATCAAGTAAGTGTATGTGACACATCCCAAAAAGCACTTTGGAAGACCTACCATATAGTACCAACTCCTTGGAGAAGCGGGAAGAACAAAGGACTCCCCTGCTTCACAGGCCCTCAAAGAGAAAAGAGTAAGAATTCTCCTGTGACACAATGTGACCGACCAGGAACAGTGGCCTCGAAGCTATACCCAGACCCGGCTAGTTCAAGTTCACCAACATTGGCCAGGCAGCAGGGTCTCCTTGCCTGGCACATGCAATAACCACCCCACACCCTCCCCCAAAAAGATTTGTTAAGGAGATTGTTAAGTGGATGGCAAGTTGAGTCTGACACCTCTAATACTGCTTTCCAGGACAGTAATTTCAAATATTGCTGTAGCTCCTTCCTAAAAAGGACCGCAGGGTGAGCTGCCTGGTTAGGTAGTGAGCACCCAGTCACTGGCTACACCCCAACAGGAACTAGGGTGCTGGCTTCCAAAGTCCCTTCCCAGCATAACAATTCCACGAAGCCGAAAACCAGCTGGGCATGAGCCCTGGACAAGGGGGAGGTATTTGTTGACTTGCCCAACCTTGGAGGTAAAGGAAGCCCCTGATAAACAGGAAAGGGAGAAAGGACTTGAAAAATCCTAAAAACAAAAGAATAGCAGAGCTTGTCACTCCGGCCTTGATCATCTATGGCACCCTCTCCAGCCATCTGTCACTTCATATAGAAATTCCCTGCGTGTGATTCTGTCTGCCTGGAGAGACTGCTGGCTCTTATCCATCCCCCTATCCCCACTGAGCTTGGGGCCCAGGAGGCCCCACAAACGCTGTTGAACAAAATGATGAACCAGAGCCCCACCAGCCCGCCTTGTACAGAGCGAGCACTGGGCGTGCCCATTCCTCCAGGCCAAGGCTCTGCAAGCCGCACAACCTGCTTTCCTTCACTCCTGCGAGCACGCGTGGCTCACACTGCGCACAGCAGCACAAGATCATACCTGGTCTGCTCCACTGCCACCAGGCACCAGTTTCTCCCCTGTTCTCTGACGGAGCCCCACCAGTCAGAGAACAAAAGGGCTCACCACGCTCCATTCGGCGCTCCAGGAAGCATGCAGCAGTCGGACTCGGTGGTTAGTTCCAAAAGTAGAAGTCGGGGTCATAGCATTTTCCATCTCTAGTCAAGAGAGTTTCCTTAGAAAACTTGTTTATTTATGAGCCCCAGTGCAAGTATAGAATACCTATTTATCTATTCTAACATCAGTATAAATCAAGACAATCCTTTTGAAAATGATTTGGCAAAAAGACTCAAGAATCTTGAAAGGAGAGGCCCATCCTTTTTGACCTGGTAATTTCACTTCTGGGAATGTATTCTAAGGAAACCATCCAGAAGGAAACACGGCATCCTGTACATTTGTGGGGCAGAAAAAGGGAGCACAGGAAGAAAGGTCCAGTAGTAGAGGAATGGTTCAATAGAACCTATCAGTTAGTGAGGACCATCAGGAGTATATGGAAATATGCTTATCAAAAGAAAAAGCGGCAGACCACAAACACAGGTGCAGACCCAGGCAGCGTTTGTCCAAGTCTGGAAGCTGTGCCACAACGTGGTGGAGCGAGTGTTTTCCTTTCGGTTCCCACACTTCCCCCAGAGACAGCTCCGACAGGCCAGGGGGCTGCCGCACTGGGGCAGGAGGAGAACAGGGCCTGCGTTGCCACCCCTCGACCTGCTCTCTGGGCCCGGGACTCAAGCAAGGGACAAGAGGTGGGGGAGACTCTGAACCGTGGCAGGCGAACCTGGTTTCAAGCCCTGTTAACATGACACCTCCGAGAATGACATTTAACCAACAGGAACCTTCTGGGAATATTTAAATATCCTCCAAAAAACCAAACCAGGCAGGCAGGCTTTATATATAGTGTGCATGCACGTACAGAGAGCCAAAATTTTCAATATATAGAGAAAGACACACCATTCCATTCCCCAACAGCAGCAGTGGCCAACTTTCCGCCCCAATCAGCCATCTGGGACTCAAAGGGAAGGTGTCAGATTGATCACCAGGGTTGGATTAAATTTTTTTTCTGCTTAAATCCCCTTAACTGAGAAAGTAGCTTGAGCCAATTCTGCTTTTCTCACAGACACCAAAACACCAAGCTATAGTTACACCAGTGCATCTTCACACCCCCAGAGCTTGGGGGAGGGGGAGGATAAAGCTTTCCAAGCAGCTCTCTGCAGAGTCTCACCTCCTGGTGGGAAGGCTGGAAGCACAGGCTTAGGAGAACAGGAATGGCAGGGAAAGGACAGTGTCCCCAGCCTCCTCCCCCAGGTGTACTTCAGATGAAGAAGGTGGCACCATCTCCCAGGAACCTCTCCAGATCCCTTACCCCAAGCCAGGAATCTTCTCTCCTCTGGTCTGCCACTGCAAATATTTTCTCTAGACTATTATATTAGCCTGGCCTACACCAATCACACATCCTTAAAACTTACTGAGGGAGTGACAGGAGGGAGAAGATTGTCCTGTTCCAGGACATACCAGGCACCATCCTATGATTTCATTTTCTCCCCTTGGCAACCCAAAGGGTAGATATGCACATTTTATAGATGAGCAACTTGAGGCTTGGAAATGCTGCAAATCTGTGGCTGAATCCTTAGTGTTCAAGGCTCACCAAGACTACAACACACGGGCTGCTGCAGACCACACTCAACCGAAAAGAGAAGGGAACCAACCACTACTGAGCACCAAGTACGTACCAAGTGCTTCTACATGCATTCTTTCTAATGCCTTGTAACAGCCCGGAGAAGCAGGGACTACATTCTCACCCCCCAACCTCCAGGTGGGAATCTGAGGCTCAGAGATGAGCTGACTTCCTTCTCACATAGCTCTTAAGAGATGAGCTAGACTTGGGTCCAGGTCACAGAACTAGATCTAGGGCTCATGTCTCTTCCCACGGCAACTGTTCTATCATCAAAAGCTCCTGCAGGAATAGGACTGCAAACCACATCTATACCTGGTCCTTTGTAGGTGCTCAGACATGTGCTTTTGTTGGGGGAAAAAGGCAAAACAGAGTAAGGGGAACGCCCAATGATTTCCCTCTAATGGGAGAAACTTCCAAACACACAAAAAGCAGCAGCAACATGGAACAGGGGTTCTCCTGGGAGGAGGCGCTGCCTCATGGCTCCGCTTCTTGATGATGAACCTTACAACACACTTAGTACCACCTTTAGCCCAATAACTGGGAAGGTCCTTGGCACCAACCCCCAACTCCCAGGGTAAGACTATGCTGGATGTTACTGCCTTCACCACCCAGATGCTCCCTGAGTTTAATGATTGACCCTCCAGGCAGGCACCAGCTTTCCTAAGGGACAATGACCACCTCTAGGAAAAATGGCCGAGGGCAGGTTTTGCGTCACTTTATTAGGTTGTAAAAGAGTGCCCTAAAGAAAGAATGAAAGAAAAGCAGCAAAAACATGGTGTTTCCGGTATTTTTATTGTGCTTTTGTTGACCCCCTTCTCTCGGAAGGAGTCAGGTGGCCTATGAGCTTTTAAGGAATGAGAAACCACAAGACTAGAGGCAGGAGACTGGTTTCAAACTCACTGGCTGGACAGGCCTCACGATCTTTCCAGTTCCGGCAGGAGAAAGGGAGCTCCCTCAACTCCCAGATCCCTCTGGAATGCACCAACAGGAGGCTGCCTCCTGCTGTCACTCACACTATGCACACGGGCACCCGCTCCACACCAGACAGGCTGTGGGGAGCAGGACTTCACAGGTGAGTCAGATGTGCCCCTGACCTCCAGGGGCTTCCAATGGGGGTGGGGGAGGGAATTTGACACAAATACTAGTGACTGAAAAGCACCAAATAAAAGCCAGGAAGAAGCCCTGGCTGGCGTAGTTCCGTGGATTGAGCGCGGGCTGCGAACCAAAGCATCGCAGGTTTGATTCCCAGTCAGGGCACATGCCTAGGTTGCAGGCCACGGCCGCCAGCAACTGCATGTTGATGTTTCTCTCTTTCTCCCTCCCTTCCCTCTCTAAAAATAAATAAATAAAATCTTTAAAAAAAAGACTGAAGGTTTCTGTGAACAGCGAAAATTTCTATGCTATTAAAAAAGTTATGAGGAAGAAAAGCTAATTTCTGAGATGAGAAATGCAGACTGCACTGCCCCTCTCCCCCCCCCAAAAAAAGAGAAAGAAAGAGAGAGAGAGAGGGAAAGAAAGAAAGAAAGAAAGAAAGAGAGAAAGAAAAAGGAATCAAGTAGGGGAAAGGCCTGGTTTCAAAGAACCCACAGGCAATGTCTGCACCAACAGGTTTAGGTTAATATCCAAGTTGCTGGGCAGTTGCCCAGGATCTTGAGCATCACCCAGGTGCTCGGAACCTGGACAGAGACGCAGAGACAGGCTCTGACTTCGAGGAAACTGAGCAGGGGAGCCACGTCAGTCATTTCAGTCCACAGAGGTGAGTTCCAAAGGCTGGCTCAGAAACTCGAACGATTAGCACCATGCCTGACACACAGGCATTCAACCTACGAATTTGTGGGACAAATGGATGAACAGAAAAAAGGGAGCAGTTTATTCTACCTTGAGGAGGCAGGAAAGATTTGTTGGGGAAAAAAAACAGAGTCCCAGTCCTAAAAGGGAAACTTGCCCTCCAAGCAAGCAATAAGGAGGGTCAGGTGCCCTGGGGCAGAGGGGGTTGTATGTGCAAAGGCACAGTGGCATGGGAAAATGGGGCAGACGTATCCAAGAACTCCAAGGAGCCTTTCTGTTCATGCTGAGAGATAAGAGATGATGTGGACAAAGGCGCTGAGCCTGCAAGGTCTTGGAGGCCTAGCTGGGGAGCTTGGGTTTCATCCTGAAGAAGAATAGAGACTCAAGATGCACAGACACCTGTATAGCGTGGCCAGATTTGCATTTCAGAGAGAGAACTCCGGCAGCAGTTTCCACTCATCCCAACGCCCCCCATTTCCAGGTGAGGAAACTGAGGACTCACTTGCCTGAGGCCGAGTGACTAGGTGGTGTCAATCCCTGGCTCCGATTCAGGGCTCCTTTCACCACACTCTGCTACCGTCCTGAAAGTGTCACTGCATCACCTAAACATTCCACCAGTGCTGCAGAGGCTCTTCCGGACAAGCCTGTGTGAACAAGCAGTGCAGCCCACGGGCCAAGGACCTGGGGAGTCCTTAACCTGTTTGCACTCCAGCTTCCTCCTCTTGTGAAAGATGGGGGCATCGATGCTGAACCCAGAGAGGTGCAATGCAAGTAAGGTGGAGGAGATATGTACAAGTTCTGCATGCTGATTTGCACAAGGATGGTAGGTCAGCATCATTCCCTCACTGGAACACACCTGAGTGTCCACTATGTGCTGTTCTGACCATTAAGGGCAGGATGAGTTAAAGGGAGTGAAAGCCCACCAGGATAAAAATCGAAAGAATGTCCCAGATACTGGAGGGCAGGTGTCTGAGCCCTTTGGCCTATAGAGTGAGGGGTCTGGGTAAACTAGGAAGAGAGTACAGCCACAATGTGTTAGGTACTGCTTGGCTACTTGGTTATGCAAAGCTGGTCTGTAAAAAGGCTGGAAAAATGGAATGTAAACTGCTCTACCCTGCCCCTTCCAAAGCTTCAGGACTAGGAAATTAGTAGGTCTACCTGACATCCAAGGTAGAGAATGGGGGTGGGAACAGCCATGGCTCTGGTTCCAGCCTTCCCAAAACACAATTCATGAGATCACCGCACATGAAGGTTCTGGTCCGGCCACAAGTCTCTGCTGTCCTCCCGCCCCTGGCTGGCTGCTGGAACAGGTGAACCAAGCGACAGAGTTTCAGGCAGTGAGGGGTGAGTGGAGGAAACCAGCGCTGGTGAGAACTAAAGAATCGCGTGGATCTGTGGTCTTAAGAGGTCACCCACAGCGCTGCCTGTGACATTCTGTGGTGTGAGCCAGCAGGATGCTTTGGTGAGTTGAGGTGTATGTTTACGACCTGCTGTGGCCAGTATCCACCAGTGTGAACAACTGCCAGCCTTCTCTGATTGGTGCCCACCACTACGCTGCTGCCCAGGGCCAGGAGGTAAGCCCCTCAAGGATCTAGTGTGCCACGTTCTTACCACCACCACCAAAAGGTGCATCTGGCACACAAATTCAAGATGACACCTTTCAAATACCAAAAGACAATGGCCAGGCCCAGTCAAGCAGATCACAGCAGGTGCGTTAAAGAGATGGGGAAGACAAGGTCCTTGCTCCTAGGATAGGCAGAAAGAACAGGAAGGAACAGCTTTGGTCTCTAAGAACAAGCCAGCTATCTTGCCCTCCCCCAGCCCAGCACCCCAGTCAACTGAGAAGCTAGGTGCAGGGAGCCCATTTGTGCCTTCAGTGTTGTGGTCAGCTGGCGCGACCAGGAGCTGCTGGAAGTCCGATACAGCGCCTACCATGGGGCAGGCACCCCACATCATCGCTCACTTCTTCCGAAACTGCACCAGGTCCCTTACTGGGGTGCTGGGATTGAAAACAGGCAGGGTCCCTGCATTCTGGAACATTACTAATAATGACTTGGGTGCAGGGCAAAGGAGAGAGGTCCAGGGTCCTTGCCCTCCCCCATACCAGCCTTGGGAACAACGTTTGCCCCTTGAACAAGTCAATTAAGCTCCCAGAGTACATAAAACTACTCTTTGGTTGGGAAAGAAAAAGAATCTAAGCCCCCAAACTCGGCCTCTAGGGATCAACTAACTTTGTAAAAGGCCAGGAGATGCGCAGATAACAGGTACTTTCACCAAGACTAGAAAAGAGTAAACTACTCCAGGAAACACAGACAAGACCGATGCGCCAGCCCCCAGGACCCTTCCCTCAGGTGTCCCAGGCAGTCAGGCCCCTGAAGCCAGTTCTTCCAGCAGGCGGATGCCAAGATGTCCTACTGGAATGAGGCTCCCATCTTCCCTGGAGAAGGTGGTGCTCCAGCCTCCAGTCCTGGCCTGCTTGTCAAACCCTGTCCCAGCAGGTAGGAGGGGACTGATGCTGGCCTCACCTGCCACACTATCCCCCTCGGGCAAGCACAGGGTGGATAAAGGCCTGCCCAGGCGGTGGTGGGGAGAAGTTCAGTCTTGGATTCCAGAAGCCTGGATTCCAGGGACAGCTGACACATGCACTGAATTCACAGAATTCTCTCCAGTTCTAGAGGTTAAAAAGGACTGATACGAGAAGGAACAGAGGAAGGCACTGACCTCCAGAGACTTTCCAGCTCTGGGCCAACTCCGTGTCTACCCACACAGTTAGGAAGCTAACGCTGGGCATAGGACGGTGGGAGCAAGCAAAAAAGAGGGTCTTCTTCCTTCAGGCTAGCACAGATGAACAAGTGGGGTGCAACAGACATGCCCATGTGTCCCCCACCATAAAATTTACTAAGTGTTATTTATAGAAAGCCAGCACTGCACCAGGAATTATCCTACCCATTTTACAAGAACTAACTCATTTACTCCCCAGCATGCTCGCAGGCTGTGCTGTCCCATTTTACAGATGCAGAATGGAGGGGCTGGAAGGTAAGGAGGGAGCAGACTTGTTTTCCTGAAGACAGTAGCTGTTCATTCTTATTCTTCCTTTTGTTCACCCTAGGCCCCCAGTAAAAGGTGTAGAAAAGTCATATCTTTTTCAAATGCCTCTGAATTCCTAAGGTAGTAACCAAGAAAGCTGGCATTCAAACCCAGGTCTCCAAAAAGTGGAATCCAAAACCCCAGCTCATGGATATATCATCTCCCAAAAGGAGAAAGCCTCTGGTCATTGAAACCAGAAGCATGGTTAGATTCTTAACAGCCTTCAGGGCTGCGGACAAAGGCCCATCACAACAAAATCCTCCTCCAGCAATCAGGGAACAATCCCCGGGAAGGAACATGCCCCTTCCAGATAGTTCTTAGCCCAGCCCCTTCCCTTGCCAGGACCAGGGCCCAGCTCAGCCTCAGTGTACCAACAGACCTGCTGCAGCTGCTGTAACCCCTCCTAAAGACGGCCCCAACCTCCACCGCCACCCCCAACCCCAAGAACTCCTTTCACTCAATGACCCTATAGATCAGGGCAGGGCAAGAGCAGCAACCCGCCAGACCCATGTTCCTCCCCGGGACAGTCTCCCCAACCCTGCAAGGCCGCAGCTCTAACCACCCCACCACCCTTGGCATTCCATCACCAAGGCAATTAGGCAGTCCTGCAGGGGAGCGAGGAGAGGAGAAAACCAGCCTGATTTACAGAATTTACCAAATGGGACTGTTTTTCACCACATTCCAGTCCTTTTGGGAAAACTCCAGGTTTTTAGGAGAAGTAGATTAATGGCAGCAAGTTAATGGGGCAGTGATATACCCTGCCTGAAATTTTTTGAAAAGTTCTGCGTCAAGGCGTCCAAGTCCAGCGGACCTGCGTGATTTAGCACAGTGGCCCCTGAGAACAGGCAGGCCCACGGCGTCGGTAAATCTGCTAAACGAGGTCGTTTCCAGAGGGCGGTTTTCAAGATATACAGCCTGACATGTTGCCAAACTTCCCAGATAGCTGAGCCCCAAATGTGAAGACAATGGGAGAGAGCCAGGCTGCGAGTCAGCCCCAAAACTACGTGGGAACAGCCAGCCAGTGCTGGGGAACTGAGGAGAATGGACTTTTACGTTCTCTGGCTTTCTGCTCTGCTGGGAGAAGAGGGCTCAAGAACAAAGGAACCAAAGACAGTAGAGCCAAATGGGAACTTGGGTATCACCTACTGCAGTTCCAGCTTATCAATGGGAAAACAGAACCTCAGGCACTAGCCCAGGGTCTCCGACCAGGATCTAACTTTTACCCAGGCAAACACACCCATGCCCAAACCTCCCAAACCCAGCCAGACCCCACAGCCCAGGCCCACCCTCCCTTCTCGGGGCCTCTGATCTCACAAGGACACGGCAGGATGGAATCCTCATTCCCTAACTCGAGGCTCACCAGGCCCACCAGCTCTTTGGGATCTACAGGTGTGACCTGAAATGAAGACACAGGCACCGAGGGTGAAACCCTCGTCTCTGACAAGCCCTGTGGGGGAAGGTCACACCTGCGTGCGCCTGGGCCAAGGCTGCAGAGACGCAACACACAGATCGCAACCACTCCTGCCCAGAAGAGATGCTGCCTCCCTTCTTTTGCAGCTCTCGCTGACGGCAGTATCAGATCAATTATGACGCCATCATTCCCCATTACCTTTGCTGGGGATTCAATTCCTAGATTAATTTATAATCTCCCTTCGTGGTTGTTTTTTTACCCACTGCTCTTTTTAGACCAAAGACACATGTAAGTAGAACTTAGCCCCCCGAACACCCAAACGTCTCGACTACTGATGTCAGTTCATCAGGGGCATTGCTGCAGCTTCCCGGTGTTTTCCCCACACGCCTCACCTTACTATGAAATCCCTAGAACCAAACCTCTCATCTGTGGACTTAACACAGTGGCAAAGATAATCCCAGGGAAAGTACTGTTCCACATCAAGGGTTGCACTTACAGGTGCATTTCCAGGTCCCACCCCCAGCCATTTGTGACACCTTCCTGCAACGGCTTAGCGGAAGTGCATGGGAAGCAGGAAACTGGGTAGGTGCTAATGCCGGGTCCCTTTCGGAGGAGAGGGTGCTGCTGGTGGCTGCAGCAGCAGCTCAAACTCTCAAATCTGCCTCCTGGAGCTCATGGTAATCTGATGATCTCGGTGGATAATTAGTGTCTTATCAAAACAATTAGCGGATGAATGAACAGCCAACCAGTCCTGTCTCTAACATGAGTGAGCACACAGGAACAGCAGTGAAGGGGAGGGGGAGGCAAGGGAAATGACAAATTTCAGCCACCGTGCCCACGCCTGGGGACAGGCATTCTATTTCTAACAGAGGAGACACACTGCTCCGGCCTCACCTTCTGCTCCTCCTGCCAGCCCATCCCACCAGCATCTGCCCGGAATGCCCTCCCTCGTGCATTCCCCTTTTTAGCCAGGAGGTCAATCTCCTTTTCCTGCTTTTCAGTGAGGTATCTGACTCGCCCTCCTCCAGCAGAAAGTTTCCAGCAGCCAGGCTGCTCCTCTGCTCCCCAGGGCCCACTCTTCATCCCTTTCAGTCAAGTGTTTACTCTCTAACCAGGCTGGGACCCCCCCAGCAGGACTCAGAACTCCCCACAAATATTTGTGGAGCTCACGAGTGAGTAAGGCCAGCCTGCTTCTCCCTTACAACTGCGAAGAGCTTCATGGAATACCCTGGCTGTTCCACCCAGTGCCCCTGTCTGCAATTTCATTAGCTAATGTTTAAAATTCAAAGCTCCTCCATCATTCCCACGTCTCCCCATCTGTAAACAGGCCTGTGGGTCCAATAGCATTTGTTTCCACCAGTGAAAATACACAAAGATTAGCTGGAAAGCCCTCCAGAAACCTAATCTGGAGTAGCCTGGATCATCAGGTGCGACAGGCTGCCAGTGGAACTGGTCCTCCCTGTTTGGTGCTCGGACCTGGGGAACAGGCGAGAAGGTGGGGGAAGCCCGAAGCGTCCACAGGGCGTTCACCAGCAGCAAACACCAGGAGGTGCCTCGTTTCTCAACGAGACTCATGTGCTCAGGGCGGGGGCCCAGTCTCTCTAAGGTCTTACTCCAGCATCACATCCGAAAGTGATACATTCTGGGGTATGTTGGAGTGAGGTGCCCTCCCACTTCCTAATATTCAACAAAATGAGGAGGGAAAAGGAAAGAAGAAGATAAAAAGGCAGGGGCCGAAGCGGAGTTCTCCATCTGCTTTTGTTTTCCGCAGTGTTCCTTTCAAAGGCCTGGGCTCTGCTAAGCCCCCGAAAGCCATGGCATCATCTGTCCACTTCCCCCTGCAATCTGCCGCCCTGCCCGACCTTGACAGCCATCAATCACCCCATAATGTGCTGACCTCAAAGCTCAGGGGACGGAATTTTCAAGTCAAATGTAGCCGTTAACATAAATAAAGCATCGCCCTGGATTCACTTATTTATTTCTCTCCCTTTTCTCTCCCCCCCTCCAGCTCGCTCTTTATGATTCTGCAGCTGCTGCTGCGGACTCAGTAGGCAACAAAAGTGAGGACCGACAGGCAGAGTGGAACAGCAATTCCACTCTTCTGAGTTCCAAAAATTATGATGTTGTGATAGGAAAATTTTCTATTAATTTTTAAGTACCAGTTACCCTGTTCTGCAACTGTCCCCAGGGAAGGGACAGTGGATTCAACAGGACCAAAGACGACAACCCACCAGTCCTGAGCAGGGCAGACCGGGGTTTCCTTCTGCACCCCACCCCCAAGTGCCCTGTCTAGCTGGGGCTCACTCTGCATCTTAAGTAAAGCAGCTGTCCTATAAGCACATTTACATGCAAACGACTTCCATATACCAAATATAGTTCTCTAAGCCAGCATTTATTTTTAAACATGAAGAAGAGTCTCCCATAATAAAGCTCATGATAAATGTTATGATCCTTAAAATGATTTTCAGGGGGAGAGGAAGAGCGACTAGAGGGACTAGGAGGAGAAGGGGGTTGTACCCCGAGTCTCCCCTTGGGCCCCACAGCCATCCTGACAGATGGCTCACACCCAGGCAGACCCCGCCCTCTCCACCTGCACTCTGGGAGCCACACCCCCAGCAGGGGAAAAACAGGCACAGGCCAAGACCACAAGGCTAAAGGGATGGTCCCCAGAGGTACAACCCACAGATACAGAAGAGGGCAGGTGGCCCCGCACAAGCCAGGTGTCTGGTAGAGCTCTGTTCACCTGCGACAGTCAGGACCTGAGTCACCAGCAAGGCTCACCTGAGACCGCAGAGGGAAATAACTAAAGGCTTCTGACTAGAGGTCAGGACGCCTGGCTGGGCTCTGGTTCTGGCTCCACTGCTGATCTGTGCGACCTTGACCAAGTCACTGCCCCTTTCTGGGCCTCCATTGCTCCATCTATGTAATGGCAGAGCCTAGCCAGAGAGGATCCTCCAGGTCTGTTCCAGGCCTGACCAGGCAGAGCCACCAGCACACCAGCAGCTCCCCCGATAGCTCTCCTTTAGGCAGAAGGCTGCTTGGCCCACAGAGGCTTTTAAGTTCTTCAACCAGTGTAACAATGTTTTGACATCCTCACTCACACCTTGAGAAACCCAGGGGTTCCTCCAATTCCTTCTGCAAGAAAATCAACAACTGAGGTGCCAGGGTGTCTTTGTAAAAGCCACGCAGCACATGACAACAGGACATAAACCCCACGGACTGACACCCTTCCAGCGGCATCTTCCTCCCTGTGGCCCTGCCCCTCCCCCACCTTGGAAACAGAGTGCAGGCCAAAGGAACCACACAAGAACAGGGAGCGGGGGCCTGCCACTCTCGGCGGGCCGGGGCCGGGGCGTGCATGGACGCTCCTCTGATCCTCTGGCTGGTGGGTTCTCACGGGAAGGGAGAAGGGTCCCCCAACGGAAGCAGCCGAAGCCAGTGCCTGTTTCACAGATCTAACAGTAAAGGTCCCCAAAATATTTTGGAAACTCTCTGTAGGGCTTTATCTGTCTCAAAACTGGACAAACCATTGTATCTCTTGGACTTCTGGAAGAAAGGGACTTCGAGTTTAGTCCCCAGCCCCACCAACCCTCCACTGGGGAGAGAGAGATGGACACACCATCCAAGGCAGGAGGGTGGGGGCAGGTGAGAACACGCCTATGACCCTGAGGATGAATGATAGACCTTTTTTTAAAAAGGCTGTTCAAGGCAGACACATTAAGAAGGCTGCACATTTATCTTTCTGACATTTTAAAATATGCTGCAAAAAGCTGAATCTTAAATCAAGGTGCATTTTTAAAGGCATCTATACCAGGGACAAAACCAGTTCCCTTCTCCCTTCAAGGAGCACGCCTGCCGTGGAACAAGGACGACAGCACGTGACAAGAGCCTGGGCTTCCTGCAGCTGAGCTCGCACCCCGCTCTGAGGCAGCAGGGCAGAGGGCCGGGCTGGGGCTCACCGCCACAGGCGGCCCCTCGTCAGGAACTGCCTCCGTGCTACAGGGGAGCTGCACGAGTCCCATGAACCACAGGCTCCGCAAGGGTTCGGCAGAAGTGGACACTTTCCAGACCTAGGGATCTAGCTTCCCATCAAGTGTTCCAAGGTACAACCCCAAACAGGGAGCTCCCAGCTTCTTAGGACTCCGGATGCCATGGCAGCAAACGCTCTGCACAACACAGCTGCCCCAAGCCGCACCTCTCCCGGAGGCTGGGGGAGGGGCGGCCCTAGTTGACTGTCCTCTTCCCGTCATAATTCAAGTGAGGCTGCTAGGGCTGGGGTGGGAGGGCAGGCAGGGAAAAGAAACCCCGAATGGCTTTTTGGGTAGATTTAGCCCAATATCCCATAAGCTGGGTGGAGAACCTTCAACAGACCCAGGGGAGTATACCCCAAACCATGCGGGTCTACATCCACAGTGGGTGTTCTGATTCACAACGTGGCCCAGCTATCAAGTCATCTGGTCTTGACAGTGAACAGTCCCTCATTCTCATTCATTCATTCTCATTCTCATTCTCTCTCTCTCTCTCTCTCTCTCTCTCTCTCTCTCTCCCCCTCCCTCTCTCCCCCTCCCTCTCTCGGCACTGAGCCAAAGAAGGAAAGACCTGGGCCAACCCCCCCACCAGTAGCCCCCAAAGCAGAGAAGGCAGGCCTAAAACCTTCAGGAAAGTGCTCTCAAGGGACCTCATCGCTGGGCTCTCCATCAGACCTGAGATAGCGGAGACCTGGGCCCAACTCTGCTGTCAACAGAAAAAAGGCAGAAATCAATAAACTTAACTGCCACCTCCAGGAGGGAGGGCCATCTACCCCAAGGACACTCACTCATGCCAGGTGAAAAAGGAGGAGTGGTGACCACAATGAAGGCACTGCCAGCCCCACTGTACCCTGCCATTCATAGAGGAGCTGGTACTGGGTCTCCAGGGCTCGCGTAGCCTGGCCTCACCCACTCCCATGTGCCTCCTCCAAGGCCGTCCATTTGTGCCGTTTCACTCACCCTTGTGGTTACCAACCTCTTCCTGGTGTCAACCCTAGGATGTTACTACAAACCAGCCAACCAGAAGCCCCAGGGGCAAAGGGAAGCAAGGGCAACCCCTTGTTCACAGGGGTCCCTCCCCACCACCACCGGTCATCTCACTCCCTTTCCCCTGGCCGTCCTCCACCTGACCAAACAGAGAAACTCAGCGCTCCCAGTCTGTCGCCTCCAAGGTTCTATTTGCTGACACAGTTCAAACCTCAACACAACCAGCAACTCCTCCCTTGTGCAGTCCAAAGAGCTCTCCGCAGCCTAAATGTGAAGGACGCAACTAACCCAGAAACCCCCACGGCAGACTCCCACCGCGCCAATACCAGGGAGGCACTATTCACAGCTGGCCCTCGAGGCCACCTCGAACCGTGCAGCCTCTCCAGAGTGCAAACGCTGGGTGGGGACCGCCACACTGGTGGTAGGGACAGGGGTCCTGGAACGCCTGCTAAGGCAGAGCCTGGGAGTAATGAAGAAACAGCTCATTACAATCACTGAAGGCATTGTTAAATGGTTTATTAAACTTGGCAAAGAAAAATACATCCACATCCATCAGTGCAAACGCTTTTCTATACATCAGGCCCTCAAAATTGTCCTCATTCCAAGTAGGAATAAAGGTTTATACATGTGTCTGTATGTGCACATAAGCATATGTCCCAATATAACAGCCCTACATGTAGTCATCTCATCTATGCAGAAAGAAATGCAGGTCTAGGCCTGGCTGGGGAGACAAAGACATACTATCTGGGTAAAGGCATGTTACATTACAGAAGTGTGTGCATGCACGCACACATACTTAAACCAGATGCCGAATCATTTCCAGATGCTACAGGGCAGGATAGCCTTTGTTCAGGAAGAGGAGGAATAAAGCTTACCCTTCATGTGCAGATACTTGGGCTCAGGTTACACGAAACAGGGTTAGTTCAGAAAATAGTACAACTTCACAGCCAAGGAGAAAACCAAAGAATGAAAACCTTGTAAACAGCCAGTGCAACTGCAAGACCGAGCACAGCAACAAAAGGCCAAAGACTTCTGGTTTTGCTCTGGCACCCCTCCTTCTACTCCACACCTGTGGCCTAATCTGGAGTGGGGGGTCTCTCGGGCCTAATAACAGGGCTTGAGTTCTTCCCATGACAAAATCCAGTGGCATCCAACCCAGGGGAGAGGTTGCAGATTGGCTGCCTGCCTGTGCCTGGCTGTCCTTTCTGCCTCCGAGACCATGTCAATCAGCTGGCCAGCCCTGCACTGGCAATCTCGCTACCCTGGTGGTCACCACCAAGGACGAGCACTATCTGTGCACACAGCAAGGGTGCAGAAGAAGTGGCAGAGAAGGGGCTGGGAGTGATGGGATCCCTTGCCCCAATTACCCTCCAGCACCCAAAGCCAAGGCAACAGTCTTTCAATGAAGCCGAAACACTCCATGCACACATGCCCTGTGCCTCCCAACACAGGCCTTTCACACCAGGCCACCTGCCCTTCCCGAGGGCATCCCACCACAGGTCTCTGTGGGTCTCACTCCTTACGTGAAAATCACTCGTCAAAGACCTGCAGGGCTGGAAGGTTGCTGGAAGGTTGCTGGACGGTTATCTAGTCCAAATCATCTTATCTCCCAGATAAAACCAGGGCTCAGAAAGGTCAGGTGACTTGCCTAAGGTCACAGAGCTCACAAGTGGAAGAGCTAGGACTGGATCCCAAAGCTGTCTAGCTAAGCCTGTGCTCCTTCCACTCAGCTAAGTCCTGTAAACCAGCTGCTGCCACCAGTCCTGAGAGGCAAAGAAAGTGACAACTGGGAAAATTGAGACAATGGCAGCTAGGACACAAGGCAGTCACAACCACTGCATCAGCCCTGCAGGAGAAGCAGAGCAGAAATGAGATTCAAGGAAACCACAGGTGGAGGAGGGAGCTGCAGAGTGAGCAGGACGCAGAATTTGGAGCCAGGACACCTAGGTTCTGCTCCCAGCTCTGACAACCTGACATACTCTGACCAGGTCAAGCTGCCAATCTGGGCCTTGTTTTCTCATCTGAAAAATGCAAGGGCTGGACAAGATGATCTGGAAAGCTCTCTCACCCCCATTTCAAGTCACCAGGGCCTGGTTATAGCTTCAACCATACTTGCTGCTTTTGCGGCCTCCAAAAGTCACTTCACCTCTCTGTGCCATTCCCTAACCCGAGACAAGGAGGTGACAGGCTCCCTGAGCTCCTTGGCAAGAACTCGGAGGAAGCCTTGTAAACCTCAGGGGTGCCCCTAACTGCCCTGACATCACGAGGGACCAGAGCCAGCTGACCGGCTCCCATGCCCTGCAGCCAAAGTTGCAGCTGAACAAGAGACCTGAGTGGGAGTCCAACGCATCAAGGAGTCAGGCTGAGTGCCCACAGGGGACCAGAGGGGACAAATAAAGTATGTCGCCGCTGGCACTCGGGTCAGGAGGCGAGCAAACACACGCACACACCTCCGCCCACGCAGCATTGTTCCCAGCGCCTCTGTCAGCAGTTCTGCCAGCACGACAGCCGGGCCTTCCTGATAGGGCAGGCTGACCCAGCAGACACCGGTCACTTCCCCTCCAGTGGTCCACGGGGACACCCCACTGCCTGGGGGTGGGGGATGTGTCAGGAAAGGTGGGCTAGTCCTCAACAAAGGACTGGGAGCCAGCCAGCTACTCAGATGAGCCCTGGGGGCCGACCACACCCCACACAGGTGGTCTCCACCGCCCTGCCTCCACAACAGGTGGGCAGTCACCTGGCAGCAGGAGGCTCACTACCCACCTCAAGGGGCCTACTCCACGGCCACCTGGTGTCCAGATTTAGGAGAGCAGGAAGCCGCTCCCATATATACATCCCCCCGCAGGCCATGGTCCTGCCCCGGATCCAAACACAACAGCCATCCTGCAGTCGCACTGCGCAAAGAACAAAAGAGCAGGCACCGTGGGCTCTCTCCCACCCTGGTCTTTCTCTCCAAAGCTGTGAGGCCTAGAAATTCAGAACTCTAAGCCACTCACTCTATCTGAGTTTGAATACCAGATATGCCACTTAACAAGCTGTATTATTTAACAAACAACTTAACCTCTCTGTGCCTCAGCTTCCTCATCTATACAACAGAGATAATAATGGAGCTGACATATATAAACTGTTTAGAATGGAGTCTGGTAGAGAGTAGGGACTGACATATATAAACTGTTTAGAATGGGGTCTGGTAGAGAGTAGGGACTATATAAAAGTCAAGCATTATTAAAACTGCCTTCAAGTGAAACGCCATCATGTCCTTCAGCGTTTCTGCATTCAGAACCACCACTACCACCATTGCTGCTTGGCCTTTTGGCTAAGGTCAAGGGTACTACCTGTTCCTATCAAAACCACCACCCTCCGTGACACTCCAGTTCACTGCTGACAGCACAGGCTCTGGGTTCCGCTGGTGCCGGCACTTCCTTGCAATGTAACATTGCAAGTAACGTAACCTCTCAAGTCTGGGTTTCCTTTAGAAAGAAAAAAGGATCTTCTGATCTACCTCAAAGGATGACTTCATAGATGGAATTATAATGTATATAAAGCACCTAGCTATTATTATGAATTATTAACAGTAACAACATCATTCTTCTCCTAAGATATTTATGTATGTATGTATGCATGTATGTATGTATTTTTTAGAAACAGGGGGAGGCAGAGAGAGAGGGACAGAAACATCGATCGGTTGCCTCTCAGATGTGCCCCAACTGGGGGCCAACTCTGCAACCCAAGCATGTGATCTGACTGGGAAGCAAACCAGCCACCCTTCGTTTTGCGGGACAACACCCAGCCAGCGGGGCCGCATGGTCAAGGCTCACCTTCTCCTTCTGGCGGTGGTCCTCATTCAGCGAGCCTCCGTCAAGCTCCTTCGGTGACGGCCAGCTGGCACACAATGTGGCCATCGGGTAAAACCTGAGGGTCACTTTCTCACCTGCTGTTCAAATGCAGCTTCCTCCTCCTGTGCCTACGAAGTTGGTTTTCGTTAACCCACACACAGAACTTTACATTTATGCCTATTAAATTTCATCCTGTTGTTCGCAACCTGGAATGGGAGCGGGAGGATCCGCTAATCAGCTCTGACTCAGTCAGCACAGAGGCGCTGTCCCCAAAGAGCTGCAATCCCTGACACACTCAGAATCCAGAGAAGCCGAACTCTCAGAACTCAGAAGGTGACAGTCATGGCTGTGAGGCCCTGGCCAGCTCTGCCCTCCGTCAGTCCAATGCCCGCACACAACGGACAGTTCTTGTTACCAGAACTCTATCAGGGGAAGTGCCACTTCCAAAACTACAGCCACATGTGCACACTGTCGTCATCAACACAGCCCCCCTGTCAAGGCCTCTGCTGCATTCCTCCCCACACAGTGTTTCATTTCTTCACATAAACACAATCAGATTTTCTCCATTCACGCACCATTTCCAGGAGGGAGAATGAGAAAGCTGCCTTTCCTGGGAACAATAGGCACTTGGGCGCAAGTGTGCAAAGGAAAAGGAGAGAAAAGGCAAAACCACCTTCCAGATTCCAGGTCAGGTGACTCTGAGCCACATCGAGAACCTTTGCACAACCTGCCCTGCAGTGGCTACAGGAGGTGCAGGGGCAGACTAAGGCCGGGGTTCAAGAACATGTGTCAGGCCCGACTTAAAACTTGCCCGTCACAGACTGCAAAGCTTCATGCCATTTCAAGTATACTTCCCTCAAACCCAGGCATCAATTCAACAAACCCTTCTTGGGACCCTGAGCAGACCAATAGGGCGTGAGGCTCATCTGGGTCTGTCCTCAGAAGACAGGTACACACAATCATGTAAGACAAGCATCTGTCCCCTGGAAGGTGGCAGAGAAGCAGCTGGGGGCTAGGTTCTCACTCACACCGAGGCTCTTACTACTTTCCAGGCTGGACAAGGCAGCACCAGTAGGAGGGATTCCTGGGGAATCCGGGCAGGAAAAGGAAGCCACTGGGGGAAGGGCCGAAGAATGAGTCTCACAAAAAGGGAGGACTCAGCGCAGGAACCAATGTGATGTCATAGGACAAGTATGGGCCACTGGAGCCAGAGACACTGATCAAATTCCAGCTTCACCCCTGTCCGTGTGGCTCTGCACAGAGGACTTAACCTCTCTGAGCTTTAGTTACATCCACAGAAAGAAGAGAAAGAACAGGGCCATCTCTAAGCTTCTGGCAATGACACTCCAGATTCTAGCCAGAAACTTCTGCACCTTTGTTAAACCTCTCACCATCCATTCAGAGGGACTATACTACAACAGGCTATCTAATTCCCTTTTGCCTACCAGGTCTTGCAGTAGGCAAGGCAAACAGGAGATGAAACAGATACTGGCCTACATGGACCCCCACCTTGGTGGACCCACCCAAACCCCTCCTGAAGCCCTTGAAGGCCCTGCCTCCTCACCTCCCACCCTCCTCCCTTCCTGCTTTCATGACACTAATGAGAAGGGATTGGACTTGATTCCTGCCCAAGCTCAGTGAGCACCCTGGAGGTGAGGCGGTAAGAACCCACACAGCCAGAGCCCCTCAAGCCCAGGAAGCCAATGGGCACCAAGCTGATGCCCCCACCTCTGCACACTGGCATGGTTCAGCAGCTTTTCAAAGTCAACAGTGTAAGTTTTTCAAGTCCTAAAAGGATTCTCAAGCCTCTTCTAATCTGTCTGCCATTTTGTTTTGTCTGCTCAGCTCAAGTCAAGGGGAACTTGACATTTGGAATACTAACTGCAAATAATCCACACCAAGGACAGGGCCTGGAGTGCTGCAGTGTCAGCATGTGGCTCACAAGGATGGTGGGGACATTCCAGTTATCTGCAGAGGGTCCCAGAAGGCACACTGTGTGGGGCAGGGAAGAGGAGGGGAGGAGAGACCCTAGGGGGCTGTAAGCTACCCCAAGGGCAGGGCTGTTCCTAATTCACTGGGTTTCTCAACACCCCGGGGAGAGGAGAGATGCCCTGTGGGATGAATGCATACCCACGGTGGAAGTGGAAAACACAGTGAACCAGCGTTCTGCAAACTCTAGATGGAAACCCCAGTCCCAAGCAGTCACCATACACAGGCTGCCTCAGGTGAAGCGCTCTGCTTCTCTGCACTTCCACTTTGCAACAGTCACGGAATCTAAAGCTGGGCCGGACAGTGGAGTCCTCCAGCAACCTCTCCATATCCAGACCACACCTCAGTCAGCAGGACACACAGATAGGACCACATGCTCGACTCTGTCGCACCCACTCGAGGCCCAGTGCACAGGCAAGGCAGGACCCAGGGCTGCAGGGGGAGGGGCTGCCCTAAATCCTCTGTGTGAACCCACTCTGGCCTGCCCTTTCTAACAGGAAGTGGCACAGGGAGTGCCCACTGGCCAAGGGAGGCAGGGACATCAAGGGCAGGTTTTGTGTGGCTGAGGCTGACCTCCAGTCTCTGACCTCTGAAGCAACAAGGGCTTGGCTGACACAAAGCATTTTTTTCCTCAAACTTTTCAAAGACAGTGAGTCCTTTGGGTATAAAAATAAAATCCCAAGACCTCAACTGAGTAATAAAAGAAGATGTAATGACTATAACCATAACATCATCTATGTATATGAATAAAGCTCAATAGCAAATAAATCCAAGTAGGCACCTGAAACCTCTTGTCTCCCAGCTGTCTAAGCCCTCGCTTCCTCCAGGAGGCCATCTCTGACCACCCTGTGTGATCTGGGTACCCTTCCTCTGTGCTGCCACAGCCCCTGTGCCCTCTGTGACAGCACTGGATCCTCAGTTCCTCCAACAGAGCAGAACACGTGCCTGGTTTGCATACGCTAAACCCGATGCTTACTGGCCACTTCCCCAATTAGACTGTAACATCCTTGAGTAGCAATACTTTGACTTCACCTTGCAAGAACCTGGAAATAGATCTAGCATTTATCTCACATCAAAAAACCATCTGTTGAATAAACAGAGAGTGATGAGCACAGCTTCTAGGAGTCTAAAGAGCCCTTGAAAATCAAGCCCAACTAAGACAACTTCAAACTATCCGGGGTGACAGCATGGTCACTCCGGGTCCCTCCACCTTTAGAGAACTATATATACCCAAAGGGGACGAGCCTGAGTTTCCAAACAGACCCAGGCAGCAAAGGGAGTTCTCTCTTCCTGGCTGAGGCTAAACAGGGACCCAACCACAAACATTCAGTAATGCTGAACATGACGTGAACAATGTAAAAATAGCTCCTGTATCTCTTGCCCCCTCCCTCCTCTCCAGGGCAGACACAAAGGGCAGAGCAAAGTGACACCCCTAACAAGCCTTAGCTTGTTCCAGCACAGACAGCCCCAGCCTCCTACATCTGGACCAGCTGCTGTGAACCAACAGGGGATTCCAAATTACATTTTAATTACCATAATTTTTCACAGGTACCTGGAGCCACATCATGACAATGATGCAAGAAACCCCCAAGTATGATGCATGAGGTCCATGTTCCAAGCCAGTCTTGTATATACACACACCCTCTCCCCCACGTCCTTCAGTTCCTGGGGTACTTCCCAGGCTGCACTCGGCGGCCTCCTCTCTCCCACAGGCTCTGGTCCCATCCCAGCCTCTGAACAAGGGGGCCCTCTACAGAGAACTTTGATTATCCAAAGGGGAATTGGGGGCTGGGGGTGCAATTCTTATCCCACAGGGTTACTAGGTATATTAAAGATCAAATGGGAAGCACAGTGAAGACTTTTAAAGAGAAAGCACCCATTTAGGATAATTCATGCTGGGCAAATAGTGGATGCTTAATAGACACACATTCTCGGTGTGGACGTGTCTACACCACTAGCAGGCTAGGAGAGTGTGCTCTGGAATTAATCTGCGTCCATTTGAATCTAGGCTCTGAAACGCTGTAGCTGTGGGATCTTGGGCAAGTTAATTAACCTTTCTGGACCTCAGTTCCATGAACTGGAAAATGAGGATGATAGTAATTACTGCACTGGGTCACGCTGCGTCCAATGAAATAAATACAAGTAAAGTACTACCAAGCTGCCCAGCCCTAGTACACAGTAAGCACCCCCAAAATAAAAATTTACTGTGGGAAAACTTCATGTGCCTTAAGAGAAGGGAGAGGCAAACTTATGGTGCTGCAGTTAGCTCCCCATGCCACAGGCAGACTCGTCAGGGAATTCTGGGAGGAAGGGTGGTGTGGGGACAAGGACCCCGTGGCTCTCCTGCTCTAATTCTGTCTTGACACTTACATCGTTCTTCCCCATCGAGAGGATGAGCACCTTCATGGAAGGGACTGTGTCACGTTGCTTTGTGGTAACCCCCAGGTCCCTAACATGTGACTAGCATAAAACTTCTGCTCAGTCAATATTTACAAAACTAATTGAACAAATTAATTTTATCTCTCTTGCCTCTGTGCACTCCAGATATGAAAAAGAAGCAGGCTGCACAAAGTCCTCTAAACACGGCTTGTCTCTTTTCAGCCACAGTTATATTTGCAAAGGGAGTTGGCATCCCTGTGTGCTCCAGAGCTACTTGCTGCTGCAAAGAAGCAAGAGGTGCTTCCTTTGGAGGAAGAGACCCCATAAGCCCTCTTCCGGGGGGCAGTGGGCAGCAGCAAACCCACCCATGTGCCCAAGTTGTGGGAATCCAAGGGACAGCAGGGAGGGGACAAGAGGGTAAGTGGCTCCCACCAAACCCCCCCCCCCAAAAGCCTACATGCAGTGAGGAGCAAATGCGTGCTTTATTTTTAGCTACAAATGACGGACAGTTACTCCCGGAATGGTGCAAATTCTGCTTCATCACTCTCAGTACCTTTCCAGGATCCCCGGTGGCTTCCCAGGGAAAGGGTGACTGATAAGGAGAGAGAGCAATTTCTAAGGCTCTCTCAGAGGAAGAGAGGGAAGACAGAAAAAAGAAGGTGAAGTCAGGGTGGGGGAGAGAAGGTGGTCTCAGGGGACCCAACCTGGAGGGCTGGAAGTACCTGAGACTCCTACAAGTGGCTACAGCTCCACTGGCTAGCAGGAAGCAAGGGGGTCTTTGACCCCCACCTCTCGGTGGGAGGGAGGCACCAGGCTACAGAATCAAAAAGATCCAAGTCCCGATCGGATCGGATCGGATCGGATCAATGTTGCCTCTGCTGTATTCTGAAGCCAGTGACCCAAGTGCACCGAGCCTCCATTTCCTCCTCCACAAGCTGGCGCTACCACGACTGAGCCACTGCAAGAGCCAATGAAACGGTGCCTGCCCGGTAAGCACCTGGCACGTGATTAATTATCTTTTTTAACAATTGAATTGAAGCCCAGAGAAAGGTCGGCAAAGGCTCTGTTGTGTGATCTTGGCCAAGTCCTTTCTGTTCGCTGGGCTCCGCATCTCTCCACCCACAAAGGGACCAGCTGGCCATCCAGCCTGTGAGACGTGCCTGTTCTGGGATGCGGCGCCACGGCCTGCGGACTACTGGTAGAAGTATCCCTCTTTCGAGTGCTGGGGTTCCACTCTGGGGTCCTATCCTGACCTCAACATGGGCCCAAATTCTGACCACAATGTTTATTCCTTCCCACCCTCCCCCAAACAGTATCATGAGCCATCCATTCACTGCACAAGAATTTGCTACCCCTCCCCCCTCTACCGTGCAGGGTTGGGCAATGGCCATTTAGCAAACAGGACAGACCAGCCCTTCTCCCCCAAAGCTTAACTGCTAAATGCTGTAAAATGTAAGCTAATTATTTTACTGTGCTTGTGCTAAGAGCTACAGAACAGAAGTACTGGGAACCTTGGGGCATACAAGACACCTGGTACCCACTGAGGGTCCGGACATGCCCTTTAGGCAGATCTGAAAGAGCAGCAGGTGCTAGCCTAGAGAACAGGGGAAAAGGGAAGGGAGGAACACACCTTCCAGGCAGAGGGAACAGCATGTGCAAAGGCACTTTTCAGAAATCAAGAGAAGGCCAGCGTAGCTCTGAGGGCAAGAAGGAGAAGGAATTGCCCAAGTCCAAGTCCAGGCTTGCAAAGCAGGCTTTCAAATAGGGACTGCCACTACACCCTGTAAGGCTTCCTCCATCCCACTCCCACCCCAGCGGGGTTCCCTGAAAATTCTGGATTTGGGTAGTCTCCTTGCATAGACTAAGCAGGAGAGGTAGGGATGATCCAGGTCACAGTCGAGGGCTCCAGAATCCAGGCAGAGTTCCCAGCCTGGAACTGGCACAGATGTTGAGAAGAACCCTCCTCAAACACCCTTTTTAAGGTTTTTCTAAGGTTTTGCTTCATGCCTGCTCCCCACACTCCTACTTGTTTTTATTTATTTATTTTTAAACTGGGGCTTGCTTATGGTCAAGTTAATGCATTTTTAAAAAGAAAGGCTTGCCTATGCCGTGGCCCTCCCTCAGAGGAGATGGGCAGATCAATAGCCCTCTTAGCATTTTTCCTCTTGCACCAGGAGGCCAGAGGGGTGGGCACCAGGGCAGACCCTGTGCCCCCCTGCAAAGTGGGTCTGGGAACAAGGCCACCCTCACCGCCCACCGTGCCCACGCAACATCTCCCACACCCTGCCCTGCACCCCCTAGAGAGGTAAAGCCCCGAAAACAAGAGGACAGACTATGCTAGAGGACTCCGAACGGAGTCTAAAAACTTACGTTCAAACCTCAGCACCTCCTCACAGCCTTGAAATCTTGGACAAGAGACCTAACCTATGCCTCCCAGTGCTCGGTTTCCTTAACTAAAAAGTGGGGGATCTTGTCTAAAAGTTGAGTGAAGTAACGGGAAAGGAGATCTGGGACGCTGCCACCCAGCAAACCCCAAGGACCTCTACCCCCGTCTGCAGGCTCCAAGACCCCCACCCCGGGAGACCGTGCCCTTCACCAAGGAGCAGACCCACCCTGCTGTCATGGATCCTCCTTGCCCACCTCCCTCTGGGTCCTCTCCACCCCCACCCCACCCCACCCCCATGAGCTGGCATGCTATGAACTCCCTCAAGTGTAAACCTTCTCCCAATGCCCAATGCTGACAGATGGGGAGTCCTAAAATATAGCGTATGGATCATGTTTCGTGACTAGCAAAACACGCCAGCCGGGACACTATGAGAATCCGGCCGGTTTTCAGGAACAGGATTTTACACATTTCCCAGGACTGGCGGATCTGCACTTGCCTCCACCCACTAGCTCTGGAGCCTGGGTCCTGCACCTGGAGGATACCTAGGACAGGTGGGAGCCTGGGGTGGGGGAGGAAAAGCCCCAAAACCAACAGGTTGGCTGTGTCTTGACCCTCTGCCACTTTTAATGCTGTTACAACCATTTATCGAGCACCCACCCCCTTGCTGCAAATCAGGTGTTCGGCACACACTCTCAGGTCACACAGCCTGGGCTCAGCCCTGACTCGTACTTTATGCCCCAGGCATGTCCCTTCAGCTCTCTGAGCTTCAGCTGGGGCTGGCAGTACCTTCCCCTTACCGGGTTCGGTGAGGATTAGGTGAGCAACCCAATGTGAGCTGCTGTAACCACCACCATCACTGTCACAACAGTGTGACTGTCAGATAACCACCACTGCCACTATCTTATAGAAGGCAATGCCAGCTATGGGGCAACCCAGTGGTAGGGGGCATGTCTGTCTCCGAAGGGCCTCAGGGATGGGCTTCCAGGGGTCTGCAAAGCCCTGGACTTCTTATGCACAGTGATTCGTCTATGGGAACGTGCAGTGTCTGAAGAGGGCACCAGAATGCAGAACGCAGCCACCTCACCGGGACCCAGGGTCCAGAAAAAGGTTAAAACCCACAGCTCCAGATACAGCCCTGTCTGCTTGACACACACGAGGTCCCCCGGCTGAGCAGTCCTGGACTCTGGGATTTGGAGCAAGAACTATAACCCGCTCCCCTCTCCCCAAGGGGAAGAAACTGGTTCTTGGCAACATCAGTCACAAAAAGCTCCCGACTGAAGGCAGAAGCCAGGAGAGCCACAGGCAGTTAAGTGTGTGGGCAAGCCTCCTAGAAGGGAAGCCATGTGTTACACAGGTCCCAGAATCTTAGGGAACTCAACTCGGCAGGCAGAGGACGGTGGCCTGCACTTCAAAGGCTCTGAGATGGCCAGAGGGGTAGAAGGGAGATGGAGGCAGGAAGCCAGGCACCTGGCGAAGCACATAAGGGGCGGGGCACGATGGCCAAGGGGAGCCTCTGTTTAGAAGCCTGGGTTCAGTCAGCCAAGGGGACTGACATGACCCTGCGCGACTTGGCCTCCTCAGGACAGGCACATGTTTAGAAAGTAAGTCATACCACATGAAAAATCAGGGTATTAACACTATTAACCTTTGGAGAGTGAAGAGCCAGAATTTTGTATTTATTATCTAATTTCCTTCACAATGAGCATACACCCATGTGCTCCTTTGGAAGTAAAACATGAAACCAATATACTCACAGAGCTACCTACGCTGAGTACACGATCAACACTGGCACAATGGAAGTACGTGTGCTTCTGCCCAAATGGGCTCTCGAAGGCCCTGTCTGGGAATGGGTGGCCCACACCACTCCCAGGAAAGACGTCACTCTGGGACAGAGGAGGGAGATGAGTGTGTTCAAGATGCTTCCTTGGATCCTCTGTGGTTTGGTCTCTTAGGGACACACATTATGTGCCCTGGCTCCCTGCAGTGACTGGTGGAAAGAAAGGGCATCAAATCCAGTTGAATCAACGTGTTCCACAGAGTGGTGAAGGCCTTGCAAAGAGATTAAAGAACTGGACAAAATGCCTAATTAATTTTTTTGGTGAGGAGCGGAGGACGAAAGAAGAAGGGCAGAGAAAAGAGCCTAAGCCCTCGCTGCCTGCAGACGGCACTCTAAACCCTACAGGCTCCCGCCTGCAAACTTCATCTGGGGCGTGTGGTTTTCAGTCTTGATGTTTTGAGGACACATATAATCCAGACTTCCTATTTACATTACATTGGTTTTCACCAACACAATAGCTACAAATGCTTTCTACTCCATCCCTGTCACTCGTATGGAAATCCTTCTCCGATGCAGGAAGACTGTCAAGTCATGGGAAGAATTCCCGTGAGTGGCGAGAGAACTCGAGTCTCACTTCTTCCCACTTGTCCAGGAAACTTCTGTGTGGGACGAAAAGGGGCTGACCCAAGCCACGAGCCACTAACCCACACTTGGCTGCTTCTTGTTTATCCACAGGGAAAACACAGGAGCCCGTACAGAAAACATCCCTACTGACACTACACAGTATCTACTCTTTCACTAAAATGGTCCCAGCCACCAAGGCGGCCTGGGGCAGACAGCACCAAGAAGCACACTTTAATAACCACCTAAGTCCCACCCTTACTTGCAGAGAGGAAACTGAGGCACTGAAAGGACCTCCAGACCCAGAGGTTCCGGCCACCTCCCCACATCACCTCCCTCCAGGCAGCAGTGACCACAAACCCAAGCTTAATCCAGCTGCCTCACAATTAGGAGGGCAGGAAGGAAACACCTGTCTATATTTCTAAGGACATCCCTGAAGTACGTGCATTAATGTTTCCTTTCAACTTTCTTCTAAAAACCCTGATTTCCACAGAACTAGGCTTCTCTCCATAACACCCAGCAGTGTCTCGCCTCTGTGCACGGCCAAGCCCAGGACCTGGCACACAGCACATCGCTAGCCTCAGTCTACTGCACTGACTGAAGTTACAGAGTGGTTAGGGCTTTAAGGAGATCCCTTAGAACAGGAATTAGAATATGCCATCTCGATTTGGGGCCCAGCACCGTCACCCTGTACTATGGACACCCTAAACAGTATGCTCAAGTCCTAATGCCCAGTCCCTGTGAATGTGACCTTAGTTAGAATTGGATCCTTTGCAGATGGAATCAAGTTCAGGTAAGGTCATACTAGATTAGGCGGGGCCCTGATCCAATAACTGGTGTCCTTACAAAATAAGGAGAACTGGTGTGCAGACAGACACACAGGGAGAATACTGGGGCTGAGGTCAGCCAAAGAATGCCAAGAGCTGCCAGCAACACCAAAACAGAAAGGCCTGGGACAGATTCTTTCCTAGGACCTTCCAAGGGAGCATGACCCCTGCTGAGACACCTTGGTTTTGGACTTCCAGCCTCTAGAACTCCGAGAGAATAAGTCTGTACTGTTTAAAGCCACCCTATTTGTGGTGCTGTTCTGCAGCCTAGGAAACTAATACGCCCTGAATGCCTTTCAACCCTCCTCACCTGCTCACCCACCCACCCTTTCCTCTTCCTCCGTACTGTTTCTCGGGTCAGGGTTATGTGACTTGAAAAAGAATAGCTGTACTTTGACATCCGTGCAACCAGCCTTGGCCTTCTACCAACACCATCTGGGACAGGTCGAGAGTGCCCATCCCTGTCTGAGTCACAGCAACACAAGGTCATCTTTACTGGGTGGCAGACTCTGAGGCAATGCACAAGGTGCGGGGAAAAACAGAGAAGATGGGGGGTAGGTGGGTGGAAGGTCAGTAGAAATTAGGAGAGAGTCAGCACAAAGGGGGGAGAAGAGAGGATAAAGTTTCAGAAAGGAGCCTGAAGATCAATGGCACAAAGAGGCAAAGGAAGAGGACCTGCTGTCCACTGTCCCCAGTGGCCAGCCACATGTTCCTTGCTCCCTCCCCCACCTGCTAGACACCTGCCTGGAGCTTTACTCCAACGGCCTGCCAAGCAGGTTCACACCCAGAAAACTGTCTACCCACACAGCTGTTGCACTTTGAGCTTCCACAAAGAGAAAGCCAGACCTCTTCCGTCCAGAAGCTGGGCTTTATTTGTTTTGGATTTGCAATACCTGGGACTTGGTGGGGCCAAGTCAACATCGAACGACCAAGGAGCTGGCGGGGCAGACAGACGGGGCAGGAGCTGAACATATCTATCACCTCGCCCACACCAGCTTAAGGAGCAGAGTCACCTGGGGTCCCGGGCTCCTCCTCTACCACGCTCACAACAGTGACTGACATGCCTCAAGCAGCAAAACTGAGAGACTAACAGGGCCAGGGAAGTGAGTGACCTCTAAATCTCACCTCCACTCCTATAAAACCGTAACAAAGGAATGCTCCAGCAGTGGCAGTGATGAAGGCTCATACAGACCTAGCTGGTCGCAGATCATGCCAGGGCCTCGTGCCACAATCTTCCTAGGCTCTGATACTCACACACAAATCAAGTCCACAAATGACGCCAGCCCCAAGTGACAGGAGCTACAGAGGCAGCCTGATGTCTTGTGGACTGCGTTGGAAACCCAGCTCCCCTGCTTGTATGCTGTACACCATTCATCCCGCCAACAAAAATTTACTGAGCTCCTACTGTGGGCTGTCAGTGGCCTCATCTGCAAAAATGAGGTGACAATACCTGCCTTAACAAAGCTCTACTGAGCATGAAGCGTGATAAATATAAAACACTCAGCACAACACTGGGCACATTAAAAGAGCCACTATGAAAGAGATTAGAATTGCTATGGTCCTGCCCTGGTCAGTGTGGCCCACGAACCAAAAGGTCGCCAATTCAATCCCCAGTCAGAGCACACGCCCAGGTTACAGGTTCTCTCCCCCATCAGGACACATGTGAGAGGCAACCATGGGAGAGGCAACCAATCAATATCTCTCTCCCCACCTCTCCCTTTTTTAAGTATTTTATTTATTTACTTTTAGAAAGGGGAAGGGAGGGAGAAAAACATCCATGTGTGGTTTCCTCCAGTGTGCCCAATACTGGGGACCTGGCCTGCAACCCAGGCATGTGCCCCAACTAGGAATCGAATTGATGACCCTTTGGTTCGCAGGCCCACACTCAATCTACTGAGCCACACCAGCCAGGGACGATGTTTCCTTCTCTCTCCACCTCTCTCCCTTTCCTTCTCTCTAAAAAATAAATAAATATTTTTTAAAATAATGGTTATGATCCTATCTTCCATGTCCGACCTTGAGACCAAAGGTCCACAGCAGATCTCTGCACCATCCACTGGAACGGCAGCCTCCACGAGGACAAACAGGGTCAGCATCTGTGCTGCTCCCCGCTCTGCTCCCGACGCCCACAACGGGGGCCCATGGCAGACACTCAGGTGTGTGTTATACGAACCAAACTGTCAGGCAGCCAAGGCACCAACGCTGGATGCAGAAATATGAAAACCACCTCGACGCACTAAATTCCCGGGGAGGAAAAGGCAGAATCTGAGATTATAAGTAAGTAGTCCTGCCCCAAGGCCAAGGAGCAAAATGGCCAGGCACCCACTGGTTCCCCCAAATGAAACCAAATTAAAGCTGGAGACCGGCACCGGCCTCAGAGAGCATGACTGCTCCTCTTCAGGAAACCAGGGAAAAGATCAGCACCTCTTTAGTCGAGTTCACACAAGGTAGGTCTCCAATGAGAAAACAGGTGTGGAGGAGCCAGAGAAACATCAAAACCTTTTATTTGGTAGGTGCCTTCTTCAAGAGATGACAGCTCCAGCTTCGGTCAGGATTCACAGTATCATCGTCACCTTCTTTAACTTCCTTCTCCTCTACCCGTATCCATTTCAGGTTCAAACACACCTGGTGAGTGTCCTGAAGTGCATAACACAAATCACTGGCCATCTGGAGCCCTTGGTCCATCAGCCAGCCAGGGTCCTTTTAGCCACAGCAGTTAGCTGTCACTCCAACTCTTCTGCCCCAGAATAAAGCTCACCAAACCCCGACCCTGGGTATTTAACCATTTCCATCCCGACTGGCTGTGTCCCAATAGCCACTCCCACCACGGGCCCATTAAAACCCAGTAAGAGATATGATCAGGAGGCATCCATGTGGAAAGGCATTACAGCAGATGGGAGTCTGAGGACTTGAACCTGAAGGCTGAAGCACTGTCCTGCTTAGGTAGGAAGCTAAGCCCAGGTCCCACTGTCCATAAACATGAGCATCATAACCATAGTCCCTCCCAACGGGGCTGTTGTAGGGCATTCAGGAAAGAACAGGAGACGTGCCCCTAAGTGGCTCTTTTTTTAAAAAGTGCGGACAAATGCTGTCACTCGGAACTCCAGTCTTCTCTTTCTCACCAGCGGAAGAATGGACCCAAGTACAAGTCAGAACACCACGCCAAGCCCAAGGCAGCCCTGCAAAGCAGAAGGAGTCCCGTTTTTCTCAAGTGATTAACAGGTCCAAGAAAGGCTGCGGCGCAATTGACGAGGGCCACAGCCAAGAGAGATTTACACGCGTGTGGCCTTCAGATGGTTTTCTAAGACTGTGCACAACCCTCGTTTGGCTGAGGATCTCAGCAGCAAGTAATTTTCTAATTGATTCATTAGCACTCCAATCAACTAGTACTTTAGACACAATGGGCCCTGCTTGGGGCTGAATGCCTGAGCCCAGGGAGCTGCGCTGAATGCACCCCGCTCCTGTTCCTGGGCTGGTGCAGCCCAGGGGCCGGCCCACAGCGTCCTTGTGGAGCCCCTCCAAAAGCCGTACCAACCCGGGGAGAGTGCTCAGTCTGAAAAGAGAAACAGAGCTGACACAGATAGCTTCTTAAATATTATTTTCTGGTGACAAGAATTTTCAGACTGGAACACAATTATGCAAAAATGTTCAGTGAAAAAGAAGGAAAACAGCCTGAAAGGAAATGCCCCCCCCCGCCCCAAAGTCAGCCCAAAGTTAGTTTTGGTGGTGGAATGATGGGTGAATTTTTCTCCCTTCTATTTTTCAAAATAAGCAATGTAGGACACAAAATTTCAGTTTTCTCAAGTGTAAAGCCACAGCAATTACACCCAAGTGCTGTGAGGATGAAGTGAAAGTGTGTGCGAGACAAGCAGACCCCTACAGCCGTGGGCACAGGACAGAGTGCCAGGCTTACCCCCAGCTCAGCGACTCAAGCGCCCACCCTGCCATTTGGACCGAGAATCAAAGTTATGCTCGGGGAGGTTGTAAATTACTGCTGTCACTTGTGGTGAACTGTTGAAGCCACAAATGCTGAAACTCACAGATCTCAAGAGTAATGCTGTAATCGTTTCAATACAAATTAAACTTTAAAAACAACCTTCATCATTCCATATGTGTTTGGTGTGTGGAATGTTCCTATCACACAAGGTTCCTGAATGGACCAAGCCCACAGGAAAGGCACCTCCAGCAGATCCTCTAAGGGACGGTCAGAAACTCTGCCGTGCCTTTGTGCAATTCAGGACCTGGTCTGCTGCCCGTACTCTCAGCTGCAGGAAAGTCCTCAATTACATGGCATTTTGGAAGGACTCCTAACTCAACCCAGCCTGGATGGGCACTCCCCTCTACCCACGCATCCACGCACCCACCCACCCACCCACTCACCAGCCAGCCAGCCAGCCAGCCAAGCCTCTCTAAGGATATTTATTCTCCATAAGGAACTCCTAGTGAGCTGTAACGTAGTGGGAACGCTCAGCAAACTCACAGGCTTTCTTTATATGAAGGACAAAATGTTAATAAGCACCCCAGTCTGTATAGCCCTGGGCTCCAAGTACATAAAAGGACGAAAGGCCTAGACACACTAGTTTGCTCATCAAAGCCCAAAATTTCAGAACTAGCACAGGACACCTCAGGAAGCTTGGGAAAAAAATGAAGTCCTCCTTCACCCAGCAAGGAATTGACTTGTTACCCCACTTTCGTTCCTTCCCCTCACCCCCCTCTCTCCAGAGAGAGAGCCATCCGCTCCGTGTCTTCCTGGGGCAACTCTGACACAGAGGGCAAACGTGAGCCACGCGGCCCTCTCATGAGTCTCGCCTCGCCGGGACCCACGGCAGCAGGAGGCAGCTGTGCCTCACTCCCCTTGCTGACCACCCCAGCACCCAGCACGATCGGCATCGTACTCACTACTGTTGGTACTGTTCGTGGGAACATGCGGACGATGCCAAATTTGAGACACACCGTCTCAGTTCACTGCCCTGAAACTTCAGTGTGGGGGTGTATCCTCAGTCATGATTACCCACTCTATAACAGAGACAACTAATGACAGAAAAACATCAACAAGACCCATAAGGCTCAACCAAGATCCCCCTCAACAGAGCACAAAACCCACTCAACCCCACGAAACATAAGCCCACACTGGGTCCCTCGGCAGACTCTGAACGGCAAATCTGAGACACCTGGAGCTGGCCCTCCGGAGCCCCAGGTTCTGGTGTTGGCCCTGCCAGCAGGGTGTCCTTGGGCAGTCACACCACCCACGCTGCGACCCTAGGTTTTCTCATCTGTGAGGGAAGCACTAAAGCTCCTCCCACACCCCCGTCAGGGGAGGGCAGTTCTCCGAGGGCTTCAGCCAGCTTCGGAGCTAAACACAGTTTGTTTTGTTTAGTCTGCATCTGATGAGGCCCCAGCTCTCTAATAAGAAAAGGGCAGATCCATTCTTTCCAAAGAAATCAGGCCCATTGTGAGAGGAAGGACTCTGGACCAAAATCTAAGCCAAAGTGGGAAAGACCAAGGTCACCTCTACTTTTATGTACTAGAGGTCCCAGAAATCTTCAGCTCAACCCATCCCCCACACCCCGTGACTTACACACAGTGCCAGTCCGACCAGCAGCTTCCACTGGAAGATTTTTCCCTTTAGCTGTTCTAAGATGCTTCCACTTGTAAAATCTTTGGGTACCCACTATGCTCACCCCACCCCCACGCCAAGAAGACCGTCCTAGAGGGAAATTAGAGTTTGGAGTATCCCAGTGAACCATACACTCAGTCAGAGCCTGATCCTGAACAAATTCTCCCAGTCTCCTTAGAAATCAGCAAAAGTGGGTGGGTCCCAAGATACGGCCTGACCCTAGTCTTCCCAGTGCAGCAGCCAAAAAACAAGGGAGGGGGCACTGAACAATCCTCACTGAAATGCACTGAATTGAGCAAACTACACCCAAGACAGAAAAAAAAAAAAACCGGAAAACCCTAAAGCCACCCTCTGCACTGAGAAGCCAGCCTGAGGCCCAGCAGTGCAGACACTCTGCCAACACGCTGTTTCCATCCATAGGCACAGGTCAAGGGACCTGAGTGGGACTGAGGATGGAGAGGTCAATCCCTGGGTTTTACAGACAGAGGACAACAGTGGAGAGGGGACTCACTACCCAAATCACACGTAACCAGAAGCTGGGCTGGACCCAGACCCTGGCTGCAGACCCTGTCCCCTCCCTGGAACACCCACAGTCCAACACCGGACCTGGCGGGCCAGCAAGGAGAGACTGTCCCACTTCACTGCCACCACCCCGATCGTCTGACCCCAGAAAGCTGAAGTCCCAGCCAGTGTATCTTACCACCTGCGGCTCTTCTGGCCTTACAGGGGTGCCGGCCCCTTGGCCCTCGGCAGTGCAGGTGTAGCGCCCAAGGCCACGCACTCCCACCCACCGAGACACGCATTCCAGACCAGTGCTGCAAGGACGTGGGACAAGTCCTTGCCTGGGATCCCTCAGTCCCAGGAGTGGACACCCCCTTGCCTCTCTGGTCCTCAACACGTGCACCTAAGAAATCAGAGTGATGAACCTCTACAACTACCTGCTGGGCCTGTAACCCACAGACCAGACTGCTCTTCAGAGAGGTCATAATTGTGATGGGGACACGGAGTAAACCGTGTAAGATTCCCTCCCAGGAACACCCGACCTCTTCCAAGGGTAGGAACTCAAAAGCCAGAAACCCCAGAAGCCAACCAATTGAAAGTCCCTTTGGACCTGGGTCTGGGAGGAAACAACTCTGCACAGGACACAGTGCTTAGGGAGGCATGGACTCAACACACCATCTACACGTGCCGCACACAGGGGGACTCCAGCCCAGAGGAAAAGGGGCAATGAGGCAGACCCCTCAGGGAAAGCTGGGGTGAGAAATGTGAATGTCTCGTGCCTTCCCAAGCTGAAAGACCACTCACAGCCCTCCCTACAAGGTCCCCTAAAAAGGAGAAGTGAGTTAGGTGCAGGTCCCTCACATACTGGGAGGCTCTGAGGCCAGGACACTGTTGTAACCCACTCTCTTCCACCGTGCCCGGCCCAGGCGGCACCCAGTGAACATCTGCCGAGTGAGCGAGTGAGCGGACGGAACCAGGTGTGCTGCCCTGCTCCTCCCCACCCTGCCCCGGCACGGGGCGCACAGCAGACATGCAGCCGATGTGCTGACTGCGCCACAGTTCCCAACGGCATCTCTCTGGACACAAACAAAGAGGAGGGCACCAAGTGCACATACTGCAGTGGGGGGTCTCCGCCCACTTTGAACAAGCCCCACAGATTTGAGGAGAACGCTTGGCAAACTGAAGAGGCTCTCCTAAAATCCAGTCTGAAATCTCCTAAACAGGCAGTCCCTCTCCAGACCCTAAAAAACAGGACTCCGCTTCCACGGCGGGTGTTTCAAGAAGGCAGCTATTGTATGCGGGAACGTGAACCTAGGCGCACACCCTTCCCTCCACACCCTCCCCTTTGTGCGGGGGACACGGTCCCGTGTTGGGGCTCCTGGAACCCAGCCCCCTCTCCTCCGCCCACCCGGCCTGGCCGGGCCCCACTAACGCACTGCTCGTGCCATCAACACTGTTGTTTTGGAATGTGCCAGTGATTCTGGTGGCAGGAACAGCAAGCTTTAAGCTCAGCAGAGAAACCAGCTGGAGAGGCAGCCTCATGAAATAATGAAATGCCAAACCAACCCCTACATCTTCTCCAGTCTCTCAGGTCACCTACCAGATTAGAAGGCCTGTTGCTACGGCAACCATATCTTGCAAGTGCCGGCTGAACTTCCCCATAATTTTTAACCCTTTAACTGGCTGGGGGAGGGTGATGTGCAAATGAGCACAAGTTCCCAGAGAGTTGTCCCCCCCTGACTGTACTTTTACAGATGAAAGCAAGGGGAAAGGAAAACAGCGGCCAGGGGCAGGAAGGGGGTTGGAGCGGGAAAGGCCCTGGGTTAAGCAGACGGACAGACGGACGGTGGAAAGGAAGCCCTGCACACATCCACCTTTCCCGACCCCCCCAACCCCCCGGCGTGCCACAACTGCACTCGTTGGCCATGCAGTCAACTTTTCACACACCTGGCAAACGGTCCACTGCGAGGAGCTGGAAAAAAGATGGGAATAAACAAAGGCAAGACGGGCCTCTGCCTGCCCTCTCGGCCAGGCTCCGTGCCCTCGAGTTGCAGACTACCGCGGGCCCTTCTGTGGTGGGCAGAAGGCGGGTGGGAGCCAGGCGGAGGGGGACAGATGGCCAGGCGAGCACTGGCACTTTCCAGTTGTCTGATGGGCGCCTGCTGCCAAACAAGCCCCCGCCTCCTTGCCGCATCCCCCCAACCCCACACACCACGCCTGGACACCGAGGTGCGGGCTCTCAAGGGACAGAGGACGCCATGCCAGAAGTGGTGCTGGGGGAGCAGACTTCTCCCGGCCCGTGCTCCCCCCACACCTGCTAGTCTTGGGAGAGGCATGCAGGGGTGCCCATTCCCTAAACTGCCCAGGCCACTCCCTCTCTCCATGTCAGAGCAGAAGTCTGCCCCCAACAGCCCTAACCAATCAACTCTCTCCGTAGTCAGCAACCAGAGTTCATGGGGTCCTTCAAGAATAAATCTTCAAAACGACTTTCCTCAGCCTCTCAGATCTGACAGGAGAGACTTAATAAAACCACAGAGACAGAAAAATGCCCTCCATGGCCTCACCACTGGGGGTGAAGCCCCCTCACCTCACACTACTTCTTCTGCAGGGGCAGTCCTGGAGGGGAGGGAGCAGGGCTCACCGGTGACAGCAGAGGCTCCTGACTGACCGACTGACCAGTCCATAGGAGGCCTGAGCGATTTCCCCAGAAGACCAAGAAAAGGAAAGAAGGAAGGAAAGAAAGGGAAAACAGGAGAGAAAACTGGGCCCCACCCCAAGAGGCAAGAGAAAGTCAAAGGGGGCGGGATTAAAGGGTGGGAAAGAAAAATGCAGCGAGGGAGCGAGGACGGTCTGGCAACAGGCAGCAGCAGGCGGCAGGGGAAGCCGCCCAAGCCTCGCTGGAGGGCCCCGCACAGTGCCGCCGAGGGCACTTAGTCAACGAGGCCACTGGGTTGCACACAGCTCACAGCCCCACTCCTGACAGAGGCTCCAGGTTCCCTCGTGAGGGCTGAGGGGGCGTGGGGGCAGGGTGTGCCAAATGGGGCAGACGGTGCTCCAGCAGGGCGTGGGGTGGGCGCGAGAGAAGGCGCCCTGCCGGTGTACTGGCATCACTGGTAGGGAAAAGAGAGAGAAAGTCAACCCCACACCCCCCACCGCCCTATCTTCCTGCTGCCCGGAGAGGCTGGCCACCCCCACCTCCACCTGTGCAGGGGGACACCTTGGAGGAAATCCAGTCCAGTGAATTCAAGTCCCCATGTTCTCGTTGCCAAGTCATTAACAAGACGTACCACAATGGCCAAGCAAGGAGTGACAATTTTTATTAGCATGCTCACCCGTCACCCAGCCCTTCTGCACGTGGAGTGGTCAGCCAGGTTAAAAGGAGCTAAGGAGAGGCCGGCGGGGTGAGGGAGCGGGTGAGTACAGGCTCTGTCCCCAGGGACAGGGCGGGCGCAGCTTCAGCTGGAGCTGCATCACTGGGCTGAACACTCAACAGGCACCCGGGCACTGTGTTACCACGTGTGGGACTCTGATGGAGGAGGCAAGGTGGGTGAGCAATCAGCACTTACAGAGCACCTCCTACACCATCCAGGCACGGGGGTATCCTTCTATTAGGGTCTCCTTCCCTAACCTGCTGCTCAAGGGCGGGCAGGGCTGTGAACATAACTTTATATCCCTCTGCAGCGTCCAGGCAGGGAAGCAGATCCAATAACACTTGCAAGATAAAAAAGAACTTCACCCCCCAGATTGGGTGGGTGGCCACCAAGCTCATCCACTGTTCTCATTTATCTCAAACCTTAATTTGACAAAGCTTGATTGGGCACTTCCTTTGTGCCAAGCACTGTGCACACAAAAGTGAAGACAAGCACAGCTGTCTGCCCCCAAGGAGTACCTCTCACCTGGCAACTGAACGTTGCACTCTCACGGCACTCCACCCACCCGGTGCACAACTAGCCCTCAGTATCTGACAGACGCACTGGACTCTTGGATTCTCAGAAGGTGTGCTCCTACAACTCAGCCACTGCGCTCAGCTCAGGTGGAGAGGAAAGCAAGGGCAGGGCCTTGGCACTTCTGTGCAAATCCCAGTAACTGCTGACAGTGTTGGCCAACCAGAACATTCAGAAGCAATTCCACAACTGCTGAACTAAAGACCACTTTGCAGGGGCTGCAGCTGGTACCTTGCTGTGGAGCAGAGAGAACGCCAGAACAAGAGACAAGAAGCCTGGCTTCCAGCCACAAAGACTAACTTAACCTGCTGTGTGACAGGAGAATGGGGACAAGCTGACTTCTACTCTCCAGCCCTCAGTTTCCTCCACTGGTACACTAAGGGGGTGGTCCAGTCGGATCTGTAAAGGCACACTAACACAAAACACGGAGAGAGCAGCGCCACCCTGGCTGGACAGGGCTGCGGGAACAAAGGGTGCCGCAGAGAGGGTGCCGGGCAGAGTGGGCAACCTGCTGCTACATCTCCACCCACACTCCCAACGACACAGAAATTCTACCCACGGCTCTGAATAATAACAGAAGTAACATTTAGGTAAGGTTAGGGATTAAGCTAAACCTCACTTAAGAGGCAGGGATGTTGGCATTTGGGAGCAGGAAACGGGCCTGGGAACGTACTTAATACCTACCGCAGAGCAAAGCGGATCACGGCCAGCTCCTGACTCAAGAGCATCTTCGGCGGCTGCGACATCCTCCCACTTTCGAACTCCAAACACTTCCATGGTGCCCGGCCAAAGAGTGGGGGCTGGAGGTCAGTTTTGAAAGCCACATTTTCAGAAAAACACTGGCAAACCAGAAGCCAGGCAAGATGCCTTCCAAAACAGAACAGGAGCTATTTTAAATGGAAACCCCCTGATGGAGGCGGAGGAGTTTTATGGGAAGAACAGAGAACATGAATGAGATGCTATAATTAACAGCCCCCAAAAGCTGTCATAAAGAGGAAGTCCTTGGTGGTGGTAATACCAAGAACACAGACTTACAACCATTCTAACTGCCCTAAAACTGGAATGTGCTGCTCTGTCAGGTAGTGAGTTCTCCGTCACTGGAGGTAAAGCAGAGGCTGTAGAGGGAACTTGGGCCACGGAGACTCTCATGGGACTTTAGAGATTATCAACTGATAAAATGCTGATGGCAGAAACACACAAAGGGAAGTATTCAGGCCTTTCATATTTTGAAACAACTTTTCTTTAAAGAGAGGGAGACTTCTAAGGGAACATGAAAATATTTTGCCTGCCCCTAACTAACCTGCAGAGCGCTTTTTACAAACAGGTTTCCCATCATCTTGGTCAAACTCCACCCACCCTTCTTGAAGGCTGCAGAGGTCACTGTGTTTTTGTGGCGAAAGCTGCAGGTGGTGACTGAGCTGCTGGGTAAGTAAGAAAAGCTCCATTATGTAAAAACGCAAATGTTTAAGGCACCTCTGTGGCGCAGGAAATCAGAAAACAAGGTTGGAGAGCGGACCCTGTATAAGGAATAAAGCAAGCAGGTCAGCATTCCTCGTTTCAGAAGGATGCACTGCCCTCATGGCATCCTGCCCCAGCGTCACCCCGCCTGGCATGCAGAGGATGGTGGCCTAGCACAGGGATTGGTAAACACTCACCACCTACCTTGGAAAAACGTTCAAACCACACAGATCAGTGATCACCACGGAAATAAACCAGGACCTCTGCCTCTAGTGGGTTTCAGTAGGAATAGGGTGCATTATAACTGCCACACCCTTCAGAGCTTGCTTAGTTCTCAGGACCTAGAACAGTCCCTGGTACATAACACGTGCTCAAGAAACACCTCTTGTGGAAAGAATGGATATTTAAAACGAGTCGGCAAACCAAGTATCTTTTCTCTTAGTTTTAGAATCAATTACATAACTTCTCTCCCTCCCCTGCCCCCACTAACTCATCTATCTCCTTTCATTCCGCTCAAAATATTAAAATACTACACCAAAATTATTTTGCATTTCCTGAGTCCATGATGGGATAAAGGAGGTATCTACAAGCTTAGCATATAAAACCCTCAGTCTGAGCTCCACAAGGGTAGGAATTTTTATCTGTTTTGTTCGCCACTTTATCCACAACAGTGTGGTATAACATGGGGACACGGCATGCACTCAACAAGTATCTAAAGAATCAGCCAACTCATTCACTGTGTGACAGCGGCCAGTCACTGTTCTCTCCAGGCCATCTTCTCCCAACTGTAGAATGACAGTACTGGAGAGGCTCAGAGTCTCCAGCTCTGAGTCCTAATGTGTTTGAAAGTCTGTGACCCAGGTAAACCGGCCGAGGAATGGCTTTGATCGGAGGAAGTCTGCCTGGGCGTCCCCAGGTGTTTCCACTAAGGAGGAAGCTAGGAGGCAGTGTGGTACCACAGAAAAGCACAGGCTTTAAAACCCAAAAGTTTGTCTCAGCTCAGCTCAGGACACAGGCAGGACCTTGAGGATGTCAATGTATGTCCTTAGCCTCCGTTTCCTCATCTGCAAAGCGGGAGCAATGCCTGGCTCGCTCCCCAGTTTGCAGCCTGGATTGTACGATAAGGCACATAAAAGCACGCGGAAGGGGTTAGGGCTAGCGGTGGTACTAACCAGGTTAGTAGCAGGCTTGGGTTAGAGTGATTGTGTGTCACTTCCAGCGTTGAACCTTACAATTATTTCTATCCACAATGGGCAATGCCAATCCGAGACAAAGTATAATCGAGACCAGATCACAAAACCACATTACACAAAAATTCACGACCTGTAACTTGGTTCACGTGAAGCATTTTGCTCCTTTCTCAGGAGAATGGACAGAGGTTTAGAGCAGAGAAGGGAATCTATTAGGAAAATTGGGGCCCTGGCCAGGTAGCTCAGTTGATTAGAGTCATCCCAACATGCCAAGGTTATGGGTTTGATCTCTGGTCAGAGCACATACAAGAATCAACCAATGAATGCACAACTAAGTACAATAACAAACTGATGTCTCTCCCTCCCCTCCCCTCCTTCCTCTCTCTTTCTAAAATCAATTTAAAAAAGAAAGAAATATTGGGAAAAACTGAACACCCCTAAAAGGAAGAGAGGAGCCCTTCCGAGGCTGCAACTCAACCCCACACCCTGGTGGCCTGCACGGGACAAGCAGAAAAAGGCTGGCCCCAGTGGAACAGGACCCCCCAGGAGGAACTGGGAGAGCTGTAGGCCTGAGCGTGGCCTCAGGGAGGAGATGTGAAGCCTCCCTCCTCCCCACAGCCAGGAAAACAGGCAAGGCCGCATCAGTGGTAGATGTGGACACAGCATCTATGAGCAGCGGCAGTGACAGCCAAAATCAAGACAAGTGGCCTTTCTGGACACACCGGATGCATCCAGGCCCCCTCCCCCCACCCCGACGCAACGACGATACTGCCGGGCAATGTGTGTTATCATTAAAAGGGTGAAAGGCCTCATTTTTAACTCTCTCTGACTGGCCTTCCAACCCCAGGAGTTCTCCCTTCCTCACTAAAATGGGGTGCAGCCAGAAGGTCTCCTGAGAAGAGAAGGGACATAATTAACATTTCAGGGAAAAGAGGGGGTCAAGGCCTTACAGAAGCCTTGGGTGGCTTCAGGCAAAATTTAGAATTTACCTCTCATTCCCAGCCTGGCGTCTCATTTAATTATCTGCGTCCAGCTTTTTATCTCCGTGGTGGAGACAAGCAGAGGTGACCACAAATAAATACATCCACGCAAATACCTGAGCAAGAAAAAACTCCACCCCCTTCGTCACTTTCCTTCGTTCCTCCCTGGAGCAGGAGCGCCCCAGAGCGTGCCGGGCGACCGCTGCCAGAACTGCACCCCTGCACAGGCCCTGGTCCCAGGCAGGCACTCAGGTAAGAACTTCCTCGTGTTTGCCAAATGGTGCTGGTCTGCAGAGCAGGCGCTCCCCGACAGCCCCAAAAGGCCTGGCAACCAGCAGGGGCCCCCAGGTGCTGGTTGCCAGGTGCCGCTTTGGGAGGGACTGACTCCCCTAACAAAGAGAGAAGGGCACCCGTGCTCGGGTCCCCGTTAGGGCTACCAACAGTGGCTGTCCACTTTGTGAGGAGCTCTGTGGGTGGAAGCCTGCCCCCACCCCAGCTCCCCTAGGTGGCCCCTGCACAGGCACAGGGGAGGAGTTTTTCCACCAGGAAGGTAAGGCCTACAGCGTATTTCCCACCCGGTAAGATCCTGGCCTTGAGAGCTGCAGGCCCCCAAAGCTAACTTTTTTCAGACCAGGTAGTTGGTTTTATTTATTTAAGTTCTAGTTTATCTTTTAAGCTGTCCAAATATTTGTCAGAGCACCTCCGCCACAGGCTCAGCTGCCCTGGGAGTTAGTTCTGCTTTTAATGGTGGATTTTTTCCCCCTCATTCTACCCCCCCCAGATACTGCCAAGGCCTCACATTCGTAAGAGCGGTGTACTTCACAGGAGTAGTCCTCTGACTGGCTGGGGGTGGTGGGATAGAGTAGACTGCCTTGAGGCAGGTCTGCGTAGCACACTGTTGTTTTGTTTAGATTACATATTTACATGAAGAGTCTTGGACAGCGGGGTGTAACATAATCCCCTTGGCCACCGGGGTCTGGATGCACCCCTCTCCGCAGCGCATTCCTGGGAAGGGAGGCACCAGGCCTCAGGAAGCCCACTCTAGCACAGCGCCCCTGCACACCCAGAACTGTTTGCTGAGTCACATCTTGGTTTCCAAGGGAAAATGATGAAGACACTTTGCTTATTGCAGCCAGATGAGATTTCCAATCCAGAACTGCAAACCTCCTAACTGCATCCTGCCTTGTTCTGCTAATCTGGGAAGTGGGACAAGTGTTCCCTGCTCCCCAGCTCACAGGGGGGTAAGCGGGGGTTGGGGGGACACCTCCATCAGCAATAATGTGAATGATGAGCATTTTTCGCTCGGAGGAAAGGTATTTAGCAAATTCAAAGAAATAAGAGACAATCTTGCTACCAAATCAGCCACGTGATGCCACACTGGACAATTACAAAAGAGAGGGGTACCTTTATTTATATTCCTTTCTCCCCACTCAACAGTCTTCTCTGGCCCTCGAAGCAACAGCTTCTTTAAAACCAAGAAGAAACGTGTGACGGGGGAACACAATATTATTATCCCTGAAGCCACCCTGCTCACTGCCAATTCTTTTTAATGTTAAAAAACCCCAACACTCACAAAAACAAACAGTATTTGATTTTTTTTCTCCCACTAAAAAGGTGTATCACAGGAAAAATATACAGGGAAAGGTATATTATTTGTGGCAGAGTTTCCTTAATCGGACTTAACCTGAGATTTACCAAATTTCCCAATTCTTCAGGAGTAGAGTGATTTGCATAGAGCTGGCCATACCTGCTCTCCAGAGACTTGTGGAAGGGGCAACTCCCTAGACGTGTTATGAGATGGGGAAACACAGGGGAAAGGCCAGGTTCCCCGCAAGGCTGAGCCTCAGAAGGGTTCAAGTGTTGGTCTCTACCTCAAATAAGAACTTCTTTCCTGCAGACCAGCCTGGTGCGTGAGAAGACGTTATGGTATCCAAAGAGAACACTCTAGAGTTGGAGCTGATAACTCAGGTCCCAGAGCCAAACCCAGCCTACCACCTGTGTTTGAAAATAAAGTTTTATTGGAACACAGGCACACTCATTCGTCTCTGTATTGCCCGTGCCTGCTTTTGTGCTATGATGACAAGAGCTGAGTAGCTGTGACAGAGACCTCACAAAGCTTACATAAAACATTTACTATCTGACCCTTTACAAAAAAGAGTATACTAAACCCTACTCCAGAGTCAAATGCATTCCATTATCAAGGGTGTAGTGACAGATGGGTTACAAAGAATGAAGATAGTCCAGCACCTCCCCTTCAGAGATGGAGAAACTGAGGCCTAGAAAGGAGAAAGTGACCTGTCAGGGTCAGACTACTAGAAAGACCGCTCACCACCAAGTAAAGGGAGAGGCTTCTCACAACACAACACCAGCAGCAGAGAAAAATATAAGTAGAAAGTTAAATCCTACAAACAAATATTAGTGCTGGGCCCAAGTTTAAACATCAAAAATGTGAAAAACGGGGAGGGAGGAGGAGGACATAGGATGGTCTAAACAAATGCATATCCAAAAGCACAGACTATTTTGAGCCCTTTAGAAATACCCCTTCCACGTACCCAAAAGCACACGTGCCAATTACAAACCCTGCCTCCGCCCTCTGCCCAGGCAGATGGCCACTCCTCCTCTCTGCAGCGATAGTGAACTTGGCAGGACTGAACCTGAACAGCCTTTCTTTACCAGAGTTGCCTGCAATTTTAGCTTTTCCTGGTTCTCACACTGCTCTGCCCTCAAGGAGGCCAAATTAGGGAGGTTTGTGCTCAACTTTAACAATCCAATAACTAAGGCCCTTCCCCCCCAAAATGTTCAGTACTTCCCCCAAAGCAGCGGTGGAAAATCGGGCTGAGAGGGCAACGCAGATGGGAAGGACCTGGCCTTCACAGAAGGAAGGAGCAGGAGGGAGTGTCAGACTCCACAGCCTCCACTTCCAGAGCTTTCCTTGAACCCTCACTGGGGAAAACCCTGGACAATGTGAACGGCGCATGGAGATGAAGCAATATCACAGTTAAAATTAATTAGCTGGCATGTTGACAGAGGCTCCATTGTGCCGTGCAGTGAAGCAATCGTAGAGCAAGGGCATCACGCATAATGTCGAAAGGCCCTTGGCAGCCACAGGTACAAGAGGTGAGGACATGCTCTGTCATGTCACCAACATGGTTCCCTGAAGATGCATGCTTGTGTGTGTGTGTAACGCTGGTAGTAAGACGAGTCTGGAGTTAGATTTAAATTAATTTCAAAAAAGCAACAGTGTGGTGACTACTGGGGGGGCGGGTGGTATAAGAGGACTAAATGGCGATAGAAAAAAATACAATAAAGATTTTTAAAAAAAGAAACAAAGCAATAATCAAAATATCGAATTACTATTAGAGCAGGGGTCCCCAACCTCCCACTGTGGACCGGTACCGGTCCCGCCCTGTCAGGAACCAGGCTGCACAGCAAGAGGTGAGCTCGAAAGTAATGCGCCTGAATCATTCAGAAACCACCTCCCCCCACCCCAGTGGAAAAACTGTCTTCCACGAAGCTGATCCCTGGTGTCAAAAGGGTTGGAAACCGCTGTGGAGAACCTACAACAAACAACAACAACCAAGGAACTGAACAGCACAAAGCCTGCCTATAAACTACTGAGTGGCCTGTGAGAGGAAGGCAGGCGGGCTGGGAGCGGGCGCTCACCGCAGAGGATGCCAGGGAGGGCAGACGCTCTCCCCTAGGGACGCTAGGAGCTCCCTATCTGCCTGCAATCACCTATCCAGCCTTGTCGTGAACTACCACTCCCACTCGGCTGCACACTGCGATTTCCCAGATCTGCCAACAGCTGCCTCATCCCCATCCCCACCCCCACCCTGCCTTGCTCACACTGGTTCCTCCACTCCTCCGCCCAGACTCGCCTTGAAATCCGGTGGGCTGTGCAACCTAGCCATTAGAAGCACTGAATGCCTATGCTCAAATCCTGGCTGTAACACTTACCAGTTGTGTGACCTTGGGCAGGTTACTTAACCTCTTCTCCGCCTCAGTTTCCTCCTCTAGGAAACTGTACTAGTTCTGACCGTACAGTTAATGGTGTGGGTTAAACGAGCTAGTTTACACAGAGCACTTGGAACACTGCCTGGCACAAAGTCAGGCCTAAGTAAGTTAGTGTCACTAAGGCCCACACTGCTCCTTCTTGGAGGGCACTTCCTCCGGAAAGCTGCCCCTAATTCCCTCCGTGCGTTCACTGCAGCTACCACCTCTCTGACGGCGTGTGTAGTTTATTTATAGATTATTTCATATTCATGGCTATTTACGCAATTTTTTGTCCACGACTGAGCTGGGCAGTGCTGACCAGATCCATTCCCGCATCCTGCAGCACGGGAGCGCCATCTAAGCGAACTTCCCAGAACTTTCATTGGTGCCCTGTACGGGGCCTCACACGGTTCTCTCATAACCCTCTCAGCGACACCTGGGATACTCCAGACCGCCACCCTGGGAAGGCAGAGGAGGAACCGACCCTTAACCTCTCAAGGACGGGTGACCTACCCGAAATTACAGAGTGAGTTACTAGTGAACTGCTATTCGATTCAATAAACTTCTTCATTGAAATTAAAGAAGTAAGTAGGTAAATGATGGGGCTTCCAGTCAGAACTGAAACAGCTTTCAGAGCTCAATCAAGACAGCTACTAATGTACATAAATGCACAAAAACAGGTCTGGAGGGGCACCCTCCAACTGGTCAAGTCTGGTTACGGCAAGGAAGAGGTCAGTAAGGGGAGGGGGAAGGGGCTCGCTTCATTTTTCACTTTATTAATCTTTATATTTTAGCACTATTTAATACACAATGTACTGAGATATTACTTATACAATTAAAAATAACAAGAAATGGCCCTGGTTGCTGCAGCTGTGGATCAAGTGCCAGCCTGAGAATCAAAAGGTCGCCAGTTTGATTCCCGGTCAGGGCACATGCCTGGGTTGCCAGCCAGGTCCACGGCTGGGGGCGTGCAAGAAGCAACCGACTGATGTATCTTTCACACATGGATGCATCTCTCTCCCTCTCCTTCTCCCTCCCTTCCCCTCTAAACAAATAAATACAATCTTTTTTGAGAAAAAGAAGTATGTTAAACTCACCTCCTACAGAAGACCTTGACACTACTCAGATTTAATTCTTTTTTTTTAAGATTTTATTTACTTATTTTTAGAAAGGGAAGGGAGGGAGATAGAGAGAGAGAGAGAGAGAGAGAAACATCAATGTGCAGCTGCTGGGGGGTCATGGCCCGCAACCCAGGCATGTGCCCTGACTGGGAATCAAACCTGGGACACTTTGGTTCCCAGCCCGCGCTCAATCCACTGAGCTACGCCAGCCAGGGCTAGATTTAATTCTAATAAAACTTCAGAGGAGTTCTATTTTCCTGGACAAAAAGCATGCTAAGAACCAGCTTTGGAGTCAGACAAACCATCCCTCTCCTTACAGCAGAGTGACACTGCTGAAGTCACTAAACCTCTCAAGAGACTTGAATTCCTACTGCAGGAAGGGAATATGATCTTATTTATTTACCCACGGGTTCTCATGAGGCTGACTTGAAGCAGCATGCAAAATTCTGATACAGGTGCTGCTCACAGGCCAGAGTGTGCCGCCTCCCCCTGGTTGTGAAGGGTTAATCCTACTCTAGATCCACAAGTCAGTCCTTCTCCGAAATTATCTACTTGGGTGAAAAGAAGGGGGGGGGCTCCAAAAAAAAGAATGTCATCAACCACTCCAGCCCATAAACCCCTGCCCCTGAGACTCCCCTTCTGAGACACCAGCCGTTTAGGAGTCAGACAAGATCCAGGCAATAAAAGCGGCGACAGAAACCTTACGATCGAGGTCCCTGATGCCCCATTGTCTCTGTAGTCCAATCTGTGCCTCTCACACAAGGTTTCAGGAACATAAAAAAGCATTCAGATAAATGGGTCTTCACTACTGGGATCTTACATAGGGAAAACCATCTAAATCTAAATCAATTAATACGTGCTCAGTCCCACAGGGCCCACCACAGGAACCAACCATTGAAGGGTGAGAGGAGACAGAACGAGGGGCTGAGTCCCGGCCCTCCAGTGCCAGATGGGCCAGAGGAGGCAGCGGAGTCAATGTCAGGAGGCCCCGCTTTGACTTCCCAGGCACTGGTACTGACAAGGCTGCCTCCGCAGCTGACATCTTCCGACACTACTCCTCATTAGTGCTTTCACAAGGCAGTGAAACTTGGATCGTCCATAAAGCAATGTGCTGACACTTCTGATGGACTTGTGTTTTTAAAGTGCACAGTGTCTCTATCATACGAGCCAACCATTCCACACGTAAGGATGCTATCACGCCTAAGCGCACAAACATTTAGTCACCAAGGTGTCCGTGACTATGCTATTCACAACATGAGAAAACTGCAAATAATCTCAATGCTCCATAGTGGGGTTCTGGGAGATTATGTGACATCCAAGAAGCAGAATATTTGGTGATCACTGAAAAAGATGGAGAATACCTCATGGCACAGAGGGCAGAGGTTTATGGGTGCCCTCCACCCAACACCAAAACAGGTACTTAAAGGAGAAAGACAGACAGCGCTAGAGGATGGAGATGCTAGGCTATCACCCAGGAAAAGGGACTGTTCTTAGACTGCCAACTGGACCCACAGTTGCCCACATCTTGAGTGAGATCAGGCACCAGCTCACAACCCAATCACCTCCTGGCCTGTAATGTTTCTGAAACGGTTTTAGGATTCCTTAACCAGATGAGGTCCTATGGTCAAAATAAGTTTGAGAATCACTCTATGTTACACTGTTTAGCCACCCCATATCTTACTCTGTACCCCACTTCTGAGACCTACGATGTATCCTGATGCACTGAAAAATCTCAAGAAGCCCTACATTAAAGAAACTGCCTAAACCTGCATTTCCCACAGCACCTGGCTGCAGACATTTTATTGGAACACGTCTGGACGTCTCACTGAGCTGGGAATGCTGATAGTCCAGAAAGCGCTCTGGATGGGGCTGGGAGGCCTGGGGACCCTGTGCCTCTCATTTCCTGGGGAATCTGCAGTCAAGTCCTCTTCTATTCCTGGGCACAACCTGTCCATCTGGAGCCCAACTGAATGGATCAGAGGGTGAAACTCTGGGAGCCACAGAGGAGAGGGGGAACGGGGGCGGGGGGACTTAAAGATGAGAAGCTCAACGGGCAGGACTCTTGGTATCCCACTCTCCTTAAACCAGTAGACAGCTCTGATTTTTCTGTTTCATTAGTTGGACTTCCATGTAAGACTTCATTTAAAGAAAGGGCTTTCTTGCTAAAAAGAAAAAAAAAAGTTAAAAGCCACCAAAGGCTATGTCCTGTAAAATCACTTCTAACCATTACTGTTGATTTTCTTTAAATCTGTATTTCATGCAGGAAAAAGTCCTCTCAAATGGAGAGGCCAAGCCAGGCTTCCTGGAAAAGCAAGGGTTTGAGCTGAACTCACTCCAAAAGAGGCTCCATGGGTTTAAGGCTGGGGACGAACCAGGGAGCCTGGCTCTGGGCATGAAGGCGGGAAGTGGGGATGAGCAGTGCCGGTGGAGATGAGAGGGACCGTGCAAGTATGTGGACAGATGAAAGGCATCTTGAACACCAAGGTCAAGAATATCCACGTGGAGGCTGACAGTAAGAAAGCGGCTGGTGTTTGAAAAATTATGTGATCAAAACAAGAGAGCCACTAGTTAGGTGACCACGGCAGACCGTTCCTGTGGCTCAGCATGGCGGAAAGACTGAGGTGAAAAAGTGCCACAGTCACCTGTGCTCGTGTCTGACTACAAGGGCACAGGCAGAATTCAAGGTTCAACTTGAATGAGAGCTTCAAAGGCAACCTCCAGCTCAGCCCTGGTGTAGGAAGATGCCCAAACATCACTGGACATTCAGGCTTGCCAATCAGTCTGAGACCTCGATCCTGTCCCTCTGGCTGAGACAGGATTCCCAAGGACTGCACACCCAACATCCCGGGCACACACACCCCTCTATCGCTCAGAATACACCACGTCCAGGGTGTCTAAAAGAGAAGGCGTTTGTCCTTCCTTCTCTTCCTTCTTTCTTCCAACTGGAAGGGCTCAATCACTTTTTGGCGATTCACTGGTCCCGCCATCCGTGCCCCTCCGGGTTACTATCTGGAACTCCAACTGGAGCAGCCCTCCCTCGCCACACACCTCACTGAGATTCTCCAGGGCCTTCCTGAAAGCTGGCAGCCGGCTCTGTCAGACAGGGACGGGGCCTCCGACTGGAATTCAGTTACGCTCTGTACCCACCTTTCACTAACCTGGAAATCCAAACAACCAGGAAACTCACACATCACTGGCCAACTTCCAGCCCAGTGTGTGACTCCGACAACGAGGAACTCAGCTTGCATGCCATGTTGTTCGACTGTCGACGGCTTACTAGAATACGGTACTGAAAATAATGCTGAACCCGGGGTCTGAAGGAAGAGAGTGATGCGATCAACTTTCAAGGTCTGCCGTGAGCAAGGCACATCCGTCTGCGTGTGTGCCACGCATCCGCCATCCGGCCTGTACTCCATGACTAGCCTTCAGACTGGATGTTTATCTTAGCTTCAACACACACTGGATATGTGGCTTTGGAAAGTCACAAAAGCCACCTACCTGTCTTTTCATCAACAAAATGGAATGAAAGGCCTTGTCTAATGCTCCCCTGGGACTGCTGGAGGGCGACAACAAACCACGTACAGGACACAGTTCTATAAAGTGTCCAGTGCAGGGGATTATTATGTTTAAGGGATCACAGTTCCTCTCCACAAGAGTGACCCTGAGGCACTACATGATCCTGAAGCGGCTTCTAGATCAACAAAGAATTAGCACCGACGTGGTGGCTGCAAGTGGTGGCAGCACGAGTGAGTCCATTCTGAACTGAGGACGAGCTCAGGGCCCGAGTCTCTGTTCCCGTCACACAGGACAAAGGACCGGTGGGATCGCTGTGTCTTCACAGCGCTGTGTGATTCAAGGCCATGAGCACGCCAGCCCAGAGACCTGTTCGGAGCCGAAGGGCCCATCTGCAAACGGACAGGGCCCACCCCCCACCCAGCGTTGGGGGCGTGGGGAAAGAGCAGTGCTATCACAGCCAGAAGACCACCCAAAGAGGCTGTACCAAATTGAGGCCAAGGTGAAAGGTCAGCAGGCAACCCCAAAGCTATGGCCACTTCTTCCACTGCATTATTTTTATAGCCCACCGGGTCTCCGAGTGGGCAAACACTACAGTCCTTGGACAGAAGCTGCAGGTTCTGTAAGACTGAGCTACTCGGAGCCCGGGGTATGTGTGTACACCTGCAATGAGCGTAAGCGCACGGCCAGCGGAGCAGAGACACCATCCTGAGTCTGGTGTTCGTTCATGTGGGAGAAAGGGCCTGGTGGACATGTGTCCTGAGCACGCTCTGGAAGGCTGTCTCTGAGGAAGCCTCGGTAACTTCAAGCCTTGCTTCAGGACCCACGGGAGGGCCTGCTGGAGCCTTCCTGTGATGTAACACAGGAGCGCAGGGACAGGAGAGTGACACACTCAACTCAGTGTCAGTCTGTCTGCCAATTACTGTGTCTTTAGATGCATTTCCCACTCTCCAAGTGTTCCCTCTTCTATAAAGTGAAGACTAAAATCACCCCACAGAACTGATGAGAGAACTATCAATAATAATTACTAATATCAAGAGATAAGACACAATAATGAACACGACTACTGTTCACAGGGGCTGTGCGCGTGCCAGTGCTATGCTGGGCACTCTGCCCACGTTTTATCTAATCCTGTCTAAGTCCCACAGGCTCCTGGCCTCCCAAACAAGGACAGTTGGGGCGGGGCAGGGAAGTCTGCCTTAAGATTGAATACCTTCTACTTTGCAACCACAGCCTGGTCAAGTTGCTGGGGGTGACAGCTCCCCACCCACAAAGCATGTCTGAACAACCCCCAAAGGGCAAACTACATCTCAGTTCATGGACATGGGTTATTCTCATTTTACAGATAAAGAAACTGAGGTGGAGGTAGGGAGGGAACTCCGCAACTCACCCAACTAGTGACTAGTGGGTCACACTACTAGTTAATGAGCATCCATCCCCCCAAAGCCAGACCTGGGTCCCGGCAGGCAAGGCAGTGACTCAAGCGGCCGCGTGAGTGTGTGCTCCCTGGATGCTGGTGGTGTCTGAACACTGGACCTTCCATGTGCGTGAGCCTGGAAAAGTTCCTTAATTTCCCCATGGCCCCATTTTTCAACTGGAAAACAGGATACTACCTGCCTCAACAGGGTTGATTATAGGAATTAAATTACTTCACATATGCCAACCACTTGGACCAAAGCCTGGCACAGACTAAAAGCCCAAGAAAGACCAGCTGCTATCACTGTACATTGTCCACAATCCTCAAAGACAAAGATCTACATGTCCTTCCCCTCCACTCTCTCTTTCTCTGCCTTCTTTGAGGCCCAGCAACAACGCCCCCTCCAGGAAGCCCTCCCATCCTCTAAAGCAGCCAGCAATTGCCCTCTCTGGGCTCCCTCCAGATTCTTCCTGTGCTCCCCTCTCAGCACGAACTATGAGCTGCCACTCAGTTGTCAACTGGTCTGACGGTCTGAATAACAATCAACTTGACCTTCACCTAGCTTCGTAACCCCTCAGCCAGCGCCACGCCTCTGGCAGGTCCCAGATGACATTCCATAAATGGTAACTGAGTCACTGGCAACCCCTCACCTGCAGGTTTCCAATGCTTCCCACACCAGCAACATCTCACTGAGAGTTCAGGGGTGTCAGGCAAGGTGCTAAGCACTGTACACCTGCACCGCTGATTTACACCTGTACCCTGGCCCTTGTTTTATGGATGGGTAAACTGAGGCTCAGAGGGGCCAAGTGATTAACCCAAGGCCACAGAACTGGAGAACAGCTGAGCCAGGTCAAGAGCAAGGCTCACCCCAGTAGACCTTACTGCCCAGTGATCCTCTACTTTGTGCTTCCCGTCCTCCTCCATTTTCTGGTGTGCATGGGGTAAAGGAGTCGGGGAGGCATCTCTCTGCACAAAGCAAGCTGTCCCTACACATCACTTCCCCATTACTGGGACAATTAATAGCAAACCAATGGGCCTATGCACCAGATGACTCTGATGTGCCCAGGCCCTCCTCCCAGTGTCACTGGCACTAACCCACTGACACAGACAATGAAATGCCACTTGACTGACAGCCTGGCTTCCACCTTCTTCCCTCTTCCCCTCAAGGGCCCCCAGAACCAACAGGGGAAGTTGGTTGCTAATGGCAACGGCCTTGGGAGCAAGGTGAGACCTTTCAGCCCACTGCTGAGGGCTGGAGGGAAATTTTCAACAGCCTCTGGGGCCCCTTTCCTGTCAATCAAGGCAGCCTCTACCCTCCCTGGGCCTCAGTTTCCTCTTCTGTAAGTAGCAGACGCTGCCTTTCCATGGTTCCAGTTACAGAGCTGAGAAGGGTTTAAGGGAACCCAGTACACAGGCCTCTGGAGGGTGCCCTGGATGGGTGCAGGTGTCAGCAAGTATTGTTTTTAAAAACTAGGAATGTCCCTCAGCACCCCAGCTCAGCTGACCCCACCCCCCACCTACTTATACCCAGAGACACACGTGTCGGTGTCTGAGTTGAGGCCCTGGGCTGAGCCTGTTTGAGGCTGCGTGTGATTCGGGGCCACCGAACCAGGGCTGCATGAATTACTTCCATCCCGTCATCCCTTCCAGACTGCAGGCCCACTCGGACAGGGAAGGCAGGCCCCTACTGGTGCTTCCCCTAGAACCAGTGCCCAGGAAGTTCACAAGCTGACTGAAAGGCTCAAAGAGCCACGAACATGGGGCTGGAAGCCTGTCTCTGAGGAGAGCCCAGCTGTCCGAGCAGCTTCCTGGGAGCGGTGTGCAGAGGCAAAAGGGCAGGAACACGCACAGGGGCCAGGTGGTGGGCAGCACACAGGGTGCCGCGGGTCAGCGACAGGAGCAGCCGTGGGGGCTGGCGGGCGTGAGACCTGGCTCCGACAGCTGAGGGGGCACAAGCTCTGGGAAGACGGCCCTGTGAGAAAACACCCTGGGAAAGCTGCTTCCCCGTATGACCTTGGTCATTAATCCCCCCGGCAAGCCACAGAGGGCAGAGACAAGGCTCCCTCAGGCACCACTGGCCCACCTCCTCCCCCCTGCAAGTTCTTGACCTGTCCAGGTCTTTCTGGGATTACCAGTACCAAAGATCTAACACTTTCCAGAATGAAATTTGCTCACGAACCACCTTCAACCGGCCCATGACGGATGCTCTCATTCCCCTCATTTCCCAGAAGTTGCGGCTCAGAGAAATGAAGCAGCCAGTGAAGCCTGTGCCCCGTGGAGCAGCAACCCCCTCCTTCTCCCTCCGTCCCCCACCCCGCCTCACAGTGCGGGGTGTGGGGCAAACACATGCTCCTCTCCGGCCACCCGCCAAGGGATAGCGCCAAGGGATAACAGCACCCAGCCCTGGCCCCCAGGAACCCCAAGAGTGAGCTGCAGCTGCTGTGTAAAACAGTAACGCCACCCAATCCAACTGGGGGTGCCTGGGGGACTAACTGGCCGCTAGGGCCTGGACCTGCTTGCTTTCAAGGGTTTTCAGTCCTCGTGTTGCCACAGGACCACGACCTACACCTAAGCACAAAGACCTGGTATGGGGGTGGGGGGCAGAAGAGCACCCCCCAGGAAGATGTCAATGGAGCAGCCCCCCACCACCTGGGGGAACTGGAGGAGTTTTACCAAACAACACACAGTCTTGTCCTGGGGCAAGATAAACAGGGTGGTGGCTACAGAACAGGCCCTTTCAGATCAGCCACCGGTGCTGCCCACTAGCTTTCAGCTGGGGGTTCTCCCCCGTCAGCAGGTGAAGAATCCAGGTCCTGCTTGTCCCTGTGCCCCAGACGTTGGGCAGAACCCTCCAGTCAGAGCTGGAGGGCTCACTGTGCTCGGCATTATCCCAGTAGTCACTACAGAGTATCTGACTGGAGTCTGACAGACAGCCTGACCAAGGAAAGTCACCACTACTTTACAGATGGGGAAACTGAGGCTCGGGCAGGGACACTCGATGACATGGACTCACTAAACAGAAAAGCCCACAGTGGATGACAAACCACTGGATAGTGTTTATTCCTACCTGGGGGGTCACACCGATGTGTGTGTGTCACTTACTGGTTTAGCAGAGACGTGTGGTGGGCCCACCAGACATTGATGTTTGGGGTGTACAGTAGACAGAGACCCTCTGAGCTCGGGCACCGGCATCTCCACCTCACCTCCCTGGGACTCTCATCTTGACACCTGGTTGATGCTGCTGAAGGACACCCCGCCACCAGCCCCCTTTCGTTTCCAGAGGTGCCCCCAACTCTAATGAATCTCCACGTGTCGAGCTGTGGGCCACAGGAAGCAGGCCCAGACCACCACTGCACGGAGGCTCCAGCCGCAGCCTCCCTCCAGAAGCCTCCCGTCTCCAGGAGCAAAAGATGATGGGCAAGCACTTCAGAGCTCACACAAGAAACTGTTTTTCATAAAGCACCAGCTCGTAAAGGGGGACGCACAGCCAGAGGCCTTCCTTTGGACTTTATCTTGACTTGACAGGCGGCTGCGGTGGCCCTGCCTGCAATTGGAATCCAGGCCGTAAAACCCTGTCCACTGGGCCACGGGGGCAAGGCCAATGCTGCGCCATCAGAGGGGGCACAGGTGGTGCTGACAAGGCTCAGGGCCTGACGGGAAGGGGGGGAAGAAAGGGGGACAGAGGAGGGAACAGGAAAGGATCTCGGGGAGGGGAGAGGGAGGAAAGAGCCTTTGTGCTGCCCTCCCTTCCCCCACCACAATCCCCAGGAGCAACAACAATCAGTTATGCAAATAGTGACCCCTCCCCCAGCCCTAGCCATCCACCACTCCTGGCCCCTCCCCCTCCCTCTGGGTCTCTAGGGCTCCGTCTCGGGTGTCTCCCTCTTTTCTCTCTGTCCCTCCCTCCTCCCAATCCTCCCTCCCTCCCCCACCCTCCCTCTCCCTCACAGGCGCAGGGGCGGAGGCCTTGCCTGTTCAGAAGCCTGCCCCTATCCCCCTCCCATGCCCCCCCTCAAGGTCTGTGGTCTTTTGAAATTAATTTTACCCCAATTTTACCGACGTCAGCTTCTTAAACCATTACATGTTTCTCACTTTGGGGCCAGGGAAAGAGTTCACACTGGAAAGATGCAGCCCTTAAAGCTTCACAATAACTGAACACACCACCCGCTTCCATTTCATTTTGCTAAGTCTCTCAACGAAATATAAGAATCTGAAGGAAAAACTGGCTTCGAGGCAGCGCCTTGGACCTGTGGTCAGGCTAGACCCCTGCAGTCCACACGACAACTTCCCGCAGCTGGGAGTGAGGTAGGGTAGTCCTTACTGGCCCCCACAAAGACACACTCTTCTTTTCTCAAGAGATAAATACTTCTGATTGTTTCAGTTTCAAATTACCATCAGCCATCTAAATTGGGGATCCCAGGGCCTCCAGCACTGGTACATCGGGGTGGATATTCAAAGCAGCCCTCACCTACAAAGGGAAATGCAAATCCACCCTGCAAACCTGGACCCTGGCAGCACCCACTGCGGCCACCGTCCATCCCAGGAGCCCCCATCCCTACCAGGGACCAGGAGGAGTGTGTCCTTGGTCACCCGAAACCCAGAGATGGCAAACGATGACCATGACAATGACAGGAATCTGCGGGCACACGCAGAACCTGGCGCCCAGTATATCTCCACTTAAGCTTTTGCCAGCTTTGAAATAAACTGTAAAAAGACAAAGCCTGAATGTCTCCCATGAGCCCTATCTACAGACAGGTAGACTTCTCTCACTCCTGGGCACACAGGCCCCTAAGCGAGGACATTTCAAATATGCGGCTCTGGGAATGCCAGAGAGCCCACCACAGGGGTTACTTTTAAAGACTCAAAAAACGGTCGCGGGGCCCCAGGCCTCCCTTGGCCCCATGACTGTGTCCTCATCAGCTGAAAGTGCACCCTCTCTCCCCTGGAATGGATTCCCCACTCCAAAACCAAAAACCACTGTGGGCCTTGGCTTTTCCCCACAAGGGCTGCTCCAAGGCCTTGCCTGATAAGCCCTCAAAGTCCCCCTGCAAACCCAGCAAGGGCCAGGGTGCTCCTACCAGTCAGCCTCCAGCAGTGCATTTGCTGAGTGCTTACTGTATACAAGGCACTGTCCTGCATTCTTCTCTCTTAATCCTGAGAAGTGAGCCTTTGACACTGTTGTGTTTTTTACAGATAAAGAAACTAAGGCTCAGAAAAACATCAGGGTCACACAGAGACACTCAAGACGGGCAGTGCCATCCCCCACATCAGAACAGAGTCCCCAGTCTGCTGGAACATTTCCAGCAGTAAACATCTATGAGACAAATTTTACAAATCCACTGTCCTTAATGTTACAATGGGTCCCTGTGGCTTCAGAAAAAACCCTAGAGAGGGAATCATACATAAACTCGAAAAGTCTATCTCAAACAACTTGGAGAGTGCTGGTGACATGTGCGGAGAGAGGGGTTAGATTATGAAGTGGCTTCGGGTGACAGCATTTAAGACACTGATGTCAAAAATGCTTATGAAGACATAGAATAGAAATTTTACGCAAGTTGAGAGCAGAATATACTACTTCTAAATTTACATGTTTTCAGGAACATAAGGCTTTAAGCATGTGTATTAAAATCAGTAACAAAATATTTTAAGACACTCAGGCAACAGTGAGGCTACACAGACGGACCACAGTTTGGTTCTGCCTCAGAACCAAACGACTCCACCCGCTTGCACCGAACCTCTGCTGGACCTGGCGGTCCTCTCAGCTCTGACATGACGTGCCCGCCACAAGACCCCAGGAAGCACATGACCTCAGACCTCTGGACATCCAGTTAGAGACCAGGCACAGAGGGCCCGTTTTCATCATGGAAAACGGAATCAAGCCCGCCCTTTCCATATTTCTCAGCACACTGAGTTAATGGGCAGGTTCTTCACAAATGTTCGGTTTTTCTCCCCCAATCTTTGCTTAACCCCCAAGTGACTGCTAATGCTCTCTCAGAGACGGTTAAGACCACCGTGGAACAGGAGGGGTTTCCCTGCACTCAGAAACGCGGGTCTGCCTCTCTCGCAGTTCAGCTTGCCCCTACTTCTAGGTGTTGCACACAGAACTCATGACCAAGAAGGCCCGGAACCACTGGGAGCAGAGGAGTGGCTTGGATGGACCGCCCAGAGCCCTTCACCAGGAAAGGGTCCGTCCCTCCCCCTGCCAGCCCCTCGGACCAGAGCAGCAGGCCCCCCAACAACACTGCTCCCTCTGACGGGGCTGCCAACAGCCAGCGCCAAACTTCAAAACTAACCACCACCTTTGGGGGCTGGGGCCCCTGTCTGGTTCCTTTCAGTCCGTGTGCTGACAGCCAGGCCAGGACCTACCAGCTACTTTTGTTTCACGGGGAGCAGAGAAGGCAGGGGCCTCTGCGGACGCTGGAGGCTCGAGTTAAGTTTCGTTGGTGAGTGGCGGGGGCACAAAGGAAGGAACCGCTGGGGGAGGGGAGGGGAGGCCACAGAGGCGGAGGGCTGGGACAAAGGGGACAAGAGACAAAGGGACAGGAAAAGGGAGCCGCTTTCTCCTCTGAGGAAGAAAGTCTCCTTTTACCCCAATGTTTCGCTCACACCCCTGGGCAAGAAGCGCGCGTTACACATTTCAGGAGATGGCTTCAGGTGTCCCCGACACCCCTGCCACCTCGGCTGCACGACGGTTCGCCTCACCCCTCCTCCTGCCTGTCCAGGCCCCCTCCTCAGCCCACTTGTTAGATGGGCTGCCTCTCTCCAACCTGATCTGCCACCCTGAAGAAAGACAAAGAATTATTTATTAGGAGAGAAGAAAACCCCTCAAAGTGTCAGCCAGTGACAGACATGACACTTTCCACAAAGCAGTAAGGAGAGAGAAGTGAGGAGCCGGGCTGGGGTGGGGGGCAGTCGCTGTCACCACACACAACAGGCCTCAGGTGCTCCCTAAACCCTACCTGCTCGGCTCTTTGGATTTTTCCCCTGTAGGACCACTGCCTACCCCACCAGGGGGTTGTGATGACGAATCTACACTGAAGGTGAGCATGCCCAGCGGCAGGACGAGGTCTGCAATAAGGACGGCAAAATCTGCAACGTGAGCGAGGTCAGACCAGAAAGACCTTGAACGTCTGGCTCACAGTCTGGGGCCTCTGTCCCACAGTTAGGGGAACCTCAGCGCTGTCTTCAGGGCAGATTCTGAATTGTCTTATTTTGGTTTTGGTTTGATTTTGGTGAGAGAGAGAGACATGATGCAATCAGTTTTACACTGACAAAGCCAATCTGGCACCCGTCCGCAGGCCCAAGCCAACCAAGGGGCAGTTTAAGGGTGAGGCGGGGAGTCTGGCTGTCACCACCCACAGGGACAGCAGGAGAACGGCAGAAGCCACAAAACTTGGCTCCCTCCCTCCCTGCTGCCACCCGTGCCCCTGCCCACACCGGAGTCCTGTCCTGGACACCACTCCTTTCACCCACACAGCCGCGTGGCTCCAGTGGGCCCGGCGCAGCCCAGGGCAGCATGGCCCCTGCCCTTCCAACAGGGCATCATCCAACTGCTCGAAGTCCTTCATGCCCACTATTTTAAAAAGACATTTTTACTGAGCACCAACTGTATGATAGGTGCTGAGGGTCACTCGTTTGTTAGGGCCCCGAGAGAAGCATTCTGGTCTTTCAATGGAGGCTTGAGGAATGGTAAAAAGCCTGTCTCCAGAGGAGGAAAAAATGAAACCAGGCCAACCAAACCAGAAAGACGAGAGCTGCTCCAGGCTCCTCCCCCTCCTGTGGGGTCTGGCTTGGGTGGCCATGCTGGTGGTGGTCATGGTGGTGGCCATGGCCCCTGCCTGCATTAGGTCAGGGGTGGACCCTTCCCCAGAGCAGCAGACACCGCTGTTCCAGAGGGGAGTGACCCTTTCTGTGGCCTGGGCAGGCTAAGTCACACCTCCCCTCCCACTTCTCTTCCTTTCCCTAAGACAGCAGCCCCTCCCTCTCGTTCCTCCTCACCCCGGCCCAAAGCTCGGGTCCAGATTAGACCCTGGAGAGGACCCTAGCAACTGGCCTGCCAAATAACGAAACCAAGAATCAGGCCACAGTTGGCTCTGGATTGGAACCAGTCTCTCAGCTGCACGCAGTGACAGCTTCTGTCCTCTGTCCTGAAAAGAATGCTGGTGTGACACACGCTCAGAATTAAAAACATCTTCAAAAAGAAAAAAGGAAGGGGGAAGGAAGCCATCTGTATCTCAAGTCTGCAAGGCAGCTCTGGATGGGACCAACACCAGCTTCCTGAGAAACTGTGGCCCAGAGCAGCCCTAGCCTGTGACCCCAGCCCGCACCAGGGAAGGGATACTCCAGGACCAACTCGCTGGCTCAACGGAAAGGATGGCGTTGTGGCGGGCACCTGTGCCTTGGAGGTGGCCAGGCCGTGGCCAGGAAGTAGCCAAGGCCTGGCCACAATGCCCAACCCCCAACCGTAAGGAGGGGGATTTGTATTTTTGGTAAAGCCTAGGAAAACTAGCTCCGGTCTGAGAGAACACAGGCCCCTTCAAGGTTCCCTAAACTAGACAGCCTTCATTGTTTTAGTTTATGTTCCTCTGGATACGTGTTCCCAATAACCCATTTTTTTTTTAATTTTTTACTAGAATAAGCTGGACAAGAACATTTTTGTTCCAACTCCTCTGTCCTGAAGATGCAGTCACTGCCTTCTCCACACTAACTCTCCGCCATACCTTTACCAGGCCCCAGAGAGCCACAGGCCAACACTGGAACCTCGAAGGTACCTTAACCACCACTTCACACAGAAGGAAGTGGGTACACAGTTAACTTCAGGCAATTTGTCCGGAAATCACGGAGCTGGCAGTACAGCATCAGGGCCAGGGCCGGCCCGGGCAAGAGTAACCTCACTGGTCCTGAGTCTCAGCAGCAGTGACCAGGGAGGGGAGGCAAGAATGCATTCCAGCGCCCTCCTGGGGGACACACCCAGCTGAACCTGCAGGATGTGTCTTCCACTTCAAGGTGCACAATTAGCATCTTAAACACAGAAACCCCACTTAAAGGGGAAGAACTGTCTTTCGGGTCTGTAAGGGAAAAGACTGTGCTGGTGTCCCCGTCTGCAGCCACGCCTCAGAGACATCAACTACTTGATAAGTGATGGGATGAATATCTGAGAAAGCCAGGTATCTGTTCTGACCCCCTCGGTGGATTTTCGATAAAATGTTCTCCCATTAGGACTGTACTGACAGGAAGTGGGGATTTAAAGGAAGTGAGCATTTATTTCAAGCTCCTGGAAAAGCCTGAATGACTGGCTTAGAACTAAAGAAGCCCCTCGTCCGGCTGGGGTGTGGCTGGACCTGCCTGAGGAGCAGATAAGAGCTACTCACAATGAGAAGCCACCTCCACCAGCACCCCCCTCCAGTCTTGTTTATCCTCCTCAGCTAAGCAAACAGGAGTCTTCTCAGATAATGCAAGGGTCAACCGTAGACTTGTGTGGCCTGATAATATCGCCACCAACCCTGAATTACAGGGGTCAAATCATAAAACATTCCTGCCCGGGTAAGTGGGAGAGTTAGAGGAATCAGAAGCGGCTATTTCCCATAATCGTAGGTTCACACTCCACTACGACACCAGCTGGGTGGCTGTTCAGGACTCCAGACCACAGCCCTGCCCACCCGTTCCCCAAACCCCTTTACAAGAGGTGAACACTGGCAAGAGAAGAGTCACGGGGCTTCCAGCCTGGGCAGCCTCATTAGTTGGCAAAAGGCTGGGCTAACTGAACACTGAGCATTTTTGCACACATCTCTGAGGACACGTCACGTCTCAAGTTACATTCATATGTAACTTTTTTCAGACCTAGTTCAGAAAAGAAAGGTGAATGCCAATGCCAGGCTCAAGCCAAGCAGCCAAACTTGGCCTTGTTCTGAGGGATAAAGGCTTCAGGGAGCCGTTCAAATGCACAGACGTGGCCCTGGCAGGTGGGCAGTCTCCTGTACTTCCTGATCAATCCTTCAGCCCACAAATATGAACTGGGTATCCACCAAGTGTCAGGCCCTGACTTTACAGAGGGAAGTGCTCCCAACAAGGGGGACAGCCTGTGCAAAGGCCCTGAGGTAGGGAGGCTGGCCCTTTCTTTCCCGCTGCTGTAGCCTGGCAACAGGCTGCTATCAGAATCTCACAATTCACTCCCCCCTAACTACAAAAATACACAGTGGTAATTTCTATTTCAAAACATCCCAAAATTCCCCCAAGTATTTTTTTTTCTAATGCACCAAGTCCACTACCTTATCACCTTTCCCTGCTGACCACCTTTCCATTTCTGCAGTGGTTGCCCAGAAGCAGTAGCTTCTAATTCCTGGACAGCTCACACGGGCCTCCAGTTTAGGACACAGCCTAGCTCCCTGATGGCCAATGGTTGTCCCAGCGGCCTGCCCGTGTCTCCAGAGCAGGCCTGGGACAGGGACAGGGGGAGGACACGTTTCCTAAGCAAAAGAAACGAGCAAACTGGACCTGCTGTGGGCAGCATAGGCCAGGAAGGACGTAGCAGTCATCCTGAGTGCGGGGAGTCCTTGCTCACCCCTAGACGAGACCCCAGCAACAGAAGGCCCTCCTCCGTCCAGGGAAGGGAAAGATCCTTCGGGGGCAGGGAGCAGGGGTCGGAATGCTGACTCGCTGGCCCTCTTCATGGTGTGCACTGGGGACCACCAGCACTTCCAACCTCAGAGCACTTGGTTCCCTTGGTGGACTCTGTTCTCACCCCCAATCCCCACCAAAAACAGACTTCAGGAAGAAAATGAATCAAGTTTTACAAGCTTCCCTATTTACCCAGGGCTGCAAATCTATCAGTGGGGAAGCTTTTAAAATAAACTCTCTCCAAGCGCTGTCATTTCCTTTCTTCTATGTGCCTCAGCCACCAACTCACTCACTCTCTCTCTCTCTCTCTCCCTCTCCGCCCCGCCCCCCCCCCCCCCCCCCCCCAGGTTTCTTTAACCTTAGCTGTGGATCCTGAGTCTGAAAGAGGAATTCCAAATTGAGGACATACATCAATCCACCACTTATAAATACTTCCTGGTTTTCACTCTGCTCTTCTCAGACACTCAGGCATCTGAACATACCCCAACAGAGCGCCCTCAGCAGATACTTTCCCCGAGAACACTAGCAGCCTCTCCTGTGTCATTCTGGAAATATTTACTGGGCACCCTTCTAGGGTGCTCTGCAACATTACCTCAAAACCATACTGCCAGCTGAATGTAATCTCCTCCTCACAGATGAGGACACGGAAGCACAGAACCTAGCAGCACTGGTTACACTGTGAGTAAAGGGCCTAGAGGGGATCCAACACAGGCGGCCTCACCTTGTTCTTTGTATCCTAGCTCCCTAGCACCCCATGTATACCAGACACAAAAAGCAAGGTTGCTGAAAGAAAGAAAGACAAGAAAGAAAAGGAAGAAAGAAACTAACTTATGGATCACCAGCCAGTGTAATATTAAATCCTGAAAGATAAAGGTTATTTTAACTCCTTCTTCCCGAAAGGATCACGGAAAACACAAGCAGCAGCAGAATGTACAGCCTGTGCCTGAGCACCCACGACATGGTTGGGGTGGCTCCTGGAGGCACAGGGGTTGGGGCAGCTTTCTCCAAGACGAGGCTGTGCCCAATGGCTTTGTAGGGAGCCGGTCAGCGGCCTAGAGTTAGTCTCTCAACCTCTTGCTGCCCATAGGATTCTGAATAAGGAGAAGTGAGGGCTGGGTGGCCTTCCTGTAGCAGCCCCGGGCCTCTGCTAAGGCCCTCCAAATAAAATGACCCATGTACACAGGGCCTTTGAGCTCGGGACTGAACCTGTCGTGAACTGGGGAGGGAGACGAAGTGACGGGAGGCCCCTTCTGGCCAATGAGGAGACCCCCGCTGTGTGCTGAGGCCAGTGCCCGGACGCAGCCCAGATTCTCTCACCCCCAGCTCCAAGGGTACACCTTATAACCCATGTTCCCATGTCCCCAGGGGCAACACCATGGCATCCTGCAGAAACACAAAAAGGAAAAACACTTGCTCCATTTCCAACTGGCCTAACCTATTCATCACAACTTCTCTGGCTGGCTTTCTGTACCTCCAAATCCATGAGCTGGCCCTACTTTTTGATCCCATCCTCCTCCCAAACCAGACGCCCCTCTCCTCTGTCCACCCCCAACTACCTATAAAATCCCCTTGTTTCCACAGCCTGTCTGCACCCCTCCTTCCCCAACACCCCACACCTAGGACCTTGCTTCCCCATCCCTAGCTCTTCACTTTGCTCAGTCCTAAAGCAGAGGCAGTAAGAACTTGCATTCCATCTGTCCTTCTAACTGGACTGCCACGAGAATAAGAAAATATTTTAGTAAAAGTTGGATACTATTATTCAGCTGCACTAGTGTCTGGGGGCCCACCACGCTTCATATACAGGGGTGGGCAAAACTGGTTTACAGTTGTAAAATAAACAATACAAAAATCACAAAACGACGACGTAAGAATAAACTCTGTTATCTGTGCACTTATGACTTTAACCCTCTCTGGCCCACCCCTGTACACAGTGAGCTTGTCTCCTCACTGGAGTCTGTCTGCCACTGCCTGTGGCTTACTGGGTGCTGACCAGAAAAGCCCTCAGGGGACAGACTGGGGGAGACGCTAAGAGGAACTCTAACTCAATGACTCCACTGCTTGGCGCTGAAATCCAACTTCTCCTTTAAAGCAAAAACAAAGCTGCCGAACACCAGGCCATCCTTCCTCCAAAACAGGAAGGACTTCCAACTAAACCTTGCACCAAAACCCAGCTCGCCCTCCAACTAAACCCCCCGCCCCGGCAACCGCCCTGCAGAAGAGCCTTTTCACGTCATTTTCCTTCAAAACCAAAAACATAATTTATACACCGAGTGCCTTTCCTTTCCAAACCATTCGGAATTAGGGAAAGGGGGAAAAACACGTCTGTTTCCATTTGAAACTGTCAAAATTAGCATTCAGTAATTAAAAATCACACCCTTTCTCTTAATAACCTAACCAGCATGATACAATCAGGTTGTGCCAACTCTTTAATCTAATTGACTAATTACAGATTTTAATTTAGTCAGTTACTGAACAACTGTTGACAATTTGTTTTCATTAGGGACAGAACAGAATAAATATTTAGGCTTCTAGTCACAAAGACTCCTGCAATCAGCTCTCCGCTGTGACCCCAACTTCAGAGCGACTGGGGCTCCGCCGACGTCCTCAGACACAGGTGCGCACGGGGATCCCCAGCCCCCTCTCAGACACTGCCTGCACCGCAGGAACTTTCCTACAGGACCCTCCCTGAGGCAAAATCCTTAAGTACGCACAGCGGCCTCCATTCCCAAAGTATGGGCAATTCCCAAATTCACACACGTCACTCAAGAAATGGCAAACACTTAAATGTTGTGAAGAAAAATAAATTCAATGCTACTACATGTCACTGGCTTTTCAGCAACAAAATAAGTTAACAGTCAAAATAGGTTTATCTGTGTTCATCTCACTGAGGCAAACTGTCAGTGGTATCTTTTTTTTTTTTAAAGACACACATTTATAGGTTTCTACTGAAGTGATCTAATTCTTTCAAAGCATATTTTTTCCCCAAGGTCCCCATCTCCCAAAGTCATCCAAAAGTTTGTCAAAATAGATAGTTCGGCTCAAGGAGTGGGGACCCAGATTCAAGTCCAGACTCCATTACTTAATGACTTCATAACCACGGGCTACGACTTCACTTCTCTGAGCCTCAGTTTCTTTTATCAAAGGAACAGGATAAAAACAGACTCTGCCTGGTAGAGTTATAGGGATTAAATACCGTAAGCACGCACAGTGCATGCCTGCCCCAGGGCAAATCTGCAATAAACGCTGGTCACCGCTGTTTCACAGCCCAACCTGGCCACTCCAGAACAAAGCAAGAAGGAACCCCCTACATTGCTAGATGGCTGTGAGGAGCACAGAGGTTAAGCCAGAGGTTCTCAGCCTGAGGACTCAGGTCTGCCGAAAATTTTAGGGACTCTGGAGAATTGCTGTTATTTTTTAAGCTCAGTAAGAATCAGGTCTGTCTCAATGGAAATGGAATCCAAATTCCCTATGTTTCCTTGTTGACTAGAATTCCACCAAACTGGTAGTAAGAGGCTCTGATTATTAGAAACTATACAGTTCTTCTTATTCTTATTTCATCATCAAAATGAATGGTGACTGCCCTGACTGGTGTGGCTTGCTTGGTTGAGCGTCGTCCCGCAAACTGAAAGGTCATCAGTTTGATTCCCAGTCAGGGCACATGCCTGGACTGCAGGCCAGGTGCCCGGTTGGAGGTGTGCAATGCGCTTCTCTCACATATCAATGTTTCTCTCCCTCTTTCTCCCTCCCTTCCCCTCTCTCTAAAAATATAAATAAATAAAATCTTCTTAAAAAGTGGTGACTCAACACATACAATCTATTTGTGAACAAAATATTTTCAAGCATCGAATCCTCAGCGGGTGACAGAGGATTACTAAAGAAGGCCTTGTCAGTGAAGAGATGGAGAAACTCTCCTTTAAGGTGTATGGGTCCAAAGCAGGATATCTTCTTCTGGGGTGAGGTCACAGGAGTCCAGCCCAGCCCCTCAACCCGGGGAGAAGCAAAGCAACCTGCGGGCAGGGCTTGAGCTTGCCTGTGCCCCTCAGGGCCCACTTCCCACCCCAGTCCTGCCACCACCCGTACCAAATTACCCTGGGCTGGGCTGTGGGTCCTCAATGAATCAGGCAGTAAAGACATCAAATCTGGAATAATTCTTAGGGAGTAGTGAAGAGCACTTAATTTTAAGCCCACCTTCAACACTGCTGCATCCCTCCAGTGCCTCCGTTTCCTTAACTATAGTATAGAAAACTGGGACTTAACCCACAGAGCTGTTTTCATCAGTATGACATGAAATAAAACCTAAAGCACTTAGAACAGTACCTGGCATTCAGTTAGCACTCGGTAACTGTTTGTTGCTGTGTCAGTTCTTCCTCCATGAAATGGGGAGAAAATCCTGTTCCCTACACTGCCCAATAGGGTAAGAATGAAATAACACTTTTAAATGACTTGGCACATAGTAAGTGCCCAATAAACGCTCGCTGCCTTTATTCAATAAGGGATTCATTATTATTGAACCACAACACTGCAGTTTAGTAATTTATCCCTTAGCAAGAAACCACCACTCCGACTCCCAATAGCTCCAAGTTCCATGGAAAGATCATTGCTCCCTGAAACCAAGGGCCAGAGTCAAGCACCGTGATTTTTACCAAGTCTCACCTCTTCAAGTTGCCCTAGATGAAGGTGCTGCTAGCAAAATAATGCCCAAGAAAGTACGTGGTGACAGTCAACTAGATTTAAGTTCATTTTCTGTAGCTTGGGGTCAGAATCGACTGAAGCACTCTGGTGATCAAGTTTTCTGCAATTCCCTATTCCACGCATTGCATGCTGACAGAAATTCACTGCGGTATTTAAAGTGGCAGCCATCACAACTAACTCAAATTGTATTGACTTCCCCGATGCTGAAATGCTCTGCTGAAACCATCAATTGGCCAATTCGGAGATAACGCGGTGGCTGAAATTCCCTGTCATGCTGTAAAATCCCCTTCTGAAGAGGCTCGCCAGCCCGGAGGTCCGCAGCTGTGGGCCAGCACTGCCTCCTGTAACACAAGTGGGCTCGCAGAGCGGGATCTGGCGGCAGCGCTGCCAAGAGCAAGGGCCTCCAGAGAGAGGATAACATTTTCTACTGGAAGCCTTCTAAAAGACAGCAAGAAAAGAAGGGCAGCGTGCACACGCCCGGCACCAAGCCTGCCCGCTGGGCCGCTGGCCCCCCCAGCACAGGCGGGGCAGCCAAAGCCACGAGAAGCCCAGGGCATCTCCCAAAGAAAGCTGCAAAATTCCTAATGGGTGGCACAGGCACCGGTGCTGGCGCCAGGCTCTTAAGTGGAGGTCTGCTAACGTCAGTGGCTGTCCCAGGAATCAGAAGCTGATCGGGCCACGGACTCGCTGTGTTACCTACCGCCCTATTCCAGGCCTCAGTCTCCCCACCTGTAAATAGGAAGGCTCCTTTTTTATACACGTTCCTGTGATTCAACGATCTGTTCACATTTCAAATTGCCTTCTCAAAAGGGAACCATTTATAAATGGTTTTCAAATGCTTTCACCTGACTTAAAAAAATTAAAAAGTCTTATTTCATATATTCTCATATCACAGACACGCTAAGGCTCAGAGAGGCCAAATGACTTACCCAAGGCCATCTGAAAGAATCCCAACTTGAAGCTTCAACCCTGGTCATCCAAGTCCAAACCCTGTGTATCGTCCATGGCACAAGCTTGGTCCCCATTGCCAACCACCGCAGAGCCAGGCACAAGGCAAGCATGCAGGACTCACATCCCGACAACCGACTGCCGCTCCAGCCAGTCTGCAAAGCCACACTGTCCATCCCAAGAGAGTTGGCAAAGCTGAGGCTAACACCCCAGGCGTGGGGGAAGCCTGCCACCCCGGAGCCTGCTCTCGCAAACAGCCTTTTGTGACGGGAAAGGAGGATCAGAAAAAAAACCTCAGACAGAGGCCACAGGGAGCAGCCAAGCTTCTTAAGGTCAGAGGACTGTGAAACAGAAGTGAAATGTCAGGCTCTTCACCCAAACACACAAAGAGCAGGGGATACAAAGCCTGCCTGGGAGTTATGCAAACAGCTGTCATCCAGAGGGGAAAGGGAATTTGGGAGGCTGGGCCAAGCTGGGTCGGTCAGGGTGCTCTGAGATCCAGTCTCGCTGTGGCCAGAGCCTGAGCCCTGCAGATGTTCAGACAACACCCTCCACAGGGGGCCAGCACCCAGGCGCCCCTCAGCTGCAGACGGGCAGGAGTAGCTGCTCAAGGCCAGACAGCAGGGACGAGTCACAGACTTCAAGTGGGAGCTACTGCTTACTCAGCACTCAGCAAGCATCTGCTGGCACCTTCCACGTGTGTTCAGTGCCCTAGCACTGTGGCAGCCAACCCCAAAGGCAGAGGTGCTGAGCACCCCCCAGGCACCACTCTCAGGAAGCAGAATGGGGAGATGACTCTCTCAAGAACCCTCAGAGGTGGGGATGATTCCCTCCTTATTACAGATCAGGGAACTGAGGTCAGCAATCGCTTGCCACTTTGCCTCAGTCATCCATCCTGCAGGTCCCAAGATTCAATCTCAGCCTCTCCAGTCTAGAGGCTTTCGAAGTTTAGACTGAGATCCACAATAAGGCAAATTTCACATCACAACCCAGGGCACACATTCATTTATAGGCACAAATAAGTCACGGAAAACAAGTTTCCCGAATTAACACTTATGTTTACTGTCTGTGATACAGTTGTTTCATTTTCTGTCATTACCAACCTGACCCACTACGCTGACTTCACGAGGCACTAACACTAACGGGTCCCAACTCGGTTGGCGGAGCAAGGGGTCACCATGCGCCACCTGTCCATCTCCATCAAAATGTGTGCTTAACACGCCCGATCCCTGGGCAGCAATCGAACTATTCTCGTTTCTCAAGGCCCAGGCTGCAGCTCACCAACCCCAGGGTCTACTCAGGATTCCGCAATGGCCCCAGGAGTGGGAGAGCAGAAAGGCACAAAGATGCCCTCAGGGGCTTCCAATCTAGAAGGAGGAAGGGAAGAGATACAACCGTGACCCAATCAATCACTCTAATTCCAGGAAGCAAGTAGCAAATGCGTAAGAAAGACACCAAGTTCTTGGGGGAAGAAGGAGAAAAGCAGGTGTTCCCAGGAGGGTGGTCCTGGCAGGCCTGGTGGGGGCAGCTACATTCCAGGCTGGCATCTGCTTTACAGAAGGGATGGTTGGCACAAAAACAAAAACACCCATCTCAGGTGGAGCAGCACCAAGTAGGGATACAGGGAAGGTCAGAGGGGGCTGGGGAGAGCTCCAGACCCCTAGAGCAACAGAAGTGGCTGGAAAAGCAGAAAAGGGACACTGACTGACTGAGTAACACAGGCCAAGTGCTGGCGAGGGACGTCCACACTCACCTCATTTCATCTTCACAAGCATGGGGGGCTAGTAAGGAGGCTGTGTGTTGGACCCCCACCCCAGTCAACTGAATGAGCTTGAAGAAAGTGGATTCGAACCTAGGGACCCGGAGAACTAACCAACATGTGGGCAAGCCAATGACGGCTCATGTTCCACACATCTCATACCCAAAGCCCCTGCTGCCACCCACTCTTGGCCATCAGAGAGCCAGAATTCACTCCAGGCCAGGTGAGATAATAATTGTAGCACATGTTTACACAGCACTCACACTGTTCCAGGCACCATGTGCGCTGCGTATGCGCTGTGTGTGTGTGTGTGGTGTGTGTGTGTACATACACGCATTGACTCATCTGGTCCTCAGGACCACCTGATGAGGCAGGTGTGCTCTGTTAACCCCCTGTGGCCTAAGGAAACTGAAGCACAGAAAGGTTAAGATGCCCAAGTCTGCACAGCGCGTGAGTATGGCACTGGGAAAGGAACAAGTCCTGCATCCTACTGGGTTTGCAGGCTGGAGTCCTACTGGTGACATCAGATGAGGCATCTTTCCTTTCCGGGCCTCAGTTTACCTACTTGTATGATGACTAGGTGACTTCCGTTTCCATTAGCTGCAACCCTACATTAAACACACTGCCCAGCCACCACCAGGGGTGGGACTGTTCACCTACTCCTGGCACCTGTTCTGACTCTGCATCCGTCTCTCCAAAGAACAAAATCATTCTGCACGAGTGCTGTTAAGCACTTAGCGCATCCTGAGCTGCACTTCTTTCTTCGACTACACTGTGCAGAGCAGGCACTCCGTGGTAGGACTGAATGAACACTCCAAAACTTGGCAGTATCTTCTGCTCCTGGCCTGGGAGCCAGCTGACCAACACCTGGGAGAGCAAAGGAGCAAGTAGCCAATGCACCCAGAACCGGTTTCCCATGGACCTTCCCCAAGCCCACCTCCTCCTTCAGGCCCCTCTTTGGAACGCCCCACTCAGTCAGAAAGTCAGGTGAGGGTGAGGGTGAGGCCGAGGCCGGCCAGAGCAGCATACACCCTGAGAGGACAACGACAAGATCCTGCCGAGGGGCTTTCAATCCTGTTGGTCCCTATAAACACTTACACAGCACTTCACAGCACAAGAGCCTTCCTCGCCTTTCTCCCAGCCACCCCCACAGTGGACTGAGCAAGGCTGACCCTTTGCACCTGTTTCACAGTCACTAGAACAGAACTCCAGAAGTGAAGCAAAGCCCCTCCCCAGCTAACAGGTAGGAAGCTGAAATTTGCATTCAGATTTCTGCTGATGCCAAGTGGCCAGCCCTCTGGGTCTCACCATTTAGCTGTGTAGCAGCCACATGTGGGGCTGGGACAGGACCACTCTGGCCAACGCAGATAAGGGGTGCAGACATCTCAGGGAAGCATTTATCAGCGCCAGCCTGTGGCGGGACGCCTGCCCTGCCCTGTGCAGTGGTGTGGGGGTGAGAGCAGACAGCTGGGATGGAGGGAGGACTCCAGGACACATCGGGGGAGCCCAGGGACCAGAGGGCATCACCGGGAAACTCCACCACTGTCCAGTTCCCCAGGTCCACTTGTTCTCCCAGAGAAACATGCTATTGTTTCCATGATAATAAAAGTCTGGGGGGAAAAACTTTTAAAACTGTAAAAGAGAAAGGAATAAACTCACCAAGTACTAGCCACCAAGAGACAACCAGTGTGTGTGTGTGTGTGTGTGTGTGTGTGTGTGTAACTACTTAATCCTCATGACAATCACGCAAAGGAACCACCATTCCCCCACTTTAGGAATGGGGAAACTGAGTCCCTGAAAGTCCACCCTGCCAGGAAATGACAGAACAAAGACGGGGCTGAGGTATTGCACCCCAGTCGCTAGTCAAAGCCCACACCCTTCAAAATCCAGAGGATTCAAGGCTCAGGAAATTTTTTTAAAATATAGTATTCTTTTTAAAGCATAACACTGAGAGAAACATTCCTAAAACTCATCTAACCAAGGCTACGGAAAACCCCATCACCCTGGCGAGTGAGAAACAGTCAGTATTGTCCATCTGCTGTAAGCTCCCTGCAGCACGTATTACAGAGTGTACGTGAATCGTCTAATGCACTTGTGCCATGGTCAGAGTTATTACCAAGCTGAGAAAGATTAATTTTTCTAAATACTCTAAACCCTAGACACTGTAATAAAGGCTACAGCTAGTGTAACATTTCTGTTATCTTGGCTGACAGACCCTCCAGCGCACACACCTCCTTTCTGCTTCTCCCTCTTCAGACTTAAGCGCACACCCACCCACCCGCAGAGCTGGGAAGGTGAAGGGAAGGGGGCGAGGCGGCTCTGGCCTGAGGCCCCCAGCGGACAGCCTGTTTCCCTTGGAAAACTAAGACGACCTAAGGGACGCTGCAGGGAGAGCCGGGTGTCTCCCAACTCCCTCACAACAGCGGCTGGCACAGAGCTGGCTCTCCATCCAAGTTTGCAAATGCTTAGCTAACAAGGATGGCATTATGCAAAGACTGGTGTGCACGGCCAGTCTTGGAGTTCAAATGAAGTGACCACTGCCAAAAACTTTGTTTGGGTCCCCACCGCTCCCCCCGCCTCACCTCCCGCCTTGAAATAAAGGGCAAGGATTTGCAATTTGGGGTCTTGCTGCCACTTGAAACCCATTAAAGTGGCCGTATTGCCTGGGTTCTGGCAAAATGCAATTCCAGTTACTCATTTAGTGTTTAATTAACTACCGATGGAGGAGTCTGCCAGCCTCCGGGGGTCAAGAGGAATTGCAGCAAGTGGGGTGGGAGCCTGAAGAAAGGACGCAACACGAAGTCTAAGCTCCAAGGGGAGCGGGGACAGAAACAACTGTGTGTGTGTTTTGTTTCCATAATCTGCCACACAAGGGTCAGAGCCAAAGGCAACTCCGTGAACTCGTCAGAACCTCTGAGCAGACAGCGATGCTGGCTTATCGCAGGGGAGAGCGCTCCCCCAAGCTACCCAGAGCCCAGCTGCAGCCTCCTCCTCCCATTCCTGCCCGAGCTGCCACCTTCTCATGCCCCTTCTCCCACAGGCTCTGGCAGGCGTGGACACTCCCTGCCTGGCAGGAACCTCAGCTCAGCACATCCAAGGAGAGCCCTCTCAAATATCACTTTGCTATTTCAAACCCACCAAGGACGCTGGACCCCTGCCATGGAGCCACAAATACCTCTGCTCCCATGCACGCCCAGGACTCTTAACCAACCTGCCTGGAGAACCAGCCTCACGACAGGGGGACAGGGGTCAGCAGAGTCCCTCTGGCAAGAGCACCAGGGCAACGGAGCCAGCCCCACAGAGAGAGGCTGACTCAGGGGCTCAATCGGCAGAGGTTTTCAGAGTAGGGAAACTGAGGCTCAAGGCCCACATGGTCATGGAACTCTATGTCCACTACAAACCCAAGTTCTTCACTGGGGAGTCACAAAAGGACTTTGGAATTTGGGGTAGCAGTCCGTGCACCTCCTGAAATCACGCACAAAGTCTCCTTTGTGGGGGGACACGTGTATTTTATGGAAGGAAACGCCATAGCTTTTATCACGTTTCCCTGCCAAAAGGGCTGGCGCACCATAACAAACCTCCTTCCCAGGGCTCAGGCCTCGCCTCTGCCAGGACTCTGCAACTCCCCTCTCAGCAACCTGGGTTTCATTCTGCCCTAAATTCACTTCTTCAGTGAAAATGTGTGGGCACACTTTGAGTCAAAAACATACTCCTTCCCTCCACCCTTTGGCCACAGGCCCTTGGACAAAGCATCTGAACTCTAGGCCTCAGTTCCCTCATCTGTAAAATGGTGACGAGACTTAATAAAACCTACCAGAAAGGCAGCAGGGAGACCAGACCACAACCACACACTGAAGAAGCATTATGAGAAGTGCAGCGACGTGAGCTGTGCACGAACCCATCACTGCCCTCCAGCGCCCTCCACTCAAAAGACGCCACTTCACGGACCTTATCTACTCCCTTCAGTTCTCACCACCAAAAGGAAAACACAAAATTAGCTCCCACAAGGAGGGAAAGGACTGCTGGTGGTTGAGAAGGCACCTAGGACACTTCTCCCAACCACGTAGACGCTGGAGGAGGTCAAGGTGTGGAAGAATGCCAGCACAGCACTGGGCCCACAGCAAGAGAGACACAGCAGGCAGCTGGGAGCGGCCACTCCACGAAGGGCCAGAACCCAGACAGCAGCATTTAAGAAAACCCACTGGGACCCCAAGGGCTCTCATCACCACTCCCCAGTCACTGTTCCAGCCAGAGGGGAACAGCAGGGAAACCACAGGCAGAGTCCCCGTGAGCTTCTGTCCATGGCCTCAGGGCTCTTCTGGCTTAAAAGAAACTAATTTCCAGGAAAGTCCACTCCAGGTACCAAATCCCCCAATGTTCCACAGATACATGTGGTCAACAGCAGGGTACTTGGGCTTACAAACAATAAGCCAAGAAACCTGAAGTTGCCAGATGTGTGGGGGAAAATAGACTGTGACTCAAATAAAAACTCACCAATTCAAAGAAAATTTAAACCTCCTCCCTGCTGAGTCATACAGCTCATTCCAGGCCCTATAGCCTGGCCTTGACCTGAGAAGAGCCTTTGAGAAGGCCCTGACCCATCAGGAAGAGGAGACGACCTGCCAGGAACACAAAGCCATTTCCCTAAGAGAGCTGAGACCAGGATCTTCTGAATGGACAGCAGTCCTTTCCAGCTGCCCAGGAGTGAGGCGCCCACCGCATCCCTGACGAGCGAGCACCCACCACGGCCTGAACCTGGTACCTGGGCTAGCGGGACTCCCCCACAAACCATGAAAATCTCTAAATCTCCTTGATCGAATATGGATATTCCACTTTTTCTAGAAAGGATTTAAAGTAACTAGTTAACCCACATAAAATCGCCTGGCTCAAGATCACCTGGCAAAAATGAACATCGTCCAGTATTCCATTGACTGTTCCAGACCAGGCTACTTACTGACCCCAAATTACCTATTTTTTCTTACCCACATAGTTCCTTACTCCTTCATTCAATTAGCGTGAATGCCTACTATGTGCAGCATACTGCGGGAGCTACAGATATGAACAGCTCTGTGGACAAATGGTCTCTGCCGCAGAAAAAATTAATAAGCTGTGGTCGGAAAGACAAACCTGAACGAGAAGTTAGTCGGAACAGGTGCGGACAAATGGTGCCGCAGACCTGTGAGCCGAGCCTTGGCGTAAAGAGAACCGATTCTGGAGTCAGTTCTGACCTATGTTTAGATCCTAATGCTACCCCCTACCAGCTGTGAATTAGTCTCTCTGTGCCTCAGTTTCTCCACCTGGAAAATGGAGTTAACAACGTGCCTTTTCTCACAGGGTCCCGGAACCTGTACCACTCTGCACAGGTACCCAGCACATGGAAAGCCGCCAACAAAGGCTTTGTATAGGTGGTTTTAATAGACACTGCAATCAGGGAGCAATCCAGGTGTGCAGAAACTACCGTGCAAGTCCTCCAGGATGGAGAACTGAGAAGATGGAAAGGATGTGAGTGGGTATAGGAAGCATGCATTCCAGACAAGAGTCCAGAAAAATGTTATAGCAATAACTCTAGTAAGAAGTAACATGGGCTAACTAGCTAGTAGCCATGGGAATGGAGAGAACACAAGAAGATTTGAGAAGGACACAGACAAAAAGAGTGTTTCTTTTCTGAATTTTCTTAAATAGTTCTTAATTTTTTAAGTAGCCTGTCTTCTCTGCAATTCAGTGCTACCTCCTAACTCCTTCCCAGGGGAGCCGATCCTTTCGGGTCCCCTTCATCACGCCACCCCTCCTCCCACGTGACCTGACTCTCTGGGCACAGAACAGTAAGCAGAATCCAATCCAAGAAAAAGGGTTTGGACCCTAAAACCTGGGCCTCAGTGTGACCTCATCTCTTGGTTGCAACTTCTAAACGTCAACGCCAGCCTCAGAAATCCTGACTGCCTCTCACTCCTCAGTCCGTCACCGGAAGCAAACCCGGGCGAGCGCTCGCCGCCATGTTGTTCCGAGGCGGCAGACCACACCGCAGACCGCCACGGGGCAGCTCACGTTGTGCACCCGAGTGCTTGCTTAATCAGAAATCACTAACGTCGCTGAAAAGATAACTTCAAAAAATAGCACAGGTACCTGTGTCAAGTGATGGACTTGAAACAGGCACACCTGCCCATCGCCCACCCCAAAATAAAACCATTTGCATAGCAGTCGAAGACTGGCCACACAGGAACTGGCTGTCTATAGGCTAAAAAAAAACAAAACAAAAAACACGAGACTTTTTTACTAGGCAGAAAGGTCAAATTCACCAACTATTTTTCTATGGCTGATGTACATCTTAGCCTCCTCCTCCTCCGACCTCCAGTTCAGGAAACCCTATGATCGCCACCACGGATTTTCCCAGAAGAACCACATCACAAGTAAACGAGTCTCCTCACCTTTCACTACTAAAAGTTTACCAGGCCGTAAGTACCATTTTCCAGCTTCTCATTTTCAGCCCTAGAGAGGGCATGAGAACCGGTCAATTCCCTCAGCATTCCACTCCAAAGGCATTAACTGTTCAGTCATAGCAGAATTTCATCACATTGAATAGTCTCAAAGCCAGGCAGCCTCCGGCTGAGTCTGTAGCTCCTCGTATTACAGGAGAAATTTTTACCATGAAGATATTCGTGGTGATGGGGTTTGACTACTTGTGAAACTCAACCAAGACAGGTTCTGGTCTCCTAGGCCAGTTTCAAATTCTGCATGCAGGGGACACATATGACCTGACCAAATAGGTGTGCCCTGATGCCACTGAAAAAAACAACTTCCAGGCCCCAGAGTTTGGGGACCAGTTCCTCTCCACTTCATGCAGACGTGTAAGACAAAAGAGATCACGCCTCTTACATGCCCACACGTACACACAGACAGGTACACACTTAACCTTCCTGTAGAAGGTTAAGACCAATGCCAAGCAGACTGGAAGGAGGCTGGGAAGACCTTCAGACACACTTCCCCTTCCACCTTCCCTAAAACATCCTAACTAACCTATTTCACCTGATCGTAAAGTCTGACACCAACTCAGGTTTGGAGTCCAGTTTGTTTTGGGTTTTTTTTGGCGGGGGGGGGGGGGGGGGGCAGAGGCAACCAATTGATGTTTCTCTCCCTCCTTCCCTCCCTCTCCCTTCCACATTCTCTAAAAATAAATAAGTAAAATCTTAGAAAAGAAAAAAAAATCATTCCCTGGAAAGTAATGCATGAGTGCACTTCACCAAATTCTCACACAACACCCCTTCTACTCCAAAATACAAGTTTCACACTTGCTTTTTTTATTTTTTGGTTGTGGTCCATTTTTTCTTAAACCAACACCAAAGACGCTCAGTCCCCTCCCAGCTAACTGTCCACTCTGAGCATAAACCTCACACAGTTGAACCCTGCTCAACGCCACTTAATTCTCCAGATAGGTATCTACACACTCTTTTGCATAATTACAACATTATGAAATACCGTTCACCAAGTCAGAACGGTGCTGGAGGAGGGTACAGGGTGAGGGCAACAGGGAGATGGGCAGAAAAGAAAGTCAAGGAGAAAACAAAACCCACTGCCAATTGGCCGTGTATTTGCTTTCGGTCCTAAAGAAGTTAGAGCTATCCAACCCTGTAATTATTGCCAGGATTAAAATTTTGTTACTCACGTAATCATGAAAGGCTTTCGCTTCACTTGAATGTTCACAAGTGTCTCGCCTTTCAGGAGCTGCACAGTAAAGGTCCCAAAATACACTGCAAGTTGAAAAATAAAATGAGATCGGGTTACTAATTATGACTTGTGTACACAACGGCAAGCACACAATGCGCGGTGCTAGCAGCACCGCGTCTCCCAAAGGTCCAGCCCCCCCCCCTTTCTAGCCTTTGCTGGGCAAACGCAGCCCAGAGATCACCATGGAACCAGCCTCTTCTAGAAAGCCAGCTATCTGTAATGAGAGCAATGACCCTCATCTATGAAGCACCTACTGTGTGCTAAAACGCCTTACACCTGTGATTTTCTGCCTGTGATTACCACAGTGTGGAAGACAGATTTACCCCCATATTAGCCAGGGGCACTGAAGCCCACACAGGTTAGTGCAGCCCACCCACGGACACAAGAGGCCCAAACAGCACAGGTAGGAATCTGGATGAGAATCCGTGCACCTCGTCTAGGCTCCTTTTACCGTCCCCAACCCAAAAGGGCTGCATTCAGTTAAAAGGTTAAACTGTCAAAGTCAGGGCTATGATTCACATGCAGAGCAAACTGGGTGACTCTGCCAATAAAGGAAACCTACAGGTTCTTAAACCAGGAACTTATGCCCCCATCCCTCCCACCTCACCCCCACTCTCAGAAAGGACCCCCCCCCCAAGGTATTCTTATGCAAGAACCACTCCACGCCATCCCACCAAAGAACAAGTATCAATTAGTCAAAGGTCATTCAAATATCTTGTCCTTTCATATTGGAAGAGAAAGCCCCCCTCAGAGAGGCACTGTCCACCAGTCCCGCAAGGGGAGGATCTGGTGTCAGGGAGAAGGCGTTGATATCCCTGCCTCAGCCCCTCCAGGAGTTTGTCTGGTCACTCCAACACTTTCTGTTGCATGAGACCAGGTATACAAGCCCTTCGTTGACTGGGAAAACCCTATGCAACCAGGGGGTACTCAACGTATTACCAAGAGGCCTTGTAAACCCTGTTCAGGTCAGGAGCCCAAGGCCCAGGATGGGAACTGACCAAAGGATAAAAAGGGCACCGGAGTGGAAGTTTGGATCCCAGGCCAGTACTCCTGCCCCTGCTGCACACAGCCAGCGCAGAAGGAACCATCTCAACCGCCAGCTCTGCCAGCCATCAAGGTGTATGAATAAGATAGCCTGACTCTCTCTGGATCAGCTCCGCCACTTCCTCCCACCCCAAAAGCCATGGTCATTTGCTCGGTGTCAAATCATGAGGCACTTTCTAACTAACAAGACCACAGCCAGACCCACCACTGCCTGAGCCCAGAACCACAGACAAGGGCTGGAGAAGTTTCAGGGAGATTATGGATAAAACAAGAAAATCAGCGACTTCCACTAGCTGCACAGGGAGGCTCAAGAACATTCCTTGCTATCCTCTGAAGCTGCACATATTTGATTAACTCTTTCACACACTAAAGATTGCTAACACTACAAACTCCCCAACTCCTTCCAAGTAACTTTTACTCATAAGCTAGGTTTCTGCAAAACCTGTGATGGTCAGACCCGCCAACCTCATCCACAATCCTCTCCAAAACCCCCCACAGAAAACCTATCACCCACTTCAACAGGCAAAATCCTTCCGTCACACCAGATGCCTACATCACTGGCAGTGGTGAGGTTGGCAGAAGTAATTAAAAACTCATTTTCCCTGCCTAAAGTAGAACAAACATTTCATCCCCCTGCATTTCAAAGAGACCTGGAACAGTAACCTGAGCTGGTGGTCAGGTAAATGCACTAAGATCCCAAGACATGGCACTCCCGTTTTCCTGAACTCCACCAAAACATCAAAAGCCACTGTGCTTTCTTTTCCTTTTCAAAAGGATGTCAAAGACTCCAACGATCAGTCGCACAAAACACCCAGGTCTTCCTTGTACTGCAACTGACTCCCGCTGACCTTAAGCCTCCCTCCTGCCAGCAGGCAAACCGAAGACAGACTCAGGTGGTCCCACAATGAGCAGGGCCCAGGAGCCTGAGACAGGGTCACATACTAGAGAGCCCCTAACTACCGACTGCAGGCACTCTATGAAGTCGACAGCGGCAAGTTAAGGTTTTCAGTAAAATGAAACTTTGTGGTTTTAGGGATGCTGGGGGTGGGGTGGGGTGGAGTGGGGTGGGGTGGAGGGAGAGCCCACAGAGCAGAGGAAGGTCCAGTCAGTCTGAATCAGTATCTTTAAAGGAAGTGGCAGCCCCTTTTTGCTCTTTCTCAGGGTGCCGTGGAAAAGGCCCTGGTAGATTCTCATTCCCATTCCTTTCCTTTCTCTCTCAAGGATCTGAGTGTACAGTTTAAAAAAAATAGATAGACCAATCGTAAAACAGACCTGGTATCCCCTCCACCCCGCCCCACCCCCCAACTCCCTCTAATTAAAGCAGCATGCAGAATTGACAAAAATCCTTCAAGGTTTTTTTTTCAAGCCTGCCTAGTGGACAGGAGTGAGATGGAAAAGTAAGGAGTTTCTATCCACACAGTAGACATGATTTAGTAGGCTTTCAACAGAAGGGAAAAGAGGAGGCAAAAACTTTAGGCACCAGCCTCTTCTGCCCTTTTCCCCCTTCACAGATGCCGGTCTGAGGGCCCAGAGGTGCAAGCTCTGTGCAGTGCTGAGGGTAAGGCAGGGGGTCTGCTCCAGGCTGCCTGTCTTTGCTCACTCAGACCCGGGACTCAGACAAAATACACATACACAAGATTATCACACAAACTTACCACCACCACGAGTGCAAAAACCCAGGCGGTTCTCCCAACGTGATGTTTTTTTCCCATCGAATCTAGAAAGGAGAGATCAGAGATAGCTTACACAAGCGGAGAGAAGGGGTGGGCTGGGGGCTTCTCAGAGCCAAAAGGTTGTGAAGATCAACTAACAATAAATGCCAAAAGGTGATAAAAATTCAAAATGGTGGCCACAGTGACTGCTCCTGAAAACAAAGGCTCTAAGAATGGTGGGGAGGAGGGGGTGTCAAGAAATTGGATGATGGGGGGAGTTCCACTCACCTCTGACAAGAAGGTCTGTGCAGATTTCTGTGCTCCTACATGCAGCAAATATTCGTAGACGTATAAAGCTAACCTGGAAAGTAGGCAGGGGGCATAGAAAGAGAGAGGTGTCAAACCACAAGGAGCAGTTGCTCCTGGCCCTTGCCAGCCGGCTTCCAGCCCCGTCTGCGCTGTCCCATTGTGGCCCTGACCAGAGGTGAGCAGCTACCTCGGCCCTGCCTGAAGCCGCGAATGGGAGTAGTTAGGGGCTGAATATCAGGAGACGCCTTATCTCAAGTCATGGGGCCCGAAAAACAGCCCCCAAACTTTAACTTACAAGTGGCGTCAGAACCAAGCCCACTTAACTCTCTCAAACTCAAAAGGCACCCGATCCCAAAGCCTCCTTCCTTTTCGAGACCCACTCCTTGCCACCCTCTCCTCAGCTTTGAGGGTCCGGGATACTCAGTCCTGGACTCCGGGGTGCTTGGCGAGCTCTGGAAAAAGCAGTAAAGCCCGCCCTCACCACCTCCCCCCACAAACAACTGTCCCCCAAGCCTAGGGCCAAGCCGGCGCCGCCGTCCCTGCCTAGACCGGCGCCCCGGAGGGCACGGGACCGGCGGCGAGACCGAGGGCAGGGAAGGGAGAACGCTCCCAGCCGAACAAAGCCCCCAGCACGCACTCCTCACACCGCGGGCGGACAAAAGGAGCCTTCGGGGCTGCAGAAGCCACGCGCCCCCTGCCCGCGCCCGGTGGGCAAAGTGCGGCCACCGCGACGAGCGCTCCGAGTGGGGCGACCATCCCGCCTGGCTCACGGGACCTCGCCCACCCCTCATCGCCGGCCCCCATGCCCGGCACGCCCCGCGGCCACCAAGTGCCCCCTCCTCCGGCAGCGCCTCCCGCCGCCCCTTCCCCGATGCCCCAACCTCTGCCGGATCCCAACAATGGGCTCTCCCACGCCGCCGCCGCCGCAGCCTCGGGGACGGGACCAGGCAGGCGGCGTCGGGGCCCGGGGCGCAGCAGCCCCCACCCGCCCACCTGCCTCCGCCCGCCCGCTCGCCCACCCGCCCGCAGCCCGGCGGCCACTTCGAAAATAAGGCTTACTTTTCTCGAGCCTGCCCGTCCGAGGGCACCGCCGAGCCTTTGCCTTTGGCAAACATGTTTTGCAGAGAAGAGGGCACCGAACCTCGCCGCCGCCGCCGCTACCGCTCCGGCTGCTCCCGAGCTGCCCCTCGCTCCCGGCCCCCTCCCCGGCGCTCGCCCGCTCGCTCGCTCGCTCGCTCGCGCTCTCCTAGCCGCGCTCCCCTCCCTCCCCCCCAGGCGCTGGCTCCGCGCTCTTTCCAGCTGTCAAAGCGTCAGCCCCGGCCGCGGCCCCATCGCCCTGGAACTCCTCCCGCGCCGGCTCGGCCTGGGGTGCCGGGGCCGCCGCCGCCGCCGCCGCCGCTCGCCCGCCGGCCCGGCTGCCCGCTGGCTCGCTAGCGCGCCCGCCCGCCCCGCTCCGCCTGCGCCGCCCTCTGCGCCTCCAGCACCGCTGCCGCCGCCGCTGCCGCTGGTCTACTTGGAGCTCAACCGAACGTGGCTACCCCGGCGAGGGAGCGAGGCGGGCGTCAACGTCCCGCGATTGATAGCCGCTCCGGCCAATAGGCGCGTGGGGGCGGGCCCGGGGCGGCCCGGGAGGGACGCCCTGTCAGCGCCCAGCCGCGGCAGTCCCCGCTGCGGCCACCTCCGTGGAGCCGCTGCCTGTGCTCCTGTGGGGGGACCGGGGGGTGCGAGCCTCTTTTCTGTAGATGTGGGGAGGGGACACGAATCAGAATGGGGGAACTCTGGTCTCCCGACCCCAGCGAGGATGGGTTTTGACCAGAGCTCTCCGTGGCGTGGACCATCGGGGGTGGGCGGGGGGGGGGGGGGGGGGGCGCTGCGGCAGTCTCGGAGGGGAGGGGGCGCAGACCCCTAAACCGGGCACCGCCGTCTCCCTTCCGCTACGTCCCTCTCTTGTCTGCCCCTCACTCCCCCAGCTACGGCCCGCGTCGGCCCAAGCCTTATCTCCCCCTCCCCTTCGCCGGTTCTCCCCCTGGGTTCCGATACTGACTACCCCTTCAGATTACAACCCGGCCCCTCCGGCCGCCGAGACACCAGCACCCCACCCCCGGTCCTCCCTCTCTCCCAATCTGGTTTCCGAGCGCCTGGCCTGGGGTTCCACGCTGCGAGCTAGGCGGCTGGAGCGGGCGCGGAGGCGCGCGGCTGCTCCTTTACTAGATCATTAAAATACTTTGGAAAGCCCCAAAGTGGAGCCGCGCGAAAATGGCCCTTGGCTTGCTTTGGGGAGCCTGGGGAAGGGGACAGGGAACTTGGGCTAAGATAAGGGAGAGTGATTGCCCCCTAATTTCCAAGATCGGACAGCACTGGCAAGTTAGCCCTTGACTTGGGGAAACAGTGCCATTCTGGGGTGGGGGGGGTCACCTGGGTGCCCCGCGACGTAAAATGCGCGCCACAGAAATCTGCAAACTTCAAATAAATGGATCTAAATTGGGGAGTGGGTAACGAGAGTCAGGAATGGGGGGAGGGGAGCTTCCATTGTCAGTGACCCAGGTGTACAATGGGAAATTGAAGGGAGGCTGGCAGACTGACCCAGCTATTTGCTACTGACTCCTTTCTACCCACACCGAGAACCCTGAGGACACTGTGAATCCCTCATTAGAGAATCTTTAAGACCAGAAACCAGCGAAATAGGGAGGACGCCCCCATTTTCAGAATGCTTTTAGAGCGCGGTTCTCTTTAAATGTGATAAAACACTGTCGGCACTGTCTCTTTAAAAGAGTCAAGCAGAAAAAGCTGTGTAAGCGCTGATTGGCTGCCTGTTTGGATACATCTTTAGGGGAGCCTTGAAACTGTTAGCCTAGGTTGATTTTTTTTTTTTTTTTTTTTTTTTTTTTACTGCGCTGTTCCAATAAACAAGTAACGCCCCTCCCCCTAACATGCCTAGCTCCAAACAATTAAAGGGTAGGTCAGTGTCCTGGGGAAAACACGTTTCGAGTAAGAAAACTCAGAACTAGATTTCAAGAAAATAAAGAATAATTCCCTACCATTAAAGTTTGCTTATTTTGATCTATAGAAGAGAGAAAAGGGGCTTTTAAAAGAAATGCCCCGCAGCAAACAGATCTGCGTTGGTTCAGGAAGGAGGCACTGGATGCATTTTTGGAATAATGTTCTACTCAATGTAACAGCCTCCCTAAATTAGAATACAGCCAGGCCCTAGGGACGCCTCTGTTCTCTGCCGGGACCTGGAGCTCTCAGGAGAAGAGGACAGAAAAAGGGAAACACAGAACCCTAGTCTGTGGTTGACTGTGCTTAGCCCCTAGTTTGAAGGTTGTTTTGTGAATGAGAGAGAGATGGTGGTTGGGAAAGAGTTGAAATACAACGATAAGGGAGAGAAGGAAATAATTACAGTTATTTTTTCCCCTAGGCAGTTGAATTTAACAGGGCTAACTTAAGGTACCATAGAGCCCACACTAATTAAATTGGCCTGCTCATACCCTTCCCCTGGACTTCTATTTTTGATGGGCTAGGAATGGCCAGGGATGGCTTGTCAACAGACTGACTCACAAGAAGCCTGACTCATCTTGGGTTTGCAAGGCCCACAAATCGTGAGTACTTGTTAGGTCCTGGCAAAGGAAAATACTGCCCTTCCCTGGCCCATCTAATCGTGGACACTACCAAATTGGCCATGCCCTGTCTGCGCTAGGACTGCAGCACAGGCGTATCTGTCTGTGCACCATTTTCCTCATCTGTCAAATGAGAAGGGGGTGAAAAGATCTTTACTATGTCTTGAGAGCCTCTGGTTCTGTGATGCTGACCCCCCCCCCAAAAAAAAGGACTAGCACCTCCTTCCAAAGGCTTTGGGGTAATTAGAGAAGGGTGGCTTTGGGGAAACCTGTGCCAGGCACGCTGTCCCTTTGCTGGGACTTCACACAGAATGACACTCCGCATCAGTAGGTTCCCGGTGGAGCTAAAAGACACAGTGGGAGGACCCAGCCTGCAGGAGAGAAGGGAGCTGATGGGTTCCTGGGAAGCAGAACCACTCAGCAGCCCAACTAAGTGTGCAGTGTGCAGCCGCCAGCACTAGAATCCAAAATGCAGTGACATAAGCAGCGAATCCAAACATCCAGAAACAGCATTCAAAACCCCAACCCATCTTTCCCTACTCTGTCCCCCAGTCCCCACCTTCCCTGAACCACATCTTTGGGCCTGGTTTCTCTCCTTAGAGTGCCTCCCACCTCAACCCCCTTCTTTAACCGTTCCATTACTTAAGGCTGACACCCCCTCCAATGCCCTCTCCTCCCCAACACACCCAAGAAACTCCCTTCTGCTTTTCACTCCTGGAGCAAAACCCATCACTCCATCCCTGCGCTTGGTCTCATTTTGTTTGAATCTACATAGTAGCTCCCCCTGTTCCTTCTGACCATTGTTGTAATCAGTTGTTTACTGTCTGTCTCCCCAGCCAGACTAGGGAGGTGGGGGAGGGGTGCGGGACAGAAACTAATTCTGAGTCATCCGTGTGTCTCCAGCGCCCAGCACAGGTTTAATACCTGTGTGTATGTTAACATTCAATGCAGACACTAGAGGATGTTAGGGGCCACAAGATGAAAAATGGTCCCGTCCTCACAGTAGCTCTGGGTCTAGTGGGGAGATAAGAAATGGACACCACAAACAATAGGATTAGATAAGGCTACTCCCCCCAGCCCCACCCACCTAAGCTACTGGCCACCTGGAACTACTGTACTTTCCTCCTAGAATGTACTAAGGGGTTTCACACATCCACTCATTCATTCTTCCTCCAGACCTTTCTGTCTCTCTCTCTCCCGCTGGTTCCCTCCCTCCCTCCCTCCCTCCTTCTGTCCCTCCTTCTCTTCCTTTTTTTCTTTCTTTTAATCTATGTTTATTGAGAACGTACTATGTACCAAGCACTGTTCTAGGAACTGGGTAATAAACCAAACAAAATTCTGCCCTGGCAGGTGTGGCTCAGTGGATTGAGCATTGGCCTACAAACCAAAGGGTCACTGGTTCCATTCCCAGTCAGAACACATACCTGGGTTGTGAGCTGGGTCCCCAGTTGGGGGCATGAAATTGATGTTTCTCTACCTCTCTTTCTCCCTCCCCCTAAAAATAAATAAATAAATATTTTTTAAAAATGCTTACCCTGTGGAGCTTACACTGTTGTGAAATCCTCTGCCCCAAAGCCTCTTCCTGTAACAGACTCCTATTAATTCTTCTACAGTCCAGGCTGACAGGCAGCACCTTCTCCAGAAAGCCTTCCCAGGAAGCCCTCTCTGAGCTCCCAGTGTGGGTCAAGTGTCCCCTGGCAACCCCTGCACCTCCCCGGACCACAGCTGATTGCTGTTGACAACACTGCATGGGTGTGGTCATCTGTGCACTTCCCCCACGAAATGTGGGCTCCTCCTGGCCAGGGAACGATGGCCATTCACCTGTGGGCTTCCAGTGCGCCACAACTGGAGTGAAAGGAACAGAAGATGTGAGCAACAGTGACCAGAGTGTGAAGAGACAGGCAGGTGAGGTGGAAGAGAAAAAGGAGAGGTAATTCCACGCTTAGGCTAGAATGGCCACACCTTTCAGCCCCCAGAAATGGGGGACTGAGGTCAGAAATCCTGGGTTCTGGGATCAGGTTGGTGGGGGGCGGTGCATAAGCCTCCAAAAGGCAGCAGTTAAAGGAAAGGGACTTCAAGCCCATAGGCTCAACCCAGGAGGTCATGCCTGCCAAGGATACAGAGTACCTCGTTTCCTCTCTGTGGTTCCAGCTGTGTTTCTCACAGCTGCTGGGAGGACGGGGGCCTCCCTGGGAAGCTGAGCATGCAGCCCATCTCCCTCCCGCCCACAGCACACTGGGTCCTGGAATTGCACAGAGACAGCTCTGGTTAAAAGCTTGGGCTACTCTGCCAAGGGAGGCCTGGGCCCACACTGGTCAGCCCTGGTTTCAGCAGAAGTTTCCCCAAGAGTACAGTGTACAGACGATGTGTTGTAGAATTGTGCAGCTGAAACTTGTATGATTTTGTTAACCAGTGTCACCCCAATAAACTCAATACAAAAGGGGAAAAAAGTTCCCCCAAGGGAGACAGGGCCCCCATGGGGAAGAATACAAAATCCAGCACCCAGAGACCTGGCTTCAACCTGGGTTAGGGGCTTGCTGGTGGACTTCGGGCAGGTGATGCCCCCTCTCTGAGCCTGCCTGTGAAAGGAGGATGTTAACACCTCTGTCAGAGGCAGGCAGACAGGAAGATGAAGAGCAGGCAATGATAAGGAACTGCCTACCCGGCTGTCCGTCAATGCTGGCCCAGCCCAGGTTCTGAGCACCTCAGGGCGATGGAGCCTGCTGCTTTGAAGGTTGTTCAGAGCCTCAACGGAGATAGTAATTGGAGAAACGTTTTGTAAATTGAAAAAAAAAAATTACTCCTGATGTTATTAGCATAGCAGAGCCAGCAAACAAAGAGGTGCTAAGGAACAAGGTAGTGGATTTAAGTTTAAAATCAAATGTGTTTTGAAATGTCTTCTGATGGACACATATCTATCCTGAGCCAACTTATAGCAAAATGGTCTTAGGCAATTTCTTCAATGGGTTTGGTTCTATCTAGACAGCACCTACTAAGTGCTGAGCCCTAAGCCAGGGATGCTGGGAAGTATAAGAAAATATAAGGCAAGGTCCTGCCAGGAGTACCTGGAGAGCGGAAGCTGGTGCTGGGGTTCTTCCCGGGTTCCTGCTGCACCTCCCCCACCCCTGCTCCAGAGTGTGCTTAGCCTTGAGTTCACTCCCACCCCAGCCTCCGTGCGTGCCAGCGTACAGTTCCCCTTTGTGTCCTCTACCTGGCCTTGGACCAGGACATTTCTGTTTCCACTCACCTGCCACACACGCAGTCCTGCTGTTTTCTCTGCCTGGAACACTTTCTCCCGGCCTCACTCATTTCCCGCTCCCTCCAGGTCCCAGATCAGACGGCAATGGAGCCCCTCCCGCAGCGAACCTCTATGGGATGGCATCTGCCCCCCCACTGTCCTGTTCTGTTTTTCTCCATGGCAACAATCACCACCTGACATATTATGTTTGCTTATTTTTTTATTACCTATTTTCCTCATTAGAATTTAAGCACTGTGAGAATTTTAGTCCCGTTTTTAGGACAGGTATTCAGTACAAATGTGTTAAATGTTGAGTAAGGAATTCATTTGACAAGGGCTTTCTGGTATGGCCTGGGCACCCTGGTAGGTGCTGAGAATGCAGTGATGATTAAGATGATCCCAGGCTCCTCCCACATGGAGCTTACACCACAGTGGGAAAGACAGTGGTTACTTCAGTCGGCACACAGATAGATAAACATGTCATCGCAAACTGCTGAGTAGAAGATGCTGTAAGAGCAAGTAACCGTAAGTCTGATTCTAGGGAGAAGGCAGTGGTGGTCAGGGAGGGCTTCTCTGTGGAGGTGACATTTGAGTTCTAAAGGATGTGAGAGAGTTAACCATGTTCCACGCAGGGAAGGGAAGTGTCTGCAGCTGGGAGGAGCCCTGCCAACTGGAGTTACTGAGAGCAGGTCCCTGTGGCAGGAGCAGAATGCCCCACGGTTCTCCTGGTGTCCCTTGCCATGGGACAAGAGAAACCCCAGGACAGAAAACAAGAGCTCCTCAGCACAGCTGAGGGGAGGTGTTGCTGGGCAGCACTGTGGGAACTGGATTGCTGGAGTCAAAACGGGCCAGCCGCTCTCACATCCATTACAGTGGCTATCACAGGAAAGGGAGGGAGTGCGCGTGTCGGGGAGAGAGGGCACGAAGGTAAGTGTGGGCCAGAGGGAGAGACTGGAGCGCCTGTGCACTGCCAGTGGGAATGTAAACTGGACAGCCTCTGTGGGAAAGAGTATGTGGTATCTCAAAAATTAAACATAGAATCACTATATGATTCGCCAGTTCCACGTCTGGGTGGAACATATACACAAAATAATTGAAAGCAGGCACACGATACAGATACTTTTACACCAATAATTATAGCAGCATTATATATAATCGCTAAAAGATAGAAACAACCCAAATGTCCATCAACAGATGAAGGGATGAACAAAATGCAGTATGTCCAAACAATGGAATATTATTCTGCCTTCAAAAAGGCATGCAGCTCTGAGGCATCCTACGACACGGGTGAATCCTGAGGACATTATGTTAAGTGAAATAAGCAGACAAAAAGGTGCAAATATTGTATAAGTTCACTCACACAGAGCACCTGAAGTAATCAAACTGATAGAGGTAGAAACTACCATAGTGACTGCCTTTGGCTGGGGCAGGGGACGTGGGGAGCAATTGGTTAATGGGTACAAAGTTTCATTTTGGGAAGATGAAGCTCTGGAGATGGGTGGCGAATGTACTTAATGCCACTAAAATGTACTTTTAAATGGTAGAATTGCTGTTATGTATATTTTACCACAATTTAAAAAAGAAAGGAAAAAATACTGGGCTGAGAGCTATGACGAGGCAAGGCACAAAAGGGGACCAATACACGCTGTAATGGGGTCTCAAAAGGAGTGCTAGAGAGAGGGGGACAGTCAGCGGAGCCCGGTGGGGGTGGGGGTGGGGGGGCAAATTGGGAGGCAGCGGGGAGAACTGCCTGGAGGAGGACACATCTCAGCTGAGGTTTGAGTGGGAGTCAGGGTGAGGGGATGAGGTGTGGAATGTGGTTCAGACAGAAGGGACTGCATTTATTAATTTATTTCACTGAGACTCGACCATTCAGGGCTTCGGGTGTCATGCTAAGTTTGGTCTTTGTCCTGCAGGCAGGAGCTTTAACCAGGGACAGAAAAGCATTCTGGGAGCCAGGGTAGAAGAAGCAAGCCTGCCTGGAGGGCAGCAAGGGGCCCAGCAGCAGGTGCATCAACAGGCGCTGGGGAGGGCGAGATGGAGAGAAGCTGACAGATGAGAATTTCCTGGGCTTGGTGACTGATGGGACGGGAGAGTGTAGAAGATGACTCCCAGGCTTCTGGCGTGGGTGACGGGGCTGCCAGGCAGGGAGCCCAGGAAAGAAAGCAAGTCTGTTGATAGGGAGTATGTTGGGGTCAGACTCGGATGTGTTAAGTGTAACAGGCCCGTTCCGTGTTCAGGTAGAGATATCCTGGAGACAGGTAGGTGATGAGTCTGGAGCTCCAGAGAGAAGTCTGGCCTGAAGGTGCAGTGGCCTGGGGGCCATCGGCATCTGGGATGTAGATGCAAGCCCCGGTGGGGGTAGGTAGGGAGACCCGGCACCAGGTGTGAGGAAGAAGGCCCGTGGGGGTGGCTCGGAGGTCGGGGGGCTTCTGAAACCCTCCCCCCACTGGTTCTGGGGCTCTGCTCTGCCTGAGGCCCTTCCTTCCCCTCTGACTGTTCGTCCTGCCGTCCCTTAGAGCAGCGATTTTCGACCTTTTTCACATCATGGCACATCTACACTAATTACTAAAATTCTGTGGCTCACCAAAAAATACATCTTTTGCTGCTCTGACAAAAAATAGGTATAATTTTGATTTATCCACATCAGATGGCTATTGTGGTGTTGGTGGTTGTCACTTTTTTATTTGAAAATTGAAGGGAAAAGAGGTCAGTGCCCCTGACATTTTGTCAGATATTGCATGTTGTTGGATTTTTGGTTCTGTTTTGTTTTAATTGATTTTTTGAGAGAAAGATGGGGGGGGATATCAATCTGTTGTTCCCCTTATTTATGCATTCATTGGTTGATTCTTGAATGTGCCCTGACCAGGGATCAAACCCTCAACCTTGGTGTATCAGGACAGCAGCCTAACCAACTGACCTACCCAGCTAGGGCAGTATTGCCTGTTTTAAAAATTCTTGCAGCAGATGATTGAAAATTGCTGCTTTAAAGGATTCTTTTTTCTCCAGCCTCCTCTTACAATTGTATTAGTCAAGCTATTACTGATACCAGGTTACACAAGAAAAAGCCCTCACGTGTCAGTGGCTCATAATAAAAGTCGTTTATTTTTCACTCATAGGTGTGCCGTCGACTGGGTGCCTCTGCCTTGGGGAGCCGCGCTAGTGGGCTCTGTGGGCCTCCCTCGCCAGGGCCCGGGCTGAAGGGCAGAGGCCGCCTGGCTCGTTCTCTCCAGAGTGGACGAGAGGAGCACCCACGCCAAGCCCACCCATGCAAGCATCACATCTGCTCCCAAGTCACATGGCCAGCCCCAACCTCAGCGGGGCAGGGAAGCGTGTGTACGTGCCTCCCACAGAAAGGGGGCGGATATTTGCTGAACAGTAATACAGCCTACCACAAACGGGCTTTTCTTGGGCTCTGTCTTTGACCTTCTCTTTCTCTTTGGGCAAGTTCAGCCATGCGCATGGCATTGACCCCACCTGAACTTCCATGATGACTTCTGAATCCATCCCACTGGCTCAGGCCTTCTCAGGGCCAGTCCGCCATCTGTTTAGCTACGAGGCATTCCCACCTGGGTGTCGCTTAGGTGCATCAACATCCGTGTGTCCGGAACTGGACTCACTATGTCTCCACATCTAACTTCTATTCACCCCATCTGCGGACACTGCACCACCACCTGCCAGTCACAGCGAAGCCCGTGAGAGGGTGGGAAGGAAAAGGACTCAGCACGGATGGAGAGATGCCTTCCCCTCAGAACACAGAGAGGAGTAGACTCAGCCCTCGCCCTGCAGGCACTCGCGGTCTAGGGGAGGGGACTTGCAGAGCACGTGCACTTGGGCTTTGAAGATTGAGCAGGAGTCTCTAGGCACACCAGCAGTGACAAAGTGGTCCCCAGCAAGGTTACAGCATGAGGCCAGGGACAGCCAACATGTTAGAGGGCCACGGTGGTTTCAGGAAGTGGCACGGGGACACGGCAGGGGTGTGGTCAAAGGCGAGGAGGACGGGGCTTCTCGGACCCTTCCGCGCTGACTGCACGAGTGTCTGTGCCCTCGGGGCCCTGCGTGGGCAGGCGCGGGTCCTGAGGGAAGCCAGGGACCGTTTCTGGTTCATCTCTGAGGATCGCATGTGTGCTGAGTGAAAAAAGGATCCGTGTGGGGATAGAACAGGTCTGTCCTGAAGCTGAGTATCATGGAGATCGAAAGGTTTCTTCCCCCGAATCACTCACTCTGTTCCTTCCTGCGCCAACACTGTGCTGGGGTGGGGCACCCAGAGAGCGCTCCTAACTGTGAGTCGTGTCCCTAGGAGCCCTGAGTCCAGAGCCTCCTTTCCAGTCGCCGCCCCCTCCGGGATCAGCATGGTGAGGCTGAGGGGACTCCAGGGACCTGCGATGAAGGAGATGCAGTGTGGCCGTCTCCCTCAGCTATCTGGGGCACCCAGAGCAGAGCTCACAGGCTCAGCCTCTGATTCTGAGCCCCGTTTCCACGGAAACAGACATCGGCAACCGTCAAAGTCCCAGCTTTCCAAGCTTTCCAACACTGGTCTCTTCCAAAACTTGCTCTCGCATGATTCATAGACTCCACGATTGTGAGGCAGCGAGAGCCTTAGCGAGGGTCCCACCCTCCACTGGCTGTGAGGAGGAGAACCGAGGCTGGATCGTGTCATCTCGGCTCCCAGTTCAGTGCTCATCTCATGCTGCCCCCAACCCCTGCGGGAGGCCCCCCGCAGCCATCTGCCCCTCAGCCTTGGCCTCATTTGCCCATCCATTCAAATAATGAGGAGAACGTACCTGAAGCCGACACATGCTTGCTGAGCATCTCAGACCTCAAGGGCTCAGTGCAGGCAAGCCCAGAACAAGGGGTACAGAGGTGGTGGGTCTGGGAACTTGACCCCAGCGCTGCCCACAGACTCCAAGGCTGGTGGCACTGGAACCCAAGACCCCCTCTGGTCAGGGAGTGCCTCAGAGGACACTGTAGGAAGTGAATGAGAGGGCACCCAGCAGGCTCACAGGAAGAGGGTTGCTTTTCCACGGGGCTCTGCCTCTCTCCCCTCCTGAAAGGCTATTCGTCTGTCTGTGCTCACACCTCCACCTTCTTGTCACTCTGCCCTGTCTCGGTCTTAGGGTCCGTGGCTCTCTCTGTCTGCGTACCCTTATCTGTCTCTGCCTCTTCTGTCTCCCTGTCCTGACCCATCTCTGGTCCTCTTCACACAGCTCTCTCTCCATCTTTCTTTCAGATTCTCCAGATTTTTACCTGTCTCTGTGGGTGTCTCTAGTCTCCTATTGCTGACATCCGTAAGGACAGATCTTGTCTGGTTTGTCCATTGTTGCATTCCCAGTACCTAGGATAAGACCTGGCACATAGTAGGTACTCAACAAGCATTTGTTGAATGAATTTCTTTTTAAATAGCTGTTTCCCTTTCTTCCTATCTCTCCCCTCTTGCATATCTTTGCCCTCCTCTCTGTCGGCTCTTGGCTACGTCTGCTATTGTGTATTTTTTACTTTTGCTTCTCTCTCTTCTCTTCTTTCTTTCTTTGTCTCTCGCCCTCAGTCTCTCCCTGCTCTGCCTCCCAGTTGCTGCTGGCCTCTCCTACGTGCACACTCACACACGCAGAAAACCATCTGTGGCGTTCTTTCCTGTAACTGTTTCCTAGGTTGATGTGGGTTTAAGAAACCTAACTTCAAGCCTTCAGCTCCAACCCTCAGCGAGCCGCCTACACACATTCCCTCCTCTCCCAAATCACCATTATAAACAGGGCCAGGCCTTGGGTAGCCCGCAGCAAAGCTGGGAAGTCAGCAATTTGTTGGTAATGCCTTCAGCTGGCTCCCGAGTCACTGTTTTTCTCTGCCCAGCGCCCCTCCAGAACTGCAGGCCCCCCAGGGCCGAAAGACTGCCCCTTCCAGTAGTCTGCTCTAGGGAAAGGTCCTGAGACCAGCCAGCCACTCACTGCCCTGCTGTGACCCTAGTCACCGGCAGTCTTCTTCAGGGGACTGTCACAAAGTTTCTTCCCTGGAGTGTGGGGTAGAAGATGAAGGTTTTGCCCCAGAAGTGGAGCCTTAGGCCCCTGGGAGTATGTGGGGAAGTGTATAAGGGGCTTAGAGAAAGAGGTTGCCTGTCCCCAGATGCCCACCTTGTAGACAACCCCGTCATCAAGAGACAGTGTGATGTGTGGTGGGAACACGGGTGTGAAGGCCAGCGAGGACCTGGTTCAGCCTCCTCTACCCCTTATTTGCTGTGTGGCCCAAGGCGAGTTATTTGACCTCTCTGAACCTCTGTTTCCTCATTTGGAAAATGGGAGTCGTGCTGCCATTCTTCTGGGGTGGGACTGAGAGCAAGGTGTCTGAAGCCCCTCGCACACAGGACACGCTCAGTGAATGAATGGTTGCTCTCAGTGCGCAGGTCCCCTAAGGAAAAATGCACAGAAGCTGTGTTGCCTGCCTGTGCGGTGCCAGCCCCTGTGCTGGTCTGGTGCAGTGCTTACTTTAGTGTCAGAGAAGCCTCAGTGTGAGGCCTGGGTCTGCCACTACTGCTGTGACATTGACCTTCTGTAAGCCTTGGTTTCCTTGTCTATAAAATGGGAGCCATTATACCACCTTCAGGTTTGTCAGAGGATTAAATGAAAAAAAAAAAAAAAACAGTTACAAAGTGCTTGACCACGAGCCTGACCTGGTAAGTGATCAGGAATTATTAGGTGGTACTAGTTGTCCAAATGTTCACTTGTTGACTGTCACATGATCCTAAAAATAGCTGTTATTTGGCCCCTTTTCCAGTGGTGCAAGTTGGGGCTTGGAGAGGAGAGGTGATTCCCCAGGCCACCCAGAAAGCGGGGCTAGGCGAGAACGGACTCGGGGCATCCTGACCCCAGCCCCTTCCTCAGCAGCGTCCGTGTTCCCGCCCTCTCTCTCCCTCCCAGAGCTCCCCACGCCCAGGAGCCCCAGCCAGCACGTCTTCCCCAAGCACTCTCGTGTGCCCACTCTTCCTTGGCAATGATGTAGTTGCAAGAGGAACAAATTTGGGGGAGTAAGACACCTTCCCTGGGAGGCTAAATACCCAGGCTCATTTAGGATACTCCAGGCTCTTGAACTTGACATGGAACCACCAATGGTGGGACCAGGGGTGAGGGAGCCAAGAGCCATGAACAATGGGACATGTGAAGTCTTTCAGCAAAAGTTTCTCCTGACAAGAGTTCCAGGGAAGTGTTACTCAGGAGTGGTTCATCTTTTTTTTTTTAAGATTTTAATTATTTATTTTTGGAGAGAGGGGAAGGGAAGGAGAGAGGGAGAGAAACAACAATGTGTGGTTGCCTCTTGAGTGCCCCACACTGGGGTCCATGGCCCGCAACCCCGGCATGTGCACTCCCTGACTGGGAATCGAACCAACGACTCTCTGGTTTGCAGGCCAGTGCTCAATCCACTGAGCCACACCAGCTAGGGCATGAGTGGTTGATCTTATACACTGACACAGAAATGAGAATAAAAGGCATGGCCCCCCACTGGCACTCAGAGGTCTTCTGTGGAGGGAAGGAAGAGAAGGAGGCGTTTGCTTACAAGAATTCTCCTGGAGATGGTGAAGGGATCTCAAGGAGGAAAACCCAACAGGGCACACCTCAAGCCTGCTGACTCCATGACTGCATCCCCCCAGTGCCTTGAGTTTGGGTACAAACTTGACGGGTCGCCCGGAGTGGGAGGACCCAGCTCGGTCACAACATCTGGGCCACATATGCCCCATTCTGCCCCCAAATGGCTCAATTCCAATAGCAGGATGGGACTAGTAACTGAGCCATCTGGGGTGAGTCGAGGGGCCCTTCTGGAAACAGAAGATGGGAATAGAGATTACCAGCAGTGTCTTTGGCTGATGACAGTGCCTGATAAGCACTAATCCCCCAATTTTCGTATTTTTCCAACTTGCTAGAGCTGTGAGCCACCCTCTGAGTGAAGGGATTTCCAGGTCTAGGTGCTGGTTGGCTGGCAGATGCCGAAACAAAGCAAAGACCCCGTAGCAAGCTGCATGGCTGGGTCGGAGCGAGGTGCCGGGATGGTGGTGTGGGTGAGGGACTGTCACTTCTCAGGAAAGGAACTGTCTTCAGAGCAGCAGGTTTCTCTGCTAGTTGTTTACTCATCCTCTGCCGCTTGGCAAACGGGATTCCAGTTCAAGGAGCTTGCAACAAAGGGATTATGTTCAAGGTTAGTTAAAGAGAAAACAAAAACAAAAACAAAAACACGCAAGATCAAGGAAATGAGAGAAAGCATGAAAATGAGCGATACATCTGCTGTGACTGAGCACGAGACGAAGCTATAAGCTCCTTAACCTCTGAGGCAAAAAGGGAAACATGATCACTTACGGAGCTCTTGACATAAAAGGGATAGAAACTAACGCTTGTCGAGAACAATCTGGGATTTTTAACATACATGATCTCACTTCCTTCCCAATCCCCACGCCAACAAGCCATTGTTCTCGTTTTCTGGGAAGGAACGTGAACATCAGATGCAGCCGTGGACACCACAGTGGCGCTTCTCTGAGAAACCCTCCCCAGGAGCCGCACACTCCTCCCTCGGCCTCAGGAGTTTGGGCTGCTGGCAGCTGGCAGTGGCCTTCCTCCCCAGGGATGGCCTTTGGCTGTGGGGAACCACATCACCCAGAGTCACACCCCCTTCCAAGGGGGCTTCCTAGTCCTGCTCGGAAGGTCTGGGGGTCCCAAAGCAGTAATGTTTCCATCAGGGGACACAGTAAGAGTTCCAATCAACTTTACACTAGGGCTTCTGCCTGGTTATTTTGAACCCCTTCAGCTAAGAGACCATCCTCAAGGGGAGAAAAGCCCATGCTGGCAGAGGTCTTTGACCCTGGTCATCAGGCAAAGGTACGGCTGTGTGGCTAAGGCACAGGAGCAGGGAGGGATGCATGTCACGCTCCCCTGACCCACAGGTGTGTCCTCTGTGCTCCATGCCCAGCTCAAATGGTGCATGGGCACGCCGAGCAGAGCCCGGTAACCCAGGCTCAGACCCTTCATGGCTGAGGGTCTGGCTCTCCACCAGGAACTCTGCCTAGACCAGAAGAAGGTGAGGGGAGTGGAGGTGAGGGGAGCTGAGGTGAGGGGAGGAGAGGTGAGGGGAACCCAGATCATGTGGTGGGAGGGTGATCCCACCTTCAGTGATGGCCTTGAGGTCAACTTCCACAGCTGGTGCTTTAGTTCACCCACTAACCTCTTTCAGGTTTCCCAGGAAGCAAACCCAACCAGACACATGGAGAAGCGATTCTCAAGTGGGCCAAAGTTCAGAGAAGCAAGTGGGTTGGGGCAGTGCAAGGGCTAGACTGTGGTGGACACTCTAGATCTCACCCATCCTGAGCTGCTGAGAATTGTTCTGCCCCTCCCAGGAGTGGCTCATGTGGAGCGGCAGGCCCCCCCTACCTGTGAGTCGGGACACTTCTGAAGGGCCATGCCAGCTCCAGGGCTCTTACTAGGATCAGCTGAGGCCTCAGTCACAGCCGTATTACGGGTCAGCTCCGGCCTCTGACCAATCTTGCCTTCCTACCTTCCTTACAGGCACATTTGCCAAGAACACTTCCCAATAAGCCTTAGGCCAGAACTTGCAAAGCCGGGTCAGTTTCTAGAGAACCTCATAGAAGCAGATGTGCTGGCAAACTTGCTCGAGGTAATAGCCCAGGAATATGCCTGCTCCACGGTGTCAGTTTCTCAAGGCGACAACAATGTTTTCGCATTGAGTTTTCAAATTTTAATTAAGTATTTAATAGAGAATCAGCCCTGGCTGGTGTGGTTCAGTGGATTGAGTGCTGGCCTGCAAACCAAAGGGTTGTTGGTTCGATTCCCAGTCAGGACACCTGCCTGGGTTGCAGGCCATGTGCCCACCGAGGGGTGCATGAGAGGCAACCACACATTGGTGTTTCTCTCCCTCTCTTTCTCCTTCCTTCCCCTCTCTCTGAAAATAAATAAGTGAAATCTTTTTTAAAAATCCAAATTAAAAAAAATAGAGAATCAAAAGACTTAAAATATGTATATTCTTCTTAAAAATATTTATTGTTTAGACAAGGAAGACAGGGAGAGAAACATCAATCAATTGCATCTCATACCTGCCCTGACTAGGGTCTGAACTTGCAACACCGGCATGTGCCTGACCCAGAATCAAACCTGTGACCTTTCGCTTTGTGGGATGATGCCCAAACAACTGAGCCACATCGGTCAGGGCAATATGTATATTCTTTATAAAGTTTTTGAGATACTATTATATAACTTCCCCAAACTTAGCTGTGCGTACCACAGCTGTTTTGTCATGCTCGGGGATTTCAGTGGACCTTGGACAGGGTTGCAGGCCATGCAGCAGGGACGCTAGTCTCTGCTCCATGGTGTCTGGGACTCAGCTAGCAAGACTCCGGCAGTGGCGGGGCTGGACTGTTCTAGAGGCTTCTTCTCCTACACATCTAGTGCCTAGCTTAAGATGACTCAAAAGTTTGAGTTCGGCTAGAATTATTATGGCCTCTTCACGTGATTTGGGCATTTCCCTGTCGCTTGAGTTTCCAAAGGGAAAATCCTGAAAGGAAATATTCCAAAAACCCAAGGTGGAAGCTGCATCAATCTTTCTGACCTTGCCTCAGAAGTCAGGCATCATCGCCGCTGCTGTGCTCTGGGGGTCCAAGCTGTGTGATTTCACTTAGCTTTCAGGAGAGAAAGTGTCAACCATGCCTCTCAGTGGGAGAAGGAACAAAGACTTTGCAACCATTTGCTCTTCTAATATTTATTTATTTATTTATTTCCTCACCCTATTTATTGATTTTTTAAAGAGTTTATTTATTTATTTTTAGAAAGGGATGGGAGAAAGAGGGAGAAAGAGAAGGAGAGAAAAAAAATGAATGTGAAAGAGAAACATTGATCGGTTGGTTGCCTCTTGCACGCCCCCAACCGGGAACCTGGCCCACAATCCAGGCATGTGCCCTGAGCGGGAATCAAACCCACGACACTTCGGTTTACAGGATAACACTCTAACCAAGTAAGCCACATTAGCCAGGGAGACCATTTGTTTTTGTTTTCTTAAAACCACATACCACTTGTAGGGATTTATCATAGGGAACTAATACAAGTGTCTAAGATGTATGCAAAAGGAAGTTTACTTCTCGACATTGTTCATAATGCCAAAAAACTGGAAGCCGTCTAAACAGCCAACAACCCACAGGGATTGGTTACACGGTTTGTGGTACAGTGTGTCCATACTGTGTCGATACCGTGAAATACTATGTAGCTATTTAAAAATGATATAATAGGATGGAAAGATTTTTACAATACATTGTTAAATGAAAAAAGTCAAGTTGCAGAAAGATCATATAGTAAGATACATTTTGATTTAAAGAATGCAGTTTTTAAAAAAGATTTTATTTTTAGAGAGGGGGAGGCAGTGAGAAAGAGAGGAAGGAAAATATCGATGTGCAAGAGAAACATCGATCGGTTGCCTCTCACTTGCCCCCAACAGGGATCTGGCCGGGAACCCATGCTTGTGCCCTGACCAGGAATCAAACCAGTGACCTTTCAGTTTGTGAGACAACACCCAACCCCTAGGCCACATCTGTCAGGACTATAGTGCTGTTGTTTCTTTTTAATTACAGAGACATTCAACAAGCTCATTGAGTTTCTCCTGTGCCAGCTCTGAGCTAGGCACTGGGGACAGATACAGAGTAAGTAAGAACCAGCTTCCAGATGTGAAAGAACTCGCATCCCCGGGCGGGGGTGGGGAGGTGCTGGGGGTGGTGGCAGACAGACACACCAGATGAGGGGTGTTTCTCTTTGGTAACTCCCCAGAGGAGATAACACTTGAGTTGAATTTTGCAATAAATTAGCCAGAAAAATGAAGATGGCAAGTGTTGTAGTCATGAAGTTGACCCCCACTCATCCCTCCCACCAACTATAATCCCGTTTTAGTTGCTGATGATTGGCTCAGGATGGGCACGTGGCCAACTCTGGCCAATGTGAGGTGAGGGGCAGTCTCCTAGGGGACTTCTGGGAAAAGTTTTTGAGTGCCTAATAAAGACACTAGATGTGGTCTCTATATTCCTGTGGATGTTTTCATGTCTAGGTGTGAAGTTGGAGTTTACTGCCACCTTCTTCCAACCCAGAGAAGATTCAACTTTACAATGAACCTGATACCAAGGGAAGCAGAGAAAAGAGACATAAAAGGCTGGTTCCTCAACATTTTTGAGCGTTGATTATATAGTGCCTGAGGTCCCTCTTGCCTCTATATGAAGGGAGATACTGTATATCCTGATTGTTCAAGCAGATTTGAGTCAGGGGGTGTCATGTTACTTGCAGCTGAAAACATGCTAACTATTGCAGAAAAGCATTCCAAGCACCAAAAAGAGGTGAGAGAGAATGGCCTATAGTTCCTATGGCTGCCAGGGAAGCTGGATGTGGGGGCAGGGAATGCCAAATGCTGACCACGGACAGGCCAGTAAGGCTGGGTCATGACAAAATTATGTCATCAAAGGTTTCATGATTTAATGCAATAGCAGTGGGGAGCTGGTTAACAGGAATAAGCAGCAAAGTGATTTGTTCAAATCTGTGCCTTATGAAAATCACTCTAGTAGCTAAGAACAATATGCAAGAGAGAGTGGGAAAGCGCAGCGTTCGGGGAGATCCGCTGGAAGACTGTTGCATGTGGGGAGAGATGACTGGGCTGTGGCATTGAGGCGGAGAGCAAGAGAGAGTCAAGAAATGTTAAGGAGGCAGAGTCGCCAGTCTGGGTGTTCAGCTGGCTGTGGTGGAGAGGAGAGGGGATGGGGCTCCCTCCCAGAGTTCACGCCTGGGTGTCTGGGAGGCCGCTGGCGCCATGTCCTGAGAAAGGCAATGCCAGAAGCAGGCTCGGGTGGGAAACGAGGAGCTTGGTGGTTCTAAACGTCCGTGTACACGGTGCCCCAAGATGGAACAAGTGTAGGGAAACCTACTGAAGGGCATCAATCACCGCTTTTTTTTCTGCTAACCATCTTGATTCTTTTTGGGGAGCCCTCCTTCCACCACTGGACAGAGAGTTGGGGGAACTGCCATCTGTCTGGTCAAAGGGTAGACCACAATCCAAGCCTGGACGATTAAATACTTTTCTTGGAATCTGAACCTCTACCTGCCTCCCCGAAGTATTCAGTCATCACCTCAAGATTAAATTTTGTCTTAGTTTGGGCTCCCCTGAACTTACAGCCTGAGCAAGGGCTTGTGTGTAGGAAGTATACTTGGGAAGCGATTCCAGGGAGCAGGAGAGAGGAGTGGAATGAGAAGTCTAACCTAAAGTTTGTCACGTTTGGGTGCTCCAGCCCACTGGAACCTTCTGAGGAACAGACCATAAGTCTCAGAACAGTCTGCAAGAGGGACAAAGGGAGAGGCCTGTGTCCATTGGCTCTTGACCCCACTGGTAAGGGTGGTGACCCAAGCACCCCTGGGTGGCCCATGCATGTGTGCTCAGAAGACTCCCATAGGCAACTCGGGTGGCAGCATCAGAGAAGCTTGGGACAGGAAGTGAGAGGCTGCAGTGCATCTTAGTTTGAGATGAAGCACCGTCAGTGCAAACTGGGTCAAAACATGTGCAGAAGAGACCACAGTGGCAGAGGGGAGGCAGAAAGGATGCAAAGCACAAGAGATGTGTGATACAGGCCTCAAAAAGCGTCTGCCGCTCCTGTGGCTCAGGTCTCCGGAACTGTTCCTGCAAGGCCCCGCGGTCCAGCTTTCCCTTCAGTTCTTCAGGCCGTACCATAGCCTCCCAGTGGGCTCACTGCAGCCACAGTTGTTTCTGTTGCTTAAGACCAAACCACACTAATGGACCCAGCACGTCACATCCTAGAGGGCCAACTAAAAAACGGTTGTGGAGCAAACAAAACATGTTTCTGTGATATTTCTTGAGAAGTCCTTTGGTAAAAATGGAAGGCTGAGGCATGTTTTCTGAGGGTATGGCCTCCCCACACATTGTCCTCCCCAAATCTAAGAGAACGCTTGGGCACTTCTGGGGAGAGGGTTACCTGCTTTACCACCCAGGCTCTGACTAAGAACAGCAGGACATGCCTGTATCTCATCAACATCCCTGGATGGTTGTGCCCTGGACTAAAAGAGGGTCCTTCAGGTACAGCCTCTAAGGGTGGACCAACTTAGACCAGCAATTTTCAACTGGTGCACTGCAAAAATTTTTAAAGATTTTATTTATTTATTTTGGTGTAGAGAGGAAAAGGGAGGGAGAAAGAGAGGGAGAGAAACATCAATGTGTGGTTGCCTCTTACATACCCCCAGCTGGAGACCTAACCCACAGCCCATACATGTGCCCTGACCAGGAATCAAACTGGTGACCGCTCACTGTGTGGGCTGATATCCAACCCCCTGAACCACACCGGTCAAGGTGTACCACACTGACCTCTTTTCCCTTTGTTTTTCAAATAAAAAAATGACAACAGCCAATGCAACAAATAGCCATCTGCTACGAATGGATAGCAATTATATCTATTTTTGGTCAGATCGGCAAAAATGTATTTATTAATTTTGCTCATTACCTTATGTGTGCTACGAGATGAAAAAGGCTGAAAAGTGGCTGGCTTAGACCAAGGTCTTGATCTTGGGTATGGGGACTCCTGAGTTTATGGGTACAGGATGGAATCAAACCACAAGTGAAACGTGGATGCGTGTGGGGTGGGAGAGCATACTCATGGGCACACACAGGCTTGCTTGCATGCCGACTGGGCCAGCTTTCCTCAGTAGAGACCATACTGATGGTCACTGATGATAAATTGGTGAGTAGAGACACACCAAGTGGCGTGCATTTTTTAATTCTCTCAGCATTAACTAAGCCTATATATTAGTACCTGTGCCCTCCAAGTCTAATGAAGCTGACAGACACAAATGTAAAGTTTAGCAGAAATTTATAAGAGCTAAGATACAGGGATAGACAATGTATCACAAGGGAGTAAGTTACCCTGTGAAATCTGGAAAGACTGCCCAGAGGAGGATGTGCTCAGGTGGGCCTTGAGGGACCAGGAGGAGCTTCCAGGCAGATGATGGGGAAATGAAGAACAAGAAACAAGGAACCAGCAGAGTGAAATCACAGGGGCGTGAAACAGCACAGTGCATTAGGGCACCCCGTGAACGGTAATGGTGGGAGGTAGCTCCTCTACTTGACCCTGTAGGAAAAGGAGATTTCATTTGGGAAATAACACCCGCATGTTCTATATATTTTAAAGAAAACATGTATGATGTTTTTTGAAAACTTCAAATAGTATAAAAAAGCAAAAATAGGCCCCATTGTCCTTTCTACCTGCCTAAATCCCCTCAAGTAATCTTTTTTTGAAAAAGATTTTATTTATTTCTTTTTAGACAGGGGAAGGGAGGGAGAAAGAGAGGGAGAGAAACAATGATTTATGGTTGCCTCTTGCACACCCCCTACTGAGGACTTGGCCTGCAACCCAGGCATGTGCCCTGGCTGGGAACCAAACCAGCGACCCTTTGGTTCGCAGGCCCGCGCTGAGTCCACTGAGGCTCACCAGCCAGGGCCCTTCAGGTAATTAACAGCCTATAGGGTAGCAGTTTCTTGTGTATCCCTCCAAATATTCTCTATATACCTCTAACACACACACGCGCACGCACACACGTACACACAGAGTCTGTCCAGAAGGTATCCAGCCATGTAATATGGAAATAGAGACATTTATTGAACAAGATACAAGAAACATTGTACATGAGACAATGACAGCTCAGTCCCCTTCAAAATAGGCATCTTGGTACCTCACACAGTTCTGTCAACTGCCATCAGCTGCCCCATCGTATTTTCCTGAATCTCATTGATGATTTAGTTTTGGGAAAAGCCAGAACTTGTAGGGCTCCAAATCTGGGCTGTAGGAGGCCTGAGTCACCTGGGTGATTTGATGTCTCACCAAAAACCTCTGCGTGAGAGGTATCTTTGAGCCTGCTCAATAGACACCATGAGCAAAGCTCACCTCCCCGCCCCGTCTGAGCTAAAAAAAATTTACAGACAAGAAGTTATCGCTGAAATTAATGGTGGCAGACATGTCCAAGGAATCTTGTGGGGATTTGACCCCTTTATGAATCTTGTGATAGATGAATGTGTGGAGATGGCAGCTAGTGGGCAACAGAACAATACTGGAATGATGGTAACACGAGGCAATAGTATCATCATGTCAGAAGCCTTGGAACAAGTATGAAGAATGGCCGTGTTCACCCAAGAAACCAACTGCTTCTGTGTCCCCCTCTCCACATCTCCTGTTTTACTACAACATAAAAATTGAGTCATGTACATTTTCACATTGAACTTTTGTTAAATAAATTTTTGTACTGGTCAAAAAGAAAAAACCCCCTGCGTGAGTCGTGATACACGAGCAAGTGCATTGTTGTGATGAAGCTGCCAATCACCGGTTGCCCATAGCTGCGGCCTTCCGAATCACCTGAATAGTTTCAGCAGAATAGTGTTCAAGCTTAATGCAAAATTGGATGTGGATTTGTGACTCTATTCACTCATTTCGACTGTGAAGGCCACACAGTACACATGCTCATTCAAGGGCATCTACTGCCCCACTGACTAGTACAGTGAAGTCATCATTGTTCACACATGCGCATTCCAGTCCATTCTCCTTGGCTGCCAGGTTACATCAATGTCAAACAAACTGTTCTCATTAGATTAGTAATGGCTGGACTTTTTCCAGACAGTCCTTGTATATATTAATTACCTTTTGACTTTGTTTACAGTGTTTTGGCCACATGGAAATTTAGTGTTTTTTTTTAAATAATAGGAAAACTACAGTAATTCCTTTGTTTTATATCTTCTCATATTCTAAACATATTTCATTGTTTCCTTTTTGGTCTTGGTTCATTTAAAAAAATTAAATGTATTAGGGTAATATTGGTTAATAATATTTTATAAGTTTTCACTGACTGGTGTGGCTCGGTGGGTTGGGCATTCTCTTGCAAACTGAAAGGTTACTGGTTCAATTCCTCTTCAGAGCACATGCCTGGGTCATACAGGCCAGGTCCCTGGTTGGGGGGTTATGAGAGGCAGCCAGTCCATGTTTCTCTCCCTCTCTTTCTTCCTCCCTTCCCCCTCTCTAAAAATAAATAAATAAAATATTTTAAAAATAAATAAATAAAATATTAAAAAAGAAAAGAAGTATATATGTTTAGGTAGTAAGCAAACTGTTTTTATTGTTCTTTAAATGAAGTACATGGTTTGTATGTCAGTAGTTGAACTTTTTCATCAGAAAATACATTCTCATGGTCAGAAAAACTTAAAGGTATAAAGCTGTATACATATGGATGAAGTTCCTGCCCAGCCCTGCCCTGCAAGCACTGGGGACTCTCTGCGGTGACCTCTACTATCACCAATTTGCTAGTTGCTTTTTCCTAGTATGATTTTTGAGACAGAAAAAGATTCCCACACGTATTGACTTAATCTGGAACTGACAGAAACATAACTCAAAGTGGCTTAACAAAACAGGGAATTTTTTGGTTTATGTCTTGAAAAGCTCAGGGGTAGTACTAGCTTTAGGCTTGGCTGAGTCCAGACCCTCAAATACCACAATTAAACATGTGTTTCTAAGTCTTGGCTCTGCTTTCTTTGGTGTTTGCTTCATTATCAAACAGACTCTCCCTAGAAAGCCTCAAAGATGGCCACTGATGGTTCCAGGCTTATGTTCTACCAGCTCAGTCACCCCCATGAGAAAAAGCAACATTTCTCTCTTGGTAACTCTGCCAAGAATCCCAGGTTTTCCTCTCATTGGCCTGATGTGGATCACATAACCACCTCAGGACCAATTGCTGTGCCATAGAATGCTCTGATAAGCTAGGCAGCCTGAAGTCAACCTCACTGGAACCAAGAGTAAGACAGAATGAGCTTCCGAAATGAAAGGTGGGCTTTGTCACCAAAGAATGGGGATGCATCTTGAACAGGCAGAGTAAGGTAATTGGCCATCATCCTGCCCTAGTGCTTCTAATATTAACAGAATAGTCCATTTACTGAATGAATTACACTCTTCTTTTCAGAGACCCATGTAAAAGGGGAGCACCTGCATTCCCGCCAGTAGCTTCACAGGTATAGGGTGTGAATGTCCCTGGGAGGCTTGAGTGTTGCTAAGCCCTCTGCCTAGCTACTTACACAACAACTTTTTAAAAATTAACACTCTGACTCTAAAATTTATATGAGAATGCAAGAAATGTGAGCAGACAGTGGAATATTGAAGAAAGCTTAAGAACTTACACTATCATATATAAAAACTCATGATAAAATTTTAATAATTAAGCCAATATAGCATTGACATAGATTAGACAAGTAGACCAATGATATAAACCAGAGATCCCAGAAACAGACCTATACATACACAATCGTTTGATTTATGAGAAAGGGGCCACTACAGTTCATTAGGAGGAAAGGGATATTTAAAAAACTGGTTCTGGAAACTTGGATGGGACAACATGGGGGAAACAGACCTTGCCTCCTACCTCAGACTACACACTAATATTAATTCAACATGGGTCAGAGTCCTGAGTGTGGGAGATGGAACAGTGAAGGTTTTAGAAGAAAATGTAGAACTTCTTTTGACTTTGAGGTAGAAAAAAAGATTGTTTGAACCTATCACATGCACACCCCAAAAAAAATCAACCATAAAAGAAAAGGTTGAAAAGATAAAGGAAATAAATGTCATTAAAATTAAGAACTTCTGTTTATCCAAAGATCCCACTAAGAGAGTGAAAAGGTAAGCCACAGACCAGGAAAAGATATTTGTACTACATCCATCCATCACACTTAGAATATTTAAATATCTCTTATGCATCAAGAAAACAAAGCCAGACAACCTGTATTTTACAAAATAGGCAACGGACTTGAGCAGACACTTCACAAATCACCGATAAGCATGCAGAAAGGCGTTCTACATCACTAGTCACCAGTGAAACGCACATGGAAACCTCAGTGAGATACTATTATCCACCCATCAGAACGGCTAGAGTGAAAAGGACTGACACTTTCAAGTGTTTACCAGGATGTGGAGCAACTGGATGGCCTATACATTGTTAGTAAGAATATACATTGACACAATTCTTTGAAAAACTAGCAGTATTTACCAAAGCAAAATACATGTGTATATTCTATGCCTCAGGAATTCCACTTGTGGCTATATACCCAACAAAAATGAGTGTGTATCTGTTCCCCAGAAGCAATGTATAAGAATGTTCATCACAGCATTATAATAGTCAAAAGTTGGAAACAACTCGAGTGTTTGTTAGCAGTAGAATGGATAAATAAAACACAGTGCATGTGTCTGCAATGGAATATTATACAGCCAGCGGCAGGAACAGCCAATTGCTGCATGAGGCCACACAAATGAATCTCCTGGACATAATATTGGACAAAAGGAGCCAGGCACAAACAGTCACTTACTGTATGCTGCCATCTGTATGGAGTTCAAAACCAGACAAAACCAATAAACGGTGACAGAGATCAAAACAGTGACTACTCTACAGAGGGTGTAACCGGGAGGGCCATGGAAAGGCCTTCTGAATCTTGATCTGGGCATTGGTTACAATTTATTAAAAGATGCATTAAGATTTGGACAGTCTACTGTTAGTAAGCTATACCTCAATTTTTTTAAAAAGGGAAGAGTTTAAACCATTGGTGTTTAAAGGGAAGAGTTTAAACCAATGTCTCCCCATTGCTTACAAGAGAAAATCCAGCTTTTTCTACAGAGCACTGATCCCACGACTATAATTAGTTTACTGTTCAGCTCCTACCCATCCCCCCACTAGACTGTAATCTCCATGAGGTCACAGCCTTGCCTACACTTTTCACTGCTATAACCCCAACCCCTAGTACAGTTCCTGACAAAGAGAAGATGTGCAACCAATACATATTTTTAATACATTCATGCATGAGCACTGGCTTTATCTTGTTCCAATGGCAACATTTCTGATCTCCCTCAGTTCCCATCAGGTTTCCAGGTTTATGGAACCTTCCTAGCATCTCTAGCCCTACAGAGTGGTTCACTCCTGCCCAACCGACAGTGTTCTTACGCAAGTCTAACCTTTGCAGAAGTTGTTCTGGAATGCCCTTTTTCCTTTCTCTGTCCCACAAACTCTTGCCTGTTCTCCAGGCCCTTCCAACCCCTCCCACAACTCACTTCTTCATGTTCTTAAAACGTGAACAGAGCATCCTTTTCATTACATCTTTGTGTCTACGGCTCCACACCTTCCTGACTTGGAGACCTTACACATTGCCTAACTCTCTGGGCTGGTTAATCTCAGTGTACACGCACCCCCTCCCAAAGACCTATGCTTTATCTTTCTCTTCCCTTTGTGTGCCCCAGAAGGCTGACCTCTGTGGACTACATCACCTAGGAAACCTTGCCTCCTGCTTTCTTGTGGATTCAACCAATGGGAACTACAAGCAGTAGCCAGAGAAGAGGATATGAATTCCTCACCTCCTGCCCGGTTCTCTGCAGCCCCAGCTTCACCAGGTGCTAGTGACAAGGCTTCCCCTTTCAGACCCGTAGTTGGTCACAGCTCCTCACTGTCCTTTGTAGGTTGCTTTAACCCTTCTCTCACCTCTGTAAATAGTGCCCGTGCTAAACTGTTCAAAAAACCCTTCAGCTGCCATTCTTCTCCTACTGGGACTCGGTCCTGCATACTCCCTACCCCTCCTTTGCTCATTTGTAAACTGGGAGGCAACTGTGGTGATTAAACGAGACGTGTGGGTGCAGTGCTGGGCATAGCGCTGGCCGTAGTAAGTGCTCAAAGCACATAAACTCCCTTTATTTTTTTTAAGCTTTTATTTATTTTTTAGAGAGAGGGGAAGGGAGGGAGAAAGAGAGGGAGAGAAACATCGGCTGGCTCTCCTCTGCACACACCCTGGCTGGGGACCGAACCTGCAACCCGGGCATGTACCCTGACCAGGAATTTGAACCAGGGACCCTTTGCTTTGTGAGACGAGGCCCAACCAACTAAGCCACACTGGTCGGGGCTAAACTACCTTCATAATTATGATTGTGCTCTATCACTTGGCTATGAGTGCCTTGCTCCTTTTGATGGAAGCTCAATAAATATTGTTGAATGATAGAATCATAAAATCATTGTGTTTAGCTGGAGAACTTTCTGGTAGAACTGTCCTAAGTAAGGTAGTGAGCTCCCCGTGTCTAGAGGTATACAAGCTCTGAAGGTAGACAATCAGCTGAGGGTGATGTTGGGACAAAGTTCAGCAGAGCAGGTGACATGGAGCAGGGGAAGTTGGTTAGACTTTTCAGGGCCTTTCTATCCCCCCATTCTGCAATTCTCTGACTCTAAGAGTCAGAGGAACAGGAAACAGAAAATTCCTTGGCTCAGTCTTTGAAGAATGAAAAGGGCAAATCTGCACATGGACTCACCATATTTTGGTTCAGCCCTTGAATACCACCCAGCTGGCCAGCCCCATTTACAGAGGAGCAAATGAAGCCCAGAAAGCAGAAGTGATTGGTCCAAGCTCCCGTAGGCAGGTTAGAACCCAGCTTTCCTAACTCCGAGCCTGGTTATGCTTCCACAGGCGTCAGGCCTCAGAAGAAAATGTACTTCTACAAATTCTACAAAATGACTTCTCTCCACATTCTTTCTGGAATCGGATGTGTATCACAGCTATGAATTCCCAGGCAGGCGAGGAACCAGGCTTGGGGCAGGAAGGAGGCATCATCTGGGATCCTCCCCAGGATGACTCAGAAGGTACGAAGACATGGGGTGGGAGTGGAGATAAGAGCCATGTCCTCATCTTTGGGGGCCTCTTGGGGTGGAGACAACAGAGGTGGTTAGTTTGGTGGTCCAGAGCCCAGCAGGGACCCCTAGGAGTAGTCACAAGGAGGCAGCTTTCAGAACTTTCCAAAAGAGTGATCCACGGGTCGGGGGCTCCTCACCTCCTGCGGGATGCAGCGAGGGCCGCATGGCCCCAGGACCAGGGTTTGGGGAAGGGGATTCCCGCCCAGTGTCCTCTGAGGTTCCTCCCCAGTCCACAAATTTTGGAATCTTCAGGTTGGGAAAAATCAAATCATCTGGTTTAATATCCCCCAGGGGTGCTAGAAGTATCTCTACCACATCCCATGATGGCTGGGACTTATCCAGGGCCCTCCCCGTGAGCCCCTGTAGCACCGGGCCTCCCTCAGCCCTCACTCATCTCGCTAGGACCCGAATGTCCTTGCCCTAGTTACACCACCAGTGACACTGTCACCCGGGCCCCTCCCACCCCTTCCCAACTGTTCTCTGCCTCCCTTCCCTCCCCTTCCCTCGCCTGGCCTTCTCCACCCTGAAGCCAGAGTAATGTTAATAGGTAATTACCAGATCACTCTCTTCTTCAAGCCCCCCCAGGGTGGCCCTTCACACCACCAGGCTAGGCCTTTTGGGGTTGGCCGTCTCCACCTCCCCTCCCCGGCAGCTGCCCTGTGACTGTTCCTTCATTCTGCTCACTCCTGTGCCTCAGGCTAAGCTCATTTCTGCCTCAGGAATTTTGTGCTTGCTGTTCCCTCTGTCTGGAATGTTCTTCCTCCTGATCTTCACACACCTAGTGGGTGCTGACATGTGCCACCCAGATCGCACTTCAAGGCCGAGGTCCTCATCTCCCAGCTGCAAAGTGCTGGTGGCAGCGGCTCTCAGCAGAGACCCATGGGGATGACTCTGCTGACGATAGCTGGCTTGCCCAAAGCCTTGCTCCTTCCTGGAGGCAGCTACCCAATGGCTGCTCAGCGTGGGGTACCAAGGCCTGGCCCTGTTGCCTCCAGTTGGGACAACTGTGAAAGGCTTTTACTCCAGAGGTCCCTGACTGACCTCTGGGGGTCAGCTGACTGACTGACTGCTCCCTTTACTCCACCCTGCCTCCCTCACTCACCATAGGGCATGGAGCCCATGCGTGTGCCCTGACAAGTTGCCTGCGTGCAAGTCCCCATGTTCACCTGCTTCTGGGAGTTCACCTGGGCCAGCATGGTGGGCGCCACCTCTCCTGGCCACTGCATGCCATGTTGCCTCGATCTCTCTGTAGTCCTGCCCTTTTATTTTTATCACTTTTTGAAATTACCTCTTATTTTTATTTGTTCGTTCGTCCGTTATCTCTCTCCCCCACTAGAACATCAGGTCCACAAGAGCTGCTATCTTATCTTCACTGTGTCCCCAGAGCCCACGGCAGGACTGGTGCATAGTTGGTGCTCACTAAATATCTGTGGACTGCACAGTTGTGCGCAAAAGAGTGAGTGGGTGAAGGGATAAACGGCTCTGCAAGGGATGCCTGCCTTTCCTGCTCTCCGCTGCCCTGCCCCACCCCCCAGAGCCCCTGAGCCAGGCTGCAGCCCCTCCCCCATGTGACCCCGGCTGAGCTGGGGCCTCCTGGGAGGATGGAGCCTGCAGCCGCCTTGGCTGCTTGCCCTATATTGATCAAAGCTGGGAGGCCTGCTGGCTGAGGTCTGTCCCAGCCCATGGGGGTGGGGGAGCGGGAGGGGGATTCTGGCTGAGATTCGTGCAGGGCTTGCCTGGGGCAGAGTAGTGCTGGCTCGAGACCCATCTGCTTCAGGGGCTGACAGCACCCCTTCCCCACACCTCTCAGGAGAGGCCAGCCCAGCCCAGCCCCAGGAGGATGGCTGGGCAGGAGGGTAGGGACACAGAGGCAAGGCTGCAGCTGGACATGGGCAGTGAACGCTCTTGGCCTCTCTCAGAGCCACACACTTGACAGCAAGTCACTGTTTACGGAGACCCTGCTGCTCCCTCTCTGGGGGCTGAGGAGTGGACAAGTGCCTCTTACACAGGCCTGTCGAGCACCCCCCACCCCGCCCTGTGCAGAGCACTGTGCAGGACCCAGGGATGAGGCTCTCGGTGAGCTCAGGCTCTGGTGGGAATCGCAGGGGAGCAGAGCATTGTGGCATTGTGATCCAGGGCACAGGAAAGGAAATGCCGAGGAGGCGAGGTGCAGGGGAAGAGGCCCAAGGACAGGTCCTCCCTTCAGAGTCCTGAATAATAGAGATAATTGCTATGTGGCCAGGAAGGACCTCAATCCAGAGGGAAGTGACTTGCCCAAGGTCACACAGCCTTTAGCTGTTAAACTGAGTCTGGAGCCTGGTCCCCTGTAGCCAGACTCAAAGTGCAGGAGGCTTCGGCATCCTCAGGACCCTGCCTGCTCGTACTGAGTATCTCCTCTGGGCCGGGCCAGGCCAGGTGACAGGGCTGGGGATGACGGGGGAATGGGCAGCACAGCCCTCTTGACCTCAGGAGCTTACAGCCCAGGAGAGGGCACGCATGCATGCATACATGTGCACACACACACACAACACTACTTCAAACAGGCCCCGTGGTGAGGATGCCTAGAGCCAGGACACCGGATAGTAGAGGAGACTAACTGCATCAGAGACAATCTGGGAAGACCTCAGGAAGGAGGTGATCCCTGAACTGTGTCTTAAAGATGAGTGGGTTTTAAAAAGCTGGATACACTGGGGGGTGGGGGAAGGGAGCCGGAGATGCTGAGGAGAGGCAGGGCAGCCCAGGCATGGGGCATAGGATGAAGAACGACACGGAGGCTGCCATCTTCTGCCGCCTGGGCAAAAGCAACGGCCCCCTTCCAGGTCTCCAGACTCCGAACTGCCCAGCCTCCGGTCTATAACCCACATGGCTGCCGGAGTGAACTCTGAAACACGCCTGTGACCATGCCACTGCTCTGCTCAGAGCTCTTCAGTGCTCCTCACTGCCCTCTGGGTAATGTCCTGTCATCACAGAACTTGAATACTAGAGGCCACTTCAGGCATCTTGTGTCCACCCACTCCCATTTTACAGAAAAGGCAATTGAGGCCCAGAGAAGATCATATAGTGGGTCAGGGGTCATGCTGGAGCTAAAATAGTGGCCTTCTGAACCCTAGGCAGGGCTCTTTCCCTGACACCACTCTCCCTGCCTTCCCCACTACTGCCCAGCTGGTATGTACGGAGCCTAGGGAAGTCTGGGCATCCTAAGACCTTTATCAAAATTGTGAGGGACCCTAGCTAGCACAACTTTAGCCCTCACTTTACAAACGTGCAAACTGAGGCCAGGAAGGCAAGAGTGGAATCATTGTGACTCATTGGACTTGCAGCCCTGGCTATTGTAGCTCAGTGGATTGAGCGCAGGCTTCGAACCAAAGGGTCACCGTTTATATTCCCAGCCAGGGCACATGCCTGGATTGTGGGCCAGGTCCCCAGTAGGGGGTGCATGAAAGGCAACCACACATTGATGTTTCTCTCCCTCTCTTTCTCCTTCTCTCCCCCTCTCTCTGAAAATGAATAAGTAAATTTTTTAAAATAAAATACTTGCACAAAAGTTCTTACCTAGCTCTCACATCATGCCCATTTGATAGATGAGGTAACTGAGGCCCAAAAAGCAGAGCAATGGCTCAGGATCCCATGGTGGCTTCATTCATTCATTCATTTTTCATATATACACTATGTATTTGCTCCGTAGCAGACCCAGTGCTGGGTACCAATGGGGGACAAGACCTCCCCTGTGCTGGATGTTCACAGTTTACCCGGCAACTCCAAGTTGCGGCTGCAGTGCCCTGCCAGGATCACCAACATGGAAAGCCCATGGCAAAACTTTGGTAGGGGGGCAAGTGGTATGTCAGGGGAGTTCAGGGTGGGAGCTGGGGAGAGCGAGAGTTCCAGGCAGGGCCCTGGCCAGCCTCGTGCTTTCTGCCTGCCAACCCCAGCTCCTTCCTGGAGGATTTAAGACTGTGTTGAGCAGTTGTTTTAAATTTCCGGGCAGGGGGCTGCAAGGAGGGGGAGCTGCAGGCCGTCTGGGGTGTGGGCTGCTATTTACCAGGGCCCTTTGTGGGATGCAGCTCTCCAGGCTGGAGGCTCCCACAATTGCTTCCAGCTGGGCTGTCCGCCAGCCCGAGGAGTTGGGGGTAGGTAAGGGGGGCAGCAGAAGAGAGGAGCGCAGGGGCACGAGGGGTCCCTTCCAGCCTAGCGTCCTCTCTGCCTCCCTGGGTGGCTCCTCTTGCTGGAACATCAGGCCTGGCTGGGCATCCGTGGACATAAATGTATCTATAAACCGGAATCCATCCGGCCTGGACGCTCCTGAGCTTTATGGCCTTTATGCACTTAATCTTTCATTTCCTCTCCCCTGCTTCATCTCCCCTCTCACTTCCCCTCTTTCCCGGGAGGAATTGCTCTGCTCCCCTCCCCCACCAAGGCTCCATGGCCCCTTTGTCAGGAGGTACCTGTGTGTACAGCTGTCCCGACTCCCTTGGTCTCCGGCAGGGCCCCCACCATTCATTCCCTTCACTGCAGTGAATGACCACCACCTGGCATAAAACCCTACCCCACCCCGGCTCCTCCGTACCCATAGGACAAACTCCTTCGCCAGGGCAGCCAGGATCTTCAGCCTCCTCTCCCCACTCCCCTCAGGCACACCCCGGGCTTCAGCCAAACAAACCACAGCACACTGTCCTTTCCCTTGCCTACCTGGGTAAGCAGAATATCTCACCCATCCTTCCCATTGGGCTCAGGCTGCACTTCCTAGGCCCCCCATTCTCGGGCCAGGTCAGGGCCTGTCCCCCGAGTGCCTGCAGCCTCATTTTCTGTACAGGGAAGACACGATCTGGTCCTGTCTCACACATCTATGAATAGATGAGGGGGTGGAGAGCTGTGGAGGGTGTACAGCCCTGTATCAATCTGAGGGGATGGAGGTCACCCCCCAGCGTTGGCAGGGGGTGGTCCTGCTTTCATAGAAACATTACTCTTACCTCGAGTCATCTGTGTCCTGGCTGGTGGGGCTCAGTGGATCGAGCACCGTCCTGTGAACCGAAAGGTTGCAGGTTTGATCGCCAGTCAGGGCACGTGCCTGGGTTGCTGGCCAGGCACCCGGTTGGGGGCGAACAAGAGGCAGCCAGTCGATGTTTCTCTCCCTCTCTTTCTCCCTCCCTGCCCCTCTCTCTAAAAATAAATAAATCTTTTTTAAAAAGGAGTCATTTGTGCTTTTTCCCGATGGATTTCTAGAACTAGATTCTGGGAGTGTGGCTTGTTTCCGGCATCCCAGCCCCCGGCCAAGGTCTGGCTCAGGGAATCTCTCACATGCCTATGTGAGATGGAGATCTTCTAGTTCCTTTTCGTCCTGTTACACGAGGGAGACCAAGGCCCGGAGAGGGAAGGGAATTCACCCAGGGTCACACAGAAATCAGGGCAAGGTTGGGACCAGTTTCTTTAACGAAAAGAGCCCTCCTCTGGGAGCCAGAAGACTAGGTGTTAACCCCAATTTAGCCCCCACCCCAATCTCAAACATGGCACAGGCTGTGATCTCCTTGGACTCCTCTCCTGTTCCCCTCCCCCACCTGGTTTCCTCCCTGCCTATTCTAATGATGGAGGTGGGGAACACTTTCTGAGAGAAGGCTCTGCTCCTTTAAGGCCCTTCCCTCCCTCCCTCCCTCCTTCTCCCCCTCACTCTGCTCTCTTACAGCAAAGCTCTCTGGAGAGCTGGACCAGGACTGGGGGAAGGTGGTAGGTCCCAGCTGCAAGGCCCGGTGGGACCTACACTCACAGAAGGAGTCTGCACCAGACAAAGAATGTCAAATGTCCCTTTTGTTCTGGGGGCGGGGTGGAGACAGAGCCTGGGCTGGTGTGGGGAAGAATGGAGCAGAGTGGAAGTGTAGGGGCCCGGACACGGTAGAATAGGTGAGGGTTCACTCTCTGAGGGTCCAAGAGGGTGAAAGTTTACACATGAGTCTCTAGTCTGCCCTCCCAAGCCTGAGAGTGTTTTGGCCTCTTGGTCAGAAAAGCCACTTGCCTGGGCCCATAGCAAGGTTGTGGGAGCCTTGCAGGCCTGGGCCCTACAGATCACAGCCACTGGGCTTTCTCATTGGGTTTCTCTCCGCCCCTCACCCACCAACCGTGGAGCCCTTCAGGGTACCGAGCACTGTACAGTCCTTTCTATATGCCTTATATTTTCCGGTCTTCACAAAACCCTATGCGGGTGGCCCTGTCACCGCCATTTCACAGGTGTGGGAAGTGGTGGTCAGAGAGGGCAGTGACTTGTCTAGCCATTTAACTAGGGAAGAGCAGAACCAGGATTTTAAATCATCTAGCTCTAACACCCCAGGCCGTTATCACCTTTCCTCTGAGGGCAAAGGTTACTCCTCCGATACAGATTTTAACTCAGAAAGGTGAGGAGACTTGCCTTAAGTCACTGAGCCTCTTTGGGACAGGGACTGGCCAGCCTGGTCCCCCCACCTGCTCTGACTGGCTTCAGGAAACGGCCTTTTCCAGGATGCAGAGCCTCAGCCTGTGGGAGGCTGTCTTCTTCCTCTGGGGTCAGTTTAAGTCCCTGGATTTCACCTTAGAGCCCTGGAGTGAGGAGGGAACAGGGAAGCCGGCCCTTATCAGTATGATGTCAGTCAGAGCTGACATCAAGGCTCTGGAAGGCTGATCCTGCTCCTCTGTAAACAGGCTCTGCCTTGGTAGGGGGCAGGGGCCTGGGGGCGTAGGAGACAACGGGGGCAAGGTGAGCAGAGCTGACCCGGTCTCAGTGAAGGCTGATGTTCTCCTTCCTTCTCTCTTCCTCCCTCCCTCCCTGCCTCCTCCTCTCGCCTCTTTGGCCTTGAGGTCAGATCAGGCCCAATTAATGGGCCACAGGAAGCTAGTTGAGCAGGGGCTGGGAGAGACAGGCCAGGCGGGGCAGCAGGAGGAGGCAGAAGGCAGGAGAGGAGATAGGGAGGAGCAGTAAGTGCAGGAGGAGGTGGTGTGAGAGAGAGCCTTGTGTTAAGATTCCTGTGTAGAGGCAAGAATTCATTTCCTGGGGGCTCATAACACTTGAGTTACTCACTGTAGCCTCACCCAACAGGAAGCTGGGCTGCCTTTCCTGGAAGCCAGCGTCTCCCATCCTCTCCCCAAGTCCTCCAGATGAGGAGACAAAACCGGGCCATGGGAAGGCCCCTTCCAAGTACTGGAAGAGCAGGGTCACAGGGTAGGGCTGCCCTGACCCTAGGGGCCGGCCAGGATGTCCCCACCTCGTAGGCCCACTGGTGGGAAGGGGGCTGGAATGGGGGTGGTGGAAAAGCTCGTCCTGAAGCCAGTGAGCATCCTGTTCTCACTTAGGCATGTTTACTTGGGGTGGCCTGGGGAGTCCAGCAGTTATAGGAACAATAAGTCTGGACAAAGCTCCCTACCTGGTGTCTCCTTGGACCCAGGTCCCCCAGACTGCTCCCACTCAACCCACATGCTCCCCCAGCACGTTCCCTGCTGCCCCACTCCACCAAGGAGTGGGGAGTGGACTTCAGGTTGTGCATCTGTTGGCTGGATTGATCCCTGGGTCTCTCACAGAAGATGCTCAGGCCCTTTGAAAATGAATGAATGAATGAATGAATGAATGAGTGAATCTAAGACCAGATTTAAAGTTTTGCCTGAATGCTCCCAGCCCAGTTTCTTTCTCCCTCCCTGCCCCTCTCCCCCTCCCCCTGGAGCTCTTGCAGCTTCTCCAGGGCCCCTCCTGGGCATTCAGGCCTCCTGGTTGAGGGGAAGAGCAGGCAGGAACCTCTGGTCTTTGAGGGCCTCCGAAGTGCCCTGTGCTGTGCTACATACCTTCCCTCTCTGATTTCCACCTCCCAACGACCATACGAGGTGTGATCCCCACAAGTACAGAACCCAGCAGAGCGCAAAAGTCAGGCTGAGAGAGGGCGGAGACCTGCCCAAGGCCACACAAAGGCAGCGCTGGGGCTTGTGCCCACATCCTCCAGGCTGAACTCAGAATTCTCCCCTAGGCCACCCCTGACCAGGATCTCCAGGGTCAAAGTGCAGGGTCAAGTTGAGATGGGCAGACATCAGAGCTGTAAGGGGTCTCACAGACCACTTTAAATGACCCCTTCCCATATGGATGGATTGACTGAGGCCCAGAGAAGGCAATGGGCTTAGCCAGGTTCTAAGCAAGTTCTAAATGCCATTCGAGGTACTTGGGACTGGGGGAAAACACAGGGGACAGAAGACAAGACGGTGACCTCACGAGATCTTACCAATGGGGGACCAGCAGTGCACTTAAAGTCCTCATAAAGGAAGTACGGGGCCTTCTAATTGCAGAGAGAAGCCCCTAACCCAGTTTTATGGCTGTTTGCAAGGCTTCCTGGAGGAGGTGATTTCTGAGAACGGAAAGGCCGCCGGAGACAGGCAAAGAAGGATCGGTGCGGGGAGAAGGATCGGTGCGGGAAGAGTGCGCCGAGCACCCTCCGTCCCTCAGGGAACCACTGGAGAGTTGCTTTTCTTTACAGTTTTTTAGATTTTATTTATTTATTTTTAGAGAGATGGGGAGGGAGGGAGAAAGAGGGAAAGAAACATCAGTGTGTGGTTGCCTCTCACGTGGCCCCCTCTGGGGACCCGCCCTGCAACCCAGGCATGTGCCCTGACTGGGAATCGAACTAGTGACCCTTTAGTTTGCAGGCCAGTGCTCAATCCACTGAGCCACACCAGCCAGCCACCAGAGAGTTTTAAGTGGTGAAGTACGCCCCATCTTAGGGTTGCCAGGTAAAATACAATATGCCCCATGAAGTTTCAAATAAATAAGAATACTTTTTTTTGTACAAGTATGCCCTATGCAATACCTGGGACGTACTTGTCAAAAAAATTATCCATTGTCTGAAATTCAATTGTAACTGAGAGTTCTGTATTTTTTATTTGCTCTATCTGGCAGCTCAGCCTTGGCTGCCCTGGGGGGGTCGGAGGGCCTGAGGCTGGGGGTCAGAGGAAGCCAGCAGAGGTTGAGTTTGAATGGTGGGAGGGAGGAGGAAGAGGAAGGCTAGCACCCTAACACTCGAGCAATCAAGTCGGGTGGCATTCCCAGGAGGGTGGGAGGTCGTCAGAGGGCGTGGTGAGTTCAGTTACAGACAGTTATGGCTGAGATTCGCCAAGGCTCTCCAAGTGGAAATGTTCAGGGGACAGTTGGGGACGGGGACGGGGTGAGAGGCATAGCCACTGAGGTGTTCTTGGCAGACTGGGGAAGGGAAATTCCAGCTGAGGAAAGAGCAGGGGCTGAGGTGTGGCAGTTGTAAATCCTGCTTCACGGAGGGGCTTGGGGGTGGGAGCCCGGCGGCAGCGGGTCCTGGTCCCTGGCAGTACCAGCCCAGATCCTCCTCGCTGGTCTCCTTCTGAGAACTGGAATTTGACTTTATCTCCCCGAAGGTCACCTTGCCCACAGCACTGCCCTGGGGGTGAACATTCCTCACATTCCTCGGCCCTCACAGGAAACGGCAGGCAGGCTCGCGGGCTCCAACCAGCCTCAGCTCCTCTTGGCAAGACTTCACTGTAGGCCTACTACGTATTCCTGGGGTCTGGGCTGGGCAGTCTGACCAGTCTGGCTTTGACTTCTGACTCTGCTTTCTACCAACCGGGTGATTCTGGGGCCAGGTAGCTCTCCTTCCTGAGCCGAGGTGTTCTCCCCTATAAATTGGGCATAATTCTTACAGGGGTATTGTGTGGTCATGTCTTTGAAAAGCACCAGCTTCAGCCCTTGGCATTCAGTAGGTGCTCTGTAATACTAATTCCTCCTTTGCCTTCTCTGAGCCTCTGTTTTCTCATTTTTAAAGGAGAATACCAATGTAACCTCCCATGACTAGCCGGGGCCTGGGCACATATGGGCTATGAGGGCCCACGAGGTGGCTGTGTGGGAGGCCTCAGAACCCTGTATTTCTCAGGGCCAGCAGAGACTGGAGGCAAAATCTGAGGTAGCCTCAGCTAGGCAGCGACCAGGCAAATAGACCAACGCCTACAGCCTCCATGATACGGCTGCTGGGAACCAGGGGGCTGGCAGAGGGCCTCGGTGGGAATGGCTGACGGGAACAGAGGCAGGGGAATTCATAGGGTGGGCAATGCTCTCAATGCTGTTATATAGGGTTCCCCTATTCCTTCTTCCAGCCCCACTTCTCCCCATAGGGTGAGGTGTACATGGATGGGGCCAAGGGGACATGCATTAAGCCATCTGGAGCCCAAGCTCATCATTCTAGACCATTCTCCAGGTCTCTGGGATCTGGAATTCCTGCCTAAAAGGCCCTGAGCCCACTTCCAGGGCCTGAGTCTGTCCTCCCAGTGGACCATGCTGCAGGTATGTGCAAGGGGTGAGGGGTGAACAAGGAAGCAAGCTGTTTTGCGGGGTGGGGGGAGGGGCTGGAGGGGACAGGTGTGCCTGGGAGTTTAGACTTGAGGCCTGAGTTCACATGTCTGCACATAAGGACTGTTGCAGTAGAAATGAGGCAGGCGGGAAAAGAAGGAACCTGGCAGGGGCGCTGTCATTTGTACTCTTGCCCCAGGCTGCAAATGTCAGGGGTGGACCAGTGCCGGAGGAGTACCAGGGTGATCGCTGGAGGCTTTAATCCAATGATGGACCAGTTTTACCTACAGATTCCCAGATCCTCCCATGGAAATTCATATTTGTGTGTCTTGGAGGAGATTCTGGAATTTTCTCTTTTCTTTAAAGATTTTATTTGTTTTTTTTAGAGAGCAGGGAAAGGAGGGAGAAAGAGAGAGAAACATTGATGTGTGAAAGAAACATCGATTGGCTGCCTCTCACACACCCCAGTTGGAGACCTGGCCTACAACCCAGGCATGTGCCCTGACTGAGAATCGAACCAGCGACCTTTCAGTGTGCAGGCTAGTACTCAATCCACTGAGCCACACCAGCCAGGGCTGGATTTTCATGTTTAACAAAGATGACCAGAGGCCATGCCGGGAGACCTGTGTCCAATATCCCATTTAACACTTACAATAAGCCTGTGTGGTAGGTGGCCAGGAGGAAACCCAGGCTGGATGGGAAGAACTGCCTAAGGCCTCACAGCAGGTAAACAGCAAACCTGGACAGAGTGGCCCAGCATGCTCTCACCTTGCACTCTTCTGCCCCTCCCTCAGCCCCAACAACCTTCCAAAACCCCCTCCTCAAACCTCGGAAAGAAATAATGACACACAACCCTGGCTGGTGTGGCTCAGTAGATTGAACACTGGCCTGTGAACTAAGGGGTCACTGGTTTGATTCCTGGTCAGAGCACACGCCTGGGTTGTAGGCCAGGCCCCCAGTAGGGGGGGGTGCATTGACATTTTTCTCCCTCCCTTTCCCTGCTCTTTAAAAATAAAATAAATAAATTTAAAAAAAAGAAACAAAAGTAAAAAAAAAAAAGTCATGACAATGATAGAATTTGGGTTGGAATTCCTGAATTCCTTTTGGACGAATTCTGCTTGGACGCAGGGAAATGAAACTGAAAAACCTTTTTAGAATCCTGAAACCTAAGTCTCCTTCTCAGTGGAGGAGGAAGCAGCCTGGTGAGGGCTCCTACCCCTGCAGACTCTGGGCAGCTCTCAGACCACGGCAGCATTGGTGACCATCCAGGCACTGGTTTCCCACAGGGTCAGCTCCAAACTCAGATGTTCTCAACCTAGGCAGCACCTCCCGCCCCCCTGGCTACACCCTCACAGCTCAACATCTTTCCTCCCACCCCCAGACCTGTCAGTCTTCCTGCCAGTCTTTCTGGCCCTGCCAGCCTCCCAGTGCCCAAGCCAACAACCCAAGTGTCCATGTCCATTCTTTTTTTTTTTTAATATTTTATTTATTTACTTTTAGAGAGGGGGGAAGGGAGGGAGAGAAATAGCAGTGGGTGAGAGATACATTGATCAGTTGCCTCTCACATTCCCCCAACTGTAAACCTGGCCCAAAACCCAGGCGTGTGCCCTGACTGGGAATTGAACCGGCAGCCTTTCTATTTGCAGGCTGGCACTCAATCCATTGAGCCACACCAGCCAGGGCTCCATGTCCATTCTTAACTCTGCCCTCTCCAGTCCAACCACTATGTAGGTTACCATTCTGCCAGATCTACTTCCTTAACAGCTATGAACCTGTCCCCACCTTCTATTGACCTTGTGTCTCCCCTAGTCAGGCCTTATCATCTCTCAGGAGGACCACTGGACCCCCAAGCCATTGCATGTATATGGCAGCTGGAGTAGTCTCCAGGAAAACAAGGGGCATGTCACCACTCTGTTCAAAGTTCTTCGGTGGCTCCTGCCCCAGCACCCTCCGTCTGAAGCCAGCTCTTCTACACTCCCCAGCAACACTGAAGTGCTTTGTGAGCCTCCTGTTCCCTTCCCACACCCCTGCTCCTCTGCACCTCTCCATCTTCACCGCTCTTCCCTCCTCTGAGGAGCTTTCCCTGCTGCCCCAGGCTGAGTTCCCAAAGACCTCTCTTACAGCACTTGCCACCTGCAGTAATAATAACAGCTGATATTTACTGAGTGCTAACTCCGTGTATTTTTCTTTAATGACTCATTTAACCCTCATAGCCACCTCATGAGGCAGGTTCTATGATCACCTCCATTTTTCAGATGGGTAAAAGGTTAAGTAAATTGCCCAGGGTCACACTACTTAGGGATTTGAGCCCAGGTGGCTGCCTCCAGAAAGCTGGCCTCTAATCCTGAGATTCTGCCTCCTGCCCCATTGCGTGGATATTGGGGTAGGGTGTCTCTCGAGAATGTGAGGTCCCAGAGGGTAGGAGGCTTTTAATCCATCAAGATGAGCCCAGCAGCCAGCCCAGGTGCTGGCTTGGGTAAAGGCCCAACGCCTGGAGCTCCGGCCTGGGTCTCCTGCTGCTGCGGGGCTGTAAGGTGCCCCTCCTCTCCCCGCCCCGTGACAGGGCCTCGGGCGGCCCAGTAGGGACGGGCTTGGGGCCAGAAGGGCTGCGCCGCTGCAGGGAGGCCAAGGCAGCCTGCTGGGCCGCGCGTTGCCGTGGAGACAGGGCGGCGGCCCCGCCCCACCGGGCGGGGGAGCAGGTGGCGGGACGGTGCGCTGGCAGGGAGAGGGGCCGGAAGGGGCCCGCTGGGGAGCCGGGGCCGGTGGGGCGCGCCCGGGTTCCTCCTCCTCTTCCCCACCTCCCCGCTCCCGCTGCTCTCTGGGCGACCTGGGCTCTGCCTCATAACAGAAGGCTGGGGCCAGGGGACCAGGGCTCTTGTCCCAGCGTCGGCTCTCGCTCCCCATGAGAGCCACATCACTCGACCAAATCACTGCCTCAGTTTCCTCAAGTGTGAAATGGAGGAGTTGGGCCGCGAGATTTTCACAGGCACTTCGGCGCCACTACTTTTTGTGGCGGTGGGACAGGGCTGGAGAATGCAGAGCTGGGTAGTTTCTCATTCTCTTCCCAGATGGAGGCATTTTCTCATCAAATTCCGCCCATCATAGGAATCAGGACTTAGGAAGGTTGACGTTAGAAAAGCTGCTGGAATCTCTGACCCCAACGACTCCATTATATAGAGCAAGCAACGGCAGCCCAGAGGAGGAGCGGGGCCTGTCCAGAGTCACACAGTAAGCAGGAGAGGAGGTAGAGGCAGGATGAGAAACGAGGTCTCGGCCTCCCAATGCTCCACCCGTCATCACCTGCCGCCTAGGAGCCCAAACCGGGTGTGAGCGTGGGGGGAGGGGCGGGTTGCTGTGGGAAGAAAGCAAACACCCCCGCACTCTGTTGTGCAAGCTCCAGCTGCCAAGATGGCAGGAAGGCTGCCTAAGAGCAGACCTGAGATAGGGGCTTCCTGTCTGCCACAGAGACCCTCGTGGTTGTCCTGCTGCCACCCACACCCTCGTGGTCTCCATCCGTGACTGCTGCACAGCTCTGCGCAGGAGTCCCCGCCCTGCACAAGAGGTGCGGAGGCTGTGCACTCCATCCACTCACCCCACCCCTAGTAAGTGCAGGGCTGGGACCCCATCCAGGCAATGTGCCCCAGAGTTGTTGGGCCTCCTCCCCAGCCCCCAGTCCTCCGGGAGGCCCTGCTTTCCTCAGGAATAAAGCCCCTTTCACCTTCCTCTGGTAGGACCCATTTCTGAGCTCTAGAAGCCTCAGCCGTGTAGGGGAGGGGTGTGTCTGAGAGGGCTGGGCTTGCTTCTCTCCCCTCAGGCGCGAGTCACTGGGGACTGGCCTGCTCTGGTTCTCAGCTGATGGTGGTGGGGGGTAGCTCTGGTTGAGGTTGGAAGTAGTGGGGAGCAGGGCAGAGGCAGGGTCTGTACCTTTAAGGTACAGTTTGCTGCTGGAGTGCCCCCCCCCCCCACCCCACACCACAGTCTCTCTTGCACATAGCCATGCAGTCTCACAGCCACACACACTCCCAGGCTCTGTTCTCCCTCCCACCCTCTCCCTCTCTCTCTACACACACACACACACACACACACACACCCATACTCTCTCCTCTCCCTGAGGTCTAGTTTTGAAAAAGCAGGCTAGGAAAGGAAAGACAGAGTTCTGACCTAGGAAGTGGACCCTGCCTCCTTCTGCCCATCCCTGGCCCAGGAAAGGAGGCTTATTTAACAATTTGGTGTCACTGCTCTGGGTCAAGGCTTCAGGGGCAAAAGAAGGACCCAGGCAGGGTGGGGGTCAGGCTTTTGGAGAGGGAGGGAAGGGGGCTGATGGACCAAGGGCCCAGCCTGTTGGCTACAAACCCAGGCATTGGGAGGGAGCATCCCCCTTCTGCTCACTCAGGGTTTAGGGACAAAAGTAATCGTGTGGCTGTGCAGAGAGGTATGGACCAGCTGACCTTCGATTTACGGTGAAGGGCCCCTTGACCTTTCCTAGGCCATTTTACATCATTGGTCAAATTCTGGACTAGAATTCTGCCCAAAGCTCTGGAATGAGCAGTCCTTCCTTCTTCTTAACCAAAATTCTTCTTGCTGTAGGTCCATGTAGAGGATGGGTGTACACTCCCTGTGTGGGGCTCAGCCTTCCGATCTCAACTGCCTGATGAAGCCCCGGCCTGGGTGTCAGTTGATTAGAGTGTCATCCAGATACGCCAAGGTTGCGGGTTTGACCCCCTGTCAGGGCACATACAAGAATCAACTAGTGAATGCATAAATAAGTGAAACAACAAATCTATGTCTCTCTCTCTCTAAAAATCAATAAATAAACATTTAAAATTTTTTCCTGGTGATTTATGGGGAACTTTTATTTATCCTTCAAAGCTCAACTCAAAACCTCTCAAGTCCCCTGAAAAGTAGAGAGGTTTCCCTGCCTCATTCCCCCGGGCAGAGTGAGGTCCCATCTTCCCTGGGCATCTGGGCTTTCTGCACTTTCTACAGTTCTAACGAGTCCATGATGTCATAAGCAAGTGTGTGCCTGACCTGAGGCTGTTTGCTTTTCTTACATCATCTCATTTACTCCTCATACCCTCTCCGCCTTTGTGGTGGGGATCAGGATCCCCCTTTAACTCACGAGAATACTCTGGCTAAGCTACATTAGTTGGACAGCTGAACAGGATTTGAACCCGCACCTACCTAGTGTTACATCTTGGCCTTTCCCCTGGCTCTCACTACTCTTCACAGGTACCTTTATCTACAGGAGACTTGGCAGAGGAAGAGGAACCCGTGAAACGTCCCAGAGGGGCTTGGAACTGATGTCACCACTCTGTGCTCTAGAAGTACTGTACTTGGTTCAGCAAAGCTTTGCCGAGGGCCTGCCTGCTGCAGACTCTGTGCTGGGCACTGAGACACGGAGCTGAAACAGACACTGACTCCCCATGGACAGGGACAGCAGGCACATAAATAGACGATGCTGACCTAGGGTGCCTGGGGCTGGGATGTCAAGGAGGCTGGGATCCCACAGGAGGCCCTAACTCAGACTGAGGCTGGGGGACTGGAGAGGTTGAGAAAGGGCTCCCCCAGAAGTGGTGACAAGGGAGTTTGAAGGGAAGTAAGAATCAGCTAGGTAGATGAGGCGTACACAAAGACACTTGGGATGACACGAGAATCTTGAAAGACGGAAAGGTGAGGGGGTTCCGATCACAAGTCTTTGCCCTCCCCGGCCCTACTCTCCAAAGGGCTGCAAGGTCAGACATTCTGCTAACGGCCCTCCTGACAGCTGCTCTCAACTCAGGGGTGTCAAAGTCCCAGAGTTCCCTCTCTAGGGCACCTCCAGTATCAGGAGAAGGAGCTTGACAGTGGCTCAGGATCAGCCACCCCAGCTGAGGGTTCCTTCCTCAGCCCCACCTTCACAGAGGGCATAGCCAAGGTGATGCGGCTGCCACTGAAGTTTGCCGAGGGAAATTCCTTGGTACACAGAGTTGCTTCATGAAATGCCCAGTGAAATTCATGAACTTTCCCCCCTTTGTCAACAAGAACAACAACACCTAAACTCTGAATCAGTTCCCCAGAAAAATGGCTGATGTTGGAACTGAAGCATCTAAAATTCACCCCCTAGGAGTTCTCTAGGGTCCTGTCATTGGTGTCTCCTCCATAATCTTTGCCAGATTGTCTTACCTCATTTGCTTAGTGTTTTTCTTTAAATGAACTCACTTTTACAAAAATTTAACGAGGAAACTGCACTGTACTCTAAATATTTTGGCTTTATAAAAACAGAAGGTAAATATAAAAATAAATTCAATGAAAACAAGACCATTTTAGCTTAGATAGTCTTGCTTGCTAGGAAGCCTCTCCCTTTGTTACAAAGGTCGATGAGAAAGGAAACTAGGCCTTTCTCCTTCTCCTCGACTTGATGGGAAGCAAGAACTGAAAAGGAATAACTCCCCTGAGGCGAGCTTGAGGTTGCCTGTTCTGTGTGGCCAGACCTGTGCACCCCCCACTCCCACCACCCCATCCCCATCCACTGGGTCTACCTGACTTTGGGAGACTGTTGCAGTTCAAACCCTTTGGTCTGGAGAGAGGAGGAAATGTCGCTAAGGCCATTCACCAACTGGAGCCAGGGACCCAAGATTTGGGCTGAGGGTGGAACCCAAGCTCCGCCATAGCCTACCTAGGGGTGTCTGAGCATGTGCCAACACTGCCCAGAGCCTCAGGTTCCTCCATGTGTGGCAAGACCCCTCCACGCCCACCCTCTAGTTTTGTTACTAGGATTATGTCCCAGAAGATAGAAACCCCTCAGTGCTACTACATGGCTTGCAGAACAGAGTCCTGACTCCCTCAAAAGACATACAAGCCCACCCCCATCCGCACCCCCATGGCCTGGCCCCTGCCTCCTCCAGCTCATCCCCTTACAATCCAGCCACAGCCATCTGCTGAGCACAGTGCCTGCCTCATCACAGGCAGCACACCATCAGCATTTGTTGAATGAGTGAATCAATGAATATTTCGCCACGTGTTCCATGCTGCCTCATCCCTGCGTCAGCCATTTGCTTTGAATGCCCTTTCTTCCTTTCCTGGTCTCCAAGCTTTGATTCCTTTCTTAAAGCCCTGTGTAGATGTACCTCTCTCCTAAGAAGCTTTCCCTAAATATTCCCAGAAAAGTTCATCACTCTTTCATTCAACAAAGATCTGTTGAGTGCTTCCTCTGTGCCAGGCATGACGCTACTGGCTAAGGAGACAAGAATGAACAGGACAGACAAGGTTCCTTTCCTCTTGGATCTTCCGTTCTCTGAGCCTCCCGGAGCCCGGCTGTCAGTGCTGCTCTTTCCCTGACCACACGCCATGCAATCTGTGTGTGCCTGTTGCCCCCGGGCTGTGCAGGAGCTCTCAGCTTGGGTCACCTCGGGCCCCAGGGCCCAGCCCTGGGCTTCGTACACTGTAGGGTGTGTTGTCCAACACCAGGCACCCTCCCTACCCCCGGAGCTGGAATTTATAGAACAACGTGGGCTCAAACAGAAGCAATGCTGGCCACCATTTACTGAGCCCACGAGAGCCTACTGTGTGCCAAGCACCTGACGCGTGTTGTCCACCTTCCTGACAGCACACTCGAAGTTAGTTACTGTGAACTGGGACTTAAACTGCCAGGCCAGGCTTGTTTCCCAGCAGGCCCCTCAGCCCTACGCCCTTTGGGAGCCTCTTCCTGCGGCCAGATTCCAGGAGCCTCCTCATTCTGAGCCCTGCTCTGCACACCCCCATCCCCCCAGCACTGGCCTGGCTTCCTGGAATTTGTCCTCCTAATTGAAACCAAACACCGGGGCTCCTCCAGGGCTGTGCCCCAGAGGCCCCCGGTGGGTTTCTCTTTCCCTCCCTCCTCCCTTCCCCAGCTGGGGGCAGGGTGCTCAGCCTTTGGCAGCTTGGGGGGAGGCACCTCCCCTGCACAGGGTGCAGGGCAGGGGCCCTTCCTGTTGCTGGGGCCTGATTTAAACTCAGCTGTCTCACAGGCTGGAGATGATAGAAGAAGACAAGGAAGCAAGTGAAGGGGAGAGAATGGAGAAGGGTCAGCTAGGAGGGTCCCAGGAACACCCTGGATGAGCCAAAGGCCTGTGGGTTGGAGGCTGGATTTGTGAAAGTCAGCCCCATGTAAGCCTACCTTGTGACCTGGGGCCTTGGGCAAGGCACTTCATCTCTTCAGGCTTCAAGTGCCTCATCTGTACAGAAATGGAGACCTCACAAAATCATTGAGAAAATGGAACGAGATAACCTGCAAGTACTTGGCTTATGGCTGGCGCTCACTGAAAGCCGGCCTGCGTTATTGTCGCAGCAGTTGTGTGGGTTCACATGGTTGGTCGGAAGATGTTAAGGATGTAGTTGGAAAGGTTGCTCAGGGTCATTGAATGTTTGTTGAACGAAGGTATTCATTCAGCTTTCAACATTTCACAGAGCACCCCCTGGGGACGCAACTGTGTGTGCCCTGGGATACACAGCCCTGTGCAGAAGCAGGCACTGCCCTCGGGCTCAGAGTCAGGGAGGGGTGGGCAGATGGTCACAGCCATTAAAGGCGATGACAAGGCAGAGCCCTAGTGCTGCTGTGCTAGAGAAGGGGAGGAGGGTGCGGAGCCTTCAGGAAGACCTAACCCCGGTGGGGGCAGGGACGGGGTGGTCAGGGATGGCTCCCCAGAGAAAGGAACTGGGTGAGAGCCGAGCTGGGTCTGAATGTTTGCCTCACCGCCTTTTTGCACTTACTCCCACCAACACTGGGCACTGTGTGCCAGCGAGACCGCGGGGTAACCGAGGCATGTGGTTGCGTGGGGAAGCCTAAGCTGGCCACTGTCAGATGGGGCTGTCCCCTAACTGGGGTCTCAGGCACCTTGTGTCGTGTTCCTGCCTCCACTGCTCACTCCCACCACGTTGTCGTTGTAACCCCTTGTTCTCATGCTCTGCCCCTGCAAGTCAGGACAGTGAGGTGAGGGACATCTGCAAGGTAAAACTTTTCAGGAGACATGTTTTAAAAAGTGAAAAGACGCAGATGGAATTACTTAAATTGTTATTGCATTTAGATTGAGAGAGGAAAGAAGAAAGAGGGACAAAAACATCAATTTGTTATTCCACTTACTTATGCACTTATTGGCTGATTCTTGTATGTGTCCTGACTGGGGATTGAACTTGCAACCTTGGCATATCAGATCAACCCTCTAACCAACTGAGCTTAGCTACCCAGCCAGGGCTGGAATTACTTTTAATAATATATTTTATTAAACCCGGTATATTCAAAATATTATAAACACATAATTGATATTAACAAGTTATTAATGAGGTAATTATGGTTTTGGTTTTTTCACTAACTCTTCGAAGTCTGGCGCATGTGAGGCGCTCACAGAACACCTCGATGTGGATGAGCACATTTCATGGGCACAGTCAATCTTTGTGGGGGGCGGTCAGCAGGGTGGATAGTGCAGCTCTCAAATGTGGGTTCTCCTAGGGCAGGGGCCCTGTGCTTTTCATCCCTTTCTTCAGCACCAGGAGGGGTGTCCCAGGTGGAAGGCTCAGCATGGACAAAGTGACAGGCATGCAGGAACGAAAGTGTGTTCAGGGAAGAGCCAGCTATGGGGAGTGGCCGCAGTGTAAAAACCCATCAGGTGGGGGTGGGCAGTGGGGCTGCCTGTGGGGCTGCAGCCAGACTGAGAGAAGCCTCGAATAATGTGCTAAGGAATTTGGATTTTGATTATGGGGGGAACTCAGATCATTTATTTGTAAACAGAGTAAGTGTTGTATTCAGGTGAAGCTTTAGACATAGCCCTCTGGTTGGCATTGTGGAGGATAATTTGGGTGGGACTAGTGAGGAGGCAGGGAGACCAGCTAGGAAGCTGATGCCACCGCACAGGCGAGTGATGACGAGGCAGTGGATCTGAGGGGGCGGGACTGCGGAGACAATAAGGTGGTTGGACAGCGGGACTTGCACAGAGTGATTTGAGGGGAAATTGAAAGTCAAAAATAAGTCCCAAGTTTTTAGCTTGTGGTACTAGTTTTGTTTTATTTTTTTGTCTAAATTTTTTTACTTTATTTTATTTTAATTATTTTTTATGATAGTTTTTTGAGCCGGACACATAGGAAGAAGAGGAAGAGGAGAGAGTCTGTTGAGGATATCAAGCGTTCAGTGCGGGCTTTGAAATATTAGCAGGACATCTCAGGGACAGGAGTAGTTAGCGTCTAGGACATACTGTGCTGGAGTTCATAAAGGGCAGTGGCATTCGAGCAGGGTGGGACACACACTAGCCTGGGGTGTCGTAGAGGGCTCGTGTGCATCCCGGACGGCCTCAGCCTAGCGGGTGTCTGACCCTAGAGTTTGGTTGCGTGTGTATCTGTGTGTGTGTGTGTAGGAGACACTGAACATTGGAACTTGGGCATGTCTGTAACTTAGGGACCTTTGCAGTCCTTTGTGGTTTGTGTTTTTTGAGCCTTGGCCTGGAACCGGAACTGGGGGCAGGATACAGGCGTGATGGCTGCAGGGGGGCAGAGGCTCCATCAGGGACAACAGCTCTGAGATCCTGCTGGACCCCAGTAAGAAGGATCCTTGGTCTTCAACCAGCCTCTTCTCCTCCCTCCTATTTGGTTTGTGGGAGATCTGAGGACCATGCCCAAGGCCTCACAGCAGGTCATGACTTCTCGGAGAGAGTGGCTCATGCTTGATCTGGACACTACCTCCCCAAATCCCAAGTGCTTATGGCACCTGCCTCTCCTTCCCTTTCCTAGGCACAAGGGATGTTCTTTGACACTTGTGGAAAAGGATCCTGGTCCTTTCTAATTAGGAGTGTAGAGAGAGAGGAGTCAGGCAGCTGCCCCCACCCACGGCCGGGAGACTAAATGCTCCCCAAATTACACAACAGATGCCAGGGCTCCGGCAACAAGACCCAGCTTGATAGCTTTGTGGTAACCTCAGCCAGCACAACTTTATTTTTATGTCTCAGCCCCTCAGTAATATATAGACCTCTCACAGGCAGGAGAAATGGCATCCAGAACTTCTCCCTTGGAAAAAAATTATTTTTGAACTTGCGCAACACACGCCCAGCTTAATTAACCCTTTTGTCAGTGTGTTTGGTCTGCCCTGGGCTGGGTGAGAAAACTGTTTCTCTCCTGTGAGACGGGTGTCGTGCAAATTATTGAGAAAGAGGCAAAAAACATGGGGCTGGTACGCCAGTTCTGCCGCCGCCTTGATATGGGACCCAAGACTGGCCCATGATCCTTTTAGGACCTCTGGGTCCCTAAGGACCACTTCCTGGACAAACAGCTCTAAGGACAGTTAATTGTATGCGCTTCCTCTTGGGTTTTGTAATTTCAGCACGAGGTGACTATTCCATGGAAGACCCAGCATCTCACCTCCGCACCCTTCAAATCCTTATTTCCTTACCGACTTGCTATTCAGTACTGGGCCCAGAACATTCTGAATTAAAGCTCACCTCTGACCCCTCCCACTCCCTTATCTCCAGGTGCTAAAAAGGGACTGACCTTCCCACCCTCCAATACCCTTTTCTCTCTAGCCACACTAACTTTGCCTATTGTTCCCTGTGCTGTTGCACCTCTCTCTCTGGTGTTCCTCGTCCAGATCAGGTTTTCAACGCTCAGCTCTGCTCTGCCACTTCCTGGGCCAGCAAACTTGAAGGGTGAACCCCTCTCCCATTATCTGAGGGCCGAAGTCTGAACTCTTGCATCTTTAATGCATGGTGCCTCAAGACGTATCCATTGGCCATTTTTGCAACTATTCCCCCATCCCCTGTATGTGTTCCATGCTCCATTTGCTCAACATGCAAATATTTGTTGAGCCACTACTATGGGCCAGGAATTGTGTTGGCCACTCAGGACATAGTTGCACACATGCCCAGAAATCAAGTGTGTTCTGAGAGCTTTGGGGTTTGGGGGCTCTGAAGAGGGGCACAGAACTGAGAGAGGGACTGGGCTGCGGCCAGAGCTCTGCTCACTGGTTTCCTGTTTACTATTAACAGCTGCCCATCCCGCCTAGCGCACAAACGCCCAAGTGAAGCTTGGTGTGTTTTCAGACCGGCAGCTCAATCGTAAACTGAAGCAGGTCGCCTCCAGCTGCCTTGAAAATCTGCAAAGTAACCCTTTTTAATCCCTCCCTCCCTCCTTCCCTCCCTCCCCGGTGCACTCCCCAACTTCTACCTTTCTCCCCACCCTTGGAAGACATACAGCCCCTTGAAGTTTTTGTTTGCTTGCAAGGGAAAAATATCCAGCATCGGTGTGGAGGGGTTTCCTTTATTTTTATCTTATTAAGCATTGAGAGACATAGCAATCTGCTTGCAGATAGTATACGTGCATAATTAATAAAATCTCATTATTTATTTATAAGGAGACACACGAGGAACTAGAGAATTAGGGCTATCCCCATTATATATGAAGAGAGGGAGAGAAAGAGTGGGAGAGAGAGGCAAATACTTTTTGAACATTGGATCCTTCCAGAGAAGTGCAAAGAATAAAAAGGCATCTACTTCTCAGCGAAGGGGAGCTCCATGCCCAGGGGGCATCAGAAAGCAGAAACCCGGTTCAGGGAGCTTAAAAAAGGAACGGGGACCAACTTGGTGTTGGCAGTGCTGAGCATGCCCGCTTTGGGTAGTTGGCAGGAGAGCAGGAGGCAAGGTGGAGGGCCTGGCTGCGGGGGTGGGGGGCTCGGGAGGCTTCGGAGCCAGTTCCAGGGCTTCTAAATGAGGGGCACTTGGGCACAGAATCCCTACTAGGTAGGGGAGAGGAGGGCAGTCACCCCGGTCACCACATAAATAACCTGGTTTCTTTGGTCTACTATAAGGCAGGTAACTTTAACTGGGGGGGGGCGGGGGTGTTCTAAATGCCAGCTTTGCCCTTGGACCTCTGCATGCCAGATGCCCCGCCAGGACCGCCAATATCAATAACCTAACTTATTATATAACAGCCCCCGCGACCAGCCAGGCAGGGGTCAGAGACTCCCAAGCTTCATGAGTTGGGGTGGACCTTCGTCTCCTTGCTCTCTCTGCCTGCCTCCTTCTCTCATTTTTTCTTGAGAGAAGCTTTAAAATAGAAAACAGGCTTGTACAGGAACCAACCCCATAGAAAAGGGTGGTTTGGAGCGATTTTTCCCCCCACCTCCCTCTAGTATAAGCAACTCATGCAGCGGAACGCTCGGCCTTCCCTGAGCGGTGGGCTCCGGGAGGGGGGAAGGGGAGAAGGACTGGGGAGGGGGTCGGCCTGGGTAGCAGCCCCCGCAGGGTTACCCGGGCGCGTGCAGGGAAACGTCTCAGCAATTCCAGCGCCCGAGCGGAGCGCGCGGGGGGTGGGGGGCGCGCGGCGCGGGGCACCTTGAAACCGCCGGCGGCCGCGCGCTGATTGGCTGAGCCGCCGCCTCGGCGTTCCAGCCAGGCGCCCCTCCCCCCGCGCCGTCCACCCCGGAAGGAATTTCCTCCTCTGGCGGCCGCTATTGTTGTCCGGTTTCGCTGTTTGGGTCGGATCGCGTAACCATAGTATCCAAACTGTGTCCGCGCGGGGCCCCAGCCTAGGACCCCTGTGCCCCTACCTCCCCCACACACTTTTTGTTGCAGCCTACTTATCATGACTTCATCGGACTCCGGGGAGCAGGGGAGGGGTATGAGGCGGGGTGGGGGGAGCTGGTCCGCTTCTGGCGGCCCCTACTTCGAGATGTTTTCAATTATAATTTTTAAAAAAGTCTGCTTTGTGGGTTCGGGGCTTTTAAATTCTTCCTTACCCCCCCACCCATTAAACCGTTGGACCAAACTTGAATGGGGTTTTCCCTCCGTTTCCCCTTTACCCGTCTTCACTCCAGCCCCCTGACTTTGCTGCTCACAGCTGTGGGTGGGGTGACTTCGCAGCAGGAATTGCCCCCCAAAACCAACCCTTCAAATCCCGGCTGTGTCCCAGTCCGTGGGCTTGAACCGGGGAAAGCGAGGCTGCTGGTGGAGTCGGGAACATCAGATACTGCGAACCCCTACTCTCAGCTCCGGGGCACTTTCTGGCGGGGTTGGGGGATCCCTGGAGGTGGATGCCAGCCAAACGTCGGGGAGCGAGTGTCAAAGGGATGATGGGTGATGGGAGAAGCAGCTGACAGGCTCTTGGAAAAACAAACCCCTCGCCCCTCAAATTTCTCCCCGTGATCTAAACCCTAACGTCCTAGTCCGCGCGAGCAGCCTAAGCCCAATACCTGTCCCCCACTCCAGCAAAAAAAAAAAAACCAAAACCCCCAAACAAAAACAAAAGCCCCGTGCCAGCGAAGTGTATTCTGCTGGGAGAGGTGGGGAAGCCAGCAGTGAGTCCGCACCGGGCTGGCTGCGCTCGGCGCGGGAGCCCCTGGGGCAGAGGCCCGCAGCGGGGGACGGTGTGTATGCTGGGGGTGTCAAACATTCCCAGAACTCAAGTATTCTCCCGGCGCCGGTTGGGGCGGGGGCAGCGGCGGCAACAGCCCAAGTTCGGGGCAACACTGCCCCCTAGGGGCCTTCGACGGAGGTCTGCAGCCGGGGCGTCCAGGGGCTTTGAGATTTCAGTCTAGTTCTGGACGGAGCCACGGGCAGGAGCTGCAGTGATCCCTTGGCCCACCAGTGACAGACCAGAGGAGGGCTTCCAAGCGTCAGTAATGAGGGGTTTTGGGGGGGATGTGGTGGGGGAGAAGTTGTTTGCTCTAGAATTTAAAGCTTTCGCGGGTAGTTGGCTGCATCCTACAGGCTCCCAAAGGACGGGGCCTTTAAGATCAATGGATCTGGTTGCCTAAATGTGCAGTTGGGGAAACTGAGGGCCAAAGAGGGGGGCGGGTAACTCGCTCAGGGCAAGGACATGAGGTTTGAGCCCAATCTTCCTGGGATCCTGGGCTTTTTTGGATTCACAAAGTCCTTTTTCATCCCTGCTTTCAGTGGCTCTTGTCAGAGAGGCATTGTCAGGCATTTTACAAATGAAAAACTAGTGGTCTTGACTTGTTCAGTTACACAGCCGAGTAGGAACCAAAGTGTCCTGTCTTTCAGTCCAGCCCTCTATACCATGGGGACTTGGGGGACTTGAACTGTGGGCTGAGTGAATCTGCCCTTCCACTGGGGCCCCTGAGACTTGGGTGGAGGTGCCTGCTTCAGGTTGAGGGGGTCCAACAGAAAGGTGTAGGTCTACTGAAACCCGGATTCTGGGCCCCTAAACTGCTGCCGTCTCTAGGCCTCAGCTTCCCCATCTCTAAAATGGGGGGTGGGAAAGAGAGTGGGAAGGCATCTGGCTTTGCCAGTGCTTGGTGAAACCATGAGTCTCCTCCCCCTCTTTTGTCTGTCACGCCCTCTCTTGAGCGCCTCCCTGCTTCTCGGCTGGGGTCGGCCAGGCAGTTTCCTCCACCGCCCTTCCTCCCTCCCTGCAGGGCTTCTGCGGCCGCCCCTCCCCTGCCCTTCTGGCAGGCGCTGAGCAGACTGCGGGAGGGAGCTGTGGGCAAGGAGCCAGCGGAGCGTCAGGTCAACCCCTTGGGAAAACTGGGTGGGTGGGGGCTGCCGTCAGAGGCTGCAGCTTGGCGCTAGTGGGGGAAGGGTCTCAGGGGGTTGTGTCCAAGGTAACTGGTGTCGGAACTGGCTGCTGGCCTCCTTCCTCTCTCCCTTGAGGCCAGGGGAGCTGCACTGGGAGCCCTTTGGACTCCTTCCTCTTCCTTACCACCCGTGAACATTCAGGCACAAAGTCTGGTCCCTTCTCCCCTTATATCTCTCTGCAGTCATCCCTTTCTCCCCATCTGTCAGCCAATACCCTAATCTTCGGGCCTGCTGGTCCCCCCCCTCCCCCGGGGCTCTAACAGGCCCTTCTGAGCCTTCCTCTACACTGTCCCCTACCCTGAGCTTTCTGAATCACATTCCCTGCCCCACCTTCCATTGCGCTCAGGATCAGCCTCACCTCTCCACCTCATTCTGGGTCTTTCTCTGACAAATCCTTTGTCTTCTGGTGACATTGCATGTGACTTCCAGAGCCTGCCCTGTTCCCTGGACTCATCACCATGAGGTCCTGCCAGGCCTTGGGGATACTAAGGTGAACAAGACCACCTATCCCTGCAGAGCCCACAGACCAGGGCAGAGACAACCAGCAGGGTCACGTAATGATTGTGGCAGTATGGGGCCTTGAGAGGCCCCTTACCCAGTCTGGGGGAAATCAGGGAAAACTCCCTGAAGGAGGTGATGCTTGTGCTGAGTCCCAAAGAAGGAGTAGGAATTGGGCGGATACACAGAGGTAAAGGGAGGACAGTCCAGGGAGAGGGAATGATATGAATAGACAACAGCGTGGGCAGGCACAAGTCACGAGAGAGCATGAGCCCTAAGGAAACAAGACCATGTATCTGAAGTGTAAAGGGAGAGGAAGCCAGATAGAGGTGGTCGTTGTGTGCTGGCCGCAGGGAGCCATGGGAGGGCGCTGAGCTCCGGGCTGAACTACGTACGCTTTGGGACACCTCTTGCAACCAGGCCCTGGGAATGCAGAAATGACTATTGTAATTTACCCTTGTACCCTCTTATTCCCTGTCTCTTTCCGTAAGGGGTCTGAAAGGCTCTCAGGAGAATCAGACGTGGTTCTTGCCTTCAAGGAGCTGGTACACTGGGGTATGTGGAGACTACACTGGGTCAAGCAGAGTGAAAAAGCACAGTGAGCCCTTTCTAATATACCCACCAAGTGGCCCTGTTTGGCCCTCTGTGAACCTCGCCACTGGCTCCGTGGTGCCCTCAGGGACAAGCGGTTTCCTTCCTGCGGCATCAGAGTCCCTCACTCTCTGCCCTGTTGGCCTGTCCAACCTGTGTCAGCCGAACCCTTCACAGTCCTTTCACTCCAGCCAGTTGAGTTACTTGCAGTTCTTCAGTTATACCACATTCCCTCCAACCGTCACATGTGTGCCGGTACTATTCACTCTGCCCTGAATCTTGTCTCACCCAGGTCTCTCACCCTTTCTTCACTCAACAGTTGGCTTTTTGAAAATGTTGCTCAGGCATCACCCACTTGAGGAAGCCTTGTTTGATCCCCAAAGCTGGCTTGGGTCCCTTTTTCAACTCCCATGGTCCCTTGTGCTTTCTTTTTTTAAATTATTTTTTTAAAAAGATTTTACTTATTTATTTTAGAGAGAGGGGAAGGGAGGAAGAAAGAGAAGGAGAGAAAAACATGGATTGCTTGTCTCTCGTAGGTACCCTGGCCAGGGATGGGATCTGCAACCCAGGTGTGAGCTCTGACCGGGAATCGAACCAGCGACCTTTCATTTTGCAGGGTGATGCCCAACCAACTGAGCCACACTGGTCAGGGCTCTTGTGCTTTCTTTTATCACAGCACCCATCCCAGCATAGTTTAAGAATCCAAAGGAGACTGGCAGCCTCCATTTCTGATTCACTCCTTGGTCCCCTGCAGGTGGTACACACCCGGGGCACAGAGTAGATGCTCAGTTAAGGTTTTGTTTTGAGGACTGTGTACAAGCTGCTTGTGATGAATAATAGTGGTAGACATTCACTGCATCCCTGCTGTGTGCCAGGCACTGTGCTAACCACTTGTCATGTTACTTTTCTGTCTTACGACAACCGTATGAGGCTGACGCTATCTCGTTTTGTAGATGGGGAAATGACTCAGAGAGGGCAGATGGCTAGCGGAATGACTATGGTATTTGTCAGAACTCATTGAATTCCTTGAAGTTAAGGTTAGTGCATGCAAATTATACTTCGATTTTTTTTAAAGATGAAGTCTTTTTTTTAAAATATTTTATTTACTTATTTTTAGAGAGGGAAGGGAGGGAGAAAGAGAGAGAGAGAGAGAGAGAGAGAGAGAGAGAGAAACATCAATGTGGGGTTGCTGGGGGTCATGGCCTGCAACCCAGGCATGTACCCTGACTGGGAATCGAACCTGTGACACTTTGGTTTGCAGCCCTCACTCAATCCACTGAGCTACGCCAGCCAGGGCTATACTTCAATCTTTAAAAATAAAAAAAGTCAAGAAAACTACCATAGCATATAATATCTCTTACGTCTGAAAAACCTTTGAGCAAGAGTTTTTTGTTACTACAAAAGAAAAAAAGACACAGCTGATGAGAGACAGGGCCAGCCCTGACCCATGAGGTCCGTCTCTAAGCCTTTGTCGGTGCAACGTCACTGTCGTCCAGGGAGCCCTCTGGAGGGCCCCAAGAAGGCTTCCCAGGAGAAAACAGTCCTTCTAGGATTCTTGGGTGCCACCGGCAGAGGAGGGCTGAAGAAGGATTCAACGTGATGTGAAAGTCCATGGCATGTCAAGGCCAGGAGCTTGGCCTGATGTAGTACTAGTGTTAGAAGCACGTAGGGGAATAATGGGAGATGAGGCTTCCCAGACCAGCTGGGTCCAAGGGTGGGGGGCATTGAACACCCAGATAGAGTTGGACTTGGTGTACAGGCGGTGGGAGCCATCAGCTTCTGGAGGGCACTGATCTGAACTTCTCTTGCAGAGGTCCATTTTTGGGTGAGAGGTGCTGATTGCAGGCTAGTATGGGGCTGGATTTGAAGGGGCCAGAGCTGGGGGTGGTGGTGCAGAAAATCCCAGAGCATGGAGACATGCAAAAGAAAGGCAGAGTCCGAAGAGGTTTGAATGCCAGCAGCCTAGTGGACACCCTGAGGCCACAGCACCAGATGGAAAAGCACGGCCAGGCTCAGGGAGCCAAAGTCAGAGTTCAGCAGAGCTGGGGTTGGGTGAAGTCAGGCAGAGCGGGAAGGATCTGACTGCCATGGCCAAGGCCCGTGGTGGAGACCTGGCACTTCCTCTCACTGCCATAGCGATGTGACCTTGGATGATACAAGGACTTCTCCTAGCCTCAGTTTTCTCAACTGAACAAATGGAGATATTAACAGTACCTGCCTCACAGAATTTTCCAAAGAGCACGTGAAGTGATACAGAGCCCTGAGTACTGTGCCTGGCTCATAGGAATACATCATTTATGTTGGGCTTTTCTTCTTCTTCTTCTTAACCCCACCACCCCACTTCCAGTCCCCTCGCACAGTCACTTCTTCCCATGAGCACCCACTTCAGTGAATTCCATGTATGACCGTACATGTGCATGTATGTGTGTAAAATACAAGTGTTGTGTGATGTTCGAGGCCTCATTCTGTGCCTTTCACCCCCCACCCCCAACACTGCGTATTTGGAGACCTCTCTAGGTTGCCTGCGGTTGCTGCATAGTTTTCTGGTGGCATGCCCACCACATTGTACTTACCCATTCTCCTGATGGTGGGCATCTACATTACCTCAAATTTCTTCCTCTCCCAAATAATTTGTTGACAAAGCACCCCTGTACACATCATGGATGTGTCTGTCCCCTTGGTCCTGTGTGAGAATGTCCTTGGGATATCCAGGGGTGCAGTGGCCACGTATGGGACACACACCTACTTAATTTCACTCAATATTGTCTGGTTGCTTTCTGGAATGAGTGACTGCACCATTTGTACCACGCCAGCAGTGTGTTCCCGTGGCCGCGAGTGCCTGTCGGCACTTGGTATTATCCACATTCCAGTTTTTGCCAGTATGATGGGTGTAAAGTGCCAACATGTTAATTTGTGTTTCTTGCATTATTCGTGAATACAAACAGCTCTTTATGCCCTTACTAGCCATCTAGGCTTCTCCTGTGAATTGTTTCTGTCCCTTGTGTACTTTCCTGCTGGGTTTCCTGGTCTTTCTGTTGGTTGCTCCCAATTAGCACTGAGGACAACATGTACCGTCTCAGCTCAGGCCTGTCCTCCGGGGATGGAAGGGTCAGGTCGGCTTAAAGGGCCCCTGCAGTGAATTCCATACGTGACCCTAGATGGGGCCTGAGTTCTGGCTCACTGCCATTCGAATTGCTGTCATTTCATAAACCTTTCCTGTGTGCTTACCCTGTGTGGGCTCCGAGGACCTAAATGACTCAGGTTGTTCCTGCTTCAGAGGACTCAGTGCAGTGAGGGAGGCAGACTAGACGGAGTTATTCCAAAGGTTTTATGATATGACACATACAAGGCCCTTCCCCATTAGCCTCCCTGTCCCATTCGATGGTCCTGGCTTAGGGAACGGAGGAAAAATCCATTGCTACATCAAGGACTCTATGCCACACTTTTAGGGAAGTGGCTCTGAACTTGGAAAGCCTTAAGCTTCCAAAAGATTGCCCAGGGTCAAGTTTGCAACAAGGGGTTTAGGAGAACTGCTTAGCTGACAGAAATTTGGGTGGGGGTGGAATTGAGAGGAAGAGAGAGGAGGGCAGGAGAGGGGAGATGAGCGAGAGGGTGAGGTGCGTGGAGTGGAGAGGCCCAGACATAACCCTCCATCACGAGCAGGGATGTCTAGTATTCATGTCCAAGGCACCGGCATTGGCCTCTGCCTCCTTAAGTCTTCAGCAAAGCCCAGCACGTCCTCATTTGCCTTAGGTGATGGTTTTGTGGAAATTGAGGCAGGGGTTGAGTTTCCGTTGAAGCCTTGTGGCTTGTGACAAAAGTAGCAACCACAGGCCAGTGATATATCCAAAAATTGATCAAGTACGGCTGAAGCAGTAATTCAGAATCAGAAGTGATCATGGGGATGTAAGTCAGCCCCTGGGGAATTTGCAGAAATGTAAAACGTGGAGGAGTAACTTCTGAGGGTGAATGAGCATTTGAGGTGATTTTCTTTAAATCTAAGTGGGTTTTGTAACATACGATATTTTCCAAAAATGATTGCATTAATATCTCCCATCCCATATGTTCCTCTTTCAGTGTGACTCTGACACTCCTCCCTCCCATGAAATCAAAAGACGTGATCTCTTCGAGCCTGGGTGCACCTTTATGACTGCCTTGGCCAGGAGAGAGGCGGAAGTGGCCCTGTTTTTGTGATTAAGGCTAGGTCATAAAAGTGCCAAGCCTGTCTGCTTTGTTCTCTCAGGAAATTCACTGTGGCAGGAGCCCGCTGCCGGGATGGCCCGGGAACCGCCATGCTGTGAGGAAGCCCAAGCTCGCTTCCGTGAAGAGATCCTGTGAAGTCCTGAGACTAAAGGGGAGGGGGCCTCAGCCATCCCCCAGCTGCCCAGCCCTCTGTTCTCCATCTCCAGCTGCTGTCTGCCTGGGGGCCGCTGAGCCAGAGCCGCCGGCTGTCCCCTTTCTGAATTCCTTACCCACAGAAATGGTGGGAGGGAAGACAGTGATGGTTGTTATTTTAAGCCATGAAGGTTTGATATGATTTGTTACACTGCAGTAAATATTCCAAACAGGTTTACACTTCTGTTACCCGCCTTCCCTGGTCAACTGTAGTTAGTTTTTATTCTGTTCCCAGCATTTAGCGTTGAGCCTACTGTGCTCCAAGGATATTTGTTGTATAAATGAATGCAAGTGAGCAGAGCAGATCAGCTTGGTGTTGGGAAACCCAAGGGGTTGTAGGAGCCCAGAAGAGGCTTCTAAGTGGGCCTGGGAGATCCAGGACGGCTTCCTGGGGGAAGCGGTGCTGGGCAGGTCTAGACTCACACGAATATCTGTTCCTTGCCTCTGGGTATTGCTTGTTCTTGGCCCAAAGGAGGCTTCCTGGCTTGATGTGTGTCCAATGGGCCCATCCCCGTGTGCATTTGGGGGTTCTTCCTTCCCTCTCCCTGTTCCAGCTTCTTTTCTCCCTCCGTCCCTGGGTGGGCAGGCTCACTCCTCCTGCCTCCTCTGACTCTGGGTTTGGCTGGAGAAAATTAAGTCAATGGGGAGGGAGGAGTTGACAAATAGACGGTCTGGTAATTGAATTTTTTCTCTCTAGCCCTCTCTCCACCCCCCAGAGAGCAGGAGGAATTAGCTCTCTAGACAGTGGTTTTCCCTGCTAAGGAGCTCCCGTGTTGCAACCCTCCCTGCCCAGACCAGCAAGGAGTGGGGCGGGGTGGCAACCGGGAGCCTTCTTAGGATTCTCTGGGTTAGGTTAAGCCTTATACAGAGGAGGAAACTGAGGCCCGGGAGGGGAGGGCTTTGCTGCAGGTGTTAAGTGGTTTGGCATCTGAGCCAGGGCTAGAAGGGAGAGGCGAGGGGCGGGTCTTGCACTGGTCCAGGAAGGTGGGGAGCAGGCATTGGGAGGGTTTTGGTGGGTAGCAGGGACACAGGAGTGGCAGCCTGCTGGAAACCTGGGGCTCCTGGGTTCCTGGCAGGAGGGAGCCCCTTCACCACTGGTGGGGTTTCCTTGGCTGGGGTGGGGTGGCCAGCCTCTGGGGCACCCAAGAGGTGAGCCGGTTGCTGCGCAGGTCCAGCCACCCTGCAGGTCTCTTTTCACACACAGCACCCTCGAGAGACAGAGGCAGGGACAGAGGCGGGTAGTAACCGTGGGCAGAGGGTCAGCAAGGCTGGAAATAACTATGCTACAGGCTCTGAACCTCCCCCTTTGAAAGATGGGGTGGCCCACACCTTGCAGGGCTGTGGTGAGCCGTGGAGGGCACCTGCTCCTTAGCTCTCCATCAACAGTGTCTGTTCTTGCCTCATTGTGGAGAGGAAGACGCTGAGCCTCCCAGGAGGTCCTCTTTCTTGGTCACAGGTGAGCACCGGATTCAAACCCTGGGTGATCTGAGCTCCCAAGCCCTCTCCACAGTCGTCTTGGTACCATAGGGGAGGTGGCCCTGGTGTGGAAGTGCAAATGCTGAGAGGTAGGGTTGCAAGTCTGGCTCCGTAGGGCAGGAGGGGTGGGCAGATCTGCTGTGGTTCTGAGCTCCAGGGCCCTACAGGCTCAGCAGGGCTGGGCACTGAGGCCCCCCCTCACAGAGCAGCATGGCTGCAGGGCTCCAGGAGCGCTTGATTTATTAAGCTAATGTTCTAGCACATTTTCCCCATCCCATAATGAGCTGTTTCCACCAGGGGGTGTCTGCAGAGCGACTTCAGGCTTCCGGCAGCTCCAGGAGTGAGGCAGGGCTGGCTCGCAGCTGTCTGTGGGGGGTCAGGGGCCTCTGCTGTCCAGGGAGGGGTGAGGTTGGAAAATCTGGGTTGAAAAATCACCCCCTGGGATGGGGGGCACTGCTGAAGAGAGGGGGGAGGCTAGTCCTGCCCAGGCAGCCTGGGAGTGCTCTACATGTCTTTGTGTGCCATCCTGCTGCAGCTTCCCACCAACTCCAGGGGCCTGAGAGGGAGGGTTCTGGCCTGGCTCCTCCCCACCCCACCCCACCCAGACGTCTGAGCTCAGCCTGCCTCCTATTGCCTGTTATCCCCCAGAGCTGGCATTTCTGCAGCTGGGTGTGACAGTTACGTCCTTTGCAGCCTGATAGATCTAGGTTCAAATCCCAGCTCAGCCACCTTCTAACTGTGACTTGAGTGAGGGTGGGGCCAGCCTTGACCTCTCTAGGCCTCAGTTTCCCATTTTAAGAAGCCATATTTATGGGTTGTCCTGAGGATCAGCAGTAACGTATGTAGAGCTCTGTACAGAGTGACGAACTGTGCCTTGACCTTGGGGCAGACCTACTGGGCCACATAACCCTGGCCCAGTCCTTGCTGCCTGGGTGTCGCTGGCCTGCTCAGACGCTTTACTTTCCTCACATTGAACAAAGATGGTGTTTGGTGTTTGGGCTTTTAAAAATCTAATTCATCTTTTTCCTCATCAAACTCATATCCCCGAGAGCCTGGACTCTGTGCCAGGTTGGGTGACCTGCTCAGTAGTAAAAGTGTCCTACTCAATGCTCACTCTTTGAGTCTTTAGTCTATTGCTATTTTTCTTTGGCACCGGGAAGGCATTCACCAGGGGCACCTGGCCTGCTCTTCATATCAGAGAAGAGGCTGTCCCACTGGTCCCATCCCCAGGGAGGGAGAAAGGGGCCACTTGAGTGGGTCTCTGGAGACTGATGGCCCCTGATGTGGGGCGAGCAGGGCCCACTCGCCTTCCCTAGGGACCCCGTTTCACAGAGCCGGGCAGCTGAGTGACTTGCCCAGGCATCCAGGACACAAGTGGCAGAGTGAAGAGTGAACTCTGGTCTGCTGCCCCAAACCAGTGCTCCTTCCTCCCATTACCAGGGGCACTGAGCGGGCTTCCTGGCCTTTGGCAGGTCCTCAGGACAGAGGTGAGTTCTCTCTACTTCTTTTGTGCAGCAGGTTAAGCAGCCTTGGGCTCTGGGTGCATCTGGAAATTTGTGGACCTTTTTTAGGAAGAGCCAAGTTTGAAGGAAGAGGGGCTTGGAGGGGCCTGGCCCACTGGGTACCTGCACCTCTTGTCTTGGTTTTGGTTCTTCACTGAACTCAGAACGTCCCTGCACCCTGCTAAGAGACCCAGAAACCTCAAAACATGAATGAGCCCTGGGATGGACAGACGGTAAAAGCAGAGATGGATGAGGCTTAACAGCAAAGGACCTAACAGAGTCTGTGGGAGGCTCTGTTCTCCCATGACCCTGCTCGGCTGCCTGCTCTGGGGCTCCCCTGTCTTGCCCTCTCACTCACTGCTCCCATCTTGCTGCCATCTCTTCCCCCTCCCTCCCTTCCTCAGCCTTTGTCCATGCTGTGCCCTCCTCGACGGCTTCCCTGCACAAGGCTGGCGCCTTCGAACGTTTAGTCCTCTCTCAGTCACCTCCTCAGAGAGGCCTTCCCTGACCACCTGCTCCAGAGGAGCCCTCCAGCCGCCCCCATCACCTCCCCGGTTTCTGCTGTCTTTGCATCATCATCTGAAAGGACCTTGTTTATTGCCTGCCCCCTCCCGACCCCCGCCAGGTGGAAGCTCTGTGAGAGCAGGGACTTGGCCTGCCTTGTGCCCAGAATGCCACCAGCAACGCAGTGGTGAACAATCCACTTTAAGTTCCTTCTCAAATTCACCTGTGTCCCAGCTCTTGGCTTCAAATGTCTATACCTGAATTGGCCCCAGGACTCCAGTTAACAGGGACTTTAGGTCAATAGCAGTCACTTTTGCAAACACTTGATGTTTCCCGTTAACGGGCACTACTCTGTGCATTCTCCATACTAATGAACTGATCCTCACAATACCCCATGGAGGTAGTACTATTATCATCAGCATACCCCTTTTACAGATGAGGAAACCGAGGCCAGAGATCATTGGGCCAGTAGTCATTAAGTGGCAGGGCTTCTGTTCAAATAGAATAGTTGGTTCTCTGGAATCCCTACTCTGGGCGGCTTCTAATCTAGAAGCAGGCGATGCTCTCATCTGCCCCGCAGAGGGCAGACTCTCTACCACCCTGTGGAACGTGGGCAAACCCTTGGAATGAACATCACCCCCACATCCCTGCTGCTCCCCAATGGCTTTTCAGAGTATTTCTCCCTAACACATGTGATGTTTGTTCTAAATGATACATGGGAGGGGAAGCAGAATAGGCCACCCCCAAATGTGCCGCTTTGGCACATGGACTATTTTGAGCTATAGGACATCAAGATCCAGTAGAGTCCAGAAAAGCTTTTACCTCTCCCATAACTACCTAAAAGAATTTAGAGAGGGAGTCTGGCCCAGAAAGAGAACTATTACTAGAGATAATTTTTAAAAATTTTTTTATCTTGCCCTGGCTGGCGTAGCTCAGTGGCTTGAGTGTGGGCTGCAAACCAGTCATCTCAGGTTCGATTCCCAGTCAGGGCACATGCCTAGGTTGCAGGCCATGGCCCCCAGCAACCACACATTGATGTTTCTCTCTCTCTCTCTCTCTCTCTCTCCCTCTCCTTTCCCTCTCTAAAAATAAATAAAATCTTAAAAAAAATTTTTTTAATCTTCACCTGAGGACTTTTTTTTTCATTGCGTTTTAGAGAGAGGAAGGGAGAGACAGAAACATCAAAGTGAGAGAAATATGGATGGGTTGCCTGGTGTAACAGTGCCCTGACCGGGAATCGAACCTATAACCCTCTGATCATGGGGCGATGCTTCGACTGAGCCACACCAGCCAGGGCACTAGAGATAACTTTTATCTGAATGACCTAACCGCCAAACACCTACCCTTCTTTATTATTATTATTATTATTATTATTATTATTTTATTTATTAATGGGGGAGGGGGAGAGAGAGGAGAAGAGAAGCAACATCAGTCTGCTGTTCTGCCTGTCTATACACTCATTGGTTGATTCATGTATGTGATTGACTGGTGATCCATCCCACAACCTTGCAATATTGGGTCGATGCTCCAACTAACTGAGCCCCTGGACAGGGCCAAACATCCGCCCTTCTTCAGGACATTGTCCTGTGCATCACGGTTCTTCCCTCTGAAGACCAATGAAGACCAATGCCCCATCCCACTCCTTAGCTCATGGTGGTATGTAAGCCTCATGCCCAGCTTGCCTTCGAGTCTCGTATCTTTGGGGCTCCTTGTATACGAAATTAAACTTTTTTCTCTTGTTAATCAGTTTTATGTCAATTTAACTATCAGACCAACAACAACAACAAAAAACCCCCTGGAAGTAGAGGAAAAATTTTCCTCTTCTACACGTGTTTGGATGAGCAAAATTTCCTCCATCTTTTTACACATTTAACAGCAGGCGTAAGAAAGAAAGGACAACGTTTAAGGAGATAGGAGCCTCTCCTGGATCCCAGTGGGACTGGGTCTGAATCTCTTTGTCTCTCTGTGCCCCTCTTCTTCCCTGCCTCATGCTCCTCCCCTCGTTTGTCCTCTCTGGGTTCCGAGTGGACAATAACCTCCCCATGATGCCTGAGCCCGTCTATACCCCTCAGTTCCGCATCCTGGAAGCCACTGCCCGGGGAAGAGAGAATCCAATTGGCTGAACTTGGACCAGGTAGGTGCAGCTGAGGCCCCGTCCCCTGTGAAGTACAAACGTGCGGTTGTGGGCCTCGGCCTGTGTGTATGAGGGGGGTGGGGTCTTCAAAAGGAGAGGGTGTGGCAGTGCGCTGTGCCAGCCGCAGCAAAAGTGCCTGCTATGGTCATGGAGAGCCCGAAACACTACATAAGGGACTTATCCCTGGTGAGGAGGGTGTTATGCCAAGGAATAGCAGAACCCGCTCACAGCTTGGAAGGCTGGCTTTGGCTGCTTTCCGGGGGAGGTGGGCTGTAGGGGGACCAGGGAGGAGGCCTTTCCTCCTGTGAGGTGGTGAGGGCCTGGATGGGGGCGCAGGAAGTCTGCAAGGAAGCAGTGGCTTGTGCTGCCTTCTTCTTTGGGCCATTTTAATGTCCTTCCCCCTGAGCCAGCTCTAAGACTCATCAACTGATCCTGAGCACTTAGTCCAAGCCAGGCCCTGTGCTGGGTGCTGAGGCCCTGCCCCTAGAAACTCACTGCCGTGGCAGAGACCGACCACAGACAGACAGCTCAGGGACACCGGGGAGTTGGTGTGTGAGAACGGGGTTCAAGTGGAGTGCTCTGGGAGATCCCAGGAGGCCAGAGTTACCTGGGGGTGCGGGAAAGGATCTTGGTCACCCACCCCCCCGAACCCTTTTTCTGTAAAGTTAGCATAGTACAGGCCTGGAAGGCCAGATGGGAATCAAATGCATGGAGCTATGGGGGAAGGGCTGTCCAGGTGGAGCAGTCAGCGTGGGCAAGGGTGTGGAGCTGGGAAAGTGTGAGGTATGGCTGAGGACAGCAGGCAGTTCTGTTGGTGGGGTGTGTGGAGTCGAGAAATGGGAGATGAAACTGGAGGATGGCAGGGGCCTTCCTCTACGGGTGTTCCCTGCGGAACATTTTAAATGCCCACCTGAGGTGTTCAGACCTCAGGCTGTGACAGCAGGGGCCACTGACTGTGCACAGGTAGTGATGTGGTCAGGACTTCCCTTCAGGACTCTGACAGCACGGGTTCTACACTTTCAACCAGGGGGAAAGTACTCGGGCCTTCAGAGAGCCAGGCCTGGGGGGACACACAGGTGCCTTGAAATCCCCTGCTGAAATGCCCATCCCCATTTCCCAGGGCTTTTCTGCCAGTAGGCCAGGGAGGATATGCAGGCATGGGGTGGCCCTGGCAGCCGCCACATGGCTGAGGGCCTGCAGAAGTTGCTGGTGGCTGGAAGGTAATTAACAATGGTAATCACTGCTGTCGTGACATCATTAAACTCCGATTGCACCAGCTGGGTGGCTGACGGATGAGCTGGGAGTCACAGCTCGTGAGGAAGGCAGGGACATTTGTCAGCAGGCGGAAGATCAGCAGTGGGACCCAGATCTCTACACGTGGGGTGCTGCTGGGCCCTGAGGTGCTGGCTGCCATCCGGGGCCAGGTCATGGTGGGCGAGGCTGAGCCTGGACCCAGAGCAGGTCCAGACCCCGAGGCATCTGACGACGGGAGTGAGCTGGAAGGTCTTGAGAAACGTTCAGTGGAGGTGCCCGGGAAGGCAGAGGGCGGCAGGGGTGAGGGGCTCCAGGCAGCCCCCTCCTTGCTCCAAACTTCCATTTTCTCCCTAAGTGGGAATGTTCTCATTGTCGATTATACATGGTTTCCGAGAAAGAAATCCAAACACTCTGTGGGAGAAGCATAAGTCCTCCGTGATCCCACTCCCTGGGTGTAAAGGTTGTTAAAAGTTTGTCCAGGGGCTCCCCGAGGTCCCTAGAGCCACCGCCCAGGCTCCTGCCAAGGTTCTTCCTGATCTTCGGGCTATCCTGGTGACCTCCCAAGAAATTCTCTTTTTGGCTTAGAAATAGTCTGATGCTTTTTCTTTCAAGTGTGGTCAAACTCAAGGAATAGGACATTTCTAACCCCCCACCTACCGCCCCTCCCACCCTGGGCTGGTTCCTAGGGCGGCCTGCCATTTTCATTCAGTAAGCTCAGGAACAAGCTGTGATGTCCCAGCTTCTGCAGATTCTTTGTGTTGTCAAAAGCAGAGGCTGGACTAGAAGTCTCTGTGTTTAGCCAGGCCCTATGTATTTACACATGCTGGCTAGAGGCCTGGGAAGGTGGGGGTGGAGGGGAGAGGAGGAAGAGCTAAGAGCTTGAAAAAGCAACAGGAAAGGGGAAGGGGGAGGTCGTGCACAGGCAGCTGGGCAGAGGGTGGGGACGTACTGGTACCGGTGGGGTGGGCGGGCCTGGGCTGCTGGAGGGTCTCCTCCCAGGGTTGGGTCCCCTGAGCACTGTAGTTGAAGACGTGCTGGAATGAACACTCTTGGACTCTCTCTCCGCTCTTCTTGCTTGGTCCCTGCGGTGGGAGGAGTGACCCATGTGACTGATACAATCTCAGGGAGCCTGACATTTTGGGGCCAGATTAGCCCAGGGCAGAATCACCATTTTAAAATGCAAGTATTTAGAGATAAGGGGGTGTTCGATTGTTTAATAATGCATATTAAATTAACCCATAATCAAGTGGCATAAAACAATCCTGTATTCCGCTCACAGACTCTGAGGATCACACATTCTGGGAACTTCTGGCCAGGCGGCTCTTATCTGGGGTCTCCTGAGGTGAAGTGCAGGCAGCCTCTGGAACTGATCCTCTCTCTTTTTTTGGTGGTGTTGGGATGGGGGGTTGTTATCCTGCAGGGTCTGCCTATAAGCTGGGTAGATAGAAGCCCTCCTACCCCGTTCCCTAATCTCGACTCAGCAGCATAAAGCTGATTCTTCCCTCTGCCCCTCCTGAGGCTTCTGATCCCTACAGGGCAGCAGGTGACGGTGGGGCTCCCCTCTCTGTCCCCTTCCCCAAGGAGGAGCCCCGTGAGCTTGTGCCCACCTGCTAGCCACGTGAGTGGGTCTCAGAAGTGAACCCTCAGGCTGGTCAAGCCTTCAGAGGACTTCGGCCCTGGCTGACATCTGACTGCAGTGGCTGGAGAGACCCCCGATGAGAACTGCTCAGCTTCCTGAAACCTTGACCCGGAATTTGTGAGCATAATCAGTGCTTGTGTGGTATCACTAAGTTTCGATGTAATTTGTTACACAGCATTTGATAACTGGTGTTGCCCATCTCCAAATACTCCAGAGGAAAATGGAAAGCTGATCCTTGAGGCCAGGGTGGGAGTGGGGGTGAGGAGGCAGATCAAGGGAGACAGAAAGGTAGACGGACCTCTCGCATTCCTCACGGAGCAGGGGAGAAACCAGGGCTCCATCAGTCTGGGACGCTCAAACATGGCAGTCTCCAGTGCGGGGCTAACACAAGAGGGCTTTGTAAAGTTTTCCACCGTGAGAGGGGGCCTAGAGTTCTTGTCGGGTGACATTATCAGAAAGAATATATGTAGACATGATGAGAGTTTTCCGACAGGAAGCTAGTTTTTGAGGTGGGGGATGTGTCTGATTTTTAGATGCACGAGGAAGGGGCATACTATAGCCAATTCCACAACCCCTCCCTCCCCCACCAAGTGACCCAAAGTTACCCCTCCCCTCTGCACAGAATCTGGTGGGCAATGAAATGCCTATGGCTTAGGAGATGCCAGGGACTGAAGAATTCACAGGACTCAAAGGGGTTGTGGGACATCAGGGGCTCAGTGGGGTGACAGGGAGGGAGGGGAGGCAGAGGCCTGGACTTCAGGAGGGGATGGGGTCGAAAGCCAGAGGGAGAAGAAGAGTCTTTGAAAAAAGCATTGTACTAGAAAAATATTTGAAAATTGTGGATTGTTTGAACCCCCTCAAGCTTCCCCTCCCTCGTTCTATAGAAGGGTAGGGAGGAGAATCCGAAGTGGGGTTTTTCCCATAGCAGGTCCCAGACAGGCCTGTTTGGGAGGCGTCCCAGGGAGGGAGCCGGGAAAGGAGGGGGCGAGGCAGGGTGGGGAAGGCAGCCAGCGAAGGAGCGAAGGTGCGTTATCAGGCCAGTGACTCCTGGGGGCCACTGGGCAGAACAGACCCCGCCTGGTCGTGCCACCCCCAGGGACAGGAAGCTGGTGTTTGTCCTCCAGCTCCCATTGGTGGCTGGCGGGGCTGCTTGTGGGCCCTCCCAGCCTGACCCTGGCCATACCTGGGCAGAGGGAAGCCTGGGGAGCATTGAGTGCAGGCCTGGCTGTTTCCTGGAGTGCTCACTCCAGGAAGAGAGATCTGGGTGAGGCTGCGGCGGCAGCGTAGCACAGGTGCTGGCCTTCACAGAGTCCCTGGGCGTGGAGGCCTTGCCCAGGCAGTCAGGAGGCCCTGCTGGCTCAGACTCCTGACTGGTGAACAGCAAAACCTGTAGGAAGGTGGTTAGCTCTAGACTGGATGCCTAGAGAGTGCTGCTGGATACCTGCTTTAAGGGAAAGGCTCAAGGTGGAAGTTAAGAGGAATTAGTTCAAACTCTGACTCATTTCCGTACGCACCATATGGATTTTATTAAGCTTATCTCCTTTCTCAGCCTCAGTTTCCTTAGCGGCAAAATGGGGCTGATACTCTCTGTTCTGCCTGACTTGAATGCTTCGAAGAACATTGTAGTGGGTATTGGTAGCTTGCTTTCCTATCCTCTATTTCCCCTCCTTCTGACAACATTTGGGGACCTCGCTTCCAGTGCAAGCGGTTTCGGTGGGACTCCGCCCCTGGATCCAGCCAATCTGAGCATGGCATTCCCCTGGCCATGTTGATTGGTTCAGAGTTGAGCATGTGCCCTGAGCTCAACCAACCAGAGTGAATTTCAGTGCGTCTGTGGGAGCTTTTGGAAAGCTCCACTTTCCTGGTGGCCTTCAATTTGAAAGGAAAAAAAGCTCAGTGGATTGAGAGTGGGCTGTGATCCAAAGTGTCACAGGTTTGATTCCCAGTCAGGCCACATACCTGGGTTGCAGGCCATGGCCCCCAGCAACCTCACATTGGTGTTTCTCTCTCTCTCTCTTTCTCTCACTCTCTTTCTCTCTCCCTTTCCTCTCTAAAAATAAATAAATAAAATCTTTAAAAAAAAAAAGAAAGGAAAAAAAGCTTATCACTATGTGGAGCCTTAAAATGAAGCCAATGCAGGGAGAGAGTAAGAATGAGAGAGAGAGAGACAGGCAGGTCCTAATGACTACTTGAGTCCCTGAATCAAACTGTGCCTGAAGCTGCCTAGTACCCCCCCACCTTCTCAGTTATGTGAGCCAACACAGTCCCCTGCTGAAACTTGTTTGTGTTGGATTTTCTGTCACTTGCAACAGAAAGGTTTTCAATGGAAAGACGTACTGGACATTAAGCTGAAATTGTTTTTTTTTATTTTGTTTTTGGTTTAAAATAGTGTTTGAGACCATCCAGTTCTAGACCAGAGGGATGCTCTGGAGAGCTTGTTGAATGGCTGAATAAATGAGTCACTTAACTCGTGTCCCCTGCTATCACTTAGAGAAATGGGCCTGAGGGGAGGTGAAAGAAGGGGCTGGAAGCGGGGACGGTGTCAGAATTTTCCTTTCTCTCTCTAAAACTGGACACACTTTCATTCTCATTTTGTGGGGTAAGCCAGACCCTGCCGCGTTATGAGGATGAGGGAGGGTGTGATGAAACAGGAGAGGATCCCAGGGAGATGGCCTGACAGAGGAAGCCCGAGGCCCTTACAGGGAGCCTGGGGGTTCGTCAGAGGCTTTGGAGCCCAGCCGCTCCCTGGGGCAGGAAGAAAGAGCAAGCCTAGAGCATGAGAAAGATGGGGCTCTAGGTGCGCTCAGTTTAGGTGCTCGCTCTTCTAGTGACGGCCTCTGTCACAGTCTGTCTCATCCGGCTGTGAGCTCAGATCTCATTTGCCCGTGTCCGAGTGCTGGGCCTCGCACAGGGGGCATCAGAGTGGACTCACGGGGTGGAGCTGAGGCCGATCGACCCCTTTCCTGGTGAGAAGGACGTTTGTGGTAGAGTCTCAAGTGTGTGCTTCTCTCTCCTCACATCAATTCTCTTTCTCATTGGCATTCAGTTTTCTTCCCATCCCTGTGGCACAGGCCTGGGAGCACCCCATTTTCAGTCCTTAAGTAGTTGGTCCCCCCAAAAGATATTTTCCCAAAAGCCCACCAACTGTAAGCAGATAAAAATCCAGCTGTGTGGCCTTGGGCAAGTGTCTTGGCTTCTCCAATCCTCAGGTTCCTGATCTGTAAAGTGAATATAACTCATTCTTTGTGGGCTAGATGAAGAGTAAATGAAGGAACACAGGTGGAAGGGCGAAGCACTGTGCTTGGCACCAAGTTGGGCGCAACGAAAGAGAATTCCCTTTGTCCAGCCCCTTTGAAGGTCGAACTTGGTTCAGGAAATTTCTGTGACTTGACTTTGGGTGATGAACACACAATACAACATACTGATAATATATTATAGGATTGTACACTTGAAACCTATATAATTTTATGAACCACTGTTACCCCAATAAATTGAATAAAAATGAAAAAGAAGTGATAGGCAGTATTCACTTCGAGTACAGTAATGGTCAGGGAGCAGTTTCACCTTGAAGTATGGCCCTTGTCATTTCTTTCCAGGTAGATTTCTCCACCCCTGTGTTAAAGAACCAACCAGAAATACCCTTCTTTTGAAGAGCATCTACAATAAAGGCTTAACTTAGTCACTAAAAAAAACAACAATTTCTGTGGATGGATTGCATACGAGCCTATGTGTCCACACGTGTGTGTATGCGTACCTGTGCGCTGTGCTCATGGGTATGTGCATGCTATGTTTTTGAACACCCGAGTGTGGGTGAGCGTAAACATGAGCGTGTGTGTATATATGTACGTGTGCTTGTCTGTGTGTATGCCTGTGTGTGTTTTCCCAGCACCATTAGCGGAGAGCCGTAATTCTGCTTTATGGCAACAGCGGCGGCAGCTCGTTCCCCTGCCACTAAGCTGCCTCCCTCCCCTCGTCTGGGGGTGGGGGGAGCTGCAGCCGCCAGCCGCCCTGTCCCTCTCCCTGCGTGCTGCGTGAGCACGCGGCCACCCCCTTCCCTCACCATATGCCTGTCTTTTACAGTTCTTTGGAGCGTGGTGCTCATCGAGTGGCTAATTAGCTAAATGAATTAAGTGACATCCATACGCGTAATTAGCAAATGGTTATAAGCAGCTATTCTCCTTGGGATGTCTAAAATTTCTAGGGGTCAGACGCTGTGGGAGTGCTCTAGGGAGTAAATAAGAATGGGCAGCATAAGTGCCAAGGCCGGGCCTGGGGGGCTCTGAGAGCTTGATGGCCCGGCTCTGGGGAGGGGTGGCGGCGGGAAGAAGGAAGGAGGTGCCCTTGACCCCGGTAGGCGGAAACCCCACTCATACGTACTAGGAGTCGGGAGGCCTGGGTTCTGGCTGCATTCATGTAGGTTTCTGTGACCCCAGGTAAGTCCCCTCCCCTCTCCGGGGTGTGGTCTCTGCTTCTAGGAGGGATGGGTGGAAGCAGCTGGTCTCTTAGGGCTCTCCCAGCTCTGGTGCCCTTCCCTACCTTAAGCCAAACTTTCCAACAACAAACAGGGCAGGGGTGGGGTGATGCACCCACGTCTTTGCCCTGGAGCATGGCGGCACACCACTATCTTACACTGTGGGGTTTGTGCAAGCTGTGCCCTCTGCCTTTAACATTGTCCAGGGGGCAGTGTTTCTGAAGATGCTCGGAGCTTTCTAAGTCAGGTCCAAATGTGGCCCCTTGTAGCCCTGAGAAGTGAACTGGAGAAAGAGAGCGTGGCTCCTGCTGTGCCCCCACTCCCAACATAAACGGTGGGACTGGAACCTGGTGGATACAGCAAACACTGTTATCCTGAAAGGGAAGGAGTGGGAGACACACAGGAGTTGGTAGTGGTTTCTAGCAACTCTGAAATTCCATTAGGCAGGCATTTTTAGGGCCCCCTTCCATGGAGATGGAAAACATGCTTTGGGTAATAGCTCCTTTATGCATTGTTCTCTGTGGCCTCTGCAGGGCTCTGCAGGAGGTCCTCCCCCTTTCCACCCTCCTCCACTGCGGGTCTCAAAGAATGTTGGGAAATAGACCCAAACTGGGGATTGAGACATTTCTCAGTAATTTTCTCATAGGTGGCTAGGGGCCCAAGGGCCGTTTTATTACTTGAACAGTTACAGTCTCTTAGCTCAAGTTGGTAGTTCTTTTGAGAGTAGTACCGTCTTGAAAACCTAGTCGATTCTTATCTGTTCCTTTGTGATTGGTTCCATACGCCAATAAACCCTACCCACAGTTCTTTTGTAGACATAGAACATATAGATTTGCTATATTTCATTGTTTTCTCACCCCATGCCTCCTTGATTGATTACAGTTACATGCCTTTATTTAATGAAACTATTTAAAATTTATATTTTAATTATAGTTACCATATAATGTTCTGTTAGTTTCAGGTGTACAACACAGTGATCCGATATTTGTATACCTTACAGAACTTCGTGATATCAGCGGGCATCTTGGGCTAGCGTGCGTTGTTGGGTCGGTTGTTTTCCTGTTGTCCCCACGCTTCAAGCTCGCCCTTCAATATTTTGGCCTGTGCTGACAGGGACTCAGCAAACTACCTTTCCCCAAGTGTCCTTGCCTGCTGGCTTCCTGTGAGGTTCTTCTGATGGGGGGGCTTGGCAGGAGATGAGAAGGTGCCGGAAGGGGAAGAGAGACTTCCTTCCTTGTTTCAGCGTGTACTAACACCCCGAGCTATGGATTCAGCCAGCAGCCCCTTTTGGCTTCCCTCCTCCCTCCCTTTCTTTCACTTGGAGTGAGGGAGGGAACTATGAAAGATCATATGGAGGTGGGGAAAAGCAGGGTGGGGGATTGGCTTATAGGATAGTTACCAAGATTATGTGTTCTCTTGAGGGTGGTTACAGTTTATGCATTAACCTTGATGCATGGTAACAAAAGACAGGGCTTACTTAAGGCAAAAATAAATTTTTACTAAGAAGTCATAAGCCTGGGACAGGACTCCCCATCATGACCTGCTGAGTTAGGAATGTATGATCGGATCGCCCTGTGAGGTTACTTTCCATAGAGCCCCCCATTTTTTATCCACAGTCCCCTGTTTTTGTCTTAAGTCAATCTGTAGTCAAAACTTTGAAGATTCAATTATCTTTAAAAAAAAGATTTTGTTTATTTTTAAAGGGGGAAAGAGGGAGAAAGAGAGGGAGAAAGAAAGGGAGAGAAACATCGATGTGAGAGATGCATCAGTCGGTTGCCTCCCACACGCCTCCAGCCAGGGACCTGACCTGCAACCCAGGCATGTGCCCTGACTGGGATTGAACCGGTGACCTTCTGTTGACACCAGCAAGGAATGAAGATTTAATTAGGGTTACAGAACATAATGTAATTGTCAGCAACCTTGACAATTGAAATTCATCGGCGCTCTCCGTCCCAGGAGCTTTCTCTTTCCTCCCTTCTTCCCCACAGGAGCGCTTCTCCTAAACTCCAAGAGACCGCAGGAGACTCGAAACCAGGGGAGCAATGGGCAGTGGCAGCTCATCCTGGGCTAGCCCCTGGCCCTGTCTCCAAGGCCCCCTTTTCTCTGACTTCCCAGTGAGCTGACAGCAGCTTCACCTGTGCTCACTTCTTCCCTGTGATGTTTCTGGGGAGCCAGAGCAGCCCTGCCTGGCTCTCTCCTACTGCTTCTTCTGTCCTACCATCGCTTCACTGTCCCCAGCTCTAATAAACATACTCTCAACAAAAAGTGCAGGCAGGGAAACTGAGAGGTAGAAGCTAAAGGGGAAAGTAAAGGCCTTCATGTCCTTGTCTTACAGAGTGTGGAGTTGAGCACAACTGTCTCCAGATTATGGAACAGTGGAGACAAGTGTGCGTTACTTAACTTTATAGAGGTAATCTCGGAGGAGTTAAAAACATTGAGAGAACACTGTCGGGTGGGGGAGAGAAGAGCTATGGTGGTGGTGTGTTAATGTATCATCTCTCGTGGAAGTACAGCTATAGGTAAGGTTTAAAACTGATAAAGCAATACATTGCCATAGGAACTCATTCTTTAGAAAAATGTAGATACAACCAGAGGAAGTAGCTAAAAGAGTTAAAAAGTGCTGCCTCTTGGAAGCAGGACTGGCATTTGGGAGAAGAGGGATAGAGTCTAGTTGCTTTTTAGTATAAGTCTTTCAGTACAATTTAATTTTCATATGCATATATTTCTTAGGTAAAAAAAGTCATTAAACTGCAACTGTGCTTTAGAAAAGCTTACAAACAAATGAAGAGGCTGAATATCAAGGACATGAAGTGACATGCTCAAGGTCACAGAGCTTATTAGTGGCAGTGCGGGGTTCAAACACAAGTTCTTTAATTCTCTCCAGGGTTCATTCCACGTGTGCACACAAGTCACTGGACAAGTGTTCACTGAGCACCGCTTCCGGTTAATGTGATGCAGGTCAGGTGCTGGGGTCCAGGTGAGTGGGTCCTCACACTGTTCATGGTCTAGTGCAGACGGGCAGACACTTCGACCAGTCCTTAGAATGCAGTGTGGTCACACGGTCACGTGACTGTGTAGAGTTTGAAAAAGTGAGCTATTTTAACCACAATCCGTTGAGATTGCTTTCTCTTTCTCCTTTGACTTCTTCATAAATCTTCCTCTTGTGCTGGGTGGTGTTGGAGCAGCTGTGGGCTTTTGTGAGGGGACCACGGGACAGTTGTGTTGGACTTGCCTTCAGCGTGGGTTTTCTGGGGTGTATCTACGTGATGCCCTGTCACTTCTGTGTACAGTTACAGTATTTCTAGCTTTGCTAGCATAGGAATAAAATAGTAATGTGTGCCCTCTCCCTTGGATCAAGAGCAAAGACAGGATGGTGGGATCTTCACATTGTGCTGGAGTTTCTAGTCAGAGCAAGCATGCAAGACAAAAAAAACCCCATATAGGTTGGAAATGAAAAGCTAAAACTATCTTAATTTGCAGTTATGATCATCTATGAAGAAAATTCTAAGGAGTTTACAAAATGCTACTAAAACTATGTGAGTTTAGTAAGTTTCAAGGTCCATGCTTAATATACAAAAAGCAATTGTGTTTCTATGTACTATCAATATTCTGATTGAAAAATTTTAAGTACAATGATAATAGTGTAAATATATGGGCACTTAGTAATAAATTTGACTGAAGATGGCAAACCTGTAGCTAAAGGCTACAAAATGTTGCAGAGAAACTGAAGAGAAAATAAATACATGGAGAGATACTGTGTTTATGGGTCAAAAGACTCTGTATTGTTGTCAATTCCTTTCACACTGATAGATTTGAAACAATCCCAATAAAAATCCAAATGAGCTTTATTTTTTGTTTTAGAAATTGACAAGCTGATTCTGAAATTTAAATGGAAATGCAAAGGACTCAGAATAGCCAAAACGATTTAGAAAAAGAGCAAAGTAGGACTTAACGTTACTTGATTTCAAGACTTGGTATTATGTTACAGTAGTCAGGAAAATATAGCATTGGAAAATAGAGCACCTAAAATATAGCATTAAAGACAGATATATAGATCAATAGAACAAAGCAAAGAGTCCAAAAAAATAGACACACACACACACACACACACATATTTGATCGACTTGACAGAGGTGCCAGGGCAATTCAATGGGGAAAGGAAAATCTTTTCAACAAATGGTGCTGGAACAACTGGGTAGCCGTATGTAAAAATATGAACTTCTGTCTTTACCTCATACCAAATATAAAAATTGACTCAAAATAGATTGTCTAAATGTAATAGCTGAAGTTATAAACCCCCTAAAAAAGGTTTTGACTATTTTAGGTATCTCATATAGTGCAGTCATACAGTATTTGTATTTTTGTGACTGGCTTGTTTCACTCAGCGTAATGTCTTCAAGGTTCCTACACGTTGCAGCGTGTGTCAGAATTTCCTTCCTTGTTAAGGCTACACAGTATCCCATTGTGTGCTGTGCTGCGTTTTGTTTATCCATCCATCCACTGGTAGACATTTGGGCTGCTTCCACCTTTTGCCTGTCGTGAGTGATGCTGTTATGGACATGGGCCTACAAACATGTCTTGGAGAGCCTGCTTTCAATTCTCCTGCACATATAAAGAACTCTTAAAAATCAATAAGACAATCCAATTTTTGAAAAATGGGGAAGGATTTGAATAGATATTTTACCAAGAAGATACACAGCTCATGGGAAATAAGTATACTAAAAGGTTCTTTAAAAAGAACCCAGAAAGAGTCCTCACATCAGTGGACAGGAAGACGGAAACCAAACCCGCAGTGGTCCCACCAGTGACGTGATGAGAACCCGACCGTGACGGAGCACACCCGCTGCTAGAGAGGGTGCGGAGTGGCTGGAGTCCTCACACGCTGCTGGTGGGGGTGTGAGGTGATGACACCGTTCCTGAACATTTTGGGCAGTTTAAAAACTGTAAAACACTGATCAAACGAGGCACCTAAAAACTGTTTACTGCAGGACAGGCATGCCTTTCGTGACGGAGCAACACCAGAGCCCAAGAGGGCCGCCACGGCAGCGTCCAGTTCATCGTAAGGGTTTCCGTGGTTAGTTGTGCAGTAAATGTTCTGGTTAAAAAAAAAAGTGAAGCACACATTTATGGTATCGCCTTTCTACTCCTAATTATTTACCCAAGAGAAGTGAAATGTATGTCCACTCCTAAGTCGAACATGAATGTTCATACCAGTTTTATTTGCATCACACCAGTAACTGGAAACAACCCAAAGTCCATCACTAAGTGAATGAGTAACCAGATGCAGTGTATTGGTCAGACGGCATTCTACTCAGCAATACAAAGAAATGAATTATTGATGTGTGCAATGATATATATGAATTGCAAAATAATTATTCTGAGTGAATGAAGCTAGACAAAAAGAATACACACTGTGTGATTCCATTTATAAAGAATTCTAGAAAATGCAGACTACTCCAGAGTGACAGAGGCCGGTTATTGCTTGCCTGAGGGGGTGGGGAGGCGGCAGTGCGAGGCAGAAGAGAGAGACTGCAAAGGGCCATGAGGGAACTTTGAGGGTGAAGAGTACATTCATTACCTTGATTGTGGTGATGTTTTCATGGATACATCTATATCTGTATCCAAAATATAGATTAAAAACTCATCAAATTGTATATTATAAATGTGCATTTTTTAATGATCTCAATAAAGCTATATATAAAAGCAAAAAGAAACAGATTGATCAAATAAATTCGAGTAGATTATAAGGAGAGATACTGTGTAGCAATAAAAATTTTGGCAGAGGAAGGGGGTATAAGGGGACTAAATGGTAATGGAAAAATACAATGAAAAAATTTTTAAACATTTTTTTTAGAGAGGGAAGGGTGGGAGGGGGGAGAGAGAGGGAGAGAGAGAGAGAGAGAGAGAGAGAGAGAGAGAGAGAAACATCAATGTGCGGTTGCTGGGGGTTATGGCCTGCAACCCAGGCATGTACCCTGGCTGGGAATCGAACCTGGGACACTTTGGTTCCCAGCCCGCGCTCAATCCACTGAGCTACGCCAGCCAGGGCTCACAATAAAAATTTTTAAAAAATAAAGTAAAAAGTAAATATCCATTTTATAAAAAAAGAAAATCTTGGAAAGATACTTATGATAATCACTGAGAAAAAAATTAGATTACAAGACAAGACATCCTATGTGGTCAGTTTTTAAATTATTTATTTATTATTTAGACAGCAAGAGGAAAGGAGAAACATCGATTTGTTATTTGGCTTATTTATGCATCATCAGTTGTTTCTTATATGGGCCCTGACTGGGGATCAAACCCACAACCTTGGCTTATTAGGATGATGCTGAGATTACAAATAGTGTCACATTAAAATTAATTCATGGTTTATGCCAGCCCATAGCCATTCTGCCAGCGTGGGGGCTCCCCGTCCCCCAAAACTCCACCTGTCCCATGTTTCAGGGTGTCCTTAAATGTGACTCACTTGGGAAGCAATCGCAGATGCCATTTGCGGTTGCCGACACCTGGGGCCTCCGCTGAGCTGAGGCACCTGCGTCAATGCTGCTGAGCCAGAGACCGCCCAGGCTGCAGCGCAGCCTTCCTGCCCTGACAGGCTCAGCCTCAGGGTGCTCCCAGAGCAGGGCCCAGACAACGTGCTAAGGGGAAATGCCGCAACTTATTACACAGCCAGAGGTCCCCCCAGGAGGGCTGGCTGGACCCTAGGTGTGGCCAGGCTCAGCACGCCAGCTGTCTTCTTTCAGACCGTCCTTTTCTCCCCAGAGATGCTGTGACAGGATGAGTCCATGTGTCGCTGCCGCTAGTGGGGCTGTCTGGAATGACTGGTCCCGCCCCCTTTCCCACTGCTCAACTCCCCACAGACTCGTTGTTTTTCAGAGACCACTGTCATCCCCTGGTTCCTTCTAAGTTTGCCAGATGAGCCTGTCCCCCAAACATGAACACTGATGGAGATCTTTGTAGGCAGCTCCTCCATGCTTACGATTGCATCATATATGCTTCATATCATATCATGTTATACCATATAACATACACATGGTGGGAGGGGGAGGGTTGCCTCCATCTCCCCGTCAGACTGCCTGCATCTGTAAACTCTAGTCTGGCTGGAAACAGAGACCTTGAACGATTAACAGTGATTCTCTGCGTGGAGAGAGGTTACAGATGGTATTCACTTTCCTTGTTCTTTTCAGACTGACTTGTCCCCCTGTGGATACACAGAAAGGCAAGGACAGTGTGTCGGGCTCAGAGCCTCATCCCAGCACCCAGCAGCAGTGTTTGGCTCATACTAGGTGCTCAATAAAAGTGTGAACAAATGGCAAGTGCTACTTTTTAAGACAGTGAGGGGCTGGTTTAGCAGGAACGGGGAGCGGCTTTGGAGCCCCTACCCGGCTCCACGTGGACCCCCTGGGTCCGATGCCCGCATTCTGCCTCCTCCCGGCGCCTGGGATTGCCGCCTGCCTCGCAGGGCGGAGTGTCTGGAGCCAGCGCGGTGCCGGGGCCCTTTGTGAGCAGCAGGCTCCGCAGCCCCGGCGCCCTGCCCTCCCACCACACCCCCTCGCGCCCGGCTCCAGCGAGGGGAGGAGAGAAGTCCAGGCTCCTCCAGGAACTCACCCAGCCGCCCCCGCCTGGGCCTCCGCTCCTCTGCTTCTCTGCTTCCTGCGCCTCCCTCAAGCCTCCTACAGCCTCCACCTTTAGACTCCGCTCTGGGACCTGGATGCCCGTTTCGAAGCCTCTTCCGGCGGACTCGCTTCTCTGACTTCCCCATTCGGCTCCCCCGGCCTCACCCCTGCAACCTGTTGGGTCTCGAGTGTCCCACCACTTGGGTAAGGGCCCAGCCACCCGCAGTCCCTCCCTCACCTCCCGGCCTCAGAAGGGCCGCTGTCCCTGGGATCCTCCTGCTGAAGAATCCTCTTCCGTCCACAGCCCCCTAGCAGGTCTGCCTCCACCCCCACTTGGCTCCAGACAGCCCAGGTGGAGCCTGGCACAGTTGTGTTCAGGCGGGCGGGGGCAGGCAGCCTCTGGGATTTGAGCTGGGTGGGCGGGCCTCTCGCCAGGATGGAGAAGGCTGGCCCTGGTGAGGGCCTAGGGCACAAGACTCAGAGTCCAGAGGGTGTGAAGCTGCTGCTGACTCACCCTGGCACCGTTGTGTGTGTGGGAGCAGGAGCCTGTGTTGTGAGTAGCTTTTCTGTAAGGGGAATTGAGGAAGTCAGGCTGGGTCCAAGGGCGGGGGTCAGTCCCCACAGGAGGAGGTGTAAGAGAGCGGGAGGGAGGGCGTGTTTGAGCCCACTGGGCAAGATGGAGTTTAGGGCTGGCTAGACAGCCTCCTGCATCTGGCCTCCAAGACTTGTTAGCATTCCCTCTGCTGCATCCCTGCCACTCTGTCTTCTCTCCCCTGGACCAGTGAACTGGTCTCTCACTGCTCTCCCCGCCCAGCTTCTCCTGAAAGCACTGTGTGTGGTTCTGAGGGGGCCTGGCCTTGAAGCAATGTTTAGGTCACCTCTACTTCCTGTCTTGTGGTGTCACTACCTCCTTCCTCTGTTCCTCCCTCCTGTCCTCCCCACTTTATCCCACAGCTTCCTGTATTCTGTCTTGGAACTGGGAGTCTTTAGCTTGGAAATAGGAGAAGATGACAACCTTCTTGCATTCATTCATTCTTTCATTCATTGATTATCATTCATTTACACATGTACTTACTTCCATCCACATTCCCATTCAATGACTCATTCCTGCATTCTCTGGACCCTGAGCACTTACTGTGCTCAAGGCCCTCAGTGCTTGGTGGGAGGGGGCAGAGCACTCTGATGAATCGACACTATTCCTGTTGCCAGTCGCTCAAGGTCAAGGAGAAATTAGCACAAATCAGCCCTATTTAAGAGGGAAAACAGCACGAGAGAGAAATAAAGGGTTGTGAAGTGTGTGTATGTTTGTGTGTGGGGAATGAGGGTACAGAGAGGGAAGGATGTAATTTCCACTGAGGAGGGGCCCAGAAGACTTCTTGGAGGAGGTGCCATTTGAGCCAGGCCTTGATGGGGGCAAGGTTTGGATATAGAGGTATTAGAGGGCGTCAGAGTGGAGGGAATGGCAGGAACAGAGGAACTCCCTGGTATGTGAGGCACCAGTGGGAAGCTCTGTTCGTGGCTTGAGAGGATTGGAAGAAGTAAGTCTGGCCAGGGCGGCCAGGGCCAGGCCGAGGACAGGATGTGTGCTCCCACACCGCTGCCCATGTTACAGGCCAGCAGAGCAGGGGAGCAGTTTTGTTCTGGGTGACCCAGAGCCATGGGTTGATGGCAAGACCCTTCTGGCTATTAGAGCTCGTTAATTGTATAGGCAGCCTTAGGTGGAGTGAGTTCTTCAGTCTTGGAGGCATGTAAGTGGGGGCTGTGTCCTAGGAGTGTGTGTGTGGGGGAAGAGCTGCAGGTGCTGGCCCTGGACAGGTCCAGCTGGAACAGTGCTGGAAGTGGGGCTGGAGTGGACAATGTCAGAGGCCCCTTCCACCTGGAGCGTCTGTGGTCTCCCTGGGGAAACTCAAAGACCTCACAGAGGGGACTCCTGGGAGTTTGGTCATTTATTCACTCGGTCATTCCCTCATTTACCCCTACATACCCCCACACTCCCACACTCCTACACCCCCACTCCCTTCCTTCCATCTTTCCTTCCTTCCTTCCTTCCTTCCTTCCTTCCTTCCTTCCTGCCTTCCTTCCTTCCTTCCATCACTTAGTCACTAAACCCTTGCTCTGGGCAGACTTTGTGCTGAGAACTCGGATGAGGTCCCTGCCCTCCCTGATGGGGGAGACAGACCGGTGCTGATGGTGATAACGCAGCATCACCATGGAATATTGATGGAGATTATTATTGCACTGTGTTTTGTCGCCGAGTGGGAAGTGGAGCTGGAATATGGAACCTGAAGAAAGAACCCAGACATCTGTCCTCCCGCCAGGAAGGCCCATGGGTGGGGCCAGATGAAAGACGTAATGTGGGAAAAGAAGTATGTGTGGGAGAAAATACTCTGGCTCACAGGGCTTAAGAGGCAGGCTTTCTGAAGATGTAGGACACCCCAGAGGCCCAGACCTTTGGGCTGAGTGCACCCCAAGCTGATCCCACACCAGAGATGAACCTACTGGATTTGGGAGCCTCTGGAGAATTCCTTGATCAGCATAAGCTGTAAGCAGGTTGTGTAGAGTGGTGGTTGAACTTGTGAGCTCCAGCTTTAGACAGGGTTCAAATCCTGCTATTAACTCTTACCAACTATGTGACATTGGACAAATGACTCTTCGCCTTCGTTTTTTCCTCTGTGAGAGAATAATCATAGTACCTTTCGCTTGGGCGCGGTCCAAAGCTGATAAGGAACCTCATGTGCTGGCACGGTGCTGGGCATGTGAGGAGGGCTATAACGACAGTGAGTGATGATGATGATTGTGATGACGGCATTGGTAGACAGTCGAGGGCTGCCTTTAAACTCTCTGGACCTCATTCTCCCCAGCTGTGAAGAGGGAGGGCTGACAGAGCTCACTGGGTCTCAAAGTATGGTCGCTGAACCAGCAAAATCAGCATCCCTGGGGATCTTGTTAGCGATGCAAATTCTTGGTCTCTGCTGCAGCTCTACTGGAGCTGGGGCCCAGCAATCTGCATTGTAACAAGCCTTCTGGGTGATTCTGACACAGGCTGAGGTTTCAGAGCCCCTGACCTAGCTATCACCTAAGACCTCTTCTTCGTCTGCCTTTTCAGGACTCCGACTCCTGCACGCGTGCTTTATGCTTCCTGCACTTAGGGCCCTGGCCTGGGGGCTGGAAGTGGGGAGGCAGGTACCCACGGACCCATTCACTGAGGTAACGTCCTGAACAGGGCTGCGGAAGGGATGCAGGGCCTGCTCTGTGGTAAACAGCAGAGTGGAAAGAGTCTTCTGAACCAGTGACCTTTTGATTCGTAGGCTTTCGATTCGCTCAATCCACTCAGCCACATGATCTGGGCAAGACCTCTCTTTTATGCCTTGTGGGGTGGGGCGGACAGGGCTGTAGACCTGAGGTCAGGGGTGGTAATTCTAGACGACTTCCTTGCTGTGTGACTTTGGGGCTCACTTTTCATTCCTGGGCTTTAATGTACCCACCTGTGAGATAAGGGGACTAGACTGAGTCCAGCGAGTCTCTGTGAAGGGCTTCCAATCCCTCATCTACATAGTGAGAACCCTGAGGTCGTCCCGGCTGCCTGCTGCATCCAGAGGTTGAGTGATGTGAGCTGTCCCCTCTTTGGGCAGGTTTCCTTACCGGTCCAAGGCAGTCTCATGACCCCCGTCCTGTTAAGCTCACATGGCTTTTATCATGTTGAGCATGCTCTTCCTTCTCAGAGGTTTCCTGACACCTAAACCCTGTTGCCTGGCATTTGAGGCCTTCCTCGACAGACTCCCAGTTTTTTTCTGCAGGGGGAAGTCCTCACTGCCTATAACAGCATCCTGTCCAGCTCCCGTGAGGCTTCTCCCTCACCCGTCCCTCAGCCTGTCCAAACGCACTCAATCTTCAGACCAGCTCTACCGCTGCCTCCTTCAGGAAGCCTCCTGGCATGCCCCAACCCTCTGCGCCGTCCTTAGACTGTCTTGTGGTGTTTAAGGTGTGACTTTAATTTCTCACTTGTAGACACTACTCTGCTGACAGAGGGCAAGGCCTGAGCTCACAGGGATGGAGATTGGAGTTCTGGACTCCTGCGGCAGGGAGGCCCAGGGAGAGGAGGGAGTGTGCCCAAAGTCACGGGGTGCGTCGTGTGAGAGAACCAGGCCTAGAACCCAGGTGTCTTAGGGCCCCCGGGGAGACAGTCTTGGATACATGGTGAGCAAAATAGAGGCAATGAGGGGCAGAGGCCTCAGAGTCAGGATGACCTCTGTTCCAGCACAGCTCTGCACTCAACAGCTATGCTTCCTGGGGCACATTACCTGCCTTCCCCAAGGGACCTGCCGGTGGGCTTAGATAGAGGACCATAGAGGGGCCTGGCACACAGCAGGTGCTCAGTTATTGCAAGGAGCTCCTTATTAGTCCTGATCCACTTCGTCCAGCTCCCTGCCTGGGTCACCTCCCCCTTTATCCCCGAACCACTAAGCACTGTACTCATTGCCCTGTTGTAAGCAGTCCAGCATGAGTGTCAAGGCCTCCTCATTAAGCCTCTTGCAGGAGAGAGAGGGAGAAGGGGAAATCCTGGTGGTCTCTCAGTTGGCAGTGGCTACAGTGGGCCTAGGATGGGTGGCCAGGAGCTGAGTCCTATGGAGCCAATTGGGTGGGATTTGGCAGGTGCCACTTTTAGAAAGTCTTGCTGCTTATTTTGAGGCAGTGAGGGGTGTGCCCTGTCCCTCACCAGCGGCTGATAGATGCCAGCAGCCTGGGGCGGTGGGCCAGGGGAGGAACACTCCCAAGGGTGAAGAGTCCTAGCAGGTGGGTCTGGTATCTCTCTGGGACGCTGCTGGCAGCTCCCTGGCCTTCTGCCACCTTCCGACCTCATCCCTTGTACACAGATGGAAACCTGCTGCCTGGTTGGCTGAGGCTGGGGATCTGGAGCCTCCCAGCTCCTGGGAGGGACCCCAGGGCCAAGAGACCCCCTGGGGAGGATGGCAGGGGCTGGAAATGGGGGTGATTAAGTTTGGCTGTGGCTGGAAACAAAGTGAGTGTCCAGCTAGGAGCCCAGTGGGTGGGGACAGGGCCCCTTGACGTGGCTGTGCCCCAGCTGGCAGCCTCTTTCCTTCCTCTCCACCGGGCAGGCCAGGCGCAGGGGCTCTAGGAGGAGGGGTGTAGAGGGCAGTCTGAGTGGAGGCTGGGACCTGCGCTCTGCAGGGGCGGGAGCTTGGGAGGAGGAGGGGAGGAGATTGCCAGAAGGCTTCATATGGAGCGGGCCTGGCTGTTGCTCAGGTGACTCACCGCTTTTGGAGAGTGCTGCTGTCCGTGCAACCAGCGAGCAGGGTCTCAGCCACGATGATTCAGAATGTTGGAAATCACCTCCGAAAGGTATGGATGGTGTGCTGGGGTGGGTGGGAGGCAGAGGGGACGGGATCATCTGGGGATCCCAAAGGAGAGCTGAAGTTTCCATTTTAAGTCAGAAGTACTGCACCTCCTTTCTCGTTCTCCATGGGTCATTTCCTCACTCTCTTTGGAAGAAGAAATTGCAGGACCCTTGGGCTGGTTTGTTATAAGCAGCAAAAGCCCCAGGGGCTGTCAGTTCCCCAGGGGTAGGTCGTGTTGAGTGCCGTCAGCTTCCGCTAGTTCTTTGTGTCTGGAATTCTATTCTGGGGGTGTGTGTTTCTTCCCACAGAGGTCTGTGTGTGTTTCTCAGGACGCGCTGAGCTCCATGGCTGTGTGCTGTTTAATTCTCAGAGTTCAGGGCTCAAAGACCACGGAGCCGACAGATGTTACAGGGCTTGGGGGTGTGTGGCCCGTGTGACAGGGCGAAGTTGGGGTTCTCGGGGTCAATAAACTCTTGGGAGTGCAAGTGCAGGACCAAGGGAGGGCTGGTGGCAACTGTGTCCTGCAAGGTGACCTCGCAGAGAACGTTTCCCTGGAAACTTTAACAGGGACTTTGGAGCTGAGATTAGATGCAGAGGCACGAGACAGACAAACCCAAGTGCTCAGCGGGCTTTTGATGTGGCAAGTGGCGAAGGGTTCAGGACACGGTGGCAGAGGTTGTGCTGAGTGTAGAGTGGGTGTCCTCTGAGCATGTTTCCAGGAAAAGCCTTTTTAAAAGGGGCAGGGGCAAATCAAGAAATCTCTCATCCACCCCCTCCCTCCATCTACAAGACTGCTACTCATCTCAGACACAGTGCGCCCTCTCCTCCCTGGCTCCCCGGTCCCATGTCCAGCCCCTCCAGTCCACCTCCGCTGGAGGGATGTTTCTGAAAGAAAGATAAATGCGATTATTCCTCACCTTCTCAGGGGGCTGTCTTCAGTATAACATTCACATTCCTTACTTGGTACAAAAGGGTTTTGGTGGTCTGCTCTGCTCACTCTCCCTCCTCATTTCACCCCTTACTTGCCCACCCCCGTGCATCTGGTGTGGCAGCCCTCTGGCACTGCTGGCCATTGTCTCAGTGTTCCACCTTTGTTCCTCCTCGAGCTGTCATACTTACTGTGCTTTCTGCCAGAGCGACTCCTCATCTCCCCTCACGTCCTACTAACTTGGTCTCCTGGGAAGGTACTTTTGAGACCTCAGATCTCAGCTCAGATGCTGCCTCCTCTGGAAAGCCTTCCCAGACTTAGCACAGAAAACCTCTGTGTTAGTCCCTTCTCACCCTGGATTGTGTGGTGGACTTGCATTTGCACCTCTTCTACCAGCCAGTGAGTTCCCCAAGACTGCTCTTGGTGTGCCCAGCACAGTGTTGGGCAGGGCCAGAGCCCCGGGACATGCTTAATGACTGGATGGGCATAGGCTACTTACTGCACGGCGAGGCCAGAAGTGGGATCTGAGCAGCAGGGTGCCTTTCTTCTTCTCCCTAAGCACAGGGCAGAGAGCATCTGCCAGGTGTGGGGGGGCTGTCTGTACCTTCTCTTATGCCCTGTCATCTTTAACTCTTCTCCCATTGATCTGAGTCTTTTCCCAGTGATCAGTAAATTTTCATCAGTAACTGGGGAGAAGGCAGCACAGGAGGGACGCATCACTGTGACCATTTTACAGAGATGGCCAATAACCTTTTCTCCCACAGTTCCTTACACAGTGCCGGCCGTGCCAGACACCAGACCATGCGTGTACTAACCCAGTCAGTTCTCTGGGAGGTAGGCACAGCTGTCATCCCCATATCCCAGAGAAATGGAATGGCTTGCCCAGGATCACACTGAAAGAAAGTGGCAGAGCTGGGATTTCAGCAGGAACTCAAATTTGGCTCTAGGGTTTGAGCCCTTAAGGAACCAGAGGCTCAGCCTGATGAAAGCCCAGGGTGGGATTCCAACCCGCATGTCCTGACTCGCATGACCAGCCCAGCTGGTAGTCCTCTTCCCTGCGCTGTCCCCCGCCCAGCGGAGTCAGAGTGCAGATGGGTGTGGGGTGTGGAAGTTGGGCCCACAAGGTGACACTGGTGACCTCAAGCCGGTGCAGAATACTCTGGCCTGGTTTGCCGCCCGTGGGCCACTGCCTGCCTGGTGGACTCCCTTTATGCCCTCCTGAATTCCCTACGTTCCCCAGGAAAACAGGAGAGTTGGGGGCTGTTTTCTAAGCTGTTACCAAAGTCACTTTTAATGAAAAGCAATCAAACCAAAAGATCCACCCAACTTTCTTCCCTGGAGACTAAAGAAAGCCACGTTAAACTGGGAACAGAAGGGGGCCTCAGCCCCCAGCCCCATGTCACAGGGTTGGGGGCCCTTGTCAGTATCCTGTGGCTCTGCAGAGTCGGCATTTTGGAAATGGAATGTTCCGGCTCTTACCCGCCACTGGGTACCCAGCAAGCTCTCTGCACATGTGAGTGAGAGAGGGAGGGGGAAGGGAGAGGGAATGAATGAGGTGGTGAGTCTGGCGCCAAGCTGGGGTGGGAGGCCGGAGGAGCACTGAGTGCCTGTCCGGTGGTGTTGGAAGGGTGCCCCTGCCCTTCCCCTCTTAGTTGGACCCTTCTCCTTCTCCTACCCAAGGGTCAGTCTACACTGGACACTGAGTTCCACACCCTGGGCTGCTAGGGGCCCGCAGCACCTTCATGGGAGGCTGGGTGCCGCTGCTCAGCCTGAGCTCCAGCCTGGTGCAGGTCAGCTCCCAGTGGGGCCCAGGGACTTTATTTACTCCAGAAACAGCAGTGGGCCGTTTGTCCCAGGTCCCCTGAGAAGCCCTGTGCCCGGGTAGTGCTGCCTACATGAACCTGCAGGCCTAGAATGCGTGTTGCTGCCGACCCACTGTGGTGACCCGCCGCTTCACCTTGAGCCTGACGACAGCTGGAGGTGCGCCTCCCTACCCCAAAACCCCAGCCTCATGAGGGGAAGTTCAGATGTGGGGAGGTTTAGCAGGCAACATTTGGTCGCCCTGGACTAGATTTTTACTTTCACCCCATTGCTGACATTTACCCTTGGGCCAGGTGTTCTCCATCTCTGGGTGTCCCTGAGATCCTCACCAGCCTTGACATCCTAGGGGTCTGGACATTTGTGAAGGGTTTGTGCATCACTTGAGGTTGGCCCCGACAGTGAAAAGCAGGTGTCATCTGATTGAGGACCCTACTGTGTGGTGGTGGAAGAGAGACCCATAGACATAAAATGGCATGCCCATCATATACAGGAGTGTGACAATGACTGAATGAACAAGTGACAATGGGAGCTCAGAAGGGGGCTGAAGTGGTCACAGAGGGCTTCCTGGAGGAAGAGGCAAGACTTGGACACTTAGCTTCAGTCTATTTAGGAGCCACATTTGAACCCTAGTCGTAGCTTGGGGCAGACACCCTTAGTGTTCTTGATTTGTCCTGGAGGACTCTTCTTGTATCTTTCAAAACCCAGCTTGGCTACTATTTCTCCTTCCAATTTTCTTCCTTCCTGTTCCCAGAATTAATGACATTTCCTCCGGGTGTTGTCCTGACTCCATTTGTTCCCTCCACAGGACTGTCAGGTTCGGAGTGCACTGTGATGAACCCAGGCTCTCTGTGGGGCTGACAGCTAACGAGGGAGACCCAGTGAAAGGGAGTCAAAGAAACACACGAGGAGAATCTGTGCTAAGTGCTGTGAATGTGATCACAGCAGTGAATGTCATGTAAGTGCTAGATCTGTGCCAAGCATGCACGAACTCAGTGATTCCTTGTAACAACGCTGAAGCAGATAATGGTTGTGTGCCCTATTAAAGATGAGGCTGAGACAGAGAGGTTAAGCAACTTGCCCAAGATCACACAGCTGATCTCAGCGGCATTGCTGAGAGTGGACTCAGGCTGCCTGGAGAACAGAGAAGAGTTAGAGAATAATGAGAGAGGGCAGGGGACAGCTCTCTGAGCGGGTGAGAACTGAGTGGAAACCTAGCCGCTGAGAAGGAGGCAGCTATGGGAGGAACTGGGGGAAGAGCATTCCAGGCAGAGGGAACAGTGTCCATTGGCAGGCTCCAAGGAGGGGTGATCTTGGCGTATCTGAGCTGCTGAGTGAGGCCAGTGTGGCTTGGAGTGGAGTGAGCGAGGGCAGAGCAGCAGGAGGGGCTGAGACAGGGCTGCCACGTGCAGAGGCTGGGGGTCTGGGCCCTGTAGGCGGGGTTTGGGGTTTGGGGTTTGGAATGCCCTGGGTTGCACAGTTCTGCCCACCAGACTGTGCACTCCTTGAGGACTCTTTGGTTCCCTAGGCTGGTGCCAAGGTGCACCGTCTTGCACACTGAGCTCAGGGACTCAGGGAAGCACATCATCGTGGTTCCTTTCCTCTGACCTGAGGTCCCAGTCGCCTTCCCATCCACCCTGAGCTCTCACAATAGGTAGGTAGGTGGGCAATAGGAGGAGCCACCGGGACAGAGGAGGCACCAGGAATTGAGACGACGTGCCTGGGCTTGTGTGGCTGGCGCCACCCAGAACCTCCACCTGCTTTTCCATCCGCATCTTGACCAGGGAGGCGTCGGAGCCTCTGCACAGCGGGACGAGGGATGAGGTCGCAGTGTCTCTCACACTTGGCCCCACCTCCTCTGCACACACTGATAATGCAGGTCCCAGGCCGCCTGCCTCCCTGCAGCTCGCACACACCAGGGTCCAGGGGGCTGCTCTGCTGCCCTTCACCTGTGCCTGGTCCAGGCGGGGCCGAGTTGGCCTCCTTGGTGCATTGGGATGGCGGCTCACCACTCTGCTCACAGTATAAGGGCCCAGAGACCTGTCTTGGAGACACTAACTCACTTCACCCCTGTGGGCCTCAATTTCCTCATCTTCCTGCAGATCTTGCTAGATCGTTGGTGAGATGAAAGATTTTGGAGGGCCGCAGAACTTGGCACATAATTAGCTGTGGTGAATATATAGATACATTTTTCCTTTCACCTCATCTGGACTTCAGTTTCCTCAATGTGTGGGTAGCAGTTTCAGTTGGTCAGATGAGATGGGACAGGCTAGCTCTTGATGAGTACCTGCTAAGTGTCAGGCATATTTAAACTCCCAACTGCTCTGCCAGGCTGCTGGTTTTCATCTGGCTTTCCAGACAAGAAAACCGAAGCTCTGGCACTGAGTTGCTTTGAGCTGGTTAGAGAACTCTAGTCTCGTCTGACCCCAAGCTGCGGCTGGGCGGGGCGCCGGTGCCGTGGCTCTTCCTGTCCTGGGCCGACCTGGCTGAGCTGAGGAGTGGACAGTGCTGCCTTGTGCCTGCTCTGTCCTGTGGCTCCGGGGACAGATGGTGCTGGCGGCTGGGTCCTCTGCCAGCTCCCTGGCTGTGGGCCTGCCTGCTCCTGCCATTGCCCTGCAGCAGCTTCCTCGTGGGTACGAGGTGGCTTCAGGGCAGTGATGGAAAGGACCAGAGTCCGATGCTGTGAGGACACAGGGATGAGTCAGACTGGACCTGTCCTCAGGGGCCCCCAAGCTGATGGGGAGACAGAGAGAGGAACAAACTGATGATGACAGCACAGTGTGGCCAGACTGCGACAGAAGGAGGCGCAGAGGTGGCCCCTCACAGCCTAGGGGGCAGGCCCGGCCAGGCTCCCTGGAGGAGCTCGAGGGCTGGCCCAGGCTCCAGGCAGAGACAGCCGTGCGTGGGATGTGGGGGAGAGCTCGTCCCACAAGGACTGGGCAGAGAAGGGGCTGTGACCCCTGGAGGCATCCCTCCCTGGCCCCTTGTCTGTGCAGTAGGTACATCCTGCCTGGGGTTTCCTAAAAGGTAATAATGTATCCGCAGCAAATTAGACATTAATTAATTAATATCAGTAGACATTAAGCATGAAGCATCTCTTGATTGTAGTAATCGTTTCACAATGTATATGTATTTCAAAACATCCCGTTGTACAAGCTAAATCATACATAAATTTTTGTCAATCATATCTCAGTGAAGCTGGAAAAAACCGTAACGGGACAGCGGGACTCTGCAGAGACAGGGACCTGTCCCCGTCCTCGAGGGGTTTCTTGTCTCCTCGTTCTTGCACTCACTCTACGGCCTAGGAACAAGCGTGCCGGCTTTGCCTTGTCTGCGTGTCTGGAGGCCCAGAGTCAGCCGGCTGGCTGGCAGCACCTCCCCGGGCCGGACACTCAGGATGGGGTGCTGCCGACCGCCCATCTCTCCACTCCTTGACGTTGTCCTACTTGTGACCTCTAGAACAGGCTGTGACCCGCCCCTGGAGGTGTGGCCCTGCTCCCAGGCCTGGCAACTGGTCAGAGGTTGGAAGGGGAGTGGCCTCTGGGCCTTCCTAAAGTAGCCTCAGGTTTCCAGCACATTCCAGGGCTGAGCTGAACCAGGTGGGTCTCGATTTCCTTTTGATTCCTTAGGGAGGGCATGGAGAGACCCTCTTTTCTCCCTCTTTACTACCACCCCATGAGCTGTGGGAGGGAGGGATGGATGGTCTGGAGTCAGATGACTCCGGCTGCCTTGACTAGTGGGTAGTGGCTACTCCTTTCCCAGCCTCAGTTTCCTATCTGTAACATGGGGACTCAGGGATAATAACGGTCCCTGTCACTTGAGCTTGTTTCGAGTCAGCAGGTTCACCCCATGCTGGCAGTTACACAGAGAAGCTGAGTGTTAAGAGTTTGAGCGGTGTGCCTACAGGCCTTGAGAGCAGTGGGGTACGTGGGAAAGGGGGTGTCCAGAGAGAAGAAGGGGCTAGAGGATTAAATGATTTGGGGTCAAGAGGAAGGTCTTTCTCCTGAGAGTAGGAAGGGGGCAGGCACAGAATTGCTTCAGGCACCCCCCACCCTACCCTGAGGGCCTCCTTAGACTCTGACTTTGCCTGGTCCCCACCCACCCCACCTTGCTTTTGAAGATAAAAAGAGCTTCCGGGCAGCTAGGCCAAGGGCCAAGAGAGGGTGTGTCTCTGCATAAACCCGTTCTCACCCAGGAAGCCTGGAAAGCTGGGAGGGGCTTCTGAACCTGCTGGGCCCCATGGATAGGCCTCGGTGGGATGCTGAGGGTAGGGCGGCTGCCCAGGTGGGATTGACTGGTCAGAGACCACCCTGCTTCCAGTGCAGTGGTGCGCCTCCACATCACTGGGAAGTCAGCTGAGCTGGGAGGCAGCCCATGGAGGGTCTCCAGAGTGCCAGGCTCTGTCAGAAGTCCCACTGGCGGGCTGGTGATCGGATCTTCCTTCAGGACCGGCACTTCCCCACCTTCCCCCTTCCTGCCAGGCTCTGGAGTCAGAGAGCTCAAGTTCAGTCTCCCCTCTGCCTTTTCCTGGCTGCGTGTCCTGGGGTGCATCTTTCTATGGTCCTGGTATGAGTTTCCTTTTTCTCAACCATAAAATGAGGAGTTCTGCCTCTGAGTCGAGTTGAGAAATAAAGGACCTCCAAAGACCAGGTCTGTACACAGTAGGTGCACAATAAATGGCAGCTATGGATTTCTAAAAAGGATCTTTGAGCTTCTGCAAGGGCAATTCTTGGGAAACCCCTATTTGTAGGCAGCTCTCTCTGGCTTGGGGGACCCCTCTCCCACTTGTTCTGCCCCATTTGGAGACACGGGCTCTAACACTTCCCAGCCTCTAGATAGACAACATCCCTCCCCTGCCCCCATGTCCCCTTCCAACTACTATCTTGTTTCTTTGCTCCCTGTCCCACAAAAATCTCTGACGGTTTTCTGTGGTCCCTGCTTCCACTAACCTGTCCGCCTTTCCCTTATTCACTCTAGTTGGGGTCCTCGCTCCCTACACCCTCCTTCCTTTCAGCTCCCTCAAAGCTGCCCTCTGTCTGCCTTGCCCTCTCTGTGCCCCTGGTCCAGCAGCTCCCCTCCTTGGGAGACGCACCCTCTCCCGGTGATCCTTCCGCCCCGCCCAGTGCTCCTTCTCAGTCTCCTTTGCAGGTCCCTCCCCTGACCCCACCTCTAAATAGCTCTGTCTTTGCTCTCTCTGGGTGAGGCCTGTTCTAGTTACTGAGGCTGTGTGACAGATACTTTAAAACTTAGTGACTTCAAACAAGAACCATTTGATTATATCTTGAGATTTTGTTCTCCGGGGCTGAGTGACTCTTCTGCTCTATGAGGCGTTGGTGGGGATTACTCCACCAGAGGTTACTTGGCGGTATAAAGCTGGCCAGTGGGCTGGACTCGGGAGTCCAAGATGGTGCCCCAGTTTCTGACTGGCTGGCATGGCCAGAAGGTTAGGACTAGCAGGGCTGCCAATCCCAGCACCAACATGGAGCCTTTTTCATACGATGGTCTCCCTGAGTGGTCAGACTTCCCACCTGGCAGCCGGCTCCACCAGAGCCAGAGTGCCAAGAGGCCTGGGTGGAAGCCGCCAGGCTTCTGATCTAGTCTCAGAAGTCACGAGTTGAAATGTCACATCCGGTGACGTAGATACAAGGGGAGTGGGTTAGACTCGACCCGTCATGGGAACACAAGCAAAGATCGGCAGCATTATTTGACCGACCACAAGGGTGCAGAGTCCTAAGAATCTCTCTCTTTTTAAAAAATTTAACTTTATTTATTTATTTTTAGAGAGAGGGGAGGGAAGGGAGAAAGAAAGGGAGAGAAACATCACTGTGTGGTTGCCTCTTGCATGTCCCCCACTGGGGACCTGGCCTGCAACCCAGGCATGGCCCCCACTGGGCATCAAACCAGTGACTCCTTAGTCTGCAGGCTGGCGCTCAATCCACTGAGCCACACCAGCCACGGCAGGATCTTAAATGCCCATGTACTCTCATGTCTCCAGGGGCAGTCTCTTCACAGTGACCTCCAAACTTGAACATTGAGTTGCCTCCTTGACATCTGTTTGCGTTGGATAGGACCTGAACAATTCTTGATTGCATCCCCTCCTTATTTCTCCCCAGTCTCCCCCAATTCAGCAGCTAGTATCACCATCCACCATCCACCAGCCTGTGTCCAAAAGCCTGGATCCTCCCTGCATCCTCTCTCTTTCTCACGCTCACTCGTGGAATCCATCAGCAAGCTGTGCTGGCTCCACCTCCCAAATACTCCCTGCGCCCATCATCTCTCTGCTTCTCCAGTGTTACTGGCCCAGCCCCAGCTCCATCGCCTCTCCCTGGACTGCAGCGGCCCACTGAGGAGTCTCCCTGCTCTTTCTCTCGCCCTCTCATTTACCCCCACACAGTAGCAGAGTGAGATCACCTCCCTCCCCACTTCGAGTTTCCAGCTCTTCTCATCACACTTGGAGTAAAACCTAAATTCCACTAGAACCTACAAGGCCTTGGGTGACAAGGGCCCTGTCTGTTCCCCTGACCGCACTTCCCACCATGACCCCCTTCCCACTGTGACCCCCTCCCTGACACTGTCCCAGCCGCCAAGCCTGTCCCTGTCCCTCCTTGGCATCTTTGCACCCTCTGCCCCCCTTCCCGGACCCTGTGCCCCACAGGCTTGCAAAATCACGCCTTCTTGTCATTTATTCAGATCTTGATTACCCAACTTAAATTAGCTCCTCCCCAACTACCACCTTTTCTCTCTTTCATACCCGCTGTTTATTTTCTATGGCACTTTTCACCCTCTGAAAAGATCTTGTTCCTGTATTTATTGTCCACCCGCGAGGGAAGAGTCGGCATCTGTCTTGTTTGAGATGGAGTCCCAGCACCCCGAGGGAATGAAAGGGAGTTTTAAAAGGCTTGATGTTAATCCCCTAGCCAGAATCGGCCTCTTTCTAACCTTGTCCATCCCTGTCTGCTCTTGGTTTCATACCTTCCTAGGCCCCTTCCTGTCCTCTGACCCAGCCGGCCCCTAGATTTATAGCTCAAGGCCTGTCACTCAGGCCAAATGTAGCCAGCCCCCTCACCCCTCCTGGGACATGGTTGTCCTTCGCCATTCCCTGTCCTCCCTTTTCCCCTCACAGGGCTGGGCCTCAGTCTGCCTGCTGCACCCCAGGGGGAGGCTGTCTTCTCCCTGCCACTTAATCTTAACTTCCCTAAATGTGCCCCCCACCCCTCAGGACAGCTGAAGCCTTCAGCGGCCACAGGGTTGTAGCAGGGGTTGTGACTGTGGAGCTGTGGACAGATGAAGTCATGTGGCTGCCTTTGCACAAACACCCATTAAGTTAGAGCCACCCAGCATGCATATAACTTAAAGCAAAATGATGGCAACAGGAAAACATACATGTAGCCCTGGCTGGTGTGGCTCAATGGATTCAGCTCTGGCCTGCAAACCGAAAGGTTGCCGGTTCGGCACCCAGTCAGGGCACATCCCTGGGCTGCAGGCCAGGGCCCCCGTTGGGGGATGTGGGGAGGCAACCAATCAATGTTTCTCTCCCTCTCTTTCTCCCTCCCTTCTCCTCTCTAAAAATAAATAAGATCTTTTTAAAAATAGAAAAGGAAAACGTAAATGCAGGCTAATACCATGAATCTTGTCTATTTTAATCCGTTTCGTTTGATGTTTATGTTACATTTCAGGTGGCCACTGATGACTGGGTGTGTCTTCATTTGAGCCCTTTGATCAGATGTTGAACGGATCAGACAAATGGGGTGGTCCACTGGGGTCACCTCCCGGGCTCCATTCTATACGCGTTGCTGAGCACTTCCAATGTCCTGGGTGTATGCAAATGCGAAATATGTCCATTCCTGCCCCGGTGGCCTCTTCTCTTGTGCCTGGAATGCTTTGTGCCCCGTGAACCTGAGCTGTTTCGAGTGAGCATAGCCTTCTATTCCAAGAAGACTTTTCCTCGTGGGGCGTTGTAAGCCATTCTGGGGCCCAGCAGTCCCTGGGACTGTTAGGCTGCATGGACGTTGGTGGGAGGCCTCCATGGAGGGTCACGGACTCCGTCCTGTCCAACACCTTCATTCGTGGCTCAGATGCAGCCCTGGTGCTGGACAGGCTGCATGGTCACCTGGCAGTGATCATCACAGAAGGAGGCTGAAAGGCCCGTCTGCCCTCGACTGCTGCTGGAAACTTCCCCTCTGTCTTTCTGTTTACCTGAAAGCAGGTCTTCATTCTCACGCTTGGCCAGGGCTCTGCAAAGGCTGCCTGGCTGGTCACAGCAGGTGTTTCTTGTCCCTGGGGACCTGTGCAAGATTCTTCCATGCTTGGGTGATTTCCTTTGTCGTTCAACAATGCCTTGTGATTTTGTTTAGAGAGAGAGGGAGGGAGGAAGAAAGGGAGAGAAACAGCAATGTGTGGTTGCCTCTTGCACGCCCCCCACTGGAGACCTGCAACCCAGGCATGTGCCCTGAGCAAGCATCAAACAGCGACCCTTTGGTTCACAGGCCAGCTCTCAATCCACTGAGCCACTGAAACAAAATCAGCCAGTGAAACAATGCCTCGCTTTTTAATAAGTTGCAGAGCTGACACTTTTCAAGCACTTCAGGTGGCTCAGACCCTGTTCTAAGCACCGTGCAAATAAAATCTCATTGAACCCTTTCTATGAACATTATTCCCATTTTATAGATGTAGAAAGTAAGGTTCAGAGTGGCTTAAGTAAATGGCTTAAGGTGTCTGGGGAGACAGGGCTCGGGCTGAGATGCCTATGCAGCCTGTGTTGGGAGGGCTTTCTGTCACCCCCCAGCCTTCCTGTTTTTTTCCTTCTCTCTGCACCCTGCTCATCTGTTCTTCAACAGACCTTTATTGTGGGCTGAAGTTCCTCTGAGATAGCAGGGCTCCCAGGGCTGGGGGTGGGACTAGCACGCACCAGTGTCTTGCAGCCAGACAGCTTGAGGCCGAGGGAAGGCCTAGGGGCACGGTAAGTGCGCAGTGGAGAGTGGGCGGTGCACCGCTGATCACGGCAGCCCCTGCCACCAGTGGGTGGCCCAGCTCTGGGCCCCAGCCTTAGACTTGGTGACTTGGGGCCTCAGAAGCAGCCCTTTGAGGGCTGGTGTCTCCTTGCTGTGCCTCGTCCTGAGGCCTCGTTCTGTTCCCTGGCACAGTGTGTGAGGGAACGTGTTCCGTGGATGAGGTTGCAATGCCTGTTCTTACCACTCAGCTCTTAGAAAGGTTTCTTGAACACTTTGCAGGGGAGAGTTGGTGTGTTGTATGAGGGGAACTGGGAGAGAAGATTGAGGTGGGGGGGTACTGCAGATCTGGCTGGGCAGGGGTGCCGGGAGTCGGGGGCTGTGGGTAGGGTGAGGGAGCCAGCCTGAAGGTGCTGTCTGAGGAGCCAGGGAAGCAGCCCCGCCTGCTGGGCAGGGAGGACACCATCCCTTAGAAGGAGGGGCCTGCAGAGGCTGGAGGAGCAGCTGGGCGTTGAGGGGCCACCCAACGTGTTGCTAGCTTCTAGCTTCCTGGGGCAGGAAGTGCCAGCTGCAGCCAGAATCCTATAGCACTGGGAGGAGCAGCACAGGCCTGAGGAATGCGAGGGGCCCCTTTCCTGCTTCCCTCACCTCTCTCTGGAAAGGGAGAGAGAGTCTCTTCTATTCTGTTTGTTCTGTTCTCTACCAGCTCCTATTCTTTGACCTCATGGTTTTTCTACTCTCTTTCCCTTCTTTCCCTCTTTTTCTGTCTCTGTAATCTCTCTCTTCTCCCCCTTTCCCTCTTCTCATTCCTTTACCCCTCCCTTGGCGTCTTGGAGGGGGTTTGTGAGGCCTATAGCTGGCGTGTCCAGTGATGATGAGGCCTGCCCCATCACCTGGCCATGTGTTGCCATGGTGATCCAGAGGCAGTGTCAGGCAGCAGCCTTGGCGGTCTAGTGGGGAGGGCATGAAGGGCTCTGGTAGGAGAAAGACCGGTCCTGTTTTCTCAGTTCCTGAAGGGCCCACTCTACTGCCCAGAGCTTTTGCATGGGGGTTATTGCCTGTGAATGTGGCTTCTGGGCTGGGAGATATCAGAGTGGCTCCGCTAAGGGGCCACAGGTACCCTCAGAGAGATTGGGGATGATTGGATTTAGGGTCAGACTGCCTAGGCTCAGATCTGTCCTGCCCCCTTCTGGGGTCTCCTGGAGATAGGGCTGGGGAGGTGGCAAACAGCCCCAAGGGAGGAAGCCACAGGGAGGCAATGGTCAGCTATGTGGAGTCTGTACGGGGTGGAAATGAAAGAACTCACCCTGGGGGTGGCCACCTCGCCCCTCCCAGGCTTCTGGGCCTTGAGCACCCAGAGGGACAAGCGCCTTGACTCTGGAAAGTGCTGCGAGGAGGTACTAACGGCATCGTCGTTTCCTGTGGATCACGTGAGGGTGGACAGGGAGGGGAACATCCCTGTACGGTCCTGGTCTGACGCATGTGGTGAGGAAGGGCTGTGCCTGGCACCAGTGCTCGGAATGATGAAGTAAGGACCTTGCCTGCCAAACAAGAGAGACTGTTGTGGCCAGGTGGCCAAGCAGCCTCGGCCTTTGCGTTAAACAGACTGTGTTCAAGTTTCAACTCTGTCCTTCACTGACTGTGTGATTGTGTGTGCATGCTTGTGTGTGCATAAGTGGCTTCCTTTTTCTGAACCTCTGTTTCTCATCTGTAAAATGGGAATAATAACAACATTCAACTATGGGAGCTGTGTGAAGATTGAATGAGGTAATGCATAGAAAATGCTTAGCACAGTGCTTGGCACATATCACATATATATATATATATATATTTTAGAGAGAGGGGAAGGGAGGGAGATAGAGAAGGAGAGAAATATGGATGTGTGAGAGAGACATCAATCAGTTGTCTCTCACACACCTCTAACTGGGGACCTGGCTTACAACTCAGGCATGACTGGGAATCGAACCAGCGCCATTTCACTTTGCGGGACGATGCCCAACCCACTAAACCACAGTGGTCAGGGCTACATATTAAATAGTTAAGCAAGGGAGAGCGATTGTTCTCAGTCTAACCTACACGCCCACCCTTTCAATTTTATAAACAAGGAAGCTGCGGCCAGAGAAGAGACATGAAAAACTTGCTCAAGTCCCACGGATCCCTAGTTGTGGGGCCACCGCTGGGACAGCACCCCAGCAGTGCAGAGAAGTAGGAGCAAGGGTGTTGGCCGAGGCTAATCTGAACCCCAGCCGCACAAGCCAGTCCCTCGTCCTGCAGGCTCTGCATACACTCCCCCAGGCCCCTGCACCCTCAGTGTAACAGCACCTCCTAGGCAGCCCCTTGTTCCACAGCCCTGTGAGGATGGGGACTGACTCGGTTCATCCGCCCTGGCAGGCCCTGCTCAGGCTCCCAGGCCATGCAGGAATACAAGGAGAGCAGCACCACTGCAATTTATGAAGCGCTTTCCATGTGTCCCCTGCCTCTGCACTCAGGACAGCTCTGCAGGGCGCTTGTGCTGCTGCTCCTACGTCTTACAGGTGACGAAGCTGGCCTGGGGGGTGCTCAGTGTGGAACGTGAAGCAAGTTGCCCTTGGTCCCTGCATTTCTGAGGGTAGGTCTGGGGTTCGCATACCGCCTGCCTGGCTCTGGAACCCATGGTCCCAGTGCCTCCCTTCCCCGCATTTTCATTTCCCCAAAGCTGAGAAGCGAAGGCTACTGGAGTCTCTTGTGGTTTAGGAAAGGCAAGGCTCTATCCAGCGCAACTGCTGCATCCTTTCCAGCCCCCTCAGAACGATGCTCCCTAACACGCACGACCCTTCATAGCTGGCTGGGCGCCCTCAGTGTTGGGGTCTCTGTTAGTCCTCCCATTACTCTTGGATGCGATGAGGTGGGGGTATTTCTCCTCAGCCTCTCAATAACTTTCCCAAAGTCTGCCTGACTCTGGGCCCTTTCATTTAAGACCTTGGACAGAGAGCGCCTCAGTTTCCCTGGTCACACAAGCAGGCTGTTGTAATGGATCTCGGAAACCCTCCTCCCTCTGCTAGGGGAGGGAAGGGCTGCGCCATAGGTAGAGGCAGGAGGCCTGCACTTCAGCTTAAGCCTGTCTCTGTGGTTCCAGGGGGACCTTGGGCAGGACCTGGGACTGACTGACCTGGGCTTGGGTTGCCTGTGTCCCTGGCCTGCGATAACCCCTTAAGTATGTGCCCATGGGTCCGATGGGATAGGCACAGGGATAGAACATGCAGGAAATGTTCTCTGGCCCCTGGCAGGCCCCTTGTGGGGCAGGGGCTGAGGGTAGGTATCAGATTTCAGACGAGGCTATTTTTACCCTGGGAGCAGAGGGTGGCAGGTGATGCTCAGGCTCTCCGTTGTAGAATGGGGTGAAGGGGTAAGGGGTGGGAGCTGGACCTCTTGTGGGGAACCTCACCTGACCTCATGGCCTGTGTTTCTCCCTGCCTTTGTGGGGTGACCCTAGTGGGAACTGAGGACCCACTGAACAAACTCATTCATTTGGTCCTCAAGGAGCCAGGCTCTGTGCTGGGCCCCTGTGGAACCGGGAGTGGAGGGAGAAGGTGGCTGCCTGGTGGATCTTCTGGTGCAGTGTCAACCAGCTACTCCCACAACTAAATAAACATTGTTATTAATGAAAGGTATTTATTACAGAGAGGGCGTTAAGGAGGTGAGGTACGGTGCCAGGAGCCTGAAGGTGGGGGAAGGGACAGGGAACCCAGGGATGGGTAGGTGTTGCAGAAGTGAGGGGGAGAGATGGGAGCATCCAGGCAGGGGCACGGGCTCCACTGCTCGGTGCCTGTGGCACGAGGAGCAGGAGGAACTGAAAGAAGCCCGGGGCTGGGGGCACGTGGTGCGAGAGAGACTGGAGATGTGGCAGGGCTGTCTGCCAGGGGGCCCCTGGGGGCCTCACCGAGGACTTCCTCCCAGAAGCCAGTTCTTGGAGACTGCAGTTAAATGCTCCATTGGACAGAGGAGGGAACTGAGGCCCAGAGAGCTTGTAGTAAAAGCTACCTAGCATTTCTGCCATGTGCCTGGTAGCATGCTAAACAGTCTGCTCCCCACATCTCTTTTGTTAATGTAGTTGGCATTTTACATTTCATGCAGTTTAGCTGGCTTACTTGATATTTATCTGAGATGTTTTGCAAAAGAATTTCAAAATATTATCAAGGTGGAATATAACATAAATTACCCATTTTAAAATGTATAATTCAGTCGCATTTAGTACATTCACGGTGTTGTGCAGCCAGCACCTCAATCTAGTTCCAAAACGTTTCTGTCACTCCAAAGTAAAGCCCCTTACCTACAAAGCAGCTTCCCGCAGGGCTGGTGGTCACCAGGCGGAAGCCCACTGCTGCCAGGTCAGTCTGCACCAGGCCGTGGGCTCCAGACAGAGCTCGGTGCTGTGGCCTGTGCTTTCTCCTCCATCGCTGACTGGCTACAGAACTTGGGGTAGTTTGCTCCCCTTCTCTGAGTCTCAGATGGAAAGAATTTCTTTTCTTTTCTTTTTTTTTAAAGATTTTATTTATTTAGTTTTTTAGAGAGGGAAGGGAGGGAGAAAGAGGGAGAGAAACATCAATGTGCAGTTGCTGGGGGTCATGGCCTGCAACCCAGGCATGTACCCTGACTGGGAATCGAACCTGCGACACTGGTTCGCAGCCCGTGCTCAATCCACTAAGCTATGCCAGCCGGGGCTTAGAATTTCTTTTCTTAAGAGAATTATTTTTATTTTATTTTATTGATTTGAGAGAGAGAAGAAGGGAGAGAGAAAGAGGGGGAGAAACATTAATTCGTTGTTCCATTTGTGCATTCATCGATTGATTCTTGTACGTGCCCTGACCGGGGATTGCCAGCAGCCTTGGTGTGTCGGGATGACACTCTGATCAACTGAGCTTCCCAGGCTCGGCCAAGAATCTCTTCTATCTTCTCCATCTCCGAGGCCTATGGGAGTGCTCTCCGTGTGGATATGAACGTGGACTTTGGCTGGTGGGCCTAGGAGAGTCTTAAACTCTGCCTCTTTCTAGGTGCTCAGACACAATGTGCCTGCTCTCAGCCTTGATTTGCTTGTCAGTAAAATGGGTAGATTAACAATGCCTCTCAGGGTAGATACGAGAATTACTGAATTAATACATCTGAAAGCTCTTAGCGTAGAACTTGATACATACGAGGTATTCAGTAAATGTTAACCAAATGAATGGCATATGGGAACTCCTTTTTTTAAGATTTTATTTATTTTTAGAGAGGGAAGGGAGGGAGAAAGAGAGAGAGAGAGAAACATCAATGTGCGGTTGCTGGGGGTCATGGCCTGCAACCCAGGCTTGTACCCTGACTGGGAATCCAACCTGTGACACTTTGGTTTGCAGCCCGCGCTCAATCCACTGAGCTACGCCAGCCAGGGCGCATATGGGCAGTCTTAATAAAAAATAGTGATTTGATTCTCTACCTTTCCCACCTCAAAATTCTGAAAAATGTTAAGCGCCAGTACGCCTGCAGCTGGAACTAACGTGAGGATGTTTGTGTAGGGCGCTTGGACTGTCATTTATCTTCTAGAATGAAGCTGTGGTCTGAGAGCACATGACAACCAGAAGCCTATGAAACGGTCCTTGGTGCCCCCCAGCCGTCAGGCTGGCTTCCTGGACGAGTGCTCCCGCTTTTTACCCGAGCCTGGTACCCACTGCTACCTTTCTTGCCTGTCCACTGGGAGTCTCAAGTCCCAACAGAATACCCTGCAGCAGCCTCTCCGTGCACCTGGGTTCCTAACATAATCACTTCTGCATTTCCTGATTTCTTACTTCTGCTTGCATTTTAGCTCCCGGTGCACGTGCGCCGTGTGTGCATGTGTGCCCTGTGTGTGCTGGCACATCCTGTGTGTGTGTGCAGGTTGCCTCAGAGCCTTTTTGGGAGAAAGGTATGGAACCTGAAGGAGAGTTGAGGAGGTTGACAAATGTGCCTGCCTTGCTGGTGGGGAAACCACGGGGGACATCTCGGTCTCTCTGAGAAGCTGGAGCCACCTTTATGGGGACAGGGCATTGGGTCAGGCAACCCCCTTGGACAGCTCAGAGTGGTCGTGCCAGACCACCAGGCCTCTTGTTGGCCTGGCCCGGGGCTCTGGGGGCCGGTCAAAGTTGGCTTGTCCCAGCTCCCTGGGGCCTGCATTTTAGTCCCCAGCTCCTCCTGAGAGGCAGGGAGAGGAGTGGGAGGAACAGGGGCTTTTCAGCCTCACACCTGGGCCTGAGTCCTGGCTCCAATATCACGGCTCTTTGAATTCTCACGGAACCTCTGAAACGGGCTAATAATCTTGCCCCTTAATGGTCTTGCCCCTCACTGTGAAGTTCTGGTGAGCTCATAGATGAGAAAAGGCTGCGTAAAGTTCGCAGTGCGTGAATTATATTGGGGTCTGTCCCAGCTGTGTTTCTGTAGGAAGTCTAAACTCAGCTTTATAATGCTAACAGTAAGTACTCAAAAATGTTAGCCATGTGGCAGGCATGTGCTAGGATCTCTAAACACTGGATCTCATTCAGTTTCTCATTTTTTGACCCCAGGAGGTGGTAGGTACTATAATCCCATTTTTTTTACAGATGAGGAAACTGAGGCCCACAGAAGTTGAGCAGTTTGCCCTGAGGTCACACATGTTAGTTGAGGAACCCAATTTGAACCCAGGCCAGGCCGACTTCCAAGGCTTGTCACGGGGGTTTAGGTGAGAGGCCACCCAAGCCTGCTCCTTCCTGCCAGGGTGGGCAAGCTCCCTCTGCTGTAGGCCTGCTGTTCCCGGTGGTTCCTGCAGGCATGAAGATTCTCTCTGCTGGCTGCTCTCCTTTCGTGGGTCATCTCTAGGCTGCAGCCCTCCCCAGGAGTCTTCCATGGTTTCTGGGGACTCCTTGGCCCCTTTCCCTCTGTCTCTACCTGCACAGGTACCTAGTATTTCACCTCACACTTTCCTTTGCCATGGCTGTTCCTATTGCCCAAGGCACCCTGTTCCTGCTTGTCCTTTCTGCTGCCTTCATGTCCTTTCTGCACCTCAGACCTTCCTCATCTTCAAGTCTCAGGCCTCAGCTCCAAGGTGACCCCTGCCATAAGTCTCTTCCATTGGTGTTTGGCACCTGCTCTGGGCCAGGCCTGGATCTGTTTCTGTCCTGTAGAAATGCCTGTCTGACAGGAGAGGCACCTGTGAACGTGGTGACTGCGCAGCGTGGTCAGGGCTGTGATGGAGACAGGCAAGGCTGTGGTGACCTGGAGGCCCTGGCTCGCCTTGGGGAAGAGGCAGGGATGGTGGAGCTTGGAGAGGGAGGAGGAAGGACTACCTGGCAGATAAGGCAGGTAAAAGGGTCCTAGGCCGCAGCAGTGCTCACATGGCTGGGGAACGGAGGAGGATGGGAGTGGTGCCCTGAGGAAACTCCTGTGGTCGAGCCGCTGGGGGTTGTGGCAGGAGCAGGAAGCAGGGCCTTGCTCCTGAGGGAGTCTGGAGCAGGGGAGCTGTCTGATCAGGCTTACTGTTCAGACAGGTCTGTGCAGTCCTAGGGGACAGAATGAAGTCCCGTGGTGGGAGGAGTTACAAAGACTGACTTGTCTGCAGGCCAGGCAGGACACAGTAGGTTGTGGTTGTCGAGTTGGTGGGTCTGCTTTCTGGGAGGATCCATTGGTGCTGCCTGGAGGCCAGGAGGCGGTGGAGACTGGAGGCCTGTGAACAGGCCGTGGAAGCAGTGCTGGGCCCTGCGTGTGCCAGGGCGGCGGGGTGGGCTGAGAGCTTCAGGGGGTTGGATATCTGTACTTGGCTCCCTGGGGGAGGGAGGAAACCCAGGTCAAGGGTGTCGGTGGGAGCTGTGGTCAAATTGCCCAGAAGGAGCCCTGGCCCAGGAGGCCTCAACCCAGCTCCCGGCTGTGTGACCCTGGACCAGCCTTTCCTTCCATGTGCCTCAGTCTCCCTCTGCATCAATTCAGGGATTGGGCGAAGTGGCCTCTCCTGCTCTGACCAGCAGGTCTGTGGCATGGCTGGCCCAGGAGGGACACAGAGTGAATGGTGTAGCCAGCCGAGGCCTACTCTGGGATGATCAAATCTGGCCAGTTCTGCTGTGGCCAGGGGCCAGAGCCTGGCACAGCTTCCTTCTGAGAGGGCATGGCTCTGGCCCCACCTTTGTAGTGGGTTCCGCCCTCCCTGTCAGCTGTTTTGGCTCTGCCTGCCTGGCCACCTCAGGACCTGACTCCATCCAAGGCCTCCGCTTTCCCTGTGACTGGCTCTGGGGGGAGTGGCCCAGCTCTAGGGCTCCATTGGCCAAACCCTCTAGGGCTGCACACTTCCCTGCCTCCCAGGCTGGCTGCCTGCCCACCCTGGGACGAGAAGGAGGCCTGGCCTGGCCTGACATGGGCAGGCTATCTTGGAGCCAAGGAAGGAGTTGGAATCTGAAAGGCCCTGTCCTGAGCCACTGGTGCTGCTCTGTTCCCTGTGCTGGTGCTACAGCCCAGGGCTTTGCACCCTCTTTTTGAGAGGAGTTGGGGGATAGCCACAGTGAGGCTTGTCCCACACTTTGCAGGGGGTGGGGAGGTGGGAGCTCAGCCCTGCTGGGAGAAGGTCAGTATTTCCTGTCTGACAAGGTGAACTGGCTCCTTAGTTTCCTCTTTGGAAATCTCAGCTGGGCATGCTGGAGCCCTGCAGGGTTAGACCCTGGAATCCCGGAACCAGGGATACCCTGGGGATTCGCAATCTCCCGCTGCCCCTGCACACCTTATGAGTGATGGATGAGGCTCAGGAGAAGCGCGGACTTGCTCATGATCACATGGCACCTGAGCGACAGGAGTTGGATTTGAACTCAAGTCTGTCTCTGCTTGTCCCTCCACAAACCTTTGCTGAGGTCCTATTGCATGCCAGGCTCTTCTAGACATGAGCACTAGAGTAGGAGCTTCTCAAAGGGACTGGCTCGATTCTCCTTTGCATTCTCAGTGTTTGGCCCAGGGCCTAGCACAGAGGAGGCACTTGGTGAATGAATGAATGAATGAATGAATGAATGAGGCAAAGATCCTGCCTTCAGGCATGTAGAGTCCATTGGGAGGGTAGGGACTCCTTTTCACAGAACTTGAAAGAGGAGCCTAGTGGGAGTGGGGAGTGACCAGGTGAGAAGCAGAGAAAGGATCAGAACTAAGGTGTCCTGACTGCTGGTCTAGGGCTTTTCCATCCTCACTTCCTCATCTGCAACAATGGGGTCCACCTTCCTTGTGAGGATCCAGTGAGCAGTGGATGTGAAAATAGGCTCGTGAAGCAGGGACACCCTGTGTGCATGCCCAGAACTGCCCAGAAACCACACACGTCTGCTCCCTTGCTTCTGCCCCCTTACACTGTGCATCTTACCTCCCCCGTTTCCCTGACTTTCTCCAGGCTTGTTTCTGGAATGTTCTGTGCAGAACCCCTGGCTGTGGGAGGGGTTTGGGAAGAGTGTGGGTGAACAGAGCCTGCCTGCCTCCTCCCCCTATCGTCTCCCACACCCGGAAAGGCAGCCACCCGCATCCACATCCGTGCAGGCCCCCAGTGCACACCAGGCTGGAAATGCCTTGGCAGTGGTTACCATGGTGACATTCCTGCTTAGACCACAAGGTCTGTGAGATGCCTGCAAGATCCTGCAAGGCTGGCAGCCTGGCACCTCAAAGGCTTCCACCCAAGCTGAGAGCTCCTGGGACAGCCACCCTCCTCTCTGTCCCCTTGGTGCCCAGCACTGTTCCTGGTACCCAGAGGCTCATGGGGATGAGCTGCATCTCTGGGGACCTACAAGCTGTTCTGGGTCAGACAGGCCTTGTTCAAATACGCTTTCTACCACTCACGAGTCAGCAACCTTGAACCAGTCATGTCGGTGTGTTCTGAGTTTACTGAATTAGCTACAGAGCTTCACGGGGGGAGCTATCTAAGGAGTATACACCCCCAGTACGAGGGCCCTCACAGCCCTGAGCTGTCACTGCCACCATCTGCAGCAGTGGCAGGGTCAGCATCAAGTCCTGGCACTCTTTGCTGCTGAATCCAGGCCCAGGCCCCTGGCTTTCTTCTCATTCAGCCCCAGGAGCCCCTGCAGGCAGTGAGCCATGGTGGGTAGAACCTCAGCCTGCAGCCAGACCTCTGGGGTCAAGCTAAGCTTTGCCACTTTCTTGGGCCTCAGTTTCCTCATCAGTGAAGTGGGGATAGTAATGAACCTACCTTAAGGGTTTCTTGTGCAGATCAAATTGAACTGGTACATGCAAAGTGCTTAGAAGAGTGTTTGATATTTATTAAGTGCTATATAAATGTTGATGGCAACTGTTATCATTACCACAATTGGCAATGGCCATGAGAATCAGAACTCGAGCCCGCCCCTCCCGTCATTTTCCCCTCATGTGCAGGGTACCCAGCCCTTGTTCATAGTGTGATCAGGGAGACAGAAGGGATGGCAGGTTCATCCACCCCATCCACCCACTGCTAAGCCCTCACCACCTCTTCTGCCTGAGGACTAACACAACCAGTGCCCTGGGCAGAAACTCCACCTCTGCTTCATGAGTTTGAGGACTTTCTCAGCTGCTTCTCCAGCTGGCAGCTGCTGGAGCCCTGGCCTGGATCACACAGCTGCTCAGAGACTGTCCTGAGTGAGTGCTCCAAGTCAGTAGAGCTAAGTGCTAGAGACAGATGAGCACCCAGCAGAGGTGTCATCTGAAGAACAAGGAGTTCAGGGAAGGGGCCCTTGGGGGATGAAAGAGTAGCTGCTTCTTGAAACACTTTATTGGGAACAAATCCCCAGGCATGCTGGGTAGGGACTCACTAGGCCTCTGCATGGAGAGGGGAAATCTTTCAAGCATGAAGGTCAATCAGAGGCAAAACTTTAAAACGCTGACCCACCAGCTGAAGCAAGGAGGACTGAATTCTGAGCACAACCCCTGTCTCCCTTACCTCTGTCTCGGGTCCAAGGTCATGTTAACATGGAGCTGTTGGCTAAAAGGGACCTGGGCACAAATGACATCCAGAATGCCCCTGGGCTGGAGGGTGGTGGCTCCAGGGGCTCTCTCTTCTCCCTCTGGCCCTCAGGTCTCAGGGAGGGGCAGACCCAGGAGGCCCTGCAGTGAGCTGACCTCTCTGAACCTACCTGTTCCCAGGGCCTTGCCTCTGTGTTCCCCAGTCGCCAGTCCCGGAAGTCAGCCTCACGCACAGACTTCAAAGACAGAGCCATGGCCAATGATGAGGGGTACCGGAACCCCACAGAGGTGCAGATGAGCCAGCTGGTGCTGCCCTGCCACACCAACCAGCGTGGTGAGCTGAGCATCGGGCAGCTGCTCAAGTGGATCGACACCACGGCCTGCCTGTCCGGTGAGACTGCCATCACTCCCCCCTCTGCCCCCCCCCCCGCCGCTGGCCCCACACACCCAGAGGAGAGGCCTCGATTTTTTGAGACTCTTTTGGGGTGGTTGTTGTCTCCCTGAGTGCCACACTCATCCCTCATCTCAGCCTGCCTGCCTGCAATGCCTTCTCCAATTTCTGGATGTGCAGCTCTGGCCCGCCGTCTCCCCCAAGACCCCCAGCTCTGCGTGACCGTAGGTCCCTGCTCTAGCACAGCGAGGCCGTGAACATGGCTGCTCCAAGACTGGCTTAGGAGTGCTGTGAGCAGGCACCCTGCTGTCTGCCTTAAAGAGCTCTCTGCACTGAGTTGAGCTGAATTCAACTCATTTTATTCCTTATGATGTCCCAGTGTCCTCCAAGCCACAGGGAGCCCGAGTCTGATGCGGGGGAGGTGGGACAGACAGGTGACCCAACTGCGCCCACGCAGTTTTTGGGGGGATTGGGAAAGGGAGGTGAAACTGGGGCAGTAAGAGAATGGGCTGCAGGGACAGAGAAGGGGTTCTGGAGGGACTAGGGCACCTGGGCAGAGCCCGGAGGGTAAGAATGACTCAGGCCTGCAAACAAAGGTGGGTGAAGGTGACTGGGCAGACAGGTGGGCACTCTAGAAGGCTGGGAAGGAGAATGGCTGGTGTGACCACTCATTTATTCAACAGCTACCTATTGAGTGTCCACTCTGTGCCAGGCGCTCTTCTGGGACTGGGGTACAGCCATGCACGAGGCAGGCAAAAATTCTTGCCCTCAGTAAACACAGCTGAACAGAAGGGAGAGATGCTAGACAGACCAGATACATAAAACAGGACACGGCAACCTTGAAGAAAAGTAACAAAGGGTGAGGGTGAGGAGGCATAGCCCTAGCTCGGGAGGGCTGACATTTGATCAGAGGTCTGCGTAACGTGGGAGGCTGCTAACGCGTGGCTTTCTTCTCCTGATGCCAGCGGAGAGGCATGCCGGCTGTCCCTGCGTCACCGCCTCCATGGACGATATCTATTTTGAGCACACCATTAGGTAAGCGGCCCTCCTGCCTCTAGGTACTTCTAGGTACCCCACTACAAGCCTAGGAATCCCTCCCCTGCCTCTCCTGCCTGGAACTTGATGGCCTTTGCAGATGAAATGGGGGAAGCCTCTGGGAAACAAGGATGTACATGCAGGGACTCTGGGACAGTGGTGGGCTGGGAGCTGGCTTGCTGCTAGTTGCTGTGGGGGTGGGAGGGGGGGTTCCCTCAGCTGGGGTGGAGCCAAGGAAGTTGCTTCAAATTTGGAGTTGAATGTTGCTGAGGCAGCATCATGGGGTGCTGTGTGACTTTGGTGAAGTCTAGCTTGTTCCCCGGAAGGGATTAGACTTAACCAGTGAATGCCTTTTTGACCTCAGGCATTCTCTGTGGGTCACTGGTTGCTGGACTGTAGGGAGTTCTCTAGACAAGGTGCCCTGGCAAAGCCTGAGCCAGAAGCTTGGGTCATTCAATCTCTGCTCACATAGCTTCAGGGATGAGAAGCTCACTGCCTCGCGGTTTTTTTTTTTTTTTTTTTTTTTTTAAATGCCTCTGCTGGTTAGAAAGCTCTTCATTACACTGGGTTGAGCTTTGTCTCTGCGGAGCTTTGCTGGGACCCAAGGACCACGCCAGGACCTCAGCCCAAGACAGGCTGTAGGGTCTGCTTACAGTGCTCTGGCCTCCCGGTTGGCTCCTAAGTTCTCCATCAGGGCCAAGGGCTTATTCAAGACTTCCTTGGTGCCCAGAGTATTGTGATTAAGGGAAAGGTCTGGCCAGTCCTTGTACTCATTTTTCAGTCATTTCTCACTACTTGCACCTTTTCTGGATGAGGGCCTGTGCCGGGTATGTGGCACACACAGTCGGCTGGGGTATGGTCCCTGCACCCCCGAGCGCCCAGCTGCAGGGAGACAGACATAGAGACTTAATTTCAGTTCATAGGGTAAGTTCCATGCTCGTGATGATCTCTGACATACAGGTGCTTTGTGATACTTTTTCTAAATATTTTTTAGTTTTGAATAGTTATTGATTTACTAAACAGTTATAGATAGTACAGAGCATTCCATATACTCCACATCCAGATCCTCTATTAAAATTTTACATTCACATAGTACCTTTGTCACAATTGATGAACCAATATTGATGCATTATTTACAATGCCTTTTTGAATATATTAACTTGTTTAATCCTCAGATAAATACTGTGAGGGCCTGGCTATTAGTATCTTCATTTTACAGAATAAGAAACTGAGGAACAGAGACATGAAATAACTTGCTTAAGGTCATACAGCTGGAGGAGGACCCAGGCTGTACTACCAAGCAGGCAGCCTGGTCCCAGAACACTTGCTCTTAACCAGTGGACCACGTTTCCTATATGTCTAGGAGTAGGTATAGTGGCGTAGAGGGTAATCAAGGGTGGCTTCCTGGAGGAAGTGTTTGAGCTGGCTCCAGTGCTGTCAGCAGTGTAAGCAGTGACACTGAAGAGCTACCATGTTATTCTGGGCCATCTCTGAGTCTCTGCTGCCAGCACAGATTCTGGTGCTCATAGCAGCTAGGGAGAGGGCTGGTGGGGGGATGCATGCTTAATGCATGGGTCTGCTGCAAGACCCAGCAGGGTGAAGGTAGTTCTGGGCAGAGGAGGGTGTCGGTGGAAGGGAAAGCTGAAGAGGATCCTGGGAAGGAGGGCAAGCTGGGGAAGGGCCTGGAACATGGTTGGTACTCAGGAAAGGCTTGGCTGCACCTGAGGAAAACTGGGGACTTTTTTTTTTTTGGTTTTGCCATTTAAAAATATTTCAAAATGTATCTCTAAGTGGTAAGAACTCTTTTTAAACTTAATCTCAAGACCAAAACACCTAAACACAACTAACAATAATTTCTCTTGCACATCAAACATCCAGTCAGCCCTTAACTGCCCACACCACTGTCTCATGAGCTTGTCTCTGTTTTGGTTGCTTCACAGCTACTTTTGTTGTTCACGTCAGGATGCAAATAAGGTTGCAATTGGTTGACATTATTTCTAAAGGTTTTTAAAAAACAATCTATGGATGTTCTACCTTCCCCCAGCACTCTCTTCCCCCACCACCTCTCTCTCTCTCTCTCTTTCTCATTGAAATTCATTTGTTCAGGAAACCTGGTCATTTGCCTCCTAGAGTTTTCCATCACCTGGATTCGCTGTTAGCATCACTGGGTGTCATTTAAATGTTCCTCTGTCCCCTGAGAGTAAATTGGTCCTGGAGGAGGGCTTGAATAGGGGTCAGCTTTGTTTATGGTCGCTGCCTCTCTGCCAGGTGAACACCTGGGTGGGGTTTGGGGCTTGAGGGGACCCCCAAAGAGACTGGGCAGTGACGCTGGGGCACGGGCCAGTTTTGCCTGAGCTGTGGGGTGGAGGGCAGTTAGGAAGGAAGAGGGGCTTGGACGTCCACACGGATGTCTGCTGGGCTTTTGGAGAAGCTAGAGAGGAGGAGGAAGAGGAGGGTGAGGACGAGGGGGTGGGGTGGGGGTAGAGTCACAGATTTCTTTCTTTTTAGTGCCACAGAAAAGAAACTTTTTTTTTTATTTTGTGGGTAATGGAAGTTTTCTTTTATTTATTTTTTATCACAAAAACTTTCAAGATTCTAGAAAAGTCGAATAGTGAAATGTTCTCCATCGGTTAATTACTGAGATTCAATAATTAGCATTTTGCTAAATTTGCATCATCTATGGGTAAAGAAATAGTCTGTCTCTCTCTCTCCCTCTCTCTTTTTGCGGAACCATTTGAAAGTAAGTTGTAGACATCATGATACTCATCCCTCCACATGTCGGCATGCATGTCCTAAAAATGACAGTACCCTGCATGACTGTTAGAACTGTTAAAAGAAATTTAAAAAAAAATGAGCAAGTAAGCTCAGGGCAGGCTGGGTGGCTCCCCCCAAGATTCTGGTTGTTTGTCCAGATGTGGGACGAATTCCAGAGGAGCAGGCCAGAGCAGTCAACAGAATCAGTCTAGAATCCTGGCTTTGTCACCTTTAGTTGGGTGACCTTGGGCAACTGTTTTACCCTCTCTGATGTTCAATCTGCCCCTAAACCTATGTGCCACACTTGTTTTGAGGCTCAAATGAGGTCAACTACAGTGCCTAGGACATAGTAGGCATTCTTTAAATGTTTTCATTTTGCTTCCCACCCTCTGTTTATAGCCCCTTGCTCTTAGTAGGTATGTAGTAAATGTGGAATGTGTAAATTTAGTAGGCTTCTATGTACGGAGGTACCGCCCTGTGCCCTGTGCTAGGCCTTGCCCCAGTGGAGCTTAAGGATTGTGGGGAAGACAGAGGTCGGTCTGCTGGAAGAAGTGTTAGGACAGCGAACCTTGCAGAGCTACCGTGGAGCAGGGGGGCTTCCCTGGGGAGGGGACTGGTAGGCAGAAGCTCGATCATCCATTGGACAAGCGGGAGTCGGGGAGAGGGAGCAGATGAATGAAATCGTGACGCTCCTCTCAGCCTCAGCTGCCCTCCTGTAAACGTGGTGCTAACGCTGTCTTGCTGGCTTGCTTCGAGGACTCAGGTGACAGCCATATGTGCATATGCTCTGTAAACTCATTCTGCTGCCAGTTCACCTCAGAAGAGGCCTTGCGAGTATTGGGGGCCTCGGTTCCTTCCCTCTGTTCCCTGTGGAAGGCTCACCTCCTGCTTTTCTCTTCCAGTATTGGACAAGTGGTGAACATCAAGGCCAAGGTGAACCGTGCCTTCAACTCCAGCATGGAGGTATGCGGGGCTGGCACTGCCTGGGGATGAGAGGGTGCTGAGTGGGGTTCCTACCTCCTCTCCAGCCTCAGCCCCCAGCCCAGGCACACTCACACTGGCAAAGCCTTGGCAGAGGTAGCAGAGTTTTGAACCAGCTGGCAGGGCTGGGAGGATCTTCCCATCCAACACCCCATAACACAGAAGTGAAAAGTGAGGCCCAGGGAGGAAAGGGATTTGCCCCAGGTTGCTGAGCCACACAGATCCCTCTGTGGGACTTGATCTGTGGCCTCCTGGATCTTCACGCATAGTCTCGGACCCTGTCTTTAGCAGCCAGGTGATCATGAAAGTGCAAGGAGGACAGCTGCTGGGCCTGACCCTGGAGGCTGGGGGCTGGAGCAGGGAGAGCACCAGACTCCAGTCCTTAGCTCACCTCCTGCAGACTCTGTCACCCCATCTGTGAGGTGGGAGCACGATTCCTGGGCCTCAGGGTCACTGAAGGACTCTTGGTGATGACTCTTGGTGAAGGGTTCTGTGAGCTCTGGGGGAGAGACTCTACCACCCATGAACGTTAGATCGAGGGCACTTCACCCAGCTGGCCAGTGGTTACTGAGGGACCACTGGGGCTGAGTTAGCGAGCCCTGTCTCTCCCTCTGGGCCCCTCATAAATGCCCAGGTACCCCCACATGCCCTTCCTTCAGTTTCACCAACACTTACCTTAAACTCTTTTATGGACACAGTTTCATGTTAACCCTCTCAATATCCCCGAGAGGGTGGGTATGGTTGTCTTCACTTTACAGATGAGGAAACTGAGGCCCAGAGAAGGGAAATGAATTGCCCAAAGTTTCCCAAGGAGCCCAGGGCAGAATCAGAACCTACCCCAGCAGGCTCCTGGACTGGGTGGGTCTAGAACACAGGTGGCAAACACAAGGCCCAAGGGCCGAATGCGGCCCTGGCCCAGAGCCTTGTTTCTTGGCAGCAGTGCCGAGCTCCTTGCTGCTAGTTAAGGAGTAGTTATATCCGTACAGCCCTAAAGTTACATTCGGCCCTTTGAAGGCAACTGGGAGGCTGATGTGGCCCCCGGTGGAAATGAGTTAGACACTCCTGGTAGGAGAAATACTAGTAGAGCCCAGGCCTGGGGTGGGACTTCCTGTCTCCTTGAGCCGTGGGGCTTCAGGTGTGCGAGTTGCTTTCCTTCCCCCTGTCACTCCTCACCTACTCTCCCTCTCCAGGTGGGCATCCAGGTGTCCTCCGAGGACCTATGCTCTGAGAAGCGATGGAACGTGTGCAAGGCCTTGGCCACCTTTGTGGCCCACCGTGAACTCTCCAAAGTAGGCGGCTATACCTGGCCTCTTGACACTGCCGGGCCACCTGGCCACCGGGCACGGCGGGCCTGGACCAGGGCGGTGAGGCTGAGCTTTGGCAGAGGGGTGGAGGCGGGAGTGTGGCAGGGAATCTGCAGCCCCTAGAGGAAGGCCCCCCTCCCCACCTGCTGCCCGGCCCCAGGCGCCTTCCCTCTCTCCTTCTCCCCACCTCTCCCCATGTGTCTCACATGAGGATTCTTGGGTCTCACCATTCTCTTTCATGTCCTGCAGTGACCCCCACCCCCATCCCTTGTGCCTTTACCCCAGAAGGGGTCATTGAGAGGGTGTACATGGGGTATCCATCAACATGGAGACAGAAAAAATGTGGACAAAGGGGGGACAGAGACTTGTAACATCTAGCAGCCCCAGGCATGACATGGCGGCTGGCACTATTTCAGGGACCCTGTCCCAAGCATCCCCACCCCACCCCTGCCCACAGGTGAAGCTGAAGCAGATCACACCACGGACGGAGGAGGAGAAGACCGAGCACAGCGTAGCAGCTGAGCGCCGGCGCATGCGACTGGTCTACGCCGATACCATCAAGGACCTCCTGGCCAATTACGTCATTCAGGATGGTGAGCGGCTGAGGACAGGGGGGCAACTGGTGTTTCCTCTCTGCCCTGGGCCCCCACTGGGCAGAGGGAGGAAAGGCATTTCCTTGGAATGTCTACCCACTGGTGGTCTCAGGCCTGTCTGGCCCTCTTGCCTCAAGGTCTCCTTCAGTGAAAGGGGAGTGCCTCTCCACCAGCTCCCAGCAGCCATGAGGGAAAGGCTTTGTCATCCACAAATGCATTTGGGTCTCTAGGATATAAGGTACTTGGGAAGGTTGTATTGAGCTTGAACTTGAAGACTCTAGGATTCTTAAAAAGCACAGAGATAGGTAGGTAAGTAGGTAGATAGATAGATAGATACAAAGGTAGGTATATGTGTGGGCATAGATATAGAGCTAGAGACAGAATAAAAAGCAAGACTTTCCTACCCCAGAACCCGGGTCCCCTCCAGAGGCACCTACTGTTTCTCATCTTTGGGGACCAGAAGCATTCCCTACATTTTAAGCCCACTGTGTATCATGTAGCCCCTCTTTTACCCAAAAGGGAATTATGGTACAAACTGTTCTGTATCTGGCCTCTTCCTCCTTAAATGTGCATCTTAGAGATCGTTCTGTGCCAGCACACTCAGATCTGTGGTGGACTGGTAGGATTTGGACAGGTGGAGAGGGTGTGGAGTATTTCTTGAAACTTTAAAGAGGCAATTTTAGGACAAGTCAAAGATAGTTCAGCTCCCCAGAGCAGGGAGGGGCGGAACCAGCTAACCCCAATGAAATCAGTGGGCTGTGCTTCTAATTTTGTGTGCCCTATTTATTCTGGGCCTGGGGCTGTGGCTGGGCACATCAGTTGTCGAGGCGCCCTGAAGCCATCCATCCGACTGTAGTCCTCCTAAGCCCCTCCTGTCCTCCCAGCCCTTCTGCCCCAGGATCCGTCCAAATGCCCCAGCCTGGCATCCAGGGCCTTGGCTGACTGCTCAGCCTCGTCTGGTGCTGTCCCTTACTCGCCGTCTGCTCCTGCTAAGCCAAGGCCTGGCTGCTCCCCGGGACTGTGCCTGTCCTACCATCCTGCCTCCAGGCCTCGGCTCAGGCCTGTAACCTCCCCTACTCTCTGCCTCTGGCATCTGCGAGCAGCCTGCAAGCCAAGCAAAATGTTGCCTATTTGATGGGCCCTCCCTGCTGAAGTCTTCCTCCCTGGGAGGTGGCACTTCCTTGGGTTGGGTAGGGCATGTCAGCATCTGATTCCCTGACCTCTCTGTCCTCTCCTACCGAGGGTACCTTAAGGCCATCACCCCTGAGGGATAGGGCATGTCAGGGCAGGGGGAGGGAATCTACCCCTTTTGAGAGTGTGCTACTGAGTTTGGTGCCCGGCACTCTGGAACCGAGATTGCATTTCACCTTCACAGTCCTGTTGGGTGGGGTTTGTCATCTGCTCTTTATGATGGGGAAATCAAGGTTCAGGAGAGGTTACTTGACTAGCCCAAGGTCATACAGCCTGTATGGGGTGGAGCTGAAGTGCAGACCCAGGTGTGCTTTGTCTCAGTGCTGGTTTCTGCCCCCTGCTCTGTGCCCGCCTCGTCTCTCTGTGGTTTCCTCCCCTTCCTCATGTCGGTCCAGCACACTGGTGCTGAGGAAATAAAATAATGTGGGTGGGCTGGAGAGGTGGCGGTGGGCTCCTGGGTTGCCCATGCAGAGGCTCTGCCCTTGGGAAGCTTCTCACCTCCCCTCTTTCTCCTTCTGCCCCTCCTTGGTCAGATCTGGAGAGCAGAGACTGCAGCTACATGGTGCCGGCTGAGAAGACCCGCGTGGAGAGTGTGGAGCTGGTCCTGCCCCCCCACGCCAATCACCAGGGCAACACCTTTGGGGGCCAGATCATGGCCTGGATGGAGAACGTGGCCACCATCGCAGCCAGGTGAGGGGAGAGTGTATTGCCTCTGTCTCTGCCTCCCTTCCTTTCTCCCCTCCTTCCCTTAGCCAACCCCAGCTTGGAGTTGGCATTTGAGGCTTCAGAAGCTTGGCTGTTCTGTTAAGGTAACCTGAAACATTCAGACGCAGAGAACCAGAAAACAGTGATTTTCCCTGAGCTGGCCATTCCTCCTCTGCCTGAAGAAGCCCTGCGTGGGCGGGCGGCTGTCTTTCCCCAGGGCATGCGTGCTCTTTGGCAGAGCACTCGGGTGCCTCTCTTCCCCCTTCTCCCTCTCAAGGCGATTGCCTCTCTTCCTCTTTCTCCTAAGCCCCAAGGACCCTTCTGCTACCTCTGTAGCTTTCTAAATAAACTCTACCTTATAATTTGGGGGGAAAATAAAAGCCCTGCACGGTTCTCATTTCCTGCCCAGGACATATCAAGTCCCTGGGCCTGGTACCAGGGCCTCCCCTTGACCTGACCTTGCAGCTGCCTTCCTGTATCTTATACTCCCTGCACATCGAGCCATTTGCCCTCCCCTTCCCACCCTCCAAGTTCCCAGTGCCTTTGCTCCTGGTCTGACCCCCTACTGGCCACCCTTCTATTCACTGTTTGCTAAGATCCTGCCCACCTCTTCCATGAAGCCTCTCTGACTGTTCTCTTCTTCCTAGACCTGAAACACTCCTTCCTTCTCTTCTAAGCTCTGAGCCTGTCTTGGGCTCATCCTACCCTAAATAACAGGGCATTTTTATAGTTAGGATACTGCCATTCACTAAATGATGCTCTTATACCTTCATAACTGTGCTTGCTGTTTCTCCTGCCAGGAGTGCTCTTCCCAGCCCACACCCTCCTTAGGTAAATTCTTCCTTACCCTTGTCCTTGCTCCAGTGGCCCCTCCTCTGTGTGTAATGGATGGCACACAATGCCTAAGCAATGCCCTTTTAGGCAGCCCAAGCTATGAGTGCAGTAAGATCTCAGAGGACAGTCAGAGTCTGGATAGTCAGGGAAGACTTCCTGGAGGAAGAGCATTTCAGCTGGGGCTCGAGTGACAAGTAGCTTTGGGTAAGGGGAGGGCTTCCAGGTAGAAGGGACAGCAGATGCTAAGATATAAAGGTTAGAAGGAAAACGGGATAGGATTACCCAAGCCCTGCCCTAGGCTCTCTTCTGTCACCTCAGACTCAGCTGCCTTCCAGCCATGCACACAGACCACAGTATTTTAAGCTGTGAAGTGAGACTTAGTTCTGTTCCTCTGGGCAGAGCAGTCGCTGGGTGGGAGTGGGTGGGCCTGAAGGCGGTGCCTGTGGTTTTGCCTGGGTCCGGGGATGCAGGTGGAGGTAGAGGCTGGCTTAAACCAGTGGCTGAAGCACTGAGGGCATTTCTTCTGTCTCCCAATGCCTGGCCTCCTCCAGCCGGCTGTGTCGTGCCCACCCTACGCTGAAAGCCATCGAGATGTTTCACTTCCGGGGACCATCCCAGGTTGGGGACCGCCTGGTGCTCAAGGCCATTGTGAACAACGCCTTCAAACATAGGTGAGGGGCTGGGATGGGCGGGACCAGGACTCCGGGGGCTGAGAGCTCTTCCTCACCCAAGAAGGCGCCCTAATGCAAACCTGCCAGGCACCCTTCACCCCGCATCGAGGTCTAAATCCTGCCCTGCTGCTGGGTCCTTTCACCTTCACCAAGACCCGGCCTCAGTGTTCCCTCCGCTGGGCCCCAGGTCTCCTGCCATCTTGGATCGCACCGTCTGTTCATTCTGTGTCTCTCCCGGCCCCTGCCCCCATGCCTGTCACGCTGTGGATCACAGTGTTCTGTTGTCATCAAACCTTTTCCCACCCTTCGCCTACAATAAGACCTAGTCCCCAGAGTCCTCACCTTTGAAATGAATCCTGATACCCACTACCATGAAAGCTTACTTTAAATAGCTATGTTTTTTGGTGCTTGTAAAGATCATAGGGTAGTCGATAAAAGTGAAGGATCTGGAGCCAGGCAGCCTGGGTTCCGGGTGGGCTCACCTTCCTCCTACCACCTGTGTGACTTTGGGCAAGTTACTTAACTCCTCTGAGCCTCGGTTCCCTCCTGGTAAAATGGGGCTCACCACAGTTGTTTACAGTTTTAAGGATCCAATGACATGTTACTAGTAGAACGCCAGAGGAGAGGTTCAGTGAAGGTCAGCCATTGCCACCGCCGCTGTTACTCTTATTATTGTTATTGTTCACAGCCCGGCCCGCACACATTCTGCTGCCCTGAACAGGGAGCCGCGAGGCCTGGTTTCTAGTCCAGATTCTCTTCCTGACTATTGTGTGGCTTTGGGCAAGCTGTTGCCCCGTTCAGGTGTTGGCCTTCCCGGCTGTGTAACATCTGGGATCAGGATCTTCTTCAGTGAGGGGCTGGTGGTGGCTGCTATTTTATAATTAATGAAGCTAGTTGGACATACAGAAACTGCAGCCACTGAGCTGTTAGCGTGCTGCTGATTGTATAATGAACATTTTTTTCTCATTGGGCTCTGTACCTCCCTCCACCTCCTTCCTTGTGTTCTCTCTAACATGTTGTCATAACATGCTATCATTATGTATCACATATGTGTGTGTGTATACGTGTGGGTTGCTGCACCCCCATGTTAGCCCGCAAGGTCATGGACGGATGGGCTTCTTCACTTCTGCGTCCCCAGTGACTGGCATAGGGCCAAGTATACAGCAGGTCTCTGTAAACACTGACAAGAGGGAACTGTTCTGGGTTTCCTGCCAGTGGGGCTGCGATCCGGGAAGAGCTGCAGGAGTATCTGTGTGTGCACGCACCGTGTGGGCACATGTGTTGGGGACGGGGGAGGACCTGGCCAGCGTGAGAGCTGCCCTCTCTCCCCCTCAGCATGGAGGTGGGCGTGTGCGTGGAGGCCTACCGCCAGGAGGCGGAGACCCATCGGCGGCACATCAACAGCGCCTTCATGACCTTTGTGGTCCTGGACGCAGATGACCAGCCCCAGAGACTGCCCTGGATTCGGCCCCAGCCTGGGGTGAGTGGGTGCAGCACCCTGCCCTTCCACCAGCTCCCCTCCCTCTCTGCCCAGGGTGGGGGTGCCTGCCAGCCCCTGATAGGCCCTGAGGTGACAGGCCCAGCCCTGCCCCTTTGCTGGGGCACAGCCAGTGCTGACTGCCCTGGTGTGACCCCTGGAGAGGCCCCTTGTGCCCGGTGGGAAACTTGTTCTGTCTGAAAGAATTCAGATCAGGCATATGGGCCTGGCTCATAGTGGGTGCGACAGTTGGAAGAGCCCTGGCCTTGGAGTCAGGTGTGGGTCAAAACCACCTCTGCCACATTCTAGTGGGTGCCTTCTGTGAGCTCTCAGCCCCCATCTGTAAAGCAGGTGCACCTGCAGGCCAGGTCTCTCAGGCTGTGGGGGTCTATGGGCTATTGACCCCGGCCTGGCTAAGGCCTGCAGACACGCAAGAAGTGGTGACTGTTATGATGATGGTGATAGGAGAGCAAGGACACAGGGATGGGAGTCAGGGCCTTGGCTCAGAGCCATCCTGTACACAATGCTCCCTTGTGCCCCCAGTGGGCCAGGCCTGGCTTGCTTGCAGAGGGCCAGGGAGGGAGGCTGGAGAGGCTGTTCCCTCTCTCTGGAGAGGTCCCTGCCCTGCCCGCCCGCCTGCCTCACAAGGCTGAGTACAGGCTCTGAAATTCCCGCTCCACAGCTGGGTGTTGGGCAGTCAAGAGTGGGTGGGGGTTGCGGGGAGCCCAGCAGATGGGCAGCACAGTGTGCAGGCCCCAAGACGTCTTGCAGGCCTTCGCCATTTGTCGCTCACGAGCCCAGACACATTAGAAGCAGTAGCTATGGGGGCGGGCGCTGAGTCAGGCCCTTGGGGTTCTGTTCCCGGCTCCACTCTCCCCCTGTGACCTTGGGCAAGCCACTTAGCCTTTCTGTGCCTCAGTTTCCTTTTCTGTAAAATGAGGATCATACTAGTCCCAACCTCAGAGGGTTGCTGTAAGGCTTACATGCAGTTTTGCATGGAAAGTAGAATAATGCCTGATACATAGCAAGTGCTCAATACAAGTTTCTTTTTAAACAATTAAACCATTGTATTTATTGATTTTAGAAAGGGCAAGGGAAAGGGAGAGAGAGACACATCGATCTTGTTGTTCCCTGTTTGTGCACTCACTGGTTCTTGTATGTGCCCTGACTGAGGACTGAACCCACGACTGTGGTGCATCAGGACGATGCTCCCGTTGAGCTACCCAGCAGGGCAGTAAATGTGGTTTCTAATTACCACTGTAAGTGCCCTGAGGGGCCCCCTTCTACCAAGGTGGAGACTGAGGTCTGATGAGGGCAGGTGGCATTTCCGGGTGCTAAGAGGGCCCGAGAGGAAGCCAGGGCTGGAGCTCAGTGGCCTGGCATTTCCTGTCCAGGCTGCTTTGACTCCTGCTGTCCCAGTGAGGCTGAGTACCTTAGGGCTGCAGGGCCTCCTTGGGCCCTTGTGCCGGCATGGTCAGACAGTGCCAGGGGTTGGGGCACGCTGTTTGTCCCACCTGTATCATAACTGTCCCTGCTTCTCTTCCCAGGATGGTGAGCGGCGGTACCGAGAGGCCAGTGCCAGGAGGAAGATCCGCCTGGATAGGCAAGTTGGGGCTGGGTGGTGGGAGGGGACGCAGGGTCCAGGGCTGTCCACCTGCCCCCCTAGCCTCAGGGACTTGCATTTCTTTGATGCTGCACCTGCGCTGGGCACTGGCTAGGCCCTTCACCTCCATGTAGCGTCATTCCACAGCTGCCTGCCTGGCCCACTGTTAGTGAGGACACTGGTAACGGAGGGAGTGTGGCCGCGGGCACACCGGCAGGGATGATGAGCTAGCAGAGTGAGAATTGAACCTGGCCAATTTAAAATCTTTCATTCCTACCATTGACTCTGATGCCCATTTGGCAGACAAAGAAAGGCCCTGAGAGAAGTGATAGCTCAGGACAAAAACCCAGGTCTGAGTGACTCTGCTAAGGAAGCGCTTTACAAACTTAAAAGAGCTGAGCACACACCTGAGGTCTCCACCACCATTCGTTGTTAATAAGAAAAGCTTCTTTATGGAGGATTTATGGGCCCAGCACTGTTCACATGACGATCCTATGAGGCAGGTGTGACTCTAGATCCCATCGCACAGATGGGGACACTGAGGCATGGGGGTGAAGTCGCTTTAGCTCAGTCAGGGTGTGGGGCACTGAGCCTTTGCCGGGCACCGGCGTCAGCAGCAGCACCCTTCCTCTGGCCTGTCTACCTCTGTCCGAGTCTGCGTGTTTGTGCTGCTGTTCTGTGTATCTGCCCAGTCTCCCCAGGTGGACAGGAGCCTCTCCCACCTGCTGGGCTGAGCACAGGGCTGCACACGGTTGACACGCGGTGCAGCCTGTCCAAAGAGATGGGCTCCCGAGAGGTCAAGGTTGTCATCTCTTTCTCTCCCAGGAAGTACATCGTGTCCTGTAAGCAGACGGAGGTGCCTCTCTCTGTCCCCTGGGACCCTAGCAACCAGGTAAGGCCCTCGGCTCTGAGGGGAGAGTCCTCGGGCCCACTGGGGGCCCTACTTTCCCTGTCATCAGAGTGGGTTTGGAGGTAGGCCGGAAGAGGACAAGATACTAGTGCCTCAAGGTTCATACAGTTAGCGAAGGGCTTTCCTTTGCCCCTGTTTGGCAGGAGGGAGCTGAGGCCCTGAGAGGAGGTGTGGCTTGTCCGGGTTACTGGCTGAGTCTGGCCAGGTCTGGGCCTTCTTCCTCAAAGCCCAGCACCCACCCTCCTCCACGACCCAAGTTCTTCTCCCCCCTCAACCTGGCCTCGGCACCGCACCCTGCGGAAGGGGAGAAGGCGAGGCATCTCTGTGTTTCCTGTCCAGGTGTACCTGAGCTACAACAATGTCTCCTCCCTGAAGATGCTTGTGGCCAAGGACAACTGGGTGCTGTCCTCGGAGCTCAACCAGGTAGCCGACCCCATCCACCCCCCCACCATTTCTCCTCTGAGCAGCCAGAGGTGGCTGACTGCAAGCAACACAAAGTCTCTCAAGCCACTCATGTCAAAAGGGGATGAGATTATGAAGCCAACCCGGTCATGGAAACACCTGTCCTCACAGGGCCTGGAGCAGAGAGCCTCCGAACCCTTCTCTCCTGCCCGCCCACCCTCCTGCCCCCGTCTCCCATCCCTGCTGCTCTTTGCCCAGCCACCTCCTCCCTCTCTCTGCTCCTTGTACTGTGAGTCACAGCAGGGGTGCGTGGGGGGCAATGGACAAACACGGGCTGAGGGAAGACAAGCTCTGCCACTCTTGCCTGTGCTCTAGGATGAGTCACTTCCCCACCCATGACATTAGGGGGTTGGGTGGGCACCCAGCTCTGAAGAGCTATTCCATTGTTGCCTCAGTCACTGCTTTGTAAGACATGTTTCTGTCCACTTGTGCTGAATTCTCCCAACGTCTTCTTTCATAGGGATGGGACTGAGGCTCAGAGAGGTTGAGTCACTTATCCACAGTCACTCAGCAAGTCAGTGGTGGTCCTGAGCTTGCAGCCCTGGCCTCCAACATCCCAGTCAGCCCACCCCACCACTGGCCTAGCCTGGGGAGGGGGATGCAGGAATGAGGCCGCCCTCTGCCCCATGCAGGTGCTTCTGTACACTCTGGAGGATGACAAGTACCTCTCCTTCCACATGGAGATGCTGGTGCATGTGGATGCAGCCCACGCCTTCCTGCTGCTCTCAGACCTGCGTCGGAGGCCCGAGTGGGACAAGCATTACCAGTAAGGGCCAGGGTGCAGGTGGGGAAGGGTCCCTTCTCAGGCTTGGCGGGGAGGGTGGGCCCTCAGGTGTCCTTCTGAGCCTCCTTTTATGCTCCGCCACGGCTGGCCTTTAACGGGGGTAGGGTGTGGACTGTAGTTATGTGTTAGGTGGGGGTCAGGGTCAGGGTTGTTCTGAGCCTTCAGAGAAGCGACTGAGCCTGGAATTGATGTAGAAGGCCTGGTCCTGTTTCTGGTCCAACTAGCTGTGTGACCTTGGGCAAGTTGCTTTCTTTCTGGGACTTTTTTTCCTCCTCTTAAAATGGGTACTTAAGAGGTGGCTCATGGATTTATACTCAGGGAGAGATGTGACTTTCAATCTGTGTTCTGTGGAGTTTTACGTTCCTAAAAGAGTTCCAGCTACTGCTTGGGGTGGGGGCTTCTTTGATCGCTTCTGCAATGGCTTATTATGAGGAGCGGGTGTTCCTGAGTTTATCTGTAAGGGGCACCTCTGCTTTTAGAAATCCGGTGAGCAGGTCATTTGATTTTTATTGAATTGGACGTCTCCCTCCTACCCCCATGCGTCCTCACTAGAGCAGGCCCGCTTGTGGCTGTTGACACATGGGCTTTCTGCTTCAGATTTCTTTTCCAAAAGGGCTGTGCTGCTTTAAAAAGGCCTGGTCTGTCTAGGTAACCCCAGGCTTGCCAGCAGTGCCGTCTGAGAAGCCTGAGAGGAGATTGCTGGTAGATATTGGGGAAGCTGGCTCTGTGGTAGGAAGGCTGCTTGAAGGAGGCAGGCTGGTGTGGGCCCTGAAGGTTCGATCAGATTGTGATACTTGATGGGGTTGGCGGGAAGTGGCCGGAGAGGAGAGAGAGCCCCTCGCTGCTTCTGCCCACCCCTCTCCTGAAGCAGCCTGAGTGCGGGCGGAACAGCAGGGGACAAGGTGGCAGGTCTGGACGTGGTCATGCGCACCTCTGCGGATGTCCTCGTGTGTGCTTGTGTGTGTATGTGTGCGTGTGCGTGTGTGTTGGTATAAGCCTACGTGAGTGTACGGGCCCACGGGCACAATGTACCCAGATCTGAGGGGTGCAGCCCAGCTCTGCTGCCCTATTAGTTCTGCAGCTGTGTATTTGCTTGTGTGTGTGTGTGTGTGTGTGCGCGCACGCACGTGCGTGTGAACGCATCTGGGCTGGGCCTTCCTGTCCTCTCATAGTCCCTGCTGAGCTGTGTAGGGACTGAAGTGTCTTCTAAGTCTTGACTCAAGGAGAGCTGGGCCAGACCCCCTCTCTTATGAGGAGTTGGTATGACACTCTCAGACCCTGAGCTCTGGGCCTCCCCACAGGAGCGTGGAGCTAGTGCATCAGGTGGATGAGGACGATGCCATCTACTACGTCATCAGCTCTGCTCTTGGCAATGACCCCAAGCCTCAGGACTTTGTGATCCTGGCCTCCCGGCGGAAGCCTTGTGACAACGGGTAGGTGCCTGCCTGCTGGGGTAGGAGGTGGGCAGGGAGCCCATCCCTCCCCGGGAAGGTGGACAGCAGCCTAGAGTTGGCTCCATGCTTCCTATTGGCTCTGGGACCCCAGGTGCCACCTGGCTTTTCTGAGCTATGGTGTGTGAGATGGGGTCAGGGAACACACCTCCTTTTTGGTCGCTCATGCTCCAAAGCAGGGTAGGCTCTGACTCTGAGGTGGCAAGGCCTTTTCTCACATGGAGCTTCCTTGGCCTCCACCCTCTTACTGCCCCACGCTGGCCGAAGGGTGGTTCGTCTGCCTCGGCTGCGCTAGAGACAGGCACAGGAAGGTGAAGCATACAACCCCACCACTCCTCCCTAAGGGGCTGGCCTAGGAAATCTGCCCTGAAGTCACGCTGGCTCCTGGTGAATGCAGTGCTGCCAATACACAGGTGCCTGCTCTCTCCAGCCCGGCTGGAGCCAGGCCGTGCCTTTCGGAGTTTACATGTCTTTAGACTCTGGTGTCAGTGCCGAGGGAGGCTCCAGAGCCTGGGTCAGTGCCGGAGCAGGGGTTCTGGAGCCTGGGCCAGGCAGGACAAACCCTCATCTTCTCCTTCTCTGCCCCTCCCTACTCTCCTCCACTCCAGGGACCCCTATGTCATTGCACTGAGGTCAGTCACGTTGCCCACGCACCCTGAGACACCCAAGTACAGGCGTGGGGAGACCCTCTGCTCAGGCTTCTGCCTCTGGCGTGAGGGGGACCAGATGACCAAGGTGAGGCTCGGGGTCCCTTTCACTTCCACCCTGATCCACCCCAAATCCACATGCGCACAGAACTCAGCGCTGTCGGGCTCACACAGTTCTGGCCCTGGGCCCCCACCTCCACCCCACAGTGGGCTCTTCCAGCTTGGGGAAGCCTGAGAACATCGGGGGCTAGCAGTAAGCCTTCATTAAGATCTAATCTATGCAGAGAAGTCCGAGGCCACTGCAGGGTCTTGGGAAAAGCCCTGGATGCTGCGGGCAGAAGGCCTAGGTTCTGATCTAATATTCATCTCATTGACTCACATGCCCCTTCTTGTCTAGGAAGGCTTCATGTGGTTCTCAGGGCCCATCAAACTCAGCAGGGCCGTTGGTGTTGAAAATGTGGGGGAGAGGTGTTGAAAATTAGAGTGAGCGAGGGTGGGTATACGCGGCCCCCCTCCTTGGCTCACAGCTGCTGTTAGGGCCCTGAGACTCGTTCAGATATAATGCACTTAACGGATGAGCTTCTCAGGACAATCCCTGGGCTTAGTTGTCACCTGTCTCCAAAGCCCCAGTAGACCTTCATTTAAACAGGATTCTGTGTTGGGCCCTGGAAACCCAAGCTGGCAGGGGAGACCCCCGTGACAGCGCAGTGTCAGGGAAGTTAGGGTCGGGGCAACCTGCTGGGGGAGTTCCCACCTGCCAGTCATGTAGCCTCCTAAGGGCCCAGGCTGTTGCCCTCTCAGCAGGATTGCTGGGCTGACTCTCCACGGCCCGAGTGGCTCCCATCCCTCCCCAGCCCAGCCTCTCTGAGTGCTGCTTCCTGTCCTGCAGGTGTCCTACTACAACCAGGCCACCTCGGGCTTTCTCACCTACGTGACCACCAACGTGGCCGGCCTCTCCTCTGAGTTCTACAACACCTTCAAGGCCTGTGAGAAGTTCCTTTTGGACAACCGGAATGATCTGGCCCCCAGCCTCCAGACCCTCTAGGCACTCGCAGCAGCTACCTCACTCCCACTCCATCCTGCCAAGGACACACATGCAGTGCATGGAGGAAGGCAGAGGCATTTATTTCTTCCTGCCTCCCCCATGGGAAGCACCCCTGGGTGGTCAGTTTCTGCCAGCATCTGCCAGCAAATCTCTGCGATGACTCTGGGGCAGCCTGTAGTACACCCTGGTGCTGTCCACGGCCCTGGCTGCCAGCAGCGCTGTCCGCACAGATGCATAGCTGTCCTCCGCAGGGCTGTGTTCCACTGTGACAGTGGCCCGGGGGGAGGCTGCCAGTAACCTGGCCACGACTCCAGCCATGCTCTGGCCCAGTGGCCCCGCCTGCAGCTGGAAGGACACAGGTTGCCAGAGACCCTGGCACAGCTCCAGCATATCTGTGACCAGCTGTTCCTTGTAGCCACTGCCTAGTACCTCCTTGGGCCAGCCCGGTGCCACTGTCACGTGGGGGAAAACCTCAGACACAGCTGTAAGCAACTCTTCGCCGGCCACGTGGCCAGGCACTGCAAAACTGCCATAGGAGACTGTGGTCCCCACCCACACAGGCCGAGAAAGGTGACCAAGGTCGGAGAGGTGGGCCAGCACCGCCAGGGACGGCCGAAGGGCCGTGGGCTCTGCTATGTGCAGATGGACTCCCCAGCGTCCAGGATGTGCGGCGAGCTGCAGCAGGCACGACTCCAGCGTCAGGGTAGGGCTACCCGGGGCACGTACGACAGGCACAGCGTCCCCAGCTGTGGGCTTCTGGAGACCAACGTTCAGCAGGATCATGCCTTCTTTGTCTGGAAGACGCGGTGGAGGCAACACTGGCTGGGGTTCAGTTATCATGGGGCGTCAGAGCCCCTTGTAAAAGGGGCAGCAGAGAGGTAACAGGCAGCCAAGGAGGAGTAGCTGGTGCCTCCACTGTCTGGAACCTGGGGACTGGGTCTGCGCTCCAGGTAGAAGAGCTGCTTCAGAAATATGCCCAGGGCTCATCGCAATGACTTGAGAAGCTGCCAGCTCAGCTCCTGGCCATTGCTAGTGGATAAGGGCGCAGAGGTGCTGGTCTGAGGGCCAGGGACTCCATCCCCTTGGCAACACTGTCCTCCCCCACCTCCCAGCTGGCGTGTGGCCATGGTAACAGAGTCCCTGCAGCTTAGCTAGCAGCAGAGGGGCTGTAGGCAGACCTCACCTGGGAGCTGAACTGTCACTGCTGTTCCATTGCTCTGGATGTCGGGAACCTGCCACTCCACCCTCAGGCTGTCGCTCCCGGGAAGCTGGAGAAGAGGGATCAGGCTGCCCCCTGTGTAGTAGTTTCGCTTCCGTGTGGCGTTCACTGTGGGGTCCCAAATTGTCACAATAAAGCAGCTGCCATTCACAGAGTGCCTCCTGAGAGCTGTGGCTATACACGCTTTGTGACCCTCACAGCGACCTGCCTGGTAGCTGTGATTTCCCCTTTTGTAGATTACAAGTGACTTTCCCAAGATCCTACAGCCAATAGCAGAGTTGCTGGGATTGGAACCCGACGGAGCCAGGCTTGTCTGGTCCCAAAGCTCTTATTCTCCCCCCTCACCCAGATGGCTCCCAAGGAAGGAATGCTGAATCTGATGGATCCCCTCTGATGTGGCTTAACGGCAGGCTTTCCTAGGTTTGGGGTCAAGGGAATGAGCGGTGCGAACAAGAGAACAGGCAGCACCTGGATCACCGATCAGCAGGTGGAGCAGAGAGAGGTCCCTCTCTGAAACATTAGAGTAACCCGCAGAGAAACTGTGCTGCCAGGCAAAGTAAATGGGGTTTGACATTCTCTGGGTTCCGGCCCGAGCTGTGCTATGCACAAGCTGAATGACTTAGTAAATCTTCTCCCTGTGCCGCCCAGGATGTCCCCCTCCGATGTCCGGCCCCTCCAGCTCTGCTGTACTCTGGTCCACCAGTGCTACCCAGTTCAGAATCCAGCCCACTGCCCTTCCCCGCCCTCCTAGGTCACTCCCTACTGGCAAGCTGCTTGAACTTCGACAGGACAGGCTCGAAGAGATCATAGTAGATTTGGTGGGTGGCACAGTTGTCTCGGAAGTAGAGGAGATCATCCACTGACACTGGGTCCGCGGTGCCCTGCCACAGCGTCAGGCTGTACCTGGGGCCCAGAGAGCAGGCTCGGTGTCCGTCTGGGCCCAGCTTGGTCCTCAGTCCCTGTGCTCAGAACTGGACCCTAGCTGGGCAAGGGCAGAGCAGCTGACTTCCCACCAGCCCTTTCTTCCAGGCCACCACCCCCCTCCTGAGGCCAGGAGAAGCCACTGGGGCTTCAGGAATGACAACTGAAAGCAGAAGCCCAGACGGAGGGAGAGGATGCCTATTTCCTGTTTTAGGAAAGGGCCAAGGACAGAATGGGACAGGCAGAGGGGACGGCGGGGGAAGCCAGGTGTGGAGGAGGGGGAAGCCTCAGTGTCCTGTGGGGAGCTGCTGAGGGTGGGGCAGGGTGGCTGGGAACAGACTGCAGGAGTGGAGACGGGGGACTATCCTGGGGCAGAGGTGGCAGGGACAATCTGGGCAGCCCCACCGCTGCTCCCCGTGGGAGGAAGCTGTGGGGAGACAAAGTGTGTCTCAGTGTGAACTCAAACAGGCAGAGACTTAGTTATCCACAAATGGATGGGCTGCCACAGGTGATCGTGATCAGCCTGTCACCAGAAGTGTACGAGCAGAAAGGGATGGAGTACGGGATGTGAGCACCAGCGGATGAGACTAGAATCTTTAAGTTTCTGCCAGCCATGAGCATCTAGGATCAGTGCCTGGGGGTGGGTTGGGCAGGGGCAGGAGTTGGGCCAGGGGGCTGGGAGTTTTCACCTGTCAGACTGGCCCAGCAGCCAGCTGAAGTGGGGCCAGGCAGCCCGCACCATGACAGCCCGCACGGGGAAGGTGACCCTCTGTGGCAGCGCTCCTACCAGCCCCTGCATCTTCTCCACCATGGCTCGGGTGTATGTGCTGTTCGGGAACAGGGGCACGTAGAGGGTGGTCCAGCCTGGAGACAGGGTGGCCTCAGGGTACTTTTCCTGGACCACGGCCAGGAACCTGCAGAGAATCAGAGACATCGGTTTCTTTGAGCCTGGCTGGCCCTTCCTCGTCTCCTGCGTTCCCATCACGGTGCTAGGATGTAGCAAGGCCCATTGAGTCTGAAAGCACAGAAGCAGAGGCCTAAAGAGCAGAAGTGGCTTGTTTAAGGTCCCACAAATAGGGCATGAATTTTGGAGTCAGTGGGGTATGGCTTCAGGTCATGACTGTGACCTTGGGCAGCTCATTCAACCTCTTTCATTCTCAAAGATGGTATTCCTGGGGGCGAGGAGGGGGGTGTGGCAGAGCCTCTTAAACATCCCCATATGGACAGAGGCAATGAAATCCAGAGCCCCAGGGGTGGAGATCTGGGCTCTGCCTGCTGTGAGAGTCTCTGAAGCTTCAGATTTGACTTTAAAATTTCAATCAGATTTTTCCCTGATGCAAATTTTAATAGGCAAAAAATGTTCCCAGATCCTTCTCCCCAAACTATTGAGTAAAATCAATACTCCCAGAAGACAAACCATATTTATCTTGCGCCACTGACTACATTTTTTCAAACTGCTGCTTTCCAAATGCACCTCATGTGAGAGTCACACAAATTGGATGGCTGGATTGTTGGCTGGCGGGGTGGACAGCTAGATGGCTGGAGGGAGGGATGGTAAGGAGTGTGGGGCTTAGCATCAAAGGCCTGGCTTTGAATCTTGCTTGGCCGATTACTAGACTTAGGTCATTCGAAGAGTTAGGTCCTGTACTAACAAAATGAAGATAATAGTACCTACCTCATTCTCATTGTAAGAGTTAAATGGTATTCTACAATTAAAGTTCTTAAAATAGTGCCTGGGGCACATAATAAACATTTAATAAATGAAGCCTCAGTTGTCAGCTCGCTTATTTGCAGAATGGGGAGAAAAGACTCCTCGCCTAGCAATGCTACGTAAGAATCAAATCAGATATATTCTCTCCTTTTATGCGGCCCTTCTCTGTAGACTGCAGAGCAGCATGCATGCAGCTGGTGTATGTGAGGGCTGTTGGTGGCAGTGCTGGGGTTTCATGGGAGCCGGGCAAGGAGCCAGCATTTTAGACTTTTCTAGCAGGCCACACCTTGCCCTGATCATTGGGGATGCCGGGTAACCCCAGTGAAATCAGGGCTGTGTTAGGGGGCAGTGTGGATGTCACCTGGGATGTTGGGGCAGTTTTTGGAGGAGGCAGTGAGTGGACAAAGGCTCATCAGGAAGTGGGGGAGAGGCATTTGAAATGAAACAAAGGGAACAGCCTAAGTGGAAGCTCAGAGGTCAGAATACTTGGTACATCTGGAGGCAAACTCAGGAAAGGTCCCCTGAGCACTTCCTGTGCCAAATGTTGAAGGAAGAGGGCTGGGCACAGTTGGGGCAGAGGGAAGCACTCACTGTGTCGCGTTGATTTCAATGGAGATAGGCACATTCGGGCCCCTCAGGATGTCGGCATTGATCCACACAGGCCTCCGGACTTTCCCATCCAGTGTCAGCTGCCGCAGGAGGTCCAGGGAGGGGCCCACGGCCTTGAGACTCTTGAAGTCTAGCTTGATACCTGTGGGGAGGAGGCCAAGGGCTTGGGAAGCTGGCCCCTCATGCTCAGGGAAGAAGGAACTGGAAGACGTGACCCCCTGGGGCAGAAAGAGCAGGTGTGGTGTGTGTGTCTGTGGGAGTGGGGAGTAAGGGGTTGGGGAGGGGAGGGGAGGATGGAAGAATGGGACCCTATTCTGGTCAGATGTGAAGAAGGGCTTTCAAACAGGCGGCACTAACCGAGGGAGCAAGGACCAGAGCAGGAATGAGCTACATCTTCCATTCCATCTCACCTATGTCCAGGAGATACCATCCAGGATGTGTCCTTTTGTACCCCCCATCCCATCTAGAATTCCCTGAGCCCGGGCCTCCGGAACATGGGGCTGGGAAGCCAAGGCAATGAGCAACTCATGACGGGAGCTGGCCTTGCCTCCCAGTGGAGTGGTCCCTGCACATGCTGCCTGAGGACCAGAGGACCAGGGAGCTGGGGAGGGGGCTGAGAGGTGCTTACCCTTCTGGGAAGAGGCCAGTACAGCCTCCAGCCACTGCTGCAGGGTGTTGTCGCTGTAGATGGCCGGGGGGTGCGCCATGATGGGGACCCCTGTCTCGTTGGCTGTGTTGAGCCCTTCTACGGTGATGTCCGCCTCCAGGACCATGACGCTGCCTGTGCGAGACGCGGAGCCCTATCAGTTCTTGACTGTTCTTAAACAGTTGTTCTCATAGTAAAAACAATTGCGTGTTTGTTAGAGAACACTTGAAAAATACAGAAAAGCAGGAAGAAGGGAATTGTTCATTTATATTTCCATCATAGTTCACATTTTGGTATATTTTCTTTTTTTTAAGATTTTATTTATTTGGTACATTTTCTTCCATTTTTTGTCAATGTGTAGTTTGTATACACTTGAGACCACACTGCATTTATCATTGTCAATCTTTTTCAAAAGTTTCAACATTATGGCATATTTTCAAAAACTTTTATATGCTTCATCAAAGAAAAAAAGGCTACAAAGGCCCCTATGGAGGGTTCACTCCTCGATTTAGTTCCTCCCTCCTATTCCTGAGACACTGATGCATATTTTATCACGACGATCTTCTGATGACTTCCGGTCCCTACTTGTGGAACTTGGGGCAGGGCAATACAGGCGCATTTCAAGCCCACATTATCAAATTACTGTCCAGAAAAGTCGGTGTGCTTCAGGTCCCCACATGAAGTGCACAAGTGTGTCCATCTGCACCCTGTACCCTGACAGCGCTGAGCACTCACTTTTGTCTTTTGAGTTCATACAGTTACCTCAGTCAGGCAGACGTCATCTGATACGGGCTTCGGGAAGGTTGCTGAATGATGATAAAGCTCATCTGCGACAAACCCTCGGCTAACACATCGATGATGAAAACCGAGAGCTTTTCCTCTAAGATGGTGAATGAGACAAGGATGCGCACTCTCACCAATGTTTTCAACATAGAACTGGAAGTCCTAGCCAGAGCCATCAGCCAGGGAAAAGAAAAGGCATCCAAACTGGGGATGCAGAAGTAAAACTCGCTATTTGCAGATAACATCATTTGACATGTGGAAAACCCTAAAGACACCATCCGAAGACTGTTAGAAACAATAAACTAATACAGTAAAGTTGCAGGATACAAAATCAATAGACAAAAGCTGTTGTGTTCTTGTAGACCAACAGGAAATATCAGGAAGAGTAGTGAGGAAAACAACCCCATCGACAATTGCAACATAAGGATAAAATACCTAGGAATAAACTTAACAGAGGAAGCAAAGGACCTGTACACTGAAAATAAGACATTGTTGAAGGAAATTGAAGCCCCGGCTGGTGTGGCTCAGCAGATTGAGTGCCGGCCTGTGAACTGAAAGGTCCCAGTCAGGGCACAGGCCTGGGTTGCGGGCCAGGCCCCCAGTTGGGAGTGTGTGAGAGGCAACCAATTGATGTCTCTCTCACACATCAATGTTTTGCTCCCTCTCTTTCTCCCTCCCTTTCCCTCTCTTTCTCCCTCCCTTTCCCTCTCTAAAAGTAAATAAATAAAATCTTAGAAAGAAATTGAAGACATAAAGAAATGGAAAGATACTTCATGTTCATGGATCAGAAGAATTAATATAGTTAAAATGGCCATCTTACCTAAAGCAATATAAGGTTTAATAGAATCTCTACCAAAATCCCAATGCCATTCTTTACAGAAATAGAACAAAAATTCCTCAAATTTGTGTGAAACCACAAAAGACCCCAAATAGCTAAAGCAATCCTGAGAAAAATAAGCAAAGCTGAAAGTATCATACTCCCTGACTTTAAACTATACTACAAAGATACAAGAATTAAAATAGTACGGTGTTGTCAGAAAAACAAACACACAGACCAATTAAGAACAGAACACACAGAACAGAGTTAAGCTCAGAAATAAATCACACATATATGGGCAACTAACTTTTGACAAAGGAGCTAAGAATATATACACACTGGAGAAAGGAAATTCCCTCCAACACATGGTATCGGAAACACTGAGCAGCCCCCTGAAAACGAATGACACTGGACTGCTATCTGACACCGTACATGAAAATAAACTAAAAATGAATTAAAGACTTGAATGTAGGACCTGAAACAATAAAATACATATAAGACCCCTAACCAGTATGGCTCAGTTGGTTGGGCATCGTCCTGCAAAACAGAATGTCGCTGGTTTGATTTCTGCTCAGGGCACATGCCTGGTTGTAGGTTTGGTCCCTGGTCAGGGTGCAAACAAGAGACAACCAATCAATGTTTCTCTCTCTCTCCCGCTGCCTCCCCTTCTCTATAAAAATAAATAAATAAAATCTAAAATACATAGAAGAAAACACAGGCACTAAACTTAGGAACCTTGGTTTCAGAGGGTTTGTGTGTGTGTGTGAGTGTGTGTGTGTGTGAACTTGAATCCAAAGGGGAATAAAAGAAAAAATAAACAGCCCTGGCTGGCATAGCTCAGTGGATTGAGCGCGGGCTGGGAACCACAGTGTCCCAGGTTCGATTCCCAGCCAGGGTACATTCCTGGGTTGCAGGCCAGGATCCCCAGCAACCTCACATTGATGTTTCTCTCTCTCTCTCTCCCCCCCACCAAAAATAAATAAATAAAATCTTAAAAAAAAAAAAAAGAAAAAATAAACAAATGGGACTACATTAAAAAAAAAAGGCTGCTTCTGCACAGCAAAAGAAACCATCAACAAAGCAAAAATGCAACCAACTAAATGGGAGAAGATATTTGCAAACCTCCAGTAAGGGGCTAATATCCAAAATATATAAAGAACTCATATAATTTAATAAGAAAACCCCAAACAATCTGACTAAAAAAATGAACAAATGACCTAAATAGATACTTTTCCAAGGATGAAATACAGATGACCGACAGATATAAAATACTCAACATCACTAATTATAAGGGAAATGCAAATCAAAAGTCACAATACCACCTCACACCTGTTAGGATGGCTATTAACAATAAGACAAGCCCTGACTGGTGTGGCTCAGTGGGGTGGGCGCTGCCCCACAGACCCAGGGGTCTCTGGTTTGATTTCCAGTCAGGGTATGTGCCTGGCTTGGCTGGTCTGTAAGGGGCAGCCAATCAATGTTTCTCTCACTTATCAATGTTCCCCTCCTTTGTCATCCTTCCCCTCTCTAAAAATAAATAAAATATTTTTAAAAATAAAACAAATAAATGTTAGAGAAGATGTGGAGAAAGGGCTTTATGAGGGCAGCTTTTATTTGTATGGCTTGAACACAAACTCTTTCTTATCCTAACTTTTGGTCACCTGGGATTACAGAGAGAGGTCCAGAGGGTTGGCCCCCAGTGAGGCCCAGAGAAGCCAGGCCCAACGGGGTGGCCGGACAGAAGATACAAGGGTACATAAGAAAATGGATGCTGAGGGGTCTCCTACCCCACCTAACTGGCCAGTTCCTGTCTGGGGGAGGTGGGGTGCATCGGGAGGGAGCCTGGACTGAGGCCGGGTCTCTCAGTCCTCGGACCCTCTGATGCTGCTGCCTCCTTGATTTGCCCTAACCTATTCCCATGAGACCAGTGAGCCTCTTGAACACAGGGACCACATCTTCCTTCTAAGTGTCTCTTCTGAGGTTGGCTCAGAGCAGGCGCCCAGCAGGTGCTCAGCACTTCGGACTAAAAAGCGACGGAGAGTGCGTTCTGGACCTAACCTGCTTCCTTGTGGTTGCTACCTGGGTCCAGCTGCTTCCTGGGAAAATTCACTCCCTTATCATTAAGCCTGTTATGTACCTTCCAGATGCTGAGTCCAGGGGCCCAACTTGCTTGAGTGGGGTATGAAGAAGGAATAGGAGATGAGGGAAGGGTCAGGCTCCTGCAGTCACAGCAGGAGTCCTGGTCCTCTAGGGCATAGTTAGGAAGGAGGAAATGCTGCTCTCCAGGGGGAACAGGCAGGCAGTGACCAAGTCCTCCCAACCCCCCTGTGCCCACACCCCCTGCCCCCACGTCAGCTCTGTACTTCACACCCAAGCAGGAGAACATTGTGCCTGCGTGTGCAGACCCTGAACCCATTCTGCTAGCTTCCAGTCCCAGTGCTAAACATTAGCAAGCTGTGTGACCTTGGGTAGGTTACCTGACCTCTCTGTGTCTCCTTCTCATTTGCTAGAATTAAATAATAAAATATCCCTGGTTAGGTATTCACGGAGTGTTAATTATTATTTACATGGAGTAGCTCACTTAACTAGGGTGACCATATGTCCCTATTGGCCCAGGATAGTCTGGTATATTTCTGTTATCTCTGCATAACTGCTAATCATGATCTCTTCTATTATCAAACGTGCCCTGTGGGGGGAAAAGCCATTAAAAATAAATAAATAAAAAATACCCTCTTGCCCTGGCCAGTGTGCTCCAGTGGATTGAGCATCAGCCTGCAAACAAAAGGTTGCTGGTTGATTCCTGGCCAGGGCACATGCCTGGGTTGGGGGCCAGGACCCCAGTTGGGGGAGTGGGAGAAGCAGCAGATCAATGTTTCTCTCCTCCTCTTTCCCCCTTCCTTCCTCCCCGTCTAACAATAAATAAATATTTAAGGAAAAAAAAAAAAACACTCTTCTGGTTTAAAAAAAAAAGTGCCCTGGTTGGCATGGTGAATGGTAGTCATCCCACCAAGCCACTTTCCGCAGAGGAAAACGCTGCGCTGCAGACAGGTGAAACCACTTGCCCCAAATGACTTCGTGGTAAAAGGCCAAGGTAAAATTCAAACACACTTATGTCTGCCTCCCAGGCCTTCACTCTGGCCCCTCCTCTCTGCATGACTGTCCAATCACGTCTAAGATGACTTCACCAGTTCAGTCCTATCCCTGGTGTCCCATCAGCGTCCCCACCCCAGTAGTGGCACCACTCCCTCCCAAGGGCCTACCCCAGGGACCTGGCAGAGCCATCAGGAAGAAACCAGGCCTGAGGTCCTCCTTGCATCCCTGAAGCTTTGCTCAGAAGGCCTCTTCATGCTGCTGAGCTGTTGGCACCACCTGGGTGGGGCCCTTGACTTTATTCTTGGTCAAGGTACCAACCCGGTGGGGCTGGATCTCTCTGCTGCCCCAGGGCTGACGTGGGATGAGCAAGGGGTGATGAGTCCTCTTTGCCTCAGGCCTTATCTCCTCGATAAGAATCCTCCCTCTCTGGCCTGCCTCTCTCATCAGAGGGAGGCGTCTCTCTTCCTTATCACCAAGGTCAGGCCGTCAGCCATCTAATCACACGTGATCTCCGAAGCACAGCAAAGTGGCTCCCCTCAGTCTGAGGTAGCCTCTCCTCCATAATCATTCATTCATTCAGCAAATCTTCTAGGCACTTACTCCTAGTCCCTCTGTTGTAGGAACAAAGCTAGAGGCTTGGTGCCAAGGGCTTGCCCTGCTTCAGACCTATTGTGTGACCTTGGACAAAACTGTCTCCAACTCTGGACCCCAGTTTCCTCATCCAAAATTGAGGGATTTTGGCTGAGCACTGGTTCTAAAAGTGTAGTCCTGGGGCCAGCAGAATCAGCAGCACCTGGGAACTTACCAGAAATGCAAATTCTCAGGCCTCACCCTAGAATCATTGAATCAGAAACTCTGGGGATGGAGCCAGCAATCTGTGTCTTCTGAAGTATGCTCAAATTTCAGGGCCATTCCTTTCTCATTGCCGCCCCCCCCCAAGCAAGAGAAACATCAGTAAGTTGCCTCTCGCACGCCTCCAGCAGAGGACCTGGCCTGCCACCCAGGCGTGTGCCCCGGCCGGAAATCAGTGGCCAAGAGCATGGGGCCAACCACTCTGCATCCTATGTCGGCCCAGCCACTGTTGGTGTCATCTTGGGCAAGTCACCCAACTTTTCTGAGCCTTTTTAGTTTTGTCACATGGCACCCATGAAACAAGTTGCCTGTAGGCCCCGGAGAGCCCTGTGGAACATGCACATCTCCGCAGCGGGCAGTCACCCACAGGCTTGGAGCAGCTGCATGGCTCTCTTGGGTTTTTGCAGCTCGTGCTTGGTCACGCTGGGCCTCAAATTCACACTTTCTGGTTTCCTTAGACTTTGAGGGCAAATGCCTCCTTAGCAGGGATAGTTGTCACCTGAGAGGTCATGGGAGGGGGAACTGGGAGGGAGGGCAGGACACGATGACTTTGGAATCAGACTTTGGTTCAAGTCCTGGGCTCAGAGCTTATCAGCTGCACAGCCTGGGCCATCCCTTGACCTCCCTGAGCCCCCCCTCCCTCACGCAGAGTATGACAACTGGGGACCTCCTAGGCAGTGTTGTCCCCACCTCTGCTATCCCTCCAGCTCCTCCACTCCTGCCGGGCCAGTCGCAGTCCTCGAAGCTGGACTTACTGTTCAGGGCAGCCCTCATCTCCTCCTGGCTGTTAGCACCATGGTACCAGGTGACCAGCAGGCCGTCCCGTTGGCTGATCTGGCCCAGGCTCAGCAAGTAGTCCAGCATGTCTGCATCAGGGCGACAAGCCTCATCCTGCTTACAGCCTAGAAGGAAGGCCAAGGGGGCTATCGGCATCCGTTCTTGCCCCAGGCCAGGACTCCTGTTCATTCACCCACCCTCCCTCTCAGGGCTCCCAGGGTGCATCCGGCTTGCCATCTAGAGGAGAGACAATGGACCCTGGGGGTCATCAGTGCTGTGAGAGAGGGAAATAAGCGGGCTCCCGGGTGCAAGGAGGCTCTGCACCAGCCTGGGGCAGTCAGGAAGTTCACAGAGAAGGGAACATTTATGGGGGGGGCTTGCAGGATAGGCATAACTTGGACAGAGAAGGGAGGTAGGTTATTCCAGACAGAAAAACGATTATAAGCAGAGTCTTGACTGCAGGGAATAGGAGTTGCCTAAAGAAATAGCCATTGGCTTGGTCAGATGGAATGTAGAAACATGGACTAGGGCAAGATTTGAAAAGAGAGTTGCGATCAGGTTGTAAATGGCCTTGACCACCAGCAAAAGAATTGGGTGTGCGCTGAGGGTGGTGAGTGAGTTGTATGGTTAGAAAGGTCTCACTGGTGGCAGAGAGACTGTGTGTGTGTGTCAGAGGGAGGCAGCTGCAGAGGTCCAGGAGGAGCCCAGGAGCCTGAGGAGGCAGTGAGGTGGTCTGCAGAGGGCAGAAAGCTGAAGCCTCAAGGTGCAGGGACTAATGAGACAGGCCTGATGCAGGGGACCAGGGGAGGCTGCTCCCAGGGCACTGTGTGACCGAGTGGGGCACAGGGACAAAAGCTGGGGGGTGGGGGGGAAGGCTGAATTTGGCCCACATGACCTCCAAGAAGAGATGCCTATCTAGGGGGCACAGAAGGGATGGTCTTCAGGCCACTGAAGCCTGGGGAAGGAGAAAGGTAAGGAAGGCCCATGGGACCTTCTGCGGGGGAGAGGTCTTGGTGTGGTCGGCAATGAGAGAGGCAAATGCAGCTGTGGATGGGGGTGAGTCTTGGTCGGGATGCAGGAAGAGAGAGGAGGCCATCAGAGCTGTAGATGGGGCCCAGGAGGGTTGGTGGTGAGGGCAGACTAGATCTGCCTCGGTGGGGACAAGGAGTGAGCCATAATGGAAGCCAACCTAATGGCATGGCGGGGAGGCCCCTACCTGGCTGGGCGACCTCCTGCAGCGTGAAGCACAGGACCAATCCGATGACAAACACCAGGATCACGCTGGCGATACTGGCAATGGCCCACTTGTTTGAGCACTGCTTGCAGGCCATGCTGACCCTCTTTGGACACTGCCTCACAGCTCCTCACGGCCCAGAGTCCCTGAAAGGTCTGCAGTTGGGATTGGGTGGGAGGCAGGAGCTCCCAGCAGCACCCAGTTCTCTCCCAGGTCAGGGCAGCTCCAGTCTGTGGAATGTCCCATTGGGTAGCTCCTCCTCCCTCCCCACCCTCCTCCTCTTCCCTCACCCTCCCAGGATCTTAACGGGTCAAGCAGAAAATCCTGCCATCCCCAACACGACCTTTGAGCACATTAAGAAGCAGCAGAGGATGTTGGCCCGAGCCCCCACCCCCTTGCCTATCTGCCCCGCCTGGGAGTTGAGAAACCACAGATCTAGACCTCGATTTCCTGGACACCTGCAACAAGTGTCTTGCCTTCTCTGGTCCTGGTTCCCCCTTAGTAAAAGGAAGCAGCTGGATTGTCCTTTCCTCTTTCTGCCCTGCCCCAGGGAGTCAAGGAGATCAGTCAAGGGTTGGTGCAAGGACTGATTAGATCTGCCTGAAGTACTGACTATTCCTTCCATCCCAGATTGTGGCTGATAGACTATCTACCTGAGATTGAAACCAATAGACCTGGCGTGCTGGCCTGGGTTATTGCAGGGCACTCCTGGGGCAGCAAGTCCTTGGGGAGAGGTTGAGTTACCAGCTCACACACAGGGTGTCCTGGAGGCACTGGTGTGGGACGTGAATTAAGAGACTGTATCGACTTCAGCCATCCTGGGGTTTCAGCGAGTCCAAGAATCACCTGTAATGGGCACAGGGACTTCAGCTTACAGGGTTCACTAGCAGCACCCCTGGTGACTGGTTCACGTGTGTGTGCGTGTGTAAGAGTGTCTAGAAGAATGAACGGTGGGCAGATGAGGGGAGACAGGGCCGGGAGCAGGTTGGGAGGGTGTGTCGTTTAGGTCCTGTGAGTCCTGGGGCTGTGGGTCATTCCTGAGGAGCCTCCCAGGAGGATGCTAGATGCAGAGGCCTGGGGCTCGGGACAAAAGACAAGGCTGTGAGCATCATTTCCTGCCCAAGGCACTGCGAGGAGTGGACCCAGAACTCTGGGGAATTAGGGCTGGTGGAAGAAGAGGAATCAGTCAAGAAGAGGGGAACAGGGGCCCCAGGAGCGAATGTAAGGACTGTTACAGAACAGATCCGGGGGTGGGGGTAAACGATGTACTATCACCGAATGGACCCCCTCTTCTGCTTTGGGGGTCCCCCCTCCTGTACTAGATTCATCTTGCCCACCAGCAGGAAAAGACGGTTTTCAATGCTAGAGATTGATGAAAAGGAAAGGAATTATTTATTCGAAAGTTCATACAAACTTAAGAGTAATGACTTAATGTCTTCACTGAGATCCCAAAGTCCCTTAGAACACCCACAAATGCACAGAGTCCTTCCTTTCCCCCTTTGCCCAGTCCAGGGCACCGTGTCTCAGGAAAAGAAATAGAAGCCCATGGCTCAGGTAGCCTCTAGTTCTTCCCAGGATTCTGTGCTCTGCTGGCAGGCCTCCCTCGGTTCCCAGCACCATCAGCCGCGTCACCACTGTGATCTCTAGTTAATTCAAAGCCATGTGGCAACTTATCATGGCCCACCAGCAAGAATTCTTTCATCCCTTTTTTTCCAGGCAAAGTCTCCCCTGCTTCCTAAGTCATGCGGCCAGAGGGAGAACTGGAGAGCTGTGTAGTCCCAACCTCAAGTGGGTGCTGCGCCTGAATTTTAAATCCTGGTGCCAATCTTCCTCTGCACCCCCATCTCCGACTCCTCCCACAATTGGTTACACCTGCCAGCATTCCCGCATTTTTTCCAGCTTTACTGGGCTGCCATAGTGAGTCCGGGCAGGTGTGGCCCCATGGCATGGAGCCAATCATTTCCAAGCTCTCATGCAGGGGCTGTAACCAGGAGGAGTTGCCTCCCAGTTACATCCTGGGTGGAAGTCACTCTCATCTCCCTGGCTCAAAGTGTGGCCACAGCTATTTAACATATCCATGAAACCAATTAAAAATTATAGATATGTTAAATGACCGTGCCAGAGGTTAGATGCAAAACTTTTGCTATGCAAAACAGCTCTCAATGGCCCTGCTCCAAGTGTCCCATCCCCGAGCTTGGACTGGTGGGAGTGAGGACAACCTTGAGTTGTGGACCTCATTACAAATCCCTACTTGGCTCTCCCCCGCCTTGGCTGCACCCTGTTACAGGACCACTTTGAGAAGAAAGGGTAGTCAGTTATACCTGGAACAGAGTCTGATAAGGACAGTAAAGTGCTGCCATGTTGGACCATAAAAAAAAATGATGACGATATTGGTGAGGACACTGTCCATGGTCTCCACTTACAATGGGATGGCCACTTTTAGGGGGTTACAATATTTAACACCAATGCTGGATGAACCTGGTTTCGAAAGGAAGATCCAGCACTTCCATCTCCCAGTTGACGATGTCTCTCCACATACAAACAGGCTTTGTTTTAGAATTGTCTGTTTGTTTAGACATCATGGTACTCTCAAGGGACCCGAGTGGGTCAGCCATAGAGGCGGGGATGAGGGCTCTGGTTTTTCCTCCCAGGAGGGTGTCTGTCGTCTGGCTCTCTCCATCATCCTGTAACAGGGTGCAGCCAAGGGGGGCCCCAAGTAGGGATTTGGAATGGGGTCCAGAGCTCAAGGTGTCCAGGGAATATTAGAAAGATATATAGGATGTCCTCACCCCTTCCCCGACAGGTGTGAGTTGGGGGAAGGGACACATGGAGAGCTGTTTTGCATAGCAACAGCTTTGCAGCTAACCTCTGGCATGGTCATGTAACATACCTATAACCTTTAACTGGTTGCATAGATATGTTAAATAGCTGTGGCCATGCTTTGAGCCAGGGGGATGGAAGTGACTTCCACCAAAGATGTAACTGGGGGGCAGCTCCCCCTGGTTACAGCCCCTGCGTGAGAGCTTGGAGAAGATTGGCTCCATGACATGGGGCCACACCTGCCCAGACTCATGATGACAGCCCAGTAAACTTGGAATAATACAGGAATGCTGGCAGGTGTAACTGATTGTAGGAGGAGTTGGAAACAGGGATACAGAGGAAGACTGGTGTGGGGATTTAAATCCAGACACGGCAGTCATTGAGTGGGGACCCCACAGCTTTGGGGTGCTCCCTTTGGCCACATGGCTTAAGAGATAAGAGAGACTTTGCCTGGAAGAAAAGGGGTGCAAGGACTTTTGTTGGTGGGCCATGAGAAGGTGCCACATGGCTTTGGATTAACTGAAGATCCTGGCGGTGACACAACTGATGGTGCCAGGAGCCTGGATCATGGACCTCTACTTTTCCTGAGATATGGTACCCCAGTTTAGGGCAGAGGGAGAAGGAAGGACTGTGTGCATCTATGGGTATCCTAAAAGGACTTTGCTATTTTATTGAAGACAGGTCACTACTTGAAGTCTGTATAGCTTTAAATAAATATTTCCTTTCCTTTTCACAATTCTCTAGCATTGAGAGACATCTTTCCTCTTGCAGCAGACAAACGAACCTAGTGAGGGGTCCTTTTGATAATAGTATATTGTACCCCCCCTTGGCCCTGTTCTGTAACAATCCCAGCCTGCCCACCCCCAAGGATGTACCGAGCCCCTCTCTCAGCTCTGAGGGCTCTGCAGGCTGTATCCTGGGGGAAGAGGGACTAGATCCAGCTCTGGGGCAGACTCCAGGCTGTGAAGAACTCCAATACCAGTGCCATTTCTTGTGAGACAGACAACTAATTAAGGTGCTGAGCCCACTCTGTGCCCAGCACTGTGCTAGGCTCTGTGGACCCGCCTGCCCCCCACGACCGACTGTGGGAGAGAAGAAATGGGTTGTGTCAGGGGCTGCGGCATCTGCAGATGGTGCCGTATGGCAGGGCTCCCAGTGGAGGGGGCATGATAGATTAAGGAGACACAGGGGATCAGGAGGAGCCCCAACCACCTGGGTGGGTCAGGTGGCTTTCAGGAGACTCCTGGTGAACTTGGTGAATCATAAAGGTCAGGGGCTAGGGAAGGACAGTCCAGACTAGAGAGCAGTGCGTGTGGGAGCTAAGCAGGCTTGCTTGGGCACTGGAGCGGTGCGGTGTGACTGGACTGCTGGGTGGGAGACGGGGGTACTCTGGGGGATAAGCGGGCCCAGGTCACCCTCATAAAGAGCTTGGCTCCAACTGTTGGAGGTGCAAACGGCACTGGATGTTGGACCGGTGGAGTCAGACCAGACCTTAGTTTGGCACCCTCGGTACTTAAGTGAAGAATTCAGAGCCAAGACTCAAACTATTAAGAGGTAAAAAAAAAAAATACAGTAAAAATTTTTTTAAAAAGAGAAAGAGAAAGTCTATTTAGAAAGTCACAGAAATAGAAGAAGTGAGACATAGAAGAAATGGGCTTAGGGAAGAAGTTACAGAGACAAAAGTAGGGCCTTGAAGTCCAGGGGAGGCAGGGAAAACGCAGGGAGAGAGCCATTGCGCTCTGTCTTGAAGGCTTTTATCTGTTCCCCAAACTCAGGGGTTTCAGGGGAGGTCCCTGGAGGCTCTCAATGCAATATTCATCAGCTTTCCAGGTGTGTCCCCTCGGGATTGTTTTCCATGGATTGGTTGGTGCTGGGCAGGGGGCGGTCATCAGTCAATGCTGCTGGTCCTGATTTCAGCTGTGGTGTTGCTCCATCTGGTCTTGCTACTTTTCTGGGCCTGGAACTGATAATACAACTGAGGCCTAGATGTTATTTGTAGGGCTTAATGCTTAAGGGAGTGGTCAGGCAAGGGCTTGTATGGAGGCCGCAGGAGGCTATTCTCCAGCCCCTTTGTTCCTCCTCTAAGGCGATCTACCACATTACTAGCAACATACCAGGAAAGGAAAAACCAGGGAGGGTCCAAACCACCTGAACGGCGATATGAAAGGTCAGGGGTCTAACCCATATGACCAGTGATATGCTAGGGGCGGAAAGGGGGTGATTCCTTGTTTTCCCAGTTTTGCCCATTGCTAGGCACCCAGGGCTTTCAGTGCTGGTGACCTTCTGCACCTTGTCCATCATCCTTGCTGCACCTCCCCCCCCGCCCCCCCCCCCCCCCCCCCCCGTCTGTCTAGGTGTCTAACTGCCTACCACACACCCAGGAGGTGACAGGGAGCCTTCGCCTAGGAGGAGGGCAGGTGTTAAACAGAAAACCGCAGTCTCAAAATGACATCGTTCGTGCTGGAAGTCCAAGATGCAAAGCCTAGATTTAATACTGTATCTAACCGTAGTTTCCACCTTTCCCAGAGACATTAAATCTTAATCAGCCGGTATGGAACTTTCTGCTCAAGCACCAGACAGTAAGGTAATCTGTCATCTGGACCCTGTTCATCCCCTAGAAGAGGCAGTCTGCATAATAAAAACCCTTCCCTTCTCTTTCCCAAAGAAAATCATCCTTTCTTTTCTTTCCATAATAGCCCCCCTCCCCATAAAACCTTCCTAATAAGATCCCCTGCCTTTCCCTAAGGGAAGGAGGCTTTGCCAGAAATAATCCACTCTTTTAACTTTTCAGTTTTACCCTCTTTCTGCCCATAACAATCTTCCGTTTTGTACAACCCTTAGGAGCTCTCTTCTGGCTGCTGGATGGGATGCAACTGATTCATGAATTGCTTAATAAAGCCAATTAGATCTTCATACTTGCTCAGTTGGAATTTGTCTCTTAACACAGGAGATGCACTCAGCTTTGCATTCTGCAGGGTGATTCTGGAAGCTGGTATTGAGAAATGGCTTGAAAAGGCCCAGCTTTCCCCAGCACCCTGGCCATCCTGTTTTGGTATGGCCTCCAGCCCCAGCCTCTGATAGACCCACATGCCTTCCCACAGCACAGTGCTGGGAACTACCAAAAGCTCAGCAGCTTTGAGCCCCAGGGGCTGTTACCTGGGTTACTTTGCTCCTCCCACCCACTGACAGGGAGACTAACCCAGAGGCTGTTGGGAAGCGCTGATACTTAAGAGGTGGGGTAGCTGTCGCTGGGGTGGGAGCTGGGGCTGCAGGAGGTTCTGCCCGAGGGCCTTGAGAAGCCCCTCCAGCTTCTGTGAGGTGGTACCCACTCCTCTGCCACCCTCTGTAGGGAAGCCCGTGGGCATTGGGAAAAGTAGCCTTGAATTGTCTGAAGAAAAATGTTTGTTCCTGAATCTGGCCTGTGAAGGTCCAACACCAAGTAGCTGGGGTCTGCTGAGCTTCAGGAGAATCCAGCCTGGCTCCTGCTCCTGAGGCATTTAGAATCCAGTGGCAGCAGTAAGGCCGTGGGAGTGGAAAGTCTGCTCCCGGTCAGGGCAGCTGGGAGTCTTCCTGAGGGAGGCAGCGTTTGAACTGGGCCTCGAAAGATGGGTAGGAACTCTTAGAGAGAAAATGAAAGCTATTTTTTCCCCTTATAACAGTGGTACAAAAAAGATATGGGAAAATTCAGAAAAATGGAAAAAGGAAATTATCATGATTTTAAATTAAAAAGATCTATTCACCAATTATAATTTGTTTTGATTTTATTGAAGATTTTTCCATTCATTTTCAATGCCTATTTATTGATATTCTGCTTTGTTTTGCTTTCTCAGTGGGTGTCTTAGTTTCCTATTGCTGCTGTAACAAATTACTACAAATTTAACAATTTAAACAGCACATTTATTATCTTCTACTTCTGGAGGTCAGAAGTCTGAACTAGATTTCACAGGGCTAAAATCTACATATCGGTAAGGCAGAGTTCCTTCTGGAGGCTTAGGGGAGAGGCCACTTCTTGGCCTGTTCTGCATTTCTGGCTCATGGCCTCACTGTGTTACTGACATTGGTTCTTGGATTCTCCAAGAGAGAAATGGAGAGGAAACCCCTAAGAAATTTCCAGACAGATTTCATTAAGTGTACGCTTGAGCACAGGGGAGATAGCACAGAGGAAACGAAGGTCCTCCAGACTGGCTGAGGGGCTGGCTCTGCTTCGCTGCTCTTATGAGCAGGAGACAAAGCAGACTTGTGTGAAAAGATGGGCTGGTGAGGAGTTTGGGAGTGGAATTTTCCATGTCAGGGTGGGACTAGTCCTTCTGTCAGGTTGCTTGGTAGCTATCACGGAAGACTTCCTGGAGGAGATACCATTATGCTTTGCAAGATGAGTGAAGCAGGGAAAATTGGGCAGGAAAGAACATTCTGTATGGAGGGAACATCATGAGAAAAGGCACAGAGGCCAAAAACACCATTGTGAGTCTGGGGGAACTGCTGTGTTGCAAAGCAGAAATCATTCAGGAGGAAATGGTAGGAGATGAGACAGTGGGGGTGGGTGGGAATTCCAGTGGTATAATGGATTGGAAACACTAAAAAAACCTCACAATGGAGCCCTGGCTGGTGTGGCTCAGTGGACTGAGTGCTGGCCTGTGAACCAAGGGATGGCTGGTTTGATTCCCAGTCAGGGCACATGCCTGGACTGCACACCAGGTCCCCAGTTGGGGGCAAGGGAGAGGCAATTAATGGATATTTGTCTCACACATTGGTGTTTCTCTCCTTCTCTCCCTCCCTTCACCTCTCTCTAAAAATAAATAAATAAAATCTTTAAAAAAAACCCCCTCACAATTGAAAAAGAATTTAAATGCTGAATAAACTAAAAACAATCTTTTTTTAAGATTTTATTTATTTATTTGTACAGAGGGAAGGGATGGAGAAAGAGAGAGAGAGAGAAAGATCAATGTGCGGTTGCTGGGGGCTGTGGCCTGCAACCCAGGCATGTGCCCTGACTGGGAATCGAACCTGCGACACTTTGGTTCGCAGGCCACGCACAATCCGCTGAGCTACACCAGCCAGGGACAATCTTTTAAACATATCTCTAAACTGGTGTAATAGTAAAGAATCCACAAGACTGAAAAATGAGGTAAAAGCTGAAACCGTGAGAGAGAAGCAACTGTCAAGGCTGACTTTTGTCCTGAGGAATTTTGCCAAACCCTGGAGACACTGAGCTTCCATTATGATGGCTGTGAAGGTGCTGGTGACAAGAGCTTCAGCCAAGGGCCCCTCCAGAGGGGGATTCTAGTAGGAAACGCCTTCATAAACTGGCTCTCCAAGGCTGCACCCTCTCAAGAATCAAAGAGAAATAAAACCACTTACCTGTTTCGATGTTGGCATTTGTTGGGAAAAAAAGAGAAAAATTCCTCTGAAAATGAAGAACCACAGGCTGTCCCCACACAGGTATTTGGTCCAAATTCATACTGTCTGGGTGGCCCCCAAACTCTAAATGGTGAAATTTAGTTTAAAGTAGTCCCCTATTGGTGGTATCCTAAGGTGAGGAGCAGAAGCAAAAATAAGCCTTCCAAGAGGTTCATAGTTTCACTCAGACCTTAAAGAATTCCCAGGCAAATTCCAAGACAATGAACAGCTCACTGTCAACAGTCCCGAACGCACAAGAAAATGAGGCACCCTGAGTGAAAACTGACAGGGAGGGTAAAGAGCAGACTCAGACTCACGAAATCTTTGGAATTCAAACTTATCAGATGTAGATTCATATGTTTAGTGTTTTAAAAATACAAAGAGCCCTGGCTGGTGTGGCTCAGTGGGTTGAATGGTGGCCTGTGAACTAAAGGCTCACAGGTTCGATTCCCAGTCAGGGCAGGTGCCTGGGTTGTGGGCCAGGTTCCTGGTAGGGGGTATGGGAGAGGCAACCAGACATTGATTTTTCTCTCCCTTTTTCTCGCTCCCTTCTGCTCTCTCTAAAAAGAAATATTTTTTTAAAAAAAAGGTCAACCCAAAACTGAGGAAATGCAAAGGTTTTAGGAGTTCAGGGGAAAAAAGTCAGGCAAGATATTAATAAGATATTGGTTAAATCTAAACAAATAGTCATTGCATAAAACAATAATGTCTAATTATTTTAAAAAATAATTTTAAATAATTAGACAAAAGCAGAACAGGAATAAAATAAAGAACAATATATATAAAGAAAATAAATAAATCGGAAAAACCCAATAACACAAGAAAAGAATAATATTTAAATTGGGAGGTGTCTGATCTAAGTTAGAGTCTTCTATAGTCTTTGTGTTCCTTACGTTTTTATTTTTTTGAAGGAGGATAACATATTACTTAGTTTTAGACTTTGCTGTATGACATATTACATGTTAAAATGGCCAAAGTAACCCTAGAGTATATATACAGAATGTGTAACTTACAATGAATTAGAAAAGGGGGAAAAATGAGTGAGAGAAAGATGGTAAATTCGGTAATACTAAAGAAAGGAGCCCTGGCTGGTGCAGCTCAGTGGACTGAGTGCTGGCCTGTGAACCAAAATGTTGCTGGTTCTATTCCTGGTCAGGACACATGCCTGGGTTGCAGGCTGATTGATGTATATCTCTCACACATTGATGTTTCTCTCTCTCTCTCTCTCCTTCCTTTCCCCCTCTCTATAAATAAATAAATAAAATCTTTTAAAAAATAAAAAAAATAAAGAAAGGAAGAAGAAGAAAGTAGGGTGACAATGAAAAAGGAGAGAGTCTACTTCTGGTAATGCTAACGTGGCTCCTATCAGAGCGGCCCTCCTAGAGGTATGAATTCTGGACAAAACATACAAATCAGCCTCCTGAAGCCTCCAGAAAGAGATCAAAATCATGAAGGGCCTAAGAAGGGAGCCAACTTTTAAATGAAGGAACAGCTACTACATGCAAAAATATGTAAAATCTCATAAACATAATATTGAACCAAAGAAGCCAAAAACAAGCGTATCACTGTTTTTGTTGATTCCAGGCATGTAAGTCAAAAGCAGGCAAATTAGAGCGGTGTTGGAAGTAGGGTCCTGGTTGCCCTTGGTTGTGGGGGTGGGGGCTGGCAGGCTTCTGGGGTCCTGGTGTGGCAGTGTGTGCTGGTTACATGGGTGTGAAAATGCATCGACGCTGATGGTGCGTGCGATTTTCTATACGTATATGATGCTTCAGTGTACAGTTTTTCAAAATTAAAAAGGGAGTGGGAACAGGTGGACAGGAGGACAGGCAGACAGAGGAAGACTGAAAAGGGGCCCCAAAGCCGGACTGCAGAGCTCGCATGGGACCCTGCAGGCGTGGAGACACTGAGGGGTTCCGGGGGCAGTGAGCTGTCAGGGGGCCTACTCAGCTGCGGGAGAAAGGTGGCCAGCAGAGGAGAGAGCCTGCCTGTGGGATGTTCCTGAGAAGAGTGGCCAGAGCCTGGCCCTCCAATAACAAGGACCCAACCAGGAATAGAGGGTGTGGAGTTGGAGGGACAGGAGAGATTTGGAGGTAAAATTGGAAGAACTGTAACCACACAGAAACCCTTGTTTTCTTTAATCTGGCCTTTTGTTTTAATTGTTTCCCTTTGACTCAAACTGGCCCCACCTAGCACCCTGACTCACCGCCTCCCTCTTCCTCGTTCAATCATTAATCCCTCAGGACGCTGGTGTTCTGGTCAGCATCCGGCAGTCTTAGGAACAAGGTCCTGGGCCTACTGACTACAGAGACAGTTTTCAATCAAACTGAAGACCATACCTTGGCCTCAGCTCTGTTTTAGCTCCAGATGCAGGAAAAGCTGAACAATCTCACAGAACAAACCCTTGCAAAAAGGGACAGAACAACTCCATGGCTGACATCAGAACCAGATGCAATGACCAATCACCCCCTACTCCAGCCCCAATCAATCACTAGAGACCACGACCCTAACTCCCTTAAACCATGATTAATGATTTTTTTTCCCCTATATAATTCACCCCCTAGAAGCCATCGGTGAGCCAGGCTTTGAGCATTAGCTACCTGTGACTCCGGGCATGGCGCCATTGCCTCAATAAATCCTTACTTTCTTGGCTGCAAACTCCTGTCTGTGTCTTATTGGGCTTTGATGTGCGCAGGCAAGCCGACCCCTTGAGTCTGGTAATAGAACTTTTCGGTTAATTAGACGCATGAGACTGAGGAGGAGAGGGAGGAGTCAAAAAGGGTTCTGGGGAGAGGCTGGGCACTGCAGTGGGTGAGGTGCTGCTGGGAGAAACAATGAATCCGAATGAAGGATTTTTGCTGAGAGAAAACTTAGCCATGTTCATCGGCCACAGGGAAGGAGCAAGTGGAGAAAGAACTGGGATGACCCAGTCCCCTGAAGCAGCAGGAGGGCGCGAGAGGCACAGGGATGGGAGTGGGCAGGGCAGGTCTGAGGAGGACAGGCGACACTGCACTGTGGTGGATGAGAAAGGGGCTCTTTGGAAAGTAACCTCACAGGGTGATGTGATCATAAGCTCCCAACCATCATAGTAGATAGTCACATCCCAGGCACGTACATTTTTACAATCAGTAAAAGTTTTACCTTTGCCTTAAGCAAACCCTGTCCATTTTTTTCTGTGCATCTAGGTCGGCACGTTTCCACCTTTTTCCTATGGCACACACAAAAACGAATTACAGAAGTCATATGGCACACACAAACATATTTTTTGCCCATCTGGTGAAAACATAGGTGCATTTTCATTCATTCACACAGGACAGCTATTGTCGTGTTGGCCATTGCCTTATTTTTATTTGACCGTCTAGGGGAAAAGAGATCAGTGCCCCTGACTAAATAGTCAGGTGTTGCAAGTTTTAAAAATTCTTGTGGCACAGCGGTTGAAAAATGGCTGATCCAGGTTAACACCCCTTTGAAGTGCCTCTTCCAGACCCCTAATCCTGATGTGTGAACCACCCTGTCAGGCTCCTGCTCTAACAGGTTACCACCCTCAGGTTCAGGTACCTCAACTACCTTGTAACCCAGTTCCTGCCTTGCTTTCTCCAGTCTTCCTTTTGTTCTCTCCTTAGTTTCAAATGCAAAGAAGTAACTGTAAAATTGTTCTTCTCTGGGGCATTTGAGATCTTGCTCCCCATCATTTGTCCTCAGTTTGGGCTCAAATAAATTCATACATTTTCTCCAAGTTTGGATGTTTCTTACATTCACATTGTCAAGCACTGGGGTGCCCAGTGGTGGGTACTATGTGTGACTTGGTGGATTTCTGGGCTGAAGAGCTCAGAATATTACATGACATACCCAGAGTCTCCTGAGAATTCATGACCTGAGTAAATGGGAATATTGCTTAGTGGACAGTTTCCTTATTGTTTGGAAGTGGTGTCCTGTGACGTTTTTCTATCTAGTCACTAGTTATTTTAATAGCTTAGTTATTGCCCATCCTTAAAAAAGCTTTTCCTTATCACAGGATCTAGGTTTCATTTCTGAGTCTCCTGGCCCACCCTCATTCCGATCCTGACCACTGGCATCTGTGGCTGGTGTGGGGAGGCAGGGTGGCATAGGAGGGAGATAAGGCACCTAGGCAGTGTCCCAGCTCTTTTTTTGTAAGTATATTTTATGGATTATGCCATTACAGTTGTTCCATTTTTCCCTCCCCTTTATTCCCCTCTGCCCTGCAACACCCTCCCACCAGCATTCCCCAACCCCCCTTAGTTCATGTCCATGGGTCATACATATAAGTTCTTTGGCTTCTCAATTTCCTGCACTATTCTTAACCTCCCCCTGTCTATTTTGTACCTACCATTTATGTTTCTTACTCCCTGTACCTTTCCCCCATTCTCCCTCCACCCGCTCCCCTCTGATAACCCTCCATGTGATCTCCATTTCTGTGATTCTGTTCCTGTTCTAGTTGTTTTTGTTTTTGTCTTTTTAGGTTTAGTTGTTGATAGTTGTGAGTTTGTTGTCACTTTACTGTTCATATTCTTGATCATCTTCTTTTTCTGAGATAAGTCCCTTTAACATTTCATATAATAATGGCTTGGTAATGATGAGCTCCTTTAATTTGACCTTATCTGGGCAGCACTTTATGTGCCCTTCAGTTCTAAATGACAGGTTTGCTGGATAGAGTAGCTCTTACCTTTGGGCCAGTCTTTTCCCTCTGTGGGTCTGTTACCTCATCACAGAATACTTCATTGCAAAGCCCTTTGCCCACACCACACTGTGTGTGGGACTCCACCTCAGATCTGCTACTCCCCAAACTGGAATATTCCTTAGAACCAGGCTGTCACCCCAAGATAAACAGAGGCGTAAAGTCAGCGGGGCTTTTATGCGGAGGCTTGAGCACAGGGCTTCATCTGAGTGAGGTCATTCCAGGCGCTGGTGGAGGGCCTGCAGCTAGATCCTCCTTTGGAAGTGATACTGGTGGTGTTGGCTGCAAACCTGGACCTCGGCTCCTGATTTTAGCAAAGAAAGTCAAGAACTCAAAGTAGAAGAGAAAGTTTATTTAGAAAGTTTATCTACTACAGAAGTAGTAGAAGTGAGCCAGCTGGGTTGCATAGACTCAGGAAACTAGTTACAGAAATACAAGAAGGGCCCTTGGAGCTTAGAAGAGGGAAAGGCAAAGGTGACGTGCCACGGGGGAAGGAGAGGGAACCGGGAAAGGTCTCGGCATGCTCAGAAGAAGGGGCATGTGCACGGATGGGTCCTCCATCTTGAGGGTTAAAGCTGGGAGTTTAGGGGAGGAGCTCAATAGAATATTCATTAACTTTATGCTGATGAGCCAAAATGAGATTTATTCCCCTGACTTCATCTGTCCTTGGGTGTGGTTGGCGCTAATTGAATTTCTGTTATCTATCTCCCAGAGTTGGATGATTTAAGATGTTTATCCTCCAGTTAGGGATAATAGGGTTTTGTGATTTACTAGATGGTTGTAAACTGCTTGGCTGCTTAACTACCTCAGTTTCCCTATTTCATTGGTCCTGGCTTCCAAGCCTGTATCAGAAGAACACTCAACTGCTTTCCCCTTCCGTGTTGGCCTGAGCAAGGAAGGGCCCCATTGGCTGGGAACTCCTGAGTCATGTTGACCTCACAAAGACTGTAACGACGGCCTGGGCTGGGGGAGCCTAGGTAAGCTGAGAGGTGGTTCTGGAAACGTACCAGGGGTGGGGGCAGCCTTCACAGCCTCCATAAGGCAGTTACCATCTTGACCCCACCCCGCCTGGGAAAAAGTCTCTCCCCTCAGGCTGTAATTCCACAGCTGGAACTTCATACCTTTGACTTAAAGCTGAATTTCCTGTTACCATGTGGATACCCCAGATGGAGGTAACACATTGAACTGTACCTCAGCAGCTTAAGGATCATGGAGAAAATTTTGTGCTTGTGGTAGGTAGGAATTAGGGGTAAGTGAGGGGGAAGAGAGTGAGAAGAAGACTCAAGGAGGGAGTACTGTAGATTGGGGAAAAGAGAAGGCAGACAACCTGGAAGCAAGACTTGTCTTTTTCTCAAGTCCCTCTTCCCCCTAACCTACCCTACCCAGGGGGAGGAAGAGATGGTGAGGATGGATATTTACTGAGGGCCTACTGGGGCCAGGCCCCCCTGTGATCATCACTGTGTTCATTATTCATTTTATTCCCTACAGCAGTCTTGTGGATTGTGTGCTGAGGTTGGTGCTCATTGTGGTAGGGCTACCTACCCAGGCTAACACAGCTGGTGGGAGACAGAGCAGGTTTTGAATTGAGGTCTATCTGATCCCAAAGCCCTGGATTTGTGTATTATAATAAGCATCAGGAGAATTTTCTTGCTTTCACTGATCTTTTCCTTTAGGATAGAGGCCTAGGAGTGGCAGAGAGAACAGGGAATAAGAAATGGGAAGACATAGATTCACTGAGTGATTCATATTTGGAGAATCTCTGGGATTGTAGGGAAAACTGAATTTAGAGGACCTGGGTTTGAATCCTGCCTCTGCCACTTGCTGGGGACTTTGCAAAAATAGCTTTATATCTTTGAACAGTTTGAGTTAATATGCCAGTAAATGAGGTTAATGGTACTTATCTTGAAGAGTTGCTATTCATTCATTCATTCATTCATTCATTTTTTCACTTTATAAATGTTTTCTAAACCTCCCGTGTGTGTTAGGTGCTATGCCCTGTGCTGGAAAAACAAGGATAACTAGACAGCCAAACACTCACTCAGCTCATTTTGTAGGTGGAGACTTAGATGAGTAAATAAACAGAGCAATCCTCTGATATGGAATAGATCGCATGAGGAAGGCTCCTCACCCATATTTGAGGGTCTCAGTAAGTCTTCTTGAAGAAAGAGATACCTAAGCTGGCATCTAATATGTGACTATATGTTAGCCAGGGGAAGTGATGGAGGTTTAGGTGGGTAGTTGGGTAAGTTTATAGGGAGAAGGAAGAATATTGGCAAACTCCCCAAGTCAAAGTTTGTCCAATGCACTTGAGGCACTGGTAGAGTGGAGAATGATTTGAGTACGGGATGCAACTTGGTTGAGAGTGACTCAAGAATTGGACTAGGGAAGGGGATGGATGTAGCTGGAGAGAGGGAGGTGTGAGGCCCATGGGCAGAGCTATCTGGTAAAGGAAACACAGATTTCAGATGGCAGACCTGGGTGCCTGTCCACCAGCTATGTGATAATCACTTTGGGGAGGGGAGGCAGGGGAGAGCTTGATAAAAAGCTTGATTCCTGGGCCCCTTCAGAGCTACAAAGTAGAGTCTCTGAGGGTGAGGTCCAGTAATGTCTTTTAAAATGTATATATAAACTATGCCCACACCCCAGAGTCTGAACACTTATGAGAAGTCACAGAGGGGGTCCAAGAGGGAAATGGCGCAGTTGGATTTACAAGTATTTTCCCTTCATTTGAGAATATCATTATTCACCCTCAATTCCTGAAGGATGGTCTTGACAGATTAGTGGTTGACAGTTCTTTTTCAGCACACAGCTCTTCTCTTAGGCCTCATGGTTTCAGATGAGAAATCTGCTGCCATTCAAACTGATGTTCCCTGGTAGGCAACGCTCTCTGGCTGCATTTAAGATTTTTTTCTTTTCTTTTTCCTTTTTTTTTAGTTTCAGAAGTTTAATCATGATGTTTTGGAATGGATTTCTTTGGGTTTATTCTGTTCGGGATGTTCTCAGCTTCCTGAATCTGTATGTTTATGTCTTTAACTAAATTTGGGAAGTTTTCAGCTAATATTTCTTTGAAATTTTTTCAGCATTCTTTCTCTCCTCTTTCTGGAATTCTGATGATAAGAATGTTAGATATATACGTATTTCTCCTATAGACCCCTGAGTCTCTGTTTATTTTTTTCAACCTATTTTCTCTCTGTTAATGAAAATAAGTAAATTTTATTGATCTGTTTATCAAGTTCACTGATTTTGTCCTCTGTCATCTCCACTGTGCTATTGAGCTCATCTAGCTATTAAAAAAATTAGTCATTATGCTTTTAAAATAACTTCTATTTTAATCTGTTGTTATATATTTTTTAATCTTTTTTTAAAGATTTTATTTATTTATTTTTAGAGAGGGGAGGGAGGGAGATAGAGAGAGAGAGAGAGAGAGAGAGAGAGAAACATCAATGTGCGGTTGCTGGGGGTTATGGCCTGCAACCCAGGCATGTACCCTGGCTGGGAATCGAACCTGGGACACTTTGGTTCGCAGCCCACACTCAATCCACTGAGCTACACCAGCCAGGGCGTTGTTGTTATATTTTTAATAACTTGTATTTATTTATTGAAATTTTCTATTTTTCATTTGTTTTAAGAAAACTTGAAATTGTTTTTTGAAGTATTTTTAAGGTACTATTTTAAAAGCACAAATTCTGACGTCTGATTCATCTTAGTGTTGGCATCAGTTGATTATCTTTTCTTCAGATAAGATTTCCCCGATTTTTGGTATGATGAGTGACTTTTGATTGATTGTATCTTTCATATTTTGGACATTAGAGGACTCTGACCCTACTTTAATCTTCCGTTTTAGCAGGGAGTCCACCTTGATCTGCTTTGTTCTTCTGGCACTGCTGGGGCTTCTCTTCATTCCTGCTGGTGCCGCCTGTATGGGCCAAAGGCATGTCCCTGGGCCACATGTTGTCCCTGGGCCACATGTTGTCCCTGGGGGTCCAGGAGCTGTGGGGCCTGGCAAGTTCTTTGCCACTGGGTGGAGGGCCCAGGGATGCAGGGCTCTGCTGACACTGACACTGGAGATGGATTGGCCTGCCACTGCCCAGATGTGGAGTGGGGATGGGGTGCTTCGCTGGGGCTTGCTCTGTGTTAGCCTCCTCCTTTCCTGACCTTTGGCCAGAGAGAGCAAGCTTTTCTTTTCCTTTGTCTGTGTGTGTGTGTATGTGTGCATTCTTGGCAGAACTGTGTTGCAGGCCTCAATGGCACCCAGTCTGGAGTGTGTAGGGGATAAAAAGAAAACCTAGGAGAACTAGCTGTCATGTCATCCCTTAGGTCCTGAGGGTGCTAGCCCATTCACTCACTTTTCTGTTGAACCATTTTCAGGATATTTAGTTGTATTTAGAAGGCAGGAGTAGGGAAAACGGGTCTATCCCCTCTTATCTATTACACACATTTAAAAATTGTAATACAATATGCACAGCATAAAATTTAATATTACTAACATTTAGTACCTTATAGTGTTTGGCAACCATCACCACTATCTAGTTTCAGAATGTTTTGGTCACTCCAAAGGGAAACCGGGTACCCATTAAGCAGTCACTTCCCATTCTCTCCTTCCCCTGCCCCCAGCAACCTTTTCTGTCTGCTTTAATCTGCTTCAGCATCTCTAGGTTGGACTATTCTAGTGATTTCATGTAAATGGACCTTTGTAATATGTGACCTTTGTGTCTGGCTTCTTTCACATAGCATATTCTCAAAGTTTATCATGTTTAGCATGTAGTTAATTCCTTTCTATGGCTGAATAAAATTCCATTGTCTAGATATACCACATTTTGTTTATGCATTCACAAGATGGCAAACATTAGGGGTATTTCCACCTTTGGCTGTTGCTTATTGTGCTGCTGTGAATATGTGTGTACAACTTTTTGTTGGAACACCAATCTCAATTCTTTTTGTATATACATAGGAGCGGAATTGCTGGATTATATGATAATTCTATGCTTAACTTCTTGAGGAATTACCAAGTTGGTTTTTATGGAGGTTACATCATTTTACATTCCCACCAGCAATGGGGGTCCAATTTCCCACATCCAGTTTGAGGGCTCCAGTTACGGTACAGCCTTACCAACACTTGTTATTTTCCATTAAAAAATTATAATCATTTTAATGGCTGTGAAGTAGTATCTCTTTTTGGTTTTGACTTGCATTTCCCTAATGACTCTGATGTTGAGCATCTTTTCACATGCTTACTGGTTATATATGTATATAAAATATACAAACATATTTTATGTATATGATCTGTCCAGAAGATATTTAGCCATGTAATATGAAAAAGAGAGACATTTATTGAAGAAGATACAAGGAACATTGTACATGGGACAATGATACCTCAGTTCCTTTCAAAGCAGGCACCTTGGGACCTCACACAGTTCTCCCAATCACCATCAAAATACTCCCTGACGTATTTTCCTGAATCTCATTGATGGTCTGAACTTTCTTCCCTTTCAAAGGTGATTTTAGTTTTGGGAAGCTGGAAGTTGCAGAGTGCCAAATCTGGGCTATCGGGGGGCTGAGTCACTTGGGAGGTTTGATATTTTGCTAAAAAACACTGCACAAATGATGTCAAGCATGAGTGGGTGTGTGTTGTGATGGAGCTGCCAGTCACCAGTTGCCCATAGCTGTGGCCTTCTGAATCATTCAAATAATTTCTGTGGAGGGATGTTCAAGCTTAATGCAAAATCTGATGCAGATTCTTTGATCTACTTGCTCAGTCATTTTGAATACAATGGCCACACAGTACACATGCTCACTCAATGGCAGCTACCTCCCCCACTGACTAGTGCAGTGAAGTCATCGTTGTTCACACACACACACTCCAGTCCACTCCCCTTTGCTCCCAGGTTACATTGATGTTGCACAAACTATTCTCATTATATTAACAATGGTTGGACTTTTTCAGGGCAGACTATTTTATATATATATATACATATATATATTTTCTTTTGGAGAAATGTCCTAGTTAAGTCATTTGCTTATATAAAAATTGGGTTATCTTTTTGTTGTTGAATTGTAAGAGTTATTTTCTTAATTTTTAATTTTCTATATTTTTTTATTTATTGGATTTATTGGGGTGATGTTGGTTAATAAAATTATATAGGTTTCAGGTGTAAAATTCCATAATACATCATCTGTATGTTGTATTGTATGTTCACCACCCCAAGTATGAGTTCTTTATATATTCTGGATACTAAACTCTTATCAGATACATGATTTACAAATATTTTCTCTTATTCTGTAGATGTTCTCTTCTTGGTAGTGTCTTGATGCACAAGTTGGTTTTTTAAAAAAATATTATTCCTTTATATGCCTGCTGTATTCCTCCTTCTAGTGAATCTGCAAGATGGCTTTGGGTGGTATATAGATAACCTTTTCTTTCTTTTTTTTAAAAAACATTTTATTTATTTATTTCTAGAGAGAGGGGAGGGAGGAGGAAAGAGAGGAAGAGAAACATGTGTGAGGGAAACATAGATTGGTTGCCTCTCACTCGCCCCTAGCCGGACACCTGGCCTGTAACCCAGCCATGTGCCCCTACTGGGAATTGAGCTGGTGACCTTCAGGTTTGCAGGCCAAAGGTCAATTCACTGAGCCACACCAACCAGGGCACAAGTTTTTAATATTAATGATGTCCAATCTATTTCTTCTGTTGCTTGTGCTTTTGGTGTCATATCTAAGACACCATTGCCAAATCCAAGGTTATGTGATGTACTCCTTATTTCCTCCTAAGAGTTTTATAATTTTAGTTCTTTAATTTATTTTGAGTTAATTTCTGTATAGAGTGTGAGGTAAGGGGTCCAATTTCATTCTTTTAAATGTCAGTATCCATTTGTCTCATCATCATTCGTTGAACAGATTATTTTCTCCCCCACTGACCGGAGTCAGCATTCTTATAAAAAATCAATTGACTATAGATGTGTGGATTTATTTCTAGACTCCCAATTTTATTCCATTTGTCTCTATGTCTACCTTTATGCCAGTACCACACTGTGAAATGTAATTTTTTTCTTTAAATTTTATTCTGTGTTGGTTTCAGGTATACAGTTTATCAACTGGACAACCGTATACTTTTCATAGTGTGCCACTCCATGTTTCCGGGACCCAGCTGACACCAGATAGAGTTATATTCCCTATGGTTTACTTCATATCCTATGACTATTTTGTAACTACCAATTTGTGTTGAATACAATTTTTAAAATATTTTTGTGGCTCAATTTGGAAAATGATTTATTGAGTGCAGTCCCTAGATTCAGGGACCATGTCAAGAGGGCAATCCCAAAACCTAGCCCCAAGGCAAAGGAGTTTCACTAGGGTCTGCAGTTGCGACAGAGATGTGGGATGATATTAGCAACTTATTTGGAGCCAGAATGAGCAGAACTTGGCTAAAGTTAGATGCAGCAAATGAGGAAAAGAGTTGTCAAGGATAATACTGTTTCAGGCTTGGATAGTGGTACCAGTTCCTTTTAATTGAAGAAAATAGGAGGGTCCAATTTGGGGAGAAGATGATAAACTCAGATCTGGCACCTCAGAGGAGTACCAGAGGAGTTGCGAGTGGGGAGTAGGATGGAGTGGGGAAGGGCATATGTAGGGGCAAGAAGGGTGGAAAGAGAGTTGGGGCCAGGCACAGAGTGGTGTTTTGGGTGCTGCTAAGGATTGATACTGTACTGAAGACAATGGAGAGCGATGGAGGGTAGGCAGACAGGCACCATAAAGAGATGGTCTTGGCTGCCCTGAAGGCCAGTGGGGTGGGTGACCCTCCTCTCCTTGACCTCTACTTCCTCAAGTGTATAATGCAGCAATAATATCTAACTTCCGGGACTCTCTGTGTGTATATGCCTGACTTGTAGACTTTGTTCAGTAAATATTGAAAAAGCCACTCTTCACCTGACTTGATCTCCTCTGTGTCTCCTCCCAGGGGCCCACTCCTGCCTAAGAACACCATGCATGCAGGTGAGCTGTGGTCTAGGTAAGGGGGTGGGTAGGATGGGGGGGATTAAGGAGTTCACCCAGCAGTCAGATTGCTGGGTTGAGGCAGGCTGTGTTTTGACAATTGCCCCAGCTTCTCCTCTATGTAGCCAGCCCCACTGGGAATAGGCAAACCGTTAGGGACAGTGGGAAGCTCTGCCAAGGCTCCTTTGGGAATCTAGGGCCATAGTCATTTGCGGAGTAGTTCTAGCAAGTTAGGTTGGAAGTAGGGTGACCCATAAGGAAGCTTCTCCTTCCCTTTTTCTACTTAAGGTGGGAGAGGTTCCTCATGTGTCCAGTGTTCGTGGACTTCCTACTGTGTACTTGGCACAGTGCTAGTTGCTGGGGTTACCCCGGGGACCAAGATAAGCACAGTTCTTGACGGTGTGGAGTTCATGTCCAGCAGGGGCTAGACAACTGATTCAGTCACTGGAAGAAAGTGTGATGAATGGTTTGTGGAGTAGGATGGGGCTGGGACGGTGGGCTGGGTGTGGTAATAGAGGACCTTGTAAGTCACACAAGGACCTCATTTTAAAATAGTGGGGATTCATGGAAAGATTTTAATAGGTGAGGCATTGCCTTTTCTCTCTCTTAGGAGCACTGCAGGGAGCTCAACAGTCAGCTATTGGAGAGGAAGGGGCAGTGGCATTGAGAGACCTCTAGGCCAGGCATGGCTCTGAGTCCAGGGGCTGGTCTGGTCCACCATGAAGACCCAAAGATGACACCTAGCCTCAACTCCACCGGGGCCCCAGGTTTAGGCTCTGGCACCATCTCTGGGCCAAACCCAGATACAGACCTTATTTCTACCCTGAATCCACCCCTGAATCCTGGCTTGGCTCTTGTTCCAGACCTTAATCCAGTTCTGAGTCCTGTCTCTGAGCAGGCCCCAGGCCTGGTGTCTGATAACACCCCCAGACCTGCTGACGGCGGGGCTGTGGTTCCAGCCTTCCTCCAGTTCACCACTCCCCACTCTGGTGAAGCCCTGGGCCTGGATTCGAATCACATCTCGGGACCTAACTCACAGGGGGCCCTGTGTCCAGCCTCAGACCTCGTTCAGAGCCCTGGCTCTGCCGAGTCCCAGAGTCTGAGCTCGGACAACCACTCTGGGCTGAACTCTGAGGAGGCCTTCAACTCCCACTCAAGCAAGAGTTTTGATTTTGGTCTGAGTAACTCCAATCCTTCCAGGCCTGAATCAAACCTTTTTATGAGGTCCTATTCAAGAGAAACCCTACTTCTGGGCTCATGTATCTCCAGGCCGGGCTCAAAAGCACTCCTTATTCAAGCCTCAAACTCTTCTCTGGATTCCAGCTCCAATCACCGGCTCAGTGTGGGCTCAAGAACTATCTCCAAGTTGGACCTGAATGTGGCTCCAGATTCTTATGGGACCCCAAGCCCAAACACCAATGAGACCATCACTTTGGCTTCATACAACACATCTGGGTCTGTTTCGAAAGCAGCCTTTGATGCAGCCTGGAACACGAGTTCCAAGGGAACCATCAATGTGGCTTCAAATAGCAATGTCAAGTCTGACTTGAACATGACCATCACTCAGACCTCATGCTTGGCCCTGATTCCTGGCTCCAATGATGACATTAGCCTGCACTCCAGCACCTATGTACCCAACTCTGTCCTTTCTCCACCCTCGTGCATGACTTTTATACTGGGCTCCAAAGACACTCTGAGTTTGGCCTCTAGCCTCATCTTTAGCGACACGTCCACCTTGACACTGAGCAGCCAGCAGGATTATTCGGAGGACAACACCACCCACATCATGCCCCTGGAGGAAAATCAGCAGAACTGGAGTGAGATGGCCGGTGCCGAGATGGGCCAGTTCCCGCTGGTGGTCCCCACCAGCAACACCACAGACGAGGACACCGCTGCCTTCCAAAGTGTCCCTGAGCGTAAGTATGGCAACAGCCCTAGAGAGGGCGCTGTCCTGGAAGAACCTTGTATTTAGACCTGTGGGGCAGGGAGGGGAGAGGAGAGGGCAGAGAAAGGGAACATCCATCAATGGATAACAGGCAATATGCTAATTATGCACCAGAGATCCGGTGCTCAGCCTCTGCTTGTTGATTGATGTAGGACAAGCTACTTAATCTCTCTGAACTTCAGTTTCCTTAAGTCTAATATCTCCATATGGTAGAATGCTTATTGTGTCCAAATGAAAAGTCAACTCACTACACCTTCCTTTCAAAGGTTATGCCTCTTTCTTTTTTGATACATTTCAGACCTGGCTTTTCAGGTCAATGGAGTGGGCAGGTGCTGGGCTCAGGTCACTTCTGCTGAGTGTTTGCGGTCCCCACCTGAGCAGGGGTCCTGTCTGGAGCCTGCTTGCACTTCTGACATACAGATGTTCTGGAAATTGATCTCCTGTCAATTTTTGACGTTGTAAAGATCTCTCAATTATTTATATCTCCAAATATTTTTGTTTGTTCATGGACCAACACCATATTGCAATTAAAAAATTACTATGCCTTTGTAAACGTGTATTCATATCTGGTAGGGTCAGAATGCCTTTAAAAGTTCTCACAATTATTCTGAGGACAACAGCATCCAAAACATGCTCTGGGGTCCATTAGTAAGCCCTCATTCTTTCATATACATTTCATCTTATTTTTATAATTATTTTTAAAGATTTTATTTATTTACATCCAGAGAGAGGGGAATGGAGGGAGGCATAGAGGGAGAAAAACATTGATGTGTGGTTGCCTCTCACGCTCCTCCAACTGGGGAACCTGGCCCGAAACCCAGGCATGTGCCCTTACTGGGAACTGAACTGGGGACCCCTTGGTTCACAGGCTGGCACTCAATCCACTGAGCCACACTGGCGAGGGCCCATATGCATTTTACAATATGTGTATCTAGATCTTCAAAAAAGTTTGCTGGCATTTTTATTGGAATGCTATTAATTTATTCATCTATTAAAGTTTTTTTGTATAGGACATATCCTTTACTAGAATTAAAAATATTCTCCTTCAAGATCTATTGCATTTTTTGATAGGTTAATTCCTATGTACTTTATAGTTTTTATTGCTATCATGAATCATATCTTATTTTTTAATACAATTTTTATTTTGTACTGACGATGCTTGATGATGTAGAGGAATTCTGTTTTTGCATGCTGAACTTTTTAAAAAACAGCTTTATTGAGATATAATTTACATACCATAAAATTTCCCCACTTCAAGTGTACAATTTAATGGTATTAAAATATACGCAGAATTGTGTAACCATCACCACCATCAATTTGAGAACATTTTCTTTTTTTGGAAAGATTTTATTTGTTTACTTTTAGAGAGAAGGGAAGGGAGGGAGAAAGAGAGGCGGAGAAACATCCATGTGGGAGAGAAACATCGATCTGTTGCCTCTTGCACGCCCCCAACTGGGGACCTGGCCCACAACCCAGGCACGTGCCCTGACAGGGAATTAAACCAGTGAACTTTTGGTTCACAGGCCAGCACTCAATCTACTGAACCACAACAGCCAGGGCAATTTTAGAGCATTTTCATCACCCCTCCCCCAAGAAAAACCCCATGACCCCTTAGATATCACCCCCAACCCATTGCCCCCCAGCTCTAGGCAACCACTAATCTACTCTATGTATATAGATTTACCTGTTTTGGTCACTTCATATAGATATGTGATTCTTTTATATAAAGTGTGATTGGAATACTTTAACCCCATTTAATTCCTTCCCCCCTATTTATATGCTATCCTGGTAACGCATATTTATTATTTTCTTAACCCTATAAACATTGTTATTATTTTATGCAGTTAATGTTCTTATATTTACCCAAATATTAACCTCTTTCTTTCACTTCATTGCTCATTCCATCTGGCATTGATTTCCTTTTGCTTGAAGTATATACTTTAGAATTTCCTTTGGTGAATTCCGCTGATGGTGGACATTTATCATTTTTGTCTGAAAAATGCCTCTAGTTCTCCTTCATTTTTAAAAAAAAAAAGTTAAAACAATGAAAACTTGCAGGAAAATTGAAAGCACAGTATAAACATTTTTTGGAGAATAATTTGATTAAGTTGCCAAATGATGCTCCCTGACCCTTGAATTTTGGCTTTTATTTCTTACAAAAAAGAACAAGCATTAACCATCAAAATCACGAAATCCATATTAATACACGGTTACCATCTAATCTCCAGACCCCACTCAAATATCACTGATTGCCCCAGTAATGTTTTCCTGGGAAAAAAGATCCAGCTCAGAATCACTCCCTGCCCTGTTTTGCTGAGTCTGTTTTGTTTCCTCAGTCCTCAGCCTCTCCTTGACTTTCATGTTTTGTTTTTTTTTAAATGTCCTTTAATGGGGTGTCAGGCCAAGGGGACAGCCACTGACCAGAGCTCAGGGCCTGGAGGGGAGTCACCCGTGGCTCCCTTTTGTCACTTCAGGAAGCCTATTTTCCCCCCAAAACCTGAGAAAGTCTCAGAGGCTTGGTTAGCAGTCTCGTCGATGGTTTTCTGGGTATATTTGGCCTCCTGGTTTGTGTCCACCCTGGGCAACCCCTTCCACTTGCTGCGTCAGGTCCAGCATCCTCTGGCTATGGCCGCGGGAGGCCTGTGAGGTCATCCAGGGTAGCCGAAGCGACATTGGATCTCCTAACTTTCATGTTCTCGATACACTTGAAGCTGACAGGCCAGCTGTTTGGTGAGTTGTGCCTGAGTCTGGGTTTGTCTGCTGTTTCTCATGGTCACATTCATGTCATGTACCCAGGGCAGGAAAAGCATGAAGGCGATGCCAGCCTTTTCTCACTGCTTCGCATCTGGTGGAATATGGCTTGGGTTGCTCCCATCACTGATGACACTCACTGCAATCACCTGAGGGAGGTGATTGCTGCCAAGGTTCACCACTGTGAAGTCACTGTTTACCTCTTTGTAATAATTATGCTCTGAAACTATGTAAATATCCCATTCTTCGTCAAGCTTTCTATTTACTCATTTATTTATTTTCATTAGTGTGGATTTCTCTTGTTTTGGTACAAGATGTCTCTTCCCTGTTTTCTGGCTCATCTTATACTTTTCCTGCCCAAGTCCTAGAATCAGAGCAAGGAGCCTTGTCCCTTTTAGTGGAGAATGGTACTTAAAAGCCAAAATCTTGGTGCTAGCTGTATTCATTACAACTGGGATGTCTCTACTTCTCCCTATTGGCTCCATCCTCTGGCAGCCTCTGGTGGCCAAGATGTTCCCGAATTCCAGGCTCTCAGAGGTCCTCAGAAGGAGAGAGAGGCACTTTCCTAAATAAAGAGCTCTATTGCCCTGCTCACCCGAGAGCCCATTCCTGGACCAATCACCGTGGCTGTGGGCATGAGACTCTTTTTATTGGCCAAGCTTGGGTTGCAGGCCTACCCCCGTTTGAAGAGGGGTGATGAGTAGGGCTTGAAGAATTCAGTTTCACCTGGCTACATGGAATGGGTAACCCACAGGGAAGACAGGAACTCTTTAACCAAAAGAAAGATGAACAAATCTGGGGCTGACAAAACAGCAGATATCTACTATGACAAGTAAGAGTTTAGCTCTGGCTGGTGTGACTCAGTGGATTGAGTGCTGGCCTGTGAACCAAAGGGTTGCTGGTTCGATTCCCAGTCAGGGCATATGCTGGAGTTGCAGGTGATGTCCCCAGGAGAGGACGTGTGAGAGGCAACCACACATTGATGCTTCTCTCCCTCTCTTTCGCCTTTTCTTCTCCTCTCTCTAAAAATAAATAAATAAAATCTTTAAAAGAATAAATAAAAGTTTAATTATAAATTGTGATAATGGTTGAAAAAAGAGAGTAAGATGATGCACAAGGGGATCACAGTGGGCCCCCCGTTAGCCTGAAGGACAGGCGAGGCCTCTTTGAGGAGTGGCAGGCAAGCTTAGACCTCAAGGACGGGTGTAGGACTGGGACAAGGGGGCGTGGCAGTAGACTGTCCCAGGTAGAGGAAACTGCCTGTGCAAAGGCCCTGGGCCTAGACGCCTGTCTGGCCAGTGTGAGTGAGAGTGAGGGGGAGCAGAGAGGGTAAGCCTGGGGATGGGGGTTGGGGAGGCGGACCTGGCAGGGCCCTGCAGGCACTGACAAGTGTGCCAACTTTATGCTCAGTGAAATGCAGAGTCACTGGAGGGTTAGGGAAGGGAGCTCAGTCTAGCTGCAGGGGGAGTAAGGATTAGAGATGCTCAGTTGGGGAGGCGAGATGGGACTGTGGCACCCTAGGTGCACTATATCTTTCTACCCTTTTCTCTCCTCACCAAAACTATGACACACAGAAGGATTTGATGAAGGGGCCACATGCCTGGTGAACGTGCCAGGGAACAGAGAGGATGGCAACAAACTGACTCTGGTATGCTTCCTGCCCAGCCGACAGCTGATGTCCTGGGACGCCCCCTCCCCTCCCCATGTCCCGCCCCCCAGCCCCAGCGCCAGCCCCAGCATTCCCTGTTTCTCCACCTGGCTCCTCTTTTCTCCATGATGCTCATCACCATCTGGTGCACAGTATGCTTTAGTTCTTCGTTGTACTTCTTATTAGTCTTCCTCACTATAGTGTGTGTCCTGTCAGTCAGGGATTTCCGTCTGTCTTATTCACAGCTGTATTCCCAGCATCTATGGTAGTGCCTGACACATCGTAGGCACTCAGTAAGTTTTCTAAACAACTAAGAGAATTATGAGAGGGTCTCTAAAGGGGATAGAAAAGCTGGAAATGGCCTGTTTCAGGATATAGGCCCAACCTAGGTCTTGGCCAGGCACAAGGCCTCGGGAGGCCAGGGAAAGCCATCGTCTGCAGGACCTGTTGAGGGCCAGTGGGGCAGACTGGACAGGCTGGGGGACATGAGTAGGACACACAGAGTGTGAGAGACACTGGCTGATGGACAGAGTCTGGAGGTAGGGGGTCCACCCAGGCCAGGACTCACAGCGGGGAGGCTCTGTCCTGCCCTGTGGCTGCCTTGGAGGCCAGCCCAGTGCAGCGTGAGTGTGGGGGTGGGGAGGAGGTGACCAAACTAAGAAGAGGTCTTGCATTTTGGGAGCATGTGTCTTTATACCCTGGCATTCTTCTAGTTGTCCACCTTGCTCTTGCTGCACCAGCCTTTTTCTGTTTCTCGCTCTTGCCAAACTCCTTCTTGGCCTCAGGGCCTTTGCACCTGTTACTTCTGCCAGGAAGTTTCTTGCCATCTTTAAGACAGGCAATGTAAAGTTGGAGGTCTGTGTTACACACTGTATGCACAGCACTGAGCATGGTCCCTGCACAGAGAGAGTTTGTTACTGCAGCCACTCAACAAATTTAACTGAGCCCCTACCGTGTGCAAGGCATTATTTCAGGTACTAGAGATACAATAGTGAAATGACGTTCTTCTTGGGGCAGACAGGCCCTCCTTCTAGTTCTTCACACAGCCACCTCTTTCTCATCATTCAGGACTCGGCCTAAATATGATCTCCTCTGAGAGGCCTTCCCGCTTCCACTAAATGAGCCACCCTCTCCCACCACTTCAGCAGATGAAGTTATTAATCTTTGTTTAACGAACGCCCCCAAAACTTAGTGGTTTAAAAGTTCACTCTGACAGCCGGGGAAGTAAGGATGAAAAGGGCCCAATGTTCCACGTTCTGGAGTCGGACTGGGCTCAGCGGATGGCTCCCCTGCTCTGGGTGGTGTAGTCAGAGGTCCCCACGGGAGGTGGGCCGGAACATCTGCAGTGACCCCCTCTTCCCTGGTCTCTGTCCCGTGGTGTCACCATTCCATGGCGGCTGGGTTCCAGGGGGGAAGAGTCACCAGTTCCTTTCAGGGTCAGGCCAGGAACGGCAGCACTGCCCTCGCGTAGCCTTCTGTTGGTCCGAACAAGCGGTGGGATGCGCCCAGGGCCCAGGGCCATCTGTCCCCCCACAGGAAGAGCGGGAAGGAGCTTGTGGCACCTTTCACCCACCACACTGTCCATCTGATTCCCTTGTTCTACTTTCTTTACTATATGAATTTATATCACTTATTATTTTATTTGTTTCATGTGTTTTCCTTCTTCCCTTAAGATAAGGAGGCTGCATAGGTTACTGGGACATTAGCTAATGTGTTCCCTCTCAGCAGCACAGTGCCTTAGTCTGGCTCGGATGTGCCCTGAAGAAGGGCAGAGGCCAGGAGGCCTTTAAGAGGTATTACTCATGGCGAGATTTCAGCTGGAGGTGTCAGGGCCCTTTCTGTGCCCCCGCTGCTGCCTCTTCGCCATCAGTTGACTAGCAGAGGGGGGGTATTTTGCGGTCCCTGATATCTGTCCTCCTCCAAACACTGGACTTCAAGGATTATTACACCCCGCCCCCCATCACCTTCTCAAATCTCACCCTGCCCCCCAGTGGTTCCCCTTGTGGTTTTTCATTTCTCTTGAGCAACCCTGGGGCTGGCCACTGGGGAGGAGCAGGCTGGCGTGCCTGCAGGTGGCGGGCCACTGATGCAGGTGTAGGGACAGCCCCTGAAAGCTGGGTTCAGTGCAGCGCTCACGCCGTGGCTGTGCCCTCTGCTGCCCCCGAGGTTGAGAATGCCATCACCCTGCAGAAGAGCCAGAATATGCTGGAAGGTGAAGGAGAGAAGAAGACCATGGTGAAGAAGATGATGGTGCGGGAGCCACATCTGGTCTGTGGCACTGGGGTGGGGGCAGCGGAAGTCCTGAGTCTACCCACTGGTGAGATGGGGGGCTGTGGGGACAAGGACAGATGAGGAGGCAGGACACTTGGACTAGAGTCTCAGCTCCGCCACCAACTGCTCTCCGTGCACACAGAGGGAGCCCAGGCGAGTCATTTCCCTTCTCTGAGCCTCACTCCGCTCGTCTGCATCACCGCTTGTGGGGAGGACGCAACCCAGTGGTTGGTTCACTGTGGAGCATTAGGTACCCAGGAGCAGTTATTGTTAGTTAAGACCAAAATTACTCCTGGTGGGTAATTTCCTTATCATTTTGCTAAATATGTCATTTCTGTCATTCACCAGAATGTGTTAGGTGGGGACAACCAGAGAAGTTTCCAAAATTGTATTTAGCTTTGGGTCCCTTAAGGAGAGAAAACCCCCTTGCCCTGATACCTTCATTTAACTAACACTAACTGAGCACCTATTGTGTGCAGATACTAGATCAAAAGTGAGAACTAATTAGAATAACATTTTTAAAGGAATTCAACTGGCTGTCTTTCAGGGGCCCTCCATGGTGTTTTTTCTTTGGGCCAGTCGGTAGTTTAAATAAACCTCCCACTGTGGGGCTGCAGGAACAGTTCTTGCTGAGCCCCACTGGAGGGGCGCAGCAGGTTAGAGCGCGGGGTGTTTTGGTGGCTTTGAACTGAGGCTCCAGACAAGTCTGAGCAGTGAGCTGGCTCCACCCACTGGAGGTGGGACAGGGCAGGGATATGCTGCTCTGGGGGCAGCCTCAGGCCTGGTGGTCTGCAGCTGCCTGGCCCCTCATCTGTCCTCTGTGGTGCCCTGTCCAGAGGCAGATCCAGGAAGAGCCGCTGGATTCGCTCTCCAGCTCCACCCGCCAGCAGGCCATGGAGACCCTGACACAGCTGAGGTGTCCACAGCCCCCTCCCCGACACCCTTCCCCTTTTCTTCTTCCAATGGGCTCTGCCTCTCTCTTCTGGGGCCTCTCTGCTGGGCCCCAACCCCACTCCTATGTCTTCGCCTCTCCCTTTGCCCCGTCTCTGCCAAGGCTGCCTGCCCTCCACACCCATTTCCCTCCTCCCCCCAACTCCTCTCACCATTTGTGGATCTGCAACTCAGGCCCACCCCTGGCCTCGCATTGAGGTGTCCTCACCCCAGCCCTGCATTCATAGCTCCAGACTCTGGCCAGAGGGCCCCCTCCCTCACTCCATGCCTCTGATTTCTGTCTCTCCACCAGTCACACCCAGCCTGTCTTGGGTGTTCGGGAAAGGTCAGAGTTGGTGAACACGTGTGTGAGGAGTGTGTTCTCCCTGCCCTCTGTGCAGGCCATGCAGGAGAAAGAGGAGGCCAGGGCTGAGACCATACAGGTAAGCAGCACCCTCCCTGGCGGGTCCTCGGGCTGCCCAGGGTCCTCAGAGTGAGGCACGGTGCAGGACTCCCAGCAGGGTGTGAGAGGGTGCTCCAGCCGCAGGGCCTTGGGTACTTTCCTGCCCCTCTCTTGACCCGAGAGAGATGTTTGGTGACTGAATGAATCTTTGGAATAGGGATCAGTTGCTCATCTGGAGGGCTCTGTTTACTTCTGAGCCCTGCACTGTAAGAGGGGTGTGGGCAGATGCAGGCGTGGCCGGAGGCGGGGCCAGGGTGGAAAGGAGGAGGGCTGAGGACTGGGCTGCAAGGAAGGAGGCCTGGGCTGGGGCCCAGAGAAGTAGAACCTCAAGGAGCCCACTCACACGAACATCTCTGAACCCCTGCAGTTGCCCAGGGAGGAGCAGTCAGGGGTGACCCTCAGTGTGGGGTGTAGGGCCAGTGGGGGAAGTCAAGGGAGGGGCATTTCAGCTCAGCGTAAGGATCATTCATTCATTCATTCATTCATCCTTTCATTCATCTAATGTTAACTGAGGGCCTACTCCAGAAGTACAGGGGTGAGATACAGTAGGGGCAAGGGCAGGGGGGAGAAATGTTATGAGGGAATCATTCAATTAATGCAAAATTACAACACTGGTAAATGTTGCAAACAAGAAGTACGTGGTGCTCTAAAGAGCCCGGACCTGGCCTAGATGGGGGTCAGGGGTCATGGTGCCAGAGCAGAGAGGTTAAAGAAGGGCTAATTAGCTGAAGGGAGTGGGGCTATCAGAAGGAAAAAGCATGCCAGGCAGAGGGAACAGCCTGTGCAGAGGCCTGAGGATGGAGAGAATAGGGTCACTAAGGCAGCGTGGCTGGAGCCCAGGGTCAGGTGAGAGTGCTGGGAAGTGAGGCTGGAGAGTTGTGGGGGCAGACCACGTGGCAGTACAAGGGCTCTGGGTCCCAGAGGTGCTGCACTGAGAGAAGACCCAAAGGAAGGGTGGGGAATCCTTGTTTGGGCAGGGCAAGGCAGAAGCCCTCTTGTAGTAACAGGTCCAGCCAGCAGAGGTCAGCGCTGCACAGTGATGGACTACAGCTGAGTGGGGAAGGAGGAGGTAGTTGGAGAGTGAGGTTTGCTAGGTGGTTGTGGTGTAATCCTGGTGTGAACAGACTCAGAAAACCCGAACAATAACAACATGAGAGGCAGACATGGGGAGCTGGCAGGACAAAGGAAGGCAGAGGAGAGAGGGTCTTTCCAGAGTGGCTCAAACCCACTCGGCCTTGGCCTGCTCGGCCTTGGGTCTGTGTAACACCTGCACCTTCCTAAAACAATTCCCGGGCTGGTGTGGTTGGTGGAGGAGGGGCCCGGGCAGGGAAGAGATGGCTCCCGGAAGAGGCAACTGGAAAATCTATTTAGGTCTAGGAGTAGCAATTAAAAAAGGAATCAGAGCACTTCCCTAGAGACAATAATAAAAGTTTACCTAGCTCTTACAGTTCTAGAGCCTTTTCCCACCCACTTCTCATTTGTTGCTTACTTGGCCTATGGCAGATTCTTAGCAAATGCTGGGTGTCCGCTTCCTTCCCCTGTAAGGTAAAAAGTGTAGGGATAATAATGACCAATTTGTTGAACAGGAAATTGTGACCTGTGGAGGGGAAGTAATATGTCCAATATCGTACGGCAAGTTAGTCTCAGGGGTGGGAAGAGAAAGCAGCTCACAAGGGTGCATATGAGGGGTTGCCTGGGGCTAGGTCTGCTCCAGAGCCCCCTGGTGGCCTGGTCCTTCTCCTGTCCATAGACACTTTACCATCAGACCTTGGATGCCCTGCAGACACTGCTCAACGCTCTCTTTGTTGAGGACCCCACTCCTGCTGGGCTGAAGAGCATTTTGGAGGTGTGGGGACAGGGAGGAGAGGAGGGAGGAGAGGAAGGGTGGAGAGGAAAGGAGGATTGGCTCAGGAGCAGAGGTGGGGGTGGGAGGGTGGGGGCTGGACCCAGAAGGAGTGATTTGACTTCAGGATGTGATCTTGTGCCCGTGTCCTGCGTCCCTGTCCTTGCAGGCCCTGTCCCAGACTCCTGCCTCTTCACTCTCTCCCTCTCTCCCATACTCTCTCTCCCTTTCTTCCATACTCCTGACATAGCTGTCCTCATATTTTTGCTCTCTTCATCCTTGCTCCTGTCTTTTTCTTTGAGCTTCATGATGCTCCATCTTTCATCTCTCTCCTCGTTGACCATCCTCCCTTTGGACTTCCAGTCTTGTTCTCAGCTTCGGGACCCCATGACTCCCGATGTTCCAAGGAGAACAGAACTGTGGGGCATGGCCTTGTGCTCTCCCCAGAAGCTGATCAGTGAAGGTTGGCCTGCCCGCCCAGGCAGTAGAGGCTGGTGGCCAGCCTGTAGCTCTGAGTCTTGTCCTTGTCCTCACAGCCCCTGGGGCCCTGGATGAACTCTGGAAAGGCCCATGAACGAGCACGCGCTGTGAGCAGCAATGTCTCTGTGTTGAACCACACGCTTCTCTCCCCGCCTTTTTTTGTGAGTGGCCCCTGGGAGGCACGGGGGGCACTTTCAGGGAGAATCTCCCCAGCTCAGAGGGAGCCTGTGCATCTGTCCAGAGACTCCCAGGTGGCCCTTACCACCTTCAGAGGGCTCTGCTGTCAGGGACAGACATTCCAGCTTGTTCACCATTTACTGTGTAGCATTATTGAACCTATAAGACTCAATCCCTAAGATTACAACACAAACAGATGTCTTCAGGATTCCCTGCTCTGGGGCTTCTGCTGGGGAGACTCACCCTTCGCATCGGGGATCCTGATGAGGACATTGGCCGGGAGGCTCTGGAGGGCATCATCATCCTCTACACCATCCTGGAGCTCCAAAAACGTAAGCCTGAAGCGCCTCTGAAGCAAGGCTTCTGCACAGACACTCAGCCAGGCACTGGACTGAAGCACTGGCAACGAGGCACTGGTGGGAGATGGTGGAGGCCAGCACAGGGTCTGATGGGGTCTGCAGACGTCCAGAGACTTAGTCCCCACAGGAGCAGGGCACAAAGGCTACAAACAAACCTATTTCAGTATAAACATTCTCCTATCTAAGCTTTTCCTCATCTTTCCAAGATTAATTTGTGACTCTCATTTTCACATTCCCATGGAACCGTGTACACTCAGGCATGATAGCCCTAACCTCTTATCTCCTGGTGTGTCTTCCCCACTAGACTGAACCTCATTTGAGGGCAGGGTGCAGCTGTGTCTTGTTCACCATGGAATCCCCAAGGGCTAGCCATGGGCCAGGCTCATGGTGTGTGCTCAGCGAATATTCACTGAATGAACAAAGAACAGATTCTATCTTATTTAAAAATTTTTATTTGTCTAATTTTTTAAAAAGATTTTATTTATTTTTAGAGAGAGAGGAAGGGAGGGAGACAAAGGGAGAGAAACATCAAACTGAAGAGAGATAGATTGATTGGTTGCCTCTTGCAGGTCCCCAACTGGGGACCTGGCCCACAACCCAGGTATGTTCCCTGACTGGGAATCGAACCGGCAACCTTTTGGTTTGCAGGCTGGCACTCTATCCACTGAGCCACACCAGTCAGGGCCACGTTCTATCTTAGAATCATAGCGGTTCAAGCCTGCAGGTGAAGAACATCCTTGGGACATGGGCTGACACAGGTACCCAGATGGCACTGCCCCAGAGGTGCACAGTATCGCCTGTCATTTGCATCCTTCTTTTTTCCATAGTTCCAACACTGCCCCAAACCAAGGGACCTTGGCATGTTGTTTAAACTTCCCTGGCTCTGGTGGCAGAATGTAGTAGGTACAAGACCTGGCTCTGGCCCTTCCTAGCTGCATGACCCCAGGCAAGTACTTTTCTTGTCCAGGTCTAGATTTATTGACCTCTAAAAAAGGGTACAATAGCATGTAACTCACAAGCTTTCTGAAGGATTAAATGAGATCATATATGTAAAGAGTACCAGCTCAGTACCGCACATTATAGGCAATTGTCAAATAGAGTTTTCTTTTCTCCATGCCTGCAGTGACGGTCTTATCAGTTTCAGCCTTTTGGGATCCATCTGGTGTCCCTGCTTCTCTTGACTTCTAGCATTGGGGACAAAGATTTGTCCCCTGGATGACTCCCCCTGCTGCCCAAGAACCACTCAGACCTCCTGAGAGATGGGCGACAGTGACATGGTCATGTTTCTCCTCAGTCTTAAGGTCAGGAATAGTGTAGACCAAACTAGTGTTGCTAGATTTAGCAAATAAAAAGGTGCAACACTCCTATAAATGTGAATTTCAGATAAACAATGAATAATTTGATTGAAAGTATTGTATATTTGAGATGTACTTTCACTAACAATGATTTGTTACCTGAAATTCACATGTAACTGGCTATCCTGTATTTTGTCTGGCAACGGTAGGCCAAACCCACTCTGTATGATGCTCCACAAGAAATGTGGTTTGTCCAGGCCCCTGACTGCAGGAAGCAGCAAAATCAGGATGAGAACCTGCATTTGCCTGAATCCAGGCCTCAAGTCCTCCCCTTTGCAAAAAGCCCACACACTTGGCCTGCGTGGTCCCTCCGCCCGATGGACCTGTCTTGTGCCCATGTCTTGCCTAACTTGGGAGATCCAGGTGGGACCCGGGCCAGGCCACAGCAAGGGCTCAGGAAATGCATCTGAAATGTGTTTCCTTTGATAGAAAACACAGAGCTGTCACGTGCCAGGTACTATTCTAGGCACTGGGACACAGCAGTGAAGACATAAATATAAAGTTAAATAGTCCTCCCTGTTGAGCTTACCTTCTTGTTGTCAGGAGACAACACAATAAAAAAGTAATACCTGTAGCAAGTCAGACGATGACAAGTCCTTAAGAAAAAAGAAGCAGAAAGAGGGGGCTGGGAATGCCAGGGATAAGGGGGTGCCACACACCTACCCGAATGGCGGAAATGAAACAGACTCTGCTGCACGCAGCTGAGAAGCAAAGCCACCGGGATGCTTGCACAGTGCTGGTGGGAGCATGCTGGTCTGCACTGTGGACAACCGCCGGCCAGCATCCCCGGAAGCTGAGCCTCTGCCTGCCTGGGACACAGCGATTTCTCTCCTAGCTACCCCCCCTAACCAACGTGCCCATGTGTTCACCAAAGGGCAGGGCTAGATATGCTGGAGTGTTGATAGCAGCACGATGCATTACAGCTGGAAACAACCCAAATGTCCATCGGAAGTAGGACAGACGCATAAATCATAGTATATTCATACCATGGAAAATTATGCAGCTCTGAGAATGAATGAAGCGGTGCTCCTTGTAACAGGGTCAAAGAATCCCACCCACATGATGTTGGGTGAAAGCCAGCCATCAAGGACAACATAATAAATGTGTCCATTTACAGAAGTCCAACAGCAAGGCTATGTCATCTGTGGGTGGAGAAGCCAGAATAGTGGTTGTGCCGAGTGGGGGAGGGGGAGAGTGGGCTGAAAGAGGGTGCAGGAGGGGCTTCTCGGGTGCCAGTCATGTTCTGTTCCTTGACCTAGGTGCCAGTTACATGGATAAGTTGAACATTTGAAAATTTATTAAGCTGGTTACCTATGATTTATGTATGTCCCACATCTATGTTTAACAAAAAGTTTTAAAGAAAGGGTGATCGGGCCTCACTGAGAAGGTCCTCTTCTTGCAGGAGCCCGGGATAAGAAAGAGATCGACAAGAAGGAACTGTATGAGAGCAACAAGCGTTTCCTGGGGCCCTACAACCCCGTCAGCCCATGCCAGAACATTCTGCGCGTGATCGCGGTGACTGTCTGCTGCCCACCAGCTCCGGGCCTTCCCGAGAATGGGGGAGAGGGACAGTACCGCCTGCCCGATGCCCTCCCCGCTCCCATCTTTCCAGGAAGGCTTCCCTGACCACACGGGCCATCTGAGGGCCCATAGCCCCTGTGGTCTGTGCCACAGCGAGCGGGCCGTGTCACCCTGCTTGAAGGCCATGTCGCCCCTTGTCTTATAGCTCCTCCTCAGGGGTGCTGGGCTCTCCCTGCTCATCTCTGTGTGTGTCTGGCGGTGTTGACGCATCTGTGTGTGGCTCACTCAGAATCTGTCCATGTGGGCCAGAATCTCTGTGCCTTTGTTGCAGGAATTTGGAGACTTCCTGGGACCCCAGCAGGTAAAGGACCTGTTGCTAGCAGCCCTGGAAGGGCTGAAAGGCAGCTCGGACTCTTGGGCAAAAGACTCAGTGGAGATGGTGCAGCTGGCCTCGGAGGTCACGCTCTGCTCAGTGCTGGAGTGGTACCGCCACCGGGCCCTGGAGGTGGTAAGGCCCTGGGAGCAGCGCCTGGGCTGGGAGACCCCACAGGGCCTGCTCATCCCTCAGGCAGGGGTGGTTGGGGCCTGAGTTCTAGGTGCTCCCAAGTTGCAGGTGAGAAAGGACTCACCCATCTGGTGTGGGGTGGAGGTGGGTAGTGAGACAAAGTAGCTCACTCTCAGGGAAGGAGCAGGCACTCTGCCCCCTACCCATTTCTCTCCTGTGGGCGGCCCTCTGTCCTGTCACTCCTTTCCTCCTCCCACTGCCCTGCCCCCACCTTTCCCTTGCCTTCCCCATGTGCCCTCTGCCTGCTCACGGCTGCCCACTGTGCTCCAGATCCCAGAAATCATGCAGGCTATCTACGTGCAGCTGAGCCACATCCAGGAGCCACGGGCCCGTGAGGTGGCCCTGCTGCCCGTCTCGCTCTTGGCCAGCTCCTTTATGACTGAGGTGGTTGTGGCCCTGCTCATGTGCCCCCTCCCACTAGACAGGTACCATGTGAGGGGGGTTGTCAGCCACTACATCTCAGAGGGTAGAAGCAGCCCCCGCCCCCAGCCTGGGGCTCTTCTATCCAGAGGAGCCCCTTGCCCTTCTAGACAGCCCCTCTCCTATAATCTTTGGTACTTATACCAACCATTAAGCACTTCCCTAGCATTGCTAGCTGTCTTTGCTTAGCATTGATAGTGCAATAGCCTCATTGTACAGATGAGGAAACTGAGGCTCAGGGAAAGTTTCTCACCCTAGGCTAGGCACCCACTGAGCCAGCAACAGAGTGAAGACCTAAACTCAGATCTGGCCAGCTCCAGCTCCAAGCCCGGAGCTCTTTCAGGGTGCCATAGAAAGGAGGCCTGAGTGACAGTCCTGACTCAGCCTCCAGCTGCTGTGTGGTCTCGGGTGGCCTGCTTGTTCCGACAGGCGAAAGGAGGACTCCCTGCTTTCCCACTCCAGATGGGTGGTTGTGACAGTGATGCAGCCTGTTGTGCTGAGCTCGTGCTTGGGCCTGGGCCTGTGCAGGGGGACGCACCATGCTCTCCACCTTCAGGGAGCAGGTGGTCTGATGGGCAGGGGGGACTGTGGCCAGATGGCGAGCTCATGGACAGGCCCAGTGTGACCATTCCAGCCTCCCAGCCCTGGAAGTGCTCCCACACCCAGAAAAAAGCCAGAAAGCATGTGGTCCACATCTTTTTTTTTTAATTTAAAGTTTTATTTAGACAGAGGGGCAGGGAGAGAGGGAGAAACATTAATGTGTGGTTGCTTCTCAAGTGCTCCCCTATTGGGGACCTGGCCCACAACCCAGGCATGTACCCTGACTGGGAATCTAACCAGCCACCCTTTGGTTTGCAGTCTGGTGCTCAACGCACTGAGCCACACAAGCCAGGGCTGAATAAAAACAGAAAGTGTGTGTTCCACATCTTAAGATGGTTGGTTGAGAGTGAATGTTAAAGAATTGTGCAGAGCTATACAGGTGGGGTATGCTTCTAATAAGGAGAGCTGGCATCATTCATAGAAGCCAAGGACATTAATGGTGAGGGCTGGGGTGCCACATCTCTGTCTCCCACCTGCAACTATTTAAACCTTGTAACTGCACTGCTCACCAGAGGGTTTTCTTCTTGAAGCCACTAACCATTCAGGCTCACAAGGTTGCAGGGGCCACACTTGGCATCAGAGTTGCTCAGGAGATAGGACAGAATGGTGTGACCGGCTCCTCTTTGCAGGAGACCTTGCAGCAGCCCATGGAGCTAGCTCCTCTTTGCAGGAGACCTTGCAGCAGCCCATAGAACTAGCCAGGCAGAGCTGGAACCAAATTTAAGGAGGCCCTCCCTCTCAGGGGATAAGCCTGTACTTGTATGAGCCTGAGGGTGAGGGACTCTTTAAATTTTGTGCCCTGGATGCTTCACTTTCCTTACCCTTGTCTTGGCCCTGGTTCCAAGAGCTGGTCCCTGGGGCCTCTTAGGGGAAAGGTGCAGAAGCTGCCCTGGCTTAGGTGGCTCAGGCCTCACAGGAACTAGTATTTCTTATACCAAATTACTCTATAGACTTTGCTTCCAGGGTCCCCACAGGGACACGTACAGTCACTCCAGGAAGCTCGATGCTGCAATGTCCCCATCGGTTCTTATAGTTAATTTATAGTTCCTCCCAGCCCAGATGCAATTTACCAATTGGGTCATTTTTACCATAAACAATGTTACCTAGCAATATAGTTGACATACTATCTTTATCAGGTTTCCAGGGGAACAGAACTGGAAAGTTAATGGGAGGTTCAAACAGCTCATGCAGGAGGGGAAAGGGTTGGGTTAACCCTATAGAGCGCTGGCCTATTAGAGTGCCTGCAGGCTGGTGCTGCCTGTGCAACTGCCTCCCCTGCTTGGCGCACTGCCTTCTAAGGGACCGGAGCGTGGTCTCCTTGATATTATGTGATGGATGCAGTATCCAGGCCTCAAAGGGCTCTTGGGCCTCGGGGAAGGGGCACAGGCTTTGGGACATCAGACCTGGTCACTTCTTGATAATACAACTCATTAGATGTGTAGTCTCAGTCTGGTGATTTCACCTCTCTGAACCTCAACTCTGCATCTGTAAAATGGGAATAACAACCCACCTTGAGGGTCAATGTGAGAATTCAGGGACCTTGGATGTCTTAAATATCTGTTCATGTCTGTCTCCCTAGAGGTTTGCGTAGTGCCTGGCAGACAGCAGATGCTCAGTATTTGCTGAAGTAGTAAATTGCATGTAAAGCACCTGGTGTAACACCAGGGAATGAATAGGGTTTTCTATCGCTGTTAGCCCCCTGCCTCATAGGTAGTGTTTTCTAGACCATTCCAGAAATTTGCTGGGACGCCCATGGATAATAGAGGGAGGCAGGGTTGGCCCCCTGGCCTGGTGCCCACTAACCACTTTCCCCCTGACCTCCCAGCAATGGAGCAGAGATGTGGAGGCAGCTGATACTGAGCAAGCCCAGCTGTGATGTCCGAGACCTCCTGGACCTGCTCCTGAACAGCCTGAAGGAGAAGCCAGTCACCAAGAAGGGCAGGGCCTCCATTGTGCCCCTAGCGGTGAGCCCCTTTTCCCTCCCCCCTCCCACTGGGCCCAGCGCCCAGCGTCTGGCATGCTGCTCTGCTAGCAGGTAGTTGTGTGGCTTGGGTTCGTCTCCTTCCATCGGCTCCTGACTGTGATCCGTGGTGCAACAGGACTGCTCCTCACACTTCCCTCAGCAGCCTGGAATAGTAAACGGCTAACATTTACTTGGCTCATGGTAGATATTCAAAAATTTTGAACTAATATATTCAACAATTATTTATTGAGCATCTACTCTGTGCCAATCATACTCGTAAGTTCTGGGGACCCTGAAGGAGGGAAGCAAATAATCAGAGATGTGGGGACGGGAGGAGCAGGCAGTATTATGCTCTACAGAGAAAGATGCCCTCCCTCAGTGACAGTCCCCGGCTCGCCCAAGGGCACTCAGCCAGTGAGCAGCGGTGCCGGGACCCAACCCAGATCTCCAGCCTCCAAACCCCGTGCTTTGCCATCAGGCCTCTCTGTCTCTCTCCCTCGGCACCAAGTTCTGAAAGTGACACGCCAGCCCCCAGGCCCTCCCCAAGGTGGGCATCTGTTGACTCCTCCAGCGTGTTCTCCCATCACCCTTCCGTGCTTCTTGTTCACCAAGCCTAGTTCGCGCATAGATACAGCCGGGACTCATTTTTAGCAAGTGGTATCAATGAACTGTTTGAGCAAGATTAAGCCAAGAGCAGAGCCTTAGGGCGCATCACCAGGGACTTTTCTCTCCACCCCAGACTGTTTTCTTTGAATACAGTCTTTAGTTTTGGGCTACTGAAAAGCGTAAAGACTTTGAGTCCAGGAGACTCGTCATAGCTCTGCCACTGCCTCTCTGTTTGACCTTGCTCAGCCACTTCCGCCGCTTTAGCCTTCTACTTAGGTCTGTCTGATCAGTAGCGGCAGCCCCTGCCTGTCCGGCCTACCTGCGGAGAAGAGCGAGGTAGGGCACGGGAAAGCGTTTCCTACGCGGCGCATTTACCGTGCTCACTCAGCCCCCAGTATGCCATTCATTTCCTCGGGAACAAGCCACTTGCTCTTTCACTTCACAATGAAATGGGCCACCTGTGTGGTGGCACAGATTTCAACCATTTCTTTAGAAGCCTTCTCCCTTCTCCTTCATTCAACTGTGCCCACACCTGTGTGGCCAGCTGGACGAGGAGCAGTAACTTCACTTTACGGAGGGTGACTCTGAGGCTCCAAGAGGGGCAGGAGTGGTGGAGCCAGAATGAGCCACCAGGTCTTGTGACCCCAGCCCATCACTGCCCCCTCCCCACCCCCACATGGTCCTGCCAGTGGAGAGGACTTGGTGGGCCCAGGCCAGGGCTAGAGAGAGTGGAATGCAGGTGGAGAAGGTTCAGTGACAGGGAGGTGAGTGCAAACTGGGTCCTTGGGAACCTGGTCGGACAAATGCCAGCGAAGCCAAATTCCCTGGACTTGGGAGGGCCAGTGTTAGGGGAAGGTGGGTGAGGCAGGTGGACGTGGAGTCCAGGGCAAGTCCTCCCTGGCTCCTGCTCAAGCCTGGGGTTTGTTTCTTTTGGCTGCTGGCCCCCAGGCAGGCATTGAGGGCAGCCTAGCTTCATGGCCCAAAGTAGAAAGGCAGCTGGTGCCCCCTGCAGTCTGTGAGCCTGTGGTGCAAAAGAGGAAGAGGCAGGGCTCCCTACTGCCATCTCTGAAACCCTAGGTTCCAAACCCAGCTCTGCCCTCCAGGGGCCAGGCGGCCTTGGGCAAGTCCCGTCACCCCTCCGAGCTTATCTCCTCACTGGCACAGCTGGATCAAGACGAACACCACGATGTGACCTTCCGGGGGTGTGTCAACGCCAGAGAGGCAGGCTTTTGTAACTGCTCTGGTGCAGGGCTCACCCACAGAGCCAGGAGCCAGGGCAAGGGGTGGGAGTGGAGGGGGACCTGGGCTTTGAGTAGAGCAAAGATCCAGGTCTGACCTCCTAGAGAAGCAGACCCTCCCCTCCTGGGGATGCTGTGAGAGCTGGTCTGGACTTATCACATGCTTCCCCTCTGCCCCCAGGCAGCCAGCGGCCTGTGCGAGCTCCTGTCTGTCAACAGCTGCCTGGGCCGAGTGAGGCGCATCTACCCGCAGCTGCTCCTGGCCCTGCTCATTCAGGTCCATTACCACATCGGCCTCAACCTGTCTGGCCATGTGGGCTCCTACAAAGACACCAAGAAGGACACACGGCCCTGTGCCTTCGTACCTGTGCGGTATGCTCCTGCTGTCCCTGGCTCAGGGAGGGCCAGCCTGCAAGGGCCTTTTGGAAAGTCTTTAGGGCCATCAATCAATGGAAAGTAGCTGGGAGACTGGAAGAGAAAACAGAAGCACACTTTCATGAGAGCAAGTCGCTTGTTCGGCCACTGTTGGTGAGCCTTGCTGTGTGTCGCACTCTGTTTAGGCAAGTCTCCGGGGCTGCAGGAGAGAATCGGCCCTCCCCACGGGGGTTTACCTAAGGCCCAACCATCCGACTTTAAATTATTAATCAGAGTAGGTAATATATGCACATGGTAAAAATCTCAGAAGACCTTAAGTGACTTTTCTTTCCTCCTCTTATCCCAGTTACCCTCCCCAGAAGGACATGTCCTTCCGCCCCCTCCCGGAGCTGGTGCACACAGAGATAAGCGCTCAGGCTCATTCCTGTTTTCATGCCAAAGGGACTGTGAACCTTATGCAGTCACACATTTTTGCCTTTAGCACATACTATATCTTGGAGATCATTACACATAGAGCTGGTCATTATTTTTAACAGCCACATAATATTTCCATGCAAAAACTATCAATGCACCATAATTTATTTCAGCAGGGCCCTCTTAATCTAGGTACTCTGCAGCCCTTCGCAATGACGCACGCTGCTGCCGTGGTTTGCTTGTTGGCACGACCGTCTGTGCATCCCCACGGTTGTATCCGTAGGAGGAATTCCTGGCTGTCGAATGACTGCGTGAAGGGTTTCCGCGCCAAACAGTAAGGTGGGACAGGAACGTGTGCTGGAAAAGTGTTCTTCACCAGGGAAGTGGTGAAAGTGGAATTGAAATGCATCCTAAAGCCACAAAGTTGCCAAATTGCCCCCACAACGGCACTGCCACCAGTAGAGCGTGAGCGTCCACCTCCTCACGTTGACCAGCACAGTGTGGTGTAGAACATTTACACTTTTGCCGATCTGAAAACTGAAAAAAAAGGTATTTCGCTGCAATTTGAGTTTGCATTGTTCTTATCGTGAGTGAAGCTGAGGTTGAGATGCTGTTTGTGTTTTCTGTGAGCCACCCGTTCTCGCCCTTTGCCCAATTTTATACAAAATTGTTGGGAATGTTTCTTAATTATTCATACAAGCTCTTTGTATATTAAGGACATTACTCTTTGTCATTAGTATTCTAATTTGTTAATTGACCTGCAACTATTTTATTGTTTTGTTTTTGTCATTCAGAAATTTTAAATTTATGTAGTCCAGTTTGTTAGCTTTCTCCTTTTTGGCTCCTATTGTGTGTTATGCCCACAAAGGCACACTTTGAGGGGCATAGGGTGAGCAATTGTGTAGCTGGGCTTGGATCTGAGTCACGGTTCCATCGGTTGGTGGTTTGTACCTCAGGTAAACCGATTTAACCTCTTGGTGGCTTGGCTCCCTTGCCTGTAAAACGGGGTCAGTGACCCCTACTGCCAGGTGTGCTGTGAGGCCTGAACAGGGCAGCATCACAGCAGGACACTGGGGCTCATTTCCCTGGCGCTCGCAGGTGCCACCGTGGGGGTGTCACCCCTCACTCAGAAAGCTGCACCCCTCACTCAGAAGCCCGGTGGGCTTGAGGGAAGACAAAACCTGAGGGAGGTGGAGGGGGCACTGGAGGAGGAAGAAGAGGAGCACGTTGCGGAGAAGTTCTCGGCCGTTGAGTGAAAACCCCTGACACGGAGGGCTTCGCTCAGCTGACGCCTGCACCACGGAGCTGGGAGGGAGCATCTCCCCTCGCCGCCGCCGCCTCACAGGATTCAGTTTCTGAGACAGAAAAACCAGAGGTGGGCGAGTGTCACACGGAAGGGGACCAGAAAAGCCACAAGGTGCTACCTGGGTGAAGTGGGCTGAACGGTGGATCCCAAAAGATATGTGCACCTGGGACCTCTGACTGTGACCTTGTTTGACAAAAGAGTCTTTGAAGATATCGTTGAGGATCTTGAGATAAGGTCGTCCTGGACTAACCAGGTGGGTCCTGAATCCAGTGATGAGTGTCCTCACAAGAAGGGGAAAAGACACACACAGAGGGGAAGGCCACGTGAAGGGAGGCAGAGATCGGAGTGCTGCGGCCACATGCCAAGGACACCTCGAGTCCCCGGGAGCAGGGAGAGGCAAGACGGACTCTCTCCCAGACCTTCAGAGGGAGCGTGGCCCTACTGACACCCGGAGTTTTGACTTCCGGTGTCCAGAACAGAGAGAGAAACAACATTTCTGTTGTTTCAAGCCACAGAGTATGTGGTGATTTGTTTGGGTAGCAGCAGGAAGCTAAGACACGGGGGCGTGGAAGCCCAGTGGGTCTCTGGTGCTCTGGCCTCGGGCAGTGCGACGGGAAAGCTCCACTGAGAGCGCCAAGAGCACAGAGGCTGTCGCACCGCCCGAGAGGAGAGGTGGGCGGGGGTGACGCGTGTGGACACCAGCCCTGGCAAACAGACTTGGGTTCGAGCGGGGAGGGAGTGTCCTGCTGGACTGGACACTACAGTTACAGCTTGACAGTGCATCCTGTGAAGTCCAGCTCCCGTGCCCTGCAGCAGCCTCTGGCTTTGAAGCAGCTCAGGGTTGGACCCTGGCTCCCCACCCCGGCACCCTCCCACCCCCCCACCCCACCCCAGTGCAGGAACAGGGCAACCCCAGCTCCACGTGCTGGGGAAGCCAAGCCCTTCCCAGGAAGGTGAAGCTTGCAGAGTGGGTGTTGGGAGAGCCGAAGGAAATGCACCCCCCACCCCGCAGCGTGCTCCCAATGGTGCACCTCTGCCTTTTTACAAAGCAGCACAGGCTGACCTTCTCCAGGCGTTTACAGGTGTGTCTTTGGGAGTGAGGTGGGGAGGAAGGGAGACAAGGAAGATCATTTTTGTTAGACTTCGGAGTCTTATCAAGACAGTGGTGAGGTGGGAGAAGACAAACTACAAATGACACAACTCTGTGTTTGGAACTTTTGGCCTAAACCTGCATTCCTTGTTGGCTGCACAGATGACTGTCTGAAACCTCTGAGTCACATTGTTTCCTATGGAGCTTCTGAGCCCTAAGGTCAACACTGTCCCCAACCCAATGAGTGAGAAGGTGACTAAGTACCAGTGGAGACAGAGACATGTAACAGAGAGTACATGCGGGTGGTTTGTTCTGTTTTAGTTGAAGGTCAGGGCTGAGGGAGAATGGTGGATGGGTGAGTCAGGGAGGCTGAGCCCTAGGCTGTGATGGTGAGCAGCACCTGGAACCCACCCCCCTCCACCCCCTGTGTGTGCCTGCGTGCGTGCATGCGTGCGTGTACAACTCCAAAGGCATCGCTGCTGAGGGACCGTTTCAAAGAATCAGCACAGAGTTTGCATGGTTCCAGTTGCCCTGGGCTTGGAAGAAGCTTGAATTGTCACACTGGACTCATATTCATTACAAAGTCAAAAACATGAAAATTAAGAGCAAATTCCTGAATGTTACCTGAATTCCAAGATGCCTTGATACCTTGTCTGGGATTAGGAGAGCCGCTGGCTCTCAGCACCATCTGAACTGTGTCCACAAAACTGCATTGTAAACTCTTAGAGCAAGGGTTTGACTTTCTGGAAAACTGTTTAAATGTAAACTTTATTACACACATTGTCCATTTTTACACACACATGCTTACACAAAGGCTTATACACACATGCACACCTATAAATGTGTGTATATATCCATACATACACATGTAGAATATGTACCCGTGAACAGCCAGTCTGGGCCAGGCACGCAGGAGGGTGACGGTCCTTGGCAGTGCCCTCCTCCTGCTCGCTCACGGCAGGGCTTCCCCAGCTCCCCCAGGGCCTCACAGCACAGACTGGTGGCCCAGCCTGATCAGTCTCGGGGCTTCACAAGCTCCCTGGGAACTTCTGTTGTGCATCTAGATCTGGGGCTCACGACTTAAGAGTCCTGAGTGAATGAAGAACTCAGGGTTGGGCAGGAGACTGTCCAGATGAGCAGAAAGGACTGTCCCACAGAGCACCACCCAACAACCACGGGCTTCATGGGGCGGAGGACAAGCCCGAGGCAGGACCTGGGAGGCGGGAGGCCCGGCTCCGACCTCTCCGACCTCTCCGTTCAGTAAGAAGCTCAGGGGAAAAGCAGCAGCTCCAGAGGGAGGGAAATTTTGCTTCTGTTTACTCTCTTGTTCTCAAAGCTAATAATTGTTTGTAAAAAAAAAGCCACTCTTTGTGGGCACACTGAACACCACTAGCTAACAAATAACATGGCAGAGAGGAGCTTGTCTGGCCAGGTGGGAGCTGATGGCGGGAGAGACCTGGGTGGAGGGAGGCCCGGCCTGCGGGGGCGGGGTGACATGAGGTCTCAGCCCCCTTGTCTTGGCAGCTGGGTGGTCAAAGTGGTGAAAACCCTGCTGCTGAAGATGGGCTGCTCATACGAAGCCACCTTTCTGGATGACCAGGGCGGCTGGGAGCTCATGGAGCAGGCGGAGAACCACCACCGAGGAGTGTCCCTGCTGGCCAGGTGAGGCCAGGGACCCCCGAGGCAGGGGTCAGAGGGAGGGGAGAGAGCATCTTCAGCATCTTCAGACAGACTGGGGTTCCCATGTCTCTGGGCAAAACTCTTCCCTCAGTCCATCGCCTCTTCTCTAAAACCAGCAGAAGTTTGTCTACCCCGGTAGGTAGACGATACAGATGTGAGAGACGGCGCACACTCCACGGCGGCAAACTGGGGTTATCCCAGTGCCTGGCAATTGCAGACACTTAGATTACTTGTAAAGCACCGTTCCTCACTGCATTATGAATTTAATACCCACCATAATGCAGAAATGATGGGGTGGCTGAGAAGTTCAGGGTGTGGCCTTGGAGTTGGGCTGCCTGAGTGTGAACCCCAGCTTGCCATTTCCCATTTGTGTGGCCCAGGGCAAGTTCCTTTCTGGTCTGTGTCTCAGCTTCCCCTTCAGCAGTTAGGAAATGATAATAGGACCCACATCCAAGATTTGGGGTGAAGATTAGATAAAGTGTTTGGAACAGCCCCTGGCATATGGTCAGACCTCACCCAGCTTAGCATTCATTGTCGCTATGCTGCCTGCTGGGGCAGGAATTACTGATGCAGAGGAGGATGCCAGAGAGGGATAGTTATGTACCAAAGGTCACACAGCTGGGAAGCAGCAAAGCTGGGGAATGACCGGCTGACCCAGACCAGGGCTCTTCCCTGCAATCGCCACCACACAGCCTCCCAAGGGGTCAGGAGAGGGCACCTTGATTTCAGTGATGTGACTCCTGAAGGAAGCCTGCCTCTTAGTCCTGCACCAAGTGCCCAGGGTGGGGTCTCCCTGGAGTCTCAGGATACAACCACACTTACTGAGCACCTACTATGCTTGAGGCACCATGCAAAGAGTTGTGTGTATGTGGATTATTCCATTTAATTCTCTCCATGGCTGATGAAATAGCACTCCTGTTATCCCAGTGTTACCAATGAGGAAACCAAGGCACAGAGAAGTCAAGTGACTCGCCAAAGTCACGCAGCTAGTGGCAGGGCCAGGATTTGAACCCAGGCTGCCTTACTCCAGTCTTTGTGCACAGCTACCACGCTTCCTGGGCTCACTGATAATGGAGCATAAGGCAGTGGTCCCCAGACTTGAACAAGAGGGCTTGTTTAAACACTGATTGCTGGGCCCCACTCCCAGAATTTGTTTCAGTTGGTCTGAGATGGGGGCCTGAGAATGTGCATTTCTGACAAGTTTCCAGGGATGCTGATACTGCTGATCCAGGGGCCACATTTTGAGAACCACTGACTTGGTACAACAGACAAGGCAGCTGGAGTGGGGGCACCTGGGTTGGGGCTCCAGCCCTGCTGCTTTTCCAGCTCTGTGATCCAGGGCAGGTTACACTCGGAGCCTCTGTCTCCTTATCTGTGAAAATGGGGATGATAACCGCACCAAATGCAATGACAACAGGAAAGCCCCTCGCTGCTGCCTGGTGCCTAGTGAGAGGGTCCTCACATTGTCTCCCGTCTGTTTCTCCTGCAGTGGTCCCGTGCAGTGGGGGGTGTTACTCGTGTCTGTCTTAGTGATTTGCTCTGTGATGTCAGGCAAGTCACTTTCCCACTCTAAGCCTCAGTTTCCCATCTGTAAAATAAAGTAGTTAAACCGATGGCCTCTGAGGTCCTGTCCAGGAGGGAGATCTTGGGAATGCAGGAACCCAGGTGACCGTGTCTTGTCCATAGTTTCGAGTGCCACGGCCAGACTCCCACCCAGCCTGAGGGTTTGCTCGCCCTTCCCCACCCACAGGGCCATGGTACACTACTCCTGCCAGGAGCTGTGCCGCATTCTCTACCTGCTCATCCCGCTCCTGGAGCGAGGCGACGAGAAGCACAAGATCACTGCCACCGCCTTCTTCGTGGAGGTACCAACGGGCATTGGGCACAGGGTGGGGGCTGCTCCTGGCCTTCCCCTGGGCACAGGCTTCAGTTCACACTAGTGCTCTTTTCTCCTGTGCAAATAGTACTTAACTTACAGTCTTTCGTGAACATGATTTCTCTTGAATGTGAAGAGCTCCCTCTCCCCTCCCTTCTCTCCTCCTCTCTCCACTCCTTCAGCTCATTCCACTCTTCTCAGACCCCCTTAGCTCCCCAGGCAACCGCCATCCTTTTCTGGGCACTTCTGTGTGCCAGGCACCAGATTGGGGATATGAGTACAAAGTTGACTCTGTCCTGCCCTCAATGAATTCTCGGTGCAGCAGAGGAGACAGAGGACATCCCCAGTGTAGCATGGGGTGCCGCAGAGCGATGCACGCTATGAAGGAGGCAGTCCAGGCTGTGGTGGGAGAACAGGAGATTTGAGGTGGAGAGCATCAGGGAGGGCTTCCTGGAGCAAGTGCCCTCTAAGCTGAGTGAGTGTGCATGTGGGTACTGGGAGGGAGTACTGGGGCAAGGTGTGTCAGGAGAAGATTGATAGGGTCAGACCCAGCAGGGGAGACTCACTTATAATTAACAGAACATTTCCTGAGTACTTACTATCTTCCAGGCAAATTCTAAGAGCTTTACACACAGTGATTCATGTGATCCTCACACAGTCCTATGATGGGGATACTATTCCACCCCCCATTTCAGAGGAGGAAACAGGTACAGATTTAAGAAACTTTCCTAAGGCCTTGTAGCTCGTAAGTGGCAGATCCAGGATTCAAATCCAGACATCTGGGCTCTTAAATCACTCTGTGTGTGTGTGTGTAGTAAAATACATAGAGTGGGGGGTGGGGCGGTAAGTAGGCTGACCTTTGCCCACCACTATAGCACAAAAGTCACCACTTAACCATTGTAACTGTGCAGTTAAGGGCTGTTGAGAGCATCCGGGTTGTTGTACGACCGTCACCACGGTCCGTTTCCACAGCTTTTCCATCTTCTTTCCCAAACTGAAACCTCCCATCCGTCCTCTTTTGGCCCCTGGCAGCCACCATTCTACTTTCTGTCTGTGAACTGCCTTTTCAAGGTTTTATATAAGTGAAATCATACACTGTTTGGCTTATTTCATTCAACATAATGTTTTTAAGGCTCATCCATGTTGTAGCATGGGCCAGAATTCATGCCTTTTTAAGGCTAAATCACATCCTGTAGTTTGTGTATACAACATTTTATTTATCCATTCATCTGTTGATGGACACTTGCAAAACCCACTCTCTTAACCTACCCCTGCATGCCTCTTGACCACACGGGTCAGGGCCATCACCAGGATCTGTACAGTGGGGCTCACAGGCAGGAGGCTCAGTTAAGGAAGGCTTCCTGGAGGAGGTGCCATTTGAGATGGGCCTTGGCAGGTGAGCAGTCTGCCAGAGTAACAGGAGGCAGCATGGCATTCCAGGCATCCCTTGCATCTTCACTGCCTCTCCAGAAGTCCTGTTCTGGACCGTGAGCCTGCAGAGCAGGGGCCACACGATGGTTGTGTTATATCCCTAGCCCCAGCCCTGAGAGGGCTCCAAGATGTGGACATTAAACAGACAAGCGAGGGTCTGAATGGACACTTTGCCTGATCTGCAGGCACCAGCAGAACATGTCACCTCCAGGAGGATAAGCATGGTCTTACTGCTAATCTTCCACATGGTCCTGGCGAGGAAAGGGCAGGTACCATTTCTTGAGGGCCTACTATGTGCCGAACACTGCTGACCTCTTTCATATGTTAGTTACCCGCTAATCTGCACGGCAGTGCTGCAAAGGAGGACTTGTGATGCTCAAGCTTAGGTGATGTTTCTCAGGGTCACGCAGCCCATGGCAGCCAGAGAGATTCAGACCGGGTCTCCCTGACTGGCTCTTCCATTGGAGTCGGTCAGCCTTGGTCTTCAGAGGCTGCCACACAGGCTCTTTGGGGAGGGGGTGGGAAGCTGGACCTCGCCAGATCTCAGGGGATACTCTCGTGTTCACCGCAAGGTCAAGGACCCTAGACTTAAGTTTCCCAGCATTCCCTTGGAACCCTGAACAGTGACACTCCCTCCTGGAGCAAGGGTCCTCCCCCAGGTTCTCCTACTCCCCAGAAGAGGTGGCCTGCTCCTGGCCACAGCCAGGCCTGCTGCGTGCACGGTGGAGCATCAATGTAGCTCAGATGTTCCTCCCTGGCTCCCCAGGCCTCTATGCTGTGATGGCCTTGCATGTACTTGTTTCTCCCAGTGGCTGGGGAACTCCTCAAGGGAACTGTGTGACCTTGGGCAAGTCACTGAACCTGCCTGTGCCTCAGTTTCCTCACCTGTAATATGAGGATAATGGACTGCCCATCTCAGGGTTCTAATGAGGATTCAGTGAGTTTTGCACAAAGCACTCAGAACAGTGCTGGACCCAGGAAGTGCTGGGAGTCAGCTCCGTTGCTGTTATCATTATTATCACTACTCTTTTCTGTATCTCTGATGCCCAGCACACAACCTGGTGCAGAGCAGGCCTGAGGATCCCGTGTGGATGGGTGGGAGCCTCTCTCCCCAGCTCTCTGTCCTCATTATATGGACACGTGGTCTGGTCTCAATAGTCTCAACAGATACAGGGCAAGGGAGTAGGTAGGAGGAATGTTTATGGGGACCGCCAGGCAGAAATTGAAGACCATGGTCGTGGTGGGTGGGGAGGGTAGGGAGGGGGAGGAAGGAGAGGAGAGTGATGCCTGGTTTGGGGCTGGGACAAGGATTGGGGGGGGGCGGTGCTACCCCTGCAATGGGGACACAGGAGAAAGGGCAGTTCTAGTGAGGAAAGGATCCAATGTCAAGTGTCCCCTAGGCATATATTCTTAGGTGACAGGGACCCAAAGGAGAAGCACTTGTTTGTGTCCTCCAGGAAACCCGCAATGGGAGAGGGGAGACAGATGCATTAGCAGATGTGAGCCCTGATGTCTCCACATTCGGGGCTCCAGGGGGCCCTGAGAAAGGAGCCAGCAGCCTAGGTGAGGCCTGCGGCCCTGTCAGACATGGCTTCTTAGGGCCCGAGTTCTGGATGGAGTCATGCAAAATAAGCAGGGGCTGGAGTGGAGGTGGGTGCTCTGGCAGAAGGGCATCCTGCCCACCCCAAAGGGACAACACAGCCTGGGTCATTCCATGAACAGTGCACAGCTGGGTGAGAAGCTGGTCGATGGTTAGAGTGTGGCTAGAGTGTGGTGTGGATGAGGCCCCAGAGCACTTAGGGTTGGCGGTGAAAGGCAATGGGGAGGAATGGGGGCTCTGGGCTGGGTAGTGACACGTTCAGCTCTGACATGAGGTGTTGGACATTGGGGAGAAGTGTGCAGTGAACTATTGGTTTTCCAAATTGGAAGCTCCGGATAGAGGCTGAGCTGGACGTGCAGACTTAGGTGTTATTCACCTTGGGACAGCAGTTAAGATCCTGAGAATGGGGGTGCTCACTGAGAAGAGTGGGCAGGAAGGTAAAAAAAAAAAGAGAGAGAAAAGGAAAAAAAAGGAGAGAATATTATGCTAAGTGAAATAAGCCAGTCAGTAAAAGACAAATACAGTATGATCTCACTTAAAAGAGGAATCTGAGGAACAAAATAAATGAATGAGGGGAGGGAAAAAAAAGAGTGGGCAGAACGGACAGGGACCAGGGCTGTTACCACATGATCTCCAGCAGCCGCATGGCACCCAGTCGACCCTTGGAATGCAGCTGTCTGAACTGAACTGTGTTCTAAGTGTAAAATTCACCCCAGGTTTCAGTGTGAAATACGTCCGTAATTTTTACATTGATTACATGTTGAAATGATAATATTTTTGGATATGTTGGGTTAAATAAGATGTATTACTAAAGTTAATGTTTCCCACTTCTTTTCACATTTTTAATGTGGCTATTAGAAAATTCGGGCTTCCACATGTGGCTTGTATCAGACAGCGCTGGCTGGGCAGTGACCGTGCGTGCCCCACACTCGGCCCCTGCTCATCCGGCGTGTGCTACCGGTGCCTGGGGCCCCAGAGCGCTGCCTGTCCCCTCGGCCCAGGCAGTAATCACCCTTACTCCCTCAGCTCCTCCAGATGGATCAGGTGCGGCGGATCCCCGAGGAATACTCTTTGGGGAGAATGGTGGAAGGCCTGAACCACCACGACCCCGTCATAAAGGTTCTATCTATCCGAGGCCTGGTCATCCTGGCCCGCAAGACTGAGAAGGTGAGCCGAATGCAGAGGAAAGCCCTGCCCAGCTGGACCCTGGGCTGGAGGAAGGATGGAGCTGGCCATCACGCCTTGCAGATGCTGGTGCCTGGAATCAGAATGAGAGCTTTTTCTGTCCCTGCCTCAGCTGCCCCCTCTGCAAAGGGACAGCCCTTCATAACTCCCTGGATACTTTCTTCTTTTTGAAATAGTTTGTAAAAAAAAAGAAAGAAAGAAATAGTTTAGGGTCACAATGACCCTAAAGGCAGTGTGTCTTAAGAGGGGTTGAGGGTGGCGGCAGTTATTCCTGTTTTACAGATTAGGAAGCCAAGTCTGGGATTGTTGGGGCATCATTAGCATTTTTTAAAGTGCTTTGTTTTGTTCTACCAGACACTGTTAGAGCTCATTATGTATGTGTGTGTGTGTGTGTGTGTGTAAACATATACATAATGAAGTAACAAGATGTAGACTCCAAAGCTGACTAATAATGATACAAGGAAGGGAGTAGATAGCAAAGGGCTTCAGGTGTCCGGGCCAGGAAAGAGTTGGCAAGGCCAAACAAGGCTTTGGGGACCGCAGGAGGTTGAGTGAGGGCATTCCGGGCGGGTGGGGTGGCAGAAGCAAAGGCCTGGGAGTGGGAGCTGTTTCACTACGTTGTTCTCAGTGAAGCAGAGGCTGGGTCTCCCACCTGTTAGCCCAAGTAGGAGCCCTCATCCCAAATGCTCCTGCCCCACAGGTCGCCAAGGTGCAGGCTCTCCTGCCCTTCATGGTGAAGGGCCTGAAGTGTGTGGATGGGCTGCTGGTGATGGAGGCGGGCCGCAACCTCAAGACCATCTTCAAGGGGCTGGACCGGAAGAAACTGAATGACAACTCAGTCTGTGTGGAGATGCTGCAGGTCCTGCTGCCACACTTCAGTGATGTAAGGGACCCCTTGATGTGGGTGGTGGTAGGTGGGAGGGGTGGGGGATGGCACATGGAGGGTGGTTCTTTACTACCCTGAAGGCTGCCATACCTCCATGGCCCGCCGGCAGTTGGGCAGGGCCCAGTCAGTCCAGGGGAAGGGGACCTCATTCCTCATTCCACTGGTCCCCATCTTTTTATAATAGGTTTGCATAGAGAAAAGTCCTCTTCTAATTGGCTTGCACGGAGGGAACGCTCCTTTTATAATCAAGTCTCCTCAGAGACTTGCTTCATTGCTATTGGTCTACCTACAGGGGGTGCATTTTTTATTGGTCCTGGCAGAGGGGGGCATTTTCCAACACCTGGCACTAAGGTACCTTCTGAGTGAGCAGGAGGCCTGGCTGGGAAGAGTGGGAGGAGCTCCAGAACTAGGCTCCGGTGAGGGGACACCAGCCCCAGATAAACCCCACTAGGCAGCCTCTTCTGTTCTCTGTCTCTGTGTACCCCCCAACCCCACCCTGTGCCTGGAGGGCCACTCAGAATGAGTGAAAGGAAGGTCGTGGTGCCTCCATGTGAGGTACAGAGGCCCAGGTCACCTTCTGGAGGAGGGAGCATGCCTGAGCCTCTGCATCTGTCCCAGCCACGGGAAGACGTGCGCTCCTCCTGCATCAACCTGTATGGCAAGGTGGTCCAGAAGCTGCGGTCCTCGACCTGCACCCCTGCCGTGGAGGAACAGCTGATCAGCACCTTGGTTCCCCTGCTGCTGACCATGCAAGAGGGCAACACTAAGGTGGGCCAGGTGAGTGTGTGCAGGCACCCGGCCCTGCGGGCGCCTCTCCCTTTGTGGAAACTGATCCAGACTCACTAACAACTATGGTGAAAAGTCTATTTTCCAGAAGTGCCCACGTGAGGATTCCTCTCCCAAACACCAGCTTCACGTGCACATTTAAACTAGGGATCGATTTTCCAAAATCCAGTGTCACAACACTTCTGGAACATGTTCTGGCTGTCCTGGAATTCCACAGCTCTGGTATTCTCTCTCTGGTGGTCCTCAGCTCTGTGTGAAGACCCTGTTCCGCTGTTCTTGCTTCATGGCGTGGGCGTTGCCAAAGAAAGCTTACAGCCAGAAGCCCTGGGACGGCCAGCAGCAGACCGTGGCCAAAATCTGCAACTACCTTGTGAGTGCTTCCAAGACTCCAGTGGTTCTTCACCAGCATGGTGGGGGCGGGCAAGTCTTTCCTTTCCTCTTCTTTCTTTTTACATCTCGACTGGACATTCCAGTGCTAACCATGGGTCGCTGGCTCCTGAATGTTCATCTCCATCTTTAACTGCTCTCCTCACTCCGAGTGTTCCCGTTCCAGGGGTCTACTAGGCACCTCCCCCTGCTGAACCACACACACTACAGTCTCAGCTTGTCCCTTCTGAACTTATGGACTTCCCATTTCAACTGCGCTCTGACCCCCTAGGTCCCCAAAGCTGAAACCTAGAATCATCCTAGACTCCTTCATCTTTCTCACCTTCCACATTGGACCCATCTTAGATCCCTAAGTACCCCTGAATCTGTTTCACCCTCCCCACCCCGACTGTCATTGCCTTTAGTTCAGGTCATGATGTCTCTCAGCTGGGACAGGGGTCTAGCCTTCCAGTGGATCTCCCAGCCTTTAATCTCATCTTCTGCAACCCATTCCCCACCCAGGCCGCCAGAGTGGTCTGGTTAGAACACACACCTGTTTATCTTGCTGAAAGGGCCTTATCGCCTCCCTTTTCTACAACAGTAAATCCCAGGGTGTATTGTCTGACACCAGTCCTTTCCTTTTTCATCCTCACCTGAGGACACACTTACTGATTTTAGAGAGAAGGGAAGTAAGGGAGAGAGAGGGGAGAGGAACACTGATGTGAGAAACATCAATTGGTGGCCTCTTATATGCGCTGTGACAGGCCCGGGCCCAGAACTAGGCACGTGCCCCGACCAGGAACAGAACCTGAGATCTTTTGGTTCGTGAGCTGGTGCTCTGGCTGAGTGAGCCACACCTGCCAGGTCTGTGGCACCAGTTCTGTACAGGATATGCCCTACTGGGGAGAAAAGAAGTTCTGAGACAAATAAGTTTGGGAAATACTGCATTGTCTTGCTCCTTTTGGATATGTGCAGTGCCATCAGCTCATTAAAGTTCTGTGCTAAGGGTATGTTTTATGGTTGTTTAGTTTATGGTTTTCCAAACTTATTTGACCCCACAGAACCCGCTGTCTAGGTAAGACCTGAGAACATCCTAAGGCAGGGAAGTGCTGCATCGCAGCATATGGCCCAGTGCCTCTGCACAACATTTAGGAAGCTTTGTCATCTGGTCCCGTTGCCTTCCTCGTTGTCACGGGCAGGGGTCCCCTGGACACACACTCTAAGACAGAGGTTGGTTAGCATGCAGTGGGCTATGAGGGAGCACCCTTGGGGTTAACCCCTGCAGAAGGGAAGGCTAGGAACGGGGGAGCAGAGGAGTCAAGCCTCAGTGTAGTTTCAGGGAGTGCTACATGAGATTCCCCAAATCAAGGTCAGGGGACAGATTTTACATCCCCCTGTCTCTAGATGCCAGCCACCCTGGGAAGGGACATAACCTGGGGTTAACAGTTTTCTCCAGCCAAGGCAGTCCCCACAGCTTGAGGAATACATTTTTCACACCTGAAGAGAGATTTGGACAGAGCATGCCAGCATCCCTCAAACCAGCCTAACAAATATATACGGAGTAAGAGAGTGAGAAGAGGGCTCAACACCGCCATGGTCAGTGATGCTCAAAATGTCCTCATCCAGTGTCTAACCGTGTTACCATCATTTTCCAGAGAGAGGAAATGCCCTGGAGGGAGTGTGTGGCCAGGGCACTAATTCGAATACCTGCAGGGCCCAGGGACCGGGCAGATGTGATCGTGAGTGACGTGGCGGTGGTAGTGCCTGCGGCACCCTGTAGGGCCCAGTCCCGGCTGGAAGCCGAGCGGAGAGCTTCAGCTCACGGTGCAGCCACTCTTGCCAGGTCTTCTCATTTCACAGGAGAAGCTACAAATTCAGATTTTTTTTTTTTATTGATTTGAGAGCAGGGGGAGAGATAGAGAGGGAGAGAGAAACACTGATTTATCGTCTCACCAACTGATGCATTCATTGGTTGATTGTTCTATATGCCCTGATCAGGATCAAACCACAACCTTGGTGTATTGGGAAGACACTTGAACCAACTGAGCTACTCGGCCAGGGCAAAACCCAGATTTTTATAAGACATTAATCAGCAATCAGCTTAGCTTGCTTAAAGCACTGTGCAGGTCACTGCTTGGCTGGCCACTTGTGGCCCGTGGGCTGCCAGTTTGTGACCTCTGCAGTAGATCCTGAAGGATTCTCAGTATTTTCTTTGATCTCTAGGTGTCAACACTTTTGCTCATGTGAAAGTCAAGTTCTAGCCTTAGCTTTAGAAGGGGTTGGTAACCTATCTGTAAATTCATTCATTCATTCATTCATTCACTCACTCACTCATTCATCCACCCATCTAACACTTTCTGGGCACCTGCACCATGCCAAGTCCTGAGTGGGGTACTGGGGCCCCTGGGTTGAGTGAGATGGCTCCTTCTCTTCGGGGAGCTCAGGATCCAGGGGAGGAAATGGTGTAAATAATTACAGCACAATGTCATAGGTGCTATGACAAAGACTGTGCACAATGCTGCAGAAACATCTAGGGTGGTGGGATCAGCTCTGTCTGAGGGTTGTGGAAGCCTCAGGGAGGAGGTAGCTTCTGAGCTGAGCCTCAGGGGGTGAGATGGAGTTCATCAGATGAAGAGAGGGAAGGGCACTGCAGTTTGGAGCAGCTGTTCGTACCAGACACAGATCTGAGGTGAGCGGGGCTGTGTCCTGGGACTGGAGCACAAAGTGCACGGCAGGTGGAGGCAGTGCAGAAGTTGAGGCCCCAAAGGAGCGTGACCATGCAGGCTTTGCAACACACCCAGGAGTTTACTCCCCAATGTGCAGATTGTCAACAGAGGAGTGATCTGATCAGATTTCTCTTCATTTCCCACAACAGCCTTTTAGCAAGATGCCCATCCCTTAGTTTCTACTTGACCAAATTCATCCTGGACACCACTGTCAGATGATTTTGCCCAAAATATTGCTCTGCCATGGCCTTACAAAAAATGAATTCTGGCTTCCTATTTTCTAAAGCATGAGTAAGCCCTGTTCCTGTCTGGCTTTTAAGAGCCTCTAAGACCCTCTCCTCTCTTCACTTTATTCCCAACTGTTCTGCAGCTTGAATCCTTCACCCTGGTAAGCCCTGTCCCCCTTATCGATCACGTCCCTTGTGTGCCAGGTGCATTCTCACCTCGGGATGGACTCGAGTTTTAGAGTTTTCCTTCCAGCTGCAGCAGGGCGTGTGTTAGAAGAAGGGACATTCAAGGCAGAAAGACTGCAGAAGTAACTGTTGTGATCAGCCAGGAGAAGATGAGGTCTGGCCTCTGGGGGCTCGGGCAGAGATATTTAGGAAGCGAGCGGCCAGGGCTTGGCTGCCTGACAGAGTCACCGTTCCTAGCTTCAGCAGGCGTGGATGAGTCCTGGCGAGGGCTCGGCACTCCTGGGGTTCTCTCTGTCCCAGGTTACTACCCACCGAGACAGTGCCTTCACATTTCTCAACCAGAGCCTGGAGTACGCCAAGAATCCCCGGGCCTCCCTCCGGAAGTCCTCAGTCATGTTCATAGGTAACCCACCTTGGCACAGCTAGTCCTGCCCCCGGGGCTCTGCCAAATCTCCAACTTTCTCCCTTGGAAGGAAGCTGCCAGCCCTTTGGGCACCTGGGTGGGTGCCTCCCCTGGGGTTTGAGGGTTGGCCAGCAGATAATCACTGTGCAGATTAGAAAGCTCTTGTCTAAGATCACTGCATGGTCCACAGGCTGGATGCAGCCTGGAATCCTTGTGCAGGTTACAACAGTGGCAACTGTACACAGCAGAACTGCCGTCTCCCTACTGGAGTGCAGCCTGGGCCTGGGCCCAGCGGGAGCCTGCCATTGTGGAAGTGGAAAAGTTGAGCCGAGTCTCAGCGCCACGACCCCCTTTCTGAGCTCAGTTTTTCAGTTTTCTTATCTGTGAGATGGGGATCAACTCCTGCTTCACAGACTGGATGAGAATTTCTTTTTTTTTTTTTTTTTTTTTTATGTCAAGGCTGGCATGTCAGGGCGCTCACTCAATGTCAGTTACCTTCATTCTCCCCACAATCCCAACCTCTGCCTCTGTGGGGAAAACAAATAGCAGATTCCCCTCTCCCAGAATCCCCCATAGGACCATTTTGATGACATGCTGGGTATGTCTTCTCCCAGCTATACTCCCCCTCCCCCCAAAATAACCACACACCCTTCACCAAGGACCAACAGACATGTTGCAAAAAGGCTTGGAGAGGGTGATCCTCCCAGACCCCCACTTTGTAAGGTGATGTTTTCTTGACTTTCCTCAATTCGTTTGCAGTTTTTTATCCATCCAGTCATCCATGAACCCCTTCAGTGGTTTATTTAGCCAGTGGTGGTTATCCCTCTACTCTGTCAGTCACTCTGCTTAGTCCAGAGAAACAAAGAACCCTTCAGGAGGTGATGCTGTTCAGGTGATCAGGGATGGGTGAGAGGAGTGGTGTCCAGGACTGGGGGAGCCCTCAGAATGTGGGGGCCTTTCGGAGGCAGCTTCTCACAGGGAGTGACATTACTTCATAAATCTCGTTAGAAATTAATCACTTCTAAAAATGTTGGTTGTATAACACCCTGGGGATCTCCTCTCTGCTGGGAGCTGTGCTGGGGGAACCAATCTGAGCAGCGTCAGCCTCTGGCTGCAGACAGCCCCCTCTGTGGGGCAGCAACTCTAGCCTCTACAGGCGGCTGATCTTTTGTGAGACCCTGAAGAAGGTTAGAATCGCTTTCTCTAGGAAAATGCATATACGCATACAATTGTGCACATGCTGTAAGATCCTGGGAGACTGGCTCACCCCTCCCCAGTGCATTTAAGTTGAAGAAGCCCCTGGTCTGGTGGGAGATGCATAAATCACATGTAAAATACAATGCACCATATACAGATAGAGAGAAACTCACAGGAACTCTGGGGACCAGAGTGCTGCTTAACCTGGCTTGGGGGCAGGGGCAGGAATGATTTCCTGGAGGAGCAACTTCGTTGACCTGAATGTTCAAAAATAAATAGGAATTAGCTAGGTAAGAAAGTGTTGGAAGGGCATTCCAAGAGGTATAGGCCACTTAAGGATCTGGTGGTACTTTGGGAAGCAGGCATGCAGGCTGGGAACAGGAGAGGGCTAAATAACATTGCTGAGGACCTGGGTCTCAGCCCTGCCACCTGCCTGCCTGGAAGGTAGGCCAGGCGCTTGGTGTCTTTCATGTTATTATGGCTCAAACTCCTCAGAGAAGGGGCAGCCGAGGCAGCCCCTCCTCCACTCTCAGGTGAGGATACTAAGGGCCAGTCTGACTAAGGGACCACCTGGGGCCACCTATCAGCATTGGCTACGGCCCACATCCTGCCCCTGGTCTGGTGCCATCCCTGGCCTTCAAGCCTGCCACGTTTCCCAGGGCCCCCCTTGGGAACTCTGCCACAGGATCAAAATGAAGTTCTCTTTTTGTGTCCTCATTTGTGAGGCTGGAGAAAAGAGAGGTTCTCTGAGGAGGTCTGGTCCGAGGGTGGGATGGGGGTGGGTCAGAGTCGGGAGGTGGATGTGCTCACCTCTTGGATTGTGCTCAAGGGTTCCTGGTCCCCTTCATGGACAGCATAATGACGGAAGAGTGTCTGAATGAAGTTAAAGCTGGTGAGTTGTGCCCTGTGCTGGAGAGATGTTAGGGGCTGGTGAGAGACTGGGTAGGCCCGCAGTGGGTCATAGGAAAGGAAAGGGGCAGGTCCCAAGGCAAGGGTCCTCAGCTCAGTTCAGCTGTGTTAATCTTTATGCAGGCAAGTACATGTCAGGTGCCATGGGGTCACCAAGACAGAGGACATAGCCCCATCCTAGGGGAGCTTATAGTCTAAGAAACCAGGCCCAGAAAAAACCAGACCCAAAACCATTTAGTTCAGGGCAAGCAGTTCAGACTCTTAAGTGGGGAAGATTAATTTTGTAACTGGGAAAGCTGAAGGTAGGCTGGGATGGTCCAAGAAGACTTCCTGGAGGAGGCAGGTTTAGCTTCAGGCTTTGAAGTGTAAACAGTTTGAAGAGCTGGGAGGAAGGTAAGATGAGGGTAGGCTGAGCAGAGGGTACCTAAGTCATGTCATGGAAGTGAGAAGGAAGGATGAGGTGTGAGACCTGTGTGGAGACCTGGTCTTCACAAGTGGCCTCTTCCCTTCCCACGACTCAGCTCTGGAAAACTTGAGATATGACCCAGAAGCCTCAGTGTGCATCTGTGCGGCCCAGGCCCAGGACAACATACTGGCCAGCTGCTGGCGGAACTCATGGCCACTGCCACATGGGGACGTGTGGGTGTGTGACCCGGCCACCACACATCGCTGGAGCCCTAGCTCTGAGAACCTGCCCACTTCCCACCGGCGGCGCTCCTGGATCAGACAGGCAGTGGACTCCTGGACAACGTCCCTGAAGCAGTGATGTTCCTGGGCCCTCCTCAGGGGAAGCCAGGGCCCTGGCCATGCTCATTATAAATGCCACGTGGCTTACCTCTCGCCGCTGAGTGTTTCCTTGTAGGAGGGGCCCCAGGGTTGGGAGCAGTCATCGCTCTGTGCGGCAAGCCTGTGAGAAGAGCATGGCCTTCATCGCTGACTCCGGCAGCACCTACAGACTCACACAGGCTGTTTGTCCACATTTTGTAAGTGGGGAAGCTGAGGCTCAGAGAGGTAAAGTGGCTCATTCAAGGCCACACAGTAAGTTCTTTGGATGTTTCAGTTTCCTCTCCCCAATAGGGAGAGCAAAAGAACAAAAGGAAAAGATGATTTGGGTGGTTTTTGAGGCAGGAAAAGAGAGATGCCTCCCACCCCAAGACATCATGCATATCCCTGAACCCGGACCTCTGAGTCCCACCCTTGGATCTTTGTGCAGAGATTGGTCGCTGTTCATCTGGGCAACATTTATTGAGCAGCTAACCTGGGCCAGGTCTGCCCTGGGTGCTGGAGACACAGACGTGAATGAGACCCAACCCCAGGCCCTGGGCGGTCTACAGTCTTGATGCAGTGGTTCCCCACAAGGGGGTGATTTTTGACCCCTAGGGAATATTTGACAATGTCTGGAGATATTTGTGGTTGTTGTGACTCAAGGAAGGAGATACTATTGGCATCCGTGGGTAGAGGCCAGTGATATTGCCAAACATCCTACAGTACATAGGAAAGCACCCCCCCACCCCACCCAGGGAAGAAGCATTCACCCCAAACTGTCAAAAGTGCTGGGGTTGGGAAATTTTGGTCTAATGAAAGTATAAGAGACGTAAACACACCAGCAGCCCAGCAGGTCGGTACTTCAATGAAGGTTGGCGTGGAGCTGTGGGGTATGCAGACTAGCCTGGGGCTGGGGTGTGGGCAAAGGCCTTCCGGAGACAATGCTCCCCTCCAGGGGGTTTGGAACAATGACCAGATGGTGGGCGTGTATGGAGAACCGCACAGGGGCCAAGGCCCACGAGCAGATACGTAGGTATGTAGGTACGTAGGTGCGATAAAGCCCGGTGGGAGGGAAGCGAAGGGCAAGGGTTGGTCACAGTGGCCTCGGAGGCTGTGTTAAGGAGGGAGACGTCATCCAGAGAGCAGTGGGAAGGCATGGTGGGAGGGCCAAGGCAAGCAGGGCAGAAATGTGGGCAGATTTCTGCTTTAGAAAGCTGTGTGCTCATGGGGATATAGGGATTCCCAGGCACTGCTGGTGGAAGGGTAGGTGAGTGCAGCCATTCTGGACAGGAATCTGTCTCTTGTCAGTCATATTAAGTTTATGTATACCCATGACCCCGAAATTCCCCTCGTGGGCACACTTCTCAGGGAATCCTCCCATTGGTCCATAAAGAGTGGTGTGCGAGGAAGTCTGTCACAGCGCTATCTGTGGTGCCTGGGAGAGCAGGGGGTGAATGGGCGCCACGGAAACAGTTAGAGGCAGTGCGGGCACATGTAACACCATGGGTGGGACCTAAAACCTAGTGCTCAGTGCAAAAAGCATATTAAAAATGTATGGCCCTGGCTGGTGGCTCAGTTGGTTGGAGCATCCCATACACCAAAAAGGTTGCAGGTTTGATTTCCAGTCAGGGCACCTAGCTGGGTTGTGGGGTCCAACCCCAGTCAGGGTGTGTATGGGAGGCAACTGATTGATGTTTCTCTGTATCTCCCTCTCTCTCTCTAAAATCAACAAACATATTCTCCCGTGAGGATAAAAAAATAATAAAATGTATGTACTAAAAGTTGCATTTTGCAAGAACATGTACAAGCTGAAAATACTCATTAAAACACAGATTGGTGGGGGGCTGAGGAGGGTGCAGGGGCATTAGGGAATAATGAAAAAAAGGAGCGGTAGAAAGCTCACTCTAAGTGGAATGAAAGGGTAGGTTGCAGGTGGGGGCAGTTGTGTGGACAAGAGCACAGGCAGGGAGACCTGGCTGGAGGCTTCAGAGAAGAGTGGGGGTGCTGGACTGCAGTGAGGGATGACGAGAATGATCAGACCCGTGTGAGATTAAGGAAAGAGGATTTTCAGAACCTGGTGGTGGATGAAGGGGAGGAGGAACAAGGTGCCCAGGATGGTGCCCAGGTTTCTGGGTGGACGACTGGGTCAGTGGTATCCCCTCACTGAGTGATTCCTCCAGCCAGGAGGGGTCTGGGGAGGGATGGGCGTGATGAGCTTGAGGGGCTTGTGTGCCACGCTAGTGGAGACACACCCCAGATGACTGGCTACGCAAGGGTGGAGCTCAGCAGTGGGATCTGAGATGGAAACAGATTGGAGACTCATCTGCATACAATGGTGAGGCGAGATTCCCTGGGTGAGTCCATGGAGTGGGAAGAGACACAAGTATGAGGGGCACCTACATTTAAGCTCCTGCTGGGGATAAGGAACCCAAGAATTTGACCACACAATCATCCTGCAATAAAGGGTAGGCCAAGGCCATCAGGATCCTGGGCTGAAGAGAGAGTAGCAAACGAGGATGGTCCTTTTGCATAACCTTTTCTGTTGCCAAGAATGATTGCAAGCATTACCTCCTTTGAGGCTCATGCTAGGCCTACAGACTTATGGGGAAGGTAGACCAGCTTTATTGTCTACATTTGACATATGAGGACAGGGCTCAGATGGTGGGCCTTGTCCAAGGTCACACAAGGAAATCACACAAGGAAACAAAAGTGTGAGTCCCAAGGTCTCCCACCCATGCCTCAGCCCTTTCCACCCAGGGACACTGCTGCTTCCATTGGCAAGAGCCTAGGTCTGGGGGTGGCCTTGACAAATGATAGCTGCCATAATCTGAATCTGGGTGGCCTCAAAGCTCAACAGAGGCTAATAGCCTCAGTTTCTAGCCAACGCCCCCAAGTAGTCTTGAGTTGGAAGGGTCAAAGAGCACTGGGCAAGTCACCTTCCTTCTCTGAGCCTCCCCTGTCATCACCTGTAAAATGGGTTCTTCACAGGGTTTTATAGGAATCAAATTTCAAGGTGGAAGCAAAAGGAAGAAGTGGGCTCTGTACTCAAGAAGTGAGAAGATAATGAAGGAATAAGAATGGGAACTGTAGTTAGGGAGCAGTGTGGAGCAGGAAGTGTAGGAAAGGTTTGGGTGTGGAGGAAAGGGACCAGGTGTTCTGCCGTGTGTGGGGTGAGTTACAAGGGAAAGACACAGTCCTGGCCCTGGGAGGCTCATTGCCCTCTGTGTGTCATCCTTAGCCCTGCGGCCTCACTCATCTTCGTACCAAACAATGACCAAGCCCAGCAGCTCCACTACTGGGCTTCAGATTTCTTCTCTCCCCAGGTCTCTCACCAACAGTCTCCTTGTCAATCTCTTAACCAAGCCTCCCTCCATCAATCTTTCACCTGGCAACCCAGGCCTTCCTGAGACAAATTCACCCATAGGTCTTTTCCATGGCTCACTCTCCTCTGCAGGATTAAGGCCAATGTGTGATCAGGCCCTCTGGTCCTCGCCCGCCTTGCTGGCCTTACTCTTGCAGTACCCAGCATACTGGCTGTTACACACCTCCGCGCCTCTCTGCATATGGGCTCCCACTGCCTGAAGTGCCCAACTGTCCCTCCAGCCTCCATCCATCTGCAGAGCCCTTCCTTGTCTCTGTGTCACCTCCTCTGTGAAATCTCCCTGAATCCTTCTGTTACTAAGAAGGAGGCCTGACCATGGGCAGGTCTGCCTAGGGCCAGCTGGCAGTGTTGTGGGTTCTTGACTTGTACAGAAAATATTTCACGAGCCCAGGTGACTGTGAGAGTATGTTTATTAAATAAAGCTGGGCACAGTGAAACAAGGAGAGCTTAGGATTGAAGAATAGGAGAGAGCCTGGGTGGGGATGCTTTGGTTCTCTAGAAACATTGTAAGAAAGAAATGAGCACAGGTGAAGCTGCTGTCAGCTCACTGGAAAGTCAGAGAAAAGGGGGCCTTGGAAACAGGGTCAGGGGGTTAGCCCAGGACAAGCTGCTACTGCCCATTGCTCCCCTGGTTGCAAATCTCAAGGGGACCCTTGGGTTTTAGGAGATGCATGCATGCCTTTGGAGAAAGAAGAGGGGGAAGGGAAAGGTGCAGGTGTGCTCCCTGGAGGGATAGAGTTCTGGGTCCTCTGTTTTGAGGGTTTTTAAAGGCTGGGAGTTTAAGGGAGGTCTTAGGGGAGATCTCAATAGAATATTCATCAGCTTTTCCAGGTGTCCCCTTTCAGGGTTGTGGTCTCCACTGATTGGTCACCACCAAGGCAAGGGAGTCATTAGTTATAGCAGCTGGCACTGGCCATCTGGTTTTGCTGCTTTTCTGGGCCTGGAGCTGCAATACGACTGAGGCCTAGATGTTATCTCTAGGGAGGTGACCGTCTGTATCTTGCTCTAAATTGCTTGGCCAATTTGTTCAGCTATGTCCATTTCCCCTTTCTACTTGAGAAGGCATTTTCCCAGCTTCTTACTGTCCTGCCTCAGTGCAGGTAATACCCACTCCTCTGTGCAGACCTGTAAGCAGTCCTGACTCCCCCTGGTCTGTGGTCTAGCTGCCTTTCCTTCTAGACCAGGCTGTGGGCCCCCTGAGGCTGTAGCACCCAATGCAGGGCTGGCAGCCATTTGCTGCCTAATCCAGTGTCTGCTGAAAGGCTCACCTGGCCTGGAGGCCTTACTCCATCTCAGTTGTGGGGGGTGAGGGGTGTGTGGGGCGCGGTTAATCTCAGAAATAGATATCTCTGATTACATCACTTCTTTTCCTCAAGCTCTCCAAAAGGTCCCATTGCACTGAGGAGAATCCCAGTCCTCAGAATCAGGCCCATTATCCCTTCCACGTCACCTCTTTCTTTCTCATTCTTCTCCAGCACCCCATCCCCCAAGCTCCCTCGCTGGGGCTCCGCCCCACGTGTTCCCTCCACGAGGAATGCTCTCCCCCACCCTTCCCCCCAACCCCGACAGCCCATCCCCTCTCCCCAACATACACACCCTAGCCACTCCAGGCCTTCTTTGCTGGAATGCCTGTCCACCGGTTTAAGTTTACTCCCATAGCTCTTGCTATCACCTGACAAACTCGCACACCTTCTTTGTTTATTGTCTCTCTCTCCTCACTACCTTATGAACTCCTGAAGGGCTGGGATTTCGTCTGCTTTGCCCACCACTGTACAACAGTCCTGGAACCCAAGGAGGAGCTTAGACAGTTTGTCTTAACCGGCTCAACAGAGGAACGAATGAAGTGAGAGTGGGGCGTGAAGGGAAGCTGGGTTTATCCACCACTTTAAAAACATGCGGGGGGCGGGGCCGAGGCTGAGGGGAGCGGGGCTGAGGCGGAAGGGGAGGGCCAGGCGGGGTGGGCGGGGCAGGTGCTGTCGGAGGGCTGGTTGGAGCCGGGTAGGCCACGCCCCAGTATCGAGGAACGCCAGGCGCGCGCGCCGACGCCGCGCGGAGGATTTGGGGAAGGGCGCCCGCGCCACAGGAAGCTGTCGCGCAGTTTCTTGGCGCCGGGAGCTCGGGACTGTGGAGAGAGAGTTCGGGAGCCGCCATGGAGCCACTTGAGCTACTTGAGCCGGATCCCATTGCTGACCTTGCTAGGGAGGCGTTCCAGGAAGAATTCCAGGGCGGGTGTTATAGTGGCCGTTTCCACGAGGACAACTGGGAAGAGGTAAGCGGGCGGGTGGGGTCCGCATGGGGGGTGGGGCGTCGTGCGGATTTCGGCGGCTCCCTCAACCCCGGATCCCAGAAGTTGCCACCAGTCACGTGGTTTGTACTCGAACGTTAACCGGTCTGGAGGGATTTAGAGTTTTCTTAATCTGTTAGTACAGGTTTTGGAGTCAGACATGTGACTCCAGCACTCACTGGCTCAGGATGCAGGGTCGGTTACTTAACGCCCCCAAGCCGTCTCTTGAATCTGTAAAGTTGCCCTAACTATTGCACGAATCTCATAGGATTGTGGAAGACGAAGGGACATTTAACGCTTAATGAATGATAATTACTACCGCTTTTTTAAGGATGTCATGACTGAAAGAATCTTTCGCGATTATTATTCTGCACTCATTTTACAGGTAGGAAACTGAGGCCTGGATAGGGAGAGGTAGATATAGCCAATCATGATGTTTTGCAAATTATGAGAAAACTTTGATGTAGAGACTTGGATCTACTCAGTGGCAAATCCCATTTGTATAGTACATTCTTGTCTTAATCTCTAGGAATTTGAAAAGATTCCGTTGTTCATGAAGAAAGCACCATCAGAAATTGATCCCATGAAGAATCCTGACTTGGCTTGTCTCCAGTCAATTATTTTCGATGACGAGCGCTCTCCAGAAGGTATCTAACATGTCCCTAACATTTGTTCTGTGTCTCCATTGAATTGAGGTAAAGAGTGAGTCGTTCTGGCCCTGGCTGGTGTGGCTGGGTTGGAGCGTTGTCCCGTAAGCGAAGGGTCTCTGGTTCCGTTCTCAGTCAGGGCACATGCCTAGGTTGCGTGTTCAGCCCAGTCCTGGTGTGTGCCAGAGGCAACCGATGGATGTTTCTCCTACTAATATCTATCTACACCCCTTCTCCTCTCTCTACCATCAGTAAGCATGTCCTGTGGTGAGGATTTAAAAAAAAAAAAAGAGTGAGTTGTTCTGATGTATAACAAGTGGTAGTTAGCCTGAGATAACCTGTCACATTGTTTTGGATGTCCACTAAATGCTAGGCGTTAGGGATACAGGGATGAAGAAGGCTGCCCTCAAAATGTCATGCTGCAGTGGGTAACCAGCCTGTCCTGAAGAATCAGGACAAGCCTGTGAGATAGGTGCTAACATGGAGCTGTCTACTGGGTGCTGCTGGAACACTGAGGCAGAAATTTGAACTGAATCTTAACAATTTTGTAGGCTCTTACTAGGGTGAGGATAGAATTTGCATTCCAGGGAATAAAATAACAAGCAAAAGCAGTATAATTCTGCCCCCCTCCCCCATTTCTTCAGTAATAAAAAAAGAAGTTTTCTGAAAGCTAGGGTAAGTATGCTTTTTTTTCCTGCATGCTTCCTTTATAAGCACTTAATAGTCTACCTTATAAAATATTTGGAATTGATGGTAGCATTAAGTAAACATGACTTTGTTTCTCCATTTTAATACAGAGGTTTATCGTGCTTTTTGGGTTTTGTTTTCCTATCAGTTTCTTTTTGGTTTATTATGTTTCATCATGATTTAGAATCTTTTTAATGAGCCTATTAAAAAATAGGAAATAAACAACAAAAAAAAGAATAAAAAATAGGAAATAATGATTATTTCTTTTTTTCTTTGCAGAACAGGCCAAGATGTATAAAAATGAGGGCAATGATTACTTTAAAGAAAAAGACTATAAAAAGGCCGTGACTTCCTATACTGAAGGCTTAAAGAGGAAGTGCGCAGACCCTGATTTGAATGCTGTTCTTCATACCAACCGGGCAGCAGCGCAATACTACATGGGTAATTTATTCCATTATTGAGTGTTTTTTAAAGAGTTTACTTATAATAAAGCCATTATGATGGCCAGTGGAGATTTTGAGAATGTCAGGAAGAGGAGCTGCTTATCCGAGATACCTGGGATTATTTTCTCTTAAACGAACTCCGATCTTCCAGGTAGACTTAGTGAAAAGGGAAACCTGATAGACTGCATAATTTTTGCTGTCTGAACCAAATGAATGACATCAAATACCTTAATATATGAGTTGGTATGATGTGGGATTTTTTTTTTAGCCCAAATGCTTCTATTTTCTTAAAAAAAAAAAAAAAAAAAAAAGTCTCATTTTTCCCTCCCCCCTCCCCAGCCTTCTCAAGGATGCTCTTGTAGAAGGATTAAGGTAACAGAGAACTTTGTGTGAGAGAAACTGTATTATCTAAGGGGAGAATTTCTCAGTTTTCTGTGGGACTCTTGAAATAAAAAGCATTCTTTGGACAAGTAAGTTTGGAAAGTGCTGTGTTGTGGGGGATTTGCAGTGCATGTAGACATGCTAAGAACTCAGATAACCTACATCAAAGAACCTTACACTGTGAATCTGAGTTTTGTAAACCATCTCTTCAGGTAACACTTAGTCAGCATGCAGTTCTGTTCTGCAGTTGTGACTTTGGGAAACACTGATTATTTACTGGTGACTAGTCTTGGTTATTTTAAACCCATGTTTCTTATCAAAGAGCTGAGAGAGGACCTGGGAATGAGCCCAGGCTTTCTGAGGGGCTGGGAGAGAATGAGCCTTGCAGTTCTGGCTGGGACTAGTCTACTGGCGCTTACCACCATTTGAGAAGGGTTTCTTCTCAACCATCGTCTGCTCCACCTGTTTTCTCTTCAGCCTGTTCCATTACAAAATTCTAAAAAATAAGAGTGATATAGCCCTTTAGGGATTATTTAGGCCAGCCAGTGCCTTCATTTTGCATGAGCCCAGAGAGAGGGACCGTTTGATTGAAGCCTGAACCTGGACTAGAAACCCAGTCTTCTGATTTCCGGAGGGATACGTTTTCTTCATTCAGTAGATAGTACTTTGTGCCAGGTACTGGAATCATGGAGATGAGTAAGACCTGACTTTTACTGTGTGCTACGCACTGCAGTGTGAACAAGAGCTACACAGTTCCTTTCCTTGGGGAACTTAGGGATGCCATTTATAGGGCTAATAAGAACAATCACCTTGCAAGAAAAAAACCGTGTGTGTGTGGAGGACACCAGAGGAGCAGATGCGTAATAGTGAGAGCCATTCCCTAATTTATGTCACTGGTAGGGCTTACAAAGCACTTTCACATTTCTTATCCCTCTTGACCTAATAGCAGCTATGTAAGGTAGGATAAATTCTTAGAAGAGTATTGTTGGGTCACAATGTACTAATTTGCTTTCTAATTTACCATTGGAGTGCCCTTTTCCCATATCCGGATATTACCTATCTTTACCAATTTCATGTTAATTTTAATTCCTCTAATCATTCATGATGTTGACATCTTTTCATGTGCTTTTTAGCTAGCCACCTATAGTTCTGTGGATTGGTTGCCTGATAGAAATATTTCTAAGGTTTTTGATGAACACAATTATATATATTTTTCTAAAAACAGTTGTTCTGATTTATATTTATCCAAGATTGTATAAGAATGTCTTTGTCTCTATACACAAAACTTTGGAAATACTGATCTTAAAACTTGTTTCTTGTTTTACGAAACGGTGTCTCATTAGGCAATTTTCGTTCGGCTCTCAATGATGCGATGGCTGCCAGAAAGCGAAAACCCTGGCACCTCAAAGCAATAGTAAGAGGTAAGTCTTGTAGAACTACAGTATGATTTTAAGTAAGGAAAAGTTAACTGTACCAAAAGTTGAGACATTGTAAGCTTTTTAAAAAAAAGTTTTAAAAAATCTTTTAAATTTATTTTTAGAGAGAGGGAAAGAGAGGGAGAAACACCAATGCATGGTTGCCTCTTACACACCCCTTACTGGGGACCTGGCCCGCAACCCAGGCATGTGCCCTGACTGGGAATTAAACTGGTGACCCTTTGGTTCACAGGCTGTTACTTAATCCTCTCAGTCACAGACATAGTAAGCTTTGATATTAAGATGATAAGGTACTGATGAAGTCACTTTATTTTCGCAACCTTAATTAACATTAAGGACCAGTTCCTGGTCCTTATCAGTAACAACATGCCATTTTTAAAAGCATTCCCCAGAGAATAATCTAGTCCTTTGTGTTTTAACAATTTGTAGAGAAATTGAAATGTCTCATTTCGAATTAATAAAGAATAAAATTAATTAAAGCAGTTCCAGAGCCACATTCCAATTTTTTTGATTGAGCTTTGGCCAGTGTGGCCCAGTTGGTTGCAACATCATTCTGTAAACAAGGTCACTGGTTCTGTTCCCAGTCAGGGCACATGACTAGGCTGCAGGTTCAGTACCCAGTCAGGGCATGTACCAGAGGCAACTGACTGATGTTTCTCTCTTATATCAGTGTTTATTTCTGTCTCTCCCTCCTGTTCCCTCTCTCTCTAAAATCAATGAGCTTATCCTTGGATGAGGATTAAAAAAGTTTTTTTGTTGACTGAAAGGTGAGATCTTCAAATGCCATGTTAATGTTAATTAAAAGGTAAGTTATGCAACATGTGCCGATAACTGTGATGCTGAGATGTTCCCAGATTATTTTTTCTCTTGTAGTCTGACCTTTCTTTATAATTCTAGTGTTTTTATTACTTTTATACTTCACTTTGGGAAGTTTAAAGGTATACTGCAAACTTTATTCCTTAAATGTTAATTTTCCCTATATCCCCATGGAACAACTTAAAGTATTTTATCCAAGTTTATCTAAAGAAGATATTTATTGTTGGGGTGGTAAGTAGATTCATGTTCCTCCTAGGGAAAGAAGGTACTGAATAAAGATTGGCAAGTAAATTGAGTGTGGTCCTTAGGAATTGGCCTCAGGTCAGAAGTCTGTAATCCTCATTGAGTTATCAGTTTTACCTTACTGCGTGACTTTGGCAAGACACCCATTCCCAGTATTGGTTTGTTCACTTTTGAAAGATGAAGTTGGATTCTGTTGACATCTAAGCACTTACACTTCTCATATTTTGAGATTCTGTGGAAAGCCTAAAGAGTCTAACGAGAGAAAATTGAGCGCAATTAAGGGAGAGGCAGCTTAAACTTGAATCAAGGACAGTTTTAGGAGAGACCTAATGTCTTTGGTCTTCCCACTGCTTGATTAATGGCTGAAGTGAATTCTGCTTTCAGACTCTGTTTAGAGAAACCACGCGAGGTGGGCTTTATTCTTTTCATTTGCAGATGAAGAACCTGAAGCTGACAGATGCTCAGTCCTTTGTCTAATGCCTAGTTGGTGAATGACAGAGCCATATTTCCAGCCCAGATCTGTCTGATTCCAAGGCCTGTGCTTTTTGCCACTAAGCTGTAGCCTTCCTTACTTCAAGAGTCCTTAAGATAAGGGAGGCTCACAGGAGTTTTGAGCCCAGGACACTACAGATCTTACTGATCTAAGATACAAAAAATAGTCTTCCTAGTCTTAGGAATGCAATACAAGGGGTTTTATCTGTTTTCCCTACAGGGTGCTGGCTGGTAGTTAGTGGAGGTTGGGGGTTCCTCCTCAAGGGGGCTCTTCCCGTGAATGTTTCCATTGATCCTAAAAGGTTCTGGGTTCTGCAGGTGCCTTATGCCATCTGGAACTGAAAAACTACACTGAGGCTGTGAACTGGTGCGATGATGGGCTGCAGATAGATGCCAAAGAGAAGATACTTCTGGAAGTGAGGGCTAAAGCAGACAAACTAAAGGTTGGTGGCAAAATCAGCAGCCATTTTGGCATTTAATTAGCATTGGTATTAATTATCTTTCCTGAGCATTGTATCTTTTGGTCATTGTAAACTTTTTCTTCTTCAAAAATAAAACCCAAGAACCAACAGTTCTAACCAAGAAGTCTGAGCCCCCGGAGAGCTGCCCAGGCAGGTCATCATCAGTCATGTCTGGGCCAACAGACCCTAGCCAGGCAGGTCCCCCTAAAGATCCAGCACACAGAGAGCCACCAGCATTCCTGGAGGACACACCACAAGAAGTGTGGACCCAGGCTCTGTCTCTAGCTGTCACAGAAACAAATGAGGGGAAGCAACGCCAACACATGAGCTGACTGTACAAATGATGGAGTAGAAAGGAAGAGACACGTGAGCCACCTGGAAGTGAGTCAAGTGAAGAGACCAGTGATACATTAACTGACACAAAGGAAATTAGAGATCATCTACTGGAGAGAATGGATTCTGTCCTTGGGCAGTTGATAGCTTGGCCCAACTTCATGGAGGCTAAGTTGAAATCACCAGACACAAAAGTAGATAACTTACAGACTGATGTGTCTTTCATGTATTTCAGACCAATGCAGAGTATTCCAACTAGGAAGTGGTATCCAAGTCCTCCAGGTGAAACCAGCCCTCTGCTGGCTGTTACCATTTCCTTTTGCTTTGTTCTGTCATGCACAGAGTGAACCTCTAAACACATGGGATGATTGGTAATTGTTCAACAAACAACAAATGCCTAGTAAGTAAGATGCTGCCACATCTTTACCTCAGCTGGAAAGTGTCGTGCCATGAGAGTACATCACCACTACATGCCATGTACAGTACCGCCATGGTGATCAATGAAAAATAAATAAACAAATAAAATAACACATTGGAAAAGGAAAACTAATCCAAAAGAGGAAAGGAGGCAGAGTTTTAAAACACCAAAGGAAGAAACCAGGAATTGCTGGAGGAGGAGGGAAAAGACATACTCTGTTGTCCAGAATTTTGAGTTCTATGTGATACCACTGGTTTTGTGGTTACTGTTGACATGGAACTACTTGATAATATCAAGGAAAGATAACAGGCAATCTGAGACAGTAGTGGAGGACATGCTAGAGGAGGAGGAAGAGGATGACAGATGACAAGGACAGTGGAAAAGGGGTTTATAAATAAAATCTGTGCCATCTAGGAGTATGTGTCAGTGTCCAGAACATCCTAGATCAAGTGGCTTCCTTTGGCGAAAGGATAAAGAATACTTTTCAGCCCTGGCTGGTGTGGCTGAGTGGATTGAATGCTGGCCTGTGACCAAAAGGTTGCTGGTTCGATTCCCAGTTGGGCACTCGGGTGTTTTGAGCCAGGTCCCCAGTTGGGGGGGTGTGAGAGGCAAATGATCAGTGTATCTCTCACACATTGGTGTTCCTCTTCCTCGCTTTCTCCCTCCCATCCTCTCTCTCTAAAAGTAAATAAATCTTAAAAAAAAAAATACTTTCAATTGGATGGTCCCATTCTTAAGCTGGCTGGCTGTCATAGCCCTCTGTGTTCACAGTCATCCTGTACTTCATTCCACTGAGGTACATTGTCCTTGTCTGGGCATCAATACATTTACAAAAAAGCTTCAGTGTCCCTATGCAGCGGATAGCAAAGAACTACTTGACATCCTTTCCAGAGTCCCTTCAGATACACAAGTGGTGTAATACCAAGAATGAAACCAGATCTTATAGCCCATGTAAAAGGAAGAAAAACAGTCTTGGCTAGCCAGCAGCTGTTAACTGAGAAGACCAACATCTGTTTGGGAAGATAAAACAAAAAGACGTCAAGCCTCAGCAGCATTTCCTTTCTGTTTTTTTAATTTATTTTGCCTTTACAAAAAATTACCTGTTATTAGAGGGGAAGGGAAAGAGAAAGACAGAGACATCAGTGTGTGGTTGCTTCCCAAGCACCCTGCATTGGGGACCCTGCCGGGAATCAAACCGGCAACCCTTTGGTTTGCAGCCCATTGTCAATTCACTGAGCTATACCAGCCAGGGCTTGCTTTGCCTTTTTTAAATATCATGATTGAGTATTATGATATAAATAGTATACAAGGGCACATGTTTTGGAAAATATACTTCCATTATACAGAATCAATTTGATAAAGTTTTACTTACTACTGGGTGAAAGCCTTGTTAGCTGTGGATAATGGGTTGGCCAAAAATTTCATTTTTTTTTTTTTTTGTAAGATGACTCTAGTAGTGGTTGGTTGTTTTTAACTTCATTCAGACCAGTTTTATTAGATTGTATTGTGACAGCTGTCTCATCAGCGTGCATTAAAAAAATAAAAATCGGTGAGTTTTTGTGTAGCAATGTTAACATTGAAGATGGAAGAAAATACGCAACATTTTCAGCATATGATGCTTTCTTATTTCAAGAGAGGTAAAAAACACACAAAAAGATTTGTGCAGTGTATGGAGAAGGTGCTGTGACTGATCGAACTTGTCAAAAGTGGTTTGCGAAGTTTCGTGCTGGAGATTTCTCGCTGGATGTTGCTCTGTAGTGGGGTAGACCAGTTGAAGTTGATAGTGATCAAATTAAGAACAATCATTGATATACCACACGGGAGATAGCTGACATACTCAAAATATCCAAAGTAATAAAGTCATTGGTGAAAATGAAAAATGTCTTATTTTACAGAAAAAACTAAATGGACTTTTTGACCAGCCCAATAATGTAACACATTGGAACAACAAATGTAAGAATGGTAACCGTGGGAGATATACACTTCTATAATTATAAGTGGGAGAACCATATTAGATTAAATACTTTGATTAAACCTACATAGTGTAGATTTTAAAACTTTGATTTTAAAGTTTTTTAAAAAGTGACTTTTTATCTCAAAAGTAATCCATTATAGTTTTCTATGTTTTATACATTTCAAAAGGGAGGGGATAGTCCCAAAATGTGATTAATGGAAGAGGTGAATTGCAATTTAACATAAATTCTGATTTCAGATCCTGACGTTTATTCCTGAGCAAAGTATTTATATATGAGTAGGCTGATTTTGAGCTGATAAGTGAAGGTATATTACCCCCTCAAAAAATCTTCTACACTCTGAAACTGTACAAAGAAAACTTCCCTACCTTCTACCATTCCATCTAAAACCTTACAATCTCTATAGAATTATACATACATACTGTCAGGTTTATAAATGATTGCTTATCTGAATTTTCATACCTACCACTAGTTTAATTTGTGCCAAGTTAGCAAATTAGCAAAACTTCAATAGTCAAACATACTAGCGTACTAAATCTATATTGCTTTTGGTGTCAGAGTACACCTCTCTGTATCTAAAATTGTGTAATACTCAAGTGTTCTCAAAGGAAAAAACAAAAGTATCTGCCTTCTCATTAGGTTACTGAAATGATTTAATGCATACTATGATTTTTATTAGTGTAAATTTTAATGTAGAGGAGAGTGTGATGTGCTCAGGGATATGCCAGTATTTCATTACATTCAATTTATAGAAAAAAATTACCATTCTTGATAATATGAATGCATGAAAACCTATTTTGTAAAATAAACTGTTTATGGGGAGGGGGCGTTTGCCTTTAAAAATGTTTCACCACCTACTATAGAATCCATATTTAAAAACTGCATTCCAAAGACTCTTATGGTAGTTCTTTTACCTAGCTTCCTGTTACATCAAGAGAGTCTGTCTCTGGAAAGAGAAACAATTTGGCTAGAATGTCATACTTCCCCTTGACTTGCTGGGGGATTAAGCTTGGGTGAAATTGCTACAGCAGTGTTTTCCACTACTTTATTTATAGTGGCCCGGGGATGGGTGAAGGTGGGGGTTATGCTGGAAAAATGTAGAAAAGCCAGAATCAAGAAAGACATTTCACTCTAAAGATTCTTTAAAAATTAATATTATTAAAGTTGATATTTAAAGTATTTTTATTTGAAAGCTATGTTAAATACTATTTCTTATGATAGAACTCTTTTGATCTGCTCACATGCTATGGTTGAAAGAACATTAGGTAGAGCCCTTTCTACAGAAGGCTGTGAGTTCCCTGTGCTCTGTTTAGTGCGTCATGTTTGTAATGAGCGCTCGTATTCACATACTGTCCCTGTTCTTTGCAAGGATGTAGTACTCCATGAAGTTGATGTTACTACAGAAAGTTTATTGATAGGATAATTAAAAATTTTTTTAATTTAAAAAATTAAATCTAAAAAAAATTTTAAAAATTATTTTTTTGAGGGAGAGAGAAACATTGCCTTGTTGCTTTACCCATATAGCCATTCACTGGTTGTTCCTTGTATGCTCCTGACTGGGGATTGAACCCACTACCCTCGTGTATCATGATGATGCTCTAACCAACTGAGCTAGCCAGCTAGGCCTGATAGGATAATTTGTTTGAAGTAACTTTTGATTACATTCTGTGTGAGATTTATGTTTCCTGCAGACAGAGTCCACTCACATGTCTGTTAGCTGAATGTTCTACAACCTCAGATACACCTAGTGGATATAACTATTAACAGATGACTAATTACTGTTTGTTGCATTTTATGAAATTTCAGGTGTTCAGTGGTAATATTGACTATACATTCACTGCATTAAATATAAATAAATTAATTAAACTCCAAACCAGTCCCAGCCAGTGGAATACTGGAGGACACAGACAAGTCAATAAACAAGGAAATCAATAGCTACAGTGTGGTAGAGGCAAGCAAGAATATAGAGTAGTAGTGGTATCTAACTTTGCCTTGGCCAAGAGCAGGGCAGAGATGGGGGTCTCTGGTCTCAGAGGTTTGCTGGAAGAGGTGTTGTCTGAGTCTAATCTCTTTAAAATTGAGCAAGAATTTATTCTGTTGGAGGTGGGGGTGGGGGAGACATTCCAAACAGGAGAAAGCAGAACTGATTAACTTTGAGTAAGTTCCTGGTATTTCTGAAACTCAGCCCCTCTCTGAAAATGGTAAACATACACCTCAAAGTTTATAGATTATGAAGAGAAAATGAAAATGTGTGTACATGTGTACACTCTTAGCACATTTCAGAGACATATAGTAAGGACTAGATAAGTTTGTGGTTGTGATTTGAATAAATATGAAATAGCACAGGACTATCATAGTCTGGCTGGGTGTAGGGGTGGTGGTGTGGGGGAACATTTGTCAAAAACAATTAGAGGCAGTTATTTAAGATTGCATTTGCCTGAGGCAGTGGATAACAGTCGTGTAAACAATAGGTTTATTGGGACTTCCGGTCAAGATGGAGGCATAGGTACACACACTGTGCCTCCTGGCACAACCAAGATAGGGACAACAACAATTTAGAAACAGAATAACAACCAGAACTGGCAGAAAATTGAACTGTATGGAAGTTGGACAACCAAGAAGTTAAGATAGACCCGTTCATCCAGACCAGCAGGAGGGGTGGGGGTGGGCGGCAGGGCGTGGGTCGCAGCGGAGAGAGCGTTGGGACTGGGCACGCAAGGTATCCAGAGCACGCGAGACTGCGCACAACCCAGGGTCCCAGTGCTGGGAAATAGAACCTTGGGACATTTATTGAAAACACCTGTAGAGGTTGAGGCACAGGGAGAGACTCCCAGCCTCACAGGAGAGGTCATTGGAAAGTCCCACACCGTGCACAAGCCCACCCACATGGGAATTGGCACCAGAGGGTCCCAGTTTGCTCAGGGGAAGCTGCGGAAGGGACTGAGCTCCGACAGAGAGTGGAGCAAGTGCCATTGTTCCCTCTTGGACCCCGCCCCCACGTACAACATCACAACTCAGCGGCTGGGGTGCCCCACCCTGGTGAACGTGTAGGACTCCACCCCTCATACATAACAGGTGCAACCAGACCAAAGGGAAAAAAAAAAGATGGCTCAAACAGAATTGAAAGCTGCACAACCAGTACTTTCAAGCGACCGAGAGATAGCCAACCTGTCAGATACACAGTTCAAAACACTGGTGATCAGGATGCTCACAGAATGGGTTGATTTTGGTTGCAAATTAGATGAAAAAATGAAGGCTATGCTAAGTGACATGAAAATGCACAGGGAACCAACAGTGATGGGAAGAAAACTGGGACTCAAATCAATGGAGTAGACCAGAAGGAAGAAAGAAACCACCTTATGGTACTGGCACAGGGATAGACATACAGATTAGTGACAATTGCGAGCTCAGAAATAAATACTCATAGATGATTGTTTTTCAACAAGGGTACCTAGACCATTCAGCAGAGGAGGAATAGATTTTTCGACAAATGGTGCTGGGACAACTGGATATCCAGTTGTGAAAGAATGAACTTGGACCCCTGCCTCATACTATGTACAAAAATTACCTTAAGATGGATCAGAGGCCTAAATGAGTGAGCTAAAACTATAGAACTCTTAGAAGAAAACATTGGTGTAAATCTTCATAAACTTGGATTAAGCATTGCTTTCTTAGATATGTCACAAAAAGCACAAGCAACCAAAGAAAAAATAAAGTGGACTTTATCAAAAGTCAAAACTGTGTGCTTCGAAGGACCCATCAAGAAAGTGGAAAGATAACCCACAGAATTGGAGAAAATATTTGTAAATTACATTTGTGTTTAACGGACTTTAGATATATAAAGAAATCTTAACATCTAAATGATTTTAAAAAGTCACCCAATTTTCCTTTTAATCCTCACCTGAGGATATGTTTATTGATTTTAGAAATATCTATCAGTTGTCTCCTGTATGTCCCCCAACTGAGGATTGAACCTGCAACCTAGGTATGTGTTCTGAATGGGTCAAACCTGCAACCTTTTGGTGCATGGGATGATGCTCCAACCAACTGAGCAACCTGGCCAGGGCAAAGGCAACCCAGTTCTTTTAAACTATATTTTATTGATTATGCTGCCCCAATTTTTTTCCTTTCCTCCCTCCGCCTGCTACCCACCTTCCTTCCAACATCCCCCCACCCACCCCGCTTAGTTCATGTCCATGGATTGTGTGTGTAAGTTCTTTGGCCTCTCCCTTTCCTGTACTATTCTTAATACCCCCATCAGTTTTGTTCCTCCCAATTATGCTTCTTGATCCCTGCATCGTGTACTCCCTTTTTCCCCTTCCCCTTGCCATCTGATAACCCTCCAAGTGATCCCCATACCTATGATTCTGTTCCTGTTCAGGTTGTTTGTTTAGTTTGATTTTGTTTTTATTTTTAGATTCAGTTGTTGATAGTTGTGTTTGTTGTCATTTTAATGTTCATAGTTTTGATCTTCTTTTTTAATAAGTCCCTTTAACATTTCATATAACAATGGCTTGGTGATGATGAACTCTTTTAGTTTACCTTGTCTGGGAAACACTTTATCTGCCTTTCCATTCTAAATGATAGCTTTGCTGGATAGAGTAATCTTGGGTGTAGGTCCTTGCTTTTTATCACTTTAAATATATTTTTTCTGTCCCTTTCTTGCCTTCGATGTTTCTTTTGAGAAATCAGCTGACCGTCTTATGGGAACTCCTTTGTAGCTAACTCTCTGCTTCTCTCTTGCTGCTTATAAGATTCTCTCTTTAACCTTTGGCATTTTAATTAGGATGAAGACAACCCAGTGTTTAAGTGGACAAAGGATATGAATAGACATTTCTCTAAAGGTGATACACAAGTGGCCCACAAAATGGTCATGAAAGATACTCAATATCATTAGTCACTAGGGAAATATAAATCAAAACTATAATGAGATACTATTTCACACCCACTAGGCTAGCTGTACTTTTTTTTAAAAAAAGGAAAATAACGTGTTGTTGAGAATGTGGAGAAATTGAAACCCTCATGTGTTGCTAGTGGAAATGTAAAATGATAGCCACTATGGAAAACAGTTCCTCAAAAGTTAACCATAGAGTTACCATATGACCTAAGACTTCCACTCCTGGGTGCATATCCCAAAGATCTGAAAACAAATACTTGTACATCAGTGTTCATAGCAATACTGTTCATAATGGCTAAAAGTGGAAACAGTCTAAGTATCCATCAACCAATGATAAAATGTGGTATGTCCATACAGAGGAATATTATTCAGCCATAAAACAGAATGTAGCACTGATACATTGCACAATGTAAATGAACCTCAAAATACTGTTAAATGAAGGAAGCCAGATATGAAAGATCACATATTGTATGGTTCCATACAGTATATGAAAGAGCCAACATAAATAAATCTGTAGACAGAAAGAACGTAAGTGGTTGCCAGATGTTGGGGGGTGGGATAAATGGGACTGGTTGCTAAAAGGGCTTGGGGTTTTCTTTTAGGTATTGAATAGTCTTGGAAGTAGACAGAGGTGATGACTGCACAATATAGCGAATAAACGAAGTGCTACTGAATTGTATACTTTAAAATAGTTAATGGTTGATTTTAGGTCATGTGAATTTCACCAAAGTTCCTCAAAACTAAAAAATATACTGACCGTAAAAGATAAAATTATGGATAAAATAGGACTTAAGTCAAACCCTATAAAAAGATACATCATTAAGAAGAGCAGCCCTGGCTGGCATAGCTCAGTGGATTGAGCGTGGGCTATGAACCAAAATGTTACAGGTTCGATTCCCAGTCAGGGTACATGCCTGGGTTGCAGGCCATGACCCCCAGCAACTGCACATTGATGTTTCTCTCTATCTCCCTCCCTTCCCTCTCTAAAAAATAAATAAATAAAATCTTAAAAAAAAAAAAAAAAAAGAGCAAAAGGCAAGCCATAGAATGGGAGAAAATACTTGTAATACAAATGTCTAGTAAGGGATTTGTATTTAGAACAGAAACTAGTCATTATGGAAATATTTAAAATGTGGCAAAAGAAACAGACACCCCTCAAAAGAAAATTTACAATAAGCACATGAAAACATGTACAGTATCATTGGTTGTAAGGGAAATGCAAATTAAACATCAGCAGGACCCCAGTTTACAAGACCGACAGTACCAAATGTTGGCAGAGATGTAGAGCAGCTAAAACTAACACACTGCCCGTGTGCTATAGAATGGTATGACTGCTGGGAATCATTCTGGCAGTTCCACATACGTATCTTTTGACCCAATAACTTCACTTTTAGGAATTCACCTAAGAGAAATGAAAACAAGTTTAAAAAAAAGACTTGTATAGGAATGTTCATAGCCTGTTTTATTTATAATAGCCCAGAAATAGGCCTTGTATCCAATAACAGGAGAATAGGTCAGCAAAGTTGTATATTTGTACCATGGAATATTACTTGGTAATAAAAAGAAACCTGTATTGTTGAGATAGGAGGGAGATTAACTACAAAGGCGCATGAAGGAACTTTCTAGGGATAGAAATGTTCTCTACCTTATTTGGAGTATTGAGTACTCAGGAAATAAATTTGTCAAAACTTATCAAACTATACATTTAAAATTTGTAAATTATACCTCAGCAGAGTTGATTTAAAAAGAAGGAGCAGCCAACCCATAGTTCAGGGCCTCTCTGATCTGATCTGGTGGTTATTCCACTTTATGTGGGCTACTGAGACCCCAAACTTCAGGCGAGACAGCAGGAAGCCATACTCACCCACTTGCATCCTGTAAGTCAGAGTAAAACATGAAACAGAGTCGAAGCCATCCTTCATCACCCACTTTAGTCATTCTCTAATGTGGGCCAGACACTGGTCAGGTGTAGCTTAACTAGGAAGACAGAATTGGACACAGTTCTAGCGGTATCTGTGGGTGGGCACTCTTGATGGTGTAATCAAACTTGCCACCAGTAGATTTTTGCAGCTCTCTTGGCAGGCAGAATTGGAGAAGGAATGACCAAGAACTGTCAGCCACAAGTGAAAAATACCTGTAAGCCTTTCTGGGGCATTGGTGGGGAGGTTGGTGAATGGCTGGTGCTAAACTTCAGAGTAGGGGTCAGTAGACTGACCCACAGGCCAAATCCAGGCCTGTTTTTGCACAGCCTATGAACTGAGAATGTTTTTCACATTTTTAAAGGGTTATAAACAGCAAAAAAACAGATACTGTATGGCAAGCACCATACATGGCCTGCAAAGCCTAAAACATTTACTCTGGCCCTTTACAGGAGTTTGCTGATTCCTATTAATCTACAATCTTGAGGGTAAGAGCAGGATCATCTGGTTTTGGATAGATTAGCAGGAAAGGGAAATCTAAATTATATTTCTGCCAGATTAAGTAGACTGGTGACATTTTTCTCTCATGGATTATAATTGTGCAAAAGGTAGAGCCTCTGGTAAGTTCTTGCCCTGGGTTTCCCCAACCATACCAGTGAAACCAAAATGCACCACAGTGGGGGGAAAATGCCCTGGCTGGGTGGCTCAGTTGGTTGGAGTATCGTCCCGTAAACTGAAAAAGTTGTGGGTTTGATTCCCGGCCGGGGCACATGCTTAGGTTGCAGGTTTGGTGCCTGGTTGGGCGCATATGAGAGGCAACCAATTGATGTTTGTCTTCCTACCCCCCAAATCAATAAGCATGTCCTCAGTGAGGATAAAGAAAAAAAGGAACAAAAGAAATGCCCCATAGTGATATCCAAGCAATGTCAGTCCTTCTACCAAGAATGCCCTTTCTCCTGGTGGACTAGACTCTCCTGTGCTTGTCTAAACCCACCTCCTCCAAGGGGCAGAATCACTGCACTCCTTCCATGTTTCATAGCACCTAGTTCACACCAACAGGGTGACCTTATACTTGTCTGACCCTCAGCAGACAGTGAACTCCTTAGGTACAGGAACTGCAGATTTTCAAATTTCTGCCGCCACTGGTCCTGGCACCCAGGCACGTGCTTTTTAAATGTTGGTTGAACTGAATTTGGCCACTGGCACTCCTTGACACAGGAGCCTGGATTGGATAGAGATGAGACAGTAATTTAGGAACAGGCTGGGGTAACCAGGGGAAGCAAGTTCCCTAGAGCTGATGGATCTGAATTACACTTTCAGCGAACTGAACAGAGGGATATGAGGAAAGCCAAGCTGAAAGAAAAGAAGGAGCAGAACGAGAATGAAGCTTTACTCCAGGCCATCAAGGTGAGTTTTCAACCCTTAGGCCTTTATGGTCTTGTTAAATCCACTCATCCTGAGGCCTCCCGGGAACCTGTCTGGGATGCTTTGCCTGAATGAATTTGTTCATTATCTGTGTGATGAAGGGGCTCTGGAGTCAGATTCCCCAAGTTCAGTCCTCTTTCCCAGTTGTATACATGTGTTGGTCTCGGGTAATCTGTACTGAATAGATGCTATGGGTTAAGCATCATTTAATCTTCACAGTAGCATTCTGAGGTAGGTTTTCTTGCCCCTCTTGCTAGATGATGATGGAGTCTCACAGAGGTAAAGAAATCTCACATAGCTAATAGTGGTCAGAGTCAGATCCTTGCTCTAAATGAATGTGTCTGATCCAAACCCTGCTTTTACCTGGTGAGCCAGTCACTTTGAGAGCTTTGGCTTACTTGGTCTTGGTCTTCACAAGGGAGACAACACCTGCTGTGAGAGTGTGGGGTAGGCTCTTGGTCTCATTCTTGGGCGAATTAAATTATGCACCCATTTAAGTGACTTGTTCACTTTGAGAACGTCACACTTCTAAGACATACTCCACTAGTCCCTCCCCACAACAAGCAGACTGTTAACACATACTAACAGGTTACACAAAATGGAATACCCCCGATTCTCCATCATTTACAGTCAGGGATTTGGTCATTTCCTAAAATGTAGACTGTTGGGATGCCCAGGCATTTGCACACAGACCTTATTTTGGTTCTCTCCTGTAGTCCAACTGCATCTCAGAAACTTCACTGTTCAAAAGATAGTGTATACGCACAGCCACACATACTGTTACCAGTGGTGTAAAGCAGAAGTCAGCAAACTGCAGCCCTGCCTGTGTGTTACGTGTTACCTGTGGCTGTCTCACACTACAGTGCCAGTGCTGAGTAGTTAACTTCAACATAGACCATTTGACCCACAAAGCCTAGAATATTTATCCCACCCAAGGAAGTTTGCCATTCCGTTAGGAGATACCATCAAAGGCAATTTTGACTGCATGTAATTTTTCTTCTCATTTGTAGCCTTCAGAATCTCCATACAAAGCATTGCCATTTTTGTACATGTCACATTCTTGGTCTTCTCTGTGCCTTGGGGTGGAATGCCCTTCTACTTTCCCCTGCTCCACCTTTCAGTCTTTAAGGCCTAGCATTCCCCAGTCACCTCCAGCCTCAGACTGAACTAATTATTCATGGTCTGCAGTCCCACAGCTTTACTTCTTGCTGTATATTGTATTCATTTCCAGAGATCTCTTCCCACTAGACCATGAGCAAGGTCTTGAGGGCGAGAACCATGTCTAGCTGGTCTCTGTTGTGGTAGATGTTCGGGGAAGCTGTTAAACACGCGATGCCTGCTGCGTGCCAGGCCTCTGGGATGATGAAGGTGAATCAGGGAGCTTGTAGTGTTGGGGTTTCCCTGGTCAAGTGAAATGGGTTCACGTCCTTCCACACAATAAGGTTTCTGTGTGTTTTTGTCTTTACTCCAGGCTAGGAACGTCAGGCTAGTCTTTGAACCTGCCAGTGAGGAGGAAGAATCCGCCTCAGCAGGTCTTTGTAAACTGCTGGACGGGCTCAACTTGCAGAACCCCTACGGAGCCAAGCCGAGTATGGATGACCAGGGCAGACTGAGCTGGCCTGTGCTCTTTCTGTACCCAGAGTATGCCCAGTCAGACTTCATCGCTGCTTTTCATGAGGACTCCAGGTACTTACTTGCCCCAGAACCTCTGTCTTGCTGGCATGCTCTTTTCCTGCTGTCTCTGCAGGCGGGACAGGTGGGTTTCAGTTCAGGAGGGAAGAGAATAGTTTTGAGGTTTTCGGTCTGATTTGCATAATCTCTATCCTGTCCCTGATTTCTCCCTTGGCTCCCTAGCTCTGCAGTGACAGACACAGACCCACCGTTGTATGATGGGGCTAATACAGCGTTTGTACATATCTAGTGAGATGTGAAATCATTGTAGGTAGTACACGCATAGTAATTTTAAGTGTATATTTATTAGGAAAAAATACAACTAGCAGTTTTAATGTGAGATTTCGTAGGGTTAATGCTTAGAATGTGGCTAAATGTGAGGAATGTTGTTAGGCTTGAGTGAGGCTTAAATTTAAAGAAAATGACTATGTCGTAATAGGACAGGTGATGCACATTTTGGGCACTGTTGTGAAAATGACTCACATTGCATTTCATGTTTATACATTCTTGATATCTCTGTGATTTGATCCCTGGGGGCTGTGATGTGGGAAAGTAGATCATGAGTTATTGATACCAAGAAAGTACATATGTTACATCCTTAGGTTTATTGATCATCTAGTGGAGATGTTTGATGAACTGCCCCCTTGGGACTTAGAGCGGAAATACTATGCTGATAATTTAGAGGTAAGAGAAGTATTGTTTTGTTTCCTGTATGGGATTTTTTGAGGAATGTGGGGGTTTTATTGCTTTTTTAAAAAATTGTGAATTTTTTTTCTAATTTGTGATAAATAAAATGGTAAATTTTATATTCTGTATTTTTACCATAAAAATAGCATTTTTACTTTTTTAATTATAGTTATGAGATTATAGTTATATAATTATTAATAATTATGTTTCAGCAGCATTGAGTATATTTGCATTGCATTGAGTATTATTTGCATTGCATTGAGTATTATTTGCAACCATCACCACCATCCCTCTCCATTTTCATCACCCCAAACTGAAACTGTCCCCACTAAATAACAACTCCCTATTTCCCCTACCCACAACCCTTTGAAAGCACCATTTTACTTTCTGTCTCTCTGAACTTGACTACTTTAGGTATTTCATACAAGTGGAATCATACAATATTTGTCTTTGTGGCTGGCTTATTTTACTCAGCATAATGTCCTCAAGGTTCATCCATGTTGTAGCAGGTGTCAGAATTTCCTTTCTAAGGCGAAATAATATTCCATTGTTGGGATTAACAAAATAATCACAAATTACAGAATGAAGAATTTGTCTTCTAACCATTTCAGAATAAGATGCCAGCTGACCCCCCATTACCCTTGAATACTTCAGTTTCTGTTTCCCAAAAACAAGGACATTTTCCTTCATCATCTCAATCAACCATCAAAATTAGGAAGTTAACTTTGATGTACTAGTACAGTGATTTTCAACTGCTGTGCCACAGGATTTTTAAAACATACAATCCCTGGCTATTTAGTCAGGGGCACTGACCTCTTTTCCCTTAGATTGTAAAATAAACTGACAACAGCCAACACAACAATAGCCATCCAGTGTGAATGAATTGAATTATATCTGTTTCTTTGTTGGATCAGATGTGTATGTGTGTGCACACCGCAGGATTTTAGTGGTTTGTGTGTGCTGTGCGATGATGAAAAGGTTGAAGATCACTGTGCTAGTACTGTCGAGCCTTCGACTCTGTTCAGTATTTACACACTGTCCCGCTGGTTCTTCACGGCAAATGGACCGTTCAGAATCCCACACTGATATGTCCTAGTAGTGCTCACGTCCCTTTTAGTCTCCTGCAGGCTGTTGCGGAGTTTCTCAGTCTTTCCTCGATTTTTCTGGTCTTACTACTTTTGAAGGTTATGGATTGGGTATTTTGTGTGGAGTGCATCAGTGTGGGTTTGACCAGACGCACATCTGACTGGAAAATCACACAGGTGGCGCTCTGCCTTGTTGCGGGCTGTCAGTTGCTCCCGATTTCGGGTTGTCCCGTTGCTGCATTCGCTTTGATCACCTGATCAAAGTGGGGCTCTGACAGTCTTTTCCACTGTAAAGTAAACCTTTTTCCCTTTGTAATTAGTAATTTATAGGGAGGTGCTATGAAATTATGTACACATCCTATTGTTTGTCACACCTTCAACATAATCATTTTTATATCTGGATTTATGGTTTCCTATTTTATTCATTGAATTATAATCTATCACTGTGATTGGGTTATGCTCAGATTATCTCAGATTTGGCCAGTGTAATCCCTTCAAATTTGTTTCTGTGTGCTTTTGACTTGTTTCCATTTTTTAAAGCATTTCCTTGCTTTCTGGCATGAGGTATTCTAGGCTCAACTTGTGCTTTTCTTGTCCTACTTCTGGCAACAACCACTTTTTCCCAAGGAACCCTGGTTGTTTCAGTGGAAAAGTGTATTTGGAAGCCAGGATCTGTTAAATAGGGGTGTGCGTGTGTAAGTGTGTGTGTGAGAGGGAGAGAGATGTGAGGTCTCGCAGGGGTCTCCAGTTTTAATCCAACACGACAGGATCTCTCTTCTTCCTTCCTGTGTTTGTAATAGTGGCTTCTGTTACTCTTTGTATATTTACTCATTTGATCAGTCCCCCTCCTGTCACCCCATTGGCCCCTCTCCCATGTGGAATCTTGCTCACCCTACCTGGACTTTGGACCCCCACAGCAGGCTGCTGCCCCAGCATAGGTGACCTCCTCATCCTACACACACACTGTCCAACCCTTCTGCATGAATGTCCCCTATATCCTGCTGGGGTTCTTGGCAGCCCTCCCCCTGCCATTAACAGTTGCCTTTCTCACCCTGGTTGGGCCCTGACACCTTATATAGGCTGTTCCCATGCATGGGCACCCCCCTCACCCAACATGGGTTCTGACACCCCATTCTTGACAGCCGTCCTATAAGGACACCCTTCTTAGCCTTAGGCTGGCCAGCCCCCAGCAAGGATCCCCTCTTAAACTGGCTAGGCTCTGTGGACACCCCTTAGGCTCTGCAGCCGTCCTGTGCAGGTGTCTTGCTCACCCTGCTTGGGCTTTGACACCTGCACAGGGCTGTTCCCTGTGTGGCCACCCTTTTACCCCTGCTCTGTGCTGTCCTGGCCTTCTCCCTGCAAAGCTAATGGCTCTAGGACTGAATTATTGGGGAGGGAAAGGCTCATAGTCCTGGGCTTGAGTCTTGGCTCCTCTGTTTACTGGCTGGGTTTCATTGGTGAGTTATTTCCCTTCTCTGAGCCTTGGTTCTATCTTTGGAAAATGAAGCCTTACAATACCTTTAAATTTTTTTTTAATTTTTAAAAAGATTATTTATTTTAGAGAGAGGGGAAGGTGGGAAGAAAGACAGGGAGAGAAACATCGATGGGAGAGAGAAACATTCATCGGTTGCTTCTCATACGTATTCCAACCAGGAACTGAATCCACAATCCAGGCACATACCCTGACTGGGAATTGAACCAGTAACCTTTCGCTTTGTGGGATGATGCTCAACCCACTGAGCCACAGTGATCAGGGCCCATAATACCTTTGTTAGTCCCCTGGGGGAGGACTGAGTGCTTTATATTCCACAGCTCTGTACAGGAGGCATTCAGCTAATAATAGTCATCATCTCTGTACCTTCTCCCTGGACTTGGCCTCAACATGCCTGGTGCTGCTGCAGCCCTTTGTTTGTATCTGACTGCTGCTCCTCTGTTAACCTTGCAGGTCTACTTTGAGGATGAGGAGAGGGAAGAGCTATACCAGGTGCCTCCCAAGAGCACCCTGCGGCAGGTGCTGCAGCACCCCCGGTGAGTCACTTCATGGGGCTGCGTAACAGGTGTAAATAGATGTGAAGCATGGGGCTTCACATAGAGGGAATCACACCCCTTGGGCCAAGGCTGTACCTCACAAATGCTTCTACACTTGTGCCTTGCTGTGGTGAATTGATTATTTCTCTCCCTCCCTCTAGGACTTGAGAGCCGAGACAATGGTTGTTTTTTAAACTGTTTTCAGCACAGTGTCTGGCTCACCCTGGGTATTCACTGTTGGATGAATGAGTGAAAGTATGTTCTTAAAGACTCATGTCAGGTTTAGCCACAGGCACTCAGAGGGCTGTGCCTGCGAGAGGGCTGGCCCAAAGACTGAGGGGGCAAGGCCATGCTAATTTGCCAGATTTACAAGCAGCCTTACAAACATGCTAAATTTGCATTTTAATGTTGACTTAAGTCCAAAGTTTCACCTTGAATGTTGTTGGGAAGGCCATAGATGGTTAAGATTGCAGTTTAGTTAACCCCTCTCTTTTGTTGTGTTGCCTACAGGTGCTTTGTGAAAGACCTGACACCATCGTTTTTGGTCTGTGTGGAATCCTCTGTTTTCTCTAGACGTTATTTCGGAGCGAGAAATGTGCAGTAGGTAGAGGGACGGAGCCAGGCTGCGGAGCCATTCCCCCTGGACCCCCTCTCCCCAGAGTATAGCCTACCTGAATCAGTGAGATGTGCTCCTAGAACCCAGCACTCTTTTTTCCTCATCCCAGCCACAGTCCTTCCTCAAATCATAGGCAGGGAGGAGCTGCTGACTTCCCTGAACTGCAGCTTCTCTGGTCAAAGTGCTCAGCCTCAGCTGGTCCTCACTAGCCTCTGTTTGGTCATGACATTCTTGGACTCACTGTGAGCTGTATTAACCAGCCTCCATCTCTGAAGGGACTATTTGTCGGTTACCACAGCAACTCACCCAAGGAACTCACTGGACTGACTCACTATCCAGTGACCTAAGTTCACGTTCTAACCTTTGTGGAGTTAGAGGCTTTAGAGAAGCTACCCCTCACACTACACATACACACAAACCACGCCTGTAATTTTAAGGCACTAAAGCTGAGGCTCTGGCCTCCGGTTATTTCCTGAGCATGGAGGGTTGCTCTGTGGAGATACTGTAGATGCCTTGGGATGAGTTGGGGCCAGGAACACCGGGTCCTGTTTCTGTATCTGTACACACCTACAATCTGGGACCCTCCAGAACCCCTGAAAGGTTTGCCAATTTTTCCAGTCTTTGCAGTGTGGGGGGCAGCGATGCACTTGGACAGTGGACTGCATTCTTCCCCAGTTCTCACATTTTAGGGTTTTGTGCCTTTTGCACTGGAGAATCTTGTTGCGTGTTGAATCATTGTTATAAGTTGTACCGACAGGGCTTTCTGTGTCCTGAGCTGTAGCGATGTGAGTTCCTGTCGTGTCCACCCCGTCCCCGGGGAGGATGCACTCGCCTGAAGAGCCATGATGTGGAATGTTCATTTTCTTTCCTCTGCCATGAGAACATACCTCCCAGGCGGGCTGCTCCTTCAGCCTGGGTGCTAGCATGGTAAGACATGTGGAACAGCTACGGCAGCTGCCCTCAACCACTGATCGTAACTTGAGTGAGAAATAAATGTTTGTTGTTGTAATAGCACCGAGACTTGGGGGTTGTTTGTTACTACAACAAAGCTAACTAATACATCATTAAACCGAAACCAGCAGCTGTCCTTGAGATGGACTAATGTACTTTTGTGCTATGTGCTTCCTTGTCTTTGAAGGACAACTTGCTGTGGGATATTTACAAAGAACCATGTAGCTTATGCTCAGGAGGCTGGAGTTCAGCCTCCATCCTACGCCTAGCTGAAGTCATACTGAGGCCGTTCTCCCTCGCTTCCCAGCTGTTGACTCCTGCTCGGTTCTCTTTGTGGGAACTCAGCACTTTGTGTAAGGGGCCCGAGAGTCAGTTAGCAACAACCGTAGCAGGCATTGCAGGGTTCCCTGTAGCAGCTGCTCCAGCCACCTCAGTCTTGTGGCAAAGCAGGTTCCAGTGTGCCTCCCTACTCCTCTGTGGAACAGACTGCCTGCCCCCTCCCAGGGGCACTGTGAGGCTGGGTTGATATGACCTCTGAGAGCAGGTTGTACATTCAAAAACAGATGCACCTGACAAGGGCTGTTATGTGACCTTCATCCCCATCACCTACCCCTTTCATAAGGCTCCTCGCAGGCCAGGTCAGTAACTTCTGCTCTCCTTCCTGTCAGTCCCTGCCCGTGCCTCCAGGGAGGGGCGGGGGCAGACATGGAAAAGAGAGAGGAGAGACTTAGAATGGCGAAGTGTTAGACCAGAGGTGGGAGCCTAGTGACTGTTGACTTGCCGTGACTGTAAGGGACTGCGCTAGGAGCCTGCTTCATCTGTGAAATGTTTCCCTGTCCCCTCCTCACAGGTGTGTCTGTGGCACTTCTGTGCAGGCTCCACATGCAAAGTGCTTAGTCAGTTGCCTGGCATGGAATTACTCAATAACTAGTTCTTAACTCAAGCGACCTATACCCGGGTGTGCATCTGTGCAGACTGGTAACACCAGGCCAGTGGTTCTCTGCCAGGGTCATTGCACTGAAGGGACCTTTGCCAGTGTCTGGAGACATTTTTGATCATTACAACTTGGTAGGATGGTACTGGCATCCAGTGAACTGAAGTCAGATACTGCTAAACATTCTGTAGTTCACAGGATGACCCCTGGCCCCTGCTCCCACCGCCCAGTGCAGCCCAAACTGTCAATACAGGTTTGAGAAATGCTGCACTACACCTTCCAGAAGGCCAGCTGTCAGCGGACAGGGGCCAGATGGGGATTTGAGTACCCAGGCCGGACTCACAGTGGGAGCTCAGTGAGTGAGTGTGCTGATGGATAAATGGATGAATGAAAAAAATACAGCAGGTCCTGTTCTGAGGCCCCATGTGTGCACACACTAGCATCAGTGGCACCTCCAAGCTCAAGCCCACTGTGGCATCTTACACCTCCAGGAGTGTTCCTCGCTTGCCCCGCCCATGGGCTCTGCCATTTTCTGGTCTCCATTTTCTGGTCTCCAGGAGAGTGGACCAGGCAGAGATTTAGGAGCAGGACCGCAGAACGGGGGCCGCAGAAGACTGACACGTGTACGCCCCACCCCCAGACCCCACAGGTCAGGGCCAGGGCTTTCAGAGTTGGGGTGCAGGTATAGACACTTCCAGCTGGGCATGTGGGCTGGGCCCTCATCTGGGACCACCTTGGTCATCTGCCCATGTCTGGGACACTAGCAGAGCTGAGTCAGAGCTCCTGCAAGGACTCAACCCTCCTCCACCTCATTTTACAGATGAGGACATTGAAGTCCAGAGAGGAGGAGGAGCAAGGTCAAGGCTCCAGCATCCTTAGCATCCATGACTTGAGGCAGAGCTTTTTCACCCCTGAACACATAATGGATAAGGGCCATGACGAACAAGGTGGCGGGATGGGGCGAAGTGGGAAGCCTTCAAGCAAAGGCAAGGAGTCTTGAAAAGGCATATTCCAGGGGCGGTGCATATGCTGGCCTGGCCTAGCAGTAACAGCTGCCATCTGTGGAACACTTCGGATGGGCCAGACCGTGTTCTAGGTGCCTTATGTGGACTGGCTCAGTCCCAACACCCCAGGGGGCGAGCAGCTGTATGGCACCATTTTACTGACAAGAAAAGTGGCAGAGAGGGCAGGCGACTCGTCCAAAGTCAGCTTGCTAGTGAGAAGTCCAGCCAGAACTTGAATTCAGGACTCCCCTAAACCCTTCAGGAGATACCAATAACAAGACTGGCCCCTGCCTTTGAGGAGTTGGCAGTAGATCCAGTGGCCTTTGCCTACTCACTCCAAGGTTATGTTAAAGTCTTGGCATTCAGTCATTCAATGTGCCCAACTTGTCTGCCTGGGTACAGGAATCCAGTCTGAAGAAACCCTACCAGAGCCCATAGCTGAACCCCACAGCACCCAACACCCTACCAGTGAGGCTCCCGTCAGCCCACGAGCTTTCTAGGTGAGCCTGGTCAACAAGTTCTACCCTTGCAAATGGGGCGTCCTCAGTCAGCATTAACTGGTTAAGTGCTTCCTCCTCACTCTCCTGGCCCTACACAGTTTTAATTAGCCAAGGGCAATTAAGCTTTCACCATGGATGGTCATAGCAGCCTGCTGGTTTAACAGGAGTGGCCACCATGTCTGCACTAAAGTGGTGGCTGAATGTGTTGACCTGCATGCACCATCTGTCCACCTACTGTGTGCAAAGGGCTGTCTAACAAGGGCAGCTTCCCCCTACCAAGCACCTGCTATGAGCTAGACACTGTTGTCCCCAATTTACTGACCAGGAAAGGCTGGGAGTATGAGGAAGGTCATACTTGCACAAGGTCACACAGCTACCAGGCAGCCCAAGAAGTCTGACTTGAGTCTCTAGTCTGGGTCACTAATATATAAGTCATTATTTTCAATTAAATGAAGAATTTAATTGATTTTTTTTCAAATGTTCCCTAAGTTTGCAATTACATCATAATTTTTCACCCGTTTTCCATATTATAGAAAACTAGCCACAATTCTAAGAGTTTTTCCTCACTATAAGCAAAGCTTCCCATGCCCTTAGATGTGTAACAATCCATTCTAAAAAGGGTTCTGCTGCCTTGGTGTAGAAATGGAGGGTGGGGACTCTGCGAAGAGGCCTGGCACACAGGTAGTTAAGGAAATGACAATTGCTACAGATTTCTGCAAGCTCCTTCCTTTATGGATAGCCCAGCAGGTGTTTCTTCCATTAAAACACAGAATATTAATGGAGCCCTTGATTTGCATCCTAAGCTTGATTTATGTGATGGTTTTGTTATGCATCAGCCTTTGTCCCCAAGTATTAATTCTGCTAAATATTTCCCAGCAAGTTGCTTCTAGATCTCCCCAAGGAATAAGCAATGATAATACAGCTTGTACCTGTTATTTTGCAAGCATTTCCATTTCATCAATTTATGGCAAGTGGTGACACTGGCAAGCTCAGGAAGGAGAAAGGTACACAATGTGAATATTTCTGTCTTTTCCTCCAAGGAGATGGAGCCATTCCGCAGGCATTACTTAGTTCTTGTTGGGGCATTCCCAGGAAGGTTGTAAAGCATCACGAGAAAACAAGATCCAGGTCTGGAGATAAAATTAACAGCAGCCCTGAGCCCCCATTGGGGGCATTCCCTATGCCGTCTGGTACGAGGGAAGTGTTTCCTGGGAGCATGCCAAGGGTTAAGCATTTCATGTAAGCCAGCTCAGCCAACCTCCAGACAAGACCATTAACATAGGGGCATCTTACAGACAAGAATCTGAAATACACAAGGGACAAGTAATTTGTCTAAGGTCCTAGAGGTAAATCTAGGGCTGTCTCTTCTGATCTTTCAGCCAAACGAAACTGCCCCTGGCTACGAGAGGAAACACTGGCTAAGTAACCAGGACACCTAGGTTTCAGTTCAACTTGACTTTAGGAAACCACTGCATTCCCTGTTTGTCTGCCTTGGAAAGCACCTGTGTCATACTTACGAGGCTTCTGAAGCTCAAAAGCTGACCCAGCCTGCCCTCTCTTAATATACGATAACTGGAAGCAGCCTACTTTAGGGGATGTGGCACCTGGCCTACCGTCACACCTTTGGCCAGTCATACGGTGTGTGGCTGGTGAATTCCCATGGCAGGCCTGTCTCCCATCTGTGAAGTGAAGGCTGGACAGGCAGACTCCAAGGGCTCCTCCTGCTCTGAAGTTCCATATCTACATCATCCTCAAATCATTCTATAATTCATGCGCTTGAGTTAAAGATTGTTTTTTTTTAAAGGGTTAGCCTTCCATATATATGATTATAGAGCACCAATTTAAATATATATATGCACTTATTTGCATGAATTCTAATTTCTCACCTATTTTAGGCAAATTTGATTAGACAGACATAAATCATTGTTTTGGGGGTTTTTTTTTCAAGGTTTTTTTTTAGAGAGAGAAGGAGGGAGAAAGAAAGAGAAACAACGTGTGGTTGCCTCTCACACGCCCCCTACTGGGGGGCCTGACTTGCAACCCAGGCATGTGCCCTGACTGGGAATCAAACCCAGTGACCCTTTGGTTTGAGGGCCAGCACTCAGTCCACTGAGCCACTCCAGCCAGGGCCAGTTTTATTTTCTGAAATCACTTTTGTGCAGGCAGAGGCCATGCAGTGTGGTGGGGAGGGCAGAGGTTTTGGTCAATACTTGGATTCTAGCTCGGATACTTAAGAGCTGTGCATCCTTGAGTAAGTTGCTTAAACTTCAGGTTTGCTCATTGGTAAATGGAGAGTAAGAGCACCTCCCCTGCACATCTTCAAGATCTGAAACAGTGTATAAACGGGTCTCACAGCACAGTGGCACATGGCAAGCCCCAACAATAAATGACCAGACCACTAAAAGCAGAGAGCTCACATCAGTCTGTTAATGTGCAACCTAAATTACTCAGAAGAAACACTCAACTACAAGTAGGCACAGAGAAGGCAGCTACCCGCACACAAGGCGCTCTCAGTGGACTCTGCACATTAGAATCATCCCAGAGGTTCGACACCTGGCCACACCCCAGTTCATAAGCAGAACCTCACTCTGGGTGGGACCCAGGTGGTTCCAACTACAGCCGAGGGTAAGCTCCCGTGCCTCACAGTCGGGCCTTTCTAGGTTTGCTGTCAGAATCCACATCTCCTGGCCTGAATGCTGGGCCTCAGCCCCTGTGGTAGGGCTGGGAGTCATTAGGGCTTGGCATGTGCAGTAATTAGGAACCTGAGGTTTGTTTGGGGCGGGGTTACTCTAGTGATAACAAGCTGCTGGGAAGCTTATGGCAGGTGGAACAACTGGCCAGGACAAGAACTGTGGTGCCTTTGGAATCTGTCTAGCACCGTGGCCCCGGGGAGCTGACCATCAACTACAAGAGGCTGGCCCACCAGACAAGGAGCTGTGTGGCCCCGAACAAGAAAGCATGCGATCTGGGCTTAATGGGAGAGTGCTGGGCAGCCAGATGGAAAACCACTTCCAGGAGCTATCAAAGGCCTTTTTAGGAGATGGTGGCTTTGAGCTTACCCTTGTTAGATTTGGATGAGACCCTAACATGATGAATGGCAGCAACAGAAGCAGGCAGCACTGTGGGAGTGGCTCAAGTCTGCTCCTAGTTTTCCACACAGTTCAGGCAGAGACCTTAATATTCACCCCTGTCATGGCTCTGGAATCCGACTCTGCACTGAGGTCAACGTGGCACTGTCAACATGGCACTCGAAGCCTGCTACCCCTGGTATGTGTGGGAATTAACAGTTTTAAACACAGTTTTCCAGACACCCGGTTTTTTTCCTTTTGGAATGGAGAGTAGAAACGGTAGGAAAAGAAAGAAGACTTTCAAGACAAGCTGCCGCTACAATATTAAGATGGCAGATGTTGCCGCTATTTCAATGAGTGTGCGAGGCTCATCCCAACAGTCGGACTTTATTCAATCGACACAGCATGACCTCAGTGCACAGCCACCTCCACGGAGCCAGATCTGTTGGGGCCCTTAGCTCATCATATGAACTTTCTGTGTAGCTTCAGCTACGGAACATCAGAGGAACCAGGTCTGTCTATCATGAACCTCTTGTGGAACCAGCCAGTGACAGTTGTTAAGGACTTCATAGATCCAGGCTCGTAGTTTTTTGTTGCAGATGTGGAAACTGAGGCCCCAGTAGGGAAGAGGACATGTTCAAGTGGAGGAGGGCCGATGCAGCATGGCCTACAGTCAGACTATGGAGCCTCGAGGGCCTCGGCCGTCAGCCACTCCCGCCCCACACAAGGGAAATGCAGCTGAGACAAGGCAGGTGATCACCTCAGGGACACAATGAGAAGTCTGCTCTTTCTTACCTCCTTGTCTCCTAACAGAGGCTTCCACAGTGAGATATAAAGTGGCAGGCAGCATGGTCAGTCCAGAGGAAGGGACCAAGTGAATGACTAAATACAAATAGTGTGAATAAATGATGATATAAAAATCGGTTTCCTGACATGTGCTCACCTTCCACGAGCTGCCCTGTTTCTGGAGAGACTGGCCCCAGAAAGGAGCAGAGGAAAGGTGGTATCTGAATGAACTCCACGCTGCGCAGTGGGGCGGGGCTGGGGGCATTCAGACGACCTGCACTTGGCTCAGTAATGCCACAACTGCTTCTTTGGTGAGGAAGACCACCTCACTGGTGTTCTGGCACCAAACCTCAAAATGGGCAGGGTCCTCCAGGGCCCTTTTGCCAGCGATGATCACGAAGGGGTAGCCAAACTTGTTGGCGTCTTTCAGTCTGTTCCCAATGGTCAGATGGGTCCTGTCATCCAGCAGGACCTCCCCACGAAGCTGCGGCACCACCTCTGTGATGTAGTCGTACAGCTGCTCCATGAGCTCTGTGGCCGCCTCCTCTTTACTACCCTTCTTCGGGGGGAGGAGGCAGACTTGGTAAGGAGCCAGGAGGCCAGGCCAGCGAACGCAGTCTTCTGTTGAGAGAACCTCAATGGCAGCAGCCAAGATTCGAGTCACACCCAACCCATAACACCCCATTTCAGCCAAGGCAGGTTTGCCATGGACGTTAATAAACTGGGCATTGAAAATGGAGGAGTACTTGGTGCCTAGATAAAACGTGTGCCCCACCTCAATGCCTTTGGTGTCGGTCAGAGGTCCCTGGCAAGCAGGGCAGTTCGTTTGAGATGAGTCCAGTGTCTCCATGTTGGCCGAGAAGCTGCAGCGGGGACAGACTACAAACCTGTCTTCTCCGATATCCACTGGTAGCTGGAATTCGTGAGACATCGTGCCCCCGATGCTGCCCACGTCTGCCTGGACCTTGACACACTGCAGCCCCAGCCTGTCAAACAGGCTGCTGTAGGCATCGCATACTAGGCTATAGGTCCGCTGGGCGGCCTCTGGGGAGGCATCAAAGGTGTACATGTCCTTCATGTAAAACTCTCGGCCACGGAGAAGTCCAAAGCGGGGCCTAGGCTCATCCCGAAACTTCCTTGTCAGCTGGTACAGTAGGATTGGGAGCTGCTTGTAGGACAGTGTCTTGTGGGAGGCGACCAGGGCTGTAATGGCTTCCTCGTGAGTTGGTCCTAGGCAGTATTCCTTGCCATGTCTGTCTCTAAGTCTTAGCAGCTCCTTGCCCATCAAGTCCCATCGGTTGGTGGCTCGCCAGAGCTCTGCTGGGCTGAGGCTGGGCATGTTGACCTTCTGCCCGCCGATGGCCTGCATCTCCTGGTCTATCACCCGCACCAGCTTCTCCATGGCACGAACAGTGTAAGGCAGGAGGTGGTAACAACCAGAGCTTGCTGGGTGAATCAGGCCCACCTGCAGCATTAGCCGATGGCTCTTACAGGTCAAGTCACCAGATCTGCCCTCCAGCGAGAGCACCTGGTCTTCCCGAAGGTTCTGGGGCTGGAACATGTGGGACAGTGCCAAGCGCTTCCCTCTCCCTGGGGCAAAGTGAAACCTGCGGGGAATGTACCCAGAGAGCTGGTGGGTACAGGTGGCCAGGGCGGGCAGTGCTCTGCATCTCGTCAGCAGCCCTTCCATGACACCTGGCACAGGGCAGCACTTGTGCCTGGAGAAAAATGAGTTGTGCAGAAGTAAGTGTTAACTCTGTCTGACACCATGAAATGGCCAGCTCAGTCTGGCCTCCAGCAAACTTCTAAGACAGCCACTGATTGTGCAGATGCAAATTCTTTCATTTCTAATATCTTTGCAGGTCCAAGTGCTTTTCTTACTGCCATGTAAAAAAAAATCACCATTTTCCCACTTACAAAAATGTAACCACACACTGTGGAGAGACATGAACGGGAGGCAAATGCACAGACGCTGACACCGGGCAGTCTGGGAGCCAGGGGCCTTCCTGCCGATAGCGCCCCGTGGAGCCCGGGAACATGACTCAACCCTCTGTGCTCAGTTTCTTCATCTGTAAAATGGTAATAATGTAGGACCTACCTTATACATAGGGAATTTAGAGGAGTTATGAAAAGTTATTAGAATGGTATCTGGCACATTCTGTGAGCTCAACCAATGTTTGCTATTACTATTATTATTATTATTATTATTGAAAACTAGTGGGGAAAAGAAACAAATAAAAAAGAAAAGGAAAGCAACTATAATCTCTGGGTTCAAAGACAACTGCAGCTGGTGATCCCTTACCTTTTTTGTCAGCCCTGTCCCTTGCCCACCCTTCTTAAATGTCAAATGGCTTGTGCTCTGCCCTCCTCACAAACACATGCCCTCCTGGTCAGGCTGCATGCTAATGGCTCCAAGTCAACATTTCTACCTCATATATGTCTCTCAAGCTTCAGAAGTACTCATCTAAACACCTCCTGGAGATCACACTGCACTTCAAACTCAGCACCTTTTCCCCAAACCTACCCCCTCCAGTGCTGCCTATCACTCGGAAGAGCGCTGCAAGCCACCCTGTACCCAAACCAGAAACCTGGGCTCCATCCACTCCATCCCACATGTCCCACATACACCAACCCTCTGGGCCCTGCCATTCCTTCTTCTTCACCTGCTGTTCAATCTACTCCTTCTCTCCACCTCCGCAGCCTCCACCTAGATCCAGACCACCATCATTTCACTTCCTTAGTGCAACGGCCTCCTCATTGGGCTCCCAGCTTCCACCCGCTCCTTCTCTAATCCACTCCCCATGCTGCAGTCATAGGGGACACTTCCAAAACACCTAACAGTTTTTCTTGCTTAAAGTCCTCCAATGGCTTCCGGATACCCTTAGAATCGGGTCTGAGCTTCAGATCTGCACGGTGCCATGGCCCCATGTGAGCTGGCTGCTGCTCCTCTGCTGCATCTCAGCATCGTCCTCTCCATGTTCCCGCTGCACCATGCTCACTTTAAATACACTGCCCCCCTTGAACAACAACACCTACCCATCCTCCAGGCCTCAGGAGTACCATCCTGCCCTCCAGCACGCCTGCTTTGTACCACTCCCTGCATTCCAAAGACCAGCTTCTCCTGCAGCAGCCCACTGATCCCTACCAAACACCAGTCACTCTTTGGAGTTACAGTGGTACCTCAATACTCGTCGGCTTCAGAACTTGTCAAACCTCATACTTGTTGCATTTTGACAAGGAAAAATGTTTCTGCACTCGGTGCTTGCTTGCCACTCATTACACTTGCTAGAACTTGTATGAGTCACAATGCCACCCTGCAGGAGAAAATGCTTCATCGATCACTGCTTGCTCGCCACTCGTCGGGATGAATTGATGATGAGTACTGAGGCATCACTATACTGTTCAATGAGCTGTCTATCTTCCCCCAGGCGCTCTGCTCTGTGCAGGCAAAGACCACATCTAACTTGCTCTCCACTCAGCATGCAGCAGGGCTCCCTAGACATCATCTGATAGACAAGCATGTAGGTTTCTCTATGATTTTACCAAATAGTCACACATTTCTAATGACAGTACATTTCATTGAGTGACTACATCAAGAATGATTCTCCTACCACCAGAGTTGTTGGTTTTCTCTTTTATACAAAATATACAACAAACAGAAAGCTTCATTTTTGTTTTATATTTGGAAGAGGATTGTCAGGAATGAAAATTACCGAGTCAAAGGGTCTAAACTTCCAAGGTTCTTGATTTATATTGTCAAAATGAGTTAGCCCCTCTGACTTTCGTCATATCCCATGGAGCAAAGCTCCCCTGCAAGGTTACTGATCCCGCTCAGCACTGGGAAGCTGGAATTCCCACCTGGTTATCTCCAGCTTTCAGTCTCAAGTCCTCCAGCTGGTCCTCTCCAGCCTCAGGCAGCACCATCCCTTGCCCCTGCACACTGTACAGAGATTATCATTTTCTGTGTGGTCTATGACCTGAGAAAAGCTGGGAGGCAATGCTACAGAATCCTAGTATGACTGCATGGAGTATGGGTACTGGAGGCAAGGAACATGTGGTTCACACCTGACTGCACCACTTGAGGTTCCACCTCAGGCCAGTGGCCCAGGCCAGAAATGCCTTCACCCTTGGCTCTTCCTAAAGCAAATGAGTCTATCTGCAAGATTTCTCTCAAGTCCACCCCTTCCTTTCTGACCCTTTCTGCCTCGGCCTTAGGTTAAGTAGACCAGTGGTTCTGAAACTTAGTGAGCATCAGAATCACCTGGAGGGCTTGTTAAAACGCGGACAGTGGGGCCGCACGCCCACAGTTTCTGATTTAATAGGTCTGGGGTGTAGGAAGAGAATCTGTATTTCTAGCAAGTTCCCAGGTGATGCTGATGCTGCTGGTCCAGGGACCGCACTGGGAGAAGCACTGCAGAACCCTACTGGCTGGTGACACGGTCAAATGACTGCACTTTGGGGACCTGTTTTCTCATAGGTAAATGGGCAGATCGGATCCCCGAGGGTCTTTCCAGGGCTGACTTTTCTAGGAACACTGTGACACTCAATCACCTAAGGTAGACAAGGAGGAAGTCCTAGCCTCAACTTTCCACGGAGGAAACTGAGACCAGGAGACAAGTAGTATCCAAAAGTTTATATGACTGTGACCCCATCCCAACCCAAAGACGGGATGTACATGGGAAAACGGACACCGGCATCCTAGGTGTCCGCGCCCAGCGCCCTCTCTTCACTCCGCCGTCCCCCCTCCAACACCCACCGCCAGCTCCCCACTCTTCTCTGTCACCCACGCTCACCAATTGCAGCCCCAGCCAGCACCGGTAAGACCGCAGCGCCAGCACGCCTGCGCCAGCAGCTAGCGGTGGGAGGGGCGTCCCCTCCAAGTTCCACCTCCCACCTTTATAGCCAATCAGGAGCCGTGTTCGGAGGACTAGCCCCATTCTACTTGTAGACTTGTGAGAGGTTCTCCGGAAGCTCAGCCAAAGAGAGAGAACTCGGCTCTTCCCAAGATCGAAGATTGGCCGGGGCAGCAATGAGTAAATCCAGGAAGTGCTCTCTAGGATTTACGGAGGTGTAACTCTATGGTCAAAGCCTTTATTCTGGATTCTGTTTCCTCCCACCGCCAGGACCCGCCCCATCCTCTGACGAGGAGAACCGCTGGCTGTAGTGTGACCATGACAACAATGGACGGTGTTGTTTCAGATCTACCCTGTTATTTCACAGGCTTTCAATTTAAATAAATTAAAAATTTTAAACAATTGGAAGAAGGCAGCCTTTAAAATATTAAGTCAAATTTTCATTCATAAAATATTTTTTGAGCAGTACCATGTACCAGCAGCCACTGTTGTATAAGCTGGGGGTAGTGAATAAAACCAAAGTCCCCTGTATTCAATGCAGCTTACATTCCAGTCAATAAACAAATACAGTGAAACTTAAGGGGATGCCAAGGAACTCTCCAATCAAGAGAAGTGCTATTTTAATGCAATTAATTAAAAAATTAATGCAAAAAGTCCATGGTGAACAAATGATCAAAATTTTATATGAGGACAGAATCCATCAGTCACGTGCTGTTAAATACTATGGAGAAAAATGAATTAGGGAAGGGCACAGGTTGGAGGTCGTGTGCTTGCAATTTAAAATAGGATGATCAAGAAAGCCTCATTGAGAAGGTCACATTTTAGCGAAGACCTGCAGGAGATGACAGAGCTTTGCAGATATCTGGGGGAAGAATGTTCCAGACCCTGGCACAACAAGTGCAAATGTAATGAGGTAACAGCTACATATCATGTAACTCTACCTAAGTAATAACAGCTACAATTTATTGAGTGCTTAAAATGTACCAGACCCAATGCAATACACTGGTGATTCTGACAGTGGCTCCAAGAACCTCTCAGCTCATCCTGGATCTGCCAGGAGCAACACAGTGTGATCAGTGGTGTAATGGGAGCTGGGAACCCCCCTGAGGGAGTGCCGGGAAGGAGGGCTTTACTGAGGAGGTGAGCTTGGAGTCTAGTCTGAAGGATGAATGGGGTTTACCAGGACAAGAATGGCAGTGGGAGTAGAGTGGAATGTCCAGGCAGTGGGACCAGGACACTCATGGGCATGGAATCAGGAAATGATAATCAGGTCTGAGGGAAGCATGGGGTGTGGTAGGGTTTACATCTTCTTTTCCCATCGCTCCTAACACAGTGCTTGACACATAGGCCAAAGCAGTGGTTCTCAACCTTGACTGCATTGGAATCACTGGACACACCCAGGCTCAGCCTGGAGATGCTGGTTATTGATCTGGGTGGGTCTGGGCATCAGTACTTTATAGTCCTTCAGGTGACCCTAGTACGCAGCCAGGTTTGGATCTGCTGACCTCAAGAAAAGGCACTAGACAACGGTGTGGGGGAGAGGGAGAATGGTGGGTACATGTTATCATCTCAGTTTTACAGCTGAGGAAAATACAGCTTGGGTGGACCACACAGCTGCTATCTGCCCAACCAAGCTAGGAGTCTAGACAGTGCTGGGCTGGACCTGAGCTCTTTTGATCTAAGAGTGTGGGGCTCGGCCTCTGCTTCTCAGCATTGTGGCCAAGGCTTTCCCAAGAAGTGCAATCCCTGAGGTCTTACTGAGGCAGTGTTCCCCACGTTCCCCCCTTGTAGGCGGGAGATGAATAATCTTTGGCATATTTTGGGATCCAAAGTAGCCTTATAGTTCTCCCTGCTTCCCATGCACATTATTACATCCCTTCCAATCCTTAGAAAAGCCAGTATCCGTCCTCTGCACCCCGAGGTGTTAATTATTTCTCAATTAGCAGTTCCCAGGCTGTAGAGCATAGTGGTGTGGAGAGGCCTAATGACTCGCTGTGTTTATATACCCCACACCTTCAGAGCACTTTACCAATGGTAACTAATTAATGCTCACGACCCCCTTGGGAGGCAGGCTGAGAACTGCTGCATTTTCCTTCAAGTTTGCAGGAGGCTCTACAGCCTAGAGCTGCAGAGCCGGCTCAAGTCAGCTGTGGTCTAGTAAATTTGCTCCCCACGGAGGACATCTAGGGCGGCGGATACCCAGAATGTACCCCCATCACTGCTGGTAACTTACTGTGTGACACGTCAGTCAATCAGTTGATCGTTCATTTATTGAGTACCTTGATTTACAGCGTTTATTTATGATGAAGTCTCCACGAGTGCCCTAAACCAGGAAAAAAAAGACAGAAAAAATTATTTATTGTCATTTAAAACAAAGCACAAGAAGAGGACCCTACTATTGCCTTGGTGTCCCCCGCTCTGAGGATACACTGTCCACTTCATGGTTTCTCCTGGCCCCTGGCCAGACTGGGAGCTCCTGAGGCAGGTATGGGTTTTGCTCTGTTCTGTACGTGGAACACGGAGCCTGGCCCAGATGGGGATTAGCAAAAGGTGTTTGTTTTTCCTTTTTGTTTGTTGTTTTAATATGTCAATCAACAAATGAATGGGTGGCTTGTCTCTCCCTCAGGTAGGACTCCTTTGAGGACATCCCAAGTCATTCCTACACGGAGAGCCCATGCCTGGCTCAGAGAGGGGCTCCAAGTGTGTGCTGAACGAATAAGTGAAGGCAGAGTTAATGGTGAACTTGCTGACCTCAAGCTGTTCATAACCTCCTGGAGAGGCAACCACGGCTGGAAAAGGTTGGCTAGCTCGTCTGTGGTCAATACCACTAGTCAAAGGGAAGAAAAGGTTAACCTCCAAGTCTGTTTCATGCACAGCCTGATCTCTGCGCTCACAGCCTCCAGTGGCAACTTGCTTGTATCAAACGTGTGGGCCCATAAGCAAAATTGTGGGAGCCATCACCCACACAGTCTCTCTGGTTGGGTCCCCTCTGTCTGGAGGCCTGATTTTTAGAGCCCAGCTCAAGGCACCCTCTTTGGTAAGCCTTTCTTGAAGTCCTCACGTACAAGGATGCCAATATCCTCAGAATTTTTGTCTGAGTTTTGCCTCTGGCCATTCACTCTCTGAGGTGTGTGACAGCTGACTGTATACATTTGATGGGGCAAACGGGACTGGGTGAAATCCTTGCTTTGCCGCCACTTACCACGTGCCTGTGGTAAGATACTCAGCCTCCCTGAGGCTCAGATACCTCACCTGCAAAACAGTAGTGACTTCCTCCCCTTGGAATTGTGATGCAGATGCAAGGAGTTGGCTCATGCAAAGGGCTTAGCACAGTGCTTGGCACACAGTAGGTCATGCAGGACACCCAAAATGTTCTTCACCCCCACAGACTACATACAAGCTGTCAGAGGGGAGACCCATGTCCTCTTCGTCTTTAGCCTTGCCATAATAAATCCACTTACTATGTAAAAATATTTTGCACACAATAAATCCCAATACCTCTTTGCTGAATCAATGGCTTTCTACTGAATTCCCTCAATTCTTAAGAGCGAACTGCTAAAAATGCAACCAAACAAAATCAGCTGTGGTTCATCTGGCTAGCAACAACTCCTTTCTGAGCACCTGCTTTGGGTTAGCTCTGCAGAGCACTGGGCACAGCCAGACATAGTCTGGGGCAGAGCATAGGTGCCCCAGGACTGAGGAAGTAGTCAAATACCTGTGAGTTCCGGGTGGGACTTGAGCTTATCTGTGCACTGCCTCTGGAAGGACGATGGACACTGAGTTCCTTTCAACGTGCCCTTGCTTTTTCTCTTTAAGGAGCAGGATGTGGGTGAGGTGTGAGTTAACGAGGTGGCATTCATGTCTTCCAAAGTGGGTGGCTTAGAGAGAGGGATAAGGCATTTGGACCCAGACAGGCCTGGGTTTGCTTTCCAACTCCAGCACTTCCTGGCTGTGTGAATTGGAGCAAGGAACTTGACCTTTCTAGTCTTTCATTATACAAAGAGGTCAGTAACCTCCTCGAAATGCTTTGATGAGCAAGCAAACATTACAAAACTTTGTAAACTGAAAGTTTTGTATAAATATTGGAAATATAGTCAGGTCATTCTTTTGTAAGTTTAAGTGTACAATGAGTTTTGCCTCTGGCTGTTCACTGGCTTTTTGGAGAAGATGACTTTTAAGTAATTAAATGAGATTATGTATGTAAAGCACTTGGAGGGTGCCTGGTACCTGGTGCTCGGCATAAGATTAACTTTGTCAATACTCCAGAATGGCTCTTGCATCTGCCGTTCCTCTATCCGGTGGCTCTTTCCTGCCATGTCCACACGGCTCCCACCTTCACCTACTTCATGTCTGTGCTCCAATGTCAACTTCACGGTCAGGGCTTCCTGACACCCATTTGTTCACAGTAATCCCCATTGCTACCTGCCTCCCGCAACATCCTGATACTCCCTGCCTGCTTTATTTTTCTCCATAGCATTTACCATGATTCAGCATATGAAACATCTCACCTGGTGTCTGGTTTATTTGTGTCACCTCTCCCTGAGCCCCAGCAGAATGTAAGCTCTGCCCGGGAGGGTCGGATTTTTGTTTTGTTCACTGCAGCACCCCCAGTGCCCAGACCTAGGGCACCAAACTTTTTCTATAAAGGGCCAGCCAGTCAATATCTTATGCCTTGCAGGACATACTGTCACTGTCACAACTACTCAACTCTGTTCAGTAGGCCAAAAGCTGTCATAGAAGTATGTGAACAAATGAACACTACTGCGTTCCCATAAAACTTTATTCACAAAAACAGATGGCAGGCTGAATTTGGCCTGTGTGTGCATCATAGTTTACTAACCCCTGGTCTGCATCATTGTCTGCCACATTGTAAATATTCAATAAATATCTGTTGAATAAATTAATTAGCAAATAAATAAACAAATGAGCACAAGACACCTGGTACTCAGTAAATGCATATTCCTTTCCGTCTTTTACTCATCAAAAGACCTCAAAAGAGTCTGAAGCTTTCTTTGCTAGAAATAAATGACAAAGACTTATTCAAGGGTCTTCGAATTTTCACACTATGGACACAGTTAGGCAAAACCCCAGAAGTGTCTTGAAGAAGAAATGAAGGTTAAGAGTTCTTGTAGTAAAAAGTACATCCTTGAAAATTATCCATCCTGCATTCTCAGCTCTGGGTTGGTCTAGGATAGCTATCAGTCAGATGTCAGGGGTCTGGAGAATGGATATCAGATGGTTTGGGTACCTGAGTCCTTCAAGGAGTAATCAGAGGTTTATCTGGAAGTCTGGTGTATGACCAGATTTATACCCAGGCATCAATCAACACAGGCCTGGAAAGTCCAAAACGTTTAAGTTCCCAGGCCAGTTAGAACAAGAGTAGGATAACTCCCTCATGCATTAACTTTCATAATGTTAACAATTTTAGCAGCTTGGATAAGTGACTCAATTTTATATATTCCCTATCTTCACTCTTTCCTCATAGTTAATGAATGCAACAAGATTGACCATGATGTCTTGTATTAGAGGTACAAATAAAGTGTGAAAGGAGCATTGAGGTGGCAAAGTCCTCCTCTTGGGATAAAGGAGGACTTCAAGGATTGAAGGTCTGAAGCCGGGGTCCCCCAGAAGCAGACCCTGAATCAAGGATTCTAGAGCAAGCATTTTATTTGGGAGCTGGTCCCAGGAAACGCAGGTAGAGGAGTGGAGAAATGAAAGATGGAAGGGCAGGGGTACATACAGGGTGTGATAATGAACAAGCTGGTGACTGCTGAGGGCAACCAGCTTCAATCCCAGTGGGACCTCAGGGGGAATGTGGAATTTGTCTCCGAATGATCCGATCTCCCCACTACCCTGCCCCCATGAGGCTGGGCTATTCTCTAATTTCTGGTCCCCATTAGTTGAAGGCTGTTCTTGGGGGCACCACCTGCCCAGTGCCTCAGGTCAGGTGGAGAGTGGCAGGGGCTTGCAGTCAATGGCTTCAGCAGGTACCCAGTAGGTGAAGCGAGAGGGGAGATGGGTGGGCACTAAAGGGATACCTGAGCTGCCCTCACAGGGTAAACAGCCATCCAGTTTAAGGTACTGTTTTCAGGTCTTTGATGAAGGCTAATCCTAATCCTAACTGAGACTGCCACTAATAGCTGTTTCAGCAGACAGACAAATCATTTGCATTTTCTGTCCCTGCACCTGGTTGGAAAACTCTGGGAAGGACTCTGATTAGCCCAACTTGAGTCAAGTGTTGTTAGCTCTTGTGGTCTGGGCCGGGGGTATTGTGACTGGCAGCTCTCCCCTTCGCTGCAGAGCGGGGGGAAGAGGTAATTCCTAGGCCAGGAAGGAGAGGTGTGCTATTCCCAGCAGGGATGGGCCCTGGGCAGATGAAACAATTGATATCTAACATAAATGCAGAGGTTCTTTTGTTTGTTTCTTTTATTTTGTAGATGACAAATAAAACTCACAGAGGAGCTGCAGTTTAATGAAACAATTTACATGCCAACATTCAACAAGCCCTACCACAGAGCTATTGCCGGGCTTGGAAACATAAACATGAAAAATACATTCTGATTTTTTTTGTGTTCAGCCTATACAGCAACATATATGATAGAGGAGAAAGTAATCAAAGCCCCAGATTGTTAAAAAGCCATTTGTTAGTCAGTTTCCTCATCTGGAAGAGGGAGGCAGTGCTGGTACGTGGCTCATGGGCTTACGAGGGTTAAGCAGTAAAGGCATGTGAAACTCGTGCCGCAGGCACTGGCCCGTGGCAGCGTCTCAGTAAGTCGTCCTGGCGGTGATCAAGATGAATATGATTTTCTTTGACTTCCCCGCAGGAAGGAACCTTCCCTGTTCAGTCAAATTGTTCTTTTGCGGCCACCTAGAGGCCAGCTGAAGCTTTTCTGCAGCTCCACAGGTTTTGCTCACCATTGCTTGACAAAAGCATCCTCCCCCACCCCCCATCAAAATTAGAGAGTTCGTACTGGTGCTCCAGGCAGGAAGCAGGGAGTGAGGGCAGGTAGAGCCTACACAGCCTGTGGGGCAGGGCTGGGTAGAAGGAGGGAGCTGTCTGTGTTCTCACCCATCTGCAAGCCTTGCCAGTGACTTCAGCCCCACAAAGCCAGGGAGGGTTTCTTGCTGGAAGCACGCCCACCATGCTGGGGATGTTTCCATCTGCTCATTTTACTGCTGAGTTGTAAAGTGCTAAATGTCATTATCCTCCCTTTCCTTAAACAAGAAAAAAGTTAACAGCCCGAGGAAAGGAGATATTTCACTTCATTTGGCATCCAGCCACCATCATCCACACAGGGTGCTCCCTAGGGGGCTGATTAGGGACGGGAGAGCCCTGTTCTGTTCCGCTTCCAGCTGCTAGCACCGCTCTGTGCAGGCTCTGCACTGGGCGCTGGCAGCTGGAAGCCAGATCAGAGCCCTGTCTGGCCCTTGGCGGAGCAGCCAGCCACCTTCTGAACAACTCAAACACTGTAATAGGTGCCAGGACAGAAAGAGGGAATGGGGTCCAGAGGAAAGTAACTCATTCAAGGTTATCACACTTATTAGGGTACATTCTGTGTGGCCCCAGAAGCTGAACTTGAATCAGAAGATAAAAACTACAGAAAAGAGGATTTCAACTCAATAGAAGGACAAACTCAAAAGATAGACCAGTGGGAAAATGGATGGATTCCTTCGATAGGTAGTAAGCTGCCTGTCTGCCAGAGGTATGCAAGTGGTTTAGACACTTCTTTCAGAATAATCACTGTTGAGAGGAGTCCTGCTCTGGATGGAGAGGCTGGAAGAGGTGATGACCAGGGTTCTTTCCAACTCTGAGATTCTGGAAAACTGTGACTGAAAAATCTCACCTGCTTCCCTCTAACATGTCTTGCTCCCACTGGCTGAGCAGGAGTTTCTAGCTGCCTGATGTTGGCTTCTAGATGCAGAGGAAGGCGTGGGCAGACAGCACGAGGCGTGATTTGTCTTCATTACTCTGATTATGGGGTCATTAAAGCTTTTACTCTGCAGTGTTCCCCTAAGGATCTCCAGCTGCTTCAGCCGTGTGACAGACAGTTGTTCTCCCAGCTGCCCAGTGGGCAGGGGTGTTCTGCAGGGCTCCAAACTGTAATTAAATAAAGATCAGCCATCCACTAGCCTCCCTGAACCCGCCTGAGCCACAGTCCTGGGGGACCACGAGGTCTGGCCTCAGTAGTGACTTGCTGGAGAGGGATGGCCAAGGACCAGGTTTGGAGCCCCAGGGACAGCCGTCCTCTCCCCCACATTGGGCTGAGGAAAGGCCAGACACAGGATGTGAATGACTGGTGTGGAGGGGGCGGGCAGCCGGCTCTGCCAGCTAAAACCCTCCACAGCTTCCCATTAGTCTCCGCAAGTCTCCCCTGCAGTCCACAAGGCCAGGCATAAGCTGCTGTGCAAGGTCTAGCCTGCGGCTCCCTGAAGGGCAGGGCAGGTCTATCTGGTTCTCCACTGGAGCCCCAGGGCTTGGCACTATGCTTGGAATTTCACCAGTGCTCGGTAGGTACGAGCTGAGGGAAGGAATGGAAGGGCTGTAGTCCTCTTGGACCTTGGCAAAGGAGGCAGCCCTAAAAGGGCAGAGAACACTGGCCCAGAAGTCTGGAAGTGGGGTTCAAGTTTGAATCTGTCATCGGTTCATGGCTTGACCAAGGTCCCTGCTCCCTGCTCTCGTCTCAGTTTCCCAATCTGGCCCTCAGTTTCCCAACTGGAGAATTAAAGAAGTGGCCTAAGGCTGGAGAGGAGGAGGGAAAAAAGTCCATGTTTTCTGGTTGAGTTTTGGGCCTCAAGGATCGTTGGGCTGGAGACCTGGCCCCAACCTCAGGCCGGTGGGCCTGGTGATAGAGTCACCTGTGTGCAACTGAGGTAGTGGCCTCATTGCTGTGAGCGCACTCACTTCAACAACCCACACTGAGCCTGTCTCAGTGCCGAGCTCAGTGCAGGGCCCTGGGGCTGAATCGGGTATAGCTCCTGCTGTAAAGAAGCCAGCTGGGGCAGGGGTGGGCTGCAGACATGTTGACACGATTATGACCCAAGGAGAGGGAAGTAATGCCATGCCGTGGGACACGAGGCCTGAGAGCTCTCCATGCGTAAAAGGGAGTGATTAATGCGAACTAGGAGGATTTGGTAAGGCTTTCTGGAGGAGGCATTTTTGAGCCTAGCCATTGGGATGGAAATCATAGGGAAAAAGCCAGTGGGAGAATAGGATGTACAAAGTCACAGGGGAAAAACAGTTTGGAACAGGGAGACAGTGCACTGGAGGAAGGGACAGTTCAAGTTGGTGATCACAGACCAAACTCCGGACCACAGATGACACTTCTCCCAGGAAGAACTGTGTTCCAGGAGGCAGCACAGAACTGGGCTGGTCTGGTCCAAATCCTGGCTCTTCCCATACTTACCTGAGACCTTGGTCAGTGTCTCAGTGTCCTCATCTGTAAAATGAGGATGAGAATGCTACTCCCCAAGGCTGTTGAGACAATCACATGTATGAAGCCCCCAGCACATAGGATATGTCCTGGGAATGGGGTTTCCTATCTCTTTTTGGTTTTTGGTCAATATGCAGATACCCCAAGACTAGTGGGTGTTTATTAGTCATTTATATGAGTCATGTGCCTGAGATTGTCAGAAAAGTTTTGCCAGGAGGAGGAAGCAATGGAGGGAGAAATGCATTACCTTGGGGAGAGGTAAAGCAAGAAAGGAAACAAATTGGGAAGCCTGGAAAAGCAGACGAACTTCTCCAGCTCCCTAGTTGTGCCAGCAAACCGCCTTGAATTCAGTTTGCCTGAGGAAGCAGGAGAAGAAAGAGGTGGTTTCCCATTGCGGGTGGGGAAGGGATGCATGGAGGAGTAGACAGGGCTGTGTGTGCTGTCAGGACACCTCCTGGACTCTGCAACCTCGGAGGTGAGAGGAAGGTGGGACAGCGTGTCACTGCCCAAAGTGCTGAGCCATGAGGAGCCATGAGGCGGAATTTAGGGACCTTAGGGTAGCTTCATGGTCCAGATCTCACAGGTACCTGGGACACTAACATGAGTGTTAGAGCTTTACCCTGATGGATATCAGTGCCCCCTGTGACAGGTGACACATAAGCACTTAATGCTTTGGTGTTCATCAGTGTATTAGCATTTTCCAAACCTGAAAAATGCTGATAGCAAGTCTGAGGCACAAAGGAGGGGAGGCTTAAGAAGTGTGGAGTGTGACCTTGGGCAAGCCATTTCCCTGTGAGGGTTCAGGCCTCCCATCTGCACAATGAGAGCTCTGGAACACGCAGCCTCTCGGGGCTGCACCTCTCAGCCTGTTCTCCATCTGTCGCTGGAGACGTGAGAAGCCACGCAGGGGTGCTAGCCTATCCCTGGTCACTATCTGAGGATCAGAGATACGACAAAAGCAGTGAGTATAACTCTTTAAAGAAAGGAACAAATGCAAAACCGATCACAAACCATTACGGGGGTCTTGCCATCGCAGTTATGTGCAACTAGCTTTTCCTGGGGTCTGGCGAGAACCTAATCTGGAATTTTACGTTAAGTAGTTCCTGTAGGCAGGGCCACAAAAATCCAGGTTGGCCATTCCCAGATTTGGTGGCAGTCAGAGTCTAAGTCTTTGACATTAAAATTCCACAGTTAAGGCTCTAAGTCTAACATTCCAAGAGAGTAACATTTCAAGATATTCTTCATTCTGTTGTGGAAGGTTCCAGACTAGGAGCAGGTGGCATTCCCTGATGGGGGGGTCTCTAGGTTCCCAGGACAGGGAAGTCTATTGATGGGCTTCATGCCTTGCCTGGGAGCCTTGCAGACCACGCTGAGCACGGATGAGGCCCGCTGGAAGACGGCTAGCCAGGTAGGAAAGAGGCCTGAGCACACGGGTGTAGACCACTGCCTGGCACCTTACCTGCCGCTGTGCAGCTTTGCCCTCCGCTCTAGCCATGGCTTTCTGGCCTGAAGGGCCTGTGAGACCCACTGCAGTCAACTTATGTAAGGGCTTTGTTACAGGGATAGAGTTGCCCATGGGAATCCACAGAGACTGAGGCCTCAGGGACTGCACTGCAAACTAGAAAACCGCCCAAACTGAGACGCCTATCTTATGTATCTCTTAGGAGAATCGCAGCCATCTTATTTTCTCCGTACATTTGCCCAATTCTGTCCTATAATTGGCAGTTTCCGCAACCAGGCATCTCCACTTCCGCGGGTGTGTCAAACTGCCCTATTGTCTCAAGGTCCCCATTCCAATTCCTGAAAGAGAATCTGATTGGCTCTGATTGACGGGCCCTCAATGGGGCGGGGCCTGGACGGGTACCCTCAGAAGGAGAACGCTCGGCGGCCCCGCGGTGCCCCCATGCCCTCGCCTTCCTGTTCCATGGTCTCAAACAGCAGCCGCACCAACGACAGCCGTCCCTGGTCCACCAAGGCCCGGGCCAGTCCCAGCACCTCGTCTGTGTGGCCACGCCACACACGCTGCAGCTCCTGGCGCAGGCGTGCCGCCGGATACTTGTCCTGGGCGCAGCGCAGCCACACATCCACTTCGTGGCCCAGCTCGCCATCGCTCAGCTGCGCCTGGCTCCACTGCGCCAGCAGCGCCTCGAGCAGGCAGCCGAAGCCCTCGGTGTGGCTGGAGCCCTCGTCGTCCAGCTCCACCACGCGTTTGAAGCACGCTGCCGCGTTGGCCTCCTCACCCTTGATGCGCAGGCACTTGCCTCGCAGCAGCTGCAGCTCGGGCAGCGTGGCGCCCAGCTCTGACTCACTGGCCTTGGCCAAGAAGACCAATGCCTGGTTCAGTGCCTCCTCATCCACTGCCAGCAGCTCCTGCATTGCGTCCACGCCCATGTAGTAGTAGACCTGGAATGGGGGGAGGGGGCAGGAGTGAGCTTTTCAAGCCTCCCACCCCGCCATGGCTGCTCTCGGAATTCCAGCCTTCCCTCTTTCCACAGTTATTCCCTGCAAAGTTTGGTCCCCCTTCCCCGGAAAAGGAGAGAGCACTCTGATTCCAGTTCCAGCCCTACCACTCCTGGCCACATAACCATGAGCAAGGCGATCGCTGGGCCTCAGATTTCTCATACGTAAAATATGATCTTATCACCTTTTGGTAATCATTCCCTATGCACAGAAGGCACTTCTGGGTAAAGAATAATAATGGTCCACACTTTCTGAGTGCTTAGAAAGAGCAAGTCCCTGTCCTAAACGATGTACACGCATTCTCTCATTTAATCCTCACCTGTAGGAGGTGAGTACTGTTATCAGGTAGGAAGATGCCTCCTATTCCTCCCTGTGCCCTGAGTTCCCAGACCTGGCCTGACAGGAAGTAAATATGTTCTTAGTAAGCCATTGGCTATGCAAGCCTGGAGACTGCCTTACCTGGCTGATGTCCAGGTAGGTCCTGAGACCCGGGCACACCTTGACCACTTCCTCGAGGTCCGCCTTGGCGCAGGCCAGGTGGTTCCTGTCAGGCATGCCTCCGAGCCCCATCTTGACCCGCTCCAGGTCATGGAGGTAGGCTCTGATGTGGATCTGTCCGCAGAGAGTCAGCTCAGGGAAGATGCTCTAAGCAAGGAGCATCCACCCTAAACGAAGCCAATCTTTTCTCAATAGCAGTCCAGGGGGGTTCTGTGGTGTGGCAGAAAACCCTTGAGACTGGGGCCCAGGAGTCCTAGGTTCTAGTCCTGTGCCAACTTGGGCTAGCCGCTCCCTTCTCTGGGTCTTAGTTTCCCTGTCTGTACGACAAGTGGGTTGGATGAAGTAAGAGCCCTTCATTCACTCAACAAATATGTTCTGAATGCCTGCCATTTGCCAGGTCCTGTGCTAGGTCTGCGGGTGCAGTGGTGATAAGACAGGTGAGGTCCCTGTGCTGGCGGAACTTAACGTTCTAGTAGGGAGAAGATCATGGACAAGTAAACGATACCATTTCAAGTGGTGATAAGTGCTGTGAAAAAATAAGCAGGGTGATGGGATTGAGGTGCCTGGGGAGAGGGTTATTTTAGATAGGATGGCAGCATCGATTTTGTGAAAGTCCATGTAAGCAAGCAATTTGGGAAGAATGGCAGGTGGCCCCAAAGTACAGGCATCAAATTACAAATGATTCCAGGCCCTTGATTTCATCTCTACTTCCTTTCCCCCCCACCCTTGGAGCATTTATAAAATCTAGAGATTCAGGAGGGGTGAGGTAGGGGTGAAGAGGAGGAAGTAAGGAAAAGGGGGTCCATTGTTGTTGAAAGTATTAAAGCCTCATAGCCAACAGGGAGGGCTCTGGTCCTAAGAGAGCATCACAAGGTGGGGGGTGGAGGAAAAGGGGTGGGGAGTTGGGGAGCTCTGGTTTTGTTGCCAGTTGACCTTGACTGAATTGCAGCCCCTCCCCCTTATTAGCCTGTGAGCTGGGGAAAGTTGCTCAACCTCTGTGAGCCTCGTTTTCCACATGTGAAAAATTAGAACCCTGTTATCTTCCTTGGGGAGTTACCATGATGACTGAGAGGACATGTTCCAGCCAGGACCTAGCATATGGTAGGTGCTGAGTTCACTCATTCATTCAATAAATATTCATCAAGAGCCTGCTGTGTGCCAGGTACTGTTCCAGGAACTGAGGGTATACGAGAGAGCAAAATGACAAAATTCCCTGCCCTCACAGAGCTTATATTTTAGTGGTGGGGAGAGATAAAACATATAATAAATGAGCAAATAGTATGTTAGGGAGTGATAAGCGCTGAGAGGTTGCCCTGGCCGGTGTGGATCAGTTGGATGGAGCGTGGCCCCGTAAAACAGAAAAGTGGTGGGTCTGATTCTGGTTAAGACGCATGCCTAGGTTGTGGGTTTGGTCCCAGTCAGGCCTGTACGAGAGGCAAGCGATCAATGTTCCTCTCTCACCTGGGTGTTTCTCTTGCTGTCTCTCTCCCTCCCTCCCCTCCTCTCTAAAATCAATGGTCCTCAGGTGAGGTTAAAAAAATTTGTTTTAAATGTTGAGAAGTTGACATTTGCAGTAAGACAGTGCTAGAAGCTGCCTCTTTATCAAGACTTCCAGGAGGTGAGGTTGGAAGCCAATCGGACCTCTGGAAGAAGAGCATTCTAGGCAGAAGTCCTGAGGGAAGACCCTGCCTCAGGAACAGCATGGAGACCAGTGTGACTGGAAGAGAGGCTGCTGAGCAAGGCGTAGGCAGAGGGACGTTATGAGCCAGGTAGGGCCCTATGGGTCGCAGCCTCATGGGTCGGGACTGAGGCTTTCACACAGGCAATGAGTTCCCTTCCCTCTGTTCCTTCCACCTCACCGTCCTGGCCCCCATCCTGGTGCTAGTTTGGTCATCTGAGTAGTGTGCAACCTCTGGAGGTACAGGAGCCAGTGAGCAGGACATACACGGGTAAGGATATTTTTAAATCAGTCCATGAATGTGAAAGTGCTGGGTGAAATGCATTGTTACAGAGGTGTTTCATTATTTACTATCATGATTAATATCATTACTGTTGATAGTAACCACATCAACTACAATGAATGAATATCCTGCCCACTACCGGCTGGCAGAATGATTATGTCATTGAGATTGAGAACAAAGGAGCAGATTCGAAATCATGTCCTGAGGAAGGTAGTAGAGAAGATAGGAGGCGCTCTTTAGCCTGGAGCAAAGCAAGTCAGAGCTCCAGGCCTCTGTCCCCAAGCAGAAGGGCTACGTGGGGGTCCAAAGGGCAGATCTGGGACCGGTGGGGGCAGGCAGAGGGAGATAGCTCTCAACTAAATTTATAACTTGCAGAGCTGAATGACTACATGGTGGAGTGCTTCACGAGATAGGAAATCAGTTATAAATACGTCTAGTAACAACAACCCTTCGCTTATGAGCTCTTCCTATGTGCTCGCTCAGTGCTGAGTTTTAGAGAGAACCTAATTTAATTCTTACAACAGCTCTCTGAGGTAGGTATGATCATCTGTGTGAGGCTCAGAATTTGGGCAAGACTATATGTCTACAGTCCTGTAGTGTGTTAGGTGCTGCTGTGGAACCTGAACCAAGACTAGTGTGTCCAGAGCCAGAGCTCTGACCGACTGCTGCCTTAGGCTGCCCCTGACATCCCCTACTGCCCTTCTCAAGCACCGCTCATGCTCCAGGCATGATGCATGCGATGTTACTTCTCTTAGACTAGCTGTCTTCTGACAGCCTTTTTTTTTAAAGATTTTTATTTATTTATTTAGAGAGGGAAGGGAGAGGGGGAGAGAGAGGGAGAGAAACATCAATGTATCAATGTGCGCAATGTGCGGTTGCTGGGGGCCGTGGCCTGCAATCCAGGCATGCACCCTGATTGGGAATCAAACCTGCGATGCTTTGGTTTGCAGCCCATGCTCAATCCACTGAGCTACGCCAGCCAGGGCTTCTGACAGCCTTTTAAGACAGGTGTTATTATTCATATCTTCCAGATTTGGAGGTTTGGAGGGGTAAGTGATTTGCTCCCAGCCCCAGAGTGATATGCAGAGAGGTCAGATTTCAACCCAGGTCAGTCTGACTACGCTGGGTACTAATCAAGAAGAGGCTGCAGGTCCCAGACCAGGTAGGCCATTGTAGAAGGGACACTGCAGTGGATAGGAGGGTCCTTTATTCTTTCACTCAGCAACGTACAGAACAGAACCCGTGCACTTCTATGACTCCTAAGCTCCTTTCTGCCATAAAGGCTCCAATATCTTTGGGTTCTGGCAATAGGGTCCTGGCCTGTGGTCCTTGTTCTCTGCTTCCTGATGGCAGGAGGAGATGGAGTTAAAGGGTGACTCACCTTGGCCCTCGTGCAATACGCCTGCCAGTTGAGCTCCGGATCCCGCAGGACATCCAGGGCCATGTTGCAGGTGCCAATGGCCATGTCCTGTTTTCCTAGGAAGTGGAAGATCTTGGCCAGGCGATTCAGAATTGGGGGTTGGTCCTTGGCAATCTCGATGGCCTGAGTACGGGCAGAGGGTGACAACACACAATTAGTCTGCCTGCCAGAACTGGCTAAACAGGGACCTTCAGGAGCCCCGTTGCTGGATGAGCCACCCTCCAGTAAGTCATCTCTGCATGGAGGCCAGCACTTTGGGGTGCAGCTCATTGGCAAGCAAGTCTCGACAGCTCGACCCCCTGCCACAGTTTCCACCACGTTCACGGGTCCTGTCCAGTGAACCCCTCCAGGCCCTGGACAAATCCTCTTCCTCAGACACGTCCAGTGTGTCCCCCTCCACCTCCCCAGGGCGAATGGGAGGAGGGGCCAGAGTCAGCCTCTGCCTCCCTGTACCTAGCACAATGTTTCTGTCCAGGCCACCACACTTGCCCCTGTGTCCGTACTGCTGGCTACCCGGGCTGCGTTCTTTGCTGCCCCTGAGACGGTGAACTCCCACAGGGCGGGGGCCCTGTCTGTCCATCTCTTTGCCCCAGCACAGACTAGGTTCTCAAGGAAGGGAAAGCAGCGTGTTTTTTTTTTAAGTTGGACACAGCTCTCACAACACGCGTGCACCAGTGTTCATGCTCTGCTCTTTTCTAAGGTCTCTCATCAGGAAACTGCTCATCACCCACCAGCAAACACGGGGAATGTGCCCTTGCAGGGCTCTGTGCTGACTGCACAGGTGAATGAACATCCCAGGGTCCTGGCCGCCAGGGGAGACTCAGAACTGCGCTGAGTGTGGGAAGTGCCGCATAAACACGGTGCCACACACAAGACTTGAACGGCACTTTACAGTTTACAACGAGCAGTCTTGTCCACTAACTCCTTTGAGTCTCTGCATCATCTAGAAGGTGGACGGATCACATAATTTACAGGCAAGGAGGCTCAGGGATGGGATGGAAGTGACTTGTCTTAGAGTCCCCTGGCCTGGGGCACAGCTGGCTGGAGACCCTGGCTAAACCCCTCCCCTTTCCACGGGGCCACTGCAGGAGGGGAGGGACGTGTGAACCGAGGCCTGAGGGCACACGTGGGACGCGGGGAGCAGAGTAGGAGACCAGTCTGGAGACCCAGGCATGGCCCACGCTGGGTGTGGGGGGGCCTGATTCTTGGGCAAAGGGGATCAACGACAAGGGAGAACTTTCATTCCGTCTGGGATGCACAGGAAGGTCTGGACAGAGGGCACCTCCTGGGTGGGCACGCCGTGGGAGTGGAAGGGGGGATGACACCCAGAGGAGCGGAGGGCTCCCAAAGACGAGGGTGGGGCGGTGGGCACATACCTTGCCAAAGCAGTCCAGGGGGTCGGTCCCCGAGAACCCGCAGTCGTGGATGCCCATGGGCGTGGTGGAGAAGGAGTCCTTCCTCTCCAGCAGCATTCCCAGGTAGCACCAGGCCAGAGCTGGGGGGAAGGGTGGGAGGGGGGTCTCTAGGCGGCAGCAGGGAGGAAAGGGGAGGAGAAGCCACGAGGAGGGAGGGGCCAGCCGCACCAAGGGGTCAGCTCCCAGGAAGACAAAGGGTGGGTCAGTGGTGTGAAATCACAGAGGGCCACTTAAGGACCAACTGAGAGAAACGAAGGAGGGGAGAGGAGGCGTGTGAGTGAGCGGGTGAGGCCGCCGCCGCGCTCAATCTGTGTTTACTGTGTCACTCAGGTCACCTCTTGGACAGCTTCTCTGGCTCCAGCTCTTCACTGGCTCTGAGGTTCTCGTCCCTGTTCTAGCTGTGGGGCCCTGCGAGACAGGACCGAACCCCTGGCCAGCGGGGCCTTCATTCCCAGCCAGAAGGTGGGGGTGAGAGGCTGAGACGGAAGCTCTGTCTCTCCCATGCTAGGTCTTGAGACACCTGCCTGGAAATATGCAGTTGTAGTGATTTGTGATTGATGTGTTCACCTGTGCAAGGTGAGTGAGCTCTTGAGATGGACAAGTGAACGTGAGACGGAGGGTGAGGGAGAGAAACAGGGTCCCACACAGGGAGGCAGTACTGGAAGTGGGGCCAGAGACAGAGGCAGGTGTGGGGAGAGCCAGGCAGAGGCTGCTCTCCCCCTCCCCCAGGGCCCTACCTCGGTGGTGGGGGTCCGGGGACTTGAGGACTTGCCGCAGCAAGGCCAGTGTGCGGTTGAAGGTGGGCAGCCTCTTCTGCTCCTCGCTGCCCAGCTCCAGGAAGATGCCATCTAGCCTGTGCCCGAGGAAGGGACATGGCTGATCAGTATCCCCTCCCCCAGCTGTCCCCGGCATGCTATGAGCCCTCCCTTTCCCTGGCCAATGGCAGGGAGGGGAACCCGGGGAGCCCTTGCCATGGAGATGGGCTCAGCTGCCTGTCCCCTGGGTTCCAGGCCTCACCTCCCCCCATCCCGTGCCCCCCTTCCCAGCCTGACCTGATGAAAAGCGTTGCCATGGTGAAGTACCAGCCCCTTTTCTCCTCCATGGGGATCTAGGGAAGCAGAGAATAGCCCGTGCTGCTGTTATTGAGGTACTCAGACTATCATTCATAGAGTCACATACTTTCTCTGAACCCTGAGAAGTCTCCTGGCTCTGCCATTGACTGGCCAGATGACCTTGGACAAGTCACTTCACTTGTCTGACCACAGAGGACGTAACGGGTAACGTGTGGGAAGGCCCTACACGAGGAGCCCATCACAGAGCCAGTGTGGGATACACTCCCTCCCGGGGCCCCTCCCCTGGGTCCCCACCTGTGTGCTGCATGCCCCCACCTTGGGGCCCACACTCCACTGGTCAGCTCCTCTCCCCCGCTGCCCCTCAGCTCCCACCTCCCTGAGAAAGCTCCTTTGGGTATGCCAAGTGAGTTCAGCTGAAGCCCCGGAACCCCCTGAACTGTCTCCCATTGTTATTCTTGCCAACCTTGCCGTGCATTTAGACTGACTTGGGCACCAGATAAAATATTTATGCTGTTATTTATGGGAGTAGCTGTTCCTGCCTCGGGAAGGAATGTTAATGAAAACCAATAAAACCCCCAGTGCATATCAGCAGCTCCGCCTCAGGCTCCGGCCCCTCCCTCTGCATTCATCTCCTGCGCTTGGTCTCCGGACTCCATTCTGCACTCACCCCGCACCCCACTATGGCGTCCTCAGCTCAGGACCCCCTCATCCCTCCACCCCCACTCCCAGCAGGCAGGGCAAATACATTCAGCCCAGTCAGCATCTCTGGGCATCTGTGGTGCGTGTTGGCTACTCTGGAAATATGGAACCAAGTGGGAGCTGAACCCCGGCCCACACCTGGCTGGAGCTCACACCTGGCTGGGGAAGCAGACCCAGGCCTAAATAACTGGGCTTGACTGAGAGCCTGCCCACGTCAGGATCCTCATATCAACCACCTCAATCTCACAACACCTATGAGGTGGGCATTATCCCATTTCACAGAGAAACATGTTAAGGCTCAGAGAGGTAAAGTGACTTGCTCAAGTTCACATAGGGTGTGGGTGTCAGAGCTGGGATTCCGACTCGCTTTGTCAGGCTCCAAAGCCCACGCCGCCCTCACCACCCCGGGTAGCCAATAACGGCAGAACAAGGCAGGGTTTGGTGCGGGCCCTGGGAGGAGTGCAGACAAATACGGCAGGCTGGAGAAGCCACCCCATCCAGAAGATTCTGAGAAAGTCCCGCAGAGGACGGGCTGTGATGCGGGTCTTGAATAGCAGAGGTGCTTCAGAGGGTGGGTGGGGAGAAGGGCATTCCAGATGGAGGGCTCAGCATGGGGATGTGTAGGCAGCCTGTGAGTGGGGAGCATGGTGTGTGTAGATGTGTGCTGGGAGCTCAAGCTTGCAAATTATGCTGCAGCTGTTCTGGGGAGGCCATGGGTGAGCATGGAGGGAGGAAGAGTGGAAGGAGGACTGTGAGTCAGACCCCACTGAGAGAACCAGCCAGACCACCAACAGGAGGCCCCACTAATGGCATTTCTCAGCCACTGTTCCCCAATACCTTCCTGTGTGGCCCAGGCTGGGTAATGGGGATAGGAGAGGAAAGAGGCAGGTCCTGCATTTAGGAGCTCCTGCTCTGGTGGGAAAGTCAGAACCAAAGACACAGAGTAAAGGAACCCCAAGGGCAGGGGAGGAGGCATCCTACACGACCGAGGGGTACCCCCAGGGCTTCCAGAGGAGGATGAGCTGGAGCAGGTTCTCAAGGACAAGTAGGAGCACCTCAGTGGATATGGCTAAAGAAGGCATTCCAGATGGGGGGGACCTTGTGTGCAAAAGCTCAGAAATGAGTGAGTGAGCATGGCGTGGGGGACTATAGGCTGCTCCAAGTGGCTGGAACCCCAGCTGTGAGGGTGGAGGGAGCCAGCAGGGGTACACCAGGAGGAGCACCTAAATGCCAGGCTTAGAACCTGGAGCTCATCTGCAGGGCAGGGAGCCATAGAAGGGGTTAGAGCTGGGGGGGTCCCAAAATCCAATGTGTCTTCACATTCACATCACTTGGAGAGTAATCTTGTTACCTAGGAGGGAATATGTGTATGGGGCTGTAGCTAGGACAGGGCTGTCCGGAGGGAAGAGCAGCGGGTCCCAAGTGTTAAAGGGCACCCTTGAGAGCTCAGTGGGGAACACTGGCGAGGTGGAAAGTCTGAGGTAGGCTGCTGGGTAACCTTACCTGCTGCACCTACACAGGACCTGGGCTGTGAGAAGGGAACTCGGATTCACGGGCAACTACTGTGGGCCAAGCTGGCTGAAGACCTGGACATAACATCGGCACCTGACCATGGGAAGATTGAAGGCAGGTGTGTCTCAGGCTCCCTGGCTACTAGTCAATGGGATCTCATGACCTCTGACCTTATGCTCACTTTGAGGCTGGCCAAACTGAGTCATGATAGGGAGAGACAGGACCCGCTCCCCCTCTCAGACTCCTAATGAGGAGGTGTAGCCACAGATCGGAGCAGGTATAGTAGATGTGGGGGCTGTAATACAAAGAGCAGAGGCCAGGTGGCCAGCACTGGGCCGGTGAGTTACCCCTCAGGCAGGCAGATGATAAAACCGGCCTTGGGCATTGTGAAGCAGTCCTAGCCTGGAGTACTTGCTCCATTAATGTGTGCCCCCTCTCTCCCTGTTTCAGTTAAAGCTGAATGGAGTTGGGGGTGTGTAGGAGGCTGTGTTGTGTGCTGTGACCTGTTTCAGTTCCCTAAGGGGCAACGAGGCCTCAGGCCCTGCAGTCCAGAGGCAGCCGCCTCACCCCGCTCTCCACACCCTGCTGTGCTCCTGGGTGAGCGATCCCCTGGGGCCCCAGGCACCTTCCTCACTTCTACAGGTCCCCAGTGCTGGAGAGTGACGGAGGTGGTGTCCTCAGGGCTCTCCCTGGTTCACAGCCACTCTCTTGTTTGGTATTCAGGTTGCGAGGAACTAAACTGTGTGCCTGGCCACACAGTACACGACAGAGCTGGGACTTAAACTCGTGCCTCCGTAGTCCTAGACTCAAGCCTCGCCCACAACCCTCAATTATTTTGATCAATCTTCTTATTATATCTCTGAGGACACTGAGACCACAGAGATGAAGCAACTTACCAATGGTCACACAGCGGTTAGTATCAAGTCTTAAAATCCAGTGGTTTCTCCATCACTCATATTCTTGAGGAATTCAACAGCCTGGTTATGAGTTTGAACTAAGCAAGCAATACCACCACCTGGTGGCAGTATATCTGAATTGCAGGGACAGCTATTAAGAGTTCATTTGCCTTCCCCTTCAACTTGAAGGTAGAAACTGATTTTCAGAAGAGTAGCTAGCCAAGTGACATCTGTATGACAAATCCCAATCACAGTCCTTTATTAGATTCCCACTTAAGAGTTATATTTGCAGAAGGGCTTATGGGATTGCAGATTCAGAATGGAGTTAATCGTATAAATGGATCTGGTCTGAAGCCTTCCTGTGTCCTAAGGTGTAATCTTCTCTCCCTGAGATGAAGCTGGCAGATGCTGTTCCCTCTGCTGTGCAATTCTGGCTCTAAAATGGGCTGTCTCTTTAAAAATCCTTTTGGTTGTAACTGAAGCAGCAGCTGAAGCTGTTACCAGGGGCAACCTGGCAAGCCACAGTGCGTTAAATTAAATTAAACAGGCCTCTGACTGTTCCCTCCCCTCCTGGAGAAGGGAAGGGCTGTTCTACCTCTCTCCTGGAGAATAAAGTTGCTGTGAAACCTCTTACGCTGCAAGGAATTTGCTTCCAGAGTTGATGGCTCCCAGAGGCAAGATGTTTGGAGGCAGCCTGGGAGGGGCTGACAGGATCTCTGTCGGGAGGGAAGTGTTTGCTGAGGGCCTGCCTGGCCTGGGCTCCAGGGCAGGATGCCTCCCCCTTTCTCTTGTTCCATTCCCACCAGGACCCCATGAGCTGGGCTGCTGGGGTCTACTCAAGGGGCTGGCTGGTATGTGAGTCAGCGCAGGCTTCAGTCTGGAGGGGTCTCAGATTAAGCTGCTGCCCCATGGCCAGGGGCTAGGCAAGGCCCCAGTGCCAGCACTGAGCCTGATCTGAAACCCTCAGACCCTGGTACTCACTGAAGGTGAGAGTGAGGAGCAGCGCAGCGAGGGCTTCCCAGGACATCTCCCCGCTACGCTGGGGCTCTCGCCATTATCTCCCTCATTTTAGAGATGGGGAAACAAGCCTCAGGGAGGCAGAGGCTTGCCTGTTCCCCCTGGTACTTCAGGCCTGGTCTCTCCGACTTCATGTTCACGTTGTCCCACAACCTCTAGCCACGGTGTCGGCACAGGGCTTATCATTTAAAAAGTGCACTCGCGCGGATTCCACTCGATCCTCAGAACACCCTGTGTGCAGTGCAAAGTGGCTTCTCATCCCCCTTTTAGTACAGATGGGAAACTGAGGCAAGGTGATGTCCTTGAAATCACATGCCTGCCGGTGTGAAAGTCTGCACTGAAATCTGGAAGTGGTGCTTTTTTATTTTTATTTTTTGCTATGCTAATAACATCAAATTTTATCTAGCACTTGCTACGCACCAGGCACACAGTTTGCAAGTGTTAACACATTCGGCCCTCTCCAGGCTCACCCATGAGGTAGAGACGTTTATTATCCTGCTCCTACAGATGAGGCACTGTGGCCCTGAGTGGCACAGCTAGAAGGTAACAGAGCTGGGAACCCAGCAGCTTAGCCTCCAAGTTCCTGCACCCAACTCCCCCAGACCAGCGGTTCTCAGAGTGTGGGCCCGGGACCGGCTGCATCGGCATCACCTGGGCATTTCACAGAAGTGCCGGTTCTTGACTCACTGAGTCAGAAACTCGGGGGTGTGGCCCAGCTGCCGGGGTTTTAACAGGCCCTCCAGGCTGCGCCCTTGCTTGAGAACCACTGACAGGCTCTCTCTGCACCACACCGCTGGGGGCCATGCGAGAACAGGCTGGCTGGTGGGTCTTTTTAAAAATGAGCCAGAGGATCAGAGATGGCGATGCTCAGGGAAGCCTGGAGACTCAAGCTGCTACCGTTCCACGGGGGAGCGACAAAGGTGGGCGACTGGGCAGAACCTGCAGACAGACTGGTAGGATTCGGATACACTATTACGGAGCAGGTTCGTGTTAACTCGTGGGCACGAGGATGGATCTTAGCCATTCTATTTATTTCCAAAGGTGCCCCTCCCCTCGAAAGGAAATACTGGGGTCCTGGCTATTTGAGGGGATTTTAATAGAAGATCTTTTAGTGTACCAATGGCTTATGATTCTACGTACATCCAAATAGGCTACACAGAGACCCTGTTGGTTCTTAAGGAAAATATTTGCCTTGCAGTTTGAACTTTGCTCCTGATGACTGTAGTAGCCTACCTCTGCAAGTTAGCTCCTGAGAGCTGACTGGTTTTCCCTCAGGAGGCAGGAGGAGGAAGGAGAATAAACATTTCTCGAGCACCGACTGTCCACCGGGCATACCCACTCAGTGCACTGTGGCACTGGCTCTGCACAGCAGCCTGAGGTGTAGCACATCCTCCCCTTTTACAGGCGAGGAAACAGAGGCTAAGAGAAAAGCCACGACCAGCCCAGCCCCTCAGCCCAGGACAGGCGGAAGTGTCAGGATTCCAGTTCAGATCTGCCTCCCTCCAACGCCCCAGTTCTTTCCACCTCACCAAGCTGACCCTGTTCTGGCTGACACTGCAGAAAGAAAAGTCACAACGTGGCAGGTCTCAGCAGTATGTTCTTCCTGTACAACCGGAATGTCCTTTGTGACAACACAGAGCAGCCTCCCCGACCTGCACACCAAGCCCTGGCCGCACCCCACCTGGGTCCTCCCTGCCACCTGGGGGCGTGTGCAGGAAGGCAGGGGCAGGGGTTTCTCCTCCCCCACCCAGCTGCTGCCTCAGTGGGTGTGGGGAGTAAATAGACAGATGGGATTGGAGGCCCACCCCTGCCTTTGCCTCCCCCAGGGACCCTGGAAAGTCTGCCAGCTCAGCTGGGGCCCCAACTTCTGCCTCTGCAAACTGAAGTGACCCACTTGGCCCGCCTGTGCCAGGAGTATTACTGGGGGTGGCCAGTGTGACTGGGTGGAGGGGATTTGAAGGATGGGTGCTCTGCCATGGAAGTAAGTCACTTAATGCGTCTCGGTCTTGGGCTCCCGGGAGGATTCTGTGTGCATCTTGAGAGCTGACCAGGCCAGCTGCAGCTCCCTGTTGTCACCCCCTTTCAGGTCTTGGTCTGTTATGCAAACCCAGGCCCTGTGGGTCACCTGTGCTCTGCACTAGTTCCCCCCACTTGCAGGCCTGCCTGCAGCCACTTCTCTATCCCGCTGTCCCTAGAGAAGAGGGGTCCCGTTTAGTCCTGGGCCCACATCCAGCACTAGCATCGGTGGAGCTGGGTGGGTCTGAGGAAGCGTCCTGCCCTGCACAGTACATCAGTGATGCCGGTGTTTTCTCCGCTCCTCCCGTAGGTCTGTACCCTTTGTATAACTTTATCTTTTCTCCTGTGAAAGATGCAGTTGGGCCAGATGACACTAAAGGCTTTGGCCTTGGGGGTCCTGTACTTGGCCAGGTAAGCAGGGAGAAAAGCCAGCCGCAAACTCGGAAGGTGCTGATTTGCAAATGTGAGTGGCACCGATGCCGTCAGAGCCAAAGCCTCAGGACAGCTGCCCCTTAGCCTGGGCTTTCTGCCCCAGAGACATGGATGTAGTTCCTGCCAGCCACTTAGGGCTGCGTGCCCTTGGGCAAGTCACTACAGCTCTCTGAGCCTCAGTTTGCTCACCAGTAGTGTGGCGTTAATACCAATTCTCCTTCCTCGGCATTTCTGTGGGATCCAGTGCGCTTGTCTATAAAAGCACATGAGTGTCCACGGTGCCTAGCTCACGGGCCAGCAGTCACTATCTCCTTTTCTAGTGGGACCACATCAGAGCACTCAGGGTTGTGCAGTGTGTGTGTGCAGTGTGTGTGTGTGTTTGCAGGAGGAGCACCGTGCCCATGATCTCAAAAGTTGGAGATTAACTCTTAAGTCCTCAAAACACTGTCCTCCACACTCCCTAAGCTGTGGTTCCCACTTGGTAGGTGTGTTTATGCATTTTCTTCTGCCAGGAGGCTCATCCCTCCCCCTGCTTCTCTGTTTCTCAGAGTCCTCCCTGTCCCTGAAACCCCCTGCCCACCCCCTTAGCCTGGCCCTCATTTGACAGAGGAGGACACAGAGGCCCCGGGGAGGGGAGATGACTTGCTGTCCTGTGGTTGGGGCAGGGACCTCCAAGTGGGGGTCTCCTCCAGTGTCACTGTTCTTTTCCCGAGGTGGGTTCTGGGTCAGGATGAGGGTGGCCACAGGACGGGCAGGAGGGAGCAGAGAGGGGGACGGGCTCACTGAGAAGAGGAGTCTACGGCTCTTGTGTGTCCTTGGTCCTGGCAGCCCCATGGGGTGAGGACAAGAAGCCTGTGTCCCTTGGTGCTTGCTGTCCTTGGGGCTGGGCCTTTTCTCTGCACCCCCAGTCACACCTGCCATACCCATTGGGCTGGCACCACTGACCCCATTTCACAGAGGCAGGCACGGTGCTCAGGGAGGTTAAGCCTCTGGCCGGGGCGACCCAGGGCAGGGCCAGAGGTGTGGGGATGCCCCTGCAGCCTCCCACACTGACACTCTGGCTGAGGTCACACTGCATCTGCCCTGCACAGAGTATCAGAGCTGCCCGTGTCTTGGGGTGGCTCTGGTGTTGAGGGAAGTAGGGGAGAGTGGAAAAGGAAGGTTGAGGGAGAGAGAGGGGGCCCACGGGCTAAGGGTGTGCCTGGGCTGGGGACCTGTGGATTCCTGGCTGTGCCCTTGGCCTTTCTGCTTGGTCCCCACCCCGTGGCTGTGGCGATTGGAATGTCCACACCTTTGTTTGTGAGGCTGGCCTGCCAGCACAGCCTTCTTCCCCACCTGCCCCTGCTGCCAGGTGAAATTTGGGTCACCTCGGGCAGGTCACTTCCCTCTCTGAGCCCGATGTGTCCTGGGTGCAACGGGGACCACAGTACTCAGCTGGCAGCATGTCCGTGAGGTCTGGATAAAAATCGAATGCACGAAGGAACGTGAAACTCCGAGCACAGGCTGGGATGGAGCGCGCCCTCTGCGGCCAGTCCTCCTCACCCCCCAGGGCCCGCCCCAGCTGGGAGCAGGGGGGAGGACTGGCATACCTGCCTGCAGCAGGGCAGGTGTCAAACCATGGGAAAAGGGGGAGACACTCAAATAACGAGTGAGCTTGGGATGGGGTGTTACTTTTTCTGTTTTCTTTTTTTATCCTCAGCCGAAGACATGCTTATTGATTTTAGAGAGAGGGGAAGGGAGGGCGAAAGAGAGGGAGAGACACATTGATATGAGAGAGACACATCAATCGGTTGCCTTTCATACATACCCGGCTGGGGATTGTACCCGCAATCCAGGCACGTGCCCTGACCGGGAATTGAACCCAAGACCTTTCAGTTTATGGGATGACACTCCAAACAACTGAGCTACAGTGGCCAGGGCAGGGATGTAACTTTTTAAAGAAACATGAGTTTGAGTTGCCTTATTTACAAAAAAATAAGAGAGGTTTGGGATTTTAAGGCTTAAAATTCAGTTATTCAACTAAATTCAACAGTAGTCGCAAACTCCTTCTGGGTGTTCAGCTCTGTGCTAGACACTAGTTGCTGGGGAAGGCAGAGGGGAGGCCCGGGACAGAGCACCGACCCTTGGGGGGCAAAATCCCTCGGAGAGGAGCCAGAGGCTGGGGATGGCTCTGCTGAGAAGCAACCGCAGAGCGCTGTGGGGCCGGGGGTGCGCAGGGAGAAGGGCTGGGCCCCTGAGGTGACCTGTGCCCTGCCAGGAGCCTCCTGTGTTCTCTCGCTTCACCCTCACAGCGACCCTGTGAGACAGCTGTTAAAATTCCTGTTTGCAGATAAGCAAACCCAGGCTTAGTGAAGTGAAATGACTTGCCTGTAGCCACCTGGTGACGGAGGCGGAATTTTAACCAGGTCTGTCTAATTCCAAAATGCTCTCAATACCTACTCACGCTTGTGATTTGCCACAAGCTTCCCTCTGTGACCGTGTGTGTGTGTGTGTGTGTGTGTGTGTGTGTGTAGGGGGCGGAGGGAGGGAAGAGTGACAGGTGAAAGCAACCTGCCTGATCACATTTTTGCAACGAGAAAGAGGAAAGGAGAGCGTGAAGAGCTGGGAAAGGAAGCCATAAACACTCATCTGCTCCACACAAACACTCTGCTTGCTTTTGGATTATGGGCCAGATTATTAGCTTTTGTCATGTTTTCTCTTGTAATTTTAGTTAGCAGAGGAGCAGCTGTTCATGGGTTCCTTAGAGGCTCTTTAGCCTTTGAACTCCAGGGGCTCCTCCCTGCCTGGGACCGTCCCAGCCCCTTAGGATGGAACATCTCGGAGCTGCAGCACAGGGTGCTCAGACCACCAGCCGCTCAGCCCAGCTCTGCTCCTGTGGGGGGTGACCCTCTCTGTTGGTGGGGGTCCCACCGCCTCCCTGGCCCCAGCTCTGACTTCATCTCTGCCCTCATCCCTCCAGACCCCTTATGACACGTGAAAAACTGTTTACAAACAGCAACTGGGGTCCCACTGCCCACGGCCACCCTCTAGGCAAAGTTCCCGAGGCAAAGGTTTGGTGATAAAGGAAAGGGGTCTTTACTCAAAAGCTTCACAGTTTTGGAATAACAGCTTTCCACTGGCATTAGTCACTTAAACCTGCCAATTAAGGCTAAACCCTTTAACACCTGAGTTCTCCTAGCATTCTCCCTGTTTTCAATTACCTTATTTCCATAGGGTTAGTTTCCTAACCAAAACAACCTAAGATACAAAAGCTACACAATTTTAGAAGAATGGCAGGCTTCTGCCTCACAGCTCACCCCCTCTAGAGCCCCCAAAGAAGAATTACCCTGCCCTCCTCTGCCAGGCCAGCCTGATCCTAGGCTGTGCCCAGAGTTCCTTCCCATCCCAAACACCATCGAAGCCGGGAACACAGGCAGCTGCGTGCAATCACCCAGGCTTCCTCCAGGGAGAAGAGCCTGAGTTAGCGCCAGCCCGGCTGAGAGCACCTCTTTTATTGCAAATCTTCTGGCCCATAATTCCATGCGCTCTGGGGGCATTCAGCCTCTCAGCCAATCCTGTCCTAGACTGTTTACCATTGCCTCCCCTTACGGCCCCTCCCTCCTTCTCCCCAGTGGTCTGATCAGATCTCTGTGTATCAAAACCACCTCTCTCTCAACACTTCTTCCACCCCAGATTTCCAGGAGGTGGTTTGTGAGGGGTCTGCCCTCACCACCCGCCAGCCATCTGCACTACAGTCATCATACCCCTACTTCTCTGACCTCTCCAGAGAGAGCAAAGGCTTTGAAGTCAAGTGGAGTGGAGTGGATTTAACTGCTACTTACTGTGACCCTGAGCAAGTTACTCAGCCGGGCTGTGCCTCAGTTCCCACATCTGTAAGATGGGGTCAGAGGGTTCTTGTGAGGCCTGTCAAAGATAAAGTCTCGAAGGCACCCACAGAGGACATGAATATTGCTGATTAAGCTGTGAGTTGTACGAAGGAAGGCTTCAAGGGGGAGGTGACATTTGAGCTGGGTTCTTATGGATGGAACCTGCTTTCTAGGCAGAGGGAACGGTAGCTGCCCAGGGAGGGATGACACAGCACAGGGTGTTTGGAGAAGGATAAGCGTGGCTGGGAAGTAGGTTCAAGGGGAGTGAGAGGACTGCGGCTAAAGAGGAGGGCGGGAACCACTTCAGGGCCACTCTGCGCTCTTCCCCGTGAAGCTTCTGGCTGCCTTTTTTTCAGGCCTCACCCCTGCGCACCAGGCAGATGCACCAAAGCCCTGAGGCTCTGTAGGCCCCCCATGGGCCTGCCTGCTGGGAGTGCCCTCACCCTTCCTGCCAGTCCGCTCTGGCCTCACCCAGAAGCCTCCCTCAGTCACTTGAGCAGAAAGGAAGTGTTCTCTGAAACTCAGTCACGGCCACTCTGTCCCCAGGACCTGGACTCTCCAGGTCACTGCGGACTCCAACATGGGCCCTGATGTCCTCGAAGCCACGCCCCTTGTCAGCCTCTGGGGGCCTGTTTTGGTTCAGAAAGTACAGTCGTTCAGTAGCGTACTCAGACGTGACTGTCCCACGGCACAGGCCATGTAACGAGTGCCTGTGACCTCAGCCTGTCGTAGACACATCTCTGACTTGTCCCTTTGGCTCCTGCTCCCAGAGGGGGTGCCCAGGCAAGACTAGTGAATGAAAGAACAAATGTTATCTCCTCCCTTTGTCCGTGAGCTTCTTAGGGCCTGGCATACAGCAGGGGCTCAATAAATGTTAAGATGCTGAGTATATGCCTCACAGACATGCCCAGAATTGACCAGCTTATGCACGGTTTCACCTCCCACTTCAGTCGGATAATCAGTGAACTGAGATCACTAGTGTTTACCGTTCATGCAGCAGACACTGAGACCAGAGACGAAAGTGACTTGTCCAGAGCCACACAGCACAGTAATGAGACTTGAGGGCTCGAACCCAGCCTCCTTCCTCTAACCATAACGAAATCATCATCATCATCCTGATGCTGCTATTTCTTGAGCACCTACTCCGCGCCAGCTACTTTAGAAGCACTGCCTCTTCTAATCCTCAGATGACAAAATCGAACTCCAATCCCCCACTTTTCTCCTGGGATTTGCTGGGGGCAGGGGGCGTGACTACAGCCTCTCTGTCCAGACCTGGGCAGCAGCAGCTGGGCAGGCCTGAGGACTCGGCACATAGCCTGGGGGCCACCTCCCACCTGACGCAGTCAGCTGTCTCCCTGGGGCACTGGGCAGCAGCCTGCTTGACACTCTCTCCTCTGGGAGGTGCCTCTCTAGGTAGGTGACCCCTGCAGGGGACTGAGTAGCCAGCCTCCAGTCCATTCCTATGCCCGACCTCTGCCTCCCTGCTCACCTCCAGGAAGCCTTCCCCCAGGGGACCTCTTGGGGAGAGCAGGGAGGGACTGTGGAGACCACGTAGTCCCCTCCCTTCCCCCATTTCATTGTTGGGGTAACCACAGCCCAGACAGCAGAAGACCCCCCCAGTATTCCTCCTGGCTCCTAGCCCAGGGCTCTTTAGGCCCCATGCTGCTGCCAGGACCACACTCAGTGCAAACAAAGCTGGCTGTGCCTTCCCACCGAGGGCAGCTGGAATTTAGGGCCTCAGGCTCCGGCTTTAAAACAGGAGACCTGTTGGTTCCACCCCCTGGCCGTAGTGACACCCAGTGTGGGGTGGAGGTGAGTCTCCCAGGCCGGGAGAGAAGGGGTGTCTATGGTCCTGCGGTCTCTGTACAGGCTCTGTTCCAGTTGCTTTCCACATGTCAACTCTCAGTTACAACACCAACCAGATGAGAATGTCCTCATTTTACAGGTGAGGAAGCCAGGGACAGGAGTACCATCAGTAACCCCATTTTACAGAGAGGGAAATAGAAGCTCAGTGATGCTAAGGGCCGACTAGAGGTGAGGGAGCACGGGGGAGGTGGGGTTTGGACCTGGACCCCCGACCAGAGTGTACCATCCTCACCTGCACCCCACATTGCTCCTACTAAGTCAAGGCCCTCGACCCCGCACCCTGTGGGGTCTGGACCCCACATTTCCTCTCTGAAGCCAAGAGATTCTGTGGAATAGGCTCCAAGGAGGTGTGCAGAGGCTTTGCGAGGGGAGCCCGGTGTGAAGGCACGCTGTTATTTGAATATCACAGATCTAAACCATTGTGAAATGCCATTGTTGTCAGTTCAACTCTGCCTGTGCTGAGCCTTCCCAGAAAACTCGTGGTATGTCTCTGAAGGGAGGGTCCCTCCTTTGTAGGGAGGAGGACAGTGCCCTCTATTCACCTGTCACCCAACGCAAGCTGCCTTTGAGACGGCCCCAGTGATCCCGACCTCCTGACACCTGTGCCCTGTGCAGCCCCCTCCCTTTGAGTGAGGCTAAACCTGTGGGCTTGCTTCTACTGAACAGAGGGCAGCAAAAATGATGGGATGTCCTCATGGCAAGGATTTGAGGGAGGCCTCTGGCCACAGTCAACGAGGACTGAATCCTGTCACCTGCCGAGCGAGCGAGCGAGCCCGGAAGGAGGGCAAGCGAGCCTTCAGATGAGGCTGCCACCCAGAGGCACCTGGAGAAGCCACACCTGGATTCTTGACCCACAAAAACCCTGAGATAATAAATGCTTATTGCTTTAAGCTGCTAAGTTTTGGAGGGTATTTGTTATGCAGCAATAGGTAATTAATACACCTGGTATTTGTCTATTTAGTGCCAGGCACTATGCTGCACCCACGTTCATTCAAGATACATTTTTAGTGAGTGCCACGGTGCAGCAGGCGCCGTTCCAGGGGTTGAGTTTAGAGTGGAAGCCACACAGGTGTCCTCGCTCTCAAAGACCTTGAGGTTGAGTTGGGGAGACAGATGTAAATGCACAGTGTGAGCAGTGCTGTGGGGGCCAGGGGGGGACGTGATACAGCCTGGAGAAGTCTGTGGAGGGATGTCGGGGACTGTGAGAGCCTTCCGGGCAAAGGTGAGCAGAAGGGGGCACCTCAGAAAGAGGCCGAGAGAGTGGCAAGGGGACCTGGCTCAGGGCGAGTGAGGGGGAGTTGAGCACGGGAAAAGTCTGGCTGGAGGGGGACACGGCAGAGGGAGGGCAGAGACTGTGCAGGGCCTCAAGTGCTTGCCGCAGACTCATCTGCCAGGCAGTGGGGAGTCCCTGGGGGTAGTAAGCAGCTGAGGGACATGGCCAGCAAGACTTGACACTGACAGCAGGGTGGAGGACCAGGCAGAAGGGTCAAACCAGAGGGCAGGAACCCAGGAGGATGATGGCAATGGCACTGGTCCTGGCAGGGAATGACAGAGGCTGGAGAGGAAGGGACAGACCTCAGAGATGAGGAGGCAGACTGGATAGGATGTGAGGTCTGAGTGGGTGGGGAGAGGAGCCCAAATTTCTGGCGGGATGTCTGGCTGAGCCTTTGCTTAGGTGGGTGTGCACAGCCACATGGACACGTACTTGCTGGGAGGGGTACAGTGAGAGGTACAAGTTGGCCAAGTTGAGTTTGTGGTGTTGCCAGAAGAAACACCTACACAGGCTGCCCTGCTAGGAAGAGGGTCCACCCCTAATCCAGCAGAGAAAAGCTACAGACTTGGTCTGGGACCCAAGGGCAATGCTGGATAGAAGAGGCACATCCGGAAGTTCCCCTGGAAGCCAAAGGGCCGGGGTTTGGGGGGGGGGGGTCTTGGGGGCGTGGGGCATCCCTGTAGACGTTAGGGCCACGACCTCAGCCCTCCCAGCCTAGGGTAGGGTCACCCACCTGCTGCCCGTAGCTCAGTGCCTTGTCGTAGAGTGCGATGCCCGCCTCCAGCACCCGTGCGTGCTCCTCTGGGCTGGCGCAGCCCACGTCGAAGCCGTGTGCATAGCCCTGCTCCGCCAGGCAGCGCGCGGCTCGGAGCTGGGGGTCCCCGTCGGCCTTGGGGTCAGCCGCCAGGCCCATGAGGCTGGCCAGCTTCCCAGCACAAGCCTCTTCCTCTTCCTCCTTCCCTAGTCGCCCGTACACGTGTGCCAGATTGGCCCAGGCATTGAGGTTGCCCGGGTCCTCACGGGCCACCTCGAGGAAGCGCTCTCGGGCTTCGTCCACCTCCTCCAGGTAGAAGGCAAAGGTGCCCAGGAGGTGGCGCACGGCCGCGCGCTGAGGGGCAGCAGCCAGCTCGAGCTCCTGCTGCAGGCCATCCCTTTGCAGCTTCAGGTCTCGGGCGCGGAGCGAGGCCGGCGAGCGTGGCTCGAAGTTCAGCTGCATCTCTAGGTGGAAGTGGCCCGGGAGGTAGTCCAGGTCGTCGATGAGAGCGTCCAGGTCGTCGGCCACGGCCTCGGAGTCCGCCATGTCTGCCCCACTGCTCCCCGGACCTGGCCCTTGCCCCGGAGGCTGCGGAGGGCGGTGGATGAGGCGCCCACCCGAGCGAGCCAGGGGCGGGAGGCGAAGGTCAGCTCTCGGCGGCCCAGGGCGCGGCCACCTCCGGGTCCCCGGGCGCCTCCCGCCGGTGGGTGGGTCCCTGTGGGTGTTTCCGCTTTCGCTGCTCTGCAGCTCTTAGACGCCTGCATTGCACGACCAGGTGTGCTTGACAAACAGGTGCATTGCCAAATGCAGACGCACAAACCCTGGCGCGTGGCAAAAGGCGTATTTTCATTCTCTGCTGAAGAAACTGAGGCTCAGGAGGAAAAAGGACTTGCCGAGGTCACAGCACTGAGACGTGCTCAGCCAGGCCCTCCTCGGTGGGCACCACCCGCCCTGAGTGAGGTCGCGGACTAGGAGAGTCAGGAGTGGCCCTTCCAGCTGTGGGCGTCAGCCCCCCTCACTCCTGCTGCTGTCCCATCCTCACCATAGTGCCCCAGTGTCCTCCTTCTTCCGAACACAGCCTGCCACCTCCCTCCGGCTCTTCCTTCAGCCTTATTCATCAGGCTTCTGCACTTGGGATCTCGATGCCTCCTCTCTGCCCTGCAGTTGGCCCCATTGGAAAGACCCAGGGGCTCTATGTGCTGGCTCTAATGCTGGTTCTCCACTGCTAAAGTGTGACCTTTATAATAATTTCACATCTCAGACTTTCCTCATCTCTGACATGAAGGTGACATCCTCTCACCCAGGGTCAGGGGAGATATCATGGGTAAACCTGGTAAGTATCACTGCATAACTGCCAGCTCCCACTCCTTACCCTTGGTTCCCAGCCCATCCTGCACCCCACCAGAGGCCTTGAAAAGCATAGGTTCACTACTCTCTAGACAGCTGGGCTGTGCCTCCTGCTACAAGGCTGTTCATCCTGCAGTGCTTGGCTTTTGAAGTAAGTCTGAACTTCTGAGCCCCTCCCACCTCTCTTCTCACTGAGCCCGGCTCCTGGAGACCCAGCTGCTTTGACTTTTTGAAAAACAGAGCCTCATTTTCAAAAGAGGAAATAGAGCCAACTAGTAAACTTATAAAAAAAATTTGACTTGAACAATAAAAAAGTAAACAAAAACAACATTCTGGTGCTATTTTCCCCTGTGATTTTCAAGTATACAATTCAATAATTTAATGAGAAACTGTTACTATAAATTTCTGGAGACTAGGAGACAAAACGTGGACTCTGACCTGCTCAGAAGGACCAGGAAGGATCCCAGAGTGTTTGGCTTTTTACAAAGTACTTATTGTGGCAACACACTTAACATAAAATTGACCACTTTAGCCATTTTTAATCGTACAGTGCAGTAGCATTAAGTATGTTCACACTGTTGTGCAGCCATCACCACCATCCACTTCCAGAACTTTTTCACCTTCTCAAATGGAAACTCCGCCCCCATTGAACAGCAACTCCCCAGCCCCTCCTGCCCGAGCCCCTGGGAACCACCATTCATTCAACTGCTGTCTCAACTAACTTGCTACTTTACCTACGTCAAATGAGTGGAATATAAACAGTTAATATAACATTCGCCCTTTGGCGTCTGGCTTATTCATTCAGACTAACGTCGGCAATGTTCATCCACATTGTGGCATATGTCAGAGTGTCCTTCCTTTTTAAGGCTGAGTACTTCATTGTATGTATATTACACCTTTTGTTTATCTGCTCATCCATTCACCCCAAGAGGGTGGCCTCCACCTCTTGACTATGAACACGGGAACGATGCCGCTACGAACACGGATATACAAACATCTATTTGAGACCCTGTTCTCCGTTCTTTTGGGTCTATACCCAGACGTGAAATGCTTGTTTGTGTGGTATTTCTATGTTTAATTTTTTGAAGAACTGTCATACTGTTTTCCGCAGGAGCTGCACCATTTTACATTCCCACCAGCCACGCACAAATATTCCAATTTCTCTACAACTTCGCCAACCCTTGTTATTTTTTTCCAGTTTTCGTTGTGTGCTTTACATCATGGCTTTTGACATGATGGAGAAGGTGAGTAGGAGTTGTACTTCAACAGCAGGAAGGGCACATGAAAAGCCTGGAGGTTTGCAGTGCAGGGTGTGCGTGAGGACAGAGCAGCCCACATGGGCCAAGCTCACGGCGCGTGGACAGGAGAGCGCAGGGGATGGGGACTGAAGCAGCGGCCACAGCCCCGTCACAGACGCCTGAGTCCTGGCTTGACCTGACTTGATTGATAATATAGATGGCTCCAGAATCTGGATGAGTTAGGAATTTTTTAAAAAGATTATATTTATTTATTTTTAGAGAGAGGAGAAGGGAGGGGAAAAGAGGGAGAGAAGAGTTAGAAACTCTTGCAGCCCGGGAACTCCCAACCCCAGTTATGGGTTCCTTACCCACTGTCTGATTCTATACCTCACTAGATGGGACCAGGGCAAGTTACTCTCCCTGTCTGAGCCTTAGTTTCCTCTTCTGTGTAATGAGGGTAGGAGGAGGCCTGCAGCACCGCCTATCAGAGAGAGAGTGAGCTGCTGTGGTGGGGAGGCTGTGGACTGACCAGGGAAGGCTGCCTTGCTGCACAGCTGACACGCCCTGGCCTGCTCTGGTCTGTCTGGCAGCCAGGACTCCCAGCCCTGTGGACCTTGGCTCACATCCTGTGGTCACTCCTCCATGAGTCCTACAACCAGGAGGCTCAGGGCGGGATAGAAGCCGCCCAGGCAGGTCTGGGCCACCCTGAGAGTACCTGAGCAGGCTCAGGGCTGGTCGCAAGGACTCCCCATGCACAGGACTTGGTAGTGTACACAGCCACACCTCACTGACACAGGAACGCAGCTCCTCCAGGAGGCTGTGGTCCCATGTTCATGTCACAGACGAGGAAACTGAACCTCGGCCGGGGTAACTTGCCCAAGGTCAGCAGCTAGGAAGCAGCAGGGCCGGGATTCAAATATGAGTCCCTTTGAGGATTCATGCACTCTTGGGAAGTTGGACTAGATTCATTTACTTGTTCACTTGTCATTCGACAATTATTTAGTGAGCATTTACTATGTGCCAGGTACTGCCCCAGAGTGAGTGAGGCCCAGTCTCTGCCCTGGACCTTCTGAAGGTACCTATCCAAGGGCAGGTAATGACCTCTTACTGAGCTTCTGCTACTTGCCAGGAGAACACCTAAATTCGCTCATTTAATCCTCACAGCACCCTGGAGAGACAGAGATTATTAGCTTTATTTTATGGGTAAGAAAGATGAAAATCAGAAAGGAAGTGCTTGCCCAAAGTAGCACAGTTGGGAAGGGGCAGAGTCTGTGCTTGGATGACCCAGGTGTCTGTTCTGTGTGTGTTCGGCTCAGCAGCCGTGGCTGTGGCCTGCCTAGCCTGGTGCCTGAGCTTCATGGCTGTGCTGGGGGTCTGAACTTCCTATCTAAATACTATACTGGCCCTGGTTGGTGTGGCTCAGTGGATTGAGCTCCAGCCTGCAAACCGAAAGTTCACTGGTTTGATTCCTGGTCAGGGCACATGCCTGGGTTGAGGGCCAGGTCCCCATTTGGGGGCTTGCAAGAGGCAACTGATTGATGTTTCTCTCACACATCAATGTTTCTCTCCTCTTTCTCCCTGCCTTCCCCTCTCTCTGAAAATAAATAAATAAATAAAATCTTAAAAAAAAAATGCTACCCTGGATGTCAGAAGGGCATTGGGTAGGGCCTGAAAGGAGACCCACTGCCCCAGCAGTCCAGTTCCACCATGGGCTAGATGCAAAGGAAGTCCTATTTCTGACTTACGTCTTGTCATCATAAATGAGATGTAGCTCTCTGCTGTTCCAGATAAACAAGGAGGAGAGAGGAGAGCACATAATCTCAACTGCTTTCTTTACCTAGTAGGTCATACATATACTTCAGTGATGAGTTTGGGATGCTCCTCCTCCAGGAAGCCTTCCCTGATCTACCCACCCACAGGCTGGGTCACAGACCTTCCTCTCTCATAGGCCTGGCTACACTTTGTGGTCATTGTTTTTCACACTAGATTCTCAGGACTGGGACCTCATGTGGGTCCCAGGCACCCTGTACAGCCTCTGCAGATCGAGGTGAATGTGTTTTTGAGGGATGTCTGAAGGAGGATGAGTCCTGACTCTACCCTTTCAACCGTTCCTTCCCTCTCTGCAGCCTTATTCGTGCCTTCCCCTTCTGGCTCTCCTTCTCTCCCCGAAGTGGAGGAGGAACCAGGTGCCATCGTTACCCACGCCAGGCCTTCCTTGGGTCTCAGCCAAATGCCTTGGGTGGAGGCATGCCAGAGGCAACTGATGGAGGTTTCTCTCATCCGTCGATGTTTCTCCTCCTTTCTTTCTCCCCCTCCTTTCTCCTCTCTCTAGAAAATAAATACATAAAGGCTTCAAAAAAAGAAAAAGGAAAAAGAAAAAAAGAAAAGAAAAAAGTCAGGGCCCAGCGCAGGCAGGCCGGCGCGGGAGCCGCGTCGGCAGAGAGGGGCCGCGGTTGTCTGGCGAATCACAAATCTCACGGCTCGGTTGCTGTGGCAGCGCCACGCGGACCCGCTGTGCGGAGACATCCCGTCGGAGTCCCGCGCAGAGGGAAGGGCCTCGCTGCCGGGGGCGGGCCAGCGAGCAGCATGGCCGTGAAGCGGTTCAGCGGGGCGCCCTTCGGGGTGCAGAGCCACAGGTGGGGCTGGGCTAGAGGACCCGAGGGAGAGAGGGCCCTCCAAGCAGGGCTGGAGCCTGCGGGAGGGGGGAGCTGTATGAGGGGGGCCAGACTTTCTCTGCCTCATATCTACTGCACTTCCTGGCCCAGAAGTCCGTTCATCACCATCACTAAGTTATTTAAAACCACTTCAAAAGCACCTGTAAGGTGCCAGGCTCAGAGAGGTCGAGTAGCCTGGCCCACTGCAAGTCACTCAGCTTAAAAGTGCTGGGTAGGGTTTCAGCCCAGGTGTCTCTTTATTCATACATACATATGATACTGAGTTGTATGTATATGTATATTCATATCACATACATATGCACACCACCTATTTTACACTCATATATATGAATGATATAATTGATACAGGTGATATATGATTTTGGGGATATCTATCTATCTATATAATCTCTCCCCCCCAAATCCAGAACTTATCTGTAAAAAACAGTGTATTTATTCTCACATTTAAACTTCAGTCACTTTCAAAGTACTCTTCGTTTGATGCTGTACACCTCGTGAGACATTTTTCCACTGCTCAAAACAGTTTTTGAACTTGCTGATTTTGATGCCTTTGAGTGCTTCTGCTGTTTTTTGTTTTACCTCACCCACATCAGCGAAATGCTTCCCTTTGAGGAATTTTCCATTGGGGAAACAACAATAGTCGCTTGGGGTAAGATCTGGTGAATAGGGAGGGTGGGCATGGGGGTCAATTCCGTTCTTGGCCAAAAACTGCTGAACACTCAGCGAGGTGTGGGTAGGTGTGCTTATAGTCACCCATCATGAAATGGACAAATACATTGAGTCTTCAAAAAAATTCCACCTAAGTTGAATGCCGCCTCTCACAGCAACGCCAGCTGGTATGCTGATACGGATGGGTTCCTACAACACTTAGCATGGGGAGCCTGTACTACCCAGAGGCCACCACCTTCCAGAAGATGTTTCTGGGATTTTTTTTGGGTCCCCCCTCATATGTCACCTACTATGTAATCAGGCACAGTTGTAGCATCTGGGGAGACAGCAATTAGCAAAACCTTGGACTGAGGGTTTGCATTTGTGTGGGGTAGGGAGTTTGGAATGGATAATAAACCAAAAAGAAAAATGTATACAATTAGTATACATTTAGTGTATCAGGGCTATGAGGAAAAGAAAGCTGGGAGGAGGACCTGGTCAGTGCTGGAGGGCGGAGTGGGGTTGCACTGAGAAAACGGCTTTTGGGTAAAGGCTCCCAGCATAGGGGAGGGGACTGGGCAAGGGCGGTGTCCAGGGAGAGGTAACAGGGAAGGATGAAGACCCTGAGGTGGGGGCAGCCCTGCTTACCCTTCACGGGCTGATTCTAAAGGCGCCTTCCCTACCCCAGGACCGCTCGTGCCAGGGCTGGGTGCCAGGCGCCGGGCTGTCACTGGGTCTGTGTCCTTCCCCAGGTTTGATGTCTCTGCTATCCACCCCAACCAGAAGAAGATGAGCACCTTCACGGAGGTCCCCTACTCCAGGCTGTACTCGGTGGATATGGTGAGTGTGCCCAGCTGCGCCGGCTCTCCCAGATGGTCAGGCCTCAGCCCTCGGAGTCCCCCAGCACGGTGGGCGAGCCGAGCCATGTAAGGGATGTGCCTTACACCTCTCTATGCCCCTAGTCCTTGGCATTGAGCCTGGTTCAGAGCCGGGACAGGGCTCTAGTGAAAACAGCATGAATTGGGGCCACAGAGACTGGGTTCCATTTGCATCTCTTGCGGTGACTGGCTGTGGGCTCTTGAGTGAGTTACTACTCCTCCCTGAAGTGGGAGGAGCCAATGACGGAGGAATTCACCGTGGCACCTTGGTGCCGGGCTCTGTGCTGCCTCTGGGCCCAGAGGCAGGTCACGCCCAGGTCAGGGTGGCAGCTTCGTGAGAGCTTGCCCTGTGGGTGGACTGAGTGCGTGTGGCTGCTTTAGCCTTGACTGTGCTCTGACTCAGTCCCACATAGGACCTGGGACCTATGGCTGCAAGAGCACCTGCTTCAGCAAGAAAAAGCTGAAGAAGGAGATGGGCACAGGCTGGGCCAAGGCCCAGGAAGCCACCAGGCTGACCCAGATGCCTCACTTCCAGTACCAGACCATCATGAAACAGAAGAGGCTGCAGGTGAGGTCCCTAGGCCGTGCCCCTCCCCACTCCAGGGGAGGCCTCAGTGTCCTCCAGGGCCCAGGTAGAGCTCACCCTTTAAGGAACACCATCATCCCCAGGTTCCTTCCTGCGTGGACATCCCCAAGTGTAAGGTTTTCACCTTCTCTCTTCTCTTGGGACAGAAGGAAAAGCTGGGGCCTGGCTCCTACAACTTCAAAGACTTCTTAGAACAGCTGCAGCAGAAACCGTGCAGCACCCGGGGGCTGCTCAGCTCTGGGGAGGTCCGCTTCCGAGGACCCATTGGGGTAGGTGCTCTCCTGAATGGAGTGGGAGCCTTCCTACCCTCTGCTCTCCCCGAAGCCTGGGTGGGGCTGGAAGTGCCCCTCTCGTCCCCTTTCCTCCCCAGGCTTGGCCAGGCTCTCCCTGGGGTCCCCACAGCCCTCAGCTTCCCAGTGCCACGGCCTCAAGTCCACTGGCTGTTGTGTATTCCTGCGCCTGTCCCCCAACTAAACTGGAAGTTTCCCACTGGCAGGGATGGGTCTGGTTCATCTCTGAGTCCCCAGCAGAGAGCCTGGCATACATTCGGAGCTCAGCAAACACAGTCATCTTTATATCCAGCCATCCAGCCAGAGAATCATGATGGCGCACCCACTGCGTGCCATGCACTGTTGTTGGTCCTGGGGACCCAGCAGTGATGAAGACAAGGTTCCTGCTCTCCTGGAGCTGGCATCCTGGTGCTAGAAACAGCAGAATAAAGAAGCAGGTCATGTATGATCAAGCAGGAAACTTGAGACGGGAAAGGGGTCCGAGAGTGACAGAGGAGCAATTTATAGGGTGGTCAGGGATGGCCTCTGGGAGGAGGTGACATCCAAGCAAAACCTGCAGGACACGAGCAACTGAGATTCACAATATCTGTGAGAGGGCATGCTGGGCGAGCAGGAACAGCAAAGACTAGGGCCTGAGTCAGACCAGCAGGCAGGAGGCAGTGTGGCCAGAGAGGGTGGGCAAGGAGGGAGAGAGCAGAGGAGGGAGGGCCGGCCATGAGGACCTTGCAGCAATGTGGGGGCTTCTGGTTCGATTCCAAGTGCTGTGTGAGTCAGTGCAGGGTTTTGACAGGAAGGGCTTGACTGATGTGCTCAGAGGTACACCCTGCTTCTGGGGGTGAGGGCTGGAGGCTGTAGTGGTCCAGATGGGAGGCAGTGGCCGTGGGAGGTGGGGGTAGGCTGGGCCCACATGAACACCTTGTGTGTGTGTGTGTGTGTGTGTAGGGGGCACTGAGTGGGGTTCAAGCTCAGTTAGGTAATGAGAGAGAAGGCAGGAGTCCCACCACACCAGGTGAGTGCTGTGGTTCGCTGAGCGCCTCACCTCCCAGGCCCTCACACCCTCTGTGCCAGGCACACTTGGCCCTCTCCCAGCTCCTCACCTGTGCCACACTCTTGCAGCTAGGGCTCTGCGCCTGCTCTTCCCTGTTGTCAGAAATGCCCTTCTCCCTTGAGTAGCCCTTCACCTGAAGATCTCCCGCTCAGCCCTCAGCTCTCAGCTCCAAGGTCTGACCTGAGCCCCACTAGGTGACATCTCCCTTTCCTGAGAGTCCCTGTTGTGGTCGCGTGTTTAGTGTCCCCCCCTCCCCACACTGGACATCAGCCCCTGAGGGTGGACCACATCTGCCTAGTTACTGCAGAACTCTCAGGTCCTAGCAGTGCCTGGCACCCACTCGGCACACTGTTATCTGTGGATGACCTGCAGGCATGCCTGCGGAGTACCAGGCTCTCCAAAACATTCTCCCTTTTTGCATTTGCTCCAGATGAGGCCCTGGAGGCTCAGAGAGGATGAGCACCTTGGCCCCAGGCTGCGCAGCTGCGAGCGAGGAACATGCAAGCCCCCACCCAGGGCCTCTCCCCCACACCTCACCACTGGGAAGCCTTCTCTGAGGCCTGGAAATTCCTTCTCCCCTTTTCCAGGGGACAGTCACCTGCATCTTCAGGTTCAGACACTGTAACTGCAACTCAGGGAGAGGGGCTGCCTGCAGGCATTTAAAAATGAATCATCACCTTCAAGTCTGAAGTCATAGCTGACCCCAAACACAGCCCTTACCATAGCCAGACACTGTTCTAAGGACTTCAGTGCACTCATTAACTTAATCCTCACAATAACCCTGTGAACTAGGCACTGTCATTACCTCCACGCGCTAGATGAGAAAACTGGAATACAGAGGGTTTCAGGAACTGCCCAGGGTCGCAGAGCTGCTAAGGGACAGAAGCAGGATTGAATGCAGGTGTTCATGCCTAACAATGCACCGTACGGTAGGCTCGGCTACTGTTCCTCAACTCGCTGGGAAGGGCGGGGCCTAAAGGCAGAGCCCAGCTCAGCTGAGGGCAAAGGAGTTGAGGGAACATATTGGATACTGTGTGTTTGCTGCCTGTGTTCCCAGCTCCCAGCTCTGGGGCATCTGGGAGTGCTGGCTGAGCAGGGCGACACTGCCATGGTGGGTCCCTCAGTTCCAGCTCTCTTTTCCCTGGTGGTGCCACTACCTGCTCCTGCAATGTCCTTTCTGAGTCACTCTCACAGGCTCAGCCCGGGACTGGGACAGTGGTTCAAGGCAGTGTCACTGCTGGGGGTGGGGGCAGGGTGGGGCGTGAAGGCAGTGCCTGGGGGGAGCTCAGGTCCAATACCTGCTTTTCTCAGTGGTGGTCTTGCTGTGAGACCTGGGCTGGGACCCTGATGGCCTCTTCTGGTCTCTGGTCCCTACTGTTGACCCACCTCCCACCCCCCGCCACACTGCAGATCTATAAACATCACTTCCCAAAGCTGTGGGTGCCTGCCTTGGGGTCCCGTGACTCCTTCCCCCAGGAGGATGGGGTGTCGAACCCTGCAAAGGCAATGCCTTCTCCTCTGGTTTCTGAACCCATCCCCCACTGGCATTGGGTGCTGCTGCGCCTCCCCCCACCCCCATGCACCCTCCCTTCTCTTGGCTTTGGGGACCCTGGGCTCTGCAGCCCTGAAGTTCCTCTGCCAGCTTCTCTCCATGACTCCTCTTCCCCAGCACCCACCGCCTGGGAGATCTCTTTCTCCCAGCCAGGCTCCATGCAGATGGTTCCAGATCCCCCGCCCGGGGTCTCTCAGCACCTCAAACTCTGCAGCCCCCACCCATCACATGCCAGCATCTCCTGTTTTTCCAGGGAATGGCTCCACCCAGCTGCCAGAGCCATGAACCCCACACACCTCGCTCCCCTGCAGTCCCTGGGGTCTGTGTTCTCAGCCTCCTCCCTCTCTCCTCCTCCTCTGCCTCCTCCTTCTCTCATCCCTACTGCCTCTGCCCTGGCCCAGACCACTGCCTCCCCCCCCCCCCCCCCGCCCCAGGGTTGGACTCTGGATGGATTCGCTGGTCTGCTACATGGCCAGCACCTCCTGAAGCACCCGCACACCTCAGAATCAGGTCTTACCCTGCCTCAGTGGGGCCTCTAGGGACCTTCCCACCTTCTTCCCCACATACCTCTCCCAACTGACCTCACAGTGGTGTTCCAGCCTCCCTGCCTTTGCCCCTATGCCTGGGGGAACTGCCCCTTCCCCACACCCATCTCCTGGGATCCTTCTCACTCTTCAAGGTCCAGCTAAAAAAATCTTGAAGTGCCAATTCCTCTATTCCCATGCACCCCTCCCGCCAGAATTAAGCACTCCTCCTGCCTGGATCCCAAAGCTCTGACAGCATACTATTCTATTTAAAATCATGGGCTTTCTCCCTGGCTGGTACGACTCAGTGGCTTGAGTGCCGGCCTGTGAACCAAAAGATTTCTGGTTCGATTCCCAGTCAGAGCGCATGCCTGGGTTGCCGGTCAGGTCCCCAGTTGGGGGTGCTCGAGAGGCGACTGTGTCTTTCCCTCTCTTCCTCCCTCCCTTCCCCTATCTCTAAAAATAAATATGTAAAATGTTAAAAAATAAAGTAAAAGCACAGGGTTTCCCATCAGCCCAAGTGTGTTGCCACACCTCTAGACCTGGAAGGAAGGGTGAGGCTCTGCCAGCAGAGTGCCGGGCACTGGGCCCAGGAGCAGGGCAGAGGTTACTCTCACCCCTTTTACAGCCGTCACTTTTAACGCCTCCTCCCCACCACCCCCGCCCTGTGGCGCTCACTGCCCTCCTACCTCGGTGCTTACTTGGTGCCTGGCAAACCGTAGGGGCTCGGAAAGATCCTGGGTTTTGGAGCTGGAACCCTCAAGCTGCCCCTTTCCGGAGGTGAGGCCTTGGAGCCAAGGATTGCCTCTCTGAGCCTCAGTTTCCCCATCTGTTAATTGCGGATGGCGCTGATTTGATCTCATCCGGTTGTCTTCAGGACCGAGATAGTAAGCTGGTGAAACAGCTAAAATGTGAGGCCGTGGCCCAGCTTCCTACCTTGGGGCTTTTCTGTGGAACACACTGGAAACCCCCGGCTCTGGAAGAGGGCAACGTTCAGTTGTGTTCCTCTGAGGGCGAACAATTCGGACACCCGCAGCGTCCTGACTCCTCCAACAGAGTCCCTGTCCCCTCCGCCCTGCCTGGTTTGGGGCTCTTCCTCCTAGAGGAGTCGAGGTGGGAAGGGCTGAGCGATCGTGGAGCGGGAGCGACCCCTGGTGACCGAAAGATGCAGAGCAGCAACGAACATCCTGCTGGTTCTCTGCCCAAGGACCCCCACCCACCTACATTGCAGCGTGCCTCTCCTGGCACTACCTACAAAGAACATATTTCCGACCTTGGCAATCAAAGTTCCAGAAGGTCATTCCAGCCTTCCAGTCATAATTCTCAGCCTTTCTCACCTCTTCCTGCCCCCTCCAAGACAGCTGCCCCACCATGGGCTGGGAACTGTGTAAGAGGCTTTCTGGATGCTTTAAAAATTTCATCCTCATTACTCTGGAAGAAAGTATTACTATCCCCACGTGACAAAGGTGGACCATGAGGCTCAGAAGGATTAAGTGGTCTGCTCAACATCACTCAGCTAGGAAGCAGCAGAGTCAGGATTCGAACCCAGGACTCCGGATCCTTCCTGGTCACAGCAATGTTCATGACACAGTGTGAGACCCTTTCATGCAAATGCAGGGCTATAACATGGGTGCAATGGATGGAATTTCGGAGGCCATCAAAGCAAGCAACTGTCTGAGGTGACAGGTGAAGGAAAGCTTCATTCCCAGGAGAGAAGAGGTGCAGGATCAGAAGAATTGCCCATGGGAGAGAAGGCAGGAAGGACATTTCTGGTAGCAGTGAAACAGCACGAGTAAGCACAGGCAGGGAGGCTGGCAGAGCGGCATGTGTCTGGGGACCCGCAAGGACCCACGTAGGCAACATGAGCTGATGAGGCAGAGAGCCCTGGTGAAGGGTCGGAGCGTGGGCCTGAAGGTCTGATTGGCGGCGGAGGCTCGCGGGACAGCGCTGCTGTGTGTTGGGAGGTGGCTGACCCCCAGGGTCCCTGAAAATCCTGTTCCCCTCTTGGGGGCGTGTCTTCCTCAGGGGCGCTTAGCACAAAGAGTGGGACTGATGGCCTTCATGTCCCCCCTCCCCCCACAGAACTACTACCCAGGCCCTGGAAATTATGGCGAGAAGGGCAACCCATACACGAAGCTGGAGGAGAAGGCCTGGAACCGGTCTCATTCCGAGGACCTCCTGTTCAGGATGACCAACAAGCCACCCTCCTTGGTTCATCAGGTATCCCCCTCACCTGGCCAGGCCTGGCCAGGCCTGGCCGCCTTCCTACACAGTTCTGGGGACAGGCTCCGGGTGCAGATGGGAAAAGCGAGACCCCGAGGGGGCGATGCGCCCGCTTCAGCAGCCCTCCCGCAGGGACTGTCATCTGTGCTCTGTTCCAGGGCAGTGGTCTGGCACCATGCACCTACACCCTCAAAAGCGGCATAGAGGCCTGCCTGGAACGATCCACGGGCACCCGAGGCCCCTATGACATTTTCACTGGTGATCGAAGCAAGCCCCAGCCATATGGACACTACTCCATGCAGGTGTGTGCCCGGGTGGGACGGGGGCCATTCCCCAGCAGGATGACAGGCCTCACCTCCACTGGGAGCACTGCTCTGCGTGCCAGGCACTGTGCAGGGCCCTCCTCACGTCCTGCACGTTTCTCCCTCGCAGTGTTAGACGGGACGCTGAGGCTGGCCCACCGCAGCTAAGGCCCAGGGCTGGGGTTTGAATGCCAGCATGTCTATTTGACTTCATTGCCAGTTCTCACTCCTCTGCACTGGCGTGAATTCCAGGGGCAGTGCCGACAGCCACAGTGCCAGGATGGATGGGTGGCAGACTGGCCACACAGCCTGCAGGGACCTTGCCAGCTCAGGTCTGGGTGTCCTGCCGTCTGGGACAGACTTCCAGACATCACAGACCCCGCGGAGCTGGCTGGGTTAGTGGCACACTGCTAACAAGGCAGGGAACTGCAGGGCCAGGAGGGGAAACTGAGGTGGAATTTTAGCTCCATCCTCCCTTTCCTGCACCTAGGAAGTTCCTGTTGTGTGACCTGTACCACCCTATGCTTTGTCTTCTTCATGCTCATAGCAGCTGGACTTAAGCATCTGTGTGATCACCTAGTTTTGTCTCTGCTATGCATTCGCTCAGTGTGTACATTTAGGCCAGGCAGTAGTCTGGGTGCAGGGGAGACTTGCCCCTCTGGCGTTTACATTCTCATGGAAATAGAAACACAGTCCTGAGTAAAACACCGTGTACCATGCTGCCAGGTGGTGAGTGCTGTGGTGAAGGGCGTCAGGAGTGCTCATTGGTAAACAGCCGTGAACTGAGCCTTCCACCTGATGTTGGCTCCGCGGGCCTTTCCCTGACCGGCTACTGGGGTGCACCCGCCCAGCGCAGCAGGGACCTCGGGACCTTCCTCAGGCCTGGTAGCCGGTGTCCATTCTAGATGCAGTACATTCAGAATGAATTCTGAATGAATTTTTTATTATCTAAAAAACAATAGACTTTATTTCTAGTTTAGGTTCACGGCAAAAGTGAGCGGAAAGTACCGAGTTCCCATGTGCGTTCTGTCCCCCTTACACGCACATCCCCTCCCCCGCTGGCGCCTCGCCCCAGAGTGGAGTGCTGGTTATAATCCATGCAGCCACACTGATGCGCCCTCACCGAAGTCCGCAGTTTACACAGGCGCCACTTTCTGTGGTGTTCGTTCATTCTGTGGGTTTGGACAAACGTACCCACCATTGTAGTGTCGCACAGGGTAGTTTCACTGCCCTGAAAGACCTCTGTGATCCCCCATCACCCTGGCTTTTAAATATCTGGACTACCACGCCTGCGTAGAGCTGTGCCTAACTCAGTAAGTGTTCCTCACAGGAGTGAAGGAAAGAAGGACTGGATAAACTCCAGCTGGATTGTAGGGTGGGGCACGTGGCGGTGGGAGGGGGTGGTGCTAGGGGCTCAGCCAGACTAAGCCCCGCCCGGGCTGGGGGATGCTTCTCCGTCTGCCCGGGGTGGGGCTGGCCACAGCAGGTCCTCAGGCGGGTGGCAGTGAGGGCTCCTTGTGTGGCCACCTGCTTTCCTCTGACTGCTGGTGAGCATCCAGAGAGGGGAGCGTGGATTGTCCTGGCATAACAGATACCCTTTCCCCGCTCTGTTTCACAGAAAAAAAAGCCCAGGGAACTGGTGGATTTTAAGAGCTTCGTGGAAGAACTTAACTCCCCTCACTATAAGAAGCATGGGGTGTTTTCGAAGCTTTCCCGCTACCCGACAACCCCTACAGAGAAGATTTACTGGTGCACCCTCAGCCAGTGTCCTGGAAGACTAGTCAGTGTCCTCGCCAGGGCCTGCCTGCCTTCCTCTCTGGCGGGGTGCTGCTCCCGCAGGGCTGGGGTGGGGTGGGGTGGGCCGCTGTCTCACGGGGAAGCTCAGGCTCGGTGTCAGTGTCGGACCCACCAGGTCCCAGCCTTGCACCCGCCAGCCAGTCCTGCTGGCTGCAGCCCTCTCGCTCTCCCAGCCTTGGTTCTCGCACTCCATCTAACCAGGAGCAGGACCAGCGCGCAGTGAGCTTTAAACGAGGTCAAGGACTGGCGCCCACAGTGAGGAGCCTGGTACCCAAAAGGGCCTGGCTGGCACTGATCTCTACCTTGTCCCTCAGAAAATAAGGGGGACCCTGGGCCAGGGCAGAGTGTGAATGAGGGCTGCACACCTGCCCCAGCCGAGGGAGTCTCAGGCTCCGGATCTGTTGTCATCGGAGTAGGCCCCTGACCCTAGCTGAGTATCACCACCCCCCGCCCCCCGCCCCCACAGGGTCTGCCCCCTTGGAGAGAACTGCTGAGGGCTTGGGAAGGAGTGGGGCCCGGGGAAGGAAAAAGGGTACCAGTGTTTTCTGCATGCCTGCTCTGGGCCAGGCACCTTCCGGCGCTTTCCCCCATGGAGCCATTACCATTTGCACTTCGCAAAAGGAAACGCCCCCAGAGATAGGAAGGGATCTGCCCAGGCTCCCCCAGCGATGGCGTGAAGGGGCAGGTGGGAGCCCCACTCGTCTAGCTCCGGAGTCTGAGTGGCTTCTCTCCCCAGACTGGGCCTGGGCATCTCTCTGGACTCCGCTAGGCCTGGAGGCCCTTGGGAACCTGGAAAGAGGTGTCAGACTAGTGGCCAGGGGTTCGCTCGGGCATCATGGCTCATGAGGGCACCAGAGGACCCTGTAGTCCTGGAGGGTGGGCTCCTGGTGTGTTGGGAGGTGGCTGGGTACCTCCCAGGGTCCTTGGCCGGAGGCCCAGGGAGCCCTCACCTGCCCTGACCCCAGCTGATCACCGCCAGACCTCCCGGCTCTCAGTCTTCATTCCCTACCCCTAGGGTCCCAGTATGTGGATGCCTCCGGAGAAGAAGTGCATACACACCAACCAGCCGCCATTCCTGCTGTCCTCCAAGCGGACAGGCTTGCGGGTCTACCAGATGCTCCTGGGAAGCTGGGTGAGTGGGTCTCCATGGGGCGATGAGCATTCCCAAACCCTTCTTGCCCCTGGGAACTGAGGCTCTGAATGAGTGGATTCCCCCTCTTTTCTCTGCTATTGCAGGGACCACATGTTGAGAACTACTATGCTACATCACCCAGGAACCAACTCATTCCCTTACTTTTTCCCTGGAACATCTTTCCCTCCCTCCATTCTCTCTGTGAATATTTCTTGAGGCCTCAGGGGCAGCTCGTGGAGTTGGCCCATTTCTCATGCCCAGTTGGGCAAGGACCCCTGGTGTTCCCTTCCTCTCCCCTCTCTGCCCCTCCCCAGAGGCAGCCAGCCCCACCACCTGTGGGATGTAATCTCCCTGTCCTGCCTGGCTCTGAACACTGTACCTTTTTAAGGACTCTCCTAGGAACATCTGGGCTGTAGCTTATTTGCTTTCTCATTTCACTCCGCTCCTCCACCCCCAAGCCCCACCCCCACTCCTTTGAGGAGAGAGCAGCGAGCCTCCCGCCTCCCCTCCCCACCTCCGCACCTCCCTGAGCAATGGTTTCACCCCCAGCGTGCCCACAGCCTCCCCCACCTCCGTCCTACCTGATTCTCATGAGGACCAGCTGGTCAGTCCCCTGAATCCTTCCTTCCCTCACCTCCAGCCTGCATCTCCTGTTCAGAAAAGAGTCAAAGGACCGTGCCATTGTCCCAGGGCTGGCCAAAGTGGGAGGGGCTGAAGTGAGGTCTGGGTTCCAGAGTCCCAGCTCTGCCTGTGCCCAGTTCGGGGAGCCCTCTGCCTGCCCACCTGGCTGGGAGCCTGCTCCCCCACGAAACAGGCCTTTCCCTTGTTGGCCGCAAGTTCAGCTTCACAGGGGACTAGTGTTTGGCTCCTAACATCTCCCAGCTCACCCTCGGCACTGCTTCTCTGCAGACCGCTGGGTCCCTGTTCTCCTGCCCTCACTAGTCACCCTGGGCAGGTTGCATCTCCTCTCTGACCCTCTGTTGGTGCCTCCTGTGTCTGAGGCCAACCCAGGTGTCTGGGCGCGATGGTGTGCTAGTTTCCTAGGGCTGCCATAACAAAGTGCAAGATGGTTTAAAACAGCAGGAGTTTATCCTCAGTCTTGGAGGCTGGAAGTCTGAACCCCAGGTGTCAGCAGGGCTGTGCTCCCTCCGAAACCTGCTGGGGAGAATCCTCCCTGGCCTCTTCCTAGCTGTGGTGGCCAGCAGTCCTTGGAATTCCTTGGCTTGCAAATGCATCCCTCCTGTCTCCGCCTCTGTGTTGTGAGGCCATCTTGCTCCTGGCTCTTCTTGTCAAAGGACCCCAGTCACCCTGGATTAAGGGCCCGCACTACTCCAGTACAACTTCACCTTAACTAATTGCATCTGCAACTACAGTATTTCCAAATAAGGTCCCACTCTGGCGTACTGGGGGTTAGGACTTCCACGTATCTTTTGAGGGGGACAGAGCTCAACCCATAACAGGTGGAGTAGAGATGCACCTGGGGGAGGGGAGGAGGCCTGAGATCAAGTGTCGGGGCAGGTGTCCAGCTGGCTAACATCCTGCCTTCCTGCCTCCTGTCCCCGGTGCAGAACCCTGTGGGTGTGGGCCGCTACTTCAACACCTGGCCGGTGGAGACGAAGGACCAAAGGCAGCGATACCGGTCCCTGTTCTTGGGAGGATCCAAGCGCTACCTCTCAGACCTGAACTGGGACAAGTTCATGCAGTGAGTGCCACTGGAGCTTCAGCAGAGGGGCCAGGGGCGGAAGGGCTCACTCTGGGGTGGGCGGGGTCCTCCCCCACCTTGTGCTTGGTTCCCATGGGAACATAGCTGCTGCCCCTAGTGCCAGGCAAACAGCTGTGGCAGTGGAGAGAGTTCAGAGCCTGGCTCTGCCCTCTCCTGGCTGTGTGAGCTGGGGCATGTCGCTTAACCTCTCTGAGCGTCATTTCTCTCAACTGTCACACGAGCAGAGGACTGTGGAGAGTGAAATGAGATGCTCTGTCTAAAGCAGTGGTGAGGAGAGGGATGGCATCACCACTAACTCCTCCTCTCACCGCCCACACGTTCTGGGCTCTGCCTTGCAGGGCTTCACCTCCTGGAATGAATCTCTGTTTCTCAGTGTTCACAATGGGGCTGGTGAAAACCATTAGAGGAAGTTTTGTGAAGCCAAAAGGAAAAGTGCATGAAATACCATGGCTAGCTGTGAAACAGGTCACAAATGTTAGCAGCTGCCACGTTTCATGGACCCGAGCGGCCGTCAGTTGCCGTGTGTTCTCGGTTTCAGAAATGGGAAAGCGTGAGTGAGCGTGCACCTCAGTGCTGATCACTTGTTGGATACCCTGGTGAGGGCACGAGGACCAGGCTCTGGGGCTCAGAGCGCTCAGGGAAAACCAGCTTTTAAGTGTTTATTTTTATCGAAATAGTCCTGTGTCTTCCTCTTTGATCTATTCCCTGAGTAGGTGGCTTCCATAGAAAAGGTAATTGAGGGTAACATTTTTGATAGGCTGCATTCCTGAAAATTTTTTTTCTTACCTGTGCAACTAGTCAATAGTTTGTTTGGAAATACAATTTTAGGTTGGAAATGATTATCCCTCAGGATTTTGGGATAATCATTTGGGATAATTCAGGATTTTGGGATACTTGCCTTTGAGTTCCAAGTGTGGTGGCTAGAACCAGGCGGTTCTGATGGAAAAGCTCTGGAGGTCGTCGGTTTGGCCTCGCACCCAGTGTAGGGTCCCCCGGGAAGCACAACCAGCAGCTACCTGTTCATCCCTCTGGGTGCTCTTCAGGGATGGGGGGCGTACTCTTTTCCAAGGGACCAGTTCCATTTTCTTTTCTTTTTTTTTATGTCTTTTTAAAGGGAAAGGCTTACACCTTTTACTAAGGGGAAGTGCCCTCCAACTGTGGATTACAATTCAGATCCTACTCCTTAAAGCCACGCATGGAGGACAGCCAGCGGTGGCCAGAGGGCCCAAAGGACTGCGGACAAATCTGGGGACGGGAGAGTAGAAGAGGGAATGGAGGGGTCTTGGAGAAAGGACACACGGGAACGCATGGGAGGAAGAGAGGTGTGGGGATATGCCGGGATCACTTTTACTGGAGTCATCTACCTGGAGGTCGTGGTGTCTGCTGGAACACCTGGAGCCAGATACCTTTTGCTACGAGAGAGAGCAGTTATTCTGAGAATTCAAGTTGGCCAGTGACGTGAACACGGGAGCCAGACAGCAGATGGACCAAAAGGGTGAAACATGGTGGACACTTTTGGGACCCTTCCAATCTAAGGTCAAAGTCCCTGGCTCCTTGTTCATTAAAATCCAAAAGGAGGCGAGAGAGTGTGAAATCTGTCATGAGGCAGCTCTAGGTCCCCCCCAGGAGTATTCCGTCTCCACCCCAGGATGCTTCTGGAAGCTTGGCAGGGCCTCCGGCGATAAGGACCCCTGCTGGCCTGTAAGCAATATGCATCCATTGGAATGGTACCTGTCTCCCCCAGAGTCACGCCTTGTAAACACACCCGTCTAGCGCAAAGGTGGGGCTGTGGGCAGTGACCACAGTGTCTTGAGCTGTTTTTCTGTCGGCGAGAGGTTGGCTGGGAGGATAGGAGGTCACTGTCCCTAGAGAAGGGAGACTAGGACGCCATAGCCTCAGCCATAAACCCACATGATGATTGAAAAGTACTCCAGAGCCTGAGTGTGTTACAAAAGCAGTTTCTTTTTCACTCATGGAAAAATGACTGTTTTGGAAGAGGTAACACTGTATTTATTCATAGACAACATGAATCTGTGTAAAAATCATACTAAAACCTCAAAAAAATAAAAAAAAAAGCCCATAAGCCAAACTAGACACAAATTAGATTTAGTAAGTCAGCTTATTTAGTAAGGTTTTGGGAAGTTCAACATACCAAAATCAACTATTTCTATATACTAGCAATAAATAATCAAAAATTGAAAATGCCCTTTAAAATCGCATCAAAACTGTGCAATACTCAGGTTTAAATTTGACAAAAATTATACAAGCTCTGTATGCTGAAGACTACAAAACACTGACGGGAGGAATCAAGACCCCAAATAAGGGAGAGACCTGCTGTGTTCGTGGGTCAGAGACCCCGTGTTGATGAGACGGGTTCGAAGCAATCCCAGTCACAGTTTCAAGTTGACCAGTGTATCCTGAAACTTACAGGGAAGAACGGAGGCCCGGAAATAGCCAAAACGAATTTTAGAAAGAGGAACGGAGCTGCAGAATTAACATTACCTGAGTCCGCAGTGTGGAATGGGTGTTTAGGTAGACAGGTGAAAGGAATAGAAGTTGGAAAGCCCAGAAACACACACACACACACACACACACACACACACGGACAACTGATGCTGAACAATGATGCAAAGACAACCCAGTATAAAAAGAGTGGCGTTTTCTACAAACGGTGCTAGAACTATTGGATGTCGACATGCAAAAAATAAAAAGAACCATGACCAATGAGACTTGCATCATGCACAAAAGTTAACTCAACCTGGACCATAGACCTAAGTGTAAAATCTAAACTATGAAACTTCTGGAAAAAAACATAAGAGAAAATATTTGAATTTGGGGTTAGGCAAATATTTCTTAGATACCAATTTAACTACTTATCCAAATGTTTAACTAGTTAACAATTTGTTCAACTGGATTTCATTAAAATGAAACACTCAGGCGAGAATGGGTAGGGTTTACAGGAACAAATTTAAAGGACACATGGACAAAAACTAGGGGGAGGGTGGTAATGGGAGGGAAGTGGGGAGACTTGAGTGGGTGGGCTGGAATGGGAGTAAAAGGAAGAAAACTGTACTTGAACAATGATTAAAATAAAATAAAATAGAAAAAAACAAAAAAGAGAGAAATGCTTGTTCTTTTAAAAACACTCTTAAAAAAGAATGGAAAGACTAGCAACAGATAATATTTGCCAGTCATAGAGCTGATAAAGGACTTATATCCAGAATTCAGTCACCAAGAAAATGCAAATTAAAATGACAATGAGATACCACGGCCCACCTGTTAGGATGGCTGAAATCAAAGTGCCTGGCCACGCCCAGCGTTGGTGCCGTTGCTGGGATGGCCTGCTCACACTCTGCAGGGGGGAATGCCAGACGCTACAACCCCTTTGGAAAACAGTTTGGCGAGATACAAAGTTAACCACACGCCTACCAGATGATCCAGCCACTCCCCTCCTGGGTATCTCCCCAAGAAAGGAAGGCGCTTGTCCATTCAAAGACTGTATAGCAATGGTCCAGCCGCTTTATTCCTAATCGCTCCAAAGTGGAAACGCCCCAAATGTCCATCAACAGGCGAACGCAGAAGTATTCGTGGTTTATCCATACGTGTGTCAACACTGAGCGAACGGCACACTTACAATACGTGTAGTTGACTACATGTTCATTATACCTTAATAAATTGTTACAGTTTGGAAGATGTTAAGGAAAAATGTGATGGAGGATCCTAGAAAGGACTCCAGAAAGAAAAGGAACACCAGTGTTAAAATTGGTGAAATTCAAATAAGGGCCGTGGTTAAATTAACACCAGGCCAGTGTTAATGTCTTGGTTTGACCATGTCCCTGTGGTTTTGCAGCAGATGCTACCATTAGGGACGCTGGTAAGGGGATAGGAAATCAGTACTATCGTCCTAACTTTTCTGTGAGTCTAAATGAATTCAAAATAAAGGGTAAAAAATATACAATAAAAACGTTAGACCTCTTTTACCTCACAGAAAAAGTACATTTTTCAAATATATTAGCTGTCATATTACCGACAGTTACTGTCACCATAAAGCCAGCAAATTTGGAGTGTTTGCCTTTTGTAAGACACACCTGTGAGACAGCTTTAAATGAGGCAGTTCTTTTAAGTACTTGGCCACGAGGCACCAACAAACTTCTGCTACAGAAGCCATGTATGCGGAGAAGGGACAGCCACCTACTGGAATGCAGTGAAAGGTTCTCTGGCCACCCAGGAAGGCTTCCTCCCACCGTGTCCAGAGCTGGCGCGCCTGCCTCTGCCGGCCTGGCTTGGGCTCTCCGAGCACCACAGTGCTGCAGGACTGGGTGCGCCTGCATCCTTGTCTCGCTCCCGAATCTCTTCCACGCGGCCTTCCAGCAAGTCACCTGGCCTTCCCCATCCTGGAGCTTCACCTTCCTTATTTGTAAAACGGACATGGAAATGGACCTGCTTTCGTGACAGGATGGAGAGGATTAAATGGGACATTGCGTGTTGTGTGCGATTCAGATGTAAAGTGGGATCGAAGGCTTAAACTACAAAATGTGTTTTAAGAAACATTATAGATGTCTCCCTCCCTGTTTATGGAGAATTCACAAAACCCAGATTTGTGAAACTGAACAACTGGAAAAGGAGTTTCCTAAGAGGGTCCTCTCAAATGACTTTAGGAAGGAACGCCCACATCACAGACATTTTAGGAAAGTGTCTGCCGTGTGTATCTGTGCATTTGCACACGACTTTATTGCACTGAACTCAACTCTTTTCTCTCTGCTCATTTAATTCTAACAGCCCTCCAACAGTTGGGAGGAGCTAAACTGCCCTACCAAGTGGTCCCAAATACAGGGTCCAGCAGAAGTAACGCCTGTTGAGTGTGGTTGGTAGGGTAATGAGTGTAATAATTTATTGTTTTATTTGAACATTTCACCTTAAATGTCATATGGTGTGCTTGAGTGTGATACTGTTATGTTGCAGAATGACATGCTTATGATTTTGTAATAAAAGATTTTGTAACAAAAAGGGGCATTATTTGCGCCAGACCCCTGTATATAGTAGCTCAACTACAGTAAATATTTTATTTCTTGCTCCCACAGCAAACCAGGCCAGGCTACAGGTTTATGGGCCATCTCCAGTGACTCAGGGATCCAGGCTCTTTCCAGCTTGTGGCTCTGCCACGGCCTGTGGCCTGGTTGTTTTCTGCATCCAGCTAATAGACGGTGTCAGAGCCAGAACCTCACAGAGGTTTTTACCACCCTGTCCATGTTCTTCTAGAGGACACGCTTCAGGGCAAGGGAGGCTGGGAAATGTAGTCCAGCAGTGTCCGAGGAAAGGAGGAATGGATTTTAGTGGAGAGCTAGCAGTCTCCACCGTGAGGGAATAATCCATGGGGGAATAGTCTTAACAGGTTAACCTGCCAAAATCTGTTAGGTCACAGCCTGGTGATAAAGCCAGGGCTGCGTCCCACAGTGCCTGACAACCATGTCTGGGACCTTAAAAAGCACAGCCCCCACCCGGATCTGAGCCCCCAGCCTCACCAGAACTCTTCTCTGGTCTCCTGGCTCCTAGCCTTCCCTGCTGCAGTGCGTTCTCCCCTGGCAGACGGGAGAGCCTATGAACACCTACACCGGATCACACTGTGACCAATGACAGAGTCACCCACGACCCCACTGCCCTGACAAACCTGTCACCTCGGTCCTTGTTCATGGTGCTCAGGTTCGGAGGGAAACTGACCTGGTGCGCGGCAGCGCCTGCACTCAGCCAGGTCTGACTCCACACTGTGGTCCCCAGAGCAAGAGACGACAAAGGCTGCTTTCCAGGTCACACTTTTATTTTTACAGAAGTGGCGGCCACATAGCCGCAGGGAGTGAGATATTCTGGACAGTAGGCATAGAGTCTGCAAAGGGAGACTCCCGCCTTTCTCCTTGGACCCAGGATCAAGGAGGGAAAAAAATCACACAACACCCCCACCCCCGCTTCCCTTTTAGTAATACCCAGTTATGCATCCTTCCAGCCAAAGAAACTGGCTATAATTGACTTCACAGAAAACCTTCGTGCAGCCAAGAAACTCACGGCTCTGGAGGGAGAGGACTATTCTTTCACTTTCCACGCACTGCCTCCCCCCATCCCCACTCCCCACCCGGGGGTGGTCACCTCCATCTGAAACCACCACGGAGTTGGACAGGGAAGGGACTGGCTGCAAGGAAGAGCTGGCAGCTCACTGTGCTGGGAAGACTGAAGACTGCCCTTTCCAGGCAAGAGATTACTGGAGCAAAACAGCAAGCTGGGGCTGGTACGATGCCAACAACTCCCCTTCCACGCCCCAGGTTCCAGGTGAGGTCTGCGGACAGGATTCTGGCTTGCTGGGCTAAGGACAGCAGAGGCTGCTGGCATCTCTGGCCACCTTCCAGCGGCTTGGGGATGTAGACTCCGCTGGTGGGATGATGGAGCCTTATCTGCTGGGTTAACCATTCCTCTACACTGCAGCAAGCAGGATCATCGGTTTCGCCCCGAGCGGGAAGCACAGGGGCCCACTCTGAGAACTAGTGCCGGGATCCATGTGCTGTGCATACAAGCCAGGGAGTGAGGTTTCTCGTATTTTCCCCAGGCCTCCTTCAGAGGCCAAACGGGTAAGAGGGTTCCTTTGCCTTCTGAGTGCCATCAATGCACCCAGCGCTCACAGGACCAAGCTGAGCTACTTTGCAGCGTGCTAAGCCCTGGGCGGGGTGGGTGAGCAGCCGTCACCGAAGCGTGACGGTGAGGGTTCTGGCAGCCTGCAGTGACGCTGCCACTTCCTGCAAGCCCTTCTGAAAAAGAGATGAGCACACCACCCCCAAGTATCCACTTGATCATTTATTTTTCCTCTGGTTTCCACACAAATGAGGCTCTGCATGGGTTTTGCAACCACGAGGTCTAAGACAGCCATGCACTTGGACAGCAGAATGGCCCCAGGGAGGTCTTGTCTGTACTGACGTGAGACGAGGAAGAACTGCACTTCAGAGGAACAGACGACATGCCCACAGGTGCACAGCTCATGGACAATGTGTCAGGGGCTGAAACCCAGGTCTCCTGACTCCTCGTACAGTGCTCTCTCCCTCTCTCAGAAGGTCACTGCCTGGCACAGCTCACTTAACTCAAGCTTCCCTTACGGGATGCAATTCCGCAGATTCCAGGTCTTTCGCTGAGGCCGGGCAGTTCTTAGGATGGAGTTGCATAAACAACCAAGCTTTAATAAGAGGGAAAAGACCCAGAGAGGGTCCCTTCCCTCTGGAACGGAAATGGAGCTAACTTTTCTCTGAGCTTAGGATTTGTAAGGCACTGAAATTAACTACAGCTGGGGGTGGGGGGAGAAAGAAAAAAGGGGATGAGTGGTTGGAGAAGTCACGCTGACGGTCTCTTTTTTCAGCCGCCCGGTGACGGAACCTAACAACAGCAGGCTCCATTGTCCTGCAGGTGTGGTCCACCCCACCCCTGACGCTGCGAAGCAGCGTGGATGCACCCCACCAGAACCACGTGGATTCTTGGGGCAAGAGGCATGGAGGGTTAGGAAGCCAAGGATGAGCCCAGATCCTCTGGATCCGATTCGGAGCAGAAACCACTCATTCCACCTGGGCAGGTGTCCCAGGCCCAAGCTGGGGACAGAATTCAACCCTGAAATGTCTTCCCCGGGGACATGGTCCTCTAGGAGTAGACTCAGTGATGGCTGCAAGGGCAGGGGGTGGTGCATGCAAGCCTGAGCGTGAAGGAGGGAGGGGCAGGACAGCATCACCAAGGATGGCAGAGAAAACTTTGGGATCGGACCTGGCTTTGGCACAGCACGTCTTAGGCCTGCCCGCCCATCTCTTGCCCTCCTGAGACTCCAGGGATGGAGAGGACCCTCCCTCCCCTCCATGAGGAGCAATTCTGGCTGATGGAAGCAGTGGCAGTGCGACTCCAGGACATGCTTTCATCATGCCAGCCATGCCTGTGCCCAGGTGACCTAACATGGAGCCTTCAGGATTCAACCACCGAAAGCAGAGCACTTCAGTCAGATGTGATGCTCAGTGGGAAGCAATAATAGCTACCACAGCCTGTAGGCAGACATTGCTGCCCCTGTCACCAGAGGAAGAGCCGGCCTCGGAGGGGCCAGTGGCTCACCCAGAGCCACACAGCTGACGAGTGGCTGAACTGGGAACTGGACTCAGGTTCATCTGACTACAAGTCCCATGTCCTTCCCTCTCCACCGGGAGGGCGGCCCCTGGAAGCTGGGGCTGTCTGCATGGGATTTCTGGAGGGGCTTGTTTCTGAAAGTGTGTTCTGGGAGAGCAGCCAAGCTTGAGTGAAGAGAAGATGCCTCCTGGCCAGTGGGGGACCGAGGTCACCCACACGTCAGTCTCTTTGCAGGCGGACGCAGGCTCAGTGCCTGGCGGCCTTGCAGATCTTGTCATACACCTCGGGGAAGGCGTCCTGGCAGCCGAGCTGCTCCCGCAGCTTGTGGTACAGGGAGCCGTCAAACATCTCCCAGAACTCCTCGCGGTCCATGTAGCAGTCAGCGTACAGCATCTGGAACCTGCAGAGCAGAGATGGGGGTGAGGACGGGGGCAGCGATGTCAGTGGGACAGGGAGGGGGAGGGGATGAGACAGAACCCCAACCGCCCTTATGTGCAGTGTGCTTTGCAGTGCAGAAGGCGCGTTTGGAGGGTTTCTCTGTTCAGTCCCCTAACGACCTAGTCGTGGAGAGTGGTGTGGGGATTCTCACCCCCACTGGGCAGGTGGGAAACTGAGGCTCAGGGTAGGAAGTGGCTTGGTGGTGGAGGCCAAGTCAGGGGCAGACTCAGACTGCCGGCTCCTCCCCTGTGCCCGGTGCGCCCAAAACCGCCTCCCTGAGGGGGCCACGGACTGCTCTCCTTGTATCTTTTGCTGATGTTGACGAACCGTGCAGATTAAACATGGACGACTTGCTAAGTCTGACACATGTATATAACCTAGAAACTGTCACCTCGCCATTGAGATAATGACAAAAACGACCTCCCAATGTTCCTTACGCCCCCAGGTTACCGTCCCCTTCCATCCCAGGCCGGTCCGTTTCCTGTCATGGATTCAGGGATTTCATGCACAGGAACATCACTACTCCTTTTTCCTGGCTTCTGCCAGTCAGCAGGTGTTCTGAGAGCCGCCTGTGTGTGTAGCCCAGTGGCTTGTTCCAGGCCGTCTTATGAGCACTGCTCTGTCCCAGGCCTCCCCGTAGCCGTCACGGTCATGGATCCCTCCTGCCTTAGCCTTGGTCTTCCCACCTGGAGTGGCAGGCCCTGCACTTACGGCATGCCACCTCATCATCCGCCCTGGAGCGGGCAGCTGCAGGGATGCAGGCGTGCTGGCTGGAGGAGGGGGTGCAGAGCGGAGAGGGGCGGAAGCCTGGCACTCCCGCCTCCTTACCTTTCACAAGGCACTTCCTGAAGCAGAGGCTGCTCCAGGGACAGAGTCCCGAAGCGACCAGCTGGTCTGGCTCCAGAGCTGGCCACCGTGGCCCTGCCCCGCACCCCTCTGCAGCAGTCCCCTGGGGCTGGCGGCCGAAGGGACTGTGCCACGCTCTGGGCCACTCACCCGTGCACGCTCCGGACGAACTTCTCCAGCTGCCTCATACAGGACCTGGCTTCAAAGTGCTTCACGCGAGGCTCCCCGTAAGCGCCAATGTCCACGTAGAGCTCAGTCTCGTCTCCCTTGGGGTGCACCAGGCCCGGCTGGCTGGGCAGGATGAATGGGCACAGCCAGATGGGGTAGACCTGCGTGGACCCAGGAGGAGGGTGTTGGTGCTTTTTCTCCATCAGGCTGCAGGCCCCCAGGTGGCCCACCGCACATCTACTCAAAGGAAGGCTTTGCAGCTCTCTCCAGGGGCCCCTCCCCTGGCTGCTCACAGCTTCGCTCTCACCCCCAAGCCCCAGTAGGGAGCACCCAACTCCTCCACCGAGAGGGCACAGTCTGAGCAGCTCATGGCAGTGCTCTTCACTGGGCCCTACAACTTGTCTCTCATCAGGGCCGTGGCTGAGCAGGTCTATTTTGGACGCAGGGGAAACTGAGGCCCAGGTCAGGCATGCCCGCGGTCAGCCCCACAGTTCGGGGGGAAGGCCTTGGGTCCTGTGGGACGGCTCGCTCACATGGATGTCGTTGTGGAAGGTGTGCAGCGCCCGCTCCAGGCACTTCATGGGCACCAGCATGTCCTGCACCACGTGGTGCTGCTCGTACAGCTTGCGCAGGGTCTCGCCCTGAGTCAGCTTCAGGAGGGAGATCTTGGGGGGCACCATCCAGCCAAAGAGGTAGCGGAAGATGGGGTTGTTGCCGAAGGGGATGATGTCCTGAAAGACAACATTAGAAGATGGGGAGGAGGATCCAGTAAGGGCTGGGTGTCTCTGTGCCAGGCGCCAGGTCCTGGTTCAGCGCTCAGCTCGTATGACGGGGTCCACCCTCCCATTTGGAGGGGCGTGGTGGTGCCCGGGATTTGCCCAGTTGGATTAGGGTTTGATTCTCAGCTCTGGAATTGACCAGCTCGGACGTCCTTGGGCTGGTTACTTAACCTCTCTGAACTCAAGTTTCCTTATCTGTAAAACGGGGCTTCTGAGAATAGTGACACACCTACCAAATGCAAGGCATTCAGCCCAGTGCCTGGAGCAAAACAAGTAGCTGTGGCTGCTGCTTTAGTTGCTGCTCGCCTTTCAAAGTCAAGCTTAATGGCCACCTTCATCCCTGGACAAGGCCAGCCATTTCCTCTTCGTGCTCCTGTGGCCCTCACAGCAGCAGCCCCCCTGCCTACCCCAGCTGTCTCCCAGGAAACCCTCCTGGGCAGGGGCTGCCCCTCCTCACCCAGCACCGCTGCCTTCCAGAGACACGCTCTGCTCCCCACCAGCTGGCAGTCCTGCCCACCAGCGAACGGCAAAGGTCTGCGCCCAGTCTGCTGCCTTCCTGAGGGGCACCAGTGTCTTCCTGGTACTCTCTTCTCACAGCTCCTGGGCCCTCGAAGCCAAGGACATTCTTTTGTTCATTAGACAATTACGAGGTGCCCATGAGGTCAGGTACCAGCCTCTGTGCTGGGCACTGGGGAGCCCAAGATGACCGAGACATGGTTCCTGCCCTCAGGTGTGCAAGAGACAGGCCGTAGGATACAGTATGGAAAGGGCTGGGACAAAGTGATGCAGAGGCAGCTTATGAAAAGGTCCCCATCAGACTACAGATGGGGCGGCTTCCCAAAGAGGCCGCCAGCCATGCTGAGCCTTGTAGGCTGAGCAACTCCTTCCTTCCACTCTCCTGGAATCACGCTCTGACAGCCAGGCCACTCCCGTGAGGGAGGGACCTGCCTGCTCCCTTCTCTGTTAGATTCCGGCACCTACGCCAATGCCTGGCACACAACAAGGGTGCGAGACATAGCAACACATCACTTCCTTGGTTGTCTTAGGAAAAGCCACATGCCCAAAGCCGAAATCCAACAGTTCAAAATGTTAAGCCTCCTTTCACGCCCCTGAGCCCTCTTTCCTATCCCCAAAGGCAACCATTGTTAGGGCTTGTTGTGTACCTTCTAGAGACATTTGACGCACATGAGCAGGTGGGCTTTACAAAAACACAGCTCTCAGATGGAGGCATCTAACAGCCTCCTGCTCATCACCGAGTCCTGAGCACCAGCGCCCAGCGCGCTACCCCATTCTTTGTCGTGGAGCCTCCCACTGCACTGCAGAGACCCACAGACCGAGGCTCCGGAACAAAGCGGGCCCACCCTCTGGTTCTGTAAGTAAAGTTTTACTGGAACACATCCATGCCACTTATCCCCAGACTGTCTATGGCTCCTTTCAGGCTGTAAGAGCAGAGTTGCTCCTGGAGAGACCTCAGGGTCCATGAAGCCCACACCACTGCCTGGTCCTTTACGGAGACTGTTTGCTGACCTCTGCTCTACTGGATGGAGAAGCCTGATGTGTTTAATCAGCTCGGTGCTGATGGGCATCTACATTGTTTCCTGACTAGTCCAGTGAATGCCCTTTGTGCATGTGTCCTTGCCCACTTACACGTATGTTTACCTGCAAGGCAAATTCCTGGAAGTGGAAAATTCTGCTTCAGACAGTGTATGCAATTTTAATGGACACGATTTTAAGAGCCAGTCCCATGGTATACACTCCCAGACGACGGAGGAGGCTGCCGTTTCCCTGCACCCCAGCCGCGTGCGTTATCGAACTTGCACATCTCTCATTCAGACAGGTGGAACACGAGACTCCTGTAGTCTGGTTTCGCCCGCCTTAACTCCAAGTGAGACTAGATCACCTTTCTTACGTTTAAAAGCTGTCTGCATGCCCCGCTCATCACAGCCTCTTCCCTCCTTGGCCTCATGCTCTCCAGTTGCCCTTGGCTTCTGTCTGGGCCCAGCCCACTACTGGTCTCCACCGCTCTCCTGGGCCGCAGGGTCCCACTGCTGGCCCAGGATCCCAAACCCCAGACACAGGCCCTGTGACAATGGCTTTCTAAGAAACGTGAATAACCAAGGACCTAGCTACCCCTCACTTCCCTGTATCGGCCAACCATCGACACTGCTGAGAATGAGGCCATCAGAGGGAAGGGAGAGACAGGCCCGCTTGGAGTCCCTTTTCCTTCCAGCCCTTCCTGCTCGCGAGTCCCGAGATGCAGTGCTGGTAGAGCGTGAATGTTGTCAGCAAGGGAAATAGACACAGCTGAGCTAGTTTTGTGCCGTGTGTCCACTGGTCTTTTAAGAATGAAACGCATATGCAAGAAGAGTTAAATGCTCTTACACTGTATTTAAAAGATGAACAGTAAAACTTATGCTGAGAAGTTAAATGTTTGATTTTTCTTTACTTAACATGAAATAGCAAATATTTATGACAAGAAAGAAACCATGCGAGAAAGGAAAAAACTTTGTAATTTAATACTTTTCATGGCAACTTTTTCCACTGAGCCCTGAAAATTACGTAGCTGGCCCTGACCCCCAATATTGCTGATCAACCAAGCTGGGTGAGAGGAAGGGGCGGGACCAGCCTGCTCGGCCCAGGTGTGACAGGAATGCGGTGACCACGCCCACACTGATACGCGCAACCTCACCTCGCCCTGAAGCCCTGACGTGGGTCGGCTGCCCACTCCACGTCCTGCCTGGGTGTCTGAAAGGATCTCAGACTGACATGCCCCAGACCAAACTTCCCGTTTCCCTTCCCAGAGCTTTCCCCAGGGCGCCCGCAGCGGACAATGGTACCTCCCATCTCCCGGCTGCTCGGGCCCCTAAGTGTGGACTCACACCCACAGCCAGTCTGTCTGGGCGGGTGGATGGTGTGGCCCTCCCAGAGCCCCCCAATCTGACATTGCTCCCTCCTCCACTGCTACCACCCTGGACAACAGAAATCTTCTTTCTTCTTCTCCTCCACTCCTGCTGCCCCCCACCCCCCCAGCCACTCTCCACCTAGCTGTCGAAGTTATTTGTTTAAAACAAAAATCGGGTCACATCACTTTTCTATGCAAAGTCCTCCACCGGTTTCCTGTCGTACCTGGAGTACAGTATGAAGTCCCTCCTTGGCCTGTGAGGGCACATTTGATCCAGGCTCTGGCGGCTGTGTGACCTCATCTTCCACCATGGTTCTAGCTCAGGGCCTTTTTGCTGTTTTTCAAAAATGTGACCTGCTATGACACTGGATAACTATATACCTTCTACCATATAGCAAACTTAACTCAAAATAAATTAACAACCTAAGTACAAGAGCTAAAACCATAAGCTTTTAGAAGAAAACACAGGGATAAATCATCATGACCTTGGACTTAGCAATGGATTCTTAGCTATGACATTGAAAGCACAAAGAACAACAATAAAAAGAGATAAACTGGACTTCATCACAACTAAAAACTCTGGTGCATCAAAAGATAGTGTCGAGAAAGTGAAAAGACAACCTATAGACTGAGAGAAAATATTTGTAAGTCACATATCTGGTAAGGGTCTAGTATTCAGAATATATGAATTCTTACAACTCAACAGCAAAGACAACACAACTAAAGATGGGCAAGGGAGCTGAATAGACACTTCTCCCCCCAAAATATGCAAACAGCCAACAAGAATGTGAAACATTAGTCAATAGGAAAATGCAAATCAAAATCACAGTGAGATGCTACTTCACACACACTAGGATGGCTATAATCAAACCCCAGAATCTAACAAGCGTTGGAGAATGCAGGGACTGAACACTGCAGCTGGGAGGGCGAAACAGCTCAGCCGCTGTGGAAAAAGCCCAGCAGCTCCTCAGTAACTTAGACACAAAGCTACCTCGTGACTCAGCAGTTCCACTCACAGGCATACCCCAAAGAGGTGGAAGCTGGTGCCCAAACAAATCCCTGTATACGAATGTTCAAGGCAGCCTCACTCACAATGCCAGCGGGTGGAAACAGTCCCCACGTCCAACCACAGATGGCCAGACAAACACACTGTGGTCTCTACACCAGCAACGAAAAGGAGACAGTGCTGACACATGCTACGACAGGGTGAGCCCGGAAAACGTTGTGCTAAGTGAAAGGAGCCAGTCACGAAAGGCTGTAATACTGTCTGACTCGGTTTGTGTGAGAGAATCTAAAACAGGGAAATCCAGAGGCAGAACAGATGGATGGTGGCAGAGGCCAGGGAACGGGAGAATGGGAAATGACTGCTTAATGGGTACAGGATTTCTCGTCAGGGCGATGGAGTGTTTGGGCACTAGACAGAGGCGGTAGTTGCACGATATCGTGAATGCACTGAACGCCACTGAATCGCACACCTTCTCTGCACGGAGCGCGCTCTCCCAGAGCTCTGCATGGCGTGTCCTCCCTGTGTTCAGGTCCCTGCTCATAAGCCATCTCCGGAGAGGCCTTCCCTGATGCCCTCATTTGAAATGTCACTGCTGCCCATCCCTCCACACACAACAGCAAATGCTTGCTCACGGGTCAAGTCCAAGCTTGCTGGCTGCCTCCAACCCTAGAGAGAAGTAGACTAGCCACTCCCCCTTCCTCTGGCCCTTTACAGGGCAAAGGCTGTCTGCTTGGCTAGGCTACAGCTCCTCAGTGACTGGACAGTCAGTGTTCCCCAAGTACATGCCCGGTGCCCCATTCTTTGGTGCCTGCGGTTTTAAGTGAAGATGGTGCGATCCCTTGGAAAGAAGCGACTTGTTGCTGTGTAAGGGGGTGTTCCAGTTCCCTAGGACAAAGCCACGCTCTTCCCCTAACACAGAGTGTGTGGCCACAGCGTTAGCTCCCCTGGTTCCCTGCCCAGCAGGCCGGGAGGAGCCAGGCCGACCGGGAAACCCGAGCCTCACCTGGAGCTCCCAGAAGATGCTGCGCGTGTGGCGGTGGTAGTAGTGTCTCAAGGGGATGTACTCCAGGCCCTCTCTGTTTGTCTTTAGGTAGTTCTCCACGTGCTTGAAGAACCACGGCTTGTAGTAATTGCCAATGCTATTCAGCTGAAATGACAGAAGGCATTGTGTCAGCCCGCAGACAAGCACCAAATGCCATCAGGGTGTAACAGTGATACCCGGCTTCTGTTCAGTGCTCCTGGCCCTTTCAAAGCTCTTTCATGTCTCTTGTCACTTCCGAGACTCTCGAAAGCCTGGCAAGGTTAGGCACCGCGGGTATTCTCTAGCAGAGCGAGAGCTCAGCGAGGTCAAAGGGTGTGCCTAGGGCCCAACCACTAGTTTCTGACAGTCTAGAGGGCTGAGTGACCCTGACCTAGTCTGCTGCTCTGTCTCATTGAGAGAATCGAAGTACAAATGTCTCCCTCCCTGCCACTAGGCCGGTGTTGGCACAATCACTGAGCATGGGTCCTCTCCTCCTCGCCAGGTCCCATGGCTAATGGTACTTATCACCCATGGCCCTTTCCCTGCCACTTGAGACCAGCCCCACAGCCCTGAGCATGGCACTCACCCCTGCAGCCACCGCTAGTGGAGGAAGCTTCCAGAGTAACCCATGCGCTCCTCTAGCGCTGGGCCCTGTGGCCCCTAAGGCCTAAATTTTCTTTAGCTGATGTTTTCTTCAGCTCTAGGATGATTTAGCTTCTTTGGACCCTGGCCTCCTCACCCGTGAGATGAATTCTGGGCAGGTGCTTTCGGAGAGAGGTGGGGCAGCAGCCCTGAAGGAATGTGGGCTTCCACGTCAGGCGGCTGGCGCCAAAGCCTGGTCCAGTCTCCGACTAGCTCTGTGACCTTTGGCAAGTCACCCTCTCAGCTTATTTCTTCCCATGTAAAATGATATTAACAATATATGCTCTGTGGAAGTTTAATCAGGGCCTATGGAGATGATACAACATGCACACATACGCAGATGCTCAGGCCCCACGCAGACCAGCTTCCCTGGGGGACAGGAGAGGCACAGAGTTTTATGGGCAGGTGAGATCCCACCCAGCTGGGTGGGCTCAGTAAAGGGTTAGGGAATAGAGAGTGGAGGCCACTTAGGAGAGGGAGGATGTGGCCAGGGGGCCATCGGGGAGGGAAAAGCAGGAGAGGAGGCAAGAAGTGAGCAGCCCAGAGCAGCTGGTGGAGCATGATCACAATGCGTGCTGAGTGCCACGATCTAGGCAGCCTCACAGGCACCTGGCAAGTCCGTCCCTTTTCCCCGCCGCTACGACCTTACACGGAGTGGGGTGGGGTGGGCGGGGGCGGGGGGCAAGGGGGCTGTCCCTGTTTCATGGGTTAGACTGAGAATCATCAAGGTTGGACAGATTGTCCAAGGCCACAAGGCTGGCGAGAAGCAGGGCAAGGACGCACCCCATGTTGCGCCACAAGGTCGGGGCCGGAGGGCAGAGAACCTTGAAGGGTGGGCTTGGAAATGGGGGTGTTGTCATAACAAAACACAAAAGCTATTCACTTCTCTCCTGGTTCTAAAAGCCACGGACGCTCTATGACAGCTTTAAACACTGCAAAAATGTGTAACTTGGAGAGAGACGCCTCTGCAGCCTCACCCTCAGCCCTGCAGCCCTGCAGCCCACCGAAACTAATGTGTGTCCATTAGGGATTTTTCCTGATGGAAAATTTCCTGTGCGCACATACTCACAGATTTATAAAAACGGCACAGTCGGGTGCATACTCTCACTTATAACATAACACACTAGGGGGGCCCTGGGTAGGTCAGCCTCTCCTCTCCGAGCCTCATTTTCTGTGTAGGCAAACTGGAGACACTGCTGCCTCCTGGGCTGGTGGAAAGACGAAAGGGTAGTGTAGAAAGCGCCGTGCCAGTTGCCTGCCCACAGTGGTGGCACAGTATCCAGTTCCTGGTCCCTGTTGGCCTCCTACCCCTGCCCCCACCTCATCCCCTCACCAACCCTGTTCACCCTGGAGCCAGCCAGCCCTGTGGGTGGTTGCTTATCTGGATGTCACCCTCTTGTGCAGGCCACTCTACTGGTAGGCCCTCTGCAGGGAGGAAGCGTGGGGCCACGGTGTACCAGGAAACTCGGGTTACAGAACCTGTTTGCCCAAGTCAGTTTCTGAGAGGGCAGTGTGGGGCGGGACGAAAGACACTGCGCGCTGGCCTCTGCTGCTGAGGTATAGGAGACCGGGCCCCGCAGGTGCACGGCAACCTGATCTAACCCCCGATGAGGCCTGGCCACACACCTGCCAGTAGCACCAGCTGCAGAATGAAATCGAGGCTTGGGGATATCTGGAGGCAGGTGCTCCTGGTGCTTGTGGACTGGCTCATCAGGAACCTTTGTGCCCGAGAAGTCCATGGTGTGATCAAGAACTCAGACTGTTCCCTTCTCCCAGGGCACACAGCCGGGGCCGCCAGGCGGCTGCCTGAGCTCCGGTTCCAGCCCTGGCACTTAGGTAGCAAGCCTCCTCCTACCTCTGGGCCTCCCTGAGAGTGGAGGTGGGCTGCCTTGTCCCAGGGCTGCAGTGAGATGCCCAGGGCCTGCAGAGGGCCGATCGCAGTGCCTGGCACACAGAGCTAAATCCCTGAGCAGCTTCCTCAAAGGAAATGTCCACACATCTGAGGGCATATCTCGCTCTCCCCCACCAGCCCTGTTCCCGGTGGGCGTCAGGGTCTTGCTTATCAGGACCCTGTGCCGATGGCTGGGGCCGGGGCTGGGGCCCCACCCCTCTGCCAGCGACACCAGACACACCTCTGAGGAAGGTCTTGGTCTGCTCCTCAGGGAAAAGGGTCAGGGCGTTCTGTTATTTTAAAAGCTGTACAAACCCCTCTGTCCAACTGTAAGCGTAGGGGGCACCTAACACATCGAACAGGTGACAGAGGAGCTGGTCCAGTGGGGGCGGCGGTTCCCCTGGGCCCCTTCCTCAGCTTATCACCGCTGGCAGCCTTGACGGGGATGCGTCAGACATGCTGGAGAGGCTCTGAACGAGACGTCCTTGCTGGGAGGCTGGGGGACACAGGCGGGCTGGGCTCGGCCCAGGTCAGTGGAGCCAGGGCCGAGGGAGCGTGGGCACTTGGGCTCAGTGTCAGGTGCTCCCACCCTTGGTCCCCGGGCCCATCCTCCAGTGCTCGCCAGAGTCCCACAGGGGATGGTGCTCAGTCAGTATCTGTGGACGGTGCTACATTCTAGAAGCTGATACGGAGGAGAAGAGACAGTGAAGTCGGAGTCAGAGACCCAGACGGGTGTCTGCCCTGTGCTAGCCATGGGCGCCCAGGAGGCTCCTCTTCCTGGGCCTCAGTTCCCTGTTTGAGGAGGGAGTTGTATCAGATGATCTCCAAGTCCCTGCTAATTATAAAATGTTTTAAGTGTGCAGGTATCAATGAAGCACCTTAATTAAGAGTGCCTATCCTTCGATCTGTTGTGCTAATTCTACTCTAAGATGGCGTTTAAATTACAAACAAAAGACGGTCATTGCTACATTAATTTAAATAGTGAAAAACTGGAAGCAACCTAAGTTTGCAGCTCTGGGGCAGGGGTTTGGCAAATGACAGGGCATTCATTAAAGGCAATGTTTTGTAGACATTAAGTATGACATTGCTGAAGACACTATAAAAACCTGGGGAAATACTTATCGCACTAGACAAGAAAAAACAAATTTGAACAGGTGATCACAGCCAAAGACAAACAACCCAAAAAACCGTGCAAAGAGATGTTCAACCTCCCAAGTGACCTGAGGACTGCAAAACAGAGCAAGATACTATTTTTAACCCTATCAGATTGGCAAAATGAAAGACCGAAACTACTCAGCGCTGGCAACAACGCAGGGGAAAAGCAGTGTCACACTCTGCGGCTGGAAGCAGACCGAGCACCGCTTGCCCGCAAAGCTGTCTGGTCTCGGCCGTCTGCACGGAGCGCACTCAGACCCCGAGGTCAGGAAGCCCGCCTTTTGGACTCGATCCTACAGAAATGCTCCCACAAGAGGCAAAGGACACATGCAAGGGGATCTTCACTGCAACTGTGTCTTTAAGAGCAAAACATTTTAAGCAATATAAATACTCATCAGTAAGCAGTCCGTGAGGCCAAGTATTTCCATGCAATAATGGGACTCTATGGAATGAAATGAGGGTGTGTACACACACACACACACACACACACACAGAACTAGGCCTTAAAGATCCCACACACCCGAACTATTACAAGTGTTTGTATGCCTGGGGGTAAAGAGGCACATTTTAACTTTTTCTTTATCTTTTCAACGTTGTTATACTACTATTTTTGTAGTTTAAAAACTTAAAAAAAGATCTATGCACCAAAAAGGAGAGGAAATAACTATATGAAACACCTTAGCAACAGCTGGCTTTGGGTCATGTTTATAGATAGAGTCTTTTCCTTCCTATTACTTGTTTATACTTCCAAGTCTCTTGTAATAAAACTCATGAAAACTGCTATTAAAAATTATATAGTAAATTGAAGAAGTGTCCATCTGGACTGTGCGGCATCAAATCAATCACTCAAATTTTGGCTTTGTCATCTGGTGGCACTTTGTACGACCTCTTGGATCTCGGTCTCCTCATCTATAAACTGGAATTGCTGTGAGGATCAGAGATCACACCTGTCAACAGACACGTGCACACCTAGCAGGTGGTGGAGCAGCGGGAATGGAAGCGTTTGTCACGGCCTAAAACAGCTCTGACTATAGATCCTGTTGGCTACACCCCAGGTGAGCTGACCCAGGCTGCAGCCTTGGAAGAGGGTGGCTGTCTGGGCCAGAGTGGGGCGACAGGCTCCACCCCAGCCCCCCCAGGCCTTCCTCCCCCGCCCCCCGCCCCCTGCCTCAGTCTGCAGCAGCTGCTGCCTGGCCTACCTTGCTGGGCTCCACCTGGTCCGTCATGACCCCTGTCATGATGACGGCCTCGTCCAGGGAGTACAGCAGCCCTTCCACAAAGTGGTTCTCCTGCTGCTGGGACTCGTGCTTGAACTTCTCACAGATCGCCTCCAGGCCCTGCACTGGCTCAAACCGCAGCTTCACGTACTTCTTGGCGGGGACGATGCGGATCTCAGCAGCCACCAGGAAGCCCAGGGTCCCACACGACCAGGGCACAGCGTAGAACAGGTCTGAGTTCTCGGACTGTAGGCAGATCAACACACGTTGAGAACTCACACCCTGGGCCCCGCATCGCCACACGCTGCCAAGCAGGGGCACAAAGAGCCCGGGGCCTGAGCTAAATTCCTGTTCTGTCCCGTCCTGTGTAAACCCCACAAGGCACTTCACACACTGCTCCCCAGCCTCAGCTTCCTGCTGCAGCTTCCGCATGACACGGGACCTTACATGTGCACTCCGGAGACTGCCTCCTCCCCCTCCACCCAGGCACAGCCCCCGACCACAGGCTGCCCAGGAAGTGACTATGACTGGCACTGCCCAAAGACCCAAAGCGGAGGGCTAAGGGCCAGCCCAGGCCAGGCTAAACAAGGAGCTGAATCCTTACAGAGGGTGATGGTCCCCAGGAGACATTAAAACACCTCCCTTCTGGGCCATTACCCACATTTACAAAGCCTTCCCTGTCCATTAGCTGTGGAATCGTCACTGGGGAAAGACCCAGGTCAGGGGATCCCCTCCCACCCTGAGCTGCTTCCTTGGTTCTTGTCTTGCTTGCAAGAGATAAATTCAAGTGAGAGACAAAACTGTAGAGTGGAAATGAGATGGCAAGGTTGTTTAAGAAATGCATATGAGCACAAAGCTGCAAGCAGGCACCCGGCTAGTCTGAATGCCCCACGTACAGAGGAAATAAAGTTGTCAGTTAGTTTGTTCTATACACTTGACCCAGGCTACAAGTAGACACTCAGCTGACCTGAGTGTGCCGACCAGTGCAGTTCAGGGGTTACATACCTTAGCTTCGAGGTTCCCCTCCTACTCCACTTTTAAAGCCTGGGGGTAAGGTACAGCTACAAAGGCTTTCTTTCTCAGCTAGTAAAGGCTCTTTGTCCTAGTGAAATTGCTACAGAGACTCCCTTTCCCAGCACAGAGCCTCAAGGACTCGCCTCCTCCTGGGCTATCCCTGCTTGTGATGTTCAGAACGCCTGGCAACCTTATCCAACCCAGCTCAGGACTGCTGAGTAGTGGGTGAGGCATGTCTCCCTCCTCCTCCCTGCCTTGGTTTACTCTCTCTCCTACCTAACAGAACCTGCCCCACAGCCTAGGGAGAGCATTAACACTTCTAGTCGGACAGGGGAGGAAAGCCAAGTGCCCGGAGGTACATAGCTCACCCAAGTTTCCCCGCTGGGAGCACCGAGATGCCGGGGCTCAGGCCAGATCCCCTGACTCCCGATCCAGCCTTCTGCCTGCAAAGCCTCATCCGCTTCCCCAACTCCTCTTCCAAAATCACCATTTACTTATTTCGGTAACTGTCTCAGAGACAGACAACCGACTTTTCATCTGGCCATTCTAACTCTGATTCTTTGATTCCAATAAAGCACCTTTTGAAAAAGTCCAGCCTTGTCTGGGCTTTATCCAGAGGACAGCGGTGTGGTCTCTGCTGCCTGCAGCGTTGCAGGGCAGGGGCTGGAGCAGGGAAGCCCTGCGGCGCGCTGGCGGGAACCTCTGGAACAGCCAAGGTGGGCAATGGATTCCCGCAGGGAGCCCGTTGATCCCACCGCCAGATCACAGCAGGAGCACACAGGCATCTGCCGCGGGCCCAGCTCTGAGCTAGGAGCTGCCCACATGGCATCTACTTGCTCTTCCCGACAATGCATCTGTCACATAGGGCACAGGGCCGCAGAGAAGGTAAGTGATTCATGAATGTTTGCCTCCCTTCTTTGCTGGCAATAAACAGTTAGAAGGCAGGCCCTGCCAGTTGGGGAAACGGGTGAAACCGATGTGAAAGGGGTCGCGCTTGTCCAAGACCTGAGCTCCCAAGCTGGGGGCTCTGCCCGGGACTCTTCTGTGAGGCCAGCGACTCCAGTGGCTCTCAAACACCTGCTTCTAAAGGCTCACACTGTCATCCCCTTCCCAGGGACCCTGAGGACACGCCCGGGGAGACCTGAGTTTCTCCAAGGTTTCAAAACGCCTCAAATGTTTGTGTCTTGCTTTGGGCAATAGAATTGGTTTTTTATTTCTCCAAAACAGCCTCTCTTACCACTTTCAGTTGCCCTGCACACCATCTGGCGTAGAGCTTTGTCACCGAGGCCTGACTCCCCCTACAAGGGTAGTGTAGTGTAATGGGTGGCTAAGGACATGGATCTGGGAGCCCGGTAACCTGGACTTGAATGCCAGCTGTGTGGCACTAAGAGCTCCGTGACCTAGGGTAAGCTTGTTAACCTCTCTACGCTTTCCTTTCCCATCTGTAAAACGTGGCTAATTGTACCAACCTCATAAAGTTGTTGAAGGATTAAAAGCCTTAATATATGTAAAGCATTTAAACAGTGACTGAGCACATAAAGGGGCCTTATAAATCTTTATTGTTGTTATGAATTGAGACCCAGACTGAACAGGTGTGTTTGCAGTGAAGCAACCCCAAGGTGCCACTTCCCCAGTGACAGGGTCCTTGACACCCAAGGCAGGCAGGTGGGGACATCCATCCCCACTCTCTGAACTCACCGGCGTGCATCGCACAAAGCTGCCATCGGCCAGCACCAGCTCGTAGGCGGTACAGATGTGCTGGAACAGGCCATACTTGTGGGACGAAGACTCGATGCCTGTGCCCATGATCAAGCCCCCTGCAGAGACACACATGTTAGTGAGGAGGAGCTCCAGTGTGTGTGTGTGGTAGGGCAGTGGGGGGAGGGGAATTGGGTAAAGGGCACTTCACTGGAGCTGGGGAGCTCATAGGACGAGGGTGGTGTGACAGGGCTGGCAGAAATGGGCTGCCCACTTTGGGGACAGTTCCTATCTCTGTGGATCTGGAGAGCAGGAAGGGCTCAGATGGGAGTGTGAGGGCTTGCTCGGAGGAAGGGGACGGATATTAGACCCCATGCAGGGCTCTCCCACCCTCATCTCTGGCCAGACCCAACCTTCAAAGCTGTGTGCATTCCTTCTCAGAGGGACCCTAATGACAAGGGGAGCTGTGCGGGTGGCAGGAAGCTGTGTCCAGTGGGAAGAGTTAAAGGAACTGAAGGTGCTTCCCCTGGAGAAGAGGAGGCTGTGGGGCCCACGAGTCCTCCAGAGGGAAAGAGAGACTACACTTATTCTGCGTGTGCCCCAGGGCAGGACTGGAGCCACGGGTGTGCCACAGGGAAGCGGGTTCGAGCCCCAGAGTAAAGAGCGCTGTCTGGTCATCGAGCTGTTCAGAAACGCAATGGCCAGCAGGGGCTCCCTGCCTTTGGAAGTGGGGGGACCTCTGTCACAGATGGAATGGAGGTGACCCCTGTGCTGGAGGGAAGGTGGGCCAAGGTCCTAAGACTGAGCCCTCACCCACTGTGAGGTCATCGAGCTCGGGCAGCACAGGCAGGGTCCAGCCAATGGAGGTCAGCAGGGCAGTCACCTGACCCATGGTCACCAAGGGCTCCACACGGACAATCTGTTGACACAATAACAGGAATCCTGAGTCACAAGGAGGCTGCTGGGCCTAACTCGGGCGTCTGCACACAGAGGGTGTCCTTCAGACCTTCCCAATCAATCACTGCGGAGGTCCCTGTCAGCCCTCAGTCTCTTTCCAGAATATTCCAGTATCTTTCCTTCCAGCAAGCAGGATTTCTGAACCTGGCTTTGCAATGGTTCAATCTTGTCCTTGCTAATATCTTTACAATTAATACTTAGTTTATTTTTCTTCTGGGTTATAGAAGAAGTAACCCTATATGTGGAAGAAAGCATATATGAAGAAAAGTCATCTGTATCAATGTTAACACTGGAGTGTATTTACTCTCAGTCTTTTCCCATGCATGCCTATGCTGTTCTTTTGTATGTTTTAATACAGTGCATACACACACACACACACAAACACACACTTTCTTGTCTTGCTTTTAAAATCCAACCTGACACTATAACTACTGTCCTTGGAAAATGTGATTTTTAATGGACACATGAATGTGCCATCATGTACACTTCTGTTTCCAGCCAAGATGGAAGAAAAGGGATCAGACTTACCCTACTGCCTGAAAACAAAAAAAAAACGGACAAAACACATAAAACAAGAATTTTCAACAGAGTGGACAGCAGGCAAGGAAGTTAATGACCGCTGAGAGACAAGAAACCACACCAGGGAGCTCTGGGGATGCCCCAGCTCACTGCTGGGGGTGAGGCACTGCCGGGAGGGGACGCAGGGGGCCTGGTGTCCTCCGAGCTGAGAGCCCCGGGGGACCGAGGCGAAGAGAACCTGCAGGACGAGTCCTGGAGAACAAACTGCCGGAGAGAAGACTAAGGAGCTACAAAGGGTGCCCATTGAGTACTTGACCGATACAGATCAGTGCACATTCACGAGGAAACACCTGAGGCTGGGCCGGGGAAAGAGCCAGCAGAAAGGATAACCGGCAACGGTGCAGGGAACAGCATCCATCCCCACCAGCCAGCCTGGAAGCCTCAGCTTCTCGGGGCACTGCGTAGAGTACTCAGCAGGGTGGTGCCTCACACGGGGGAACAGCTCTCCCTGGATCTGAATGCTGCTCTGGCCCCACCTGAAAAATCGAGACCCAGTAGTATCGAACTGTTTCCAAGGAACTTAGCTATATCCCAGAAAAAGCTCAAGAAGATTTCTAGGAATACAGGAATACCCAGCACCCAACTCACAATGTGAAGTAAAACTCACAATGTCTAAAATCCAGTCGAGGTTTATTAGGCATGCAGAGGGACAAATTCAACCCACAATGAGGAGAAAACTCAGTTAATCTGTTGAGTAAAATTAGCAAACAAGGGCATGAAAATAATTATTGCTGTATTCCTTACACTCAAAAGTTAAGTCGAGACACAAAAGAAGATAGCAAAAAGACCCCTGTTGAACATCTAGAAATAAAACCACAATGTCCGACAGCAAATTAGACATTGTGGAAGAAAAGAGTAGTGAACTTAATACACAGAAGAGCAATGATCCAAAATGAAAAACACTCAAGGAAAAAAATTAAAATCAACAGTGTATCAGAGTGCGCTGGGCAGGGGAATAACTTTAAGTGGCCTTCATGTATATGTGACGGCATCCTCAAAGGGAGAGGGTAGTGGACCAAAAAATATGTGAAGAAATAAAGATCCCCAAATTTCCGAATTTGATGAAAATTATAACAAAACCCAACTAAGAGAATTATAAAGAAAACTATACCAGGGCACATCATAATTAAGCTGCTCAAAACTAGCGACACTGAGAAAGCCTTAAAAACCGGTGGAGGAAATAAAGATGTGACGGAGGAACAAAGATAAGGATAAGAGACTTGTTGTTGGAAACCATGCAAGTCAGGGGAGAGTGACTCATCTTTAAAGTCAACATGGAATTCCATGCCCAGTGAAAATATCAAGGCAACTGCAGCCCTGGACGCTGTGGCTCAGTTGGCTGGAGCATCGTCCTGTTAACCAGAAGGTCACAGGTTCAATTCTGGTAAGGGCACATGCTTGGGTTGCGGGTTTTGTCCCTGCTGGGGCCACGTGGGAGAGGAAACCAATTGATGTTTCTCTTTCTCTCTCTCTCTCCAAAATAAAAAAAAAAAGCCATGTTTTTGGGTGAGGATAAAAAAAATAAATAAAGGCAGCTGCACATCCATTAGGATGGCTACTATAACAAAAACAGGAAATAACAAGCATCGGTGAGGATGTGGAGAAACTGAAACCCTTGCATACCTTTGGTGGGAATGTAAAATGGTACAGCTACTGTGGAAAACAATATGGCAGTGACTCAAAAAATGAAACACAGCATTACCATATGAGCCAGCAATGCCACTTCTGTATGTACACCCCAGGGTCTTGAAAAGACATCTGTATATCCATGCCCACAGCACCACTGTTCATAATGGCTGCAACGTGGGAGTGACCAAGTGCCCAACAGCAAATGAACGGATAAGGAAGACGTGGCATATGCGTACAATAGAATGTTATTCTGCCTTAAAAAATCCTGACGCGTGCTACGACAGGGATGGCCCTTGAGGACATTATGCTGGTGAAATAAGCCGAAAGGTCACAAAAAGGTGAATCTGTGCGAAACCAGCTGTGCTCAGAGTGGTCAAACTCACAGAGACAGGAAGTAGAACAGTGGCCGCCAGGGGCTGGGGGGAGGGCAGAACGGGAGTCACTGCTTTCGTCCTGTTCCGCACGAGGAAAAGACTGATGGGGCTGGATGGCTGTGACGGCTACGTAAACTTACGACTGTGCGCAGATTTAATACCACTGAACTGTACACGCAAAAATGGTTAAGACTGTAAATGTCATGTTGTGTGTATTTTGCCACCATAAAACCTGGGAAAGAAATGAAGGTAAGGTAACTGTTTTCAGATACACAACTGCCGAAAGATTCATCACAGCAAGATCACCAGCAAAGGATGTTAGAGGAGACCCTTCGGGCAGAAGGAAAGTAAAAACAGATGGGAATGCGAATCTACACAATGGAGTGAAGAAACGGCAGCTTATGGGCAAGTATACAAGATTTTTTCTTATTTACATTTACTTAAAGGATAGCTATTAGAAAATAATAATGCAGTGTGTGCTTTACAACATACATAAAAGCATGTCAACAACAGCACAGGAGTCGGGAGAGAAATGGGAGCATAGATGTACTATGAGATTCCTACACTGTACACAAAATAGGAGATCATTTGAAGGCAGAGTGTGATAAGTAAAATGTATACTAGAAATCCTAAAGCTACTGCTAAAATAACAAAACAGGGAGTTATAGTTAATAATCCAACAAAAAATCTAAAATAGAATCATAAAAATTATTTGATAATCTACCTGAAGCTAATACAAAATAACACTGAATGTAACCTGTGAACACTGAAAAAAATGTTAAAAACAAATTAGTTGAAAATAACAACAAAAAGAATATTCAATAAACACTCTTCTGTTTTCAAAAAAATTAATCAGTAATTTAAAGGAAGCTAGGGAAAACAAAAAGAAAAAAGGAACAAAGAACAAGTGGGGAAAAAGCAACAACAAAGAACAAGGTGACAGAGTCCAGTGCTAAACCTTGTCAACACGACCACGACACGGAGTGGCGATGACAAGGCAGAGACTGTCAGGTTGGACAAAAAAGCGGGACCTAACTCAATGCTGCCTACAAGAAGCATATCTTGAATGTGTATATTAAAAATATAGATTAAAAAGATGGAAAAGATACACCATATGACCACAAGTCAAATAAAAAAGCTGGATAGACTTGAACAACACTATCGACCACCTTGACCTAACTGCCATGTACAGTACACACCACCCCAAAACAGCAGAATACACATTTTTAAAAATGTGCATGAAGTATATGATTGTCTAACCACTATGCTGTACACTTGAATACAAGATAATGTTGAATGTAAGTAAAATAAATAAATAAATGAATAAATAACTTAGAAGACACAAAAGAAAAATTGTGCATGAAACATTTACCAAGACAGACCACATTCTGGGCCACCAAGTAAATCTCAATAAACTGAACAACATTCCGTGCGATGCGGCTACGACTAATCTCCTTGTTCGAAGCCGTGAGGCCTTGGACGATGGCAACGGTGAGCAGAGCCTCTGGTGCTGACTGGAGTTCTCAGACCTGTCCCCTCTGGGACACCCTGGGCTGCAATCATCTCCCTGCAAGTCACTGCACCAGGGGCAGCACGTGCCCACTGCCAGGGCCAGGGAACCATGCTGCTCTCACCTGTTTCTTGGTGTCCACCTCCAGGATGTCCATCAGGTTGATCATGATGTTTTTGTGTGTCTTCTTGTACTTCCCAACCCGGAGCGAGACGGTGAGCCAGCCTGGGCGCCCTGTGCACATGAAGGTCTTGCTGCCTTGCTCCTTCCATTCTCGTACCTGCAACCGGGGACAGAGGCTGAGCTAGCTCCTCCTGGATCCCCAGGGCAGCTGGCACCCCTGCTTTCAGGAGAGGGAGCTGGGAAGCATACCTCTGCTTATCAGCAAATATTAAAAAAAACAATCCGACAATCCCTGCCTTTTAATTTCTGAGCCCTTGCCATCTTCCAGGAACTGGAAGGCCCACTGGCCTCACCCTCTGGAATCTCTCTGGTCACTAAGGCTGAGAGAAAAGCTGGGGTGTTGTCACACCAAAAGGCAGAACGAAGAAAGAGCCAAGATACAGGATCAAAGTGCTTTCAGAAGACTAACTCTAACTGGGAAGGCCAGGGAAGGTTTTGTAATGGTAATAGTAGCAACCATACAAGTGATGATCATTTATTAGGTGCTTGCACTGTGCTGGGCACCATCTCATTTAATTCTCAACAACTCCAGGAGGTTGGGATAATCTCCTTTAGCAGATGAGAAAACTGAGGCAGAGTTACTTGCCCAAGGTCATACAACCAATGAAGGGCAGAGCCCAAATTCACAGCCAGGACTATCAGACTTCTGGAAGGACAGAAGGGCTTGTGTTAACAGTCAAGAGAGTAACAGCTAACATGTATGGAAGCGTGCTATGTGCCAAGCCTTGTTCTAAGCATTTGCATGTGTAACTCATGTATCACTTGTAGAAGAGAGAAGAGGCAGGGAAGAGCCACCAAACCAATGGAAGGAAGAGCTTTTGCAAACCCTCTGCTGTAAGTAACCAGAGCACAAAACACAGGGAACAAATGGCTTAGAAGATGACAAGCCATCACGAACATGGGAGAAAGTGCTCCCTTCCTGCTGAGAAGGGCAAGAGCAGGGGGGTGGCTATCTGTTGCTGTAACCTGTGGCCATCCATTTCTCCTTGTCTGCTTCTAATGAGCCCGTTTTCCTTTGGTCCAGGTGATGCTGCTTCTCCCCCTGCCCCAGGAGGTGGGCATATGACCGAGGTCTGAGTCCACCCTCCTGGCCGTAGTGACCGGTTCATGGATGGGACACGCCATCCAAGTCAAACCAATAAGACTGGCTCCAGGAGAGGCACTCCTGCTGTGCTGGGGCCGCTAAGCTGGTTGGATGAAAGCCAGAAACTGCTGGAGCCTCTGCAGGGGGACAGCCTCTCTGAGAATGAAGTCAACCCAGAGGAAAGCAGAGCCAAGAGATGGCAGATGGATAGAATGTTGGACATGGGGGATCCTAGATCCAGTCATGCCTGAGCCAGTTTTACTCCTGGAGTTTTCGGAACCTGGGTCAATGAAGTCCCTTTTTTGGCTCAAAAGTCTAAGCTGAGTTTCTATCACGTGCAACCAAGAGTCTAGGAAGATAGTGCATTGAAGCTGATCGAACAAACAGCTCAGCATGGATAAGAACTTTCCTGTGACTGGAGCCCAGGGCACCACGGGAAGGAGAGGTATCTGAGCAGGGGGCAGTTATGGAGAAAGGGGCCCTGTGAATAGCAGCAAAGGCACGGAGGGAGAGATTCCGTAGCCACATAGGCCTTGCCCCTGCCCAGCTTTGCAGTCCCAGGATGTAATCCAAGCTCAGAGGTGTGGGAATTGGATGGGGTGCTGCAGCCAAGTTGGAGGGTGGGCCATGAAACAGGAAGTGCATGCAGAAGCCATAAAGGCTGAAACAGTGGTTGGATTGGAGCCAACCAAGATTTTGGGCAGAGAGGCAATGCTGTGGAGAGTGGCCCTTGTGACTATGTACAGGCCAAAAAGGTAGGGGTGCAAAAGGGGGGTGGGGGTGGGACAGGGGCAACTAGTCTGGTAGCTATTACAACATGCCAGGTGTGAGGAAACAGAACCAGACCTACAGGGTGGAATGGAATGGGAGAGAAAAAATGTCAGAGCTCAGCCTCCAAAATCAGATGACCTACAGTTTGAACCTCAATTTTTCCCATCTGTAGAACAGGTATAAGACCTGCTAGTCTTGCTATCAGGACTAGAAATAATAAACATCAGCAGTACTGTATGTGGCCCATGACAGATCCAGGGCAGTAGGCCAGGTCCCAAGCCTGTTGTCTTCCTGTCCACAGTGAACACTTTGGTTTAGTTTAAATAAATAAGAGCTCAGTAGGCTGTTCTGGGCCAGGTCCCATGGGCTAGAGGTGAGTTGGATAACAGTCCTTGCTCTCCAAGAGCATGTACTCTGATTGGAGAGACAAACAGGTGAATGGAGAATCTGACGGCAAGGAAAGATCGATAAAAGAGGGTGCAGCTGTGGAGGGCGGGTAGGCAGGGCTCTGGAGCAATGACTGTGACCAGCAAAACCCAGGGCAGCCCAAGTAAAGTACTTGCAGACCCTGTGTTCTCCCACCCGGCCCATGGTTTCTTCTCTCTTGTGGGAATGAATGCTCTCAGCATCCATCTTCACACTCTTGCTTGCAGCACCCAGCCCAGTGCACAAAGAATATGGAGGCTGCTACACCTGTGGTGAGAGGGGTAGCAGGAAACAGAACTTTGCAACCTGACTCCAGTGAGAGAGGAACCTAAGGAGGGGCAGAAGGAACCAAGAACCTGCTCAGGCCCAATGCCCGTGTCAGCCCTGGACACAAGAAGGAGGCTTGGCTCTGAGCAGCAGTAAGGCAAGGCTCTCTGGGTGCTAACACATGCGGGGATGTGCAGAGGTACTGAGAGGTGGCCCACTCACTGCCTTGCCCAGGAGTGAGCACCCGGCCCAGAGGCTGCCACTTTAGTCTTTTATTCTAAGTGTGTCAAAAGCTTCTTGCTGCTACAGAGTAAACTCTAAACTCCAGGCCCCTCCATAACCTAGCTCCAGACTGACTTTCCAACCTCATCCCTAACTCAACCTTCAGCTCACACTCGACCCTCCACCCCATACATCTCTCCCCAATCATTTCTCCTACTTCCCAGTCTTTAGCCAGCTCCACCTCCCCGAAGCCCTCCCACCTCTGAAATCGCTCAGGCCTGGTGATAGCTACTCGTTCATTGCCCACCAACCCCCTATCTTATGATTCTTTATATTCCTCCTGGTATTCTCACGTAATCTGCACATAGTGGGAACTCCATAAGCATAGGAACAATTTTTTGTTCTCTTCAAGCCTTTGCTTACCCCACTCCCTCACAGGGAAGCTACCACAATCACATTTCTGAGTTCAAATCCCCTTCGAACATCTCCCACTCCATGCAGTCTGGGCTCCCCCGGCACAGCACAACAGTCCACGCCTCGCACCCCGCTGTGCAAGCTGACTACCTAATCGCGTGGGCCCGAGGCTCCGACGACCGCCAGGGTGAGCTCACCTGCTTCTGGATGTCCCGCACGCGCTGCTCATGTAGGCGCGGCGCGCTGCTGAGCTTGAACACCACCCAGGCGCGCACGTAGTAGTAGATGTCGAAGATGAGCGAGAGCGGCAACAGGAAGAGACACACGAACACCCACCGCTGGTGAATGAGCACGAACTCCAGCCCCTTCACGCGGATCCAGAGCAGGAAGAGCAGCGCGCACACTGCCAACGACACAGCCGGCTCCATGGTGGGGCCGGCGGCGCGCCGCGCGGGGGAGGGGGCTGCCGGCTCGCGTCGCCTGTCACCGCCACCCGTTCAGCGCCCGCCTGCGCCCGCCAGCTCCAGTTGCCGGCTCCTAGTGAGCCGGGGGTCGCCTTGCTGCCTCACGATTGGCTCGGGTTGCAAAGGTTCGGTGGGCCGAGACCCAGGTGGCAACCAATGGCGAGCCGCGCGGGAGATCGGACCAGGAACCCGCTGCTTTTATTGGCTGTGGGAGTCTGGCCGCTCCACCCTCCTCTCCTCGCCGACGCGCTGGGAGGGGTTGCCCGGGGACCCACACTCTGGCGGGGTCGACTGCGCTCGGCTGCGCGGGGTCTCTAGGGGCGCGGGCGGGGCGACTAGGGCTTCCCACCCTGGGGACTCCAGGGCCGCTCCTCAGTCTAGGGGCGCGACTGCTTCCTCCTCCCCACGTCCATAGGTGGCGCCTCTGTGAGAGGCGGGTGAAGCGGTCAAGAGTCAGGTTACCTCCGGAGGGGGAGGGTGGAGGCGCCCCCTGGGTTAGTCACCCTGGAGTTTGGGAATTGCGGGCCAGACTAGCAACCTTCCCCCTTTCCCACTCTGCTGAGGGGGTTGGGGAGAACTGGAAGGGAAAGAATGATGGGGGGAACCCCAGCTACCGGAAACCCTCTGGCGCCCGCTCTGTGTCAGGCAGTGTTGCAAGCCCTGGGGTAGGGTGGTGAGCAAAGCCGTGGCCCTGCCCTCATGGAGCAGCCAATCCAGAGGACCCATGATTGTTACCAGCAAAAGCCTAAATGCGACGTCATTTGCATTTCATCCCTTCTGAAATTTTAGGAAGTGTCGGAGATACTTTATTTTAGAAGCTAAACATAACTCACCAGGCCTCTCAACTGGCATTGCGTACGTTTCTGCTTTCCTCTTTCATCTTTGCCTTCACATGCACTCTTAAGGGGCTTCCTGGGCTCCACTCTCCCTTGTGTCAGGGCCTTTGCTCAAGCTGGCACCTCCGGAATGCCCTTTCCCATCCCCTTCATAGAAATAACGTTACACATTCTTGAAGCCAGCTCAGGGCCACCTCTAAAACTACATTTTTGTCACTTCCTTTCCCTTTCAGGTGCTGATAAAACAGTGCATCTACGTCAGGCATGCTTCACATTATTTTAAACTGCTTCTTTATGTGTTTCTAGCCTTCAAAAACTGAGCTTTAGAGCAATCAATGTGTGATTCACATTTCTATTTCCAGTTTCCAGCATGATGCTTGGTGCGCAGTAGACACCCCCGTGCTTGTTGACCAATGAATGAGCGATGAGTGGAGGCAGAGGCTCACTGTTTAGTAATAACCAAAGTCCAAATAGTAAGGGGCTCTTTGCATTGGGCTCGGCATGCGGCTAGTCCAAACCGTGATATATATTGATTATTATTATTGGTTTGAGAGAGAAACATCAATTCGTTGTTTCACTTATGTATGTATTCACCGGTTCATTCTTGTATGTACCTGACGAGGGCCCAAACCCACAACGTTGGTGTTTGGGGACAACCCTCTAGTCAAATGAACTACCCGGCCAGGGCCATTGTGATGTAATTTCAGCGTGAAACATAGTGGATTGCAAAGACTTAGTATGAAAAAGAGAATGCAAAGAATCTCAATATTTTTTACATGAATTGCATATGGAAATGATAACATTTTCATATACTGGGTTAAATAAAAGTAGTATTAAAATTGATTTCACTTGCCTTATTTACTTTTTAATGTGGCTACTGGAAAATTAAAAAATACAGATTTGTCTTGCATTATATCTTTAGCAGCTCTGATCAAAAGTGTGCAATTGGAAAGTAAAGAGGTGAGGCACTGTGGAAAATGCCTTTCCCTGGGTTCTGTCCGAATTCAAAATCTGGAACTGTTACAGAGGACGTTGCTTTGAGGGCTCAGCCAGCCTGAGTATTGATGGGGAATGAGGTAATCTGAAAAGTAAAGTTCAACCTAAAAATGAACATTGGACCAAGTGTGTAGCACTTTGTAGGAGACACAAGAGAAATTACCGGTACTTAGAATAGTTTTACATTTGGAAAAAGCAAGAGGAAGCCCCAAGAAACACATAAGACTGATCTTTAAGGGACAACTCTCTAAAAAGAAAAGGAATAAAAAAGTGCTCAGACAACTGTTTACACAGCAGGCATGTTCCCATCCTCCCTTCCTGCCTCCTCTCCTGGGCCCCTGATTATTCTTTTCTCTCTCCACACACTCCAACGATTCGGGTTGCTATTATCTGGGCAAGGAAAACAGTTACCACAAGTTGCCTAAATTAGTTTTATTTTTAAGTTAACATACAGTAAAAGTGTTTATCTTTGTGTATAGTGTGTGCATGTTAGCACATGTAAGGGTTCTTATAATCAGCAATGCAATGAGGATAAAGAATGCTTCCATCTCCCCCCAAACTCCCTCCTGAACCCCTCTGTAGTCACACCCATTCCCTTCCCCCAGCCCCTGGCAACCACTGCCCTGTTCTTAGCACTATAGCTTTGTCTTTTCCAGAAGGTCCTATGAATGGAATCATGCAGTGTGTAATCTTGACCCCGTGAATTGTTTTTTAAAAGATTTTTTTTATTGTGGTAACAGACACCTAAGATAACAATGATTATTTTAGCTATTTTTAAGTATACAATTTCGGTGATATTAAATACATTCGCATTATTGTGCAGCCATCACCACTGTCCATTCCCATAACTCTTTTCTTGTGAATTGAAACTCTACTCGTTAAACAGGGACTCCACATTCTCCCCTCCCCCAGCCCCTGGCAACCACTATTGCACGCTCTGTTTCTGATTTTGACTACTCTAAATATCTTGTAAAGGTGGAATCACGCAGTGTTTAACTTTTTGTGACTGTCTTAATTCACTTACCATAATGTCCTCAAGGTTTATCCTTATTATAGCATACTGCAGAATTTCCTTCTTTTATCATGTGCATGTTTTTTACTTATTTATTTACGTATTTATTTTTTAAACTTCATTGTTGTTCAATTACAGTTGTCAAGAATTTCCTTCTTTTTAAGGTTGAATGATATTCCATTGTATGTACTACATTTTGCTTATCCAATCATCATTAATGGACATTTGGGTTGCTTCTATTTTTTAACGACTGTGAGTATTGCTGCTATTAACATGAAAGTTCAACTATCTTTCCAAGACCCTGCTTTCAATTCTTTTGGATATGTGCCCAGAAGTGGAATTGCTGGGCCATATGGTAGCTCTATGTTTAATTTTTGAGGGGCCTCCGTACCGTTTTCCACAGTGAATATCATGTTATGTTCCCATCAGCACTGCACAAGGCTCACATTTCTCGGCATCTTCGCCAGCACTTGCTTTCTGCATTTTTTAATAGTGGCCATCCTAATGGATGTGAGGTGGAAACTCACTGTCATTTTTTAAATTTAATTTTATTATATTCTTTTCATTACCATTTAGTCCCCTTACACCCCCATCCCCACAGCAATCACCGTACTGTTGTCCAGGTCCACACATCCGTTTTCATTGTGATTTTGATTTGCATTTTCCCAATGACTACTGGTGTTGAACATCTTTTCATGTGCTTCTTGGCCAATCTTATATCTTCTTTGGAGAAATATCAATTGAAATCCTTTGCCCGTCTTTAAACCAGGTGGGTTTTGTTGTTGTTATTGAGTTTTAGAAGTTCTCTATGTGTTCTGGATATTAATCCTATATCAGATATATGATTTGTAAATATTATCTTTTATTCTGTGGATTGTTTAGCCCGTTAATTTTTTTTAAAGATTTTATTTATTTATTTGTAGGTAGGAAAGGAAGGGAGAGAGAGAGAGAGAGAGAGAGAGAGGGAGAAACATCAATGTGCGGTTGCTGGGGGTTATGGCCTGCAACCCAGGAATGTACCCTGGCTGGGAATCAAACCTGGGACACTTTGGTTCCCAGCCCGCGCTCAATCCACTGAGCTACGCCAGCCAGGGCTTAGCCCGTTAATTTTTGCCCAAGTCAAGGATGCTTCCTTTTACAGGGAGTCTACTCACAAATGCATGTATTGATAATAAATGTACATTATTAGCCTGGCTGGTGTAGCTCAGTGGATTGAGTGTGGGCCTGAGAACCAAAGGGTAGCTGGTTTGACTCCCAGTCAGGGCACATGCCTGGGTTTTGGGCCAGGTCCCCAGCAACGGGAGTGTGACAAGCAACCACACATTGATGCTTCTCTCCCTCTCTTTTTTCTTCCCTTCCCCTTTCTCTAAAAATAAATAAATAAAAATCTTTAAAAAATAATAAATGTACATTATTTACATGAAAACTCAGAATGCTTAGAAATAGGATGTTCTTGTTAACAAGTTCTCAGGTTAACTGGAAGTTAGGCAAACCCCCCCTTTACATTCTGACCATGTAGCATTTTTCAAAACTGTGAGTCCCCATTTTTTTCTTAATGAATAGCATCTGATGAACACAAATAATTTTTTTATTATGGATCTCAAACACCAGAGTTATAACAAAGAACATTTTCTTATCTTCGTACAGTACATCTACCGAAATTACTTGGTCTGTACAATGAGTTTGAGGGGTGACAATGCAGGGAACTATTAATTGGTGTTGTTTTTAATAAATGGGACATTCAGATGTAGAGGACTTAAGTGACATGCCCGACTACTGTCTTATTCTGGAGAACAGAGAAGCCGAGATGTGGCTCCCATCTACTGGATCTTTCCATCAGGTCAACCTGCTCCCTCAATTCTTTTGTGAAACCCCATTTCTCACGGTTCAGTTCCACAGATATAAAGGAGAAGATTAAGAACAGGGTTTCTTGAGGTGTGTGTGGTCTGCAGACCGGCCACATTTTAACCAGAATACTGGTTAAAATACGGACTCCTGGACTCTACCACATCTCACTGACCCTAAATCTCCAGAGGTGAACCCAGGAGTTGGCGGTTTAAAAAAGGCCTCCAGGTTATGCCTGCTAACATTTAGGAGATTGGACTGAATGTGTATTGACTCTGAAACTTCTCTAAAATATTATCTTTGCTTTTTTTTAAATAAAGCCCTAATAAGAGATTCCTTTCTCTTGCAAAGTTCAGCTTTCACCTAAAAGCCAAATTTATCCAGAAAACTATAATATGCTAAGCTTCCTGATAATCAAGATTTTATTTGTCTTTCTATCTGGCCAGATAGCTCAGTTGGTTAGAGTGTCCTCCCAGTAAGCCAAGGTTGCTGGTTCAGTACCCCATCAGGGCACATACAAGAGTCAGCCAATGAATTCATAAATAAGTAGAACAACAAATCAATGTCTCTCTCTCTCTCTAAAGAAAAAAATCAATAAACTTTTTAAAAAGGAATTTTATTGTCTTACTACCTTGAGTCTTTTAAGAATAGCAAGTGGTTTTTGAAGCCTCCAAAACAAGACATTAACTGGATTTTAGGGGAGTTGACTTTGTTATGCTAGTGGGTGGAGTCATTGATTGATTTATTCACTCAGTCTCTCATTTGTGATGATTTGGCTGCATATAACTAAAGAGCTACAGCAAGAGTGATTATTTTCTCATGTCACAAGAAAACTGAATGCCGGCTGACCCAGAGCTGGTAATTCATTAGCTGAGTGACATCTTGACAGATCCAGCTCTTCCTATCTTCTGCCTACTCGCTGTTTCCCAGGTTGGTTTCCCTGGTGGTGGCCGGAGTCGCCACCATTCTGGTGTTCCATCAGATGCAGCAACGTTCAGCAGAAGAAGGAGAATCCATTTTACATTTTATATGGAAATGAACTGTATCTGCAGCATACCCACTCAGTGATTATTGGTGTGCAGGAATTGTGCAAAGTAATGGGGATACAGCAGTGAACTAGACACAGTCCTTACCCTGACAGATCACCGTGGGAGATCTAGACGAATCAATAGGGAATGATAAATCAATGTGTTAAGTACTCTGACAAGGAATTATAGGGTACTATAAAAGCACATGACGACACACACACAGAGTCCAGGAAGACTTCTGAGAGGAATTGATAACTAAGCAGAGACACCGTAAGGTGAACAGGAGTGAGCCACGTGAAGTGTTTGGGTTTAAAGGAATAAGAGCATTCCAGGAGAGGAATACCAGGCGCAAAAGCCCAGAGAGGGTGAGGGGATGTGGAATTTGGACAACCAAAAGGAATTTGCACTGTGCAGTATAGGCTATGAGGAACCACTAGCAAATTTTAGAAGAGAGATGTCTTATTTGCCCCTAGAGTTGAAAAGATTGCTCTAGTCACAGAACGAAAAATGAATCTGAGCAGAAGCGAGGCCATTGATCAGAAGACATGACCCCAAACCAGGTGAGAAGCGATGGGGGCGGTTACAAAACTAAGGTGGTGCCAGCAAGACTGGAAAGGAGATGAAAGGTTTGAGAGGGAGAAGGTGGGGGAAAGTTGAGGAAGAGTCCAGGATGATTTCTGGGTGTTTTGCTTGGGTGACAAAGGCAGAAGGGGTCATTTACCAGCAAGGTAGAGGACACAGATCTACCATCTACCAAGGTGGAGGGATAGAATAGGAGAAAAGATAAGTGCAATGAACTGAATGTTTGTATCCCCCCAAATTCATATGTTGAGACTCTTGTTAGCTTAAACATCAAAAGGCCTTCTAAAGTGAGAGGCAACAAGTGTTTCTTTGAGATCAATAAGACAGCTATTCAGGACACACTGATTTAGGCAGAAGCTCAACTAGTGTTCTGATTTGTAGACAAGGCAATTTATGAGAAGGGGAAGATGAACATCCATAGAAGGAAGGCATTTCTACTCTGCAGATAATATAACAGTGATGTTAATTCTAAATGATGTTTCTGCTTTTCAATCCAGTAGTTATAGTGACTGCTTTCTCGTTATCTTTGCAAACGGTCCTTTTTCAAGGCACAAGCTTGCTTGGATCCAGTCCAAAGGTGATTTTGCCCTGTGCTAACATTCCAAAGCTCTGAGACACACGATGTGTGAGGCAGCTCCTCTGGAATGGCAGCTCCAGCTCCGTTTTAAAGTGGCTCCATTTATATTGTTTTCTGACACCCTAATCCCCCGTGTGATGGTATTAGGAGATGGGGCTTTGGGAGGTAACTGGGGTTAGATGCAGCCATGAGGGTGGAGCCCCCACAGTGAGATTATAGGCGATGAAGGGACCAGAACTCTTTCTCTCCACCATGTGAGGACACAGGGAGAAGGCAGCCCCCTATGCACCATGAGGCAGGCTCCTCTGGAGTGGCAGCTCCAGCTCCGTCCTCCATCCTCCGTCCTCAGCAAGAACCAGGCTGTGCTGGCACCCTGATCTCAGACTTCCAGCCTCCATGACTGTGAGAAATAAATGCCTGCTGTTCAAGCCACCCCATCTGTGGTGTTCTGTTATAGCACACTGAACTGACTGTTGCAGTGAGTCAGAGCTCGTTGGGTCTGGGACAAAGAAATAATAACTGGACGTCATCGGGGTGACTGGCAGATGAGCAGTGAGAGCCCATTTCCTGTGCCCTTCCCCTCCAGGGCACTGCTGTCTTCTCTCCAGGATTTAATGAATGAATCCGATAAATTAGCCCTTACTAAAGCATGGCTGCCTTAGAAGGAGCAATGGTTTTAAAAAGTGATTAATAACAGTCATCCTATTTTTATGTAAAAAATAGCTTTGTTGCTTGTGCCAACAAACAATTCAAACTATACAGGAAAACAGGGAAGAAAGTAAGAAATTACCTGAAATATCACCATCCAGAGACAACTGAAGTTCACACATTCGTGACCATGCTTCCAGACATACCCGTAGGCCAACATACATGTACATGTATGGCTATACAAAACAAGATCAACTCAACATGAGCTCTTCAATTTACTTTTTTAAAAGTTACCCAGAGGCTATTGACACTTTTAATGGATTCTTTTGTTGTTGCTGTTTCTTTGTATCCCAACGTGTGTGTTTGTGTGTGTGCATATGGGTGTGTGTGTGTGTGTGTGCATGTGTGTAGCTTCATTTATTCAGTCATCCTCTATTGCAGGACATTTAGGTTGTTTCCAAAGTTTTATTGTAATGAGCAAAGTTCTGACAAACCCTCATTATCATACATGTTTTTGAACCTAAAACATTTTCTTAAATTTCTTTTTATATTTTAAAACCCATTGCCAAATCGCCTTCCAACAACATCACTCACACACAGAATGTAAGAATTATAGGACATAAGAATAGCAGTCTCCCTACACCCTCACTAGCAATATGGTCTGTCCTGTTTGCTCGGGGGAGGGGGCATTTCAGACACTGGAGCTGGCTGTGCCACGTGGCCTCTCGCAGCACACGTGAATGATTTGCTGAAGACCAAACCACCACAAAGGGAATCCAGACACCACTCTTTTCCAGTCTGCCATGAGGTCCTGTTCTCAGTGCTTTCTAGATAGAAAAGACTGAAATAAATGTTTCAGGCTGACGAGTCCTGGATCGACTGGTAGAGAGACAGTCGGCCGGAATGAGAGGTGCTGTCATTTCCGTTGTTGGCTCCGTGGCAGGCAGCCCAGGGAGTGTTCACACTTTATCTTCATTTCCAAGGGCAGTTCTTGCAAATTCTTTGTGGTTACAGCCTTTGTGCTCAGGTGAGCCACCAACTTTCTGGTTGACGTTCTTGATTATAACACTTGTGCATTTAAACATCAATTAATAAACCACTGAGTATCTACTAAACATAGTGATCATGAAGCCCCCACGCATTACGTGTGACCCCTGTTATTTATTTGTTTTAATATTTGTAATCTGGGTGCCCAGTGCCCAGCACAGGGCTGGCGTCCCAAAGTCAACTGGCCCCCAGCTTGATCCTTGAGTTGGAATAATTTCAGTTTCTTCTAATAAAGTCAGAAAATCCCTTAAAAAACTATTGGTAAATAGGCATCACATACAAACAAAAACACCTATATATGTTCATTTGTTAAGTGATCAGACTTCCAGCAGCTCATTTTCAGAAACACCAGTGATATCAAGTAAAATTTAGCCGTACCAATTTTGTTCAGATAGTTCTGGTTTGAAACCCGACTCTTTCATAAGTCAACCTTGGGCAAGTTACTAACTGCTCCAGATAAGTTCTGGCCTGTGGCAGTTTTCCAGTGAACAATATCTATCGTTACCGTTTCTCACCAGAATGATGTAAAATGTCTTTGATCACATTCTCTGGCAGAGATAAAGGGTCTCCAAGTCGCACACTGTTGACTTAAATTGACGCGCGTAAAATCAAACCACTGATTTGATAAGCCTGGGGGCCTGACATTCTGGGGCGGTGGGCAGAGGAGCACGCTGACACGCGGAGAAGGGACGGCCGGCGGGGCGAGGGGGAGCTGCAGAGGCAGCAGGGTGGCTCCACACACACCAGCAGCGGAAAAGCGGCCTTGATCCTCTACTGAGGGACAAAGAGTCCTTTCTCCCAGAGGGCATGCTTGTGGGTTTCACAGCTCTTTAGAGTAATAGATGTGCCTAATGACCCCTCGAAGCATCAATAAATGGTCAGACATGTTCCAAGGGAGCTGTTCAGCCAGGCGAAGAGGTGTGTAATGCCTTTTTAAAAGACACCTGAGCTGCAGAGAAACCACACAGTCCAGGAGCAGCGTGTTCTTCAATTAAGAAGTACATGGACCAAGAACATTTTTTAAAATGGAGGACCATTCCAGGGTTGCTCACTTGTTATTTTGTCATGTAAAGAAACCAAGGTTCAAACTAACAGAAGAACTGCCATTTATCATCATTATCTTTTCTTGAAAGAAAGGGATTTTAATGTCAGAAAAAGTCAGAGGGTTGCAGTCTCAAAATAAAAGACAATCCTTTAAACTGAACCCTTTAGCAATGCGAAACACCTGATGCCTTTCACAGCTTTCCTGACTTTGTTGTAACTTCTGGAAACATGTTCATGGGCCAAACAGCTGGGCCCGGAATTTAGAAAGTGCTGCCTTCTAAAGCAGAGCTTCTCCAAGTGTGGGCCCCAGGCCAGCAGTATCAGCATCCCCCGGGAACTGCTTAGAGATGCAAACTCTCAGGCCTCACCTCCCCGCCCCCACCCCATTCCACCAGATGAAGCAAGCACTCTGGATGTGGGCCCAACAACCTGTGTTTTAACAAGCCCTCACGTGATTCTGACACACCCAAGTCCGAGAGCCACTATTGGAAAAGCTCCCCTGCTAGACCGACTGTATCCGCCTTCTCTGGAAAACTTCCAGTAACAGGATCCCACCCCCTCGCAAAGCAGTCTGTTCCCCTGTGAGTCACCTAGGGTGGTTGGGAACTCCCAAACTAGCCTCCCTGGACCCAGTGCTGTCCTCCTGAGCCACAGAGAATGAGTCCTCTGTGTCTAATCTCACTTGACAACACTGCCTGCATTTGCAGAGGGCCGTTAGAGCTCCCTCTGCAGGTAAGCACAGCCCTCTCGCGGCTTGATCTCGAGTCCTCTCGTCAGCCTGATCGCCCTCACCCGGGTGCCTACTGCTGCTCCTGCTGCTATAATTATTGTCATCAGCTACCATTGGTTGAATACCTGTGACCACTTGCCACGCACTACCTAGGGATATTCCATTTTTCCTGCTTTGAATCTTCTCAACAACCCTGGGAAGGTGGCCTGCTATTTCCATTTTATTGAAAGAAAATAAGTTCAGGGAGGACCAGGAACAGTTTTTAAATAGCCGAGCCAGGATTCCGCACCCAGGGGTGTGCCACTCCAGGTCTCGTGCTATTTCCACTCTACCAGGCTGTTCTTGAATTTCCATCAAAACCTTATTAGTTTGGGGGAGGCTGAGTCGGGAAGAGATGGCCATGAGGGCTGAGCATGCAACATGTAGGGAAGCGAGTAGACTCTGGCGTCGAAAACTCTGGGTGGAGTTCTGTAGTCTGCAGTCACTAAGTATACGACCTTGGATGTGTTTTCTATTTTCTCTAAGCCTTAGTTTCCTCATCTGTACAATGGGGATAATAATAACCTCCACTTCATAGGGCTGTTATGAATAGTAATGAATTACTGCTGATAAAGCACTTAACAGAGGGCCTGGTACAGAGTGGGTACTTGGTAAGCATCTCCGTTATTATTACTGAGTACTTGCACTCAGTAATTATATAATTATAATACAGATGGGTATCATATCCAGATACATGTTCATTACAGCAACATAAATTAGTGTTTCTTTTCCAGCTCCACTGCACACGCACCTAGTTCAGCAACCTTCTAATGGATTCTCTGTCTCCGGCGTCTGACTTGCACAAGCCAGCCTACACATGCCTGATAAAAAGTCAGTCTTCCTAAAGTTCAGTTCTGATTGTGGTGTCATCTCCCTGCTGAAACGCCATCTTGAAATTAAGTTCAAGTTTCTCTTCCAGGCTTTCAAGGGTCTGTATATGACATGGCCCTAGATTCCCCCTCCCCCCTTGTTCCCACTGTTGCTCTACATGGCCTCTGCTTTCAGCGGAGCCGAGATACGGGCCTTTCTCCGTACGTGAAGTTTCTCTGCACTTGTTCGGTCTGTGAAGGCCCCCGTCCCCACCTTACCCTCCGCCTGCCGCATGGCTCTCTGTCAAAGTGTTTCCAAGGACCCAGTGCTATTTCTGTCACGAAACATTTCCTACAGCTTCCAAAGAGCGTGGGCAACTTCTCCCTTTGAATTCATTTTCTGAATTCTTCCTTTTGAACTCATTTGGCCTTTATGTTTTGAATTATATTAGTATTAGGAAAAGAACTTAAATTTTTCCACCAGATAGACCTGGGTTTAAATCCTGAGTCTCCCTCTGATTAGTGTATCGTGTCCCTGAGATTAAATTTCCTTATGTGGGAGTTGGGGATAAGACCCCCTCATATGGTACCCGTGAAGACCAAAGGAGAGTAGGAGACAGAGGTGCCCTGAGTGTAGCACGCATGCCCTTCTCCCCGGCAAGAGCACCGTGACTCACACCCCCTACCGTGAAGAGCATGGGCTGCATCTTCATCACGTGGTATCACCCGCAGGGCTTAGAACAATTCTTCATACCCAGACGCTCGGTAAGTACACGTTGAAATGAACCTTCTGCCTCTTACCAGCTAAGTAGTCTCAGTTCACTTACCCTCTCTGAGCGTCAGTTTTTTGGCCTTAAAGTTAGTGATATTAAAATTAACCTTCATGTTCACCCTAGCTAAGGCACACCTTCATTTATTCAACAAATATCTGTTGAGCATCTATCATGCGTTAGCTTGTCTGCTAGGTGACGCAGGTGAATAGGTCAGAAGTTCTGTAATTAGAACTCTGTTCCGTGGAAATGAAAACTCCCCCGGCACTGGTGCCGGAGCAGGGGCGAGGGATGGCCCTGTTCTCATGTTGGCATTAGGAAGGATGTGTCCAGGCACAAAGCCCTCTGTCATCATCGTGGGGACACCGGTTGTTTCCCTTGGCTAGGTGCTTCGCAGGAGGCTGCATATTAGTTGGGTACCAGGTTTTTTTTAAACACAACTTTATTAGGATAGAATTTACATGTCACAGAATTTACCTGTTTAAGGTGTACAAGTCAATGGTTATTTAGTATATTTGCAGAGTTGTGCAACCATTACCCTACTCAGGTGTTGAACATTTTGATCCCCGCCCCACAAACCAGCCTATTTATTTTTCTGACCAGGCCTTTGCCCAAGTCAAGCCTGACTTTTCTTCACCAGCAGAGTGATGCGCTCAGCTCACTGTGGAGGCGGCAGGCTTCACAGATCAGAGTGTGGAGATACACCTTAATTAGATCACTGATAATCACTTGATAAATCAGCTTAAAACACATGGGCAACCTCAGAGTTCCTCAGCCTGGCCGCATGAACCTGCCCCAGCTGAATGAACCTTTTGCAAACCCAGCTCCATCCCATCAGCCCTTGCTCAACCAGCCCCGAGCTCCTTGCTGTCTGTGGAAGCACAGGTTTCTCAAACCAGTCATCACAAGATGACCTAAGATGGGGCCACCCCACCCTTCCTGCTTATCTCCCACTCCTCCCATTGTCCTTCCCCCTTTGCCCTCAGTCCCCTCTCTCCCCGCCCATTCCATTACCCTGCCCTGTCCTGTCTTCCAAGGCCCCCCCATCACAACAAAGCCTTTGCTTTGTGCGGCTTCCTTTACCACCCCGACTTTCACTTCTCCTTATAGACACGCTCCTCGGGTGTGTGTAAGAAGTGTAAAAGTCGCTCATACTTCTGCCCCTTTTCCTCACTCCAATGAGCTCAGCCACCTCACTGGCTCCTGTGACCCTCTCCTAAACACTCAAACCCAGACCACGGAAGACTTTAGATTTGCCAGACCCTGAGGGCCGCTTTCAGTCTCCCTTCCTGCCCTCGGTCCTCTCTCTTCTCCTTGAAGCCCCGTCCTCCCTGTGACCCAGCACCCTCCTCCGCCAGTCTCTCTGCTCAGCCTGTGCCTGGCTCTTCCCTGTGTGGCTCAGGGCCCACTGCTGTCCTAATGCTTGACGCCTCCCCCTGCCGCCCCCGCCCCACACCCCGCCCGCAGTTTGATCTCACTCATCAACCACATGCAGAGGCTCCCATAGCTTTCTGGGAGGCAGAAGTCTGGCACGACAGAAACTCCGGTTTCAAGCAAGATGCCTTGGCAATGACCTTTTCGGGTGTCTGGACTCAGCCACGTCGTTCTGGGACAAGAGGCCCTTAGGCAAAGCTGCCTCTCCTCTTGATAGGTAGAGGGTTTGATGGGACCATGTGCCCCATGAGATAGGAATTCAGCAGCCTTGGGGAGAGGAGGGCCTGAGACACCACCCTTCCCAAGCCCTTCTCCTTGGGATCTAAAGGTAGAGACACTGGCAGGTAGATCTATGGTCTTGTCCCTGACCCTGGAGCTGGGGGACAGGTCATCAGAAACCTCAAAAGACAACACGCCGCAGGGGTCTGGTAGATGAGCATCCACCCAGGGTGGAAGTGAGAGGCTGCCTTCCTGGCACTGTCTGGCTGTGCTGCTCTGTTTTGGGAAGTGAAGAAGGGGGTTGGTTGGCCTCACACGGGCTGCAGCAGGCATGGCGATGCACTGAGACAGCTGACAGGGAAATAGTATTGGCTTGCTGGGAAGCAGGCAGGTCTCTTAAGAGAGAGATGCTGGAATTCCTGTTAAGGTAGGGGCTTGAGCAGTTCATTTGAAAAACGAAGGTATGACCCTATTTCTACCCTGATCAGGGGAAGTAGGACACGTGTACAAACACACCCCCTTTCTCATCCTATATAGGCAGTGCTCCCGGACGTCTCCACTTGGAGTCCTATGGGAACCTCAAAGTCAGCGCGCCTCGAGTTCCTGTCACAGCTGGTTCGTCCTCCTGAAAGTCCCGTCTTGGATTACACACGATCAGTGCAGTCCCCCAGGCCAAAAGCATTGGAGTCCAGTTGTTCTTTAAAAATAAATCACTGCACAAATGTCTTTTTATTATATAAGTAACAGTCAGCTGGGAAAAAAAAAATTACAAAATGACCCCATTTTACAGATGTACAAACTGAGGCCAGGAGAAGAGTCAGCCTAATTTCAAGGCCACACGGCCAAAACAACGCAATTCAAGGTTCACACCTTTCCTATTGCACTGTCTGTTCTCGAGCAAGAACAATGTTTGACACTTTCCAAGTTTTTAGCGGGTCTCATCACAGTTCCTCTCTTTGGAGTGCGGTTTGTCTGTTCATCCCGTGAATTCCTTGAGGGCTAATGTCTGTGTTGCTCCCAGGAAGCCCACCCTGACTGACGTCCAGACTCACACTGTATAACATTCTACAAATAATCCCGAGTCCCCACTGCTGTTGGGATCATTGGAATACTTCAGCTCAGTTCATCCTTACCTTGACCCTATGCATTTCACAGATTTTTCTTTTTTTTTTTTTCACATGAGGAAAGTGAGGTTGAGAGATCAGCAACTTGCCCAGGCTTCCATGGCAGAATGAGGATTCCAGCTGAATCTGATTTTACCGGCAGGCCTTTCTGGTGCACTGTTATGTTCATCCACTGCGTGCCTGGCTCGGGGGCACTTGAGCAGTGCTTCTCAAACAGGACCGCGCACTGGGACTCGCTACAGGTGCAGATTCAGAATCAGGGTGGCTGGGTGGGGCCTGAGAGTCTGCATTTCTAACAACTCCCAAGTGATCCCAGTGCTTTCGGTCTGAGCTCCCCAGTTTGAGAAGCAGGAGTTTAGAGTGCTCCTCTCCAGAAACCAGACTTACTTCAAGCCACAGAGCAAGTTATTGGGGGAGGCAGGATGAGGATTCAGGAGCCCTGCTTTCCAGAGCACAGTCTTTCCTGCATCGTGTGTCAGTTGTGGGACAACTGCCTCTCAGCTCCAGCCCCACTTTCCACACTTGGCTTTGGATGCTGGAGCCGGGACTGTGCAAACCACGGTTCTTAGCCCACTGGCCCCTGTTAGGATCTGTGCACATGCTGAAGAGACAGGAGAGGGAGAGAGAAAGGGAAGGAGAGAGACATGTGTGAGGGCAGGAGGGGGGTAGAGAGAGAGACAGACAGACAGACAGACAGACAGACACTACTCAGCCATCAGCTAGAGGTAGGGCTGGGGAGAAGAAAGACTTCTTCCTTTTTGCTTCCTGAGGCCTCTCATCTGTTTTCCTCTTCCCAAGAGCAGCGCCTAGCAATACTTCTGTCTCAGTAGCATTTTCTTCCATAGGAACACTGGGTCCGGTTTGCTGTTTCCCCAGTACTTGTAGAACATCCTTGTCATGCTGTGGCCTCACGGGCACCAGTCCCGGCAACCAGTATCCCTTCCCCAAGAGTTGGGTCCCGGGCCCCAGGGCCCTCCTCCAAGTGTTTATTTTTAATAATTCTGAGGCAGTGTAGTTAGCTGGTAGGAGAATTTTAACAAATGGGTAAAGGGAAACTGAGGAAGATGGTTCAACAAGTAGGGGCAAGCAAGTCAACCATCTGACAGCTAGCTAGTAAATCACAAGATCATGTTTTTCCTAACCAAGGACGCTTGCAAGCAAATAGTTTACAACTCTCCTTATCTAGAGAATAGCTTGAGTCCTTCTGGTCAGGGAGACAGATAACAGAGACAATTAGTGCATTAGTGTCAGTCAAACCCAAGGACAATGAAGTCAGGGGAATGAATACCAAAGAACCCAATTAGAGTCAAATCCAAGATAGAGGCAGAGCTGAGCAGAAAGTGACCCTGGTCCTCTATGCACTCATTTTGGTACATGAGCATATGAAACACACCTGGAAAAGTGATGAATATTCTGCTGAAACCCTCCCCTGAACCCTTTGCCCTGTTGTGTTCCTGCTATGAAAGAGACGTAAAAGCCCTCAAGCCAAAGGTGCCAGTGCCGGCACACCCACGCCTCTTCTTTCTCAGATGAGAACTTTCTCCTAAACTTGAAGGGCCCCCGGGGGGGACTTGTGACCAGCAGAGCAGCAGGCAGTGGCAGCTCATCCCGGGCTAGCCCCTGACCCTGTCCCTAGGGCCCCTTTTCTCTGACCTCCCAGTGAGCTGACAGCAGCCCCGCCTGGCTCTCTCCTGTTGCTTCTTCTATCTTAAGTCTTCCTTGTTCACCATCCCCAGCTTTAATAACTGGACTCTCAAAATCACCTGGACTCGTGTTGCAAAATCTTTCCTGCACAGAGTCAAGAACCCACACACTAGCAGCTGGCCCGAGGCAGACCTGCTCTGGGCCTGGTCCCATCTGGTGACAATTCCAACCTCTTCCCTTTGCCCCTCTCGCCCCAGCCCCAGGAGGGAGGCAGCTCCTTGCTCGGGCTCCCTCCCTGACAGCTAAGGGTTTTCTTCCTGATTTTTTTGGGTGACTGAGCCAACAGCTTTAATTCAGTCTACATTTCTGTATACTGAACTCTCTCATTTTTAAAATAACTGGAACTTGACTAACATACTCTATGATGTGTTAATTTACAAATTAGCAAAACATCCCCCCTAGACTCTGAATTCCTGGAGGGCAGCCATGGCATCACTGAGTCTGGCGTCGATGGGAGGGAGAGCCTGGAGCATAGCAGCAGATACGCACGCACACAGAATGGGTGACGCTGTTACATACTCTGCACGCGCAGCCTCCAGAAGGGCCTTCGTATAAAATATATGCTGGTTCAACTGAAAATAAGTTTTTGGCTTCTGTGAGGTGGTAAGAAATGAAAAACAGTCCAGGTTTTGGAATCAGCAGGACTCGGGCTTCTCATCAGAGCCCCTGCACTTGGTGGGCAAATCACTCCCACTTCCACCCCGTCTCCTCCTCCGGAAGGTGGGAGACGAAACCCACCACCTTTGGGCTGCTGCTGGGATGAGGGGTAACGTGGGTGAAGAGCACACTTGGAGCGCTGCCAGGCACAGTGTGCTCACAGGGCAAGCGGCTGGTCTAATCAGGTTCCAGCAGAGAGGAATGAGAAGCACCTGGTGAACTGGGTGCGCTCAGTTGTCCGTGACGATGGGATAAATGGGGGGTAACTTTCTGATGAAGCCCACAGGGAGCAAGTCAGGTGTCATGGCTTCTCAGGGGGTTTGAGTTCATGAGGAGCCTGGTGACTACCCAGGGGCCATCAGCTCACAAACACAAGGACCCTCCACGAGCTGCCAGACCCAGTGCTGGGCACTAGGGGTGCAAAGAGGAATGGCACAGGCTTGTTGTGGAAGCACAGGGTACGTTGAATCAATTCATTCAACTCCCATCACCAAGCAACTACTGGGCACTGAGCCCTGGGCCAGGGGTTGGGGCCACAAAGTGGATTAAAGCTGGCTCTGCCCTCAGAAATTCAGAATTTAGTGAGGGGCAAGTGAGACTGAAAGAATAACAGGCACCTAAAGTTTGGAGGACACCCTGGCATTTAAATGCCCTTGCCGCCTCCTGTCTCTCCCTCTGCAACCCACTCCGCTAGCTAACTCACTGCACTGCAAGCGTATTCCCGAGGCTCAGCTCTGTCCTGGAAAAAAAGCTTAGCAGCTGAGAACTCTAGTTCAGGAGGCAGACACATCTGGGTACGAATTCTAGTTCCTCCTCTTGTTGTGCTCTAGGATGTGTTCATTTACAAATTAGCAAATATTTAGAGCAGGTCTAAGGCAGATTTTACTGTGAAATGGGATGATATGGAACTTAGCGAAGTGGTGATGGTCAAAGGGGATTGTGTGTGGGGAGTGCCCAGCCCAGTGCCTAGCACATATTAAGTGCTCAGTAAATGTTAGTTATTGTCGTCACCTTTTATTAAAGGGATGTCGGTTTGGGAAGACAAGGGGGAGTCAGACACAGCAGCCAGGCAGAGGGCCTTCCTGTGTGCCGGCCCAGCAAGCGCCCTGGAGGGGAACCTAGAGGTGCAGAGTGGATGCTGGGAGGGCCGCAGGGGCCAGCCCAGGGCCCTCAGGAACGGTCCGAACACGGGGCCATTAGAAACAGAGGCAGAGAAACAGAGGCACCGAGCTCCAAAGTAATAGGGTGGGTCCTGTGCCCTAAGGATTTCATTTTGGTGTCTGAGGGGACCATGGGGGAAGCAGTGGGTGTTATTATTGATAACGGCTATTGGCCTGGAGAGAACAGGATAGCCAATTAAGATACAAGTTAAATGAAAGAAATTGTCAAGCCTTTAATCACTTACTGTGATAGTGCAAGCAAAGGGCTAAACCTCTGTTCCATTTCCCCTCCTTGCAGTGACAGATCAACAAAACCCCGGAGGGTGAGATGAATCCTGGAGCAACAGGTTCCTCCAGGGAGAGGGAGAGAGGGGGGACTGAGGTGGAGAAGCCCCGAAGACAGGGTCAGAGTGGAGATAAATGCCTTCTGTGTGCCCAGCTCCATCTTGATGTGGAGGTCTCAGCAGAGGCACCTCTCAAAGACCCCAGAGTGATGCCTACAAATGGGGGTGCATGGGACAGAGAAGCAGGGAAGCAGAAGAGCTTTGTGGGGTGGGAGCCGGGGTGCTTGGCTGCAGCTCCACTCAGAGTGTGCCGTGTGCAGGCTGTGCGCGTGGTCTGGTGCAGGAGGGCCGCCTTCCCAGGGGGCCTGCCAGGTAGAGATTTGTAACAGCCTACGGCATGGCCTGAAAGGTCACACACAGGTTTTTGGTCTGCAGCTGGACTCCTCCACAACAAAATGACTCACGTTTGCTGAGCACTTACTGTGTGCCAAGCATTGTTCTAAGCCTTTCCCATGAAGAGGCTCATCCAATCCCAACAGAAGCCCTGTGTGCACGTGAAGTGTTGAGCACTGTAGGCTGCACAGCGTGAGACCACAGCAGGTGCTGGCTATGATCACCACCCCACTTTACAGGCGAGGAGACAGAAGCACAGAACAATGAGGTAAATGCAGTTACACAGTAACCAGCAGAGCCAAAGTTCAAGCCCAGGCAGCCTGACCCCGTGGCCTCTGCTCTTCTGTGGCATCCTGCGCAATCTCTCAGGGATGCCTGGTAGGAGGTGCGGCCCTTGTCCATGCGAGAATGATGAGGCCAGGCCCAGTCAGGGGAAATGGAGGGCCTCCTTAGGGCTGGGATCTGGTCATCACTATGTAACCGCTCCAAAATATTCTGTGTGTTGGTTTTCTCATCTAAGAAGTTGCATTCATGCCATTCCTACCCAAATGCTCCACTTATATTGTATCTCCAAATCTGCTCTATCCTTCCAGTTCAGCTTGGCTCCCTCTACCTTCTAGAACACAGGTGGCAAGCACAAGGCCCTCGAGCCGAATCCTGCCCTCCACCCTGTTTTATCTGGCCTGATGCCTTGTTTCTACCTGGCAGCAGAGCCGAAGCTCCCTGCCTCTAGTTAAGGATGTAGTTAAGGAGTAGTTATGTTTATACAGCCCTAAAATTACTTCAGCCCTTTGAAATCAACCGTGAGGCTGATGTGGCCCCTGGCGAAAATGAGTTTGACACCCCTCTTCTGGAAGCTTATCTCATTGCTACTGTCTGAGCTGAGGGTGAAGAGCAAAGAGCAAGAGAAAGGATGTGGCATCAGAAGAGGTGGTAAAGAACTTAACCATCCCTGGCTGGGTGACTCAGTTGGTTCGAGCATCATCCCATACACCAAAAGGTTGTGGGTTTGATCCCTGGTCAGGACACATAAGGGAGGCAACCGATCAATGTTTCTCTCTCTCTCTCTCTTTCCCTCCCTCCCTCCCCCTTCTTCTCTCTAAAGTCAATTACCACCCATCTAACAGCATAAAGCCAGACACATGTACTGTCCCACCGGTCACAGGGCAGAAGTTAACATGGCTGTGTGAACAGAACTAACTCTGCCTTGAAAAACTGAGTCTGTCCTGGAGCTGATCACCATCTTCACATCTGAGTGAACGCCCACCACTGACCTCTTCTTCCTCCAGGTGGACTCTGGAATGTATACCTAGCTTCTGGGCTAATCACAGAAAATGCCATTAATCCTTCCTCTGGGGCAAGGAGCCCTCAATGTCATCTGTAACTCATTCTGGTGCCAGAGTCCTCCAGTATCTGGTCCCTTTGTTACCTTTGGTCTCTCCTGCATTTCTTTCCTAGCACACAGCCCTGTTTGCTTAGGGTGTAAAAACAGTTGGCCTGGAGGGCGACCGGTGTCAAAATCTGACCTTCTTGCTATTAGCATAGCTAGCTAGATATCCATAAAGGAAGGACGCAAAGGGAATCAGACGCTATTAAGCATAATAAAACTGGGAAGCACAAGCCTACTTGCTTTGCCAGGAAGTTACAGCTTCACACATTCCCCAGGGAACCACTGGTCTGCTCCCCACAGATCCCGTGGGGGAGGGATAGAACAGTAAAGGGGGAACCGAGCGTGTGCGCGGCAGGCGTGCCAAAATGGCGTCCGTCCAGCCTGAAGGGAAATAGACTGGTCAGTGGTGGTCCCATCAGGAGCTCACGAAAGCTTGGGAAGTTGATTGGTTATTTTGAAAAAGTGCCTGGCCCTCCCCAAGCCCGAAATAACCTAGTAAACAAGGAGTTCTCTCTCACCGGGTGACCCATGGCTGCCCTGTCTGTCCGCCTGTTCTCTCCATAATAACCATGCAGGTCTAACAGCCACGTGGCCAATGGCTGTGCAGGCTCCAAACGTAGGCTCCAGCGGGGAGGCTAGGTAGAGCAGCACAGTCAGGGACAGCGAGAAGCTGCCTGGACAGGAACCGAGACTGCTAACCCCAGAACAACGGCACAGGAACTCTGGACACCGGCCTTTGTTTTGGCTTTGCTGGAGACATGGTTGGTTGGACTTTTTCCATGGCAGGACGGACAGGGAAGGGACACAGAGGCAGCCTTCTGTTTCCACCCAAACGAATCTTGCCACGCCTCATCCTCCTTTGTGGGTCGCCTGGAGTGCTCTCCTGGGACGCTGCAAGAACTCCACTTCACCTCAACATTGCTGCCACCCGAGAGTATGTTCTGTACATAAGTTCCCCATTAAACTAGTAAACTGACCAGCTGGACTTGTCCACTTCATTCTTCAGCGTTTGCAGGGGGCAGGGGTAGTCTTTGCATATACAAACTTTTAACAAAACAATGGCTCAACTGGGTTCTCTTAGCTTAGCGTCTTGCAAGGTCAGGGTCAAGGTGTTGGTGGTCTGAGCCTCTGGGGAAGAATCATATCCAAGTTTGTCTTTGGCAGAATTCATTTCCTTCAGGTTGCAGGGCTGAGGCCATGTTTTCTCGCTGGCTGTTGGCCAGGGCCTCTCTCTCAGCTCCTCAAGGCACCCACAGTTCTTCTTGCACGGCCCCTCCCTCATCTTCAGCAACGATATGTCAAATCCCCCCTGTGCTGTGGATCTCTTTGCCTTTTTCTTCTGCTACCAGCTGGAGAACACTCGCAGTGATTACACTAGGCCCACCCATTCTCAAGGTCAGCTGTGCTATATAACATGATTACAGGAGTGATGCGTCAGCATGCACATGGGCTCCAGGGATTAAGATATGGGGGCATTTTTAGAATTCCCACCTTCCGTGTAGGACTGATGTTTCACTGGTGGCTCTGCTACTTGTTAAAATGGTGCAATATTGCGGTGCCAACTAGTAAAAAGCTGCTTCCCCCAAGTGCCTTCCTTTGCAGTTACCCGGTCCCCTTTTCCTGGGGTCCCTGGTATTTGAGATCAATTATGTCTTGGTATCCTATTCAAAAATTCCATTTTAATATTATTATGCTCATTTTATCTTTTTGCCAAATTTAATCCTTACAACTCCTCAATGTGACAGTTTTTTCCTTTTTAAGTCTCTGTTGGACAGCTTGGAAAATGGAGGATCAGAAGCATTCCATAATCTACCCAGAATCAAATAGATAGTAAGTAGCCAAACTGGCCAGTCCCTCACTCCAAGCAGCTCCATGTGGGTGTGCCCTGGCCTCTCCAGTGCAGCCCGTCTAACCTCTAACACGTGCTCCCCTCTCAGGCTCAGTCCTCCTCCAGTGACCTCATCTCAGGAAGTGGCATCCAGTCTCTCGGATTGGATAAGCCAGAAGCCTAGGAGTTATCACTGTGATCCTCTCTATCCCCCCCCCCCCCCCCCATATCTATTATCCTGCACTGCTGATTTTGCCGGCTAAGTACGTCTGAGGTTAGCCGTCTTCTCTCTGCCCCTCCCTAGTACAAACTGCCTCCATCTCCCACTGGTCCTCCAACAATCTCCTCAAGGGTCTCCCCCTGAAGTCACTGTGCCTCCTCTAGTTCATTTTCCAGATTGTACCAGGGCTTTTTTTTTTTTAATTTTTAAAAATTCTAACCTAAGGACATGCTTATTGATTTTGGAGAGAGGGGAAGGGAGAGAGAGAAAAGTGACATGAAAGAGAAACGTCCATCGGTTGCAGCCTAGGCATGTACCCTGATGAGGAATTGAACCTGCAACCTTTAGGTTTATGGGACCATGTTCCAATCAACTCTGCCAAGCTGGTCAGGGCCATCTTTTGTTTTTTAACTAAAACATTGTTGCCAGTGGAAATGGGGCTCTTTCATGGGATAGAGAGAAAAGCATTTCACCAACCCATGGATGAGAGACTGTGGTGCGGCAAGATTTATCGGGCAGAAGCCTCCCCTGTGTCCCATCGCCATCCGTCCCGCCATGGAAGAGGTCCAACCATGTCTTCAGCAGGGCCGGAACAAAGGCAGGTGTCCAGAGTTCCTGTGCCATGCCGAGGCTAGTCCAGTTCAGCCTTTCTCACCACCTGGCTAGCTTAGCTTGTGTGTCTGGTTGCAATGCTGCACCTAAGCTCCCACCTGGAGCCTGGGTTAGTCCATGCAGCTGTTGGCTATGCAGCTGCTAAGGCTGCATGGCCATGGGGAGAGAATGTGGAATGCAGGGGAGAGTGCAGATAAGAGAAAATTCTTTGTTCTCCTGGGATTATATTATCGCAGGAAGAACCAGGACCTTTTTCAAAATAACCAACTTCCCAAGCTTTTGTGGGCTTCTTATGGGTCTACCCGCTAGTTAGACTGACAGGCCTCTATGGTCAAGCACTCCCCCTGTACCATTTTGACTTCTATTATCATGTGCTTACTTCCCCCTGCTACCCCCAACAATCTGGTACCAGAGGGGGGAAGGCAGGGGTGCTAATCCTTGGCAAGGCAATACTATGATCCTCTGGAATGTGTGAAGCTATAGCTTGCTGGTGAAGCAAACTGGCCTATGCTTCCTGTTTGATTATGCTCAACAATGTCCAGTTCCCTTTGCTTCCTTCCTTACTAATAATTAGCTTACTATCTATGGTAACATCATCAGATGACAGCCTGCTGCCTGAAGCTCTTCACTGGTCTGCTATCGCTTCTAGACAGACCTGGCCTACCAATCCCCAAGTGGCCCCCTCCAACTTCCCCAGACTGGACTTCCCCCTCTTTCCTCTTCCCTCCACAGTGATCCTCTTTCAATATCTCTAATGAATCAGACTCCTGCCACCTCAGGACCTTTGTATGAACTTGTATGCATCTGCTCAGGCTAACGCAATGGACCAGGCAGGGTGCCTTCCCAACAGAAATTTATTTTCTCCTAACTCAGGAGGCTAGAAGTCCAAGATCAAGGTGTCGTCAGGATTGGTTTCCGGTGAGAACACTCTCCTCTGCTTGCAGCTGGCCATCTCTCTGTGTCCTCACATGGCCTTTCCTTGGTGCTCCCATGAAAGAGAGGTCTCTGGTGTCTCTTCCTGTCCTTACAAGGACACCAGTCCTATTGGATTAGGACCCCAGCCTTTTGGCCTTGTTTAACTCTCATCCCCTCCTTAAAGACCCCATCCCCAAATACAGTCACACTGGGGACTGAGCTTGAGGATTTGAATTTGGGGGACGGGGACATAATTCATTCCATATCTGTGCTGTTCTCTTGATTCTCACCTGTTCTTCAGATCTCAGCTCAGAAGTCACCTCCACAGGAATCCCTCAAACTAGAAATGACCCCCCTGTTGTTTGCTTTTCTGGCTGCATGTATGTTTTCTTCAGTGCATTTATCTCAGTTTGAGATGATATTTTTATGTATTTGGTGAAGACCAGGCTCTGCCTTCAGGCTCTGAGCCCCACGACGAGGACCTGTTCTGTTTTGTTCTCCATGGTTCTCCCATCCAAGGACAGCACCTGGAACAAGGAAAGAACAGCCTGGGCTGCCTGGACTATTCAATCTGCACTACAGTACCCTCTTCTCCCACCCATTATGGGTGATTCTCAAAGATCCAAGAGACACAGTATAAGTCATACACTTACCCACAAACAGGGGGTGTTTTGGTGGAAGTGGAGTCCTTGCAGCATCACGAGAAAAAGCATTTTCGGGGACCCACAAGGGAGGAGGAGATCTGGTGGTAAGATTTATTTGGGTGCTTGATGCGAAATCAAAAGAGAGCCCCTCCTGGGTTTCCAGTGTCCCTTCTCTGTCCATCCCACCATGGGAAAATGCAATCGTGTCTTCAGCAAGGCCAAAACAAAGGCCAGTGTCCAGAGTTTCTGTCTCGTGTAAAGCTTAGCCTTTGGGGCCCACGTGGACTGCTGCGGGCCACATGGCTGCTGGACCCACGTGGCTGTGTGTGTTCCCAGGTGAAAGAGAGAGTGCACGAAAGAATGGGATGAGTTTGGGTCACCGAGTAAAAGAGATTCTTTCTTCCCCTGGGATTATACGAGGTTGTCCAGAAAGTCCATGGCACTATCTGGCCATGCACTATGAAAAGTAGAGACATTTATTGATGGAGATACAAGATACAAGAAACACTGTACACAGGACAATGACGTCTCAGTCCCCTTCAGAGTAGGTGCATTGGGGCCTTACACAGTTCTCCTGGCGTCTCTTCTGCTGTTCAAAACACTCTGCAAAATCCTTTATTGGAATCGCCATCAGCTGCCTGAATCTCATCAATGGTATGAATTGTATTTTCCTGAATCTCATCAATGGTACGAAATCTCTTTCCTTTCAAAGGTGATTTTAGTTCTGGGGAAAGCCAGAAGTTGTAGGGCACATATCTGGGCTGTAGGGGGACTGAGTTACCTGGGTAACTTGATGTTTCTCCAAAAAACTCCTCACAAGACATGATGCATGAGCGGGCATGTTATTGTGATGAAGCTGCCAATCACCAGTTGCTTGTAGCTGTGGCCGTTTTCGTTGTATTGCATTGCTCAGCTGACAGAGAACATTGAAGTGTAGCACTCTTCATTAGTTGTTTGGTCTGGAGGGGCGTGCTTGTGATGGGCAATTCCCTCCCAGTCTCAAAACACAGTTAACATGGTCTTGATCTTGCTGTGACTTTGCCTCTCCTTCTTTGGGTGTAGAGAACCAGGCGACTTGCATTGGGACGGCTGGGACTTCATTTCTGGATCACAGCTGTAGACCCATCATTTATCTCTGGTTATGACCTTCTTGAGGAAATCTGGTTCACTGGTAGTGGTTTGAATCAAGTCATTAGCATTTGCAGCACGATGTTCCTTCTGCTCTGGTAACAGAAGATGTGGAATGAATTTTGCTAAGACATGTTTTGTGCCAAGATCCTGCATCAAGATCTCAGAGACAGTAGATTTTGGAATCTCCAGATCAACCTCTGGCTCTCGCACTGTCAGTCACTGATCTTTGTTAATTGCAGCCCAAACATGTTCAGCATTCTCAGTGTTCTGCTAGTTGCAGGCCTTCCAGAATGTGGATCATTATCAACAGATTCTCAACCATCTTTGAAGTGTTTGTGCCACACTTTTATTTGAGCTGCACCCATTGCATTGTCCCCAAAAACCTTCTGAATCATCCGAATAGTTTCCATGGAGGAATGTTCAAGCTTAATGCAAAATTGACACAGATTTGCTGCCCTACTCACTCAGTCATTTTAAATGCAAAGGCCACACAGTGCACACTTTCACTCAATGGTGTCTACTGCCCCCACTGACTAGTACAGTGACCTTGTCATTGTTCACATGGGAGCATTCCAGTCCACTCTCCTTGGCTGCCAGGTTACATCAAAGTCGCACAAACCGATCTTGTTATACTAACAATGGCTGGACTTTTTCTGGACAGACCTCGTACTACCTTGGGTTTGGGACAGATCGGGTTCTCTTTCAAAATAACCAATCAACTTCCGAAGCTTTCCCAGGCTTTTAATAGGTTGACCCCCTAGTTAGACTGATAAGCCTCCATGGTCATCACCTCCCCGGGGGCCCCTCAACAATCCGGTACCAGAAGGGGGAAGGGAGGAGTGTTAACCCCCTTGGTGGAGCAATGGTATGATCCCCCTGGGTATGTAGCTGTAGCTTCCAGGTGAAGCAAACAGGCTGTAGCTTCCCAGTTTATTAAGCTCAATGTCTAATTCCCTTTGCTCTCTTTCTTTTCACTCACTAGTTAACTACCTACAGTTACAGACAGACTCATAGACTATTGAAATCACCGTGAACTGTGGCTTTGGTTGAACTTACAGGTCAGTGTGGGCATGCTGGTGGTTTCTTGCTGTTTAGCACGTGAGTATATCCTTTTGAGTGGAACGGGAAGGTGCACTTCCTATGGTTAAATCAGTTCAGGCTGGTTTTGAGGTGGGATAGAAAGAAGGCAGGGAAAGATCCCCACAGGTGGAGTGAGGAAGTAGGAGCCAACATGCCTCAGCAAAACTGGCACCTCCACCTCTGGGCATGATCGAAGGGAGCAGGTGACAGCAGGAAACCCCTATGGTGGTCTGGGAAGCCACCACAACAAGGCCCCCTCCCAACCAGAAGGCAGAGGCAGAATTCGGCACCACAAGGCCTGAAGACACCCCCCACGAAGACACCCCCATGCTTGGAAACACATACAAATCCTGATAACTAACTGACCATGGGAGCAACTCACTCTTGAGTTGGCCGGTGTCCACTTGGATGTGTGTTTTTGCTTCTCTTACAGTGGTGCCCACGTACTAGCCTCTTTCTTCTCCTCTGCCTGAATAAAACTTGCTTTGTTCTCACTCCTATTCGTCCTTGACTTTTTGGGGGGGCGAGTCAAGGACCTGGAGGTAATAGTCCAGTAACAATTTTACAACTCTTCTAAGTCATTGGGCACTTAGGGTGAAAAATAATAAAAGCTCTCCCTGTGAGGCCACAAGGTGGCAGCACATCAAAGCGAGACCCAAAGTTTCCTTTCCTTCTCCCAGGAGGGAGCAGTGGGGGCGGCAGCTGGCTTTGACAGGGGACCTCAAACTAGGACATATGGGCTCTGCTACTGCTGGCCTCAGCCCACTGCCCATGAAGCTTAGGGAGTGCGTTAAAATGCAGATCCTGACCCAGGAGTCTGGGTGGGGCCGAAATTCTCTGTTTCTGACAAGGTCCCAGGGATACGATGAGTCTGGTCCTGGCCATACCTTAAAGAGCAACTCAAAGACTTGGTGGATATATATTAAAGATCTTCTAGGTGCCAAGCACTGGGCACTTTAAAAATAACTTCTTCTTTACATATTAACTTTTACATCTCCTTTTTACATTTATTACAGCTGGGAATTTGCCCCGGAGGGTTTCTGTAGAGAAATGTCCATGGCTCAGACCTCCCTCCCAGGAGGTCGACTGTGGCCACGGTGCAAACAAGGGCAGGGGCTGAGCGGGGATGAGGGCGCCAGTGAGGGGGCTTTGAAGTTGTCCAGGGCGGAGCTGGTGGCTATGACTAGGGCAGGGAGGAAAAGGGAAAAAAATGGAGGGGTGCCCACAGTAATTACATGTGGTGACTGGGGTTAGGATTGGAAAGTGGGGGGAGACTCCAGGGGGATTCCCAGGATGAAACTGGGTGCCATGGATGGGCATGTGGGACTGGGAGGAGGGACGGGGGCAGGGAGGGGACAAGTGGCTCGCACAGGACATGGACCCCCAGGGATCAGGCTTTGGGGTGAGCTAGGCAGCCAGCACCCAGTGCAGAGCCTGGCACAGCACCTCAGCACGTGCATGTGGAGTGAGTGAGACTGAACTTCTGGGCCCCGAGAGGTGATACAGTAGGGGCCACCCAGTGGGCAACTGACCCCACAGTGCCTGAGAGGGGCTGGGCTGTATCTGGGGCCTCTGCCCTGGGTCATTAAAGACAATTTGTAAATTGTGCCTGGCTGATTGGGCTTCTGGCCCTGGGGACGTGGCTGGGTGGAGGTCACCGGAACCCTTACTTTTCCTGTGGCCCCTGTGTTCTGGGAACCACAATATATAATGTGTCTTCAATTGTCCAAGCCCCACAGTCAGAGGGGATGATGGCAGGGCTCACCACAAGGTGGCGCTCATAGGTTTTCTTTATTTTTAATGTCCATTCCCCCAGGACTTATTTGGGATTCTTTTTGTGCTGCTGAATAGCACCCTGACTTAGTCTTTACCAGTTAGGAAGCTGGCTCCCAGAGCTGTGGTGTTTGCAGCTACCCCCAGCCGGGGAAATACAGGCCAGCCTTCCCAGACCCAGAGCAACAACCCAGTTTGGAAGGCAGCCTCCGAAGGCACAACAATGCAGCATTCTGACTGCTGTGTGACCTCGGCCAAGTCATTTACTTCTCGGAACCTCCACTTTCCTAAAATAAAAAATGCGGATAATAGTCATTCCTCTCTCATATAGTTTTGGGGGAAAGTAGGAGCAAATGCAAGCAGTACTTATTTTCTTTATCAGAGCCCCTCAAACCCAGCCTTGCAGCACCACCCCAGCTGGATTCCTCAGTCATCACAGACAGAGTCCCCACTCCGTGCCTGGCCCTGTGCTGGCTGCCGGGGGGCACAGACGAGTGTGAGGCAGTGACTGCCTTCCATGCCCACGGCCTGGGGGACTGCCTCCTGAAGATGGGTCCTCTCTGGACCCAAGATTGTGAGTGACGCCCCTGAGGCCTCACAGCCAGTGTATGGTCCACCCGGGGATGGGTCCTGAGTGTCCTAACTGCCAGTCTGAGGTGACAGGATTCAGAACAGTGACTTTGGCTCTCCCAGGTAGAGCAAGATTCCCACTGATACCTGCCCAGTGCCTGTTGCACATTGGCATCAGGTTGGATGGTCCTGCTGAGCGAGGCTCCAGTTCAAATGCCAACATAGGGGTTTACAAGAAAGCAGCGTTGGCTTGCTTCCAGAAATGACATGGTTTCCTGTAGGTCTGAGCCTTTGCAAAGGCCGCAAAAGAGCCATTGTGTACTCGGGAACTCAGGGCCTCCTGGATGGGGGATCATGTGACACACTTTGCCTTGAATAAAGTTCCCAGGGAGGGTACCCCTCTGCATAGACAGTTTGGTCTGCTTCCTCATCTTAGGAAAGAGACGCCAAGGGAGGCTGGCTTTTCCTTGATGTCTGCTCAATCAGGGAATGACAGGAAGTCAGATTTGGCTGTAAAGAGCTCTTTCCATATACCTGACATCAGTGGCTCTTTCCATCCCTTTTCAAGAGGATGTACTCACTTAGAAGTGTAGCATTTTGGTTAGGAGCAGCGACCCTGGAGCCAGACCGTGTGGGTTCAAGTCTCAGCCCTACTACTTGCTAGCTTGGACAGGTGACTTGACTTCGCTGTAGTTCTGTTTCCCCATCTGTGGAGTGGGCTGCTGTGAGAATTCAAGAGGTTCATTGTGCAAAGTGTTTAGAATAATGCCTGTCCCTGGAGCACTATGCAAGTGAGCTATTCTGTGTCTTCTCTACCTGCCTTGGTTTGCCTTGTGTTGATGGGGATTCTATAGGGAGTAAGGGACGTGCACATTTATAAGGCAGCCTGATAGCTGAGGCATGGTGCATATGTGATTTGTGACACTCTTTTCTTTTTAACATTTTTTAAAAAATTATGTTATCTCATAGGATTCTTAAAAAAAGTATTTATTTATTTTTAGAGAGAGGTGAGGGGAAGGAGGAAAAGAGGGAGAGAAACATCAGTGTGGGGATGTGTTGGGAACCGCCCTGACTGGTATCAGAAGCTGAAACCCCCGCCTAGGCTAAGGCTAAGGGAACGCCCTTGGAACTGTAAGCCAGCAAGGAGACAAGCTTATCTCCCTGGCAGGAATGCTGCTTCTGCTGCTTTATTCATAACTGAACCCCAAAAAGCTTGGTCAGTTAGCCAAAGACGGGTAAGATTCCTCACGGGGGGAACGACCTAAGCCAGGCACGATCACTTTGGGAGGCCCCCCAAAAGAAGGACTTGGGGGGCTGCAGCAAAAGGGGGTGATGGACCCTTGCTCCTCGGCTTTGACATAGCCTGAGTTCTCATCATCTGGGAGAAAATCTTCTTATCTCTTGGTGGCCTTAGTTCCCTTGCTCCAGCTAAGCCTGAAACAATGACAGGGTGGTGCAGCTCTGTGCTGAAAAGGGCGGATTCCCCAGGTGATCAGGCCTAAGAAAGAACATGTAAATTACTGTGAAACCTTCTTTGTTTAGAATGCTCTTAGTTGAATGAGAGGGGTCCAAGGAGGAAGTTAGTTTGTTCCTCAGAGTCTTACAGCTCTTTGACCCCTACTCAATAGACCAGCAGAGTTCCTTGTTTTCTATAGTTCCTTACTTCCCCCTAATGAGTACTGTACTTTACCTGAATTATTATGCAAAATGAGCCCAATAAAAGCAGGTATGGATGGTAAATTGGGGCGCTCCCCACTAGGGGGGTGGCCATTTCGTCCCTACTTCCCCACAGAAACTAGTTTGTCTCTGTGCATGTTTCTTTTCTCGCGTGTTTTTCGGCGAGCCATCCACAGAGTTCCGTGGTCACTGCTGGCCGGTGACCCACACGCATCATGGTTGCCTCTTGTGCACCCCCTACTGGGGACCTGGCCCACAACTCAGGCACGTGCCCTGACTGGGAATTGAACCAGCAACCCTTTGATTCGCAGTCTGTGTAATTTGTGACACTCTTGATAGCTATATAAGGTAGTGACTCTCATTCTTATTTGACCCATGGGGAATCAGAGGTTCATGGTGAGGAGGTGGCTAGTGCCAGGTCATCTCTGCAGCAGAGAAGCGACCAAGTCCTCGGCCCCCAGGCTGGGGCATTCCCTGCTGTCCTCCCTATGTTTTGGTCCCAGTCTCCTAGGCCCTCAGCTTCCTCGCAGTGCCCTCTCCCTCTAATCTGTCCAACTGGGGAGTCAGGCCACTGGGAGTGTTAGAGGAAATAGCATTGAAGGCTCCAACAAACAGCCCTCAAACCTCAGCACTCAACCACACTGAGGATTTCTCATTCCATCACAGTGTAACACAGGTCAGATATGGCGAGGGGGTCTACTCCACACAAGCACTTGAGGACCCAGGGTCCTTGCATCTGGCGACCTTGCCACCCTCCAGGGACTCAGGGGTGAAGCAAGATCTCCAGCCTCCAATGTCAGTACTTTTTCCACTTCCCCCAGCCCCAAACTCATCTAGTGCAACCGTCTCGACTGGAGACACCAAGGCCCCAGAGAGGAGCGGCGTGGCCAGGGTTACTCTGCAGGCTCATGGCAGATTTGGGAGTGAAATCAGAGCATTCCGTGGCCTGTCAGCAACTTCAGAGATGGCCAGGTGCAACCCTTTGTTTAATGGTTGAGAAGACAGGCCCAGAAGGATGGGCACGTGATGGCATCTCTCCCAGAGCCTGGCTTTGCTGTGGCTGGTGTCCTCACTTGGGTGAGCGGAGTTGTCATTCGCTAACCACTGACCACTGGAGACAAGGCAGCCCGGGGGGAGTGGTGATTTGGTTTGACCAGGCTGAGTGGGAGGTTTTCACGGGCTATCTATCAGTCACTGGGTGAGTGGGGCTGGCGTTGGGAGTGGACCGGCACAGGAGGCGAGAGTTGAGGCGGGAAGTGGGGCTGTTCAGAAGTCCTGGGTTAGCGGTAGCTGATCCCAGAAGAGCCTGTAACCTGTGAAGAAAGCAGTGACTCTGAACAATCTGAGTCCAGGATTTCTATGAGACTTGGGTGGGAACTTGCTGATGAGTGACTTCAATTCGCAAGAGGAGGAAGAAGAGGAAGAAGGAGCACGAAGCCCTAGAACAGCATCTCACAGCTTGACAGGACCCCACCTTGTTGCAGATGGGAAAACCAAGGCTGAGGGGCAGCAGAGACTCAGCCAAGGCCAGGAGGCCCAGACCAGGCCTCCTGTCTGTCTGGCCAGCCCCTCCCCACCCCGTTTCAGCCCATTGAGAAGAGCCAGCTTGTGGTATCTTTCTCAGGATCTCTGGAAACCGAGAGACCAGCTGGCTCCTTCCCAGAATCTGAGCCCTTTCATGTGTCTGCCTGAGCTCCCAGAGGTCACCCCTGGACTCTAGGCTGTCACCAGCCCTCCATCCACACACCCTCCTGGGTCCCGGACCTTTGTCTCGGAGGGCAGACAAGATTTCCTCCTCTGACCAGCCTGCAACTCTGCCCCTCCCAGAGCAGAGGCGCCAGGATAGCCCTGCACTACCTCATTCCGGTAGAAAATGCCTTCCAAGGAAGCAGCAGCCGCCTTGGGGTTCTAATCCTTTTCTTACCCACGGAGGGCAGTTTCCTTTTTTAGACCGGGAATGCAGAGGACCGGCAGCTCCTTGCCTCTCTGTGAATAGACTGTCACCCGGGCACAAATTCCAGGAGCCTTCAGGGCCACTAGAGGGGAGGGCCATGGGCCTTTCAAGGATGGCTGAGGGGAGGAGCAAGTCCCTGACGGAGTGGCTGGAGCCAGCTCCAAGAGTCTGAAAAATCCATCCTGGCACCCAGGCTGGTGCAACTCTGGACCGAAAGGAGGGGGGACTTCCGAGTGCCCCCAGACCTTACCCATCCACCTTCAATTTGCGCTCACTGATCATCCTCCTCTTCACATAACAAGTGTCCGCTGAGCACCTGCTCTGTGCCCAGCCTCTTCTAGGCACTAGCATGTTTTGGATGTATCCCATAAAACAAAGATCCCTGCTCTCGAGAAATGAATATTTTGGGAGGACAATGGTTAAAAGAGGCCTCTATACTATTTTATGTATTCCCCGGAGGCAAGAGGCACAGGTGTTGGGTAGACCCGACTTTACACCCGCTCTGTTCTCTGACTGTGAGTGGCCGTTTCACCTTCTCTGAGTCTCCTGTGGAGACAAGGATTCCCACCTTCTCCCCTTGGTTAAATGTAGAGACACCACACAGCGAATCTGCACCAAGGCTGTATTCCCACGGGGAATGAAAACATCATGTCCGCACAAAAACTTGCACGTGAACGTTCACAGCATCAGCATTCACAGCAGCCAAAAACTAGAAACAGCTCAAATGTCCATCAGTGACGCATGGGTAAATAAATGCAGCATGTCCATACAATGGGATATAATTTGGCAGTAAAAAGGGACGAATTACAGACACACGCCAAGGCATGGATGCGCCTTGAAACATTGTGCAAAGTGAGAAAAGCCAGACACGAAAGACCACGTGTTATTCGTTTCTGTTCACGTGCTGCGTCCAGAGCAGGAGAACCTGTAGGAGCAGAAGGGGACTGAGTGGGTGCCTAAGGTGGAAGAACCGAAGAATTCGATGGCTGAGGGATGTGGGGTTTCTTTTTGAGGGCAATGAAGTGTTTTAAATTTATTGTGGTGGTGGGTGCACATCTCTGTGAATAGACTGAAAGTCACTGAAGTGTACATTTTAAACGTGCGACTTTTATGGTATGTGAATTCTATCTCAATAAAGCTGAAAAAATTTCTGCCAGGTAGGGGTCTTTGAGAATTAAGTGGCCTGAGTACACAAGGTACCCACCTAGCACAGGGTCTGGCATTTGGCAGATAGCCGGTGGATGCTAACTTTTATTCTGTTGATAATCCTTAATAGGCTGATTTATATAAAAAGCTTAAAAATACGTCCCTTGTCAAGACGAGGATGGCACAGCCTTTGGTGACCTGTGCTGTGGCTTGAGCAGGGGCCCAGCCCTCACCCCCTGTCCCAGCCCCTTCTTTGTCTGCTGAAACCCTGTGCGTGTCCCAGCCCAGCCCAGCTCGGATGCCGCCTCTGCGAAGCCTCCCTAGCAGTCTGCCTCAAAGTCCTGCCCATCTCTGCAGCATCCCCAACAACAGACAGCCCGAGGCCAGCTCTTGTCACATTCTGGCTCATTTCACATTCCGTGGGAACACTGTCGCCCCATGAGTCCTGCCCTTTGTGTCCCGCTTGGCACCTGGCACAGAGGGCGTGACCCTATAACTAAAGTGTCTATGACACACATACTCTGTCTTTCCTGGCATAGCACCCGTGGTGGGTGGGATTCTCAGATGGCCCTCGTGGCCTTTGCCCTCTGCTTACATGGCAAGAGGAATTTTTTCCACACAATTAAGATGACTAATCAGCTGACCTTAAGACTGAGAGATGGGTTGGTGTCAAATCAGAGTTTTCTTCCACTGGTAGCAGAAAAGGCGGTCAGAGAGATTCAAAGGGGGACAGATTTGACTTGAGGGGGTTCCCCAATGCTGAGGTGGAGGGCTCCCCTGGCAGGACCTGCGAGCAGCCTCTGGAAGCTGAGTGCAGACCCTGGCTGACAACCAGAAGGAACACGGGGCCTCAGTCCCACAACCGCAAGGGGTGGAGTCCTGCCAACACCCCAATGACCTGGGGAGCAGGACACCTCCCAGAGCTTCCAGGTAAAAGCTCAGCCCACCCCACACCTTGACTTGACCTTGGCCTTGCAAAATCCTAAACACAGAACTCAGATGAACCCGCCTGGATTTCCAACCTGCAGAACTATGATACAGTAAGCATAGCTGAGCCTTGACAGCATGGTTTGAACCGCGTGGGGCCACTGACGTGCAGATTGGTTCATCGTGTGAGCAGACAGTGTACATTTACAGTGCCACAAATGTAGTTTTTCTCCCTTATGGCTTTCTTAATAACATTTCCTTTTCTCTAGCTTACTTTATGGTAAGATTACATTATATAGTACATATAACATAAAATATGTGTGAATCAGCTGTTTATGTTATTGGTAAGGCTTCTGGTCAACAATAGGTTCTCAGTAATTAAATTTTGGGGAGTCAAAAGTTATTCTTGGATTTTCAACTATTCGGGGGGTAGAGCTGGCACCCCAACCACTGTTGTATTTAAGGATCAACTGTGGGTGTTACTTTAAACTTCTATGTTGGCGGTAAGGTGTTATGCCATGATAGAACACCGATATGGCACCGCCCACAGAGAACAGTTGTCTCATTGCCGTTTTATGAGTGAGGAGGGCCAGGGGGATGGCCGCTCGCCCGGGATCTCGCAGCGCACTGGCGGCCCAGCTGAGAAGACGCTGGGGCCGAGGCCAGCAAACAGCCTCTACAGAGGTCCAGGTAGCAAACTGTTGAAGCAATGTGGTTCCTGTCACAACAACTCCTTAATTATAATGTTGTAGAACAAAAGTAATATGTATGTAAAGAAAGAACTTGGCTATGTCCCAATGAAACTTTATGGTCACTAAAATTTGAATTTTGTAAAACTTTCATGTATGAAATATTATTAGCCTTCTTTTGATGTTTGTCCACCGTGAGAAGAACTGTGAAGAACTCTTCTCAGTTAGTAGGCCATATGAAAACAGGTCGTGAGCCCAGTTTGGTTTGTGGGGCCTGGTTTGCCAACCCCCCAACCTCAGGTGCCTGACTCCTAGTCCAGATATCCTGCTTCTGTGCAGCAGCTAAGAGGCTGGGGGAAGGGCTCTGGACCTCATAAATCTCTGTCTGGGTCCCTATTGTACCGTATTTTGCAGTGTATAACGCGCACCCACATTTTGTGTGCATTATACACGGGATTATTTTACCCATGGCACAAACTCATTATACCCATGCATAATGTGCATCCTTATTTTTCCCTCAAAAATTCGTTATATATTTTGCACATTATATACTGCAAAATACGGTACTTCAGATTTGCTGTGTCACTTCAGGCAATTCACTTTTCTTTCCTAGGCCTATAAAAACGGAAATCAAAGCAGACCCATGGTTTTTAAAACTTTTCTCCACCCATTTCCCAGCTCCAGGATTCCAGCCACCCGCCCCCTGGCCCCCCCAAAAAAGCCTGACACAGAACTCTAGCATCAAAAGCTGATGAAAAGAGCACGCGTTCTCTCTGACAGGCCGGGAGAGGGGTCAGGGTCCCCGCCCGCTCCTGCCCACTCCACCCTTTCTGCTCCTTCTGTGTAAGAGACATGCTGGGAGGTCTGGCTTAGATGCTGCATGTTCAAGTTCCTGAGACTTGTCTATGGCATATGGGAAAAATAGGGCTCAGTTTTTAGGACCTCAGGTTTATCTTCTCTTACATTTCTTTATATCATATAAAGAAATTCCCTTCTGCCCTGGCTGGCGTAGCTCAGTGGATTGAGCGGACTGGGAACCAAAGTGTCCCAGGTTCAATTCCCAGCCAGGGCACATGCCTGGGTTGTAGGCCATAACCCCCAGCAACCACACATTGATGTTTCTCTCTCTCTCTCTCTCCCTCCCTTCTCTCTCTCAAAATAAATAAATAAAATCTTAAAAAAAAAAAGAAATTCCCTTCTCTCTGCGGAACATGGGCTGATATTCTTTGAACCAGTTGGTCTCCAAAACCCAACTGCGATATTTAAACCAGGGCTTCTCAGCCTCGGTACTTGACACCTGGGATGGGTAATTCTTTAAGGGAGCTGTGCTGTGCACTGTGGGCTGTTTAGACGCCAGTAGCATCTGCCCACCACAGTTACCACGGTTGTGACAACCCAGAATGTCTCCGCACACTGCCCGGTGTTCTCTGGGGGTTGGGGGTGGACCATGTTGCCCTGGGTTGAGAACACTGGTCTGAACCCCTCCTTCAAGAAGCCAAACCTTAGAATCCTGTTACTGTTTGGCATTAATGAATGTGCTGGAGATCTTTCCTTTTTATATTTTAAAAGATTTTATTTATTTTTAGACAGAAGGGAAGGGCGGGAGAAGAGAGGGGGAGAAACATCAATATGTGGTTGCCTCTTGCATGGCCCCACCGGGAACCTGACTGGCAACCCAGGCATGTACCCTGACTGGGAATTGAACCAGCGACCCTTTGGTTCGCAGGCTGGAGCTCAACCCACTGAGCCACACCAGCCAGGGCTGAGGTCTTTCTTTAATGATAGTTCCACCCTAGACTTTGACCAGCCTCGGCTGCATTGCTGTCAGACCTTGAGATGTCCCCACCCCATGAGCCTTCTTCCCTCGCTACAGAAATGAGCGTGCACCGAGGCAGGGGACAGAACGACCCACCACTATGGTACATCCCATGCTGTTCACCACTTATAATCATGGTGGGCCTACTATGTGCCAGCTTGGAGATGGCACGAGGAGGGTGGGGTGGGGAGAGGAATGAGATGTCACATCTACCTTCAAGGTGCTGTCTGTAGGGGAGCCAGATATGGAAGCAAATAACTAGAGTGCACTGAATTATGGGCAGATGTTCATGGAGAAGTGTGTGAAATGAAAATAAAAACTATTAAAAATGGTATGCACTGTTGACCAGAGTTTTTTAAATGTACACATTTGGAAAGGGTTGTATCAAAATGTTATAGAAGTTGGTTGTCTGTAGGTCGTGACCCTGCAGAAGGATGCTGGACCCCTGTCCTGGAGGGAGGACCTGGAGGAGGGAGGGAGGGAGGGAGGGAGGACACTCTGCCTGGAGGATCATGGGCTCTCCCATTGCTTCTCTTCTCTTCCATAATACAACAGTAACACTAGTAAGAGCCAGTATTACTAAACACTTATATAACCTAAGCACTGTTGCTAAGCGCATTCTATAACTCAGTTAACCTCACAACAACTGTAAAAGGCCTTATTCCAGTGCTTATTTCTCATTGCTTCTCCAAATGTGGCCGTGGACCCCTGCATCACCAGCCCTGGAGGGTGGGCAGACCTGTGCAGATGAGGCTGCACTGAGGGCAATGTTTTTCTTTCTTTACAGGTCGACCACTGTTCTTTATCTGTGCAGGGGGTATTCTGCACGTGGACCTGGAAAATTCAGACCGATATGGATTTTGACATCTCCTCTCCCCACCTTCACTCCCTACCCCTCACTTATTAGCTGTGGGACTCTAGGCAAGGCATTTGTCTCAGCCTTGATGATTTTGCTGAGTGACAATTAAACAAGAAAAACAAATACAATGTTGTATGTCGACTGTAATTGAAAAATGAACTGGGCTTGGCTGGGTCTTGAGCCAAGTCACATCTGGCCCCTGCCTTCAGAGATGTCGCTGCCATCGACTAAGGAGATTCACAAATAGAGCCATTGTAATTCCAGAGTACATCCTACCTTCTCTGTGGGGGCATCCCTGGTGTGGCTGAGGGGACTCAGGCCCTGTCCCCTGCCTTATGGGAGCAGCAGGAAAAGACCTGGGCTGGTCTGGGAATGGGCTCCCTCTGGCACACACGAACTGAAGGTTTAACCAGCCTGAGACTTTGTCCAGCCTTTGCACGTGCTACCCCTCTAGCCTGGCTGCTCTGCCCCATTCCTGCTTGTCTAAGACAACTCGGGTGTCCTCCCATAGAAGACTTCACACGCGCGTGCGCACGCGTGTGAGCGCGCACGCACGGCTGACCCTCCTTCCAGGTGCCCAAATCACCTGACCACAAAAACTGCTCTTAGCCTGTACTCGTTAAATGGCCCAGCCCTTACTTAACCTGGACTACTTAACTCATTCAGTCCTCACAGACTTGTGAGCTGGGATCTTCAGCCCTCCTTCGATTCAGAGAAGTCAGGGCACTCATCACGCGGGAGGCCCTGCTCTCTCGCAGGCCCCCTGCTCCCTGGCCTCTCACCAGCTGCGGGTAGGAACCGGGGGTAGGAGTTGGGGAAGCACTTAAATGCGGGCCACTATTTCTGAGTGTGCCTTCCTCCTCTGCAGGTGAGGTCTTGGGGGTCTGCACCGGCTTGCTCTCAGATTGACCTCGGTGAGAAGAAAAAGCCAGTTACGTAAACGGAATGTGAAGGAAAACAAAGGCCTGCGACTTTCCCGCGTTGGGCCCCAGATTTCGTGCTGAGAAACGGGAGTGAGGCGGCCCGGGCTCCGGAACCCCAGATCGCTCTCTGACTGAGCGTCGACGGCTCTCGGAGGAGCTGGTCTCCCTTCCCAAGCCCGCCCCAGGCGATTCCCGACAGTTCCAGGACCGCGGTCCCGCCGCTCCGGGGTTGGGAAATCCTAAGCCCCGCCGGCCCCGCTCGTGCTGTCACTTTAAGGTCGGGCGGGGCCGGCGGGGCGGTGGCGGGGCACCTGGAGCCGCCCGCAGCTGGTCCCCGGAGCCTCTGCCGGACCCCGCCTCCCGCGAGGACGCGGATCCCAGAGCCGGAGCCCCGAGGGCCAAGCCGGGGCTGGGGCCTGGGCAGGGGTCGGTCACCACGCGGGTCGAGGGCGAAGACCAGGCTCCGCGCGCCCTCGGGGGCCCGCTCCCGCTCCCGCGGGGTGGCAGAGCTGTTTCGGGGCGCGCAGCACCGGGACCGCGCCCGCCGGGTGAAGTCGGGCTCCGCGCCTCCGCTCCGGGTGCCGGGCGGCGGGAGCGGACAGGACGGACGGGACGGACGGCGACTGGCGGGCAGGAGATCTTCGAGATCCAGGGACGAGACTCGAGCCCGACCTTAGCGTTTTTTGTGGGGCGAGGAGAGTGGCGCTAGGAGACCAAAGCCAGGGCCGCCCGCTAACGGCCGGAGTCCTCTGCAGACCCGAAGGACGCCGCCCCCAGGTTCGCGCCGCTCTGCGGTCCCACAGCCACCACGCCTTTCCGCCCGCCAGGCTCCCCGCGCCTGGACCGCGCCTGACTGCCTGCCGCGCCATGGCTGCGCCCCAGGTGGGTACAAGCTTCCTCCTCCTGACGACCACCCGCCTGAACCCTTTCCCTTTCCCTTGACCACGGAGGCGTGGTGGGCAGTCTGCACACTCACGTCTCTTCCTGTGTTTTAACTCTGAGTGGCCTTGGGCCGTGGGGCTCAGGGCCTCAGTTTACCCGGTGGAGATAGTTTGGACCACTTCTTGTTCGGAGGAGATGGTTCAGTTCCTTACAGAAAACTGGCACCTGCATTAGCTGGTGTGGCTCAGTGGATTGAGCGCAGGCCTGCGAACCAAAGGATCGCTGGAGGCCTGCGGATCAAAGGATCACTGGCTCTATTCCCAGTCAGGGCACATGCCTGGGTTGCAGGCCAGGGGATGTAGGAGAGGCAACTACACATTGATGTTTCTCTCCCTTTTTCCCTCCCGTCCCCTTTCTCTAAAAATAAATAAAATCTTAACATAAAAATTAATAAAATCTTAACAAAGAAAACTGGCACCTAAAGTTCACTTGCTGGTAGAACACAACGCAGTGTTGGGTGGATCTCACGGAGGAGGGAAGGGAGGCCCAGAGAAGCTAGGTAATGTGCCCAGTGTCAGTCAGAGCCAAGGTCCATCCTCAGTCCAGCTTGGCCGGTGTCACTGTGCTTCACTTATAGCTTGCCATCTTGGCATCTCACCTTCACAACTTGCTCCTCCCTGGAAGGTGGGAATTTGAGGTCGGAGATCAAGCCTCCTGATCAAGGTCATAGAGCTGACAAATAGAATGGCCAAGGTTCCAAAGGGCAATAGATCAGATGCAGGGAAAGGCCTCCTTTGGCTGGTGGGACGTGGGAGGTGGGGGTGGTGGCTGCAGAAAAGCTTCTGGGAGGATGAGGTGTTGCGCTGGGTCTTGAAAGGGTGGGGCTGTGACATGAAGCCCTGGATGGGGGCAGAGGGCTCCCCAGGCTGAGAGAGCAACATACTTTAGGCCCCCAGGTGGCAGGAGTTTGGATGAGTGTGTGTGGGAGGGAGTGTGAGGGAGATGAGGGTGGTGAGGGTGGTGAGGATGAGGGCGGGGGGCAGGCCCTGTCTGAGTGCCAGGGTCAGGAGTGGGCCTTCTCCCTCCAGGGCATGGAGCTCTTGCTTCTTCCCCATCAGGGTACCGGGCATACAGGTGAGAGGTGAAAGGTGAGTAAGCTGCCCGAAGACCCCTCTCTGAAGCAGGTCAGGGGAATCTTGAGCCAGGACACCCTGCTGCTGATAATCAGAGCTCTGATCTGTAATGATAATGAAAACCACCGCACAGCAACAGAGCAGGCTGTCCCTCATCCGGTGGACACTGACGCCCTCCATCCCCTGGGATGGCAGGTTAGCATGTGGCCTGCCTGCCCGCAGTAGGATCCACGTGGCAGGGGGGACACCCACACAGAGGGAGGTGACCACGCCTGTGAAGGAGGTGACCACGCCTGTCTGAGGAGGACACCGCATTCTGGAGAGTGCAGACTGCCGGTGCCAAAGACTTGCAGACACCTCTCTTCACAGCACGGTCTCAACTTTACATACTACAAATACAGAGAGATCTAGCTGTGCACACACGGGGATTTGTGTCACACTAGACCTGGGTTCAAATTTGGCATTGACCTCGGACACACTCACTCTCATAGCCTCATGTCCTTGGGACATATTGCTGCTGTGAGGATTAAGTGAGGGGACACCTGTAAAGTGCTTGGTGTGGTGTCCGGCCCGTGTCAATGCCCAGCACTCAGCTGCAGCCACCAGCACCGTGCATGTGGGCCGGGGGAGAGATGGAACATTCACTCAGGGATCAGCTCATCTGAGCAGCAGGCTGAACGAGAATTTCTGTTTTGCACTTTTATACCCTTCTGTGGTTTGCTCCTCTTCCGACAGTAAAAAGCATCATAAGTTACCTTATGCAGGAGTGAGTTCTTCAAGCATTGAGAAACCCAGTTGCACCTGAGTGTGGGAAAAGTCCCTCACCTTTCTGGCTCCTGTCTCCTTATTTGCAAAGCAGGAGTTTTTTCCCTGCCCTGGTGTGGGGGGTCAGATGAGATACTGGGTGTGAAGGGCAGCTGTTAAGAGCCCTAATATACAGTCCAGGGCTTACGATGATTGATTTGCTGGATATTTTTTTCAAGTCACTTTCTCCAGCTTTTCCTCTTGACAGCCTCTCCTAGCTGCCTAACTTTGGTGGGGGGTAGTCAGGTTCTTTGTCTCCCCCCATAAACATGCCTTGAGCTGGCGACAGGAAGGAGACACTTGCCCCAAAGACACATTTGTGGGAAGAGAACTGCAGGTACTTTACAAATGGTGTGTTTCTATATACTTTTGGTGGTCTGGGGGCTCAGAAGAATTGGGGCCCACTCCTAGAGCACTGTGTTACATGCATAGATTCTCTCTCATGTGCACACACACACATCATGTGTCCACACACACATTTTCTTTTTGATAACATGGGTGGAATTATTTCTTAACCACACACATTTTAAAATACATTTGGGAACAGGCCCTTTAAAAAAATAATGTACTTTAGATTAACTGATATAGAGTATTATATTAGTTTCAGGTGTACATAATTATTCACCATTTACATGCCTTATAAAGTGATCAACACAATAAATCTAGTAACCCTCTGCCACTGTGCAGAGTTTATTTGATGCTATTGACTCTGTTCACTGTGCTGTACTTTACATCCCGGTGACATGTGTTGTAACTGGAAGTTTGTACTCTTGCTTCCCTTCCCCTTTCCCACCCCTTCCCCCACCCCTCTGGTGGGAACACGCCCTTTTGAAATCTCATGCTTTACCGACTGTATCTTGAACATTGTGCATGCCCCCTGCTCCCCTAGGAGCATGCCTTTGAATGGCTGCACAGCCAGGCATTGTTCTGGTGCTGGGCAAGCTCCCATTCGGAAGGTGTTTCTGGTCATTGTAGTCTCTCTGGGGTCTGTGAGCTCCCCACTTCTGTGGCTCAGCTTTGGAAGGGGAGATCATGCTGTGCTACATTCTCCTAGTAGCCTGACAGAGCACCTGCTCTTCATGTAGATGAGGCCACAGGCCCAGAGAAGCTGAGAGCCTTACCCCAGGACACAGCTGGTGAGCTGCAGGGTGGGCCCAATACCAGGCCTCTGCTTCCTGGCCGGTGCAGAAGCAGCTGGAATCCTGAGGAATCCACACCTCCCCCAACCTCTCCCAGTGGTGAGGCAGGCTTTTCACACAACAAGCATTTGGCCAGCAACACTTTTTCCCTCATTTAAGGGAATTGCTTTAACAAATGTTTATTTAGCAGCTATTATGTGCTAGGCACTGGGGATAGAGCAGTGAACAGGGCCAATACAGACAGCAAAGGAGCAGTTAACCACAGACAGGCAAGTACTGTGGGCCAATAAGGCTGAGGGGACTGAATGCTTACAGTGTCTCGGGTGGCGGCCGAGCTGAGCCTCGAGGGGTGATAATGGCCAGTTGCCAGGCAGCGGGAACAGCGCGTGTTTCAGCTGCTTCCTGTCCCCGAGGTCTAGGGCCAGGTTTCGCCCCAGTGTGGTTGTTTTTCCTGTGCATTTTTTCTTTACCTGACTGAGATAACACTATATGCGTAATTAGGTATACTAGGTTGAAAAAAGTAAGATATTAAAAACATTCCCTCCTTTTGTTAAACATTGTGCTGGGCTTGATATTTGAAGGAAGACATTAATAGTCCCTGTAGGGGTTATGCTGCGGTTTGCTCATCATTTCCCTGCAGCTGTACATTTTGGCTCTTTCCAAGTTAGGGTCATCATACATAAGGCCAGAGTGAGCATTTTGTTTGCACAGCTTTGCTCCATGTCATGAACTGTACTTTCGGGCCGCTCCGTACCCCCCTCACACTTGCTCCTGCACCTGTCCTGGGTTTCGGTGTCTTCCTCTGTCAGTGGAGATGACAGGTTAGACCTCTTAAGATTGTGACTGGGTGAGGTGAGGCAATGAGTGACCAGCCAGCCCTGATTCTGGCAGGCCTGGGGCACCCTCCCAGCCTGTGGTGGACGCAGTGGGGAGGCTTATCCCCACCAGGCAGATGAGGCCTCTGAGGCCTGGAGGGGGCCCAGGGTGACCCTAGCCACACTTGCCGAACTCCTCCTCAACCCCTGGTGTAGTGCTCGGAACTTCAGAACAGCCCTGCAAAGTTAGCAGCAGCATCTCCATTTCTCAGATGAGGAAACTGAGGCAGAGAACTCAGATGGCCTCTCCAAGGTTGCATGGTGACCTCAGGTGGGGGAGAGCTAAGACCAGGTCTCCAGTACTCAGCAGGCCTCTTACATGTCCACTTTTCTTCTTCCGTGTCTAGAACTGTGACAGAAACCAAGTGGCCTCCACCCTCCGCTACTGCATGATGGTCGGCGGCATGGCGGCTCTGGTGGCCGGGACACTCTGCTTCGCTTGGTGGAATGAAGGGGACACTGCCAATCAAGCCAGCCAGCCGGCCCCACCCACTGGGCATCCCACACCCGAGTCCCCCAGGCCCTTGCTGAGGTCCATCAGCTTCTCCTGTTGCGGGGCAGGTGGCTTGCTGCTGCTCCTTGGCCTGCTGTGGTCCTGCAAGGCCAGCATCTGGGCATGACCCCGGTGGGACCCGTATCACCTCTCCAGAGACCTGTACTACCTCACTGTGGAGCCCGAGGAGAAGGAGAGCTGCAGGTTGGCGGGGAAGGGTAGGGGTGGCAGGTTGGGGCCATAGGTGGGGTACCATGACATCATCACGTATTTGCTCAGCCAACTCTCATGAGTTCCTCCTCTGGCCCAGGCTTTTTCTATGCCCTGGGGGCTTGAAAGCTCATCAGCATGGTCCTGGAGCAGTTTAAAGCAAGCTGCTCATGACTACTCTGCTCATGACAGACCAGAGTAGTTAGAGCTTTGAGAGAGGCTTAGACAAAGTTGTGTGGAGATGTGGAGAAATCCAGGTAGGCTTCTTGGAAGAGGTGGAAGCTGAGCTCAGCATGGTATGGAGGCGAGGGCATAGGAGTTAAGAGCCCAGGCACAGGAGTTGGACTGACTGGGATCCTCTACTGGTTCTATCACTAACTAGCAGTAGAACTTCAAGTAGATCATGCAACCCCACTGAGCCTCAGCTTGCTCATAAAACAGGAACAATAAGAACAGCAACAATAACAGCAAATACTTGTATAGGACTTATCATGGTCCAGACACTGATTCAAGTGCTTTTCTCATATTTACTCCTTTAATCCTGACAGCAGCCCTCTGAAGCAGGTATGGTTATCAACTCTGTCTACAGATGAGGAAACTGAGGCACCAGGATGTTAGGTAATTTGCCCAAGGACACCCAGGTGGTGTATGTCAGGGCCAGGGTCTGGGCCCAGAGTCTATGCTGTCATCCACTCCCTGGCTCATGGGACACGGAGCATTCAGGGAGATGACATGCATGTAGAACTTAGCTTCATGCCTGGCATATGGCAGGTGCTCAGTAAAGGCCCACTTTTCCTCAGGGGGCTAAGGAGGCAGGAGGAGGTTTAGGTGGGCAGAGGAGCATGTGCAATGGCTCGGGGGTGGGATGGGGTGGAGACAAAGTCTTGCACTGGACAACATTTCTCAACCTTAGTTTTAATTTTTACTCCCTCGAAGGAGGCTCTTAGGCATTTTTTTCTTAATCTCCCCCATGAGATTTAAATACCACAGATATACTACATATTTGTTTATGTACTGCATGTGTACCTGTGCTTTATGTCACCAACATTCCAAGAACCACTTTTTGCCCCGTGAGAAAGTGCATCATGCCCACAATGATGCATTTGTTCATTCAGCCAAGCACTGGGCGCACCGGCATGGCAGGGGCCCCTGTTGCCCTCGACGGAAGAAGAGGCTGGGGTTATACGACTGAACAGTGGCAGAGCCTGCTGGCTGCAAAGCTCGCGTTCTCCGACACCACTCTGTACGGTTGGCTGTGTGAGGGGCTAAGCCAGATGTCTGTGTGCTGGCCTGGGACTTGCACCTTCTCCCTTCAGTTAAAGGGGAACCTGCATTCCGAGTTAAGGAATGTAACAGGTTACGTTCCCTCTACTGGCTTGTGAATCCTTCAAGTCGTAGAGACAGAGAGGTATCCAACAGAGGCCACTTACTCCGGTGGTCGGGCCTTGGTTTGACCCAGTGATTAGAGGGAAGGGCAGGGCCTTGGGAAGTCTCTGGCCAAACTCTTCACTTTTCAGATGAGAAGCCTGGGTCTCGGAGGGACCAGTGACCTGCCTGGTCACACAGTGAGTCAGTGGTCAGCTGGAACCAGGCCCAGCCTAGGGCACTCTGGCCCTGTGCCTGTCCCTCCCCAGCCTGGGTGGCCGGAATGTACAGGGGGAGTGTTGTCTGTACACACAGCCGTGTTGACCCAACAGGGTCCGGGCTGCAGCTATGGGGGGGGGGGGGCACTCAGCTCCCCACCCCCCAGCTGGGCCAGGAGGCTGCAGAGTGCTCCCAGTTTGGAGACCCAGGTCTATGATTCAGAACTGGGGGCTGGGTGTCAGGGAGGCTGCTTCTGCTGATGGCTCCTCACTGTCCCTGGGGCTGACTCAGCTCTGCCCTGCTGCCCATGAGACCAGCGTCTGGCCCACAGCAGGCCTCTGTGCTGCTCCGGTCCCAGGCTCCTCACTCCCCGCCAGTCCCCAGCTGTGCGTAAACCCAGGTTGGAGAGTCCTTCTGGGCTGATGGCCGGACCTCACTTTCTCCAGTTATTTGCCATTTCACACATTTAACCATATTTCCCGAGCACCTACTGTGTGCCTGTGCTGGGCACTGACAACACAGCACTGGACAAAAGCAGATAAAACCCTGCCCTCTGGGGGCCCCCATCTGATGTGTGAGCCCCTAAATAAGGTGGCTAGACAGGCCCTCGGGGCCTCCTCCATCAGGGGGTACAGCAGGAAAAGCATGGTTCTATCCAGACACGAGTCTCTGCCATTCCTTTGGTAGGCTGTGTGTCCTTGAGGATGTTACTCAGGCTCTTTGAGCGGCATCTAATTCCTCACCGGGCAGCGGGGGGTGGCAGACCCCTCCCCAGGACCGAAGTTGGGCTCAGATGGGGTGGCGGGTGGGGAGGTGCGTGCACTGCAAAGTCCGAGCACCGTGCTCCACGGCCTCCATGCGTCGTTGTGCCCACTGACTGGTTTGAGCCTCACTGCGCACGAGTGGGGTAGCATGCGAGGTGGGTGTAGGGTCAGGCCCGCTTTCACAGGTGAGACCGCTGCAATGTGGAGAGATCGGGGCAGGGTGGGGAAAGTGTGTGAGGTGGGGTGTAGTCGGACAGAGCTGGGGCTTTGCTGCTTGGTTGAGGGGTGGCTTTCACTCACCTGTATGTGCTGTGGCTGAGAGAGGCTGCCCCAGCGTTGTCACGCATGTGAAATAGGTTAGGGGGCTTGAATGTTGGGCAAGTGGTGTTTCGTGCCCGCCCCTTCCCCTCTTCCGACCATGTTTGCCTGCCTCAGCCGAGGGTGGAGGAGAACACGCCCAGAACACACCATGAACAGAGCCTCCTCCCGGTGGTCCCCAAGTCCCAACCTTCTGGACCACGACAGTGGAGACTTGGGGCGGGGCGGGCCCAGCCGGCCCAGCGGGTGGCACGTGAGCCACTCACATCTGCCCTTTGAGCAAACGTCCTGCTGTGGGGTCAGCCCACCTCTGTCCTGCCCTGCCAGCTGTTCTCAGCTGGCATGGCCCCTAGCATGCCCGACACCTGTGTCCTGTCTCCAGGGCTTGGAGAAGTGGGAGAGGCAGAGGTGTGGCTGAGAAGTGAGCAGGGCAGGAGATTTGGGGCTCTGGATGCCTTATTACCTACATTTTCCTGAGTGTTATCAAAGCTTTTACCATTTTTCCCTGCCCTGAATCTACACAATGAAAATTATTACCTCCGTTTTACAGATAAGGAGGAAGAGGCTCAGAGGGGGCCGTGAACACAGTCTAGGTCACACAGCAATAGAGCCGGGCTGGCCTGCCTCCAGGAGCGGTAACCTTTGCCTGCTCTCACCTGCAGAGGTTGCTGGAGTGCAAAGAAGGATGAGGTCGCCTGGCAGCATCCTCAGCTGAGGGCTGCTGGGCTCACTTCCGGAGGAGGTGGAGGGTCTCTGAGAGAGGTCTGCAAGAGCACTGGGTGGGGCGTGCCAGACTTGGCTCCTGGCTGACGGCCTCCATCAGAGTGGCCCATGGGCTCGGAGGCAGTCCCAGACTCCCCCAAACCTGCTTCATGACTCTGTCTGTGGCTGGAGCAGCAAGCCTGCCTCCTGGTGGGCTGCTGTGAGGGCTGCGGTGGGCTTGGCCTGAGAGGACACTTTGCCTAGAAACAGGCCATGTCCCCAGCAGGTGATGGGTCACATGAGGGGCACCAGTAGGCTCTCAGCATGGTGCCCCCACTAGGCCCTGGAGCACAGTCCTCTCCACTTCTTCTTCTGTCCCCTGGGCCAGCCTCTGCCATCAGCTGCTCCCCGTCTGCACAGGCAGGCCCACTGGTGTGGACTGAACTGCTTCCCCACCAGCTCCAAACTGATGACTGTGGGTTGGTGACAGCCTCCCGGAGCCCCTGTAGGGCTTGCCATGCGGGAGCTGTGTGATGAGTTTTGCTCCTGACACCCCCTCCTCCAGGAGACCTTTGAGACTTTGTGACTGGCTGCCGTGTACAGAGCACGGGTTAAGTGCACCCCTGCATGATCTCACTTAATCTGCGCATAGTTCTGTGGGGCAGGGGCCATCGTCATCCCCATCCACAGTGGGGGAAACTGAGGCCCAGATTAATGGAGTTACTGACCTTGATCTCCCACCAGGAATGTGCAGAGCAGGGGGTTGAACCAGCCAGTGAGTGCCCAGACTCTAACCAGCCCTCGAGCAACTTGGGGTGGGAGGGGACCTTCAAGACCTAATCACCCCCCTGCCCCCCCCCCCCCCCCCCCCCCCGCCTTTCTGACAGTATCATCCCCAAAGCAGAAGCAGCCCACACCTAGGATCACTGACACTCCCATCCCCACAGGGTCCTAAGAGGAGAAGAGTAGGGGACTCCCCAGAGGTTACCCGCTGGGGACCTGAGAAGGACGGAGTGCCAGTATCATTCCCATCATCACTGGTGTGCATGGGGTGGGGGACCTGTCCTTGGAATCTAGCTGCAGAGCGTGGTCAGAAGAGCCTCAGGGACCTGGTCTCTGTCTCAAGTGCCTGCAGGGTGGTTCGTTTAAGGCCGTTCGGGGCCAACCTCAGGGAGCCAGGCCATTCGGCGGTAGGTGTGGTTGACCTTATCTCCGGAGGTGTACACACAGCGGGCTCACCTGGCGGACTCAGCCCATCAGGGCTTCAGGCACCCAGATGGGCAGCAGAAACAAGGCCTTCTGTCCTGCTCTGAGCGTCCACAACTGTGGCTCTTGTAGGAGATATTCCAGCAAGCTGGGAGCCGTTCTGCCCACGGACCATCACTCCGTCTCTCAACAACGCCCGCAAACATCTGCGTGCCGCCCTGTGGCACTCAAATCAGTCCCTGCCCAGAGGACAACCAGGCGGGGTTGGTGGGGTGGCAGGGCCCGGAGCAGGGAGCGGGAGATTTGCCTGCGGAGGTCCAGTCAGGACAGCTTCTCCGAGGGGTCTCAAGGGTCAAGTTGGGACTGACCAGCAGGGAAGGGGGAGGGAGTGAGTAGGACTCCCCCTGCAGAAAGAACGAGGAGGCATGGTGAACACGTGCAGGGAGGGGTGGGTGCCGGGACGGGAGAGCTGAGGTTGGGAGGCGCAGCTCATGCCAAGCTCCAAGTGTGTATATGGGACCCCAGGGGCCTGCAAGAATACAGGCCAGTGCATGCAGCCTTCCCTGCCCCAGCCCTTACCACTCTGTCCCTGGCATGCAGTTGGTTTTGCCCTTGCCCCTGCTAACTGCATCTCTTCCCTCTTCTTGTAGGACCCCAAAACTGGTTGCCATCCCCACTTACGAGGAGGCTGTGCACTGCCCACTGGTTGAGGGGCCCCTGGCACCTCCTGCATACCCCGAGGAGGAAGACCTGATGCACAGTGCCTCCTGGGCTGCCCTGCTTGGGACACAGTCCGTCTCGCCTCCACCCGTCTATGAGTGCTCCATCCTTGCTGCGGAAGCCGTCCCTGGAGAGAAAGTATCTGGCACTGCCTAGCCAGTTCAGGCTGCAGTTAGGAGGAAGTTAAAGGTCCCCACCAGGCTCTGAATCCAGAGACAAATCCTGAGCTTCTTCTAAGGTCCAACACAGCGCCTGGTTCACAGTAGGCACTCAACGGATGTTTGTTTCTCAGTACTGTTTTACTTATCTATTGCTGTGTAACAAATAGCTTGAAATAAACCCATTTTATTATCTCTCCTGACTTTCTGGGTTGCCCAGGTCCAGCTGGGTGTTCTTCTTCTTCTTTTTTAAAGGATTTGTTTATTTTTAGATAGAGGGGAAGGGACGGAGAGAGGGAGAGAAATGTAAGTATGTGGTTGTCTCTTGTGTGTCCCCTACTGGAGACCTGGCCTGCAAACCCAGGCTTGTGCCCTGAGTGGGAATTGAACCAGTGATCCTTTGGTTTGCAGGCCAGCATTCAATCCACTGAGCCACACCAGCCAGGGCTGGGTGGTTCTTCTGCCCCATATGATGTTTGTGGGGCTGCAGCCTCAGGGGCCTGGCTGGGCCAGAGCATGCAAGACGGTGCAGCCATGTGGCTGGCAGTTAGAGCTGGCTGTCAGCTGGGAGGTTTTATTGTGCAGATGAGAACATGGGTCCTGAGGCAGAGCAGGGACTGGCCAAGGTCACACACTCAGTTTATAACCAGAAAACATGCACTCTGCATTCAGACCACTTGCGCCTGGGTTACACCGAGCACCAGCTGATTGACCCAAGATAAGTAATTTTACCTCTTTCAGCCTCAGTGTCCTCATCTATAAACTGGGAATTGGGAATCACAGTGGCACCAGCCCCTACCGCAGAGAGCTGAGCTGTGAGGATGAAATGAGATGAAAGCAGCTGACACTGGAAGCTCACATTGCCCGTGCAGGCTCAGTGCTGAAGCATCACATAATAAATGCAGATTCCTGAGCCCAGTGGCAGGCGTCTATTAAGTATGCACTGATTGTCGGAGTTTGTTAGCAGAGGTAACAAGTGCAAGTTCACCAAGTGCAAATCCAGTTCTGCTCCCATGTCTCCTGTGACAGGGAGCTGGCTCCCTCTCCTTCCTTTCCAGATATGGCAGCAACGTCTGCTTTCTGTCCAGCTATGTTCTGCGACCCTACATCTCTACACCACCCATTCACAGATGTGAAAACCAGCTCAGAGAGGTTAAGTAACTTTTCCAGGAGCACACAGCAAGCAGGGGTTCAAAGTCCTGGGGCTCAGTCAGCTGGGTAAGGGTGGCATTCTCTGAGGGCCTACTGTACGCTGGGCCAGGCCCACGGCCATGGTTTTATGTCCTCAAGCCTGCTCTGCTGCAGGTGATGCTCCCATTTAACAGGCGTGGAAACTGAGCCTCGGTGAGGTAAAATCACAAGGAATAAAGGCAGAGCCTGTATTTTCATTCAGGCCTGGCTGGGCTCCTGGCTGGGATCCCCCGACTTACACCTGGACAATCTCAGTAGCTGCCCGTCCAGTCCCCCTGCTTCTTCCAGTGCCCCCTGCAGTCCCTTCTCAGCTACGTGTGGCCCAATCAAACCCAGGGAGATGACGTCCCTCCTGGGCTCAGAGCCCCGAGTGGCTCCCAGCTCAGTCTGAATAACGAAATCTTTTACAGTGGGGTGGATGGGGGCCAGGGCATCAGCCCCCCACCCCTGCCCCTCCACCCCGGCTCTCTACTGCAGTCAGTCCCAATGTGGGCCTTTGCACTTACTTTCCCTCTGTCCCTCCTCCCTAGGGCCCACTCCTCACCTCCCCGCACCTGCGCGCTATCCCTCCTCCTGCTGCTGCCCTTGACCCCTCTGTTTAAAACAGTCCCACCCAGCCCCCCACACTCCTGGCCTCCCTCCTGCCCTATTTAAAATCATCCCTGACATTTCTGGATTTCTGGGTGTGATTCCCTTCACCCCCAAATTGTAGAGCTTCCCCTCCTTCTTCACACATCTAGTACCTTTTCTTATTGCATGCTGGCATCTCCAGGGCTACATTTTTAGCTGTCTGGACCTGGTTGTCTTTAAAGAATACTGAAATTTAGCCTGGCTGGTGTAGCTCAGTGGATTGAGTGCGGGCTGTGAACCAAAGTATTGCAGGTTTGATTCCCAGTCAGGGTACATTCCTGGATTGCAGGCCATGACCCCCAGCAACCACACATTGATGTTTCTCTCTCTCTCTCTCTCTCTCTCCCCCCGTCTCTCCCTCCCTTCCCTCTCTAAAAATAAATAAATAAAATCTTAAAAAAAAGAATACTGAAATTTGTTTAGGTAGGTACTTACTATCAGCTTGCCACTTTAAATGCTTGCTTTTAAACTTTGTTAAGACAGGTTTGGGCCCTGGCCAGTGTGGCTCAGTTGGTTAGACATTGCCCCACAAAGTAAAAGGTTGTCAGATCAGTCCCTGGTCAGGGCAAATGCCTGAGTTACAGGCCTGGTCGCAGGTTGGGGTGTGTATGAGAGGCAACCAATCAATGTTTCTCTCTCATGTCAATGTTTCTCTCCCTTTCTTTTTCTCTCCCTGTCCCTCTCTGTAAAAATAAATAAAATCTTTAAAAAGAAAGATAGGTTTGGGACAGCTTTTGCTCCAGGACTAGTTCAGCTCTAAGACTAGGGGGTGGTCCTTCTGAGAACTCTACTGAATGTCCCTGGTATTCAGGGAGGTTCCTCTGCTTGGGCTACAAGTATCCCCCCAGGGATTATTTAGCTTGCAGTCCTGGCATTTGCCTGGCCCTGCAGGGTGTCATCTGGCAATATGTAGGTGAGTATTCGGTACCAGACTGATGAGATCTCAATGTAGATTTCCAGATATGTTCTCTGTGCTTTAAACCCAGGTCGCCACCGCTTCCTCAAATTTCAGTCTTGAATCTACTCCATGTATCGAGACTGTGGTGGGCTCTGACACTGGCACTCTGCAAGCCTGGTGCTCTGCACTCTGCACTCTGACAAATGCCCCCACGCAGACAACGCGGATGCTCCCAGGGCTCACCTCATCTGTTTTTCTTCTCAGAAACCCTTTTCCTTCTCAGAAACCCTCAGAATCAGCATCCTGCATTGTCTGTTACACACTGTCTAAAATCAGTTGTTTGTCTTAACTCACCCAGCTTTCCAGTTCTGTGTGGTAGAAGGGAAATTTCTGTACCAGTATTACAAGTTAAAGTATGAATTTTAAAGCCAGGATTTCTTTCTTCTTTTAACCACTGCAGTTTTTAGTTTCCAAGGGTAAAAGTGAAATGAAGGCAGCTGTGGGCTGGGATTAACGACTTCGGTGCAGGTCGCACACCTGCTTCCAACTTGCAGCACGAAGGTCGGCAGACCCCGTTTCTTCTCGGACTTTCACAGCCAATAGAGTTAAATGCAACCCTATTCTCCCTACCTCTCAGGCATTCCAGAATAAGCAAACGAAAACAAGACCAAACCAAACTACATAAGGATGGGGTTATAAAAGCTGGCATTTCCAAAACCTCTCTGGGCCATCTTCCAGTTCATACTGTAAAGTATTCAGGGGCCTGAAATGAGAGGATAAGAGTGATGCTGTTTCACCGTCTCTGCTCCTGCCACTGAATGCCATCCTACCACTGGGAGCCAGGAACTGTGTAAGACTTGTACATGAATTAACTCTCCAAACCCTCCTAACTGCCCGGTGGGATCCCCTCATTTCTCGCATGAGAATGAGACACAGAGATTAAGCAGCTTGCAGAGGGTCATCCAGCTCAGTGGCCGTGGTAGAATCCGGGCTGACTTGAACCACGCTGTGTGCTGCAGGAGCCACGCTCTTAACCGCTCTGTGCCTGCTTGGAAACTATCGACCTGCACCAACTACTGCTGCTGGAGAGTCATTGTCTTTAACTCTAAATCATCCTTGGAATCCCTTCCGCAGGCCCTGTTTGCTTAGTCAGCCTGACTGCCATGTGGGGCAGGAAGACTGGGTTAGAGTTGGAAGTGTGATTCCTGAGAAAACACACCACCAGGGTGGCAGGTAGTAGAAGATGAGGTATGGCAAGAACTACCTAGGAAATCAGGTCTGAGCGGAGCCCCAAGGATCCAGCAGGGGAGTCACTGGGGTTTACTGAGCTTCTCCTATCTGGAGGAACCTTGTAAATCTCCTCCTACTCTAACATCTGGTTGGGTGAGATCACCCCAAGCAAATGCAAAGTGTTACTCTTTCCTCAACCTGGGCCCCTGGCATTAGCAAGTAGGCAGCAAGCTTTGGGACTGAAGTAACACATGGCTACTACTGAGAACTTGCTAGATCATTGGCCACAGGCAACTGAAATAGTAACTAGATCACCAGAGCTCCTTGTCAAATACTTATGGGCCGAGGCTCCGTTTCATCTGATGAAAGTCCTTCAGGATCCCCATCAGGTCTTCAGAGCTGCTGGCCTTGGACAGAGGGACACATTCATCTGCTTCAGATGAGCTGCAGGCAGCTTTGCGCTCTGGTTTGCGACATTCAGGGCTGGCAGGACAAAGCAGGGGGCTGAGGGAAGCTCAGGGACCTCCACCTTGGTCTCCCGGTGATGTCACTAATGACAAAGGAAGCTGTAGAGTGGCATGAGGACCCAAACAAGGTAAAGGGGAAGAGGCATTTGAACTTCCTGGAGATAAGAAATCTGACGTTGATGAAGCCAAGGTTTAAAGAGAAAACAGGAGGCCTGGATGGACACTGGGGCTAGAATACAGCAGGAACCTCTTCTCACAAGCACTGCCTACCAAATGTTCATTTCCTGGGCTGACACCAGGACATCCTGGAAGAACCCAGGATGGTATCTATAGCCTGGAAGAAGGTTCCTCCACTACCCTTCCCTCTCAGGATTTCAAGTAGATGTGGAAGCACCGGCTCTTCCAGGGTTCCAGGAGAGCAGAACCCCTCGCCCCCCAGTAAAGGCCTTGGCTCCTAAAAGCTCCCATTCTGCCAGTGAGCTACGGAGCATCAGCCCTGTTTAGACTGAAACAACGACAGAACCAAGGCCCAAATTTGTGCTTTTCTCTAATCAGGCCAGTGCTTCTGACGACCCTCCTTTGGACGCTCTCTGTGAATGGAAGAAGTGTTCTGCAGCAAAAACAGAATGGCGAACTTCCGGTCAAGATGGTGGTGTGGGCAGACATGGCTGCCTCCTCCCACAACCACAGCAAAAGCACAACTGAAGTATAGAAGACCACCACTCAGACCTGTCAGAAATCGAGTTCAATGGAAGTCTGACCACTACGAAATTAAAGAAACCACAGCCATCCAGACTGGCAGGAGGGGTGGAGACGTGGAACGGGCTGGTCCCACATCCACGTGTGGTGGGTAAAAATTTGGGGGGGATCTCTGGAGTGAGGAGTCCCAGCCCCACAGCAGGTCCCCCAGCTCAGGGTTCCATTGCCAGGAAGATAAGTCCCCACAACTCCTGGCTGCAAAAACCAGCAGGAATTGAGTCAGTGGAAGGAACTTCTGGAGTCCTAAGCAGTTCCTCTTAAAGAATCCACATATGGAAACACCATCTCAGACTCACTCCCTCTGAGCTCTAGCACTGGGGTAGTAACTTGAAAGGCACCCGGTGGCATATAGGGAGAAACAAATTTCTGGCATCAAGGTGAGCTGAGGACATTTTCCCTTTCCTGAATGTTCCCCACAGAGACAGCAGGCTGGTGCCACATCTGAGACTCCAACAACCTGGCCAGTACTGCTTGCCCTGCCCTGGAGATCCCCACCCACCTTACAGGCCCACCCAAGCTACTTTTCCATGTGAATGGCTGGTCTTGGCTCAGGCTTTATAATGTCCTAAGTCCTCTCAAATAACCAACAGCTGGGCTCAGTGAGCCCCAGGCCCAGCAGTAGCAGCAGCCAGCCTAGATTCACAGCTTGGCTTCACCTGGGAATCTCTAAGCCCAGCACAAGTAGCAGCCATCTCAGATTGCTTTATAACTCAGGCAGGGTGACCATGGGCAAAACACAGGAGGGGGCTGACCCTGGCCTGCACCACCAGGGAAACCCCAGGGCCTGTGCACCCAGTGGGCAGTGACAGACCATGTCAGAGCAACACCACCCTGCCCCTGATTCTCCGTGGAGGGTAGAGGGTGGTGGTGAGTGGTCACAGCCAGTCCTAACAGCTGATTGGCCTGGGTAAATCCCTCCCATTGACCTGCCAATAGCAACCAAGGCTCAACTACAAGAGGAGGGTGTGCTCAACCCAGACTAAGGGCACACCTCGAGTACCCAGCTTGGGTGTTAGGGGAGGCTCTGCCACTGGACCCTACAGGACACCTACTACATTAGACCACACTACCAAGATATGGAACCAAAGCAATTCTACCTAATACATAGAAACAAACACAAGGAAGCTGCCAAAATGAGGAGACAGAAAAACATGGCCCAAATGAAAGAAGAGATTTAAACTCTAGGAAAATAGCTAAACAAAATGGAGATAAGCAATCTATCGGATGCAGAGTTCAAAACACTGTTTATAAGGGTGCTCAAGGAACTTAGCGAGGATCTCAGCAGCATAAAAAAGATCTAGTCGGGCCCTGGCTGTTGGTTTAGTGGACTGAGTGCTGGCCTGCAAACCAAAGGGTTGCCAGTTTGATTCCCAATCAGGGCACATGCCTGGGTTGTAGGCCAGGTCCCCAGTATGGGGTGTGTAAGAGGCAACCACATATTGACACTTCTCTCCCTCTATTTGTACCTCCCTTCCCTTCCATCTAAAATAAATAAATAAAATCTTTAAGAAAAAAGATCTAGTTAGAACCAAAGGATTCACTAATTGAAATAAGGAATGATTTACAGGGAAACAACAGTAGAGTGGATGAAACAGAATCAAATCAATGATTTGAAACATAAGAAAGCAAAAAACAACCAATCAGAACAAGAAGGAGAGCCCTAAGAAAATGAGGAGAGTATAGGCAGCCTCTGAGAGAACCTCAAGAGGTCCAACATTCGCATCATAGAGGTGCCAGAGGAAAAGAAAGAGCAAGAAATTGGAAATCTATTTGAAAGAATAAGGAAATGAAAGAAAACTTCCCTATTTGGTGAAGGGAATTGACATGCAAGTCCAGAGAGGACTTGCATTTGTTTTGTTTGATTCCCAAACAAAACAAATGCAAGAGGCTCTCTCCAAGACACATCATAATTAAAATGCCAAAGGTTAAAGTAAAGAGAGAATCTTACAAGCAACAAGAGAAAAGAAGTTAGTTACCTACAGAGGAGTTCCCATATGGCTGTCAGCTGATTTCTCAAAAGAAACTTTGCAGACTAGAGGGATTTGTAAGAAATATTGAAAGTGATGAAAAGCAGGGACCTACAGCCAAGGTTGCTCTCCCCAGCGAAGCTATCATTTAGAATCGAAGGCCAAGACAAAACTTCCCAGACAAGTCAAAAGTAAAGGAGTTCATCACCAAACCATTATTATATGAAATGTTAAAGAGATTTAAGAAAAAGAAGATCAAAACTATTAACAACAAAATAGTAATAAATACATATCTATCAACAACTGAATATAAAAACCAAACTAAGCAAACAAGAACAGAGACAGAATCATGGATACAGAGAGCATTTTGACGGATGCCCGATGGGAGGGGCATGTGGGGGAATGGGTGAAGAGGTGAGGGGATTAAGAAGTACAAATAGGTAATTAAGGAATAGCCATGGGGATGTAAGTACAGTACAGGAAAGCAGTAGCCAGAGAACTTATACACGTGACCTATGGACATGGACAATGGTGGGGGCATTACCTAAGGGAGCGGGGGGTGCTGGGTGGAGGGGACAAAGAGGGAAAAATCAGAATATCTGTAATAGTGTAATCAATAAAATACAATAAAAAAATGGAATTGTTACAGCCCTCCTAGTTTCCCAAATTTTAATGGAATTTCCTCTTACTTTCTAAGAAACATTCTGTTTTTTTTTCATAAACTACTTTAGCTTGTCTCTTAGATGACAAAAAAGTAGCCAATAAATATAAATGGAAAATTCAAGTGTAATTCCTCTGTGGAATTGCCATACAAAGGAATTGAATACATGAAGATTTCAAAGAGAACACCATAATTTTCATGTGTTCTACCGACTGATAAGGTTGGGGAGCTGACTGAGTTCAACTAGGAGCCCCCCAAAAAAAGGAGGATAGGAGAAATGTGAGGATAAATAAACCCCGGGCTTCCTGGGAGATTTTACACTGTTGGTATTTCATGCCACCGGGGAAGGCGGACTCCCACCCAAGTGCAGCGCTCTGCCTTAAGTGCACACAGTTACAGGAGGGGCGGAGGGGTGGTCTCTGGCAGATAGACAAGGGGAGGGAAGGGGAGACGGGTGCTTAAACGGGACGCTTACCTCTTACATCGAAAAGGAAAGCTGCCGAGGGCTAATGGGAGATATGACCTTAAAGACACTTGGCAGAGGGGTTGATTTTGTGCTCAAGGGAGAGGATTTGCTTGTAAGTTTGAATCTTGCCTTGGCCCTGACCTTGCTGTGTGACCCTAAGCTGGTCTCTTTCTCTCCCTTTGTCTTTTGTACACATACACCCCAGTTTTCCATATGTATCCCGAGGACAGGGGTGGGGATTCATCGGGCTCTCTGAAATTCCTGAAGCATTAATAGGATTCCAGTGTGGGAAGCAGAGCCCAGCCTCCCTCCTGCCCCAAAGTGAGGAATCTCCCCAGGCAGGTGAGCTAATGAGTTGCAGGTGGACAAGGAGGCACCCCCTTGGCCTGGCGGGAGCTGGAATGTAGACGATGGGGAGGGCTGGAAGCCTGCGGAAAGCTTTTCTGCTTTTCTTTCTATTGCAACTACTCTGTGAAAGGCCCCAGTAGGGGCAGTGATCTGCTCAAGGTCACCAACACCTTGGAGGCTGAACCAGGGTCATGGAGCCAGTCTCCTGTCAGGCAAGCCACCTGGCCCTTTTGAGCTGCAGTGGCCTCACTGTGGGCTGGGGGCCGTTGCACTCACTGGCAGGGCATGGGGGCGGAGGAGCCATGTGAGGCCGGTCTGCCACTCCGGAGCCCCCAGTGGGTACTAGGTTGCTTCCTGGTCTCTCTCCTCCTGGGCCCGGCTGTTGGTTTCTGCACCCACCACTCAGAGCCCACACCTGGTGCCTGCCACCAGGCCCGGGATGTCGGGTCCTCGGGGCTCAGGCCCGTGTCGCACTTCCCCTGAGCGCATCCTCTGGGTTGGCTGGTGACCCTGACCCCTGCAGCTCTCCACCTCAAACCAGTCGGAAGTTTCCCAACTGTAAATTTCCATGCCACCCTCTGTCCTCCCCCAGCAATTAATTACTTCTAATAATTGTTCACTTTAGTCTCCCCCCTCCCCCAAGTTTCGGCTAGAGCATGGCAACTGCTCCTCACTCCCACCATCTCTTCTTGCTTCTTCCAACCTGATCTCAGAACCAGAGGGTCTTGGTAAAACTAAAATTGGATCTGTGTTGTTCCCCTGCAAATCCCTGTTAGAAGTTCTCTGCGGACTTCTGAGGAAGATGTTGGATAGCTGAGCCAGCCCACGCTTCCCACCCCAGGAGGAGCCAGCCCACGCTTCCTCTCTGGCACCCTCTCCTCTGGAACGTACAGCCATCCCTCCATTCCCCATCCAAATCCAGAGCGTGCCCTGCTCTGGCCCCTGAGGATACCACGGTGAACAAAAAGTCCCCGCTGTGGGCACCTGAGCTCGAGTTGAGGGGACACAGACAAAAGACAAGATAAATAAACAATGTATCTAGCATGAGAGATGGCAACAAATACTCTGGAGCAAAGTAAGTCTGGGAAGGATAGGGAGCACCTGGCGGAGGTGGTGCTATCACACCAGAGAAGACCTCTCGGTAAAACTAACATTTGGACAAAGACTTGAAGAAGGTAAGGGAGGGAGCCACGCAGAGATCTGGAGGAAGAGCATTCCAGGAAGTGGGAACAGCAAGTGCAAAGGCCCTGGGGTGCCTGTGTGTTCCAAAAAGAGCACAGAGCCAGGGTGGCTGGAGTGGAGGAGGGGAGGCATGGCAGAAGAGGAGCTCAGAGAGGAGGGTGGGGTGGGCAACATGGGCAAATTCTAAGGTCTTACAGGCATTCCGAGGTCTTTGGCTTTCACTCTGAAGTCATTCCAGGGCCCTGAGCAGGAGTGGCAAGGTCTGACCTGGCATTTGGATTGGAAAGAGACTTCAGGGAACAAGGGTAAAAGCGGAGAGCACTTTGGGGGACAGAAATGATGGAGGCTCAGATGAGCAGGGGGTGAGAAGTGATGGGGTTCTCCTACCTTGGAGGTAGAGCTGACAGGATGTAGGTGTGAGAGAGGAGGTGAGGATGCTGGCCAGGCTATCTAGGTACTGGCCTGGACAACACTGGAAGGCCGGAGTTGACCTGGGAGCGGTAGGTCTAGGGGGAAGGAGAGGGGAGAGGAGTTTGCAGTGTAGGGACAAGAGTGTGCATTGCATTTACAGTTTTATCTGTGGCCACGTGCCAGAGCTTCCTTGCCCCTGACTTTTGCACATGCTGGTCTCTTGGTCTAAACTGCTTTTATTGCCCTGACAGAAGAACTCCAGCGGGCTCCTCAAGACTTCCTCCTGTGAACCTCTCCATTACTCACCCCAATCCCCCAGTCTATCCGTCTCTCTGCTTTGCACTTACGCTGAACCTCACACTGGTCTCAGAGCCTTTACTCTATTTTGCCCCAGAAGGCGGGACTAAGTGTCATCACTCTGAAAACCTGTGTTTATGGGAATGTCTCATGCCTTGGAATGTCCTGCACATAGCTGCTCAACAGGAGACTGAGGGGACCTGGTTTGAATCCTGGCTCTTTCTATAGGTTCTGAGACCCTGAGTGCTCCCCTTGCCTCGGTGAACCTCAGTATTGGCATCTGTCTGATGGGGGTGATCTTTCCCCTCCCTGCATCTGAGGGGATTGTGAGGATCCGAAATCCCGAGGACAGGAAGAAAACAGTGGTTAGCGCGCCCTCTGCTGGAAAGCGACAGACTCCTCAACTGCTCCGCCCTCTCTAACGCCCTTTGCTAGGGAGGGAGAAGTCAGAGGCCTGTGGGAGGTGGATGGGAACCGTGGGTACGTAACCCAGCACTGCTGTTAATCTCTCACCGCGACTCTGGGCAGGAGATTAGAATAGACCCATTTTATTGAGTACCTACTTGTCCCAGGGCTTTTTACTCACATCTTTATTATTTTTTTTTTAAGAGGAGAAAGAAAGGAGAAAGGAGACTGAGTCGTGGAGAGGACAGGAAAGGTGGGGAGAGAAGGAATGGTTAAGGACCAGATCCATCTATACTGGGGCTGATGCTGTGTGGGTTCTGGTCCCCACTCAGTCACTGACTCAGTTTGGGAGGATCTCCGCCAGTCCCTTCCCCTCCCCGGCATCGGTTTCCTCAGCTGTGAAATGGACTTGATAACCCCTCCACCGCACCCCTCTCTGGGTGGAGGGATGGGGCCTGACCCAAAGGGGATGAAAGTACCTTGACAAGTGCAGACTATATGGCCACAAGGGGGCGCACAAGACTCCTGCTGGACTGCAGCCTTGGAGATCTGTTGCCAGACAGGGCAGGCAGAGAGCTCTCTGGACCTCCGTCTTGTTTTCTGGGAGGGGTGCTCGCTGCTTCCCTTCTCTGGTTCTCTCTGTAAGATGATGACAATAGGGTTTCTGTGGTGGGCCCCGCCCTACTGATAAACACAGATTACAATGCGTTTTCTCCTCCATTAGGTCACTTACCTGCATAATACCAGGGAGGTGGCCCTGATACCACCCTCAGTTCTCTGGTGACAAAATTAAAGCTAAGAGTGGGGCCAACAGCTCCGGGTAATCAGACCTAGACTTGACCTGCTAACTCTCAGCCTTCCTCTGAAGTCCTCAGCAACCTTTCACTGGGGGGCTTTCTCCCGAGCTCTCTGTCAGGGACCCTCCCCTGCAAACGGAGGCCTGGTGGAGGGGTGCAAGCACCCCCGGATCTCGGGGCTGGTGGAGGGGAAACCACTGCTGGGAGAAGTGTGTGTGGGCAAAACCGCAGGGCACGGTGTGAGCCCAGGCGTGGTGCCCCGAAGCACAGCGCTTGGAGAGGAGGGGGACAACAAACAGGAAAGTCCCCAACCTACTAATTCCAGATGCCGAGCAGGGGCCATATCCCGCATTAGCAACCAAACCCTGATGACAGGTTACTAAATTTCTTAATGACAAGTTACTAATTAGTATTTAGCAACCAAATACTAAGGACAAGTTAACATTTTCTTTTAGAGACACTGATGGTGCTCATTTTCCTATAATCCTATAAGGGGACCTGATTTTTCCCATCAGCCGATCCCCAGAACTGGATTCCACCACTACAATGTCCTTCTTGAAATTAAGCCATCTTCCTAGATTAGAAGGCAAGGAAGTTGCCATCAGTCATTCACACCCTACAGGGGCACTAAGATACCTGAGCCTTTCCCAGAGCAGCTCACAGAGGAGCCCAGAGAGGCCAGGCCAGCAGACAGCTCTGTCCCGGGAGGTGCTGTAATTATCCCCATTTTACAGAGGAGGGAAACTGAGGCACAGGGAAGTAGCTTGATCAAGGCCACGCTGCCCACGGTAGAGGACCCCATTACCCAACTCCAGGCTGTGTGCCTGGCCCCCAGAGTCTGAAATTTTAACCCTCCTCCTACAGTTAGGGAGTATCGCATGGTGGCTAGGGGCATGACCTCTGGGTTCCAGTCCCAGCTGCTCTGCCATTTCTAGCTGTGTGACCTTGGGTGAGTGACTTGTCTGTATATTGGTGTCCTCATGAAGTGAGATAGTGGTGCTTGCCTCACAGGATTCCCCCCAAATGAGTACCATCTATAGCATGTTTAGGAGAGTGACATGCATGCAGCCACCGTCCGGTAAATAGGAGCTATGACTCCTGAACCTCAGATTGGGCACATGACCTTGAAGAGCCTAGAATGCCTCAGGATTCTAAAATGCCAGCCTGCGGGACCCTGGAATCTTCCAGGGGCATTCTGATGTGTTTTGGTTGCGGCATGGCCCGGGCTTCCAATGACCGGCTGGTGTGGGGCCTCCTGTCCACCCAGCTCAGCCCCACACAGGCAAATGAGGTGATGTCAAAACCTTGGCTGGGGCCCAGCTGCCGGAACCACCCCTTCTCCCTCCTGGCTACTCCCTCACTCAGAGTCACACACGCACTCCAGCTGGGCCCAGAGGGAAGGTGAGAGGGAATGAAGGTGGGTGGTGGGGGCAGGGGCCATTGAAGCGTAGCTCCTGCAGCCTGGTGAGCCTGTGCGCCCAGGAGCTGCGGCTGGACCTGTCCCTTATTCAAGTGTGAGTCTGGGTTTGTAGTGATCCCCGAGCGTCCTCCCTCCGGGTGTGAGGGGTGTGGTGTCCACACTGGTGCGCGGGCGCCCCTCCGCGGGTAGTGCACGGACCGCAGCCTGGCAGAGTAGCCATGGCGGAGGAGAAGACCTTCCGCATCGGCTTCATCGTGCTGGGGCTCTTCCTGCTGGCCCTTGGCACGTTCCTCATGAGCCACGACCGGCCCCAGGTTTACGGCACCTTCTACGCCATGGGCGGCGTCATGGTGATCGGGGGCGTCATCTGGAGCATGTGCCAGTGCTACCCCAAGGTAGGCGGTGATGAGGAAGGGTCAGCTGGGGGCCAGGGCCAGGAGGGCAGGGGGCTGGGCCTCTGTTCTAGGCATAATGCCCCCTCCTCTGGTCATCTTTTCATCCTCCCCCTTTGCACTCCCTTGTCTCCTCTCCACTCTTCTGATGGTCCATCCATCCACCCACCTATCCATCTACCCATCCATCCATCTGTCCATCCCTCCATTTGTCCATCCCTCCGTCTGTCCCTTATCATAAAGATCGATCAGAAGCCCCTTGCATCAGGAGCCCTGAACTAGGCTTATGAGGAGACACAGTAAAACCCAACACACAATCATCCATGTGCTTGAAACGAAGGTAAAGGAAGCGCTGGCCACCTGCCAGTCACTCCTGCATTCCCGGTGCAGCTCAGGCCTCCTCCAGACTGCTTGCACCTACCCCTGTAGTTCCACTAAATAGTGGAGGAGCTCCAGGCTCAGAAAGGCGAGGTCCCACAGCCCCTAAGGGTCAGGCATCGGAGCTCAGGTGTGTGTCCATATCTCAGATGATAGTTCACCTCAGAGGGCTGTGCCTTGTCCCAGAGCTGCCGAGAGTTCTGGGTGGGCCAGGTGTAACCGGATGGTTTGGGTTGGGCTTGGGCAGCCCTCTCTCCTTCAGAGCTTCCATGCACTCCTAGCCTTGTGAGTGACTTAGTGATGGGGGAGCATTGGTTTGGGAGTCCTGAGCTCCAGTTCCAGCGCTGTCCCAAGCAGAGCTTTGTAGTTCTGAGTCTCAGTTTCCTACATCTGCAAAGTGGGGCCCCAAACCTCTATTTCATCCAGCTCACATAGTTATTACAAACAGAGAAGAGATGGGACAAAGGAATGTTTTATAAACTGTAGAGTGTTATATTTAGGTGAACAGCTGTCACCCTTACGGTGACTGATCCTCCCAGCAACCCTGTGGAATGGACACGTCATGAGTTGTAAGCCTTTAGTGCTCAGAGAGGTTGTGTGGCTTTTCCGAGGTCACACAGCTGGTCAGACAGACCCAGGGAGACACAAAGAGAAGCATGTATTCTAACTTGGAAGACGCGGTCCCATCCCTTCCCTCTCTGAGCCTCAGCTTCCTCATTTGTACGATGTGTGAGTCAGGAAGCAGGGGCAGGGAAGTGGTGCGTCCAAGGCACCACTGGCCCTGACACCCAGGGCCCTGGGCAGCCTCTCACCACCCGCAGTCCCCTCCTCACCTTTCACCTGCACCACTGTGCTGGGGGTGGGGGGCGGTGTTCCGGGGAGGAGGCAGGAGTGAGGAGGCTCCTGGGGGCCTGGGCCTGGCTCTCCCCAGCCCTGCCCCCTCCCTGGGCCAGCCCCAGACTGGCAGCATGTTTGCTGCTGGGGCGGTCCTGGCTGGTTTGCAGTCGTTTACCCGGCAGTTTACAGTCAACTCGCCTCTGTCTGTGCGAGGCCCCGGGCTCAGGTCACCTAGAGAAGAGGTACCTGGGGCCGAGCCAGCCACGTCACCGCCTCCATCCACCCCCTTCTCCCAGTGATGAGGCTGGACACTGGGGACAGCAGGGGTCCAGAGGGTAGTGTCCTTCCTGCCCATCCTTGTTCACTAGACGTGGCTCTGGGGTGGTGGGCAGTGCCCGGGTGGCAGTGGGGGTGAGGGAGAGGGGGAGAGGGAATATGGCTGTGTATTAATGAGTAACTGTTGATGGATCCACGTGTCCCTGTGCTGTGGAGGCAGCGGTGGAGTGGGGGGGGGGGGGGGGCGGAAACGCGTTTTAGTGCCCAACAGGCCCAGATTCAGATCCCTCCTCCCCCTGCCCCACCTCTGTGACCTTGTTGGACGGAGTCTCCCCCACTCCCGAGCCCAGTGGGAGGAACCAGTGGGGTCAAGTGTGTGGGGGACCCACATCACACCTGGCACAGAGCTGTTCTGTGCATTATTCTCAGGACCGTGTCTGGGCGAGGGCAGGTGTGGGCCCCTGTGGGTGTTACATGCACACACGGAGGGGAGGGGGGGGACATGTGTTGGAAACAAGGGAAGCCTGTTTTTTTGGTGGGGGGCATTCGAGGGGGAGGCCCTGTCTGCATCAGAATGCTCAGCAAACTCTGGTGCCCATCCCCCCCTGTCAGGATTCTCCCTTGTCTCTGAGTGTCTGGTAAATGGGGATCTCCTAGATTAAAAGAAATATAAATATGAGGGACTGGAATCAGCCAATTAAGACATGGGGGTTAGAGGAAGCCAGTACCAACATGAAGTAAGCTGTCCCTGTCTCTGAGGGGCTGGGGCCTCGCAGGAAAGACAATTTTGTGCCTGGTGGGGCGGGGGTAGGCTTCACAGAGGAGGGGAGCTGGGCTCCATGGGCTCAGCAGAAGCTCACCAGGCAGAGAAGATGGGAAAGATGTTCCAGGTGGGGGAACAGCATGACCGAAGACTCATGCAGACAGAGCAGCAGGGTGTGGGGGTGGGGGAGGAGTACGGAGGAGAGAGAGCAGGGCTCAGTTCTGCAGGGCCCGCGGTGCCACGCCAAGGAACCTGGATCTTCCCCTTTAGCTGATGGGACAAGAGAGGGACACGATCAGCGTTGCAATTCCAGACAATCATCAGGCCGACGTGGGGAGGAGCAAGGCCCAGGGGCATTCCGCTGGGCAAGCTCCTCCTTGGGTCCCAGTGAGAGGTGATGGTCTCCTGGACAAAGCCAGAACGGAAGCCCTGACTGTAGCCCAGCTACTGTGTGCTGGGCATTGAGAAAACAAGCCAGGTTCGTCAGGTGCATAGCACCCTCGGTGGCGGGACACGGCACCAGCTCGTCCACCTAGCTTATCTCACTGAAGTTCTGAGGTGGCCTTGGTCAGATGCGGCGGTCAGCTGGGCCTCAGGCTGTGGAGAGGAGGAGAAGTCGGGGAAAGTGTACTGGATGGGGCAGCGAGGGGTGCTGCCCCTGGTAGCTGAGATGGGGTAGGGGGGCTGCAGGGAGGGCAGAGTTGGCAGGGAAAGCGGTGCCTCTCCCTGCCCACCTTCTGCCCCTGCCCACAGGTCCCCCCTCCTCACTCCCGCCTGTTTGGCTGGAGCCCAGGGCCGGGCCCCTGATTGGTGGTTGGTGGATCTGTCCTCTCCACAGGCCGCCTCCTTTCCTCTACTCCCTCCTTTTGGGGACTGCTGAATGCTCTGCCTAAACACACATCCGTGGGCTCTCCCCAGCGGAGAATTCCTCCAGGACTCCCAGGGCTTTTGGATAAAGCCTGAACTCTGTAGTCTAATGTTTTCGGCTCTTCTTGGTCTGATCTCCCCCCCACCGCCAGCTTCAGCTCTGCTCCCCTCTCTTAAAAGGACTTGTGTTTGAAGGTGCTCCAGTTTTACCTTCTCCTCCAGGCTTTTCACCATGGCGATGACGATGTTGATGGAGGTGATATTGGTGGTGGTGATGCTGGTGATGATGGTGGTGGTGATGATATGATGATGATGTTAATGGAGGTAGTGATGATAATGGTGATGATGATGATGGTGGTGGTGATGGTGATGATGGTGATGAGGAGAAAGATGGTGACTTGGTCCTGTGACACTGAGGCATTGAAAGGGGCAGTGTCTATGAAGTGCAGAGTCAGCTGGCGAGTGCAAGCCATCCTTAGTGGGTGTGGAAGATACCCAGGCCCCTGTGTTATGTCCAGGCATTTGAGGGAAGCTTACCCCTCCATGGATTTCCAAGGACCCCTCCACCCATCATTCCCGTCTCCCTGGTGGGATGGATCCGTTCCGATGCAGACAAGTGTCTCTTTCTCACTGCACGCTGTGGGGAGGGAAAGCGTGATGCTACTTGTGAACCTGGCACAGCACAGAAGGGTCTCATCAAACACTTGTTGAAAAAAACTTTCAGCTGAGGCAAGTAGGACTCGGAAGGTAACTTCATCTTCAGTTGCATCAAACTGTTATTCACTGAGCAGCTACTGTGTGCTGGGCATTGTGCTGGGAGATTCCTTATTTGTTAATCCCTCATGGAATCTTCACAGCAACCCAAGGACACAGGCATTGCCAGTCTTACTTTTTTAAATTGTGGTAAAATACACACCATAAAATTGACCGTGTTAACCATTTTTAAGCATTATTTCATTTACACTGCTGTGCTACAGATCTCCAGAACTCCTCGTACCTTGCAAAACTGGAACTCTCTACCCATTAAAGAGTAACTCCTCATCCCCTCCTTCCAGTCTGAGCAACCACCGGTCTGCTTTCTGTCTCTATGACCTTAACTGCTCTAGATACCTCGTGTTAGAGGAATCCCACTGAATTTGTCTGTTTGCGCTGGCTTGTTTCTCCGAGTTCTGTCCACGTGGTAGCCTGTGTCAGAACTTCATTCCGTTTTAAGGCTGGGCAGCGTCCCATTGCCTGGATGGCCACATTGTTTATCCATTCATCCATGCAGGGACACCTGGGTCTCTTTCACCTCCCGTCTGCTGTGAGCAATGCAGCAAATGTCTCTCCGAGGCTGGCCCCATTTTACAGAGAGGGACAGAGAGGCTCTGGGAGGGGAGGGGACCTGCCCAAGGAAGGGTTCTCACGCAGTCTCCCAGACCCCAAAGGCAGGCTCCTTCTGCCTCATTCCACATCCCTCTTTATGATCCCACCTCCCCTCCACCACCCCACGCCCACAGCGTGGGGCTGCACTCACAGAGACCTCTCGATCCCCGAAAGTTCAGGGACAGGGACTGGTGGGGGCAACCCAGTCATCCATCCCCCACCGCAGCCTCTGTGCCAAGAAACACAACACAGTGGCCGGCCTGCTTTGCACTCATTCATCAGATACGGATGAGGCGCCAGGCACATTCTGGGCACTGGATGAGGATCCTGCTGTAGGACAAGACGTGAGCAGCTCCAGAGTGGGGATGCTTGTCTCATTCACTCCCTGCTGCCCCCTAGGGCCTAGAAGAGTGCCTGGCACACAGCAGGTGCTCAGTGAATGTTGGGTGAACGGCAGCCACCTGGGAGCAGGAGCCCAGGGATCCACTCCCCCACTAATGCTGGCCCCAGCCAACCTGTCATAAAGGGGAGGTGCTCCCTGGTTGGGCCTCTCTCCCAGGGCACATGGTGAGGTTAGGCCCATGCCCTAGGGCCAGGGCTGGGGAGGGGAGGGCAGTGGCCAAGGGCGTGTGCTGGCAGAGGCAGAGAAACCATCTCCCCCTTGCCCTACAGATCGCCTTCATCCCTGCTGACTCTGAATTCCAAGGCATCCTGTCCTCAAAGACGACAGGCTTGCTGGAGAACGGACTCACTGCCGAGACGAAGAGGTAGGCGCTGGGCCTTCTGTGCCTGGGGGGGGGGGGGGGGGGGTGAAGGGCAGGGACGGTGAGCCCCCCTCCTCTTACATGGGAGAGTGTGGGGGGTGGGGCAGGGGCTCCTCCCCTTGCTCCAGGCTCCTGCTTGGCTTTCCCACTTAACTAAGAATACACCATTAGAAATCATGGATTGTTTTGAACTCTCAGTTCTGGGAGGTAAGCATTATTATTCCCATTGTACCGAGGAGGAAACCGAGACTCTGTCCCACCGTACAGTGAACTAGCGGCAGACCGGAAATCAGCATCAGGTCTGACACTGAATCCCGAGGGCTGCGACTACTGTTGGTGCCGCAGACGGCGAGAGGCCTGGTGACGGCCGAGGTGCAGCCCTGAGCCTCTGCCACTGTCTGGCTGTGTGGCTTCGGGAAAGTGACGCACCTCTCTTTGCCCCCTCTGTAAAAACGACACCTTCCTCCTGGGGGGTTCAGGGAAGATTCAGTGAGATAATAATATGAGCAAAGTACTAAGAACAGGACCTGGTGCACAGGTTCCGCAGATCAGACATTTTGCACCGCTTACCTCCTTCAGTCCTCATAGAAACCACGTGAAGGGGTAGAGGGGAATGCCATCCCGTTATGCAGATGTGGAAACTGAGGCTCAAGAAGTGTGAGCGAAAGCCCCAGGCTTCCCAGGGAGTCACTGACAGACCAGACCTGCCCTGCCCCCCTTGTAAGCAGGTGCCCAGCTGTGGCTCTCCAGGACACGGCAGAGCACTGGGCCAGGGGACAGCACTGCTGTCTGCTGAATGACTCCTCGCCCACCTGTCTGTTCTCTCTCCTGCTGTCTGCTGGGTCCCCACCCAGCCCCCAGCCCCCCTATGTAAGGCTGTGGGAGGAAGCTGCCTATGACCAGAGCTTGCCTGACTTCAGCCACATCCAGATGAAGGTCATGGGCTACAGTGAAGATCCCCGCCCCCTGCTGACCCCTGAGCTGGGACAGCAGCAGCTGGAAGCTAGTGACAGAGGGGAAGGCAGCCCTCGTGAGGCTCAGGCCTGGATGGAGGCTCCTGTGGTCATCCACAGGGGCTCGGATGAGGTCGGGGGAGAAAGAAACCCAACTCAGAGCGGCCCCAGGTGAGTGTGCAGAGCGCAGGAGCGGGAGCAATGCCCGCTTCTGGGGTGCGGGCCACTGAGGGGTGGGTGGGTGCTTTTGGGAGTAGAGACGGCAGTGGGAGTGGGGATAACCTGAGAGGTAGCAGGTGTAGCAAATGCATGAGCCTGGACTTAGATGGGCCTAGGTTCAAATCCCAGCAATTCTGCTGTGTAACCTTAGCCAGTTTCTTACCCTCCTGAGCCTCAGTTTTCCCCACATGGGAAGAATCACTCCTTCCTCCGAGGGGTGCTGTGAAGATTGGGACAGTATATTTCAGTGTCAGGCACCCCACAGGAGCTCTGTGCTGTACTGTCTGAATTCTTGTCATGTGTAGTGGGGGGAGGGAGTCAGAGGACCTGAGTTCCAATCCAGGCTCTGCCAACTAACGTGCTCTGCAACCTCGGGCAAGTCACTCCCCACCCCACCCCATCCCTGGATGTTTATGAACTGGGTTCCTTACTCACCCATTTACTCACTCGTCCTACCAGTGTTACTGGCACCAACTCCCTGCAAGGCCTTGGTGGCCTCTACCCTGCGGGAGCTCCCAGTCCAATGGGGGATGTAGGGGAGGGAATAGAAACTGACACATAATGTGATGGGGACCGAGGCCCTAAGGAGAGGGCCTCAGGAGGGCCCTGAGTTATTGGAGAAGTGGAGGAGTGACTAGTTTGGACAATAACATCATAATGGCTTGTTTCTTGAGCATCTAATATGTGCCAGGCATTGTGCGAAGTGCTCTGCACACTGCCGCTGGCTGCTGATATGTCCTCATTTGAAAAATGGGAAGGATTATTCTGCTTAAAGGTGTTGTTTAGAATAAATGGGATTGGCAGGCACAGAGCCTCTGGCCCTGGTCTGCTGGAAACCTCAGAGACACCAGAGGGGTGAGTACCGTTACTTCCCCACCTGACAGGGGAGGAAGCTGAGGCCTGGACATGTGCACTCGCCTCCGCTGGCCTTTTGCCTGGTGGGTGAGATTTGGGCCCAGGCAATCTGACTGAGAGCTAACCTTGCTCTCTCTGGTTTGTCCGTGCAGCCACCCAGGGGGTCCCCAGGGCTGTGCACCCTTGGCTTCCTTCCAAGATGACCTGGATTTGGGCTCCAGTGAGGACAGCAGCCCCAACCTGTCTCCACCTGAGGGGGAGGAGCCCTGGGCCTACAGATGCCACCTGGACCGCTTCCAGGACTTTGATCTGATCGATGCCCCGGCGTCAGAGGACACACATCCAGAGAGGCAGGGGCAGGACACAGCCCTACCAAACTACTGGCAGCGGTCCCCGAGGACAAAAGAGGAGGATGAGGCTTCAGACACGGGTGTAGAGGAGCTGGAGCAGGAGGAAGAAGACTTGTACTACGGGCTGCCAGATAGCCCCGAGGACCCCCTCCCAGACAAAGAACTGGGCTTCGAGCTGGATGCTCAGGGCTTGGATGGAGCTGCCCCTGGGCGTTAGCCCAGCATCAGCCACTAGCCCTGTATGATTTCACAGGGCCTCCATTTCACTATCTGCAAAATGGGGTTGTATGGAAGTTTGGGTGAGATGGTGAATCCTGGGGCACCTGGAGAGCTGTAAAGAGACCCGTGGGGAAGGGATGATTACTTTCAACGGACCTTTGCTGTTCTAATTGTTACCCTGGGGGTTAAAGCTTTAAAGGTAAAAATGTGCTTCACTGAGGGGATTTGCAACAGCTGGGGCCCTCAAGAACCTTCTCTGCCTCCCCCCAAAGCTGGCCTCGGAACAGGAGCCCTTCCTGCTGCTACGCCGGTTCTCTGACCTTCTGGGAAGGCCCCTCAGGGTCCCCGTTCCTGCTGAGCCCGGTACCAGGTGTGATTTGTCTTCACCCACAGCTAACTGCACGGCCCTGTCCACGCCCTCCTGGGGCTTCTACTGCTCAGGGATCCAAACCCTTCCAGGACTGACCTCTGCTGACCTCCCAACGGACTCCCCCTGTCGGCCCCCTGCCGCACCCTCTGCCCTTCACACTCGCCGTGCTGCCCCAGCCCTCCCGTGCGGTCTGCCTAGCAAACTTGAGCTGCTCTGCCAGACCCCAGCGCAGATATCCCTCCTCTTGAAAGCCTTTCCAGAGGTCACAGCCTCCCGGAACAAGTTAGTCCTGGCTCCTTGGCGCCACCTTTGGGGCTTGTGCGCTCATTACAGGAGCATGACTTCAAGGCCGGCACCCTTGACACCCTCACGTTGGCATCTCTGGTGTCCAGAGTCAGTGGTCATCGAGGGTGTATGGAGCTGACCAGAACCCAGGACACTTTTGCAGATAAGCCCCTCCTCCACTTCCCTGACTCTCAGACTCCCATCCTCTGTACGCTCTGGCATTCAAACTTCCAAATGGCCTGCATAGGAGTCACAAAGCCAGGGGAAGAGCCCCCAGAACAGCCCCCTCCCTGCAGAATACATCCGCATTGGCCTAGGACTGCGGGTGAAATGACACCTCCTGGATTAATTTGACTCAGGTGGCATTTCCTGAGCACGTACTATGTGCCAGACACTAAGCCAGAACCTTTGAGGGGGAAGAGGCATGAAGTGATGAACAGCTCTTGCCTTCAGAGGACTCACAGTCCAGTGCATGTGGTGTTTCATAAGTGAGGGGCAGAGTGCAGAGCAGGAGCCAGGGTGGAAACAGACATTACAATAAAGAATTGGTGCCCCAGAGGCAGCAGAGAGACGTCTGGGGACAGCCGTCTGCAGCCAACACCTCCGCCTGCTCAGCAGCCCCGAAGACATCACTGTGGTGTAGCATCACCCAGCGTAACGCTTTTAGTTTGCTGCTCCCTGCCCCGCCCCTCCGCACCCCAGCTCCGGGATTGCGGCAGCTGCTTCAGAGGAAGGGGCAGTGGCACTACCTCAAACCAGGTCCACACAAGGAGCCCTCTGGGCCGCCTGGGATGGAGACCTTCTCTTGGACTGCGCCCCTGGGTCAGGGCTGGGAGACCCGGCAGTGGGACAGGGAAGCCCTCCGTGCTGGGTCAGAAGGGCACAGCCCCGCCCCCAACACTCCCTCATCTTTCCCGGCAAAACGCGTTATCCGGCACACCCACTGTGCCCTGGCCGCAGAAGACATTCCCACCCGTGACCCGAGTCCGCGGACTGGGTGAGGTGTAGTGTGTTTCTGTGCTCTGTTCACTACGGTGGGGGGAGGCGACCTGAATCAGAAGCCGCACCAGCACGAATGGTTGAAATAAAAACGTTGTCAACATTGAAAGGGGTCACCTTCACTCACCTGCGAATTCTTTTATGTGAAACCACCTGTTCCAGCCTCTGGGGCAAATGAGGCATCGTGCCTGGCGGGTGCGACGGGCACCCTCCGGGAAGTGAACATCAAGCACCGCGGCGTGACCACACGGGACACTGTGTGGTGTGCAGTCTCTCGAGTGGCCCCCGTGTCCCTGAATCGTCATGGCGGGGCATTCCCCAGACCTTACCCAGAAAACCAAGGGCCTCTGGCTGCAGGCCCACCAGCAGGGAGACCCCAACTGCGTCCCAGGAAGCCCCACCAAGGGCTTGGGGCAGCGGAGGGAGAAGGTGAGACTGAGCTTTTGCCTCCAGGCCCGGATCCCCACCATCTGCTGTGTGGTGGGGAGACAAGACGCCGCTCTGCCCAGAACAGTCCCGGTCTACGCCCACTGTCCCCGCTCAGTACCAGTGGGGGTGCGCCCTTTCACTCTCAAAGATATCCCATTTGTGCGATAAACTCTATATTCCTCCTTCTCTGTGACCTTGGGCAAGTCAGGCTGCCTTTATGTACCTCGGTCCCCTCATGGGCAAAGGGACATGATGGGCCCCGGCTTTGATCTTTGCAGGGGTCAGGCGGTGGGGGTATCTGATGGAATCCACCTGCCAGAGCCTGCAGGTGACTGCCAGGAGCTCACCTGTAGCTCATAGTTGGGTTCATTGCTGACTGCAGTGAGAAGAACAAACCCCAGGGGGACGGTCTCTGTAGGAGGGTGTGAGGCAGCGGGACTCTGCTCTGGATCGGATGCTGTCGGAAGCAGGGCTGGGGCTAGGATGCGGCACCTGGGTCTCTGGATCTCGCAGGGGGAAGACCAGCCCTGAGCTGAAGCTGTAAGTGGTGGAGAAGCAGCTGTCATCCTCCAGCCAGGAGGGGAGGATGTGGGGTGACTGTGGCGGCCATGACAATGGTCGTGTTTTGCCTGTGCTCGGTCATGGCTACTGAGGGGCCTCGACTTGTCTTGACCCATCATGGTCAGAGAGTGGCCTTGTCCGTGAACTTGCTCACGTTCTACAGAACACCAGGCCCAGCTGTGAGGGCCGGAGGCTCCTGGCCATCAGGCTGCTGCTGTTCTTCCTCTGGGCTCACTGCTTTGGGGCTCTTCCTCAGGGGCCGCTAGTGACCGTGGGGAAGGGGTGGGGGTAGAATGCGCTGTGGATTTCATTTGAAAAGAAGGGTCAGTGGCTTTTTAAAAGTGTGAATAGCACATGTGCCGGGGCCCTTATTCCATTCCGCTCTGGCCATTTCGAGCTCTGTGGTCTGTCTCACCAGCTCATTGCATCTGAAATCCCACCATTGTGCCCCTTTCCTTGGCCTTGCCACCTTTCAGTCCCCTCTAAGAGCACAGGCCTCTGGGATGGTCCCTCGAGCTGCCAGGTGAATTGGATGGGCAACAGATCTTTCTTCAGGATTCCAGGACAGGTGCGGTGCAGAAGGGCCTGGAGGAGCAGCCTTGGCAAACCCTGGGATTCCGCGTGCAGCCGCAGGCTCCGAGTTTGTGTGCCATGGCAGAAATTCTGCTCTTTTCACCCTCCTGTGAGGTCAGAGGGACTGTGGAAGTTTCCACTCTCCGGGGGAAAAGGCCCTGGAGGGATGCAGGGATGGAGGGGTGGCCCCTGTCCTTACCTGGGAAAGAGAGCAGCCCTGCGGGTAGGGAGCTTGGGTTCCTGCTGACTGCTTGCTGTGACTTAGGGCATGTCACAGCCCTTCTGGACTTCTGTCCCTGTTCTCTGTATGACTAGGTGGAGGTGGGCAAGATGCCGCTTCTCCCTGTCCTTAAGCCCTGTGCCGGGCACCCTCACACCTACTACTCCCTGTGGTCCTTGCAGCAGCCCTGGGAAGAGAATCTGTTGACCCCACACTGTAAATGTTTGCTCTGAATCCCAGATTTTGGAGTCAGAAAAACTCAGGTTTGCCCTCAGCCTCTGTCAGTTCCCTGTTATGTGACCTTGGACAAGTCACTGGCCCTCTCTGAGCCTCCACACCCACATTTAGGCAATGGGGAGGGCACTTCCTACCTCTCAGGCTGTTGTGATGGAATGAATGGTCATGATGCCTTCTGCACGTCATGGCTGCTCAAACAGTGTCAGTCTCCTTCCTTCCCTCTCCGGGTCTCAGTTTCCTCATCTGCACAGGGGAGATCAACTCTGTCCTGCTTATGAATCTATGTGAGTGGATTCAGTGAGCCAGGTGCCAAGGGGCAGGTCAGTGGACAGCCAGCAACAGGGAGCTAAGGCAGGAATGAAATCCCTTCAGGACGGGGAGGAGGGGCGGAGTGCTCAGCGAGAGTGGCAGTGTCCTGACTGAGAGGAGGAGAAGCAGGATTGCTCACGCCTGGTCAGACAAAAGTTACTGAGCACGTGCTGAGTATCGGGCTGTCCACGTTTATTAGCTTACTGAATTGAACCCTTGCACCAGCCCTGAGAGAGGGCCATTCTCAGGTCGGAACTGGGATTCAAGCTGGGTCCCCTGCGTCTGTGCTTGTTCCACTCTGTCACCTGACCCAAACGTGTGATGACTCAACGATGCCCTGACTGTGCTGTGCTTATGTGGTCTCATGTTATTCTCAAAACCTGCAAGGCTGGTGTGTTATCCCCATTTTACAGATGAGGAAGCTGAGGCGCAGAGAGGTTGAATAATTTGCCCACCCTCCCATAGAAGAGTGAAATGGAGAGAGGGAGGTATAGCGATAGGGCCTTTGATTCCTGGCAGGGACTGTCCAGTAGTCCCAGGTCATTCCAACCCCAGTGAGCACAGGACAAAGACATCTATCAACAAACCAGGCAGCAAGGTTCCACTGAGCACCTACTTGTGCTTTCTCCTGCACTAGTGCTGAGGGCAGACACCCCTGCTCCCACACCTTCCATGACTCCCTATGGCCCAGGGGATAAGGCCAGATTTCTGAGCTTGCATTTTGAGGCCCTTTCCAGCTGATTTGTCTACCACTCCCTCCCAGGAGCAGCCACAGGTACACTCATCCTTCACGCCATCCTGCCTGTTTCCTCTGCCTGATGCCCTTCATCCTCTTCTCTCTCACCCCTCAGGACCTGGCTCAATTCCACCAGTTCCCTGGAGCCTCACCTGGCCCTGCTCTCCCCTCGTGCGGCAGGACCCCTCCCCACCCACCCTCTCCTTGGGGTCCTGCTGAAACGATGCACACCATTCTGGCCCCAGCCTTCCTCATGTGACTGGCTATGTGTGCGCCAGTCTCCCCACCTGGACTGAGAGGTCCTTCAAGGGCAGGAGCCTCCTCCTACCCATATTTCTATCTCCAGGACTTAACAAAAGCAAGTGGCAATTGTGCTGGTGGAACAGGATGGAACTGATCCGAATTGACCTGGACGACGACCAAATGCCCCTTTGGAAGGCTCATTGGCCCAGACACACAAACACACAGCAGTGAGGAGGGGCGCTGGCTTTGGCCCGATCAGTCCCAGGTTTGAGACTGGCTTCCCCTGCCCGCGGAGTTCTGTGACTTTGGCCAAGAGACTTACCCACTCTGGTCCTCAATGTCCTTACCAATAAAATGAAGTCAGTGGTATCTACCTAATAGCATCTCGTGAGGATTAGATGAGATCGTGCATATCGGGTGCTCGGCGTGTGCTTGGGGCCTGGCGAGCCTTCAGTAAATGGTAGTTATCGTTACTAGCAGTTGCAGAGGCGAGGGGAGTGTGTCCAGTGTGCAGACATCAGGAGCCAGTGCACACTTGGGGCTGGCGTCCAGCACTGCCTCATCAGCAATTCTCATATGCAGGTCAGTGTCACCAGACTCTCCTGAGAAACTTTAGAAGTCCAGGGTCTTAAAAGCACCCCCAGAGAGAGCTGGGATAAACAAGCCAGGTGATTCTAGAGCACACAAGGGCTTAGTTTTTGTGTTCTACACGGGTTGTCAAGGACTGGAGTCCTTGGAGGCTGATCTGGAGAAGGCATGGGTGGCAAGCTAGGATTTAAACAGGTAATGAAGGGGGGTGGGTATCTCTGGCAGTGGGCATGGTGTGGGCAAGCCCCACAGGAGAGGAGGAGGTGGGGGAGGTGGTCCCGAGAACCACCAGGGGCAGAGGGAGGCTGCGACTGGGTCATGGGGCTCCTTGAATCCCTGCCATGCAGCTCAGATTCGATCTGACAGGCAAGTAGGATCCATCGATGGTTCTTTTTTTTTTTTTTTTTAAGATTTTATTTATTTTTTAGAGAGGGAAGGGAGGGAGAGAGAGAGAGAGAGAGAGAGAGAGAGGGAGGGGGAGAGAGAGAGAGAGAGAGGAACATGAATGTGTGGTTGCTGGGGGCCATGGCCTGAAACCCAGATATGTACCCTGACTGGGAATCGAAACTGCGATGCTTTGGTTTGCAGCCGGAGCTCAATCCACTGAGCTACGCCAGCCAGGGCCCATTGATGGTTCTTGAGCAGAGGAGTGACATGGGACAAAAGGGGATGGGTACAAAAGGGAATGGAGGGGAGCGCAAGGGTGGCAAGAAGGCTGGCTCATGGCCAGTGGCAGGAATTCAGTTCCCAGCCTGGCCCGTGAAAAATTTTCCACCTGTGAGGGTGGCACTGGGTGAACCTTGGTGGAGCCAGTGTCCCAGAGCAGAGTCGTCACTGTTGACCACAAACCCTGCGGAGCAGAGTGGGGAACCCCATGGATTCCGTCCAAGATGCCAGAGCCCGGCTAAGGCAGTGCCCAGTTCAAAGATAGCCTGGGGGAGGGCAGGTGAGGGCCCGAGTGACCCAGGCAGCGCCCAGGTCAGACAGTGGCCTTCTCACCTGATTCTTCAGATAGGGACAATTCCCGAGCTATCTGCATATCCTTCACGTTGAACCCAGGCAACAGTGGGCCTGGGGTGGTGAGTAGCTGGGCAACGGCAGGCTTCAGATGCCTGACCAGCCAGTCTGGGGGCAGGGAGAAGTGGGTTCCCTCCCTCCCTCCCTTCTTCCTTCTTCCTTCTGGGTACAAACTGTCTACACTCCTGTGTGGTGTCTCCCCACCCCATGCTAAGCACAAGGGACAGAGAGATCCATCTGACCCATGCCCGTCTGGGGTGGAGGCCCACCCCCATGGATAACTGTAAAATGAACAGTGACAGGCCAGCGTGGTCAGTGCTGAGCATGGAGAAGCACCGTGTGGGGTGGGGTCACACCCTGCCTCGGATGTCAGCAAGAGCGTCTCAGAGAAGTCACTGCATGGAGCTCTGTCCTGAAGCCTCCCCTAGGGTGGAAAGGGGAGTGAGAGCAGCTCGGACAAAGGCTGGGAGCCCTGAGTCACCCACTGTGTTTGGGGGCTGTGGGTGTAGAGGGTGGCTGGGGAGGACATGGGGTGGGGACTGGGGGCCTGAGCAGGGTGGGCCGTGGGTGCTGCCCTGGAGCACAGGGGAAAGCCTCAGGCTGCTGGGTGGCCAAGGACAGAGCTCTAGGTTTCTATAAAGGGAGGACTTCATAACACTCAGCTGCCCAGAGAACACCTGAGAGACAGAGGTCACAATTCTGAGAGAGAAGAGGGGAGAGAGATCAGACAGGAAAAGGATGTCAGCTACAGGAAAGATCTGTGACCCCATAAAAGAAACCAATGAGAACACGGTCAACCTCAAGAGCAATCAAAGGAAATTAAAACAAGCAGCAGCCATATTTCACCCCACAACACTGGCTGCATTTTGTGAAGGGGACAACACCAGGTGGTGCTGGCAGAATGTGGACGAACAGGGTTCTGTCTTACATCGTTTTGGGAATAGGAATGACACACGCTTGGGGACCAGGAGGCGATGCGTGGTTGCCGGCTCTGCACACAGGCCACCCCTGGGCTCCGCAGTTCCACCTCGGAAAGGCACCCGAGGGAATGCATGATCAGACAGGCGTGCGGGATGTGCTTACAGAGGGGTCACTGCGACATTGTTCATGATGATTCAAAGGAGGGAAGGCTCTAAACGCCCAGCAGTGCGAGACTGGCTCTGCGATGCGCCACGCCAGGGAACGGTGTTCGACCACGGCAGTGACGGCCCTCCTCTCCGGACTGCGCGGAGCCCCCTCGCAACGGCTCTCACAGCGCCAGCTGCCTCTCCTCCGCAGCGCCTGTCTCCTTGGTAACTCCGCATCTGCTGGTGGGTCCCTGTGAAGACGCGCTGCACGGCTCGCTAGATGTAAGCCCCCGGAAGGCAGGGACTCTTTTTGTTTTGTTTCTTTTTGTGCCTTGGGTGCTTAGCAGAGTTCCTGAAACACAGTAGGCCTTCAATAAATTGTTAAATAAATGACTGAGTCCATATTTTTAAAAAAATTGCAGTGAAGTAGCCCTGGCTGGTGTGGCTCAGTGGACTGAGTGTGGGCCTGTGAACCAGGGGGTCAGGGGTTTGGTTCCCAGTCAGGCACATGCCTGGGTTGTGGGCCAGGTCCCCGGTGGGGGGCGTGGGAGAGGCAACCAGTAGGTGTATCTCTCACACATCCATGTTTCTCTCCCTCTTCCTCCCTCCCTTCCTGTCTCTCTGAAAATAAATAAGTAAAAACCTTTAAAAATAAAAAAAGAAAATTGTGGTAAAAGACAGATAACACAGAACTTGCTATGTGAACCACTTTCGTGTGCAGCTCAGGGATATTGAGCGCGCTCCACAGCTGCGCAGCCCCGCGCTGTGCGGCGGCCCGTCCGCCCCGTTTCTCACGGAAGCTCCGTGCTCGCCAACCCCTAGCTCCTCCCCGCCCCCACCACGCCCAGGGAGCCACCTTTCTAACTTTCTGTCTTCTTTAAATCAGTCTCTTCCCTCCATGCCCCCAAGTCTGTATTTCTTGGTGTGGAAAGGTGTTTATGATATGTAACTAATAAAAAGAGATTATAAAGAGGAATGCAGCAAACACTATTAATTCCCTCCTACTTTGACTTGTTTGGGGGGGGCTGACACGCCCACTCCCACGTGACCAGTTGTGACCTACCCAAAGCCCTCATCACAGCCCCAGTCCCCGTGCAGCTTGGCCAGCGCGACCCGCAGGGAGACGTGTTGGGGTCATGTCTGAACAAGGTTCCTGATAAAAAGGTGGAAGTGGTCAGGTGATGGTCAGCTTGGCCTGCCTTCAGCAGCTGGTCAGATTCGGTGGCTGGAGCTGCTGCAGCTGTCCTGCAACCACGAGGGCGGTGCCCAGAAAGTCCCCCAGATTTCGGAGCTAGGAGCTCGAGAACCAAAGCTGCAGCCACACTGGTCTTCTCGCCCTGTGAGACAGTTTAGACCTTGTTTGCTTACATTACTCTAGCCGCAGCTGAACTGACTCCCAAAAGATAGACTACGATCCTTTGCACAGGTGTAAATAGAAAAAAATAAAGAGATATCTCTGGGTGATGAGATTCTTCTTTATGACATTTTTATGAGCATGTAAATAATGATCAGAAAATATTTATGTTCAGAAAATAAAAATGATTCTGGTTCTAGTTTTAAAAAATTAACAAAATATTGGGCCCCCAGGAAGTAGCTCACCCCAGTCAGGGGATCTGAGGGCAGCCTGGTGACCACCTGTGGGCCTGCTGGAGCCCAGATTCAAACAGTGGGTGGGAGACTGGCCGTGGCCTATCGAGATCCCACCCAAAACAGTGTGTGACTGCTACCTCATGAAGGAGGCGGGGCAGACACCCCAGGGACACCTGCGAACCTGAGGCTTTGTTAGGAGAGGTGAACCTGGGGACGCCCCCAGTGTGGCTGTGTGGGGCTGGGACTCACCCTCCGGGGCCCTCCTGCCCAGCCCTCACTCCCACCCGGCCTTGCGGCCCCACAGGCAACACCGCTCCCTCTGGGCTCTGAGCCCAGATACTTGTTCCTGACCCGGGCACGTCCCCCAGCTCCCACAGATGCGTGGCCCCTGACCCTGGGGTCAGGCCCCCAGGTCTTTTCCTTGGGCAGCCCTGCCAAGCTGGTTCTCAGAGCAGATGAGCACATGGCCGGAAGGAACAGGCTAGGAGGACCTGGGGTGTGGACCTGAAGCCCCAGGGAGACAGGGCAGCTGTGGGCTCTGCAGGTGGACTCTGCAGGTGGGCAGCACCTGTATTGGCTATAAACATGGGCTTACAACAAGCAAGGCTGACATCTCTTCTCACAACAAACCCAGGATTATCTCGGTGAAAGTGACCTCTGGGGAAAGGCGGAGGAAAAAATGGCAGCAGAGAATGAAAGGGAAAAGCACTAAGGGGCCAGCGCTGATCCTGTACTGGGCAGACGTCCCCCAGCAGCCCCTGTGCTGCCCGGGACACAGGCTGTCGTCCCACAGCCAGAATTCTGTGCCTCTGGGGTGCTGCTCTCAGCCACAGACACATGTTGGCCAGCTGATGCTCACAGGGGCAGAGCGCCGTCAGAAAGGGACCAGAGAAAAGTGCCCGGAGGAGGAGCTGGGGCAGAGATGAGCACCAGAGACAAGGACCACTGGAGGGGTAGGGACACTGGGTCATCAGGGCGGTCCCTACCAGTGTTCACACCTGCGGGGAATCTGGCCCTTAGCTATGTCACCCCCCTTCCTCCGCCTGGAGAGTGGGGAGAGCCGTCTGGGTCAGCTTGCTGTCCACAGTGACGCCGGAGCTCTTGTCTTGCCTCCTTTCCTGCCTCCTCCTCCCTGTGGCCTCCTTCCTCTCTGGTCTCCGTGCCCAAGCCGCCCTCAGCTCGAGTCCCCATTTTCCCATCAGGATGGCAGGGTGCCAGTCAGTGCTGCCCACCCTTCCCAGGGAGCACTTTTGATCTTCCCTGAGGGCGTAGGGGGTCCAGGCCCCACCCTTATTCCTTGTGGGCTCTTCCCCAGTCTCCCTTTCCTCACCCTCTATTGCGACAGCAGCCCTGTCTGCCTGCCCCACAGGGCTGGAGTGAGGCCTGGGAGCGGGGTGAAGGTCCCTGTGGGGTTATGGCTGCGCTGGGTCTCAGGGCTTCTGACCCTTCTCTCAAGCTCAGGTGGCTGCCTTTCCTGCACCATTAATGCCCTGATCAGGAGGTGGTGGAAATATTTTGGCCAGGGGTGAAGGCCCGTGGCCCCGGAAGTTGCCAATGGCACATTCCTCCTGGTCTCCACCCCTACGTGTCCTGGGGCCCCGGAGCTGCTATGGATTCTTGCCTTGCACCCTGGCCCTCAGGATCCAAGTTCCCAGTCCGGTGACACGGCTGGGTGCTGGTGTGGAGCGGTAGGGCAGCCACCCGACCCTCACGGCTCCCATCCTTCGCTCGTGCCATGAAAACATCAGGCATTTTCAGAACTGCCTTCTCACTCAGTCCCACAGCTCCTTGGAAAGGTCAGAATCATCGTCACCATTTCATTGACAGGTCAACTGAGGCTTAGAGAGGGGCAGTGACTTGCCCGGGGTCACACCATGGGTTCGGTGGCAAGCTGGGATTAGAACTGTGTTCTAGACCCCAGCCCCAGGTCCTGTGCCCTGTGCTGCTCAGGCCTGTCTGTTCTGGGAGTACCTCCTGGAGGAGGGGTCTTGAGGATGTGCAGGAGTTGTCAGGTGAGGAATGCTGGGAAGGGCACTCCAGAAGGGAACCACATGTGAGGGGGCTTGGACCTGCCTGGCAGCTGCAGAGCAGAATGAGGCCATCTGGACCGCCCCAAGCAGTGCTGCATTTTCTTTGGACTGCCTCAGAATCTCCCAGGGAGCTTAGGAAATGCAGATCCCTGGACTTTAGGCCAGTCAGAGGCAACTGCGCTGCTCACACACTGGGTCTCCACCCCCACCCCACAGCTCGGAAGCAGGTGGCCCCTGGGCCACTCTTGGAGAAACACAGCAGGACTGCAGAGGCGAGGTCAGAGCGGTGTGCCGGGTGTGGGGTGGGTGTGGGGGGCCTGTGGAGTGAGCCCCAGCAGTAGCTGCAGGAGCTGGGCTTTCTGGACACCCAGGGGTGCGGCGCTCCCAGCCCCTTCCCTGCCGACACAGCCTCCCCTCCCTCTTCAGTTCCCTCCACAGCCCTTGGTACCGGCTTCCATCGTGCACACTTGACTTGCTGTTATGTTTACTGTACACGTGTGAGGGCGGCCTGAGGGCAGGATTTGTCTGTCTTGATGTATAGCCCAGTGTGTGGAAGACCACCTGGCACAGGGAAGATGGTAGTGGGGGCTTTCGTTCTGCTTTGTTTACGACGACGACTTGTTTTTCAGGGTGGAAGAGGTCCGAGTGTGCGCAGAGGCTGGCAGGAGAAGGGCACAGCGAGCTTCAGTGTGTGCCCGATGGGAACAGCGGGGGAGAGGCGGGGCCCTCACCCTGCAGGACATCTCCCTGGAAGCCTGGGGGGAGAGGAGGTTCGTGGTGGAGGGGGTGCGTGAGCTGGGTGCCGTTGGCTTCCACTTTCTCCATGAAGTGGCAGCAAGGGAGCCCCGGGAAGAGAGGCTGTGGAGTGTGGTGGGTCTGGACCAGTTCCTGAGGGGGCCTTCAGGAGATGGTGAAACATCACAGAGGCTGGCGCTCTGGCCATGACCCTCTTGTTCAGTCTCCCAGAAACCCTACCCACAGGAAGGGGGCTCAATGGGCATTAAAAACCAGCCTCCGGTCCTAACATCCCCAGCTGGGCCATGTACTGCTCCCTGGACGTGTCACCCCGTTACAGCTGGACCACAAATCCAGAGTTGCCTCCTCCAGGAAGCCTGCCTGGATCCAATGCTCATCAACTGGGCTCCCACAGCACTAACCCTGTTCCTTCCTTGTATGTCTTCTCTTACTTCTCCACAAAGGCCTGTGCCCTTACCTGTCTCACTATCTGCTCTCCAAGGATGGAGGAGGGTCTCATTTGTTCCAGAGGCTACAGCAGGACACCACCCACCGATGCTTGGGCTCTGCTTGGCTTGGGTAGTCAGACCCTGGCTTCTCACCCTGTGTACTGGGCGCCCTCTGCTGGCCCAGCTGGGCATGGTCACTGCTCCAGAGCCACTGGAAACTCCTGGGAGTGGCCTTGTTCCCTGGGTCCATCTCCTCTCTTCCTAGATCCTTTTCCTTCCTTCCTTCCTTCCTTCCTTCCTTCCTTCCTTCCTTCCTTCCTTCCTTCCTTCCTTCCTTCCTTCCTTCCTTCCTTCCTTCCCTCCCTCCCTCCCTCCCTCCCTCCCTCCCTCACTGGGCCCTTGAAATCCAGGTCTACCACTAGCAACACCTTGTCTTCAAACACCTCTCAGAACATTCCTTCCCTTGCTTGCTTGGCCTCGATTCCCTGTCTCCCAAGCACACTGCTTCCTTACCTTCTTCTCCCCTTGCCCTTTACCTGGGGGCTGAGGTGTGGTAGGGGTCCCCCTGCTCCCCATGGCTTCTTCCAGACCATTGGCCTGCTGTCCTCCATGGATTGTCCATGCTGAAGCCCTTGTCATCGCATTTACTTGCCTTATGTTCTGGAGACAGCTCACAGTCCCTTCCTCCCACTGGGTGGTCCCAGCACGCTCTGGACTCTCGTTTCCTCCATCTCCTGAGACCCCCTGCCCCACTTTGTCCCAGGCCCCCACTCTCACCATTGTACTCTTGCAGGGGTGTCCCACCCATGGCCTAGGATGGCTATGAACATGGCCCAACACAAAATTGTAAATTTACTTAAAACCTTCTTTTTGCTCATCAGTTTTTGTTAGTGCCTGTGTATTTAATGTGTGGCCCAGAGGCACCAATAGGTTGGACACCTGCCTTGCTGCCACCTGTAGCTGTATCTCCTCCAGAACCTCAGTTTCAAACACCTGCATTCACTCTCCCTTTTTCCAGCCCACCCCCAACCCCCACATTCCTCATCAGCACCCACCAGCCTGCGCTGGTGCTGCTGACTCTTCACCTCCGCACACATTTCGCCTCTGGCCAGCTGAGACTCCCGGCCCGACCTGGTGTCCACTTCTCTCTCGCGCGCACACACACACACACACACACACACCGTGACGCCGGCGCCCCACTGCTGTCACACTGAGTGAGGGGAAGCCCGACCCTGCTTGTACTCAGCTGTCACTCAGCCGTCCACCAAGTGCTCCAGCAAGAGGGAAACGCACAGGCTTTCTGCTTCCACCCTGAGGCTGTCCTCCAAACCCATGCCTTTCCCGAGCCCATCGCTCTCCCTGAGTTGTCTTGTTTTCATTTTAAAGACTAGGAGATGGAAGCACAGAGGGGCCTGAGTGACCTGCCCGAGGAGCCCGTGCCCCTAATCCTGAAGATGACAATGTCCTGTCTTCTCCTTTCTCCTCAAGCCCTTGAAACCTTCCCCGTTTTCCTTCCTTCCAGCCATGGCCTTACTTCCTATTTCCATGTGAGTTAGACTGTGAAGAGCCTCCAGCAGCTCCTGCCCCACACCCACCCAGCTACCGGCACTCTGCCCCCTTCCTCCACCTTCCCCGCTGTGGTCAGGACGACGTGTCTGTACCCCATCTCATCTCGAAGACAAATCCTCCTCTTCTGCGCCAGAACACGTCCCTTCTCACCCCCCTGAGCGATGCCCTGCCCTGGCACTGCCAGCTTCCCCTCTTCGCTGTGCCCTCCCATCAGCCCCCCGGCTCACTCTGGTGCCTCCCGTCTAGGACAAAGCCTCTCTTGGCCTCATGCTCCCCCCCACACAACCCTTTTTTTGCTCCCTTTATGGGACAATTCCTTTAAAGAGCTGTCTGCGTGCTGGCATCTCAAGTTCCTCTTCCTGCACTCTCTCCGGAGCCTTCGCCTGCCAGACCACCGGGTGACCTCTACACCACCGGCTCGGACTGCGGGACCCCGTCTGGGACCTACCATGCCAGTCGCCCCCTCTCCTTACTTGGCCCGGTTGACTACTTCCTTCTGCTGGACACGCTTCCTTGGTGATGGCTGAGAGTCATCAGCTTCGAGTTATCACTGATAAGCTGACCACTCCCAGCCCCGCATCTCCCTGAACTGGGATGACACGTCCCTGGCTGATGTGGCGTGCGGTCTGGTGAATGGCTCAAACAGGGGCAACCAGAGCCCCGCAGTGGCCCCACTAAGCTTCCCCTTGCTGCACGTCCCAGCCCAGCAAAGGACAACCCCTTCCTTCCAGTCGCCTAGGCCAAAACTCTGAACTTCCACTCCTCTCTTTCTCTCATATTCCACAGCCAAATGGTCAGGAAATGCAACAGGCTCTACTTTCAAAATGCATCCAGAATCCCACCCTCTCACTGCCCCACGGCTTCCCTGGGCTACCACTGGGGCTCACAGCCTCCTGGCTTGTTTGCTGCAGTCTGGTTTCTGAACAGTGGTCAGAGCAGCCCTTTAAAAATGTAAATCACGCACTGGCTGGTGTGGCTCAGATGGCTGGGCACCCTCTTGCAAACCAAAAGGTGGCTGGTTGATTCCCAGTCAGGGTGGACGCCGGCATTGTGGGTTCGGTCCCCGGTCGGGGCGCATGGGACATCTCTCACACATCGATGTATCTCTGCCTCTCTTCCTGCCTCCCTTCCCCTCTCTCTAAAAACAATAAACATAAACCTAAAAAAATGTCAATCAGAGCATTTTGCGCCTCTAATTGAAACCTTCCAAGAGAAAGGCCAGGGTCCCCAGAAGAGACCACACACTCCTACGGCTCTGCACCCCGGCCCTGCAGCCTCCAGGGTGGCCCTGGTCCCCTCCACACCACTCCCTCTGGTCTCCGTGCCCCTGCTGTTCCCTGTCCGGGGCGCTCTTCCTCCCTCCTCCGTGTCCACTGGACTCAGCTCCGCGATGTCGACAGAGTGCTCCCTTCCCAGCCTCCTCAACCTGTCATCTTTTCAGCAGAGAGGATAATCCCAGCTCAGCAGGTCCCCCCCCCCCGTGCTGGGGCAAGTGAGACCGAGCGTGGAGACAGGGCAAGGCTGCGGGCACAGGTGAGGGGCTCTGAGTGGCAGTAGGAGAGACCGCATGTTTGTTTCAGTCCAAGCTTAGGATGCAGGCACTGAGAGCCCTCTAACTTACTTCAGGGTCTGTAACTTAGATTTTGTTTTGTTTATGCAGGGGCAAGCATTTTATATATATATAATGGATATATATATACATTTTAAAAAAGATATTATTATTTTTTTAGAGAGAGGGGAAGGGAGAAAGTTAGGGAAAGAAACACCAATGGAAACATTTTCGGCTGCCTCTTGTGTGTGCCCCGACTGGTGACCGAACCCACAACCCAGGCACACGCCCTTGACTGGGAATGGAACTGGCTGCCTTTTGCATTGCAGGACGATGTTTGTCAGGGCAATATTTAACCATTTTTTAAATCCTCATTCAAGGATATGTTTGACTTTAGAGAAGAGAGAGAGAGAGAAACATCAGTTTGTTGTTCCACTTATTGATGGATTCATTGGTTGATTCTTGTATGTGTCCTGACCAAGGGTTTGAACCTGCAACCTGGGCTGCGCTTCATGCTGTGTCCTCATTTCATCTCCACAGCCTCCCTGTGAGGAGGGGCTGTGGCTCTTTCCATTTTACATATAGGGAAACCAGGGCTGGCTGCAGCTGAGCAGGTCTCTGAGGTCTTGTAGCCAGGGGGTGTGTCTGACTCCCAAGCTCAGGGAGGGAGGTCCCAAGTGCCCCAGAGAGACATCAAGCTCACCCGGAACTTCTACCTGGGTGGGGAGGGGTCTGGGGGGTTCCATTTCCTGATCTAACTTCTCAGGCCTGCCGCATTCTTCCCATCTCTGAGTGAAGGGATGATGTTTTCCCCCAGAAACTAAGGCTCAGAGAGGTTCAGTGTCTTTCCCAAGGTCACACAGCAGGCCAGTGGTAGATATGAGCTGAGAACCCAGGAGTCCTGGTGCTCTGGCCAATCTGTTTTCTACCTTGTATTGTTTCTGGGAGCCCCAGCTCTGGCCTTGGGCCCTAAAGAGATGGTGTCTGATGGGGGTGGGGAGGAGAGGCAGAGGGCACCTTAGTATCCAAGTGTCTGAGCCAGCCCTCCTCTGCTCCAGCTGCCACTCCCGGTGGGAAGTGGAGGACCCTGGCAGCCCCTGGTGGCCTGTGCCGAGGCAAGGAGGTCAGTGGGACCAGTGTGTGGGCCACGAGAAAGCCAGTGTCCACGCTGCCTGCTGCCATGCTGAGTCTGGAGTTTAGCGTCAGAGAGCGCGGAGCCCTGGTTCCTGCAGAGAAGGGCAAGAAGTGTGTGGGGGCAGGCGGGATGGGCACCTGGCACCCTGCAGGGGGCACGTGTCTTTCCTGTGCAGCTTTCTGATGCCAGCGTCTGGGTCACCACTACCCGCTCAGGTATCTGGCGGGGGGTGGGGGGGTAGTGGTTTGTAGGTGGATCTGACCAGTAACTTTGGCAGCCGTGTGGACAGCGTGTGTGCCTGTGTGTGCGGGTAGGTGGCAGGGCCAGTTTCTGCTTGTGTCCAGGTTAGTGAGGTTTGCCGTCTGGGCACCCTGCTCCCCCTCGAGAACGTGCATGGGTACTGCACGAAGAAATGCAGTGCATGTGCATTCCTAGATTCACCCATTTAACAAGTCTGCTTGGGAGGCTGCTCTGGGCCAGGAGCCCCCATGGGACCCTGGGGACACTGAGATGACTCCGCCATGACCCAAGGAGGGGACAGCTGAGCCAAGTGCCAAAGGTGAGTGAAGGTGGCCAACAAGGCCAGGGAGGGTATGCAGAGAGAGGGCAAGGCACACGCAGAGGCCTGGGCCTGCGCGGCCCCCAGAAACCACTGTGCAGAACGCAGCCCAACAGGCGCGCTGTGAGTCCCCTCTGAAAAGCCAGAGGGAGCTCCCACAGCGAAGCCCTGTGGAGCCCACGCTCAAATGACCTGAGGTTTTTTGAAAGCCCAGGGCTGTGGTAACTGGTCTAGACAGTGTACTCCTGAGGTCACCGACTGTCTCCAGAGCACTTGCTCAGCATGCACTGATGGACGCAGTGTTCCAGGCACTGTCCTAGGGGTGGGGACACGGTCCCGACAAGCTCTTCTCTCCTGGAGCATCCATTCCAGTGGGGGAGAAGGACAGGACACAAAGAAGTAGCATTACACTTAAAATACGCTCTGGGGCCCTGGCAGGGTGTCTCAGGTGGCGTGAGCATCATCCCACACACCAGAGAGTTGTGGGTTTGAACCTGGTCGGGGCACACATCCAGGCTGTGGTTTGATTCCCAGTCAGGATGCACATGGGAGGCAAGTGGTCAAGTTTTCTTTCTCACATTGATGTTTCTCTCTTCTTCTTCCCTTTCTCTATAAAACCAAGAAAGAAGACTTCCGGCCAAAAAATACACTGTGCCTCCTCGCACATCCAAAAGGACAATTTAAAAACAAAAACAACCAGAACCAACAGAAAATTGAACTGTATGGACGTCCGACAACCAAGGAGTTAAAGAAGACACATCCATCCAGACTGGTAGGAGGGGCGGAGACGGGCAGCCAGGTGGAGAGGACTCTCCACAAGGCGGTGGCTGGAGGACCCACTGAGGTGGCAGATTGTGGAGTGGGTTGGGCAAGGCAGCGGCTGGCGGACCAGGTGGTTCCACATTTATGTGTGAATAAACTGGGAGGAACACTTGGAGAGCGAGACAGACCACACAACCCAGGGTTCCTGTACGGGGAAATAAAGCCTCGAAACACTGATTGAAAACACCTGTGGGGGTTGAGGCTGCAGCAGGAGAAACTCCCAGCCTCACAGGAGAGTTCATTGGAAAAACCCACAGGGTCCTAGAATGTACACAAACTCACTCACATGGAAATCAGCACCAGAAGGGCCCACTTTGCTTGTGGGTAGCAGGGGAAGTGACTGAAATCTGGTAGAGAGCGGAGCAAGCACCATAGTTCCCTCTCGGACCCCTGCCCCACATATAGCGTCACAACCCAGCGACTGAGTTGCCCCGCCCAGGTGAACCCCTAAGGCTCCGCCCCTTATACATAGCAGGCGCAACAAGACCAAAAAAAAAAAAAAAAAAAAAAAATGGCCCAAATGAAAGAACAGTTCAAAGCTCCAGAAAAAATACAACTAAGTGACAAAAAGATAGCCAACCTATCAGATGTACAGTTCAAAACACTGGTAATAGGATGCTCACAGAATTGGTTGAATTTGGCTGCAAATTAGATAAAAAATGAAGGCAATGTTAAGTGAAATAAAGGAAAATGTACAGGGAACCAATAGTGATGGGAAGAAAACTGGGACTCAAATCAACAGTGTGGACCAGAAGGAAGAAAAAAACATTCAATCAGAAAAGAATGAAGAAACAAGAATTCAAAAAAATGAGGAGAGCCTCAGGAACCTCCAGGACAACTTTAAACATTCCAACATCCAAATTACAGGGGTACCAGAAGGGGAAGAGGAAGAGCAACAAGTGGAAAACTTATTTCAATGAATAATAAAGGAGAACTTCCTCAATCTGGCAAAGGAAATAGACTTCCAGGAAGTCCAGAAAGCTCAGAGAGTCCTAAAGAAGTTGGACCCAAGGAGGAACACACCAAAGCACATCATAATTACATTACCCAAGATTAAAATGAAGGAGAGAATCCTAGAAGCAGCAAGAAATAAGGGGGCAGTGACCTACAAAGGAGTTCCCATCAGACTGTCAGCTGATTTCTCAAAAGAGACCTTCCAGGCAAGAAGGGCTGGAAAGAAATATTCCAAGTCATGAAAGACAAGGACCTACATCCCAGATTGCTTTATCCAGCAAAGCTCTCATTTAGAATGGAAGGGCAGATAAAGTGCTTCTCCGATAAAGGTCATCATCACCAAGCCCTTATTATATGAAATGTTAAAGGGACTTATCTAAGAAAAAGAAGATAAAAAAACACGTATAGTAAAATGACAGCAAACTCACAGTTATTAACAACCACACCTAAAACAAAAACAAAAGCAAACTAAGCAAACAACTAGAACAGGAACAGAACCACAGAAATGCAGATCACATGGAGGGTTAGCAACAGGGGAGTGGGAGGGAGAGAGGGGGAAAAGGCATAGAGAATAAGTAGCATAAATGGTAGGTAGAAAATAGTCAGGGGAGGGTTAAAAATAGTATAGGAAATGGAGAGGCCAAAGAACATATGTACAACCCATGGGCATGAACTTAAAGGGTGGGAATGACGGTGGGAGAGGGTGTGCAGGGTGGAGGGGAATAAAGGAGGGGAAATGGGACAACTGTAATAGCATACTCAATAAAATATATTAAAACAAACAAACCAAGAAACATCCTTGGGTAAGGATTAAAAAAAAGATACTACAGAAAAAAATAAAGCAGGGAAGGGAAAGGGGGCTCATTCAAGAGAGGTCTTACAGAGGTGGAGTACCTCCCAGGGAACAGTGTTTCAGCAGAGGGAACAGTCAGGATGAAGGCTCTGTGCGAAGTACATGCCTGGAGGGTGCCAGGAACAGACAGGAGGCCAGTGACTTGGGAACCAAGTGAAGGGGAACTGGAGAGGGGACAGGCCGAGGCCCGGGGGGGCTTGAGGGCCACAGTAAGGACTTAGGTTTTTGCTGGCAATGCACTGGGAGCCTGGCTGGGCTCTGAGCTGAGGGCGGGCCCTGGGTTCCTGCAGGTTCACACTGCCTGCTGTGCTAGGACGGCTGTAGGTGATGGAGGCAGAAGCAGGGAGGTGGCTGTGGACAACTGGGCATGGGCAGGAAGGAGTCAGACCAGGTGGGAGTGCGGAGGGAGGACCCTGGCACCTGAAGGAGGAGCCTGCAGATGTGGGGGGCTATGTGCAGGTGGGAGCAGTGGACGGTGAGCCCAAGGTTTCTGCTTTGCTCCCGGACGCGTGGTACCGTGCTGCCTGGGATGGGAAGGTGTGGGAGAGCGGGTGTTGGTGACGCTCAGGAGTTCAGGACTGGTGGGTAGTGCGCCGTGCCCCTCGTGTGCTTTGTCTCCAGGCCCAGGCAGGTCACCGCTGCCTAGGAGGGCTGGACACCGATGGGCTGTGGGGCCCATGTGGTGGACAACACGTGTGTAGTGAGAAATGGGGACATTGGTGCAGTTGGCAGGACCAGTGAGGAGGCCAGGGCAAAGGGAAAAATCCTCCCGTACTCTTTTTTCTGACAAGTTAGCATCATGGAAAGCATTCAAGAGCTGCCACATGCAAAAAGCCCGAGCACCAGAGAACTGCATATCCAGGGCACTGGAGAGACCCGCCTTCCCTCCCCAAGATGGCACAGAACCGTCAGTTTGCTGGATGGCCACACCCTGACAGCTCCATGATTTGAGAAGGCAATGGCTTGGTTCTCGCAGATGCTGGCAAGCATCCTGGGAGTGGGGAGGGAGGGCCAGGCGTGGGCCACCCACGAGGAAGGTCTGTAGCAGCCAGCATCCCAGGGAATGGGAGCCATGCGCACAGAGATGGGACTTGAGGAGTGAGACCGAGAGCAGAGGGGTCCAGCTGAAGCAACCCTGCTGCACCGGGGCACGACTTCTTCGGGGGGCCACTCGAGACCTGGAGCCACGGGGGAGACGTCTGTCAGCTACCAGCCGAGTTCGGCATCATTAACCAAGCCTTATAGAAGAATCCTAAGACCGTCAGGCCATCCAGAAGGGAAAACAGCAAAAGGCTTCAGACCCATCACCCCTCGTGATTCAAGAGCGGCCCTTGTTCACGTCACCGGTACAGAGTGCGAAAGGACCCACAGCACCTCCGGCACTAGCCCCGCCCCCTCATCGTTCTCAGCCACAGAAAGAGGTCAGTGAGACTCCAACTCTCCATTTTTGAAAAATTTATTTTATGCCCTTAGAAGCTAAGAACTCTGCCACTCATGAACCAAATTAAAATTAAGATTCTTCCCTGTTCATCTACGTCCTTTTGAAATTTTATAAACAAGATTCTATACACAAGAGGTAGCAGAGGAAAATTCCAGTCTGCTTGTTCCAAGCTCAGAAGGTAACTGCACACACCTCAACGTTAGCAGGGAGGGCGGGCAAGACAGGGCCGTCTGAGGACTCGGTTCTCTAGGTCCTAGGCTCGGTCTGGTTGTCTGTGACCGTGTGAGGGGAAGCCGTGGGCGTGACGGCTGTTGGGACGCTCGTGTTTTCTTTCCCAGGACGTCTCTGATGCGCAGACCCAGCCATCTGCAGTGGGCCTTGCGAAGGGAGTTTCTTGAGAACATACAGCATTGAGTTAGTTGTGCAATTCCTACTTTTTGAAAGATTTATAAAAACATCTTCGTCCAAAAAAGTTGGCAATAAAAACGACAACTCTTCCAAGGTAAGCCTGTCACAATTGTCTCTTGGTGGCACTACATTAAAAAAAGTCATCAGCAGGTTTGGAGACTGCAGCCGTTGGCAATCGAGTGGTCACTGGCTGAGTGGAAGGGACGGTCATCGCAGCAACAGTGCGAGCAAAATCAGCCGGCGCGTGCGACACACAGCTGTGACGGCGATCCTGACGAAGCCTTACAGTGAGGACAGCAGGTGCTGGGGTGCGGAAGGCGTTGTTTCCATAGGAAATAAGGGACTAGAAGTGGCAATTTCACTCCTGAATTTGGGCTCCTGAGTGCAGCTGCCAGCGATGAAATCCCAACACATCTCATCACTGGCATGTCAATGTCATGTCCCACACAATCTTTTTGTGAGGATGGCGATGGGTGGGGTAGAGAAACACAGTAGGGAATGGAATATTCACATACTCAAAATCAATTTTAAAACATCACATTCAAAATCCAAGAACATCAGAACCATAAAAATGTGCCAACCGTCTGACCACCTTTCTGGGGGCGCAGTTCTGCTCGTAAATGCCGGCCCCTCCGTCTGCTCAGTGTCTCTGACGAGAGCCACCACCAGCCTGTAGGCAGTTACGTGATTACCCACAGCACCCTGCACCCCGGCTGCACAGTAACTTCAACCACAACAGTGAAATGACTGGGTTACTGACAGTGCGCAGCAATGAAGAGCTGGCTGCCCTGTCACGTGTCCACACGATGCAGAAGCCACCAAAAAGGCACTTGGGGCTGGACACTCCTCTTTGACTTGGCAACTCTGCCAGCAGTGGCCTGGCACTTCCTAAGGCTCCCCTAGTTGGAAATCTGTGCAGCAACTCAAAATACAAAATGTATAAAATACGAAAAATGCTAAACAGGCGCCCCCCCCAGTAAAAGGGGAGCTGGTATCTAATCTGAAACGAGTGAATGGTAGTATGCCTGGGAATCACGACTAAATGATGGTCGTTCAACTGCTTTCTAGTTCTTTCTGGGAAAATATTATAAACCCTGCCCCTGTCTTTTCAGTGTTTATATTCACGTTGAAGAGAAACAAAGTCTCAAATTCCTGGTCTGCAGTAAAATGACTAGAAACCCACCAAGTAGATCTCCCAATTCAAATATTTCACCTCACGTACAACCAGAACCAAGGGGTTTAGTAATTATGTTTTAAGCAAAAGCAAATGATTGCAGATCACATGATTCAAGACTACAGTTTATTCAATATGTCTCCAAGCATTAAAAAGATGATTTTATGAAGTTAAACTCAATAAAATTGTATCTTTAAAGTGCTTTTTTTTTTTTGCTCTTTTTAAAATCCGTTTTGGGAACGACACGACTTCTTTAGTGGCTGCCGTCGGAGAATGCGCCCTGTACTTCTGGGGAACACAGGTGTTTTTTTTTTTTTATTGCTCTTTTCAATCTCAATTATATCAGAAAAAAATACCTTCATAGATTAACAATTTCCCAATTTTTGATCCTGGTAACATTTCATCAAGATCCAAGTGTATGCCCAGGACTTTCATCCAAATCCATCTGAAATTCTGTACAAATAGGGAGACATATTAAATACAAAGGTCTGTGTAAACTGAATTCTTCACTATTTTACAATGAAAAGGGATTTTATCACGTATCTTTACATTATTTTAAATTGGATATCCCTAATCAATGTCACTGCAAGATTAAAAATTTGCCCCCACTCATCTAAAGGCAGCTTACTTTTTTAAAAAATATAAAAACCAAAGGAATATCTTTTGTAGCATCATAGAGAAAGCAACAGCTTTACCCTCATTCACTCCTGTATGTTCACCTAACAGAAGTCTGCCATCGGCTTTATTTCATAAACCTGCCACAGAAATGCAATCCACACACGGATCACGCCGCGGGAGATCCAGTCCGGGCCTCTCCCGCCGCCAGCAGCTCCCCCTCCGGCCAGAGTGCACTTTCCTTAAACACACGCTCCTTCAGGGTCACTGCAGGCTCCTCCAGCCCCACGTCTGGTTCTTTACAGGGTTCAAACGATATTCTGACTTCAAAAAGGTGCCAGGCATCCAGTATCTGTACTCTGACTCTCCACTGTGTGCTGAGAGTATTCCTTTAGGGATCCACGTCGTCAAGGTCACTTCTTAACTCACCAATCATCATGGGCGACTCTGAACCCTTTGAGAAAGGAAAGGAAGTTAAACTCACACAATGGAAAGTTAGACAGAAAGGTTGCTATACTCATTGACTTATTTGTGTTCCGTAGTTTAAACGTGGGCTCCTTTAACAACTTGCTGTTTACCAAAGGGTAATAAAACATGACTATAACACTTATATTTGACAATTCCTGATTATGCAAAACTTAAATTTCTCTGTTCTCCTCCAGTCATTGAAGCAAACCAGTGACTCGCCTAAAGTTGCACCACCACCACGCAACAAGGCAGGCGGCTCTCCTTAGAACTTGGGAGCAATGGGATGAAGCAGGGAGAGGTGCTGGCTGCCCCGACATCCACTTTGTGCCAGAAACTGCCACATGGCCAAAGTGTCTAATTCTGCCTCTGTCACCAACTGTGGCCTTTGTTTACACAGGGGGGGCAAAAGTAGGTTTACAGCTGTTTGTATGGAAAGTAAATAATACAAGAATAAACTGTTTCATGCGCTTACAACTATAAACCCACTTTTGCCCCGCCTTGTACGCTGAGAGTTCTGAATGCCTACCATGTCTCTTGAGACTGATGCAGCTGGGGGTGGGGAGGAGCAGGAAGAGTCTCCCTATAAAATGACGGGCAAGCTCAGTGGCAGTCAGACAGGGTGAATGGGAAGGGCCCAAGGTGGAAGGAAGAAGTACACCTGACAAACTGAAAGAAGGCTGCTGTGTCTAGAACTCAGAAAACAGGGGAGAGGTACGCAGGGGGCTGCAAGTCTAGGAGCCGGCAGCTGTGGGAGCTCTTGTCTGATAGCTTTTATTTTTGCTGCAACTGAAGTAGATAAGCCTTAGTTTCCCTTCTGTGAAGTCAAGGCAATAGCAACCTCACAAGGTAATCATGAGGATATAAAAGATTAAAAAAAAAAAAAAAAAAAAGACATGCATAACATCAACAAAATTCATTTAATGAGGCCTCTGCCAAGCCCTGATACGGAGCCACAAAGGAGACTGCCTTTCCGGAAGAGTACAGAGAGAAGACACATATACATCATTATATTTACATCACATTTATTGCTTTGTGCAGTAGGTGTTTAATAAATATTTTATTCCTTTTCTACTATAGTAATTAGTACTGAATTTAAAAAATCTTTATCTTCACCTGAGGGCATTTTTTTCCCATTGCTTTTTAGAGACAAGAAGGGTTAGGGTGGCGGGGGGGGGGGGGGGGCGGGGAGGGGAGGGGAGGGAGAGAAACATTGATCAGTTGCCTTCTTGTACACACCCTGACTGGGAATTGAACCTGTGACCTTTTGGTCTATAGGATGATGCTCCAACCAACTGAGCCACACTGACCAGGGCTGAAATTTTTAAGTAAGCTTAAAATTATCCTTTAACCCCTCCAACAAGTAGGCAGATCTCAATGTCATGAGGCCCTTCCTCTCAAAGGTCCACGTTTCCTAGAAGGCTGGTGAAAGCGAACGCTGGAGGGGGTGAATTTTCATAACCCGGCAGAATGAAGTGAACAAGCTGGAACGAACACAGCAGTGGCCTGGCTTTATCAGGACTCTCCAGCGTGATTAGAACAGCCAGCCACAGACCGAGGGCAAAGCCCTGAATGAGTTTTCCATTGCAGCATTGTCCCACTTTGTTAGCACACTGTGAGCGGGTCTGAACAGAGGTAACTGGAGGATGGGGCTGGTGCCTGCGTTTTTCCTGACTCTAAACATTCTTTTTGGAAAATGTCGGAGCAGGCGCCGCCCTTCGCACGGGACGTGCCCCTCAGTCATACCTGCTGTAAGTGCCTCTCTCCGTTCTCGTTCGCAGGACTGCTCTCAGACCCGTTGCTGCTTCCTGACTGCTCTTTTTCATTCAGCAGAGCTGTGGCATAAGCTAGTGTGTCCTGTGGGGGAGTGAAACACGAGAGGGAAAAGTCAGGGAGTGTGCAGTGGTGGCAGCAGCATCACCAAGGACGGCTGCCCTTCAACTGACCTTTGGAGGCACCGAAGCCTCGAGGGTGGTGCCTTCCAGGCAGCCCCCAGAGCACCCCTCAACTTCTGTGCCATGTGGGGGCTGGAATGACCAACCCACACTGCTTTTCTTTTCTAATTTGCAAACTGTACACCAATTTGCTGTCTTTTCAGAGAAATTCAATCATTTCTTTTGCTCTTTCTCATTTTCAACCTATACCTCTTTTCTCTGAAGTTGCAGTTTCTGAAAAACATACTAAAAATCTACTTAAGGGATTTCAAGCCACACAAAACCAAAGACAACCCTCACCTGAGCTGAAATTGTTCGCTGAAAAGTTTTCCCAGTTGACGTTTCATTAGAGACATTACTTTGCGGTGTCCAGTAATGTTCGGACATCTGAGATGGAAGGTCAAAAACACCGTCAGAGACGACACATAAGCCCACGTGAGCCCACAATTTCTACCATTAGATAACAGGTTACACAAGCATCTAAAACAGTATAAATCTATCCGGGCCTTCTGTCACTTCAGGAGATTCTTTCCTGGAAAATTTCACTTCCACTCTCAAGAGCTCAGGAAAATACTACTACTAATACAATCACCCCCACTTTTTCACCTGTAAAGTTAAGGTAAATGTATTATGACACAAATTTAATGCATAAAAATAGGTGTCAACTATACTAAAAAATGTTTGAAGACTGAAAATATTTTGAGGCTAGTTTCAAATTAAGTTTCAAAGATCTTTCCTGATAGACACGCTCCTGTTGATTCCTGTTACAACCAGTGAAGTGCACAGTGCAATTACCTTCTTCTGCAGCCACTGCACAGCCCAGCTCCAGTGGTGGGAGTTCTCCTTGAAGTACTCTTTGGCAGCAGGACACCTGGCCATTGGAGACTGTTATTAGCCAAATACTTTCTTTGCAAATATCCATGTTGAATCTACGGCACCTTTTCATTTTGAAACACAACCACTACTTCCATTGAAATCCAGTTGTCTTTATATTAAATTTTTCCTTTTTTAAAATTTGGATACGTTCATGTTATATACTTCAAAAGGTAACAAAAGGTAAGTACGTAGTGAAAAGTCTCTTATCCATCTCTAATCCATCTACTCAGTTCTATTAAAATTCAAAGTTGAGAAATGAAAAGTATAATAAAAAACTACGTAACAAATAGCATATCCTTGACATCTGTGATTTGAATAAGAAAGACTATTATATTAGAACATGGTCTTACAGCCACCCCCAATTCCCTCTGTTTTTATTTGCCTTTCTGGAAAGCTGTCCTTCATATGTGAAGCTAGTCCTGATGGTAACACCACCACTAGCAAGTGTATACGAAACAAACAGGTGAAGGATATGGAAGTACGTATGAAGATACCCGTCTCTGGACTGTGTCCGCTGGCACCAGACATACCGTGGGCCCCACACTACTTGGAAACGCCATTCTCAGGCAAGCACTCGTGACGACGCACTGCCAACATCACACCTAATTCACGAAACCATGACTGTGGCAGGATGACCCCCACCTGTGTCCATAGTGCTGTGTTACATGGACACACACGGTCATGCACGATTTCAGTGGGGCTCTCATCAATATCTGTTTAGGACACTCAAATGCAGCAGACTGAGCCAAACGGATTTCCCTTCTTATCTTGGAACAAGTCCCGGGACAGCTACTCCCGTGACCAAGAGGCAGCAAACATCCGGAGAAGACTAAAGTGGGCTGTAAAGAAGGCTCGGGGCAGGCATCAGAGTCGGCGCTGCCGTCTGCGTGCTGCCGTCCGCTCGCTGCCCTCGGGCCACCGTGGGGTCACTCTGCTTTCCCTCGTCCTGGCACTGAAGAGGGGAACTGAAGCAGCGGTGCACTGAGGTTCCTTCTAACACAGAGAACCTTTGCATTCCAAGTGTCTGCTGACAGATGACTGGATAAGCAAAATGTGATACAGCCACACAATAAAATACCATTCAGTCTTAAAAAAGGAAGGAAATTCTGACATGTTACAACACAGATGAACCCTGAGGACATCATGCTAAGTGAAACAGTCCAGTGACAAAATGATAAATGCGATATGATTCCACTTCTATGAGGTACACAAAGTAGTTAAATTCACAGAGCTATAAGGCAGACTGACGTCTGCCAGGGGTTAGGGGTCAAGAGAATGGAGAGTTAGTGTTTAATGTTTAGCAGGTAATGAGTTTCAGTGTTGGAACTGAAAATCTCTGGAGAGGGCGGTGGTGAAGGTTGCACAGCAGTGTGGCGTACTTCATGCCACTGAATTGCACACCTAGAAATGGTTAAAATGGTAACTTTATGTTAGTATATTTTACCACAACTAAGTAAACAGAAAAAAGAGCTCTGCATGGAGCCGATTGGCCTGTGCTCAGGTCCCAGCTCTGGCCCTTAAACCACCGGCTGTGTGGGACTGCTGGAAGCACCTAACCTCCTGAAGTTGCTGCAGAGGTTAACAGCAGAGGTTAAATGAGAATGCGGGGAAAGCATTTAGCACAGTGTGTGGATTTGTAAGTGTAAGTAGCTACATTGTGACTTTGTCTCGAGAGACTGTTTTGAAAGTGGGGACCTAGACATAAAAGAGTTGGTAATCAAGTCATATTAATGAACGTTATCTTGAGTGAAGGCTCAGGAAATACTGAAGGTCCCCAACACCCACCCTTCCCGCACTGGGCCTGTGGGTCTAGCCTTGTTTCTCAGATTCCGTAAGGTCTGTCCCTCTTTCCACACGCTCCTCCCTGTCTCCCTGAGGTCGCCTGATCAGGCTGACGCAAGGGCCCACTCCCCGCCTAGGCCAGGCTCTCCGGGTACTAGCACAGAGCAGATTGTTTTCTGGTCACATCTGACTTGTACCCATTTTCTCCCTGCATTTGTGAGTCAATACTTACTTCTGAGCAAGAGTCACCAGAAATTTGACACACTGGTAGCAGCGACTGCTGTCCACGTGATTGCTGTGGTGCATCAGAGCTAAAGGGAGAGCAAAGTGTGTCACCAAAGCACCGAACCCAAAGTGGGTCCAAGTAGTTAACAACTCTCCCCTGCCGAAGACTTACAGCAAACTACTTTGATAAGCAGATAAATAAGTAAATTAAAAGCATGGCGGCGACTCAACAGGACCCCCAAATTCTGAAGGGTAGAAATACTAAACAGTATTCAGGAAGCATACATGGGGATGGAAGTCTGGCTTTTCGGAGGAATGAAAGGAACTAAACTGCATACTGGCTGATTATTCACCCAAAGACCTCCAAGTTTTTTCATCCACCACGCTCCTGACAGAAGAGTAGTTTTAACACTGTTAGTGTGATAAAAGAAATCTGTGGTGTTAGCTGAGTTCAACAAATATTTCCTGCTCTGGGGATTTAAAGAGAAATGGTGCCTGGCCCTTGCTCTTGAGGAGTGCATGACAGTCCGTACTGTTCCCGAGAATCTGGGTGCCGCTTGGAGTGGAGCACATCACTCTGAGGGCGCGTGACCCAGAATGCTGCAACTGCAGAGCATTTTAGCTTAAATCTCTTTTCTGCAATAATGGAGGTCCTAAATCTTTTCTCAATACATGAGCAAAATGTGAAATAACTTGGATTAACTAGAATTACAGGTGTATGGTAGAAGGTGGATAAGACTATTTTTAACCAAACTTTTTCTAAGAAATAGCTCACTAAAGCCACTTCAGCTTTTTGCAAACAAAAATACTGGCGAAAACCTTTTATGAGTAGACAATAGAAATCTGGGTGCATTCACACCACAGGTAAGAAAGCAATCACATTTCATGAGTGTGACAATACCCTGAGTCTGAGCTTTTGGTTTTTTCCTCCCTGATGGTTGTAGAGTGGAGTCATGGTGTCACACAGGGCCTTTAGCATGCTGAAAAGTCACAGTGCCCTTCAATCTTACCTGACCCAGTAAAAGGACCTCACATTGCACTGCACTGACCAAAAGTAGGACAGCGTCTAGGACAACCAGGTTCTCTGGTTTTGACTGTCATGACTAGAGTGAGGGGACCCAAAGGCCTTACTCAGACCTCTGCTGGATTCCTCAGGGATTGATGCCAGTGTGGGCAGGGGAGACTGGCTGGCTCTCGGCACACTTACTGGGGACACTGCCCGTTAGGGCGGGGGATACTTGCCCAGTAATCCATTTTCTGTCTCAAACACAAATTTGACGCGCTCTACTTGTATGGGGTCTTCAATGATCTGTGAGTGGAAGGGAACAAAGGTTGGTAAATGAAAGAAGGAACTTGTGTTACAACTACTGGTGCCTTAAAAAAAATCAGGAGATTTAGTTTCTAACTTGACAAAACCCAATACAACAGTATCTTAAATTTCAACTACAGATGAAAAACTATTAGGTAACATCTGAAGACCCATTTATTTCCTGTCAATGTGGTCTTACCAACACCTACAGTTCTCTGTGGGTTGCATGGGTGTGTATCTCATGCTCCCCAGAACAAGAGGGTTATGGTCTAACTGGTTTACCAAAAAGAAGTTCTGCTACAACACTGTTCCACAGACTGATGGAGAGGCTTACGCCACGCCGCACAGGGCTGGGTCTGCGTCTTACTCTCGCTGTGTTTCCAGTGCCTTGCACCCAGCTGTGCACAGCGCAGTAAGGTAAGTGGTTTGTTGCTGAGCAGATGAACAATACAGAGGCCTACTCCTGAGGAGCAACAACCTTCCAAAGTTTGTAGAAGCACTAGGACTGAAAGGAGGTACAGACCAGAAAGACAGGCTTTTAATAAATGGCATCCATGATGTAGTTCCTTAACTGAAAGCATTTATCAAATGCCTGCCCTATGCCAAGGCCTCTACATCCCTGCCAAGGTCTCAGGGATGTAAAGGGAACCCAGTCCCTCCCCCGCCCTCTCTCTAAGGAATCCCTGGGCTAGTCTCTCTTACTAGCTCACAACCAGTCACCAAATTCTATTGGTTTTCTTTCCAAACACCTCTTGATAGGCCCTTTGCCCCTCTTGACACTGGTCCTTCAGTGCAGGCCGTGTTATTCCAGATTCCGATACTGCCACAGTCTTCTTTTGTCCACCTTTCGAACAACTGCCAGGGGAATCTTTCTGAGACAGAAATAAGGCCCCAGAACTCTCCTGATTAACACCCTTCCATGGCACCCTGTCACTGGAGCTGCAACCTTAAAACGTCTAGAGGCTAGGATGACCAGAGATGAGCCAAACAGGCTGGCCATCAGACAGGGGGCGGGGGTAGTGAGGACAGGGGGAGGCTGTGGCTAACAGGCCTCAGTGAAGGGGGCATTGCTATGCTCCAGGTGACTGGAGCATGCAGGCATTGGGCTGATATGGCCAGACTGGATGACCTGCTTTTGCAGGAGAGACTGACTCCAGGAATTAGAAAGCAAAACAGAACTTGGGCCACATAAAACAGGAACACAGGCAGCACTGGGTTACCAGGTGCCAGTGTGCAAGCAGTATCCTACGGGAAAGGGTCCACATGCACCGGTGCCCGAAGCCCTTCATGATCTGGTTTGGGCTTCTTTCCCCAAGCGCCACGTAGTCCCCACTACATCCAGCCACACCACTTACCTGCAGTTCACGGAGCAATCTAGGGGTGCGGGGGAGAGCAGGGGCTATGGGGCTAACGACTTGGTTCAGATCCTGGCTGTTACTTATTAAGGGTTGGTCTTGGGCAAATCATTCCACCTCTGTAAGTTCTAATTCCTAATGTGATACTGTAGTTTGCTGATTACAGCTAAATAATTTAGGTATATTTTTTATACTTCCAAAATTGGGATGCACCCTGTAAGTCAATTACATTTCAGTCTAATGGCTCCTTAAAAACACTTTTATTAGAATGAACACAATCATTCATTCAGATTTGAATGGTTTAACCCTGACGGTTACTGTGAGTTTTCAACCAGATACCATGTGTGCTGAGCACAGCGCCCCGTTGGCAGCGCGGCTGCCCACCACTCCTCTGCTCCCTGCACTGTGACTGCCTGTGTGCCTGTCTAGCTCCCTCACTGAACCGAGAGCCCCTGTGAGGTAGAGTTTTACCACCGCTCATCTCTAAGTCAGTAATGCACAAAACATGACTGATATAAAGAGGATTCAGTAAGTGTAGAACAATAAATAGAAAAACAATAGAAGACACAACTTTTTATGTGTACACAATGCTGACTAATACATACATAAATCAAGTGAATCAGAACATTTATGACTTACCAATATCTCATGCAGTAGCTGGAACGTATTCTTTAACTCATGGGGTGGAGCTGTTTCTAGTTGGCTCTGAAATGTTTTTTAAAAGCATAAAAATTCTAGTTAAGTCTTTAGTGGAAAGCACAGTGGAGTGTCAGTCAACAATGTCGGATCTAAGCCCTCGTTCTGCACTGACTGGCTGACCTTGGCAAAGTCAATTCCTCTCTCTGGGGGCCTCAAGTTCACCCAATGCTAAATCTGGGGAGTGAAATAAACAACCTCTAGGGTCCTCCCAGCTGCAACACTCTGCGGTGCTTTACTGTGAAATTAGGAGGGAGAGAGAAGGAAAGGCAGCCAGAGTCACTAGACAAACCCACATTTATATTCTACTTATGCATTGTATATCCTATTTTGTTTTCCAGACGATGCTGTTGTAGCTATGAGAATGCAAATGAGTATGCTCTGAGGTAAGTGTGCCATGAGTTAAGTATGTGAGAGAAAAATCTGCCAAGGCACACTAAGTGAAGAAAACAAGGCTCAGAAAACTCACATTGCTCTGTGCACTTAATAACCTTACACATACACATGGAGAGGGGACTATAAAGGACCCTGCATTACAACGCCACACCCCGAAGGCATCAGGCCTGGCACTGAGCGAGCACTTTGCATAGCAGACCCCACTGCATCTTCATGATCTGTGAAGTCAAGTCACACTCCCTCTTGTTTTGTGCAGAGGAGGAAACTGCCCAAGGTCCCCTAATCAGTAAGTAGTAAAGAGAGGAACTCAGTCACCTCTGATACAGGTCTGCACAGAAAAGGCTGAGGGAAAACCACATTTTAATAGGAGTTTGAAGACACAATCCACTAGTCACCGCTACCTGTCAGTGCTACCGGTATCACTATTATAAGCCCTGGTGCAGTTATGAGAGTGTGGCAGAGGTTCTGTGGGCAGAACCTCACGCACATGGTGTCAATGTGCAGAAAGAGGCCTGGAAGGACACACGCCAAAGCGACAATGTTGGTCCTTGGGGTGGGAAGAAAGGGGGCACACCTGGCTGATGTTGATCAAAGTGCACTGTGGCCTCATTTGTATGTTTTAATTTTTTAAAAAGAGAATGTAGTCATGTATTATCCATGTAATTAAAGGTTAAAAACTAATAAAATGATGTGTGTAGGCTTAAAGGCTTTTCTAGTGAGCCCTAGAAAGGCAGCAAACCATCTGGTTTTGCGCACAGCCCTGGGCCTCAGCTTCTTGAACGAAAAAGTGGTGATAAAACAGCATCGACCACTCACGGGACTGCCTGAGAATTAAGTGAAGTAAACGCTGGCAACGGTGCTCGCACCCAGGAAGCGCCACGCACGCGGCGGTAGTCAGTGCGCTGACCGGAGCCGCACACTGAGCTGTGGCACCACTTCAGGTGAGAAGAACCTGCTTTCGATTTCTAATGTCCAGAGGGGAAATAATCCGAAATTGGAAAACATTTTACACAGTAACGGTCACCAGAGCGTTACTTACTATAAAGCGGTATTCTGAACAGCTGAAAACTGAACCGAATGCAAACACACTGCTAGCAAGGGCAAGGGTCAGTAAATCACTGCACATGAGAGGGTGAAATGTACTCACGGATAACTTTTAACAACATGGGAAATATTTACAATGGTAAGTGAAAACCCCCCCCCCAAAATCCTAGACAATAAAATGCTAATTATGTTAAAATACATGTGTAGAAAATAAAAGGGAAATACTAAGAGACTGTTTGTGGTGATTATCAGTGAATGATGTTATTTAGGGTTCTCTTTTTTAAAAAGAGCCTATATCATTTTTATGATCAGGAAAAACCATTAAGGACATTAAAAGCAGCACATGAACTGGGAGCAAAGGCTGGCTTTCCTAGTCTCAAGGGCAGGCAACAGGCTGCCACGAAGTTTCACTGAAGTCCCACCTTGATGAAATGCAGCATGGTGAAGGAGAAGCGCTCGTTACAGAAGCAGCAGTACACCACCATCTCAATGAGCGCCAGGAGCGAGCCTGTCAGCTCTCGCAAAGCAAACATCACCTGGTGGGAGGACAGAAAAGAGTAAGCTCTTCTTATGCCAGTTAATTGTCAACAGGTTGTTTCTGGCTTTAACTGAAACTAACTCGGACTTAATATCATCAACATTGCCTCAAAATAGGGTTTAACTGCTAGAGCTCCACAGATAGATTTCAGGGTATATATAGGTCTGTCTGAAATTTAACATAATTTTGTGCAAATGTGCATTTTTTTTCTTGAGTCACTTTCATCAGATTTTCAAAGGTAAATGCCTTTCCCAAACTAAACTAATTACTAATAGATCCGAAAAATACACAATGTTCAGCTTAAAAAAGGCATGTAGCACAGCACTGTTAATGTAGTTGAAAAACCACCATGACACACAGACTCGTATATATATGGAAAGCAGGTTATGGGAGGACTGGAAGATTCAACTGTCAAGAAGGGGCAGCTCCGGGTGGAAGGGGACGTGACCTGGGCTAGAGAGAGGCCACGACAGAGGGCTAGGCAGCCCCCTTCCATACCCCCGAGGTTTGAAAAAAATGTGTGTGCTTCACAGTTGTACTATTTCAGGGCTGGGACACATACGAGAGATTGGGAACAAAATCTCTGACAATAAACTGAGGAACTGTGGTTGGGGAGGCGCCATATACCTACTCGGACCTAGAGGGGTGGCTAGCTGGGCTGGACCTGGAGGTCCAGTAACATTCTCTTCAACTGATTATTTCTTTTTGACATATATAATACATAGGAAGGAAAATTAACTTGAAAGATCATTTCTTCTCTTAATAATGCCCTGCTTCATCAGAATAATATACAAAATATAACTAATAACAAAAGGTGTTTTTACTCAAATAGAAACAAAGAGAAAATGGCTTGTGAAGAACAAGTACATACCTCTAACAGGTACGGCTTCCCTTCAGACAAGAACAACAAGGCTTCTACTTCCTCATGGAGGGGCAACAGAGGACTTGAGGGAGCAATGCTAATGGGTGGCCGCTGTTTAAGTACACCAGGAGCTTCAGGAGACCAGAGAAACAGACCCTGTCTCACTTGATGTTATTTCATGAAATAGACATCTGCAAGGTCACACCACTCTCCCAAGACACACACACACACACAACTGCCGAGTGCTTACAACCTGCTCCCTCACAGTGCAGTGAGGAAGCTAGACATGCAGACAGGACAGAACGTTGACCCATTCAATCCAGAGTCTGCCTAAGCTGCAGCAGTGCCTATTAAGATCGCTAGAATCCTAGTGATCCCCCTCCCCGCAACCCCCACAAGACAATCGTTCAAAGCAGTAAATATATAAGTTGTTTATGAGAAAAATGCCCAATGTGCCTCAGAAGAGACACTGGACGAGACACTTTTGTTCCTTGAACACCAAGGATACTAAGCAGAATTAACCCACATGGAAGGGTTATCCCATTTGCTAGAAAAAGAAGACTTCACACTATTTTCTTTTACAAACCTATCTCGACTAATGAATTAGGTAGTTTTATCTCTTTAGGTGAATGAATCAGACTTAGGAAGGAGACTCTACCTCAGACAACCCAGGTGCTCCCCCAAGCTCCTTTAAGTCAGGGCGCATTTGCAGCAGAGTGCTATGTGTGACTTTCCCTGGTTTCCTGTGTGGGCCCTTACTGGTCAGAGGGCACTGAAACCCACCCACAGCCTCTGGGGTCAGGGGCTGGCACCCACATACTGGCTGCTATGCCATTTACTAGTTGCGAGGCTTGTGCAAGTCAGTAAATCGCTCCGTATCTCAGTGTCCTCATTCACAGAAGGGGGTAATATCCCTCTCATAGGTTTGCTGAGGGGATTATAAACACAGTAACTACACTAAAAGGACCATGGAAAGGCAGAGCACACTGAAAACACTGAATGGTTTTCAGCTGCTTTGTTGTGTTGTTACTGCAACTGTGTCGGTGCTGCTGTGAGAAGGCCTGGGAGCAGCACCGACACAGCGCACACAGGCTGGGGGAGTGGACGACTGCGCAGGGCAGTCTGGTTCCTGCTCTGTTATGTGAGACCTGAACTACTGGTGGAGGGTGACAAAGAAGGGCGTGTTATCGACTACATCTTATATGTTCAAATACACTCCAGTGACTTAATATCCAGCTGACAGCTGAATCCCCTTTGTTTTTACAAAGGACTTTAACATTTTATCTCATTAATCCTCAGTATACCTGTGGGGTTATGTTTTTAATATTTCCATTTTGTGTAGAGAATCAAAGGGTCAGGTGGCTTGGTCAAGTTCACAGAGCTAGGAGACTCCAACCCACACCTTGGCAACTGTACCACTACATCAGTTGTGCCAATTATGGTAATAAATGAACTCCAAAGTAGCCTTTAATTCTAGAAGTTTTTAATACTTACATAACCTTACTCTCAAATAAATGACTTTCTTTTGTGACAAACTAGTAAAATAAAGTAAAGTTCAACAACAATTAAAACAATATCCAATAGCTTAATGAGAAACAAATAATGCCCACTGAATCGCTAACACTGCCCTCCAAGCACTACTGACAAACTCAGGGCCCCTGCAGCTCCCGCAGGTGCGAAGGATGCGTCAGACTCACCGACGTTCCTCTGGGTGGACACATCCGAGTGCAGGACGAGCAGCGCCACTGTGTTGTGGAGGTTCCCAAACTCGCGCGCTTGCGCTGAGCTCCATCGCCGTATCTGTGCCGGAGAACATAGAGTGCATGTTCGTGTTCTGATTAGACACTTGAATATATATTTTTTAAAAAAGTAACATGAGACAAGGAAGGGAAAGGATGTGCTGGTTCATCGTAATTTGGGCCACGATCATTTCTCAGTATCTAATAGTGAAAGAGGTCCAAGTACAAGAAGTCAGAGGTGTTAAGCTAGCTTAACAGTGTTTTTCTCCGCAGACACATTAACTCATATTCTAAAACAAATCCACTCATGTATTCTAATGTAGGTTTTGAGTTCTTACTGTGTACCAGGTAATTTGCCTGTGCCTCAGTACAATGGGGAAAACCCATGAGGCTGCACACCCAGGGGCCGGACCCCTTCCCCACGCACTGCGCTGTGTGGGTGTGGGCGAGTTCTTCTTGCGTACACCGCCCGGCCTCTTTGGACAATGGCAAGGATAACCTACTTGCTCTGGCTACTTTGTGGTTATGAGAACCAGATGAAACCTGAAAATTGAAAACGTCTTCGATGCTATGTGCTCCATAAATGCAAAACAATACTGATCATATGTGCTGCTGAACTGGAGTGAACTTAAACCAGTCCCCATTGTCAGTGGAGTCCCTGGAGTAGAAGAGCTTAAGTGAAAAGTGGCTGTTATAAACCTTAACGTGCCATCCTTATACCGAGCAGGCGGTTGTGCCGTAGCTCGTTTTTTAACACCGAAGAGTGAGAGCATCACAGTGGCAGCCAGGAGCGGAGGAGGCCTAGGCAGCACGCCCGTCGCCCCTAACGAAGGAAGGAAGACTACTATGCGATGCACATGCAGGGCACACCAGAGCTGGGCCTGAATCCTGGCTCCACAACACTCTGCTTCGTGACCTTGAACAAGTCACTTAACTTGTTTGCACTGTAATTCTTGCCTGAGAATGGTGTATCAGTGGTATAGCATATAAAGTGACCAGTTGTGTCTGGCACATAACAGGCACTCTATAAATAATATTTATCATTATTCTATGTTCACATTACATGTATTTTAAATCTATCAAACGAAAGAAACATAACTGATGGGAGAAACACACCATTATAGAAACTTCAGACAGGAAAGCCACATTCATATACATCAAACCCTATTAGTACAAAGCAGCTTCCCTTTCATTTCCCGAGTGAGCAGTAGTGTACCTGCAGCATCTTTCGGGGTGCAACAGTACAATTTCACACGTGAATTCTGGCCTCGTTATCAGTACCCCAGAAGCGACTGCCACCCAAATGCCCTCACTCACAGTGCCACAGAGCAAGTGCAAGGCCCAACGCCACCACTCCTCGAGGGGTTCTGCACCCTGCCCTGCCCCCATCAGAACCAGTCTTCCCTTCTGTGCCATGTCGCATCGTAACGGACACTCCAGTCATCGTCATGGGTTGTTATTACTGGGAAATTCTATGAGAAAGCTATGAAAATAACTGAACGATGAAGAATTTTAAAGTCTACACAGTATGTACCTGGACTCGTATGAGATTAGAAATGTCTGTCACTTGCACAGAGCGGCCAAGTGACCACAGAGCCCGTGGCCACGCCCCGGGCTCCAGCAGCAGGCGTTACCTGGCTGTTTTGCCGGTTGGCCCCGAGCAGAAAGCTGATCATGTGGCGCAGCGCTGAGTGCCTCAGGAGAAGGTCTGCAGCCCTGATACCTTGCTGTCACAAGATAGGAGGACAACACATTAAATTCCTACTCAGACAAAAACTGGTTTTAAAAACACAGTTCAATAAGCAGTTTTAAGGAGTCACTAAGTTTTCAAATGCTATAATTTACATATACAAAATACTTGCTCATATAAATCCAGTATTAATCAGTCTGTATTTTTCCCACGTACAAAATTCCTCCAGACTGTAAATATTCTGTGTTATAAAAAGATATTAGAAAAAAGTCATTTACCTTTTGTACAAAAGTGTTGAACAGGGAAAAGTACTGAGCGCAGTTTTTACAGTTTTCTGGGACATCTTTCTCCAGCAGAGCGAGCAGTACCTCCAGTAACTGGTGAAAGCTTTTGAACTGGTTGGGGGAAGGGTGAAATCGCAAAAAGAAGAACAACGTGAGACAGGTGAACAGGACGGGTGATCTGAAGCCAGTCACCATAAGAACAAAAGGGGAGTCTGGCCAACACAATCCAGACTCAGATTCAGATGGGTGTATGCTTTGGAGAGCAGAAACAGATGATCAGTTTCACCTGCCAGGGAAGACTGGTGCTATAGAAATAATTAAAAGGAAAGCCTAGTTTTGTTTCTTAGATTTCAGTCAAGGGTGTGATTCTACCACCTAATGGGCACACTTGCTGTAGAGCCAATTTCTCTGTCCCTAAAAAAAGGTGGGGGTGGGGTGGGGTTTAGAGGAAACATATTTCTGAGTCACTCCCTCTACTGCACTATTTCTTCACATAATCACAGATGCAAAGAATAAAAAACACAGACACAGGCATAGGGGCTAGAAATCAAGCCAATGGAGCAAATGGAGAGCAACAGCCTGACAGAATGACAACGGCAATATTGACTCAACTGTGAACTTACTTGAAAGCCCGCTGACGCCTCATGGAAAGCTTTGAAAAACATTTTATTTGTTTAGAAACCATTTTGGTTATCACATTACTTCTTCTTTCCCTCCCACCCCAACTGCTTGTGGACAAGTCTCTAGAAATTCATCTGTGATCTGAGAATTAAGACCCAGCTTACTACTCTTGTTATTCCTCTGAAGATGGAGTTCATAGACTTTTAAAATACTCCCGTGCATCCTGTCATACCCTGTATAAATACAGTAAGATCTAGCACTTATACAGCACTTCATTTTCAAAGTACTTTACAATGCAAAGTGGGTGGCAAGAGGCACCATTTTCATTACAAGGGGAAAACCGACATAAAGTACATCGGCTGGATCTGGACATGAAACAGAAGTTACTGAGGAAAAAGGCTTCCATGCTTACGCCCCTCACCGCTCCTGTCCTTTTCCACCACCTGCAGTCCTGCCTCTAGAGGTCGGTGGGGTGACACGGTGTGGCCGGACCCCATCTGTAGGGAGACTGCACTAATTCTATCTTTATCATTTTCTGGGTTGGTAGATGGGAGGAGGGAGGAGAAAGAGAAGGTCCTTATGCTAAACATCTTAGAAGACTTCCACAGGGGTATTTCGGAGCCATGGTATCCAAACTGTCCCAAGCAGTTCCCAATGACCTATTTTATATCTTCTGCATCCAGGTAAGGTTTTGCTTGGAAAATGGTGTTGCTTTTTAAGCTGACTGAAAACCACTGCCTTGGAGTAAATCTCAACTTCCTTATGATTCCTGAAATTGAGAGACAGTCTTCTAGGTCCTTCCTAGGAGCACATCTGGCCTCCTGGCTCATTCAGGGCCGAGCAGAGCTCCTGCGGTTGTCTGGTCTGACAGCGCACCCCGGTCAGACGAAGCTGAAAGAACTAGGGGCCTGGGTGTCAAGCGATGTCCACGGATTAAACCTCTCTCTTAAAGAACGTGCTCAAGGTTGCACAGCAGAGTCAACAACTGAATTTGAAGCTGTACTGTCTAGAATTTGCATTTAGTTCACTGAAACACACTGCCTCCAGCCAATGTGGCTAAAGGAGCCAATCAGTTTTAAAAAGAACATTTTTCAAAGTTTTCCATGTAGTGTCAGCTGTTTGAAACAGCAAACTTGGGACGTAACTGCTGTATTTGCTAGCACTTAATAACAGATTGAATAATCAGACTTAAATTTTCCCTAGGTCTTAAAAGCTTTGGGGATTGAGGATGGTAATAAAGACCATGGTTTGTTTTCACATGTGTTGTACTGTGAACCAGAAAACAGGTCAGGAAGAAGAAGAAATTCAGAAGAACAGGAACAGATTAGGGAATAATGAAAACCAATGAAGGAACTATTTTGGCCAGTGGCCCCTGCATAAATGGCACTATGTGGTCTGGTCACCAAATGCACGTTTAGATCACAAAAACAGCTTAGGAGGAGAGACGAAGCCAGGGGTGGCTCAAACTGTGTGTGGGTCTAGACCAGAGCCTCTAGACTCGGGCTCGTCTCACTCGAGAGAGATCCAATACAAGCTCTTGAGAGAAGACTCTGAAAAGGGAGTGTTCTGGAGAGAGAATTCTGAAGCAGACCCAAGCAGACCTCAATTCCTGGCCTACCTTGGTTTCTGGGATACGAGGAGGTAAAGTCAGAATGCCTTGTACCCTGGCATTCACCAGAAAGTTGGTTCACAGAGGGTGCATTCTATGTGGCAAAATTACCAGATTCCAACCCTAGGCTCTCTTTCTTATGGTGTGCAATTTTAAATGTTGGGTAAAAACACAGCACACAGAAACGTGAAAACGAGGCTGACCTTATCCTGATAAAACAAGGCACTGTCCAGGGTTTTCTCCAGAATGGTGGCCACAGCGACGCGCACTTCTCTCACGTTGCACTCCAACAGGAATATCCTAGAAGAAAGAGGAGGAGGCGTGAAAAAGCAAGGAAGGTTCTGCAAGTCAGCCTTCCCTGCATGGGTCCCACCTACAGTCCCTGAAACAGAATTACTCCCAGATGCTGGTTCAAGTCTTCTGAGAGCTTCAGCACACGCCACAGGCCCCTGTGAGGGAGGAAGGCCAAACAGGAAAACAAGACCCTGAACACCGAAAAGTGAAGTTTTTCCTACTTTTCCCTCTATTACCCTAAAATGAGTATCTGTCTAAACACAAATTTGGACTTAAAGAGATATGAAAAACCCTAAAATTTTATAAATTCTATTCACTCAGGAGTTCTCGCTGGCACCCCTTGAATTTCTCAGAATAAGACACCCCCTAAAGTTCTGAGTTAAGAGAGCGCCTCTGAATCCCCCTGTGCACTTACATTTCTACCCTTTTACTTTCCATTCCTCTCCCCTCCCCACCCTCACTTTTGTTCAGTCCTGGAAGTGTTTGAGGATGAAAAGGCCCTGCTTCCCTCCTTCTTCTTCTGTGATGATTCTGGTTACAGCAGTGAAGGTTTGTTAGGGCAACTTCTATTACCTCTGGCATGTCCAGCGTTACAGTCAGATACCACACTGTGTACCACAAACGCATTACCTAATTCAATCCTTTACACCACTAGGGTGTAGATGAGGGGGCATCAGCCTGTGGTGGCGGGCATGGTTAGGCAGAAACACCTGTGCTCTGGAGCTGGCTGGTGGTGATCACCTGAGAGCACCCAGTTGATACATGCTTCTCCATTATCACCTGTTCTCTCTCTGCCTCATACGTTTGCTTTGACATGAAAACCCACGTTATAATTACCCGAGGGAAAACCTACCTATCATTTCTCATACAGGTACTTCTCAACTTACAATGGTTTGATTTATGGTTTTTCGACTTTATAATGGTGAGAAAGTGACAGCATTCAGCAGAAAGTGTACTTTGAATTTTGATCTTTTCTCCTGCTCACGTTATGTGGTGCAGTCCTCTCTCGTGATGCTGGGAGGCCAGAGCTCCCAGCCAGCCATGCAGTCAAGAAGGAAAACCACCGAGTCTGCACTGCTCTCACTGTGCTGGCTGATTCTGCCCAACTGCAGGCCAACGGAAGTGTTCTCAGCACGTTTAAGGCTGGCTAGGCTAAGCTTGGTAGGTCAGGTGTATTAAATACATATATGTATTTAATACATATGGTATTTCCAGCTTATGAAGGGTTCATTGGGATGTAACCCATTGTAAATCAAGGAACACCTGCATTTCTTAACAGAAAATTCTCATTCCACAAGAAAGATATAAATGTAACGTAATTTTGATGACCCAAGTCCCCCTTTAGGTAGCAGCAGTGAGAGTGTCCCTGGCCTCTGAGCACAGCAGTTGCAGTTCTCCCTCTGCTCCTAAACAGAAAGATGAAAGGGGCTTCACTTCCGTTCACCCCACGTCGCTGTGAATGCGACGCACTAGCTATCTAATCTGACCCAGACAGACGGGCTCTGTTCAAAACCCACCAAGATTCTAAGTGCCAATATAACACAGTTTAAAAGACAACAAGTACTCCTGTAATATTTAGCTTTAAGTGTTGATCAGACTGCAGATTCAGGTTTAATTTTTTTTGGGAAGAATATCTATAGGGGGTGTTCCACATTCCCTGTCAGATATGAGGAAGCACCATGAGAATGCAAACCAACCCAGAATATGGGGAGCTCTACAGGGCAAATGACCAGTCTCCATTGCCCCAGCCCCAGATAAACAGCACAACAAAAAAGGAGGTGGTAGGGGACAGGAAAAATGAGAGATTGAGAGAGTCTTCAGAGACATATAAACCCAATACAGCATGTGAAGCTCGTTTGGATCTAGATTTGTACAATATAAACCCAATGGTAAACTACTATTTTTGAGACATCTGGGGAAATCTGAAGCTGGACTGGGTATTGAATGATACACAGGAATTATTTTTATTTCTGTTTAGTGTGATAAAGGTACTTGTGTGTGTTTTTTTAAACTTTACCTGTTAGAGATACATGTTAAAATTTTTATAGTAAAATTATATGTCTGAAGTTTACTTTAAAGTACTTAAGAGGAAAAAAAGCACGCATGTGAGGGTGTGCGAGGAAGCTGGAACAGACGCACAAGGCTGGCCAAGTACAGATGACTTGAGCTGGAGAACTGGTAGAGGAGAGGTTCACTATTCCGTCTACTTTTGTGTTTGTTTAAAAATTTCCACCAAAAAGCCCTGGCCGGGTGGCTCAGTTGGCTGGGGAATTGTCCCATACATCAAAGGACTGGGGGTTCCATTCCCCATCAGGACACATACCTGGGTTGCAAGTTTGATCCTTGGTTGGGTTGTGAACAGGAGGCAACTGATCAATGTTTCTTTTTCTCTCTCTCTTTCCCAAATCAATAAACATATCCTCAGGTAAGAATTTAAAAAAAATCTTCCATAAAAAAAGATTTTTAAAACTATCCTTTATGTTAGTATTTTTTGTTTAATTCTCACTTGAGGACATGCTCATTGATTTTAGAGAGAGGAGAAGGGGGGATGGGGAGAGAGAGAGAAGGAGAAACATCAATGTGAGAGGGAAACATCGCTCAGCTGCCTCTTGTGCGTGCCTGAAGAGCCCTGACTGGAGACAAACCTGCAACCTAGGCATGTGCCCCAGCCGGGAATCCAACCTGCCACCTTTCAGTGTACGGGACAACCCTCCAACTGAGCCACACCAGCCGGGGCTATGTTAGTATTTTAGATTTCTTCAGATCAATTTGTGAGCAACATTTATTACTAATTTTTTTACCATCATAATTACATTTACTAACTTCCTAAAAAAAATGATCTGAGAGACAACACCCTCTTCACATTTACAACCACTAAAATATTAGTATAGTTTATATTTATTGTTTAGTTGTAACGATAGCCTAAGTTATCTAAACATTTCTAAAGAAATAATTAGAATATTAATTCTTCAAAAATATGAAATCATGGCAGTTGATAATGATGAGTAATTGGGCTTTATAAAGAAAGAGACAAAATAGAATAAACACTACCAGGAAAAGTTTAGGTAATTCACTGGGATTCTTTACCACTGGAATTCTAAAAAACTGAAACATATTACCAAAGAAGTTATTGAGTTTCTTTGAATATATTTAAAAGCAACTCTGTTCAAATATAAGGGAATGAACTAAATAACTGCCATGTTCCTTCCAAAGAGATGATAGTTCTATGACATTCCACTGTCTAATCCAATACTCAGGAGTCCTTCTGATAGGAAGATATTTTGGAATGAAGCTCAATAACTGGGTGAAAGGTTATCTCTGACGCAAACTCTAAAGGGAAAGGCATATAACACTTTGAAGAAATGTTTATATGTTCTCTTGTTATGAACTGTATGCATGTATGCTGTACAAATATTTGAGTGCTTACTATTTGCCTGGCTGTGTAGAGTAGGGAACCAAACGAATGTAGCTTCCACCCTCAGAAGCTAAAGTTTAGTGGGGGAGATAGGTAAAAACACAGGGCAGGTTAACAGGGGGACCCCTTGTAGCCTGGGTGCGACTGGGAGTAAGCAGCCTGACATCTGAAGGATAAGAATGTGCTTACTATGCACAGAATGGAGGGGAGAATGTTCTGGATGGAGAGAGTATCAGGCTTAAGAGTCTTCAGGCAGGAAAAAAGCTGAGTGTGTTGAAGGAATCAGCAAGCCAGTGAGGGATAAGCACAGTGGAAAGTGAAACAAGGTCAGTCTAGAAAGACAGGCACAAACCATATTCAAGTAAGGCCTTGTGGGTTATGATAAAAACTTTGACTTTATTATGAGTGCAATGGGAATCCACTAGAATGTTTTTAAGTAAAAAAGCAACGTCACCTACGTTTTTTTTTTAATTTGTTTAAAAAATAACACTTTTGTTGCTGTACGGGGGAGATGGGAGGAAGGAAAGGTGGATATATGTATCAGGCAGGCAAATACACGGACGTCTGAAGCACAGACCTGAAGATGAAGGGGACATGGGATCGAAAGTTTCACAATTAGCTCAGTAAGCTGCTGCCAGACTGTGGGTCCCTGGGGGGAAGCGACTTGGACTTCGGAACGCCCTCAGGTCCAGCAGGGCTTCGGGACACGGCTGCCCTTAGCACCTGGCCATCTGCACACCTGCTCTGCTTGCACTCACTGAACCCCGTGTCTGAGTCTGGTCCGACAGAGGTGATTTTGGAAAGAATGATTTTGAAGTGATCTGAATAATTTCCTCACTGCTTCACCAGTGAGGACAGTTTAACATTGATCCCAATCAGAAAAATAATTTCAAGTTGGAATAAAAAGAGCTGCAAGAAACTTGCGCTCTAAATCACTGAAAGAAACACATTTAATTAAAAATCTTGACACTTACTTGATCAATTCTCGTCCTTCAGAACTAATAAAATATTCAACTAGCCACTGACAAGCATCAAAACTTTTTGAAAGTAATGCTTCAATAGTGGCAATCCATTCTTCAGTGTCAATCCTTCAAAAAAAAAAAGGCAGAGAGTGATGTTAGGAGTATAGCCCCAGGAAATAACCCCATGGAATGTCACTCCATCTTAAAATTAAAAAAAAAAAATTTTGTGGGGGTGGGGTGGGGTGGGTAGGTAGAGGTAAGTTAAATACTCTGTGACTGCTAACTAGCACGACTCCTGCTCCTCAGAGGCCAGTGCCTTGCATTCTGGGGTGTCTGTGGTCTGACTCATCACTCCTACCCCCCAAAAGAAAACGGTGTGAAGAAGCTATCTGCATTTTCTTCAAAAAACTTCAACCGCAAAAAATGCCCGAGCATTTTGTTTTGCTTACTTAACTGACATTCACAAAACGCCTACTTCCTACACGTTTATATTTTATTGTTACAATCATTAATATTCTAGTTTATGGAATAAAAATATTTGAAGAGCAAAAAAAGGTGCAATGACTATTCTATCCATGGCTTCATGCCACCCCTCTTCAGTCCTTCATGCCCTAAAATGGGAAGCATAAACATACTGGAAACAGTGTGCAATGTTTAGGCAGCTTGAGCAAATTTCACAAATACAAGTAACCAAATAAATTTCCTTAGTCAATCGTATGCCAGACATTACCAGAAACATATTATTTCTTCTTTTTGAATCGAATAATAAAGATTGGTATCATTTAATATATCTTTAATTATTGGCCATGAAATAGTGTCATTATATTTGTTATCTCAAGAGTTTCTTGATTGCAAAATCTTTCCAAAAACTTCTCAATACTAGGAGAAGCTGACTGCTAGAGAGAGAAGAGGTGGAAAATGCCCATGGTCTTCTGTTAACTGGTTCTTGCATCCTGAGCATTCCCTTCTTGCTCCAGGTATATCCTGTAAACCAGCCCACAATTGCTCTCATCCCTCCCTCCCTCCCTCCTTCCCACAACTATTTACTGGGGGCCTCTGTGTCAAGCACCCCACAAGGTACTAAAGAGAAAAACCAACGATGACTAACATGCAATCAAAGTCAAGAGTTTCTATGGCGTCACTCCAAACACGCTAGCTAACCCTCTGTTAAAAACGCTCCATGAGCTCCCACTAAACAGAGCCCACACTCCCTCCTCTGGCACTCAGGGCACTCCCTGAGCTCACCCAAACCCAGTATTCCATCTCACGTCAAATGAGTTCCTTAAGAGAAGGAGTAAAACATGAGTCATTCACAGTTCCTTAGGCAAGTCTTGCCCATTACTCAGGTTTTCCCCTTCCACCTAGAATAACTGTTCCTCTATTTTGAGTTTCAAAACCCTCTGAGAACATCAGTGTCTTAATGCCAACCTGATCCCCATATCTGGATAGGGTTCTGCCCAGTTTCCAAAGATGTACAGCATTTATGCTTAGCATCACAGTTATTGCCTGTTTAACCTACCTTTCCTACTGAATTAGAAATTCCTTAAAGATAGGAGCCATTAATCATCTGAGTACATTCGGTAGTTTCCAACTACCTAAAACAATGATTTAAAAAGTTGAATTTATAAATTCAACTTTAATGGAATTAATCAGTGCTTTTTGCTATAACTATTCAAACATATCTATCACTTCTTACCTGAGTTTTTTCTTTGTCCGTAGGTAAGTTTGAAAAAGGAACTGAATGGCAAGCTGTAAGCTTACCTTTGCCATGCAAGGGTAGTATGGATGCTTTAATTTGGTCTGAGGTAGGGAGAAAAAGAGAGGATATTTTTCATAAAGGTTTATAGATTATTACATATTGTTATAAGCTAAATAATACACGTATAACAAGGTTTAATACTAATAAGAAAAATCTAGCCAGTTCACTATAAAAAATGTTCCAGTTAAACTTCAAAGAAGGTTAAGACATCTTCATTTCTTTTATGAAGCCCTTTCAAAGTACAGTCTTTAGACCACAAGATGCTGAGTAACCTATCAACAGACTAAGAAAATTTCCCCACTATTAGCAAGTTATAATCATGATACTCAAAGAGAAGTACTTGGAAGTACTGGTAAAAGCTGATTACAAATTAGGAAAAATTAATCTCCACAAAGCCCAACATCCACCGATATCACCTCATGGCTACTCTTTGAGTCTTCACAAAGCTTAGAGAAAAAGCATTTCAAAAAGCCAGTACCTAGAAACCCATGCCCGTTCACAATCTGTAACATATACTACAAATATTGCCTGTATTTTAATATCAGGCAGTAACTCAGCAATTTACACATTTGTGGGAATATTTCTGCATCTAAAGGCTAACAACCGAGAGTGAGCATGAGTCACTGAACTCTTGAGCTCAAATACTAATTCTTATAACTCTTTCTTCAGTACCAATCCAACTAGTACTTACAGCATTCAATGATGCTAAAGACAAAACAAAACTGAAATAATCACTACTGTACACATCTCTATTCTTCATAAACTTGAGGTTTTCATCTCTCACCATCTACGAAAGAAAATTGGCAATTATGTTATTTTTTTAAAGTATATTTTACTGATATGCTATTACAGTTGTCCCACTTTTCTTTCCCCTTTATTCACCCCCACCTGCCCCCACGTAATTCATGTCCACGGGTCATACATATAAGTTCTTTGCCTTCTCCATTTCCTGTACCATTAACCTCCCCCCGTTTATTTTGTAACTGCCATTTGTGCTTCTTATTCCCTGTACCATTTCTCCCATTTTCCTCCCACCCCCTCTCCACTGATAACTCTCCATGTGATCTCTATTTCTGTGATTCTGTTCCTGTTCTAGTTGTTTACTTTGTTTTTGTGGGGTTTTTTGGTTCAGTTGTTGATATAGTTGTTAGTTTGTTGTCATTTTACCATTCATAGTTTTGATCTTCTCCTTTTTCTTAGGTAAGTCCCTTTAATATTTCATATAAGGGCTTGGTGATGATGAATTCCTTTAACTTTACCTTATCTGGGAAGCACTTTATCTGCCCTCCCATTCCAAATGATAGCTTAAAATTAGCAATTATTTTAAAGAAACAGGGTAAAAATTCAAACTGTAGAACATAGTTTTAGTGATATGTTAGGTAAAAAGAATTCATAAAAACCCTACGCTCAAGCTTTGAATTTTTTTAAAAAGAGAGGAAAAATCTTCATTTCATTACATAAGAAGTTGTAAAAAGGTGAATTATCATTCATTAAAACCAAATCCTTTTGGGAAATTTGGGAAAACCACCATGTGAAGGACAAGTGAATTCCAACCTATTACTCTGGGTAGGAAGGGACAAACAGAGCTTTCCCATGCTCTCCTTGATTCAGACGGCTTAATTCTCTCTTTCTCTCCACCTCTCTTGGTGAAAAACTCCACATTTTTCTTCAGTCCCCTGGTCTGGCTACTTTGCTTCTGATTACTTAGTGCAGAAAGTCTGGATGAGGTGGTTGGACAGTTCTGAATTTTAATCCTGTCTCTGAGACACCAGCAGGTTATTTTTCTTCTTCTGAGCTTAATTTTTCCATCTGAGGAATGGGAAGAAAACCTACTCCACAGGAGTGTTTTAGGAATTAGGGATTTGTTTAAAGCGTGCAGCATAGAGTAGGTATTCAATAATTAATGGTCATCATCGTCATTAGTTTTACTCCAAAGTTATAAAATTTAACTTATTTTTTTCTCTAGATACAATATGTTTAATTTTAACAATGTGTTCCTTTACTGCCCATGGCCTCTACTTATTTATTTTTGGCATTCAACAGCCACACAGGAAGTGCTGATGATGTGGCCAATCTTGAGTCTGTCGCTGCCTCTGGGACCTGACATGAGCGTTTCGTGGCATGGTGGGTAAGATGTGGCAGGCACTACAGGTACAACTAAGCCCACAAGATGACCCGTGGGGGCACTTCTGGACCTATGACACAGACTGTGACACTATGTACATTTTTCCCTTAGACTTTTTAATACGGTTCTTACCTGATATATTCGAACAGGCATTTTCTCCACAAACAGCCCTTTCTTCTCGCCTTTTTTAACCAGCTTGGTTAGAATAGAGAGCCGGTCATTGTTGGGACGGTGGGGCCGGGGAGACGACTGAGGTGAGATTTCTGGTGAAGATGGCGCTGACCTAAGAGAAGGAATCAAAAACTGTATTGTATAAAGTGGCTACTGTTTTAGTAGTTCCTGTAACCTGACAATTCTACATCAACAGGGTACTAGACTTAAAAAGTAAATTGTATACTTTCTTAATTTAGTAATTTAAATTCAAATTCACAGATAACAGGGAACAAAAAACCTTTCTGACAGTGCTGAAATAGTGCTTACTATGCTTGGAACATAAGTGTATTCGATAAGTGCTGAGATGAAAAAAATTTCACTTCTAAAATAAAATAACTTATATGCATTTTTCTAAATATAACATAACTTCTTGTTAAGAAAATAATGACCAGGTAGCCATAAGAAGAAAAGGGGTAGAGCAATTTACTTATTTTCTTTTTAGAATTTTCCTCTAGCTTAGCCAATCTCACTTAAAAACTGAACACTACACTCAAAAGATCCCAGTACCACCTCCTGAATCGCACAGCAAACTACATGGAAAGGACACTCACAGAGAGAGATCTTCAGCTTCCTGACGCACAACACTGACCCGACTTTTCTTTGGCAACACTGGGGAGTTCTGATCAGACACCCTTTGGTAGAAGAGCATGTAGGCATTCCAGTATCTTCGGCGGACGTCAGTATATGGGTTTGCTTCATGACAAGACATTAAGAAAGAAGTCTTTGTAAATAAAAAGTTTTCTTGTCTTGATAATCTAACATAAAGAACCCATAAATCCAGCAAGTAGGTACTTACTAAATTTGTTAAATGCTAAGTATAAGCAAAATGTGTGTCTTTTTAGAGTACTGCTTGGAATTACTCATAAGGTGATACAGAGGGGGCAGTGGGGGGTGGTTGGGTGGTGACAGAGTAAGTGAAAGAAGGTAATACTCCCAGGCAAGTCTCAACTCAATCGAAAAGTAACATTTGAAAATAAATTCTGTGGCCCAGGATGGGATTACAATGGCCCCACTTAATCATCTCCAGAACAGCCAAATCCAGGTAAATTTTGGCAATAAGACTATATTCAGCCATTGGAGGTTACTACCATTAGATGCATGACTGTCATGGTATGATATCACATCTAATACCATGAATCTAATACAGCTAGATATTTTAAAATGAACCCAGAATATTTCAAAATCATGTTTCAGAAAGGCTAAGGTCTCTGAAAAATGTTTCTTCTTTAAATAGCAAATTGTGACTGAATTTTGTGATGCATTTTTTCTCATCCTTTTCTTTCTGGGGCTGGGGGTTCTGGAAAGATTCCTTTGCCACACTGTATAATAAGTATGGATTTAAAAACACAGATGCTAGAAATGTCTTCTCTAATTAATTACACCTCCAGATAAGTAAAAAGGAAACTATTTTTTTAAATCCTCACCGAATGATATGCTTTTATTAATTTTAGTGAAGGGGGGCGGGGGACGAGAGCAAGAAAGAAACATCAATCAGCTGCCTCCTGTGCTTTGACCAGGGATCAAACCTGAAACCTAGGTATGTGCCCTGAGCAGAAGTCAAATCTGAGACTTTTTGGTGCATGGGACAATGTTCCAACCCCCTGAACCACCTGGCCAGGACTTCTGAAACTATTTTTAAGGCTGAAATTCTGCTTTCATTAGTTTCTCTTTGATATTCATTTCATACATTTAACTTACACTCCCCCCCAACGCTGTTGTAAGAAATTATTTTAAAAAATTTTTGTAAGCAGCTTAAACATTTTCTCTTTGGCTATCAAAGAGTTCATGGATGTATGTAGCTAGAGCAGCAATACATTAAAAAAAAAATCTATTTTTATGCCAAAAAACCCCGCTTCCAATTTGATAGAAAATCCTAACTTAAAAAAAATTGAAGCTCATGGAAAATATCCATTTGTAAATACTTACTTTGATCATAAACCTTTGGCCTATATTCTCCTCCAAAGCATTCATATTCCAGGGTCTCATCATTTAGGTCAAATTCTTCTATAACTGTGTCATTAAATTTATACCACTTTCCTTTTCCACATCCCCTGGAGCCCACAGATAAAACAAACATTATAATAAAACACAAGCATCCCACCTCCAGTATTCATCTCTTTATACTGTCTATAAATATAGTGGGTGATTACCATTTGAAAATACCTAAGGAAAATATAAAAAGTTATTCTAATTTCTAAAATAACTTTTCAAATTAAAGGGGTAAAGTAGTTACGGTAAGTTTTAAAAAATCTATTATGAAATAAGACCAAAGAGTGATGAAAAGCATCTCTGTACCATAATGGTAAATGTGGGTGATAAAGCAGGGCAGAGAATGCAGAGGAGAGATTTACAGGAGGGAAGGGAACACAGAGGAGAGATGTACAGGAAGGAGGGGGAGAAGATGAGAGGCACCAGAAGGGCAGGAAGGGACTGATGGGAGAGCCCTTACCGCCGATCCTTAATGAAGGAATAGTAGTGGCCCGCATGTGCCTGTCCACTGTGGACAATGACACCAACAAGTTCATAGTTTTCTGTGAGGGCGACTTTCTTTCGTGGGGACCCTCCACCTCCCTGATCCATACTTCGTCCATTTTCACCAACTTCAGAAGATGAATCTTGGCGAGCCATCCCTGAAACTGTGTAAGGCTCCATGTTTAACATCCAGGGAAACTATTTAAAAGCAAAAAAAGAGCACATTAATGTTGATCAGTAACATACATGGCCATACCCAATTAAGTCAGACACAAAGAAGAGAGATGTGTGTTTTCCTAATTTAAGCTAGGACTACCTCTCCAATTCAAGCACAAAACCTAAGAATGGCTCGCAAGTCTGGGGAAGTACAAGTAACCTCTTGTTTGAACATTAAGAAGAGCATTTTACTTCACAGCTGACACCAGGATGCCTTCTAGAAATGAGGGTAGCTGTTTACAGGTAACACCACATACTATATGGTGTTACACCACTGGTCTAGTCTACGGTCTAACAGCACTAGTTCTACTAGCAGCAGTGGCCAAGACAAAAGGCTGCATACTCTTCGGAATGCTGAGACTATCGTCTTTCACACTTGAAATTTGAAAACATTAAAAGAAAATGATAAAAAGTAGGCGAGGTAGTAATGGTTATAAGAACTTTCAGGAAAAAAAAAAAAAGTTACCCTTATCTGTTCATCGTATTTAATGGAGCGTGCGCTCTCCCAGTCAAATCCAAACCTCATTAGGTGAATGACCAAGACATTAGGTAAGGCCTTAATGCAGGTCCTTTTGACTGTTATTCTCTAAAGAAAAGCAAAACCCAGTTATTGCGTTGGAGAAAATGAAACAGCCACGTAATCAATACAACGGTCACAGGTTTCCACAGGCCTCCCCCGTGTGAACAGAAGTGATGACGCAATCTAATGAAGCAGCAACAACAGTTTAAAATCGATCTTACATCAGAGCACAAGGTACATGAAGAACAAACTGATGTAGTTTTATAAAAAGGGCGAATGAAATACCTTTTCTTTACACTTCTCACAGTAGTATGCATTACTGCCCTCTAGAACTTCTCCTCTAACAAACTGGTCCAAAGAAATTTCCAGACTCTGACAAGAAGTAACTCCTAGATTGAGAGCCATGAAAGCTTCCTCTCGCTCATATCTGATTAAGAAATAACGGAAAAACCGTGATCAACAACGGGATTTAAAAATTTTGAAAGTATTATCTGAGATTGAACACAGAACTACGTTAACAATCAGTGAAATTAACAATGATTTTCCTCATCTTTTAAAAAAAGTACACTACCAAAAAAATACCAATTTTTGATAATTCAGAATTACTTAAAACATGAATTTCAATAAGGAAATTTTAGAAATTGAAAGCAAAGAAATTTAATTCAAAAGGCACTCAGATTCACTGGGAGATATATCTGCAAGTCTCTCAATAAATGCAAAATTCATAGCCTACTAGAAGCGTCACTTAAAAATATTAACAATAACTTTTTAATGTTATATCTCCACTAACCTGTGAGGACAGTCTTTACAGATCTTCTGATCAGAATAGACACCCTGAAAAGTATTCTTAAAAATTTGGTCTCTCCCCATTTTCTGTTGGAATAGAAAGTCAAAATTTTAGTAAACTTAGAATTCATAGGTTATTAATACAGTTTTATTTAGACCTAACTAAGCTAAAGCACAAATGTCAATTTAACCACCAAAATTAAATAAGTCATCTTGGCAGTTTAATCTCAGAACCAAGAAAAGGATTCTAGCCCATCAGACTCACTGTCAGAGTAATGCAAATCACCACAAGAGGAAGAGGGGGGAGGGTCAGTCAGAGCTAATGACAAGGGTGATTCTGATTCCCCTCTCTATGCCACCAATACCAAGTTAGTAGCGACTCTCCACAATCTTTTCTTTTTTCTTGCGGATGGAATGCAGATTTATGTTATCTTTTCTTTTTTAAAAGAAGTAGCTAAATTGTGCCTTCTGATGAGAAGAGAGGCACATGTTGGCAGTGATGGGAAGCTGTCACTTAGCAGGAGGTACCACTCAGGAAGTTGGTCACATGTTTTACTGGACAGAGGTAGGAAGCTCTGGGTTTAAACATCACCACAAACAACTTCTAAGCTTACGGCACTTCTGAGGCCAGGTTACTTCAATACATACAAGTGAGAGTTTGCAGATACAAATGGTTGTTATTATGGAGTGTGAACTAAGAATTGCATGCTTTATCGAGTGTCAGATGAATTAAAAGGAAATCTGTAACTTTAGTGATCTGTGTATGTTTGGATGTTAACACCCAGAAGAAATATAGTTGTCGTATTCAAGATGATCAATATCTGACTTGTCAGTTCACAGCAGTCCCAAATCTTAAACACCCTTCATATTCTGGTTTCTCTTCAGATCGTATGACTCTTTCGCCTTCTTAAACACTCTTCACGTACTTGAGTTTGAGGGGGTTAGAGGAAAAATAAAACTTTTTCTACCTTAAGATATTCATCCATCTGATCAATGAGGCTAGTGAAGAACTCATAAGCATCCTGTTGTTCTCTCACATAAAGTTCTTTGTTCCACATCTTGAAAATCTACATAAGAATTAAATATGTCATTAAAAGAAAAGTTACAATTTCTGAATATGGTAGAGAAAGAATGTAATAGAGCACTTAATGCTTCTAAAACCTTGAGCTCACTAACGAAATGAAGGAGTTTTTACTGAAGTGAGCTGTGACTGTGTCTAGCCACTTATGCTTTTCTCTGGTCCCTCTGTAGTCCTCCCACGTTTATGAAACCTATAGGGTGAGATCTAGGGCCATGCACAGACCAGAGGTCCTCGCTTAGAAACTAACCAGCCTATGTGAGAGAGTACATGTTACTCATCCTGTGAAACCCAGTAAATCAATGTTAAAAAGAGAATGTTCTTTATTTAGAGGCATGAGTGAAACTGGCATAGGTTCTAAGGAAAGATTTCAACAGATATTTCAAATAGCTAAAATAAGAATTATGAAAAATATACAAAATAGTTAAGATTAGCAAATCCCTAGAAATTACAAATGCCTAAACATTCTAATCATTTGAAATCAAGAACCAATTTCAAGAAGAATGGTGCAGATAGCTCTTTTATAGGTTCTTGGCAATGGAATTAGCCTAGAGTTAATAAAGACAAGAGATAATTATCAGTAGAGAAAGAATGCAGCCAAACTCAAAATATCTAACATCTTTAAGTCTAAAGAGTTACTGGTGAATTTGTTTTTTGAGGTAACTCCATACTGCTTTCCACAGTGGCTATAGCAGTCTGCATTCCCATCAACAGTGCACAAGGTTCCCTCTTTTCCACCTCCTCACCAGCACTAGCTGCTTGTTGATTTACTGATAGCCATTCTGACAGGTACGGGGTGACCAGAGGGAAAGGGCAGGTGGGGAGAGACAAAAGAGGGTACAGGGGCCATAAACAGTGACGGAAGGAGACTTGGCTTGGGGTGGTGATCACACAATATACAGATGATATGTTATGGAACTGTATACCTGAAACCTCTGTAATTTTATTAACCATTGCCACCCCAAAAACTTCAATAAAAAAGTAAAAAGAAAAACACAAACAAACTAACTAAAAAAAGAGTTACTGGTGAAATACCTTCCAAAAGTTCTCAGGTACATAATACTGTAGCTTGCTTTCCATCAAATGCCCAAAGAGAGACTGCACTTGGTAGAAGACACTGTCATCTGGATTGTCTGTGTCGTCATCCACTGAAAGTAGTGCCTGCAAAGAAACAAAAAGTATCAAGTCAGAAACACTTAGCTGCTTTACAGAAAACCCTGACTTACGCACATGCGAGCATGCACACTGTTCTGTTAGAATGCTAGGTACGCGTGAATGCGGCTCTGACTCCGCACTGTTTAGCTTCAGCACTTTCTAGCTGGTCTGATCATAAATAAACCACGTCTTTCAGCCTCTGTCGAATTATGAAAAACTGGAACTAGTAAACACTAGAATCTCTTATAAGAGGTAAGTGTGACACAGTAATATAGAATACTCTCAAACTATTTACTGCTATATCACAACCTACTAGTATACTATTATAAAGTAGTGATGATAGATAGAGCCTAAATATTTCTAAAATCTAAAAACAACAGTCATTTCATGGAATGGCATTTGAGAACAACTTAGGAGTAAAAAATAATTACATTATGTCAAATCCATCTGTCAAACATGCAACATATTATCTCAGCAGATGTACAAAAATGTATGACTATCAGCAATATGTTGTCTAGACATATTTCAGAAGCCACTGAAGATCCCCAAGTTTGTCTAATTTCAGTAGTCCCCAAAACGCCCTATATGAATGTGGAGCCACTTTCAGGCAATGTCCACATCACTTATCACACCAAGTGGGAAAGCAAGGCAATCACCTCGGGGAGCCCGGGCTGCATGTAGAGCTGCTGGAAGACGGCGTTCATGTAACACGTGGCACCACCATTCCGCAGCCCCACAAACCCTGCACTGGACCTGCTGTCCACGGGGGGCAGGTACTAGGAGAGAGGAGGAGGAGGAGAAACAGGAGAGAGAATTAGTGTCTTCTTCATAGCTGTATGAGATGTGCACGGGGGAAGAGAGATATACTCAGATTTATCCACCCCGAGTACTGTGAGCCATGCCAGCCAAACCCACGTTCGTGAGTACCTCTGCACAAGCTAACACAATTACAAAATGCTACGGTCTCAAAGTTTCTTTTTAGTTCATAAAATACACAGCACATAAGCAAGCATTTTTAATCCATTATGTAGTCATGCACCCCATCACTTGATTATCACTCAACACGTATTTATTAAGAGCCCACTGTGTGTGTGCCTGAAACTGCCAGGATACAAGAGAGAGCAAAAATGCCTTAGTTCTGATCTCAAAGAAGCTCACAATCTAGTAGGGTAGATAGGCATTAATCAAGTAAATATACTAATATATATTTACAAATCGAGTAGTACTCTGGGGTGGGGGTGGAGAGAATAATGAAGTGTTGTATGAAGTGTTTACTATGAAGAATCCTGACCAGTCTAAGATGGTCAAGGAAGGTACACATCCCTTCTCTTCTTGTTTGAGAAGGTAACACTCTTTTATTGAAATTTCTCTAATAGGCACACAGATTAAAAAAAAATAGGTAAATGCCTTAGCATTTCACTTAAAGTTATTTTATAGTAATGTAGATTCCAGCACAGTGCTTTTCTAGGTAGAAATAACCAAGAAAAGGCATCTTGGATAAGGTTTGACATGGCACTTCTTCAAGTGGAAAAAGACATGTCACAACACTCTAAAATGCTATCACAGCAGAATCCTGATTCTAATGCCATGGCCGGAATCATGTGACCTGCATACATCAGGTATCTGTATCCATGTGTTAACCAACCAGCTGACAAGATCCTGTTGATCTTTTGGAGAGAAAGAAGTGTATTACATTATGTCTCACTAACATTTGACATACACTTAGAGCAGGGTGATTTCTAAGATCTAATTACCACTGTAATTTATTTGTAGTCCAAAGCACAGATAAAAAAAACTTACAAAATAAGGAAAACTGGTTTATAATAGAGCTAAAAATCTAAGTATTTTTATATAATATTTTCATTATGCTGATAATCCCTGATTTATGAAAAAATTAAAATTTTCATTTCAATTTGATTAAATACATGTAAAATGAAAACACAGCATAAAATAAGCACTATAAACTAAACATGTTGACACCAAAACAGTTCCTAATTTATGCCCTTACATTTTACTTTGCAAGTAAATGCTATTTCCTCTATTTAGAACACCTGTTCTCACTTCCTTTCCTGCCTAAGCTGTATGTTTCATAACATTCAGCTCAAATGACTAGGATGTTAGTGGAAAATGTGAAGCAGCTTTGAAGTGTCCTCCCACTCCTGGTCTGGTAGTCCAGGGCACCTGCCACTTGCTTCCTTCGTGCAGATCCCAATGTATGCTATGCTGCTTCATGGCTCTACAGCTTTGCCCACATGACCTTGACACGTTGCTTCACCTGGCTCACCCGTCTTTAAGGCCCTATGTTAAACTTCATTTTTTCTAAGAAGCCTCCTTAGACACCACCACTTGGTGGTAAAGTGTATGTTAGTAGGGCATTTTGGACCCACCTCTATCTTAAAATTTGTCACATTACATTGAAATCATCTGCTTATGGGCCTGTCTTTTCCATTACACACTGACCTTGAGGCTGGGATCAATCTTTATTTTTGGGCTCCAAAAGCCCAATACACCTCTTAGCACACAGCAAACTCAATAAATCTTAGCTGAATTTAACTGAGCACAGACTGTAGTACGAAAGCCACTGTTTGAGTTTTTATCTCTAGTGCCTAGCCAAGCATAAACTTACTAAAACACAGGTTGAAATGCTACTTCTTACTGAGAGTAATTATCAACTGACTTGAAAATGTATCCTCTTTAATTAAAGGGTAGCATTTAGTGATATACTGTAGGTTATAGTTGATTTGAGTATGTCAACACGATAAGCAAAAAAATAATACTAACTTTGTGATTAGAGAAAGAAAAACCATTTTAAAAATTCTATGGTTAAGAGACCATTCTAAAAAAATTAAGGGCATCCAGGTCTAGGAAACGTACATCAAACTCCTTGGTCAGAGCAGGGTCAGGTTGATGATGCATAGAAAGTAGTTCTTTTGCGATAATTTGAAGATTTGAAGGGGAGCTATCAGCCAACATTACAAGGACTTCATAGGCTGCCAATCGGCTATTTGCTGTACTGCACCTAAAAACAAAAGACACAAGTCAATTAAAAAATAAATGACCTACTTAAGTTGCTCATTCATTTAAATCAACTTTTGAAGTGAAAGTATCAGAGCTGAAGTTCCCCAAACAGGCAGGTTGAGTTGGGTCTGCTGGCAGAACCCTAGGGACTCGAGGGGGCAGCGCTGACTTCACAAACGAGGGGGCTGCAGACACTGGAGGGGACAGTGTGGCTTAGGGCCAAGGGTCTTCTTGGCTGGATGATAAAGTAGCAAAATCTTTCGTTTACAATTCCAGAGTACTCTTATCTATGGGACAGATCAGCAAGAATGCAGAAAAAGAGTCTGAAAATTTTACCAAAACCATACATAAGAATAACTAGCTTTCAATTAAAGTGTAAGTAGTAAGACAAGTTTTTGTAGATACCCTGAAATTCAAATATCATGGCATACCATTAAAATAAATGGCAGAAAAAGAAAGCTATACAAATCAGAATAGATGCCATAAACATTTTATATGTGCCTACAGATTAAAAAAAATTCTTTAAGGACACTAATCAACTTTCCATTTTGCTGAAAAAAAAAAAAGGAGACAAAAATACATACTTTTTTGCTCAATCATTCTGTTTCAACTGCTCACCTTTAATGGAAATCAATTTGGGGATAAAGAGTAATTTCTCACCGTCACCTATGCCAACCTTGCAATACTGGGATCACAGGTTAGGAAGGATACACAGAAAAGAGAACATCCAACCTCTGAAAGAAACACTTATGAAGCAGGGTGTAGACAGGTGTTCCAGACGGGGGTGTGAGGCTTTTAGATCAGCACTGTGCCAGGCACTGAGGACAAGGGCCATGGCTTCTGACAGGTAAAGAATGAATAGGAGGTGTCACATACACAAGCTAAACATTAGTAAGTTTCTTTTGTTGTTAGTGTGATGTAAGAATACCACTACTTGTAAAAAGAGTTTCTGTGTATTTTAAATCTCTTTCTGGCTTTGGGATTTAGGTGGGAAAAGGCTGGGAGGTATTGTGACAAATGGACACCATTCACTGCACTGGGGAGAGAGAAAATAAGATGTTTCCTTTTCTATGCAAGGCACTGTATATGATTAAAAAAAATAATTCCTGTGGATGGAGGATTACTTTTAATAACAAAGAGAAGGATTCATGAATAAAAATTTCAGTAGAACTGAAGATTTATTTTCTCTGTTCACTAAAAATGGATACAGTCATGTATTTCTACTGCTTTAATAAGATTCCCGCAGAGCTAGCACCAAATCTTCTAGAACAAGACTGGGACGGGGATAAGACTGAAGTCAGAGCCTGAGGGACACCCCAAGAGCTCTAATGAAGGTTTATTGCCTAAAACAGATTTTTGCTTATAAGGGATCTCTAAATAGAGAAATACCCACATCTAAGATTCCTCTTAAGATTACATTAAATATTGCTTATTATGCCTTGCCCATTTCATTAACCACTGAAATTATGTGGGAATTTTTTCACTGGTTAAATACCAAATACTGTTTCTTCAGGATTACTCAATTAACTGGTTTTCATGAGAAAAGAACAAAGTAAGTTAGATTTAGAGCAAATAACCTCCTCCTATCTCTAAGAGTATAAACATCACCCAAAAAGGGTTAGCATTACAAAAGGATCTTCCAAATTCCTACCCAGAGAAACTAATACAAAAATTGATTCTGAAATTACCACAGTAATCAATCATTAACAGTTTTAATTACCAGGACACTATCAGTACTCAGCAAATCATGAGGTTCACGCGCTATAGCACCTATCCTTTTCCCCTAGAAGAAACTCTCAAAACTCAAGGCCTACTGACTTTTACTTTGGACTGTATTCTTACCACCTCAGTTTCTCTTGGCATTTGTTACTGACCAAGTTAACCACATTATTACTTATTTTTCCATTTTGATGATGATAATGGTACCAGTGTACTTGCTCAGCACTTACTATGTGCCAGGCAGGCTCTTTATCCTAAGCCTTTTTACATGCATTTTTTAAAATATAATGGATAATATCTTATAAGCTATGCACACTCACAAGGTAGAAGATAAATTCCAAGTTAAGAAACTCTTTTTGGACTAATGTTTCAGATTAGAATTTTTACCCAAACTGAACACAACGTGCGTTTTCCATACTTTGGATGAAAGTCCTGTTGACTGATGGCGGCACTGCCAGCTGGAGAATGACTATTTAAAATAATTCTAGAAGCTCGGAAAAGGAAGTCATCTAACAATGGTTTAATGAGTGATGAACCTGGAATAGAGCATAATATTCATGTTGAGGATGAACACATTGTAATTCAAAGACCCTGTCTTGCACTTTCCTATCAGAGCAGCAAAGAAAAAGGCACCCAAGGCCACCCAACAGCAGAGCATTCAATTTACTTTAATGCTTAGTTTTTGGCAAAGCTCTTGGGGCAGAGAAGTAGGGATGGCTGGGAGGGTCAGGGGACAGGATACAAAGATAGACAAATGAGGGCGCCTTCCTTTATGAGTTGACAACAGAGTGAAAGGAGTCAAAATTTCACTTTAGAAACACAAATGCCATAAACACCACAAGGCAGATGGTTTGAGGGAATAAATCATACTTTGGGCCCAGGGGAGTCCATATAAAGGGTTCTGAAACTTTTAATATCTTGCTTTCAGTAGGAAAAAATGATTTGCCCTTCTTACCCTGGTTTAGAATCACTCTTTTCTATGTATCCCCAGTAGCCAAGAAGATTTTTACAGAGTTTACTTTGTATGATAAAAGTGATAATTAATGTTTTCATTTGTTTTCTGAATACAATTATAATACTAAATGTGCTTTTACAAATTATATGTGTACCCCAGGAGACTCATCCATCACCTGAGGTGGTGGTTGAGGGCTGCCTCTCTAGATGAAAATTACCCTTAAGAGAAGTAAGATATATAATAGATTGTATTTTATGAAGTACATAAGAGAAAAATCGAAACACCTATTTTGGATTGTAGTTTTTACTGCTCTTAAGAAGTTATGTGATCCAACTCTCTTGAACGCTGTAAAATTCTCTATGTAGTGTAGTGACGCAGGTAAAACACACTTTACATTTGTTAGGCACTGATCCAGACAACCTCCTCTTGCCTGAAGAGTCAATTTTCTATGCAACGCTTAGCACCTATCTTACTTTCCCAATTACACGCAATACCATAGCAATAAGTGAAAATGAGCTATTCTGCCATATGATGAGATGAAGCAGTAATTACCCAGCATCTCTTTTTCTGCCCCACAGAGTGAAAGGAGGGTCTTAATGAGCCGTAAGTGCCCTGCCAATAAGATGTTGTCTGCTTCACTGGTCTCACATTCAGCTGTGCGATTAGGTTCAAAGTTATCCAGCCAAGTAATCTCATCTTCGAGCATGGTAGCTGGGCTGATTCTTAACTGTTCCATTTCTGAAGCTAAGGGGAAAAAAAATCCATTTCTCAGAAAGAAGGATTTCCCTTCGTGAAGTCAAAGTCCTGAATTAAAGTAAGCAAAGTCAAGCCCCAATCTTTAACTTCATTGATCTCAAAACCCCCCCCCCCCCCCCACGAAACCCTATCATTAATAAATAGCAGGCTTTAGCTGCTGCCCACAGGACTATGAAGGCTCATGCATATTCATTCCCTCTCTCCATCACTCTCTCAGTCATAAACCAAACATGATGAGTGCTTCCTCTGTGCTATACGGTAGGGATTTAAGAAGAAGGAGGCAATCCTTGTTTCAAAGAAGGTCATGGTTTGGTGGGAAGGAAGGGATGAAAGGGTATGGGGAGAACCATGCTCCTGCAGTGTCACCTAAGCCTAGAGAGGGCAGAACTCTGCAAAGGGTAGAGGTCAAGAGCATAGCAGCAGAGTCTAGGCTTCTGGATAATACACCAGACTCAAGAGTACTACTCTGATCTTCTGTATCAAGTATTTCACTTCCCCTCCAAACAAGGATTTAAAACAAGATTCCATATTGGAAGTTGGGATTGGGATGGAAAGGAATGGTCATATTCTACTTCCACTGCACCATAACCCACAACCAGGGTTCTGGATGGGGAAGTAAAAAGTGATACTTCAGGAACAGCCAGAGCTGGACTGGCACTGGATATGAATCCTGTCTCTACTTCTGTCACTCACTTCTACTACTATCAACATATCTCAATAGATATTCCCTCTTTCTTTCAACAACCAATCTTTAGAAAATTGTCAGAATTGACTATATTAGAGAGAAAGACTATTCCTAATAGTTCTATATCAGTGTAATTAAAGTATGAGTCTTTGACAATCTTTAAAATCAACAAATCTTCTCAACACAATAATGGTTGAATATATAACACTGGAATATGGGTTTCACACCATTTTCAGGAAAATAAAAGTCAACTCCACATAATAATTATAATCTCATTTATAGCTGATACATTAAGTCAGAATTAGAAATGTCCATTTGACTTTTCTATTCCATCCCACCCCCTCCAAACTACCCCCGATACATCCAAATTAGACATTTACTTACTTGTCAGATCATCTAATAATTGGCACCTCAGATCAAAATACTCCATACACTGAGATAACAGTCTAGAAAACAAATTTCAATTATTAAAAGGAGACTGGTTTAAAAATAAAAAGCATTTTCCTGGGTATAAGTTGACAGAACAACTGAGTAAGTGACTTTTCCTAAGCATAAAATAAATACTTTTACATTAATTCAACTTTGATATTTTAGCAAGAGGCACACTATCGATTTTACTAATACAGGGACACTATAGGAATAATAGTATAAAGAAAGCAAACATCAAATCCATGTCATTTTGTACTGATGTACACCCAGGTTACATATATAACACACTGATTACATTCGTTTGTTTAAAAATCAACCAATTTTTATTGAGCACTATGCTTGGAACTGTTTCAGGGGAACGATGAACAAAAAAGACAGACAATAAATAAAAAATACATACATATCTCAGCTGGTGATACGGGTTAAGAAGAAAAATAAAGCAGAGTAAGAGAAGAAAAAGAAAAGTAAATCCTTTTATCTAGGATGATCCAAGAAGCTTTTGCTGTAGTCATGATAGTGAAGAACACAGGTTTTAAAGTCAGGGGACCTTGGTTTTAATCCCAGCTCCACTACCTATAGCTAGGTGTCTAGGGACAATTCATTTCAGCTCCCTCAGTTTTCTAATTTCTAAAATGTTTATAACAGTATCAGAAATAATAATAATGCACACATAAAAGGCTCAAGAATGCACTGATGATGAGAACAAACTCAGAACTAAGATTTATCATTATTAAAAAAGTGGGGATAAAAACACAGCTGAGTTCATTTGGCTATTGTGAGGGCTGAGCGATAAATATGCTCAAAGAAGTCAGCACGCTGAATGGCACACAGTCAGCTCACGGCAATTGCTATTATCACTGTCACTATTGTTATTGGGGAAAACATGTACCACACTTGGGCATTAAAATTAAGTGTTTTACATTCAAGAGATTTTTTGAGAGGTATGTTAAAAATTTCATCTCATGTTTTCTGTTTCTTTCCCAAAGTTTACAGAAATTTAGTGTCAAATCAGACTCTTAATATTCAGTTATATTAAATAATCTCTTACAGCAAGTTTAAGAATAGCTCACTTCTTTAAAATTGACTCATAAATCTCACCTAGTGAATCATTTATCTTACATGATCATAAAAAGGTCATCTGATTTTAGTAAACTTTTAACTAGGAAAAGATGAAATTCTAAAGTAAAAACTGCACAAGGGTCAAAACAGTTTCTATAGCTTTTAATCCAGATGCCTTTAACAGGGAAAAACCATTCTCTGAAATTTGGTTACTGGAAATATACAGCTAATATCTTATTCATGTTAAATCTTGGTGGTCAACTGTAACATAACTGAAAGTTTTAGCTAAATTTTTAACTTGGTGATCTTATTTTAGAAACCAAAATCCTGACTTCTTCCTGGTTATATTTTTGTTTTCAAGTTTCTTGTTGTCCTTTTGGTTGTGCGAGGAGGCACAGTGTGTCTACCCATGCCTCCATCTTGGCTGTGAGACTCTGACTTCTTCCTTATTTATAAATTTAGAATGTTAAAGTAGAAGGTTAAATGTTTCAAAAATTTACCTGTGATTCAGATGTGAGAAAGTGCATGAGAACAAAATAAAGGTTGAGATACATTTAACCTTATAATGAAGGCTTGCAAACTGATAGAAAATTCAAGGAAATTCTGATGACTATACATCTTATAACTAGGAAATACAGGTATTACAAAAGTCAATGATGGATTAAAGAAGAAATCACAAGGGAAATTAGAAAATATCTTGTGACAAATGAAATGAAAATACAACATACTAAAAGTTATGTTTTCAAAATAGTGCTAAGAGGAAAATTTAGACCTGTAAATGCTTACATTAAAAAGAATGATCTCAAATCAACATATAAAACCAGCGGGGGGGGGGACCCCAAACTCGTTCCAATGCTAGTAAAGGGAAGGAATAATAAAGATTAGAGTGGAGATAAACAGATAACAGAAAAACAAAACAGAAAAATCAACAAACCCAAAAGTTGGCTCTTTGAAAAGAACAATTAAATAAGAAAAAGAAGACTCAAATTACTAAAATTAGAAAAATAAGGACATTACTACTGATTTTACAGAATTATAAGACTATACTATAAGCAAGTGTATACCAATGATTAAATAACCTAGATGAAATGGAAAATTTCCTAGAAACATAATACTTACCAAGATTGAAACAGGAAGAAAGAAAATCTGAATAGGTCTATTACTATTAAGAAGGTTATAACAGGAAAGAAAAACCTCTTAACAAAGAAAAGCTCCGGAGTAGATGGCTTTATTGGTGAATTCTAATAAACATTTAAAGAAAATCAATACCAATTCTTCTGAAACTCTTTAAAAATTGATGAGGAGGGGACACTTACTAACTCATTCTATGAGGCCAGTATTACCCGATACCAAAGCCCAACAAAGACACAAGAAAATAACATGGACAACAGCGTGGTGATTGTGGGAAGGGGGTGTGGGTGGAGGTAGAAGAGGGTATAAGAAGGATAAATGGTAATGTAAAAAATACAATAAAAATAAAATTTAAAAATAATATAAAAAAGAAAAAACTACAGACCAATATCCTTCATGATAGATGATGTAAGAATCCTCAACAAAGTACTAACAAACATAATTCAGCAGTATATTTAAAGGATTATACACCATGAATCAGTGGAATTGATAACTGGAATGTAAGGATGGTTCAAAATATGAGAAATTGATCCATATAACATACTACATTAACTAAAAGAAGGAAAAAAACACAATACCTCATGATTACCTTAATTGACACAGAAAACAACCTGACAAAATTTAATGCCCTTTCATGAAAAACAGAAAACAAAAACACTCAACAAACTAGGAACATAAGAAAACTATCTCATTATGTAATAAAGCCCATATACGAAAAACCCACAGCTGACATCATTCTCAATAGTTAAAGACTAAAAGCTTTCCCCCTAAGATCAGGAACAAGGATGCCTGCTATAACTACTTCTATTTAACATAGTATTGGAAATTCTAGCCAGAGCAATCAAGTAAGAAAAAGAAATAAAAGGCATCCAGCCCTGGCTGGTGTAGCTCAGTGGATTGAGCACTGGCCCGTGAACCAAAGGGTTGCCAGTTTGATTCCCAGTCAGGGCACATGTCTGGGTTGCAGGCCAGGTCCCCCACAGGGGGGTACACAAAAGGCAACCACATACTGATGTTTCTTTCCCTCTCTTTCTCTCTCCCTTCTCCTCTCTCTAAAAATAAATAAATAAAAATTTTTTAAAAAGTAAAACAAAATAAAAGGCATCCAGGTTGGAAAGGATGGGAGTAATTATCTCTTTTGGCAGATGACACAATCTTATGTATGGATAACCCTAAAGAGTCCACACACAAACACACACACACATTAAAACTAATACATTCAAGGTTGCAGGATGCAAAATCAGTACATAAAAAATAGTTTCATTTCTAAACACCAACAATGAACAACAGGAAAAGAAAGTAAGAAAACAATTTCATTTACAATAGGATCAAAAAGAATAAAATCCTTAGGAATCTACTTAACCAAGGAAACAAAAGACTTGTACACTGAAATGTATAAACAATGCTGAAAGACATAAATAAATGGAACAATATCTCATGTTCATGGACTGGAAGACAAAATCTTGTTAAGACACCACTAACATCCAAAGTAATCTACAGATTCAGTATAATCCCTATTAAAATCCCAATGATGTTTTTGCAGAAATAGAAACACCCATCCTGAAATTCATATGGAATCTCAAGGGGACCAACTCCAAGAAGCCCACACAATACTGAGAAAAAACAAAGTTGGAGGACCCACACTTCCTGACTTCAAACTTACTATAGACTTCCGGCAAGATGGAGGAATAGGTGGACGCACCGTACCTCCTCGTACAACCAAGATTAGAAAACCAATAATTTACAACAATAATTTACTATCAGAATAACACCCAGATCCGGCAGAGGATTTATCTGAATGGAAGTTGGGTAGCCAAGAAGTTGAAGTAGACGCGTTCATCCGGACTGGTAGGAGAAGACGAGCCGGGCGGACACAGGGCTGGCTTGGGTTGGCGGCGCGCGGAGGTCGGGGGAAGGTTTGGCGTGAAATCGGTGCAAAAGCCATCCAGGGGCGCAAGAAGGCAGTGGTGATCCCTGAGTACGCAAGCTGCAGCTGGCAGACCCAGAGGGGTAGCGATTGTGGACCAGGGCAGAAGTCGAGGCCCAGAAGCCCAGACAAGGGTCTGAGTCCAGGGGAACGGAACTACAGCCATTGTTTTCTCCCGCCCCGCTCCCGCCCCACCCCCACATATAACGTCACAATCTTGTGACTGGGGTGCCCAGCCCCGGTGAGTACCTAAGGCTCCGCCCCCCACCGTAACAAGAGCAACCAGACCGAAAAAAAAAAAAAGGAGAGACGGGGAAAAAAAAATATGTTTTCAACAGAGCAGATCAGTCCCCCAGGACTCATCCTTTTGAGTGACCAAGAATTAGCCAATCTATCAGATGCGCAGTTCAAAACACTGGTGATCAGAAAGCTCACGGAACTGGTTGATTTTGGACGAAATGTAGATGAAAGAATGCAGATTACCATAAAACAGATGCAGGAAGACACGCGGAGGAGAGCCAATAGTGAAAGGAAGGAATATGAGTCTCCAAACAATACAGTGGACCAGAAGGAAGATAGAATCAACCAAGCAGGAAAGCATGATGAAATAAGAATTCAAAAAATTGAGGAAAAGATTAAGAGCATCCAAGACACCTTTAAATGTTCCAATATCTGAATTATAGGGGTACCAGAATCGGAAGGGGAAAAGCAACAGATTGAGCACGTGTTTCAACAAATAATAAAGGAGAACTTCCCCAATCTGGCAAAGGGAACAGTCTTCCAAGAAATCCAAGAAGCTCAGAGAGCCCCAAAGAAGTTGGACCCAAGAAGAAACACACCAAGGCACATCATAATTACATTAGCCAAGGTAAAAATGAAGGAGAGAATCCTAGAAGCAGCAAGAGGTAAGGGGACAGTCACCTACAAAGGAGTTCCCATCAGACTGTCAGCTGATTTCTCCAAAGAGACCTTACAGGCAAGAAGGGGCTGGAAAGAAATATTCCAAGTCATGAAAGACAAGGACCTACATCCCAGATTGCTCTATCCAGCAAAGCTCTCATTTAGAATGGAAGGGCAGATAAAGTGCTTCTCAGATAAGGTCAAGTTAAAGGAGTTCATCATCACCAAGCCCTTATTTTATGAAATGCTAAAGGGACTTATCTAAGAAAAGAAGATAAAGAAAAGACATGTATAGTAAAAGGACAGCAAACTCACAAATATTAACAACCACACCTAAAGCAAAACCAAAAGAAACTAAGTAAACAATTAGAACAGGAACAGAACCACAGAAATGGAGGGCACATGGAGGGTTAGCAGCAGGGGGGTGGGGGGAGGAGAGAGGGGGAAAAGGTATAGAGAATAAGTAGCATAGAATGTAGGTTGAAAATAGATAGGAGGAGGGCAAGAATAGTATGGGAAATGTAGAAACTAAAGAACTCATAAGTATGACACATGGGCATGAACTAAAGGGGGAAATGTGGGTGGGAGGGAGGTACAGGGTGGAGGGGAGAGAAGGGGGGAAATGGGACAACTGTAATAGCATAATCAATAAAATATATTAAACCCCCCTCCCCAAAAAAAAACTTACTATAACACTATAGTAATCAAAACAGTGTGATATTGACAGAAACACATTCAGATCAATAGAACAGAATCAAAGAGCAAATAAATATTTTAAAAATGATTCTTGATAGGGATATCAAAACCATTCAATAGGAAAAGAGAAATCTTTTTAAAAAATGGAGCTGGGACAACTGCTTATTCTCAGGAAAAAGAATGAAGTTAAACCTTTACTTTACTGCAGTACAAAAGTTAACTAAGAATGGATCGAAGACCTAAAAAGACCTAAATGTAACAGCTAAAATATAAAACTCTTTGAAGAAAACTCAGGGGAAACACTATATGACACTAGATTTGGCAATGTTTTCTTGGATATAATACCAAAAGCAGAGGCAACGAGAGAAAAACAGATACACTAGACTTCATTAAAATAAAAACTTTTGTGTATCATAGGACACTCTCAAGACAGTGAAAGAAACCCCATAGAATGGAAGAAAATATCTGCAAGTCATGTATACAATAAGGGATTAATATTCAGAATATATCAGGAACTCCTACAAACCGCCACCAACAAAACAATCTAATTTAAAAATGGGAAAAGGGACCTGGCTGGTGTAGCTCAGTGGATTGAGCGCTGGCTGTGAATCCAAGGGTCACCAGCTCGATTCCCAGTCAGGGCACATGCCTGGGTTGCCAGCCAGGTCCCCAGTAGGGGGCACACAAGAGGCAACCACACATTGATATTTCTCTTCCTCTCGTTCTGCTTCTCTTCCCCTCTCTCTAAAAATAAAATCTTTAAAAAAATGGGAAAAGGACTTGAATAGACATTTCTTCCAAGAAGATATGCAAATGGCCAATAAGCACATGATGAGATTACTCAACATCTCTCAACTTCAGGGAAATGAACATCAAAACCATAATACGATGCCACTTCATGCCCATTAGGTCGATTACTATCAAAAACAAATGCTTATGCATTTCTGGTAGGAACATGAAACGGTACAACCACTGTAGAAAACAGTATGGGGGATTTTCAAGAAATCAAACACAGAATTTCCACATGATCCAGCAAATTCCACCTGAGTATACACCCAAAGGACCTGAAAGCGGGAACTCAAGCTGACACTTGTATACCCATGTTCATAATAGCATTATTCATAACAGCTAACAGGTGAAAACAACCCAAATATCTATCTACAGATGAATGGGTAAACAAAATGTAATATACACATTCAAGAAAGTATTATTCAGTCTTAAATAGAAATAAAACCCAGACTCATGCTATGACATGTGGACCTTATAAACATTAGGCTAAGTGAAATAAACCAGACACAAAGGACATGATTCCACTTATACGAGGTATCTAGAATACTCAAAATCATAGAGACAGAAAGTAGAATGGTAGTTGCCAGGGGCTCTAAGGAATGGGGAATTAATGGAGAGTTATTTTTTTAATGGGTACAGAGTTTTAGTTTAGGATTATGAAAAAAGTTTTAAAAATGGACAGTGGTGATGGCTGCACAATAATGTATAATTACGTTAAAATAGTACTTATGTATATTTTGCTACAGTAAAAAAAAAATTCTAACAAATCTTTAAAGAAACCCCACCCATTGTTCAATGATTTACAGTAGCTTTGTAATATATTATTAAAATTAGCTTGCTGTCATATATGTTATAAATCCATTTAGCCAGTTAATTGGCTTTTGACTTCATATTTTTCTCGCAAAGAAAATTTTAATTTTTATGGGGTCAGATTTTATCCTCTTATTTAATGATTTCTTAATGGGTATGCAGTTTCAATTTAAGACAAAGAAATTCTTCAGATGGATGGTGGAGATGGCTGCACAATGTGAATATACTCAATGCCACTGAACTGTGCATTTAAAAATGGTTAAAATGTTAAATTTTGTTATGTATATTTTACCACATTAAAATAAACAACAACCAAGTTTAGTTGCTTACATGTTAGGAGTTTAGACTAGCTCTAACATTTCTTCCATCCAAGGGCTTTGATTTATATAACGCAAATACACAAGGAAAGTAGATACAGATTTCACAAATCTTTGTGGCACCTATAGGCCCCACAGTGTGAGCTCTGGCGTCAGAAAATTGGGGAAAGTAGCTTCAACTTGAGGTCAGCATGGGGCCTCCCATCCTGGGCCTAGACTGAGGCACCTCTGTATTATGCAGGCTGGTGTAGCGAGATGACGGGGGGCAGGCAGAATGGATTTACTCAAGTCATTCTGTGGGCCTGGGTCACAAGCCTTCTTACACATGCAGTCATGTATAAAACCAAGAAAGTAAGCTAGCAGGGTACAGCTACATAAAGCTACATAAAGATGTGGTGTTATGAGAAAGTGACATACAAGAGCTCACATAGGTATGCTCACATATGTGAGCAGCGTGACCTTTACACAAGTGATCTGGCTTAATTTCAGGTTCTCACCAACCAGTGAGGCGGAGGTGGGAGCTGGGGAGCCGTAGAGAGAAGAAAACCTAGCGTTATTCTAACTCTGCTGTCCTGAATGGGGAAAAACATTGAAATGCCCTCTTTCAGGCACAAATGTTAAAAGAGGAAGGGTAAAATTCTTCTGTCATCTCAACAATGCACAGTGGGCCTTTAGGGGAACAGCATACAAATCATTCTTTCTGTATAATGTGAGCTTCCTCATCTTTATTACATACCTCTGATTGACTCCTCTCATAATACTAGTTGGAGACCAGAGAGGCAGCTGAGCTGTGAGAATCACGCCCAGAAGAAACTGATTTGGCTTCTGTACATCTGGATAAGCTGAAGTATCTGTCTGACTAAGAGTATACAGCTGATCACAGGCAACACGACGAATCTGAAATTACATTAGTGGCAAAGAATGTCCACCAACCAACACTTAGTGATTGCTTAAAAAATAATTTTCCTTCCAAGTCTACATTTTGAAGGAAAATATAAGAGTTTGAATGTTCCAATCATTAATGGTAAAGGTTACATTGAATAAACGAGAATTAAAAACAAGTATGTTTTGGGAACTGATTTCCCAAATTATTCTATTATTCTACTCTAATCAGCAGATTTATAATGTAATATAAATGAAAACTAAAAAAGTTAATTTTCAAGGTCATGTAAGAAAATCAGAATTATAAAATCTAATAAAAGTTCATGGCTTGAGTTGATCTGTCTTGCTTTTGACCAACATGTTAATGCTTAATGCCAGCTGCCCTTGCCAACTATGGGCACGGAACGCTGGCTATAACATTTTCTTTGTAATAAACAAACACAAATTAATTGTAGCACTGGCCTCGTAACTTTTTGTGGAGTATGGAATAGAAAGGAGGGCAGATAGTCCAAATGGTCACTTTGCTTCAAAGTTGTCTGCAGCGCCTTTGTATGACCCTCTGAGCAGACTGAATGTCATTCCTCTGTCCTCCCTACAATGTCACAGGAATTCAGAGAGCCAAAGACAAAATAGGACCAAAGGGCTTTTTATTTTCAAAAAGTAATGTAACCATTTGGCTGGTGTAGCTCAGTGGACTGAGCCTGGGCCTGCGAACCAAAGGGTCACCAGTTCGGTTCCCAGTGGGGGCACAAACCTAGGTTGTAGGCAGGGTCCCTGGTAGGGGGTGTGTGAGAGGCAACCACACACTGATGTTTCCCTCTCTTTTTCCCTCCTTCCCCCTCTCTAAAAAGAAATAAATAAAATCTAAAAAAAAAAAAAAAAGTAATGTAACCAGTCCTTACCTCAGCACTTGGTGATCCAAGTAGAATATCAATGATAAAATCAGCAACACAGGGCAAGTTATAGAAAGATGCTAACAATAAGAATAAGGAGAATTGGAGGTAGAGAGAAAATTAAGTTAGGCAATGCATTTTCAAAATTTCAAAAATTTTGAATAATTTAAGCTTAACTATAGCAGAAATTCCTTTCTTCTACATGGAATGGAATTCAGAAACTTCGACAACTGCCTCCATGGCTGAGTTTCTGAAGTGCTCAAGAGCAGGACTAGGTCTCGGTTACCTCTGTACCTCCATGTTTTAGCACAACGCCTCACACGTACCATTACAGAGTAAATGTGTCTTGTGTTGATAAACTATCAATACTCCTGAACTACAAAATATACTCTACCATAAACTTAAAAATGATAAAAATAGCTTAAGAAATGTTGTGATTTTTTTGGTGTTCAGTTTAAAATACCTGTAATTGTAGGAAAACTGAACTAAGTATGACATATGATCAAAAGCATGTCATGACTCACACTTCTCACTCATATATAAACCTTCAAAAGCATTCTTGCTCAGAGTAACTAAGTTTAGATACTATTGAGATGTGCCGTAAATACACAGCCTTTTCTGTGTGTTTATCTTGGTTACCTTATACAACAAATTTGGGTGTTGTAGTAAATGCATAGTGATCACCGATCCTATATATGAGGCAGCCTGAATCAGTCGTAACAGGGAAGAACACAGCTCCTATGCGTTGTGGTAATTTTTAAAAGCGGAGCTGTTAAGACTGTTCCTGAATAAATATTTATTGAGGACCTACTACACACTGGGCAGTGTTTGGGTGCTGGAGATTCAGTAGGGGAGAAAATGGACAAAAGTCTCTGTCCTGATGGAGCTTACAGTCTAGTTGTAGAGGGGTGATGACAATGAACATGACAAGGAAATAAATTATGTGTTATAAAATGATAGCTAATAAAGCAAAAAATAAGGTGAGGGTTTAGGTAGTGCCAGGGTGACAGGAGCATTGTGATTTCTTTAAAAAGGGGGTCACAGAATGTCTCACTAAAAAAGTGACATTATACAAAGACTTGTGGGAGATGAGGAAGAGAGAGCCACACAGATAGATGGGAGGACGTACCAGGAAGACGGAGCAGCCAGTGCCAGGGCTCGGAGGCAGCAAAGTGCCTGGAGTAGTGGGGGGCAGCAAGGAGGCTGAAGCACAGAACGTGAGGAGGCGAGCAGGAAAAGGTGAAGGTACACAGGTATCAAGGGGGTAGATCGTGTCGGGCCTTGAAGGCCTCAGTAAAGACTTGGATTTATTCAGTGTAAACTGAAAAGCCACTGCAAGATTTTAAACAGAGTGATAGGATCTAACTTACATTTAAGAAGGTCCACTCTGGTGACTGTGTGGAAAATAAACTGCAAGGGTAGAAGCAGGGAGATTAGTTAGGGCACCATGGCTATGATCCAAGTAAGAGATGAAGGCAGACCAGAGGGTAATAACAGCAAAGGGGTAGAATATAGGTACAGTTTAAAGGAGGATGTGCTGACAATTTAAAAGTGGGATGTGAAAGAAAGAAATTGAGGATGCCTCCGAGATTTCTGGCCAGAGAAAAACTAATAATTAAGTTGGGAACACTTCTGGCTGATATGGGTCAGATCCATAGCTCAGTTCTGGACATGTTAAGTTTGAAAAGTCTATCTGATATGCAAGTGGAGATGTCAGGGGTGTGGTCTGGGCTATAGATCCAAATCCAGGTATCAGCGTCTAGAGGGAATTTCAAGCTGTGAACATGGGTGGGCTCAGTGAGAGGATGAGAGTTGACAGAGGCAAGACAGTGATGAGGGACTGGACCCTGGAGGGGTTCTAACCCAAAATGTGTGATGAACGGTAGCCTGCTTTGCTAAAACCAACAAAAAGTTAAAAGGGCAAATCTTGAGTCTCCTAATTTTTAAGTGGGGTCATTATCAGTTTAGGAATTGATATATAATTCTAATTCTATAGTTTATGAATTACAAATTTAGGTTGTTTTAATTCTTCAACTAGATAGTAAGCTCCTGGAGGGCAACACACTACCTTTTATAACACCTACTGTGGGTCCTTGTATATAGAAAGTGCTCAATAAATACTCAAAATTTAACTACTCTAGCACTATTTGTACCTATTCTACATGCCAACTTCCCCCACTTTTCATTTCTATTAATATGACCTTATTTATAAAGCACTGTCAGTAATTCCCCACAGAAACCTGGCCTTTTCCTAAAGGAGATGAGTCACAAGCAAGCCTCCTGCATACCCAGCTGCTGGCTCCGAAGCTGTAGGCAGGTAACAAGGAGAGACAACGCCTCTCCCGCAATCAGGGAGTCTTTGGTGGACACGGACTGCTGCCGCACACAGATGCCTGCGTGCAGGGCTACCGGTTCTCCTTCACTTCCAGAGCTGCAATTGCTTCCTAGAAACAGGCAAGCAGGAAGTTACTGTAGATCCTACAGGACCAGTGGGACATTCTAGCATCCTTTTAATGTGTTCCCCAGAATCCTTAAGTGAAATTAAATAGTTCAAGAAGACAATTTGGTCTAAGACACAAAAAAGACTTAATCACTTTATGTGACCCTGACTTTGCACAGAAAACACATTTCAAGGCACTAAAAATGTGTTTATGAGGCAAAACTAATTTCAGGTGGCAGAAGTAAGAATAGTGTAGTTTTGGAGGTAAGAGGGATTCTTTCTGGGATGTCAGAAATGCTCCTTATCTTGATGCAGGTGGGTTAAAAGATATAAAAATCCTAAAAATCCCATACATTTAACACTTCTGCACTTCACTATGTCACGCATTTGAAAAACTTTATTATTGAGGTGTACACACACACACACACACACAGACTTAGCAGGGAAACCAAATGAGACTGAAAAGTAAAGTCATTTGTAAAGGTCTAATAGAAAATAAATGGCTGAACCAAAATAATTACTTTGCCAGGTAGAAATTCTAGAAAAATTTTTATTGCAGCCAGAATTACTGGCCTCATAACATTTTACATTCAGCAAGATAAAAATTGTTTGGTTTCCCCTCGTACTCTGTGTTTGTAAATGTCTTCTTTTTCTTAATTGAAATGGCATGCACACACACATACATATATACATACAGTAATGTGTACACATCTTAAGTGTATAGCTCGATGAATTTTTACTAATGCTGAAAAGCAAGAGAAAAGGCTTTCTCCTTTTAGTGACTGAACAACCTACACAGAGATGAGTCTTACAGCTATTTCTTGTCCAATGTTCTAATTACTTTATTTTTTTTTTAATCAGTACCTGAACTGCTGAGCCTGTTTCGAATTCCAGCAGGAAACAAGGAATTACTTTCTTTAATTGGCTGGCTACTCCCAACAAGGTCAAGCCGTCCTGCAGCAGCAGCCCACGACAGTCTCATGAAACAAGCCACAGTAGCGGTGAAATCATTTACTTCCATTGTCTAGAGAAGTACGAAAGAGCGTTATGAGAAAAGGTGGTACTGGAACATGTTCCACTGGCTTCTAAACCTTCCCAACAGTCTCAGTTTCGGGAGACTCCTTCCCCCCCTAGATTGTCTAGAGGACCACCTTTTTAATGCTTCCATTCTGTTCCAAGACTTCCGACATCTCTGTTACCTGTAAAACAAGGGCTCTGATCTCCATGCTCTGGCTTTAAATTTCCTGCTGACTTGGTTTGTATCCTTTCCGCGTGAACTACTGTGTGACCTCCCATAAGATCCTAGTTTTCTCTCACTTTGCTCACACCCCCCCCTTTTGCTCCAACAGCTCTTCTTTCTCTTGTTCTCCACACTTATCTTTACACATCTAATGCTTACCTATTCTTCAAGGCCTACCTCAGATGCCACCTGCTACATAAAATCATTCATGACAGCCACAGGTAATCATTCCACTTCCTCTAAAATAATTCCTAGAATGCTCTTTGCCCTTGTAGTTCTCTTATAACACCTGACATTTTCCACCTTGAATTATAGTTATTCCTAAACTAGTGGTCTCTTTCTTATTATAAATTTCTGTAAAGCAATATTCATGTCAATATTCAATTATATCTGAATGGCCCCTCCCAGCAACCAGTCCTTTCTAAACAGGAGGTACTTAGTAACTCTTGAATACACAAACCACTTACTTGTATTGCAACTCGAGCAGCAGGGATGATTTCCTCAACCCTAATAGAAGACCTGTCAGACACCGACAGCTGTCGGTAGGATGACTTTTCCGGGGTGCCACACAAGGACATCTGCCTGCTGGTCTGCCGGCTGACGTTCCGGAACGGGCGAGAAGAAAGTGCTTCTATGCCGTCTTTGGTGAGGTCTTCATCTAATAACGTGGGCATTGTTTGTCCAACAAGTAAAAATCTTACAAGGAAATAAAAAGGTACACTTACTCAAACTCAGTCCACACTATTTAAAATAATGAGATTGGTAAGAAAAGTAAAGGCAGGTGTTACCTTGCGAGTTGCAGGCAGATAGAATAAACTCCCTGCCTTGTTTCATAGTCGACTTCTGATGGAATGGAGTCCCTCTGCATGACATTTACAACCAGACTTCAAAAAAAGAGAAAAAAGGCAGGATATTATAGACTTCTATTTCTCTCATAAGAAATTTTCTGTTGGTAATTTAATTGTTAATAAATATATCAGTCACTCAAAACTTCTACGAGATCCTTACATAGAGAATGAACCATCCATATCTCTATCACAATGAAATCTTATGACCCTTATAACTCTGCTTGTCCTTTTAGACTCAGACTCCTTGTTAAGGCAAAAAAAAGATGCCCAACAGACAGTGTTTGCAGAGTTCCTCTTCTCACTAGCTGGTTTGAGCTCACTGATGTACCACCAGTAGAACTATCAATTCAAATATATATCCAGACCTGTATGTTCAATAAAGCTTGTTTTTCACAGCCCCTACAACCTATATTACTGCAGAAGCTTCCCAGCTGTTCTTCCTGCTTCCATTCTTGATGTTCCACCTCCAAAATCTAGTCTCAAGAAATCAATCAGAACGATCCTTTTAAAATATGAATCAGATATGGCACTCCTCCAATAGCTTCCTATTTCCTACAGAGAAAAAAAAGGCAATCTCCACAGTAGCCTGTACGGTCCCACATAACCTGACCTTTGGTATGTCTGGAACCTCCCTGCCCCTCTGCCGCCTGCCACACTCTGCCCCAGCCACACTGGCCTCCTGCTGGTCACTGCAGGCAGACATTAGGTCGGTCCCTCTAAGGGGCAGTGCTGCTCCTGTGGACAGCTCTCTCCAGTTATCTCAAGGTCTCACTCCCACACCTCCTTCACGTCTCTGTAAAGCACCACCCCATCAGTGAAGCTTTCCCCGACCACTCTACCGAAAACCACAACCCTTTCCATCCCTTCTTTTTTCTCCACAGCTCTTATTACCACCTGATGTACATTTTTACTTTTGCCTCTACTGTTTGTCTCCCCTCTGGATAGTTAGCTTCACAAGGGTAGGGGTTTTGGTCTCATCTATTCACTGCTCTGTTCCCTGTGCTCAGAACAATGCCTGGCATGTAAATTAGCTGATATACAACAAGCAGCCAGAAGGAAAATGCCTTCATCACCACACAGCTCTGTGATGGGCCGAGTAAACCAAAATGAGTTGTCACAGTAACATCTCCACAATGTTGAACAAAGAAGAAAACTGTGCACTAGGCCTCCCACTTGCTTGGGAATTCCTTCAGCTCCAGCTCTCTTCTTCTCCTCCCCTTTATCTCTTCCCGGTCTCACCCGATTCCTCCTCCCCTCATGGCCTCCAAACAGGAACTTCAACTATCTTCTGCTCAAACTGCAAGCCTGTTTTCCCTTTTGGAGGAAATGGCATGCCTACTTCTTCCCAGAGCAAATCTCCTTTCAACTGCAGTAGAACTCAGCCCCTTAATCGATCATCCCTTTTTCATCTTTGTTCTTTTCTTCTTCCCTGGCCCCTTCTAGTCTACCTACAAAGAGAACCAAGTCTTCTACAAGTTCAAAGCAAAACAGAAGTAAACTTTCCCCTTAGTTATTCTTACCATCCAAGTACTGTCACCCTCTTCTTGTCCCATACTGTAAAGCAGAGATGTCACATCCACTTATAGAATGTACCATCCTATTCTTGTACTTGTCACTCAACTCTGCCACCTGCTTATGCCCTAATGGCTATGCTTCCATACTGGTGCCTCCCCCAAATCTCTAACGCATTCTCTGCTTCTCTTGAGAGCGTCACAATTAAACCATCCACTTCACGTGACTCACATGGACCTCATATGCAAATGAATTCATTTCTCTTGACCTCCTCTGTTTCCTCCATCTCCTTCCATGTTTATTCCCCATACAGACTAGAGATTCACCATCTACCAACTCCCACGCTGGAAATCACAGGGCCATTCTCTGGAAGTTCCTACCATAGTCATATATCTAGTCATAAAGACTTGCTTATTTTACCTCACAAATGTCATCCTACCACTGCCCTAAATTTAGAACTTGTCGTCTCTTCTCTGGACCAGGTCACAGCTCTTAATCATTCTCCCTGCCTTCAGTCCCTCCCACTTCTACTCTTCTCCACAGTAATCCCTGGCTTAGAAACTTCCTGTTTTTCCAACTACAACAAAATGTTGAAATTCCTCAATGTGATCCTTCTTTCTCCCCTTATCCTTGGCTTCACAAGTTCCCACCCCCACCTTTGGCTTAGAGCACGCTGTCCTCCTTATTTACCTAGGGAATGACTACTGGTTTCACAATCCCCAGCTCAAATGTTAATTTCTATGAAGCACTTCCTAATCTTATGACCCCCCAACCAAATTTAACCAATTTAACCACTACTTTTCCCTCTAACCTCTATTCTCCAAAGCACTTTTGATAAGCCTCTGTATTAATAGATATAGTAACTATTAAACCATGACACTCTGAAGGGCAGGGACAATACTTAATTTGTCCACATCCTCAGAACTAATACCTTACACAATGTGGACTATGGGGCATCAAATTCACCTCGTCACGAACTGAGGCGGGGACCGACAGACACTGACACAGCCTCCTATCCTTTACTCTGCCTGAGAATTTCCCACTACCTGAAGGGAAAGAGATGTGCTTCTCTGAGTTTTCCAAACAATCCAAAGTCATAAAGTGAATTAAAATAGCCCAAAGGTTGAAACATCATTCCTTCTTATTATAACTTTCATAATGCTTCACAAGACACCTTATAGGAATAAGTGAGGCTTGGCAAAAGAAGTTAAAGTAATATAATCATTTTCTGCAATTCATGTAACATTGTACTGAAATGCTAACCTCAACCCTCCTGCTTTGAGGAAGTTCTCACAGAAGGATTTTGCACAGTTTCTTGCCATGTCATCATCGGCTGTTGGCATGAGTTTGGAGCTTAGAACCTTGGAAACAGATAAGCACAATTAATCACCCCAACATTTCCAGCAGGAATGATTCCTTTACTAAGTAAAATAATCACACAACTCAAGTCACAATCCCTTTAAGTGCTGCATGCTGTTTTTCTCCCAGAAATATAAGGAGCCTCATGTTTCACAATTAAATAATCACATTTCCTAAGTTCTATTTACCTAGCTAGAAAAATCTGTTTTGAAGAAACCTGATATGTTCCTTTCCTGAAACCAGCAAATGTGACTGTCAGTCTCTCTCAGGCTTAGGTAAGAGTAGATACATTACATGATATGCTAGATATGTTCTTGAAAAACTATATAAATTAAACTTTATAAAACAGACCATTTACTAAAAATCTAGATGAGTTCCCCATTAATGATTCTTAACTTCTTTCTACTCACTGAGCATCTACAATGTCCTAGGAGGTGCTTAACACGCATTATCTCTTCATGTCACTATGCATGGCATATATATTTTACTTTACAGGTAAAGACCACTGAGAGGTTTAGTGACCTCCCATTCAAGGCCACATGATGAGAATTTAAATCCAAAATGTGTCTCACTTTAATATCCATGCCCCTTCTACAACACTGGCATATTTACCTAAAGGAAAGCATAACTGAGTATTTTGGTATGCAGAGAATTATTTCACGTAAATAATTAAACTACAGTAAGAGACTACAAATCCAGTTCACATTCTGGTTTTACCCTGTACAAGCTGACAGATCTCAGGCATGTAAGTTTCCCCTTTGCCTTACTTTTCTCATCAGCTAAAGTGGGATAATAATTACTTTTACCAGAGGATTGTTTAGATTGAATAAGGTAACACAAGCATAAGGTGCTTAGTATAAGCAATGGCACAAAACAAGTACTCAGTAAACAATTGCTTATTTAGCTATCATCTGCCCCTATGAAGCGATGGGGGTTTTTATGAGCTTAGATTTTTTAAAAAATTTTATTTAAATCATTGCTCAAGTACAGTTTTCTTCCAGTTTTATGAGCTTAGACTTTTAATGTGAGATTTTTTTTTTTAAAAAAGATGCTTCTTCCTGCTCTTCAGGAATTGGGTTCATCAGCCCTGGATTATGAGCACCGCATGGGAAAGAGGGAACCCTCTGTAATTCTAATGCTTCCTGCTTGTCGACAGCCACATGCACGCACTCCCCATGCTCACTGGACAATAATGTGGGGGAAAATGTAATGTTTCTTTACAGGAATCGGTATTTGGAATATCCACTTTGAAGTTTCCTAGTAGGCAAACATGAGTTAAAGATCAAAATGTAAGAAATATAACCTTTCAGGTAAAAGTAAAAATAAATGCTTTTGGGAGTGTTACATTTTCCAAATGTTTTCTGTTGTCTAAAGCAAAAGAAAACCTACTAAAGGAATGTCCAGTTACAAGTCCTAAAATTGTACTGGAGTTATTTTACCATTAAGTCCTTTGGTTCTAAGATAATGCCATCTAAATAGCTGATGACAAGCACCATGGGATCGTTCTGTTTGCCTGGGTGCTCTCAAATGAGGGCACTAAGATTTATACCTTAGCTTTTTTGAGACACTCATTCAAAAGAACATGACGAATCTGGCGGCAATGGAAAGTTCAAAATGTATAAGCTTAAATTGGCCCAAAAGTTCTAAGCAATGTTCTGTTTTGGGATATTATAACTATTTTGAATGTCCACATTAAATAAGTATATGCTTTATTTTAAAAATATTTACTATTTTCTACTTTTTAATCCAATATATCTTTTGATAAGAATAATTATTTTAAGGGAAATATGAATGTTACCATAGTGTGAACATATAAGTAAGCAATAGGTAGACCATAAAAATGAATGAATATAATTATGTATTCCAATTAGATTATCAGATGAAATAAAACTTATAAAAAATGCCCAAGTAGGTACCCTTTAGAAATTATGACCTTTATTATGACTCAAAATCTACAAGAGAAAACAATAATTTGATAATTAAAGCTGCTTGAATAACTGACTACTTAGATATAATTTCCTTGGTCAAAGCAAAATCATCAAGGGCTTTATTTTCTCCAGACGTGATGTGGCACAAGGGTGACTCCTGACCCTCCAAGAGCAGGACTGCTTCCACCTGGGTACTTCCCCACATTGCTTTGTTAATGCTTTGCTTTCAAGGCTCAGTATATCCGCCTCACCTATATCTTATTCATAAGACCTTGGAGCAAATATCTTAGCCTTTCAGCTCTGACCTCCAAACCATCACAATGAATGGTAATAAATGTTTACTGAACTCAATCTACTACTAGTTTAAAGCTACTTTTAGGGGCAGGAAAATAAAAATATTCTTTCGCTCAAATTCTTCCAATGGCTTTTTTTAACCTTCAAATAATAATAATGTCAACATGTCTCCTGACAAATTCCTCATAAAGCTTGATTAATGTCAACCAATCACAATACATACAAAAAAATTTAAATGCATTTAATAACAAGAAGTCTTAGAATTAATAACTGATATTATATATGCTTGCAAAACTTGTAGAGGAAGGTAATGACAGATCTTAATAGATAAAGCTTCCTAATTATTTATTTAGATGCTATTCTGCAAGTATAACAATGTACACAGCTATAAACTGAAAAAAACTGAGCAATTACAAAGGCAAAAACCACAATGTTTCAAATTTATATTCTATTTGGTACTTTTTTTAAAACTAATTTTTAACAGATCAAGCTTGTTTACTTATCTCTGCCATTGGCAAACACGATTCTGCAAGCCCAAACAAAATGAGAAGAAAGAAGGTCTCTTACTTCTAAGTTGTAGAGCACTCTGAAGGTGGACATTCCCGGAGCAAAGGATCGAAACAGACTTTCTAGAATTGAGCTGGCGCTTGGCTGGTGCTGTTGCTTTGAAGAGAGGGATGGAGACTTTGAAGACTGAGAGCTTGTTTCAGACAGCAATGTTTTCTAAGTTTAAAAGAACAATAATAAAAAGGAATGTATGTTTTGTAATGACAAATAAAAAACCAGATCTGTATATATTCTAATATTTTCTTCCTTTTTAATATAATCCAAATCAATGACATTTAAAAAAATTAATCCCATAAAGCCAGATCACTCTGTGATTATTAATCAGACATCAAACTATCACACAAATGGTAATTACTCAACAGCATTATAATCCTATTTTAAGCAACACCAGCACGGTTGTCTGAATTTGTTTCTATGTTGTAAGACTTGTACCTCTATATACTGATGATGAAATTACAAGACTGCAAAAGTGTTAGCTTTGACACTTTTCTGAACATATGCTAGTGATATATTTTATTATATTAGTTCTCTTCTCCCTCAAGTTAATATGTAAGTCAAATAAGATAAGACTGACTTGATATAAACAACCAATGAAATATAAAATTTGTATCTTAATTCTAACAACTTTGTTCTAAATTTATTCTGAGAACATAGACAACATTATGGATAAAACATAATTTTGATATATACATAAAGGAACAATAACCTAAAAATTAAAAAATGAACTTTAAATATCGACAGCGAAAAAATTAAAAGATAATCCATTCATGTAAACAACTCGAACACAAGCAACAATCACAATCAGAGAGGCGTCATGAGAGAGGGGTCAGAACTACAGTCTGATCTCGGACAAGATACTTCATCTCTCTGGGCTTTGGTTTCCTAACCGCACCATGAAAGCAGAAGCAGACGATATTCAAGACTCTTGTAGTTTCAAAGTTTGACATCATTTTTGATTCTATCTATATACTTTAAAAGCCAATGAAGTTCTGATTTCCATTACAGAGGTTCTTTAGAAGAAGAAAAATCATTATGGAAAAGATGATATCAAATGACTTTAGTGTGATTTCATGTTGTATTTTCACTGAATCGTGGTATAAAATTCCATGCCCGTTAAATAACTATGAAGACATTCATACCTTTCTTCCTAAAGAATCAAGCTGATCAAGGGCTTCCTGAATGGCTGGATCAGTGGGTATCAAGAGCAGAAGCTTTCGTACTCGCAGAGTTATCCTGAAATTTTTCAAATTTAAATTTTTTTTCAGGTAAATCACAGTTTCACTAACAGAGTCATTTAGTATGAGATGTAAGGTCAAATATATCCAGTGAAAAGTCACTTGGTTCCCTAACCTTTATAACTTTCTTTCATGCCTTATAATTATTTATATTTACTGTGCTGGCCAGAGTGGCTCAGTGGATTGAGTGCTGGCCTATGAACCAAAGGTTCACCGGCTCAGTTCCCAGTCAGGGCACAAGCCTGGGTTGTGGGCTGGGTCCCCAGTTGGCGGCGTGTGAGAGGCAACCAATCTAAGTTTCTCTTGCACAGCAATGTTTCTCTCCCTCCCATCCCCCTCTCTAAAAATAAATAAATAAATAAAAACTTAAAATTTATTTACCTTGGCTCCTCTAGATTGGCAAGCTGGTAGAGCATGTCAAATACGTTACATACAAGTGCCATCACAACACCAGGAAGGGATTTCTCCTGAAAGAGGCAAAATATAGATACAAAGTTACAAAAGAATTTTTTTAATCAAACATACCAATAATAAAAATACTTGTTCTGAAAGACTGGTCACTACACAAGATGAGGGGAGCACAGCCCTCATCTGCACTGAAGACACATGAAAACACAGAGTCACAGATCTCCTGCCTTCCAGTGAGCTTATTACCTGGGCCCTCTTCTCGCGCCCACCTGCTGGCAGGGGGGGCTAAGGTGCCAAATGGTAGGCAGGAGGAGAGAGGTAAAACGAAGGCAGATATAATCACTAGAATGGAGAGTAGGCACCACTGAAAGCAGACTCGAGCTCATTAGGAGGAAACAAGGCAATGAGTGATTTAAGAGCAAAATTAAGGTAGTATATATATATGTGCATACATTCACACACAATACATAGATATATATGGGGAGAACCCCCCAAAATTGGAACTTATTTGTGTTGTTTCTGTTGCTAATTAACTGTCACAATATTATTCTTAATGGAATTTCTTTCTTAAGTTCTTGTTAAACAAAAGTACTACACAGTTATTTAAAAATTGTGTTGTTTATTCTTACATGTTTAAACTTCAGTCACCTTCCAAGTACTCTCTATCTGATGCAATACACATATCAGGATATTTCCCACTGCTCAGAACAGTTTTTAAACTCGTCAATTTTGATGCCTTTTAGTGCTTCTGCTGTTTTTTGTTTCGCCTCTTCCACATCAGTAAAATGCTTCCCTTGAGAATATTTTTCATCCAAGAAACAACAAAAAAGTTGCTTGGGGCAAGACTGGGTGAATGGGGAGGGTGGGACATGGGGGCCATGGTGTTTTTGGTCAAAAACTGTTGAACACTCAGTGTGGTGTGGGCAGGTGTTCTTGTAATCACCCATCATGAAACGGGCAAATGCTTTGAAAGAATCTTCAAAAAAAAAAAAAATCACTAAAGCTGAATATAGCCTCTTACGGCAATGCCAGCTGGTACACCGATACAGAGGGGTTACTAGAACACTCACCTAGTGGGGGAAGCCTGTACTACAAGGGGCCTGCCCTTTAGAAGATAATTCCAGTTCTCTCAGGGTCCCTCCCTTATATGTAATTCAAGGTGAGAAAAAGAAGTTACCCTGTTTTTTTTCTAAAGGTAAGAAATGAAAAAATTGGATGTAAGTGCATACAAGAGACTCAGATGTGATTGAAGTACTATTTTCTGGCTAGAAGGAATACGAAACTAGACATCACTATAGAATGTAGTTACATAGGGGAAGATTTTTAATAAATTCAGAATATAAAATAGTACAAATATGTTAAACTTAAAGATGCTATATACATTGTTTCTGTTGCTAATTAACTGTCACAATATTATTCTTAATGGAATTTCTTAAGTTCTTGTTAAACAAAAGTACTATACAGTTATTTAAAAAATCCACAATACTAATATTAACCCTGAAGAGTTCTTTGACATCTATAGCAAGTTAGGCTAAGTTAAAAAGACACAGTCATAAAGAGCTGAAAGCCAAGTGAAAAAAGTATTTCAAGGGGAAATGATCACATGTATCGAATCTGTTGAAATGTCAAGAAAATGAGGATTGAGAGGTGGAAGTGACAGATAACCTAGAAAAAAGGCAGAAAAGAGGGTGACAAGAGTTTCAACAATTCTTTCAAGGAGCTTTGATGATCTGGGAAGGAGACACTAGGGCAGGAAATGAAGGTGGAATTGGGGGGGTGGGGAGGGAGAGCTATTTTTAAGAGGGTATAAGTAACAAGGCATGTGTGACTGCTAATGGGCATGGCCCAACAGAGGGAAAATTAATGAATCAATGAAGAGAAATGTACGAGAGGAGCAGTAAGCAGTGGCCAGGCAGAACGATTGGGGGACTCAGAAGATTTTTGTCCAGGAGATTGATAAATTATGTATCTTCTCCCAACTGATGCCGAGTGCTTCTCAGCGACACAGTTCTGAAGAGTCAGGATTTGCCTTCAGCCCAAATCTATGTAGACCGAAGGCAAAAAGATATTAAAACCTTGTTTTAAAACAGGTATTTATCACTCAGTACCTGCTCCATGGCATATGATGAACTGAACACCCCACTGCTGCTGCTGCTGGAGCTGGTGGAGGACTCGGCTGAGCTCCCAGACGGGGTCCCACTGCCAGAAGTCTTTACTGTAAGGATCTGTTCATCAGAGAAGCCCAGCTGGTGGAGTAGCTTTTGATCTTTATTCACTGTCAGCTGCAAAAAGTGGTTTCTTAATTATTGAGAGGGAAAGAAAGAGGAAAGTAGTACTATCAGGCTAAAGGGCCAAGTTTATTTAAACCTACCAGACAATCATTTGTAAATATCTGTATATTATCCACAGGACAGCACAACTGCTTGGCTATCTTCCACCGGACACTCCCTATGGTTTCATTACTGTGGGCCTGTGAAATGAAACTCCACATCATTATAACCCCTTTACTCGTTCACTTAAACCAGCACCTACTGGGCACTGGTGTACAAGCTGAGACAGCAGGAAACCGGAGATGTGAATCCCTGCCCTCGGGAGGCTTCCCTTCTGCTTAAGTGCAAGTTCTGTTCGCCACTCCAATTCCTCCTCGTTGCACATGGAATAAAACCTCAAGTCCTTCTTCCATAGCAGGCCTTCCATTCTTTCTTTCCCTTTTTCACTGTCCCACTGGCCACCTTGCTTCTCATAAACGAGCCAAGCAAACTCCCACCAAAGGGCCTACGTCCCTGCTGCTCCCTTTGTTTAGAATGTCCTTTCCAGAAATGGCTTACTATGTCACTGTATTCAACTCTGTGTTCAAATGTTACCCACTCAGACCTTCCCTGTCCATCTTCATCTAAAATGGTATTTCATGTACAACTGTCACCTCTACCATCTTATTGTGCTTTATTCTTACTAACACTCACCACCATCTGATATTGTATTACATATTTATCTATGTGTCTGCTTTATACCGCATCAGTTTCCTGTCATTTCAGGTCTTTATTCTAAATTTGTTTAATAACTCTTACAATAGAATAGCCACCCATTCAGAGATCTTAATCAACAGTATTATGAAAATAGCAAGACAGAAAATGGCTACAGAGCTTAATGTAAACCTACCTCTACAGTAAAGGTATCTTTGGTAGACTCATACGTAACATTGAGAGTTAAAAGATGTCCATGAAATGAGGCACCGTGAGGTAGAATAGTTCGTGGAACAGAGTAAAAGTCCTTGAAAAAGATAGCAAGTCAAATGAGTTTAGGTACACAGCATCACTGTTAACACTTCCAAAATGCACAGCCAACACACGGAGTCTAGTCATGGGTGGTGCGGCTGCATTGTGAAGAGAGGCTTACCTCTATAGTGACCACATAGCGTTCTGCCAGAAGCAACAACCTCTCAATGATGACGAGTTTCGTGGATCTATGGATTAAAACAATTTTTTAAAACATATTTGAATGGCTGACTTGAGCTCAGTTCCAGTCTGTTTCACCAATCACAGTCAGCACTCCCTGGTCAAAGACTGAAATTTGCAAAGACTACCCTTCCCTTTCGCCCATGGAGGAGGTAGTTCAACCAGGTCCCAGCTACAGGGCACAGACAAAACAAGGGAGGAGAAGCCTGGCCGTCCCCACATTTCCTTTCCTGCCCTTCTCTTCCTCCTCCTTCTTTGTAAGCAGCTGTTTCACACATGGAGGACCTGGGTCTCTAGGTCGATTTGTCCATCAATCCACAGAGAATGAAAAATCAGCAAGTTTGACTCTCATAGTCTTACAACTAGAATATGCCACATAATTCTATAAACAGGGGATCAAAGTTCTAAATTGCTTGAAAATTAGGAGACAAATGGGGAATTCCACAAAGAAGAGTTGCTACTTTTCCTTTTAAAATAATCTTTATTTTTCTGTGACAGGTGATGTACAATACTGCATTCATTCCAGGTGTATAACCCAGTGACTGGACATTTCTATCATCACTTACAAAGTGGTTATCCTGATAAAACTAGCACCCACCCAGCTCCAAACATAATCATTACATTACTGACCTTTACTTTATATCCCCACGATTATTCTGTAACTACCGATTTATACTTAATACCCTCACCTTTTCCACCCACTTCCCTAATTCCCCTCCCATCTGGCAACCATCAAAATGTTCTCTTCATCTACTCTGTTTCTATTCTGCTTGTTTGTTTGCTCTGACTTTTAGACTTCACATGTAAGTGAAATCACATGGTGCTGTCATATCTCACTCAGCACAGTGCCCTCCAGGTCCACGCGTGTGGTTGCAGACGGCAAGATTTCTTTCTTTTTATGCCTGAATCATAGTCCACTGTATGTAAACACCACTTGTTCTTTATCCACTCATTCACTGATGGACACTTAAGTTACTATTTGTTTAAATCAGGCTAAGAATGAGGAGGGAAGGAAGACTAAACAATTGTTCATCTGTGGACATTCTGTATAGTTCAAAGTTAAAATATAAGAATTTGTAATCCTAAAGGTTTTCAAAGTAATTAAGAAATCAACACACATCAGGAGACACAAGCATCTCTGGGACAGGAATACAGAGCAAGGGAGCACGGAGCCCTAACAGACTCTGAAAATGAGACCCGAGGACTTTCCTGGTCAGACTCAGGAAATCCTACTTTCATCTGAAATACAGCCGGCCCAACAACTGTGGATCAAAACTATTAAAAAAAAGAACCCCACAGTTCCAAAACGCACCATTTGAATTTGCCATGAGCCGAGTGAGACACCGAATCCACATGAATGAAGTGTGGAGGTGTAACCCACTGTAGCCTGTATGCAAAGAAAGACTAATGCTACACCATTTTATATACAGGACTTGTGCAGCCTTGGATTCTGGGGTGTGTGTGTATGTGTCCTGGAATCAGTCCCTGCGGGGTACAAAGAAATGACTAATAGGACTTCAACTTTTATTTAGCAGCTTTTCACAGCCCATGTTTTATTAAAGAGAACGCTACATGTGTTCACACTGAGATGAAAAAATCCAAATCCCTTTAACAATGTGCTAATGTCCAAAAAGTCTAGGTATTTCAAATAGGTATATTTCTACAACTTAAAAGAGGTGCTACCACTGTCTAACACTTGATTAGCAGTGTTGGAAATTTTACTTTGAAAAGAGTTGGTTCAATACATTTAACAGAATTCTAAATTCTTTCATTCTATGAGCAGGAGCCAGCGAAATTTGATAATCCAGATGGAAAATGTTTAGGACATAGGTAAGTACTAAGAGTGAACTGTTGACCGTGCTAGTTTAATGATGCCCCAATAATAAACTGAACCACACACAGCACTGCAACACGCCATACAGATGAGAGAAAAACTCCCACCTCCACAAGATGGAACAATTATGGTCACTAACAAGTTCTTTCAAACTAGTAGGATAAGATAAAAACAATGTCCTGGTTCAAATTCAGTTTTGACACTATACATTCTTATTAACTGTTTGAAGTTTATAATAAGAATATTTAAAAACTATTATGTGGTTTTGCTCTGTAGTCAATTATAAAACGATTTAGAATAAAAAACACTTAGAAAGAAAAGGACACATTTAAAGAAGTGGAAGTATGGAAATCCCAATCCAGTAGTTCATAAATGCATTTCTATTCTGATATGTCAGACAATAAATCATTAAGAACCTAGGTCACAGAGATGGATTACATCTCATAAATATATAATTAGGAATTCTTAATACACATCTTTAATGAAAGTCTATTTGAGATATACTTCCAAGAATGTGGGAATGCAAAAGTCATGTGAAGTGTTCTCATCAGGTACAATCACCTTCTGTCATTTAAAAAAGAGGTTCTAGAGGGTTGAATTTTATTGGCGTCTTTCTAATAAAGCATCACTATATGGCACTCAATTCATTTTTAAAAAGATAACAAAGACTGTGAGCAAGGATTCCATTTCTAAAAGAAGGCTTTAAAAAGAAAAGGAATATCCCCAACTGTAAACAAAAACAAACACATGCACACACAAAGTCAGTCTAGGAGCTGAGAAGACTGCACGAGTATCATCACTAGAGGGCAGCAGTGATGCAGAGAGGTGCAGAGGTGCAGAGACCTATGAGCACCTGCCAACGCTTCACGGGTACCATTGATTTGGGGTGGCTTACTAGTAATGAAAGGCTCATAAAACCTCACAAAAATCTTCTAGTTACTTCAACCTAACATTTCTAAGTGTTTATCTATTCTACTTACTATATCAAAGAACTACAGCAAATGCTGCACTCAGATTTCACTGATATTTGAAACATAAACACAGCAATGTGATTGAGAGACAATGCCAATTCGGTTTTAATGCAAGTATTTTGGCCCTGGCCAGGTGGCTCTGTTGGTTAGAGCATTGTCCCATACACTAAAAGGTCGCAGGTTTGATTCTCGGTAGGGCACATACCTAGGCTGTGGAAGGCAACTGATCTATGTTTCTCTGTTTCTGTGTTTCTCTCCCCCCTTTCCTTTCTCTAAAATTAATAAAAACGTATCATTGGGTGACAGAAAAAAATACAGTAAAAAATGCCAAATATCTCAGGATAAAGCTCTCATTAAAAATTATTTTGAAAAATAATTTTAAGTGATAATATTTTAACTATGATTATATTATACTGTACAATTTTAATTAATCACCATCTTCCACTTCATTTTGCTTATGCTATTAATGCCCTGGATTTGACTATTCAAGGAGAAAATTTACAAGATGTCTAAGTAAATATTTCAAGCTTAAAAAATTACTCTTCATGCAATGACTGTATGTTTATTCCATCATCGTAGAGAAGATCACTATTACACAGAGTAAAAGTTAAGTGAATAAAAAAAAATCACACCTTATCTACTAGGTAGAGGGGTAGGAGCAGAGCAATACTTGGATGATTATGATGACCTTCGAATCTTCTAAAGAGACACAAAATTGGGGTATACAGTGGGAAACATGTAATTTCCCAGGACATGACTGTTGGCAAAAATTATGAAGGAAAATGAGGAAATCAAAATGGAGAAATCTCCATGGGGTGGAAAAGAGGCCAATTATTTTTTAAACTGATACATATTTAAATATTGTGTATTTGTTGTAACTTCTGCAATCTCTTACCTATATGGAGACTGAACTGATGTTGCTACAGTCGGCATGGCAGTCGCTGTAAGCATTTTTGTTGCTCTGGTCACAGCATGTGTTAGAGTAGGGCCACCAAGTGCTGAACTGGCTGCCTATGAGATAAGAAATAATTCTTTATCAGGGTTTCTCCAACTCAGCTCTATCGACATTTTGGGCTGGACACGTTTTTGTTGTGGAACACTGTCCTGGGCACTGCAGGATGTTCAACAGCATCCCTGACCCCTGCTCACAACCAGCAGGTGCCAGTAGGACCCCTCTAACTGTGACAACCAAGAAGGTCTCCAATCATTGCCAAGTGATCTGTGGGAAATGAAATAACTCCAGTCGAGAACTACTGTTCAACTTATGTAATACACAGGACCTCATTTAGGGGTACTTGAATACTTTAAATGTTTTTATGGAGACTTAATTTGGACTTGGAAAATCCTACATAGATTCCAGCACACATTCATCACCAAAATGTCTAACTCATTAACATTTGGGGGCAGTAGCATTTTGTTTTTGAAATACTCTTTATTAGACATAAAAACAAGCACAAATTAAGAAAGAAAATAAATCTTTAATGTTTTCATCATATGCTGGAAATAAGGCCTCACATGTAAGACAGCAGTATTACACAGCAGGCTTCTAATGGACAAAGGCAGCCAACATCACCCTACTGAGTGTCCTACTGTGGCCTTTAATAGCATTTATAATATAAACTAGGTGGAATGTAGGGAAGGATAGGAAAAGGAACAGGTGCCTGTATAAAATTTCTGGGCCAGAAAGTGAACAAGAAAAGAACAATCTATTAGAAATGTGGAACATAGAGGAGACCTGTTTTCCAAAGACAGAAACGTACAGGAGACCTGTTTTCTGTCTACCTTAAGAAAACAGGTTCCCATTCCCTCAGAGGGGTGGGTGAAGCAGAGAAGAGGGGCGGTGGTGGGAGAAGAAACATCTCCTACAGACTACACTTCTACACTGGGGCGTTGAGGCAAATGTCTATTCCCCATGTTACAGTATGGTACTGTCTTCAATAGGATCCAGCCATAAATATCAACATTACACATGATCTCAAAATATAAAATTATAAAAGGAAAAAACCCAAAACATTTATTTAAAAAAACAGTTAAAAATTGCTACTCACTTCTAATCTTGTGTAGCAATCAGCAATGAATTTCTTATGTAACGATACAGAATCCTAAAAGATGTATATGAAAATTAAAATTAGTCTGGCATTTAGCTGTAATCATTAAGGACAAATGTCAAAATAAAGAAGCCAATTTTCAGGTATGCCAACTTGTAAATAAAAAATATATAATATATTTTCTGCCCTTTTGTGTTTGAGGACCTTCTTCCCATAGACACCCACCTTCTTTAACCTGGGGTTTAGATTAATATAACTGTAGTTTATGATTAACTGAATAGCTTCATTTGCAATTTCTTCATCAGGTGATTCCATGGCTATTTTCCAAATGAAATCCATTCCTATCAATTCCAGCTTTTCTACATACTGTTCAAAAGAAAACAAATTATACCGTATGCCAAGGTCACAGAGTTACAACCATTTTCAGTTACAGCGTAAGTTCCTACCTCTTTAGTTTAATATGGTTAAGGCTGCAAAAATCAAGCTATACAAGAATGCTGTTGTACCAATATGTAACTTTAAAACAAAACCCAACCAACAGCAGAAACACTGGGCCACCTCTAAGGGAACCAGAAGAAATGTGAAGACTTTTTTCCAGGCACCCATACACCCACACTAGACCTCCGCCCGAATGAACTACTGATGCAGAAATAGCATTGGCAAGAGATGGGTGCCATCTTCAGGAGCTTTTCTTCAAAAGGAAATGAAGTCAAGCTAGAAGTAGCTACTAATCCCTGGAGCTCAATTCAGTCTTCCCAAGAGCTTAGAAGATTCTGTAAAAACACTTACCATCCAGGAAACCAGGTCATGAGTAGTCTTGGGAAAACAGAGTTATTTTTTGCCTTTCTTTTTAAAGGTGCACATGTAAATGTAAATAACAGCTGTATACATTCTACAGATCAGGGGTGTCAAACTCATTTTCACCAGGGGCCACATCAGCCTCCCAGTTGCCTTCAAAGGGCTGAATGTAATTTCAATTCCTTAACAGTTAAGGATTAGTTACATTTACACAGTCCTAAAATTATTTCAGCCATTTGAAGGCAACCGGGAGGTTGATGTGGCCCCTGGTGAAAATGAGTTTGATGTCCCTGCTATAGATCATTTTCTGCTTCGTCGTCTGCTCTTAAATGTCTTTCCCCAAATCCTTGCCACTTCGATCCCAGAAGTGAAGACTCTTACTTTTTTAGGAACGTGTGGACTGATCTGAGGAGTGGGAAGGTAAGCAGAACTACCTTACTTGGCGTTTACCTAGCCACGGGAGCTGCTGGCTGCCCCAGAGATCAGCAAGAAGCAGAGGGACTTGGGAAGTCAGTTATCGTCAATGCAGAAAACAGCAGACAAAGGATACACATTCTTTAGAATAATCCACGTTTTATCTCGATTGTAACACACTTTTGCAGAATGTCAGGTTTTACTAGATGATCTAAGCTAGCCAGATTTGAGAGTAGTGTACTTACCAACTGAGCCCCTTGTCTTTTCAATCGGTGGTCACAGAGATTCACATTTTCAAAAAAAGTCTTAAATAAGTTAAAACCTGAAATTACAGAATGTCAGATAAGTTCACATGCTGTAAGCAACGCAGACATAATCAATGAAAACAGTCAAAGCATTTCAAGTGCTAAAACAAAAATGCTCAGGACAAAACATAGCTGCAAATCTTTAAGACCTTGGATTAGGCAATGGCTTCTTAGATATGGTGCCAAAAGCACAAGTAACAAAAGAAAAGAGTAGATAAATTGGACTAAATCAAAATGAAAAACTTCCATTCTTCAAAGGACTACCCAAAAAGTGAAAAGACAACCCATAGAACGGCACAAAAATTCACAAATTGTATTTCTGACAAGGAGCTAGCATGCAGAATATACACAGAACTCTTACAATGCAACAATAAAAAGACAACTGATCTAATTAAAATGGGCAAAAGATGTGAAAAGGTATTTCTCCAAAGAATATATATAAATGGCTATTAAGCACACGAATAGATAGTCAATGTCATTAATCTTCAGGGAAATGCAAATCAATACCACATGACACTACTTCATACCCACTAGGACGGTAAAGAAACAAACACAGACTAGTACTGTCTACACTGGTGAGGATGTGGTAAAAATGAAATTCTCATACTTTGCCAGTGGGATTATAAAATCCCATGTTGCAAAACAATTTGGTAGTTTCTCAAATGCTAATTATCTGATACAGCAATTTCACTCCTAGGTGTATGCCTAAGAGAAATGAAACCTGTGTTCACAAAACTTGTACATGAATGTCTGTAGCAGCATGATTAATAATAGCCAAAAAGTTGATAACAACCCAAATATCCATGGACCGATGAATGGTTAAACAAAATGTGGTATAGTCTTACGGTGGAATATTATTTGGCCTCACTGGAATGAAGAACATGCTACAACGTGGGTGAACCTTGAAAACATTATGTCTCAGCATAATAAAAAAAGCCAGATACATATTGTGCAATTCCTTTTCTATGAAGTGTTTAGATTAGGCTAATCCATAAAGATAAAGAAATGGACTGGAGACTGGGGGCAGGGAACAGGGAGCAACTGCTAGTGTGTACAGGATTTCTTTTGGGGATGATAAAATGTCCTGGGATTGGAAAGTGGTAAAGGTTGCACAACTTTGTGAATATACTAAAAACCACTAATTGTACACTTTTAAAAAGTAAATTTTATAGTATATGAATTATATCTCAATAAAAAGTTTTCAATTACAAGAAACACCTAAAAGGAAGATTCCTGTACTTGGATAAATTTAAGTGACTCACTTTTGTACTAAGTAACCTCAAGAAAAGACAGTTTGATAATATGAGTTATCAGGCCGTATAATTAAAACATTATTATAAGATAACATTTATATAAAAAGGAATCTATCTGTGTATATAAACAGCACAAAGGTATTCCAAACTGGCTGCTTTTGAGACATTGGCTTAGAAGGAAAGGAGGAAAGAATAAAACTTTTTAAAGAACTGAAAAAATGAATTTATGTTTTTTCCTACCATTCATAGTGATTTCATATGACTCCAATTTAAGAATTTTCTCTTTAAAGAGCTGCTGCTGAACGTCACTCTCGAGATCATGTTGCCCTTTTGTAAACCATTCAAAACACATCTGTGGATCAAGACAAATATGACTCTGTAACTAAAATTCATGTCAAGGAAATATGAATTCTGAATTGGGGCAGTAAAGATAAATTATTTTTAATTCTTCAAAAACTTACACTGCCAAAATACCACTCAAAACTGAAATGCTTAGAACTCTGGACTAAATAAAGCATTAAATTACCAGCAATCTTTCCCACAGATAATGAAAATATACTCTTACTTTGAATTTTATATGTACTTGGGTTTTTCCACAAACATTTATTAATAAGCCTTAATATGTGCCAGGCACTGTGCTAAGAACTATCACATATTTGGTCTTTTCAACAATTCCATGAAGTAACTAATATTATTCCATAAAATGAGAGGAAAAAACAGCGATTCACTGCTAGTCAATGTTGAAACAGGTACTGAGCTTCTGGTTTCACCTATTTTCAGCTGTTTGATTATAGTTCTAAAAATCTGTCTAGGCTTTCATTCTTCTTTGGTGTTTCTGGGGTACAACATCATTACAGGAGCTCTGTTTTCTCTTGGTAACTTAAAATTAGTTTCATGTGACAGGAAAAAGAAACTAAAAGATATATTGAGAATTCTTTAGCTGTACTTAAACTGGCTGATTTTGGTTTTACACAGAATGGTATCATAATTACGGAAATACTCACACTTTCATTTATACCTTGGAAAAAACTATATAAATAAAGATTTTTCTAGCACTTGCCCTGGCCTATTAATATAAATGTATGCTTAGTAAACTGAAAAGTGTTTAGAACCTAAGATGTAAGACACACACACAAAATGTGAAACATAAATCTGACTTCTATCTTACTCTGTCCACAGCACCATTTGCTTACCTCTCTATCTAATTCACAAACATCCTGGCCAGTCACAAGACACTCCCAGATTTCCTTGGCACGATTCCAACCCAGATATAGCGTAGCTTCTTGCAAGAAAAATGCCAGAAATTTTAGATGGGCCTCTAAATACTGCAAAAAGAGATGATAATTATTTAACTCCAGGCATTCATACCTAAAAGCAAAATTAAAACAAAACACCGAAACTTTAAAATAAAAAAAAATAGTTCTATCTAATCCTTTTTCATATAATTCAGGGTAAAGTCATGTGAGAAATCTGTTTACAAGTTAACAGTACAATGTAGTAGAAACTACATCAAATCTATTAGAAATTCAGCTGACTTTAGATGACAATAAATAAAATATAATTTCATCAATCTCAAAGTAAAACACCACAAACTCACAACTAGTGAGTTCAGGTTTTTTTCTACTTAAAATATACTACTACTAATCATTTGATTTAAAAACAGAAACAACTATGCAGAGAATTGACAATTAGTATTTCATGTCAAAGTAAAAAAAAAGATGTTTATTTTTGTTACTTTATCATATGTAGGTCTTAGGTAATTTACCCACAGATATCAATTTTCTAAACTTTTATTTTGAAATGACTACAGTAAAGATGCAAAACTATTCCACTGCCCTGGCTGGGTTGCTCAACTGGTTGAAATGTCATCCTGTACACCAAGGTTGTGGGTTTGATACCCAGTCCAGGCATATACCTAGGTTGTGGGTTCAATTCCTGGTTGGGGAGTGTGCAGGAGGAAACTGATCAGTGTTTCTCTTTCCTTCTCTCCTGACCCCCCTTCCTCTCTCTCTAAAAGCAGTAACTATATCCTTGGGTGAGGATTAAAAAAAAAATTGTTCCATCACTATAAAGATACCTCATGCTACCTCTTCATAAATACATCCAATAAATATCATCTTAGTAGTTCAAGTGTAAAAAGTCCAAATGAACGTGCAAATCATGAATCGAAAGCATAGGCCAGTACCTCTCGGTATGTGTAGCGGCCATCCACCAGTGTCACGCCAGTTAAGCCTCCAGGTCCCGCCACGGCTGCCGCAAGTCGATGACAAGCTATCAAACTTCCCGTTACCAATTTCACTATTTCAAAGTTTTTCTTCAAGTCTTGAATAATGCTCTTGGCAAAAACAACAAAAAACAAAAATGGTATGAGAATTTACAGTTATTGTGTCACTTTAATACAAACTTCTGTGTTAGTATGTAGTCCTAGGTGAGTGATAGCAAGTAGGATTTCTTCACTCACATTTCTTACATAAAACCAAATAAAAGCAATCTGGAATGTACATTTACTAAGGAATTAATAAACTTCTTTGCTAAATTTAGCTTCTAAAAGAGATTCTTTTTTTTAAAGTAATCCTTTTAACAAAACGATTTCACTTCTTTTGTACCTTTCAAGATCACTCTTCCCGAGTATATCACATCGAGGAAGTTCTAGTTCCTTAATCACACTTATCTTTTTGCAATATAAAATAAGTCTTTTCAAACAAATTTCAAACATACTTTTAAAAACTGGCTTAATTATTTCAATATTTTAAGGAAATAAAAAGAAAATCAAGGGTACAGCAAAAGAAAATTTCCATAGAAAAGAGGAATGATGCTTAAACTCAAAATTATTAAATAATACAAATAAATTATAGTAATAATCATAAAATGTAAAATAGTGACTATAAGACTCAGCAATCTTAATTATGTTTTATTATAAAATGTTACATAAATAACTGTATAATAATCAGGTACAGCTATTCTATCCTCTTACCTTGTCTTGCTTTTGGTAGGTTTGCTTGATGAACGAGCGGGTGATCTCATGGAGCTGACGCAGAGCTGGCACCACCCATACGAACTGAGGATTGTTAAGCTGAGATGACTAGAGTTGAAAAGAAGTTACATTAATTAAATTTAGAAATAAATGGCAGACATAATTTATTAGCTATGAAAAATTTCCAAGTCAATTAGGCTTCATTGTTGCACATTCTATTATATTCCTCCTCACATTGCTCATTTACAGCTTATCTCCATGCATTCATAATTCAGTCTTCAATTTCTTATTCTGCATGCAATTTCCTAAGGCCAAGAACTGCAAACAGGAGTGGGTGTGAAGTGACAGCAAATGTACAGGGTACATCAGCAAAAAACAGACAAGGAATTAGCAACTTCAGAGGATAGATTAAGTAGCACAGGCTGTCAGGACATGTTGATAAAATAAATTAATGGCAATAGCTTAACTCAGATAAGCTGAACTGGCTGATAAGTAAAATGGTATAAAAATGTGGTTTTCTATACTTACATGATTAAGATATCAATGATATGATCAAGACACTGATAGTGGCCTAAATATTAAGTATTCACAATCTGCTTGTATTTCCGAGTTAAAACAATTTTATAAGAAAAAATTTTATTAATTATTACAGCCACTTTATACTTATACTTTATATTTTTCAAAACACTTTCAAATGTACTAGCTCTGAAACTGCTACAGGACAATCCAGATTTTCCCAGTACACATCTGAAAAGCCCGACGCTCGCCTTTAAAAAGAGAACTGCTTTTTAATAAATAGCATCTTACAGCTATGAGATTTCATTATAAAATTTGTAAGAGGACCAGGTTAAACACTATTAATCAACTGATCAAAGAAGTCTAAAGCAACTGAGTAGAAGTTTAAATCCTGAGCATTTATTTTAAAGGCTAGATTTTGTTTTTTTGTAAAGCCTTGCTTCAAGTCCTTCTGTGAGATAAATACCCCTATGGGGTGACAAACACTTTTGATGTCTTTTGTAAAGAATATCCTACTAATGTGTAAATGTGAGAATATGTAAATGTGAGGACACAATTGCCAAAACAATACTGGCTTTCCTAAAGACTAGCCAATCAGTCAGCCAATACTGTATTTCCTGGATTCTAAGATACAGGTTTTATAAATTTCAAGTTCTGAAATTGATGCTTCTTACAACTATGCCAAAAGAAATGTACTAGCCCCTAGGTGTAGGAGTAGGCTGTGATATAGTTGTCCTTACTTAAGTATGTGCAAACTTAGCTATGTACAGAAAATATCTGTTCATCTACCTGTCACTGTATTTATCACTTGGTATAGGAAACACCAACTTAGGAAAGCTTTTTAACTTAAATTTAGATCACTGATTTGTTACTTAAATTCTGTCAAAAAGATTATACTATAATGTGAAACTGACAGGCCTGTCATGTCTGCCAATTCAGTTAAAACCAAAGAAAACTGCCAGGGGCCTCAGACTACTAAAGCATTTTTGAAGATGGGAATTTGGTGTGATAGACTCATATACCTTGTGAAGCACTGTATCACTCAGCACTAAACATCTCTGTCTAAAGGTGAGCCTTAATTTCAGAGTTGTTGTTTAACATGTAGTATGCACAATTTAATGATTAAAGGCAGCATGAGTTTTATAAGAAAGGACAAGGACACAAAACTACATAATCTTCAACATGTCTCAAAATTATAGTCAGTTGTAAAGATTTCAAAGAGATCAAGAACACTAGGATAATAATGAAAAGTAGCGTGCCACAGTGAAGCTGTGCACACTGGTCCAAAGGAAGCTGAGATAATCTCTGAATGCAAATCTAAACAAATGTATTGTAAAAGTAAAACGTAGTTTCTTTTTTACTTCTTTATAAACTTATTAAATCTAGCATCTTAGAATCAAAGAAATAAGGTATATACATGGTGGGGAAAAGTAAGTTTACAGTTGTAATACACATAAATAATAATAAATAGTAATACCAGAATAAACTATTTTGCACACTCAACAACTGTAAACCCACTTTTGCCCCACTCTGTAATAAAGGCCAACTATTTGTGAGACTAGCTAGAATATTTCTGCTAAAATATAAAAGTTGCAAAATGACAGGGATTAAAACTCTAAGGCTTAGGCCCAAGCTGATACCTTCCAAAAGGATGACAAACAGAAGGATATAAATATAAACCCTTTAGCACATAATGTGACATATTAAAAAGCATCATTATGACCAACTAAGTCAATTATGATTAGAATTTTTTCAACATTAAAAATTATCCTTTGAAGGTAGCTCACTATCAAAATGAATGAAAAAAAAAAACAGATAAAACTGGAATTTAAAAAGTATTTCTAATATGGCCTTTCTAAAGTTTAGCAGATAGGACAGATATTATTTATTCTATCATATCTATGACATCTGTTAAGTTACAAGAAAAATTTAAGTTCCTCTTTCTCCACTCACAAAAGAGGCAAAAAACTAAGGTGGACAATTAAAATGAACATATCTGATAATATCAAATGATGGAGCTGCGGCTTCATGAGTAGGAGTTAATGGTATGTCCAAATTAGACTCCTGACATGAGATGAAGCCTTAGAGGTCAACTAGTTTAACCTACAAGTCTATGCCTAAATTCCTCTTACTCGTTTTTGTTAAACAACTAGTCTCCTAGTATTTCTAGTCATGAGGAACTCAGGAGGTAGTGCACTCTATTTCAGGCTATTCTCACTATCATTGACCTATCATAATGAAACATGCCATCCCATAACTTCTTAGGAGCCATAAAAAGTTGAGTTGAATAAAACTTCTCTATAACAATACTCTCAATACTTGAAGAAACTTTCATATTCTTTCTTGAGTTCTCTTTTCTGAAAGCTACACACCCCCACTTGCTCATCTGTCTTGTTTACTCAGACCTAGCAATTTATCTAGAATCAAAGTAAAAATTTTTACACAGGAGAACATTTTTAAAAAAGTGTTTCCTCCTGTGCTAACATTACTGTGAGAATGTACTGAGGACATCTTGCTACTTTTAACTTTCAGTTATGTGATTCGGCAAACAGAGGCCACTCCACCACGGGTGAGGATTATAGTGTACTTGTGGGCAAAAGGGAGGAAGTGAGAGGAAGGGGACCGACATTCACTGAAAGGCTGCCAGGCTCTGAACGAGGAGGCCTTCTTAAGATAATCACTTCAGGAATATGCGAACACCACTCATTGAGTAAATACGATTTTTTTGATTTAGTCATTTGTTTTAGATGAGTACATTTCAACTTTTTAATTGAAGGAGAAAAGTGAAATAAGATGGAGGGGGTTGGGTGGACAGTGGAGAGTATAAAGGAAGCAAAGGAAAGAGGACCAAGGAAGCCAAGGGTATCCTGACAGAATCTACAGAAATAATGTTAAGCAATAAAGGTTGGAATTTCTGAACACAACAGTGGAACTTGGGAATTTTAAGAGTGTCAAAAGCAGAGGGACAGGGAATCAGTTGGAGGAAGAGAGGTAGCTGAGGGTGGGAGGGGAGTAAGAGGTGGGTGATCTTGTCTTACCCTTTGCTTAGTTTCTGTGTAGCCTGGCAGGGAGACATAATCCCCAAGTCAGCCCACCTTGCTGCCTGGCAGGAAAGGGCATAGCATAGAAAAACACCTTTAGTGGCAGTATATAATTCACCCCCCTGCCTGGAGTCATGTCCAGGGGGCTCAGATCTTCCCACTGCCCTCCTTCAGCCACGTGTACTTTAAAAGAATATCTGCAAAAGCACTTAGTCAACTGAAAAGTGCTTTATAAATGCAAGATATTATTATTTGGAATGAAATGATGCATCAGAATTTCTTTATTGGGAGCAGTGGGAAATAAAAGGAAGAATATTCCTTTCAAGACTCACGAAATGACTCCAAAATTCTCCCTGTTACTTTTTGAGTTTTGTTATGAAACATCGTTCTGGAATGAAGTGACTGCAAAGAGAAGCAATAAAGATGTGGTGATGCTACTGGGTAGAAAAGCTAAGTAATGCTTAGTGGCAACAAGGAAGGAACAGAGGTCAGGAAGGATTTTCTGGTTTTCAAAGTCATTTTCCTGGAGGTTGGGAGAAGTCCCTTCAGCTTTGACCTTCATTATCCACAAAGAAATGTATCTGTTACTAAGAAGACCCTTTTTCTATAAATACCCTTTTCCTCTTACTATTGAAGGACCTAAACTTCTTAACTCTGGATGAGTTTCAATCATAAAGACAGATGCTGCTAAATTATCTGAATCACTGAACTGAGAAAGCTGGAAAAATTCAAATTGCATCTGAGGAGAAAGAGAGCAATGTTGCTGAACTGAAGGCGTAATTCCTCATAACCTGAGCATTAGCAGCTCCAGTTTGTGAACAACTTTTAAAATCTCTAAAGCTAGATAATATGTATGAAACTCACTTGCTCAAATTTCAGTGTCAGAGGTGTAACACAACAAGTTCTTAAAAGTCCACTGAATTACCAAAGCCTATTAACAAGAGCTGAGAGTCTTGGAATATACCAATGACAATAAGCAGTAGTCGAGATCTTTAAAGAAATACCTCTTAGTGAAAGCCAAGAAAAGTGACTCACCAGTGAAATTACTAAGCCATTAGCCATTTACCACCACCTTTTAAGTTGACAATAAAGTGAAATCCCTCTCACTGCTGGGCAACCCCAACCCGAGGGCCCACCGGGGAGGAGAACACGGCTCCTCTGAGCGGGACGTAGCACCTCGGATGCGAGTCCCAGTGAGGGAGTCCCAGTGAGCAGACACTGTGATCAGCCCCCTCAGAGCAGAGACCTGACCTCTGAGGACTGCAGCAACAGGACAGCAACAATGATCAGTGGTTCCTCTGCTAACCACCCTTTCAAAGGACGGTCTGGAAGCCCACTGGAACCTGGAGGCCAGAGCCCTGAAGGTGAGGGCTTGCACAGGGCCAGCTCCTCCTGCACTCACTACCCAAGCCTACCTCCTTCTAAAGTGGAGCCCCAGCAGCAGGCACTCACCCATTAACTGCTTGCCTAAGAGGAATTACTTTAGGAACACATCTGAATTAAGCATCTAAAAAAAGATCATGTGCCAGCCCCAAATGAATCACTTTTTATAAATTTTAAATTTTATTGATTTCAGAAAGGGGGAGGGAGAGAGAGACATCAGTTTGTTGTTCCACTCAAATACATTCATTTGAGCTACCTGGCCAAGGGCTCTTTCTCTCTTCCTTCTTTCTCTATGAACGTTCCTCCATTTCTCCCTTATGGGAGAAAAATGGGCATAATATTTACTTAGAATCCACTGTACTTACTAAAGTTGTCTGTATTTTGGAATTAATTAAAAAAAAAGACTAAGTTGAATTTCTTATAATTTTATGAAGATAACAAAAAATAACACAATAAAACTACTCTGAAAGTGATTCTAGGTTTTTTTCCCCCTTTGAGAGTCAATGACTCCCTAAGCTTTAAATAATAAAGCATAGGCCATAAATATTTAAACAGCAGTTTGTACTGCACATTAGTCTAAGAAACACAAAAACATATCTTTAAATTGTGATGTAATTTATTAAAAGGAATTATTAAATTAGTATACCTCTTAATTGGTTTCACCTACAGATTCTTACCTTGAATCCATCCTTCTTTTTTTCCAAACCTGACCATTCTCCAGGCTGAAAAATTATTAAGAGATATGTAAGTGACTTGGTAAAAGCAGTACTAATAATGTCCTAATCTTGGACTCTAAAAGTTAAGAGCTTCCAGAAAAGACATTTAGTTTAAATTACATAATAGGGGAGGAAAATTATTTGGCTCTAATTACTCCAACAGTACTATTGTTATAACAACAAAACCAGACCAAAGGTAAACCAACCCTTTTAATATCTTCTATGCACTTGATGATGTAACTCCTCTTGATTGCTTCTTTCACCGCATAGGCATCACTAAGGATTGTCAGGTGTTCATCCAAGGCTTGCTGAATAAGGCTACTGGGCAGGGTTGGAAGATGAGCCAGTTCCCAGAGCACATCTAACACCTACAATAACAACACATATGATGAGCCAGCCAATACACAAATAAAACTGCTATAAGTATTTGTAGCTAGAAGAATTCATTTGATTTCCCTGCCTTTCCAGAAGTGGTCTCAAAGCGTGCTTCCCGGCCTATTCGTCCAATCAGGCTTAACAGCTTCTGCCTTACTCTGTCGCTCTCAGTCTCCCAGCTCTGCAGGACAGAAAAGACGAGAATTAGTGCACTGTGTGGTGTCACCAAATGGGCAGAATATGCAAAACTTTAAACTTCAGATAAAAAAAAAGTTTAATAAACTAAGAAGAGGACATTTAAACATTACTAATTTAGAGTGAAGGGGACCTCAAAATAAATTAATAGAAAATTTTAAAATAAGGATGTTTGAATGGACACATACCTTCTGAATGAGAACAAACAAATGATTAAGCTGGTCAGAATTAAACTTGACAGCTGCGGCAGCAATAATAGTGTGAATGTTCTCGATCACCGTAGATGATTGTCCTGACTAGAAAAGAGACATCAGGAGAAAGTTAAGTCTTGGAACTTGGGAAAACCTAAGTCCTCTCCCTGGCAATTTACAGAAGTAAACAGTAACAAAAACAAATTCATTCTAGTTTACTTAGCATTCACTTGCACAATATATTGGTGAGACTACATGAAACAACCATTATTAATGGTTACCAGTTAGCCTTGTTTAAATTACTAACATTTAAAAATATTTAATATTTTTATTAAATATTTAAATATTTAAAAATACAGGGTGAAAAGAGATGAGAATCAAATTCTCAATCTGACATTCTTTCAAGAGGGGAACAAAATATTTTTAACTGGCTGAAAAAAATAAACTGATTACATTACAGGACAAACATACTCACTTCTGGTATTTCACGTATGAGCTTGATGGCCTCAGCTGTGGGTTTTACCTGCCTCATTTTTTATTTTGCTCACAGATATTTTATGGTTTCAATTAATGTTTATTGGTTCCATGAACAGTAAGTCTCTGCTTCAGAGATGCAGACCCCATGGTGAATCCTTATGACTGAAATTCACTTTAAACCTCAGTCACAACTGTCATGTCTCACTATTCACCATGTGAGAGACTTAAAAGACAGGACTTTAAAAAAAATCAATTTTGTAAGAATTTGCTCAATTATCTGCTATACACATACATTCACTGAATGTAGTAGGGATACCATATATATATATATATATATATATATATATATAGTCCTCAACCTGTGTGGAGTCAAAACTTAACAAAACAAATTTTATGCCAGTATTCAACTAAGGTCAAGACACGGGAAGAAAAATTCACAGGACCCAGGAATGGTTGTTGTTGTTGTTGTTGTTGTTTTTTTTTCCAGTTTTGCACCTAAACTTTCTATGTTCTGTTCTGTAATGTCAGACTGGAAGCCTGCAAATTACATTTCTCCTGCCAGCTGTGCTCCCATTATGTTCCAGCAGTGGGAGGCACTGCTAGGAGATGAACAGGCAGGAGGAAGAAAGAAATGTTTCTAGTTTATGCTCAGAGACTAGATACAGGTGATGGCATTTCATGGGATTCCAGAACCCCTGGTAGCAGTGTCACCTCTCTGTCAGGTTCATCACTGGCAGTGAAAGAACTTCCAAAGGCAGCTTCCTTTGCCTGGACTTGATGCCCCTTTTCCCAGTTGGCTGTTGCAGCACTCATACTTTTCCATCCTAGTGACACCTTTGCAAACAATGCCCTGATTTCAATCCCCTTTGGAGTGCCTAGCACAGTTTCTGTTTCCTGACTAGATCATGACTGAGAGTGATTAAGCAGATACTGCCTAGGTGAGTTCCAGGCTTCTTTCTGGCTTAGCAACTAAATGAAGAATAATACCATCACTGAAAACAGATTGGAAAATCACTAGGTTTGGACGTAGTGAATTCGAGATGCCTATGAGATAACAAATGTAAACATGTAAGTTATGCATTTAGGTATAATGCCCTGGAGCTCCAAGAAGAGGTCTGAATTAGAGATATAATTCTGAGAGTCGGCGACATCCAAATGTGTTGAAGCCAAAGAGTATATGAAACTGACTACTGAAGGCTTATATAGTGAAACAGAGGCTAAAGACTAAGGCTTGACCCTGGCTGGCGTAGCTCAGTGGATTGAGCGTGGGCTGTGAACCAAAGTGGCGCAGGTTCGATTCCCAGTCAGGGTACATGCCTGGGTTGCAGGCCATGACCCCCTGCAGCTGCACATTGATGTTTCTCTCTCTCTCTCTTTCTCCCTCCATTCCCTCTCTAAAAATAAATAAATTAAATCTTTAAAAAAAAAGACTAAGGCTTGAAATAAACTCCTATTTACAAGAGAGAAGACAGTAAGATAGTAAAGGGGACTTAAGAAAGAATGACAGAAATGTGGGAGAATGAACTATTAGCAAAGTGGAGGAAAAAGAAGATAAAGGGCATACTTGATTCTGTCACAGATGCTGAGAGTTTGGTAAGGTAAGATCTATAAACTCAGTAAATATTACTATCATCTTCATTTAATAGAATTAAATGGGAAAAACTTATTAATGAAAACTGTTAAGCAATGCAGTTAAAAGAACACTGGAATGATAAGCAAAAGACACACCTATTCCTAGCTCTGCCACTAACTGCTATCTAGCTGCAGTACGACTTCCATTTTTTAATCTCTCAAATGAGAAGACTAGACTAGATCGGTAGTTACACACCTCATGAGTAGAAGGATCCTTCTTATACACAATCTTAATGGAAACTCTAAGCTGTGAGAGAAATTTCGGAGGTGCTGCTGTGGTTCAAGCAAGATCGAAGTTCCATTTTCCTGCTCACTCTCCTTCCTCTTCATGACGAAAATGTCAGAAAAAGGCAAAAATAAGTCTAATCAACTTACCTGTATCTTCCAAATTTTAGTGAGTTCATCTAAAGACAATTTACTGCCCAAGAGTTCGATAATTCCCTTTATACGGTCACAGTACTGTGCTTGGTCTATGTTACCTAAGGGAAGAAGCACCAGAGGGGCAGGCAGATACAGTGAACAATGACTTTCTAAATATGATCCTAGTAATTTAAAGCAATATTAACATTCTATAAGATCATTCAAAGGCTAATACAAAGCAACAATTTTTTAAACTTTATAAAAATATATTATTTATAGTTATGTGTTAGGTAATATTTTTTTAAAGCGACTTACCTTCCAGTGCGATTGACAGAACTGAGTTTTCAACCAGCCAATCTAACAGTCTGTCTGTATCTATAGCATTCTTCACAGATTTGGATAAAGTGCTATCTTCTATTAGTTTGGTTACCTAGAAAAACAGTGTTGTTGTGACTGAAACTAGTGCAAATTATGCATAATCAAAATCTTCACATAAATATATTCTGTCACTTTCACAGTGTTACAGTATCATCTGATGATTAGCTACAATGTATCAAAGGCCAGTTATTAGGCATTAACAGACTACTTGTGACACCTCTTTTAAAAAGTATGGAGCCATTCTTACAGCTCATACTTCCTGGGCCACTGCTGACTGGCACAGAAATAAGTATCTGACTCAAATTTCAATCAAGGCATGTCCTCCAAATTCTATACTTGGGACCAGAGAGAAAGTGCCAGTCCCTCCAGGGCGATGGAAGCGATCTGTGGCCATGAAAGATGTCACTCTGCCAGTAGAGGAAGAACATGCTCAGAAAAGCAGAGCTAAGACTTGGAAAGAGTCCTGGATGTGGTGTGGTTTCAAATTCTAATTGTTCCTGCCCCTTACAGGGTTTGGCCAGTCAATCCTTCATTCATGTGAAAGAGCCCAGCTTTCTTCCATGAAACTTCTCTAGCCTAAGATGGTTTATGACGAGCTTATCTCACTCGCAGTCAAGATTCCTAATTAATATAAAACTGAAAGAAAAACATTGGAATTATAACTTAACTGTATTGGTTCCCTCTGTCACTCACCAAAACCAACTATGCTCATGTAAAGTTTGGGAAGTTACAGAAAATGATTTCTATTTTGTTTAGATCATCACAGTTGCAGTCACTTTGGTTTTGTCCCACCCCAGTTAGAAGATTTGGTTTAAGTAAACACATATCTAAAATATAATAAAAGGAACTGTACCTTTAAAGCAAAAAATAAGTAGCAAATAAATATGTGCCAAAAAATTATGTTCTAGGAAATTTCACAAAAGCACTAAATATTCCAAACATTTCAGAAAACATATTTTGATTGTAATATAAAAGGATCACTTTATTAACAGGCAATTATAAACATATACAGCATTTTACATATAATCATATTTCTTTTCTGTATAATTATGAGAAATTATTCTTCTTTGTATCCCAGCATTTTTATATTGATAATCCCAAGTTTGGGGAGAACTGAAAGTGTCTGTGCTTTAAGTCTTCTAGTAACAAATGGAAAACTTACCTCTTTGAGGGAATTCATTTTGGCGCTAAAATGTGGCGACTTCAGCATGCGCAGCAGGATGTCCAGTCGCAGGTCATCCACCACGGTCACCAGATCCGGTTGGAAGCGCATGCAAAGTAACTTAATGGCAGACAAGAGCTCGGGGATGCTAACCAATCTCTTTGAATAAAAACACATTACATGCACACAAAAACAAAAAAGAAAACATGAAAACATCTTGATTCCAATTCTTACACACACACACGCACACACAAGAATTACAGGACATTTTCAATGATGATGGTCTATCTGGTGGCGTCTGATGCTCCACATGGTCAACTAGCTACATTTTGCTTCTAAACATGGGTGAGCAAAGGAAAGGACAGAGTCCTGTCAGAAATTCAAGGCAGACAGAGAAATGTTAAATTTACATGTTAAAATTGCTTTAAACAACTTTGGGTAAACTTCTGGTATTAAATTATTTTAAAGCTTCTTCACTGCTATACAAATTATAATATTATCCAAATCAACATGTTAGTAAAATTCTGAATATCATGAGAACCTTATATTCATTCTGTTGACTGAGGTAACATCAACTACTGGTGCTTCAGGAAGAAGCATCTTTCAATTAGAAATTGGATGTGAGCTGTGTGGGACCAGAATCCAAAGAACAATGGTATGTGAACTGGCCCCGAGTCCTGGCACCGCTCCCATGGAGCAACAGGCCCTGGGGCCTCCCTGCTGGAGACAGCACTCACCTTGTCTTTGAGGTCCTTCTCCTCCACACTCCGCACGTCCTGGATTGTAGTGTGGATGACTGGATCGAGCATGGGCTGCAGAAAAAAAGTGCTACTTTAATAAAAAGTCCTGAATCTGTCCTAAAATCGGAGAGGAGATAATTCTCCATTCACATTTCACAAAGAAAAGAGTGCAATTCTAGTAGCAGAGCTGCCACTAAATTGCTAATACCCTTCCCAGTAAAGCTTTAATTGACTCTGGGCCTTAGCTTCTTCAATGTTACATGGGTGCAATCCCTACAATTACTGTCTTAGAAGGATGATTTTAAAGAGCAACCAAAGCCACATGGACTAGCTTTTAAACATTAAGCATGAGTATGTATTATTTTTTAATAAAGTAAACATATTGCACTTGATTTTAAAAAATGAATATAAGCACAGACCACAAAACAGATGCTGTTACATGTACTGCTTTCGCTTGCTGATAAAATGGGGGCCATAGGTGAGACTCATACAACACTGCTCCAGGCTAGTAGTATAATCAGGCAACTAACTGTAAACAGTATGTGAGAGGGAGTCAAATAGTAGCTAGACATAAATGATCACTTTCATCAGAGTAAGACGATTTTTACAAGTTATCTAGAGATGAGAGAAGATGAACAATATTTAGCTGTCAAAGCCAAGAAGACATTAGCAATGAATTAAAATGACATCAGGCAATTAACCAAATAGAGTATCTTCACTTACACTTAACACTGATTATACAGTGAGGACTGAGGGCTCGTAGGGTAAAAGGCAAGTCACACTGCTCTTATACCATGTGCCAGCCCTATTTCTCACTGAGACTCTGAGATAGGCATGATTATCATTGCCATTTTAGAGCCAACCAAGGCGGCCAAGGCACAGAAGTTACGTAAGTCTTGCAAAATCACACAAGTAACAAACGGTAGAGACAATTATTAATTTATGGCAAGTAACACAGTATGAACATAGTATGAATTTAAGTTTGGGGTAGTTTGATATAATTAGAAGAAGATGAAGTTAAATATGTTTTGGTTGGAAATTCACATACTTTTTTACTTTTTGAAGTACGCTATGCTTATTTACAAAACCTGTAATTTCTAGAGAACTTAGTATTAATTAGCAACTGAAATATTTATGCTAAATCTCTTTCTATGGAGCAATGCATGGGTAATGAGCATGCATTTAAAAATCCAATGTTGGCTCTGTTATTAAAAAACAATTATTAAATTATTATTTATCAAATTAAAAAGTCAAATTATTTTGCCTCTTTGTATCTGTTTCAGCTACAAAACTAATGATTTATATGCTTAATAAGTTGAAAGAACATTAGATGTTTCTAAAGAGTTTAATATCCAGAATGAAGAAATACATAGTCATTCCATTTCATTTGAAAATCTTGCAGTATTACTTGGACATCTAAAGAAGGCATTTAACACTTAGAAGAAATTTCCAGAACCTACTGAAAAAGCATTATCTCCCTTGTTAAAATTTAAGTAAATTAGGTTTTAGGAAAAAGGAATAGTGCATACAAAACATTGCCCCAAAGGACACTGTGCTTTTAAAATCATTTATAGTTATTTTTTAAAAATCTCTGGAAGTTATTGGTTTCACACATTTATTTATAAAGAAAATAATAAATGGAGGTAATTTTGATGGGACATTTTATTCAGTAAAACTTGTTAGTTGATATGGAAAGGAAACAAGAGAGTGTAACAGGCCTTAAACAACACAACACTGAATACTCGGGGCCTTGAGTGTTGTACGAGCTGCTGACTGACCACATGCGGGGGAGGGAATGAGACAAGATGCGCTGTCAAGCTGTTACTCCGCAGTGAGAGACCTGGCTAGTAAGTGAGTCTCGTGGGTTGCTCAAAACTGATCTAATTTAATGCATAATGGTACTGAATCCTTAACCAATCCTGTGAAGGGGGGGTGGGATTATGCAGCCTGTTTTACAGGCAAGAAAAGGAAGAAAAATATATGCTATCACATATAAACTATATTTATGAAATGATAAATTGAAAAGGTAAATAACCTTAAATGTTAGCAGTCTCCTAGACTTTGAATTATTAATCATTTTAAATTTTCTTCTGATAATTATTTTCACTAGAAGTTACTCTGGATTAGGCACAATTCTAAACAAATCTGATAAAAAGATAATTATTACTGTTTGTCTTTCTTAGATCACTTTCTGAAGTAAATGTAAAATGGCCCAATCTTACCTGAACCACTGAGGAGTTGAGGTACTCTGCACATACCCCTAAGGGCTGCACCAGTGCTGAGACTGCCTGAGAAAAGACAGTGAAGGTTAGGAATAAATGTAAGGTTTTTTTCCCTTCAACTTTAAACAAATTCCCTTCACTATGTTGGAGAAAACTTTAAACAGCCATTTGATCAAATCACAAATAAATAACTAGACAAACAATACTCTTGAACAGAAAGAATTGACAAAGACGTCAATCCATTTAAATTATTATAAAAAGTTAATGTAATTTAAATAATACTAACATGCTGCTAAAACTTCTTTGGAGAACTAGATAAAATGATTCTGAAGTTCATATTATACAATACAAAAAAATTTTATTTGAAAAAGGAGAGAACAGTTGGGAAAGCAGTGAAATGTGCCTTTAACAAAAAAAATTTAAGATGCCCATGAAGAAAATTATAAAACTTTACTAAAATACATATAAGAAAGTCCAAATAAATGAAATGCCATTTTCTTAAATAAAAAGGACCAGTACTGTAAAAATGTAAATTCTCCACACACTGACCTATAAATTTAACACAATTCCATACACAACCTCAGGTGGGATTTTCTGCAGGAGAACCTAACATGTTGACTATGTTCAGAAGAGTGAAAAATGAGAATGATCAAAAAAAATTGGAGAAAAGAATGATGTGAGAAGAATTAGCCTTACCAACAGTTAAAACAATGGAGCAGTAAAGAATAGCCAGAGAATGAACGGACAAACAAATGACTGGAACTGAAGTTCAGGACCAAACCCATGCACACACAGGATGGTGACATATGACAAAGCCAACAAATCAAATAGTAAAAAAAGATTACAACAATCAGTGACCCATTTGAAAGAAAATAAAATTGGACGTCTGTGTTACACAATATATAAAAATAAATTTATTTTTTTAAAAGATTTTCCTGGCTGGCGTAGCTCAGTGGATTGAGCGCGGGCTGGGAACCAAAGTGTCCCAGGTTCGATTCCCAGCCAGGGTACATTCCTGGGTTGCAGGCCAGAACCCCCAGCAACCGCACATTGATGTCTCTCTCTCTCTCTCTCTCTCTCTCTTTCTCTCTCTCTCTCTCCCCTCCTTCCCCTCTCTAAAAATAAATAAATAAATAAATAAATAAATACATCTTTTTAAAAATATATAATTCAAAAGGTAATATTAAAAAAAAAGATTTTATTTATTTGTTTTTAGAGAGGGAAGGGAGGGAGAAAGAGAGAGAGAGAAACATCAATGTGCGGTCGCTGGGGGCCGTGGCCTGCAACCCAGGCATGTGCCTTGACTGGGAATTGAACCTGCGATGCTTTGGTTCACAGCCCACACTCAATCCACTGAGCTACGCCAGCCAGGGCTTATATAAAAATAAATTTAAATAAATTTAAGAACTAAGTTTTAAAAATAAAACTGTAAAATATAAAATAAAATGAGTTATTTTTATAACCTTGAAATGGGGGAACATTTCTCAAGCAAGTTATGGATCTTGTAAACCATTAGGAAAAATAAAGACTACATCAAATTTTGAAGATTCTGTGTAGCCATCAATAAACATAAAAAAAGAAACAAAAGACTAGGAGAAAAAAACAGGCGAAAGTATTTTTCCTGAATATTTTTCAAATTCAAAAATATTTAATGTGGCCTTGGCCAGGTCTCAGTTGGCTGGAGCACTGTCCCACACACCAAAGGTGTGGGTTTGATTCCCGGCCCACGCACATACCTAAATTGTAGGTTCAATCCCTGGTCTGGGCATGTACGAGAGGTGACTGATGTTTCCTTCTCACATCGATGTCTCCCCCACCCCCCTCTTTCTAAAAAGAAAAAATCACTACTGTATTTTGCCATGTATAATTTGCACTTTTTTGCCCAATTTTTTGAGGGAAAAATAAGGATGTGCATTATGCATGGGTATATTAATCCCCAAGTGTAATATGCACAAAACATAGGTGCACATTATACACGGGAATGCATTAGACACGGCAAAATACAGTAAACATACCCTCGAGTGAGGATTTCAAAAAATTTAATGTGAATGTAAATGTTAATGTAAAATAGATCATGTATTTATACTCCATCTTATCATATGGCCTAAACTTATTCTGGGATAGTCACCTTCTTAACTGGTCAGAAATCAGGCATTTATCCTGAAATTTTCTTCATATTTGTTAGAATCTCAATTTTGGAATCTTTTTCCTAGGCCTGACTTTTATCATCCCTTAATACAACCTAAACAATATAATTTACATCAATTGTAACAAACAACACAATTATTCTAAAAAATGATCTGAACAAAGAAAAAATCTTGGAGGAATCTTTAACCTCCAGACATCTGAAAATACTGAGAGTAAGCCCAGATTCCTACGTATCCATTTTTAGTCAATTTTCATCCAAGTAGAGTACAAACTTTGGGCTGCTCTGTATTTGTTTTAAATAAATTAACGCTGCAAGAAATGATTGAGTGTTTTAACCTTTTTTGAAAATGAAGTTAACTTCTGATATCACCCAATGACCTATACAGCAAATTCTTTAGGAACAAGCTGGATAAAACCCTGTATCAGAACAGGTTTTTGTGTTATTTTGCTTCTTGAAGTCATTATGTATTACCTTCTAGGTCAATAAAGTCATTTGTAACATACTTTATCCATTCAATGGGAATCAAAACAACAGCCTAACAATCTAATTAATGTTCAGGGAAGGTGGAAGAGGCTTCCCGATCAGTGTCAGTGGAAATATTTATGATCTGGCAGACATCGATCTTTAAAAATAAGCAGTGGGTGGCAAGAAAGGGTCAGTCTATTACCAACCATATCATTGGCCTCTCTCTTTGACTGTTATTTCCCTCATGCCATAGTCCCACAGAAATAAATGCTACTCTAACCACAATTTGCAGCACTCAACTATTTATTTTATTACATCATTTTCTGCTCTATTTACGATAGCTAACACAGTGCCTTGTACTTGGCAAGTACGTAAGTCATTTTTAATTGAATGACTAATTACTTAGAGAACAGAGTAAAGTACGTTCAGTTACAAACAGGTCAGCAATCTGCGCAAAATTAAAGTTATTCCCCCTAACTACAAGATTAACTTTTTTGAGAAAATAAATTTGACAGGAGAAGATAATAGTAATGCACATGAGGGATGACTCTCAGCTCCTCTTACTTCCCTCTGTTATCTATAAATTTCTGTAACACCAGGAAATTTATTAAACAACCTTAAAATATTTTATTTGTGCTAGTCCTATGAAATAAATTGAATTTACAGAGGCTAAACTTGCTATGTACACAAATACTTGCCACATTATACCAGCTGTCCTTAAATAACAAGATAATTTCATGTAACCACAAGAGAAAAGTGCCATATGCAAAGGGAAATTAGTGAAATAATAAAGCCAAAACACCCTAGGTTAAAATTTGGTTATTATAATTAAGAGAAAACATTTCTGTGATACCAGAACCTAGGAAGCTGCTTCTGTAAAGTTTAAACTATACTTTAAAAATTAATTTAATGTGTCCAGACCATGTCCCTTAGGTTACATACCAACATAAATATAAAGGAACTTCCACATCAAGCACACAGTGTGGTTTAACTTACCCCAAGTTCTATATCTTCTGAACGGAGCTTGGCTTGGATTGCTGCAAATCCGCCTAATTCTCCAAACTGAAAAAAGGTACACATTAATTTTAAAATGCTGTGCATCAATATTTTAAGCAAGGAATTAAGGCAGACATTCTACTCTGTCGATGTGCTCTCCACCACTGCTCTGGAGAGGCATCATGAGGGGCGCTCCGCTGCTCCTAGGATGTACCGCAGGAGATGGGCTAAGTCCTAAGGTTGATGGTCATCTGCATCAACATCATGTACACAAAACAGGAAGGAACTATACAACCTGTTTCCCTTGGAAAAATTTCTGATTTTCTCTGTAGTTGTCATTCACTTAAAATGCCAAATTCTAGGAAATTTCATTAGAAAAATAAAAAGTTATTAATGAAAGTTACATACCTTGTTCACCAAATCCACAACCCAGCCATGTGGTTCCTGTGAAGAAAGAAAATAGAAATTAAGATAGCAACAGAAAAATGTCTCCATCAACCCTTGTATTTCTTTTGCTCTAAAAAAATGTTGGGAAAAAAAGCATTAAAATTTGAACAATGTTTTGAAAAGTTTTTCAAAATGTTTCTTAACATGCATCTCTGACAATACTATGATAATTTTAGGAGTTTATGAGACTGTATTATTTTAATTGTACCTATTGTTTATTATAAGTAATTTTTTGTTTTCATATTTTATCCACTATGCTATAAGTTATGAATCATATCACTCTTTATATGTCTCCAAAACCTAGAATGTCACACACGCTGTAAATGTTCTTGCTGAACTAAACCTGTACTTCTGCTAAAGTGATGGACAAGTTTTTTTATCTACTAAACTGACCTCTTTCAACGGTTAACCGGAACAGTGCGCACAGTGTGCGATCAAGGGGCTGCTGAAATTATGCATTCCTGTGGGTGTGATGCTACTGGCACATTGCAAGGCCGTAAAGACGGAAAAGATGGTACTGGTTCTGTGCTTGCCCAAACAAAACTGTTAATGCTTATGAAGCTTAAAAGAAAACTATACATCATTGTTTTTTCTAGGTATGATTTGTCATTTCAAATGATTTCAAATGCTCTTGTCACTCAAACATCTCTAGAAACTGGGGCAGCCATTAAACTGGAGTTCTGAAAATTCACTAAATAGGGCACTGATGTTATCCCGTAATTTCTCATTTCACCAAACATCATTTCAGATGTATAAAATTCTTTATGATATGAGTTAACAGCTATGGAAAAATACACAATCTTAAAAAAGGTTAGCAATTTTATGAGCCATATGAAATATTTGTCATTTTTCAGAGACTGTTTTTTTCCTTCCATGTAAACTGTTATTTTTATAGTATAGAAAATCTTTTTCAATACATTTCTCTACAAAAAGATGAAACACAACTATGTTTACCTTTTGGAAAGTAGATACAGGTGAAATAGCAAACATATTTCCCTCTCCAAACACTTCTGCCCAATTCCTCTGAGACACTTTCATTCTGTTTTTAAAATGGTATTCATTATCAGGATTGAAAGCCTAGATTCAAAGAGAACAGAGAAGCATTATTATTATCTATTTCTATAGCAACACTAATTAGCATTAGAGAAGATAAAAATACAGCCTTGCACTCCTTTATTAATGGAATCTTTCAAGTATCTGCATAAAGCATATTCCTTATGCTTTATGGGTACAGGGAACAGAGGAGCAAACGAGCAACGTGGTGCTCTCCTGTCCTGCTCAACATTTGCTTATGAGGGAAGAGGAGGAGGTAACAGGATGAGAGGTCTGATTCAAGCCAGGTGATACCCATGTTCTAGACATCCTCGGGCTGCCACAGGTAGAGCTGGCAGAAAGGCAGTAAAGAGAGAAGTTAGGAGGGAAAACATGAGTGCCCCTTCTTCATGCGCTATTGTTACTGCTCAGCGGAAAAGGCCAGACAGCAAACTAAAGAGCCTATGTGAAAGTGTTTATGATGTAAATAATCAGGGAGACATAAGGGAAAGCTGTTTAATCAGTCTCGGAGCTGAAAAAGCTACTAAAATTAGAAAGGCATTTTTTTAAAAGTGAAAATGCAGAATCATTGCTCTGCTTTTAAAATAAAAAGCAAGGACTCTAACAGCTAAGTTAATATTTGTAATGATTTTATCACTGTGACTCATTAAATACAAGTCAGAGGATACTAGGTATTTTAAACAAGATCAACACAAAGCACTTCACATTTCAGAGATACTCTACCATTGTAAGCACACCCAGGAGACCAATGGGAATTGGATCTTGTTTTATTCTTTCTGCAACCAGTTCTATTAATAGCATCAACATGTTGTAGATTCCTTCATGAATTTCAGTACCCCACTTGTGAACAGCACTTGAGGTCAGGAGCTACAAAAACATAAAGGACAGTTTGGAGTCTAACTTGAAAAGGAAAAAAGTCTGCATTTTATCAATTCAGTCTCAAATAACCAAGAGATTATTACCATAACATTTATTTTTATGCAGATGACTGGCTTTAAAAGACCCATAGCTGTAGTCCATCTACTTATTCATGTACTTCAGTTAACAGTGAGTTTTGTATTTGAACTTTAATTCCCTTACATTAAAAAAGTTAGTTTAAAAGAATGTATTTGCTCCTCTATTTTTCAGTATTACTAGGAAAAGTTAAGTGGTATACAGTGAGTAAGAACCTGAGATCAACTCCTGATACTGCTGGTTTCTAGCTGTGTGGCCTTGGATAAACTTAGCTAAATTCTCAAAGGCTCAGTTCTCTCATCTCTAAAGAGGCAAACAAAATCCTACCAACTTACAAGTATCAAAAGATATGACAAATGTGAAACTATTTTACAAATAGTAAGGTATTATTATTAATATACCTTGGCTGTCACTATTAACCAATATTCTTGGGATCTAAGAAATGAATACTCATTTTCACAGATTCTAACATACACATTCTTTTCATGTGTGTTTTTTTTTTTTTTGCCTTTTTTTTAAGTCTCAGAAACAGGACTACATGTTCCCACCTGTTGACCAGGTGACAGTGGGACTCTGAATGTGAAAAAATTTTTAAGAATACCTTACCAATTTATTTTGCTTGTATTTCCCTTTCTCATTTGTATACAAGTAATATTCAACTTTAAAAAATGTTTAAATAATCTAGCCCTGGCTTGCGTAGCTCAGTGGATTGAGCGCGGGCTGGGAACCAAAGTGTCCCAAGGTTCGATTCCCAGCCAGGGTACATTCCTGGGTTGCAGGCCATAACCCCCAGCAACCGCACACTGATGTTTCTCTCTCTCTCTCTCCCCCTCCCTTCCCTCTCTAAAAATAAATAAAATATTTTAAAAAAATGTTTAAGTAATCTAAAATAGCTCTATGTGATAAGGCACTGTAACACTGATACCTTGTAGCTATTTTCTTAAATATAAACATAAAATATAAAGCAATAATGCATCTTATATTCAACATCATAGATTTGTTTAAAAGAGGGAAATGGCACATCGATGAATCTAAAATCATACTGTATCTCCCCAATCCTCAGTATTCTATTCCTTGGAGAAGTCTAATTTAGAAACAACTGCTCGAAAAGAGAATGAGAAATCAAAGGATTTCACTAATAAAGTAATGCAAATTGACATGGTGGTTTCATGTTTTCACAAGATTTCCCTTCAAGAGAAAATAAAGTGCAATAAAAATTTCATCTTGCCCACATTAAGAAGCTCTTAACAAGAACATCCTAAAAGAGCTAAAACTTCTTTAGCTGCAGAGAAAAACCTCAGTTCCAAGTACCAATTTTCTAAGTACAAATTAGCTGTACTATTTGCTCAAATGAGCAATAATCGTAAGACTGACTTTCCAAGGAAGATTTTATTTATTTATTTTTAGAGAGAGGGGAAGGGAGGGAGAATGAGAGGGAGAGAAACATCAACGTGTGGTTGCTTCTCAGGTGCCCCCTACTGAGGATGTGACCTGGCCCACAACCCAGGCACGTGCCCTGAATGGGAATCAAACCAGCCATCCTTTGGTTCATGGCTGGCACTCAATCTACTGAGCTACACCAGCTAGGGCATAAGACTGATTTTTATATAAACCAATGAATTAGTATTTTTTGCAGGTTTTTTGCCTGCCTATATATTCTTCCTACACTTAAAAATTAAATTAAAGCAAAATGAAGCAGAGATTAACATTTCTTTCTAGCGAAGTTTAAGTGGTAAACAGCAAATAAGAACCTGAGATCAACTCCTGATACTGATATATAAAAGATTGACATTTTTTGTTGTTTCACGGTGACACCAAAAACGTAGGTGTATGAAGCACCCCTCCCTTTGTTGCCATCTCATTTATTCAGTTTTTAATAGAATTCTGTCTCCCAGAAGAGGTGGGGAAGGACAGGCAGCGCCTGGTGCGGAAGATGCACTTGTGGTGTAGCCACAACTGTGTACTAGGGCCACACCCAGACTTTTCTCTCCCTGCTTCAGTATCCTAATAAAGAATTCAGGCTGGCCTGAAGGTGAAGGGTAAAGAAAGTATGAACGACAACAAAGCTGCTTTTGTGCATCTTATTCATACAACTATTTAATTATTTATACCCTTCTAAAAAAATCTGTGATAGCTTGTAAGAAAAACCTAGAGAAGGGGGTAGAAGTAGAGTCATCATACCAGAAAACACAGCTAAGAAAACCAAGACCAACTGTATAAAATACTACTTTTTCTGGCAGTTAAGTCTACAGGCACACAGAATCCTGTAGCTCTTCTGATTTAATTTTAAAAAGAATGCCTTACTGATAAGGAGGAGAATCTTTTTAATAGTTCTAAATTAAGGGATTTTAACAGGCATTTTTAAGTAAACAACTGTTAAGAATATATTGCAGAGTGCCTTTGTACTCACAGTTTTACAGAAAAAAAAAACCCCCAAACAACTCCTTGACTATTTATTATACTATAGCCAACAGCTGAGGGCATAATATGAAACAGTTCTCCGAAGCACCTCCACCTACAGGTAGAGTATCATATTCCAAAAATGCAACTTGCTGGTGAACTAACAGGATTCTCTGGATCTGCAAATCATCGACCTAAAGGTCCTTTCCTTACACTAATAAATCCTTTTCTATGACAGAAGAAACCTGTATTTTCTTTCTCTGTAAATATATGCACACAGTATATGTCTCACAGTTTGTTACATTATAAACATTCTATTTTTAAAAAGCTACCCTAATTTGAAAAGAATTCCTAAAAGTTGAAAATAATTCTAAGCTACAAATTGGTCAAATTAATTCACCCAAAATGAAGATAAATTCTCAATTCCAAATAATCCTTGCCCAAATGAAAACTTAAAAAGATTTCCTCCTTTATTCAAAGATGAAGCTATTTTTGTTCCTAAAATTAATTTTGTTATTTTTTAAGTCTTGAATCAAAGAGAGTGTGTTATCAAGATGCAGATGAGAGTAACAGTTTGCAAATGAACAGTTTATTTTACTGGTTTTAAGATAAGCACAAACTTCACCCATCTGTAGTTCTAGTGATTTACTTGAATACGAGACAAAAATGGATGTCAAAACCCAGAAGTACAAGACAGCAGGAGACTCATTTATTCATTCAACAAGGATTTATTGAGTCCTTTCCTTGTGCTAGGCCTGGTTCCATGCTGGGGGAAACAGTGTCTATGGCATTGTCCCCGTTTTTGTGGGAATTCAGGACTCATATCTTGAAAAAGGAATCTTGCTTGAGTTAGAAACACAAGTCCTGTGATCTATTCTCACTGTTAAGAAAAATTGCTTTGCAAGAGATGTGGCCAGAACGGGAGCAAGCATGCACCACTCTAGCCCAGACAGAGATGCTGCCATCTGCATGTCATTTTGCCAGTAGGAGTACTCAAGCCAGTCAACTTTCTGTTTTTTTAAAACATCTGCTTCTATCCCAGTAGAATAAGTATAAAATGGCTCGTATTTTGATAAATATTACCTTTCTAAGTGCTACAATCCTTGGTTTAGTAAGATGTCTAATCTAATTTCCTAGTATAAAGTCTTAACCTCAACAATTAAGTAGAAGAGTCAACAGACATGTGCAAACAATTAAATAAAAAAGCAGATCATTTAAAACCCTCAAATTTACAGCTACTGTTTTCATATTAGAGGATTCCTCAGTTGAACAAGTTTCATAAATTGGTCTCACACATAAAAAAATAAAACAAAAAGCCTGTTCACCTTCATTCCAGCAACACAGAAATCAGCTGAGCACATATTTCTTACCTTTTTAAATGCTTCAGGCATACACCTATCCATAAATCTTTTACAATTCTCATCAGACTCGGAAAGACCTTAGTAAAATAAATGAAAAGATATGCCTTAGATTTTAGGTAGTTTGTAGAGACCATATGTATCATTTCAAATTCACACATCTGGAACTATTTATTATAGAAACCTTGATTCTTAAGGGATTATTGAAAGCAGAATATATACATTCTGATGAAGGCAGAGGCTCAGAAACAATCACAGTATTTATTCATTAACAGTACAATGTGCTTACTAATGTTTATTATTAATATACATTTGTTAATAGTATAATAAATAATTAGCACTGAAAATGGTTGAACACATGTTTCCATGTCAGAGTAACTTCAAATGAACTGATTAAATAACTAATAAAAGACTATCAGCAACTACTTACTCACCATTATTTTCCTAAACAGCTCTATAAAAACACACATATTCTCAATATATTCCAAAAATCACTCTTTTTTCCTAAAACAAACTAATAGACTCTGTGTAACACAATGCACAGAATTGTGCTCGGCACACAGTAAATAATAAAAATTTGCTAAGTGAATGAATAAATTCACTGTAAAATTATCCTGTGGAATACATTTTCAAAGAAACAACAACTCAGTAATGGGTTTTGCTTATCATTGGGAATACTGCTGAACACATTTTCTTTTTGTCAGACCCTCTGTGGAGCACAGCACCTACACCCTAACACGCACTCAATAAATGCTGCTGCTGCAAAGCTTGTAATAAACGTACCAGAAAATTGCCTATTAGAATTAAATCTAATCCTAGTAAAAACATTTCCTACTGATGTGCCTCATATTTAATCATGGTAGTTAACCATGCACATTTTTAATGAGGGGGGGATTATAAAACAGTGGCCCAATTCTTATTTTACAATTAAATTCAATATGAAAAAGAAATTATCTTCTCTTTTATATATTCTATAGAAGCTTCCTTATATTGACACCCATGCTTCCAACCTAGTGATGCTTTATTACTCTATTAGTTTAATATTTGTACAGCACTTAAGACACTGCCAAGCACTTAATAAGCACAGAATGCATATTAAATAAATATTGCTTTCTGTTAAGAAAAGCCACTGAATTAAGACTCGAAGTGCTCCAAGCTTCTGTGGAAAAAGTTAATTTCAATTTCTGTAATGTTTTTCCAATTATATTTTAAAGAATCTTACACTCTACTGGAGCTACAGCAAAACAGTTGATTTAATTCAAAGCTTTTATTCTTCAGGGGATAAGCAAAGACTAAGAGATTAAATGATCTAAGATAATACAGATAGGTAATGACAAGAGCCAAGATTAAAGCTGGGCCTCTTATAAAAAAAATAATAAAAAAAATAATCTGCTCATGTGTCCTGAAGTCTGCAAACTTACCAAGTCTTGCTAGGTAGGTAGATGCCAACAGGCATTTGCCTAGTGATTCTTCCCTCTTGTAAGGGATGGACCAATGATCAGTCAAAACACGGCTTTCCAGTTCATATAAGTTTGTTGTGGGGAATTCGATTCCTTCCCCTGAGCAGTTTCCATTTTCATCATTCTTCTGGCAAAAAGCAATTATGGTTAAAAACAAATCAGTGACTACTTTAAAAACTTTTTATTTAATACTAAGCAGGCGATTAACCAATGGTAGCTATTAATACCAATTGTGTGGATTCCACATTTCTTTCTTATAATTACATCTTTCACCAAGACTATCTCAAGTATTCTCAACGTTTATTATACTGGCATTCCTACTCCCTCAGGAGGTAAGCTCATCTCCTTCCTTAAAAATGAACTCTCATGTTACAAAATATCAACCTTACCTTCACCTACAGCATCCTATCCTCCCCCATTTTTTTTTCTGAGAGACATACATTTCTCCAAAGAGTTATCTGTATTTGAGGTCTCCATCTCCTCACCACGGACTCACTCAGATGTAGGGATTCCAGAGTTCCTACTCTCCCACAGTGGTTACTGTGAAGGTCACCAATGAACTCTATCATTAAACCCAACGAACACCTTTCAGTACTTATCCTGCTTCTCGGGAATATTTGGCCTTCTGCCTGCTCCCTCTTCTTGGTATGCTAGATTTGCATGCTTCACCTTCCAGAACAGCACACTTCCCTGTTCTTTTGTGGGTCTGGCTGGTTCTGTTCTATCTCTGCTTTTGGTACATCCTTCCCTCCTTAGCCATCAAGTACTGGAGTTTCTCAAACCTCAGTGCTACTCTCTTTTCTCATTATTCTCCAGAGACTGGCACATTTATTTAGCAGCACAGACAGAAATTAGGACTTATTCTTAAAACCCTGTTCTCCCATCTCCACCTCCAAGACCAGGTGATCAGATCTAAATTTCTCTGAAATTGACCTACTTCTGTCCATCTCCACAGAGATGCCAGTATTCCTCCGTAACTCTTTCAAAGAAGCATTTCCAGAATTTCCTAAACTATGTCATATCCTTTAATTACTTTAAATTCTTAGACTGGAAGATACTAATGAATCAGAGAGGTAGAGATTCACCTATAATGGTGTGGACCAACAGGTTCTATGGGAAGTAATCTCACAGGGTGATTGGACCATATATTCCTAACCAGGCAGGTCATGGTGGGGGTCATGCCCCAGGCATATAACTTCTTTACTAAAAGGCTTAACTTTGCCTTAAGCAAGCCTTTGTCCACTGTTTCTGTGCATCTAGGTTACCACACCTTTGGAATACCTCCATTCAGATGACTCCTTCTAATAATACTCAACTGCCCTTTTGTACCCCCCCCCATCTAATATGTACTAGAATCCAGCCCCTGCCTTGCTTTCTCCCATTCATGTAATCTTCCTTATTTTCCCTCCTTAATTCCAAATGCATAAGAGAAACTGCAAACTGTTATTCTTAGGATCACTTAAGATCTTGCTCCCTGGCATATGTTGTCAGTTTGGCTCAAATAAAACTCTTATAAAAATTCTCTACAGGTTTGATGTTTCATATGTCAACAATAATAAAAAAGGTTAAATTACACTTCTTTTTAAAGATTTTATTTATAGATTTTCAGAGAGAGGGGAAGGGAGGGAGAAAGAGAGGGAGAGGAACATCAGTGTGTGGTTACCTCTTGTTCATCCCCAACTGGGGACCTGGCCTGCAACCCAGGCATATGCCCGGACTGGGAATAGAGCCGGGACTAATATAATACTGTATATCTGCTATAATTGAAAAATAAAAATATTAAAAAAGAGAATAGAAAAGCAACAAATAAAAAAACAAAAACAAAAAGTTGGTTCTTTCAACAGATCAACAAAATGGACAAATCTTTAGCTAGACTGACCAAGGAAAAAAAAAAAAGAAAATCCAAGTTATTAAAATCAAGAATGAAAGAGGGAATATAAAGACAGATCTTACACAAATAAAAATGATTATAAGGAATACTGTTGACAATTGTATGCCAAGAAATTAGATAATCTAGACGAAATGGACAAATCCCTAGAAAGAGATAAACTACAAAACTGACTCAAGAAGAAACAAAATCTGAATAGTCCTATACCAAGTAAACAGAATGCTTTGCAGTTCAAAGCTTCCCACAAAGAAAAGCCCAGGACCAGATGCCATTACTAGTGAATTCTACCAAACAGTTAAAGAAAAATTAACATCAACTCTTCACTCCCTGCCCCAAAAGGGGAAACACTAACTTATTTTACAAGGTCAGCATTACCCTGATACTGAAATTATACAAAGACACTCCACATATATTAGATAGCTACTGTCAAAAACACAAATAACAAGTATTGACAAAAATGTAGGGAAATTGGAGCTTACGTGCACTGCTGGTGGGAATGTAAAATGGTGCAACTACAGTGAAATACAGTATGGCAGTTCCTCAAAAATTAAACACAGAATTACCACATGATACAGCAGTTTTACTTCTGGACATATATCTGAAAGAACTAAAAGCAGGGATGTGAACAGTTATGTGTACACCCATGGTTACAGTAACATTATTCATAATGATCGAAAAGTAGATGCAACCCAAATACCTGTCAGTGAATGAATGGATAAATAAAATGTGATACATACGTAGAACAGAGTATCATTCAGCACCATTGGTCATCAGGGATGCCAATCAGAACCACAAGATACCACTGCATGCATGCTAGAATGATTGGTGCTGCTGGAAACCAGCACTGGTGCACAGCTTGGCTCCTCCCAGCACAACCAGGCTCAAAGGAGGCAACCACAAACCATTAATCTCTTTGTGGTTCCCAACAGTTATTCAGGTGCTGACTGACTGACACTGACCTGCCCTGGAGTCCTCCCAAGAGGCCCCAGAACCAACAACCTGGTGGTGGGATTCAGACCACATCAGAGCATGGCTCAATGAGCTCTACAACTGGCACACCCAAAAGGGAGATTTCCAGAGGCACCAAATCCTGCTGGGGAGAATTCTGCTTTGTGAAATCAGCCCCTGCATAGCAGCTCATATACTGTGGTTGGGATCATACACCACTGTAGTCAGCTAGCCAGAGGATCACTACCACCCAAAGGCAGCATAAAGACAATTAATGCTCAACTATAACAGGAGGGTTCACATAACTCACACAAGGGACATTCGTGGAGCACCTAACTCAGGTGATTAGGGAGATTGCCACTGAGCCCCACAAGACACCCACTACACATGGCCACCATTCCAAGACTGGAAGGATAGCAGATCTGCCTATTACATAGGAACAAACACAGAGAAGTAGCCACAATGGGGAAACAAAGAAAGACACCCAAATGAAAAAACAGGAGAAATCCCCAGAAATAACAAATGGAATACACTACCTAAAATGAAGAATACACTAGAAGGAATCAACAGCAGGCTAGATGAAATAGAGGACTGAATCAACAATTGGAAGACAAGGTAGCAGAAACACCCAATCGAAGTAGAAAAAAAAAACAGAAAAAGAAAAAAAGAGACTTTAAGAAAATGATAGTTTAAGGGACCCCTGGGACAACATGAAGTATAAAAATATTCCCATCATGGGGTAACTGAAGGGGAAGAGAGAAAAGGATTGATAACCTATTGGAAGAAATAATGACTGAAAACTTCTCTAACCTGGTGAAGGAAACAGACACACAAGTCCAGGAAACACAAAGAGCCCTAAACCAGATGAACCCAAAGAGGCCCACACAGAGACAAATCATAATTTAAATGGCAAAGGTTAAAGACAAAGATCTTAACAGCAGCAAGAGAAAGGCAGTTACCTACAACAGAGCTCCCATAAAACTGTCAGCTGATTTCTCAGCAGAAACATTTCAGATCAGAAGGGATTGGAACCAAATATTCAAAGTGATGAAAAGCAAGAACCTATAACCAGGATTACTCTACCCAACAAGCTTATCATTTAAATTGAAGGAGAAATAAAGAGCTTCCCTGACAAAAGAAAGCTAAAGGAATTCATTACCACCAAACCATTCATTACAACAAACGTGAAAGCACCATAGTAATCAAAATAGTATGGTACTGGCATAAAAACAGACATATGAAGTGTCTAATTGTACGATGCATCATCTGTGTTCTGTAGTGTGTGTCCCCACGTCACTTGTTTCCTATCATTTTGTTTTGTTTTCTTTTAGCAGTTACTATCTTTTTCATGGATGTGTTCATTAGTTTAATAAACAACTAAAATACTAAAAAAAATCCCACCAAAAAACCCCCAGACATATGGAAAAGGATAGAGAACTCAGAAATAAACCAATGTCTATATGGTCAAATAACTGACAAAGGAGGCAAGAACATACAATGGTTAAAGACAGTCTATTCAATAAATAGTGCTGGGAAAATTGGACAGATACATGCAAAACCCCAAAAAACCTAAACCACCATCTTACATCATATACAAGAATAAACTCAAATGGATTAAACACTTACGTGTAAGACTGAAAAACATAAAACTCCTAGAAGAAAACATAGGCATTAAAATTTCTGACATATCCATTGGCAATATTTTTTTCTGATATATCTCCTTGGACAAGGGAAACAAAACAAACAAATGGGACTACATCAAACTAAAAAGGTTTTGCACAGCAAAGGAAACCATCAATGAAACAAAAAGACCTACTGAATGAGATATTCGCCAATGATACACCTGATAAAGGCTAAATAGTAAAATGTACAAAGAACTCACACAACAACAAACTAATCCAATTAAAAAATGGGCAAAGGACCCGAATAGACACTTCTTTGAAGAGGACATACAGATGGTCAACAGACATATGAAAAGATGCTCGACGTCACTAATTGTCAGAGATATGCAAATCAGAACCACAATGAGTTATCACCTCATACCTGTCAGAATGGCTATCAATAAATTCACAAACAGTAAGTGCTGGTGAGGATGTGGAGAAAAGAAAATCCTTGTGCAGTGTTGGTGGGAATGCAGGCTGGTGCAGGCACTATGGTAAGCAGTATGAAGGGTTCCCCCCAAAATTAAAAAGACAAAACTGCCTTATAACCCAGCTATTTCACTTCTGCGTATATATCTGAAGAAACCCAAAACACCAATTTGAAAGAATATATGCACCCCTATGTTCACTGCAGCACTATTTACAAAAGCCAAGATATGGAAGCAACCCAAGTGCCCATTAATAGATGAGCGTGCACAAAGTTGTGGTACACATGCAGGGTGGGGCAAAAGTAGGTTTACAGTTGTGAGTACATGAAATAGAATTTATTCTTGCTTTATTATTAACTATTGTATTATTTTTACATAGAACACCTGTAAACCTACTTTTGCCACACCCTGTATACAATGGAATATTGGCCATAAAAGATAATGAAATCTTACCATTATTACAGCATGGATAACCTAGAGGGTATCATCCTAAGTGAAATAAGTCAGTCGCAGTCAGAGAAAGACAAATGCATTATGTTTTCACTTTTATGTGGAATCTAAAGAACAACATAAATGAACAAATAAAACTGAATGGACAGACACAGAGAACAGACTGACGGTTCTCAGAGGAGAGAAGGTGGGGGGGGGGCTGGGTAAAAAGGTGAGGGGACTGAGAAGTACAAATTGGTAGCTACAGAACAGTCATGGAGATGTAAAGTACAGGCTAAAGAATACAGACAATGATGTAATAACTGTGTATGGTGTCAGGTGGGTACTGGAAATATCAGGGGATCCCTTTGTAGGGTATGTGGCTGTCTAACCACTATGCTGTACACCTGAAACTAAAACAAAATAATAATGCATGTAATCTCTAATTGAGAAATAAAATGTAAAGTTCTTAAAAAAAAAAAAGCAAGGAATCCCAAATAGCCAAGGTAATCTTGAAAAAGAACAAAGTTTGAGGATTCACATTTCCCACTTTCAAGACTTAGTAAAAAGCTACAGTAATCAAGAATGCCTGCTACAGGCATAAAGATAAACATACGTATCAACAGAACTGAACTGAGATTCCATAAGTAAACCATTATATTTGTGATCAACTGATTTTAAATAAGGGTTAACACTACAATTCAGTTAATCTCTGACAAAGACATAAAAGCAATTCAATGGAGGGGGTAAGCCTTTCAACAAATGGTGCTGAGGGAACTGAACATACAGAGCAAAATAATGAAACTGGACCTGTACCTCATCCCATATACAGAAATTAGCTCAAAATGTAACAGGAGTAAATCTGCATGATCTTGTGATAGCCAAAGGCTATTTCTCAAGGCACCAAAAACAAAAATAAAAATTAATAAATTCTGAATTCTGAACTTCATAAAAATTAAAAACTTTGTACATCAAAGAACTTCATTAAGAAAAAGACAATAGCAAAATGGGAAAAATACCTGCTAATTTTACATGCAATAATGAACTTTTATATAGACTATTATATAGACTATAAAAGTCTTACGACTTCACCAAAAATTTAAATAACCCTATAAAAAATGGGCAAAGGATTTGAATGGACATTTCTCCAAAGATATATAAGTGGCCAACAATTAACACATGAAAAGATGCTCAGCATCACTGGTCATCAAGGAAAGCCAAATGAGAACAAGATACCACCTTCATACATATTAGAATGGCTAAGACAAAAAAGTTAAAACAAATGTTGGTGAGAATATGGAGAAATTGAAACCGTCATACATTACTAGTTGGACTATATGAGGTCTGTCCAGAAAAAGTACAGCTGTTGTTAATATAATGGCTGTTGTTAATATAATGAGAACTGTTTGTGTGGCATTGATGTAACCTAGCAGCCAAGGAGAGTGGACTGGAATGTGCATGTATTAACAATGACAACTTCACTGTACTAGTCAGTGGGGGCTGTAGATGTCCTTGGGTGAGCATGTGTACTGTGTGGCTGTGGTCACACTAAAAATGAGCAGAGCAATGAATCTACATCAAATTTTGCATTAAGGTTGAACATCCTCCATGGAATCTATTCAGACGATGCAGAAGGCCGCAGCTATGGGCAACTGGTGATTGGCAGCTTCATCACAACAACGCACCCACTCATGTATCACATCTCACACAGAAGTTTTCAGTGAACATCAAATTCCCCAGGTGACTCAGCTCCTCTACAGCCTAGATATGGTACCCTGTGACTTCTGGCTTTTCCCAAAACTAAAATCACCTTTGAATGGGAAGAGATATCAGACCATCAATGAGATCTGAGAAAATACAATGGGCAGCTGATGGCAATTGGGAGAACTGTGTGAGGTCCCACAGGGCCTATTTTGAAGGGAAGTAAGACATCATTGTCCTATGTATAATATTTCTTGTATCTTCTTCAATAAATGTCTTTTTCATATCACATAGCTGGATACCTTCTGGACAGATCTCATAAAATGGTACAGTCTCTTCACAAGTCAGTTTGGCAGTTCCTCAAAAGTTAATCATAGTTACCATAGGACATGGCAATTCTATTAGCAGATGCACCTATAAGATACAACCAAGAGAAATGAAACATGTCCACACAAAAAACTTGTACACAAGTATTCATAGCAGCATTGTTAAGTCAAAAAGTGGTAAAACTCAAATGTTCATCAAAGCTGATCACTAAATAAATTAAATGTGATATAGCCATACAATAAAATATTTTTTAGAGTTCTTTTAATCTTCACCCAAGGATATGTTTATTGATTTTAGAGAGGGATGGAGGGAGGGGAGGAAAAAGGGAGAGGAGAGAGGCAGAGAGAGAAACATCATTTGGTTGCCTTCCATATTTCCTACACCTGCTATGGAACCTGCAGCCTAGGTAGGTGCCCTGACCAGGGATCAAACCTACAACCTTTTGGTGTACAGGATGACACTCCAATCAACTAAGCCACCCAGCCAGGGCCAATGGGGTATTTTCTTAACCCTAAAAATGGACAAAATACTGACATACTATAACATGAACAAACTTCAAAAAACATTATGCTAAGTAAAAGAAGGCAGATATAAAATGCCACATAATGTATGATTCCACTTATATGAAATGTCTAGACTAGGCATTTCCACTGGCACAGTTGCCAGAGAATGAGAAGAGGGAGAAAAGGGAGAGTGGCTGTTAATGAATACAAGGTTTCTTTTTGAGGTGATGAAATATTCTAAAATTAAAGAGTGGTAAGGCTTTACAACTCTGTGAATGCACATTCTGAAAGGGTAAACTCTGATATGTAACTTATAACTCAATAAAGCTATTATTTTAAAAAGTGAATTAATAAAAATGAGTCCAATGATTATAGTCACTAAACATAAATGAATATATGAATGTCTTATCTAAGAATTTAAGATGAGATCAGGTGCATTCTGGGTGGGTAGTATGGCCATCATATATATCTAATAATTTCAAAACAGAGTTGTACCTAATGATCTGTAATAAAAATGATACATATGCCCATTAAACAGTTTTAAAGCAATTTAAAAAATAATATATTTAAGACCTAAAAGGTGCAAAATCTCACACTCTTTTCTGGGTCTTGAAAAAGGAGGGAACAGACGTGGTGTATACAGATGCAGCATTACATTCTGAGGAGGGTGCTACCTGTACAAACAGAGAGGATCACACGAGGGGAGGGAACACTGACATGAACCCATATTTAGGCCGACTTAATATTTTGAATCATGACTGTGAGTAGAACATGTCCTTGGCAAAAATTACATATTGAGCAAGAGAACACGTGAAAAGCAGCTCAGAACCATTCTATTACAACATAGCTCCTAAGAGACATAAGGTATTGTCAGGCTGGTAATATGAACTCTGGAATGTAATATACTATTTTTTCATTAGATGCCAAATTCAAATGATACCAAGTAACCATTAATGATTTCTGATTCTAAATGGATTAGAAATACATTCATCAAAGCTCACTGTGTTCCAGATAAGGTGCTCACTGCTGGGGATGAAGATAAGCACATGAGCCTTGTCTCTCCAGGGCCTGTGGCTGCTGAGTGCACAGGGGCAATGGGAGTGAGTGTGTGCACCACGGAAGACGCTGAAGGGAGCCGGTATTCAAGGCAAAGTGTTACAAAGTGTATCACTTCAAAACCAGGGTTACTTTATTTTTCAAGTGCATTAAGTAATAAAACTTCAACATTTTCAGCCTTTTTGACTACTTGAAACAATGTCTTTACTTTTTATTATGATTTTCATCAATTTTACTTAAAATTTTAAAATAAGTTTAAAAAGTGTTTTACAATATTAATGTAAATTCCCCATTTTTTTAGAGTTCACAATGCTATCATTAAGGCAGAAGAGAAATAATCTCATAAACAACTTTTGGATGCCACCTTTAACCTGAAAAATTCCTAGTAACACTGAATCTTGTGTATTTGGTCATCCCAAAAAAGTAAGAGATAAGCTAATAAATTATGTTAAATTATGATTTCCTAATTAGCCAAAGATTCTAATCCAAACATTAACAATTCTGGACACATAATGAAGGCTATTTCTTAAATAAATAAGTAGTCTTATGCCCATAGATACAAATGAAAACATAAACAAGTCCTCTGTAACTCCCATAATACTTGATAGTGTCAGAAACATGTTAGGAATTCAAATAGTTGTGATTATACCTTCATCTATTTGGCAAACTATTCACAATGAAGCTTACTATTTACATACTTAAAAGGGCAAGTGAAGACTTTTAATCCTCGGAAACAAAAGTGTTTCATGAACTGACCCATGTCATCATTGGAAAGTATGAGTTTATCCCTCCAGAGTTTAGCACAAATCTTTAGATTATTTTGTAAAAATATTTTTGTGCATAACACCTTTTATATTTACAATAAGCATATTAATGTATGTCACTACCCACCTCTGAAACTTGCCTGAATGAAAAATGCAGGTGACTAATGTAAATATGGGCAATATTTTCACTGCAAGTTGAGTACACAAAGTGTTATTTACTTAACCCTTGAAAATGAGCTTTAAGATATCATCGCATTAGTTTTTAAGTTAGTAATAAAGTCTAATATTTATTTAGAAGACTACCTTCACTGAGTTTCAGAAAAGAAAATAAACCCTTTGTTCTTGAACGCAACAAGGATATACTATTAAAATGTAAGCTGCCTTCATTTACAGAAGCAAAACCTACTGGATCAGTACTGCCTGTTAGTTTAGAGATAAGTTCCTGCCTACCCACTGACCTGACAGATACGGATAAAGAAAGCTATTCAGCTTAATGGGTAAAAGACTAACAATGTTGTTAAAGATTATTTTAATAGTAAACTCAATTGCTGAACCATTTTATTAGTCAACAACATACTCAAAAGAGCTTCTTACTGACTGTACAGAAAAATGAAGATGCCAAATTGATTTCTCCATGATTTTAATGAGTTTGTCTATTACCTAAAATAAATAGTACCATATATGTTAACTACTTAAGGGAAAAGATGAAAACATGAACATTTAATTCTAAGTCATTAATTTATAATAATTTTATTAATTTTTGAAATTGTTAGCCTTATTTATTAAATATCTTTTCAAAGCATTCAGGGGTAGTTATATGCAGATCTGATATTTCTTCTGTTATTTTAGGTGAGAGAAAATGATTCCTGAAATACTGCTGCTTCCTGGAAAAAGGAAGCACGGACAAATGCAGGCTGTCCTCAAGTCACTAATACACTGTGTCTCAAGTCTGCACATTGTTTTCTTGGAATTCATATTCATTCCATGTCATAAGTAGATAATTTTTTAATGTTTCTATGAAGGCCGTTATTTCTTGTGGTGCCTTTCTCTCATAACCCTTGGTGGCTATTCATTTCTTTTTAATACACAGAAACAGGTTTTCATGTTTCTTATAAAGAAACTGTCTTAAATTCAAAGGTGATATTTTACATATAGAATTTATCCTTTCATTTGGATTTAAGGTTTGGGATTTACAGATCACTGATCCCAGGAACAAAACGTTGGTAGCTGCTGAATTGGACCTTCGGTTTCAGTAGCAGGAAGGAGAGAGATGGTAACGGGAATCTGATGCATTTGGGTGAGAGAAAAATGGAGTGAGAAACGGAGAACTACTGTATCTACTGAGTACTTAGCTACTATGTGTCAGGAGTGGTGCCAAACCCCATGAGGCGACAATTATTGTCTTCATGTTTTAGATGGGCAAACCAGGCTCAAATAAGACAAGTTACTCACTCCAAGTCCTATTTCTTATGGCCTCTTGCCTAAAACCAACAGTCACTCATGTGTCCAGAATAGGATGAGAATACAAGTCAAGGTTTCTTCAAAGTTCAGGTTCTAAAATAAGCATACTTAATGGTATTCCAATTTCTCCTAAAACTGGTTGAATGGCACAGTCCCAAAAAGGTCTACTCCATAATGGAGGAAAATATTTTATAAAAACAAACAAAATAAACTTACATAATGTACCCTAAACCAAGATTTGATAGGTAAGAGGATGGATTATCAATTAAAACTTCTTTTTTTGTCAAAGCACTAGTATTTCTTAATCCATTAATATTCTTAAAATTCTAAATAAGGGGCTATATAGCATAAGCAATAATCTTTTATTCCTAATTTTGTTGAAATTTCTTTGACTATATGTTATTGTATATCAGATCTGAATGTTCACTCTGTCACTACCGGGTGCTGGCTGTGATCTCGAATAAGCTTCTTAACCTCTCTATGTGCCTCAGTTTTCCCAACAGCAACAACAAAACAGAACAGTGTTTACTTGGTAGGACTAAAACACTGATGAGTGCTAATCCATGGAGAGAGCCAACTAGAACAGGCACATCACAAACAGAAGCCCAGACCTCTCTCTGAGCCTCTTTGACCTTCAGACAGTGTTTCTATCTCCTTGTCACTCTTCAATTTCAGTGCCCTCAAAGCACTTACATTTACCAAACCCACAAAGAACTCAGTGCTATTCTGCTTCAAATTTGCTCCCTCTCTATATCCCTAATCTCTGAAACTTTATTTCATCTTCCCACCCAGTTGGTCACCATACCACAATGATTCTACCTCAAAAAACATTCCACAAGAGTCTCTCCTAGTCAAACACAGCCTTGCTGAGGGTGTCCAGCTGGTGGCCCAGGATGGCAATGAATGTGGCCCAACAGCAAATCATAAATTGACTTAAAACCTTTTTTGTGCTCATTGGTTTTCGTTGGTATTTGTGTATTTAATGTGTGGCCCAAGACAACACTTCTTCCAGTGTGGCCCAGAGATGCCAAAAGGTTGGACACCTCTGCTTTAGCTCCCAGCAGCCTACAGGTGTCTTGAAAATAAAAGCAAGTTTCCTGCACTGGCATGCAAAGCTCTTCACAATCTGACCAGACCCTGCAAACAACCTCACTGAACTTCTTGGGCTCCTGAGTACCCAAGGCCTTGTCATGAAACCATGCATAGCTCTGCGCTGTCTCCTCTGCCTAGAATGCTTAGAATGCCCTTTCTCAACCTAATAAATTATTATTTGGTTCTTTGCTGTAGACTGAATGTTTGTGTTCTCCCAAAGTTTGTATGTTGAAACCTAATCCTCACTATAATGGTATTTGGAGATGGGGCCTTTGGGAGGTTAAGTCATGAGAACTCTTCTTTTATAAAGCAGATCACAGCCCTGGCTGGTGTGGCTGAGTGGAGTGAGCATGGGCCTGCAAATCAAAGGGTTGCCAGTTTGATTCTTAGTTAGAGCATATGCCTCAGTTGTGGGCCAGGTCCCCAGTGGGGGGGTGCATGAGAGGTAACCACACACTGATGTTTCTCTCCCTCTATTTCTTCTTCCCTTCCCCTCTCTCTAAAAATAAATAAAACCTTAAAAATAAAATAAAATAAAGCAGATCACAGAGCACTCCCTTGCCCCTACTGCCATGTGTGAGGTTATAGTGAGAAGATGGCCACGTATGAACCAGGAAGTGAGTCCTCATCAGACCCTGAATCTCCCAGGGTGGTAACTTCAGATTTCCTAGCCTGCAGACTGAAAAATACAGTGATCCTCACCTATCGAGGGAGTCACATTCCAGAGACCCCTGCGATAGGTGAAAATCTGCAAAGTAGCAGCATTATATTTATTTTATTATTTATATATGTTTTAAGGCTTTATAAACCCTTCTCACACTTCCATAAACCTTTCCCACTCTCTTATTAACCTATCCCACACTCGTATAAACACTTCATATGTTCTTAAACACTTTCTACACTCTTAAACCTACGTAATTTTAACAACATATAAAATTCTATATGGGTACTCACCAGTGAAGTATACTACACCTTGAATGATGAAGATCATGAATTATGTAGCTGTGCAGTACTGATGGGGATGAAGGTGATGATGATAAGGTGAATGTACTGCACAGCCAAGAAGAGCATTACAGTTCTTCTGAAGGCACCACTTCATCAGGTGATTCATCAGGTGGTGCAGTATCTTCACCCTTGTTGGGAACCGCCCTGCCTGGTATCAGAAGCTGTAACCCCTGCCTAGGCTAAGGCTAAGGGAACGCCCTTGGAACTGTAAGCCAGCAAGGAGACAAGCTTATCTTCCTGACCGGAGCGCCGCTTCTGCTCCTTCACACCTCACCCTGCCTGGACCCCAATGCTTGGTTGGTTAGCCAATGACAGGTAAGATTCCCCAAGGGGGGGAACGACCTAAGACAGAAACGATCATGTGGGAGACCCCCAAAAGGACTTTGGGGGCTATAGCAAAAGGGGGTGATGGACTCTCGCCCATTGGCTTTGACAAAGCCCAAGTCCTCCTGCTCTGCAAGAAAATCTCTTAATCTCTTGGCTGCCTTACTTTCCTTGCTCCACCTAAGCCTGAAACAATGACAGGGTGGTGCTGCCCTGTGCTGGAAAGGACGGACTCCCTGGGTGATCAGGCCTAAGAAAGAATACGTAAATTCCTGTGAAACCTTCTTTGTTCAGAATGCTCTCAGTTGAATGAGAAGGGTCCAAGGAGGAAGTTAGTTTGTTGTTAAAGTCTTACAGCTCTTTGACCCTGGCGCAAAATAGACCCTCAGAGTTCCTTGTTACCCATCGTTTGATCCTTACTTCCTCGCAATGAGTAATGTGCTTTACCTGAATTCTTATGCAAAACAAACCCAATAAAGCTGGTTTGGATGGTAAATCGGTGCGCTCCCCACTAGAGGGGGTGGCCGTTCCGTCTCTACTTCTCCACAGAAACTGGCCTGTCTCTGTGCATGTTTTTTCTCGTGTTTTGATGAGCCATCCGCAGCGTTCCGTGATCACTGCTGGCCAGTGACCCACGCATTACACCCTGGGCCGTAACTTCTATTTCTGCTAAAGGTGCAGGCGTAACTGATCTCTTCATCTGAGTGATGAACATAGTTATGGGGAGTTGCTGGTGCTGCTTTTTATCCACAGAGGCAGCTTCTCCATGCAGAGAAATGCTCTTGAGTCCAAAGCATCTCTGAAATTTGCCAAACCAGCCCTTGCTGGCACCGAATGGGGTTGATCTGGTGGGAGAAGCACTCAACGGTCCTGCTTCTGCGTCGTTGTCCTCGTCTTCATCCTTGTCACTGTCATGAACATCTGTGCTTTCCCCAAAACTATCATAAAGTGTCTTGGCTTTTGTCCGCATGGTGTTGGTATCTGGCGAGATATTCTTCCTATAGTCATTTATCCACAGGGCCAATGCAGACTCCATCTTCACAATGGCCTTATTGTGGGAAGTGACCACTCTCTTTGCAGTCTTGTTAAAAGTCATTGTTGCTGTAGACGTAATATTCTTCTTGTCTTCCTTTATGTAGCAAACAGTAGATTCGTTGGTCCCGTAATGGCGGCCTACAGCCGCATAGCTTTTGCCTTCCTTTAACATGTGGAGAAGTTCCACCCTTTCTTTGATGGTAAGCATATTCCTCTGGTGCTTGGGTTCACTGCCAGAAGCCTTAGAAGGTGCAGAACATTTGGGTGGCATCATAGGGCTTGAAATAAATTCAAACTTTTACAAAAATTTCACAAAAACACAACACCGCAGAGCAACACTACGTACAGCGATCAGACATGAAGTGGACAAGGAGAGATGCTGAACATATGGGCACAGTGCGGGAGAGCAGACAGACGGATGCTATGGTCACTGAGACAATCAGCGCCCAGGATACAGAACACAGTGCTGTGGTTGGTTGCCTTCCATTCCATCAGCCAATAGTGTGCTGTGTACAATCTCACGTTGGCAAACTTGCGCAAGCAGTAGTGGAATACTGCATTCCTTAAAAAACAGCCCTGTGACACCCACCCCTAGTCTGGCATGCTCTCCCCACCATTTCCTGCTTTATTTTTTTTTCTATAGCACTTATCATCTGACAGTCTACATTCTACTTATTTATCTCGGTTGCTGCCTGTCTCCCCTAACCTAAAATACATGCTCCACCATGACATAACTTTTGTTTTGCTTGTTGTATTATCACCAACAGTCCCTAACACAGAGTGGTTGTTCAATAAATACTTGAGGCATGAATACATATAAGCACCTAATAAATACTTATGAAATGAAAGAGAAGGGGAAGGAATTCTAGAGAATTGTATGGCTGAGGGTCTGCCACCAAAGAGACAGTGTGGTACACTTCAAGTATTTTTTTCTATTTCCTTAACACCAGATACTGAATTGTATGAAACTTGATCTATTTACAGGTTTGGTGCCCTAATTAGATTGTGTTACTCAGTGAGAGAGGCTATATCTAATTCTCCACCTACTTCCAGTGCCTTGACTTGTATTTGATACCTAAATCCCTTCCAACATGTCTAGAAATATCACAGAGCCTCTGTCTAAATATGTCTAGTGATCAGGCGCTTATGATACTCTGAGACTGACTATTCTTTTTGCAGATAAAAGTTTAACTAAAATCTCTCTCCATGTAATTCTGACTAATACCTACTTGGCCACAGTCACATGGGATATATTGTTTTCTGTAAACCTTCAATTCCTCACTACTTGCGTTGCTTATAACTACAAAGGGTTTTTTGAGTACTAAGTAAGATAATGTACGTGAAAATGCTCTGTAAATTCAAACATCATATATAAAAGTAAAGTGCTACCTAAGAGTTACCTGAACTGCTTTTAAAAGGTTATTCTGAATAAATTTTTACTTAAAGGAATAAAACTCCACTGAAAGTACTTCTGTATTTCTCTTTCAGAAAGATACTCCATGTTCTTTCTAGCAATATGTTCCAATTCAGCTTAGCCCTGAGAGCCATAAAATAATTCATTAGGCTTAACAAAAATGTTCTAAGAAATAGAAGATGAAGGTGATGAGAAGGAAAGGGAAAGAAAGCAAGGCACTGTGTGTGTGTTTGTGTAAAGAAGACAGAATCGAGTCAGGAAACACAGCTTTAAGACCCACCATTAGCTGTGTGATTTTAAACCAAGGTTTCTTCATCTCAGCACTATTGACATTTTCACTGGATAGTTCTCCGCTGCGGGGAGCCATTCTGTGCACTGCAGGATGCTTAGCAGCGTTCCTGGGCTCTCCCCACTTGTGCCAGCAGGACCCCTCTACCTGTGACAGCTGGAGAGGTCTCCATCCAGACACTGACGAGTGTCTCCTGGGAGCAAAATCACCCCTGGCTGAGAACCACTGTCTTAGATAAGACAATATCTCTGCATACCTCAGTTCCATCTATAAGTGAAAACATTTACCTTTAGATCCAAGATCCCTTCAGGCTCTAAAAATGTTAAAATTATATAAAAGATCTGAATCAAGATGACTAAGTGCAGTCTTATTAATAAGCAGGAACAAGTTATCTCATGAAAAAAGTTAGTATTATTGTTCAGTTGTCCTTATTACTTTAATGGATGATAAAACTTACTTGCATAATTTAAACGATTCAATTATATAATCTTCTAAAAATATAGTAAGAGAATTGGGTTGTTTACAAAAATATATCAAAAGTCTAAAAAGATGTAAAGACTATTCTGGAATCTACATTTTACTTATTGATCTTGGGGCATGATAATTAAATGCAGTACACAATCTTTGATTAAATCCTGAATTAATCTTTAAAATGTCTATAACGGATATTTCTGGGGTAAGTGGAAAACCTTGACTATAAAGAAGATAACAAAAACGTTAGTGTCCCAAATTCCCTGGCTGAGACAAGGGATGGCACTGCGCATCTGCAGGAGAACGTCGCAGGCCTTAGGAGATTCACACTGCAGGGCTTAGGAGTCGAGTGCCACGATGTCTGCATCTTCTTTCCGAAGGATTAAAAAAGAAAGGTGTGCATGTGCATGTACCTGTATGCCTTTAGAGACAGAGGAGAGATAAAGCGAATGTGACATAATATTTGCAAATGCTGAATCAAGGGGAAGGGTATGCAAGTGTTCTTTGTACTATTCTTGTACTTTTCCATAGGTTAGTAATTATGCAAGTTAAAAACTTGGGAAAAACACATGTAGTATACAAATCAAATTATATCCACACTGGATTTTCAGTTGACCACAGTACACACACACCTTTCCCAGCACTTAAGTACTGTACTAAGTACTCCCTACTCATCAGAATCTCTGGGGATGGCTGGAGGCTTGTTGGGGAAAAGCTATGCTGAACAAACAAGCCAGGCGATTCTAATTGGGTGCTGGCCCTGTCTACCCACTCTCTAGAACCACCCCACAGACTACGAACCCCTAAAAGCAGGATGTTTCTTAGCAGTCATAAACCTCACCACAGCCAAAAGCACTCAATAAATATTTGTTCAGTATTAAACAAATGGTTCCCATGCTACTGTTTCTTTCCTCCTCCTACTTTCCCTCTACACCACCCCGCCCTGTTTGTAACACTGGGGTGAGAAAGGAGGGGGGAAAAGACGAACAGTGTCTCAGTAGCTTTACTTCAAAATAAACTTGGATTAATAGTAACCTCATTAACCATTATTAGAGTAATAAATGAAACAAATAGGACAACCCAAAACAAAAAAAATCTAAAAATCAGTTTTCTGTTTTAATTATACTATAGAGCATTTTCTTTTTCTTCTCCAGAAATGATAATCTCTGTGAATATTTTTCTCCTTACTAAGGTAAAGCTCAATATGCCATGTAACAAAGTTATATTAACTAGCAAACAGTTCTACCAAAAGCTAACAAAAAGTTTGCTTGTTTTAGCATGTATTATGTTCTTTCCTATGTGCAGTAGTCTTCTATGTGACTACAGGAAAAAAACTATGAAGCAGTATTACCAAATACCAAAGTTCAGATTGAATGTGTTATGTCCAAAATGGTGCCCATTATAGAGACATTTGCAACAGTTCAAAAGAAGTGCCTTCCCACAAACTGTAAAACAAGTAAAAAACATGACACAAATCTGTTAAAAGACTACCAAAATATATATGTCACCTACAAGCTATGGTTTAGGTTATTTTGGGCAAAATTAGCTTTAGAGACTATTTGATTTATGTGAATGAAGGAAAATGTGTTCCAAAAATGGTAATGCAAATCTTTTCCAAATCAGACTTTCATTTAATTTAGCACTTGCTTTGTCAGTGTAACCCTGGACTGTATGGGAAATAGAGAACAGACCCCATCCTCAAAAGACTTAAAATTTAGTCGGGGTGACAAATGAGTAACCCCAGTAAAATATAATAAATACTAAGACAGGAACATGAAAGGGTTTCTATTCCAACTTAAGAAGGAACCTTGCACGAGGAGGAGGGGAACAATGAATGGGAAGAAGTGTAATGCAAGGTACTGAGCTCTAATAGAGGGCCATTAGCAAACTTGATTAACGGTACTTGCGGTATTGCTAGCATTTGAAGTCTCACGGGACTTGCTACACTGAAACACCGGGGCTGTTCATTACCTCTCTTTGCCAACTGCAAGCCTGTGTTAACTGCTTTATGGAGAAAGGGTCAAGTGCAAGGATCAAGTTGATGTCACACAGTGTTTGGACTGATTCTCATAATCTAATATGGCAAGAAAAGGGGAAAGAGGGATGAGGAGGACATGCCAGGTAGGAGAAAAACCATGTACATAGGCAAGGAGTCATAAAAGGACTTGGCATATTTTAAGACTAATTTTTTAAAGGTATCCTCTAAAAGTTAATCAATATACACTAAAAATACTTTTCTGTATTCGTTAAAATACATAATTTAAGACAAATGTTATGTTTTTAGCATATTAACACCTGTCCTCCAAGGTATCATTCAAAATGTTTAATTTCAAAGCTACAAGTATATATGTCTTAGTTGATATTTACCATAATAAACACTGTATTTGACAGGGAACAAAAAGGCAATTTTAAGGAAGTGAAAGATACACATCTGAAACAGACAAATTAGGTGGTATACTGTTTCAAGAGGTTTATACACTGTGGATCAAGTCAAGCAGGAGTCTGCTAATCCCTGTCAGGTTTATACTGAGTAGACAGACACGGCACCATCACAAGTGACAGCATTTGCTCAACCTTCCTTTCCGCAACCCCACCACCTTTTTAAAACTTACTAATAAATGTTGACATTTTAAAAAATGCTGAATAGGAAAGCAAGACAAACAAGATAAATACCTTTGAGAGGGAAAAAACAAATCAAATGTCAACTTTGTCTCCCTAACCCAAACTAGTATCTAACAGAGGAAATGGTGGTGATTAAAACACAGCAAATTTATGAGGAAGGATGATATATTAAAGATGACCTACAGAAAAAGACTTCCTCATGTCAGAAAGGTAGTGTGGTAAAATAACGTATCTTTCAGATTATAAATTGCATTTTCTCCCACAAATTCGGGAGGAAAAGGGGGTTGCGTCTTACAGTCCAAATGTAGCTTACCTGGCTCACTGTGGGGGGTGGGGGGTGGTGGTGGAGTGGGGTCACTGGTTATTAAATATTTTAGCACATTTTTTTGCTTCGAAAAATTTCCCCCTATTTTATTCCTCTAAAACTTAGGTGCGTCTTATGATCTGGTGCGTCTATAGTCCTAAAAATATGGTATACAAAATAGATCTTGTGAAGCAGGACGCTGGGTTCCCTTCCCAACTTTGCTAATGCTAAAAGAGGTCCTCTCTCTGAACTGGCAAGATTTAGTACCATACAATCCCCATGGTAACTTCCAGCTCTTCAATTTCGATCCTTAAATTTACAACTTTTAGTTTTGTTTATTGGAATAGGGAAAGTGGAAGACAGGAAATACTCTCAGTTCCACATAGAGCTTTTTTTTTTTTTTTTTTTTTAATGGAATGGATCTTGTTAAGTATTCTTGATATTTTTCTTCCATATTATAATTACTATGAACTGGGGGAATCCAAAGTAACTTTGCATTTTTTTATCATCAATTCTTGTAAAAATGCTGCTGCCTTTACAGCAGATTAGTTGTATTTATTTATTTTTTTTTAACCCTCACCTGAGGATATGTTTTTACTGATTTTAGAGAGAGGAAAGGAGAATGAAAAACATCAATGTGAGAGATACATCAATAGGTTGCCCCCCATACATGCCCTGACCAGGGATCAAACCCATAACCAAGGTATGTGCCCTGACTGGGAATTGAACCCGCAACCTTTTTTTGGTGTGTGGGACAACATTCCAACCAACTGAGCCACCTGGCCAAGGCTACCACAGATTAGTTTTATACTCCAACCATAATACCCTCAAAGTAATGAAAAGCAAACAGGAATCACCTGTTATTCTCCACAGATGTCAGTATATCATAAACCAATTGTCATTATGATATGAATTTTTATACATATGTAAAATCTTTGCCTGGTATAATTTCAACATAGACAGTACTGATTGCTCAAGAAATCCCTGACATTTTCTCAAAAACAGATAGGATACACAGAATGGCCCATTGCTACTGCAATTCACCAACACATTTCAAATGAAGCAGACATCACGAGAAGTAAATCTTAAAGAGTGAAAATTATTAACACTTTCAAAGTATTATTTTAGCAAGGAGAGTCCACTCCAACATAAAACTGACCACAAAAAGCAAAATACTAATAATAAGCTAACATAACATAAGGATTTCTAATGTTACTATTCCTAGACAGGTCTTCATTTACAGAGTCACTACTATTTCCAGCACAGTAAGTCTTTCTAAAATCAACAACATTCCTCTAGCTTTAAAATAGTTTATTTGTATTATCAACAACCACACGAGATGTTTAGCCTACAATAAGACTAGTTCCTAGAGCAAGTTCTCTTTTCTGGGAGAAATGTAAACACTCATGATTTTAGAACAAAACGTAATGATGTTTAATTGATATAATTAGCACCATTTTTAAAAGAATACTAGTGGAGAGAATCATCAACCTACTAATATTAAACATCCAACAAGTAAATAAATATAAATTCTGTATATTTCCATAGCACTAAACAAACATATCTTGAAAAAGAAATCACTTAGTTTCTGGCAATGGATACCATTAGAGGCCAAATTACATCACAAAAAATTTTGAGGCACTATTCAAATGATGTGGATAGACAATCTAAAGTCTTTCATATTTAACCCTCAGCTCTTCAAGGCATCTAGTTTCTGAATCACAATCTATTAGAATCAGAGCATATGAAATCCACACAGCCTTTAAACTGTAATGGAGAAAGGACTATGTATGATTAACTCACCACTGCATTCCCAACACTTAGCCAGTGCCTAGCAATCAGTAAGTGCTCAGTAAAAACCTAGTAAAGGGATGGCTATTTTGTTAAAATGGCCTATAAACTGTTTTTGTTGTGCTGACATTTTTAGTTTAATGTCTGTTTTATCATTGGAATTTGATTTTTACTATTACTTAATACAAATCGAGAGCTTAAAAAATATTTTCCATTTAACGAAAATACCACAAATAGCTGCCCTGCCCTCTTATCAATGAGCAAATGGACACGGGAGAGTGCACGGAACAGAGTCAAATGAGTAGAAAGCTTCCTGAATACCACTGGTGGGACTGGGTCTAGAGCCTACCAACAGCCCAACCACCATGACACTGCCACATGTTGCAGGAGACAGAGGTGACAAGAGAAAACTGTGGTGGCCAGATGTATATCTCTTTTCCATCCCTTTGGCAAAGCAAAGCTATGCTCTAACTACACCTGTTTTTAAAACAGTCACAGACCTCTGAGAGTACTAAAAAGCTGGCAGGTAATCTAAAGGCCAATCAAAACACACTCGAGTCAGAAACAACAATATCTTTAAAACAATTAATAAGACAAAATGCGCTGAGATATTAGGTGAGACCCAGGGGGAAGCACACAGAGAAAGAGAAGGCAAGGAAAGCAACTGAATAGAAATTCCATTAAGGCTTAAACTGTGACTCAAATTTGAAAAGTCTTGGTGAGTCACATCTTCCCAGCCAATTTTCTTACAACAGAACTAATTAGAAACCATCTAATGTTCTAAACAAAATACTTCTAACACAAACACCTTAAACCTAAATGAACCCATATCAAAGAGTGTCAATCAGATTTCATATCAAAGAGTGTCAATGGGATTTCACAATACAAACAACTAGCTACTTGAGTGCCAGAACCACGAAGCTCATCTCTGGAAGGGAGAAGACTTTGGTGGGCACCTGAGATGTTATTTATCTCTAAGGAAAATTAAAAGCAAATCTTCAAGTCAGCTCTAGAAAGATTCCACAGCTCTTTGTATTTCAATTTCTGGAAAGACTATCAGAATAAAATTTTGACTTAATTGTGGTAGTTATTTTCTTCAGAATACTTAGAAATCAAACCTACATTTGTTCCATTAACTAATTTAAGGTTAATCTCTAAAACAAGTAGACTCCACTCCCCGCCCCCCCATTGTACAGAAATTAAAAAACATAAGCCACCTATGGTGGAAGACAGGCTTCTCACTGTGGGATAGAGAGGTGAACTCATAAACATATCATGAAAATGAAACAATTATAAAACTACTATCCAAAAATTCATCAGAGATTATCAATAATAACCATTATTTACTAATAAAAGCTATGAAAAAATGTATAAATCAGTTGTGATTAAAAAATGTTTCAATAATGAATAACAAAAATTTCTATGATAATGAGAAATACAAATGTGAAAAAGAAACTAAAACTACCCTCAAGGACGAGAGATAAACATTCACTTTTTGAACAGGAAGCCCAATTTTCTTAGTAGTGCCTCTGCATTCTAGCATCCTCAGAATTTTCCAAACCCGAAGCTTACTTCCTTATATGCCCAACTTCTGTCTTCTATTTTTTTAAAAAACCGAAACTTTGCTAAAATGTGTTACACATTCCTGACCTTTCCTAAACAGAGCATCCTGGAACCGTTTCTGAGTGTGGCACCATTAAAAATAGTTATCCTTTCCGGGTCATGAAGCACAGAAAGCTGTATCATATTGCTCTATGCAACTGGCTGTCCTGTTTTGATTGAGTCTGCTTTTAAAGTTTTCCCATCCCCTCCTTCACCACTGAGCTGCTTGCTACCTCATATCTATTGTTAATGTGCTTGCCTCTAGCAGCTCATCACCTCATGTTTGGACTACTACAAAACCCTTCTAATCTGCTATTTCTAATTGATAGGAAACTAATACTAAAAATCATTTGAACTATGTTTAAAAAAAAGTTAAGCAAAGTGAAAGGTCACCAAGCAGCCGGTTGGGTTCAGGAGCAGTCAGGGCACGTGTCTGGGGTACACAGAGAGGACACTGATTGGTGTCTCTCTCACACACTGGTATTTCTCTTCCTCTCCTTCTTCCTCCCCTCCCCTCTCTCTAAAAATAAATAAATAAAATCTTTTTTAAGAAGTTACAACACAAATGAGTGAAAAGTATGGGCTTTAGTGCATTAACTGTTATGGGGGTGTTTTGAAATGGCTTAATCTTACGGATTTTAACTTCCTATTTCTCTCTGGTATTCGAAATTTTTAAAAAAAATCCTGAAAACTGAGCTCTAGACATGAAAAATACTATTTAACTAAATATAACAGTTCTTAATAAAAGTGAAAAATTTTCATCTTCACACTCGGATTCAAATAAATCTTATGATATTTGAGCAGTAAACAAAAATATACAGTAAATTGAAACCTGCTATTTAATAGTATTAAAGGTGAAACTGTTTCCTCAAACTGTTAAAACATTACAATATTTACTTTTCTAATATTGTTTTAAATTCTAAGGTAATAGCATTATTAGGCTGTGTATATCCACCACGACTCACTGACACACAAAAGGTGTTTCCTTCAAGACAAAGTACATTCATTCTCATAGCATGTGGCCAGGTACTCGCAAGGTGAGAACCTACATGTTAGATGAACTCACAGGCCCAACTCCCAAAGGAGATACATACATACTAAATTATAACGAAATTTATTTCAAAAATTAGGCTATATCTTTCAGACTCCTTATATTTACTTCATCTACTTTCAACTGATCTTTTAATCTTATTGTTTACTGTAAAATCTTTAAATGGAATGTTTTAAAAAGTTACCAAACCACAGTAAATCACAACTTATGGGTCATATATTCAAATCACTAACAATTAACTAAAATTTACTTGATATTTACTTCACATTCAAATATGCTAGGATTGTATGGTTTGGGAGAAAAGAACATAAATTTTAATATAAACCTTAATATAAATATTGATGGTATTACAATTTTAATTCATTTACAACTACCACCTTCTACCAAAGGGGGGAAAAAGAGAGGCAGAAATGAGTTCAGAAACTACAAATTAATGTGATTTTTATTTTTATGTGATTTAGATCTATTACTATAGCAGGGCCAACTTTGGGGCTCTTAAAAAAAATAAAGATGCAATGAAATCTTGCAAGCACTTCTGACAAGATAACTCCAGAGGAATGTCCACATTAAAACAGGAACAAAACAAGGAGTTCACCATATTAAATTCCACTTCTAAGAACACAAATTATCACAGAAAGGTATTTCTAAGCTGTTAATAGCAATTCCTTGCAAGACACCCCACCATTTTTTGTATTTTCTAAAGACAAATAAGGAGACAATAAAAATAAGATACATTTCACAGCTGTTAAATTTTATAAGATGCCCAAGACAACACCTGGTTGATTTCCACTGGCCCCTGCAACAGGATTACAATTCTCAAAAGACCAACTCTCCCTGCTCTGTGGAGGGCAGAACCATGGGGCATTAGTAATAGCCAGAGAAGTTTATATTAGCTCTATAAGAAACAGTAAAGAACTCTGATGATGGGAGTCCTAAATATCAGGGTAAGTTATTTAGAGCAGGTGTGAGATCTCACTCTCTTTAATATTAGAACAGACTCTTAGCAGCCATGGAAAGGTTCTGAAGAAATGTTATTTAAAATGAAAACTGGATAGCTTCTTGAGGTTCTTTGCAGACTCAGAGACTAAAAATTACAAGGCCTGTCCAGAAAGTATTCAGCCATATAATGAAAAACAGGAACATCCATTGAAGAAGATACAAAATACAAGAAACACTGTACATGGGACAATGATGCCTTAATCCCCTTCAAAGTAGGCACCTTGGGACCTCACACAGTTCTCCCAATCACCATCAGCTGCCCCATTGTATTTCCCTGAATCTCATTGATGATCTGAAATCTCTTCCCTTTCAAAGGTGATTTTAGTTTTGGGAAAAGCTGGAAGTCTCGGGGCACCAAATCTGGGCTGTAGTCAGGGGTGAGCCACCTGGGTGATTTGATGTTTTGCCAAAGACCTCTGCATGAGACATGATGCATGAGTGGGTGTGTTGCTGTGATCAAGCTGTCAATCACCAGTTGCCCATAGCTGTGGCTTTCTGAATCATCTGATTAGATTCCGTGGAGGAATGTTCAAGTTTAACGCAAAATCTGATGCAGATTTGTTGCTCTACTCACTTAGTCATCTAAGACTAAAGGCCACATACTGAATGCCACAGCCACACAGTACACTCTGTTCATTCAGGGGGTCTACTGCTCCTACCAACTGGTATAGTGAAGTCATCATTGTTCACACATGCACATTCCAGTCCACTCTCCCTGGCTGCCAGGTTACATCATGTCATGCAAACCATTTTCCTTATATTAACGATGGCTGGACTTTTTCCAGATGGATCTTGTATATGTACATCCAACAGTACCAGTAACAACCAAAGACAACTTTCTGCAAAACAACACCTTCACTTAACTGGAAGGTATTTAAAAGGTGGCTTTCTGTGCCTTTTTATGTGCACTGCTAGGCATCTGGGTCTTTTTTATCTGTACTCTCCTGGCTTCTACTGAACAAGAAGTTAACTGCTTTTACTTTCCAAATTTTAATTTTTAAGCCAAATCCTAGTTATATCATGAGCCCTAATTACTAAACTGATTTCCCTAACGAGCTACATGACTTTGGGAGGTCACTTCTTGTAAAATGGGCCTAGAGGCATGGCTCTAGGATTCACTAGAAGGTAACCTCCCTGTTCAGGTCACCACTGTGCTCCCAGCCCAGGTATACAGAAGGCATTTATTGTTTCCCAAATGAGAGGATCATTCCTGTCCCCAAACTACAAATATAAAAATAAATGTAGTCATTGTTCTTTTTTTTAACAATTAGATTTTAACCTATATATTCCCAAACATTTTTAAGAGGACACTGAAACTAAAATTTCCGATTTATCAAATAAAGCTTTATATAATTTAAAATAAGGTACTTTTAAAAAATAAAATGGGTAAATCATACAAGAACTGACAAACTTCACTCAGTTTGTTACGCTTCCCTCTTCTTCATCCCCTTTAACCTACAACTGTGTCTTGGCTCTTTCCTCTGAAAGAAAGCACACAGCTGGCAGGGAGAACATGCACTGGACTTGCAGTGAGAAGTCCTGAGTTCCAGTTCCATCTCCTCCATCAACTGGATCTGTGGGGACAACCCACTTCCCCTTCGGGCCTGCAAGATGCATATGTAAAACAAGGCAGCTGAACTAACAATTTCTAAAGTCTTCTGCTTTAAAAATCTATGATTCTCCTTTCATCCTACCCATTATTCAATGCCTAATGCCTTGATTCAGTGCTTGCCACATCATTCCTAGATTGTAGAGTGGCCCCCAAATGTCTTTCCTTCCTTATTTTTCCTTGTCCTAAAATGAATGCAATCCTAAAAGCCTGAGTTGAACAGAATGAAAAACACAGTCTTTGAGGTTAAAGAGATCAGGTTTAAATTTAGGCTCTGCCACTAACTAATCCTATCTCTAAAATGGTTATGTTGTTAACTGTCTCAATAAGGATTAAATCAACTGCATAAAGTAACTAACAGCACAGTGTCTGATATGTTATAGATGCTCAACAAAAATTAGCATCTTTCCCCGTTTCCCAAGTTCAAGGGAAGCTTCAGTTTCCCACTATAGCAAAGATGAACAACAAGCTGCACAGGTGGCACACAAAATTTATAAAACTACAGAGGCAAAAACTGGGTTAAACATTCTCATCAGGTTCCTGTGTCTGCCTGCATTCCTGCCAAAACGCTTCTGGGTAAAGCAGCCTCAGGTCACTAGGCTTTGAAATCTCAATATTAAATGTTGCAGTCCCCCCCCCCCCCCCCCGCCAAATAGACAGGTCAAGAGGAAATAAAAGCTTGACACAACTCCTCAAAAAGGTATAGACTCTCTGGATTTTACACGAAAGCAAACTCCTCAACCTACCATCATGTGAAAAGAAGCATGTCCCAATACTTTGTACTTAAATGTACAAGCAGTGCAGCTAATGTAAAATACCATCAAGCATTATACTTTAATTTGATTTTTCAACCACAGGAAATTAAAATGTGACAAAAGAAAAAAAGAAGAAGATGTCACACAAAATGGGGATTACACTGAGCTTTGTAGAGTTGGACAAATGCCTTCAGCAAAAGCACCAGCTTTCTTCTTTAATTCAAAACTGGGTCAAAAACTGGAAGGAACAAGGAGAGGAGCATGGGGGTTTGCAAAGAGAAGCTCATTGCTTAAAGTGACTTAAGTGCAGTTACTCAATGATATAGAATTTTTAAAAAATTCCCCAACTAGGAATAACAATTTTTACTTCCACACGTTAGTCAATGAAACAGCTGAGATACTGGGTAACACAGGCCAATCAATCAAGTATATGGAAGTCTGGAAACCAAAGAAATCCTGTGGAGAAACCTGGTTTTTTGAAGTGCCTTCTTTCCCAAGATACTTCAGCCCAAGCAAATGCTGCAGAAGCATATAATTAAAAGAATATAACACTTTAGGAAAAAAAACCTCTCAGAAGGCTTAGCTTCATTAAGAATTATCCAAATTCCTTTATCTATTTAAGAACACACACCACTAGATGGAGATGTGTTTTTCTGTGATTAGGCCCACCTGCTCTACTGGACCCTTCGAAATACACTAACCAAGGAAACTGATGGAAATTCCTGCCATGAGCTGCCATGTTGCTTATGGTGCATCATTTTTTAAACTGCAGTTTAAGTTCTCCCACCCGCCCATGTTCTTTGCTCACATCCCACACCAAACAGTCCTAATTTTCTCTACCTAGTCTCGAGATTTATCATCGAAGCCATTCACCTCGTTGGCACATTCTCCTTAACAGACTCCTCCACCACAATTTCTCTCTCACCCTGTCCCTCACCACACAGTCCCTTTCCCAGGCTAGTATTCCCTCATTTATGACCTCATCTGTGACAAGTACTCCCCTTACCCATACTTGGTCCCTGCTTCATCCTCCAAGTCCAGTCCCCATCACTGCCTAGTCCCTCTTACCTCTAACCTCTCTCAGTCCAATCCCTACTGTTTTTGAATACCTGGCCTTATTACCACCTGCACCCCCAGCCCAGACCTTATAGCAACTGTGTCCCTCCCCCACCTTATATCAAGTCCTGTCATTCCTAGCTCCAACCCAGTCCCTCTTCATTTTAGATCCTGCCCAATCTTCTCTCTTTCCGGTCCTTGACTAAATAAAACCCCAACCCCATTCCTAACCCTAGCAATCCTCCTCTGCCGCTAGCAAAAGACCACTACTCTGGCTGGCCCATCCCACTTTTTCTGACTCTGAATCTGAACGTGGCGCTTCTCCCACTCATTCACCGAAACCGGGTGACACGAAATCTAGGACCCTAACCTAGTCTTCTAGTACCCCATTTCTGACTCCCTAAACACGCGTCCTCGAGCACGCCAGGCTCCTGTGTCCACCGATGCTAGCCTCGGACTCTCCGGCCCATCCCCGACCCAGGATCGCTCTGTTGGCGGGCTTAGCCCGAAGCTTAGGAGACCCCCTCCTCACCGCGCCGCGCCATCCCGCCCGTTACCCCCAAGTCCCATTCAGCCTGTCCTCTACGGACCCGTCGCCCCACTTGACCCCAGTGCTGTGACCTCCGTCCCTGACGAGTCCAGTGCTCCAGTTCCTCTCTTCTGGGCCTCCCCCTGCACTCCTAGCCCAGTGGGGTGTGTCCCCTCCAGCCCACTGGCCTCCCCGCAGGAGGTCACGGTGGCCGCTCCTCACCTCGGAGTCCACCACCTCGTGGTAGGCGGGCGGGGGGTCGAAACCACCCCCGCCCCCGGTGCTCCCGCCGCGGGAAGGACCGCCGCCGCCGTCACCCCCGCCGTCGCCCCGCGGGCCCCCACCAGGCCCGGGGCTGGGGCCGCCGCCGTCCATGGGCTCGTAGCCGCCGTAGTCGAGGCCCGGCCGCTCGTTGGTGAGCAGCGCCACGGCCTCGTTGATGTCGTTCTTGGCCAGGCGCAGGGCCTTGCGGATGGTAGCGGGGTCCGAGAAGCCCATGCACAGCAGCGTGGTCATGTGCTGCTCCTCCTCCGACTCCATGGCTTCAGCCTCCGGGCCGCGCCGGCCGGCGGGCGAAGCTACGAGTCCCCGGCCTGGCGGGCCACGCGAGGCTGCCGGGGCGCCGTCCCCGCGCTCCGGCGGGCCACGGAGCTCCTAGCCTGCGCCCTCCGCAGCCGCCGGCCACGTCGGGTGCGGGCGTGGGCGCCGCTAGCCGAGTAAGGGCGGTGGGGCTCTCAGGCGCGGCGGCGGCCCGGCCCAGCCCTGCGCGCCGCCATGTTGGCCTCCGCCTCCTCCTCCTCCTCCGCCGCCGCCGCCGCCGCCGCCTCCTCCGCCTCCCGCCACGGGACCGCGCCTCCGCTCCCGGAAGCGGCTGGAGCCGCCACCAGGCTTTGGCTGGCTCAAGGCTGTAGGTTGGAGATTTCTTTTTTCTTCTTAAAGGAGGGGCCGCACCGAAAGCATCTCTACAGTAGAAGTGCCGCCGAGAGGCCCCGGAGGAGGCGAGGGAGGGCCCTCCGTCGTGGCCGCCGCTGCCCGCCCATTTCTCCAGCAACAGGTTCCCCCAGGAGCCGGAGGGGCGGGAGCCCAGTGCACCTCGCGACACGGAGCGTTTCCGAAGTACCCAAGCCGTGGATCCAGCGCAGCCCTGCTCGCTGTTCCCTCCGCCTGGCATCCGAACCCTCTGAGTCTCCGCCGACACCTGGTCCCGGACTCGCTCTCGCCTGCAAGATCCGAAATGCAGCCCGGCCTGAATGCAATCCGCTTGCCGAGACCGCGTTTCACCTTCACCCCCACCTGAAATGCCCCCGGTCCAGAAGGAAATTCACCCGATTCTCAAGGAAATTCACCTGCCACGCTGTCAGAAATACATCCCAACGTCGACATAATTTATCCCCAAACCAGGCACTTCGACCCACCCGAGCTGAAATTTATCCCCATGTACCTTGACCCATGACCCTTTATCTTTCACTGAAGTTACCCTAAACCGGTTGAAATGAAGTCCCTACCCTCCCTGAATTTTCCATCCAACATTGAGTGGCCACCAAACTGAATGCCCTGAGAGTCTGAAGTATATTCTATGACCCGAACTCTAGATCCCAATGCTCTCTATGAAACTTCCTAAAAAACAAACAAACCTGGGACTGCATCACCTTTCATCAGCTGCGCCTCTGCTCCCCACCTGATGCTGACCCCACCACCACACTGCTGCAGTGCTTGTGTTGGGGGCGGGGGGGGGGCCTCCCCTGTTCCTTTCTATCTTGGAGCAGTCCTTTCCCTGATTAAGGCTCGCTTGGTTTGCTTTCTCTTCGCGTCTTTGGCATTAGAGCCAGGGCCATGTCTTCTGCAGTCCCAGTGACCCAGCCATCTAAGCTCTGGACCTCCACCCCCTCACCCCCGACCCTTCAATTTCCTTTAATTCATGCTAATTCTTGGTCTTTTCCTCACCCTCTCCCAAAGCCTCTTGCCTTTTCTTTATCTCACGGAGTACTTGCAAATTTAGTTCACCTTCTAGTGCCTTCACTCTGGTTTCTTCCAGAACCCCGAAGGTTACCAACCTTTCTTTTCAATCCCATCAAACCTGTCCTATCACCAACCCAGCAGTCACTATCCCAATCTTAAATTAGTGGCGGTACTGAGAAATTTCTCTCTCCATTATCAGCTTTTCACCTGGACGATGAACCTTTCTTGCTTGGTACTTGCTGCCTATATTTGTAAACAGCACCAATTTGATTCACAGGGTGAACGTATCACTATTGTTTACATTCAAATGAAGTAACTATTCATTGTACTGATTAAAGTCTAGGTTATAGACCAAAAACTAGGCTTAGTACCTAAAAGAAGTTAAAGTCTCTTAGTTTCTGAACAACAGAAGAGAACCTACTAATGAATAATGACTATAATTGGATCAGGTCACATCGTGTATCTGTATTTTAATCCTCACCAGATTATATGTTTATTGATTTTAGAGAGAGAGGAAGGGGTCAGGGAATAGAGAAAAGAGAGAGACATCGGTGTGAGAAAGAAACATCGATGGGTGGCCTTGACTGCTGTGCATGCTCTGCAGGGGGATCCAGCCCACAGCCTAGGTATGTGCCTGACTGGGAGCGAAACTGCTACCTTTCGGTGCATGGGGCATCGCTCCAAGCAATGGAGCCACCCGACCAGGGCACAGCATATACAGTTAAATGAAATTTTATTAAGTGTTACGAAGTTTTAGGTCTCAGTAGTATTTTAAATATTTATCTGTAGCATATGAAGAACAAAGGTAATCTAAATCAGCCCAAGCCACCTGTCATAGAGGACACACTGAGACATTTAATGTATTCAACAAATATGTACTGAGTATGGATCAGGTGCCAGGTAGGTGCTGTTCTTGGCAGTGGTGGTGCAACAAAAAACAAGGCATACAAAATTTGATGATGGAAAAGTGGTGGCATTCAGTTTTGTCAAATGAACAGTTAATTAACTGGCCAAATTAAGAAATGAGTTGTAAGGGGAGAGAAAGTAACAAGAAAAATTGTTTGCCACTAAAATTCAAAATAGAACCCAAGAGGTAATGAGACAGAGCCGACCAATTCAGATGGCACATAAAAAGACTCATCAACAGTGGCAGGTTTATAGAACACAACAGAGGAAGTTGTGCTGAGCTGAGAAGAGGAAGCAGAGAAAAACAAACTCTGTGATAAAAATTGGAAAAGAGCCACCAAGGCTACAAAAAACAAGGAAGGCCATTTTTTTGAACTGGATCCTGCAGTGACTGAAAAGCCAGAGTGTCATTTGAGGATGCAAGCAGTATAATTACACTTTTTTGCATGCAGGAAAGCAAGTGAGCACTTTAGACTCTTGAATTGGGATTGCAGGGGAGAGAGGCCTGTGGAGTGAATATTCAAACTTTTGCTAAATTTTTATTTATTTTTTGCTTTGTATTTTCATTGCAGCAAATTCTTGAAAACATTAAAAGGACAGAAAAATTAAATAACACTCAATTCACATTTACTCTTCTAGAAGCTCCTAGAAGAAAAAAAAAGCTAGGTCTGCAAGAGAAGTATGATGGGCTGTCCTGAAGTTAAGATGTGAGGGTTTTCTTATATTAATTAATAAGTAATTAAAAATAATTTGTTGAGTGCTTATTTTGAGCCGGGGGTAGGGTCTGAGGACTAGGGGGATAACTGTGAGCAAGACATGCATGGTTTCTGCCCTTTTAAAACTGACTGTCTCTACAAGGAGATAGATAAGCAGTATTCATAAAGTGCGGTAGGTACTTTGATGAGGAAATTTCAGGATGTAGGGGCAAATTTCTTGCTCTCTGTGGAGTAAATTACCTCCTCTAGGAATTCTGGAAAGTTTCCAAGAGCAAATGATATGTAAATTATATTCTGAAAGGAAGGAAAGCCAGGAAAAACAATGTGAGATGAGGGAAAAGAGTTCCAATGAATAGCCTGCAAGAAAGACCCTGGAGTAGGTGAGAGGAAGGTAATGCAGAGGAATTAAAAGCCAGTGGAATGTGGCTGGAGCATAGAGTTCTAGAGAGGTGGAGGTAGTGGTCAGAAAGGAATCTGGAAAGGTGGACACCAGATCTGAGAGGGCTAGTGAAACTGTGATAGGAAGTCTGAGCTGTATTCTGAGGGAATGGGAAGCCACTGAAAATTCATATAGAAGAGAGAGGTGTTATTTAAATTTTAGATCAACCCAACTGCAGTGTAGAGAATGGTCTAGAAGGAAGAGTAAGGAGGAGAATCTAGTTAGCAGACAAGACCAATCAGCTTCCCTAGGTAACCACTTGGCAGTGAAGAATTAAGTGTTGAGTATTTTCTAAGTAAAATAAATCAGAGAAAGGCACACCGTATAAGTTCACTTATATGTGGGATCTAAAAAAATACAAAACAAATGAATAAACAAAATGGAAACAGACCCACAGATATAGAAAACAATCTGATTGCCAAAAGGGTAGGGTGGGGGATAAGGAAAAAAAAAAAACAAATAAGCTTCTTTGTTTAAAGTACTTTATTTTGAAGTGATTCAGATAAATAGAAAAACATGAGTAATAATATTTTGTTTTCTTATTTAAGCTATAATCTTTTGTATTGTTTTCCTTGATTTCTGGCACTTTTACTATAATGTGTCCAGGGGTGGTTTTCTTTTTACTTATCTTTAATGGAGTTTGTGAAGTTTCTTGGCTATATGGTTTGAAATCTTTTATTAGCTTGGAAAATTCTTGGACATTATTTCTTTTTCCATTGATTCTATCCTATTCTCTCTCTCCTCTCCATTGGGGAGTTCAGTGATGTGAATATGAGGCTCTTTTCATTGAGTCACATCTGACTCCTGTGTTTATTTATGTATTTTTATTTCTTGTGTCTGTGCTGCAGTTTGGATTTTTTCTGTTCTCTCTTCTGGTCCACAGATTCTCTTTTCAGCTACATCTTACCTGCTGTTAAGTCTGTCTTTGACTTCTTCATTTCAGTTATTGAATATTTAAGCTCCATAATTTCCCTCTAATTCTTCAGATTTCTGCATGTGTGCTGAAATGCTTTATCTTGTCATTTAATTTATTGCACGTATTCATCAGTTATTTTATAATCTGTCTGATAACTTCCATATCTGGATCTCTTGTGGTTATGTTACTATTGTCTGATTTTTCTCTTGACTGCCAGTCAATTCTTACATTTTTGTAAGCATAATTTTTAAACCTTTCTGGGCATTGTATTTTGTATATTGTATGTTGTTTAAAAACTGTATAGGTGACCTGAAGTTCTAGACAATACTATCTTCCCTACAAGAGGATTCATTTTAGTTTCTGGTAGGCAGTTAGGAGTAGGGATGCGGAGCAACTCAATCCAATAAAGGTTTACGTTTCTTTTGAAACCAGACCCCAGCTTTGTAAGGGTTCGGTTTGTTTGTTTGTTTTTGTTTACCCTTTCTCCTAGTGTTCTTTCGGGTTCCAAACTGATTTTTTTGTTGTATTTCAAACCACTCCAATAAATGTAGCTTAAAATAACAACGATATATTGTTTTTCATACTCCTCTAGGTTAACTGGACGGTTCTGCTCTATTTGGCATTGGCTGTGATCACTCTACAACTGCATTCCTCTGTGAGCTTGGCTGGGGGTATTATGCTGCTGTTCCACATGGTCTCTCTCTCACATAATATCCCATTTTCCAGGGCTTCTCCACATGGCCTATCTCTCCATTGGGATAACCTGGACTTCTTAAGCATGCAGGTTGGGTTCTAAGAGGGATAATTCCAAAAGTACAAAGCTTTGTTGGTAAGTGCTCATCAAGTCTTTGTGTCACTTTTATTGATGGACTATTCATAAAAACAAATCACATGGCCATCCCCAAAGCCAGGGTGAAGAGTAGCCACTGAAAGGCACGGGCTCTAAAAACTATGGCTCATTGAGGGGGGCAACCAATGTAACAGATTACCATGCAAAATAAAAGCCTAGGGTACTTACCACAGCACCTCCTCTTTAGTGGCCTCCGATCTTCACATTTTGTCATCTCAGTGTCCTAAGACTGCTCAAAGCTCTCTTTAGCTTCTTGCCCCCTTGGTTGCTGATTAAGAATCAGCAAATGTATCAAAGGGAGGAGTGCCAAATGATGGGCTAACCTCTCTGTACTTTTGTTCTCTTTGGAATTTGGCCCTTCAAGTTTTTACCCGAAGAGAACTTCAAGTTCTTACTTAAAAATTTTCCAGTGCTTTAAAACAGATGTGTATTCTGTTCTGACCAGCTTGTCTGGTTGTTCAAAGTACGAAGGGATGGTCTTAAGCAGATCTGTTATTGCTGGAATCAGAAATCCCATAGAAGGGAAGATGGTGGAGAGCACTTCAAGGTAGTATGTAAAAGGAGCAGGCCCTGACAAAGAAGAAGATTTTGCAGGACAGGGAAGAAGTTAGTATTTTGCAGATTCTGTGATTGCTCTGCTCCCTGACAGTGCCTCTGGAAGTAGAAGGAGCTTAAAGAGAAATGACTGCCTGGGACTCTGCATATCCAACTTCCACAAAATCCCTCATTCTCCAGCAGGACAGGGAAGAAGCAAAACGACCTTCACTCAAAGGACCTTAGCCTGTGCAGGCTGTCACTGTGACATTTTCAATGCTGAGCAGTATAGGCCAAGGACCAGAGGGCCCTTCCTGGTCCTCTAGATTGTAGAAGACCCCTGCAACTTGTACAAATCCTACTGCTGCAGTGAAGGGAACCCTAGTTATAACGAAAATGTTCTAAAATTGACTGTGGTGATAGTTGCATATATGAACATTATAACACAACATCTCAATACTTTGGCAAATAAGGGTTGAGGTGAGATTTAATTTATTTCAAAAATTAAAATAAAATGATATTTAATGTACCAGATTTTGATGGATGCAAATTCATACCCATTATATATGTTAGAAAATATTTTTTAAAGCCACCAGACAATTGGCATCAACAGCCATACTTTAAATAGTCTATTTGGGCATTGAATTTTTTGGAGGGGAGGTGGAGGGTAACATGTTTATTGATATGTAATTCACAGACCATACTGTTCACCCATTTAAAGTGTACAGTGGCTTTTAGTATATTCACCGATACATGCAACTATCACCACAGTCATGTTCAGAACATTTTTATCACCTAAGAACGAATGCCCATACCCTTAAACCACTCCTTTCTTCTCATCCCCCACAGTGCTAAGCAAACTACCACTAATCTACTTTCTGTCTCTGTAGTTTTCCTATTCTAGAAACTTCCTGTAAGTGGAATCTTATAGGAAGACATTTTGGTCTTTTTTGTCTGGCTTCTTTTACTTAGTATACTGTTTTCAAGCTTTATCCATGTTGCATAGAAGGTATCGGTACTTCATTCCATTTTATGGCTGAATAATATTTCGTTACCTGGACATATCACATTTTGTTTACCCATTAACAATGGGCATGTAAGTTGTTGCTACCATTTGGGTATTGTGAATAGTGCTGCTATGACAGTTTATGTGAAATTTTTTGTGTGGATGTATGTTTTTATTTCTCTTGGGTATATATCTAAAAGTGGAGTTTTTGGGTATAAGATCAACTCTATGTTTAATTTTTTGAGAAACTGCCATCTTGTTTTCAAAGTGCCTTAACCATTTTACATTCCCATCAAGAGTGTATGAATGTTCTGATTTCTCCACATCTTCTCTAATGCTTCTAAGCTGGTGTTTTGTTTATAGCCACCCCAGCGGGTGTGAAGTGGTATTTTGTGGTTTAGATTTTCATTTCCCTGCTCATGATGTTGAACATCTCTTCATGTGTTTACCTGTCAATTTGGATATCTTCTCTGGAGGAATGTCTGTTTGAGTCTTTTGCCTCTTTTTGAATTAGGTTAGGCTTTTATTGTTAAGTTTAAGAGTTCTTTTATATTCTAGGTCCAAGTCCTAGAATATGGACCTAGTCCTTTATCCTAGGACCTATATCCTAGAATATAGAACAAGTCCTTTACCTGTGGACTCATACCTTGGTATGATTTTCAAATATTTCCTCCCATTCTTTGGGTTGTATTTTCACTTCTTGATAGTGTCCTTTGAAGCACAAAAGTTTTTAATTTTGATGAAATCCAATTTATCTTTTTTTTCCCCTTTTGTTGCTAGTGCTTTTGGTGTTATATCAAAGAAGTCATTGCCAAATCCAATGTCATGAAATTTTCCACCTATGTTTTCTGCTAAGAGTTTTATTGTTCTAGTTCTTGCATTTAAGTTTTTGATCCATTTTGAGTAAATTTTTGTGTTGGTGTGAGGTAATTTCATTCTTTTGCATTTGGCTATCCAGTTGCCCCAATACTATTTTTTGAAAAGACTATCCCTTCATCTATTGAAGGGTCTTGTACCCCTTGTCAAACAGTCAAATTAGACATAAACACTGGGTTTACTCCTGGAATTTCCATTCTATTCCAATGTCCTGTATGTTTATCTTTATGCCTATACCACACTCTTTTGATTACTGTTCCTTTGTAGTAAGTTCTAAAATCAAGTGTTAGTCCTCTTTGTTCTTCATTTTCAGGATTGTTTTTGTCATTCTATACCCCTTGCAATTATATATAAATTTTAGAATCAGCTTGCTCATTTCTATAAGGAAGTCATCTGTGATTCTGATAGGGATAATATTATAGCTATAGACAAATTTGGGGAGTATTACCATCTTAACCATATTGTTTTTCGATCCATGAACATGGATGTCTTTCCACTTATTTAGATCTTTTTAAACTTGTTTCAGCAGTGTTTTATACTTTTAAGAGTACAAGTCTTACATTTATTTTGCTAAATTTATTTCTAAGTATTTTATTCTTTTGATACTACTGTAAATGGAGTTTTCTTAATTTCATATTTGAATTGTTTGCTTGCAAATGAATTTTATTTCAATACAATTGAACTTTATACATTAATCTTGTAACCTATAACCTGATAAACTTGTTTAGTAAATCTAATATATTTTTAGTGGAGAACCTCTAGTACAATGTTGAATAGAGGTACAATAGCAGCCCTCTTTGTCTTGTTCCTGAACTTAGGGGGAAATCCTCCAACTTTTCACCATTAAGTATGATGTTTGCTGTGGGTTTTTCATATATGCTTTTATTATGTTGAGATAGTTACCTTTTATTTTTAGTTTTTGAGGGTTTTATCATGAAAGGGTGTTGGATTTTGTCAAATGATTTTTCTTCCATCTGTTGAGATGATTGTGTGGTTTTTGTTTTTTATTGGATTGATATGGTCTAGTGCTTCAGTTGATTTTCAGATGTGAAACCAACTTGCATTCTGGGATAAATTGCACTTGGTCATGGTTCTCAATACTTTATACATGTTGCTGGCTTCAGTTTGTTAATATTTTGTTTAAAAATACAGTGGTAGTATTGGAGAAAGAAAGCAATTACCAGTATAGGAATCTAGCTTCTAATTATTTACTGCCAAAAAAAAAGTCAGTATAAAAAAGAGGAGACAGCTAGAGAAAAGAAGAAAAGATCATTTTTACGTCCAAGTTTTCTCTCACCCCTTTCACGAAGAGAATATATTTCCAAGTGGGGAGTCCTTTAAACGTTAACATGGCATCATCCTTCGCTTAAGAAAATGATGCAGCTGATTGATGACAATCCAGGTATTTTGGGTATTTTTCTAGTAGCAGCCATGGTTTTCCTGAGCCCCTATGCCTAATGGTTACAGTTATATCCCTTGGGCATGTAGGCTGGTTCCACGGACTCCAGCAGGCCACAGCATGAAGAAATGAATGTTATTAGATTGTCACATAGAAAGGGATGTGGGAGGGAAGGCCAGAGTTTTGACTGCCAAACTGGAGGTTTCTTTAGTTCGTTAGGCAGTGGGTAGCCACTAAAGATTTTGAGTCAGGGAATGCATGATTGAAGATATGCTTTAAGATTAAACTGGCATTAGTGTATTGAACATAGAGATCAAATAAGCAACTATGAGGTGAGAGTGGAAAGTATGAAGAAGTAAGACAGATATCCAGGTTTTAACAATTGGATTTGGCGATCAAAGACAAGGAAAGACTCCTATTTTTTAAGGCTGGATGATCTGAAGTCAGGCTGTGACTAGAAAGGAAGACAATGACTTTGGCTTGAGATGAGTTGACATTTAACTAGAAAAGTTTGTCTGCAGACTTCCCTAATCATATCCCATGCATGCAGTCGGAAATACAAACAGTTAAGGGTGGTAAGCATTTACAAAGAAAGGACACTGGGGCTATTTAATTTGGAAAGTGAAAAGAGTTTACAAAAAGAACTAGATGAAAGGCCCCATTTATTGCTCGGATGACCTGGCCTTTAGCTCATCACACTCACCTATACATGACATTACCTGCCAGCTGAGGAAAGCAAAGCTCCTTCTTGGAGGAGAGGCCCCAAGGACACACTCCCGTTTTCACCACACTGCCTCGCTTTTTCTCCCCCTGTTTCTGAGGAGCTAGCTGGCTCCACCTTGAAGCTTTCCACACTGCTTTTAATCTGCCTGTGGCCTCTTGACTGTTCCGACATGCGATTCCCCTTCCTGTGCATTGGATATGTTTGTCCCTGGTATTTCAGATTTCGGCAATCTCAGTTTCTAACAAAAGGCTTCCTCTGCCAGCCCAGATACCCAGAACCCTCATGCTCAGTTTGACTGCAGGATCTCTGCCAGGAGATAGAGATTTGGGCAATTTATTTTAATCGTATTAGTAGGCTTAGTTTCTCCCAAGCCACATTTTATGAAGAATACATACTCATAATGTAACAGCTTGTAAACCTCTGATTAATTGAAAATTCTAATAAAGAATGTTTATCTTGACAGCAGCCTCGAAACTCAGTTGTTGAAAGTAGAAAACTGGACTCCCCTCTCACTGAAAAATCAGGATTTGAGGCTTTTTGTTCCCTCTGACACCAGGAGGACCTGGCTCTCAGGCTTCAGCTTCATTCCAACATTATTTAGAAGTCTTGTTCACTTCCCTGAGGTTAACTCACCAGGCGGGATTAATTTTCCAGGGTGTCGTGCTAATTATAGGCTAGTAGAGCTAATGGACTCAATCAAAATGGCAACAAGTGTAAAAGGAGCAGGGCGTCTGGGTTCAGTGCTGTTTACAACTTCGCAATTGTATGATGACTATTAATTAGTAAGTACTGCAGTGACCCTCAGTTTTCAAAGGTGCTCACCATCATTTTCTAGTTAATCTTTCCCATCCGCTACTGTATTTGTTTTATATGAAGGGAAGAGCTGATGAATTACTTGCCTGAAGTCATGTCTGTGGTAAAGCCAAAATTACACTTTAAACATTGTGAATAATAACAATATATTTGTAGAGTGCTTTGCAGTTTTCAAAGAATCTTCTCCTTTGTCCTTTTATTTATACTTACTAAGCATCCCTAAGAATGTTTCCGGTTGGTTAGGAAAGGGGTGTTTATCAGTTCATATAACTGAGAAGCTTGGAACATTGAAACCAGAAAGGTTCTCTTTCTTCTAATCTCTGCTTCTCTCTGTTTGCCAAACCTAGTCATTCGTTCCACAGATGTCCTCACAAGAATGGAGACATAACTGCGCAGCTTAGGTTCATTCCCTGACCACTCTACAGCCAGAAAGGAAAGGATTTTTCCTCTCTGCCGGCATGACATGGCAAGATCCTGGAGAGGAAGTCTGTTGGCCAGCAGAGTTTGTGTGCTCTTCTGCTGTCTATCTCCTTGGCTATGAAAATGGTACTGTGATTGGTTTAGATTGAGTTTCATGCCCTCTACTATGGACAAGGAAGATATGTTTTCAGAATAAGATCAGAAAGTGACTCAGACAAAACAAATCAGTTTGGAAGCGAACTTGTCTCAGCTCACATAGCCAGTAAATGGCAGAACTGGGATTTGAACCCAGGTCTATCCGACCCCAAAGTATATATCTTTCTTCTTCTATATCATATTGTTTCAATAAGGTGTTATCTACACTCTGAAGGAAGAAATAGTTTGGTTGGAAAGATGCACATCCCTGTAGTAAGAGTGGTGAAAGGTACACGTGCAGTGGGCTCTCAAAGAATGGAGAGATGATATCATGATCATACTATAATCTTCAGAGTGAGGCTCCTAATTTTGGGGGGATTATGGGCACCTTTGAAGATCTATAAACCCTGTGAATTCTTTATCCCCCAAATACACACACACAGACACATGCTAAATTTTGCATGCATTTCTTTTTGCATGCTTGTTAAAGGTGTTCATGGTTTTCCAAGGTACTTAAGAATTTGAGTTAACAATTACTGCTTTGAGCCCTTCCTGGTGTGGCTCAGTTGGTTGGGTGTCATCCTGCAAAATGAAAGGTCACCAGTTCAATGCCTGGTCAGGGCACATGCCTGGGTTGTAGGTTTGGTCCCCAGTGAAGGTGTGTTTGAGAGGCAACCGATTGATGTTTCTCTCCCATGTTGATGTTTTTATCCCTTTCTTTCTCCCTCCCTTTCCTTTTCTCTAAAAATAAATAAATAAAATCCCTTTTTTAAATTACTGATTTGAAAATGTACTTATCTAGAAGATCCAGTTCAAAAGATCTAACCTTGCTGTGAAATATTGGTATTGCCAGTAGCAAACTGATCAACCTCAGGTTTGAGTCTCTCAGTTTTAGCAAGGAAGGCTTAGGAAACCCAAGTCAGAGCCATGGAGACAGAGAAAAGGCTCAGAAAATAGTGTGTTCCTTGGAACAAACTTTGGAACATACGAATAAAAAATAAATGGTACTAGCTGAAACGGGGCAATCACAAGCAGAGGTGGGAGCTGCTCTGAGAAGGTAACACTACAATTTTTAGTGTAAATAGTGGAATCATAACCACCTGGTTTGACAAAAACATGGAGAAGGTGAAGAGATTTACCCAAGGACATACAACTTGAGGAATGTCTGTAACCGAACTAACCAGTACTCACCTGGTTATTTTATCCAGCACTCTTTCTTCATTCTGTGTCACCACATAGTAACACAGTAAATAGGGAAGAGGATGAATACAAGCAATAGTATTTATGTATTGTGAGACTCATCTCACTTCATTACAACTTGTTTTAACTGCCTTTTTTTGTCCACTGGACTGTAAACTCCATGAGAACAGGACCTATGTCTGCTTAATAATTCACTGACTGCTTACTAAATCACTGGTACGTCCCCGGGACCTAGCTCATAGTAGACACTCAATCACACCTCCCTCCTCGGAATGATTGAAGAATGACTGAACAGCAGGACTTCCACTGCTCAAGACAGAATACACCCTTTGCTGTCTATGTCATTTCTGATGTGGTTTCTGACATCCTGCCCTTGCTTTTCTCCCTTGGCACCGTCTGCAGCTTACCCTGACTCAGGCCAGGGAAACCTCTACCTTCCATGCGTAATGAGGGCCCGAAGAATCCTGACTCCTGGATTACTGGCTGACTGAGCCCTGGAAGTACAGCTCTTTCCTCCATTTCCCTCTAGATTCTGACTGGGAGAGTTTTAGATCCCTGGGAAACACAGGCAGATGGGGTCCAACTATGTTAAGTTGGGTCATTAGTTAGGTAAAGGAGAGAAAGCAAAGTTGAATCTTGCTAACTGACACCAAGCCCCCTTGTCCAGCTCTCCAGAACAACTGAGGGTCACACTGAAAGCATCAGTGTGGCAATACTTTAAGTTAGCTTACCAAAGACCCCTTCTTACCCACCTCATTCCACACCGTGCCTGCCTCTGCCGCAAAGGGAACTAAGCACTCATTTCTCAACTTCGCATGAGGGCAAGTGCCCAATGAGACGTGAGGACCGTCTTCTGGCCTGCCTAAGAGATGGTCAGCACACACCACAGAAATCACCATTTCCTCCTCCTCCATAGTGAATGCCACCACCCAGGCCCAAGGGAGATAAATCTTTCCTTTGTCTCTTTGAACCCTAAGCCAGCTTTAATAAAAGGGAGTATTCCTGGTGCTTGTTAATCAAATGAAGTGTCCTTATTCCCTGGGCAGGAGGTGGGTGTGGATGCTAAGCTGTATCTGGTAGGTGTAGTTAGTAGGCAGTTGGTGTCTAATTTACCCAGAAGAAATGTCTGTGTGATATACTTTTCATTTACTAAAGGAGGAAAAGTGTTTAAACCTTTGCAAATTTACATTGAAATTAAATTTTCAAGGTCCACATCGATGCAGCTCTGTCAAATCTTCCTGTAAAACATAAAGTATGACAAACCATGTTAAATTGTACATTTTTATAAATGTTATCTCTCGTAGTGTTGTGAAACTTAAAGATAATGAAGTGTGGAAACCACCCAGGACCATGAGTGGCACATTGGGTGCTTTTCCTCTTATTCCCTTTCCTGCTGTTAGGGTAATGGAAGCCAGGACAGATGAAATTCCTTCGTGTATGGGATAGGACTGGTTTTGGCTGTAAATAACAGAGCATTAAACATAAGAGCTTAAGGAAAGAGCCTTTTCCCTCACCAAACATTAAGTCTAATAGGATGTGCTGGTTTGGTTTCCATCTGGGAGCCTGTGAAACCCTCGGCCAATAGCTCTTCAGTTCCCTTGGCCTTTTCCTCATGCATGTTGCCCCCAAAAGTGCTGCTGCAGCTCCAGACATCATATTCATATGTGAGACAGGAAGGAGGGGTAAGAGACCCATCTAGTCCTTTCATCAGGAAAGCAAAAAGCTTTTCCAGGCCACTGTCTGTCCCCCAAGGTTCTCACATCTCATTGGGCACTTGCCCCCGTGTGAAGTTGAGAAATGAGTGCTTAGTTCTTCCAGCCTTTGCGGCAGAGGCAGGCACCCTGTGGTCAGCTAACTTAAAGTATTGCCACACTGATGCTTTCAGTGTGACCCTCAGCTGTCCTGCAGAGCTGGACAAGGGGGTTTGGTGTCAGTTAGCAAGATTCAACTTTGCTTTCTCTCCTTTATCTAACTAAAGACCCAACTTAACATAGTTGGACCCCATCTGGAACACAGATGGGCCTGGTAAGCTACCTAGTCAGTGGGGTGTTGGAGCTGGCTTCTACAATCTCCTGAGAGCCAATTGTTAAATTTTTAGGAATATTGCAAGCCAGCTGATAAATATAGTCATTATTAAAAATTGAATTATATGAATTTATATTTAAATAAATTATACTCAAAAGGTAATAAATACTTAAAACTCATTATTTCCTAATATTTTACTACATTTTATTACTAACTATTCTCTTGAGTTTATTTATGTCTACTGTATCTGTCCATGGTATTTAAAAAATGTGCTACTGTGCATTTCTTCCCATCTCTGTGTTTAGTAACAGCATGTTGATAATTTCAAATTGCTACGGTGGGAGTATTGGCAAATGCTACAGTTTTTGTTTTTTTTTTGAGAGAGTCAGTTGTAAAATATTTACCAGCACACCACTACGCAGAGAAGATTGAGAGAGGTTGGAAATGCATGTACATTTGAATCAAGTAGGTAGGCATTTCAAAACAATTTTCAGAGCCCTTCCAGAGATAAAACTCACAAAGAGATGGTTTCCTATGTTTTAAACCAACATAATAAAAATGCCTTCTGTAGGTTGCTTTCCTTCTGCAGGAATGCAAAGAAAGTGTAATTTGCTCAGCTTCTGGGACTTAAGAGTCATTCTCAGACAATACTGTTCTCTTTCATTGCCACTATCATCATTAATTAACATCCACTGCATACCTACTATGGGTTAGATTCTGAGTTTAACCAGGCAACATCAAATATGGTCTCTGTTTTCAAGGAGTTTATGTTCCATTCATTCTCTTCATAGCACTTTTCTTCATTTCTCTCTCCTTTCTCTCTCTCTCTGTCTTTCTGTCTCTCTGTCTCTCTCTCTTTATATATATATAAAATGTGTATATATACAAATACATATACTATATACACACAAATATATATTCTTGTGTGAACCTTAGTTTGATGATGTGCCCTCTGCTAGGCTGTAAGTCCCATTAGGAAAAGCACTGCATTTCTTTTGTTCACAGTGCCATCCCTGTATCTACACAGTGCCTGGAAGATAGTAGACACTCCGCTAATGCTTGCTGAATGCATAATGAATGAATAGAATTACGGGAGTAGAATGGACAATAGGAGCTGTATGAAGTAAGATGAAGGAACACTTATCAGTGACTGGAACAGTTGAAAAAGCTTTAAGGAGGTGCTAGGACTTGAGTAGACTCTTGAAGGATAGGACATAAAATATGGCTCACTAATAATTGCTGCTGTAAATATACAATATCCACCCTAGAAAACAGCGGTTTCTTTTAAACTAAAAAACGCACTCACCATAGAGTGCAGCAATTGTGCTCCTGAGCATTTATTCCAGAGAAATGAAAACTTCTGGTTATGTAAAAACCTGCACAGTAATGTGCATATATTCAAAATAGCCAAAAAGCTGGAAACAACCCAGATTGTCTTCAATGAGTGGTAACAAACTGGTACGTCCATACTACGGAATACTACTTCTCTGTAAGAAGGGATAAACTGTTGACACAAGCACCAAGTTGGATGGATCTCAAGGGAATTATACCGAGGGAAAAGAACCAATTTCAAACGATTACATACTATATTGTTACACTTATATAATATTCTTGAAATGTAATTACAGAGATGGAAAACAGATTACTGGTTGCTAGGGGTTGGGGCTCAGGAGGAGGGAGGAGGCCTGGCTGCAAAGAGGTAACATGATGGAACAGGTCTGCGTCTTCACTGTGGTGGTGGTTATGCAAAGCCACACATGGTATAAAATTGCCTAGAACCACACACACACACACACACACACACACACACACACACGAGTACACGTGTAACTGGTGAGCCCTGCAGAAGCTCTGGGGATCATAGCCATGCCAGTGGTATGGTGTTGATATGGTACTGTAGTAATGCAAGACGCTAACACCGAGTGAGGAGTGAAGGGTGTGAGACCTGTCTGTACACTTTTGTGCCACTTCTTGTGAATGTATAATTATTTAGAAATGCAAAAATTTTAAATGCATAAATCAGATCTCTTACTTAAAATTATTAGAAGACTTCCTATTGCAATTAAAAGAAAATCCAAGTAGCTTTATGCCATTTGCTCCTTGCCTATCTCTGACCTCATCTCTCTCTTCATCTTATTAATTAAGCTGAAGCCACACAAATCTTCCCTGGTTCATAATTGCTCTCTCTGCACTCTTTCTCACTTCTGAGGTGTGACACTTGCTGCTTCCTTCCTGAAAAGCTCCTCACAAATCTCATTTGCTTGTCATGTCACCATTCAGCCTCACTTCAATGTCTGCTCCTCCGAGAAGCTTCCCTGTTCCCGCATTCGTTTCCTTCTACTCTGTTACTCTCCATGCAGTCCATTTTCTTCCTAACACCAGCCAACATCGGATTTACTTTTCATCTTTGTTCATCAGCTGTCTTCCTCATTAGAATGTAAAGTCCATTACATTACATCCATGCAGTCTTATTCATAGCATTATCTCTTGTGGTTTAGACAGTGTCCGCTGCTCGACTCCAAGGGGTACCCCACCCCTCCACACACTCTCAGTAAGTAGCACCTCCCTTCTCCCTTTAGGTTCTGAACAATTTCAACAAATGTCATGACGTGAACACAGAGTGGAACTATAACCTTTATTACTGATAGGGGCTAATTTGGAAGCATAGTTCAAGCAGTGGAATCCTTACCCGTTATGGACATAGGCAGCCTTACCTATTGGGTCCTAGTCAGCTCTGCACTGGATTAGCCCCTCCTTCTGCAGCACCTGGAACATGCAGCACCTAGGGGCATGCTAAATATTTTGTGAATTAAAGAGGGAGGACATGAAGGCTGTGATGAATTCCGAAGTCCTCTCATACTGGGTTTGGGAAGAAGGCACAGGGGGAGGCCTGCTGATCTAAGGGTACAGGACTGAGATGGAAACATGGGTAGGCAGGTTAGAGACACAGGGAGGAGGCAGCCTGCAGAAAATCTCAAATGCCAGGCCACGGCATTGGCAAGCTGTTCAAGTGAAGTTTATCCATCTCCATCTGCTCATTTACCTAGGTGCTATTTTCATTATTTGGGAGAAGTGTGAGGGATTGCTTTTTCTATGACTAAGCTCACTTCAGTACTCAACGCAGGTATAGTATTAAGCAACCCATCAGCCTTAATAGAGTTTTTGTCTTTACCACAACTCTCTTGTTTTGAAAATAATAAAAGCACACCTAACATGCTTACTTGTCAGCCACTGTAAGGTGCCATGCTCATCAGAAGTGGACCTGAAAAAATAAAAGAAAATTTATGAGTTACAAACCACCCCAGCATATCCTTTAATGGAAAATGAGTTTGGGGGAGATAAATAGGTATACTCTCTGGAGCAGCCTGGCTATTGCTATGAATAAAAACCAAAAAAAGGCAATTGTCAGCAGAATCAGAAGAAAGGAATATGGGCTAGGTGGAATATGAGATATACAAAAGTATGAAGGATAAAGAGCTGTCCTAACTCAAGAAAACCTTGAAGTTGAAATGATGCCTCTCTTCTGAACCAAATGATCGTATTGACCCAGTGTTGCTGAACACATACATCCAGCTTTCTCTCAACTGTTTCCCTATTATTTCTCTCTCTATATATATTTTACATATGCATATATATGTATGTGTATGTGTGTATGTATATCTGTCTAGAAGACATCCAGCCATGTCATATGAAAAATAGAGACATTTATTGAAGAAGATACAAGAAACATTGTACATGAGACAATGATTCCTCAGTCCCCTTCAAAATAGGCCCCTTGGAACCCCACATAGTTCTCTCAGTTGCCATCAGCTGCCCCATTGTATTTTCCTGAACCTCAGTGATGGTCTGAAATCTCTTCCCTTTCAAAGGTGATTTTAGTTTTGAGACAAAACAGAAGTCACAGGGCTCCAAGTCTGAACTGTAGTGGGGATGAGTCACTTGGGTGATCTGATGTTTCACTAAAAACCTCTGCCTGAGACATGACGCCTGAGTGGGTGTGTTGTCATGATGAAGCTGCCAATCACCAGTGGCCCATAGCTGCAACCTTTTGAATCATCTGAATAGTTTCCATGGAGGAATGTTCAAGCTTAGTACAAAATTGGATGCTGATTTGTTGCTGTACTCACTTATTTTGAATTTGACAACTGCACAGCACACATGCTCATTCAATAGCGTCTACCGCCCCCACTGACTAGTACAGTGAAGCCCTAATTCATGCATGCACATTACAGTCCACTCTGTCATACAAACCACTCTCGTTATATTAATAATGACTGGACTTTTTCTGGACACACACACACACACACACACACACTTTTTTTCAGTCTCTCTGGTTTGGCCTGTGCCCTCTGGGCAAGGCTAAGCCCACTTGTATTCCCTGCTTTGTCAATGGCTTTGGTGTGTGTGTGAGGGAGAGAGAGACTGAGGGAGGAAGAGACACTGAGAAGTTTCTATATAAATAAAGCACACTATTTTAGCATCATTTTCGGGATTCTGAAGAGCTGTCACAAGTCACTAACAGCTTGGTGTGCTAGTTTTTCTCCTTGCTCTCCTGTGGAAGAGCCCCAGATCCCTGGAGTAGCATGAAGGGAGGGAAAGAAAAGGCAACCATAGATTTTTACTTACTTCATAATTTTACTTAATGCCTATTTATAGCAACCAATTCATTGAAAATTGGCAGACTGCTCCGTGTTAGTCAACGTTGCTTAGTGTTTCAGGAAAAAAACCCCACTAAAACTAAATTAGCAAACATTTGAAAACATCTTTTAGTCAGAGACTTACCCATGTTGGTGAACAACAGAAGTGACACCCTATAACCCATAAGGAAATGTTTTTGAGGCAGATTTTGGGAATCTAATCTGTAAGGTAGGAAGATGAAGGGGGAAGTCGCCTGGTCGAAAGGTGTTTTCTCACGTATTTTTTACTGTTGGACTGATACTGCCATGTAACTTTTAAACTGTTTAGCCCCTGTCCACCTTTCCATTAGGGGTACAGTGTCTGTCAGGGCACTAGCACGAAGCAGAAGCGCACTCAGGTAGAGCTGGGAAGAGAATTGGACAAAGGGGCCATGAACAGAGGAAGGGCAGGTTGAGGAAAACACCAGAGCTGTTGGGGCCTTCCAGAGTTAGCCACAGGGGGAAGTCTCTGCCATCCTTTAGGGCCCCTGGGAGCTGGACTTGTGAGGGAGACTCCTAAGGGGAAGCTGAGGCCGTGGAGGGACACAGCCATTACCAGAACCACGTGAGGAGCTATCAATCTCCCTCCAGTTTTGGCCAAAGCCAAAGAACCCAGGACAAGAGAGACCAAGGGACATGGCCCATAGCAGTGAGCTCCTGGGACACAGAGCGCCCAGGAGAGTGGCAGGCATACCTGGGGGGTGGCCAAATGAGTGAAGCTTGCCAATCAATATCAGCACCTGCAGTATTCCAGGTGAGAGAAAAGTCAGACTCAGCAGATTCCATCTGGAGAGCACCACTGAGGAAAGTATTTTTTTAAACAAGATTTTGGAATTGATTAAAAGAATTTTTTTTGTGCAAACACATTTTAGATTAGGAATTAAACATGTAAAGTACTGTTACAGGATAATACATTGTACTTTATGCATTGCATGAAATAATTTTTTATTGAAAAATCAAGCGACATTTCACAAGTTCTATCACAATGGTGTTTCTTGCTTAAAGTAAAAATTCTAAGAGTTTAGTTTAGAAAATGTAATCTTTTAAATTTCAGACTGATACTCCCAGTATTTTCATAATCTCACATTTTGATAAAATACTGATCACCACCTTATATCCACAAAGGCAAATAACTAATAAAATAGAGTATTTTTCAGTAATTATTTTAAATACTTGTACTCTTCAAAAAGTGGATGAGAAATTTTGTGTGTGTTGTTTCTTTCCCCCTTATAAAGAGCAATGAAATCATCTAGGCCAGGCTATGCGAGGAGCGAAAGAGGAAAAGAAGATGACACACTACAGTATAGATAGATCTCCCAGGGCAGCAGGTGGTCCAGGTTTGAAGAAATTGGATCAAGTTTGGGAGGATTTCTGGCTGGTCCTGCCAAAACATTGCTCCATTTTGCAAGGAATTCAGGTGAAGAGGCATGGGTTCTCTGAGAAGTTGTCTTGGCCAAAGAAGAGCCGACTTAGCTCCCAGGCTGTCCATCCTTGAGGACAAGCCTTTCGGCGTCCTTTCCCTGGGTCGCCCCTGGCTGAGCCTGACAAGCACACATTATGGTCATTGTGTGCTGATCAGAAGTCATGCTGCTTAGAGTAAAGACTGGAATTTTCTTGCTATTAGGGCTAGCTGTATGGATGAAGTTAGAGTTGGTCTGGGTGGGTGAGATTGCATGGAAGGTGAAAAGTACCTTCTGAACCCCAGTATTCTTGTTCAGAGGCCCTATTTGTATCTTGTTATTGCTGTTATCTACTCATTCATTCACTCAGAACACATTTGTTGAATGCAGTGGGTCAGGCAGGGCCACCACATCACTCAGTCCTAGTATACTCTGACTTATACAATGGCATGGCCCTCTTTGCCTCTTCACTTGGCCTAGGGGTATAGAGATGAATAAAATGCAGGACATACAATGTACAAAGTACAAAATTAGGAATAAACAATGAGTGGGAAAGACAGATGATAAATCACATTGCCACATTGGGGAGGACTGCAACAGACACAAATTAACTGTTGGTGACAGAGGATAAGAGCCGTTAACTTTGCCTGGGGCAGTGTGATGATGACACTAGGAAATCCCACATCATCTGTTGAATTAACCAAACACCCATACAAAACACCAAACACCCACATAAAAGCAACAATATTTCCTGGGACGTGGGTGATATTAACTTTACCCATTCAAAATTTTCAGGTCAACTTTATAGAAGATAGTTGACCTCTTTCTTCCTATGTACGCTTCTCTTCAGCATGCAATGAAGCTGAAGCCCACCCATCCTAAAGAATCCTCCCTGAGCCTACTTCCCCTACCATTCCATGTCTCCCTTTTCCCTGCATAGTGAAACTTCCCCAAAGAATTGTTTTTTTCCTCTCCACCGTGACTTTCTTGTCTCTCAGCTCACTTCATCCTCGCTTCCGCTCCTGTCATGCCATCCAAATGTTTCTCAATGAACTTAACAAAGGCCTCTGTGTTGCTTGAGCCACTGGCAACGTTTCTATCCTCGGTTTGCTCGACCTCTCAGCAATGTTGGATGCTGTGGGCACCAGCTCCCCTCCTAACTTGGTGTTTGTGAAACACTCTCTTGGTTTTCTTCCTCCTTCTTCAGTTACTTCTTCTTAATAATGTTGCTAGATTACCCTCTGCTCTCTGATTTTTAAATGTCATAATTCCTAAAGGTTTTTTCCTAAGCCTCTTTCTCTTGTCCCTCCATGCTCTTTCCCCAGGTGAACTCACCTGCACTCATGGCTTCAGTGATCACCTGTACGATGATAACACTCACATTTTTATCTTTAGTCCAATCTTCTCTCCTGAGAGTCAGATCCATACATTTGGATGTTTCCATTGGAATGTCTAAAAGGCATCTAAAACTCAGTTTATTTAACACCAGAGGTATGGTGTCCCATCTCAAATCTGGACTTACCATTGTATCTCATGCAGAGAATAACTCTACTATCTATTCAGAAATGTAGCATTCTTTTTAACATTTTCTCTCCAACCTTCCAGACACTAAGTCCTGCTGATTTTACTGGAGTATCTCTCCAGTCTGATCACATTTCCCCTTCTCCAATGCTGTATCCTCACCTAAGCCGTCATCACTGTGCTCCTTGAACTGTGGCGATGGCCGGCTAATTGGTTTACAGGTGTTCACTCTTGCCTCTTCTTCATTTTCCACAGGGCGGCCGCAGCCATCTTTTCAAAATACAGCTGGCCATGCCACTCCTCTGCATAAAATCATTCAGTGGCTGCTTGGTAACCTGAGCAAAGTCCTTAACCAGGCTGATGGGCTCTTAACAAGCCAGCTCTGCCCTCCCACCATCGGCCCACCTCTTTTCATTCTCCCCCTTGCTCAGACACATTGGCTTTCTTCCACTTGTTCCTACTTTTGTGATTCTGCTTCAGAATCTAGAATTCTCCATTCCCTCTTTTCACCAAATTAACTTAATTGACTTTTAAATTTTAGTTTAAATGCTGCTTCCTCAGGTTGCCATTCTTGAACTGTAGACTAGATACATTACATGTTGTTTTAACAGCCTACACTTTTTTTAAAAGCTATTGTCAGTTTGTAATTGTATGCTTGCATGATTATTTTATTCATATCCGGCTTCCCCTCAATGCTGTAGTATTCATGACATAAAAGTCCATTTCTGTTTTCCTCACTCTAGGATGCCTAGTGCTTGGTGTGGTGTCAGGCACACAGTAGGTACAGAGGGGGTGAGGGATGGGTGAAAAAGGTTTCAGAAGCTGCAAAATAGTCACTGGGATATAAAGCAAAGAGTTATGAGACCTTGAGCAAATTGCTTACACTCTCTGCTCACTACTATTGTTTTTATTTGAGCCACAACTTAAGGAGAAATAGGATTTGGACATACGGAGATGGGGGAAGGGTGAGTAAAGATGGGGGAGGGGTGGGAGAGGGCAACAGGAGCAAGAACATCAGTAAAGATGCAGAGGGCTTAAACGTAAATGAACAAAGAAGCTTCATTTGGCTGGGACAGAGTGTGTTAAAAGGATTGTGGAGTAGAGATGAATATTAACTCTGAATTTTTACCAGGTGCTAGAACTCTGCACACGTTAAATACATTTAACCTTCACAACAGCCCCACAAGGGGAAGGTGGGATTTCCTACATGTTACGCACACTGCCGAGTCTGATGTTCTGAGATGCTGAGCAGCTTGACTGAGCTCGTAAGAGGGAGAGAGGAGATCTGAAGCCTGATCATCTTACACCAAAACTCAAGTCAGCTCACTGTGACTGCATTTCTGCCTTCCCACACCCACCGCCCGAGCGGGCCAGCGTCTCCTGAGCTAACGTCCCACACTCCCCTCCCCAAGTGCATGGGGCTGACGTATGCAGGACATTTGAGAACCTGAACCACACCTGGGTGGGTAGTTCTGAAAAAGGCTTTCCCCAAAATGCTCTGAACAAAAAGATATTGTCAGATTAAGTACACTGCTCTTTGGGGAGTTCCACATTCATTCGGATATGTGCAATCTTGGATGGTTTTTAAAGCATCAGTCACATTACTTTATATTCATACCTCCATGTTAACTTGGAGTAGTAGCCAATTAAGCCAGAATTAGCTATTCACACTGCATGATTTTATAAAGCTTTGCTGTCACAGCTTGGCTACTTTAAATGCAAGCCACTTGCCTAAGGAAGCAGATATGGTGGAAACTACACAAATCACTCCAAGATCCTGGATCCTTTACTTTCAGAATTCCTTTCTCACCAGTGCTCTTAGCTCTCAGTCAAATAAGAAGAAGATGGTGTGGGTGAGAAAATCAATATTACTTCTGTCCAAAAGGACCCATTAATGACTGGAGTGTGCCTTTTACATTGCGGAGTGAATTCTGCCAGGAAAAACAAAATAAACACACCAGCATGTCTTTGAGAACAAGAATTGGCAGTTGAGAGAGAATTGACATTTGGCAAGTTTAAAAATAGATATTTCAACAGAAAGCGCATCTGCCAGCTGAAAATATGAATCAACACAGGGGCCCGTTGCACTCTGAGGGCTCTGACCAGGTTATTAGGCTATTCGATAATGCCCTATTTTTAGGACTGTGGAGCTAGGAAAAACAGGCTGGCTTCAGTGGCTCAAATTAACACGTAATGCAAGGACATGCAGAGCATGTCTCCGAAGTACCCAGAAAGAAGGACTTGTAATACAGTACAGAATTTCTGTGGCACAACAATGATGCTGTAGCTTTTGTAAGGTGCTGAGGTTTGTGGAAAGGGGGTTAAGGTGATAACTGTGTTCATTCTCATGTTGCCGGTGGACACAGAGATTGTCGGCATTAAAGGGACTGTAGAAACTGCCTAGTACTGACGTGTGAAACTGATCGGCTGCCCAGGATCTAAGCCCTCTGATTCCTGCGATGGGGAAACTCTCCATTTTAGGAGAGTTGATGGTCAGCAGAGCCTGCCTCTCTCTCTAGGAGCTCTGTTTTTCCAGTTCCCCTGGCAGCAAGGGCTCTCACATATGACTGAGCTGGGGGTGGCCGATGCGCCTGCTCAGGTTTTTGAGTCAGAAGTTAGTGATGGAAAGAAGCAGGGAGAGTGGAGAATTCTTTCCAAGGGTAGCCACAAAGGCAGCAACATCCAGTTCTCAAGGGCAGCACAGCCAGCGGTGCCAGCAGGTGTGTCCAGTGCCCGCTCCTGGCAGGGGTTAGAGCTGCGATGCTCAGCACTCAATGGCCCAGAGGCTGCAGGGGCCTTGTGGGAGTCTGGCCCCACGCTGAGGTGCCAGCCCCAGGTTTTGCCTGTGTCATCTTCCTTGTTCTTACCGGTTCTTTAAGTCAGGTTCTTCAGGTTTCCTGGTAATCCTGTGAGCCGGCCAATACCCTTTCAATCAGTTCATTTTCTGTTTAAATTGCCCAGGGGCAATACTTGTTTTTTGCAACCAAGAACCCTGACTACTATAATAATCCAACCCTGTTATTTTACAGATGAAATCTAAAACGAGAGGCAAAACCACGCAGCTATTAACAGCAAGCCCCCTGACACAGCGTCGTGCACTTGCCCCCACGTGGCACCACCTTACAGAAGCACGGAGAGAGTGCCCACGCCTCTGCCCTTGACACGTCCTTCCTGTTCTCTCCTGCCCAGGAGTCCCTCTGTCGTGGCACCCCCACCAAATCATCGACATTTTTTCCAGGTCATTCCAAATGTCATAACTTATCAACCTCCAGTCACTTTCCCTCTGGACATTTCCAGGTTACAAAGTCTCTTTAGACTTCTGTCTCCCCCAAAATTAAGTTTCAAATATAAATTTAAAAAAATGTTTTCAATTAGAGTTAACATTCATATTATTTCATATTTGTTTCAGGTATACAGCATGGTGTTAGACAATTATATAATTTATGAAGTAAGTGAGCCTCACCTGGCACCAAACATAGGCAATTACAATATTATTGTCTTTATTCCCTATGCCCAGGCCGTCAGAGCTGGTGTCTCCACTCGGCAGTGTCTACACTGCAGCGCTAGGCTGCGTTACACCCACGCGCATGAAGCTTCTTCCACCTTCTCCCTGCAGCTTTCCAGACCCCTCGCTTCAAAACGCCCTCGCTGCTGCTGTGGAATTCCACGCACTCCGTTCACAGAGCTGCCCGATGGCACGCTATCTGTCCCCATGACGTGGTGATTGTTTGGTTCCTAGTCTCATTGCTGTGCTGAACTGAACACTTGGTGTCATTTTTTCCCATTATTACTGTTAGTATGTTGCATAATTTTTGTAGGTGCTTAAGAATATTTGTTGAGTGAATTGCTTAAAAATGCAAATCTGATCATGACTCTCCTCTACTTAAAATGTTCCATTTGCTTAGGATAAAAACTAAAATCCACCACAGCCAGAAGTTCTCACGTGATGAGTCCCTCATGACACTAGCCTCACCTGCTACCTTTCTCCTCTGAGTTCTTTGCTGTCCAGCTGATAGAGATTTCTGTCTACTCTTCTATCCGCCTTACTCCCTCTGGACCTTTTCATTACCTGAAAGGCTGGGCTCTGGTTCCCCACCGTGACCTTGGCCGTGGTTATGACTATCCTGAGCTACTCTGTTATATTGCTTCTGGGTATGTGGGGGAAGCGCCCCTCTGCCCTGCTTGGGGATGAATGTTTCACCTGGCCAGGCCTGCCCAGCCCAAGAGGGAGCTCACCCAGAGGTGGCCCTGGCTCGGCTCTCCCTGTCCCTGTAGGAAACCAGGCTTGTTGACACTTGGGGATGTAGGCCTGACCTCTGCAGGGGCCTCCGGGGCAACAAAGGCTGCTTGTCCAGCCCTGCTCATCCTGTCACAGAGGAGGCAAGCTCTGACTTCAGGCCAGAGATCAATCCTGGCAGTGGCATTTCCTGAAGGGAATTGTACCCTTCATCTCCCCTTGGTTCATACATTCTGACTGCCAGCAGACCTGGCTCAAAGCCATCTTGGCAAAGAGGAGTTTCTGTAGCCTGATTGGTTTAATTATGTTTTCTTTTCAAATTCCTATCCGTGGGCAGAAATATTCTCCAAACAGCTTTTGTTCCATGGGGGATAGGATGCGGACACCACGCAGGGGGGAAAAGATCAACGCAAGGGCACCAAAGCTGGAAATAGGTTGTTTCTCAGTTTATAATCATGGTGTCTTTATAATAATTGCTCACATTTATTAAACATCTACTAGGGCCCAGGTACAGGAAATTGTACATATATTAGCTCATTTAATTTTCTTAGTTATAGCACTTTAAGTTAGATTCTATTATTCTCACTTTTTGGATTAGAATGTTGAGGCTTGAGGAGGTTAAGAAGCTTGCCTAAAGTGAATAAATAGCAGAGATGGGCTCACAGCTGAAGATAGGGGAGCCCTTGCTGAAATTTTTGTCTTGAGAATGAGACTATCAAATCACACTGTGGTTTCCAGTGCAGGGGTCCAGCAAAGAGCAATGAGCCAACTAGCAGGGTGTAGAGAGATCCAAACATCACCCAGGATATTCCCCAAGTGTCCGCATGGCAATGATGACTTTGCAGAAATTTGTTCCAGTCCACTGGGTGCAGTCTGGGGTAAAAGAGAGAACATGAGCTTTGGAGTCACAGAGACCTGGTTTTGAAGCTGAGCTCAGCCTCTCCTTTTTGTCCAGTCCGACACAGTAGATACAACCTCTCTGTGACTCAGTTTTCTCATCATTAAAATGGTTGTGACTCAGAACTCATACAGTTGTGAATATTAAGTCAGAAAACATAATAAACCTTCTCATGCCTGGCACATAGACAGTGACAAGTAAATGGTAACTGTTAATACGCCGCTGATGTAAAGGGAAGTCCTGAATACTGTTGGCCGCCCCACATTTTGTTATTAGCTGTTAAATTCCACTGTTAACATTTGAGCTATGGTGTGCTATTATCTGGGAGGCCCAGTGAAAAAGAAAACATCTTAAAGGGAAAACACATTAACCTCTCATCGATCTAAATTATGAAGTCTTAATTAATCATTAAGCTATTTATTGTGCAAGCCAGAAAATAAGATGGTGACTTGCCAAAAAAAAAAAAAAAAGCCTTAAACTAGTAACATTCACAATTGCTGCCTCCATTTACTTAGGATCTATTATGCGTTTAATGGCTTTTATTTTATTGTTAATCCTGGTAACTCTGCTGTGGGGATGGTATTATTATCACTTGATTTACGAGGCTTAGGAAGAGATTAAGCAACCTGTCTGAGGTCATCAGAGAGCAAGTGGTTGGGAAAAGAATTCAAGCACAGCCTAACTCAATAGCCATGCTTCCCCTGTTAGGCCTTTCTACACTGTGGGCCCGGCAGCCCCACTTTTGGGAAAATAATCCTAAGTCAATGCTGAAGAGAAGGTCAATGGTTAAAACAAAATCCAAAAAAAGTATTTATAGCTTATATCCATCATGTGGCCATGTGACCCCAAACTGGAAAATGGGGAGGTGCCATGCGTGAACGACACACTGGACTTCAAAGGAGGGACACGTGAAGCACATCGTGAGAGAACACCCGAAACTGTGTTGAGTAAAAAGTATGGAATGCAGAATAGTGCCGCAAAGAGTGTGCACATACTTCTCAAATCTAGAGAAAACTCGTCGGTGTCTGCCGGTAAGGACCAGAAGTGTTCAAGGTCATGCAAATGATTCTTATATGAAGCTTCTTTGTATTTTTGGGCAGAGTGGTTTAAATATTGTATTCATTTAAAAAAAGCAAAGAAAGAATCTTGAACCAAGTTTTTAACAAAAGGAGAGGTAGATTTAAAAAGAACAACTAGATTTCAATGTTACAACTGTTGCAGGACATTTGTTTGGTCCCATCCAAAATGCCCACAGAGACATTTGGTTCACACCAAGATGTTCTGTCCAAGGCATTTGAGTGGGGCCAAATGTCTGCTGATCAGTAAAACTAGCTTCTGGAAAACACTGAAACAAAACATAATTACCATTTTGAGAGAGATGCTATTACAGCGTTTCCTCACCTGGAATTTGAGGACTCATAGGGAGGGTGATAGAGGGGCTCCAAATCTGTGCTATAATTCACAAAACTTAATGGAAATGGTACATTTTAACTGTGTGTTAATCAACTTGGCAATAGTTGAGGACATAAGAGCTTGGGCTGTGTTATCAGATCACTTGAGTTTGAATCCCAGCTCTGTGACCTACTTGCTAAGCGATGCTGGGCAAGCTAATTTCTTCTGTGCCCTTATCGGTAAGATGTGGTTAACAATAATGCCTGTCTCAGTGGGTCACTGTCAGGCACATGTGAAATTTCTATAAACATTAGCTATTATTAAACTATAAATCTCCTTTGCTTTGACCAGTAGTTGTATCAGCTTAGCACTAATTTTATTATCTCAAGCAAATCTGAAGCCTTGAATGCCAATTGTACAAGTTTCTGATTGCCCAAATAGGGATGAACTGTGGGTAAATGCAATTCAGTCAATAAAATCTTTCAAAAAATGAGTGAGAAGCAGGTGAGAGGGAAGGAGAAGTGACAGATTTTTGGTGAAGAAAACCTGTTCAAGGTCAAAAATCAGAAAGCCGGTGAGTGGAGGTGCTAGGGCAAACCTCTCTAGCTAAAGATGTTCTTTGAAGTGTATTTTATAATAGCAAAACATCAGAGACAGCTGAAGTAGGAGGCAAGTTAAGACACACTTACAACACTGCACATGTATTCAATTTGTGCCCTGCCCCCATCCCAAGAAAAAGGTGCCTCCTTTCTCTCTTTCTCTTCCCCCTGCAGAGGCTGTGGCTTTGCCAGTTTGGTTCTTTTAGGCCACTGTGATGTCAGAAAGACATGAAAGTGAGAGCCAAGATGAGGGGAAGTGTTGAAAACATCAGTATGGAAGCAGCTGTGACATACCAGGAAAATGGAAGAGAGAAAAAGGGAAATTATTTTAAAGACATTTTCATCACATGGTCCCCTTCCTGGTGTTAGAAAACACCAAAGGCTTGTGTTCTTTAGAAATCACTTTCTGGTGACTGAGCTCAGTGTCAACGACAGGACAGCGGTAGCACTTTGGAGCAGGGTTGGGTTCATGATTTCACTTGTGTTGTCACAGCATCAGGGGGTGACAGAAGCAAGGCAGAGGGGTCCTAGAAACCACCTTAACAGGGAAGGCAAAGAGAAAACCATTTACAAGAACTGACCATGTACCTACCATGTACCATGTGTCGGAACCCTGTTTAACAGGGATAAATAAATCATAGCTGGCCTGCCTGAGGCTTTTAACCTAGTGGAAGACACAGATGCAGAAATGAGTTTTGCTAAGGTGCAGTAAGGGGATGGGTGGTGATCATCTATACAGCAGGGTGCTCAGGCTGGCAGGAGCTCCACTTAGCTTAACAGTTGAAGGTCTTAGGCTGTCAAACAAGGCTTCTTGGAGGAAAAAAACAGCTGAACCAAGAGAGAAGGCAGCAGAGGAAAGATGTTCTGGAAAAAGATGGCCGCATGGGCAAAGACGGTCAGGCAAGAAGTAGCCTAGTGTGCACAGTGAACTGCAAGGAAGTCCGTGGGTCAAGGAGCATAAGTGTGAGGTGGGGCATGGGAGCCGGTGGGGCCGAGGAGGAGACAGGGGCTGGGTCAGACCCACTCGACCTGATCAGGCCCCTGCACCACTGACTTGGAGTGAAGGGCTTTTCAGCAAGGGTGCTTTTTGTTGTTTGTTTTTAGGATGGGAGGAACTTGAGTAAATTTATAGGCTTGTTGAAAAGAGAGGTGAGACAACAAGGAGAGAATATGGTATATTTCAAGGGTTTGGGCCTCCAGGAAGTAGGAGCTGATGAGATAACAGGAATAGGGGGTGAGGAAAGATGAATCTGGGTGCAGATGTAAATTCTCTTGCAACAGGAGAAGGCACAGGGGTGCACACAGTGTCACCTCTGTTTTCTCAAAGAAGTTGTTCAGAGTATGTGTGTTAGGGGGTAAGGCAATAATGGGAATGAGAGGGAGAAACAGCTTCCGATTAGCAAAGGCTGTCAAACTCCAGGTCAGCTGAAGGGGAGCCCATGAAACAGCCTGCCCACACATTTCTCCAGCAGAGCTAGGGAGCCAGGGGCAGGACCAAGGAGACCAATTGCCGCAGGCAATGGATGAGTGCAGGGTTGGTGACGAGGTGGAGAAGGGTCTCTTTCAGGCCAACCAACCAAGGGACAGAAAGGGGGCTGCTAGATTAGGAGACCATGGGGCATCAACAACAAAGAATTTATGGTTAGGTTCGTATGTCCCCCCGGGCCAGAATATCCTACAATAGCATTACTACCGTAAGTAATTTTCCATCTCTAGGCCTCAGTTGTTCCATCGGCACAATTTCATAATTACCATGGCATTCTCCAGTTCTGACTGTGTAAAACTGTGTAAACGAGTATTTCTTAGCCTCTTTGGTACCTTCTGTATTAGAGCTGCTGAGCTGGTATAGATCATTTTCTGCTCAGGAGAAGCTAATCGTGGGTTTGGGAATGAGATGTGAGATTTCAGTGCATCAGGGCCAGGGGCCAAGCAATGGCTCCATCTGCCAACAGCCAAAAATTCACATTCAGGTTACTTTGCCTGAGGAGTCTCAGTAAATATTAACCAACATACTGGATGCCCTTGGACAAGCTACTAAAACTGCTCACCTCTAGGTTTACTCAACCATCAGGGAGAGCAAGTAGTTACATACTCAGAGTGACCACAAAAAAAGTGTGACTCAGAATGCTTGGGGAGAAATGTTTATTCCTTGAAAAAGCCAATGCCTTAGGTTGGGTTTCCTGGAAACAGAGCCTGAGGTAAAGAGAAGAGGACAGAGGGAAGTGGCACAGGGCAGGAACACGGCTTCAGTTTGCTCCTGGGGAGAAGCTCTGGAGCACAAATGGTGACACAGGGTTAGTCCCATCTCAGTAAGGGACTGGGTCTGTTGGACCCAAGTGCCAATCATTTATTGGCTGAAGTCTGCAAACAGGTCGGGTGGAGGAGGGAGTGATGTTGCCTCTCTAATGAGGGTGCTCTTGTTTGATCCAGGACTATTCTGTCTAGAAGAGGGAGGCAGAATTTTGTCAGCAATACTCATATTTACTGGGTAGGAAGAGAGGCACCAGCAGAATCCACTATAGCCACCCAAGACATAATTAACAGGAGTTATATCTTCATGTCTATGAAGGATGGAAAATGATGTATAGGTAGTTAAAAAAAAGAAAAGAAAGAAAGAGATGGTAACCCTACCACACATAAACAAAAGACTTGAAGGTCACATACATCAACTCGTAAACATTACTCACCATTCCGGTGACAAAGCGGTAGAACTGCTCTCATCCCTTCCAAGCATATTTATTAAACTTCACACTGCTGACGAAGAATGAACATCCTTAATATATAAAGAACTCCTACAAATCAGTAAAAACCAAGACCCTGATAGTTATATAGGTGGAGGGTCCCTCTCACAACAATCCAGAGAGAGGAAAATATAGACAGCCAACAGACACCTAAAAAAATCATTCAACCTTGCTGATCATCAAAGAAACAGATAGGAAAGAAATATATACATTTTCATCCGTCAAATTATAAAGATTTTAAAATAAGATCGCACAAAGCTGGCAAGGGTAAGGAGAGATGGGTGCTCTCTGCACAGCTGGTGGGAATGCAGATTAGCTCAGCTATGTTTAGAAAATAATTTTACAGTATTTTTTATGAACTTTAAAAATGTTTACACTCTTTGATTTGTACTTTTACTTCAAGAATTAGCCCAAGGAAATAATCCAAATATAACACTGTTATCATATAAAGAAGAGAGAAATTGCTATGTGCTATGTACTTTGTGCTGAGTGCATTAATATGTATTGTTTCATTTAATCCATGCAGATGCCTTGTGAGGTGGGTATTTTCATAAAGTTTCTTTTTACAAGAGAAGAAACTGAGGCTTAAAGAAGTTAAGATTACTAACTGTGAAGACACGGGGAAACCGGGGTTATCTGACTCTGGCGTGTGGGCCCATAATAACGGTACTTATTCTGTGGACTCACTAAACATGGGTTAAGAAGAGGGTGCAAAGCTAGCTATTTTACAAAATAATTAAATTGGGCAAACTGTTTCTTGCTCCACTGATCAGATACCCTCACAGCATTTGGATTTCGAATTAAGTCCAATGAATTTAATTAAGGTTCCTGGGGCTACCACCTCTTCCTCTGGGAAGTTTTGTGATGAGTTTTACATTAAAATGCGAAACAATCCTAGGCTCCTCCCTTTGGAGTGGTGAAGTCAGCGACTGAGTTTGGCACCTTTTTGGGTTGGGACAGCAGTTATAAACGGGTTTATAGCAACAACCCATTATGAAGCAGTCAATTGTGTATGTTTGTCTATCTGTCCCCGCAAACTGTGATTCTACAATAGCAGGGATTATGTCTGTCTCATTCATTGAAATAACCTGAGAAGGTGAGAATGGATTGTGGGCAGGCATCCAGCAGTGCCTGCCAGGCTCTCGTGTGTGTGCAAGAAGACCTGTCACGTGAATGGTCATTACTGTGGCCTTGTCAGTATTTGTAAAATATTTGGAATGACATCGGGTTCTTTCTAAGTTTTGACTGTTACAAGTAAAGCTGCTTGAAAACATTTGTGTACAGGTTTTTAAATGAACACGGATTTTCATTTTTCTGGAATAAATGCCCAGGCATGCCATTCTTGCTTCATATGGTAGTTTCATGTTTAATTTGAAAAGAAACGGCTAAACTGTTTTCCAGAGTGGATGTACTATTTTACATTCTGACCAACAGTGTGTGAAGTGATCCAGTTTCTTCAAGTTCCTTTTAATTTTTTTTAGAGATTTAAAAAAAATTTATTTTATTTTGTAGAGAGGGAAAAGGAGAGACAAAGGGCAGGAGAGAAACATCAATGTGTGGTTGCTTCTCACATGCCCCTATGGAGGACCTGGCCTGAAACCCAGACCGAGAATCAAACTGGTGACCCTTTGATTCTCAGGCCCGTACTCAATCCACTGAGCCACACCAGCCAGGGCCAGTTTCTCCAAGTTCTCACCAGCATCTGGTGTTGCAACTCTTTTTTATTTTAGCCATTCGAATAGATTTGTAGGAATAGCTCCTTGTGCTTTTAAATTCCATCTCCCTAAGGCAGACAATGTTAAGTGTCTCTCCATATGTGTCTTTACCATCTGTGTATCATCCTCTTCAGTGAAATATGTCCACATATCTTTTTGCCATTTTCTAACTGAATTGTTTACTTTAACTGTTGGAGTTTTGAACAATGTCTATATATTCTAGCCCATTGTGAAATAAGTGGTTCAAACATTTTCTCACAGTCTAGTTTGTGTTTTCATCTTCACAGGGTCTTTCACAAAACAAAAGTTTTTAATATTGATAAGGTACATTTACCCATTTTTTCTTTTATGGGTCTTGAAGATTTTCTCCTACGTTTCCTTCCCTCCCAAGTTTTATAGCTTAATGTTTTGCATTAAAATCTATAATCCATTTTGAGTTAATTTTTGTATAAGGTGTGAGACTTGGGTCGAGTTTCATTTTCCCCTTCCTCTGGATGTTCAATTACTCCAGCACAATTTGTTGAAAAGGTTATTTTCCTCCTTTGGATGACTTTGGCTTTTGGGTGTATTTGTGTGGGGGTATTTCTGGGCTCTCTGTTCCATTGCATTGATCGGTGTGTCTGTTCCTCTGCCAGCAATCCCCACACAGCCTCAATTCCTGCAGCTGTAGAACAAGTCTCAAAGCAGGTAGTCGGATTCCTCCCATATTATTCTTTAAAAAAATTGTCTTAGCTTTTCTAGTTCATTTGCCTTTCCATACAAATTTTAGAATTAAGCTTCTCTAAATTTACAAAAATCTTCGACAAGAATCACAGTGAATCCATAGATCGATTTGTGAAGAACTGACATTGTTATGTCTTTCGATCCATGAGCACTGTCTCTCACTTGTCGTCTTTGATCTCTCTCATCATTTTGTAATTCTCAGCACACAAGTCTTGTACATCTTTCATTAGATTTATACCTAAGTGTTTCATCTTTTGAGTTACTGTAAATGGAAATGTATTTTAAAATTTTTGGTTCATAGAAATATGAATGATTTTTGTATATTTTATGTTGTATGACCTTCCTGAACCTGCTTTTTAGTTCTAAGAGTTAAAAAAAAACTTTTGTAGATTCCTTGAGATTTCCTACATAGCTGATTATGTCATTTGTGGGTGGGGGCAGTTTTAGGTCTGGCTGGTCCCTCTACATGCCTTTTATTCCCTTTCTTCCCCGGTTGCACTGGCCCAAACTTCCAGCGTGATTGCTGAATGAGAGTGGGGAGAGTGTGCATCCTCTCACCCTTAAGCAGAATGTTGGTTGTAGGTGTTTTTGTAGCTGCTCTTGTTGAGAAGTTTCCTTTTATTCTTAGTTTTCTGAGAGGTTATCTTTTTTAAATATTACAAGTGATGTTGAATTTCGTTAAAAGATTTGTTTTTGATTGGTATCATCATGTGATTTTTCTTCTTTAGTCTGTTAACAAAGTAGATTTTTAAGTATTAAACCAAACTTGCATCCCTGGAATAAATTTTACTTGGTCATGGTATATAATTCTTTTTTATATGTTACTAAATTATATTTGCTAATAATTTGTTAAGGATGTTTGCATCTGTATTCACGATGAATATTGATCTATAGTTTTCTTTCTTTTTGTATTGTTTTTGTCTGGTTTTGATATCTGGGTAATATTTTCTTCATAAAATGAACCGAAAGGTGTTCCTTACTCCATTTTCCATTTTCCAGAAGACTGTGTACTTTAATTCTTCTTTAAACATTTGGTAGAGTTATCCAGTGGAAACATTTGGGACTGGATATTTTCTTTTGGAGAGTTTAAATAAATTCGGTTTCATTAGTAGACAAAATTATGGAGACAGTAAAAATATTGGTGGTTGTCAAAGGTTCTGGGGGAGGTGGGGAGGGGTACATAGACAGAGCACAGAGAGATGTAGAGCAATGGAACTATTCTATCTGATACTATAATGGAGACCACATGTCATTACATGTTTGTTAAAGTCAATAGAACGTACAACACTAAAAGTGAACCTTCATATAAACTACAGACTTTGGATGATAATAATGGGTTGGTGTAGGTTCATCAGTTGTAACATACGCACCACCATGATGGGAAATGTTAATGAGGGGGATGGGGTAGGCTGTGTGGGTGCAGGGCTATACAGGAACTCTGTACTTTCTGCTAAATTTTGCTGCGAACCTATAACTGTTCTAAGAAATTGTCTATGAATTTAAAAAACCCAAGCCTGAGTCTGTGTGGTTGCAAAATGAGCCCCCTAATATCACTGTCTCCATCACAGGTTTCAGCTCACAACTCACGCTGTGCCTGTATTCAACTGTCTACATGTGGACTCCTTGGGTCTTCATTCTGTGGGCAGCTGGTCTGCCACCATCCCTGGTACCTCCCTTCATCTCCATAGTTTAGTAGGTCTTGAACCTAGAAACCAAACAGACTTGAGCGAGCGGCAACCTCTCTAAGCCTCATTTTCCTCATCTATATAAAAGGAGGGGCTACCATAAGATCATGATGTAAGGTACCCAGGGTGCTGCCTGCGACAAGGTAGGATTTTTTCCTTATTCTTCCTCCTTTCCTGATCCTGTTGCTTAGAATGGCCAAGTGGAAAGGCAGCCCTTCGAGGGTAAGAAGTAAGGAGATGGGGTGAGGGAAAGTGGAGAGTGATGACCCCTGGTGACCTGCACACAGCGGCCAGGCTAACCAGCGCCCTTTCCAACGACTGATGTGCATCTCAAGATATGTTTGTTTCTGGATCTTGTTGAGGGTGGAGATGGGAGCAGGAAGCCTTTATGGGGGGAGGGATGTTGTTTTTCAACCAGCACTAGTGACTTCGTTTCCGATTCTCACAGGCGACCTGAATGCCCATCGCATCAGGCAGGGAGAGCTGCCCAGATCTGACACTAACCCCTTGTAGAAGTGGCTGGCAGGCCCACAGGCCGAGAGGGGATGCCTGCAGGCCAGTGGAGGCTGGATGAATTTAGTGCCTGTGAATGAGGCAGGATTGGCAGCCCTTGAGACAAACTCCCTCTTTGTCCCTGAGGGGTACCTCCCAGACAAGGGCAGTGCCAGCTTTCTTTTCGCCATCCCATCCGCAGTCTCTGCCCCGACTCAGCTGTGAGGAGAGGCACAGAGGCTCCCATGTTTTAAGCCCCATAAAGGATCAGTTAATGTGTGTCCCGAAGACCTATGTAAAAGCAGCCTGCGGCCTCCGTGGCTGGAGTCATAGAGCTGAGCATTGCCAAGACAGCAGTTTTCAAACATTTTTGACTCCAGCCTATAGTGAGAACTAATTTGCATCCTGATCTAGTGACATACACAGACACATTCAGGTATGCTCTTAAACATAATTCACACATTTGAAAAAGGAAATAAAATGGACCAGACAGTATCAGAGTGCAGTAAAGACGAGTATTGTTTTGTGAGACGTTTGTTTCTCTGTGTGTGTGCATGTACACTCACACTTGGGTGTGTGTTGGGTCATGATGTAAGTTGTACTTCTGACCGTGGATTTGGTAACACGGGTTGAGAAACACCAGTCTAGATTGCCATTTTCCCAGCTGTGTATTAAATCCTCAGGTTGAAAAATGACAACATGTTAATGCATTGAGAGCCCTGAAAATTTCTGCGGCAAAGGAATCTGTTGAACTTTGCTGGTTCCCCTAAATGCTTATACTACTGTGTCATGAAACTGGTGTTTCACAGAACACAGACCTGGATGGACTTGAAAAAAGTCCTTTAGAATTTCCCAGGGGGTTTCAGCAACAGTGCGGGGTTGGGGGGGCACAGTATTGCTTTAAATAAAAAGAACTACTACATCTATTATTATATTGTCATGTAAGACTTATTTGGAAGAAGTTTTCTTGCTAAAAATGTTTGAAAACTACAATTCTAGTCCAACTCCCTCATTTAGGATTAGGAAACTGAAGCCCAAAGAAGGAAGTGACTGACCCAAGTTCACCCACTGAGGTCATGTTAGAACTGGAACTCAGTTTGCTGACTTCTTCACTAGTAAGGCCCTGACCCCATCTCCAGGGTCAGACAAACATCCCAGTTCAGGGGTGCTGGGGGCCTGGGGTGTGGCATCAAAGGGCCTGACCTCTTCCTTGCCCCCGGTCCACTGGTGACCTTTTGACTTCTCTGTATTTGTGCTTTCTCATCTGTAAGCTGGCAAATAAGGGTACTACCTTAAAACTGACATGAGATATGATGCTTCTTTGAAAAGGCAGATATTGTATAATAAATATAAGAAATTTATTTTTTCTAAGTCTCAAAAAGGAGATCCTACAGTTTCAGCTACAAAGTTATCAACCACACTATATTATAATTTAATGAAAACTTCTCTTGTTTTCGATTCTTAGAAAAGTAGCCGATTTCTATATTTTTTTTTTAAAAGAGAGAAGTAAGACTGTTTAGGAGTTCCTCTTTTTTTCCCAACTAAAACCCTATGGCTGTTTTCCTAGAAGTGACGCTGCCTAGATTGTATTCAAACCAGCAAATACTATCCATTTCTCTTCTACAGAGATTTAAAGTCCAGGTGTTTTACATCCAAGTGTCTCTACATAGTACTGCTCATTTAGCTCCTGTTGAGCGGTCAGTTTCTTGAGAGGTGTGTGATTGCTTGGACCTCCAGATCTGCTCTCCATCCCAGAAGCTGACTTCTAGGACTCTCTCAGTGGCTGCCTTGTCTTTTGGTTTCAGGCTGAGTTTGGCCCAAGGAGAGGCACTGGAAGGAGCTCATAGGGCAAGGGGAGTGGGTCTGGAGTGTTGACTCCCTCGGCTGCCTCCCTCTGAGAGCCATGGCTCCAGCCGTGGGGCCCTTCCCCACGGCCTGCTTTGTCTCTGGGTTCTGATAACCACTCTGTCCTCTGGCTTTGGCCCAGGTGTCGATGTCCCTGTAAGAACTGATACACTGTTCTTTGTGGTTTCTTCACTCCCTGATTATACTTTCGTAACTGCTTTATGAACTTTCCCAAGTTCCCCAGTTTGAGTGAGACATCTGTTTTCTGCTGGGTCCCTCCCTGACTTGTATGCTGTTTCATATACGTTTGCTCATCATGTTGCACACTTTCTTGCCCTTTTCCCACTTTGTGTCATGATACCTGTTGAAGTATAGAAAGCTCACATAGTTCTTTCTTTTGCTTCCCTCATTTTGAAAGGCAGCAACGAGCAGGGCTTCTTCACCCAAGGGTGCTTTAAAACCTGCGGATGTCTGAGCCCCACCTGGAGGATCTGATCACTGGGTCTGACTGGGTCCCAGGGTTGCATTACCGGAAACTCCACATGGGAACCACTAATGCAGGGAAGCAGGTCTGGCTCTGTAATTTGTTTCTGTGAAAACATAAGTGAGTCCTCCCTGGGCTCAGTGCCCCATCTGTAACTTGTGTGTGCACGAACATGTGTGTATGTATGTGCACTCATGCATGTGTGTGTCTGTGTGCATGCACACACACATATACATGTCTGTATGTGTCTGGTATAGGCCCTGTCTCCAGGACTCTGATCTTATAGTTGCTCTCCCTCATGGGGGCATTAGCCAGAGGATTGGTTCTGCCCATATGCACCACTGCCCTCTTGTGGACATGAGCACAGCTGTGACCGTGGCTGAAGTGTCACTTTATGGTCCCTGTAGCATGTTCTTCTTTGTCATCTACTGTCAGGACTGACTGCAGCTCCAAGAGGCACAATCACTTGTAGGCAGGGCTACACTCGCTCTTCTCAGAAGATGGCCATCTCCCTTGCCCTGGCATCCCTCAGTAGAGACCTCCTCTTAGCTCCTGTGCATTCTTATTTTAAGGTCATTCATTTGTTTACATGATGAGGAAAAAGGGTGGATTAATTGCTTTGCAGAATAACCATAATTAAAAGTAAGGCAGAGCATTTAAGAAAATATTTTAAAGGCCACAAATTAGCCCCTAGGAAGCAGAGCCAGCGGAAGAGAGTGGCCGAGTCCTGGGGATAAGGGAGCACAGTTTCTGTGTCCAGCTGAGCTAACGAGAGTGCACCACCTGCCCTCCCCATGGACAGCCCTCCCAGACCCCTTCTAATCTGCCACCTCCTGCGTCTCCCCGCCCACCTTTAGCTGTCTTTTCGCCATGTCTGTAAACCTTCACTCAGGTCCTTCCTCTAAGCACCTTCCTGGCCTTTTTTGTGCTGCACACCCTCTCCTCTGTCCCATTTCATTCAGCGAACTCTCACAGGCCCTTTCACCAAAAAGATGGTAGTGACCTGGTAGCTGTTTTTCATCCGTTAATGTGATCTGTTGTGCATTAATTATATGTATATATCATATCATTATTGTTGTTAGGGATATTGTGAGAAGGAGAGTATTGTGTATTACCAGTGTGTTTTATACTCAACAACTTTTTTTTTATTTTGGTAGGGAAGATGTAACAAAAAGGACAAAATTGTTCCTAAAAAGTAGATGTAATTTTGACCTTTAAATTTACATGAAACAATTTTTTGTGTGTCATATTTGGGTACCTTTTAACAGTGATTTGGGGACACCCACGATCTCTACCACCATTCCTGGGCTCCACGATCTGATCAATGGGAGTCCATTAGCTCAATCAATAGTGTATTTTTTTTTTGAGCACCTACTCTGGTCAGGCACTTTTTGAGGCTCTGGAGAGACAGCAAGGAACAAAACCATCTCATTTCTCATCAAGCTCGTCTTCTGATGGGAGGTGGATGTATAGGTGGAGTCTGATGGCCTGGATTTCTATTTGCTTCAACAGTTCCTTCTCGAGCTTTGGAACTGGGCACAAGCCCCCAAGCTCCTTGCCTGTCACTGTCTCCAACATGGGATCTCTTTCAGATCAGTTTTGTTACTGAATACTTTGTTGTTCAGTAACGACTTCTGACGGCTGAGTTCGGTTAGCCATTCACAACCTGGTGACTTTTCTAGTAGTTGAAGTCATGACAAGAAGAGCAGGAAAGGAGGCCACTTTCCAGGCTTGCACTAGTGCTCAGAGGGCCGCGAACAAAGCTGTGAGTGCATCACGCTGCATCACACTGCATGGAGGCCATATAGCCCAGGGGTCAGCACCCCGGGCTCCAGACCTGGTGCAGATTCTGGTTTTGTGACATATGTGCCATATTTTTCGGGCCATAAGATGCACCTAGGTTTTATAGGAGGAAAACAGGAAAAAAATTTTTGAAGAAAAAAATGTGGTAAAACATTTAATAACATAAATAACATAACATTTCACCAATGTAAATGTAAACAGAACTCATCAGCAACATTAACAACCATTATTCTTCCCAAATTTGGGGGTAGGGGGAGTGTGTCTTATAGTCCGAAAAATATGGAATCTGCATGGCGGTGGGCTGGCCACTTAACTTCTCTGAGGCTCATTCTCTGCTCCTCCCACCACTGCCTCCTGTAGAATGAGGTGATGGTAATCACTGAAGAGGCTTGGCATAATCATTCAATGAGATTATGTAAAATGTATGTGTGTCTAGTACATGGAGTGCCTGGCACGAAGTTCAATAAATGGCAGCTGTTATAACTCAGTATAATTTAGTATAATTTAGTGTATCTTCCCTGCCTTCCAGTTTTATTGAGGTATCATTGAAAAATGAAAATTGTATATATTTTAGGTGTACAACATGATATTTTGATATGTGTATACACTGTGAAATGATTACTAAATTAAGCTGATTAGCATATCTGTTACCTCACACAGCTCCCGTTTGTGTGTGTGTGGTGAGAACATTTTAGAGTTACCTTCTCGGCAAATTTCAAATGTTCAGTGCAATATTAGTAGCTATAGTCACAATGCTATATATTAGGTCCCCAGAATGTATTCCTCTTTCAACTGAAAGTCTATGCCCTTTGACTAACGTCTCCCTATTTTCCCTACAACCCCACCCTTGGTAACCACCATCCTACTCTCTGGTATCATGAGTTTGACTATTTTAGATTCCACATATAAGTGAGATCATGCATTATTTGTCTGATTTCTTAAATGTGTACAAAATTTCTTAATTTTCACATATGATAAGTACTTATAATAACTAGATTAATTGCACTGAAATCAGAGAACATATTCCATATAGTTTGACAATTGTTTGAGACAAGGGAAATACAGGTTGATGCTGGTGCATACGGCAGAGACTCCTGATGGTCTAGGCAGGCTGCCTGGAGGAGGAGTGACTTATAAGCATAAAACCAAAAGGTGAGTAGGTTACAGGTAGAGAAGGTGTGTGCCCCACACATGTGTGTGTGCTAAGGAGTGGTGGCTAAAGGATCTCAGTCTTATGGGGGAGACCTTTAAGTGGGCAGGACAAATCAATGTAACAGTGAATGTTATGATGGGGGGTGGGGAGGCTTCGGACTCAAGGAACACGACAAAGTTTAATGAGTTTGCTTCATGAAGGTGTGGATATATAAAGTTGAAATGAATGCAGCAATGGTTAAGCTCTGTGGTATTAGCCCTGGGTTTGCATCCTCTCTTGTCTTATAATAAATTTAGCTTGGGCTAAACACTAAACTTCTTTAAACCTCAGTTTTTGTTTATGCGTTTTTTTTTTTTTTAAAATCTATACCAGAGGGATAAGAAAACCCCTGCTTGGGAGGGTCGACATGAAGCTGTCTGAGACACATCAGATACAACCAAGAATGAGCAAAAGGCAGGTGTCAGGGCTCTGTTAGTGTGAGTGTGGTTTTAATCCCTGGGTGTCCAGCCCACAGAGGGACTCTGAGGTTTTAACACCCAGGAGGCAGCAGGTGGAGAGGACAGCAATAGCCAGGAGCCCTGACCAGAAGGAGCCAGTGAGTATAGCACGCTGCAGCTGAAGCAGAGCCCAGCAGGCTGGTGAGAGCTGAAAAGCCGCATGCACAGAGCACCTGACCTGGATAATTTGGACCTTCCTTCCAGTTCTGCGTAGGCTCATCCAGTGAACCTGGCCTTCCCGGGACTCTGTTTCCTTAAATGAAAAAACAGTGGGAGTTTGCCTGGCAGATTGAATCTTCACCCCCAACCCCCTCAGTGGAGAGGTAGATAAAGAAGAATTCAGAAACTTTGTCCAGCTCCTGTAGAAAAGGGCATTCAGAGCAGTGGTCTCCACCCTGATTAATAGGGAAGTGGCAGCATATGGACCACGTATTTTCTGTCCTTGCACTTGCTAGGAACCCCTAACACTTGTGTGCTTATTCTATCAGATACCTGCTATGTGCTTTATTTGAATTATATCATGTAACTCTTAACAACCTGTAAGGCAGGGACTCACCTTTATTTCACAGATGAGGAATCTGGCACAAAGAGGTTAAATAATTTGCTGTACATCACACAGTTTGTTGCAGCCAATGTCTCTTCCAGCTCTCCTAGTCTATCCAGACTGGAAGCTATTGAGAGGGGGAAGGAGCCTTATCATATTTATTTTTGAAAACTTAGGGCCTAGTGGACTTTCAGACCATATCTATTTCAATGTTGAACTCAGGGGTTGTAGCCAAACATTGCACTCACTTGGGGCAAGATTAAGCTGCTCATGCCTGGGCCCAGCCTTAGGTCATTTGCATCGGGACCTCTGAGGTTGGGGCCTGGGTGCTGGTGCCTCGGTGAACCCTTTGGGCTAACTAAATACTCTGCTGCTTTGGCAAAACGCTAGCACCTCTTTTGCTCTTTCTGATTCTTGGCACTGGGGGGTGCTGTTGGATAGCCTAAAAAGTAGTATTTCCCTCAACGTAGGAATGACATTTCTTTTTGTTTTCAATTTCTTTTGTGTGTCCCCTCTCTAGAACCGGGTAGAGAACTTAGCAAGAAGAGCAATGGCCTGAGCTAGCCTTCCTGTGCCCCTTTGGATGCTAAGCATTGCCATTTATGAGGGCGGATGTGTAAAGTGTCTGGTGGACTTGCAGTTTCATTGTGTTTTCAGCCATCATCCAGGAGCGGTTAGTCTGTGTTCAGGAATAAGAGGTTTGCAAAGATTCGAGTGGGGTGTGGTAGGCTGAATAATGGGTCCCCAAAGGTGTCTACATCCTGATCTCCAGAACCTGTGACTGTGTCACCTTACGTGGTAAAGGGGACTTTGCAGACGTGATTCGATAGGGAGATTATACTGGGTTATCCTGGTGGACCCAATGCCATCACAAAGGTCCTTAAAAACCAGGAGAGGGAGCACAAGGTTAGTTCAGAGAAGATGTGAGGGTGGAAGCAGGAGACAGAGTCAGATGCTATGCTGCTGGCTTCGAAGACGGAGGAAAGGGCTGTAAGTCACCGGAGAAAGGCAGCCTGCAGAAGCTGGAAGTGGTTTTCCCCTGGAGCTTCCAAAAGGAACACAACCATACTGAGACCTTGATTCTACCTGTTTTGGACTTCTGACTCCAGATCTGTAAGATAATAACGTGCTGTTTTAACCACTAAGTCTATGGTAATTTGTTACAGCAGCAATATGGAACTAAAACATGAAGAATACCTGAGATATTCCCTATGGCAAACCCCACTGCTTGGCTACCTAATGACTATTCCTAACACCCTCCTGTCCTGACTTTTTCCCAAGTGCTTTACTCCCAGCCTTCCTTGTACTCAGGGATAATCATGTGATGCAGTGAGTCATAAGTATCAGCTGGGGAAGATTTTCCTCCCTGATTAAAGCAGATAAGTACTCAATGAGAGCTATCTGTCTCTCTGTGTTGGCCACTCCCTTGATCTCTGGCTTCAGAAATGCACTGTGAGAATGTGATGGTTAAAGCTGCAGCAGCCATGTTGGGATCATGAGGTAAAGTCCATGCCTCATACCCTCAACCACCATTAGGATTTGAAACCACTGTTACATCAGCCCAATGTGTGCTAACAGTCTTGCTTCACTTTCCAAGATATGTCTGTGATTACTCTTTCAGTAGCTGCACAATTTTCTCCAGAGAAACATATATATCAATAACTATTAATTGAAGTCTCCAGGCTGAGCACTGGGAGAGATGTGAATGAAGCAGTCATGTTCTGGAGGAGTTCACAGTGTATTAATGAGATCTTCTCTGACTGCAAGTGCCAGAAACCTAACTTTACAGTGGTTCTGTGTGAATCAAATGGGACAAGAAATAAATGCAAGATACCTGGCATGGTAGTTAGTGTTAGTCTAGTACAATTATTAGTGGACTTTCAGTTTAGAAAGCTCTTCTACATGTTTTAATTTTAATCTTTATATTCACAAAGATCCTGAAAATAATAAAAAAAATAGTTATTCTTCAATTTCATATGAGGAAACAAGGACCAAGATTTTTGCTTTACTTTCTTAGTGGCGTCAAAAGCCCATGGCAGGGTGGGGACTAGGTCCCAGATTTCCCGATTTCTGCTTTAGAAATCATCTAGCTCAGACATGGAATAGGTTTTATTTACTTCACATGCCAGCTCTGGTCTCCTCGTAGCAATTGCCTGAAGCACTGTGTTGTGCCCTGCTTGCTGGGGAAGGACACTGCGACTGATCCGTAATGTCACCTGGGCTTTGGCTGGGTGAGTGTGTGTGGCACTCACTTGCTCTGCCTCTTCCAGTCCAACCGTCTCATTCAACCAACGACAAATGGGCCTCAGAGACAGGGTCTGATTTACTCAAGGTTCACAATGTACGAGGGGCAGAGCTGGGGGTGAGAATTTTTCTCATTTACAATCCAGCCCCCAAGGCCACCAATCAGCCTTGTTTTTCCTTTTTCTTTTTAACCTTGGCAGGATTTCTATCATTTAAATGGAAATCAGTGAGGCAGCCTATAACATGAAGGACCATAGGGTCTAATCCCAGCCATGATGCAGTGTAGCATAAACAAAGGGCTAATCTTTTTGTGTTTCTGGATTAATCTGCTTCCCCTAGAAATTTCCCCTTATCTCAGAGCAAATGTACAGTTTAAGCATGACGAACTAGATGTTGCCTCAGAAATGTCAACCAAGGTTACAATGCAGGAATGCTGCGGCCTGGCACATGTAGCAAGTGTGATGGGCGGGCTGACCTGGTAAGTGGGGCTTGCAGTGTGTTTCAAGGCTGTGGACTCCGGAGAGGAAAGAGGTGTGGCTGGATTTGCACTTTGTAAGAAATAAAACAAAAGAAGCAACGCATTTACCTGTCAGGTCCCAGACCTCTGGCTTGATTTTTTACACGTGACCTGGCATTTGAAGGAATCCCATTTCTTATGGGCATTTGGCCCTTTATGGCTGAGGCTCAGTTGCTCCCAGGCTTTCAAGTGATTATAAATTCTCAGGCTGATGTGGGAACTCTGCCTAGCTCTGTAGGTCAACAATAGTGTCCCCAGGCCTTGGGCTATGTAAGTGGCTTGTAAACTAAATTACCTTGCAGATGAGTAGTGAAATTCCCATTGTCTGAATGACAAAAATGATTTCTGTGCTTTTCAGAGAGGGGCCCGGGGGAAGAGTAGAGAGTCCATGGAAATTCTGCTTATCAGGACAGTGAACTGGAGCAGCCTGGATAATTGAATCAGTACACTGGGTTTTCTAATGGAAATGTAATAGACCGTAAATGCAGAACTGGATCATAAAAAGGTAAGTTTTTATGGTTTAGTATTACTTTTGCCCTGAAGGTTAATAGGTTTTTTTTTTTTGAACACTCCATGGTGTTTTGGAGTTTACGAAGTCCTTTCACATATATCATCCTTTTAACTTTCCACAACAAGTGGACAGGGGTGTTTTCCTTAATTTAGAGAAGAGGAAACAGAAGTCCAGAGAGGCCAAGTGACTGGTGCAAGGTCAGATGGCGAATCACTGGGGAGTCTGGGACTTGAACTGGGGTCTTTGGGCCCTGAAACCAGCCGTATTTCTATTTCATGGTGACGGCCTTTGCAGGATGACTGGTTTCCTGGGGTCCTGAGGGAGAGGTGGAGGTCTGGGCCTGAGAAGGGATGTGTGTGGTGGGAGCAGCCAGAGATGTTGAACTGGGACTGGGCTTGTGTTGGTGGACGGCTGGGCAGGCAGGATTTTGGAGGCAGAAAACATAGTACAGCCAGGAGATTGGCCTGGTATCGGCAGCTACTTTTTGAGTTTTTACTCTGGGTCAGGCGATGCGTTATGTGCATAACTTCCTTTAATTTGTTGCAAATACTATTTTAAAGATGTGGAACCTGAGTTAGAGAGGCAGAACAGGTTGCCCAATCACATAGCTCAGAGAGGGATGGAGCTCAATTTAAAATCTGATGTGTCAGCCCTGAAGCCTATACATCCGACCACCACATGACGCCAGAATTGTGAGTCTGTGAGGTGTGGTGTTGGGAAATAAACTTGTAAAAGTAGTCTGGGGCCAGTTGGGGAGGCTCTGAGACGCCAGATTAAGGAGCTCTGGGCATTGTCTTGTGGGCAGTGGGGAGCCTGTAGATGGGAAAAAGAGCAGAAGTCTGCCTTCCTTCCTGAGTAAAATGGAAATTTACTTATAAGTCAAGTGGGCACATGTGTGATAACTGCTTTGGTGGCATTTCCAAGGCTCCCGTGCCGCTTCATCCCCTCTGAAAAGGGTATCACCATTTTTCCTACACCCTTCCAATTTCTTTTAAGAATAAAATAAAAACCATTTTAAGGGCCCCTTTTGGCTTCATAAATCCTGGAGCCATTCTTGCCGAGAGCTTGGCGAGGCTCCTACAAGGATGTGGACGGACAGTCTTGAGCCCGGCCAACTTTTGCATCTCTCTCTGGCCAGCGGCCGCTGTCAGGCTGTTCCCTGGGGAATGTGCTCTGTGGCATCCTCTTCCTACTTCACATGCCCCTAAACAAACCTTGTGGATTTAAACGCTCACACGGGGCCTCTCTGGAGAGAAGAGTGTTCATGAAACAAAAACTCGAATGACGTTCATGCATTTCTAGCTCATCAGTCATGCTGACGAGGGCCTGACTTCCCGACTGCCCGTACAGGCGGTCATCACTGCTGATGCAGGGGTCTGGCCTGGATTCCTCCCTGGCTCCTTACATCAGCTGCGAGGGAATCTGGGAGCTTGCCTGGACCTTGCATGGAGGAGTGATGTGACATGACATGTGTGATGGAACTGGAGTGGCCTGGTTGAGATATGCCTGGATGTGTCCTTTACTGTGCAAGTGTGGTTTCATATGTGTGGACCTCCTACGCCCCATAAGATATAGTAGATCATATCTGTATATTTGCTGGATACTTTATAAGCAGCATACACATACAGGAGCTTATTGAATTCTCACACAGGAACCCTAGGAAATAAAAGTCATCATCTGAAATTTACAGAGCAGAGCACTGAGCCTTAGAGGACCTATTTTGGACTAATCTCAGTCTACTATCCTCCTTCATTCCCCCATAAATGTGCAATCAGTTGAAACCACGTTGTAAAGACTATCAAGTCAGGAGTGAGGGGGTGCAATCTCTAGGACTCCCCACAGTGTGCTGCTGAGCAGAAGGGCTGTCTGTCATTTGTCCTTCCAGCAGCATCTTCTTCTCTACTTTGCTCTATGCCCTGGGAAGTTGACCCTAACAGACTGCTCCTATGGGTTCCATTGCCCTCTGGCTTCTGGTTGGGCTCAGCCAATGTTGGGTACCGGCAGGAGACTGGGGTGGGAGGAAGGTGACATCACAGGGTGTTCTTGCAGCCAGCAGACCTTGAGTTGCCAAGTTCTAGGCAGCAGAGCTACTGTAACTCCAGGGCGCTGCTCTACTCTTGTTGGTTTCCTGAAATGCTGCTCACATCTTTAAGAAGAGCCCCTTTATTCACTCCAACCCCACTGCAGCTTTAGTGCACTACCTGTGTCTGCTGGGAATGCACACGGTTCACTGTCCCGGTAGTGAACTGCCTTGAGCTGGTCACCACTCATGTGCATTGAAGAGGGGACTGAGTGTAAACGTCTGCTGTTGGGATGGGCCTTGTCTCTCCTGGCTCTCGCTGGTGGATTTGAATCATCTCCCCTGTTAGCCTCTTTCTCTTCCAGTTCCTGCCCAGTTGGGGATTTTCCACATAGTAAAATTTCCATATAATGAAATGTCTACTTTAAGTGCTCTGAATTTGGAGCTAGAGTGATTCAGGGGCGAGTTTGAGTTTGTTCTGGTGCCAGTGGTGCCTGCATTGGGCCTTGTGTCCAGTGGGGGCCATGGCGGTGCCAGTGATGGTTCCCAGGGTCCACACGTGGTAGCAGCTGTGCCTTCATCCAATTGTTCCTGCCACAACCAGGGGCAGGCGAGAGGGTTGGCGAGAGGGTTTAATTTAGAGCCTGTTTGACCCTATATAAATGATTGTGTTTGAGGATACCTTTGTGAAGTGGATGTGATGAGTACCGTGGCAACCCTTGGCCAAAGCAGAGAAACTAGAAAACCCATGGAGAGTCCTGGGACAGATGCAGTGCTGCTTGGACTTCCAGATCAGAACTGGTGTTATCTCCAATTCTTTAAGGGAGCTGGCAGTTGATCCTGCAGCTCCGGCTCTGATCAGAATCTGTCATTTGTTATCCGGCAGATTGCTATGACAAGGCCCCTTAGTGCATTATTTCTCCTAGGTCCACATTCCTTTGCAACTGGACCTCGCCTCCTCCTCCCGACAAGGGGTGGGGTCCGTTTCTCCACTCCCTGGAATCTAGGTTCGATTTGTGGCTTGCTTTGGTGTGTAAAATGCAGCAGAATTAACATGTTGAGATTTAAGAGGCCTTTTAAGAAAGTTTTGCTTTCACTTGAGGGAAACGTATTTGCCATGCAGAGGAGTCCAGAGTATCCACATACAGAGGCCACGAGAAGGAAACAGACACTACGTGGGGCAGAAAGGAGAGGTCCCTGCCTGGATTCTGATCCTCAGAATTGGGAGCTAATTGTTGTTCTATGTCAAGGAGATTTGGGGTGGTTTATTACGCAGCAGTAGAAAACTGAGGTACTATCATGCTCAGTCTGGTTGACACATAGGTGATGGGGTTGAAACCCATAAATTCACAAATATTGCACAAATGTTTTCTCAGTAAATACTTTGTGCATTGCCATATGTTGGCAAGAGTCTGGTCTTGGATCTGGGTGTGGATCCTCATCTTGTGGGTGATCTTTCTGAACATGAGTTCCAAACTGGTGAAACAAATGCAGAGTACCATAAGTATTAAAGGAGATAATGATTGTAAAGCATGTGAGGTGTAGTGAGCACCCAGTAAATGGTGGCCATTAGTTTATTTTTCTGCAAAGAGGGCAGGGTCCTTCCTTTTAATATGAACATGATTTAGTGAAGAAGTAGAATTAATTTTGGGTAACTATGATAAATTCTAAACTAACCATACAAGAGATTGCAGGCAAGGAAGAGTGGGATTCCTTCCCGAGAGTGGCTTTCTAAAGGAGGTAGCATTTGAAACAGTAAAAGATGTTAGCAAGCCAGCATCCTAGATGAAAAGCAGTCTCCTTAATGATGGCAGTCTTGTCACTTGGGGTTTTATATGTTGCTGAGTTTTATTCTATGTTTATCTTTGCAGCTTTTCCCTCTCCAAGTACAACACACCCATGGACTGGGGCTGGGGCAGTGCAAATGCCTCCCCATGGCTGTCCCAGAGGCTGAGCCTGGGACCAGGAGAAGGGCTAGGATCTGTCCTGCCCTTTCCCCAAAGCTCTCAGCCCCAGTGCCATTGCTTCAAGTGTTAACAAGGACACATCATCTCGGAGTCCAGAGCCACTGAGGAGGGCTGGCTCTAGCCAATCACTGAATTTTTGCCTTCATAAATCCTTCTGGGTCAGCAGTCAGTGTCTTGGACATTATACAATGCGGCCAAGAGTGTCTCAATCTCAACTTTAGTTGCAACTATAGTTTGCAACTTTAGCTAAGTTACTTCACTTCTCTGAGCCCAGTGCCCTTTGCTGTGAATGGAGATAATTATCCTTCTTTTACAGGCTGTTGTGAGGATTAGATGAGATGATACTTGGAAGAATATTAAACCTGCTGGCCCTCAACAAATGCACTTTCCTTTCTGTCTTCCCCTCCTGCTGTCTTTACACATTAGTTTTTCTTTAAGGAACACCCCACTCTCTTGCTTTTCTCAGCAGTGCTGACCCCCAGCTGGGGTTCAGTCTTAGCTGCTTTTGTTGTTGAGAGGAAGCCAGCATCACAGTATGTGTAAAGATGGCAGGTTTGAGGAGAAGGATCTGAGTTCAAATCTTCATCTAACTGTTCACTGGCTGGGTGACCTCTGGTAAATGACTTATGCTTGCTAAGCCTCTGTTTTCTAACTTGCAAAGTAGGCACCCAAATATCTGCTTTTTATAGTCCTTATGAGATTAAATGACTTAATGAATGAAACATACCAAATCTAGGGCTTATGAAGTATCTCTCACCTTTATCCAGAAATATCTAACCCCTGATCATGTTCCAACTTATATTTTGGCCAGTAACTCTGGTTTCTATATACCCTTAGCAGGCAGTAGTCAAAAGGGCTGAGTTTAGCGACACCTCCAGAGTTGTGTCTTCTGGTGATTCAACTGGAAAAAGGAGCCAGGTACTGAGCTAGTGTTCTATTGCCCCTGTCCTTGAGGTTTTATAGCCTTAGCTTTCTGGAGCCAGTTTTCCCAGAGTAGATTCTGGGGTGGTGTGGGCCTGGGAAGAGCTGAATTTTTGACCATTTCATGCTAGACTCTGCCCCATGCCCTGGGGCTACAGGATAAATAAGACAGAGATTATGCCTCAGAGTAGGTCAGAGTTAGCATAAAAGACCAAATGATATAACTAAAGGGATTAATTCTACAGTTTGGCCTGCAGATACACACCCCACCCTCCATCCCCTAAGTAATGTCTGGAGCGCAAGCTTCCCTCTAACTCCCTCCTGTTCTAACTAAATGAAGCCCATTCCTTCTTCTCCAGTAACCCCATTAGACTCCCTGGAGATGTACTACTATGTATATGGGGATGCCCGGTCCTGCTGTCTTCCAGGTCATCACAAGAAAGTAGGCTTCAAACTCTACCTGCTAAGGCAGGAGGTACCCACCTTCCATAGGAAATGGCTTGCTTTGAGATGGTCTGGTGGCTGCCAGCTCCTTCAAGAAGGGTGCTGGTGTAGCAGCTGCAGTGAACAGAGTTCGAAGGGGCCTTTCCTTTTATTATTCTCGCTGCTACTGACCAGGTTTCTTTAAGGGTAGATAATTCTCTGTCTCAAGGTTAAACTTGGTTACAAATCAAATGGACAGCATCTTGCTTGGTAAACAATGCCAGGAATGGTAGAAAATGACTAATGCTTACCAAAGTTCATGTTCTCTTCATTTCCATTTCCAGACTCCCTTGAATCTAGATGTGGACACATGACTGGGAATGCCTCTGGCCAATTGCATGGCTTCTGGAACTGGCCCACATGTGATCCCTGCTCTCTCTTTCCTTTCCCACTAGCTGTATGGAAAGGACTTCAAGGACCTACATGGAAGAAGTCTAGGTTTCTGAATAATGCATAGGGCACCCCCTACCTGTACCAACCTGCACCAGGTTATGGCATAAGAAAAAATAAACTTTTAGTATGTGAAGCCATTGATTTAGAAACTCAAGTGATTTTTCTCTAAAGTGACTTGCTACTTCCATTTCTAGATATAATAGAAACTGACCTAGTTTTAAGTGCACTTCCCACTTAAAGAGCCAATTATACAAGTGACCAGGAAACTTTAATACAGTGAAATGAATGTGGTTATAGGGAAATGCCGAGGGCTATGAGGACATACAGAAGGTTCCTAACCTAGGCTTGGAGGCTCACTGAGGAGAGTCTCTGCAGAGCAACTCAGAGTGTGTGGTGGGGCAGAGGGAGGACAAGGAGTAAGAGGCAAGCAGGTGCCTGAGGGATCTGGGGCAGAGTAAGTGGGAGGAGTTGGGATTCCTGGTCAAGGCCAAGTCAGGAGTCCCAGTTGAAGGAGAAACAAAGACTTCTAGGGCAAAGAGTTAAGATCCTGAGTTCTGTAAGAGCTGGCTTGGTTGGCTTGGTTTTAGGATTCAAGGCAGAGGAAGGGTATTTGCAATTCAATAAGAAACGAAACAAACAGAGCCATCCTAGGTCTCTGAGATACTGTTGGTTGGCTGGATGTACAGGGAAGCACCTATATGCATCTCAAGCATTATAGGTAGGAAGTGGTGAGGGATGATGGGTTTGAGATCCATTTAAGAGACAGAACTAGAGATTTGGTGAGGAATGGGAAGAGGCCAATATCCAGCTTCTTGGCTCAGGTGTCTAAGTATTGCTTTTCATTCACAGAGGAGATTCTGGGGATGAGTAGTGTTGGGGGTACATAGGAAAATGAATCTGGTCTGGGGAATCTTGAGTTTGAAGGGTCTCTGAGGAACCCAGGAAAGGAAGTCCAGCAGGCAGATTGCAATATAAATTTGGGTCTCATGAGTGATGTTGGAGCTGGAGAGGAGTCACTGTGAGGAAGTGGGCCAAGACCAAGCTCAGGTGAACACTAACATTTATGGGGTAGACAGCCAATGGAGGGCCTACAAAGGTCCTTCAGATGCCCCCTGGCTCCCAATAACAAGTCTTCCTGCCTGTTCAGGACACAACCATGCAACAACGTATGGATGATTTTCTTTATTCCCCTTAGACTAGCTGTTGGGTGAGGCCCAGACATGCCCCCTTTCAGAGCCCACCCAGGCTAGGGTGACCTACCAAGGTAAGCCCTTGGTTTCCTGCCTTCTATGCCCCAGCCTCAGTCCTGGAACTGGAATTGGTGGTGAGGCATATAGCTGTAGAATTTATTTTGGGCCCCACTTTCCTCCCCAGGCAGCCCACTGACAGTCTGACTCAGGCGTGAGTTCACACTTTGGGAATTTTAATATATGCTGGACATCCCAGCCAGCCTAATTTCTCTGTTTCTGTGCCAATGGCTTCTCTAAGGTGATCCATTCCCATTTGTCATTCTCTGTGCCAGACCTCCTCTGGCCTTTTAATTAAAGTCCTCCCACTCCAAAAGGAGAAAGCATTTGGAAGGTGTAGTGAATGCTCCTTTAAGGTAATTGACCAACATGTCTAAACAACATGTGGTTTTATTTACAGAGTCTGACCTGAGTCAGAAACCGTCACTTCCATGGAGCTCATCTTTTTTTTGCTTCTTGAAACTTTTATGGAACTCTTTCTGAAGCTTGATCTGAGCCTAGATACCCCCCTAACTTGCCTAAGTTGTCACAGATGATTTTCTGGCAACAAAATACTGTAGGCCTATCTGATTCCGTGTTATAGGCTATGGAATGATCAGATTCAATAAAAGCCACCCCAAGGATTTCTCCCCCCTCGTGAAAGCACTACTTGGGCATTGATCTTCATGTTATAACTTCAGAGAAGCCATGAGGACCCCAGACTGGGGCTTTCAACCCCTATAATTCCTTTCCTATCTCTAAGTCTGCTGTTCCTGAAGTGACCAGGGGGGCAGTGGTGCTACTCACTGGGACAGGGATCTTCCATGCACCCAGGCTGCCTCTTTTCTCTCAACCAACTGTGGGCCTGGCTGCTTTGTTCAACGCACATTTATTAAGAGTTCACCATACAATGGCATTACATTTTAGCATTGGGGGTACTGTGGTGAGCAAGGAAGAAGCAGTCCCCACACTCCAAGAGATTTTCCTTTACAAGGAAGACAATGAAATAAGCAATGACAATAGAGAGGGGACAGCATGACTATAGGCTTCCCATTAATCTCAGGATAAACAAAGGCATCGATGTGAAGTTAGCTTTAAATTGCAAAGGGTTAATACAAATGTTTGTCATTTATTAATATTATCAATGAGTAGGCTCTAAGGAATCTACTCTCACAGGGCATGACAGGAAAGGGAGGGAAGAGCACAGCTGTGAGTTAATAAGAGACTTATGAGGAGGTGAAAGCAAATGGTGAGAAAGCAAAAGCATGGGGCAGGACAAACCAGTGCCAGTATCCAAGGAAGTTTGTTTTCTCAAACTGAAAAGTTACTAGTTTCTGTGGTGAAAGGGAATTTCTCACCCAGGGGATGGGAAGGGAGCCACCAAGGCTGCTGAACCTAATTGCCTTTTCACTCCCCTCTAGCAGCTTCCCACCCAAGAATCTATAGTGGAGGGAACTGGGTCTGGAGAGGAGCAGGACCAGCCAAGGTTCCACAGTGAGCCAGTGACAGACCTGGACTGGAGCCTGGACCTCCCGACTTCTGCCCCAGGCATTTTTCTCACTATACATTTTTTCCCCCTGGTTAGGGGTACTCCTAATTCAATAAAAACAAAATCTACCATTCTTTCTTCTCCCCTCTCTTTCTCTCTCCCCCCTCCCCCCATTTTACCCTTCCTTCCCCTCCCTCCCTCCTTCCCTCCCTTCCTTTCTTCCTTCCTTCCCTCCTTTCCCACAATTTCCTTTCTAACAAAAGAGATCCCATTCTATATTCAGGCATAGCACACAAAAACAAACTGATTGTCCAGTTGGCCACGTGCTATCCCAGGAGGGGATATGGGTAGGGCACTGGCCTTGTGCCTGCCTTTTGGGGACTGCAGGTGGTTATGAAAGGATCATCACAACAATTGGGTGGTGGTCATAGTAGGGGAGGGGAGGAGCCTCCCATCAGGCTTTGCAACAGCAGCCAGATAGGAGGTTTGCATGGGACAGTTCAAGAATACCCTGAGTTTGCCAGCTTGGGGCCCCCATTTGTCCTAAACCCATGGGACCTGGTCAGTGCTGAGGCTTCTCCTACAGCCTCTACTCTGGAGTCGCTAGGGTATTCTAACTAGGGTGCAAGTCCAGGTCCCTGGCCTCAGCTGTCTCACCCCTGTGGGTACAGAAGTCTTACAGCCTGGAACAGGTCTGGGGTTGCTTGTGTGCCTTAGGATGATGGCAACACCTAATGTTTACTGAGACTTTACAGTCTGCCCGGCCTTGGTGTAAGGATGTCACTTGTGGTAGTCCACTTACTTCTCCCAACAACCCTAGTAGGAAAGTACTGTTTTGAATACACATCATATGTCATACAGAGGAGGAAACTGAGGCAGAGATGGTGCCTGCCACAGCCAAGAAATAGCCCAGCCAGGGTCCTAACCCAGGCAACATGATTTCAGAGGCCATGTACTTTACTATTAGGTATGTTGGGAATTTCAGCCCTCTTTCCATTATCCCGTACACCTGGGCTTTTGCTTCAGTTTCCCTGATCTGTACTTCAAATCTTTGATGGAGTTTAAGACTTTTTACATTAGTCGGGACTCTTAATTGCATGTGTCAGAAACTATGATTGGTTTAAGCACAAATGGAACAGGAAGGGCCTCCTTCACTGAAAAGTCCAGGGGTTGTGCTGAATCCAGGCATGACTGCAATATGTGCTGGAGTCAGAATTTTCCTTCTTTTTTCCTTTCAACTCTGAGCTCCTTTGCATCTGCTGCATTCTCAGGCAGGCACTTCCCAGGTGAGCTCCTGGCTCATGTTCTGCTAGCTGGGGCTTCCTGCCCTGGTGTTAAGAGAAGCTCCATGCTGATTCTCAGTTAAACTAATTCTAGTCATGTGCCCAGCCTGAACCAATCACCCGGAAAGGACCATTTCCTCTTAAGGACTTCACTGGTAGAGTCCCCTGAGTCAGGTGGAGCCCTACTTGAATCACTTAGACTGGGAGTAGTTAGAGGTTGAGGTTCCTCAAAGGGAAATAAGCATGCTGTAAGGACAAGGAGGGGAAATGGATGTTGAGCAGGTGAAAACGCCAGGTGTTCCCAGTACTGCTCCAATGCCTGGGTGCTGAAACCCTACGTCACCCTTGCCAGGCCCTTCTACCCAAGAGCTCTATGTCATATTGCCCTAGGCCAGCAGGGGCAACTTGCCTTATTTGTAGAATGTCCCCATTCAAGCCAGTCTCTCCAGACTTGGCATTTTGCCACTTTTCAGATCATCCTGCTGTGGCTGACCCATCCAGTGCAGGTGTACCAGAGAGGAGCAGGCTGGGAGGGAAAGAGCCTCACTAACCAGAGTTCTGATCTTGCTCTCTTTGGACCCTAGTTTCTGGTCAGTAAAATGGGGGGAATGCTACAAACCTTGTAGGGTGGCCGTCAGGATTAAAGAACATGTGTGTACCACTCAGTTTTGGTGCCTAAGAAGTCACTCAGGCCATGTTTGTGAACACTGTCAGTGATCAAAACTAATGGCTCTGGAGACTAGGCTTTAACCTTTAGAATCATCCCTAATGGTAATCCCAAAGTTATGTGGCAAAACCTCAAGATAGCAGGTGGATCCTAAAGTTAGCTGGTTGGCATGGTGATCCTGGTCAACTTTTTAGAAGGGGCAACATCAATGCCTATCCCAGCTCACCTGGGTTAAGGCAGAGGGCGCAATTCATAAGTTCAAGGACTAACCTATACATCAGATAGGAAACAAACATCATTCTCAAATAGGGTACACAAGATGTTAATAAAGAGACCATTCATGGCACTATGGCAGGGTATAGGGAAATCACAATGGATGCTATGGAACCCTGGAGGAAATACCACAGAGGCTTCCTTACTAGCCCTATCCCTGAAGGAGCAAGGGGTGGGGGCTGCATGGAAGTGCCCCCACTATGGCAGCTGGCCTTGTGATGCGTGGGTCACCGACCAGCAGTGATCACAAAACGCTGCAGATGGCTCGTCGAAAAACATGCGAGAAAAAACATGCACAGAGACGGACTAGTTTGTGGAGAAGTAGGGAATGGATGGCCACGCCCTCTAGTGGGGATCGCGCCAATTTACTGTCCAAACCTGCTTTTATTGGGCTTGTTTTGCATAATAATTCAGGTAAATCACATTACTCATTATGAGGAAGTAAGGAACAATTGATAACAAGGAACTCTGCCAGTCTATTTTGAGTCAGGGTCAAAGAGCTGTAAGACTTTAACAACAAACTAACTTCCTCCTTGGACCCTTCTCATTCAACTGAGAGCATTCTAAACAAAGAAGGTTTCACAGGAATTTACATGTTCTTTCTTAGGCCTGATCACCCAGGGAATCCACTCTTTTCAGCACAGAGCTGCACCACCCTGTCATTGTTTCAGGCTTAGGTGGAGTAAGGGAACTAAGGCAACCAAGAGATAAGGAGATTTTCTCCCAGACGATGAGGACTCAGGCTATGTCAAAGCTGAGGAGTGAGGGTCCATCACCCCCTTTTGCTGTAGCCCCCAAAGTCCTTCTTTTGGGAGCCTCTCATGTGATCATGCCTGTCTTAGATCGTTCCCCCCTTGGGGAATCTTACCTGTCTTTGGCTAACCGACCAAGCTTTGGGGTTCAGTTATGAATGAAGCAGCAGAAGCAGCACTCCTGCCAGGGAGATAAGCTTTTGTCTCCTTGCTGGCTTACGGTCCAAGCGCATTCCCTTACCCTTAGCCTAGGCGGGGGTTACAGCTTCTGATATCAGGCAGGGAGGTTCCCAACAGCCTTGTAGGTAAGGAACTCAGCCAGCCTGTGGTGAGCAGAAAGTGAGGGAACTTGGGGAACAAATACCCCAACTTTTCTTTTCTATTCCTTTAATTTCCTGATCATATTTACCTTTGTTCTCACTGGCCAGAGGACAAGCACTCCCAGTGATGTAATACATACAAGTTAGGCAGCAGGGACTGAGAGCCAAGGGCAGAAAGATGGTGAGTGGTGGAAGGGGCATCAGCTGACATTGGCATGTGACCTTGTTGTTTCTGCCTTGACGTTATTGGAGACAGAAGCATTTATTTAGCACGGAGGAAAACATGCTAGTTTTCTTCCCTGGTATACGGTCAGTGAAGACCACTGGCTATTCCAGACTGATGGAGCGTTCTGGTTAGAAGAGAGGTGAACCCACTGAGGCCCAACTCAAACCAAATTTTAAAAAGTGGGGTCCACCTTATTGAATAGATTCTGCCTTTTGGAGGAGGTGGGGTTAGAACTGAGTGGTTGGACAACTGCACTTTTGAGTGGTCTTTAAAACTGTAGGCTGTCTATGTTCAAATTCTATATAACTTTGACAGCTGTGCAAGCTTGGGAGAATTACTTAAACTTCCTTCATCTGCTTCTTCATCTGTAAAATGGTAATCATACCAGTACCAATCTGATGGGGTAGTGGTGCAGATTAAATGAGTTAAAACATTCAGAGCACTTAGAGTCTAGCACATAGTAAATGCTCAGTACTTGTTAGCAAGTATTATTGGCAGGAGTACTGAACAGAGTCTTCAGACTTCTGTGCTGGTCTCACTCTGGGAGATTCAGCGTTGTGACCTCGGGCACTTGCCCACTAAAATTTTACCTTTTAGACATTAGTTTTCTCTCCTCTAAAGTTAAGGGGTTGGATCCAAAGGTTCTGAAGACCTGTTTTGGCTAGAAATGATAAGTTCTGTGAGTCCCAAGTTCAGCACAGATTTTGCAAAGGCCCTCAACAGGGCAATGTGTTCCCAGGGCCCCTCTGGCTCCCACCACAGAGAGCTCAGGTTTTTTCCCTCAGCATCAGCTGAAGGAGTTCCCAGGACAGGGGCCTGAAAGTCTCCTCTTGCAGGTATCTCAGGGCCTTGTGCTAATCCCTTTCTGACCGCCTCCGCCTATAGGGGATCTCCTGGACCCTTTGTGGCAAATCACCACCTCTGAAGGTTTCCCCAAGGAGGCCTGAAGCCTGCCTTAGGGAAGGCCCTGAGCTGGCTGGGGACGTTGAGACTGTTCCACCACCTTGGCAGGCTGGGATGGCCTGAAGCTATTTATTGATCTGACATTTCATCCTGGGGTTTTCAACTGCCATTAAGATCTCAGATGGCCAACTTGGGGCATTTGCCTTACAATTCTCTTTCTCAGCTTGCTCTTTGTGTGTCTTCTATTCCTTTCTCTCCATAAAACATAACCCCTTGCTAGATCTCCTTTTCGCCATTTGTGGTCCTTGATCTCTGAGCTTCAGCCACTGTGGGGGCCTCAGTACCTCAATTATGTCAAGCTTTTCACACTTCACGGAGTTGGCGCTTGTTCCCACACTGGGAACACATTTTCTTATCTCTGTTCTTATTAGCTAACTCCAACTCATCCTTTGGATCTCAGCCTAAAGCTCATTCCCTCTTTGGAGCCTCCCTGATACCTCTGTTACCAGTGACTACAGGGCTTGCACATGCTGTTGACTTCAATTTTCTCTGCAGGACTCTGAGGGCAGGCCTGTTCCCATCAGTTGCACTGGACTCCCTGCGCCCAGGTCAGAGTCTGGCCCTCAATCACTCTTTGTAATTAACTGACCTTTCTCCCTTTGTTTCTTCTTCTCCTTTCCTTTGTCTGTCTTGTCTTTTCTTCCCATTTTCTCTTTCTAAATGGTAACCCTAATGATGTCAGTCACCTACCAAAGATTACTGGGTTGGACTTGTTCCTTTACTTGTCCATATTCCTTACTAACTGGGAGAAGGGCCTTAAGGATCATAACTTTTATTTTGGAATCTCTGGTACCCTGTGTATATTGGCTTGCACATAGTACGTACTCAGCAAAGGCTTCTGAACAATGAGTTTTGTTAATGATCTAAGTTGACCAGGTCATGCCCAACTTTGTACTGAGATAACATCTTTTAGCATCTGGGCAGACAGTGTTGTGTGCCTGCATAATAGGAGTTCCTTACTCCACCCTTGCCAATGTCACTCCAATTTTTGGTTTTCAGGTGCTTAGGGGAGATAGCTCTATTCTCACACCAGGAGGATAAATCAGAATTGGTTGAAGCCATCCATGGCAGTCTCAAACTCCTTGTCAGTGATTGGTTTGGGCATGGACATATGAAACATTCACATAGGCAATGGGACCTGCAAGGAAACTGATGTGGGGCTTCTGGGAAAGGATTTAATGGCTATAGGAGAGATTCACAGAAATAAATATCCTTTTGGGGGGTATCTAATGCGTCTTTCAGTGACCCTTGCTGCAGCCCTCTTATGACCGTGATGGGAGACATCAGCAATGTGCCGAGAATGTAAAGCACAAAGACGGCAGGCCCCTGACGTCATCTTTCTGCCCCTGAATCAACCAAATGTAGATTTCCCTCCACTTCCTGACCTTTGCTATGTGGGTTAATAAATGCTTTATTGTTTAAGATATTGTATTTTAAATCAAACCTTCTTTTACTTTTACCTAAAAACATTTACTGCCAATGTGTTCTCAGGCAAGTCAGTTATTCTTGCTAAGCTTTCATTTTTTTTATCTGTAACAAGAGATGCCAGCCTTTCTGTACATCTATGCATCAGTGATCTTGTAAAAGAAGTGAATTTACTTGGAGTGAGGGCAGAGCTGTATAAAGGGGATTGGCATTAGCCCTCATTAAGGGACTGGCTTAATAACAACATTGGAGAGGTCTTGTTCTTGCTTTCCTCTTCCTCCTTATTTTTTTGACCATGTAATATGTTTACATCAAAAAGTATAGAATGAGGTTCTATGAAGCAGGAGGCTGGGTTTCACTCACTTGTGGAGAATGTGCCTTCTCACTGAGCTGAAAAATCCAGAAGTAAGTGGGACAATTAAGCTCTGTCCCATGTCACATGTCTTTACTAGATCGATATGGTCACATATTTTTTTTTATTCACCAGAAATAAACTGTTACAGGCATGAAAAAAGTGTAGAATGACATAAGGTGAAAATTTCCGATCTACCTGTTTTTCCCATCTACTAATTCATACGGCTTGCCAGCACACCCTGCTGATTGCTCATTTTTTTGTTGTTCTGCCCAGAGATGTTTTATGTAAGTACAAGCATGAAATACACTAATATAGAGTACTATTTCCTCACTTTTTTTTTTTTTACTTAAAGAGCACAGCTCACCATTGTTCTGCACTTGAGTTTTTCACCAGGCGGTGTATCTTGAGATTTTTCCCTAATAGCACATAGTAAATTTAATTATTTCTTTCCATTTATAGTATCATAATATTTCATTGTAAACATGTATTTTGTTTTACTCAGTTTCTCATTGATTATCTTTTAGATTATTTTTTCTCTTTTATTATTATGAACACTGTTGTAATGAATAACCTCAGGAGTCTGGTTTAACTGCAGGAAATATATTCAGGAGTGCAACTCCTGCAACAAAGGATATATGCATTTGTAGCGTTCTAAAAGGTAGCCCATGAAAATACTAATTACTGAACCAGGCCCAAAGGAAAACGACATCAAAGTCTCTCTTTTCTTTACCTCCATGCCATACCTATTTCAAATATTCTGGGCCAACCTGACTGCCTGTCTTTGCTCCACAAACATTTATTGTGGACACAGGATGGATATTATTGTGGAGTGGCTCTTTCCTGGGTGAATGAGCAAAAGGGGAGCACAAAAGCTCTACCAGGCAGGCAACACTCTTATCCCCACTTCAGCGGTGGGACGCTAGCAGGCTAGGTTACTCAGGAGGTGGGCTTTGAGAGGAGAGGGGTGTGCAGGAGGTTTATGAGGGAGTGCTCTCAGGACCAGCACCTGTGGAAGGAGGGAAGGAGGGAGAAGTTAGGCTATGACACGGCCTCAGCCAAGACCTCTGCTGCCCTGACGGGGCACTCTGGAGTGCAGACGGGGCTTCACTTGGTCCAAGTTGGGGTGAGAGGACTGGGCTTTGTACTCCTGTGTTGACGGGACCTTGAATGCAAGCAAGAACTTAGGTGAGGCAGTTTTTTTTAGCCAAGGCCATCCCCAAAGAAGGCTGACAGGTGTGGGCTGTCTAGAGGCAGCACACCCAGTCACTGGGGGTGTTCCGTTCTTCATGCCTTGTAGGGCACCTGGGGGCACTTGCAGCACTGGGAACCCAGGTGTGGAGAGGTCAAATGATTGCCCCAGTCACACAGCTTTAGAGGGGACTGGAACCCATGCTCTACTGCCTCCCAGGGAATCCTTGTGTTTAGAATGGTGCCTGATATTAAATAATTACCACTTAAGAAATGTTAGCTGCTCTTGTTATTATTTTGCAGGTGAGAAAGCTAGATATTGGTGAAGCTAAATTGGGCTACCGAAGTCACACAGTTATTAGAAAGTAGAGGTGGGGTTTTAACCTCAATTCACTAGACAATTAGTTAATATATAAGCTTCATTAGAACAGGGACTTGTTTATCACTGTTATCAATAGGGCCTAGAATGCCTGGCACATAGTAGGTGCTCAGTGCAAATTTGTGGTGTTAATTAGTTAAAATATTTATAGAGCTTGAGTGTGACTTTCCAGGCCTTTGCTCCCTCCAATGGCTGATGTCCCCTCAGAGAGTATCTGATCTAAGTACTCTCATTTTACAGATGAGGAAACTGAGGCTCAGCAAGGAGAAGAAACTTGCCCAGGGTCACAGAGCCTCTCAGTGGCTGGTTAGGACTCTTACCTCAGTGTTTGGACTTGTGGGCCAGTGCTCTTTCTCCTGTGTTGACCTGCACACCAATCACCTGCAGATCTTGTTCAGATGCAGATTCTGATGTGGAAAGTCCAGGGGGGCCTGAGGTTCTGCATTTGTAATGCTCCCCCAGGTGGTGCTGAGACCACTGGAGCAAGGCTGTTGGGGACATAAACTTTTGAGAGCAGGAGGAGATCCCTAAGAGCCGAAGCAGGTTGGTACCGCAATTTCGTGTCGAAAGGCCCAGGCCTGTTCCTCTTCCTGCCACACGTAATCCAGGTGCTGTCAACAGGCAGCAGGAACACCTGGTTGTGGGGTCACAAATTCATTCAGGCTCCCGGCTGTTCCTGACGGGCCTCCCCACTAAATCAGTCATCTGACAGAACTGGCTAGACCGCCGGGCGTGGGGCTGGGGAGCAGCTGGGCCTGGTGCTCTCAGCAAGGGCGTCTGCAACTTCGGCTGCTCAGGTGGGCCGACGTCAGGCCCAGGTTTGAGGCCTAAATCTGCTACTTTTTCACCAGGAGGGCTGGAGTGAGCTGCTTTTCCTCTGGAGCCTCAGTTTCTTCTCTGTAGAAGGACACATGTCACATTAGATTAGGGCCAACTGTAATGACCTTATTTTAACTTAATTATCTCTGTGAAGATCCTATCTCCAAATACTGTCACCTTCTGAGCTTCAGGGGGTAGGACTTCAACACAGGAATTAAAAAAAAATTTTTTTTTTAAATTTTTGGGAGGACGCAATTCAGCCCACGGCAGTAACGAGCAGAGAGTTACTGAATGACTGGAGGACAGGCTGTGATCCGGCAAGGTAATGAAGGGTGCAGTCGCTGGGGTTAATCTGGGCTGGAGCCCTGGCTCTGTGTCTTACACAGCGAAAACTTTTCCAAATCACAGACCAGGGTCTGGCACACATTTTTCTTTAAGGAGCCAGATAGTAAATATTTGAGGCATTATGGGTCATGCATTCTCTGTTGCAACCGTTTACCTCAGCTGTTGTAGCCGTCAAGAACACATACACGGAGGAGCATGGCTGTGTTCCAGCAAAATTCTGTTTATTCAAAAAGGTTGTGGGTCGGTTTGCTGACCCTCTGAGCCTCAGTTTCCTCATCCACAAGTGGAGATACCGATACTTTCCTTCCTGGGCTGTCGTAGAAGTAAACACCACAGTTAACAGCCCTTCGCTAAATTTTATGAGCTCTTAATTTGTGCCAGTTCTGGAGTATTGTTGTCATTATTATTATCCTTATTATTTTGTTGCAGCATTATAAAGAAAACATCCTGGCCTTAGAGCCCTGGTTAAGGAATTGGGAGACTGGAGTCCATGACTGTGTTTGTCACTGTTTATGTGGTGGGGGGCAAGCGAATTCCCTTCTTTGAACTCGGGGCCTTCATCTTTGAGACGGGAACGTACTGCCTGGCTCCAAGGCAGGAGAAGAGAGAAGGGGGATGCAAGGCCCACTCCCAGTGCCCCGAATGCTCTGTAACCATGAGGAGGGGGAAGAAAGTTGCCTGATCTGCTGATGTCAGATGGGAGCGGGAAGGTTTTCACTCGGACTGCTGATTGAGTGGCCTCCTGTTATCCCCTTTTCTCTGACGCCTTCACCCCTTTTTTGCTTGGCCTCCCCTGCTCAGGCCCTCACTTTCACACAACTGCCATGGAACGAGCTTCTCCCACAGATTAGAAAGGAAACTGGCATAGGAAGTGCTTTAACTGGCCAAAGTGGAAACATTTCTCAGGGCTCTCTCCAACCGGGACAATGTCCAGGGCCAGGAAGAAGAGTTTTCTTTTGGGAGCTGGGGCGGTGATCAGATGGACCAAGAGGGTACAAGGTGAAGTAGCAATGCCTCTCACAGAACTGGCTGTGGGACAAGTTTCGTTCACAGATCTCTGGAGTAGAGCTGAGGAGAAGACAAGCGTGTGGGAGGAAGAAGTTGAAACCACACTGCTGTTTATACTTCCTAATCTAAACCTGAGATTTACGGTAGGTCCTGAATAGAGGGCTCCATGTCAGAGGCTAAAGATGTGGTTTTTACAAAGCTCTTTGTGAGGTTTGGGTTCCAAGCAGGGCTACTTGGGGGCCCAGCAGGCAAAGCGAGACCCAGGTTTGTGGAAGAAGGCCCCTTCCCCAGCGAGGCAGGGAAGTGGGTGCCACTCGGGGCTGCCCTGAGGACTGAGCTTTGAGAGCCCTGGGAAGGAAGTGCCACGCTCACCACTGGGAGTGGTGACAGGGCGGAGCCCCCTCCAGAAGACTGCAAGCTGCAGATATCCCTGAGGGGGCACACATCCCTGTGTTTGTGAGACATCTCAGAAAAACCCAGGTGAGGACGCTGAGCCAGCAACATCTGAAGTGTTCATGTCACTTCTGTCCCAACAGCCTGCTGAGTGAGTGTCCTAGGGGATGTAGCAGTATCAGTCTTGATTCCAGAACTTACTGGGAGGTGGGGAGGCACGCTGATCAGTGACAGTGGGCTTGGGGCCACCAGCAGCTGGCAGTGGGCTGAGCTGCCAGGAGGCGCTCTGACTGGACCCTGCAGCAGGCCCGGAGGAGGAGGGGGCAGGGCTGAGCAGACCACCTCCAGGTCCTGGGGTTGGGGGGATGGGGGTGGGGGTGCGGTTGGGGGTGTGGGGGTTTGGGAAGCATTCTGGTCTCAGCCTCAGGCTCTGATTCAGGGAAGGTGTTGGTCTAAAAGCAAAGACTGGGCAGGGATGCAAGGGCATGTCAGACTGTGGAGTGGTGACTAAGATTTGGTGAGACCACACTGTGTCTAGTGGTTACATACAGGAGTGGAGCCCGACTACCAGTGCTGAAATCTCAGCTCTACTCCTTCTCAACTCTGCAACCCCGGGAAATCACTTAGTCTGGCTGGGCACTCAGAGAGTGCTAAGTAGGCACAGCATAAGCATCAGCTTCTATTACTGTTATCTTATATGCCAGTGGTTACACACACATTCAAGGTGGGTATAATCTGATCATACAGTCGGCCTTCAGTGGACCTGCCCATGAGAAGGTGGAAGTAAGAAGCTCAAGAAACAGGCTGCAGAGAACAAAATCTGGTCTTCCGAAAGCCCTCTGCTGAACAATAACGACAATAACCATGACATTACCAGGAAGGGCAAAAGTAGGTGTATAGTCATGAGTACATGGAACACAGTTTATTTTTGTGTTAATAGTTATTAATTATTGTATTATTTTCCATGGGAACCACTGTAAAGCTACTTTTGCCACACCCTGTATTTCTAACTGAGAAAGAAATATGTGTATATGTTATTGTTGTAAACATTTAAATAGTAAAAAGGCATAGTGTGAAAACCATATTTTCATCTGGCTCCCAGAACCTTCTCTAGTCCTCCTTAGGAGGGTGGTTTCTTAAAACAGACGTCACATATACAAATGTGTGTGTGCAATATCCTTACTACTATGCCCCTCAAATTCATTTTATTTAGGTAATTTTTACTGAGCACTTATGCTTTCCCAAGCACAATGCTAGGATGGTCACATGTGTGTTCTCGTTTGGTCCTGTAACAACCTCGTGTGGTGTCTGTTGCTTTGACTGCCACACAGATGAGGAAAAGGAGGCTTGATGAGGGAAGCTAAACAGTCGCCGGCAGCCAACGGACTGAAGACTGGAGGAGCTGGGAGTCAAATCAGGTCTGATTGACTTCAAGGGGGTCCATTTCTTGCTATTTCACGCTGCCTCTTCAGTGCTTATTGGGAAAATGCTTTCTGTAAATTTCAAAATTTGACTTCAAAAGGTCTAAAATAGGCTCTGGATGCTTACAGCTGTAATTAGAAAGTCAAGAGAAAAACCTAAGGTAGACTTATTTACAGGGGCCCCTGGCTCATTCATGTGTCCAGTGTCCTTTTATTTTTATTGAAAAACATTTTTGGAGATTTTATTTATTTATTTTTAGAGAGAGGGGCAGGGAGGGAGAAAGAGAGGGAGAGAAACATTCATGTGCAAGAGATACATCAATTGGTTGCCTCTCTCACACCCTTAACTGGGGACCTGGCTTGCAAACCAGGTATGTGCCCTGAATGGGAATCGCACTGTCAACCTTCTGGTTTACAGGCTGGCTCTTAGTCCACTGAGCCACACCAGCCAGGGTCAGTGTCCATTTATTAGTTGTCACCTATAGAAGTTGTGCTGGTTCCCATGGAATGCGGCTGGGGCTTGACCTAAGATTAGTGTGTGTGTGCATGCATGGGTGTGTGTTTGTGTGTGCACACATGCATGTGTGTGACATTTGAGTTAGAGAAACCTGAGAAGCAATGACACTGAAGGTTTGCCCTTGGTAAAGATCAAAGCCAAGAGTGGAATAAACTTTTCCGGATGCTCACCCCTTTATTTTCACTAATTTTTAAAGAATCAAAGTCCTGTCCCAGAGAAAAGAGTCACCCCGGTTTAGGTAAAGATCTAAAACAGGATAATGATGTTTACTTTGCTCTCTCACTGGGAGGACTGGAGATAATAGTACGTGTTTGTGCTTCTCCAACTGGGTCATCATAACTCTGCTTACACAGCGGTATGTGTCAGGGCCTCGAGAAGGCACAGAATGGCTTTGGTGTTCTAAACTATGGGTGCACAGTAAATCAGAAGATACAATTGATTCTTTTTTTTAAATTTTATTTTAATCATTGTTCAAGTACAGTTTTCTCCCTTTTACTCCCATTCCAGCCCACCCACCCCTAGTTTTTGTCCATGTGTCCTTTAAATTTGTTCCTGTAAACCCTACCCATTCCCCAAGAGAACGAACACCCTAGGGACAAAATATATCCTAGTGGTTAAAGGCACTATGTCCACAGCCCGGCTGTCGGAGTCTAAATTCTGGCTCCAGCACTTGCCGGCTGTGCAAACTCAGGTGAGTTACTTCACTTCCTTATCCCTGTTTTCTCACCTACAGAGTGGAGGTAATAACAGCTTCAGCTTCATAGGAACGCCATAAACACTGGGGCAATGATGTATGTAAAAAACTTAAAACAGCATCTCTTATAAGTGCTCAGTAAATGTTAGTCCTATTATGTGGTAGAGAATGTGAAAATCACATTCATTTAAAAGACAAAACAGGAGACGTCAACAAATGTTTACCCTTGCTGCAGTCATCCTTGGGCTGTGTTTTTACAACCAGCTGGGGTCTCATGCTCATTTTGTGCATTAGAGGGCACTTTTCTGGAAAATTTTGAGGGGCGCTGTGTCTACACAGTCCCTAGCACATAATTGGTGCAAAATACATTATACATTATGGTTGTCATCATCAGTATCGTCTGTACCATCCAGAGGAGTGTTAGATCTGTCCCACTCGAGGGGTTGTTCGCGTATCTTCAAGGGCTGACATTGTCAGTGGCAGGTACTTGACTGCTCTGTTGAGCAGGGCCTGTGGAGGCGTTTGTAAGGCCCAGGGGAAAATTGGAGCTAGTTCATTTGAAGATGTGAGGGTTCAGAATGGGTTCTGACTATTCTCCCTGTTGATTCTTTCACTAGGTAGCTATGAAAAGCTTTTGGTGATTTTAAAAAATCAAATTGACTAAGAGGACAAAAATTAGCCATTTTGAAAGAGCTACTGAAAATTTGCAGGGTACTAAATATATGAAAAGAATTTAACCTTACTAAAACCTCCCAAATGTAAATTAAAACAACTTGACTATATGTGTATTTTTTAGCTTGTTCAATGTTGGGAAACTGATAAAACTCAGTGCTGACAATGGGATGACGAGATGGGTGTTGAGTTACATCTGAGCCTGTGCAGTTGAAATTGCTATAATCCACATCACCCTTGAAGTGACCTTTAAGTACAGCACACATGACTTATGTTTTATAATTCCCTGTACTAATTGATTTAGAAAGCTTTTTGTTTTGAAAATGTCTATCACTCACAGAAATAAACTGTGTGAGAAAAATCTCTATAGCTATTACTTAGCTTCAAATACTGTCAATATCTTGCTGTATTTGGTTTGTCTGCCAAATAACCTCCCTGCCTTTTATTTTGCTGCATTATTTTAAAGCAAATCATAGACATTGTGTCATTATGTGTTACATACTTGTCTATATTTTAAAAAGTGAAGTATTTTTTATTTAACCATAATGTCATTATCACACCCAGCAAAAGTAACAATAATTTATTGATATCATCTAGTAACAGCTTTCCTTTATTTTATAAAAAGTTATTTTTTTACAGTTGGTTTGTTTGAATCGGAATTCCGATAATGCCCATGAGTCACACTAATTTTTACACATAATAGAGAGTTGAGAAGCACTAAACCAAATTAGAGGAAGAAAGGAAAGGATTAATTATAATTACAGCTAATGAAAATGGCTTAATGGAGGTAATGTTTTGAAACCTATTAATGTGCTTTTTTATTTTACTTTCTTCTATTCTTGACCTTTGCTTTAGCTGGCTTCTGGCATCCATCATCCTGGGGGAAGATCGTGATATTTAAGAGAAGAAATGTAAAAGGAAAGAACAAGTTAATATTCCTCCTCTGACAGGCAAAATAAAATGATCCAGAAAGAAAATAACCTCGCAAGCCAGGTGTTCTCTTGAAAGAGGATTGATTTCTACCTTCCTTTAATCTTCCTTTAACTTTTCAACAATTTGGCCCAATTGACTCAGCTTATGGAATTTTCCCAGTGTGTACAAAAAAACACTGCTGTGCTCCATTAAGCCATCTCCAAGAGGCTAGAATAAAAGACGAGGGCATGATGTATTGGTGAGAGATAGCTGACCTTTGGGGTCCTATGAGATAGTGAGAAGGAGAAAGAAAGAGGAAGGAGGAATGAGGAGTTTAGAGATCAATTTAGATTGGGCGTTCTCCTAGCTTGGCCCAGAAAGTGGGGAGGCACATGGGATAAGTGGCGCTGTCACCAAGGGCAGATCATCATCCTGGGGTGTGACCACATCCACATGGCAGTGTGCTATGGCTAGAAAGAGGGAGGCTACAAAGCTTAGCTTTCCTGACCTATACTTATTTCCAGTGAAAATGGTGGGAATTTGTTTGGGGAATATTGCCAATGGGAGTCACCATGGCTGGACAGGGTTAAGGTGCTCTGGATAAGGACCACATGCCAAACCACCTGGGCCAGGCAAAATTAGAGTCATAACAAAAGAGAGAGAGTCTCAAACTAACAGAAGAGTCTAAATTACCAGGGAGGGCTGGTGTGAGGCAGAGCCATCCAGGCAATCCCATGGCCCTGACCAGTGGAGGAAAGCCTGGTCTATAAGTTCCTCTACTTAATACAGACATAAACTTCAGTTGCGAACCCCAGCAGGTAGACCAGGGACCATGCAACTGAGCCAGAAGAGCCAGAGTAGCCAGAGGAATGAATTGTTACCTTCCATGATGTCATTTAAGCCCCACCTATCTCCCTCACACCCAGGTGCCATCTTGGAGAGGAGCCAGGCAGGGAGCCAGAATGGTATGTTGGAGAGACTCACCCTTTTTCCCTCCAGAAAATAAACATTCTTTGAAGCGATTGTTTATATTATTGTGTTATACTATAGTTCAAACATGACTAGACATGGAAGTAATCAGGTCATCCTTTTGAATGGCTTTTGGCTATGTCCAAAAAATCAACCACTCTCAGAGGGCAAAGATTAGCCATTATTGAAAGGCTTCTAAAAATATTCTAGTTGATAAATACATGTCAAAAAAGTTAACCTCACTAATTGTTCACTCAAATGTAAACTAAAAGCACTACCCCATACTTTCTTTTTTGAGGTCAGTAAACATTGGAAAAAAATACAAAAACTATATGAGACAGGAGGAAAAGAATGACAAAATAAAGGAGCTACAAGTTCTTGGTCAAGGAGTGAAATGTACCCTGGCACAACACTAACATTTATTATGCACTTTCTACATGTCTGGTGCTGCTTTATGATTTTAGGTGTGTTGTTTTATTAAACCTTCATGATAACTCTATGAAATATATACTCTCACCACCCTATTTTACAGATGGGGAAACCAAGCCACAGATATGTTAAAACCTTGATAAGTTTGCAGTTACAAAATGGGAGACTTGGGATTTGAATCCAGGAAGTCAAGTGTAAGGGCCATTTACCTTAACCTCTGCCCACCCAGATGTGCTCACACAAACCCTTCTGTTTATGTGACAACTATGAGATCCTTAGCACTGATGGGGGTGGAGGTGGAGAATTTTAAGCATTTCTTCTTTTTTTCTGGTCTACTTTAGCATTGCTCCTCTATAACCTTAATGTTTATGGATACAACTCTTTGTTGCAAGGATTGATATATTTCTGAAAATACCTGGCATAGGCTTAGCTGATGTAGGTGCTTAATCAGTGTTGCTCATTGAATCCAAATCTTGCTTACTCTGTCCATTGACACATGTTATTCTTTGCAAATGTCTAGAGAAGATCTTGGCCACTTGCTTCCTATTGTTGCAAGGTAGCATTTCCTGTTGTGGCTCTTCTGGATAGTATCACTCTCATGCCCTGAATTTCTTTTGTCACCTTATGAGGAAGTCTACTTCTGGGTAGTTGCTGCCCTTTCAGCCTGAGATTCAGAATAAATACAAATGGAGCAAACCTGACTCAACAACCATCTGGCCAAATGCAGCTGTCTGGCAGGCTGATGCAGTGCTTCCCAGCCCGGTTTAGCCTGGATTGACTGAACCAGAGTTGATCTACAGACTTGTAATTGTGAGAATAAATGCTTGTTGTTGAAAGCTATTGAGTTTTGGAGTGGTTGTTATGCAGCATTATAGTAACAAAAGCTAACAAATACAAGGAGCTATGTTCTGAAGTCCACAGGCAGGTTAAATATGTGAATGATGTGACCTGTTGCTTCTGAGAAGATAAAGAGTATAACTTTAGGAAAGTAACATGGACCTATACTTCTATCTATGTCAGCAATTTATTTCCAATCCTGGAAAATAATCAAGAATATGGACAAAAGTTCATTACAGTGTTATTCCTAATAGTGAACATTGGAAATAATCTTAAAGAACAACATTAGAATCATGATAAAATAACCTATGGGTTAGCTATATGGATGGACTGTTATACAGTCTGTTAGAAGTAGGTTCAGTTAAGAAACCTAAAATAGTGATTTGAGTCAAGTTGAAACTGAATTCTCTCAACCAGTGAAGTCTGAGGAAAGGCAATCCAAAATCAATTCAATGGCTCAATAGTTACAGTCACTTTCCATCTCTCTGCTCCATCATCCTGAAAGTGAAGTCCCTGTCTTCAGGGTTCAAGATGAGAGCTGGAGCACCAGCCATCACAGCTGTGTTTCAAGCAACATAATGGAAAAAAGAGCAAAGAAGTATGTACACTCTCACTTTAAGGAAACATCTTAGACTTCCTCACACAACACTGTGGTTGTATCTCAATTTAATCACAACAATGTGTGTGTCCAGCCAAAAATTTGGGTTTTGCAACCATGGAAGAAAACAAGAGAATAAATATTGGGAGATACACTTAGTAATCTGAATTATAAATATGAATACCTCTAGGGTATTCTGTCTTACAATTTACTTTGGTGGCTGCTATCTAATGACTTTATGCCTCAGATAAAAGATACCTATATTCCTAGAGTTTGTATTTCCCATGGATTAAGTGTGGGCCATGGGTGAATGGGAGCTGGTGTGGGTGACTGCCTAGAGCTGGGAACAGACTCCACAGATAAGAGGCAAGAGGTGAGTGTATAGATTCCTAGGGGCTGCAGAAGCTGTAAGCCACAAGCCAGAGGAGAACACATTATTATTATCAAGGAAACTACAGGTGTGAGGTCTCTTAGAAGTAATGAAATTCTGTTTAAGAGTGAGCTTTATACACTGCTGAGCTGAGAGAGAGTATGATAAGCTATCTTATGACAGTGTCAGTCCATTAAGGCTGTGCCTGGCTTTATTATCTTGCCTTCCTTTCCTCTCTTTAACCCTGGTAGGCCAGGTAACACAGTGAGAAGGGTGAGGAAATGTGGAGGTATAAGGTGGACAAGAAGGGAAGCAGGACCTCGTCTTTCCTCCACTTTCCCCACCTGGCTCAGGCAAGCTATATGCTTGAAGCAGGCTGCCAGCTAGGGGTGATGGAGAGTACTCTGAATCAAGTTTGGAGCGTTGATTATTCCATGGGGCTTTTAATAATCAAACTGAGAATAAATCTGTGATTTGAAAAAACCTGTGAGATATTTAAAATAAAAATCACCTAAGTGTGAGCAGATGATTCATGAGAACTGTCATAGTTTTCTTTCAGAGGGTGGGGAAGGGCGGGGGTTCCCCTGTTGAATTGATTTTAAGAAGTATAGGAGACAACAGCTGCCTCCTTTAAGTCCAAGTTGTGCATCATACCAGTTGCATATAGGATTTTTCTTATGCGATAACATTAACCCAAGAGGCAATATACAGATTTACATATACTTGTAATGTAATATGACTCAACTATTTGACAAGAGAGAGCAGAGGAATGTGAGCAAGAGGCTTGTGTAAGAATCTGTATGTGTCGGAAGATGGAAGTGATTAGACGTGCTAGGCAGTGAGTGTGAGAATGTGCATGAGGGAGTCAGAGTGAACGAACAGCTGTGCAGTAAATGTGTCACCGTCAGTGCATGCTGTGGTCTGCGCGAGCAGGGATGACTGGTAGATTTCTTTCATCCTCCCTCTATGGATCTGGCTGAAGAGGGTACTGTCCCAGCTGCTGGGATGTGGACCAGAATGGGGCAGAGATAGGGGAAGTCCTTTTTGTATCTGGTCAGAAAGTCCCTTTACAGAGAGACTGGGTGGCAGCAGATGCCAGGAGATGGCTGATGTGGCCTGACCTCCTGGCCTCTTTCCCACTGTGAGAACAAGAAAGGGAAAACAGATGTAGTATTTGCGCAAGAGATACTGGGAACCAACTGGTTATGGGGTTATGGCACCAAGAGAGGCTATGGGATTTGAAAGTTGGGAAGGCCCTGAGGAATCGTCTGGAGAGGACCTATTTCCTCAGTGTAAAATGGGGTCTGAGATTTAGAGGGGGAGTCTTTTACCTGTGATCACACAGACTTGACCTTGAGTCCTCCAGAGGCCTCTGGGGCTTGGACTAGAAAAAGGGAGAAAGCCATGGCTGGAAGGATTGAGTGGGTGTGTGAGAGGGATGGGTTCTGGTGGTCGAGGAGACAACTGCTCGGTGCATAGACATGGTCCTGTGCCCACTGTCACCCATCTGATGGGACAGTGGTGGGGTGATAAAGGGGCTGGCAAGAACAGGACAGCACTTTCCCTGGTGAGCAGCCCTCTGCAGCATCTGGCAGGAGTCAGAGAGAAGCTTCTGACAAGGAATAGAGGGCAAACAGGAAACAGAAGTGGCAGTCTAGTACAGCAAATGGGGCGTATGTGGCACAGAAATGTCCATCTCAGTCTCCACCAGGGCACTGGCAGCAAAATGCTCTCCAGAGTAACCCAGGGCTGAGGCTTGGCTGGCAGAGCTCAATGGCTCGTTAAACGCCCTAGCTTCTCTCTGAGTCAGGCTGGCGTTGTCCCTGAGGCAGTCATCGGACCTTACAGCCATTCTAGCTGTGCCTGAGACAGTCTTTCAGAACCTCCTTCTCTCCCATTTGATCCCAGCCTGCTCATCCCATAGCCCTTCCTCTGGTGTTGAGCTTCTGGTTTCCTCCTGCAGGTGGACAACCTCTGCCATTCCTGGAACTGATGTTTGTTTAGGCCCATGGACTTCTCCCACCTGGTCCCTGTCGTTGTTTTGGGTTTCTGTGAAGGTCCCCCAGATGGTGCCTCTTAGGACACCCTGGTTCTGCCTTGAGGAAAGGAAGCTATTTTCTATCCTCCACAATTTGGTCAAGAGCCAATTTTATCCAGAGTACATTCTTGAAAGTGTTTAGGCCTAAATGTTCTTCCTCAGGAAATCCGAACTCAAAGCTACTTTTTGGAGGTCATACTGTCCTGGGTGAGCATCTTCTTCCTGCCCAGCTTTTGCTCAGACTCAGGAAGATCTACAAAGGGAGGCTGAACTTCACTATTTAACGTTGTCTCTCCTCCTCCACTTCTGTAAGAGAGGCGCTGCTATTACCTGTGCTTTATAAAACACCTCAGAGAGGCCAAGTGTCTTGTCCAAGGTCACAGAGCCTCAGCCATAGCCCAGGAGTGTGATAAATGAGTGAAGTGGGTAAAGGGCCTGGGACACTGGTGGCACAGGCAGCAGCTTGGCAAACAGTGGTTATTATTATTAGTCCAGGTGGGCTCTGGGTGTGGTCTGCTGCACCTCAAAAGCCTCCTGATCACTTGCTGGGCTCAGTCCCTCCCTCACCAGAGGCACCACTTTGTACATCCTTAAGCAGAACATGATCTCTCCCAAGGCCATGTTGCTCTGTTTGTATGTCCTTGGCTTGGGCTGCCTTGGCAACACTGCCTTTGTGGCCTCCCACCTTCTGGGAGAAAAGTTCCAGGTTCTTGGGCTGCTGCCCTTAGCCCATGGGCTTCATGCAAGGGGAGGACATTTTACATAGTTCATTGGCATGTTTTCTGGCCCCCAACATTTCGAAAGCAAATTTCTCTATCAGTTGGCTCTTCCACATGCATTCATTATTCATTCAAAAAACTTGCTGAATATATACAACAACACCAGCACCAATGCCAGCAACATCTATTGAGTGCTTATTATGCTCGAGGAATGATGATGAGTGCAAGGGAAGTGAGACTAATAATGATGACTTGAACTCTCACTCTGGGCAAGGCACGGAGCTGAGCACTTTGCATAATAACCCCTCCCCTCCTTAAGCAGTCCTGTGAGGTAGGTGCTACCACATCCCCCTTGTAGACTAGGAAGCTGAGGCTTAGAGAGGTTAAGTAACTGCCTGAGGATACACAACTGATAAATGCTGGCACCAGATTCAGACTTTTTGGCTTCCAAAACCTAGGCTCTTAACCACTACATTGACTGCCTTCTAAGGGCTCGTGTTTCTTAAAAGATGGATGTTTTAACATTTAACTGTAGAAAGAAAGTACTTTTAAGAATAATTTAGATCCAGATGCAATTCCAGATTTGCCATTTACTAGTGTATGAATTAATGAAACAAAAAAATGTTTCAACAATTGAGCATTGCAACTAATGCTCTTCTAAGTACTGTATATTTCAGCAGCTCTTATTTTTGTAATCCTGTAAGAGAAGTGTTGTTATTATTACTATTTCCATTTTACTGAAAAAGCGATTGAAGTGCAGAGAGGTTAAGGGACTTCCTTTGAGCATATTAGTCAGGGTCTAGTTAGAAGATATAAACCATACAGTAATTTGAATAGAGAAAGTTTAATATAAAGAATTGTAAATTAGTTACAGAGAATATTAATTAAAGGGTAAAGACAGCACTAAAGAATGCAGAAATAGAGGCTTAAGTTATAGTTTATATCTCTAGGAATGAGGCAGGCTACCTGTGAAATAATAAATATATACCAGGTATACTGTCTGCTGCCCCTGAATCATGACACAGAGCTCCTAAAGCCTTATAATTTCCTGAGTGATGAAGAACATAGTAGTGCCTTTCAGAGAGTTTCTAAATCTCTTGGAAGTTCCTAAATTTCTGGATGATGGAGTATCTTTTATTCTAATGGTGCAACTCTTGGTAGGCTCCTGCATGTTGCCTGGTCACCAGAAAGACCAAGCATGATTACAGACTTGAAACTTTCAGCCTCACCCCTTGTCCTCTGGGAATGGGAGAGGAGTTGGAACTTGAGTGAATAACTGATCATGTCTATATGATGGAACCTCCATAAAAATTCCCTAAACTGTGGGGTTTGGAGAACTTCTGGGTCGATGTAGGCACCCACGTACCGAGAGGATGATGCACCCCCAACTCCACGGGGACAGAAGCTCCCGTGTTCAGGACCCTTCCGGATCTCATGCTGTGTAGTTCTTCATCTGGTTGTTCACCTGCATCCTTTATTGTGTCCTTAATTTAATTTATTTTTTGGATTTATTTTTCAACTACAGTTGATGTACACTAACACATTAGTTTCAGGTATACATACATAGTGATTATAAATCTTTTATAATGAACCAGTGAAGGTAGGCAAGTGTTTCCCTGAGTTTTGTGAGCTATTAGAGCTATTACTGAACCTCAGGCGAGGGTTGTGGGAACCTCCAACTTAGAGTCAGTTGGTTGGTCAGAAGTTTAGATGACAGCCTGGGACTTGTGACTGGCGTCTAAAGTCATGAGGGAGTCTGGTGTGGCTGAGTCCTTAAGTGTGGGTCTGTGCTTGCTCCAGGTAGTTAATGATTGAATTGTAGTCACCCCGTTGGTGTCTGAGAGTTGGAGTATTGGTTGGTGTGGGAGCCCCCCATTTGGTGTCAGACGTGTAGTGAGTAGAGGAGAGAGAGATTTGCTTGTTGTGTGCAAAGAAGGAACGGATTTGGAAGAGGACCTTGACTCCTAGGATGAGACTCAGAACTCATTGCAGAAAGTGTGACTGTCACCCACTAGATGGTAGAGAGCTTTGCTCGGGTGCCACCAATGGGAAACAGGCCCCTGGGTTGCCCACAAAACCCTCTAGGGTTCTATCTTGGGGGTGTGACAAAGAGCCCTGGGGGGCTGCTTGTGAGAGTGCTGCGGACATTTGCTGTGGAGCTGCCTTTTGGGGTGCCAGTGATACTGGCTGTGGTGTGAGCACCATTGGGATTGGGTGTCCTTTACATTCTGGTCACTATTCACCACAGGAACAAGAGGAAAGAAAGCACGTGGGACGAGGGAGAAAAGGCCCTCCTTCCTGGAGTGTTCTCTACTGACGAAGCTTAAGATTATGCCAGCTGGCAAAGCAGATGTGGTCACAGGGCCCAGCTCCCACATCCCAGAGCTGGGCAATGAAGGATGAATACAAAGCTCAGAAAGAATAAATTGATAATTGGCACAGTAAGTGTTATAACCCAGGTTTATATGACACCAAAGTCCCAATTCTTTCTTTTTTGACCTTCAGTTTTCCCATTTCTAAACTGGCAACAACAATGCTGGCCTCATAGAGATGCTGCGTGTATCAAATAAGACAAGGGATGTACAGGTCTGGGACATTATGGAATTTCAGTGGAGGTTAGGTGCCTACTAGCTTATGTGTTTATCGAGTTGCAGGATCATAACACTGTAAGAGACTGAAGTCATCATCAAGCCCATTTTTCTAATTTCACAGATGATGGAACTGAGGGACAGAGAGAAATAATTTATCTCAGATCTCAACACCTATGAGTGATGGAGCAATAATTAGGTCCTGGGCTTCCTGACACCTTTTATTTCCCTTCTTACTCAACTCTGCTATGTCACATTTGATGTATTAATTTAGAGCAAAAGTGGGGGTAGGACTGCTCCCTATGAAATTATTTAACATTGGCTGGCTTTGTATTTAGCTGCACAATGAGAGAACTCTTTTGTTTAAGAGGAGGAAAGGTTATTTTGGCCAATTCAAGTTTACCCTTAAAGATCAATTAGTGCTTTGATTTAATTACAGAATTGGCAACATAAAACAAGTTCATTAATAACATTAACTTTCTGACAAGGGAAAGCATAGAACTAATATTCTGTTGCCATAAAAATGTTCTTTTAGACTCCTCATTTCTATCTACAGCTTCCTCCCATTTCTGCTTGGAGATCTCGTAGTGATATTCCAGCCAGAGTCATCTGGGCAGGCTGCAGTCTCTCTCTCTCGGCTCTTTCAGGACTTTCCTTTCATGGGTTTCTCTGCTTGTCTACAGGTTCTCTTTGGGGAATTGCTTCCCTAAGCGTAGTTTCAGCCATGTCCTCCAAACTAGCAATTCCCAAGCCCTGTCTTCAGGCCCTATCTCTCTGACCACCTTCCGTCCTCTCTATCTAGTGCATCTGGGCACGTCCACATGCAAGTCTCCAGGAACCCAGTTGTCCCTCTGACAACAAACTCACCATCTCCTTTCAGATCTGCTGCTCCTGCCTCCCTGTCTGCTGGACTACCTCTGTCTACCAAATGCTCAGGGAAGAACATCTGCTTGAAATGCTTGTCATTTCCCAGTATACTTTCAGTTTTCATTCTAACTCCCTGACAGGGGTCTGCCTGAGCTGTCCGTGCTGAGCCCTCTCACTCACATCATCCCACTCTCCTTTTGACTCATTTCCTCACATCTTCCAGTCCCATCAACGCCTCTCCTGCCCCAAGGCCTTCATCCAAGCTGTTTCCTCTGTCTGATGTACCATCCCCAGATCCTAAGAGCCAGGGCCTGCAAGGGATGGAGTCAGTGGAGGGCTGGTTATTGTTTGTCCAACCATAGAAAAGAAGGCCTAGAGTTTTAAGTAAGTCAAGTAAAATGAATAAACTTAAAATAAGGGTTGGTTGGAAATTATTTTGAAAAAATGAACAAAAATTATCGTCATACGTATTTTGTCTTATATTTAACAAAATTCACATTGCATTGCAATTATATGCAAATGGCTTACAGTAAACCAAGAATGAATGAAATGTCAGGTTTTTTTGGTCTAATTTTCCACGAGCATTGTATGCTAACACAAGCTGCATTGTTTACTGGTGACTTGCAGCATTATCAAAGCAGGGTGATTGGTGTAAATTGATTTTCATTTTTATTAGAAATGCTCTCCTTCAAAGCACCTATTGTATCATTATCGTTTTTGATTTTTTTTTTGTCTGTAATTGCTAACTGGCCTACCTGCCAAATTATCATTTGTCACTGACTCTGGTGTGGTTCATGCAGTTTTTTTTCAATCCTCACCCAAAGATATGTTCATTGATTTTTCAAGAGAGAAAGGAAGGGAGAGAGAGAGAGAAAAAAAAACAACCCATCAATGTGAGAGAGAAACATCAATCAGTTGCTTCCTGTATGTACCCAACCAGAAATCAAACCTGCAACCCAGGTATGTGCCCTGACTGGGCATCAAACTCGAAAAATTTGGGTGTATAGGATGATGCTCCAACCAACTGAACCACCTGGCCAGGGCAATTCATGCAGTTCTTTAGCATCATTTCCATTGAATTCATGACATTTGGCAACTTTGATAAATTACGGTATCACTTTGTAGGCCATTTGATTTGTATATTCCTTGTGTTATCAGATGTGGCACATTTGGCCATGAAGGGGAGATCTTCTGCCTATCTCATCCACTTCTCTATGAGTCATAATCTTTAGTATCAAACAGTGTGTGTGTGTGTGTGTGTGTGTGTGTGTGTACGAGGGCTGGCCCTTTGAATGAGGGTTACTTTTATAGATGGTGAGTGTATTAGTGAGTTTTCATGTTCAATCTTTGCTTTCCTACCTGACCTCACAACTGTGGGAATTCTGATAATAAATACTCAGGCACTGAAGACATCCTATAGAAGTCTTTTTCTCAGAGTTTGAACCTTTCCATATTTATTGCCCAACATTCCTTACACCAGAGTCCAGGGGGACCTTAATGAATGCTCTTTGTCTCCTGAATTTAGTAACTGTCCCTCATGCTAAAGGTTGGCCAAGAGCCTCTTGATTGTTTACAAGGGAGCCCTGGCCTGCTGGTGGGGCTCAGGCCACTGTATCTGGGTCATGGTCTTGTAGGGCAAAGGACACATCCAATCTTTCATTTCTTTGCATCTTCCAGGCCAGCTTTGTATAGAATTATAGAAGGCTCAACTAGGATGTATTGTGCTCCAACCAGTGTTGATTAAGGGCCTGTCCTGTGCCAGGAATTTTTTCATATGTTCCAACATTTGACTTTCATAGCTTTTCTGTGAGGTTGCTGTTTTTTTTTTTTTTTTTTTTTTTTTTCATTCCCATTTTAGAGAAGGAGCTCAGAGAAAGTGACTTAATTTGGGTCTCACAGCTGAGAAGTGGATCTGGGGGAAAAGGCCTGTGGTTTCCTACTATAGCTTCAGGATCTTTCCCTCAATATACGAACAGGAGAAGGAGGCCCAGAGATGGGAAAAGACTTGCCCAAAGGCATATCAGCAGGTCAGAGGAAGGACACGAGCTAACTCCTGGCACTCAGATTCCCTGTCCATCTTCTTCTGTTCCACTTTTCTGCTCTTACTTGTTATTGTCCAGATATTGTTTTAGGAAAGAAAAACAAATTTCATATGAAATTATTTAAAAACCTCCAGGCTCTTCCTTAGTTGCACAACCAAACGTTCCAACTTATTTACAAGCATATTTTTAAGAGCGTTTAGACTTCCAGTGATACATTTATGTCATTACTCAATTGGCAACATGCAATAACTCAAAATTCATCTGATTCATCAAACTTTCAACACCCTTTGACACAGGGACTATATTCTATGGAGAGTTCATTGTCCTAAAACAGCCACAAACGCTGATGTTTGATCAAAGAGCAGTATCTGTCCAGAAGCCAGGTTTTCTTGTTCCAAATCTTGTGTCCTGCCAGACTCATATTCTTTATTAAAGAAAGTTATGTTTTACTGATTAACATGATAGCTATAATTAGATAGTATTGGGTACGTGTTATGTTCCTGGCACTTTTAACTTTACTCAGCATGTATTAACTCATCTAATCCTTAGAACAATCCCATGAGGTCGATATTATTATCATTCCTGTTTTGCAAACAGAGGCATTCATGTGAGGAGCTATTAATAATATTAGACATTCACTTATATATTTTCCAGTCTTTTCAAAGGTTTATTTTCTACTTTTAACCCTGGAACCATCTATTCTCCAAGTGATCCCTCCATGACCCAAGTTGTTATTATACCATGGGTCAATAGTGAGGTCTCAGTTAAGATGCTTTGAGTGCAGCCCTGACTGGTGTAACTCAGTTGGTTGGGCATCATTGAACAAAGCAAAAGGTCATTGGTTTGATTCCCAGTCAGGGCACATGCCTGGGTTGAGGGTTCAGTCACCTGTCAGGGCACACATGAGGGGCAACCAATCCATGTTTCTCTTTCACATCGATGTTTCTCTCCCTTTCTTTCTCTCACCCTTTCCCTCTCTCTAAAAATAAATAAATAACTTAAAAAAAAAGATACTTTGAGCGCAAGTAATAGAACACCTGACTAACAATGGCGTAAGTAATAGGCAGTTTCAGGCTGTTTCAGAGACTCAGAAAACAAAACTAAAAATCCCACCACCTTCAACCAAACCAGCCTCTTTCCACATTTCTAGTTCTCTTTTCTCAGAATACTAGCTCTTTTCTTCAGCCTTGTTGCCTCGTGAGTTAAATAGGGCTAGCTTAGCATTAGTCCTTAATGGCTATTTTCAAAGGCAGAAAGCCAAGGGAAGCCAAAGTGGTATCTCTCTGTCAGGAGAGACACCTTTCCCCACAAGCCCACTAGTAAATTCCTTTGTATACATCATTGTGTTGAATTATGTCACATGGCCACTCCTAATTGTAAGAAAATCTAGGAAAACATGAACCTGTGTATGTGTGTGTGTGTTTGTGTATGTAGATGTCACCATAAAAAATGTGGGAAGAAAATGTCTATTAGGTAGTCAAACAACAGTTTCTATCATACATGATAAGTTGTTAGTTGGATAATTATTTAATTTTAAATTTTAAATTTTTAAATTGAACTTATTGGGATGACATTTGTTAATAAAATTATATAGGTTTCAGATGTACAATTCTATAATACATCATCTGTATAATGTATTGTGTGTTTGGATAATTATCTTTTAATGTGGTCTCCAGTGGGTAATCTGAGATACTTCATTTATTTAATTCTCATAAAGACCTTGGGAGTTTGTTGAGTTACATGGTAGAAATTCAAGCTAAATATAGTTACTTTGAACTTTGAGATGACATAAATCTATGATTTGCCAATGCATGCTGTATCAGGATGCTGCTCTATATAACAACCACAGTTCCTGTGGGGATTTTGTATAAGAAGCACTTCTTGCCCTTGTCCTTGTCCTATAGACTATTTTAGCTAAAGTGTGTAGGTAGAATAAAGGGGCCACTGTAACACCTTATCAGAACTCTGAGACTGAAATAAGTAAAATGATACACATTTCGTAGAGATGAACAATGGGATGAACCACCTCGGAGACAGGATTTGTCCCAGGCCCACAGAAGGAAGACCAGGTGGGTAAAGAGGGCCTTAATATTATCCTTGGTGGAGTGGCCTAGGGGCATCTCTGGGAACTTGGCCATTACTTCATGGGAAAGTGCCCCACACAGATTGTTAGTCTCTCCTCGGAGCCTTCATGAAGGGAGAACTATCCTTGTGGGCTCATTCTCAGAAATTGCAAAGCAGATGTTCGTTTTGGGGAAGCTAATGTTTTCTCTCTTGCCTTGGTTTTGAAGATCAGCAGAAAGGATGTAAGCTCTTGCCTACTTAATTTGGAGGCCAATTTGCAGGTAGGCCCCAGGGGTAGCATACCCATTGCTACCCTATCTGCTTCTCTCATGGGCACAGATATTTCTTTTGGGACATCTGGTGGGTTGGGGGCAGTGTCTCTTTTGCCCCTCTAGAGTTTGGTTCTAATTCTACATGGCAGAGAGTACAAAATGTAGCACCCTGTTTGGGAACAACCACCTTCTCCTGCCTAGAACTGAAACCAGGTGTGGCCATGTGAACCCAGGACACCTGGGAGGACTAGGAGCAAGGTTTTTAGCACTGACCTATCTGGCATGCATGCGTGCATGCATGGAGTGCCCACTCTGCCAAGTCCACATTAGTGGTCAGCCTGGAAGAAGAGTCACCACCTCCATGACTAGTGCCTGTGGATCTATTCATGTGAAAAGATGAAAGGTGATGAACATAGAGCACGTTCTGTATGAGAGGCATTGGAGTGCTGTTCCATTTTATTGGTGAAGGAATGGAAGGTCAAAAGAATAAGGTCCATGTGCATAGCCACTCAGGAAGGAGCTGGTGAAGTCATGGCTCAAATGCAGAGCAGTCTGTCATCAAAATTCACCTTCTTGTCAATTTGCCCTACAAATTCAGCTCAGATGATGGGGACTCACTCATCCAATTCTCTGGCTAAGGAGCTCTGACCTTAGTAGAGCACACTGGGATCCACTTACGGGTTTACACAGGACAGATACAGTTATATTTTTAGTGTTAAGAAAACCCCTGCCCTGGCTGGCATAGCTCAGTGGATTGAGTGTGGGCTGGGAACTAAAATGTCCCAGGTTCGATTCCCAGCCAGGGTACATTCCTGGGTTGCAGGCCATAACCCCCAGCAACCGCACATTGATGTTTCTCTCTCTCTATCTCCCTCTCTTCCCTCTCTAAAAATAAATAAATAAAATCTTAAAAAAAAAAAGAAAACCCCTTTGGTACTTGAACAATGATTAAAATAAAATTAGAATGAAAAAAGAAAATCCTTTTGAAATCCTCCTGTGTATGGGGTTTTGGAGGGTTTGATGTGAGACTGACATTCAGGAAATCTGAAGGAGACCATGTTTCTAGGGCATAGGTGATAAGGAGGAGATAGGGTCATGCTACAGAGGATATTAAATCAATAGGATTTGGTGAGGACTGATTGGATATGGAGGGTGTGATTGGGAGAAAGTTACCAAGGAATATATCAACCAACTGATTAGCCCTTATAATCAGCATATGTCTTCATTCAAATTATACTTCCTACAAACTGGCTTTTGTTATGGACTGAATGTTTATGTCCACCCCCAGCTCCCAATTCATATGTTAAAATCCAATCCCCAAAGTGATGGTATTTGAAGATGGGGCATTTGAGAGGTAATTAGGTCATGAAGGCACTTAGTGCCCTTATAAAAGAGACCCAGAGAGATCCCTTGTCCCCTCTACCATGTGAGGACTCAGTGAAAAGCTGTTGTATGAATCAGGAAGTGGGCTCTTATCAGATGCCAAATCTGCCTGGTGTCTTGAACTTCCCAGCCCCTGGAACTGTGAGAAATTTCTGTTGTTTATAAGCCACTCAGTCTATGGCATTTTGTTACAGCATCTTGTCTTGACTAAGACAGCTTCCAAGAATGTGGTGTCTAGTCACCCTGACCAGTTAGTTATTCTTTTATGTGGGCCTTGTTGATTTGGGTCTTCTTTTGCCCTGACACCACCTTTAGGGTAGTGGATGGCCACACTTTTCATTTGCTTCCAATTTTATTGTATTAGTTAGGATAATATTTTCTTCTGTGTTGAGAACAACAACCCCTTGCCCCCACACTTCGGTGAGTTTCTTTCTCTTTCACATAACACAGTAGTTCAATGTGGGCATTCCTCATTGGTGGGTAGCTTTCCAGCAGGTGGTGAATCAGGGCTGAGTCCCCTTTAATCTTATGAATCTTCCAACCTCTGGGACCATGAAGTCCTCTGTATTCAGCCAGAAGATGGGCAAAGGAGATGGTGGAGAAGACACACCTGATTCTTACCTGCCTTTGCTTGGTAGTAACATCTATTGCTATCATCTTCCATAGTGGACACTAGCTCCCCACAGCCACCTGATGTAAGGGGGCTGGACAACATAGTCTCTGGTTAGGCAGCTGCTTCTCATGACAACTCCACAGTGTGGTATGGAAAGACAAGCAAGAATTTTGGTGGAGAGTAGTCATCTGTTCCCTCCCACCTCCAATCTAAGGCTATTTCTAGCCCTAACAGAGAGAGCATATAAAAGGCTACACACTGAGTCTGATTTAAGGAGTTCAGGGCCTATGAGCCATATCACATTATGAAATATATATAATAAAGGGGGCAGGAAACATGTGAAAACACCTATTGTAAACATTAGATCGAACTGTATAGAATTTCTGTATTCCAGATTAAAAAAGAGTTGAATGCTAGCAGTTTCATATGATTCAACCTAATATACTGGGGAAGCACTTCAAAACAGATTTCTTAGAGCTCTACATCATAAGTATGGAAAATCCTGCTTATTCTATACTTTGCTGGGGAAGTCAAATACACTTGGACAATTCAAAGCTTTGAAAAATCTTGCATTGTTTAGTTTCTTTAATCAGTGGTTTCCTAAGTAACTGTTGTTTAATCAGTGATTTCTAGGGTAATTTGTGTATGTAACTCATTTTCCCCAAATGCCTATTAAGTTCTCATAGACTTTGGAAACTTTGCGTGGAAAACACAAAGGAATCCATTAGTGAATCCTTTTATATAGCAGAAAAAAGGCTTTTCTTTACCAAAATCCATAGTAAGAATGCTGGTGAAAATGATAAAAGTTTGTTGAGTGAATGAATGACTTTGAACTATTTACATTACTCTGAGCCTTACGTTTTTCATCTGTGAAATTAAGATGATAAAATAAACGAGATGACCTGTTTAAAGAGCATAGGAATGGGTGCATATGTGGTCTCTTCTTCCTTCCATTAGCATCCCTGAGATTGGAGGAGGCAGCCACTTGCCATGTAGAAGACACCCCATTTCAGCAGCCCCATGTGGGATTGTTTTGGTCCTGACATGCAAACACGTTGAAGCCCAGCTTCATGAGCATTCACGTGGATATTTGGGCCTGGCAGAATTATTTTTATGTGTTCAAGAGAGAAGAAAATAAAGAGCAGCATCCTCATGTTGACAGGAACTGGCTGCCCTGTGATTCTGGGCTGGAGGTGGGAGTGGGGGGTTGAGTAAGTGATCAAGCTGAAAAGTCCACATGGAATCACTTTTCCATGGTCTAATCTGGGAACTGGAACGTTCTGAGCTTGGACTAGAGTTATGGCTCTGGTTAGAGGACTGATTCACTGGGGCCAGCGTGGCCTCTGGCAGGGCCTTGGACACATCTGTCCTCCCCCTGTCCTGACCTCCCTCTGGCAGCCTCATCTCCAGGCCTGGCAGAACCCCCAGAACAGATATTTCTCCTGGCCCCCCAGCAAAGCTCTTCACTGACTTCCAAACATGTGTGACTGCTTTGACATCTGAGCCTGAAGTTACTCTGTGAGGGGGCCCTTGCTAGGACATGTCTTTCTCTGCCCTGCACACTTGTCACGGGTTCCAGCTGAGTGCATGTACCTGGTCCTTCTGCAGAGTTCTTTCCAACAGTCAGAGGAAGCAGGTCAGGGTTGTTGTTTGAGGCTGAATACTGTGCCTGTGTTCCAGGTTGCTGTAAGGCTGGTGCCTATATAGGTCCTTTTGCCAGCAGCCGATTATGGTGTTGGGAGCCAGCAAGAGCAGGTTTGCATCTTGACTTGGCCACCAGTGAGCCATGTAGCCTTGGACAGATAGTCTACCTTCTTTGCACTTCAGTTTCTTCATTTGTGTAGTGGATATAATTATTATTGTTTCATCTGTCATTCAACCATCACATATTCCATGAGGGCATTGTTCTGCATGCCAGGCACTGGAGAAACAAAGATGAACTACAACTCTTCCCGTCCTCAAACAGGTGGAATTGTCCACATAAAATAGAATGCAAAAGTAAGTGCCAAGCCCCAGGCTAGGCTCCAGAACACTTACGAAGTGGAAGTAACTGAGGCTTTAAATTCAGACACATGTATGCTTGAATTCTGGCCCTGATAGTAAGTTACTGTGTGATCTTGGGCAAGATGTGCTTTCTGGTCTTTAGTTCCCTCATCTGTAAAATCAGAAGGTTTAATTAGATGACCATTTTTCCTCTAACATTCTATGACTGTACAAAGTTACCAACCTAGAAATAAAAAGGAGAAATAAATTATTTGAATATGTCCCTTGATGTCATATAACTAAACCCAGTGGGTTCAGTGATGCTTATAATTCTGCCCTGGACCTTGTATATTGAAGAGATTTTGAGGAGTCCTGTCTATTCTTGGGGAAAGAGCCTGAGCTTTGGCATCTGGCAGATTTGGCATCTAATTCCACCTCTGCCACTTATTGGCTGAGTCATTTTGAACCGAAATCACTCAGTGTCTCTAGGTCTGCATTCCACATTACAAAGTCTGGGGACAAGCATATAGTTTCCCATATTGCTGTGAGAATTAGAGATTGCTTTGGTAATGTGCCTGGCACAGCAGAGCCTCATGATGTGGTCCTGTGGTCCAGCAGATTGAATTCTGGAGAGCAGGTGTCTGCATCTGCCCTATTGGTTTCTGCAGGGCCTGGCAGGAGCAGATCCTCTGTGCTTATTGGATGGATGACTATCTTTCAGTGCTATGCTTTGCAATCTGGGCCCCAAATGAAGGTATTTTCCTCTGTTGCAGGTGGTATAGAAAGAAACTTTAGACCCAGATAGAGGCCTGAGATATGGGTGATAGGGATCTTGCCCATTAATAACTGTAAGTTGTTGGGCAGGTTGTGGCATCTCCCAAAACCTTAGCACCCCAGTTACTTCATGTTGCGTGGGTCACCGGCCAGCAGTGACCACGGAATGCTGCAGATGGCTTGCCGAAAAACACGCGAGAGAAAAACATGCACAGAGACAAACTAGTTTCTGTGGGGAAGTAGGGACGAAATGGCCACCCCCTCTAGTGGGGACCGCCCTGATTTACAGTCCATACCTGCTTTTATTTGGCTCATTTTGCATAATAATTCAGGTAAAGTACAGTACTTATCAGGGGGAAGTAAGGAACTATAGAAAACAAGGAACTCTGCTGGTCTATTGAGTCGGGGTCAAAGAGCTGTAAGACTTTGAGGAACAAACTTCCTCCTTGGACCCCTCTCATTCAACTGAGAGCATTCTAAACAAAGAAGGTTTCACAGTAATTTACATATCTTTTCTTAGGCCTGATCACCCAGGGAATCTGCCCTTTTCAGCCCAGAGCTGCACCACCCTGTCATTGTTTCAGGCTTAGCACGGGAACTAAGGCAATAAGGAGATTTTCTCCCAGACAATGAGAATTCAGGCTATGTCAAAGCCGAGGAGCGAGGGTCCGTCACCCTCTTTTGCTGCAGCCCCCCAAGTCCTTCTTTTGGGGGGCCTCCCAAAGTGATCGTGCCTGGCTTAGGTCGTTCCCCCCGTGGGGAATCTTACCCGTCCTTGGCTAACCGACCAAGCTTTTTGGGGTTCAGTTATGAATAAAGCAGCAGAAGCAGCATTCCTGCCAGGAAGATAAGCTTTTGTCTCCTTGCTGGCTTACAGTTCCAAGGGCGTTCCCTTAGCCTTAGCCTAGGCGGGGGTTTCAGTTTCTGATACCAGTCAGGGCGGTTCCCAACAACTTCATATGCAATTGCTCTGCTCACCTTGCTGATTCCAAGATGGCTTGAAGAATTTGTGGCTGTGAGATTACTCTGTAGATCCTAAAATGCCACCCACACATAAAGGATTGTTGTTGCCAACAGCGAGACTGCAGAGGGCCAAGAACCTGTTAGCATATACCATTTGGTATCACTTTGGAGAAAGGTCAGATTGTTCAGAGCTCAGATACCTGGACTTCTGGGATTTCACATGCTGGGAACATCATCAGAAGATACCAGTTGACTGCCCTTTATCTCTAGGGAAGCAAAGGTGCTTGGCTCACTGTCCTCATGGACATTAATGAAGCACTTACACAACACAAGCAAGATTTCCAGGACATCCTAAAGCAATGTGATCTTTTCCCATGCATTATAGTTTACATATCATTATCATACCTGTTATCTCAATTTTTCTATGGACTCTGGGAAATAGGTACTACTTCTATTTTATAAGTTAGGAAAATGAAGCCCAAAGGGGTTTAGACATGTGCAAAAGGATGCAGAGGTAGTTAGGGACAGGGCAACCCGTGAGTTCTGACTTTAGGTCTGACACCCTTCTATCTCTTTACTTTCCATAAGAAAAAAGGTCTTGATATTACCTAGCAAACAAAAAGTTTGTATCTGATTTATCTTACTATTCTCCATGGAACTTAGCCCTAGCTGGAAATAAAACAGGTATTTAATATTAGAATCGTGGAATCGAGGAGTATGGCTTTGGAATCAGGTAGATCAGTGTTCAGATCCTGATCAGCCACTTAGTAGCTGTATGACTTTGGGCAATGTACTTCAGTTCTCTGGTCTTCACATTTCTAAGGTGGTGAGAGTGAACACCCTGCCTGGGGCTGTTGTATCAGCAGAGAGAGTATATATATACAGTGCACCAAGTACCAGACCTAGCACACATTAGGAACTTAATAAACAGGGCTTTGTAGTTAACAAAAGCTTTGAAACGAAACTTTAAAACCTTCCATTTGAGTATAAAGAATAGAGGGTGATCTCAAAAACTCACTTCTTTTTTTATTGCTTCCTACCCTTCTCTTGGGACACATTTATTTTTAAAATCCATATGTGCAAAAAAGGAGAGAGATATCGCATGAAGACAGGACAACCAGAAGGGACTGTCTCCTCTCCATTGTCATTCATTCATTCTAGAAACATTCTCTGGAGCAAGGATATAAATGGGTATTGACTACCCTGCCTGCAAGATATAATGCTTCAGTTTTCACATGTGTTATCTGATATAAAATAATAAAGAGACACGTTAACACAGTGGAAAGATTATAACATTGATTGTCAGACAAACCTGATCTAAATGCTAGTACCATCACCTTTTTCGCAGTGGGATTTGGAAAAAATTCAGTTAACTTCTCTTAAGCTGCTTCCTTATCTGTCAAGGGGGGGTTAATAATCAAAGAATCATCATGAGGATGGAAAGGGATGATGTTTGTAAACCATTCCACATATGGCTTGGCACAGAGGAGGCTGTAAATAAAAATGCTGGCTCTCTTCCCTTCCTGTATCCTAGAGAAATTTTCTTTTTTAAAGAGAAAAGTTATTGCCTATCGTGGCTTCTAGAATTGGGCTGTATTTGCTGAATAGGAAGCACTCGTCTAGTATAACACTCTTGACACTTCAATTACCTAATCTTTCAGGATGAAAGAGCAGGGTGGTGTCTTTCCTCTTCATTTTATCAAAGCCATCGCCCTGCTGGCTGGACTTAATTCATAAGGCTGCCTCAAAAAAAACTTCTGCACTGGGAAGTGTGACTGCTCTCTCCTAGGATCTGGGCATCTGTTTTCTGTGGAGCTGGAAGTCCAAAGTGGCCATGATGCCGTGGAAGATCATGCCAGGTCACCCATGGGCCCTGCAGGCCTATGCTACTCAGGGTTCCCATCTGGGGTATTGTTATGGGTGGAACTGTGCCTCTCAAAAAAGACATAACTGAAGCCCTAACCCTAAGTATCTCATGATGTGATCTTATTTGGAAATAAGGTCTTTGCAGATATAATTAGTTAAGAGGAGTTTATATTGGGGTAGGGTAGGCCTTTAATATAACGTGACTGGTGTCCTTATAAGAAGACTGTGTGAAGAGGACTCTATGCGACAATAGAGGCAGTGACCAGAGGGCTGCAGCAACGGGCCAAGGATTGCTGGCCACCACCAGAAGCTAGGGAGAGGCCAGGAAGCATCCTCCCCTGGGTTTCAGAGGGAGAAGAGTGCTGCAGACACTTTGATTTTGGACTTAAAACTGCTAGGACTGTGAGACAATAAATTTCCATTGTTTTAAGTACTTTGTTATGGCTGCCCTAGGATGCTAATAAGATATTCAATAAGTAGATATTTCATCTCTACCTTAAATGTTCAGAAACTGGAGCCCCCAAACTTCCTCATTTCTCCAGCACCAACAATTTAGTCTAGGACTTGGTAGAGGCAGTGTTATCAAAGGAATGAGTGAGTGAATGGCTGCGGCTCAGAGAAGGGGTGTGAAGTGCACAAGGTTGCATGGCTGTTGGAGGCAGAGTCTACTTGTGAAGTTCTTTCTGGGTGCCTAACAACTGTTTGCTCTGCTGGACAATTACTTAGCTACCCGTTAGCTCCCTGGTAACAATCCTGGGCTTTGGAATATCTAAGCCTCAGTTTCTTCTTTTGTAGCTTTTTAGCTACTCCAATAAATAAAATTCCAATAAGTGTTAGCTGCTATTATTATTGTTGTAATACGATTGTCATATCATACATTAAGTGGTTCACATGTATTATTTCCTTTAAGTCTCAGGGTAGGCTTTGAGGTAGATGTTATTATTATTCTAGTTGTTCAGATGAGGAGGCTGAGGTGCAGAAAGGTAAAATACGTTGTCCAAATCACCCAGATAGGAAAATGGTGGTGCTGGGCTGCAAACCAGCCACACAGCTGCCTGCTGCCTCTTAGGGCTCATCTCCATCTACTTTCATTTGATCTCAGCTTTCAGAGGCTTGGAATCAGTTATTCATTGTAGGATGGGCTCAGGCCCTCTGTCTTCTGACTTACTAAAATATAATTTAATTTAATTAATTTTTTTAAAGGGAGGGAGAGAGAGAAGGAAAGAAACATGAATGTGTGATTGCCTCTCACACACCCCCTACTGGGGAACCTGGCCCACAACCCAGGCAATGTGCCCTGATTGGGAATACGAATTGGCAACCCTTTGGTTCACAGGCCAGCACTTAATCCACTGAGCCACACCAGCCAGTGCTAAAAATATAATTTTAATCATGGTAAAGTCACTACTCTCATACAAATATAAAGGGGTATAAAAGATTTTAACTTGTTAATTGATGAGGGAACTAATAAGAGGTTAAAAGAGAACTCAACTTACAGAGATTTATGTTTTCTTTCAAACAAAATTCATTTTGATCCCTATGAGCAGCAATTATTTGCATTGTCATGAACAGGAAACATTTGCATTACTGTTAGTTTTCTGCCAGTTAAGTTTTGTCCTCCACAGAGTTGTAAAATACCTTAATCCATCAAAAACAATCAAAGGTAAGCCCTGGCCAGTGTAGCTTAGTTGGTTGGTGTCCTCTCACAAAGGGAGAGGTTCGATTCCCAGTCAGGGCACATGCCTGGGTTGTGGGCCTGGTCCCTGGCCAGAGAGTGTGTGAGAGGCAACCAACTGATGTGTCTCTCTCACATCAGTGTTTCTTTCCCTCTCTTTTCCCTTCCTTCCCCTCTAAGAATAAACAAACAAACAAATAAATAAATAAATCTTTTAAAAAAGGTATATAGAATCTTATAACCCTTGAACAATGCTCAGAATTTAATTGAAAGAATGCCCAGGAATCCCTTTTACCCATGTTTAGTCTTTCATGAAATTTCCTGATATTCCTTGTAAGGTGTGCAGTGTAAAAGGGTTTTTTATCCATGAGATATGTGGAACACCAATAAATTACTAAGAAAGAGAACTAAAAGAAAAACGAGCAAAGAATGTTCAACATGCAATTCACAAAATATCTAATAAAAATGTAAAGATGCACAACCTCATTAGTAATCAAAGAAATGCAAATTAAGACTACCATGAGATATCATTTCATACCCACCAGATAAAATTGGTAAAAAGTTAAGTATTTGAAAGAATATGGTCTCAGTCTTCATGCACTGGTGGTAGAAGTTAAAATGGGTAAAGTCAATTTAAGAGAAATTTGGCAACAGACAATAATGTTAAAGGTGTGCATACCCTGTGATCAAAAAACTACTCTTAGGTGTATTTCCCAGAGTACATATGTTGTACATGTGCACAGAGAGACATGTAAAGATACAGTCATGGCTACCTTATCCATAATAGCAAATCATTGGAAAGAAATATCCATATCAGGAGAATGGAAAAAATAAAGTCTGGGGTATTCCTGTATATTCATACAATGGAATGCTATACTGCATTAAAAATAATAAAACTGAGTTATATGTATCAATATGGATAAATCTCAAACTCTACGTTGAGTGAAAGAAGCAAGTGGTAGAAGAATCAGTGCAACTTGTCAAAGCTTTAAAACATGCAAAAACTGTGTTATTGCTTTACAAGCATACATAGGATAGAAGTGTACAAATCTAAAAGGGAATAACATACAAACGTCAGGACAGTAGTTTCCTTTGGGATGCAGGGAAGGAAATGGAGTTAGGGAGGGCAACATTAACTGTATCTGTAGTCTTAATTTTCAATAAAAGCGAGAGGTATGCAGATGTTCATTATACTGTTTCGATACTTTTTAAATCCATGAAATAACAGTAGTAGCAACAACAATGATGATGATGTACTTGAATGTCATTTCCCTATGTTTTAAAATAGAAAAAATAAAACTTTTCTCCCCACAGTTAGAGAATGCTGCACTTCTTCAAAGAAACTCTAAAAACCCTGACAAAAGAAACAAATGCAAGCAGTTGGCCTTTTCGGGGAGTCAGTCCAGTGCATGCATCCTTTGCTGGAATTTGGATCTTAACTTGAGTGCAGAGGAAGGCACGAAAAGGTTGTAAACTGAGGGGTGATCTCATTCTTGGCTTGCAAGGACTTTCGGGACTTGTTTCTTATTCCCTTTCCCATCCTCATCTGCCGGTTCCAGCTTTGATTTTTCTTCTAGTAACTTCACACTTCTGGTAGGTTCCTAGTTACTCTATGCTACTTCACACCTCAGCACAATGGCTCATGGTTTCCCAAGCTTGGGGCATCTTCCTCCCCCTTTCTTTCTGGTTAACCCCTGCTCTTCCTTCTAGGGCCAGTGAGGGCCATGCTTTCTCCCAGGAAGTTTTCCTTGCTCTCCTCAGGATGAGTTAGATTTGCCTCTGAAGTCCCCCTGATATTTGTGTTACAGCCTTATTTAATCGTTGTCCAGCCTCCAGCAAGGTGCCTGAGTTAGAATAAATGTTTAGGATAGGAGGAGTGCTGTTTGAGCAAGAAGGTGCAAATGGGCTGTTCAATTCCTGCCCCCGGCACTACTGGTTTCTAATAATGGCTCACATGCTCATGAAGTGACATTCTGGTGTGAATTGGCTCCTGTGAACCTTGGTAAGACTTGGTTAAAACCTTGGAAAAGACACTCTTGGAAAGAGGTAGGAGTGAGGTAGGTGGAGGGGAGGAGTGAGGTTCAGAAGGAGGTCACAGAGATGGGTTCAGAGTGAAGAAACTTCAAATCGCTACTCAGCAATTTGGGGACTGGGTGGAGGAGAACCCCCAGTCTCTTCATTTCAGGCCAGGGCTGTTCCTTTTGTTTTACCTTCTGTGCTTTGAGATAACAGCTGCTCTGTATCATCTTATTAAAATCTTTTCCAATACTTCAAACAGGAAATGACTCTCCAGTTCTGGGTTAGTGAAGCAGAGTCAGCTGCAGCAGGTGGCTTGGAAGAACCTAAGACAAGAGGCACTGGAGAACAGACAAGCCTCTGGAAAGCAATATTAAACTTGAGCAGGGTTTAAGAAAGGTTTCTGTAGTTGAATCAAGTTAAATTTGGTTCCAAAGGTCTGATGACCCTCCTAAATGTACTCATGCATCTGGATATTGGACTGAATCCCAGTAGATCTGTCCTTGAGGATCCTCTAGGGACAGACTTTTGTGCGAAAAAAGAAAGGAATGATGAATTATCACATAGATGATGCTGGCCAGGTGTTCATCATTAGAAGACAGGCCATAAACAAGATAAGGCATCCACAGTGTCAGGAGAAATGTGGATGGTTGTGCTTAATTATCTTTGAATCTCAGGGCCAACCAAGGCCTGGGACATGGCAGGTTTTCACTGAAGTTTGCTGAATGAATGGATTTCTCTGGAGAAGTCTCATGACTGGAAAAAGCCTCACCAGTCACGCTTCATATATCTGGGTTGGAAGAGTGTTGGTGGCAAAATAAAAAACAAGGCTTCCTGTAAGAGCTTTTGACATCAAGCTGACCAGAAACATGCCACATCCATATCACCAGCTGGATTAAAACTAAGGAAAGGCTCAGTAGCATGTTTAATGGTTAAGAATTAGGGGTTTTTTGGGTTATGCTGGTGGCTTTCCAGCAGTACCCGATTTAACCACCGTCTTTTCCGTAGAAATACTCTCAAACACACAATAAGACTTAAAGTTGCACCAGTCTGGAAGGAATGACTTCCATGAATAATTTGCAGATTTGTGGGAGAAATTCTCTCTGACCACAGCATTGATGGGATGAAGTTGAGAAATGACTTACTTTGACCTCAAAAATAGAGCCACAGCTCAAGGCTGGAATGTTCACCTGGGTGCCAGAATGTCTGGTTTCCCATTACTTGAGAGCAGCCTTCTGGAGTAGGCGGGCTCACTTCCCATGGTTCCCACTGTCCATCCTGGCTCTCTTTCTCCATCCATTTGGTAACTAGTGCTCCCAATCATGCACCATGCTGGAAAGCTAAGTTGACAGTGGGAAGGGCACAGGAAGAAGGGCTTTAGACACATAGCACTCTAGGCGAAAATGTTTAATTGGTGTTAGATATTGGAAATTTTCTCTTTGAATTATTTTCATTTGCTACTGTTAAGAGCTAATAGTATTTAATGCTTAAATCTAAATAAGGAGCACAGGAAGAAGGATGACTGAGTATAATACTCAGTCTCTAAAGGAAATGGAACTAGATGGCTACTTGGTGAATAGTAGGTGTTACGGAGTGAATTGTGTTTCCCTTAATTCAAATGCTGAAGCCCTGACCCCCAATGTGATGGCATTTGGAGATGGGACCTTTGGGAAGTAATTAGGGTTTGGATGAGGTCATGAAGATGAGGATGGGGCCCTCATGATGGGATTAGTGTCCTTATAAGAAGAGACACCAGAGAGCTTCCTCCATCTTTTCCCACTACATGAGGATGTAAGAAATGTGGCCATCTGCAAGCTAGTAAGAGAGTCCTCATCATGAAAAAGAATCAGCCAGAACCTTGATCTTGGACCTCCCAGCTTCCAGAACTGTGAGAAATAAATTCCTATTGTTTTAGCTGCACAGTCTGTGGTATTTTGTTATGGAAGCCTCAGCAGACTAAGACATTAGGGCTCAAAACTCTCAAGGGAAGTCTGATGATAGGGAACATTTGCGTCATATAACTTCTGTTTTCTGTGGTTCTGATCCTCTGTTCATCAGGCATCACTGTGGAGGTGGGTAAGAGGGAGTGAACAGGGCTCTCTACTCCTTAGCAGTTCCATTCCCATTGTAAGAAAGTTCAAGTGTTCTAGGGTTTATACATCAGTCTCATGGACTTGGTCAGCCTAGGTCTTCCCCCACATATTGAAACATTCACCAAGGGAATGAAAATCCCTGTGTGAGGCCTTCTGGGCTGGCCAGTTTTCCTTCCCTGTTAGTGTCCTGACCACTTTAAAAGAACGAGAGAACCATGCTGTGCTCACTCCTTCAGCTACCATTCCAGTTATGCCCAAAGGTGGACTGTACTCCAGCCAGTGATGATGATGCTGGCAATGACAATAAAAGGTAGATATTAGCAATACTTTTGTGCCTGGCAATTCATTTTAAACCAATGTAACTAAGACAAACAAATCTGGGACCAAGGAAGTCTTTCTGAAGAAGATAATATGCCATCATTTAACATTTTGAAAAATGGATGAGAAAAATTCCTGGGCAGAGACATAGGCAAAGATTTAGAAGTTGGACCTGGCAAAGTGGATTCTGGGGACTCAGTTTGACAGGGTTGAGGCCAAATGGAGCATCAGCTTTGGCAAGATGGGGGAGCAGACAGTGGCTTTTGCTGGAGAGGTGAAGGGCAGGGTGCCCAGGGAAGGAGCCAGCAAGGTGCAGGTGTGGCAGAAACACCATCTTCCACATTCTACAGGTTGCACCAGATTCTTTCTGGGCACCTTCCCTCCATGGATATGGTTGTCACTTGATTGTCTGGTGGTGGTGGTACCAGGAAATGGTTGAGCCCAATGGAACTGGACTATGATTAAAGCAAAAAAAAATATCCCATTCTGCACACTGGGTTAAAGTAGACCCTATGCTTTTCAAATTACAGGAAAAGAAGAGGTGATATGGTAAGGGGAAAGAGGAAAGGTTGGAGAAGTAAGATTAGTTGAATGCCAACATGAGATGAGCCCCATGGTGGTTGCATTATCCACATTCTATCATTTGATTCTCGGAACCTCAGCAGTTTCAACACCTACTTATTGATGAAGAGGTTTAGAGAAGTTACGGGTATCCTTGTCCAAGAAAGGAAATGGTCAAAACTGGATTTGAACAAGGATTTGACTCACTCAATTGTCTCAGGCTGTTAGATACTTCAACCAGTCATAGTTGACTGTCTTATTTGGTAAATCAGTGTTCTGTGTGGGTGCAGGTGAGCAGCTTAACCTCTCTGAGCCCCTCAGTTTCTGAATCTGTAGATCTGGCTTATTTTTTGTACTCATTCACCTCATTCTTCCATTTGGAATCTAGTAGAAATCTAATTTTTTTTGAGCCATGACAATCATTTAAAAATATAAAAATAGTGCACTTCCTCTTAATATTCTCATTTTCAGGCTAAAAATTCTTCTAATTGCATATTTCCACTTGTTTTTTGATTTCCTGAAGTCAATCACATGTTTATCCCTAAAAGTTAATGATAGTTCAGATTGCATCAAAAGAAGTACAGTATCTGAATTAAAGGAGGGGAAAAGTGACTCTGGAGTTATACAGATTCAGCTGTGAGACAATGAGGTGTGAGGGAACCAGATGAATGAGTGTGTATTAGAAAAACATCTTTCATAGGACCGGTCTTGTTGACCAAAGAAAGTAGAAGTAAAATGGGTTTCTCTTTGCTCCTTTAATGCCAACACAGGAAGCTTTCTCCAGAGTCCCCTTCAAAATGATATTCTGAGAGGGCACATGAAATATCACACTGAAATCCTGGGCAGCTTTGAGGCTATATAGGGATATAGCTGAGGGGTTGGGAAAATATGTGGTGGGGTGAATGGAGATGCTCTAAATCCTAATGGAGGATGCAGAGCTTTCCATGAGCTCTCATTCAACTGTTGGCAGCAGGTCTTTTAGCTGCAAAATGGTTGATCAAGAATATCAAGTGCCCATTGGGGTGTGAACCAGGTTTTATTATTAGTTGGACATGACCTTAAGCAAAGCCTTTTCCTTCTCTGGACCTGTTTCCTCACTTGCCAAGTGAAAACATTGGGTTAGAATCTGAGAAGGTCAATTGGTTTCATCATGAAAACATGTCAACTATATGAAGCATCATGCAGATTTGTGAGTGATTGGCAATGTTAGAACAGAAGTGACAGAAATCAAAATTGAACAACAATAAATAAAAAGAGAATACATTGACTCATTAGCAGGGTGCCTGTAGGAAGAACTGCCTTAGGCAAAGCTACAGCCAAGGGCACACATGATGTTTTAGGGTTCTTCTTGCTCCATCCTTTGACTCTGTCTGACATTGGTGGGCTTCAGTTTTCATGCAGGCTCTTTTTATTGGGTGGGCAATATGACTGCTGGTGTCCCAGTACTCCTATGCTTCCATCTTAGCTATCTCCAGGGAAATAGACAATCTTTCCATTTTACTTTGATAGACAGATCCTGGATGATTTCTGATTGGCTAGGTTTGGGTAATTCATCCATATCCAAACCAATCAGTGCATCCAGAAGAAAGGGTGTTTTGATTGAATAGTCCTGGGTCACATGTCTCAGTCTTGGACTAGGGGGTAAAGCGCTATGATTAACAGCCCCACCTAGGCCTCCTAGACATTCTTTCTTTCAAAAGAAAACTAAGGAGCTCTTTGCAGCAGAAGGGGTTAGGAAAGCCATTTGGGTAGAATAAACCCTATAGCTAGGCATTAACACCAGCTATGTGCATGGGAGGCAAATTGGCATCAGACAGGCCACACATTCTCCATCACAGGATTAGGTAAGGTCCTTACAACTCTTAGATTCTACTTTTATGACTAAATAGCTCAGAACAAATGGCACTGCCTTGAAATTCAAGAAGCTATGCATTGTACTTTCAGCATGAATACTATAGGCAAATGAATGGCAAGACTGTCCAACGTTCTTCTCCACTCTTGGCCTCAGTTTATTCTTTCTTAAAGTAAAGGTGTTGTTCTTGTCACCAGACATCTTTTCAAAGTTCCCTTCCTCTCTGACATTCCAATCCCTTCCAGCAAGAGTCCCCTAGAATTTCACCCCACCTGGCCCTGAGCCAAGCCCGGGCAGGGCCAGTGGGACTCAGCACCTGTGTCTATTCAGAGGGGGCCATCTCTGAGGCTGAGCTGGCTTGCTGTGTTCAGCCAGCAGGAATCTGGGGCGAGCTCTCTGAACTCCAGTGGGCTTCTATCTTTGCCATGTTGGTTGCATCTTTTAGTTGGATGCCAACTTTGTTTTCTGTTTTCACTGAAAGAACAATTCATCCCATACATTTGAAAGGAGAGTGTACTTTAATAACCTATTGAACTCGCTGTTAATGAAGCCCTGGACCCCTCCCCATGAAACTTTAAGGTGAATCACTCTGCATGTTCACCCTGAAGACACACATTTGCAAATGGCACAGGGAGAAGGAATCTTCTGGGCTCCAGCCTCATCCAGGCTGATTTCTTTGTTTTAAGCCTTGCTCTCTCCTTCATTCCATTATTTGATCAGAGTGTTTCACCCATTGCAATCATTCCCCAGTTGTTGCTGGATGATTTACTGAGTGACATCTGGGTCCTGGCTCCTCATTCCTCTGAAGAATGTGGTTTTGATGAGTAAACAACAATTGCAGCTTGTTTTCTCTACTCCTGTGGGACTTGGGGTTATTGGAGTTTAGAGGTGCACTAAGACTACATAAACACCCTGGATTTATAGCCATGATTGGCGGCTCTTGCTTTGTTAGCTCATAGCACGTGCTGGGTGTAATGGTATGATTTGGGATTGGGCAGAGGTGCCTGGGCTGCCTCAACCCAAACACCTGTATGAGATAAAGTTCAACTGGAGAGGGAGGCGGTTACTCATCCTCCTGGCTCAGCACACAATGACTTCATTACTGGGACATCAGCCCCAAGGCCTGGCCAAAGCACCATGCAGGAGAGCAATCAATATTTCAGTCCTTGCTAAAGCTGCCAGCAGAAACTGAAAGAAAAGCAAGGGAAGTGGACATTTTCTAAGTGCCTAACTCCAAATCTTGTTCCAATTTACAATGTTCTATAAGTCGCAGACATCCTGATCCTATTAAAGAGAAGGAAACTAAGGTCAGAGAAGTGAAGACCTGGTGTGGTATCTACACAGCTGGTAAATATCAGATCCCTTCCTGTCTCTGGTCATCTCCCAAGGCTGCACCTACAACTCAGAGGGCAGATGATTAGGGACCGGGCTGAAAAGAGGAGACCATGCGGATCCTCCAGCCAGTCTGAAACCACTGCTGGGTTGGAAGGCTATCACTCCAATTCTTGAGTTCTGTTAATCATCTGTAAACTGAAACAATTAGGCATCCTGAGAATGTGGCTTGGTGGGGTGGAAGGGAGGCTTGCCTCCTCAACTGCAGGAAGGAAGGCGCCTTTCTTCAGACAACCCAGAGTCTTGCTCTTTCCTCTTCACACCAACAGGAGGCAGCAGGAAGCAGTAAACTTGATGTTTAGTCTTCATTCACCGGGAAAGCTCATTTTCGTTCCACTTCTTGGTTTTGCGAGTTGGGCAAGCTCATTCACTTCTTTGGGCCCCGGTTTTCTCATCTAACTGGGAATGATAATCCCTACCTCACAAAAATTCCTTACATAGTTTTGATATGATAATGAGATTGCTGATTTTATTTTAATATCTTCTCAAGTCTATGGTCTTTTATGCAAATTAAGGTGGGCTATGAAAAAGCACATAAAAATAAGAGATGATGGTTATAAAATTTTACCCTATAGTTGTTCTGAGAAAACACTTTTTTAAAAAAATTGGAATTATCAAAAAATTTGGAACCATAATTGGGTTGTGAGTGATATTCATTTACTTGAGAAATACCTAATGGTTATCTTTTATATGTAAAGATACTTTGGACACAATTCCTGCTCTCATTCAAGTGGGGGAGGTAGGCTTTGACCCCTTGAGTTTAAACACATGTGCATGAGTGCACCTTAAATTATTTAAGTTTAATTATGGTAAGTACTAAAAAGAAAGAATGACTAACCTAAGAACATAGAATTGGAAGACCTAACCCAAATTGGGGGACTTGGGGAAAGTAATGTTTAAAATGATATCTGAAAAATGTGTGGGGTTAGGTAGGTAAAAGGTAAGAGGAAAAAAATTCTAGGCTTTGGGAATAGCAGGTGCAAAGGCCCTGAGTTGCAAGGGTAACAAGGAAGGTCAGTGAATATAGATGTGGAATATTCATGGCTGTTCTATCTGTGAGGAAAAGCAATCACTGAAATATTAGGTAGATTGAAAGTGTAGAATTTCATTTTTTAGTACTCATTCTAGTTCTAAATCAACATGGCCAGCTTTAGGATCATAAAAATGTACTTGGTGTAATTTTCTGTGTTCGTATGATGATAATATTTGGTGTAAGAATAATGATAGTGGAAAAATTCATTTTCAGAAACAATGATTTAAAAACTATATCCACAAACTTGAGTTTGCTTCTTTAATTTTCCATTTCCCCCATTGATATCTGACCTTGACATCATGACTTGGTCCCAATGTATTTTTCTAGACTTGTTTCCATTCGTCTCTCTTGCACTGCTTTCTGTTCTACAATCAGCCTCCCCCCTGTTCCTCCTAAGCCCTGCCCCTCCCTGCTCTCACACATTGGCTCTAACCACTCTCCCAGCTCTCTTGTTTGTCTCCTCCTCCTGAAGAAGATCCCAGTCATCCTTCAGACCCACATGAAGTAGAAGGACTGCTTCACCATGATGTTCCCCAAGCATCCTCCCTGTGGCCAGTTTGTTACAGCAAGCACACCCTCTGCCTCCCATCAGGGTCATTGCCGTTGGTGCCTGCCTCTCATTAGTTCTTCAGGGCACAGACTGCATTAACTTAATTATGCATCCCCTATCAAGAGAGTACAGTGTAGTGCACACTGTCACGCATGTCACACTAAGTAGGTGTTTCATCCTTATTGAACTCAGTAGATGACCAGGAAACTTGCCTCTAAAGTTCTAGGATTGATAAGGAATTTCTGCAAAAGGACATTTTTCACTTAAAAATAACATTGCTTGATTTTAGTGGTACCAGAAAATGTGGGACACAATCTAGATGTCTAATAGGGTTAGCTTATGTGAATTAAGCTAAATGTGTATAATGGGATATTTTGCAACCATTAAACCTGATATAGAAACACATTTATTGATAAAGAAATATGTCTACTCTGTACTGGCAGGTAAAAAAGAAGATTATAAGCTTATAAATATGTTATAAATCCCTTTCATCATGCGACATAGTGATGAGGGGGTTCTGGGGGTGGGGACCTCCACCCCTTCCTCCCCTCCAGGTGACTTGATGTGTATAGTGTGTCTGGAGAAGATAGCCATGGGTGGGGCTTGGAGTGGGAGGAATGGGAGGTTACAGAAGAGGCTGTATGTCCCTGGGAGATGTCCCACCATGGGGGAAGGGACCTGAGGCTCATTCTCAGAATAGGAGTGGATTAAAGGTTCCAGATATAGAATAGGTCTCTTATCTGTGCCTGATCTAGCTACTAGAGGGTCCCTTCACCCCAGGGATGGGAAGGACTGCGTATTTCAATCCTGGGGGACCCCACTGAAAGAGCAGATATGGGGAAGGTATTTTTCCTATGAGGAGGCAGGAACATCCATGTGACCCAGGGAAGTGGCAGTGTTTGAGAGTCAAAGTGACCAACCAGAATTGCCCTAGGGGAGCTAGGGTGGTCCAACCGAGGCTGATGAGCTCAAAGGTAGGCTGAGCAGGGGGGCCAGCTGCATGGGAGGAGCCACAGGGCAGCCATGAGTTGGCTTTGAGGTGAGCAGTGAAGGAGGCACAGGTAGACACTTGACCTGTCTTGGCAGTGTGTATGGGAACCCCCTAAAGATGTCCAGGGATTCTGGGGGAAGAAATCTCAAAAAGGGAGCTAGGGGCCTGGAGACAGGAAGATAGAAGCCATCAAGTCAGTGATATAACCACTCATCATACCTCAGGGGAGCGACCAGCTGGTGAGACCCAGAGGATGTTTGTTTAATAAAGTATATATGCACAAAGGAAAGCCTGGAGAAATAGCCATCAGGGTTATTGACAATGGCAGTCCCTGGGTGGGTGGGTATTTTTTATTGTTTTCTTTTTGGTATCTCTGTACTTTTTGATTTTTCTAAAAGAAATGTGTTGCTTTTATTGTAAGCAAAAAATTCCAAAAGAAGTTGTTTTTTAAACAATCACATTACAGAACACATTTTGCCTGGGTACATGCTCAGGAGCGTGGCCATTTTAAACTAAGTGGTCGCCAAGGTACAAAATGTTATAGGTGATCCACACACCGACGATTCCCTCCTCTCGCTCCCAGGGTCAGAGAATCCCCTGCGTGTGGTTAAGCCCCCTGTAGCATGCTTGCCTGGGTGACCACACCACACATTCAGCCACCATTACTGTGCACACTCACTTCCTGCACGGTTCAGCCAGTGTCTGCATCACTAGCTCCTTCCAGAGGAGTCACTGATGCTCTCCTCATCCTGGCTTGGCCCTGCCCAGTTCTTGAACCTTGTCCAACAAGGACAGGGAGGACAGGGGGTCAGTGTAAGCCATGTGGCCACAGTCTTGAGGCCTGAGGAGGCAAATGCTCAAGAAGTCACTGTTTTTTATAATCGCCCTCAGTACATCATCACCCATCCTTGGTTCTTTGTATTTATCCTTCATTTCTGTTGGAGCTCAAGGCCTCTTCAAGTCCCAGCTTGTTTGGTAAGAGTCCTGACAACCTGCCACACTCCTGCAGCCCTGTCCATCCTGGGTCATCTCCTTGTTACCCTCTGTCCATGGGGTGGCCTCATTGCCTGGAGGTTGGTGCTACCATGGGTCAAACTCAAGTGTCCCTTGTACCTGGACTCTTATTACTGTGCTTGAACCTCTAGATGGGACCCTGCCCAGCCCAACACCTGCTAGATCCTACTTTGATTTTGCCACACCATAGGCGGGGTGAAGGGGACAGGATACTCCTAGCTTTGGCCCAGAAAGACTGCTCCCTGCTTGCCTCCCTGAGCTCACCCAGTACCTTTTCCCTCTCATTTCCTGGAATTGAGAAACATTGGCCTCCTTTTTGTTTCTTGAACCTGCTAAGCTTGTTTCTACCCCAGGGCCTTTGCATTCACTTGTTGTTCACTTTGCTAGGGTCCCTTTGCCTGGTGTCTTTTTTTCCCCCATTGTTGGGCCTCACTTCAAAGTCACTGTCACAGGGATGCCTTCCATGACCACTACCAAGGATACCCCTCCAGGCTCTCTCTCAACCAGGGGTAGGCAAACTTTGCACAAGGCTGGATAGTAAATATTGTAGGCTTTGTGGGACATAAGTCATCTCTGTTGCATATTCTCCTTTGTTTTCTTTATAACCCTTTATAAATGTATAAACTGTTCTTAGCTTGCAGTTCCATGCCAAGACACAGTGTGGATGAGATTAGTCCCTATCTGTGTTTTAGTAACTTCTGCTCTCAGTGATCAATCACCCTGTTTTATTTGCTTGCTCCACAATTTCTTGGCATCTGGAGTTATCCTGTGCATTTATAAACTCGATATTGTTGGTCCCTCCCATGAAAGGGTGGGAAATGTGTCTGACTGGCAGCGCTAGTATCTGGTACCGTGCCTGGCACATAGCAGGCCCTCAGTACATCTTCACTGGGTAAATAAACAAATGAATAAATATGTGAATGAATAGGTTCCAGAGGCCCAGAAGTTTGGGTCTGACTCTATGTTTAGGCAAATCATTAAACATTCTAATTCTCAATTTTATCCTTGGATAAAAAATGGTAACAGAAGCTCTCTTGCTTCATTGTGGGGGTGGTGGGTTGAGAGGATACTGACAAAGCACCTGACCAGGAGGAAGCTCTCCTTAAACATTAGCTCCCTTCTGCTTGACTCCTTCCTCAGGCCTTTCCCTGCAGGAACAGCATCTCCAACCCGTTTCACCCAGGTCCTGGTCTGCATAGTCCCTCATCCCTCACCTCCCCCTTGGTTCATCCTCATCAAGGTCCTGGCACACCTTGTGGCAGAGTCTCTCCAAGTATGACAAATCTCTTGGAGCAGCAAACCGAGGGGCTACAGCAGAGACAGCTGCATGAAGCTGGGAAGAAGGCCACTGGGGTGATGGATGGAAGCTGAGAAGAGAGTTGTCCCTGTGGATATGCAGATCCTCTCAGATTTAGAGGATAGCCCCCATCCTTCCACCTCCCTGGCCAGGTCTGGCTCTGCTCTGTAGTTCCACTGACTCTTAGGAGCAAGATGGGAAGAGACAGCACAGCCATTGCAAAGCTTCATCCTTTCCCCAGCAGGGCTTCTTTGTCTTCTGAGCTCCGAGGAACTGGAACAACGTCTCTGAAGTGTGTGTACTGCCCTGTTGTAGCCACTTGGAGGGTCTTGGAAAAATGCCATAGGCCTGGAGTGTCAGAGCTGCAAGAACCCTTGTAAAGCCCTCAGGCAGCCTCTTGACCTCTGCTCCCCATCTTCTCTGCCATTGTCTCATCCAGCATTGTTTGCTATTTCCTAGTGGGCCTGGCCTCTCTACAGCTGTGGTGGCCCCTCCAGCCAATTCTCTTCCCACTGTCAGAGTCCCCTGTATGTCTGATCAGGCCAGTCTTACTTTTAAGTGCCTACCCTTTGATGGATCCCCATTGTCTCTGGGTGAAGTATAAATCCTTCCAGGCGTGTGAACCTGTGGCCCATGGGCTGCATGCAGCCCAGGATGGTTATGAATATAGCACAACACAAAATCATAAATTTACTTAAAACTATTTTTTGCTCATACATTTTCATTAGTGTTTGTGCATTTAATGTGTGGCCCAAGACAACTCTTCTTCTTCCAGTGTGGCTCAGAGATGCCAAAATGTTGGACACCCCTGCGAGTCTGTTCTGTGATGCCATCCATAATCTGGGACCCAGGTACTTTTACTACCTGCCTGTCACTCACCTCCCTCTTTAGTAGGCAGTTATGCATGAGCAGAGTAGCAACAATAGGCCAGGTGCAGAGGATTACCAGGGTGGAGAGCCCCAGGTGGCTAGCAATGGACAAAATTATAAGCCCTTGCATGACTACTCCCTTAAGCATTAACCCCTGGAAGATGACACCTAGCCTCAGCTGTGTTTTAGCTTGAGAACCAGAGAAGCAGCAAAATCAGACTGAGTGATGCCATGGCTGACAGCAGGACCAGCAGCATTGACTAAGGACCCCCTGCCCTGGTACTGACCAATATTAGTGGAGACCATGACCCTGAGAAGACATACATGGAAAGATGATGAATAGTCTATGAGACCCTCCCCTGAGACCTCCAGATAAAAGCCCTCAGGATGGAGGACCCTGCAGGCTCTTTTCATGGAGCACACCTTCACCCTTCTCCAGAGCCCACCTGAAGCTCTCCTCCATCTTTGGTCTCTCAGGGCACATATACCACTCTTTCTTCTAAGCTCCAAAGGCCCCTCCTTGGCTATAATTTGTTTCCTGAACCCATTTCTTCTATGGTTCACTTCTTCTACCTCTGTGGCTGTCTAAATAAACTTTCTCTTATAATTTGAGTCTGGGCTCTGAATTCTTCTCTTAGCAAGAACTTAAGAACTGAGGTTGCTGAACTGAGGTTAGCACCTGGTGCCATTTAATGTGTCACTAACACCTCCACTGTCCTATCACTCTTCCCTGGGCCCCTCTTTGTTACCACCTTCACCCACAGGTGCATTGGACCCTCCTGTAACACAGTCCTGGCCTTCCCACTCTCCCTCCTTCAGGACTGCACAGAATTCTCACCAGGTCCTGAGAGCTGCTTTTTTGAGCGTAGCTCCAATTCACTTTGTAAATAGATAACACTTGTCAGCTGCTTACCATGTGCCAGTTCCTCACACTACCCTAAGTGCTTTAAGGTTAACTTGGAAGCTCACCACCACCTTCTAAGGTAGATGATTATTATACTACTTTATAGATTTAAAAAAAGTGAAAGGCTATCATGTGAGGTAGCTTGCTTGAAGTCACACTGCTAGTGAATGGTGGAGCTTGGACTTGAACTCAGAGTCTAACCACAGAGGCCATGGCTAATGCTTTGAGGCCATGAAGCTCCTACCCATGTCAGAAAGCAGTAACATGTCTGTGAAAGCAGTAACAGGAGACGTGTATAGCATTGTCACCAGCTTGGAGCCTGGCCCCAAAGAGGGGCTCAGCACCCACTTACTGACACAACAATCAAAATCAGCCATAATGATATTGTCCACACCACCCGATCCACCCAGGAGTGAAGCAGGTCCCAGAGAAAAATGAGTCATTCCAAGTCATGTGACATGCTCATTGTAGTGCCCAGGTACCTTTTTCCGTGTTTTGGAAAAATGTGTTTCAGGGCTAGAAGTATGCCCTGCTTCTGAGGTGGGTAAGTCATTAGCAGTGCTTCAAATTCATGCATGCTCAGTCCATTCTCCACCATCACTGCCATCACTGGCACCGTGGGCTGGACGCTGCCTCTGCACAGTCCTCACAAAGGAGACTGACAGTGTCTGCTGAGCAGGGTGGTCTCTGCACCTCCTGGTAAGCTAGCAGGTGTGAGGTATCCAGAGTTGAAAATGATTGTATTTGCTGTAGATTCCATGTGAGTATATTTTATAATGGATTACACCTGGGTCTCCAAGTGCAAACCTGATAAACTTTCCCTCCCTCTCAAGAACCTTCTGTGGCTCCCTAGTGCCTCCTAAATTAAGCTCAAACCCTTGATCTTAAACCCTTGGCTTAATTAAGCTTAAACCCTTAAAACCCTTGGCTTTCAGGACCTGTCCCAATCTGGGTAATGCTTATTTTTCCACTGCACACATCCATGTCCTTGACATCACTGTCAACTGGGACTACCTGCTGGAGGAAGTAGTAGGGTAAGGTATAAGACACAGACCTTACAGCCCCATACCTCTATCTCATGTTTGTCTTACCTGTTTACCTGTGTGACCTTGGATTCATTACACCAAAACCTAAGTTGTTTCCAGGAAAACATACCACCTCTCTAATCTGTTGGTCCCCACAGATGGTAGAAGGGTACAAAGAGGGTCACAGTCTGTTGGAGAAAGGGAGGAGGAAGAGAGAGAACCCTGCACAGGACTGGGACTTATTAGGGTCTTTGACATGTAGTCCTCTTTACCCCTCTTCCCTTGTACAGCACCATGTTTTGGATTCTGTTAAATAAACTCTGTTTAGGTGACTTACCAGGGCCAGTTAAGAGATCCAGAGGCAGCTAATTTAGGTGGAATCAAAGTTCTGTTCATGAGAGTCACAAGCTCCATTTCGGTGGTTCCTAGAGGCCTCCTTGTCAGAGGACACTCTCTCTCCTTCTGGTCAGCTCAGGGTGCTCAGAACTTTTGGGGGTCCACGGTCAGTCTCACCAGAGCACAGTCTGTAGCCTCTGCCTGTAAGAAGAGTTGGAGGGGAGGGCCACAGGGTTCCCAGCAGGTATGCTGTGGTCTCTTGGCAAATATAATTTTCACAGGACAGATGTTTTCTGCTGGCAGAAAAAGAAATAATAACCGTTCTGGGACCCCCCACTTCCACGGCTGGAGGGTCGCCAGCACTAAATCAACAGCTTTCTTTTCAGTGTATGCGCACGTTCTTCCAGCCTGGTCAGCAGAGGGCTACCATGGATCCATGCAGAAGACAGGAAGAGTGTGTGTGTGTGTGTGCGTGTGTGAGAGTATGAGTGTGACTGTGTGTAATTGTGGGATAGAATTGAATGACTAAACCCCGAGTGGCCTCAGCTCCCTCCCCTTAACAAATGTCCCCTCCAGCAGGAAGCTTTCCCAGAGTCCCTCAGCTGGAAGTAAATATACTCTTTTGGTACTTAGGGCTTTCCACTCAGTGTTCTAGCAAACAAGAACAAGGCTTTGCAAAGTGTGGAATAAATGTAGGCTGGAGGAATGTAGAACTTGAATTTGAATCCTAGCTGATGACCTCAGGCCTCAGGTTCCTTACTTTAGGGAGAAATAACAATACCCACCTGTAAGGGGTGTCCTCAGGATTTAATGAAATACCACGTGTGCCTGGCCAAGAGAAGGTCCTCAATGAAAGTGAGCTTCCCTCCCTCCAAACCGCATCAGCTTTGTGAGTGCAGCACCTAGACCCTTCTCTGGTGATGGCTGGCTGTGCTGGCTTTAGCACTTCCGCAGAAAAGGGAATGAGAACATATAAAGCCTTGGGGAGAATGGTGTACACTTAACGTACTGTAAGGATCAAGAAAGAGTTGGTGCCAAGATGAAAAACTGGCTTGATAAACTTGGTTGTATATTCATTCATTTTTCACTTATATAGTTAATAAATTACTAGTTCAAGTAACTTGGCTGTGTTGGTCAATACGAAGATCAGAACGATAGGATCGTTCCACGGATCTTCGGTAAGGATCCACGGATCACCTGGTTGCTACGTGGAGGGGGTAGTGACTTGTTTAAAGACACTTAGCCATTCGATGGCCGAGCTGGGTTTTGAACAGAGGCCTCCTGACTTTTAGATCATTGCAAGGCACCACTTGCCTCTCGCAAGTCTGTATTTTTGACTAGGCCTGGCTCTGGATGAGAGAGTCCCAGCCCTTTCTATGGATTTCTGCTTTGGGAGTGACACCTTTTGTGTTCCCTCCCACTCCATGACTGGTGTATGGGTGGAAGGCACCATGTTTACCTTCTTTCCTCAATTTCCGCTGTGATGGAAGAAGAAAGAATTCTTTGGTGTCTGGTAGCCCACACCCACCCGTCTCCCCTGTGAACATGAAAGAGTGCAGGCAGCCGCTTTCACTTCTAATTTGTCTCCGATGGAATAATCCAGAAGGTGGTTTCAGGGGTTTCCTGGAGACAGAAATGCTACCTGCCCTGTGGCCTGGGCCTGAAGGAAAACTTTCATGAAATACGGCCCAGATATTTGATGTCGCCTGGATAGAATAATGAAACACTTCTTACAGGCAATTTATGAGTCTGAAAAACAGGCAGCTGACTTTCAAAGGCAGACGCCAAAGTGTCAGCAGGCTTCCCTCAAGGTCAAGGCATAGATGAAAACCTGCCGGAGGCTAAATGAGGGGAGGTTTGAGTTTGGGCCTGTGTATGATGGATTTCATTCCAAGCTGTTGGCACCTTTTGCCACACCCTTCTCCTGCCTTATTAAAAAAAGACCACTGAACTTCAAGTTACGGTCCTGGGTATGAATCCTGACTCATACACTCACCTGTCTGTGACCTTGGGAAGTCTCTTGACCTCTCTGAGCATCAGTGTTCCCAGAATTAAAATTAAAATCCTATCCTCACCTTCAGTAACTAATACACAGATTAAATGTGAGCATGCCAGGTATATAATAGGAAGTCAGAACTTTTTTTCCTTCATTTTTAGTTTTATTTTTTCAACTAGATACTTTAAGTTAGGGGACCTGGGGCTTAGCACTGGCTCTATCAAAACTTTCTGTGGCTTCTGATCAAGACTTTTTTTTCTTTCTAGGCTTTATTCTTCATATCTAGTAAAAATGAATTACTGGAGGCTTAAGTGCTAAGTGCTATGAAAAATACTTCCTCTTTTTCTCCCCTCCTTACAAATATGTATCCAGCACCTACTATGTGCTAGGCACTGTTCTAGGCACCAGGATATGGCAATGGACTGAATGGACAGAATTTGTTGCCTTTGCTCTTACATTCTATCAGGAAAGTCAGGAAATAAACAACATAAGTAATGTGCATAGTATATGTTAGATGTTGAGTGCTATAAAGGAAAATAAAGTGTGGAAGGGGATAGGGCCTGTAGTGTGCAGTTTTAAATAGGGGAGGCCAGGTAAGGCCTCATGAGAGGATGACATTGAGCACTAGTGTGAAGGAGGTGAGGCAGCAAGCACCTACCTCTGGGGAGGGTTGTGGGAACGTATGTGTTGGGTTCAAGGACCAGCCTGGAGCCTGTGTCTGCATGTGGGGAGCAGAGGGGAAAAGAGTGGAACTGGAGTGCAGGTTTGCGATGATGTGGCACCTGATTGGCCAATTTGAGAACTTCTGCTTTTTCTCTAAGATGGAAAGCCAGCGATGTAGGTATTTTTTTTTATTTGTTTTCACTTTTACCAGATTTTTATTTCACAAAAATGTTCTACCTTTACCTTTCTCAAGAAGTATTCTTCAACCTCCCCCTTAGTCAGAGAGTTTTGAGCTCTGACTATAAACCCTTAACCTTGACTCTGCCCCTTACCCCAGTGCGCTCTCTCCTCCTCTCACCCCTCCATGTTTATCTTTCCAGTTGAGGACTTTGAGCTGAGAAGTGATGAGGTTGCTTCTGGCCTTTTAAAAGAATCACTTCATTATGTCATTCCATGTTCCCAACCATGCTATGATGTGGGTAGTGTAATCCTGATTAAGTAGATTTTTATTTTTACATAAGAAAAATGTAAGAAAAGTAAAAATAAAGCTGGCAATTTCTCCCAGGCCAGAAAGGCCCCATAGCCACAGTGGTGCTCATTCATTGGGACGACTCTGTGCTGGGGGCTACATGCCACACTGTTCATCACTGTCAGTGACAATCCTTCAGAGACATGACACATGTCTCCAGATTTCTCAACTGAGCCCTTTTCTTTACACCCCAGTGTAAAAGTTCCTTCCTCTAAGAATGCCTTTTCCTGATCTCTCTAGTAGCCCAAACTCCTACATTCTTTAATCTGAATATCCACGATGTAATTTGCTACTAGTAAGTAGAAAGCACTGTTAAATTAGTGGAAAGTATCCTGGGCATGGAAATAAGAAATTTAGGTTTTTATGATTTCTATCACCATCACTATCATTATCATCATCACCATCAATATTATTGTGATGATTTTAAAAATTATTAAACCCAGATATTATTTAGCATCTTTACATCTTACAATATCAGATCAAACCATTATTTCATGGCTTGTGAATATCTAATATCTTTTTTTAAGGTTCTAACAATTTTTAAGAGGCCCAAGGTTTTCATAGTCCTCTTCACTTTAGGTTTCCATGTTAGCAGATGTGCTCTCAAATTCTGCACTGCCTAGACCTAGGCATGAAACTCAAGCTCTTTCTTGATGTCTTTAAAAGGAACTCACTTGTATAAAGCTTTCATAAATGTGGATTTTACTTGGTTGTCACTCAACAGGATCACACAGCACAAAACAGCAAAGAACTTTATGTCACTATAACCACACCACCTTTTTATGTTTGTTCTTTGTATAATATATTAGTCTGCTTGGGCTACCCTAACAAAATACCACAGACGAGGGGTCTTGAACAATGGAAATATATTTTCTCCCCATTCTGGAGGCTGGAAGTTCAAGGCCAAGGTGCTGTTAAAGTTGGTTTTCTGATGAGGCTTCTCTTCCTTGGCTTGTAGACAGTTGTCTTCTTGCTGTGTCCTCACACGACCTTTTCTCCATGTAGGTGTAGAGAAAGAGGGAGAGTTCTGGTCTCTCCTCCTCATTTTATAGGGACACTGGTCCTACTGGATTAGGTCCCACCCTGATGACTTCATTTAATTTAGCCTTAATTACCTGTCTAAAGGCACAACCTGTAAATTTAGTCACTTTGAGCATAAGGGCTTCAACATATTTATTTTGTGGGGGGAACACAAATGAATTCATAACATATAACATGTCTTTTTCCATCCATATACTTTCAACATATTTGTGTTTTGAAATTTAAAGTGAATTTCTTGTAGATAAAATGTACTTGAATTTTTAAAAAAAATCTAGCTGGTCATTCTGTTTTTAAAGTTGGGGAGTTTCAGTCCTGTTACATTTAATGAGATTATCAATGTATTTGGACTTAAGTCTAACATCTTGCTGTTTGTTTTCATTTACTCTTTTTTTCTTCTGCTGTTGTTCCTCTAATGATTTTTTTATCTCCTAATTATATATTTGGAATTACACTTTATTTCCTCTATTTTAGCTTCTCATCAGTACTTTAAATACTTTTTATTACTTTTTAGTGGTTTCTCTAGAACTAACAGCATGTATATATATCTTTAAATTATCAAAATAAATCTATTTATGCTCAGCGTTATACTTCTCACTGCACAACTGATTCTTCACACTTTTTTCTTTTCTCACTTCACATGTGAAACTTATTTCCCACTTCACAAACAGAATAATATAATTCCATTTACCCACATCTTGTATTTTGTGCCTTGTTGCCATATCTTTTTTCCTAAATATGATGTTTTTATTTTTTCTTTACTAGTCAGTAGCTTTTAAGGAAATTATGAGATAAAATTACCTCTTATGTTTAACTTATTTTTAAAAAACTTTTTTCTTGGTGCTGATTTTTCCTGTCTATAGGTCTGAGTTTTCTATCTGCTACCAATGCCTCTCAGCTTGAAGAATATACTCCAGCACTTCTCACAGTGCAGGTCCACGGCATCAGATTTTCCCGGCTTGCATTTATCAACAGTGTCTTTATTTCATCTTAGTTTTTGAAGACTACTGATGATGAATATAGAATGCTGAGTTGGTAAAATTTTTAAATTTTATTTCAGGACTTTAAAATGTTCTTGCCTCCACTCTTTCTGGTAAGTCATCAATAATTGATGTAATTGTTTCCCTGTATATAGAATATCTTTGTTTTCTGATTGCTTTTGAGATTTTTAAAAATTTCCTTTGGTTTTTATGTTTGACCCCAACATATTAGGTGTGGTTTTCTGTGTGTTTACCCTATTTATGCCTTTAATAAATATGGAAAAGTTTCAGCCACTTTTTTCAAATATTTTTCTTCCCCACTCCCACTTTCTTCTCCTCTGGGACTCCAGTTACATGTATTTCAACCATTTGATAGTGCTCTGAAGATACCTGAGCTTTTGTTGATTTTTTTTCAATCTTTTTCTTTTCTTTCCTTCAGACAGAATAATTTCTATTGATTTGTCTTTGAGTTTATTACACTCTGCCTCCACAATCTCCTGTTAAGTTTATCAGTCCAGTCAATTTTTAAATTTTAGTAGCTATTTGGTCAAGGTCTTGTATTTTGTTATTGTCCTCCAAAAAGTGTGATTTTTATTCTAGCACACAGTAAGGAGTTCAGTGGTTACTGGCTCATCACCTTGAAGTATTGTAAGCTTGTTTTTCTGCTTTGATGTGCAGGGTCTCCCGAGAGCTCAATGTCTTTCTCAAGCTCCTCTAACTTGATGGGGCCAACATCCAAATCTGCGTCCCTCATGGATCTTGTGTGGGCTTGGCTTTATGCTTTTTCTGGTGGAACTGAAGCTGTGCTGTAAAATATGGCAGCCACATGTAGCTATTTACATTTAAATTTATATAAAGTAAAATAAATTAAAAAGTCACTTCCCTAGTCTCACCAGCCATATTTTGAGTGCTTGATAACTACGTGTAGCTAGTGCTCATCATTTTGGACAGCATGAATAGCATCACTATTATTGCAGAAAGCTCTACTGGCCAGTAGTTATCAAGAGGATGCCTCATGTCAGGGTGTGGTTCTTACTCTTAGGTTGTTAGCCTTTCAGGTCTTAGCTGGAGGCCTGGATGTGAACAAGATTTCTCCTTTATGTTTGAACTGAATCTCTTCTGTCCTCTAGCACTGCTTAACTTCTAGTACCTCTGTTCTGTTCTCTGCCCTGTTACAGCCTGTATATTTTTTCCCTGAGCACATACATAATCTCGCTTACAGCTGAGGACTCCATAGGGCACTCCTACATGAGCTACTGGGAACCCCGGTCTGCGAGGATTATTCTTCTCTGGTGCAGTGCCTCACAATTCCAACCATTTCATCTTTGATTTCCACCTCTTCAGCTCATCAGAATCATCATGTTGTGCATTGACTCTAGCTGCTCTGTCTGCGGTGGGGAAATTATTCCCAGACACAGAGCTGGGGCAGTTGAGAGGTTTATCTTGTGAACTCCCGTTCTTTCAGGGATCCCAGTCTTGTGCTGGTTGGTGGTCAATGCCAGAAAACTGCTGTCTTCCATATTTTGTCAGGTTTTATCTTTGTTTTGTCTTAATGGTGGAAGGCATACTTCATACCAGCAATTGCATCATATCCTGAAGTGGAACTCCGTTAATTAGTAAGCAACTTGAAATCACAAATTACCTACCCCCTCTCCCCTGCCCTTTTTTAGAGTTCCTTTGCTGCTGGTTATTCTCATTGGCCATTCACTCCGCTCAGTAGGTAGCATCATATTGTCATGCTTGTTCCTCTTTCTTTATTACTATTATTTTTTCCCATTGAGATTCTCTGGGAAACTCCAATTTTTTGTCCTTCTGTCATGCATTAGCTCTCCATAGCTCCTGTTCTCAAAACTATATAACCAAAGTCATAGACATTCTTAGAAGAAAAAGGCCCCTCTTTCATTGAACAGGATCTGCTCTCTTTAGAATATAGTTGTAGTTATAAAAAGTACTACCATGTTTTCTGTTTTAATTTCTATTGTTACTGTATTACTAGCTAACTCATCTCCATGCTTCTCACCCTGACCTCCCTGAAATCTATTCTCTATGCATTGGTCAGAAGGATCTTTCAAAAACACAAATCTGACTACATCATTCTTCAGTGACTTTCCCTGGCATATAAGGTACGATCCCAAATCCTCAACTGGCATAGAAGTCCTTTTATGAACCGTTCCTTTCTATGTCTCTAGCTCCATCTCTTGCCATTCTGTACCCACCCCTGACACACACACGTACACATATGTGCACATGCGTGTACATGTGTGCATAGCTCTGTAAACCTGGAATCTCTGTGGGCCTCAAAACATACCAACCTATTTCTTTCCTCTATTACTTTTTTACAGACTACTTCCTCTATCTGGATTGCCTTCCCCTCACTCCCAGCGTTTGCATCTTTATCTGACTATCTTGGCTCATTCTTTAAGATAGAGCTTAGAAATGTTTTTCTTTTGAAAGGATTCCCTGGCTTTGACCTTAGCCATAGTTGGCTTGGGTACCTCCTCAGGGCTCCTACTGAACTCCCTGCTGTCTGCCTCCCCACATAGACTAGAAGAGTAGAACTCTGTCAATGGTCTCACTAGTGCTTAAAGTAGTGCCTGGCACACAGTATGTGTTAATTCGGGCATTCATTGATCTACCCAATAAATGTTTATTCACTGCATAGCACATGCAGGACCCATTGTTCTGAAATTTCTGCATTATGGGAGTTTGTATTATAGTAAGAAAGGCAGAAAAAAATAGATACATAATAATATAATTTAGGAAGTGATAAGTCTATATAGAAAAAGCAAAGTAAGGATGAACAAAGCAGTAGCATTATTTTGGATAGAGTGTCTCTCTGATCGGGTGACATATGAGCAGAGTCCTGAATGAAGTGAGGTAAGGAGTTATGCAGGTATACAGGGGTATACTGTTGTGGGAAAGAGAATAAAGAATTTAAAATGGGAGCTTTCTAGGTGTGATCAAGGAATAGCAAGCAGACTGCTATGGCTGGAGCAGAGTAAGTGAGGAGGGGAGTGAGACGAAAGAGATCCCAGGTCACATGGCCTTCTCGGCCAATGTAAGAACTTTGGATTTTCCCCTATGTTAGGGAAGCTGTTGGGAGGTTTGAACAGGAGAATGACATGATCAGACTGGTGTTTAAAAGGCTCATGCTGGCTGCTCTGTTGAGAATAGACTGTAGAGGAGTTAGAGAGGGAACCAGAGACCAATTAGGAGCTAAGTCCAGTGGTAAAGGCAAGAGAACATGTGGCTTGGGCCAGGGTGTTAACATTGGAATTGGGTTAACATCAGCTTAGTGTGTATTTGTGGTATAATGATTGACTTCAGTTTCTTTAATCTAGCTCCCTTGAGCATGTAAGCTTTTGGAAGGCAACACCTGTGTTTGATTTATCTTTATATTCTGAGTCCTTAGAATAAGGCCTGATAAACAATAAGTTTACTATTTTTGTAATTTTATAAACAAACTTATTTTTAAATCCTTTCCTTTTTTCAAAAAAAAAGGCAAGTTTCTGGGCATGACTTATGAGGGAAAGATGATATATCATATCTCATTTTTACCCTGTTTCCAGATGAGGAAATAGGTTCAGAGAGGTTAAACCTTGATCAAGTTCTCCCAAGCCCCAAAGCAATGGAGCCAGTCTTTAATCTCAAGTCTGTCTGACCCCATAGCCCTTACCTTGATGTTCCATCAGCTGGGCTGGTACAGAGGGGGTGCTGGGGAGTCCCAGGGGAAAAGGCTGGATGCAAGCCCCAGCCATGAGCAGCAGAGCCCACCTGTGATGACAGACAGAGCCTCCTTCAAGAACAAAGTCCTGAGATACTTCCTGAGCTGAAATGATGTGGTTTCGATAAAACCCCCTTTTTCAGGCAGAGTCAACATGCACCTGTGTGGCTAGTCTTACTGATTCACACATGGGGGTTACATTTTATTTTTCTATTTTTGAAAATAAAAAGAAAATGTAAAAAAAAAGTTAAGTCCCAATTGCCAAGTCTGTTAACGACACACATAACGGTGTGTTAACACGGGCGATTATCGAGCTGGACAGCACCCAGATTTCTGCCAAAACAAACCTTTCTGCTCAGCTGACCGGGAAATGCTTCAGCTAGAAGGGGACAGAACGAGGAGGGTGGACTGCAGTCTTCCGGGGTCTGGAAACAATTAATGCCATGGCTATTGGCATTGCTGACTTCACCGTGGGCTCCGGTGGGAAGGGCAGGGCCCCAGGTCACCTATGACCCTTCTATAAGACCTTAAGCAAGTCTCCACCTGCCTCTGGATCTCAGTTTCTCCTCAAGTGGATGAGATTAATGATCAAAGCTTGATCAGGTTTAACTTTCTATGCTTCTGGGTGACCTTCAAGGAGCCAGAGGACTGACTGAACTCTGGGCCCCTTGTGTATGCAAGAAGGAGAGTCCTGTCTGCACAGCAGAGCCAGCCTGGCTCCAGCAGCTTGGTGGCCTGTGCAACACCTCCAGATTGCTCTACCAGCTGTGAGACGTTGGGCGTCAGTTAAGTCTCTGTGTTCTCACCTGTAAAATGGTAAACGGCCTTTCCTTAATGAGCTGTTACGAGGATTAAACAAAATACAAGATGTAAAGTACTTAGCACAGTGCCTGGCACATAGGAAATCATGAATACAGTTTGGCTTCCTTTCTTTCCTTATTCCTACTATGCCTTCATTCTGTCTTCATTTTCTTCTTTCTTTTTTTCCTTCCTTTATCCCGTCCCTGTTTCCTCTTCTTCCCTTCCTGGGAAAAATCTGTCTTGAATTATGACGCTGTGAGCCAGTATATCTGCTTCATTCAAATGCAAATTACTCGACTGCAGGGACCATGTGTGGATCATCTTTTTAACCCATCTGAACGAGCAGTGTAGGTGCTTAATAAATGCTTGATGAAGCAGTGATTGACTTGAAGGAGTCAGAGGCAAGCTTACCATCACTGTTTTTTGGCTTTCTCATTCCTCTTTTTTTTCTCATTTCTCTTTCATAAAAAGCAATACAAGCCCACACTCTCACTGACTTGCTTGCATATTCCTCCCTTCCCTAGGCTATAAAAAACATTAAATTCTAAAATGAAACAAAGGTAATGGAAACCAGAAAGCCATGTTTTGTGTGAGATTGAAACCATATGTTAAAAATGAGGATTCAAAATGATGAATCTGCACAAGGCTGTTGGCAGTGTCCCCTCTCGGCCTTGCTGCTCTGGTCAGAGGCAGGGTCATGCAGACCTGCTGCAGCCCCTGAAATAGGATGGCCTCAGTGGTCAGGGGAGGAGGCCTGGCCAGCCCAGGGGCATGTTTTTCCCTCCAGCATCTCCTGGAGGGCCCTAGGTTGTATGGGGGTGAAGATGTCACAATTGCTCTCTGACCTTTGGAAACACAGAGAAAGGATATCTTTGGGTTCAGAAACAAAGACCCTACTTCTGTTTTGCCCTTAAGATAAAAATAGTGGCTATGACTTGTTGAAAAGATAAACTGAGGCACATTGCACATTTTAAGAGTTTAAGCAAAAATCAGTTGGAATTGGGCAGTATCCAATCTAGCATATAGAAAGGAGCTCTGAGGAGCTGCACAAAATGAAGGACATTTATAGGCAGAAGGGAGCAGGAACAAGAAAATTCTACTAGACAAAAAGTGGGTTGGTTATGGCACAATAAAATCCCTTTAGGGCACAGGTGGCAAACACAAGGCTTGTGGGCCGATCCAACCCTCCACCTTGTTTTATCCTGCCCAGCACCTTGTTTCTACCTGGTGGCAGCGCCGAGGTCCTTGCCCCTAGCTAAGACTGTACATTTATACAGTCTTAAAATTACATTCAGTCTTTTGAAGGCAACCTTGAGGCTGATGTGGCCCCCCCTGGTGAAAATGAGTTTGACACCCCTGCTTTAGGGGGTGGCAGTGGTCTGTCAGGCAGGTTACCTAACAGGTGCTTCTTGAAGAACTGATGTAAGATCCCACATCTGGAAGAGCCAAAACTGTAATTAAGTCTTGGTTTGGTGATGTGGGGCTTAGCATAAGTGATTCCACTTGGGGTCTGAAGACTCCTATGAGAAAAGCATTTTACCTACGTTAGGTCAATAGCTGTTTTGCAAGGTCATTTTGAGTCTTCATTCTTCCTACTTTATAGTTGAAGCAACGAAGTCACATATCTGGTAAGTGGTAGACTAAGAATATATTAGTGATACCCATCCAAAATTGAGTTCCCATTTATTTATTCGATTATTTCTGTATTCATTCAGTAGACATTTATTGAGCACCTGCTGTGGCATGCCAGAACTGGGCTAGATGCAAATATAGCACTGAACAAGAGAGATAAGATCTCTGCCCTTACAGTTGGCTGGCAAAGATGTTTTCACCTGTTCAATGTTCAGGTTCATTGAGTATGATACAAAGTAGATTCTGCATGCTGTGAGCTTTTGTGATATAAGGGACTTGGGCCTGAGGTGTCACTTGTCTCCTGAGGAATGACTGCAGGGGGAGTTCTGGAAGACAAATAAGAGCTATCCAGGCAAACTGGGGTAGAATCTTCCAAGCCAGGGAAGAGATGTGAGAAGGCAGGATAGAGCATGGTGTGATCAGGGAGTGAAAGATGCTTGAAAGATGGGCTTTCCATCCTTTATTTCATTTAATCCCCTGAACAACCCACAGGGAAATATTATTATTATTTTCCTTTAACAGATTAGGAATGGAGACCAAGTTAAGTGGCTTGCCCAAGGTCACATACCCAAAAGTGAATTGAAACATGGTGGGTTGACTCCCCTGTCTATGCTGATTCTAAAACATATGGTGTGAAGGACCAAGCCTCTATGGTTAGTCCTTTTGAAAAGGCTAGAATTTAGAAATGTGACCAAGAACTAGAGATCTTTGAATCCTGAGGCTCTGAGCTCCTGGTCCTGAGCTGCACCAGCAACAGGGACAGCATAAGCCCAAGCAACTATTGAAGAATTTTCTGCTGTGGGCCTCTCCTCACTGGAGAAAAGGCAGATTCTGGGTGGTTGTAGATGACAGCATCTCATCCCTGTTCTGACATTGCCTCGGGGATTCTACAGACAGACACCTTAGGGGTCTGGATCTGAAATTGTGTAAGGACTTGTGCTTAAAACTGCAGTATAGGTATTGCCTCTGCCAAGAAGCCTTCCTTGGATACTCCAAGCTTGGCATGAGGTCCTTTCTTTGGTTTCCCATATGCACCCACCCTTGCATGGGTGGATGCACCCTGCTCTGGGAGTTCTTCTTTTCACTCTGAAGCACACTGTATTATGCATGTTCATTTACTGATCTGCCAACCCACCCAACTTGAAGGTGGAATCCTTGTGGCAAGAGCTTGAGTCCCATTCATCTTCATGTCTCAGCCTGGTCCAGGGCTTCCTTATGCTGGCTGATGATGAGTGAGTGCCTCATTTTCCATCTCTGTTGGAGGGAAGGCAGCCTCTGGGAATTCATGACCTAAATGGCTATCATAAGCCAAATGGGGGTCAATGATGGAAATCAGATCAGTGGTGGGAAACATGCAAAGTGCAGGGAACATCTTTTGGTTTATCTGGGCAAAGCCACAACGCCTGCTTTAAGATGGGCATTGTTGCCTGTTAGGGTGTTTCAACCTCAGGTGAGGCAAGGAGGAGGGTACTGGGGAGGTGGAGCCTGGGCTGGAGAGGAAGAGCTGCATTTCCCAAATGGTTCCCATCTGCTCTGACAGGTGTCCTTACGCTTGTGATGAGACCACATTTAACTGCCTCCTGACCATGCATTCATACTATGAACAGGTACTGAGCACTTGTATGTGCCAGTTGCTCTGCTTAATGCTGGGAAAATATATGGTAGGGAAACAGTAGGTTAACAGTTGTGAGTATATGAAACAGTTTATTCTTTGTACTATTGTTTATTAATTATTGTATTATTTTCCATATGCACAACTGTAAACCTACTTCTGTGCTACCCTGTAGAAATGAAGCGGTGAGTGTATTGGGAGGGAGACAGGAATGGAAACATGTGTGATGCAAAATGATTTAAATAAAAAGCAAGACCTTCAGAAACCTAGATCCAGGAATGAGTCACTTCGGGAGAACTTGGAGAGATGTGTAGAAGAAAGAACATTTAAGGTGAATCTTGAAGGATAAGCAGGGGCTTGAAGGTGAAGCAAGGCATTCCTGGCAGAGGAAACAGCCATGAGCAAAGACTCAGAGGACTGAGAAGGTTCACTGTGGTAAGAACATAGGGCACTCTTGGGGTGTGCCCTATGGGAGCAGAAGGAAAGGAGGCCAGCGTGACAGGTGTCCTGGCATCTGGACTTAGCCCCTGTAGAGTCCCAACCACAGTGTCTGCTGTGAAACAGAAGACAGGATATATGACCAGTGACAGGGAATCAGCACTTTTCACTTCTTCCTGTGGGTGGTCTGTCAACCAGGCAGGAAGAGCCCGGTGGTGAGTGGAAGAAGCTGGGTAGGTGTAAGCATGGATTTGTGGCTAGCACACTGCAGGAGCCCCCAGGGCTGCTATATTTAGGGTGAGAGCAGTCCCACCACAGGGGGGCCTGGCATGTATTTCAATTAGGAAAACAGCCCAGAGCCACCGGCAGCAATGTCTTCCTTTGATGCTACTGCCACTTCCTCCAAGAGAGAATTCATCAAATGTTTTCTAAGGAGAGTAGACTAGGGGAAGTGAGAGAAAGGCACCAAAGAAGAAGGTGGGCTCTGTGCTCCTGCAGTCCACTGTCCTGGCTCCAAGAAATGATGGGCGCTACCACAAGCAGAGCCCATGGCAGCCTTGGCTCTGAGAATGCCCCGTTGGCACCACCGGGCTACAGGACTGCTCTGCCACTCAAATCCAGGCACCTGTCCCAGCCTGTCACTCCCCCATACCTTGCAAATTCTCTCCCTTGGGTTGTGGGCTGGGAACAGGGAATCCCCTTAGAATTTGAACTCAGCCTGTATGTTTCTTCATTTCCCCACCTGTATCTGGTTCCAGTTGGGAAGCCTGAGGTCTCTGGTTCTCTCCTCTGCCCGCACAGCCTCCCAAGCTCCATTTCATTTCCTGGCATCCTATGCTGTGTGTCTGAGGACTTCTTAGTAATGTGAGCTCATTGAGGATCTGCACTGTGTCTTACATATCTCTGTATGCCTGGGCCACAGCATGGGGCCAGTGCTGGAGATGAGAAACAGACACATATTCACCTAATTGTTTCTGAAAACAGACAAAACTGGTGATGACGCACCTTAGTATGCGTGGGGAAAAAGTAACAAGGAACAGTGACCTACTCTTTTCCCAATGGAGTTTTAATCCCTTCATTTCTTCACTAACATCCCCCCCCTTCAACCTTCTCCACATGCCTCCAGGCTGGCAGTGGACAGGTGGGTAGGAGTGAAAATGCTCCTTTCCTATTTATCATCTATCTATCATCTATCTATCTATTATCTATCTATCAATATGGACTTTGTTACAGCAGTTTTAGGTTTACAGAAAGCTTGAGCAGGAAGTGCAGAGAGTGCCCACAGATACCCCCTCACCACAGACAAAGTTTCCAGTTATTAACATCTTGTATTGGTGTGGTACAATCGATAAACCAATAATTGTATATCAGTATTTTCTAAAGTCCATAGTTTCCATTAGGGTTTACTCTTTTTTTGTACAGTTCTATGACTTTTATCAGTTTCATATACTCTTTCACATATATAAGTTTTATAAATGTGGGCGTTCTAATGCAGAAAGACATGCAGTCCTGGCCCAGAGGGAAGAATGGTCTCTGGAGAGCATGGAGATGGGGGATTGGTGATGTAGAAGGATAGGCCCCAGGTCAGAGAGAGCTACCCATGGTGCACTGGCTGTATGCCAGATTCTGCTGAGTGCTAGAGGGACAGATGAGTTAGACAATTGCCTGAGGTGTTGTTTAGTCATCAAGAATGTACCTTATGGATCTCATGAGCTTGAAGTTCAGTTCTGTTGCTTCATAGCTGTATGATCATGGGCAAAAGGCAAATTCTCCAAGGCTCACTTAATCTGTGGACTGGGGATAGTAGCAATACTTTCCCCACAATACTGTTGTGAATATTAAATAAGACAATGCATATATAGCACTTAGCATAGCCCCAGTGTATTGAATGTTCTCATTATATTTTAGTGATCATCGTTATCTGAAGGAGGTTCAGACACATAGAGGCATACTGCTGGAGTGGGGTTAGAAGGCAGGCTGATTTAATGTGGAATGTCCTGAGTTATGGCACCTGGATGAGGGAATGCATAAGTTCTAGAGTCTGGATGCAGCTGAATCTTTAAAGGTGAGTCATGTGGCTCTGGCAGCAGCATGCAAATGACAAGAGGCAGCCAGGGCACTTCAGTCAGAGAGGGAAAGTGGCCTGCCCCAAATTGCACAGCAAATAAGTGACAGATTTAAGATGAGGATACCCTCTTCCAAGCCTTTGTCTTTGCAGCTCCTTCTTGAAATGGTAACTTCCTGGTACTTTGTCATCTGCCTGGTAACCAGCTCCCACCATTCAAAACTTAGCTCATGAGAATAACATGCTGGGTAAGAACAGGGTTTTGGAGTCTGTCTGATCTGTGCTCAAACCCTGCTTTTTGCTAACTTACTGGCTGTGTGACCTTTGACAAGACATTTATTTTTTGAAGTTTCTGTTTCCTTATCTCTAATATAGGGCTAATGATAGTATTTGCCTCATAGGGTCATCGTAAGAACTAACTCATATAATGTACACAGGGGATGAAACACATTATACTGTGTTAATTGTGTCCCCCCAAAATATATGTTCAGTCCTAACCTCCCAGTACTATGAATTTAAATGTACTTGGAAATAAGATCATGAAGACAAATTTATGCTGGATTTAGGGTATGTCCTAAATTCAATTACTGGCGTCTCTACAGGAAGAAGAGACACAGAGAGACAGAGAAGAAGGCCATGTGATGAAGGAGGCAGAGACTGGAGTGATGCAGCTACAAGCCAAAGAACATGGAGGATTGCTGGGAGCCACCAGGAGCCAAGAGAGAGGTACGGAACAGATTCCCCCTCAGAGCCTTCAGTGGAACCAGCCCTGCTGACACCTTAATTTCTGGCATCCTGAACTGTGAGAGAATACATTTCTATTGTTTTAAGATGCCCAACTTGTGGCAATTTGTTAAGGCAGCCCCAGGAAACTGGTACACGTGACAGTATATGGATGGTGGGTGTTAGTACCATTATTGTCTATTAAGCCTTTCTTTACATTCTGGAAGGAATGGACTCTTCATCTTTGATGTTCTAGTCTATCCTGTACATCCCTGACACTCTGTAGGGAAGTTATTTGCTCACATATTTATCTCTGACATTGTACTTTAAATCCTTTGAGGAAATCTCACTGGTTTACCTTTGTGTCTGTGGCACCCAGCACAGGGCCTGGTAATTGGTGAAGACTGGACAAGAATCTAGGTTTCTGGCTCCCTGTTGGCACCCAGGTCCCTGTCAGCCTCCTGTCTCGTTGGAATACTTCGTCATCAAATGCAGAGCATCTGGTACCCCTCCTCCACCCATCCCCCACATCTGGCTGAATTAGGTGTGAATGAATCAAAAACATAAGGATTCCATTTGCTTTCTCCTGCTTCTTTTTAAGCGTGCACTTAGAATTAATCAGCCAAGCATGACTGAGTTTTGACAAACCCAAAATATTAAGGAAAGAGTTCAAGATGTTTTGATGATCTTCAGTGCAAAGGTGGTTAAGCTGTTGGCCCAACCATTTGTTCTACTTATGGCCAGCGACTAAGTTTTGACCCACAGCAGCCTGTATCAGTCTTCTAGGTGGAGGCGGGAGATGCATATAGGGACCATGACAGGCTGTGTCTACCAGGGGCACTTGGCCCAGGATTCACACTGCCCAGGACACAGCCACGTCCAGATGTGCCACAGAGACAGAGCACTGAGTATCTGCCTAGTGTCAGAGTCACTGCCCTTGGCTCAGGGGCTGGGGTCCTAAATGCTGAAGCTCTGGGCAAGCCTGACACCACTCACTGATCTCTAGAATTCAGTTTTGGAAAGCCATGATGACAGGGGTGATGCAAGGATATGCACAGCTAGAGCCCCTGGAGGTGACAGTTAAGAGGTCAGATGGCTTAAAAATTGATGCACCACCTTCTCTCCCTTTAAGAAAATAAATGACTTATGTTTTTCTCCTTATTACAAAAATAGCAACTGCTTTTTATGTGTATGTGGAAAATAATCATATGGAGAACTATTTATAAGGGTAAAAACCTACTAATAACTCCACCTTGCATGGATACCACATTTAACACAATATTGTATATCCTTCCAGACATTTTCTGTGTATGCATAAGTACGTACTGCATACAAATTATCACATTGTACCCTGGCCAGTTCCCACAATATGAATGATGTGCCCCAGCAGAGGCGAGGGATACTCCACTTATACACATAAACATCTTATTTTAAAAATAAAGTTATGACAAAATGGGGAGTCTAATGTTCTGCTTTTTGTACCCTGATGTTTTAGTTATTTATTCTTCAGATTTTATGTCATTTTCTTGGAAGCTTTTTCGACTGGACCAGGGGAGAGTCCCCTTCTACAGGCTCTCTCATAGTACACTGTGTTCACATCATGATCTTGATGCAGTAAGACAGTAAACATTTACATGTGTAATTTTTGTCTCCCCCACTAGACTGGAACTTGGGCAAGCATGGAGTAGTGACTGACTTGAGCCACAGGATTACCCACCATTTCTCTCCAATCCTGTACCTGACTCAGCCTTCAGTCCCTGAGGTCTTGGAGTAGTGGAGAGTCCTGGAACCCTTGACAATGGACCTTGCTCCACACACACCTAAATGTCCCTGTGAATATTTTTTCAGTCTTCCCCAAAGGAACCTGCTACTCTTGAAACTCAGGAACTGTACCCAAAGGAAAGAGAAGTGGCTAACCTTTTGGAATTCTATTTTACACTGGCTTCAAGCTAAAGCTAGGGATACAGAAATGTACTGTGGTTCACCAGTTAACATGGAGGGGGGGTGAGGGAGGACTCTGGTAAGTCAGGAGTTATATAGAGATCTCACTTGAGTTCTCTACACAGGAGGACAATAGGACACTAAATCTCCTTGTCATTATTACCCCAGTGTGAAGCCAGAACGGGTATCTTCAGCAACTGACATAATTCCCACATCTTTTCCTGACCTATGGTAAAGCCCATCATGGAGAAAGGATCACACAGAATTATTAGCATTCACCAGTTACACAAAAGGGGAAAATAAAAAGCAATAACACATTTCCAAGGAAAGCTGAAGACATTATCACGACCATCAGACTTAGAAGATAAAGTCAGGGTGCTTCCTAGCTCATTCCCACTTACTTTTTAATTTGCCAGGGTCAATGGATCTTTGAGATGATAATGGTCGACTATAACTTTGATTAGGTGGAGGCTTAAATGGCAGCTGCCATTTTGGAGGCATTCTCTTTCTGCAGCTATTGAGTCAGCAAATGCATTTCTTCCTCCTGAATCATAGTGAACATCAGAGCAAGTAGCTCTGACCTGGTAGATTATGTAGTAAAAGACCACTCACCTGAGTCAGGGATTTGTCAATTCTCCAGGTATGTGCTACAGTCTATTATAAAGGATCATGATGGCCTCACCATCTTACAGGACATCATGTGTGTCCACTAGTTTGATGCCATGTAATGATGGGGTTCAAAACATGTGACCCCAGACTGTGGCACCTTGGCACATTAAATATCTTAGGCTGAAGGAGTTTGAAGAAATGGCAGAAGCAGGAAGCTCACTCTAACCACCCCTCCTTGCCTTTCATCCAGGAAACAGGTCACAAAACTCCCATGTAAAAGGTACGCTCCCCATCTGTACATGAGGAAGGAAAGAAGAGTTGGGGACCACTGAAGATGAGAAATGTAGGGCTGAGAAATCTGTATGAACAAACCTTGTTTAACCTAACCCTCACCTTCCTTGTTACCTCTTCATTTTCCACTCCAGCCAAAATGACTTTGTCTTGCCAATGCTTCACAAATTTGCTGTTGTTTTTTCCCCCTAAACGATATAAAAGCTTCCTGCTCTGGTCATTTCTCCAGGTCTTCATTCTCTTTTGAAGGCTTTATATGCAAAAAATTCAATCAAATTTGTATGTTTTCTTCTGTTAATCTTTGTCAGTTTAATTTTTGGACACAGACAGAGACTTTAAGATGGCTGAGGAAAGTTTTTTTCCCCTATAGTAGGTAAGACTAGAAATAGCAGATTCCCTAGATGTTTGGCAAGATACACATGAGCAGATGGTGAGCTATATACATCCTGTGAAATTGAATTTCTGTATAGCTCTAGTGATCTAGAGCAGAGTTAGCAAACTTTCTCTGTCAAGGGTGAGATAGAAAATAATTTTAGCTTTGGGTACATGGTCTCTCTTGCAACTACTCAACTCTGCTGTTGCATGGAGAAAGCAGCCATAAACAATGTGCAAACCAATGAACATGACCCTGTTCCAACAAACTTTCATTTACAAACACAGGCTGAGGGCTTAGTATGGCTTGCAGGCCTTAGTTTGCAGACCCCTGATCTATAGCATGTTAACTATCTCCTCCAAAGACAAGACCGTCTGTCCTGTTCTCCTTTCCCCTATGAAGGAGGCACGGTGCTAAGTGGGCTTTTTAAAAATTTGGACTCAGTTGGTGCCATGTTTGGGTGTATTGCTCTCACCTATTTGCCAGGTGAGTTGAAAAACTGGGATTTTTAAGAGAGGCCCGTGTTAGATGAAGAAACTCTAGCTCTTCCAAAATACCCAAGCTTGGTGGCTCTTCACTGAACTCTTTTGACTTACAGATACAATAGGGCTTGAGTCTGTAGTAAACTGAGATGCTAAATGGTCTCACATGAGAACACAATACTAATGTTCTTATTTTCTTGAATCTTCTGACCCTTCCTTCAATACTCTGCCTTTTGGTACCCTTCTCATTTGCTCTAGGCCAAATTTACATCTAAGCTTCAAAGAGCCATTCCAGCTGCGATGGAGGCCTCCTGACTTTTACCCCAGATCTTGAATAGATAGTTTATTAACTGAGCTATCATTTTCCTTTTGTGAAGACTTCAAAAACTTACCGACGGCTAGCCAATCCATAATCCTTGTAATTACCAGTGACCCCAATGTCCCCATGCTTCACCTCCTTCCAACCCACCTCTGTCTTAATACTTAGTAGGCAGTTAGATAATTAACCAAAGATGAGGGAGCAAACAAAAGTCAAGGGTGGGGAACTGCAAGGGGGAAATTACATTTACTAAGCGCATGCGCAGTACAAGCCAAATGACTGAAGCAGAACTGTGAGGCATGCGCAGTAGGGCCAAAAATGGCAACCATACCAGGAGGAGGGCACAAGCCTGGGAAAGGAGGGGAAAAGGGTTAGATTATAGAAGGGAGGTCATAATCCTTGGAGAATCCAGAAAAGAAATTGGGTAAGGGGTGGGGGTGCAAACACCAGCCTGGGAAAAGCCAGGAAAGAGATTGGGTAGTTTCAAGGAAAGCCTGCTCTTCCCTGAACCCAAGGAAATAGATGGAAGCTAGACAAAGAACCCAGGTGTGTCCCTCCTTGGACCATGCCTGTGCCCTTCCTTCTCTCCGGCACGTGCTTTTTGCTTTCTTTTCATCTGAGGGTCCCCACAAGACTTGCAAACAGGGGAGAAGTGAGCGGTAGCAGAGGACTCTCCTTTTGCCTTGGTAACTTCCTTTCCTGAGTCCACACAGCTACTGCTATAGCCTGCCCACTCTCCGCCTCTCCAAGAGTGTACTATTGCTTTTTGCCCTGATGAATCCTGCCACTTCCACTTATAACTCCCCTTATGGGAGTGTCCCTGAAATGATTTTCCTGCGACCCTGAAGGACCCATTTAGGGGTTATCACCACCCTGCAGTGGGTTCCTTATCACTGTCTGACCTGTGGGTATTACAGTTCCAGAATCCTACCTGGAAGGTCTGTTTTCCAGGAACACATTTTTTACAGCAACTCTCTTGGATTAGGTTATCCCCCAAAGTAGATCCAGCTTCCTTTGCCCAAGTGTGTCGCTGATTTTTGCATTGTTTCTTGGGAGGTTTTTCCTTTTAGGCAGAGTGGACAATCTTCAGGATCTAGCTTTGTGCCCTGTTCACCAAGGCTTTGTCTCATACTACCCACCCCTCACCCCCCACCATGTCAAGGTACTAGTCAAGTGAATAGTTTTTCCAAATACCTCATTTATAGTACTTAACACCTGATCTATCCTTATTTCCAGATGATTGCTTGTGACCGTTGGTCTGTATATTATTGTTTATGTGACTGTTTCCTTTGTGAGGCTGTTAAGAGATGAAGATGAATGTAAGCCCGTGGCTATTTCCCTTGTACCAAGTATCCTGCCTGGCAAAGAATCTTAAGCATATCTTATGATCATTTTTTGCTGAATAACTGAATGAATGTATATGTACCATTGGGACCCTAGACTATGTTGGAGACACTTATCCTCCAGAACTGCTCTCTCTGCTGACTGGTGCTGGTGGTAGGGTTTCTAGTCCCACCAACAGCTGCCCCACTTAAATTATTTGCTCTGTATTTTTTTTCTAAGCCCCTAAGACCTTGAGGCACAATAACCTCTTCTCCTGCTTGAGATTTGCAAGTCATCAATTCCTGACCATGGGCCATTTCCTTTGTCAAGGCAGGAAAGTGATTCCCTGCAGTCTTCTGAATTTACAGAGAAAAGCTGTCCAGATGTGGCTGGTCTACCTCTCTGGGCTCCCTCTCCCTCACAGTGCGCCCCCCCTTCCAATTTTGCCTCCAAATGAAATTCATTCCTGGCTGAGGGGAGAGAGGAAGGATTAGCGAGTCCACATGCAGCTTCTTTCAAGCTTTGGGGGAGGGCAGATGGTTCCTGTCAATGTTTTCTGTACATGCAGATTTTGTTCCTTAAAGTGAAATGCAGGCTGTGAATACCCAGGCAGGCATTATATCCATCCTGGGGTGTGGAGTGGCCCTCCTAAGCTGGGTAGGTGCATGTCAGGAGGAGACCTGGCTGTTGCTGGCTTTAGAACCAGGAAGTGCTCTGGGATCCAGGATAGTAGTGTGACCAGCCTCTTGTCTGGGCTGAGTTCATGTTTCGTATAGTGAATCATATTCTGAAATAATTCTAGGAGCTCAGTGAGTTCTGAAGTAGCCAGGTGGAGTGCTCTCTAAGAGTTAGGAATTAAGTTTTGCTTTGAAAGATGGGAGAGGTTTATTTGAAAGGAGAAGAGAGAGGAGGGCATTCTAAGCAAGCAGAATAAGTGGCTATGATGGCAACAATTTGAATTGAAATGAATTTCAATCCAATAAATTTTTGTTGAGTACTTAGTGTTAAAATAGGATTTAAAGGACAATTTAGGTGGTAAAAATAAACTCATTTAATACTTCATGGAGTAGACAGTTTCCATTTGGAGAACTGAAAAATGTGGCAGAAGGCAGGATCTTTTATAGGATAAAGAATAAAAAAACAAGGAAGAGAAAAGTAGAAACCATCTGATTAGAGCCAAATAGCCAACTTTGTTTGGAGTTAGAGGGAAAAAGGAAGTAAGTATAGACCCTAGAGTTGGCTTGATGTTTGCCTTTCTGCATTTATAGTCAAGTAGAGCATTTACAGGGGCGCATGTATACCACCCTGGGCAGAAGTGGCTCCATCTTGGGCATAGAAATTTATTTTAACACTGGTATGTACCAGACATGTATGTTTATGAATATGCCCCCCATCAGGCAGTGAGTTATTTTCAGACAGGGACTGTCTACACTGCAGCTAGGTAATGGATTCAAAGACCTTGGTAGTTTAATGATTGATCAGTTTATCTGCACCAGGTCTGATACCAGATGGCAGGGACCAGAGTTGAATATGGTTTCTGAAGTCAAACTCACAGCCTAGCAGGTATAATAATGTAGAAAGATGTGTACGCAGTTCAGAATAGTACAGGGAAGAGAGTGATAAATTCTGTCCAGTGAGGTTGAGGACATTTTATTAGAATAAACTGAGTTTTAAAGGAAAAATAGGATTTCTTTGGGGAAGGGGGTTTAGGTTGAGGAACAGCATATGCAAAGGCTCAGATGCAAGAAGCAACATGTGCTTTTGGGTGGAACTAGAAGTATTTTGTATTTCCAGAGTGACAATTCAACAATTATTTATTAAGCAACTGCCATGTGGCAGGAACCGGTCCAGGTGCTGGGGATATAGGAGTAACCAAGGCAGACATGTTTCTTTCTTGCTGTATTTGTCTGCTCTGGCCATAATAAAATACCACAGACTGGGTGGCTTGAGCAACAAAAAATTATTTTCTCACAGTTCTGAAGGCTAGAAGTCAGAGATCAAGGTGTTGGCAGAATTGGTTTCTTCTGAGGCCTCTGTCCTTGGCTTGTGGATGGCCCTTTTCTCCCTGTATCTTTACATGGTCTTCCCTCTGTGTGTGTCTGTGTCTTAATTTACTCTTGTAAGGACAGCAGTCAAGTGGGATTAGGACTCACCTTAATGACTACATTTTTTTAACTTAATTACCTCTTTTAGAATTCTATTTCCAAATATGGTCACATTCAGAAGTACTAGGGGTAGGACTTCAACATATGAATTTTGGGGGAACATGACTCAGCTCATAAGACCTGCAGAGAGTTTACATTCTAATGTGTGTTGGGCTGAGGGGGCAATAATGACTATACCAATAAACACACTCGGTAAATTTAGAGGATAAGTGTTATGAAGAAAATAAAACCAAGATAATGGCATAGAAATTTACCACTCATTATGATATGTTATGCATTACATATTATAGTAAATATGTACAAATTTGCTATATATTTGGCAAAAATATTGACATATATTGTTGGAATACCTTTAATGAGCCAGGATTTGGGTTTGCTTTTGGGCATCAGAAGGTCCATCAGACATGATCCACGTCCTCAAAATATTTGCCGTGCAGAACCCTATGTCCACTTAAGAAAAGGTATGAGGAGACCCTGTAGTGGAATTTATTCAGACACACCGGAGCTGTGCCAACCGGGTGAGGGGAGGTGGTACTGCGCTATTCACTGGCATCAAATAGGAAAATCCATCTCCATCTTGTGTCCTGAAGATGAAATTCTTTTGCCACCAAAGGGAGTAGAACAAAACATTCTTTTGTGATGGCAGCTCAGGCACAGTGCCCTATGTCCTGACCTTTCTCTGAACCTGAAGCTAGGTAGACAGAGAGGCTCAGATCAGAGAAAACTGGCACAACACTAGCTGGGTTAATTCACCATTATCAACAGGTATTGGCTCTGGGCATCATGGTGGAGAATGGCTTTTACTTATAGTGACCCTTGAACGAATTTGGAAGCAGACAAAGAAAACACTGGGCCCCTAGAAAGTGACTTTGTCAGCCCAAATCAATAAGTAGGACAAGAGCAGTAGTGGGCTCTCAGATGGCACTGCACAAACCAGGTAGAATGAGGAAGAAATCTACCTGGGTCAACTAGGACTAGCAAGGAATTTTCACTTGTTCTTCAAGGAAGAGGAACAAAACCTCTGTCAATGGTTTAGGGCAGTGACTCACAAAGCTTAACAGGTCCAAGGGTCTCTTGGAGGGACTGTTACACGAGCAGATCATCGTTTCTCACCCAGCAGCATTCAGTGGGTGGGTGGGGGGCGGGTGGATCTGTGGTGGGAACCTGGACCCCGAATTTCAAAGAAGTCACTCCTTCTCCTTCCAACATGTTTTGGATGTAGATGCACATGTAACTGTAGGTCTATGCCTACAGTTATGTAGATGTAGGTAGTTGGATTGCTGGCCACACTTGGAGGACTTCTGTGTTATTAAATTTAAAATAAGACTTCAGTTAGCTGTATGATAAATTGTATACAGTGTTTTAGTGTATGAGTAGTTTAGTCATTCTCAACTAATTCTTTTGAGTCACAACAGTCCCTAGTTAAAGTAGCTGTGCAGATATTCTATCTATACTTCGATCAGGTAGACCCTGCCTACCCTAATTACCATTAGGCTGCAGAGAGTGGACAAAACCAGATTACAGTTCAGGCCACCTGAGGGTTCACATGACTATTGTGTTTTGCAAGTTCCCAAAGCAACTGAAATGAAGAGGGAGAGAGCTTTGCTGTGATGTTTTACTATGATTACTCATAACATTTCTTGAGAGCATACCATGTGCCAGGCATGTGGTTTCCCCTAGAAGCTGAATCTGAGACAAAGACTGAAAGGCAAGTAGTTTGACTGGGTGGTGATCCCAGTAATCACCCATCAGGAAGAGAGACAGGAAAGGGCAGGAAACCAGTAAAATGTGTGTAATCAAGCCCTTTACCCTGTGAGCAACTGGAGCCCAGTCACACTGGGGCCCTTTGGGGTAGAGTGACCAACTGACCCTGTTTTTCTGAGGTGTTTGATGAGATAGGGGGCTTTCAGTGCAAAATCTAGGAAAGTCCCAGGCAAATCAGGATGCCTTGGCCACCCAATCTGAGAGTGTAGCACAAATGCCTGAAGTTATCCCAACTAGGAGTGAGAAAATTGGGTTCTGTATCCACCAAGTTGCCATCCGATTGGTCAGGGCCACCCAGTCTCTCCCTCCAGCTCTAGAAAAGTCCCAAGTGAATCAATCAAGTTGCCGATTGTTGTGCTGTCCCTGTGAAATAGGAGCAAGTGCAGGACTGCTTCTTGCTGCATTGCCCAGCTCCCCACCTTTCGTCGCCTCACTTCCCTTTTCCTTCTTTCTTGTTACCTGGGCTTGCAGCTTCCAAGTAAAGCATCAACCCCATAGTTCCTGCCTCAGGCTCTGCTTTCTACAGGAGCTGGCCTAATTCAGTAGTAGGAGACCCGAGTTTAAGTCTCAGTTTTTTGGCTGACCTGTATTACATCAATAATTAATTTTTCCTCTGGATCTCAGTTTTCCCACATCCAAATGAGGAAATTGGAACTACAGTTGACCCTTGAATGACATGTGTTTATACTGCAGGGTCCACTTATATGCAGATTATTTTTCAATAAATATTGTCAGCCCTCATCCACAAGTTTTGCGTCTATGTATTTAATCAATTGTGGACTGAAAACAGCATTTTTGATCCACAGATAGGAGTTTGTGGATTTAGAGGGCCAACTGTATGCATCATTTCATGCCATTTTATACAAGGAAATTGAGCATTTGTGGATTTGGGTATCTGCAGAGGGTCCTGCAACCGGTCCCCTGTGGATACCAAGGGATGACTGAGGAGTCAAGTTATATGTGGATTTTTGACTGTGCCAGGTAGGTGCCCCTGATTCCTGCATTGTTCAAAGGTCAACTTGTGTATGATCTCTTAGTTCCTTCCTGGCCCTCATATTTTCTGATCTTATAAGCTTCTCCTAAAAGGCCCTTGTAAGCTCCCTGCTAAGCAGTAAGGCATAAACTCCTTTAAACTCAGCCATATTTTTTTTCCCTCACCATTCTTAATGAATCTTGGTTTCCTGGACAATTTTTATTTAAAAGAAAAAAGGAGGGCAGGAGAAAGCAAGTTTGGAAACTTAGGGCCTCTATGCCCTGAGGAGATTTTCCTAAAACAATCTTTTTTTGGGGGGAGTGGGGGCAGGGGGAGACTGACTTTGCAAGGAAATTCAGTTGTTCAAAAATGGCCTTTGAAACCAAAGACTATGGAAAAGTTTAAGGAAAAGCACAAAGTGATTGGGGATAAATAGTTCCATATGAGTTACTGGATATAATATTCCTCCTTGTGCTACTCAGTGCTGGGTGAAAGCAGACACTGCATGCTCGGTGTGTGCTAACAGATGTGTGTTTAGGTTTAATGGGATTTTAGAGGGGTCAAGAATTCCCCCAAAAGAGTATTTACTCCACGCTGCTCTCTGAGGGTCACAAGAAACCAGCCCAAATCCCGCCTTCTTTTTGTTTCCAGGCCTTAAAGGTTTTGTTCACTCCTCTCTATGGTAAATAATTTGGAAAAGTTGGAGGATGAATAACAATAATAACAATGGCAACACTATTAACAACAATATAATCAATACTGTTTATCAAACACCTAGTGCATTAACTTATTTGGGTTTCACAAAAAGAGAAGTTCGGTAACTTGTCCAAAGTCATGTGGTGGTGGAAGTGAAAGGGAACCTGGATCTGTTAGGCCCCAAAGTCTGTTCTTTGGTCACTATGTGAAACAGGAAGGGGGTGGTAGACTGGGGAGTGGTCTGGACTCTTTAGGTAGTTTTCAATTTGACTGCCCTATAAATGTTTGCTTCTTTGGGTGGTAGAGAATTAAACAGCTCTTATGGACCAGGCCTTGTGGTGGCAAACAGGAATCATATAGCTCTTGCCTTCTTGTAGCTGACACTCTAATAAGGACAATAAGGTATTTCCTATATGGGCCATTGTATACTTTCAGCACAGCTAATTGCCATCAGCATTCAGGCAGGGAAAATTACAAAAATACTGAAGGGCACAATGGTGCATTGGCAAGAGGTTTGGCTATGGGGTTAGATTGTTATTAAAAGTCTGGCTCTACTATTCCTACCTGTATGACCTTGGGCAAGTTACTTAACCTCTCTGAGCCCCAGGTCCAAAGAAGGTAAATCATTTAAACAGGACCTTCAAGGTTGTTCAAGATTTGAGCATATGGAAATATGAAGGAAAGAAACACATTAGAAGTAATAGAGTTGTAGGATTATAAGGGTTTCTTGAAACCATTTTTTTTCTATGCAAGGGGACAAAAAATACAAAAGAACCACACAAATGTTTATGAATTCTAGGGTTGGTAGCAGAATTGATTTTTTGAGGGAAATTTCTTTATTGTTTAGGAAAAAATATATAAATGGAAATCTGGTCATGAGGAGGCATGGAAACTATTTTGGAAGGAGGGGTTGAGACAAAGGGATGGGTTCTAAATTGTTTTGGGTAGTCGACTAGAAGGTGCTGTCTCCCTGGGTAGAGAGAGCACCATGATGCCTACGGCAAAGAGTGACTAGTTGTTTGACAAGTCTGCTTCCTTCTACTCTTAGGCACAAGTTATCCTGTGTTGCCCAGTCTTTCTTGCCATGAGGTATGGCCACATGTCCCAGACAATGAAATACAGGTGGGAATTTCACATGCCACTTGCAGGCTTGGCCCACAAAAACCCATCTCTTGTACATATGATTCCTTCTCTTTTCCTAAATGCAGGCGGGATGTTGATGCCCAGGGCAAACAGGCAGCCTCATGTAGAAGATGGCAGGTTCTCTGTGATCCTGGGTCCCTGAGTGACTCTGTGGAGCATAACTCCATGGATGCCCCTACCCTTCTACTGATTGGACTTTGTAAAAGTAGAATAAGGTGTTCTTTTATGCCTCTAAAATGTCAGGATTTTACTCTTAAAGCAGCTAGTGTTAACCTAAACAGCGGTGGGCAAAAATAGGTTTATAGCTGTTTGTGTGGAAAGTAACATAATAATTAATAAATAATACAAGGATAAGCTCCATGTTTTGTGTAGTCATAACTGTAAACACACTTTTGCCCACCTCTTATAATGCCAAACTTTGGGTTTCCTTGGCAGGGCCCAGAGCAAGAGGATCGGAGTGCTAAAGCCTGGAGGAAAGAGAGTGGGAGAGAGCTCTCTGTTATGAGGTTACCACAGATGGAGCAAAATAGCACCCTGTTTTGGCTGAAGATGAAGGGACACAACTTTCCATTTTACTTTTCAGTGTCGTAAAGCCCTGTAGTCCTCTCAGGACTTGAGTCGAGTTGGTTAAGCACTTAGGCCTAGCATCACCTGTGCTCTGGGGAATTAAGGGAAGGCCAAGTTTCCCCGTGGGAAGACAAGGGAAGACGTGACAGCAGCTTGGGGAAGGCTTGAATGGGCAGAAATGAATGGTAGCAGCTTGGAGCAGAGGTTTGGAAGGAGAGGTGGCTATCAAGAGAACACAAGTTGTCTTGGAATCCTAAGAAGTACCTGGTGGTGATGTGGGCAGAGTTTGCTTTTGCTCCTACAGTTATGCAAATTGAAGTTTCCATTGTGTTGCGGTCCTTAAAGGGGCCCTTTAGACTACCCTCTAAACTAAGAAACTCGAGGATACTTGAATTGCTTGTGTTTTTTTTATTGAGAATGTCTTTTTTTAAAAAAGATTTTATTTATATTTATTTTTAGAGAGGGAAGGGAGAGAGAAAGAGAGAGAGAGAGAGAGAGAAACATCAATGTGCAGTTGCTGGGGGCTGCAACCCAGGCATGTGCCCTGACTGGGAATCGAACCTGCGACACTTTGGTTTGCAGCCCATGCTCAATCCACTGAGCTACGCCAACCAGGACTAAATTGCTTGTATTTTTAAAGTTTTATTCAATGGTGATCACTTTTTAAAAGGGAAAAAGCACACAAAAAGTGTAGGAAATAGAGAAATGAAAATGAAAGTATCTACCATTCATCATGGGGTCTAGCAGATAGTAGGCACTCCATCAGTGGTGGCCTCCTCTGTTCTAATATTCACTATCAGCTTCATTATAGCCTTTCAGAGGGAGGAACTCCTGGCATTATTTTAACTGATTATTATTGTTCATTGGTTATCATATACATTTTGATTATAGACACATTTGCATGTGACAGATGTGCCTCTAGGACTTAAGAAAGTGCTGCAGGCCGGTGATCTGCCGCTGGGTGTTCTAGCCACTAGTCCCCCAGGATGGGGAAGCTTTTTGGTGACTGTGCTGTAACAGTCAATGTGATGCAAATCTAGGTGCTCAGATGAGAGAGTTGTCTTTCCTCTTTTACTCAGAGTACACACCAATTTATTCATCGCCAGTTCCTGAGTTCTGATGTCTCAGCACAGCTTGTCTGGGTTCCTGGGCAGACACCTGAAGGACCACGCCCACCCACTTCCCTGGTTGGTCTGAAATTAGGAGCAAGGTGAAAGAGCAATGACCCGTGGGAAAGGCAACAAAGTATTACCATTCTGTCTGATCCTCACTGAGATGATGTGAGAAGCATGGAACAGGGAATAGCTAATTCTATCTGTCAGTCATTAGCACCATGGCTGACTCTATGTGGTTTAGAAAGAAAGACTTGCTTGTCCTTTCCTGAAGGGAGCACTTAGCCTTGACCTTCATGGTGGGTTACTGGGCTCCTTCCTCTCTCCTTCAAGTCAGTGGGAATGTTTGGGGAGGGGCCTTTCATTTTCTCTTTGTTGCTCCAGTAACATCTTCTGTGGGGTTGTGTAGGCTCGGAATAGGCCTTCATCTCCCTTTCTAGGCACATTACTCACTGCTCCTTGTTCTGAGCTTCACGCATCATAACCAGACTACTCTGTGTGTCCCAGGCAGCAGTCCTTCTGACCATTTCCTTGTCCTCTGCTGCCTAATGGAAAGAGCATGGGCTTTGGAGCCAGAGACCTGTCGCTAAGCCTATCTAGGCCTCGTGTATAAAGCTGGAAGGCTGACTTGCAGTGCTGTCATAAACATTAACAACGCTGCGTCTAGGTCAGCCGAGTGCTGTAGTCAATAAATCTTAGTAATTATTATTGTTTAAAGCAGAATATCCATTTTTATGTAAAAGTAAAGTAAAATAAGCTTTAGTATAATAAAGTAAAATTTTAGTAAAATTTGCTTTAGTATAATAAGCAAAGCATTCAACTTCAAAAAACACTGCAACCTCAACATGCAAACAATTCCGGAAAAGGTTCTTTAAAAAACCTGAAATGTTCAGTATTCCACTACTGCAGTGGTCAGGCACAGCATTTTGTGGGGAGCACAGCCTGTCAAGGTTCTGACATCAGGGCTGATGCACAGGAATGCCCCAGAAGTTGTTGACGTTGCAGTTTGTCCTTCTCTGGGAGACCCTTTTAGATGCCTTGGCTGTTATGCAAGGGGTTCAGGGATGTCCCAGGTCAACAATCTCAAAGTCCCCAAACAGGAAAGTGTGGATCAGTTTAGCTACCTCACCTCAGTGCTGGTGGAAGCATGTGGAGATGGGATAAATCAGAAGCAGTGCCATCTTTGTTCCCTTTGGGGCACAGCACCACCCAGATTTTCACTGTGGAGGTCGTTATTTTCAGCATTGCTTTCTTCAATGTGTTTGTTTATCTGAGAGCCTGGATGGGATGTTAGAAATTCTTGTCCTTCTATTAGACTTCAGCTTGTCTGCTCCATGTATCCCGTTATCAGAGTAAATTTTTTAAAAAATGACTAACATTTTATTAGCTTCAGGTATACAATTCCACAACATATGACCTGTATATTGCATTGTGTGCTCAGCACCCAAAGCCTAGTCTCCCTCTGTCACCATGTATTTGACCCCTTTACCTTCTTTGTCTTTCCCCCAATCCCCTTTCCCTCTGACAACCACCCTTCTATTGTCTTTGTTTTGTGCATATGTTGCTATTTAATATCCCACACAGGAGCAAAATCATATGGTTCTTGTTCTTTTCCATTTGACTTATTTCACTTAGCATGATATTCTTAAGATCTATCCATATTGTTACAAATGGGAGTATTTTATACTTTCTTATGGCTGAGTAGTATTTCATTGTGTATGTGTACCACATCTTTATCCAATCATCCATCAAAGGACATTGAAGTTGTTTCCATGTCTTGGCTACCGCATGTAATGCTGTAATAAACATAAGGGTGCATATATCTTTATGAATAAATGCTTTCAAATTTGGGGGGTAGATGCCTGCAAGAGGGATTGCTAGGTCCTATGGTAGTTCTATTTATAATAACTTTTTGAGGAACCTGGATACTGTTTTCCATAGAGGTTCTACCAGTTTATATTCTCTCCAGCCGTGCATAAACGCTTCTTTTTCTCCGCGTCCTTTCCAACACCTGTTATGACTTGTGTCAGAGTATAATGAGCAGAGAGATTGTATTCCTCCTGACTATTTCCTTATCTCACTGGAGTCCTCTGGGTGGAGGGATGCTGACAACCCCCAGACACTAGCCACTTGGCTGCTGTGGCTGTGCAGGCCGTGGAACATCATCGGGCAGTTGGTGTGGGCTGTGGCTCTGGGTCACCCCTTTGTGTTGTGTTGAAGCAGTGGCTGTTAAAAATCTATAGCTAAAAAGATTTCACTAACAACTACTGGAAGCCAGGAAGCTCCTGCTGTGCTTCTCTGAGCCCTACCAATTACTGTAATCCTAAGGTTTGGTATCTGACAAACATTTATCGACTCCTCCAAAGAGGTCAGTGCCTGTGCTGGGAATTGATTGCTGTAGGCTCTTCTTCCTCTCTGCCTTTTCTCACACGATCTCCTTGGCCTTGGACTATCCATGGCTTTTCTGTAGCTGTTGAAGTCCTATTCCTCCTTTAAGACCCGGGCCAGATGTCACCATGTCCTTTTGGCAGATAGATGGCTCCTTCTTGTGCCCCCTTTAGCATCTATATGCTTCCTGAGTGTGGGAGCAGCCATATCTTACACATTTCTTTACAGCAAGGGTCTAGGTCTAGTAGTGAGCCTGATGTGTAGAGATTCCCTCTGTCACCAGTGTTTTCCTCCTTTCACCCAGTTCCCTTTGACATGATTAGTTGTTGAGTCTTGGCTGAACCATCATTTAAGCCAGGAGGCCTTTCTTGAGCCTGAGATTGTGTAAGACCACCCTCCTCTGTGCTCCCATAGCACTCTGTACTTCCCCGATCACAGCACTGCTCGTCATTCTCCATAAGTGCATGTTTGTCTTTCCTACCCTCTGGAAAACCTGCTTGTTTTGTTTTGTTTCCTGAGAATACATTCTCAGTACTCAGTCTCCCCCCAGATCCATAGTGTGTGCTCATTACATATTGAATGAATGAATGAATGAATGAATGAGAAAACCTGGGTTCAGGCACTGTTCCTCTCCCTTAGCTGGGTGTGACCTTGGAAAAGGTCACACTTTCGAACAAAGGTCCCTATCTTGAACAACAGTTTCTTCATTGCTAAACGGATACTCTCTGAAATTCTTTCCAGCTCTGATACTCTGCTATCTTGTGACCTATTTTACTCACTATCTACATCATGGCTCAAGAATTTTAGGCGCTTGCTCACTCGAAGGACTGCACATTCTTAGGGGAACCTTTCACTCTTTAAATATTATCTTTCTGATGTGGTCCTTGGCAGCGCTATGGATCCCTCCAGCTCACACAGGTTGGGTGGATTGATGGGAGCAGATGACTTACCTACTCTCTCAGTTCCTGGCAGTCTTGGCCTTGTGCGTTCCCATCAGGGCCCCGGAAGAGGGTGAGATCTGCCAAATTCAGGAGGGAGTGTGCTGTGATTCTCATGCAGCCTTAGAGCAGGAGAAGGTGTGACTCAGTATTTGTGAAATGTTAGCTTGCGGATAAGACCAGACTGAGAATATGTGTCTTGGAAAGTGGTGAGTCTAATTAATTGGAATTAGAGGCAGAAGGCCAAAGTCAGTTCCCGCCATTGCCGATCCCACTTCCTAGCAGTGTCCTCATTAACATGTAATCTATCTTTTTCTGAGCCCTAGCTCAGATTTTAATACATAAAATGGCTACATTAACTCCTAGCCTACTTACCCCTGTGTGGGTTTAGAAGTATGGAGGGACCAGATTTTCATTTCCGTTAAATAACTACAGTGTGATACTTACTTTACATCTCCTATTTAATCTAGTCCTTAGAATGGTCCAGTGTGGTTGCGAGTTGAGGTCAGATTCTGACCTCAGATGAAATGCCGGTCAGATTCTGACCTCAACTCTGGATTTCTATATAGCAGCATTCCCCCAATTATGTGTTGGAACACCCCTATTCGCCTGAAACACTTTTCTGTCCATGGATAGTAGATAAGGTTTCAGTGGTCAAACATGTGTTTAGTCCCACATATCCCCAAATTAAACTGGACTTCCCAGAGCACTTCCTATAACAACATGCACCCTTTGGCACTCAGTGGCATAAAGTAATGAGGATTTAAAGGGAAAGCCTCCAGCCATGCCAGAACTCTCAATTTTATGTTCAGCAGCCTGAAATTGGGCTGCCTGATGTTTGAATTGCTAGGGCAGCCTTCTCCCCAGACAGGAGGTCACTGAGCTTTCTGTGGTGATTAATCCCGATGACCAAGGGGCAATAGGGTTGCTGCTAACAAAATTGGGGAGGGCAGGGAAGAATCCATTTGGAATAACAAGTTTTTCTGTAGGGTCTTCTACATTTTTTTAAATGTTCAGGACTTCAAAAAAAAAATAGGTAGACTACTAGGTCTCTAGTTTGGTAATACCACCAATGGCTCAGACCCCTCGGGAATGAGGACAGTTTGGGCCACCACACAAAGTTAAGATTTCTGATCAGATGAAATGCTGGCTGAGAGCACAATAGCCATGATATTTGAGGCTCTCTTTCCCCATCACTTTTTCTAACTATAGTTTCATGATGTGTTCCAGAAAATATCTGTAAGATATCATCTTTACTATGTTATAATAAATTCCCTTTTTCTCTCCTTGTTCCCTTGCTATTTGGTTTGTGTGTAGTGGTGGCGGTGGACTTTATAGTTTTGTCCATAGGCAAACTAAGCATACTAAGATAGAGCTTTGGTGAAATCAGAGGAAGGACAGACATCACTCAGAGATCCTGGACTTGTGGCCCAGCACCATAACTGACCAGACTTTGGGTTGGCCTTGCTTACACAGGGGGCAAATATGCTTTCCTGGGTGGAGAGTCTTATTATGTTATGTTTTTGTTGTTGTAATAGTTCTTGTCACTGTCAAGTTCCAGTATGGAAGAAAGGTCAGTGTGAGAGTTGGGCTGCTATGGAGTGGACTCTATAGGACATCATTATGTTATTCTGCTGTTGGGACTTTTGTACTCCTTTCTGGAGAATTTCAGCCTTATGGGTCTGATTGATTAAGGTTTCACTGGTCAGTTACCCAGGGAGCAGCTTGAGGAAGCATTCCACTGGTTGGTGTGTTGGGGGTGTCCAGTTCTGGTGCAGTAGGGTGATGGTGGGGAGGGCAGTTTCCATGTGCTCAGCAGGGCTGTGGCTGCCACAGGAGGTTTTCCCTGAGGCCAGGCTTCTGGGCGTCATTCCCAAGCTTTCCTTGAACTTCCCTCCAGCTCGCCCAATATCTTTGAAATAAACTTCTATTTAATCAGTAAAGATCAGCTTCTGATTCTTGCAGAAAGGACATCTGACATATAGGAACTAGAAAAATAGTAATAATACTAATAATAACAATAATAAAAGAAAACCTTTATTGAGTACCTACTGTGTGCCAGGTACCATATTGTATGCTAGTTATGTATTATTTCATATCCTCCTTTCAACAGTCCTAAAAGATTGGTGTATTTTCACTTCTTGTTTTGTTTTGTTTTTTAGTAAAAGAGGGAACCAAAGCTTACCGAGATTTCAAAATTTTCCCAGGGTCACAAATTAGGAACTTATGTCCATGAAACTTGAAAGGCAGCAGAAAATAAATCATAAGTCATTTGATGCACAAGGAGGCAAGACTACAAAGGAACATTTTAGTTTACTATGGAAAGTTTTCAAACATGCACAAAAAGAGAGAATAGTACAACACACCTTTGTGTACATATCAGCTCAGTTTCAGCAAGTCATCAATACACAGAATAGTATAATGTGTTATTAGTTTATGTATTCAGGAGTTAGCACTACTGAGTTTTCTCAAATGTTGTGAGGTTTAGGATTTTGGAGTTTGAATTGGTTGCAAATATAAGAGCAGTGTTAATTATAATTATATTAAGTTTTCAAACCATGTAAAATTTAAAACATATATCAAAATATCATTAAAAATTAAAAGATATACAATAAACTGTGATATTTATTTGCCACAGATGTGACTTTAAAAATATTTTTACATATTTTTTATAGGGATCATTTCTATAGTTCATTATATAAAGAGCTCATGCATAGTGATAAGAAAATTAGCAAACATAGCAGAAAAGTGAGTCAAAGATATGAACATACAATTCCTAGAAAAAGAAACAATAGCTATCAAGCTTAGTAGTAATTAAAGCAATAAAAGTATAAAAATGCTACTTTTACCTATGAAATAAAGTATAAAAAGAATGGGTATTCACACTCTGCTGAAAGTGGGTGATGTAGTATAACCCTATTGCAAATTAATTTGACAAATATAATATTATGGACCTAAAGAAGTTTATATCCTTCCATCCAAAAATTCCACCAAAAAAATCTTCTCTTAAGGAATTATGAGAAGTGTGGAAAAATTTCTGTACAAGGAATTTCATTACAGCCTAAATTATAGGAGCAAAAAGATTGGGAAAAAGACCCAAGGCCTAATAATAAAAAAATGTGTAAATTATGATACATACACAGATACAGTATTATAGAACCAGTTTCTGTAGAAAATGGTCACATATATAAAGTATAATTTCATTAATGTAAAATTTGTCTCTTATCTCCACACTCACAGCAAAAAGCAATGTTAACTATGGTTGTCTTTGGACTGTGGGATTATGGATTTAAAATATTTTTCCTCTTTATTCTTTTCTGTATTTTTTTCCTTTTGTCATGAGGAATGTGTATTCCCCTTTAGAATCAGAAATGAGACTTAATAGAAAAATGATTTAAAATAATGCTATCCTGCAAAAACCTTTATACCTTCATTATTGTGAAGCAGTGAAAGTATAAATAGCTGTTTATTATTATTAATACTAATAATAATTATTGAGTACTTACTGTATGTAATAATAATTATAGTAGGAAGTAGTGAGTACCTACTATATGTAGGGCACTCGAAGATTTTTATTTTCAATTTCAATTGCTATGTGTAACATGGACTTATAGTGAGAATTATAATCATTTCCACTATGTAGATGAGAAAACCAAGACCCCTGATGGATAGGAGACTTCCTCAGAGTCACAAGGCTCTTATTGGTGGAGCCAGGGCTTGAACTGGGTTTGTTTGGTGCCAGAGCTCCTGTTCTTCCCTCCTGGACAGCATGAGCTATCTCATGGGACAGTCCTTCCAAAGACAGCCTGCTTCTTAAGTCAGCGTGGTCAAAGCCTAGGGCTAGCCCAATGCTGAGTCCAGCCTCAAATGATTGTTAGAATCAATTGGTTGTCACAGGAATGATTTGATGAGAAAATTTATTTTCCCTGAGGTTGAGGAAAGCAGGCTTTTCTTCCTATATCCTTCACTGAAACCGGAGAGAAAAACCCACAAGAGAGCTGACGCATTACAGACTGACGTTTTTCTAAACAGAAGCCTCCATTATTCATTTTCTTTGTCTCCATGCCTGACGCAAACGCCTGCAGATGGACACAATGTTTTGGTTTGGAAACACCAGTATCTTCAATTAGGTTACAGTCAAGGTCTCCAGGTCTGGAAATCTTTTCTACCTCCTTCCATGACTGTCCACATCTCTGCGATGTTCCATGAAGTTGCTAATATTTAACTTGCACAGGGCAACCTTCTTTCCTGCCATTTTTCCAGTTCTTAAAAAGGAGCAGTGTTTGGCTAGGTCACTTAGGTTGCTAAAACCTACCCACACCTTGCAGGGAAATAGTAAGGACTAGCAATAGTGATAGAAAGCCTACCATTCTGTAGACTCCATGAAGTCATGCCAGCCTTGTCCCCATTGGGACATCCATTTTTCCTGGTGTGGTGTCCTGTACATGGCAGCTACTAAGCAGATCTTTGATGAGTAGCGATGTGAATGAATGAACGCAGCACTCGGCACACTGCCTGGAGGAGTGCAGGCCCTCAGCAAACACTAGTCATGCTGCACCATCACCCTGACCCTTTCTGGCCCTTAGTCTGTGCATTTGTGTTGCAGAGGGCTTGCACTAGGTGCTCTTAAGGGTCCTCTCCAGCTCTGACATCTGTGCCTGCATCGGAATACTCCTGAAGGGAGGCGAGACTCAAGGAGGAAAGACGATCTTCCAGCACACGCCCAGTGTTATTTGATGTGTTCTTCATGCAAGAGGGAGAGCCTGTGTGCCCCCCTGCCCCAGGGCTCTCTTCACCCCTTCAGTCTCCGCCCAGGCCTCTCATGCAGGCCAGTTGGCAATATCTGTCAGAAGCACTTGGTGCCAGGGTGACTCTTGCCCTAAGCATGTCCTTGAAAATCCCTGGGGATAAGGGAGCCTAGTGAGTTTATGTAACTCCGTGAATGGCCAGAAGAATGCGCACAAAGGGCTGTGATTCCACGGTGGGTCAGCCTTCTGTGACCACTCAGGGTGACTCAGCGGATACCACACACAGTTTGCAAACCCCGAAGGACAGAGAGCGCATTGGGAGGAGGCTGGAAATTCTGCCTCTACTTCATAATTTTTTGGTGATTCTTCCCCTTTTTATTATGAAAAGGAAAAGTTTGAGGTGGCTGAACCAAACACAAAGGGTATACATATAAAAGAATAAAAAATAAACGAGGAAATCAGGATGAAGGAAAAATATCGTTTGTTGGGGGTCTTGACTCTGCAGGCCCAGGCTCCCTGCTTCTCCACCCTCCCCCTGCCCTGGGCGCTGACCTTGTGGTCCACAGCCAGATCCCTGTTGGGTGATCCCTGTGGGGGTCTCCAGCACCAGATCAGAGTGAGAGCAGGTTGAGGCCATAAGGTAGCTTTGGGCAGGCTATGTCCTTCCACAGAGGATATAATCTTCTCAGGGTGAACTTCTCAACAAGACTCTCCCTTTCTAGACAGGTAACTGCTCTGTCCCCTGGGACTAGATGGGATAAACCCCATTGTCAATGGTCCCTGGTCACTGTATATTTCCCCTGCCTCCAGACAACACTTCTATAAGTGGTCCCATTATAAATAAGCCCTTCTTGAATTACCTGAGTTTAAGCACAGCATCTGTTTCCTGTTAGGACTCAGGCTGATACATAAGGATGGGTGGGGAGGGGGAGGGAGAAGGGAGGCAGTCAGAAATAATGCTCATAAATGAAATACAAATTGTACTGCTCTGTACACTTGCCCCACCCCCCAGCGATACACATGTATGTGTTGTACATAGCAGGTACTCAGCAGATCTTTGGTCAGTGGCAATATGAATGAATGAACCCAGCACCCTGAGCTTCCCGGGGACCAAAGCAACAGCATCCTAGAAAGAGATCTTTAGTTTGCCCTCTTTTTCCCCTCCAGAACCTGAAGGATCATCCTAAACAAAACTCTCTCTCTCCCATTACATTGTGTTGTGGGTTGAGTTGTGTTCTCCTAAAAGATATATTCATCCTAATCCCTAGTGACCTTATTTGGAAAGAAGGTCTCGCAGATGTAATTACATTAACATGAGGCCATACTAGATTAGGGTGAGCTCTAATCCCATGACTGGTGTCCTTATAAGAAGAGGGAAATTTGGACACGGACACACACAGGAGAACGGCATGTGCAGACGAAGGCAGACATGATGTGCAGCCAGCTGAGGCTGGGAGAGAGGGATGGACAAGACCCTCTCTCAGAGCCCCAGCGAGAATCGACCCTGCCGACACCTTGATTTCAGATGTCTAGCCTCCAGAGCTGTGAGAGAATAAGTTTCTGTTGCTTTAAGCCACCGAATTTATGGTAATTCATTATGGCAGCCCTGAGAAAACTATTAATCTTGACTTGGCACTGTGGCTCTTAGTGATCTGGCCTTGGCTACCTTTCCAGCTTCATCTCGCACCACTTACCCGCCTGCCCTTCAGCTCCAGTTCTCACATACGGTGTGCTATTTCAGATTTCCACGCCGTTGGCTATGTTCTTATTGCTGCCTGGAATGTCTTTTTTCTGCTTTCCTGGACTTGGCTAAATATTTTTCACTCTTATAGATTCAGCACAGGCATTACTTTCTCCAGGAGACTTCCCCTGGCTCTATTAGCCATGGGATCCCCCTACTTTGGACTCCTGTGCCATTTGTAACACCCGAAGCATTTGTTTCCCTCCCCAGACGATAAGCTCCTCAAGAGCTAGGTCCTGCTCATCTCTGCATCTCCAGGAATAGTGCCTGGCACATGGCAGAGGCCCTGCTGATGTTTACAGACTTGTACAGTTCCTGAGCATGGCATTAGTCAGGTCCCTGCTGCAAGCCAGGTGCTTTTCTAGGCACTTTGCATCCTCTTCATCTGTGGCTGAGGAAAATGAGGCGTGGAGGGTGTGATGGCTATTTTTGTGTGTCCACAGCTAGGCTAGATGCCTAGTTGTTTGGTCACACATTGGTATAGATGTGAGAGAAGTATTTTAAAGATGTGATTAACATTTAAGTCAGCCAGCATTGAGGAAAGCAGACTACTCTCCACAATGCAGGTGAACCTCATGCAGTCAGCTGAAGGCTTTAAGAGAAAAGACTGAGGCCCCTGAGGAAGAAAGAATTCTGCCTCCAAACTGCTTTTGGACTCAACTGCAATATCAACTCTTAACTGAATTTCCAGCCTGCTGTCCTAGCCTGCAGACCGGGGACTTGCCAGCCTCCATGGTCATGGAGACCAGTTCCTTCAAAGACACAGCTCTCTCTCTCTCTGTATATCCTACTGGGTCTGTTTCTCTGGAGAACCCCGATGCAGACAGGATATTTTCTGATGTTATGTGCCTACATGAGGTCAAACCTGGATTGACATTAGGTCTGACACTACAGTCTAGGCTCTCCCATTTCTAGCTGTTGCCTCTTTGCACTGGGCAGATAGAGGGGCGTCCAGTTACAAAGGACCTGAACGCTGCCTTTTTGTCTGTAGCAAATCTATCTCGGTCAATCAGCTTGGAGCCTTCCATGGACTATTTTGATTAAGTGAGTTGTATATTTACTAAATTCCTTTGTGCTTTTGTTCAGCAAACAGAAATGTTTATTCCTTTAAGAAATACAAGTGGGGCAATATGACTGGGACACTCAGTTCTTTGAAGAGGCTGAGATTTGGTTGGCACCACATTAAAAATGAGCGATGTTGATTTTAGGTCTCAGCAGAGACGCCATTTTTCACGTCTGTGTCATATTGTGCCTAAGCAGCTCAGAAATGACGGCACCACCCAAACATCCATTCCTGTCTGCGTTCCAGCCTCCCTCCCATAGAACGTGTGTCCCAGGAGTGGGCCTGTCCGATGGTGAGGTGTTATCGGGCAGGCCGGGAAACTACCCTTCGTTGAGAAGCTCACATTTCTATTTTGCCTTGAGACTGACTATCCTTTAAACTAGTTCTTATTATGCCATTTTGCAAATGATTTAGCTGGGGCTCAGATGGGAGCAGTAGTTGGCTTTGTTTGAGATTTAAGAGATATTTGTAAGCACTTACTATGTGCCAGGCATGGGCTGAATGCTGAGAATTAGTGGTAAACAAGAGTGACAGGCCACTGTCCTTGCGAGGTCAACAACCTCATGAGGTAAAAAAAAGAATTAAACAGATGAAAAGCATGCACATCCGAGCAGTGTGACTTGGGGTTACTAACGGCAGAGCTGGGATTCAAACACTGACGCACAAGGCTTCAAATCCCAGACTCCTCTTGTGTTTCTTTTCTTTCTTTTGGTAATGTCCCTGGTTTGGAAGGCTCATCCTGGTGCCTTCTGAGGCTATTGTCCCTGAAAAGTTTCTGTTCAGTCCAGCAGGTCTTAGTAAGCTGTTTTGCTTCTTATTTCTCACAGGAGGTTTCAGGAAGGTTTGGAGTCCGAGCTCCAGTTTCTTACTAACTGTGTGGCTTGGACAATTCCCAGGACCCCACTAGGTTTCAGTTTCTCATCTGTAATGGGAAGTTGATGTGAGGCTCAGCCGAGAGCATGAGCGGGAAGGTGCTTTGTCAACATTCAGAAACTTCCGAACACTGGAGGTTATTAAAAACAAACAATCACCTGCCTAATGGCTTCAATGAGTAGCTGGGAATTATTCTAAATAGCATGAGTGGTAGCCAGGGCGAGGTTTTTGTATAATATGTGTATATTTTTCAAGGTTTTGGTTATAAAGAGGCAGGGCCATGTTCTGGTGGGCAGGGTAGGGCTTTCTTCTGAAGAGAATAATTGATTCCACTATGAGTAATTCTGGGAATTGTTAATTCTAGGAAAAAACGCGGTGAGAATTTGAACTGGGAAAGAAGAGTTCAGTTCCAGACTTTGAGTTGAGGAAATAAAACTGAAACAACGTTGATGGGGATGTGAGAATGCCCAGTAACCCCTGAGATACTAACCTTAGGAGATGCTGGGTAACGGATATGTGGGAATTCTCTGTATATTTTTTGCAGTTGTTTGGTAAGTCTAAAATTATCTCAAAGTAAAAAGTTAAAAATACACGTCCCCACAGAACAACAACAACAAAAAAAGAACATCCTAATGTTCAAATGGCCTCACTAGTGAATTCTACCAAATACTTAAGACAGAAAGAATACCAATTTTACACGAACTTTTAAAAGAGGAAGGTGGAATACTCTTTAACCCACATTGTGAGCCTAACATTACCCTGATACTAAAACCAGACATAGATATTACAAAAAATAAAATCCAACATTAATATCCATCATGAATATAGATGTAAAATATTAGTAAAAAATTAGCAAATCATGTCCAGCAATATCTTGTGTTTATCCCAGGAGTACATGTGGGGTGTAACATCTGAATTTCAGTTAATGTAATACTAGATATTAATAGAATAAAGGAGACCAGTAAACATGAAAAAAGCATCTGACAATATTCACTACCCTATTCATGATAAAACTCAGCAAACTAGGAATAGAAGGGAGCCTTTCTACCCTGATAAAAGTCATTTTCAATAAAACCTACAACTGACTTTATACTTGGGGTTGAGAATGAATGCTTTTCCCCCATAGTCAAGGATGTCCATTTTCACTAGTTATATTCACTATTACACTGGAGATCCTGGACAGTCAATAAAGTAATGGGAATAAAGGCACTTAGTTTGGAAAGGAAGAGTAAAACTGTCTTTATTTGCAGATGACATGATTATATATGTAGAAAATCCCAAGAAAACTGCAAAAAAGCTACTAGGACTAAGTGAATTTAGCATGGCCATTGGATACAAGTTCAATACACCCAAATCAATTGTACTTCTATATATAGAGTAAGGTATAATTGAGAATAAAATGTAAAAACACAGTGCAATTTCAAGTAATGTCAAAAAACATAAAATAGAGTGAGTTTATTAAGATCCGCGAAAACAGCAAAACACTGTTTTCTGAGAGAAATTAAAACCTGAATTAGTAGTGTGACATATTGTCCTCAAGAATCAGAAACTCAATATTTTTGTGATGTCAATTCTTTCCTTAATTGATCTATAGATGCAAGAAAGCTCCAATAAAAATTCCAGAAGGTTTTTGTAGAAATTGATAAGATGATTCTAAAATTTACACAGAAATGCAAAGGACCTGAAATGCCAAAACACTTTTGAAAAAATAACAAAGTTGAGGAATTACATAACCTGATATCAAAATTTACTGTAAAACTATAGTAATCAAGACAGGGTGGTATGGGTATAAAGATAGACATATTGATTAATGAAACACAGGACAGTCCAGAAAGAGACCCACAAGTAGAGGGTCAATTGCTCAGGACAAGGTGTCAGATAAGCCAGTGAGGAAATGACAGGGTTCACAAAAAATGAAACTGGAACTGGATATTCATTTGAAAAAGTATAAATCTTGTCCCTTACATCACACCACATACAAAAATTAACTAGAAACTGATCATAGATCTAAATGTAAAAGCTAAAACTATAAAAAAATTGTGATCTTGAAATAGGACACAATGTTGTAGATGAGACATAAAATCATAAAAGAAAATAATTGGTGTATTTTATTTTATCAAGAGTAAAAAATTCTGGTCTTCAAAGTAAAATATTAATAAAATGAAAACTCAAGCCACAGGTTGGAAGAAACATTTATAACTGGTACATCTTGTAAAGGCTAGTATTAAGAATATCTAGAGAACTTCTACAATCAATAATAAGAAGAAACAATTCAGCAAAACCAGGCAAAAGGTTGTATAGACACTATATGAGTGAAAATAAATGAATGGCCTATAACCACATGAAAATATGTTCAATATCATTAGTCAGTAGAAAATTAGAAATTAAAATCACAATATGGTATCATTCTATATCAGAATGACTAAAATTAAAAAAGAATTACCATTCTAAAAGTTGGGGAGGTAGGGAACAACTAACTGGAAGTCTTGAAGACTGTTGGTGGGTATGTAAAGTAGTATAAACATTTTGCCAATTTCTTACTAAGTTGATCATACAATAACAATACAACCTAGCTATTCTACTCTTAGGCATTTATCCAAGAGAAATGGACACACATAGATACATGAACAAATGTTCACAGAATTTAATGGTTCATATCATCATGGTTCCAGACTAAAAATGACTCAAATGTTGATCAGCAGGTGAATGGCTAAATAAACTATGGTATTTCCATATGGTGGAATACTAGTGATCAATGGGGAAAAAATCCCCAAATTACTGATACATGTGGCAAACTGGATAAATCTCAAAAACTGCATGAAAGAAGAAATGCTGAGTGATAGAAAGCAGATAACAAAGGTTACAGACTATATGATTCCACCTACATGGAATCCTAGAGCAGGCGTCACTAGTCTGTAGAGACAAAGCAGATCATGGTTGTCTAGGGCCAGGGTTGGGTGGGAGGTGGGACTGATGACAAAGGCACGTGAGAGAGCTTTCTGGGGTGATGAGAGCACCTGCTATCTAATTGTGGTGGTGGTTATGCTGGTAGGTGCATTTGTCACAACTCATCTATATAGTTAAAATAGGTGCACTTTAGGGTGAGTTATAGCCTGATAAAATTGATTTAAAAGTTACAATAAATTAAATCTAATTACTTGAATGTATTTAGTTGGTGTTCCTGTCTTGTGTTAGAGATGGCAGGTCAGATATGATATATATTTCATCAGATCTTATAATTTTGAGCAGGTTTTAAAAATACTGAATATAATCTTCGAATTACTCCTAAGAATGACATTGGTATCAGCACGGTTGAGGCTGAGTCTTCTAGTAACAAACTAGATTGTGTAACATGCAAAGCTTAAAACTGCTTCTGGATCCCGGATGCTCTGGACCTAGAGTATACTCTGGCAGGAGTATACTCTTCCCTTCACTCACAATGTTTTCACCTCTATCATTGGCTGGCTTTCAATAATCTTTGAAATCGATGCCTAAAACTAAAGTTGAAGTTTTCACTTCTTCAACAAAATCAAAATCTGCACATTTTAGAAGAGCTGTGGCGTGGATCTAATACTTATTAATTTCAGTTTGCTTTCTAGTTGTTTTATGTACTTTCATACCTGCTATGAAGAAGTTGGACTGAGTACTATTATTTAGTTGTTATAATATTGATATTATTTTATTTTAAGTTTTGAAAACAATTTTCCTTACCTCCTTGTTCCTAATTAAATTCAAAATTTTATTTTGAATTCTTCATCTGGCAGGGTAGTTATTCGTCTCATTATTTTTCAAATAAATTTTGCAAGTTCTGCAATTTTAGCATCAAATGTCAAAATCATTCTAACTAAACCTAAAAATTTTCCATTGTGGTCTATAACTATTATACTTTTAGTCCCATGTAGGGTATCATTCACAGCATTTGGCTAAATATCAGACAAATAACATTCTTCTTTAAAACATCATGCCAATATCCAGTACCACTAGCCTTTTTGGATACTATAGAAATCTTGCCATTTTAAAACCTTAATTTTAGTTTTAGGAATTGAAAAATTTTCGCTATTTCCAATTTTCTGTTTCTGTCATGATTACAGCTAGTGCACATTCTCAATGATCTATTCTAAAGGATTGAAGATAAATTATAATTGTATTCAAGTATATATAATTTGAGTATTTTCATCATAAGTACAAGAATAAAAATTAATTTTCTTCATGTTTTTCAGAAGTTATTTTATAAGGTATTTAAATCAAAAGGCAAAATACAAATTATATTCAATGAATGTCAAAATTTTAAAATGTTTAAAGGTAAAATTTTACTTATTTTTTGAAATTTTAATTAAGAATATTTAAATGTTTTTATGAAAATAACACTATTAAAATTCTACAACAGCCAGCCATCTAATTATGCTTTTATAAAGTTGTTACCACATTTACTCATGTTTCATGTAGACCTACACACACACATTTTTAAGTAATTGAATTGTTTAATATTACAAAGTGTTTCTTAGCTACTGTGACTATTGAGTTCATTTGTAAATACCTGTTGAACTATGAATCGGAATGTAAAAAAGGAGTAAGATAATTGTCCCTCAGTGCTACTGGAAATCAGTACTTTGCTATGCAGGAATTGAGAGCACCCCTGGTATCTGAGGGAAAGGGTTTGACCAGTTATTGTGTTTTTTTCCTCTTATCTAGGTTCCTCTGCCTGTTAATTCTCTCCACTTTCAGAAGCAGGGTCATCTCCAGTATTGGCAGCACAAATACTCATAGCACTTGGACCCAGCTGCTCTTTGATTGAAGGACAGAGGGAAAGAGAGGAAGCCTTTTTTTTGGAGTCTGAGCTTCTTTAGTGTGGAGAACACTGTGTTGTAGGTGGCACTGTGCCAGTGCTGAGCCCCAGCCCTCAATGACAGGATTATGCATGAGTTCTTTAATGAGGTGTGTGTGTGTATGTGTGTTTGTGATATGTGGATCCTCTGAAACCCATACATCTATGGCTGGGGCTCCTCTCATCCAAGACTAAGTAAGGGTAGTTGTGGGCAAGCCAGCCACTGAGGCCTCTTGAGCAGTAGACATGTGGGCTCTGCAGAACAGAATCATGTAGAAACACAGAAAGTAGTAGGGCCCAGTTGAAAACCTCCCAATTAAATGATTTCTGAGTTCCGTGGTACCTTGGTGCTCAGTGGAATTGTCTTTGCTCTGTTGCACTCTCATCTAACTTGAACCAGAGAGATTCCATTTTTCATTTTTAGTCAGTTTGATACATTGGGCTCTTGCCCATAATTTTGTTAGGAAAAATACTATTTTGTTAAAAAAGATGGAAAAAGTGACCAGGTTGGTGTGGCTCAGTTGGTTGGAATGCCATCCTGTAACTGAAAGATTGTGGGTTCGATTCCCAGTCAGGGCACATACCTAGGTTGCTGGTTTGGTCCCCTGTCTGGGTGCATAGGATCTCCAGTCTGGGTGGGTATGGTAGGCAACCAGTTGATGCTTGTCTGTCTCAGTTCCTTTCTCTATAAAAGCAATGAAAAAATGTCTCTGCATGAGGATTAAAAAATTAAAAAGATGGAAAAGTGATCTGGTCCAATTACCACCCCATACCATCTGTATAATTAGAAACGCTGAAGCCCAGAGAAGGCCAGTGACCTGTCTAAGTTGATTCTTTAGTTATCCACAAAGCCCAGACCCAAAGCCAGGGGCCTAGTCTCCCTGCACTGCATGCTTTTTTCTGCCTCATAGAATCAATCAAGGATGGAATAAACAGTGTATCCTGTGTTGAACTCAGAGAAGAACTTTATGATCTGTTCAGCCTCTTCCCAGAGTTGGCCTGGCCCTTAGTGGGCTAGAAGACATTGTGTCCCTGATGGGCTCTTAGGATTTGGAGGCCATTGCTGAAACTGAAGCTCTCACGCTCATATGCACTCTTGGCCGACTTGTAATTTTTCCATTGTTAATTGGGTATGTGGTGAGAAAATAGCAGGCATCAAGAGTGAGTTCTGTTCTACTCCCTCTCTGTCCATCTGTGTCTCTGTTCCTCTCCATTTTCATTGCATATCATTCAAAAACATTGATTAGTACCTACTGTGGACTAGCTGTCACAGCATAGCAAATCAGGGACACAGTCAGCCTTTTTCTTTAATCTGTTTCTTTCCTTGTTTTTCATTGTGTCTTTCATCTACATATGTGTGTGCATATCTTTTTCATTTTCCTTGGTCAACATTTCTCTTCTTTCTGTTTTGCTTCTCCTCCTCCTTTTTCCCTTTCTCCTCCTTTTTTTTTGAATCTCTACACCTTTCTCTATTTTTGTCTTCCCTTATCTCTCACTCTATTTGCTCTTTCTTTTTTTTCTATTTAGCTTTTCTCACTTTTCTATTGTCTTTTGTTTTTTTCCCCTCTGTTTGTCCCTGCATCTCTGTGTTGACATGTCTGTCTCCCTCTGTTATTCTCAAACTATTTTTATGGAATGTGTGTTTGTGCACAAAGTAGAAGGTTGCAAAGGCCTCTTGAATTTCTGCTCTTCACCCAAGTCTGTGGGAGGACACTGAGGCTGCCTCATTTGTTAAGCAGATTTCACAAGATTTTCCTTTTCTGATTATTTGATTGTGTAAACACATTTTTGTCCCACTGAAAAGGAGAGCTGGATCTGAGTGGGCTTGTGCATTGGAAAAGCAGGGGCCAGATTTTTTTTTAGCTTGTTAGGAGACCTGCCCTATTTTTAAAATACAAGTGAAATGGTTTCTTTGGGGAGAAGTTTCTAAAGGAACTTCTAAGGAGGCTGGAGTCCATAAAACCGAAATTTGCTTTTATATAACTTAGGGTGGAAGCCAGATTGATAAGAAAGTCACTGAGCAGTTCCTATATACTAGGCTCTCTGGCAGAAGCCAGAGAAACAGATGTGAACCAGTCTTTTAGGAACAAAGTCTAGTAGAAAGAGTTTCTTGGATAATAGAGACAGTTGCTTACCTGTCTAAATATTTTACCAAAGGGAAATATATGCTATGAGAAAAATTTAGTTAAGCCAGGACAAATCCAGGGAAGCTTTATAGAGATGTTGATATTTGATCTGGGCTTTCAAGCACGATAGGAGTTTTCCAGGAAGAAATGGGAGAAGGGCATTTTTTGCAGAGGAACTTTCAGAGAAGATAATAACACAGTTTGGGATATTGAGAACACAGTGTGTATGAGGATGAGGCTGGAACATTATGTTGGCATCCAAACCTGGAGGTTTGAATACTAGGATGAGAAATTTGGCCTTTTTCCCGGATGGTCTTTTGCGGTCATGGAAGAGTTCTAAGCAAGAGCGTGGCAGAGTTAGTGTGGGGGATAGAAGGCAGGTGTTCAGACTAGAGGCCTGGAGACCAGGGAGGGGATTGAGGCAGCACCCCAGGCAAGAGAGGAAGGGGCCACTGTGATAATATTCCTCCTCATTAATGAACCTCCACTTTGAGGGTGCTGGGGATATGGGGATGAATAAGACATGGTGGAACTGGAGTCCCAAGGAGCTTAAAATTGAGAGGGAATATAGACTCCTTGGCAGTTAATTTCCTCACAGACTTCTCTGTGCTTGGACAGAGGAAATAGCCAGGGGTGTGGGGGCCCAGAGAAGGAACGTAATGCAATATGGGAGGAGACTAGTCAGGGTGGGATTTCTGGAAGAAGTGAAGCTTTAGCTGAGCTTGAAGGGCAGGCCAGAGTTATCTAAGGCCATAGTTCTCAAAGTGTGGTTCCTGGCTTAGAGGTGCTAGCATTGCCAGGTAAATTGTGAGAAAAGAAAATTCTTATGACTCATCCCAGACCTACTGAATCAGAAACTGGGTATGAGGTCCCAGCGATCTATGTTTTAATCTACCCATTAATGTATGATTAAGTTACAGATCCACTGATTTAGACAAGGGAGGATTGAAGGCTCCCCTTGCCCCAGGCTAAGGGAGTAGGTATGCAAAGTCATGGAGATAGCAGGTGGCAGAGTGGGAACATGGTTTGGAGGCTGGAGGGCAGGGTCGCTGTGTGGATGTGCCACAAGAAGAGCCCGGAAACCTGCCTGGGACAGATGATGGAGGGTCCTAACTAACAGCAGGAGGATTGCGACTGTAGGGAATGTGAAGTCACAGAGGGTTTTGTGGAGGAGATCAGCATGGTCAGATATCTCTTTAGAATCAGACACAAGGTGGGCACATGTAAAGCAGGTACTCAATCAGTGTTTGTTGAACTGATCTGGAAAGAACTGGAATAGGCCCTTCATCCAATGACTGTGCTCCAGGTCAGGGAGGAACGACAAAGACTTGTCTCTTGTGCCAGCTTTGGTCCATTGGGAGCAGCTGCCTGAATGCCGTGTTAAGAAGGATCCTGAAGTGAAGTCTGGGATGTAGAGGAATGAGGTTTGTGATTACCTAACCAAGTTTGCAGTGGATATGAGCAGTAGGGAGGGGAGGATGTGGCCGCTCGTGTGCTACATGTTAAATTTGAGTTGCTCTTGCCAGATAATTAACACAATGAAAACAAAACCACATGTTATCCAGAACTCATGTGTACTCAGAAAAGCCAGCCTTGCTCCTAGTCAATACCAGCTAGAATCCATTCTGAATTATGCAGAGCAGAGTCACTGACAAACCAGGGTCCTCTCTTCTTCACACCTTCTGCTTTGTAAGCTCTTCTCATTTATTGACACAGTGACTGAATTTCTACCATGATGCTTTTCTTTAGGGTTGGGCAACTAAGTTCCCTGTAAAACCAAAAAATGTTACAAGAGAAATCAGCTCATCATGAACAAATCACTCAGCCAACGACATTATCAATTACTTACTGCCACATGCAAGGCTCAGCTCTTAGGAGGGGAAGAACATACACTATTCAGTAAGAAAATGTAATATTAAAAAAAGTTTTCCATCCAAGTAGCCCTCATGGCACAGGAGTCTGAATGGGGGCCAGCTGGAGAGGTCTGGAGTCTAGCCCAAAGAGCCCCCTCTGTTGCAAAATGGGTTTGAAGACTTGCATTTCATCTTTAAAATTTATGCAATCTTAAAATTCCACTCCATAATATGCAACATCTGGGTTTATCTTATTGTAGATATTCTTGACATCAAATAGTATTTAAAGTACTTACCAGTGAGTGAAAAGGATGCCCCAGGTGGACGTGCAGTGTTTGTCCTGTAACTTTGCACAGGGACCCCCATTGCACCACTATGTCTTGGAGGTTGGGGAGAACAGTTGGGAGAATGAGCAAGGAAGCCTGTTTGACCCGCTGTGTGACATTGGGTAAATTACTTAACCTCTCTGAGTTTCGTATTGCCATCTGTATATAAGAGAAAACACAGGGCAGAAAGAAATAAATGAAAATGTGTAGCACAGACCTTGCCACATATTAGACTCTCAACACATTTTATAGTTAAATCCCCACATCAAGGAGCCTGAGTCATGAGTATGACAGTATGACTTAATTAGTCTTAACACAATTAGGTCTGGGGAGCATAGAACTCTAAAAGTGTCAGTTTGGATTTTTGGGTAATTGCGCCCACTTCCCTTTGCTGTAAATTGCTGGGATATTAAGAACAAAGAGGAAGGAGGGAGTCATTCCTACTGGGGAATCCTGGATGGTTTCAAGGAAATAGCATCAGAGCTGGGCCTTGCAGGGTGGGTAGATGTTCACCAGGCTCATGACTGGATCACAGACGGTGAAGACTTAAACTTCAGACTGGACAAGCAGATTTGAACCTGAGCCTGGAGTCTAATTTTTATTCAGCTGGCCATAGGGAGCCATTGAGAACTTTCGAGCACAGAGGAGTGACATGGGAATGCACATGAGAAGGATCACTGAATACAAGCCTCCTGAGGACAGGTTTCTTCCCCCTGTGTTGTTCCTGCTGTATCCTATGCTGTGCCTACAGCAGTATCTGGCACAGCTGAGTGCAATAACTGAAGAATGATTGAATCACTCTGGCAGCAGGTGTTTTGGCTAGATGGGAGAGGGCACCTTCGGAGGCAGGTGAACCAGTTCAAGGGCCTTGGGTGCTGGTCCTTGGGGGTTAGCAGTGGGATGTGGTGCAGGAACAGCTGTGGGGAACCTCTGGGAACACGGCCGTTCCCCTGCTCTCTGCACGTCCTGTGGAGCACTGACCACACTTTGAATTCAGAGAAAGTTTCAGAGCAGCATAATTCATCCTGACAGCCCTGGCCGAATGTTCTTCCAGAGCCTCTGTTCCCCTCTGTTCCCCATTCAGATGGGAATACAGTCCGGGCACGCTCTAGAGAGGAAATAGTCATTTGCATCTGAACATGAAACAGCATTTTCTGAAGCAAGGCTCGCTCACAATTACAACCAGCTTGTTTCAATTTGGGACTGGGGGTTAGGGGTGGGACTTCATATGCTGGCTTCCCAGTGGGAAGACACTGCTATCCACACAAACACACATGTGAATGCAACAAGCTTGCAGTCCTAGCCATGTTGGCAGAGAGGACTTCCTGGGGGTAGGGAGAGGAAGGAAGAGAAGGCTGTACAGATGCATTTTTCTCCCAACCTCAGGGGAACAGCTGCTTTAGGAAGTTCAGTAAATCCATCGGGAACTGTGGGGAGTGACTGGCTGGTCCCGGAGCCATCTTACAATGTTGCCCACCAACCGTGTATGAAGTGCTCTGCCAGATGCTTTACTTTATGGTTTTCTGTAGAAGGCAGGTGGTGGGATGCTGGAGAAAGAAGAAGGCTGTCTGCCAAAGCTTTATATTGTTTTGAAAAATGATAAATGAAAGTTGAAAAAGTCACTGGGGTGAGATTTCAAGGAGACTCACTAGAAACCTGTTGCCCCAAGCAAGACTGAATTTGATCTCGCTGTACAATTCCTTACAATCAAGGCTGGTTGCAAACGTGTAAACAAACAGGTATAAATGCAAATGGAGCTGGGTTCTTCCTTTCTCACCCTCTTTTTCCTCTCTCTCCCTTTTCTCCTGTCCACCCCTCTATTAATCTCCTCTCTTGATGAGAACAGGCCAGATGCTACCTGCAAAGGTTTGCTTATCCCTGGACCCTCTCTCTGCAGTCCCCACAGCCTGTGGCCTGTATTTGTCTACCAGCACAGAGGCAGGGGACTCTGGGCCCTAATAAACCAGAGCCAAAGGCAAAACTTCTGCTGCTACAAGTGGACACACTGATGAGACAGATCTCTCACAGCAGAAGTGAGCAGCATGATATTCTGGGAATATGTCAGGCTTTAAAATTGTACAGCTATGTATTTTAGTCTGAGCAGTCTCATGTGATGGTTATATAAGCTTAGACAAGTAACCGCTTAACTTTCCTGCTCCTCAGTTTCACCACCTGTGAATTGGGTGTAATAATCCCTACCCCAGAGTTATTGCAGGAATAAAGTGAAACGATGGGTTTATTAAAGGACTCACCTCACATAGAATGATAACAGCTAATACTTATCTAACACTTACTAGGTATAGTTTTCCAAGCACTCTGATTAACTTTCACAATAACTTTAAGAAAGACAATAATTACCTTCATTTCATAGTCACAGGGAAATTATACTACTTGTAGTAATAAGTGGCAAAGGTAAGATTTGAACCCAGGCAGTCTGATTCCAAAGTCAATGCTCATAACTGCTATTCAATGCTACCTCCAGCCATCATAGTATGCACAGTAATAGGTGCCCAGTGCTCCTTGAGTCCCCCTCCCCTAACTTCTTCCTTCAAGGAGCCAGGAGTCTTGCAGAAAGTTCTCTGGCAACAGTGGAGCAGTCCTTTCTGTTAATTAGGTGTTTCATTTTACTGCCAGCCTTTTGTTTCCCCCCTGGAGATCTGGCAGTCTTTCCAATAAATTGTGTTTCAAGGAAAGCAATAGAAAAAGACAGTGAGTGGCTCCCAGGTTGGGGACTGCAAGGTTTCTTTGGACAGGGGAGAACAATCAGGCCATTGTCTGAATGAACAGGACTTCCTGGGGAGGCAGCTGTGGGCCTTGCTCCCCAGTTTTATTTTAGCAATGACCAAATTAGACTGCCTTTTCTTCCTCTTCCCTTTGGTCAGTAGTATATTTTATTCTCATACGAATCACTCCTTATTCCCACAAAGGAAATTAAAGTTTTGGTTTTGGATTTTGTTTCGAGATGTGGCAAGGGTTTGTTCACATCTAAAGAGTAGTACTGAATATTTTGCAAGACTTGCTTTTGTGGAACCAAGAGTTTCCTTCTGGTGAGTGCTCTGGGATGTTCTTTGGCCCCTGCCTGCATGTCAGAGAAAAGCCTCCGGAGTCAACTCCGGATTGATCAGTACTACTTATTTGGGCTTATGATAATCCCACCTCAGGATGTTCAGCCCTTTGCCCTCTGACTGGGTGTTTAACTCCTCACTAGCAAGAAGCAAGAGGGAGAGTGGGGGGTGGAGACCTGTGGTGGTGGAACTGGCCTCAGAGCGACCAGTACTTGAGTTATTGTCCTACCACTTACCAAGCTGTGTGATGTTGGCCAAGTAGCTTAACTTCTCCACTGCAGACAGTGACATTCTTCCCCACCCACTTCCATCCCACTGCCATGGCACAACTGGCTGTGACCCTCGTAACAGCTTTGAGCCATTGCATGTGCTGTTCTCCATGGAACGCCATTTCCCTTCTGGATGCCTGCCTCACTCCTCCACAATCTTCGAATCTTAGTTCAAATGTTGCCTGATTCATGGCAGGTGTTTAATATACCTTTTCTGTAGGAGACATTTCTCATTTTTCTTGCTACCCCAATTTTAACTCTCTTCTTCCTTCTTGATCTTATGATTCTCATTAGAAGGCAGAGTTGTCTTCTGCTAGAGAAACTAAAAGGTAAGATGATCTCTTTCCCAGTGTTCCTGGCATCTTGCTTTTGCCATTCAGATGAAATCAGCCAGATTTTATTTAGCTGCTAGGGAGGAATTAGAGATACTGAAGCTGACTGGTGGCACAGGTGCACCCTTCCTCATTTCTGCAGCTGATTGCACGGGTATAGTTATCGTAGGAACTTCCTTATTCCACTGCTAAATTCATTTCCCTTTCCCTCATTTGGCATCTAATTTGGTCATGGTTCTTTACCTGACTTTGTGACCCCAATCTTTATTCCCAAAGGGCCTGACCTGTAGTAGATGTGAATGTATTGGGGTGCTATGGTCTCCCATTAACTTTTACCACTAGTCATGTTAGTTCATGTTGCAGGAGCATAAACCCAGCAGTTGGTAGTCTTGAAATATTCCAGTTAAATGAATCATTGTGTCCCCAGGTAGACATATTCTTTCCTTGAGAAATAAAACCTTTAAGCCAGTAGAACTCAAATTTGTAGCAATGGGAGTAAAATTTTTGTGAATGGGTCATTAGAGTTAATGGTGAAAGGAACTCCTTCTGCTTCTTGGTTCTCATCCTGAAGTGTTATGGCCGTGGGAAAATGGCATCAAATATGAACTGGTAGTTCAGAACATATACTGCATCTTGTGGCAGTATACCATCCAGGCAAATACTGCCATCTAGCAAGCATCATAACTGAGTCTGTAATGGGTCATTCCAATGTTCTATCTGTTAGACCATTTCTGAGTGATGAAGTTCATGATAAGACAGAGTTATAAATCCATTTTCCTACTTCTTGTCTGTAAAATATGTTCCTTGGTCAGAAGCAATGTTGTGTAGGATTCCATGATGGAGAGTAAGGCATTCTTATGTCTGTAGATGGTGATGTTGTCAGAAACATATGGGCAGGGAAGTCACATTCAGATATAGTATATATTGGTATTTGTTGCAGTCAGGATAAATCATTGTCTCCCTACATAATCAGATCAGGTGGCTAAATGCTCTTCCTGGAAACAATGCCTTACCGAAGGCTCAGCAATGGTCTCTGATGTTGATGGGTTGGATACACATGCATGTGTTCAATAACAGACTTCTTCGACCAAAGTCAATCTGGCTCCATGATGACTGACCTTCATCCTTATAACTCTGATTACTTTGCTCATAAGCCCATCGAGTAAGCATTGGGATCACTGGGAAAAGAAGCCACCTAACCACATAATATCTTGGCCATCCGATTATTGAGTGGTCCTTTGCTGTTCCTTTTCTGTGAACATTTACATACACAAATAGCCTCATGCTCTGTGCCCATTCTGAGAGGTCCACCCCCAGCCCTCCTTGCTACCATTCTCTAATCTTGTTCTTTCCAAGACCTAGCCCATTTAGTTATTTTGATCATCCTAAGCCTCCTCAGTAAGCTCCAAATAACTTGATGTAAACTAAATTTGGTGAGAGCATAATTTGTTTTGGTTACTCAAGTGCCACTTAGTTTAAGACCTAATTAATGGAGAACCAGGAGGTAATGAACAAAAAGGATCAATTCTTTTCCTTCTCCTTACCAGCTGAGTTTACCATCCTAGCACTTGGGTTTTCAGAAAGGGCAAAAGGCCAAGCACAGGGAAAGCTCAGGCAGCCCAGCAGGAGGAGAGTGAGTCATTTACTTCTTGAGGAATTAAGTCCACTAGTGTCCCATTAATCTGGCTTCATCAGGAAATGAGCTGTGTCACCTAAGTAAATTTTCCAATAACTGAAGCTTACCCTTTCATGTGCCAAAACTTGATTTAATCCTTTTGGATGTAAGTCTTTCTAAAACCAATTACATACTTCCTTGCCTATTTCATGAAGAATCTTGCTCATATTCTAACCTTTTCAATGGACATGGTGACCATTCATTTACCAGGTTCTAATTTAAGAAAAATAAAGATCTATTTGCCCCAATAATGAATTTCCTTATCCTTGTTGTGAATTTTGAGTTGTTTTGCCTACTGTCATAATTTTATTTGTTTTCAGCCTCACTTTCTTGTGGTCTTTGGTGGCTATAGGACAAGCCTGACAAGAATGAATTCTGGAATGGGGCCCAAATTTGAATTCTAGCTCTTTCACTTATGGCCTCTGGACTCAGTGTCCTCATATGCAACACTAGCATGTTGTTTTTGATTGTGTGTCTAAAATTTCCCTCAGTATCATTGTGAGGGCCAAGTGCACAATGAAAGGGAAGACACAATGCTTGAAATCCCCTAACACGTTGTAGCTGCTTGAAAATAAACAATACTTCCCAGTGAGTGGGTTTACTTCTTGCTCAGCAATTTTCTTAGCATTCCAACTTGCTATGGCTAGTCTGCAGAGGTTACCTGTGAGCTTTGGGGGCAAGGTTACCACTGTCTTATTCACCACATCACCAGCCACCTTGCACCTAATATAAAGCTAGGCACAGGTAGGGGTTGGGATGTCTTTCTCATCACCATGAAGAAGCGTGTCAGCTCCTCAGAGAAAGTGAAGGGTCTCAGAGAGTAAGGTCTACAATTAGTTTTGCATGTGGAGATCCTAGAATATGTAGTGATTTTTTATACTTTGGATCTTTAAGTTTTTGGAAAGTAACAGTCAAGCTTTACCTCCAATACTCTCCAAGCTTTTCTGTTTAAGAACTTAAAATTCATCACTGCTCAATTCTCAGAGAAAGGGGAGAAGTTATTCTCTTACCAAACTCTTCACAAGCTCTCAGAGCTGCAAACAAAAACTATGGAAACTTCCCATACTACCCTTGACACACACAAACACACTCGCTTTTCTTTCCCTGAGAAGCACTCTGAACTTCTTGTACAGCAAGTGGGAAAATAGAAGTGAGGGGCATACTGGTTACATTTCTTTTTAAAATTTTGAGTCCCTGGAGCCAAGACCAAAGCCACATATTGACAGGAGAAAGCATGCCTCTGACAGCAACCTCCTGCCAGGCTCCTAGAATGCTGATTCATCCTGTGCAATGAAGACCTCTCCAGAGAGTAGGGAAGGGATGAGAAGGGAAATGTGCTATTTACTATGCACTTAGTATGTGTCAGGCTGTACATATGTCATTTCATTTAATGCTGACTCTAATTCTGTGGGGTAGATATCATCGTCCATTTCTTGAAGACTAGGTGAATAATTTGAGAATTTGAATACTTTTTCCAAGTTAGTACAATTGATATTGAAGAATTTTGTTTGGAAGGTGATAGAATATAGGGTAGGTGTCTACCTTGAGACACATCTTCCAATATTTCTAGACTATCCTATCCCACAGAAGGTGAGGAGAGAAAAAGGTATGGAAACTCTGATGTGAGCTATTTTTTTTAATGGGATCTCAAGGTTGGTATCACAAAGTATAGGGATGACAGTCATCACCATGCTTTTATATATGCTTTATAATTCACAAATGTTCCCTCCTTTTCTTTTCCTTCCTTTTACAGTAGCTCCATTGATGTATCTATCACACGAGCTCTCTGGCTTTAGTTTTACCTTGCAAATGGGCATAATAATTGATGCACTACTCATTAAAAGCTTTTTAGGAAATCAAATAATACATTAGCTCTGGTCCCTCTGTTATATGTTCTTTTAGGTCCAGAGCTTGGTAAAATTATAATTAAATACTGATTTGTGCAATTATATGTTTAGCATTTTTATCTCCTCTAGAGATCTTAGAGATCTTGTTCACCATTGTATCTCCAGCTTCTATGTTATGGGATTTTAGCAGAATAGGACTTGAATCTGAGTCTAAGAATTGCTGCTAGGAGATGGATGGAAAGTGGAAACAATACACTTAAAACAAAAAAAGTGAGAAACAAATTGCATTGAAATGAATGATGCCAGTGTAAGTCCATGAACCCCAGGTGCTCAGCTGATGCCAGAGCAGGCTGCCCACACCTGCTCTAGCTTTGATGCTGATGCACAGTCCTCAGTTTGGCTGGGCAGTGCAAGGGAGTGTAAAGGGTATTGTGCTTGGAGTCTGGAAGTCATGAGTCCCTCAAGTTTTGTGTCATCTGTAAATTTCACTGAATGCTTTCTATCTTCACCCATGTGACTAGCAACATTGAAAAATCTTGTTTTGAAGGAAATCACTGATGATCAGAGAGCTCTGTCCTTGGCTCTTCCTATCCAAGGATAGCATGCATAAGGTGAGTCAGATACAGTGGCCACAGTTCTCTATGGATAAGCAGAGGCAACACCCACTGGAAGATTTTGAAGAGGGAAGGTTAATGGTCTAGCTATCTGTTCACAAGGTATTTGGCAAATTCTCTTATAATGTCTTTGTACAATATCTATGGAATACTGTTGATCTGGTGATTTAGTATCTCAACTCCAGTAGGGTATGATGGTAGTTTGGTGTGATTCCGTTTGATTAGTTTTTCTTCTCTCTTTTATGCCACAGAAACTGGCTTGATAATCTCTTCTTGAATTATTCTGAGAATTGTTTTCAGATAATTTAGTTACTAACATATATTAAGCCTCTGATCAGAGCTAGACTCTAGGCTGTATTATCTAATTCAGTTCTCTCAATGATCTTCCCTGGTGGGCAGTGGTCTTGCTCCTATTTTAGAGATGAGAAATTAGAAGTTTAGAAAGGTTTTGGGATGTGCCAAGATTACATGGCAACTTCTAGAAAATGACACTTGTGTTGGAGATGCAGAGATGAAGCCTATCATCCTGGAAGAGTGAAGGAAAGGAAACTAATATTCATCAGCAACCCTATGCTGGGCACCTGCTGAGAGCACTTGACAAACTTTGCCTTGTTTAAGATTCACAGCACAGCAAGGAGGAGGGTGCTGGTAGTGTCTTTATTTTGAGACAGTAACAAGCACAGAGAGGTGAAGGAACTTACTCATTGTCATGGAGCTAGTAAGTGCGAGCAAGTTTAGAGCCCTGGTTGCATGACACAAAACTTGTTCTTTCAGTCGTTACGTAGAGCACTTCACAGCAAATGTGCAGCCTATGTGCAGAAATGGGGCACCCAACTGAGGACGAGGGAAGCTCGGGAACCTGGGAGGCTGCGGGGGAGCAGGAGGGTGTGGCAGCCCCTGGAGCCCTCCTGTCATGACCAGTCAGTGTCTGCAAGCTTCCTCCTATTGTCCCCCTGCTGTTTTGGAGCTCTCAATTCTGTGTTCCTTCCCAGCTAAAAATAAGATTTTGTTTGCACTCAGGGCAAAGGCCCTGGACACTCCTGAGAAAATCCACAGAGGAAACAGGACACAGAGTGGACTGCAAAGGCAGGAACGTCAGCTCCTCAGCTCCATGAGTCTGGAAGCACGGAGCGGGAAATGGCACTTCCCCTGTGTTTTTATGTTTAGCTGGGGTTTAATTAATAACCGGCAAACAAGTCTATAATTAACTTGATTTCCCTTTTGGCCAGCCGAGGGAATAATAATAAAGCTCCTTTTTAAGTCTGTGGTGTTGCTGGAAGGATGGGAGGGAAGTCAGGCTTCAAGCGCTGCCTGCACGATAATGAGGGCCCTGCATAGCATTCATTGCTCCCTTCCCCCTGCAAATTGTATTATCTGTACCAGATGTTGCATTAAAAGAAGAATTACTATACTTCAGGGCTCAAATTATATGTGCCTGATTTATTGCCCTGCCTCAGTTTTAAATGCTACCTTGCAGAAAGCTGATAAATGATGGCTTATTATTTTGCAGAGTGCTTAGGTTGATGAAGATATCAAGGGCTGGAAGGGGTTAACTCTTTCCAGGCTGACCACTTGACTGGTCATTTTGCTCTCCTTCTGAACATTTCAAATCTCCCCAAAACCACCCCACCAAACACCTACCCTTCTGTTTGTTTTTATTTTCAATCTCTGAAGTGACATGCTGAAGACCTTATCTTGGCTCCCAGGATACCTACCTGTCTTGCATGTTGAAGACGAAGTACCAAGTTTTGAATGTGGTATTTAAGACCTGCCTTTGATTTCCCTTCCCATGGGACCCCTTCCCACATATTCTGCCCCAGACTCTGACAGATCTGGCCTGTGCCTCCCTCACCAGCCTCGTTCCTTGTCCCTCTGCTGTATTACCCTCCTTATAGCTCCTTGGACATCTACACCCCTTCCTGCCTCATGACCTTTGCACATTTTTCCCCCTCTCCTTGGAGCCCTATCCCTTCCACCCTTCATTTGGTTTACCCATCTTTCTTGTCTCACAATGAGTGTCATTTCTGGACCCCCAATATTTATTTATTTATTTTTATTTTATTTTCTAAATTATATTTTATCGATTATGCTATTTCAGTTGTCCTGATTTTTTTCCCTTTACCCCCCTCCACGCAGCATCCTTCACTCCCTCAGGCAGTCCCCCCACCATTGTTCATGTTGATGGATCATGCGCATGTTCTTTGGCTGCACCACTTCCTATACTATACTTTACATCCCCATGGCTGTTCTGATCCTCAATATTTAATAAACACCTTTTTTATTCATTCTCATCATGCCATGTACATTTTCCTTCTAGCACTTCCATAATGTATACTCATTTATTTATTTGTGTGATTATTTGCCTAATTCCTGTACTGTACTATGAGCACCATAAGGCCAGGTACTGAACCTATTTGTTTACTACTGTAATTGTAGAGCCTAACACAGGGCCAGACACAGATGCACAGCATTTTTTATTGAGTAAATTGAGTAGATAAATGGTCAAGCTGCCTGTCTGCCCCATTCTTCACACTACTCATCCTCCTCCTCATGATTATTTCTGCTTCTGAAAGAATCTCTTTTTATGTCTTCTGTACTTATTTCTGAGCCTGCTTTGTCCTTCACAAAAGCTCTGTTACTTACTCACTTTGTGGCCTTGGGCAAGTTACTTGGCCTCTCCGTGACTCAGTTTTCCCCATATGTAAGGTGGAATTAACAATAGACTAGTGTCGCCCTGTGGTTGTGCAGATTAAATGAGTCAGGGTATTAAGGCACTCAGAAGTGTGTCTGTCTCATGCATAAACTGTTTAAAATATAACACCTAGTGTACAGCCTAATATTTATGGCTATGCATTTTGTTTAACTTGACTTCTTTAATTTGGGCTTTTGCTTCTGTTCCACATCCCTCAGGCTTTGACTCTGCCTTTCTCAGTATATGTGGTCTCAAAGTGGGCACAGGTCAATGGAGAGGAGAGTTCAACTAGACAGGTATGACCCAGCGAGCACGACGGCAACAATCTTCAGATATGAGTCAGGTAAACATGTCTACACCAGCAGTTCAGGGAACCAGAGAAGGTGACTCCCTGGCTTCTAATGGTTCAGTTCAGTCCAATAGTCTTTATTGAGCACCTGTTGAATTTTAGACCCATGGGAGGGTGGGAAGGTTCAGTGTTCGGTAAGACCCAGTTTCTGCTTGTGTTAAGCTCAGGGTCAAAGGCAGGCATGAAAAGGTAATCAGGAAATGGCAATGGAGTGCTGTGGGAACACAGAGGAAGGGTGGCTGACCCAGAGTTGGGGAAGAGGCTCAAAGGAATTGATGCTTGAACTGATCCTTAGAAAAGTGGAGATGACTTTGCCAGGCACTGAACTCAAGGCAGAGTATTCCAGGCAAGGGGAACAGCATGAAGAAGGCCCAGAAGAATGGGAAAACTAGGTGTTTAGGGACTATGGTTTATCCAAGGACTCAGTGTAGTTGGAGTAGAGAATGCAGCTGGGTGCAGAGGGAGAGGAGGCCCAGGCCTGTCATGCTAAGGAGTCAAGATCATCCTTCAATTTATGTGCAGCAATTGAAGGCTTTGAAAGAAGAGAATGCTACAGACATCTTCAGATGCTGATAAAAGGCAATATGAGCCAACAATGGGGTTCATCATTCTGTTAGACTAAGAAGGGGAGCAATGAAGGCCCCAGCTATACACAGACCTGACTCAGTGCTGCAGAGATGGGGTCCAGGTTTCAGGAGTGCTCGCCTGGATGCCATGTGGACTCTCTGGGAGTCACCAACCTTTTAAAACCAAGGGTTTTAAAGATATGCCGACTCTCCAGGCATGGATGTAGCTGCCTTTCTTCATTTCAGTTCAGCTTTAATAGGTTCCAGGGGGAGTTGCAGATTCATGAGCAGGGTAGACAGGTGGAGGAGAAAGAAGGTAGCTTTTGTTGAGGGCTGATGCATGCATGGAACAAATTTCTCTTTTAATCCTCCCCAACAAGCCGGAGAAGTAGATATTATGACCCCTGAGGGTTAGAGAGGCTAGAAAATTTGTTCAACTAGTACTGGCAGAACTTTAATTTGTTTACTCCCAAACTCTTTTTTATTGCTACTTTTCCTGGCTGTTTTCTTTACACAGCACTCAGAGTAGGGTGATTCTTTGGTGTGTGTGCTATTGCTCTATGAGACTGTGTACCCATTCAGTGCCCAGCATTCAGTGTTTCACATTAGTTCTCATACATGTTTACTAATTGGCCCAATATCCTCTGAAAATACAATGAATCCATCAGTCACTAGAGGGCATTATGGATATACAATATGGAGTGAAATTAAGAGTTGCATATGATTTCATTCGCCTAGTACCCAACTTTCCTTCCTTCCTTCCTTCCTTCCTTCCTTCCTTCCTTCCTTCCTTCCTTCCACCAATCATTTACTCATTCACAAAAAAATCATTAAATGACTCACATGTACTGGGCACTAGGCTAGGGACACTGAGATTAAAACCTAAGGTTGCTCATTGTTTTTTTGGCACACCATGCAGGAAGGATCACAATGGGTTAAATTCTAAGAACACATAGTCAACCCTTCGCTTAGTCTGGGAGTCAAAGAAAATTTCTCTGAAAAGGCAGTATCTGAGGCAGCTTTAACAAATGGGTTGAAATTTGCTTAGTGTAGAAAGCAGGGCCCAGCATAAGCAAAGGCCTAGAAAAAGAGAGGTGAAGAGCTAACGGGGAGACTAGAGAGGTGAGAAGGGCCTTGAGTGGCAGGCTGAGGCCTGTGGACTTTCCCTGAGGTCTTCAGAACTGCTCATAAAAGGTTTTAAGTAAGTACAGGGCAAGAGAGAAAAGGGATTCTTTACACAGTTTGTTTCGACTTTTAGAAAGATGACTTGGGTTACAAAAAAGAAAGTGAAAAATTGGAGCTAAGACCACCTAAAGGTTATATTAATCCATGTAAGAGGTGATAGGGGCCTCAATTATTACAGCAAAAGAGGGATGGACAGAATTGGATGGGATTTGAAATTTTAAGATTTTAGGGAAGTAGAGTTGACAGATCTTGGTAACTCGTGAGGATGAAGGAGCTGATGACGATTCCAGGCTTTTGGTTTAAGTGGCTGCATGGATGGAGGTGACACTCACTGGGGTTGAGAACATGAGGAGAGGAGTGGAGTTTGAAGGAAGATGACACGTTCAGTTTTAAACCTGCTGTAGGCAGCTCCATGCACAGATCTGATGCTGAGGAGAAGGCTCTGAGTTGCAGGGGCTCTGGTTGAAGAGATTTTTTGAGGCATGAACATATGGATGGCCTTTAAAGACATGGATTTGAATGAATTTAAGTAAGGTTAGTCTTTGAAAAAAGAAGAGCTGAGAGTTGGAGGGAGAACCTTTAGAAATTTCAGCAGTTAAGGATCAAGACCTGAAAAGCCAAGTCCAAAAGAGTGGGAAAGAACCTCTATGAGAATAACATCACTGGATCTGGGAGGGGAAGATATTGAAGGTATAAACAGTGGCAAAAGCTACAGAGGTGAGGAAAAATAGAGACCGAGATATATGTATTGGTTTTAGCAAATAACATAGCTAAGTGCAGTTTCTATGAAATAGTGGGTATAGATTCCAAGATTTAATGGCTTGAGGAGTCATTAAGATGTAAAGAAGTAAAAGCAGTAATGAGGATGCTATTTTGAGAAACTTGGGTGTGAAGGAAAAGAGAGAGATTAGGAAGTAACTCTTTAGGAATATAGTACAAAGTGTGTGTGGGGGGGGCATTAAACTTAAGGATAGAGAATTGTGACCAAGTTTATGCAAACATAGTGAGTAGAAAGGAAGAGGCTAAAGGTACAAGATGGAAAGCAGATATAGATAAATATATGGGTGGCAGGTAGTTGTAGTGGGTGCAGGTGACATTTACCTGATGGAGGTAGTTCATCTCAAGAAAATGAGAGAGAGAGAGAGAGAGAGAGAGAGAGAGAGGGAGAGAGAGAGAGAGAATGAGAATCTAAACCAGAGCAGGATGAGATAATTCCCTCAGCCACATCTGCCTGAGCCTGAAAATTAGTCTTGAAATTCTGTTTCAAGTCTTTATAGTTTGTTTCGTCTACTCACCTGTCCATTCATCTAGTGTTTAATCACCCATGCATGGAATCTCCTTCTTCTCTGGTCTGTCTGTGACCCACCCAACTTGGCAGAGGCAGTACTCATCCTGTATATGAGATCAGTCATTTTTAGTTTATTGCCTTTGTTTCCTTTATAAAGTCCCCAGATAAATTTCCTTCCCAGGTATTGCTAGAGATTGAATAAATGAATGAATAAATAAGTACCAGAGTGAATACTTACTCCAGATCTCTTTCATTTAACCATTTGACAAATATTTATTAAATTAAATGACTATTATGTGCGAGGCACTGTGCAGTTGCTAGGGCCACAATGATAAACTAAATGGAGCTCACAGAACTTGCTGCCTGCACAGGGATACAGATATGAAATACAAGATATTAAGTGCTATGATTAGATCACAGGGGAAGGGACAATCTATACACAGGGGGTTGGAGATAGCTTCCTGAAGTGGCAACTCACTGGAAAGCTGAGCTCTCCAGGTTAATTCAAATTGACTATTACAGTTTGGACTTCTGTTTGATGAATACAAAATCATTGTGTTTCTATCAGAATCTGCTACTTATGAATGTATGAAGGGATAAATGAATGAATACATATTCATAAGTGAATATGTATGAATAGGATGGCAATTTCTTCCATCCTATTAATTTTATAGTCGTCTATTTGAACTCTTGCTTCCCAGGAAGTGTCATCCTTCAGTAAGCAGCTGCCCAGTGTCTGTAGAGTTTGTAAATAGTGAAATGTTCTAATTCCAGCTTGTTCTTTTCTAATATTTCAATTTTTCTGAGGAAAAGCTGTTGTGTGGCTTCTCATCTGGCTATAATAAACATTTAAGGCAAGGCACTTGGAGTTCAGATGTGGGGAGACACATTTTCAGTTGAAGAAAGTAGCTTATCCATGCCCAAGGTCATTCAATTGACTTGAAGGCTTGCATGAATACACTTAAAATGATTGTTTGTGGAGGGTGGCTTTGCTCAGAAATGGTAAAAATGGCCAGGAGAGATCACCAGTTCTAGCTGCCATGCCTCAGGCTTTTGGCCAGGCCACCCAGAAACCAATTCCCAGCAGAGAACATTCTTCTATTTTTGCAAATCTCTGGAGAAAAACAGCTTAAAGCTCTGGAATCTACAGCTTTAGCATATTATGATGACTAGAAGTGATAAAACTCAGAAAATGCTCTGCTATAGAAATGAGATGGACTGATGTCTGAGGAGCTAAAAGTGAAGATGTTGCTAGTAAAAATAAGAATAATACTGGTTACTGTTCCCGGTGTCTGCTATGTGTCAGCCTGGTGAGGTGATTGGCTATTGGTGTCCCTCTCTAAGGAAGTGAAGAAAGACAGAAGGCAGTGCTGAATAAGAGTTAGAGATGGAATCACCAGGCCCATGTTCAGGCTTGGCAACAGGACTCTGGGGCTGCAGGGACCACTTTGAAATGCTCTGGAAAAACTATGTTTTTTACCATGGGCTGCTGAGAGGGGAAACCTTTTTACTTAGCAGAAAGAAGACTCTGAAAATGCAAGGATTATCAACCAATCATCAAGGGTCTCCAAAAGACTCACTGAATGCTGTTTGTCAGGAGTAGTACAAAAGTATTAAAAGCTAGAGAGAAAATATTATTGCATAAGAGAAGCTTGAAGAATAATACTCTCTTTAAAAAATTTTAGACTTCTGGTCAAGATGGAGGTGTAGGTAGACACACTGTGCCTCCTTGCACAACCAAAATAAGGACAATAACAATTTAGAAACAAAATAACAACCAGAACTGACAGAAAATTGAACTGTATGGAAGTCTGACAACCAAGGAATTAAAATAGACACATTCATCCAGACAGGTAGGAGGGGTGGAGTCAGGTGGCTTGGCAGAGAGGGCCTGTGGCAAAAAAAGTGATGGCACTGGGCACGCAAGGCAGCAGCTGACAAACCCTGGGCACCGGGTGGAAATGGGCAGACCCAGCAAGGCAGTGATTTTGAAGCAGGGCATGGTGTGCAAGGCGGGTGGCTGACTGGGCGGTTCCACATTCAAGTGTGCAGATAAACCCAGTGAAACTGGGGAGTGAGACAGATGGAGCAACCCAGGGTCCCAGCACCAGGAAATAAAGCCTCAAAACACTGATTGAAAACACCTGTGGGGGGTTGAGGTGCCAGGAGAGACTCCCAGCCTCACAGGAGAGTTCATTGGAGAGACCCACAGGGTCCTAGAACATACACAAGCCCACCACACAGGAATCAGAACCAGAAAGGCCCAGTTTGCTTGGGGGAAGTGGCGCAAGGGACTGGAATCCAACAGAGAGCAGAGCAACTGCCATTGTTCCCTCTCAGACCCTGTCCCCACAAACTGTCACAACCCAGTGACCAGGTTGCCCCGCTCTGGTGAACACCTAAGGCTCTGTCCCTCAATGTAACAGGTGTGACAAGACAAAAAAAAAAAAAAAAAAAAAAAAAAGGCCCAAATGGAAGAACAGATCAAAGCTCCAGAGCAAATTCATCTAAGTGGCGAAGAGATAGCCAACCTATCAGATGCACAGTTGAAAGCACTGGTGATCAGGATGCTCACAGAATTGGTTGAATTTGGTCACAAATTAGATGAAAAAGTGAAAGCTACACTAAGTGAAATGAAGGAAAATGCACAGGGAACCAATAGTGATGGGAACGAAACTGGGACTCAAATCAATGGAGTGGGCCAGAAGGAGGAAAGAAACAATCAAACAGAAAAGAATGAAGAAACAAGAATTCAAAAAAGTGAGGAGAGGCTTAGTGACTTCCAGGACATCTTTAAACATTCCAACATCTGAATTATAGGGGTACCAGAAGGGGAAGAGGAAGAGCAACAAGTGGAAAAGTTATTTGAACAAATAATAAAGGAGAACTTCCTCAATCTGACAAAGGAAATTGACTTCCAGGAAGTCCAGGAAACTCAGAGAGTCCCAAAGAAGTTGGACCCAAGGAGGAACACACCAAGGCACATCATAATTACATTACCCAAGATTAAAATGAAGGAGAGAATCCTAAAAGCAGCAAGAAATAAGGAGACAGTAACCTACAAAGGATTTCCCATCAAACTTCCAGCTGATTTCTCAAAAGAGACCTTGCAGGCAAGAAGAGGCTGGAAAGAAATATTCCAGGTCATGAAAGGCAAGGACCTACACCCAAGGTTGCTCCATCCAGCAAAACTTTCATTTAGAATGGAAGGGCAGATAAAGTGCTTCTCAGATAAGGTCAAGTTAAAGGAGTTCATCATCACCAAGCCCTTATTTTATGAAATGTTAAAGGGACTTATCTAAGAAAAAGAAGATAAAAAATGTGTAGTAAAATGACCGCAAACTCACAATTATTAACAACCACACCTAAAACAAAAACAAAAACAAACTAAGCAAACAACTAGAACAGGAACAGAACCACAGAAATGCAGATCACATGGAGGGTTAGCAACAGGGGAGTGGGAGGAGGAGAGAGGGGGAAAAGGTAAGAGAATAAGTAGCATAGATTGTAGGTTAAAAATAGATAGGGGGAGGGGTAGGAATAGTATGGAAAATATAGAAGCTAAAGAACTTATGACACACGGACATGAACTAAAGGGGGGAATGTGGGTGGGAGAGGGTGTACAGTATAGAGGGGAATGAAGTGGGGGGGGAGATGGGACAACTGTAATAGCATAATCAATAAAATGTATTTTAAAAATCTAGATATTGAGTTGCATGGTTCAAAATCAGGGGATTATGAAGATTCAGAGGAGGTGAGGTTGCTATGGGATAAGGCACTTGTGAAGGCTTTCTGGAGGAGAGGGAGCTTGAATTGGGTTTTACAAATAGGTTGGGATTGTTGAAAGGCCCTTGCCTATTTCTCTAGCCCTATCTTGTGCTATTTCCTCTACTTGCTCTCCCCACACAGTATGAAGTCCAATCACACTGAAATATAGACCGCTTCCCCAACAGCCAAGCTGTCTCCTGCCTTTGTGCCCTTGCCCATGGCTGTTTCCTGGATGCCCTCCTTTCCTCTGCCTGGAGAACTCTAAGATTCAGTTCACACCCTCTCTTCTGGGGAGCCCTCTAGAAACTCTTCTGTCTGTACTACTCACTACTACCTTCCATTAGGATTTCTATTAGATTATGGAATTTCTCTTAGATTACAATCATAATTCTTAATCAGTAAAATCATGTAATGATGCCCATAATTCTAGAATCATGACAATCACGATTTATCAAGCACTCATCACTAAGATTTTTACATACATTACCTCATTTAATGCTTACAACACTGCAATAAAATAGGTCTACTACCAGCCCACCCCTTGTATAGATTTAGAAAATGAGACTTGGAGAGAATACACAACCTGCCCAAGGTTGCTCTGCTAGTAGTGGACTCAGGATACAAACCCTGGTTGGTCAATTCAAGAGTCTGAAATCTTAAACATTACCCAACAGTGCCTCCTCTTGAATCATAATGGCATTTATTTGTCTCAGGTTGGCTTTGGGGATGCAAAGATGGTTAAGATGGAGTGCCTGGAATGCCTCAAGCATTCATAGCCTGGTAGTAGGAAGAGAGAGGCACTCAATCAGTTTTCTAGAAATGCATCATTTCCCCCATTCCAGCTGTTTTTGTGTTAGCCATGTGCAAAAGCACAGGCTGAACTGAGTGGAAGCCCTCTGTTGTTTCACTTTCATACAAGAGTCTGCTCAGGAGCCAACTTTTCTGAAAAGCCTGCCTGACAACTCCTTCCCCAACCATTGTTCCGTTCCTCAGCCATGTGCTCATAGAATGTAATTCTTGCCTCCTGAAGTTTACCATGCTGTTTACTTGCCTATTAAAATAAACAGACTTGCTCTGTCTAGGTTCCAGGCAGTATAATATGGTTTTTCAAAGATGTTGAATAAACCTAACTCCCCTGCCTCACTATGGCCTTTGTAATGATGTTCATTCTAGAGGCCTCTCTTTTGCTGCAGTGGCCTACCTTTAAAGCATTTCTACTGGCCACTGTCATGAGCCTTACAGCTGCCATGCACTTTTGCCCCTCCTGATAGGCTGGAGCCTTCCTCTGGGTACAGAAGCACAGCTGTGCTCTTTGGAGCCTGTAGGACACCAAAGCTATGCTGGGCTCCCTATAGAGGTTGCCTTCTCTGTCACATTTTGGATTATACTTCGGGGTACAAGCAGCCCTGCTTTAGGTCCTATGTAGTAATGTTTTCCAGTACTCTTTATTGAAAAGAGCTCTAGTACATAGGCTTGAAAAATGGCTGCTTCCAATTCCTTCCCTCCCTGCAAATACCAAGAGGTGGAATCTAATCTCTTACCCTTTGAATCTCGGTTGATCTTAGTGGCTTATTTTATCAACAGGATTCGTCCAGAAGAATGTTCTGGGACTTCTGAGACTAGGTCATGAGAAGGCTTGCTGTTTCTACATGGGTCTCTTGGAAAGTTCATTCTTGGGCCACTTCTTCTCAGAACCCAGCCACCATATAATGAGAATTGTTATAGAGAGTTCATGCACAGGTGCTCCAATGGACAGCTCCATTTAATGGGAGAGTCAGCACCAGCTGCCATCATGCAAGGGCACCACATTGGATACCCAGACAGTTGGGCCTTCGAGTGACTCCATCCCAAACTGCTATTTGACTGCAACCACATGTGAGACCCTGACTGCCCAGATGAGCCCTGTTAGCTCACAGAACCATGTGTGAAAATGATACATTGCTTAATTTTATTTTTAATTTGTATACCTCTTAAGTCTTTTGTTTTTTAAAATAAACTTTGTTTTCTTTTTTTGAGAACAGTTTTAGGTATACAGAAAAATGATGAAGATAGTGTAGAGCGTCTTCCTGTATCCCTCATCCAGCTTCCCCATTGTTAACATCTTACATTAGTGAGGTTAATTTGTTAGAATTAATTAGCCATTACTGATTAGAGCTCATACATTATTCAGATTCCCTCAGTTTCTCCCATCTTTTCTTTTTCTGTTCCCAGTTCCCATCCAGAATACCACATTCTGTTTAGTCATGACTATTTTTTTAAATATATTTTATTGACTATGTTATTATAGTTGTCTTAGTTTTTCTCCTTTTGCCTCCCTCTGCTGGTACCCCACATTCCCTCTGGCAATACCCCCTTTAGTTCATGTCCATGGGTCATGCATATAAGTTCTTTGGCTACACCATTTCCTACACTGTTCTTATATCCCCCTGTGCATTCTGTACTGAGCAATTTGTACTTCTTAATCCCTGCTCCTTTTCCCCCACTCTCCCACTTCCCCCTCCCAACTGATAACCCTCCAAATGGTCTTCATGTCTATGATTCTGTTTCTGTTCTGCTTGTTTGCTTAGTTTGTTTTTTAGATTCAATTGTTGATAGTTGTGAATTTATTGCCATTTTAATATTCATAGTTTTGATCTTTTTTTTTCAATAAGTCCCTTTAACATTTCATGTAATAATGGCTTGGTGATGATAAACTCCTTTAGCTTGACCTTGTGTGGGGAATGTTTTATATGCTCTTTTATTTTAAATGATAGTTTTGCTGGATAGAGTAATCTAGCTTGTAGGTCCTTGCCGTTCATCACTTTGAATACTTCTTACCAGTCTCTTCTAGCCTGAAAAGCTTCTTTTGAGAAATCAGCTGACAGTTTTGTGGGAACTCCTTTGTAAGTAACTATCTGCTTTTCTCTTGCTGCTTTTAAGATTCTTTATCTTTAACCTTTGGCATTTTAATTATGACGTGTCTTGCAGTGGGCCTCTTTGCGTCCATCTTGTTTGGAACTCTCTCTGCTTTCTGGACTTGTATGTCTATTTCCTTTACCAAATTAGAGAAGTTTTCTTTCATTATTTTTTCAAGTAAGTTTTCAATTTTTTTGCTCTTTTTCTTCTCCTTCCAGCACCCCTATGATTCGAATGTTGGTTTGTTTGAAGTTGTCCTACCCTATATGCATTTTTTTTGGATATTTTTTCTTCTTGCTGTTCTGACTGAATGTTTTCTTCTTCCTTATGTTCCAAATCATTAATTTGATTCTTGGCTTCGTCTACTCCACTATTGACTCCCTGTTAATTTTTCTTCCTTTCACTTAGTGTAAATTTCATTTCTTCCCGGGTCTTTTTCATGCTGTTGAAGTATACACTGAGTTCCTTGAGCATCTTAATAACCAGTATTTTGAACTCTGCATCTGATGGATTGCTTATCTCCATTTTGTCTTGTTGTTTTTGTAGAGTTTTGTTCTGTTCTTTTATTTGGGCCACATTTTGTTGCTCATTTTGGCAGCCTCCTTGTGTTTGTTTCTATGTATTAGGTAGAGCTTCTTTGACTCCCTGTCTTAAGCAGGCCTATTGTAGAAAAGTGCACTGGTAAGTTGGATGGGGTGGAGCCTTGGGTAATCATCAGGGCAGGAAAACCTGTGTGAAACAGGTTGATGGAGTCTCAGATATGGCATTGCCACTCTGTGGCTCTGTGTGGGGAAGGGTTAAGGAAGGGACAATGCCACTGCCTGGCTTCTGGAGTTTTGTCTAGGAGGAAGCTATCCCCCAGCACTCACCCTGATGCCAGACATTGCAGTTTCTCCCCATATGCCACCGGTGCCCTTCCGGTTGCTTCCCTGGTGTTGGAGCCCAGAGGGAGTGAGTCTGCATGAGTCCTAAAACTTCCTGTAAGAGGAGATGCCTGAGAATCCTGAAGTTTTCTCCAGTGCCCCAACCTGCACTCATTTTTATAGCCAGAAGTTATGGGGACTTAATTTCTTGCCACTGGAATCCTGGGCTGGGTGGTCCAGTATAGGTTTGGTGTTGGGCCTCCTGAAGAAAAAAGCATCCCTCCCAATTTTTACCCACCACATATGGGTGTGGGACTTCCCATTCTGTATCTCTGCTCCTCCTACCCATCTGGATGAATGTGACTTCTTTAATTCCTTGGTTGTCAGACTTCCATACAGCTCGATTTTCTGATGATTCTTTGTAATTTAGTTGAAATTTTTGCTGTGGCTGTGCGAGGAGGCAAGCTGTGTTAACCTATGCCTCTATCTTGAGTGGAAGTTTGATAAATTGCTTTTTAAAGCCACTAAGTTTTGAGATAGTTTGTTAGGCAGTAACAAGTAATTTGAACAGCTGAACCTCCTTTCAGCTAAGGTATGTTCTGATCCCCCATGGACTAAATGACAGGGATACTGCCTTCCTCAGAATAGCCTTGCCCTGCCTACGTATGAGACTTTCTATCTGGTTTAAGCCTATCTGCCTGACCTCCTCCCTCTTGATGATGACTTCTTTCCCAGGATAATTCCACTGGATTCATCCCATCATCCCACCTGCCATTTTCAGAGATGTCTCAGTCCCCAGGGTAATTGCTCCAGCTGGGAACTCTTGTGTATAAAAAATGAGGAGTTTGTTGGATATGTAATTATATATATTTATTAAAATATTTTTATTTAGTATTGCATTATAATTTTCTTATGTTATTAAAATTCTACAGAATTAATATTGCATCATTGAATTTATATTTTTACTTATCCTCCTGTTTTGAGAAAATTGTCCTCTGCCTCATTTTTTTCTTAAATCGTAAAAAGGCTAAGATGAATATTTTTGTCCTTAAATATTTACCCAGGTTCTTATCTTAAGAAAAATAATCAGGTACCCTGCAAAGTATATGCTTGCATAATGTTGAATCACTTTTCAGAAAGATTGTACCACATTATTCACTAACAGCCAATTTGATAGGCTGAAATAAGAATGATAATAATTAATAATACAATTAGAACAATAATCTCATTATATTAATTTACATCTCTGTGATTCTTGGTGATATTGATTAAAAAATATTTTTCACATTTCTTCTGTAACTGTTCTTCTTAATTACTATGTGCCAAGAAACCAATGTGACTGCAAGAAGTGAGAAATTTGGAATATATCCATGAGAGTGGACCACATGGCTTGAGGAACAGAGTGGACACCATGAGATAAGGAGAGCATCTGACCTGGGGCTAGTCTGGGTATGTTCCTAGTCACCCTGGTGGATCCTAAGTACACTTGAGAGGGTGTTATGTGGCTTTGTGGACAGATAATTACTTTGACATCAGATATGCCTACCTTCAAATATTGGCTCTGCCATTTACAAGTTGTGTGACCTTGGTCAATTTATTTTAATCTCTTTAGCCTTAAATTCCTCACTTTAAAATCAGAAAAATATGACATCCCTTATAAGTCTGTTGTCTGGATGAAAAGAGACAGTAAAAAGGTAATAAACATAAGCATCTTACATGTAGTATCCATTCAGTGATCGTCGAAGCCTATACTGCCTGATCAACTCTTGAGTTTGTCTCTGCTCTCTGCTGTATTGCTACTGCCCTCCTTCACATGGCTTATGTTCTTTCTCAGATTTTTTACTATGCTTGTCCCTTAACTGGTCTCCCTGTTCGGTGTCTCATCCCTCCAATGCACTTGCCATATGACTTCTGACTGCCTTTCTAAAATTAAATCTAATGTTACTACCTTACATAAAATCCATCAAGAGCTCCTTAATGCAAATGAGACCTGGCTCCTCCTAGACTCCCAGTTTCATCTCTCTCCTCTTCACCACATCACACTCTGTACTTCGGTCTCCCGTTTTCTGCCTAGAGCTCCTGACACAACCCCTGCTTTCTCAGAGCCTGGCATCTTTAAACATCCTGTTTCTTTATTTGGCCTCTTCCTCTCTTATCCCTTCTTCCCCCATCCATGTGGTTATTTTCAACTTATTCCTCAAACATTAGCAGAAGTGAAACTTTGCCTTTCCTGGCCCTTCAAGCCAGGCCAGGTTCTCCCTTCTCTGGTCTTCCCCTCTCAGGCGTGCAGACAAGAAAGCACACAACCCCCTCCCTTGCTGAGTTATGGATCCTTGTGGGCAGGAATGAGACCTTTATTTCTATGTCCCTATTTCAGAGTCTGGAACAGGGTTTCTCAGCATCTACACATTGACCATGGTCAGCTGCATAATTTGTATGGCCAAGTGCAAAATGAAAATAGATCCTTTGTTTAAACAGTTGCTAAGAATCTCAATATGGCAACAGCAAAGCATTAAACGAAGTCTGGGACCCTTCAGAAAGTTGGGTCCTATTTACTGTACGGGTTGCTTGCCCATGAAGCCAGGTCTCACTAAATGCCAATAGCAGTCTTCCCAGCTGGGACAATAAAAAGTGTCCCCAGACATTGCCAAATAGCAAAATCACCCTTGCTTAGGAAGCAATGGCTTAGAAGACCATAGGCACTCATGGAAGTTTCTGTTAGAGGTAAGGGCAAAGTGCTATGGGCAGCCTGAATGACACCCCCTAGAGTTGTGCAGTACACAAACTGTACCCTAATAGAACAGAGTTAAAATTAACCACCCATGCAGTACTTCTCTTTAGGGCCCAGCACAAGCCTGGCATGAGAGTTGAGAATTTGATGAATGAATGAACAAATGAATGAATGACTGGGCAATCCAAGGAATGGGAAAACTAATTTTGTTCCAGGTGATGTTGAAGGAGAAACTGGTCATGAAAAATCCCTGCAAGGTGTCACACTGAATATTCTGAGTGCACTGAGGTGGAAACCAACAGGTCTCTGCCAGGGTCTTCTTGGCTGACATTTCAGAGTTCTAGCTGGTGAGGGGCCCTCGGAGTCGGGGCTGGGTTTGACTGTGGAAAATTACTAGGTTTTCTTGTCTCCTGGGTTCTCTGCAGCCTTATCAGTGCAGCTTTGTCAGGGTTTCCACCATAAACCCCGGGTGTGGGGCTAAGTGGCCTATAAAATCTGACTCTGGGCTAAAGCTGGCAGCACAGAGCCTGCTAAGATGCAATTAGTTTGACTCAAGGAGTCTTCGGTTGGCTTCTTTGCTTAATTGGGAGAATGCAACCAAGAAATAGAGAGGTTTGGTGCTCTTTCTGTCTCTAAGGGACAAACACAGAAAGGCTTTTGTTACTGGGAAGAAAAACAGGCCCGTCACCGATGCGGAGCTCTGAGAAGGAGAGTTTGGAAAAGGCTGCCCAGCAAAAGTTGGGAAATGCTGTTGGGCAGGTGCCAAAAGCAGTTCTGTGACCTGGGCCAGCCCCTTGCCTGTCCAGGGGGTGGGGACTTCATTTCCCTTTGGTTAAATTACGTGATGCTTAAGGCTCGCTTTCGTCCTTGAGAGGAGGTGTTCTGAGATGGTTGCAGCAAAATAAGATGCTTGTTTAAGGCTATGTTTCTCACTTAAGTTCTCTTCACTCAATGGTCACATTCATTCATTATTTCAGTCATCACCTAGTCTTCCTTGTTCAGGGTAAGCAGTCTGGAAGTATGGTGGGGTCAGAGCCTGCTCCTGATACAGGCACTGTCTGCTGCCCAAGGTCACACAATAGGGAGATCCCCAACCTCGTGGGGCTTAGTTTCCTCACTTTTAAAGTTATGAAAATAATATGTAATTTATGGCATAGGAATGAAATTTAAATGATATAACTTGTGAAACAACTGTAAAACTATGTCTGGCCTAAAAAATAAGGGATTTTTAAATAGCGGCTTTACACAACTCATTCTATTACAATAAAAATACATGACAAATGCTGTCCTTGGGGTTTATACAATGCTGTAAAAACTCAGAGGTGTGAGTGCCTGTGTCTGAGGGTGGGTGGAGATGAGAGGGAGTCAGGGAAGTCTTCATGGAGGAGGTGATGGGACTTGAGAACAGAATAATGGATTATGACCTTTCCAGGCAGAGAGGAGAGAAAAGAACATTCCTTTTATCAGGGATAGCAAATGCACAACTATGCATGTGCGTGGTTGGTTTGGGGCATGAGGATGCATATTTGTATCCTGATCACAGGGCCTGGGGTGAAGTGAGGGGTGTGATGGCCCCTGGTGTACCTGAACTGTCTGAACCAATCTTTACTTCCTTCTTCCCCACCTTGTTCCCTTTCTTGTTTTCTTTTTTTGAGCACTTTTGTACATGCAGATTCTTTAGTGCATAGACAGGCTTCAGAAGGGAAGGAACCGGCCCTCGGTCTCATGGTGAAAGAGAGTCAGAGCCCCTGTCTTCAGGCCCAGCCTGGCTGTGGGCTCAGTGCTCTCCTGTGGGCAACGTGGTTTTCGGAGCAACTATCCCTCCACCAGAGCTGACTTCACACCTCCTGGTGCTGTTCAGCTCTCAACCCCCACCTTCTACCTCACTGCTTGCCCTGCTGGAGGGCTTGCTCCCATAAAGTTCTCTTAAAAATCTTTTATGACTCCTTAGTCCAGGCTCCCAGTCTACCCTGCACCATATGTGAGCTTGTTAATTCCTTAAAGGGTCCACTTACAGCACAGCTTAGGGGTGTAGGCAGAGATAGACAGGGAGCAGCTGCTTTCACTCTGGGAAATGCCAATAGATGTCCCCTTTCCCGAGCGAGGGACAGAGGTCAAGTGGAGAGCTGGAAGCAAGCAAACAAACACAGTTTGAACACCTGCTGTTGCTGAAGACCTTGCTGGCCATTTTTATGTTCAAGACCTAGGCTCGCCGCCTGACTCTGTCAGTAAATGTCTTGGGCAATTTACTCCCATGTTGCAAGTCTCAGTTTTCTCATGTGTAAAATGGGAGAGTAATGCTGACTTACTCCACAGGCTATGGAGCAATCCCCAGGCTGCTTTGGGTCTCAGGTCTGAATTTTCCCTCTTATCTGCTCAGATTTGTAAGAGATTTTTTGATGGAACACAAAATTCCCTTGTTCATTGGTTGAATGATTTCTCTGAAGTGAACCATGGGGAATGAGCACTGGATCTTGACCAAAGACTAGAAACCAGAAGCTCTGTGTCACCTTGGGAAGGTTTTGGGGTCAGAAGGCAAAGACTAATTTTAAGGAAGGCAGCCCCCTTTTGTACCTGAGCAGGGATGGTCAGAGCGCAGTGAGGAGCCTGCTCAGTTAAACAAGAATCTGGGAAAGCTGAAGAGACAGGGAAAACATCCCTAAAGCCTCCTCCTCCCTCACAGCCAGGTCCACTGGGATGTGTCACTGGCTCCTGGGAGTCATGTGCTGTCAGGGAAAGAACGCTGACTTTGGAGTCAGCCAGGTTCCGCCCCTCAGCAGCTGGGTGTCCATGGTAAAGTCACGTAACCCCTCAGCTTTCCTTACACGTGAAACAACATTTTCGTTGCTTTCCTGAGGGGTCAATGACCTGGGTCATGGGGAACACTCTATTGTGCCCTCCTCTGTCCGGCCAGAAAATACCATTCCCCCCTAAGGACTGCCACCCAGCCCCAGGGAACAGCTCAATAAAGTCCCCATAAACTTCAGCCTCTCTGAGCCCGGCTTCAGGAATTACAGCAAGTTGATTCATCACATTGTTTGAATTATGGCAATATGAAAATGCAGAAAACCCACTGGGAGCCAGCCTTTTCCCATGTATAAAACAGGGTTATGATCCCATATAAACTTTTAAAAGAGAATACTTTAGTTTATATCTTCATGCATATGATTGAGGGGGAAAAAAAGAAGAAACAAGGAAGGAAATATGAACACATTGGCAAACAACATAATTCAAACCAACACCCTCCCTTATGAGTCCCTCAGGTCCCTTCCCTTTATTTTCATTCTTCATCTTCATAACACCCCTGACCCAGCACCCACATTGCCATGGGCTGGGGCTTTTCAGGGGCTTCAGAGTTTGCTCCCTCAGTTCATCCTCTGTTCTCCATCTCCACTGCCATGGCTGCATCCCAGTCACCAGCAACCCTGTCCTGGACCACTGACACCTTGCAATGGATTGGCCCACGTCTGTTCAGGCGGCAGCCAGGAGGATGGGCGGAGGAGGGATAGCAAGGCAGGGGACACAAATCTGTGTATATCTTTCCCCATGTAAGACTTTCAGAGGCCCCTCAGTGTCCTCAGGAGAAAGTCTGAGCTCCTGAACACCCCTGCCAGCTGCCCATCAGCCAGGTTTTCCTGTTACTCTCTCCTTTGCCTTAAACATTCCCCTCTCTGCCTCCTCTACCCAGAAGGCTCTGTCCTCCAAACATCCCTGCCTCTTTGCTTATTCTTACTTATCCTTGAAGACTCAGTTTATATATAACTTCCTCTGGGAAAATTCACTCTGACCATCCTATCTCCTCTCACTCACCCCAGGTTAAATCCCCAGGCTGTATGTTGCCTTGGAAACATCTATTTCCCCTGTATGGGTAAGAAGTGATTGTAAGTCCGAGTAATCTGTTTTCACTTCCAAGCTGTGAGCTCCCCCAGAGCAATAATGAAACCTATTTTGTTCATCAGCATATCCCCAACGCATAGTAAAGTGGTTTTTTACATGGTGGACACTGAAAAAATACTTGCTGAGTTGTGATGACAGACCTCAGTCCCAGTCTGGGATCTGTCACTGTTGATTTTGAGGGTCATTTCAGTGGTAACGTTACCAACATTCTCATCTGTAAAATGGGAATGAAGATAACTACTTTGCAGTATTGCTATGAGAATCAGAGAGAGGTATGTAAAGTGTGGAGCACATGATTATTGGTTTCATTTATTGAGTGCCTACTCTAATTATGAGGTCTTGGGGACAGAATAAAATTCCTTCTGACACTGTGATCATCGGTTGTGATGAATTATTCAACACTGGCTAATGTCCACCAGAGGGGCACGAGAGTAAATTCCTGGATCAGGGTTCTGTTTGCAGTGGGTGGGAAGGAATATCAGTTGTTGGTTTTCAAATGAGACCTCCTCTTGGATGGCAACACATGAAAGAATTGCCTAGGCGTGGGTCCAGGGTTCTGTATGCAACATACGTGGATATTCAAATACAATTTCACTTACTCATGACCCCACCTGTCAAGAACTCATATCCAATTTAAAAAGTAAAACTGGTTAGCCTTCATGGCAGAGGTGCACAGAGAATGACAATTGTGTCACTCTCTAATTCTTCTGTGACTCCTCTCACCCTGTCCTTACATGATCATCCTTTTGTAGGGAACAGCAAAGGTGACTGAGGGTCAAAGTCTCCCAGATGAGCATGCGAGCTTTTCCTAGCCGCTAGTCTTCTGACCAGAGCCTCCTAGAGCGTGCGATTTGGGCAAAGCATTTGAGATGGTATCTGAAGGGATTCTTGGCAAAGCGGGCTGGCAGGGGACCCAGAGGCTTGAAGATTGAAAACAGGCTACAAGATGATGAAAAATTTCCTTGCCAGTGGAACACCATGCTGTTGTTCAAACTGTATGTCCACATCACTAGTGACCTTGTGTGATCTTTATGCAAAACTCTGGCGTTGTAGAAAGTGGATTATCCAACTCACTTTACAGAGGAGGGAAGGGTTTCAGACATTTTCCTGTGGTTGACCAGCTAGTTAATGGCATGGACAGGACTTAACCTGGGTTTCTGCCTCAAAGCCCTCTCTGCTGTCCTATATGTAATTCCTTATGGTAAATGGAGAATCCTGAGTCTCTTTTTTTATCCTTGCTTCCTCTTTCAGACTGGAGGTCTAAAGAGGGAGTCATGCTTTATACATTCCCCCCACTTTTTCTTCCTGTTGGTCTCAGCCCTCTGAAGCTTGCCCTGCCCCTGGCGCCCACCCCCACCCCCCGCCCCAAGCAGAGTTCATCACATTTCCCGCCTACTTGTTCCCATAGTAATTATACATCCTCGTGCTTCTGTGTCAGTACTAGCAGGTGCGGGGCAATGTGATTGAGCCACAGGGAAATGTGATCTACATTGAGGGTTTCTGCTTAACTACATGATGTCAAGGGGGAGGAAGGGATGGGGATGCATCCAGCAATAACTGAGTAGCTTCTACATATTTACTTCTCATCACTGCAGACAGTACGTATTCTTCTCCCCGTTTTATGGGTAACACATTGCATTACAGTAAAAATCAAATCTTGTCTGCGTGGGAACAGTTCTGGATCATTTTTCTGGGTGACTAATATGTGCTAATACTCCACACATTTACGACTTGTTGAATCCTCCCAACATCCTACAGAGGAAGGGGTGGGTGATCCCATTTCACAGATGGGGAAAGTGAGGTCTAGCAAAGTGAGGTAATAAGACCACCCAGGAAATGAATGGCAGAGCTCAAAGCCCCTGATTTTGTCTGTGCTGCCATTTCAGGAGAATGCCCCAAACCAGAACCTGCTGCCCACAGGGCCTGTCTGATGAGAGGATGTCAATCTGGGTCAGGACTTTCTGGGGAGCGGGGATAAAGTGGAAACAGCCTGCAACCATTAGACAAGAAAGAAGGAAGGGAGTTATGAGGTGTCAAACAAATAGGAAACATTTGGGATGCAATTTAAAGGAAAAATATAGGAAAAATTCCAGGAAGCTGAACTCTCACAGAGCCGTTTGCGATGGCAGGGGTGGAAAAGTCACCCTCTGGCTAGAAAACCACACATTCTAGAGAAACCTATCATGTCACAGAAACTCTGGGGTGGGGGGATGGATCTTTTATTCATTTTATCAGGCAGTTTATGCTCATCAAGCCTTTTCCATGAGCCAATCCTGTCCTGGGCAGAGCAGGTTCAAAACTGAATAAAATCCAATTCCTGCTCTTGGGCACTCATTATTGGAAAGGCTAAGAGACAGGAGGTACATAGGGAGCTGTGTACATGCTGGTAAGTGCCACAGCTTTGGAAAGTGTGAAGTCTGAGGGTTCACAAAGGAGAGAGCTACTCTGCCTGGGGAAATCAGAGAGGGCTTCAGAGAGGAGGTGATGAGAGCAGGACCTCAGGAAGAGTAGGCTTTATCCAAATGGAGGTGCGAGTCGAGCACATTACAGGCAGAAACAAGAACATGGTAAAGGCACAAAAGCAGGAGTGAGTGCTGCTGATTCAGGGAAAAGTAGGCAGCCCTACATTCAGTGTGTGAAAAAATGCATAACATGGCTGTTCAGGCTCTTTAATGCCTGTGTCTCACAGCCTAGTGCTTGGAACACAGAACGTGGAACACAGAACGTAGAACACATGCTGCACCGATCAAGACTGGTAACTGAACGCTGATGGCCCAGTATCTTAATGAAGAATTCAGTACGTTGCCACCAATAGATTTCCACCTAGCATTTCACCACAGCAACATTTCAATCAAAGTCACTGCAAGAAAGCTGTCTGTCAGGATGCAGCGAGGTGGTTAAGCCCAGCAGACTCTGGAGCTGGAATGCCCAGGTCTGAACCTGGCTCTGCCACTTTCTCATAGTGTCACCTAGTGGCCTCTGAGTGCCTCACCTTCCTCATCTGTAGAATAGGGACAACAACCGTACTGATCTCCCAGTGTTGTGAGGATTCAACTGTCCTCTCCCTGTCTCTGTCTTTGTGAACTTGATGGGACCAAAACATGACTGACTCTGTAGGTCTTTTTACAGTTTATTCCCAACCTTCTGAGGCACATAATTATTTGAGTGGGGCCTCCAAGGTCTTCTAATCCAACTTCTTGGGTCTGGGAAGTTGGCCAGATTACTGTGTGATCTTGGGCCAGGCACTTAACTGTAACTCCTGGCCCTAAAAGAGCTAACGTGTGACATTTACCATCTAGCAAATATTAAGAGTCACGCTGAGTTCTCACAGGGCACCAGGGTCAGTCATGCTGTCCCAATGTCAACTTGTTCTTCATTCCTAACAAGTTCATGAGGCAGGAACTAAGACCGTTTGTTTCTATTTTATCAACAAAGATACGGAGGCATAGGGAAGTGGAGTGGTCTTCCCAAAGTCACAGTTAGGATGTGGCAGAGGCAGGATTTAGACCAAGGCAGCCTGACTCCTGAGCAGCGTGCTCCTCCACTGCCACTTTGTAGTGCAATGGCAAGAATGCTATTACTATTCTAGAGCTCTTGGGAAAGTTAGATAGGACCTGGGAGATAAAAATCCCCAACACAACCTATGCAATTAAAAAGTACAAAGTACCATTATGTCACATTTTTATAAAGACCCATAAATGTATAAATAATGTCAACTTATCATGGGACACAATGATGCATAAACATATAAAGTATATAATAATCAACATGGAAAACAATGTAAAATATTCTCTCAGCTACCTTGGTCTGATTCTTTATCACTTTATACTCTTGAATTGAGCTGATCCCTGTGTTCCCGAGTCTCTAAGAAAAAATGGCCCCATAGCAGGGTTTTTTTGGTCAAGGTTCTCAATCAACACACAGCAAATTGCTGCCTGAGCTTCCTTCTGTGAGGCAGTTGTGCGGCAGCTGGGAGCTCATTCCCATTTCCTCCCCTTCTGGCCAGCTGCACCCTTGGCCGTGCCCTGGAAGGAGGGCAGCTCGTCTCAGGGTCTTGGCAGTTCCTGAGAAGCCCTTAAATTCGATTTGTTTCTATCTTCCCTGAAATAACCCTCTTTAGAGCTTATTTTCTTCTTAACATATCTCAACCTGATTTTGGAAAAGGCCCCGTGACAAACAGAGCTGTATGGAACACTGGGAAAAGTTCTGCCCAGGAGTTAGGAAATCACTGACTTTCTGGGGCATCCTGAGAAAGTCACTGCTTCTCTGTGCGCCTCCACTCTCCCTTCTACAAAATGAGGAAGTTGGATCAATGATCTGGACGCTTCCTCCTGGCTCGAATACTTACAAGGTGGCATCCATCTACCTGCTCCCATAAGCTGAGTATACCCTGCAGTGTTGAACACATTAAATCTAGATCACGGAAGCTCAAGTCGAGGGAGAACATTTTACCTGACCTAACATGCTTTCCCCCAAGACCACCTGCTAGGCGTTCCAGGCATTTCTGGTGGTAGTTTTGGCAGTTTTAAAATAGATTCACAAATTCCTTGATATTTTCCCCTCCAATCAGTGCAGTCTGATTTCCCTACCCTGTGTGACTTCCAAAATTCAGTCATAGAAGGCATCACAGATTCTTCCCTGTGCTTGCTCTGGGGCAAACCAGCTGCCATGTTGTGAGGATAGTTAAGGAGCTCAAAAAGGAGAAGGTCTATTTGGCAAGGAACTGAGGCCCTTGTCAATAGCCATGTGAGTGAGCTGTCTTGCAAACAGATTCTCCAGGTGTTCACATGCTGGTGGGAAAGGTGAAGGGGAAATTTGATAGTGTAGGAGACAGGGGAGACAATTACGCCATCCATGTCCAAGGGAAGTGAGACAGAGCCGGTCTAAGCCACCCCTGGAAAGGCTGGCTTCAGTAGTGCAGGACAGACCACCTATCATGACAGGAAGGATGGCAGGGCACGCAGGCATGGATGCAGAGCAGTGGGTAGCCGCAGGGGTATGAGTGCATGGGAGTTATCTTCAGAGCTCATCTGTTTTCTCAGTGACAAGAGAACACAAGGTCATTGGTGGAGAGGGAGGAAGAGGTAGGAAGTTTAAGGTGAAAGGAAAAGGTATGGAGTAACCTCGAGGGTTTTTTTTTCCTGTCCCTTGTATAGGAGTTGGCACCAGAGGATGTTAACAAGACTCAAGACAGTAAATTGAATAGGACATTGCCCTTCCTGTGCACTAGTTTTGGGATCTGATGGGGTTTGAACCTTGGCTGTACCCCACATTGGGTCAGTGGCCTCAAGGAAGGCCTTGCTGCCCCTTTGCTGCAGTTTTCTCCTCTGGAAAGAGGGGGTTAAATGAGGTGACCCATCTTACATGTCAGCCAGTGCCTGGCACGTACACAGTGGATGCTAAAGGCCATGGCCGTTTCCCGAGGCGTGATCATTGCCTCGGCCTGCTGGATTGCACAATGACCTTGGAGTCAGAAGAATTTGGACTGGATAACTTTTCCATTTTTGCACTTCAGTAAGCTAGAAATAATGAAAGAATAGACTTAATCAAAGCATTAAAGACCAATTCCTAATTTTTTTCTCCTAAAAATGGAAGGAAAAATTATGTAAATTCGGATTTACTATCTTTCAAGCAAATTGCCAAGTTTTTCTGTTTCCAAGTCAATAAATGGTAGAGTGCTGAATTACAGGAGAAGGACAAGCTGGGCCAGCTAGGCCCTGGCTGGCAACTTTTGTGTAAATTGCTCTGTTCCTCTGTGTCTCAAATTCTTCATCTGACAAGTGGGCAAGCGCAACCCTTTCTGTGGCAGCAGGTGTGGGGCCTGGAGGATGCTGGTGAGTAGCAGTGCGCCAGCGTTTTACACACCAGGCAGCACTCACAAGCACTCAGGGTGGTGGTGGTGGCCCGTGCCTCCCTGGAAACTGGCGCTCCTGTGCAGCAGAGCTCATCTAAGCCTCCGAGTGCAGCTGCGGCCCCCAGAGCCCAGAGCTGCTGCGGGAGGCTATTCCAGAGGGGCCTGGGTGGCCTCACAGGCTCCTTTTTTCTGACCTTTGCAGTATTTCCTAATAAGACTATGACATGCTGCTTAGGCTTTGGACTAACAATAAAATACCTTAAGGTCGGGTTGCCCAGACCTTAACAAGGAACAGATGGATAAAAATTGTGTCCCTTCCTCCCAATCTTTCCCAAACCTCCTGGAGAAAACCTGGCAGGCAGTGTCCAGAACCCTGGTCCCTCCAGGCTCTCCTAGTTCCCACCGGCTGACAAGGGGAAGCAGACTCTCCATGGCAGACTGTGCGTGTGTGGGGGCGGCACAGACCCTGGGGTCTCCGGCGCTGGGTTTGGGAGGCAGGCTGATCGTATGTCCTGGTTTGCCCAGGACTGTCCCAGTGGTTTGCAGTCTGGTGACCTTGTGTAATGATTGTTGGCACCCCCTCTCCCTTTCAAAGGTGTCCTTGTGTGGGTGAGAAATTAGTGTGACCTTTGCTTTAACTTATTTGGGTCCAAGTTTTCCAATCTGAAAAATGGAAATCATTACACACTACAGCATTATTGTTGATAATTATACACATTGAAATAATTGTAATTAAATAAGATATAAAGGCTAACATTTTAATATCAGCAGTGGTCTGGCTTATGCTCCCCCCTTCTCCAAAGTATTTAAACAAAATTTTAGCTGATTATGTGACCTCTGGTCTAGCTGTTCTTAAAGCTTTGGGAACGTCAGAATCCCCTGCAGGGCTAATTAAAACAGATTTTTGGACCTGTCCTCAGTTCTGATTCAGCAGTTCTGAGGTGGGGTTGGCGGGGTTGAGACTTTGCATTTCCAACAAGCTCCCAGCTGAGGCTGCTGGTCTGGGGCCCACACTCTGAGCACCACTGGTCTAGTTTCTCCTGTTCCATTTTCTTTCCTGGTCCTACCAGAATGATCTTTCCAGAACACTTACTAGTTCCTGTTGCTCCCACTGCTTAAAACCCTTCAGCGGCTCCCTAGTGCCCGCAAGACAAAGCCCATGTCCTTCCTTAGCCAGGCACTCAAAGCCTGTCTACGACCTTGACCTCCAGTTGCAGCGCTTGGCCTGCCCACCCTGGCAGCCTTCCTCCGAGGGGCCAGCTGCCCCAGGAGGAGCCCAGTGTCAGGCAGGCCCGGGCTTGCATTCTAGCTCTGCCATGTGTTCTCTCTTGTGATTTCGGGCAAGTAACTGGCCTCCATCATGCATATGGAGATGGTGCTTGGCAAGATTAAGGATTCTTTTCTTCATGTGGAGTTGGGAAGGGCAAAAGAATGGCATAGAGAGCACGTGGCTCCATGCCTGCCCCGTGACAAGTCCTCCCAGGGCCTGTGGGTACAGCTCCCTCACCTGGCCTGTTTGACCTGCCTCCCTGGTCCCTGAATTCTGACAGCTCTTGCTGACATACCTGTTAAGTACCATTGGATGGACAAATGTAGGGCCAGACCTCTGTGACTGGGACAGTCAGGGAGGGCTTCCTGGAGGAAGTGAAACTTGGGTGAAATGTCCCTTTCAGTATGGCCACCAGCTTACTATTTTCTATACCCTGTTTCATTTTTTTTCATTAAATTTTTCTCTCATTCATTCTTTCATGTATATAACAAATATGATCAGAGTAGCTCCTCTGTGCCAGACAGTGTGGTGGGATGCAGAGAAAATGAGGTTGGAGACTTTGAAGGCTGTGCTGTGAGGCAGGAGGCAGAGGGCAGAGGGCACGGTGCACGGGCAGGCAAACCTGGCATGAAAGTCTGCTTGACCTCACCATAGCTGTGTGAGTTTGCACAAGTTACCGAACACATGGGGCTCCATCTGAGAGATGGGGCTAAAAGATCTCCAGACCAGAGGCATGCTGGGAAGAGGGAACACGACAGTGTGCACAGAGTGCTGGATGGAGGGAAGCAGCTTGAGAGGTAGGCCCCTTCCATTACTGCCCTGGGGGAAGGGGGCTGTAAACCTTTTCTCCCTGTAATCTGCCTGAAGGCACTGAAGTCCTGAAGGTAACAGTTTCCCCTGGTGGCCACCACCTGTTCCTCCTCACCAAAGCCCAGTTCCAGGATTACTCTGTGGGTTTTTGGAGAGGATCACAGTTCCCGCTGGGATGAACTGAGGAGACAGGAGCTGAGAGGAAGGAGGAGGAAACTGCCATCACGAGGGTCCGCTCTGTGCTGGGTGCTGTGTAGGCACCTGGCACAGGCATCAGCGTCACAGCAACCCTTTCAGGTGAGTGTGACCATCTCTATTTAGCAGAGAAAACACTTGATGTGTGGGCATATAATTTTGCTTGGGCTGTCGTAACAAGTACCATAGACAGGGTGACTTAACAGGAAATTTTCTCACAGTCCCAGAGGCTGGACGTCCAAGATCAATGTGTCAGCAGGGTTGGTTTGTTCTGGGGCCTCTCTCCTTGGCTTGTGGGAGACCATCTTCTTTCTGTGTCGTCACGTCTTTCTTCTGTGTGTGTCTGTATGCCCATCTCCCCTTCTTAAAAGGACACCAGTCATATGGGATTGGCACTCACCCCAATGGCCTCGCTTTACCTTAATTACCTCTTTAAAGACCCTATTGCCAAATACAGTCACATTCTGAGTTACTGGAGGTGAGGACTTTGACAGCTCAGCCCCTGACAGATAACCAGCCTCTGAGATGGCCCCCAATAATCCTGATTCCTGGTATTCACACCCTTGTGCAGTCCCTTCCCACACTATCCCATGGGTGGTCTGTGTGTCCAATAGTATGTGGCAGAAGTGATGGTATATCACTTCTGATAGGATGTTATGAAAGATCACTGTTTCCTCGTTGGTTACAATTTATTTGTCTTGAATCACTTGCTCTGGGGTAAGCCAGCTGCCATGTTGTAGGGATGCTGTGCCTAGGAACCAAGGTATTCCTACCAACAGCCACATGAGTGAGTCTTTATGAAAAGCAGGTCCTTGAGCTGTGGTGGGACCTTTGGAAAACTGCAACCTCATGACAGACTCTGAGACAGAGCCACCCAATTTGGTGGTTCAGTATCACCTGGCAGTTTGTTAGACATAAAGAATCTCATGTTCCACCTCAGACTTACAGAACCTGGGTCTGAATTTTATTGAACTACCAAGTGCTTCAGATGCACATTTAAGTTTAGGATCTGCCTCTGTAGAGGGAATAAGCATATGTAAAAACCACCTAAGAGCAAAGCAAGCAGAGGCGAGCTCCTTACAACATCTGAGGTACAGGAGGTGCGGGATAGAGGTGCAGTGAGCAGCTGGCCTGAGGCTGAGCAGCGGGCTCCACTTTAACATGTTTTCAGACTCAAAAGGTGTGGCCAGTTCTGATTTTTTTTTAAAAAAAGATTTTATTTATTTATTTTTAGACAGAGGGAGAAGGGGAGAGAAAGAGAGGGAGAGAAACATCAATGTGTGGTTGCCTCTTACATGTCCCCTACTGGGGACCTGTCCCAAAGCCCAGGCATGTGCCCTGGCTGGGAATCAAACTGGTGACCCTTTAGTTCGAAGGCCAGTGCTCGATCTACTGAGCCACACCAACCAGGACCAGTTCTGATTTTTTTTAAAGCAAGACAGATATCTGATCTGTGTATTTATTCAAAATGATGATTTTTAAATGTTACCAATTAATTAAAAAATTAAAAACATTCTAGTGGATCAAAAATCATGCCTTTGGGTTGTTAGCTGGAGGCATCTAACTTCTAATTCTGAGCACATTGCCTGTATCTTCAAATGGGTACTGAATGAATGAATGAGGTAGGAGAGATTTGGATATTTCTCCAAGGCCTATAATGGTGGCTAAGTACTCTTCTTTACACAGATAGTTTCCCACCCTTGGCCTGTTTCTCCACCTAAAAGTCAAGGGTTCTAGTTAATGATTTCTGAGGACCCTTTAAATCTGACCCTTGGCACCCCTGGGGGAGGAGCAGAATGTTCTGTCTCAAGGGGCAGGATCAGTGGTACTGATGTGAGGCAGCTGTTGAGTACCAGCTCTTGGGTTTCTGAAAAGTCAGGGCTGTTTGTGGGTGGTGTGTTCTATTTTTTCCAATAGGGCTGAGCTTTCCATTGGACAGAGAAGAAATGAGCCTCCTAATGCAGTATTTATTTCCTTTAGGGTGAAGCCTCATAAAAAGATAACAGATCCTCTCTGAACACAGTGGGAGATGAAAAGGGAGGCGGTACCCAGGCTACGCTGTTCCTTCTGCCTTTGATGCCTCTTCCAGTCCAGCTTCTCCTTTCCTTGCCACCTGTCCTGGCTGAGACTGCCCTGGCCTCACTTTCTAAGGTTTCCACCGCCCTCCCCATCTTCTTGCTGCCTTCACCACTTCTCTGCTGCTCATAAGAACCCCATTCCCATCCTTTCCTCTAGAGGAGAGGGTTTAGGCTTGGGCCAGCTGGGAGATTAGGTTACCAGTGAGCTCACAGAGAACTCATGATCCCATCTGAGAAGTGGTTGGCCAAGCTCCTCAGTGAGAGGCAATCAAGAAGATGGAATAAGAGCAGATTTTGGCATTTTATAAAGATGGATTCAAAGCCTGACAATGCCCTCTCCTTGCTGAATGTCCTTGGTTGAGACTTCAGTTTCTTTGGGCCATAGTTTATTCATCTGTATGGTAGAGATAATAATACAGCTGTTGTATGTATGTTGTGAAAAAAAATTTTTAAATATATTTTTTGAGCAGTTATATATAAGGCACTACACAAAGGACCTTACTGTTTTACTGCATTTAATTCTCACAACAACCCTGTGAGCTAGAAGCTATTGTTATCTCCATTTTACAGATGGGAAGACTGAGATGCAGTAAAGTAAGCAAATTGTCTGAGGTCACACAGGTAATTAAGTGGCAGAGCCTGAATCAGAGGCAGGAAGTTCTGATTTGAGAGCCAACACAGATGACCACTGACTTGGATAAACTTAAAAAGGATCTCAAATATGATCCTTTCCCTCATTTAGCCTTGGTAGGAGATTTAATGGGCCAGAGAGATATTAGGTGACCAGTTGCAAGTTTACGGAAATAATTCTTTTAAAGAGCTTTCAAATGGCTTCTCACTGACGTTATTTAACTTTCATCGCTCAGCAACTCTGTGGAATTGGTTTTACCCCATTTTTCAGATGAACAACTAAGGTCCGGAGACCTAGTCAACAGCTGAGTCAAGACTTGAATTCATTTTTCATGACCCAGAACACAAGCTCTTCCTGTTTCATTGTGGTATTTGTCACTGTTAAGAAATTAATTAATTATGTTTCTCATTAATCATCTGATTAAACTTAATAGTCCAGTGAGCAAAAGAAAAGCATAGGATAAATTGATCTTAATGACAGGAAGGAAGGGTACAAAGCTGGGCTTGGACCACAGGCTGTTGCCCGGAAGGCAGAGCCAGGCAGAGGGGTGACAGGGAATGGGGCTGGGCATCAGCGGTTTGGAGCTGGGTGTCCCTGGGGTTGGAGGGGAGTTGGAAGTGCACTGAGGGTGGGCCCTGCCAGTTTCCCGACATTGGATTCATCAGTGCCTGTGTGCCATGGCTGTGGTATAGGCAAGGGTGGGAGCATACAGGGCATAGATGAGCACATTTTTAGGCAGGTCAAAGGGCTAAACTGAGGTTAAAAGCATCAGCCTGTTCTGTTGAGATTTTGCAACACACACTTTTTACATCAAACATTTATAGGCTAGCCTTACCAATTAGCACTCTTTGTTCCTTATCCACCTTGAATGGTCTGTGTTCTTTCTTACCTCTGAACCTTTGCACATGCTATTCCTTCAGCCAATCAGAAAAGGAGACTGCAGAATGGACCAAAGGGCAGGGAGAGGAGAATGTTGTTTTGGGAAAGATCCCCGTGACTTCTCAGGTGCCAGGTTGGATAGCTCTATATAAAGGCTAAAAGTTCTGTTACTCTTCAGCTACAAAACCTTGGAAAAATTACTGAACTTCTCTTCACCTCTTTTCAATCATTTGTAAAATAGGGATAATCACAATAACTTGTCAAACAAAAGGTTGGCATGATTAACAAATGTAATGCGATAGGTTGCTGGAGGATAAAATAAGGTAATGAATACAGAATGCTTAGCACAGTATCTTGCATCTCATTAGCATGCAGTAATGGTGAACTCCTTAGTGTTAGTCCTTTAGAAGGCTTTCCTGGATGCCCCACTCCCCCACCACTCAGATGGTGAGATTAGTGTTTATGCTCTGTGTTCTTTGAGCACCTATGAAATTCTGATTCACTAGGTTGGGTGTGGGATTCAGATATGGCAGTCCCCTTATTATAGGCTTTCCAGGTGATTCCAGCAGGTCACACTTAGTTTAATTGTCTAAGTTTGTGTTTCTCAATTTTTCCTCATAAGATATGAGGCGTGTTTATTCTAGACTGTGATCTCTGTGAAGGCAGGAGCTGCATCGGTATGGCTCAGTGATCTCCTACATAGCACTGCTGTTAGTTAATAATTATTTCTAATGATCTCTCCCTGTTTGAATCAGGTTTCTGTCTCCTTGCTGGACACTGGGTGATGTAAATGACAGTATGGTATCATGAGTAAGAGCATGAATTCTGGAGCTAGCCAGCCCTGGTTTACTTTTATATAAATGGAAATACTAATAACCAGAGCTTTTAAAATTATTCAGGTCTGTGGGCTTGTGAAGGCCAGCCCTTAGACTAACCCTGAGTGGTTGATTTCTCAGTAAATTCTAGAGAAATCCCGATGCACACTTGCCTTTTTCAAATGTATCCAAGCTGCCAAGATCTCTGGAGTGAAGTAACATTAGGGGAGAAGGGTCCAAACCAATTCTGCTTCTCTGGCAAGATCTTGCAGCAAGCTGTCCTTGAGAGTGACTCTGATGGGCACTTCCAGGGAGTCCCCAGGCTTGGATGGCAGAGTTAGGACTAAGGGTATGCAGAGCCGGGGCCAGGATAGCCCCCCAAGAAAGTCACCTATGTCCCATAGGATCTGACCCAAATGAAATGCAAGAATCCCAGCCTTATTATCCACCCAGGTTGCCACTGTGGCAGTCTGGTGGCCTCTCATTTCCATCACCACCTCCACCCCTCCTGTGGCCTGGATCCATTTACAGCTTTACCTTCAAATTACAGGTATTAACTGTAATGAGGCTTCCGCTCTGAGCTGGATGGGGATGGAAGACCAGCTGATTACCCCTGAATTGGTACCATATATTTGAATGGCAGGAAGGCCCTGGGTAGGAGACCCAAATACTCACATGAACTCTGAGTCTTTCAAGTCCTAAGAAAGTCACTAGAAACCCTAGAATGTGAGAACCACCAGGGACCAGGACTCTACAAGAACCCATGCTCTGTGTATATTGTGAGGGGCTTGCCCTTGTGATTGGTTTCTGAGTAAACTGTAGGAAAAGCATGAAGCAGGAAACTGAGGCCTCAGGAGAAGAGAGACGTAGCATGGTCTCAGTGTGAGTCAGTGCCTGAGCCAGCACTTCAACCCAGGGCTCCAGGTGCCCTGTCAGGGCTCTTTGCACGTCAGCATGGTGCATTCCTTTTCCTTCTTGGCACTGTATTGTCCTTATCTGTAAAACAGGTTGAGCCCTGAGGTTGCCTCTCAGGGCACATGTGAGATTCAGCCCAGCCATCAGACATGCTGCCAAGCTCCCCTCACGGGGTCACCTGGAAGACTGGCCCAGTGACAGAAGTTGGGTTCCTTCTCTTGTTCTGGTTTGTGTAATGACCAGGGGCCTGTCCTTAACCACCTAGTTCTCAGAGTTTCCAAATACAACAGGAAGTAGGATTTCTGGTCTCATGGAATTTGAAGCTATGGGAGACTGGGGCCAGAGGAACACAGGGAAAGATGCCAGGTTGGTGGGACAGATATGGTAAACAAGCTAGCTCCTTTGTTGTAGGTCAGTGTGTCCCTGAATGAGTCACCTCACGGCCATCTCAGTTTATTGCTCTGTAAAGTGGAAATATGGAGTCTTTTCTTAATTGGGTCAAAAGGGTCAAACAAGACAATGGATTTGTAGATGTTTTATAAAAAGAGAAATAATTCTGTGGAGTTATTTATTTGTAAATAAATCTACTGTTGGCAAATGGTAGATAATCCTATTTTTAGGCAAGCATAATTTATTTTGTACCTACCATGCTCTAGGAATTTTATTAGACATTTCATACTTATTTTTCACTAAACCTTAGAATTATCCTGTGACTCAAAGTGACTAAGAGATTTCTAAACATTAGTTCTTCAATCTCTAAAACATTATTATTCTTATTATGTAGCTGAGAAAACTGAGGCTCAGAGAGACTAAGTAGTTTGTCCTAGACCCATGAGGAAGTGTCTGAGATGATACTGAACTTCAAGTGACTTCAAGTCAACACTCTTTCCATCAGTTTGCATCTGTTCCTAAAGGACTTGGTTGGTGGTGGTTAGATTCTACCCTCCTGAGTGTGAATATAAGTTTCTGGACAGCTGCTCAAGAGCAGACATTTTGGTTCTGATTACTGCATACTCCAGAGCCTAGTAAATGCTGAATCCAACCCATTTCAATTCAGCTGGAAAAACTTTTCTCTGAAGTGCCTTGAAGTGTTTTCTATTTACTTGAGCATATGGGATGAGGGCTGGACTTTTGCGGTGCGGACCTTTAGGCTGCATTTCAGCAGAAGGTTTATCCTGAGCCCTGGCCTCATCACTAAAGGGTTTACAGTGTTAACTCTGTGAGGCTCTCAGTTGTTCAAGCGGGTCTAGGGTACTGAGGGAGGGACTCGAAAAAAGGTACCAGGCCAGGGGATGAGTTGGAGCCAAACAGGGAAGGCTGGAGCTAGTCAGGTACAGGTGTGTTCAGAAGTTCAAGGTGAAAGAAGGCACAGTGTAGGTGTCATGTTCAGAAAAATGGAATGGGGAGGAAGCTTCCTTCAATCAGAGCTCTTCTGTGTACCCTGGTAGCTGCACACTCAAGGGTATCTCTGTCTGCTGGCCATGTAGGCCTGTGACATATGCACCCATTGTGGGGATTAGAAGAGCTACCCTGCCGCCATGTCTGCACACACCCTGCCATTCTTGGAGCACCCATTGCACTGGCATGAAACTCACTCAGAGGACAGAAGCTGTGTCTCTGCAACAGAACACAAAGAGCCCTGTGGGAAGTTTTGTTGATAAACGAGTGAGACAACAGAAGCTGAGGGAGGTCATGTAGTTGACCCTGGAGGGCAGCAGCTTGAATCTGTCTCAGGACTGCCTGGCTGAGTCCCACTCACTCTCCACTGTGTGATTCTGATGAAGTCACAGGGTTTGTATGTCAGGAGTCCTCTGTACCAAAGCACTAGATAGTGACAAAGCACTAGACTCCCACACTGGACAGAGGTGTGCTGCCTGGAGGCCACCACTCCTCTCTCTTCCATGGAGCAGATGGTTGTGTGACAGGTCAGCACCACCCTCCTGGGATATTCATCATTCTTTGTCCCCAGCGACACAAGCTGAGTCCATCCCATGGACTTCCTTCTCCTCACGGTCTTCCTCCATGGTTACAAGAGGGTAGGCCTTTGAATATGTGTCTGTATGAACTCACTCTCAGCCCTGTGGCTTACTGACTGTGTATACTTGGGCAACTTTCTTTTTGGGTGTCAGCTTTTCAGTCAGTGATAAAATAGGTAGAATAATACAGTGGCCACCATGGAGGGGTGAAGGCCCCTCATTGTAGCCCCTCCATGATCTGCCTCAGCCTTTGGTCCAAGGCCACACTCTTCTTGGACAGGCAATGACTGAGCATGTGGGGCTATTATGGCCTGGTCATTTCTGCGCAGCGTGGGACTCCTCTAATGGGCCATCTTTGCTGAGAACTCCCCCTTGTGTTGGCCCGGTCAGTTCTCAGTTCTGCATTGCTGTTGGAGTCATTTCCTGCCAGTCTTGTTTCCTCTCTGCTCTTCTTTCCCAGGGGTCAGAGCCCTATCCCAACCTGAAGCTTTCCCTGCTCAAATCTGCCTTCTCCCCCTTCTTAACATGCATGGATATATGCTATCATACCAAGTGTGTTCCTAACTCATCTCAGTGACTGCTTCCCAGACGACCTAACTGACATAAATACCTACATAGTGAGGGCACAATAAATGGCAGACATGATTTTAACAGCTGTCATAACTGACATTCTTATTATCTTTCTCAATTAAGAAAAACCCTCTGGTCAGGGGAACCTGAAGTGAAAAGTACACAAGATATCAGTACTCAGCCTGACCAGCAATTATCACAGGAACAAATATTCTGCATAGTTGGCTGGGTACTGCCAATCATGGCCCTGGGGGCTGAGTCGCAAAGATCTTCATTTTACAAATGGTCACATCAGTCGCGATTGTTTTCACAAAGGGCATAGGCACTCGTAGCAGGCAAGGAAGCTCAGGTTTCACGAGGAAACAAATGAATTTTCAAAAGAGGAACACTTCATACTAGACGTGCTCAACACTTCCTCCCTGATGGCTGGTGGAGAGCGTATTGCACAATTCATTATGCTTGTCAGGACTCGAGGACAATCAAACACCAGCCATGCCATTCTGAGATTTAAGACCCTTCAGGATATTTTGCATACTTGTTATATTGCCACCTTTGGTGTGTTAACATTTATTGTACCCCAGGGCCATAAAAATGTCCTGCCTTTTATAGAATGCACAGATTCAGAAATTTCCCCCAACCCCTGGCCAACCCACTGTAGTTGGAAGGGACCTTAGCAAGGCCCTTCGTGATTTGTTCATGATTTGTAACTGAATTGCTGCCCTGTTATTAGGTTGTTTGGCTAAGCACCAGCATGTTACAACAAGAAGGAGGTCCCCTGCTTTCCACCTGCAACCCAACAAAATTTACTGAGAGACTCTGACACTGGGGAGCCTACTAGTTCCTAATATAACCCACACTCTTCCATTGTGTGTGTTATTCCCAGTTGACTGTATGATTTGATTTTCCTTTCACAGTCTTTGTTTGTGCCTATTGCCCCAGTGTAAATATTAATAGCACCCCTTTCCTCTTGGATATGGAGTAGAGTCTTTAATAAACATAGGCCTGCATATACACCCACTCTTCCACCACCTACATATCAAATGGTGAAAGTTTGGAGTCAAGAATCAGATAAAAATATGTAGAAGTGAGACTGCATTTATTCATGATTATTCATTGCATAGTTCTGTGATACTGCTGTAGAAAGCCCCCAGGGACTCATGAAAAGTCAAATGAGCCACCATCCTGAATTGGATATAGTAGTCTTGCTCCAAATCACCGGTATGGCATGAATGACCACTTTGGGCTCTTTCTGGTTCTGTGAATGCTTGAAACGGATCCTTGGATACTGACAAATGGCCAAAGAGGTCATTGGTGCTTGTGGTTAGATGAAGATGATGGTGATAACAAACATGGTAACAATGGTTAACACTTGGTGTTTACTAGGAGCTAGGCACTGTTCTAAGTATTTTATATTTACATGTATTAACTGATTTGATTTTTACAATAACCTTATGAGGTAGATACTATTACCCCTTTTTTTTCTGACAAAAGAATCAAGGCACTAAAAGGTTAAATAGCTTGCCAAAGCTGTTAAGAGTTACAGTGGAGCCAGAAGCCGTACTTTGTACCCTATCGTTTTGGCAGGAAGACGCTGCAGGGATGTGGGGTCTGCAGGCCCTGGGCTTCTCCTCTAGTTGCTAAATTGGCCATCTAAGCTCCCTTTAATTAGAGCACCATATAATTTATTATGCAATCTAGGACACTTATGAGGATGAAAAGGAATGTCAGTAATAGCTATGCTGGAAAAATAGACATAAATGAAATGACAATGTGAGGCACACCAGGTCATATGGTGGTCACCATACAGTTTAAAATCAGTCCCTAAGAGCCTGAACTTAAATGTATTCTAACAACACCCAAAACAACAACAAAAATGAAAAGAAGGAATTTATAACACCAACACATGTAAAACCGCAGGATGGGTTGTGTTAGAGACTAGTTGTGAACAACTGTGAGGAGTCTGAGATTTTACTTCCAAACTAGCATGTTGGCCTGCAAGGTTTCATGGATGCTGGTAGAAGGCAGGTGACTGCTGGGCTGGAGGCAAGGAACTCCGCTGCCCACAGCACAGCAGCGGTGTCAGCCGCATGTTTGCGTTGATTTCCTCTCGGCCCTCCAGTACCATGGGGGGAGGTAAAGTGTAAAGTGCCCCCGATGGGCACTGAACATACAGTGGGTCTACTTCACAGCTGAGGAAACTTGAGCTTGAGAAATGAATCTTTTCTAATGGGCTGCATGTAAGCCTGCCTGACCTGTGCCCTGGAAGGAGATGCTGACTTTATTGTACAGGGCTGCAAACAAACCAGTCCTTTGCTGGGGGTGGGAGAAAAGGGTGACACCATGACACTATCAGCTTCTGCCAAGGCTGTCTGTGCTACAAACATACTAAAAAAGATAGTTGATGTCTCTCCTCCTGAGATATGCAGAAACATGAGAGGCCTGTGGAGATAACTGGCTCCCCACAGCAGCAGGTGCCACACCTGGGAAGCGCTCAGAAGGGCCTTGACTGGGCTTTCTCTTCTCCATGGGGCATGGACCAGACAACTTCCTGGCTTTCTACCAAATCTAAGACTCCATGAGATTCTGGATCTCTTGCTCTGGTTTTGGGAGAGCCTGAGGTCGACACAGGGAAAGCAAAGCGATCAGAAAGAGTGATAGGTAAGTACACAACTGTTCTTTGTCCATTTGTTGCTGTTCCTTATTTAAGATTGAGCAATTTTCAGCAAAGGCTTGGAAAATGTTCACTTTGCTTTGCTCATGGGTGGGTGTTTTCTGTCAGAGGAATCTACAGATAATTAATATGAGGAGGGTAGACACATTAGAATAGTTGTTTATTAATCAATATGGTAAACATACTTTCCCTACTATCAAAATAATTTAGCATGCTGATTCTAAAGTGTTTGAAAAATTGACACACAAAGTAAAACAGTCATCTAATCTTATTGTCTCATAGAAACCACTGGTAATGTTTTGGTGTGTATTCTTTTTGGAGTATGTGTGTGTGTGTGTTTAGATACATATGACCATAGTTGTCCTCACAAACATACATATTTTACACGTCATTTTTATTTCCCATGGATACTATAGGTAGACTTTTTAAACTTAATTTTAAAAAATTAGATAAGATTATATTGAACACAGTTGTTTAGCTGTTCTGCCATTTGGTCCTGGGGTGGGTCTTATATCTCCATCATTCACTAGCTTTACAGCCTTGGACTAGCTAATTATCCTTCCTCAGCCTCAGTCTCCTCAACTGTAAAATGAGGACAATAACATGTTTAAATAGGGTTGACAGTGAAATAAAAGATTCAGATTGCATTTATAAGTACTTTAGCATAGTGCCTGACATATAACCTAAATAATGTGTTTAACAAATGCTTATTATTATTATTTATCTAGTCCTCCACTACAAATCATGGCTCAGTGAACATCTTGTGATCTTTTCCAAGACCGAGGATTATTTCTTTAGAACTGATTCCCAGAAGTGCAATGACTGGATCGGGGTGGGGACATTTATGACATTTATGATCTAGATTCATGTTTGGAAGGTGACCATTCAATAATTGATCCCAGGTGGAGTGTGAGCCCTGTGGCCAGTGTCTAACAACCCATGAAACTTTTAAAACTATGTAGGGCCTCATGCTTCTAAGATGCCTGTACAGCACAGTCACCATGTCCCTGACCTCTGAATTACTCTGAGCAGTGCAGAAAGATGGACATACTCTTTTACTTGTCTGTTTCTTTAGGCAGACCAGGCACTCACAGTTGGTGTCTCAATGGCCAAATGATCAACTTCTGCTTCCCAATGTGCTGTGTGTGGTCCACATAGAGTATAGAAACAGAACATGAATGCCTTTCCATTGGGCACGGGCTCTCTTGTTCTCCATGGGCTCTACCTCTCCGCACTTTCTTCTATGATGTGGCTTCACAGAGGGGTAGACTGCTAAGCCCCTGTGACCCCTGGGCTATGGTGTGAGCTCTCTAGGGTGAGGACTGTGTCTTATTGCCTATGGTATCCCAGTGTGCATTCAGGAGCCTGGCATACCAAAGGCTCTCTGAATAAGGGCTGGCCCAGAACTGGGAGGACACGGTTGTGCTACACATGCACGCGGGTCTCCTGACTCACTCCGTGAACCTTGGCCAGGCGTTTTTGTTTCTCTGCAAGTCTCAGTTTCCATACCTATAAAATGAAGAGACTTAATCAGATAGCCTCAAATATGTAATATGCCTATTACATAATTATAATTATGAACTCCTACTTTGCCTGGAGATAAGAAATGTGATCATGATATTGATTCTTATCTCCAACATAATATTGAATGTCAACTGTAATTGAAAATTAAAGGTAAGAATTAAAAAAAAGAGACTTATGGAGAGGATTTGGTCACTAGGTAAGTTTGAAAAATACCGGTAAATTGAGGGTGAGATACCAGTATGAGTTGCCATTATTACAAATTTTGTTTGTCTATTGATTGTCCAGGCTCAGTATCCAGGGATAAGAGCAGGACCTGTACTGCTATTGCCTTTGGTCTGGGCCATTGAACACACTTCCAGCCTGGTCTCTCTGTGTTCGGCCTGGGTTTCTCCAGAGCATACAGTCATCAGAGTAGCTTCCCCAAATCTCATCTGCCCATGTCACTTCCCTGCTAAAATCCCACAGGACATGTCATTGGAAAACAGGAGGGGGCCAGGGAGCGTCAGTGTGATCTACAGTGTTTTGCATTTTCAGCTAAGAAGTGGTTTCATAAATATTATTTATACCAGTTACACTCTTGGTCTGTCTGAAATATTTTTTAATTAAGAAGTGCTTGAGGAGCGAGTACCAAGGACACTGTGCTATTGACTGTCTCCCGACATCCCACAAGCTCTGGGGAAGGAGACAGGATCCTCCAGGGTGGCAGGAGTGGGAGGGCTCTGAATCAACCCTCTGGGTTATTTGAGACTTCAGGAAGGTTCTATTTTCCAGAACGAAATCAAAACTGTGTTCATGAATTGAGGTCTTTATTTTCCGTAAGGCGTTTGATGGTTTTCCCAGGGAGAAAGAAAACAAGTGGGGAAAAAAGTGGGAAAATTCCCCAAACACATGCATTCACAGCAAGGGTGAAAAACGTGCTCACTGCCCAGCTTCTGACTGAATTGCAGAGGAAGGTCCTAATTGTCTCCCAGGCCCCAGGCCCCATTCTAATTTATTGAGGGAAGGCCCAGGAGGTAAATCTCGATGTCATTCTCTAGCCCACTTAAAATGAGCCCATTAAACTACTGCCCATGAATAGAGGTGTTTTTCCCAGGGTCGCGTGCCCCACCCTCATCCCACACCCAGCATCACCCAGGGCACCGCCACTCCGAGAGCCCGAGTGGCACCTCTGACAATGGAGCATTCAGGCAGGCCTTCCCGGATAGGGTCGGAAGCCTGTTTTATGCCCTGTTAATTATTGCAACAATTTATAAAATTCATGACAAACATAAAGCCCTTACAGAGATTGTATTTCAAATGGTATTTACCTGTAACAGAATCCCCTTTGTTTGTAATTCCTGGATTTATGAGCTGTTGCACAACAAAATGGAACCACCTCTTGTCCCCACTGGGGGGCACTGGCCAGGGGACCTCAGGCACGCCATGGAGACAGAAACCTGCACAAGCTTGGACTCAGTCGAGACACACCTTAGTCCATGGCACTTCCTGGTTTCACAGCCTGTGAACTTACTTGAGGGAGTAGAGGTTGGACTGGGGCAGGTAAGTTTTTTCCAGGTGAATCTGGGTGTCTCAGAGCTGGAAGGGACCTCAGGTGTGAGCTAGTCCAGCTGTGTATTCATCTTCCCTGCAGTTTCTCTATTTCTACTCACATGTACCAGTGACAGGGAGCTCCTTACCTGACAAAGCAGCCTGGATGATTGCCCCTTTTTCTCTAATCTTGCCCCTTTCTTCTCCTCCCCAACCACAGTGATTTTTCTAAAACACAGACCTGATCTTGTGTTGCTTCTTGCTTAAACATCACTCAACAGTTTCCATTTGCTTTTAAGTCCAAATTCTTTAACAAGACCTGTGAATTTCTGCATGGTGTGGACCCTACCCTCTTGTTTATCTTAATTTGGGTAGCCCCTATCCATTCTTTTCTTATGAGTGTCAAACTACCTTCAGTTACCTTCTCACATTCAATTCCCACAGTAAGACTCATATAACAAAAGGGCCAAAGACTTAATGTTAGGGACAGCAAGCAAGAGTGTGCTGAGGAGATGGAAGATGGTACAATGGGTGGAATGATTGTGTTAACCATAGACAGTCTGTCCAGAGCATCAGGGAGTCTCCGTCCATTGGCCAAGACGGTGGCAGGGGGAGTTTCTTACACTGAACATCTCAAAAGCTAGCAAGATAATTGGTTAAGGAGAAAAGCCCTACCCTCACTTCCAGTACCAGCTTGGGGGTGGGACTGGAGGGTGGCAGGCACATGTGCTATAAAAGTCAAAATGGTACAGGGGGTGATGCTGACCAAAGAGGCCTGTCAGTCTAGCCTGGGGAAAGAAGGGATTGGTTGGGAGGTAGACCCACTGAAAGCAGAAAGGGCCTTGTTTATCCCACACCCAAACTAATGTAAGCCCAGGGGAACAAAGAAAGCTCACTCTGACCAACCTGGGGATGTACTCACCAGTGGGTTCATGCGCTCTCTCTCTCCCAGGAGCATGTGACCTTGTGGCCCTAGCAGCCACATCGCCGTGGCCATGTGGGCTCCACATGCAGGCTCCAGGAGGGAGCCTGAAATGAACAAAATCCGGGAACAAGCTATGCTACCTGGGTCGAGGCTATGACTGTTTAACAGCAGCCTGTGGGCTCCAAAGGACTGTACTTTAAATTAGAGTGGGAACTCTAGACACTGGCTTTTGTCTTGTTCATGGTGAGGAGATGGGCTTTGAAATAGGAGTCTGCCATTCTCTCAGATGGCATGGCTCCTAAATAAAACCTCTTTCTTTCCTTTTGCACCAACATCTGCCTCACAAATTTGGCTTTTGGGGTGACAGGCAGCCAAACCTCCAGTTTTTGTTTGTTTGTTTGCTTGTTTGGTTACAATTGGAGCTGTACAGAGGGAAGAGAGGATGCTGGCAGTTCCAGAGAAGAGAGGCAAGCAGGACCTCAGAAAAAAAGGAGGGAATATGAGGAGAATCAGAGTCTTGAGGGCAGGAGAAAGACTTCACAGTTCTCTGGTGAAATCTGGGCTGGTGAAACGTGCAGCCTTGGAAGGGGTCGGTCTCCTCAGCTTCATACTAGATGAGGGGATAGGACCCAAGCTTGGCTCCATCCCTTTCTCTGCCCAGCAGGTCTGGGTTTCGGGGAGTTTCCAGCTTCAAGGAAAACCACAAATCTGTGCAAAGGAGCTAACTGTATGAGTGGTGGACATGGAGTTGCTTTCATTTTCTTCTTGGTGTCAGAATGTGTGTCCTCTGTGAGGTCTGCAGGAGACATTCAGATTTGCATCCTCTGAAGCAGAGGACTGTTTATAAGGCAGTAAAAACCAGGAGTGACCGTGTACTCTGACTTTCCAAAGTGCCTATTTTAATGCTTTACACTAAACTTCTTCTAAGGGGAGAATTGTATCATGCAGAGATCTAGAGAAAAGAGTGGCAACTGCAGTCCATCAGATTTCAGCTGTTCTATTGACTGGTTGTGTGACCGTAAGCAAAACACTTCCTGTCTCTGGATCTTCAGTTTCTTCTGCGAAACAAAGGCTGTCATTGCAAGAGCTCTTTGAGAGGTTCGCATCATCAGGGTGTAGAGATTTAATTCTGTAGTTTCCTTATCCATGAGATGGAATCAACACTAATACCTACCTCTCAGAATCACTCTACATAAGAATTAAAATAACCTGTGTTATTAACCACATTATAAGGATAAGGCCTCTGCTTTTTCCATCAGACTCTATTGTAAGAAGCCAGGAAGTTAAGTTCCAATCTATTTAGCTGAGGTGTGGAAAAGAGGGAGTTAGAATGCTTTTGGCACAAAAAGCAGAAGACCTAACTCAGATGGCATAAACGATAATAAAATTTGTCATCCCACATTTTTTTGGTCTTTTTGTTCTACACTGGGAGGTTCTGGGGTTAGTAGTTCAACTGTTGGATGACATTATCAAAGACCCCAAAATGAGACTTAGCAGCCCCAGTAGTATACTTCTGCTTTTCACTGCCTTCTCCACTTAGCAAGTAATGGCCAGATACCTGATCAGACAGTATATGAGAGTAAGTAAAGAGCAGGGCCTGGCTGTTGGGTGGATAGCCAGCAGTATCTGCCTCAGAAGGACACTAGTATATACCATACACCTAGTGGGAAGGTATGGTTGGTTCAAGGTCAATGACTAGTTCAGTCTTTGGGTATAGACACTGCCTGGTGCAGAGGGAGGCGGCATGATGAATGAGGAGAAACAGTATATTTAGAATCAACTTAACCTTGTGTTCAAAACTGGCTCCATCATGATCAGACAGGAAAGCTTAGGCAGATATTTGATGGCTATGTGTTTAGTCAGTCAAGGGAATGCAAATCAAAACCATAATGAAATACCACTAAATACCCACCCACAAGGATGGCTAAAATTAAAGAGACTTTAATGTTAGGAGTTGAAACAACTGAAACTCATAGCAATGTTTGTAGGATTATAATTTGATATATACTCTATGATTGATCCAGCCATTCTGTTCCTGGTTTTGTGTCTAATAGAAACAAGAGGTTATGCTCATCAAAAGATATCTGTAAGAATGTTCATAGCAGCATTATTCACGATAATGCAAACTGGAATCCACCCAAATGTCCATCAGTAGGTGAATGCATTGAAGTATGGTGAATATGGTCATATGCTGCCCAGATCCCCTTTCAAGATGGGATTTGTAGCCTCAGCTTTTGAGAATGCTGCTGGCAGACAATCTTCAGGCCATCTGCCCCTTCCAGAGTTGCCTTGGCTGCCCTTCATGGGGCAGCCCACATCCACACAGCATGGCTACGACAGGACATTGTAGCTTTATAGCGCTCTGTGGGGTTGGTCAAGGCAGTCCTTGGGCTGGCACTGAGCTCTGGACTTCTCCCTGTTCTCTCTCCTGCTCCTGTCCCTGCTCCCATAGCTGTCATCCCAAAGGCTCTTCATAAGAACTACACTGCTTGCTAATCCTGTCTCAGAGTAGGCTTCCCAGAGAATAAACCTGCAGTGTGTCTTGTATTCATACAATAGAATATGGTACAGTAATGAAAAGAACTAACTAGGGCACACCAATATGAATGAATGTAATGAGGAAAGCTAGGTGTGAAAGAGTACCCACTATAGAATCCCAATTAAATGAAGGTGAACAACAGCAAAACCACTTCATAGTGAAAGAGGTTGGAATAATGATGACCCTTGACATTAGAGAGCCTTGTGTAATTCTGGAAATAGTCTCTATCTTGATTCAGAAGGTAGTTAGTTATACACATATGCACGTTTATACATATATTTGTATATGCATGTTGATAGTTAACATTTACTGAACTATATACTTTAAACTGTGCACTTTACTGCAATAAGTTTCACTTCAATAGAAGTAATAAAACAAAATAGTAAAAAGGTCACATTGTATTGCAGTTGCCAATGTTCCCTGCTGTCATTTGATAGCCCTGTGTTCTTGGGCAAGTGACATCATTCTGTGTCCCTTTGGGTTCCATCTATAACAAGGGGATAATAGAGGTCTGCTGTAAACAACAGCACAGTCAGTAATTAATCCTGTGATGGTTAATTTTATGTGTCAACTTTATTGGGCCACAGGATGCCCAGATATTCAGTCAAACATTATCCTGTGTGCAAGTATTTTGGAAGAGATGAACATTTGAACTGGTGAATTTAGTAAAGCAGATTGCCTTCCCAATGAGGGAGCTTATCCAGTCAAAAAGCATGAAATGGAACAAGGCTGGCCATGGCTGGTGTGGCTCAGTGGATTGAGTGCAGGCTTGTGAAGCAAGGGGTCACTGATTCAATTCTCTCTCTTTTTCTTTCTCCTGCCCTTCCCCTATAAAAATAAATTTAAAAAATCTTTTTTTTTTTTTTTAAAGAAAGAACAAGAATTAGAAAGGCTGAGTAAGAGGGAACTTCTGCTGACTGCCTTTGAGCCGGGACCTTGCTTTTTTCTGGTTTTTGGACTGGGACTGAAACATCAGCTCTTCCTGGGTCTGGAGTCTGCTCTTGGACAGTATCTATACTTTTTGCTCTCCTGGGTCTCCAGCTTGCCAACTGCAGATCTGGGGGCTTGTCAGCTTCCATAATTGTGTGAGCCAACTTCTTTTAATAAAACACACACACACACACACACACACACACACACACACACAATGTTGGTTCTGCTTCTCTGGACAACCCTACTATAGTCCCCTTATCATTTGCTTTGTCATTTTTTCTAGAAAAAAAATTCACATTTTTCTTTCATGTATCTTTCAGCTCCTACTATCTATTCCCAAATAAGACAATGGCTATTTATAGAGAGAACAAAAAGCCCCCAGCAATAGAATACATTCTACTTGTCTTATGTCGTGCCCATTTTTATTACTTCAAGTGTTTACATAATTATTTATTCCTAGGGACACAACACCCCAGGGAGATAAATAAAGAAGATTTTGTTCCTTTCCTTTTTATTTTAGCAGTGTTATTAAGAAATTATTGTATGTCAATTATTTAAGTGTGCAATTTGAAGAATCTTGGAGATATAGACACATCTGTGAAACCATCAATACAGACAATATAAAATCTAGGTGCTTTATGTATGCAGCATGTAAATGCAGTAGTCTGACTACTCCTTTGGCTGTAGATGGCTTCTCTCTGATGAATGTTCTCCTCTATCCCTGAATTCTCACTGAGCTCACATATTCAAGTCCGAATTTGGACATGTGTAAGAAGCATCTTTGGATGTCTAATAAGCATCTCAAACTGAACTTGCCTAAGCGTTGCTTTGTTTACTACCTACCTGTCCCCTCACCCCCAGTCTTTTGTCCTCAAGTCTTCTACTCAAGTGCTCAAGCCAAACATTTTGATCAGTTTTAATTCTTCCCTTCTTCTCACCTGGGACATCTAATCCATTGGCAAGTTCCATTAGCTTTGTCTTTGAAAGAATCTCAAACTGGCCTCCATTTTCTATGTCCACTGCCTCCACCCGATCTTGAAAATGACAGTAGGAACCTTGTCTGTGTTATTTACTGATGCATTTACTGACATAATCCCAACACCTAGAAAAATATCTGACATATAGTAGATGATCAATAACTGTTTGTTGAAGAAGTGATCAAATAATAGACATCTTAATTGTAGTAGCTGTTAACCATATTCACAGTCAAATACTTCTCTATTGCTATATAAAAATTCAGTAACTCTTCCTAATTCTTTCCTCCCCTCATTGTTTTACTTGGCCATGTGCTCTCTACAGTGATGAAATCTTTAGATGTTTTTACTTCTTCATTTTCCTACTCCCTTGTGGAATCTCCTCCAACCCCCACCTCCAGGGTTTTGCTGAGTAAATTCAGAACTTTCATTCTATTATCCCATATTTTTTAATAATATGCCTCTTCTGTTTCAATCGTCCTTAGTTAACTCATATTACAATTCCCAGTCAAGCATTCATCATTCTTTTAGATTTAACCATAAAATACTATAAAATTTATTGCCTACCACTTTTTCTTGTAATTGTTATCTTCCCTATCTTGAGACTTTTGTTTTAATTTAATTTTCATTTGGTTAGAGTGCCTCTCAAGTGATTTCCTCAGCTAGGGGCATGGATGCAGACTCTTTGACTTCTTTAATGCTTGAAAATTTCTTTCAATAACAATCTCAACAACCAGCACCACAACAGAAACATATTTATTAGTAGTTCATGCTATTCCTGAGCAGACAGGCTGCGGCAGAGAATAGTCAAGGTCTTGCCCCCATGGAGATTAGATTTCTCTCTGCCTTTGCACTAGAGGAATAGACTAGTTTATTACACAGGAATTATACAATCTCAATCTCAAAGGCTTTTAAAAAATCTCCTTTTTGTGCATGCCAAGTTTGCTGCTTGTCCTAGGCAACTTACCTCGAAGGTTGTCTGCCATGTGAAAGCTGAGTGTTGCCCCTGTGTATCAGGACAAGCTTCCCAGATCACAGCAGTAAGAGAGAGTGTTGGAAAGTTCCATACCACTATCAAATGCTTCTGCTAAGAAATGACACACTCATTTTTTTTTTTTGGCCAGTGTCACATGCCTAACTGCAAATGGGCAGAGCAATGCCAACCCCCCTGAGCTCCTGAAAGGCAGAGAACTGAAAATATTTGTGAGCACCACTAGATTCTAACTCAGCCTTCACTTAAAATTGATGTCTTAGCAGAATATAAGATGCTTGAAATGCACTTTTTCTCTCTCTGTGATCCAGAGATTATGCTTCACTGTCTTCTCTTACTAGTGTTGCGTATAGAGTTAGATTTTTAGTTTTGTCTATCATCTATCTATCTATCTATCATCTATTTATCATCAATCTGTCTAACTATCCCACTCCCTCCCTCTCTCCTATTCCTATCTTCCTCCCTTTCTTCCTTCCCTCATATCTCTAACTCTATATCTTTATCTATATACCCACTGATCTGTTTTATCTGAGGTCTGCCAAGATGACACAAAGATAGGATTAGACATGTAAGAGTATATAAGAGATTCATTGGGACAGAACAGGTAAAGGCCAGTAACCCTTCAGACTTTGATGGAGATCTGAAATGTACAAAAAGGGAGTGAAAATGAAGGAAGTTTAAGGCTAGAGTTGTCTCTGATTACAGCACAGCTCCAAGAAAGGTTTGGCCAGGCTATGGGGAGTCCTTGAGCCAAAGCTGTCCATGGCAGGAGTCCCACATCTCTCAGGAACTGGCCTGCTCCAGGACCCCTGCATGCTTAGTCATTGGCTGGGAGCAGCCTGCAGGAAGCATGGCCTCCGTGTGAACTGGTGGTAGGTTCAGAGGGGCTGCAGGTGGGGCCATCAGTTAATTAAGTTCACCACAGTAGGATTTCTGAGAGGCACATCTTCATGGCTGCCACAAGAAGCTTATAAATATTTTTTTCTTTTTCTTTTTCTTTTTTTGGAATTTGGTAATTTTGCCAGGGTATGTCCAGGTGTGTGTCACTTAAAATTGACTCCTATTCAAGACAACTTCCATATGAAGTTTCATGTCTTTCCTCACTTCAGTGAAATTTTAATTCTATCTCCCATTATTAATTCTCCTCCATCTGTTTCTTGTTTCCCTTTGGAACTCTATTACTTACATAATATATTTCTTGCATATGTCTTTCACATCTCTTACCTTTTCACATATGATTTTCAATTTATGTAGTTTTGTTCTGTGTAGTAGGTTGTATTTTTCTTAAGTCTCATTTTTCAAAAATGCTATAGTGTTTGGAGATTTTATTTTTGAAATGTTTCTATTGAATTTTAAATTTCAGATATCATGTGTAAAGGTTGAAAGGCTATTTGTTTGGTGTGTGCTTTCACAATATCTTGTTAAGAATTCTGTGTTGTGCCTCCTTAAAAGCTACCTGTTCTACTTGTTGGGACAGGTCTCCTTTCTTCACTGGCTTTTGGTCCCTTTAATAATATCTGCTCCCTAAACACTCATTTTGGAGGGTGTACACACCAGGCAGTGGGGTCTTCTGGGTTGGGGAGATTGATAGGCAGTAGAAGATAGGGAGAAGTTTCTTTTCTAGAAGTTTGGTGATGACAGATTTGTTAAAATTGAGTGAGGAAGGGAGGCCTCTTTGTTGTAATGTCCCAGTGCAGATGGGATGTTCTCAGCCAGTCATTGCCACCCCCCTGACACAGCCACCTATGAGAATAGCTGACCTCCCCTAGAGCTACACATAGCTAGTTGAAGGGATGGTTCCCCTACTTATCTTAGAGAATTCATTAGGCTTTCTTCCCATGACCTTATAATTGAGGTCTTCACTGCAGATTCTTCTAGGAAGGCAAACTTCTTTCCTTCTTTTTGGGTTCTTCCCTTCATATTACCATAAATGAATCCCTCATTTTATGTCTTCTTCCCTAGTATTTGAGGTGTCTATCATATGTGGCTTCTTTAGGCTGCTACAATCAGCTCAGCAAAGTTTATTCTGGTGATTGATTTCATCCCAGGGTGTTGAAACAGTGAGAGGATCCTGAGTACACATTCAGGCCATTATTTTGTAGACCCCCCAAGAATTTCCCCTTAAATATTGATAAAGTGCCCTTTCCATCTTATCTTCCTGAGTCCCACCTTTTTCCATCTTTATTCATATTGGCATGTCAGCTTTTTCCCACTAAAGAAGTCTTACACAAGCGACAACAACAATTTGAATTTGTCATTGTCACTGTACTTTTACTTCCCTATAGGTTATCAATACCTACCTATCGGGTGTTGATAATTGTCTGTTGTAAATCTAGGGTCAGCAGTCTAGAGCTAGCTCTGGGAGTTGGAAAGATCCCCAGACAAAGATGGGCAGGCTTAGGCGCAGTGGGAGAGGGATTCTTTGGCTGTGGGGAGTGGATTGGGACACATAAGAGTTGTTTGTGATAGTGGTGGTCTCACCATGAGAGATACTTTTGAAATGCCTTTGTTGTTCAAGTTTCTTTCTTGATGGCTGGCAATATTGCCAGTGTTTCCAACCAAGAAGTATAAAAAGCAAGTACGACACTATGTGCCAAGCTCTGTGCAGTGCATTTTATGCATGTTACACCACTCACTCCTCACCACACCTCTATTATCCTCATTGTACACATGGGCAACTGAGCTCAAAGAAAAAATATAAATCAGATAACAGAATTTGTATGTGAAAATGGTCTGGGTGATTCCAGTGCCCATGGGCCTTCTCTGTGCCATCAATCCATGCTATGTTTGATTTTGAGTTGACTTTTGAAAGGTAGCCAAGATTTCAACAGCAAAGAAAGAAAGCGGGGTTGGCTTGGGGACACTAGCACAGGAACAGGCAGGAAGGTGGGTGTAAAGGGAAAATGGGAAGTGGCCCCATGCAGTTAGAATATAACTGCACAAATGGGTTGTTAAAGGGACAGATGAGATTTCAAAGATAAGTTAATTCCGGATAGTGAAATATCCCATCACTTCCATGCTGTGAGATGTCAGGCAAGTTCCTTCACCTCTCTGAGCCTTAGTCTTCTGATCTGGAAAATGGAGCTAAAATGCCCTTCATGATCCTATGTGCGTGTGTGTGTGTTCATGTACCCACATGCATGTGTGTGTGTATAAAGCATGTATGTGCTTAATGAAAGTTAATCCTCCTTTCTGTTTTCAGGGGCTGGCAGCTGGCTGGAAGGGTGTGGTGAAGAGGGGGTTAGGGATGGGAGTAACGGAGGCCTGGCAACGTTTTAGCAGCTCCAGAGGCCCCAGGTTTCTTCCAATCCCAACAACCTCTTCATCATTTGAAAGATCAGCTTCAGGCCCATTTGGTGTTAATTAGAGCAACTCAGGCTTCTCCTTGTGAAGGAAACAGGCCCTCATTTCTCTCATTAAAGTAAAATATGACCCATTTTTATGCCTGCATATTTTGTTGCCGAGATTACGAGAATCATCCTCTCTGTTTATACGGAACGAAGAAACGTTACACCAGGAGAGCGGCCTGGGTCCCAGAGTCTGGGGAATAGAAAGCAGATGTTGTCCACGCTGTTATTTTCCCATCCACCCCCAGCTTCCACTCTCTTCCTCTCTGCTCCTCCCTCTCAGCAGCATAGTCCTCATTTAAGATCATCACAAGGTAAGTGGATTGTAAGAGAATAAGCTCACATTTATTGAGCTCTTTATCGGGTGCCAAGCCCTATAAACAAGGTTCCCCTTTAGTTGTCCCCAGAAGCTTCAGGAGTGGTTGGTATTAATCCTTTTTCAGCTCCATTTCCCTTAAACCAAGAATGCTCAAAGTCTTCCTATTGCCTGGAGATGTGGAAAAAACAAAGCCTGCTGATCACAGAGGCAATCACAGACTCTTGTGCACTGCCTGGGAGGGTCCACGTAGCTTTTGCACACCTCATCCTAGTAGAGCCTCAGCATAGGTCAAAGTAACTGGGGGTCAGATGGGCTCAGGAATTCCACCCAGGTCAATATAACTAGCAAGCGGTAGGGACTTAGAAAACTTTTAGTCAGAAAATCATCAATGTAAAATGTGTGATTTTGAAGGATTTCTATGGCAACTGTTTGGAGAATAGGTGGGATGGAAGTGAGAGTGGAAGAGATGTAAGAAAACTCATTCCCAGCCTGGACATAAGGCAGAAACGTTTGCATACCCTCTCCTTGTTACACCAGAGCTCTGTCTAACAGGCCCGCCTAAGGGCTATTTAATTCTCTATGGCAGGGTTGACAGCTTTGTCTGTAAAGGGCCAGATAGTAAATATTTTAGTCTTTGTGGTCCATATGGTCTCCAATGCAGTTACTCACTAATACCATTGTGGCACCGAGGCAGCTGGAGACGATGTGTAAACGAATGAGTATGAATAATGTAATAGTGTAAATAAAACTTTATTTATGAAAGCAGAAGGTGGTTGCTGACTCTTGCTCTGCAGAAATGTACTTTTGTTAGACACATTATTTACTATTGATTAGAGCCCAGTCTCTGTAAAATTACATGTTGATTGGTGAATTTTTGTCTGAAAGAGATGCAAGTCATTTCTGTCTGATAGAAAAACACAATGCTAACAGTTTTGTTTTTATCGTCCTGAAGGAGATTAGCTCATTTTGTGTCTCACAAGAAATGTATTCTACTATTCTTTCTGCAGCACCTACACAATGTCAATACTCAGTTCTTCAAATATTTCCTGGACCAGCTTTGCCACCAGGCTGGTTCCCTCATTACTAACTCTTTAATCCAGGTGAATTTACGGGACTGTATGAAAATGACACTGCACTTTGGTGGAGAAGAGATGTAGGATAAGGCCATTAAAGTAGTCCAGAAAAGATTGCAGGTTCAATTCCCAGCCAGGGCATATGCCTGGTTGTAGGCCATAGCCCCAGCAACCACACATTGATGTTTCTCTCTCTCTCTTTCTCCCTCCCTTCCCTCTCTAAAAAAAATAATAAATCTTAAAAAAAAGAAAGATATAGAGGCCATGGAGAGGGATCAGCTAAGACATGTTAGAGATTTTTAAGAGGTGTGATTGGTAGGTCTTGATGACTGATGATACAGAGGAGTGATGAAGAGGGGAGAGCATGAATGATTCCCAAGTCTATCTTGATACAGTGACTAGTAAATGACACTGCTCTTCACAGAGGCGGGGAATACTGTCACAGTATGTTCTCTCCACCTTGGAAAGTTGTGTGGCTGAGCACGGTCCTGGAAGGGAACAGCTAAATAAATGGTGAAGAGCCAGGCCAACTTCTAAGACCCTCGCATCCTCACTGGCTTGTTGGAAACTTAATTTCTTCCATCTTTATAGGTTAGGATTTGGCAAGCTGAGATGAGTGTTCAAATAAATGATTTCCTGGAGTTTTGAGGTGCCTTTGGGTAATGCAGGATTTGTTTTTAAGGGAATGCAGTAGGTATGCTGAATATCACTTATGGGAAGAGGGGTTAAAAAGAGGAAAGCACTGGTTATGGGTGTCCTTTCCAAGTGGGGCTGTGGGTTGGAGGGTGCGGACCCCTGTGCCCTGTGTTTGGTGAAGACAGATGTCCTCATTCTCAGGGGGCTTATGTTTGAACTGGGGGAGACATTACACTGTATCATAACTGCCTTTTTTCTCACTTCTGGGAATTTATTTTATAGGTGTACCTGCATACCTACAACAGAGCAGATACACAATCTGCACTTTCACCAATGGGAACTGGTTACATAAATTCCATACAATAAAATGCCAGATAAGGAAGTGACACTCTTCAAGGTAGGGTGTGAAGAGGCCAAATCAAGGTGAAAATGAGTGTGTAGGGTGCTACTTTTAATGTTAGAAAGGGGGAAAGTAAGAATACATATTTTTTATTTGCCCAAGGTAACTCTGGGAGGATACACAAGAAAGAAATAAAAGGGGTGACTTCTTGGGGTGAGGAAGGTGAGTTAGAAGCCAGCATTCTCCAGTATACCATTTTCTGTCATTTCAATTTTTGAACCAGGTAAAAAAATTATCTGTAAAGTGAAAAGATAGGGAAAGTGTAAGTTACCCTATGAGGAACACATAACCCAGTCTGAGGTAACAGGGAAGGCCTCCTGGAGGAGGTGGCATTTAATCTGAGGCCTGGTCAGCAGTGGAGAGCCAAGGGAACAGCATGGATGAAGAGTTTAAGGTGAGAGGGTGTGGGGAAGTCTAAGAAACCTAAATTTGTTATGGCTGAGCCAAAACTAAAACTCAGAGTTAAGGTGGGAGGAGAGGAACTGACATTATCAAGGGCTGACTCAGACTCAGATTTTACCAGTGACGGCTATAGCCTGTATGGGCCTTGGGCTTCTGGGATACCAGGCACCTTACCTAATCCACCACCTGCATTTTCTCATTCGTTCGTCAGATGACTTAAGCACCATCATTATCTTTACTTTCCAGGTGAGAAACAGAAACTCAGAATTTAAGCAACTTTTCCCGGGTCCTGCAGCCACTGAGTGCCAGACAGCAATCCAGGCTGCTGGCTTCTCTGATTTGTCTTCTATAAAAATGAGGGTGCCAATGTCATAGATGATACAAAAGGCCCGGGAAGAACTGAGCTCAGGGACTGACATGTCACAGGGACAAGCCTGCTCTCACCTACTACCACTTTGGTGGTTCCCCAAGTCCAGGCAAGTCACTGTAACCACACAATACAGCCTGCCATAAAGGGCTGAGTCTGAGAGAAACTAGAACTAGGCAGCCAAATTTCTTTACTATGAAATTTTACTAAGAGAGCAAAAGCAATTATTTCACAGAAAGGGGTGGGGGAAACTGTATTAAACCCAGATCTCCTAAACATAAGATTCTAAACCCCCTCTTCCTTCACAGCCCAGAGGTCATTTAATGGAGGTGACACTGAGCAGAGTTGCCATGAGCACTGGAGCCCTGCCAAGCCCTCTGCAGGCTGTCACCCCCTACGAGGTCTCAGTTGCAGCAGCTCCTTGCTGCAGCTGGTCAAGCCATGTGGTGCTATCCCCATTTTATAGATGAGGAAACAGAGGCTAAAGGAGGCTGACTAAGTAGTCCAAGGTCATACAGGTAGTAGGCATTGAACCAGGACTTGAATCCTGGTCTCTGATGAATGACAGAGCTTTTCACATTCCAACATATACGCAGGTAATTAGGACACAGCATGAAGACAGCTATGATTCAACCTAAGTCTCTGGCTTAGTGAGCCTGCAGAGGAAGAGCCTGGAAACTTCCAGAAGGATGATGAGGAGAACTTTGGAGTCCTAAAGAAAAAAGGCTGGCCAGATGGAGTGGAGAGGGAAGAGTGCTCAGACAGAAGGGGCAGCATGGGCACAGGTCTAGAGGGCCGGGGTCTGTGGTTCGTTCAGGAAGTAAATGGTCTAGGGTGGTAGCAGGAGAGAGCAGGAGGGAAGTGGGGGCAGGCCTTAGCAGTTAGACCTGATGTAACACATGAAACACACTTTGTCTTTTCCCTTAGCAAGTCTGTTGTCTCCCTCTAATCTGAAAATGAGAAGAGAGAGGCCACAGCAAAGTGCTTTCCCATTTGAACCAGGTTTGCAGTGAGAGGACCCAGCTGCCTGGTGGCTCAGGGAGGATCGTGTATCGGGTCTGGAAGGCGTCCAAGGAGGGTCTTCTGAGGAGGCTGCAGAGCATGGCCAGCGCCGTGCCGTGCCTCTGTTTAATCACCCTGCCCCATTTGCTCTCTCATTTGTTCCTCATCCAGTCGCTGCCCCCACACCTCATCAATCACCCTGGGCTCACAGAGAAAGACCCACCACACTGCTGCGGAGACCCCAGTGCCTGGTGCTGACAACAGAGAGCTGGACTCCATCTGTCCTGATGATCTGGGAGCAGATAAGGGCCATTAACACCTTTCTTAATTATGGAAGCCCAAAGCAGGCCTGCTGGCCCCCGACCGCAGAGCAGAGCTGGGACGGAACGTAGAGATCCGGGCTGAAGCCTATTTTATTTATTTTATTTAAATGAGTTAATCTATGAAAGCCCTTGGAACAGTGCCCAGCACGGAGCAAGTGCTACAGAAGTCTTTGCTGTTGTTGCTGTCAGTGCTGTCACCTTTACAGGTGGAGAGGGGACTTCCCTGGTGACACAGAAAGTGGCAGGACAGGCCCAGGCTGGGCTCTTTGCAAGGCATCCTGCTGCCCTGGGGAGGGTTCCACAGGCTTCTTTTTTCCCAACCATTACTAAAACTTTGTTATTGATTTAGGGTCAGTTCTAAGAAAAGGTACAATAAAAAGTTATTATCTGAAAGGATGTGTGACAAAGGCTGTCCTTTCTCATAAAAATGTCTCTTTATTTGATCTCCCTCCCAAACAGCACCATTCAGTAGGTATCTCTATCTTACGGATAAGAAAGTAGAGTACATACACACCATATCTAGAGGCCTGCTCTCAGAAGATGCTCAGTAGATTTTAACTTCCTTGGTCCTCTGTGTGAGTGCGTGTCTCTGACTAATGGAGACGTCTGCCTTGAAATTTATCCCCCACCCAGCGCTGACCTTTCTCTCCTCCCAGAGTGAGAAATGAGAAATGATGACCAGGAGAGTGAGAGAATCCCCAGCTTGGTGGGGTCAGGGCTGACCGGGTGGCCAGTGGGTGGCCAGCTGCTGAGTGGGACTAGAGTGCCTTCAGGGGCACCCATTTGTCTTGTCCTTTGACATTTGGAGTAAACTCGTACCTGCTTCTCACTTGGTGAAGCATATACACTATCTGTGGCTGAGAAGAATGTCTAAATAGAGTCCAGGCAGGCTGACTCGAGAAGGTTTCTGTACCAGGCTGGGACAGGCGGTTGTGGGCCTGGGGCCCCAGGATTTCCTCAGCCCAGAGAGGTGAGGCTGTGAAGGGAACATCGAGAAGACACTTACTTAGGGAGTGGGCACCAAGGCCTATGGTGCTAGGCCCAGGGTCCTTTCTGAAATTTGCTACAGTTGGTTTTAGTGGAACTAACTGCCACTTTACAAGGGTGTGCTGCTTATAAAAGAGGTAGTACAGCACACTGGTGTAGGGCCCTATTTCTAGAGCCAGGGTTTGAATCCTAGCCACCCCGCTCCTTACTAACTGTGTGACCCTCAGCAACTTTTTATATCTTTTCTTGTGCCTCCCTTTTCTCATCTACCAAAGGGGAGACTAGATTATTGCTATTACTTGCCTCACACAGTTGATGTGAGGATTAGCATACATTTGATGTGATATAAGCGTTAATAGACACAAAGTGCTCAGAATGGTGTCTAGCACTACGTAAGACCTATGTAAATGGTGCTATTCTTATTGCTATTATTCAGTATCTTCTGTGCATCAAGTGCTTTCATGCATTGGTCTCATTAAATCCTTATAGTTGAGTATCCCACAGAGCACTTGGGCTGAGGTGTTGGATCCTGATTTCCTAACTCCAAAGACTGCGTTTTTTTTTCCTGGGCCAGGAGGACTCTAAAATTCTTTCAGTCCCCATCTGAAATCTCTCTCTTCCTTGAAACGTCCTCCACTTTTCCCCGTTGGATAGGAGCCTGGAGAGATTAATGAGAAGGCTCCTTCGTGGGCATCCACTGTGCTAAGACAAAGCTAGGAGCCATCCGCTCATCTCCGAGGCCAGTGTTCTTTGCAGGATAGGATGGCTCCGTGCACACAGCCTGCTGTCAGACTTCCTTGTTTGCCTCATGTCTTGCTCTTGGGAGCTGTGCGGCCATAGGCAAGTCACATCAGTTCTGAGAGCCTTGTTTCCCTCTGCCTTTTCCATCTTCACAGATTTTCATCTGGGTGGGCAGCTCATGGAGGGACTTTGACCATGAGAAATACATGGAGTTTTGCAGAGATTGAAAGAGGTCCAGGCCATTGCTGTTCTTGGAGATACTTCTATAATAAAAAAATAATAACTAAAAAAAGGCAAACAGCATTATAAAATAAGATGTGTTTGAAGTCAGACCCTGGCCATGCACTTCCTCTAGTGCTGCCAGTGCATGTCTGGGGCTATACATAGAACCTCACTTGGAGTCTACCTGGTATATCTGATAAGGCTCCTGGGGCTGCAGGGTGGGGCCAAAGATCCTGCTAACCCCTCTGAGATAGTGGTTCCAGCCCTGCTGCTGCCCCTGGCCAGGCCTAGACTGAGCTCTTGGTCAGGGACATGCCTCTCTCCTCAGGGTGCCCAGCATAGCACTGTTGGACCACCTGTTTGATAAAAAGAAATTGATCTTCCCTCCCTTTTCCTAGGATGCCTAGAGTTTCCTACCTCCCTGCTTAATCTTGTCAGTTGGCTGGCAGACCCTCCCGTTTCTGTTCACCTTCTTCTGTGCCTGGTTAACACTTAGGATAAAGGCTACCATGTCTGTGAAGCAATCACTCCCTTCCTCCTCTGTGCACCCTCAGCTTTTGGTATATAGCTCTACTTTTAGGGGCATAGAGCTAGTGAGGCCTAGAGCTAGGAAGGTATGAAGCTTGAGAGGCATTAAAATTATAGAGTATAGAGCTATGAAGCCATAGAAATACAGAGCTATACTTCTGTAATAGTGCTGTGTCCTGAGCATGGGTGGATAAGAGCCCAGTGACCTGAGCTGTGGGCAGCTCAAACTGTGAGATCTGATGATGACCCAGAGAGCCAATGCCTTGCCCAGAGCCCAGCACACAACAGGTGCTTATGAATAAAATAATCTGTGAGGAAAACAGACCTCCACCCTAGCTGCCAGCCCCACCTTGGTGTACTGCCAGGTGTCTGTTCTTCCTTTAGTCACACACTGACCCCATTTCACATTTGTTCTCTCTCCTTTGATCATGAGTACTGGGGCCAGCCTTGTGTTGTGTCCCAGTATCTTTAACATCCAGCTCAGTGTCTAGCACACAGTAGGTGCTCAATACCTATTGAAGGAATGAATGAATGGCTGGCTCCTACATTTTATTCCCCTAGGACTGTAAACTGGCAGAGCCATGCCAGGTACTGAAACCCAGTACTGTGATCTCACCCTACTCATATTCCTCCTTGCTCCACATAGTCCATTTTATAACTCCAGGCAGCAGGAGGAAAGTGTTATGGGAAGAACAAGTTGGGAATCACTTGCAATTTCTCTAGGAAGCATTGTTGCAGATACAGCCTTCAGTAGATGGGCAACTCTTTGGAAGACAGAACAGAAACACATTGGCCTGGAATAATCAGTTTTCTTTCTCTACTTACTCTTTGCCCAGAATTGGTTCATTTAAGTGGCCACTGACTTCCCCCTGCACTGGGGGAGGAGCACGTTAATAGGGGTCCATTCAAGGTTAAGTGGAACAAAGTGTTCCCTAAAAAATTTAAGGTTCCTTACTTTACAGAAGAGGACCTGAAGCTTAAGAGTTAAGTGACTTTCTCAAGACCACACGACTCATCAGTGATTAAATTTCCAGCTACAACATATTGAGAACTTCCTGTATATTGGCCACCAATAGAAATGCTTTGCACATGTTATCATATTTGATCCTGGGTAAAACAACCTTATGGGTTGAGATTAACTACCCCTATTTGACAGAAGTAGAAACTGAGACTCAGAGAGATTCAGTAACTTGTCCAATTCTACCTTGTTAGATGCTGGCAGAGCTGGGACTCCTGTCCTAATCTGGCAGACTCAGAGCTGGTACTGCAGTGGTTCTTGGTCAGCAGAATGTATACATTGGCATTGCCTCTGATGTTTTAAAAACATACTCCTGCCAGAGCCTCACCTCAGACCTGCCGAATCAGAACCTCGGTATTCTGAATAAACTCCCTAAGTGATTCCAGTGTGCTTCCATGCTTGGGAACCTTGGCATAAACCACTCACCCTCTGAGCCCCAGGTTCTCTTATCTGAAAAACAGCCCCCTTCCCCCCCCCCCCCCCCCCCCCCCGGGACCCAGGGCTCTTTGCAAGGATCCAGAAGAGCTTAGGCAGATGACAGAGTCCAACACAGTGAGGGGTGCTCAGTAATTATTGACTTCCTTGTCCCAGCAACCAAGGAGTGCCTGGAGGGCTTCGGGTCTCTTGTGTGTGTACATGACCCCATTTTGCCAGAGACCCAGAACACTGTTTTCTGGGCTTTGGGGTTCAGTTTCCTGATTGTTTGTTATTATTCTTAATAGAATTCAGGAGAAGGCCATGAGTGGGCCAGACATCTGTGATAAATCTGCTGGGGGTTTTTACAGGAAAGACTTCCCAAGTTCACTCTAGTCTATATTCCTTGCTTTTCTTTCCAGCTACAACACAGCCAGGAAAATATCTTGCTTGAACTAAAAGAAAACAGTCCGTTTGCCTCTGGTGAAAGTTGACTTGGGAACTCTGAGTGTTGTGTTATATGGCAAGCGAGTGCAAGGCTATTTGGAGCCTTCTTTCCGAAACACTTATCTGAAAAGGAAAAGGACTATTGATTGCAAACCTTTCTTGTTTTAGGTGTGTACCAAGTGCTTCATCTCATGAGGGACTTCCCTCATGGGGATGTGAGAGGTATTGTTATCCCTGTTTTACAGATGAAGAAACTGAGGCTCAGAGTGTACATGATATGACCAAGTTCCTGCAGATAGTCTTATGGGTTCAAACCTAATCTGTCTGGTTTTGGAGCCTAGAGTCTTGTCTGTACTACAACTCTCTGCTCAGGTCTTCCGTTTTTTCTAATATTTATTATAACTTTAATTTTATGACAAAAGCAAACAAATTTTAAAAGCTTGTTTTCTCCACGCCCAAATAGAGATCTTTCTAAAATGTAGTTTCTTGCTATGCTTGGTATCTTTTGTGCTGGATTCTGGTAGCTGTGCAATAAATGATTGGTGGTTGGACAAATGGGTGAATCTTCTGCTTACCTGCTGGGGCACCCCTTTCTTCTCATGGGACCTTCCTGTGCCCCTTCTTGCCTCTCCCTCCGGCTTTCCCTCACTGTGTCTAGGTCTGTCCTCTGGGGACCCCTGTGCTTGGTGGCAAGTCTGGAGTCCAGGGCTCCCCAATCCCTTATCACATTTGATCTGTTTAAGGTACCAACAAGTTTCTCAGTTCCAGGAGTAAGTCATTTTTTCTCCCTAGCTCTCCATTCTGAGATGTTAAGTCATTATATATGCCCAGTTTTACTTTAAATACATTAATAACAATAGATATAACTTTTAGGGCTTTCTATGTCCCAGGTGCTCTGTTGAGTACTTCATCTACAATGTCTTGAATACTCACAACAACCCTATGGTGGTAGGTTGAATAGTGTCCTCTCCCCCCAAAAATAAATGTCCAAATTCTAACCTCTGATAACTGTGTATGTGACCTTATTTAGAAATACAGTCTTTGCAAATGCGATTAAGTTAAAGATCTTGGGATGAGATTATCTGGATCTAGAGTGGGCCCAAAATCCAATGACTGGTGTCCTTATAAGAGAAAGAGGAGGAGATTTAACAAGGAGACACGGAGAAGACCATGTAAAGATGGAGGAGGAGGTTGGAGTGAGGCTGCTACAAGCCAAGGAATGCCAAGGATTGCCAACAGTCACCAGAAGCCAGGAGAGAAGCATGGAACAGATTGTCCCTCAGAGTCTTCAGAGGAAAGTAACCCTACCAACTTCTTGATTATGAACTTTTGGCCTTCAGAATTGTAAGAGGATAAATTTCTGTTGTGTTAAGCCAACAAGTTTTTGGTAATTTGTTACACCTCTAATACAGAAGTTATTTTATATTTTACAGATAAGAAAACTGAGGCTGAGGAAGAATTTATAACTGTCCAAGGTCACAGAATTAGCAAGTGCCATAGACTGGACTCTAACCAGTTCCAGGCCTGGCTTCATGGCATGTAATCTGTGCACTCAGATGGGCCTGTACTTGTTCTAATGCTCTGCTGTTGCCTTCCTGAAATTATGAATACTTTTTGAACAAGGGGCCCTGCATTTTTATTTAACAAGAGCCCTACACCTTTATTTCATAGTGGTCCTGACCAGGTTTCTTGGGTCCCCAAATCTCTGCTCTTTCCTTCATCACTTGCAGTATCACAACCCATACACCTCCTCAGTCTCCATCCATCTCCATGTCCTCAGCCTCCAAACTAGTCTCTCCATTGTGGTAGGCTGAGTAATGATCCCCAAAGATGTGCATGTTCTAATCCCTAGAACCTGTACCTGACGTGGCAACAGGGACTTCACAGATGTGATTGAATTATGACTCCTGAAATGGGGAGACTATGCTGAGTGGGCCAGATGTAATCACAATAGTCCTTATAGAGGGATACACCAGGAATTAAAGTCAAAGAGCAAGGCAATGAGGACTGAAGAGAGATAGGTGATGCGTGGGTCACCGGCCAGCAGTGATCACAAAACGCTGCGGATGGCTAGACAAAACGTGAGAAAAAACATGCACAGAGACAGACTAGTTTCTGTGGAGAAGTAGGGATGGATGGCTACCCCCTCTAGTGGGGAGCACGCCAATTTACTGTCCAAACCTGCTTTTATTGGGCTCGTTTTGCATAATAATTCAGGTAAAGTACAGTACTCATTAGGGGGAAGTAAGGAACCGTAGAAAACAAGGAAGTCTGAGGGTCTATTTTGAGTCAGGGTCAAAGAGCTGTAAGTCTTTGAGGAACAAACTAACTTCCTCCTTGGACCCTTCTCATTCAACTGAGAGCATTCTAAACAAAGGAGGTTTCACAGTAATTTACATGTTCTTTCTTAGGCCTGATCACCCGGGGAATCCGCCCTTTTCAGCACAGAGCTGCACCACCCTGTCATTGTTTCAGGCTTAGGTGGAGCATGGTAACTAAGGCAACCAAGAGATAAGGAGATTTTCTCCCAGACGATGAGAACTCAGGCTATGTCAAAGCCAAGGAGCGAGGGTCCATCACCCCCTTTTGCTGCAGCCCCCAAAGTCCTTCTTTTGGGGGGTCTCCCAAGTGATCGTGCCTGTCTTAGGTCGTTCCCCTCTTGGGGAATCTTACCTGTCTTTGGCTAACTGACCAAGCTTTGGGGTTCAGTTATGAATGAAGCAGCACTCCTGTCAGGGAGATAAGCTTTTGTCTCCTTGCTGGCTTACTGTTCCAAGGGCGTTCCTTTAGCCTTAGCCTAGGCGGGGGTTTCAGCTTCTGATACCAGTCAGGGCGGTTCCCAACTGATGGGAGTGAGGTACTTTGAGGGTGGAGAAAGGGGCTGCTAACCAAGAATTACAAGTAGCTTCTAGAAGCCTTAAAAGGCAAAGAGATGGATTCTCCCAGCAGAGCCTCTGAAAGGAGCCAGCCGTGCTGACACCTTCATGTTAACCCTGTGAAACTGAGTCTGGAGTTCTGACCTCCAGAATGGTAAAGCCATAAATCTGTGTTATTGGCTACTAACTTTGTGGTAATCTGTTATAGCAGCAGCAGGAAACACATACAGCCTGCTTCCAGGCTTCCCTCCTAGTCTCACCTTTGAATCTGTGGAAAAGAAAATAAATCATTCTGGTGGAATTGGGGAAGATAAATAGAACTCTAATTCCACAGGAAAACATTGAAAACATTTACATATAATTGTAGAAATCACAGGTTTTCAAAGGCAAGATTCCTTTTTTGAGGTTCATTTAGTATGCTGGAGAAAATGTTCCAATATTTACAGTTAAATCATCAAAATTACCAATGCAATACAATAAATACTAGTTTAGAAAGCCAAAGAATATTTTAAAACTGTTTTTTTAAAAAGCTCTCTATGTTTGTTTTAATCCTTCATTATTCTGAAAGAGAACATGATTTCAATATTTGTGTTTAATAGTTAGATCTCTGCCTAATACATAAAACCTTAAACATTAGAAAACTGTTTTAAGCATAAATTTAATCTAAGCCTCCTTTAGGAAAAAATGAAAGAAAATCAGTCATCAGTGTTTTACAACACCAGGCAGAGAGAGAGAGAGAGAGACTAAAGTCAATTTTTTTTAAAGCCAGACTTTCAAGTTTACTCATCGCTTCATCTTTGCCCAATGTTCTTTCCACATCTGCTACCATCCTCCTGACTCCACGCAAAGGCATGCAGCTGAAAAAGCATGAATCTGAGAGCAAGTTCTGTTTCATTGCTTCCTGCCTGTGTGAGTTGGGGCAAGTCGCTTCATTGGCCTGGGTCGCATTATGTCCACTTCATAAATGAGGAAAATTAGTCCTCAGGGCTGGGTTGTGGAGGAAATGAACCATGCCTAGTATGACACTCTGCGTCATAGGTTTTGAAGATGATGTTGTCAAATATTAATTATTGTTCCCTCTTCCTTTCAGGTAGCAGTAGTCATGTTCTAGACCTACCGCTTGTGAGGCATGGTTGTTAGGGAAGAAACACCGATTTTAAAAAGGCAGCTTTAGGGTGTCTAAGTAAGCATTTGAAACTCCTAGCAGAACTTTGTACAGAAGACAAAGCCTGGACCAATTCAGGGCATGAAGTTTATGCCCTGAGCAACTGAGGGCCCAGGGATGATGCTTGTGGTTTTGCATAAGAAGATAGGATATTTGTGCAACTTTAACTGAGCCCAAAGTAGCAGTGACTTTAAATGAGATAGAAGGTTATTTCTGTCACATACAAATTTAGGCTGGCAAGTGGTCCAGGGAAGAAAGGTGGCTCTGGTCCCTATGTCCTCCGGGCTATGGTTTCTTCTCTCTTCCACTGTCCCCAGTTGGTTGGGGCTCCCCAGCTGCAGTTAGATCTCATCTGCCACGTCTACATTTCAGTGAGCTGGAATGGGGAGAGGAAGGGTAAAAAGGATGTAAACTGCTTTCTTTTCAGGGCATGACCAGAAGTTTCACACATTACTTCTCCTCACATCCTATTGGCTGGAGCATTGTCCCATAGTCATCCCCAGCTGCAAGAAGACTTGGAAATGGAATCTAGCTGCGTGGCCATGAGACCACATGAAACTTATAGGTGTGGGACTTTATAATTAATAGGAATCAGGATAGAGTGAATATGAACAATTAGTAATCTTGCTATTGAGAACCAACATAGAATAGCAGATATTTCCCCACTGGATCAGGCAGAATTCAATCAGGGAAGAAGAACCATTGTAGCTACTATGGAATAAAGGATTTTTTAAAATAGAAATAGGACTTTACACTAATGCAGGAGAAGTTGGGAAAATAATGGTCTGAACGGAGCAGTTGGGAGACTAGAGAAAAATCTCTAACCAGTGCTTCTGAGACTGGTGAAAGTAGACGAGTGAGTGAGAAGGAGAATGTGCTAGCTCACTGGCACCTCTGCATCTGCTGCTTACCTCATCCACATACAACAGTCTTTGGAAAGCAACGGGCTGCTGCTTTACTTCTGCTTCTAACTCTTGCACACACCATCTCCAACCAGAAACTGGAAAGGAATTCTTGGAAATGTAGTCATAGCTTAGCCTCGTTGACAGTTGCAAACCACCATTTTTGTGTTGTTGAGAGCAGTGGAGATTGGCATAACATTGAGATGAAGCAGATCTTGGGGTTGCTAGGCTGGGTGAGGGTGTGAGAGCAGCAGATTCTGCAAGGCCCTCCCGGGAACCACTGTGTCTCAATGGATGCTGCTGCTGAGGATGAGATGTTTCTGCCTTCCCACCAGCCCCTCCATTCTCATCAGGACTGAGGTACAATCTTGGAAACTGAAATGCAATTTTGGGATTGGTCCTGGAGGATGAAAACTCTGACTTGAGAAAACCCTGGTTTCTTTAAGGAAACCTCAAATTGATGACATTAGGACTTTTGCCTAAGCACCTTAAGCAGAATATGGACTTGGAATAGAAAATGGGGTGCTTTATAGCAAAATAAGTTGAATTTCTCATACATTGGAATAAGTATGGTGAGAAATTCACATATGCTATATAGGTAATCAACAAATCTTATATGACTTCTTACTTTTTTTTCGAGATCCAGCCAGACCAAAAGACACCTTTCATCCCTCAATGGGCCAGGCTCTGGGTGTGGCGTGTGTGCTCCTTCTTTCACGGACACCTTCATTTTTGTCACATTGATGGCATTTAAGCAACCCATGGTGCACTTCACCTCAGTGACTCAGCTGCAGTGAACATGTCCTCTGTCAGTTCTTCCTGTCCCCCCTCCTCTGTGTGTCCCCAGGAGTTCTGTCAAGTGCTTGTATGTGTGCTCAAGTCCACATGATCTCTCCCAGGCTGAATCGTGAGCCCCCCTTGGGCAGGCACCTCACCTGTCTTGCATCTTGGTATGTCACCTCCAGGGAGCAGGTCTCAGCAGGCACTTGCTGACTGAGGGACTGGACGAACCCTTCTCCAGATTGTGAGCAAACAGATCAAATGGTTGTCCTATTCTGAAGGGACCACTGTTCCCTAGTTGTGTAACTATAAATTACACAGCCACACACACGTATACACACGGGATTCTCTGCTGATATCACTTGACCGCGTTAGTAAAAACAGGAACTTTCTGAAACTATGTAACAGGGAGCTTTGGGTCTTTAAGCATTAACTTTGAATTATGACTCCACCTCCCTTCGTTTCCCCCACTGACCCTCTTCCCAAGCCCTTTCTTCTCACCGGTACTGCAGAGAAACATGTCTCACTTCAGGCTTTTGTCACTGAGTCAGTTTCCATGGCTGCCATCATCAAGTACCAGAAACCGAGTGGCTTAAAACAACAAAAATTTATTTTCTCACAGTTCGGTAAGCTGGAAGTCTGAGGTCCAAGTGTGGAGGGGACGATGCTCCCTCCGAAGGCTCTAGAGACAACCCCACAGAGGTACGGAGCTCGAGAGGCTGACAGCTGGAGAGGCCTAAAGGTTGAGAGGTGTTAGAACTGATAGGGGACTTCAGAGTTGGAAAATTTTAGTTTAAGTAACAGCTAATAAGCTTAGTAATCAATGCCTGTAAAAGCTGTTGTTCCCTGAACTGAAGGGATGATCCGCCCTGACTCCAGGAGACTACAGGCAGTTCCACCTTTGTGCTCAGGAGGACTGCAAGCAATCAAGGTGGTATCTGAGCCACTGTGCTCCAGGGTGAGGCACCCATGGCCCAGGACACAGTGTAAGACCACTGCCCAGGGCGAGAATGCTTAAGTTGTTTTTTTTTTTAATCCAATTTAACTTTTCCTTGAATTCCAAACCCCTTACCTACATTTTTTCTCCTTATAAGAAAGGCCATTTTAAAATGGAATTTAAGATGGTCTGTTAGGGTATGAACCCGCTATCTCCTCAGATCACCAGCCATCTGAATGAAGCTCCCATAAAGATTCAATTGCTGTCATTACTTATTGGGTTTGGTAGTGACAGGCAGCCCGAACTCTGGTGTCTTTCTGGTTTCAGAACTACAAAGGAATAGAACTGTAGAGCTATGGGAGTAGAGCTATACTTCTGTGGTAGTGCCTTGTTTTGCACATGGGTGGGTGAGAGCCCAATGACCTGAGCTGTGAGCAGGTTAAACCCTGAGACCAGATCTGACGCTGACCCAGAGCCCAGCACACAACAGGTGCTTATGAACGAAGGAATCAGTGAGTAAAACAGAGACCTTCTGGATGGGGAAGGCCACCACGTTGGCAAGCCAGGAGGCTGGGAGCTAGACTCAGGTCTGCAAGGAGTGGAGACAGGAGTCTTGGGGAGTGGCTTCTCCATGGTGCTTTAATGTCTTGCTGTTGCAGCTGCCAATGCATGTCACTTGCCTGTCACTTGTGACTGCACTCACACTTCTCCTCACTGTGGCAGCATTTCTAGGACCTGGAGAGAGATGGGCTGTGGACCAAAGCCAGGCCAGTTACAACAGTTCTTTTCCTTCTCTCTAAAATGACCTATCTCTCAGTATATGATGCTTTCTCCACATGGCTGTAATTGGAAGGTCCCTCCCTTTTTAATAATCCTTTTAAAGAAAAAACAGCAACGCCCAGATGATTTGTGATTACCAGGGTAAGATCCACTTTTTCCATCATCCTGACATCTGGGAGATGAGAAAGGAGGGGAACAGAGTGTTACGTGCGTGCAGTCTCCACCACCTTCTCCCAGGCAGTCATGCCCTTCAGCGCAGTGGGCCTGGGGGTTGGGAGGCTGCTGCTGCTGTTCCTCTGCCAGGAAAGAGCTTGGTCGATTGCTTCATTCCCACTGACCTACTCAACAAACACACTTGAGCATCTCCTCAGTGCCAGTCTTGTGCTGGGTTCTAAGGGGCCAGAGATGAGGAGCTGCTGTCCTTGTCCTCAAAGATGTCCCCATCTGGTGCATTTCCTGTCAGACCTTGAGAAGTGGGCAATTTTCACCAGGTGGAGAAAGGGAAGGCACTTCATGCAGAGGCCATAGCAGGGGCAAAGTTGTGGCAATTTGGGAAGGGGGGAGGGACCTGTGGGTGTGGGGAGGGATGTTTCCCCAGAGGGGCTATGGCTGGGAAGGGAGGCAGGAGCCATTCAGGGAGGGTGTGAATAAGGATGAGGAGGTGGGTTCAGCCTTTAGAGGACGGGAAGATGCTGACACGTTAAAATTCATGATCCCAGCTTCACCCAGGGCTCATATGGGAAAATGTGTTGAGTTTTCAAAATCATGGGTATAGCCAGGCATTATTTCAGGGCAGACTGTAAAATGTTTCCTTCCTTCCTTTCCTCCTTTGTTTTTCCTGTTTTTTTTTTTTTTTTTTTTTTTTAAACAACAATGATTTAGTCTACTTATTCTCAAAGCTAAGAGACGTGCCTTATTAATCCCATGCCAAGGTACCTGGGAAAATAAATTCTAAAGGAATTAGAAATTCCTGATTCACAATCCCACTTTACCTCTTCAAAACTAACACCCTCTGTGTTTGGGGCAGAGTTTTTAGATACATTGTTTCTGATCCTGACAGGCTTATAGTGCAGATTAAAGTATGGACAATAGCAAAAAGTACATAACAAGATGTCATTTTCTCACTGACCAATTATTATGTTGTAAGTAGGATGAGAAGAATTTTAAACTTGTTGCAGTTGGTACTATTATCATCCTCATTGTACAGATGAGGAGACTGGTGATGAGAGAGCCTAAGAAACTCACTCAGGCTAACACGTAGAGAAAATCAGATCCCAGCCTGGGCTTGTCCAGTTTCAAAGCCACACCTGTCCACACCTCCTCCCAGCTCACCAGCCCCCTCTTCAGCAAAAGAGTGATGACTTTGACCTATGACTGAACACAGGTAGTGTGAAGGTTAAGCTTGTTGCTTTGCAAACTGCAAAATCGACCAGTACACATTTAGGTGTGATTGTCACCAAAGAAAAGAATGATTCCAGGTAGAACAATATTATCAATAAATTAATTCTTTATTTTTACTTAAAAAAACTTAGGTTTTTTTTTGTTCTGTTTACTTAGATGCCTAAGCTACAGGTTTCTTTATATTTATATAACATTAAAAAACAGAAACAATTTGGAAATGAGGCAGTAACTTAGCAGTTGATTTTTTAAAAACTCTTATTAAGGTACTTGTTAGTGAAAGATTTCTTACATGGTTGCTTGACTTCTGGAGAAGACAAGCAATGATACGTTTAGTTAGTCTTGGGGACTTCATTTTCACTTAGAAAGGAAGCTGGTTAGATGGCAGGCACGGCCTGGGTGTTTCTAGGAGTACTTAAAACGCACCGGAGACCTATGTCTGCCTGCTCCAGAGCCTTGACAAAGCACACCGGTCCCCTTCGGACAGACGTGCATGGAGCCACGCTGGGCCTGCTGGCAGGGAGGAGGCCAGGGCAGGGAGGTGAGCTCTGTTCCTTCTTTGAGCGCCTTTCCTGGACGTCAGGAGGGTGGAAAAATGGCCCGTTCTGGTAAACACAGATGGCTTGGGTACAACCCTGAGTTTTTACTTTTAAAGGGCAAAAAGTGAGCCAGACCTTCAATTAGAGACATGTGGGAAGTCTCCTGTGCTTGGGGAGCTGGCTGCCTTCCTGCAGGGGCTGTCTGGTCTGCTGTCACCGTCCTCATGGCCGCCCAGCCCCTCCACACTCTCCGCCAGGCCCCTCCACCCCACTCCCTGACCTGAACAAGGCCGAGTACTTCAATTCCTCCCCTCTTCTCCCCTCTCCCCTCTGCCTCTGCATTGAATTACTAAACAAACCTCTGCCAGCCTTGGCTTCTTTCTGGGGAGAACTGTATAATGTAACAGTCCTGCAAGGAAGACCCTGAGGGTTCCGAAGATATTCTGCATAGGGCACTGGCCAGTACCCCGCCCGCACACGGCTCACTCTGGGTTAGGTCTTGGAGCTTCTGCTCTTTACCTCCTAGGTCATAGGGGGCTGGCAGCTCATCCGCCCTGAACCTCTGAATCTGTCTCTTTCTCCTCTATTTTTTTCATAAATCCCTATACCATGTCATTCATTATTTGAATCTACCCTCAGATCAACCATGTGAGAAAGGTCCCTGCTACTAAACCTTTAGCATTTTCTAGTTTAAGTTGAAATTTCTGATCCAGACATCTATGGCATTCCCCAGTGTGTCCCTAGCCTCCAAGGTCAGTGTTCCAACTCAAGTCGCTGCTCACATCAGAGGCCCTGCCTGGGCCACTCCAGAGCCCTGACGTGCAGCTCCCCCTCTGTGCCTGGTCCCCAAGGGCGGGGCCCGTGCTCCCTGGCACCATGCTGACCTTCTGTGCAACCTTGGCTGGAAAGGCCTCTTTCTGCAGAGATTGGCCCAGAGTTTCTGACTATTTCTTCCATGGTTTTTTTTTTTTTTTTTTTTCAAATAGAGCTTCTTTTACACCTCAAGAACACAAGCCATTTTAATTTTAAGTGCTTGGCGTAGATCACTGACCGAAGGGCTCCTTGTCATTTCCCATGGAGGAAGTTAATGACAAAGTGTTTTCCTCCCAACACTTCATGGGCCACTTGCCAGGCAGGATTTATTCAGATGCGACAGTCCTACATGGTAGCATGTATAGTTTTTGACTCCACAAGTGAATTATTTATGTAAACATCAGAGTTGAAGACTTTCTATACAGATTCAGTAAAATGTTTGTCTAAGTATCTGCCATGGCTAGTGAGCAGTAAAATGCTCTACAGTTAGAGGCTTTCAGGGGCCACATATTTTATGACAGCAAGGTAGAAGAGAATAGTCCACTAAAGTCTTTGAAATCCTTGTAACAAGATTTAATGAGTTTTAATATCACAAAGGCTTGGATTCAAATTCCATATGCCACACTTTCTAGATGATGGCTTGGTTCTGCCACCCATTTCCATTGTACTGAAGAAGAAGAAACTGAGGTTTGCAGAAGTATAAATGTCAGCGCCGAGACTGTGTGGAGCAGGAGCACAAAATTCATGTGTAAGTATATATATATATATATAATCGAATTGCTTCTGAGTTTCAATCTCCCCCTCTATGAAATAGGCTGCATATGCAGTATATATTACATACAAGCACCACTTTTCACACTAAGCCTCAGTGTCTTCGTCTGCAACATGGGAGACTGTTGTCCCTGCTCTGTCCATCTCATTTGGGCCTTGTATCTCTAAGAGACAGAGTAAGTGACCCTCATTGTAGAGCAGGGTGTTATCCCCTGAGATAATACTCATCATGAGTAGACTCTAATTATGGCACTCATTGGGAATATAGACTCTGAGGTCAGGATGTCTTGGGTTCAAATCCTGGCTCTGCCACTTCCTGATCATGGCAAAATTACCTAATTCCAGAGCTTCCTCGAGCCTTTGTTTTCTCCCTTGTGAAATGCGGGTCTCCCCATGCAGGCCGGCTGTGAGGGTGAGATGGGGCCCTGTCTGGAAGACTGCCTGCTGCGCAGGGCAGCGCCTTTCCATTCACTGCCCCTCGCCCACCCCCTGGCTGTTAGTACTCCGCCCAGCGCTCCAGAGAATGTGTGAGATGTACCCTAGAGGCAAGCACAGCAGTTTCTTGTTCTACAGTTTTCACCATACCTTCACGAAATGATGGATAATGAAAGGAAAAGTGGAATTTAGCTGCTCAGAAGCCTGTTCTTTCAAATGTCGCAATATAATGAAGTATCTTTATTCTTTGATTGTCCTGGAAAAGAAAAACATAAAAGCCTTATTTATGGTTTTATTCTCATTCCAAAGAGGAACAGGGAGTTCTTTTTCCAGTTGTCCCTGTCCTTAGCTGGTAAGAGCCCAGGGACATATTTCACAGTTAAGTCAAGAGCTTTCCCCCAGATTCAGGCTTAACCCTTCAGCAAAGGAATGGCTACTTTGCTCAGTTCAGACTATCATCTCCTTTCCTGATACAGTTTTACTTCAAAGAAGAACTTGTTTATCCATCAAATATTTACTTATCACCTAGTGCCTACCCGGCTGTTGCTCTGGCAGTCTGGAGGGATAGATCAGGGCAGAGAGAGCCCTCGAGGGCAGTGTGCTGTGGTGGAGTGAGCCTTCAATTGGTTGCTAGGGAATGTGGGTATTTGAATTTACTTTCTGTGCAAACTTGGTCAAATTACCTAACCTCTGTGAACCTGGGCTATAATAAATCCCCGTTTCATTGGATTGTTTTGTTTTTAAGTTATTTATTTATGGGAAGGGAGGGAGGAAGGCAGGGAGGCAGAGAGGGAGAGAAACACTGATGCATGAGAGAAACAGCGATGAGTTGTCATTTGCACCCACTCCAACGGGGGATGGCCCACAACCGAGGCATGTGCTCTGACCAGGAATCAAACTGGCGACGCTTCACTTGCAGGGTGATGCTCAGCCAACTGAGCCTCACAGGTCAAGGCTCATTGTATTGTTTTGAGGCATGTGATATGCTGGTGACACATTTTGGTTCAGATAGACCTGGGATAGAATTCCACCCATGCCACTTACTATCACGTGGCCTTGGGCAGGTTGCTTCACTTTTTTGAGCCTCAGATTCCTCATCTGAAAAATGGAAATAATAAGGCATCTTTTGAAAGACTTTTGGGATGGTTCAGAGCTAAGTGTAGCAAAGAAAAGCACTGTATGCAGTTCAAGGCAGGGAGGAGATTTTTTCCACGCTAAAGTAGAATCCGTTCTGAATTTCCTAGCTCTTCTTGAGGTTAATTATTTCACTGCTTACTTGATTAGACCTGCCTGAAGCAGTTTGCAGAAGAGCTGGAATCTTTGAACTTGGGCTTTTCCATTTTATATAAAACAAATCCTTGGTGGCTAAACCCTCAAGTGAAAACAAAATGACGTATCAAGTTAACTTCTGCAGCCTGCTTTCCCTTGTCATGGGTCTACCCTCTGCTCAGTGGTGGCCCTGGCTGGCTTTCTGTGTATATGTACAAATGTGCTTTGTATCACACAGGAGACCACCATCTCTTCTGTCCCAGCTCTTGCCCCTCCCAACTTTTGCTATCAAGTTATTTCAGGGAAAACATGACTCTTGTGGGCGTTCCCTCTAGGTGGGGCCAGAGTTTCCATTCTTTGGCTCATTTTGCACAGGCAAACATATCTACTAAATCCTGGCATTCCAGACTCTGATAGTCTGGGGCCCCATGGCCTTTGTGGGCAGGGCACTGTGAGTCAAGAGTGGAAAATTAGAGTAGCTGGTATCCTGGATCTAAGCATCCCCATCCCTCCACCCGTAGAGGGTGGAGGCCTCTCTGAGGCCCTGCTAAGATTTTCCTTAGGGCCCCAAATTGCAGGGGTGCTTCAACAGAGTGTGAGCCGGTGCTGGAGTAGGGCTGGTATCAGAATGTGTGGCATGGTGGTCCTCCTAGGGCTGAATGGTTGGAGTTGAGATGCATGGGCTTTTTGAAGGGGAATGGAAGGAGGAAGGAGTTGATATGTGTCCAGCAGTAGAAGGGATAGTGGGGCACCTGTGTCCCTGATGTCTAGAAAACAGACATGATAGGTAAACATTGTATATTTGTAAAATGTGCAAGGGAGACTTGATTTATTGATGTAACAGGCAGGAGTATTTCTTGTCATTAACCCCCAGTTATCATGAGCTTTCATGGCACTGATTTTAGAAAATTTCACTGCCAGCTTTTCAGATCTAACACCTACTTGGGAGATTGTTCCAAGCTCTTCTCTCTGAAAGCCTCAGTTTCTTCATTTGTCAAGTAGGGATGATGATAGTTCTTACCTCTTTTTCTGGGTACAGAAGTTGAGTTGGATGCCAAAATGTGAAATTCTTAAAAAATTCTAAATCCCCGAGCAATTGTTGGAAATCTAGAAGAAACAAAATTAACTTGTGAAAAACCTAAGAGAAAGAGGGAAATGAGGCTGTTATATCTGTGTTGGCTCAGAATCACAAATGGAAAACTTGGCTTCAAGGGCACTCTTTGTGTTCAAAACGAAACATTCCTCTGTACTAGCCAGTTCTTGAAGTGGTCCCTTCCATGGGTGTCCACTGGCAGTGGACATGCTGGTGCCTGCACGCTCACCACAATGGCAGGTCTCCAGCCTGTTCATGACAGCTGAGTCGTCACAAACCTAGAGAGGCTTTTTCTTGCCATGGAGAGACAGTGAACCCAGAATCTGGCCAAGTTTGGGCAAACAGAATCTCAGAAACTAGCTCCCAAGTGTCTTAGAAATACTTGGGGAAGAGGAAGAAAAATGTTAGTCTTCTTTGAGCTTTTGATAACCTCCTTGCGCCACTCCTGGTCTTTTTCAAAACAGATGTTTGTTTTGAGTTCATAGACTCATAATTTTTCAAAAGATTTGATTTAGTTTTAGAGAGAGGGGAAGGGAGGAAGAAAGAGAGGGAAAGAAACACTGATGTGAGAGAGAAACATCAATTGGTTGCCCCTCCTACATGCCCCGAACTGGGGACAAATCCATAACCCAGGCATGTGCTTTGAATGGGAATTGAACTGGCGATTTTTGCTTTGCAGGATGACACCCAACCCACTGAGTCACACCAATCAGGGCAAACCATAGAATTTTAGGCCTGGGTGGTGGTGATAAAAGGACTTTGAGTTCATTAAGTCTAACCCTTTCATGGTATAGTAAAGAAAATTTGAGTCCAGACTGGGAAAGGGGCTTGGCTGAGGTGGCATAGCCATGTCATGCTGGGAGACAAGGCTGGGACTCTTCTTCCCAGTGAAGATCCTGTAACCTATCAAGAAGTAGGTCTAAGCCCCTTCTTACCCTTTAAATAACCCCTCCAGGCAACAGGGTTTCTTGGGACCTTTATGTCAAGTTTCTTAGGAAGAGTGAGCAAGTGGAGTGCCTCCTTAAATTGTGCGCCCTTGGCACTCATGCTGGCTTTGACATCTGGCTGTCACATGTGCCCCAACCTCTGTGACCTCAGGGCCTTTGCTGTTCCTTCTGCCCCTGAGAACTGCATGGCTCCCTCACAAAGCTGTCTGCATTCTCATTTCATGTCAGAGGGAACCTCCCTGAGGGCAGGCAGCTGTGCCCTTCCTTGTTATCCCCTCACCCAGCTTTAGTTCTCACCACAGAACTGACACCTCGCAACCTACTTGTTTGTCCATTGTCTCTCCCCTCCCTTCAGGGCGATCTGGCAGAACAGACGCAGAGCATATCTGCTGGCCAAAGGAGCAAAAAGATGAATGAGAGATGCCTTTTTTTCCTCCGCCTTCAAGACGTCCCTTTCCATTCCAGGGCGTCCCTCTGCCAAAATCTTTAATTTTACTGTCTCCACAAGAACCTCCTCAATATATTCAGTCTTAATATGCTTCAATCTACCTAATTCATAACACACATTCAAATTTCTTTAAAACAGTTATTTCATCCAATTTTTTTATATTAAAAACTTTACAATCCCACAACTGAAGTGACTTTCCCTAAGGTCCCAGAACTTGTCAGGACTGGCTCCCAGGTCTGCCTAACTTGACCAATTTCTATTACCCTGCAGGTCCTCTCAATAAATATCACAGGTGTGACCAGTCATAAGAGATAGCACTAAGAAAGATTACTATGAGTCCAAGCTATCTGGGCAGATATCACAAAAGAAGAAGGCCTTGAAGGAGGAAAGGGGGAGGTTTGGTTAAGTGGAGAAGAGGAGAAAGGGAAATGCAATGATTTCTTCTTAGCAATTGAGTCTAAAAAACCATCTTTAGGTTTAGTCACTTCGGTTCAAATCGACATACACTTCTTGAGTGCCACTTCTGTAAAAGGTCGAGTTTGGAAGAGGATGCACTGGTAAAATATGAGCAGAATCCTGCTTGAAACACTTCAGTGTCTCAATTACTTCAGCTACAGCCCAAGTAGCTCACTCACCCTTAACCTTGAGCCTTCTTTATTTTTTGCGACCTCACTTGCACAGATATGCCATAGCAGGGTCACTCATACCCTGCCTGTGCACATGCCTGGAATGTTTTTTTCTTCTTGGATAGCAGGCGTTTGTGCTCCTGACAGTTGGGGAGCCTCTTCTTCAGGAGGACTTCCCTGTCCCCATCACTCCCCTAGCTGGGTTACGGGATTCCTTTGTGCCCTTGGGCAGGCACTCTCCTATTGCAGTACTTAAGTTACTACACATAAAATAGAAGCTTGGCTTCTCCACCAGAATATACTCTCCATTAAGAAGGTCCATCCAGCTTCTTCATTTCAGCGCCTCCAAAGTACAGGACAAGGAAGAACAAACATTCATTTCCTCTAGAACTGCAAACTTCTTGAGTGTTGGCTGGGTTTTTTCAAATTTATTATTCCTTTAATTCAGTAAACATATGTAACTCAGAGTCAGTCTTTAGCTGGCTCTATTAGTTCACTAGGGCTGCCAAACAATGTAGCACAGACTGGGTGGCTTAAACAAAAGAAATTAATTTTCTCACAATCCTATAGGCTAGAAGTCCAAGGTTAAAGTGTTTCTTTTTAGGCCTTCTCCTAGGCCTGGGGAATGCTCCCTGAGCTTTTCCATAATCTTCCCTCTGGGTGTGTGTCCTAATCTCTTTATAAAAGGTCTTCAGTTATTGGATGAGAGCCCACCTGTAAGACCAAGGCCCTATACAGTCACCTTCTAAGGACAGGGGTGTAAGACTTCGCCATGTGTCTTTCAGGGGACTAGATTCAGCTCCTAACACTGGCTTACACTGTGGAGCAGAGAAGAGGGAAGAATAAATTCTGACCAGAAATGGTAGGGGACCATTCATGGGGGATTTTAGTGGAAGTCCTCAGGACTGTGGGCTCCTCCAGGGAAAGACTGTGGCTATTCTGCACAGCTAAGGCAGGGAACAGTTTGCGAGAGATGCTTATAAGACAGCTTTCCATAAGCGAACAAGCAAATGAAAGAACTAGCATGTGTCCCAGCAGTGCTTCTGTTTGGATTGCATGACTGCTCACAGGATAGCTGCTCTGTGTGGGTTTCAGGGCTCCTGTCTCCTCTGCAGGGTCAGTAGAGCAAGGCCCCACATTTCTCATTTGCTTGCAACAATGGCCATCGGGATTAAAACTTTCCAACCCAATTAAACGTTTGGGTGGTTGGGACCCACCCAAGGAAAACAAGAGTGTGCTCAATCAAACCTTTTATTTGGAAAATGTTTTTCAGCGAAAGACCTGGGCGCCTTGTCATTGCCTGGCGTGAGGACTCTGTTGCTAAAAGCCAGAGTGGAAATTTAGGAAAATGTAGCAACTTAGACTTAAAAATGATAATCCCTCAAATTTGTTAAATTCTTTATAGTTTTTACAGAGGGGTTTCACTTCCATAAATTGATTTGACCCTCAAAACAACTCTGTGAAGTGGGTGACAGAAGTGTATGGGCTTTGGGGCCAGCCGTAGGTTCCAAGCCCAGCTCTATAACTTCCCAGGGGTAAGAAAGCTGACAAATTTCTTAAAGATCTGATCTAAAAAAATTGTTTTGCAATGAAGATGAAAATACTTACTTCCTAGGATTGCTTTGAGGATTAACTGCTATCAGGTATTAGAAAGACCTGGCACATTTTGGCCACTCAAACGATACAACAAAAGCTCAAACCAGAACTTGAATCTTTTCCCTCTCTTTTTAATTGAGAGAATACAGGAAATAGAAGAGTTCATAAAATTGTCGTGGTGATTAAATGAATAATGCATGTACATAGCAAGTGCTCAGTAAAGGCATTTATGTCTATTTTAAAAAATCTGATTCTTTTTAAAAAAAAAAATGAGATCAGGTGCTGGCTTCCTTCTGAATGTTTTAAACTAAATTACCTTAGACTTTGAAAAATCTTACAACTTCCAATTTAAAAAAAAAATTGGCAGATGTGTGGATCCAACACCAGACTGGAAATGAGAGCCTTGGCTCGGGTTTGGTTCTGATGCTTCCTCTCTGTGCGGCCTTCGGAAAATCACTCCCCTACTCTGGGCCTCAGGTTCACTTCTGCAAGGAGCGATTAGACCAGGTGAATGCTCTGGCAGGCCCCAGGAATCTATGTTTTGTCTGTAAATCTGTTGCCCAGGTCCAGTAAAAATCCTTAGCACATAAAAGGGGAAATTTAATCAGAATTTTTTTTCTGATTCATGTGCACTTAGCCAAACAGAACCTTACTTTCTAAGAGCTCTTTGATGTTTAAGCTGCCTTAAGGAGACTTTTTTTTCATTTTAAGGGGTATTTTAAAAGTTTTTTTTCTTAGAAACAGGAAATCAGGTTTTGGCAAGAGGGAGAGAAATTCAAACACACCAGGACTTGGGGGTGGGGGAAGTGGGTTTGTTTTCAGTGGGCAGGATTTGAGAGGGTTCCTGAGATTGGCAAGAGTTGGCCTAGGCCACCCTAGCGCAGCCTCCCAGGGGCCTGCCAACTTGAAAGGCTGTGTGACTGTCTGGGGCAGTGGTGGGGAGACAGGCCTGAAGCGTTTCCCAAGCCTTTTAGAACTGGCTGAATGTTTACTTTTCTCCCTCAGTCCCACATCTTACTGCTCTTTCTCTTTTGCGATATTTGGCAATCCAAATTGCCAAAAACCTTAAGTGATCTCTAAGGAAAATATTTGTCACTAGATGATCAGTTTTCTCTTCCAGAAAAAAAGAAGAGAAAGAAAAAAAGTCAGATGAATACACAAATGAGAGTACATATGGCAGAGAGAGAAAAAAGTTCCAGTTACCTCTGAAAAACTCCTAAAAATCACTGTTGGCCAAGTCAGGAGTCTGGGGTGGTGGGTGGAGAGCTCAGCTTGGCTCCTCTGAGCCCCAGCACTTAGAACAGGTGTCCTCACCCCTCTGAGCTTCAGTTCCGTCTCTACAAGGTAGAGAAATGACCAGTTTTGCAGCATCGCTGATGAGATCCAGTGAGATCATGTGTACTTAGAGCTCCCTGAACAGATGCTTAGTGAATGCCCCCCTTCCCTAACTTACTGACTTCAGCGATGGCGGTGATTTTGTTGAGTGACCAGTCAGTCCCTGTCCTTCCACAAAGCAGTGGTGTGGAAGCCGCGGGTAGCGAGGGCTGGTGGGCTGTGGGAAACACGAGTGCTGGGCCCGGGGCCAGGTGACCCAGCCTCTAGCTTCTTTTTCTTTTTCATTGTGGTTTAAAAACCACATACTATAAAGTTTATCCTCTCAATTTGTAGGTGTACAGTTTAGTAGTGTTAACTATATTCACATTATTGTGTAACAGGTCTCTAAAACTTTTTTACCTTGAAAACTGAAACTCTGCACCCATTGAACAACACCCCATTGCGCTTCCCCACAGCCCCCGGTAACCACCATTCTACTCTGTGTCTCCGTGATTCTGACTACTCCGGATAGCTCATGGGGGAACCATGCAGTATTTGTCTTTTCGTGGCTGGCTTGGTTTGCTCAGCATCATGTCCTCAAGGCTCACCCACATAGTAGCATGTGACAGATTTCCTTCTCTTTTAAGGCTGAATAATAGTCCATTGTATGTACATTTCTCGTTTCCTTTATCCACTCTCGGCGGGCCTTGGGCTGCTGCTACCTATTGGCTATTGTGAATAATGTTACAATGAACATGGTTGTACACATATCTCCATAAGAGTCTTCTTTCCGTTATTTTGGATATATACCCAGAAGTAGAATTGCTCCATCACATAGCAATTCTATTTTTAGTTTTTTGAGGACCCTCCACATCCTCATGAATACTTGCTACGTATTTATTTTTTCAGAGTAGTCACCCTAGTGGGTGTGAGCTGATACGGGCATACCTCAGAGATACTGCAAGTTTGCTTTTGGACCACTGCATTAGAGCAAGCTGTAATTTTTTCCCTCGTGGAGAATCTTGCCTTTGATTTGTTAAAAAATGCAATGTCTGTGAAGAGCAGTAAAGCAAAATACAATTAAATGAAGTCTACCTGTATTTAATTGTGCTTTGATTTGCAGATGACATAGTTTCTAATGTCCTGTGGTTATTTTTCCCTGATGTCTTTGTGACCTTGGTGGAATATCTGGTCTTCTAGTTTCAGGGGGGCCTGTGGTAGGCCTGTCTAGGGTGATGACCAGGACGCAGACTATGAGTGGACAAGGTCTCCAGGTGTGTTAGTTTTCTAGGGCTGCCATAACAAAGTACTCCACACTGGTGGCTTAAACATTAGAAATTTATCATTTCATGATTCTGGAAGCTAGAAGTTCAAGATCAAGGCATCATTAGGGTCTGTGTGAGGGGGGATCTATTCCATGAGTCTCCCCTACCTTTTGATCGTTTGTTGGCAATCTCTGGTATTCCTTGGTTTATAGGTACTTTACCCCAGCCTCTGCTTTCATGTTTACATCGCATTTTCTCTGTTTGCGTGACTATATCCTAATTTCCCCTTTTCATTAAAGACACCGGTCATATTAGCATATTCTAATGACTTCATTTTAACTTAATTGACTCTTATAATGACCCTATTTCCATATAAGTTTATGTTCTAGGCACTGGGGGTTACAGCTTCAACATGTTATTTGAGGGGAGCACAATTCAACCCATAGCACCAAGAATGTCCTAGCTTGCATCTAGATGTTACCTAAAACATTCAGGGGCTGAAAAGTTCAAGGGTGATGGAAAGCTGGAAGCACAGAGAATGAGGACCCTAGCTGGGAAATCACATTCCTTCAACTCTTCCCAGAGGCCAGAAGAGTGAAAGAAATCTCTAAGCCAGGTGATGCTCAGATATGGGAATGAGAGTAAGATCCTGAGCAAAGTAAAAGGGGCTGGTGTACCTGCTATCCTCCATGGGAGAGAGTTGGTTTGATTTAAAGACATAGTATGGTTTATAGCAGTGGGCTCTTTCTCAGCCAATATCAGCCTTCCAGGAACAGAACCGCGAGTTGGTGGAATGAGACATATATTCCCAGCTTCCTCTTACAGGCTGGGGCAGCCTGGGAATTTGCCATGGACTGTGTTCTGTGGAGTTTAGGGCAGGGTTAAGAGATGGGATCTTTATCCAGGTACAGAGCACATTTGATTGCCTGGGTTACTCAGTTCTGCTTTACTAAAGGTCACTCAGCTTTGGAGGCTGATCTAGGTCTAGTGCTCTTTTAAAGGTGTAATGGCCCACCCTATGTCAACACACTGCCTAACTTGAACTTCAGCTGTAGATATAAAATATGTAGTAGATGCCGTCATTTGCCATCTAGACTCCCCTTTCTCTCTAGTGGCTGGAAATGCTTCAGGCCTTTTCTGGAACTGACCCTGGGCTGAACAGAGTTACCCTATCCAAATATGGGTCTACTTTCTGTGGTAGTCTGCATCTCATGAGGGCTCAAGGCAGAAATCTTGCTGTTTTTGCTGCAAAGTAGCTAATTCTGTAGAGCCTCTTTAGCTTGTGAGCCGCCTATGGGGTGAGCTGAAGCCGTTGTTGCAGCCTGGCTTGTACTTCTGTCCCCTCCTATATCCTTCCTTTCCCTCCCACAGTGGTAGATCAAGTGTGCCCTTAAACTTTTTATATGCTAATTTCCATCACAGACCCCATTTCCCAGGGACCCGTCATGGACTTATCTTCCAACTAGAAGAGGACTGAACTTGAAGACACACATTTCAACTCTACAGAGAACAGACCTGGAAAAAGAAATGACTATCTGGCATGTGATTGTACTCAGAACATGCTTCTCTCATAAATTAAATAGGAAATGGATAGGCCCAAGCTCCAACTTTCAGACACATGACTAGAGAACATCTTTTTGGCTTTGATTCAAGATCATAAGTATGTAAAGGGAATGGCATTAGAGTGAGAAAAAAATGTCTAACTGTATGGTATATTTGTTTAAAAAATATTTTCTTAATTAGGGAAGTCTCTTTCACCAGAAAGCAGGCACACACAGAGTTGTTACATCTGACAGGTGTGAAAAACAGAACATCAGACGGTGTTTTCTGTCCAGCCTGTGGCCAAGCACAAAGAGATGGGCGTTCTTTGGCTCTGGTTCCGTGTAAATGTATCCCATCTGGTGTGAACTTCTCAGCACTTGGCCAGAGCCTCTTTCTAAGAAAAGAGGAATTTAAGAGGGGCTCTTGCAAAGTCAGCAAGTAGAAGTTCCAGCTGTTTGGATGATGTTTTGGCAGGGCTGGGGGTGTGGGGCAGTGATAACTGACAAGAGATGGGGATGTGATTAGAAAGCTCCCACCTGCAGTGTTATGTAAGTAGGCACGCGCTAACCCTTATTTTCAGCAAGATGAGATGGATCTTAAATCCTCTTTACCTTAAAAGCAACTGCTTAGACATACAGGCCTATGTGCTCCCAGGCATAAACAACATTAACATTTCTAGGTGTTCATATGTTAAAATCTGGCCTCATAATATAACAGACCCCTGTTTTAGGCCTTAATTCTTGATAATGCCATTCGATGCTCAAAACCTTCCATGGCTATACATTGGCTAATTATCATTCTACTCTTTTCAGTTGAAGCTCAAGGTCCTCCATAATTGAAACCTGAGAAAGATCTTTATGCTGTTCACTAGCATTTCTGTTCTTCTTTCAGACACATGGGGGCAATTGTCCTTCCAGACCTGTGACATTAGCCAAGGTCATGAGATTCGATTTGGCCAATAAAATGTGAGTAGCATTGACATAGGTCACTTCTGGGTAGAAAAGTTTAAGAGGTAGAGAGCTGTTCTTCCTGGTCCTTCTTCCCTCACTCCAGTGACCAAGGGAGTGTGCATTTCAAAGGAAGTGCTGTTAAATTGAAGAGTCTTTGCATGCTGAACCAACAAGGTGGAAAGCTGCCCTACACTGGTGCTTGGACTGTTAAACTTTTCTTTTGTGCTTGCTTACTGAGATTTTGGGCTGTTATTACAGCATAATTTAGCTTATCATGACTGAAAACACAATTGTTTCTCTAATTCTAGCTTTACTTATATCTATTTCCCTTACTGGAAAGAACATGGATTTTGACATCATAAGACTTACTAGTTTTCACCTTTAGAGAAAGGAGATAAATAATATTTGCCATACCCTGTGGTTTTGCTTGGTTCATAGTAGGTCAATCTACTATTTCATTTCTTCCCTCCACCCCAACACTTCACCAATATCAGAATCCTTGCTTTTGCCTTCATATGTCCTGCATTTTTGAGACAAGGAAACTGTCCTAAATTCTTTCTTTTAAACTTGAGGTTTTGATAAATTACAATATCAGAGGGGGCATTATTGAAACCCAGTTAGAAGGCAGCCTGGAGTTTATATATGTCAAAGAAGCTGATCTTGGCTTGTAAACACAGAAAAGTAAACATTCCTGAAAGTCAGAAAGATGAATGGATTAAAAGTAGGAATTAGGAAGGTAAATGCTTTAGAACCAAGCTCTCTTACATGCATAGAATGTTAATATTTAATGAAAAGTGAACACTTCGGTGGCTTTTATTTTCAAGACTCCAACAGTGTATACTGCATTCAGCCATTCATTCAAAATATTTACTAAGTTTCTACCATGTGCCAGGGGTTGCTCTAGGCATTGAGGATAAAGCAATGGACAAGGTAGTCCAGGTCTCTACCCTTAAAGGACTTGCTTTTTAGAAAGGAGAGATAGATAGTAAATAAGTAGGCAATAAATTAAAAAAGCTACTTTCAGATGGTGATGCATTTTATGAGGGACGTAAACCCTGTATGGCAGAAAGGAACAGTGTGCAGTGATACCGCTTTGGTCCAGGTCACCCAGAAGACCTCTCTCCAGCACAATGGGTGTGCTGAGTGCTGAAGCTGAGAGCCAGCCCAGAGAATGTCTTGAGGAAGAGGAAAACGCAAGTGAAAGACTTGGGTGTACAAAAGTGCTTGGAGGTAGAAGAAGGGAGGCCACTGTCCTTGGAGCAGGAGAGGAGAGGGAGAGGAGAAAACATATGAGATAAGGCAAGAGAGGCAGGCAGGGGCCAGAATAAGCACAATAAAAGTTTAGAATAAAGTTCAAAAGGCAATGTGATGATGTGAAACCACAGAGAATTTTTCTGTTTTTTTTAAATTGAGGTATAATGGACATAGAGTAAACTGCATGCAATTAAAGGATACAGTTGTATAAGTTTTCACATAAGCATGCACCTGTAGAACCATTTCCACGTGCAGATAGTGGATGCATCCATTACTACCAAAAGGTCCCTTTTATAACCTCTTCCCCCTGGACCTTCTCATCTTGACTCCCCACCATCAAAGACTACCACTAACCTGCTTTCTGCCATGATATGTTGGTTTACTTTCATGTCGTGTATTGCTTTTTATCACTGAGTAGTATTCCACTGTCTGGATAGATCACATTTTTTATATCCATTGACCTGTTTGTTGATGGACGTTTGTTTTTTTTCTGGTTTCTGGCTATTGCACAGAAAACTGCTAGCAGCATTCATGCACATGTCTTTGTGTGGATTGATGTTTTATTTTGTTTTGGGGAAATACCTAGGAGTGGAATGGTTGGACCATTTGGTAGCTGTATATTTAGCATTTTAAGAAACCACCGGACTGTTGTTCAAAGTGGTTATAGCATTTCACATCCTCACCATCAGTGTATAAGAGTTCTAGTTTTTCAAATGTTTTTCTGCACTTTGCGTTGTCAGTCTTTTTAATTTTAGCCATTCTAATCAATGTGTAGTGGTCTCTTGTTGGGTTTTACTGTGTATTTCCCTATGACTATGACATTGAGCATCTTTTCATGTGCTTATTTGACATACACATATTTTCTTTTGTGTGGTATATGTTTAAATCTTCCCTCAATTTCTGCAAAAAACACTGCTGAGATTTGGATTGAGTTGCATTGCATCAATAAGACAAAATGGGAGAATTAACATCTAAAAAATACTGAATCTTTTAGACCCTGAACAGGGTATGTCTCTCCACTTACTTAGGTCTTCTTTAACCTCTGCAATATTTTATAGTTTTAAGTATGTACATTCTTCACAGATTTTGTTAGACTTATTCATATATACTTCTTATTTTTTATGTTATTGTAAATTGCATTTTTAAAAACTTTCTATTTCTGGTTGTTCATTTCCAGTATACGTACATACAATTGATTTTTTTCAATATCGATAAGGTATTCTTCTACCTTGCTAAACTCAGTAGGTCTAGTAGAGTTTTTGTAGAGTATATAGACTTTCTGCATAGATGGTTACACAATCTTTAAACAAAGAGTTTTAGTTTCTCTTTTCCAATATGGATGCCTTCTATTCCATTTTCTCCCTTGATTATACTTGGGAGAACTTCCATTAAGATGCTGAATGAAAGTGGTAAGAGTAGACACTATTGTCTTGTGTCTGCCTTAGGGGGATAAGCATTCAGTCTTTTATCAGGAAGTGTAATTTTAGCTCCAGGTCTTTCATAGATGCCCTTTATCAGATAGAGGGAAGCTCCCTTCTTTTCCTAGTTTGCTAAGAAAGTTTATCAGAAATGGATGTTAGATTTTGTCAAATGCTTTTTTTCCTTTGCATCTATTGAGGTAAGTGTATACATTTTAGTTTGTTCATATGGTAAATTTTTTTAATGTTTTTCCTGGGATTATTCCAACTTGGTTATGATACACTGACTTTTTAAAAAAATTATTTAATTCAGTTTGCTAAAATTTTGTTTATAATTTTGCACCTGTTTATGCAGCTGTTTACATTTAATGTGATTATCAATATGCTTAGGCCTAAGTCTACCATCATGCTATTTGTTTTATATTTGTCCCATCTGTTCTTCTTTCCCTTCCCTCTTATTTTCTGCCTTCTTTTGGAATATATTTTAAATATGTCATCTTTGTTTTGACTTATTAGCTATATATCTTTGTCTTGTTATTTTAATGGTTGCTTTAGAGTTGATCATATACAGAAGAGCTTATTACTCCTCTTGGGAAACTTTGAAAGGAGTGGAGAAGAATGGCCTTCACCTCTGCCTTGGGCCACATGATCTTTTCCAGAGGGCCAAAAATATGCATTCTAGTACTTTAAGTCAGTGCAGTATGCTCATTGTAAAGTTGGTGCTCAGTGGGCCAGTTTACGCTGTCTGTGGAACTCTGGTCAGCTTCTCTGTGACCATTATGCAAGGAGAGGCTATAGAAGCCACACATTGAGAGGCAGGTCCTGGAAATCTTCTAGGAAGGCTGGTAGAGCTACCTAGACATACAAGGCGAAGAGCAGGTGGGGATGCCAGGAGCATGGCACAGACCTGTCTCTGTGCTCCTTCCACATGGAGGGTCATAGCTGCTTCATTGGCTCTAAAGGGAACTTTGTTCTCAGGTGAAACCTCCTGCCCATCTGCTCAACCACCCATGAGGCACGTGCTGGCATAGTTTGGCAAAACTTAATAGATTTTAAGTGCTGGTGGTGTGAAATGTTGAGAACCTTCCAGACTAAGTCTTTTTTAGTTCCTTAAGAGTTCCAAGCTCTTTACCTGTGAGCCTTTTGCTTGTGTGGTCATCTCAGCTTGGAGCACTTTCCCTATTTTTGCACACTCCATTTACCTAGACCCTAGAGATCCCAACTTAAGATGAAATTTCCTCCAGACCTCCTCAAGCTCTCCCCAGCCCACACATACCTTAAAGTGTTAGGCTGCCCTCCCACGTGCTTCCATGGCACTCCCCCTCCCATCTCAGACAATGCCCCTTCCCTACAGAGCAAAAGGTCTAGTGGAGAGAGGGGAAAGGAAACAGGCTATTAAAACATTGCAAAACATCTTCTTTACATGTGTTACTTACTCCAGGGTTTGAACACCAGACATGGTTCGAAGTACTGGAGACAGCTAATGATATTGTGAGACGGATGAAGGAGTGAGACTGCAAGTCAGTCAGGTGTGTTGTTTGCACAGAGAGAACTGTGACCCTGGGGAGGGCTGACCTATGGGTTTTGGAGTATTCAGAGGTTTGAGGGATCAGGAGAGCCAACCATCCTTAGTGACAAAGGTGGAGTTAAGGCTCTCCGCCCTCTACCTGCATCTCTAAGGGATTCAGTGACCATCTGTGACAGGGGTCATCCCTCATCCCCTGACGAGGGAAATCATTAACTTGACCTCTAACAGCATCTATTAATTCTGACTGTGTTTTTCTTTTTTTTTGAATTATGTAACAGCTACATATCTTTTCTCTTTGATAATCTCCCCTTTTTTAAATGACCCAGAAATTATACTTCTTGTATGTCATTAAAAGAGCACGTTTAAAAGTTAAAAATAACAACAACAAACAAACAAAAAAGACAATTTAAGGGAGAAATCAATGAGAAAAAAATAAAGTAGGGAAGGAGATAATTTTAAATGTCAATGATCTGTTTTTTAAGTAAAAGGACACATGAGAAGTAAAAACAGAGAATTAAAAATCTAGTAAAATGAAAGGTTAAAAGTTGAAATATAATAATGAAAATGTGAATGAGAATAAAAATAAGATAAAAGGCTAAACAGCAATGAACAAAAATATGAAAATAAAAAAGCTAAAGGACGATGATTATAGGCTATAAACTAGGATGTGAAAAAATTAAAATATGAAATGTTTTTTAAGTAAAAAATAAGAATTAAGAAGGTAAAGACATAGAAGTAACAAGTTAAAAATATATATACATTTATGTGGTTGAGTGATTAAAGACAATATTTTTAAAAGAAAATAAATATTATGTGAAAGAGGGGAGAAAGAGATAAAAAAACAAAGCATATGAATATTTAAAGAAAATCATTGAAGAGGCTATGTGTTTTCTGGTCACCTGTTAAAGCAGCAGAAACTCTGATGGGCGGAGGTCCAAGCAGAGGTCTTACCCTGCCAGCCTTGCACCAGCCCAGAGGCATCACTTCCATTAAACAGTCCGTGATGACAGGACCCTTGGGCAGATGATTCAAGCTGTGGTCATCCTGTTCTTAGCATTTTTCCAGGCACACATCCCAATGGCACATAGTGACTATTTGCTAAGTGTTCTAAAGGAATAGCTAATAGGTGGAGAGAAGCAAAAGGAGTTACAGCACAGTCACAATGTCAAACTCCATTCCCTAGGAGATTGCAGAGGGCTCAGTCAATTTTTTTTTATGATAACAATAACCATGATGATCATAAATCTATACCTGTCTTTAGCACTGCACTAGACAGGCATTGTCCCACAGACGGTCCAGTTTTAGAGCTTATAATAACCTTGCACATATCATACTTCATAGATTCTAAGACTCCACATTTGTGCACATTACCATCTCTAAGATCAAGTTGCATCATGCAGTCCATAAGAGAGCCTGCTATTGTGATTTAATTGTCAGTATTTTTTTAAGAATACATAAAACAATGGTGAATCTTACAATTTATGATGTGTTAGATTTGATGAAATACAGTAGATGCTATTTTCCATGCTTTCCAGATGAGAAAACAGACTTTGAGGGGCCAAGCAAGCTGCCTGACCTCATACACTGGTGAATGTAGAGCCTGGTGTGACATACAGGCTCCAAGACTCCAAAACTTGTTTCCCTCCCAACCCCCGGAGATCCAACAGATGGAAATCATGTGACCCACACTGGGGAGGTTAAACCCCAGAAGGCAAGAGCTGAGAAGCTCCCAGGAACAAGCTGGTTCTATGTACCAGGAGAGAGGTGTCTGGGAATCTTGACCTGATGCTCCACTCCCCCACTCCACTGCACCACACTACCTCTTCCCATGACCTGGGCCCTGCCTTTTAATCTTTCCTGTTTCCCTATTTTTGTTTTGGGTTTGCTTATTTGTTTCTTGCTTTTGTCTTCCCAGCTGCTGGTTTCATCAAAGAGTCAAGGAGACACCCAGGAGGAGGGAAGTATCAGACTCTTATGTTATTTTTTCTTTCCACTCCTATTCAGTTACCTGACAGCTGGCTACTACTGGAAGTGTATTACAGCTTCTGAGATTGGTACACTGGAGAAGGATCAGTGGAAGAAACACATCCATGGAGTTGCCAGGCCAGGAGAAACAATATTATCTCCTTGTGGGAACAGTTTATTCCCACAGTGCTTTGATTTAAACTTACAAGGAGAAATGGCCAGTTATGGAGTAATTTCCCGAATGTTCTGTTTTAGCTGCCTGGCTGTGTAAAGTGCTAAATGGTAATGACCCACATCTGGAGAAGCCTGCTGGGGTCTCCTTGGACACCTTGGCTCTCTGGTTGCAATCAAAATGCCTTATCACTCTCTCACAAGTGCTTGCAAACGTAAAAATGAATTTGCAAAAAGGAGATAGAAATGCAGAGTTGAAAGACCTTTTTTGATCCAGGCCCCTCATTACACGGATAAGGAAAGGGAGGCCCAGAGAGGTGAAGTGGCTTGCCAAAGTCACTAGCAGATTATGGACAAGACTGCAATCTGCATCACTGACTCAAGGTCATCCAAGGGTTTCCTTGGGACGAGTAATGGAAAATATAGAACAATATTTGCTGGGACTCTCTCATGCAATGTCCTTGAACTTGAGCAGACTACTTGTCTGTACTATGCATTAGCCTTCTAACTTGTCTCCTTGCCTCTGTCTCTCCCTCCACTAACTAACATGTGCATCCTGCAAGATTCATTTTCGTGGTTGAGCTTCTAATTGCATTTCTCCTTTTCAAAACCCTTGGTGGTTCCTGAAGAGTAGAGACCAACCTCTCAGCTGCGTGGTCTGGGTGCAAACTTCCTGCAGCCTCACTCTTCTCCACTTGCTCAGCTTCAGCTGCTCCATTCCACTTTCCAGCCTTGCAGCCTTTACTTGTGCTCATGGCTGCTAACACACACTGCTCCACAGATCAGCTTCTCCTTTGAGAGCTGGCTTGATGTCAGGGAGGTCCACCGGGCCAGGTCCAGAGAGAAGAGGTATGATGGAGCCTGCTTATTTGTTATTGTCAGGCTTCCCTGCCCAATGAATTTTACAGGAGGGTGGGCACTGCCAGGTGGACTAGTATGGGGCATTTGATGGGATGTATGGGAAGGCAGTTTGGTTTGGGACAGTCTGGTAGAAGGTGGTTGTAGGTAGGTAGTCAGTGAGCAACCAGGCAAGTGATTTGGTGGCAGGTATCAGACCTCCAGTTTCTGGGATGGGGCATCTTGGTGCCAGGTTCTGGGGACACAGAAGCAAGTCACATTGATGTGGCCTTACCTGCAGAAAGCTTGCAATTTGATGGGTAAGACAAACATTAAACAAAGACAATTTCTTTCAATACTCATCAAAATCCTATGACTATCATTTCACAAATAAGAAAAGTGGGTTTCAGTGAAGTTGCAAAACTTTTCAAGGATACCAATTGAACTAGTTTGGAGGCAACTCCAAAGCCTCTGTTCTATTCAGAGGCTATTTCATTCCTGGAGGAGAGAGTGTCAGGGCTGAGAAATTAGGCAATGACTTGGGTGTGGAGTAAATATTATTACTATTAATAATGGGGCATATTTGTGGGAGAACAAGGCTTTTTCTTTCTATGACTATTACCTGTGATGTATCAGATAGAATCCTAAGTGCCTTACAATTGGTAGACAATTTTAAATCTCACAATAACTTTGTGCAGTAGTAATTAGCCTTCCAATACTATAGCTGCAGAAGGCAGGGTTAGGCAGGACAAAAAATTTCTCCAAGATCACCCAGCCTTGGTGGAGAAAGTTGTGCAACTTAGATCTGTCTGACTATATAATTTATGTTTTTTCCAGTGGGCCAGGCTGCCTCTCCACCACCATTTGCTTAAAAAACATCAAGGGAAGGAGGGAGGATGAAATAAGGTTTATGGTGACAGTGAAAACAGACAGACACTAACACAGTTTAAAATCTAAGAGCCACCTTTGATTTCTTTTCATCACTCATTTCCCATAACCAGCTGGGTTACCAACACATATCCTAAACCCATCCTCTCCCCTCCACCTGATGTGGAAGCCATCATTCCCAGGTTTTTGGCCTGAGCTCATGCATGCGTGATGGTGACATTTAGTGAAATAAATAGAAACAAGGGAGGATCAAGTTGAGGGGTGAAAGTATTGTAAATCAGAGGTTTTGGTCTGACCATGGTCAACTGCCAACCTGAATGTTTAGACAGTCTAGGGGAGATGTGAAGTAGGCAGTTAGATATTGTAGTCAAGCATCTGTTTTGTTTGATGGCTAACAGGTTTCAGGCCCCACCTCTCCATCTTTTCTTCTTGTCCCACGTGTAGCAAGCTGATAAAAAAGCCTGGGCACCAGGCTGGGAAGACCTGAGGCCATGTTCCTGATCTCCTTCTCTGTTTCCCTCCAACTCAGGCTCCTTTACAGCTAAGGAGGCCCTTGCTTCCTATATCACAGTTACTCTGTGTCTTTATTTTCCTCACATGTAGAGTGAAGGTAGGAAGCCCCAGTCATGAGTTCTCCACACTCTGCTGGGAAGGGGATTGCTTTCTCCCAGGCAACCAGGGATTCTTTTTTAAAATTTTTTTTTAAATTTTAATCATTGTTCAAGTACAGTTTTCTCCCTTTTACTCCCATTCCAACCCACCCTCCCAACCCGCCCCACTTCCCTCCCATTACCACCCTCCCCCTAGTTTTTGTCCATGTGTCCTTTAAATTTGTTCCTGTGAACCCTTCCCATTCTCCCCTGAAATTCCCTCTTCTCTCCCCTCTGGTCACTGTCAGCCTGTCCTCTATTTCAGTGTTTTTGGTTATATTTTGCTTGTTTCTTTGTTTTGTTGTTTAGGTTCCTGTTAAAGGTGAGATCATATGGTATTTGTCTTTCACTGCCTGGCTTATTTTGCTTAGCATAATGCTTTCCAGCTCCATCCAAGCTGTTGCAAAGAAGCATAGAATGCTTTCTTTCTGCTGCATAAAATTCCATTGTGTAAATGTACCATAGTTTTTTGATCCATTCATTTACTGATGGGCATCTAGGTTGCTTTCAGCACCTAGCTATTGTAAATTGTGCTGCTATGAACATTGGGGTGCATAGGTTCTTTTGAATTGGTGTTTTAGTGTTCTTAGGATAGAGTCCCAGCAGTGGAATTGCAGGGTCAAAAGGCAGATCCATTTTTAGTTTTCTGAGGAAGTTCCATACAGCTTTCCATAGTGGTTGTACCAGTCTGCAGTCCCACCAACAGTGCACTAGGGTCCCCTTTTCTCCACAACCTCTCCAACGCTTGTTTGTTGTTTTGTTTATGATGGCCATTCTGACTGGTGTGAAGTGGTATCTCATTGTTGTTTTAATTTACATCTCTCTGATAGCTAGTGATATTGAACATCGTTTCATGTGTCTTTGGATCTTCTGTATGTCCTCCTTGGAGAAGTGTCTGTTCAAGTCCTTTACCCATTTTTTAATTGGGTTGCTTGTCTTCTTAGAGTGGAGTCATGTAAGTTCTTTATATATTTTGGAGATTAAACCCTTGTCTGAGGTATCATTGGCAAATATGTTTTCCCGTATAGTTGGTTCTCTTTTTATTTTAATAGTGTTTTCTTTAGCTGTGCAAAAACTTTTTATTTTGATGAAGTCCGCAACCAGGGATTCTGATCGCCTACAATGTACTACCTCTTCTCCTCTAGACATCAGTGGCAAACTTAGCAGTGTGGCATGATTTCAAAAGTTCTATATAAATTGGGTGTAGTCACAGGGTTTGGTCATTTATAAAAGACAAGAACATTTATCTACAACAGATGAGGAGCTTTAATTCTGCCTGCTAGTAATTCCCAATGGTTTTACCTATGAGATCTTTGTAGATAAATGCTAGGCCAGAAAAGGAGTGGGCCAGAGCATCTCATTTTCCTCTGGATTCCAAGTTAAGGAGAATATTTATGGCTGCCAAGAAGATGTGAATTTATCTCAAGTTAATAACACTTAAGCTTTAGGGATCCTCACTTGTCCAGGTGTCTTCCAAGATTCTGAGAGGGGCTCTAGCAATGTGCTTGCACAGTCATACAAATCTGGACAATATTCAGCTGTAATGCATTTTACTTAAATTAGCCCAGACCACTGCTGCTTTGCTCTAACTTCCGATATGTCACTCTTCCTCATGTTTTGGCTGGTTTTGGTTGGTGTTGGCTGGTGTTGGAGGGCAGGAGGCATTGCTGGGATTTGTTTGAGGGGAAGTTGGGATGGGGATGCATGGGTTTAGTGAGATATACTGATGTGAATCACTGTCCTCTCCCTGTATAGTTGTGATGGGCTATTTTAGTATATTTCTACCAGACCAGAGGCAGGATCCCAATGTGAACCCATGGTATTCTGTGGCAGCAGATAAATACATGGGCAGTGGAGGAGAAACAATATTTGAAATATATGGGTCCAGAACCTAGTCTGTGGGAAATATTTATAGTTATTAGATATGCATTTAAAATTGTATGTGGTGGATTTAGTTCTTCTTGTCACTTATTCAAAACGGAAGTTGAATAATGGAAGCTTTGAATCTATTGGGAATATATTTAGTAAAGCAGCATGTGCGGTTATAGATGCTCCTTACATTAACTTCACGGAATAGAATTTATGAGGTTCTCTGCATTCACAGGGCACAGAGCAATATCAGTACTATCAACTGTGAGTATGTCAGAGTGAAGTCTCATGTCTTTTGCATCCCAAAGTGTCAGACTCAGTCTTAATATATATGACACATCTGGTTCTCACATTTTGGTTCCAGAAGAAATGGGACCTAAAATGATTACTAATGTCACAGAAATAGGCTGTATATAAACATATTCACGATGCTTTTACTGTACACTATTGGCACACAGACTGTGATGGAGGACACAGAGAGCATTTAGACATAGCCCTGACCTCATGCAGCTCACCAGCAGGCAGAGAGATAAAGCATAGATAAAAAGCTGGCTGCCGACCAGGGGAGAAAAAGCAGAGCAGGGATCTAGTCCACATTTCCTATAGGACCTCCTGTGGTGGCTCTGAAAATGACAGGTTAAAGGGCCATGAGTGGTATGGGACCGAGCCAACAACAAACTGGAGAAGAGTGAAGAGTTTAGGCGGGGGGAGAGAGAGAGAGAGAGAGAGAGAGAGAGAGAGAGAGAAAGGAGGGAGATGCCTTTTCAGTATTTTCCATGAGGATGAAACTTTGAGGAGAAGTGTAAATATCTAAAGGTCATTTTTCAGAAGGATTTCTTGGTGGGATGCTATGCAAATTGTCTAGTGTTGTGCCGTTGACAAAATCAGCAGTACAACATTCCATTATTACTCAAGATCTGTGTTTCTTTGATGTGGCATCTTATAGACACAGGGCTATGAGACCACCTGGCTTTGTTTGGTTACATGGACACACATACTTGTAATAGAAGGAATGGGAAATGAGCTTGGCAGGAAAGGAGCTGCAACAAAACAGTGGATGAGACTAAAGAACATGAAGAGATACTCTGTGTCACCCTAGGGCTCCCCACATCCCAGGATTCCCCACAATTCTAGCTTCTTTGAAAAGGGTAGCTAGTTGTAGAGATATCAATCATCTCTCTGGGTTGATTGTGACTATTGGTGCTAACATTGATCCTCTTCCTTCTCCTGCTTCACTGGCCATATGAAACAGCCACAACTCATTGGCTTTAGGACACGCTCTCAGACTCCTTTCGGTCTTCACAGAAATCCTGTGTTTCTTTCTCAATTTAGATGCAAACTCTTGAGAGCCCGCTGCAAACTTTCTCCTCATGAACCCTTTTTTTCTATCTGAGAGTACATTTATCACAGGATCTGTACACATCCTTGGTTGCTAAAGTGGTACGCTGTTTCTAAGACTTATATTTTCTAAAGTACATCATGAAATTCAATCCCAGAGCCCAGGTGGTTTCAAATGGTCTACTTATTTGAAAGCAAGACGGCTTAGTTTTTTAAAAAATCCCTTTACATCTTGGCCAAGTCCCTATGTACAGTTGGACCACATCATAAAAGACTCCCAAATGATTGTGGCCGACGTTGTTGGATTGAATCATCTCTGTACCCAGATGATGAATCCGTGGGATTGGGGCTATTTCCAAACCCAGAGACGTTCAGGCTGAACATGGGCACCTGGGGACTTGTCTGTAGCCACCTGCTTTCTTGGAGACTAAAGAGGAAAAGGCATCTGTAGATCATGTTCCTTTGGTACTAGCCCCCCACTGACTCTAAACATAATGTTTAGTTGAAAGTAAGCTCCCAAATGATGTCAGATTTGGGAAGAAATTGCATCCTGAGTACCATTCATGGCCAGCAGTTAATTATTGGGTTTGTTTTTTTTCTCTTGTCTTTCCCAGGAAGAGTATTCTCTTCTAGTCATGGCTCAAAGTCTACAAAATGTGCATTTCTTACCTCAGCATGAACGTAGTGGACTGTGGGTGCTTTCACTGTAAGGGCACTGGAGGAGGTTTAAAGCTGGCTTTGCCTTTTGATGGCTAAGTGAACCTGGATGGGTCACTTTGCTCTGTGTCTTCTTCATTTTCTGCACATGTTCAGTGAAGGCAGAAATCCCCAAGTATGGATTCTCCACATTCTGCTGCGAAGGAGATTGCTTTCTCCCAGGCAACCAGTGATTCTAATTGTCAACAGTGTACTACCTCTCCTCCTCTAGATATCATTGGCAAACCTAGCAGTGTAGCCAATATCAATAGTCCTATGTCTTCCACATCAGCCAAACTAGATAATTAAAGGCTCTGCAAGGTCACCACATTAAACAGCTCTCTAGGAGAGTCAATCACCCTATATTCTATACAGAAATGGTGCTCCTGAGTTGTGCAAATTGGCAAGTACTGAGGACGTGGTGGGAATTCCTATTTCTGTATCTTCCATTTCTTTAATGAAGACTCTAATCACAGTCAGTCCTGCCTACAGGGACATGTCAGTGCTTTTGATGTGTATTTTCCTTGGCCCTTTCTTCATGGATTAGGAAGCCAGTGTGTGAATTCTGTGAGTTTCTGAGAATTTGTTTCCAACCCCACATTAAAAAATTCCAGCATGGATTTAGAGTTCCTACTGAGTTTACCATGAAACAGAGTCAAAATTTCATTTATCACTAGACCTCTATAAGTCTTCACTCAGCCTGCTGGGCTGCGGTGGGTTTTGGGTCCAAGGATTTAGGGTTTAACTAAAGTCGGTGCCTAGTAATTTCTCAGAGGTATAATTTGAAAGGCACAGGTCCCTCTGGGGAAGGCTAGGAAAAACACTTACAGTGCATACCTCCAATATTTTTCACATGGCTCATGGTTCCCTCTTCAAGGGTACTTGGCCATCCCTCCCTCCATTCAAGGGGCTTTGGGTTTGTCCAGATATGGAAATTACCTTAGGAATTACAAGAATATTATAACATTATATCTTGGTGTCATAAAACTTAGAGCTATGCAAATCAAGTAGGTCTTTGATGAGTTGCCAGTCTATTTAGGGCCTAGGGTATCCCAAGGTCGGTTGTACTCTCCACTCCTTTCTGTACAGGTTAGACCTACGATGTTGTTGTCCATTATGGTGACTACACCTGGTTTAGAGTTGTAGGAGAAAGGCTTCTAATTGGCCTTGGACTCACTGGAGTTTCCTCTTCTCAGTGAAATTAGTGACTCCATTTTACTTGGGAACATTTTCCATCAGCATAGAGAAATGTCCATAGAGAAATGCCATCAAAGTATTTCAGTGACGCTGGCTGGCACTCTTTTCCTCAGTGCAGATCTTAAGTGCTTGGTAAAAGAGTGCTCAGATCAACCAATGGTAGGGAGTGATAAATCCACTCTAGCCTTCTAGTCCCCTAGAGACTTTGGTTTCCTTCCTCTACTAATACCAAAGGACTCGACTTCCTTTATTTATGTTGTTGCTATGTCCATGTTTCTATCAACAACTCCCATGCACTCAAGCTAGACATTGAATCCAGAATCACTGGAAGAATACCCTGTTGGTAACTCCAGCCAGAGGTATTATGTTCTCCCTTTGGCTGAAGCACTCTCAAGAGCCATTTCTACACTAGTTCTCTGGCTCTTTATACCTTCTCATCTCAGGTTTGACTTTGAGATTTCCTCCTTTCAGATTCACAATCTCATCTTGACTTTGAGGATCCTTGTCAAGTTATTTATTTATTTATTTATTTATTTATTTATTTATTTATTTATTTATTTTTTACCTCTCTGAGCTCTGGGAGGGTTATCATCTATAAATAGGGGGGCTATGTTTACCCCATAGTATTTTTGAAGAATTAATGAAATAATGCTGTACAAACCTTGGGGATCTCCACAGAGATTCAGTAAATAGAGTGTTTTGAGGTAGATATTAGTATTATATTATTATTAATATTATAATATAGGGTTCTTATAAAAAGTAAAGAAGATGAAGTATATAAATCACCTTTTGTGCATAATTTGTATTTGGTATGCAGTAGGCTCTTTTTTTTTTTTTAAGGAAATGAATGCCATTTTCTATTCACTTAGCTTCTACTTTATTTTTTTAATATTTTTTAAAGATTTTATTTATTTATTTTTAGAGAGGGAAGGGAGAGGGAGAGAGAGAGAGAGAGAGAGAGAGAGAGAGAGAGAGAGAGAGAGAGAGAGAGAGGGAGAGAGAGAGAGAGAGAGAGAGAAACATCAATGTGCGGTTGCTGGGGGTTATGGCCTGCAACCCAGGAATGTACCCTGGCTGGGAATCGAACCTGGGACACTTTGGTTCCCAGCCCACGCTCAATCCACTGAGCTACGCCAGCCAGGGCGGTATGTAGTAGGCTCTTAATAAATATCTGCATTCGTTCTTCCCTCCCATTGGGGTGCTTGCCTTTTCCCTGGGGTTGGTGCTGTTGCCAGAGACAGGCAAATCTTACAAAGGCATCTCACACAGGGTCCAACAACAAACTGAGTCTTTGGTTCTCCGGTGCCCAGGACAACTTACCCAAATCAGTGTAGACAGCTCCTTTTGGGTTTCCACAGACTTGCCAGCAGAACTGCCTCTAATCCTCAGTGACTTGCACCTGAGCAGCTGCAGTTTCTTATGGACCCAGTCCCTGTGTGATCTCAACTGAACATGCCAGCCTGGCCAGCTCCCTTGCCCATCTCAGGACTGTTGCTGCAGAACCCATTCTATTGCAGATTCTTTGCCAAAGCTACGAACAACCACTTGTATCTCAGTCCCTTGTTAGGCTTTGAGACTAAAGTAGATTTTCTACACAAAAGCAAGGATTAGTTTCAGCACCTCTCCTAACTTTTATGTATGGTTTTATATTTTTAAAAGTCCCTTCCTATCACTTATTATCTCTGTATTTAACTATAGTTACTAAATAATACCCAGTATTACATTATATAGTTAGGTGTTAAAATACAGGGTCCTCAGAAAAGGATCTTGCAAATTTACTCACCAGATTTAAACTGAGGAGGTAATTGAAATCTATTGGAGTGCTTGACTTTGGGCACCAAAGGCCCAAGCAACCAGAGGGATTAGTACAAGAAGAAGTGCTCAGAGTACTAAATATATTAGCCCTTAAAGGAACAGTTTTGCTACTTTAGTCTTTCCTTTTACAAATATTTATTGAGCAACTATTACATGCCAAGCATTCTTCTAGGCGATAAAGATTAAATAAGGAACAAATAGACAAAATTTTTGTTCTCATGAAGCTCATATCCTAGAGAGGGAGGCAGGAGTAAAATAAAATAATATTTGCTAGAGGGTAGAAAGTATTAAGGAAAAATATAGGCATGTGGAGGTTATAAATTGTTGGGGTTGGTATTGTGGGCATTGCTACATTTCCTAGCCTTATCTTGGAGTTAGTCTGGGGCTAAGTTGTCTCCAGTGGAGCGAGAGAAAAGTAGCATGGGCCATGCCAGGGAGTGCCTCCTTCATGAGCTCTTCTGCCATGCCTTCTCCTAGGCTGCGATGGCAAATCCCAGAGCCATCTGGAAGGCAGGTGTTGCAGATGCCAGATCCACAGTGTCTGAGTCCTTGAATGACCAGTGGAGGAGAGCTGCCCACCAACCTGAAATACCTATCTGCACTGTCAAGTGAGAAATAAAATTCGAGACTATCTTTTTAGTGCCATTTTATTTTGGGTGAGGGGGCAGGGCACAGTCTAGTCTCTATAGCACTTACCTAATTTATGGAGTACTCATGCAGTGTATCTTTAAATGAAATAATATTTATTTATGCACATGGATGATTGCTATATTTTAGTCACATGAATGAGAGAGCTATGGTAGCAGAGAAAGAGGTGTTTAATTCTTTCAGCAGTGGGTGGTTTAGGGTCAAGTTGCGAAAGATATGATAAAGGAGATGATATTTGAGCTGTGTTTAGAGACAAACAATATTGAACTTTGGGAAGGAAAAGGGGAAGGGAACTCCAAATCTAAGTCATAGATTGAATAAAAGCCCAGAGGCATGAAAGTGACTATTTTGTGCTGTGGTTGTGTGTTTTAATTCCTTGTAATCATGAAGACATGAAGAAAATGACATAGCCTTAAACCATTGTTCTAATTATCTCAATCTGATTTTATACATTTGAATGTGGGAAATATGGTGTATTAAAAAAAGCAATGCACAGGTTTGAAACTAAACATAGCTGTTATCACCAGATCCAAAGATTTCAAAGACGATGTTTACAAGGCTGTAAAAAAAAACCCATTTGATTCTTTCAAAATGCCTGAATGTTCTTAGTTATGAGGCTTCAAATAGCAGGTTAAACTGCAAATCCTGCTTCTCTAAAATCTGAATTCAATTGTAGCTGAGATGGATTCTAAAAAATAGATGCCTGTAGTTGCAAAAATACAATTAAAATGGTTAAAAGGATTACATTCTTTTCCAACTCACACACAAAGGAGTATGTCTTGTCTCTAGTTATCAGACAGTATAAATCCTACTACTACATATTAGAGAACATATATCTAACAGGTTTAGCACAGCCTGTCCATTTCCTTTGTGTCTGAAGCTACCACATCCTGCACTCTGTTACTGAACTGAATGTCCAGCACTACGCTAAGAGTCCTATACATTGGTAAGCCAGGTATTGTGTTTCCTTGTTTTACAGATGGGGAGACTGAGGCACAGAGGTTGAGTCCTTGTTCAAGGTTAAATGATTACAAAGTCCCACAGCAGCAATTTGAGGAGGTCTGTTTAGCTTCAAAGCTCATTTTATTAACCACAACATTCCTTCTTTGCTCCTATTTAACATTTATTTTTTTATTTCCAGGGTCTGTAGTTTTATTTTCTAGAGATATCTGAATATTATTTTTTGGAGTATGTGTTTAATCATCATGTTTTTAAAACATTCCTCCACAATAAGTATTCGTTTTCAATCCTGCCCTCTGGGGCCATGCCGACCTTTCGCTGAGCCGTGACTTCAACATGACAGTGGTCTCCAGTGTTTTGCAATAAAGGGCAGTTTCCTTTGGCCAAGAGTTACCTTATTGGGCCACAGGACACCCAGATTATGCAGGCTTTCAAGGCATCCATATATCAGCATAAATCATTCCTACATCTCTGGGTAAAACAAGGTCAGCTCAGTCTTAATTCTGTCTCTAATTTTTGGGTTCAGTAGTTAAGCTTTAATATTCATTGTTGGGAAATTGGTGGATTTCATGAAAAACAATGTTTTAACAGTTTGTGTTGTCTGTTAGGGTTGCAGAGGTGGCAAGGAGGGGTTAGCAGTAACTCAGTGTCAGCTGTGTGTCAGGTAACATGCTTCTGCTCTTTTATTTAATCATCACCAAAGCCCTATGAGGTAAATATTTTTATTTCAGTTTTTACAGATGAGGAATCTGAGGTTCAGACTTGTCCAGGGTCGCCCTGTTAGTAGATAGTAATTCTGGAATTCAAATGGAAGCCCCTCAGATTTCCATAGTCTGGTATCTTTTCACAAAATGGTTTTTGAATGATTAAAATAAGTTGTTCTATTTTAAAGTAATTTCTCTAGCTTATTGTTTTTAAAAGCCTGAAGCCATGAAATAGACTTTGTGGATTACTATTGGTATTAAAAATAATAGAATCAAGTGAAAATATTAGAGTACATTCTATGTAATACAGGCAATCATTGTTTTGTGAAACTTCTGTTTCAGTTCTACATACATACATGTATTCAGCTGTGCCTAAGAACGTGTGGCCTGGCTTGCCTTGTAAAAGTATTTTACGGTGGCTGTCAAGAGCCTCGGTCCCTGCAGTCTCTTATACTCCAATCCAGACACTAGATGTCCTATAGACTTCTCTAGTTCTCAGGTTTGAAACTGACCTTCCCCCACTGCCTCACAGCCTTGCTCTTCTCCCTGCGTTCTGTGTGTTCCGTGTCCCAGCTATGGGCATCCTCAACCATTGCTGCCTTCTTAATGGTCACATCCAACCTGCTTTCTAGTTACATCAGATTTTACTTATGAACTAGATCTCAAAACTCTCCCTTCCACTCCAGTGTTCCCTACTGTTGACTTTGGAGGCAAGAATGCAGTTTAATACAAACCTCTATCCTGGGCAACCACTCCTTTGCCTTTTCCTCTTCAGCCTGTCTTTGGCAGTGCTGCCAGAGTGCATCCCTGGGGTTGCTCCCTTATTACTGAAGAGTGAACTCATTTGTGTTCTTATTTAATATGGATTGAGCAGACAGCACATCTGAGCATATCACCCCTGCTGTGTAAAATCCTTGCCTAGATCTTCTTGTTGAGAGCAGAGGCTCTGTGGAGGGGTATAGATTTCTTAAGATGTGCCCAGGCCATGCTTTGAGTGTAGGAAGAAGAGATGACTTCTCACATTTAGTTTATTGGTAAAGAAAAAACACATACAATTTGTAAAGACATAAATATCTTGTATGCACATGTCAGGGACATGGACTCATTTCTCTTTTCTTTACCGAGAAGGGGTACAATGTTTGGTCACTGTAGCATGGACCAGAGCTCTGCATGCTCCTTAGCTTTCCATGCTAAGCCCTTGGCAATCCAGCACCAATTTCACTTTCCAGGTTAATGTCTGCTTATTTCCCACTCCTTTCTCCTTCCGTTTGTGCTCTTGGCTCCAGCTATGCCCAACTAGTATATTTTCTAATTTGTAGATTTATTTTTTAATATTCTAATGTTTCTGGGATGCATTTTGTAGGGATTGTTAAAATAAGTTTGCCAGCAGCCACTTAAGGAAGTGAGGTGTCATGGAGGGCCCCGCCTCTGTGTGTGTGTGCACATGGCCCCCAAATCCAAGGTATTGGCTCTCCTGTTTTGGAAAATGCCGTCATGCAAAGATCAATTCCTATCTGCCAAAGGCTCCAACACAATTTGTGTGTGGGTTTTAAAGAACTTTTTAATGTGATGAGACATACAAGAGTAAAATAATATTTAAAAACACTAGTAATAGTTATCTGTGAATTGTGGAATTGGTGGTGATTATGATTACATGCTTTTTTATACATTCTGATACTCAGATTTTGTGTAGTGGTCAGATGGTCCTTCATTATGACACACTTCATTCATACAGAAGAACATGTCATGTACATATTAGGTGTAAAGGATATAAAACAAATACCTGTCAGTTTGAAAAATGAAAGGTTATTGATGTCTCTGAAGCCCCCTAGTGTGCCCCTCCTCAGGTATAACCCTCTTTTCTGCCAAGGGTAACCATATCCGATTACCCAGGATTTGTGTTCATCATTATGTTACTTTACATTATAGATTACTAATTTGTATGTACCCCAATTGATATATTATGGATATTTATATATTTAGGGCTTTATAATAATAACAGTGTCCTACTGTGTGTGTCACCTTGCAACTTGCTTTTCTCACTCAGTGTTAGGTTTAGATTATCCACATGGATACATAAAGCTGTAGTTCATTGATTTTCCCTGCCCATGGTGTTGTACAGTATGAATTCTACTGAGATTTATTAATCTGTTTTCTGTTGACAAACACGTGGGTGAGTTCTAGTTATTTTTCTATTATAAACAATGCTGTCATGAACTTTCTCGAGAACATCTCCTGCTACACGTATTTAAGAGTTTCTCTAGGCTGTAACCCAGGAGGGAAATTACGAGGTCAGGGAATATGGGTATCTTCACCATGCAAAAATAACACCAAATAGTTTCCCAGTGTGATTATACCAATTGACAGTGCCATCACCAGCATATGGAAATGCCCATGGCTCCACATCCAGCCAACTTTTACTATTGTCCTACTTTTAATTTTTGCCAGCCAGTGAGTGAGTAGAAAATAGTATCTTACTGTGGTTTAAGTTGGCATTTTTATGCTCACTAATGAGGTTGAACATTTTATACATTTATAGACCATTTATGTTTCTCTGTTTACTTTTATGTGAAATGGCTTCTTATGCCTTTTTACCATTTAAAAAATTGGGTTACTTATTGCTTTACTGGTTAAGAGAGAATTCTTTAATATCTTTGGATAATGCTTTGTTAGTTACTTTTATGGCAAGTTTCCCTACTGGTTTTGGCTTTTAAAAAACATTTCTACAAGCTCTCTTGATAAACAGAAGCTTTTATTTTTAATGTAGTCACATTTATCAATTGTGTGTGTATGTGGGGGTGGGACGTGATTAGAGCCTTCTGGCTTGTTATGGAGTCTTTCCTTATACCAAGATTAAAGACCTTGCATATTCTCCTTCTTGTATATTCTCCTTTACTTTTTTAAAGTTTTACTTTTTCCACTGAAGTACTTAATCTTCTAGAATAGAGTGTTATGTATTGTGTGAGGCAGTATACATTTCATATTTCCCACCACAATGGATACCCTGTATTCCTAGTACCACATTTTCAATAGCCCATCCTTCCCCATCTCTGCAATGCTGCGTCTGCCATGAACCAAGTTTCCATATATTCAGGAAGGTATCTTGGCTCTCAGTTCTATCATAATGATCTGTTTGTCTATACTTGTGCCATCACATTAATGCCTTCACCCTATAGCCTCATAAGCCATCTGGTAGGACAAAAATTCATTCAAGGTAAGTGTAAGTCTTTCCAAGTTTTGCAAAAAAGTTCTTGTTGAAATTTTGGCTGGAATAATTTAACTATAGATTATTTTGGTGAGAATCATGTCATTATGATATCAAGTCTTCCCATCCATGACCACAGTAAAATTTTTATTTATTTGGTTCTCTTTTAAGAAGTTACTTATTTTAAGTGTTTCTTTAATCTAAATATGCAATTGGATATTGTATATTGGTGTTTTGTACAATCATCTTACTCTCTTATCAGTGATAATAATTTGCATTTTTTTTCAGTTTTTGATATGGACAATTACAACACCTATGAATATTTCCTATTCTCATTCTTATTATTTCTTTTTCTTGATTTAATATTCTGGCTAGGACCACTACTGAGTAAGGAATCACCTTGTTCCTTCCTTAAAGGAAATACTTCTAATATTTTACCTTTAAGTATGTTTTACTATAGGTTTTTGAAAGATGATCTTTATCAGTTCCCTTCTAGTACTAGTTCTATAAGAATTTTGCATTATGAAACTTTAAATTTTATTGAACATTTAAAAACTCTAACAAGAAGGAATAGGATTTTTAAATTATTAATTAGATAAATTGTGCCATGAAGTTTTAAAATACTAAACCAAACTTGTATTCATAGGATTAATAAAACTTTATCAAATTCTACTATACTTTTTATTCATTGATGGACTCAATTTGAAAATATGGTGTTACAATATTTGAATCTCTGTTCATGAGTGACAACAGCTGGTAATTTTTATTTTTTATTCTATTTTTGTCTGGATTTGACATCAAGATTATATTAGCTTTATAAAACTAGTTGGGGGTATTCCTTTTTTTGTTCTCTAAAAGAGTGTGTGTATTTTTGGAATTATCTGTTCCTTGAGAGTTTGGTAGAATTTACTTGTAAAACCATCCATTAGAGCCTACAGTGTTCTTTGTGGGGAAATTTAAAACCAGCCTTCAATTTCTTTAATGGTTACAGCTTTTTATTTCATTTTGAGTCAGACAAAATGAATAAATTCCTAAGAATATAACATTAAACTAAGAGGAGGTTAATTTTAGCATCACATAATTCAATTAAGGGGAGGAAATCTGTGAGTATTATCAAATAACAAATGAAAAAGAAATCCTGCTATTCTAAGATACTCCTAAAAATTACACTGTGAGTCGTAAAGGCACAAATGAGGTCAAGGGTGGGACATGGGTTCTTTACAAAAAGCTGTGAATCACTCTCATGCTATGTACAACTTCTCAGGTATAAAAATGATTCAGAAGAAACTGTGGATGCAGAATCCATAGAAAACATAGGGAAACTGATTGTGATATATAAGAAAGTGGGCAGTAAGGGTGGGAGCACATACAGACTATTATGGGTAGATGATTTTTAATGTGCTTAAAAATCACATGCTTAATGTGCTTAATTTAAGATGTCTTTCTTTTTTATCCCCCCATAAGAAGGTGTAATGAGTGGTGTGCCTGAGCGCCAATGAACTCTTAGAATCAAGGTAATACGGTCTTTGTTATTCATGACAGTGCCTTATTTTTTCTCATCTCTGTCCTTTTGAGTAAATAATTTCCTCGCTTTCTCCATTGTTTGGTGAACTTCCACTTCTTTTTAAGACACAGTTCAAACCAATGTGTTCTGTGGCACCTTTCTGAATATCCTCCATGTGCTGATAAAACGCACAGTCTGCATAAGAAAAAAATCATAACAGAAATTCTTGTTCTGAGTTTTTGAGTCATTCATTCCCACTAGGTTGAGTGCTTCTTGTGAAGGGGCCAAGTTGTAATCACTCCCATGTACCCAGGAGATAGTGGAATGTCTTACACATAGCAGGCGTTTATTTTCCAGTAATGTTTATTAAAATAAAAGCTGTGCTTTTGGTCATCTTCAACTTCCTTAATTCTTTCAGAACTTATCTGTGTACTTATCAGAGATTCACATCAGAAATGAAACTGAGTGTAAAATCTTAGCAGATCATTTATCCTCCTTCACTTAAAACCCTCATTATCTGGCTATTCAAATTGGTAGCTGGAAGGCGAGGAGGGGTTGGTGGAAGACTTTCATATCTTTCCTGTTTTCATTCTGAGCAAGGTTTCAGTTATTCTTGTCTGGTCTGATGCTTTTGGATTTGATCCCCGAGGGCCTCCCAGTAACCAAACCTGTGGTGTAATCTTACACCTAATTAGACAATCATGCAGTAAGGCCTGGCCCCTGCCATTTGAGAGATGATTTATTTTTCTTTGTTGTGCTCAGGAAAGTAGAGACTGCAGAATTGTTGGAGAGGTCAAGCAACTTCTTCCCCTGCCCCCGAGTCATGTCCTCCCAGCCCCCTTCCTCCTTTGGCACTTCTCTCCCAGGGTCCTGCGGTAGGTGTGGGTGGGTGGAGGGCTGATCTCCCACATTCCGAGGGAGCCAGGGTTCTACCTCTATCCTCAGTTGAGCTTTCTCAACGTGGGTCTGATTGTAGCACTCTCCTACTTAAAAATCAATGGATAGCTCCACAAAACTTTCCAGCTTGTGTAGTCAGACCTCAGGGCCCTGTTTCTGCTTTGTTCTCTAATCTCACCTCTCAGAGTATAGGTTCATGGAGAAGAATGCCATACAATCAGAAAGTTGTATAATGCTTCAAACACAACACTCCATTTTCAGTCCCCTACTCTGAGTGTCACATTCTTCTGTCAAAATGCTCTCTCCCTGCATCCCCTCCCTCCTCGCTCTTCCTCAGGTAGTCAGCTCAGTGTGACTTTTCAAATTTCTCCTTGTGTCTCCTCCTCCTGGAAGCCTTCCATGAGTCTTCCAGCCTGGGATAAGGTCCAGTCTTCCTTTTTCTCACTGCATCCTCTTGTCCCATAATTTAAGTACTTCCATCACATTTTATTGTAATTGTTCATTTACTTGTTTTGTCTTCCAAGCAGAGTATAAACTCTTGGAAACTGAAGTAAAAGTGCTGTCAATGTGTCTAACAGAGTGTGTCTAACAGAGCGCCGGTCACAGGGTAGGTTCTAGGCAAATATACTTATTAAATAAATCGATTAGTCAAAGAGAAGTTGAAGGGAGCCTGGATGGTGTGTAGGATGCAGGAAAGGAGCATGGAGAGGTGAGGTGGGTGGTGCTGAACAAGTGGGGAGACACACTGACTGGGGTCAGCCACGGTGCTATTTATAAGCGATCTGGTGCACCTTTTAGGAGAGACAATGACTGAAGCCATTCAGTGTGATGGCTGATCCCAGGACCAGGGTCCTTTTCTGTGAGAAATAATGGAGTAATGATAACTTGGTGTCCTTACTGGGAAATGTAAAAACTGGATAGAAAAGGAAGTCACTTCAAGGGGAGCAAGTTGGTGCCTACAGCTGGTCTTCAACACAGGTTGGTGGTCAGTGGGGGAGTGATGAACTGAGCAAAAGCCAGTGCTCAAGTTATCATTCAAGCTATCTTGTGGAATGAGTTTGGGGCATCATGTGAAGTTCCAAGGGAGATGGGGGCTGTGGGGTACTGAATGAAATCAGGTTAACACTACTCAGTGTCACTAGAGATGCTATTGTGTACCAATAAAATCTGAAGTTTAACACATATGAAGGGAAGGTACTTTCCCTGTACTAGTGTGAGAACAGGAGCCTTTTAGGTAGTGACTGTAGGAATGAAATCGATAACAGTCGTCTTAACATGGCATACCCACACTGGGAAAACAACCCAAATTAGTCCTGAGGTTTAGCCACACGGGCTATTCCTTATCTTGGTTTTGAATCAGTTCTTTGACTACTAGTCTTACCTCTTGTTCCAAGCTGCTTCTGATCTTCCTGATCTGGCCTTGAGGAGGCTTTCTACTTGTCCTTCTTGTTTTACTCAGCTAATTTGACACTGGACCCCACTTCCTTGGCTCTGATCTCAGGACCAAGGGGGAGCAATTCTGGTTTTCCTCCTGGTAGCACCTGATTCAAGGATAGTTTTAATGTAGGAGGAGAGCTGAGACAATCAGATTGTCCCTTGAAAGAGACTCAAAGCATGTAGTCAGTCAGTGGTGAGCAGCTGCATTTTAGGCTAGTTACATGTGGTGACCAAGCAGAGAAATCCGGAGGGCAGAGAGGGAGATTCTAACAGGCTCACATAGAGGCTAAGTCCCCATAGTTGTGTTGGTCCTTGTTGATGTTCTACAGGTCCTACGTCTTGTTTGCATGCAGTGTCCATGTATCCCCTTTACTACCACTTTGATTGTTGTTTTATTTTGTCTATTGTGAGGATCTGCCATCCTCACAAGCAAAGAGCCCTGCCTGGGAATGAGGATGTGGGGTGGGCTGGAAGGCTATCTGTTGGGGATGGAGCATCAGAAATAAAGTTTGATGGACACTTGACATGTACTGGGTGAGTATTGGGAGGAGCAGTTTGGCAGAGAGCAGTGCCAGGAGTAGGTGGGGAGGAAGGCTGCTGTGGTCTTTTGGTACCAGGAGAGCCACCATAAGGAGTATCCTGATTGGAGAGGAAGGGCTGGGATGGAACTTCCACACTGGGGCTTGAGTCATTTTCCTATCTTCCCAGATGGACACAGCCTGGGTAAACTCTCAGTAAATGTTAGCATTAATGTGCCAGGGCACTGGGACAAATGTTTCATTTGCATTCATATGCTAATTATCACAATCTTTCAAGTATGCCTTACTATAATTTCCATTTTACAAATGATGAAACCGTAATTTAGGAAGGCTGAGCTACCTGCTCCAAATCACAGTGAAAGTGGTGGAGCCACTTGCTGAATGTGGGACCATGTGGGTTGAAGCCCATGCTCTTTAGCATGACTTTACGCTTCCTTTGTACACACCAGTCATGGCATACTGTTTTCAGCCTGTCTGATGGCTCTCCTGTGTTCGAACGACTGCTCTGGAAAGGCACGAGGTTTCCCATGCCCTGCTCCTCTCTCTGTAGCCAGGTCCTCATGGATCCTGGAGGTACTTGTTGACTGCTCCCAGCGGGTGCTACCAAGAGGCTCTACCAAGATGTGAAAAGATTTTCTTTTGGAGGAAAAAAAAACATGAGTAATAAGAGCTAGATTCCAAAAGCAACAAGTGTGTGGACTATTTTTTGTTCAAGAAATGTTCAACTTGAAAGGGCAAGGCCCTGAAGTTGCTATTTGAAGTTCAGACTATTTTTTAGACTTTTGAACTTTAAAGGATAAGATTAGAATTAAAATTTGTAGGCCATATACAGTTCCTGTCACCCTGGGAAGATCGGGTGATTGATACAAGCTGCAACATCAGGGGGAGCCGAGATGCATTTTCTTGGTGACCCTGAAGCCTCAGTTTCCCCAGGCACCAAGGTAACTTCAAGTTTCTCAAGGGAGGCAGTTACTTACAATTTCCTACAATTCATTTCACTGTAATTTCGAAAGCTGTGGTAATTCATGGAAGTAGCCTGGGTCCATTGGAGCTACTTGATTGGAGAAGGAACTTGGCCAAAATCCTTATTTTTGCTGGGCTTCAGTTGCTCTTTCTGCTAAATGAAGACATTTGTGCTCACACTGTAGGGCCACATAGAAGGGAAAATAAAATAGGAGATGCAAATGTTCTTTAAAATGTAAAGGGCTCTTTAAATGTAGGGGATTATTATCATACATTCTTCTAGGGCATGTTTTTTATTAAGGATGTGGTTTTGGCATGCAGAGATGGCAGCAAAGGACATTCATTCATTCAAGAAATATCCATTGTCATCTACTATATATTACTCATCATTGTATCTGAAAAGCCAACCACGGTGACTAAGACCAATGCAGAGCTTTTCCTTACTGGGCTGAAATCTGGCTGGAGACACCATTTATTTTTGCTGGAGAAGTACATCATAATGAAAGATCCTGACATAGTTGGAGATATATAGTAGGACTCAGGAATGTCTTCTCATCCAGGTTTGGGGAGAAGGAAATACTTTGTATTCTGGTGCATTTATCGGTTGGACTGTGTCCTCCCAAATTTATGTGTTGAAGTCTTAACCTCCAATAACTCAGAATGTGACTGTATTTGGAGATAGAGGTTTCTAAAGGCAATTAAAGTAAAATTAGTCTCATGGGTGGGCTCCAATCCAATATAACTCCTATTCTCATAAGAAGAGAATATTAGGATACAAAGATGCACAAGAATGGATGAAAGACCATAAGAAGTCAGGGAGTGAAGACAGCCATCTGCAAGCCAAGGAGAGAGACCTAAGAAGAAAGAGCCCTGTCAGCACCTTGATCTTGAATTTTAGCTTCCAGAGTGTGATAAAATGAATTTCTGTTGAGCCACCCAGTCTATGGTTCTTTGTTATGGCAGCCCTAGCAATCTAGTACAGTAGTGCTCCATTACCCATGGGGAATGTGTTCCAAGACCCCCGGTGGATGCCTGAAACCACAGATAGTACCAAGCTCTCTGTATACCATGTTTTCTCCCTCCACATGGTTATGATAGAGTTTAATTTATAAATTAGACACAGTAAAAGATTAAGACTAACTAAAAATAAAGTAAAACACTGACAATAATATACTGTAATATAATAAAAATTACATGAATGTGATCTCTTTCAAAACATTTTGTACTGTACTCATCCTTGTGATGATGGGAGATGATAAACTGTCTTATGAAGTTGAGAACTTCCACCCTTTCACTAAAAGGAAGCACTTTATGGGTTTTTCCTTGGCATATTTGAATCACTACTTCAGTGCCTTGGGCCATCATTAAATGAAATAAGGGTTTCTTTAACACAAGCACTGGGATACTGTGAAAGTTGATCTGATTACTGAGATGGCTACTAGGTGACTAATAGGCAGGCAGTGTGGCTATGCTGTCCATGGTGGGAAGAGATGGGGCAACTCGAGGTTTCATCATGCTACTTAGAATGTCATGCAGTTTAGGTGATGGATTATTTCTGGAATTCTTCACTTAATATTTTTAGACCACAGTTGACTGTAGCTAACTGAAACCATGGAAACAAAACCACAGATAAGGGGGGACTACTGTATAGGCACTAAGTAGATAGTGAAAAGTATTTGTTAAATAAATAAATTAGTGGGAATTATACTTGGCTAAGTCCTGATCTATGGGTATCAGTTTGCCAGGCTAAGGGTGTGTGTGATTAGGGAAGAAGGATGGCTAGAGTATTCCAGGCAGGGGGGACAGCCTATGGAAGGTATGGAGACTACGGAAACTTGTCAGAGTAAAATGTACTCAGCACAACTACAGCATAAAGAACATGGTGGGGTGGCAGGAGATGAGGTGGAGGGGTAGTCAGGGACCAGGACCATGTCAGCCAGGCTGAGTAATTAGAATACCTCCCAGATCCTTACTGCCCTAGATAAGATGAAGTTTCATATTTTTACATGTGTTGTTATGTAGCATACAATTCAATGAAGACTAGTACCCTAACTACGATGAGCTTGGTACATGAACTATTTTGTTCAAGCTTCACAACAAATGCATAGGGTTCTACTATTATCCCATTTTATAGATGGGGAAATGGAGGCTCAAACAGATTGAATATTTTCTCTAAGGACAAATGACTAGGAGGCAGGAGAACAGGATTCAGGCTCAGTTTAGAGTATGGGTCTCTCAACTTAGCTGTTCAACCTCTTTATTATGTACCCAGCTCTGGCCAGGGTACCTCTCACTGGGAGATCTGGGTTCTCATAATTTGTGTTAGGAAGTTGTCAAGAGTGAAGGCCTCTGTTTCCTGCATGGGATATATCTGTGTGTGCAGGTGTGTGAGTGTGTGCATACGGGCTCCTGTGGCTGGATTCCATGAGAAGTCTTTTGTGGCTAGCAGGATCGGAAGTGAATCTTTCAGCTGGGGCATATGGTTGCTGTAAAAGAGACAGGAAGATGCCACCACCCCAGGTAAAATCAGCAGCAACATCACTAAAGGTCCATTGTAACCTGGGGCAAGAGAATATTGCCAGGATATCAGTGGGAACATTTTTCCTTACCCCTCACCTTTCCATGTGGAGGGCCTAGAGCAAAACCATGTCCCTGGTCTCTCTCCTCACTCCTTCCTTCTCTCCATGGGGAGAAGCGCACTCTCTCATGGTGAATGTAGAGGCTCTCTGCCTGCCTCCAGGGAGCATGTATTCTGGTCTACCCTCAGCCACGCCTAGGCAGCTTGTCCTTCTGGGAGCCAGGCTAGCCAGCACCCCCGTGCTAGGTAGGTGAGTTTAACTTCAGGAGGCAGTGCTGTTGACCACCTCTTTTGACCATATCTCAAGCCATGTCCTCCAACTTAGCTTTTATCAGCATAAAAGCTGATATTTTTCTTTACATGTGCCAGTCACCCATGTTTTTCTTAGTTGGCTCTGAATTATGAGGAGTGGAGCACATTATTCGCTTATCCCATAAAATGCTAATGCATTGGATTAAGGCAGAGAGGTGCTGAATGTGAGTGCAGGGTGCCTAGGCAACGGAGGGCAGAGATGCTGTAGTTAACTCTCCCAGCCCTGCATTTTCTGCTGCCTGTTTACGGTTTCCAGACATTGTTTGGAGCATGGTGGTTTTGAGACTTTCAGCCTGTAAGCCACCTGCAGATTTATTTTTAAGTATTTTCCCCATTAAGTATTTTTGATACTTTTGTATTAAGAATTCTGGTAAGAGAGTTGGATGAGTGTTTTATAAAATAGACATGGGTATGAATGCTGTGGAAAGCAGAGGTGGGAGGGAGGCTGTATGTATCTTTTACCTGTCACCATGATTATAGTATAACAACCAACCAGCACAAAGGACATCAATCCATTTGACGATATGCATTGTTCTGTCAGGAGCTAGTTGGGGACAAGCTAGTCAGTGTTGCTGATCTTGTCTGGGCTTGCTCACATGCCTGGGGTTAGCTGGCAGTGGTGGATGCAGCATGGTCTCAGTAGGGGTGACTCTGTTCTGCTCTGAGGGTCTCTCATTCTTCAGCCGACTAACCTGGGCATGGCATTATGGCAATGGCAGAGGTGCAAGTGAGCAAGAGGAAACATGTAGGGCCTCTGGGTGCTAGGCTCAGAACAGCACACCATCCTTTCCACCTGGTCATACTGTATAAAGTGAGTCATATGGGGTTGGGAATGTACTCTGCTTTTATGAGAAAATCTCCAAGTTTGAAATGACAGGTAGGAATATATGGCCATACCACCTTGAACACGCCTGATCTCATCTGAAATGACAGCGAGTAGTAAAAAAAGGGCAGGGGTTGGTGCCATCAATGCAATCAGTCTAGCAGAACAGGGGAGAGAGGAAATCCAGTGAAAAGGACATGCTTCACAATGTTGCACTCATCAGCAAGATGACCTGGCTGGAAGGGCATTTAAAAACACTGCCCAGGGCTGCTAACAACCTGATGCACAACCTGGTCCCATGTGGCTGGTGCCCATTCTGATTGGTCAGTGCCTGTGCTGTGCTGGTTTTTGAACCTTTTGAATATCATTCTTGCCCATATCCTCCATCAACCAAATCTTTTAAGTTTGTAATTCTCAAAAATTTCTGTTATCCATGTTCTTCTATCCATAGGTTCAGGGTTCCTTTCTAGCATGGTTTCCTGCAACAGCCTTCTAAACATCTCTTTCACTCCAGTCTGGTCCCTACTGGTCTCATGCTATGACCAGACCTGTCTTTCTAAACACTTTTCTCCCTGCTTAACATTCTCCATGGAGTTCTGAACTTTGTCTATTACCTGTCCCATCTACAGCCCCATTCCCAGTAACTGAGACGATCACAGCTGTTTGTTTCAAACCATTGGGTCCTTAGTTGTACTGGACCCTCTGCTCAGAAGCCCTGCCCAAAATCCCTCTGCCATCTCACCCCTACACATCCTTCAAGATGTCGCTTAGGCAGCCCTTCCTCCAGGAAGTCCAGCTTCTCTTACCCCAGCAGGGTGGAATGAGGCTTGTTCCACATGCCACTGTAGTCACCACCTTCCCTTCAGCTCTGCACTCACTGTGCTGTATTACATTTCTCTCTCTGCTGCCTGTCTCTTGCTCCAGAGCCGAGCTTCGTGGGGGCAGAGACTCAGTCTTGTTTGGGTTGGTATCCATAGAACCTCTCAGAGAACCTGACACACTATAGGTCTTCACTAAATTTTTAAATGAAAATAGGTATTCCCACAATTATACATAATAAAGTACAGAATATTCTTGCATTCTTTGAAGTGCCTGTGTGTGCGCGCACACACACACACACACACACACACACACACACACACATCCTCCTCTCCCCTCCCCGAACCCCAATTCTCTTTCTGATGCATATCGCATATACAAAGGGTTCATGCAGGGTGCTAAGTAAAGCAATTCAGAGCTTCTGCTTTGATGTTTTTTATTTCAGGAAGCTACTTGAACAGAGGGTAATTATTACTGTTAATAGCAATAATTTCCCCATAATCTGGTTACATGTCCTATTTCATTTTAACGACCAGAGCAGCTGTCTTTAAACAAGTCCGGACGGCCTGTGGGGACAGAGCTTCCTGAGGCATATCCTCTTTGGTCTAATTATTCCACTGCTGGAACATGTCAGGGAAAGAAGCTGAGGGTAGGGGCCTGGGTGGGGCAATATCCCCCTTTTCATCACCACCACCCCAGCATCTTCTAGAACACAGAACTTTCTGGTGCTTTTCCATAGCAATTGCACTGTGTCCTAGCAGGAGAGGGAAATAAGGTTTCCGATCTCACCATATCCTTACTCTTAGGAGCAATGAGATGCTACCTGGAGGCAGGGCCATGACTCCAAGGGAGCGGGCTTCCTTTTCACTTCTTTTAATTGGCAGTTGATAACATGAAACACCACCAACCATATCAATGCCTTGTGGGCTTTCAGATCTTTTAATTTTTCTCCCTAAAACTTGCTTTACAGGAGGAAATCAGACCATTTCAGGTGGGTTCACACTAAAACAGGTTACAGGATTCTACGCCCCCTTCATTTGCGAAACATTTGCTAAGTCTATGGCTGCCACCTCACCACTTCTGCAGGACCTGTGTTTGCTCCCTCTCGCTTCTGATGGTCTGGAGTTTCCCCTGGACCGTGTTGTTCCAGTTCATAATACTGGCTCTGGAGTCAGGTATATCTAGATTGCATTTCCTTCTAGGTTCTGTGACCTCAGAAGGTTTCCTGTATCTTTTGGTGTCTCTGAATTTTAATTCCTTCTTTGTAAAATGTGGAGAAAAATGCTCATTTTGTGTGGCTGAGCTGAGGAACAGGCAAGGAGACTTAGGTAGATAGGTAGTAAATAACTGCTCTTGGTCCTTTTTTTACTGGTGGTCTTGATGAGAGAGACTTAATAATAGGATTAAACATACCAGCACAGAAAATGAAAATTTCAGAAAGACCCAGAGGCAGGAATAATAGCCTTTTATGAAACAATGCCTGCTAACTGAATTTCAGCATTCCCAAATCACAAAGGAACAGAGATGGCCTGCTGGTCAAGGGGTGGACTCATGCAAGAGAGACAAAGATACCTTCGGCGTTTCCCCCCCAGCTCGTTGCACCTCACAGCTGTTTTCAATATGTTAACGTTCAATATGTTGACTGTTAATTTAGGAAAACAGTCAAAATGATACCTTGGAAATTTCAGTCCCACAGTTATGGAAAGACCTGCAGGAAGAGAAGGGCTGTCTTTACGCGGGTCGTTTCATTTGATCCATGGTGGGTTTTATTTTATTTTATTTTTAAATGAAATAAACCTTAAGAAAAATTATTGTTCTACACACACATTTTTTAATGCAGTTTCTGACTTTAAGAGGGCTGGTTCCATAATTGAAGCAAATATAAAATATATAAAATAACAAATGGAAACATATGCTGGCACTACTTATGGTGAGTTCTTTTTTGACCAAAAGTATTTCCAGGAAATATTATAAAATTTTCAAGCCACGTGAGGTAGTTTGGATAGGATATGGAAACCATCTTCTTTCTGTTACACAATATTATTAATGTTCTGGTCTGCAATGGAAAAAATACTTATTTGTCAATTCATTTCTTTCTCCCTAAGTCTTTACCTCAACGTTATGAGACCATATGGAAAAACAGAAGGAAAAGAGACTTTGGAATCATAGTTGAAAGCAATGCCTCATGGATAGGGGTTGAAGAATGATAATAATTTCCACTCTTCCTACAAGTTCGAAACCAATTGAGAAATAAACGCAAGAAGCAGAAGGATAAAGGTAACAGTTCTGGCTTCATTGCTGGTAGTGTTGTATTGGATGGCCAAACTTGGACCTGAAGACAAGTAGATTTGCTATTATTTTCCTCAACAAGAAGCAGAAGGATAAAGGTTCTTCTGTTGGTAGTGTTGTATTGGATGGCCAAACTTGGACCTGAAGACAAGTAGATTTGCTATTATTTTCCTCAAGAACAGGACTTTGGGTGACACATTCAGGAGAGTTTGAGTCTACCGATTGAACAAACATTGACACAGCCCTGTGCAAGAATCACTGCCCCTCAACCATGTAGTTCCAAGAGCAAGAAATATACCCATTTATATGTAAAAATGTACATATGTATACATCTGTATATATGTATATTTATACTTTTATATATGTACATTTGTATTTTATTATATATGTTTATATTTATACTTATATATATTTATTTTGTTATATACTTTATTATACACACACACACACACCTCTACCTGGTCTAGAAACATGGGCTGATGAGATTCAGACTCTCACTGCTCAGCCACAGGATGCATCATTTCTCTCCTCCTGTGGGAAAAATTCAGTGCCATGTGGGGAAGGAAGATGGGCTAGAAGTTTACTCTCAGGCAGGCAGGCTCCTTAGGAAATATGAGGAGGAAAAAAAAGATGTGACCTGGGGTACAGTTTTTCTTTTTCTTCTTTTTCTCTTGAGCCTTATTTTTTCTACTTAAAAGATGAGACACCTGGATATTTTCAACAGCAATTTTCTGACACCAAATGCGTGTGCTGCAATTCAATCCTATTCCCACGCTAACTACCCAAAGTTAGCATTAGACTCCACAGGTTTAAGGCCCCGATTCCACAAGACTTCCCTTCCTTCAGAGGTCAGTAGCAAATCCTAGGTCCTTAGGCTACCTGCAATTTCTGTAAAATTTGGCTACAAATTCAGGGGTTCCCATGTCTACCCTTCCTTTCCTCGTCCCCTCCAGGTCCAGCAGTTTACTTAGACAACTCAGAGAACTCAGGAAAGTGCTATACTTACAATTTTTTCTTATAAAGGATACAACTCAGGAATAGCCAAATGGAAGCAATACATAGGGCAAAGTCCAGCTGGGAGGTAGCAAAGAATTTCCATGACCTCTTCAGCTGCACCACCCTCTTGGCATATCAAAGCATTTATCAACCCAGAAGCTCCCAGACTTTATCGTTCAAGACTTTCCACTGAGGCTTTGTTGTGTAGGCATAATTGATTAAATAATTGGTCATTGATGATTAAACTCAATCTGTAGTTCCTTTCCTCTCCCTAAAGATTGGGGCCGAAAGATCCAAGCCTCTAGTGTATGGCCAACCTCTGCCCTGAAACCACCTAAGGCCCCCCCTTAAGTCACCTCATTTGCATAAACTTGGGTATGGTATACAGGGGCTCATTATGAATATCAAAAAACAATCCTATCATTTAGGATGTTCCAAGGGATTTTAAAGCTCTGTGCCAGGAATTGGAACAAAGACCAAACATATATCTATATCTATATCTATATCTATATCTATATCTAATCTATATCTATATCATCTATATCTATATCTCTATATATCTATATCACATCACAGTGCCTGACTGAGGTACCTAGCTAGCTCTAGGTTTTTGAAGATTAACAGGATTAAGGTATTTAATAAACATTTATGAACATTAATTACCTTCCCTTAACCAACTGGTTGCATTAAGGCATTAGATCCATTTAGGGCTTCCCTATCTTTTCATCAATAAAGACCTATCCATTATAAACCCAGATGGAGCTTACATTTTGGAAGATTTTTCTTTTCAAACTGATAAATTTAAAATGAGGAAAACTCAACACATTATTTATAGCTTAAAAAATAATGGGAAGATATACAGAACAGACTATCTCAGGTCCCACATTATGACCCCACCAAATGGATAGACTTCCAGCCAAAGTTGAAGGGCAGGCTAATGTATGTGGCTTTGCCTCTGTCAAAAACGTGTCAGAAATATCTCTGAGAAGAAAGAAAGAACATGGATAATATTAGAAGTCTCTAGGTGATGGAATTAGGAGCAATTTGTAAACTCAGAAGATACAAATGAAAATAGAAAAGAATAAATACATGCTCAAGTTTGAAAAACTTGTAGATCAGAAAAGTGACTTTTAAATATACAAAAATAAATGAACTAAATTAGGCTAATATCTTGGGTAGTACTCTAAGAACCTGATTAAGAAAAGATCACCTTTAAGGTTCTTTCTAACATTTATCATTCACTTAGGAGCAAATACTGACTACCTTGCCTGAGCCAAACTTTGTTTCAGGCAATGGAGACACAAAAGTAAAAAAACACTGGAGGTTCTTGCCTTCATGGGGCTTATGCTCTGCAGCTCGAATTCATGGTTACATTCATATCATATCATGTATTATATCATATTATCATATTAATAATACTTATAGTGAGTATGCAATAAATGTTAGATATGCTTGGGCTGTGCTAAGTCTTTTACATGGTTAATTTTAGTTATTTTTCTTAGCACCTCATGAGATTGGTGCTTTCATTACCAAAATTTGAGAAACAGAGAGGTTCAGTTAAATGGTCAAGGTCACATAGCTATGAAGTGGCAGAAATGGGGTTAGTCCCCACATCTGGCTGGTCCATGTTTTTAACCCCTACTGTTTCTAAGATAGGATTTTTCTGCTTGCATTTCTATTCTGTCATTTTAAAGAGAAAAGTTTTAAAGCATAAAAAATGTGTACATGTAAAATCATTTTAAAAATTAGCTAAATAATGATCACTGAATTTGGCCAGCTGTTTGGAAAATCTGGGCACTTCTGGCACTGTCTATTGGCAAGACATCAAAGCTTCTGTCTTAATGGAGGTTATCCCTGAGACACTGGGGCAAGCTGTTTAAGGAGGAAGCTGCAGAAAATTTCAGGTGCAAAACTGTTGGCAGGGATGATAAAGGAGGAACTTGGAATACCCAGGTTTGGGCGAAGGAAACCCTGAAATACTTGTTTGAAGGGAGGAAAACCTGGTGTTGGGGCAGGAAACAAAATACAACCCACCTGCCTGGTTTTACATAACAGACCTGCCCGCCAAACTCATCTGTGGCTCCCCATGATCCTGAAAGATGGCCTGTGAGTCTGGGGCAGCCATCGCCCTTGGCTGCACTTAACTTAAAAAACACTAGCAAAGGTTTCCTCTTTCATGTAGACTCATATTTGATTTGAGCTGTAAGACAAGATGAGAAATGATTGGGCAGCGGCTGGGGGGAGGGAGGTGGGTGGGTATATTTTCATTCTGCCAGTCTTTTTGAACTTTGTGCCACATTTCATGAATTCCTTCCCTCAGGGCAATGGAAATAAAATTACCTGCCGGAGGAGTTGCAGAATGAAAAATGAACACACAGCCAGACGCTAGGATTGCTCCTGGCACAAACATTTAATGGGGGAAGAGAGGGACTCAGGACAGGGAGCTATAAAGGGGCAGGGAAAAGGGAACCTGTATTTGAGAGTCAGGAGATCTGTGTTCCACATCCAGAGCAGGTCGCTCCCCATTCTGGGGCCTCAATTTCTCCATATTTGAAACAAGAGTATTAGAGATCTGGGTCTGAAATCTTCTCAGTTTCTCCAGTAGGAAATTGGATGATTCCAAACCCTGGGAGGGGTAGGAAGGCCTTTCTAATTCTTGGTGGGGGAAATATGAGCTTGAGGGATAGCATTTGGCAGAGGAGCAAATGCAGCACCTCTGTCACACTAGCCTGGGTGGAGGGCTGATCTGGGGCAGGACTGGAGCGCAGGACATGATGTCATAGGCAGCTGTGGACCCTTCTGGGCACTAGGAGAAGTTGGGTCATGCCCCTTGATTATTAGTGCTCTCCAGAAGGGAGCTCAGGCTTTGTTTTCTTTATCTGTAGTTTTTCTTTAAAATTGGGGGAAATAATTGCCTTCTTCTGTCTTTTCCAGTCTCCTTCACAAAATAATAAAGAAAATTAAAAAGGAGTCAAGTGTATAATCTTGATTTTACTTCTCTTCCTTTCTTTCTGTCCCTCTAACACCACCCCTCCCGTATACCAACAAATGGTGATTTGATTTTTAGGATGAGGCCTCCTCTGATGGTATAACCATTTATAGCAAGTTGAAACAGGTCCAGGGAGGCTTGCTGTCCTGTTAAGTTCCCTTGAGGCAGGGATGGGTCACTTGCTGTGCTCACAAAGATGAGGGCCTAGGTCTCTGAATTTTGAATCCAGGGAATTTCCGCCAAAACTGTTCTTCTCATCACCTCAAAACTGGTTTTTAAAACTTTCAGTCTGAGGATTTCCAGTCAAGATGGCAGCATAAGTAAACATGGCTCACTTCCTCACACAACCACATCAAAATTATAGCCTCACACAACCACATCAAAATTACAACTAAAATATAGAACTACCATCACTCAGAAGTGTGAGAAATTGAGTTGAAGGGAAGTCTAATAACTATGATATTAAAGAAACCACATCTATCCATCCATTAGACTGGTAGGAGGGGTGGAGGTATGGAATAGGTTGGTTCCACATCCACATGTGGTGGATAAAAATTTGGGAGGGATATCTTGGGAGTGAGGAGTCCCAGCCCCACACCAGGCCCCCCAGCCCAGAGTTCCAGTGCCAGGAAGATAAGTCCCCATAACTTCTGGCTGCAAAAACCAGCCAGTATTGAGTAAGTGGAAGAAACTACTGGAGTCCCAAGCAGTTCCCCTTAAAGAACCCATACATGGACTTACTGAGACTCATTCCTTCTGAGCTCCAGCACCAGGGTAGCAGATTGAAAAGCACCAGTGGCATACAGGGAGGAACTGAAGTGTTTGGCACTAAGGTGGGAGCTGGGGGACAGTATTCACAGAGATAGAAAGGGGGTAAGAGGCCATTGTTCCTCTGCTAAAACCTCTGCTGAAAAAGCCACAGAACCAAGGGCAGGTGCTGTATCTGAGACTCCATCAACCTGGCTAACACTGTTTGTCTCACCCTGGAGATCTCCTGAGACCCCAGCCCACCCAAATTATGGGCCCACCCAAGCTGTTAACAGTGACTTATCCATATGAATGGCTGGTCTTGGCTCACGTTTCAAAACTTCCTAAATACTCTCAAACAAGCAACAGCTGGTCCCCAGCCCCTGTACCTCCTGCTAACAGGCCCCAGGCCTGGCATTATCAGCAGCCAGTCTTGATTCACAGCTTGGCTTCACTTGGGAATCTCCAAGCCCAGCACAAGTACAGCCATCTCAGATTGCTTTATAGCTCATTCAGGGTAGTCCTGGGCAGAACACAGGAGGGGGCTGACCTTGGCCTATACCACCAGAGAAATCCCAGAGCCTGCACACACAGTGAACAACTACAGACCACGCTGAAGCACCACCACCCTGCTCCTGCACAGCTGATCCTCCATGGAGGGCAGAAGTTGGTGGTTGGTGGTACACAGCCAGACCTTTCAGCGCTGACTGGCCTGGGTAAATGTTGCCCATTGACCTGCCAACAGCAATCAAGACTCAACTGTAAGAAGAGGGTGTACTCAGCCCACATGAAGGACACATCTTGAGTGTCCAGCTTGGGTGGAAGGGGAGGCTGTGTTACTGGACCCTATAGGACACCTACTACATTAGGCCACACTACCAAGACAGGGCGTAATAGCAGCTCTACCTAATATATGGAAGCAAACACAGGGAGGCTGCCAAAACAAGGAGACAAAGAAACATGGCCCATATGAAAGAACAGATTAAAATTCCAGAAAAAGAGATAAACAAAATGGAGATAAGCAACTTATCAGATGCAGAGTTCAGAACACTGGTTATAAGAATGCTCAAGAAAGGTAGTGAGACCCTCAACAACATAAAAAAGATCCAGTCAGAAACAAAGGATACACCACTGGAAATAAAGAATAATTTATAGAGAAACAACAGTAGAGTGGATGAAGCTGAGAATCAAATCAATGATTTGTAACACAAGGAAGCAAAAAACAACCAGTCAGAACAACAAGATAAAAGAATAATAACAATAATAAAAAAACAAGGATAGTGTAAACATCCTGTGGGACGACTTAAAGTTTTTCTCTTAAAGAGAAAGAACAAGAAATTGGAAATCTGTTTGAAAAAATAATGAAAAAAAACTTCCCTAATTTGGTGAAGGAAATAGACATGCAAATCCAGGAAGCACAGAGAGTCCCAAACAAGATGGATGCAAAGAGGCCCATTCCAGGATACATCATAATTAAAGTGCCAAAAGTTAAAGATAAAGAGAATTGTAAAGGCAGCAAGAGAAAAGAGGTTAGTTACCTACAGGGAAGTTCCCATAAGACTGTCAGCTGATTTCTCAAAAGAAAGTTTGCCAGCTGGAAGGCATTGGCAAGAAATATTCAGAGTCATGAAAAGCAGAGACCTACAGCCAACATTGCTCTACCCGGCAAAGCTATCATTTAGAATTGAAGGACAGATAAAGAGCTTCCCAGGCAAGAAAAAAACTAAAGGAATTCATCATTACCAAACCATTATAGATGAAGTGTTAAAAGGACTTATTTAAGAAAAAGAAGATCAAAATTATGAACAATGAATTGGCAATAAATATATATTTATCAACAATTGAATTTAAAAAATAAACTAAGCAAGAGAAGAACAGAGACAGAATCATGGACATGGAGAAGATCTAGGTGGTTGCTAGATGGTAGGGGAATGTGGGAGAATGGGTGAATTGGTGAGGGGATTAAGAAGTAAAAGTAGGTAGTTACAGAAAAGCCATGGGGATGTAAAGTACAGCATAGGAAAGGGAGTAGCCAAAGAACTTATATACATGACCTGTGGATATGAACAATGGTGTGGGGATTGCCTGAGAGAGTGGGGGATGCTGGGTGGATAGGACAAAGGGGAAAAATTTGGACAACTGTAATGGCATAATCAATAAAATATAATTAAAAATTTTTCAGTCTGTCATGGACCAATACTTTTGTAAAATTCAGTAAAAGTGAATTAATGGAGAAATAAAGTGGGAAAAAAGACGTACAAACCACAAGCCCCATTTTTTTTTATTATTAAATTCAACAGACATATAAAAGTACTATATCAAGTTGTTCTAAAACTACATATATAGTTTCCTCAGTAAGTTCATTCCTCCAACTCTGTACATTCTTAGCGTTTTCTTCTGAAGAAGGGGGAGAGGGAACAAGGGGAGGTCTGACTTGGGTGGGTTTGTCAGAGTGAGTGGAAGCCAGTTTACGTGGTTTGCTTTCTAAGTCCATTTATCAATGTGCTCTTTCTTTTTAAAAATTTTCTCTAAGTTTCAAGGCTTGTTAAATGTAAATTTCCATTTATCTCACAAGAAACCTTTTGCACTAGGCAGGAAGGAAAATGAAGTAAGAGAAAGAGCACATTGGGCTGGAAGCCCAAGACCTGGGTTCTAAGAATTATTTTTCACTACTTTGCTGCATGACTTTGGGCAAATGACCTATCTTTACAATATTTTTAATTCATTCCCAGGTGGTCCATGTGGTCCAGGCTCTCTAAAATACTTCCTCTGGATGACTGTGATAATTTCCTCTCTCCTGGTCTCTCCACTTTCATTTCACTCCCTCCAGCCCACCCTCCAGTGTCTTAAAGGTGCCTTTAATGATGTCCATCTCTTCCTCAAAAGTTATCCTTGGGTCTTCATTTTACATGATTTTACACCTCTGAGACCAGTTCTGGGGGTTCACAACAACAAGCTACAACTGGATACTGGGAGCTCCGATGAGATTTGTAATACATTGTTCTAAATGCAAGAGATTACTACCACCACCACCACCATCACACAGAATGGACCCCAAGAACTCTGTTCCCTCTCTCCCCCCCAAAAAAAAAATTAGGCCAGAAATCCCACTCTGTGTGAAACTCAAATGATGGAAGCACTTTCAAAAATCTTTTTTTTTCTCCATCCAAAATTCTGCCTACTGGCCTGGCATGGTGGAAATGCTTTCACAGGCAGCTGGGAGTTTTGTGCCTGCCAAGGGGCTGCTTGTCCAAGGTCGCTTGGCAATCCTTAATCCTCTGAGTCCTCCACCTCCCACGCATCTACCCTTTCAACATTCACTCTTTCAAAGGAAATCTACAAATAGACTCTTGTTACATCTTCAAATAAACTTTAGAAATAGGCATGGCATATATTATTTCTCTAGGACCTTTAGGGGAACTAAGGCCCAGAGAGGCAAAATGAACTGTTCAAGGTCACACAGCCATTTTGCAACTCAGATGAAAGTAAAACTCAGATCTTTTAACTCCTGGTCCTATGCTCTTTCCTCCTGTATACAAATATTTTTAAATGACATTTTGTCTTAAAATTTGCCACACCTGGTCCTAACTCCAAGTAAAATTCGTGTGTATAAAGTCAGTATTGTGGAGGAGCTGAGAGGAAATTGGAAGGGGAAAAAATCTCTTGTTAATGGGCTTTGATGCTAGACAGGAATCTTTAAACTGAGAGGGGAAAAAAGAACAAGTTACAGATGAAATCTCTGCAGAGGAAAAGAAAATTAACATCTTACTTATACAAAAAAAAAAAAAAAAAAGGGAAAACTGGGCCATGCTACCAGAGTGTTTAGTGCTACTATATTAATTTCAAGGGACACAGACTGTTGATAAGAGAACTTCTGCATGGATATGAGAAAAATATATGCTTCATTAAATTTTGAAAGCCTCAAGTTAACTTTCTTTCCTATTTCTTTCCCATTTTTTCCTCCCTGGGTTTCTGTTTGTTTTTCCATAAAATGAAATGGTGGGTGTATCACTTAGCATAGTCTAAGCTTAGCTGCTGTAACAACAAACCCTCAAATGTTAACAACTTGCAACAACAAAGATTTATTTCTTGGTCTCTTGGATGGGCTGTGGCTGTGTTCTAGGTCTTTTATCCTGGGTCATTTTCCTGGATCATGTCTCTCTGGGGCATGCTAGTCACATGGCAGAGGAAAGAACCAAGGCAGAACCACTGTTTGGCTATTAAACTTTTTGCTTGGAAATAACACATATTTCTTTCACAAGAGAAACCCATGTCAATGGGGTGAAATTAAGATTCTCCTCAAGGACAGGCCCAATAGGAAGGAATGGCACATATTTTGACAAAGTCTACCAACATGTGATTAAACTTGGTATATTTAACTCTTTCCTGAACATCTACATTTTGATATTTCACTTTAAATTCAACATGTTCAAAACTGAACTCGTTACCTTTGTTCCACAAATAAGCCCTCTTCCTATATCTTTTCTCCACAGAAATGCCACCACCACCTGTGTATCCCAACACTTAAACCAGATCTGAGGAGAAGAGCTAGGCTGTATCTCCTTGTTCTCACCTCCCACATCCAATTGTTAACCAAGTCCTGTGGATTCTGCTTCTGAATTACCTCTCTTACTCATTTCCTTCTCCACATTTCCTTCCTCACTGTCAATCTAAGCCAGTGGTAGTCTTCTACTACACTATTTTCCTCCATGATTCTCCCACCCCTATCTCTTTAGTGTCCTCTAATTTGAGGGGTGCTTTGTTCCAGATTTTTTCCTATTGTAAATTATTCCTGAATAATTCCAGGATAATTTCCAGTGAAATAATTTACTGTAAGTATTTATTGTTCTTTTTGCTTTTCTTCAAGAAACTAATAGGAGATAAATACATTTAAGAAAAGTTGACATTGTCCTCCCATTAAATGTCAGCATATTCTATAGGCCTGCATTTTAAAGATACAAAAATGGTGGGATATGGAAGCCCTTCCAAAAAAAGCAGGACCTCCCACTGTGTGAGGCCACATGCTTGACTAGTCTGTTCACCCCAGAAACCTGCTCACTTGATGGGAGGAAGTTGGGACATTCCTGTTCACTGCTGCTGCCCTTCACACCTGTTCCTGGCCTCCTAGGTTCTAGGGTCTCCAAAGGGAGAGGTAATGCTGAAGGATGGGTGGTGGGTAGGGCCTCAGTCGGGAATGGTGTACCTGAGGACAATGAACTCCCCTCACTTCTCCAGACACTGGTGACATAAATTAGAGAATCACAAGGCAGGAAGGGACCTCTGTTACCAGAGAGTCCCACCCCCCACATTGAAAGGTGAAGCACTGGAGTTTCAAAGTAGGAAAATATCTTGCCAAATGAGGGCTAGAACCTAGGCCACCAGTAATAATGCTGTCCCTTTGCACTATGACAGTCTGTGACATGCTGCCAGAGCATGCTTAAGAAGAGCCAGCAGCCTTAGGTATCTGATTCGTTTTGTGCATTTATTTTTAAATCAATTCTCCTTTCTTTTGCCACCATTAAATTTAAAACCATTTGGTCTATATTTAGACACAACAGCTACCTCTGGAACTCTTCCTGGTATATTGGCATTTGACTTCGTGGGACGTGAAAGCTGTGAGATTGTTGGAAGTGGGCTGGCTTCTGTGTTAGAAGACCTGGGGCCAAACCCTGGCTCCACTGTGCAGCTTTAGGCTGCTTCTTTGTTTCTCAGAGCCTTTATTTCCTCACTTAGAAGAAAAGCTTGACAATAATCCACAGTTTCCGAGGTGCTTCTTGTAAAAACTAAAATAAGAAGGATGTGCAATCACTTGCATTGAATTTGATAATTTAGTTTGTCATGCTTCTATTGAAATGCTTGATGGGTGCAAGGTACCAGGACCATAAAGATTGCAGTTGTCACCCAGCAAGCTCCAGTCACAAGGAGCTCACTGATAACATGCTGGCTTCTCCACCCACTACACAATACGGGCAGAGTGACAGGAAGTCAGGGAAACAGGGTACAAAAGGCTAAGAAGTAAGGCAGGGAGGGAGGGGTCAGTGCTTTCTGATAGTATAGGAGGCCCTCCAGAGTTGGTAATACTGGAGAATAAGTTTCAAAAGATGAAACAGAACACTCTTGATGAGGAATTGGGGTAATTGTAGGGAAATGTGATACCATGAGCACATGCATGAAGGTGTGAACATGTATGGGTTTTGGAAAATTACAGTAAGTAATTTAATATAGGTAGAGCACAGAATAGAAGTGGGGGGTGGGGGTCAGGGTGAGAAATGAGACTGGAGATTTCAGTCTGGGCCAGTTCATGAGGCTGCTGAGAGGGAGGCTCAGAGGCAGGAATTCAACCAGAGCCAGAGCGTGCAGGCTGGAGGCTTGGGGTTCAGTCCAAAGTTGTGTTTTGCTTGATTGACATGAGGCCTTAATTTGGGTGGGGCACGCATACTCTCCAATTTTCCTTTCTACTGTCTGACCTTATGCTGCTACTTCACTTATTTTTACTCATTGCCTGGACCATGAAGGCATTTGAGCTTGAGAGATTTGGAGCAGAACACTGAAGAAATCGGGTTTGAGTTTTGGATTGATGTTGTAGCTGGATCCTGGGTGGAATATAGAGGGTAACAGTGGCAGCTAAGCATTCTGTGAAGAGACAGTTGTGGTAATTCGGTTGGGAAATGACAAGATTCTGTTCTAAGGCAGGGGTAGAGGGTTCAGAAAGATGGTAATACATCTGAGGAATACTTGGGAGGCAGAATCCACAGGACCTGCTAAAATTAAGATGAGGATAAGACAGAGGGGAACTAGGATGAAGCATTTTTGAGGGTGGAATGTCTCACGACTAGGATCTCTGGTGTCCAGCCCAGTGCCTGAGGCAACGTAGAACTTTGATAAATAATTCTTAAATACATTAATAGCTGGAGAAGAAATTTTGGATGGTTCTAAGGTTCCTAACTTAAAAGAACACACATAGTAAGTTTTCAATACTTACTCAGTTAAATGTTACCTCTCAGAAGTGAGCAGCACATTTCTAATAATAAGGAAATTTTGGCTCCTGTTTTAACCTGAACAGTGATTCCTCCAGCCTCAGATAGCCCATGGAAGCCCACTGAAGGAACTTGGCTGGCTTCTGAGAAGCATAAATTAGAAGTACTTGTTAAGGAGGAAGGCGTCTGACGTTTTGCTAAGGCAGCCTGGGCCAAAGGAGTTCAAACACTGAGTTCCTTCTCCTTCAGAGATAAAAGTTAGGGGATGTCCAGATCTGGGGCCGCCAGGAGGCTGGGCGCCTTCTTGCCTGGCCCTCTCACCATTGAAGCAATAACAACGATATAACCAACAACATAAACAAGTGCTCTTTGGATTGAAGAGATAATAGGTTCACTGGCCAAATATTAAAATATCAAAGGTCCAAGAAAGGATAGAGTTATGGGCCTTTGATGTACCATAAAGGTCCATTTCATGCACTAGTCAGGAGTATTTCAGTGTAAAGATGGAATGATATTTTATGTCACCTCTGAGGCATAAAGGGCACTTTATGAGTCAAAGAAAACCAGGTTCTCAGATGGCCAGAGACTGGCGGGTTACTCGTTTGAAATCTAAACACCAACTCAGATTCCAAAACAAAATTACTCCCACAACCCTTTGCTGGACAGGTTTACTCAGGTTGTCAGAGGCAATGGAGTGGGAGGTATGCCCCAGGGCCAGGCAGATGGAATCCCAACTGCTCCAGTCACCATGGGGACCAGAGCCCAAAGTGCCAATATTAACTGATGCGCCCACGCTTACTGAACCTGGGGCCAGGGAATGAACTGGGCTTGGAAGATTGGGAAAAAATAAATGGAGTACTAATTCTCAGAAGTACTTACCGGGTCAATTTCTTCCTCAAGAACCCATTGCAGTCTGTCCCCTTGCCCTCTCTTTTTTTCTTCATTAATTATAGTATAATACCAAGAAGTGATGCATGTTGTTTATATTTTCATTGCCTCTTTTACTTTTTGATAAGCCCCATGTGACATGGCTGTGTATTTTTCTCTGCAACAGAACATTGCCTGACACAAAGAAAGGAATTTGTAAACAACTGTCCAATGAGTGAATGAATGAATGCCCATTAAATGTGCTAAGGCCTGTGCCCCTCCCGTTTTAGTGCTCATAGTCTAGTGGGAGGACACTCACCATGTTGTGTTGAAATTATTAGCATCAACATACAGCAGGATGCTATGGGGTACCAAGAAAACACCCAAACCAGCTCATGGAGGCCAGGACAAGCCACCCTGGAGAAAGTGATGCTGCAGCTGAGGTCTGGAGGCCATGCAGGAGCTGCCAGAAGTGAACATAGAGAAAGTTTTCACAGCAGGAGAAAAGGTTTGTGCCAAGTCAGGGCACACCCCATGACGTGGCTGAGTAAAGATGTGTTGAATCAATAAACACACAAATAAATACTTTAAAATTTACTACAGCTTATTTTTCTAATCATTAATTCAAAGAGTCAGTCAACGAAGTAGCCTGCCCACTAATGTGTCATTTTACTGAATCATGCATTGGCCTATTTTGTTTTTCCCAAAGAAAATATAAACACTCCCAGGAACATGAGTTGGTTGACATAGGAACTTGAAAAAAAAATTAAAAAAAAAAACAAAAAATACAAGACAAATAAAGAGGTTATATAATTGCCTCCTCCTGCAAACATTCACAATCCTTTACAAAAGGAAAGGACTTCGGGTATCACCCAGGGAGATGTTCCAAAAGGACAAAGAATTTGAAATTGGAAGGGTGGGAGTCGAGCTTTACATCAATGTTTATTTACCAGGCAAGTCTTTGTGTCTGTCGGTCATGGTTTCTGAGCTGTGAGAATCAAACTAAAGTACTTGTGAGCCAAAAGGTGATGCACGAGTAAGAGTAATTTAGTATTTTTTCCCACTCAATTTATTACTATTATTTTTTAAATGAAGAGAGTAAAGGGCTTTCTTTTCAGATGTGCAGTTCTAGGAATGTTGACATATGTATAGATTGATGTCACTACCACCACAACCAAGATACAGATAGTTCTATCACCCCTCAAAACTCCTTAAAGCTGCCTCTTTAAAGTCACATCTTCCCTGCATCCCTCACCCTAAGCAACCACTGGTATATTCTCTGTCACTGTAGTTCTGTCTTTCTGTAAATGGAGAATGACAGGTAAATGGACTCTTACAGTATATAACCTTTCAAGATCAACTTCTTTCACTCAGCATAACATATTTGAAATTCATGCAAGTAGTTGCATGTATCAACAAGTCATTCCTTTCAGTGCTGAGTAGTGTTGAATGTGATGGGTATACCCCAGTTTGTTTATCCATGCACCCACTGAAGGACATGTGGGTTGTTCCCACTTTTGGGCAATTATGAAGAGATCTTCTGTATACATTTGTGTACAGGTGTTTGCGTGAACATAAACTTTCATTTCTGTAGACTAAATATCCAGCAGTGGGATAGGTGACTCACAAGTTAAGTACATGATTAACTTTATTAAAAATGATAGACTGTTATCCAGAGTGGCTTGTTTGCTTATGTATTTACCCCGTTTTATAGGTGAAGAGACAGGAGGGTGGGTAGGTGTAAGAAGGTAACAACTCATACATGGCTTATGGAGTTTGACTCCAGGCTCATGCTCCACCCACCAAGCACATTTCCCCTCAGTTGCTGAAAGTTAGAGCCAGAGGTTCATTTTCAATGAATCAACATTTCCACCTTTATGGCTCTGGTACATTACAGAGGAAAAATTTCCATGCTTTCATAGCGTGAACTGTATGTTTATTAATAATCCTTCCTCAATTGCTTCAGTTTTCACATTTAAAAAGCTCAAGCTTGGCTCACTTGTTATTTTTTCTCTGCCGTGGAATGGATTTTTTTAAACTGGGTCTAGGACTGAGAAATGAAAAGAAGGACTTGGATCTGGTGCCCACTGTGTCCGCCAGGCGACTCAGTGCCCTCTGGCCTTTTTCCTTTTGGCATTTCAGAGAGGAGTGGTCCCCGACCTTGGCTTGGGATGGACAATTTGAGGGGCAGGAGACCCTCTCCAGTTTAGCGTGTAGGCGTCCTACATTCAATTTCATTGCTAAAGGTGTGGAGGGGGTTTTACTTCCAGGCTGTTTGTATCAGAAGGGAAAAACTGATGGATCCTTTTCAGAATCTGGCTTTTATAAGGGGCCTTAAGTCTCTCCCTGGATAAGGTTTCCTGCTTGAGCCCTGGGGGCAAATAGAACAAAAAGGAAGAAAACAAGTTAGGAAAGGAAGGAGCAAAAGAAAACAATGAAATAAGGATAAAGAGAAGGGATAAAAGGAGAAATGAAGGACCAAGGGGAAAAAAGGAGAGACAGAAAGAAAAAGGGGGAAAGATTAGAAATGCTGAAGAGGGGAGAGAAGAGGGAAATTAAAAAAAAAAAGACCTTGAAACCAGGTAGTTATTTGCTTCCCTGGTGTTTGTTATAGATTATCCTAGACTAGTGGGAAGGGAACAGAGTAATTGCCACCAAGCTAATTAGATCTTCATTTGATTTTGTGTTTGTTTGTTGACTACTTAGTTTATAACTTGGCAGGGAGTTTTATCATACATACTCTGCTAACTGGTTTATCTAAACTGAGATTGAGCATGAACAAAATTGACATTGGATTTGCTCCTTCAGACCACACAGAAGAGGGGAGAAAACCCTTTCAAGTAAACAATGATATTTAGGTGCATAGTAGCTGAGCAGAGAGTAGCAGACCTGACAGGAGACCTCAGGCCCCTTGGAGTCCCACGCACAGCAGAGTTGCTAAGTAGTGGCTGGGCTGAGCAATTGTACAGTGAGACCCCAGGAGCAGCGTGGTACTCGCCTAAGAACCTGGAATTTGCATCAGGCAGATCTGAGTTTAATCCCTAGCTTGGCTGCTTAATAGCATTATGTCCTCTCTGAGCCTGCCATCCTGCCTGTGAAGTGGGACAATAATGCTGACTTTATAGGACAAAGAGAAGGGCTAAATGAAACATCAGAAAAAAAAAATGCTTAACAGCAAGTACAGCTTTTAGGAAGGGCTTGGTTCCCCATTCCTCCTTCCCTGGGTAACACATCTGGGAAAGTCAGCCAGAACACCCACGTGATTGAGGAAGACTGACAGCCAAGTTGTAGGCTAGGTCCCAGCCACTTATTTATTAGAATCAAATCCTGGTGCTTCAAGAAGGCACCTTTTCAGTGTCCCTACTGGTAAGTTACAGTGGACCTCAGTCTCCCTATTGGGGAATTCTATTCTGAGCAGTAACTTTCAGTGTCGGGCATTAGCAGTCCCTCTGATTTCAGGGCTCCCCACTGGCTTCCCTGCTCTGCTGGCTTATTTGATCACTCTTTCTAGGCCTGTAGCTTCAGCTCAGACATCACTTTCTCTGGGTCTCTTTTCTTCCAGACACTGACTGAGCTTTGTGTGTCTCCTCAGGGCTCATTTGGCATTCTCTCCAATTTTATTTGCATCTATGTCATACTGGGTGGTTTATGTTGGTTTATTTGCCTGTTGGAATGCAAGGTCCTTGAGTCCAGGAAGTTGCTTCCATCTCAGAGTCTCCAGCTCCTAGCATGATACATAGTTGTGTGACTGTGCAAGTCACTTAACCTTTTGTAGCCACACTTTCCTTGTCTGTGATATGGGGATAATAACAGTACCTAAGGGTTGATTGACAATACACATAAAAATCTCTAAGTACTGTTCCAGGTACATAGTAATTGGTCAATGTGTGTTAGCTATTACAAATGTCATTTTGAATGATTGAATGAATGAATAAATATGAATAAGAGATATTCCCTGCTATTAAGGAGTTTGGGTTAGTGGGGGGAATATGTGTAAACAGCTTACAATGAAACAATGTGATATTAAAGCAGAAGTTCATGAAAAATGTATTAACAATGGGAAACAAAGATTCACTTAAAATTTGATCATTAATGTAAGGATGAAAAGCCAAGAAGCATGATGTTGGGGTGTCTGTGGTGAGGAAGATGGCAAGAATAGGCAGGAAGTATTATAATACCAAGGACTTGGTTTACAAGGAGCTGTGAATAAGAATTCTCCAATTCACTCTGAGTCCCTAGCTGCCAGAGCAGAAAATTAGGCCAATTTCACATGAAAATTTCTTACCCAGAGCAGTAAGAGATTATCCAGTGACTTTTAAGAAGAACACTATTGGTATTATGAGAAGGACAATTCTTTATCGAGTGAGACTGTCCCATATGTTGCAGGGTATGGAGCTTATCTTGCCTTTGCTTGCTAAATGTCAGTTGTGTCCTCTAGATACTGCGGCAATCAAAATATGCCTCTACACTTCTAAAAAATGTCCCCCAAGGGGGTGGGGCTGCCCCAAGCTGTGAAGCATTGAACTTAACTTATTTGATTTCAACGGAGGAGGATGTCAAGATTCAGAGAGCAGACCTGACTGTCTAGGATCTCACAGATCAGGAGTGTCCACGTCAGGCCCTGAACCCACATTTCTTGACTCTGATTTGGTTTCATTAATGTTCTATTTTCCAGTGTTTTCTTTTTAAAATTCTGTTGATTTTATTTCAACCTTATACCCACCCTTTGCATTTGAAGACTATAATTTTTCAATCTGCAAATGATTATCTTGTATGGGGAGACACTGGGGGAAAAATGACCAATTATCTCATGGGCAGAAACCAGAGAGCCTCAGTGGTCTTGGATGCTTAGAGTTCTGAGTGAGAAGTCAGAATACTCCATTTCCTCTACTGAGTCAGCGCCAACATAGTTTCTTGAGATTTGCCAGGCCAGCCAGTTTGATTCAATGATTCCGAGAATTCAGATGGAAAAGCCCAAATTCTTCTTCCTTTGGCTGCATTTATCTGGTGATTCTGATGGAAGCAAATGGAGGAGTATAGGAGTGTCTTAATTTGTGTGATTATTTTCATAGCTCAGTGTGGAGAAACTCCTTTCAGATGCCCAGCTAGGTGAGAGGGCACCAGATGCGATCTGGTTCCTTTTGTCAGCCTGAAGATCGGCTGGGACCTAAGACAGCTTAGAGGGAAGATGTTTAGATTGACAGCTGGAACCCTACCTGAGGTTTCCTGCCTGAGCAGCTTAAGGCTATATGACCCTGATCAAGTGCAATTCTCTGCTTGGAGCCTCAGCCTGAGAATGCTGAACTGGCAGGGTTATTGGGGGTAATTTCATCAGACAATAATGAGGGAGGTTTTTGCCTTTTTGAGGCAGCATGTCATGGCAGAGAACACTAGTACTCGCCCAGTAATGCGAGTTTCCTTCTTCCTGGATACATAGCTAAGCCTCATCCCAGACCCCTTGCTCTTACAGTGGAGCCCATGGGAAGCTGGTAGAAGTGATTTATTCTCCTTTGCACAGTACCCTTTCCCCTGCTGTGGCAGCTTTGGGGGGTGGGTCACATATTGGAGACGGCAGTGTCACAGATAAAGAGGAGTCTGGGCCTTGAATCACTTGATTAGACTGGGAAGTACATGAGAAGTCAGTCTCAAATTTCCACAGCTTAACAGTGAAGCTGTGCTTATTATAGATATAGGGGATAGCCTACCCTGACTAATATAATGGCTAATACAACCCAGCAGGACAAGAAGAACAAATGAATGAGCACTGCTTTTGTTTCTACCAGCCTCCCATCCCTATCCTGCTTTCAAGAGATTCTAAAAAGAATATTACAAACTTATTGAGATTTTTATTTTTGTGCTTCTTTATCCAATGATTTGACTCCAAAATCCATCTCCCCACCCCCAACAATGGGTGACCATTGCTGTTTGAGAGGCAAACAAATCCATTGTTGAACCCTATTTCTTGAACTTACTCTATGTGACCTTGGGAAGGTCATGTTACAGCTGAGGAACCTGAAGCTCGGAGAGGAAAAGTGGAACTAAGAACCCAGAACCCATGTAATTGGATGGTTGTGAAGAGTAAATGAAATCCTGCCGTAAAGCACCTAGCACAGTGCCTGTAACATAGGAGGTACTCAATCAGTGTCAGCTCCAACATTCTTCATTCTCCCTGAAGAGTGAAGAGCTTTGTTTCCTGTCAAAGGAATCACTGAGCACAGAGAATGGTAAAGGGATTGGGGAGAGGTATGTAGGCATTTCCTCTTTCCCTCACTCCAATTGCAGCCCCATAAAAAAAAAACTCATTTTTTCGAGGCACCTTAGGCTGGAAGATGGGGTGTTTTTTTCCAGTCTTTATTCTCTGGACACATAGCTGCTCTTCTTCTCTAGGTTTCAGTTTCTCTTTAGAATGGCAGGGTTGGACTAAATGACCTACAAGAGCCCTCCAGCTTTACCAGTGTGGAATTCCAAGTTAATGCGAGGAGACTGAAAGACTGTGGAGAGGCGTCAAGGATGGGGAATGGGCTGGAATGGAGGCTTAGCTGTATCATGTAACATGTCTCAGAGGACATGATCCATGCTCCAGGGTCATACAGAAAAGATTTACAGTCTTAGAGTCCATAAATAATTGCTAGATGGTGGAGTCCTTTAAATATCTAATGACACTGGATGCCCCAATAGGGGAGAAAACCCATTCTTCTTAGAAACTTGAATGTTATGTGAATTTTCATAGTATTGGATTTAGGCTTGCTTTCTTTTCCTTCTTTTTTTCTTTTTCTTTTCCTTTCCTTTTCTTTTCTTCTTCCTCTTCCATCTTCTGTTCTTCCTCCTTTTCTTCTTCTCCCCTTCCCCCTCTTTCTCTCCAAGCTCCTGTCCCCACCTTCTCCTCCCCCAGTCCTAGTTTGCTACTGACAACTACTTTCCTGTTTTTCAAGAATTTTGTTTTTCACTTCTCTTTTTGATGCATTTTTATTATTGAGCTTCCAAACCAAGTTATTTAACTTGTGTATATTTTTTCTTATCTCTTTTTTAGCATTAGCCATCTCTCCAGAAACTATGAGGAGATAATCAGGTCACTTTTTGATTAAACAATTTTAGTGACTTAATAACAACACTGATAACAGAATGATAAGTTTATAAATTCAACAGAGATTTTGAGGTGCCATAATTTTAACCATTAATGCAGGCAGTTGAGGTTACTGTAGAAAGTGGTATAGGGAGGGCAATTCTGAGAAATTCTGGGGAAAAAATAAGCTGAAGACAAATAGGCTCTTTCCAATGCTGTTTACAGTTTTTAGGATAATTAGGACTTCAAAGTTTTCGGGGGCAAAATCATTAACTTTGACATTCTAATCAACCTTGAAATTAACTCCAATCTCAAACTTTAGCCAGTGATCGGACATTTTTTTTGATGTGCAATCATTTGCTTTCTTTTTTTCCTTTAGAGTAAAAAATTAACAGCACAATTTGGAATCAGATGGAGAATGTTATCGTAGCATTTAATTCCCAAGGTGGCCTTAATTACAATTACAGGGACACAATTACAGGAAAATAGAGAGATTTCACCTATATTAAGCCTACTTCCTTTGCTTCTGCTTAATATATACAGGTTGAATATTTTGACTAGAAACCACAACACTCCAAATTCTTAGCATAGTGCCCAGAACAGTTTTTGTACTCAAAAAATCAAATGATTTTATTTTCATAGCCACCCTGCAGCCTAAGTATCACTAACACTATTTCAAAATCAGATTGCTGTAGCTTTGGACTTCAAAGTGATTCCGGTCTGTCTGATCCTAAAACTCTTTTCACTGTTGTGCCTATAAATTCTTTCTACTTACTATTGCTTCAGTGACCCCAAATCAACGCCAATGTCTTCCTCTGTGGGACACAAAAATTTAAAGGAGATAAAACTCTGAATAAAGGAATTACAATACTGTAAGTTTCCATTTTCTATTAAAAAAGCATGTCATAGTTTCATTCATTCATTTCTATTAAATCGAAATCTGCATTCTTGCATTATCACAATTTTGGATTTTTCTCATTTTAATTTTACCTTCTGAATTTCCTACTCTATAACTGTAAGCTCCTTGAGGAAAGAGACCATGTTTATTTAATTTGCTATTCTCTGTCTAGTGAGGAACTCAATGTCTGACATTTGGTGGGTGCTCACATACCTATGTGATTATTCCTTAACTGATATTTAATTGGTGCTGACCATGAGTAATCACACAAGACCACAAGACCTGAGACTGACTGAATGTAGGTGGGGAGAAAATATTAACACTGGGAACAAATAGTTAATGATAGAAAACACGGAAGGACAGGGAACCAGCGGGTATTTGGACCCATCTGTCACAGCCTCAGAACCCTCCTCATTATGGTGGAAAATGGAGAAGGGGGCAATGTTGGCTATTCCCTGTTTATCCCTCTAGATCTGTTCACTACTTTTTCATTTTCTCTGTGCCCAGACTCTAACTTCTATGGAACGTATCACTCAGTCTTTTTGTCCTTTGTTTTCCAGTTGAGTTTGGCCAGTTAGTGCTGGCAGGAGGCTGGAGGGCAGAAAAGAGAGGAGTGAGTCTCCCCTTACTACAGCAGAGTCTGTTGGTAGCCCCCTGCCCCCATCCCCATCTCCTGGTCTCTTTTTTGCAGTGTTCCTTTGTGTGGTTATGTTACTATGCCTCACTGGTTCCCATAACACTGTCCACACCTTTGTAAACAATCTCTTTATTAAGTTTTTTTTTAGTTACATACATCGAATGTTTTGTTCCTTACTAGGGCACTGACTGATACAGGGAAGCCTAGGCCTATGTTAATGCTGTATAACTGCATTAACATAGGCTGGTCAAGCATAGTACCTCTCTTGCAGCCAAGGACACATCTGCTTAAGTAAGGGGAAGTATGTGAGCAGAGGCTAATGGTCTGGCATCATAGCTCTGCAGCCCTCTATTATTCCCTCACTCATTCATTCATTCATTCACTCAGTCGTTCATGTTTATTTAGTTACTCAATGAATATGTCTTGTGTGCTTGCTATACGTCAGGCAGTCTTCCAATCTCTAAAGTTCTGTTGTGAATAAAGCTGACAACATAGCTGGGTGACTGGGTTTTACATTCTAGCTAGAGAAGATAGTCATTAATTAATTAATTAATTAATTAATATCCCAGGTGGGGATATAAGTTAGGAAGTAGAAAAGGGTAAGAGAGTAGGATTATATGGCTCTGCCTTTGCTTTGAAAGTTAACCTCAAGAACAAATACTTCTTACTAGTGTTTGGGTCACTTAAACCATGACTCTTTAAAAGGTAAAGTCCTGTGATTTCTTTTCTTGCTACTGAAAAAGGTGTTGGTGTCTCTTTTAGACTGCCAATACTAGTTCCAACAAATTTAATCTGGCTCAGAGGCTAGTGATATATATTTCTTTCCATGAGGAAAGTCAAGTTTTCATATAATCATGGACTGAATTTTACATGGGTTGTTGTTCAGCTGAAAAAAGGTACTCATATTTCATTCTCAGAATGTCAGATCCAGAATACACACATGATGGGTGGGCAGTGCAATACCTAGCACATAATACATATTGAATGGATGTTATTATTTATGCCTCATATCAATCTAAAAGCTAAGTGAGAATTATTTTACCTTTCTAATGGAAAGGTACAGTAAGGCTTGAGAAGATTCAGAAGGAAGGATACAAAGTAGAAAAAAACTCTGAAATAATATACACGTGACAGATGATCTAGAATACATATATACCATGGACACATTCAGAACTATGTTCAATGCCCTGTAAACTTCACAAAACACCACCTTTTTTCTGCTTCCACAGAAGTTAGCATCTTGGTATTTAAATGAGTAAAAATCTTATAGAAATGTATTTGAATCTGCTTGAATTCACAAAAAAAGAATAAGCCACTTAAAATTGCTGCTTTTTCATTAATACTTGCAAAAAATGACATATGAGGTCTGCTCAGGAGGCATCCAGCCATGTACTGTGAAAAATAGAGACATTTATTGAAGAAGATACAAGGCACAAGAAACACTGTACATAGGATAATGACGTCTCAGTCCTCTTCAAGGAAGGCACCTTGGGACCTCACACAGTTCTCCTAATCACCATCAGCTTCCCTGCTGTATTTTCCTGCATCTCATTGATGATCTGAAATTTCTTCCCTTTCAAACATGATTTATATTAGTTTGGTGAAAAGCCAGAAGTCAAAGGGTGCCAAATCTGGGCTGTAGTGAGGCTGAGTCACCTGGGTGATTTGAGATTTTGCCAAAAAACTCTGCATGAGATGTGATGCACAAGTGGGCATGTTGTCCTGATGAAGCTGCCAATCACCAGTTGCCCCTAGCTGTGACCTTCTGAATCATCTGAATAGTTTCTGCAGAGGAATGTTCAAACTTAACACAAAATCTGATGCAGATTCGTTACTCTACTCGCTCAGTCATTTTGAATGTGATGGCTACACAGTACACATGCTCATTCAGTGGTGTCTATCCACTGGCTAGTACAGTGAAGTTGTCATTGTTCACACATGTGCATTCCAGTCCATTCTCCTTGGCTGCCAGGTTCCAATGATGTCATGCAAACTGCTCTCATTATATTAACAATGGCTGGACTGTTTCCAGATGCACCTCGTATACCAAGCTGATCACAAACACTGCTGTGTGCTACCACCACTGGGGAGAAGCATTACTACTGATGATCTAGTTCAATGATTGCCACAGAATAGGTTTGTCCTATTTTTTTCTTCATACTCGCCAAATTTTAAAAAGAATTTACTATTTTATTACTACTAATTAGTAAAAAAATTATAAAGAGGGAAGAATACATTTATTATTATTTTAATAATGAAAAAATATTGCTCACAAAATTTCAGTATTTGAGAGTGTGGAAACAGAAAGGTTGAGAAGCTCTCATTAACAGTAGGAACAGTTACTGCATATTTACAGGGCCACCCTAGAGGTTGTCCACTCTTCCAGAACTGTTTTCTCTTCTGTTCTGTGAGCTCCTATGTCCATGGGCATGCAGCAAGTTCTCTCCAGCTGGCTGAACTGTATTATACCTTATATTTTATGTTCTAGTACATTTGTTAAATGGGAAAATGATCATAGTATATATTGTTTATGGAAAAATTGTTTATAGACTATGATACAGCATTTACAATATACTGTCATTTTTGTAAAAACAATAATAAAAAACTGAACACTGAGATGCCCCCACTGTGCATTTCTATGCTTTCTAAAATGTCTCCAGGAAACTAGAGGGACTTTGGGGTTTTTTAAATCTTTTTTTATTATCAAAGCATAACTTGCATATAAAAACAACAATATTAAACTTAGAGTTTGATGAATTTTTACAAATGTATATGAGGTTTTACCCAAGTAACCACCACTGAGTTCAAGATATAAGTCTCTCCAGCACCTTGGGTGGTTCCCTCATGTTCCCTCCTAGTCAATACACACGTCACAGCTACTCTGGCTTCTGGTACCATTGGTTTATTTTTGTTTTTCATAATTCATGAAAATGGAATCATGCTGCTTTTTTCACCTGCATGGATCTTCCTTCAGTCGTTATTGTGCCAGTTTTACATCACCTTACAGTTCTCCATTGGGCCCCTTCTAGTTTTTGGTTATTATGATAAGATTGCTATGAGTATTCCTGGACATGCCCTTTGTTGCACAAATTAACAGATCTTTTGCTGAGTGTGTGTCTAGATGTTGACTTACTTAATCATGGACTATACATTTTTTCAGCCTTGAAAGATCCTTCCAGTTTTCAAAGCTGTGGAGCCAGTTTATATCACTACCCACAGGGCCTGAAAGCTCCAGTGGCTTCACACTCTTGGAAATGTTTGGCATTGTCAGGGTTTTTCTTTAAACGTTTAAAAAGATTTAGTAATTCTTGTGGGTATATAGTGGCTTCTCATTGTGGTTTGGATTTACTTTCCCCATATGGATAGTAATGTTGGACGTGACATTTGGATATTCTCTTTCATGAAATGCCTCTTTAGGTCTTTCGACTACTAAAAAATTATCTTATCTGTCCAATTCTTATTGACTGGCAGGAGTTCTTTAATTTTTTTGGTGATGAATTCTTTTTTGGGTATGTGTGATATAAATTTCTTTTCCTACTTTGTTGCCTTCTCATTGGTCCCATGGTATCTTTGGATGAACAGACGTTTTAATACGAATAAAATCAGATGTGTGAATCTTTTCCTTAATGGTTGGTATGTTTTGTGTTCTTTGGAAAGTCTTGCCTGCCCCAGAGTCATGAAAATATTCCCTTATGTTACCTTCTAGAGGCTTTATTTTATTTTATTTTTGCCTGTCACATTTAGGTCTACAATCCATCTGGAATAAAATTTTATGTATGTTAGAGTTCAAAGTTCATTTTTTTCTGTATTAGTATCTAATTAATTTAGCACCAGTTACTGAAAACATCATTCTTTCTCCACTGTACTGCAGGCATTTTTAAAAAATACAAACCAGGTGACTGTGTATGTGTGTGTTTGTTTCTGAAATTTAATTTTGTTCCATTGGTTGTCTATTCCTGCCTCAATACTATATTTGTTGTAATTAATCTAGTTTTGTAGTAAGTCTTGAAATCTGGCAGCAAAAACACTTCAATTTTATTCCCCCCTTTCCCCATTACCTTTGTTGGGTATGGCTTTTTGCATTTCCATATAAACATTAGAATTCGCTTATTGAATTCCGTGTAGTGAGTGTTGTCTTTGATCTACCCAAATCCCCTCAGATTTCTTTTACTCTTTGTGTCTGCTCACCTCTCCCAGTTCCTGTGTGTTTTACTTCCTATAGTTGTGACTCACTTTGAAGGATTCCCTAAAAGTTACTGGAGCTGCTTTGCCCAAATACTGGAAATGCCTAGGAGTTTATGCTCTTCTGGGGCAGGTCTTAGCAACCAGTCCCTGGGATGGGGGATGAACGCCCAGATCATTTGCCTTGAAGTAGGAAAGCTGTGAGATGTAAGTTACACTTTGAGTTTCCTTTTAAAATTAGGCTGAAATCATATCTTTACTTGCTTTCCTCTCCTTCTCCATTTCCTGATCAGAAATCTAGCAGTTCCTCCTACTGCCACATCCCAGCCATTCAGATCTTCCAGAGGGGTGACCATGCCACCCTAGGCCTTCTCTTTGGTGTGTCCTTTCTTTTAGCCTGAATAAGTTTTTTTGGTCCCTTCTGAGACCATTTCTTTAATAAATCACTTGCACACAAATCTCATCTCAGGGCCTACTTTTGAGTGATCCAAACTAAGACACTGCAGAAAAAAATTGCTGGGATTTTGACAGGGATTGCACTGAATGCATAGGTCAGGGTGGGGAGAATGGACAAAATTATAATATTGTGTCTCCCAGTTCATGAACAGAATTTAGGCAGCTCTCTGATTTCTCTCAGTACTGTTCTATTGTTTTCTATATGCAACTTTGGCAAATCTTTTGAGAGATTAATTCCTATGTTTTTGATGTTTCTTGAAGCTGTCATACATAATATTTTTAAAATTAATTTTTTAAATTATACTGGCCTTTTGAATTTAGCGGTCTTACTAAATTCTAATATTTTGTCCATAAATTCTTTTAGATTTTCTACATATGCCACTAATACCATCTGCGTGTGACAGCAGTCTTATTTATTTCTTTCCCATTCTGGTGTGTTTCTTTTTTTCTTTCTCTTAACATATTTCACTGGCTAAGGCCTCTGGGACAGTACTAATTGAAATAGTGACAGTGCAAATAGGAAATTTGCCCACTGGATGCCCTGGCCATGCGATTCCCTCAGCGGAACTTCTCAGCTGAGAAGTATTGCAGGAATGACATATAATCTCGTTTATAACATAAATGTTATGCATTGGCACAAATTTGGCATCAAACTTGTGAAAAGTATGCAACATGTCTATTGTCACTAGAGAACCACTGACTCATTGTATTTACCCGTAGTGTATTTGCTATCACATTTACCAGTCAGTATAACTTGCAGAGAGTAGGGGTGAAGCTTTTCAGTTGTTCAATTTTGATAACATTAAATTCAGCATTGAACATTTTCATCTGGCCAATCTTCTCCACAATTTCTCAACGTACAAGTGATATAGGATGAGGAGCAAAGAATTTTATATTCTCAGCACCATATTCCCTGCTGTAGGACCTCTTCCACAAGGAGTCCTTCATTGATATGCTCAAATGAACTCAGTTGAGTGACCTGTAAATTCACTTTTATATCACTTATTACATCTGAGTCTTGTCATAATTTGTTCAGTGACTTCCCCAGAATCTGTGGTACCACGGGGTCATGAATGTCTTATTTGTTTAGTGCTCAATTCTCAGATCCTCATAACTAAGATAATAGAGTTCGATGTCTAAATGTTACTCCAGTGGATCGTAGCTCAGTGGATTGAGTGCCAGCCTATGAAACAAAGGGTCACTGGTTTGATTCCCAGTCTAGAGCACATGCCTGGGTTGTGGGTCAGGTCCCCGGTAGAGGGTGCATGGGAAGCAACCACACATTGACGTTTCTCTCCCTCTCTTTCTCCCTTCCTTCTCCTCTCCAAATAAATAAATAAAATCTTTAATAAAAAGATTTTATTTACTTATTTACTGCTTGACAGCACAGTCCAAGGTACTATGGAGGCATAGAAGCAGGAATGCCTGACAAGTCCTTCTTTGCAGAGCCTTCCAGAAGAAATCTGGAGGCAGTTATAGAAAAAGGAGGAGAGTTCCAGGTGGAGAAGAAGAGAATGGCAAGGCACATGAAGAAATCCAGATGCCTAAAGAGCTTGTAGGGTGTTTCTGAACAAAATGCTAGTAGCTTTGGGAGAAAGTTTAGCGTGAAATGCTGGGGCAATGACCTGGACACGCAGGCATCAGATCATGAAGGACCTCGAAAGACCTCCTAAGGGTCTGGGACTTTTTCTTGTGCCCCAGAGTGAAGTTCTGAGATGAGACTTGCCCATAGCTGCCCATCTGTCTCTTTCATGCCCCAGTGTGAAAAATGTGTTAATTAATGATGAAAACCATTCTCCTCTCCCTGCCTGCAAAGAAGGACTTGTCAGGCATTCCTGCTTCTATGCCTCCATAGTACCTTGGACGGTGCTGTCAAGCAGTAAATAAGTAAATAACTAATTGGGGCACAATGTGCTCTTTCTACCTCAAGACAATGAACTCCTAAAAACTCCTAAAAACTCCTGGGAGCTCTTTGTGAAAGATGGCCTGACTGTTGCTGTCAACAGTTCCTGTGAAAGTCCTGGTCCTCAGGCATTTTCCCTGTCTCCTGGGTATGCCTGCCTCAGGGACCTCAGAGAATTTCATCACTGTGGCCTGGTGCTCCAGTGTGTGCAGATCCATCCAGGTTTGGAAGCCATCAGAGACGCAGGGAATTAGATGGGCAGGGCTTGAGGGCTGGCACATTTTCTATGTAATTTTTTATTCCTAGCTGTGTTTGTGGAAAGAAATTTTTTTTTTTTTTTTTGCAGAAGCAGTACCATGCCTCCTTCCTCTTTCTTTCTTCCTCTCCCTTTTCTTTCTTTCTCTTTCTTTCTTTCTTTCTTTCTTTCTTTCTTTCTTTCTTTCTTTCTTTCTTTCTTTCTCTTCACAGGTCATTTTTGTATTTATCTCTGTTTATGACTTTGAAAATATGATATAGGCCAGTGTGTTTTTTAGCTGTAGTACCAATGAATTAATACTAATCTGGTGCAAATCCTTTTCTGGCAAACTTTTCCAAGCATTCAGCAACAGGCCACATCTGTCTGGGGAAAGGAAAAGGGAAGAAAGTTCAGATGTTTGGGGCAAATATTGAGGGGTGCTTGAGACCTCAAATGTGACTGCCTTGGATGGGCATTTCAATCATCTAGTTTGTGAATATTTATTTAATTGAGTAAATCTCCTTAGCAAGGAAACTCAGGAGTTAGGGAAAATTTCTCTCCTTCCCCAGCAATACCCCTCAACCATTCTCCACTCCTATATAATTGGTGAATATGATACTTATTCTTCATGTATGCACTTCACCCCCAGACCCATGTTTCACCCTTCTCTGACCTGCTATTGACCCAGGAAGGCTGACAGCTACAGACCATATGACCCAAGCTCTCCTGACCTCTGGCTTCCAGTTGGGTTTGGGCAATGAAAGGTACTGGCATGAGATTAGAGTGGAAGGGGAGAGAGGCTGGGTATGTTATTCCCAACACCTCTCTTTCCAAGCCTGAGCATGATCTGCAGAAACCGCACTCCTGACTAGGGCTATAGCTCCTGCTGGTTCAGCTGTTTTCCTTGGTTTCTGATTTCTCTGGGCTCTTGTAATACCATTCCTTTCCCTTAACCCCTCAGGTCTGCAGGTGGCAATGCCTTTCTTCTCTTGGGTGTGTTGGTTCCCTTATCCCTGCCTGTACATCTGAGGAAGGCCTTTTATTAAGCTCTCTTGGGTTAGATTCTTGCGAGTATGCCCCTTGTGTCCTGCCAGACCTAGAGTGATAGAGTGGCCAAGTCTATTAATTTTATTTCCCAAGAATTTTTCTTTTCTCTCCCTTCACTGTTGACTCTCCTCATTTCTGGGTTGGATTTGTATGACAGCCTCCTTCCTCCCTGCCTCCAATATGTCCAGCTTCCCCATCTTCATGTTACAGCCAGATGGTATCCTAAAAGCATATTGGGCATGCTACTTTCCAACTTATCCTTTTGTGACCCTTCACTTCTCTTCAGACCAAAGCCAAACTCTCTGCCTGCTTACAAAGCCCCCCCTGTCATGGCTTCAGCCAGCTTCCCCTTCCATGTGCTCATGGTACTCCCTCTCATGCACTCCATGCTCCAGCTACGAGGAACCGGGTCTCATTCCATGCCTATCTAGCATGCTTCTGCTCAGTCAAGAAAACAGTTGCACAAGTAATAATTAGTGAGTAGTTACTGTGTACTAGCAACCAAATTAAGAGTTTTTCAAATGGATAATTTAACTTATTTCTCATGGCAATTCTATATAACATATGATATTATAGTCTCCACTTTACAGATTGAGAATCCGGAGGACAGATATGTGAGGGTATTTGCCATGCTCATCAGCTGGGAAGTGGTGGAGACAGGTTTCAAATCTAGGCAGCCCAGCTCCAGAGGGCTCACTGTCATCAATGAGAGCTCCAGCGCCAATTCTTCTTTCAGATCCCAGTCACGCATCACCTCTCCTGAGAGTTTCTCCTCATGAACTCCAGCTGAAGAGCCCACTCTCTTCTCTGGGTTTCTACAACCTTTTGTTCCTCAACTCAACCCAATATACTGGGCTGCACTTGTTGGTTTCCACGCCTGTGGGTGGGGCCCCCATGTACTGTGAGCAGGCTCCTTAAAGGTAGGTCATCTTCTTCCTAACAGTGGTAGGCACTGTGTTAGGTCCTGGGCACACCATTTATGTTTAATAATTGGGGAAACAAGTGAGTGAAGGAACACTCTTGAAAGTATAGCCATTTAGCTCAAACCTATGACTGTATGTATCACAAAAGAGAAGATCAAGTCCAGAGATTTCAGAGATTTTGTTCAAATGTTGAAATTCATTGAAATCTATGGAGAAGCTGTCATGTGTGACTCATGGTTTTAGGCTTTTGGTAATGGCCATGAAGAAGATGGATATCTCTCCAAGGAGCTTACATTGGAGTTACTTAATTAATACATTAACAAACACTGAATTCATAAGTGAATGAAGGAGTAGAAGGAGGGAAGAATGCAAATTACTACCCAAGATGATTTTTTGTCAGGGCTATAAAGAACAATATAGCAGAATAATAGAGAGAAACCAATGGAGTAGGGGAGGCTCTCCTGGAGGTGACATTTGAGCAGAGGCTCACAGGAGGCAGGAGAGGAGCTCTGTGAGGTTTGGGGGAATGCAGCTCAGGCAGAGGAAATGGCACGTGCACAGGTGTGGAGCAGGAGCAAGCTCGGTGTGTTTGAGGGAGCAGGGCCTGCAGCGTGGCTGGGGCGCAGGTGCTGAGGAGGAACGGGTCGCGTGGGTTAAATGCTGAAGGGCTTCTGGAGGTGGTAAGAAGATTTAGATTTATTCTAAGAATGAGGGGAAGATCTTGACATTTTTGATGAGATCAAAGTCATGATCTAATTTTCATATAGAAGATACCATTCTGGACACTTTGTAGAAAGCACAATATTTAAGTTCTCAGAATCTCTTGAATTCCCATTATGCTTAAGGTACCTACTCTTAACCAACTAGTTAGTAGTAAAAAAAATAATAACAAAACAGTGAACATATCTAAAGATATTAGATACTAATAATTTCAACTGTGTGTTTTTCATATTAATAGGATGTAGTAATATTCTAGTTATTGAACATGTGCTTTGTGTCAGCCACTGAATAAGGATCTTTATAGGTTTAACTTGTAAAAATGTTATGAGAATTAGAGAATATTCTTTTTTTCCACCTGGGAAAGGAGGGTAATGAGACCTGGAGAGAGAAAATGATCTTTCCAAGGTTATGCAGCTAGTGAGTGGAACTAAGATTCGAACTGCAGTCTGTCTGTGCTTCTGCCTGTGTTCTTTCCTCTCTGCCCTGTCACTTCTGATGGTATAGACACCAGCCTCTGCATCTAGCATTTCCGTTACCATCATGTGGAAGCAGCAGAGCAGAGAAGCTGCTGACATTTATGTGGGGGGAAAAAAAGAATAAGTGTGCTTCATTCTCTCAACAATACTATAAGAGGGACATGGAGATGGTTATGTCTGAGAGCATCCTCATGTTATAAATCTGCACACTAAAGCTTAGGGAGGCAGGGTTGGAACCCAGTTCTGTCTGACTCCAGAGTCCATGCTCTCTCCTCTAAACCAGTGTTGTCTAACAGACTGTTCTGTAATGATGGAAATGCTGAGCAATGCAGTAGGCACTAGCCACCTGTGGCTAATGAGCATTTGAAATGTGGCCAGTGCAACAGAGGAACTGAATTTTTAATTTTATATCATTTTAATTAACTTAGATTTAAATAATCTCATGTGGCTAGTAGTTAACCATAGTAGACAGCTTAATTTACATCATTAAAATTAACTAAGACAAGGAATTAATTATAAACGTCCCCATCTTTCTTTGTCTCCTTTCCATCCCTCTCTTTTCTCTAACTTTCCCTGGCAACTGAGAACCAACCAAGCAGAAGGCCATGTGTTGATGCAGGGTGGATGGGACAAGGATGATCTGACCCCGTGTCTGCTCTGGCTTCTGTTCAAGGTAGGACGATTAGACGTGTCCATAAATAACTAAAATACAAAGTTGAAGGCTTAATGTTCTAAGTGCCTCATGAGAGGTGCAGATAAGAGGTGAGGGGATAAGAAGGCTCCCCGTCTCCTTACAGGGCTGAGGGGGGTGGGTGGGCGGGGTGCAATAACTGATACGGATGTGCGTTAGCAGTAATGGGCTTCGTAAATCGTCCAGCACTCTGTAGACGCAAGCCATAAAAAACAACATTGTCATGACCTTGTGAGTTGACACTATTCCAAGGGCCTGCCTCTATGATCTCATGGGATATTCACAAGGCCACTCTGAGAAGTGCAGCATCCCATCCCCTTGCTGAGATGTAGAAAGGGGTGCTCAGAAAGGCTGAGCACCTGCCTAAGGACAGACAGCTGGTTGAAACAGAGTCTGGGTGCACCTCCAGGGCTCCTGACTGAAATTAGGGATCTTGGCAATCTCCTGACTGACCTTGGCAGACTTTGGGAGTCATTACTATCCATCCTCCCTTATTACTGGCACAGGCAGCGACCTACGGAAACAACTGCTGAGGTTTAGGCCATTTAGCTGAAGTTGGCTGGGAGGCGCTACAGCTACACCCCTGGCCCAGGGCAGGCCTTTTGGACACAACAAGGCCTTGTCATAACCGAGGATGTGCCAGAGAATGAGGTCAGTGGTGAGGCCCATGCTGATGTGGCCACAAACAGACCCAAATTCCACAGCCTTGCAGGTTGTCCAAATGCACAGCTTCTGAGGGACCCATTAGTAGTTCTGGCACTTATTTCAGAAGGATCTGAGCCCAGGAAAATCATAAAAAATTGGTGATCTGAAAGGCTCAGAGGTGCTTTTAATCTTTCACCCAGTTTCCTCTTTAAAAGAGGCAGATGGGAAAATCAGGCCCAGAAAAGGGGAGAGAATTTGTACAGCTAATAGCTAGTAACTTGCACCCCTGGCCTGTTAACTATTTCTTGACTCCCAAACCATGTCTCCAGTCAAACCACTTTAGATCTTCCTTCAGGGTTTATTTTGAAAATTTAATTTAAAAGAACAGGTGCAAATGATTGCATAACTGCATTTGTTGACATCTTCCTGAGTTGGCTGCCTGATGTCTCTCCACAGACTCAAGAGTGTCAGAGAACTAGTAGGGCCCTTGGGGCTCCTCCATAGAATCCTCCATAAGAAGACAGAAATCCAGCATGTTTAGTGACTCGCTCAGGTCCCAAAGCAAGCAGGTGTCTTAGTTGAGGGGTCTGTGTCAGTTTCTGGTGCCAGGAGTACACAACTTAAAAAGCTTCGAGGGGAGGCCACGTCCATTAGCACATGTTCTGTGGTTTCTATGATGTTTCTGTTCTGACGGGGAGCCTGGCAGATGGCACATACAGGTAACCTGAGTCTCTACCTCAGTGCAAACTCAGAGTCCATCTCCAAGGTTCTGGTGCAAACAGTGCAGCCCCCTGCTTCAAGGCTCAGTTTTAGTTCTCCTTCCTCCAGGAAGATAACCCTAACTTTTCCAGGGTACACCAATTCCTCCCCTCCTTCACTTCCTTACATTTTTTGACTGTCTATTCCACTCCACTGTGACCTTCGACTGGACACACAGCTTCAAGGAAAGGGAACTAGCATGTGTGGAACACCTGCTTCAGGCCAGGATTGGTGTGATTATCTCACTGAAGCCTCTCAACAACCCATGAAAACGATGCTATTATTCATTTCTCAGAAGGCGAGGTGCTAAGTCTTAGAGAAGAGAGGAAGCGAGAGGATGGCTGCCCGAGACCACACAGTGCATACCTCATTAACTGAGTCAGTAAAGTTTTACTGCACACCTGCCCTGTACCAGGCTCTGCTCTAGGTGGAGTGAAGCCCTTTATCTCATGGAAAGCTTAGGTCCTAATGGGAAAAGCAGGAAATAAAAAGTAGACAAATTTACTTAAAGCTCCATCAAACAGGATTGCTTATTGTTTCTGAAAACCTCCCACCATTTTCCTAGTTTGGGTTCTACTTCTTCCTCCACCAGGAAATTAACCTTCCTAACTTTACTGTTTAAAGGCCACACAATGTTTGGGCCCAGGAAATCTAGAAAGCCTCTTCTGAGCCCTCAGATTGCATCATAAGAGCTAATATTTATTGAGCACTTACATTGTGTCAGATCATATTGTAAACTTGTTACTTGGTTAATTTGTTCTTATCTCACCACCCAAGGAAGTCAGTACCATTCTATCTAAATTTGACAGATAAGGAGACAGGGGCTCAGAAAGACTAAACTTGTCCCTGATTGTCTCCTTATAAGCTATGCCTACTAAGTGGTAGAGCTAGGATCAGCACCTGAGCAGGCTATTCCCAGAGCCCGAGCACTTAAGTATTACTCTATTCTGAGTTAGACAGAATTCCTTCCACTTCTGAACCATGCTGAAAGATGTTGCACAAGGCAAGCTGTGGTAAGGGGAGACCACAACAATGGTACACTACACAGTGGTTTAAGTCTGAGCTAAAACTCAAGCAATTGCGTAACCTCTCTGGACTTATTATGTTCAAAGCATGGTGGGGGATTCAAATATTCATCATATGGGATCATCTGTACACGTAAATATGCTCTGGCATGGCCCCTGCGACTCATACGAGATGTTCAATAAATGGTTGTTGAACTGAATCTGAATAGAGTACATACGATGGTTCTTTTCTTCCTGGTCACACTTTTGACTCTCCAACAAATTAGGTTCCCTTGGTAATATCTATCTCTGTTACATGCTATCTTAGGAAAAGAGTGCATTTTTACTTTGTTCATTATCTAAGTCCCCTACATATAAACTTCATGCTAGTTGGACTGCATCTTGTTCATCAGTAAATATGATGTACACTAGCTCATCCAGCATGTAACTTGCACAAGCTATGATAATTGCTTAATGGATGAAAGGATCCCCAAAGGAAAAGCCTTTTAAATTTGAAGCCTAGACTTTCTGGGTACATGGTCACAGTTGATTGGCCTAATCTGAGTTAGGTATTCACCCCTGGTCCAATCAATTTTTTCTCTCCAAGGAATTTGGAATTGGGACTTAGAATGGAGTTAGTTGTCCCTGGGAGGCAAGTCAAAGAGTCCTGTGAACTTTGGGGCTGTTTCAGTCACTATGGGTATGAAGCAAATTATCTTAGTGGTATATGATGACCATTTATAACGCTCGTAGATTCTGAGGGCCTGAAATTCAGACAGGGCACAGCAGGAACCACTTTGCCTGTCCCCTCCATCTCTGGGATCTAAGTTAGAAGATTGAAAGGTGGAGATCCCCTCCATCTCTGGGATCTATGTTAGAATGATCTCAAGCTTCATTCATTCACACAGCTGACTGTTGATGCTGGCTGTCAGCTGGGGGCCTCAGTTCCCTTCCATGTGGTCTTGCCACATGGGCTACTTGGGCCCCCCTCACAGCATGGTTAGGTTCCAAGAGTGACTGTCCCCAGAGAGAAAGAGCCAGGCAGATGCCATATTGCCTTTTATGACTTAGCCTCAGGTGTCATGCAATGTCATTCATTCTATTCATCAAAGGAGTCACAAAGTCCAACCCAGCTTCAACAGAGGAGGAATAGATTCTTCCTCTTGATAGGGAGTGGTCAGCTTCTGGGAACGTGTAGGCTTGAAAATAAAAAATTAAAAAAAAAAAGAAAATGTTGCAGTAATCAGTCTGGAAAATACAGTCTGCCACAGGTGTTGAGGCATCCATTTGGCAGGCAGCCGTAAGCTGAAAGTCCCAGATAGGTTATAGGAAAGGAACTACTGGACAGGGCACACAAACCAAGGAATGCAGAAAGAAAATTTGCCCAAACAGGGTCAGGGTGTTACCGGCTAGGTTCTCTAAAGGAAATACCTAGAGTTTGGGGTGCAAGGTATTTATTAGGGATCAACATCTGTGAAAGGAAGTGGGAAGAAGCAATACTGGGTAGAGGGGGAAGCTGAACTGTGATAGAGGAGGTCCAATGGAGCTTCAGGCAACAGTTCACGTTCTGGAGAAAATTTTGTCCATCAAAGTTGTCCCTTGTCAGGTTGAAATGACTAGGCCTTTGTGTACTGTCTTTCCTAATCATGAAATGTGAGCTACCCCAGAAAGGGCATGACCTTGGATGTGGCTGGCCTCCATGGATAGCTAAGGCAGATCTTGAAGGAGCTGATAGCTGGGAGCTGTCTGCCCACACTCCTCTCAGCTGGGCAGCTAGTTTTTCCTTGAAGGGGATATGCGTGCTGCGTCTCTGTCTACCACAAGGGGGAGGACTTTCCAGCTCTCGTGTGTTCTGGTGGTACAAATGGGTTCTATAAAATACTCTTCCATATTTACAACACACCACTCTCCATTAAGTTGAACGGATTTCCATGTTTTGCAACCCAATCTACCAGTCTAAGGCTCTGGCTCTCAGTTTCTCTACCTATAAAGCAAGGCGGTTGGATAGGCCCTCCCGTTCTGAAATCCGGTGATTCTTATCCGCGTGGCTGCTGCCTTTTACACAGCCAGCTCTGCAGAAAGCAGAACACAGCTCACTTGTTGTTGAGAGCTTCTTATCAGATACAGACCCAGACAGACACAGTCTGGTTGAGCTGTTCGTGTGATTTATTGACCCCGTTCAGAAGAAAGCATCAGGTGGTATCTGAGCTGTGGCAGTAGCCAGCTGGCTCCCAACACATTCCAGGTATAAAAATAGTTCATTAGGAGTGCCAATCTTTCATAATTCTTACTTCAGACTCTAGGAACCCTGGATGGCCCGAAAAATGTTGGCAAACTCAGTCCCTACCTCGGAGCCCCTGAGTTTCTCGCTTTGTAATGTACAGCAGTACAAATGGAAGCAGATGGCTGAGGGCACGAAGGATATGGATGCTGGGAGATTCTAGCAATCAGGTTCTTGGCCATGACATTCGTCTTCCAAAATGCAGAAAAGAATAAATTTGGACAACACATTGTATTGGAATTACATGAACCTGGATTAACTTCTGCATCTATCATATGCTAATCACATGAACTTTGTCACTCTCAGTATGTTTCCTCAGCTTAAAAATGTATCTAAAACCTACCCCACAGGCTTACTTCGAACACTGAAAAAAGAATGTGTTAGAAAGCATTTAGCACTCACTTTCAATGATCAAGCCTCTACTCTGTTTCAGGCACCACAACAAGGGCTAGGAAAACAAAGCTATTGAAATGTGCTTCTGATCTCAGGAAATTTAGGTGTAAAAGGAAAGACAAAATATTAGTCTAATGCAGACTCTGCCACAGCCCAGCAAAGTGACCTTGGACAAATCATTTCACTTTGCCCTGGCTGGTGTAGCTCAGTGGATTGAGTGTGGGCTGTGAACCAAAGTGTTGTAGGTTCAATTCCCAGTCAGGACACATGCCTGGGTTGCAGGCCATGACCCCCAGCAACCGCACATTGATGTTTCCCCCTCTATCTCCCTCCCTTTCCTCTCTAAAAATAAATAAATAAAATCTTTAAAAAAATCATTTCACTTTTATGGCTCTCAGTTTCTTATAAAACAGAGTAATTCACTCCGTTCATAGCATTATGCTGATGACATGAGATGGTGTGTGATAAGATGTGTGGCACACAGCTACCATTTGTTGAGTGCCTCTTACTATACCATGAGCTCTGATCTGGCCTATTGGCTTTCAGTTCTCCAGCGGCTACTCAGCAGAGGAGACTCCTAGACGCTGTGAGACTTTGGGGAATTTGCCCAGCCTCTTTGGCCATTTGGCCTGATTCACACTTTATGCGACATGTGAAGGCAGAAGCTTGAAAAAATAGTTAACCAGGGGCTAGGTAATGCCAGGCTCAAACCCACGCTTTGCCACTTTGAGGTTCAGAAAAATTAAAGTGCCGTCCAGTGATAGCATCCTCCTGCACAGGGGGAACAATGAACTGGTGTCAGGCAGCCGGGGCTCAAATACTGATTCTGCTCCCACTGGGTGAAATCTGACAGACGGGCTCAGCTGGAAGCCTTAGTTCCCTCGTCTGCGCCGTGGCTCTGGGCGCTGCCTGCTTCACTGGGTGGTGTCCTCGGGGCGGTAGTATTCGTGACAAATGGAGAGCAGCACTGACTCAGGGTGAGTGATTAAAAATGTTCCCTGCAATTATTAAATATTTTATAACTCAAAATAAACTTAGAAAAAGTTTAATAAAAATAAAGCTATGAGATAAAGAAGTTAATGCTGGGACAGTTATTATTTTATGGAGACACTTTGTACTTGGGGGCTCTGTGCCTGGCACATAGGAAGGAAGCACACAATGTATGTTTGTCCTAACCTTTTCCACAGAAATGTCTTCAGTTTCCAATTTCAATCCAGGGACTGCTTTGGAAGATCATTTCTTTTGTTACATTTTTTAGTGACTTTTTTTTTTCTCTGAAGGGTCTTGAATCCTCTCCCTGTGGACGAGAATTATTTCTCCTGAGATGAAACTTCAGGCAAGGTGTTCCCCGGGGGAAAGTCACAAGGGAAGTGAGAATCATCTTGCTGGCAGCGGTGCTGGCTGGTGTTGCGTCAGGCCTGAGGTCCCAGCCCCGCTCTGGTTTGACCCCATCATCCCGGGCTGCCTGTGGCTTTGTGATCGCCCTTGGCGCTTAGTGGAGAAGGAGCGAGTGAGTCGCTCGTGCTGACACACACGCACACACGCACATGTGCAAGTTTGTAATGACTCACATCCTCTCCTAATGACAGCCGATGACCATGGAAAGCTGGATGGCTCCAGGGAGGGGCCTCCAGTCAAGTGCATCTCTCAGATCTCGGACTGACCATATGGACACAGTGACTCACTCTGCTTGAAATGCAGCTAGAGAAAATGCCAGGGTCAGCTTGGCTACCACAGCCGATCCTGGAAACTATAGAGCCTCAAGACAAATCACATTTTTGGGTTTTTGAGAGAACAACGCAACCCTCTAAATTCAGATTGGGCCCTCGTCTGGGATCGGTCATCTTAGCAAGATGTCATTTCATTTTGAAAACCTGAATTGAAATCATAATAGCCCATCTTTGCTGAGCATTCATAGTCTAAAAGCCCACAGAGATCATCTGGCAGAGTCCTCAATGTTCACTTGCAGAACTATTTCCCAGCCCAGGCTCCTTCCAGTTCACAAATGAGGGTTTCATCATCCCAACCTGCTTTAAAAGGCGCTAATAACTTCCAAGTGCTGCGTGGGTCCTCCGTGGGCGTTCTCTACATTTTCTCACTTAACCCCCTGCACTCCTCCACAGGATAGGCACCTTAGTCCTCCCACTTCTCAGAGTTCATGAGGATTCTCGTTTAAATGATTCATTCAAGACCTCACCATGGCAGAGCCAGGAGCTGTACCCTGGTTTGCCTGATTCCAGAATCTACGATCTTCCTGCTACACTGCAGAGACCAGAGCTCTGGTCCTCCTTCCTCCCCACGATTTCTTCACTTCTAAGAGCCAAACACAGTCAGGCCTGCTGCTCGCTGTCTTGTAACATAGTCCAGTTCCTGACACACTGTGAACACCCGAACACAACTTAACTGAAAGGAAAGGAAAGTGCGGTGAAGGCTATGTGACCCTGGGCAGGATTTATGTTTCTTTGCTCACAAAATGAGGAGTTTGGTTAGATAATCTCTTGGATTTGCTCCTACTTGAATGGTTTAAGGCAGTGGTTCTCAACACAGGCTATACAGAATTCCCTGGGGAGCTTTTCAAAGACACCCATGCCCAGTCACCTTTCTAGAATGTTTCATTTAATTGGTCTGGAGAGGGGCCCAAACATAAATATTTTCTAAAAGCTTTTCAGGGACTCTACTGGGCAGGCAGGATTGAGGACTACTAGTCTAGTTCCTTCACCTTTCCACTCTTGTGCTTTACTAGCGACAATCATTGACCCGGTGCACAAGCCAGGAGCTTGAGGGTCCACTTTGTTTTCTCTCCCTTACCAACATCACACCCAATCTCATGAGTCCTTCTGCCTCCAACGTTTGCTCCAGTCTCCCCGTTCTTTCTCTTCTGCTCTCCCCTGACCAGGAAGTCACCATTATCCTTTGGCTGCACTAGTGCAACAGCCACTGGGGTGGGCTAGCGGCTTGTCCAGTAACTGTCCGTGTCCCTCTCCTTGTTCCTTCTTGAAACTTGATTTTGTGAAAGCAATCATTCATCTCTCTCCTACATGGCTCAGACGATGCTGCCACCCTCCCCAATTTAAGGGTGGGTCCTAACAGAGCCCGTCTAGGCATGGCACACCCCTGGCAAATAGTGTCAGTCTGAAATTAGGCCTGTGATATAAGTGGCTTAATTAGACTGAAGGGAAGGAAAGGAAGGACTTACAAATCTTGCTGGGAGGAGTGGATTTTTCCTCTTGCCTGCTGGATATAAACAGGGATGTATACAGACCAGATGGCCCCTGGCAACTGTCCTGTCACTATGAAGGGAAACAGCCTTAGGGTGATGTGAATTGGAGAGAGATATATGCATACACACACACATACACATATGCACACATATAATATTATATACTACATCATATGTCATATGATGTATAATATAATATAATCATATTATATTACTAGACTTCTGGATATATACATATATTAGATATATGTGTGTATATATATCTCCAGATATTTATCTATCTATCTATCTGTCTATCTATCTATCTATCTTGGACAAATAACCATGTTACATTTCACAATATTTATTACTATATTATATATGTATGTTTTATATATATGTAGTGTCTGGAGCATATGAGACAGGTAATAAATATGGGATGAATTATGAATGAATGAACGGCATTATTATTTGACTGGAATCAGGTCAGTCTGGGTCCCAGTGTATTTTAGAACCAGGTTGCTAAACTTTTTTGTATGGGACCATTTGTGTATGTACATTTTAGGCTTTGCCATTGTCTCTATGGCAACTGGTCAGTTCTATGGTTGTACAGCAAAAGCAACCATAGAAAACAGGCAAATGAATAAGGGGAGCTATGCTCTAATAAAACTTTATAAAAATAAGCAGGTGGCCTCATTTGGCCCAGAGACTATATTTTGCGGACCCGTGATATAAGGAAAAAAAGTTGGACCAGATAAGGAAGGACAAAAATTTGGCTTGCCTGCAGAACCTCTGACTTTCATGACAGACGTCACTAACAACCCAGCTCCTCTTTCATGATGAACCTGTATTCACTCTCATACACCTCACCCCAACACGATCAATCAGTTCGAGCTGGTGTGCTGAATGCAATCTATTTGACATCCCTGCCTAGATAATACTCCTAGTTCTTTACAAAGCCTGCAGTTGGGAGCTCACAGGCCTGGGTTTTAGACAGGGGTTTTCCACTTATTTTACATCTGACATTATCCCAGATACTTTTTCTCACTGGGTCTTGGGTATCTCTAATGTTGAGAGTTTTGCTGACAGGAACTTGAGAGATTACCTAGGCAAAGATTCCATTAAAAAAAAAGGCTTGCCTGGTTTTACTTTCTCTGTGTTTGCTATGTGGTCAATTAAGCAAGGAAAAATAATTTAAGCCAGTTGTGATAATAGAGCATTAGAACCCAGGCTCATATTTTTTCCTTTCCACCTTGCTGAGTTATTAAGGGTAGATCGTGGCTTCAGTGGCAGAGAATGGCTGACATCCTGTTCCAGAATGCCACCTTTTCTCCCATTGTGCCACTTGTCAAGCTTTCCAAATATGCCCCTTTCACCTTCCATTTCAATGTTATTTTCATTCTGAGACTCCTGACATGTTTAATTCCTTTGCTAAGCCCTCTCCCCGTCCAAATGTCGCCACCCTTGTCATACGATTTATTTTCCACACACATATAAAATCAAGCTTGAACATTTTTCTCTACTATGAACTCTTGAGAAATAGGCTTTGGAGCAGTCATCCATCATGGTGGCAATAATACTCCAAGTAAATACTTTTTTATTTGTTTAGTGCTTCCCATTCCAGATCAGATTTAATCGAGGGCAGCCTGTGTCAGCAGAAAAATGCCCTTCATTGGGTATGTATCTATCCAATCAATCAGTCAAAGGGAAGAGAAATAATCTGAAGTAACTACTAGGTGCTGGCCAAAAGGAGGGTGATTAGATTCCATTATCTGGGTGAGACAATGGGCTCAGAGAAGTTAAATGATAGAGGAGGTTGGAGTGGGTTTTGTGAAGTTGTAACAGTCAAGGTGCTCCAGAGATACAGAACCAATTGTGTGTGTGTGTATGTACATTCTCTCTTATCTATCTATCTATCTATCTATCTATCTATCTCTTGGTGTAGCTATCTACCTATCTGTTCATCATTTACTGAGACATTAATTTTAAGGACTTGGCTCACAGGATTTTAGGGGTTGGCATGTCAGAAATATTCAGGGCCGGCTGGCAGGCTGCAAATGCAGGCAAGACTTGATGTTGCAAACTTGAGTTTCCAATCCTTAGGGCCGATCAACAGATTGGAAACTCAGGCAGAGTTTCCATGATATAGTGTTGAGGCAGAATTCCTTCTTTGAGAAACCTCGATTTTCACACTGAAGGCCTTTAACTGATTGGATGAAGCTCACTCACAATGTGGAGGGTAATCTGTTTTACTTAAAGACAACTGATTGTAAATGTTAATCTACAAGGTGGAGAAAAAGTAGGTATACAGTTGTTCTTATGGAAAAATAACAAAGTAATTAATAAATAATACAATAATAGACTCTCTTCTGTGTACTCACAACTGTAAACATACTTTTGTTCTACCTCACACAAAAGACCTTCTTACCAACATCTGGAGTACTGTTTGACCAAACTACTAGGTACCAGAGCCTAGCCCATTAACACACAAAATTAAGCATCACAGGAATCCACTATTCTTTCTACTTCTCATACTTCCTCAGTCTTAGGTGAGCTCTAAAAGAAAGCTTTAAGTTCTCTTAGATTGAGTTGGTAATTTAGAGGGCACACAGTATGGGATCTGGAACTGGGGACATTCCTGTTGACTGAGTGTGGCAGATATGTTACTTACACAGAGGATTTGGGTTAGGATTTGTGGTTAGGATTTTGTTTCAAGGACTTTATGGCTAGTTTGTGCTCTTAGGAAAAGCCATGTCCCAACATGGCTTCCAGTCACTTCATTACAGGGTCTTTGCCTACTTCTGCGGCCTCCTTACTACCACCTCTCTGCATCTTCAGTGCTCTAGCCACAGAGGCTGGATTTGTCACTTCAATGACCAGTGCTTGTTTGTTTGTTTTACCTCTGTGCTTCCTCACACACCATTTCCTCTGACAGGACCACAGTCCTTTCTCCTCTACCTACTGCTCATTCTCACATGAGTAACTTTGAGATGATCCCTTAGGTCTCAGCATAATTACTATTTTCTTGGGAGCCTTCCCAACTCTGCACTGGGCCTCTGATCTGCATGTGTACTTAGCTGACCATAGTGCTTATCAGGCTGCCTGCCTGATTTGCTCTGAGTTTCACGTGACCAGGGTTGACGTCTCATTTCCTGGGGCCTTCAGTCCACAGGGTAATGTCTGGCACATGGTGGACATTTAATAAATATTTGTTCAATATCAAGTGAAAGAAGAATGCAACCTTTGATATTCGTTGTCTTTTTTTTTCAGTGTTTATGTGGTTGATTTTTTTTCTACAAGTAAATAACTGTTTGAACATGAGTTCCCCCAAATATTCATCATATCATAAATGTTCTTGCGAGGAACAATTAACGAAGCCAAGAGATGACCATCATTTCTCAATGCAATTCATGTTAGCCATATGATTTGTTGTCTCTTCTTAGAAGCAGGATCTGGTGAGCTGGCCTGAGCCCAGGTCACAAAGGATGAGTTCAGTGATCAGATGGATCAGATGGGGTCATTGCCCTTGTGGACTGGCTCTGAGGCTGCCCCGGGCAGAGTGGCAGAAGGATGACAGCTATACATGTTCAAAATTACTTTGTGGTGGTCTCAGTCTCATTCACTGTCCTCAGGAGCCCTCCCCAGAGTTTGTTGCAAACACAGTAGAAATGCATGTGGAGACAATGATGTATGTGTGTTTAGTCTGAATTTGTCCAGCATGGCTGCATCACTCAGAAAGAGAAGAAAGCTTCACCATACCAGGCCAGTGCTTCCTCCCTCAGTCTATCTGCCAAGGCTGCAGGGCTGGTCACCAGGAGATTTCATTTTCTTCTTCTGGAAAAATGGCACAGATGCTCTCTACATTGGAAAACCTTAAGGAACTCAAGTCCATCTATGCCAACATTTCTAGACTATTTTTAATTTATTTAAAAACATGTATTGAGGCACCGAACTATGTAGTAGGAAGGCAATCATGAGCAAGGGGTTGTAGACCCTGCCCGCATGGAACCTACAGTCTGGTGGGGGAGACGCCAATGCTGTGCCAAATCTGTGCTCAGGGAAGAGAATACAGACATGGACTCTGCTCTCTATGTCCGCAGCAGTGGTTACAGGTGGCTGAGCATTGACCATGACCGGCACTGAGCCTGGTGTTTCACATCTGTCACCTCATTTCATCTTCAAACAGTCTTTTGAAGTAGGTATTATTCTCATCATACAGGTAAGGACACAACCTCAGAGTCCTTTGCCAAAGAGCTGAAAGTCAGGAAGCAGTAGAACAGATTCACACTAAAGCCGACTGTAAAGCCAAGGCAGTTCCTCGTCGCAGTGCCCTGTTTCTCGTAAAAGAAGCACCACCTTGAGTCGGATTGGTGGTTTATTTATCTAAGGGTTATAACAGCGATGCCTACAACACACAGAGGAGGGGGCGCATGGGCTGGGCTTCAGAGAATATGTAGGAATTCATCACAAGGAAAATATGGGGAGGGAATTCCAGTCATGGGTGGACACAGTGTGGCCCCTGGAGTGTAGAATGGCTGCTGGGGCCCTGAGGTGGAGGGATGGAGGAAGGGGCGGGGCTTCCAAGGGAGAGAGAGGCCTGTTGGGGAATGGAAGCACTAGGTTATCTTGAAGCAATCGAGTGATATAATGAGAAGTGCGAGTCAGAAGGAACTACGGAAGCAATACACAGAAGTGGCCAGTAGGGGATGACAGAGAGTACAAGTCTGGGAGATTATTAGGAGGCCATTGCAAGCGGTCTTGTAAATCATGACTGTTGTGGACCCATTGGATCGGTCAGCCTGACGTCCACTGTGAGTTTCCATTTGAGAAGCCGCAGATCAGTGTTTAGTTACTGGTTGGTTAGGTAGAAATAATTTTTCCACATTTTTCTCTTATAATTACAGACTCTTTGGCCAATGCCAGAATTTTTCAGCCACATGAGGAAACGAAGTAAATCATTATATTGATGTAATAATAATGATGATGTAGGGGATGCTTGGATGCATGGCCCAGACTTCGCCTCTGCACTTGAGGAACGATTTCTCCAGCTTCTGGGAGGGCTGCCAGAAGACAGCCCTGAGTTCTTAGTCCCCTTTGAGGATTGCATCAGCTGAAGACAGCGACCTCTCCTGAGATCCCACTGCCTTGCTGGGGCAGCCCACAGCTAATGACTAAATCGCGGGGCAGAAATATGCCGGGCCTCCTAGCCCCAATTTGAGGCAACTCTGAAAGGCACTTCCCATGTCAGCATTCCCGGTAAAGCAGGCTGAGCCCTCCATGGAGGCTGCGCGGCAGCCCACGTCTCCCTCCACCTCACCCCGCCACCGTCCCTTCCTTTTCATCTGGGTGGGTCCGGAGAGCAGTCCCTGACACAGTTTCCACACGCACACCTCCATCTCAGCCCGCTGCTTGGGGGACCCAGCCAGTAGCAAAGGATAATTGTAGCTGATGTTTACATGTGCCTGGCAACACATTAGGGAGTTTATACAGGTAGTCTCGTTTCGTTCTTCTAATAACCAGTGGGTAGCCCATAATAACATTACTATACCACTGTGTGGGCACCAAAGAATTTTCCTACGGATGATCCTAGGTAAACTTTTGTCCTTCCTGGGAGAAGGTCGGGTAGGGATTCCTATAACTGCTTTAGACATATCAGAAACAAGGTCCACAGAATTAATTTCCCCAAGATCACAAATCTAGGAATGTTGCAGAGTTGTCTAATCTTCTAGTCAACTCCACTGCGTATAGCGATTCCCATTTCCTTTCATGCTTTGTAATATACTAATACCCCAGGCAGGCTGGGCCCATGATTTCCATGCCCTGGCGTGAAAGCTGGGCACTTACCAGTTGGCACCCACCTTGTGAACTTTCACTCATAACCTGTGGTCTAAGACACAGTGGAAACGAATGGCTCTTACCCACTATTAGTGCCAAGGAGGTGCTTAGCACCTAACTTAGGGGCTTCAAACTGTTTTCTACAGAGCTGCTTGGGGGCTCTCCAGAGGGAAGAACAGGGAAGGACAAAGAGAAGGAGGGAAAACAAAAGAATAGGGAACAGGGCCTGAGATGGAAAGAAAAGGAGAGAAGGAAGAGGCTAGAGAGAGCGAGGGAAACGGAGAGAGGGTGAGGGGCAGAGGAGAGGAGACTGCAGGAGGCTGGCCGGCTGTTCCATGAAATAAACAATGGCAACTTTCCTGCCCGTGAGGCAGCCGCGTTATTGAGGGCTTTGAACTCCTCAGGACAGTATGCTTTATCATCTGGAATAATAAACGCAGACCTGGTGGCCCGAGGAGCAGGCGGGCGGCGGCGGGGGTGCAGCTCCGTGCTGTCAACCGTGCTCAGCCTGCTGTCTGTGTCTGCGCGGAGGGGCCCGGGAAGGCGTCCTCCCAGAGGCACTGGGGCCAAGAGGGCTCTCAGCTGGTGCTGAGTGAGCTCTTCAAGGTAAACAGGGGCTCTGGGCCGGTGGGACCCTCCTGTTGGTGGTAAATCGGACGCGATGTGGGCCCTGGAAGGAGCTTGGTATTTTTAGCTCTCCAGTTGCTTTGAAAGAAAGAGGGAAAGAAAAAGAGCCAGTGTGCAATTTATTATATTTTTTTAGGACATAATAGCTAACAGCTCCAAAAACATTCTGGATGTGCTCTCCAGCTCATCAATGAGCACATCGCGGCAGAATGAGGAAAGGATAAACACCACGTGTATCAGAGCCCTGGCTGGTGTGGCTGGGTGGTAGGGAACCCGCTCTTCACTTGCCTCACCTGGCACCAGGGACAGTCACTCACCTGCTCAGTACATCAATATCCTTCTTGTTCCAGCAATGGAAAGCATTATGGTTTGATCAGACCCAAACTGAAGTCCTAATTTCCTAGGCTGCTACCAGGTCATGGAAATCCCAGAGAGTTGGGAGTCAGTCCAGGGACCTGACCAACTTGCTGACTGTAGCTATGGAAGAATCACGTGGTTACCTTCAGCCTAGGTGAATTCAAAAGTCTCTTTGAGCTTTAACATTAAACAATCCTTCAGAAATGTAAGTGAGGAGAGGTCCTGAGAGGCCAGGTAGGTGTCAGTGCTCAGCACAAAATATATATTTGTTGAATGAATGAGTGAACAGGAGGTACCTCAGTAGGGGGTGATGGCCCACCTTCACTCTCAAGGGTAGAGGAAATTGTACATTCTCCTATTACTTGCAGCTTTGTAACTTCTAAGCCTCCCTGAGGGGTAAAATGCCTTCAATTCTGTGGTGGTAAGCAGAGACTGGCAGCCCTTGGGCCAGGAGCAAGTGGATGAGCCCAGAGGGTCAATGGCTGTAAGGGGTTGGGGAATGCAGCACCTCTGCAGGGAGCCGGCCAGGATGCTGAGCATGTGAGGCAGCACTGGCCCTGTCTGGAGGGAAGAATGCTGAGTCAGGTTTGCCATCTGCTTGGAGGGGGAGACCCTGGGTGAATCTCTGTCCTCCTAGAAGCACAGCCATTATGCGTAGGCTCTGACCAAGTCTCCCTGTATTTTCTCCTGCAATGCCACAGGCTGACTGGTCTTTCTGCAGTCTCTCTTCATCTCTCTCCATGATGATCCTTCCAGCCTCCTAACTGTTCTTGCTGCCCTTCAGCCTTGCCCTGCTCCACTCTGCCCTTGATGCTCCCTCTTCCAAAGTGATCTTCTAACATGAAGATCAGATGGGGCCACTTTCTGGCACAAAAAGGTCAATAGTCCCTTTGCCTCAGCCTAAAGTCCAAGCAGTGAAGGAATCCCGAGGGTGTGATCTCTGCTCACGGCTGCAGGTCCAGCACCTGTGTCTGCTCTTCTGCATGCACCTTAGGTTCCGGCCACATTGTTCTTAAAAGGCACTGCACCCCTCAGGCATGTGTGCCTTTGTATGTGCTGTTCCTTCTGTGTGTGCTCTTCCAAAACTCATCTCCAGCATTTGCTCTGTGTGAGGACAGAGATCAGGAAGGCCTCAAGGAGCACCTCTTCCCCTTTTACACAGACCCACTATAGCAGCACCCCCAACCCCACCCCACTCCAGCCATTGCCTGCAATACTCTATGTGGGGAGATAAATGGAAAGGGCTTCACGAGAACAAGGTTGTGGTCATTATGGCATCCCAAGGTTAGCATAGTTATTAGTACTTAGTACCTCTCAGAAGACCATCATTTATAAATGGAGCTATAAAATAGTGGCAAAAATCCCTTCTCTTTTGTCTTTCTATTGGGAGGGATTCAAAGAATGCAAAAGCATTTTATAAAAGATAAAGGCTGTGCACATTTGAGTTCATCACCATGATCTGATTTTATAACAGAAAATAGAGGTGCTGAAGGAGAAGCAGAACTCATTCATCCCTCCCTCCCCTCCCTCTGTTCTTCTCATCTATTCCCACCCTTCCTTCCTTCCTGGGTGTTTGGCACTGACCAAGGCATAAAGAAATAAAGAGTAAAGCAGACAAGATCCTGTGCCCCCATGAAGCATATTTTTTCATTAAAAAAGATACTATAAAAAATAAATAAATACGCTGCAGCAAGTGCAGCAGGGTGCAGTGGAGAGAGATCTTCAGAAACTAGGCAGCTGTGACTCACATCAGGGTGGACAGCTGTGAGCTGTGTGACTTGGAGCATCAGGGCCTCAGCACCTTTTCAATCTCCTTCTCTGCCAGTGTGAGATGACAATGCCCATAACCACAAATGGTTATGAGGACTAAATAAATAGCCCTGGCTTACAGCTTCCTAGGGACTGATCTCTGGACAAAGAATTTATTATGTGAAGGGCCAAGTACCTAGGCCATGTGCCAAGGAGTAGAGTCTTCTCCCCAGTGAAGGACCCATGCACACCAGGGAAGATATTTTTCTTTGAAGCTCTCTTCATGGATTTCTAGACCTTTCCCTGGCCTTGCATCATGGTTTGCCATGACCAACTGTGTTCTAACCAGAAATTGGCTATGTGGCTGGCCTGAGGATAGTCACTTTCCCTTTATGGGCCTGCTTTTTCATCTGTAAAACTAGGGTGTTGAACTAAATCACCCCCCAGTATATGTTACAGCACAGACATTCTCTGATTTTAGTTTGGAAATTATTTTACGCAAGAATGCTTTACTCTCCAACTAATGAGCTTCAATTAGTTTCACCCATCTCTATTAATGAAGGTTCTGAGACAAAACATTGTGGCCTTGAGTGTTTTATTCCCTTGCAGAGAAGATAGTGCACTTGATATTTTCAAGGTTATGGAAACAAGGTGTTCTTGTGATAAAGACTTGGTGGAGGTCAGATGGAGGCAAACAGAGAACTGGTTTAGACACTCCCTGAGGTTGGAGTAGGCTGTGTTCTGTTTTGCAGCAATGAGACTAATTGGAGGTCATGTCCAAGTGTGCCTGTGCACACGTGAGGATGTGCATGTGTTTACCCCAGAGTCCAGATGAAAGTTCAAAACCTTTAATGGGCTCTTCACCACATGATGCACATTCCATCATTCTTCTGTATGCCCTTCAGGGCTGGAAGTTTTCTTTATTTTTTTGCTCATTTTCTTTCACAGCACATTTCACTACTTCTGTGTATCAAAAACTGCATGTAAGCTATTGGTGACCCACACGCCTACCTTAAGATGTGGATAACATTTTCCCAGTTTTATATATTGAAGAAACTGCTGTTCAAAGAGGTTAAGTACCCAGCTTAAGGTTGCACAGCTGGGGAATGACTGAGCTGTGATCCTAATTCAGATGGATTTAATGCCAATGCCCGTAAGCATTTTCTAGCAACTTCCTCATGCAGCATTGGATTGTCAGTTGAGAATAAAGGAGTAAACTCATGACCTCAGAGCTGGTTTGATCAATCTAGAAGGTCCATCTGTCAAATTCATGGGACATTTATTCAGCAATTGCTAGGACATGGTTTTCAAATTTTAAAGTGTATAGGGGTCCTGGGATGCTTCTTGACTTAATATTCTTTTACTCTACACTCTCTACACTTAGGGATTCTGTATTTTTAGGCTACAGATGGTCTAAAATCATTGCCAAGAAGTAAAATACTTAGTGATTTAGGTACAGTTTGATACTTCAATCTTGTGATCCCTCCTGCCTCCAGAGGTACCATATATACAAATCCATAATATAACAGCAAATAAAATACCAGTCTTCTTAATGGCTGGGAAAGCACCAAATACCCCAGTGCAAAGCATTGCTAAGAACTGTGTTGGAGAAAGCAGCCTAGACCTAAACAGGCCTTCTCACACCCTGGTTCTAGATTTGAGTTTACAACCCAAGGTCTGCTAAATGAGATGTGTGGGTTGGTGAAGTCAACCCCAAGTTCACTGATCCAAAAACAACCACACAAATGAGGGTGACTTGCCTACCCTTCTCCTCACAAGATGCTTATTGCTGGAAGACAGAAGTGGGCTAACTGATCTGAAAGAGGGAAAAGAGACTCAGAGGGAGCAGGAGATTAATGTTCTTCAGGCCTCAGAAAGCAGAATAGGATGTATACACAGCTACATCGTGCTGTTTCATAGAGTATCCTTGCTCACTCACAGTTCAGGGCCCACCCAGCACTGTCAGGGTCTTTCCAACCATATAGACAACTCTTTCTTCTCTGCAGAGAGACTGGTAAGGGGTGGAGAACTTGAACTTGAGTACAAGGTTGAGTACAAGACCTTCCCTCTTCCATAGGTCAAGGCTGCAGTGTGAGGTGAGGGTTGCAGACATGTTCTTTTTGTCAACATAACCCTTATACTTAGCTCAGCACCAACACTTTTAGTGCCAGATCCTGGACTAAATGAGGAGCCTTCTGTCTCCTGCAGGAGGTATTGTCCAGGCCATCATTATTTGAGATCTGACCTCATTGAGGCACAGGGCTGGTAAACAAAACAGACTTGGTTCTTTTCCTCATGAAGCTGGCATTCCAGTTGGGGAGAGAACCAGAAACTCTACCGAGGAAGGTGAGCTACAAAGAATATAATGACAAATTGTGATAAGCATTTATGAAGGTAGCCAACAAGGGGCAAAGGCAGAGAATATGATGGGAGAAGCCACTCTACATGGAAGGGTCAGGGAGAACATCTCTGAGGAGGTGACTGTAGACAAACAATACATATATCATAAAATTCAAATGATAGTATGGTATTGAAAATATTCTGGGAGATGAAGGGAGGAAATGATAAATGGGAAACTTAAGACAATTGAAGCAATTTGCCCATGACCATGAGATGCCACAGGCAAGACCACACTAGAATTAGGGGCCAGAATGTTTCTTTTACTTAAAGCCTTTATCTTATTTTTTTATTCTTCTGTCTTGAATCACATCCTCTAGATTAGATCGCCTGGTTGGGGGGAGAGTTATCTTCAAAGAGTCAGTCTTTATGTCTTGGAAGAAGAATCAAAAGTCATCAAAAGGAAAACATGTGTCATGCTGAAAGTCTCTTAAAAAGAGACAATGAAAAACTTAAATTATACTGTGAGTTTAAGCTTCAAGCGCTTCTCACTCTTTAATAGGCTCATCTACTCCACACGCTTGTTTAGAGACTTAGAGAACAGATGGAAAACACTTTATAGATTGTAAATAATGTATGTGTGCTAGGAATTATCAGACAAATCAGTGACACACAGAGTAAGTAAAGATTTTTCCTCTTTTACCTTTAGAAAATCACTACTCCCAAGCCCTCTTTTTTTCCTGAGAATTAGAAACAAAAGTGGTTTGGTTCCAAAGTGGCAAGAGCTCCTACAAAATGCTCTCTTCTCATCCTTCCTTTTATCTTTTCCAGGGACAATCAGCTGCCAGAAACATGTCCCTTCAAGCAGTCCTCCACATCTTATTTGGATAAAACTTAAATTATTACCACACCAGTCTGCACACACTTTTTCCCCTTCTCATTTCCAAGAATAGTCACAACCAAGCTTGACAAAGTACTGATATCTACCAAAGTGTTTTCAACACCTTTTAGACATCAGAGACCAAAGGGATGAGAAGAGCTAAAGACAAAGAGGAAACTCAGACAGAAGTTTCTCATGATTCCAGACCCACCACTTCCTCCAGGCAGCCTTCCAAGGTTTTCTAGCAGGAAATGAAGATTTACGTAATACCTGCTACCTGAGCATGGGTATCTTATTGCTCCTCTTTTTTTTTTTTTAACATTCTGCTTTTGCAAGGCTCTTTTCTGGACATTGGCATTACAATAATGAGCCACACAAGTCAATAAGTTTTCAAAGCGTAGGAGATATAAACAAGTAAACAAATGGTAATGGCACATGGCACGACATGGTATGAAATGAAATGTAGGTACACAGAGGGAGTAAGAGAAAATGACTTCCTGCTGGAGAGATGAGAAAAGAGCAGACAATTCTGGATCCTGAAGGGGGGTGCATTTGAGCTGGTCCTTTAAAGATGGCAGAGGTCTTACAGGTAGAGAGCTAGAGTAGCAGATACAGGTGGAAAAAGAGAAATCTTACAACATCAAAAATGTGGTTGGTGGTACATTCCAGGTGGAGGGAAAGCAGGAACTCAAGAATAAAGAATAATGTGGCAGAGGGTGGGGGGAGGAGAAAGATAATTTTCTATGCCTGTTGCATACAATGCATGCCAAGGGAATTGAGTAGTCATTTTTAACAGATAGAACATTTGGACTTAGAACATTAATTCACATTTACCCCATGTTACCCCATTTACTAACTGTATCATGTGGAACACATCTCATTGCCCTGTCTGAATTTAGTGTTTCTCATTCATTATGAAAATAATAATGCTTGTCATTCAGAGTGACAAAGATTTTATCCATTATTTTATAGGAAGGTACTTAAAAATGTGCTTGGACCAAAATAGTTGCTCAATATTTTTGAGAGCCTTGTTTGGCTCTCTCAGCAAAGGAGTAGGGCTATTCAGGATGGGAACCCAAATAAGGCTGTCTTAGTTGACTTGGGTATCACAATTTGGGCTGCATGTCTAATTGGTTTGTCTCTGTGTTCTCTGCCAGGTATCCAAATCTCCCTGAACCTCCATGTCTTTGACCAGATTTAAGGTTTGTTGATCAAGAAGGGACCTTTTTCTCTATTCTTCCTGCATAATCCATAGGGGAGAGAATGTACATTCCAATTCCCTCTCAGTGGAACAGACTCTCTTTCCACTCTTTTATACACTTCTCTCTGAAAAGGAGTGTCTTATGTGCTCAGTACCAAGGAAGGTCAAGCTTTAATCCCTTAGTAGTGGCTGAAATCACTGCCTTGGACAACAATCCCCATTTTCTCTTCTGTGTTCCAGTTACTCCACCTATAACTGGGCATATCACAGGGAAATTATAGGTCATGCTTCTTTCAGAGGAAATCCTAAGCAATGTTCTCTAACCAATTTCACTCACAATTCTGTAATTTTTTTTGTTACAAGGTATGGTGGAGTACAAAAATGGCCACAAATTTTTGTATCTTCTCCCTTTGAGAGGTGGAATTTTTATCTCTATCCTTATAATTTGTATTGGCCTTTAGACTTGCTTTTGGCAAAGAAAAATAACAGAAGTGATGTATGAGGCCTGAGCCTGGGCCTTAAGGGGTTTTACCTGTTCCCATTGCTCTCTTGAAATCTCTAATCTCCAAGCACAGCCCAGGCCAACTTTCTGAGTGAAGGGGGGCCAACTGAGAGAGGTCCTAGTCATCTCAGCCAGCCTAGCCAAGGCTGTTGAAGACTAGCCATCCTCTGATTGACCCATCAGTTGATGCTCATATGTCAATGAGCTTAACCAAGATCAGCCAAGCTCAGTCCAGATCAGCAGAAGTGCTCAGATGGCCTGTAGATTTTTGAGCAATAACAGTGGTTATTATTTTAATCCCTTAAATTTCAGGGTAATTTGTTATGTAGCAAAAGCTACCAGATACACATGGTGATTACACGGATTTAAAGCAGCGATGCTTGTTCCCCATTTGGCTGGTGATCTTTGTGTGATGAGTTATTCATACTTGAGAAGGAAAGAGTTATGCAGTATCCTGACCCACTATAGGGATGACAACTTCCTTCTACGGTTGTCATCAGTCTTAAGAGGGCCACCAGGTATGCCCACACAAGTTATGAATAGTGCTATTCTAGGGGACCCATGACCTCCTGGCAATGTAGTACGTGCTTTGTGAAACTAATGGCAGCCCCAGATTTGTGCAATGCAGTGGTCCTTAGAATTAATCAAGATAATATGTAAAGTCTCTGGCATATAATTGGTGCAAAATAAACATCTATTTTTATAATAATTTATTGATATTGAAACATTTTACTGTGTTGAATTTTATGATTATTCATACTTAATTATCAAATAAGCCTCCATTTTCCCATCAGAAAAGTGTGTGGGGAGTGGTGATAGTAGAGGTGGTAGACTAGATCTTTAAGGTTATTTCCAGCATGGTTACTCTGTGATTCATGGGCTAACACAAATGTCATAAAAAGAAGCCAAAACACATGCCCTGAGTGGGCTTGTTTGGTGAAATTGGGGACATGGCCCCAGCAGCACAGTGTGGCAGGCCATCTGTCAGGCGGCTGTGTCAGCAGCCTGAGAGCAGCCCATAAAGCTGCCAAAGTTGCCCTTTGCTTTGCCCCAATCAAAGAGAAGGCAGAGGCAAGGTCTCTGTACCAGGAAGGCCTTGCTTGCCAGAAAAGAGGCTGCGTTGTGTTCTGACCAAGACAGGCCTGAGGAACCCAAACAGTTAATGCACCGTCGAAGCCACAAATAAATCCTGTGTTTTGAGATCAAAAAGCAAGCAGCATAGGAAAGTGGAAAATTTATGAGATGCCTTTTCCCCCTATCTGTTGACTACCCTGCATCCTACCCAGCTCCTGACTGTTTACACCAGGCTGAAGCTCCCGGGGACAGTTCTGGGGAAGAATTTTACATATTGACAAAGGAGCTTTGGAAAGTCCACTGAGGCTGTGAAAGGCTGAATACCAGCCTTGGGTTTTCTACTCATCAACCATGACACCTTGGACCCTGATGCCTGGGTCTCACCCCAGAAAATGATTGGAGGGGCCTGGACTGGGGCCTGGAGGTGGAAATCACTTAGCTCCCCAAGTGATTCTCCACTGCAATCAGGATTGAGATTTAACCATTTTGAGCTTTGGGCCCCTCATCTGTCAAATGGGGATAGCAGAACCTACTTTGCAGTGTTGTAAGTTCCAATAGAAGATATACAATAGATGTTAAAAGACAATGATCACCATGTGGCAGTTTCTTGTCTGGAAAGATCCCATGCCTAGGACCTTGAGCCAGATACATGCAGATCTTGAGGAACCAGCTGTGTGTATTCTTTAATCAGCCACCTTCAATATCAGGAATCTTGCCTTGGCTGTGTAGGTTATGAATCTGTATGGACAAAACCAAGGGGGACCTGAGGAATGGTGTGGGATGCATTCATGGTGTCTTGGTCACAAGAAATAGCACATTCCACAAGTCACCCAGTGAACTGGTTACATTTGCTCCCACATTCCTGTTTGAGTGGTAACCAAGTGGCACTTAAAAGTCATTAATAATTCTACCAGTGAATGAATAAAGGACCAACTTTGTCCTGTTTACCCAGACAGTGTTAGGACCTGGGCTCAAGGGGTAAGAGAAAGGGTCTGGTGGGTGGGGCACCCAGGTGCCTCTATTTCCATTTATTCATTGATTTATTCCTGTATGCCAGCTTGTATTCATTCAACAAACATTATCATGGAGACTGACTCTGCTGGGTGCCAGGCTAGAGATGTTATTCAGACTCTGTCCTTGTCTTCAAGCTCTTCATAGCACAAGGGAGGCAAATGTACAGTAGTATTTGAAAGGTTCAATGACCAAGACTCCTGTTAGTGGTAAGGTATTCAGAGACAGGTGATGTTGGTGTGGATGGGAAAAACTTGGGGAAAAGTTCTTGGTAGAACTGGGTCTAGATCACTAACAAGGCCCTGGTTTGTGTCCTTTCCAGTTTCTTACATGGGCACATATTTATCACTCTATTTTCAGTCTCTCATTTTCCAATCCATTTTCCCCAAAGCATGGCTGTAATGACGTCACTCCTTTGCTCAGATACTTTTAACCCCACACCCTTGCCCTGGGTTCCCACCACTGCCTCCATTGTACCTGAAAAGTAAAAGCCAAATTCCTTAGAGAAATACTCATGGTCTTCCTTGGCCTGAGTGGTCCCACATTCCAGCCATGCCTCATCATCCCTTTTTACATTCCTCCTGGTACTTGGGCTCAGCCCACATGGAACTATTAGATATTGTCCTGACATTTCAGGCTCTCTCACATCTGAATTCCCTTACACAAGCCTGAAATGCTTTTCTTTCTCCACACCCTCAATTTCCTCACTTCTTGCCACACTGAGCTGTTTGCTGTCCACCCAATAGTCTTTTATATCTGTGCACAAATTATTTCCTGTTGAAGTAATCTTCCTTCTATCTTTTGTCTATCTGGAGAAGTACCATCCACTCTTTTAAAAATAATCAAATGTTTCCTGGTGAGCCTTTTGGTCCCCTTAATAACACTGGCTTCCTCTGCTGGGCTCCATTTACACTTTCGAATGTTTCTCTCTTACTGATAGCACCCGAGTGTAACAAAACAAACAGAAATAAGCAATGGGTCTTTGTAATCTTGGGAGATCCCAATTCTAGAAATTGAGTTTTACTCCTCTGTTTAGGCCCCTGTTAAGAGAAAAGGAATGTGTTAGCCAGTGGATGGTGACTTGATTGGGTTTATCTTTAAATTGACCTAGCCTTTCCTGGGATTTAGTGTCCAGCTCCTTCCTGGAATCAGGTTCCATTTCTAAGTCAGTAAAACAGAAAATCTCTTATAAGTAGTTGTCTGGTTTTGCAGTGGTTTATGCAATTTATAGATCAAAATTATTGCAGACCAAGGGATCAAATACATGTTAGGCCAACCTGTAGAAGGTGGGGAGAAGAGCCAAGGGCAACCCAAGTCCTTGAACTCTGAATTTACATCAGAAAATTGGCTTTGAGTTTTATTTTTCAGCCCCATTCCTTGGACACAATTTTATGATTTTTCCCCATTTATTTTTTATGCCAACAATGTCAAAATTTGAAGAACTATTGTTTTTCTATCAACCTTGCAATCTCAAAGTACAATTGGCTGGAAAAAGCACTGGTTTCCAGTTCCCCACAGACCACTGTGAGTTCCTATTCTCTAGACTTGTCTTCCTAACTGTAAACAGAAAATTACACAAAGTCTCCAATATTTTTTCTAGCTCAAACAGTTTCATTCATTTCTTTGCTGTGTGTGTCATCCTATAGTAGTAGTCAGTGTATAATCCATTCTGTTTCTACTAAGCTCCAACCATGGGCTTGGTGTCTTCTCTATCATCCACTAGTTAGCATCACTGACTGTTAACTATCTTCAGATAGTTTGACCTTCAAAGTCTTCTGTAATCTGCACACAATTAACATGTTTTAAATATTACTTCCCTCAATTCCAGGCTCAATAGACTATTTTCTGTTTCTCCCAAATGCCATGTACATTCAGTATTTATATTTTGGCCATATGTCTCTAGTATCTCTTCTGATGTCAGCATTTAGTAAAATCCTACACATCTTGCCCCCAGACACAGGATCATAGCAGTTCTTGTTTGGAGTATCATATGATTCGGCATCAAGTCATTTGTTCTGCTCATTCTCCTGCCTTAGTCTCTGGTTTGGATATTTGGACTCTTCTCATGTTCCTGTAATTAGCTTCAGGTATTGTTCCTGAAACTCTGTTTTTGGTAACTTTTGGGGGACTCTAGTGAGATCTAAGCCTGGAAGTTCTTGCTTGCTTCTTCCTCCAACCTGAGAATAGTAACCCTAACCCTTTCTCTTGGTTTCATTTCTGCCTCAGGATGTCATTCTTGCCTCCCTTTACATTGTTCTCATAATTTTTCCTTCTCTGCAACCCCATGCCATTACTGCTGCTACTTAGTAAATGCAGAATGCTTAGCTATGGGCCTCCAAGTTAACATGTGACCTGAGCTTCTCATAATAAATGATGTTGTTTAACCTATCAAGCCATGAAGCTGGGCAGGCACATCTATACTCCATCATCAAATGAAAGTGGCATTATACATAGAGGTAGAGATAGAGAGAGATGTCTCACAACTTCTCTATTTATTCTTCTGTAGATGGACTCTTAGGTTGTTTTTGTATCTTAGCTATTATGAATAATGTTTCAATGAAATGGAAATGCAGATATCTTTTCAAGAACCTGATTTCATTTCCTTTGAATCTATACCCAGAAAATGGATTGCTGGATCATATAGTAGTTCTAGTTTTAATTTCTCGAGGGACTGCCATATTGTTTTCCATAGAGGCTGCACCAATTTTCATTCCCATCAACAATGTACAAAGGTTTCCTTTTCTCCACATCCTCACCAACACAGGTTTTCTGTTTTTGGTTTTTTTTTAATACTAACTATCCTAATGGTTGTCACATGATATCTCTTTGTGATAAACCATGAGAGAAAAAGATCTTGTGCAAGCATGGGGGGAGTGTTAGGGGAGTCCAGTTGTGGGAAACTTAAGTTGAGATACTTTTATTACCCAGGTGAGATGTCAAGTGAGAAAGTAGAAAGGAGAGTCTGGAGGTCACTGAAGAAGTCAGATCTAGAAACATAAATTTGAGACATGTCAGCATAATGACATGAGAATGGATGATCTCAGAACTTGAGCAGGCCCTGAAGGCTCAGGTCAGTTACATGAAGAAGTGGCCCAAATGCTCATGGTCCCCACTCCTATTACATTAACTTTTCTCCGAGGCCTGTTCCTATGGCCTCATGCGGAGTACCCTACCATCAGTGGACACCTTCATCTCCCCCCTGGACAACTATAAACTCTTCTGAACTGGTTCCTCTGCCTCCAGTCTGTTTCATCTCCTACTCACTACCAAATGCTGCTACCATGATCTTCAAAAAAATTTAAAAAGTCACTCTGATCATGTTCTTCTTAGAAACCTGTGACTCACAACTGTTGCCTGCAGAACATCTGCTCACTTTTCAAGGCCTTACTCACACCCTACTATTTTCTCTAATTGCTTTCCGGGGTATGCAACCCCAAACATTACCTCCAAAACTTCCTAAAGAACAGAGGAAAATGATCAGGTACCCCTCAGGGTCTTAAAGGTGGAGCCCAAAGCAGACCCAGGTGAGAGTCTTCTGAGGATTAATGGTTTACCTAAGAGTTACCTGAAAGTTATGAAATAGAAGGTCAAATTATGCTAAGTTGACCTTTCAGTTCATAATATTTCTGGATGTTTACTATTACTTAAAACCTTACTTACTAATAAATCTGACAGTCCATGAAAATGTAATATCTTTATCCTGTAGCTCTTTATGTACTGTGCTGGCACACCACCATTTATCCCCCATGTAAGTATTCCCAAACTTGAGAAACATGACCCTCTAGCACTTTTTTCATACTTCTGCTGCATGCCAGCCCTGGTCCTGTGCCTGAGAAACTGAGTCTAGTGAAGGAAATTTCACACAATGCTATGATGATATGCACATCATCATAAATTAGAAATAGCCAACAGTAATGACATTTGGACAGTTAGTGTTCTCAATGTCAATTAAAGGTAAATTCTTTAGCCTGAAATTAAAGATAAGTTATGACTGCATACAATAATAATAATATTAACAGAATACAGTAGCTACTACTTACATAGACTACTCTGACTGAATATCAAACTTCTCCAAACTCTTCATGTATATTGATATGTTTAAGACCCAGAACCATACCACGAAATGAATACTGTTAATATCTTCATTTTAATTGGACAAGATAACTGAGGTTGGCTTTGAAGTAGTCAGTATGGCTTCAATGACCATGACTTTAACCACTCTGCTATGACACTTCAACTATTTGTAATAGTATGGAATAGTAATAGTGCCATTAATAGCAATAATAATAGTAACAGTAGCAGTAGCAGCTACAATCACAATAAGGACACACATGCACTACACACAGACCCTTAGAACTAAAATGAGATAAAGTATATAAAATCACTTTGAAATCCTCCTAGCACAGACTAATTCACTATGAGACCTTCCTAAGCAAGTCCTCTCTGAGCTCCACCTCCCTTTCCTACCCACAGAGGTTCAGACAGAGGTCTCCCAAGATCCCTGCGGTTAAAAGTTTCAGTGAGAACATGTTGAAATTGGATGGCTATGCATACTAAATAAGACAGGTCTGTGACTAAGAGCGCCATAAGCAATGAGAAGCTAGAGGTTCAAAGATCTAAACCTCTCTGATTGACACTCAAGGACCCACTTTGGTTTGGCTCCTACTAACCAACAGGCAGTCTTCAAACTTGAGAAGCCCTTCCCCAGAATTCAGTTTGTGTTTTAGTTCCAGGAAAAGATTGTTATAGAAAGAATGTAAAGGAAGCAGCATGTGTGGGGCAATGGCTATGTGTAGCCCTTGGGCTAGACTTTTATATATAACTGACCTCATATATTCCCCACAATGTCCAATGATGGAGATAAGACCATCATGATTTGACACATGAGGACACAGGTGCTCAGAGAGGTTAAGTACCTTACCCAAGATAATACAGAAATAAACCTGCAGCACTAGTATTTGGAGTCATATATATGCATCTGACCACAAAACTTTTTCTCTAATTTTATTTTATTTTAATTGAATTTATTGGGGCAATGTTGGTTAATAAAATTATATAGGTTTCAGGTACACAAGTCTACAATACATCATCTTTATATTGTATTGTGTGTTTACCACCTCAAGTCAAGCCTTCTTCCATCACCATTTACCCCCTTTTTACCTTCTTCTTCTTCTACTCTCCCTACATCCCCCTTCCCTCTATCAATTACCATATTGTTGTCTGTGTCACAAAGCTTATTTTTAAAGAATGTACATGCTAGAAAAGACCTATGCTTCTGACTAAGGATGTAATATTCTTGAAAAACTTTTAAAAGGAAATGGATCAAGAAACACCAGGAACTTCACACTTCAAGACTCTTATCCTTTATATAAGACTGCTTTGATAGGACATGGCTTCCTAAAATCTAAAGAACTCAGAATTCCCTTCATTATTGCCTGTTCTTAGGTCCTTATACCTTTGATTAAATTTAGGACTTTAAACACTATCTCTAGAAATCATCTCTCTCTCCCCATCAGAGACCTAGCCTTTTCCCAAGGTAATTGGAACCCTGAAGGCAGCAGAAGACAGTAGCTCACACTGGACTAATTGTTACATGGTCCAGATTTCTGGCAGGATAAAGATAACATCTTGACCTACGTTATGTTTCGGCTTCTGTGCCCTAAGGTGGACTGACTTCCTGGCTACTTTCCCATGAGACTAGATACTGGAACAGACCTCAGATCTGTCCTCAAGACCTGAAGAAATGAGTCATTACCCGTACCTCACCTCTGACCAATCAGCTCCCAGCATGACTCCAAACCCCTAACCACAGTGTCTTGTGATTTTGCTCTACAGAATCTGTAACCCTCATGTCATTGGGGAGTTCAGGCTCCTGAGAATTAGCTTCCTATTCTCCTGGATGGTGCCATTCATGACAAAAGAGCCAATATTTCTCCACTGCAATTCTTAGTGTCTAGTGTTTGGCTTTGTTAGTGCCAGCAGACAAACCTTCTGTTTTGTCATGGAAGTAAGCCAATATGCCATTTGTCTAAGACACACAATACCAAAAGGATGGGGCAAAACCAGGGTGTATAATCTTGGGAAGTTACAAGACATAATTTGTGCTTTTTGTGTGTTTAATTAAAATATGCTGGGTGTGGAATGGGTATTGGAGATAGTATGTTAGGAGTTCAGAGAAGGGAACAACAGCTATGGGGTGGATGTGGTGGAGAAGTGGGGATCAGAGAAGCTTCTAAAGGAGATGGCACTTGGCCTGAACCTCAAAGACTTGGTAGGACTTTGGGGGAATGAAAGAACATTCCAGACAGGAAAAAGGCATTGAGGCTGAAGTCCTTAAAATAATACAACTTGGCCTGATTTGATTCAAGGGGAGGAATTCATCCAAAGCCATTAGCCGAGTGGAAGAGCTTAAAGGTCAAGGACTGTACATTTTTTTGTAGCATTTCTCATTTGTTTGAGCTTAAATGAAGCTGAACCCTGCAGGGAAATGAGCACATGTTACCGATCTCCAAAGCCAGGAGGATTCATGGCCAGGAAACTATGCTGGTCGGATAATAATGCAAATGACTAATGCACCCTCCTAAGTCTCATGGGGTTTGAGACCCCAGGAATCTGGGGCAGGCAGGAAACAAACAGGCTATGGCTTCAAGTGAGGGTGATTAAGCAAGAGGCAGCCCTGAGCAGTGAAGAGTATTGTTTTGGGAATTATGAGAGGCCCTCAACAAGTCAGGTTACTTTTCTGGGCTCCAGTTTCCTCACTAATGTCTTGATCTGATATTCTAGAAGGCCATGAATTACCAGCAAGTGTATGCCCCACCAGTCAGGGCTGCTTCTTGATGCATGCTAAAATCCAACCACGTCAGGCCCAGACTTAGGGACAAGTCATTTCACTCATATTCCTGCTCATCCAAGATCCAATTAGCCGTCTTCTTCACTGGGAAGTCCTGACTCTCACACACAGAATTGGTCATTGCTGTCTTGTATTCCTCTGGCACTTAGGAATACATAATTGTCACAATTGGGACCTTGCAAGGAAATGCCAAAAGGGCCATCTTCTCCTTTCCCCCTATGGGCATTTCAAATGTAGGCAAGTCTTTGAATTGGGTTTTTCAGAGCAGAATTCTCAGCCTGAGAAGCAGTGATATTGTCTTTATTTAACACCTGGGGAAACTGGAGCCAGCAAGTCTGTAATACTAGAATCATTTTATTTCTTTGAACTTTGTGTCACTTTGATACACAGAATGAAGAGAAATCCATATTTCAGCCTTTAGAGGAAGATATTGATAATCACAACACAATAATAAAAATCATAGTAATAGTTAATAATATTCACACTTGGCATTGTGTAAAGTAGTGGTTCTCAACAGGAGTAACTTTGACCCTGAGGGAACATTTGATAATGTTTGGAGGTGGTTTTGGGGTGCTAGGTTATCTAGCTGGTATAGGCCAGAGATGCTGCTAAACATCTTATAATATACAACAAAGAATTAGCTGGTTCAAAATATCAGTAGAGTGGAGGTTGAGAAATCCTAATGTAAATCATTTAAATAAATTATGTTTTTTAATCCTTATTAAAACCAAACTAGATAGGTATAATCATTGTCCTTTTAAGATATGAGGAATCTGAAGCACAGATTGGTGAGGTCACTTCTCCCAAGAGGACCCTAGGGAGTAGGAACTTGATTCTAGGGACTGAGTCTGGCACTCCCAGTCAGAGCAGGGTCATTAGCTCATTGCAGTTTCTCATTGCCTTAGTCCATTCAGGACCTTATAACAGCATACCTAGACTTGGTGGTTTATAAAATACATAAACTTACTTCTTATGGTTCTGGAGGCTGAAGTCCAAGATAAAGACACTAGGAAATTTTATGTCTGGTGAAATCCTGCCTCCTGGCTCATGGACAGTTGCCTTTTTCCTGTGTCCTTACAGGGCCCAACAGGGTAAGGGAGCTTCTGGGTCTCTTTCATAAGGGCATAGATCCCATCTGGGAGGGCTCCACTATTATGAGGTAAGTACCTCCCAAAGGCCCCACTTTCAAATACCTCACATTGGGGGGTTAGGATTTGAGATATGAATTTGGGTGTGGACACAAACATTTTGTCTACAGCACTCCTGGCATGTAATAGAGTGCCCAGTGCTCACAAAGTGGAGTCGCTGTCCTATGGATATACGCTGTGAGTTGCTTGGTCCACAAATGAGCTGGCATTGACTAAGCCATGATTGCAGATTTATCCCCTCTTCACTAAGGGTTGGGAAACTTCTAGAAGCAGCAGATAGTTCTGAAAGTAGAGGAAGTCCTAAAAGTTATAGAGAAGTCCTCCTAGGAGAAGACTAAAATCAGACTTGTCTGAGGTCCCACACAACAAGTAGATGGCAGGGTGGGGGCCCCAACCTACCCTCCACACTCTTTATTCAGGACCCTTCACAGGGTCACGTTATGTTCAAATGAGAAAACCAATGCACAAGTGCTTAGAAAGAGGACCAGTGAGGAAGGAACATGAGGGATAAATAGGGCGCATGGGCTTTGAGAAAGGAGAAAGACTTAAAGCTTTTTAAGTTCATGCATCACAAGTCACCATCTACAGTTTTATTTTTATAGTGGACCATGCACAGATATGATCCTATTTAGGTGGCCCCAAATCACCTGCTCATTAATTTTCTAGATTGAAGGTTTTTTACTATTTTATTCTTTCATATTTAAGCTTCTTAAGTTGAGAGTTAGCACTTGATTTGACAACCCCTTTTCAGTTTTCATCTACAATGCAATTGTCTCAGCCAAAGGAGGTCTCCCTGGTGTCTAGCACACTGTAGCCTCTTACTTTCTGTACTTCGAAGTCTCATGATTTGCTAATAGAGCTTGGAGGGCCATAGAAACTGTTAGATAAAACTCAAACATTTTATGAATGTGGCAACTGGGGCTTTGGGAAAAACAAAATGACTTTGCTATTATAATAAGTCACAATCATAATGAGCAAACACCTTGATTATGTCTAATATTTCTGCATATATGTATAAAGCTTTAAAGTTTATAAGTTATTTTTATTTAACTGGTCTTGCTTGAGTACCATAACAGGACAGAAAATATTCTTCTCGTCCTGGCTGGTGTGGCTCCATTCATTGATGCATCATACTGTGGATGGAAAAGTTGCAAGCTCATTTCCCAGTAGGGGCACATACTGAGGCTGTGGGTTCAGTCCCCTACCGGGGTGTGGGCAAGAGGCAGCCAATCAATGTCTCTCTCTCCCATCTATGTTTCTCTCCCTCTCTCTGGGTTCCCCTTTCCCTCTCTCTGAAATCAAGGGGCATGTCCTTGGATGAGGATAAATATATATATATTCTTCTCATGTTTCAGGTGAGAAATAATCTCAAATGAAGTGAATTGATCACTAGCTGTATTTATGCTTTGAAGGGCATAATGAGACCAAGTTCAAGGAGTCAGACAGATCTGAGTTCAAGGCCTGTTTCTACCCCTAGTAGAAGTGTGACTTTGGATAAATTGTTTAACTGGTCTGGACCTCAATATCTCTATCTGAAAAACAGATTTTTGTACAATTATTGATCATCTATTAGTACTTATAATAAAGTGGTGGTTATTAAAATGGATTACTCTGACTTTTTGACCTCAAACTTCCTACCAATGGGGCTACCATATTGTTGTCTGCTGCATTAGGAGGCATAAGGAATCATTCTAGTTTAGATTTCTTTCCTTTGCCAAATGAAGACCCATCCCTTTCCCTTAATGGGTGATGACTTCCTAGTCATAGGCAAAGAAAAGTAAAGCATAAGTTTTGAAAAGTCACTACAGCCAGAGGCATACTTCATGATTAAAGGATAAACAAACAAATCTTTAGAGCAAAGTAGAATGTTTATTGACAACAATAAAAACAACCTTTTACAGTCATATACAGTGGCTGTTTTGAAGCTGTTTTCCTCCTCCAAGGTCAAACATGGTCTAAGACTCCATCATTCTTTCATCTAGAGAATTTACTCCATTTGTAGCTCAGTAAGACCCAGTGCTGCCCTGTAGCCACCAAAAAAGATGGTTGCACACCAGGCTGCCTGACTGGTGTGCAGCTTCCAGTGATGTGTCTCCCACAGTCCCTCACCTCTGTGTGCTCTGCAGTTTCCTTCAATCTCATTGAAAACTGAACTTGCCATCCTCTGGCCCCCAAGCTCCCTCTGTGAGTAAATGGCATCAGCATCTCTTTTGTCAATTAAAACAGAAATCTGACAGCAGTGATCTTTGGATGGCAGAGATAAGAGACAACCATGTTCTTGTGAGTTTACCTTTGAGGTGCCTTCCAAATTCAGCCCCCATTTTTAAATTCTAATCTTACTATCCTCATTATGACCACTTTCATTTTCCACTTTAACTGTTAAAAGACTTTCTCAGCCAGTCTTCAAAGGTCCATATCACTGAAAAGTAACAGTGAGACATTTCATGGGTCCTATCATGAATGTCTTCATATGTTATGCTAAGGAGTTAACAATTTATTTGTTAACCAAGGTGAATAATAGGGAACTAAGTAAAGGTGTCAGATTTGCATTTTAGAAAAATCATTCTAGCTGCAATTAAAGATGGCCAATTAAATGGGACAAGCATGGCCTTGGCTGGTGTGGCTCAGCGGATTGAATGCCAGCCTGCGAACTGAAAGGCCGCTGGTTTGATTCTCAGTCAGGGCACAGGCCTTGGTTGCAGGCCAGGTCCCCAGTAGGGGGTGCAAGAGGCAACCAATTGATGTATCATTCACACATCAATGTTTCTCTCCCTCACTTTCTCCCTCCCTTTCCCTCTCTAAAACTAAATAAAATCTTAAAAAAATGGTATAAGCACAGTGTGGGGCTGGCAATTTGGTGACCAATGTTCTGGCCCCAGTTCTGTTCTGGGCTAGTGGGCCTGCCTAACTTACAGGGTGACATTAAGTTGCTTTCCACCTGGATTCCAAAATCCATCTACATAAAAGATGAGGATTTGAAGGAGTAACTAATAATGATAATGAAAACTAAAGTAGTAAGCATCCAGTGAACGGTACTGCTGTAATTGTGGCCAAGCATCATGCCCTGTGTTTCATATATGCTATGTTCTTTAACCCTTGCAGCTGGCATTGTATTATTCACTTCTCTGTTTGACACATGAGAAGTCTGAGGTTCACAGAGATGATCTCCTTTATCAGTTTTACACTTTGTGATTCTATGGCCTTAATGCCAATGAGAGCAGGAGCTGAGTCTTGTTAGTGCAGCATTTTAAAAAAAGGTCCACAGACTGCTGCTGAGGCCCCTGTTTTTCTATAGTGTGACCATTCTATCTCCCCTGAATTCTGTAGGAGACTCCAAGGCCCCACTTTTTGTTCAAACTAAACTGTATTTCAACTCAAAGAATCATAATGATATACTTATTATTAAGGTACTTAAGCCGGGGAGAGGATCTGATTATATACACAATGAGCACAAAGAATGTGTCTCTCTCTCCATGGAGGCCAGGTACCAAGTCTGACTCACTTTTGTTTACTCAGTGCCTAGCTCAGGGTCAGGCACCTCAGGCACTCTGCTAGTAGTTGTTGAATGAAATACTTTATGGTGGTTATGAAAAAAATGTACTCATAATATTTAGTGCAGTATATATACATTCCACATCTATGAGTACAGAACTGAGCTCAGAAAGTAGGAAAAGGGTGGATATGTGGAAGATAAATGTTATGTTTAGAACATATTGTATTTGAGATGCCCACTAGCATCCAACTGGAGCTCTCCAACAGGCATTTGAATATGCCAGATACACAGTGTATGAGAGGAGTGGAGCTGGATTTAGAAATTTGTCTGTTTGGTCTTCAACCCATCCCATCCCTTTTTCTCACTCTGTTCTACATTGCAGGGAATACAGTTTCCACTATCCCTTACCAACTGACTTCAGACCAGGTTGAATTTACAGGAGACCCTGACAGAGATTGGAGGGCAGAAGAAGAGAGCCAGAGTATTCTGCCCCCTCCCCCACTCTCCCTGTGTTGCCTCCATGGACCTGGCTTCCACTAAATAATTCTCTCTCTCTGTGGTCCAAGCTCCCACTAGGCAGGCCCACTGAGGTTCCAGTTTCCATGAATGAAGTCCTGGAAAGAGCTCCTGCCTCTGTCCCTCAGGTCCTATAGATGGTAGCAACTTTCTGCTGTGGCTAATATTGGAGTTGCCTTACCTTCCCCATGTCAATCTTTTCTCTTTGCCCTATGCAGAGCCCACTCCCAAACAAGTTTGATTGTATTCATCCATTTTTGGTCAATAGAATCCTGGGCCTACGTTCCACACATTCTGGGCCATTATCCAGGCATCCTGTGGTTTCCAAACACATTTTTGAGAAGGACATAGGGACCCAAGTCCCAAGAACAACAGTTCCTTGGGTGTTTCTGGAATGGCTTGTAGGGTGGCTGATAGCTTCTTTCTATTTCGCTGGGGTAGAACCACTCCTCCCAAGGCATAAACCCTTCCTAAGATGTGGTGGGTGGGCTAGTCCACAGAAAAGGTTTAAGCAAATAAACCTGCTGCCAGTTAAGTGTCCCATCTTAGGAAAGCTAAAAAGAAGGCAATGCACGTAAATTAACTCAGCATGCTTTGCATACATGAGTGGGAGGCAAATTTAGTGGGAAGGGGAGCTTCAGCTTCACCCAAACATATTTTTTTCCAGGTTAACCATAAGTTTCTATATTGTAAAATTCGAAGGTTTTGAGCTTCTTAGATTTTGAGGGTTTTTGGGGTGTGGGGAGTAATTCTTGTGTCTGTAGGCTTCCCCAGTCTATAAACATAAGTTGTGACCTCTTAGTAATAATTAGCCACATTTGCTGGCTATATTCCCCATTTGCTTCTCATTAGTCCATCCGAATGTCTTACCGCTGGCCTGGCTCTTTTCTCCCCCCACATCCCCTGTCAGATGGGGCCTCTTTCACAGGTCTGGTTGCTACAAAGCCCCATCCTTTGTTGACTCCCTTGGCCCTCCCTGTGTTTCTGTAAAAACCTGCTTTATTAAATTCTTATTCAGTGAAGCCTTGATGAATTTGTCATCCTTTTCCTTCCAAGGCCATGACAATACACCCAAGTACTTTTTCGAGTCCTGGAAGGAACTTGAGCATATTCAAGCAAACTTTTAGTATTGATTCTGTGCCTGCTCTGGGCCAGGCACAAGCCTTCCTCTCTTATCCTAACGGCCCTCTCACTAGAGGACCTACACCTCCAGGCTGGATTCCACTTACCCGTGTCATGTGCTGCCCCTCTCCTGATGTCCCCAAGGCTGCATTCTCTTGCTGTCCAATGTGGGGTCACATTTCTAGGGGTCTTTGTTGTGCTGAGGGCTCTCCAGTTCTATTCCCCAGCACCCTTTAGCTCCCCCTGGCGGCCTCCTCCATGGTCTCTGACACGGTATGTGCAGCTGGGCTGGCAGCTGCAGGAGGATCAGGATGAAAAGCGTTCTATGACTAAGTAAGCCTGGATTTAAAACAGGGATGTCCAATCTTTTGGCATTTCTGGGCCACACTAGAAGAAGAATTGTTGTCTTGGGCCATATGTTAAATACACAAACACTAATGAAAACAAAAAAAATCTCATAATGTTTTAACTAATTTATGATTTGTTTTGGGCTGCATTCATAGTCATCCTGGGCTGCATGTGGCCCGCAGGCCACGGGGTGGGACACCATTTAAAAAGATGAAAAGGGGGTTTTTTGTAACCACTTAGAGCCTTTCAGTGGACTGTGCATTTCCAAAGGAGGCCTGTTTGGTACAGTGTCTGCCTGTGTTATTTGGTATTGGAACACTTCTATCAGGGGAACATTGTGTGGGCCACACTGTCCCCCATCCTGCCGCTGCTGCCGCCACCACATGTCCTCATTGCTGGACAGTCAGTCCCAAAACCATGCCACAAGAAGAGTGACTTCTTGTCACATTCTCACAACAGAGGACTTGGGAGAGACTTTTAGCTCTGAGGAGGAAGAAGCTGGCTATTGGAAAGATCTGGCTACGACGTATAAGCCAAGGGCAGAGAATACATAAGAGGAGCTCTGAGAATTCCAGGAGGGAAGCTGAGAATATGAAGCTGAATTGGAGATGTGGCTGCAACAACTGAAACCAGCAACAGGGACCTCCTATCAGAAATGGATCTCCTTTGCCCGGAGCTAGAAACCATCAAGGAGAAGTCTGACAGCTTCTGAAGCCTACGGGCTGATCTCTGCCTTAGAGGATGACCTGCCCAGACAAAGGCAATTAAAGATCAGCTGCAGAAATATACTCTGGAGCTGGAACAAGCAAATAATGACTTGAAAAAAGCAAAGCAGTCCATGATCCTCTCTCTAGAAGAACTGGAACAGCTTTTGAATCAAGCCATTGAAAGAAATGCCTTCCTGGAGAGTGAGCTTGAGGAGATGAACCTCCTAGAATGTGTTCAGTGACTGAAGGATGAAGGAATTCCTTCATTCAGGCTGTGCAGCCAAAGCAGGAAAAGCCCAGGATGCCCACACCCCGCTCTGTGGAAGCTGAGGGGACAGACACAGTTGTGCAGGCCAGTGGCTTGGTGATGTTCACTCCCATGGCTCACTGGGGATCCAGCTCTAGCTTAACCACACTGGGGACATTCAGGCGTGTTCTGGGTGACTCCATGAGAGTAGGACCTCCTCCTGCCTGTGGCCTGGATGTCAGCCTTCAACATCATGGCAGACCTGCTGTGGAAGGTAGGGGCACTGGAGTCCAAACTTGCATACTGCTGGAACTTCATGTATAAGCAGTGGCCAGACCGAACAAGTGGCCCAACCTCAGGGTGGGGGAGCAAGAACAGAGATGGCCTGACAGACAGCCAAGCAGCACCAGCATGCCACTGGGTGATAAGCTTCAGCAAAATGCCTGGAATTTGGGAAGCTGCCTTCAAAACTGTCTTCATTATTGCTGACGTCAGTCCATGGTGTAGTCAAGATGTTGCTTTCAGAAATCCACAGAAGCAACGCTTCCGGTGTCTCTGTGGGAGTTGTTACCTTTCTTTCCCTCTTCACATTAGTTTTTTTTTTTAAATTTTAAGTTAGTTTGAGAAATAAGGGTAAGCAGTCACACTAGCCAATGACTGAGGCCATCACCTGTGGCCCCTACTAGTGTTGACCCCGTGAAATGTCTTGTAATCCCCAGCCTCTTCGTTGGTGTGCTGTGGACAGACAGGGACAAACTGGACCCCTTGGAAAGGGCTCTGAGGTCAACTCTGAATGATCGGGCTACCCCATCATTCAAGGTTGACCTGAGTCCTGCTTGGTTTTGGGAGGTGCTTTAATGTCCAGAGATGCCTTACAAATGTGACCTGAGACTACCTCGGGCTCACTCCAGGCCGGCTCAGCTGGAGCTCTCTTCCAGAATAAAGTCTCCTGAAGCTTTCTGTCACATACAGCAAGAATCTGTGCTGAAATCATGTCTAGGATCAAAAAGTAGACTAGGTATGTGTTTTTTCTTTTTCTCTTCTTTTTCTAAATATAGTATACTGTACCTCCCACACTTTTTAATTTGGCTCTCATTGAGGCTTTTAGTGGGGTGCTTGATTTTCAGAGTATGTTTTGTGTGGACCAGGTCAACGGCAAATCTGTGTCCTCTTTAGATCTATCCTGGCTGTTAGTTGTCCTTAGCCCCACCCCTGGCATGAGGTGACCTCCATTTCAGGACATTGGGGTGGAGTAGCCTTGGAAATATAGCCTGCAAGGACAGGACTTCATTCAGGGCCATAATGACATAATCAAGTGAACTTCAAATAAGATGAAACCACCTGGATTATTGTGGGAAGCTTCCTTGTCAAAGAAGAAACCAACACAAGATTTCGGAGGAGGACGGTGTATGTGCTTATCTCTGCTTGTTGTGAACTTCTGTTTTACAAGACTACTTTTGGTCATGAGTAAAAAGAACACATGATTTCAGGAGTATGTGGGCAGTTTAACAACTTTCCTTTTGCTACTAAGTTATTTTTCCCAAAGAACAGCAAAAGTATCCTTGATTTGAAAATAGGGCTTTTCAAGTGTTACTGAAATTCAACAGAGAATTAAACTTCAGTGCCTGGTTCATTCCTGAGAAACATTTTAACTTGTATTGGTAAAAGATGTACTTTTATTAAAAAAACACAACAAAACAATAAAATCAAAAGAGAAACTGAAAAAACAAGGGAGCATTGCACGAACTACACTGTTAGGAAGTGTTGACTTATGGTGTTAACTGCTTTTCAGCAAGAATAGTGCATTGCTTAGTATTCCTACTAATTTATGATAATGAGGCTGTTTATGTTTTTAAAATTTTTATTTGAGGCAGACAAAATGGACTTGCCAATGAGAGGCCACTTAGAGGAGGGGCAACATATTGTCTCAGAGAATAACTGGGGTTTGGGCTCAGCCAGACTTGAGTCTGAATTCTGACTGAGTTGTTGAGTGGCATTTGGCAAATTACTCCACATTCCTGGGCCTCAGCTTTAGCATCGGTAAAAGGGAGCCCGTGAAGTCTATGAAATGTGGTAATGATGGTAAAGTTCCTACCCCCTTCCTTAGAAACAAATGCTGTGTCGCCTGACCCAGACATTGCTCATCTCTTATCAGAAGCTTCATTCAATATTTCTTTTTTATTACGGATTTCTCCAGCATTTGAAGCAAGGACAGGATCTGGAGAGGCAGAGACTAGGTCTTAGTGAATCAGAGAAAGTTAAATCAAGAGAGAAACTGTCTTTGCAATCCTGACTCATCAATGATGCTGATAGCTGGAATAGCTTCAAATTCTTGGAAATGAATCTTGACAATATCCCTTGAGGCAAAATCCACAAGGATTTCTTCTTTTCTCACTCCAAATCTGGAAAAAAGTTTTCTCCTCTAGTTTCTATTTATTTTTAATGTTGTTAACTAATCCTTATTATAAAAGTAATTCACACAAAATCTTGCCAGCCAAACAGATATTTTGATTCTTGCCAATGCCTTTTGGTTTTTGTAATAGTATAAAATATTTTTGTATCCAATCAGAGATTACTAAACAAAACATTAAATTCTGATTGATGCCTTTTCCTTAAAATTATTTCTAATAACTATATGATACTCTAAGATTTTTATGGGCATTAAATTCAGGTAAACTTGGGGGGGAAAGTCTGCTGTGATGACTGGTTATATGATCCTGTCCTCACTGTTGCATGTCTTTTTGTTTCCAGTTCCTTTTTTCATGGCAATCTTCATGCATGTATGTTAGGATAATTTTTTAAGATAATTTTTTTCTGTGTCCGTGACTTCCTAGCCAAACACAGATATCCTGTTCTTATTCTAGCCTAGAAGAGGCTTGGGGATGGGTTAAAAGCACAGCCTTCTATCAAATTCTTCTCTTAACTTTTGCTTTCAAAGGTAGGAGTGTGGGCGTCGATGGGAAGAAAGGAGAGGGCAGCCAGGGGACCTGGGGAGAGGCAGAGTGTCTTGGAAAATATAGTAAGAGCATAATTCCTTTTTCTCTCCTCTGTGTATTTGGGGGTGGGAGACCACTATCTCTCAGGAAGACCCCAATAACTGAGATTAAACTTTCCAGGACCACTAAAGAAATGGGTTTCAGAGTCAGAAATTGAGTTGTTATGCAAAAATTAGAATACTTCTTTCAATTCTGAGTAAGTGAGCTAAAATTCATATCTATATTTAGGTTATTTTTTTAATGATAAATTTCCTGAAGAAGAATTTATGAGTCAAGATATATAAATATTTTTACATCTCTTATTTCATGGTTCCAGATCATTTTCCAAAAGAATTACCATAATTTACCTGATACCAAGAAAAACTGACGGTACTATTTTCATCATACATTCGCTAACTTTGGTGACTATAATTTTAAAATAATTATTGCTAGTTAACTAATGAAAATGTTATTTAATTTAATGAGGATTTCTTAAATTACTAGAGAGTTTGAAAGTATTTCATGAATTTATTTTGAATTTCATCTTTTGTATATTAAGTTTTAGTGTGTAACAATTAACTTAGAAAAATAACTTTTGTCTTTAATAACTTGTTTTTCCTTGTGGATTGTCCCTCTCACAGAATATTCTTCATCTGAAGTCTCTTTTCCAAACTAGATCCAAACCCTAACCTCCCACACTGAAAAATATCTTTCATCAGTGAGTTCAGACCTGACCATCTAAAAGGCCAAGTTCTCCTTTTCGTCTGAGATGGATAAGTTCTAATTAGGCAGCATCAGGATTATAAGGAAATTACTCACTTATGAAATACAGAGGAAATGTGATCAGGAGTAAGACAACCCATTGCATTACACACATAGTTGTAGGCACTTGGCAGTTAAGACTCACTACCATTGGCTGCACGTTTTCTAAAGGAAATAGCCCAGATGAGAATTATACTTTGGGTGGAGATACACAATATGAGCCTTGTGTAAGCAAATGCACATTTTATTTGTAAAAAATAAGTTTAGAAAAATTATGGTTCCATACAATGTTACTCAAGGGTACTTTCTTCCACTCAATCCGGGCAAGTTTGAAAGGCCCCAGCAGTGAAATGGAAAGGAGCACGGGATGAGAAATGCCGTCTTTTTCTTTATCTGCTTCTCTTGACTCAGGTCTTACCTCTGTCTGTAAGCCTCCCTTAACTAACATCAGGTGGGAGAGGTGACTCTGATCTGTGTGTTGGTAAACGTGTTCTTTTGTCTTCTTAGAAATCTTATACTTCTTATCCCTGTGTTTTTAACTTCTCCCTTTAGACTAGACCCCTCTATCAATAATCAAGTGTGCTTCAGTCTCTTCCAATTTATTAAAGTACTTTCAGGAGCCCTGCCAGGTACTGCTGTTTTACTTTTCTTTTTTTTTAACTGCTGAATTTCTTGAAAAAAATTATCTGTGCTTGGTCTCTATTTCATTTATCATTCTCTCTTCAACCCATTCCAAGCTGGTTCTGCCCTATAATGGCACCCAAATGGGTCTCTCTAGAGTGATCTTCATGTTGCTAAATCCAATGGACCACTTTTAATAGTTCTTATTGTACTAGACTTATCTGCAGCATTTATCACTGCTGACCACTGGCCCTCTGTCTTGACTTACTTGTATCTTGGCTCTGTGATATTACATTCACTTGATTTTCTTATCACGTTTCTGACTGTCATCTTGAGTCTTCTTTGCTGGATAGTCATCTTTGACCAGACCCTAAAGGCTGGCACTCCTCCCCTTCATTCATCATCTTACTCCCAGAGTTACAATCCATCTGCATGCTAATAACTGTCATATTTGTATCTGAGCTCTACTCATCACTTTGGCAGTTTAGCTTTGCATTCCCAGCTCCAAAATGGAGTCTCTAAAAGGCACATTGAAATCAGTTTGTTCCAAAGTGATTTCATCATACTCTCTCCCAACTTACTCCTTCTCCAGTGTCCTCCACTTAGGAATGTTCTCCTTAAAGTTGTGGGTTATTTTGTTTTTTTCTTTCTAGTTTATGTTTCTTTGCTTATGGATTTATTGATTGATTAATTAACTGGATTTAAGTTATATTTTTCCAACAGTCAAGGAGAAAGCTTAACACTTCATTATCAGCCTAGAAAAACTTCCTGTTTAACCAAAATTGTTTCCTCAATTCTCCTTTCACATGTGATTCATCAGTATTGCCAATGATATATGAATTCTTTGCAAATCCTGATTTTATTTAAATAACAGGATATGTATATTTTATTTTAAACTATTAAGCTTGGAACCATATGTTTACAGTGCTTCTTCAGCACTAATGGAACTAGATTTAATGCAAATAAAATAGAGTTCACTTTTTAAAAAAAATCTGATGCTTTGAAATGCTTCCAACTATGTAAAAAACAATCACAAAAGACCTATTCTATCCCCTTTGTGGCTATTGGATGAAGCTGCAGTGGAAGAAGCTACTCAGCTGGGACATATCTTAATCATGTTTCTAGCCAAACTCTTGCAAAAACACATCAGCTAGGAAGGTCCTGAATACTAATGACAATCCCTTACGTTTGCATAAGCAAACACATACATGAGGGATTGCTTCACCATTTATGAAGCATTTTTTGATCATCTTGAGTCTTGCAGCTACCATTAGGTAAGCAGGGCTCACTATAAATTTTACAGATGAGGAAACTGAGATCCAGAGAGAGGTAAAGTCTTTCAGATTGTGAAATCATGTAGTTTGTAAGTCTCCTTGCTGGAGACTGAATTTGGACTCTGTATTTTGAGTCTAGGATTACAACCCTCTGGTTGCTCCTTGATTTCAGACTACAGGAATCCCAGCAAGTATGCTGTATCACCTCTTCCAGGGAAGAGAGGAGGCTGGTTTTAGCAGAACAGTAAAAGCATGGGAGAGAGAGAATTTAGGATACTATCATGGAGAAACATAAAACTAGAGTGGTATAAAAGTTAGGGTTCAAAGGAGGAAAAGGGCAGGAGATAAGGCTGGAAAATGTGGCTAGAATCAGAGCTAAAGGCACTCAAATATTAGGCTGAGTATTTTCATAGAGCATCCTCCTGCCATTGGGAATGTTGCTATAGGATTAATTCTGCCCACACTGCAGGATGCATATTTAAAAGTGGCTTTCCAAGGCAGCCTGCTCTGGTCTCCCATGCCTAAGAGAGAATCTTTCTGTGGACCTGTAATTGGGAGAAAATTTCAAAATGGCTCCAAGTTCAGTCTGGAAACCAGGGAGCTCACTTATAATAGGATGTACTTGCATGGAGCACATCAACTTCCCACCACCTCCTTGCATTCCAGCTTTTTCTTCCATTTATAACCTATAATAATTTTATATGTTTAGAAATATCTACCCTGCTATATTTCAAGCTCATTTGTAGGCAGGGGTTGCACGATATTCATGTGTAATTATCCATCCTCATTAGCATTTAATGCAGAGCCTTGCGATAGCATTAAGTGCTCAATATTAGGTGAATAGACAAGCAGACAAAAGAAACCTGGGACCCAAAGAAGTTCAGTGATTAGACAGTGGAGGAGAGGGAGACAAGTGAAAAAAACAAAACATGAGTTTTATAAAAAGATTAGATTTTAACTCCAAATGGAGCCCTCAATAATTCTAACTTAGGCAAGTACCTTTATTAATCTCTCTTTTTGCCAATATTTAGCCTTCGAGACAGGAAAGCGATGAGTTTCATCATGTTAATTAATGCTCAGGAAACAGCTCTCAGGCAGTGAGGAACTGGGAGTTGGTGCATAAAGGCCCCAGTTTTTTGTCTCTTGGGAGAGGACAGCTGTAGTGTTTTCTGCTGTTTCCAGGAGTTCCTCTGCAGGATTAAGCTCCAGTTGTCCATGGTAGTAACTAATTCCTTAACACAACATTTGCTTGCTTCCTTTTCCTCCCCGCCCCCCCCCCCCCCCCCCCCCACTTTCCTACAAGTATTTCATGACATTACTTCCCACATAAACTACTTGCACTCAAATCCTTGTCTTAAGGTAAGGTCTGCGTCTGGGGAAGGCCAAAAAAAATAACTTTCAGAACACAGAGGTGGGCTGACCCTTGCATTGATGAAATCCTCATCCTGGTATAACAAAATGTTAAAGCAGAATGGGTGCCCTCAGTTTTGTATGAAACTTTCACTAGTGGGTAGAAAACAGGGGGCCAACACTTTGTGCAGGCCTTGCACAGGGGATGCTCTCAGGAGGTTTTGTGACTCCCAGCCTATTCAACATCAACTGTTTCTATATCTTTGGGGTGTATGGGGTGTGCATTGTGCTGAGAAGAATGTTTTTACAATGCTGTGGCATTTTTCCCTGTTCTGCCTCCTCAGTGGATGTTTTTCCACCTCAAGACTAGTCAGGAAGCCTACAGAGAGTCCATTGAGAGACAGGTATGTGTTCCTAGGCCTGTGCCGGACCCATATTTGAGATGCCCCAAGGATAAGAGCTTTTACTATTTCCATAGTGGTGGAGCAGAGAGCTGGCTGCTTTGGGAGCAAGCGGCACTTCCCTGGTGTCATAAACCAGGTTGGCCTTTTGGAGTGACCCCATGGAGGTTTGTTTTAAAAGGGATCCCACCTAAGAGGATTTCATGTGGGGGTTGGAGGAGGGAGTCGTAAGAGACCTGCTCTCGTGTCATAACACCAGGGCAGCTCTAAGAGGAAATTCTCATAGCGAGGAACGCAGGCCTGACGCCAACAACTGCTTGAATTAAGCCATTTTGGGAACATCGTTCAGCTGTAGTCAAGCATGCAAACAACCTATTCCCTGGCCAATGACTGCAGCCTTCTGAGAGATCCTGAACCAGAACCACCCAGCTGGGCTTGTCCTGAGTTCCTGAGCATAGGAACTGTGTGAGATAATAAATGTTTATTGTTTTAAGCTGCTGTGTTTTAGGATATTTTATATATCCCTATGTGGCAATAGATAACTAATGCTTCTTGTTAAGAGAGTGGTAGTCAAATGTTCCCCAAAGGCAGTTGCTGAAGGGTCCCCATAAGCAGCTCATTAGAGAAAAGTTGGCTTTGAACATTTATCAGTCCCAGAGGGCACCAATGGAAGATCACAACAGTTTCAAGCTAGGAAGACCTCTCACTCCTCCCTCTGTGATTCTGCCCACCCCTTGTACTTTGGGCTAGCAAGCTGGGTGGGGGTGGGATGAAGGAATTAGGAGACCAGATATAGAAAAAAATGCTAGCCCCTTAAATCTGTTGAAGAAAACATGTTTTAACTTTCAATGAAATTTGAAAATTTTGGCTATTACATAGGGTTGTTTTTTTTTTCATTACTAAAGTAAAAACAGTGAGCTAAGGGTGAAAGGGAACTGCCCTGGATTTCACCCACTGGGCAGAGAAATAGCCAGACAGGATGGGTTTGAACAGACTGTGGGGAAAAGGCTGGAGTTCTACGTCTTGTCTTCTTCTAACCCCATCCTTACAATGGCATTCAAAGTTCTCCACAGCTTAGGTTCTACCTCTCTTTTTAGCTGTCAGCTTTTCTTTTGCTTGTGGGAATTCTAGGCTTTGTAGAATTCTGTAAATATCACCTGTTCTAAGCAAAATCTCTTAGGCCCCATGTGAGAATTAACTTCTTATCCCATAATGTTCCGGATATTTGTAACTTGGCTGATCCTTTCCCTTTCCCTTTATACACAACCCCTCGGTGGTATTTTTTATGTAGCTCCTTAAGATAAGTTGACTTTCCTTGCTCTCATAGAAGACTATGAGCTCATTGAAGTTGGATCCTATATAGTAAGTGCTGTAGAGGTTTGGTGACTGATAATGCAGAGATAATACAAACCCACTTTGCATTTGAGTTATTACTGATAAAGTATGGCTGAAAGACAGTCCGTTCCTTCCAGAGGCTATTGATTGAGTGAGGATGAAAGATTCACAAACAAAAGTTGACTGAGCTGCCAGAGCCTGCTCAAAGATGGAAATAAGGTTTGCACTTGAGGTCAAATGCCAGGGTCATAGGCAGGTCAGCAGAGAACCCACTGACTGGACAAACTGAGGTCATGAGTGAAGTTGACAGGCAGAGACAGGAAGTTCAAGAAGGGACACAATAGAGAGTCAGTGTGTGAGAGGCAAATCCAAAACTAGGGCTGACAGAGACTCAGATATATTCACTGGGTCTCCACGAAGCAGCATGCAAACATCCTGTGATGGTTACAAAGGCCCAAACTCATTCCCCGCCCTGGTACTCCTTTACTTGACTTAAAGGCATGGTACCCCACTTTGGGTATAATTGTGGTATTATAAGTAGGCAGAATTTGGGAGTGAAGTCTGGATCAAAAGAGGACACTTGAAATATATTTGGAGAGCTTCTTATAAAAGATGAAGGCTCTGTGAATCATTGAAATTAAAAAGTGAGTGTAGGGTTATTGCCATTAATGAAGTGCCAAGGACTTACTGCAATAGTCATTGCTTCCCCCCAAAGCTTTGGGTGGGGTGGGAAGGGGGGAAAGAGAGAATCTGAGATAAGCTGAATGAACTCAATTTAGCCAACAGGCAAACATAGAAGCAATCTCGCAGCCCATCTGGACCCTAATATGAAGTGGTCAGTGACCTGTCTTTTATTTAAAACACCCAGTGGAGGAGTGCCAAATCTCAGCAAGACCCTTAGAGGGGACTCCTCCCTCAGGTTATCTAAAGAGGAAATCAGTCGCTGCATTAGGCTGATCTCCTCTGAATAGAGCCTTTCACAATAGTAGAAGGGCAAGACTGTTACTGTTATGCTGACTTCGCTTTGGTTGATAAGTCTTCCCACCACTTTCACCATGAGGCTATAGTGCCTTGGCCTTAACTGGGCTTCTCAGCTGCCCCCTTCCACCTTCTTCCTTCCCAAAGTGGGGCGGGGCTATTTGCCTTGAAAGCTTCAAAACCTGGCTGGTTAGCAGCCAGCTGCAACCCATCAAGCCTGCTGATTAGGGGTTTGAAAGGGTGAAGCATTTTTAACACAATGATTGACAATGGCTTCTATCTCACACACCTGCTGCTTTAAAATCCCCATAAAACGTCAGCAGGGAGTGTAAGTGATATATAGCAGCAGTGCTGCCCAGGGTAGGAATGTTAAGTGCTAGGAGAGGGGAGTGTCTGAACTTCAGCTACTGGAAAGAAAACAAAACAAGCACCCTTCTAATCCATGTCTAAAGAGAGGGTGACCAGGGCATATTTCACTAAGTCCAGCTTTGCTAGCCCAGGATAGGGCTTCAGCACTGGAAATAATGGTTAAGCCCTGACTTGTGGTTACTGTGTGGCTACCTCAGACTGTTGCTGCCCAATGCAGGGTCAACTCCTGGGGATCAGATCAGGCAGCCTCAAAGTCACTTCTGTCTACTGGGCAGTGTCCATGTGGGTCAACTGGCCATTTAGGATTGATGCAGGTTTGAGGGACTCTGAGCACTTTCTCAGTGACCTAAGGGTAGGACCTGTTCAGTTGAGTGGCTCTGTGATAGTTTCCTTATAGGCAGGCTGCCAAGTGAAGGTGGCCCAATACTAAAATTAGCCTAAGCACAAACTTATCCTTGAACTGAATTTACTCTTCCTGGGTGGCCAAAGACAAGTGGAGGATGAAAAAGATTCCTGGTGGCTGTGAGAGCAAGGGCTGAGGTACTGGGTATAGATAGAGCTGGATCACCAAAGTCAGAGGACACCCTGAGTACAACCATTTTGGAAAGGTGGTCCTTAATCCAGCAGAGTTTAGAGACAGAGAGAACAGGGGAGGAGCAGGCCTGGAATATTGCCCTAGGAGGCAATATCATAGGAGGCAAGGGAAACCCACCTTTAGTGAGATAGAAATATACTAATTTTGGGTAGTTACCAATAGTGGAGAATGAATACCGGAACCTTTATATTATGGGATTATTAATGAAATTAAATTCTTTTAGTCAGTAAGTGTGAGGTACTGTGCGGGCACCTGAGGCACTGTGCAGTCACCTGGCTATCATAGGCCATGGGTGTTCTTCTTGCCCTCACAGAGCTATGTAGATACTACCTGAATACTTTTAGTCCAGTCTAATGAGTGCTGGGTGGAAGGGGAAAGCACAGGGAGCTCTGGGAGCCCTGTCTGAGGGAAAACAGGAGATCCTGGAAACTGCAGAAATCTATTATTTCAATTCAACAAGCATTTATTGAGCAGTTGCTATATACCAGGTACTACAAAGCTATGAGAAACTCTGCCCACTACTGTGAATAACTTCAGGACTGAGTTTCAGTTTCTTTTCATCCCTACGTCCACAGAAGCAGAATGTAACAAGGGAACTTGTCCAAGTGCAGGGTAACAAAGAAGGAGAGGTGATTGTTATAGAGTTAGAAGGTTTTTCTTTTAATTATAAAATATTTGAAATACGCAAAAATGAGAAAAATCCCAGAATAGATGGCCAGGTATATCCATCATTCAGAAGCAATAGTCTTCATGTTGCAAAATTTGCTGTATCTGTCTTTTCATGATGACATGTACATCCCATGCCTCTTTGCTCCAGCCAGCTCCTCTCAGAGGTCAGAGCTCTCCTGAAGTTGCTCTCATTCCAAACACCTTAAGAACTGTTACTTCATTGCATGACCAATGTCCTGTCCTTCTCTGTCCCTTGTTTTGCCACTTTAAGAATGCTGGTTTTCACTGAACACGCATTTTAATTTTTAATCTATTCTATTTTATTAATCTTTCTTTTAGATGTACATTTTGTCTATTGATTAAGAAAAATCTTTCCTTCTCTTGAAGTCATGAGACATTTTTACCTGTTGCAGTTTCAGAATTATGCTTTTACCTTCATGGCCTCAGGCCTGCTGAAATTTATTTTTTCTTTAATTTTAAAGAAAAGATCTAATTTTATCTTTTTTTTCTCCACTAGATTACCCAGCATTATTTAGTAATTAGTCCTTTTTTCCCCACTAAATTCTAATCCCTTTCTTATATTCATGGTTGATGATATGTGCTGATCTGTTTCTAAACAGTCTACTTTATGGTTTGTCTAGCCCCATGTCAATACCATGCTGTTTAGTTATTATATCTTTTTCATCAATATTTACATCTGGAAAAGTTACTCTCCTTTCATTCCTCCATTAGATCAGTTGTTTTTGATTCTTCACTCTTTCTTGTAAAATTTTTGGATTAGCATATTATTTGCATAAAAACCCATTGTAGAGACTTAAATTTTTAATTATACACATTTTTATTTTAATTTAGGGGAAATGCCATCAATTTTGGGAAATGTCTTCCCAAATATGAATGTAATTTAAATCTTCATTTATTTAGATTATTTTTTATGTTCTTCAATAAAGTTTTAAGATTTCCTCTATAAAGATCTTAGCAGATGGCTACATATGTTTTAAATAATTTATGCTTAAGTGCCTTGAATTTTTCTTATTATAAATGGTGTTTACAGTTTTTAATTGTTATAGATCTATAGGTTTATAGCAGCAACTGAATTTTGTTTATTGATACAGCAACCTGAAACTGTGATGAGCTCTGAGGCTGCATTTTTTGAGGGTCTTAGGTTTATGTAGTTGTCTTGGTTCCAACTCTTTTTTATCCTTTTTTTTCCCTGTAGTAATTAAACCCAAGCCCTTAATGCCCTAAGCTACATAATCAGTGCTGGTTTTTGTAATGTATCTTCACTGCTGACATACAGCTTTCCCCTTTATTTCTTATGAAACAGTAAAACTAGTTGTCATTTATATCCACAGTTTCTAAAAATTTTAGTGAGCGTTTATATGTGAATGTGTTATTCTAGTTCATAATATTGCCAGAATCATTATAGAGCTTCTAAAAGAAGGAATAAGTTGAACAATTATTTAAACATCAGTGAATTGTCAAGCACCTCTTCTTTATCAGATTCTGTAGAAGGTTCCATAAACCCATATGTACATGAAATGATCCTTACTCTTTAATTGCGGCTAGCCTAGTGGGGGAAAAAAAGAGAAAAAAGCTGATTATAACATAGGATAAATACCATAATAGAAAAAAGAAGTACAAAAAGAGAAAGGAACTTCTCAAAAAAAGGTAGGTGGAAGCCCAGATCCTAGGTCTTAGAATGTAATAGGGCTTTTCCCCTGCTTAACTAGTGATATTTGGGGGCATTGATTTTATACAAATAATTTTGTGTTAATTTTGCTTCTGAGAAAATGAGATTCTGAAGGGAACTAACACACATCTTAGACCCCCAAATGAATGTGAAATTCATAGAAGCAGCCTTTGCTTTCAATGTTTCTGTATTTGAACTTCTTTCTGAAATTCAAGGAAGCTGGCATTGGCTTGATAGTGATGCTAACACTTTGGTCCTGTGATTAAGAAACTGATCAAGCTTGTTGACAAATCCAGAGAGTTTTCATTTTTATTTAATTATACTCTTAACTTTAAAAATGTGAATAATAACTTTATCAGAGTTAATAATGTTGCCAAAAAACAAACTTTCAATGCTGAATGAGTTAATTCATTGCTTTTACATTTATCAGTGAATCCTTCTAATCATTACCTATCAATTTTACTGTTGTTCAAAATCTAGTATTTTTTTAAAATTTTTACCTAACCATATATCATGGACATTTTATTAAAAACAGGATTTAGAGAGATTTTGTTCTATTTTATTCCATTTTCATTCTGTTCAATGTGTGTTTATCTAGTAAACAAGTTGAAATTATCTTAAAAACTTTTTTGCAAAATATAAAATAGATGTAGCTATGTATCATTCACGTTGTTAAACTATCTCTGATGAAGTTTTCTAAAACTTCAGAAGAACATTTTCTTCATATTCCTTCATATTCCTTTGAAATTTTTTAATATCCATATATTCACTCTGTGATATTAACAAAGATTCTTGCACTCAGTGTTTAGTAAAGTTTGGTATTGGAAATCTTTATCGGCAACTTCTCTTTAGTTTTTTTTCTTTAGCAGAAACCATCTTTAAATAGATTTATTAACTTTTCATCAATAAAACACTCAATTTTTCCATTTAGATCTGAGTATTATGTCTTTATCCTAAGTGTTGAAAGCCAGAGTAATCATGAACTACTGCATCACTGGCATAGGTGATCTCATTTCACACTCAAAAACCTGAGCTAGGTGTTACTATTGTGCATTGAAAGGGAAGGAAAGAGAGGAGAACTTTCAATAATGATGGCTGAAGAAGATGGTGATTCTTTTCTACAACAAGCAGATGTAAAACTGGACAAAATTGTCAAAAGTAACCATTTCGAGGCAAAAGGAACTAAGGGCAGACAAAAAATTCAGAAGCATTGATTTGTGAAAAGCTGCTTTAGTTTGGGGTAAGGACAAAAGTCTGGTCCTCTTGCCTGTATCTGTTCCCTTCCTTACTTCTCCAGATTAGTAGGAAGAACAGCAACTTTGTCCAACTGGGACTGATTGCAAAAACCAGCAGCTTTACTGCCAGAAGCAATGAATTCAAATAGTGATAGGAAGCAAAAACTTTTGGCTTTGCCAGGTGAAATGGCAGACTTAATTGGAAATAGATGGGGAAAATTCACAGCTGTGCAAGACCAAGGTTGCCATTCCAATTTAGGATGAGTGACTATTCAGAAACTTTATGAAGAGATTGTGGAAAGGAGACAGTTATGGAAAGCCTGAGATAAGCTTTTCTACACTTTTCTGTTGTGTAGAAAACTACATGTATAGGGGAGACCCAAAAAAGTGTGGCAAAAAATGAAAGCCAAAGTACACCTGAGAATTTCCTCAAGCTTTAAATGCATTCCCCAACCCACACAGAACACATAAGAGTGGGTGAAAGAGTCCAGATCCTAGATTTCCCAGGAAAAAATCTCAAAGTAGCCATTATAAATGTGTTTGAAGATTTCAAATAAATCATGTTCAATACAAACAAGAAGTCCAGTAAATATTTTAGAAAGAATCAAATGGAAATTCTAACAAAGTAAAATAAATGAAGTGAAAAAAAATTACCAGATGTGCTCAACAAAATAGTTGAAAGGGCAGATGAATCAATCAAACATAAAAATGATTAGAAATCTGTCAAATGGAATGACAGGGCAAAAACTGAAGAAAAATTAGCATAGTGTAAGACATTTGTAAGACAATGTCAGGTGTTTAATATGTGTATAATGGAGACTCAGTAGGAGGGTAAATATAGGAAAACACCGAAGAAAGTATTTTGAAATATAATGGTTCAAGCTTCCCAAATTCAACAAAAACCATTAACTTATAGATCCAAGAAGTTTGATGAGCCCCAAATTATAAAAACAAAACAAAACACAAGGATAACCACACATAAATACATCATAGTCAAATTGCTGAAAGCTAAAGCAAAGGCAGACATCTTGAAACAGAAAAAAACTTGTCACAAGGAAACAACAATACAATTTGTGGCAACAAAGGAGTCTCTATGGCAGTGGAATGGCATATACAAAGTGTTGAAAGAAAAAAAACACCCTGTCAATCAAGAATTCTATATCCAGCAAAATTATCCTTCAAAAATAAAAAAGTGAAATAAAGACATTTCCAAAGTAAAAACTGAGGAAATTTATTGCCAGATACTTTCTCCACAGGAAATACTAAAAAAGTCCTTCAGGTTGAAAGGAAATGACCCTATGTGGGAACTTGGAACCACCAGAAGAAATGAAAAGCACCAGAATGTACACACTTTGCTTTTCTCATTCCTTGATTTATATAAAAAACATAAGCAATAAGCATAGTTAGTGTTGTTGGGTTGATAGCCTATATAGTTTTAATATATTTGCTAATATTGGCACAAAGAAGAGGAAGGAAATAGAACTATACTGGTACAAAGAAGCTATCCTTTGTGGTAATGGAGTAAGTCAACATTAACTTGAGGTAGGCTGTGATGTTATGGGTGCATATTAAAAGCTCTAGAGCAGCCCCTAAAAATTCCTTAAAAATACAGTTAAACTATCAGTGTAATTAAAATGGTACACTAAAAATATCTGTATAACAAAAAGCAATAAAAGAGATGAAAAGAAACAGTCACAAGACATACATAAAACAAATAGCAAAGTGGCAGTCATAAATCCATCCATATCAATAAATGAAAAAATGGGAATAAATTAAATACTTAAATCAAAAGGCACACATTGTTAAACTGAATATAAAAGCAAGATCCATCTTTAAATCTTGGATTTAGAAATAAAGTTGAAAAAATTTTTTCAAAGAGAAGAAGATAAACCATGTGTATGGTAATTATAAGAATTGGAGTGGATTTATTATTATCAGAAAAAAATAGACTTTAAAACAAAAAAAATCCCTAGAGACAAAGAGGTAATTTCATAATGATGAAAGCATCATTACATCAGGAAGATATAATAGTTATAAATATATATGCACTTAAAACCAGAAACTTAAACTACATTTTAAAGCTGACTGAATAGAAAAGAGAAATAGGCATTTGAAAAAATATAGTTGGAGATTATATTAATTAGGGTTCTCTAGAGAAACAGAATAGGATGTGTGTGTGCATGTGTATGAATTCCTATAATAAAGAGATTTATTACAAGGAATTGGCTCACATAATTATGGAGGCCAAGAAGTCTCAAGATCTATGGTTGGCACGCTAGAGACTCAGGAGAGCTGATGGTATAGTTCCAGTCCAAGTTTGAAGGCCTGTGAGCCAGGAGAGCTGATGGTGCAAGTTGCAGTCCAAGGACAGGACTGACATTCTAGTTAAAGCAGTCAGGCAGGCAAAATTTCCTCTTACTCAGTCTTTTTGTTTTATTTAGGCCTTCAGTTGATTAGATGAGCCCACTCACACACATAATCATAAAAAAAATTTCATCGTGTTTTAAGTAAATTTATGATTTTGTGTTGGGTAGCATTCATAGCCATCCTGAGCCACACACGGCCTGCAGGCCACAGGTTGGATACCCCTGAGACAGAGCAATCTGCTTTACTCAGACTACCAATGAGCAAATGTTAATCTCATCCAGAAACACCCTCACAGACACAACTATAATGTTTTGACCAAATGTTTGAGCCCTCCATGGCTTAGTGAAGATGACTCATAAAAGTAACCATCACAGATATATTCCAATACTCCTCTCTCAACTGATATAACAACTAAACAAAATCAGTAAAGAATAGATGAGCTGAACAATTTGTAATCAGTCAAGCTGACATTTCCTTTTATTAGCTGCCACATGTGATACATATGAGAGGGTCAGTCTGGCTTAAATGCACATGGTGGAACCAAACAGGGCTACCAGATATGTTATCCTGCCAGTAACTTAGAGTGCAACCAGACACAGTGATAGAAATGTTTGCAATGAGAGCTGGGAACAAGGCCAAGAAAACTGGCTTATACTTATTTTAGTAATCAAGATCACATCTTACATATAAACTCTGAGTGGCATCAGCAGCTAGGCTGACTTGGTACTGAAGACCTCAATCACTTATGGTATATAGTTATTTACTCCTATCCTTGCAAATGATTGTACGTATCTACCTCAAAGGATTATATAGATCTACCTGTTCTCATGGACTTGCAGCCCCTCTCAATGGAAGGAGTATTATCCCCTGCAATACAGACATCAAGCTTGTCCATGTGATTTGATTTAGCTAGTGGAATATAAAAGTACACACACATGTCCTTGAAGACATTTTAGGAACCATTCTGTGGTTCAACTTTTCAAGAATGGCACGTCCCAGATAGGTCCTGCTTCTTCAGCCTGGATCTCAGAAGAAAAAAGACACATGAAGCAAAGCTGCAGCTGATCCCTGGCATAGAATGGAGTCACAGCCTATAGGAAGCCAGCAGGTAATGTGAGTGGAAAATAAGTTTTGTTATGACATCAATATTGCTTGTCATCATAGGATACCCTAGTGAAATGTGACTGATAAACCTTGATAGTGAACAGTCCAATTAAAGCCACTACTCTTGTGTAGAAGACATTTATTTGAATGTCTGCCCGGCCACTTTTCTCTGCTGCCGTAGAGGGTCCTGGACATAGGTTAGAGCCATGGAAGCCATAATGATATTATATTTCTTTTTCACCCTTTGGCTACAGCTGGTCAAAATGAGCCAAATTCTCTCCTTTGAGAATTTTACCCAACACCTGGAACCTAAAAATTGGGAGCCAATTCCTACCCATTTAAATGTTTCCAGGAGAAAAATCTACCAACTGGTGTTGGTCCCTGCAGAAATCCTTGTTCTTACCCCATTCTGCTACTTTATTAATTCTCTTGGATTCTATATGATATCCCAGTGTTCTTTAAAAAAAAAAATCAGCTGCCTTTAAATGTAAGCCAGTGCTAGTTGGTTTTCAACCAAAGGAAACTTAATATCAAGCACCTATAACTATCATAATATTAGTCAAATTCATTCTTTAAATGTTGGCTCATCCAAGGCCAGCCCCTGCCAGGGGCTGCGGTGGCCAGGGATGTGGAAGGAGTCCTAGGCCAAGGCTGGCCACTCCTTCACGTCTGACTGGGAACAAAGCAGAGCCTGGAGTTTCCCAATCCATCCCTGCTTTCCAATCTCCACATGCTGTATCCTTCTTACTTCCTCACCTCCCTGAATAGGATCCAGATTTTTAGCAAGCCTGGTGCATCCCCTCTTTGTATCACTGGGACAATGAATGGGGCAGAACAGGCACAACACGGAGCTCTCTTGCTGTGTAAATGGGTGGTCCCCAGCAGGATTGTTTTTGGCCAAGTAGGTGCTGGGTATTTTCAGTTACAATTGCATATCCTTGCCTGCAAACTTCTTGGCAGTGTTCCAACCTAATGCATTAAAATATAATTGCCTTTATGAAGAGAAAGAACAGACATGTGCTAACACAGGGTTTTGCAAAGTTAGGGACAACTAACTAGTGCAATAAAATTTTGTTAGAATGAGGATGGATTTTCTAATGGCATTTTTCACATCTTCTTTTGTTTTGCACATCTGAAGAGAATATCCATTCAGCTACCAACTTTTTTCAAAGATACCTGCCGTATTTCTGGACTAAAAAGCTCTTAAGCTTTAGAAGTTGATAGAACAGAGGTGTTCCTTCTTTCCACATGGCTGTAGCCAAAGTGTCCTGATCACTCCTATGGGACTTACATCCAGGTGTCTAAATATCTGTTGGATATTTCCCACCTAAAGGTCAGTCCACTAGGTCTGAATTCAGTTTGTTGTGAACAAAATTCAGTTCAACATATCTCTCTCCCAGACCTCACATCCCTTTTCCTTCTATATAATCAGTTTATGTTGTTATCACTCTCCAGCTATCCAAGCCAATTATTATTCTATCACCCGTCACTGGACCTTTTCCAGGACACCCTTAACTAGTTAGTCACTATCTTCTATTTGACTTTCCAAATAGTTTGAATTTGTTATGACACTGACTTTATAGAGGCCAACAATGTTGAATCATTACAATAGCTTTTTAATCAGTTTTCTGATTAAACACTTACTATAATGCCTTCTCTCTCTATAATCAGTTATTCATATGGCTATGAAAGTGATCCTCCTAAAAATAACTTGGGTAAAGCTATTCATGACAAATCTTTGAATTACAGGCAATATGGCAACACCAAACTCTTTAAAAGGGTATTTCAGACCTTCCCTGTGTGAGGCCCTTTCACTCTTCTTTGCCTTTTCTCCCACCCAATTCGAAGCACGCTGTTTGCACTGTGGCAACCCCACGGGCCCCAGGTCAATGTCACCACAGCTGATTTCCCAGCCAGAATTAATTGCCCCCTCCTTTTGCTTATCCTGCATTTGACATAGTGCTCTAGTTAGCATTATTGCATTCTCTGAGGTATTATAAATAAAACCCCCATGCCTGGTCTAGCTGGTGTTTTATTTTCCTTGGTTTGTGAGCTCTCTTTTGAAAGGGAATTTAGACATAGACGTACTGGCCCATTGTCTTAGAGGGATTGAGAGGAAAGGTGTCATTTCTGGTTTCTCAGAATTTTCAGATTTGTCTCCATCAGAAATGCTCTTTTGGGAGAGGATCATTCTTGTAGTATAACATTTTTAACCTTTAGTGACAACAGAACTAATTGGGGAAGGTTGCATTATTTACAGAATGGGCCAGATAATTTCATCCCATATATATAGAGTGACACAGTTTATTATCCAAACTGGGATATGTTTGAATGAACTAAAATAATTAAATTTACATAGTTTTTGAAAATATTTTATTGGCTAATGAATTTATCAACCTAAAATAATTCTATACACATATTGTTTTCAAAAATATTTCTAAAAACTAAGTGACATCTTTAGTAATTCAAAAATCTCTATTTTGCTTATATGACCATTAGAAAGTGATGCAATAATTATACATGCCCACATTCTTTAATAAATTTCTGCAAAATATCCCTTTGTAGTGCCATATCATTGGTGTTTTTCTGCAGAATTATTTTTTCCAGTATAGTATTATTATTTTAATTTTTCCCATATAATTGCCTGACATTCTTTAACTTGTATTTTTTTGGTTAATAAATTCAATTTAACTTTTTTTAAGACCATGATGTTTTTGAGAAAATCCTATAGGTATTGGTATGTGGTAAGCTCAGAGGAAATTCTGTTAAATGAAGATATTTACAGTTTCTATTTTTTGTGTATTAAAATGTATTTATATTTTGATGGATACTAGCACTTGCCCCATTTAGAAAATCTTTGACAAAAATTTTCAGAAAATAGAGCTCACCAAATAAGTTCTCTTTTTATGATTATTTTCACCAAATTTGCAAGTTTAAAAAATGTAGGTCTTTTCAGTGTGTTTGGTTTCAGCACAGAATACACATTTATCCAATTAGAACAGGAACTTTATCAAAAGATTCTTTTCTCAAGTGAAGACATTCCAAAGTACAATTATAGAATTTCAAAGTTAAGTGTTGCATAGTGTTTGAGATCTCATTGTCTAATTTGTTCAATTTCTCCCTTGCTTAGAAATATATCTTTTTCTGTTTGCAAGCTTTATTTTCTATCACTACAATTTTCTAAAAGTTTCAAAAGCTGAATTTTTAAATCTTCTTATTTGATTTTGAATACATGCAATCAAAATTTACAATACTCATTTACAAATGACACTTAAGTTGACTTACATAGTTTTTTCACAGGCTCAGACATTCCTAAAATTTAATTAATAGGCAGCAAAGAGAGAAGATGCTCACAACTACTTTAAATTTTTTTTAACCCTGCCACAAAATCTCTCTATATGAAAACCAATTTTGATAACTACACATTATATTTCAATTGTAGAATGTGACAGTGAATTATTATATAAATACAGAATGTTTGTGTATCACTACTTACTCCAAGTGTATTTGCACCCCACCATAGATCTCTTAATTTAGTAAGATTACTTTCAGCACAATGCTGTGTTCAAAAATTTTTTATTCATGCTACCACCACAAAATACTTTTATGTTTAATATTTAACTTTGAGTGCAAAGTGGCAATATCAGACATTTCCTCTTTGTTAGAATAGACTTCTAAAAATTTTACTTTGATTTTAGAAATTCGGCAAAAACAATGCCCATTATCAGAAATAACACATTTCTATTTGTTACATCTGATAACACTAATATAAAGCTGGCATTAGCTATTTACTAAGATATTTTCCTCTGAAAATGGGCTAATCTGTTAACATGTATCATTTCATTTTTTTATGCAAGCACAGGAAAATCTTGAATTGAAAAATGAGCAAAATTAGTTTTTAAGAAGAGATATTTGGTCTAAATGAAAAGCCGTGCCTCATAGGATGACATGTGAGAGTACCTTCTCTAGTCATCAACTTCAGGCCAAGTCTCTTAAATATTTCCTTAAAATAACTAAATTTTGAAATAAATTATGGATTATGATCCTTCATTTTTGTGTCTAGTCTTCATGTAGTTTTTGATATCACTCTGGACCCTATGACAGATGAGAAATGCCACAAAACATTTTATGACAGTTACATGTTCATTATCAACTTTCTTGATAACTGGAAATTTGATACTTAGTTTTTATTAAGCATGTATTTTTATGTTTATTGATGCCCAAATGTTTATTGAAAAATAGTTACAGGACCAGTGTAACAAGCGTGTTTGGACGCTCTCTGTACACTCTGCTGTAGGAACTACTCAGCCTCTTTTTCCCCTTGCATGTATTTCACTTAAACTTAATGTACAGTTTTACACACTTCCTGCTGACATCACTGACTGGCAGCCCAAACAAGCTTTATGCATCTTGAAGTCCAAGGGCCAAAGCATAACTGACTGTACACCGAATGGGGGGCAGAGGAAGAACAAATTTCTTCTGCCCCTATCTGAGACTCAAAGGAGTTAAATGTTCCTACCCAATGATATTTGAGTGTATTCTGTTTTATCAGTGAACACCCAGCAAACTGTTCTTGGAGAATTTTATATTTACCTTTCATCTGAAAAGTGCTAGGGAAAAATGTTATCATATAGGTTATTGTGATTACTTGCCTATTTCTCTATGTGTAAAAGTGACAGTTTATCCACTCACATACTTGACAAGACCATGACAAAAACTGGAACAGATTTATTTCCTACCAGATTATCACAGGACATTTTAATGCAATTATTTGATGCAGACACCAGCCTGTAGTGTCCTCGGCATTATGGATGAGGCAAGACAAATTTGCACAGACCACTGAAGTCCTATGGAGGAAAAAGGACAGCATGGCCACTCTCTCAATGGGCGAGTGCCCTAACCCTTGCCTTGACAGGCTTTTATTGGGTTTAATTTGCATAGGAATACAGGGTGTATACATAAAGCTCATCAGTCATTGTCAAGCAAAAATGATTAAACAATAGATAACATTCAAAGAACTCTGAGGGCTTATTCTGAGTCAGGGTCAGATAGTTAAAGGGCCATAAAACTTTGGGGAACAAACTCACTTCACACTTGGACCCTTATTTAAATTGAGGGTATTAGCAAAGTAGGTTTCATAAGATTTTATGCATTCTTTCTTAGGCCTGATCACCCCAGGGAACCCGCCCTTCCCAGCACAGGGCCAAACTCACCTCCTGCATTGTTTCAGGCTTAAGTCAGGCTGAAGAAGTAAGGCAGCCAAGAGATTAGGAGACTTCGTGCAGACAGAATGAGGACTCAGGCTATGTCAGAGATGAGGGACGAGGGTCCATCACCCCCTTTTTCTGTAGCCCCCGAGTCCTTCCCTGAGGGCCCCTTCAAAACCATGCCTGTCTTAGGTCATCCTTCCTTTGGAAAATCTTACTCATCACTGACTAACCAGTCATCGCCCAGGGCCACGCAGGGTGAAGTAAAAGGGGGCAGAGGTGGTGCCCCTACAAGGAAGATAAGCTTTGTCTCCTAAGTGGCTTATGGTCTCAAGGTCCTTTACTCAGCCTTAGCCATGAGGGGTTAGTTTCTGAAACCAGGCAGGGTGGTTCCCAACAACTATTAATAACAACATCTTTTTAAAAATAAATTTGGGACAAATTCTAAACTGAATGAGTCCCTGAGATGATAAGAATATACTAGAACTTTCTCAGACAAACTAAGATACATGGTCAGACTTTTTGTAGAAATCTAAAAACTTAGATGTCTCATCATCAAATAAGGAATTGTTTTACAAAGAATATTTGCTTTATTAAAATTCTACTGATGATTTTCCAAATATCAGCCATGTTGCCTTTTCCCTTTCCTTTTATTCCCAGTAGAAGTCAAATTCTAAAAAGCCATCAGTTATAGGAAACTGAACAATCTGATAAAAAACATCTATAAGAAATTTAGACCTAATATTATACTTAATGTTGACATATTGAACACTTTCTCCATAATCAGAACCTAGGTAAGGATGCCACTCTCACCAGATCTATTGTCAATTTGGAGGTCCTAGCCATAGAGATAGAGCAAGAAAAGAATGAAAAATAAATGTTATCAGAGGAAAAGAAAATAGCCTATTTGTGGTTGACAGAATTGTTTATGTGGAAAATCCAATCCCATGTAACCAGAAAGTTTTGTATTTGTCAGGCATGTGATACTTGGTTTCAGACTTCCTTATTAACTGTTATATAAAGACACTCTACTGGGAGTTTATTAGGAAATTCTAGAGGCGAGAGTGAGAGTTAAGATCTGGATACTCAGTCCCCATCCTAAAACATTAAAAATCAAATAATGTCTCAGTTTCTTACAATCTTTAAAGCACAGTTACATTCATAAATTTGTAAGAACTTCATAACGCTCTGTATTCCCACATTATAGGTGTGGGAATTTATTGTTCCCACAATATAGGTGAGGTAAGTGAGGTTCAACCAAGTGAAATGATTTGCTTATTTGGGCAGAGCTAATAGGTCTGCAGGAGTGATTACTTTGGACTGGAAGAAAGTCATGAGCTAGTGATGGACAGGAGACCGGAGATAGACCTTCTGGTTTATATTCTGACATTCTTTTTAAACCAAACTATTTAATGGGTACTTATACCTAAGATTTGGCCATGGTTCTCAGTTTTAATTAATTTTTTATTAGGAGTATCTAGAGTGGGAATCTAAATCTAAACTAATGTTCTTGGACTTGTGAGGGAAAATCCCAATCTGACATTACTAAGGCAAAACCCTAAACCTGGAAAACAAAATAGCTCAGTGTATTCTGACCTGTTAGGTAGGTCATATTTGCAGGTAAACAATAATCAAAATATATTACTTCTCTTGGGAACTGAAATTCAAAGTTTACACACTGATTTTTATCTGAGAGACAAGTCATTCTAACTAAGCAGGTATAGTACTGGTGGATAGAGACCTGGGAATGAGTCCAGGAATTCTGGGCTTCAGTTCTGAATCTGCTACACCATGTAGTGTGAATTCATATGCAGGACCCTTCCATTCTTTGCACCTCCAATTCTTCGACCATCAGGGAGCTGAGTCAGATGGGTGTAGGTACTTCCAGTCATTATAGTATAAGTTTTAACATAGGTTTCCCTTTAGGTATTCTTTGCTTTTTCTCAAGAGACTAACAAATCAACACATTCTGGTGCAGTGAAACTTTCTTTTTCAGAAAATATTCAGAGAAAGAGAATCCATGGTTATATAATCTAACCTATTTTTTAAAAAAACTAAGTGTATTATAATGGTGGGAATAGGAGCTTTGCAGCGACTTGGGTTCAAAATCTGCATAGCTGTGTGACTTTGTACAGTTACTCCTGCTCACTGGGCCTTAGTTTTTTTTTTTTTTTTACTGTAAAATAACAAAGTTAGTATCTCCTTTACAGATTGTTCAGAAAATTAGAACCAATATAAATAAAATTTCTGGAATATAGTATATTTTAATAAGGTGACTACAATTGTCTGAATGTGTACCTCCCCAAATTCATGTCTTGAAGCTCTAACTCCCAATGTAGTGACAGTGTTTAGAGGGGGTGCCTTTGGGAGGTGGTTATGTTTAGATGAGGATATGAGGGTGGGGATTAGTAACCTTCAGAAGTACCTCTCCGCTTTTCTCTCCCTTTCTCCAAAGCAGTGAGAAGCTGGGCTCTCTGCAAGCCAGGAAACTGATTCTCACCAGGAACCAAATCTGCCAGCACCTTACTTTTAGACTTCCAGACTTTAGAATGGTGAGAAATAAGTTGTTTAAATCACCAATCTATGGTATTTGTTATAGCAACCTGCGCCAACTAAGACAGTGGCTATTATATAGCAGATGAGAAAAGTGAGGGACAGGTAATCCACAAATGGAGTGAGAGCCAAGACGAGAACTTAAGTTACTTAACCTCCAAACTTCAGGTAAAACACACCAGGTACCACCACCTTTTTCCCAGCAGTGTATCTGAAAGACAATTCTGTTTTATCGCTGGACTATTTCTGGGAGAAGATGAACCATCTCTATGTGCAGCCATTTTCTCTTTCCACGATGTGGAAAATTTAAACCCTTTCAGCAGACAGCCTGCCTGCATGCTCTCAGGAGACAAAGATCCTGGCAAGCTCTGTGCTCCAAATCACCCTTCTCCAATTACACTCCCCCAGGTTCCTGAGTTAGCAGCCCCCAGCAGCTCCTCTCCATCGAGCCAGTTCTGGGGTTGGAGCCTAATGCATCACAGGTGGGTCCCAGCTCCAAACTCATTCCAGATGGCCTCACGGTCTAAGTCTCCCAGCAACCCATTATATTTTGGCTATCTGGGGATCGTTAATGATGTTGAAGGACCATGAGTGCCGAGGATGGCAGCAACATGCTCTGAAACCAGGACCTTTGAGAGACCTTGTATATTGGAGCACCCACCATAATATATGCATTCACAGGGAGCAAGCATATGCTGACCTGGGCACTCAAAGGTCACTATGAGAGGTCCATGAATTTGACATTGTGAATGGTCTGTCTGCTTGGGTCACAGAACAAGCATAAAGGAATCGTCTGTGCTCTTACAGAAAATAGCTCCATTGCCGCTGGGCTCTAGAGAGAGTGAAGATATATCCTTGAACCCTAGTAATTGCTGCACCAGTTATTCCTTGGGGGAGCAGGACATGCTGGGGCAATTGTTAAGGGGCAAAGGGTGAACCTTTTAGTTTTTAACCCTTTAACAGCCAGATCTCTTCGGGAAGAGTATACCATTCCGTTAATTGCATCTTTCTATCACTAAATAGCCTTATTATGCAAAATAATTTCACTCCATTTCCAGTTGGAAAGCTTCCCAAGGCAGATACTAGAGGTTGAGCAAATATCAGACTATTCAGGAGGCTTTTAAATTTTTTGTATACTTCAGGGCAAAAAAAAAAAAAGCACATTTGGAGTTACCCATGTTTGGGGGTCTTAAGAGCTCAGTGAAAAACAATTTAAGAGTAGCCCTGGCTGGTGTGGCTCAATGGATTGAGTGCTGGCCTACAAACCAAAGGGTTGCTGGTTTGATCCCCAGTCAGGGCACATGCCTGGGTTGTTGGCCAAGTCCCCAGTAGGGGGCGTGCAAGAGGGAACGATACATTGATGTTTCTCTCCCTTTCTCCTTCCCTCCCCTTCTCTAAAAAAAAAAAAATAAAATCTTTAAAAAAAATTTTAAGAGTAAGTAGCATGGCATTTAAAGTCAGTGTTTCTTGGATTTAAATTTCAACCCCATCACTTACAAGCTTGGAGAATTTGTTGGAGAAATCTTTTCACTTCTCTGTTGGCCATTATCTGTGAAATTGGGATAATCTCAAAACTAAAAGAACATTTGTTGATTTTGTTTACTTCCTCTCTCATGTGTTTTTTCCACCTTAATTCATTCATGCATTTATACATTAACTTGTTTATTCCCTAAGTCTCTGCTTTGTCCCAGAGACCATGCAAGATGATACAAAAAAAGTTTGAGACAAAACTGACATTTAATTCAATTTGATAAATATTTGTTGAGCACTCCCTACATGCCAGTTACTTTGCTGAGTAGTGTACGACACAGTATCTACCTTCATGGGGGTTAGGGCTTAATAGATACGGAACCAAGTTTACTACAGCACAATTATTGCTGCAATTGTATGTTCTTGTACACTATCACATAGTTAGGCATAGAAGACTCTGCTTGACTGGCTCACTAAGGCCCTCCAAAGAGAAGATAGTTAACCTGGGTTCTGAAGAGGCGTTTGCAGGAAAGAGCTGGTCAGGAGGAAGTTGATGCTGTGGTCATTTTAGGCGAGGAAATCTGCAGCATATAGGAATACATGTGTTCATTCCATAAACAAATTCCTAAAGTTCCCCCCAAAATGTATTTTTTACTTATGATACCATCCATATGTTCATTACCAGGAATAGCAATTTTTAACACTCCATGTTTTACTCCTGAAAAATTACAACAAAATAATGAGCATTGTTAATGAAGTTAAGTTCCTTTCATCTACCCTGGTAGAAACTGCTAGTTGCTTATTCCAATTCATTTTCTTTTCTGTGCTGTAAGCAGAGCACCGATTTAGTTCTAGTGAAAAGACTGCATTTGTTGGCTTCCCTTTGGTTGAATGAGATGGTTGGCGATACAATGGTTATTTTATTTTTAAATTGGGAGTTTAACCTGGGTTAAGAAATAGGGGTTGGCTTTTTATTGGATTTATGCAGCAGGAGGTTTAAGAGGCTATAATTCTATAATATTGGACATAGACCTAAATAAATATAATGTGATTCTACCATGGGCCTGGACCTACAATAAGAGTGTATGTGTGTATCAACTCTTTACATGCATTACATTTTCACCTTCAAGCAAGCTGCTTCCTGTTTTTACCACTCACTCACCCAGGTCCACACAGTACATTAGTAAAAGGACTAAGAGGCAAACTTTAGGTCATTCCACTACTATTTCAAGAGTAACAGTGGGACTTGAGACAACATAGGCAAAGCACCCAGCACTGGTCTTAGAATATCGCTGATGTTGAATGGATAAGAAGTTACCTTTCTTCCTCTTTCCTACCTTCTTTACTTTTGGTATACTGGGCTCCAGCAAGATCAAAACAAACTTGATAATCAGTTCGAGTCCTCCTTAGAATGTGTGTTTTGTGGTAAGTACTAATGCAGCAGGGGTGAGGGAGAGCAGTTGTTTAGAGAACACTGAGCAGGCATACAAAAGATGCAGTGCAGCCTCTCGTGTTTGTTTGGACTGTGACAGAGCACGTGTCGGCATCTCATCGCCTGGCCTGGAGACTGGACCCCTTGATTGGGACCTGCTTTCAATACCTATTAAGAAATCCACTTTGGCCCATGAGTCAAGCATATTTTTTTCCCACGTCCTCTGCAGTTTCTACGGCATACCTCCCGGGTGTCTGGGCTGCTGTGCAATGTAAAAATCACGATCAAACAGAGGCCAGAGGGTCAGCTACTTAGACAAGACTCAAACAAGCCACACATGTGTGTGGTTCCCATACATACATGCACATATTCAACATAAAATTGTTCCCAATAGCAGCTAAAGGAAAATCAACTAGTAGCTGAAGATGCCTGGGGGGTCAGTGTTCTGAGAACAAGCCACTTGGCAGCTGCTGGGTGCAGACCCTGCCTGACCACACTTCTGTGCATGTCCACATCTATACCTCCTGCCACTGCCTGCCTCTGAGTTTCACTTGGGCACTCATACTGCTTTTCACCTTTTTGCTTTTCCTCCTGCTGTTCCCTCCTCCTGGGTGTCATCCATCTATTCCCACACCTCATGGAACTTGGTTAAGGCTAAGTGATCTCTTGCAGAGATCTGTTTCTGCTAAGTCTGCTAGCTCATGGGCTCCTGAATAAAAGAGATTATGTGTTTTAGGAATTCCAAGTCCAAATATATATATATATATATATATATATATATATACACATATATATATGGTATATATGTATATCATGTGTATATTTAAATATGTATATTTAAATGTGAAGGAGTTTATTTCAATGTAATGAAATGCTGGCATTAATAGTGTTTTATAAGAATTTTCACAATACAAAATTTAAAAACAAATTGAATATTTAACACATTTTAAAATACAAATATTTATAAGCCTAGGAAAAATCAAGTTAAAATAAATTGTAAAAGCATATATGATTTTAATGAACTGAATAAAAACAATAAACATCACACAGGAAAATTTATATTTAAAAATTGAAAATAAAATCTGAGTTATAAAAAGTACAATCTTAAAAACAACATCAATTTTACATTAGTTAGTAAGAAAGTATTTGGTGAAGATAGATGAGTTTTATCTATTCTTGTAGATACTGATTCAGAAAGAGCTGTATCAAAGAGAACAGTATATGATTTGAAGATGAAGGAGCTAGCTTATAACTACAAGGAACAAAAAATGCTTCGTCTGGAACATAAAAGTTGAAGGAGGGTGAGGGAACGTAGAAGAGAGGATGGGGGAATAAATGGTGATGGGAGGAGACTTGACTTGGGGTGGTGGACACACAATACAACATGCAGGGGATGTATTATAGAATTGTACACCTCTAACCTATCTAGTTTTATTAACCCCAATAAATTCAATTGAAATTTTAGAAAAAAGAAAAGAAAGTTTTAATACTTGAAAAAATGGATAAGTTCACCAATTTTCACTTTCACTGCTGTTACCTTTGTATTCCTTGTTTGACAGTCTTTCACCTGGACTAAGAATCATGCCTGTGCTAGAAGCATCCTTTACTATTTGTCACTTTCTTCTTCCTCACAGCCTCTTGCAGATTATGGAGAAAGTGCACCTGTTCTAAATCAGCATGATTTTGTTTGATTTGGAATTTAAATGTCATCTATGACCATCTGGATATATTGAAGATATAAATAATTGGGGTTTCAGAGTTTGTAACACTCTGCAATAAAGGTATTATACACACACACACATACACACACACACACACAAATATCAGTATTTATTTATATAAAAGCCTGGTGTTACAGATATCCAAAAACCAGAATCACAAGCCCTATTATCTCGATAAGCTCTGTGCAGGACTTAGTGGATTCATTTCTTTGAATATGTACTGGACACCTTTCAGGGCCCAGCACTCTGCTGGACCTAGATTTGTGGTGGAATCAGAGCCAAGTCCCCTTTGTTCTCATGCAGCTGCCACTTTGGTGGGGAAGCAGGCACTGAATAAACACACAAAAGTGCATTTCTGATCATGACAATGGCTTAAACGAGAGGAGCAGTGGCCACAGAAGAGTGTGGCAGGAAACCTAATGTAAATCAAGGAAGTGGTGAAAGCTGTAGAAACAGAAATCCTAAAGACAAGTGGAAATTATATGAAAATTCAGGAGGTGGGGAGGAAATGTGTTCTAAGCAGAAGAAATAGCATGTGTTAGGTCTTGAGGAAGGAAGAACTTAAGGCTATTTTGTTCATTTCAGAAACTGAAATAAGGTATCCAACACCCCTACCTGCTGCCCCAAACAAAGATGTACTGGGAGAGTAGTGCCAAAGGAGGCAAGGAGGCAGAGGAGACTTGAAGGAGAATGCCCTTCTGTTAGGGCTACAGTTAGTCTCTCTGCAACCTCTGGGCAAATTAGAGTCCCTCTCTGTAGATGAAACCCCACCCACAGGACTTGGTAAACATAGCCCGGGATGGATTTTTACCCTAGTACCCCAGTGGCCTTGTGCAATGCACAATGATAGGTGGTGGGCTCAAGTGATGTTTCTCACTTTGTTCCAAAAATGAGACTTGTTCATCACTTCCCTACTTTTGCATAACAAATTACCTCAATGCTTGGTGGTGTAAAACAAGGAAAACTACCATCTCTCAATTTTTGAGAGTCAGAAATTTAGAAATGGCTTGGCAAGGCAGTGCTGGCTCAGGGTTTCTTAGGAAGTTTAGTCAGATGTCCAAAGAGACTGCAGGATCTACTTCCAAAGTGACTCACTGTTAGGGTGAGCAACTGTTACGCTTTGCAAGAGATTTAGGGATTTCCATGGATGTAGAATATCCAGTGCTAAATCCAGGAGAGTATCCAGGAGAGTATCAGGTACATTGGGATGCCCAGTTTCCCTACTCTCTCAGCTCATGGCTGGCTAGTTGGTGCTGGCTGTTGATGGGAAGCCTTAGTTCTTTGACATGTGAGAGTCTCCTCCTTTCTGCTTCAGTAACACATGGCATGGCAGATGCTTTGTACCAAGAAAGTACATGATTAAAGAGATCAAGTTACATGGTGCAATGCCATTATCGCCTGGCATGGAAGTCACACATTGGCACCTCCATCATAGTCTTCTTGGTGACACAAACCAGCCCTGATTTAATGTAAATGGAAACTATATGACAGCATCAATATCAGGACACAAAGGTCATTAGGGGTCAATTTGGAGACTTGTTTGCAAGAGAACAAGAGTAGAACAAAGACTTGCAGAAGACTTAAAATGGACTAGTTGAGAAACGTTAGTTTGGACTGCAGCATTGGCAGCAGTGATGAAGAAAAGTAAACAGTTGTGGTATAACAGTTGGATTTGTAATTAATAGAACCTTTTATCTGCCTAACAATATGTATCCATCCTTTTTTCTTCTTAGATCCAGGTGTTGGAATGGTTGGATCACTGAGTTCTTGAAATAAGCTACCCAATTCATTTCACTTGTAGCAAGCACCTACTATGTGCCATGTACATAGTACAGACTCAGAGCTTTAATGCATTTTAGATCTCATTTGAACTTCCCATTTTGCAGACTGTTTAGCAGTTAGGTAACTTGTCTAAAATCAACAGTTAATGAGTGTTGGAACTGGACCCAAACTCTGGGATTTATGGCAGGCAAGTTTGTGATATTTATATATTTTCCTAAACAACTTAATATCCCCTGTGCTCTTAAAGATATGGGTTTTTATTATTCCTAATGAGGAAATGAGGCTATTTTCATTTAAAAATAAAGTAGCATAATTCTTTTCACATGTTAAAAGCTTTTTCTCTAAATGTATTTAATAATTTGATAATACAAACATATGGCACACTCATAGGTTTGCCATATATGGTATACGGTTTAATGCACAATCTATATCCACTTTACAGATGAGGAAGCTGAGGATCCAAGAGGCTACCCCTATGTCCTCAGAATTTGTAGTCACTGATAAAGCTCAGCCAGCCCCAGTGCTCTTTCCATTGTGCTTAAATGCCTCCCTCAGAATCACGAGGTTTCCTAGGTCAGAGGGACAAAGGGCAGGGGTGAAAGGGGACCACTTCATCTCCCTCATAGGTAGGGGACAAAAGTTAAGACCAATGTCTTCAGAACCAGATAGGCCTGAGCTGAATTCCTGTTCTGCTAGTTTCCAGCCCTATGTCCTTGGGAAAATTATTTTAGCTCTTGGAGCCTCAGCTTCTTCTTTAGTAAATAGGGATAATTGCAATCACCTTCAAGGTGTACAGGTTTAGATGAATCAGGTTATATTAGAAAACCAAAAACAGATGCCATGTCCATTGTAAGAATTACTGTAAGTTTTATCCTCTTCTCCTCTTGACCTCCTAACACTAGGTTCCCTTGGAGTGGAGGTGCCTCATTTCAGAGTTTCAGACACTCATTGAGACCAGAGCAAAGACAACTTTTCTCTTGATCTGTGAGCCAGAGCTCTGATGAAAAAGCCTAAGGGGTTTTGGAGGAGGACACTTCTTCCCTAGAGCACACCAGCCAAAGGTCCTAGTGTTGCGCTCTCCGGCTTGAAGATGTCAACACATGGCTCTTGGTCAGGAGCCTGGCAGTGTGAGAGGGGTCTTCACATGCTTTTGGACCACATTTTCCTCATACACTTATTTCAAGATTTGGATGTATTGTGTCTTTCTTTCTTGTAAATTTTTTAAAATCTTGGAATGGATAACTATACATTCTAAGACTATGGAATCTAATATATACTAAATCACTTTTGTAGCACTTTCCAATTTACAAGGCCTTTTCACACATGTTCTCTTGTTTTGTCTTGAAGTACTGTGGGAAACAGAAAGAACAGAAGCTAGTTCCATCTTACACATGTGTCTGGACCCAGAGGCGAATGAACAGGTCTGGGAGGTGATTTAGAGGTAGGGGTGGGGATTGGGGACAAAAGGGTGCTGGTGTCAGGGTTTCAGCCAGGGTTTTAGAAGACAATTTTGGAAAAGTTTAAAGATTGGGGCACAGCTGCTGGCTAGGGGTGTGTGTTTGGGGGCGGGTTGTGGAAAAGTGTAGATAAGCTGACTTATTGGAGAACACATTTTATTTATGATGATTTCTTGTGTGCTGTGAACGGGATCTTTACTTGGCATTGTTTAGGAGACTGCAGAGAAGATGCAGATTACCCCTTAAATTATTGTTGGATGTTAACCTGATTTCTTCTGATAGTGATGCTGTACTGAGGGGGATTTACAGGTTAGCTCAGCTTTGTACAAGCTATAGAAAAAAAAATTACTAAAGACACACCTCCAAAACTAATTGCTACACACTAGCATGTTTCTTCACAGTTAAGAGTCCCAGGTTTCTTCTAGGTCTAATGTTCCAAGAATCAGTAATCTTTGAAATCCAGCCAGAATGTCTATTTTCTATTCTAAGTGAAATATAGAATAATGTAAGTAAAATCCTAGCATTTGTGAATACTGAATAGTGACTGTAGTGCATAGTGAACGATATAGATAAAATCTTATCATATAAGTCCTTATTAAGTGGTAATCTCCTTTTCTATTAAAAATAAGTGTTTGTATTTGAAAACAAATATGTTTCCATGTGTGACAGAATTAACTCTGCTTATTATTAGTATTTTCCTTCTAGGTTATCTAATTATTGGTATATAATTGTTCATACCAGTTTTATGATTCTGGGTGTATGTGTTATTACTTGAAATGTGTCCTCTTTCATTTCTGATTGAGTCTTTTCTGTTTTGTCTTAAAGGTTTGTCAATTTTGTTTCTTTTCGAAAGAAAACCAGCTCTTAGTTTCATTTATCTTTTCTATTGTCTTTTTAGTCTCTATTTTATTTCTGTTCTGGTCTTTATTTCCTTCCTTTTGATTTTGGGCTTAGTTTGTCCTTTTTCTTGTTCTTTGAGGTATAAAGTTAGGTTTTCGAGATCTTTTTTTTATCACTATAAATGTCCATTTTAGAACTTCTGTTGTTCCATTCTGTAAGTTTTGGCATGTCGTGTTTCCATTTCATGTATCTGAAGATATTTTTTGACTTTGCTTTTAATTTTTTCATTGACCCATTGGTTTTCAAGAGCATGTTCATTAATCTCTATTTGTAAATGTTCCAGTCTTCCCCTTGAAACTGATTTCTAGTTTCATACTATGGTGGTTAGAAAAGATGCTTGATGTGATTTCAGTCTTATTTATTAAGACTTGTGTTGTGGCCTAACACAAGATCTATTCAGTCTTATTTATTAAGACTTGTGTTGTGGCCTAACACATGATCTATCAAGTTCTATGTGCACTTGAAAAAAAGCTGTGTACTCTGCTATTGTCGGATGGGATACTGTAAATGTCTATTAAGCCCATGTGGTTTAATGTGTAGTTTAGGTCCAATGTTTTCTTATTTATTTTCTGTCTGGGCGATCTATTCATTGTTGAAAGTGGGGCATTTAAGTCCCATACTATTATTGTATAGCAGTTAATGTCTCCTTCTAGCTCTGAATTATTTTATATGTTTAGGTGCTCCTATGTTGGTTGTATAAATATTTACAAAGTTATGTCCTTCTTTTGAATTTACCCCCTTATAATTATCTTTTTTTTTGTCACTTAAAATCTATTTTGTGTGAGATGAGTTTAGCTGTTCCTGTTTTTTTCTCATTTGCTTGGAATATCTTTTTCCATTCCATCATTTTCAGTCCACATGTGTCTTTAAAGCTAAAGTGTGATTCTTACAGAAAGTGTATAGTCAGATCTTTTTTGTAAAAATATCCAATCAGCTACTTTTTGTCTTTTGATTAAATAACTCAGGTCATTTAGATTTAAAACAATTGTTAATAGGTATGGACTTACTATTGCCATTTTGGTATTTGTTTTCTGGCTGTTTTGTGGCTCCTTATTCCCCTTTTCATCTCTTACTTTTGTGGTTTGATGGTTATATAGTGGTATGCTTAGATTTCTTTTTCTTTTGATTACCTACTATAGTTTTTGCTTTGAGGTTATCAAGAGGCTTACATAGAACATCTTATGGTTACAACTATCTATTTTAAGCTTATATCTTTGAATGCATACAAAAGCTCTACATATTTTTAAACCCCTCACATTTTATGTTTTAATGTCACAATTTACATATTTTTATATTATGTATCCATTAAAATGTTACTGTTATAGTTACTTTGAATACTTTTGTCTTTTAACCTTTATACTAGAGCTATAAGTGAGTTTTCCACTGTCATTACAATACTAGAGTATCCTGAACTATTGTATAACAGGGTCTGGCACAAATAACACCACTTTTTATTATAAAATCTTTTGTTACAAAATCATAAGCATGTAATTCTGTTCAACCATATCATACTGAAGCACACCATATAACATTTTAGGCTAAAATGTTCAAATTAAAACTATAAATTATTATACTTATATTATTACCCTACCAACCACACTCAAGCAAGCCTTACTTCTGTCAGACTCTGTAGACATTTACCAATCAGTTTAATACCTCACATGTTTTCATGTGACTAATTAGCATCCTTTTGTTTCAACTTGAAGAATGTTAACATTTCTTGTATGGTCAGTCTAGTGGTGATGAACTTTCAGATTTTGTTTGGAAAACTCTATCTCTTTTAGTTCTGGAAGACAATTTCTGGGTAAAATGTTCTTAGATGGCAGATTTCTTTTTCTTTCAGTGCTTTTATTTTATCATTCCCCGTCCTTTTGTCCTGCAGAGGTTCTGCTGAAAGATTGGTTAATTGTCTTATGGAAATTCCATTTTTCCCTAACAAGTTGCCAGATGCTGGAGGGGGATGGAGGAGAAATGGAGATTTAATAGATACAGAGTTCTGGTTTGCAAATAAAAGATTTATGTGGCTGGATGATAGTGATAGTAGCACAACATTGTGAGTACACTTAATGGCACTGAACTGTACAATTAAAGATGGTTGAGATGGTAAATTTTATGTTATATGTATTTCACAAAAATTAAGTTTCTTTAAGTTACATTAAATTAAGTTCAAGGCACTCTCATTTTATGAAAAAAGTTTAAATGTATATGCATTTCTCCTGTCACAGCACATACAAAGTGGTAATTGAGGAGTCTTTAACGAAGGGACTCTTGAGAGGATTAAGGGAACTGCTGGATATTTTCCATTTACTTTTCCCAATTGACTCTCCACTCAGTATCTGTCTGCTCTAAGTCCCAGGAGGTTGATCAATATGGACTACATCTATGATCTCCTCTGGCTCTGGTTGGGTTTGGCCAATGGAGATCTTTGCACATTTTTCTATTATGTTACTGGCCTTTGTCCTATTGACTTGTAAGTTCTCTTTGTAAAAATTAATAGCTCCCAAAACAAGTTTAGAACTTCAGATATGATAGGCTAAATTTGCTATGGGAGAGAAATGGATAGATTTCCTATAAGAAAAGTGTAATTGCTGCACAGCACACTAGGACCCCATAAATGAACCTCTCTACACCTTTCAGTACAGCCAGCCTGATCTGCTTGGTAGAACCTGTACAAATCTGTGGACATTCTGTGACACTTCCTACTCAGAGGCAACATGGAAAAGTGGAAAGAGTACTTATTTGTCTTTGGAGTTAAGAGACCATTACCCTAGATTACCCAGTTAGATTTGTCAACTAACTGGGTAAAATCTGGGGGAAATTATTGTATTCTTTAGTAAAGTGGCTAGCAATGCCTAATTTGTAGGTTATTTTTGAAGCTTTTATAATACACGAGAAAGAATCTAGCAGATTTCCTAGCACCTATAAGGTACCCTGCAGGGACGCTTCATCCAGCAAAACTCCCACAGCTGAAGCAGATGAATATAAGTCTATCAAGACATGATTTGCTTGGAAAGGAAAGGTGGCCAGTCTCTCAGAGGAGAAGAGCTTTGAGCCTGTTTCTCAATGGGCTTCTATTGGGTTTAGTTTGCATAGGAATACAGCGTGTATATGTAAAGCTCATCAATCATTGTCAGGCAGTAATGATCACACAACAGATAACATTCAATGAACTATGAAGGCTTATTCTGAGTCAGGGTCAGACAGCTAAAGGGCCATGAAACTTTGGGAAACAAACTCATTTTATGCTTGGACCCTTATCATTTAAATTGAGGGTATTCTTAGGAAAGTGGGTTTCACAGGATTTTATGCATTCTTTCTTAGGACTAATCACCCCTGGAAACAACCCATTCCAGCACAGGGCCATACCTGCCTCTGGCATTGTTTCAGGCTTAAGTCAGGTGGGGATGCAGGCAGCCAAGAGATTAGGAGACTTTTTACAGACAGAATGAGGACTTGGACTATGACAAAGTTGAGGGGTGAGGGTCCATCACCCCTTTTTCTATAATCCCCTAACTACTTCCCTGATAGCCCCTTCATGACTGTGCCTGTCTTAGGTTGTCCCTCCCTTGAGGAATCTTACCTGTCATTGGCTAACCAGTCATCCACCCAGGGCCAAGCAGGGTCAAGTAAAGCAGGCAGAGGTTGTGCCCTGGCTGGGAGGATAAGCTTTGTCTCATTAGTTGCTTATGGTTCCAATGTCTTTTTACTCAGCCTTAGCCATGGGGCCTTACAGCTTCTGAAACCAGGCAGGGCAGTTCCCAATAGTGCCCAATAGATGCTAATGGTGGAAGAGGAAGGATGAAGATAGTTATCTAAAGCATACTCATCTCTTGAAAATAAAAAAAAAAAATATGTGACTTTCCCAAAAGATTTCCCTCAAAATTTCTGCTTGACTTACATGCAAGGGAAATAGTTCAAAGCTAGCTCTTGATTTTTTAGACATAAACTTATCAAATGCTGTTCTTATTAATGCAACACTAATTTTATTCTTCTGTGGATAGCATTTCTCAGTTTCTTCAAACATTTTCTATCCCAGTGTCTTATTTGAATGTTGTATCTTCCCTCTCTGCTCCATCTCAATAGCCATTGTACTTGTCTAGGACCACCTCTCCTTCAATTTGACTGTAATAGTAGCCTCCTCTTCCTGTCTTCTTACTTCCAGCCCAGCTCAGCTTAATTCATCATTCATCATTTAGCCTTAGCTGCTAAAACTCTGCTGGAGAATATGACTTTTGACTCACTTCTGCCTTTCAAATCTCACATAAAGGCATATCATTGACGCAAAACTCTGGAGGCAAAGGAGTTTGGGAAATGTGATTCTCAGGCTTCCTACCCCAATAATAAAGTAGAAGGTGAAGAATCAGATAGAAAACAATGCTAAAACACAAACCAAAGCCCCACATCATGTAGAATCTCTCTTCCTGTTGTCTGTCCTCTTAGCCTCTTCATTTAGCCTCTCCTACTGACTCTCTGTGCCCCAGTCTCATTAAATATCTGGCTTTTCCTGTGACACATTTTGGCTCATGCTCTTCTTTTTCCTTAGTGGGACCTTTCTTGCTGCGATTGGCCTAATTCACTTTCTCACTTTCACTCTTCCTTTAGGTGTTTGTAAAGGGGTCACCTTCCTGTGAGAGCTGCTCTGACCACCCCATCTGGGTACATCTTGCCCATAATTTCTCATCACCATACACTCATGTTATGTTTTATACTAATCTGTTTACCTGTCTGTTCTTCCCTAGAGCCTGGAACTTCCAGAAGTTAAGAATTGTGTTTCAGTATGTACCTGTAACACAGTGCTTTTATGTAGTCATCCACAGGAAAAAGCATATCTTTATGGGCACTTACCAGGAGTCAGGCACTGTGACTGTCTTATTCAAACCTGGAGAAGATGAAAACAACCATGGTATAAAGTTCTCAACCATGATATAAAGTTCTATTTTAAAAAAATGGTCATAATTTCTGCCACACCTTATCTCTCCTTTTCCAATTAAAGAATAAAAAAGTAATCTCTGGAGCCAGGTCTCTACCCAACCTTGCTTCAGCACAATCCTCCTCTTCTACAACCAAAAACAGGACAGTTACCAGAGTTCTCAAACTTTTCTTCTATTTTCTTATGCAGAGAAATGCATCCACAGATTGCTTCTGCACCCAGCCATGAGCAAGGCCAGTAAACACAGGACACAGCTCCCCTAGCATGGCCAGCCCCTCAGGACACCCGTGCTGGCCTTGGGGGCTTGGGTTTTCTGGCCCTGTCAAGCGTAATCAGGGCCACCGGGACAAATGAAGTCTGCAGTCCATCAAACACACAGACAGATGTGGTTGGCGGCGAGTGGGACCATGGCTTAGAAACTACTGGAGTCTCATTATGGAGACACATGATCCTTGTGAGCTTTGCTTAGGAAAAAGCCAGACCCTCCTTTTCTTTTTTTTTTCTTTTCTTCTTATGCTTCAAATTTGTCTGCAGCCCTGGGACTTCTCATTAGGAGAGAAATGAGAAAGTGCATAAAATCTGATCTTTTTAGATACAGAATTTTGTGTTTTACTTGATGTTTAAACCCCAAGGCTTTGGTCTCAGTGCGTTAGGCTGGGAGCAGGAGATGTTTATTCAGGTCCTCTCCACATAAGCCTGTTTCAGCTCATTTTTCTGCTCTATAAAGGAAAAAGCCAGATTCTTGACCTTTTCTCTTGTCACAGGTTCATTTGGAAATCTGACAAAAAAGCTTTGGACCCACAGAAAGTAAATAAGTGTAACACGTTAAAACTTTTAGTTTTTGTTTCTCACTGTCCCTTTACAATGAAATCACTGGGCATATCGCCCCCACACCTCCCCCTGCCCCAACCTAGATGAAAATTTCAACAGATTTGTGGCTTTTTGGTCCACTCTTAAGTAATATTCTTCCCACGGACAATTTAGATCAAAACACAGGTTTAATTCAAAATATCCAGAATATTCAGAATATCCAGAATATTAAGCCAAACTCCAAACTTGATTGAAAGTTTTTCCCCTTCCTTAGTTTTGGGTTGGCTGGGATGGCAGTTTCTGACTTGAGAGTCAGCACTCGGGGACAAGATAGTGAAGGGATGGCAAAGCTCTTACCAGAACTGGCCTCACTTTGATTGTGGCAGATGTTTGCAGTGGATTCCTTTCCTCCTCGGCTCTTTCATGGGGCCATGGAGCTACCTGCCAGGTACCATCTGATACTGTAAATTCCTGTTATGTAAGCCAGAAACATTTTAGCTGCTGCCTCTGAGCCTCTTCTGCAGCCTGAGTTTCAGATTCTTATTCTGGGTTCTTTAGACCTGTAGCAGCAGCTCTCTTGGGCAAGTTTCAAGACACCTCCAGGCAGTGTTTCTTTTCCTCCTCTTGCCCCAGGAAATACTCTGGTACCTCTAGGCCCAACAAAGCCTGAGGTGCAGACGGATCTCAGTGCAGCTCCTTGATCCTGTGACCACAGGCAGCTTCAGCTTTCTGAGGTATGGGAGACAAAGAATAATGCAAGACACAAACTCAAGGAAGGTTTCCTAACTCTTTCTGTGGTGCCATGGAAGCCTCCTTGTCATTAGGCTGGTAGTGAAAAAATGAGCATCCCCATGACTGCCACTCCTCTCTTGGATGAAGGTAGATTCTCCCAGACAGTGATAGTTTCCTTCACAAATCCTTCATTTTCCTATATTGTTAGCCCTTCTTATACCCTTGATCTGCCTGAGGGTCCCAGAGTCCTGGAACTGCTCCTCTGAATTTCTTTCAGCATCTGCCCTTTGAGAATGTGGAGTTACAAAGGGTGTGAGAGAGGTCATCTCATTGACGATTTAATTAAAAGGGAGGCAGGAAAATCCCAGCATCCTAAACAATATATACAAACCTTTTTGCATATGGTTTCAAGGATTCAAGCCAATAAGTGGAAGCCAGGGCAAGAGTGCTTGGGTTAGAGTCCTTGATCCAGTTTTTATTAAGTTTTAGTTATAGCCTGGGCATAAACTAAAGTAATAGGTATATAGGAATAAATATGCATGGCCTTTACCTCTTAAAATATGTGAACTAGTTCTTGTAGTGCTCTGTGACAAATGCTATAATGGAGCAAGGAGATATGTGTGGGGGAAACATCTGGTTCCATTAAGCGGCTGCAGTAAAGGCCTTAGAAGAAATAACATTTAACAGGAGACCCAAGGTGGACAAAGTGGTAGTGGAGCAGAGGAAGTTGGAAGCACCCTAGGCAAAGGTATAGAATCATGGCAGCTTGTAGAAAGGAGGGTTCATGGAAACACTTAATACGAGATGAGAAGAGGAAAGTTAGGTAGGGACATGGGGTCTTCACTGCCTTGCTCAACATTCCTCCAAATACCTGCCTTGCTTATTCAGGTAAACCCCAGATGGGTAACATAGACAGGAAATAATTTTGGAGCATCTTGAGCCGTTTAGGCATGAGATTATGACAGCCTGGATGAAAGTGCTGGCAAGGGCAGTGAAGGAAAATGCAATATTTGTAAAACTTGAATGTAGTTTGGGATAAGGGAGAGGGAAAATCAAATATGACTTCAAGGCTTTGGGGTCAGGAAAGACCGTCATGATTTTTAGAGACAGAGAACACGGGAAAAGGAGCCAATCAAGGGATAAATGATAAACACTAGGGAGAAAGACATTCATTGGAGAGCATATCGAACTTCAGGCACATGTGCCAGTAGAGAGGACACATGGATTTGCAGGGCCCCAGTAACTGCTCAGCTCCACCCTTCTGCTCTCAGCTCATTTTCCCACAGGGCTCAGAATCAGAGGCAGGTGCAGCTGAGATGTATTTTAAGGTCAGAGTGAGACATTTATAAATCAGGCTAAGACAAGCCTTTATTCTGCCATTTTGCCTTTATTCTCAGAAGACAAGGGGCTGAAATTCATAAGCAATTCAAAAAATGTTTCAAAGATCAGTTCTTTCTGATGGTAGGTTGAAATCCCTGAGTTCAGTCTGGGTTGGATCAGGCAGCTCCACTTATTAGTCAATAGGGCATTGGGCCAGATGATCGGATCCAGGTCTGATAAATGGGGCGAGGTGAATGCAGCTGACAGGCCAGTCACAGAAATCCCAGGACTTACAGTGTGCCACACAATGATGTATATCTGTGCACCAGCCATGTAATGGAAGGGGATTGCATAATATAGAAGAGAAGAGAAGCTAAGAGCATGGTTAAAGGAGCCATATTAAACTTTAGCTTCAAAAGACAGGAACAGGGATTAAATTAAGAGGGTAGGAGCAAGAAAAGCCTTTCCCTGAACATCTACCTAAGGCAGGCGTCGTTATCTAGTTTTGTCCCAGCCCCTTGTTTGTTTCCCTTGTGGCACTTATCATAAAGGTTTTTATTTCCACACTTGTTGACTTGTGACTTCTCCACTAAACCTGAGAATAGCAACTCTATTTTTCCTACTCCTTTATCTCCATGCCTAGAATATGATTGACACACAGTAGGCACTCAGATATGTTGAACAAATGAAATAGAATAAAAGGTGGGTTCAGACAAATGGTTCTGAAGTGAGATCCTTAACAAGGTAAAGCAGATGGCCACCTCTTCTTCTTAGGGGTTCATTATACAGAGGTGTTAGCTGACACATCAGCATGAGGACCCAGGCCGGACCAGTCACTGCATGGTTTCTATACCACTCAAGTTTCTTCTAAGAATGCCTTTATGTACTAGAGCCAAAGACCTTCATTCGGTTTCTATCTGCCACCTCTATTCCTGCCCGAATATGCAACATTTGAATAATTTCTAAAATACCACTGTTTCCATCATCTCTCCTATTTATATAACTATTTCTAAGGTTAGGGATGCCCCATCTCTGGAATAAGCCCTTGGTTCCATACATCACTTTGACTGCTATGTTTTGCTACAGTATTGGGAATATCTGATATTTATCTATTTTTACTACTCATAGCACACAGTACTTTACTGAAAAAACCCTGTGTATGCTTGTTTTTATGTGCACAGAAATGAGGAAAAGATAAACACATGTAACTGAGTCTTTAAACAAAGTCCAGAGATATCCCTTGATTATTATTCATTTATTGGGCCTGTTAGAAGTGATAAAGCGCTTGGCTTTTTTTAGTGTTTGAGAGAGGCTGTCACCTAGTCACTCCACAGTGAAAACCACGCAGTGCAGTGACTTCAGGAGATAGAGATCATGCCAGGGATCAGGGCCAGGAAAGAGGAGAATGAACTTTAGATGTTATCTGGGAGGCAAAGGGAGTAACTAAGGAGGAGAATTCAAGGCCATTTGCTAAGGATCAGTGGTTGTAGGCCACATCCCAGTCAGGAGGCATTAGGTCATAGTTGAAGGATGGAACTCAAGGTAGTTGGTGAGGCATTGATTGATAACTTGCCACTTTGGAATTCTGTGACCCTAAGAGTTATAACAGGGATAGAAGTCAACTTAGGAACATTAATTGTGGGGCACTTTGGAATAGTGGTCAAGAGTAAGACTTGGGTATCTGACAAACATCTCCCTCAAGTTCCAGAATCACATGTACAACCCCCGAATGACTATTTTTTCTTGGTTGTCTCCACCTTGACTTGGCCAAAGCTGTGGTCACAGGCATGGCTGAGAGAAGGGTGCTGGTGCATCAGTGGTGGGTCTGAGCTAACTGGTCATTAGCTTGCTTGGACCTTCTGGTTCTGTCTGTATTTGGTCTTTAACATACCATTTCCATCTTTTGATGGGATGTTGCTGGGCCCATTTGACCTTATGACCTGGTGGGTCTAACAGGATTCTAACAGGATTCAGCTCCTAACAGGCATCTGTGGGGAACATGGTCACTTGGTGTTAGCACTCCACCTCTACAAGGGATCTGGAGCACAACAAGGAGTGTTTTTACAAACAGTGGCAAGGAAGCACAGTTTCAGAATGGGCTTATTTTCCAGAAATTTCTTATTGAGAATGGCTCTGATCAGCAACAGAGGAACAAGGAATATTATGCCATATTTACCACTTGAGGGAGAAGAAGAGAAGGAGTTTGAAATACTTTGAGTAAAAACACAGAAATAACTAACACTATCTCACTTCTACTTTCTCTATCAAAGAGAACAATTTTCAAAGTATTGGTGATGGCATAAACATGACACTAAGTAAAAATGCACTAAGATAAACTAAATATAAGCTACAAGAAATTGAATTTTTGAAATTTTTTCAGGCTCAAAAGAGCACACCTTAAGGTAATTAGAAAACAAGACTTGTAGATTTGACATGGAAATACTTTTAGTAATTATAGAGAAATAGAAAATAATAGGTTACATGCGTTGAAAATATGCCTTAACATTTAAGAAAGGAGAAGAAAGGTAGAGTTCTGGAAGCTTTAGACCAATGAACTTCATGTCAACTTCCAAGAAATTCTAGAAGGGATTACTAAGCAGATTACAGAGAAGTAACAAAGAAGAAAGCAGTAACTATGAGGAACTATGTTTAATAACTTATGATGTAAATCCTTTTTAAAGTACAAGATCTGACTTGGTAAAATAAACAAACAAACAGATGTGTAATTATCCAGGGAAGATGGCATGGCCTCCTTTGCTGAACCGGCTCCCCCAAACCCCACCCAGGGACCTGGGTTGTCATTGTTCCCCTGAGACTTGCCACAAAGTCCACATGTGTCCTCTTCTAGTCCTGACACTTCCCACCACACCGGGTCTGCCAGATCGGATGGCCCAAGTGGTGGGACTGCTAGGAACACACAAATGTGGCCCTTCAGAAGCACACGGCACCTCTCTGGGGGAGCCTGTTTGGAGCTGAGAAGGTCAGCAGAGGCAACTTGAATACACACGAGAAACAAAAACAAGGAGAAAGGGAATTTCGTTCTTGTCCCCCGTCCTGTAAAGAAAGCCCCTGGGCCAAGTGCTGTCTGACCCAGCTTCTCTCCCAGGAAGTCCAAGCTGACTGAGTTCTGCCTGTGGGGTTGGATCTGTGGGATCCAGTGCGTTTTGTAGGGGGTTATGTGTTTGCCTCCCTGGGCTGCATGAAGCTGAGCCACATGGAATCACCAACACCCTATTCTCTTCTCTGCTGACAATCTCCACTTGGATTCCCCTTACCGAATCTCCTCTGTGTTACAGGTTGTTACACACTAGCAGAGCCATCACAGTAAGAATATGAGATAGCAAGGGCAAAATGAAAGGGATTACTTTTTGTTGGCTATTGTTTATGTCAGGAAATGTGCTGGGCACTTTTTACTTTAAACAAACCCTCAACCCTTATTATTAAGCTCTGTTAAGTTCATTTTACATAAAAGGTAACTCAGCGGTTTAAGTGATTTGCTTCAAGTCACATACAGAAACATGATGTATGGGTAAGATTTTGACCCCATTCCCCTAGAAAAGAAGTCTGAGTCTAAGGTTTTTGAGTTAACACTTTGCTGGAGGGCAAAATTCTAGGGATGTAGGAATAAGGACTGAGGCAGGGAAGGAAGGAAATAAATGTAACCATGTGTTCTGAGTTGCCAGGACATAGTAGTGAAGGGCTTCCCTGGCCTCCTAGCGTCTTCAGGAGAGGTCGTATGAAGCTGCCGTGTCTCCAGACTGTCTGAAGGAGGTGATTGGCCCATCAGCTCCCACCCCCACCGATCGGGGATGGCCCCGTGGAGTGTTAGCTCTCAGGCACTTCCAGGCTGTGCAGCTGAAGATGTTGGGAAGTCGGTCCCGTGGTGGCTCAGCTGTGACACAGAAGCCCCAGTGCAGAAGGCAGTACACAAGCAGTGTGGGCCTGAGGCAGGCACTGGCAGGGCAAGCCCTCAAGGGACCCGAGGGATCAGGAAGAATGGCCTCTGCTTCTAATGGTCTCTGCAGATGCCCCTGTTTGTAGTAGCAGCAGAGGCTGCAGATACCTGAGTCCAAGACAGTGGGAATCAAGCAAGTCTTCTCCAGGCTGGCGCTGCCCAGAAAGCAAGGTGAGGGGGGGCAGATCCTCATTAGAACATTAATCTGAATCCCCTATAGTTAGGGCACATGGATCCATTTTCCCTTTTACTGTTGAACACTTCCTAACATGTTTCAGCTAGAATCCGCATTGAAAAGAAGGGCTAATTAGAGCACTATAAATATCTTTTAGGCTCTGAAGGTGAGGTGCCATTTTGTAAGACCTAATGTTTTCCTTTAGGTGATTTCAAAATTATAAAAGCTGATTATTATTAATATTGTAGAAACACTGAAGAAAGGTTGGAAAATATCTAAAAGTGCAAGGAAAAAATAAAATCCCTCTTATAACAACACCTAGAAGTAACCATTGGTAGTATTGTGTGTATTTTAACACAAGAGAAATAAAGACAACCATTATATAAACATTAAGTAAAACGTGAACTAAAACTGCATATAAAAAGTTTGTTGGATATGTATCCTTTTTAAGAAATAGATGCTTGTGGTAAAATGAACATAACATAAAATAGGGCATTTTAGCCATCGTTAAGAGTGTCCAGTAGCATTCGTGTCCCTTCCACTCTCTCCTGTCATCACTGTTACAGGACACAGCAGGTCATGTCTCTTAAGACCCCATGCCTGTAACAACTGCAAATGTCAACTCCAGCAACCACGGCATGATAACAGTGATGACATGTTGAAGGCCCATGAGATGCAGAATGGGAATCCGCCGAGGTGCACAGTGAGGTTCCAGGGATGTGGGAGGGACACCGAGAGCACTTTCTATAGCTCTGAGGGGATCCCAAAGAATAAGGAAACAATCTATCTTGCTTTAAGTCACAGCCTAGAAGTCTACAAGTCTCCATTCTAGCACCCACCATGGAAGGGTGGGCCTTCTGTGTTGGTATCACCTGCCCCATGCTGAAAGACACAGCATCCAGAAGAGACATTGATTTCCATCTGAAAGGGGCCTGGGTCTTTCAATGATGAGGGTGGTCTGGATTCACTGTATTACATAAGGACCCTGGGCCTGCAAAAGTGCAGGCTGAGCATGGGAGGAACCCAGAAGGGGTGATGGAGGAGAGACATACTGATTCAATTACAGCCTGGGGACCACCTGCAATAGTGGAGACTGGAGGTTTTTCCACCAACCCACCTGTATTGAGTATTGAGAAGACTGCAGTGAGCAAGGCTCATGGAAGGACATTGCGCTGAGCAATCTTGAAATGGAATAGTCACAGTGATGGGCGTGACTGGATAGGTGATGGCTGGTGTCACATGCTCTGTAGTATGTGTCTTTCAGCTCTCCCTGTGTTCCAACCATTGTTGCAGCATCAGCTTTGCACACCTGTAAGTTTTCAATACTTCCTGCTTCTTTCTCTCTGCCCCAGGTCTTCCCTGACACCTCGGATTGCGAGGTCCATGGGAACTCTCTCATTACTCATGTTTGTGCTGCTCTGGACATACAGAGGGAGGCAACACCCACGGGTAAGCCTCAGCCAATGGGGAATGGAGTCAGTGGACGTATCCTTTTTCCCCATCTATTCACAGATGTTTCTGAGGCGCATTCTACACAGCTCTTCAGGGGATCAGAGTGGGACCTTGAAGCCCAACGATGCACCCTTGCATAGGCTTTCCAGTTTTTCTGTCTTTCTTTCTATCCCATCATTTCTCTTTCCTGAGATAACTTCCCCCAAATAAATTGCATGCTAGCAAGCTCTTATCTCAGGCAGTGCTTTCTAAGAGAACCCAGGATAAGATTAGTAGTGTATATCCAATTCAACATAAGTATCATAAGCCTGTCTCTGTATCATTATAAAATATATAAACATTTTTAATGGTTGTAACATAAGACAGACTCTAGAGCCACACTGCCTGTCAAATGACTGCCTGTTTAACTTTGGACAAGTTATTTAACTTTTTGGTGTCAGTTTTCTTGTACATAAAATGGTGATAATAGTAATAATGCCCTCTTAGGGTTTTTGAGAGAATTAATATGTTAATTCAGATTAAGTGCTTTGAACTCTGCCTGGCACTGAGTAGCTAACATTGTGCTTATTTTTAGCAGAACAAGATACTCACTAATTACAATTTCCCCACTGTTTCCATAATTTTTCCACAGTTAAATAATGCGCTGTGTGAACTGTGGAGGCATGCACAGGGTCTGCCACAGCCATGCTCATCGTGGGCACTCTTTGTGTGAGCTGTTTCTGCATTTTGGATTACTTCCTAAGGGTAGGTTTCTGAAAGCAGGATTTCTGGGTCCAAATAGGCCACGCCCCCTGCTACAGCCCCACTTAGCACAATTCACTGTAATACTTGTTATTGCCTGCAACCTCCAATATGGAGGAGTAAGAGTTAGGGCTTTTTGATCCTTATTGTATCTTCAGCACTTGAAAAGTTACTTAAGACTCTACTCTGTGCCAGCCCTAGAGTTAAATAAACACATCTAATGTATTGACATATATATTTCTGAAGTGTTTTTCAGAATAGGCGACATATTCTTCATATACTTTGTAGTGAGTTGGAAGAGTATAAATATCTAAAATTGATTAGGATGCTCACAAGACAGACAACTTGCACAAGACAGACATGTGATCAGAGTTTACAAGAACCGGTGTACAGAATATATGACGGTAATATAAATTTACCCACCTACTCCCATTAAAAGGTAAACATGTTTCATATTCCAACTGTGTCAATAACCAAGGGGCAGAAATGGATCCCATAAGAAAACAAACATTTGGCTTTCCTAATTAAAAGTCAATATTAGATGAGGACCCCAAATAGGCCAGGCAATTACCTGCCTCGTCTTAGCTTAGGCCTTGATGATCCCTCCCTGTGTACTGTGGGAGGAACAGCTGCTTTGCCAAGGCTCACCTGGTTAGAATTTTTCATGGAGCGTGACTTTGAGAAAAAATCCCAGTCAAGCAAAACTGTGCAAATTAATTTGGGTTTATGTTACCAAGAATGTATGCCAACTTGGTGTTTGCAAAGGGGTCTGAAGGAAAATTGAAACATAAAATGCCATGTAAACAGAAAAAAGAATTGACCATTTTGGAAGCAATAAAATTAGTACCTTCTGGGAAATTAAACACAGTTACAAAAGGATACTAAGTGTAAACAGAATTGATGGAAACAGACACAATATACACAACTATTAATTTGGATATTGTTGGATTTTAAAACATCTCACACTATTACTGTGTGTCTTCCTGGCTGAGGTCATGATATGCACCCAGGGTGTGGGGATGCAGATGCACTGCCTCCCGCCAGGATTATATAGTCACAACACAATGCATGTTGTAACAAAGCGCAATGGGAACGCAGGTGCTGGAGCAATTAGTTTTGCTTGTCATCAGTGGGCTACAGAGACTTTTTATTAGATTATATCTATTTCCAGATATAATCAAGACACAACATGAGTCATCCTGCTCTTTGAGATGAAAAGTCTTTCACTTGAACTCCCACCTCACCGGATGAGAAATTCCCTGCCCTTCTCATGTCCTTAGGACTCACAGGGAGAGTGTGCTGGGGAGGTTTCTATTTCTCCTGGTTATAATGCTGTGGCTATGGGTTTCTGATTCTAAAGAATTAGATCGCTTTATCAATCCCCTGGTTGTCCACACATGCAGTCCCTTTTCCACATGACAGCAGCCTACCCTGAAAGCCACTCTGTCCTTTGCTCTCCTAAACACAACTGATACCAACTGTGTAGCACCAGAACTTCACCAAGTGGTTGGACAATAGAGGGGGTCTCACATTACAGCATCTATCACAACCTCAACTTGAGTATTTAAATACTCTTATTCGTAAGTCATTTATCCACTTGGCCACTAGTAGTTTCTGATTGTCTAATTCATTTTGTTCTTGCCCCCTTTCCCTTCAATTCTGCATCTTAATACCATTCACTCCATACTCTCAATTCATACTCTCAATCATGTAGCTAAATGATTTTGTGTTAAATTTTTTATAGGTTTCCTGTTCAGGTCTGTCATGCTAGTTTCTTAAAATACTGGGGGGTTGCATTATTAGATATTTCAGGGGATAATAGTATAAAAGGAAAAAACCCAGGAACATTAGGATGAGAAAGAACTCTTCAAACCCTATGTGTTTCCATTTGAGTTGTTTAACCATGGACAAATCAGCAATATCCAACCCTCCATGCCCTCAAATTGAAAATAGGGACACTACCAGCTACCATATTCTGCCATGTATAATGCACTCCCATGTTTTGGGCCCAAACTTTCAGGGAAAAAAATTTTTCATTTTAATCCTTTAGTTCATTTGTATTTATTTATACTTATATATATATATTGTATTATAAAAGGATTTTAGCATTTATTTTTGAAAATATTATGGTACAAGAAATTTTATGTAACAAATAATTATAAAACACAAGAAAAGATACAAGCTATTTCAGGCACTACCCATGTATAATGTGCACCCTCAAAAATTTGGGCAGAAAAGTGCACGTTATACACAGCAAAATACAGAGTTTCAAAAGTTCTTGGAGGACTTGGTGAAACAGTCTGTAGGGGGCTTCCAGCGACAAATGGAGATAAAACACGGAGAGCTGAGGGGAAGACCAAAATCGTCTGGCATGCTGTGGTCCAATGAGCTACAGAAAAATGGGCATTTGTATTTTTGTGTTTTTGTTTCTTGGCATACCCATACATTTTCAAGTCGAGTTAGTTGTGAACATTTTTTAGAATCAAAATGTTTCACATGAAAATCGGGTGTTCCGCATTTTAAAAAGTCAGAAGGGCTAGAACATCGGGCCGCCCTCTCCCTGGCAGCCCCTGGCTGGGGCTGTAGTCCTGGCGGCTCCTTACAGCGGGTCGGCCTCAGCCTTTCCTGCCTGCGGCTGGCTCCCGTCAGCCTTTGGGCCTGCAGCTCCTTTCTGACGTGCGAGTCCAGGGACTACATTGCTGAAAGCAGACATAGAACATCTGGCCAGACGAGAATGTGGGTAGTCATGAGCTGTCGAGGCAAAAGCATTGAGAGGGGGATTCTCCTGGAACGTCTGAAACACAGGGTTTCTAGAAAAAGGGAATGGTGGGCGATAAAGGATGAGAAGAGTTAGGGATGGAATGGAGGCTAAATAAGTGAGACTGCGGCCAAGCTCAGCAATTCTGCCACAGTCACTCAGGCCCAGCCGACCTATTCAGTGCAGTTTGTACGGCAACAAGAGCTTTAGTTTTCAGTTTCGAGGAGTCTAAGTTCCTTCTTGCCCTGTTTCCTCTGATCCTACCCAAACACAATTTTAACAGCTAGAGAATGCAGGTAGGTAGGGGCCTCTCTGTCTGCTGATTCCTTCCATATGTGGGTTATTTCATTTTCCAAGGGGCTCTGGTTTTGGGAAAACTACTTGTCCAGTGTAATCACCTGTGAACTAGTATAAACTCAAGCTTTATTGCAATTTATTAGTCACTGACATACCAAAAGGAAAAAAGGTTTAAAGAAACTATGAAAGCAGCCATTTGAGATTTTAATCTAAGGTGTATCTGAGCATGTTTGGAGGCTAAAAAAAAAGAAAAAAATAGTAGATCCATTTTCATCAGCATCCATGCAACATCCTGCACAGATATTTCAACATTGATATGGCTGCGAGCCCACATTTTCAAAACGGCTGGCGAATGGATTTCAGCAGCTCTTCCCCAACCCCCGGGAATACTAGTGTTTGAAGCTCTCTCCTGAGAAATCAAAGCCTTGGGTCTGTCATAGTTTTCCTCTGTAAATTTCAGATTGTCCAAAACATCTTTCAAGGGGGAAGTTGGTATAGGGCAGATGCATAACTTTCCTATAATCTGAAGAGCTATCACACCAGTGCTGAGTAGTTCCTTTAATAAAATCACCAACTCCTCTTTTTAAAGGGTAGGAAAATTTAGGCCCAAAGAAGGAATTCCTTCAGCAAGCCACCCAGCTCTTACTCAGTGTGGCACTGTGATGGAGTAGGGAGAGAACCCTTGTCCTCACAGAGCTTTAAGATTGACAGGTGAGACAGATGCTTAACAAATATGAAACTACACATGATGTAAGTACAGAGAAGTGTATGCACAGACATGCTTAATCCGGGCTGGTAGGTTTTTTGAGGAAGTGAGAATGAGTAAGGATCTTAAGGATAAGTAGATATTAACTAGGCAGACCAAGTCAGGTCATGGGGTGGGAGACACCCTGCCCAGAGCATACAAATTCAGGACATTTGAGTGATTGGCAGTGGGAGCAGGAATGCTCTGTGCAATGTTCTCTACTCGCCTCCCAAGATACTCCTCTGGCAAGTTTTAGAACACTCCTACTCCTGCTTCTAATTATCCTTAAACATTTCTGTGCGGCACGCTCTCCTAGGCATTGTGCAAATGCTTATTTTTCTTCCAAAGTCCAGAGCCTGTTACAGAATCTATGATTGCTGAGATTTCTGCTTTGTCTCCCCCGTTTGCTTACTTTCTGCTAGAAGTGCTAATTGACTAAAATCTTTGGAAAGATTTTCTGTCAAGTCTTCTAAACCTGCAGAGAGCAAAAAGGAGGAACTCCCTGACTAATTGGACTTTAAGTCAGAAATTTTTTCCCTCTAAATTGGTTGTCAGAGGAAGTCAGTGACCAATGAAATGATGTCCAGATTGCTCCCACATTTAGGCTCCTCCTGCTCATGTTGCTATATGGGATTCGAGGAACTGGAAAATATTAACCACCAGACCTGTGATGAGAGGCACCTGGATACTTGGCTCCATTTTGCAGTAATGATCATTGGATGGTTCATTAGTGAGAACGTTAACAAGATTAAGCAAATGTTTCTGCTGAATCAGCTCCAGTCAAAATTACATAGCTTTTGGCCAAAACCATCACAAGACACATGGAGCAAAGGGTAGTTACAATGTACTTTAATAATCATATTGCCACAGTCACATTCACAAAGTCATACTAACCTTGTTAAAGAATTAGGCCCATGAAAAAGAAACAGACCCATATGGTGTGTTGTCCTTTTAAAGATAATGCTAAAAATGGCCTTAGCTCTGATGTCAGAAGATATTGACATAAAGAATGTCCATAATCATGTACCTATATCAATATCTGATCATGTGTTACTTTTCCTGAGATGGTCGGCACTAGTTAAAATCACCTCAAAGAAAGCATGGTTATGAGTCCAAACTCCTGGGATGTGAGTTAAATGAATGCAGTAAAACCCAAATAACATTGAGATGCTTGGTGGTCAGGCCTCAAATGATGTCACACTAAAAACTAATGAATTCTTTTTCTCATTTTGAAAAGCACTTCAAAAATGCAAAGGGAGAGATTCTGTATATGCCATATTGTCACCCTTCCTAAGTTGTTTCCTTTTCCTCTGACATGCAAAGCAGTGGTCTGGCAGTGTCCTTTCCAAACTGTCCAAATTTTCTCTAAACCTAGAGGTCAGTGGCTCACATTTCTGTAAATTACTCTCTGAATATATTAATTTCTCTTCTGCCGCAAAACACCTGCCCTCTTTGATGTAAATTACTGTGTAGGTCATGCAGCGTCTCTCAATTCTCTCCCTCACTCCGCAGGATGAGGAACCAAGCTGGTAAAGACAATTTTCCTGGAAAATATGTCTATGTGAAGGGGAAAAGGGGGTGACTTTATGGGGAGAATATTTAACATACAAATATTCCCAACCCCATGGCTTTAGTCTTAAAAGTCCATCCCTTTCAGTATACTGTGAATTCCTTCAGGGAAAAGAATTAGCTGACTGTACAACAAGGGTGGGGCAAAAGGAGATTTACAGCTGTTTGTCTGGAAAATCATAAAATAATTAATAAGTAAGAATAGGAGAATAAACCCTGGTGTACTCATAAACAGTAAACCTCCTTTTGCCCCACCTTCTATACTGGTCCCTGAGCAATTTTAATTAAACATTAAACTAGGACTTGGGCATACAAATAAGCCCGTTGAAGACAGTTTTTGCATTTATTTGGTCAGCGGAGTATTTTGGTAGTCATTACCTCAAGAAATAACCACTGAGTACCTAACATGTGGTTCTTGGATATTCTGAGATCACATAACTCCTGCCCTGAGGACCTTTCATTTCATTAGGGCCCATTAAGTCATCACCTTCCTTGGGGGCAGTGAATGTTAAGAGCCCCTGTTTAACCCTCAAGCAGCAAAGATAACTCTCCAAAGTAGAACAGGGTTGACTGGGAAGTGTTGCTCTGTCACTTAATAAGGGCAGCATTGATCTCTGTGTAACCAAACACAGTGCCTCCCTGGGGATTACCCTCAGCTGGACCTCTGAGCCACCTGATCATTCCCACCTCAGAATCCATTTGGTCCTTATTTCACGTGAACCAGTTGCCCAGCTTCCACAAAACTATTCTGGCTCCCTTATGTGGCTAATTGAGCTCCCAGGAGTTAACTATATAGAAGATTGACTTCAGTTACATTCCTTTCGTGCTTGTCCCCCACTCATTCTATAAATATTTCGTGAGTACCTGAGCTATGAAAATCATTGTGGTTGGTGTTAGCAAAACCAGAAAGACATTGAGCTTAGACTAGGGATGGCCTGATTGGGTGAATGGCATTAGAGAGAAGGTGGAAGCTTTCACACCTTATTAGATACTGAAGCTAATAAATATAAGTGCTAAAAGACAGGGAAATCCAGTATTCTATAATTATATAGAAGGGTGTTTGACTCACCAGGCTGGGAAGGGGAACCCTGTCAGAGAAATCTTCATGGAAGAGACTCTATAAATGAGTAATGAAGACTTTGTGGGAAATTCAAACTAAGAGCAGGCAGCATAAACCTAGGAGTAAGCAAGACCATGTTCTCTAGAAAGCAGAGCCCAAGGCAAAGATTACAGCTGATGATTTATTGAAGGGGTGCAAGGCCAAGGCAGCAAGAATGCTGAAAAGGGGAAGCGAGGCAAAGAAGGACTGAAGCAATGTGGAGTGATGCATTATCACGCTGGCAACTACTTTGTGATAAACTATGAAGAAACATGGCATATGGTTTGGCAGATATGTTTGCATGGCACATGGGACTTCTCCAGAGAGGCCACAGGAAAAAAAAACAGTTGCTCCTGAGAATAGTTCATGGTGAAAAATATTTTATCTCTCCAGCTACCCCTCATGCCCTGTTTCCTTTTGGTCAAAATTTGACTCGGAGGAGTTTCATCACCTGGTCCCCTTTTCAGCTACTTGAGCTGCCAGATACCATGCCCTAAGGCATGATGTTTTACCCTAGACTAGAAGTGTCAGGAGGAACTACAAACTCTAGGCAATCAGCTGGTCAGCCTGGCTGTGCGGTAACTTCCTCGACATTCCCAGGGCAAGTGACTGGCTGGCCTCAGGTGGGTCCCTAGGGTTGTTGGGCAAGCCTAAAAGAATGAGCTACAGTGAGTCCAGAAAGTGGGTAGTACCAAGGGAGTCTGAGAAGGTTCACACAATTTCTGTCTGATACAACAAATCTGCTATGCCTGGACAGCTGAGACTGTTCATAAGTCCTTCCAGTTATTTCTTCAAGTTCATTGCTGAACTGTTTTAAATTCTATTGCCTGTCTCAAACCTATTACACAGGCCTTGCCTGGTTAGAGTAGCCCAGTCCCTTTGGCTTTAAGACCTATTGTATATGGCCTGAATGCTGGTCTAGGAACTGGATTTGTGGTGGAATGAAGTGGCCATCAGCATGCATGCTTACGGCACAGTTGTCCATTCCTTGCAAGTGCACCATGACCTTTCCCATCAGTACTCACTTCATCCCCCTGTTCTCTATCCACTGAACATGCCCCCTTTCTCAAAGTCTGTTTCACAAGACTGGAGCAGAGTGAATCCACGTAAGCATGGCACTTCAAAAGATGTAAATATTTCACTTTGACTAGCTTCAGAGTCATGGCCAAAAAGGGGCCTATGACTTTGGTGAAAGGGACCCAGATCAACTTCCTGAGTGAATGGTTAATATACATGATTAAACATGCTTCATAACATCATTGGAACTGGGAGACCAATTGAAATATCTGAGTACCAGCCTAAGGTGCCTAGCTGCAAGGAGAAAAGTTAGGCTAGGTGTGGGCGGCCCAGGGCTGAAGAGATACTTCCAGCATGATATTTCTAGCTGATTCTGACCCAACCAAGGCATAAGTAATGATTGTCTTATGTGATTCTCCCTGACCAGCCAGGCCAGGAGGTGGAGAGTATGAGGGTGTTGAGTTCCTGCAGGAAAGCACCGAGTCCCTGGGAGTTAACAGCCAGCCTGAGCAAGCAGCAGCGATGCTGCAGTGCAGCAGAAGGTAAAGAGGCCTCTAGAGTCTGACCCAGGTGCAATATCAGCTTTGTGTCTAACTTAATGACTGTTGGTAACTTACTTACTCTCTAAGGACCTCAGTTTCATTATCTGGCAAATGAAGTGTCAGATTTTTCTACAGCTACAAAAGGGGGACAAGAGAATGAGATGATCTCTGTATTGATTGGATTGAGGTGCCTTGTCTTAAACTTTAGGCTGGGTTCCCTAGAAGCACAGTCAGAGAGGATTCTCATGAAAGTGACTTAGTGAGGGAGGAAGGCACAAAGAAGAAACCTGTATGGGAAGTGAGGGTAGCAGAATAGAAGAGCAGAAATTCAGTAAAGATGGGATTTCAAATGAAGCCAAATCCCAGCCTTCATCCATGAACAGCACTGGAGTCACGGAGTTGTTTCACCTTGCAGGGCATTCCTACTTTCATCTTTTGGTTCCCAGACCCATGTGTTTTACCAGTGGGAACCCAGCAACATAGAGTGGCTACTGGTTCAAGTTAAATGTTGCATCCAGAAAGATAGTGCCCACTGCTTGCAGGTATCATTTTGAGCTGTCACTTCAGCTACACCTTTAAGAGATTTTTTTCACTAGTCTCTCAGGCCAGCAGCTTCTGGGTGGTATGTTACATGCTATATCCAGTTGGTCCAATGGATATTTGCATGTGTAGATTTGATCTTGATTCCTAGTGCCAGGTGCCTTAGGTCAGGTTCCCTAAAGATGGGGTTTTTGTGCAAGTGATTTGTTGAGGGAGTGATCTCTAGGGAGGTGAGGTGCAGGTTAGGGCAGAGGGAAGAGGTAAGAAGAGATGTGGTTTCAGCTGTAGTCTGCTGCAGCATGATCTCTGAAGGGCTCTGGAACATGAAAGGCACCATAAGATCGTCCTACCCTGAGGCAAGGGATCTGTGTTTTGGCATCAGTGGTTGGTCTTAGGTCACCCCTGGGGACAGCATTTCCAGTTCCCATCAGTATAGGGCAATTCTCCAGAGGAACGTATATCTACAGGTTATCAGCATCCCACACTGAGGTCAGCTGGGCAGTGGTTGTGCTGACCCAGGAGAGATCTGCTTGAGGCCCCAACAGTTGATTCCACCATATCTTGTAACCCCTGCCATGAAAGGTTTGGATTACCATGACAGTACTGTCACAGTCACTAAGCTTGAAGGTGCCCCATCCCACATTACAAATGTGGGGAATCGAGCCAGCTGTCAGATAGAATATCTATTCCTTCATTGCAACTTCCATTCATCTACTCAACATATTTGTTAAATCCTGACTGGCAGATACGATGTGCTTTGGGGACATGAAAATAAATCTAATAGTAATGGTTTTCTAAGCATTTGATTTCCAGCATGTTATACAGTAACTCAAGCCTCATAGTCTATTGTAGTCACAAAACCATTCATCAGGATGGAGCATTAAATCTCTTAGAGCCACCGTGTGTTTTCATACCCTTGCCTACAAAGTCTGCCTCTAGTGGCTCCTGATCTGCTTATTCCGGATGATCTAATGTCTCTGCAGGATTAGGTTCTGCTGACAAAGTCAGCACAAGTAGTCATGATAACAGCTTACATTTGGGGGCATGTAAAGCATGTTAAGCACTTAAAATGATAAACACAGTTTTCATCAATTTTAGAAACTACCCTATAATGAAGTTTTTCAAAGTATGGTCCACTCCAAATACCTAGGGGTACTTTTTATAACACAGATTTGTGAGTCTTGCTCCAGAATTACTTAATCAAAATTTATAGGGCTGAAGGCCCAGCATTTATAAGCACTCCCTGAAATTAGGCACACTGAAGTGTTTGACTCACTTACTAGAAAGTAATTTATACCTCTCTTGATTATGACAGATGACGGAGCAGACTTTGGGCTCCCTAAATAACACTGTTAAATAGGTAGCAGGGCCAGGGCCCATGCCCTTAACCTTTAGGGCAGAGTTTCTCAATCCCACACCATTGATATTTGGGGCCAGATAATCCTTTGTTGTAGAAGCTGTCCTGTGTGTTGTGGGATATTTTAGGATATTTAGCAGTGTCACTGGCCTTTACTCAGCAGGTTTCAGTAACATCCCTCCAAGCTGTGGTAACCAAAGGTATCTCTAGCCATTACCGAGCGTCCCCTGGAGGGCCACACTTGTCACCCCTGCCGTGGTGGAGGACTGCAGTTGCAGGGTGTGGTACTTCACAAGCTGTATTCATGCACTGACTTTTCATATCAGATGGGCCTGTGTTTGAGTCCTGACTGTACCTCTTATTGGTTGTATGATCTTAAGGAAAAAACTGAAAGAATCTTCATGACCACCCTCTGACATAGGCAGCAGGAACACAGAGTCACAGCTTCTGTGTGCTTCTGGGGGTAGGCTGTACCTCCCACCACATTCTCATCAGATTCCACCTCCCCTAGGAAAACACAGGTTGCTTGCCCTGCTGCCAAGGCTGCTTCAAGACAAGTCCTCTTGGTCCTACTTCCCTTTAAACTAGATTTTATTGCCCATATGACCCTCATAAATATAATATTGTGCCAGTATGGGCAGTATTAATAGTTACCCTGAAATTTAATGGAAACAGTGTGAGGCAGACATATGTCCTTGCTACCTTTAGCCCTTAGAATTCATTGTCTGATTGTGCTGCAGGCAGCTTCCAGCTTCTAGTATCTGTATCTCCGCTATTTCCAGAAGGCTGCTCTTCTGCCACCTGCATGGTAGGCTGGACTCGCTGGTGATTGACCACCACCCAGACTCAGTCCTTGACCAAGGGTGACTAAGGGGGGTGGGTTGCAATACCAGGGTCCCTCGCCTCTCAGCTGGGATAATCCTGAAAGGTGTGTGCTGCACCTGAGATGAAGCTCCAGCCACCCATGGGGTAGCTAGCTTAATACATCTGGTATTGACTGCATTCCCCAGCATTATCTTATGGCCCTGCCATTGTTCCCTGAACCTCCTAAATAACAACTTGCACCAAATCTTTGTCTCAGGGCTGTATCTGGGGGAAGACTAAAACACCAAGTCTTGAAAAAAATTCACATTTTAAAGCATCTAGCTCATTGTCTTTCATCTCACCACAGTAGTAAACCTGTCAGGGGAGAAAGACTATTTGACTAAGATGCTTTAGTCACTCTGTGTTAACACTATACCAAACTTAGCTGTAAGGCAAGAATGGCAGCAGAGGGAAGAGACTATGTCCTTTGAACATTGCATTTCAAGTGCACGGGACCATGCCTTAGTGCCAGTTCACAGTGAGAAAGTATTAAATAGTTATGTTAGGGAAGGCAGCTCAGCCTAGAGTGGGCTGTCTCTCTCCATCCCAAAGAGCCCAGCAAGCCTGTGGAAGCTTTCCACTGTTCACCCCACTGCACGACCTAGAAGGAACATGACATACTCCCACAGTCAAGATCCGTAGATTTTGTTAAGTCTTCACCAACTGTTTTGTATTTTATCAGCCTAAACACAGAAAAGCTTTTTCAACAGATGGATTGCATCAGATTCTGTAAACATCGTAATTGTTTGGCAGGATTACTGCTTGTGCTGAAAAATGTAATTTGCAAAGATACACACAGACGGCACATATTCCCCCAATACACACGGCAATACAGTTTATGCTGCAAATGAGGCCCCATCATATGCCTTCTGTACAGTGCTCATTAACTCATCAATTCCAGAATTAAACAGCAATTATCTCCAACATCTCAGGCTGCTGTTTCTGCCATTTTGCTCTTTCATGGGAGCTTGAGAAATGAAATAAAACACACCCCCCTGTCCCTTTCTCTCTAGCATACTCACATAGAGGCCCTGGAGGGCAGCCAAGTGACACAGTAGTAAGTAAAATCAGCCCCTTTAAATTAGGTGTGGGCAGAGCAGATATTTTGCTTTACTAGAAGATAAGCATGCTGTCGTTTGGGCGGTTTCACAGTCGCTGCCCAAGGAAATTTACAAAGACGCTGGGCCTGGCTCACAAGGAGCTCTCCTCAGACGGGTGTTCGGGAGTGACTCTGAGGGCTTGGGGAAAGAATCCTCTCAACTTACATAACTTCATCAGCCACCCGTTTTAACAGAGTATTTTATTGCTAAAATCAAGGAGGGAAGAAATTGCAAGTAAATCAATCTGAGGCATTCTGCCAGGCAGACCTAGGTCCACAGAAAGTTCAAGGCTGACAGAAGAACCCTCCATTTGAGACTTGAGACTTCGTTATAGCAGTCGTGGGCTTATTGTGTTAATCATGGAAGGCTTCCTCTGTACCAGGCACTGGACTAAGCATGTCACTTCTTAGGTTGAGGCTTAAATGATTTTAAAATGAGAGAACTAAAGCTCAGGGAGGCTTTAATAACTTGCGTAAGGTGATTGCATCAGACCTGGATTCAACCTTAGTTTTGCCAAAGTTCCAGTCTCTGAACTGGTCCTAAGAAAGGTTGTTTACATTTCTAAATCTACTTTTGTCAGATCTTCAAAGAGATCTCTGATATTTCTCAAACTTATGAAGCCCATTAGGAGGAGATTGTTTTCTTTTCCCTGATTACTCAAAATCGAGGAATGGAGAAGAGGCAGGCTCCTAAAGGATTGGGGTTGGAATAAAAAAAAACCCAACACGTTGGTTAAAAATAAAGTCATCTTAAATTTTTTAAAAGTTCTTTTCTGTCTCAATTTTGAAAGAGTTTACAGCCAAACTTTGTGGCAGAAGATGTTTATTCATCCAAAGGTAAAATTGAAATCATTACATACAATACTGCTTCAGTGTTTTCTGATTTAAAAAAAAAAATCAACTTAAGGTCCAAAATAAAAAAATAAAGACAGAAAAGTACAAAAAAAACAAACAAACCCAAAACCCTTCAATCCAACGAAAGCACTATTTCCCTGGCCAGGTAGCTCAGTTGGTAAGAGCAATGTCCTGATATACTAAGTTCCCTTGTCAGGGCACACACAAGAAGCAACCAGCGAATGCATAAATAAGTGGAATAAGAAATCAATGTTTCTCTCTCTCTCTCTCTCTCTCTCCTTTTCTCTCTAAAATCAATAAATAAATTTAAAAAATAGTTGGTTAAAAGCAATCACTATTAACTTAGGACATTTTACTGAATTATAACATATACAGGGAAGTACAAAAATTCTAAGCCCCTAGTGAATTAAAGCAACATGAAATTTTGTGTAACTACATCTCCCACATAGTTCAAGAGGCATTTATCAGCATCCTGGAAGATCCCCCCATGCCCCTGTACCTCACCACCCTCTGTCTCCACACCTTGTAACCACTGTGCTCATTGCTAAACTCTTGGAGTTTTGTGCAAGTTCCAGTTCTGTTTGTGAACGTTCCATGTGGCTGGATGGATCTGTGCTGTTTCATGTGGCTTTAGTTCCATCAGCTTCATTGTTGTATCATGTTCTATCATAGGTTAGTTTACAAGTTTAACAAGTGAAAATTCAAGATACCCAGCTGAAATTTGAATTTCAGATAAACAATAAAGATTTAGTATAAGTATGTTCCATGTACTATTAGTGATATGTTTATACTTAAATATCATTTCCCTAAAATTTAAATGAGCATCTTGTATTTTATTAGGTAGGCCTAATTTTACAATATATAAAATTTAAATAAGACTCTACTTTTGGAAGTTTTCAGTTTTAGCTATTGCAGATATGCTGCTAACAGTATTCTTATACATGTCTTTTCATTGTTAAGGTTTTAAAGAAAATTCTTCCTTTTGCAATATGTAAATACATGCTTTCAATAACAATGTGATCAAATTATAGTATCAAAATTTCACATGTTTCAAACATTAACATTTTGGGGGTGGGTAGTATTTCTTTGGGTGATGGGAAATTGCTAAATTATATTAAAATTATGGCACATTTTATTGGTAATTTAGATAATGAATTCACAGTTCTGGAGAAGTACTCCATAGAGTTTAAAGAACAAGAGAGAACAAAAATGAAGAGGTAGTTGCAGAACAAGCAAGATAGGAGCTCTTGAGATTTGCCTCAGGCTCTTCTCTAGAAAATTTAGCTAACATACATCAGTGCAGGTACAATCCCAAGGCAGTAAGAGTGGAGAGAAAGAGATGCTGGAAAGAACGGAAGGAAGGCTGTTCAATGTGGGGCATTACTCAGCTGGCTATGGCTTCAAGAACATTTTATAGTAGGTTCCTTAACCACAGAACAGGGCCCTAGAGAGGCATATGGATGCACTGAATCTGAACGACAGCTTTAGGAGAGGAACACAAGCAATTCCTCTTTACAGTGTACCTCGGGGGAGGGTAACACTCCCAACTTTCAGGTTTGGATAATCCAGCCTTGCTGTTAGGACACTGGGAAAGCCAGATTCTCTCTGCTCACAGTCTAGTCAGAATCAGGCAATGGAGCTGCTTTTTAACCATGCAGGAAGGTGATGGAGGTCTTAGAGCATCCCATTCCTTGCCCGAAGGGAAGGTGGAGGCAATCACCTAATGCCAGAATGAGGCAATGGTTATGCTGACCAAGGCTTTGCAGTCATAATGGGCCAAACTGTTACTGTAGCTGCCCCAACCTGGAGACAAAACAAGCTTCCAGGACTCAGGGGCAAGGGGGATTAGGCCCGTGGGGAGTGGCACCTATATCCCACCAAACCCAGGAAGGGAGTATAAACTGGGGAGAGCAACTCTGATTTTCAAGGGGAACAGAATGGATAGAAAATCTGGTAAGCCAAAAACCAACAGTAAACCATATGAACAGTCACAGAAATTAGAAACCTAGCCTCTGTTTTTATTTTGCCTTTCATGTAGCATCCCCAGGATGTTAAGGGATTGATAAACTCATAGAAAAGGTGAAAGAATGATAAACACTTGTGTCCACAGCCAATTCTATAATATTTTCTTTATCATTTATTTACCATTAAACATTTTTAATGCAGTTCAAGTTAATGCCCAGAATCAGATATACTATCCCTGAACAGTTTACCATGTTAATTTTCAAAAGGAGTTCAATATTTCTTTAGACTTACTTAAAATTTACATATATTGAAATGCACAGAGTTTAAGTTTTGTATAACTCAGATTTGTATTTTCATCATGACTAATGATTGAGAATTTCATTGAGCTAACTTGGTAAAGTTTCATCTAGAATATTTTTCTAAATTTTTACTGAGTTGTCTTTTTACTACATTTGAAAATTCTGTATACATTCTGGACATTAGTCTTATCAGGCATATGATTTACAAAATTTCTCTTAGTTTGTGCCATACTTGTTTTCTTACTGCTATCTTTTGATGGGAATGTTTTTAACTTTGGTACAATCTAGTTTATTCATTTTTAACGGTATTGCATTCTATGGTTCTGTCTTTAAAAACATCTATCCCCAAGTGCTTATATTAAAAAAAAATCAAAGGGCAAATGTAGTAAGCTAAGTTTTCTTCCAGAATCCTTATAGGTTTAGTTTAAGTTTTCTATATTTTGTGAGACAAGAACTGAGCTCTCTTTTGTTCTAAGTGGATGTCTGGTATTTCCAGATCCATTTGATGAAAAGGTTCTTCTCTCCACTGTGGTGTCTTTGTCAAAAATTAAATGACAATTTATATGGATCTTTGTCTGGGATCCCTATTCATTTTCACTAGCCGGCTTGTTGGCCCTTATGCAGGTGCCACACTGTGTTGGTCAGAGGAGCTTTGCACTAGGTTTGAAATGCAATTAGAGTCTTCCAAATTTGTCCTTCTTCAAGATTGCTTTGGATATTTTAGGTCCTTTGTATTTTCATATAAATTTTAGAATAAGTTTTTTCATATTTACAAAAAAGCCTAGTGAGATAAGGATTGCATAGGAATTTATAGATAATTTGGAGGGAGTTAAAAGCTTAATCACATTGCCTCTGAATGAATACTATGTAAATATCCCTTTATTTAGGTCTTTTCAAATTTCTGAGGAGTGCACTTCCAGATTAGCATAATAAGGACCACTGAAAATCCACATCTTCACATGAGAAACAAGAACACTAGCAAAAACTTATCAAAATGAACTTTTTGAATTCCGGTCATTAGCCAGAAGCTTAAGACAATTTAAGGAAAGCTTATTCAAGAAAAACTGAACCTTGGTAAGAACAACATTCGTGGTGCTTTAGCTTGCCTTATTCCCGTGTCAAACCACCCTCTCCCTGCCGGATCATGACAGCTTTGAAAACCAACAGCCTCATAATCACGTTAGCCATGAAAAAATAGCCTATCCTAGAGGGGCAAAATGAGAGGGGCACTTCCGTTAAATCTGTTTCCAGAGAGTAGTCTTAATTTGGCTTGCCTGGCAATTCCCTGAAAATTTTCCATCAGAGACACTGTCTTTGACTGGACACAGAAGTTAATCTTTGTAAACTTTCCACTAGGCATTTGTCAAGAACAATCAGCAGAAATCATTTAGTATCACATGACCTGAAATGTAAAGAATTGGTGTAAAGGGGTGTCCAACATTTTGGTGTCTCTGAGCCACACTGGAAGAAGAGTTATCTTGGGTCACACATTAAATACACAAACACTAATAAAAACTGATGAGCACAAAAAAGGTTTTAAGTAAATTTACGGTTTTGTGTTGGGTCACATTCATAGCCATCCTGGGCCACATGCAGGTCATGGGTTGGACACCCCTGGGCCAAGCTGATCAACAAAATTAGGAAGAAAAGCTCGGGAATGATAGGTCCATAAGGGGTACATGCCCAGCGCTGTGTGCATGGTCAGGAAAGACCTGAGAAGGTGTGAGAACCTCTTGTTTCTGGCTGACCTTGAGGCTCTGTATAAGTAGGAGTAAAAAGAGGTAGGGGAAGTAGTCAAGAGGTAAAGATTTTAGCTATAGTTGTAGTTGATATGCTTGAGTAATTAATGCATAGGGAACTGAAATGTTAAAGATTTTAGCTGTAGTTATAGTTTATAGGCCAAAGTGATTAATGCATGTGGAAATCTTATTCCTATGGGACTCCAAGAAGTTCAGCCTTGTGCCCCAGGGACGTCTGTAAACAATTGATCATCAAGGTGGTACATAAGCCATTGTGTTCCAGGGAGGGAAGGTCTATGATTCAGATAAAATTGACCAAGTAGATAAAGAACTGTCAGGGAAATCACAGCTGTACTGCTCTTATCTGATTAAATTTTTTCCAAACCCTTTACCTGCCCTTATAAAAAGGTTGGCTTGAGATAAGATGTTAAAATAGTTCTTGAGGTTATATATAACCCACCATCTTCTCAGATCACCAGCATCTGAATAAAGCCGCCATAAAGATTCAATCCTTGTCTATACTTATTGGTTCTGGTGGTGACAGGCAGAACGAACAACAACTTTTCCAGTTTTAGAAGCTGGGGTAGAGTGGTAAACTGCCTGCCAGAGCATCAAAGGCATGTCTCAGAGCACACAGCCAGTCCTTAGCAGAGGTCAGGAGCTGTAGTGGTTTAAAGTGTGGATGAAAAAGGGGTTCTATGTAAAGTAACCCCACAGGGCGATCTGATCTCAAATTGCTAATTGGGCTGGTCATGGTGTGTATCTACCCCCAGGCCTATGACTGTAGTAGATGATTTATCTTTGCCTTAAGCACTACCTGTTCATTGTTCTTGTGCAGTTCAGTTTACACACCTTTGAAATGTCATAGTGAGCCTCTTTTTTCAGGTTTGTTGGAAGAAACCACCCTCAAGAAAGCATATAATCTTGATAATTATCCTGTAATCTAATCTGTTTCTTGTTTTTCCCACCTTCCTGTAATCTTTATAGTCCCTCCTTAATTCCAAATGCATAAAGAAACTACAAAACTATTATTCTCTGAAGCATTTGATATCTTGTTTTGCTCAAATAAACAAAAAAATTCTGTACAGGTTTGGACATTTTTTTATGTTGAGAAGAGCATTTAAAGAAGTCTTTGTTCAATCATTAGTTGACCACTAAGCTAACCAAGCAGCGAGTCTGTGGCCACATGGTTGAACCAATTCTTATTTCATTTCATGGGCTGAGTAAAAACAGTAACTGAAAGTACAGAGTGGATGGGAAATAACATCTAGACATCATGTGGGGTGGTAAAATGGCAAAGGTGGATTAATTTCGGGCATTCTAAGTTCAAGGCAAGTCTTAATGCCTATATGGAGACCACTAAACAACAAGTCATTCAACCAACAAGCATCTGGTGCTGGGGCATGTCCACCCGATAGCAGCTACACTGAAAGATGCTTCCACCAGCATTAAGCAGAGTTTGAGAAAATGTTTTCCAATTTACCTATCATTAGGTCACTCCTTTACTCTCAAATTTTAAAACATCAAGCACCTAAATTGTTTTCTATCTTATAATCAAGCACCTGAAGTTGGTATGCTGAAGTTGTAGCTCAGCTGAAATCACTACCAAGACCTTTGCCTCTAGCACGATGGTGCAATGCCCTGTTACTCCTTCAGTGGGAGGATGGGGAGTGAATTCATCTTCAGCTGGGACTCCAGGCAGCTGTAGAAGCCTTAACTCAAACATTGAGTCAGCAGTCCATGATCTGCAAACTTATGGGGAACGTTTCTCTAATCTGTGAGAGAAATGGTAGTTTAAGAATCTGAAATCAAGACAAATGAGTATCAGTTAAAAGGATAAAGCCTTCCAAGTAAGTCTTGATATTGATCTAATGTGAGAAAGCTCTTAGGAAGAAGTTGACTTTCCCTCTTTGACTCTGCCTCCCCTCTTCACACAGACTCAAGTTTCCATAGCCCATGGCCAAGAGCACTTCCAATCCAGTGATTATTTCTGCCAAGCAGAGTCAGGTCGACCAGCTGCTAAAACCATTTAGGAAGGACTGAATTGATTCTCATGACACGAGGTGTTGTAAGACTTATAACAAGTTTATAGACCTCCGTGGAAATCTGACTCATTTTTCTTATCGCCCATATAAAGGTTTTAAGGTGAACAGATGATTGTATGGAGGTGATTATTTGGCAAATAAGGGACATCTGGGCTCTAGTCACAGCAAGTAAACCTCTTTAGCTGGTGGAAGGGAAGAGGAAACAAACTTAAAAGAATTTTGGTGGAAAAAATAATTTTGGGTTTATTTATTGGGTTGGCCAAAAGGTCCTAGGTTTTTTTTCCTATAAAATAAAACACATTTTTAATTTTCACCAGTAACTATTGATTTGGATATTCTGAATATGTTGGCTGTCTCCTGCATGGTATAATATTGATTGTTCAATTAATGTCTCAATTTGATTACTATCAACTTCAACTGATCTACCTAGCTGCAGAGCATTGTCCAGCAAGAAATCTCCAGCAAAATCTTTGCAAATCACTTTTGACATGTTTGATAAGTCACAGCACTTTCTTCATACACTGCAAAAATCTTATTTTGTGTTTCAATTGCATTTTTATCTCTATTGAAATAATAAAACTTAACATGCTGAAAATGTTGCATATTTTCTTCCACCTTCAAAATTAAATTGGCTACAAAAAACTCACCAATTTTTATTTTTATTTTTTAAAGATTTTATTTATTTATTTTTAGAGAGGGAAGGGAGGAAGAAAGAGAGAGAGAGAAACATCAATGTGCGGTTGTTGGGGGTCATGGCCTGCTACCCAGGCATGTACCCTGACTGGGAATCGAACCTGCGACACTTTGGTTTGCAGCCTGTGCTCAATCCACTGAGCTCTGCCAGCCAGGGCCAATTTTGATTTTTAAATACACACTGATATGACAGCTGTCACAATGCAATCTAACAAAATAATTTCAGATGATGTTAGAGAAAACTAAGCTCTACTAGAGCCATCTTACAGAAAACACAAAACAAACATTTTGGCCAACCAAAAATCTCAACGGGAGTCATATTAATAAAGTATTCAAGTAGCAATATTTGAGAGCTTTGATTATAGACTCAAGAAAGTTTCTCTGAGAAACTTGTAATCCTCTAGAATGGCTACATACTTCAAATACCCAGCACTGAGAATAGTGCCAGGGTACTTCCCACAAGCACATCAAGGAGAAATCAGTCTCTGACTGAACTTAAAAAAAAAAGTATGTATATATTAAAGAAGCTTAACCAAGAACAAACCCTGGGACCCTGAAAAAAATCAATGTTTCTTCTGAAAGTCAGTAACAACCACCAGTGTGGTGTGGGCACACCTGAGAAGTTATAGGTGCCTCAGTCCAATTATCACATCCCAAAGATTCTTCTCAAATGCTAGTACTCAGGACTAGCATTCAACAAGTTGCTGATCTTTGTGGACCCTGATTATTAGCACAGACAGCTGCTACAGCTGGATATATGGCTGCTCTGTATCTACTACCAAATCCACAGCCACCCCCACAGCCTCAGAAGAGTTACATGTATTCAATGCTCCACTTGCAGGCAAGTTCCTTCACTGTTTTCTTGTTGGCAAGCCTGGCCAAGTGCTTCTGTTCAAACCCATTGGATCTGTCCACTCCACCCCATCAATATCCAGGCTAGATACAGAGTGTTGGGAGGAAGTGCTGGGCCACTGTAACAAGGTCTCACTTTCTTATTCTTGTTCTCGGCCTTATTCTTCTTGATAAAGTTGGCCATTGGGTCCCCATGTCTTTCTCTCTTGGCATCTGATTCATATCTTCATCAATATAGCAGGCCAGAGGCTTCTGCATTTTCTCTACTGTATCCTCCACATTTTGTTGCTGTTGTTGACTATGGACAAGTCCTTTTCCCCAGTGGGTACCCAGCTCATCTCTCTGAGTCCTTCTCTCTGAGGAGAAAAGGAGAACATCTCTTTTCTCCTTTGCTCTAAACTTTCCAGTTTCAAATTCCTTTTATGCCTGAATTTCTCAAACTTGGTTTCAGCATATTGGAATTCAGCCTCAAATACCATGGCTTTTTGGTCCCGTTTCTTGAGTTCCTGCTGCTCTTGCTGTATGTCAGTTAACACGAACCCAGTTCTGGCCCCAGAATACATGTGTGCAGCCTTCTTTCCCAGGGGCTGTGAGTCCTTCAGGGTGGAGACAGATTGGAATCAGAAGATTTGGCTCTCTGTTTCCTCCTTAGTGGAGAGAGATCAGAATCAAAGCTCTTGTGTGTAGGTCTAGTACATGAAGGTGACATATCTGAATGAGAATCTCAGTGCCCTGAACTTTGTTTATTCCATGGAGGAGAAAGATCTGAGCCAGAGGCTTTCCAACTGTCACTTGGGTAGGAAGAAGAGTCCAACTTGTGATTCTGATGTCTTCTCTCTGAAGAGCTTGTAAGACATTTCCTATGGCTGGATAAGAGCCTTTAAAAATCATGCTGTTTATTTTCAAAATGGAATTTCACTTGCTGTTTTGTGAAAGAGAGAGGTCTGAGTCATATTCATATTTGCTGTTGTTTGGGCATGAGGGATGAGAGGACACTGGCCCCTTCCAATGTGGAGAAGCTTTATTAAAGGCACTTTCTGGGGCTTTACTGCTTCTGATTCTGGACAGGGAATGAAGAACATGAGGAGCCAAATTGGAGTGGGGGGGAGGGGAGTCATGATGGGCTCTATTGAACTATTATGTAAGGAGTGCTAGGTTGAGAAGGGGTATTGTTGTGGGCCCTTCCATGGGGAGAGAGATCTGAGGAGCTGTGATGGGCCCTCCTAGGAGGATCTGGTGTGTCATGAGGGCCTTTTTAGGAGATATACCTGAAGGACAATAATGCTTCCTGATAGGAAAGGGACTTGGTGAATCATGACAGCCCCTCTTAGGAGAAGAAGAATCTGGGGAACCAGGACAAAAATGTCTGTGTGAAGGTAGATTCTTATCAAGGCCTCCTAGAGGCTTCTATTTTACTTGGGAACATAAGGTTTCCATCTGCTTTACCTTTTCTGGTCACTCATCCACAAACTCAGCCACTGCAGGCAAATCTCCTTCTTTTACTCCTTTTCTGGTTTAGTAGTGGAGGCAGATGTCCTGCTCATATCATCATCCACAATCTGCATTCCCTTGCCACCAGTACTTCCAGGCTTCGGCCACTGCTTGTGAGGACTGAGAATGGTCTCAAACGCCCCTAGGCTCTGGCATCTGCCCCAGAGCAGAAACGCTGCAGACACTCGTCCTGGTAGAGCATGAAGCTGCTGCTGTGATGCAGCATGGGTGGGGCCATGGTTCTGACTGAACTTGATGTCATTACAGTACTTCCTGACTGTGGTGAAAGGATTTGAGGAGAATTCTGGTTAATGCAGCTTAGGGAAATGTTGAGGTGTCAGCTGGGTTTTGGAGTTTGGACAGAATTTACCTGGGCACAGATCAGGTGGGAAGGGAGATGGAATATGGTGTATGGAGATGGAATATGGTGTATAGAAATGAGTCTAGAGTATGGGGAGTAATTTGACATCTTTCTTGGAAGGAGAGACTTATATAACCAGGACAACCAGAACATTTTGTGAAGTGGGGAGGCAGTCTTCACATGTAACTAAACCAAAACTTAAAAATAAAGCCAATGCAATTATGGATTGGAATAAAAACAGAATGATTTGAGATGTAGTTATTAATTCATGACATGAACATTAACAGTGATTATTGCTTGCAAAATAAAAATGGGGTATAGAAATGCTTGCAAAATAAAATTGCTTGCAAAATAAAAATGGGGTAACTTTAAAAGGTTGTACCCCAGAACTACTTATGAGCATGTTGGCCATCAGTACTCAAGTCTGGACCAGTATGACCAAGATGACCACAACTGAAAGAAAATAGTTCTCATTTTAAATTGTAAAAGATAACCTAAAAAATTTGATTACTTGAAAAGGACAAAGGAAAAAGGCAGAAATGAATGAGGATAATGCATTTTTTTAATGCTTTTATAGCTAAGAACTTTATCAGGAAACACTGAAGTTCTTGCTATTCAGTGTAATCACTATGCCTGATAAAATTACTTGGGAAGTTGTCAAAAAATGGATACCAACATCACTACTGAGAATGCATTTTTACTTTCTAGAATAACACCAGTTCTAAGAAGAGTCAAGCTACTATATATCTGAGGTTGTTCATCCTACAAAACCCTCAGGTACCTAAAGGGGAATTCTCAGGGAATGCTGCAGTGGAAGAGGTAAAGCACTTCACTATACAACATCACTAGAATGAACATGGCATCTCTTGATAAGTTACCAAGAAACTTTGTTTTTACAGAAGTAGAACTTTCTAGCTTAGTTTTCATTAGAGGATCTGGTTAATTCTAACAGTTATTCTACATAGAATAAAGACTTTCACTGTAGAGACAGAGATATAAGATCCAGACAGCTTAAAACCAGAGCTTGCTTAAGCACAAACACCAACACCAGCATGAGCTCCAACAACAGCAAAACACCAGCAACAGCAAACACCAACAACAGCAAAAAGGTTGAGTTCATGGACCCAGTGAAACCCATGGTACACTATTCACTAGAAGATCTGGCTTCTCTTTCCATGCATCGTACAATGTTGGTCCATGACAAGATAGCTGTGTGGAGTAGTACTCCTTCAAAAGGCATGGAATCAGTTCATTTCCTGCCTCTGGTCTACCCCAGTTGTAGTCAACTACCCAGGCAAGTCTGGGTGGATGAGGGAGGGTATTTCCTTGCAAGTATCAAAGCAAAGGTCTAGGATACACAACACAGTTCCGCTTAATGTGCTGGGGGACTGAGATTTACCTGGGTGACAACTTCACTATATTCTCACCCTGACTTCATTCAACTCAGACACTCTTAGAGGGTAGCATTTCCTCTCATTGATGGGAGATTTGAAGAGGTGAAGTGACTGCCAAAGCCACACGAATGGTGAAGGGTTAGGGTCAGTTTTCAAATACTTTGACTTACAAATTACTCATGTGAAAATCATTCACCTAGAAAGGGACAAAATGTTTGTTCCATTTTAAATGAAAAGAAACATACAGACTTTAATGCACCTTTAAAAAATGCTTTTTACTGTATTCTCAGACATTTCTTGCTTTTGAGACTCACTACTTAAGTTCCCATTGTTGATCTGAAAATATTGTTACTCAAGGAATCATGAGTTGCACACAAGTCATTTTAGCTATCTGCTATGAGGGTCAGGCTTTGTGCTCACATTTAAATGCATTCTGCTGTATAGCCATCATCTTTCTTTCCCACTTTTTCCTGAGCATTTAGCTCCTCATGAGTCGGAGTTCTCTCTTGGCAGTGTTCAAAGATCTTAATTCTGTGTCCACTACTTTACAGTATTGCTGATATTATAAATACAAACATACTTAATGAAACCATTGGGTTTGCTGGTTTATAGGTATTTTAACTGAACCATCATAAAAATCATTGGTGGATTGTTGTACACATATTTATGGGTGTTTTAGTGGTATTTGAAGAAGTTGGTTGGGAATTTGGACAACCTAGGAATGCTTTGTTTTCCCACTTAAAATACTGATCCCTGCTATCCAAGTGTTCTCTACTTAACATGTTTTTAGGACACAAATATTTGATACAAGATTAAAGAAAGCATGCATTGTTTCTCAGGTACAATTATACTAGAAGATATAATGAAGTAGTCAGATGCTTCTATCTATATGTAGAAACTCCAGGAGGTAACAACTATGAAAGGAGACCAATACAATTGCACTGAAGTGACAAAGATGCCCCTGTGGTATAGTCTTTAATAAGATGATTTTTTAAATGTATGTATTTTGTTTTTAAAATTTTGTACCAAAAGCTAACTTGCTCTGAGATGTTGCTTTCTTGGATAACTCAGTAACTGTTAACCAGTACAATAACTAACTTCCAAATTCAGATTAAAAATTGTTTTTCACCTTCATGTAAGTTATGCACTGTGCTGGGCTGCTGATTCCTGAGATCCTGAGATCTAGCATTCTGCAGCTTCTGGAGCTCTGCCCACTAACTGTCAGTATCAACAGCCCCCAAGGACTGACAACTAAATTGCCCCCATAAGTTTTCAAGATGCCCTGAAGGGGGTGGGGGAGGTGTGTGTGTGTGTGTGTGTGTGTGTGTGTGTGTGTGTGTGACACTGTCCCTCTTGGAAGTGCTGAATTCTACTATCTACCACCACTGAGATCTTAATTTCACAGCCCGCAATTTGAGAAAGAACCACATTCTAGGGGCACCATTGACAGACAGCTGTGATGGTTCCTCACTATCATTCTGGGGTCAAGACACACAGGAGATAACTACATGAGTCATTAAGTAATGCAAGAGCTTCCAGAGGCCAGCATACCTCTGACAGGAGAGTATAGAGTAGTAAAGAGAAATGGCTTTGGAGTCAAACTGCATATGTTAAATCTCAGCAACATAAAAATAGGCCATTTCCTTATTCTGTTCCTCAACTTACTCATCTGTCAAGTGGGTATGTTAATAGAATCTAACACATGGGTTTGTAAGGATACCCTATAGTGCTTGACATAAAGAGCCTGAATGTTATCTACTATTAAGTTATTTGTTCTTTTCTAGGCTGGTGACACCAAGCTAGCTAATTTGTATATTAAAAAAGAATGTTAACCAATAACTCATACACGGGTCTCAAGCCTAAAAATAGGATTCATGTCTTAAGAACTGGGTTTGTAGAACTCATTCCAGAGCCCAGAATTGCATTTACCCAAAGTGAGATATGCTTAAAGCAGTGAGTATATACCTACATATTTTCTAGGTTGTGAGTTTCCTTGGTTGGTATTCCTAATGTTCCATATTTCTAAACATTTGCTTTCTTATGACTAGACAATACTTTAGGTATTTTTTTTAAAACTCTTGGTAGTCATAAAGAAAAACCTGAACATTTGCATGTCTTTTCTATTAGGCTTAAGATAAGCTCATCACTGATCAAAACCAAGCTGAACTTCCAAGAGGTAAAACATCTGTTTTACATTATTTTTTATGACTTGCAATATTTGACTGGTATTTCTATTGTGGAATAAATGTTTAGGGAGAAATGATCGTGGTCTTCTTCTCAGACCTATAAGAACACCAATTGGGATCACTGTCAGTCCTGAGGGACAATCTGCAAGTGAACAACTGATTAGTCAGCTGCTCTGTGCAGTTTTACGTGACTAGCATGTCAGATGATGCCTCATATCCTATTAGAGGCCTTCTATTTCCATTTGGGGAGTTTCAAGAACTTGGAATCCTGAAATAATTAGCTTTTTGATCACAAAAACAATAGGTAATATTTTCCACCCTTTCCACTTATGAGCCAAAACTCAAGGTGCAAATAAATGGGGCTTAACCTTTAAGAGTCTTCCTGTTGCATTTCACACAACTATCCCTTCTCCTGGAACCCAGAGGGGAGAATTTGAACTGTAACACAAGGAAACAAGGCTCTTGGCATTCAAGTTTCTCCAGCTTTTCAACCATCAATGGACTATTTATTATTTCCAGCATTGTTTATCATGCATCTTTATAAATTTCCTCTTAATTTTGGTTTAATAGCATTCATCCGAAATTAAGTCAAATGGCAGCCTAGCCTGTAAGAGGGCTAAGAAGAGGGCTTCTCAGCAGTCAGTCAAAACAATAAGTAAAAAACTTTAGAACTAATCTCCACTGCTCTTCAGTGACCTCTCATAAAACTGAAGCCCTTCTACCCCGTGTGAACATGAGTGACAGGCTTGGCTTTTTCCTGACAAACCACTTTAAGTTACCTATTTTATGGAACATTGGGATTCAGGGAAAAATACAAAATATTTCTAGAAGAGATATTTAAACCCATCATTCCATGTAAGAACCAAATAAGCAGTAGCTAACATGATTAGATAAATACAAAGCATGTTAGAAGTTTAACTATGTTTTCGCCTATGATTATTGAAATAACATTGGGTATATTTATAAGGAGAGAAAAGCACCTATTAGAAAAACTATTAGTTAGCTTTCAACTGGAAGACTACCAGTATGTAAAGAAAGTTTTCTGGGGGGTTCCACCATAATGAAAACACGCAAAAAAAAAAAAAATCAACAGTTGCTATACTCATCCAATATCCCTTAATTAATTCTTGAGACCATGTAAGCATGCCACTGATACTTCCATTAAAAGAATATGTAGCAGGAGATGCAACCACTTGACAGTCTTCAGTGATCTACCATGGCACTTAGTGAGGCGGGGCATCATTTGCTACCCTCAGCCAGACACCAGGCAGTGGGCTGCTAGAGCTAGCCTACTGCTAATGTGACCAACAATGCTCTAGAATGTTTGCTTAGCTTAGACTTTCTCAGAACTAATCTGTAGTCAGCTTCTTCCTACCCAATCCTGCTTCCATCTCTCCTTTTTAGGAGTTAGAAGTACACTGGTGTGTATGACTTGTTTCACAGCTGTTTCCCTTAATAAGTGAATTCTATCTTGGCTTCTGCTTTTGAGAATCTGAACTGATAAGGGAGGTACTGGGTGGGATTGATTGAGAAGGCAAGCAGTAAAATGGCTTGAGGACTCACTCTCTGATTGCACAGCCAGGACACCACCACACAGAGGGAAGCTGGGGACAAAGATAATACAAGGTATAAGGTGGTGGCACACTTAGATAATTGATCAGTTGGAGACCTTGGAAAAATACCCCAGTAAAGAGAAAGCACCTAGCCAGTAACATGTTTCAGGCATTTAAATATTGGGAAGAGACAAACCACAGAATGAGAGAAAATACTTGCAGGATACATGAATTACAACAAAAAATTCTAATAAAGTGGGCAAAGGATTTGAATAGATGTTTCTCCAAAGTGTATGTACAGATGGCCAATAAGCACATGAAGATGTTTGATATCACCAGTCATTATGGAAGTGTAAATTCAAACCACAATGGGGTAGCTATTTTACGGGTGTGAAGTGGCACTAAAAATTTTGGCAAGGCTGCGGATAAATTGGAACTCTTGTGCATTGTTGGTGAGTGAATAAAATGGTGCAGTCACTATGGAAGAGTTTGATTCCGTAAAAAAACTAAATGGAATTTATGGATTGTATAGTAATTCCATTCAGATACACATCCAAAGCAATTGAAAGCAGGGCTTCAAACAGATACCTGTAAGCCAGTGTTCACTGCATCCTTGTTCACAATAGCCAAAAGGTAGAAATGATCCCCATGCCCATCTATAGGTAATTTAGTAAACCAGAATGGGTACATGCAAAAAATAGCTTATTTAGAGGAATGAAGATCTGATACATGCTACAACATCAATGAACTTTGAGGACATTATGCTAAATGAAATAAACCAGGCAAAAGTGACAAGATTGTGTGATTGTAGATACCTAAAATAGGCAAATTCATAAAGACAAAGTAGATTAAAAGTTACCAGAGCTAGGAAGAAGGGGAATGGAAAGTTATTGCTTAATGGTTACAGATTTTCTACATAAGTAATGCAAAAGTTTTCAAAATAGATAGTAGTGATGGTTGCATAATGTTTTGAATGTAAAATAACACTGAATTGTACACTTAGTTGAAATAATGAGTTTTATGTTATGGGGGTAGAGAGAAGAAAGGTTATGAGAACATTTGTCTACACAAATACTTGAAGATCTGTACACCAATTTTTACAAATTTATAATTGTCAAAGGAGAAACAAATGTGTTAGCTGATGAATAAATAAGGTGCATTAGATTATTCAACAATAAAAAGGAATGAACTGATGCATGTTACAACATGGATGAGCTTCCAGTACACACGAAGTGAAAAGGAAAGAAGCCAGAAGCAAAACACCATGTATTCAATGATCCCATTTTTATGAAGTGTCCAGAAAAGGCAAATCTAGAAATAGAAATTAGATTAATGGTTGGTTGGGGCAGGAAATGGACTACACATGGGCATGAGCAGTGTTTGTGGGTGATCATCTAAAACTGGATTGTGATGATAAATGGAGCTCTGAATTCACTAAGCTAGTTGCATCCTTAAAAAGGGTGAATTTTATTGTATAAGTCACAACACATTAAAAATGCTTAAGGCAATGTGAGGTAAGAACACATCCCAGTAGGAGAATCACAATACAGGTACCACAGGTGTTGGAGCAAGGCCCATGCTATCCATAGACCAGAAATGTATGTCTTTCAAGAAGCAGTTGCCAACCATCTGCTGAATAGAGATCAAAATGTTGACCAGAGGGATTCAAGTGCCCATGAGTCTGGACCTGTCCACTACAAGCTTGGTTCCATCAGACTTGCCAAGTTTATAAGGTTAGACAGGATCAACAGCAGTGCATTGTAAGACAGAAATGAAACAACCAGGAACAAAGCCGAGGAACACCAGAGATCACAACCTGCATTATAGTAGGTAGCTCAGATACCCAGGTCACCTACTAGGGTTGCATCATTGTCTCTCTCATACTGTACAGATGACAGTATCGTGTGGGTACGTGTCTTATACAGATCAGCAGAAGGAAAATCCTGAACTCGGTTTACAGATAGGTTGGATCAGTATATGGATATAAATTGAGGTTTTGGCAGGTATTGGGGTGGCCTTGATAAACAAAATGACAACAGAAATCTTCTGAGTGGGCAGAGATATAAGGAATGCATGTGGTCATCCACACGTACATTCTTTGTGAAGAGAAGTGGCTCAAGATGATAATGGCCAGTGGCCTGGCTGTATGAGCCCTGAGAAGATCTGAGAGATCAGAAACAAGGTGGTCTGGCATACAGGTATGTGATGCACACATTGCCATGTGAAGATTTTTGTATCACATGTTAATGCCTGCAAGAAAACATTCACCATGGAAGATTTAATAATCAAGGAGACAAAATGACTCAGCCAGTTGACACTAGGTAGCCTTTGTTACTGGCCACCTAGAACTGGCACAATGGGCAACTGAAAGGTGTGGCCATGATAGGGATGAAGGTTACACTTGGGCACAATGGCATGGTCCCACCTTACAGTTACTGCCTCCTCTGCATATCCAACTTGACAGCACCAGAGACCCACCCTGATCCCAAATATGGCTATCTTCCTTGAGGAAACCGGTTGTCTATTTGATGGTAAGTTAACTCAACTGGGCCCAGCCTGCAAACGTCAGTGGTTCATCTTCTCAAAGAGGTAGGTTGGATAGGTGAGGAAATCAGGTAATCCACATGAATGCTTCCTGGTAACGGTGTGGAGCTGCTGTAGCTGTCAGCTATTTCCACTTAAGAGTGTGCTTACTGTCCTGGCCAGGTAGCTCAGTCAGTGAGAACATTGTCCTGATATGCTCAAGTTATGGGTTTGATCCCTGGACAGAGCACATATAAGAATTAACCAATGAATGCATGAGTAAGTGGAAAACAAATCAATTTTTCCCCCTCTCTCCCCCTTCCTCTAAAACTCAATAAACAAAAATTTTTTTTAAATTGTGCTTACCAAGAGATAAGACTCTTCAGGAATGAAGGTCAGGGTCACACTATTAGGTAAGCTAAGACCTGAGGATGATGGAAGTTTTGAGTGGACAGTGATGAAAGGAAGCAGAGTATTACTTGGTGCCTTGATGTCCACTGCTGTGAAGAGAGCTGTAGTTTAACCTGTTACCCTTTCCTATGTTTCTCCTCAGTAAGAAGCACCCAGGGAGTAATAGAGGAACCACTCCCTCAGCATGGAGAAACGTATTTGTGCAGCACAAAGAATGTGGTGGCCATGGAGGCACTACCACTCAGATCTCCTTCAAGGCAACCTAATGGTATTGGCCTCTAGCTGATGCCCCTTTAAATCCAAGGTGTTCTTGCTGAGACTATGCTCTTTTTGGGCAGTTCCCATCCAATGAGAACACAGCTGAGATACTAATTCCCAGCCATTCCTGCTCAATGTGGACACCTCTGTAGGCATTCTTTACACCTAAACTTCCCTTTGGGCCTGAAGAGACTCTCAGAAATGCCTTGCAGCCTGGGACTCTTCTCAGTCTTCCTCTCCTCCACCACCACCTCCTTCCTTGCTTGTGGTCAGACTTGTATAACTGTGTGCAGGCTTTCTTTTACTCCTGCTCCCTTCCCTTATAGCTTTCACAGAATTTTCCCCAATAAGTCACACTTAATCCATCTTGGTTCCTGCTTCCTAGCAGATCCAAACTGACAGTACCCTAAATCAAAATTTAAAAAACATAGCCCTGGCTGGCGTAGCTCAGTGGATTGAGCGCAGGCTTTGAACCAAAGTGTCGCAGGTTCGATTCCCAGTCAGGGCACATGCCTGGGTTGCAGGCCATGGCCCCTAGCAACTGCACATTGATTTTTCTCTTTCTCTTTCTCCCTCCCTTCCCTCTCTAAAAATAAATAAAATATTTTTTAAAAACTTAACATTTAAGTCTAATATTGGTAAATGACTTAATTCATTGTCATAGAAGTTAACAGGCATCTCATATGCACTGCTGGCAAAAACCAATTATCTTTAAAGGTATAATGGGAGCCTAGATTCATTTTAGACTTTTTATAATATGCATACAGTGTGATAAATTTTCCTCTAAGCACCCCTTTTCCTTCATCCCATAAATTTTGGTAATTTATATTTTTGCTTTAATTTAGTTCAAAATTAAAAAAAAATTTCTCTTGGAATTTCCTTGATCCATGTGCCATTTAAAAGTGTGTTGTTTAATATCCAAGTAGTTTAATGTCTTTCAGCTATCTTTCTAGTATTCTTTCTGTTACTCATGTCTACTTGAGTTCCATTGTGCTTTAAAAGCACACCTTTGTATCTATTCTTTCAACTTTGATAAGGTATGTTTTATAAGGCGTAACATCCTCTTAATGAATGTTCTGTGTGAGATTTGAAAAGAATGTATTCTGCTGTTGCTGGATTATTCCATAGGTTTTAGATTCAGTTGATTTATGTTGCTGTTCAGTTATACTAATTTTCTGCCTGTTGAATCTGTCAATTACCTATAGAGGGATGTTGAACTGTCCAAACATGGTAGTGGATTTACCCATTTCTCCTTGCAGTTGTATTGGCTTTTGCTTCATGTATGTGATGCTTTTGTTAGGTGTACCCAGATTGAGAATTATGTCCTGTTGGAAAATTAACCCCTTTATTGTATAATGACCCCTCATATTTTTTCTTGTTATAAAGTCATCTTTGTATTAAATGAATACAGATACTCTAGTTCTCTTTTGATTAGTGTTGGCATGGTATTATCTTTCTCCATCCCTTTATTTTTTGAGCTTGTGTCTATTTAAGTTGGGTTTCTTATAGAATAGTTATCGTTGAGACTCGGTTTTTGATGCACTTCAACAGTCTGTCTTTTATTTGTTGTATTTAGATCCTTGACATCAGAGTGATTGATATAGTTGGATTAATATTTGTTACTGTTTTCTATTAGCTGCCTTTGTTTCATTTTTGTATTCCACTTTACTTTCTCTGGTTGTAGTTAAATACTCTTTATTATTGCATTTTTCCTTTAGTATACAATAATTTTTGTTTTAGTGGTTGCTCTTAAGATTGCAGTATACATTTACAACTAGTCCATTCTTTTAAAGAACACCATACTGCGTCATGGGTAGTGCAATTACCATGTAATAGTGCATTCCTAATTCATCCCTCTCATAATTTCTGTCATTCATTTTATTTATTCATAAACTAGAGTTGCAAAATACATTTTTGAACAGTCTGTTACCTATCAGATCAATTAATAGACTTTTACCTTAATTCATTCCTTCTCTCATACTCTTTTCCAAGGTTTATCTGGGTTTCTGACCTGTATCAGTTTCCCTTTTTCCTGAAAATTTCTTTTAACATTTCTTGCAAGGCAGATCTACTGGCTACAATGTTTTGTCTAAGAAAGTCTTTGTCTCTCCCACTTTTGAAGGATAATTTTCACTGGATGAAGAATTCTAGTCTATTCCTCCTGCCCCCTTCTGTGTTTCACTCGACTCTTGTCCGTATAGTTTCTGGAAAAAATTCTAATGTAATTTCTATTCTTGCTTCTCTAATATTAAGATGTATTTTTTTCCTTCTGGCCGCTTTCTGGTTCAAGATTTTATATGGTTTGACTATATATGTAGATGGGTTTGTGTGTGTCTGTGTATTTGTTCTAAGCTTCCTGGATTTATGTTTTGTTATCATTAATTCTCAGTCATTGTTGTTTCAAATATTTCTTTTTATTTCATTCTTCCGATATTTCTATTATATGTTACACTATTTGTAATTTTCCTGAAGTTTAGATATTCTATTCTGTCCTTTCCTTTTCTCTTAAATTTCAGCTTCAGAAGTTCCTGTTGACATTCACACTGATTCTTGGTCATCTCCAGTCCATTGATTAGCCCAAAGGCACTTTGTTTTTGTCGGTTTGATTTCTATCATTTCCTTTTGATTCTTAATGTTTCCATCTCTGCCCACAATACCCATTTGTGTGTGTGTGTGTGTGTGTGTGTGTGTGTGTGTACTTTTTAGAATCTCTAGCCTATCCATTAGTTGTTTTAAATTACCAGCCTTAATTCCAAAATCTTTGTCACATCTGAATCTAGTTCTGATGTTTTCTCTGTCTCTTCAAACTTTTTAGCATGCCTTAATTTTTTTTTGTTGTTGTTGTTGAAACTGGACATCATGAGCTGGTCAACGGAACTGAGGTAACAGGCCTTTAGTGTGAGGTTATATGCTTATTTGGATATGGTTTAGACTTTGTTTACTATAATGGTCTGTTTCAGTGGCTTAACTTCCCTCTGATACTTTCCTTGATTTTTGTGTCCCCTGTTGTCTTTGGGATTCCCTAGAAACTTTAAGGCCTGAGACAGGTTTTTTCCCCCATTTGTGTTTCCCTGCTATTACATCAGGAAACCTAGTGATGTGGTGCTGAGATGTGAGGGAAAGAAATGCTTTCCATAGTCCCATAGTCCAGAGATGAGGTCTTGGGCTGTTTGTTACCTATCAGATCAATTGAGGTTGAAGAGCACAGTGAGCCTGTGCCCTTGGGCCCTAATCTTCAAAAGTTCTTCTGTTTGTTTTTTTCTTCTCTTCCTCATGTGAGACAGAAACAGTAAGAGGGAACTGGAGCTGGGTATTTTCCTTCCTCCCACATGAAAGGCTAAAGGGGGTTGAAGTTGGGTATTTTCTTTCCTATTAGTTGGTTAGGTAACTGATAAAAACTGTTTCTTTTGAGGGCAAGCCTTGTTAAGAACAGAATGCTCTGGAATATTTCAAGATGGTTATTTTTCCTTTTCTTCTGTTGAGAGCAGGAAGGGATTTTTCTCCTGTCTTCACTGGGAGAACCTGGTAGGAGGTCCTGGGGGGTAAAACTCAAGTATGGGACCTTCCCCAAAACCAGGCCCCTGCAGTTTTTAAACCCTCCAACTGGTCTACACTAAGCCTCCAGCAGCCATCAGTTCAGTTTTCCTACTTAGATACTGGTCCTGTGAAGGTTTCTGTCACTGAGTTTCTACTCTGGTAAAGTTGTTATTCTCCAGATCAGCCTGTCTCTTCAGTTGTAGAACTGGTAAAATGAGGAAAATGGGAAAACAACCAATGTGCCCTGTGGCCTCACATTTCTGGTGGATTAAAGAAGAGTTGGGCTTATTGCTGGTTTAGTTTTATTCCTAGTTATGTGCATGGGAGCGATCACTTCTACACTCATGACATGACAGCCCACATCAGGAGTCCTCGCCACCCGAACAGTTACAGACATCTCTGTTCAGGAGCACATGCAGCTCAGTCACGAGAGTCTGGATTTATTATGGGTAGGTTTTGTTTTTAACTCATTTCATTGAACAACCAGTTATAAAACAAAGTCCCCTCTCCCACAAACCCCCCAATGCAAGAATAGCTTCTTTTAATGCTTGAAACCAGATGGACTTGGAGTTCAACAATGAATTTCTGGGAACCTTGAACACTGACTTGCTTTTGGGCAGCCATCTTCTTCCTTCTCAGGATAGGATATTCTTTCTTTGTTAGAAAAATGTTTTCCTTCAACCTCAAGAGACTAAGTTGTAACAACAACAAAAAAATTACAGTCCGATAACACTGGCCATATTCATTGCTTCTCAAGGGGATCAAAACAATTACATGGCATTTGACAATTAAGTTGCCAAATGCATTCCTCTATGCATGACTATTGGTGAAGCCTTGATTTAGCACAGGTAAATTGCATTTAATCATCTGTAGACAAATGGTTCTCCCAAGATTCTCTGAAGCATAGAAGCATGACCAGACAGCTGCTGGTCCAATGGTAGGAGGAAGAAAGGGGGAAAAAGCAGCCACTTATTTGGCCTGGTGTTCAAGTTTAGACATTGGAATGTCCTTGCCATATTTGGTGTCAGGTGAAGCATTGAATTAAAAATGTTTTTTTTTCTTTAGACTATTTCAAACGAAGGGGTCCCAAACTATGTAAGAAATGTTGGTGGTATATCCTGTTACAATCTTCAATTGCGATAAGTAGGGAAAACAGCTAAAGCTAGAATAGATCTTGTTCTCATACTTCAATGGACCTGCCACTCAACTACTAAGAAGATAGTAGTGAGGGTTTCTTGAGTTGCTTTCCCAAGTTGGGCACTGTAGGGAAGCTTGACAGGTATGCAGGGACAGTGGAGGCCAAAGAGGTACATGTGGGTTCTGGAGCAGGGAGATGCTTTGCCTTTTTTAATTGAGACCATTAGTAGGCTCCTTATTCACACTGATGTAACACGAGTGGTTATCACACTACCACATAAATGTTTTGCCCATTTGGGCCACATATGCCCTCCTCAGGCAATAGCATTACAATACAAGCTCTAGGGATGGTCCATAAATATTTGGGTATTTTTCTCTGCCACATCCATTTTTTAGTGTTAGAAGTTCAGAGTCACTAAATTGAACAGAAACAGTCATTTTGAGTGTCTGATAGAAAGTAGCAAGAAGGCAAGATGTTCCTTGCTATCATAGAATTCAACTTGTTTAGTAGATACCATCAGATGTTATAAACCTGACATGGATAGTTGCTCTACCTACATTCAAAACAACCCCCGCCCCCCAAGGCGGAGGTTTCCTCATTTTACAGATGAAACTGAGTTTGAGATTGACCCACCAGACTCACATGGTACTTACTGGAGTGGCCTGAGATCCAACTTCAAACACCTAGCCTTATCATAGCCCTAGCCTTCAGTGACCACAGTTAGGCTAAAAAGTAGCCACATTGGACATAGATGCCAAAATGTGAGAATGCCAGGGAAAAGGGACAAAAAGAGCTTTACAAGTAGAGATAGAAGCTTAACCTGAGCACAGGATTTAGTTTATGGCATTATTCAGAGCAACACAACCAGCTCCTAGGCTGGAGCCAACTGCAGTGGAAATAAAATGGACACCAGCTTCCATCTAGAAAGAGCTGAAAGCATTTTATTACATGAAGGCAAAAAAACAGCTTTTCATATGAATGCCAATACTCTGGTTGTGCAGACTGTACAAATCTTTCCTTAAGAAAGATGTCGAATTGCTCCCCATACATTAACCTCATTCCTACACACCATATACTGTCTCACTTCCTACCAGGCCTTTGCCCAGGTAAATTCTATCCAAATTCCAAAACCCAGTGGACAGCTCACTTCCCTAAACTGCTTTAACCACAACTTTTCTTCTCAAATCCTTCCATCCAATTAAGAGCTACTGTATTGATATCAAGTGGCAAGAGAATGTGGATGAGGATGTGAATGAGGATGTGAGCTGGACATCTGTCTCTACCACTAAACTGGAAAAGGAGGAAGAGAAAGATGGAGATTTGCCTGTGGTGGCTGAATTTGGATGTGCAGAAGAGGTAAAGCAGATGGAAACCTTTCACTCCAATACCAGATGGAAGCTTCTGGGAGGCCACAATAAGGATCTACCTTCACACTGATTTTTTTGTCACAACTCTGAATTCATCTCTCCTAGAAGGGCCTATCACAACACCCCAGATCCTATGCCTAGGAGGATCCATCATGACATCCCAGGTCCAGCTCCTATAGGAGGGCCAGTCACAGTTCCTCATATATCTTCCTCCATAGAAAAGCCCATTAACAGCTCCCTTGACATCTCAACCTAGAAGGACTCTTGATTCCTTGGACACATTGCATCTCAGGAGACCTCATCATGTTCCTCATTCACTGTCCAGAATCAAAAGCAGTAAAGCCCCAGAAAGTGCCTTTAATAAAACTTATCCACATTGGAAGGGGCCAGAACCTTCTCATCCCTCCCTCCCAGCAGCAAATATGGATATGACCCCTCTTCTCCATAAAAAAGTGAAATTCCATTTTGGAAATAAGCAGCATGATTCTAAAGCCTCTTCATACAGCTGTAGGAAATGTCTTAGTACAAGCTCCTCACTGAGAAATCATTGGAATTGAACATTGTACTCTTCTTCCTACATAGGTCACAGTCAGAAAGTCTCTGACTCAGAACTTTCTCCTCCATGGAATAAACAAAGTTCAGGGCACTGGGATTTGATTCAGATGTCACCTCCAAGTATCAGACCTACACACGAGAGCTTTGATTCTGATCTCTCTCCACTAAGGAGGAAACAGAGAGCCAAATCTTCTGATTCCAATCTGTCTCCACCCTGAAGGACTCACAGCCCCTGGGAAAGAAGGCTGCACACATGTATTCTGGGGCCAGAACTGGGTTCGTGTTAACTGACACAGCGAGAGCAGCAGGAACTCAAGAAACGGGACCAAGAAGCCATGGTATTTGAGGCTGAATTCCAATATGCTGAAACCATATTTGAGAAATTCAGGCATAAAAGGAACTTGAAACTGGAAAGTTTAGAGCAAAGGAGAAAAGAGATGTTCTCCTTTTCTCCTCAGAGAGATGAGAAGGACTCAGAGATGAGCTGTGTACCCACTGGGGAAAAGGACTTGTTCATAGTCAACAACAGCAACAAAATGTGGAGGATACAGTAGAGAAAATGCAGAAGCCTCTGGCCTGCTATATTGATGAAGATATGAATCAGATGCCAAGAGAGAAAGACATGGGGACCCAATGGCCAACTTTATCAAGAAGAATAAGGCCGAGAACAAGAATAAGAAAGTGAGACCTTGTTACAGTGGCCCAGCACTTCCTCCCAACACTCTGTATCTAGCCTGGATATTGCTGGGGTGGAGTGGACAGATCCAATGGGTTTGAACAGAAGCACTTGGCCAGGCTTGCCAACAAGAAAACAGTGAAGGAACTTGCCTGCAAGTGGAGCATTGAATACATGTAACTCTTCTGAGGCTGTGGGGGTGGCTGTGGATTTGGTAGTAGATACAGAGCAGCCATATATCCAGCTGTAGCAGCTGTCTGTGCTAATAATCAGGGTCCACAAAGATCAGCAACTTGTTGAATGCTAGTCCTGAGTACTAGCATTTGAGAAGAATCTTTGGGATGTGATATTTGGACTGAGGCACCTATAACTTCTCAGGTGTGCCCACACCACTCTGGTGGTTGTTACTGACTTTCAGAAGAAACATTGATTTTTCAGGGTCCCAGAGTTTGTTCTTGGTTAGGCTTCTTTAATATACATACTTTTTTTTTTTAAGTTCAGTCAGAGACTGATTTCTCCTTGATGTGCTTGTGGGAAGTACCCTGGCACTATTCTCAGTGTTGGGTATTTGAAGTATGTAGCCATTCTAGAGGATTACAAGTTTCTCAGAGCAACTTTCTTGAGTCTATAATCAAAGTTTTCAAATACTGCTGCCTGAATATTTAGGTATCAAGACTCCTGTTGAGAGACTTCTGACAAGATGGAGGCATAGATGGACGCACCATACCTCCATGCACAACCAAGATTAGAACAACAAAAATTTAGAGGCAGAATAACACCCAGAACTGACAGAGAATTTATCTGAATGGAAGTCGGATAGCCAAGAATTTGAAGTAGACCCATTCATCCAGACCGGTAGGAGGGGAGGAGAAGATCAGCCTCGTGTGGGTCGCGGCACACAGAGAACAGGGAGAACTGGGCGCATAAGGCAACCGGGAGCGCGTAAGGCATCCAGGGCACGCAGGATCACAGCAGGTGGACCCTGAGTATGCAAGCGGCAGCTGGTAGACCCAGTGAGGTGGCAATTGTGGACCAGGACAGAATGCACAGCCCAGGATCCCAGGGAAGGGACTGTGGTCCCAGGAGAACGGAGCTACTGCTATTGTTCCCTCCCACCCCTGCCCCCACATACAATGTCACAATCTAGCGACTGGAGTGCCCAGCCCTGATGAACACTTAAGGCTCCTCCCATTACAGGAGCAACCAGACCAAAAAAAAAAAAAAAAAAAAAAGAGTGAGAGAGAGAGACATGTCTCAAACAGAAAAACAGATCAATGCCCCAGGGCTCATCCTTTTGAGTGACTAAGAGATAGCCAATCTATCAGATGCACAGTTCAAAACACTGGTGATCAGGAAGCTCACAGAATTGGTTGATTTTGGGTGCAAATTAAATGAAAAAATGCAGGTTACCATAAAAGAGATGAAGGAAGATGTACGGAGAACCAATAGTAATGGGAAGGAAACTGGGACTCAAAACAATAGAGTGGACCAGAAGGAAGAAAAAAAAAAACAACCAAACAGGAAAGAATGAAGAAATAAGAATTCAAAAAAACGAGGAGAAGCTTAGGAACCTCCAGGACATCTCTAAACATTCCAACATCCAAATTATAGGGGTACGAGAAGGGGAAGAGGAAAGGCAACAGATTGAACATGTATTTGAACAAATAATAAAGGAGAACTTCCCCATTCTGGCAAAGGAAATAGACTTCCAGGAAATCCAGGAAGCTCATAGAGCCCCAAAGAAGTTGGACCCAAGAAGAAACACACCAAGGCACATCATAATTACATTAGCCAAGGTAAAAATGAAGGAGTGGATCCTAGAAGCAGCAAGAGATAAGGGGACAGTCACCTACAAAGGAGTTCCCATCAGACTGTCAGCTGATTTCTCAAAAGAGATCTTACAGGCAAGAAGGGGCTGGAAAGAAATATTCCCAGTCATGAAAGACAAGGGCCTATATCCCAAATTACTCTATCCAGCAAAGCTTTCATTTAGAATGGAAGGGCAGATAAAGTGCTTCTCAGATAAGGTCAAGTTAAAGGAGTTCATCATCACCAAGCCCTTATTTTATGAAATGTTAAAGGTACTTATCTAAGAAAAGATACAGAAAAAACATGTATAGTAAAAGGACAGCAAACTCACAATTATTAACAACCACACCTAAAGCAAAACGAAAAGAGACTAAGCAAACAACTAGAACAGGAACAGAACCACAGAAATGGAGATCACATGGAGGGTTAGCAACAGGGGAGTGGGAGGAGGAGAGAGGGGGAAAAGATACAGAGAATAAGTAGCATAGATTGTAGGTTGAAAATGGGGGGGTAAGAATAGTATGGGAAATGTAGAAGCTAAAGCACTTATAAGTATTACACATGGATATGACTAAAGGGGTGGATATGGGTGGGAGAGGGTGTACAAGGTGGAGGGGAGTGAAGGAGGAAAATGGACAACTGTAACAGCATAATCAATAAAATATATTTAGAAAAAAAGAAAAGACTCCTGTTGCGATAAAATAACCCAAAACTATTTTTTCCACCAAAATTCTTTTAAGTTTGTTTCCTCTTCCCTTCCACTAGCTAAAGAGGTTTACTTGCTGTGACTAGAGCCCAGATGTCCCTTATTTGCCAAATAATCACCTCCATACAATCATCTGTTCACCTTAAAACCTTTATATGGGCGATAAGAAAAATGAGTCAGATTTCCACGGAGGTCTATAAACTTGTTATAAGTCTTACAACACCTCGTGTCATGAGAATCAATTCAGTCCTTCCTAAATGGTTTTAGCAGCTGGTCGACCTGACTCTGCTTGGCAGAAATAATCACTGGATTGGAAGTGCTCTTGGCCATGGGCTATGGAAACTTGAGTCTGTGTGAAGAGGGGAGGCAGAGTCAAAGAGGGAAAGTCAACTTCTTCCTAAGAGCTTTCTCACATTAGATCAATATCAAGACTTACTTGGAAGGCTTTATCCTTTTAACTGATGCTCATTTGTCTTGATTTCGGATTCTTTGTTTTCCACTAATATTCTTTTTATTCTTTTTTTAAAGATTATTTATTTAATTTTTAGAGAGGGAAGGGAGGGAGAAAGAGAGACAGAAACATCAATGTGTGGTTGTGGGGGTCATGGCCTGCAACCCAGGCATGTACCCTGACTGGGAATCGAACCTGCAACACTTTGGTTCGCAGCCCGTGCTCAATCCACTGAGCTATGCCAGCCAGGGCTTGATTTCAGATTCTTAAACTACCATTTCTCTCACAGATTAGAGTTCCCCATAAGGTTGCAGAGTGTGGACTGCTGACTCAGAATGTTTGCGTTAAGGCTTCTACAGCTGCCTGGAGTCCCAGCTGAAGATGAATTCACTCCCCATCCTCCCGCTGAAGGAGTAACAGGGCATTGCACCATCGTGCTAGAGGCAAAGGTCTTGGTAGTGATTTCAGCTGAGCTACAACTTCAGCATACCAACTTCAGGTGCTTGATTATAAGATAGAAAACAATTTAGGTGCTTGAGCTTTTAAGAATTGAGAAAGAGGGTAAAAGAGTGGCCTAATGGTAGACAAGTTAAAAAACATTTTCTTAAACTCTGCTTAATGCTGGTGGAAGCAGCCTTAAGTGCAGCTGATACCAGACACGGCGAGCACCAGATTTTGTTTCCTTGTTGGTTGAAAGACTTGTTCGGCAGCCTCCACTTAGGTGTTAAGACTTGCCCTGAACTTCCACACAGATGCTCAGCCCTTTGTCTTCCCTCGTGCCTTATGCAGTCATCAAGTGTAGCTTATTTTATTTCTCTCCTCAGCTGGTACCAGCTATTAATAACTCAAATACAAATGGATTTTGGTAGCTTACTACATTAGCCCAGCATTCTATCTAGCCAAGATTTCAGGCCAAAGAGTTGAGCCCCCAAAAGCAGTATTAGTCACAGCCCAACTTGAGCTCTTGGCTTGCTCTATACTTGGGAAGCCCTCTCCCAGGGGAAGAGAATGCTCCAAAAGGCAATGATTTGCTCTATACAAACCCCCTAGCTTAGAGAAACCCTAGCAATAGTACAGTAGAGTTCTATGAAGAGGTAGATAATGTAGATAGAAAACCTTCCTATGGAAAGGAGCAGCAATTCCCCCCGCATACCCCCACCCCCCACTGACCCCAGTCTCTTTCAAGCTGGGGACAGGGACAACCCAGCAAGTTTTTCTGTACTGGATTTTTAGAAGTGGGAGTACCAGCTGAGTGGTCATGATAGTTAGGGAATGTCTTTCCCTCCAGGTCTCTCTAGAGGGGATTGGGAAGGAGCTTCGCAGACAAACTTCTGCATCCTTTAAACAGGTTAGGCAGAGTAAGAACAAAAAGGAGAAAGGAAGCATTTCAGAGTTGTGAGGTCTCCCAATAATTAGAGAACTGCCTTTTCAGAACTGTGGTAGAGAGATGAGGTAAAGAGCTGACGCCCCTGAACAGGTAAAAATATTCCAGTTCCTGGTTGTAGGACTGAGAAGGAAAGGTTTTGTAGAAAGAAGGGGAAAGAAAACATACCATTTTTTCACTTCTCCCCAGCTCCTGCACTCCCGAACACCCCCACTCCCCCAGTCACCATCTGTTTATAGGTCCGCTAACCCACAAAAGGAGTAAGAAGCCCAGCTTCCCCAGAACAGAGGCCCCTCTGCAGTGTGACAGGTGGCCCAGCCTGGGCTTTTAAAGGTCAGCATCATTGGCACGTGCTCAGGAAGAAATGGAGCTGCATCAGGAAAGGGAAAACACCTGCTTTCCCATCCCTCCTCTCACTCTCTACTACTGAGGCACCCACCTCATCTAGGAAGGAAGGGTCAGCTGAGAGTAAGTGAGGCAGCAGCTTTATCTGGTGGGTTAATCACATACTCCTGTGCCTCCTCCACTCCTTTTTCTTCACGTTGTCATCAAGATCTGCCTCAATTGTGTCCATGCTACAAAATGTCCAGGGAGGTGTGGTTCTCGAAGGCTAGCTCTGAGAAGCTTCACATTATTTTGTCAAATGAGTGCAAGAATTTTCCTATAGGTAGGGTCTCCATTCATGGATAGGGCTGCTAGATTTAACAAATAAAAGGACAGGACGTCCAATGACATTTGAATTTCAGATGATCAACAAATCATTTTGTGGTATAGGTATGCCACATTTATGCTCTACTGTCTGTATAGATATATCAAGATATATCTGTCTTGAAAAATTGTTGTTTATCTGAAATTCCAGGGTCACTTGGCATCCTACACTTTATCTGGCAACTCTAATGAGGCCCAAGACTAACCAGAAGATTCCTTTCCCAGCCAAATGCTGGTTGAACTCTTTGTGATGATGATGAAAGAAACACAACAAGAAGATACATTGCAATTGCCCCATTGTACCTGAAAGTTTGAACCACCGGAATCCAGCTCTATCCTGCCCTGTGGAGAGTTACCTTTATACTCAGCAGACTCTAGAGAGTAGTTCAAAGCCTGGAGCTACCCCTTCAGGAAGAACTCTGAGTTAAACTTCCTTTGTGACTTGGAAGAGATTTAATTTTCTCTGTGGTTACTAATGTGAGATGAATTGAAGTAATAACGGCAACTATTCATTGAGCCAGGCATGTCTGTCAGGTTCAACATCTAAGTCATTCAACAATGCTGCTAGTTAGGGATTACGATCTGTATTTTACAGAGTTACATTTTATAGAACTCAGAGGAACTAAAGGCCTGCAGGTAAGAGCTAGGATTTAAACCCAGACCCAGTTCATTTTAAGTCCTGGGATCTTTACTTTTCTTCATATGACTTCTCTAAGTTTTTCTGAATTGTTCATTCATTTTTTGGTTGGTTGTTTATAATTAGGTAATACAGACACATGATACAAAAATAAACAGGTGCAAAATAGTGAAAAGTAAGACTCCCTCCCTCTTTTTCATCTATCCATTCAATTCTACCCAGGGACAATCAGCCAGTTGATACTTTTCAGAGAGCACTTGCTCATTTTCTTTTCCACACAAGGTGGCCTTCTATACAAAATTTTCGACACTTCTCCTTTTTCCCACTTAATATAAGCTCAAGATCTTTCCATTTAGGTAAATATAAAACTGTCTTATTAAATAGCTGCATCTTATTCCATTGTATTGATGTGCTATAATTTATTTTATCAGTGCTTTATACAAGTATGCACTTAGACTTCTTTCCTGTGTTTTGACTTTTTTAAACAAACAATGCTAAAATAAATATCTTTCTATAAGCTTCTACATGTGCTGTCCATGGGGTGCACTGCACCTTTAAGTGTTCAAATGTTTAGGAATGGAATAATTTGCTCAAAGGATATGTACATTACAAACTTCAAGAGATACTGCCAGGTTGAAGTGGAAGCTGTGACAGTAATGAACATTACTTTCAGCAATATATAAGATTGCCTGTTAGCCTGCAAAGCTCATTACCCAAGTTTGAGATCTCTGCCAACCTGATAGGTGAAAAAATAGTGTTTCATAATGGTTTTATTTCACATTTACCTTATTGTAAATGCAACTAGGGATCTTTTCCTGTGTTAGAGCCTTTTTCATTTCTACTCTCGGAAATGTCCATCTGGATTATCTTGTGTCTCAGGAATGAAGACAATACTTTGGTAAATTCTCGTGTTCACTTGGTAAATTAATGCCAAGCTGTTACACCCTTTCTTACTAATTTGTAGAGGAATGTCATGGTCTCAAAAAATGCCACTTTATGCCCTGGCTAGTGTGGCTCAGTTGGTCGGAGAATTGTCCTGTAACTGAAAGGTTGTGGGTTTGATTTCCAGTCAGGGCACACATCTAGGTTGCAGGTTCAATCCTGGTCTGGGTGTGGATGGGAGGCAACCGATCAATGTTTCTCTCTTGCATCAGTGTTTCTCTCTCTCCCTTCCTCTCTCTCTAAAATCAATGAAAAAATGTCCTCAGGCAAGGATAAAAAACTAAAATGCCACTTTACCTATGATTTGAATGTTAAATATTTGTAAGTTGTCTTTTAACTTTGTATATTGCCATTGGTCTAATTCATAGTGTTTGATTTTTATATAGTCAGATTTATGGCTTCAGAATTTAATATCAAACTTAGATAGACTTTCCCTATTTTAAGGTTCTAATTTTCTTTTCTTTTCTTTTGTCCCACACTTCCAGTTTTTTAAGTATTGAAATATTTTGGCCTAGCAGAAATTTATTTGTCATCAGCATCTCAAATATTTTCCTCCTGTCTATAGCTTTGTATTGAATCTTTATGGTAGATTACTTTTTTGTCCCAGCTTATTTCCCCCTGCCTCTCTATAAGGGGATTTTGTGTCTTTTTTGCTGACCTGCAGTGCCTCCCACTCAGGGAAGAAGTCTGTATCTCTTGCCACTGCTGTGTTGTTGGCAAATGGTCACCAATGCTTTCATAAAATGAGGTCATGTTACATACTTATTTTCTGCTTGAAGGGAACTCATGTGTTTCTACCAGTTCTCTTGTTCTTTTCCCTTTGCCACAAGAATGGTATGTCCCAATAAGGGCTATTCCTTAAGCTTAGGTCCAGCAGATCCACAGCCACCAAGAAGTAATGTGAGTGTACCGAGACTTTAAGGTTGTTTGTTACCTAAGCAGAACTGACTAATTCACATGTTAATTGTATCTATACTTAACCCTTATATCATGAAGTATAACATACATTCAAAAAAAAAAAAAGAAGGAAAAAAAACAAAACAAATGTTCCCTGCCATAAATTACCACTAAATTAATCCCCATGTTACCATCACCAAGCAGGTCAAGGGGTGAAATATTTCCAGCCCTGAACAAATAAGATTGTACCCCTCTCCTCATTGCTACAGGCTGATTTGTGTCCCCTAAGATCCATAAGTTGAATTCCCAGTCCCCCGTGCTTCAGATTGTGACTGTATTTAGAGTCTTTGAGGAGGTAATTAAGTTAAAATGAGGTCATTAGGGTGAGCCCTAATCCAATGTGACAAGGTGTGCTTATAAGAAGAGGAAATTAGGATACAAATACAAGGATACAAATACTTTGTCCAGAAAGTATCCAGCCGCACACTATGAAAAACAGAGACATTTATTGAATTAGATAAGATACAAGAAACATTGTGCATAGGACAATGACACCTCAGTCCCCTTCAAAGTAGGCACATTGGGACCTCACATAGTTCTCCCAGAATCTCTTCCACTGTTCAAAACACTCTGCAAAATCCTTTGTTGGAATCTCTATCAGCTACCCCATCATATTACTCTGAATCTCATCAGTGGCCTGAAATCGCTTCCCTTTCACAGATGATTTTAGTTTTTGGAAAAGGCAGAAATTGTAGGCTGCCAAATCTGTGCTTGTAGTAAGGCTGAATCACCTGGGTGATTTGATGTTTCACCAAAAAACTCTGCAAGAGACATGACGCATGAGTGGGTGTGTTGTTGTGATGAAGCTGCCAATCACTAGTTGCACATAACTGCAGCTGTTTTCTTTGTATTGCTTCTCTGTACCAATGAAAAGCATTGAAGTAGTATTCCTTATTAATTGTTTGACCTGGAGGAACATACTTATGATAGATAACACCTTCCCAAACAAAAACACAGTTAGCATGGTCCTGAGCTTGCTGTGACTTTGCTGCACCTTCTTTGGGTGTGGAGGAACAGGAGACTTCCATTGGGGTGACTGGGATGCAAAATTTGATGCAGATTCATTACTCTACTTGCTCAGTCATTTTGAACGTGATGGCCCCACAGTACACAAGCTCACTCAACAGTATCTACCACCTCCACTGACTAGGACAGTGAATTTGTCGTTGTTCATGCATGTGCATTCCAGTCCAATCTCCTTATCTCCTTGGCTGCCAGGTTACATTGGTGTTGTGCAAACCATTCTCATTATATTAACAATGGTTGGACTTTTTCTGGACAGAAGAAAAGACCAGGTGAAGAAACTGGGAGAACAGAACACTCTACAAGCCCAGGACAGAGGTGTGAGAAGAAACCAACCCTGCTAACACCTTGGTCTTGGACTTCCATCCTCCAGAATTGTGACTACTTAAATTTCTGTTGTTTAAGCCTGTGTTGTTTTGTTATGGTAGCTCTAGGAAATTTACTCACTCTTTATAGTGGATTCCTCAATACTCATTAGCAATAATCTTACTTCCATCAGTATAGTTTGTTGCTTGTTTTTAAAAAAAAATTCATAGAAATATAATCATGTACTACATTTGTGTGTGTGTGTTGGTTACTTGTGTTCAAAATTATAATTGTGAGATTCATCACTTTCTTTGCTATAAAAATAGTCTACCATGTATTAACTCATGCTTATGAGTACACTTTTGTGGACTTTTGTGCTCTTTCTAATATGGAACTATTATGAATAATACTACTATAAAATTTTTGTACACATCTCTTGATGCTTATGTGCACCAAAGGGTAAAATTGCTGGATGATAGGGTATGTGTATGTTTAACTTTAGTAGTAACATCAAATGATTTTCAAAAATGGTTTTAATGACTTATATTTTCACCATCAGTTCAGAGGAGTCTCTGATGTTCTACATTCTTGTCAACATTTGCTATTGTCAGAGCTTTAAATTTTTTTTTCATTTAAGAATATAAAATCATTTTTATTTTGGTCTGAGTTTGTATTTCTGTCATTATAAATGAGGTTAAGTACCTTTTAACATATTGATTGTTCATTAGAATATCTTTATCTGCAAAGTCTTTTTTCACCATTCTTGGATGTTTCTGTTGGATAGTTAATATTTTTCTCATTGATTTGTAAATTTTATTTATATATTATAAAGTGAGCCCTTTGTTAATTATGCTATAAATACATTCTTTCATTCAGAAAATGAAAATTTGTTCTCTAACCTATACCATATTAAAAAATTGATTAGATTGTGGGTCTCAATAAAAAAAACAAAACAATATTTGGAAGATAGTATGGAAGAATATCTATCTAATGACCATGAAGTAGGGAAAGTCTTCTTAAGAAGGGCACAAAAAGTAAGACACAAATTTTATCACAACAATATTAAAATATTATTACTCCCAAACCACAATGAAATGATTAAAAGGCAAGCCCATAGAGGGAAAGTAATATTTCTGGGGGTGTCTAAATGAGGCAAATCATCATTTCATAAGCAAAAGTTAGTAGATAATGTTTAAAGTTGATTCATCACAGAAATAACAAAACAACAATAAAGCACATAAGCATATAATGTAGCTGAGGATAGAGATAGAGAAAGAGATAGAGAACAATTGGTTTTCACTGGAATCTGTCTATATTATTTTATGTGTTAATTATGTGCATGCATTACTTTGATTTTTTAATGGTACTTAAAAAAAAACGCAAGCAAACAAAATTAACAAACCCCAGATGTAGTATTTCTCTTATTGAAATATCTTGGAGGGAAGAATGAAGACACCTCCCTAGACATCCAGGCATGCCCTAAAACTGTGATGACAAACTAAAACGTGCTTTTAGGTCTTGTATTTTACCATAAAAATCACAAGAATTTTATGTTCTTACTCATAACATATTTGTGTTAGTTTAATGTGAAACAATCTTTTATTTAAAGTACTTACATATTTACTCAAATTCCCTAGTAAATTTTATGCTCAGGAAGATCCAGCAGGTTTATTCTTTGGGTTCATGCAGCCCCAGGACACCCCTGCAAACCCCTTGGGGCTGTAAGTAACCCAGTTTGGGAAGGATATTTCTAACTTGTTAATGCTGCCATAATGGCTAAATACATTATGGCTTCCAGATGTTGTATTCACTTTAGATGTGAGAGAGGGAACGCGCTCTGTAATTGTGCAATATTCATTTTGCAATCAGAAGACATGTTTGAGTTCAGACTGGGATCTTACTTTGAGCAGGTTACTTGATGTCCCAAGACTTTTACCTCCTCAACTATATCACAAGCCTAATAAATACTGATTTTGCCTATTGTCCCACACTTGTTCTGTGGCTTAGGTGAGAAATTATTTGTAAACCATGTAACATTTGTCTTCCAGAGCACTGGCAGGAATTTTACATGTCAAATTTTAATGCCAAAATTTTCAACATGATTTGGGCACTATGATAAGTTTCAGTGTCTTTATAGCTTTTGTGTGTCTCTTACTCTAAAGAGTTTGTATTGACCAGCTAGTGAGTTCCGTTTGAAAAACATTTACAGCTCCTACTCCTTATCAGGCAATGCTAGGAATTATCAATATGCAAAGAGGACCCCCTTTCCTCCAGTTATGTACAGTCTAGAAAATCTGCATTATAGATTTGTTGGAAATGCCTTTTACATGGGCATGCAATGCTGCATATTTTCCTGGCTGTGTTGTCTTGGGAAGTTATTTTCCTTTTCTAGGCTTTAGTATCTTATCTATAAAAAGAGGATGCTGGAATTTTATATATACTTGTTTCATACATTTCCAATATTCTATATTTACCAGGACCCTTTAATGCCTTTTTAAAAAACTAGCAGCAATTCTCCACGCTCAGTATATGAGTCAGGGTTCAGCCAGGAAGTACTCAATTTTGAGCATACAGGAAACTACACTGGTGAAAGAAGACCTGAGAGGCAACAGGTAAGGCAGTGAGAACACTCCCTCTCCCCACCCAAACACACACACCCTGAGATTGACTCCCTAGGCTGGAGGGACAAAAGAAAAAGTTGATGTTTGCAAAGCCCACTGGTTAGGGCCACCTTGAGGGAGATGGAACCAGGCAGGCTGTAGAGGAGACATACCATGGGTCAGAGGCATGGAGTCAGAGAACAGAGTGAGAATAACATGGATTTTTTCTCCTCTGCCTATTATCTCTGGCTTGTGCCTCTCAGGGCCCAACACAGCAAAGCTTTCTAACCAGGAGCCTGGGAAATGCAGCCTTCTGGTGTCACTCCCAGTGATTCAGAGCAAAGGCAGGGGAAGCGTGAGGAATGGATTTGAGTACAAACAGTACACAGACTGGCCCCTCACTGGGGTGCTTGGTACTCCTTCAAAGAGCTTATGATGCACTGGAGGAAACTAAGCTCATATTAATGCAGCAATAAAAATTAAAATCATGATAGTCATTCTATTTCATTCACATATGTATCTGAAACCTAGAAAATAATTTTCTTCATTTTTCAGATGAGGAAACAGGCTCAGAGAGCTAGTGTGCCCAAATTCACAGAGCAAGTAAAAGTGAAGCAAAATTAGAACCTACAATCACCTGTCTCCCAAGGATGCAATCTTTTCTTCTGTACACCTTAGGTGTTGCAAGTTCTCAGTAAGAGGGGTGTTCGGAGAAAGGAGGGTCTCTATTTGTTCATCTGAAAAATGGGATCTGGAACAGCTCCCATAGCAATTAGTATAGACTGGAATCCTCTAGGAAGGCTTTATAGAAAAAGGTGGGGCTCTTTGGTCTTCAAAGATACATACGACTCTGAGAGGAAGGGTCTGAATGAAGTTCCTTTTGTTTTTCTCTCTGAGAAATCCCTTCTCTCTTAGCAGATTTGATTTGAGTTTTGAGCACTGAAACATAATATGCTTCCAGGAAACCTTATAGGCTTTCCTGAGTCTTTGCTTAGGGTATGCAAAGCAGTTGTCACATCACACAGCTCTGGGGCCTTGGGGCATGCAAGAGAGTGTCTGAGTCCACCCTCCATCCCCAGGGCCTTGCACCCTGACTCAGGGGTACCTGCATGTTTGACATTAGTTCTCCTGGGCAACTGGATCCCTATTGGCCATACATCTGAGAGTTCTCAAGAACACTGTTTATTCCTTGAGAAATCTGGAATGAATTAGGCTGAATAAATTGGCTCTCAACTTGGCTGTTTCAGATGGCAGCAAAGAAATAACATATGCTGCTTTCCCCCCTTTTTCTTTTTCTTTTTTTTTCATTTATGGAAGGGGAAATGAAAACACACCCATATCCACACAAAAAATAGATTTGGTCAAATTATGCCCCACTTCTCCAGCAAGTGGAAACCTTTGATCAGAGTATTTGGATGTCTCAGAAGAGTGTTAGGATAGCAAGAAGCCTGGGGAATTCATTCTAAGCATGTCTGCAACCTGCACAGCATAAATCTAAGTTGAACTGCAGTGTCCACAGAGCCAACCTGCAGCTGAGTTGCTAGGGCTACTGATTCAGTAAGCAAACACAACAAAGAATGTTCCATTCTTAATCCTCCACCAATCTTACCTTTCTAACCTCTGTGCTAGACATTCATCAAAAGAAAGCCACATGGAGACTTTAAAACATTATTCAGAGTGAAATTAGAAGGAAAAACAAAAGGAGAAATAATCTGGGCATAATTAATTATGATTATACCTGACATGTGCATTGTTTTAACTGCTGGATCTCAGTTTACAAATAATTAATGACAACAATGACAGGTGGCACTTCTGAGCACTGTGCTAAGTTCTCAGCATATATTATCTCATCTATATGTCACAGGAACCTCACAATTGAAGTACTATTATTATCCCTACTTTATAGGTGATAAAACTGAGCCTTAAGAGTTTAAGAATATTTTCTGAGCTAATACATTTAGGAAGGAAAGGGGCCAGATCTCAAATTAAGTCTGTCTAACTGTATTACCCAGCTCCAAACCATTATACTATACCCTATGAGATGGACATGGAGATATGCTGCCCAAATTTTTCTTCAGGAAAAAAGTTTGTTGTTCCAGCTGCTTGGGATGCTATCAGTGGGCAGCCTTCAGCTGTCAGGCCCTTTGGAGTCATCTCAGCGACAGAGCCCCACCTCACCCAAGGTCAAATCTTTCCCAGGGCTGTTCATATCCAATGACTAACAGGCAGTCTTGGACACATAGTCACTTGGTATCCCATGGGTGAGCTGGCAGCATTTTCTGTCACCTGGTATCCGGCCAGAGCATTATTCCTAGGTGTGGAATGTGATCTTTTAAAACCTGAAAAATCCTGCCAAGTGTTTTGCTTCCTTGTTTATGGTAGCAGATGCAAGATTGAGGGATTTTACTTTGGAGGGCATATCCCAGCATACCCTCGACCACTGGACTGCTAAAAACTTTACTGAAGTGGCAGATCTCTGAATATTTGTAGGTTTTATTTTGCATCTTCTGGAGTGCCTCTGTCTTCCCGAGACTTCCAGTGCACTAGATATTTGCTCATTCAGCTTGACCAGCATGATGTCATTAATATCATGCATCAACATGATGTTCCATGGCATGTCTTAGAATTTCAAATCTTTTGGGGCTATATTATAATAGAAAATTGTACATGAATGTTTTGTGTCTTCCATGTGAATGCTAGATTTTAAAGATCTTGTCGGAATAGGAAGGAAGCATTCACTCAGTAAAGTTTCCTAAGGCCTTTTTAGTCTGTTTTATCAAAGATACCACATCTAATACAGCCGCCGCATTGGGGCTACTTCTCTGTTGAATTTGCAGTAGTCTACAGTCATCCTCCCGGGTTGTCTGGTTCCTGCAAGAGCTAGACGTATTCATTGTGACAGGAATTCTCTATTCCTGTATCCTTGAAATTTTTAAGGTGAAAATAATTTTCATCCCATGGAACTGTGGTAGTGTTTTTTACTTACTATCTTGTCAAGGGTGAGAGGAACATTGTTAAAGGCTTCTTGATTTCTCCATTGTGATAGCTCTTACCCTGCAGACCCAGTGTAGGAGTTATTCCCACTGCTGAGTATGTCAATCCCATTTATACATTCTGGGACTGGGGAAATGACCGCCAGGGGGACTGATTGTTTGACAACATTTGGCCAGGATTTTATTTACAGACTCTTTATATGCCTTTACTTTAACAGGGGATCTGTGATAATTCTCCATGTCTCTCAGAGTTCCCTTTATCCAAGTCAACCAAGTAAATGGCTCAAGTTCCCTTTGGGGCAGAAATGTGGGAATTAACACAGCACATTTTGTCATGGTTTGGCAAGGTCCTTCCTCATAAAAACTGAGCCACATCTTAACAAGTTTGCAGTCTGAAAACTGATTTAAATATCAAAAATTAAGTAAGGCATTGGGACATGTTATTGTGACAACCTCTTTCAGTCTCTTGCTCCTGCAAGCTTGCTATCTTTGGATTACCTGTATTAAGCAGTATCCTCATTAATGGCTCATCTATTTTGCCCCTAGAAATGTGGTGTCTTATTAGCAATCTCCTCAATTCTCTATAGCTCAAGGCTTGAAGCTGCTATTCTAACTTTACCAGTTATTATAACTGCAAACTCCTGGCTTCTGGCAGTTAAGTACCACCGCCTAACCTCTACTGCTCCACTGTGGGACAGAAGGTAGCATTATCCACATTATTATCAACAATTCAACATCTGTGACAACTCTACCTCTGTGACAACTCTACAGGTATTCAACAGAACAGGGGCATTCCTGCTTGGTGAGAGAAGAAAGAGCATTTTGTTATGTGGGTTCTAGAGTAGAAAAACAGCATTATAGACTGAATGTGTTTCTTTTTTGCTTCCAAATGTCCCTAAGAGATGGACATTAGGTTTGTCTTCTTATGGGGCCAATTAGAAATGGTCCTCACTTTTGTCTGATTAACTAAGAAACAACAGTCAAGTAGGTTACTGTATCAAATTGAAAATGGCTGATATTCAGGGGAAGATTTGAATATCCCCCCTCTTAAACAATAATGCACATAAAAGAAAATTATAGAGAAACTTCCCTAATGCATATAGAGGCAGATATCCTCAAAAAATATTAACAAAACAAATACAACTGTACATTTAAAGGATTATACACCATGATCAAGTGGGAGATGATCCAGGGGTGCAAGAATGGTTTAACATCCACAAATCAACCAATGAGCTATACATGAGCAAAATAAAGGATAAAAATATGGTAATCTTAGTAGAGGAAGAAAAAGCATTTGACAAAATTCAACATCCATTCATGATAAAAAAAAAACAACTCAACAAACTGGGTATGGAGCAAATGTACCTCAAGATAGTAAAGGCCATTTATGACAACTCCACAGAGAATATCATACTCAGTGAAAAGCTACAAGCTTTTCCTCTGAGATCAAGAACAGGAAAAGGATGCCTACCCTTACCACCTTTATTGAACATGGTGCTGGAATTCCTAGTCAGAGCAACTGGGCAAGAAAGAGAAATAAAAAAACATACAAACTAAAAATAAAGAAGTAAAATTTTCTCTATTGAAGATAACAAAAAGGGCCCTGAAGACATTGTGTGAAGTGAAATAAGCCAGTTAGAGAAAGACAAATAATGTTAATATCACTTATATATAGAATTAAAAAAACCCAAACTCATAGAAACAGGTAGTATAAAAGTGGTTGCCAGAAGCTTCCCAAAGGGGGTGGGAGAAATACAAAGAGATTAGTAGAACACAAACTCTCAGCTATAAGATGAGTAAGGTCTGTGGATCTAATGTATAACGTGGCGACTATAGTTGATAGCACAATTGTATGATTGAAATTTTCTAAGACAATAGAACTTAAATGTTCTCCCCCTCCCCTCCCACACCCCGCAAAAGGGACGACTATATGAGGTGATAGAAGTGTTAATTAACCACTGGGAGGAATCCTTTAACAATATATATGCATATATCAAGTCATCACAATGTACACTTGAAATATTTTTTGTCAATTATAGCTCAAAAAAGCTGAAAAAGTCACAAAAACTTTACAAAGTTTTTAAAATAGAGCTAAATACATTTCAAGTTTAAGATTGTTTCAAAATTATACCATTTGTATTAAAATTAAATTGCTTCATCACTATATTTTGACTTTAATGGAAAGATTACAAGAAAAAACCCTCTTTTACTGGATGGCCCTCAGTCTCATTGAGGACGAGTGGGTATTTTCCCAGAGTCACCTCAATAAGATGAGAACTTATGATACCTGCATTTGTTTAATATCTGTGTTCTCTTCTTACCTTCAAGATCCCTAAGATAAAGCCCATGGCTATCCTCTTCACCTCTTCCTCACTGTGCCTAGCCTGGTACCTCACACAGGACTAGACTAGTGCCTGGCAATACTTGTTGTTTCATAAATTCATGCATTTATTATGTAATAAATAATGGACATGAGCAACAGATGCATAAATTATTATAATATATCAAATCAAATTTAGATTCTTAGTCATTCATTGCTTAGTGGATAACTTCTCTCTTTCTCAATCACAAGTAGATTTTATCTTTTCATCCCTGTAAGTGCAAAAAATCTAGCAGGATAAAACCTTTTACTTAGAGGCCAGAAGAGCACAATACATTAGATGTGAGGAAATGGGAAGCTGAAGACTAGTAGCATTTAATGAAGAGCTACCTATCTATTTCCTTTGCCCCATCCATTTCCCTTCTATATTATATATCCCTTTGATTTCTCTTTCTCAGCAGCATCTGATGCTAGGCTTCACTTATTAGCAGGAACAAAGAATGACATTTTCCAAGCTTCTCAAGTTCAACATTGCCCATATAGTGTCTTTTGTGAATTGGTCTTGGCCTTCAGAGGCACTGAATCACTGTTTCCTGTTTGGGCAACTTCGAAGTGTTGTCTTCTTAAAAAACTTACAGACTTTCATCTTATCATTTTATTTGATCTTCCCAATGGTCTTATGACATAAACAACTAGATGTCATGTATTTTTCCAGAGAAGGGAAAATGATCAGCGAACTGAGAAATCAGAAGACAATGATTTCTATTCCTACTATTTATTAGTTGTGTAATCTTAAGCAGATCTCATGACAATCATAAAAAGAAGTGGGTTTTATTGGGTCCAACACCCAACAAATACTTGGTGTCGGATGCTGGGCAAACAGCGGGACATAAGGAAGGTTGAGTTCCCTTTTCTCACAGAGCTTTCAGTTCAGTGCGGTATAGACAAATAAAAGGGTGATGAATAGATAATACAAATATGGATATTAATAAATACAAATTAATAAATACTATTGAGAAAATTTTAAAAAGGTGATGTATTAAATAGTGAACGGTGAGAATTGTTTTGACTAGAAGGTCAGAGAACTGCCCCCAGAAGTGAAAAGTTTCCATATCTGAAAGACAAAAAGGAGTCAGCCTATGAAGATGCAGGTGAAGAGCTTTCCATGTAGAGGAAACAGATATTCAGAGCTGGTCACAAAAGTTCTAAGATGGCATGAACTTGGTTGTCCCTGACACTTCTTATTATTGGTGTTTCCCATTTTACAGATGATGCTCCTAAGGCCTAGAGCAGTGAAGCAACATGCTTAAGAGTAAATGTCAACCTCTTATAAGAGCATGAGTTCATACCCATGACTTCTGACTCTTAAAGAGAATGTCCTTCATCATTTAAATCCTTAGCTACCTTAGTTCAGACCCTCATTATCCCGCCTCTGGATAATTTCAGTTCATTCCTCATTGATCACTCAGCATTCACAACTACCTCCTCCCCAACTCCTGGCCCTGACCCACTTCACCTTCTGTATTGAAGACGGCCAGAGATTTATTTCTAATACAGAAGTCTAATCATATTTCCCCTATATTTTCTTTTTGTCTTTGTTTTAAATGCTTCCTGTGGCTTCCAGAAGCCTAAAGATGAAGTCCAAGATCTCCAACTCATTATTTGACTGATTCCCAATATTCTGGCCTTATCTCTTAACGTCTTTTCCACATCCTCTCTTTAGCCTCAGTAAATGAAATGCTGTGCCATTTTTTTATGCTCCTGTATTTTTAACCCATGTTATTGTCTTTCATTGGTAAATGCCAATCATCATGCAATTACTCACTCAAATGACATTTACTGTGTAAAGTATGTCACTCCCTCATCTGTGCCCCCATACCAATTTTGCTCTATTACAATAGTTTCCATTTCTATTGCAAAGTTGCCCTGTTACATTGTGAGATCCTAAAGGGAAGAAAGCAATATTTTTTGTATGGACAATGCTCATTTTTTCCCCACTTTTGGTTTCTTTTTTGATCCATGGATTATTTTAGAAGTGTATTATTTAATTTCCAAATATTTGGGGATGAGTAAAGCTATCTTATGTTATTAGACTTATGTCTAAGTCCATTCCTTGAAGCAAGAGAAAAACTGTATAGTTCTAATTCCTAAAATAATTTTTTAAAGAATACTTTTGTCGTATGGCATATGTTCTATCTTGGTGAATTTCTATGTACACTTGAAAAAATGTACACTTTTGTAGTTTTATAAAATGTAAATTAGGTCAAAAAGGTTGAAAATATTTCAAATCTATACCTTATAATCTTCTGGTTACTGAAAAAGAAGTTCTATCAAGTTTTTATATATTTTAAAGTATTTCTGTAAGGTGCATACACATTTAGAAGATATGTTTTCTTAATGAGTGAACCCCTTTATCCTCATGAAATGTCCCTTTTTATTCCTGGTAACATTTCTTGTTCTGAAGTCTCTGTTATTAACATAGCCACTCTAGCTCTCTTATGCTTAGTCTTGCCACAGTATATCCTTTCACTTTCAGTCTCTGTGTTTACATGAAAGTGGGTTTCTTATTAGACATATAGTTGGGTCTATATTATCCAGCCTGATATTTTCTACATTTTAATTGAACTGTGTTGGCCAGTCCATTATACTGAATGTAATTATTGGCATATTGGCTTTAAATTTGCTATTACTTGTTTTTTTTTTTTTTTTTTAGCTGGTTCTATTTGTTAATTGTTCTGTTTCCCCCCACCCCCCTTTCCTGACATCCTTTGGATTGAGTTATTTTTAGTATTCTATTTTGTGATGGTTCATTTTATATGTCAACTTGGCTAGGAGAGGGGTATCCAGCTATTTGGTCAAACATTATTCTGGGTGTTTCCATGAGAGTATTTTTGGATGAGATTAACATTTAAATCACTGGACTTTGGGTAAGGTAGATTGCCCTTTATAATGTGGGAGGGAGCTTATCCAGGCAGTGGAAGGCCTGAAGGGAGTGGACAGACTACTTTCCTCAAGCAAAAGAGAATTCTCCAGCAGACCGCCTTTGGGTTGCAGCTGCAACATCAGCTCCTCCTCTATGGCAGGAGCTGCTAGCAGCCTTCACACTCCCCTGAGTCTCCAGCCTGCTGATGGAGTTTTGACATCATTGTTAGGTGCATTCACTTTAAGAATTATTGTCTTCTCAGAGAATTAACCCCTTCATCATTATGTAATGTCCTTCTTTATCCCTGACAACTTTCCTTGCTTTGAAGTCTGCTCTGTCTGAAATTAATATAGCTACTCCTGTTTTCCTTTAATTGGTGTCAGCATGGTCTGTTTTCCTCCCTCCATTTACTTTCAATGTCCATGTGTCTTTATTTTTAAGTGAGCTTTTTGCAGCCAGCATATATTTGGTTCTTGTTTTTTGAGCCTCTCTGACAACCTCTGGATTTTTATTAGTACTTTTGACTTTAACATGATTACTGATATATCAATACTTAGATTAATATCTAACATATTCATTATCATTTTCTGTTTGTTGCCTTTGTTCTCTTCCTAGTTTTGTCTTCCACTCTTTTTTCTCCTTATTGTAATGTTAATTAAACATTTTATGTTTTTCCATTTTCTCTCCTTTCTTAGTGTATCAGTTGTACTTTTTAAAACTTTTTTTAGTGGTTGCTCTCGAGTTTATAATATATACATTTACAGCAAGTCCAAGTTCACTTTCAAACAACACTATCACTTCACAGGTAGAGTGAGTATCATGTAATAACAAAATTCCTCCCTCCTGTCTTTTGTATCACTGCTGGCTTTCATTTCGCTTATATATTACCATACATAAGCATATATGTATTTTCTGAGAAGTCAGATGAAATTACTATCAATGTTCCTCTTAGGTAAAGGTTTCTTTTTTTTTTTTAATCTGGCTTCTTTTAGGATATTTTATTTATCTTAACTTTTCCATAGTTTAAAAATGATATACCTAGGTATATTTTATTTTTGACATTTATCTTGCTTGTTGCTTGTTTAGCTTCCAGGATCTGTGATTTAGTGTCTGACACTAACTACTTTGGGGAAATTTTCAGTCATCACTGTTTCAAGTAATTTTTCTGTTCCTTTCTCTTTTTCTGCTCCTTCTAGTATTTCTATTAAACATGTGTGACACGTTTTGTAGTTGCCCCACAGTCCTTGGGTTTTTGTTTTGATTTTTCCAGTCTTTGTTCTCTTAAATACATGGTTTTCAAGGATTCTATTGATCAATCTTCTAGCTTGAAGATTCTTTCTTCAGTTGTGTCAAAGGAATTCTTTATTTCTGTTACTGTTTTTTTTTTTTTTAATCTCTAGCATTTCTTTTTGGTACTTTCTTAGGATTTCCATCTCTACTTATATTGCTCATTTGTTTCTGCATGCTATCTATTTATCTATTAGATTCCTTACTGCAGTGGTTTTCAACCAATGTGTTTACGAGAATCTTTAAAACATGCAACAGCTGACTATTTAGTCAGGGTCACTGACATCTTTCTGTTTGGCTGTCAAATTAAAAAATGGCAAGAGCCAGCACAACAATAGCCATCTGGTGTGAATGCCCTGCCCTGAACCATAAGTAAATAGGTCACAAAATAGAGTTGCATCTATTTGTCCTGTCACATAATAAGGGTGCATCTGATTGGTTAATTCGTGGTATCAGAAATCCTTATATAAAAGTATAGGCACCTGATTTTTTTAAAAAGTCACTTTGGAACAAAGAAGGTAGATATTACTATTATTTATTTACTTATTTGGTAAATCAATCACAATTTCCTTATTTTTGTTAGATTGGCAAAATTACTAATTAATTACTAAGTTGAGTAACTAGTTTATGTGTGCCATAAGATTTAAAAAGTTGAAAATTGCTGTCTTAGTATATTAATTATAGTTGTTTTAAATTTTTGGTCTGATCATTCCAAAATCCCTGCCATGTCTGGTTCCAGTTCTTGCTCTGACTCCTCATTTTGTGTTTCTTGTCTTTTAGAATGCCTTGTGATTTTTCTCTTGATATTCAGACATGATGTATCACATAAAAGGACCTGCTGTGAATGAGCCTTTAGTAAAGGGGTGGTGAGGTGTGAGAGAAGAAGTGTACTGAAGTCCAATGGTTAGGTCTCAGTGTTTCAGTAAATCTTACCTGCGGACAGAACTGTACAACTGTTTCTCAGTGTTTTCTCCACCCCCTACCTCCTGATGTGTGGGACAGGATGGCTAACATGGGCTGGAGTGGGTATTTCCCTTTCTCCAGCTCAGGTTTGTTCTGTTTAACAAGTTCCCCCTGAGGGCTGGCCTTGTAAGGAAGAATAGAGTTCTCTGGTGTTTTTAAAAATGGTTCTTTCCCTCTCTCCCTGGCAGAACCCTGAGGGGATTTGTTTCTAATATTTGCTGTGGGAATCTAGTCAAGTTCCTAGAGGTAAATCTCATGATATCATGAGGGGTCTCCTAAAATCCGTCTGCAATTTTTAACTCTCAGACTTGCCCACATTGAGCCTCCAGCAATTCATCAATTACAGTTGAGGCTTTCCTACACAGGCAATGGCTCCTGAGGTTTCCACTTATCAGTCTCTGCTCCCTAAGCTGTGACTCCTTGTATTTGCTTTGCTATCTCTCCAATATTGGAAGCAGTGTTTTGCCTTGTATCTCACAGATCTGAGAAGAGTTACTGATTTTTCAGTCTGTTCAGCTTTTACTTATTAGGAGGTATGGAACTTCCAAGCTCCTTACATGTGACACTGGCACCCGGAGTCTGTACTAATTTTGGATTGACTGTTGGACATTGTGACTGTGAGGTTCTGGATTTCTTGCTTCGCTTTAAAGACTATTGGCATTTATTCTGTAAGTGGTTAGTGCAACTTTCAGAGCAGCTTCACTTTTTTCAGGCTTTACTTTTAAAAAGTTTGTTAGGATAGTTCTAAGATACTTTTTTTTTTTTTTTGGTATAGTTTCATTCTCCAGCAAAAATTCCCTCCCTCTCCCTAGGTCCCAGGAACGACTCAGGTGTTCCATTATGTCTCTTTGTTCTGACTATTTGGCACATGAAGGGAGCTGTATGTGAGCTTTGAGAAGGTCTCAGCTTATACATTCCCAGTTGGTCTTCGCCCGTACTCATAGAATTTCATCTTACACACTAGTAAGTTTGTGTTGAGGATGCAATAAACATAGCCTAGTCTAGTTTTCTCTGCATCTCTGAAGTTGCTCCTCTGTGTAGCTCTCTCCTCTATGGGACTCTTTGCAACTTCCAGCCTTTTCTATTGGAACAGTTGTTTTATAGTTGCTAAATATAAAACATTTAAAAATTATTTTGTTCATTTTTCTAGTCGTTTGCTGTGATAAAGTGTGTTTTCTGTTACTCTATTATAGCCAGAAGCAGATATTCATAAATGCCAAACCTTTAAATATTAGGTAATCTGGTTATACAGTACTATCACAACATGACTTTATTTTGCATTTCTCTGATTATTAATCAAATTAAATATGTTTTTCTAAGTTTAATGGACATTTGTGCTGCTACTTCTACTCATATCTTTGGCCTGTTTCTAAAAATTGAGTTGTTTTGTTTTTGTTGATAAAGTGAATTCCTTGAATATTCCATTACTAATTCATTGCCAATTATTTTACTGAATGAATGTATTGGCACCAGATATCTTGCTAGTCTCCTAACTTTACAATGTATTTCTTTAATAGAAATTTTGTTTTAAATGTGGATAATTACTAATTTTTTGTTTTTCTTATTTAATAATTCTTTGTTTTTTTTAAAATGTTAAAGTTTTGTTTCTCATATTCATTGTTTTAATCCACTTACAATTGTTGATTTTTGTGTGTGATGTCCTGTAGAAAACAAATTTAATTTTTTCCTGTAAGCATATCCAATAGCATCTATTCCACTTATTAAAAGGATGATCCTTTTTCCTCTATTGATTGACAATGCTGCACTGGTCGTATGTCAAGTTTTCATGTGGATGAGGCTCTTTTCTGAGATCTGCACGTTTTCATTGGTCTGCTTGTTCCTGTGAGCTTGTCCTAATTCCTCAAATTTTTAATTTCTAGAGCTTCATAATAAAGCTTGATATCTGGTAGAGTAAGATATTTTGTTTTTTCAAATTTTTCTTAGCTTTTCTTGGCTAAGTTTGGAAACAAGCACTAATAACACTTGTTTTTGAATTTATAAATAAATTATGGAAAATTGACACCTCTATCAAGTTTCTCCAATGATGAACATGTTACTATATGTTTATTTACTCCAGTTTTAAAAATGTCATTCAATAATTCTTTACAATTTTCCTAAAAAAGGCATGAATATTTTTCATCACATGATTTCTATAAATTAAATTTCCTAATCACTATTTGAATAGAATCCATATTTTCTACTATATTTTACTGATTGGTGCACTTACATAGAAGTGTATTCAATATTTATATATTTACCTTATATCTACTAATTTTAATTATTTAATTAGTAAAATATAGTGACTGTGGATCTTTTAAGCTTTTTATAAGGCAATTATATTATCTATACATAAGAATAGTTATCTTTCTTTAATTTTTAGTCCTGTAGTTTAATTTTTTCTTTAATTGCATTATGTAGGGCTTGTTACAATATTGATTAGAAGTAGATATAGTTCTGACTTCTGGCAAGATGGAGGAATAGGTGGACGCACCGTATCTCCTCATACAACCAAGATTAGAAAAACAATAATTTACAACAATAATTTACTATCAGAATAACACCCAGATCCGGCAGAGGATTTATGTGAATGGAAGTCGGGCAGCCAAGAAGTTGAAGTAGACGCGTTCATCCAGACTGGTAGGAGAAAACGAGCCGGGCAGGTGCGGGGCTGCCTTGGGTCGGCGGCGTGCGGAGGTCGGGGGAAGGTTTGGCTCGAAATCATCGCAAAAGCCATCCGGGGGCACAAGAAGGCAGCGGTGATCCCTGAGTACGCAAGCTGCGGCTGGCAGACCCAGAGGGGTAGTGATTGTGGACCAGGGCAGAACTCGCGGCCCAGAAGTCCAGACAAGGGTCTGAGTCCAGGAGAACGCTACCACCATTGTTTTCTCCAGTCCCGCTCCCGCTCCCGCCCCACCCCCACATATAACATCACAATCTAGCGACGGGGGTGCCCAGCCCCGGTGAGCACCTAAGACTCCGCCCCCCACTGTAACAAGAGCAACCAGACCGGAGGCAAAAAAAAGAGGAGAGACAGGGGGAAAAAAATATGTTTTCAACAGAGCAGATCAGTCCCCCAGGACTCATCCTTTTGAGCGACCAAGAATTAGACAATCTATCAGATGCACAGTTCAAAACACTGGTGATCAGAAAGCTCACGGAACTGGTTGATTTTGGATGAAATTTAGATGAAAGAATGCAGATTACCATAAAACAGATGCAGGAAGACACGCGGAGGAGAGCCAATAGTGAAAGGAAGGAATATGAGTCTCCAAACAATACAGTGGACCAGAAGGAAGATAGAATCAACCAAGCAGGAAAGCATGATGAAATAAGAATTCAAAAAATTGAGGAAAAGATTAAGAGCATCCAAGACACCTTTAAACGTTCCAATATCCGAATTATAGGGGTACCAGAATTGGAAGGGGAAAAGCAACAGATTGAGCACGTATTTGAACAAATAATAAAGGAGAACTTCCCCAATCTGGCAAAGGGAACAGTCTTCCAAGAAATCCAAGAAGCTCAGAGAGCCCCAAAGAAGTTGGACCCAAGAAGAAACACACCAAGGCACATCATAATTACGTTAGCCAAGGTAAAAACGAAGGAGAGAATCCTAGAAGCAGCAAGAGGTAAGGGGACAGTCACCTACAAAGGAGTTCCCATCAGACTGTCAGCTGATTTCTCCAAAGAGACCTTACAGGCAAGAAGGGGCTGGAAAGAAATATTCCAAGTCATGAAAGACAAGGACCTACATCCCAGATTGCTCTATCCAGCAAAGCTCTCATTTAGAATGGAAGGGCAGATAAAGTGCTTCTCAGATAAGGTCAAGTTAAAGGAGTTCAGCATCACCAAGCCCTTATTTTATGAAATGCTAAAGGGACTTATCTAAGAAAAGAAGATAAAGAAAAGACATGTATAGTAAAAGGACAGCAAACTCACAAATATTAACAACCACACCTAAAGCAAAACCAAAAGAAACTAAGTAAACAATTAGAACAGGAACAGAACCACAGAAATGGAGGGCACATGGAGGGTTAGCAGCAGGGGGGTGGGAGGAGGAGAGAAGGGGAAAAGGTATAGAGAATAAGTAGCATAGAATGTAGGTTGAAAATAGATAGGGGGAGGGCAAGAATAGTACGGGAAATGTAGAAACTAAGGAACTCACAAGTATGACACATGGTCATGAACTAAAGGGGGAAATGTGGGTGGGAAGGGGGTACAGGGGGAAGGGAAGAGAAGGGGGAAATGGGACAACTGTAATAGCATAATCAATACGTATATTTAAAAAAAAAAAGAAGTAGACATAGTTCTGTTATTTCACCATGGAGCATGACATTTTATATATTTTGATAAATACTTTTATTAGATTGAGGATATTATTTTCTAATCAAAGTTGATTAGAATTTTTTCATGTGTGTGTACTAAATATTTTAAATGTTTATTCTACATCTGTTGAGATGGTTGTTTATTTTTCTCTTCTAATATATCAGTGAAGTATAATATATAATAGATTTTCAGATGGTGAACTATTCCAGCTTCCTTAGTGAACATTACTTCCTCATGATGTCTTTAAACAAACAAACAAAAAAACCCTCAGCTTTAATCTAGATGTAAATATTCTAGTCAGTATTTTTGCATTTGGTACTCTTTCTATTTTATACGAGGATCATTTTGAACACAGTCCAACTTTCTTTAATGGCTATTGGTTTGTTTTAGATTTCTATTTTTTTGAGTCAATTTTTGTCAGTTTACATCTTTTCCTGAAATGTAAACATTTCAACTAAGTTTGCAAATATACTCACATAAAATTATTCTTGGTAATTGCTTTATTTTTTATGCTAAATTATGTTTGTAAGAGGCATTTAGGTATTTTTAAAGTTGTTTGGGGATCTGTACATTTGTGTCAGGAAAGTGGCGTTAGCGAGAATTCACCACAACCTTCCTCCACGACGTAGCTGCTAGTGACGTCTTTACACAGAGTATCACTGAAATTTCCATGCCAGGGAAAGGTGGCCTGACAATCTGGTGGTGTGGAGATATGTATCATTGTCTCCTTTTAACAAATAAAGAATTTGAGGTTCAAGGATTTTAAGAAAACTGCACAAGTTTGAAAGCTACTTAGTGTAGAGTTCAGTTTTTTTAAAATCCACAAGTCAAGCTCTTCCCAGCACATGGGCCTTTCTCAGTGTGTGGTCTGGCAACCACATAGCACAGTGTCACCTGCGGGATTCGATCTTGCATCCTCGTCTGAGCCCCACCCCAATGTGCTGAATCAGATCGGGGGCCTTGGGGCTGGAAATCTGTATTGTAAACAAATTCCATAGATGATTTTCACCCACTAAATTTTCAGAAGGTCTGTGTCTACAGCGACTTTCCCTATTAAGTCACTCGACAAAGTAAAATAGTTAACAAGTAAGTCATTTACAACTGAATTTCCATCCCTGGTGGCTGGCTTTCCTGGTTCAGGAAATTATAACCAAATTTCTCATGTACTTACCCCATTTAAAAGAAAAAAAAAGGCACTGCTGACTTTAGTGTAAATATTAGAAATAGGGCATTTCTGCAACTGGCTGAGAGCCCCACACGCACACGTGGCACTGGGGAAGAAGTCGCACAAGCGCGGGGTCAAGGAAATATTAGCAAAGGAAATGAAGTCAGAAAACGGATGTAAGAATGCGAGTATCGCAGAGCTCCATGTTACAGTGAGAAATATTATACCGAAGTTCCAATAAAGAAGTCTTTAAAAGTCTTTCTAGGCTCTTTATCAGCTAAGAGATATTTCTCTTTTATCTACAGTTCCGTTTTGGTCTCTCTTTTGCATTTGTTTTTTTCTTTTTTTTCCTCTAGATTCTTGGAAGTTCCTGTATGCTGATTCTTTGCAAAAAGATTAAAGAACTATCTCTCTTCTTTATTCTTTACCTTTCTTGACAATCGCCACCCTCTGTGCTCCTTTGTTTAGTCCTGATTCGATATTTCATTCACACATTCAGTCAGTAAATGGATAACTTTTTTAAATGAGCATTGGTTAGTGTCTTAGATGTGCAGGACTTATGTTAAAAAACGACATGATTAATGAAGGAAATCTTAAATAATCACAATCAAAAGTTGAAATGGTAAAAAAAAAAAGAGAGTCTTGTCTCTCTGGCTGAGAGAACTGACATTTTATAGAGGACTAGAGAGAAAACTGGAGGTAAATGATGCAGAGTGCTAGGCTTCCTGGGCAAGAATCTTGTGTAGTCTACCACTTCACAGAACTGTATCCTTAATCTTTTTGTGCTTCAAATTCTTCCTCTATAAAATGGAAACAGTAACAGCATTCACTTCACAGCGTTGTTAGATTAAATTAGTCGATACATGTAAAGTGCTTAGAATAGTTCCAGGTATATGTTATATATAAACATCAGTTGTTACCGTTGTTATTGTCATGGAAGGATTCAAGGGAGACCTGTTACATCTGCTGCCAAAGGGTCGTGTGAACCACAACCCAGAGGCACGGGAAGGAGTGTCAAGAAGTCCTGTGAAATCGGAGTGTACAGTTCAAATGTGGATTTAGCATTTCAACGGTAGGCAAGCTATTCTTTGAATTTTCATACAATGTATTTATTACTATACATAAAACCATAACAAATTAGATTTCTTTTGCTTTTACTCAATGAATTATTTTGTTAACTATTAGTGAGTGCCTATCCATACAGGTCCTATTGCAAACATAACAGGTAACAATCCCTGCCTTTGGGGAGTTTATACTGTAGTGGGGGGATAAAGAGAAAGACAACAATAATAACCAAATAAATGACAGAGGATGATAATACAGTACTAACGAAAACTAAAGGGAAGTAAAGAGGAAGCACTGGGACCAAACTGGGAGCTAGAGATGCCATTTTTGATAGGGAGGTCAGGAAAGTCCCCACTAGGAAATAAGATTCGAATTAAAATCTGGAAGTGTAGGAGTCTGAGCAAGTCACTTGCATATTTGGGAACAGAAGAATCATTTCAGGCAGGAGAAATAGCAGGTGCAAAATCCCTAAGGCAAGCTATCATACTGGATCAATAACAACAACAAAGCCAGGGTGGCTGAACTATGGCAGCCTCTCCTTATTCACAGGGAATACCTTATAAAACCCCAGTGGATGCCTGAATAGACACACATACCTATAATAAAGTTTAATTTATAAATTAGAACAGTAAGAGATTAATAACAACTAATAAAATAGAACAATTATAACAATCTACTGTTATAAAAGTTATGTGAATGTGATCTCTTTCTCAAAATATCTTATTGCACTGCACTTGACTTCTCACTTAAAGGAAGCACTGAATGGTTTCTCTCTGGCAATCTGAGTTACCATCACCACTCTCGTGCCCCGGGGTTATTACTTAAACACATAACTAGAATACTATAGTTCTGCTCACCAGAGCTATGGGTGATCTGCCTAACGGAGAGGTGGGGAGCACACAGAGTGTGGAAACACAGGACAAGGGGATGATTCATGTCCAGGACAGGATGGGGCATGAGATTTCATCACACTACTCAGAGCAGCGCCCAATTTAAAACATAAATTGTAGAGGGGAGAGGGGAGGGAATTTCAGGGGAAAAGGGACCAGTTTGCAGGAACCAGTATAGAGGACATATGGATAATAACGGAGGTGGGGGGAATGGCGGGGAGGTGGGAAGGGTTGGGTGGGGGCTGGAAGGGGGATAAAAGGCAGAAAACTGTACTTGAACAATAATAAAAATAAAAAATAAAACTTATAAATTGTTTATTTTTAGAATTTTCCACTAAATATTTTCAGACCATAGTTGACCTTCACTAACTAAAACCTCAGAAAGTGAAACAGACAAGGGGGGACCCAAAGCCTAAATGAACAAAGGATCTGAATAGACACTTCTCCAAAGAGGACATACAGATGGCTAGCAGATACATGAAAAGATGCTCAATGTCATTAATCATCAGGGAAATACAAATTAAAATCACAGTGACATATCACCTCACACCTCTCAGAATGGCTATCATCGATAAATCAACAATTAACAAGTGTTGGTAAGGATGTGGAGAAAAGGGAACCCTCATGCACTGCTATTGAGAATGCAGACTGGTGCAGCCACTCTGTAAAACAGTACGGAGTTTCCTCAAATAATTAAAAATGAAACTGCCTTTTGACTTAGTGAGTCTGCTTCTTGGAAAATATCCAAAGAAACTCAAAAGAATATATGCACTCCTATGTTCATTGCAGCATTATTTACAATAGCCAAGATGTGGAAACAGCCCAAGTGTCCATCAGTAGGTGAGTGGATGAAAAAGCTATGGTACATTTACACAATGGAATACTACTTGGCCATAAAAAGAAACTCTTACCTTTTGCAATGGCATGGATGGACCTGGAGAGCATTATGCTAAGTGAAATAAGCTACTCTGAGAAAGGCAAATACTGTATGATCTCACTTATACGTGGAATCCAATGAACAAAATAATTTAATGAACAAAATAGAAACAGTAGCATAGATACATTGAACAGAATGACAGCTGTCAGATGAGAGGGATGTTTAGAGGGCTGGGGTAAAGAGGGTGAAGGGATTAAGCAAAAATATACATATACAATTATAAAGGACACATGGACAATAACAAGTGGGGGTGGAAACGGGAAGGAGGTGGGGAGGGCTGGGGTTGTGGGGAGGGATGGGGGAAAAGGCAGAAAACTGTATTTGAACAACAATAAATAAAAGTTTAATTTAAACCTTCATTAACTTTTTAGAATCTCTGGAGAATTAAAAGCCTCACATCATTACCTCCCCCCCCCCCAAAATACATATACACCAGCCTCTAGAAATTGGAAAAAATTAATTTGTATTTTTTTAAGCCAAAAAAGCATGTATATGGTACATATGACATACGGACATGGACAACAGTTTGGTGATAGCCAAAGAGAAAGGAGGGGAGGGGAGGTGGTAGCAGGCAGAGGAAGGATAAACGGGAATGGAAAGAGCCTTTGCTTTGGGTGATGAGCGCATGATGCAGTGTGCAGGTGATGTTTGATTGAGTTGTACACTTGAAACCTGTGTGGCTTTATTAACCAATGTCATCCCAACAGAGTCAATTTAAGAAAAGGTTTTAAAAATGTAGAGACAGTATATTGTGTCTGTTTCCCATGAGTGCTGTAAGAAATTACCACAAACTTGGTGGCTTAAAACAACACAAATTTATTTTCTTGCAGTTTTGGAGGCCAAAAAATTCGAAATTTGTTTCACTGCACTAAAACAAAGGTGTCAGAAGGTTTGTACTACTTCTGGAGGCTCTATGATGAGCTCATTTCCTTGCCTTTTCCAGCTATTAAAGGCCACTTGTATTCCGTGCCTTGGGGCCCTTTATCTTCAAAGCTCATCAATCCAACTCCTACTCCCAATGTTATGTGGTTTTCTTTCTGATTCTGTTCCTCCTACATCACTCTCCTAAGAACCCGAGTGACCACATGGATTCACCTGGATAATCTCGAAAGCTTTAATTGCATCTGCAAAATTTCTTTTGCTTTATAAGGCAATATTTATGGGTTCCAGGAATTAGACTGCGGACATAGTTGGGGGGCCATTTTTCAGCCTACCATAATGTTTTGAAGCTCCAGGAATTCATGAAATACATTCAGGGCTTGTGTTTCTGGGTGGTACAATCTATGCTGTCACCAAACAGTTCCCTAGTCCTCAGTCTGCTCCTGGACCTTTATCGTATGTCATTAGGAGATGACCCAGTTAAAAGGAGTCATTCTTATTAATGTTTCTGAATGTAAATATTTCACAGCATTTCCTTAGTATGGTTTAAAATGTATGTAAAAATTTTTAAAAAATACAATTGGGGTAATTCTGGCTCACTGACATTTAAATTATCTAAAAATTTCACATTGGAAATGCTCCTATTTTCACAAAACTGGAGATATTTCTCCCTTGATTCATGGTCTTAAAATGTAAGGATGACAGTTATTAAGTCAGAGTTGAGATCCATGGAAAAACATATAGTTTCCAGTGTTTAATTCTAGTGAGATTGACTTTTGCTCTAATTTTACATTTAGTTAATCCTTAGTGAGAAATTATTTTTTCTAAATTAAAGTCATGAGTCAACTTTAAAAAAAAAGGACCACTCTGGCAGTAATGTGGAAAATATGGCTGAAAGCTGTATAGACTATGGATTTATCCAGCAGTCACATAAGTTCCCAGCCTCTAGTTCCTACCAGGACCACCCTGCCATTCTATATGATGTTGTTTTGTTTTGTTTTAAACACATTTACTGAGTATGGTTGACATAAAATAAACTGCATGCATTTGAAGTGTACAAACCGATAAGATTCGATGTGTGTATTGCCATCACCATATTCAAACTAGTGGAATATACATCACCCATATAGCTTCTCATATGGTGTGTTTTTATTTTACTAATTGCATCACCCAGTTGCTGTTTTAAAAGTGGGGTGGGGTAGGTGGTTTGTGGAGGAAAGGCAGTGGCCATTTGTTCTATATTCTTGGCAAGAACCTGGATACCATCCCTTACATCTGCTATGGTGAATTTCCTTCCTCTTTTGCTTACTTTAGGAATACCTAGAAGAGTATTTATAGGGCCAATTTCAACTGTTCCAGAACTTTCATTGCATTTTTAAAGGTGTGGCCTATGGTTCTGAGGAGAAAGAGAGATTAACCTGTGTTTTATGTGGCAAATATTTCTTGCCAAGATTGTTTGATGGAAGCACATCCAGCCGTTTGCAGCTATTTTGGTCCTGTTATAGGGAAAGTATGCTATTTGGTTTGGAATTGCCTAGGTTTCTGACAGACAGTTATAAGCCAATTAAAATGGATGAAAGATGTGGCAGAAAGAGAAATCCACCCCCTACTCCAGGGAATAAAGACATTCCAACATCTGCATCATTACATTGGCAATAATTCTCCCCTTGAAGCTAATTAAGAAATGTGGGTGGGTTGTTTTTAACTTCCTTAATTTTACCTTTGATTCCCCTCCCACCTCACCTCATCCCCAAGTAGCAATATATTTTCTTACTAGGTGCAGGGAAACTCCTAAATAACTTAACAACGTACCTTGCCAATATTATCCACAGCACCTTGGAATTTCCTTCCACCACATGTGCTGCTTCTCCAAGCTCTTTCTCAGTCCTAGCCAGGTAATGGCTTCTTCTTCTTGTACTCTGCTCTGACCCTCTATCTCATGACATTTATTATTATCCAAATAGCTAAACAAGATTTATTTTCTCCAGTTCAGATCCATCCATCCAATTATTTACATATTCATCTGTAAAATTTTTGTTCAATAATTATTTACTGAACATCTACTCTATCAGCCAAGGGTCCCAGTATGAATCATTACCACTCTTAGGCCTAAAGGAGCAAGAAGGAGGAATTACTACAGCCAGAGAGAGACAGACAGAGGGAGATACTGACTAAATCAGGACTTTGGCCTCTGGTCAAGGGATGAAGCCAACCTATAGCATCTGCCAGAAAGAAGCCTGAGGGATAAGTACTTTGACCTTACTCTCTCCCTTCTCTCCTCCCAATCTCTTGCCGTGTTCACCTTGACAAAATTCATAGAGAAACAAGGCAAAAGGAAACCTATTAATGTCAGTTATTCAGTTCGGGTTTCCAGGGGATAGGGCCTGGTAGAGAATGGATCTGGAGGGTAAACACCTGCTTTGTGACAAAATATATTGAACTGCTGTCTGATCCAATATACTTAGGTATTATATAGGAATGTCAAACTCAACTGGTAGAAGACTGAACTCTTTTATTCCCACAAAGTTGTTCTTTTTCCCCTATTACCAATCTTGGTGTCAACATCTGCCAAGTCACTCAAATCAGAAACACTGGGGACTTGAGTTTCATTCTATAATCTATTTATCTCTTAGACCCTGCCTTCCATCCTGGGTTATGTCACCAAGACTTGCTATTTTTATCCCTAACTTGTTCCCAGATTTACATTCTTCTCTACATTCCTATTATTATTGCTTGGTACAGGCTTTTGCAACTATTTTTTGCACAGGAAAGTTACCTAATTCATCTTCTAGATTGCCACCACGGTGACTTTTCTAAAACATAATTCTTCCTAGCTGTTCATTGGGTCTCTCCTACTAGAATATAGTCTCCATCTTTTGTTTACTGCTCTGTTCTCTGAACATATGTATGGTATTGAGTGGGTACTCAAATATTTGCTGAATTTGAATATTCCATGTCACTCCTCTGCCTAAAATCTCAGGGACTCCCATTGTGTATAGAATTATACAATCATCATTAACATTAACAACTAATATTTGTTGATACAGGGATATGATTAATACAACTACGAAATAGGTACTAGTACTAAATCCAGTTTATACTTAAGGAGACTGAAAATCAGAGAATTGACATGGTGAATGAGGAAGAATTCAAAGGACCCCGGGGAAGGGCAAAACCACGGAAGAAGCCTGGGTCTCTGAATCACTATATGGGGGGCTGCCATCCAAACTCTTATTATTAAATGATTACATTAGAAAGAAATATGTTTCTATTGTGTTGAGCCTTTAATATTTGGGCATTGATTTTTATGACAGTTAACCTATCATGACTAATTTGCTACTCAAGATGAAGTTGTATGTCAAAAGACACATACAGAGGTGACAGTATGGTGGTTACCAGAAAGAAGGGAATGGGGTAGTAAAAAGTAGAAGGGGTCAAATATATGGTGACAGAAGATGATTTGACTTTGGGTTGTGAATACACAATGCAATATACAGTTCATGTATTGTGGAAATGTACACTTGAAACCTATATAATCTTATTAACCAATGTCACCTCAATAAATTTAATAAAAATTTAAAGACATTTTAAGGTCTATATAAAGAAAATGACACTAAGAAAGACAGCCAACAAAATCAACATATGAGAGTTAATTTTCTTTGGTTTAAATAAAATAGCTCCAAGGAGGTTAATAAGACCCTCAAACAGGTAAAGAAAGAATGGAATCCATATAAATAATAAGAAATTATTAAAAGAAACATGGGAAGAAAAATCAAGATGGGGACATGAAAAGAAATCATTAATTTTGAAATTCCAACATGGAAAACTTAGCTAATGATCCATTAATCTACTGAAGGACATCTTGGTTGCTTCCAAGTTTTGGCAATTATGAATAAAACATCTGTGTGCAGAGCATAAGTTTTCAATTCCTTTGGATAAAATACTAAGGAGCATGATTATTGAATTATATAGTAACAGTATGCTTCATTTTGTAAGAAATTGCCAAACTGTCCTCCAAGATGTCTATCCATTTTGCATTCCCACCAGCAATGACTGAGAAGATCTATTGATCCACATCCTTGTGGTATTTAATGTTATCAGTGTTCCAGATTTTGGCCATTCTAGTAAGTGTTAATGGCATTTTCTTATTATTTCAATTTGCATTTTCCCAAGATGTATGATATTAAGTGTCTTTTTGTGTGCTTATTTGCCATGAATATATGCAGATGGCAAATAAGCACACTAAAACACACTTCATATCATATATCATCAGGGAAATGAAAAGTCTTTTCAAGTCTTTGGCCCATTTTTTAAATTGAATTGTTTATTTCCTTATTGTTGAATATTAAGAGTTCTTAGAATGTATTGGATAAAACTCCTTTATCAGATGTGTCTTTTGCAAGTATTTTTTTTTTCTGTCTGTAGCTTATCTCCTCATTCTTTTGACATTGTCTTTTGCAGGGAAAAGTATATAATTTCAATGAGCTCTAGCTTGTTAATTATTTTTGTTAAAACACAAAATACAACTGAGTAAATTTTAAAGATCTTATTGACTGTATTCAATGATTCATGATGCAGACAGCATCCAATCTAGCAGATAGAAAAGAGTTCTGACTCACTGAACAAAACACAAGACTTTCATAGCAAGGAGTAGGAACAAGGAAGTAATACTAGGCAAAAAAAGGTAGATTGTTTATTGCAAGATTACTTTATTTAGAGGATGGCAGGGGTCTCTCAGGTAGGTTATCAGATTGGTGAATTAGATGATTCCCAATCGATTGGTTGAAGATATCTTTTCTTGGAGAGCTGAAGTTCTAATTGAGTCTCAATTTGGTGATGTGGGCTTAAAATAAACAATTCCTTTTTGGGCCTGTTGTCTTACTTCTTTCATGGATCATGCCTTTGGTGTTGTGCCTAAATATTGCTGCTAAAATGTCTTTTTAAAACCTCATTAGATGGGTGAAACTCTTTGGACAACATTGAATATAGCATTAACACATTAATTAAGGTTATAGTTCAGAATACATATATATTAATTATATAGAATATATACATTATATGTAACTTAGGAAACTGATATATTAGAAACTCTTCAATATAGTCTATGTATGTCCTGTAGGAGTATATGTGTCCTATAAAATTGCAAAGGCAACACTAAAACAAATACTGCAGAAAGACTATTTAAGATATATTAGGCAAGAAAATTTCACCAAGATATGAATCTCATATTTAAAGTGAGCTTCAATGTTAATAATATAAATACAAATGAGTCCAAACCCATGTATAGCAAAGATTTTTTAAAAAGGCTATAAAGAGTTAAAATGTTGAAAGACTACATACAAAAATAGCAATCAGTTTTGATAACAGACTTCTCATCAACAGCAACAAAGAACAAAGACAATGGAGTAATATCCACATATGAAGAAAAAATAAGTCTAAAATATAAGGTCTACATAAGATGCAAAACCATTATTCAAAAGTAAGGAGGAAAAACATAATTCCAGGTATACAAAAACTAAGATCCTTACTTTAAAAAGTAGTAAGGAATATAGTCGTGCAAGAAGAAAAGATTTATATGAGGCATAGGAGAATAGTATGACAAAAGATTGGCAAGACACATTTGGGAAAAAATATAGACAGAAAAGAAGTCCTAAATTATTGGTGCAATACCATAAAGTTGGCAGTTCTCTCAAAATTAATCTGTAAATATATCTTAATATTGATTAAAATTTTCATAACTTTAAAAAAATGAGACTTGGCAAGATGACTGAGAAATCCAAATGGAAGAATAAGAACAGAGGATAGCCAAGATAATTGGAAGAAGAATGGGACTGCATGTGTTCTACCAGCTATTAATACATATTTTAAAACTGTAGCCATTAAAATAGTGTGGAATATGCCCAAGAATTGACAACCATAGCAATGGAACAAATTAGAAAGCTCAGAAGCAGATCCAATAACTGATGGGAACTACATATGTAACACAGATGGTGTTTCATATCAGTGGAGAAAGAATGTTGCTAATATGAGTATTTTTTAAATCTTCATAGTATGTATTTATCTCTTACAGTATTCTTTGTATATACATTTGAACTTGGAGGAACATAATAAGAAGTGGGAGTCTTGTCATAGACCAAGCTATTCCTTCTTATCAACATTTAACAATAATCTGATATGTTGATTAACAATAATCTGAAAATATATTATATATTAATATCTGATATATACATAAAATAGATTACAAATATGCAACAGTCTTTGACCTATATTGTCACAGAAATCTATTAAGAAATAAAAATTAGAAATGTGTTCAGGGTATATATTTAGCACAAAGTAGAAAGTGATTTAGCTCTCAAGAAATATAAGAGAAGGCTTGACAGAGAAGTTGGAGTTGATAACAGAATTTTAAAGGATGAATACAAGTTTATTAAGTAGACTGAGTCAAAAGGACAACATGTTCAAAAGCACTGAGTTATGAAATAGTATAGTGTTTCTGAAAAAAAACTGTTCATATATTTAATATACTAACTATAAATGCACATGTGCATACTTAAAACACAAATATTTTCCATATACCTTGTACTGATTAAATTACTGCATAAAAATTTACCCCAAAACTCAATAGCTAAAACAACAGTCACTGATTATTGCCCATTGTCTACAAGTCCATGGGAAGTCTAGGCTGGGTTCAGGCCCGGCAACTCTGCTCTCTGCTTCTCATTCTCCTCCTGTGACCAGTGGGCTGCATGAGCATGTCCTTCTCATGGTGATGGCAGATGGTATAGGGGCCAGTGGAAACATTGAGGCTTCTTAAAACTTGTGCTCTGTGCTGATGCACTATCATTTTCACCATCTGCCATTGTCCCAGCAAGTCACATGGCCAAATCTCAAGGCAAGGGGTAGGGAAGTATACTCCACCCTCAGTGAGGCCATGACAAGGATTTTCATGCTGGGATGGGTGAAGAATCAATACTATTAATAGACTCTATTTCATATCTCCAGTTATTTGCCATAGTTTACAACAGAAAGCATGGAGGGAGATCTATTACTAACAGTCATCTAAAAGAGACCATTTATAATAAAAACCCATCTGAGGTTAAAAAAAGGAAGAAGAAATGTTTCTTTGCAAAGGGACAAAGCAAATAAAATGTCTGAGGAAAGGAAGAGCACCAATCTGTGAAAACTAATACATACACATATATCTAACTTATCAACCTATTAACTCTATATGCATGCATTCCCATACAGTCAATGCAGTTAGAAAATGAACTGTTATTTCTCACAAAATAAATTTTTAATATAAATAATACTGTATGTGTCTATCATTCATTCTTGTTCATATTCATTCGTTCATTTTCTATCTTTCTCTCTCAGAGTAACATTGTGTTTATAGTCATTGTTAACTCTAAGAAACAGGCCATCCTTTTTACCTCCAAAGAGTAACCCATTTTTCAGCCAAGAGAGACCAGACAAAGATAACCAGGCAGATTTTTTCCATCTCTAGTGTCTGACTGGATGACAAAGAAGTCTGGTGCTTTAGCCAAGTTGTCGGCCAACATTTCACTTCCTTCACTTGCTATTAATTGCCTGGTCTCAAGGAAAAGGCAAAACAAAACAGTCTTCACAAAATCTAGACCTTTTATCTTCTACTTAATAAATATTTCAGTCTATGTATTGCCTCACATCCTGTGTGAGTTGGTATGGGAACCAGTTTGGCCATTTTGTATGGAAACAAACACTTAGATATATGCCTTTGGGCGAATATCTGAAACAATGGTGATGCTTTGTGTGTGTGTACTGCTTTTAACTTTCTTAATTAAGTGGCAATATGGTGAGACTGAAAGCTTTGGTTCTACAACAGCCCCTGATTGTATCCCAGTTACTTACTCTGTGTGAACCTAAAATATCAGTTAATATACTTCAATCCCAATTTCTTCATTTGTAAAAGTAATAACAATAATACCTCAAAGCTCTCCCCACCAACCCTTGTATTTCCTTGAATCTCATCTATGGTCTGAAATCTCTTTCCTTTCAAAGGTGGTTTTAGTTTTGGGAAAACCCAGAAGTCACAGGGTGCCAAATCTGGGCTGTAGGGAGGCTGAGTCACCTGGGTGATTTGATGTTTTGCCAAAGCACTCTGCACAAGATGTGATGCATGAGTGGGTGCATTGTTGTGACAAAGCTGCCAATCACCATTGTCCATGTCCATGGCTGTGGCCTTCTGAATCATCTGAATAGTTTCCATGGAGGCATGCTCAAGCTTACTGAGAAATTTGATGAAGATTCATTGCTTTACTCATTCAGTCATTTTGAATGTGACGGCCACACAGTACACATGCTCACTCAATGGTGTCTACTGCCCCACTGACTAGAACAGTGAAGTTGTCATTGCTCACACATATGCATTCCAGTGCACTCTCCTTGGCTGCCAGGTTATATTGATGTGATGAAAACTGTTCTTGTAATATTAACAATGGCTGACCGTTTTTCAGACAGACCTCAAATATACATATGAGGTCTGTCCAGAAGGTACCCAGCCACATAAAATGAAAAATAGAGACATTTATTGAAGAAGATACAAGATACAAGAGACATTGTACATAGGACAATGACACCTCAGTCCCCTTCAAAGGTGGCATCTTGGGACCTCACATAGTTCTTCCAGCATCATTAGCAACTGCAGGACAATGTTCCTTCTACTCTGGTAGCAGAAGCCATGGAATGGATTTTGCCATGATATAGTTTCATGCCAAGGTTCTGCATCAAAATCTCAGACACAGTAGTATTTAGAATCCCCAGATTAGCTTCTAGTCCTCACATGTCAATTGTTGATCTTTATTAATTGCAGCCTGTACAAGTTCAACATTCTCAGGTGTTCTGCTTGTTGCAGGCCTTCCAGAATGTGGATCACTTTCAACAGTTTCTCAACCATCTTTGAAGTGTTTGTGCCACACTTTTATTTGTGCTGCACTCATTGCATTTTCCCCAAAAGCCTTCTGAATCATCTGAATAGTTTCCTCAGAGGGAAGTTCAAGCTTACTGCAAAATTTGATGCAGATTTGTTGCTCTACTCATTCAGTCATTTTTAATGCAATGGCCACACAGTACACATGCTCACTCAACAGCGTTTACCACCCCCACTGACTAGTACAGTGAAAGTGTCATTGTTCATACATGCCCATTCCATTCCACTCTCCTTGGCTGCCAGGTTACATTGATGTTGTGCAATCCATTCTTGTTATATTAACAATGACTAGACTTTTGCCAGAGAGACCTCATATATATGGTGTCCCTGAATTAAATCAAGCAGAGAAATTTTCTTTCCTCAAGTGCCCCTCTAATTTTATTAAAATCTCAAAAAAGGCAATTATGGAAAAAGATGCTCAATGTCACTAATCATAAGAGAAATGCAAATAAAAACTACAATGACATATCACCTCATACCTGTCAGTATGGCTATAATTAATAAATTGACAAACAACAGATACTGGCAAGGATGCAGACAGAAAGGAACCCCCATGCACTATTGTTGGGAATGCTGATTGGTGTAGGAACTGTGGAAAACTGTACAGAGTTTCCTCAAAAAATTAAAAACGGAAGTGTCTTTTAATCTAGTGATTCCACTTCTGGCTATATATCCAGAGGAAACTGAAACACTGATTTGAAAGAATAGATGCACCCCTATGTTCACTGCAGTGTTATTTACAACAGCCAAGATTCGGAAGCAGCCTAAGTGTGTCTTCAGTAGGTGAGTGGATAAAAAAGCTGTGGTACATTTACATGATGGAATACTACTCAGTCACAAAAAAGAAGGATATCTTACCTTTTTCAAGAGAATGGATGGACCTGGAGAACATTATGCTAAGTGAAATAAGCCAGTCAGAGAGAGACACATGTGGAAAATAATGAACAAAAATAAACTAACAAACCAAACAGTCACTGATTCATAGATACAGACAACAGACTCACAGCTTTTGGAGGGGAGGGGATTGGGGAGCTGGGTGAAAAACATGAAAAGATTAAGGAAAAAACCACCTTGCAGATACATATAAAAACATGGTGATTACCAGGGGGGAAGAGAGGTCGAGGATAGGAGAGGGTAAAGTGGGGGTAATGGTGACAGAAGGAGACATGACTTTGGGTGGTGAACACGCATTATACAGATGATGTGTTATAGAACTGTACACCTGAAACCTATATAATTTCAATAACCCTTGTCACGCCCATAGATTCAATAAAAATTAAAAAAATAAAATTACTGAAAATGCACACTGTAAGAAACAATTTCACCCAATGTAAACAAGTGTATATTTGTCTCATGCTCTGCTCTCCTGGGCTGTTCCTCAGCTGTAATCATTCTCAATAATTTCTTGTTTCTCTTTCTCCCCTGTACAGTGTTAAACAGCCTCTTCAGTTTTGATAGTAATTGGCCTTTGAAATTTAGCACCTAAAATGTCCCCATTTTCATGTCATTTATAAATTTTGTTCCCTTTGGCTGGAATGCTTCTTTTTTCTTGACTTTCTGGTAAAATCCTTTTTATCATTCAATCTCAGTCAAGACATCTACACCCATACAAGTTACACATCACATCCCCTCTCAGACCAGTCCTTCCAGCTCCACACACATATCCACCCTCCACATTTCTCATGTCTCAAGCACTTACACTCAAAAAGCAAATCCCTCATCTCCCCTGCAAGCTGTATCCTCTTCTGGAGCTTCCTTGCCTAGTGAGTACACTACCTTCTATCCAACTAAGCAAGCCAGAAACCTGGGAGTCATCTCAGACACTTCCTTCTCCCTCACCCCACACATCCTGCCATCCTTCAAATTCTGTCCATTTCACTCTCATGCTTTCACATCAACTAACTTCCTCTTTCACCTTACACCACCACCACCAGTCCAAGCTACCATTATTTCTTATCTGAACCATTGTTATAATGCTGTCACTAATACACTGCTAGCCTGATCTATACTATATACTGCAGTCTGAAAGATCTAGAAATGCAAATTTGCTATATCACCTCTCTTCTTAAACCCTTTGCATGTCTTTCCAATGTTTGTAGCCTATTAACTCATTTCTTAACATGAACTACAAGGCCCTGTATGATCTGTCCCTTCCAAACTTCCTTATGGCACTTTTCCAACACTTACTGTATCTATCACTGGTCTCATTTTAGCTACTCTGTCTTTCTGTTTGCTGCTGCTTATTAAAATTGTGCATCATATTATTAGTCTTGGAAACAAATTCCAACAAAGAGCAACAAGAAAGACTTTATGTGTTGCCTCTCATCTGGGTATTCTCATGTTGCCTGCTCCGAAGTTCATTCTATTGGAGTCACTTAGTGACTTAGTGACTCCAATAGAGTGGGCACTTGGGGATAGCCCCCCCTGGAAAGGGTTATGGAATGTGCACTTCATACTACAATTGGCTAAAGCATAATTAAACAGAGGAGGAAAATTTATGCAGGAGGTTTATGATAATAACATTTCAGTTCCTTGTCATTGAGGAGGAAGGTCTTAACCAGGTAAACCTATTAGAAACATTTCTGTTTGGTCTTGTGTCAACTACTCATTACTACATCATCCAAAATCTTCAGTTGCCTTTCTGAGTCTTTCCCCCATTATGGATCCAAGACAATCTCATTCTGATTGTTTGTAACAGTTCTTTCCATAGATTTTACAGAAAATTTTTAATGTTTGTTCATTCTGTTTCTTAGTGTTTACCTCAAGCATTGAGGTTCCTATAAAGATTGGTAAGTAGGTTTTGCTTGCTTCCAAGATGCTAACAGGTAATAAGTAAAAAGTTACTAATTAGTGAGTCTTGATCCTTCATATCAGATCTAACAGACTTGGTAGTCTGTGTACTCAGACCAGCTGCCTCATTACTTTTCTTTTAGGGTTTTGTATATGGTTGTTTGCCTCCCTATTTTTTTTAATTGCTACTTATTTTTTATATGGCAAGAAGATTAATATTCCTTGAGTTAGGAAGAGTAAGTTCCTGACTGAGATCCAAGATTAAAACAGACTCCCCTATTGGAGAGGTACCTGGACAATGTTAAATTTCCCATGCAGGATTATAAAACATCTTCTTTGTTGCCTTAGTTCACGATTTTATTGTTTAACCAGAGCACGCTGACAGGCTTGTGGGTTATAGTTCTGTGTGCCTTCCAAGTACATATTATTTCCATTATTGTACATTCTATTATGTTCTCTAGGAGAAAATGTTTTAAGTGATGCCAAGTAAGAAATTACCAATTATGTTTCTCCCTGAATCTGCCATTATTTTAAAAATTGATTTTTCCCTCTAGCTAGAAAATTGTCATTAATTTTCACCTTCACTTTGGAATCTCATATTTTTATCTTTCCAAATCTTACAGAATCTCCAAGGCCTAGTTTCCATTTTGTTTAGCTAATAGGGACTGATTACTATTTCAAAATTTATAGCTTTGGAATTTGTTCATTTTTATGTACTTTGTTTGGAAGAATAGTGTTACTTAATAAGAATTGTATAATTGTTTAGTTTCTTGGATGGTTCTTTGTTTCAGAGGTGTCAATAGTTCCTTTTTATTTAAATTGTTAAAAACTCCACAAAATAATGATTTCCTTGAGGGCAGGAACTGGGCCTTTTCTTCTATTGGATCTCTAGGAAATATCCAAAAATCTGGGCACAGAGTTAGTATTTGATAAATATTTGTTACTCATCCTCACTTCAAGTGAAAAAATACCCTTTGAATTGTAGTCCTAAAATATGCAAAGTGATGAGAGTTGAAAGGGGGCTGAGTGGTTTGTGGTAAGCAATGTAGTATACAAAACATGCAGAGGGGTTAAGAACACAGATTTTAGAAGCATGCAGACCCAAATGCAAATATTGGCTGTGCTGTTGGATAGCTATGTGACCTGGGTAAATTAACAACATCTCTAAGCCTTTGTCTTCTCTATCAGTGCAGATAATAACATCCATCTAATAAAGATGTTATGAAACTGAATGCATGCAAGTCTAAGCATAATAACTACTTCAAAGTGAACATATGATATATATTATGTTAATATATCATATTGACATATGATATATATTATGTTAATTGTTATTAATAGTAACAACATTAGTACTTTTAGTAGCATCAAGGTCAATATTCAAAGAGTGATATCTTTGCATTAGCCTTTAATTTAATAGGTATTAGTTGTGTGACATGGCGATACAGGATGTGCAAGAGACTTACTGGGAGGTGATTATGAAGGATAAAGACAGAGGGAGCAGGAGAGGGTAGGTGATGCTGAAGGCACAGGGGAATGAAGAGCCTCAGATAGGAGGACTCTCTGCCTATAGTACCAGGAAAACTCTGGCCTGGTCGATGCAGAGTCTCAGAGCAAAAGTTGAAGGGGACTGGCTCTAGCGTCACTACTGTGTTCAGTCATTGCCTTGGAGCATCCTGGGTGAAGTGTAACATGGCATAAATGTCAACATAGACCTGAAGATATAGCAGCCTCACCACCTATGCTGTGTGCAGCAGTCTTTCTTGGATGGAGAGCAGAGTAGTGCATACCCATGCCAACCACTTGGTCTTAGACTCATTATTCAACCTGTTAGAGTCTCAGTCTGTCATTCATGATGTTGCGTGTGGGTCACCGGCCAGCAGTGACCACGGAACGCTGCGGATGGCTCGCCGAAAAACACGCGAGAAACAAACACACATGCACAGAGACAAGACTAGTTTCTGTGGGGAAGTAGGGACAGAATGGCCACCCCCCCTAGTGGGGGGCGCCCTGATTTACCGTCCATACATGCTTTTATTGGGCTCATTCTGCATAATAATTCAGGTAAAGTACAGTACTTATCAGGGGGAAGTAAGGAACTATAGAAAACAAGGAACTCTGCTGGTCTATTGAGTCAGGGTCAAAGAGCTGTAAGACTTTGAGGAACCAACTTCCTCCTTGGACCCTTCTCATTCAACTGAGAGCATTCCAAACAAAGAAGGTTTCACAGTAATTTACATGTTCTTTCTTAGGCCTGATCACCCAGGGAATCTGCCCCTTTTCAGCACAGAGCTGCACCACCCTGTCATTGTTTCAGGCTTAGGTGGAGCAAGGGAACTAAGGCAATAAGGAGATTTTCTCCCAGATGATGAGAACTCAGGCTATGTCAAAGCCGAGGAGCGAGGGTCCATCACCCCCTTTCGCTGCAGCCCCTCAAGTCCTTCTTTTGGGGGGCCTCCCAAAGTGAATGTGCCTGCCTTAGGTCGTTCCCCCCATGGGGAATCTTACCCGTCTTTGGCTAACCGACCAAGCTTTTTGGGGTTCAGCAGCAGAAGCAGCATTCCTGCCTGGGAGATAAGCTTTCGTCTCCTTGCTGGTTTATGGTTCCAAGGGCATTCCCTTAGCCTTAGCCTAGGTGGGGGTTACAGCTGATACCAGTCAGGGCGGTTCCCAACATCATGACATGAGGAACACAGTAAATACTCCATGGAAAAAGTGAAAGATTTCACTTAGATCATTTACGTGGAGTATCTAAACCACAGTAAAGTATTTAGAAAATATCCATTCTTTTTTCTCTACTCCCTGCCCCGCAAAGTATTATCTTCTCTCTTTAACTCCCATCCCTTAAGGAGAGCCTCCTTATCTTTTCTGAATACTTCCAGTGTGAAGCCTTTAGCACATAGCTCAATATTTGAAATCCTCACTTTTGCCTTGGTCATCCAATCTTTGGCCAAATATTCTAGAAATAAATTACCCAGATAATGACCTGGCCACCTTGTTCCTTTATCTAGATAGAAACAGTCTCAAGAGGAAAAAGAAAAAGAATAGAGAAATGAAAAAGAAATTCTTATTTGGCATTAGGTTTCTTTTTCCTTGTGAGAATAAAACTTGCTTCTCTTCAAGATTAAATATTTTATGGGAACACTATGTCTTGAACACTTCATCTTATTCAAGTCATTGGGGGCATATTGAAGAAATGGAACTCTGTAAATGGGAGAATATGAGCCGAGTGGGGAAGATCACTGTCTTGAGCCTGCTGGAATTCTGAGAAAGATCCCCATCTGAATTGTAGCTCACCAATAGACCACACAAATGGGCAGAGTCTGCAATAATTACATATTACACAGAAAAATTGAAAAACATCAAACACCAATAATGCAATTGGAATTCTAGAGAAGAATTTTTTATAAGCTGTGGCAAGCAGAAATATAAATACACATAGTTTTAAAGTGATTCTTCCTATATACAATCTTTTAAAAATGAAGCTTGGGAGAAACCCACATTGCTTTTGTTTCTGCTTGATTATAACACATCCCAAAGGTGCTGTGTAGTCTCCAAACCTTTCCATGGAGCGGCTTCCCCTTTCCCAGCTCCAAACACCACCCGTTTAAATTGGTTATTTTCCAAAGGTTTCACAATGTTTGTCTTTGGGTGCCTTGACATATAAACAAAATTAAAAGTTTAATATTATTCTCTTTAGAAAGTTTCTCAATAAAGCACCTTTGTTCCTTGGCTGATGTAGCAAGGCCAATCTTGTCGATACCTGCTCATTCTGGATACTTACTGGAATCTGGATGTGTTAAGATCTCTTCTTTGAAACGGAAGAGAGAGCACTTGGTTTCTGTGATGGCCTGTTGAAGCTCTACATAGTCAGATTTCCTGTAAAAGACCTTCAAAAGTTTCTCACTGCTTACAGAAAAAAGGCCCAATTATTTGGTCCTGGGTTCTTTTCTAAATGGTGACATGTTTTAAGATACTAAAAGAAATACAATAAATAATACAATAGACACCCTTGTATCCACAACCCTGCCTTGCTAAATCTTAACATTTTGCTTATGATTGCCTCAAATCTTTTAAAAAATGGCACTGAAAATGAGAGCTTGACCAGTAGCCCCTATGATACCCTCCTTCCTCTGACTCCCTCACGGCCCTTCCAGAAGGAGCTAGTGCCCTGAATTTGATGTGTGTCATTCCTGCACCTGTTTTTTGTACTTCTACTATGTATGCAATATGTCTAAAAATAACCCATGGCATTTTCCAGGTTTTACAATGTATATAAATGTTATATTTCATAGACCCAAATAAAATTTGTGTTTGTGTGTGGTGTGAGAGACAGATACATTTTTGCTTTTGAAATGAAGAACTAGTTTTCCCATCCTTTCTATGTATAGAGGTTATAATTTATCTTACTGCCTTTTATTAATTTGTTCTGGTTTTTAATTTTTCAAATTTCCTCTTGGGTCAGTTGTGGTATGTTATATTTATCTAAGAAATGGTTAATTTCTTCTAAGTTTTGAAATGTATTAATATAAAGTTGTCCATAGTATTGCTTTAATATTTCTCATTTTCCATTATTTTTACAGTTTTGTTCACTTATATTACTCTTAAGACCAATTATTAACTTTACTTACTCCCTTTGTTTTGTGACTAACTTCTCTAGAGGTTATTCTTTTAAATTCATGTTTTAAAAATGAATAACAATTCTAATTTTAATGATCTGTAATATGGTTTTATTTTCTATTTGCTTAACTTCTGTTCTTACACTTTATAGTTCTTCCTTTGTGGTTTGCACTTTTTTAAAATTTTCTAACTTTTTTAGTTTAAGTTTGGCAGTCTAATTTTCAGACTTCTTTCATAGCACAGAAATTTAAAGTAATAGATTTTTTCTGTAATTACTACTTTAGCCAGCTTTCACTTTTTTTTAAAAGAGACTTTATTTATTTACTTTTAGAGAGAGGATGAGTGAGGGAAAAGCTGAGGGAGAGAAACATTGATGTAAAAGAGAAACATCGTTTGAGACTGGGAGTCAAACCAGTGACCTTTTACTTTACAGGATGATATTCAACCACTGAGCCACACTGGTCAGGACCAATTTTCACTAGTTTTGACATTATCATTCACAAAGTTTATATTCTCGAGTAGGGTTCTAAAAGGTGGTGGACATACATACATACATAATAAATAAATAAATACATAAATAAATAACATTTTATAAATAGTAAATGCTATGGAAAAAATGAGGAGGTAAAAGGAATAAGGGGTACCAGGGTAGAGAGGGGGTTCTGTGATTTTAAATAGAATCATTAAGCAAGTCCTCATATACAAGGTGATATTTGTTCAAAGACCTGAAGGAGGAGAAAGAAGTACCAATGCAGGTATTCACGGGAAAATCATCCAACCAGAGGAACCTATAAGATCCAAAGTTCTGAGATGGAAACATGATCAAAGTGTTTGTGGATTGGCAAGGGAGGAGCATGGCTGAAGCAGAGTGAACCAGGCAGAGAGGAGAAGGGGAAATATTCAGGGAGTTAACAGGTCATGTCACATAGGGCTATACTGACCACTGTAAGCACTTTTAGCATTAATGAGATAGGAAGCCATGGAAAGATTTAAGCAGAGAATTAACATGATGTAAACTGACTTTGACTTTTTAAGGTTCAGATGTTGAGAGCAGATTCTAGAGGCAAGGGCAGAAGCAGGAAGGTCAAGTAGGAGGCTACTAAATAATCCTGGTGAAAGACAATGGTGGGTTGAATTTAGTCTTTGTAGTGAACGAAGTTAGTAAGAAAAATGGAACAGTTTTAGCTATAATTTTTCAAATGTTACTTCCCCTGCCATTTATTTTTATGTTATTTTGAATTCTATCTTCCATATCTCTTAACTTTTTTAATGTTTATCTCTCTATTCTATATTCTTGGTAATTTCTTCAGGTCTATTTTCCAATTCACTAATTTTTTTCAACTTATTCTAGGCTACTATTTTTATATTATACATTGATTTTAGTATCAATGACTATTTTTTCATTTATAAATTCTCTCAGATACATCTTTTTAAGGATATCTTACTTTTTGCTCACATATATGATTTCTTTTTTGTTTTTAATAATTTTCAATATACTTATTTTACTTTCTATTATCTGAAGTTCTTGGGGGACTATTTCCACTGTTTACTGATATTCAACCTCTCTCTGATGATTGTTTCTTTATGAATTATGTAATTTTTATTTGTGAGCTAGTCTTCAGTGAGGTTTAAGCATGGATAACGTTTTGTAACCTTGTTTGACAACATGTGCCACCAGAATGGTTTTGTGCTTGCTTCTTCCTGGAGCTACCAAAACAATAACTGTCTGGAATCCCTTTTCTGTTAATATCTCAACTTGCAGTTTTCCAGATCTCATGTAGTATGTATTCAAATTCCAAATTCAAGGGTAACAGATCTTTGGTAACAAAAAATCAGAGATGATAGTTTTGTTTTTCTGTCCAGGCTAACAAACAGATTTTATTTGTGAATTCCTATAATAGTGGATCAATTTTTTAAAGCCTCATATTTTATTTTTGGAGTATTTGGAAGGCTCTTACTTTGCAGGTAGATATCAGGTATGTAACCATCTATCCCCAACACCCCAGGCCTAATGTCTCATTCATTGTCCATTTAGGCACATTAAAGTCAAGATCTTTGTTAGTAACAAGGTTAGCTAATGAGTTTACTAGTTAATTTGGAAGAGTTTTGGGGTTCCTGTAGATTTTCCTTTCTAATTGACAGCTGTTCATTTGAAGGACATGTGTTGTGTTTTATGGAACTCTCTAATGTGACATATTAACAAACACAGACAATGAACTATCTAGCCTTTTATAATCTGTTACCTATTTATCTTTCTACTTTAACATTCCATTTATCACTCACAGTAGCTTTATAAGTTGGCTAATAAGTTGGCAAATTATTATTTCACTTCTTTTGTTTTCTTCTCCTATATTTCTCCCCTTACTACTCTCTTATGTCCACATATGAGTCATATGTTAAAACCCTGCTTAAATGACCTTCTTTCAGGAAGTTTTCCCTCATCTATCAAAGGAAAGTGACATTCTTTTCCATGGTGTCTTATCTCTTATTTAGTGCCTATTGACTTCTACACCTATTGTGTGTATTATTATGCTTCTACTTTCTCAAACTTCACTCCTAGCATCACATGGGAGAGTTTTGGCCTAGGACAAGTTCTGTGGTTAGTTCATTTTGTATATATCCCAGATGTAGCACCATATTTTCAGAATCTGAGAGATTATTAAATGCAATTGAATGTCATCATATGATCTCACCTATAAGTGGAACCTAATCAACAAAATGAACAAGCAAGCAAAGTAAAACCAGAGACACTGAAATGAAGAACAAACCAACAATAATCAGAGGCAGGGAGAGGATAATGGGGGAAAAAGGAGAAGAGTCATCAAGGAACATGTATAAAGGACCCACAAATAAAGTCAAAGGAGGGTAGGATTGGGGGTGGGAGGTAGTGATGACTGGGATGAGGAGAAGTGGTGGGGAAAAGATGAAGACAAGTTGAACAACAATTTTTTAAAAATTTAAAAAAAGAATTACCATGTGATCTGGCAACTCCTCTGCTAGGTATATACCCAAAAGAAATAAAAACACAGGTTCACATTAAAAACAAAACAAAACAAAAACAAATAAAACAAACAAAAATGCAATTGAATCTCATCAGAGTTTCAGAAGCTATAATATAAACATATTACAGAATGGGGTTGATATACATCCAGTGAATGCTTAAATTAGATGTCTGTAAATCTATTCCACTCTTAAGACTAACAAGGATAATAATATTTTAAACGGTTGAACCTATTATGTTTCAGGCACTTTTCTAATGCTTTACTTATATGATCTCCAATTCTGATGGCAATTCTGAAAAACAGAGGAGGTTAAGGTAGTTGCTCAAGGCGACAGAGGTAGTGAGAGACAGAGCTGAGATTTGGATCTAGATCCATCTAGCTTCCAAAGGCAACAGGAGGCATGTGTACCTAAATAGCAAAATAGAAAAACTACATCCTTTACTGGAGATAAAGTTCTGCTTATTCCACATGAACAGTCGGAAATGGTGGACTGAGGTAGAAGGGATCGCAGTTATGCCACTCATTTGTGAGGGCTCAGCTCCAGGGCCACCTCCTCAGGAAGCACTGACTCCGCCCACCAGGTTAGTTTTCTCCTACAAGGCTTCCACAGTCCTGCAGTCTTGATTTTAATTGTCCCAACTTAAATCGCTTGTTTTGAAGGTTTGTTTACGCAATTGTGTTCCCATTAAGCAATGACTGACTTGAAGGCAGGAACTTTGTTTTTTTTTTTACTCTGTTTTCACATTTTATTCCCATAAGATATGAATAGTGTTCTTATCAAAAATTTATATGCCATATCTTAGTCTTGATGATTTACAATGCAAGTTAGTAAAGATTCTAAGAAGTTCTGTAGAAAAGAGACATGTTTAGCCTTAAGTAAAGTAGCATTTCCCAATCTTACTTCAAACAAAATCTGTTTCCTCAGAACACTTATTAATTCCTTGTACATCTAATGTTCCAAAAAATAAACCTTGGGAAACAGTGTTCTTATGTGACCTTCTTGGATGTTCCTTTTCTCCTCATTTTGGAGTGACAGTTGAATGGTGATAGTGATAAGGGGATAGGGAACCCACCTATTTTATAACCTAAAAGGGATTTTTCTCATCTAACTGCTAAACTAAAGTATGCTGTGTAGCAGGAGGTAAACTCAGAGTTGTAAAAGGAAACCGCTCTCTTGGCAAAAGAATGTACTTGGCATTTCTGTCTCCGAGGTAATCACACCCGTTCTAGGGATGTGGGAGGGGGGAAATCCTTGAACCCAAATTTGCTCTTTGCTTTAATTTTACCTTGAGAAGGTGATTCTGTTTCTTCCAAAACATGGACTTATCCACTCACTCTTTCTGTTGAAACACACATATCCAAGTGGCAGCTGCTGTATTTAGAAATTCGATAGTTTCCTCAGTGCTAACGGCAGCCAAGGGCTGAGTCCGGTGTGTCGTAAATGATAGGGTTGTCCAGAGGAAAAAATCCTTTGCAGGCATTTTTATCCCCTTTTAAATTTTTTGGTTTTAAAGAGTGGAATCTTTCAGTAGCAGGAGCAGTTGCAATCAAACCTCACCTGTTTTTTATATCTCTCAGCTTTTTAGGGAAAAAAGAAAATGATGACCTGGGGAAGGACATGGGATGTGATGCCGAGTTCTGAGTGGCAGTTTGCAAAGCTGTACGATGCAAAGGTGCTTTTCATTTTATAACCATTTTGGTGTCTCTTGCCCTGTGAAATGACTCTTGTAAAGTCTCCTTTTCTGCAGCCATAAATGCCTCTACTATGATCCTCAGGAAAACTCTTGTAAAACACACTCGTGTGAGGAATTCAATGTTATTTGTCTCATGGGTCCCAGGTATATTACAGACACAGGCACAGACCTGCATTTAGTGTCAAGGCATTTGAAAGGAGTGTACCCCAAGATTCTTAGTGCTTAGTGTAATTATAAAACATTTGCTAAAGCAAAGTTACAAAGATGTTCTTATTCCTTAAAGTTGTTGTTTTTGTCTTATTTACTATGGTTGGTAAGTAGGTAGACCCCCAAATCAAAAACAAAAGTCAATTAAAACATATTGCTGGCAATATTTTGATAAAGGAAAACTAGGATTCAGGACCTGAGGACTGAGGATGGAGGATCAGCATTATGTATTCTATTCCACTAAAGTCTTACAATATCCCTATAAGGTAATGATTATTCCCATTTTACATATGAAGAAAACAGACCTCAGAGATTAAGAGATCACAGAAGTACAAAATAGTGGAGCCGACCTCTGAAACCAGGTCTGCAATGTTTCCAAAGGTGTAATCGGAGGTGTTGAAGAGGTGAGGCAATTTTAGGTCAAGTCATCTAAGTGGTAACATCTTCTTAAAGATGTGAAGGATGTGAGCTCAAAGTCTGTGGAAAGCCATTACCAAAGGATATGGGAACAGGGAAGCACAAAAAGGCGGGGCCATTAATATGATGCTGCTATCACACTGGCATAGTAAGCAAGGGGTGGTGTGGGTCAGAGACTGGGGGAAGAGGTGTGGTCCAGACAACAGGACCTTGTGGGGGGTGCTAACTGGGTCTGGTTTCATTTTAATGGTGGCTTGGACTAGCTAATACCAGTTGAAACAGACGCCAGTGGGCAGAGTTGAGACACATTGTGTTTGTTGAGTGGATAGAATTTGGTGACATTTTAGATGTTGGTGCTGAAGAGAAAGCAGGACTAAGGATAATGGTTGGGGTGTCAGACTTGAGTTAGTGGTAGATGACAGCACCATTCCCTGACATAGAAAAGAATGAAGTACAGGAATTTTCAGAGCAGGAATCAAGAGTTCTGTTTGGCACACTGACTTAGCCAGTGTCAGATAAGAAAAGCAGAAATTACTAGATATTTTGCCAAGAGAGGAATTCGTTGCTGGGAAATGGTCGCAAAGGTCAGGGTTGCATTTTAAGTTCCATGGCCCCAGGCATTTTTGTTTTCATGGGTCTCTTCCTCCATTCACTTTTTTTCTTTATGATTACAAAAAAAGATTAAAACATTTCTAAGGCCCTAAAACTATTGTGGGCCAGAGGCACTGTGCCTGCTGTGACTAATGGATAAGCCAGTCCTGATAAAGGCGTTGAAAGGATTGGAAAGCAAAAGGGAAATTGGATATTACATAGAGATCAGGAAGCTTCTGCCACCAGTGGGCTGGAGCTTGTTAGCCACACTTAACCACTGATGGTGCTGGAACCACCAACCCCTGCTGCTAAATAGGAGCCTTCAGTGTTCTCTCTAACACCATGGCAACCTCTGCTACTGATGCTGCTTAAACTGCCATCACAGAAATCACTGAAATCATGGCAGCTGCCACTGAGCAGAAAACATCAGGGTTCGCATTGCCAGAGGAGTGGCCAGGAGCTCTGTGGTCTTTAGTTTCTTCCCCTTTCTTATCCCTGTGTAATACCTTTCATTGAAAGAACCCCACGTAAAGTCAACAGGTTTGGGAGTCTGGGAGTTGTCGTTTTCAGGCTTCCAGTCCTAGCCACACGGAGAGAACATGACAGAGCAAATGCAGGGTTAGTAATCAAACAATAAACATCTGGCATATGCATAGTTAGTTTGAGCTGTCAGTAAAACATGCTGGAGGAAACGTAGGGGATGGGTATCTTTGAAGGGGGTGTAGAGGAAGAAGAGCTGGTCAGCTAAGACTAAGAACTAAGATTCCCCAAATTTCTATCAAATAAAGAAAGAGAAGCTGGCAAAGGATACTGAGCAGTCAGAGGAGAAAAGCAGCTAACTCCAGAACCTGAAAAGGGAGAGTATTTTCTAGAAAAGGTGGACTCTCAGCTGTGTTAGATACTGCTGAAATGGTGAATAAGATGAAAACATAAAGGTGCCTTTGGATTTTACATCATTGGTAACCTTGACAAAATTAGTTCAATCAAGTGCTATACACGGGAACCAAAATGGCTTCATGTTTTCTGATTTATTTTATGAAAAACCCTGTTATATGTGGATTATTATTACCCCACATACCTACTGAGTGGTGGAATAAAATTCCAAAATCAGGTTTCTGACAAGTCCAGTTCTCTTTCTACTATCTCAAAAATTCATAAAATAATCATTGTCTTTCCTTTGCAAGCAATGACATTGCAAATTAGAAGGTTTTTAATCCTTTCTTGCAGAAGTGCTGGCCACGTGCAATTTGGTCTGCATGGAATCTCAAATTAAAAATATATACTTAGATATAAAATTCCACAGCCTCTGGGATTTCTCATCAAGAGGCACTCTGAGTGTATACAGATGGAAGCCAGGAGTAGGTATGGTCTTCCCATTACCACCTCCCCCAACACTTATTTTATCATCCGTTCCTTAAAGAGCAGGGAAGATTTTGCATTCTGATCTTTTTATTGTAAGGCAAAGGCAGGGAACTTTAGATCACATCTGCCAGTTAAAAATTCCAAGGAAGCTGTCTGCATACTAGTCAGGCTCAGAAGATGAAGGTCAAGTAATAACTGGTGAGGTGAGAGGAGCTGCTAAAGAGAAAAATGAAAATCTATTGAAAAATGGGGAGTTACTATGGAAGGCTAAATAGCCTAGAGGGACCCCAGGAGGATATTCCCAGCTGATTCTAAAGAGTCTGTGAAATCACTGCCTGGAATGAGTGGCACCAGCAGGAATATTGAGAGAGAGAGAGAGAGAGAGAGAGACAGAGGAAGATTCCAAGGAAGAGAGATGTTTTGACATCTCTGAGGCTTACATTATCTGGGAAAAAACAGGTACATTCCTGCTGCCAATTCCTGAGTTCATCTCTTGCCTGGGTTGTTGCAACAGCCTCCTAATTTGTCTCATCTTGGGGATAGCCCCCTAGTATAACTCTCTACATAACAGCTAAGGTGATCTTCCAAAAATACAAATTTAACCACCTCTTTAAACTTTGCAGTCCTTCCCTTTGCTCTCAGACTATAGTGCAAGTTCCTTGACACAGTCTACTTCTCTTACCTTCTCCACCCCTCTCCCAGCACTCTCACACACACACTCACACACCTCTAATATTTATGTTCAGTTGTGTCAGCTGTGTTTCTCTAAAGAACAGGGCCCTTTTCCGTTGCAATTATCAGATCCTGTAGAAGTAAGAGGAGTTTGAAAGGGCTAATTTAAGCTTACTTACATGTGGACAAGAAGGTATAAGGTAGTTACAGCACTGAACAGATTCAGTGTTCCTTTGTTAAGTTACCAAGTACATCGAGGTCAAGAGCAGTTATAATGATAGTCATGGGAGCTTCTTCATCTAGCTTCCTAGATTGGGATTGCAGCTATTGAGGTATGTTCTTGAATTCATTTCAGTAGCTATCCCTAAATTCCTCATTTTTTGACTGCAGCAAAACATAGCAGCTCTAGGGTGATAGGTGAGGGTCCTTCTTGTGATGTCCTGGGATACTCCTGGACACACAGCTGTAGGCCACACTTCCAGCCTTTTCTTAAAAATGCTTTAGAAGCTTTAGATTCTCTGTTAAAGATCTTTAAAAACATTTGAGGGATATAAATTTTTTAACACATAAGTTTGAGTGATATCATTATATTTTTTAAAAAAGTAGAAAACATAAAAGAGCATTCTAGCCATATGGCTCTGGATGAAATTCATGAACACCTCCAAAAGACATAGAATTATATTCAATGTAAAGTCCAGTGGCTATAAAAGATGATTGTTAGGAAATTAATGGACAACTTTTCATTTATAGTTTTAGGGTTCATTGAACAGTTTAGATGAATGATTTCAAAATAAAATTTTCCATATTCATACCACTAGCTTTATTTCTTGGGAAGTACACACACACACACAAAATCAATGGTAGATTACGTCATTGAAACTGATCTTATTTTGTCAAGAACAAGAGGAAACAAAGCTCTCTTTTAATACAAATAAAACAGATTAATAAGTCAAACTTGGATGAGTATGGAAAAAGCAAATTCCTTCTGACAATCCTAAATTTAGAGACTCCCCAAGGTTACATATAGTCTTGAATTTGGGAACTTATCTTTCCTAAAGGAGTAGTCCCAAGAAAAATAATTGAGTTTTGTCTTGGTAACTGCTCTCATCAGAGGATGGGGCAGCCTCTGTTTAATATACAGTCTTAATGTCATTCGGACCCACGTTTTCCTTGTACAGTAAGTCAGGGAAAGGCTGCAGGCGTCTTTTCTGCCCTGGGATCAGTGATCTTAGGACCCTGGCAGGAAAATGGAAGGCACACTCAAAGGAATAATTGAAGAAGGTTTACTGAAAGGCCTATTTACAGTTAACATCAAGGTTAAGGAAACCAACATGGGATGGTGAAAGTCTCAGAAACTAGCAACAGTCATTTGCTACAGCTCTGCCAGGCATACCCTCTCTTCCATGCCTATTCAGAACCTAGAGGTGGTAACTGACCATGCCTGCCCTTCAGCTCAGAATGGGCATAGAACACAGTGAAAGTTTCAGTCATGGGAGAGGGCCTTCCTGGAAGGAGCTGCAGCCATAGGTAGAGAAAGGCAGCTCTGATGCACCAGCCTGGTAGCAGAGCTGTGAAGATAAATAAAAATAAGTGTCCCTAAAACCTATCCTACATGGGAAAAGGTTCAGATCTGATGGTTAGAAAACCTGGATTCAATATGATACACTGATCAAATGTTCTCAGGCATGTTAATTAAATGTTTTGAAATTATCTTTTCAGCTTTAAAATGGGAATAATGATACTGATGGTATGACAGGTATCAAGGGCAAGATTGAATCTAAGAGTGATTTGAAAACTATAAAACACAATAAAATGCCACTTATTATATTTTTATTATGTTATTGTCCTTATTATTCTTTTCAGAGATACTCATTAATTTCAAAAGAATATTTGAATAAGCCAACTTATGACCAAGATATGATTTTTCAACATGCCCAAATATTTCACAGCTTTCTCACTTCTGGCTATCAGTATTTAAATACTAGAGATCCATGGAACTCTGTATAGTAAAGACATTTTTAGAGAGTAATAGAATACTCTTGACTTAAGAAAATACAGTGGTGACAAGACTTGTTAGCTTTTTCCCATGTGAAAACACAGAGATATATTTATTCAGTGGGTCCTTAAATCTAAGGCATCAAATGTGGTAAAACTACAGCCTCTCCCCTCAGGCACCTGTGGCAGACATTACAGAGCCCAGAGACACCACTAGAACCCAGAGAACATCAGAGCTGGAGATGACTTTAGAATCTTTCTTGATACAGCTGTGCAGGCAGTCACTAGCAAGTAATTGATTGGAGGTGGCACATGAGATGAATTATATTCACTATCATTGGACATTCAAGTGGTAGGCAGTATGTTAAAATGGGTTGAACATATGAGTATTGGTTTGGGCCTCATAATATATACAGAATTTCAAAAAGTTAGAGAAAATCCAGAAAAGGGTAATTGATTTAGTTGTAGGAGCTGGTAATATTTTTCTGAAAATAAGATTTAGAAAGGATAAACTACTCTCTTCAAGTATCTTCAAGGCTGTGTGCTAAAGAGAGTGGAGCCAGGCTCCCTGTGACCTCAGAGGAATACACAGGAGCCAATGGGCTGAAGTGTCTGAGAGGCATCTATCAGCTGTTTAGTATTTAGAGCTGACCAATGTGTGGTAACTTTTAAAAATACTAAGTTCAGTTGAACCTGTGTGAACCTCTCTCTATCAGGGGTGTTTTGAAACAAAATAATTTCTGATTTAGGAGAGTGGGTAAGCTAGATAACTACTGATATCCATGCTAGGCATAGATTTCCACAGTTCTAGGTCATTCTAGTGGTTCAGTGCTGCACACCGAATCTCAGAGGGCAGCTGTAAGGGAAAAGTCATACTAGTTCCCTTGGGAATCTTCAGCTGGGTGTAATATTGGCAAAGTTTCATGCAATCCATTTGCCAGCTTTATTTTATAATGTGTCAGCCAGAACTCCCCTAGCCAATATTTTGTGCCCCAGAAAGGAAAGCCCATGACATGGTAAATTATTGATGATGCTGCCAAAAAGGAATTTCACTCTCGGATCAAATTTGGATTTAAATGTAGTAAATCCAGGGCATTAGTTTCTAATAATCAAAAAGTTCTGTAGATGTGCTTTAAGAGAATAAAATCCCCCCCCCCCTTTAAAGGTCTGTTTGATGTAACACTTGGAAGTTGAGATGCAATCAATCATTAACAATATTTAATATTCTCTGCATCCTAGAAATACAATATGGTTAAGGTGCTGAGGTGTGAAAACTGGCCACAGCTCAATTTTCATATTAGATGAAACCACTTTTGAAGTATCATTTTCTTACCCACATTCAATTCAGTATTTCTTCAATATATTACTCTTATCCATCACTACTTATTTAAATTAAAAGACTTTACCCAATACTTGGGTCTCTAGGCACATGTAGGGGAAAAGAAGACATAAGTATAATATACATAAACAAAGCAAATATTAGAATTCCCATTTTCTATATAAAATACCCTAGCAGCAAAATAGGATTTAGGTGTCACATGTGGAATTACTAGGTATTTATTTGAATACAAACAAATTTCTGTGATGCTGCACCTCTTGGGGGCAACTTTGAGAGCATGGATTCTGTCTTACTTGTCTGTTTCCTCAAGTCTCAGCACAGTGCTCAGAACAGAGGGGGAGGGGATCAATAGGTATGTAGTGAATTGGATAAAATATGAACTGCCAAGTTGTCCCTTCCCTGTGCTCCTCTGAGCATTCACACATGGCATTGTCTTCTTTGTTTCTTTCTTATTTGTCTGTCTCCCACACTAACCTGAGAGCTTTTTGATAGCACAAACAATGAATGACACTTTACGTCACTGGTTCCCAGTGTCTAATTCGGTGCCTGGTAGGCACTCCTTTGACATGTGATGTGTGAATGCTTTCTTCAGTGAGATTCCACACACACCCTCAGGCAGGCTTTACTGAAGAACAAAGCACTGGTTAGCAGAGAGCAATGGCTTTCAGAGTGTCTGAATTCCTACATCCACCATTTACTAGCCACGTAACCTATGGGAATATATTTATCCTCTATGCCCTTCAACATCCTCTTGGTAAAATAGGAAGAATAGTAATTTAAACATATGATGCTTATCACTTATAAACTTCTTTCAAACATATATTAATTCTATTCAGTGTCCACCTTCCCAGCTCTACATGATGTTCTCTGGGCAAGACAGCCATGTCACAGTTACAAGCAAAGGCTTTGGAGTTGGGTTTCCTGGTTTGATATGCAGATTTGATTCACTAGGCATGAGACCTTGGGAAACTTATTCCCAAACCTGTGCCTCAACTTCCTCCTCTATAAAAGGTGGATACTAATAATACCTACTTCATAGATTGTTGCATGGAACAGTGTCCGGTGTATAGTGCACAGAAAACTTAGCTATTGTTATTACTATTATTATTTATGCATCTCTCTCCTTCTTTAAATAGCACCTGGAAGTTTTCATGTATTATCTCACCCAACATTTAGCAGGTCAAACAAGAAAACATCTTCTTATTCTATTTTGATGACATTTTCTTGATTAAATGATATTGGTTCTTCTTATCTTCCCTATTAATTGAGTTCCACAGCTAAATTTCCAACTCCTCTAGTACTAGAACATTTCTCAAAATCACTCAGGACCAAAATTAGCCCTAACATCTAACCCCTCTGCTATGAGATCCATCTCAGTTAATTTCTCCTCTACCTTTTTAATCACTCTGACTAAATTTTTCAAAATCATCTTTACCCCTTTCCTCTAATCCCTTAACCAATGTTTGTCTCAACATCTTACTCTTTCTCAACAGTGTTTCTTTAAAAAAAAAAAAAAAGATTTTATTATTTAGTTTTAGAGAGGGGGAAGGGAGGGAGAAAGAAAGGGAAACATCAATGTGTGGTTGCCTCTAGTGTGCCCCCCTACTGAGGACCTGGACTGCAATCTGGGCTTGTGCCCCAGACTGGGAATTGAACTAGTGACCCTTTGGTTCACAGGCTGGCACTCAATCCGCTGAGCCACACCAGCCCAGGCTTGAGAGTGTTTCTTAAATACATCCCTGCTGGTCTATTCCACTGCTGGCACCCCAGTTCAGATCACATCATCCATTACCTGGGCTATTGCATCAGCATCCCAACTAATCCTTCAGCTTGCAGGTATATTTCGTCTTCTACCTCATGGCCAGGTCAGTTTTTTCAAACATATGGTCAGATGTTTAAAACCATAAATCCCTTAATCCAGACTCCTTTATCTCTCAACTGGTTCTAACTTCCCATAAAGGATGGAGAAAAATGTACTAATATTTATTTTAGAACCTGTTTAACCTAGGATGAAGTTACATACTCTTACATTTAATATATTGTTTAATTCCTTCTGCTTCATTCTGATTCCCATATATTCTCCAGCCCACCTCTTCTTGCAGATGTGGAATCTGCTGTGGGCCACTTTCCTTTTAGAATAGAAATGATGCCAGACTTTACTCCCCATCACCCCTTGTGGATCTCTTCTTTCACTATTTGTCATTTTATCTGTCATATCTGCCTTGACACCTTCCTCCATTTCCTTGCCATGACACATTGAATCAGTGATGAAATTTCAGACTACTCACGTGGGGCATTCCCTTGAAGTACTTCTTTCATGAACTGCTTATGAACTCTAAACATAGAAATTAGTAGCAAGAGGCACCTTTTCTAGCTTCTGGGTCATTGCTAAAGGTAGATGCAGAACGAGATTTCTATAGAAGTGTTGTGAGGTGAGCATTATTACTACATTCTTCACATGAAGAAACTGAGGCTTGAGACTGTAAAGCACCTTGTTCAAAGACACACAGCAAGTGGCAGATCCAAGTGTTTGGAAGGCAAGTCCTGTGCTATTTTCTAAGAACATACTTCTAGCTCACATAGTAAACTAGGTTACTCTGTTCTATGCACTTATGTACCTCAGTAGTAAAAACAATACATCATATTAAATGTGCTGGTGAAATTTCATTTCTGCACTACTATTGTCATTTCTGAACCCTCCAGAGTAAAGCAAGCTCTCTGAATTTTCAAAGAGAACACAGAAAAAATTATCTTCCTGTACTACAGAGGCAGTGTGACATATAGAAAGAGAAAAGGCTTAAGAGCCAGACCAGACAAATCACATACAATAGCTTGATGACCTTGAGTAAGTTATTACCTCTCTGGAGGCATTTTCTTGTATTAAAAAAATGAGAATAATATGTCTTAGTTCAGTGGGTGGTAAGAAATGAAAACCATACTTTAAACACCTAGTCAAATCAACAAATGTTAACTCCCATCTTTTCTATTCCCCAAATGACTGTCTCCTGAATATTTTTAAAGAAATAAGTCGTTCTGCCCATAAAATTCTAAATCTTTCCATTTTAATCTTTCAGAGGAGACCAAATTCTGCTTTGTTTGGGGATTTAACACCTTTATGTAAATGGCATCTATTGCTAAGAATTGTGATCAAATAAAGGACCGATCTAGTTCCTTTCTGTGGATTCATTATGTAAGGAAGAGTAAAACCCACTAGCTGCCAAAGCCTTGTGCAGAAGCATAATTTCAAAAATGAAACCATCTTACCACATAAAAAGCAATACAATTCTAACCTCAGAGTTACTCAACCTCAAATGGAGAGAAATGGAGTAGAAATATGGGTTATAAAACCAAGGAGCCCCAAGCCAGTTTGCAATATTTTCCAAGAATTTTTTATAATGGCTATGGAAAAAATATTGAACAGCTATTTTGGCCTTGACAGTGTGTGTGGCAGAACACCTCTCAAAGTTTTTTGATTAGTTTTTATTGCTATTTTATTATAAAATCTGTGTTTTATCAATTTTTCATAGTCAATTAGATTCAGAAGGGCCCTTAAAAATGATCTCAGGCAGTATTCCACTCCGGCAGGGATCTCATCCTCAGCCTCCCAGGGCTGAATATTTATTTCCTGCTTGAGAGAAGGGAAAGAGAGGGAGTGGAGAAAAGAAATGACAATAAATGGTTATAAAGCAGTCTACCTCACAGAGCATTACTAATATTGAGTTTTCAGTACTCTTTATTCATCTAAATGTTAGGTGTTTTATTTTCTAAAATTTTTTTTTAGAAAACTGATGTTGAATTTAGTTCTAACAATGGTTTTCCAGTTTACACTCCTTGTAAGTTCTTTTTTTCTCTGCCTTTCTGCTAGTCCATGTCCCTGAATAGGAGGCCACCTTGCACCTTCTTCTCTAATTCTTCTTTACAAGCTGTTCATATTTATTGCTTCAGACTCTATCTCTGCACTGGTGATTCTTAAATCTCTATTTGTATATGAAAGCTTTCTTGAGTGCCAGAAGTCATTCCACTCAATTGATTTCTGAATATCTCCACCTGAAATTAAAGAAAAAACTGCAAAAATAAATTCAAAACTGAACTCATCAGACTTGCCCTCAAACCTCTTTTACCTCTTGGCAATGAGTCAAAAACAATATAGTAAGTCACTAAGGATTACTTATAGTTTTTTAAAACCATGCCTAAATTCTGGAGTACACGTGGAGTTCTAATCCACAATTAAAGGAGATAAATATTCTCAAAAAAAAATATCTACCACTAGGAAACACCCATAATCTGATGAATCTATAGCAACATTATTTCCATTTTTAAAATAAACTTGTCCAAATATATATATATATATGTGTGTGTGTGTGTGTGTGTGTGTGTGTATGCAGAAAACAATAAGTATAGAAATGGAATGGTTTTCAGACATTAGACCATAGGCAGAACTGACATAAAGAAGGGAAATAAACAAAGTGAGTCCTCAAATTGCCCAGATTACTGCCTAGAGTTGCAGAGCAGGCGGGGAAAGCTAAAATAGATCAGAGTTTGGCAGGAAAAGGCAGCTAGAATTTGAGGGATACAATATAAGAGTGGAGGGGGGTACAGAGAGAGAGAGAGCTCCAGAGAGCTGTGAAGGAATCCTTCAAATTCTTAACTGAGTACTATTCTATGCATTCATGAAAGGAAATTACTCAAAGCTAGGAAAGAATCATACAGGGGTCTGACATAGTGTGTGTGCCTATCACCCAGAGTGGAAAGATACTGTAATAAGGCATCAGGTTCAGTTTTAAGAAGAGAATAGTAGGGCTAAAACTATGTTTCTCAATATGATGATTGTCCTTAAGATCCACTCCCCATCTCTCATTGCCTCAGGACAGATAACCAAAGTCAAGCCTCAGGATAGCCCAAGCAAGGAATTACTGTCCCTGTCCAGGAAATAGCAGCTTGCTACTAACATTCTTGGGAGCCAGAGAGCATGTATGGGAGTGAATCTTTAGGTGTGGGATCTAAGAAGGTAGAATCTATAACTGGATAGTTGAGAATTTATTGACTCAAGATTCAACATTTTTGCAAAAATATCTGAAACTTGCCCTAATTCTCTAGCTTGAACATGACAAAGGGCCCTAGTGAATGAGATGGAAATACAGGAATTAATTGGTATAGTATAGAAAAAAATGGTTAATATAAAAGAAGTGAGAATATTAAAATAAATTTATTAAGTAAGAACAGGAATTTCATCACCTTACTGTTCCCAAGGAGAGCCCAGAGGATACTCTCCTTACAAAGTCAATATACACTAGTGAAAAGGTGATTGGCATCTTTGACAAATTCAGTGATGACTAGCATAGGCCATGGTGGACAGGGGAAACTATGCTGAAATGGTAGAGCCTGGAAACAATATTTAACCATCAGAGACAAGGGAGACATAATCACCAAAATGGTAATTAAGCCCAGAGTGGCAGTTAGGATACTGTACTTCACAAGGGTCCATGGCAATTGCTAAGACCTCATAGAATTCCTAAAGGTGAAATAGGTGGATAAAAATTGGATTTATGCTCAACTTGTATAATAAGGAAAAAAATGGAAAGCAAAAATTTGATTATAGCTGCTTCCACAGGAACTCTTCTGTCCTACTAGTTCCCAGATCTAAGACTGTTCATAGAATCAGCCCCCACTGACAAAAGAGAAGATTAAGTCCTCTTGATGAATATTCCTTAATACTGCTGCAAGACTGTATGGCCAATATTCTGCTGATTTGTTCATAAACATGTGCTATTTGCCTGGAAACGGAATAGTGGGAAATGAGTACCCAGAATTTTCAAGGAAAGGATACATGTGGACAACATGTAGCCTAGGTTTTCCCCAAAAGCAGATCCTGAGACAAGGCATTGCTGATAGATAGTTTATATGGGGAGGAAATACAAAAGAACTGAAGAGGGGGGCAGTGAGAATAATGAGAAGAAAAGGAGGAAAAATCAATGCAATGGTGTATTATGAAGCTGGTCCCTAGCGTGGGCAACTGTGATTTGATCCTGTTAGGCACCCTAAAGAATTATTTATTTATTTATTTGTTTATTTTTTTATTTACAATTTTTAAAATTGCTGCTTAAGTACAGTTGTGTCCATTTTCCCCCCCGCCATGCTTCCCCACCCCACTCATCCCCACCTCCCACCCTTGAACCTACCATTTTGGCTTTGTCCATGGGTCCTTTATATGTGTTCCTTGATGACCCTTTCTTCCCACTGTCACCCCTCCACCCCCTTCTGGTTACTGTCCATTTGTTCTTTATTTCAATGTCTCTAGTTATATTTTGCTTGATTGTTTGTTTTGTTGACTAGGTTCCACTTATAGGTGAGATCATATGGTATTTGTCTTTTACCACCTGGCTTATTTTATTTAGCATAATGCTCTCCAGATACATCCATGCTGTCATAAAGGGTAAGAACTCCTTCTTTCTTTCTGCTACATAGTATTCCATTGTGTAAATGTACCATAGTTTTTTGATTCACTCATTTACTGATGGGCACTTAGACTGTTTCCAGCACTTGGCTATTGTAAATTGTGCTGCTATGAATATTGGGGTGCATAAGTTATTTTGAATTAGTGTTTCAAGATTCTTAGGGTATAATCCCAACAGTGGAATTGCTGGGTCAAAAAGCAGATCCATTTTTAGTTTTGTGAGGAAATTCCATATTGTTTTCCATAGTGGCTGCACCAGACTGCATTCCCGCCAACGGTGCACTAGGGTTCCCTTTTCTCCACAACCTCTCCAGCACTCGTTGATTGTTGATTTGTTTATGATGGCCATTCTGACTGGTGTGAAGTGGTATCTCATTGAGGTTTTAATTTGCATCTCTCTGATGGCTAGTGATAATGAGCAGCCTTTCCTATGTCTTTGGGCACCCTGTATGTCCTACTTGGAGAAGTGTCTGTTCAGGTCCTTTGCCCATCTTTTAATTGTGTTGTTTGTCTTTCTGGAGTGAAGTCGTGTGAATTCTTTATATATTTTGATCTCTCAATATCTCACTGTTTCAAAAATTTATGTGGAACCATAAACAACCCCAAAGAGCCACAGCAATTTTGAGAAAGAAGAACAAAGTAGGAGGGATCACAATACCTGATATCAAACTGTTGGGAACTGCCCTGACTGGTATCAGAAGCTGAAATCCCCACCTAGGCTAAGGCTAAGGGAACGCCTTTGGAACCGTAAGCCAGCAAGGAGACAAAAGCTTATCTCCCTGGCAGGAATGCTGCTTCTGCTGCTTTATTCATAACTGAATCCCAAAAAGTTTGGTCGGTTAGCCAAAGACGGGTAAGATTCCCCAAGGGGGGAACGACCTAAGACAGGCACGATCACTTTGGGAGGCCCCCCAAAAGAAGGACTTGGGGGGGGTTGCAGCAAAAGGGGGTGATGCACCCTCCCTCCTCAGCTTTGACATAGCCTGAGTTCTCATCGTCTGGGAGAAAATCTCCTTATTGCCTTAGTTCCCTTGCTCCACCTAAGCCTGAAACAATGACAGGGTGGTGCAGCTCTGTGCTGAAAAGGGCCAGTTCCCTGGGCGATCAGGCCTAAGAAAGAACATGTAAATTACTGTGAAACCTTCTTTGTTTAGAATGCTCTCAGTTGAATGAGAGGGGTCCAAGGAGGAAGTTAGTTTGTTCTTCAAAGTCTTACAGCTCTTTGACCCCGACTCAATAGACCAGCAGAGTTCCTTGTTTTCTATAGTTCCTTACTTCTCCCTGATGAGTACTGTACTTTACCTGAATTATTATGCAAAATGAGCCCAATAAAAGCAGGTATGGATGGTAAATCGGGGTGCTCCCCACTAGGGGGGGTGGCCATTTCGTCCCTACTTCCCCACAGAAACTAGTTTGTCTCTGTGCATGTTTTTTTTCTCGCATGTTTTTCGATGAGCCATCTACAGCGTTCCGTGGTCACTGCTGGCCGGTGACCTGTGCATCATCAAACTATATTACAAGTCCTCTGTAATCAAAACAGTCTGGTGATGGCATAAGAATAGACACATAGACCAATGGAACAGAATAAAGAGCCCAGAAATAAACCCATGTCTCTATGGTCAGCTAATATTTGACAAAGGGGGCAGAAGCATAAAATGGAGTAAAAATAGCCTCTTCAACAAATGCTGTTGGGAGATCTGGATAGCTACATGCAAGAAAATGAAACTCACCACCAACTTACACCATACACAAAAATAAATTCAAGGTGGATAAAAGATTTAAATATAAGTTATGAAACCATAAAAGTCCTAGAGGAGAACACAGGCAGGAAAATCTCAGATATTCCATGCAGCAGTATTTTCACTGATATAGCTCCTAGAGCAAGGGATATAAAGGAAAGAGTAAACAAATGGGGCATTATCAAAATAAGAAGTTTCTGCACGGCTAAAGAAAACAGCAGTAAAATGAAAAGGGGACCAACCACATGGGAAAATATACTTGCAGATGAAGAATATGATACTTGCAAATGAAGAATATGATACTTGCAAATGAAGAATAATTTAGACTGGACCTCCAAATTGTCTACCAAAGAATGAAAGGTTAGAGCATTTATCTGCCGGTTATCCTCCTCAATTTCCCAGGGGTTATGCCATCAGGGTCAGACATCCCCACTTCTCTGTTTGTTCTTCATATCAGAATGGCTGAGACAGTCAGAGGAAGGGCAGGTTAGAGAACCCCTGGGCAGAAAATGAGAGATACTCAATGCAACTATAACAACTACTTGTTTCACTAACCCTCTTATAATGCCTTGCATAGGTTATGGCTGGCTACCCCTTTGAAGGTGACCCTGTGAAGGTGTGGACTTGCATTTCCCCTTCTCTCAAGGATGACATGAGGGTGTTATTCAACTCCACAGTGCAGTGCATGGGAGCCAGATATGATTAAAGGACCTTAGCTACAAGGGGTGAACTGTATCAAACGCCTCTTACACACTACTTCAGACCCCCTTGGCCTCATTTATGTCTCATTCCAGCCAGCACTGTCCGGGACAGTCTCAGATTGGCTCTTGCTGGTGTAATCTGTCAGAGCCTTGCCACACCCCTGTATCATGTGCCTGTCCTTCTCTGCAGCTTCTTTCTTGATCTGAAGGCATAAAATGTTCTGGGACTACACTCACTGCTCACACATGCAAAATCCAAGCAGAAAGATGGAAATGAATAAATTCTTCTTCTCTCTCCTCATAATGGATAATGATCTTTAGACTGAAAGAGCTGTTAACATGGGAATGTACTCCTTGAACTTCCTACCAAATCATGCACAAATCATGCACATTGTCTCAAGCTCTGAATTTTGGGAAATCCAAGTGAAGCAAGGAGGTAACAAAATTATTATTTCAAGATGATGATTATCTGTCTGTAAAACCAAAGAGACACAACAATAAAAACAACAAAGCCCTAATAATAGAACTCAGTACATTGACTTACAATGAAAATACACAAAAGTGACTAGCTATTTTATATGTGAGAAATAACTTAATAAAAAAATGAGTTAATAGGAAGTGTACTAAATCTAAGGAGGACAAAATGACTACATCTGGGCCATAAAGACATGAATTATGGGAAGACTTGCCATGTTCCAAGATGGAAAGGCTTAATGTTATAAATATGTCAATTCTCCACAAATTAATCTGTAAATTTAATGAAATTCTAATTAAGATTCTAATTCTTTAACCTAACAACTTAATTCCAAAAGATAGCTGAGTGAATAAACTCATGAAAATAGCCAGGGACATTTTGAAAAAGAGTAATAAAAGATGACTAACCCTAATAAATAGGCAAGTTTGTTATAAAGCTATAATTTAAAAATTGTGCCTTACAGCTATAGATAGTCCAGGAACCTGGCCCGAGTAGAGACAGATGTAATATATGTTAAAAGTGGCATAAAATATCAGTGGGGAATTAGTGTATAGTTTTTAATAATATAGCACAATTGGCTAGTCACTTGGGAAAAAATATATCCGCCCCCCACCCTGACCCTTCACAGAGAAATAAGTTCCAGATGGAATAACAGCATCTTAGTTTGCTGCGTGTTCTTCCATAACTTTATTTTGGCATTTACTGTATTTTTTTTCTTTTCACATGAAGTATTGCTTGCATATAATATTCTGCAGTTTGCTTTCTTCATTTACTGTTACTTACCTCTGGAGAGTAGGAAAGAGAGTTTGAGAGTGATAATAAAAGGGAGTTTATCATAAATTAATCAGTTCATTCAAGCATTAATGGAGTGCCTGCCATGTGTCAGGCACTATTCCTGGTACTGGGGACATGGCAGTAAACAACAACACTAACTGCCCCATGAAGCTTACATTCTCATGGAGAGGAGAGAGACCATAAACAAGTAAAACACATAATATGCTAAATGGTAAAAAAAGCTACCGAGGAAAATAAAGCAAAAAAAAAAATGATAAGGAGGGCAGGCTTCACTGAGAAAGTGACATTTGAGTGAAGACATGAAAGAGGTGAGGGAGACAGCTGTGGCGGTGAGGGGGAGGTGCTTTATTTCCAGGCAGAGAGAACAGTGAGGATCTAGGCGTGAGGAGGGAGTGAGCCTGGTGTGATCACTACCCCGGCTTGGGCACTGTTCCTTGAAATTGTTTAGAGAGAGAGAAGTAGGAAAGGAGATTGGGAAGGTAAGGCATACCTTGCAGGGACTGATAGGCCTTTTAAGGCCTGTGGTGTGTCCTCTGAATGAGGGAGTAAACTGTTGGAAGGTTTTAAGCCAAGGACAGACAGGATCTAACTTAATTTTTGTTAACTAAGTTAACAGGATTACTACAGGGAGAATAACATTCAGAGAAATCAGATACCAGGCTACTGGAAATGTAGAAAAGAGAGATGATAGTGGTTGGGACCAAGGTGGTGGCAGGGCAGGTGGTTTAAGATGTTGGTTTCTGGGTATATTTAGAAAGTAGTGCCATCAGGTTTTGTTGACTAGTTTGATAAGGAGGAATGAGGCCACTAAGAGAAAGTCTGCAAGGTTCTGAACTTAATTATGAACAATCAAAAAGGTGGATCTGCCATTAACTGAGATGGGGGTATGGTGGGAGGCGTAGGTTGTAATGGGGATGTCAAGGCTTAGTTTTGTGTCTGTTACATTTGAGATACTTATTAGATATCCAGGTAGAGATATCAAAAATCAAGAGAACATATGACTCTGGAACTCAGGGGCCAGTTCAGGCATGGCTGTATACATCTGGGAGTCACAGATCACATTTTAAACCAGAGACTGAATGAGATGACCAAGGGAATAGAGGCACAGTTCAGTGATTCTTATCATTAAGTGTTTTTTACAACAAAATATTATTTGTGTATTTTTATATAATTTAAAAAACTGGTAATGCACTGAAAAAATATATGCAAAAATTTATATAATTGTCTGTGAGGTTAAATGTTCTAGGCTTGATACCAACAATATACTCATAAAAGAAATCACTAACAGATATGACTACATAATAATTTTTAAACATTCTGTATATCACATATGACATATTATAAAGTAAGAAACTATAACATTACTGGAAAAATTAGTGCCAATGTGCATGACATACAAATTACTACCCTTAATATGTAAACATTTCTTGCAAATCAGTAAGTATACAATAATGCCCTAATGATTAAAAAATAGTTATAGAGCTGAACACAAAATTCGTAAAAGAAAAAATAGGAACCCTCAGTAAGTATATAGGAAATATACAAACTAAAATAACATCTTTACCTAAATTGGCAAAAAGCATCTTTATGTAATACTGCTAGTTTGGGCAGTGGTGCTGAGAAATGTTCATTCTTTATATGTTTACTGTAAATTAATATTAAATTTCCTGAGATTGAAGTGGCAGTGTCTAACAGTGCCTTAAACTGTACATATTCTTTGACTGGAAAGTTCACCTCTTATAATTTATGTAGAAGAAATGCTTTAGTTTATGGGTCATGATTCATTTAAAATAAAGTGAATTAAAATATTTTAAAATACTTTAATAGCAGGTATTAAGTTGATAGGGAGAAAATTAAATAACTAATATTAAAGAATTGACTAAGTACATTTTACTACATCCATATGATATGCTATCATAGGCATGTTGTAGAACAATAATTATTTATCAAAATATTTGTGTGAATATATGCTTTTTGTTAAATAAACAAAGTTGACAACAAAACAAAAGGTTTTGTTGGATGGAAAGCTACTCAGCTTTCTATCTCTAAAAAAATATACCTATCATATGCATTAAAAAATCTGAAATAAAATAGTTGAAAATATCACATTTGTTTTTTTCTGGACAGTGGAATCACAAGTAACTTTATTTTTTTCTGCTTAATTATATTTTCTCAGTCTTTTACAAAACAAAATGTTTTTCTAACTTGGTGTAACTGAAAAATGAAATCAATATAATAAAGAGTAAAAGAAGAAGGTCCAACAGTCCTGGTTGCCATCCAATATTACATAATCCTGGAATGTTTCGAAACCACCCAGTTATGTGCTGACAGCTGGTCCAGATGTCTGCGAGGAGAGTCACAGAACATATTTGTCCCAGCGAATTGGCTGGCTGGGCACACAAACAACCCGCCCTTTATTTTATTTATCTGCATTTTGGCAAAGCAATTTCCCCTGTCTTCATAATTTTACTTTTCTGTTATAAATTCAAGACAGTTTACTATGTACTTAACGTACTTTATAGCATCCATACCAATATCCTCCAAGTTGAAGGCTAATATTTTATTTAACCAGTGAGGAAACCGAGATACAAAGACTTTGAGTAACTTGCTAAATATAATTGGCAAGTAAGGAATGGAGCTAAATTTCAAACGCTGGTCTCTGTACCCAAAATTTTTGCTCTAGAAACTATAATGTTTATTGTAAAGAGTGAGTCAGAGAAACATTATTTAAAGGAGGGACATCAATTAATGATACTAAATCCTATTATAAAACAGTATGTCCTCTTTCAATTATATTTCAAACCTGCTTTCATTGAGAAAACTTCCTAGTTGTAAGTTCCTACCTATAAACCCCTTTAACATTTGCTGATTCTCATTTTTTAATAATAAGAGAACAAATCTAATGTTCAGAGACTACTTAATTTAATATATTGCTTTGTCTTACTGCATGTAGTTTTACCTTCTATTTAAAGATAGTGAATCTTCCATTTAATATGGATTTTTAAAAAATAAATGTAAATTTTTATAAATAGATTTAAAATATTCAACCATTAATACAAGTAGAATATTAATATTTTTTAAAATTGCAAAGGCTAACTGCAAATGCCTAGAGCTTATACAAATAATTGAACTGCTATACATTGCCTCTTCTCACCATTTTAGGAATTGGATAAAGGTCACAGTTAACTTTTGGTCAGTCCTTACTGTGTCTTGGAAGTTTTTCTGTGTGATGCAACTTAATTCTCACCATTGTTCTGTGAGATTAATATTAATACACCCGGTTTATACATTTGGAAATTGAGGTACTGTATGGTAATGTAGCCTAAGGGCACCCAGCTACTAAAGGTGAACTGGGATTTTAACTCAAAGTCCTGGCTTTCCAAGCACTCAATTTTCTTTTTTTTATTGTTGTTCAGTTACAGTTGTCCCCATTTTCCTTCCATTACTCTCCCCCACCCTACCCACCTCCCCCATTCAATCATCCCCTCCAGTTGTCTTTGTCTATGAGTCTTTTATACATGTTTCTGGATGGCCCTTCCCCTTCACTCAATTTTAGAACACGCTATCCAAAGAAAGATAGCTAATTGGGTTGCTTTTTATGCAATTCTATACAAGTGTTAAATACTGGATGTGTAGTAAATCCAAGAGAAGTTCAATGTAGGTGGGGCATTGTGGGCCAGGGTTGACAGTGAAGGCTTCATAAAGTGGATGTAGCTGATCTGGGATTCTTTGAAGGACAAGTTAGCCCTGGGGAATTAAAGTTCATTTCACATGGAGCAATTAAGGTGACTTCCATACCACTAAGGCTGGTTTCTGAAACACAGCATCTTACAGCCCTGTTTTAGCTCTGCAAATGGCTGAGAGTGGCAACATTTTACGTTTCTATCAACACTTTATCCCTTACTGCAAAATAATTTTTAGTACTTTGCTGAAAGTAGTTGCAGTAATGGAAAGCATTTCACAGACTAGAGAACCTGGAAATAAACCCATGCCTTTATGGTAAATTAATATTTGACAAAGACTAGAGTACATAGTGGAGTAAAGATAGTCTCTCCAATAAATGGTGTTGGGAGAACTAGACTGGTACAGGCAAAAAAAAAAAATGAAACTAGACCACCAGTTTATGCCATACACCAGAATAAACTCAAAATGGATAAAAGACTTAAATATAAGTCATGATACCATAAAAATTCTAGAGGAAAACATAGGCAGTAAAATTTCAGATATCTTGCATAGCAATATTTTTGCCAGTATATTTTCTAGGTCAAGGGAAACAAAAGAAAAAATTAACAAATGGGACTACAACAAATTAAAAAGCATCTGTGCAGCTAAAGAAACCACCAGCAAAATGAAAAGGGAACTGACTGCATGGGAGATCATACTTGATAATGATACATCAGACAAAGGTTTAATCTCCAAAATATGTAAAGAACACATCTGACTCAAAACCAGGAAGACAAACAATCCAATCAAAAAATGGGCAAAGGACCTGAATAGAGACACTTCTCCAAGGCAGTCATACAGATGGCTCATAGACATATGAAACAATGCTCAAAATCACAAGCATTCAGAGAGATGCAAATTAAAATCACAATGCGATATCACCTCACACTTCCCAAAATGGCCATCATTAATAAATCAACAATCAACAAGTGCTGATGAGGATGTGGAAAACAGGGAACCCTAGTGCACTGCGGGTGGGAATGCAGACTGTTACAACCACTCTGGAAAACAGTATGGAGTTTCCTCATAAAATTACAAATATAACTGCCTTTTGACCCAGTGATTCTACTTCTTGGAATATGTCCAAAGAATCCTGAAACACCAGTTCAAAAGAATATATGCATCCCTATGTTCATTGCAGCATTATTTACAATAGCCAAGATTTGGAAGCAGCCTAAGTGTCCATCAGTAGATAAGAGAATAGAAAATCTGTGCTACATTTACACAATGGAATACTATGCAGCAGTAAAAAGGAAGGAATTCTTACCTGTTGTGACAGCATAAATAGAACTGGAGACTATTGTATTATGAAATAAGCTGACAATGAAAGACAAATGCCATATAATATCACTTATAACTGGAGTCTAAGGAAAAAAATTAATGAGCAAAATAGAATCAGAGGCACAGAAACATGGAATAGACTGATGGCTGAAAGAGGGGAGGAGGGAGGATGGGAATGGTTGGAAGAAGGTGAAGGGATTAGACAATGAGCATGTATGTATCACTTATGGACATGAACCATGTTGTGGGATTGACTGTGGGAAGAGAGGTGTTGAGGGGAGGAGGGCAAAGGGGGGAAAATTAGGAAAACTGTAATAGCATAAACAATGAATTTTTTTAAGTGGAAAAAAGAAAGAAAGCATTTCAAGATCTTGGAGGTCATCAGAGCACAAACACTGCCAAACAGGTAGTGAGAAAGTAATGAAGCTAATCCCCAAGTATGTTGCCATTTTGACAATTGCCCACTCTATACCCACATGGATATATAAAGAGCTTTTTACCATAGTTGCCCAAATATCAATGGTACTCTCAGCAAGAGATCAGGATAGTTATCCTGCTTGTATAAATGTTCTAATAACATTTCTCAGTGGGATAATATAAAAAGTGAACCTGAAGACTTATAGGACCATATGGTTAGAACTTCTAATCAATTTCTGCAGCCTGCATACCTGTGAAATTCTAGTCAAGGAAACAGCAATCACTGTGGGTCTCTGCTGGCCACGGCTCCATGTTTATTATTGGGAAGATCATTTACAGCTCCAGGGAGGTCACAGTGTTGACTCTCCATGCTCCCCTTACTTTTCTTCTCTTTAGCTGGTCATTTAAGACATTTAAACCTGATATTTTAGATCCTTTGGTCCTGAAAAACAGATGTGCTCAGCTGGAGAGAGGAAAGGGCTCCTCTGTGTTCAACAGAATTCAAACTCTCTGCAGCAAAGAGCCAAATTGACAAGCAAACCAAGGGTTTGTCTTTTCTGCCCCCTGACCTCTGACTCCCTTTCTCACATTGGCTTCATCCTTCCACCTATAAAGACCATGTTTGATCAAATCCCCAGGTCTCAGTGGCCTGTAAGACCTGTCTATTTGGTCTCTAAGGTGTTTATTTAATATGCTTCCACTTCTATGTCACCATGCCCTCTGACCTCATCCAACATGTCTTCATTACTGCCCTAGATTATGAAATAGTATTGTAATTGACCTCCCACCTCTCCCCCTCAAAGACAATTTTCTGCATTTTAATGAATATCAAAATAATACCTATTATGAAAATAGTGGCTACCATTGTTTGAGAGGAAGCTGTCAAAGTGCTTCGTGTGAGCATTTTATACACATTGTTTCTCCAGTCTTCTCTTTCCTCACTTCTACAATGCTTTCTATATTACAGTTACCATGAGCTGCTTCCAGTTCCTCTGGATACCTTACACAGTCTACCTCTGTGGCCAGCGGCAAGTCACTGACCTCACGTGGGACTTCAATTCCTCAACTGTGAAATGAGGAGATTCTATAATGGCTAATGTTTATCAAGTCCTGCATGTTTAAAATCATTGGGGTTTTCCCTTTTCTTCCTTATAGGGTTCTATGAGTTCCCGAGATGAGAGAGGGAAAAGCGAATCACTTTTTTTCGTTGTTTACTACTTTAGCTGGCTCCTGACTCATCTCCTTTTCCAATGTGACTTGTCAGATTCCTGACATTCCAACTAAAGTCTCCAGTTCTGATTGCTTTTAGACTAAAAGCTGTGATAAACCATTGAGGTCCACATGATTTTATATTTGTTCCAGTGGCCTCATGCAGCTGAATTGTGTGTCCCTATGCCCTTCAAGGATGATAGGCTTTATGTTTTTTTTAACATCTACTCATAGCATCTATGAGAGGTAGGGAAAGGCACATGGGAATTAACATTTATAACATCACAGTTAAGAGAATGAATTCGGCAGCCTGACAGCTTGGATTCAAGCAAATCCTAACCCTGCCACTCACTGTATAACCTTGGGCAAGTTATTTATGCTCTAGTCTCAATTTCTTTATCTGTATCATAGAATGGCATAGAAAAAGTATTAGCTATTTTATAGGTTATTATGAGGATTAAGTTAGTTATATAAGTGCTTAAAATAGTGCATAGAACACAGTTAAGTGTTATAGTTCTTGCTATTATTATTTTTTTTTGATAATGTGTTTATTCTTTTCTTTTCTTTCTTTCTTTTTTTTTTTTTGTATTTCAATCATTGTTCAAGTACAGTTTTCTCCCCCCTACTCCCGTTCCAGCCCCTCCACCCAACCCTCCCCCCTTCCCCCCATTACCCCCCACCCTTAGTTTTTGTCCATGTGTCCTCCAAATTTGTTCCTGTAATCCCTACCCATTCCCCCGTGAAATTCCCTCTTCTCTCCCCTCTGGCCACTGTCAGACTATCCCCTATTTCAGTGTCTTTGGTTATATTTTGCTAGTTTTTTGTTTTGTTTTGTTTTGTTGTTTAGATCCCTGTTAAAGGTGATATCATGTGGTATTTGTCTTTCACTGCCTGGCTTGTTTCACTTAGCATAATGCTTTCCAGCTCCATCCATGCTGTTGCAAAGGGTATGAGCTCCTTCTTTCTTTCTGCTGTATAGAATTCCATTGTGTAAATGTACCATAGTTTTTTGATCCATTCATTTACTGATGGGCATCTAGGTTGCTTCCAGCACCTAGCTATTGTAAATTGTGCTGCTATGAACATCGGGGTGCAAAGGTTCTTTTGTATTGGTGTTTTAGTGTTCTTAGGATAGAGTCCCAGCAATGGAATTGCTGGGTCAAAAGGCAGATCCATTTTTAGTTTTCTGAGGAAGTTCCAAACTGCTTTCCATAATGGTTGTACCAGTCTGCAGTCCCACCAACAGTGCACTAGGGACCCCGTTTCTCCACAACCTCTCCAACACTTGTTGTTTGTTGCTTTGTTTATGATGGCCATTCTGACTGGTGTGAAGTGGTATCTCATTGTGGTTTTAATCTGCATCTCTCTGATGGCTAGCGATATTGAACATCGCTTCATGTGTCTTTGGATTTTCTGTATGTCCTCCTTGGAGAATTGTCTGTTCAAGTCCTTTGCCCATTTTTTAATTGGGTTACTTGTCTTCTTAGAGTGGAGTTGCGTAAGTTCTTTATATATTTTGGAGATTAAACCCTTGTCTGAGGTATCATTAGCAAATATGTTTTCCCATACAGTTGGTTCTCTTTTTATTTTGATACTGTTTTCCTTAGCTGTGCAAAAGCTTTTAATTTTGATGAGGTCCCATTTGTTTATTCTTTCCTTTATGTCCCTTGCTCTAGGAGACAAGTCAGCAAAAAAGTTTCTGCGTGAAATATCTGAGATTTTCCTACCTACGTTCTCTTCTAGGACTTTAATGGTGTCACGCTTTATATTTAAGTCTTTTATCCACCTTGAATCTATTTTTGTATAAGGTGTAAGTTGATGCTCGAGTTTCATTTTTTTGCACGTAGCTGTCCAGTTCTCCCAACACCATTTGTTGAAGAGGCTATTTTTATTCCATTTTATGTTGCTGCTTCCTTTGTCGAATATTAATTGACCGTAGAGGCTTGGGTTTATTTCTGGGCTCTCTGTGCTATTATTTATTAAGAATTTTTACTCCAAGAATTATGCTAGAAGCACTAGTAATAATGATAATAAAGCTAATAATAGACACCAATAATTGATTACTTGTGAGACACTATTAATTTTTTATGATTTCCAGTTATTGACAGCAATGTGTCTTATTTTATGAATGATAAAACTGAAATGGAGAATGTTTTAGTGCCTTGTTCAAATATGAAAATTAATGCTTTTTTGAAGCCTAGACTGAGAGCAGGTCACTCAGAGTCCAAAGCTCATATTGTTTCTATCATATGAATCGTACCATGAATGCTCCTCATCTAATTTTTCTGTTTTTCTGTTGTTGTTGAGACATGCATAGGGAATGAAGCTCATTGTCTGGCATTCTCTCCTGGGCTGAGCAGCCACATGGATAACATCATCTGCATGTTGTGCCCAATTTCCCATGCCCCCACCTCATGTACCACAGCTATAAAGACATGTCTTTTCCTCCCACTCAAGGAAGCATTCTGTAAGTTGAGTGGTATTTTACAAGGTTAACCTTGAGTCTACCTGATAGGTTGTTATGTAAGTGATAGTCTTCCATCTTTCTCCCACTTCAAGAGCCACATGCTCACTGAGGAAAGGTAGTTTGCCTTAGCTCAACACCTAGTTTGCCACTCATGATGTCCTGCACTTGTCCACACCACTAGAAGCCCCTGCTCCTTTTGAAGTGGCTTCTACCTGGAACTCGTGGACCACACTTCCTTCTGAGAAGGTGCTGTTCCCCTTTCACAGGCAGCACTACATGGAGGCAGGCAAGCCATGCTTCCCTGTGCAGACTGTTCTCTTTGTTCTCCATTACACTATCCCAGGGGGCCCACTGAAGGGTGAGTATAAACAAATTCATTGTAATGGTGAAGGAAAAACCTGCTTTATATAATTGTTCATTATAAGCCAAGATTAAATTACAAAAAAAGGAAAGGTAAATCCTTCATAGGAAGTCTTTACTAGACACGCTCAATTTCTTACTTTGTATGTTGTTTACAAGTCCTTACCCCTCCATGGTAACCTCCTTTCACAAGTCTCTACAGTGTAAATCTTTATTCTTCAGGAAAGCAATGTGATGCCAGTCATTGATCAATCGCTGGAGGTCCATTGCCACCATTTCCACAGTTGATCTCTGTACAGTTACCAGGCAGCCATACAATTACCAGGTATTCGCTATGGATGGCTTTGTCAAGACAGCCCAGCGAATAGCCCAGGACTTAGTCTTTAAAGTTTAGAGTTAGTGCTGATGCTTTAAGCCATCGCCATGTGGATCTCACCAACTGTTCCCCAATATAGGTGAAGGTCTTGAGAATACATACACATTGAACTCTCCAAAAGATTTGCCACTTCTCAGAAACCCAATAGTAAATCCATACCAAAAAAAGAAAAACAATTTCTTAATTGCAACAAAATCTACACTACTGGTGCCCTCTACAATAACAGGTAGCACGTCATGCTGTTAAGCAGAGCACTAGCAGTTCTTCTATATTTACTCCCTGTTGCTGTCAGTTAAAGTAAGAAAAAATACAGATCAAATTCTCAAACACTGAAGGCAGGATCTATAATCCAAACCTCAAAAGATACAAAGGCTTCATATGGAGTTTGATATAATGCTTCAACAATACCCCCGAAGAACCAGAGAACCTGTTCTTATCCTTCTTTCTTTTCTGTTATATCATTTCCTATAGCTGCTGTAATATTCTACCACAAACTTACAACAGAAATTTATTATCTTACAGTTCTGTAGGTCAGAAGTCCTAAAATCAAGGTCTCAGCAGGGCTGGGTTCCTTCTGGAGGCTCTAGAGGAGATTCTCCTGCCTTGTCTCTTCTTGCTTCTCAAGACTGCCATCTCAGCAAGCAACATAATATCTTCCAATCTTTCTCTCCCTTTCTATTGCCACTTCACCCCTTTTCTCTTAATACTCTTCTCTTCCTCTTTAGAAGGGCGCATGAGACTACATTGAACTCAACGTAATAATTTAAGATAATCTATGCATCTCAAGGTCCTTAACTTAATCATACCTTCAAAATTCCCTTCGCCATGTAAGGTAACATTCACAGATTGTGAAGGAGGGAGCATTATTCTGTCTACAACATCTGCTTTCCACTGTGTCTATGCCATCTGAAAACAGCACTTCTTATGTTTGTAAAAGGGCTGTCAGCAGCTCCATGGGCTACATACTTCTCAGCTGTTGCAGCAGGAAGAATGGAGACTCTCTCAGGAGGACACTAAGGGTGCTTCTTTTCCAGGAGCCTCCAGCAACCCTCTTCTCTTTTTTCAGTTGCCAGAATTTGGCCACATGCTCTTCCTTGAACCAATCACAATAGCCTAGATCCCTGAGAGATGGAACAATTCCACGGTTCATTGGTCCTTTCATGAACCCTGTTTACTCTTACACGAGACCTAGAAGAAACTTTCTTTTTTTCTTTTAGGTTAATTCTAAATCTCAGACAGGACTGCAAGGGAGATATGGTGAAGATATGAAGTCCTTATGCTTTGGAATGAAGAAATGTGAATGCACTGCATTAAATTACTTGAAATTGGGAAGTTGCTTAAGGTTATGAGGAAAATATGCCAGAAGAGTCTACTAATCACTCTTAGGCTGCTTGTCATTCTCTGGAAGTTATAGTGCAGTGTTTGAGTTTCTCTGTGTGAAACAACATGTTGCTGAATACAGTGGACGAACGGCTTCTTCTACAAAAATATCAATATATACCATGCCTTTTTCAGTTATAAAGTTGTAACCCAGGTTATTTCTTAACAGCTTTATAGAGAACTTCTCATAACTTACTTGTTCTCCTTGGAAAACAGAGATTACCTAGGTTTATAACACCATCCTTAATGACTTGAAGTTAAACCTATCTTACTTCAAAAGAGACAATAATTTCCATGCTTCTCATTACTCTTCAACTAACAATGTTAACACACAAGTCTACAAAAACATTAGAGCAAACTCAAACAATTATCAATGCACAACTTGTAGTTTCTATCATGATATTCTTCCCAATATTAATTTCAAAGCTAACTGAAACATAAGCTTGTGTGTAACTGCAGTTCTGATGACATAAATAGAAATAACAGTACACAAAGTGTAACATGGTCATTATTTTTAGCTGTTTTCTAAAGTTTATAATGAAAACTAACACTGCCAATACCTTTGTCTGTCTATTTTCTCATGTATAGAACTAACCAGAATTTTAACTTCCAATCCATTCTCAATGCTATACTCTACTATTGAGCTAAGCTTAAATAAAAGGCTTTACACACACAAAAAAATGAAATTAAATAAAATTTCATAAAATGAAATAAAATAAAATTTAATGAAATGAAATGAAATGAAATAAAATACAATACAATAAAATAAAATAAAATAAAATCCTTATGTTCCACTAACACCCTGTGGTGGAATATTGGTGGTTACTCTTCCAGTGTCATTACTTTTAAAAGTAAATTATTCACTCTTTTGTGCTTAGATATCAGGGACAAGCCTCTTGTGGTGGACCTCTGAGTTGACCGAACTACACCAGGGTGTTGTAACATGTTGCGGTATGATTTCTCACACCAACAGGATTCAGGCACTGCTTTCTTCTTCAGCACTTATCTCTGCTTGCATCCTTCTGAAAGGATGAAACTGTTTTCTTTTTTCTCATGTTTCTCACTTAAGTTTTATTCTAGAGCATTTTGGAAAAATGGGCCTTTTTTTTTTTTAAGTTTTACATCCTCTCCATGAGAACAACAATAAGGGCACTGTGGAATTTTACTTGAATAAGCTTCCCTAACCATAGACATCCTAGTCAAAGAATTGGAGACCTTTTACTCTTTTGTTTATCTTTGTAACTCTAAGAAAGTAATATAGTCATCTTCATGCTGTTCCCTTGGATCTATATTTTGAAGACCTGATAAATGAAAATAATGTCTTACTCAGATTTTCCTTGGAATATATTGAAATAGTACATTTCCTTCACTGCTCTCCTATGTATCAAGCCTCTGGTTCCTGTCTATCAACCTTTACCTTTCTACATTTCATGTGCAGGTTTGTGGGTTCTTTGGCCCTTGTTGCTGCTTCCTCTAATTAGAGAACAACTTTGCAAAAGGCATGAGGATTGTCTAGTCTAGTCTTTATCTGAAACATCAGCAACATCCTCTAGTGTTAGAGAATTTAGTATTTGGTGTCTGTATATTCTATTGTTGGCTTATACTTAAGACTTTAATAGTTCTTAGTTGACAGTGATAAGAAGACTGCTTTCTTAGAACTTTGGTTCCTGAATCCTATTTCTCACCTTGAGGCAAGATCATAGAAATTTACTTAATCAAAACTTAGTAGGTTATTTCCAAAAGTGTGAGAGACTGCTTTTGTTCTTACATATAAGGCTGTTCTTATTTTACACATGAGTAAACAAGCTCAGACACATTTAGTTATTCTGTTAATGTATTTGATATGAAGGCATTCTGGTAGAAGGTATAGAGTATTAAATGGAACAAACGTGTTTCTTACCTGCATGAAATTTGCAACCTAGTAAAGAATTAAAGAAATGCATGTCTAATATACAGACAAGTGCTAGGTCAAATTTAAAAAAAAAGAGCAAGGTACTCTAGGAGAATTTTTAAAGTTTACAGGTAATGTCTACACTCTGGCAGACATGGGAAGAATGAATCAAAGGCTGACCTGGAGAGATGGGCTAGCAGGTAGGAAGAGTGTAGGTGCTAAAGAGTCTGGCATGGTGAAGGAACTTCAGGAAGGCCAAAGAGAGGGAGCCTAGGGCCCAAAGGGGAGAGCTGGGCAAAAAGAGATTGGAGAGACAGGCATGCAGAATGTCAAAATATATTAAAAGACATCATTTATTTTAAGACCAATGGAAAGTAGGGTTTTAAACAGGGGGATGACAAGATCTAATTTACCTTTTGAAAACCTCATTCCTGTTGTACAGCGGACAATGGAGAGTGGGCAGGGTGGCTGGAGGGAGACCAGTTAGGAGGCTAGTGCAGCAATTCAGGAAAGAGATAATGCTAGCTTGAACTACAGTGGCAATGGAGATGGAGAAAATTTCATTCATTAAAGAGCTATTTGCAATGTAAATTTTACCAGTTTTGATATTTGATAATGAATTAAAGAAGAGTAAGTGAGAAATCAAGGGTAAATTCTAAGTTTCTGGCCTAACCTGCTTCTTCAGTATTTGAGTCACCTACTGTAATGTGGAAAGACTAGAGGAGAAATAAGTGTTAGGGATGAAGAGTAAGAGTTTTCTTTTTCAGAATGAATAGCTCTTAAGAGAAATCCATTCTACCTGAATTCAAAACTAAGTATTTGCAGTCCATTGATTTGTTTATTTTGACAAATATTTTTGAGCATCTACTTTGTTCCAAACACTATGCTAGTCAATAGGAAAAGTATATAAGACACAATCCTTATATGTAAGAATTTCACCATTCAGTTTAAAGAAAAGATATTAAATCAATGAATTGTCATGTGTTAAATGTTATGATAAAGATATATAGAACATGCTTATGGACACTGGAAAAGGTAGGTAACTCTAACAGATAGATGTCATAATCGCCATCAGCTGCCCCATTGCATTTTCCTGAATCTCATCAATGGTCTGAAATCTCCCTTTAAAAGGTGATTTTAGTTTGTGGAAAAGTCTAAAATTACAGTACCAACTCTGGGCTAAGGAGTGCTGAGCTACGTGGGTGATTTGATGTTTCACCAAAAACTCTGCATGAGATGTGATGTGTGAGTGGGTGTGTTGTCTGATGAAGATGCCAATCACCAATTACCCTTAGCTGTGGCCTTCTGAATAGTTTCTGTGGAGGAATGTGCAAGATTAACACAAAATTTGATGCAGATTCATTGCTATACCAGCTCAGTTATTTTGAATGTGACAGCAACACAGTACACATGCTCACTCAATGGTGTCTACCACCTCCACTTAGCAAAGTTGTAATTGTTCATGCATGCATACTCCAGTTCTCTCTCCTTGGCTCCCAGGTTACATTGATAATGTGCAAACCATTTTCATTATATTAACAATGGCTTTTTCCAGACAGACCTCATGTATGATAGATGGGTAAGTATAGGGAAATACTGGAGTGTATTGCAAAAGAAAAAATGATAAAAAATAAACTAGGAATCAATGGCAATGACAATGGAGAGAATTCAATTAAGAGGTTTCCAATTCTAAAACATTTGTTAATCACTGAGCTATAAGGATTTAAAGAATGATGAAAATGTTGTTTGCTACACATGGCAGTTCTAGAGGGGGGTCATAATCTGTGGATCCATGATCATAGACTCAAACTATTGAGTTTCAATAATATTCTAACAACTGCCTAGACCTTTTCCTCCTTATTTCAGATCTAGTCTCCTGTGGTTATTGCTTGATGGACTGTTGGCTGAACCTACTTCAGGTGGGCCCAATGGCTCTACAGCAGTCTTTTTTGTAAAGGAACTCCTGGGTTCTGTAAGTATCTTGCCTGTTAAATATATCCATGATGCTGTGAGCAGCTTGAGGACCAAGGGAATATCATCTTTATTTCTTTGTTCCATTTCTTTGTGCTCATTGGATAAAAGCATTAATAAACTAATGTATGTTCAATAGATGCCTTTATTACCTACATATTTATTTGAATTCATGATAGTAAAGACAGTTGAATTTTGAATGTCCACTTTGAAGAAGACTCAGTCCCCAAAATAGTAACTTGATCTTTAAAAATGATTCTTGCAATATTGCAGAAGAGCACCAGTAAAAGTCATTTGATGGTAATCATTCAAGCCATTTTTTTTTTTCTTGACCATATATAGCCAACAGTTACTGTGACTGACAAATACTATATAAGATGTGAAATCAGAACTAGAACTACTGCTTGCTAATTATATCATCTGGGGCAAGACATATAATTACCTGAGCCCTTTTTTGTCATCTGTAGGGTAGGTAGGACCATTATTTTGCTGCCCATAGAATTTTGCAATGTCCTAAACATGGGGGTCAAAATCACCCCCATTTCTCCCCCACATAGTTGTTTTGTGAATCCATAACATTTTAAATGAAGTATTAGTGCAAATGGGCCACTTCAATTGATCTGCCATAAGTAGTTAGAGAAGGCCTGGAGGGGTTTAGTTGAAAGAATGAAGTCTTTAGATTCAGGCAGATTTTAAGTACTGTTTTCAACATCTTTCAGCTGTGTGTCTTCAGATAAGTTACATAACTTCTCTAGTCTCATTTCCATCATGTGTAAAGGCAGTCCATGTATTTTTATGTTACCTAAGATCTAGTTTCCTTCTAACCCTCTTTTTTAATCTCCTTCTTCTGATCAATATCTCTTTTCCAACCTATAAAGAGATCTACAAAATGTGTTTTCAGCAATTTTTATGAAAGACATTTATTAGGCCATAAAAAAACAATGTTAACATTTTTACCCACTTGTTGGGACATGGAGTTCTATGATTTCTTTTTATGAGTAAGCTTGTTTTTCTTCATTTTTTTTCCTCTCCTGCACTCAAAGCTGGACCATACATGGTAACAGTAAATCATTCAGACTGGGTTAACACATGCTGTTATAAGTTTAGATACCTCTCAGCCCCCTTGCTCATCTCTGAGACAGAGAGGGAATTAGCCAGACCTTCATTAGAATCATTGTTTTATGCATTAAACCCTTGAGTACCATGTAATGTGATCTTTATTTTTCTTACCTTTTGGATCTCTGGCTCCAAAGAAACCATAGCTCTGCTCATTTTTGTGGAACAACCACAATGATGTTTTTGAACTTCACTTAATTTTCCTTCCATCTGTTCTTTCCTCAAAAAGGCACTTGCTTCTCCTCCCTTCATTGAATGCCAAATGTGGAAGGTTTGTTTCGTCCTTTCTTCAGTAAGGTCAAGATGCTCCTCTGCTTGGAGCTTTGACCTGTCTTTATGGACTCATTCTCCTGGGCTCAGGGTCCTGATTCTCTCAGGATTTCTGAAGGCATATGATTTCATTTAGAGTCATGTGGTGAAAACTTACATTTTAAAATCATCTTTGAAAATGTTCCATCTTAGGGTAAATTTCATAAAAAGCTGAATAACTGAGGTTGCAGTGTCATAATCCTTTCTCTTTTATGTTTGCATGGCCAGTGGGAAACTATATTAGACCCTATTCAGAATAATTCTTTAAAAGAGGCAACTTTGTCTGGTACATACTCTCTGGACACCATGATCTTGCATACAAATGTTGGTTGGATCAATATTAAGGGAAATTCCAAAGTGTAGGTATCTCATTGAATAGAAGTGGTGCAGTATAGTTAAGTGACTCCCCAACCATGGGACATTTGATGCCAGTAGCACACCAAATGGCTTAAAGTGTTTAAGTGCTTAAAGCAGTAACAATATTGAATTGCAGCATGAGAGTTAATTTCCTTTCCTGGTCTCTGTAATAATTATCAAGGATTATCTCTCAGTATGTTACTGGTCTTGAACACCTCTCTGAATTTCCTAACCCCCTTTCTAACAGAAAGATACAGGTATCAAACTCAGAACCTCTAAAGAAAATAACAGCATGTAGCTAGAATTTAATAATTTTCCTTTGTTTAATTGTAATTTTTATGGTTTCCTTTTGCTTTTTATGATTGCCTTTATCATTGCATGATTTTTTAATTCATGGTACTAATATAAATTATCCTTATAAAATATATTTATGTGAGTTAAAAATAAGCTGGGCCAACACAAATAAATATATTAAGGAAAAAGTCACTATAAGTGGTACACATTTGCAGTAAAAATCATGAAAGTGACTCACAAATGATTGAAGTTAGAAAAATATCAGTATAGTTGAACAAGTGTGAATCTTGATAAACCCTGATTTTTAAATTCTACCTTTCCTAGTTTCACTTGTATTTGTAATACAGTAAGTACTTGTAGGACTTGTAAATAAGTTATGATTTTACTCTGATCCTTTGAATCCTAAGCTTTAAAATAGGGGGATCATTTAAAAATAAAATAATATATATATGAAATACGTGACTAGCATAGTACCTGATACAGAGTAGAAACTCAATAATTGGTGTCTTTCTTTTCCCTTTTATTGTTCTACACCTGTAACTTAAAAAAATTAAAGCATGGGCTAAGGATAACAGAACTATGTACCATTTCATAGACAAATAATATATATTTTAATGAGTTACAAAAATATATAGCTGCCATTGCAACATGGGCCTATTGTAGACTACAAATTATAATTCAAAGAGCATAGAAAAAATTCTTTTGTAGGAGTCATTGAGGAAAAGACTATGTTAGGGTTACCATTTGAGTCGATATAATCCACCTCTATTGTTAAGTGCTTTTTTTCTGCAAAATCTTCTTTTATCTCCAAAAGGTGCTTTTGGAATGCTTTTGTCTCAGAGTGGCACTGTCAATCACCCAGTTCTGCCAATCAGAAAGTTGAGGGACAGGTCTCTCTCTCTCTCTCTCCATTTGTTTCCTTCCCTCCTTCCTCTACAATCCTAGGTGCAATCCATTATCAAGTTCTGTTTCATTAATCTAAACATCTTTCACACTGTCTCTACATTCAACACATGCCCTGTATGATTTGTTCCCTGCCTTCCCCTCAAACCTTATCTCAAACCACCTTCTCTTCATTCTTTCCCATCCATCATTTATATGCACTAATTGCCCTTACTGGGTGGTTCTAGTCCTTCCCAACCATGAATCCCAGTTTCTGTCTAGCTTCCATTCATTGTACAAAACTCAGATCAATGTTTTTTCCCTCTGGGTGCTCTTCTCTGACTTTTGTCCAAAACTTTTGACTAGACCAAGTTTCTTGGTTTTACATTTTCTTTCTTTCATAGGGTTTATCTGTGGCTAAACTTTGAAAAAATTACTTTTTAATTTTCTGGCTTCCTACCAGACATAGTTCTTAAGAGAATAATAATTTCTGGTTTTGCTCAGCACTTTGTCCTCAGTACTTAACAAGTGACTGATACATAGTAAGCAGTCAGTAAATAGTTTTTTAAATGAATGAATGAATAAGTTCTTCTCACAAAATAGGGATTTTTATTTGTTTGCTATTTTAATATATTTTTAAAAAGCATTGTAGTAAAATACACATAATGTAAAATTTGCCATTAGTAACATTTAGTACACTACAATGTTATGCAACCATCACCCCTATCTAGTTCCAGAATATTTTATCACCACCTCCCAAAAATCTCCATGCTCATTAAGCAATCACTCCCTATTCCTTCTACTCCCAACCCCTGGCAACCACTAATTTGCCTTCTGTCTCTACAGATTTGCTGACTCTGGATATTGCATATATGAGTAAGTGGAATCATTACCACATTGTTTGCAGCTACCAAAGGGACTGTCTACTTCCAATCTAGGTTTGCCTTTATCAATTCTTAACCCATCATTTAGCACAGTGCCTTGCATATAGAAGGTATGGAACAATTGCTTATTAAAATAATTTTTTTCTTTTGAACTTATCATATCAAATATATACATAAAACATATTTTTAGTTATGAGGGCAAAAATTTTCCTAGTAAGAAATTCAACTAAAGAAGTATAAAACATCTAATGTATTGATTTTATTATTGTGTTATATACCTAATTTATTTCCAAAAATAGTTTGCAATTAAAAGACACTATGAGTAAATAAATAATAAGATATTAATACAGAAATAGAGTACCAAAAACCATAAAGGCAAAGGGGAAACTTATGCTAATAGATAATTACCACAATTAAGAAAATCACTGGGCTTCCTGCAAACCAAAGGGGGAAAATACTATTATATGACCTTGAAAAGAATCATATCTATTTTAAAGAGTGAATAATTTCCTGTAATGTTCTGAAAAAAAATTGTAATTTATTTATTTATTCTTTAAAAAAAATATTTATTTATTTATTTTTAGAGAGGGAAGGGAGGGAGAAAGATAGAGAGAGAGAAACATCAATGTGCGGTTGCTGGGGGCCATGGCCTGCAACCCAGGCATGTGCCCTGACTGGGAATCGAACCTGCAACATATTTATTTATTTTTAAATATTTGTAAGTAATGGGCTTGTATTAGATACTGCTTTGTTGTATGGATATGAAGATAAGTTTTTAACCATACTTTCCAGGGGTTAAAATTAGTATATCTTGTATAAGGACATTCATAATGATTTATCCATTAGTGAGAGAGAAAGAGAAAGAGAGAAAGGGAGGAAGGAAGGAAGGAAGGAAGGAAGGAAGGAAGGAAGGAAGGAAGGAAGGAAGGAAGGAAGGAAGGGAGAGAAGGAAGGGAGAAAGGGAGAAAGAAAGAAAGAAAAAGAGAGAAAGAAAGGCCCAGCTTCAGAGTCTATATATGAACCTGGTAGACCTATTTATTTACTCAGATATCAAATCACTGATCTATAAGCTTGTCAGTCAAGCCACAATTCAAAGTAATTCCAGAGCAGAAAGTTTGCCCAGCCAAGCAATTTTGAAAATACCCACCTTCAATCACAGCAATGGGTGTAGTTTGGAAATGGGTTTCTACGAAGACTGGTTTGCATCACAGGTCAAACAGAGTGACCCGTGATCATTTATATGTAGGCACTCTGATCATTTGTCATTATTTCGCACCACCTGGCAAAGATTGAGTCCAAAATAGCGCACCTGGTAGACATTACATTTTGATCAAAAATCAGATCACATAGACTGGTGCTTGATTGGAAAATTTACCCATGAGTCTGCAAAAATAAAGTACAGTTAAAGCTACTCTCTATATTTGTAAAACACAAACTTTTCTTTTCTGTAGCTTGGCAGAAAGCTACAACTTGGCAAAAAACTTAATGAAAGGTTTTTGTGGGAAACTATCAGATTTGTTAAGCATTTGATGTAGCTAAAAGCACTCTGAGTCAATTGAGAGGAGCTGAAACTGCCCAAATTAGAGTTTCTGGTGTACTTAGGAACAATTGCAAGGTTATTTTAGGGAAGCTGGTCTGTAAGTTTTCCTAATTTTTGTCAGCATATCACTCCAGTCTCAGGGTTGGATTAAGTAAGGCCTTCCATGCACACCCCCGCCCCCCATTCTGAGAATGATGGTAAAGGTCATAGCCACTAAAACCACAGGGGCCTCAATGACATCCTATTTCAGTGTTAGAATTCCAAGAAGGCTTTTGCTAAAATAAACACCAAGGGATTTTAAATAAACTAAACTGATTATTAGGTGACATGCTTTTTTCCCCCTTGAAAGTAATCCATTGAAATTCAATTCATATGTATCCATTCATTCAGTAAGCATTTACTGAGCACCTACTAAGTGGCAGGCACTCTATTTGGGACTAGAGATTCAATGATGAAGTCTGACAAGTTCAGGGCACTTAAAAACATATCTGAGTGCAGTCATGCATTCACTAATCATTCAAAACATATTTGTTGAGTGTTTACTATGTTCCAGGCAATTAGAATATATCACTCAACAAAATAGAACAAGTCCTTGTAAAGCCTGCATTCCAGTAGGGAGAGTAAGACAATAAATAATAAACATAATTAATAATTAAACTATATTAGCTACTTATGTTAATAGATAAAGCATGTTAGAAGACGATAAGTGCTATAGAATCAAGACAAAATTGGCAATCGTGTGATTAATATTGAATAAAATAGTGAAGGCTGGGTTCATTGAAAGGGGGCCATTTGAGCAAAGACTTGAAGAGGTTGTGGGGAGTGGACCATGCTGACAATGTGTGAAGAAGATTCCAGGCAGTGGAAATTGTCAGTGAAGATGCCCTATGACAAAAGCATGCCTGGTATATTTGAAGAAAAGCAGGAGCAGGGAAGAGTAAGGAGGAAGAGCAAGGAAGCAGTGGGGTGGAGTGAGCCAAGTGAACAGTGATAAGAAATGAGATTAGAAAGTCAGAGAGGTAGGTAGAAGACTGAAAGGGAAGACCATAGTTGGTTTGAAGCTTTGTAAGCCATTGAAAGGACTGGGGCTTTTATTCTACTTGAAGTGGAAGCCAGAAAATGGTTTTGATTTGATTTCTATTTTTAAAGGATAAGTCTAGCTTCCATGTTAGGAATAGACTTTAAGGACCACCAAGGATCAAAGCACCAAGAAATATTAGGAAGCTAGTAGAGAAATCTTGGCTAGGGGCCAGGATGGCTTAGACTAAATTGGTAGCAGTAAAAGTGGTGAGAAATAATCAGGTTCTGGAAATATTTTAAAGGTAGAGCCAACAAATTTCCTGATGGATTGAATGTGAGATGGGAAATAGACCCATGACTTCATTCATCCAACCAATCTTTCATTCCTGGACTTATTCCTTCATTCACCTATTAATTTACTCAACAAAAAGCAGCTGAACCTTTCATGCCAGGCACTGGAGACATAGAGGGGATGCAGATTCAGTCTCAGCTCTCAAGATGCTCAATCTAATGAAGAAGACAAGCTTATACACAAAATATGCTATCATAGACATGTGGAACTAAACAGGAATTTTGACACAGAGGGAGAGATATTTGGGTTGGGTCTTACAGGAGGAGTGGGAATTTATCAGCTGGTTAAAGCTGGAGAAGTCTTCCTGGGCAGAGGGCACTGAGAAAAGGCAGGAGACAGTTTTACAAGTTTCAAGAACCAAAAGTAGTTTGGGGTGGCTCATACTGAGGGTACAAAAGTGAGGATGTTGATCACAAAGGTTTGGTGAGGGATGAGCCATTTTAAGTGACCTTAGACCTCGGCCAGATGTGGTGGTCATTTTTCTTTTAGTGATGAGAAGCTATAATAGAGATTTAAATAGTGGAAATGCATGACCAGATTTGTGTTTTAGGAAAATCATGATTGAATAGGACAAATACATTAAAATGTTTGTAGAAAGTTACTGACAGCATAGAAGGGGATAGTAATTTTGTGAGATTTAGTTTGGAAAAAAATACAGAATTATAAAACTTTTTAAGTCTGTATATATCAGGGTTCTCCAGAGAAACAAAACCAATAGGAAACATGTACATTTATGTATGTATGTGATTATATGTATAGGATATACACATGTATGTGTATATATACAAATGTAATCTCTTTATATATTATATTGTATAACTATATCTTCATATCTCTTATTCTATATCTATAAATAATGAGGAGATTTATTAAAAAGAACTGGTTCATACTATTATGGAGGCTGAGAAGTCCTATGACCTATTGTCTGTAAGCTGGAGAGGCAGTGGTGAGAACCACAGCAGTGATGGTGTAGGCCTCAGGCTACAAACAGGAAAAGACAGGTGTCCCAACTCAGCAGTTAGGTAGATAGAATTCTCCCTTTCTTTGTGTCTTTGTTCTATTTAGGTCCTCAAAGGATTGGATGATGCCAACCGGCACTGGAGAGAGCAATCAACTCTAGTCTACCAATTGAAATGGTAATCTCAGCTGGGAACACCTTCACAGACAGACCCAGAAACAGTGTTTAACTAAATATCCGGGCACCCTGTGGCCAGGTCAAGTTGACACATACAATTAATTATAAAAATGTTATTAATATAAATATCAATTAGCAATAAGTAAATAAAGCTGCCTTTTTTCAAAAAGCTGGAAATCTCTACTTTAATCCCAGTGGGAAGACACACTTTTTTTCACATTTATGACATGCAAGGCTCTGTTATAAGCTGACCTTGTGAGACATAACAATAGGCAAGTCTAGAAACAGGCTCTGGATGCTGAAAGGTCTGGGTATAAGTCCCAGATCTTTCCCTTCTGAGTTCAGTGTTCCTCCAAGTATGGTTCCCAATTACCTTGATTTGACAAAATGTGCACAGAAATCCCAGTTGAAATTTACCAAATCAAATCTCTGCATGCAGACACTGGAAAGTATTTATCAAGCACTCCTGTTAATGGTTAAACACAGTAGAATAGCTGTTCAACCTTAGGTTGTTTCTTTTTTGAGTCTCAGTTTCCTCATCTACATAGTGGGTATGATGATGCTGTATATCCCACAAGGTTATAGAGGGAATTAAATATTAGATAATTTTTGGCATTATTTTGAACAGTGTGTGGAACTTAGAGGGTGCTTCCTAAATAAGAATCATACTTGAGTCATGAAAATACAAGGCATTGTATTTTCTATAATATATTTTCATGATATTATTTTCATGATATCATTAACATTATAACAGTACAGCAGCAATGATGAAAACATGTGATTATAGAACTGAGAGAAAAGAGTTGAGTTCTGAAGTGAGGGAAAGTTGAAGAAGTGTCATAGAAGGCTCCAATCTTTGTCCTTGTTCCTCTGGCCATCAACAATATCATTCCCTCCTTTTTGCACTACAAACAACTTCTAACATGACACCAAACCCAGGTCCTTTCTTCTAGTAATGTTTTCATTCAGGCTGAGCAAGGCAAACCTCTGCCAAGCCACTACAGCACCCTGCCATTGTGTCATCCTGTGTTGGGGGTGAGGGGGCATCAGGATGGTGTGTCCTTGTCTTGTGATCATGCTCTGCCCATGCCATCTATACTGAGCTCCTGAAGGAAAGGAAGTGATCTTATCCTTTCATCTTTACATCTCCAGACCTATTGTACTGCATGATACAAGTCTAGGTACTTCTTAAATATCTGTTAAGCAGAACTGATATCAAATTTCATTATAGACCTGATGGTAACCTAGGAATCTGAAATGGTGTGACATCTGAGATGGGTGACAGGACATTGCACACAGGCTATGGCCATGAACAAGGGCATGGAAGAGGAATGGGGTGTGTATGTGGAGGAAGCAGTGCAGAAAGATGATGTCTAGTTATGTGTAGTCAAAATACAGCACGCATAACAAGGTAGACTATGTGATAAGGGTGGGTAGAGGTGACGGGTAAGAAGTTATACTCTATATACAGTGATTATCTATGGTTGAACAAAGGGTGGCATGATCAAAGCTTCCTTTTGAGAAGAGCCTGGATGTTTGGAGGGAGAATAGAATTAGGCAGATAAGTTACAGAAAAACTGCTCAAGCAGAAATAAGAGCCACCTGTTAAAGCTTGTCAACAGACATCAGATCTGGTACAAATTAGCTGGCTCTTACTCAAAAGCTGTTGCAATAGCAATAAATGAAGACTGAGAATGTTTCTTGGAGCCTCATTCATTTTGTTCCTTCAGTTTGGCAATTATCACTGTTTATTGTCCTCTTATAAAAACAGTCAGTCCTGGATGGATGAGACCATTGGATTTTTCTCATTCTGTTAAATAATGTATGCCATGTAATCTTGAGGCTACATCTGAGAAGCTGGAAATGACTCAGGTGTTTTTTTAAATTCTTTTTTAAATCAACAAAGACAATACTTTGTTTTTATTCAACAGAGAAAACCCTGCTGCTCTTAGTGTGTGCATACAATTTATTGACGCTTGAAACTCAGCACTCAGGGGATTGTTTAAATTATCTCCGGGCATCACATCCTCCCCAGGTGCCTTGCCAAAGGAAAGTATTCAAAAAATATTTGTTGAAAGAATAAGTTAATAATTTATTACAACATTCCTGGCAATAGTTTCTGCCTGAATTTTGACTTCAGATCTTGTTTTTCACAGCTTCTAATCAACATGTTGGGATACATCATCTGGACCCTCTGGTTTCTGGTCCAGTATTTACCTTGAACCTGTCTTTTTCAGCTTTCTTTGCTAAGCCAGAAAGGAGGGGAGCTGGACCCGGCCTAGGCAGGACTACACATGAAGGCAATGCACAGGAAATAGGAACGGGCATTAGGGTGGCAAGGCTGCTCTTTGTGGTTGGCATCAAGAGGTACCATTTAATTTGATAGAGCTACCACTACTCGATAGATCAAAGTAACAAAAATTAATAGAATAGAGGATATGAGAGCAAAATTAATAAGCTGGTCTTTATATAGTGGGTTCAACAATTTTAAAAATTTGCATTCTGTCCACAAGGAGCATTTAGAAAATACAGCAAACATACAGTTATTATATAACCTATTATTTCCACTCTTAATTATTTATTCATGAAAAATAAACATATCTACTGAAAAGACTTATATATAATCATTTATGAATGCTTTATTCCTAAATCTGGAAACAACAAAAAAAATTATTGACAGGCAAATAGATAAACAAATTGTAGCATATCCATGAAATAGAATACCAGGTACTTAACAATAAAAAGTAATGAACTATGATAAAGCAACAACATGGATGAATCTCAAAAGCATTATACCAAGCAAAGTTTGCCAGACACAAGAGTATAGACTATATGATTATATTTATACAAAACTCTAGAAAAACAAATCTATTTTATTTGAAGTCTCTTATTTAAATAGTGACATAAAGATCAGTGATTGCCTAGGGTTAGGTGAAGGTGGGAGATTGAAGGAGAAGGGAGGGACACATGAATTGATGAAAATATTTTATGTCATATGCTCTCATAGTTATATTAATGTACATTTTGAAAGTTCATCATTTGTACATTTTAAATGGGTGCAGTTTTGTATGTAAATTATTCTTTAATAAAGTTAATTAAAACCACAAAAACCAAAAAGTTATGTTCTATATCCAACTTTGTTCAGAGCAGTCCCAGTATAGTTATTAATATTGTATCTTTTTGTGGTCAAGATTATAATCTTAAATATAACAAAAGGTTTATAGGCATAGTAATAAAGACAGGAAATCCAAAGAAAAATAGGCAGGAGATTTGAGGAGGTACTTCACAAAAGAGGGCATCCAAATTGTCCTAAACCTATGAAAAGTAATCAGCAAAATGCTAATTAGTACCTCAATAAGATTCTATAACACTCCTATCAATATGACTAAAATTTTAAAATCCGATAATACCAAAAATTGCCAAAGTTATAAAGTAACTGGAACTTTCATATATTGCCCATGAGTCTAAAAAGAAAGAAACTATTCTGAAAACCTGCCATTATCTATTCAAATTTAACATAATCATACAATATGACCCATCAATTCCATTCCTAATCACATATAAATTTGAAATGCCTAGGTGCTTTAAAATACCTGTGTAAGAACATTTATAGAAACATTATTTATAATTGCCCTAATAAAGAGTACAGTGGATAAATAAATTGTGGTTTGTGTGTTTAGTGGAATATTTTGCTCAGTAATGGTATAGGAAGCCAGTAATTACCTTTAGAAAGGAGGAAGGAGCAGTCATTTTAGAGGGCATGTGGGAACTTCTGAAATAGAGGTAACATTCTACTTCATAACCTGGGATGTGCTTACATGGATATGTTCAGCTTACGATAATTAGCTGGGCATTACACTTAAGTTTGTGTGTCTTCATGCATATTTTATGCTCAGACAAAAAATTAGAGGTTAAAGGGTGGCAGTTCAGCATCAATACCTCTCATTTCTATCTAACTGAGTTTTGTTGATTGCCAGCCTTTGTTCCCTTAGATCATATCATAAAGCATAAAAACAATTCTCTTCAGGAAGTCTCTTACTTAAACAGTTTTGGACATGAGTCTAGACACCTGGAACAACCTTTCTGATAAAAACAGCTCACAAAGTTGAATTAAATATGAATATATTTTAATGCATTTTGACACTTTTACATCTATGTAGAACTGAATTACTTAAAACAAATGCTTTTACTGAGAAAAATTTAAAAAGCTAAGTAAATACAAAAATGGCTCTTATAAGGGCATCAGAAAACCCCGGGAGAAAGAAGGACTTGGGGGAATCAAAATTATGAAAGGGAAAATCCAGAAAGGTAGGATGGCATCATGCATTTGCTCTTTTTCTGGGGATATTTCCCAATTCTGGTTTGAGAATAGAGGCTAAGAATATGGGTAAAGGCCATTGCTAAGGGTCAGAAAAACCAAAAGAACTTTTGTGGGACAACACATGGCCAGTTTTCCTCTGAAGACATTTGTCAAATTCTGAGACTAAGCCCTGGCTGGCATAGCTCAGTGGACTGAGTGTGGGCTGCAAACCAAAGTGTTGCAGGTTCGATTCCCAGTAAGGGCACATGCCTGGGTTGCAGGCCACAGCTCCCAGCAACCGCACATTGATGTTTCTCTCTCTCTCTCTTTCTCCCTCCACTCTCTAAAAAAAATAATAATAAAATAAAATAAATTTAAAAAAATGCTGAGACTAAGCAGAAAGCTCTTGAAAAGCAGATTGGAGTTTTGGGTTTTCTTTCCATGCTGGAAAGACCAAGATTAGAATTTAGAATCCACTAGGAGAAGTGATGTTGGTCAACACATCAGGGTTTTAATTCAAAGTCCTAGGGGGCTATGCCTGAGGAACACAAGCCAAACAAAAGTGGCTCTGTGCTTTCCAAAACAACAATCCAGTATTGAGTCAGATTACCCCCTGATTAGATTTTGGTGATCATTCCGTATTCTCTTTGCCCAGTGCATAAAAGGGTGAACTATTTCTGAGGAAAAAAAAATCATCATTTGGAACTTTTATAGGTTGTTGTACACAATGTCGGACATTTGATGAAAACCTACTAGACAAGCTGTGAAATAGGACAGTATGTGTGAAAACCAAGAGAGAAGGAGGAAAAACAACTCAGATGTGTAAGTGATCCAAATATTGGAATTAATTAGGTGAGGACATTAACTATAATCAACATCTCCGAAAATTACACACACACACACACACACACACACACACATACACACACACATGCAGAGGGATAAAAGAGACTATGTGATAAAAAAAAACTTCATCAAGAATCAAACTATTAAATGGATCTCTGGGCTGCCAAAAATGAAACAATCTGAAGGAGCCAAACATGAAGGGAAGGCAAAAATTGTGAGGCATATTTTTCACTGAATACAGCCTTCATTATGGATAAAAGGTTTCTGCAATATTTGGTAAATTTAAGTTTCCATTTTGATAATTGTGTTAGGCATAGGAATCAGGGAATAAAAATTTGGGGTACTCTATGGGCTGAATTTTGTCCCCCTAAATTCTTATGTTGAAGTCCTACCCCATAATATGATGGCATTTGGAAATAGGGCTTTTAGAAGGTAACTACAGTTAAATCAGCTCATAAGGTTGGGGCCCTAATCTCATAGGTTTGGTAGCCTTATAAGAAGGAGAAAGCTGTGGCCAGTATGACTCAGTTGGTTGGAGCATCATCCCATAAACAAAAGACAGCTGGTTCAATTCTCAGTCAGGGCACATGCCTGGGTTTTGGGTTCAGTGCTCAGTAGGGCCATGTGCAGGAGGCAGCCAATCAATGTTTCTCTCTCACACTGATGTTTTTCTCTCTTTCTCTCCTTCTCTCCCTTCCCCTCTTTCTCACATGAGAAAAAAAATGAAATAAAAACCTTAAAATAAAGAAAAAGAAGAGGAAAAAAGAGAAGGATCTGTTTCTCTCCATGATGTGAGAATTAGTGAGAAGGCAGCCATCTGCAAACCAGGAAGAGTTCTCACCAGAAATCAAGCATGTTGACACCCTGATCTCAGACTTCCACCCTCCATAACTGTGAGAAGATACATTTCTGTTGTTGAAGCAATTCAATCTACAGTATTTTGTTATGACAGTCTGAGAAGACTAATACAGGGTATAGGCAAATTTATAAATTTGATAGGAGGTACATATGTAAATCTAGATCATCAAAGAACTATACCCTCAGCAGAAGGGAAAATAAAAAGTAGAGAAACCTCCTAGTAAAGAAAAGCAAGGAAACTTGCCTATTCATTTAATACATAAGTGAAAAGAAAATCTTTCCAGAGAAATACTAATAAAGCCAATCCTCACATGGATTTCTAAGTCCAAATTTTTGCTACTTTGCAGAACACCTCATGAAGGGAATAGCCAACGAATATGTTGCATAAGTCATAGACACAGACAACAGTGTGGTGATGGCCAGAGGGAAGGGGGAGCAGGGGCTGGGTGGAGGTGGGCAAAGGTAGGGGGGAATGGAGCCATCTGTAATAGTGTCAACAATAAAAATAAAATTAAAAAATAAAATGAAATGAAAATATAAATAACTCACAGTTAAAAAAGAATATATACCGAAAAAAGAATATATACCATATTACTCATTTTATTAAAAATGCAAAACAATAATCTTTGTAGAGGTCTATTTATATGATGGCCACACACACAGAGAATATCAATGTGAATTATTAGTGTCTGTCCACCCAGTCTTGGCTCCACAGTGCCATAAACATATCTACACATTTACTACATACCACACACTACATACCCATACACATATTTTTATAACCTGTTTGTTTCATGTAGAATAAATTATAAACAGTGTTTCATATTAAAAAGATTACTTCATGTAGAATAAATTATAAACAGTGTTTCATATTAAAAAGATCTATAAATTACTTTATTGGCCACATAAAATTCTAGTAGATGAATGTACCATACTTAACCAATCCTCCACTATCAAAAATTTAATTGATTCAGTTTTTCATAATACATAGATTGCAATGAAGCATATCCGTACACATAAATCTGTATGTTACATCACTGTTTGTTTCTGTAGAATAAATTTCTCTCGGCAGAATGGCTTGTTGAAGAGTTATTGCCCTCTACACTGCCCTCAGCAATGTAAGAGTAATGTGGCCCCTATTAGCCTTGTGTTCTCATGTACTCTTAGTATATTATTGGCCTTTTCTATTTATTCTTTTACAAATAGCTTGTACACTCATATTGGTATATAACTTGTATATTTATCTTGTCTATTTTTTGATAGACTGCTTTGCAGAACAATTTGTACCATCCATATGTGTGTATCTGCACTTGCTGAAACTATTGTGAAATGAACTATTTTTCCAGGAGTGCATTTGGCCAGGCCCCCATGCCAAGGAAACCATAGACCTCTCCTGGTCTTGTTCTCAGTGTGCTGCTTGTCACCCCATTCTCAGTGCTTGCTGGGCTATTCCAAGCACCAGTAAGCAGAACTTCTTTTTCATGCTGTAGGACACAAGTGGCAAATTGAGAGAGGTGGGCCAAATCTTGCCTGTCACCTATATTTCATATGGTCTGCCAGCTAAGAAAACATTTTAAATGGTTGGAAAATGAATTTATTAAATAATCATATTTCATGAAATTAAAATTATATGAAATTCAAATCTCAGTGTCCATAAATAAAATGTACTGGAACACAACTATACACATTCACTTACAGATCATCTATGGCAGCTTCAGTGCTGCAGTGGCAGAGAAGGGTAGCTGATGTGGAGACCACATGGTCAGCAAAGCCTGCAATGTTCACTCTCTGGACTTTACAGAAGTGTGCTGGTCCTTGCTGTTGATTTGTAGTTTCAAAAGGAATAACAGTAACACATTCTATATCTAATATGTCTTTTCCCCACTGTTAGCTCTCCCTCATGTTAGGGCTGTTGGTGGGATTTTGCCAGAATCTCTTTTACTTATCTCTTTACTTACTGCTATAATGCTGAACATCTTTACCTGGAAGGATAGATTTGAGCCATCCCTTATTTGACTCTAACTCCAGAAATTCCTTAAGGTATCTAGAATATGAATGGCAGTTTTCTTTATTTTGGCTTTACTATACACTTTTACCCATTTTTAATTCCTTTGACCATTTTAACAGTGATTTGGGAGTAAGGATAAATAGATCTTTATTCAAATTACCTTCTTAATCCAACCCATGGTTGTTTATGTCATAATTTAAATGGGGTTTTAATCAGGCATGGATCCCCTCCCATCCCGTGACAATCTCTATTGTTTGAGAATGTGTCTGGAATTGGAAAACAATTTAGGAAGCAGTGAGATAAGTTTCAGTGAAAGAAAAATATAGTTGATACCTGATTCTTTCCCCAAGTTTATCTCACTAATATTTTGCAAGGAAAAAAAAGTATTTTTAATCACTTGCTAGCATTTGTTTTTATTTCATTTTTAAGTCCAATAATTAGCCTGAATAAGAAAGAAATACTCTATCCTTAGTCCATTGCACTACTTCCTCACTGTTTAGTAAAGAGCAATTATATTGATATACTTGGTATAAACAGAACCAGGGCAAGGATCATGCTGGACTGATGTTAGCTGGTCTACCAATCTGTAAGGAACACTAAAACATCAATGAGGGAGAAATGAGATGGAGAAAATGTTACCCACAAGAGTTAATCTCAAAGAAAGTACTAAATGTGGCTAACAGGAATACTTTGATAAGCTCCCTGAGTCATTCTCAAGTGAGAAAACAAGATCACTAAACTTTCTTCTAAGGATGGTGGGTCCAGTTTGCAGCATGGCTATTGCTTTGCTAAAGAAGTTGTGTAAATGAATAACTATAATCCTCCTTCTCACGTTTCTCCTTTGAGCTTTAAAGCAGTGTCCCGACTTCCAGCAAGATGGAGGCATAGATGGACGTACCATACCTCCATGCACAACCAAGATTAGAACAACAACAATTTAGAGACAGAATAACACCCAGAACTGACAGAGAATTTATCTGAATGGAAGTGGGACAGCCAAGAAGTTGAAGTAGACCCGTTCATCCAGACCCATAGGAGGGGCGGAGAGGAGCAGCCAGGCGCAGGTTGCGGCGCGGAGAACAGGGAGAACTGGGCGCATAGGGCAACTGGGAGCGCGTAAGGCATCCAGGGCACGCAGGATCACAGTGGGTGGACCCTGAGTACTCAAGTGGCAGCTGACGGACCCAGTGAGGCGGTGATTGTGGACTGGGACAGAGCGCGCAGCCTAGGATCCCAGGGAAGGGACTGAGGTCCCAGGATTTAGCGGAGCTACCGCCATTGTTCCCTCCCGCCCCCACTCCTACATACAACATCACAATCTAGCGACTGGGGTGCCCAATCCTGGTGAACACCTTAGGCTCCACCTGTCACAGTAACAGGAGCAACCAGATCAAAAAAAAAAAGAAAAGAAAAAGAAAAAGAAAGAGAGAGAGATATGTCTCAAACAGAAAAACAGATCAATGCCCCAGGGCTCATCCTTTTGAGCGACCAAGAGATAGTCAATCTATCAGATGCACAGTTCAAAACACTGGTGATCAGGAAGCTCACAGAATTGGTTGATTTTAGGTGCAAAGTACATGAAAAAATGCAGGTTACCATAAAAGAGATGAAGGAAGATGCATGGAGAACCAAGAGTGATGGCAAGGAAACTGGGACTCAAAACAATAGAGTGGACCAGAAGGAAAAAAAAAAAAACAACCAAACAGGAAAGAATGAAGAAATAAGAATTCAAAAAAATGAGGAGAAGCTTAGGAACCTCCAGGACATCTTGAAACATTCCAACATCTGAATTATAGGGGTACCAGAAGGGGAAGAGGAAAAGCAACAGATTGAACATGTATTTGAACAAATAATAAAGTAGAACTTCCCCATTCTGGCAAAGGAAATAGACTTCCAGCAAATCCAGGAAGCTCAGAGAGCCCCAAAGAAGTTGGACCCAAGAAGAAACACACCAAGGCACATCATAATTACATTAGCCAAGGTAAAAACGAAGGAGAGAATCCTAGAAGCAGCAAGAGATAAGGGGACAGTCACCTACAAAGGAGTTCCCATCAGACTGCCAGCTGATTTCTCAAAGGAGACCTTCCAGGCAAGAAGGGGCTAGAAAGAAGTATTCCAAGTCGTGAAAGACAAGGACCTATATCCCAGATTACTCTATCCAGCAAAGCTTTCATTTAGAATGGAAGGGCAGATAAAGTGCTTCTCAGATAAGGTCAAGTTAAAAGAGTTCATCATCACCAAGCCCTTATTTTATGAAATGTTAAAGGGACTTACCTAAGAAAAGAAGATACAGAAAAAGCATGTATAGTAAAAGGACAGCAAACTCACAATTATTAACAACCACACCTAAAGCAAAATGAAAAGAAACTAAGCAACTAGAACAGGAACAGAACCACAGAAATGGAGATCACATGGAGGGTTAGCAACAGGAGAGTGGGAGGAGGAGAGAGGGGGAAAAGGTACAGAGAATAAGTAGCATAGATGGTAGGTTGAAAATAGATAGGGGGAGGGTGAGAATAGTATGAGAAATGTAGAAGCTAAAGAACTTATAAGTATGACACATGGACATGGCTAAAGGGGGGGATATGGGTGAGAGAGGGTGTACAGGGTGGAGGGTAGTGAAGGGGGTAAAATGGGACAACTGTAATAGCATAATAAATAAAATATATTTTTAAAAAAGCAGTGTTTCTAAAATAGATATTGATATGAATTTAAATGGGCACCAACCTTTCAGCCTTCAAATTACTCACATCTCATCCCAATCCAGGGATAAAAATTCTCCACATGGATCTGTTGAAATACTCATCCTGGGGTTCTACCATTAGCAAAAAGGGGCTTGATGTGGTATTGTACCCCATAGGATCAGAGCACAAAATATTTTAAAAGTAACACTGGTCTCAGGAAATATTTAATGGTGGTTACATGAGAAGAATCATGCCATGGCCCAATGGGAAATCAACTTTCAGTTTTACCCTTTTCTGCAAAATCAGTATCTTTAATAGCAAGCAGATCATTAGCAGGAAGGGAGGGTAAGCCAGAAAGATACACATTTATAAAGACAAAAAAAAAAAAAAAAAGAAAAGGATTCCTGGAGTTAATGAGGAAATCATGCAGATAACATTTCATGAAGCATGTTGAAGAGAATTAAAGACTGTGCTTAAAGTGGATCAAGTGCTGCAAAAAGGGGAAAAACTGTCAATATGTACATTTGTGTGCATGATAAAGATAAAAGTATAGATACACATATGAATGCACATGCAGATAGAGATAGAGGTAGAGGTAAAAGTAGAGGTAGAGGTAGAGATAAGACAGAGATAGAGAGAGAGACAGAGGCAGAGATAGAGATACAGATAGAGATACAGATAGAAATCTAGACACAGTTGTTCCATAACAAACTAAAATCCAGCAAGACCTTGTGGGACACATATCAGAGGACTAAGACCACAAAAACTAGAAACCAACAAAAAAAAAAAAAAAGAAAGGAGGCATATTGAAAAAGGGCTACCTATTTTTTTTTTAAATCATACTGGTTAATGGTAAACAGTTAAGCATACGGAAAAACCAGAAATTGATTTCAAAATTCCACTAAAAAGAAGCAGATCTAGAGAAAAAGAGGTAGGGCAATTTAGAAATGGATATCTTCAGAACTGAGTTAATTAATGGTTTATATATTTAAAGGTTTTATTCAAATTTGCTCAGTTATTTCCTCATCCTCATTATGTCCCAGATTAAAAGATTATGTTGAAAACAATTTAAGTGTGAATTAATGGGTACTGCTTAAATAAAGTTTGGTACATAGAGAGTCTAGATTCTAGATTTTAGATAATGGACTAACTAGATCCTTCTTAAGAATGTAGTCCTAATGTGATTTCTGGCTGCCTGTGCTCCATATGTTACTATGACACTACTGAGATTTATAGGATGGGCAAATCTAGGTTTAGAGTTGAGAGTACATGAAACATAGTTTATTCTTGTATTATTTATTAATTATTGTATTATTTTATATATTAACAATTATAAACCTACTTTTGCCCCAGCCTGTATTATCATATGTTCAATATAATCACTATATACTTAGGGGAAAAAAACAGATTTAAAATAATTATTTTTGGTTTTTGACTTACACTTTGGCTGAACTTAATTTTTTATATCTTCTTGTACCTGCCTCTACCTTTTTCTCTGAAATCAAGTCTAACTTTCCACAGGTTGCCATGGGCTAGCACATTTATGAGCATGAACATTTCTACATAAACCAACTGAATTATGAGAATCTGGGTTATCCTGCTTGCAGGTGTCTGCATCTTATTTGACATCTGTAAGACTTTTCAACTTGCTGACATTTGCAGTGCTTATCCTGACAGATCAAGAAAATCAAACTGCATGAAGACAACAGATTCTGACATTTCCAAGTTATGGAACCTTGGGAAAGTTATTTGGCATCTTGAGCCTTCATTTTCCCATCTGGGAAATACCTAGCTCAAAGGATGGTTGTGTGGATTAAACTCTTCTGTGCGTGATACCCAACACAGTGCCCACTTGATAGCTGATGCCTTTTTTGCTAATTCACTCTCTAAAAAGACTGCTTTCTCAAATTCCTAAAACTGGGGTCCTAACATGGAAGAAAAAATTGCCTGAAAATGTCAAGTTCCTTCTGACTTTTAGTACTACCTGCCTCCTGAAATCCCACATGGAGTCCTGAGAATTTGCTCTTATGAAAAAGTATTATTTACCATGAAGGACAAAGTTGATCATCTACCTTTTCCTTTCTTCTAGACTGTGGTTTCCAGAATAGAAGCTGTATATATTCTTCTCTTCATCCCTAGAAAGTAGCCACTGCACATTAGTAAATGCTTACTGAAGAGTAAATACTATTGTCACCTTACCAGTGAAAGTTCCATGATTACTGATGCCTACTGGGACTAACTTGCATTCTCTATGGCCCTCTAAATATTGACTATTACATCATGGACTACCATCTAAAAGATTAGCTCTAGAAGCAGATTAATTTTCCAAAACTGACCCAACTTTTTCTGTACCCAGTTCTACCTTCTTTCCTCTTCTTACCTCATGTTGCTAAGACCCTAGTATATTTTAAATTGTGTTTATTGTAATGGCCTCTTTCTCATGATCTTTCCCATCCTCTACCATGTAATAGAGGTGTTTCTATATGTACTCAATCCAATATTAAGTAAAATGTTCTTTGAGATTATGACTGGGCTCTCATTTAAAGCAGATTTCAATAAATATTATTGGATTTTGATATTCTTGGCTTGGAGCTTTGCCAAAGATATTATTCTTCCAGAAGTCATCGATAGATTAGCTGTGAAGTTAGAATTAATTTAATAAGATTTTGGCCATATGTAGATATATAGGAAAGAGAGAGGATTTTAGGAAAAAATTCATAAGCAATAGAGGAGTATTTGCACAAGATGTTAAAAAAAAAGAAAATAGGCTTCTGACGTTTACTAAAACACTGGATTAAACAAAATTAAATATTTTTTTTTAATTACACAACATCTCCAATCTCAAATCTTAGGCTATCATGGATTGTGAAATAGACAAAGTTTCCTAACAGAAGTTGGTCATAAAAGCTTTCAATTTCCTTGGTGAACCTAAAGGGATCAGTAGACTGTACTGATCCCTTTACAGGTAGTGTAACTGTGCAGTTACACAGAGTGTGACTATACTGCTCATTGTGGCTTCCTGCTGTCTGCTGGAGAAAGGCTTTGAAAAGATTAATCAACTCCTTCTGAAAAAAATGTTGCAATATCTCCCTTGGCCCTGCATCTCAATTCACCAAGTGATCTTTGTAGCTAATTAATCCTTAACTGAAGTCACTGTTGTCGCTATTTTTCCTTCAAGTTATCTGGGTCAAATTCCTGTCCCAGATTCAAAGTCTAATTATATAGGAACAAACAATATTATTAAAAACAACACAGCTACCATTTCCCCCTGCTTCCTAAATGTGTTTCTTAGTTTTTGCTTAATCTAATCTTCCAACTTTAACCACAATAGCATAATAAACTTCTAGCACTTTACCTGAAGGACCCTAGGATGTCTTCCCTTTCCCTAGTCGTCCATCCGTTCAGCAAGTATTTAATGAAGATGCACTATATGCCAAGTACTATCTCGGTTTCTGAGATACGTCAATGAATGAATAACCACTTTTGAAGCATGAATTTATGCAGAGTTGTTTTCTTTTTTTTAATGAATGAGGTGTTTTTTTTTAATTTGTTTATATTTAGAGAGAGGGGAAGGGAGAGAGAATGAGAAGGAGAAAAATAGCAATGTGTAGTTGCCTCTAGCACAGCTCTTAAAGGAGACCAGGCCTACAATCCAGGCATGTGCCCTGACTGGGAATTGAACCAGTGACCCTTTTGTTCTCAGGTCAGTGTTCAAACCACTGAGCCACACCAGCCAGGGCTATGCAGAGTTGTTTTAAATGTGACATCTCTCACTCAGCAGTATGAGAAAAGTCATAACCATTTACTGCCTTAGAGCTTCAGTTCTTCCCATCTGATAACCAGAAACAAGAAAAACAAAGTACAGCCATTCCCCCACTTTTTGCAAGTTTACTTATTCCACTTCTTTGAAAGACATATATTTGGTACCTGTTTTCGATAACTGAAAGAAATATGAAGAGGGTTTTCACTTTCATAAAAAAGGTGAAACGAGAAAAGAATGTTCGGCATTTGTTTTGCAGTGGAACTGTTATGGAGACAGTGTGCCCTTGAGGCCCTGGGAGCAGCCCTGCCCAGCCCCTTCCTTAGAAACCATACTCAGCATCCCCACATCAACCAGCCATAGCTTTGCATTGTGTCTGTGTGCATCAGTGCTTTGTCTCTGATCCTTTTGTGCATCTGTTAGCAGGATGTGTCCTCAGGTAGCAGAAAAACCTAAGAGACTTCATAAGGGTGTTATGCTTATTGTAAAACTGGGCATAATTAAGTGTGTTTGGGATGGTTTAGTAGATTATTTTTGAGTTCTGGAATGCTAAAAAAATGTTTTCATATAAACTAAAAGTAGTTGCTTCTTCATTTTATGCCATTTTGGCTTACCTAAGTTTTCATAGAAACATTCTTTCAGATAGCAGGGAAACCTGTGTTTGAAAGTGCTTAAAAATGATAACATATTAAAAAAATTAAAGGAACTCAGATCTTGTAGGTTAGTTTATAAGGTGATCAGGAAGCAATATTTTATTTTGTGGATCTGGTATTTTGCATGCTGTCCTTTGCCAGGGGAACTGCAATTGAGAAAGAGCTGCACAATTGAAGGAAAGGGAGAGGGACCCAGAAATGGGCTTTGAGGCAGGCATCCCTGCAAAAGCTGAGCCAGAGAGGAAGTGAATGTCTAGTTTTCCACGTAGGTGGCCAGCTCATTGGCCTCAGTGTGTTACCAACCATAAGGCTGAAGCTAAATGCTTTGTCAGTGTCTGCTCCTCATGCGAGAGCTACCAGTGTAACCGCAGTGCCCACAGGCTTTGCTGAAAGGCTTTTGGGTTTCAGCAGAAAGAAAGGGCTGTGTCAAACAAAGTTTAGCCTAGCAGATGCTGATCCCCCCTTTTCCAAGTGCGGTGTCTGTCCAAACCTGGGAGCTCGTTTTGCAGTCTGGAGGCTCCTCTTGTCCTGAAAGCCTAACCTTCAATTTGGATATGTTCTCAAAGCTTTCCTCAAAATGAAAATATTTGTTCAAATCCTCAGAATGCAATAAGAAAATATCCTTCTAGCAAAAGCAATGACTTAGCATTTTGGGGTTGGCACAAAAGTAGGAAAACATCACACAGGGACTCACAGTCCGTCTGGCTATTGGCTGGGTCTTGCTTCTAAGGATTAAATCACATTATGAACTTGGCTTACTGTCTCTCTTGATGGTTCTTGGATAGTATTCCCAAGATCTCATATTTTTATGTGTCCTAATTTACTTGGAGAATCTTGGAGGTACTCACAATATTATACCACAGAGAGTAACTTCCACAACCTCTTATTTTTGAAGTGGAGAAACTGAGGTTCAGAGGGGTTCTGTGATTTATCTCCAAGGCCAAATAATTAGGGCCAGAGCCGGAAATAAAACTCCAGCTCTTTTAATGACCCCATATTACCTTCTTTTTTTCAGAAATTAATTTTCTCCTATTACCCTTTTTATTCCTAGGTCACATGATAAAGTTTGTATTAATGTTAATAACTTTCTTGGAGCAAACTCCAGGGAAAGTATTCTCAAGTATGTTCTCTTTAGGGAAACATAATACATGAATGAGAAACTAGGTGGTCTGAAAGAGGAATTGTAAATGACGACACTTGTTCCAAGTTCTCAGGCTTACAGAGTGATGGAGGCCAGCTTGCTTAACCTCTCTGTTTCCATATTTGCAAAACAAGGATGATGTGTTTCCATTTAGTGGTTTCTCTGTGAAATATTTGAAATCAGTGATAGGGGTGAGCGCTGTTTGATGGCTGGATAAAGAGTGTTTGCCTCCTCTGTTTTGCTTTTAGTGTCTGTAATTGTGGTGTGCTCTATCAGACCTTTCCTCATATTAAAATTTCACTCCCTTCCCTTCCTTGAATTTAGATCCATTTCTGCCTATGTGAAATGAAGAGTCTATCTTATTATATTTTCTAACAAGTCCCTTGCATTGTGCAATACTTTATATACTTAACAAATATTTGTGTATTAGAAAATTATGTTAAGTGCTGAGGTCACAAATGGTTTCTTAATATTCAGTCATTCAACAGAAATTGAATTTAGTCAGTGTCCACTCTAGAGCAATTCCTGTGTCAGGTGTGGAGAATACGATGTTAATTAAGTTTAAAACTTGACCCTAAGAACCACATCTGCAGTAAGAGATATAAGGATAAACAGATAATGCTTAAACTAAATTTATTTCGAACATTATATTCTCATTTTTTTCTAATAAAACTATGCAAATGTTAATGAATGTTTCCAGAGTATACAAGCATAAGATGCTGTAGTTTCAAAATGAAGATAAAGAAGCTATAATATAAGCATAGATGGTCTTGTACTTATTCTCTTTCTGTAATTACTACAATGCTGTAGAACGTGAATGGACCTTGTTTCTACTTTCTTCAGATGCAGATGAGAAACCAATGCTTTCATTAAGCTACTTCTAGGATTCAAGCCTAGCTGGTAGCCCTATAGTCCCCCTAGTATCAGAGATTCAGTAGTGCCATCACTACTTTATCCACTTTTAAAATGTAACTGCCAGTTTACCCACTTTAGTGACCCCTGAAACATCCCACTAGCTTGGGTAGACATAGTATCTGTCACCATGGCCTATGGATACCATGTTCCACTTGCCAAGCAGGGTCCCTTTTAACCTTCTTCATGCTCTCTGCAATTGATGAGGCTATGCAGAACCAGACTCTAGGATATGATGCAGCCTGCAAAAGGATGAGGACATGGAGAATGGTATCATAAGTGTACTTCATGAGGAACATCAGCTGACAGCTCCCTTTAAGATTCACAAGTTTTCCTTCCCCATGGAAACAGTAAGCTGAGTAATATGAAATATGAAAGAAGATATACACAACAATATCTGGTGTTGTGCAAGTAATAATTGTGCATTAAGAAACTTCTAATCCTATAGACTTGCTTTTAATAGAAACCAGATACTTCTGAGGTTTTATCTCCCATGACATCTTCCAGCATCATAAGAAAATCCGTTACATAATGAGAAAAAGTGAGGCATTGGAGTCTGAGCAATGAACTGGTGTCAGCAGTGGGAAAATGGCTTTAAGGCTTAGAAGTCTGGATTTTTCAAAACCAAGTGGGGGTATTTATAAGGCATTAGAGGGATAAAAGCAGGAGACAGCAAGAGCGTTCAGAATGAATGTGTGGAAATGTCTTCAGAGCCAGATTGAGCAATAATGCAGAGTCAGAGATCACATTGTTGCAGGAACTTAGCCCACACTGTTTGTCAAGGGGGTGAAATTCCCTGGGCAGACACACCACAAGGCAGCTATGTGAATGTGACCCTAGAATCGAAGCAATTGTTCTGCTTTGAGTGAAGTTTAGGCATCTCCTCACAGAGAAAAAGTCAAACAAAAAATCATGGCTCTAATTCTTAGCTTTGTTTCTCCCAGAAGCAGACCACAAGACAGGGGTTTGAGTATAAAAGATTTATCTGGACCAAGCAGACAATGGTAGGTAACTGGGGAAGAGCAGCAGAGGAGGGAAGATGGGGGATAGAAGGTATATTATTAAGTCAGCTACCACAACAGGGAAATGAAGCTGAATTTCCTGGTGCTTCCAGCCTGGAGTGCTGGACAGGATGGTCTTCTTTGCCTCCAGAAATTAAGAGTTGCAGAGCTAGCATGCAGAACCTGGGGTCTGCTGAGGTGTGCCAAATGATACAAGGAATGTGAGCATGTGGTGGGGCATAGGGAGCACTGAGAGAATCTGCTGGACTGTCAGCCAAGAGGTCTAGGCGGCTAGTTTAGTACTTGAAGTGAAAGGGAGGGTCTTCTCTTAGGTCATAATCCAGCATCCAGGACAGACACCAATTCCCTTCTTCATGTCCTTAAGTGAATGAACTCTTCTCTTTGGACTGAAACAACAATAATAATTATAAACATATGCAGGCATACATAAAAAATATTGTGGGTTTGGTTCTACACCACTGCAATAAAGCAAGTACCACAATACAGCGAGTATTTGCAACATAGCAAGTCATAATATTTTTGCTGGTGGAGGGTCTTGCCTTCAATTTGTTTTAAAAAATATATAACATCTGTGAAGTGCAGTAAAGCAAGGTATGCCTATATTGGGGAAGCTAATACATTAGGACTATTAAGATTTCTCTTGAAGTCTTAGGGTCTCCTGCCTAAGGATTTGGATTGATCTGATTACCCTGAGTTGGAATTTCAGCCCTGATACTAATTACACACGTGATTCTGGCTCTCTGAGCCTTGGTTTACTCACTTGTCAAATAGAGGTCTGGTCAGTTATATTTCAGGGTTCTTGGGAGAATTCTGAACATCTGCATCTGTGTAGTATCTACTATAGCTTGTGGTACCTTATAGAATTGCCACAAATGTAAACAAGAGAACAAAAGTCCCCACAGAGCCCCTTGGATCTCTCATAGGTACTGATCCCCACCCTGTTTTAGTCTCTATACAAACTGTGCTTATATAAACCACCTACAAAAACCTCACTGACCCAGGCTGGGTCTGAACTAAGACACTGCCTAAAACACCCTGATATCATGCAGGGAGCCTCTCTAATGATCTCCGATAGAGACACAGGAAACTGTGTCCCAGACAATATCCTGTAAAGGAACAAGGAAAATAGCTCTGGACCTGGACAAACGGGATCTTGCTACTTCCTATTCTGCTATTCAACAAACGTTTATTTTTAAATAGATATATTTTATCCAAGTTACTGAATTAAGTGCTGCAGGACTTCAGGAAAACCTAAGAAATCCTGCCAGAGACAAGACATGTGGCATGCAGAAGGAGCAAATGCAGGGCCCATCCCTTTTTGGAATATAGGAAAGGCTCTCCTCACCCAGTTCCTAAGCCAAGCCCAGCTATCCAAGAGACTGGAAAAGGGGGGTGCAGGAAGTCACATGATCTCCCCAAAAAGGTTTGCAGGGTTGGAAAAAAGTCAACAGGGACACCTCTGAATCACAGATCTCTGAGATGTGAAACAGCAGAAACACTAATTCTCAACCGCAGTAGATGAGGGGTGAAGGCAGTTGATATATCAACATGCCTCCCTTTCATTGATTCCTGGAGAATGTCTCTAGGCTTTCCAAAGGCAATGTATCTGACACCTGCAGTTCAATGGATGGTAGCTACCAAGATTTGGGATGTGAGCAGAATGGTGCCTGGGAAGGATAATTTTTTACTGGCCTCAATCAAGGCAGCATGGGTGGCTAAAGGGAAAAGCTGGGGGACATGCTGACTATTCTTCATTTGTCCTCCTAGAGCCACACTCCTTCCCTTTCTACCCTGCCCTGTAAAGTTGACTGGAATAGGTAACAACAGCAAGTTCCCTGCTGGACTGCCATGGGATGGTTATGTCCTTCACTAAAGACCATCCTTCTGTCAGGGGACCCTTTCCACACAGCTGGACCCCTGTCCTCTCCCTGACCCTTTGGGCCTCATGGTGATCATAGCTCCCAGCTGGTAAAACAGCCTATAGCACTGCTCTACCTTTTCTTGGTTTCCATAAATTCTAAACACATCTTTGTAAATAATCCCTTTCTGAAATTTTCCTCAGTTTCTAAGTGTGCACTATCTGCTTCCTGCTGGGATCCTGACTGGTAGAGATCTGTGCACTGAGTCCCAGGGATCATGTGATGACCTTTTCCATTTGTGAGGCCGTGGTCAGTGCAATCCCTTTAGTGAGATGTCTTCATGCATTGAAGGACAAATATGAAACAATATTATTCTTAGTTTAACATTTACCAACTACATTCTGTTAAATCCCTCTTTTAGGGCAAAATGCAAGTTCCTTATATCATACCTTAATTACACTCCAGAGCTTTCCATTACTCTCAGTTTACTAAGAAAATCTCCTTCCACTTTTAGAGAAATTTTCACTTGAGGACACGCTTATTAAGCTTCGAGAGAGGGGAAGGGAGGGAGAGAGAGAGAGGGAGAGAAACATCAAGGAAAGAGGGAAACATCGATTGACTCTCATACATGCCCTGACTAGGGACCAAACCTGCAACCTAGGCATGAGTGCTGAATGGAATTGAACCTGTGATTGTTTGGTTTATGGGATGATGCTCCAACAAAATGAGCCACAACAGCCGGGGCTCATTCTGTTTTTTAAGATCATGACATTCATTTTGAAACTTCAATCTCATACTTGTTACAATTCTTCCTTCTCACTTTATGTAGGTTTGACTAGAGGTTCTAAGTCCTTGAAGGCAGGAGCCATGGTCAACTTGTGTCTGTGTCCCCTCACCCTCCTTTTTCCCTGTGCTTCCCATATAATATTTGGGGAGAGGTGTAGGAAGCAGGAAAGAAAACACTCTCCCCTGTAAAGTGACTGTCCTAGGGGAGGTCACTGGATTCTCTAGGTTGGGTTATGGTATTTCTCTTCTCTATGCTGACTGACCATTAATCTCATCTTGGTATACAAACAACACTCCTGTATAAGCATCTTGACTCAAAATTACTGGTTCACACTTCACTCCTTCTCCGACCTTTCAGTACTCCATCGAGGGCATCCCAGCCACACTCACTAGGTTTTGGGGTATTCCACTTACTAAATATTCTGCTTCAGGGTTGCCAGCAAAATAGCTCAAGAACAGCTACTACCTGATTAAGAAAAATTCACATATCCTTGCTGATTGCTTTTTGGCACTCAGCTCCACTATCTTCTCCTATCTTTCTTATACCTGACAGCTCTGGGCTATCTGCTGATTCACTGGCTAAGCAACTGTGAGAGGAGCAGTTCCCAGCTTGGTGGAGGGGCACACTTGAGCATCCTCAATCTTTGTGAACACTTTTCTTGGGTCGTTTTCCTCTGTGCTTCAGGAAGGGAAACACTTGGAAAGGTGAAGGGAGAGACTAGCACTTCCCTGTACTGTGATGCCCTTTCTCTCCACCAGTCCTCCACCATGAAATTGGGAAGTGTTCTCAGAAGGCTCTCTTGGGAGTACACTGCCTTCCAAATTCAGTGCTAGAGAAGCACTATCTTCAAATATGAATGTGGGAGACTCAAAAGAACTTTTTTCCCCATCTTCAGGTCTTATTAGTAATTCTGAGAAAATCAAGAAAGGTCTCAGCACCTGATGCACACTTGTTCCATCGCATTTTGATGTGTTCTTCATACTTATTACTTATTTTGCTTCTCAGAAGAACTCATTCTTAGGGCTCACTGAACACCATTTTATGGAGGGGAAAACTAAGGTCTATGGAAGATAAGTAACATACACAAAAAACTAGTGCTAGAATGTAGATTTGAAAATAGAAATCAGGTCTTTTGACTTTCTCTATCCTGTGATTTTTCTGATAGCTGATTAGACTGTGATCTCCTTGAGAGCCAAGACCATATCTTGTTTATGTCCGTACCCTCATACTCCTGATGAAAATCGTATGTGTTCTGAAAATATCACCTCAATAGAAGAGCAAGTAAAGCAACTTATTTCTAGATTGTCCATTGAGTCCCAGAATTGCAGACATAAGGGGGACATTAAAAGCTATGTTATCCAACTATCCATCTGGTTGTTGAACACCACGTACTTTTCTCCTCAGTATGCCTCTCCAGTATTTTCAAATCTATAATCTAATCTCTGAGCATTCTTCTCTCTTAGCCAAGCACCTTCAGTTAATATAATGATTCCTCAATGGACATGGTCTTGAATCCTTTATGGACCACAGCTCGGTCGCTATCGACAGCAGCATGACTTGCCAGGCACTGTGCTAACTCCTTTACTTGCACTCTCTTAATTCTCACAAGAAATCTATGCAATTATTATCTTTATTTTATCATGAGGAAACTGAAGCTTAGACTAGTTAAATTACTTTTCCTGAGAAAATAATGGTGTCATATTTTGAACTCAGGACTGTCTGATTCCAGAGGCTGAGGTTTTATGCATGACAGCTCTCAAACATGATCCCTAGTTTGTGGTCTGACCAGAACAGCATATGCTGGAGACACCAGTCCCATCATTCTAGAATACTACACTTAAGGCTGCCGACACCATCTAGGAAAACAATCTCATTTATAATGAAAAACAGATTCTTGCTTCACTGTACTGTCCTGGAAAGACAAATTTGTGGCATTCTCCATTTTCATGTGTGTTTCTCTTGCAGGAACTCCCATCCCAAGGAGTGGTTGGTTTTAAGAAATATATATATATATATATCCCACCATAGAGACCTGACAAGGAGACTAAAGTGTGAGCACAATCAAGGTGATTGGTGTGTCACTGCTGTCAGAAGAGGGAGGCTGCTTCTGAGAAGATGATTCATGTTGTTCTGAATGAAGAAGAAATAGGAGATTTCTCTGTTACTTTCCCATCCTTCACAATCCTGTGTCCATGAAACATTTTTCCAGAGGGTGCTATGACATTGAGAGACACTCTGAGATCTGTAGACATTCCAACTGCAATATCATTAATTTATTAAATGGGAAGAAGCTTTAGAAATTCAGACTGACTTTCTCATCAAATGGAGGAAGATACTGAGACACCAAAAGGGGTAGTCATTCACCCAATGTCTCATAGCAATTTACTAATAAGCTTTGGCAGCTCTAGTTTTCTGATCCCCAGGCTTGAATTCTTGTGAATTGACAGGTAAGACTGATTAGCCAGAGGCTAGGTGAGAAATCTCACTTATTGAATACCTATTCAATGACAGTCATTGTGCATTGAATCTTTATTAAACATTTTAACTACCTTGAAATATGGTATTCATTTTATAGATGAGAGAATTAAGGTTCGTACATATTAAATAACTTGTCTATATGCACAGAGCAGGGAAGTGGCAGAACTTATATTTAAAATTAGGTCTCTTTAAATCCAAAGCTGGTGTATCTTCCAGTAATGTCATTTCCATAGCCAAACCTAGCTTTCTTCTCTCCTCTCTCTGCTCTCTCTCTCTCAGTTCCCTTCTCTAGTAAATGAAACTACAAAAATGTTTCAAACCCTATATCTAATCAAACTCCAAGTTTTGTACATGCTACCTCCTAAAAATCTACCTACTTTTTTTCCTCCCCACTGTCACTACTCTTGATCACATCACCAGCTACTGCCTGGATCACTATAGAAGACTTCTAACTTACTTCTTTATCTCCACTGTCCACATAGGACCTAGAGGGACCTTTTAATCTTATGGTACCTCTTCTCTACCTAAAACTCATTGGTGGCTTCCCATTGCCTTTGGGACAAAACCCCAAATCCCTAACAGAGTTCACAAGACCCTCTGAGAGCTGGTGTCTCTGTGCCACTTTGCCCTTTGCCTTCCAAGTTGCCTCCCAGGGTTCCCATGTGCTTGGAGGCATCTTTGCTTGGCTTAGACAAAGACTTCAGGTCTCAGTCTGATCTCCACTTGTGTAAGTTTACTTCCCAGATAAGTTGAGCTCCTCCTTTTATACACTCCCCTGACACCCTTTACTCAATCTTTAGTGTCATTCGACCTTGTAACACATGTTCCATAACTGTCTTCCCCTGTAAGAGCAGAGCTGTGACTTTCCTGAGTTCTCTGGTATCCTCAGCAGCAAATCCAGTGCCTGGCACATGGGGAATGTCTAGATAATACATTCTTTAATTAATTAGTTAATTAATTAATTAAAGAATTAACTCTCCAACTGAGAATGAGTAATCTGTGGAATCAGCATTTCTGCTACAGATAGCTTCTAATCTACCTCCTTGGGGGCTGCTACACATGGAAAACATAGAATCCAGGTATCAGGAGTGGCTTGCCTTGGGCTATTTAATACTTATTTTGCTGTCCTCAAATGAATGGTACCATGGTAAACAACAGATGATGCAGAAGTGGGTTTTTGGATTCATTGGCATTGGCATTTAATAATTGCATGTAAAATATTGGCCACATTTTCCCCCTCTCTGTTGCCAAATATTAAATCTATGCTGACTTAACCTCCTACCAATAGTCTTCTTTCAATGATAAATAACCACTGGGGAAAGCACATGTGTCTGAGTGTTGGCAGGAATATGAACACAATGTGCCTAGATGTAGAAACTAGGACAGAAGAGTGCTTGAAGGGACTCTGATAATCATTAAACACAACCCTCTGACGTCCTAGATGTGAACATCGGATTTCCAGGTCAACAGGGTAGATTAAGTACATACTAAAATTATCCCTTCATAGTTTAAACTCATAGAAACTTTGGATAAAACATTTTTTAAATACATAAACAAACTACAAAGCAAGGAAGGAAAATCTATGCCAGAAATTCAGAAGGAACCCCAGGGGTGAGTGGATTCTGAAGCTGAATTGCTCCTAGGGGGATTAGGTCTAAAACAAGTTTCAGGAACTAAAGTTTCAATGCTCATGCTGGGAAGGGGTGGGGACCCAAGGCACAAATCACTATATAGGGACCTGAAGCTAGGATCTCTGCATGGACCTAGGAGTTAGAACAGGCTTTCTGTCCATGAAAGAGGATCTGAACATCTCCAGCATGTAGCACTACACCATGGATGGAAGTAAGCCTGGGTATCCTGAATGAGAGTAGAATCACAGCATAAAATGGGAATTTTAAAATTGTGCCTATATGTGGGATGAGGTGTCTGAGTTGTTAAGGTAGTGGACTACTAAAATTGTGCCTATCATGAGGGGACCTGACTTGCCTAATCATTGTGGAAAACCAAAATCCTGGAAACACATAAAAACCCACTTAGAAGAAACAAATTCTATAGTGTCTGGTCAAGGACAACCATTAAAGTACCTTGCAGGCTTTGAACAGGAAACCAGAAGCCATTTTAGAGAATTTAGAATCTTTACAGCCTTTGGAAAGACTTGGGGAACAAGATCAGGATGGCCACTGCTGGCTTCAAGAATCCAGAAGTGCAGGAGTAACAGGCAGATTGCTACCAGTAAGCTCAGTTGCCTAAAGTGGAAGAATCTGCAGAGCAGATGTCAGAAAATGGTTAAGTTGTGGGACAAACCTGGATCATGGACTGCTGTTGTACTGCTGGTGACCCAAGTATGTTTTTTATATTTATAAAGGGAAGAGAGAAGATGGAGGCCTTATATGACTTGCAAAGGCTAAAATATTTATACTTGGTTCTTTACAGAAAAAGCTGGCTTGGCCCCTGCTGGGGAAGTTTTCTGGAAGGCACTTGCTGGCTGTCAGTGCTCTTGCATCTTCTTGCAGCAGCTATGCCTGGAGAGCAGTTTTTTCACTTTATAAATCTTCTGTGAATACTTCTCATTGTCAAAAACTATACAAAGGATTCTGGGAAATATAATTCTCACACTTTACTCTTAGATGCAGCACAGAATGTAGAAAGGGCAATAACTATGCTGAGGTGACAATCCAGACGGGAAGCTCACAGCTCAGTGCAAATGTAGGAGAAAAACCCTACATATATAACATATAGTGTGTATATATATATATATATATATATATATATATAAATGCATATAAAAAGGGTCACCAATCCTCTAAAACAGAAAATTTTAAATATAAGGACTAGAGGTAATATTGTGATTTCAAAAAGGAATCTAACAAACAAGCTTAAAGTGTTCAAAATTTTTTAAATGACAACAATAAGAAAAGGGGAGTTTTTTTAAAGGAGATACAGAAAGCAACAAAGTAACCACCAAGGTACTACTTCATACCCACTTTATTGTCTATGGTGCTTTGCTGAAAACAAAATTCTATCAGAATTTGATATAAGAAGTATAAGAAAAATAAAAATGGGCAAACTAATTGGTCAATGTAAATAAGTATTGAATATAATATGATAAAACAATAAGAATAATATTATATAAGTCTTTAAAATAATTGGATCTATAAAATTAGATATGGTGGTTAGGGTAAGATATTGTTTGAGAGATGATAAAACATGCTCAGTTTCGCATCTCCTTGGTGAGCAGGATATAGTCACTGATAAACTTTAAAGTTTGGGAAACTTGGGAATTTACAGGCTTGTTGAGACAAAAAAAAATTGGCCCAAATGCAAGAACAGATCAAAACTCCAGAAGAAGAACTAAGCGACAAGGAGATAGGCAACCTATCAGATGCAGAGTTCAAAACACTGGTAACCAGGATGTTCACAGAAGTGATTGAGTTCAGACACAAAATGAAGAAAGAAGTGAAGACTACACAAAGTGAAGTAAAGGAAAATATACAGGGAACCAACAGTGAAGGGAAGGAAACTAGGACTCAAATCAATAATTTGGAACAAAAGGAAGAAATAAACATCCAATCGGAACAGAATGAAGGAACAAGAATTCAAAAAAATGAGGAGAGGCTGAGGACCCTCTGGCACAACTTAAATTTTTCTGACAACCAAATCATAGAGGTGCCAAAAGGAGAAGAGGAATGGCAAGAAATAGAAAAATAATTTGAATGAATAATGAAGGAGAACTTCCCTAATCTGGCAAAGGAAATAGACATGCAAGTCCAGGATGCTCAGAGAATCTCAAAGAAGTTGGATACAAGAAGACACATACCAAGACACATCATAATTAAGTTAGCCAAGATTAAAGATAAGGAGAGAATCTTAAAAGCAGCAAGAGGAAAGGAGAGAGTTACCTGCAAAGGAGTTCCCATAAGACTATCAGCTGATTTCTCAAAAGAAACTTTACAGGCAAGAAGGGGCTGACAAGAAGTATTCAAAGTCATGAAAGGCATGGACCTACATCCAAGATTACTGTATCCAGCAAAGCTATTATTTAGAATGGGATGACAGATAAAGCACTTCCCAGATAAGGTCAAGTTAAAGGAGTTCATCATCACTAAGCCCTTATTATATGAAATGTTAAAGGGACTTATCTAAGAAATAGAAGATCAAAAACTACAAACAATAAAATGACAACAAACTCACAACTATCAACAACTGAACCTAAAAAACAAAAACAATAATTAAGCAAACAATTAGAACACGAACAGAATCACAGAAATGGAGATCACATGAAGGGTTATCAGTGGGGAGGGGGAGAAGGGAGAATGGAGGAAAAAGTACAGGAAATAAGAAGCATAATTGGTTGACACAAAATAGACAGGGGGAGGTTAAGAATAGTATAGGAAATGGAGAAGCCAAAGAACTTATGTTTATGACCCATGGACACAAACTAAGGTGGGGGGGTGCTGATGGGACAAGGGGTGCAGGGCAGAGGGGGACAAAGGGGGGAGAAAACTGGGACAAATGTAATAGCATAGTCAATATAATATACTTAAAAAAGGAAAAAGAAATTTGGCAATTTAAGCACATAACTATGTATGGTGCCAGCTGGGCACTGAAAATATCATGGGTATCACTTTGTAAAATATATGATTGTCTAACCACTAGTCCATACAGCTGAGACTGATACAAAATAATAATGAATATAAATTGTAATTAAGAAAAAAATCCTAAGGATGACTATCAGATGAATAATTTTATACAATTTCTCAATGCAGTAGCAGAACTATAACCATTACAGAAACTTATTCTAATAGAAGGCAAGCAAAGATAATAAAAGAGGACCCAGGGGCTCAAGGAAGAGTCTTGGAGAAGCCAGTGATGTGCAGCCAGGTCTGACTGGGCCAGGGCCATACCCTCAAGCTATCTCCCAGCTTATCACTATCTCATTTATACCAAATGTCTGTCTCCATACACCACTGTCAATTTTTACAGAGGAATCATATGAATCTCATTGACAAAATTTTGTTCTCTTGTAAAAAGATGTGATTTGATGATATAATGAGAGGAAAACATGCTTTACATTTAAAATACAGAGGTGGGAAAAATTAGGTTTACAGTTATTCATATGGAAAATAATACAATGATTAATAAATAATACTATAAGAATAAACTCTGTTTCCTGTACTCATAACTGTAAAGCTACTTTTGCCCACCCCTGTGCATATTTTAAAATTCTAGCTATGTTCACCACTGGCTATATCCCTGAATAAAGTATTTAAATTTTCAGCTTCTAGTTCACCATTTGCTGAATTAAAGTAGTCATAGCTATCACACAGAGTTCATGTAAACAAATTCTTCAATATAGATTAAAAAAACATAAAGCACCTGTTTTAATTCTGAATGCTTAGTGCAAGTTCAACAAAGTCGATGGAGTTAATAGTAGGGGAATTTGCAAAATAGGAAAAGGGATGTCCCACTGGAGAGGTAGTGTTGAGCATCAACTCTAAGGGATGTGACAAAACCATTAACAACAACAACAAAAAGCTAATTTATGGGTGAGGTAAAAAGTGAAGATCAGGAGACCAGGAACAGGTTGGAAAACATTGTGCAAAGCACTTAAAGGCAAGGTCTCAGGACTGAGTCTTTGGGTGATGTAAGACTGCAAGAGGCTCACCTATACATGTCAGTTGTGACGCATGAGGATGGGTCTGATGGCTTAGCAGAAGTTAGCTCACAGGTCAATACCTATTTTTAGTAGATATAATTTTAATAGAACCCAGATGCATCCACTTGTTTACGAATTGTCTATGGCTACTTTTTCGGTGGCAGGGTTGAGTAGTTGTATCAAGAGACCGTGTTACCAGCAAAGCATGCAACATTTATGGTCTGCTCCTTTTTAAAAAAGTTGACCAATCCCTGGCTTAAAGAAATATGCATGCTCAGAGCCCTGGCTGGCATAGCTCAGTGGATTGAGCGCGGGCTGGGAACCAAAGTGTCCCAGGTTCGATTCCCAGCCAGGGTACATTCCTGGGTTGCAGGCCATAACCCCCAGCAACCACACATTGATGTCTCTCCCTGTCTCTCTCTCTCTCTCTCTCTCTCTCTCCCCCCCTCCCTTCCCTCTCTAAAAAATAAATAAAATTAATAAAAAAAGAGAAATAATTCTGTGAACAGTGACATTTTAAAAAAATGATTAAAAAAAAAAGAAATATCCATGCTCAGACAATCTCTACCACCCCATAAATGATGAGGCCAATACTTTGTCTTTAAAACAGACCAAGTCATCACATAGGTGGGTCAATTAAGATGAGCTCAAACTACTTCTAGCCTACTTATTACAAGTGCCTTCAACTCCCTTCAGCTCCCTTGCTTTGGTACCCCATAGTGATGATCTACCTTCTTACATCTAGTCTTATCTCTAATTTCTGATTTATGCTTGCCTCTTGAAACTGATAGTTACACCTTACTTTCCTAGTTTAATCTTTGAAACAACCTCAAGACCTGAGTTGTCTTATGTTTCTTCTTGTTCTGTGTGCTTTGTGTAAATGTTCTGTCTTACCCAGATCTAGGCCTCCAAAGGGAAGAAGACACAAGAATCACTCTGAGAGCAAGAATCATGTCTTATTTCTGTTTTCTCACAAATTCTGACATATGAGAGGACCTGAGAAAAAGAGGAAAATTCATAAAGGAAATAAACTAGTAAAAGGAAAGTAGGCAAGAAGGAAAAAATGTATATACCATAGTTTCATAGGAGATAGTTGATATTAGGGAATTCCTGAAAGATGAGATAGCAATAGTAGGAAGAATCTAGATCAGAGAGGACTGAGTGTGCATGGTAAGACATTTGGATTGGGTTTGGAAGGCAGCTAGCTGAATAATTTACAGTCGGAATTGGGATAGATTTTGGACCCTATCATGCTGTTTCTATGTCTCATGATTTGAAGCTAGAGGGATAGAAGGAATAGAAGGGATAGAGAAAAGAGAAAGGGGAGGTTTGAGGATTGTGCTATCCATTCAGCTGGGCTTTATAGTGCAGGGAGCTTCCCAGGCTGTCATGCCAACTGGCTTTAATTCAGTTTGGCAATGGGAGGCATTAATGGGAGGTTGGAGAGTGGGAGGAGGCAAGATGCCGGCATATTTCTGTCCTCATTCTGTTCCCAGGGTCGAGCTATCTCCAACTGTATCTGCCTCTACTGTCACAGTGCCTGTGGCAGCCCCTCTCTATTCCCATTTTCTATTCAGTGTTCTGTTCTCCAATGTTCTGGTAACACTGTCATTTACTCTTCACCCTACAACCCTAAGTGTGGAAGCAGTTTTCTCCTAGGTTCCTAATCTCTAGGTTGCCTCACTGTCCCCATTGAACCTTGCAGCTGTCCTAACAAGTTTTTCACCAGTTTACCATGTTAAATCTTCCCCATTAATCCTGGTTGGGTTCTGCTTTTCTGACTGGACTTTGATTGAAACAGGGATAGAAGAAGACAAAAGAACTTACATTTATTTATCTCTGCATCCCTAATCCTTGGCACTGGCCTGACACCCAGTAAATGCTCATTTAATGAAACTATGGAATAAAGTGAAAATTCTTTTCTCCCCTAGCCCCCAGTTCCTACTAACAATCAATCCAGCAAGCAAGAGTGAAAATGATAGCAAAGATAAAATGTTCTGGCAGTTCTTGCAAGTGAAATTACCACAGTGAAGCAGGCTCACATTTGGAGGCTGCCATGCACACTGGGGCCATGGGAAGAAACCCTCCAATAAGACTTGGGCTAGACAAGGTGCTGAAATACAGAAGCCACTCCAGTTTTCCTAGAAAGATCACATTTAGATAAAATGCTGAAACTCTAAAAGCCTTGTGGTTCAAGTCAGAAGATGGGGTAGCAGTTAATAGCTGTGGAGGGCTCAGCAGGAGGTCTAGAAGATCTAAGAACAGCAGATATGGGCTCATGCTTTCCAGTGTGGTATCCAGTTCCTAACCTCGAACCAATCCCTGGAATATTTTTTTTCAGTCTTTCCAGGACTCCATGTTTTTGATGAATCTTTCCCTAAGCAGCAGCAGGACATGCTGAAATGAGCACAGAACCTGGAATCTGAAAACAGGATACTGATTTTCACTTTGCTGCTTAATAACCTTATGAGCTAGCCAATGTATTCAGCCCTATAAGCTGCAGGGGTTTTTTCCCCATCTATAAGATGGAAATTATAATACCTATATCCTAAGGGAATTATGACATCTAAATGAATATATCTAATATATTAATTAAAAATAGAATACAGTGGTTAAAGAGATATGCTATGAAGTGAGGTTTTGGTTGGAACTTCTGCTCCTTTTTAATCTCTCTAAACTACAGATTTTTTAACCTATAATATGAGGATAATAATAATGTCTACTTGATAGTGTTGTTATTAAGATTAAGATAAATATTCACTATGCTTCATACCTGAAACTAATACAAAATAATATTGAATGTCAACTATAACTGCAAAATAAAAATTAAAAAAATATTTGTTGTAACTTGCTCAGCAAGGTAGCTGATAACTTGTAAGCACTCAATACTATCAAAGTTAATATGTCCTGCTCTGCATATTTGAGGCACATGCTTATTTAAATTCTTTTTTATGTACATTGTTTAATTTTCATAACACTCTATGAAGTGAATATTGCTATTTATCCCATTTTAAAGATATTTATACTGAGTTGTTCACATCCAGGATGCTAGTAGAGTAGGTAGAAGGTAAACTCACATCCTCCCAAGACCAAACTAAAATTGTAACTAAAATACAATACAATCAACCTGAATAACAAACTGAAGACTAGTGGAACAGAAGTCTTATAACCAAGGATTTATAGAAGAAACTACATAGAGACTGGTAGGAAGGGTGGAGAGGTGATAAGGGCAGGCCCTGCTCCCATTGGCAGTAGCTGAGATTCCAGATGAATATGTCAGCCACAAAGGTTCTCCTTGAGGAGCATGGGGTTTCAACAATACCAGGCTCCCAGCATAGAGCACCATAGTTAGGAAGAGAGGCCCACATAACATCTGGCTGGGAAAACCAGCTGAGATTCTGTCTGCCAGGGAGAGATAGGAGTCTGCTAAAGATACAGGTGCCCTCTTAAAGGACCAATGCACAAAATCTTGTTCACAGCCACTTACTCTGGGCTCCAGCAAAGAAATGGCATAGTGAAATAAAGTTGTGTGAGGAGAGATTGGGGTTCGTGGCTCTGGGGAGATAGCTAAAGGGACAGCCAAAAGGATTCCTATGCTGAGTTCCTCACCCACAATGCAGACACTATCTTTCTTGGGTAGAGCACTCCCCTCCTATGGTATCAGCCTAGTGCCCCACCCTCTAGACTGTCTGTAGCCCTACTTTGCAGAGCTCCAGACATGCTGAGGAATCAGTTTTCTTAACTGGGGGATAGAGTTCTGGGAAGACTCAAAGGGTGTCAGTGACTGAGCCATGTAGCTCTGGGTCAGAAGCCACTACCCCATCTTCCCCCAAACCTGACTGCTGGCTCTTTCTCATGGGAAGATACACTAGCCTTACCCACCCAGATCCTGGTGGCCCTACCCTAGATCCTGGAAGAATCTAGAACAGACTGAGTTATGTGGCTTTAAGACAGGGACCATTCTGTCCCTCACATACCCAACTGGTGCAGAGCCTTCCCTATCCATGGCCAAATCTTAGTCTGTTTGGGCCTGATAAACTTGTTAGCCTCACCCTGATCACTCTCTGACACACCACTGCAGCACAAAGGTCTGTGGGCACCCAATGTGGGCAGCTAGATTTGGTATAACCTGGTACTTTTGCTGAGTGGCCTCAGATGTAGCACTGGCACAGAGTTTGAACCTGTATCAATTTGGTGAACACCACTCACCCACCTGGTGACTTACTGAGAAACCACCTGAAGCAACTTGCATACCACCAGAGTCTCATTGACTGAGACTAACAGGCAACCAGCAGGCACAGACAGATGGAGGCAGATCTTGAGATCTTAGGGTACCTTGGACCTTTTGCTCTCTTAGTGTCTGACATTGATCTGCACTGGAGTCCCTTCCAAGAAACCCCAAAACAAACACACCCAGTGGCCAGCTTCAGACATCACCTGAGCAGGATCCAACTAATTTCACAAGTGCATATCTAGGAGAAGATTTGGGCAGGCACCAGACCCTGCTGAGGTGAATTCCACCTTATATGGAATTCATTAGCTTGTATACTGTGGTTGTGGTTGATACTCACAAGAGCTTGTATACTGTGGTAGTTGATACTCACAGTCAGCCAGCCTGAGGGTGGACCCCACACACAAACATGCCAATAGTAATCAAGACTCAATTACAACAGGAGAGCTCACATAATCCACCCAAGGAACATTCTTGAATCACCCAGTTCAGGTGATCAAGGAGAGCATATCACTAGGTACCACAGGACACCTACTACGTAAGGCCACCCTACCAAGTCAGGGAGACATAGCAGATCTACCGAATACACAGAAACAAATAGAGAGAAACAGCCAAAATCAGGAGACAAAGAATACTCCAAATGAAAAGTCTGGATAAATCTTCAGAAAAAGAGCTAAATGAAATAGAGGCAAGCACTTTTCTTGATATAAAGTTTTAAAAAAATGGTTGTAAGGATGCTCAAGGAACTTAGAACTTCAGGGAACTTAGTGAGAACTTCAACACCATGAAATAAGACATAGAAATCAGATGTGAATAATACAGAATACACTAGAAGGAGTAAAGAATAGGCTGGATGAAGTAGAGGATCAGATAAGTGATTTGAAAGAAAAGGTAACAGAAAACACCCAGTCAAACCATCAAAAAATATTTAAAGAAATGAGGATAGTTTTAGGGGCTTTTGGGACAACATGAAGACTAATCATATCTACATATAGGAGTACCAGAAGGAGAAGAGAGAGAGCAAGAAATCAAGAACCTTTTTAAAAAAATAATAGCTGAAAATTTCCTTAATCTGGTGAAAGAAAAAGACACACAAGTCCATGAAGCTCAGAGAGCTCCAAACAAAATCAACCCAAAGAAACACTATACGACACATCATCATTAAAAGGGCAAAGGTTAAAGACAAGGAGAGAATGTTAAAAGCAACAAGAGAAAGGCAGTTAGTTACCTACAAGGTAGCTCCCATAAGACTGTCAGCTGACTTCTTAAGAGAAACATTTCAGTCAGAAGAAATTGGCATGAAATATTCAAAGTCATTAAAAAGTAAGGACCTACAACCAGGACTAATTTACCCAGCAAGGCTAACATTTAAAAGTGAAGGAGAAATAAAGAGCTTCCCAAAGAAAAAGCTAAAGGGGTTCATTACCACCAAACTAGTACTATAAGAAATGTTAAAGGGTCTTCTTTAAGAAGAAGACAAAGAGAAAAAATCACAGAGGAATATAATTATAAAGAGTCAAATGGCAATAAATATGTACCTATTAATAATCACTTTAAATATAAACATAAATGGCTTAAATGCTCCAATCAAAAGACATAGGACAGCTGAATGGGTAAAAAAAACCCCCCAAAACAAACAAACAAACAAAAAACAAGCCCCACATGTATGCTGTCTATAAGAGACTCACTTCAGAATAAAAGATACACACAGATTAAAAGTAAAGGGATGGAAAAACACATTTCAGGTAAATGGAAAGAAAAATAAGCTGGAGTAGCAATATTTATATCAAACAAAATAGACTTTTAAACAAAAACAAAGGCTATAATAAGAGACAAAGAAGGTCACTGCATAATGATAAAGGGAGCAATCCAACAAGAGGCTATAACCCTTGTAAACATTTATGAACACAGCATAGGAGCACCTAAATGTACAAAACAAATTTTGTTGGACATCAAGAGAGACAGCAACATTACACAGTCATAGTAGGGGATTTTAACACCTCATTGACATCAATGGATAGATCTTCTAGACAGAAAATCAAGAAGGAGACAATAGCCTTAAGAAACACACTAGATTAAATGGATTTAATTGATTTCTTCAGAGCATTTCACCCCAAAGCAGCAGAATATACATCTTTTCAAGTGCACATGGAACATTTTCCAGGCTAGACCACATGTTAGAGCACCAATAAATTTAAGAAGATTGAAATTATATCAAGCATGATCTCTGACCATAATGGCATGAAGCTATTAGAAATCAATCACAAGAAAAAACTTAAAAAGAAAGACATGGAGACTAAATAACATGTAACTAAATAATGAATGGATAATAATGAGGTCAAAGAAGAAATAAGGATACCTTGAAACAAATAGAAATGAGAACACAACAATCCAAAATCTATGGGACACAGCAAAAGCAGTCCTAAGAGGGAAAGTCATAGCATGACAGGCCTATCTCAAAGAAAGGGAAAAAAGAAAAATCTCAAATAAACAATCTAACTTTATACTTAAAGGTACTTGAAAAAGAAAAACAAAGCCCAAAGTGAGTTAAAGAAAGGAAATAATAAAGATGAGAGTACAAATATATGAAACAGAGTCTAAAAAAACAATGCAAAAGATCAATGAAACCAAGAGCTGGTTCTTTGAAACGATAAACAAGATTGCAAACATTTAATGAGATTTATCAAGAAAAAAAGAGAGAGGTCCCAAGTAAATAAAATCAGAAACAAAAGAGGAGAAATAACAACCAACACCACAGATATACAAAGAATTGTAAGAAAATATTATGACAACAAATTGGACAATTTGGATAAAAAAAATAAATTCCTAGAAACATAGAATTTTCCAAAACTGAATCAGCAAGAATCAGAAAATCTGAATAGACAAATTAAAACTAGTGAAACTGAAGCAGTAGTCAAAAACCCCTAACAAACAAAAGTCCTATAGTGGATAGTGTCACAGGTGAATTTCACCAAACATTCAAAGAACTAACACCTATTCTTACCAAACTATTACAAAAAATTCAAGAGGAGGAAAAAATCCCAAGCTAATTTTATGAGGTCAGCTTTATCCTAATTCTACAACCAAATAATGACACTACAAAGAAAAATCATAGGCCAAAGTCTCTGATGAACATAGATACTAAAATCCTCAACAAAACATTAGCAAACCAGATTCAGCAATACATTAAAAAGATCATACACCATGATTAAGTGGAATTTATTCTGTGGATGAGAGATTGGCACAATATCCATGAACCAATAAATGTGACATACCACATAAACAAAATGAAGGATAAAATCCTCCTGATCATATCAATAGACACAAAAAAAGCATTTGATGAAATCCAACATCCATTCATGATAAAAAAAAAAATCTCAACAAAGAAGGAATAGAAGGATCATATCTCAGTGTAATAAAGACCATGTATGACAAACCCACAGCCAACAGCTCAAAAACTACAAGTGTTCCTCCTAAGATTGGGAACAAGACAGGGATGTCTACTTTCACCACTCTTATTCAACACAGTACTGGAAGTGCTAGCCACAGCAATCAGAAATAAATAAATAAAAGGCATCCAAATTAGAAAGGAAGTAAAATGGTCACTCTTTGCAAATAACATGATACTGTAGATAGAGAACCCTAAAAATTCCACCAAAAAACTGCTGGAACTGATCAAAACATTTAGTGATATAACAGCATACAAAATAAATATCCAGATATCAGTTGTATTTTTATAGACAATAATGAACTATCAGAAATAGAATTTAAGAAAACAATCCCATTTACAATTGCATCAAAATTAAATAAAAGACATAGAAATAAATTTAACTAAACATGAACAAGACTAAAAGTTGTAAAAATGTTCAAGATGTAAAAGTCAGAAAATTATAAGACATTGGAGAAACTGAAGTAGATACAAATAAATAGAAGCATATACTGTACTTTTCTGGATTAGAAGAATTAACATTTAAAAAATTTCCATACTACCCAAAGCAATTTATAGATTAAACACAATTCCTATTAAGATACCAATGGCATATTTCACAGGACTAGAACAAATATTCCAAAAATTTATTGGGAACCACAAAAGACCCTGAATAGCCACAGCCACAGTAATCAAAACAGCATGGTACTGGCATAAAAACTGATATATAGATCAAAGTAACAGAATAGAGAGCCCAGAGATAAGCCAACACCATTACAGTCAATTAATATTTGACAAAGAAGGCAAGAGCATACAATGGGGTGAAGACAATCTAGTCAATAAATGGTGCTGGGAAAATAGGACAGGCACATGCAAAAAAAGTGAAACTGGACCCCGACTCACATGACACCCAAGTATAAACTGAAATGGAATTCAGGACTTAAATGCAAGCCTCAAAACTGTAAAAATCCCAGAAGAAAACATAGGCGGAAAAATTTTGGACATTTCTTGTAGCAATATTTTTTCTGGTACATCATCTCACACAAGGGAAACAAGAGAAAAAAATTAACAAATGGGATTACATCAGATTAAACAGTTTCTGCACAGCAAAGGAAACCATCAATAAAATGAAAAGACAAACATGTTGAATGGGAGAATATATTTGCCAGTGGTACCCCCATCTTCTAAGGGGTTAGTATCCAAAATTTATAAAGAATTTATACAACTTACCAACAAAAAAAGAAAAAGAAAAGAAACACAATCCAACTTAAAAATGGATGGACAAAGGACCCGAGTGAACACTTTTCCAAGGAGAATATGTAAATGGCCAAAAGATGTATGAAAAGATGCTCAATGTCACTAATTATTAGAGAAATGCAAATTATAATCATAATGAGATACCACTGAATACCCATCAGAATGGCTAACTAACATCAACAAATCAACAAAAAATATGTGGTATTGAGGACGTGAAAAAAAGGGAACCATTGTGCACTTTTGGTGGGAGTGCAGATTGGTGCAGCCACTGTGAAAAATGGTATGGAGTTCCTCAAAAAATTAAGAATGGAACTGCCATATGACCCAGCGATTCCTCTTCTGGGAATATATCTGAAGAAACCCAAAACACTAACCAGAAAGAATATGTGCACCCCTATGTTCATTGCAGCATTATTTATAATAGCCAAGGTTTGGAAGCAGCCCAAGTGACCATCAGTAGATGAGATGAGTGAACGAAATAGTGCTGGTACATTTACATAATGGAATATTACTCAGTTATGAAAGAGACAGAAATCCTACCTTTTGTGACAGCTTGAATGGACCTGGTGACTATTATGCTAAGTGAAATATGCCAGTCAGAGAAAGACAAATACTATGTGATTTCACTTGTACACAGAATCTAATGAACAAAATTAACAAAATAAATACAGACTCATAGACACAGAGAACAGACAGACAGCTGTCAGAGGGGAGGGTGGTTGGCTGTCAGAGGGGAGCTGGTGAAACTGGTAAAGAGATTAAGCAAAAAACAATAACAAAAAACAGCCCTCACAGACGACGATATGGTAATTACAGAGGGAAATGGGGGTGGCAGAAGTAGATGAGGGTAAAGGGGGGATAAGTGGTGACAGAAGGAGATTTAACTTTGAAGGGTGAACACACATTATACAGATGATGTGTTATAGAATTGTACACTTGAAACCTATATAATTTTATTAACCAATGTCACCCCATAAATGCAATATAATTTTTTAAAAAGATTTATACTGAGACTTAACTTGCCTAGGATAACACAGTTCATTCATGCCTAGGATTACATAATCAGAACATGTTTATTATGTCTGAATTATTAATAATTAACATTGTTGTTACTATTATTGAAACCTATATAAGGTACCTGACATAGATTGGTTATTTTTACTTTTAGTTTCCTACCTATTTTATGTAAAGAAATATTTACTACCATCTCTGATGTTCTCCATTGCAGGTGAAGTTCAAGGTCATTTTTGCAAGCGAATTAGGGTCTTTTTTATGCTGATGTCCAAATAGGTTTCCCCCCCTAGATAGAGGGAATACTATTTATTTATTTTTTAAATTTTTAAAATTTATTTATTTCTAGACAGAGGGGAAGGGAGGGAGAAAGAGAGGGAGAGAAACAACAAGGTGTGGTTGCCTCTCATGAGACCCTGCTGGGGACCTGGCCTGCAAGCCAGGCATGTGTCCTGACTGGGAATCAAACCAGTGACCCTTTGGTCCACAGGCTGGTGCTCAATCCACTGAGCCACACCAGCCAGGCCAATGCTATTTCTTTTTTAATAAATTTCAGTAGAGCATTAGAATTAAAGGTGGTATATATTTTGGAAAGATTTTTGGGTGGATTTCTAGTAAAGGTAATTCAATGTCATAGGCATTTTTAAAATAATAAGCCAAGGAGAAAAAGCAATGAACTTGGAGTGCAGGGCCCAGGCGGTTAGGTCAGCTCTGTGACCTGAGCATATACCAGATCTTGTTGGACCTCAGTTTTCTCATCCATAAACTGAGAGTTTTGAGTAATATGACTTCTGGCATCTATTCCAGTCCTAAAATATGGATGTTATTTTACCCACAATGTCAATATCTTTTATGATGATAATAGCCATAGAAGAAATGTACTTAACTGGGCACCTAAAAGCCTTCATCTGATAGCACTAATGTGGGCTCATATCCTCTCATACTTGGCTTGCAGAAAAGTGTTGGTCTAAAATTACAACTCCCTCAAATCACATTATTTCTATGTATTAAGCTGAACTCTAACACTTGAAGTTTGAAATTTTTATGATTTTGGCCAGAGTAGACATCCTGTTTTCCAGGGGGAAAGGGGATTTTAAAACTCACTTTTCTGCAATTCTACTCTCTCTCTCTTTCTCTCTTTCAAAATCATATTTTGATGAGTTAAGTGCAAATGAATAAAAAACATGTGGATTTCATTTTCCTTGAAATTCACATGGGCTGAAAGCGGGAAAGGGAAGAGGAGATGAGGAGAAAGACAGAGGAAGTGCTACACATCAGAGTAGAGGAGGGGTTCCACTGAATGAAATACTTTCACAACAACTGCCAAGTGAAGGTTGTACCAGATTCACTACCACTCTCTGATATCTGATGGAACTCTTGTGTCCCTAAGGTTGACTACAAATGCAGCATGATGAGAAAAAAAAAGGACAATGGCTTTGGAACCAGATCGCAGCTTGGACCATTTTGCTAGTAGTGTGATTCTATGCAAATCTGTTATCTTAGGAGCTCCATTTCTGCAAGCAAGAATAATACTACTGAGAACCTCTGGTTATTATGAGGTTTATTATAAAATTCTTAAGAATGTAACTGTCTGGAACACAGTAATATCTTGTATCTAGTCCATTTATTCTACATTATTTGACACCCCACCTAACTACCAGTAGAGAGGGGACTTCTGGTAGAACCATCTCAGTCTGGTCATCTGTGAACATTTGCACCCTTCCTTTCTAAGCCCTGTGAAAATTCAGCAACCTGGGAAAATAACTGTATGTGTGTTTTATAATGACTGTGACTGCAAAACAATATGCGCACAAATATGTTACATCTGGTGGTAGGGAAAACAAAGACAGAGGAAAGTTTCCATGCTCTCTTCAGTTTGTGGTTAGGACAAGTCCCACATTTGGTTCTTTCTGGATGTTCTTGGCCACCTCACCCTTAGGCTTACTCCCTGCATCTACTCAGTTCCCACAGCCAGTGTCCTTCTAGCTGCTTACAGGGTTACCTTTATTATTGCTTCTCTCCCAGGCCTCTGGGGCTGGTTGGAAGCAAGGAATTAATTAATGCCAAGGCTTCTTTTCTCTCAGACCTGAGGCCTGCTCTGTCCTTTTCATGTTGATACTCCATACCACCTTGTCCTCCACTTCTTCTGCTCCCCTCCCCCACTAGAGAATGGGAGGAAGGAAGGAGTACCCTCACATTGTTATTGCTGCTGTTGATTCTGACAAGTTAAGTGGGTTGAAGTTTGAACTTACTCCTTAAAGTATTCTAAGCCCTAGACCAAGGACTAAACTGCCTTCCAAGGACCACTTTTGATCAAGTTCCAGGTTCTGCCTACACCCATATATTTTATGATTTTGCACCCCGATGTTCATAGCAGCACAATTTACAATAGCTAGGTGCTGGAAGCAACCTAGATGCCCATCAGTAAATGAATGGATCAAAAAACTATGGTACATTTACACAATGGAATTCTATGCAGCAGAAAGAAAGAAGGAGCTCCTACCCTTTGCAACAGCATGGATGGAGCTGGAAAGCATTATGCTAAGCGAAACAAGCCAGGCAGTGAAAGACAAATACCACATGATATCACCTTTAACAGGAACCTAAACAACAAAACAAAAAAACTAGCAAAATATAACCAAAGATACTGAAATAGGGGATAGCCTGTCAGTGACCAGAGGGGAGAGAAGAGGGAATTTCACGGGGGAATGGGTAGGGTTTACAGGAACAAATTTAAAGGACACATGGACAAAAACTAGGGGTGGGGGGTAATGGGGGGAAGGGGGGAGGGTTGGGTGGAGGGGCTGGAACGGGAGTAGGGGGGAGAAAACTGTACTTGAACAATGATTAAAATAAAATTTAAAAAAAATAAAAAAATAAAATAAAATACTTGTAATAAGTCAAGCTTACCTAAGTGCTAGGTCTCCCACATCTGATACCATGCCTTACGGGGATGAGATATCCAGACCCCAGATCTCTGATCTCTATGAGGGATCTAAGGATCCAGTGAAATTAGCAAATGATCTAATGGAAGACCAAAGAATATACATAGATTACCATTTTCTCCTTACAACTCCAAAAGAGCAAACCTGTACTCATTTTTCCCCATTAGTCAGGAGAGAAGTTATATCAGAGAAATATATAATAGTAACAATTAAAAATTATATTACCTACCTATTTCCTTAGCATCTATTATGTGCCTATACTGTACAAAATGTTTTACATGCATCAACTCCCTGAACCTCAACAATTCTTGAAATGCATATTTAATATACACCCTACATCTGAGGAACAGAAGCTTGGAGGGGTGACATAACTTGCCCAAGGCCACACTGTTTGTTCACAACCAAGACTGGATACTAGGTTGATGGAGGAAGGTGGTATTCATATTAGCTATCAATGGATAGGTGATGGATTAGGAAGATGGTGAGGGAGGCAGGGGGTGGAAGTTCTTGCAGGTGACATTCAGAACCTGAGCACAGGAAGCCAGGGAGGAAGGATTGACATTGAGGGGGGCTGCTAGCATTGGGAGACTGAGGGTGGGCTTGAACGCAGGGAAGCCCGAAGATTTCTGCCAAAGAACACCTTCACCTGGAGCTGCTGAATGGAGCCACTCCCACATAAGGATGACTTTGTGAGTTCAGTTCCAAAGCTAAAAGGAAACTTAGTGGCCAGGATGGATTAATAGCTCAATGACTCCTGGCTGAGGCCAAGCCTACCACCATAAATGAGCCTTCCCTGCTCACCTGTGCAATATGATGGACAACAGAAATTACAATTTAAAAATGTTATTATTAATGTCATTAATAATACAGCATTATCATGATACTATGTATTGTGTTTCCACTATGTAACAGACACTAGACTAGGTACTCATAAATTACTTAATTTAACTCTTATGATAAATAAGGTCAATATCATGACCTCTTTGGGGGTTTAGAAGTTGAATCACTTTCTCCTGTTACTTAGTAAGTGGCAGAATAAGGATTCGAACAGGAAGTCTTGAGGAATACATTGTATGAAACTGTAAGTAGGAGGAACTAGATACTTTAAATAACTGAAAACAACAAAAGCAATAAAAAGCTATGAAAACCTTTGCCTTACCCTCTTCTGAAAGGGGAGAAAATCATTCAGTGATGGTAAAAGTATAGTAAGGATTTATATCTAGTGAAGAGTCTTTAGCATAGTAGTTAAAATTCTGATTCTTCGATTTTTCTGAATCTAAAGCAGTTAGCTCTAGCTCCTGGTACATAACAATCCAAACTCCTTTTATTCCTTCATACCCATAACTGGGCCAGAGCCTGAGAGGTGGGGGAGGAAAAGAATATAATTTTATTGGCCTCTCCATTTCTAAAGTGGATTTCAAAGCATACTGCTATTACTTAAACATTACTACCACAGTCTACCTTTGCCCCCCTGTATGGACTGGCCAACTGCTGCTTATCCTTAAAACTCACCTTAAATGTCCATTTCTCAGAGAAGTCACTTCCTCAGGTATATCACCCATTTCATTCCACCCTTTCGTTCTCCAGACATTGTCAGTGTGGGTGCAGCACCCAGGGCTCACCTGGCATAGGAGCTGCCACATTGCTTTCACTGCTTGTTTTCTTCTGTAAACTCTGTCCTCCTTGAGGAAGGAATTATCTTTTTTTCCTCTGGGCCTCAGTACCTAGGAGAGGGCTCACTAATAAATGACTGAAGGAATGAATTAATAAGTTCTTTATAGGGCTTAGACTTGGTTTTCCTGTTAATCTAGAACTCTGTCTAAACAAACCCACCTCTATGCTTTTAAAATGCCTATAACTTACCCACCATGAATGATGTAAAATTATGTGTGCATTCCTTATGTCCACACTACAACATGGAAGCCTCCACAAACATTTTAATCAAGAGTATGTACTGTAAAGGTGAGCAGCTGGCATTACATCAGAAAGGTTGCAATCTAGAAGCAGCTATGACAGCAATAGCTAGAATTGATTTTAAGATTTTATTTAGCAAAGTGAATGCTATAAATGTTTCAATTGGTAAAAACTGGTAGTTGGCTAATTAATAAGACAAATGTTAAAAAGAAGCTTCTGATGGTGAAATGCATAAGAATTATAAGAATTAGCTAAAATATTTGAGAGATTCTTCTATACTCTATTTGCACTCTCCCCAGTCCTGCATGTATAGGATGTGAAACCCCAGGAGGGACTACAGGCTGTGCTGGTGGAGGCCTGGACAGCCACTGCTGAATTCAAAGGGTCATAGAACCCTACCTCCGTGAAGTTGCTGAGTTCACCTTGGAGGCCACATTTTATTCAAAATTCTGTTTACAGTACCTGAAAATACTAAGAGCTGGAACTGCACTGCCTTTAGAAAATGCATGTATGAACTCTTTGGTGTTAGCTTGATAATAACATATCTGGTTTTTAAGAAATGTTTATACATAGGGAAGAATTTGGTCTGAGATTAATTTTGAGAATAACCCAGTAGCAAGACTATGAGGGAGCAGCTAAAGGTTTCTTACACCAAACTTTTTAAGTCTACTATTTTCTGTCAGAAAGAATCCCAGATGTGTGTTTAACCCAATTGGCTTAGGCCAGTTTCTGACACATGACCTCAGCATCTTGCTCTAAACTAACCAAGACAATGTGCACATATGAAGTAGGTTTCTGAACAGAGAAATAAATGTTTATGCAAAATGCATAGAAACAAATTAGTGCCTCCACTAAAAATTTCCAGATTGTTTCAAACATAATCCAGTTCTGTCAGTGGAGGATTTTTACACTTGCTAATACAAAGCTCCTTTTGCCTTTATGAGCAACAGATTCAAGAGAACAAAAGTGGACTTCCACCTAAAATCTGGTTCCATATTACCTAAGTGGCCTTTTACTCCCTGTTGTTTTACAAAAGCACTTTCAGAAGTGTCACATGAGAAATCCCCCTCAAAGGCCTTCAACTTTTTGTTGCAGATAATAGAATCCATACTAGCTAATTTGAGCAGAAGGAGTTTTACAGAAATGGTGTTGCATAACTGAATATTAAATGTTAAAATGGAGCCAGTGAGGTTGTCCAGCCACATGCTAAGTATGGCCCACGGGAGTCTAGTGAGTGTTTCTCACATTTCCATATGCACACACATCTTCTGGGATCTGGTTAACACAGACTTTGATTCCATAGGTCTAGTCTATGGCCTGAGTTTCCACTTTTCAAACAAGCTCTCTGGATGCCAGTGTTGGTCCCTGCACCACACTCTGAGTAGTGAGACTCCAGCAGAACCCCCACTGCCACACTGCTACCACCTGCCAAAGGGCACTCAGGATGCTAAGATGACACTACAGCTTCTGCTTCAAATTACCAAAAGACCCCAGCACCCCTTTATTTTCTCTTCCAGAAGATTCAATCACCCTACTGGGCTACCTCCTTTCATTGCCTCTTTTTCCTTCTCAAACTTGTTTAAGTATGTTTGCTTAGCATAAACAAGGCCAAATACTGAATCTTAGCTGAAGGATGTCTATCAAATGTAGTTTTTAGATTTCTAGCCATTGTAGGAAGACAGCCTAGAAAGGACTGACATGAGTGTTGAGTGAGCCAATCTTCACTATTTTCTTAAAAATACTGATAATATTAAGAATAACTGTAATGTCTAACATCTACCATAAGCTAAATATATATTAGACATTATGATAACTGTTTCACTTGTACTATCTTATTTAATATCCACAAAAACTCCATAAAGTAGGAATTATTATTATCCACTTACAGATTAGGAAACTGAGAGACAGAGCTGTTAGCAGACTTGTCCAAGGTTACAAAATAGTCAATGATAAAGAATTTGAATATAAGAGGTCAAACACCAAAGCCACTATACCATATTGCCTCGTATTAGAATGCAAAAGTATACTTTCTTTTTAGGGATGCACGACATAGTGAAATTTAAAGTCTCAGAAACTCTGTAGTAAAAAAACTCTTTAACAAAGTATTTCTCAAACATATTTGAATGTGTAAATTTTAATTTTGTCAAGTGATATGTATTAACATTAGGCAGAAAATGTTTTTACAAATAAACTTTAGAAAATTCAATCCTAAATAATTCTGTAGTTGTAGACAGCCCGCAGTTTAGAATTTTAAGCCTGGCAGAACTTGCCCTGCCAATTACTACCCTGGATAGGTCAATCTCAAACTCTGCATTAATTGGAGCCATCTGGATTTCTGATTCTCTATGTCTGAAGAATTTTTCTTCTTGACAAGTTCTCAGGGGTTGCTGATGGTATGGTCCAGGGGCCACTAGCCTGGGTGTTGGACAAGCCACTGTCCATCTCTGAGCTTTGGTTTCCCTACTCGTAAAATGGAATGACCTACTTTGTAGGTTCCTTCTTTCTTTCATTAACAAAGCTCTGTGAATGTCTAGTATGTGCAAAATAAAGTGCTCAGTGTGGGAACGCTGCTGAGTCAAAGGGAAAGTACCCTGTCTTCACGAGCTCATATTCCAGCTGTTGGAAGGACACGAGATCACTGTGCATCATGCATGGCCCATAGTGTTTATGATGAATAAACAATGTTGATTGTACATCTGAGTCCTTAACAGTATCTGGCACATTGGAGGGAGTCAATACATTAAAAAAAATAAGTTAAAGAATGCTCTAGAATAGCTTACAGACAGTGGCTATAATACATGAAAACAATAATTTAATAGAATTCCACCCAGAATTTCATTAGATCCCAGAGCAGAGAGTCTGTATCTCTATGGAGTGCTCATGGGAAACAGACAAGACATGTGAGCCTCATGCTGAAATATGAGAGAATTTCTCCTGCTGAAGAGTGAAAGAAAAGCCCATCAAAGGAAAAGTAGATACAATGGTCTTACAGAGTACCAGTTGTTCTCAAAGAATGATTGAAACTGACAGTGATTGTCAAGAGTAGGTAATAATGAAGTTGAGAATATAGGCAGGCAGATACCAGTTTGGAACGGCACTGGTTTTATGCAAAGGAATGTGTATTTTATCTCACCAAAGTGTTGCCTACCTGGAAGCCTATGTGATATTTGCCAGACCAGATTTTAAGTGATTTCAAATGTTTTGCCAATGTTAAAAACTGTAAATTTTTCATTAAAAATCAGATTCTTTTCTTGAAAAATGGGAAGATCTTGCAATACTAGGCCCACATTCTTCATGGTACCCATGGCTACTGCTGAGTTGAGGATGATGCTTAATTTGCATAAGCAATGAAGTAATCACACTTCAGTTTTTCACATGCAATAATGGTCTTTATTTTGGATTTGTTCATTTATTATTTATTCATGAAACACTCCTAAGTAACTCCAATGTGTCACATACTTTTCTTGATGTTAGGAAAGAACTCACATATGTGTGTAAGAAGTGCACAGTTTAGTGAGGAAGATGGGTATATAAACAAATAAGTTTATCACAGTTACCAGACCTTTGCTAGAACTTTCCCCTGGGATGCGGTAGGGGAAGTCATGTGGACCTGGCAAAGTTCTTGAAAGACTTCATAGAAGAGATGAGGTTGGAGTGGATTCCTAAAAATTGAACAAATAAGCATCTCCAAAAAGAACTAATGAGAGAATGAGTTTTACAAAGAGAGACTGAGGTGAGTAGGACTTATGTGGAGAGGCAACTAAAGAAAATCTGCATGGCTTGACATAGGTAGGGTAAACCATGATAAAGGTTAGGGGTGGGGTGAGAAGTAAGTCTGAACTGGCAGGCAACAGTCAGATCATCCGTGCTAAGAAATGAAGACTTTTTTTTTCCCAGAGTACTATGGCTATGTAAGTATAGATATTTAATGCACACTGATGGTGACTTAAAGTCTCTAAAAATTCTAAAATTCTAAAATCTCTAAAAAATTAAAATTTTTAGTCTCAGCAAGATTTTCTTAGAGACAAACTAGGTATCAAAGCATACTGTACTTCAAAATACTTTTCTGAGAAATGAGTGGATGCAGATAGAGTATTATTAGGTTTTATTTTATCTTTCTAGTGTTCCAGGATGCTAAGGCTGACTTACCCTATAGAGTATCCAACCTCCCATTTTCCAGTTAAGGAATGGATGCACAGAGAGGGAGAGAACTTGCTCAAGGTCACAAAGTGAGGACACAGTAGAGCTGGACCTAGCCACTGAACTTCCCTTCCCTAGTCCAGGCCTTAGTTACAGTCGCTCCTCTCTAAGACTTCCCTTAGTATGGCCAAGCTGCATTGCTGAGTCCTATTTTCCATAACTAACTGCCTTTCTCAAATGGCTTTTTATAAAAATTCCTGTTTCTGACAATTTTCATTAAAAATTTGGAATCTTTTTGCCCACAGAGGAACAAAATTCTGGTTTAAAGACAACATAAAATTGCTCTTTCATTAAAAATCGCCCAGCTAGAGGCATTATGCTCTTTGGGACAAGTAACAAGTCAGAAAAGAAACTGTGTTAACGGTTTTGGATTGTACTCATGTGGGAGGGGAGTTCGGGAGGTGGCGGTGGGGCGGGAAGAGGGATAAATTATACTGGAGAGGAGTCACCCGTTACCCCTGCACAGCGGCCAGGACTGGGCTCCAAAATGTAAAGGTCTATGGGAAACGTAAGCAGGCCGTCTGCCTGAACAACATTCCTGGGTGGAAAACCTTCTCTGCTTCTGTGTCTGGCTTTTCTCACTCGTTCCTTTTACCCTCTCAGCAGCATATGCATAAAGAAGAGTCTCACGCTGCAGCATTTTGGAGACAAAGTTCAGAATAAGCACAGAGTTTAAACCACTAAGCACCGAGCGGGAGTCAGGAAACCTGTGGGTATATATCAGTCTTCTAAAAATGCTCATCCATTTCCCAGCAAGCCAACCACGGTCCTACTAGGATCGTGGTCCTACACGATCCTCATTATTTGTGGATCCTATATTTGCAAATTCACCTACTTGTTAAACTTTATTTGTAAGCCCCAAAACCAGTATGTGGGGTGCTTTCACGGCTATTCACAAGCATGCACAAGGTATTGAAAATTTGAGATGTCCATTGCACATGCCCCTGGTTAAGTTTGAAGAAGGTGAACTCTCCCTTCTTGTTTTTGGTTCTTATACGTAAACAAGTGTCCTTTTTATGACATATTAGTGCCACATTTTTTTACACTGTTGTGCTTTCTGTTGATAATTTCACTGTTTAAAATGGCCCCCAAATGCAGTGCTGAAGTGCTGTGTTGTGTTGCTGAGCATGAGAACTTTGATATTCTTTCTAGTCCAAGATTATCATTTCTTAAACTGAGATCCACAATTTATAAACAGGGTCCTGTGAACCAACTGAAAATATAGGTAAAATGTTGTGCAGAAATCTGAACGTTTCTTATAGGTAGAGTACAAGTAGCTTTTTTTGTAAGGTCTGTCCCCATCTGCTCCTGAGCTATTGTGAATCTTTATGCCCCACCTCTACCACATTTTGCCACCCCAAGAAAGCCAGTGTTCCACCTCTAGTAACCAAGAATTGCTTGGTTTTGTTTCCTTCCATATCATTCATTATGCATACAACGAAGTACCTGAACTCGATCAAATACTTTCACATGTGTTGTCTCATTTCTTTGCCCCATGTTTCAGATAAAGAAGTTGAGGCTCAAAAAGGTAATGTGTCCAAAGTCATTCATTCAGTAATCAGTAGAGCCAGTGTAAGAATCCATGAATTCTGACTTTAAACCTGTTGTCTTTTCCTCTCCTGGGCATGCCTACCCTTAATTTTAGTTGGCTGTAATTTGAAAGGATATACTGGGAGGGTGCAGAGACAGGGATGTGGACTGAAGGAATCTGGAAAGGGGGGGTAGACATACATCAGGATCTTATACCAAAGATACCCAGATTATACACCAATGAGAATGGACAAGGAGTTTATACCATGCTGCAGACAATACTACACCAGCATCACAACATCTGTATTTCATCTAAACATCTTCTCATTGAATGCTTAATTATGATAGCATGATTATGATATGATATCAGATCATATCATAAAGAATATGAATATTACCTTTATATTATACAGAGACAGGAGCTGAGAGAAAATGGGTTGAGATTTTATGGCTATATGGCTAGTCAGAGGAAGACCCAGACTTCAGAGCCCAGGGTGAATGTCCCCATAGTCAGGCCTTTCCTACCACATAGCACTGCCTTTCTGGTTTGAGCACAGCCTTTGTTGTAAAGAGAGAATTCTCCAGATGAGCATTTCATTCTGTTCTTAGGAAAGTCTTGCAGGTTTAGGTTGAGCTAATTGATTGCAAATGATTCTTTTGCGTCAGTACCTCCACAACTTCCAATTTTTAACTTGTTTTATAGACATCTTTTGATTCCACACATCTTCCCCCTGCTTTTATATGAGGACATCTGGCTTTCCAACTAGAATTCCTTCTCTACAAGTCAGTGAACCTTGATTGGATAGGAAATTAAGTTTCTTCTCTCTAGTTTGCATGCTTGCCAGCTGTCCCCTCCACTCACCCCATGCAAACACAGGACCTCTCTGACCTAGTCAGTGAGAAACCACTCTGCAACCTGTTGGCTGAGCCTGAGGAAAGGTCCTACAGAAGTCTCTACAGCCACCTACACACATGCTACTCTCTTGCTCCAGACAACTAATTAGTATTTCCACATCAGGGCACCAATATGCCCCATCTTGGTGTCTCTGCTCATTTTATCCCAGCACATCTATAACTCCCTAAACTTAAGTTCTCTTGGCCAAAGCTTTCTCACCTATTAAAAAATAGCTCAACTGTCACTTTATCCAAGGAGTTCTCACTAAGCTGCTCCAATAGATATTAATATCTTCTTCTTATATCACTCTCTGCTGTGTACCTCTTATTGCTGCCTTACATTATCACAATTTATAAAAGTTTTTCATCTCCTCTTCTTAGCTACCTACCTTCAACTTTCTTATGGTAGGAACTATGTGGGATTACTTTTTGATTCCTCACAACATAGTGCCTTGAATGTATAAGTTAAATGTCTCTTTAAAAATTATTATTGACATTTTAATGTCTAAAATTTAATGATCATTTATTTTGAGCCAAGTGTTTTTCACTTCTGTTTCTCATAATAACCCTCCAGGGTAGTTTCCATCATTCTCATTGTTCAAATGAGGAAAACAAGACTCAGTCAGCCAGGAGTGAAGAAGCAAGTGTTCAAACTTGAGGCTATTCTTCCAATGTCCTTTGATTTTGGCACTATAGTTTGGTGCTGTAGAAAAATAGACTCTGAGTAAATGGAGCACTGCATGTGTTTTTTGAGTATCCTAAACAATAACCAGTTACACTGGTATCATCTGAAAGAAAATTCAGATCAGAAGATAGGTCTTTGAGAACCTCAAATATTTGACCAGGATTCCTTATACAAAAGCCATTCATTTCCAGAAACAGCAATATTTCTGAATATAAATTCTGGAGCAAGTTGCCTTGGGCTGAGTGCTGACTCTGCCATTTGCTAGCTAAGGGTTCATGGGAAACTCTAACTTCTCTGTGTTTCATTTCTTCATTTGTAAAAGGGGCATCATTGTCGTCGTTGTCGTCATCATCATCATCATTATCATCATCATTCCAATCTCTGCTATCAAAGGTTTTTTGTGAGAGTGAAATAAGTTATTTAAAAAAGGCTTTTAGGAATGTGTTCAATAAGTTTAGTTTAGTGTAGTTAGTATCATTGGACCAGCAGTTGTAGATTGTTGGCTTGTACGTAGGCTCTGATATGTAGATTATTTTAAACTATAATTGCTTCACATTGTATATTTTGAAGCAGTGATTTATTGCCAATGATTAAATTTTTTAGAATGCACACAAAAATGCAGATTCCTTGTCTTTCTTCAAAAATCAGGAAATCAAGGAACTCTGAGCAGCTACTTCTACCTGGTCATAATCCAGCGGTGCTGAGCAACAACTTGCCCTATTTAACAGAGGCATGCACTCCCCATCCTCTGGGCCCAGATTTGCTATTTCCTTATGCTCAGACACTTCTCTCATTTGTGTTTTGTGCTCTTGAACTAGCGATCTCTGTGTTACCCCCTTGCTAAGAATGTTTTGAACTGTTATCTAATCTACCATATGCTTCAGTGAGTTGAGCTTTCAAATTTTCCAGTCCAAACACAATTTTAAGTAGCTAACTAGGTAAGCATACATATGAGCTGGCTGATAGAAAAATGGGTATTGGAATAGATGTAGTTGATAAACATGAGGGGAAAAAAAACCATCAGCATGCACAGTACTCCATCAAAATGAAGCATCCATTTAAAATCACATGCAGAATGTAGCAATACAATGTAGTATATTATTACGTGAATGCTTGCTTAAAAGGACAATCCTACCCCTGTTTCCCCTTTTAAGGTTTCACTAAAATATTTTATCTCTTCATTAATAAGGTCTATTCAAATTTCTCAATCATGCTTTCTGTACCAAATCACAAGAAATTTCTTATTCTCCTATCTCACAGAGCAGAATTTGAAAAACTTTATTTTCCTCCTCATCGCTGCCTTCTCTACCATATCGTGAGTCCTTGGAGCACAGGGGAACTGTAGGATTTGTTTGTGTACCTCTTAGGGCTAAGCAAAGTGCCTTGGAGTTATTTAAAATCATGTATTTGAGAATATTTTATTAAGGAAATATTAAGACATTCATTTCAAGCCTATTTGAACAGAAGGTAGAAACATAATTTTACACAAATATTTCAATTTTTTTAAATGAAAGTGTTTGGCATGTGAGTGGGTTTGTTCCCATTTAGTAGCATTTATTTGTTACTTTGCCCTTAGAACTATATATGGGTTGGCTTCCACTTTGTTTTCTGTGTGACATGGCAGGTCACTTCAAATCTCCAAATCATTTTAAAAATCTTATTTTTTAAATGAGGATTTCTGTTTGTCCCTCAGACATTTTCTTAGACCTCACCTCCTAGGAGAGGTGTTCCATAACACCTAAGAGTAGGTTCATGTGCCCTCCTGAGAGTGCCCATGGCCTCCATGCTCTATCACAAATGTGAAGTTCTGAAGACTGTTGCTTCCATAAAGACAGAGGCTCCTTCACCACAGGATCCTCTGAACAGACTAAGTGATCAGAAAATATTTACTGACTGAAAAAAAAAATGGTTGAGTGAATCAAAAGCTGAGTAAGTGTATACATTCAAGGTAGTTGTAAGAACCCAAATCTAAGTTGTCATCAGCAACGTTAAACATAGGGGAGCTGAGCTGAGAAATCTGCTTGGGACAAAACTGCTGTCCCTCACTCCGATCTGTTCTGTCACTGTCTGGGCCCCAGCCATCTCCCATTACACTCCCATTGAGCTTTCTTGAAGCTGACCCTGTGCAGGCAGGGCTGGTGGGGTGTTTTCCAGCCTCACCAACCTAATTGTTCCTCATTTCCTGCCCATAAATGGTACAAGGTGTGCAGTTGCACCTCCCAATGTCCCAATTTCAATCATTTGTCTACATTAATCGACACTAATGGCTTTTACAAATGTAAGTCTTTAAGCTCCAGTATGTTACATGTGTTTGAGGAGGCCACTGAAAGAAAGCAAATTCCCTGCTCCTTTAGCTTCCCGGGAAATGTTCTCCAAATATCCTGAAAGCAGGGGCAGAGCCCAGCATTCCGAAGCCCTGCGCCTTTGCTCAACAATCCCTCAAGAGATTGGGTTGTTATTATTAATAAAGTGTGACTTTCTCCAAACAAAAGAACAAAGCCCCGTGTGTTACTAACTGCATGGAAAAGACAAGCACAATGAGATTTGAAACACATCAGTTTATTTGACACCAAAAATTGAACGTGTTTAACTTTCATTTACTTTAAAAATTATTTTTAAGGACTATGACATTAGATATAATTTTTTAAATTTATTGATTTCTTTAGAAAGAGGAAGAGGAAAGTGGGGGCTGAGGGAGAGATCTATCTGTAGTTCCACTTATTTATGCATCAATTGGTTGATTCTTGTGTGTGCCCTGACAGGGGATAAAACCTGCAACCTTGGCACATGTTGGGACAATTATCTAACCAACTAACTAGTTAAGCTATCTGGCCAGGACCTAGAAAATATTTTTTTAAAATATTTTTTGCCCTTGAACCCAAGACTAGAATACTATAGCTGTTAGCATCTTGGAAATGTCACTGAAAGTCTATCTTCATAGTTATTGTATTCATACAACCAGTTTTTTATCCTCTTTGTTTTCATTTAAAGTTATAATAAGTATATTTTTCTGTTATAATTATAGTTTTAAGGTTCTAGGTTAATTATAGGTTATAATTATAATTTTAAGAGCTAATATTATTTATTTTAATACACATTGTTTAATCTTCTTAACCATTACTTAGTATTAAACATTACAATATAAGACTAGTTTTAAAAAACATTAATTTAGAAAGTAAGCAACAGACTAGGAAAAAATACACAGCAAATATAAAAGTTTATGAAAGCTTTCTCACCCACCTGGGCATTAGCCATCTGACAAGCAACCCTTTTGTGAATTCCCAAATATCATTATTCTAAGAAGGAGCCATAGGAAAGCAAAAGTCCAATAGTAACAATAGACAGCAGGAAAGAATAAAAAACAGTTTGAAAACCATAAGTGCAATAATAAATGTGAATAATTCAAAATTCCATAACTAAACGCAGTCTCTAATTTGCCAAAACATATAAAAATCTAATAATATATTATTTACCTAAAACAGTATTCCTGATGCTGTTACCTGATGCAACTAGAGGACAATTCCAAAACTACATTGGCTTAGTCTAATTTCCCCCAAAAGCAGATACTAAGACAAAGGCTAGTATGCAAATAGTTCATTTTGGGGAGTGACTCCTGGAAGTAGGAATGAGGAAGGGGGCAAATGAAATGTGCAGAAAGAGAGAAGACCAGCACAGGAGTGAATGATTATTGATCTGGACTCCACTATAGGAGTGTGGGGCTTGATCCTGTCAGGACTCTCTGAAGGAGCCTTCTAGAATGCCTCTCGGAGCTATTCTCCCAGAGCAGGAGTGGAGGAAGAATGTATTCATTGGCTCTCAATCCCTTTGGTCAAACATAACCCCATGGAAGTGAACTATTTCAAACACAAACCTTCCCGGGCTTTGTCAGTTGAAATAATACTCCTCTCTACTGATTGAACTGGTTGTCACAGTAGCAGCTGAAGTAAGAAGTGGTACTGAGGGTCAAACCCTGGTTTGAAGTGGCTCATGAGAGGCATCTAACATGGTCCATCCTTAGTATCACTCACATTTGCTCATGTCTCCCATTAAGTTCATCTCCTTTGAGCAGATGAATAGATAGCTATTCTGCCAGTGAAACAAGCTAGATCCTGACTGTCACGACCATCCCAAGCCTTAATTGGTATTCATTATCTCCCTCCTACAACACTCTTTACAGAATTCTCTCTCAGCCATTACTTGAGCTGGTCAGGGCTGCTTTCCTGGTGAACTGCCCTAGCACATCATCCCAAAGGGGTCTAAGCCCTTGACTGCTCCTGTGCATGGATGCTTGAATTGTTGGCTCAACCTTATCACCATACATGGAAGATGAATCCACCAAGTTCCTGACATACCCAGCCCTGCCTTAACTCTGTGGCAGCAAGCCTAGTTCTAATCTTGGTAATCAGGGTCTATTACCCTCCCCAGGAACTTCTTTCTTTTCCTATTGATTCAATGATAGAGGAGACCAAAATGGCCAGGTGAAAATAGAGTTCAAAGTTCCAAGGAAACCTTATTGTGTCTTCTTTTAAAAGTGCCCCCACCCCCCACACCCAGCTTGGGAATTAGGGCCTTTAATCCAGCAGATCCTAATGATCAAGCTCCCAAATCTCATTCTGAAGGTCCACATTCTAGCACCTCCTGTAACCAGGTCTCTTGGATTGGATTTCCTCAAAAGTGAAACCTGGGACAAAACCATGTGTGCAGATGTTTGATTCCGGGAGTGATTCCAGGAAGGAGGGATGAAGGTCAGAGGAAAACAAAGGATAGAGAAAGAGGAGACAGAGAAAACCAATACAGGAATATATTATTGACTTGGCCACTGCTCTAGTAGACAGGTGCTTAATAAATACATCTTGAAACTGTTCCCCAGGAGTCAAAGAAAAGAATTTCTATCAATATGTGGTTAATTTTTCTTTTGTGGAGAGCTAAGTCACTAATAATTGCCAAAATTCCCTTTCTTTAAAACCCTGCATTCCCAACATGCAGTGCAGGCTAATTTTATTTTATTGTCCAGGTCAGAGACATTTTCCTGTATCAGATGTCATTTTCTATTTTTCTTGCCCAGAACTTCTAAATTATTCTGCCTTAAAGCTTCAGTATTGGATTTCTCTCGAGTTCCAGGACTTCAACAGTCCTCTTCTCTGTTTAATGTAACTTCCAATGGTTCACGTGGTGTCCGTGTTTCCAAAGGGGCTTTGCTCACCCCTCCTCTCATGCTCCCCTCCCTGCTCCCCATGATTAGGGATGGATGTCATGCTTCACCATCCCCTTCACCCATTAGTAGACCAGAACATATTGTGATGATAAAAATCTTTGCCAAAAATTCCTGGCTATGATCACATGGACCTCTAAAAAAGCACATTTTATTTTTCAGATAGATTGAAAAAAAGCAGTAACTCCAGCAAGTGAGTTTTAACTTCTTTTCAGAGAAGAAGCATTTTTGGTTCAAGGGAGCACTGGAGGCAGTCAAAAGATATGGGTTTGAGATTGGCCTTGGTACTTACCTAATAAGGGACCTTCATGAAATTGATGCTCTAAAGGTGTAAGATCATTTTTCAATCTGTGCTGTGAAATGAGTTTGATAGTTATTGCTTTATCTCCTGAATTGCTGTGAAGATCAAATGCAAAAACATTTTCATAGCTTATTAACGTGGCTGTCATTACATTATCATTAGCTTAGTGTAAACTTGTAAAAGCACTCCCCTACTGATCTTTTTCAATACACATTTATTGAGGACTACTGTTTATCAGGTCCAGGTATAAATTTCAATGTCTATAAATAAAGGTGTTTAGCAAATCCCAATTAAACTTGATTCCTTCTGTATTTATCTGCTTGGGCTGCCATAGCAAAACACCATAACCTGAGGAACTTAAACAATAAAATTTACTTCTCACAGTTCTAGAGGCTAGAAATGTTAGATGAAGGTGCTAGTGGTTTGAGGTCTCAATGAGAGCTCTCTTCCCTTCCCAACTTGCAGATTTATTTCTAGTGTTTCTTCCTTTTCTTACAAAGACACCCAGCTCTGTGGAATTAGGACCCCACCCTTATGACCTCATTTATTCTTAATTACCTCCTTAAAGGCCCTATTTCCAAATACAGTCACATTGAGGGTTAGGGGTTCAACATATGAATTTGGGGATCACAACTCAGCACATATCTCCTAAGCCTGGAGTATAAACAATCAAGTTAGAAAGAAGAGATCCCTCCATCTTTTCTTCAGGTTCATGTATTGGAAAGACCCCCTCCACCTCATTCTTTAAAAGAGAAACACTTCCCAGTCCTGACTCCACCTTCACTCATCACCCCTCACCCAGGGAAGCCATTTAGCCTTTGCTTTTCCCATCCCAGGCCTCCTGTGTTCTTCACGTCTGAGGACATGTTGCATTATGCTTTATTGTATGTGCCACAGTCCTGGCTCATAAGCAGAATCTTTCTGTTTTCTTTAGTATAGGATATATTTCTAGAAAAGAGACAACTTTCTTTGTCTCAGTTTCTGAATCTGCCTCTCTATATCATATTTCTAGCTCTTGGTTTTCCTCTGCCTGTGTCCCCTCCCCTCCACTCTTCTGGATCCTCTCTCTCTTTCAAGGTGCCAATGTGCTACAAAAAGCTTGAAAATATGAGGACAGTATGTTTATTCAAAAATTTTTCATTAGCAACTGGACCCAGTGCTTTAAATATGAAGGTACTTCATCTGAAAAGGTATCTGAAGGTTTAAGAAAAATATATTAAACATATTATTTGAAGTCATGCCTATTATGCTTTAAAAATAAGCTTATTCTATTTCTTCCAACTCTTAGATATCCCATGTGTCTCTGTCTTCACCCTCCCTTCTGTCTTCCTTCTTTCCTTTTCCTCTCTTCTCTGCCTCTGTATATCCTCCCTAGGTCAATGCCTCCCTCTGCTTCTCTCTAATCCTCCACTGGCTCTTTCATCATCTGTCTTCTCATATCTCCACCATGATGCCTATACTCCCGTCTCTCTTTCTCCCTCTTGCTACAGCCAGTCCTATGGCAAGCTTGTATCTTCCCAACAGGGTGACTTTTTATGCCTGGTCAGGATTATTTTGGAAATTCAGGTCACCTAATTATTCCACACAGGAAAAACAGATGGATTGGAAAAGCCAGTTTCTGGTTCTCTCTCTGCCTCTCACTGCTGATGAGTTTGCTTTATACCTCCTTTCAGAGTCCTAAATATAAAGTCAAAAGAGTGCCTCTTTCCCCCATAGCACTCACCTACCACCTGCTCCTCCTCCTCCTCCTCCTTATTCTGGGATGTGATGCAGAGAGGGGTCAGGGCACAATCTGCCTGCCTTGCCTATATCTGTCTTATCTCATCTTCCCAGAATCTCTCCAGCTGGGAGGCTTAGGCTTCAGGGTTTTCATTTCCTGCACATGTGCTCTTCCACCTCAGGCAGCAAATCTCAGGGCCAGGTTGCCACAGGTGGAAGGAGAGACTCCTCTATAAGTACAAAAGGAACTCTCTAGGATGTTCCGGTTTGGTTCTTCATATTATAAAAAGTATTTAGAAAATTCTCTCTGTAGTCACAAACTAATATCCATTCCCCCGGTTTTCTTTACTATAGATCCCCTGTTTTATTCAGGGTCACAATGTGCCCAGTTGAAAGTGCTCTCCTCCCCTGACCCAGAAGCAGCCAGTGCTGCCCATGTGACCATGTCCTCACCAATGAGCTGTGAGTGGAAGGTGCTGGGGCTGGGGGGCAAAGGGTTATAAAAGGAACAGCCTTGAGTGGTGTTTGTTTTTGGCTTCTGCCCTTTTCCTTTTGTCCTTCCTGCCTGGAAATCAGGCATGATGCCCAGCATTTCAGAAGCCAGCTTGCAAGGACTGCAGACAGTAACAGAAAGTTAGCAGGAGTCTGGTCCTGTATGACTGCTGCAGAAAGGAACCAGTGGAAGAGAGAGAGAGAGAGAGAAATGCATCGCGAGGTTTATGTAATTGCGGGGCTGTCTAGGCAAGTCTGAAACTTATAGGATAGGCTGGAACTTGGGGGCAGAGGATGATCCTGCAGTCTACAGGTAGAATTTCTTTTTCTTAAGGGAAACCTCAGTTTTGCAATTAAAGTCTTTCAACAGATTGAATCAGACCCACTGAGATTATCTAAGAAAATCTTTCTTACTTAAACTGATTATAGACCTTAATCACATCTACAAAATATGTTCACAGCACCAGATTAGTTTTTGAGCAAATAACTGGGGACTATAGGCCAGCCACCTTGACATATGAAACCACCACAGGCTCCCAAACAGCAAAGTGTTGCCAACACACCAACTCTGGTCTACCTGTCTCTGGGCTTTTCGTTAAGTAAAAAAATAGACCCTATCTGTCGTCTTCGTAGTCAGGTGTCTGTTATATGCAACCAAATGTAAACCCTAACTGATAGTTTCTCCTCCACAAGACACAGTTTTAAGCTTTTTACTCACTATGGATTTAAACAAATGTATTTAATTTTTAAGTCAAAACTGAGCAATAGCTCTGTTGTTTTAGGAAGTTATTATACTTCCCCCAAAAGCTCTGAAATTTATTTTTTCAAAGACTGAGAGAGCCCACAGGCAAGAAGATTGGTAAGATAAGAAACCACAAGTGAAAATCTTTACCCAGAAAGTATCCCTGTTATAATATATGTGTAGAAACAAAGTAATCTGATTAAGTTTGGAACCCAGAACTACCTGAAGCTTAAACCTATCCCTTTTCTACTATGCCAAGAAATGAACAAAAAGCTCTCTTTGGCTGTCTGTGGGGAAGAGAACTATCAACAAAGCTATTAATGATTTTTTTAGAAGTTCATACTCATAAGAATGAACATCATAAAATTGCTGCCAGTAATATTAATAAATAAAATTTATTAATATTAAGTTGCTCTCATCATCACTATTAAAATTGAAATTTCAACATTATATCTTATTCAGGATGACAATTGTAGGCTAATCTGTGCTCGTATTAAAATAAAGAAAATAAGAAAATAAGAAAATAAGCTTCTTAATGCAAGCTGTCAAAAACCACAAAGATACACTTTGAGTAAGCAGGACAGGCAGGAGTGATTGGGTAAGCCAGTCCTTCTGTGGCTATACTTGTCCTTGTCCAATGAGCATGTGAAGATGGCACTATTAATCTGTGTATGTCAACTTGATTTTGAAAATGTTTGTGTTAATTTGAGAAAACAACACTACCCTCCCCTACCTCTAAAAACCCCAGATAGTAGAGAATCCTTATATTTTTACAGTGTTTTATAGGATCTTCCCTCTCTTTTCTCATTCAGTTCCACAAATAACTTTAAGAGGTTGCCTGGTAAAGATTTTGATCCCCATTTTACATGTGAGGGAATAGCTTCAGAGATGCAAATATCTCACTTGAGTTCACGTGGTAAGCAAACCATACAACCCTCTATGATCCCTGGGAAAGACAAAGAGGAAAAATCAGCATCTCAAAGTATTTGGAAAAATCTTTTGAACATGGAGTAAAACTTAGACCAGAATGTCTTGCTTATGACAAGAGACCAATGAATATGGAAGAGTATGGCCCTTGGCTCACCTACTAACTGGCAGTCTAAGATTTATACAATCTGCCCAGACCAATGCACTTCCCTCCCACTATTTCAAGTATTCATTTTTTGTGAGGTCATTGAGAGACAGTTTCAGGGAGTCCAGTCATGTCTGCCTGGTTATCCTTTAAATGCTATTAAATTTATGTCTGAATTGTTCTGAGGCTCTATCACTTCTTGGGCCAAGCTGGGTATGTGGCACATAAACACTTATTCACTAATGAGGTCCACCATTGTTGGCCATAAGTGTTGAGAAAAAGAATAAAAATTCATCTTCTTCCATAGGCTAAAAGGAAATTTGACCTATTCCAAAGAGACCTAACCCAGAAATAAGCAAAACATATCTTCCCATTTTATTTTCTTCTGAGCATGTCCTAAAAGTATGTAATAATTATTAGCATTTGCACAGCACTTGACAACTTAGAATGTTTTCAGAGCAAGAAGTTTAACTCATTTCTCGTATAATCGATAACCTGACCTGTGTTGCAGGTCAGCAAAGACTTATCTGAAGCAGTCACTTTTGAATATAGCCCTGAAGCAAAAACCCACCTCCTGTCTACTATACTGAGATATTAGCAAAAGTCCCCACCTAGTTTCCTATGAGAGAAGAATCATCAACAGCATTATCAAATAAATTTGTTTAGAATGCATATTCAGAAGAAGGATCATTATAAAAACTGGCAGTAAGACTTACTTAAAATTAAATAATTCACTATTTATTGGTTCTCCTGTCTCTATTGAAGTTGAAATCCCAGCCTGTATATCTTCAGAATGGCAGGCATAGGTTAATCTATAGCAATGGAAAAACAAGATAGATAAGTAAAAGCTTTAATAAGTAAGCAAAAAGTATTAAAAAGCATGAGTTTGGAGGAAATCAGAATAGGGTGTTAGGGTGTTTAGGATGATAAAGGAAGATGCCAGTGGGAAGTTAGCCCAATTTTGAGGGTATAGCAGATATATCATGTTTTGCAGTGCATAAATGCACACTTTTTCACCCAAACTTTTGAGGGAAAAATAAGGATGCACATTATGCATGAGTAGTACTAATTCTGTATGTATAAATGTGTTTAATTCTTTTATTTATGCTTATGTGTTAAAAGTGTAACTCTAGAAAGCAATAATGATATCTGTATGCAAAATAATACCCTGGAATATGATAATCGGTTTTGTTTCTAAATATAAATAAATAAATAATTGAATTTAAAAAATTAAAATGGAAGATATTTTTTCCTGAAAGTTTGGGCCAAAAACATGGACATGCACTATATACAAGAGAACATCATACATGGAAAAATACAGTAATAAAAGGTTTGAGAATATATATATACATATATATTTAATTTGGATATATAGACATCAATTCATTTGGGATTTCATTAAATATATAGTCATGTGTATTTAGTTATAATTTTATAATGATGTGATACTTCAATACATACTGAATTGAGTTGACATATAGCACTCTCATCTATTTTACTATTATCTATGTTACTTTCATGTTCCTGTTTCCAATGCCCACTGCAGTGCTTTGTGCCATTGTTTTTCAAAATGTTTGTTAAAATAAATTAAAATACCTCTCCCTCATTCTCTGCTTCACATGATCTACTTTTATTGCCACCTCAATACTGAACACAGATGTCAGCACATAAGTGAGTAGTTTGATAAGAACTTGATCAAACTGAAGGGAATCGACCTCTTCAAACTTTGTTTTCTGAGTTCAAAGGCCTTCACTGTCAACACCAGTTAGACAACCCAGGAGTTCACCTTCCCATTGCCAAAAGGAGAAGGTAACATGATGCAGAAAAGTCCCCATTCTGACAAGTCTGTGGGAGGGTCTGGTTTCATGGTCAGAGACCTAGCAATCAATTAGAGGAAGGGAAACGGTTGCCACTGGAAACCTTGAGGCCCTGTAGCTGTCAGAGGGAGTAAAAGGCTGGAAGCTAATCAGCCATAATGAGCTTACAGTACCATAGATCATGTCAGCTAGCATTCTTATTAATTTCCTTCCCAATGGCCATGCACAGAGGACTGATTCATCCATCAGTCCTTCCCCAGCTTGGGATGCTAAATCACTTGTCAAATCAGGAATGCAGTGATGAAGTTTCAGGAGTGACATAGTGGCAGGAATATCATACATCATTCCCCTATACCCCACCTTTGGATGTATCTTACGCACAGTTCCTTTTGAATGGGAGGGACCAGACACTGAGAATGTGAAACAGTCTCTTTCAAGGACCAGAAAGAATGTCTAGCTCAAGGATAGCTATAAAATTCATTGTTAATAAAAAAGGTTATACCAGATCAGGGATGCCACAAATATGGCACATGTATTGCCACTTCCCATTTCCTTTGTTTTTGACAAACATTGCAAATTCATTATTCCATTGCATCCTGGGCACAACTGCAAAATCCTTCTCATCATAGCATATCATGTATTTACTAACAATAAATCTCCAAAGGGGTAGAATGGGGGTGGGGGTGGTAATACCTCTTTATTTCATCTTGGGCAGAGAGGTTCTTAATGAATGGAGAACCAATAGAGAAAACATCACATCAAGTTAATGGTAAAGAAACAGTAAGGATATGAGATCAGAGTTGGCAGGCAGCCTCTGAAGTGAGGGAAAGTATTTTCATTCAAACTTGTCAACAATTTAATTCATGTTGGTTTGGCCTTGCTATTGTAAGACTCACAGTAGCCTGCTATAAATGTTAATAGATAATTTCCTTTTTGCTAGCTAAAGCTAGCACCCCCCAAAAAGGATTGAGGCAGATTGGTAAAAACTTCGGTACTATTTTTCTTTCTTCTCTTCATTCATACTTTTAACAAAGATAAATTGAGTTTGCCCCTTGCACCAGTCACTGCACTAAGCACTGAAGATATAAAAATTAATTAGACACTTTCCTTATACTTAAGAGCTCACAATGTAATGTGAAAAGAGAAACTAACAAACACAACCCAACAAGAAACATGTATAATATAAGGAGAGAAAAGTATATAACCTAGTGGCACACAGAGGAGCAAGCTACTGTCTCAACCTGAGTGGACTGGACCAGGCTTCTGAAGGCTGAGGTTTTGACATGAACTTGAAAAATGACTAGAGGTGGCCAGTGATACAATATGAACATCAAAACAAATAAATGCAGTGAAGACTATAATCCATTCAATAAAAAAGAATACATACATGAATCTATATGGATCTAAGCAAGTTGCAGGAAGACAAAGCTCTCCCTTATCATAGAAAGCCCACAAATAGAAGTAGAAAAAATATTGGATTTAGAAAAATAACCATTTGACCATCATAACCAGGATAATTGACCCAGGCAAGAATGATCAACTAGTGGGTAAAAAGTTTGAGGAGTAAAAGAATATTTGCATAGTTTTAGAGTATCTCCCCCAAAGTCACTTAATTACAAAGAGGAAAAAAAAACTTTGCCGTAGAGAAAACTGGCAGACACCAGCTTAAACCAAGAGATTATAGTTAGCATCATCAGTAATGGGACAATTTGATATCATGTACCTCCCAACATTAAGCACTGAGAAGAGCACAGATCATTCTGGGATGTTTTGCCAAAAATGCATAATCTGAATAGAATCATTAGGAAACATTAGATAAAACCAAATTGGGAAACATTCCACAAAGCAACTGACCTGTAAACTTTAAAAATGCCAGTGTCATGAGAGACAGAGAGCCTGAACAAAATTGTTTCAGATTAAATAAGACTGAAGAGCCATAACAATTCAATGTAATGCATAAGCCACAATTTTCTTTTGTTATAAAAGACATCACTGGGACAGTTGGTGAATTTAGAATATGTCTACAGATCACATTGTATTAAGGCTAATTCCCTGATTTTGCTAATTGCACTGTGTCTGTGGAAGAAGCCCTTGTTTTTTGGGGAGAAAAAAAACACTGAAGCATTTAGGGATAAAGGAGCATATGCCTGCAGCTTACTCTCAAATCTTTCAGAAAACATTGGAGAGTAAAAGAGAAAAAAAATGTAGTAAGACAATAACATTTGCAGAATGTGGAGAAAAGGTGAAAGGATGTTATGGACTGAAATTTTCACTACAAAATTAATATGCTGGAAACCCTACCCTTTAATATGATGGCTTTAGGAGGTGGGTCTTTGGGAGGTAATTAGGATTATTAGATAAGGTCATGAGGGCAGAATCCTCATGAACGGGATTAGTGCCCTTTATGAAAGTCTTGAGATAGCTTGCTTGATCTTTCTCTCTCATCCAGGCCAGGAAAAGTCAGCAGTCCGTGGCTCAGGAGAGGGCCCTCACTAGAATGCAGTCATGGTGGTACCATTTCCTTAAATTTCCCAGTACCTAGAAATGCCAGAAAAAAATTTTTATTGTTTATAAGCCCCAATCTATAGTATTTTGTGATAGCAGAGCAAACTAAGACACAGGCTATTCTTTACACTATTCTTGCAACTTTTCTGTAAATCAAAAATTATGTCAAAATAAAAATTTAAAAGAAGAAAAAAACTTCATGTAGTATGATTATAGACAGGTAAACTTTGTGAATGTGAACTGTCAAAGATGCAAGAGAACTTGGGGAAAAGAGAGCAGATGACTTGATGGGGCAATGGGTTTGTAAATTATTCCCCTTGTTTGTATTACTATATAAAGCTGTTTATATAATAAACAAAAAGCATCATGGTAGAGTAAAACAATGGTCAGAGTTTCACTAGGTAAAGAAAAATATTAGACAAAAATAAAGAACTCATGTAATATGTTTTTTTTAAATCTGGCATTACACAGCATTTACTGTGTATGAGACATTGTCCTAAATACTTCATATTAGCTCATCGACCACTACAACTGCCCAGTGTGGTAAGTATTTATGTAACCATCCCTGTTCCATAGATAAGAAAACTGAGACACAGAGAAATTAAGGAACTTACTCAAGTCACATGGTTAATAAGTGGCAGAGAGAAGATTTAAACCCAGGCAGTCTGGATGTAGAAGCCTGTGCCCATAATCATTATCTGATTATTAACTTTTATGTTTGCATAGTACATTATGAGAGAGAATGGTCAGATTCTCCTCAGCCAATTACAGCCCCACTTTTTACAGTAAAATGAATGAATCACAAAGAATCTGCAGGGGGATCCAGAGGGCTGAACTATATACTCCTTGAGTACAAAGACTATTAAAGCATTTGTGTACCCCAGTGTCTAACGAAGGAATAGTGTGCCTGGCCAGGACCATGAGGTAGATTGACCATGACAGCAGAAGGAAAACAACATTTCCTGGGAAGTCACTGTATTCCATCCATGGTCTGGGCACTCTATGCTTTAACTCACTGAACTCCCTCAACAACTTTGGGAGGAAAATGTTATTATCTACACATTACAGATAAAAAATACCTACCATGTGGAAGAGCTGGGCCTTGAACCCTGCAAATTCATCTCAGGACTCAGACACTCAAACTACCAAGCTAGCATATAAGGAATATGACGTGGAGAGACATGAGAGCTGACCTTCTGCTAATTATTGTGTGACCCGAGACAAACTACTTCCATCCTATGGCCTTTTCCCCAGGGAAAATGGAGGTGTTGAACTGTATGATCTTGTGTCCTCCCCACCCTTTGCTTCTATGCCCCTACACTGTGGAGGTCCACTGTCACATTAATGTGAAAACTTCAAGATAAAGCAGATCTGTCTTGAATACCTTGCAAGAGAGAATAGTTACTGAATAACCATAGGAGTCTCCACAGAAGACAGAGCCGTATGGATCCTGAAGTTTGTTATAATCAAAACCACAGAACCACAGACAGAACTATAATGATCATGCAATTGATTGATCTCAAAACAGGAATATTTATGAATGAAAGGGAACATTATTATACTTATGTAAAAACAAACAGCAGTACTAGGACCATTCAGGGAAAACTGAAACACATGATCATCATACTTACAGCTGAAAGGTGCCCAGCATGCTCAGGGAGTCAATGACATGTGTGCCACATGCTGCTTGAAGTGCAGCAGACATAACATGTTATGTGACCTTCATGACACCTCTGTGACATAGCATTTTTCATTCCAGTTTTCCAAGTAGGGAAACTGAGGTTCAGGGAGGTCAGAGAACTTAGTACCTGCGTCCAAAGAGCATGTCCTTCCCAGTGTGCCAGACCAAAAGGGCCTCTGGGAGACATGAGCACAAGCAAGAGCACATGAAGCAGTAAGAAGCATCTAAGTTGCATACAAGAACTTCAAAAGCCTAACAGAAATTATTTTCTCAACTGAAATAAAACTATTGTATTGTGACTATTTCCTATTGAAGTAATTACATTGCTTTTGGATTTGGCAGGGATGCTATTGGTTGAGTATAATCACACCACTTTGTTCATGTTTGTCAGAGGTTGTCATGGACGATGTATATGTCTGTGATTAAAAAAATGGGAAATCCAATAGGTTATGATGTAGTCTATTGAATCAGTCAGGTCAGGCTAGATTATGCTGTGACAACAAACAACTTTGTAATCTCAGTACTTTAAAACAGCAAAAGTGCACTACTTCAGCTTAGACTGCATGTCCCCTGAATCAGCTTAGGGCTCTGCTCTGCATCCTTGTCCTCACTCCGGGACACAGGCTGACCAAGCACCTCTATCTAGAACACTGCCTCCTTCCTGTGGAGGGAAGTGAGAACTCCTGATCTTGCATTGGAGATGAAATATTTAGCCTTCCTCTCACAGCTCATTGGCCAGAACAAGTCTGGTGGCCCAGCACAGCCGTGAGGGGCCTTAGCAGTGTCATTCTACCATGTACCTGGAAGGGAGAGCATGTGAAATATTTCATAAAGAGCACTAATAACTTCCAAGCTTATAACATTTTGTAAATTTTAATCCCTTCAGCAAATAAACAATTCAGCAAGTAAACACTAGTTTTGTGCCAGGCATTGTATTACGTACAGAAGATAAGACGTGATCCTTTAATTTCAAAAAACTCAGTGGTGCTTCAGGTCAATGGTTGCACCCAGTGGGGTCTTTGGTGATGGAAATTTTAAAATCCCCTTCTTCAGACCAGCTTCTTCTTTTGTAGAGGAGGGGAACTAAAGTCCAGGGTTGTGCCCAAGATGACCCAGCTGGAGGAAGACTGGTTTCCAAACCCCAGCACTCCATTAAAGCAATTGGGAGAAAGGAGTTTTATAGACATCTCCATGTTTAGAAAGCTCTCTTGAAAGTTGCATAAGTGGGCTGGGGTGTTCTGTTTATGTGAAAAGACCAAGGAATGTAGACAAGACAGCCACTTTGAGGGGTATGACAGAGGCCAGGAAGGCCATGAACCCTACAAAGGGCCAGGAAAGCTGTGGTCAGCTGCTCTGACCTGGCACCAGGCCACACGCCAGCCTCTCTTTTACAGAGTCACATTTTAATACTTAGCCATGTGAGATGGATGATCCTCCAATCTATAGGAGTGGAGACTTGGCAGGAAACAGTCTCAAGTGTATGTGGTTAAAAAAGAAAAGCTGTTTATTTAAAGTGTCTGAAAACAATCCTAACATATCAACTTATATGATGCTTTCTTTGCTCGCACTAAACTTCTGTGCAGTAGAGCAATCGACAGCCATTGCCCTGTGATCAGCATGGGATAGGAAAAAGAGTGTGGGACTTCCTTAGGTTTGCTTTTGAATCTTAGCTCTCTCATTTGCTGTGCAATTCACATCACCTTTCCCTGTTTCAGGTCCCTCATCTGTCAAACAGGGATCATAATATCTAGCATCATGGGCTTCCAAGACAAATTATATGGGAGGAATTAGGCAATACACCTGACACTTGCCAAGTATTAGCTCTGGTACTTAGCACAAAAGGAATGCTAGTTTCCATTACCCCTCACTGTGGAAGTTCAGCTGAACTAGTGATCGAACTTTTCTGGATTCAATTTGTTTACACATCTAACATTGGGTTAGGCTAGTCTGTGGTAACAAATAGAAAAAATTTCAGTGACTCGAGGCAATTAAAATTTATTTCTTGCTCACCCAGCAGTCCTGAGTAGATGTTAACTGGGCCACTCTTTTTCATACTGACAAAGACTTGACATATTTACTCTGTAGCTTCCAATGTTTTCCTAGGCTTTGATGTGTCAGTAGTATAGAAGAGAAAATAAGCAAGGACAAGAAGCAAATGTGGGTGGTTGATGTGGGCCAGGCCTGGAGATAGAGCCATCACCTATGCTTACATTCCCTTGGGGAGAACTTGGTTACATGGTCGCACCCAATGTGGGGGACACTGGGAAATCTCACCTAGCTGTATGCTACAGGGGAGAATGGATTCTCATGGACAGTCATGGGTCTTGATTATTAATTAAAAGCAAGCTTTCCTTGTAGCTTGTATCCCTACCCAGGTACTCAGGGAAAGGTGAGATAGAGTTGCCCTGGAAAATCTACAAAAGCTCTAGTAAGCCAAAGGTAGATTTGATCTAAGCCTTGAATTTTAAAAGACAGTACTACACAATGATTCTAATTATTCTTTTAACTGATATTTATTTAACTTTTATTAGGCGTCACATGCTGGAGATACCAAGATGGAAAGAGAAATAAACAGTGTGAGCTGTGAGGATCAGAAAATAACTATAAGTCAGCTAAAAGAGCCTGATGAAATGCAATTATTTTACCAAATTATGGTTCAACAAATAAAACCAGACTATCTAATAAACTTTCCATCAACAAATATTATGTGCAAAAGAATTGCCCAAAATGTTTTTTCACACCTCTACAGTTACTACAAGTGCCTAAAGTATTGCATGTACGATTTTAAATCTAAATTAATTTTTCTTTTCACTTTTGAAAAGAGCATGTCTTAGTTAGAGCAGTTCTTACAGTTTTGTTTTCAACGAGCTAAAAACATTTTTACGTAATGCTCTAAATTGTTGTCTTCCACATTCTTTTCTCTTAATTGTACTGTTTTCTGATTTGTATTTATGACTTCAGACAATACCTTTTTGGAAATAAAATCAAGAATGTTTACAGTTGAAAGGTAGAAAGGAAGGGAGAGAAAGTATTAGTTATCTGAGCTGGGGTGAGAGCATGAATAAGGAACACAACTTCACCTAAAACAACTCTATAAAATAGGTTTATCATCAACCCATTTTGCAGGTAAAAAATTAATGATTATTACAATGATAGCAGACCCTTACTTAGCATTAACTATGACTGAACACTGTTCTAAGTGCTACATGTGTATCTATTTACATAAATGTAAATGCATATAGAGTGATAAATGTAAATATATCTACATATCTATGTGTGTATATATACTAATATAAATATATGTGTGTATATTTGTACTTACCATCTATCTAATATATATGTATATGTGTATATTTATTTATTATCACTTATTTAATCCTTATAACAAGCAATGGGAGAGGTGCTATTATTGTTTGCATTCTAATTATGAGGAAACTGAGAGCAAGGTCAGTAACATGTTCAAGGTCAGAATCAATAAGCAGTAGAGTTGGGATTTGAAGCAAGACACTGTGGTTCCATCATTCATGCTCTATCATGCTTACTGCCTCAAAGAAGTCAAAATATATGTGCAAAGTCACATTGTGAGACAGTAGCAAAAACAGGGTCGAATCTAAGTGTGTCTGACTCTGAAGCACCAATTTCTTTTTTGCTCCAAACTGTCTCTCAGTAAGATTGATGTATAGGGTGAAGAGAGAACAGGGTATTTTCACCATTGGGTCAACATGAGCAAGCACCAAGAGGAGACAGAAAAAGCTCCCAAAACATACACCCTTGCATTTTCTGACCTCCAGTGCCCAAATGCCAGTGGCTAATTCATGACTCAGGGTAAATTCTTCTTTGCTTATACAGGACTCAACTCCTGGTCCAAGACACATATATACCATCAACATATTTATTCACATGGAAAAAGCCTTGCCTCAAGTTGGTGCCTGAGTTGTCACAGCAACAAGGAAAGACAAGGAAAACCTTGAGACACATCAAGAGGCCAAGAAAAGCAGGTGACCCATAGCAATCCTGCTACCTGTGTGGATCCCCAAAACACCGAACCCACAAAGGGTGCTATAGGTCACCTGCAGGTGAGGTAACTGAGCTACAGGAAAATGCCAGGCACTGCGCTAAATGCTTTAATTAGGTTATATCATTAATTTCTAACAAGAAACCAATGTCTAGATGAGGAACTGAGACTCAGAGATAGGATGTGACTTGCCCAAGTTGGAACTATACGATTCAAATCTAGAACTAATTCCAGTACTTAGGTTGTTAGCTGCAAAGCCATACTCCCTAAGGACTATGACTTGCCCAACCATCCTACATGTATCTGAGCAACAGAAATAGATTCAGGGTCCTGTCCCTCTGTCCTCTAAGGACCTCAGATTTCCTTGGCTCTCAAATAGCAAAATTATCACCCACATAGAGATAAGTCATGTATTTCATCAGAACCTCTTAACGTTCTGCCCTTCATTGCCCTGGAATGGGTCTTGTTCAAACTTCCCTTCCACAGCTCAACAAATAAACAAACAAAAATAAAAAGCTTAGGTTTCCATGAAAAGACAGTGTAAACATCTGGCAGTCTTCCTGGGTCTCAACTTCCTCTGGCTGGGTCTAAGTGCACAACGTGAGTGTACTTGAGTTTCAATAGAAGAGGACTTGCTAGACATTACTCACTCCCCTGCAAAAACAGACCAGCCCAAAAACTTAGCCAGGGATATTCAAGTGCTCTTGTTTGTTGACCAAAAACTAAACAAATCGTTTGAGGTTTTGGGTTAAAAAATCTTTCAAAAATGCAGTTCCCACAGTTGGGATATGTATAAGTATATGTGTGTGTTTGCTTAAATCTTGTCTGGAATAAGATGGAATATAAATACAAATATGTGCAAATAACTTAAGATAAATAAATTCAAGAAGAAAACAGTCCTTTGTTTCAGGTTTATAAAATGAGATGGGCCAAACTGGATCTTAAATATAAACCAACCTTTGATAAAACTGTTGAGTGGATCAAGTTTTCTCTAGTATCTGAGTAACTTTGGGAGTCACTCAAGCTTTCTAAGCTGTAATTCCTCATCTGTAAAATAGGGATAGTATTAGGATAGTGTAAAATTGGCTGTGGTGAGGATGGATTTAGGAAATAATGTGAAAGGCTTATAAACTGTAGAGTCCTACACACAAGAAAGAGGTTGGGTTGAGAAAAAACTGCTATTTTCTCTGTTAGGCACAAGTTCTATCATGGCACCATCTCCAGGACTCACCACTCCAGCTGGTCTCATGCTAATCCTTGGCTGCCCAAGGACCACAGGGAGATATCCTCTCTATGACCCACCCCTCCCCACAAACACCAGACATCTTGCAAATTATGGATGACAGGTGTATTAGGTTGTAGATGGAAGGCAAAAGAAAACTGAGGTCATCAGTTTTAAGAAAACACAAGGTAATTAGCTGTTGACAGTACTAACCAGGTTAATTCCTCTCCCTGAGAGAGGAGGCAGAAGAGTAAGCCTTCTCTAATTAGAAGAGCAGAACATTCATCTTTCTGGAGGGCACAGTAAGAGGAAATCTGTAACAGGAAGGTGTATCACAGGTAGCACAGGTAAGAGTGGGAAATATTGATAATATTAGCAAGACTGAGAGAAGATTAACCAGTGCTGAATTTTCTCATAGTGACATCAAGGAAAAATACCTAATAAATAATTAAATTCATAAATTAATGATTTTAAATAATATAATATAAGAAAGGTTTAGTTCCAGTAATCTTTTCTAGGATGTTCTAATACAAAAATGAAGAAAGAACTGATTTTAATTTCAGCTAATCTATCAGTTTTGTGTTTTATGGCTTAATTTCATTTTGTTTTGAATTACATATGAGGGAGAGACAGCATATCATTTCAGTGCTTTGGCTATCCAGTGATGCAGGAAGTACATGGGAACTGAGGGTCAACAAAAGCTCCTAAGAGAAGACCAGGTCATATCCCTATAGTTAGACCATTTGACATGCCATTGAGTGTAAGAAATTGTATGTTTCAATGAGACTACAACATAAATAAAAGTAGCAGCTCTGTAGAAGGGACCAAAGTTTAAATCACAAAGCTAGACAAAGTTGGCAGATGAATCATAGTTCTGGGGAATACTGAGAATCAAGAGGAACAGGAGCTTGATCTCAAGAGACCAGGTTCAGGAAGGTAGCAGCTCCAGAAAGAACAGAATCATCCATAAAATTTGACAAAACACAGAAGGGACACACACGAAGATATTCTGGACACAGAACTGGCAAGAAACAGGAACAGCAGTGTCAGGCTTGGCTGGGATTGCAGGTGACATTCCCCCTATGCAGCCCCGGGTGGGGAGAAACACTGGCTATCTATATCTCTGAGCCTTCTAATCAGGGCAATTGGGGCACCCTTCTAGTGTTGGGTATCTTTATGTCATTGAATTTGGGGGAAAGAGGAAATGGAAGTGATACAGACGGGCCTGGAATGGGAAAGATCAGGTGAATACAATGCCAGGTTTGAAACCAGTGGCAGAGTATAAAAGGGTAGGGGACAAGGCCAGATGATCTAGAGCTGCAAAGGTACTAGAATGTGTAGGAGAACAAAGCCAAAGGTATGGGCAAAGTAAGAGGTTTTACAATACTTTTTCATGGACATTGCTATGTAGTATGGATCAGACCAGTTGAAACACCAAGGCCAGTATGAATAACACACAAAAAAATGTGGCCTAAACAAGCCCAGACCACCAAAGCTTGACTTGCCACCTAACAGCATCACTGAATTCTCCAAGAAAATGTCAAGTGGGAATCTGAGATCTGTAATAGGGAGCAGATGATAGATGAGAAAAAAAGATATTATTGTTTTAACAGGTAGAGCATGAATTCCTCCTAGTGAGAATCTCTGTTTATTAAAATTCCTTAAAATAGCTTAAAATAAAAGTACCATTCTGAGAAATGTGTAGGCAGGACACAAAGCATGAAAAGAAAGAAATAATGTAAATGGCATCCAAAATTAATAGGAGTTCAGAGGTACAGGAAACAGAGATTAGTAAGAAGGAGGGGAAATAAAGACCAGTTGGTTGAAATGACAAGACCAGGTCACTGCATAGAAACAACAGTGGAAACTCCCCAGTGCCAAGATTGCCAAAAGACATTGTATCCATCAAATATTGCTGCATAATAAATCACTCCAATACTCAAAACAACAATAAGCAATTATTTCTTGCTCATGCATCTCTGAATCAACTGAAAGTCTAGGCTTAATGTAGCTCATGTATCTGTTCCAAGTCTATGACACATGGTCTCATTCTTTTGGGACCAGCAGAATACTTGGTGAACATTTTGCTTTTGGCAATAGCAGAATTACAAGAACCAGATCTCTGTTCACAAACACATTTCAAGCCTTTGTTTGCATTGGCTGAAGCAAGTCAGGTGACAACTCTCAATGAGGTGGGGAGATAGATATCTGATGGTTGAGACAGTGGCAGTAAGAAGCAGATATTTGCTGAACCATGATTTAATCTACCAAAAACATTGCGCTAAATTTGAAATTGTTTGCACTGCTTCAATGTAAATTCCTGCTTGGACCCCTCTGTCAATCTTCAATAAATGTACCATAGCTACAAATTGTTGGAGCTGATTTTGTAAAGAATCAAGGCAGAGGAGCAACATGAGGCAGAGGAGAAAGTAGAAGGAAATAGCAAGGTGATCCATAACAGAGAAAGCAGAGTCAAGGGTGGCCAAGAGCACCCAATCCTGCTGAAGGTCACAGGCATCTTGAGAAAGGCAGGGATGTAACGACTGGAGCCAAGCACTTTAGATCTCAAGGAGAGCTTAACTGTTGACTGTGCTCCCTCAGACTTTACTAATGGGCATTGGTGAATGTGGCTTGACTGACATTTCATTGTCTGGCAGGAAGTTCTGTCTGGACAAGCCAAGTCAAAGAAAGTCTTAGGGCTCATTCTGAACAACTGGGAAAAAGGCACCAACTAGGAGGTCAAAATAAGATGAAGAGAGGAACAAAAAAGTTTTTATCTGAGTACAGATGAGGGTTTTTTCTTAAGAATAAGATCAAAAGACCAACTATTTAGAAATAAAATACACAGTCATTGCAGAATTATCAGATAGGCTAACTTGAAGCTTAGTTACCATATACACTTAACTAGGGCACTTCGCCCCTGAAGTGGACAGTATTGAGTATTGAACTTCAGGGCAAAAGAAGTAGAAAGGCAAGAATTATGGTGTTATGGGGTGGGGAACACACAACACAATATATTAAATGATGTATTATAGAATTGTACACCTGAAACCCTATAATTTTATTAACCAATGTCACCCCAATAAATTCAACAAAAAAGAAAAACAACAAAGGCCTAAATGCATGGAAACATAATTTGCTTTTAGATTATTTAAATCTACTCAATTATGATGCTGTGATTATCCCCCAATTAGTTTATTGTTACAAAATATTTGAATCACTTTACATTGAAGAAATTGTAGAAAATTGTTCAATTTTCCAGTGTCTCAGATACTTTTCCTATCAGTATTGCTTCTACTGTACTTTGATTGTGGGTTAAGGGCTATGAGGGAATCTTACTATCTCCATATTTAGAAGCATCCAAAGTTCTGAGGCTCTTGGGAATAGCAGAAAGCCATAAAATGTCAATACTGTAAAAAAATGAAATATTATTTATAAGATCTAAAAAAGAAACAAAGAATTACTGTGTTGAAAATATTGCTCGAAATCAGAAACTAGATATACTACTTTATTATCTGATTTAATCCTCCCAAGCCCTCTTCTCCCCAAAAGTAGGAATGATGATTCCTACTTTATGGACAAGGAAATAGGATCAGAGTGATTGGCCTTTTTCTAAAGTAAAAGGCAAGGTTGTGCATGTAAGGTGGTTATGAAACCACTCAGCTCTAGTGAGAAAAGGAACATGGGAGCAAAGGAGTCAGCAGATCACTACATACAATTCTTGTTGGATGAATTTATAAGGATTCTTGTGATGCTATTAGAGCTTGAAAGGAAAGAAAAATCCTAGATGAGCTTTTATGACTATGAGTCATGTGATGTTGTGAGACCTCAATGCCTTTACAGTTGCAAAGCAGATAAATTCTGATCTTCTTGGCCAGAATAAAGAAAAAAATGCCTAAATGTATTAATCTCACCCTCTGTCTTTACAGATTTTTCATCCTAACTCCATGGCCAGAAAAGGAAAAAAGGAGCTGGGGCAGGAGAGAGCACTGACATTTAATAAATGCTGTTTTGCCTGGCCAAGTGATAGTTGGTTGGAATGTCATCCTGTAACCAAAAGACTGCTGGTTTGGTTCTCACTCAGGGCACATACCTAGGTTGTGGGTTTGATTCCCAGTCAGGCATGTATGGGAGGCAACCAATTGATGTTTCTCTTTCACTCTTCCCCCATCTCTCTCTCTCTAAAATCAATAAACATATCCTCAGGTGAGGATTAAATAAAATAAAATAAAATAAAATAAAAGCTATTTTGTGCCAACTATGTATAAGTCCATCAATTTTAAAATGTCCAGTAAAGATTATATGAGCCCCTCTTTGGTGTGACACCACTATAGGCTGGTAAATTTAGGAGGAAAGTTAAAGGCAGAAGAAAATTGGATTGTTGGCTTTGACACACTTACCTGTGCTAAGGGCCCCTAAATTACCATTTTGTGTGAGTTAACTGAATATTGTTGACACCAAGAACCAAAACTAAACAAAATAAAATGAACAAAAAAACCCCAATGGTCCTAATGTGACTGCTTGATTACTTCATCTTTGTTTGTCTTTGGTATGATTTATAATTAATGCAGTCAATGATGGCATGTAGAGATATCAAAAAGCAACTTTCTCAGTATTATTAAAAGCATCTTTCTGTGAACAGGGATAAATCTCAAGCTTTATGGCCTTTCTTATAAGTTTACTTTAAAGTTGGCAGGAGAAAGCCGGTAATAGAACATTTTTAGAGAAGGTGGGGTGTGCAATTTGCTTTTGTGTTCACTACACAGAAACTGTTTGCTCTTTGAAAGCCTTTGAATGTGCATCCAAATTTCTGTGGCAAATCTTTCTGGTCTCAGTTTTTAGAGTAGCTTGAAATAAATTCAGTACTCAGTAACACTGAGACTTTGTAAGATGCCAAAAACTGTGTGCAATTCAAACAAATAAACAACATAAACAAATAAACAAAAACAACTAATAGAATGATATACAGAAGGATTCTACCCAAAGGCAAAACATACTGTTTTCCTTTACTCTGATTTTCCTTTACTTGCTGTCTTCTCTTAAAGAACTCACTTGATGTTAAGTTTATCAAGATAACAGGAAAGACTCAGAGGGAGATCCTATTCAAATTTGTTGGAGATGAAATGCATTTATTTCTGCAACAATGCTTCTGTCTTTTTCTCCTGGATTCATTTTTATTGCTCAAGCACCAATTGAGCTGGTAGCTGGCTACTTGTATATATCAGAGTCTAACAGAAACTGGTTTTATGATAGTATTCTGGCCTTACTTTGGTTTGTTACTTGCCAAGAGCAATTCGCCCAGACTTATCAAGCTTAACTTCAAGAAAAAGCGTCTGCCCAGTAAAAGAATATTCTTGGGGATATTATCAAGACAAAGCTGTAAGATTTCTCATTCCATGTTTTTATGCACTCACTAATACTCATATTAAATGGGTAAAAAAGAAAATTATAGCTATTCAATGTTTTTCTCCCTTAGACAAATACTTGGACCCTTTAGAAATTTTAACCATCTCAATGGATAAATACTGTCCAATTTTAAATGTATGTGTTTAGCTTCCTTTTTTAGATGTTTCTTGGAGTTTGCCAGCTCAGGAATATGAAACCTTCCTTCCTCTCCTTCATTAATGTCTTTCTCCTCCTTCCTGCATGCCACTAGAACCCCCACTCCCACTCAGAGCACAGGGAGGAGATCTTGTACTTGGATATAATGGAGAGACTGTGGTTTCTCTCTGAGAAGGAACTGGGGTGAGAATATCTGGGCTACTGGCTGGTGAACAGCCCCTTCCTTCCTTTCTGTATGTAGTTTTTGAAATAGGGAAGTCATGTTAAATTGTGAGTCTGTATCAGAATTTCTACCATTACCCTGGCTGATGTAACTCAGTGGGTTGAGTGCAGGCCTATGAAGCAAAGGGTCAACAGTTCAATTCCTAGTCTGGGCACAAGCCTGGGTTGTAGGCCAGGTCCCCAGTAGGGGGCGTGCAAGAGGCAACCACACATTGATGTTTCTTGCCCTCTCTCCTTTCCTTTCCCTGTCTCTAAAAATAAAATAAATAAAATCTTAATAAAAAAAGAATTTCTACCACACAAACACTGTGACAAACAGAAAAGTAGAGGCTCCAGGTTCCCATCCTTCATCGATCCCATTAGCTCTGCAGTCACTCCCTATTGGTTTGACAAAGCTAACACAGAATCACCAAAAGAGATAGAATATGTGAAAGTGAAGAGTACATTGAAAAGTTCCAACCAAACCATGTTCAACTGAATCACCCTCAAATCATCTGGACAGCAGACCACAATATGAGAAGTTTGATTTGTTTACATTTATTTGTTTGTGTCTTTGTTTTTCTATCAAGGAGTCTCTATGATCTTTTTAGAGTCTGAATTCTTGGTGCCCCAAATTGCCCTTTCTTTAACTCTCAATTTCATTTTCAAAAGGAAACACTCCTGCAACTCCACAGGGCTTTGACACTTTGCAGTGGATTGGAGGGCGGAGGACCCCACCGGCTGAGACCATGTTTTCGAAGCAGGATGGAGGATGGTGATGGGATTGGGTAATGGAAGCTATTTATTTACCACCAGCTGCCTCCAGCTGTGACACCCTGCCAGGTTATGGAATAAAGCACAGTAAATAAACACTGCAAGGAGACATGCTGAAGCATAGCATACATGGAAATCCATCTCCTCACAAATCCTGGAAAAATATGTACTCAGTGATGAGCATGTCCAAAGTAAACCATCCCAAGCCAGCAATTTGGAATGATTTCCATGTTTCTGCCCCAGCAGCAATTCAGAGGAATAAACCAGATTGCTAAGGTCATTGCTCTGAGCTGGTACTCTATCCTTGACCTCCCCTTACAAGGCTGCTTCCCAACCATCCTTCAAGACTTAGCAGGGGCATCCCTTCTTTGGGGACATCTTCCCTGACATCTGCCACAAAGTTGCTTCCTCAAAGCTTCCACAGTCCCTGGGCTTCCCTGTCACAGCACTCTTTGAATTTTAATGCAGTTATATACCTAGTCTCTTTCTCTCCCATTAGACTGTCGGAGCCAATGGAATCACGGACCACAGTCTAGCCATCTTTATATCCCCAACACTTGGTACAATTGTTGTTTGTAGCTACCCAATACAAGTTTGCTTAGCTAAGTACATTCTTCTTGGGAGCTTCATTATTTGTTTGTCCTCAATTTTCAAAAGAATGAATGAAAAGTGGTGGAAAGGACCTTAACTATTACCTGGAGTCTGTAAACCAAAGACACCAAATAGCACTATGTTTATCCTGCCCATTCCTACTCCTTGGCACATTGACTTCCAAGTTCTCGCTTCTCTATCCTTCCTTTTATCTCTCCTCTGCTTAGATCACATGAAAAAATATAAACAATTTGGCAGTCCACAGTTAGAAAACATTAATCTCATCTCACCTCTTTATTTTACAAATGAGGAAACTGAGTCTCAAGACATCACTATTGCCACCTTTATTTCTCATCCTCTCTGCCCATTTAATCTTATCTCTATGAGAGCTCACTTTCAATCCTTACTCTACCCTGTCCACAATGAAGAAATGTAGATCTAGAGGTTGACATTCTATGACACTGTGTGACCTGCCCTCATAATGGATAAAGCTGTCAGAGAGGTGAAAATGTCCAGTGAATATGATTGTGATACTTTCTGGATTACATCTCTTTTCCCTTGTGGCTTGCCATCATGTTTAAAGGGAACTGCCTCACCCACTCCAGACTGAGGTGATCCAAGTCAATTTATAGGAAATAGTCATATATACTTTCAATAATAATAAAAGATTGGCACTAGAATCACCACTGTGGAGCACCTAATAAGCACTCTGCATTCTGCTAGATGTTTTGCATCCATGATCCCATATTATGACCACAAAAACTTGGCAAGGCAGATATTATCCCCATTTTATAAATAGGAAAGCTGAATCTCAAAGAGGTTAAGTAGCACACCCAACATCATATAGCCAGTGGATGGATGAGCCAAGATTCAAAACTAGCTCTCTTGTTCCAAAGCACGCATTTGTTCTGTCACTCAACAGGGAAGATATTTAAGTAAAGGGAAAGCCCTGTTTAAATACAGCATCTAATTTCTGAACCCCTTTCTGCAAGCCATTTTCTTTCCTCTTCTACCCCTCTAAGGAAAAGTTGGTTGCTGAATAGGTAAGGAGCCCCAAACCGCAGGTGGTACAGATCTAAAGCCAAGGATCAGAACATAGGAGCTTGTTAAGGAATTGACTCCAGTAACATAGGAAGGAGTCACAAAGAGTCAGTCCAGTTCATCCTGTGAACTCAGAGAAGGTGGTTCCCTCCTAGTCAGAAAAGCTTTTAATGGGCTTCCACACAGTCCTCCAGCTCTTGCCCAACAGCATCTTAAAAACACCACTAAACACCTGTCACAGGGCTCTCAGCTGGCCTTGAAGGATTGCCCTGTGGGTTTTCCAATTGTTATTAAAACTGTGGGAACTCAGGAACTTCCTGGAAATTGCAGATTTAGCCATAATGAAGTGACCATTTTAGCCAAACCAAATTAACTTCCCAAACTGTATTCCCACTAACCCCAAACAATACTCCTGCTCACCCAAAACTGTACAGACTTTAAAGCAGAGAATAAAGACCCTGTAAGGCTACTTTATTCCTTCTCAAACATTTTCTTTTCCTGACATCCAAATTTATGACCAAGTTTTATTCTTTGATTTTACTTTTTCAAAGCAATAACTTAGAGTCAAAATGGTTGCTGATTCTGAGACCAAAAGTAAAAGTTCAACAATGATTTAGCAAATAGGGTTATTCTATGAGCTTGGCACAAGGGGTACATGCTAGGTGACTTCTCATGCATCCATTCCCTCACCTATCCTCGCAACAGCCCTGTTGGGTACAATTTTACCCTCACACTGTAGATGAGAGATTAAGTACACTGCCTAATGTCATACAACTGAGAGGATTTCAAACCCAGAATTTGGGTTTTCTTTGGTTTGTTTGTAGTAGAAACAAAATGAAACAAAAATTTTCCAACCTGAAGGAGCTGAACTTCACAACAATGTGTTGTTTAGGAAATGGCAAGATGCCCATCTTAAGCATCGAGACACAAAACAGCAGAGGATGTGTGATTCAGTGCACTTTAAATAAGAAATTTGTTATGAGTAACAGGAGAGGGGTCTGGACAGGAAATCAGGGCCAAATCATTGAAAGCCATATTAAGGCACTTGGACACCAGGCAATACAGAAAGCTTAGATTTAATAATTAATTCATCATTCTTTCAACAAATATTTTATGTAGTACCAACTATGTGTTAAGCCCTGGGGACAAAACTGTAAACAGAACAGATGTTTCCTCTCTTCATTGGACCAACAGTTCAACAGAGATGAAGGGTCATTCCTATGCAGAGTGGAAAGTGCTCTGATAGGGAATGAATAGGGTACTAGAGAAGTATTAGAAGAACCAGTGGAGGGAATGCTTCCCAAGGGAAATGATGCCTAAGTTTGATGGAGGTGGGATGTGGGGAAAGAGGTAGTCAAGGAGATTGTTAGAGTCAGTAGAAAGAGCATGAGCAAGGCTAGAGGTGAGAGATAACTGAAAGATGGTAGAGTGGCTGTTGAGCATGGCTAAGGGTGAGACTGGAAATGTATATGGGGCTGGCAGAGCAAGATCAAGCTAGGGAATATTATGAGTAATTTCTATTTTAGCAAACCATTCTGTGGTGGCAACTAGAGACATAGATTCAAGACTCTCTGTCTTTAAAAATACCATGACTATGTGGTTCAAAAAGCTGATGGGACCTTAGGAAGTAAATTTTGTCACCTTTCCCAATCAAAATGGTTTCAACTGTAAGTAACAGAAATTCAAGCTGATTTATATAATACTAAAATGTAATAGGTACATAAAAGGCAATTCAGATATAGGGAATTCATAGCACGATCAGAGGCTCAATGATATACTCAAGCAAAGTGTGTTTTTTTTTCTATCTCCATTCAGCCATCATGAACATGGACTCATCCTGTAATTGATCCCCCTTGAGACTGTAGAATGAATGCCAATAGCAATTAAGGCTATGTGTCTCTTTGTTATCATCTATCAGGAGAGAGAGGGAAAGCCCTTTTTCTCAAGCATGGAACCTAAGTCCTTTCTGATTGTACTCACAAGTTGCTCCTGGATCACTGGTCATGAGGGACATGCTATGTGTTTATTGGCTTAGATGAATTGAGATCTATCCAATACCTTTGACACTGGGAATGGTATCAGCTTTTCCTGTGTCTCATAGTAATGGAGGATATTGATACCTACCTACATGAAAGAAAATATGGTTGTGTTAGGCAGGAAGAAGTAGAGGAATGGGGGCGGTCTACTACTACACTCCACTATTACAAATTGGGTACCTTAGCTTTTGAACAAGTGACCACAGCTCTGATTAGGTCTACTGGAGCAGACCAGCCCCAGGTCAATCCCTCAATGATTATCCATTCAACAACAACAACAACCACAACAAAATGATAACTCTTATCTCCTGACCTGGCAAATTTAATTATATGGAAGTAATTGTGTACCTAAACAACTCACACATTGAACATAAGCAATTCTGGATAAAATAGAAATTTATTAAATTAATCTTCACAGTCACATAAATTTTTAAAAATGATACCATGTAGGCCAAGACCTTTTTCCTTTTTCCTTCACTGAATAATGTTGAGGATCAATTTCTCCAGCTTAACATCACCAGCCTTGGCAGCAGCTCATATTTGGAATATAAATGATGTCATCTGGTTGGCCTTTTCCCATCACAAACAGTAAATCTCTGAATCTGGAGAGCTCTTTTATTTGGTTACACATATTGTACAGCATCAAGGGGTTAGAACACATGTGCTGGAGATTATTAAAATCATCTGGAAGAGAATGGCTTATTATTGGAAAGCCCAGAACTTACGACCCTTTCATGCCTGGCATCTCCATCAACTCTTCTTTTTCTCTTGCCTTTTCAAAGGAACAATTGTGGTCTATTGGCTCATGAGCATTTTCAGACTAAAGTTTTGCTGGTGCGATATGTTTTATCTTCAGAAAAAGATATCCCAATCTACATAGTATAGAGTGAGGAGGACAGGATCAGGAGTCAGAAAGTCAGCCTCAGCTTCAACAACATGCCAAACACACATGGCTTTGGACAAGTCACTTAAACTCTCTTAGCTTAAGTTCCTTATCTGTAAAATGGAGATGGATGATTACCCATCTCACAGGATTATTGGATATAAATAGTAAACAATTTCTGAATTATTGCTTTATAATCAGCTAAAATCTTTCAATTACATTCACATTAGACCTAGAAGACACTTAGTAGATGATTTTGAATAACATGAAAGTACATACTAATTTGGTCTGATGGACTCTGAGCCATCAAGTTATTCCACATCTTGAACTTGGTCTTCTTCATTCATAACATGCATTTAACTTTATATTCCTTTTAGAATTGTTGTGAGAAATAAACAAAATAACACACATAAAGTGTTAGCACTGTTTCTTGCACATTGATATGCTCCAGAAACAGGTTCCCTGTTCTCCAATCCCTTCTTCTTCAAGAGTCTCATTTTTTCATCCTACATAATTGGTAATAATACTGACATTCTGGCTATTAAAGGACACAGCTGTGGAGCAGACAGAATAGCAAGCTCAGGCTATGGTCCTAGCTTTCCACCTTCCCACTTGTGTGAACTTTGGCAATTTTCTCAGGGTCTCTGTTTTCCCATCTAAAAATGAAGAAGCTGATCTAGATCTGAAGTTCTCAAACTTTTGAAATCCATAGATAAAACAAACACACACAAAACCACAAACCAGAAACCTCACATAGAATGGCCAACTTTTTGACTTGATAAATCGATGTTTTTTGGATAACTGCCACTTACCATTATAGTCATTTCAAATAAAAGAAAAAAGGAGAGCAAAATTTCAGAATACAGGGAACCTCTTTAATGAAATATATTAACTTGACTTCCAGCCAAGATGGAGGTGCAGGTAGATACACTGTGCTTCCTTGCACAACCAGAAGAAGGACAACAAATTAAAAAACAAAAAACAACCAGAACTGCCAGAAAATCAAACTGGCATGGAAGTCCAACAACCAAGGAATTAAAGCAGGAACATTCATCCAGACCAGCAGGAGGAGGGGCAGAGATGGGCAGCCAGGCAGAGAGGACTCGGCAAGGTTGGCAGAGCAGGTGGTCCCACTTGTGTGTGGATAAACTGGGAGGAACAACTGGGGAGTGAGACAGACTGAGCAACCCAGGGTTCCAAGGCAAGGAAATAAAGCCTCAAAACCTCTGACTGAAAAATCCTGTGGGGATTGAGGAGAAGGAGGAACTCCCAGCCTCACAGGAGAGTTCATTGGAGAGACCCACAAGGTCCTAGAACATACACAAAACTACCCACCCAGGAATCAGCACCAGAAGGACCCAATTTGCTTGTGGGTAGTAGAAGAAGTGACTGAAAGCTGGAAGAGAGCAGAGCACGTATCATTGATACCTCTTGGACCCCTCTCCTGCATACAGCATCACAAAGCAGGGATGTGGGTTTCTCTGCCCTGGCGAATACCTAAGGTTCTACCCTTACTATGTAACAGGACAGCTGAGACAAAAAATATATAGCCCAAATGAAAGGACAGATCAAAGCTCCAGAAAAAAAATATAGCTAAGCAATTAAGAGACAGCAAAACTATCAGATGCACAGTTCAAAACACTAGTAATCAGGATGCCCACTGAATTGGTTGAGTGTGGTTGCAAAATAGAGAAAAGAGTGAAGGCTATGAAAATTGAAATAAAAGAAAATGAACAGGGAACCAACAGTGAAGAGGAAACCGGGACTCAAATCAACAATTTGGAGCAGAAGGAAGAAAGAAACATTCAACCAGAACAGAATGAAGAAACAAGAATTCCAAAAAAATGAGGAGAGGCTTAGGAAACTCCAGGACAACTTTAAGTGTTACAACATCTGAATTATCAGGGTGCCAGAGGAGAAGAAAAAGAGCAAGAAATTGAAAACTTATTGGAAAAAATAATGAAGGAGAACTTCCCCAATCTGGCAAAGAAGATAGACTTCTAGGAAGTCCAGGAAGCTCATAGAGTCCCAAAGAAGTTGGACCCAAGGAAGCACACACCAAGGCACATCATAATTACATTAGCCAAGATTAAAGAGGAGAGAATATTAAAAGCAGCAAGAGAAAAAGAAACAGTTACCTACAAAGGAGTTCCCATAAGACTGCCAGCTGATTTCTCAGAAGAAAACTTACAGGCAAGAAGGGGTTGGCAAGAAGTATTCCAAGTCATGAAAGACAAGGACCTACATCCAAGATTACTATATCCAGCAAAGCTATCATTTAGAATGGAAGTGCTTCCCACATAAAGTCAGGTTATAGGAGTTCATCATCATCAAGCCCTTATTATATGAAATGTTAAACGGACTTATCTAAGAAAAAGAAGATCAAAACCAAGAACAGTAAACTGACAACTCACAACTATCAAAAACTGATCCTAAAAAAAAAAACAAAAACAAACTAAGCAAACAACTAGACTAAGAACAGAATCACAGAAATGGAGATCACATGGAGGGTTATCAGCAGGTGCTTAGAGGGGAGATGGGGGCTAAGGTACAGGGAATAAGACGTATAAATGGTAGGTACAAAATAGACAGGGAGGAGTTAAGAATAGTATAGGAAATGCAGAAGCCAAAGAACTTACATGTATAACCCATGGACATGGACTAAGGGGGGTAATGCAGGTGGGAGGGGTCTTCAGGATGGAGGAGAATAAAGGGGGAAAATGGGAAAACTGTAATAACATAATCAATAAAAAAGATTTTAAAGAAAAAAGATATACATAAAGTTGAAAAAAACTGACCATGAAAAAGTTGCTGAGTTGTCTTATTGTCCTTATTTTCTCCTCATTTTCCCACAAAATTTGTGAAAATTTTTCAGGAGCAACATAGGTCTTTTGAATAACATATGGGAACCACCAGGCCATATGATCTGGAAGGTTTATTCTAATACAAATATCCTGTGATTCTATCATGATTCCACCAGGTGGGAAGCTATGGTGCTTAAAACAATAGTTCATTTGGGTAAGATGAATAAAACAGTGAGCCAATCCAGAGAAAAAAAGGTTAATCCAGTAACTAGTTTTGCTGAACTGAACGATTCTAAGTTGAAATTAGGAGCTGAATTTAGTCAAAGATATTAGGCATTGATCAACACAGGAATGCCCCACAGGTCACTTCCTTGAGTGCCCTTCAAGACACCTCCTTGTCCCTAACATTAATCCTTCTGACTCAGGCTCTATTTTCTGCTGACTGCAAAATGATGATAACCATGCTTGCACCCAGCTCTAACAAAATGTGAAAGAGATATGAGCAGAACCAGTATATCCAAAGTATCCTAACTCGGGCACCACATGTTCACCCTGAGGTCAACTTTTCTAACATCTTCCACTCTCTAATCTTAAACAAACAAAACAAACAAACAAACAAACAAACAAACATCTTTGAGCTGTACTGTGGTGATCTCAAAACCTCTGCATGAATACTACATAATTTATTACAGAGATTTTGAATACATACTCTCTGATTTATAGTTATTGCTCCTTTTTAACAAGCTAATTTATCTGATTTTGACCAAATGAGAAATAGACAAGCAGAATAGAGGTAAGAAATGCTATTAAAACAAATTAGAGGTTGAGATTATGCTTGGCCTCTCAAAAGGAGATAAAATCAGAAACAAAGACACAGAGAAGTAACACTATTGCTATTTATAGCAATAGCAGGTGTTCATAACTGCTTCTAAGGCATCAAGAAAAGTTTAAATTATACTCTATAATGTTTTAAAGGAAGTAAATGGTTATAGATTTTAGACAAACTGGCTGAAAAGATGCTCAGAGGGGCACACCTCAGCTATCAGAAAATTCACCTAAGGTAGGTGGATGCTAATTCTCCTAATTGAATAGTAACAGCAGCCTTAATGATTGACCATTGTACTATCCTTTGCCTTTTCTAAAGTACTTCTTACATCCATTTTCTCATTAATATTCAAATCAATTGTATGAGGAGGAAATAATTATTATTATCCACTAATTTCTCCAAATTAGAAAGCCAAAACTCAGAGTGGGTAAATAGCTTGCCCAAGATAGCAGAGTAAGTAGCAGGGTACGCAAACCCCAAGCTTCTGATGCTAAGCCCAGTGCTTTTTCCACCCTTTGCTCCTCTCTCATCCTTATAAATAGCTATAAGACCAAGAGGTTCAAAGGAACTTCCTTCTAGTTCTCAGGCCCATTATAAATGCCACTTGCCCTGGGGAGGAAAATAAAGTCCATGCTCTTTGCTGGTCTATGTTCTAAGTCATTGGCGCCCAGAAATAACCTCCTGGAGACTATGGGCCTTGTATTTACCACAAAGCAGTGGGTAAATAACTAGTTGGTGTTTTAGTGTTTTGTGGTCACTTAATCTGTTGTGTTCCTTCTCAAGACTCTGAAGGTTTCTTTTTTCAGTTAATTTTTATTTACATTTCTGAGGTCTGTGTTGTTAGGGGTTTGGTTCATTGGATGTTTTTCTTGGAATGTGTCGCCATTGGCTTCAGGATGTTCCTGCTCTGCTATTTCACGGAATTTTCCCTGAATGTGGATTGTTATGTGTTTCTTCATGGCAGTAAGCCAAGGCAGTGCTGGTATGTAATCTGTTCCTCTGGCCAGAGGACTTCTTGTCACCCATCCACATGGTGCTTGATTGTATTTCTCCACTGATAATTCCCCTCCTGTCTGTTAATGTGCAGCGACCTTGGAGGTTAGCCATCTTGTGTGTTGTGCGTTATTGGCTCTGGATAAGACAAACCCAGTTGCTTCTGATAGAGATTGTGTCAACTGATTCTACCAGTTTGTTCTATCAGCCCAGGGTTGGGGAAGGAGATACATGCCAAATGTTATGGGAAGAGTGGAGAGGCCCATAGGGTTAATGCTACAGACAAGGCAAGTGTGTGACTGAAAACATCCAGCCCTCCACACGGCTCTGTGCCCCCAGTAGGAGACAGATTTTGGGATGCCAGGTGCATTGCAAGCACCACATGCTCCCATGACCCTCAGCAAGCCTTTCTTCCTTTGTCTTTGACAAGCCCGTAACTGATTGCCAGAGAAAAATAAGAATTTGTTCCATATCAGAAATTTTTTTCCTCGGGATATTTTCTTAGTGTGTAGAAAAAAAATGAAAAAGATCAAGTAGTGTTTGGTCATTTAAATGGTATGTTTCTCTCAAGGCTTTTAGTCTGATGAAAATGCAAAGCACATATTGAAGCAAAAACTTGCCCTAGATAAATCCTTTCTTTGGCTGTTTTATTTATTGTACTTCATTTCATTGTTTTGTTTATGTGTTTCATAGCCTTACTCTTTTCACAAAGAATTTAGGATAGCTTACAAAAATATGTCAGTAGAAAATAAAATGTTCCTAAATCATTGGTAGAAGCAGGGTGAATGGATAATATCAAAGATATACGTATGATTAGTGTTTAGAATTTTATAACAAATACCCTTGCAAAATTGTTAAAAAGTGATTTGCAAAACTGACTCTAAAAGCCTACTGTTTACCATTTAAAGTGTGCTGTGTCTCTCTCACTTGTAGTGTAAATTGGGTACATTTAAGAATCTGCACCCAATTTAATTTTAATTTGGACATGGAGGAGGCCAACTTCAATCTCCATCTGACAATAGGTGCTCTGGAGCACCTCTAAAGGCTGACAGTTTTCTTCATTGTGAGGAAACCAAAAGAAAACTAACATTTACTAGGGACCTAATATATACTAGTCATTGTATCAATAACTTGACATTTAATAATCCATTGAGTTCTCACAACCAGTCTATGAGATAGTAATTGCCTCCATTGGACATATTACATAACCAAAGCTGAGTAATTTACTCAAGTTCACCAATTAGTAGGGAAAAATCCAAAATCAATATAGGAATGTTTGACTTCAAAGCCAATGTTCTTATTTTATTAAACTGTCTGCCTGAGATGCAACTAAGAAATTGTTGAATGTATTTGCCCCAGCTGGTGCATATTAAAATTCTCAAATAAAGGTGATTCATTTAAAGGTTACCCTCAAGTGTGGCTTGGTTGGTTGGAGTGTTGTCCCATAGACCAAAGGGTGGCATGTTCGATTCCTGGTCAGGGCACATACCCAGTTGGGGTGCATGTGGTAAGGCAACAGATTGATGTTTTTCTCACATTGATGTTTCTCTCTCTCTCTTTTTCTGTCTCTAGGTTGAGGATTTTAAAAAATTATTTAAAGGTTGCCCTCAAGCTATAGATTGACCAGGAAAAAATAACCAGAAGTTAAAAGAAGACCACAGTGTCTGCCAGTTAAGGTCAGCATAAAGAAATATCTGTGGTTATCTGTGGATACTGGGCACTGCCATATAAATGTCTTCCAATGAGCCCAGATAGACCATGTGTCCTAAGCTCCTCCATATTAGAGGCCATAACAAAAAGAGCCAGAACTTATAGTCTTGATACAGAGGGAATAACTCCACAACTCAGAGAGAGAATGGCCACTCGTGTTTGTTGAACTGGCAAAGTTCAAGAACCAAAAAGACAAGAAAGATAGTACTGTCATTTGAGATAATAGCTGCCACCTACAAGTGCCTATTAGATGACAGTCATACTCTATGTTTTATTGGAATCTTCATAATGAATCTGTCTGCACACTGCTGATTCTTATCACCCCTTTTTAAAATTAAAAAAAAAAACCAGACTCAGAGAAATTTCATAGATGGCTATGGCAAGACCACTAAGAAGGTACAGTGCTAAGGTCTCAAACATAAACCTGTCTAACTCAAAAACCCATACACTCTCTACTGTGATTTGCTGCTGCTCTTGTACCAGCCAGGTCCATCTGAAAGACTAGGGCAAATCAAATAACGCTGATGCCAAAGACCAGGTTTGCAGGGAACAGCAGCATCCACAGTTGGGGTCTTCTAGGCAGCAGAGAGATGTCTACCATAGCAGTAAACATTGATGGATGGGACATGACTTTCAGACCACTGACAGGGAAGGAAAAGGGAGAGCACTGGGACTTTCAAGACTCTCATAAGAGAGGGACAGGTGTTTCCTGCTCCCTTTCTTACAGTGGCTCTTTCTTGGGCTGATGAGGTTTGGGATGCAAATAATTTTACCAAGCTATCTATAATGTAAAGGAAAAAGTTACAATTAAAAGTAAGTCTTTTTATTAGTCTGCTAGGACTGGCATGAGATACCACAGATTGGAAGGCTTAAACACCAGATACTTGTTTCTTCACACTTCTGGAGGTTGGAGGTCCAAAATCAAGGTGCCAGCCAATTCAGTTTCTGTGGAGAGCTCTCTTCCCGGCTTGTAGACCACTGCCTTCTCGCTGTCCTCACCTGGCCTTTTCTCTGTGCTTGCTTGGAGAGTGTGCTCTCTGGTATCTCTTCTTATAAGAACACTAATCCTTTTGGATTGAAACCCTGCCCTTATGATATCATTTAACCTTAATTACCTCCTGTTGGGCCTGATCTACAAATACAATTGACCTGGGGCTTAGGATTCGAGCATATGTACTTTGGGGGAGACAAGCATTAATTCCATAACACCCTTCTACTCCAGACCACTAGTCAGCTTGTTTCTCTCTCCAAAGGCAATCACTGTTACCATATTCTGAGTTTTCTGCCAGAGCCTTCCATGCATTTCATGTGTCTACTCAAATGAAGAGACACTATGTGGTGTGCTGTACATCTTTCTTCCATAAGTACAAGGTGAAGACTGTCTCACATGTGTGCATATACCTTTCTGTTTCATATTTTCTCATAACTTCATAGTATCCCATTAAATCACTATAATTCTATGTAATCAATCCCATAATTATGCATATCAAGTTTATGTTTAGCCTTCAGCTTTTTCAAACAATGTTTTAGGGAATATCCTTGTTCAAATATGTTTGTCAATGTGTTAATATAGCTATATACCTGGAATAAATTGGGGTCAAAGTATATGTGCTTTTCAAAACAGACAGATATCACCAATCACTCTCCAAAAGGTTACTGCAATGGACATTTTAACATGAAGTATAATTGACAGTGTGGATAAGAGCTCCAAAATTATTTTCTAAGTATTAATTCAATAAACCAATATTATCAATCACCTAAAGCAAGGGTGTCAAACTCATTTCCACCAGGGGCCACATCAGCCTTGCAGCTGCCTTCAAAGTGCTGAAATAATTTTAGGACTATATAAATGTAGCTACTTCTTAACTGTTAAGGAGCTGAAATTACATTCAGGCCTTTGAAGGCAACCACGAGGCTAATGGGGCCCCCGATGAAAATGAGTTCGACACCCCTGACCCAAAGAGAAAGAAGAGAAGGTTTGAGAATGTCTTTCTCAGCTTCCTTACTCCCACCTCTAATTCATTTTTTCAAAAATACCAGAATGTGATTTGATCTTGTCACTCCCTGCTCATTAGCACCCACAGGATGAAATCCCAGTTGGTATAGAATGCAGCACAGATGGTTCAGATCCTGCCACTTCTTCATTTCATCTCTGACTTCCCATTTCCTCCCATAGATTGTAGCTTTTAGTCAGAGCAAATCAATAACATTAGACCATAACATCCTCAGGGTCACCAGATCTCTTACATCTCCAAGTCTTCTCAAATGCCATGCTCTCTGCCTTTCTATATCTGTTTTTTCTGGCAAAGTCCTACTTATTTGACAATCTCTCAAGTGTCACTTTTTCTGCAAAGATTTCAATCTCTCTCCCACATGGCCTGAAGAATACTGTCTTCTATAAAACTAATAAGATGTACATTCACATCATGAATCCTTATAACTATAATCTGTGTACACTTCTCTGAATTCCCACAGGATAGTGACAAATAAGTAGAAAAAACATATTTTTCATCTTTTTATTTCTAATGGACTCAATTAATCTTCGGAATAACACTTTGAAGTAGATATTTTTACTATTATTATTTTATGGATGAAGAAAATGAGACCTAAAAGTGTAAAGTAACTCGATCAATTATAGATAAACTAAGCAACAGAGCTGGACTTGTACCCAAGCACAGTGGTTCCAGTATTTTTACTCTACAAAAAATCTGATCAGATGTGTCTGAACCCCCAAGCCTTCTCTTCTGACTCTTCTTCCAGAGTAGTTTCTTCTTGTTTTCTTCTTTAGCAGCCTTCCAAGCTCTTCGTTTATTACAGCTTGATTTCCTTGTCCCACAAACTATATTGATGGCTTCCTAATTATGGAGATTAGTTTAGCCCTCTCCTGGCTCCAGCCTCAAAACCTTCTTCTTATATCCATGTGGGTACTCAGGATACTAAGCTCTTATCCCCAGCTACCAGCCCCACCCCATTATAGAAAGGAATGGAGAGTTATAGATAATAATTATAATATTGATAATGCACCTGCTTCAGATTAAGTTCACCAGAAACTAGACTCTTATGTGAGGCTTAGCAATCAGGACTTTATTCAGGAATTCTCTGGGGATGACAATTGTGGAAGGGGAGGGGAAAAACACAGGGTTGAGCAGAGTGAGAAGTTGAGCTGTGATAACCTCCTAACAAGGCCTCCACTGATCCCAGGAAAAGTTCTGGCATTGAGCTGGCCTTTCAGAGCTAGACTAGGTCACAATGAGACAGCCAGGCCATTGATGGGTCATTGGAAGCAGGCTACCCCTTGAGAGGAGGTGTGACATTGGGCCCAGCCATTTTTTTCTTTCTCCAAGGAGGATTAACACAGAGGACCATCTTCAGCAGCACTCCCTACAGCTGAGGCAGTTGGTCCACTCCTGAAGGGGGTCTACATTGCTCATCAGAGCTTCCACTCAGTGTTTCATTCTTTAAATGCCCACCATCATAATATTGTAAGCACTGTGGCTTCATTTTTCAGATGGGACAATTAAGGCTTAGCAATGTAAAGTGCCTTAGAAGAGTTTACGTATACAGTGGCAACTGAGCTGGTATTGGAACCCAAGCCTGGCTGAGTGCAAAGCTCATGTTTCTTCTCTACATTAAGCTAACTCTTGCAGGCACATTATAAATTGTATGACAGCATGTATGTGGTAATCTTGTGAAGACCAGAAATACATACTCATAGAACTGAATTCCTTCCAGAACTGTACTTTCCCATCATCCTCCAAACAAGCAACTCCCTCTGAGCCCACATACCACCCACTTGCTCTCATTTTCCACATGTTTACTTGGATGTAGTCATCAATTACATACTAGGCAGATGTCATCTGGAAAAAAAAGCCATGGTCATTGTCAAAGAAAAGTGAGAACTGCTTTCAAATTATGTTTGATGTCTAGCCCACAGTTGAGGCCAACTCACCTTTTAAAATAAAAAATATATTAGCAATGTTTCCCAAAATGTGGTCCATGAACTTTGGGAATATCCAAGATTCTTTCAGGGAGTCTGTGAGGTAAAAACTATTTTCAATAATAATAGAAAGAAGTAATTGCTTTTTCACTGTGTCGACATTTGTGCTGACACTGTGTTGACTGATGGTGCAAAAGCCACAGGAGTAAAACTGCTGATGCTTCAGCATGAGTCAAGCAGTGCCGCCAGACCGTATTAACGGTTGCATTTCTTTAACAGCATGCATACACAATTAAAAAACAAAAATAAAAAACAATTTTACTTAAAATGTTTTTGATGAAGCAGTAAAAATTGTTTTTACTACTTATAAGAGTGACTGACAGGCAAATTTGATTATTCAGACTTGGAAATATGTCGTACATTTTCTCAAAAATGAATGGAAAGAGCCTATCACTTCAAAGAGAACAACTCATGGTATTTGTTGCCAATGATTAAATTTCAAGCAAAAATTTAAATTTTGGGAAACCTGAATCTGCATCATGAGCTTGACAGCATCCTAAGACAGATTTTTCTGATGAAATTGGTGGTGATAATAAGGAATGTGATTTTTTGACATTGTATAATGATATGAGTCAACATTTTGAAGATGTGCATAATTCAGTGAATTGATATTTTCCATATGACCAATGCATAATGTTAAAAATTTAAGCAGGAGCTTAAGAAACCATTCAAGTGAAAAGACAGAGCAGTGGATTTCAGTGTAGTAGAATGTGAAAAGCTCATTGTTATGGCTTCAGATTTCATACTGAAGGTAAACTTTAGTAAAGTACCACTTGTTGAGTTTTGGTGTAATATCAAGGAAGGTTATCCATGATTATCTGAAAGCGTTCTTAAAATCAATCCTGTACTCAAGTACTTATCTGGATTTCCTTCATAGATGTCAATAAAACAAATGTTGCAGAGATTCTAACTGCAGAGCAGATATGAGAATCCAGCTATCTTTTATTAAATGAGATATTAAAAATATTTTTAAATATTAAAAATGCCACACTCTTCACTAATATTTTTTATTTTAGAAAATATAGCTATTACTCATAAAATGTCATTTCTGTAAACATGTAATAGATATATTGTTGTTATTTTAAAGTAAATTAATATTCTTATAATTTATCAGTTTTCATTTCTAATATTAATTGGTATTTTCCATATAAATGGAAGTGCTTTGGATTCCTTAAGGATTTTCAGCAGCATAATGGGTTTTTGAGACCAAAAATTCTGAGGACTGCATATCAAGGATCACTTAACCCATGCTGAGAGAGCAGAGGTAGAATTTTTCCAAATGCATTATTTAGTTTAAAACGCTGAGTGAATAAATAGAATATGTATTTTTAAATGAATAAATCAGGAAAGGGAAAGGGATGAAGTATTTGAACAACTATATGAAGAGAATCAAAGACTGTTGAGTGAGATTAACTATAGGGATATAAATTTAGAATATGAAAATAGGATAACTGGGAGATCCCATAAGATAGAACATGATTTGTTCAATATCTACTAGATGACACACATTTTTTACATTTACCCACATATTTCTACAACGGCTTGAAGAGCCAGGTGCCATCATTCCTTTTCACACAGGGGCATTTAGACTCAGGGAAGTTACATGACAAAGAGGACATGTGGCATAGCTAGAATTTGATTCTAGAAATGTCTAATTCACATTGCCCTGGTCTGTGTCCCCACATTACGTCACTTCCCATGTGGTTCCAACCCCTTTTCATCCTTTATTTTATAGAAGAGGTAAAATCCAGAGAGGGCAAATAACATAGAGACAAAAAAAAATGACTCAGTGGCAAAGTCAGATCTCTTTACTCTGTAAAAATCTTCATCAGACATATTTGAACCCCGTTATAACTCTCTGGCTGGTGCTCCATTGCCCCATGTAGAGTCAGGCCAAGTTCCCCTGGAATGGAAAAGATTTTGTGTAAAAGACTAATTACATAGTTTCCCAGCTCTGAGAACTGAGTGTTTCAAGACTAAATTCTGGCAGAAATCTGGTTTTGGAAAAAAGGTTTGCGCATCTATTGAGTGAGTCAGCTGACTCTTTCATAAGAGCTGAAAGAAAAGAAGAAAAAAGATAGAAATGAAATTTTTAGTCATAACAAAGCATCTTACTCTTTCTCTGGCTTTAACTTTATTAAACAAATATTTATAAAGCATCTCATGTGAGTGTGGCATTATGTTGGGTGGGACATCATGGTGGATGCTAGGGTTTCAGGGATGAATCACAGATAGTTCCAATGGTGGAGGGTCTCAGTCCTGTAGGGGACACAAATGAAAACAGAGTTTGAATGCAGTGTGAGTGATCAAGGTTTTAAAAGCACAAGGTACTATGGGAATCTAGAAGAAAAACTTAACCCAAAGTGGGCCTGATAACATAGCACCCGCACCAAGTCTTAAAGGACTTATCAGAATTAACTAGTAGAGGACAAAGACACGCATGGAGAATGATTTCTTGGAGAAATGAAAATACAACCAGAGGGGAAATGGCCCCTTGCAAGTTTGACAATAGCTTCTCTCACCTTTCACTCCATATTCTGTCATACTGAAATAGTTTCAGTTCAGGTTTAAATATTTAAAATAATCCGTGGTTCCATCATTACTATCATCTTGAAACTTTGAAGGTCTAGGGATTTTAAGCTGGAGATCAGTGGGACAGATATTGTGTGATTTTCTGAGTTTGTACAGGGAGATATCAACTTCCACCCCATCTTTATACAGGTCTTTTCATCCAATGTTTCACCCACAGTAGGTGTCCTATAAATATTTAATGAGAAGTTAATAGCACTCTTTACTCCCGCTTTTTTCTTTCTTCTATTCTTTTTATTTTTGCTTCTGTAGGAGAATTAATCATCTCACACTATTCATGTGCAAATTTCCTTCCCCGAAGCAAATTCCTCTTTTAATTTGTCTTGGGATCCTCAGCTCTCAGGCCTGGGAAGCACATAACCCATCTGCAAATTTGCTTCCAGTCCAGGGGATCTTCATCATTGGTTCAAAAACTTTACTTTTTCATCCCTGAATTTCTATCTTAGAACAAAGGAAGTTTACTTAATGAGGAAAGAAAAAGGAAAGCAAAGAAGTAATGTTTGGTGCTGATGAAGCCTTCTTGTTTTTTCTGTGCTGTAAGTGCTACCCAGATGCTCCAGTGAAATTGCAGGAGCATTTTTTCTTTCCCACATGGACAAGTTTGTCATGATTTCTATGTTTATATTTCCCAACCCAGTCTAATTCAGAGGGAAAAATTAAGAGGACTTCACAGGAAAGTGCAAAACCCAAGCACAGGAACTCGGGTGTGGGGAAGATGCTGAGTATGAGTCAGCTCCCAGACGCAAGCAGGTATTGGATCCCTCTCACCCCACTCTTTCTCAATTTCCCTTCTTCTCCACTCCAGCCTGGATACCTCTGAGCTGTGGCAGCTGATGGAACCTGGGTATAGAAACCCATGATACAAATCTGAAAAGACAGGATGAATCTTGAGCTAGGTCTCTCCAAAATCCAAAATGAAGGTGACCGTGAGGGGACTTCCAGCTGCCATGAAACTGATAAAGTTACAGCAATTTCCTCCAGTGTCTGGTCAAGTCTTCTCTGAAATCTTGCTCCATCCATCATCTCTTTGAGATATCACCTTTCCCTTCCTCTTGCAGCTCTTAACTCTGATCAAATCTCTTTCATCCAAAAGAAATATATTCTTTTTAAAAGGCTAGGACCAACAACAAAACAATGAAAAATTAAAACCTGCTTCTGAAACCTTTTATCTCATTTCTTTTTTTTTCTTTTTCATCTAATTTTTTTTAAAGGGATGCTACACTTTCTGGCTCCATTTCCCATTCACTGTTAAATCCACTGAAATCTAGCTCATGATCTTCCTCTCTGTCCTAATCAACTGCCTTTATCTTATTTGATGTTTTGGCAGTATTTGACCCTCTTGGCCATTCTTTTTTTCCCACTGCCCTATTTTGACTTTGACTTTTATAGTACTATTCCTTATCTATCTCTCTCTTTCTCTCTGGCCACTCTTTCTCAGAGCTTCTCACTGCTTCCCTTGCTCTACCCTTAAATATTTGTGTTTTCTATATTTCATTTATTTCATTCTTGGTCATTTTTCCTTTTTCACTACTCATTTGAGAAATATTTTTGGGTGTTTTCTACATCAAGTATTGTTCTAGGTAACCAGGGATTAGTACACAAATTCATTGTCCTGTGAGACATAAGGTAAAAAGGGAACACAAGGATTTCCTAATCTGCACACTGTTACCAAAATATTTCCTCAGCCATGATTTTTCTGCACCAACATGCTTCTAACTTTATAATCTATGGTTTTAATTCGGAACTTTATGCTATGTTCCAGGCTCATATCACTATCTCCAAGTCTGTTAAAAAAGATGGACCCAAACTACACAAGACATTATTTCCATGACATATAGGAATTGAAACAATTTTGTTCATTTAAATTAATTTGCCTCACAAAAACTATTTTTTCTCTTTTATTCCCTGTTTCTGTAAACAGCACCATCACACAACTAGCCATTACAGCCCTAACCTTAGAAGACATTTAAGAGTCTACTCTTTTTCATTTACTTTTCATTCAACCAGTTTCTAAGTCAGAAAGATATCATCTCCTAAATGTCTCTTGCCTTAGTACCTCCCTTTTTCAACTTCCTTGTAAATACCCTAATCAGTTCACCATTATTGTTTCCCTACGTTTAGATTAAGCTCCTATTAACCCTATATCAATTCACCCCTCTACACAGAATGTGCTTTCTAGTGCACAATATTGGTAGTGTGCCTGCTTACAATTCTTCAATGGGTTACTGCTTCTGGGTAAAGGGAAAACTACTCATCAGCTTGTAAGGTTTTCCATGACCTAGCACTTCCATCATCCCATCTCCTGATCATAGCCATACTTCCCCAACTCCTTCCAGCATGGCCATATAATCCAATGCCATGACCAAACTGAAATTTTTAGAGTTGTTAAAAAGGGAGGTATCTCATGATTACAACTCTGTGACATTGCAGAACTCCTCCCTCTTCCTGAAATACCATACTTTTCCTTACCTTCTTCTAGACTTCATCATTCTTTGGTATTCAGATTCTTGGCTAAAAGCTTCTCTGACTCTGCCAGGAATAATCAATTTCTTTCTTATAACACTTTGCATGTATCTCATGTGCAGCTGTTATCACACTTTTAGAAACTGTTTTGTTTGATATTTTAGCTCCTAGAACATGTAAATTGTAGTTTTTATGTTTTTATCTCTGATCTGCAAACAGCCCCTAGCATAGAGTTGATGCTAAGAAGATATGTGTTGAAATAACAAACAAAGCAAACCCAGCTGTTTTTAACCTGAATTAATTTGAATTTGCTATTATTTTGGTTCCACAGTGTCATTTTCATTATTTTCACCTGAAAAGCAATATTTTTAGAGAGTATGTCATCTCCAGATACAAAATGTTTTAACTAAAATTTAATCTATCAGTGGTGAGTGCCCACACTGGTAAGAGTAGAGGCCATTGATGAGCTCCTGATATGACACTATTTCGCGTAGATCAGCTGGTCATGCAGTAGACAGTTGATTACCTTGAACTTTCTCACCTTGGAGGGAGTTGTATTTGATCTAACAAGGATAAACACAATTATACATAAAGATTTTTCTTCCCTGTCTACACACTTAAGATAGCTCTACTCTTTGTGGCCTTACAGAATGCCTGTTCATTGTTATAATGTTCTACATTAGTTTGCTTCCAATTAGTGAAAACATTTTATAATTAAGGAAGTATGGCAGTGGGTTCCCACCCACAGAATTCACTGGTCCTATCATCTGCCGCATTACTCATACATATAGTTCGCTTGATAGAATGATGGAATGGACTTATAAAGGATCATTTTTGGTGCTGGGTAGAAAAAAACATCCTATGGATAAATTTTTTTTGACGAACCATTACCTTGGACTCAATGAGTTTGAAGTTACTACTGCCCCAAGGGAAAAATACTTTGACCAAAGAGTAAGTTCCATTACTGTTAAATGAAATGCTGAGACCATTACTTCCTCATATTTTGGGGGTTTCCCATGCTGCTAAATCAATAGGTAGATAACTTTATCAATTTCCTGGATGAAAAAAGAAATGTGCAGAGTCCAAAAATTTTCTCTGATTTTTTTTTCTCTTAGTCTCAGGTACTAGACAGTCCCATATTCTCTAAGAAACAGAACAACACAGTTCTTTAGAGATATCAGATGAAGCAAGGAAACAAAAATAATTAGGTCTTGGAAGATAAAAGAAAAATAACTATTGTATTTGAAAATTATGTAAATAGAAAACTCCAAAGAATCTATCTACCAATTATTAGAAATAAGATTATTTTAAAATGTGGCTACCTATAAGATCAACATATGAAAATTAATTTCACTCCCATAAACCTTTGGAATATATAAAGAAGTCTCGTAAAACAAGAAAAACCTAAATGTTTAGAAAATATAATTTAAAGAAAGACTTATATTAATAAAGTTATATACCATATTCATGAAAATAGAGACTACTATAAATATATTAATTCACCCCAAATTGATCTGTAGATTTATTATTATTGCAATTAAAATCCTATTAGGATGTTCTGAGGAAACTGACTCTCTGATTCTAAAATGTAAGCGCAAGGCCAATAATAGCTAGTACACTTCAAAAATGAGAGGATATCCTCTAAACACAGGTGGCAAACACAAGGCCTGTGGGCCAAATCCAGCCCTCTACCTTGTTTCTACCCAGCGGCAGCACCAAGCTCTCACTTAACTGTTATGGAGTAGTTACTTTTATACAGCCCTAAAATTACAGTCAGCCTTTTGAAGGCAACTGTGAGGCCGGTGTGGCCCCTGGTGAAAATGAGTTCAACACCCCTGATATCATGACATTATAAAGCTTATTACATAAGATAACATGGTATTGGTGCAGGGGCAGAGAAATCAACCACAGGACTAGAATATAGATTCCTGAAACAGACCTTCACAGATGTGAAAAACTTATCTGAGAGACTATTTGAAAAGAGAGAATTTATTCATTAAATGGTGCTAAGACAACTGGATATCAAAATGGACAAAAATAAATTTGGATCTTTCCTACATACCATACACAAAAATCAGTCCAAAATGGAATATATATATATATGTATATATATATGTGTATATATATATATATATATATATATATATATATATGGCAGGCAATACTTAAAAACTTACAGCAGATTGCATAGGAGATTTTCTTTATGACAATGGGATAAAAATGATTTCTTAAATAAGACCCCAAAAAGTGCTAACATAGAAGAAAAAGTGACACATTTAATTACATTGAAATTAAAGACTTCTACTCATCAAGATACCATAAAGTGAAACTGAGAGAACATTTCTGTAATACTTTTAAGTGACAAAGGTTTAGTGTATAAAATATAAAAACTGCTACCTATACATTACTAAGAAACATCAAATAACACAAAAGTAAAGTGAACAAAAGATGAATTGGCATTTCATAAAAAGTCACACACAAATGGCAAATAAACATATAAAAAGATGTGCAAACTTTCAGAAGTATGAGAAATGCAAAAAATCGTGATATGATTTTTTTCTTATGGCACTAAAATAAGTCACTAAGTCTGATGTGCTGATGAGAATATGGAAAAAAGGGGAATAAAAATAGGTACAACAATTAGTTGGCATTATTTTTATAAAATTAAATATTAAATACCCCATAATCCAGAAGAACTTCCATTTCTAGAAAGTACTTCCTAAAGAAATTACAGATTGGTACTAGGAAACAAGCAAAATAAAAATCATAGTAATATTGCTTGTAATAGCAAAGCAAATAAATGAAAAAAATTGGAAATAATACAATATTAACCTACAGGAAAATGACATTTAAACTGTGACATAGTTACTCAGATATTACAGAACAACGAAAACTTTAACTACAGCTATAGATAGGCACATAAATGAACCTTAAACAAGTTGTAAGGCAAGTTTCAAATGATTAAATTCAGTGTTATAACAAAAACATGTTAAAATAATTTGGAGAATAAATACATATGTGATAAAACTATGAAAGAAGGAATGATAAATATAAAACTCAGGAGACAAGTTGCCTTTCAGAAGTAGGCATGACAACGAAAGAAGAGTAGTTAGTATATTAACATTGTTCTACTTCTTATACTTGGTTATAAATTTCTAGGTGTTCATTTCATTTCATTATTTTGTTTCATAACTGTATTACACATATTCTTGGTGTCCCACAGTTTTCTGGGGTTCTTTTAATTTTTTCAACTTTTTTCTCTTTCTTCTGTTTCTTTCATTCTACTGAGACTGTACAGTGATTCATTTATTTCAGTTTTTGAATATCTCAGGTCTAATATTTAAATTTGATTTTTTGTCATTTCTATTTGTCTGCTAAAAGCTTCTATCTTTCCATTTATTTCAAAACTATCCACTTTTACCTCATGGAGAATAGTTCCAATAGTTGCTTCAAAGTCTATATCTGGCAATTCCAACATCTGTGTTATCTCAAAAATTGGTATCTATTGATTGTCTTTTCCCATAAGAGTGGGTCAGAATTTCCTGGTCCTTTGTGTGTAGTTTTGGATTATATTTTTGGACATTTTAAATATTTTGCTGTGAGGCTTTGTTCTGTGGGTGATGGTTTTAATGCCAGTTCTATTTTCAAAGACTTGGCTATGTTTTGTTAGGTCTGTTCCATACATTTCAAGGGTTAAATGTCCATTTCAGGGGTGAGTTAGAGACTTGTATATGTTCATACACAGGCTTAGGGAATCCTCTTTTCCAAAACTCTTCTCTCCAAGCTTTCCCTCACACTGTTTGGTTCCCATGGGAACCTTAGGACTCCTTTTCTGAGTTGTCTAGCTAGAAAATTAGGGTTTTTCTTTGAATTTTATTTCTTGTGCTACTGATAAATTCCATAGAAATGTATCTACCCTGGTGGCAAAGTGCTTTGAGAAATGAAGGAAGAAAAGTAAATTTCTTCTACACTTTTTGGACCACAGGACCCCCTTTCTCAGTTATTTGGCCAGAAACATAGGTTGTCCCCAGAGGACTTAGACATCCACACCACGACCACCACCTCTGCAACCAGTTTCCTAAGTGGTGCTGGCCTCAGGGAATGACCAGAAGGAAACAAACAAACAAAAAAAACAGACAAAAACAGGGACTGATATCCCCTATACTTGCCAACTCCTGAGTGGGGGCATGGAGTGGGGGTTATTTCTAGTCCTCTGCTTATAAAACAGGAATATTTTTCAAAATTTTATTATATGCACCTTCTCTGTAGTCTGGGACCCTCTCTACCCTTAGGTCAAAGCTGAGAGATACAAGAGAAAAAAAAGGAAACTCATCCACATTATTGGTCATTATCCAAAGATGGACTTCCTTCCCAATCTGCTTGTTGTTAACTTTCAGTCTTTTTTTTTTTTTTTTTTTTTTAATAATTCAGTTGTAATCAGTGGGAGAAATAGGCTAGTAAACTTACTCTATCTTAGCTGGGGTCAAAGTCCATATACTCTTTTATTTATGAAATATTACATAATACAATTGAAGATGATAAATAAAAGTTCTATCCCAGAGGATCTCATAGTCTACTGGAGGACTCTAAACACAATAATTTAGGGAATTTGACTCTGACACAAAGAAAAAAAATAGAGTCAGAGGTAAAGGGGACAAAGGGTAAAATTGAATGAGACTCATTTGGTTTTTGTTAGTAAGGATTAGCTAAGAGGGTTCATTGCTTCTCCTACCCAGCACTTAGCACATTTTAATTATTTTATATTTATTTAAAAGTACTCCCTGGATAATAAGCTACATGGAAGCAGGTCTGTATCTGTGTGGTACACCCTTATGCTGTCCTACAAAGTAAGTGGTCAAGATATGTTTGTTGACAGAGTACATCGAATTTGGCATTTTGTTTTCATACCACGTGCTCTCCTGTGTTCAGCTCATATCCACTTGTCCTTTGATGCAGTGCACACTGACCCGACCCTCATTGTCAGCTCCTGATTTTCTCTACCTGAGGTCTTTTTCAAGCTTCTGAAGCATCTTTCGTGCACCTGTATGGCAGGTGGTTAGTGCCAAGAAATTAACATTTGCTGGAAGAACACCACAACCAATGACTGACAGAGTTGGTTTATAAAAACCCAGCCCCTTCCCCTCAGGTGGGTTAACTCTGCCCTTTGTCCTATACTGGGTATCAGAATTTCCCATTTTCCCACAGTGGTAGCTGGTTTGATAATACATAATTTATTGGCTACTTTCCCTGCTCTGACTCACTTTACCATCCTCTTTTGGTGTTTTCCTATCTTCCTGAAATAAACTACTTTCACCGAAATTCTTGTTTCAGTGTTTGCTACTAGAGCGCCCCAAACTAAAATAGTTGCTTACTCTACACACACATTCATGGGTCTTTTTTTAAAGAAATTTCCCCATAGCTTCAGGAGTGGACAGAGCACTGGGCTTCAAGTTGGCAGGTCCCAGTTCATCCACTTACCAGCTAGGTAACCTTAAATAAGTCACTTGATTATTTCGAGACTCACATTTCCTTATTTGGAATGTGGAGTTCATAAAATCTGCTTCATAATGTTCTTGTGGGTGTTAAATTAAATAGGTTCTTTTACATATATTATTCTATCATGAAGACACCAGTGCATAGTGAGTACTTAGTGAGTTAATGTGTGCTGGCTGAGTGTCAGTATAAAGAATTACCACTTGTATTGTGAACCACCATACCTGCTTTATTTTTTCCCTGATGGAGAGTAGTGGTTATATTAGCATGTCCACTCAGCATCAGGAATTGCTAATGATGGGAAAATGTTGGAGAGCTTGTACTGTTTCATCTTGAGGAACATGCTTCTAATTAGTAAGAGCCTGTTTTATTTCAACATAAATGGGCAATTGCTCAGCAGATGGTCCTGCTATTTCTGAGTCCCAATATGCTCCAGAGGAAATATATAGCAAACACTTCAGAGAGAGTGTGTTGTCTTTTAATTTATATGGATTTCTCTCTCTCTTTTTTAGAATTGTTATATGAAGTTTTCATGGCTTTGTAGACTTTCAGGTCACAAAGAGAACTTCGTGACCAAGAATAGTCAGAATTCTTTGTTCTACCATTGGGAAATCAGGGGCTTCAATAACCTCCCCTCCTCAGTAATATTTCTGAAACAATGGCAAATTATCTTAAAATATGTAAAAAAAAATAAATGAGAGAAAAGGAAGTCTTATTATAGTAACTTCGAAAATTGAAGGTGCTAGGAACATTTTGAATTCAACTTACCAGAGTAGATTCTATTGATTAGAGCTGTCTAATAGCCAAAGAGATGGCTGAAGCTATAAGCTTGCCATCACTGGAGGTATGTGAGAAGATACTAAACCTACATGGGGCATTCTACAAAAGATTTTTGTTCATCGGAGGGAAACTCAACTGGACATTTAAGTCCCTTCCAATTTTATGACTTGACAGTTGGCAATTTCCTACAGCAAATACCTAGCACAGGACAGAGCATGTTTTATAGACTTAGTAAAAACATGACAATTGATGACTACCAAACCTCTCTGGGTCCCTTAAGGTCACCTTAGAGATAATTAATTCTATCTCACTTTTATGAGTCCCTTCTATCTCCATATTGATACTCTATTCAGGGGTGACCAGATCCCTGTTTCCAAGCAAGCTGGAAGCTCAGGTATTTGAAACAACTGGGGGAGATTCAGGAGGCCAAGTCCAGCTATAGAAATGAAGGTGGCTACAGGAGCAATGGAAGTATGTAACTTGGGCCTCCTTACAAGAAAGAACCTGCCATTCAGCTACAAGGAGCTGTGAGCTGACAGCCTCCAGCCACTAATAAATACCTTTAGGATCCATCTCAGCTTTTAAGCCAGGCCCCATAATTTCCAGGGAGCCTCACTAATGACTGAGCATGATAAAGGTCCTAGGGCATGCCCATTTCAGCCTGAATTGGGATTCCTCTTTGCTCTGCAGCTTGCTGTTGGATCAGTGATCCAACAGCACTGATCATGCTGTCAGACCTACATCATGATCTGAGGCTATCCTGACCCAGTCTTGTGTCTTCCCTCTGTCCCTTCCCCAAATATCACATCCACTTCAGTCTGAGGCTTTCTCTGCTCAGACCTGCTTCTCTTCCTATTACCTGTCTGGACATCATTCTCAATAAAACTCTTACACTATTAACTCCATATTGACCCCTTCTTCTAGAAAAGCAAATTGACTCAATGGCTAACCTACAACTATGCAGCTCATGGTAAAAGAAAACAAAAGTCCACATCCCAAAGAAGGAGAATCTGAATCATCCACATGTCCAGGGAGAGTGAGAAAGCAAGAAAGAGACCTGAAGAGCAGGATGTGCAACAAAGACCAGAGAGTGCATCAAGGCTTTGAGAGGCAGAGCCTAGAGAGATCCCTTGAGGAAAATGTGCCAGAGGGAGAAAGTATTTCCACAGGGACTCCCAGCCACACTGTCTGTGCTCTTAGGCAGAAGCCACCTGCTTGTATATTGTCTTCATGGGGCCAGGGAAAGGAAGAAAAACTGCCCATGCTTAATCCATTGACACTGATGGTTCCATAACACAGTATGGCAACAAGGGCAATGGACTTTACACATGAGGAAGTGCCAGCTTTTAGGGGGCAGATGCTAAAGACAGGTAATATTTTATTGCATGCTTACTATGTATCAGGCACCATTCATTGTTTTAAGGTTATCTATGATCAGTTTCTGAGGGTCAGGAATCTGGGAACAGCTTGCTGGATTGATTTGGCTCAGGGTTTTTTTTTTTATGAGGTTGCAGATAAGCTGACAGGGTTGCAGTTTTTCAAAACTTATCTGGAGCTGGAGGATCCACATCCAAAATCATTCCTGTGGTTTTGGCTGGCCTCAGTTTCTCACCAGGCAGGCCTCTCCATAGGGCTGCTTCACATAACAGCTGGCTTCCCTTGAAGTGAGTGACCCAAGACAGAGAGATCATCTAAGGTGAAAGCCATAGTCTTTTGTAATCTAACCTCAGAAGTGAAATGTCTGCACTTATGTCATATTCTATTGTCACACAGACCAACCCTCATACAGTGTGGGACAGCACTACATAAGGGTTTGAAGACAAGGATACAGGGATCATTGGGACCATCTTGGAGGGTGGCTACCACAACCTATAGAGGAGCCATATGAAGTAGATATGTTACCAATGAGGAAACTGAGGCACAAAGAAGCTACAGAGCAAGTGGCAGGGACAAGATTTGAACTGTGAGTCAATGTCCCTAACCATGATGCTATACTCTCTCTTCAAGTGGAGGAATAGAAGGCAGGGAAAAAGAGAAGATGGGTGTGTTTAACCTTCATCATTGTGCGCAGGTAAGTAAAGAATGACATAGGTGGTGATAATTTGTATAGAGCTTCACATCACAATTCCTCTTACCAAGAGTAAACCTTATGTCAAATGTATAAATAGGGAATTATGTTCTCATTTTCCAGACAATGGAAGAAAATTCAGAAAGACCAAGTGCTTTGCTCATAATTGCACAACTACTACACAGAGGAATTAAACTCAGTTTTTCCTTTCTAAGTAGCGGGTTTTAGTGTGTAAGCCAGCTGCTCTTTTCACTAAACCAAAGGACGAACTGATGTTTCAGGCTTTCTGAACAGTACATAAGGTAAACATCATGGGGAAGAGTACAACCTGTTTATGGATTAGATGTGAAGTAGAGAAGGCCTGCTTTAAAGGAAGAGAGCTGTTTGGGTTTTTCCAATGTTTCTTAAAGGATAATATACACATAGAGAAGTGCACATATTTTAGGATGTAGCGTGTTGAATTTTATGAGTGAAACAAACTGCATGAAAAAGCAGACATTATCATGTACCTCAGAATGCCCTTTGTTCTGCCTTTCTGTCACTGCCCCCCTCGCAGTAACCACTATGTTGACTTATAGAAGCATAGATTCATTTTGCTTGCTTTTGTAGTTTATATAAATGTAATCTTGTACTTTTTCATAATTTATTTATCCACTATATGAGGGGTTGGCAAACTATATCCAAATTTGGCCCACCTCCTATTTCTGTATAGCCTGCAAGCCAAGAATGATTTGTACATTTTAAATGCTTTAAAAAAATCAAAAGAATAATATTTCATGGCAAACAAAAATTATACGAAATTTAAATATGTGTCCATATATGACATTTTATTGGAACACACCATGCTCATTCTTTTTCATATTATCTATGGCTGTTTTCATGTTCTGATGGCAGTTAAGTAGTTGCAACAGAGATGGTATGTAGCATTCTATGGCTTTGCACTATTTCTGTGGCTCTACAAATAGAAATGATATAATTATAACTTGATTTTGCTTCTTGGCTTGCAGAGTCTAAATATTTATTATCTGGCCTGCTACATAAATTTTTGCTGAGCTCTGAACTGTACTATAGATGAGCATTTGAGTATCTTCCAATTGGATATTATTATGAAGACTGCTGCTTTGAGCATTCTGGTTCATGTTTTTTGGTGAACATATGTAGGCATTTATTTTGGGTACAAACCTGGGAGTGGAATTGCTGAGTACTACATTGTGTTCATTTTAGTAAGTATTGCCAAAGTAGGTTGTACCAATTTTAGGCTCTAACCAGCAATGTATCAGAACTCTAGTTATTCCATAGTCTCACCAACAATCAGTATTTTCTGTCTATGTTATTTAACCAACTGGTGAATGTATAATAGTAACAAGAGAATGTTTTTGGAATGATAATTAAAGCAACCTTTTATTAAGGTTACACCAAATGCTATGCTAATAATTGTACCTACATTATAGACAAGTTTATAGACAAGTTCATTTTGCTGATGTAAAAACAGTGTTGAGCAAAGCTAAGAAATTTAAAGGTCACACAGAAAAGGAAAACCAAGAATCACACTCAGATCTGATTGAGTTCATAGCTTATACGCCTTCTCCTGCACCAAGTTGTCTCTCCCTGTGACAACTTAGTAAGACATTACAGCCTTGGAGAGTATCCACAATAGGAGTGCCTTTAGCATTCAAACATTTGTAGAGAAAAGAGATGCAGCACAACAATGAACAGTAGGCATGGGGGAAGTATGAGCAGATACACCTTTGTTTCTGCTGCCTCCTGCTACAGTGGTTAACTACATGCTTCCAGCCTCCTGGCTGGTTATGCTGTTATTACGTGTTCTGACAGTTAAGGCGCATGGTGAAAAATGATAACAGATTTGTATTCTCAAGATCATCTCCAGATGCTGGTCAGAAGCACCTCTGGATTCATGAAATATTTGTCTTTAGTATTTCTTGAAGATGGATGATTGGGGGAAAAAAAGTTCCAGGAACATTTTAGTATAAATCACAGGGAACTTTTTCCTTTGGCAATCTGGAATGCATTTCTCTATTTCTTTAAGAAGAATAATGTGTGTATTAATAACTTGGTTGGAATGGGGTCTGGGCCAAGATGAGATGACCACGGAAATCATTATTGATGGTTTCTTGTAGCCAAACAATCTGTTCCCCCAAACCTGGAGTTTGTCATCTATAGGTGAATGACTGCTGAAAGGCTATATCTGAATCACTTTCATGAATCCCCTCCTCTCCATCCAACTGCCATCCCACTGCCCAGTTTTTTTTTATCTGAATTACAAAATGCTTGTATCAAATTTATTAACTTTCTCTCCAGCTTCCACACAAACAAGCAGTGAAATTGACACTCAGTTTGTCCTGCTCATCTGATTATGCCATTGCTTTGATCAAATACTTCCGAGGACTCCTTATTGCCTATAGCAGTGCTCTCCCACCTTTTCTCTGGGATATATAACCATCTCTCCAATCTTTTTTGATTCTACACTATTATACATTAAAATTGTATTTATTTGTGAATACATATATTTTTATTTATGTATGAAATGTTTACTTATGAATTTACATATTCCCTATAGAAATTTTGAGAATATACATATTTCAAAGAATGAGAGAATATATACTAGGGGGGCCAGCAAACTTTTTCTGAAAAGGGCCAGATAGTAAATATTTTAGGATTTACAAGTCTTTAAGATCTCTGTTGCAACTACTACTCAACCCTGACACTGTAGCACAAAACAGCTGTGTGTAAGCAAGTGGGTTTTGTTGTGTTCCAAAAAACTTTATTTACAAATAGCAGTTAACTTGGTTTGCTGTGGTCCATAGTTTGAGGATGCCTGTTACACATCTTTGGCTACTTTAGATAGTGACCAAGGTAAAATTGGATCCAGGAACTCAAATAATTCTGACTCACTTCTTTTGTCTCCTCTGTTCATCTATTTGTTCTCCCTAGAACTGCAGTGTATTGTTTTGCAGACTACTACTAACAATACTGATACTACAGTGAATAATGGCCAGCAATCTGGCCCAAGTTTGACATGTTGCTATCCAGGCACTTGCATAGAAATCCCTATTCATCCTTTTTCTTTCAGAGGGAATTCCTTGGAAGGAATTCACTGGCCCAACTTTGAGTGCCCTGCCTGTTTCAGTGGTGTAATATTCCACCGCAACTTCTGCTATAATCACAGAAATGGAGAGAAAAGGGGAAGTTCCCTGAAAAGGGAAGGAAAGCAAAACACCTTCTCAGGTATCTTCTACCATAAAGAGTATCACAAAGAAGGAAGTGATTATCACAATAGTTGGGATCATTTTCAGGAAGGACAGCAGCTATTTTACAAAAAGAATGTGAGAGATAAACTGTTAAGCACCTATTGTGCGCATCATTCAGGTAGGTTTTTTTAAAGACAGTGTTTTGCAAACACTTGAGTACCTTTGTCAGAATGAATGAGTTACGGTGACAAACAACTATAAAATCTCAGTGACTTAAGGAACCAAAGATTCATTTCTTGCTCACATTGCACATCTATCATAAGTTGGCCAAGAGCTCTGCTCTACCCTTTCCATCAGAACCTCAGGTGGAGTGAGCATTCCCTAACTTTCTGCCATAGCAGGGAGACAGGAAAGTGATGAACCATGCAATGGTCTTTAAAGGTTTCTTCCTGGAGGTATCACACATAATATTTATTCACATTTAATTTTCCTAAGGACTTAACTTCAAAGGGTGTTAAGTGCAATTAATCTGTTGTACTTGGATTATACTGTTGCTACTAAGTCCATACTGCCCTCCTCTAAGGAGATGATATTGAGTTGGCCAAAAAGTTTGTGTTTATTTTTTTTTCTGTAAGATGGCTCTAGTAGTGTTTGTTGTCTTTAATTTCATTTGAAACAATATTTTACATTATACGTGATGGCTGTCATGTCAGCATGCATTTTTAAAAAACTTATAAAAATCAGTGAATTTTTGTGTAGCCATTTTAATATTGCAGATGGAAGAAAATATGCAAATTTTCAGCATATTATACTTTATTAGCTTAAGAAAGGTAAAAATGCAACTGAAACACACAAAAAATTACTTGTGCAGTGTATGGAGAAGGTGCTGTGATCGAATGAACATGTCAAAAGTGGTTTGCAAAGTTTCTTGCTGGAGGATTTCTCACTGGGTGGTACTCCACGGTTGGATACACCAGTTGAAATTGATGGCAATCCAACAGACATTAATTGAGAGCAATCAACATTATACCACACAGGAGATCATCAACATACTCAAAATATCCAAATCAATAAAGTTATTTATGCAAATGAAAAATGTGTCTTTTATTTTACAGAAAAAAACAGATGGGCATTTTGGCCAACCCAATACATATATCCCCACCCACTGGCATCGGACTAGGGGTTAACTATACTTCCCTACTTCGTTAATATCATGCTTGACCAATTGAATATAAGCAGAAGTGATATGTACCACATTTGAGTAGAAAATTTAGAGCTATCTAAATGGTTTGTTGTTGTATTCCCTTTGTCACAAGAATATGTCCCAACTAAGAGCTGTTTCTGAGCATTAGAATGAGAAAATATATTGAGTGGAGCCATGTTCTACCTATAGCCAACATGTAACAGGCCTGAGAAATAAAATTGTGTTGTTGTAAACCACTGATAGTTTGAAGTTAGTGTTTGTTATAGTAGAATAACCTAGAAAAAGATATGAAATACAGAGAACAAGCAGAAATATCAATAAATAGCCCTAATGACTAATAAGACCAGCCCTTCTATTGGAATTATTTTATTTGCTCTCCTTTGTGACCACATCATTCACACACCCCTCTTGAAGGAGTCACCCCAAAAGTCTGTCTAACCACTGAAGAAAACACTAAGTACAATGTACCTGGATGGGTTAATTTGCTAGAGTTACCCTAACAAATATCAAGACTTATATTTGTTTGTTTAAACAACAGAAATTAATTTTGCACAGTTCTGGAGGCTAGAAGTCCAAGATCAAGGTGTCAGCAGGGTTGATTTCTTCCAAGACCTCTCTCTTCAACTTGTAGATGGTTATCTTCTCCATGTCTTCACATGGTCTTTTCTCTTACTTGTATGTGTCCTAATTTCTTATGAGGCCAGTTGTCATACTAGATTAGGGCTCACCTATATTATATTATGTGCTTTTACCTTAATTACCTCTTTAAAGACCCTATCTCCAAAATCAGTCACATTCTAAAGTACCAGGGGTTAGAATTTTAACATGAATTTTAAAGGGACACAGTTCATAACACTGGGTAATATTCAGCAATCCCTTCATCAGAACACTATGTAAGATGGTCTTTTTATTAGGTCCAGATGTGACTTCTATTGATCTTGATACCACTGTATTAAAGAGACAAATTATCTGTCCTCCACACACCCAATATATAACAGAATAGAAAAACCACAACAAATAACCTCATTTGGAAAGGACACATAGCAGACACTGTTCCATAGTAAATCCGAAATCCGACTGGGCAGAAACCTTGAAGGTTCTTACTTAGGAGGGGAGAATATTCCTAAATTATGCCCTGCACCTATTCAGAAAGTAGCTGCCTTGTATTTTGTTCTCCATTGTCCTTGTCTCTGACCTCAGGAGATTATTACTTTTCTATTTCTCTTTTTGGCCATGTCTGAAGCAGGTATTCGGCAATATGTTTTGAGGTTGGGGGGACTAAGCTGTTTTACCAGTCCACAGTCTGCCCATAGAATTTAGTGGTTTCAGAGATTATTTTAAAGCTCAAATAGTCAGACTCTCTTTTAATACAGTCAAATTTTGTTTTTGTTGTTATTGTTTTATTTGTTTGGGTTTTTCTTGACAATGCCAAGGGCATGATTTTAGGGGTCAGAGAGAGGAGTGTTACGAGGTGAATTGTGTCCTCCCAAAATTCATATGTTGAATTCCTAAACTCCTTATAAGAAGAAGAGATTAGGACACAGAGGACAAAAAGTGAAGACACTGAAAAAAGATGGCTAACTACAAGCCAAAGAGAGAGGACTCAGAAGAAACAAACTGTCAACATCTTGCTCTTGAACTTATAGTCTCCAGAACTATGAAAAAAATCTATTTTATAAGTCACTCAATTTGTGGAACTTTACTATGGCAGCCTTTACTAGCTAATGATATAAACATATATTTATAACACAATTATATATATTATTTTAAACTAATATAAACATATAATTTATATAAATAATAAAATGTCAATAAAATATATGAACAAATTTTCAGAGGAAAAATGTAAAAATGACCAGCACATGCATAAAAAATACTCATCATCAATATTAGTTACTAAAAGATATAAATTAAAAATGCATCTATATCTTCCTTTGGACTTCTGGCCAAGATGGAGGCATAGGTAGACACACTGTGCCTCCTCCCACAACCAAAATAAGGACAACAAAAATTTAGAAACAAAAAAACAACCAGAACTGACAGAAAATTGAACTGTACAGAAGTCAGACAACCAAGGAGTTAAAATAGACACATTCATCCAGACAAGTAGGAGGGGCAGAGTTGGGTGGCTGGGTGGAGAGGGGTTGTGGCAAAAAAAAAAAAAAGTGGTGGTTTACAGACCCCAGGCATGCCAGGCAGCAGCTGATGGACCCCAGGCTCGCAAGACGGCAGCTGGCAGACCCTGGGGGCAGGGTGGCATGGGGCAGACCAAGCAAGGTGCACAAGGCAGCTGGCTGACCAGGCAGTCACACATTTGCACACAGAGAAACCAGGCAAAACTGGGGAGTGAGACAGACAGTGCAATCCAAGGCTCCAGAGTGGGAAAATAAAACCTCAAAACACTGATTGAAAACACCTGTGGGGATTGAGGTGCTGGGAGAAATGCCCAGCCTCACAGGAAAGTTCATTGGAGAGACCCACAGGGTCCTAAAATGTACACAAGCCCACCCACATGGGAATCAGCACCAGAAGGGCTCAATTTGCTTGTGGGAAGTGGCAGAAGGAACTGAAATTGGAGAGAGAGCAGAGCAAGCACCATTGTTCCCTCTCGTGCCCCACCCCCACATACAGCATCAAAACCCAGTGGCTGGATTGACCCACTCTGGTGAACACCTAAGGCTCCACCCCTCATATGTAACAGGAGTGGCAAGACCAAAAAAAAAAAAAAATGGCCCAAATGGAAGAACAGATCAAAGCTCCAGAACAAATACAACTAAGCGACGAAGAGATAGCCAACCTATCAGATACACAGATCAAAGCACTGGTGATCAGGATGCTCACAGAATTGGTTGAATTTGGTCACAAATTAGATGAAAAAATGAAGACTACACTAAGTGAAGTAAAGGAAAATGTACAGGGAACCAATAGTGATGGGAAGGAAGCTGGGTCTCAAATCAATGGAGTAGACCAGAAGGAAGAAAGAAACAACCAAACAGAAAAGAATGAAGAAACAAGAATTCAAAAAAATGAGGAGAAGCTTAGGAACCTCCAGGACATCTTTAAACATTCCAACATCTGAATTATAGGGGTGCCAGAAGGGGAAGAGGGAGAATAACAAATGGAAAAGCTATTTGAACAAATAAAGGAGAACTTCCCCATTCTGGCAAAAGAAATAGACTGCCAGGAAGTCCAGGAAGCTGAGAGAGTCTCAAAGAAGTTGGACCCAAAGAGGAACACACCAAGGTACATCATAATTACATTACCCAAAGTAAAAATGAAGGAGAGAATCCTAGAAGCAGCAAGAAATAAGGAGACAGTCACCTACAAAGAAGTTCCCATCAGACTGTCATCTGATTTCTCAAAAGAGACCTTGCAGGCAAGAAGGGTCTGGAAAGAAGTATTCCAAGTCATAAAAGTCAAGGACTTACATCCAAGAATGCTCTATCCAGCAAAATTTTCACTTAGAATGGAAGGGCAGATAGATAAAGTGCTTCTTAGACAAGGTCAAGTTAAAGGAGTTCATCATCACCAAGCCCTTAGTATATGAAATGTTAAAGGGACTTACCTATGAAAAAGAAGATAAAAAGCATGTATAGTAAAATGATGGCAAACTCACAATTTTTAACAACTGCAACTAAAACAAAAACAAAAACAAACTAAGCAAACAACTAGAACAGGGATGGAACCAATGGAGATCACATGGAGGGTTAGCAACAGGGGAGTGGGAGGAGGAGAAAGAGGGAAAAGCTACAGAGAATATGTAGCATAAATGGTAGCTAGAAAATAGACAGGGAGAGGGTAAGAGTAGTATGAGAAATGTAGACGCTAAAGAACTTATGATACATGGACATGAACTAAAGGTGGGGAATGTGGGTGGGAGAGGGTATACAGGGTGGAGGGGAATGAAGGGGGGAATGGGACAACTGTAAAAGCATAATAAATAAAATATAATAGAAATTAAAAGAATGCAGTGAGATACCACAACTCACTCATTTGAATGGCCACAATTATAAAGGCAGACAATGTCACATATTGGAGATAGTATGGAGCAAGTAGAACACTATAACACTGCTAGTGGGAATGTTTCACACCTTCCATAATCTCCAGCCATTCCACTCCTAAGTATTTACTCAAGTAATTAAAAGGAATGGGTTACTGATACACACAATAACATGGGTAAATCTCAAAATCAATATGCTGAGTGAATGAAGCTATGCACAACAGAATGCATACTGTATAATTTATATAAAATTCAAATCAATCCATAGGGCAACAAAAATGTCAATTGCTTCCTAAAGTTGGAAATTAGATGAAGGAATAAATTGTGAAGAATAATGAAGAATCATTTGGCCCAATGATGTAAATGTTTTGTATCTTGAGGGTTGTGCTGGTTTTATGGACACATACAGTTTTCAGCATTTATTAGATTATAGAGATTAAATAGATGCATGTAACTTACATAAATCATTCCTGAATAAAACTAATTAAGAGAACATTGAAAATCTACATAAGATTTTTCTATCTCAAGGTCATGAAGATGTATTTCTATATTTTTCATTATTTAGAGTGTTAGTTTTTACTTTCAGGTCTATGATTCATTTTGAGTTAAATTTGTGTCTAGTTTGAAAAAGGTGTCCAACTTCATTCTTTTTCATCTGAATATCCAGTTGTCCCACTATCATTTTTTAAAAGACTCTTTTTTTCCCCATTGAGTGTTCTTTAAAATTAATTGACCATAAATGCAAAAGGTTTTTTTTTCTAATGTACCTTCAGTTCTATTTCATTGATCTGTATATCTATCCTTGTGCTAGTAGCATATTCTTCATTTTATCACCCAATTGTCCTGGCCAGAACCTCCAATACAAAGTTGAGTAAATGCGGCAAAAGTGAACATCCTTGTCTTGTTCTTGATATTAAGGGCAAAATATTTAGTCTTTCATGATTAATTATGAGTTACATGCAGGTTTTTGTAGATGTTCTTAAGTCAATAAAGATTTGTTCCATTTCTAGTCTTTTGTGAGTTTTTACTGTTAAATTTTGTTAAATCATTTTTTGCGTATATGGGAATCATCTATTTTTAAAATCCATTATTATGCTAATATGGTGAGTTGTATCGATTTATTTTCAAATGCTAAACCAACTTTGCATTCTTGAAGTAAACCCTATTTGGTCAGAATGCATTGTCTTCTTTATTATACTTCTGGGTTAAATATTCTAAAATTGTCTTAAGGAATTTTCTCATGGTATGTTGTGTCTATACTCATGAAAAATAATGTTTCCTTTTTTTTCAAATGTCATTGCTTGGTTTTGTCAGTGATAATGATGGACTTATAACATGGGTTAAGAAATGCTTTCTACCTGGCTGGCATAGCTCAGTGGATTGAGCATGGGCTTGCAAACCAAAGTGTCGCAGTTTCGATTCCCAGCCAGGGTACATTCCTGGGTTGCAGGCCATAACCCCCAGCAACTGCACATTGATGTTTCTCTCTCTCTCTCTATCTCCCTTCCTTCCCTCTCCAAAAATAAATAAATAAAATCTTAAAAAAAAGAAATGCTTTCCATTAAAGAATTTGTGTCAAAATAGTATTACTTTTCTTCCATAAATGTTTGGTAGGGTTCTTCTGTAATTCTACTAAAACTTGGAGTTTTTTTTGTAGAAAAGTTTTTAAAAATAATTCATTGTCTTTAACAGATATAGAGATATTTAAGTTATCTGTTTTTTTCAGGAGTGAGATTTGATGTTTTGTGTGTTTTGATGAATTAGTTCATTTTATCTAAGTTGTCAAATTTTTTGCACCAAGTCATTTAAGATATTCTCCTGGTATTCATTCAGTTGTATAAGAGTGATGTTCTTTTTTTGCCCTATATTGCAGATTTGTTGTTTATCATTCAGCTTAGCTACAGGTTTATCAATCTTATCCATCTTTTCAAAGAATTAGCTTTTGATTTCATTGATTGTCTTTATTGTCTGGCCTTTCCCAGTTTCACTTGTTTCTCCTCATCTTTAAAAATTTTCTTCCTTCTACTTTGCATTTATTTTTCCTGCTGCCTCGATGAAACAAGATTACTAAAGGATATTTTTCTTCTTCTCTCATATAAACATTTAAAGCTACAAATTTTCCTCTAAGCACTGCTTTAGCTATATCCCACAATTTGATAGAATGTGTTTTCATTAATTTTCAGTGCAAAATTATTTTTATTTTCCTTTGTTATTTCTTCTTTGATCTATGGGTTATTTGGGAGTGTTTTAGTTCATTATAAATATATGGAGTTTTCATAGATATTTTATTGTTATTGATTTCTAATTTAATTTTGTTGAGATTAGAAAATATACTCTGTATGATTTTAAATTTTTTAAAGTTATTGAGACCTATTGGTCACAATAGGTTTTATGGTCCATCTATTTAATGTACCATGTGCACTTAACAAGTTTATGTGTTCTGCCTTTGTGGCATTTATTTGTACATACTATTTATATATTTATATATTTGTATGTAAATTTATATATGTAAGTTTATATATTATATATAAAGTATCTCTCTGTGTAATCTATATAAACTAGATCAAAGTGGTGACTGATCATGTTATTTATTTATTTATTTAAACTTAGGAATTGTTCATTTCTGAAATTTTCCATTTAATATTTTTGGGCCGTGTTTGAGCACAGGTAACAAACCACAGAAAGCAAAAATGCAAATAATGAGGTACTACTGTATATACCATATGATTCAATTGTTTTAATCTTATTTTTTTCATTTTAACTTTTTAATTTTTTATTTTTATTGTATTCTTTTCTATTACCATTTATCCCTTTCCCTCCCACAATCACCACCTGTTGTCCATGTCCATGAGTCCTTTTTCCTCAAATCCTTCTACCCCCAACCCCCCAATAGCTGTCATCCTCCTCCCTATCTATGACTCTGTCTCTATTTTGCTTGTTAGTTCAGTCTGTTAATTAGATTCCAAATATGAGTGAAACCATATGGCATTTTTAAATTTTACTGATTGTGGAGAAAGGGAAGGGAGGGAAAATGAAAAGGAAAGAAACATCAATGTGAGAAAGAAATATTTATTGGTTGCCTTTTACACATACCCCAACTGGGGACTAAACCCACAACTCACACTTGTGCCCTGACAGGGAATCGAACCAGCAACCCTCTCATTCATAGGCTGGCACTCAATCCACTGAGCCACATGAGCCAGAGCTGAAAGACAATTTTTCCTTCTCCTTCAGAATTCATAAGTTTTAGTAATCTATCTTCAGTGTCACTCTATCTTCTCCACCACCTCCATTTTGCTAATAAGACATTCCAGTGAATTTGTAAATTCAGATATTGTATTCTTTTTCACTTTAAAAATGTCTGTTTGGTCATTTTTTTACATTTCATATTCTTTGCTAAGAATGCCTATTTTTAAATTAATTAAGGCAAACTAACTTTATCTCACAGGTATTATATCTTCTTCAAAATCCTTATCTCATAATTTTTGAGTATCAGGTTAGCTCAGGGTTTGGCATCTATTGATCATCTTTTCCCTTCAAGACAGGTTCTTATTCTTCTGACTCTTAATATGTTGATTAATGCTGAATTGTATTTTGACCCATATAAGTGTTCTGTTTTATAGATTCTGTATTTTGTTCTATTGCTCCAAAGAGTTGGTATTTATTTTGTGTTATTTGATTTTATTGTATTTTGTTTTGTTTTAGCAGGCATTTAACTTGGTTATACTGAAACTACACACTGCCATACCTGTGGTAGGTAAATGCTCATATCTGTCTGGTATGTAAGCTTTTGCTGTAAGTAGCTGTCAATTTCCTCACCCATGCCTGGTTTTGGGGCTATCTAGAAACTTGGGCTGAGTTTAAACATTGAATTAGGGCTTTCCTATTTTGACTTTCTCCTTTTAATTGTTCTTCTTCAACTCTGCTGGCTCCAGTGACCCCAGGTTCCTTCACCTGGTTCAGTTGGCTAAAATGATGGCATGGATCTTATTTAAAACGTTTACTCACTTCTTGCCACACATAAACAAGGAATTTACTCCATTTGGTTCCTTCATCTCAAGTTTCAATTTCCCTTTAAATCTACTGCCATATTAGCCAAAGAACATGACTCATGGACAGCGGTGTAGGGATTGCCTGAGGGAGTGGGGGGCTGGGTGGAAGGGAGCAAAGGGGGAAAATTGGGACAATGGTAGTATCATAAATAATCAAACATAATTTGAATTAAAAAAAATACCTAAAAATATTACTGCCTTTATTCAGTCTCCAAAGCCTCCAGTCCATGTTTTATGTGTATACATACATTTTAAAGTCCTGTTATTTGCAGGAGTTCACTACTGCATATTGGAGGTAAAGTTTTAATTCCATTTTTTAAAATTTAACAAATTTTATACATTTTTATTCAAGTTTATAACCTTAAATTTTTTATGAATTCATTAACTGAGAAGAATGAGGATGTTTTGTTAAATACGCAAAGTCTGAAATTACATTTTATGATTCCCAAGCTTCTATCTTATTTTATCCTCAACATCTAAATTTCCTATTTTGTTTTGGTTGTACAGAATTGAGAAATCCTAATTTGTATGGGTAAATAATTGCAAAAAATAGTTTAAAAAACAATGTATCTAAGAATATCAATCAATAAAATGGAAGCTTTAATTTGAAGTCTTCATAAATAAGTCTTAAATTGTTAACATGATCCTCTAATCCAAGATTTATAAACACTATGAATAACAGACATCTGCTGTCAAATGCATCTGGGAAAATTTGGCTGGTATGTTCTGCTAGAGAAGTGTGGCATATTCAAGATTTTGAAGAGAAATTTCTCTAATTTAACTTAACCCCAGTGTCTCCCAAAATTTTATACCTCAGAATTCTTATTTCAAACATACGTATTAACCAGTTGTAGAATCAGTGTTCCAAATCTGGAAAACAGACCTCTATGTAATCCTAAAGGAAGCAGTAAAAGGAACCAGTGCTTTTTAGGTACCTACATGGTAGGTATTTTATTAAATGCACATTATTTCATTTAATCCTTATAATACCCAATTGTGGAGGATTCTATTTTCATATACATATGAGGAAAGTAAAGCCCAAAAAGAGGGTTTTTTCCCAGTTTTATTGAGGTATAACTGACATATGACATTGTATTAGTTTAAGGTGTACAACAGAATGATTTGATATCTGTATATATTGTAAAATGATTACCGCAATAAGTTTAGTTAACATTCATCACTTCACATAGTTAAAAGTTTCTTCTTATAATGACAACCTTTAAGACCTACCCTTTCAGCCACTTTCAAATATAAAATACAGCATTATCAACTGCATTCACCATGCTATACATTAAATCCCAGGACTTTTATTTTATATCTGGAACTTGGTGCCTTTTGACCACTTTCACCCATTTCTCCAACTCCCTTCCTCTGGTAACTACCAATCTGTTCTATTCCTATGAATTCAGTGTTTTCAGATTCTATATATCAGTGAGATCATGCAGTATTTGTTTTTCTCTATATGACTGCACTTAGCAGAATTTCATTTTCTCTGTATGACTTATTTCATTTAGCTCTCAGGGTCCATCCATGTTTTGACAAATAGCAGTATTTCCTTCTTTTTGTGGTTGAGCAATATTTTATTAGATATTATACCATATTTTTTTATCCATTCATTCATTAATGGTCACATATATTGTTTCCACACAATATATATCACTTCACAATATACATCACAGCAGTATTTCTTGGCTATTGTAAATAATGCTACAATAAACATGAGAGTGCAGACATCCTTTTTCTATCTGGTGTGACATATATATAACAACACAATCCCATATCCAAGTATCTTTGCTTAGCCAAGGCTTATTGCTTCAGTCCCACCCATGCACCAAAGTGGCCTCATTGGGAATTGAGCTAAACAAGGACCAGGAGTCCAAGAATTCTCAGACTAGCAGCCAGGGAACTCAACCAATATTGTTATGAAGAATAGGCAAGAGAGCAGCCAAGAAAATGGTGCTGGGGAAAAAATAAAAGAGTTGAGAAAATAAAGGGGGAAATTCAACAGCGACATGAACATTTGGGGAGGTCAGTAATAAGATAGACAGGAAGAACAAAAGTAACAGGAAAAGAAATCCAAAATTATGGCCATTTTACAAGGGGATTAGAGTTTGTATAGCAATGAGTATAACCATTTTAAAGAATTCCTTAAGAAAATATATGCCTTAATAAAAGAGATGAATTTTCAAATGAGTACTAGAGAAAAGAAACGTTAAAAAATATCACAGGAGGAAGAGAAGGTTGCAGGCTGGAGTAGTCATGGAGGCTTCCTTGAATAGGCAAGATGTGAATCAAGTCTTAAGGTCAAAAGAGGACTCAGGTGGCCAAAAGAATTAAAATAGTTCTATAATAAGTTATATAACTATAAGTAATTTTGCCCTTACCTGTTAGATTTATATCCTTCACAGTGTAAAATTTCTAAAACAGTTATATGTGAATTTCAAATTTTATTAAGGACTTATTATGTGAAAAAAAGTAATTGATATTTCTTTAAAGTATAATGATTAATTTTACTTTCATAATCCAAATAATTTTAGCAAACATTTTTTCCATTGTTCAGGTCCTTAAGGTCTGTACATATAAAACAGAATTTGCAGAGTGGAGAAGTAATTAAACACTTGGTATAACCCAATGTACAAGTTCCTGGCTTTAGAATCTCTTTCCACTCTAAAATTGTCTTTTGCAAGACAAGTGACAATTTATCCTACTATAATTTTTTGAAGTGGAAACTTGATTTTTCCAAAGTAGTTTGACTTCTAGTGAAGCGTTTTTCCAGCCTGGGCTTCTGCAAAACCACAATCTACTTTCAACCATTGACGCTGAGCTAGGAATCTTTGCAAGCTTCTCAAGGGCAAGAATAATGTCCCATACATATTTATTTACCTTTAAAGTAAAGATCACTTCTGTCATGAAAGTGATTAAACTGAGAAATAGAGAATATGTCACATAGTAGTGTTAATATCCAGGGATAACCTCTGTTAGGAGCTTGTTATATTTCCTTCCAGTCTGTTTCTGTAGCACATATTTTTTTATATAACTATGATCAGATACTACATACAAAATGCTTAGCCATATTTTTTTATATAACTATGATCAGATACTACATACAAAATATGCCAATTTTAAATATGAAGTCTACATTTTCTGATTCTAATATCATTGTAGACTAATTTTAGGAAATTTAGAATTTTTGAAGAGTATAGAAAGAAAACATAAATGGTATGAAATTATCCTTCTCCCAAGGGCTTTAGCACAGTGCCCAGGATAGTGAATTAGTACTACTTAATCAATTACTTAATTAATCAAGGGGCAGACTCTTATGAAATACAAAGTTTTCATTTGTCCCATTCCCTATTTGAAATCTTCCTTAGCCTCCACATTCCTGGTTTCTAAGTAAATGTAAAGCAGGAAAGCAAACAAAACAAACAAACAACAAACCAGAAAGTTTATCTAGAGAGCTTTCTTCATTGAAACAAAATATCCACCTCATGGGCAGGATGGGGTAATGGGGAAGCGAAGAGTGTGCTGACAGAGGTAAATGAGATGGGAGGACTAAGGTAGAGTGGTTGGGAGGGTTGACCTTGGAGCCCACCCCAATGGTTTTATCCCATCCAGTCACTAGCCCTATAACCTTGGACAGGTCATTTGAGCTCTCTGTAGGTTGGCTTCCTCGTCAATAATATAGGGGTAATAATAATATCACCTATTTCAAGTTTAGGATTAAACTGGGCTAATATACATAAAGTAATTGACTCCCTACACACCCAAATTTAACTACACATTGTTTCTAGTGCAATTCCTCAATGGTATCCTTCATTCTCACCTAAGGTGCCATTTATATCTCCAACCCACAAGTTTAAACTCCAGGTTAAAAATAAATAATGATAGCACAGTATTGGTAAAAACAAAAACACAACATTTGAGTTAATTCAATTCTATCATTCTACGTGACCAATTGGAGTATTTTTTATCTGCATTTATAATTTAAAATAGCGATAATAAGTGTAATATTTTCATTTCACACTATACTCATTGTAAGTTTTTACTAGCAAGATAATATATACCAAAACATGTCTGTATGTTTTTTCTCTTCTGTATCTAAAAATAATTTTGACATTTTGGGGTGAGAGGGTATTAAATAATCTTCAGGTGTCAAATATGCCAGGTTTGCCACTCTTAGTAACTTGTAAATGCTTTTATGACTGTTATGAGTCACCAAACCCATAGAACTTTCTGTTTCCATTTGAAACTTGACTCTCAACAGTCAGGAGTGTGGCCCTGAGCAAGTGGCTTTCTCCTTTTAGTTGCGGTTTTTCACCTGGAAAATAAGGTAAGCAACAGCTATCTCATAGAACCATACCCAGGAATAAATGGCATAACAGCACAGAGGGTGCGCATGGAGGGCACTCCTTACAAGGGCTTCTCCTGCCTTTATCCCATCTGTGCAAGAACAGATTCCATGTGCCCATCTCTAAAACCCCTCCCAGCTGGGACTGTCTAGGATCTTATGACCATAGTATGCAGACATTGGACCCTGCATCTTATGTTCTAAGTAGTCACTTCTCTACCTGGGAAAACCCTTCTTTCCTGAAGGTTCAGGTGTGTTCAACAGGTCTCTCACTCTTGTTTTTGGTTCCTGACATACCTTATGTGTTTTCAAGTTTGAATACCATATCTACTCAACCAAACATGCTACTGTTACATATTAAATTTGTGGCTCACATAAAACAGGATTGAGTTGCATGGCAATTAAAAATATGGTGTTTTCAAAGTATGATCAGGGTTTTGTGGGGAGGGAGCTGCAGCACTGTATGAAATGAGGCATCTGTTATATTGCCAAGTTGATAATTCTATACTCCCTACTTCTCATATTAAATTCCCTATTTCAGAAGCCTCTACAGCCCTCCACACAATACCAGAGCTCCCTTTCTAGTCCTTAAATTTAGAAAGTTTTGTCTTTCAAGATTAGAGCGAAAAGAATTTTTGCTTTATGTATGCATATTTTAAAAGCTAAATAACACAAGCTGTGCTTGATTTCCCACAATTTCCTGTGCTTCTCAGTTTGCAGATCAGTCACCTGTGCTCAACTCTACCCCCAGCATGGTGAGAATATTGTCTGTATCCCTTATCCTCAGAGTTAGTACACATAGTAACTTCTCAAAAAATTGCCAAAGAATGAGAGAAACTTCTGCTTTGGCCAATAATTTTTAAAAATAACATTTCTTTTGGTCAACCCATCAGCTCTTCCTTCAATACTGCTATATAATTCTCTTGGGGAAAATAAAGAAATGGAAGTGCAGATTGCTGAGCAATTACTTCAAAGTCCCACAGCTAGTAGCAAGCAAAGAAAGGGCTTGAACACAGTTCTTCTGGAACTTCCTTCCGAGTTCTTTCCAATAAGCCATATTGAATATTTTGAGCCTAGCTGTACCTTAGAGATAAACAAGTACCTGGACCACACTGCAAACAACAGAGAGGCATCCAGAAGTTTCCCTCACTCAGGTGAAGAGACACAGGGGTTCTGAGACGGCTGTGGGATCCCAAGTAAAGGACAAAGAGGCCACAGAGAGCTTGGCGTTAGCAACCAGAGGTAAATGGCTAGGACAATGGACTCTTCAATGATGTCTGAATGATGCTCCACAGAGTTAGACTGAACAAGTTGCACCTTAGTGACTACCATTCCAGAGGCAAGGTCAGACCAGCCACTAAACCACAGGGGCCAGCAAAGGGTCCTTTCCTGGCTACCAGGGAATCATAAAGCCACCTCTTTACCCAGAGTGCCCTCTGAGAGAGGAAAAGAGCAGAGTGAATTCTGGAAGACTAAACACTTATGAAAAAGAGCCCAAGCCACTCAAAAGAGCTGAAACCAAAATATCTTTCACAAGTTCCAGTCTTCTACTGCTCACTGCTAAGCAGAAGGGTGAAGTTCACAAGCATGATTGGAGTCATTGTAGAAAATAAAGCAGCTGCATTTTCCTATCAAAGCTGAGTGTCAATACAGACTTTAGTCCTCCTGCACACTTACAGCTCTTTCAGCATTTATTGTTTAATCTCTGTTTACTGAGCAAATAAAAAGAAAATTTTTGTAGAAGATCTATAGGTATGTCTCTTACAAATCATTGTGTATTCATTCAAAGCATGTGTTTGACTTGTTAGATGTTGGAAATAGAATAGTGAACAAAACATAAAAAGTAGTGAATTCACTACATAAAGTGAAGCTGGGGAATTTGGTAACTGGTCCAAGGTCAAAAAATTATGAACTGTAGAGCCAGGGTTTAAACTCGGGTGTATCTGATTCCAAAGCCCATGCTGTTCTGTCTTACCATACTAGTTAAATACAAACTAGAAAAACAGAATGTTATGCTTATAGCTTGACTGTATTTTTTTTAAAGACCAGATGTATACATGTACTATTTAATAAATCTCTAACCTCCTTTAAAGCTTGGGGCCCTGTATCTGTGCATTTGTGTCAACTAGCTAATGATGAAGCTTGTATTGTTACAAGAAAATCAAATCAAGCCATAAGGAATTAAGTACTACAACAGTGCTAAAGTGTGGTCCCTGGAGCAACAGAATCAGCTTCACGGGGAACTTGGTAGAAATGCAAATTCTTGGATCATGCCTCAGACCCTCTGAATCACCATCTCTGAGTGTGGATCCTAGCATTCTGTTTTAACAAGCTCTCCACATAAAAGAGGCATACTACAGTGTGAGAACCACTATCTTATGAGCGAGGGAGATTGGTAGTTCTCTTGAAGCTCAGGACATCTCAGAATCCTTCTCAACAGAGACACCCATGAAGCTACTACCAGAGTGGTTCTTAAGTTGGTGCTTATAAAGAGACCTATTTGCTATTTGCTACTGTGGGTAGTTCAACTAACTCATACCATAGATGAGAAAATGAGGTCTAGAGATAGAAAGTAACATATACAAGGTAACAGAACAAAATAGTGGCAGAAATAAAGTAAAATCCAGTTTGGTCCTTCCAAACACCACAGTGGTTTGGCTGAAGCAGTATTTCCTGATGAACAGAACTTGAAAAGGTGGGGTGGGGTGGGGTGGGGATTGAGGGGTAGTTAATAAGTTTTATAGGCCAAGATGTGGGATCTGGTTGAGGAACCAGCACAAATCAGGGGTTGAAATGGAATCTGACACTCAGTTTGGGACTGGAAGAGGCCAGCATGAAGGAGGTAAAGCAGAAATCTGAGCTGAAAATGGAAGGGCATCTCTCCCCCTTACCCTGTTTGAGTGGCTTCCAGCTCCCCCAGACCCCACCTCTGTGTTGCCATTTGGATGAATTACCCTGCTCCGCGCCTGCTTCCTGGACCCTCCTCCGCCCACAGCTGCTGGATCTGATCTCCATCCATCTTCACCCAGGCTGAGAGCTCAGGGAGGCTCCAATCCACAGTAGGAATGAGAAGCAAGCCTTCTGGGAGCACTGCTGTAGATGAGTAGAGTCAGGGAACATGATCCCCTAATCCTTGTGAAACTACCAGGTGTGACTGAGCAGGTAAGGAATGTTTTGTTTAGAGAAAAAAAATCTCCATGACTCTGAGTCCACCCATTTTTCCAAAGGAGAAGTTGTTACTATGTTGTATTTTGTCAAACCAATCCCATGTAGAACAGTCATTCAATGTATATATAGCCGTGAAGTGTCTGAATTGGTGAAAAGAACTGGATTTTTTTTGTCACCTTTGATCCAGATGCTAGTGAATTTATCCCAGTTGGAATTTCTATCACTTAACTAATCTGGTAAAATCTTAGTATCTTCAAATCTTGATTGTCTCACGTGTAAAATAATAATTGAGAATAATTTCTGCCTACCCATATCATAGGATGAGTCCAGTGAGATAATGATTGTGAAAGTGCTTTTAATCTGTAAATTATCACACAGATGTGAACTACATATTATTATTATCACTTCAAATTTCCTTGACCTACTTTTATAGCCCCCATTTACTAATGTATTTTATGGATACGTCCTGGAGTTTATCATTAAAAAGAAATGTTCCATCTCTGATATATTAAACTCTATTATACAAATATCTAACTGAAATTTCTTATCAGTCCAGTTTTCCCTTCCTTATGCTTCCTTCACATAGTTTTTTACCTCACCATGACCCTTTGACCTTTTTTTTCTCACTATCAGCCTCCTCCTGACCCCACTTCCTTCCTTATCCACTAGAACTCGGTCCATCACTGTATCAGTTTGTTGTAATTGCCCTCATCCTCCCAATTTCTTGTTCTTACACCATATTCTCACTCAGATTCTCAGCTTTGCATCAGTGTAACCATTTACCTTCTTTTCTCCTCCTCTAGGTTCTGAGCACTGATGGAAATGACCCAACTGGATGGATTGGCATCACTCCAAGGCCATCAGTCCTTACTGCCAGAGCAAATATTTCACATTTTATTATGGTAAGCCAGCTTCCTAATTGCTACTCCCCTTCTCTGAACAGATAACTAGTTGAATTTTCATAGAGAAAATTGAGGCTTTCAGACAAGCACTTGAATGATCTCTTCCCAAACCACAAACTTAAACATGTACATTTAAAACCCACCTGACCTCCTGGGATCCTGTGCTAGACCAACAGATATCCCTCTATCCAAGGCAACTTCCTCCATCTCTTCTCCCAGTCCATTCCCACCTAACTCCTCCAGAGATTTCCTCTCTCCTTGATAGTTAAGTCTCTAAAAGGTTAAAGGAAATCCACCGTTATGTCTTCTAGTACCTGGACTCATTTCCCTTTCTCCTCACAATCAAATTCTCCCAAAGAATGATCCAAAATCACTGGCCTTCACCTTCCCAATTCCTATTCAGTCTTCAATCCATTACAATCTAGTGCCCTTCACTGCTCTACTGAATCTATCTGGGATGAAGTTACCAATAATTTTCTAAGTGCCAGTTGCCTAGTTGCCAGTGATTCTCAATTCTGTTGACTGCATTGCAGTATCCCATTGATACTCTGGCTTCTTCTTCTCCTCCTAACCATCTCTTTCATCAGCTTCTGAGATGTGACTTGTTACTGAGTCCCCTGACATATCATATTCTGACATTCTCTTCTTGAAAAATAAAACAAAATTATATATATATGTATATATAATTATATATATAGAGAGAGAGAGAGATTTTTTCATGTTTGCCTCTCCTTGAATTCCTGAATTGCTAGGTTTCCCAAGGCTAATCTGACTTTATTTTGAAAGCTTTTTAATACTTTCATACTCCAGGAGTTTCATGCCAATGATTCTTCTACTGATAATCATTTCTGACAATGTGACTCTACCTGTAGTGTGCAGTCAACTGACCACTGGACATTTCCATCTAATTGATGTATTCAAATAGGAACTTAATTCCTTCACCCCAAATCTTTTTTCCTCATGTGCCCCATAACTTGGTAAATTTTAGACGCCTAAAGTTCTGGAGGTAATTTTGACCCCTCTCTGTCCCTTACTGTAACATCAAATTAACCCTCAAGCTCATTCCACATCTCTTTTCTCCACCTTTTCTGCTTCTGCCTGAGTTCAGGCTTTCACTGTCCTACAGATTGCTGCCAGAATTTTCTAGCTAGTTTCCCTGCCTCCAGTGTTAGATCCTTTTAATATACTCATCATATCAGAGTAGTCTTGCTAAAACAAAAATCTATCAGTATACTCCTACTCTTTTTGAAGCATGCACTATGTGTCAGGTATCATTCTAAATTGTTTACACTGTCTCATTTGAACCTCACAACAACTCTATGAAAGAAATATTGATATTCATTTTCAGGAGAAAAAATATAACAAAACTACTAAATGAGCAAGTCACCAATTAAGCTAAAGTCTGTGTGCCTTAGGTCTATACACTGATATAGTTCTCCATGGCCTGAGGGATAAATGCAACTCCTTAGCATGCCACCTCCTCAGAAACCCACCTCATATGCTAGTTTCTCACTGCATCTACATGAAACCTTTATCCCTCACCCTCCAACCCCTTCCCTCTCTCCATACCTGAAGAACTGCCTGTTCTTTCTTCTGTACTCCTGCTAAACTCTGTAGAAACTTCTAGCAGGGAACTGGCCCAATTTCATAATATTTACTAATTTCTTTTCCAAAAACTGTGTATGAGCTTCTTGAGATCATCTTTATATCTTCAGAACATAACATCATGTTTACCATACAGCCCATGGACCAAATCTGACTTGCTAAGTTTTTGCAAATAAAATGTTATTGATACCAATGCTGCTTCTAATCATTTACAAATATATATGGCTGCAATCATACCACAATGTCAGAGTTGAGTAGTTGCAATCAAGACTATATGGCCTATGATCCTAAAATATTTACTCTCTGGTCCTTTACAGAAAAAGTTTATTAAACTCTGACATACTAGATGCATAATTAATGTTGTGGAAGTAAAATAATGCCTGTAAGATTGCCTAAATGGATCTATGAATGTTTGAATCATTACTAAGTATAATAAATGGGAAGTAAGAAATAAAAAATTTTTGGATTTAAGCAAGCATTTCCGAGCAACTAGCAAAGATTTTGTTTTAACCACAGTCCCCAGAGATGAACAGAGTAAGTGGTTAACACCATCCCCCCTTGTTCTTTTTAGAATAAAGAAGAACCTCATAGAAGTAAAGCCATGAGCCTACGGCCAAGTGACTAGCTCAGGCTGGAGCCAGGATTTGAACTCTATCATTTATGAGAAGCCAAAAGACAGGGGCGCCCATTAAGACCTTAGAGCTCAGTCTGCTGGCACACAGAGTGGGATGGAAAAGGGTGGGTGTAAATCCAGACGGACAAGGGAAAATATCTGACATTAATAATAATGACTCTGCCTACCATCTCAGAGTTGTTGTGAATGTCATTTATAAAATCTTAGGAAACATAAAGCATTGAATGTTCCAGAGATGACAAAGGACTTTTTTTTTTATCTTGCTCATTTTACCATTCTATCAGTGTAAATCAAAATTTTTCAATAAAGAAATGTATAATTAAACTGAGAAGGGTTAAGTTTCAAGCAACTGATTGGCATATAAACTCTAATCTCTCCAGCTCTAAAGATTTTTCTCTTTTTACACTTACAGGCTACTTTTCTTTATATGTGTACACATCAGCTGTAGCTTGAAGGGAAACCTAACTTTCAAAGATTTTTAGGACTTGCTGTCTGTCTCTTTGAAACCTGCTCTTGTGGCAGCTCAATGTTATAAGCAGGCAAGTTTTACCAGGCACTTTTGGAGAGCTTCGATTATTATATTTACCCCTACAGACCTCCCAGGGACAGATGCTGAATTTGTTTTTTCAAGCACTCCAAATGGGTAGAGCTAGCCAGTCTATTTGGATAGAGGGTGTGGAGGCTTCCCTAGCCACATCACACCCGCCTAGATAAGGAGACCGGATGCCACATGACCTTCCAACATTTGCCAAAGAACAGACTAGCTGGGGATCAAGAGAAGGTGGGTGTGCCTAGTTAATGGAGCAAAGCAGACTAAACAAGCCTACACATTCTGATGGTTTCCTTCCTCTGGGTTGTTAATGAAAGTTCTTTCTACCCAAGAACAAAAACAGTCATTTTGTTCATTCATTTAACATTCACTGAGCACCTACCCCAGGACAAGCTTTGCACTGACAAAAGAGATGAAGAGATAACTAAAACATAATTCTTCCCCACAAGGAGCCTCTAGTCTGGTGGGGGAGACAAATGCGTAAATAGACAACAAAAATAGAAGGCGGTGAGTACTGCAAGAACTTGGAAGACAGCTCTAAGGAAAGACAGTCTTTCCTGTCTGGGACTTGGAGAAGCCTCATGAAGGAGGTAACACTGGGTCTGGGTTTTAAAGGATAAATAATTCACCAAAAAGAGCATAATCATTATAATAATTCCAGTAATCTATTGACTACCTATGATAAACCAAAAACAAGTCTAGAAACTTCATATCCTTCAACAATAATTCTTTCCTTGGTCACATTTATAAACAACCAAACTAGAGTTCAAAGAAGGAATACATGTCCAAATTCACAAATGCAGTAAGTGGCAGAGCTAGGCCTGGACCAGGTTTTCCTGGCTCTAAAAACAATACTATTTGAGAGGTAAATGATACATTCAGGCAAAAGCAAGGTGCTTAGACTGGCTGAAATATAGAGCTATGGAGCAAAATTGTGGGAACTGAGGTTGAAAGATGACAATGAGCTCAGATCTTTAAAAGACCTCAGATGTGTCGCCCATTTAGATTTTTTTTTCCTTGTGATTGCTGTGAAACCGTAATCAGATTTCTAACTTAGAAATGTCATTTTGGCAGAAGTGAAGAGAAAAATTGGAGGCAGATAAAGGCAGGGAGACCAATCAAAAAAGTGGTTGCCTTCATCTGGGCCAGAGACATTTGAGACCTGAATGAAGAATGTATTTATCGAGGATAGAGTTTGCAAAATCAATGTGAACTGGAGTGACACTCTGGAATGGGCCCCCCAATAAAATGTGACTGTGCTTTCACAGTAGAGTCCTTTGAGATCATCTGCATTTTGCAGATGGAAAGATGAGGCCCACAGAGGGAATGAGGAAGTTTACAGAGTGTGTCAGCTACAGAGTTCGAGCCCATCTTCTGACCTTTGGGGTCTGATGCCCTTTCCTCCCTTCCTGACAACCTAGGCCTTCATGACCACATCACTGAACATTTCCTCCTGTGGGTTACAGCCATTCCTCTTTCCCCCCAAGTCATTCTGGAGTACCTCCCAGTACATGGACAAGATCCAGCTATCTAGGAAGATTGGCGGGAGGAAGCCTCTAACAATGAACAAATGTTCAGGGAAAACCCCCAGTGATTCCCCAGTGAGCTGAGGCAAAGCAAACCTTCCTGGAGCTCATGCTTCACTGAGCAGGCAGATTATATGAGCAGGGTCAGGTGATGAGGAAAAGCAGGATGGTGGAGCCTGTAATTCCTGCAATAGGCTTTGAAGCAGAAGCCCAAGAGCAGTCATTGCTAGGAATATCACTTGCCTTTCTCCGCATGCCAACAGTGGTGAGGGGAAATAAGGAACACTACGCAGACATTCTTTTACTGGAGAATGTGACTCGTTCAAGATCTTGCTCTGTGTTAAACAATGACCACATTAATTCCAACATCCTCCACAGGCTTCTTGGGAATTCCCAGGGCCACCTGTCCACCATCCCAGTGGGCTCTGTTGGCAACCTTGCATGTCCTCCTAGCAACCCATGAAATCTGACCCTCAGGAGACAGAGGAATGATGCCATCCTTACCTCCTATTTTGCCCCCTCCTCTGAAGCAGAAAGCCAGCAGCAGGGAGACCACAGCCTAGGGGCCAATAATGGGGTACCCCTCCCAACTAGCAAAGAGCCTTGTTCTCACATGAAGGAGAGTGAGTCCATACCAGATAGGTGGTCAAGTGAGTGGGCCTGGTGAAGAACAGAGGAAAAAGTATGAAGAAGTGTCAGCAGCTTTGAGGACACACAACAGAGGGCTCTGGAGGACTTTCAGATGTGGGGGGATCAGCACCTGTAGTGACTTTATATGTGTTCTCAGCTCTACCTTCTTCCTGTGAGGCAGTTTCTTCTTAGGAGGCTAAGAAAGAAAACAAGGCTTCCTTTCTGGTGTTCTCCATCACAGCTTACCACCAACAACCTTCCATAAGATCCAGAGGAAAATGTTCTAGCCAGTTCCACCTTCCCGTCTTTGGTCATTTCCTTTACCTGCCTGTCATTCTCCCTGAGTGTTCCCTTAACTCCTACCCATGGTCAGCATTCCAGTTCATTTCATATCTTCCCCTCACAGTGCTTTCTGCCTTAGCTTAACTTCTCCAGAAAGCAAGAGCCCAAGACAAAGACCTAGATGCTGGTAGTTTATTTAAGATAATGATCCCAGAAAGCAAAAGTGAGGAGTGTGACACATGAAACAGGAAGGAAAACCCAACATAAAATCCATTGCCAAGACTTCCTGAAATGTGTACAACATGCCCTCCGGAATTATCCATCTTTTGGATGACAGACTTGTGTGCTTATCCACTGGCTTCCCCCTACCTCCCTGCCCCTAGTCCCCATCTCTGGATGAGGGTTGCTCCCACAGCATTGTCTTAATTTATTTGAGTTCCCCTAGAAGTAGAAGCTGAGACAAGGATTCAGTTGAAAGTCATGTTGGAGGTGATGTAAGGAAGTACCTGAAAGTGAGGGGGAAACTGGTACTGGGAGGGAAGGAAGCCAATAAATGTGTGTTAGCAAGTAAGTTACCACTGTGGACAACTGGAGCTTAGTCTGAGGAGGAATTATGGGAGCCAGTGTGGAAATGAGCCTCAGACATATCCCTGAAAAGAGGAAAGAGCACTGGAGAGTCCTCCTCCATACTACATAAGGCATTTTTGAAGTTTAAAGCCTGCCCTCTAAGTAAGGGGTGAGAATTTTATGCCCTGGAATTTCCAGCATGCTTAGCGTATAGACAAAGTGGGGTCTGTCTGTTGGAAAAAGCTAACAGGCAAAGAATTATAGCCACTGGCTATGGAAAGCAGGTCCATGTAAGCTAGGGGGCATGGGTGTGGCATTGCCTCCAGGCTCTGCTTGTGAGCTAACAGAAAAGAATTCCGAAGTCTAGAGGGAGGTGAGTCTAGCTATCTGCCACAACTGCGGTTGAAGCAAGAGGTGGACCAAGGGCCAGTGGAGCACCAACATTGTGTCTATGCCACTGACTTTTTCTTTCCTTCTTTTGAACACCTGTTCAGTAATCATAAGACATGTGCAGGCTGCCCTATACTTATATGTAAGTTGAATACTTGACAGTAGATTGCCGATTTTGTGGGATCAGTGTCTACAATTTAGTCTTTTTATTGTCTTTAGTACTTACCAAGATTTTTGTATGTAATTATGACTTTTTCAAAAAAAAAAAATACTAAAGGTTTCATGCATGAGCTCTGTCCCTTCTCTATCTATAAGATTATCTTCTTATATACATACCAGGACTTACATCTGTTATTTCTGTCTTGGAAATAACAAAAATGAAATGTGTTCTTTCTTTGATTAAAGTAATCTCATCTGTCCATGCTTTCAATGGTGTTTGCTTTGCCTCTCTTCTGGAATCTTCACTCCTTTAGTCATCCCTCATCCCTTCTCTCAACTTGTCTGTGTAGCAGATATTTTGGCTAGATCATGGTCCCGAAACTGGACCATCCTACTCCACTTATGCTTTGCTTGAAGCCTCAGAAGAGGTCCCCTAGGAATCCCATGGGATAAAGTGCAGGATCTGGAAGGAACCATCAGTTCTGGCTCACACAGGACAGCCCAGAGGCCGACATCCCATCTGGCTTGGCAAGGGTCTCCATTCTGTATGATCAATGTGTAATATGAGCCTGGGAAATAGGGCACCTGCTTTCTCCTTCCCTCCAGTCCTGCCAGGGTGAGGACACACAAGAGAATGTTACAGGGCTGGAATGAAGCGTGGAAATGCTTGAGTCATGCCCAACACACGTACTATCCTCAGCTTCTCTCTCTAATTCCAAGGTCTGCCATTCCCTAAGACTCAGCTCAGCCTTCAGAAAATGAATTGCTCCTTGTCAAATCATTTAGATTCCTTTATAATATAGAACATTCCTGTTGACCTCCTTGGAATCTAGAGAATAAAGTGGCTCAAAAAGTGGAACGTGGATCTGAGAAGTGCAACAGTCTTTCTGCCTCCTCAAATCCTTTTGGGAATAAGGTTGGAAGTAAATGAATAACCCTACATAACTCTACAAAATTAATTCATGCATGGTACTTTTCTTGCCCCCACTCCATCTTTATCCTCAATCTGATTCTTACCCCGCTTCTTGCCACAGTTCCCCAAGTGAATGAGTTTGAAATGTGTTCTTAAATATTTGTGTATACTTGTAAATTATGCAGTGTTGATTTGCATGCATGTATGTCTTTAATTTGTATAAATCATATGGTGTCAAAAATCTCATTCTGTTTCTTATTTTTGTCACTCAACAGTGGGATCAGTGGGGTGGGAGAACGCGGTGTTTGTTTTGTTTTGTTTAACTTTGTTTTCTTTTGAAGTATATCACCCATGCAAAAGAGTGCATGGGCTTTGAAAGCCTGCTATGTGGCCCTCCCTGATATTGCCTCCCTCTCCCCACTAAAGGAATCCTCGAGACTAAACTTTATGTTCATCACTTTGTTTTTGTTGTTGTTTAATTTCTGCACAATATTCTGTTTGCCTGGTGTTGCCCTTTATGTAAATGAATCATACAGACTCTGTGACTTGGTCTTTTAGTTCAACAGTATTTTTTTTTTAGATTTATCCATATTGATGGTGTAGCTGCAGTTTATTTTCACTGTAGAATATATTGCTGTATGATTATAGGATCATTTATTTATCTACCTACCATAGGTGGTCATTTAAATTTATTGTCATCACTGCCATTGCTATTCTGAATAATGCTGTTGTGAACATTTTAATCATGTTTTTATGTACAGTTGGGCAGGAGTTTATCTGTAGAATATATCAGGGATTGAAGTTGCTGAATATTAGGTACAGCTGCACTCTGGTTCTAAGCAATGCCAAACAGCTTTCCAAGGGGATCATCACACTGATGACTCCCAGTCTCTTTCACAGGTATAATAGCTTTCCCTCTCCACATCGTGGGCAACATTTGCATTGTCAAGCTTCTTAATGTTGTCTGCTCGGTAGCTCATTTTGGCTTTAATGTACATTCCTTGCTTGGCAATGAGCTTGGGCATCTCTTCAGAACTTTATGGAACATTTATGTTGTCTCTTCTTCTCTTCTGTAAAATTACTAATTACATTTCTGCCCATTTGCCCCTTAAGTTATTCATCTTTTTCTTATTAATTTATAAGACTTTATATTAAGTTTATATATTACTATACATATGTACACACACATATATTCTGGACACTAATTCTTTCTCATTTATGTTCCAAATATCTTCTCCCAGTTTGGGATAAGATATTTTAGTTCTGTTTATGATTATTTTGGTAAATAAAAGTTTTAATTTTAATAAGGTAGAATTTATCAATTATGTGTTTACTGTATCTGGTACAAAAATTTCTTCTTTTCCTTATGGTCATTAAAACATTCTTCTATGTAAATCAAATGCTGAAGTCATATTACTCATGTTATTTACTTATGGTTTGAAAAATACATGTGTCCTGAGGATTTTATGAGGGTTACCATGTAATAAATGTTTATGAAAGAGCTTAGCAAAGCACTTCACATATAATTGGGACTTAACATGTGTAAGTTTATCCGTTGGAGTATAGTCTTAGTCCTACATTTCACAGATGTTAGAATTTACAAGCAATTTAATTTTTAAAAGATTTTATTTATTTATTTTTAGACAGAGGGGAAGGGAGAGAGAAAGAGAGGGAGAGAAACATCAATGTGTGGTTGCCTCTTCTGTGTCCCCTACTGGGGACTTGGCCTATAACCCAGACATGTACCCTGACTGGGAATTGAACCAGTGACCCTCTGGTTCACAGGCCAGTGCTCAATCCACAGAGCCACACCAGGTGGGGCCACAAGTAATTTAATTTTTAAATGGCAAATATTTAGTAGCTGTCAGTTATATGTTGGACATTTTGTTAAATGTTTCATTGTTCACTAAAACCCTGTAAAATTAACAATATCATCAACACCATTGTACAGATGAGATCATTGAGGCTCAGAGAATAAGTGATTTGCCTTGCGCATAGCCACTAAGTGGCAGAGCCATTATTATATTTCCTAGCTGCCTTTCTACCTAGACTGTGAAGTACTGTTTGGGAAGATTTGTGTTCAGAGAATGGCAAGAGCCCTGTAATGTGGGAAAAGAAGTTCTATCTCTAAGTGTGTATTTTGGCATGTGGCAAAGGGGAGAACATAAACATGGTCTGCATACTTTGTTGCTTTTCACTTTGCAGAACACATGATATGATTTGCCCCATCTGTATCTCCCATTCCCCTAGACCTGACTCAGAGTCTTCTGAAACCACCCATTCCCCTAAGTGACTGCCTTGAGTCTAAAGCCCTCCTGATTTGCATCATGAAGATGGTGCCCATAATTTAACCAACCACAGTCCTCCTCCCCGAAGAATTTCACATCAAATGCAGCATTGCTCCAGTCATAATGTAACTGGAATCCCGTGATTATCTTCCTGTCAGAATCTTGAGTCACCCAGGACACACGTGTCAATAGGGTTTAAAGCTTTGTTTGTTTGCCTCCCCAGACAGATGTTGAAACAGGATCTCCCACTGCCAATCAAACTGCCCAGACAACCAAGCAACTCAATAACCACTTGCTAAAGCTAACACTCTTTTGGCATTCAGTTTCCCACCAGATGAATTATAGCATGGTATACACTGGGTTCATTCAAGTAACTGAATGTTAGATCTGGAAGGACCTTAGCAATCATCCAGACAACTCCTATACTATAGCAGGAAGGGAATGAGATTTAAAGGCTTACTGCATGGGAATAAATCCCTTTACATTAAATGTACATCCTTAGTTGAAGGACATTATATGACTGGCCCTCATCAGTAAAATTAAGATTAAGAAACAATACTCACACTTCTTGCACAGTAGAGTTGTTGGGAGTATCAAATCAACTAACATACATATGTCTGTCATGATGTCTTTTAATCCAAATATGAGTATATATAAAAGAAGAAAAGCAAATACAAACATTTCTTGGATTAGTTTTTTTAAATTTAACGTTAAGTAAATTGTCTTGCAAATGCATAACTAAATATTAGATATTTTCCATTTTTTTCTTTGTGTCCAAAGGAACACTATAATAAATCAAGTACAAGCATGCAGCAGATTCCACAAAAAAAGGTCAGTAATTCTCTTTTCTAAATTGTGTTCATACAGAGTATAGATGTCATTTTTCTGCTTTATCCATGCCTATGAAAGACACTGATGATTAATAATGGTCCTCTTTCAAATGAGCATCTACATGCATTTAGCATCTTCCTCAACACAGCATTCCAGGAAGTCACCAACAGTCATTTCTTAAAATTAAGTTTTTGATATTGTTCAGAAACATTGAGTTAAAATTATACTCTATAATACATTCCTGTAATAAAGTATGTCAGATGTATCTTCTGCAGCTTAATATGCAACCCCAAAGCAATGCCAACTAATTCTGTAGGCTGGCCTGAGTGGTCCTCAGATGTGTTTGCCTAGGTTCTCTGAAGCTGCTGCATTCATCTAGAGATCTGGCTGTGCTAGAAGGTCCAAGATGGTTTCACTTCGAAGGATAGAAGCTGGTGTTTACTATGAATTGGAGCACTTTAGTTCTGTTCCATGTGTCCTCTAATTCTCTAAGGGAATAGGCTGACTTTCCCTATTCTGGGCAGCATTCTATTCTAAAGGAGCAAAGGCAGAAGCAGGAAGGCCTTGTAAGGATTAGTTTCAGAAGTGACACAACTTCACTTCTGTCATATTGTATTGGTAAAAGCAAGTCACTTGAATACCAAGATTCAAGAATAAATCATATATATATATACACACACACACATATATGTATATGTGTATATATATATATATGTACATGGTATATATATATATACCATGTCCAGATGCACATAGCAGCAAAGCGGCATTGCAAAAGGGGTATGGATTAGGAGAAATTTAAGGCCATTAGATTTTCTATTAGTCTTCCTTCATGCTATGTTATTCTTATTTCTTCTACATGTAAAATGTAGCCACCTGCAAAATTTTCATCCTAAATGTTATAGTTATCTATTACTTCATAACAAATTACCCTAAAACTTAGCTGTGTAAAACAATAAAAATTTGTTATCTCACACAATTCTGTTGGTCTAAAATTTGGGAGGTTATTTGGATACTTACATCTCTCATCTCTCATGTGGTTTCAGTTAAAATGTCAGGGAGACTTGCGGTCAGTTGAATGTTTGAATGGGACTGGAGGATCCCCTTTCAAGATGGCTCATTCACCTGCCTGTCATCAAGAGGCTTCAGTTCCTCACTTCATAGAACTTCCCATACTACTGCTTAAGAGTTCGCACAAAATGGAAGCTGGCTTTCCCCAGAGTGAATGACATAAGAGAGAGCAAGGAGAAAAACTGAAGTGTTATTTGTGATCTTGCCTTGAAAGACATGTGTACTTATTTCTGTAACATTTCTCATTCATTACTCAGGCCAGCCCCATTCAGTATGGGAGGGATCTACACAAGATCATCAGGGGCCATTTTGGAGGCTTGCTATCACACCAATTTTGGTAGCAAGTTTAAAGTCCAGAATTTCATAATCTGCCTCAGTTTAAACGTGAATGACTCTCCTAAAGTGTGGTTGTCAGGTGCTGCAACTGTTGAACAGTAGGCACTCAAGAGACCTGTGAACTAACAGGAAAATATTCCTTCCCCAACACACTCAATATACAACCCCAAGATAGTAAAAAAGTGATCTATGATAAACAATCTTATTCATAATAGGATAGTGGTAGAAACATAGAAGTCACTAATAGCAATTTTGAAATCCAGATGTCACATCTTGTCAAGCTTCTTACCCTGGGGGTGGGAAATGTTCCTTGATTAGGGAAAGATTCTTCTTCCTGGGAGTTGTCTCATTGTTCTCCTCGGCTATTTACTGTATATTTTGAACTCTCAGTCTAGTTTTCAAAAAGCCACTTCTTTTTATTTTTATTTTTTAAACAACTTTTTTATTGTTGTTCAAGTACAATTGTCTCCCTTCACCCCCTCCTACTCCCCACCTTCCCACCCATACCCTCCTCCTACCCTCCATCCTACCCTCTTTTGGCTTTGTCCATGTGTCCTTTATACATGTTCTTTGCAAACCCTTCCCCCTTTTCCCCCCATTATCCCCTCCCCTCTTGTTGTTGTCAGTTTGTTCCTTATTTCAAAGGCTCTGGTTATATTTTGCTTGCTTATTTGTTTTGTTGACTAGGTTCCACTTATAGGTGAGATCATATGGTATTTATCTTTCACAGCCGGGCTTGTTTCACTTAGCATAATGCTCTCCAGTTCCATCCATGCTGTCGCAAAGGGTAGGAGCTCCTTCTTTCTTTCCGCTGCATAGAATTCCATTGTGTAAATGTGTCATAGTTTTTGATCTATTCATTTACTGATGGGCACTTAGGTTGCTTCCAACAGTTGGCTATTTTAAATTGTGCTGCTATGAACATTGGGGTGCATAGGTTCTTTTGAATTGATGTTTCAGAATTCTTAGGGTATAATTCTAGCAGTGGAATTACCAGTTCAAAAGGCAGTTCCATTTTTAGGTTTCTGAGGAAATTCCATACTGTTTTCAACAGAGCCACTCCTTTTTACAAAAGAAATGGTTTGTGCTTGTATCTCAATAGCTTTCTCTAAGACCTAGTGCTTCCTGCTTCCCACAAGCTTCTTTTCATTTTAACTATCTCCATCTCTCTCAGTTAAAGTTAACAAAGTTCAAGTTATTAATGCTATTGGCAATATAATTCTCTTAAAATCATTGTGAGTTTCCCATTAATCTAAATAACATTCACTCTATGTCCCCTAAAGTGAAATCCACAATTCTTTTTAAGATGTCTCTCTTTATACTTTAAAATGTTAGGCTTCTTTGGGACAATGCCATTGAGATTATTAGAAGCCCTCCCTGCCCCACATTTTAGCTAAGAGAACTCACCAGGAACCTTAAATCTTATGAGATGTTAACAAAAGGTATTACAACCATACCCTTGAGTTCATCTTTGCTCCAAAATCATTTTTTATTTCAGTAATATTTTTTTTCAGCTGCAAACACAGAAAATACAGAGTAGTTTTATTTCCAAACCCAGAAAAGTCCTTGTTCTTTTGTATTTTCTCCAAATTTTGCTTGCAAATGCTATCATTCTCTTATTAGTTCACCTTTATTTCCACGCTTTATGCTTTGCACTCAAAAACACTATTTGGCATTTTTATTCTTCTGCCTTAATATCTCCTTTGCCAAATCCAACAAGGTCATTAGGTACATTTCTATCTTCCATGTTACTATGGTCCTGCCACCACAGTGGCAGACTTCTCTCTTTGTCTTTAATAACCATTTCCTTTCTGTTCCTCTATCTTCTCTTCCCTCTTCTCTTTCCAGCCTCCACCCACCACCTAGTTCTGAAGCTAATGCCACATAATTGAGGTTTTTGTTATGGCAGCATCATACTTCTAGTTATCCATTTGTTTCAGTCTTCTATTGCTGCATAACAAATCATCCAAGGTTTAGTGGCTTATAACAACAATGATTTATAATTTCTCACACTCTTGTTTTTGGCTGGGGGTTCTTCTGGTGATTTTTAGAACTCACTTTTTTGCTTATTTTCAATTTTCACATTTTTGATTGTCACAACTGGGTGGGTATTACTTATACATAACAGTTAGAGACCAGGGATTTTGGTAAACATGTGCAGAGGACAGCCCCTCACAACAATAAATTACCTAGCCCACAATGTCTCTAGCGCTGAGGTTGGAAACCCTGTGATAAGTATTTTTATATGCATTTTCCTTTTTAATCTTTACAATAGCCTCATTAAGTGGGTATGATCCCCATTATTTACAGAAGAGAAAAGTGAGGCTCAGAAGAGTACATAACTTTGAACAAGATCACACAATTAGTGAAGGGCAGAGTTAAGGCTTAAACACATATATGTTTTAGCTCTTAACCAGTATGCTATATGCTGTGCATTTTTCCTGGATTGTTGATCTTCACAAATGATCAAATTTTCTAAATATTAAAACCACACCATTGGGGAGAGGAGCTCTTTCCTTAATATCTCAGCTGCTTTTCCTAGAAACAGGGCCTGAGACGAGGATTAAGTTCTAATGCTTTATTTAGGAAGTACAATACTATGGCTGTGAAAGTGAGCAAAAAGGGAAGTGAGGCAGAGAAAGAAGGGAAATAATGCAAGGTGATGTATTCCAGCAAGGCATCTTTATGAGGCAAGTATGTGAGCTGTCTCCAAATGGGCTATTCAGGGGAGAATGTGCTCTTTGGTTCAGTCTACTGAAGGGAGGATAGGAAAGGAAATTTATTTGCCAGATCCCTCACATTTCCTGAGTTCCATTGCTCTAAGTTTGCCTTCCAGGGATTTAATTCATCCACACTCCCAGGTTGCATTACTCAGCCCCTGCAGCAGCAGCTGCTCAGGAAGCCAGATCTCATGGCTTCAGCTTGGTCTTCATCTGGGTCCAGAAGTGTTATAAGATGTAAATGCTTTCTAGCCTGTTTGTGGTCTGGTTCAGGTAGTTTAACTGGATCAGCACAGTCAGACAGCTGCAGAGCCCGGGTGGAACAGGTAGGTAATCCAAGGTTTAACAGACAGGTGAAGCCAAGAGAATCCGAGGTTGGACATAAAATGTGTCTGATATACTCTTCAGCATGCTCCCCCCCCCCCCCCCCCCCACTACTGGAAGGAAACCTTTTTGGCTTGGATGAGTTAATGTATCAGTTGGGATTCATTAAGCTTAAGAAGCAGACAGCCCAAGTAGAACTGGCTAAAATACAAGGCAAAAAGAAAAGTTATTGGCTCACATACCTAAAAATACTGGAGGTCAGCATGTTTCTGTGGCTCCAGGTCCACAGCCCCAAAGCTCTCTTGACTCAGCCTTCCTCCTTGAGCCAACTTTATGTTCGGGCTAGTAGTGAAATGACTGTAGTAACTCTAGGTTTCCCATCCACAAATAGCCACAACAAAATATCCAGGGGGAGAAATAAACTGTCTCCTTATTCAGTTTTCTCTTATGAATGATGAATGTTTCCTAAAAGGGCCCTCAACGAACACCCTCTTGGAGTTACCAATGCCCAAGTTGGATGATGAGTTTATTTTTCAACAATCTCCATAATAGGGGACTTATGCACATTGACTGGTTGAGGCATGGGTTCCTGAACTAATCACTGTCATGAAGAAGGGATTACCACAGTAGCTTAAACCATACAGGGCCCACCTTTAGCATTGAGATGTCCTCATACTGCATGGCTACTACAAAAAGGAGGTGCAGTGAAGAGGCACTGGTTGTTAAAGAGAAAATCAAAATGTCCACAAGAGACAGCCTTCAGAATTTCCTAAAGAAACAAATGCCAAATGGCCATCTACATTTCTTACTAAACAATTGTCATGAGGTCCTGACTTACTCCAGACAAAGTATGTTTCAGACAAACTATATAGTTATCCATGATCCATGCTATTCCGTTCACCTGGGCCATCTCTCCCCAAGTCCTGCCTTTGATGGCTCATCTCAGCCTCAAGTTAATCTCAAAAGCCTTCCCTGATGTTTCACAGACAAAAAACATAGGACACAGGAAATGAGGGCTTTAGAATTATTAGGGAGAATTTTAGAAATCTAGATCATGCTGCATGCCATGGGGTCCCAAAGGCTCTGCAGATGGGGCCTTATAGGCTGAAAAGAAAAGCTAACCAATTGAAGCTCAGGACATTTTTCACTCATCCAACTAGAGCATTGATTTGATTAATTTGATTTGATCTGAATAATCGAATCAAATTTGACTTGATTTATTTTACAAAGTTAAATAATTTGTTTCAAGATTAATTCCTTTGTAGAAAAAAATTCTTGAGGGTGTGAAGAAAGGTTACAAATAAACCCCACTTATGATAAAAGGGAGAAAACTGAAGCTCAGAGAGGGGTCTGAGGCATGTGTCAAAGGTCATGATGCTGAACAGACTCTCTTCCTCAGCACAACTGTCCCATATTTGAAAAGATCCATCCTCTGTTCCTGAGTCCTCTCTTCTCTAGAATCAATGGCCTGAGCTTTTGCAAGCCCCATTCACAGAAAAATATTTCAAGTCACCTCACCAGTCCTTTGCTCAATTCCTTGTTAAAATCACACTTGGTGTACAGTGCCAAGAAATGAATATGATATATCTGAGCAGCAGAGAGAGGAGCAGGACTACCTCATCCCTCGTCAGAATGCTGCACTCCTGGTAATGCAGCCAGGGATCACATTAGCTTGTTGGCAGGCACAAAACACCATTGCCTCATACTGTCCATTAAAACTCTTAAGACATTTCCCATAAGCTGCTGCAAAGACTTTTCTCCCCATCCAGTTCTCATCCATTTGTTTACTTAGACCCAAATGCAGAATTTAACATTTATTTCATTTCTTTTAAGTGGCCAACTTTGTGTTTTTCTAGGCATTCTATGAGTAGATTGACAATTTGAGGGCAGGAATAGTAAACTCAACAATCTATACGAACTAGACAGGTATGGAAGAGGTAGTATAAACAAATAAAGGTGGCCAGGTACAATCTAAACCTTTGAGGTGGGAAATCTGGTGAAATGAGGAACTCAGCCCCATCTAAAGAAACATATTCCACTCAGCTTTTACCATGCCAAAATCAAGCCCAGTGTTGCTTGGTCTTCTTATTTTTAAGAGAAGCCAAAAATGTGGATCTTTACTGAAAATACTCTTTTAAACGTTGGCCACTAATTTTCAAAGTTCTAATACACTCTATAGGCCAAAAAAAACACATCTGCAAGCTGGGTTCAGCCCATGCACTGCAAGCCTTTGCCCTGTGCAGAAGAGGGAGTTGGGCAGTGCTGGCAGTTAAGACAAAAATATGAAGTGATTTCTATGATCTTGGATTTACTAGCATAACATTTATTTTAATGTTCCCCTGTTAATCATAGACTTGAACATTTTAAAGCTGGAAAGAATCTCAGGGATTATATGGTTTAATTCTATTGTTTTATGAAAGAAGAATCTGTGGTCCAGAGAGAAGTGACTTAGATTTTAATTAAATATGTTCCAGTAAAATGAATTTAAAAAATTGGACTCTTAGAAATGGAAAGAGCTCTACTGGTCTAGGCTTCCTCAGTGTTGGCACCATTTATGTTTTGGATCAGATAAATGTTTGTTGCGGGGAGGTGGATTCAGATATTACAATCACATACAATCATCATACAATCACACCTGTGCATTGTATGATGTTTAGCAGCATCTCTGCCCTCTACCAACTAGATGCCAATAGCTTTCCTCCCCCCAGTCATGTGGGGCAAAATGGAGGCAAAGGTGCATTCAGACATTTCCTAATGTCCCTAGGGGACAAAATCACCAGTGCCCTTGAAACCCACTGTCATTCTCTAACCCCTTTGTCTTACAGATTAAAAAAAAAAGTAAGACTGAAAATTAAAGAGTTTTGCCAAAGTTACATGAGGAAGTTATTCACACAGCTGGTACCAAGACTCAAGTATCATAATTCCCACTGGAATGCTCTCTCCACCAAAGCCTGCAAATCTGAACCACAATTTTGTCAATACAAGAGCCATGTAAAGCTGCATATTTTAAATTAAGATGCAACATAGCATAACGGTGAGGAGCATAGCTTCTGAGACTAATGGATCTGGGCTTCATTCTTAGCTCTTCTACTTACTCTATGACATTGATCAAGTTAACTTTTCTGTTTTTCCTCATTTGAAAAATGAGTGGTTCTAAAAAATAAAGTTTATTTTTAAAAAATGGATAGTAAAATACATATAGTGTTTGCTACCTAATCAAGATTCAGTAAATATAAGTTACTATTCCTATTGTTACTATTATTATTAACTGGACCTGGGGTTGACAAACCACACTCCTCCGACACAATTGGGCCTGCCTGTTTTTATACAATCTGTGGAATAAGAATGCTTTTTGCACTTTCAGAGTGCAAAGAAAATAATTGTTTTGCAATTTATGAAAATTGTGTGAACTCAAATGTCAGTGTCCATAAAGTTTAATTGGAGCAGAGTCATGCATTTACATATAGTCTATGGCTGCTTTCAAACTACAATGACACAGTTGAGTAGTTGCAACACAGATTACATGGCTGGCAAAGCCTAAAATATTTACTGGCCCTTTACAAAAAAGGATGACCAGTCTCTTAACTAGAATTTTTGTCCTCCAGGAGAAAACAGGCAGCCATAATCTGCACATAGCCCGCTGGTGTGCAGTTCTAGCACCTCTAACTATTTTTATTTAATTCTATTTACTGGAGACATTTCTCAGCATCTATGTGCACCTGGTATTTTCAGAAATAGTCATCCAGAGGACATGAAGAACCTTTACTTTTTATAGATGTCCTCTCTTGAATAAATCTTATTGTAGACTGGTACTTGGTGGTGTTTTTAAAATCTGGAGTATTTGTCAAAGAGAAAGGAAATAGTTTGCTCAGTGTTAAGCCAATCACATATTTTAAGTTTTGCACGATTTGGACAGGACAATAAAGAGGGATATCCGGTAATCCGGGTAAAAGGAAAAATAGATAAGAACTATCTGCCAAGACTAAAATTTAAGAGATGCTGTCATGTCACCTTTTACTTTTCCTTAGTAATACTTTGAGCATCTTGGTTATGATTTAATCTGACTGTAGGCCAAGAGTTTAAAAGCCAGGATACCTGTTTACAGCCCTTACCTTGTACCCAACTAGATTGATAGTCTCCAGAATTCTTTTTCAACTCAATGCAATACACATATTGATTGTCTAATATGTGCCAGACACTGAGCTGACCATCAGAAGTACAAAGATAAATCAGATGTGGTCTTTGCCCTAAAAAATTTTACTGAGGGTCTGGTTAAGTCACTGGACTTGTTTGAGGGTCAGTTTTCTTGTATATAAGAGTAGAGCATTGAACTAAATATTTCATACACTCAGGAAACTCATTGAGCTGCTTGGTCTTGCCATGACCTCTAGTAGATAACAAGGAATGATAATGGGACTGTATCACTATAATAATTTAACTAAAAAAGTATGCATAGTCACTGCCCTGGGAAGTAGTTCACAGGTAATTATAATATAATATAATAAATGTAAAATGAGTGTATGAAGCCCATGAAGGAAACCCACAAATTTTTCCTGAATGAAGAAAGACAGCCTTTCCAGGACAAATAACATTAGAGTAAGTCTAAAATGATGAGTTAATTGATGACATGATATGTTGGGAGTCCTCATCATTAAGAAGGGTCAAAGCCAGACAAAAACAAATTTAGGAGCTAAGGAAGAGGACTGTGGCCAGTAGAGTCAGCCCCTCCCTCATTAGAGCTGGCAATTCAAAACCAAGTCCAAGCAAGATGGGCAAGATTCAGTCTAATCTAGTCTAAGACAGAGAGAATATGATACAAAGAAATGAGGCAAGGCATGTCATACAGTCTTCAGGACACTTAGTACTCTCGGTGCCACATGTAACTTAAAAAAAATCATTCTAAAGAAGATGATAGAAGTCAGGCACAAGGTTCTCCAAAGAAAGGTGGTAGTAAGTACCAGGATGGAGTAAGACCAACAGCCAAGTGCTCAGTTTTTAGGATTTCGTTTTAGACCAGTAGGACAGAAATAAACACCCAGGCTAAGAATCAAGAGAAAGCAATACCATGTTCAATGTTGTCTGGAATAAGGGATGTGCAAGTAAAGATACATATTAATCCCAGACTTCATGCATATGTAATGTGGGAGACTTATAGGGCTTTTCATTGCTGGGGTATCATGATTTTGATAGTATGGGCACCATGGCAGGAAGCTCAGGCATCAAATGGGTAAGCAGGATTGGTCATAAAGATAGAGAAGGATGAGAAAGCTTTGTAAATAGAAGCACAAATATACAAAAGCACAAAGATGCACTTCTAACTCTCAAACAATCTGAAATCTTTCTTCCCCTCCAAGTTACCATCTGCAAATACATGTGCGACACTAATGAGACAGGCCTTATTGTGACTCCCCATTTTAGTGAGTCCTAAGTAATTTGGCAAGAGATGTAGGATTCATGCACATCGTTTAATGCTGTTCTGATTAAACTTAATTAAATTCATACTTTCAATCCCATTGCACAAGGTACAGAGGAGAGCCAGACCTGCCTTTCTCAGGAAGGATCCCTCGACATTCAGACCCTTGAGGGGCTCTCCAATATTTTGGATGCCTCTGCCTGACTTGATGACCACATCCTTCCCATTTTCCATTACAATATCACTCCACTTCTCCATTGTCAAGTGTCCCCTGTAAAGGCCTGTCCTACTGTAGTCAATTTAGAGTGCACCTGGGTAGTTATTGACCCCCTGCCCCTATCCCCTCACTTCTCAGGGGACCCAGGTTTCACTAAGTTCCACAGTGTGCTGTGCCAAAGCTTTCCTTTCTACTCACTCCCACACCAGCCTCCAATCCACTCCTAGGCCATGGTGCACTTGGGAGAAATTCAATCCACATGTTTCCTTTTCTTCCTACAGAACTCATCCAGCCATTGTTTAAAGAGGGAGGCAACGGCCAAAAAGAGCCACGTGAGGCCTCTGTTGGCCTTCCAATTCTTCATTAGAGAGCAAGGAAAGAAGGGCTTTGCCAAGAACAAACCTGAAACATTCCTTTGGATTTGATTCATAGCCTACAAGTCACGTTTTCACACAAAAAGATGTCCCTAGGACTGAGGGTGCAAGGCACCTTTCAAGGGGTCTCTTGGACATGAGAGATGGTAACAGCCACTACCACCGCTGACCTGGTTCTGGGACATGTGTGAAGGAAATTAGTGTGCAAGAGGCTGTTTTACATTATAACCTCCCAAAGCTGATACACACCCTCTCTGAGAATATAAATTCTCCCTAATTATAAGCACACCCTCCCTCAGAATCAATGACTTTAGAGTTCAAAGGCTCTTGAGACATCTATCAGGGGTCTCAATCACCTCATTTTAAAATAAGAGAAAATATAGGCTCAGAGAGAGCAAGAGACTTATCCAAAGTCAAATAGCTGATTAGTGTTTCATGAAGAAACCATAACTTTCAATTCCAAGTTCAGAGCTTTGGATTCAGGCATCATTCTCTGACCTCACACAGATTTAAACATTCTAAATAGACAAAATAGATTTCCATGTTTTAACTTTCCTGACTTATTCTAGCCCAATCCTCTTTTTAAGGTTGTCCTTATTTGCCTTATGCACTTTTTCTGGTTAGTTGGTTTGTTTGTTTTTTATGGAGGTGGTAAGAATTCTTTGAACCCACAAACTAGGGACTTCAAGGTTGTAATATAAACTCATTCTCTAGGTTTTCTAACAGATCTCTATGCATCCTCTCTTTAAATAATTTAGAAGACAGGGAGCTCACTCACTGCTCTGTGTGTTGGCCCATTTCATCTCTGGGCAGCTGTAGTTACTGAAAAGCTCTTTCTCACATTAAGCAGAATTTTGTCTCTCAGCCCTCCCACATGCACATTTGCATACTGGGATATCCCAGAGCTGCTTTCAGAAGAAGCCAAATAGGGATGTTCCACAGTTCCTATGAAGTAAGCACTGCCCTCTGCCAGTATAACAGGGCCTTTATCACAGTCACACCTGGGGCTTCTCCCCTTGCCCATATTCCCATCAGGGAGGGTCTTTTTTAAAAAAATTGAGATATAATTGACACATAACATTATATTAGATTCTTGAGTAAAACATAATGATTCAACATATGCATATGTTGTGAAATGATCATCACAATAAATATAGTTACCATCCACCACCACAGATAATTGTAATTTTTTTCTTGTGATGGGAATTTAAAGATTTACTCTCTTAGCAACTTTCAAATATACAGTATAGTATTATTAACCATAGTCGCCATGCTGTACATTACATCCCATGACTTTTTTATTCTCTAACTGGAAGTCTGTACATTTTGACCACCATCACCCATTTTGCCCACCTCTGGCAACTACTAATCTATGTCCTCCATATCTATGAGCTCAGCATTTTTGTTTGTTTGCCTATTTGTTGAGCCTTTTTTTTAGATTTCACATGTAATTGAGATCATATAATATTTTTCTTTTTCTGACTTATTTCATTTAGTATAATGTCCTCAAGTTCCATTCGTGTTGTAGCAAATGGCAACATTGCTTTCTTTTTAATGGCTGAATAATATTCTTTTTTAATTTAATTTTATTTATTTATTTTTAGAGAGGGAAGGGAGGGAGATAGAGAGAGAGAGAGAGAAACATCAATGTACGGTTGCTGGGGGTTATGGCCTGCAACCCAGACATGTACCCTGGCTGGGAATCAAACCTGGGACACTTTGGTTCCCAGCCCGCACTCAATCCACTGAGCTACACCAGCCAGGTTGGCTGAATAATATTCTTATGCATATTTCATAAATTACTATATATACATACATATATATATATATTATTCACATCACACACACCACATCACATTTCCCTCATCCCTTCATCTATCAAAGGATAGTATCAAAGTATCAAAGGATACTTTGGTTGTTCCCAGTCTTAGCCATTGTGAATGATGCAATAATGAACATGGGGGTACAGATTATTTTTCAAATTCATGTTCTCATTTTTTCAAGTAAATACTCAGAAGTGAAATTGCCGGATCATATGGTAGTTCTATTTTTAATATTTTTATTGAATTTTTAAATAAATATTGTGGTAATTGAAGATCCATTATTTTGATTACTAAAATACAACTGGGAAGGGGCAAGTCAAGGAAGAGTACATATAGAAGGACCCACGGGCACAGACAACAGAGTGGGGGCTCTGTGGGCATGGCAGGGGAGAGCAATGGGGAAAAATGTGGGACAGATGTAACTGAACAACAATAAAATAAATAAAATAAAATAAAATAAAATGCAACTGGGAAATATGAAGTACAATAAATATATCATGCTGGGGTCTTAGAAAACATTAACAAGAATTATAGTAAAAACTTAATTTATAATATCAACATAGTAATTCATTAAATAAAATGTTAAAAACTCAGGTCCTTGTGGGTGTTCTTTAAACTCTATTTACTTGAAACACAGTTATTTAGCACCTTTGTATGTTTCAAGTGCTCTTCTAGAGTGCTAGGGATCTTACAAAAACTACCAAGATTCATCACTCTGCCATTTATGAAAGTCCTTTCTGGTGACTCTTTTTAGCTTTAAATCTCCCTGGCACTAAGAAAAGAATCTCACACAGCAAGGGAGGCCATTGCTGAGAGAGGCAGATAACAAGGCTAAGATAATGGGACAGCTGAGAGTGAGAGAGTGGAGATGAGGTTGGAGGTTTAGAAAGTAAATACAAAATGGAACTAAGGGGAAACGCAGAAAACTGGATCCCATGGATTCCTGCAGATAATACTGGTTATGGAGTGCGATGCCATGGAAAGAACACGGACTTCAGAATCTAGCAATAAAGGCCCAAATTGCAAACTCCATGTCACTAGTTAGAGAAGTTGTTTAATCTTTGCATTAGCTGTTCCAAACCCCATATCCTCATCTACAGAAAGAGGATAATCACACATACTTTCAAGGATAAAATGAGATCACAACAAATCCTTATATTTTTATTTTTTACTTACAGTTGACATTCAATATTGTATTAGTTTCAGATGTACAGCATGGTGGTTAGGGATTTATATAATTTACAAAGTGATCTAGCTGAGAAGTCTAGTACCTACCTGTCACCATGAATATTTATTACAATATTATTGATTATATTCCTTATGCTGCACATTCCCTCCCATGACTGTTTTGTAACTGCCAATTTGTACTACTTAATCACACAACAAATTTAAACTGTCTGGCACACAGTGACCACCAGATATAAACTTCCCATCCCCTACACATAAGACAAAGCCTTGAAAGCAAACTATTGTCCTGAAATTCACTAGTCTGCTCTGACACCCGATGGCCCTTTTCCTCTTGGTAATGGAGGCCTAGACATTAGAGCCTCAAAATAATCAAGTCCCATGGGCTCAAGCTGCAGTCTGACTGTTAAGAAAGGATATATCCCATCCCCTCTCAACAAGTGAGCCTGGTTTTATTCTTCCTACACACACCTTGCCTTAGGCAAAAGTGAAACAAACCCAGATATCAAGATGTTCATCGGGTGGGATGGGGGACACCGGTCTCCTAGTGCGCTGGTTTGTTTGCACAGCTGCAGTCAATTAGGGGAAACTGTAATTGTTTTATACTTTTGCTTAATGCTTAAGCCTGGAGAAAGAAGAATGGATTTTTGGTTTTCCTTTTTCATCTTTCAGTATTTTTGTTTTGTTTTTATTTCTCATCATAATATTTAGATAGTATTCGTGTAAGGGAAGGCAATCATAATGAAAGGGATAAGCAAACAGAGTGCTCTAAGGCACATTTACAAAAGGCTTTACCTCAGAAATGCTTCATTTACCCGGAGAGCAGGCAGCAGAGGGCATGGGAAAGCCTGCTTCTATGGACAGGGAAGTGATTCATGCCAATCAGCTAGAGAGTCCTGTTTCAAAATGCTCCGTATGTGAGATGGAGCATAATAAATCACATCAACAAGCAAACAGGAGGTAGCATATGCCTTCCAGGTGTGAACCCAAACTAAGGACTCAAGGTACCAAAATGAGTAAGAGATGAGCCTTAGGGCCGGATTAGGCTGAGGTCAGTGAGACCCTTCCTTAGAGCATAATTTAAGGGAATGCCAAAAAAACATAGTTATCAAGATAAAAAACATTGCAAGGCAATATTTGCAAAAAATCAAAATTAATGGAACAAAACCTCTTGGTGTGTAAAATATCAAAACTTTGGTATAATGTTACCTTTGATTATTAGTTAAATATGCATTCAGACTTTAAGAAAGCCACTGCGGAGTAAAAAACAAAAATGTTTACCTTACAAATTACAAAAACAAGCTCGGCATTGAATCTAAAAAACAAAAGATTAAGAAAATAGCAAGAAGAAATATGTAGAAAGTAAAAATTATATGGGAATAAACAATCATGAAAATAACCATAAACTTTTAAATCTCTTCTTTAAAGAATGACACTACTAATTTCTAAAATAAAATCCCATAATTTCAAATTTGGAAATAAGACAACCAAAAAATATTCACTTTCTTTGACCCAAAAATCATAGTTTAGGGACACTATCATAAATACAACTGAAATATGAAAAAAGTATCATTTTAACAACAACAAAGAACTCTCAACAGAATTATTATTCAGTCACTAAAATAATGGTCATGAAGACCAAAAATGTTAAAAAAATAATTGAAACACTTAATAAAGTGAAAAAAGTAGAAAGCATAAATACACGTGTACCACAGTAACAACTACAGGAAAATTGCATAGAAAACGAATAAACAGACAAATAAAAAAACTGAAGGTAAATACATTAAAATTATAATAGTAGTTTTATTTTGATGGTAGAAACCTAAATTTATTTCCCTTTTCTCCTTCCTTCCTTCCTTCCTTCCTTCCTTCCTTCCTTCCTTCCTTCCTTTTTTCCTTCCTTCCTTCCTTCCTGATTTTAGGAATTGCATCGTTCAGAGGTCAAGGCAGGAAACAGGTGGCATACTCAAGGAATAATTGAAAAGTATTAATTACAGCACTATTATCAGAAGTGTGAGCAGAGTTAAGGGAGACACAAGAGATGATAGAATACCTGCTGTCTAGCTATAGCTGGGAGCTGTTACTGTTCTATGGTCAGAAGGAAATAGAGTGGTTTTTCTGGAACCAGGAGAGAACTGTGGCTGTAGGAGAAAATTTTCCCATTGAAAGGACAGTCACTACAAAACCATATGGGATGGGAATAAATATTTCAATCCGTCTCTCCTCCCTCCTTCCAGTCACCTGCTAGTGTCTTCCACTGGCTGAACCCAGGTAAGTGCTCAGGATAAGGGAGCCTGGGTGATGCAATCTGTTGAGGTCAGCCTCGTGAGACATAGAGCAGGTAGGGGAAGGGTGAAAAGTTGTCTGAGGGGACAAAGAGAATATGCCCCACCAAAACACCACATCATTTTATTTCTAAAATAGAAAATGTCTAAATTAAAAAATTGGTTGCATTGAAATTCACTTTGCTAACCCATCAAATTCAGATAAAAATAATTCCTACCTTATAAGGTTATTGGTTAACCTTGAAAATCAGCAATGTCTCCTAACTTGTTTTTATCAATATCATCATGTCATTATTTTATATATATGTATACTTGTATGGTTATGATGATGGTGGTGGTGGAGCTGGTGGTGGTAGCAGTGGCCAGGGTGGTGGTAATAGTGATAGAGGCGATGATGATGATGTGCACAGTGGTGACAGTTGTGTGGATGGGGACAGTGGTGGTACTGGTGATGTGGTGATGCAGGCAGCATGCATGACGATGCTGGTGATGCTGGTGGTGTCATTGGCACATTAGCCTCTTACATGAACTGTGAGTCTCGTATATTATCAAATGCTCATCTTTAAAGAACATGTGACTCTATTCACAAGTAGTGGCATTAAACACATCTTCTATGCAATCAGGGATGATTTAACGAATCCTTTAGGGCCCATCTCTAATGATACTTCTTTAATCCCCAGAAAAATTTAACTCAAACTAGAGTATATTCACTCTTAAGTGAATATAGAGTATACATAGGGATGAATATAGAGTACATATAGAGAATGTAGAGTATATTAACCCTTCTGTGGGTTTTCAGAAAGGAATGAAGATTTCTACCTTTATAGTCTTTACAGCCTAGAAGCAAGGACAGGAGGCAAGCAGACAACATTGTAAACACAGCATCCTAGGCTGTGAGCACCTTCTTTCTGAGGCCTAGCACATAGTAACCTTGAAAAATATTTCTTTATCCCATTTATTATGGCAGCCAAAACCATCTTGACTGTGTACAGAGAATGATATTGAGCACTTAACTATTATAACAACTTCACATGTTCTAAATCAGTAAATATTCCCAACAGCATTATGAAACAGATATTAATATTATTCCCATTATACAGATAAGTGTGATTGAGGCACATATTAAGCAGATAGTTCTATGCTGAACAGCTAACAAGTGAATAACTTGGGTTTCAAACCCAGAAATCCCAGTGCTAGAGCAGGGACTCTTACTCCCATGTCCTTGGAGTAGACTTCGCATAGAGGAGGTAGAATTAAAATTGAGGCTAGAAGAATGATAAGAAAACCCTTGGGCACAGGTGGCAAACACAAGGCCCAAGGGCCGAATCCAGCCCCTCCACCTTGTTTTATCCAGCCAAGCACCTTATTTATACCCGGCAGCAGCATCGAGCTCCTTGCTCCTAGTTAAGGAGTAGTTACATTTATACAGTCCTAAAATTACATTCGGCCCTTTGAAGATAACCTCGAGGCTGATGTGGCCCTCCATGACAATGGAGGGCCACATCAATTTGACACCCCTGCCCTAGGGAAAGCCATTGAAGACTAAGTGTATACTATCCAGCAAAGGGCTAGAGGGAAGCCACAGAAGTAGTTTGAATGATATTCTCAGAGATAGCCTTAGGGAAGGTAATGTCAAACTCCAGTCATAGGTGGATTGTATGGACTCACACTTGTAACAACAAAATAAACAGAAAACAAGTTGTTATAAATTATCCCAGGTTCTTTAGGACCAACTACAGATGTTTTGTTTGTCTTTAGAGGGAACTCAATCCTGGGTTTCTTGCAAAAGTGAGCAAATAATGGTGGGGATGGAGAAGACACATCTTTCTACGTTTGATGCTGTTTCTGCCGTAAGCCTAGCCAGCACAGCAGCACCCAATACAAGAAGCAGGAATAAGCTCAGTGATGGCTCTGTCACACCCATGGACGACAGGGTGGGCAAGGGAGGCTGCAACAGGGAGCAAGAAAGGTCCGAGAGGAGAGCAATGTGTCAAGCCCAGGAAGAAGTCAGGTAGGAAACCAGACCCTGGCTAGGCTTCACAGGAGAGCATGGCTGGGCTCGAGTATGGCTAGGCTCCAGCATGGGGCAACCCAGAGAAACTTCTCTCCAGTTTCCTGTTTCCCAGCTGTGTTTTATTGGCTCAGCCCACCTGCTCCAACTCTGCCCTCTCCTCCAGGACCTAAAGGCACAGTAGCACCTCTGATTGTTTCTGCTGGAAAATGTGAAAATGCATTCTACCTCAGGACAGGAAGTGGAAGGAGTTACAGAAAAGTAATTTGAAACTTTCCACAAAATGAAAACTACAATGTCAGGGTGGTCAGAAACACAAAAGAAAAAATATGTGTGTACATATGTGTATATGTATATCTATATATAGAGATACACACACACACACACACACGGACATGCCTAAGAAGAAAACACTGTTTGTGTTTTCATTTGGCTAGGATCCTTTCAATTAAAATCTTGTTAGGGAAATATTGTGAGTGAGAATTTCTTCTCTGGCAGTGAGTTGACTGTGTTTGGGCTTCCTTCTCTGAAGAGCAGGGCACTACAAACCAAGGACAGGATGTGAAGTTTCATTACCTGCAGAAGCCTTGCTGCCAGCCTGTATTGAGAAGGTGCTTTGAATTCCTCCCCACTTTTCCTGACTTTTTCATCCATCTTCTTTGACAGGTGGCCCAGGAACCCTACTCTGGGTTCACTTCACTTCTCGCTTGCCTCAGTTTCCTCATTATGAAGTGGGGTAAAAATGGCTTGCTGAACAGCCCTAACCAAAGTGAAGGTACCCGTTCTCACTCGGGGGTTGGGAGTCAGGTGAGTGAAGGGATGAACCACTTACAAGTGCATAACAGAAAGTGGGACATTTTTCCATGGTTGTTTCTCATAAAGTAGGCAATTAGCACCTTCCAAATGCTGTTAGGTGAGGGGAAGGGGGAATCAGAAAATTTACAAGAAACAATGGAAATTAAGAAAAACATTTTGAGTTACCTTCACTAGGGAGAAACACACTAAACAAAAATAAGGAGCCCATTCCATAGTAGTGGAATGATAGTCACATTTAAAGAAGCTATCAATACTTTTTATCATTCATTCATTCAATCTTTAAGTAAATATATATAAAATGCCCACTGTACTCTCAAGCACTAACTTAGTACTGGATATATAATAGTGAAAAATTTTTGGTTTATCTGTTCCCCAACAAGTCTTGCATTCCAATGGAGGAGACAGAGAGCGGGAAAATATTGAGTTGGCCAAAAAGTTTGTTCAGTTTTTCCATACAATAGCTCTAGTAGTGCTTAGTTGTCTTTATCTTCATTCGAAACAACTTTGTTAGATTGTATTCTGACAGCCCTGATATCAGCATGCATTTTAAAAAAACACATCAAAATTGGTGAATTTTTTGTACAACCATTTTAATATTGAAGATGGAAGAAAATACACATTTTGGGCATATTTTGCTTTATTATTTCAAGAAAGATAAAAATGCAACTTAAACACACACACAAAAAGATTTATGCAGTGTATGGAGAAGATTCGGTGACTGATCAAACATGTCAAAAATGGTTTGCAAAGTCTCTTAATAGCATTGACATTTTTGCCAACTAATTCTTTGCTGTGATGCTGTCTTATACATAGAAAATGCTTAGCATTATCCCTGGCCTCTACCCACTAGAAGCCAATAATGGGAGATAGCCGACATACTCAAAATATTCCAATTAATAAAGTCATTGGGGAAAATGAAGAATTAGTTTTATTTTACAGAAAACAATAAATGGACTCTTTGGCCAACCCAATACATACATACAAGTTTAGATCAATGCAACAAATAAAAGGAACAGAAACCTCTAAAGAAGATCCCAGGAGCTCTGTAAAGACCACTCTGTGAAAGTGACATTGTGCTAAGATCTAACAATTGAACAGGAACTAGCTTGGCAAAGAGTGACAGGAAGAGCATTCTAGGCAGAGGGAGCATGAGGTAGAAAAGCACTTAGCAAAGAAGAAGCCAAGCTGTTTGGAGAGCATTGAGCAAGAGTACAAAATGGGGCTAATGAGATGGGGAGGAGCCAGATCATACGGGGTCCTGCATGTAACATTAAGGTCTGTGGGTTTTATTGTAGCTGCAATGGAAAATGACTAGACAGTTTTTAGCAGGAGGAAATAATCCATGAGAGTAAAAGCAATCAAACTAGTTAGGAGGCTGTCACCAAAGCCTGAAGACACACAGGGTTGATGAGAACTAAAGTGATGCCAGTTCAGGTAAGAGGAGTTCCAAGCCTCTAAGTTCTTTAGAAATAAAGTGTGAAAGTTGGTGACTCATTGGCTATACAATGAAAAGGTAGAGAAGGTGATCAAAAATGCTCCTAGAACTCCAGGTTGAACAACTAGATAGGTAGTTCTACTTTTGTGGTGGAGAAGTTGTTGGGCAGAGTTCATAGTCTATCATACACAAAAACTTTACCAGCAATGCAATTGCTTAAGTGCCATGCTGGAGGAATACAAAAAGTCTTTTTTTTTTTAGTGTATTTTATTGCTTATGCTATTACAGTTGTCTCATCTTTTCTCTCCTTTATCCCCCTCTGCCCTGTACCCTGTGTTCCACCAGCATTCAGCCTTAGTTCATGTCCATGGGTCATACATATAAGTTCTTTGGCTTCTCCATTTCCTATACTTAATTTCCTCTTCTTAATCCCCCCTGTTTTGTACCTACCAATTATGCTTCTTATTCTGTGCACCTTTTCTCCCATTCTCCTTTCTCCCCCTCCCCATGGATAACCTTCCATGTGATCTCCATTCCTGTGATTCTGTTCCTGTTCTAGTTGGTTGCTTAGTTTTTGTTTTTTAGGTTCAGTTGTTGATAGTTGTGAGTTTGTTGTCATTTTACTATTCATAGATTTGATTTTCTTCTTTTCTCTAGACAAGTCCCTTTAACATTTCATATAATATGAGCTTGGTGATGATGAACTCCTTTAACTTGACCTTACCTGGGAAGCACTTTACTGCCCTTCAATTCTAAATGATAGCTTTGCTAGATAGAGTTATCTTGGATGTAGCTCCTTGCCTTTCATGACTTGGAATACTTCTTCCCAGTCCCTTCTTGCTTGTAAGGTTTCTTTTAAGAAATCAGTTGGTAGTCTATGGGAACTCCTTTGTAGGTAATTGTCTCCTTTTCTCTTGCTGCTTTTAAGATTATCTCTTTATCTTTAATATTGTATAATGTAATTATGATGTGCCTTGGTGTGTGCTTCCTTGGGTCTAACTTCTTTGGGTCTCTCTCAGCTTCCTGGACTTCCTGGAAGTCTATTTCCTTTGCCAGATTAGGGAAGTTCTCCTTCATTATGTTTTCAAATAAGTTTTCAATTTCTTGGTCGTCTTCTTCTCCTTCTGGCATCCCTATGATTCTGTTGTTGGAATGTTTAAAATTGCCCCAGAGGTTCCTAAGCCTCTCTTCATTTTTTTGAGTTCTTGTTTCTTCATTGTGTTCCAGTTGAATGTTTATTTCTTTCTTCTGTTCCAAATCTTTGATTTGAGTCGTGGTTTCCCTCCCTTCACTTTGGTTCCCCATATATTTTTCTTTATTTCATTTTGCATAGCCTTCACTTTTTCCTCTATTTTGCGACCATACTCAACCATTTCTGTGAGCATCCTGACTACCAGTGTTTTGAACTCCACATCTGATATGCTGGCTATCTCTTTAGCATTTAGTTGTGTTTTTTCTGGAGCTTTGATCTGTTCTTTCATTTGTGCCATATTTCTTTGTCTTGGCACAGCTGTTATGTTTTAAGGGGTGGAGGCTTAGGTATTTACTGGGGTGGGGAAATCCACATTGCTGTGTTGTGGCACTGTCTGTGCGGGTGGCAGGTCAGGGAGAGAACAATGCCGCTTGCTCTGGCCCCTCCTTTAGTCACTTCCCCTGCTGCCCACAAGCAAATTGGGCCCTTTTGGTGCTGATTCCCAGATGGGTGGTTTTGTGTACATTCTAGGACCTTGTGGGTCTCTCCAATGAACTCTCCTGTAAGGCTGGGAGTTTTTCCCCCTGCTGCAGCCCCCACAGGTTTTTACCCCAGATGTTTTGAGGCTTTAGTTTCCCATGCTGGAACCCAGGGTTGCATGTCTGTCTCACTCCCCAGTTGTTCTTCCTCACTTATCCACATGTGAATGTGGGACTGGCTGATCCACCAGCTGCTGCCTCACCTGCCCAGTCCTCCAGCCACCACCTTGCCGCACATCCTCTCTGCCCTGGCTGCCCATCTCTGCCCCTCCTACCAGTCTGGATGAATGGTTCTTCTTTAACTCCTTGGCTGTTGGACTTCTATACAGTTTGATTTTCTGGACATTCTGGTTGTTTTTGTTTTTAAATTTGTTGTCCTTCTTTTGGTTGTTCAAGGAAGCAAAGTGTATCTACCTACACCTTCATTTTGGCCAGAAGTTGGAATACACAAAGTCTTAAAGAAGCAGAAAGGAAGAGACTTACATATCTGGTTGGAATTAGAGAAAAGGAATCACAGAGGGGTGTCATTGCAGTTGGCTCCTGAAAGATTAGGAGTGTTTAAGAGATTGACCTGGAAGAAAGAACTTCTAAATAGAGGAACAGCATTTTAAAAAATATAAATAACAATGCCAACCCTACAAAACATTTGAGAAGTATAAAGAAAGTAACTTACAAGGAAATACTTAAAACCTTGTCCTGAGATTTTTTTATTGTGTTTACACCACGGTCACCAACCCATTCAACAGTCAGTGTTGTATGCGAACATCCATTCTTCACCACCCAAAAAGAAAATAAAACTCAAATTGACTTCTCTGTTTTTTCCTAATATGCCTGAGATATATATATGAAATAATCAACACTTGTCAACCTGCAGGGCTAGTTACTGAAAGATGTAAAAAGGAAATTAATATGTAAAGTAAGGTGTTTTTATGCCTTGCATTATAAATTATATTCTTTTAAGCTTTAACATAAAGTTTATTTTTAAAATTTTCACTCTGTCCATTTGCCTCTGTTTCTATCTCAGCTGCTAGCAGAGGACCTAGCACAAGGAGGTGCTCAACAAAAATTAACTCAACAATATGCTTTGGCAGAGCATTTATGGAGGGCCTCCTATTTTCCAGAGCTATACTAGGTCTGAACTATATTAGAGATAGTTAAAAAAAAATTAGGTCCTCAAGAAAGTCACAGGCATATATGTGAAGGAATAAAAATACATGTATATGCATACAGACTTACATATAATATGATAAATGTGTCCAAATAAATATATATAGTCTCTCTCCCACCCCCCAAAATTCAGAAGTTAACAGAATGCAGTCAAACCAAAATATTTTTCAATCCATAAGCATGTTCCGGCTTGAACTCTCTGAAGCAGAAACTTGCGGGTACAAAAGCAGACTAAAGTACAGTCAGTGGAATTCCTTGAAGTTACCCATAAATATTCACCAAGCCTTTCCCCTGTCCTATACCTAGTCATAAATCCCCCTGCTTCTTTTCAAGAACTTTTACATTTGATCAACGATGCAGGGTGATGTTTAAACCAGGCCATTTGGAATATTCGATTTTCATACATAGTTTTAAGATTTTAATTTCCACTCTGCAAGCTGGCTCAGATTTTCCCTGTCCTAAAATAAATCAGGATTTTCAAGACATGAAAGCAGACTCTAAGCACAGAAGGGCTTTCTGAATGTTCAGGCTGGTTGCATAGCTCAGTCAAGTCATACTTACAAACAACTTAGCTCTCACCTCATCTTGGTCCTAGGGGGATAGCCTAGAAAACTGGCAGCTAATGTGGTGAGAGAAAAATACCCAGCACTCAAGATCAATCTGTCAAAAAGAGGCAAGAGCCATTCATCAGAGGAGAAAGGGACAAACTCAGAGATGTTTTGAAACATTTGCCCAACCAATCTGAAACTAATTGGCCCCTCTACTTAATCTCCAGCTCCCCTTCATGTCAGTCCAGTTGCCACAGAGCTATAAAGAGATGGCTAGCTCTTAGCAGTAGAATGGATGATGTATACAGGATATTGCTAATACATCACAGACTCAGAGCACATTTGAGCTGAAAGGGTCTTTGGAGTTCATTTAGCTTGGTTTGTAGAGGTAGCACCTAGGGGAGAAGGAAGACCCATGGATTTGGGTCAGACTGGAACAGGGTTCTAGTCTCCACTCTTATTTTCAAACTATGTGATCTTAGGGAAGTCACTTCAACCTGTCTGAAAATTTCTCACCTAACAAAAGGGGAAAATGGCATACTCAGAGTGATGCCACAAGAGTATAATAATATAAGTAAATGTACTTTGAAAATGCCACAGGACATATAAATGAGTTATAAATTATTGTTGTAAAGAACCTAATAAATAGAACCTAAATCCAATCAATAGTAGACTTGCCAAACCTGTACCTAACTGACCTGATAGAAAGTAACAGCTTCCATTTGTAAAAGATGGAGTTATACCAATGGCACAGAGATGTCCAGTGCTGGTGACCTGGTATTGAGCACGCCAGGAACTTAGCTCCCACCAGGTCAGTGATACGCTGATCAAAAGGCAGTTGCATTTGTTGCCATACTCCTATTCTAGTTGTATTTCTGAAGTAAGCATAAAACTTAATTAGACATTATGCAAAGTAATAAAATATGAATGTTTATTAAGAGATTTGTTGTTTATATGAATACACAGATGATTGCTATGGAACAATAGTTTGAAGATAATTTGGTAAAAGCCTCTATTGTCAAATTAGTGATAAGCAACACCACTGTAAAAGATTGGAAGAAAATCATAAAGGTCTAGGAGACTTATACATTTAAATTTCTTTCAACTTTTTTTTATATCTTGCTTCACTTTAAAGAAACTGAAAGTTGTAGAAGTTATGAGTATAACCACTCAAGAGAGTCAACTGGGCACTCTAATCAGTGGATCCACAGGCAAAGCAAAGACCTTAGCCCTACATTGAAAGAGTGTTATATGAATTTTGCATTACTATGATTTTCATCCTAACTAAATCTAATAACTAGCCAACTGCCAGACTGAATGTACTTGAAGGTAATTATTTATTGTCATTTATATACCTGACATTCTGATCTATAGAAACACTGAATATAAATTATGTTTATTTTGAGTACTTTGCCATTGAGAAACCCACAATCTAGTTAACACTAGTGAAATGTAAAATATTTTATTAATCACATATGATTTAATTTAAAACTATCTTTCAAGTGTAATTTAAAGAGAAAAAATCAGATTTTTCAAAATAATTGGATCATTATTATTTCCATTTGTTACCATGAACCACCTGATTTTGTCTGTTATCTCATTAACTGCTTTAGAAATAATGTTTCCTTATTATCAATTCACCATCATTGCTTAGAACAGAGTAGGTTCTCAATTGGTTTGAGTAATTGGCATGAAAAGTATGAAAGGAGAGAAACATACCCAGGACTTTGAAGGTAGGATTAAATAAAAGGAAAAAGTCCAGGAGACAGGAACTGATTCAGAAAAGGCCTAGAGGGTGTTGGAGTCCTGGATACATTTGTTCTCATAAACATTTCTTGGGCACCTTCTAAAACATCATAACCTCTCTACCTGTGTGCCAAGACTAGCAGGTTTCTTTAGCCCAAACTTTGGAGATTTTTAAAATTCAACCAGTTATATTATTTATATATCAGTAGAATTCATGTAAAGATTAATAGTTTCTCCTAAAATATCAGAAGGTTCCGTATTCCCACATGGAAGCAATGAGCAGGTTCTTTCCTACACAGCAACTCTCTCTTCTAGATGAGACCTGACCTCGCCACTATGTGATGGTCACTGCTGCTCCCCTGTGGGCTTCTCTTCTTTATGTTCCTACATGCCTCCTTGGCAGTTAGCATTTTGACCCTTTATTATGTGCCTCACACTGTGGTGATGCTGGGTCTCTGCCCTAGAGGGGCTGCTGCAGAATAATAGGAAGTGATCCAGGTAGCAGGTGACGTGAACCTCAACAAACAAGTGGCAGTGGGAAAGGAAACCAAAATATAGACATCCCAGACATCTTTCAAAGTCTAAAATCATGGGGATCCTTAAAAAAAAAACATGTCTAGGGTGAGTAGAGGCAGAGTTTAAAGTAATTTCAGAGATTATAGTCAAAAACACTGAGAGAAAGGTGACTAAAAGGGGAAGAAGCAGGAAAGGATGAGAGGAGAAAGGGAAGAAGAGAGTACGTAAGTGCTTGCTGTACCGAGCATTTTCACATTTTTGTGTTAACTGGTTTTAGGGGAAATACTATGAAAAAAGTTTGGACATAGTAAGGTTTGGAGGTAGCATAACTGCCAGAGATGGGGCCTGATGGGCAAGAGATAAGAAAACAGGAAATTCACCTTTTCAACAATCTTTAATAATAAAAGAATGATTTAAAACTCTAATTTGTGTTGAACATGTATTACACACCAGTTACTATACTAAATACTTCTCTAGTATGAGCAAATTTTGTAATCTTCCCAACAGTAATAAGAAATAGCAATGATAATAAAAACAACAGATAATAATAGCTAGTAGAGTACAGGGTTGCTGAGCCAGACACTCTTCTAAAAGGCTCTACCTGTATTAACTCATTTGATTTTTACAACATCTTGGTGAGACAGATATTTTGTTCTTGTATGCATTTCACAAATGGAAAAGATAAAATCAAGAGGGATTAGGTAACTTTCCAAAGATTGCACAACTAGTATGTAATGACTTTGGACTTCCCACCCAGGTCTGTTTGAATCCATGGCGCAAGCACTGGTCCATTACAGTCTACTAATACATTTCCAGAAAGTATATTTGGCACTGATGACTCAAACAATAAAATAAGACAGTCAGTCTCTATGCTCAAGGAACTCGCAGTCTAAAGGGAGAGCAAGCAGGTATACAAACACAACAGGCAAACACTCGAGTGTCCTCAGAGATGCCTAAGTACTAAGTGCTATGAAAGTACAAAGGCAAAGGAGCTGAACCTGCAGGGGAGCAGGGGGTGTAGGGGAGGGAATGGGGAGGGGAGGGCAACTCACAGCACAAAGAAGCTGGCTCTGCAAAGATAGCAGCCTTCCAGAACCAGTTAGGGAAGAGAGGGAAAAGGCATGCAAGTGTGGAAATTTAAACCTTCTTCCAGGAACATAAGGACATCCTGGATGGCTGGGAAATTGCAAAGCTGGAAGAGGGCAGAGGAAGGTGAAGGTGTCAGGGCACCCAGAGCTAGACTAAAGGCCACGTGTGCTATGCTAAGCCATGAAGGGATGTAGAAGGCTACTATTTCTTGTGAGCACTGTCATACAAAAAGCCTGTGTTTTTGTCCTGTAGGAATGAGGAGAAATTGGAAGAGTGACATGCACAGATCTGTATCTGAAAAATGTCCCTCTGTGGACAAGGTGGACATTGGATTGTAATGGGGCTAGAATATTTGAGGGGGTGCATTTAGGGGACTGTGACAATGCCCTGAGTGGCAGCGAGAATGAGGGAAAACCAGAACCCAGAGGGAAGAGAGAAAAAGGATAGATTAAAGAGAAATTTCAGAAGTCTCAGATTAACACATTATGCAGACATGTCTTTGCAAGAGGAACATATCCTCCAGCTTTATAGTAATCATTTAAAATATAATGTAGTGAAATAGCTTTCACAAATTCAGTTCATTTTGGCCATGCTGAATAATTCGTTGTACTCAACTGAAAGGAAAGTGGCTATTTTTGTCTCCTTATATTTATATCCATGATACACTTCTTTCCATAAAGGATTTGGGGTGCCAGGAAAATTACTAAGTGAAACGCAGCATCCTACTGAAAGAACCAATCTGACAGTGTAAATCAGCCTCTCCTGTCAAATGAGATAAGTTTGAAGATATCAGGAAACATCCTCCACGTCAGCTCCAGACTCCAAGTTACTGCCCCTTCCTTTGTCTGGAGAAACAAATGGTGAGAAAGTGTTCATTTTGCTCTACTGCTAAATCGAGCATTTCTGTCAGAAAAGGAGGAAATATTGACACCGGCAATGAGTTTCAAACATAGCTTGCACAACATTTCCTGGAGACACTCAAAATTATATAAGAAGATATATAAATAAATCAAAACTTTAAACAAGGCAACACCTTAATCTTAAAACAGATGAACTCTAAGGAAGGTGAAGCTCTCAAAATATATGTGATTTTTAATACCTATACAAAAACAACTCACATTTGTGCACCGAGCACTTCTGCCTTCTTAATCCAACTTATGGTAATTCTTTTGTAACATTTATCTCCATTTTTAAAAAGAAAAACTGAAGATCAGAGCTTTAAACTGACTTTCTGAAAGTCACACAACTTCTGTTGCTAGTGACAGAATTTGGTCAAGGCATCAATTTTACTAATTCTTATTTTAAGGAAAATGGGATATCACAAAAATAGTAGAAGCTAATTATTAGAGTGGTTTCTATGTGTCAGACACTATGCTATGTACATTATAGGCATTACCTTATTTAATTTCAAACCACCCTATGATAGAGGCAGCATCACTGTTCCCATTATACAGATGAGGAAACTGAGGCTAGAGGTGGTGATTATATCAAGGTCATATGAATTACTGGTGGTCCTGAAGTTCCAACCCAGGCTTTCTTTGTCAAATCCAGCTCTTAACCTAAACAAACATCTATTTAAGTTTTGTCTCTACCAGCTATTAACTCTCTAGCCCAATGTGTATGTGTATGGCTTGGTAGGCCACCAATAAACATTAGTTCTTTCTCTTTTAATCACAATACATTGTTGCTAGATACTGTCATGGCAGAAACAGCCCTGTTAAGTAATCTAACATCACAAAGTGGCAGCATTTACATTGACTGTGGTGTCTGGAAAATCACTGAGTGGAACGCAACTAGATCTTAAGCTCATCTTAGAGTCATATTTCCCTGCTGTTCTCGAAGTTTTCTCCCTGGGTTCTTAGGGTAGAATTAAAATTTCCTTCTGAGAAGGAAACAAAAACTACACTTGTTCAAAAAATTAATTATCTTGCCAACAAAAGCCCATTTGTCATGGAATTCCCAAGTGACCTAAGCACATTAAATCTGAGTTACTTAGTAATACTATAGTTTAAATAAGGAAAATCTTGTTACTCAAAGACGGGCCCCAGAAAATTATCCTGCAAACACTGTGGGCTTTAGAACTCTGAAATCGAGGCACTTGAATTTGAAACTATGCCATGTTTGAAAGTCAGAGCTATAGTCTTGTGGTTTCCCACCCTTTCTGATAGAAGTGCCCCTTTTTAAACATAAAGGAATTTGTGAGTCCACCCCCTATTATAGTGAGAAAAGTAGTGTTAATAGTTTATATTAATTTTTAAAACTGCAATTATAAAAGTAGTTGTGTATTTGTGAATGCATAAATTAATTTGTACTTTACTAATCCTTGGAGTATTTAATACACTTATGAAGAAACATTCTAATACTTTGAGTCAGTAGGCATTTTTTCAGCACACAAATTCTTGTGTTTATATAGATTTATGGGTTTCTTTAAAAAAATGTCTACAGCCTCTGACAGTGATCCACAGGGTTAAAACCAATGTTCTAAAATATTAGGGCTAGAAGGGACATTTAAGGTTATATAAACCATTCACTACCTAGTAAGTGTACCCCGGCTTTAACATTTTGATTGATAGTCATTCAAAGACCTAGGAGTGGGGAAGTGTGGGAGTGGGGTGTGGCCGAAGAGATAGAGGTCTGCTAAGCACTTTCCAAGTTGGCCTATTCTACTGCGGAGGTGTTAGATAACTCTCTGGGAGGGCCTTAAGTCTGCATACACCTCTCATGTCCCCTACATCAGTCAGGGTGTTGTCAGGAACATCAAAACCACAGTAGTGATTCCAAATAGTGGATGGGGATATTGGGAGTAAGGGTAATACAGGTACCTGGTTCCAAAAGCATTTGGAGGCAAAGGAAGCCAAAAGGATAATTATCCTCAGAGATTAGTAAATGCAGGAAGCTGCTAACACTCACTGAGCTAGAAGCACAAAAAGAAGGTGGTATTAGCACAGCCTAGGAGCTCACTCGCTGTCTGCCCTGCTGACAGCCTTGAAGCCCATGATGCCTGGCCATCGCCAGCCACCACCTTCCAGCTCCACTGCTGCTCTGTCTACTGAAGGCATATAGTATATAGTGCAGTACACAGACACCCATTTCTGCCAGAGACAGCACCAGAAGCAGAAATAAAAGAGCAATGACCTCCCCCCTCCTTCCTTTCTCCATTTCTAACCCTGCTTTACAATGTAATACCTCCCACTGGTCAAACAGGCAAGAAAGCCAGGCATCAAGCGAGTGTGGGAAGAGTTGTTTGCAGAAGTGTAGCGCACTGGGATACAGACCTGTGCATAAAAAACGTGGAAGGGAGCTGACAGCAGAAGACAAACAATCAGCTTAATTCAAACCTTTAGCTATCCAGATCCACCCTCACCTTCTTAGCCATTTTTAGCTTCCACCAGTAACAGAATCGTGATTTTCCATAAGTGACAAACCTTTTTCTAATGCAAAGATCCTTTCATCTTATTCAAAAGCTAAGAAACATAAAGTCCCACCCACTACTATATCCATGAGTCAATTCCATCTGGAAATTCTATAATCGAAACATGAAACTGGAAGGCAACTACCACCAATATTTCTCATATCTAATATTAAGAGTAAGGGAAAGGAAAAAAAAGAATTGGTTCTCTCTCTCTCATTCTCTCTGTGTATGTGTGTGTATATATATATTTATATCATTTTGTGATAGATATATCACATATATAAATATATATCATTTTGTGATATATATATATATCACATAGATATAGTTGCTTCAGTCTTTGTTTCTGTAATAGCTCATTTACTCCATACTTGGTATTCATCTTCATTCCCTTGCTGTTGACCAGCACTCTACTAGAAAGACCCAAAGCTTATCTATTATTATTTCTCATCACTGTTAGCCCTCCTATGTCTTAGTACAGCAACTTCCAGAACTAGTCGTGACAAATGAGAGGAAATTGTGAATATCTTAAGTTTAGTTACTATAACTTTGACGTTCAATGAATATATAATTTTATGAAATATGTTAGTAATAGCCTATTTCTCTTTAACTATGAATATATTTTCACCATTTACATTTGAAGTACTTATCAGCATTGTTATGTTTAAGGCTACAATCTTGTTAATTGTTTTCTATTTGTCCCACCTGTATTTTGGTGTCTTTTACCCTCTTTCTCTGATTTCTTTTGGATTGATTGCATAATTTCTAGTGTTACAGTTTATCTTTCCTATTGGTTTATCAACAAAAAATGTTGATTTATTTATTTAACAGTTGTATTAGAATTTAAACTATGCACCTTGCCCCAGCTGGTGTGGCTCAATGGATGGAGTGCTGGCCTGTGAACCAAGGGGTTGCTGGTTCAATTCCCAGTCGGGGCACATGCCTGGGTTGTGGATTCCCCAGTGTGGGGCATGTGAGAGGCAACCAAACATTGATGTTTCTGTCCTTCTCTTTCTCCTTCCCTTACCCTCTGTCTAAAAATAAATAAATAAAATATTTAAAAGCAAAACAATGAAAGTAAAAAAATTAAAATAAAGTATGCATCTTTAACCTAACACAATCTACCTTCAAACAATACCAAACTACTTCATATATAAAGGAAGAATCTTATAACTATATTTTCATTTCTCCCTCTCCCTTCCTTTGTGATATTCGTCATACATTTAGCCTCTGCATATATTATCAACTTCACAGTACACAATTATTATTTCTATTTAATAGAATCAGTGCTCTCTTGAAGATAATTTTTAATGAGAAAAAAGTATCTTATACTCACCTATACAGTTACCAATTCCAATAGTGTTCTTTCATCTTGGAGATCCCAGCTTTCATGTGCAGTCATTTGTCTTCAGACAGAAGAACTTCCTCTAACATTTCTCATCATGCCAGTAACACATTCTGTCCTCTTTTGCTTGTTTGAAAATCTCTTCATTGAGCTTTCAGTATTGCATGTTGTCCACTTTTCCATTACAGCCCTCAACATTTTAATCATAATTATTTTTCTTTTCTTTTTTCTTTTCTTCTCTTTTCTTTTCTTTTAAATTCATGGACATGGACAGCAGTGCAGTAATTGCAGTGGGGAGGGGGGTGGGTGGAAGTGGAAGAGGCTATAGGGGGGATAAATAGTGATGGGGAAAAAAAACACCTCATTATTTTTAAATTCCCACTCTGAAGTTCCAAAATCTCTGCTGTAGCCTAAGTCTGGTTCTGATGTTTGCTCTCTCTCTTCGGGCTGTGTTTTTTCCCTTGTCATGTGTCTTCTCATTTTCATTGGTAGTCAGATATGACGTATTATGAAAAAACAAAAATGAAGTAAATAGGCCTTTAGTGTGAGGTTTAATGTTTATCTGGCTAGGAGTTAGGCTTTGTTTATTGTTTGCTATAGCTGTAGATGTCAGAGGTTAAAATTTTCTCTGATATCTTTATTTTTGTCTCCCCTGTTGTTTTGGATTTCCTTAGTGACCCCTTCTTAATTAGGGTTTGAGGCTTACAATTCTTTTAGCTGTAATTTTTTGTTATTATGCTGTAGCCCAATTGATGGGGGGTGGCTGGTAGCAGGCTGCTGCTCCTGGGCTTCGTCTCCCAGTAGTTGTGTGTTTTCAGGGTTGCGGCGATTTTCCCTAGGACCACAATTCTCTCGTCAATCTAAGTAAAGTTGTTGAGTTCCAATTTTTTCAGTGTTTTTTGTTGTTATGAAATAAGAGTGAGGACTTCCAAGGTCATGTCAGATCAAGAACTGGAAGTCATTGCCTTCCATTTATAAAAGATATTTTTTTCTGGATATAGGAATTAGTTTGACTTTTTGTTGTTGTTGTTTTAGCATGATAAAGATGCCCCACTGTCTTTTGTCTTGTATTGTTTCTGGTAGAAGTTGGAAAGTCATTCTAACTTCTTTATCTTTTGCATGTAATATCTTTTTCTCTGGTTGCTTTTATGAGTTTCTCCTTATTCATTTTTCAGCAATTTGACTATAAAATGCCTTGGTGTTTTTTTTCCTTTCTGTGTGTATGTGTGTTTATCTTGAGAACTGAGAGGAAATTTTGCCTATCGTTCCTTTAAATAAATTTTCTACCACTACTTGCTACCCTGTCTGGGTCTCTAATTATATGAATATTAAACTATTTTACTTTTTTCTTATGCCTTTTTCTCTACCTGCTTTCACCTAGTTTCTAGTTTGCTAATTTTTTATTCTGTTATTAAGCTCATGCAGTGAATATTTTATTTCAGAGATTAAATTTTTCACCTCTAGCACTTCCATTTGGATTGTCTTTATATCTGTTATTTCTTGACTCATATATTTTTATTACTTTTTATACCCTTGAAAATATTTATAATAGCAGTTTTCAAGTCCTTATCTTTTATTTCCATAGTCTCTGTAACTTCTGGGTGGATTACTACTGATTAACTTTTCTTCCAGTTTTGGGTGACATTTTTTCTTTTTCTTTGCATGTCTAGTGAATTGTCATTGGATGCTGGACATGATAAGTTTTGCATTTTTGAACATCTTGATTTTATTGTCTTCCTTTAAAGAGTGTGAAACTATGTTTTGTCAGACACTTAATTTGCTTGTGAATAACATTGACACTCTCAGGGTTTGTTTTGAAACTTTGTAAAGGTTACTTTAGAGTGAGACTATCTTTTACTCTGCTACTACGGCATGAACTTTTTTGGGTCTCTACAGAATGTTCTAGATGTTCAACAAAATCTCTGCCTTCTGGCTTTTCAAAACTCCCAGTCCTTTGTGAGCTCTAGGATTTGTTCAGCTTACATTCCTTGGAACATATTTCTTGCCAAATACTTGTTCTTTACTTGACCTCAGAGAGTCCCACTCTACACGCACAGGATAGTATTCAACCAGATTCAAGGGGACCGTTATGCAAATATCTGAACCTCTTTCTAGGCTGACCTGCCTCCATTATGGTACTCTGTTCTTCAAGTCACTTATCTCTCTGTTTCTCCAACTCATTGAAACTACAAAACTTTGCTTGAGCTCCCCCTCCCTGTTTCACATTCCAGAGAATGACTCTAAGCAGAAAGCTGGATTCGTTGTTGGACTCACCTCACTTATTTACCTTCTCTCATGGAACAAAATTCCATGTTGTCCAATGTCTGAAAGTAGATGAAGCACGTATATTGTTCAGTTTTTCTAGTTGTATATGGCCAGTGAAGAAGTTTATTACTAGTTACCAATTACAGGTTCTTTTAGGATTTTACTATATCAAAAAGTATGTAGGAGATTCTACATGTTCATTTACCTGTTAATTTAACAAACAGCTAAAAATATCTAACAAGTTCTTGGCACTGTTCTTCAAGAAAAAGCAAAATGATAACCTGGGAAAAGTCTAACATTTGGAGTCAAAAGGTCTGGAGTTCAATCTTGGTTCTCTATTTGTTCACTTGGTGACAAGTTAGTTAACCTTTCTGAGTTTTGTTTTCTTACTGTTAGACCAGGATAATAATATGCCTACTTTGCAGGATTATTAGTAGGGCTAAATATATTGTATGTAAAACAACTAGCCAATTCCTGGCACATAGCCAGAGCTTGATTGATTGCAATTATTATTTTTATCAAATGTGCTATGAAAAAAAGTGAAAGGACAATAAATCAGCAGATTGGATTGAAAAAAATACCTCTATTGGAAGCTAGTAATAATTTTATGCCGGGAAGTAATGGCATAAACTGGGAGACATCCAAGAGAAAGAAAGAACAATGAAAACCGAGAGCTTAAAGAAATAAACTTTCCCCCTCTGGTTAAGTAAGAAAGAGACTCAGAGTATGCAACCTGAGAATTTCAGAATAAGTAATGCAGGCACACTCAGGCACTGAAAGGTGGACCAACAGCTACTGATAAAGAGGCTGGGTTTCTTAAAGACAGAAGACAAAGCACCAGAAATTGTGTGGTCTCTGTACCAAGATAGTGACTACAGCATAGGTGAAGACTGAGGGAAAGACACCCCTCAGTGTCAGTCTCCATAAATTGAGTGGAAAGCTACAGCTAAATCTGAGATTTTATACCATCCAGAAAGAAGATTTGCCAACTTTAAGGGGCAAACATAAAAATAATAGTGTTTCCAGTTAATTAAATTTAGTACCAAAACCCTTCTTTGAGTATGTGTTCTATTTTTCAGAAATACTTAGGAGAACAGTAAGAAAAGATGGAGGGTGCAGGAAGAGGGATAAATGTTAGGTCATAAAATATCCAAGCTACTAATGAACTGGGGACTGAGATGAAAGAGTAAATGATGTAGGTGTTAAGCTTTACATCAGGCCACTTCCCAGCTCACACCAAGATTTATTTTTTTGTGTGCTTTCTGCTCCAAAGCTATTTTTTTAAAGTAACTTTAACAGAAGTGTTTAAGCAAATTAACATTATGTTCATTTTCTTATGTTCAGATTTATCTCACCTAATAGAATGTAAGAGCCTTGAATTCTGCCAATGATACTCATTTTTCTTTATATCGTATTAGTATCAAATGCTAATATGGTGCCCATAATAGGGGCTCAATAGGTATTTTAAGCATAAAAGTTTTAATAAATTAATAAATGGAAAGTAAATCAAAATTTCTAATATAATTAGCAAGACAAAATTTATAAAAGGGTAACTTTTTCAAATGGAGCTGATCATTGACAAATCAGAACTCTGATGATTATTCAAATCAAGGTATATTTTGTACAAAGCTTTTAGACAAATCATGTCCCCCCCACACACACAATTTAGCCATGGAAATATAGTCATGGTTACTTTGAGAAGAACTTTCAGAACATTAACAGCAGGAAATAAACCAGGGCAATTTGTGGGATGAAAAATTGATGAAGTTTGGGAAATTTTATATCATATTCCCACTTTGGTTGGTTTCAACTTTATTAAATTAAAAATTTTTTAAACACAGGGCAATACTAGTAATTAAATCAGGCATAAATAGGCCTTGTCAAATTATATTATGTAAGAAAAGTTGTTTACATGATGTTGCCCTCTGTCTTTATTAGAATAATCAAATATGGTTTGTCAGTGACATTTTGGGATTGTTCCTTAGATGGGATTTTTTTAGAGTGACCAAACCAAGTGATTAAATAGAACTACATATTATTTTCTACATGGTAAATTTAAGAACAATTATATATGACATAGTACAAACAGTAGTAATAATTAAACAGGTTTTAAAAACTGATATAGAGCCAAAAAAAGAACCCACTGTCCAGCCTGTTCTGAATTTCTGTATATGCACTGTTTGAGTTCCACATCATTAAATTTCACCAAGGTGTCACTTTTGGTATCAAGGTGCTTATTACTATTTAAGCAGACTTCTAATTTTTATGGCTATCTATAACTGCTCAACATTTAAATGCCAAATTTGTACCAATTGTAAGTAACTCCAGGAGATTAGGTGACGTATAGAGACAGCCTCTAAAATGTCTAACACTGGTTACTTATTATGCTGGGACATTATCTTTCTCTCTTTCTTTGGCCCTGTAAAATGGTCACTTTCTGGTCCATGTGCTTTTTGCTCTCCGTAGTCAATATATTTTTTTTATTTTGTAAAGGTTTTATTTATTTTTTTAATATATTTTATTGATTATGCTATTACATTTGTCCCATTTCCCCCTTCACTCCCCTCTACCCCGTACACCCTCTCCCCCCCCTTTAGTTCATGTCCATGTGTCATACTTATAAGTTCTTTAGCTTCTACATTTCTCATACTATTCTTACCCTCCCCCTATCTATTTTAAACCTACATTCTATGCTACTTATTCTCTGTACCTTTTCCCCCTCTCTCCTCCTCCCATTCCCCTGTTGCTAACCCTCCATGTGATCTCCATTTCTGTGGTTCTGTTCCCGTTCTGGTTGTTTGCTTAGTTTCTTTTGGGTTTGCTTTAGGTGTGGTTGTTAATAACTGTGAGTTTCCTTTTACTATACATTTTTTTTTATCTTCTTTTCTTAGATAAGTCCCTTTAACATTTCATAAAATAAGGGCTTGGTGATGATCAATTCCTTTAACTTGACCTTATCTGAGGAGTACTTTATCTGCCCTTCCATTCTAAATGAGAGCTTTGCTGGATAGAGTAATCCGGGATATAGGTCCTTGTCTTTCATGACTTGGAATACTTCTTTCCAGCCCCTTCTTGCCTGTAAGATCTCTTCAGAAATCAGCTGACAGTCTGATGGGAACTCCTTTGTAGGTGACTGTCCCCTTATCTCTTGCTGCTTCTAGGATCCTCTCCTTCATTTTTACCTTGGCTAATGTAATTATGATGTGCCTTGGTGTGTTTCTTCTTGGATCCAATTTCTTTGGGACTCTCTGAGCTTCCTAGACTTCCTGGAAGTCTATTTTCTTTGCCAGAATGGGGAAGTTCTCCTTTATTATTTGTTCAAATACGTTTTCAATCTGTTGCTCTTCCTCTCCCCTTTCTGGTACCCCTATAATTCCGATGTTGGAACGTTTCAAGATGTCCTGGAGGTTCCTAAGCTTCTCCTCATTTTTTTTGAAATCTTATTTTTCCATTCTTTCCTGTTTGGTTGTTTCTTTCTTCCTTCTGGTCCACTTTATTGTTTTGAGTCCCAGTTTCCTTCCCATCACTATTGGTTCCCTGTGCATTTTCCTTCATCTCTTTTATGGTAACCTGCATTTGTTCACCTAATTTGCACCCAAGATCAACCAATTCTGTGAGCTTCCTGATCACCAGTGTTTTGAACTGTGCATCTGATAGATTGGATATCTCTCGGTCACTTAAAAGGATGAGTCCTGGGGCATTGATCTGTTCTTCTGTTCAAGCCATCTCTCTTTCTCTCTCTCTCTCTTTTTTTGGTCTGGTCACTTCTGTTATGGTGAGGGCAGAGCCTTAGGTGTTCACCAGGGCTGGGCACCCAAGTCGCTAGATTGTGATGTTGTATGTGGCGGCAGGGGCAGGAGGGAACAATGGCGGTAGCTCCGTTCTCCATGGGACTTCAGTCTCCTCTCTGGGATCCTGGGTTGTGCGCTCTGCCCTGTTCCACAATCACTACCTCACTGGGTCTGCCAGCTGCCGCTTGTGTACTCAGGGTTCACTCGCTGGGATCTTGTGCACCCCAGATGCCTTATGTGCCCAACTCTCTCTGCTCTCTGAGCCTCAACCTGTGCCTGGCTGCTCATCTCCGCCCCTCCTACTGGTCTGGATGAACTGGTCTACTTCAACTTCTTAGTGGTCCAACTTCCATTCAGATAAATTCTCTGTCAGTTCTGGGTGTTATTCTACCTCTAAATTGTTGTTGTTTCAATCTTGGTTGTGCGTGGAGGTATGGTGTGTCTACCTGTGCCTCCATCTTGGCCAGAGGTCTCAATATTTATTTTTACCTGAAGCCAGTAGCCACTCTGTGATGCTTATGCTCTAATAATGTGAGAAAGCTTTAAAATCCTTTTCATGTGAATAGGAATCTCTTGACTGGATCCTAAACCTTAAAAATTTTGCATTTTCACATTTAGACAGGAAAATAAGGTATCATTTTTAAGTTACATTTATATTTAGTAAAACAGATAATACTAAGTACATAATAAGATGTTTTGGAAAATGTGTGCACCTGTGTAGTTGACATTTCCATCAAAATGTATAACATTCTCATTGCCCAGAAAGTTTCTTTATGCCTTTTCACCAAGTAATTGCCCATGTTAAAGACAGTCATTCTAAAAATTGTTTTCTATAGTAAATTAGTTTTTGCCTGTTTTAGGACCTCATATAAATTAAATCACACAGAATATACCAATTTTACCCACTTTTTTTCACTTAGCACAGTATTTGAGACACTTATCCATGAAATTCATTTACTGCTGAGTAGTTCCAAACTGTATAAATATACCACAATTTGTCTCTAAATTTACCCATTTCAAGACCAAGACAAAAGGGTTGTTTCCAGTTTGGAGCTGCTATGAATATTCTGATGCAAATGTTTTTTGCAGACATTTGCTTTCATTGCTCTTACAAATGTACCCAAGATTGGACTTACAGGGTCACAGGGTAGGTATATGTTAACTTTATAAGACACTGCCAAAACTTTTGCCCAGTGGCTTAAAGGTTGCTGTGGTTGCTGCCAGATTCCCCGCTCCAGGACTGAAGCACACATTTCCTCGTCTGCTAGAAATGTTGGCAGCTGGTACCTCTGAGCTAAATCTCTCCCTGGGACTTGCCCTCAGCTGAAGAGAGCCACTTCACCCAAGAAAACACTCAGGGCTGAGCAAGGGTGAGTGAGAGAGGTACCCAGGGTGCAACATTTACAAGTTGCTTGCACTGAGGTTCCTGCAAGTGCAGTCCCTTGTTTCTTCTGCCAACACACATCCACACATGACTCCAGAATCTCTGAAGTTTTTACCATCAATAATAGCTTTTTCAATCTGTAGACCATTAAACAATTTGCAAAGCATGTTCATCTGCATATTCTCTTTTTATCCTTGTATGAAGCAAGTCAAGAAGGGCTTTAAAGATAATAAGGTAGATTCAGGACATTAAGTGACATTGTCAGTGACAAAGCCAGAATTAAGTCCAAGTCCTAACACATCGTAACTACCAACCCTATCTGTAATTGCCATACTGATATGATATAAGTCTTTCCTAATGCTATGTTGTTGTTGTTGTTGTTGCTATTGTTGTGTTTTTAGAGGCAAATAAGTGGAAAATGCATGGGCACTAATGATATATATATATAAAATTTCCTCCAGCCAAATACAAAATAATGATGAAGCACATTGGCTCTACATTAGCATACCATCTCTGGAAGTTGGAAATTCTCTAACATGTGGAAATTTATCTTATTATATGTAATTCAGTTTCCTCATTTTGCACTCAACTATTAATAAGCAGATCTAAGGTTGACTCCTGTACTTTAAGTAATAGACTGTGAAATTTAGGGAAATCATATCACTTGAGTTTCAACAGAGTTTAATATCCAAAACTGGCTCTCAGAATTTGTGACATCAGAGGTTATATTTGTGTCTGTGTGTGGAAACTGCCATACTATTATCATTATCAAGCTATCATTTCATGAAACAACAAAAGAAAGGATAATTCTTTAAAATGAATATATTCATTAGATCCAAGATGGAAGAGGAGTAACTGGAAGCTATACTAACCTCCTCCCAGAACCAATCTGGAATTACAACTAATTGCAGAGAAATCATCCAGAATAACCAACTGAACACTAGCTGGAGAGATGCCTTATAACTATGGATGGAAAGAAGAAACCACTTCACCACAACATGACTGGTAAGAAGTGCAGAGGAGATGTGAGGGGACTGGCTAGGCTCCCATGGGCAGCAACTGAAGTTCTGGAGGGATATTTCAGTGGCCAGGGATTCCCCTATAGAACTATGGGATCTAAACCCCAAGCTGAGCTTCCAAGCCTACAGCACCAGAGCCAGAAAAAAAAAAACAGATAACATCCAGCTGTGAAAAGCAATAGGGTTTCTGTCTACCAGAGAGAGAGAAGGCTGTAGATGCAGAGAGCCTCTTAAAGGGCCAAAGCACAAAATTCCATTTGCAGCCACTTACCCTGGGTGCCAGCAAAGGAGGGCAGAGTAGACTAGAGATGCTTGAGGAGAGTCTGGGGTTGATGGCTCTGGGGGGAGAACTGAAGGAACAGTCACAATGATCTCTGTACTGACTCATTCCCCATATTGTAGGAGCCATTACTCTCAGTCAGAGCACTCCTCTCTGAATGGCATCAGCCCGAGGGGAAGCAGTATCCGCACCTACTGGAATTACTCTGACCCACCCCATGGTGCTTAAAGCAGGCTGCTGATTACCATTTGATTAGATTAACAGCTGACCTGTTTAACCACTGATTAGTTTAAATCTAAGCCAGAAAACACAAAGCAGCCAAAATGGGAACAGACCCCAGATGAACGAACAAGTGAATTTTCCAGAACTAGAAGAATGGAGGCAGTAATTTATCACAGACTTTAGAGTAATGATCTAAAGATACTCAAGAGCAGAGAAAAGACATAGAAACCATAAAAAAGGACCAGTCAGAAATAAAGAATGCAATATTTGAAATAAATAATACACTGGAAGGAATAAATAGTAAATTAGATGAAGCAGAGGATAGAATCAGCATTTTGGAAGACAAGATAGAAAAAAACACCCAGGCAGAGCAGCAAAAAGAAAAAAGAATTTTAAAACATGAGGAAAGTTTAAGAAACATTTTGGGAATCCAGGCAAGATAGAGGCATAGATTGCCTCCTTACACAACCAAAAGCAGGACAACGAATTTAAAAACAAAACACAACTAGAACTGCCAGAAAATCTAATTGTATGGAAGTCTGACAACCAAGGAGTTAAAGAAGAAACATTAATTCAGACTGGTAGTGGGGGCAGAGACAGGCAGCCAGGATGGAGAGGACATGCAGCAAGGAGGCAGCTGGAGGACCAAGTGGGCAAGGTGGCAGCTGGTGGATCAGGTGGTCCCACATTTGCATGCAGATAAACTGGGAGGAACAACTGGGGAACAAGTCAGACTGCACAACCCAGGCTTCCAGCACAGGGAATGAAAGCCTCAAACCTCTGGCTGTAAAAACCTGTGGGGATTGTGGTGGCAAGAGAAACTCCCACCTCACAGGAGAGTTCATTGAAGAGACCACAGGGTCCTAGAACATACACAAACCCACCCACCTGGGAATCAGGACCAGATGAACCCAATTTGCATGTGGGTAGCAGGGAAAGTCACTGAAAGCCAGCTGAGAGCCAAACAAATGGCATTGTTCCCTCTCTGACCCCTCCCCCACATACGGGGCCACAAGGCAGTGACGCAGGTTGCCCCACCCTGGCGAATACTTAAAGCTCTGTCCCTTGCAACATAAAGCTTTGTACCAGCCCCACTGGGACAAAAAAAAAAATGGCCTTAATGAAAGAACAGATCAAAGCTCCAAAAATAGAACTAAGTGATGAAGGGATGACCGACCTATCAGATGCAGAGTTCAAAACACTGGTAATCAGGTTGCTCACAGAAACGGTTGAGTATGGTCTCAAAATAGAAGAAGTGAAGGCTATGCAAAGTGGAATAAAGGAAAATGTGCAGGGAACCAACAGTGATGGAAAGGAAACCAAAACTCAAATACAGGGTTTGGAGCAGAAGGATGAAATAAACATTCAACCAGAATATAATGAAGAAATAAGAATTCAAAAGAAAAAATGAGGAGAAGCTTTGGAACCTCCAGGACAACTTTAACTGTTCCAATATCTGAATCATAGGAGTGGCAAAAGGAGAAGAGGAAGAGCAAGAAATGGAAAACTTATTCAAAGAAATAATGAAGGAGAACTCCCTCAATCTTTCAAAGAAAATAGACTTCCAGGAAGTCCAGAAAGCTCAGAGAATCCCAAAGAAATTGGACCCAAGTAAGCACACATCAAGACACATTGTAATTACAGTACCCAACATTAAAGAAAGGGAGAGAATCTTAAAGCAGCAAGAGAAAAGGAGACAATTATCTACAAAGGAGTTCCCATTAGACTACCAGCTGATTTCTCAAAAGAATCCTTACAGGCAATAAGGGGCTGGAAAGAGGTAATCCAAATCATGAAAAGCAAGGACCTACATCCAATATTAACTCTATCCAGCAAACCTATCATTTAGAATGGAAGGGAAGAGAAAGGGCTTCCCAGATAAGGTCAAGTTAAAGGAGTTCATCATCACCAAGCCCTTATTATATGAAATGTTAAAGGGACTTATCTAGGAAAAAGAAGATCAAAACTAAGAACAGTAAACTGACAGCAAACTCACAACTATCAACAACTGAATCTAAAAATCAAAAGCAAACTAAGCAAACAACTAGAACAGGAACAGATTCACAGAAATAGAGATCACATAGAAAATTACCAATGGGAAGAAGGAAGGGGGAGAGTGGGGGGAAAGGTACAAGGAATAAGAAGCATAAATGATAGATACAAAACAGGGGGAAGTTAAGAATAGCATAGTAAATGGAGAAGACAGAGAACCTAACATGTATGACCCATGGATATGAACTAAGGGAGAGGGGGAATGCAAGTGGGTGGGCAGGTACAAAGCAGAGGGGAATAAAAGGGGGGGAATTGGACAATTATAATAGCATAATCAATAAAATATATTAAAAAAAACAAAAAGAAACATTTTGGACAACATGAAGCATAACAAATCCACATCATGGGAATACTAGAAGGAGAAGGGAGCAAGCAAGGGATTGAAAGCCTACTTGAAGAAATAATAACTGAAAACTTCCCTAATCTGGTAAAGGAAAAAGTCACACAAGTCCAGGAAGCTCAGAGAATCCCAAACAAGTTGGACCCAAAGAGGTCCACACTGAGACATATCATAGTTAAAATGGCAAGGCTTATGATGAGGAGAGAATCCTAAAAGTTGCAAGAAAAAAACAAGGAGTTAGCTGTACAGGAGAACCAATTAGACTGGCATCTGATTACTCAACAGAAGCATTTCAGACCAGAAGGGACTGGTGTGAAATATTTAAGGTGATAAACAGCAAAGACATACAACCAAGACTGCTTTACCTAGCAAGGTCATCATTTAAAATCAAAGGAGAAATAAGGAGCTTTCCAGACCAGAAAAGACTAAAGGACTTTGTTAACCCTAAACCAGTACTGAAACAAATGTTAAAGGGCCTTCTCTAAGAAGAAGAAGAACAAAAAGAAAAACAAACAAACAAACAAACAAAAAACAGAGGAAAACAGTCTAACAATAAAATGCATTACTTATGTATCTATCAATAATCACCTTAAATGTAAATGGCTTAAATGCTCTGATCAAAAGACAGAGGGTACCTGAATGGGTAAGAAAACAAGACCCATATATACGCTGCCTCCAAAAGACCCACCTCAGATTGAAAGACACACACAGACTAAAAGTAAAGGGTTGGAAAAAGATATTTCATGCAAATGGAAGAGAAAAACAAAGCTGGGGTAGCAGTACTTATATCTGACAAAATAGACTTTAAAATCACAACTATAGTAAGAGACATAGGACACTACATGATGATAAAAGGAACGATCTAACAAGAGGATATAACCCTACTGAACATTTACACACCCAACATAGGAACACCTAAGTACATTAAGCAAATCTTGATGGACATAAAGGGAGCAATCAACAGAAATACAGTTATAGTTGGGGATTTTAAGACCCCATTGGCCAATGGATAGATCTTCCAGGCAGAAAATCAACAAGAAGACAGAACCCTTAAATGACACATTAGATCAAATGGATTTAATTGATATCTTCAGAGAATTTCATCCCAAAGAAGCAGAATATACATACTTTTCAAGTGTACATGGAATGTTCTCTAGAATAGACCACATGTTTGGACGTAAAAGAAGTCTCAATAAATTTAAGAAGCTTGAAATCACATCAAGCATCTTCTCTGACCACACTGCTATGAAACTAGAAATCAATCACAAGAAGAACACTGAAAAGCACACAAAGATGTGGAAGCTAAATAACGTGTTATTAAACAATGAATATGTTAACAATAAGATCAAGGAAGAAATCATAAAATACAAATGAAAATGAGGACATAACAATCTAAACTATGTAGCACACTAGGAAAGCAATCCTAAGAGGGAAATTCATAGTATTACAAGCTTACCTCAGGCAAACAAACACAAAAAAGCTCAAATAAATGATCTAACATCACACTTAAAGGAACTTGAAAAAGAACAACAAACAAAGCCCAAAGTGAGTAGAAGCAAGAAAATAACAAAGATTAGTGCAGAAATAAATAAACAAAATAGAGTTTAAAAAAAAAAAACAGTACAAAATATCAATGAGTCCAAGAGCTGATTCTTCAAAAAGGTAAACGAGATTGACAAACCTCTAACCAGACTCATCAAGAAAGAGAAAGGACCCAAATAAATAAAATCAGAAATGAAAGAGAAGAAATAACAACTGACACCAAAGAAATACAAAGAATTGTAAGAAGATATGAACAATTATATGCCAACAAACTGGACAACCTGGATGAAATGGGTAAATTCCTAGAAACATACAATCTTCCAAAATTAAATCAGAAAGAATCAGAGAATCTGAATAGACATATTACACCTAACAAAATTGAAGCAGTAATCAAAAAATCCAAACAAACAAAAGCCCTGGACCAAATGGCTTCACAGGTAAATTTTTCTAAATATTTCAAGAACTAACACCTCTCCTCCCCAAACTATTTCATAAAATTCAAGAGGAGTAAAGACTCCCAAACTCGTTTTATGAGGCCAGCATTATCCTAATTCCAAAATCAGAAAAAAACAGTACAAAGAAAGAAAATTATAGGCCAATATTCCTGATGAACATACATGCTAAAATCCTTATCAAAACATTAGCAAACCGGATACAACAATGCATCTAAAAAACCACACAACACGATCAAGTAGGATTTATTCTGGGATTGCAAGGTTGGTATGACACTCACAAATTGATAAATGTTATTCAACACATAAACAAAATGAAGGATAAAAACCATAGGATCATATCAGTAGATGCAAAAAAAGCTTTTGATAAAATCCAGCATTGTTTATGATCAAAGCTCTCAGCAAAGTGGGAATAGAAGGAACATATCTAAACATAATAAAGGCCATATATGACAAACCCACATCCAGCAACATACTCAACAGTCAAAAACTACAAGCATTCTCCTTAGGATTGGTAACAGGACAGGGATGGCCACTTTCACTTTTCTTATTCAACATAGTACTAGAAGTCCTAGCCACAGCAATCAGACAAGAAAATAAATAAATAAATAAAAGACATCCAAATTGGGAAGGAAGGAATAAATATGTTTTTATTTGCAAGTGATATGACACTGTAAATAGAGAACCCCAAAGATTTCACCAAGAAACTATTAGATCTGATAAATGAATTTAGCATAGTAGCAGGATACGAAATTAATACTCAGAAATCAGTTGCACTTTTATATGCCAATAGTGAACTAACAGAAAGGGAAATTAAGAAAACAATCCACCCTGGCTGGCGTAACTCAGTGGATTGAGCTCGGGCTGGGAACCAAAGTGTCCCAGGTTCGATTCCCAGCCAGGGCACATTCCTGTGTTGCAGGCCAGAATCCCCAGCAACCGCACATTGATGTTTCTCTCTCTTTCTCTATCTCCTTCCATTCCCTCTCTAAAAATAAATAAATAAAAATCTTTAAAAAATTACTAAAATGATCTGAAATTATTAAAAAAGAAAGAAAGAAAACAATCCCATTCACAATTGCTTCAAAAAGAATAAAATACCTAGGAATAAACCTAACCAAGGATGTCAAAGACTTATACTTGGAAAATTATAAGACACTGAAGAAAGAAAGTGAAAAAGATACAAATAAATGGAAGTACATACCATGTTCATGGATAGGAAGAATGAACATCATTAAAATGTCCATACTACTCAAAGCAATCTATAGATTCAGTGCAATTCCTATAAAGATTCCAATGACGTATTTCACAGAACTAGAACAAATATTTCAAAATTTTATATGGAACCACAAAAGGTCCTGCATTGCAACAGTGATCCTAAGAAAGGAGAACAAAGTTGGAGGAATCACACTACCTAATATCAAACTATATCACAGGGCCATAGTAATCAAAACAGCATGGTACTTGCATAAAAACAGACACATAGATCGATGGGACAGAATAGAGAGCCCAGAAAAACCCCACACCTTTATAGTCCATTAATATTTGACAGAAGAAGCAAGCACATACAATGAGCTAAAGATATTTATTTAATAAATAGTGTTGGGAAACTTGGATAGATACATTCAGAAAAATGAAACTAGACTACCTTCTAATATCCCACATAAAAATGAATTCAGAATGGATCAAAGACTTAAATATTAGATCTGAAATTGCAAAAATCCTAGAAGAAAACATAGGCAGCAAAATCTTGGTCATAGCTCATAGAAATTTCTTATTAGATATATCTCTCCTGGTGAGGGAAACAAGAAAAAAATAAATGGGACTACATCAAACTAAAAGCTTTTGCACAGAAAGGAAATTGTCAACAAAATAAAAAGACAACTCAGAGAATGGGAAAACACATTCCCTGATACATCTGACAAAGGGTTAATACCCCAAATTTTTAAGTACTTATAAAATTCAATGCCAAAAAAAACCCCACCCCAATTAAAAAATGGGCAAAGGACCTGAATAGATGCTTCTGCAAAGAGGATATACATTATCCTCTAGACATATAGGCCAACAGACATATGAAAAGATGCTCAATGTCACTAATTATCAGAGAAGTGAAAATTAAATCCACAATGAAATACCACCTCACACCTGTCAGAATAACTATCATCAATAAATCAACAAACAACAAGTGTTGAGGAGGATGTGGAGAAAGGGAATCCTTTTGTACTGTTAGTGGGAATGCAGATTGGTACAGCCACTGTGGAAAGCAGTATGAAGATATCTCAAAAAAAATTAAGACTGGACCTACCTTTTGACTCAGCAATTCCACTTCTGGGGATATATCCGAAGGAATCCAAAACACTAATTCAAAAGAACATAAGCACCCTTGTGTTCATTGCAGTGTTATCTACAATCACCAAGATAGGGAAGTAGCCTGAGTGTCCATCAATAGATAAGTGGATTAAACAACTGTGGGACATTTACACACTGGAATTCTACTTGGCCATAAAAAAAGAAGAAAAGTTTACCTTTTGCAACAGTATGGATGGACCTGGAGAACATTATGCTAAGTGAAATGAGCCAGTCAGAGAAAGGCAAATACCATATGACTTCCTTCATGTATGGAATCTAATGAACTAACTGAACTAACTAGCAAAACTGAGACAGACTCATAGATGGAGAGATGGAGAGCAGATGACAGCTAGCGGTGGAAAGTTTACAGGGTGGAAGAATTGAGCAAAAAGCAAAAAAGACTCATGGACATGGACAACAGTGTGGTGATTTCTGGGGGCAGGGGAGTATAAGATTAATGGTAATGGGAAAATGCAATAAAGATTAAGTAAAAATAAAACATAAATAAATAAATAAATAAATAAAATGAATATATTCAGCTGATGAGTTGGTTGTAAATGTCATCATGACCAAGCCTGAGCTGAGGACTGGTCTTTAGGAGTCACAGTCCTGGGTGATATTGAAGGTCCTTTTAATTTCTGAAGTCAGCCTCTCTGAAGGCAACACAAGAGGGTTTGGGAAAAAAAAAAAAAGTTCCCATGGTGGTAGGTAGCAGTTCATAATGTTTCTGATTTTCTGGGGAAATTTAATTAAGTGGCTTACCACAGGGAGCTGGACACCGCAGGAAAGACCCAAAGAAATCTGGTGATTAAAGACAACATTTGATTGCCAACTTATTTTGTTGAGAGGCATCCACATGTAGCAGAGTGCCTGAGGTTTTAATAGCCCCACAAACAACACACATCCCCACAGCAGCATGAGTCCAGCAAAACCAACTTGATGGGTAGGAAGTAAATACCCTTGCGCTTGATGGTTGAACTAGGAAGGAGGACATTTATTCACAACAATCAGCTTGAAAGGCAGAAAACCTTAAAAGGACACTATAACAGGAGAGGAGTGACAACTAATAGTTTTCAAGCCCCATTGGACAATAAAAGTGTTCAACTTTACCCTTCACATTTTTTCTTTTTTCCAATACATTTTTTTTAAATGTAGAGCATAAACTGTTACAGTAGTAAGATTTATGCTATCTTTCATGTTTTATAAACAATATTTTTATATAAATCCTCATTGCAATCTATGAAAATGTATACCCTTTCTCATGGAGACCCTGAGGCACAGACCAGGGAAAAGATCTTCAAAAACTATATAACCAGAGACCAGTGCAAATCAGATTATTTGTTTGGATTATAATCATGCTGGATTACAATTTCTATGGGTAGCCCCCAAATCTGTATCCACAGTGCTAATCCCAGTACTCAACATGTGAAAAACATTCATTAACCATTTTTGAGTGAGTGAATAAATGTATGAGTAAATATTATAAGGAACTACTAAGAATTACTTTGCTTTTTAGCCACTTTTGGCAAAACATCATGAACTTCCAGAAATGCAGACTTGGATATGACTATGGACGTGATCAGCTTCCTATTTTTATTCATTCAGTACACATGCACTGAACAACTGCCACATGAAACACAAGGTGTTAAATACTGTGAACATTTTACGAGAATATAGACCTCACTTGTCTATATTTAGAAAACAGTGTTAGTTTAAGTAGAAGAATTATAATTTTCCTATACTCCTTCTACCTCTTCATCCCACCTCATATGCTGCCTGCTTCCCACATCAGTAAGGCTGGAAAAGGCAAGCATTAGACTATACAAAGTTAACATTAATGTTAAGATTTCCTGTTACTCATCCCAGATTTTTGTGACAGTCATATAAACAGGGAAATAATAGAGAGGTATACCAAATTTTCCATCATGATGATGTTTGTGGTAAACTAAATATATCTTACAAATCAAATGCTTTGTTCTACTGACTTCAGTAAAATTGAAGAATTTCATTTTCATTTATGGTCATCTTTAGTTAGTAATAGTTCCTAACACAAAAAAACTTAAATTAATAGTTCTCAATCTTGTACACATTCACCAGGGGAGTCTTAAAAACATATAATACAATTTCCTAACTTCACCCAAATTGCTTTTCAAAAAAAAAAAAAGAAAGAAAGAAAATTAGGAGCAAGTATGTAGTTTTGCTGCCTATGAAGCAGAAAAATGAAGAAGCAGCTGGAAGGGGATGCAGGGTAAAAGGAGTATTATTTTTGAAGATGGAACATCTAACACTATGTTATATCCTAATGGAAAAGATCCAGGAGAGAAAAAAGGACAGATACATTAATGATTCAGGGGACAGTGGCAAGTCACTGAATAGGTAAAAGGGAATGGATTCACTATACAAGAAGAATGCTGGACTTTGTAAAGTCATGAATCTCCATTCATATTAAAGGAAGAAAAGCAGAATATGGTTAGTTAGTAGATGCTGTGGTGAAAGTATGTAGAGAAGTGTGTAGTATTTCCTGAATGATATTGGAGTAAAGGTCATGAAGAAAAGAGTAAAGGAAGAGGGGAGAGATGTATTGGAGGTTTGGGAAGAGAAGCCAAGATGTGAAATTGTTACCTAGAAAAGCAGCATAGTGATTGAAGCAGAAAATTATGGGGCATGGAAACACCACATCAACAAAACAAAGACCTAACTACTCTTATGGCATTTACATTCCTGTGACCAAGAATATAAACAAGCATATACACAATCATCTTAATATCAGATAAATGCTATGGAGAAAGTTAAATCAGGGTAAGGACATAATGGGGGCAGGGTACTCTCAATAAGGGGTCAAGGAAGACTTTTTGATTAGATGACACTTGGAGAAGATCTCAACAAACTGAGGGAATGAGATTGGGTGTGAGGAACGGACTATTGCAAAAAAAGAACCTCAAATACCAAGTCCATAGGGAACATGCTTGATGTATTCAAGAAACAAGTAGATGGGTGTGGCTGGAGTGGAGTGAGCCAGGGGAAGAGTGAGGGCATGTAAATGCACAGAAGAGTCCAAGGGAGAGACTGAGATGGACCTCAGAGAGCCAGAGAGGATTTTGAGTTTATTCTACATATTTAGGGAAGTCACTGGAGGGGGTTAATCAAGGAAGAAAAGACTTTAATAGACAGCATGGAAACAGGAAGACCAGTTACCAGATGGTTTCAATAGATCAGGGTAGAGATACTGGTGGCTTTGGAGTGATAGCAGTGCAGCGGTGGGAAGTGGTCAGGTTTGGAATATACTTTGAAGATAGAACATAATAGGATTTGTTGACAAATGGGTAAAAAGAGTGAAAGAGAGTTAAAGATGAGGGTCCAACATGACATCAAGTATTTTGGCCTGTGCAAAGAGCAAAATGGCAATGACATTTATGGACAAAGAGACTTTTAGGAGAAGGAATCAAGACTTCAGTTTCAGCATTTCTCTCATAATGTTGCCATTACTAATATATGTGACTTTCATGCCACTGGATGATGAACCATCAAGATGTGAGTTACAAATTCCCCAAAGCCCCAGTACCTAGCCCAATTTTTAATACATGGTAGTGTGATATTGTGATATAATGAAAAGTGTATATGCTTGTCACTGTCCTGATTCCTGGCATAAGAGCTTCTGGGACCCCTAGAATTTCCTGAGTTACAGGGGTGAAATAAACATCTTTTGTTATTCATCTTTTGTTACTTAGCCATGCCTGGGTTTATGCTAATAAACCAGTTATGGATAACTGGTTGCTGGGGGAATCTAATTGGCTTCAGGATGTGGGCTGGTTGCCAGAAAGACCAAGGCATGACTGGAGGGTTGGAGCTTTACACTCTATTGAGCTAATCACCAATGCCCATTGTGCTTCTATAATGGAAACTCCATAAAAATCCTAAAAGGCAGGGTTCACAGAGTTTCCAAGTTGGTAAACACATTGAGGTGCTGGGAGGCTGGCATGTCTACAGAGAGCAAGGAAGCTCCACACAACACCATCCCTTACCCCCATACCTCGCTCTATGTATCTCTTCCATTTGGATGTTCCTGAGTTGTATAATTTATAATAACCAGTAATTGTGTGTAAAGCACTTTCCTGAGTTCTGTGAGCCATTCTAGCAAACTACCTAACCTGAAAAGGAGGAGTCTGTGAAAATCCCCCAATTTTGTAGCGAAGTCAGAGAGAAGTGTAAGTGGCTGACACTAATTCTGTCAGAATTGAATGATTTGTAGGATGCCCAGTTGGGGTCTGAAGAGTTGGCAAATTAGTCAAAGTGAAAAACCCACACATATTTGGTGTCAGGAATGCTGTGAGTAAAAAAACACAGCAGAGGCAGGTAGTTCTTAAAATTCATTGGACAAATCTTGATAATATAGTTTATTGATAAATTAACTATTTGCCAAGAGTTTATTATCAATATATGCTCTCTCTAAATTGTGGGATGAAAATGTAACTTTATATCTTGTATGAGAGGTATTTTAAAAGTACAACCAAAATCTTCTTTTTAAAGAACTTTTATAATAGGCAAACATCTGGCAAGTTTTATTTTAAAAAAGAGAAAGAACATGAAAACCAACATTAGAAATAAAAGCAAAAGTATCTATAGATAAATTCTGAAAATCATAACAGAGTACTACCAATAGTGTGTGTGACAAGAAATTTTAAAACTTAAATAGATTGAATCATATCTTAGAAAAGTATAATAAACAAAACTGAGAACAAAGAAGTTTCTTTAATGTGATTGAATACAATAGATTTTAAAAACTAATTACAATAACAAACAAGCTGTATCAATTTTATAAGTAACTGGTCAAACTTTCAAGAAACAGTTGAACTATATCTCATAAATTATTACAGACAATAACGAAGCATCAGCACTCCTAAGTCATTTTTTAAGTCACAAACCCTGATACCTAAGGACTTATAAGAAAAGTTTACTTTTAATTATAAAAGGAGACATAAATCTATAAAATACTAGAAAATGAGTTTCAGTGAGGCATGAAAAATACATCATAGTCAACAAGTTTTGGTTAAAGTATATTAAACACACAGAGAATGACTATATTAACTCCCATTCATAACTTTAAAAAATAGAAGGGTATTACTAAGAATAACCATAAAACAAATAAAAACTAAAGCAAACCTCATTTTTAATGGTGAATCATTAGGAGCAATGTTTCTAAAAACAAGAACTAGTAAAAAAAACCCTCTAATTTAATTTTCTTCAATATTGTTCTGAAGGTACTAGGCAATGCGAAAAAACAAGGAAAATGTATAGTCAGAATGAAATAAACCAGCTTGTATTCACAAATGACACACTTTTCTACATAGAAAAGCAAAAAGAATCCTCACATAAATTCCCAGAAAATGTCCTGAATACTAAATCTAGCTATAAAAAGTTATTTGTAAATGTCAGAGTATTTTAAAAATACTCTTCCAATAGCAATGAAAAAAACATTAAAACCTAGAAGTAAACTGCAAAATGTATGTAATATTTTTTAGAGAAATTTATTAAATTTTATTGAAAGATATGTAAGAATACTCAGATGAATTTAAAAATTCCATGTCTATGAGTTGAAAAACATCTACATAAAAATGCCAATTTTCACTCTAATCTTACAGTCTGTCATAAACCTCAGTACCAAAATTCAAACGATAACTTTCAAAAAACCTAAGCTGATCATAAAATTCATACAGAAGAATGAAAGGCAAATGGAAGGACAGAACTTCATTTGGGGTGGTGAACACACAACACAGTCTACAGATGATATGTTGAGGAATTGTGCACCTGAAACCTGTATGATTTTGTTAACCAGAGTCACCCCAATAAATTCAATTTAAAAAGAAAGAAAATGGGAGAAGAAAAGTAATGAAGTGAGATTCAGTTTGCAGCATAAAGGGACGGGACAATATCTTAATGAATCGAGGTAGGGAAAAATTTCTTAAGACAACAAAAGAAAAAATATTAATGAGGTGATTAAGAAATTTTACTGCATTTAAATTGAAACCTTTTGTGTAACAAAAGATATAATAAAAAATCAACCTAAGGGCTCAGGAGATGTAATCACAATGCATATAACTAACCAATGATATTATTTAGAACTTATAAGCTATCATATAAATTTATAGAATAAAGACAATCCAAAAGAAAAATAGGCAAAGGATATGGACTGTTGGCTCACAGAGAGCAGGGAAGCTGAGTGACAAGATTATAATAAGACATTCAAATATTGTTTACTAGAATTCAAATTGACAAAATTAATTAAAAATTAACCAAGATACAAAGATACAAATTAAAACAATGATATAATTAATTTGGAGCATTAAGATTTGCAAAATAATAGTAAATCTGGAGCACCTCATGTTGACAAGGATGTGAGGAAGAGAAATACCTTAACTTTATTTGTAGGATCATTAATTGATACCATAATTAATATCACCACTCTACAGAGTTATTTGACAATACATGGTAAAATTAAAGATTCATATACTCCATAACCCAGGAATTCCACTTGTAGACTTCTGTCCTAAACAACAGCAAAAACTGTCTTAAATGTGTCCAAAGGGACTTGTGCAAAAATGTTTATCGAATTGTGCACAGACATTTTTTGAATTGTCAAAAAGTGAAACAATGAATGCATGAATAAACAACAACAAATCTTTCTCTCTTTCTCTAAGATCAATAAATTTAAAAAAAAATTTTAAAGTGAAAACCTAACTTTTTCTCAGTGGTGACAGTAGAAAGATGAATAAACCAAGGAGTATTCACACAATTACCACCATCATCATCATAATAATAATACCTATTTGTTATGGACTGAATTGTATCCCCCACCCACCCAAGTTCACATGTTGAAGCTCTGACCCACAAAACCACAGAATGTGACTGCATTTGAATAAAAAGCCTTTAAAAAGGTGGTTAAGTTAAAATGAGGCTGTTAGGTTAGACCTTAATCTAACCTGACTGGAGTAAGAGGAGAGGAAATTTGGACACACTAGGAGACAATAGGAATACACGTGCACAGGTTAAAGACCCTGAGAGAACACAGTGAGAAGACAGCCTGTACCTCAGAAGAAACCAAACCTGAACCACCTTAATCTTGGACTTTCAGTCTCCATAATTGTGAGAAAAGAAATTTCTGCTCTTTAAACCACCAGTCTGTGGCATTTTGTATGGCAGCTCTAACAAACTAACATACCATGCTATTCACTATAACTGCATTACCTCCTTAATCTTCACAACTCAACGATGTTGGTATTCTTCTCATATTCCATATGAGAAAATCCAGACTCAAAGATATTATGTAAATTGCCCAAGTTCACGTGTTCAGTTAATAGTAGATTCAGATTTTAAACCCAGAAAATGTGATGACAGAGTTCAGTTCCTAACATCACATTAAATCACTTAAAATGAATAAGCCAGATGAAAATGTATCATCAGAAATAAATGCCTAAAATGTCATGGTGAATGTAAAAATGATACTTCTAATATGATATCATTTATAATAATTTTAAAAATACATAAAATGGAAGTTATGCCTTTGAAAAAGGGGAAAGAGTTGAGGTTAGTTATATTTTCTTAAAAGAGCTGAAGCAAATAAGGCCCAGTGTTAATATCTGTTTAAACTTTGTTATAGATAATAGGTATCCGCTAGATGATTTTCTATGCATGAAGTGTTAGATCATTTGAAAAATATTTCCTTTTTAAAAAAGCATACTGTATTGCTTTACACATCTTTCTTCGTTATTAAGTTGAACAGTAAATCCTTTGCCATAAAAGGGCAGTTCATTCTTTCTGTCTTGAGTATAAACAATGAAGAGAATTTTTCTTGTGTGTTTGTTTGTTTATTTGTTTGTTTGTTTTGTAATGAGAGTATTAAACAGGGAGTTTTCTTCAACATATGTTGGTTGTTTTACAAAATAGTCTGGATTGCTTTACAAGTCAGGTTGCTGAGTTGATCATACAGCAAAAGACTAAAGGCAATGATTAGAAACAGATGTGACATTTAAAAAGCTTCCACTATAAAAAGCAGAAAAGAGACAAAGAGGAAGCTGGGGCATAGCTGAAGTTACAGTGTACTTCCACTGTGCCCTTGGCACAGAGAAAACTCATCGCCACCCTCCATCCCAAGTATGTAGAAAAGATTGTTTTCTCCATATAGACAAGTTCAGAAACTGGCTGGTCTGAGACATATTTAAGCATCAGACAAGGTTCAGTGATTACAATGTCTTAGTGCCTAGTTAGAGGGAAAAAAGAATTAATGTAGGATTTATAAAGTGGAAAGCTCAACAGAAGTTGAAATACCAAGTCAAAAGAAATAAAGAGTCTTAAGAAACCAGGGGCACTTACAGAATTTGCCAAGTAGGCTAATTTCTGCCAACTTCTGGAATCCTGATTAAAAACAATAATAATAACAACGGTATCTTCCCTTATTATCTAAGGGAAGCATAAATAATACTCAGTGTTTTGGGAGATACTTCTCCTCCATGGGTTTGTCTCATTTTTGCATATCCAAGCAGAGGTGCTGACATCTTTTCATCTGGACTAATTCATCAAAGATAGTTACAATAGTGAACAAGCTGGGAAAGTAGAGAATGTCTCCCTCCAGAGCAGGGAGTAGGTTCATTTGCTGTCCAGTATAAAAGGTTTCTTAAGCTCAAGATTCCTCAGCTGTGAAGCACACCACTCTCTGTACAGTGTCCACTAGGTCATGCCACATTCCCCAAAGGAATTGGAAGTCCAGAGGAGCCAACAAGAACAAAATGGTCACACTACTAGTTGTATTGTGAGTAATAAAGTCCTTTGTCTCTGATCCAGGAGTCTTGTGACTTACAGCAGCGTCCACTAGAGTAACCTGTATTGGCTCGCAGGTGGAGTAAAACCTCAGACCCTGTACAATTCTTAACAAGTGTTACTTCTAAGATTAGTGGTTATCAAGTTCAGGTTCATCAAATACACATTGATCACTTCTTACATGCCAAGCACTGTGCTAAGTAGGTGCTGGATTTCTATTGTCTTGTTGAAGCCTCACATTGGATCTTAGAGGAACTGAGGCAGAGCCAGGTTATAGAACCTACCAAAAGTCACACAGTTCATGAGTGACAGCTTCAGGCTACTAGCTCAGCCAATATGACTGGAGCATCTGCTCTTACCAACTTTTCTTCCCATGCAGTAACCCCTTCAAATCTCATGTTGCCCCTATTAACAATAAAGAAACTAACATCTGAATTCTTAGTGCTTTCTCAAAGTCACAAAATTCATTCCTGTGAAGTTAGGATATCAACCCCATCATAAAAATCAAAGGTAATATTGATTACTAAGTAAAGGAGTAGCTTTCAAGCATTTTGCATGATAATCTGGATTCTTGCTATAGTCTTCCAGTATTTTCTATTCATTTTGTAATTCTTTTACTGAAAGCAAAAGAAGCACATTTTCACAGGCAGAATCAACTAAAAAATGCTCAAATTGGTGGACAAAAGTTTGAGGAGAAACAGGATTTACACAATTTTAAATTAATGTCCCCAAGAAATTTATCAACTGGAAAAGAGAGAATAGTAACCTTATGGTGGAGAAACCCAGCGGAAATGGACTTGACCCAGGGATGACGGTGCAGTGCCAGCAATGAGACAATCAGACTCCTTGATGTGCTGTGCTGAGGACACATCATTTTTGTGTTGGTATTCTTGCCAAAATAAAGCATATCTCATTCTCCAATCATGACAAAACATCACACACCCAAATTGAGGGACATTCTACAAAAACAGTTCATCAATATTCCTTAAATGTGTCGTGATCACAAAGGCCTAGGACAGACTATGGACTAGAGGAGACAAGGAAGCAAAGGAGACATAACGAGGAACCACAATGAGAGATTGTTTATAAGATCTTGGACCAAAAAAAGAAAAATGCTTGTGTGAAAATTGGTGAAATTAGGAAAAGGTCTATCGTTTAGTTAATAATGTTAATTTCTTATACATGATAATTGTACTATGGTTTTATTTAAAATGTTAGAGGGGCAGGGTGAGGGATATAAGGGAATTCTTTGCATTTCTTTTCAACTTCTCTATAAGTTCAATGTTAGTTCAAAATAAAGGGTTTCATAAGATTTTAATTATCATGTCACTTATACAAAACAATGTTTTATGAAAAGTAGCATAGTGGTTAAGATCATGTTTCCTGTATTCAAACCTCAGTTCTTCACTTGTTAACTAAATTATCTGAGGCAAGTTATACTAATACTTCTGTGCTCCAATACATTCATCTCACAAGTGATTAACATAATTATTTCTACTTTATAAGATTGTCAGAAAGGTTAAATAAGGGAATCCTTGCTAAAAGCTAAAAACAGAGTTTGAACAGAATAAATACTCAATAAACTGTGTCTGTTTGCTGTTGTTATTAATATGCAGTGGTTCCTCTATGCCAGGCACCCTTGGGTTTTGCCTGTCAAAGATGGTTTAATCAAAACCAGTAATCAGCTCTTGGACATGAAATGCAGGCAAGCACAAAGAGCAAAGTTGCTGCCTCACTGTGGGCTGCTCTGAACCGGGGAGGGACAGCTGGAAGGTCAACAAGGGCCACGCATGGGACACCAGCGAGGGAAGTAAGTCTGGGCAGGAATGTGGTGACTAAGAGCTGATGCCCCATCCAAGGGAGCAGCTGCACGCCTGTTGTCCCCACGACACGCAGGGCCAAATGCTGCCGGCTCTTCCAACTTTTCAAGAAAAGCAAGAATCTTGGCTTTTTATAAAACAACACCCCATTTCTAAATGTTGGCAAATAATTCAAAAGCATAAAGTCCTCTGAGGCCATTCCTACAAAGACCAAACCCAACTGTCAATGAGCCAGGTACAGCTGGTGGCCTCCATTTTGAACGGTGACTTTTTAGCAGGTACAGCTGGAGGAATGGCAAGAGAGTAGGGTCTTGAGATTGAAATACATTGGTACAGTTCACTTCTGCCAATAATAATGTTACCTGCTCACACATGCTCACACACACACACACACACACACACACACACAACTACCTAGACCTACAGATTGGGCAAATTCAGTTAGACAAAATTAAGCACAATTTTTGATTTGTAAGTCTCAAAACTTTTCATATGCTCAGGTACATTGTGAATCCAGATTACAAGCTCTGCAAGTGCCTTTCTTTTTTATCAATTTTATCTGCTACAGGGCCTTTTTCAAAGGAGCCACTCATGGGACAAGCTGCACTTTGGGGACACTAGACTAGATGGTGTGTGATTCTCCTCTCTAACCTGCCACTACTCTCTGCCATCCTGAACTCAGCATCGAGACCACCTTTCCCTTCTTTTCCACACAGTGCTTGTCACACAGTGGACTGCTGGTCAATTCTTAGAGAATTAATTGCCACTGGCAAAGGAATTGGGGCTCACAATGCAGCCTGCACTTCAGCTTAGGAAAATAAAAAAAGAAAAAGAAAGCCAGATGCCACATGGAATGAACAAACTTGAGCCTGCCGGCTCTTCCAGTTGGCTTTGATTGTTTACAAAGGAAAAGCCAAACAAAGAAGGAGGTGGAATTTATTCCAGTAAACAGCATCTTTCAAAGAGAAAGAGCTCAATCTCCTCTAGGAGAGGCGGCCTCACTGCTGCTACAATCAGAAAACATTTGCAAACAACCACTTGGTTAAAGAAAACAACATGTTCAAACAACAGAGCTGCGGATGTCCTCTGGGCATTTGGTGTGTGTGTATATGTTTTGGAAGAAGGTCAGGGGGAGATGTACTTGCATACATTTCGTCTTTATGAATAAGGGCATTTAATATCTTGGCACTGGAAAGTGAAAGGTTGATATAAGCGGTGTGTTTAAACAGTAAGGGACTTTACGCCCTATATTGCCAAACACTCCTCGACTGGCAGTTGAGGAGAAGAAGTCCCAGAGAGGATGACTGGTTTTCCTAAGAAATGGTTCCAACACTACTTCCTTCCTTCCTACTCCTTTCTACCTAATTTTCTTTCCCCAACATGCTGCCTTTTAAAGCACAGGAGCACTTGAAGAAATGGTTTACAAAGCCACAACTCTAATAAATAATTCCAGCCATCATAAAACAGACAGACATGGGAAATGGCAGAAGTCAAACAGAAGAGTTTAGTGTTCGTCAAGGTGCCGAATTAATTTCTAAAGCAATGAAACTGCACACCCAAATCCAAAGAAAATCTAATCACGTTGCTGGAAGATATAAACTATTATAATATTAATACTAACAACTAACATTTCCTGAGAGTCTCTGTGTGCCAAGCACGGTCCCACATGCCTCTGTCCTTCACTTTGCTCAGTCCTCACAACCACACTCTCTGCAGGAGAGGCAGCACCATCACTACTTTAACAGATGTGAAAACTGAGAGTTAGGAGGCTAAATAATTAATGCCCAAGGTTACAGCTGAGAAGTAAACATGTTGGGATTTGGACCCAAATCTGTTTAGTTCCAAAGCCCTGCACTATTCTATGACACCGAAAGGAATGGTGAGAAGCCACTTAATGTCATATTATGATGGATAAGTCAATTTTTAGGTATCTAAAGAAAATGCTCATTCTTTATCTACAGTGCCCAGCACTTGTCAGTCACTGTGGTCAGTGCTGAGGAGGAAGCAATGAATCAGATCCTGCCTGGGCACTCAAGGTGGGATTCACGGAAGGTGAAGGAGACAAGGTAAGCATTGTGATCTGGGCCACAGGAGAGTACTATGGGGGCCCATTACACTCAATTGGGGGTTCCTGGAAGGGTGCTTGGAATTGATCACATTGGAGGTGGTCCTTGAAAGAACGAAAGGTTCTCAGTGGGGAAGCAGGATTAAAATGCTATCCTGGACACAACTGCAGGATTAGAGAGCTTCATGGCACATGGCTGGGGTATGAGGTAGGAAAGAGGTAGAAGAAGATGAACTTAGAAAATCTCTGAGGACCTTGAACTTCAGGCTGAGCAGTTTGAATTCACATTGTATGTAATGAGGATGGGACGGACTAGATTCAGTTTAAGATATATGACCATAGAAATAACCAAATGAAACAGAAATTAGCCTGTCAGAAACATCGGTTAGAAGGAGACAATCTTTTCTAGTCAGGTCCATGTTAGAATTCAGCTCTGTTACCCACTAGCTCTGTGACCTTTGATAAGTCACTCACATCTCTGAACCTCAACTTCCTCATTAGTAAAATGGGAATGGTAAGAATATCTAGCTCACAAGACGACTGTGAGGGTTAAAGAAGTGTCTACACCAAGTGCTTTTGAAAGTGCCGTACACATGCGAGCTATTACTCACATGGTGGGTCCTGATTTACATAATGTTTGGTTTGTCAGTGGTTTGGGATAATCAATGCCAAGTTCTTTTCTCCTTCTAAATGTGCCTGTGGCTATTACACACAGAGAGCTGGTGGTGTAGTAGAAAAGAACACTGGTTTCAGAGAAAGGCAGGCTCAGTTTCTGATTGTGATCCCCCCCAACCCCCTTGTTGGTGGAGTCTAAGTTGAATAACTTTAGGCCAATTATGACCCCTCTCTAAGAGTTAGGCTCCTCTTTCAGGACTGTGGGTAGCACAGAGTAGATAAGCAGCAAATGTAGGTGCCCATCTCTTCCCTTCTAGGCCAGGTATTGCCTGTGATTCTAGCAAGTCACTTAACTTCTCTGGGCCTCAGCTTTCTACTTAAAAAAATTTGTATAAGAATTTGCACTGGGTCCTGGCTGGCGTAGCTCAGTGGATTAAGCGCGGGCTGCGAACCAAAGTGTCGCAGGTTCGATTCCCAGTCAGGGTACATGCCTAGGTTGCAGGCCATGACCCCCAGCAACCGCACATTGATGTTTCTCTCTCTCTATTTCCCTCCCTTTCCTCTCTAAAAATAAATAAATAAATAAAATCTTTAAAAAATTTAAAAAAAAGAATCTGCACTGGGTACTTTATGGGATTATTCCAAAGATCAAATAGCAGATGGGATATCATAGACCAATGCTTTGTAAACTGAATCTCTCTACAAACGTATGGGATCATTATTACAAATCCAGTCAATGTTGCTGAGGCAAAAAGGAGTTAATATTTCAAGTGGCCACATGAGCTCCAAGGAAGAACAACAATGAAACTTTCAACTCCTGGCCCAATAATGGTGAAAAGCAGTTTACCTTTATGAGCCTATTCATTGCTACCTTGTGAAAACAGGGCTAAATGCTATAAAATGAAGCCAATTAAATCTATACAATTCTGTTTCCTGCCTCTCATCAATTTCACCTCTTCTCCTGCTCTCCCAAATAACAGCCTCTCCTCCCACCCCTCTTCTCATCATGGTGAAGTCTTACATCTGTGAAGATCATAAAATGCAACACACATTGGAAAAAATCACCCGAATACTCACAGAGACACACACAAACATACACACACATGGAAGATCAACACACTCCTTCCCAACGGTGTCTTCAAGGAAGGAAATAGCTAATTGGGAAGAGCCAGTTTAATAGAGTCTCTGAGCATCCCTGGCAACATGGCCGTGATCATTTCTTGAATCCCTTCCACATGCTCTTCACACCAAGACACACAAGCTTAGCCTAGAGTCAGCCCTGAATGGACATTCAGAACCTAAATGCCCTTTAACAAAAGCAAATATCAGAGCACTTGTTCCAAGGGACTGCCAGAGTTACTGGCTTGAGGGGACTTCCGTTGGGGTTTTTTTCTGTCACAGGGAGGTGGAAACATCACCCCTCAGAACCCTACAGGTGTATAATGTCCTGATTGAGAAATACTGTATTTCTGTTTTTATTTTTACTTTTGTTCTTGTATGAACAGTGAGAAAGGGTAAGAAGACCTGAGCTGTGGTGGAAGAAACACTGAACTTAAAGTGAAACCACCAGAATCAAATACTTATTGTGTTTTAGATTAGCTATGTCATGCTGTATGAGTCACTTCTCACCTGTAATGTGGGGCAACAATGCCGACCTCCCAGGATTGTCAGACTGTTCAATAGAAGTCCGGAAATAAAAGAGGCTTTTATATTTTCAGTGTTGAATAAATGCAACTTGTCATCACTCCAAAGGGCAATGAATTAAAGTCAGGAGACACAGGGCCTGGATCCTGGCCCTGCCCCTTAATAGCTGGGTGACCTTGAGAAATGATTTACCTCTTGGAGGCTCATTTTCCTCACACTATTCAAGAAATGTTCACAAAAGCCTCCCTTATGTGGCAGGTACTGTGAATCATGCTATAAACTGTTAGTCAAACAGAAGGGATAAACATTATATTATGGGCTAAATACTAATGGTTAACTATGTGAATTATACAATTTCATCATTTCCATGTGGTATCTGCCCTTAGGGTCAACATTTCTAGGTTATGTTATTCTCTTCCATCTTAAACTTGTGTTCTAACTTTTACTTCCCCAGGTTCTAAATAGTAAATATTTTTAATTTCTACTTATCTATTGTTGTATTGCCATATTGAGCAAGATGCCACAAATGGTTTGTAGAATGAAATGTGATGATGATACATACAACAAATAATTGCAGGGGAAAGTGTTCCAGGATTAAAATCCACTGACTTTGCTTGAGTAAATCTGATCTCATTCTCTGGTTACCCAACCTCAAACCTATCGTAATGTGAAGACTAAAATAGAGATACTTGCTTTTATAAGATAAGATAGTGTTAGAAAAAAAAGGAAGAGGAAGATATCATTTTGACAAGATTAATTCATGCATATCGTAAAGAACAATATCAGCAATTTTCCTGATAACTAGTTTCAAAAATGGGAGGAAAGCATGGAAATCAGAGTGTTCTCTTTCGAATTCTATGGGAACTGATGGCAACTCCCATCAGGAAAGGAGAGAACCAAAGGCACCTAGTTTTGTGAAACACCCAGTATGCATCAGACACTATGCTAAGTGTCTTACAACTACTAACACATTTCAATCTTCATAAAGGAGGATTTAAATCCTCTGTAAAGGAGATGGTACCATCCCTCTTCACAACTTGCCCAAGCCCATGTGGCTATGGAATTCAGACCCAAATTTTCTGACCAAATTTGCACTATCTTTTCACTCCACTATGCTTCATTCCCTTTGTACTCCTTCCTATCTTTCCTGAGTTTAACACTGCCCTTGGCAACATGCTCCGCCATGGTGCTAGGATGTCCCTGAAATGGAGGCATGCCCACTGGGGACACACATCCCATATTCTCATCCCTTTCCATCTGCTTCTTGATCCATGGCTGTTCCACAGCAGCCACATAAGGGACAGAGCAGACTGTCCCTTATGGACAGGGTGAAGAGGAGAAGGTTTCTATTCAGGGTGAAGAGGAGAAGGTTTCTAGTTGTGCTTAGAAAGAAGTGTTTTCCATTTTAGGAGCTTATATTATGTAAGACAGCTCTGACTGGAATCATGAAAGGAGCACAGAACTTTGTCATAAACATATTAGTTGAAGCCCAGGCTCTCTAGCAGCATTGTACAGTACCACTTCTTATGATGATTTAAATATTCTATATCTGTGCTGTCTAATGTGGTAGCCACTAGCCACGTGTGGCAATAGAGTACTTGAAATGTGGCTTATGCAACTAAGAAACTCAGTTTTTCATTTTATTTAGAATTAGCTAATTTAAATTTAAATGGCCACATGTAGCTAATGGCCATATGTAGCTATAGTGGCTATGGGATTAGACAGTACAGCCTAGCTGTGTGACCTTGAATAAGTTCTTTCACTTCCCTGAGCCTGAGATCACTCATCTGTTCATGATCTTGCCACCTCACAACCGTGTTAGATTGACAAAGTGAGAGAAGAACCATGCAAGTGCCTAACGCAAAACCTTGACTTAATAAGTACTCAGGAGACTTTAGTTGAATCTGAAAATGTGAATCTCAGAACAGTCCAAGAAAAATGCATGTTAAAAGTGTAAGCCTGGATATTTCTCCAGAATTGATTCCTTATGATTGTTTTATTCATCTAAACCTCATTTGCCTGCCAAGAATGACCTTTGAGAAAACAAGGGCTGAAGACAGCCATGTTTGCTATAGGACTGTGAATGTAATCTTTACCCCTGACTTCCATGCTTCCCCCTGGAGCTCTAACATATCATTTTCTCCTGGTGGTAATAACAGGAGTATCTGAAAGCAACGCAAAGTGCTATGCATCTGATGTAGCCAAAGTGCTTGAGAGTTTCACCTAAAATTTATTTTCATCTTCTCCACCTTTTAAACACATTGTTTTCAGGAAAATTTGCCCATCTGGTTCTGATTCATTTGCACTTAACTCATCAGAGGGTAGTGTGTAATACCAGATTGACTTGCAGAAAGTTACAATCCACATATCTCCTAGCTTCTTCCCTTAGAAATGGAGGAGTGGGTTTGGTCAGCAGATGGACAAAGCACACTAAAGATGAAACAGAGGGCAGAAGATGCCAGTTCCAGCTCTGATACAAACTCTCTGTATACCCCATGCATGTCCCTAATTTCTGGGTATAGGCCTTCCCTCCTGGAAATGAGGGTTTCAAATGAGTGGCAACTGAATTTCATACAAATTGACTAACACTAGTTCTCTAACATAGAGAAGCCCAGTGTTTTCACAAAGGGCACGTGTGTCACTAAGAGCTCACACAAAATTTTACAGTTTGATGAAAGAAGTCTAAAAGATGTTCTGCAATGACAAAAAAAAAGGAAATGCAGTTACCAGAAATTCATGTGAGTTCAGGAAAATTAAATAATCCTATACCAGGCCTGAAATTTGAATCGCTATACATTAGACAAGGTCTTCTAACACGGTCTGATTGATAAACCATAGCAATGAGAAGTGGACAGTATTATGGTTTAAGTGGCAAATTCAGGGTTTCAATGTAGTATAGTTGGCAATCATAGACCTACTCCTTTTGCCCTAAACTGTGTTGTCCAGCAATGGTTACAGGGTTTTCTATGACTAGTATCAATGTAAGACCAGGATGCTATGGGGTGGATTATTGCATTTTGTTGGTGACCAGCTGGTTCTTTTTGATTCAAGAGCCAATGCCTATAATTGCATAAGATGAACAGCATGTGTCCGTAAGTAGCCACCTCAGCCAGTGTTCCTGTGATTCCATTGTTCTTAAGTCCTTGGGAACTTTGGGCAACTTTGTAGTTAACCTGCAAAATCCAGTGAGTACCCACAGAACCATTGCTGAGATGATTTAATCAAAGTCATTGGTTTTAATAATCTCCCCTATGATAACAACTCCCAAATAATATTACCAGACTATATTTCCTTCTGACTTTGTCTCATATACACAACAGTTTTCTTAACATCTCCACTTGGATGTCTTTCAGGCATCTCCAATTAAATATGTCCAAAACAAAACTTAACATTCTCCTCCCACGACTTGTCCCCAACCAGTGTTCTCCAAAGAACAATGCCACCAGCCAATCAGGAGACACCGGACCAAGGAACGCAGTTCAGCCACTGTCTTTCAACTTTCTGTTGAACTCTCTTCATGAACCCTGAGGATTAGAACATTTTGAGCTAAATGGAATCTAGATCTGTCTTCTCTCATTCATTGAGCCTACCAGTAGTAAAGACATTATCTTCCATGTGCTTAGAGTTGTTGATTCAAGTTCTTTCTAGAGTAGGCATTTTTCCATTAGACTGTGAAGCCTAGAGAAAGGGAGCATGTTCTGATTATTCTGTATTTCTATAACACAAAGTAGGTAAGAGTAAGTGAAAGTTAGACTCTGTTCTCTGCCTCCTCTGAAATTTCTCCATACCTTCATTCTAGCATTATCACAGGAGCTATAATTATCTATACTATTCTTCACTAGACTGCAAGTTTTGTCTTGTTTGTTCCTCTTTGCTATCTTAGCACTAAACTCATAGCCTAACACTCAGGAAGTATTGAGAGAAAATGTAACAAATGAAAAAAGTGATTAAATAAATTAATGAATAACAAATAAAGAAATAAAGAAACTGATGAGGCATTCAGTCTACCCGGAAGCTCTGGCAAGCCCTGAATATGCTGCATTGGACAAAGGTCTAATCACATATACTTTTCTTCACCTCATAGCCCAGGTAGGTCTCAGGAAGAAAGCTTCAGGAAGAGCTTAACGTTCTGTGGAAATTTCTCACCAGAAACCAACACCCAGTATGACTTTCATGATTATCTTTCTCTCCTCTCTATTGCTTTGAAGTCATTTGTAGTGTCCTTTCCTCCTTTCAGCTTACCCATTATTACGATAACGACTTCAAACACTAAGCGTGGCTATTCAGGGCACTGTGAAAATGTGTTTTTCCCATCAGTGTTGATGAAATAGTTTCCACTGTCTGTTTCCCTTGCAGATAGCAATCAAAGTCCGGCGCAACAATTTTTTTTTTCCAGCTCAAACTCTTGTCCAATATAGAATCTAAAGCTTGTCCTTGGAAAGCGACACCCAAGGGAATTTAATCACAAGTGCTCTTTGCTTGGCCCAATTCATTGCTGTTATTTGAAGTGATCTGTTTCTGAGAGCTGATTTCCCTATGCTTCCCCTTTGGTCTTCCCAGAAGGCCAAAATAAGAGGCCTTTGAGTAATGTATTTATTCCCTTTAGACCTCTGCTGGGGTCTCTAGGGACTAACACTATCCTGTAAATCTGTCATATTTTTACTGCATCCTCTGTCTATAGTGCCCTAAGCTCTAACTGCCTCATTCCCTGAGCTCTTCACTCCCTCAGATTGCCTGACTTGGCATCACCAGTTCAATATCTACCACTTACTATTCATACTAGGCCCTATCATTTACTAGTTACGTGATCTTAGACCACTCTCTCACCTCCTAGCTTCAGTGTTTCCACTAATAAACAGGAGTACTCATTCACCTATGTCTCACTAGAGAATGGTGAGGTTAAATCATGCACCATACCTGATATTATGTGGAATTAGTCTTGAAGTGGTTGGAGTACCATAGGTTCTCCTCCTCTCTGTCAGTCTCTTTCTCCTTTGACCTTTTGTGGCACTAGTGCCATGTAAACATAGAATTCACAGCCAGAATGGCCTTTAGAAATAATCATCTGAAAATTCCTATTTCAAATGCTTAGCAAGCACGCACACATGCGCACACACACACATACCCCATAAACTAGGCGTTTGGACAAATGCCATTTCAAATTCCAAGGATGTCCTGTCTCTATTGCCCTTTATTTCTCCTGTGATTTGGTCTTTATAATTAAAAAAAAATAAAAGCATTGGTGCTCAGTCCAAAGGGGTTATGAGGAAATGAGGTGGGAAACATAAAGAAAAGGGATGTGCTATTTTTCTAAAGCCTTTTGTTCTTTGGTGAGCTTAGCCCCCATTCCCATACCCACTGATGATAGTCACTGATAAGTAATGTACATATAGAACATTCGCCCTCTATCAGGCACTTTGCTGGTACATTACCTGCAAAGCATTTTTAACCCTTACAACATACCTATATATCTACAGCTATTAAGCAATCAGGTTGTAGGGGGAGCAGCCATCCCCAGACACTCTCTGCTGTGTTTCTATAGGGATCTACCCAACAGTTGGCTCCCCACCCCAGCTTTGCTCACAAACAATTAGAAGAGCAATTGTATGTCAAGCTGAAAGTAACCAATGATTAATTGGCCAAAGAACACTGTATCAGTCTTAGTGTGTTTCATTCATAAATGATCCAAAAAAAGTAACATGCAGGCATGCAGAGACCAGGGGCCATGTATGTCTCTGCCATTTCATCTCCCTGAAAAATTACCTAAGGTCTTTGATGCCAGTGCTTTGCATCTTCAGAAGCCTATAGTCATTCCAGAACCCACGTGATGCCTGGAGCTCTGGGCTCCAGACTGGAATCACTAAACACAGTTCTGTTCATCAAAGCACAAAGCTTTGTAGAGAATAAGCCTGCTATTCTCTGCCAACCTATCATTGGCCATTAGATTGACAGAAGTTGTGGACTTTTCTTGGCAAAGAGACAGCACTAACAATTCGCTGTGTTATCATACATTATCAGGGTAGGACACAATCATCCCAGCCCCAGAAATTTAAGGAGGTATTGGGTTCCATTAAGCCAAGCAACTGAAATTTTGATGATATCATTCAGGGAGGGGTTGTCTCCTTGGGGACAATTCAGCCATGCAAATAACATTTAAAACTGCTTTTACCCTCTTGAATAATAATACAGGGTCCAGCAGAAGTAAGGCCTACTTGAGTGTGGTTAGTAGGGTAATAATAGGGGTATAATAATTTATAGTTTTAATTTGAACATTTCACCTAAAATGTCATATGGTGTGCTTGAGTATGAGATCATTATGTTACAGAATTAAATGCTTATGATTTTGTAATAAAAAGCTTATAATAAAATAGGGGTGTTATTTGTGCCGAACTCTATATATGCAGAGCACATGAATCCACAACATATATGAAAACCCCTGGAGTTCCAAGACAGTATAAGACTTTGAAATGACTAACTTTTGATAGTTCCTTGTTTAATCTCAATGCTGTGTCACATACTTTTTAATCAGCTTCCTCCCTTTGATCCACATAGTTGGCAGTTTTCAAAATGCTTTTATTTTCATTATATCATTCATCATTCACAATGACCTTGAAGGGTTATCATTTGTGTTTCCCATATGTGTAAACTGTGGGTCAGAGAGGGTAAGTAACTTGCCAAATATCCCACAGCCCACAGTGGCAAAGATAGAACCACGCGATTGTTTAGTGTTCCTGCCACTGCCTCCCGCCAGCCCAGATTTCTAGATGCAACTTGGTACCAACAAACAGTCTGAGGTGTGACCTAGGAAACCTGCTTGAGTGACTAGAAAAAGCAAGGAGGTTCCTTTTAGACATCACTAGATTTCATTTCTTTAAGCTTCAGCACAGCACCACTTTCTCAAAGTGGTCTTCCCTGACACCCCTATCTAAGTTAGCAGTTCCACTGTTCTACATTTCCATAGCATCTTTTTCTTCTTATTTATTAATATTGAACATACTTACAATTTTTCAATTGCTATTTTCTTTGCTCAGTTTAAAGTTCTGTGAAGGTAGGGACCATATTCAGCTAGCATAGTTCCTAATACTTATGAGGCACTTAAGAGATGTATAAAATGAAAGAATAAATCATTCCCTCTCATGAAGAAGCCTGGATGGGTCCTGAGAGTGTCAACCCATCAATCAGAAGGCAACTCACCAGAGGTAATCAGACAGTAAGTACAAAAACATACCCAAGAGATCAGCAGCTGGCCAACCGACATGAGCCACTTGTCATGTCTAAATGGGGGCTGGGAGCCAGGAATAGGACTAGAGGCAAGGGGAGAGGACCCAGAACCTTTGATTCCAGCAAGGTAGATGTTCAAAACTCCCCTCTAGGAGCCTGAGGACCAGTATCCCAACAACAGAATTAGGAAACAAAGATCATAGCTCTTTGGGGGATATTTTAGTTTAAATAGTTGTCTCTATACCTTGACAAATACTTTCCTTCTTATTTATGCTCAACTGTTTCATACAGTAGGTGACAGGAAGCTGTAGATAGAGGTACTGGTGGAATATTATGACAGAAGATGTATTTAAGGAAGATTATTCTGTTAGCATAGTTAAAGAAAAACCACACATGACTCAGGAAAACCAACTAAGAGGCCAACAGTCAAGAGAAAAGTAATGAGAACAAGAAATACAATAATGAAAATTGCAACAGAGTGAACAGAATTAAAATAGATGACAAAGGTACACTCAGTTAAGTTTGGTAATTGATAGAATATGTAAAGCTTTTAGACTGGCTTTCTGCTTATATTCTGCTTTATTTTTATATCCTTTATCTCATTTGACCCTCATAAGGAAACAAGCTTGAGAGATGACCTGCCCAAGTCACACATGCTGGGGGCGCTAGACTGGGGCTGGAGTCCAAATCTCCTGACTGCCATCTCCGAGCCTTCCAAACAGCATCAGGACATTGTGTAATGTGGAGTTTAGGTTACAGGAACGTCTCACCTTAGTCCTCCAGGATCAAGCAGTCTTTGATCTTATTTGTGTATTCATATTTATGTAAATACACAGTCATGCATTTACAGTCATGCATTTCCCAGAAAAGAGGTCAGAGGATTCCCCTCAGCTCTGGGAATCTCAGCAGCTGCTGTACCAGAGCCCCCAGCTTCTCACAACAGGCTTCGCTCCCTGTGAGTCAGACTTGATTTTCATCTTTACTGTTTTTCCTGATTACTGAAGAAATTCCCAGGTCATTGTATAATATCCAAATAAGAACTTTAAAAAGATAAAATGTGATTGACTCTGCTACAACTTACTTTTTTATCTGATAATATAATACAGAACGCTCACTAATGTTGATGGAGCCTCTATTAATTGTCAGGCAGGCAGGAGGTACTTTTACACACAGCATCTCATTTCATCTTCACAACAGTCTCAGACAAGGACTGTTATTTCCTCTGTTCTACAGATGAGGAGACTGAGACTCCCATAGAGTAACTTGCCCAGGTTTATAGGGCTAGTGTGTGGCAGAGACAGAATTCTGGGCAGGTGTTCTGATTCCAGAGTGTGTACACCTAACTGCAACTGTACACCAGAAATATCTTTCCAAGTCAGACATATTCGATTATAACTGTTTCTTGAAGAAAAGGTTATCATTTTCTACTATTCCCCTAAGTGTTTCTTGGGTTTAGTTAATTACAGTGAAGGGGCTAATCTATAATTCATTCTCTTAAAAAATCACATGCTTCAAGTAACCTTAAACAGGTTCTTTCCTATCTACTTGCTGAGGCAGAAATCCTCATAATTATGCCCTCTTATCTGTGGTGGACAAAGCACTTGACCAAAACAGAAAACCTGGGTCTTGGGTTAGGTTCTGGCTACACTATAAACATACTGAGTGACCTTGGGCAAGTAACCTCTCTGTCTGCATTTCACTCACCTCACCTTTATGATGAAAAGTTTGAGTAGTCTCTGAGGACCCATCCAGTTCTGACCTATCATAACAAGTCTCTTGTGACTTCCTAAAGTATGGATGGGCTTATTTTATAAGAGCTTTTACTTGCAATAAAATTTAAATAATTCATAGTAATATTCAGAATAGTAGAATGGCCAGAGAAAGGATATGGAGGCTGTATGAATCTCCTCTGGTTGCTGAAACAAATGATTACAAACATAGTGGTTTAAAACAACAGACATTTATTCTCTCAGCTCTGGATGCCAGACTTTGAAATCAAGGAGTTGGTTGGGTCATGCTCCCTGCAGACTCACCAGAGGAGAACCCATTCCTTGTCCCTTCCAGTTTCTGGTTATCTGTTGGCCCTCTGTGCTTGTGACTACATCACTCCCATCTGTTCCAGTCTCTGCAATCATGTTGCCTTCTTTTGATCTGTGTTAAATCTACCTCTGTCCCTCTCTTATAAGGACATTTGTGACTGGGTTTAGGGCCCACAGGCTGCCTCCTTCTCTAGATCCTTAACTTAGTCACATTTTTAGCAAACTTTTTCTAAATAAGGCCACATTTGTAGGTTCCAGGGATTAGGATCTGGTATCTTTGGGGTGCATTGTTTAGTCTACAACAAAGGAACACTGAAACCTCATTTCAACTGCTTCATGATGACACTCAAGGTGATCTCTCAAGGACATCATTAGGGGCAACAAGGACCAAGCAGAGGTAAATATAAACAGGCTCTGGGTGTTTGATGGGGCTGCTGCAGAGTGGCAGGGAACAAGCAGAGAAAGAAGGTCAAGAGAGGCTGACTGTTATGTAATGGTATTGTCATGACTGGTATGTAGTGGTATAGATATGTAATGCAGAGAGTGTTTGCAACCTGAAACAACACACGACTGCCTCATGCTGATTGGATGAAAGGCTGCACCTTCACAAACCAGAACGAGACCACCAAAGCGCCCATGATTGCCCAGCCAAAGAGTAATATTATGACACTAAGCATGTGTTGTAAAATCAAATAACTTCTTGGTGCCAGAACTTTCCTTCTCTGACCCATCCAATTCCCTACAATATATTTACTTATTTTTTTAATGAGAAAATAAGCCACACTTTTCATTCCTGCTTGTACTATACATATACTCCTTAAACTAGCATAAGATATCCCAGTTCATTTTTTCCTCTTGAAAATGCACTAACTTCAGGAAATTTTCTTTAATATTTGATTCCCTAGTTGGGGTACATATGGGAGGCAATCAATCAATGTTTTTCTCTCTTTACCTTTTTCTTTCTCTGAAATTAATAAACATATCCTCAGGTGAAGATTTTAAAAATAATAATAAAATATAATGTATATATTTACATATCTAGTATTTCAAAATGGAACAATTCTAGTGCATCAATTCAAACTTCTAGTAAGTCACAAGTTATGAGTTAATTAGATATGGCTTGTAAGCTCCTTTAGGGTTTAACTTCCCAGAGGAGAGAAATGTATTTCTTATTTAACACTCTACTCTCCATGTAGATACAATGTTTGGTACATAGTAGGCAGTCAATTGGTAGTAGAAAAAGTTGAAAATAAACAATTCATTGGACTAAGTAAAAATGTCAGTATAGGCAGCTATAACTTTTGCTTATATATATGTAAGGAGCTTCAAAAGAAGCTCTTTAAATGTATATTCTGGTTAGAAATTCATTTTTTTCCAGTTGTAGAACACTTAATAATGTTGTAGCTTTTCCCATCACCAAGAAATCAAACTTACAATTTTGTGCAACACATTTATAATTCCTAAATGATCGTGTACTGCATCAGATATGTGGTGGGCCTTTGTTGTTTTGCCTGTCTATGTTCTTTTCCCTCATCATGTGGCTGAGTCAGCCCAAGTTTCTTTTAGGAATTACCTTACTCCAGTCTCAGCCCATATATGCAGGGGAGGCTGATCTTAGCTGCAGGGGTGGGTGTGTTACCCACCAACCCACAAAAGTCCAATAGCACCTTGGCCATCACAATTGGCCCAGAGGTGAGTGCATGACAGGCAGTCCCAGGACTTGAGTTAGAACAGCATCTCTGTCTTCCCGCTGAAATTGACAAACTGGTAAAATATGCCTGAAGACCTGAAGATACCAATGGGCTTCTCTCTGCCACATGAATTTGCTTCAGAAGGGAGCCAGTCTGAGAAAAGTGGGCCAAGACAAAGAGGAGGCAGGTTACTAAAGATAATCTGGGTCCCGCTAAGGCGGGTAAGTGAGCTAATAAAATCCCTACTTTGTTTTCTTAAGCCAAACAACTGGGGCATGTGTAATAAAAAATTATCACATCAAAATCACCAACAGTTTAAGAAAAATTTGATAGGAGAAAAATATAAAATCATGACAATTCTATCCATTAATTTATTTTACTATGCCAAATAAGACCACCAACATTCACTTTTCAAAAACAATGAATATTCACTGAGTACAGTCAATATTTATGAGCACCTACTATGTTTTGGGCACTGGACTGGGTGCTAACATGAACATGCTCAGCATTAGCAATTGATTTTGAGGGTTGACACAATGAAAAAAAATGCCAGTGCATGAAGATGGATGAATTTTCCTCCAAAGGACCAGTAAGTTGTCTCTCTCCTGTGTCTGGTATGAAACATGAAAATGACTCTGAATGCTTTTATTAAAAAGTGAATTAAAGGTCATAGGTGAATTTCTCTTAGTCTCTAATTTCCTGTCTGTGTACCAAGGGCAGGCAGAGGAGGTGGGAGGGCTGAAGGGGCATAATTTGTTAAATATCAGATGAGGATCCTTGGTGGCTGGGAGAGCTGTACCACAGAATCTGGCCAAGCTGAGCCTGAAGTTTGAAGCTGTAGAGAAGTGATTTTACATCCCTGTGATAGGATTTTTAATGTTGTCAGGTACTCTGGTTGAAGAATGATTAATTAAAAAGGTGGGTGGGGGAATCAGGCTTATCATTGAAGCAGGTGAGTTGTTAAGAGTAAGAAACAGATGCTCAGATTCCATTAAACATGGGCAATGGAAGACCTAGAAGAAAAATTCTAATATTGCTTTTCATTTTTAAAATTCTATTATTATACATCTTTGAAACAATCTCCTGCCACTGGGCTGTCCACTAAATGCTAGATTATCACAAGGAGTCAAGCTGACTTGGGGTTGAACAAAGATTCTGCCACTAGCCATCTGCATGCTACACAGTAAATTACAAATTCTCTGAGTCTCACTTCCCTCATCTTAAAATCAGAATATCAACATCTTCCACTAGGATGGTATGAGAACTGTGTGATGATACATGCAGAAGTACCTTAATAAAGCCTTGTGGAGTAGTAGGGACATAGCAAATCTCAGTTTTCTTTCCCTCCCTTCCCTGTTTCACATCATGTAGCAAACATTGAGACATTCTGTGGAGCAAGGTGGTGGGATGGTGTAGACACATCATGGGGCTATATAGCTGGAATTTGTGCCTCACATCTGCTATTTACCATCCAGGAGGCTTTAACAGTTTTCCTCCTTCAAGTTCAGGGTTTTCGTTAGTCTTAAAGATGAGCATAATCACTGTTGCCTTGTGTATCTTATGGCATTGTTAAAAGGATCAAATGAATTAAAAAATTTAAAAATGCTTTGAAATGATCATGTGTCATATATGTGTGTATAACTGTGCATACATGTATACACATGTATATAGTTCTACACTTATATATCAAACTGTACATGAAATGAAAACATACTAAACATTTTATAAACATTAAAAGTAGATCAATTTTCATGGTATTGGATTTGGCAGTGTTTTCTCAGATATGACAGCAAAAGTATAAGCACCAAAAGTAATAAAAGATAAAATGGACTTTATCAGAATTAAAACCATCTGGGTGTCAAAGAGCATTATCAAGAAAGTGACTAGATAGCCTATAGAATGAGTAAAACTATTTTCAAATCATGTATCTGATAAGTCTAGTAACCAGAATACATAAAGAACTCCTATAAGTTAACACCAAAAAGACAAACAATATTAAAAAGGGGATAAAGGACTTAAGTAGACACCTCCCCAAAGAAGAATACGAATGGCCGACAAACACATGAAAAGATGTTCAACATCATTAACTATTAGGGAAATGCAAAGTAAAACCACAATGAGTTACAACTTCATAAACTCTAGGATGACTATAAAAAACAATAACAATAGTGGAAAATAATAAATGTTGGCAAGATGTGGAGCAATTAGAACCCTTACACATTGCTGCTGGGAATGTAAAATGGTTCAGCTGCTGTGGAAAACAGTGTAGAATTCCCTTAAAAGTTAAAAATAAAATTATCATATAACCTTTTTTATGGTCTATACGTGAAAGAATCAAAAATATATACACGCAACTTCTCCCCTAGGTCTAACCCCGAAGAACTGAAACAGGTACAAAAGCAAGCACTTGTACATGCATGTTCATAGCAGCATTATTCACAATAACTGAAAGGTGAAACCAGTTCAAATATTCATCAGTAAATGAAAGGAAAAACAAGTTGTAGTATGTGCATGCAGATGGAATATTATTTAACTATAAAAAGGAATGAAGTATTGATGCATGCTAAAATATGTAAAACTGAAAAAAAATTATGTGAAAAAGCCAAACACAAATGTCATATATTGTATAGTTCCATTCATGTGACATATCCAGAATAAATAAATTCATAGAGAGAAAATTAAGAGTGGTGGTTTCCATGGGGAGCAGAGGGAAGCAAGAATGGGCACAAACTGCTTAAGGAGTAAGGGGTTTTAACTGGGAGTAATAGAAATATTTTGGAAATAGACAGAGATGGTAGTGGCTCAACATTGGAAATGTACTAACTGCTACTGAAGTCCTCATTATAAAATGGTTCATTTTGTTATGCAAATGTTACATGAATAAATAAGTTTTAAATAGATTGATAACTTCCATAATGTTAGAACTGGTCCATCAAAGAACTTTCCTGTATCTAAATACTTGGCATTGCAAAAGCTAATAGAGTATTCATCCCATAAATTTTTAAATAAACCAATAAGTACATCAATAAACCAACTAATAATATTATCTTGGAAAAACAGTGTATTGTAAGGAACATAGAGAAGACTCCAAGTAATTTTCAAGCAACATAAAAACATTGCCAATTATATCACTGTTTTGTGTCAAACCATTACCAAGTGAAACCAAAAATAATTTAAATTATCCATAAATTTGCCAAGATAGCATGTAATGCTATGACATAATGGCAAGAGTTTCCAAAGTATGTTATTTGTTTATTTTATTTTTTGGTAATTCCTGTCCTCTCTCTACTGAAGAATGTTCTTTTTTCAAATTAAAAATAGCTAAGAACTATTTAAAGAACACTAAAGTGGCAACATTTATCTCAGCTCTGAAGCTTGGTCAGCTGAAAAAATAAAGTTGAAAAAACTTAGAATTAATTTTGCTATTGCTAAATTATAAGGAATACCATTCTAAGTCTGTTTACAATTTTTAAATGTGTTTATATTGACAGGATATTTTCATTATATGATGTGTTTTAAAGTTTCAAAGTTGATTTATATGAAAATATTGCATTGCTGAAAAGAATGCCATTTGATCATTAATAAAATTTGGCCTATGTGTATGTATATATCACTCCAAATCTAACCTGTTAAACCTAGAAACTAAGTGTCTAAAACAGATGGAATTTAATATAAGGAATTGGTTGCATGAGTGAGAAGCTACATGGGAGACTATAAGGCACTCCAGAGACCTACAATGGCAAGAAGCTGGTACAGTCCCTTAACTGGAAGGACAAAGCAAAATGCCCAAGAGCCAGAGTCACCTAGCTGAAGCTGAAATAATCATGAGCCATGGAAGAGGTAAAGCATCAGCTAGAAATAGAAGACACAGGGAGAAGAAACACCCTGGCTTTTCACTTCTTCCCATTCTTCAATCTCTCATCAGTGTATCCTATTGGGGAAACCCAGCTGGAAGCTAGCTGGTTGGTATAGGAGCCTAGGAAATAAAGACATCAAGGAATCAGGAGCTTCTGCAGCATAAGGGCAACCAGGGAAGGATGAGGAATGCATCTGAGGGCAAAAAGGTCAAAGACCAACACAGAAGTCAAAACTAATTAGCATGTAATGGTACAATATCATATAAAGTAGAGACATTCAAACATGTACATTCAGTCTCTGTCTTCAAGGATCTTAATATCTACTTCAGGAAACAGACTCTCTGATGATTAACCTTTCTCAGAGTTCACTCCTGGATGTAATAAGAATAGAACAGATAACAAAACCTCACTTTATTCTACAGATAACAAAAGTAGCATTTTACATCATACTTTTGTACATACTATTTCCATTTTTGAGATGAAGAAATTAAAGCTTAAAGAGTTGCCACAAACCTGAACCTGAACCTACCTTGATTCCTCTCTCCCTGTCAGAGCATCATGGAGTCCTGTATATTGGTATTTTCACACCATTACCTGAATACTCTAGGGATGTGCATGTGTGTGTACAGAGAGAGAGGGAGAAGGAAGATGAGTTTTCAACTGTTAACATGTATTCAATGCAATATGAAGTACTTTGTTTACATTATTTCATTCAATACTCACAAAAATCCTATGAAATGTCATGCTCACCTCCATTTTACTGGTGAAGTAACTGAGACTCAGAAAGCCAGGGTCAAAATTCAAATCCATATCATTCTGAATTCAAAGTTCATGATTTCAGTTCTTATATACTACAGCCTCCCAATGATGAAGGAATGCTATTTTATCCCTTGTCTATTCCAGTAGATTCTCATGGTGATGAGATGAGATTATACATGTGAACACTCACTGTAAACTCTAAATATCCATGCAAAGTGGCTTAATATTTTGTTCTTATTATTGTTAAGCATTCCAACTCCCAAGCCATAGTGCTTCTGTTAAAACACAGGTTAGTTACACCAGCTACACAAATCAGCTAACTTCTCAGTGCCTAATCTCAAAACCAAGGAAGAAGAGGGGAAGAAAGAGTTTATATTGAACACTTCTATATGCCAACTCCTGAAGTGGGCACTTTATATGCATCCTTTCATTTAAGCTTTGATGAAATCTATAAGGTAAATATTATTAACCCCATTTTACAGATTAAGAAATTGAGGTTCAGAAAGCTATTAACTAATGTAAGATATCACAGTTATTAAATATTAAGATGTGATTCAAACTTAGGTCTTTCTTTCTTGAAAGTTCATGATCTTTCTAACACATCTTTAAGTGATTGCCAGGGATATTATCACAGAGAATCCACCTCACACAATAATACAGGTATTATTATCCCCTTTTTACAATTGAGGAACCCATGGTTCAGAGAAAACCAATGATTTGCCAGTAGAACTAAATAGAGTCCAGGATTTGGAGGCAAAGTCTTAGCTCAAATTTCAGCTTTGTTATGTAACAGTAAGTGACTTGGGTCATTTAATTCCCTTCTGTAATGTAGAAATAACAACACATGCTTTATGAGGTCGCTGTGAGGGTCTAAAGAGGCAAAACCTATAAAGTGTGGGCATGGCGGGAGTGCTCAATAAATGGTATCTGCTCTTTTTGTCATCACTACCCAACTTACATTTTTCTCATAAAATTAAACAAAAAATGTAAATGGCATAGCACTTTACCAGCTACATAGTAAGCATTCAGTAAATGATAGCTATTATCTTACTGTTAGGTATCAGAAAAGGCCTTTGCACTCTCTCTCTTCTGATTCAAAACTCACAAGAGAAATCCCTGTCCCGTCTCCCCAGCAGGATTTCCTCTGTAATGAAACCCTCTGAGTTCACTCAGGTGCAATCTGATCTCTCCTCCCCCAGACTCCAGTAACCACTGGTATTCCACCTCTCTCGACCTCCACCTCCCCCCCATGCACAGGGCAGAATAACATCCCTGTCCTTCCTCTGAGGGATGTAAGGCAGCTTAAATAATTAACGGTTATAAGGTGCTTTGAAAAGAGAGCGCAAAACACCATAAATCTCAAGAATTAATTCATAAAATCAGTGGTGGGCTTGACAATTATATATGTCATATTTGTTCAGCTGTGAGAACAGTGGAGAACGTCAAAGTTTGGAGTGTGGTCCAAATCTCTCAAGACCAAGGATTTCCTGCAACTCTATATTGTCTATGTTCTCTAATGCTAAGATTGTAAAGTTCCAATCTCTTAAACTGGGCATTAGGAATGGTTGCAGTTTATTAATTTTTTTAAAAAACCTCTCCAGTCCTCAAATGTAACCTGCAATGCAGTTTGGGTTTTGGAAGGCAAATAGTGAAGTAAAAAGTACATGCAACTTAAAGTTAGCAGAGCTTTGGGGGAGTTCTGATTCCATCACTCTCTAACTGGAAACACTTTAGCTCCTTACATAACCTACCTTAGTCTTCATTTTCTCCTTAAGAAAAGAAAAAGGCTAGTAGGAGTCTAGCAATTCGGGTTGTTATAATGAACTAATGAGATAACCTTACACATTTATTCACCAGAAGTTTACTCTCTTCTTCTGTACCAGATTTATATTAGGCAATAGCAATTGAAAAATAAATATTTTTCTCTTCCTAGAGAACCACTAAACCATGGGGATAGTTGTCATGGTTACCATCAACTTAGAACCTATTATATGTTCTCAATGATTTTGATTCACTCTTGTCTAATTACTGGAAATGTAACTGTATTACCTGCACATAGTTTTTCCCTGTCTCAGGCTCTCTTTTCTAGGGAACCCAAACCATAACATTAAAAATTTGCAAAACACCTTTATGTTGATTATCTCATTTTGCCCTCAGATTACCCAAGATCGCATGTATTCATTACATTCAACCCTAATTTTAAGCACTGATCCTGATTAAATGGATTTGAGTGTTAATTCATTCAACAAATATTTCCTGTGCAGCTCTTATGTCCTAGACACTGTTTAATCCAATTTCTTGCTCTATACTTGGACACCTTTTAATATTTGAGATTTAATCCTTGCCTTTTATATTCTCAGGCTCTGAGAGTTAGTTGACCTCTGAAGTCATCTCATGCAGCCTTTGACCCAGTCAACACAGAGTATACACCTAAAGCACTCCTGACCATAGTCAGCCTCTATTTGAACACGTCTAATGGAGAGGGAATCACTTCCTCACAGGGATGTTCTCCACAATATCCTATATCATATTCAGCTAACATCTTCCTGTGGTGTCTACCGCCCACCAGGTCTGGTTTTGCTCTCTGTTCCTTCACAAAATGTCTGCTTTCACTTCTGTATTGTTTTTACAGATTCATAGCATTTAGGCCTTGAATGAAACTCAAGGATCACCTTCTATAATATTCTCATTTCAGAAGTAAGAATATTGAAGCAAACTGCACATTAGTGAAATGCCTGGAGTTAAAACCTCAGTTCTAGGCCAATGTGCTTGCCACAACTGCACGTGGCCTCTCATCCATCCTGATGGATTGACCCAGTATGCTAGCCATCTGCACAACTTTGCATGCGGGTTCTTCTCATTGTTTACACTAACAACACTTAGCTTTGACAAGTCTTATAAAACAAACAAAAATGGATGGCTTTAATGTGCCTTGTCAAATACTCAGTTGCTTCTAATCAAAGTAACTGAGTTAATAAATCATTTTGCTAGTTTCTTTCCATTTATTTATTTATTTATTTATTTATTTATTTTTTATTGCTGGTTAAGTACAGTTGTCTGCATCCCCCCACCACCACTTTCCCACCACCCCAGCCGTCCCCACCTCCCTCCATGATCTCACCCCCCCTTGGTTTTGTCCATGTGTCCTTTATAGTTGTTCCTGAAAACCCTTCCCCCTTTTCCCTTCATTATACCCTCCCACTTCCCCTCTGGTTACTGTCAGTTTGTTCATTTTGCTATTTTCCTTTAAAAATCATGATTTTTTAAATTGAAGACCAGTTTATCATTCATTCAATAAATATATATTCAATACATATCATACCCTAGGCATTGCTAGGTGCCAAGCATCACAAAATTGAAGAAAACAGTGTCTGCTATAGAAAAACTCATAGCAATCAAGCTGGAAAGATACATACACTAGCCTAGAAGTTAGGAGTATGAACTTCAGTGTCAGAAAGGCTGAGGAGAAACTATTAGCTCTCCCACTTAGTAATTATAGGACACTGAACAAGCTATTTAACATAAGTATATCTCTATTTCATCATTTGTAAAATTAGGTTATGTCATATAGTATTAACCTCAGTATATTCTAATGATGTTTAATGGCTCAATAAGTTACAGCCATCTTTATATGGTACATAATAACTACTTAATAAGTTGTAGCCATTATTATAGTTATTATAACTAATAAAAATTATGTTAATTTAATAACTGTTTATTAGACTGCCCCTGAGAGGCAATCAATTATCTGTGGTTGACATGGATATGAGCCATCCAGAATGCCTATAAGGAAGAACTTTCTGACCAGCTGTGGAGGATGTAATCAACAGCCCCCAGCTGCCAACAAGGTCTACATAGCTAAAAGAAGCTGCTTTACCCATGGTCACACCTTTGCCACAGCAGCACATACCTGGAGACCAGGTGAGGTGGGTACAGTTATCTGAGAGCAGATCAGATCAATTCCATTGAGCAATAACCACTCCAGCACTGTGCCCAATTTTACCTCTCCCTCTCTCCCTTCTTGCTTCCTTTAGTAAACATCCCATCTCCCAAACTCTATCTCTGTGTCTGCCTCTAATCTGCAACAATACTGTACAATAACTAAGAATATGGCTTTGGGCCACACTGCCTAGGTCTGATTTCTGACCTTGACTCTCTGAATTCTGACCTAACTCTGTGGGCTCTCTCAGATGAGTCACTTCATGCTATGTTGTCTTGGTTTCTTCATCTTGAATGGAAACCATATTAGTGCCAACTTCACAGAGGTGTTGTGAAGATCAAATGAGTTAATTCATGTCAAGTGCTTAAAAAGCACCTGGCATTTCTAACCATTTGGAAATGCTAATTATTATTTCCAACATTACCATGTACTAGGCACTGCACCACACCCTGAGAACACAGAGAAAGATCAGCATGGTGGCCCTTGCCCACAATGAATTCTATTAAGTATTATGGTAAATGAGTCTGAACAAGAAACACTGTGGTTGTGGAGAAAAATATGATATGTGAGAGTCCATAATTGGGACACCAAATCTTCCAAAAATAAAAAAAAATTATGGGGAGAGCTAGTCAGGGAAAACTTTATAAAGGAAGTGATAGTCATGTGACTGCACAAAGAATGAGGGGGAAGTTTGAAATGAGATTAAGGTCAGGCCATGGTATCCAGCCTACCTTCTTAATTCTGCACTAAATAATGGTAGACACTAATAATGCATATGCCGTCTCCACAGTACATAGAAATTTTCACCTCCATTCTCTTTTCATGAGCTTTTCACTTCTACTAATAGGCAGTGCTCTAAAACCCCAACAATTACCTTAAATCCAAGGTCAGGTAAAACCCTGCCAATCAAGTTTGCCCCACTGAAAGCAAAACAAGAAAGTGTTAAGTCAGTTGGATTTCTGAGATTTTCCTCAGGAAATACAAATGATTTCACCTGAACTAATTACAAGACTATGTGCATCCTGAATACTACACTCAGGAATTTCTTCCATTCACAAACTCTACCAGTAGGGACGGCTAAAAATTAATGTATACAATATTAGTCCCTCTGAGCTATTTTTTCTCATAAATTTTATTTATAACACAAATAAAAAGACAAGGTTTGTTACTTGTACTTATAATCTACTCAAAGACAGAGCAGGGTGATTTTTAGATTTGATTACCATCTACTTGACTTATGTATTTTAATAAAACTAGAAATGTGTGCGTATTCTCCCAATATTCATGGGAAGTCATGGGAATTGTAAATTACATTAACCATAAACTTGCTTAGGATTGACACTCTTACATAAAAACAAATGACATATTCAACATTTTTTAGTGGACCTACATTTAAAGAACTAAATGGGGAAAAAAGTCTGAGGAAGAAAGAAAATGTGTTCATTTTACCCCTACCACAAATTCCATGAAATAGAGAAAGTATTATTCCCATTTTACATATAAAATAATAAAGCCCATAAACAACAGAGAAAGACAGATAAGCGGTGGCAAACAAAATTGTGACAAAAATAAATAAAAAAGAGTGCTCTGCTATGAAAGCCATGTTGTTGGGGAGAATTGAAGCTTTGGAACCCAAAAGACCCAGATTCAAGTTGTAAGTCTGCCACCCATTGTTTTTGTGACCTTTGATGGCAGTCACCTGAGCTATAAAATGATAGGGAAGGCACCACCTGTCTCTTCAACTTCTCATGAGAATTAAATGAGGTGAAGGATGCAGTGACTGTTCAATGATTATTAGTCCGCCTTTTCTACTTCCTCACATATCCCATAATCCTCTCACTGTAAGTGAATAGTTTTTAGGGTCATAATGTAAAATCCCAATCTCTGCCCCTCCTGAGCCCTGCTGTTTAGTAGGATCACTACAGAGAGAAATACCTCATAGTCGGGTCCCCACTCAATTAGCAGAGTCCTAATTCTGCCTCCATGACCTTTCTGATACCAGCCAGAAATTTTAACTTCCTTTAGTACCAATAGCTTCCTTTAGAAAGCAATTCCAACCCAATGTGAAGCAAAACTTGAATTCTTTGACTGTTGACATTAGAGGGACTTACTTACACATCCAGCACAGAACTTTCCCAAGATCAGTTCCATAGATCAGTTGTTCTATCGGGTATTAACTAGAGCAATACTAGGCACAGTATGTCTCTCTTGGGGTGTCCAATGCTGATTTGCATATTACATGAACCAAAGAGACCTGCAGTAGAGTCATGTCAATAACTTTTTTCCCCACCATCTCCAAGTGCTGACTATAATTCCCTTTTTGCAGAGGGCCTAATAACATTGTACAGGACCAGTGCATTACAAAATGTACCTTCAGAAAAGTGGCCTTGGTGATAATACTTTGGGAAAAGAAATGGCTTCTAATCCATAGAAACTTTGCTAAAACCTTCAGTCCAGGAACCCAGAAGCTGATAGAATATTGATTATTCCTTAGTCCAACATTTTCACATCACCTTGGGGCAGTGTGAAGCTCAGGGATGGCAAGTGACTTTCCCAAAGTTAGTCAGTAAGCTGGTGGCAGAAGGTAGACCAGAACCCAGTTTCCTGAGCTCCACACCAATATTATCTCTGCAACTGCAGGGCCCTTCTGTTTTCAGCTTAGGCCACAGATTGAAAAATAAGAGGGTTTACCTAGTACATTCATGCACCCATCCACTTATTCATTCATTTACAAATCCTTCTGTGTGCAACCAAATACATTAAGTGCTAAATACATAAAAGCTCAGGAGTTCACACCCTAGTGCAAATTAAGATATACAAGTGAAAAATGAGAGAACACAGTGCAACTGATCTCAGAGAGCTATGTACAACAATGTAGAAAAATAGAGAAGTAAGAGAAATCTTCCAGCAGAGATAGACTGTGGGAGAAAAAAGAGGCACCTACCATGTGATTAAGATCTGGGGAGGAGGACTGAGGAGGACATCCTAGACAGAAGACAAGGTCTGTGCAAAGTCATGGAGACTTGGAACAGCATAGGGAGCTTGGGAAGTTGCTAAAATGCCTTACTTGGTAATAGCACAAAGAGAAAGTTTATTTCTAAACCTTGGCATCTATCACTTCCCCTCCTACCCTTCTTTATTTATTAATCCATTCACTTGTTCATTTATTGACAAATATTGATTAGCATGTACTATGGCTTCTAGATAAGTGGAATATACCAACAGGTGCTTTCCAGCCACCTTGCCCCCAAACTACTACTCATCAACTCTTCACACACACACAGGCATACTCAGTAATTTTCTTGTTCTTGGCTTAATAACCACTGTAGAGGACGGTACCTGTCTTAAGTGTAAGAGAGACTCCATCAATTAAAACTCCCCATGGCTTGTTAAAACTCTCCACTGACTTTTAAAATTACCTGCTCCCCTCGCTCTGGGCAGTTCTCATGGTTTACAACTCCCCACAGCTGCCTGCTCTTCCCCAGGACCTTCCCAAGGTAATAACTGCCTTTCAGATGGTTGCTGTTTTCCTGCTCCATGAATGTGAGAGAGAGGTTTAGTCTCCATCCAGTGTGCCCACTGGATACTGCAGCATTCTAGTTCCTTTTCAGAACTGCAGAAATAGTTCTTATCGATCAGGCCAAGTTCCTTAATAGACTACCTGCCCCTGAGATTAAAGAAATGCTGTTTGCCTTGAAATGAAAGATCTTCACTTTTCTCAACTTTCCTTTGGGCAGATACAGCATAAAGTGCCAGCAAAGCACTGAGCTTGGTAATCAGAAATAATTAACTCTGATTTATGAATGAATTAATTTTACCTTTCTGAGATTTTATTAACTATATCAGTAAAATGCAGATGGTAGGATCTACCCCATAGGATTATTACTAGCATTAAATAAGATAGCATTGGTAAAGTACCTAATATATACAGTAACAGTTGTTCAATGACTGTAATAGATTTTCCTTAGTTTCAACCACACAGTATGTGTTTTTTGACCAATTGTGACATCTCAAGTCTCCAAATGCAGCCAAGGACAAGAGTTTAATAATTGGCTTCCTTAACTATTTCCTTGAATTAGTAACTCATTAATATACCTGCAAGCTAGATGTTACACTTTTCTGTGGATCAAATTACAAATGCTATTTACCTATGGGAAATTCCACATTTAATTAATAATTAATTAATGAGGTCAGAGTGGGTGTGTTTTTTTTTTTTTGGTCATCTATTTCAAAGGTCTACTTCTCAAAAAAAGCCATGTGTCTCTGGGCTGATAATTTAGGTTCTATAACTCTCAATTTTCCCAACATCATTATTACAGATGTCATAAAAAATATCATGAAAAATCAATAGATCAATGCATATACAGAACAATTATTCTCAACATGTTCCCCATAGTAATTAAAAATAAATAAAAGACAATTAAAACTCTCCATGCCTACCAGCAGTTAGATAGTGTTCAGGAAAAAGAAATGAAAACAAACAAAAGAAAAGAAAAAAACAAACTCAAAAAGTTAGCTGTAAAATAAAGAAACATTCATTATGAATTTTATTACTCCAACTACTGTAAACTGTGTAGGAATCTGAGCTGCAAAGCTACCCATTAAACTGTCTGCTCTTTCCTGTTTAAACAAGGCCCCTCTTGGGTCATGGCTGCCTGAGCCTTCATGGGTTTGCATCCAGGAAGGAAGACGTTTCTACGGTAACCACTAAGGCCTTTTCTGGAGGCCAGGGCCTGGTGCAAGTGACAAACCCCAGTTCCCTTGATAATGTACAGAAAGGTAGCGGCCATGATGTCCAGGCATGAGCAGAATGAGAGCATTCAGGCGTGAAATCCCTTTCAATCGGTCGTTTGTTTTCCCTGATGGAGAATTCACTTTGTGTGGCTCTTTTGAGAAATGGTTGATCTAGGTTCTGTGATGTATAAATAATAAATGTTCTGGAAAGAAAGATATTTCTGTGATTTGGGAAGGTTGTTGACACTGTAATTGGTTTCACTTTTTGGAAGACTTGAAACTAGAATAGACCATAGAACTGTGTTTATGAAATGGGAAATAGATCATGAAAAGGGGGAAAAAAGAAAGATTGTCAAAATCATAGAGTGAGATAGTTGGTATCAAAACATATCCTTAAGCTTCTGATGAGTAAGGTTTGAGTTATCAACTGTGACTATCATGATGGATTATGGGAAGTCCTCAAATGAAGATCTGGACAAGAAGCAATGGGATATGAAACAAAAAAGAGATAGAGCTTGAGCTGAGAATCAAAGAATGAATAAAAGTTGCTACCATTTGTTCAGCATTACCATGCGCTTTACACTTTATGTGCAATGTCTCATTTAATCTTCACAACAACCCTTTTAGATAGATACCATTACTAGCCACATTTTTTTTTTAAAGAGGAAGAAACAAGCTGAGAGAGATTAGTCACTTTCCAACACAGCAAGTAGAAGGCAGAGTCAAGATTCAAACCCAGGTCAGACTAATTTCTAAACTCATGCTCTCTGTTGACTATTGGTATGGTGCCTTCCATATATAAGAACAGGAATGTGGTAGGGTAAATTGGAAACACTGTTTTGAGGGGAAGAAAACAGCACAGGCAAAGGCACAAAGGTACAATGGATGCTGTCTCCGTCTGGGACTTATCATTTGTTAGCGGCACTACCTATCTCCCATAGCCTTGTCTAAGAAAAACAAAGTTTAAGCATTGGGTCTCACTCCTGAGAAACTGGCCCCGGCCATGGTGGGACAATCTGAGACTGACACAATAATAAAAATCCTTAAATAGCTGGAGGCCTGGATGCAATCCCTACATGCTTCATGGAAGTCAGAACAGTAAAATCCATAACGAACCATTCTCTTTTTAAAAACTTACTTCTTAAAAAAGAAACTTGTGAATTTATTATTTCAGGAATTTTCCAGTTAATGTTTTCCAACTATGATTAACCACAGGTCAGTCAAACCATAGAAAGCAAAACTATGGATGAGAAAGGACTACTGAATTTGAACATCATCCTTTCTTCTTTATTCCCTGAAGAAAAGAATTGTGGGAGCAGTTTCAATATGTGTGACAGATAGAACACCAGTGGTAATTGAAATTTCAAACTTTCCCTGGATTTTGAATATTTTTAACTTTATTTTTATTGTTTACACTGTTACAGATATTCCCATTGCCCATGATTTGCCCACTTCCACCCAATCCCCACCCCACCTTCCCTCTGGCCATCACCACACTCTCTCTGTGTCTATGGGTCATGTGTATATGTTCTTTGGCTAATCCCTTCACCTTCTTTTATCCAGTCCCCACCACAGCTCTCTTTTACAGCCAGTGGGTTTCTGGAAGCTCTAATCATTTGGATCTCCCTACATTCTGAACACTCATAATATGAAGAATTTCCATCTCAATTTCTTTCCATGGGAACATGTTGACCCTTGGTGCCCAGAGCCAAAGTGGTTTCAATTCAGTAAAAAAGTCTTTCATGGAAAATCCAGGGTTGAGCTTAATGGAAAAATTGCCTGTCCATTATAAGGCTACATCAATCCATGCCAAACAGAGTAAAAAAGGAAGGTTAATCAGATGGTGAAGCCAAACTGGCCATGTTTGGGTAAAAACTATCCAGATTATAATAATCAAAATTGAGTGCTTGCTCTGCAGGCAACAAGTTACATATATAGTACATCTTATTCTCTTCATAACCCTTCTTCACCAGCGTATAGATGAAGAAACAGTCTCAGGAAGGTTCAGTTGCATGTCTAAGATCACATAGAGGGCAAGTGGCCAAACCAGGATCTCTATCCAAAAGTCTCTGACCCCCAAACCTCTACTTATTCCTTATCACCCCAAAATCATTAATCCAGTAGTTGGTTGGAATTATAATTTTTATCATTATTTTGTTCTGGGTTTCACAGAAGTCCATTGCTTAAGAGAAATGCTTATTCTTTGGCAAGCAAGCTTCTATGTGTCCCCAGAGCTACACTGGGTCCAGAGAATTTAAAGATTGTCTCATTCTATAGGTTACTTAGTCAGTCAGTGATTATATTTGAATGCCAACTATATGTGCAATGCTAACTGGGTGAACAAAAAGCAGAGACAGACCTTCATGGAAGACTCCCATACCATAATGGGTGCCATGAAGAAGTGGTACAAGGAGCCATAAATGGATAGAATGGGTGGTTAAGGGATGAACAGATGTCATTAAAGTCAGAGAAGGGGTCCATGAAAAATTAATAACTAGGCAAGATTGGGAGAATAATTGGGACAGAGGGAAATACACTTGGGGAAAGTGATTAAAAAATAGGAGTGAAAGAGACAAGTAAAACAGGCAACTAGGTATATGAGAGTGTGAATCAGTATTATGGTCAGGAAAGACACCATGCTATGGAAATAGAAAGAAAGAGTAGTTTAGCTGTCCAAGTGTGGGTAGTTGCAAAACACTTGTAGGAGGTAGTGATATCTAAGCTGAGGACTGAAGAATGCACAAGAATCCAGTAGAGGAAGAATTGTTTGACTAGTTTACACAGAGGAAACAGAATACACAATGATCCAGAGATAAGAAAGTATGGGGCATGTTAGGGGAACCACAAGTGCTCATATGTGTCATGGTTACTAAAAAAAACAAAGAAAAGACTGGGATAAGAGCAGATATTAAGGAGAGTGGCACTGGTGGTAATTAATAACACTACAGAGCAACATTATTCTAATAGCAAACTCACAAGTCAGAAATTTGGTCTTGTGGGTATTAACGAGGTAGGTGGCAATGTCAGGAAAAAAGGGCAGAGTGGAAAAGAGAAAACAAATTAGAAAAAGAGTTAATATTTACTGAGTGCCTACTAAGTGCTGGGTACTTTCAGGTAGAACTCATTTTATGGATGAGGAAACTGAAGCACCAGAAGATGAAGCAATCTGGCTAAGGTCGCACCTGGAGTAGGCAGAGAACCAGCATTCATATTCCAGACTTCCTGGCTGACTTCTGGAACTGTCTTGTATCTCATTCCCAAGAGCTTTCTAGTTTGACCAGAATATTACCCAATGGGTGACTAAGATTGGCAAACACCAATGGCATTAAGTCAGGGCTCTTATCTGTAAATGACAAGAATCTAAATTCAACAAGCTTAGGTAGATGGTAGATGGAAGATATGTGAGAATTGAGGAATAATTAAGGACATGTTTGTTTAGTACTTGGGCATGGGACAGGCAGGAATCCATCTGGGTGTGGGGAACAGCAGATTCACTGGCATACTTTGTCCCTCTTATCTAACTCTCTACCCATGGGTTCTTTATTCTTTTACTACCAACCATTTTCCTTCCTCCTTGCAACAGAAGTTTAGTTACCCATAGTTGGGGCCTCTGCCACTACAGAGAGACCAGCTCTCTGTTTTGGTTTTTAATTTCAAGGAGAGACCACTCCTCTGATTGACCCAGTGTGGGTCAAGTGTCCACTCATGAGTCAATCAATGACTACTAGGGACACAAGGATGGCTACTAGGGTTTCATCCTTGTGTACTGGAGGTGATTCTCCAAAACTTTTTGTGAGTCAGGAAGTCACTCATAAGAGTATCTACTGAATTTACAATAATATTTATCATTTATGGGAGATTTAATAATTAACAGGTTCTGAACTGAGGAAGCACATTGTTTTATCTTCATCTGATTCTTGCAACAACCATAAGACATAGTGATCTCCAATTTATATAAAAGGAAGTTGAGACTCAGAGAGGCCTATAGATTTAACCAAAGTTCTACAGCTAGTAAGTGGTAAGGGTAGGATTTGAGTCCTGGACTGTCTGACTCCAAAGCCATGCACTTAACTCCTACATTAACTGCCCTCCAAAGCCTGTGACTGATGACTTAAACATTGGCCTCCTTGGGAACTAAGAAGATCCACTTCTGCCACTGTCAAGCTGTGTGGCCTTGGACAATACCCCTAATCTCTCCACACCTCACTTTTATTGTGTACATGATGAGAATACTAACTTCTGCTTGCCTACTTTTAGGATCATAAGATTAAGTGATGAAAGTGAAAGTGCTCAGGAAAAGAACTACATAGTAACAAAGTGAGGTATTATTCTCATTTATTTCTCATAATGCCAGGATGCTATGACTTTGAAACTTTATATAAAGCAAAATCTATCCTTTAAAATAAAAGTATATTTGTAAAAACCCAATAGGTAGACCCAAATGTTTTAGGCTACATTTTCTAAGAACTCTAGATTGACAGAATTTAACTAAGGAAACAGGAATAAAGTTAATTTATCCTGGGCTCCTCTTGTTTTTTTTAAAACAGACATAAACATTGTTCCTCTGGATTCATTTTTCGCTAACACCACCTGGTTTCTGCTTATTTTTTCATTTCATCCAGTTCAATGATATTGCATTGTAATTGGTTTCTGCTGAATGTTCTCACGCTGTGAAGTACTGATTAACAAAGAAAGTGAAACTTCTTTCACTTGGTCAACAACTTGTGCCCTGCCACAGTGTCTCAGATGGCAGTCCTCTAAGGAATCAACGGTCCATGGAATAATCTCCAGTCCTTAGGAAACACCTACATGACTCTAATGGAAGCCTTTGTCAGCCAGCATTATGGTTACAGCCCATCAGTTACAGATTTGTGCAAACAAGAACTGTGGTTTAACCCTCTCGCTCCTAAATGCACACATGCGATCAGGCAGCAGGTGAGGTGATGGACTTCCCCAGGACGTCTTCTGTCTGTGTGCTCTTCCATGCTGTGTCCCAGCCTTAGCCTTTACACCTCCACTCCAGGACGGCTTAAGCAGCCTGCAAACCAGTCATTCACCTCCATAGGACAATCTTCTCAAAACACAGGTTTGACCATGGCAGCCCTGCTGATCACCCTTCAGTGGCTCCCTATAAGCTGGATGACAAAATCTAAATTATTTAGTGGTGTTCTCTATAATTGGACTTCTGCATATCCTTCTAGCATCATCACATTGCCATTCTCACCCCCCACAGGATCAGTACCCATCCTACTCGATTACCATGGCAATGACACTTACTAGCATAGCAATCTTTTATAGAGGGCTCACTGTGTGTTTGTTCTATGTAACACTTTTTCACAAATTCTCAGAAACCTCCTATAAGATACTTGAATACTTCTACTATACTGAGATTAAGAAAGTTAAGGAAACTGCCCAGGACCACAGAACTGATGGTAAGTAACTCAGGAAACAGAGCAGAGACCCAAAGCCAGGTTCACCTGACTCCCAATTCTTTCTATCTTGCCACATGGCCATTTTGCAATACTGGCAGTACTCTGACTGTGCCATGCTCTTTATACTGTACTATCATCTTTCCAATTGCTATTGCCTTTCTTTGACAGCTGGCTGACTGCTCCCATCCCCTAAGATTTGGCTCAGATATCACCTTAAGGTGAAACTCTGAGTAATTGCTGATAGAGAGATGGAGGAAAAACAGAACCAGTATGGGAGGCAGGAAACTGGATGAGTCCCCACACCTCTCTCACCTAAATTTCCTTGTCTATAAAACCTGGATAATAACCCACACCCTGCCTACCACCTGGAGTTTCTGGGAAGATCAAATGGGATTTGAAACCACTTTGCAAACTATCAAGTCCCATGTAAATGTAAGTTATTTTTAATTGTTATATTAATTAAATAATTAAACCTCAGCTTTAAAATAAATCTTAGAAATTCCTGTTAATGACTATTAATCTAAATGTAGGTTGATGGTAATTATGCTAATTAAAATTCTCCCTAATAGTGATAATTAGCCCTGATACTGAGAAGTAGCCCATCAGGTGTGGACTAGCATGAAACTGGGGAGTAAACATCACAAGTGAGAATTGGCAGAAGTCCACAGAGCCAAGCTAATGAGTTGGACACTCAGATTTGCCTTGCTTTCCCTGGCTGAAAGTTCTGCTGTGCTGAGGTGAAAGGATTTGATCAACATCAAAAGCGGCTACTATTACATAAGCATTTGGGGTCCTATAGATGTATGTGCCGGCACATCTCTGTGTGGGAACACTTCTACATTAAGGTTCACCGTGCTGAACTTCTCATGGTTCCATGACCATGCCTCTCCCAACACCACCTACTCATCACATTGCCCATGACTCTCAACAAACCCCACATCCTTCATGGCCTGGTTTATGTAAATTGTCTTCAATGAAGTCTTCCTGAGTTTTCTTAGGAGACTAGTGGTCTCCTTCCTTTGTGCCCTCTTCACCTCCCCAGGACTCCATGCTGGAACTTACTATCCCAGTCCCACCACTTTCAAGCTGTGTTTCTTCAAGAGGTTATTTAAAACATCTTTATGCTCCATTTGTCTCACCTACAAAATGAGGATAATAGTGCAGGCTTTACAGGGTTGTTTTGAAAGTTAAATAAGATACGTAATTTTTTACAATAAGATTAGACACATAGTACTCAATGTTATTATTATTACGAAGTATTTGTTTGTATATCTTGTTTTTCCAGACTGTGAATTTTGTGTCTCTGTCTTTTAAACGTGTCACATAATAGTTGCTCCTTTTGTTGTTGTTACTAAAATGGAAGCAGATGGAGGATGTTCTTAAGGAAACTCTGTGGACAAGAGTAAAGGCAGTGGAGAGGAAAAAACATCAATCATTAAATCAGATTTGGTTCAAATCTTGGCTCTTCTACTTGCTTAGACATTGGCTTTGTGCAAGTCACTTCCCTTTCCTAGGACTCAGTTTCCTCATCTAGAAAATGAAAATAATAAACCCTCACCTACTTCCTTACAGGCTCAATCATGGGGTTGGAATAAGGATACAGATGTGAAACTGCTTTGTAAACTGGAAAGCACTAATCAAATATAAGATTTTTTTTACCATCATTAGAGCCAGCTGGAAGTTGTTTAGACTTACAAATTGATAGAATCAGTCAACACCTATTTGACTTACACAAAAGCAGTTGTTATGCATGGGTAATTTTTTTAAAGCCCTTAACCCTTTGTACATTACAAGCCTTTTCTCCATATTCAAGCCAATTTGGAGATTTTCTGATGTCTTTTCTCACAGACTGAGTAACAATAGGAATTGAAAATATAGCTAAGGCTAAAACTTCACTAAAGGTTTTCAGTTTCTATTTATTTCAAGGGAGTTTCTAGAGGCCTGGCTAATAGCAGAGTTATTAAACACATCTCAGTCCACAGGGTTCCTTGAGGTATCAAGAAGTTCAACCTCAGAAGTTACTTTAGGATAATAGGGAATGTATATTAAGATGGCCAATAAATTTGGAAAAGAGAAAGAACCACAAACAAGACAAGAACACTTGAGTAGGAGTAGTAAAACCTAAATCCTAATCTAGTTCTACAACCTTCTAGTTTGAACATCTTCCTTATCTGGACTTTAGTTTTCTAGGTGAAATATGGATATCTTCCCTTATTTCATTAGCCTTGGCTATACAACAAATCACTCCCAAATTTAGTGAGTTGAAATATCAAGAGTTTGTTGACATTTTGTGAGTTGGTGAGGCAGTTCTGTCCATCTTTCCTGGGCCCACACATGGAGTAGCATTCGGCTGGTGGGTTAATTAGGACCTGAGCCCAGCTGACACAGCTAGGGCTCTTGTTCATATAGAGTCTCTTAAACTTAAGGTGCTGGACTGGGCCTCTTCACATGCATGGTTTCCAAAAGGAAGTGGAAACTGTATGGTCTCTTAAGGCATAGTCTCACATAGTGTCACTTCCTCTATGTTCTATTGGTCAAAGCAAGTTATATGGTCAACCCAGAATCGAGGGTTGGAGAAACAGACTCCACCCTTTGATAGGAAGAAGGCAAAGTCAAATTACAAAAGGGGACATGGTTGCAGGGAAGGATGATTTATTGGGGGCCTTTTTATGTCAATTTGAAACACATCTGTCTTACCTCCAGGGTTCTATACAAGCAGCCAAGCCAATATAATTAACGACACTTAGTAAGGAATGAAGTGTTATGTCATACAGATTGGAGAGCATTCAACTTTTGCTCTAATATTATTTAACTGGTCTTAAGATGATCTGGGTTAAGTTTTCAAAATTTTTATTCTCCATTGGTTAAGTGTATGAGAATATAAAGGAAATAATCCTGGACAGGTGATAGGATTAGCATATTATCATTTCATAGCCTATAATAAATTATTAGATACAGGCTTTCAGCATCAATGGCTGCTAACATTACAGAAACTAAGACAATGAGATATTATGTGCCTGTTGAGGGACACAACATTACCTATGAAGTTGTCTTGCCAAAATAACCAATTGGATCTGAATCTGATCAAGTCATTAGCTGTAACTACCAATTTCCATGAAATACATAAGAAAGAGGAATATGTTCAATCATACCACAAAAGCATAATTAGTAAAATACAGACTGGAAATACTACAGGAAAATAATGTGTTTTTTCAATAAATAAATTACAAGGAGAAAAAGGATGCTTTCAAAAAGCATATACACTAAGAGAAACCTTTAAGAGTTTCCTTTAACAGGAACCTAAACAACAAAACAAACAAACAAGCAAAATGTAGCCAAAGACACTGAAATAGAGAACAGGCTGACAGTGACCAGAGGGGAGAGGGGAGGGAATTTCAGGGGAAAAGGGGAAGGGTTTATAGGAACAAGTATAAAGGACACATGGACAAAAACTAGGGGGGTGGAAATGGGAGGGAGGTGGGGAGAGCTATGGGGGTGCGCTGGGATGGGAGCAAAAGACAGAAAACTGTACTTGAACAAGAATTAAAATTTTAAAAAAAGAGAGAGATAAACCAATAACAGTTTGTAGAATTTATTTATATTCAAATAAACTATGTTTTAAATTATGACATTATGAGATTAACTAGAAATTTTAAACTGAATGGATAATTGATAAAATTAAGGGATTGAAGTTAAGTTTACATGTAAACTGGTATTATGGATATGTATTTTTAAAAGACTCCTTAACTCTTAGAGTGCACTTTGAGGTATTTACCTGATAAAGGATATTAGAGCTGTCTGGAGAAAGTCTGGCCATTGTTAATATAACGAGAACAGTTTGCACAACATTGATGTAACCTAGCAGCCAAGGAGAGTGGACTGGAATGCGCACACATGAACAATGATGACTCACTGTACTAGTCAGTAGTAGCAGGAGACACCACGAAGTTAAGTAAGCATGTGTACTCTGTGGCCATCACATTCAAAATGACTGAGCAAGTAGAGCAACGAATCTGCATCAAATTTTGTGTTAAGCTTGAACATTTCTCTGAATCAGAAACTATTCAGATGATTCAGGAGGTTTTGGGGGATGATAATATGAGTGCAGTACAAATAAAAGTATGGCACAAATGCTTCGAAGATGGTAGAGGTCTCTTGAAAGTGATCCATGTTCTGGAAGGCCTGCAACAAGCAGAACACTTGAGAATGTTGAACATATATGGGCCTCAATCAACAAAGATTGGTGACAGTGTGAGAACTAGAAGTTGATCTGAAGATTCAAATAATTAGTGTCCAAGATTTTGACACAGGATCTTGGCATGAAACGTGTTGTGGAAAAATTTGTTCTGCAATTCCAACAAAGGATTTTGCAGAATGTTTTTGAATAGTGGACAAGACACTGGGAAAACTGTGTGGGGTCCCAAAGTCCCTACTTTGAAGAGTACTGAGCAGTCATTGTTCTATGTACAATGTTTCTTGTACCTTGTTTCTTCAATAAATGTCTCTATTTTTCATAATACATGGCTGGATACTTTCTGGACAGACCTTGTAGAGTGGATGGGATACAGACAAAGCAAGAATGTTCATGATATAACTGTTGATGCCTGGTGATAAGTACCTGGGCATTCATTATATAATTCTGGCTACTTTAGTACATGTTTGAAACTCTCCATAAAAGTATGTCTTTATTTATTTTTTTGGAAAGAGTTAGACAAGTTAGATTATAGCAGTAGATCCCATCTCTCCTATCCTTAACTGAATGTTCTTTGAAAATTCATTTCACTTTTGTGAACTCACACTTCCTTACCAATTAAACAGTGATAATCTCCCCCAAATGATTTCCAGTGATGCCAGGAGGGCCATATGAGTTCATGAATGCAAAAGCAATTCATAAAACATGAAGAGTTACACACATGCCAGAAACTGATTTTGTTACTATCACTATTGATCTTGAAAATAATTAGATCTGTTGGGTTCTGTGGCCCCCTTAGTAGTACTGTCTCTTTATACTTGGCCTGCTCCAATGAGAAACTGAGCACGGTGGGCTCAAAAACTCACTGGGCAATGGCAATGACCATGGTTCTGAAGATTATTTTTAAAACCTCATCTTTTGTCTTTATCTTAAATCTAAGTGAGCAGAACTTTTGCTTCTGGTCAAGATGGAATAACAAGAACTAGATTTACTCTCATGCTGTATACAAAAAATGTAGGATTCAAACAAGTTGACTTCTACAACTTATTTACTACTTTAAAAGAGTTTTCAGACTCCTCCCCCCATAAAAGGAATAAAAAATATCAAGATCAGAAAGGAAAAAGTGAAATTGACTTTATTTACAATTGACTCTATCGCCTAGGTAAAAATTTTAATAGCCTACAAAAAAAAAGTTACTAGAACTGAGTTTAGCAAAGTTATAGGATACAAGATTGATAATATAAAGGCCAATTGTATTTCTACAAATTAGAAATGAAATATCAGAAATTAAAATTTTAAAAATATGTGACTTCTAATAGCATCCAAAAAATCAAATATTTAGAAATGCATCTGAAAAAGCTGTGATGTAGTTATACACTGCAAACTACAAAACATTGATGGAGATGTTAAAGAAGATCTAGATAAATAAATGGAGAGATTATCATAATTGTATGTTAGACAACTCAATATTAAGATACCAATTCTTTCTAAATTAATGGATAGATGCAATGCTATCACAGTCATAATCACAGCAGATTTTTAGAGTAAATTGACAAGCTGATACTGAAATTCATATGAAAATGCAACAGGTCTAGACTAACCAAAACAACTTTTAAAAAGAACAAAGTTGGATGACTTCCACTATCTGATTTTAAGACATACTATAAATTTACATTAATCAAAACAATGATATTAGCACAAAGATAGACAAATAGATCAATGGTACAAAAGAATTCCAAAGATATAAGGGTGCAGACAGACACACACACACACACATACACACCATTTTCAACAATGTCTATTTGGTCAAAAAAAGCTAGTATTATTTCAACAAATGATGCTGGAATTGGAAATGCATGTGCAAAAAAATAACCAGAAAACCTGAATCCATACTTTGTAACCCAATAAAAATTAACTCTAAATGGACTATAGACCTAAATGAAGTAAAATCTAACACTATATAGAACAACTGTTATTCAGAACCAACAGAAATCAAGCTGAATGGAAGTCCTACAAGTATGGAATTATAGAAGAAACCACATCAAGACTGGTAGGAGGGATGGAGATGCAGAATGGGCTGGTCCCATACCCACATGTGGCAGATAAAAATCAGGAGGGACATCTCAGGAGTGAAGGGTCCCAGCCCCACACCAGACCCTCCAGCACAGGTTTCTAGTACCACGAAGATAAGTCTCCATAACTACTGGCTGTAAAACTCAGTGGGGATTGAGGCTCTAGAAAATGGAAACTTCTGGAGTCCCAGGCAGTTCCTCTTAAAGAGCCAATGCACAAACTTACTTGGACTCACTCCCTCTGATCTCCAGCATGGGAGAAGCAGACTGAAAGGCATTCGAGGCATACAGGGGGGAACTGAATTGTCTGGCATCAAGGTGAGAGCTGGGGGGCAGCTTTCTCCCAGACAGATGTGCTGGCAGAGGCCATTGTTTCTCCCCCTACAGAGCCACAGAACTGGTAGGCAGGCACCATTTCTGAGACTCCATCAACCTGGCCTACACTATTCATCAACCCTAATGAATTCCTTGGGGCCCTGCCCCATGTACTTTCCAGGCCCACCCAAGCTGTTCCCAGTGGTTTTTCCATATGAATGGCTTGTCTTGGCACATGCTTCAGATTTTTCTAAATTCTCTCAGAAGAAGCAGCATCTGACTTCAGCAAGCCCCATACTTCTCACTAGGTTTCCCCAGGCCCAGCACTAGAAGCAGCTGGCCTTGGTTCACAGCTTGGCCTCACTTGGGCACCTCCAAACCCAGCACAAGCACCAGCCATCTGCAGATCCCTTTGTAGCTTAGGCTGTGTGACCCCAGACAGAACACAGGTAGTGGCTGACCTTGGACATGCCAACAGCAATCAAGGCTCAACTACAACAGGAGGGTGTACACAGCTCACATGTGTACCTTGTTGGCCACACCTTGAGTACACAGCTTGGGTAATAGGGGATGCTGTGCCACTGGACTCTACAGGACACTTACTACATTAGACCACTCTACAAAGCCTGGGAGACATAGAAGCTCTGCCTGTACATAGAAACAAACACAGGGAGGCTGCCAAAATGAGGAGACAAAGAAATATGACCCAAATGAAAGAACAGTACAAAACTCTAGAAGAAGAACTAAACAAAATGTAGACAAGCAATCTACTAGATGCAAAGTTCAAAACACTGGTTATAAGGGTATTCGAAAAACTTAGTGAGGACCTCAACAGCATAAAAACCATCCAGCCAAAAACAGAGGATACGCTAATGAAATAAAGAAGAATTTACAGGGAATCAACAGTAGAGTGGATGAATCTGAAACTCAAATCAGCAATTTAGGATATAAGGAAATAAAAACAGCCAATCAGAAGAGCAAGAAGAAAAAAGAATCCAAAAAAATGAGGATAGTTCAGGAGCCATTGGAACAACTTCAAGAGTACCAATATTCACATCATGAAGGTGCTGGAAATAGACATACAAGTCCAGGAAGTGCAGAGAGTCCCAAACAGATGAGCCCAGAGAGGCCCACACCAAGACACACCTTAATTAAAATGCCAAAGTTTAAATACAAAGAGAGAATCTTAAAGGCAGCAAGAGAAAACAGTTACATACAAGGGAGTTCCCATAAGACTGTCAGAAGATTTCTCAAAAGAAACTTTGGAGGCTAGAAGAGATTGGCAAGAAATATTCAAAATCATAAAAACCAAGGATGTACAACCAAGATTACTATACCCAGCAAAGTTATTATTTAGAATCAAAGATAGATAAAGAGCTTCCCAGACAAGAAAAAGCTAAAGGAGTTCGTCACCAGCAACCCAGTATTATATGAAATGTTAAAGGGTCTTCTTTAAGAAGAAGAAAAATGTCAATAATATAAACAATAAAATGGCAATAAATACATATCTATCAACAATTGAATCTAAAAAACAAAATAAACAAACAGGCAGAACAGAAACAGAATCATAGATACAAAGGGTGTTTTGATGGTTGCCAGGTGGGATGGAGGCCAGGAAGATGGGGAAAAAAGGTAAAGGATTAGGAAGTACAAATTTGTAGTTACAGAATAGTCACAGGGATGTAAAGTACAGTATAGGGAATAGAGTAGATAAAGAACATGTATGCATGGCCCAGGGACATGGACAATGGTGTGGGGATCACCTGAGGGAGTGGGGGTGGGGCTGGGTGGAGGGAGGTAAATGGGAAAGAACTGGGACAACATATTTTATAGCATAAAAATATGTATAATTTAAAAAAAGATTCACTTCTGGACTAGATGGAGGCATAGGTGGATGTACCGTATATCCAGGCACAACCAAAATAGGGACAACAACAATTTAGAAACAGAATAGCATCCAGAAATGACAGAAGATTGATCTGAATGGAAATCAGACCACCAAGAAGTTGAATTAGACCCGTGCATCCAGACCGGTAGGAGGGACAGAGATGAGCAGCCAGGCTTGGATCCAGGAGTGGAGAGCAGAGAGCAGTGGACTGGGCGTGTAAGGCAACTGGGGGCATGTAAGGCAGCTGGGGCATGCAAGACTGCAGCGGGTGGACCCTGAGTACTCAGGCGGCAGCTGGCAGACCCTGGCCCAAGGGTGGCAACCGGCAACCAGCAGACCCAGTGAGGCAGCAATTGTAAAGCAAGGCAGTGCGCACAACCCAGGGTCACAGCACTGGGAAATAGAGCCTCGGGACACTGATTGAGGTCACCTGTGGGAGTTGAGGCGCAGGGAGAGACTCCCAGCCTCACAGGGGAGGTCCTAGGAGGGTCCCACAGCGTGCATAAGCCCACCCACATGGGAATTGGCACCAGAGGGACCCAGGTGCTTGGGGGAAGCAGCAGAGGGGACTGGGGTCCCACAGAGAACAGAGCAAGCACCATTATTCCCTCTCAACCCTGCCCCCACATACAACATCACAACCCAGTGACTGGGGTGCCCTGCCCTGGTGAACACCTAAGGCTCCACCCCTTACTGTAACAGGTGCAACCAGACCCCTCTCCCAAAACAAAAAAAAAAGGAGAGATGGCTCAGACAGAAGAACAAATCAAAGCTTCAAAACACTGGTGATCAGGATGCTCACAGATTTGGTTGATTTTGGTCGCAAATTAGATGAACAAATGCAGGCTACGATAAGAGAAATGAAGGAAAATGCACAGGGAACCAATAGTGATGGGAAGAAAACTGGGACTCAAAACAATAGAGTCAACCAGAAGGAAGGAAGAAACAACCAAACAGGAAAGAATGGAGAAATAAGAATTCAAAAAAATGAGGAGAAGCTTAGAAACCTTCAGGACATCTTGAAACATTCCAACATCCGAATTATAGGGGTACCAGAAAAGGAAGAGGAAGAACAACAAGTGGAAAACTTATTTGAACAAATAATAAAGGAGAACTTCCCCATTCTGGCAAAGGAAATAGACTTCCAGGAAGTCCAGGAAGCTCAGAGAGTCCCAAAGAAGTTGGACCCAAGAAGGAACACACCAAAGCATGTCATAATTACATTAGCCAAGGTAAAAATGAAGGAGAGAATCCTAGAAGCAGCAAGAGATAAGGGGACAGTCACCTACAAAGAAGTTCCCATCAGACTGTCATCTGATTTCTCAAAAGAGACCTTACAGGCAAGAAGGGACTGGAAAGAAGTATTCCAAGTCATGAAAGGCAAGGACCTCCATCCCAGATTGCTCTATCCAGCAAAGCTTTCATTTAGAATGGAGGGGCAGATAAAGCACTTCTCAGATAAGGCCAAGTTCACCATCACCAAGACCTTATTATATGAAATGTTAAAGGGACTTATCTAAGAAAAGAAGATAAAAAAAAACATGTATAGTAAAATGACAGCAAACTCACAATTATTAACAACCACACCTAAAACAAAACCAAAAGAAACTAAGCAAACAACTAGAAGAGGAACAGACCCACAGAAATTGAGATCACATGGAGGGCTAGCATCAGGGGAGTGGGAGGAGGAGAGAATAGGAAAAGGTGTGGAGAATAAGTAGCATAGATGGTAGGTAGAAAATCGACAGGGGGAGGGCAAGAATAGTATGGGAAATGTAGAAGCTAAAGAACTTATAACACATGGACATGAACTAAAGCCGGGGGTGGGGATGTGAGTGGGAGAGGGTGTGCAGGGTGGAGGGGAGTGAAGGAGGAAATGGAACAACTGTACTAGCATAATCAGTAAAATATATTTAAAAAAAAATAAAACTAACAACAAAAAAATGATTCAACTTTGAGTGGTGTGGAATAGTGGAATGGGCATTGTACCACAAAGTGTAAGGTTGCTGGTTTGATTCACACTCAGAGAACATGCCAGAGTTGTGGGTCATGTCCCTAGTTGGGGATATGCAAGAGGTAGCTGACTGATGTTTCTCTGGCAGATCAATGTTTCTCTCCTTCTCTCTCTCTCCCTCCCTTCCCCTCTCTCTAAAAATAAATAAATATAACCTTTAAAAAATAAAATAAATTAAAAATTCCAATTCCCAAAAACAAAACATCTAAAACCATAACATTTCTAGAAGAAGGAATAAGAGACAATGTTTGTGACCTTGAGGTCAAGAAAAGATTCCTTGGATCCAACTAAAGCACAATCTATGAAAGAACAAAGCAGACTGTTGACTCTAGGAGTCGCTCTGCTGGTGAAGTAATTACCAGGTGGTCACTTGGGTTGTGAAGAAAAAGCAAAGACTTTAATGAAAATTCCTATGTAAAATCTTTACAGCTCTCTGAAGAAAACTAAGATTCATGTGGGTTTTCTGTTACTCCTCAGGGGCAAAAAGGCCATATCTAAAATAAGCCAAGTACCTCTACAATTCTGTCACACACACACTGACACACACACACACACAAGAATTTTTTCACTTTATTCCCAGATTGTATTCAAGAATAAATCAATGAGGGGAAGTGGGGATGGCTGAAGTTGGAGAGGGTGATGAGGGGAAAATTGAGACAACTGTACTTGAACAACAATTTAAAAAATGTGAAAAAAGAAAATCACAAGGGCATTGTAACCTAGGAATTACTGGTGTTAGCCATGTATGCACACATATAATATTATAACATGCATGTAACACAGAGTAGTAAAAGTGTTTTCTATCCTCAGAAAAAGAAGAGAAAGAATAAGAGTGACCACTGTTATTGCCTGGATCAGTAATTCAGTTATATACAAGCCATGCTGGAATGAAGCTACATTGGACTTAGATTCTGGGGTATCTGTTAAATAGCCAATCTTATTTCCACTTGGCTCTTGCCTTTATTCATTCACTAAATTAATATTTACTAAGCATTTCTTATTCCCCAGATACTCTGCTGGGTACTATAGATGCAGTGCTCACATTCTGGCAAGGGAGGCTGACAAAATTCTTCCCACTGCAGTACCTTTGTACATGCATCCCTTCTGCATAGAATAAGTTTTACTCTCCACTCTTTATCCAGACAGCTCTTACTCTTTATTCAAAAACCAAATGTGACTTTTTCATAGAGGAACATGATACAAAGTCTGTTATACCATACCACTTAATGTCTCCAAAATGCATTGGGCTTCCTACTGAAAAGTAGCCAAATTCTCCAGCATAACACTATTTTCTCCCCCAAATGATCTTGTTTCCAACCATCTGTCTGTATTTGTATCTCATTAAATATGCACATTTATTTATGGTACAGTCACAATGGTCTCTTCTCTATTAACCAGACACATCCTGGTCTCTTCTTCTTCAATGCTACATGCTTTCTTCCATACTTCCTCTGGTGAAGTTCTCATCTGATTCAAATGTAGTTCAAATGCCATCTTCTCTGTGGAAGCTTCCATGGTGAGGTACTTTTTCTCCTTGGAAGGAATCTTGCCTTCCTTCCTGGTTCTTCTCCACATGTTTAGATTTCCTTTTTATGCACACAAGTCACTCTGCTTAGCATTACAGTTTATATCTATATATTTCCCAGTAGCTTGTAAGCTCCTATGAGTAAGAAGCAGCTCTGAAACTATGCCCAACATAAGGTAAGCACTTAATAAAAGTCAGCTGCACTAAATGTCCTGATACATGCACACAGGAGATCCATTTCTATCACTCCTCACTTCACTCCTCATTAAGATGTTGTCCTCTTGAAACCGGGCTGCAGTCTTCCTCCCTTCAACTCTGATGATTTATTTATTCATCAAACTTATTTACTGAACACCCATCATATGTCAGACAATTTTCTAGGCACTGAGGGTACAGAAACAAATCTTTGTCCTCATGGTGCTTATATTTAAGTGAGAAAGAGACAAAAATAAATAACTATAATATGAAGTATATGGAGTGATGAAAAATACCACAGAGAAGTACAAAGCACAAAGGGAGATAGAGAATATGAAGTATGCTGGAGGATAAGGTGATATTTTAAGGAGGGTTTCTACAGGTCCTCTATTAGGAGGTGATTTGGGAACAAAGATTCAAAGGAAATAAGAGTGAGTAGGCAGATACCAAGGTATAAGGCATTCTAGGCTGAGGGAATATGCGGTAACACCAACAAGAGTTGGCAGCAATGTCAACATGGAGAGAATGATCACCTGCCCCAGAACAGCGTGTTTTAGGGTCAAGTCTGAAACTAGTGTGGGTAGAGTGGTGTAAGTGAGGGAGACAGTGGTAACACATGAGGTAGGAGACAGAGTGAGAGTACGGAAAGTGTGAAAGGTCATCAAAAGGACATAGACCTTCTCTGTGTGTGAGGTTGGAAGCCACTGGAAGGTTTTGAATAGCAAAATGAGATCAATTGACATGTGTTTTAAAGGTACAAGTTTAGTTGTGGTGTTATAGAGATACAGTAGGGAAGCAAGAACAGAGCAGACAGAGAGGCATTGGTGTACTAATCTAGCCAAGAAATAATGGTTTTTTAAGATAGAGTGGTGGCTATTCTGAGATAAGAGGTAGATGAATTTTGGGTACATTTTGAAAGCACATGTTGACCAATTAAATGTGGGTGTAAGAAAAAGAAGACAGTAAAAGCAATATGTTTTGTGGGTCTGAGGAATGATATAGAAAGGGGTCATTGGGTTTTTTTCTCAAAGATACTGAGATATATTTGACATACAACATTGTGTAAGTTTAAGATGTACAACATGATGATTTGAAGCACATTATCTATTGAGAAATGATTACCATAATAGGATTACTTAGCATCTCTGTTACCCCGAATATTTACCTTGTGTGTGTGTGTGTGTGTGTGTGTGTGTGTGTAGAACACAAGATCTACTCCCTGAGCAAGTGTCAAGTATGTAACACAGTTGTTAGCTATAGTCAACATGATGTACTTTGGATCCCCAGAACTTAGTCATCTTATAACTGGAATGATGCAGACACTGGCCCGCAGTATCCACGGCATTATGGATGAAACGAGACAAATTCACAGGACTACAGAAGTCCTGTGGAGTAAAAGGGATGGCATGGCTGCTCTCTTGGTGAAAGAGAGGGCCGGCCCCATCCCTTGCCTGGACAAGCTTTTATTGCTTTTCTGGGCACACTACATTGAGGATGGTCCTCATTTACTATGCATAGGTTTGCTTTAGGTAGTTACCTTTTACAGAAAACAAAGGAGAGGATATTGCTAATTACATAAAAAAGAAGGGTATTTGTGAATGTAAAGGGAAAAGTGGTTGAACTGGTTACACTCATCCTTGGGAGGTTTAGCATAGATTTAGGAAGTTACTTTAAAGATATGCAGTAAATGTTTGCTGTCTCAATTCAGGGTGAGGATGTTTTAGCAAAAAGCAAGTCTCAAAGTGGCCTAGGTACAATGCAGGCCTTATTTCCCACAGAACTTATCCATGGGCATGGGTCCTGTGTAGGTCCTTGCTTTCCACTGGCCTTTCTGAGTGGGAGCTTGGGCTACATTTCTCACACTACCCAGAAAAGTCTCCTATACTGGAACTTTGTATTCTTTGGCCAAAATCTTCTTTTTCCACACCCCAAACACCTGGCAACCACTTTGCATAATGCTGCTAGGTCCATCCATACTGTCACAAGTGGCAATATTTTGTCTTTCTCATGGTTAAATAATATTTCATTTTACATACAGACAGAGATAGAGATAGAGAGAGATGTCTCACATCTTCTTTATGCATTCATCTGTAGATGGACACTCAGGTTGTTTTATATCTTAGCTATTGTGAATGCTTTAATGAACATGGGAATTTAGATATCTCAAGAACCTTACTTCACTTTTTTTGAGTGTATACCCAGAAGATGGATTGCTAGACCATATAGTAGTTCTATTTTTCATTTTTTGAGGAACCGCCATATTGTTTTCCATAGAAGCTGCACCAATTTTCATTCCCATCAACAATGTACAAAGGTTCCCTTTTCTCCACATCCTCACCACCACAGGTTACCTGTTTTTTTTTATACTAACCATCCTAATAGTTATGACATGATATCTCACTGTAATAAACCATGAGTGAAAAAGGTCTTGTGCAAAAATTAGGGGGTTGGGGAGTCCAATTGTGATGAAATGGAGGTCAAGATACTTTTATCATCCAGATGCGATGTCAAGTTGAAAGGTAGAAAGGAGAGTCTGTCATTCACTGAAAAAGTCAGAGCTAGGCGTATAAATTTGGGACATGTCAGCATAATGACATTTCAGCCCATGAGACTAGATGACCACATCAAGGGAGGCAGACGAAAACAAAGAAGAGAAGAAGGTCTGGGGCCCAACCCAGATACACTCATATTAAGAGGTCTGAGAGTTTATGAGAAACCAGTACTAAGAAGAAGTAGTGAGTGAGTTGGGAGAAAAACCAGGAAAGTGTGATATATGGCAAAGTGAAGAAAAGATCAACTATGTCAAATGTTGCATCAAATAAAATATGGACAGAGAATTGACCATCAGTTTTAACAGTGTAGAAATTGGTAATCTGGACAAGAAAAGGCTTTATGAATAATATGATGAAAGCCTGATTCGGGGGAGCTTCTACAGAAAATGAGGTAGAGTTGGTGACAGAGTGTAGCTAGGGCTGCTATTTGTTTGGGTTTGCCTGTGGCTATCCACGTCTGCACCCATTGTCCAGCGTTATGTCCAGTTAAAAGTGTCCCAAACTGGATGACAAATTATATAATAATTCTAAGTATAAACAACTCTTTCTAGGTATCTAGTAACATACTATACCCATTCATCCATATAACAGCGCATTTTCCCTTTCTAGTTTTCCTGATGTAAATCATCTCTCCCAGGCCAGAGAGCAAAGGCCTGGAGAACTCTTCCTGGGATGATCAGTCTCAACCATTGCTGCACAACAGAATCACCTGGGAACCAGGGCCCCACCCTCAATGATTTTCATTTAATTGATCTGAGGTACAGCTTGGGTTTGTATCTCCTCCAGAAGATTCTAATGTGTCTCCAGGGATAAAGACCACTTCCCTGATTAATGAAGAAATAAGCAGGTCAGATTGAGTTGTTTTGTGAGAAATGAATGAATGAATGAATGAGTGAATGTTCAGACCACCAGGATAGACAGAGACATAGAGAATGATCATCAGAACCAAGCAATATGGGTTTGAATGGGTAGCTTTTAAAGTCTCACCAGAACTTTAGGAATTTATGAATCTATGACTCTAGGGAATTTCTCACTATACACATATATTCTTGAGAACATTTTACTCATGCAAACCTCTCCTGGACACGAGTTGGGGTACAGGGAATAGGGAGAAAGTAGGCAGTGAGAACATTTATCTCTTACTTGCCCTCAATCCATTTTAACCTGCTTTCCAGTTTCTCTAAGAAACTATTTTCATTCCTCAAACAAGTCACACTCTTTCACATCCAGGGCTTAGCACTTATTTCCTCCTGCATTATTGTCAAACTCCCTTCTTAAACTAGCTAATTTCTATGTATTCCTTAGATCTTAGCTACATAATAAATGCCTCTGACAAGGATTCCCTGATACCTGTTCCCCTATATTCACTGTCACTACCAAGTTTGGATCAAGATCCATTTATGCAGCATCCCACAGCACCTTGTCCTTTTTCCTCACCACAGTCCTTTTCACACTATCTTGTAACTGTCGCTTGACATGTCTGTCTTCCCAACTACACTGCTTGGACCATACCTATCTGTTTCAAGCCTTAACAATTCTTTGTTGAATAAAAATTCATAAGAATTCAATCTAAAATGTTGGTGGAAACATCTAAAACAAGCACTAAAACTTCACAGGTGCCAAATTCTCCTTGGATATGTGACAGCCCCAAGGATGTCACACCTAACCCCAGCCTCACTTTGCCTCACTGCCTTCAGTGGACATGTGCCTCACATTAGCTCTGGTGCCTGTGACTTATGATTCATGCTGAAAGCACATCTGAAACCCTCATCTTTATAGCATTTTTCTGAGAAAATTACCCAATCTGGCAGTCCTTCTGGCCCCAAGGCCACTTGACAGATCACAATGAGCCCAGCCAGATGGGAGAAGGGAATGAACTCCACCATCAAATTGTCCAATGCCTCAAAAATGTTGGCTTTGGAATAGTGCAGGTCCTCTCTTGTGCATTGCTTAGAATCAGAGGAAGGTGTTCTCCTCCAGGCCAAGGCGGTGAGGTCTCTGTGTTCCTGGCTAAGGCCCCCCCAAGCTAGCTTTGTCTCCAAAGCAGAGTTCTTTGCCAGGTGGGGCGTCACAGCTGTGGAATCAGAGAAGTTGTGCAAGAGGAGAAGTAAGTTCCAACTCAGCAAGAGAACAAGAGAGCTGGGGAAGAGCGAGAGTCCAAAGCTAGGCCAAGAATCATGAAATAAAGTCCACGTGGCGAGAGCTAAGGATCTTAGCAACTTCAAGATCTAGGGAGAAGTAAATGAGCAGAACTTTAGGGGAAAGATTGAATGTGATCAGGAATCCACAAGGAACTCCAATGCTTTCTTACAACCTCAAGTTTGTTGTAAAATTTTCTAAAGAGTGAGGCCCTATATTAATTTATTCACTGAACATAACTCTCTTGATCTGTGCAACTACTCTAGCTTCTGTTATTATTGCCCTTTTAGAAATGAGAAAATAGAATTTCAATGAAATTCACAAGCAATCAAGATGGGCTTTATGCCCAGGACTTTCTGATCCAAAGCCCCTGTTCTGAATTGGAGCCCACCAAAACCACCTTACAGGCTGAGCAACCCTGAGTCACTCTCTTTCCTCATCTATAAAATGAGGAGGCTAAAACTACTGAGATAATCTATATGAAATTTTTTCATTAACCACACAGCATTATGCAGATTTAAGCTACATGTGTTTATTTGCTTGCTTGTTTGTTTATACCTATGTTATTCTGCAAGGAGGCCTGTGTGAGACCACACATAGTACTATAACACTGCACAATAATGTGAATATCAGAGGAGATGTGCAGAGGGATGAATCACTCTGCTTGATAAATCCTCATGGAGGAAGACCCTGCAAGTGCAAACAAAACCTAAGCACTCCAATCTCCCCTTCATAAAATCGTTCACTCAACACACCCTTATTAATTCCCTGCATTAGGCCAAACCTGAGTATAGTACATAAATAATGAATGAAACACAGTCCCTGTCCTCAAGGACTTCAGGGTCTAGCACAGAAGACAGACTAAAAAGCAGGTCACTTTAAGAGTGTGCTCAGCAAGTTGCAATTTGGGGGACTGCGACAGAGGGGACCTAACCCAAGAAAGCACTACTGGAGGCAGGAATTTCTGAGCTGTTTCCTGAAAAATGGACTAAACAACCAGGCAAAGCCTGGGGGTAAATGTGGAGCAGGGTATTCATGCCCAGGGAAGAGAGGGTGTCTATGTTGGCAGCATTGTGGAACTGCAAAACATTGGCCTGGCTGAAGTTTAAAGTTGCAGGGGAGAGTGGGCTGTGTATGACGAAGCACTCAGAGCTACAATAACTTCCCTGGCTTTGCTTATGAATGACCTCATCCAGAGACAGTGAAACTGTGGAGTCTCCTAGAGCCTTCAAGAGCCTTCTGCTACACTCGGATCCGTCAGCTTCTCTAGTTGCTCCTATGGGTAAACCAGGCCTTAACAACTTTGTACTTACACCATGTCTCTTTTCCCTTGTAAATGAAGACAATCTACCCAAAGCTGGAATTGATTATGCCTACTGCCTTTACCCCAATGACTAATGGTTTGGTCTTTGGGTTAGACTGTCCACCTTCGCAGCTTGGCATGGTCACTTTCTGCATTAATTGAGCAAATAATTTATGTTCTTGTGCCTGTTTACTTATCTGTAGAAAGGGGACAATAATAGCCCCTACCACATGAGGTTTGTGTGAGAATTAAATGAGATAATATATGTATGTAAAGGACTTAGAACAACCTCACACAGAGCAATTCTTTTTAAAATGTTATTTATTATCACTATTATGACAATTGCCTGAAGCGCCAACTTCTGCAACTCTATCACTTTATTTTTAATTTCAGTGCTTTCCAATGGCTGGGGAAGTGTGCATAAAGAATAAAAAGGAGAGGAAATATACATAACAATCATTGATTAATATGAGGGGAAAAAAACACAAAAATCCAGACCATAAAGCCTCACATGACTGCTTGGTATAGTTTCAAGTTTGACGGCCAGTTTCCTGGCAGCCAAAGCAAAAAGGAAAACCAATCCATAATTACTTTCCCAGGTCAGACTGTCTAAAAGAATTTCTTCCACAGGCTTCACACAGGAGGCACTTTGTAATATAGTGAACAATATTTGCAATTGTGTCTTGATTATTTTGCTTGGGCTGCATAAAGAAGTACCATAGATTGGGTGGCTTATACAACAGAAATTGACTTTCTCACAGATCTGGAGGCTGAAAGCCTGAGATCAAGGTGTTGGCAGTGTTGTTTTTCTGAGGCTTCTCTCCTTGGTTTGTAGGTGGCTTTTTCCTCCCTGTGTCTTCACATAGTCTTTTTTCTGCCTGTGTCTATGTCTAATCTCCTCTTTGTGTAAGGAAACCAGTCATATTTGATCAAGGCCCACCCTGATGACCTCATTTTATCTTAATTACACCCTTAAAGGCCCTATCTACAAATACAGTCACATTCTGAGGTCCTGGGGGTTAGGGCTTCAACATATGAATTTCATCTCATAACAGTGTCTCTGAAGGAATGGCAATGAGGGAATAACCCATTTTGAATCTGTAAGGTACTCTGATGATGCAATCCCCTGACCTTCTGATGTTTCCTTTTGAGTTCAGAAGAGAACCCAGACCATCCAGAGATGAATGGACCTTTTATGTATCAAAGATCCTTTGGGAAGACCATATCCCTCCTCCAGTGCTGGGAGGTGAAGGTAGGTGGGAGAGATGGAGACCCTCCTTTTCCACTGTGGGTCTAGCAGGCATTCATTCTTGGGTGCTGGTTAAAATCTTTAAAGGTGTATTATTTTTAGACATGTTGCTGTAGTGATGATGTATGGCTAAGTGGTTGAGAAAGATAATTACCTAGGTCAAGGATGCAGATCTAAACTGGGCCATGTCAGAGACAGATGCCAGGAGATGGGTCTGTCTCATGTGACCTACTTCATGGTCACAGTTCTGAAAAAGTCTCTACTGGATTGATGGTTGGGAAGAAGTGGTGATGATGATGAATGGGACAGGTTTGGAGAAGAGGATTTGAGTTTTCAGTTAGTGAAGGTGTGGGCTAAAGCATCTGGAATAACACAAATAGTCCGTTCTTCCACTGTTGCTCTGTGTCCTTGCCCTCCTGGAAAAGGGGAAGAGTGCCACTGGTGCAACATCTCTGAATCAGGCACAGCATTAGCAATCACTGTTCTTGCCTGTGTCATGTAATCATCCCCCAAAAGCCCTGCTAGTTAGACATCATTATCTGTATTTAGGAATAAGGAAACTGAGGATAAGAGGGTAAACTGAGCTACCTGAGGATATGTAGTGAGTGATAGAGCCAGAAATCAACCAGCATCTGGTGACTTCAATACCTGTGACCTTAACTAAGATGCAGTCAGTGTCCCACTCACCTCTCTGGGGTACTTTATGGTCAACTGAGATTTCAGAGGTTAATAACTTTGCAACAAGTGATACTAGTGTTAATAATCAATGACCACAAGCAATGTTTGTGACCATATGCCTTTCTATTACCAGAAGAAAATGCTGCAATATATTTTTAGGCCAATCAGTAGCTATTGACACAATGCTGTTCCTGCCTTCATGACTGAGATCTCCTGAAACCATTTCCCTGAATAGAAGCACAGAGTCTTTAGCCTGATTGAATTTCCAGGGATGGAATTAAGACAGAAAATGTAACTAAGTCATGGGTTACACAGGGTTTCACAGCCTCCCAAACTCCTTTTCTTTGGGCCTTTAATTGGCCTTTAAGAAATGAGGCAGGAGGTAAAGTTTTGAAGTGAGAAGAACTAAACATGTAGCTGGGGGCATGACCCAAAGAATGCAAGTGGCCCCCAGAAGCTGAGGGCTACTTCTGGCCAGTAGTCAGAAAGGAAGCAGAAACCTCAGTTCTAAGACCACAAAGAACTGAGTTCTGTCAGCAACTTGGAAGCACTTCAAGAAGACTCATCTTCCAGAGCCTCCAGAAAGGAACACATCATTATTGATACCTTGATTTCATCCTTGTTAAGCCTGGAGAAGAACCAGCTGAGCCACACTGTGCCCAGACTTCTGACCTATAGAACTTTGAAATAATGATAAATGGTGTTGTTTCCAAGGTACTAAATCTGTATTATATATTACAGCAGCAATAGGAAATAGAAAATCCTCAACACAATCCTGTGAAGAAAAGGTCATTGCAATTCCCAATTTGCTGATGAGAAATTGAGGCAAACAATGGTTAAGCTCACCCAAGATCATACAGCTAATAAGTGGCACAGCTACTTGATCCAGTCTGATTCAAGAACGTTTGTTCCTGAAAACAGTACCTGGTGCATAGCAGGTACTCAATAAATATTTGTGAAGTACAAAAATGTAGGGTTAGATGGATGAGTGGAGAGAAACACTGGATATGAAATGCTAAATACATAGAAAAAATTGTCACTGGTGTTAGTTACATTAAGCAGATCCAAATGTGCCATTTTAAGAATAGCCTGATGAATAAAGAGGCAATTTGTGGAAAGAGCACTGTGCCAGGAATCATGAGGCCTGTGTTCTGTTTCTGGTTTTACAATTTATTTTTGTGTAACTTAGGCTAATCTCTACACTACTCTGAACCTCAGTTTTCTTGTCTGCAAACTGGAAATAATAAACACAGTACAGCCTCCCCTTCATGAATACCATAAGGCTCACATGGGATGGGGAGATGGAAAGCAGCATGGAAATGGTTTACATGGCCTGCCATAGCAGGCAGGCCATGTATGAGGCACTAGGGGTACAGCAATGAGTGAGACAGGGAACATGTTCTAAAGAACCAGCTTTGTCATGGCAACAGATGCAAAAAGAAAACATGCCATTGAAGAACTAGATAAAATGCACTCAAGGTCAAATAGGCCAAGAGAAGAGTGTGATCATCCCTACACTATGTATGCATGTTGGTTGGTGGAGGGGGGTGGGTGTCCAGAAAGGCTTCCCAGTACAAGTTTCATATGAGCCACTCTTCACATGATAAAGTAGTAGTTGGCCAAGGAATTTTGAGCCAAAAAGAACAGCCTGTCAAAGTCATCTCTGTCCTGTTCAGAAAGCCACTAAGAGCTCTGTATAGTCATTAAGGATGTTCCATGCCTATTCTGTCTTCCTCTCCATTCCAATACATGGTAGGGTGGCACTGTCCTTCTCTTTGAAAATTGGCAGGGCCTGTGACTGACTTTGGCCAATGAAATGTGAGTAGAAATGTCTGCTATTCTTTCTGCCAATTACCTATGTAATTTTAAATTTTCCTGTAGCCACATTTTCTTAAAAAGTAAAATCACATATTAAATTTGAGATGAGAAAAACAAATAAAATTAATTTTAATAATATGTTAAATATTCAACCAATTAGATTCAAAATGGTATTTTATCATATAATTGATATAAAAATATTAATGAGTTATTTTATATTCTTTTTTGTAGTAAGCCTTTGAGATATGTTATAAGTGTGTATTTTATACTTACAGAACATCTCAGCTTGGACTAGGCCCCTTCAAGTGCTCAGTAGCCACAGGTGTCTGGTAGCTATGGTAGAGACATCAGAGCCTCAGCCAGTGAGTGAGAAACACAGCAGAGGCCCAGCCAACACTCAGTGAACATGCAGCCTGATCAAGACATAAGTCATTGCTTCTGTAAGTCAGAGATTTGGTTTGTTGTTGCTGCATAACTTCTCCTAACTGTTACAAGTTGCATGTTGCTAAAACATAAAATGGAAGGAAAACCCTGGTCAGATGACTCATTTGGTTTGAGCAGCATTCTGTATACCAAAAGATTGCAGGTTCAATCACCATCTGGGGCACATAGGGGATTCAACAGATCACTGTTTGTCTCTAACATCAACGTTTCTCTCTCTTTCCCTCTCTCTCGCTTTTCCTTCCTCTCTCTCTAAAATCAATAAACATATTCTCAGGTGAGGATTAAAAAATAAAAATAAATAAATAAAAGAGGAGACTGGAAAGAGGCAGGAGATTGGTGAATGAAAAGCTTTTTATGAGATAGATACTCAAGCATTTGGATTCTGTCCTGAAAGAAAGTAAATGAATTTTATGACACCATTCAGATTTGAGCACTGGAGGCAGGAAAAGTAAATGGGGCTGGTGCAACCTCTAGGCAGTGAGGCCTTGGTACAGGGACTGCGGAAAGCTCAAATAGAAAGGCAAACACACCGTTCCCCATCAACTTGTACATGAAGCAGTTTGTTTGACTCCAAGTAAAAGGGGAGTTTTGTGGCCCAGCCACTGAGGGAACTACCAGCCTGGCCTCCTGCACTCTACTGTGGCTTCAGTTTCATCCTGTAGCTGTTGGCTGTGAGGAATTATTCCACATATCCATCACAGTCGAAGGCTTTGCCCTGATGAAGAATTTTGAATCCATTTCAAGGTTATGTTCCTCTTGTGTTTTCTTACAGCCCAAGCCAGATTTTAGAACCTCCAGCTTTTCAAAGCACTCCAGCTAGGATGAGGATTTTCCTCCCTGTATTTTCCCCCACAAATGATATGCCATCAGGAAGAGATGAAGAGAAAAACCATGATTGTTTGAATAAATCTACATGATCCACAGAGGGTATCAGAGACTGGGATGACTAAGGAAGGCTTTGTGAATAGATTGGTGTTGATCTAAAGTCACCACATCAAAATTCATCTCATGGATCTGGGTAGTTATATTTTGAGGATTCAAGTGAGGCGAATGTGGAGAAGGAAAGTAGAAGGCAGAGAAAGAGATAAGGCAACTCAAGTGATGCATATATTGCTCTGAGGCCACTCTTCAGGATAAGCTGCCAAAAGATGCTAACACTGCAAAGGCATGTTCATTCCTTCAGTCAACAGGACTTTCCAGAAAGATTTCCAGCAAATGCGGCAACTCAGTACTCCACAGAAGACAAAAAAAGAAAGACATATATCTGCCTTGCTTGCCATGGTCTCCCTGTTCTGTTGGTCAAGGTTTGCCCCCTGGGAAGCTAACTCCTCAAACCTCTGGGTTGTATCACTTGACCCCTGAAGAGCCAGCCAATCAGGAAGCATTTCCCCTATCTCAGCAGAGAGGTACCTCTGTGTGGTCCAGCTTATCCTGTAGACCATGTGGGCCAGGAACCCTGGGGCACTGTGACCCAGACAGCTTAGGGAGCTCTGTCCCTGCCACAGTGGCACCAGAACATTGAGCCCCTTCATGCCATGCTCTACCCAAAAGCAAGAGAGGAGATAACATTAATAGCACAGCCCAGGAGTCAAATACCAGTTTTTGAAAGATACTTTGAAACCATAAATATGACCTGTTCATTTTAGGAATGAGGAACTTGTGGCTAGAGAGGGAAAAGGACTTCCTTAAATCACATAGCTACCATCGGCAAAGTCTCTTAGATCTGAGCTCCTCAAGTTCTGTGTTCCTTAACCTACCTAGTAATCTCATTTTAAAGGAGATTCTGATCCAGTAGGTCTGAGCTGAGACAGAGATGACATCTGTGGACCATGTTTTGGGTAGCAAGGCTTTAAACTGCCACAGCCTCCTTAGAAATCCTCACTAAGCACCACATAAATGGGACTTCATCACACTTCCTTCCTCCATCCACCACCTTGTTCAGAACTGTTCTCTTTGTCTATCACTCACACTTGATTCTATCCCACTACCGAACCTCTACTGACTTTGCCTAATGTTCTCCTTGCTGTCCTTGATATCCTTCCCTGGGCAAGATGGCTTCATGCTTCACTCTCCTTTCTTGGCTAAGATTTTGGTCACCTTGCAAAGTCCCATTATGACTTCAGCTGTGTTACCTGAAGCTGTCCTGAGTAACTACTCTCCCTCTACAGCGTGAATCCAGAATCCTCCAGCCCCAATTTACCCCTCGTGGGCTCCATCAGTTTCTTTTCAGTGAAAGCCAAACTGTAGAGAACACAAGCCTTTCATGCACTTTCCACTATACCACCCAGCCTTAATTCTAAGATTTACTGAGGCTGAAGAGGATTGGGAGGGCACAAGAATATTTTTTTTGTGCTAGAATACTTGCTTGTTGCAAAAAAAAGCTAATAGTCAAACAGAAATACTCTGGTTTCTAAAAACTCACAACCAAAATAGACTTTCTTTCCTGTTTATACTACACGAGTCAGATTGTGCTGCAGAGTTACGGTTTGCTGAATGAATGACTATAGGCAGACCGGAAAGTATCTATTAAATGCCTGCTACTTTCAGTAGTGTAACATAGGGAAGAAAAAGGCTAGAGTTAGTCAACAAATGAGAAACTGAGTCACTGAAGGAGAAAAGTGGAGGAGAAACAAGTGTTATATGTGAACTTGAGAAGCTTGGATAGTAGATTTCCGGAGCTCTTTTTTTTTTTTTTTTTTTCACTATAACCTAGAGCACATGGTTTCCTAGAAGCAGGGTTTCTTTTATGGCTAAAGGAGGGTCACTACAGCCCAACTGCCCCAGCTTAAAGTTCAGCTTATTGAGCCTTTTGATTCCTTAGTTTTCCCAATGGTAACATAGAAATAACAGTACCTGATCTCATAGATTTGGTGTAAGAATTAAATGTTAATCATTTGAACATAAGCCCATTTAAATATTTCTCACTACATCATAACTACCCAACAAATGTTAGCCAGCATTATATCAGCTGAGCTCCCTTTGACTCCCACTTAAGAAATTTTATTGGGACTTGCAGCCAAGATGGAGGCATAGGTAGACACACTGTGCCTCCTCACACAACCAAGGTAGGGACAACAATTTAGAAACAGAATAACAACCAGAATTGACATAAAACTGAACTGTATAGAAGTTGGACAACCAAAAAGTTAAAATAGACCTGTTCATCCAGACCGGTAGGAGGGGCAGAGTCCAGCAGCCAGCGTGAGTCACTCAGAGAGCAGAGAGCATTGGGACCAGTTGCACAAGACCGCAGTGGGTGGACCCTGAGCTTGCAGGTGGCAGCTGGAAGACCCTGGCTGAGGAGTAGCAAACGGCAGACCCAGCAATGCAGGAATTGTGAAGCAAGGCACTGCACGCAACCCAGGATCACAGCACTTGGAAATAGAGCCTCGGCACTGATTGAAAACACCTGTGGGAGTTGAGTCGCAGGGAGACACTCCCAGCCCTACAGGAGAGGTCCTTGGAAAGTCCCGCAGGGTGCACAAGCCCACACACACGGGAATCGGCACCAGAGGGGCCCAGTTTGCTCAGGGGAAGTGGCGGAAGGGACTGAAATCTGACAGAGAGAGCAGAGCAAACACCATTGTACCCTCTTGGACCCCACCCCCACATACAACGTCGCAACCCAGTGACTGGGGTGCCCCGCTCTGGTGAACACCTAAGGCTCTGCCCCTCACTACGTAACAGGTGCGACCAGACCAAAGGGGGGAGGATGATGGCTCAAACAGAATTAAAAGACCCAGAACCAGTACTTTTAAGTGACCAAGAGATAGGCAACCTATCAGATGCACAGGTCAAAGCCCTGGTGATCCAGATGCTCACAGAATTGGTTGATTTTGGTTGCAAATTAGATGAACAAATGAAGGCTACACTAAGTGAAATGAAGAAAAATGCACAGGGAACCAATAGTCATGGAGAGGAAACTGGTTCTCAAATCAATGGAGTGGACCAGAAGGGAAAAAAAAAATACAATCAGAAAAGAATGAAGAAATAAGAATTCAAAAATATGAGGAGAAGCTTAGGAACCTCCAGGACATCTTGAAACATTCCAACATCCGAATTATAGGGGTACCAGAAGGGGAAAAGGAAGAGCAACAAGTGGAAAACTTATTTGAACAAATAATAAAGGAGAACTTCCCCATTCTGGCAAAGGAAATAGACTTCCAGGAAGTCCAGGAAGCTCAGAGAGTCCCAAAGAAGTTGGACCCAAGAAGGAACACACCAAGGCACATCATAATTACATTAGCCAAGGTAAAAATGAAGGAGAGAATCCTAGAAACAGCAAGAGATAAGGGGACAGTCACCTACAAAGAAGTTCCCATCAGACTGTCATCTGATTTCTCAAAAGAGACCTTACAGGCAAGAAGGGACTGGAAAGAAGTATTCCAAGTCATGAAAGGCAAGGACCTCCATCCCAGATTGCTCTATCCAGCAAAGCTTTCATTTAGAATGGAGGGGCAGATAAAGCACTTCTCAGATAAGGCCAAGTTCACCATCACCAAGACCTTATTATATGAAATGTTAAAGGGACTTATCTAAGAAAAAGAAGATAAAAAAACATGTATAGTAAAATGACAGCAAACTCACAATTACTAAGAACCACACCTAAAACAAAAACAAAAGGAAACTAAGCAAACAACTAGAAGAGGAACAGACCCACAGAAATGGAGAACACATGAAGGGTTAGCAACAGGGGAGTGAAAGGAGGAGAGAAGGGGAAAAGGTGTGGAGAATAAGTAGCATAGATGGTAGGTAGAAAATCGACAGGGGGAGGCAAGAATAGTATGGGAAATGTAGAAGCTAAAGAACTTATGACACATGGACATTAACTAAAGGAGGGGAATGTGGGTGAGAAAGTGTGTGCGGGTGGAGGGGAATTAAAGGGGGAAAATGGGACAACTGTAATAGCATAATCAATAAAATATATTTTAAAAAAGATTGTAAGTAAATTTAAAAAAAAGAAATTTTATTGGAATGCAAGTTAGTGAGAGTGAGAAAACAAGTCTTAATAAATTTAAGATTGAAATTATTATCAAGCATCTTTTCCAACCACAAGGAAATATATTATGTATATAGAAAATAACTCCTTACGCTAATTTTGTCAGGAACCAGGATGTTGTATGTATGAAACAAGAGATACAAGTGTAAAGTTAATAAAGTTAAATAAAACTTCATATTACTATATTTGAATTGGAAGTGATTCGTTTGAACCTATGATTTTTTTAAAGATAGGTATTTTCTAGACCTGCCCCCTAAAAGGACCTAGAAGTAATCACAACCTCATGGCAGTGAGCATTCGTACCATCTAAATGGTCACTTACGAATACCTTTCCCCTGCCAAAGGAACAGAGATTCCTCTGAGAAATAAATGATGCTTAAGATCTGGAGCAAAACTGTTTAGGGACTTCTTGTATTAGGAGGTAGGGAAGCTAACAAAGACTTCTGAGGGTATGATAGAAGGACTCATGACCAAAATAACAATGGCAGCAGAGTACTGGAACACACTGCGTATAAAAACCCAAGTACTCACAATGAGACTCAGTAGGAAAATAAATCATTAACCTCAACGTGCTCAGCGTTCCCCTTAATGGTAACTAGGCACCAAGTGTTAGCTGAAAATCAGTAATTTAAGGGAAAGGAGTATTTATCTTGCTTTTCCTCAATGAAATATATTTCAGAGTAATCAGATACTCATAGTTAGTGAGCACAATGGGCCATGACAGAAGAATCCCCGCCAATAAATATGAAAGGAAGGCAAAATTAGAAAAATTGCTACTTTTCAACTTCTAATGAAATCATTGATTTAAGCAAAGGTTACCCATAGATAAAACCATTGGATGAAAGTTGAGAGGAAAATTTTAGAATGGAGATAGTCTGTCACCATCTGAAACCCTTAATCAAATCAGCATTGTTCAACAGGGTACAACCGTACAACCAGACTTTGCGTGCTTTCTAAAGTGATGCAGTGTGAAGTCCATAACACCAACTATGAAGCACCCTTGGAAAACAAACCTTGTACTTGGATCAAGACATTAGAGCTCACTTCTAGTCTACTATAAGTGGGAAGGGTGGAGAAACCAGTTAAATGACACCACAAAGAAGCAAACAGATAAATTCAGGATGTGGGGCTTTTTACATTTTTTATACATATAATTTTTTATTTTTTAATATATTTTATTGATTATGTATTACAGTTGTCCCATTTCCCCCCTTCACTCCCCTCCCCCCACACACCCCCTCCCACCCACATTCCTCCCCTTTAGTTAATGTCCATGTGTTATAAGTTCTTTGGCTTCTACATTTCCCATACTATTCTTGCCTCCCCCTGTCGATTTTCTACCTACCATCTATGCTACTTATTCTCCACACCTTTTCCCCTTCTCTCCTCCTTTCACTCCCCTGTTGCTAACCCTTCATGTGTTCTCCATTTCTGTGGGTCTGTTCCTCTTCTAGTTGTTTGCTTAGTTTCCTTTTGTTTTTGTTTTAGGTGTGGTTCTTAGTAATTGTGAGTTTGCTGTCATTTTACTATACATGTTTTTTTATCTTCTTTTTCTTAGATAAGTCCCTTTAACATTTCATATAATAAGGTCTTGGTGATGGTGAACTTGGCCTTATCTGAGAAGTGCTTTATCTGCCCCTCCATTCTAAATGAAAGCTTTGCTGGATAGAGCAATCTGGGATGGAGGTCCTTGCCTTTCATGACTTGGAATACTTCTTTCCAGTCCCTTCTTGCCTGTAAGGTCTCTTTTGAGAAATCAGATGACAGTCTGATGGGAACTTCTTTGTAGGTGACTGTCCCCTTATCTCTTGCTGTTTCTAGGATTCTCTCCTTCATTTTTACCTTGGCTAATGTAATTATGATGTGCCTTGGTGTGTTCCTTCTTGGGTCCAACTTCTTTGGGACTCTCTGAGCTTCCTGGACTTCCTGGAAGTCTATTTCCTTTGCCAGAATGGGGAAGTTCTCCTTTATTATTTGTTCAAATAAGTTTTCCACTTGTTGCTCTTCCTTTTCCCCTTCTGGTACCCCTATAATTCGGATGTTGGAATGTTTCAAGATGTCCTGGAGGTTCCTAAGCTTCTCCTCATATTTTTGAATTCTTATTTCTTCATTCTTTTCTGATTGTATTTTTTTTTTCCCTTCTGGTCCACTCCATTGATTTGAGAACCAGTTTCCTCTCCATGACTATTGGTTCCCTGTGCATTTTTCTTCATTTCACTTAGTGTAGCCTTCATTTGTTCATCTAATTTGCAACCAAAATCAACCAATTCTGTGAGCATCTGGATCACCAGGGCTTTGACCTGTGCATCTGATAGGTTGCCTATCTCTTGGTCACTTAAAAGTATTGGCTCTGGAGCTTTGATTTGTTCTTTGGTTTGAGCCTTTTGGGGTTTTGTTTTGTTTTTGTTTTTGTTTTTTTGGTCTGGTCGTGCCTGTTACATAGTGAGGGGCAGAGTCTTAGGTGTTCACCTGGGCGGGCAACCCAGTCTCTGGGTTCTGATGCTGTATATGGGGGTGGGGTCTGAGAGTGAACAATGGCATTTGCTCCGCTCTCTGTCAGATTTCAGTCCCTTCCTTTGCTTCCCCCAAACAAACTGGGCCCTTCTGGTGCTGGTTCCCCAGTGGCTGGGCTTCTGTACATTCTAGGACCCTGTGCATCTCTCCAACGAACTCTCCTGTGAGGCTGGGAGTCTCTCCTGGCACCTCAACCTCCACAAGTGTTTTTAATCAGTGCTTTTAGACTTTATTTCCTGGAGCTGGGGCACTCAGTTGCACGGTCTGTCTCACTGCCCATTTTCACCTGGTTTATCTGCATGGGAATGTGTGACTGTGGACAGCCAGCTGCCTTGCTCACCTTCCTGCACCCTCACCCAGGGTATGTCCCTGGGGTCTGCCAGTCACCGCTTTTTCTTGCCTCGACCACTCTCTGCAGATCAACGACTCTGCCCTGCTTACCGGTCTGGATGAATGGTTGTCGGGACTTCCACACAATTCAATTTTCTGTCTGTTCTGGTTGTTTTTTTGTTTCTAAATTTTTGTTGTCCTTAACTTTGTGCGAGAAGGCACAGTGTGTCCACCTACGCCTCCATCTTGGCCAGAAGTCCCGCTTTTTACATTTTTTTAAAAAATTAACTGTAGTTGGTACACAATATTATATTTAATTATATTAGTTTCAAGTGTACAATATAGTGGTTAGACATTTTTATACCTTATAGTGTGATCACCCCACTAATTCCAGTGTCTATTACCGTGAAAACTTATCACGTTATTTTTTATTGTATTTGCCTTCACCTTTTTCCCAATCCCCACCTCCTCCCCTCTGGCAACCACCCTTTTAATCTCTATTTCTGTGGGTCTGTTCCTGTTTGATTTTTTTGGATTCCACATATAAGTGAAACCACACAGTATATGTATTTCTCTGACAATTTTACTGATTTCACTCTATGTCCATCTATGTCGTCACAAATTTCAAGATTGAATTCTTTTTTTTAATTGCTGTGTAACATTCCGTTGTATATATGTACCACATCTTACCCATTCATCCACCTATGGACACCTAGGTAGCTTCCATGTTTTGGCTATTGTATACAATTGACTTTCTATAAGAATTGGTTTCTTCAATAAGAAAACAGCTTAAAAAAGGGAAGGGTCAGGGAAAGGAGGCAGGGAGAAGAGGCTATTCTAAATTACAAGAGACTTAAGAAAAACAATTAAATGTAATATGTTTGGATCTTATTTAGGTCCTGATTTGAACAAACCAACAGTAATAACACATCCTCAAGATAACTGGAGAAATTTGAATAATACCAAGGCATTATAGTGAATTTCTTTAGATGTGAAAAAATGCTATGGTTAGCTAAGAAAATGTCCATATTCTTAAGAGATGTATCTTGAACTATTCATGAATAAAATTTTTTGAGATCTGAAACTTGGACCAAAACATAATAATAGTTTGGTGACATTACAGGTGGAAGTTAAGCAAGAAAGGCAAAGTCCTGATTATATATATATATACTGGGTATATAGATTGTTATATTAAATCATACTATGCAATTATATGCTATACTATTAATATTAATGTTAGTACTAGTATTATATCCTTACCACTTTTGTGTATATTTGAATTGTCTTGTAATAAAAAAATATCTTTTAAATAACATAGGAAAAGCTTGAATCCGACTCAATACACATTTTGCTAAAAATCATTTGTGAGCTTTGATATTTTTATTAATAGCAAAAATTTCCATTCCATCACACATCACCATGCCAAAGCATTGAAACTGTAACCACTAATGTGGTGTGTGCTCCATCCCTGCTCTAATCAGTTTGAGTGAAATGAGTGTGCTCAGTTGTCAGCCACCAGACTGTGGCTTGGGAGCAGGAACTGTGTCCTACTCCACTTTGAGGCCATGAACTGGTACATAGTCAGTGCTCAGAGCACATGCACTTAATAGATGACTATTCATAGGAATCCACTAGAGATTGTTTAAAATGCTGATACTTGGCATTAACTCCAGACCTTCTGATGCACAATGTCTGTGTGGGGTCTGGAGAGTTTTCGTTTTTAGTAAATTTTCCAGTGAGTCTCATGCACATGGTTGGGAACCCACACCTTGAAAAACACTTATTTATCTGGACTCCATTAAACAGTCATGTGGGACAGTTTCACAGGGGAGCTTGGGAATAAGCAGAGTCAATAAACAAATGGATGGCATGTATGCAGTTACACTCATCTGTTTCAGAGGCTCTGATTTCTGAGGTTAAATAATGAGAAGGACTGATTAGTAAATGGCAAAGAGCAGGGTAACTTCAAATGTAGCATTTGATTTCAATTTTATTTTTATTTAAATGGAAACTTCTGCGGGAGTCAAAAGCAAAGTGTCTTGATTATAGACATCACAGCCGTGGATAAATATAACTCCTAGCTTCCCAGACAGCTGTGTGAGAGGGATAAGGAGCACACAGCACTAACTAGCATGATTATACAAAGCATGTGCTTATAATAAGACTTAAATGAATATGGGCTTCCTTAAATTCAATTTATAGGATTTCTCATTCTCTCCCATCAGCCCCATAGGAATCTGTTTGAATCTATCAGCTTATTGGTTGGAGTAATATTGTTTCCATACAATTCCTCATCCCATGCCAACATATCTTGAGTGCCCAAAACCAGGGTTCGTGTAGAGGACAGATAGATGATCACTGAGTGATCGTGCTGCCTAACAGATCCTACAGTGGATCTTGGAGAGAAAGGGCCAAGATTTCTGCCACTTCCGTTCCTCAGTTGCCCCCTTGTTCCTCCCTTTCTCCACGCTTGGCAAATGCTCTGCCTAAAATGCCCTTCCCCCATACCTCTCCCTGACCAGGTTTCACTCATCCATTGAGCTACAGCCCAAGAATCTGCTTTTCCAGAAGTTTCCTCTAATGCCAAGCTAACATAAAGAGCCCCATCTCTATTCTCCTATAAGCCTTACCTCCATCATAATATAATCAACTATTAATTTTTGTCATCACTTCCTCATCTGTGAGAACCATGTCTCACTCATTGCCATATTCCAGGTGTATTGTACAAATCTGATATACTGCAGATACTAACTGAATGAATGAATGCCTAACCAGCAGATATAAGCTATTCAACTAATTCAATTTAAGTAAAGTATGTGTCTGAGTTGAAATATTACAAACACTATCAGAAGTTTTTAAAATATTGAAAGATTAGAAAAATGCCACAAGACAAAAGATGGATAAAAATGTTAGGTTTTCAAAAAGCAATTAAAAGTGAATTTAAAAAAAATATGAACTTATTTGCTTGTAATTGACTACTAGAAAAATTTAAGAGCATTTTAAAAACAGAAGTAATCATTGAGATATATTCAATACATAGTTTTTTAAATCATTAAGTCCTGCAAAACTCTCTGTCACATTCAAGTGTTTGGCAAATATTGTATGATGTTCACATAAAAAGAGAAAAACATTAGCGGGAAAATAATGCCATTTAGACAAATTTGTAGTTGATTAAATTTACATACTAATGAATGTATCCAAATTAGTCTGGTGGGAGAATACTATCATTTCTTCTTTGCCTTTCCTATTTAACAATTGTGCAAATTATGTGGAAAAGATTCATAAGATAAGCCTGACAAATACATGCATCCATTCAACAGACAAATGCTGAGCACTTACCTTGTACTTCCTCTTGAGATGATCATTGGGTAGTAAATAGCTAATTATATTACAACGTGTCAGTGTTGTCACAGATTCTGGAGCAGAATCTCAAGAGGCTGACCTAGAAATCATTGCTGTTATGAGAGCCTGAGTAATCCTTGTTGTCATTAGACAAGATTTAGGAAAGCAAGACACATGATATAATCAAGTTTAAAATATCTCTATCAAAAAATAGAGAAGTACAATTAAGAATAAAGACCAAATTTTTAAAATACTTCCACTTGCAAGAACAACTGAAGCCTAAATGAAAAAAAATATAATGATTAGTGATTTTAAAAATACTGCAAAAATTAGACATAACCAATTATACAACAAAATAATGTATGTCATCTGATTTCATAAGTCTGTTAAAAGGCAAGTTTATCCGTAGACTCTCCAACTTACTAACTTTATTATAAGTAGATTAAAACTAACTAAGTAGGTTAAGATTTAAGATTAAGATAAGTAGATTAAGACTAACTTTATTATAAGTAGATAAAAACAAAGTATAACAGTAGCAACCCAATGTCTTTTTTAAGCTTCAGTGTCCTTCTGTATCCAATGGGCATAATCATAGGACCTACCATGAAGAGTTGCATAGGATCTCCAGGTATGGCTGTACTGGAGAAAATGGCATGAGATTATTTGCTCATGAAATATTTATGGAGTAGCTACCATATTCCTTTGATAGGTTCTGAACATGTGTAAACCACTTTACACCATGCTTAGCACATAGTATATGTACAAAAAATGTAGCTATTATTATTATTAATCCCTGTTGCAATGATCCTGGTTACCAATCCTGCCTCTAGACACAGACAGTACACCTGCTTTTTAAAGCTCAGCAATAGGACGGTCTGTGCATGGGGTATTGTGGTTAGCACATCGTAAACCTCTTCAGAGCTCTTTTCTTATCAAGTGTCATTGAGAGTTCCAGCCAGAGACACACTCTCAGGATTGTGTCTGCTGCTAGACTTCTTAGGAGAATCAAGTGTTTTTAAAATCAAGTCATGATTAGTTCCTGACTAGACCAGCATTCATTGAAACTCCTCACCTCTGAACTTCCAAGCATTGTTAAGTCTGTAACACACAATCTAGCACTTAAATTTTACCATCTTGGAGTAGTAAGAATGCTTAAGGTTATCTTAAAAGATATTAGTTAATAAGCCTGGGTTCTTTGGAGTCAAACAATCCATTCCATGTTCAACTCCTAACTGTTTGGCCTTGAAAGAGTTATTTTGTTTTCTCATAAATTCAATGCAGTAAAGGTTTAATGAGATTACATTCCCAGCAGGAACTCACTGAATGCTAGTCATTGATAATATCATCAAAAATAGGCTGCTCACTGATTCACGGCTAGGTGTTAGAATGTCCTCCACATTTAAGCCAAAATTTTCCTTCTAACTGCTCTTTCTAGTGCCCTAAAGTCTTCCCTCTGAAGGTTCATAGAGTCAATTTACGTCCTATATTTGTCTAGGAAAGCTACTCAGATAGTTGAAGGTAGCAGTGATATCACGCTAGGGTTATCAACCATCCTGGTTTGCCCAGGACTCAGAGGTTTCCCTAGGATACAGGACTTTCAGTGCTAAAATTGGGAATGTTTCAGGCAAACCAAGATGGTTGCTTACCCCCAATTCTGTTCTTCCCCAGGATGAATATTCCCATGGCCTTCAGACATTATGACACATTATGTGGTCTTCTCATCATCTTATTATACTTCCCCATAGGCATTAATTTCTTTCTCAATGTTTGTATTAGTGTATGGAACAAAACATTTATGCTGTGTTGTAGGTATGGTGGAAAAGCACTTTGAAGTATTTTCTCTTCTGATATAACACCGGTTCTTCTTTTCTTCTTCCATCTCAGAAGCCAAGATTTTTGTAAACCATTCTCCTAATTTCATTGGTTACGTTATACGCAAGGCCCCTTATTTATTTATTCCTTGTTGCCTGCGTTTGTTACCTTTCTTTCTCTCCCTTACTTAGGCATTCATTCTAATGTGGAATAGATTAAATGAGGGTTTATGTCACTATCAATCATGAAGTTGGTTTCTTATTTACATATTTTTCAATTTCCTTAGGTGGCACTATGCTATACACTTCATTCTCTCTTATTTTTAAAATTAAAAAGGCTGTTATTAAAATTTGCCTATATCATCATGTAGACATCTATTTCCTCCCTTCTAACTTATGCATACTATTCCTGAGTGTATATCCACCTCATTTTCTAAATCCATCCCCCCAGTGATGATAAACAGGCCATGTTTTACTCCCAGCTGCTACATATAATATTGTGATAAACACCCTCATTCTCATTCCCTTTTTGAGAAAATCTCTTGGATCAGTTTTAGTCATCAGAATCGGCTCGAGTTAGTTGAGCCAAAAGAGATATCTAATGGAATTTGTTACTTTTAAATGGTTGGAAGTAAGTAGGATCTAGGCTAAGCTTCCAAGAATAACTCCCAGAAACACAGAGCAGAAGCAGCCTACCTGGGAGCACTGGCCTCTTCCTCCATCAGGGGCTAGAGGACCTGGAAACCAGCACCACCACTATGAAACCAACGCTTGAGAAGAAGATATCCATTGCCCAGCTTTTCAATACTCATACAATGAGATGTTAGGACAATGGCTACACTTCCTGCAAAATAAATTGCAGCAATTTGAATGTGTTCATGAACATGCATATCAGCAAAAATAAGAGCCGCAGCAGAAAATAGATCTCTGCCTCATGACAATCACTCCTACCTTACACATATCATATGCATGCATTTATTTGGAGGGCACTAAGTCTCTCATGGATCCTGAGCAATGAGGCATCTGAAAATATGTATTTTTACCTTCTTATCACCTAGTGTGCAGGAAACCATGTTCTACAGTGAGGCAAAGGAAAGTTGGGTGAACAAATCTATAGAATTTGCCACAAAGCAAGAATGGGACTGATGAGTCATGAGCATATGCAAACCTAATTTGTCCAAGCAATGCCACATTGTTCTGAAGCCAAGGTCTTTCAAACACAAAATCGTTTTGCAAAATGCTTTGCAAAATCAATACAGTGTATGAGGTATCTGAGAACTAATCCATACTCTTTTCAGTTTAACAATTTAAAACATTATTTTCAAAATTATAACAGCCTATTTTCTGGCCTTTATAAATAAAGCCTAATGGAAAGGCACCAAATGTGTCCTATTGGAAAAATTTTCAAGATGTCAAAAGATATCATTGCAAAAATTATTTTCTCATTAGAAATGGCTCAAGGTGGGAAAGGTGTGTTTTTCTACAACCTTCACATGTTTGCATCTGCTATTCACTGGAAATCTCTCTTCTCCACCTGGACAACTTTTGTTTGTCCTCCAACACCCCATTCAATGTGATCTCCTGTTTTATTTGCTCTTACCCAGGGAGAAATTCAAATCTAGGACTTCAGTTCCAGAACCTACCCTCTTAACCCTCATGCACAAAAAACAGTGTGGAAGAAACATAAAAACAAATGCGTAATTTGATGCAATTCATCTTATGATGGACATATCAGCAAGGCACAAAGGGAACATAGCAGAAGAAGCACCTGATTGAGCTGGGGGAGTCATGGAAGGTTTTCAGAGGAAGTGAATTGAATATCTGAACTGACTCTTGAAGAAAAAGCAGGAAGAGAATTTTAAACAGAGGGAACAGCAAAGGCAGGGAGGAAGGAAAAAGCATCTTTTTCCTAAAAGCATAATGATACACTCTTCCCCCAAACATCAGTCAATTAAAGGGTGTTTTTTAATAAGCCTGGATCTTAGAGATCATCTTTGTAGTAAATTTTTATTTTACGCTTCAAGAGAATAAACCAGCTTTTTATCACCAACTATCAGTGGTACAGTTAAGATTGACAGTGCTTCCCAAAATTCTCAGATGATAAATATGTTCTCTTAAAAGCACAGCTTCCCAGGTTCCCTGGAGTTTCTTATTCAGTGGGTCAGAGATAAAGCCAAGAACTCATGACATATAACAAGTTTCCCAGGAGATTCATCAGAGAAGTCTAGCAAACACTGAGTTACCTTGGGCCCTGAAGTTCAGCACACCTCCCACAAATCTCTGCAGCAGAGTGGGACTCCAGTAGAGCATTAAGCCTCCTGGTCAGTTAACAATGAAGTTGCATGAATCACTGCAATTTCATTAGAGAATGTGACTTGTGAAGTCAGCAACCTTGTACCATGTTTGTCTTTATTGGACCACTACCTGGCACTTTCCCTACAGGGTCTGATCTAATCCCCTTAGCAATCCTGCAAGGTAGATATTTTCTACATTGCACAGATTTAGAAACCAAAACTCAAGAGATTTGGGAAACTTGTAGGTCACACAGCTTACAGTAAGTAGCTAAGTTGAATTTGAAACCAAATCTATCTGAATTCAGAGCCCTTGCTCTCCCCATTATCCTGACTTCTGGAAGGGTCTACAGTAGATTCTGTCCTCAGAAAGTCCATCAATATGAATGACTAGCCATAGTTGAAGTCTGCAAGTCTTGACTCAGGATCTTTCCGTTTTAGGTTGACCCTTCACTGACCTTTACCCCTCACCCCACCTACTTCACCGCAAGAGGCCATCCTGTTTGTTCTTTGCCACCCTGCTGCAATTTTCCACCTGGATTATTTGTGGCTATAACAAGCAAGGCCACACCAATGTCTGGCATTAAAAGAAGCATGAGCCTTCATTCCTGAGGTAATGAGACTTTTTTTTCCAAGTTCCTTCCTCTAAAGTTCATGAACTTAATAAAAAATAAAATAAGAACAGCTCTATTACAGCCCAGACCTCTGCTGCAGGAAGCCAGGGCTGATTAGGTAAAGGCAGCGCCTGAATGAAAAAGAACACGTATTCGTAGATCAGTTCCGGTCTTTACATTCTAGCAACCAGATTCATAGAAAGCCATAGGGGCAGGCACCACAGCCCATATCTGAGCTTTCGGGTTACACACTGCAGGTGACACACATGTCACAAAGGGCAAAGTGGACCTCGACAAAGAGATGTTTACATTTTTCTCCCCTTGGCAGTAGAGCTTTGGAGAAACCTAACACTCAACTCTTTGAAGTGATTGGAGAGTTGCGTTCATATTCAATCCCTATGCATCATGACCACCCAGAATTGTGCAGAAAACCAATAGCTTAGAGAAAGGAGTCACCCCAGGCTCTGACCACATGGGCCTCTTGCTCTTCAATGGCCATTGCCATAGGCTTCTGCAACCACTCAGCAGTAACCCCAGAGTGGCCTTTGTCATCACTCTAAATGGCTCCCTGAGACTCTTAAAGCCCCGCTATTCCCCTCTAAAACCCCCAGCTCCTACCAATTCACTTCCACAATTGCTGCTCTAAGGCCCCACTGGGCTGTCCATAAATTTGACTTGCCCATTCACGAATCCCCTGCTAACATTTGCACACATATGTAGAAGACATGTTCTTAGTCTCAATCATACTCCAAGCATGAGAGGTTCACCTTAAATAAGATCCACCCTTACTGTCACAGACCAGCTTTGCCTCTTTTCCTGCCCAACCTTGCCATCCTCTCACCAACCTACAGGCCCTGCATTCTGCTCCACCTAGTTAGTCACTCATCCTCTCTACTTACGCTGCTCAACCACTGGAGAAGTTTGCCCAAGTTTGTTATATTGCAAAAGAACAGAATTAGCAAACTCTGCCTTAGCTTCAATTTCTATATCATAAGGATACAATAAGAAATATAGAAGGAAAAAAATCTAAAACCCAAATACACTGTGAAACACAGTGGTTATTCAGTAGATACCACCACCACCACCCAACTGATTTTTGAAGTCAGGCAGGTATACATTTGAATTCCCACAATCTTCAGTTTGTTGTGTGCCCTGAGCTAAACTCCCCTCCTCTGTAAACTGAAGGCAGTAAAACAGGAAATTCTTACGGTAGTAAAGAGGATTTAGAAGCAAAGATGTCAACAACCCATTAGTTCCATTGTGCCTTGACTAAATGAAAGTGGTATGTTTGGGCTTCAGATCCTACACTGTTGTCTCAGTTCGAGGTGGTTTTCTGATCAGCAGCTTCTCCCTGTTGGATCAGAGGCATTCTGCTGATGACAGGTTTAAGACCTGCTAGGCTCCTAGAACTTGTGCCATTGCCTCCTAATTCTCAGCTAAGACCATTGAAAAGATTGCAGAGAGATTCAGAAAAAAACAATCAGGAGGCCCCGAAGCCTGGGAGGTTTTGTGCAAGGGAAATGTAACATTGCAGTGCCTGGAGCTCAGTGCTCCCAGCCCTGGGACCCCCATCGCAGATGTGGTGGGCAGCAGTGATGAGGAGTGTGCTGCATTTCCTATGACTTAACCCACGGAGCTGGGAGAACAATGTCATCATTGATGGGGAAAGGTCGCTGAAATTCCAAGGACACTTGAGGCCTTTCACTGGGCTGAGACAGAGATGCCTAATATTAATCCTACGTAATATGAGTCTCTGACCACTCACTTTCTGAGGGGCCTGTTGGCAGCTCAATCGGCCATTCACTGTGATTCAGTGCATCCTCAAGGAAGTGGTTTGGAGGGGAGAAACTCTCTTGTTTTAATCTATAATCCAAAGCTCCCCCAAAATATATTAGCCCAGGCCATTCTGATTCTTGGGGGAAAAGATGCTTTGCTCCACTGAAGACTTATTTAATTTTTCTTTGTGGTTGGTATGGAGGGCAGGAACCCAACCTCCAGGCACAGTCAAATCAGTGTTCTTTCATTTATTCAACACACAGTAATGGGGCACAAAATATAACTGACATACTGGATAGTTAGCTGCCTTCCTGATGGTGCTTTCTAACCCATGACTTTGTATCTAAGGCCCATCTCTTTGCATACCCATTTTATACTGGTGCTTTCAAGTTCATTCATTTATTCAACCAGTACTTAATGAGCACTTTATCTATTCTCAACACTGTAGTAAGGGATACAATGGAAAATGAGATAGAGCCATTTTCTCCCCTGATGCAGTTTACAACTAATTGGAAAGTAAGGCCATGACTTTCTTTATTACAATTAAGTATAATGGGTATTATGCTAGGTAAAGTTCAAAACCTAATGAGGACATATAGCAGACAGTTGAAGAGTACCTTTGAAAAAATTGGTATTTTAGCCAGGACTGGACAAAAGGCTGAGTTGGGTTAGGGCAGAGGGAGCAAGAAACTAGGGACACAAAAGGAGTGAACTGTACCTGGGCTGTAGAGACTAGGAAGTAAAAGAGGTGAGACACAGCTGACCCAGATCCAGGGGAGGGGAGAGCTGATCATTACACTGATTTCCAGATTTTTAGGCTAAACACAGTTTTCAGACCATCTTTGGCTCCAAGCTTTATAACCTATGGTCCTCAGCAAGACCTAATCACAGAGTTCCAGGAGCCACTTGTCAGGGAGGGAAATTCAGACACATCCACTCACATCTCCAGAGTCTGGTTACTGTGAATAGAAGAATCACTGAGAAGTGGGGAGGTGAAAGCTGTCTACTGAGTGGGACACTGAATTGCCCCATTCCTTTTCTTTACCTTCACTGACAAGGGAATGAGCTTCAGGAGAGCAAATAAGTAGCAAATAAGTGAAATCTTTGTCTCTCCGAGTGAGTTCTCATCTCCTGAATTAGGTTAAACTGTGTCCCAGAAAAAAGAATAACTCATATAAAGCCTTGAGGATATGTGAAAAGTAACAGCAGAGTTAAAAGACAGGAGTCTGAGATCCAACAAACATGTGCTAAACTCTTCTTTGGCCCTTAGTTAATATACACTCAACAGACACACGCTGAATGTAGTGCACCTGCAGAGCTGAGGTTGAGGCCAGGGTGTTGTGAGAACACAGAAGAGCATCACCTACCCCAAGCTGAAGGAGAGACACCTGAATAGAATAGAATATAGACATCCAGTACATGACAGAGTGTAGAACAGAAACGTATAGTACAGCACGGTTCAAACTCTGGAAACAGACAGACTGGGGTCAAAGTGGGCTCTGCCAATTACTAGCTGTGTTAACCTGGGCAAGTTTCCCTGATCTCACTGTACCTCACTTGCCTCATCTGTAAAATGAGAATAATAATAGCACTTAGCTCCCAAGCTTGACGTGAGAATTTTAAAACAGAGTTAATCTATACAAAGTACGTGGAACAGTAACAGATGTGGTGAGTGTTATATAAATGTTAGTGATGATTTAAGGAGATCTGTGGTCAAGGTTTTTTTTTTTTTAATTTATAGGCTTACTTTTTTGAGCAGCTTTAGATTTATAGAAAGATTAAGCAGAATGTAGGGTGAGGTTACATATACCCCTATCCTCCACACACAATTCCATTATTAACATCTTGCATTAGTGTGGTGCTATTGTCACAACTGATGTTCCAATACTGGCATTATCACTAACTAAAGCCCATGCTCTGGATTAGGATTCACTCACTCTTTGTGTTGTGCATTCTGTGGGTTTGGACAAATGCATATTATGTATTGGTCATTACTATATGATACAGAATAGTTTTGTTGTCCTAAAAATCCTCTATGTTCTATTTGTTCTCCCCCCAAACCTCTCTACCCTGGCAACCACTGATCTCTTTAGTGTCTCTAGTTTTACCTTTTCCAGAATGTCATATAGTCAGAATCATTTCATTTATACAGCTTTTTCACATTTCTGTCTTTGACTTGGCAATATGCATTTAAGTTTTCTACACGAGCTTCTTTCTTCCTTCCTTCCTTCCTTCCTTCCTTCCTTCCTTCCTTCCTTCCTTCCTTCCTTCCTTTCTTTCTTTCTTTCTTTCTTTCTTTCTTTCTTTCTCTCTTTCTCTCTTTCTTTCGTTAAGTTTGAATAAGGGGTAGGTATAGTCATACAAAGTTGAGTGATGATACTCATACATTGTCACTCTCTAGAAAGTTCTGTGAATCCTTGCCTTTGGAACCCTATTTCATCTTCCAGTGAAGTCCTACACTAAGTCCTCTTGGTTCCAGTTGTGACTCTTTCAAAATGAAAATGTTCCTAGGAGGTCACATTTTTAATATTTCAGGCCTGGAACCATAGCATTTTTCCAGCTAGAAGGAGGCTCAGCAAAAGCTGAGATGGAAAGCAAAAGGAAAGATGACTTCTTGAAGAGTACACAATCAGAAATAAGTGACATGTCACCCATCTAGCATGTCACAAGTCACTTGAATGCAGGTTTGGATAGGTACAGTCACCATACACCCTGAACGGAAAAATTAAAACACAATGTTCAACTAAAGATCTTGTGAATTTTGTCCATGAACACATACAGGTGCAATCTTATTTGATGATTTAATGTTTATGCTTTATTCATAGTAACAGCATTAAAGTAAGTCAGGGCTGTTCATTTACCAACATAATTTATCAGATGCCTACAAAAATGTTAAGACATTATGTGAAGATATACAGGTAAAACTAATACAGGCTAATAGAAAATAGGTATAAATGGTTGGCTGGGCAATCAAGGAAGGCTTCCCAAAAAAGATGACATTTTATCAGGCCCTGAAGGATAAACAGATATAGGTGGGAAAGGCAGGACACTAGAGTGAACCTGGGTTGAAGAAAGTGTACAATGCTTATCTGGGAACAGTGAGCAGTTCTGTCACTGGGTTGTGGCGGAAGTGGGGCTGCACACTTCCAGTGATAGTGTCGCTGTGACACTAAGAATCTGCCAAGACTCTGGGCTGGGCAGAGTCAGCACAAGGCCAACTCCTCCACTTCACCACTGTTCCCAGGGCCAGGGCTGCTCCACCAGGTTCAAGTGTTCAGCCACTGAACACTTGCCAAAAGGCAGTCTAGAGCAGGTTCTTAGAGAACTCAAGGACTCCCTGTTTCCTCCTTGTGTCCTTGGCTGCTGTGTCCTTATTGTGCCCCCTAAGGAAAAAGTTTCCTCTCATTCCTGAAGGGCAGACAATAGAATTCTTCTGAGATAGCCTTCTCAGGAATGAGAAGTCCTAAGGCAGCTTTAATTTAGCCTGTGGGGTGGAGGGTGGGCTTTCCTTCCTGGAAATCCAGTTTGCTAACAAATGCCTCCCCACCCTTCTCCTACCCCCACTGGCTTCCCTGTGCTTCCAGCTCCCACTTCCTCTGCTAAGCAGCAGCCTCCCAGGCATCCCTCACAGCCAGGATGGGCTACAAGTGACTTTCTACATGGAATTCCAGACTCCTGGGTGCTGCAGCCGTTTTCAACCAGCCTTCCCAAGTTTGTCAGTGCAAGGAAGGCTCTGGGTCTGCAGAATGCCCCATTCAAATAAACACCCAACCAATAAGCAAGCATCTTTTCAAGGAGGGATCAGGAGTGTGAGTAAGAGGGAGGGGATTTTGGGAAAGTGACAATTGTTTGGGCTTATCTCTCACAAGCCCTTTCAGTACATACCTCCCTCTTGCCCATCTCTGTAGATGAGCAAACACACACACATGTACACACTTGCCACCTAGCTCTCTTGTCCCCTGCATCACACCCATTACCTTCCCATGGAAAACCTTTCCTGGCTCTTCTTGTCCCTGTTAATTCTTACACCATCATGCACCTCAATACCACAGGACACAGTGGGGATGAGGTGGAGAGAACAGCAACTTTCAAATAAAAAGACAGTGTATAAACCTCTCTCAACTAATTTTCTCACTGCAACCTGGAGATAAAGAAAATGAAAGATTTAAAGGATATAATTATGTAAATAACCCAGAACCAAAGCTAGCACAGAGCAAGTATAATCTCAGGTTATTTCCATCCCTCTTCTTCCCTTAACAAATTAAATTCAATTGCATTCAAACAAGCACAGCACTGCAACATCCCTTAAAGATCATAGAGAGGCAGTACTGTGGGAAGAGCAAAGTCTCAGAGATAGATCCCGTCTCTTATAAGTCACATTTTTATTGCAAAGAGAAGAAATCCCAATTTAAATTGGTTTGATGGGGAGTTTGGGGGTGGGGAGAGTTTATTGCTTTGGCAAAACTGATTAATACTCCCAATATCTATTCTCCCATTCTTGTCTTTAGTAATAGAACTCACTGTCTCCAAGTTACCAGAAGGTTGTACCATCAGTTCCATGCACACCCTAGAGACCATATTTCCCAGCTTCCCTTACATGAATAGTCCTGTAGTAGAATGTAAATGAAGGAGATAAGTACAATTTTTAGGTCACTTCTTTAAAAAGAAGCTCATTGTTCTCCATGGCTTCTTTTGCTCTTCCCCTTGGTTGAAAAATTGGTCATTTGGAGCAATTGTTATAGCAGCATAGCCTTTAACTTATAAACACAATTCATTTCAGGCAAGACTTGATCTGGCCATCTCTAACAATGTCACCAAGGCTCTGGTTTCTTTCATTGTCTCTGTTCTGCTACCAGTGCTACGTATCTTATTGTCAGACTCCACATGCCCCTTTCCCACAATTGGTTCCTACTTTCTCAACTCACCCTAACTCCAAACCCAAAACAGCTTCAGGGGTTCCCCTGATGCTAACAAAAATTGCTGTATCCAGTACAGATCTCAAATCTTCATACAACACACTCTAGAGAATAGTGATGCGTTCTATCAGCATTGAAAAGGGGCAATTGAGACACTGAAGACAGAAGGATAAGTTGGAAAAGTTAAATGGCCTCAGTTACTCATTTTATTCTTTGAGCATGACTCCTCTGTTTAGCTAGAGCCCTTAGATCAGGACTTACACCAACTACAATGGACTTCAGATTCAAGCTCTGATATTCAGAATGGGTTCCTCCAGGGCCTTCTTGGGCTTCTATTGTTGGAGGCAAGCACAACCAAGACTTTTGTTCCCAAGATGAAATCAAATGCTATTAGGAAGTAGAAATCAATGCTGGGAAGCTAAACAATGGTAAATGTCCAGTCCATCACCTATATACTGACATCATCCAAATTTGTAACTCTAAGCCAAACCTCTCTCCTGGGATTTGGATAGGGCCAGGACTAGAGTGAGGCAAGCAAGGTGCCTAGGGTCTAAAATTTAAGGAAACAGTCATTCTCAAGTGCTGATACTGCACTTGCAAAACACTGAGAATAGGTGCCTCCTTAAATGTTGTTCGTTGTGTGGCACTCTTGCTTCACTCTAATCCTACCCTTGACCCTCAGGCCTGAGTACTGTCCATTGACCTACCAGAGGTACACCATAGGCTTCTCAAGTTTGGCATGATTAAGAAATATCCTATCAGCTTCCATTCCCCAACCTTGTCCTCCTATGCTCCTTAGGTCAGGAAATAACACTAACATCCACCATTTACCTGGCTGCTGAAGCTAGAATCCTGGGAATCAGCCTTGATGTCACCCTATCGTGACTTCTGCCAGTCAATCACCAAGTTCATACATATCTTTAGAACCCATTCACATCTCTAATTCCACCATGCCCATGACACCAAACTAAGTTACTACCACCTTTCTACTAAATCAGCAACAGCTCCCTTACCTGGTCTTCCCATTTCCAATCTTGCTTTTCTCCAATCCCTTTTTCTTATCACAACCAGAATGGGGATTTTTTTTCCAATTTAGTTTACAAAGTAGTTCTCTGCAAACTGGCCCCATCAACTTCTCCAGCCTTGATTATTGCACCCAGCCCCTCCTCCGTCCCACTGTAACACAATTGTACTGTCTTCCCTTAAGTCCTCAACCCTTCCTCTATGTTTCCAAGTCTCTCAATATGCTTTTTCTCCTCCTACCCACCTCCTCCATCACATATTTATTCTTTGAGTATTAGCTTAAACTTTACTTCCTCCAAAGGCCTTCCCATAACAGTTGAGTGAGCCCCGTAACAGATGATTTTATTTTAAAAACACTCATCAGGTACTTTTTTAACCACTTGCTTACTGTCTGCCTTCCCTGATTGGTTATAAGCTCCTTGAGCTGCTTATTATAAGTTAGATGAATGTTTAATGTAAAAATCAGCCTTACAAATCCCAAAATTACAACTCTGACAATGTATTTATTTATTTAACTATTATCTACTAAGTTCCAGAAGGTGCCAGGTCTTTGTTAGGTATTGAAGCTACAGAAAATAAAGGGACATGACCCACATTCTCAGGGCACTCAAAGTTTAATATACTGCTGAAGAACCCACATTTTAGAGTAAGAGCTATTGGTTCCCTCACCTGTAAAATGGGGCTACAGCCAATTCCTCTGGTATCTTCATCACATCCTGTTGACTCACCCCTGATTTCAACTGTAATGGATGTTTCCATATAAGTTCAGTATCATGTACTGTCAACTTCCCACCTCAGGCAAGTATCTCCTATCTTTCAGCATTCTGCCTCAGTGCTTTCTCCAATGTGGCCATAATCTACTTTACCTGTGTATGTAATCTCAGCCCAGACATGCAGGAGCACTTCCCACACAGCTCCTAATCAATGAGGCATGACAACTGGTATGTCAATGCTACAGCCTCCCACTCTTCTCAGAGACCCAATGGAACCCCCATTGCCTACAGCAGTGACCTCAAAACACAAACTTACTTTGCCTTTTCCTCCTTCCCTGTCTCCCTCTCTCTGTAGCCTCACTACTCTTTCTTGGGATCCCCTGTACCAGGCTTTGCTTTGAGTGCAACCATATTAAGACACCAAATCCCAAAGGTTCACTATGGTAACATGCGTGGTATTTCCTAACACACTGTCAGTGCTTAATAAATTGTAGTTATTAATGTTAGCTATTATATCCTTTTTTGAAATTATTTTAATTTAGGAATAAAAAACATCTTGGGAGGAAAAATGAAAGAATACAAAATATGTAGGCAATATTTTACTCAATGAGTTTCTCAAATCCTCACTTGTTCACTAACAATCAAGATGAAAAACCCTCACCTAGAAAGGTATTCAGCCACCAACAATGTTATTAATAGGGATATGGATCAATTTCACAAAAAAGCCAATGAACCCCATTACAGCAAATCCTATTGCTATTGCCATGGCAATCTTCTGGAATTCTTTCCTACCAGGTTTGGTGCATCTTTTAACGAGCCAAATTGAATCCTTCACAAACTGCCGACTTGGCTCAGCAAACTGCATTACCTGATCCATAATGTTGCTTGCCGACACCTCAGATGCTTGGGACATGTAGGACAGGAGTGGACCCACCGAGGCCCACAAGAACTAGCTATTACAGTCTTGATGGGGAAGATGGACAAGTAAAAGCTAATAAGGTAAATGCTGTAATAGAAGTACAAAGTGATTGAACATGCAGAATGAGAACAGGTGAAGAAGCCCTTCAGTTTGAAGGAATTGAGGATGCTTCACAGAGGAAGTTTCTCCTGAACTTAGCTTTCTTAAAGGTCCACAGATCAGGAGAAAGAGTTCTCAGCCAAGGACATAGCAAGAATAAAAATGTGGCATATGACAGAACATGGCATGTTGTGGGACACATAAGCACTTCAGAGAGTTAAAAGAAGGTTGATGAAGGGTAGAAATTGAGGGTACAGAGAGCAGCAGTCTCAAGGACCCCCCACCAAGGAGAGAGGCAAGGTCTGAGGCACCTACAGAGATGAGCGGCCAGGCTCTCCTGCAGATAGCCGCACAGAGAGAAATGCATAAGGTCCACTATCCAGCTACACATGTGCTTTCCTGCTCCTGTTTATTTACACTCTGCTTGGCTGGACTGAATCAAGGCATAATTCCTGACCCGCCCCCTTCAGCACCCTGCAGAGAGGGGGAAGCAGGGAACATCCCTGTCAAGTACCAGATGTTTGGCAGGGGCCTAAGGGCTGCTGATGGCTTTGGAGGTGAAACAGGAAACTCTTCTGGGGCAGGAAGCCTGGAAGTGCAGAAGTTTGCCAAATGAAAGACAAGTGGTTTCAGAAAAGTAGAGAAGGATGACAGCGGATAGAGTTAGACACATCTGGATTCCAGTCCCAGCTTTGTTCCTTCCTTGTTGTGTGACCTCCAACAAGTCACTTCCTCAACCTGAGCCTCAGTTTCTTCAGCTCACATCCCTTCTAGATTTGAGGTTAAAGGATTCCATGGGGCAGTACACGAACTTCATGTTGAAGATTGAAAAGAATTTTGTTATCTGAAAGTTCATCTTCACTTTGAGTGAGTATACAGAATGAGATGTCTCTGAATCAAGAGAAGTTAAAAAAAAAAAAAAAAAAAACAGAGTTCTGCTCAGCTGGCTTTAGGATAAGAATGACTTTTAAACCCCACTACATGCAAAACAACAGATTACCTGGGGAGGAGGGGTGAAAGAAAGAAGAATTAAACCAGCTATTTAGAAATGCTGGTTGACTCTCACTTTTATCTGGTTACTCTGGATAACAGCTAATACAAATTTTTGCCCAAGTTTTTCCTAGTTTCATGTCCAACTCTGCATCCTACTCCAGCCATGTTAAATGAACAACTCTTCATTCTCCCAAAAGGCCCCTATCCCCTGCTTCTTTGTCTTTACTCACATTGTTCATTCATTCAACAAACATTTACTGAGTTCCTTCTATGACCTATGTTCTGGGTAGTGAAAAAAAGAAAGAAAAAAACCCATAATCTCCATTCTCATAGGCATGTGGTCTAACATTAACTAGATTAACTTGACAGATATTAACTACAAAATGTTACAAAGAAATGAAAAAGTCAAAGGTTATACATCAGACACTGAGTTGGAGGAGGATATTGTTTATGAGCATAATAGAAGAAATTGATTTACTTATGGAGGTCAGGGAAGGCTTCTTAGAGTAAATAATGCCTTTATGTCCTTCCTTTCAGAAACAAAACCATTTTCAGCTTTATAAGGCAGTTTAAATATCATCTCTGTTAAGTCATCTGCATCACCCCTATGAGACAGTCACCTTTTTCCTGGTTTTATTCCATGTACACTAACATAGCTTTGAGGATATCTCCAGCTGGGTTCCAGGCTGTCCCCCTACAGACTGTGGGCTCCTTGACAGCACAGTGCCTACATTGCCCATTTCTGCATGCCCCCTGCCCACGCCCCCCCAGCAGTGGCAGGCACCAATAAGATGAAACTGGAGGGAATTGACATGCAGATCCTCTGTAAATTCAAGATTTTCTTTCTACTTGAGAAACTTATTTCATAATTAGCAGTCTAAATAATGTTCTGGTTTATGTTCTTTTTTTTCATAATAAAATAAATGCCTTTCTAAGAAGTTTGCCTGGATATATTCTACAATTAGTAAAAATAAACCATGAATGAAAATTCTAGACCTGCCATTCAAGTAACGGATCATAAAAATCCTTCACTGGATTTTAAAGACATTCATTTGTAATTTCTCCATAAGCCCAAAGTCTGGCTGTCAAAGAGACTGAAATAGTGAGGTTTCTTATTTCAAATACAAATTTTTATGATGTGGTCTACCTATGTGGGCAGGAACACTTAGGAAAAGACAGGTGGATTTCTGGGCATTGAAACAGAAGTAATAAGAACTTAGTGAAAGTCTGCCTTTCAGAAGTAAACACGCCTGTTGTCTTTTCTACTCAGAGAGCAGAGTTGTCACGAAGTAGAGGCCAGAATGATATGGTTTCCTGTCCCTGGACAGGAAAGGGCCTTGTACTTTGCTCATTCAACTGTCTTTACCTAGAATGTCTTTGCTCCTCCTATCAAAATCCTATGCATGCTTCAAGCCCCATCTCAAACATATCCTTGTTTATGTTACCAATGGTTAAATTTTGGATTTGCCCAAGGTCATAAAACACATCAATGGCAAACTAAGAAAAAAATAGGGCTCTAGAGACCCTGACCTATATTCTTTCTTTCACACCAGGGTTGTCCAAAGAGCACAGCATCCTGGGTGCTTGGGAAATGTTATCTATCTTCCACTCTCACTTCTGAGAGAACTCCTAATTTCTGTCAACACCAAAAGGCTATAGAAAATCCTATAGTTTAGCACAGTTTAGGAAAATTGTGTGTTTTATTTAATGCAATACTTTCCAACTTTTCTGAGCTCTTTTCTTCATAACATCCCATAACTTCTCCTGGAATTGTGTGTTTTAGAAAACCTGATTTGAAAAACACTGCTCTCTGCCATGATTGCTCTCACTCACTTCCTCCCCATCACTTCAAGTGGGGGAGGCAAAGAGAGACAGCTACTGTGTAGGAGACACACAAAGATATTTGGATAATCTCCTCTTTTTATGGCTGTAAGAGACCTCTATTTTATATTTAAATATAAATCAACTCCAAAACAGTAGGCAAAGGACTGAAAAGTCAATTTATAAAAGAAGAGACAAGTCATCCGTTCATATATGGGAAGATGTTGGGTCTTACTAAGGATACAAAGCACGATAAAGTCAAACAACAAAGGATGGCTTTTATGAACCAAATTATCAAAGATATAGTTTTAGAAATAATGATATGCTAAAATTCCTAGAAACTGGGCTTTTTTTTTTACTCTTTTTGGTATTTTTCAAATGTTCTACAATGAACATATAGGTATATTCACCTTTTCATTTTAAAAATAAAGTTTTGAGAACTCTTTTACAAGGCTAGGCAGATCTTATCAAAATGTGCATGTTTCAAACTGGACAAATGTGACTTGCATGTTTTTAAGACTAGGAAACTTACTTTAAAATCTTTAAAGTAACCCATTGCTGTCTTAAGTTAGTCATTGGCTCACCTCCACATGGGCTGGTCTAGATTCACTGGTCCTGCTGAGAACTAAATGAGGAATTACACCCTGGTTGCTGACTTAGTGGAATGCTCTGGCCTATGGACTAAGACCTGGGCCATCCCAATAACTAGAGATTCAGAATCTCCACCACTGAATCTATTTGGGCCTCCCTAAGAGGTTTGACAGAGAAGCAGAACCAAGATAGGTGAGGTAGTGAGTAGTTCATGGGCCTTGAAATCCAATCAGCTAGGCTTTGAGTCCTACCTCTTCCTCTGTTATAGATCCAAGGAAATTCCATACCATCTCTGAGTACTGTTTGTTTATTTTCAAAAGAAAATGGTCAGAGTGACAGATTATGGACTGTCAGAAAGTTTAACCCTGATAAAGTAGGTAACTCAGATGTTGGCTGGGGCCTCTGTTTCTAAAGAAATCTAGAAAGGATTGGCTGGAGTCCCCAGTTCCAGACCTTATGAATGTCTAAAACCCTGCCTCAAGTTTCTGTAATCCTAGGGGTAGTCCTAGCTTCTACATATATGATTCTAGGGCACTACTGAAACTTGCTGATTCCATTTCATGCAGCACTGAATCAGATGTAAAATTCAGGCACTTCTTCAATGTCTGCCCATAATAATAATGATAAAATAATAATGTACCCATGTAGTGTTTGTGAGCATAGAAGTACTTACTGTTGTTTTGGAAGGAAAGTTTTATGTTTAACACACAAATCACTTCAACATGAAGGTGTGACTTGTTCCTAAATGTCCCTTGGTCTCCCTGTATTCCATCACTTTATATTCCATGTTCTGTCTTGCTAACTTCTTCAATCTTACAGCTCTCTGCACCTCCCTCCTTCTTCTCTTGTACTAGAGGAAAAACAAACAAACAGATTTTTCTCAGTTTCTCAGGCAGAGAAGCTTAACTATTCATCTGTTGCTAGAACTCCTGGTAACACCTTTATTCTCAGTTTATCAAGGTAGTTTTATAAGAAAGACAGTTATATCCTTGAGAGGGATTCTGGTGCTGGACATTAAAATAAAAAAATAATAATTATATCATTATACACATACAGATGCAGTATGGCATGTGCTTAGGAGTGTAGTGGGCTGTATAGCATATCTTTGCTGCTGTGTATCTTCTAGGTGTGTGGCCTTGGCGAGTTACTTAAACTCAGTATCCTCATATGTAAAGTGAAGACTATAATTATACTAAACTCATAGACTGTTGATAAGAACTAAATAAGTTAATATAGGTAAAAGCCTTAGAACATTGTTTGGCACAAAATAAGATCTCAGTAAATATTAGTATTTGCTTTTTAAAATAAGTATTTACTGCATTTACTATGATCGGTCTCCTCCTCATAAGACCTATTCTGTTTGGGTCATCCACTTCAAATGCAGGCAACATCTACAAGGTGCTACCAAGATGGTTGCCATTTTGAGCATTGTGGTTCATTATTGTGAAAACTTCTAACCAATAGTATTACTGGAGGCAATGACATGACTATGCAAAAGTAATGGACTAGCAGAATAACATAACAGTTTTGAGTCAGATAACCTGAGTTCAAGTCCCATCTCTAAAACTTACTTGCACTATGATCTTCAACAATTTGCATGACTTCTCTGAGCTGGTCTCCTCATCTGATAAGTGTGAGTAAAAATAAAACCTACCTTACAGAATTAAGAGGATTAAAAGATATAATCGAGAGAAGAAAAAATAGTACATACTCAATAAAGTAGGTCATGGTGATGGTGGTGGCAGAGATGATCGAGGAGGTGGTAATGGAAGAACGAGTAGTGGAGATGATGGTGGTGGTGGTGAAGGAGGTGATGGTAAAAGTTGTGGTGGTGGAGGAGGTGGTAAAGGAGGTGGTGGAGGAAGTGATAGAAGAGGTGGTGGTAGAGGTGATGGTGGTGGTGAAGGAGGTGGTTGTGGTGGAAGACACGGCAGAGGAGGAGGTGGTGATGGTAATGGTGGTAATAGTGTCATTGAGATAAGTATACAGCTTCTCTTTGGATGATCTTTGGAACATCCTGAGAATATCAGTCACCTACAAACTTATCAACAGCAATAACCATTGATAAGATTTTAGTATCTTTATTTTGTTCCTATATTTTTATGTCCCCAAGATCATTCTGTATAGACATTTTATATCCTACCTTTCCACTTAACATAACATTAAAAGCATGTTTCTGTGACTTTAAATTTGTATACACTTTGTTTTAACAATTACATAATATTCTAAAGTAAAGATCTATTCAACAACAGGGCATTTAGGTTGTTTTCAATTCTTGCTTATTATAAATAACTTAGCAATGGAAGTTTCTGTCAAGAAGGCTTTGTCTGCATTTTGGATGATCTCCTTCAGCTAAATCCCTAGACATAGAATTACTAGGCCAAAGAATGTGAACTCATGAAACATATTACCATATTGTTATCCAGATCCTTCACATACTTGAATACAATGATCATGCTCTCAATCTTTTCTACCAGCTAGACACTCTCAGATCCGTCTATCACTCTTCATATAATTCAATTCCCAGTGCTGCCACCATTCTTGTCCCTTTTCTTTAAGGTCAAACCACAAATTCCTAAGCTGGCATTCCAAGTTCTTCCACTCTGGCCTACTCTGTCTTTGCCTCTTCATTTCCTGCTGCACCTCACCTCACATTCCAGGCACCCTCCCCTTCCATCAACCATGGCTTTGACCATGCACCCTGTTCCTTTCATTCCACCATTCATGTGTTTATTCTGTTCCTTCATTCCAGGATTGTGTTTCACACCATTTATGACAAGGAAACTCAGTCTCATTCTTCAAGACAGGACTCAAATGCCACACTTCTATGAGGTCTGCTTGGTTCCTTTACGCTGCCCCAGACAGAAAAATAGACTGCTCTGTGTACTCTAGACCTGTGCTACCTAGTACAGTAGTGGTCAGATTCCCCCCACAAAATGACCCATTTAATTCTAGTAATTCAGGAGGATTTAATAAAGGAATTATTTAGAAAGGTGTGGGAAGGACATATAAGAAATAGCACAGTACTCAAGGGCCAGCAAGGCTTTTAATATCTCTATACCTGAGGGGGTAAAGTGTTGCGCGTGGGTCACCAGCCAGCAGTGACCATGGAACGCTGCGGATGGCTCGCCAAAAACACGCGAGAAAAAAAACACATGCACAAAGACAAACTAGTTTCTGTGGAGAAGTAGGGACGAAATGGCCACCCTCCCTAGTGGGGAGCGCGCCGATTTACCATCCATACCTGCTTTTATTGGGCTCATTTTGCATAATAATTCAGGTAAAGTACAGTACTCATTGGGGGGCAGTAAGGAACCATAGAAAACAAGGAAGTTTGAGGGTCTATTTTGAGTCGGGGTCAAAGAGCTGTAAGACTTTGAGGAACAAACTAACTTCCTCCTTGGACCCCTCTCATTCAACTGAGAGCATTCTAAACAAAGAAGGTTTCACAGTAATTTACATATTCTTTCTTAGGCCTGATCACCCAGGGAATCTGCCCTTTTCAGCACAGAGCTACACCACCCTGTCATTGTTTCAGGCTTAGCTGGAGCAAGGGAACTAAGGCAATAAGGAGATTTTCTCCCAGACGATGAGAACTCAGGCTATGTCAAAGCCGAGGAGTGAGGGTCCATCACCCCCTTTTGCTGCAGCCCCCCAAATCCTTCTTTTGGGGGGCCTCCCAAAGTGATCGTGCCTGTCTTAGGTCGTTCCCCCCCCGTGGGGAATCTTACCCGTCTTTGGCTAACCGACCAAGCTTTTTGGGATTCAGTTATGAATAAAGCAGCAGAAGCAGCATTCCTGCCAGGGAGATAAGCTTTTGTCTCCTTGTTGGCTTACGGTTCCAAGGGCGTTCCCTTAGCCTTAGCCTAGGTGGGGGTTTCAGCTTCTGATACCAGTCAGGGCGGTTCCCAACAGTAAAGACAGGGAGAGGTGGTTGGAACTTAGCAGTAAAGGGTCATATGGAGAGGAGCTGTGACTTTTACCAAGGGACAAAATCAGCCCAAGATAACCCCATAGAAAGGGACCCAAGAGAATAAATACCCTGCTTAATTTCACTCTCCTCTCTACTATTCATTTCCTGCCCAGGTTTCCATTAGCCAAACCTAACTAGATTCTTAGGACTAAGAAGCCATTGATACAGTCCATAGAAGTCAACCCCCTATGACACAGAAGGAGAAGGGTAAAGAGTAGATATGAAGAAAAGAGGGAAGAGCCCCATCTCACCATATTAAATCTTATTACCCTTTGTTATAGTTCAGTCTGCAGGTATGCTTCACTCCCTGAACTGACAATGTATTATCTCCCTCACCTCCAAACCATCTTCTACACCGTGATGTGACCATATTGCTCTCCCATTCAGTTTTGTTCAGTGTCCCACTGCTCTCCCCTTTCCCACTGTCTGCAGAGATAAGTGTAAATGTATCAGACAAATGACTAATGTCTCTGGTGACTTGGCTGTTGCCTTCCTCACTTCCTCACAACCACCTCTCCCTTCCCTTCCATTTCACAATCCAGCCACATGAACACTTGTCACTCTCCAAACACAGAATTCTCTCTGAAAGATCTATCCTTTTGCATTGAGGAACTTCCCTCATTGGAAACTTCCCACTCATTCTTTAAGACTCAGTTCAAGGACTACTTTCACTGTGACACTCCCTGCCTCCCTCAGACAAACACTTGGCCTCCTTCAACAAAGCTCCTTCTACAGTTTATATTTTATAGCACTTTGTATTATAGATGTTTATAACTATCTCCCCAAATAAACTACCAGACCCTTTGAAGCACTTCATCTATTTTCTTGGTATTTAGCAGAGACTCTGGCACATTGTAGACTTCAATATTAAATTAATGAATGAATCACTGAATCAAATAAAGATATTTGCAATTAATGTAGATTTCTCATTTGGTGGATAAGTTTATTTTTTCCAATGCATGTTTGTTCTTTATGGACTTCTAGGGTGTGAGTGTGCAATAGAGAGCAGAGGCTTATGTCATAGGACATTTATCAGCATCAGCTGGCATTGGCCTCCATCTGCCCTCAGCACCTCTGCATGAAGGTAGACACCCTTGGAAATACAAGTAGGAGACACTCCACATAGAGCCTACCCATTATACCTCCATTTGACAGATGGACCCTGTTAACAGGTAACTTGCCAACAAGCTCTTAGGAGCTCTTGTGTCTGCTTCCTAAATCCATTTTGGAGTAGAAATCCATTTTATTAGCTGAAGACAGAATAGACCAATTCCAAATATTTGGAAAAGCTTAATCTTGCAAATTAGCTAGCTGTCCTCTGGCCACATGGTGGCCACTTGTGTGGGAGGAGAGCAGCCCCATCTCAGGACAGACCATTCTCTGTTTCTTGAGAAAACACAATAAAACACCCTTCTCCTTTCATCCACATCTGGCGGCTGGAAAAACAGTGACCCGTGGAATTTACATTTTCATACTTGACTATGGCAGGCCAGCATCCAGAGGTTATTCTTGCTGTGTTTATGAAAGAGAGAAGCCTGTCAGGATAAGAAGGCTTCTGATGGAGTGCTTATTGAGAAAACATGCAGAGATTTCTGTTTCCCCAAATTAGAGAAGGAGCTTATGATAAGAATCCTTTTCATTGTTTTTTTTTTTTCTCCTCAACTGCTTTCCTGCTGTCCTGTGGTATAATTACAAGCCCTGAGGTTCAGCCTTATGAAGCAAGTCCCAGAGAAAATTCCCCAAAGTGAAATAGCCCAGGGGGTCCTAACTCTCAAAATTGCACAAAGCTTCAAGGAAATCATATTGTACTCATAACAGGGCCACCAGGCTAAGTTAGCTGAAAAGGGATTTTTGTTGTCTCCATTTTTGTCTGGCTTTTTATCAGTTCGTCATGTTCCTATTACAGACTGCATGCTGATTGTCTGATCACATTCCTGGGACAAGCGGGAATGGCCTCAGGGGGAGAAAAGTGCACCTTCTCAGAGTGCAAGATTTGAGGTGGGTAGATCACATGATCAAAGGCTCATGTAAACACAAAGAGAGCTCAGCAAAGAAGCCATGAGGATGAGGACAAATAAGACAGACCAGGGGGCAGTGGTAAGAGAGAAGGTACCATGTTCAAGTGGTCACTGTGGGGGAGGCTTAGGGCAATTCCTGAGCAAACTGGTAGGCAGCTGTAATCACTTTTATCTGCTGCCTTCTTTAGAGGCATGAACCTGCTGAGAACATTGAGGAGGCAATCAAAGTGGCCACTGATGGGAACCTATATTCAGCAGTAATTTTGCCCTGGTTAATATAAAATCGAGGAAAATTAGTTTTCTGAGTTATTGACTAGTTCACTCAATACACATTTTATCAGACTCTAACTCCTTAACAAATACAATCCTGGGCCCTGAAGTTATGAAAATATATAAAACATTCTCTTTGCCCTTGAATGATTCATGGACTAGAAGGACTGCTGGTCTTCCTGATCGGCACCCTGCTATCTACTTCTTGCTACAACTGGAGATTTCTAAACCACAAAGCAGGCCAGGTCATTCCCAGATCAACCTCGGCAATGGCTCTTCCTTGCGAAGAGGAAATAGGTCTCAGCTGCTTAGCTGATCTCAGCACCCCCATCCAACCCTCCCTGAGGTCTCTGCTCCCAGGGCTTTTCTTAGAACTTTCCCTGTGCCCACAGTGGCATTTCTCCTCTGTGCCTGGCCAGCTCCTCCTTAGCCTTCAGTTCTTCACTTAGATGTTAGGGTCTCTAAGAAGCCATCTTCTCCCCCAACCCCAGATGAGCAGCCCCCTCATATTTTGCCACTATTCTCCGCATTTACCTCTATTGCTATAACCAATCTACTACCGCACGACTGTAACTGCCTGCTAGACTCGTTTCACTCTCTCACTATGTTGCAAACTTCTTAAAGATGTACTTTTATCCTCTTCACCTTTGTTCTCCCACATGAAATACAAAGAATAGCACTTCTTTATATTTTGGGAAGTCAGTATTCAAAATAATTATTTATTGATTGCCTACTATATTACATACCCTAAGTGAGGCACTTTCATAAATATCTCATATAATCTTTACTAAAATCATAACAGGCTCACTTACAGTTATGTGACTTACAGTTATGATTCTGTGATTCAGAGAAGGTAAGAAATTTACCTTCTCTGATCTCACAGTTCAGAAGCAGTGGGTGGCATTAGGATCAAAGAATACACTCTCAGCCCTGGCTGGCATAGCTCAGTGGATTGAGCGCGGGCTGCGAACCAAAGTGTCACAGGTTCAATTCCCAGTCAGGGTACATGCCTGGGTTGCAGGCCATGACCCCCAGCAGCCGCACATTGGTGTTTCTCTCTATATATATATACCTCCCCGGCTTCCCTCTCTAAAAATAAATAAAATCTTTAAAAAAAAGAATGCACTCTCTCTCTTTCTCTACCCAACACCGGCCTGCATGCATCTTCACAGTCTGCTATTTGCACTTGTAGCTGGAGTGAAAAACTGCAAGGGAGGGAGAAGGAGGGTAACACATCACAAAGAAATAAAAGCTTTTTGTCTCTTCAAAGAGACCATAAAGAATACTGTATTTTTTATTTCTAAAGGGTTTTCTTACCTAAAGGGCACATTGCTAAGGGTTTTGGTTCTGTTCAAAGGGACCATTAATCTCTTTCCATGGGCATTGGACATAATAATGAAAAAAAATGCAGAATGAAGGCTTTGGTATATGAAATTTCCTGAGAATTTGGGAACAACGCCCCAGAAACGAGACTGGTAAGGAACCCTGAATGGGGCCGTGGATCCCTCTCCTAAAGGTAATTGACAGTAGGCACAATGGGTGCTGGCCCAGAAAACAGAATCCAGTACCCAGGCCAGCAATGCCTCACCAGGCAGGCTCAGTAGAGCAGTGGTCTACAGACTTTTTCTTCATGTGCCCTTAAAACACTGTTTTACAAAACACACACTTTAAGTTGACATCTGAAATTTTTCATCAAACTTTAAACATTGTGTTGTAAATATTGACATTTTGGAGTAAAATAGTTACTTCATGCCTTTGCATGTACCCAATTTAGTCTAAATATCATAGTTAGTTAAGACCTACCACAATCCATTTGAAAAATGTATAAACAAGCTCTTCTTTAACAAGTTGGAAATTTTACATTATTTTTTCTACTTAAAAAACTTTTGAACTCCTGTTTTTATTTTACTTCTCCCATAGACTTTTATCTTAATATATTAGATTTTCATGCTAGAACCTAGTCTCTTATTCGTCATCTATACTTCTGTAAGGTGTGTGTGCGTGTTTGTGTATAAATTAGTAAATTTATTTAGTTTCTTAAAACCATAAAGCAATAGGTATTTAAAAGTGTGCAGGGGAGGGAGATTATAAAAGGGAGGTGGGAAAGGAGAGGAGACTCTCGTGCCAGCAAGAAAGCTTTTGGGGAGATCAGTGCTAGGAAAGAATATATATGGAAGTTGAGGTGCTAGAAATTGATTCTCTAAAACTGCCCATGTCTGCACATTTCATAAAAGTCTTTAGGTACCTTCAAGGGGTATATATTTCAGATTGAAGACCATCAGCTTAAGGCCTAAAGTAAGTAAGGTCTTACCTTCCTGAGCCTGGACTCCTCACCACCAGATTTCAAATCCCCAAATCACTTAGTGACCCCTAGAAGTTACTCAGATAACTATGCAACATCTCAAAATACCCACCAGCCTTCAAGGAATGATTGGATACCCAACTGGGAGAACACCCATACCTGGACCTCAGGAGATACTGAGGAGAAAGGGAGGGTAATTTCCTTTTTTCCAGATCCCTCAGGGCACAATCTCCCACCAGAGCAGAGACCACAGAACCCCTCATTGTTATTGTTATCATGTTGATTGTTAACTATTTACTATCCTATACCCACCATTATAAAAGAAATACCTGTGTCTCTGTTTTACATTTTATACAATCCCAGAGATTTCCCACTTTATTTTCTCCTGCCTCCCTAATCTATCACCAGTGGATTTCATACAACCCCCTTAGGTCTGCTTGGTTGTAATGTATAAAATAATGTGCAAAACTGCCATTTTCTGGAGCATTTTCTCAGCCCATTGAGAATTTTCTTCCCAGTAATTGTCATCAGTTTGGCTCAAATAAACTCATAAGGATTCTTACAGGCTTGGATGTTTCTTATGTCGACAATAGTATGGAGATTGAAGTTGACAAGTGAGCATGGGGACAGTTTGTGCATGGCCTTGAACACAACCAAGATGCAGTTAAAGAACTGCTGTTGAGGAAAGACCATCCTCTCCCCATGACCCCCACACTCTATTCTACCCAACCAGTTCTGTGGCTCCTGGGAACATTTAGTATAACAGTGAAGTCCCAGACTTTTCAGGGAACATGCTGTTCTAGCGGTGGGGGCTGTGCCTTGAGGCCATCACACGTGTCCTCTGTTTTCTTCCTTGCCCACCTGCCTTAGGTTCAGGGCAGAAACTGACCAAGGCTAGAAAGGTCACAACCCAGGCCATTCTGAAACTGAGATTGAAATACCTTCAGCATACCCTAAAACTCTCACCCCTCTTCCTAGCATATGCTTACTGTAGGACCTTGAGCAATCTGCTTAAACTTTCCAAGGGCCTGTTTCCTCCTGTGTGGAATGAGAGTTAGAGTTGATAACAATTCATAAAAATAACTTATATCATTGATTGTTCACTATGGGCCACGCACTCTTCTAAGTGCTTCACAGAAATGAATTTACTTACTCCTCATAACAACCCCATCAGGTAGGTACTATTATTATTCTCTTTAACAGAGGATGAAACTGAAGCCTATAAAGGATAACAGCGTGTTTGAACTTTCACAGTTAGCTCTGGGTGGGCTTGGGATTAGAAACAAAGACTCTATCTTTTAGGTAAGCACACACAAACACACACCTAATTGGATAACTTAAGCACTTGACTTATTTGGACAGTACCTAGAACAAATGGGATCCTTAAGAGGGAAACCTGCAAAAAAATGCCATACTAGAGAGCTAAGGATTATTAAACTTACACTTTAGAAATAATAGTTGGGAATTCCTTTGCACTCCCAAAGTGAAGCCTGAATCACCCTCCCTAGGGCATGGGAAGTTAGAATGAAAAGTGGTAAATTAAGACCATAGAAAATAGAACAGGAAGGGCCTTTATATGTCAGCTGGCCCAGTCCACTCTTACCTGTTGGGGAAAATGAGATCCAGGGTGGAGAACTTGGGGGAAGAACCAATGCAGGTTAGACCAAGGTACCCATCCCCAGGGCTCTCACCTACATGCTCGTCTGGTGTTCTTCCCATGTACTGCACTGACTACCCAGCCCTGGAGGAAAGAATAAAAAATATAGCCCAACCAGAAGAATCATCATGTTCACATGTAGAAAGACCACAGACACACGTCTCATAGTCTGACCTCCACTTGCCCTCTCAGATTTCTCTGAAAATAACAGTCTCCTTATCTTTTGTAGTTCCCAGCAGAGTGATCATTGGTCTTTCCCTAGGAACAGGGGTACTCTGAGGACATCTACTTCTGACTCTCAGGATAAGAAAAACATTTGAAGTAGTGCTGGAGGCAGGTGTTACAAGGCTCCAGTTCTTCTTGTATTGTTTTTAACTCATTGTAGATCCATTGGAATCCTCCTTTTTTCATCTTCTTCCCTTCCCTAGCCACTTCTAGAAGTGCCTGGCCTCAGAGATAGCCGACTGAGATGAGGATCCTAACCTTGCCACTGAGCAAGTCACTGAGTTACTAAGTTTATCTGAGCTTCAGTTTCCAAAGCTAAAATGAAGTAATTATTTCTCCCTCAAAGAGTTGTGATGAAGATTAAATAAAATAGCATAAACAGTGATATTTATAAAATCTCTAGATAAGATTCCCCTCCTTCTTTTGTGATAAGTCCAAGCAGCATGTCCTCCAGATCAAAGTAAAGAAATAGAACTAAAATACTAACTTATAATTTTATGGCAGTTGAGGATTACAAATTATTTTTACTTGACATGGTTGCTTCTGAGTTGATTTACTGATATGTTAGTCATATTCCATTCTCCAAGTATTTATTGAAACTTAAGAGCACCTATCTCATAGTGTTTCTATGAGGATTAAATAAATTCGTGCAAATGTTTAGAAAAGAGTCATTTATTATCATTTATGTTGTTATTGTTGTATGCTAAATGCTCTGATAGGTGCTAAGCACAGAAAAATAAATGAGACACAGATTCTACCCCCAAGAAGGGCCTAGGCAGCTTACTAACTTCATTTAAAGATGAATGAAAAGAGGCTCAGGACATTCATTGATTTGCCAAGGTGATCAGCCGATATGTTGCAGGGACAGGGCTCAAACCCAAACTGAATTGTCTCCCTCCAATTGCCATGTTATTTGCACCATGTTATCACATAATGATATTTTACTTCAGCTCTCCCCCAACATGATCATATCCTTGATCTTGACCTTTAAGTTTTAACTTGTTTTCTATGACTCTTACCCCCATACTGCTTGGGTTTCAAGTATAGAGAATACAGATCAAGTACACACACACACACACACACACACACACACACGAGGCCTGTCCAGAAGGTATCCAGCCATGTAATATGAAAAATAGAGACATTTATTGAAGAAGACACAAGATACAAGAAACATTTTACATATGACAAGGACACCTCAGTCCTGTCAAAGTAGGCACCTTGGAACCTCACACAGTTCTCCCAATTACCATCAGCTGCCACATCATATTTTCCTGAATCTCATCAATGGTCTGAAATTTCTTCTCTTTCAAAGGTGATTTTAGTTTAGGGAATAAGCCAGAAGTTGGAGGGCACCAAATCCAGGCTGTAGCATGGCTGGGTCACCTGGATGACTTGATGTTTCGCAAAAAAACTCTGCATGAGAGACATGATGTATGAGTGGGCACATTGTCATGATGAAGCTGCCAATCACTAGTCACTCATAGTTGCGGCCTTCTGAATCATCTCAACAGTTTCCGCAGAGGGATGTTTAAGCTTAATGCAAAATTCAATGCAGATTCATTGCTTTACTCACTCAGTCATTTTAATGCAACAGCCACACAGTACACATGCTCATTCAACAGCATCTACCATCCCATTGACTAGTACAGTGAAGACATCTTTGTTCACATATGCACATTCCAGTCCCCTTGGCTGCCAGGTTATATTAATGTTGCACAAACCATTCTCATTATATTAACAATAGCTGGACCTTTTCCAGACAAACCTCATTTGTGTGTGGGTGTGAGAGAAGAATCTGTTGTTTCCCAAGCACTAAACTATACATACTTTTACTAGATATTTTTACATGTCTCATTTATGATGATTATTGTCAAAACTAAGTCTTAGAAAAAATTATACATCTACTAAGTAGTCAGTGAGTCTGGGATACAGGCCCCTTCCTATGAGCCAAAGCTCCTAATCTTACCCCTGTATGGACTGCATTCAAAAAATATCATGGAAGTATTGGACGTATCTTTCTTCCTGGTTCAGTAGGCTTGATGCCTAGAGTTTCAGAATGATATCAGATTTGCTCTGTTCATTCGTTTCACAGTTATCAAGCAGTTACTATGTGCTAAATATTATGTTAGAGACTCAGAGATACATACAACACTGTCCTGGCCTTCAGAGAGAACCATGCAAATGATAGAAGATGAGAAAATGAAACTGCATTTCTCATGAGTCCCAAAGCTGAGTTGGTTAGAATGGAGCCATATTCACTCATTGTGACACAAAAGAAAAGTTTATTTGGGAATGACGTAATAATCATTAAGTTCTCATTGAAAGGATGAAAGGGGTGAGGGGGAGTGGTGGAGGGAAAATGAAGAAGAAAATAACTTATTGCATGATCATGCTAGAAAAAATCTGGATAACAAAACAGGTCAGCATTTGGAATATAGTCTTTGCTCCACTAAACTGCCCACGTAACTTCTCCTCTATTCATCTCAGTTCACAACATTTTGAGGAAAAACCATGTGCTTGAAAAAGTTTACAACCATAAATCAAAGAACTCACATCCAGTAAGAAATCAAACAAGCCAATATAAAAAGTATAATTCAATGGATCAAATATGCAAAATTGACCAGTTCACATGTGAGATTCATAGGCTGAAGTTGAGAAAGCAGTTTTATATGTGTCTCTCCCGGTCCTTTTAACCTACTCAGTGGGGGTGGTCTTTCCTATATTTCAGGATGAAAGCTGAGGTAGGCCCCTTGACTTCCTTGTTTACTCCTAGATAATCAAAATTTTGGCAGTCATTTAAAATTTTTAAGTACAATCTCAATTCAGAAGAGTCAATGTAATAACCAAAGATTCTGCCTTCATTTAAGATGATGCATCTTCTTCCTCCATCTCTGGCCCATTGTAATCCAGGGGAGAGTTATAGAAAATGTTTTCTTCCTTTTGTCCCCTAGCTCTTCCTCTCATAACTTTCTGACTCTGGTCTGCAAATATACCCTGGAGCTGGACTGGTAGAGAAAGAAAGAGAGAAAAGAAAATGGTAAAGGGCAGGTCAGGAGAGCTTCTATTCCATGCATATTGTCATAAACTAGCATTGGCTTTCTGGTTCTGGCACCTGATTAAAGGTATTAAAGTTGGAAGAGGGAATGGAATTTGTGATCTTTGCAAAGGTCCCTACTGGGAGCATTTGATGACACTTCTAGGAAGTGAGTGGTGGGTTTCTCTTAAGCTGGCTGTCTCCTCTTCATGCCCAGTCCCCTTTTCCAGCAATCTGGTTCACATAGGATCTCTAGAATATTGACCCTAAGTAGGTTGCTCAGGTAGAACTTCAAGTGACTCCAGCCTGCTCTGTCCCCCACCTGGTCCATATCTGTTCTTTAGGAGATACACAGGAATCTTCGACATGATAGCCTCTCAGAGGCAGACTAATACAGGGCTACCACCTCTCCTTCCCAGCCATCAGCCACTGGCCACACTGCTTCTGCTGCTGGTTCTTTCAGGCAGGAGACAGAGCCATTCAATCACTTCAGAAGACCTTTACCAACCTCTCCAGGTGGCCCCAGGGAAGCCCATACTTTTGCTTTGAAGAAAAGGGGATGCTCTTACCCTACCTACCCTTTCCCTGGGAGAGTCAGATTCAAAGCACATTTCATATCAAAGACGTTCTCCTCACAAATCCTTGTCTAACTTCCAATCTCTCAATTTTTCTCCAGTCTTTGATATCCTCTTGAATATAGGACCCAAGAGCCACAGAATCAATTTGGGGCTACCTTCTTTGTAAGTTCTACCTCTGGCGAATGTAGCTTCTTAAGGTTATCTTCATGTGATGGTCAACTCCCACCTGAACATCCTATCATACAAACAAGTTATGTGTCCCTACTTTTCACATTAGTCAATGTACAATGTAGAAATCATTTCTTAAATAGGATCTTATGTGGAATCTTGCTTCTGAAAAGCAGTCTTTCCAGATCTAGTCCCAATCCTTCAGGCTGTCTTCCCCAGTGGTCCCAGCATATGGTGATGTTACTCTGATCTGCCCACCTGCATCCCTCATTATTTGAACTACAAGGTGGCACAGAGACTGCCTTGTACATAATTGACCTTCCATGACTGATTTTGGCTAATTTATTTGAAGAGACTGTCGACTGCAGCTGAACTGCTGTACCTATGCCCACAGTATTCATTGCTGATCTCCCGAAAAGAAACTGCAGCATCCATTCATGCATGGCATACAGATACTACATACGTGTGCCAGAACTATTGTCCTTAAGGCATTTTTCTGCTATAAATAAAAGAAGGAACTAACCCCAAGGAATCAAGGATTGGTCAGGTGCCAATCCTTATTTTTCAAAAGACTGCCAAGAAATATCTATTAGTTTACCATTTTTTCTAGATAATAAAACTGAGCTTTCAGAATGTTAAGTAACATGTCTGAAGATACACAGCATCTAAATAGTAGAGTTAGGTTTAAGTACCTTTGCGTCCAAAACCCATGGCCATAATGGAAGCAGAAGTCAATTTATGAGGCAGGAAACCTTGGGTTTATCCCAGGCTGACTAATTTGACCTTGGCCTTGGATCATTTCCTTCTCCAGTCTGAGACTGAGTTTCCGCATCTGTAGATGAAGGAATTAGATACAGTGACCACTCACGACCTTCCACCTGCACAGCTTCGAGCTCCTGAAAGGTGCTTCTATGAGTTGCTTATGTCAGTCACATGACTTGCCCAGATGTTTTAACTCAGAATTTCCTGTGTGGTAATCAGTTTCATCTTGTTATTTCCTGCCTGTTCTTCTAACCTCCCTCATTTGGGATCACTTGTATCGCTTTTTTTGTGTGTGTAGTCCATGTTTACTGAAGGCCTGATTTAGAATCATCTGTAAATTTCATCAAAGGGCATTTATTCACCTACCCAGGGAAACTTCATGGACCAAGTGAGTACCAATGCAGAGCTTGCATTCTGGTCACCTTCTTCCTTCTTACAAGTTTCTCTAAATAACTACCCTCAAAATGGATTAGCACTATCCTGAAAACCTGTAGGTTTTCAGTGAGCCAGACCTGGGTAGGAACCTTGGGCAAGCTATTTAACTTATATATAACCTTTCTAAACTTCAGTCTCTTTATCTAGGAAACAGGAGTCATGATGCCCACCCCAAAGTGCTGTTTGAAGTATTAGAATTACATGTTTTATCACGGCAAGTTTTCCTAGCAATGGCTTCTAATATTGCCCATATTATTTCTGAACACACTCAGGCATATAATGTGTGTCTTTGGCCTGCAAGTAAAGAAGGGAAAGAAAATCTCAGGTCTCTCTGGTGAATGACCTTGGACAGGTTATTTAACCTTGTTAAGCATCTTTTATTAAGCCTCTCTAAGACTCTATACCTTAGCATTACTGGAAGGATGAAATGGAGTAAAGCAGGTATAATGTCAGGCCATGATGGGTACTCAATACATCAGATGGCTCTGGATTAAAGTCCCCTCTTGCATTTACTAACTTAGACACCCCAATGAAGCCTGATTTCCACATCTGTCAAATGGGGGTAATAATCATTATGTTTAATGTGACTGTGAAGGTCTGTGCAATACTAGTGGACATGCCTAAAGTGAGAAGGCACTCGGCATGTAGTAAGACCTATTCCCTTCCTTTTCCTGAACACTTTTGGGTTGATTGCCATGGTTAAGAACAGGTAAGGAACATGATAAAACATTTTTAGAAAGGAAAACTGCACAAAGACCAAACAGATGATATGTGTTCCTTTCTTTGGGGGGTTCCTGAAGTTTAAACTTGGAACATAGTTAAGACATTGAGATGGTTCTTCATAAATAAAAACCTAGAAACTTTACTAGGCAATCACATTTGGTTCATATCAAAATCACTCTGATCCAAAGACACATTCCAAGCAGTTGACATTCATTTCAGTTGGATGCTAATCTGATTTTTTTAAATTAACCCGAACTTGACATGCAGCTGATCTCACTTATCTTACCAGAACATCCCACTCCCCGTTGACTTCCTGGGAAGGAAATGGGTAGCCTGGCTGTCAAAAACAGAACTGAAGACACGCCTTTTCCTCATTTTGGCTGGAACTTGCAGTTCAGAAAGGATTTAAACAGCCTGATGGAATCTCATAAATTACTCCTGTCACAGCCTTTTTGCCTTTCACTCGAGATTTACAAAGATACAAAAGAGCTCCTGTCCTTTCCTTCGATCGTTGGATCCAGAACCCCAGCACCGGAAGGACCCTCAGAAAGCCAATCTATTCCCTCTCCATTAACCTGTCACATCACACAGTCACCAAATCCCACCAGTTCCATCCTCCTGCTATTTCCCAAGCCCATCTCTCTAACTTTGTCCTGCCATTTATTCCACCAGTAAGGCCCTCATCATTTCTCTTACCTAGACTATTGCAGTGGTGTCCAAATCTGCAGGACTCTGAAGTCCACCCCCTATATGGCAGTCAAAATCTTTATAATATGTCAATATGCTCATACTACTCCTTGCTTAAAGTCTTCCAGTGGCTCCTCTCAGAATAAATTACATGATGCTAATCTTGGCAGCTGACACTCAGCATGTTCTGACCCCTGCCTGTCTCTTCAGTTTCCTCCTCCTCTGCCACTGCCCCACTTTGTGTTTTAGACCCCAGCCATGACTAACTTTGAACTTCTCTTTTGTTCCTGAAATGCTGTAATATACCTGGCACTACCTGAGAGCCTCATGTGCCCTTCAAAATTACCATATATATATAATCTGCCTTTCAAGGACTCTCCTGGCCTCTCTGCCCACCCCAAGCACAGTTATCTGCTCCTTTGTGTGCAGTCCATATACTTTGCACTGACTCTGTTAGCACTTAGATATCAGAGTGTTATCTGCATTCCCCACTATGCTTTGAATTTTTCCAAAGCTGAAGGTATATTGTATAACCTTGGATTCATGTGCATAAAGTAGGTCTGCATGCATAGACAGTCTGAAGTCTCATTGAACATCTACTCTGTGTGCTACAGAGGGAATCTACAGATGAACATGTACCCTACGATCAAAGATGCTGCAGCCTAGAGGTATAGCCAACACAGAGAGAGGCAAATAATAATCATAATACAATGACACAGTAGAAAAGAAGCACAAAATACTCTTCTTGGGGTCTCAAGGAGAGGCCCTGAACAATCTGGGTGGGCAGAGAGAGGGGAAAGATACTTCTAAGAGGAAATGATATCAGTGTGTCCTTTAAATAGGAATTGTGTTCAGATTTATAAAATTCCAGGTTTATGGTTCAAGATGACAGACTGGACATCACTCCCAGATAAGACTCCATTGAACAGAGAGCAAAGGTGTACAAAATAGAATACACAAATTGTTGGTGGTTCATATTTTAAAAGAGAGAGAGTGAGAGGAAGTGGGTGATATCAACACAAATTTCAGAAGGATGGAAAGCCAAAGGGATCATCAAGGAATAATCCAGAGCACTAGAGGTCTGTGAGAGACACAACCAAAGGCTGCAGTGAGCGTGGGAGCTGTGCAGTCTGATGGAGCCCTGGGAAGGGCAGAAAGTATGGGTCCAATGATGCCCTCATGGTCATGGTGGGCAGTCAGTAGATACTGTCCAAATGGCTGACAAAAGTTTAAAGATATATTTTTTAACTTATAAAAGATAATTAATCTTGCATTTAGCAAATACTTGTTCAGTGACTCGATATTAGGTATTTTCCTAAGTATTAGAAATATAACTGTGAACAAAATTTTTAAAAAACCCTTTTTATTACAGGGTTCACTTTCAAGTGAGGAGAGACAGATTATAAACAAACAAGTGAATGACTTATCTAGTAAGTCAGATAGTGGTCAAAGCTACAAAGCAGAGGTCAGCAAACTTTTTCTATAAAGAACCAGTTAGATAGTAAATATTTTATATTTTGCAGGCCATTAGGTCTCTGTCAAAAATACAGATGTTGAGTCCTGGCTGGCGTAGCTCAGTGGATTGAGTGCGGGCTGGGAACCAAAGTGTCCCAGGTTCGATTCCCAGCCAGGGTACATTCCTGGGTTGCAGGCCATAACCCCCAGCAACCACACATTAATGTCTCTTCCTCTCTCTCTCTTTCTCTCTCTCTCTCTCCCCCTCTTCCCTCCATAAAAAATAAATAAAAAATAAATAAAATCTTAAAAAAATACAGATGTTACTCAGCTTAAATAATAGGGTTACTTTCTGATAAACCCATTTATCATAAACTAAAAATATTGCATGTGAAAAAAAATATTGTAAGTCAAAAATGCACTTAATACACTTAACCTACTACCTTAAACATGCTCAGAACAATCACATTAGCTTAGAGTTGGGCAAAACCATGTAACATGAAGCCTTTCATAACAAAGTGTTGGATATCTCATGGAATTTATTATGCATATTGTTTTTGCATCATTATGAAGTCAAAAAATTTAAGTTGAACCATCACTAAGTCAGGGACCACCTGTACTTAACTTTGCCATTGTAGCAGGAATCCATAAAAAGTACATAAACAAATGCATGTGGCTCTGTTCCAGTTAAACTTTGTTTACAACAACAAGCAGTGGGCCAGATATGACCCATGCCCTACAGGCCATAGTTTGTATACCCCTGTTATAAAGAAAAATTAAGCAGGAACAGGTGCTAAGAAGAGCCAGGAAAAGCAAGATTGCCATTTTAAATAAGGAGTTGGGAGAGGGCCTCAGAAGAAACTTGGAAAATAGCCTGAAGAAGAGAAGAGAATAAGCCTTACAACTATCTGTGGGAAGAGTGATCTAGGCAGAGAGAACGGGTATAGAGAATGAGGCTGGGAGGTTGGAACGAGAAGAGGGAAAAGGAGTGTAATAGAAACAGGCCTGAGAAGCAAGAGAGGATGAGCATGAGGGGCATGGAGAAGATCATTCAGTCTTACATTAAAAGTGGAGTCCTCGAGCCCTGGCTGGGTGGCTCAGTTGGCTGGAGCATCATCCTGTACACCAAAAAACTTGAGTTTCAGTTCCCAGTAAGGGCACATAATTAGGTTGTAGTTTTGATCTCCAGTCAGAGCACATATGGGAGGCAACAAATCAATGTCCCACACAGTTTACAAGTGCCTTTTTTACAATAGGCCATGCTACTAAGACAGGGAGTCAAAACAACTCTACCTAAAACACAGAAACAAACATAGGGAGGCTGCCAGATCTAGAAGACAAAGAAATATGGCATAAATGAAAGAACAGAACAAAACCCCACACGCAAAAAAAAAAAAAAAAAAACTAAATGAAATGAAGATAACCAACCTATCAGATGCAGAGTTCAAAACCCTGGTGATCAGGATGATCAAACATCCTGAGTACAGCAACAAAATAAAAAAGACCCAGAAGGAAATGAAGGTTAAAGTAAGTGAAGTAAAGAAAAATCTATAAGAAACCAACAGTGGAGGGGATGAAGCCAGGATTCAAATTAATGATTTGGAACATAAGGAAGAATAAGCATTCAACATGAACAGCAAGAAGAAAAAAGAATTTTAAAAAATGAGAGGAGGGGGAAGATGGCAGCGTTGTTGGAGGGAGAGTAATCCCCTTCCCCTGTGCACAGGAGAGAAACTTGCCCATCTGAGGAGGAACAGAGCAAGGGGCCAACGATATCGCAACATTTATGAAAATAGGACATCAAAAATTATAGCGGACATTGAAAAACTAGACAGTAAGGAGACTGCTTCAGGATAATAAGGGCCCAGAGATCAGCACTGGGACCGGGGAGGTTGCAGCCCCCAGGCCCGGTGCTCCCGGGTCTGCCTTAGGGCACGGGGGAGAGCGGAGTCACCACTCCCTTCCCAGACAACAAGGATTGAGCAGCACTGGGGGAGGCCTTGTTGCTTGAAGGCACAGAGAGGGGAGTGAGACTGAGGGACAATCTCACAGGGGCTGCGAGCACCCACGCATAGCCCTGGGAAGAGTGAGTGCCCCAGCCTGTGCGACCAAGGGTGGCCTGGCCAACCCAGTGAGAGTGTGGTTTTGTGGCAGACCCAGACCCTACAACCCTGAAAAAGGGAAGGGCACGGGCGTTCGCGGGTTTCTGGAGCTTGCGGTGGTGAACTCGGGGAAGTGCGCACCCCTTCAGGATTCCGACTCTCAAATTGTGAACCTGGAAAAGATGGAGCACTTCGCGGATTCCTGGAGCCGGCTGTGGGGAAATTGGGGGAAGGGCACACCTCGAGGTCCCTGGAGCTTGCACTGTGAACCCAGAAAAGAGGCAGGTGCTTCACAGGAACATAGAGTCCCTGGCAGTGAAGTTGGGGGAAGGGCGCGACATCTTGTGATCCCCGGAGCTTATGCCGTGAACCCAACTCAAAGCATCAGATCTGCTCTGTGGAGAGTGCATGGCTAGCCCTGGGGACAGTACTGGAGAGACTGTCTGAGTTCTGACTGGGAAGAGTGAAAAGCATTCCACTCCTTGCCCATCTGAGGAGCAGGGCAAGGAGTGGCAAGGCCCTGCAATTGAGGGGCGATCCAATTGCCCCTCAGCCTGCTGAAGCCAGCAAGACCAGAAAAACTGGTTTGGCCAGTTAGAAACCAACAAGAGGGGGGTTTTTTTGAGGGGGGGGGGTGTTTTTTTTGTGGCTGTTGTTGTTTGATTGTTTGATTTTATCTTGTTTTTTTTTAAGTAGCTTTTTATTTTTTAATTTTTATTATTTTTATATCTCTCAATTCCTTATGTTTCTCTTCCTTTCATCCTAGTGCTATTACTTCCACTCCAAATTTATCTCTCCTGCATTCCATCTTCTGCTTTTTTTTTGAGCCTGCAAGTTACTGCAAATTTGTATTATCTTTTTTTTTCTTTTATGATATTTTTTATTTTAATAGTATTTTGGTATTCCTTTTATTTCTGTATAATCTTCTTTGCTTGGCTGGTTATGCTGTCATTTGATGGTTCCCCCTGTTATCTCAGTCACAATGTATTGATAATTTACTGTCCTTCATTTGTGTTTCATTCGTACACCACTCAAGGTTCTATACTCCTTATTCTTGTTATCTAGATCTCATAGATTCTGCCACATGATTATTGCTTTAATATTACTGTAAATAAGACCTATTTCATACAATTGTAAATACTATATAATACCCCTCCCAGATCTCAGCCCATTTTGCAATTTCCTGAACTCTATTATTTTAGGGGTTATCTCTGTTCTTTTACACACTACTCCTATTTACTATTCTTTATTCCCACCCTACCTCAGAATCTGACCTCCCATAGCCTCACAGCTTTCTAGATCCAACTAACAATCCTTTCCTCCCCAATAAGAGTCTTATTTTCTTTCCATCCTTTTTAAAACATGGCTAGTGGGGTGGAAGATCATGATTAACACTATACATAGCCAAAGGATCTCCCATCTCTTCTCTACTGGCTGCTACTGTAAATATCATAGAATACTGTCTTGCTGTCTTAAACCATTTTGCCTTACTCCAACGGATCACAGAAAAAGAGTAGGGGGAAGCTGTGAACACCAGGATACCCAAAGGAGACTGCACCACTGAATCTCACAGGTATTCTACCACAGAAGTTCACACCACAAACACAGGGAACCAGAACAGATCAATTTAAGAAACAGAGGCTAACAAGAAGAGTCTCACGAACAATGAGAAGACAAAGAAACAATCCCAAATGAAGGGAAAAGAGGAAGCCTCAAAAATAATGCTAAATGAAGCTCTGGCTGGTGTAGCTCAGTGGATTGAGCACGGGCTGGGAACCAAAGTGTCTCAGGTTCGATTCCCAGCCAGGGTACATGCCTGGGTTGCAGGCCATAACCCCCAGCAACCGCACATTGACGTTTCTCTCTCTCTCTATCTCCCTCCCTTCCCTCTCTAAAAATAAATAAATAAAATTAAAAAAAATAAAAATAAAAATGTCATATTTAAAAAAATAATGCTAAATGAAATAGAGGCAACTCAACTATCAGATATTGAGTTCAAAACAATGATTATCAGGAAGCTCAATGAGCTCACAATGAGGTACCAGAAACTACAGGGAAGCTACAACAAACTCACTGCGAACTATATCAATATGAAAAAGGAAATAGAAACTATCAACAAGGGCCAAGAGGAAATGAAGAATACAATTTCTGAACTGAAGAACAAAGTAGAAGGAATGAAAACCAGGATCAATGAAGCAGATCAGAACAATGAATTGGAGGACAAAGTAGGAAAAAACACCCAGAAAGGGCAAGAAAAGGAAAAGAGGCTCAGAAGGAATGAAGAGGGATTAAGAGAAATGCAAGACAGTATGAAACACAATAATATCCGTATAATAGGGATACCAGAAGGAGAAGAAGAAGAGCAAGGGATAGAAAACCTATTTGAAAAAGTAATAATGGAAAACTTCCCTAATTTGATGAGAGAAAAAGTCACACAAATCCAGGAAACATAGAGAGTCCCAATCAAGAGGAACCCAAAGAGGCCCACCTCAAGACACATCATAATTAAAAAGGCAAAATTTCAAAACAAAGAGAGAATCTTAAAGGCAGCAAGGGAGAAACAGGAAGTAACATAAAAGGGAGCCCCAATAAGGCTAACAGCTGACTTCTCAATGGAAACACTCCAAGCCAGAAGAGAATGGGAAGAAATATTCCAAGTAATAAGAACCAGAGGTCTGCAACCACGACTACTTTACCCAGCAAGGCTCTCAATCAAGATAGAAGGCCAAATAAGAAGCTTCCCAGACAAAAGAAGTCTAAAAGAATACACCTCCACCAAACCAGCTCTGCAAGAGATGCTAAAGGGACTACTTTAAGGAAAGGAAAGAAAAGAGAGAGATCGAGAGAGAGAGAGAGAGAGAGAGAGAGAGAGGAACACACGTACATAAATGGTAATGAATAAGTACCTATCAATAATAACCTTAAACATAAATGGATTAAATGCTCCAATCAAAAGACATAGAATAGCTGAATGGATAAGAAAACATGACCCACACATATGCTGCCTACAAGAGACCCACCTCAGGATAAAATACCTGCACAGGCTGAAAGTGAAGGGCTGGAAACAAATTTTCCAAGCAAATGGACAGGAAAAAAAAAAGCCAGGGTAGCAGTACTCATATGAGACAAAACAGACTTCCAAAAAAGGGCCCTAAAGAGAGACCCAGAAGGTCACTTCATAGCACTCAAGGGAAGAACCCACCAAGAAGACATAAATATTGTAAATATGTATGCACCCAACATAGGAACACCCAAATACATAAAGAAAATCTTAGAGGACTTCAAGAAAGATATGGACAGCAACACAATTATAGTGGGGGATTTTAACACCCCACTGTCAAAAATGAACAGATCTTCCAAACAAATTATCAACAAAGATATCATGGCATTGAACAATACCCTAGATGAAATGGACTTAACTGACATATACAGAGCCCTCCACCCCAAAGGAGCTAAATACACATTCTTTTCAAATGTACACAGAACATTTTCAAAGATAGACAACATGATAGGACACAAAACAAGCCTCAACAATTTCAAGAAAATTGAAATCATACCAAGCATTTTCTCAGATCACAAGGGATTGAAACTAGAAACCAACCCCAAGGAAACAACCCAAAACACTAAAATCATGGAGATTAAACAGTATGCTATTAAACAGTGAGTGGGTCAAGAATGAAATTAGGGAAAAAATCAAAAGGTTTCTGGAAACAAATGAAAATGAACTCACAACCCAAAACTTATGGGACACAGTGAAGGCAGTCCTGAGAGGGAAGTTCATAGAGATATAGGCATACCTAAAAAAGATAGAAACATTTCAAACAAACAACCTAACCCTACATCTACAAGAACTCGAGGAACAACAACAAAGACAGCCCAGAGCAAGTAGAAGGAAGGAAATAACCAAGATCAGCGCAGAATTAAATGACATAGAGAATAAAAGCACAATTCTAAAGATCAATGAATCCAGGAGCTGGTTCTTTGAAAAGATAAACAAAATCGACAAGCCTTTAAGCAGACTCATCAAGAAAAAAAAAGAGAAGGCCCAATAAACACAATCAGAAACAAAAGAGGAGAGATTACAATTGATAACACAGAAATACAAGGGATTGTAAGAAATTACTACAAACTGTATGCCAAGAAATTTGAAAACCTAGGTGAAATGGACAACTTTCTAGAAAAATATAATCTTCCAAAACTCAATGAAAAAGAAGCAGAAAGCCTGAACAGACCAATAACAGCAAAAGAAATTGAAGCAGTAATCAAAAAACTCCCAACACACAAAAGCCCTGGACCAGATGGTTTCACAGAAGAATTCTACAAAGCATTTAAGGAAGAGCTAACCCCTATCCTTCACAGACTATTCCAAAAAATCCAAAAAGACGGAAGACTCCCAAACTCTTTATGAGGCCAACATCATCCTAATTCCAAAACCAGATAAAAACACAACAAAGACCCTGGCTGGCATAGCTCAGTGGATGGAGCGCGGGCTGGGAACCAAAGTGTCCCAGGTTCGATTCCCAGCCAGGATACATTGCTGGGTTGCAGGCCATAACCCCCAGCAACCACACATTGATCTCTCTCTCTCTCTCTCTCTCTCTCTCTCCCTCCCTCCCTCCCTTCCCTCTCTAAAAATAAATAAATAAAATCTTAAAAAAAAAAAAGTAAATAAAAGATGTCCAAATTGGAAAGGAAGAAGTAAAACCGTCATTATTTAAAAAAAAAAAAAAAAAAAAAAAAAAAAAAAAAAACCACAACAAAGAAAGAAAACTTCAGGCTAATATCGCTGATGAATATTGACGCTAAAATCCTCCTCAACAAAATACTGGCAAACCACATCCAACAATACATTAAAAAAAAATCATACACCATGACCAAGTGGGATTCATTCCAGGGATGCAAGGATGGTACAATATTTGTAAATCAGTAAATGTAATACATCACATAAACAAAAGCAAAGACAAAAATCACATGATCATATCAATAGATGCAGAAAAAGCATTTGATAAGGTACAGCACCCATTTATGATAAAAACACTCTGCAAAGTGGGAATAGAGGGAGCATTCCTCAACATAATAAAGGCCATATATGAGAGACCTACAGCCAACATCATACTCAATGGGCAAAAATTAAAATCTTTTCCACTAAGATCAGGAACAAGACAAGGCTGTCCACTTTCACTACTTCTATTAAATATAGTACTGGAAGTTTTAGCCACAGCAATCAGACAAGAAAAAGAAATAAAAGGCATCCAAATTGGAGAGGAGGAAGCAAAACTGTCACTGTGTGTAGATGACATGATAATGTACATAGAAAATTCTATAGACTAGGGCTAAAAGCTGATTGACCTAATAAATGAATTTGGTAAAACAGCAGGATACAAAGTGAATATCCAGAAATCAAAGGCATTTCTGTACACCAACAATGAAACAACAGAAGCAGAAATCAAGAAAAAATCCCATTTGAAATAGCAAAAAGAAAAGTAAAATACTTAAGAATAAACCTAACCAAAGAGTTAAAAGACCTATATTCAGAAAACTACATAACACTGGGGAAAGAAATCAAGGAAGACACAAACAAATGGAAACATATACCGTGTTCATGGATTGGAAGAATTAATATCATCAAAATGTCCATACTACCCAAAGATATTTACACATTCAATGCAATACCTATTAAAGTACCAATGGCTTATTTCACAGACATAGAACAAACACTTCAAAAATTTATATGGAACCATAAACGCCCCCGAATAGCTGCTGCAATTTTAAGAAAGAAGAGTAAAGCAGGAGGGATCACAATACCCAACACTAAACTATACTACAAGGCCACTGTAATCAAAACAGCCTGCTACTGGCATAAAAACAGGCATATGGATCAATGGAACAGAACAGAGAGTCCAGAAATAAACCCAAGTCTCTACAGTCAATCAATATTTGACAAAGGAGGCAGCAATATAAAATGGAATGAAAATAGCCTCTTCAACAAATGGTGTTGGGAGAACTGGACAGCTATGTGCAAAAAAAATGAAACTAGAGCACCAACTTACACCTTATACAAAAATAAATTCAAGGTGGATAAAAGACTTAAATATAAACCATGATACCATTCGAGTCCTAGAGGAGAACGTAGGTAGGAAAATCTCAGATATTTCATGCAGAAACTTTTTTACTGACATGTCCCCTAGAGCAAGGGACATAAAGGAAAGAATAAACAAATGGGACCTCATCAAAATAAAAAGCTTCTGCACAGCTAAAGAAAACAGTATCAAAATAAAAAGAGAACGAACTGTATGGGAAAACATATTTGCTAATGATACCTCAGACAAGGGTTTAATCTCCAAAATATATAAAGAACTTACACAACTCCACTCTAAGAAGACAAGCAACCCAATTAAAAAATGGGCAAAGGACTTGAACAGACACTTCTCCAAGGAGGACATACAGAGGATCCAAAGACACATGAAACGATGTTCAATATCGCTAGCTATCAGAGATATGCAAATTAAAACCACAATGAGATACCACTTCACGCCAGTCAGAATGGCCATCATAAACAAAGCAACAAACAGCAAGTGTTGGAGAGGTTGTGGAGAAAAAGGGACCCTAGTGCACTGTTGGTGGGACTGCAGACTGGTGCAACCACTATGGAAAACAGTATGGAATTTTCTCAGAAAACTAAAAATGGATCTGCCTTTTGACCCAGCAATTCCACCACTGGGACTCTATCCTAACAACCCTAAAACACCAATCCAAAAGAACCTATGCACCCCAATGTTCATAGCAGCACAATTTACAATAGCTAGGTGCTGGAAGCAACCTAGATGCCCACCAGTAAATGAATGGATCAAAAAACTATGGTACATTTACACAATGGAATTCTATGCAGCAGAAAGAAAGAAGGAGCTCCTACCCTTTGCAACAGCATGGATGGAGTTGGAAAGCATTATGCTAAGCAAAATAAGCCAGGTGGTGAAAGACAAATACCATATGATCTCACCTTTACCAGGAACCTAAACAACAAAACAAAGAAACGAGCAAAATATAGTCAAAGACACTGAAATAGGGGACAGGCTGACAGTGACCAGAGGGGAGAGAAGAGGGAGTTTCAGGGGAAAATGGGAAGGGTTTACAGGAACAAATTTAAAGGACACGTGGAGAAAAACTAGGGGGAGGGTGGTAAAATGGGAGGGAAGTGGGGAGGGATGGGTGGGTGGGCTGGAATGGGAGTAAAAGGGAGAAAACTGTACTTAAACAATGATTAAAATAAAATTTTTAAAAATGAGGGTAGTATAAGGTGCACCTTATACTATTTCTAGGACATCTCCAAATGTACCAATATCCAAATCATAGGGATACCAGAAGGATAAGAGGAAGAGCAAGAAATTGAATACTTATTTTTAAAAACAATGAAAGAAAACTTTCCCAATCTGGTGAATAAAATAGACATACAAGTCTAGGAAGCACAGAGAGTCCCAAAGAAGTTGGACCCAAAGAGGACTACACCAAGACACATCATAATTAAAATGCCAAAAGTTAAAGATAAATAGAGAATCTTAAAAGCAGCAAGAGAAAAGGAGACAGTACCTACAAAGGAGTTCTCATAAGACTGCTAGCTGATTTTTCAAAAGAAACCTTGCAGGCTACAATAAACTGGCAAGAAGTTCTCAAAATGATGAAAGGCAAGGACCTACAACCTAGATTACTGTATCCAGCAAAGCTATCATTTAGAATGGAAGGACAGATAAAGTGCTTCCAAGACAAGATAAAGCTAAAGGAGTTTATCATCAAGCCGTTATTACATGAAATATTAAAGAGACTTTTTAAGAAAAATAAGATGAAAATTATGAACATTAAAATGGCAACAAATTCACAATGATTAACACCTGAATCTAAAAAAAAAACAACAAATAAACAAACTAAGCAAACAACCAGAACAGGAACAGAATCATAGATATAGAGATCATAGATATAGAGATCATTTGGTGGGTTATCAGATGGGAGGAGGAAGGGAAAGAATGGGGGAAAAGGTACAGGATTAAAAAAGCATAATGGAGTCCTGGCTTGCGTAGCTCAGTGGGTTGAGCGAGGGCTGAGAACCAAAGTGTCGCAGGTTCAATTCTCAGTCAGGGCACATGCCTGGGTTGCAGGCCACAGCCCCCAGCAACCACACATTGATGTTTCTCTCTCTCTCTTTCTCCCTCCCTTCCCTCTCTAAAAATGGATGAATAAAATCTTAAAAAAAAAAAAAAAAGCATAATGGTAGGTACAAGATACACAGGGGCATGCTAAGAATACTATAGGAAATGGAGAAGCCAAAGAATTTACAGGCATGGCCCACTGACATGAACTGAGGTGGGGGAGTTGCTGTAGGGAGTGGGTGTACTGTGTGGAGGGGGGGGCAAAGGGGGAAATTGGAACAACTGTAATAGCATAATCAATAAAATATATTTAAAAAAATAAAGTTTGAAAAGCATTCTTACAGAGCCTCTTGAGCTACCACCATAAAGATTTTAGTTTTCATTCTGAATGAACATGAAAGGCATTGGCTGACTTAGAGAAGAGACATAATCTAATATTCATTTTAAAGCAACTTCTTTAGCTAATATTTTGTAATTAAACTATAGGAGGGCAAAGGAGGAAGCAGGGACATAAGTTAGAACATTTTAATAATTCACATGAGAGTTGATGATGATATGGGTAAGGGAGGGTAAAAACAAGTGGTCAGAGTGAATATATTTTGAGGTAAAGTCAACAGGATTTTCCATCACTTTGGATATGAGGGGGACTAAAAGGAGTGAGAGTGATTATAGGATTTGGGGACCAAACAATTACAAAGATGAATTTGGTGTTTACGGAGTGGGAAGATCAAAGGATCACAGGCTATAGATGGGGCAGGGTGAAGTAGGGCTAAAGACCATGAATTTAGTTTGGGATATTTTAAGTTCGAGATGTTTGTTAGATATTCAAGTGGTGATATCAAGCAAGCAGTTGGGTATAAGAGTCTACAGTTTCAGCAGAGAAATCCACCTACGTGAAGAACTAAAAATATTGGAGAGATAAAAATAATAGCATGAGAAATGGAGAGTGTGAAGGAATGTTGGAAGTGGAACAATGATGTTAAATCTTTTACTGCAAGGAATCAATAAACACTGTTTAAATTTAAGAGATTAACACCATATAAGTACATAAATTAGTTATGATAGTAACCTACCTAAAATAAAAAATAGTCCAAAATAAATTATGTTAATTGAAATGAACCAGTCATAAAAAGATAAGTAGTATGTGGTTCCACTTAACATGAGGCGCTTAGAATAGGTAAACTGATAGACAGAAAGCAGCAGGGTAATGATTAGAAGCTAGGGAGAGAAGGGGTGGGGAGATGGATGGTTAGTGTTTAATGGGTATAAAGTCTCACTTAGGAATGATGGAAAAGTTCTGGAGATGAATGTGGTGATGGTTGCACAACAATGTGAATATATTTAATGCCACCAAACTATACACTTGGAAATGGTTAAGATGGTAAACTTTGTTATGTATATGTTATCACGGTATTTTTTCAGCTTTTGTAAACTTCCATAATAATTGCACACAAGAAAGAAACTGTGGCCTTGTGGGACTAGAGATGAGAAAAGAGAAAGAAAGGGAGATTTTGGCTTTGTATCTTGTAGTTTTTTGTAGTGTTTGGATTCTTTAACCATATGCACACATTATTTTCATATTTATAAATAAAATATTTTTTAAAAATGAGTATGCAAAGGGATAAGTTCAATCCATGTTTCTGCTTGAGTTGCACCCAATTTCTCCAACACTATTCTATAGAAGCTGATTTCCAAGAAACCTTCAAAGCCCCTTTTTATTATTATTATACTTGAAACTATTCCCTTGGAATCAGACACTTGTGTTTTTCCGATAGAGCTTGCATTCAAAGCCTCAGAGGATAAGTGCATTTGGAAACCTCAGCACAGTCCTCCGCCTTTGAACTGAGTTTTCCAGGGCTCCTCGCACATTCCTCGTCCAACACAACCATCAGGCAGCCAGTATTTCTTGAGTTGCCCGTGGGAGTGGCCACAGCCTGCTGGAGCATGTCTATTAAAGAAAGCATCCCACCAGCAAAGCAGACCTCCAGAAAATCCCAGACTGCAGCTGCTCACTGCCCAAGTTCCAACCAACAGGCTCTGTGACACTAATATGAAGGCCTCAAATAAGGCCATCTCATCTTACAGAAGTTACCAGAAATTCTAGATTCCAATAAGAGAATTATAGTATGTCAGAGTTGGAAGAGACCTCAGAAATCATATTGTTGAACCATTCCATTTTACAGAGGGGTAAAGGAGGCCTTAAGAGGAACAGTCACAGACAATGTGTTAGAAGCAGAGCCCAAACCCAAACATAGATGTGAATATCAGGAAAAGTATGCATTATGTTTGTCGACCCTTACAGCAAAGTTATGTTAAAAGTTTTTTAATCTGCATTTTATAGGCAATAATTAATTTGTTCAAGTCACACAGTAAAGAGTGAGGTTGAGAATTAAACTCAGATAAGTGGGATAGGTTGTCCCACAATCGTGGGTCCTCTTCTGATGGGGTAGGGTGAGGAACAAATGGTGATTAGGAAAATAGGAAAAGGGAGGAAGCAGGGAAAGAATACATATAGTTGGAGCTAACTTGGCAGAGGGGAATAATAACATGAGTAAGTCACAATTCTTAGATGGACTATGAAGTCATTTAATGAATGCATCATTTCTCTGCTGATTGACTTTTTTTTTCTCATTTTATGTGTCAGGTCTTGCTCTAAGTGCTAGGGATGTGGACTTGAATGAGACATGGCCCTGCCCTGAAGAGAGTCCAGCAGGCCAGATGGCTACCATGCTGCTGATAGAAACAGTTGAAACACTTTAGTGTGATGAACATGGAAAATTTTATAAAAATTTTATAAATTTTTCATAGGAATTACTCACCCCAGATTCACTGAGTTGCATTATTTAGGGTTAGGACATGGTCATCTACATTTTTATCGTGTTCCCAAAGTGATCCTTGTGATCAGTCACCCTGGCTTTAGAATCATCTAGAGATGGATTACAATTTGGGTTCAACCAATGGTGTAACCAGTCTGACAAAATTATCTATCTGGACATTTACTTTTCACCTGTTCCCAGATCCTTCAAGATGCCCTTCCCCTGTCAAGATGCAGCTACTTTGTACTGTTGCACAACTACAAAAAGACAATGTTTCTGACATTCCACCCTGTATGAATGCCTCCACCTAGAGGAAGGGGCTCCATTTTTTTTTCATCCAAATGCTCTAAGCCCTGCCTCCTATTGTTCTGTGTCTTATTTAAAAAGAGTAACTTTTCTAATTCATCACCCAGTGTGAGCACTCTTTTCTAACTTGTACTAGGGTACCATACAGACTAGCAGGATTCTCAAAATGGTACCAGTACCTGTTACTACTCCCAGATTTCTCTGCCAAAGATGACTTCTTTATCTCTTCAGTGCCAGCACCCATCTAATGTATGAGCCAGTTCCTGGTCTGATTCCTTGCCAAATCACTGAGACTTGCAATACAGGATGTAGTATCTACGATACAGTTTGCCCCATGCCAGGAATGAGAGGCAATTCAGCTTGTCATTAACAATATGAGCTTTGGGGTTAGACTTGAATTCAATTTTTGACCTCACTTTTTACCAAGAGACTTGAACAAATTAAGCATTGTCTATAAAATGCAGATTAAAAAAATTTCTCATGTATAACTTTACTGTAAGTGATGAACAAGATAATGCATGTAAACATGCTTAGCATAGGGCCTGGGACATAGAGAGATTTGTTTCTTATGTGCTGTCTCATTCAACTTAAGATTTCCCCATTTCACAGATAAAGAAAATAAGACTTGGAGGTGAAATAGGAGGAAGTAGTTCAGAGTTGGTACCTAATTCCAATTCTAATTTTCTAACCCATGTTTCTTATGCTTTTGTTTCATTTTTTTAACTTTTTAAATTATCATTGATATACTATATTATATTATTTTCAGGTGTACAACATATTGATTAGACATTTATATAACTTATAAAGTGATCACCCTGATAAATCTAGTCATATTCCTTCTACTTTTACCTCTAGATTCAGATACCAACTTTTCTCAGTGTTTCAGGTTCAAGGACAGGAAAGAGTAAGATTTCATCCTCAATTAATAACTGCACCTATATTAGGTCTAGCAACATAGGTACAATGAAAAATAGGTCTTTATTTTAGAGTACCAACTCAAATGGGTTAGTAATTACTGCCCGGAGGACCATGTTATGAAGGATTGCAAAAGCATGTCAGGGGTCATGGAGAATCATGATTGATTAATGGCGTCAGCCATGGGAATGCACTCCAGGAATGATGGCAGGCCCTACAGAGAGCACCCCACCCCCTTTAAGATTTCGAAATCTGCCCAAAGTTAAGCACACTGGATAAGAAGGGAGGTCCAAGGGTACTAAACAAGGCTGTTAAAAAACATTAGCACCTTATTAAGACCTTTTCCCGAATGCGGCCAGAAACAGCCAAAGAATACAGAATGAAGGAACAGTTTTGAGAGAAATCATGAAGCTGTCTGAAGCATTTTATGTAAGGAGCAAAAACTCAGTCTGTTTATTCCCAAAGACTTCTAGGCTCCATCTTCCTGAACACTCAGGTAGGTGAAAGGAAGTCACTATGGAATTCTAAAACCTCCATGTAAAGCCCAGTAGGAGATTACATGTGATTTTGGAAAACTAACTTGGGCTCTCTCAACCCCAGGTGTTTTATCTGTAAAACCTGGACAATAAACTTAACTCATTGTGGTTTTACAAATATTAAATATGGTTAATAACCAAAATACATTTCAGAAAAAAGGTGAAATGCCACCATTTGCAGCAACCCAGATGGACTTTGAGAATTTCATGCTAAGTGAAATAATTTAGACAGAAGTCAAGATCCATATGATTTACTCATATGTGGGATATAAAACTGAAAGCAACACAAGGACAAACAAGAAAAACAGACACCCATAGGCACGGACAACAATGTGGTGGTTATCAGAAGGAAAGGGGATTAAGGATAGTAAAGGGTAAAAGTTGTCAAATATAAGGTGATGGAAAGAGGTTTGACTTTGGATAGTAAATACATGATGCACAATACAGATGACGTATTATAGAATTATATACTTGAAACCCATGCAATTTTATTAACCAATGTTACCACATACATTTAATAAAAAAATGAAAGAGCCCTGGTCAGTGTGGCTCAGTTAATTGGAACATTGTCCTATAACCAAAAGGTTGGGTGGGGTTCAGTTCCCTGTCAGGGCACATGCCCAGGTTATGTGTTCGATGGTCTGGTAGAGGTTCATACAGGAAGCAGCCGATCAGTGTTTCTCCTTCACATCGATGTTTTCCTCTCTCTTCCTCTCTCCCTTCCTTTCTCTCTAAAACAGCAATGAAAAAAGTTTCTTGGGCCCTGGCTGGTGTAGCTCAGTGGATTGAGCGCGGGCTGCGAACCAAAGTGTCACAGGTTAGATTCCCAGTCAGGGCACATGCCTGGGTTGCAGGCCACGGCCCCCAGCAACCACACATTGATGTTTCTCTCTCTCTCTCTCTCTCTAAAAAACAAACAAAAACAAAAAAAAGAAAAAGTTCCTTGGGTGAGAATAAAAAAATAAAATTTAAATAAATAAATAAATAAATATAAAGGAAAGAAGCTTCAGCGAACTCCACCCAAAGCAGGTATTTGAAAGCATTCATTCCCCACTCTTTCCCTTTCTCGCTTGAAAGAAACATTGTGGTATGTTGTTTGTAACTCAGAGCTGTCGAGTTATAATTTACATACAGCAGTCCCTCCTTATCCATGGTTTTACTTTCTGTGGTTTCAGTTAACCACAATCAACCTCCTCAGTCCAAAAACATTAAGTGAAAATTTTCAGAAAAAAATAATTCATAAGTTTTACATTGTATGCTGTTCAGTGTGACATGACAAAATTGCAGGCCATCCCACTTGGGACATCAATCATCCCTTTGTTCAGCATTTCCACATTGAATACTCTACCCAACTGGTTGTCATTCAGTAGCCATCGTGGTTATCAGATCCACTGCCCCAGTACTGCAATGCTGGTGTTCAACCCTTTTACTGAATTGTGTTCGTTCCCAAAGCAGAACAGCAGTGATGCTGGCAATTTGGATATGTCAAAGAAAAGTTCTAGAGTGCTTCTTTTAAGTGAAAAGGTGGAAGAAAGTTCTCAATTTCACAAGGAAAGAAAAAAAATGTATGCTGAGATTGCTAAAATCTACAATAAAAACAGATCTTCTATCTATAAAATTGTGAAGAAGACATAAATTTAGGCTAGTTTTCCTGTCACACCTCTAACTGCATGTTATATGCAGTGTGTGATAAGTGCTTAGTTAAAATTAAAAACACATTAAATTTATGAGTGCAGGACATGAACAAAGAGAGAACACATTCCCATAACTTTTATTAGAATATATTGTTAAATTTTTCTATTTTATGATTAGTTGTCACTATTTTCTTACTGTTCCTAATTTATAAGTTAAACGTCATCATAGGTATGTATGTATGTATGGAAAAACATATTTTAAGTAGGTGTAGGATTCAGGCATCCACTAGGGGTCTTGGAACATGTGTCCCATGGACAAGAAGAGTCTACTGTACAGTAAAATACACTCCTTTTAGGTGAACAGTTTATGAGTTTTGACATACATGTACAGCCATGTGGCTATTACCACAATATGATATAGAATGCTGCCATCACCCCCCAAAATTCCTTCATTCCTGTTTCCCGTCAGCACCTCGCCCCCACCTCCAGCCCGTGGCGCACACATATCTTATTTCTGCCCCTGCAGTGTGACCATTTAATGTGGCCCATTTTAAAAGCATACATCCAAATAGCAAATAATTCCCTTGAGTTTTTCTTTCACATTCTACTCAAAAAATAGCTCAGCTCTCTTTTCCAGGAAAATTCTTCATTAAATAAATGAATACCACGTGTATATTAAAAAGACATTCAGCTTAGTATTCTTTCTATTTATAGCCAGAGTTCAATCAGCAGGAGCCCCACTAGCCTGTCAGGGTCTCCCTGTCCTCTTCAGCTCACACTCTCTCCTCCCTGCTCCAGCTCAACAGCAGAGCTTGCTCCAGGCTCAGGTGGCACAGGCAACTCAAAGTGCCAAACGGGGTGTTAGGAAGAGTCTATGGAGGAGGTGTGCACTGTAACCTTTCTGGGAAATTTTTAGGAAACCCTGGAATTCCCATGGGGAATGTATAGCCATGTAATAATTAACAACAGCATGCATTAGAAAGGGAATGGAATTAGAAACAAGGGGAGAAGGAGCAATGAGTAGACCTAGGTGATCTCCAAAGTCCTTCCTTCAGAGAAGTCCCATGACCCAGGTAGATCACTCAGCAAGTCCCTCTCTCACCACCTGTGCCAGATACTGCATTAGGCGCAACAATTAAAGATGGGCAAGTAGGAGAAAAATATTATACCTGGTTTCTACCGACAGAGATCTCACTATCTAACAAAGATTAAACATGCAGGGAAGGATGTGGTTGAGTAGAGGAGAAATAGCACGGGCTTTGGAGCTAAAGAGGTGAGATTTTAACCTGATTTTGTCATCTGTTAGTTGTGAGCTTGGGAATGGTGCTGTACTTCTCTGGGCCTCCGTGTTCTCATCTGTAAGCTGGAAATGACATCCACACCCAGAGGGGTGTTATGTGAAATGAATGATGTAATGGATATAAAGCACCTCACCCAGTTCCTGTTGCATGCAGGCTCAGGAAAGGGAAGTTTCCTTCTTAGCCTCTGTGTTAGTCAAGGTATTTCAGAAAAACATAGCTGAGAGAGAGAAAGAGAGAGATTACAAGGAATTGGCTCATGCAGTTATGGAGGTTGAGAAGTCCCAAGATCTGCCATCAGCAAGCTACAGACCCACGAGAACCAATGGTGTGGTTCTGATCCAAGTCTGAAGACCTGAGAGCCAAAAGAGTTGATGGTATAGTTCCAATCCAGAAGCCAATGAGCTTGAAACCCAAGAGCTATTTTTTCAGTTTGCATCTGAAAATTGGCAAAGACTGATGTCCCAGCTCAGCAGGTAAGCAACTTTTTTGTTTAGTTACTAGATGAAGCCCACCCAAATTAGGGAGGACAATCTGCTTTACTGACTCTACCAATTCAAAAATATTCATCTCATTTGGAAAGACCTTCAGGCACACCTAAGAATAACTCTTGACCAAATGTCAGGGCATCCTGTGGCCTACTTGAAACATAAAATTAATCATCACATCCCCAAGAAAAGAATTGGTGTGTTAAAAGAGGTTTACACGCCCTGGCTGGTGTAGCTCAGTGGATTGAGCACAGGCTGCGAACCAAAGTGTCGCAGGTTTGATTCCCAGTCAGGGTACATGCCTGGGCTGCAGGCCATGACCCCCAGCAACCACACATTGATGTTTCTCTCTCTCTCTCTATCTTCCTCCTTTCCCTCTCCAAAAATAAGTAAATAAAATATTTTTTTTAAAAAAAGAGGTTTACTTAGAGAGCTAGAACATTTTTTAATATGACAGATGTTACTTCTGGCTGAGAGGTGCAGAGGAGAAGATATTTGAATCTAATTCTTACAACTGCAGCTGTACCGTCTCCTGAGAACCTGGTCCATTCTACTTAAACCTGGGTTTAAGTCTCACCTAGTCCCTGTCAATCTCAGCTGCTTTCTATCTTGCACGGTAGTCCCCATCTCAATTCTACTAGTCCATAGACCACTCAAGAACATTGTCCATGACTGATGCAGTCTCAGTGCCCGGCACATGGTAGAGATTCAGAAAATATTTGGCTGAGTGACTATGATATTTAAATCTAACAATTTCATGCAACAGATAAAGTAACTAAGGTTCAAAGCTTATTTGTTCATTCAACCAGCATTTACTGAGCTTCTACTGTATTCTCTAATAATAAGTAAAGTTAAATAGAGATAAGTAAGACTTCATATATGTCCCTAAAACTCACATTAATACAATAGAGGGAAACAAAAACACAAAGGATTTTCTAGGATGAGCAAGGGTCTTTATATATATCACTTATATTCCCAATGTCCATTTATTTATTTATCCAAAAATACTTAGTGAGCACTAACAGTGCCAGGCATTGTCCCAGGTTCCAGGGATACCATAATAAACAAAGGTGGTGTAGTTCTGCTGATACAGAGTTCACAGTCTAGTGGGAGACACAGACAAATAAAGGGATGAAATAAAACAAGGCAACTTTGAGAATGGCAGCATTTGTAAAACGCAAAGGACTCAAAAGAGAAAGAATACAAAACCTGCCTAGGGAGGTCATGGAAGGTTTAATAGTATTTGAGCTCAGAATTGAAAGAAGAATACATGTTCAACAATCAGACATGTAAAGAATATGGAATATATAATATACTGCACTTTAGTCCATGAAAACAGCCTGTACAAAGGTTTGGCAACATGGGAGAACATACACAAATAAAAGCTTTCATTTCACGATGGAACCCCTTATAGTTTCATCTTTCCCAAAATATTACATCAAAACGCATGACCAGAAACCATTGCACACCATGGCCTAGCTATGGTTCTTTATTTTAGCTTGTTTGGTGTAACCCTCTGTGTGGCCAGGATCCAACAGCCTCCAACAGCCACTTCTCAGGAGATCATGTCAGGCTGGGCTGTAACTGCTGGGTCAGGGAGTGCCCAAGGGAAGGGAATGCTCCCACACCACCTCTGTATACAGCTCTGTGGCCCTGTGGGTACTTGCTTCTATCAATCATTATTGCCTCCTTTGTATTAAATCCTGCTTTCAAGGATTATAGGCAAGGAAGAATATCGGAACGCTAAGTTGGAGGCTTAGTACCACCCTTTACTTGTTCTGTTACCATAATCAAAACAGCCTCATTGTGCCTCAGTTTTCTCAAGTAATAACTGTTTATATTTAGTAAAGGCTTATTGCATGTGGGGCTCTGTACTGGGCACTTACAATCTCTTGTCAGATGTATGTTATCTCATCTAGTCCTGAAATATTGATGTGTGTTATCTTATCTAATCTCACTACCCTCAGTGGATAAGATACAGGTGTTAGGATTCTCATTTTACATTTGTGGAAACTGAGGCCCCAGATCGATAAAACAATTTGTCCAAAGACACACAGATAGGATCTGAATGCAGTCTAGAACTCAACAAGCTTAACTCCTCACCTCTAGGATCAGCGGTGAATACCGTTTGACTTTGTAAAAAAAAGACAAACAAAAATGCACATTTTAATTTAGCTGTCAAGACTGACTATGTCATCTCTACACTTAAAAAAGATTGTTCAGTTCCTCCTCCATCAACCACAGGATAATCCCTCCTCCTTGTATAGCATTCAGTATTTTTTACAATCTTGCTTCTACCTACCCCTTCAGCCTTAACAGCATCCTTCTGCCAAACCCATCACCAAATACTACACAGTATATCCCTTAAAACCCATACAACCTGCTATAGTTAATATATGCATCGTTCCTCATTCCCTAATCTGTAACAATGAGAGGTTTGATAATGGACTATAAGGGTTCTCTGTAACTAAGGAAACTGACGATTTCTACCACTGGCCAAGATGGAGTAACAGGGACCAGATTTGCCCTCCCACCTGAAACAACCAAAAACAACAACAAAACTAACCAAGGAAACAATAGTTATCAAGACATGGGACATTTAAGCAATGAAGGACAGTGATCCTTGAGGAACCAAGAAAGGTAAGTCTTACATTGCTCTTATAAGTCTTACAACAATCATAAATTGTTTAATTGTTTGCAGTCTGGAGTGAGTTTCTAGGTCATAGCAAAGAATGGGGAACCCAGGTAAAAGCCAGTTGGCTCCCTTATTTGCAGAGACAGAGGTGAGTCTGGTGACCTAGGTGGGTAAAGTTCATGAGGTAGTGTACTGGGAAGAGGGATTTGCAGGGAGAGAGAATCTCAGAGATCTGCACTCGGTTCCCTGTAACTATTCAGCTGAGCACTGAGCAGAGCATGCATGTCAGAAAACTACTCAAGTGCAGTGGAAAGAACCAACTGTTTTAAAGAAGAGAATCAATCAATTAACACTAATCTAAATGATAACAAAAGTACATTAAAACAATTATTATAATGACATTCCATGTGTTCAAGAAGCTAAGGGAAAAGACTGAACATATTAAAAAGAAGTATGAAACATGTAAGGAAGACTCAAACTGAATTACAATACCTGAGATGAAAAGTGAATTGAATGGCAGATTCAACATTGCAGAATATAGTGAACATGAAGACCATCCAAAATAAAACACAGAGAGAAAAAAAAAGGCTGGAAACAATGAACAGATTATCAGCAAGGTCAAGGCCTGGGAGAATAGTATTTAGAGAACAAAAGGACAAGACACACACTGGGAGAAATTATTTTTATATCATGTATTTGATAAAGGACTTGTATCCAGAATGTGTAAAGAATCCTCAAAACTCAATAAGAAAACAAACAACCCGATTTTAAAAATAGACATAAAATTTGACACTCTACCCAGGAAGATATATGGGTGGCAAATAAACACATGAAAGACACTCACCATCATTAGTCATCAGAAAAATGTAAACTAAAACCACAATAAGATACACTATTTACCTATTAGAATGTCTAAAATTCTAAAAGAGTGACATACCAAGTGTTGGTGAGGACATGGGGCAAGTGGAGCTCTCATACCCTGCTGGTGCAAGTGTACAATGTCACAACCACTTTGGAAAATAGTCTGGCAGCTTTTTAAAAAGTTAAATACACATCTACCATGTGACCCAACCATTTTACTTCTAGGAATTTAACAAGACGAATGTCTTGGCAGCTTTACTTCTAATAGCCAAAAACTGGAAACAAAGCAAATGTTCATCAACAGATGATGGATGAATTATGATATATATTTACAAGGAACTTGTACTTGGCAGTGAAAAGGAATGATTAGGCATACATGAAATAGCATGGTAAACCTCAAAATAATTGTGCTGAGTAAAAGAAGTGAGGGCTAAATTAAAAAAGAATACTGACTATATGATTCTGGTTACATAAAATGCTAGAAATGCAAACTAATGTACAGGAACAGAAGGCAGATCAGTAACTGCCTGAGGTAGGGATGAGGAAAGTGGCAAATAAGGGAAGGAAGAAAGGATTCTGGAGGGGCATGGGGAAACACCTGGGGGTGAAGGGTATGTTTGCTATCTTAGATTGATGGGTTCATGGGTACATACAAACACTTATCACACTGTACACTTAAAATATGTCCAGTTTATTGTATGTGAAGGAAGGAGAGGAAGAAATAGTACCTATGGTGCTAAAACTAGCTCAGAGTCGACTGTTGCTCAGATACCTTTTGCTTTCTTTAGGGCACTCATTCCCAAGCTAAAATAGGGACCATAAAATAAAGTAACTACATAACATGAAAGCATGGAGATTTTTATTCACCAAGCACTTTCTGAGTGCTTGCTACTGTTCATGCTCTGTATTAAGTGCTATTGTTATTCCCATTTTACAGATGAGGGATTAAAAACTCACCTAAGTTACACAGTGAAGCTAATTTAAAGTTATATAAAAGCATCTGTGAGTGCCCAGCACAGAGCGGGTACTCTACAAACACGAGCTGGGACAACCTGATTGGCATTCTGTTAGTGGTGCCTTGCGCACAAACTGGGAGCAAACTGAAGTCAGAGCAACCTGGGTCCAAGTCTGCTTACCAGCTATGGGGACTTGGGCTTGAGACTTCATCTCTCTGTGCTCAGTTCCCTCATCTGCAAAACAGGAATGTTGATGCCTGATGTGAAGGCTAATTTGAGTAATGTGCATAAGGAATGTGGAATGGTGGTTGGTATGTAATAAAACAGACTATACGCATAGGCCATGACTGTTTTATTCATCACTACATATCAAGTTTCTTACAGTTACAGAATGAATGAAAGAATCAATAAATGACATTATGATCCCATTTGTCTTGCACAATAATTATGTAAGATAAAAACTATTATCACCCCCAATTTATAGAGGGAGAAATGGAAACAAAAAGGAGTTAAGCAACTTGCCTAAAGTTACACGGTGAGTGAGTCACTAAACAGATGGGACTCAGACCCCTAGCTCAGTGCATTTTGTTATTGCATGCTGTGTCTTAATGCCTATCTTGATGTCTTTTGGATCTGAACAACTCAGCCTTTATAGGGAATAGCTAAGGAAGGCAAGAGAAATCTCTCTGAATATAGAAAAGCCCTCTTTACTTCCTATTTTAGTGGGGAGCCTTTGGAAATCAATCTTACTTCAAATAGAGATAAGAAATAAACATTTACCAGGTCAAATGTAGCCTATTCCAGTACTTATTTGGATGAAACCCCCAGGGCAGTGTCCGAGAACCTCATCTCTCTGTGGGCGGCAGAGTACAGATGGGTTCAGGCCACACTCAGGAGCCTGAGTCCAGGAGAAACACACAAGGAAATAGTTCAGAATCCCAGGGCTCCTAGGCAGCCTTGATGACTGAAACCTGAGAGGCCTCTTGAACTTGGCAGAGAGGTCAGTCGACCAAATGCTCTATTACCCACTGAAATTTACACCCAACACAATATTATTCTCCTAGAGCAGAAAGCTTTATATTTTTCAAAGTGTTTCCATAAACAGCTTCATCTTCCTTTTTTTAATCCTACCAACAACTAAAAAAAAGGTAAGAGAACAGGCAATGCAAGAAAAGTGGTTAGGATCGTGGGATTTGGAGCCCGACTAGTTTGGATCCCATTTCTGACACATTCTACCCATGGAACTTGAGTGAGTCACAGAGCCTCTACGAGCCTCAGTTTCCCCATTTATAACACGAAGGTAACAGTATTACATACAGGGACACCACGGCATCAAGTAGGTGATTCAAGTAAAATGCCCAACTCTGATCACATGCTCAACAGTCACAATCCTTCCATCTGATTTTCTGGGCTCCACTTCACTGAGTGGCATTCCTTTATAGGGAGGCCAGCCAGCCATCCTCCTCCTCAGTTCATCCCAGTAGTTAACCAGCAGGTTGAGGAAATATTTGTGGGATGAGTCAATAAACCAGTGAATCTCTGCTCCTTGATGGCATCAAGAAGCCTTTCCTACTCTCCTGGTTCATTCAGGGCATTAACTCCTCTGGAACAACAGGCTGTCAGGCACTGATGGATCACAAACCTGTGGATTTACCAATGCCCTCCGAGCAATCCAGTTCAAAAAGAAAAATCCTCCAGGGTACATTGAAGGGGCTGAAGGAGTGAAGGGCTGGATCCTGATGAATCTCACCCGCGGCTTGACAGAGTGAATGGCAGCCTCATCAAATCTGTTCTTGGCTGAGGCACTTGGGGAGTTCTCACTTACCAGCTCTCCAGACCTGTCTGTCTGTCCACCGCAGACCTCGGCTCTGATTGGGGAGGCCTGAGTCAGGCAACCAGGGGGCCTGCTGTTTGGAGTGAGCTCTCTGGGCTGTCAGCTGGGGCGAGGGGGATATTGAATTCATCAGTCATGTTGACAGGGCACGTGGGGTGGGGGAAGGAGCTCCCAGAGTGCTGGGAAAACCCAGCGTAGGACAAAGCTGAGAAGAACAACTGGTTTGGCCTTGAGCAGGGTGACCCCTTGAGCCAGACTAATGACCCACAGATTGCCTTTGTGTTTCACATTCACTAAGTGATGGATGCTAAACGTTAGCCCGTGGTCCTCACTCAAATAGTCAGTTAAGAAAAGCAGCAGACAATTCCCTAAATTTTTCTGAGTATTGTCATGTATTCTTGATGGCATACAATAGTTTGTTCTTCAGTAATTGGACATTGTATTGCCATCTGGGAAGAGGTGAAGAAACTGGAATTTGTTGAACACCTGTGATGGGCCCTGTGTGTACATGCACATCTGCCATTTCATTCCTCTGAGAGGTGGGTGTGAATATTTTCCAAGCTGTAGATAAGGATACAGGAAAGACAGGTGACTAACTTGCCAAGTCACTTGTAGGCATGGTGACAGAACCAGAATTCCAACTCAAAGCTATTCTACTCCAAGTACAGTTTGTCCATGTGCCGCCCACTTTACCCCTGCTCTAGAAATCAATAACTAGACTTGATTTGATCCCCTGCTCGTTTGCTGATAATATACATGTATTTCACTGGTTAATTTTTGAAGTGTATTATTTCTCTCAATCCACTTTAGCCAGAGTCCTGTTAAGTTACCAGGCTAACTCAGTAGGTAATTTGTCTTCAATCCTATGTGTCATGAGGAAGTCCTGTACAGCTGGAATCTGTAAGAGCCTTTCCTATGACTTCCTGCAGACCTGGTGCACTCCAGGACCCATTAAGCTGCACCTTTGCCTAGATTCTTAGAGCCAGAACAGACCTGGAGGTTCTTCTTTTTTCAAATTGCTGGGGCTATCCTAATTAGCAGGTGGTAAAGTGGGAGGAGGGTTTACAGTTGGTGCAGGGAGCTGGGCCAAGGTCCCCTCTGGTTATGATGCTCTGGGGTTCTGTGAATTGAAGGATCTCCCCAATACCCCACACTTCTGCTCTCCTATCCTGGCTTCCATGTCCGCAGATTGGCTTCAGTGCTTTCAGGTTAATGATACTGAATCACATATTTGGAAGGGACTTTTGGGCTGTCAAGTCTGACCTATGGTTCAATACTAGGATCTCATCTCCAACATCCCTGCTTACCCTTCTCCAGTGATGAGGAATTCATTACCCCATCCCTTCTTTGGAAAACATGGCTGTTAGAAAGTTCCTTCTTCCATTTACATTGTTTCTGGCAGAGGGGACGATATAAGGAAAGGCATGGAAGGGAGAAACAGCCTTGTGTTTTCAAAGAGGATTTTGAATCAGAAGACAAGAATTCAAATCCCATGTCTCCAACTTCTGAGCCTTCATGACCTTGGACAGATCATTTCACCTTTGTGGACTTGAAAATTTCTCTCCTTGGCTATAGAACAAGGTAGAAATAGTTGCCCTGTCTACCCCTAAGAAGTTGCTGTGAGGATCAAATGAAATAACAAATAGTTACTTTCACTAAGAAAAAGACTATGTGCATTTAAGATGCAATAGTTATCATTATTTTCTTATCCAACTTTTTCCACTTTAACCAAGAAAAGAACCAAAGCAATTGTTTAGTTTTGTTTTTTATTACTATTTGCAAGTGAAAAGGTTGACACCTATCATAAAATCTAGAGGCAGTCCTTTCCCAAATTTTAAAATTTAGTGCACTTAAAATATTCCCAATGACACCATGAAATTGCTTTCATCTCATCCTCCAAATTCCCATCCTGTTCTAGGAATATTCTCTGGGCTTAGCCAGGGGAAGGCTGACATTTATACTGATTTGTACCCAAACTGCCTGTGGCTTGCATTGACAGAGACAGATGTCAACAGGGTGAGATGAACAAGTTAATTTTATTTGATGAATTCAGCCAGATGTGAACAGAAGTTTCAGAAGAAAGAAAGGAGGGGGACATATGGTCACTCCCTGCTCTGCCATACATAACTGTTCTGATTTGTTTGTTTGTTTGTTTGTTTTTCAAGAGTGTCAGCCATGGAACTTAAACTGTTGCATAATCTATGTATGAAACCTTTTTGAAATAGTGTCTCCAAGTTAATGGGACTTAAATACCTGTGGATAAGTGTATCACCCTTTGCAAAAACCCTGCTTGACAATTTCAAATGCAACAAACAGTTACTGATCTAGATGATATATTACTTAATCCTCAAAATAATCCTATGTGGTAAATTTTATCATTCCCATTATTTAGATTCAGAAAGTGAGTTCAAGAAAGGAAAAAATGATTACCCAAGTTCACAAGGTTAACAAAACCAAAACTAGAACTAAAGTCTTTGGCTTTAAAATGAAAAGAAGTACTAAAGGCAACCATTCTTCAATGCACATTTCAACAAAGACATCAACACTGATTAAATCTTCTCTCTTATTCAAGCCTCTGCACTAAACATTGGAGGTAGGGACAGAGTATAGAAGAACACCTCATTTTATTGAAGAAGAGTTTACAGAGATGTTTCTTTCCATAAGCTATGAATTGTGTGATTCTCAGGTCTGCCTGTTCAACAAATATTTAATGATACCTACTAGGTTCTGACCAATGCTCTGAATATTAAAAAAAAAAATAATGAGTAATCCATGTTCTCAAGATAAAGACAAAAGATTGGAAAAAAATTACTCCCCATGGTGAAATAGACGCAATGATCAGGTCTGTCTGGGGTACATGGGAGCTCAGACAAACTTTACGTAACACAGTCTTGTGGTGGAAGAGTGCAGGGAAGGGAAAGGCTTCCAGGAGGAGTTCTCATGTGACTTAAGTCTTAAAAGTCAAACATGGCTTAGCCAGATTAACACGTGAAGAAAGGATATTCTGGGGAGTGAGAGCAGTGGAAACTAGGCATTTAGCTGATAAGAGTGCCAAGCATGGAAAACCACAAGCTTAAAACCTGGTGAGGGAAGTAGTGAGGAATGATACTGGACAGAATAACGAGTCTTGGATCATGACGGATCTAAGGAGCCAGACCAGGGAGTTTGGACTTTACCTCAAAGATCATAGAAAATATGGAAGTATTTTAAGCCACGGAATAAAATTATTTGCCCTGAAGTGATCTGTTCATTATCCTAGTATATGATTATATAAACAAAAGCTCAAATACACAATGTTAATATGTTACATGTATATGTTGAAATATGATCATGCTGTAACAATTATTAGCACCTCTATCACATAATTACACTTTTTTAGTGGTTGGAATAATTCATTTCTAATTTTAGCAAGTTTGATTACTATAATACAGTGTTATCTATATTCACTATACTGTGCATTAGATTTCTAGGACTTTCAATGAGTACATTCATTGTAAGTTTGTACCTTTAAACAACTTCTGTCCTATTCCCCCACCTCCAGTCCTCTGGTAACCACCATTTTGCTCTCTGTTTTTATAATTTTGCCTTTTTTTTATTTCACATGTAAGTGATATCTTTCTCTGTCTGACTTATCTCACTTAGCATTCATATTTTTATGAATGGCAAGATGTCTTCCTTTCTCTTGGCTAAATAATAATGGATGGATGGATGGATGGATGGATGGATGGATGGACAGATGGACACATACATACATGCATACATACATATGACATTTTATTTATCCATTCCTTAGGTTGTTTCCATATCTTGGCAATTGTGAATAATGCTGCAATAAACATGGGAGTAGAGATATCTTTTCAAAATCATGTTTTCTTCTCCTTTAGCTATATGCCCAGAAGTGGAATTGCTGGATCATATGGTAGACTTTTAATTTTTGAGGAATCTCCATATTGTTTTCCATACTGGCTGGACCACTTTGCATTCCCACCAGCAGTGCATACAAGTACGTGTACAAGTGTACCCGTTTCTTCGCATCCTCACCAGCACTTGTTATCTCTTGTCTTCTCACTGACAGCCATTCAAGCAGGCATAAGATGATATTTCATTGTAGTTTTGGTTCATATTTTTCTGATGATTAGTGGTTTTCAGCATCTTTCAATGTACCTTATGACCATTTGGATGTTTTCTTTGAAAAAAGTCTATTTAGTTTTTCAGCCTTTTTAAAATTGGATTGTTTGTTTTTGTTGTAGTTGAGCCATACAAGTTCCTTATATGTTGTGGATAGTAACCACTTGTTCAATAGTGTTTGCAAACCCTTTTTCCCATTCTGTGAGTAACCTTTCCATTTTGTTCATTTTTTATTTTTATTTTTACTTTTTTTGCTGTGCAGAAGCTTTTAAGCTTAATGTAGTCATAATTATTGATTTTTCTTTTCTCATTTGTATTTTCGGTGTTATATCCAAAGAAATCATTGCTAAGACAATGAAAGGAGACTTTCCTACATTTTCTCCCAAGAGTTTTATAGTATCAGGTCTCATGTTGTATTCTGATTCATTTCAAGCAAAATTTTGTGAGTGGTGTAAGATAAAGGTTCAATTCCATGTTCTTCATTTGTTTATCCAGCTTTCCCAACATCATTTGTTGAAGGGACTATCCTGTCCCCACTGGGTGTTCTTGGCTCTCTTGTTGAATATTAGCTGACCATATATGCAAAGGTTTAATAATGGCTCTCTATTCTGTTCCACTGGTCTATGTGCCTATTTTTGTTTCTACATTTTAGACTATTACTTCAAAAATCAATAAGTATTGAGCAGAAACAAAAATGTGAAATAAATATAGGTTGAAAAAGAATCAAGCACAACTTATACCCTTGTTCTTGCTCCCTTTTTGAAGAAATAGAATATGATATCATCTTTGAAACCCCTGTCTGCACTTTTGGGGTTCTATTCTCTACCTTTTCCCTGCAGAGACAACTGATACCCTGATTTTTGTGTTTATCATTTCTTTTCTTATTTTTTAAGTTTTACCATAATTGTTTAGTTTTGTAAGCCTTTGAAAAACATATAAAAAATCATTCTGGACATTCTCTTCTGAAACTTTCTTTTTCTAAACATTGTGTTCTTGAGATTAATTCACATTGTTTATGAGGCTCTGTTTCATTATTTTTTATTGCTGCATCATTTTATTGTATGAATACTCCATGATCTATTTAGCCTTTTTCCTATTGATGGCTATTTGGATTGTTTCCCTTTTCTTTTCTTTTCTTTTTTTTTTCTGGTAGTACAGCAATGCTGCTATGCACTTCTTTTCTATACTGTCTCTGAAATTATCTAAGACATAAAACCAGATCAAGTATATCTGGGTGAGAGGGTTTGCACATCTTTACTAGGTAATTAAGTATTGTTTTCCAAAATAATTTGTATCAATTTGCACATCTATTGTCATTGCAAAATATTCCAATTACACCACTTGATATTGTCCTACTTTTCTGAGCTATTTTTACTCTATCCACTCTCCCTTAGAATCAGCCATCGTTTCTGAGTTGATGACCACCAAACACTCATCTCCAGTTTATATAACATTCCTAAGCTCTAGATCCATATATCCAGCTCCCTATTTAACATCCCTTCTCCCAGTTCCCTCCAACTGGAACAAATGCCACATGTCCAAAACTTAGCATATCTTTTTCAGTGAGTTGCACCATCTTTACTCAGACATTCAAGCCAGACACCAAGCCATCCCTGTAGACGTTTTCCTTTCCCTTTATTCTTCAGCCAAATCCTATTAATTCTACTTCTCAAATACCTCTTGAACCTACTTTCTCTGTTTTATCGTGGTTTGCTGATATTTCTGGTACCCCTGTTTTAGAGCTCATAGTAAGATTATACTTCCTCACTTCATGAAGTTGGTAAGGCCATATGACCTGCTTGGCCAATGAAATGTGTGCGGATATGGCATATGTCAGTGCATAATTCACCATGACCTCGTACATCACTTGCCACAAAAACGGGCAACACTGCCTCTGGGAGAGGCCCCATCACTTCCAATTCTGAGTGAGAACAGCAGAACCCTGCTTACACAGAATCAGCACAGAGTATTAATAAAAATAAATAAACCTTTGCTCTTTTAAGTCACTGAAATTTTGAAGTTATTTGTAGCCATAGCATTACCAAGACTATCTTGACAAATACAAATTTTCTCCATTTTCTTGACTTTTGAACATGTATAAACAGCAGGGTTAAAAATTTTTCCAGTTCCCTTGGAGTTAGCTGCTATGAGATTTGATTTTTTTCTTCCAACTTCCTGAATAAACTCTTATGTTGGCATAAAAATAATAGCCTTTGAATGCCCAACTTCAGAGCATTCTGAATTCATTCCAAATGGCATTAGTTGAGGTTTTGGCACCTTCTTCCAGAGCACAGCCATCCTCTATCTGCATAAAAGTCAACTGTTATCTTCTTTCCAAAGTCATCAAATCCTAAAATAGTAGAAGTTGGGTGTAGGCTAATATCTTCCTGGCAAAGAATAGTGTTGGGTTTCAAGGGCACTATTTGATATCCAGCTGACAGAGGGACATAATTTAGACTGTCTATTATGCCTGAAGACCTACAGAATCTTGCTTTTAAGGAACTAACCAAGTTGAATCCATGTTACAACACTAACCTAGTAAAAGAAAATTAACATAGGTTGAGTACCTCCAAGTGTCAAGCATTTCATGTATACTGTCTTGTTCAGTTCTCAAAACCACTCGTCTAGCTGACTAGTCAATACATCCAAATTGAGTGACTGGCTAAGGTCATGGTAATGCCCAGAGCATAGGGCTTCTTGTAAGGCATTCTTTTGAATCCACCATAGACTCTCTCATGTCATCTTACTTCACTTAAAGTTAAAAAATAACCCAAATGTAGGCACATGAGTTTTCTTTGTCTTGACTCACTCACCTAACAAACATTGTGTCCTACTTATTCAATGTGAGTAGCAGTGCTAGAGAGAGAATCAATGGGGAAAGACAAGATTGAATAGATGAGAGGAATAAATCCCTGCCCTCAAGGGGCTCATAATACACAGCAATGCACAATGATAGTGATATGCAGGCAGATTAATTACAATGTGATGTGATAAACGCATCCATTCATTCATTTGCTGAACATTTACTAAGAGGATCTGGAGACAGAATCACAGCCCTTGTCTTCAAGGAGCTTATAGTCTAATGTCACAGGTAGAACAGCAGAAGTTTGTTGAGTGGGCACGTCAAGGATGATGTGGCCAGTTCTCTCAGATGAGTCATCAAAGACTTCATTCCTGGGATGATTCTGGAGATGGGTTTTGAACAATAAATTGATGATACAAAACAAAAAAGTCAACCTACTGAATTGGAGAAGATAATTGCCAATGATGCATCTGATAAGGGGTTAGTATTCAAAATATAAAAGGAAATCACACACCTTGACACCCAAAACACAAGCAATCCAATTAAAAAATGGTCAGAGGATCTGAACAGACATCTAGCCAAAGAGGACATACAGGTGGCCAATGAACATATGAAAGATGCACAATATCACTAGTCATCAGGGAAATGCAAATCAAAACCAAAGCAACCTATCACCTCATACCTTTCAGAATGCTTATTATCAATAAATCAACAAACTGCAAGTGTTGGTATCGATGTAGAGAGAAGAAACCCTTGTGCAGTATTGATGGGAATGTAAACTGGAGCAGCTGTGATGGAAAAAAGTATGGAGATTCCTCAAAACTTAAAAATAGAACCACTATATGACACAGCAATTCCACTTCTGGGTATTTATCTGAAGAAATCCAGTACACTAATGCAAAAAGATACATGCACTCCTATGATTATTGCAACATCATTTTCAATAGTCAGGATATGGAAGCAACCTGTGTCCACATATATATAATTTAATATTGCTCAGCCATGGAAAAGAATGAAATCTTACCATTTGCAACACCATGAATAGATCTGGAGGGTATTATGCTAGGTAAAATAAGTCAGACAGAGAAAGATAAATACCATATGATTTTGCTTATATGTGGAATCTGAAAAATAAAATAAACAAACAAAACAGAAACAAGCTCATATATTCTATATATCCTGTAAATTCCAAATATTTATATTATAAATATATGTTTCATATGTATAATTTACTATGGTGCTTACTATGAGCCAGGTGCTTTTGAAATGTTCTCACAAATTAAGTCATTTAATTCTTACACTATCTCCATGAAATATGCACTAACATCATCATCCACATTTTACAGATGAGGAAACTGAAGCTTAGACATTTTAAGTAATGTGCCCATGATCTAATGAGTTGGGTTCGAATCAGGCAAAATATCTACAGAGGCTACTATTCATCTCTATGCAGTAGCTTCAAAGAGAGTAAACAGTAAACTCCTTCCCAGCTGGAGTGGGGGATGTATTTGCATGTGGATTTTGATGCACTGGAGGAATAGCTTAAACAAAACTTTTTTGGGAGGGGTACTTTGCAGACTACTCTCAAAGAGCAGCAAATAATTTAGTTTAGTTGGGACATATGAAGATGACAACTGTCCTTTGGCTCTGAGTGCTCCTGTGAAATAAGAGCCACATTCTGGATAGCATGAAAGCCAGCAGATAGACTGTGCAGATATGGATGGTGGCTGGCCTTCTACCAGCAATGATATGCAGAAGTGGAGCTTTTGCCTCTTTTCTGTCTGGCGTGGCCTTTTGCATGATCCAGCTTCCCATTCATCTTAGTGATAAAGTACTTGAGCCCTGGGATTCCACTAGGTTGAGTTTTTAGTATAATGACTTTAGAGGCTAACGGGGGCCTCTCTTGCCTGAAGAGGCCACCAGTGCCTACAGCAAACAATAAGGCACTAAGGACCTGTCCAGTTGTCTATCGATGGGAAATAAACCTTATAGTATAAAACAACAACCATTTTATTGTGCTTGAAGATTTTGTGAGTCAAAAATTGGGGACAGGCATAGCAGATACAGCTGCTCTCTTTAATGTGCCTCTTTAGTGTCTGGGGTCTCAGCTGGAAGACACTAGGCTGACAGGTGGGAGCAGAGATCATGTCTGGGGCTGATGCTGATGTTGGTGAGAGCCTCCACTGAGGCTGTCAATTACAACACCTACAGGAAGCCATTCCATGTGTCTACCTGTACTTCATCACAGCACTGCAGCTGGGTTCTAAGAATTGCCATCCCAAAAGAACTGAAAAGAAGCTGTATCATATTTCCTTTTGTGAGCTGGCACCTGACATCACATATGTCATGTCTAGTATAGTTTAAGGCCATCCAGATTCCAGGGGAGAAAACTAAATGCCCCCAATTATAATTGTGAATGTCAAGGTTATGTTGTAGGAAGACTATGTGCCCAATTATAATTGTGAATGTCAAGGTTATGTTGTAGGAAGGCTATGTGGGATGAGAGAGATTGTTGTAACCATCTTTGGAAAATAAAGTCTCCCACAGAACTTCCTATACAGAGTTCGGAGAACCCCCAGCTGTGGAAGCCAGCCACCTTTCTATGGAGCTTGCTAAGAAATGCCAGCTCAGCAAAAAGGCATTATCATTAGCCCCACCCAATTTCCAAATCATTTGGCACCAAACCTTTTTCCTGTGAGACACTGAAAAGACAAGGATCCAATAAGCTTAATTTTTTAAAAGATTTTATTTATTTATTTTTAGAGAGGGAAGGGAAGGAGAGAGAGAGAGAGAGAGAGAGAGAGAGAGAGAGAGAAACATCAATGTGCAGTTGCTGGGGGTTATGGCCTGCAACCCAGGAATGTACCCTGGCTGGGAATCGAACCTGGGACACTTTGGTTCCCAGACCGTGCTCAATCCACTGAGCTACGCCAGCCAGGGCCTCAATAAGCTTAATTTTAAAAATAATGATCCAAAAGTTATTCATACAAGATACGAACTCAGAATGAATTCTTTCCCACATCTCCCCTCAGGACTTTTACATCAGCTCTTTTCTCTGCTTTCCAAGTTCTGTCTTCCAGTCTCTACAAGGCTGGGTTCTCTTTATTTGGGACTCAACTCCAACATCACCACTTCAAAGAGGCCTTCCAAGATTCCCCAGGCTAACATGCCCATTCTGTCCAGTACATCATAAGTCTTGTTCTAATGTGAGTTTTATCACTGTCTGAAACTATCTTGTTTATTTTCTGTCTTTCCTCACATCCCTCCCTCTGCATGGCTGTCCCATTAGAGCATAGGCCTTGCTCTTTCTGCTCACTGGCACCAAGCCTCATGCCTGGCACACAGTAGACATCCATAAACCAGTCATTAATGAATATGTGGAAATGGAGACATATGACAAACCTCGTTGTTTCCTGTTTGTGGGACTTAGGCTAAGGAAAATAAAAGGCTTTTAAATGTATCTCAATAAAATGTAAACTCTCTTTCCTTCTCCTCTCCATTTCCTGAATATTCTCCCAAATTTTCTCCCTTAAAAAAATAATATGATGCACAGAAGAGTACTGTGCATGATTTTGTAAAAACCTAGAAGGGGGAAAGTAATGACTGCTTCTTGAATTACCTCTCCATAGAATTTCAGGTGGTTCAATATATTCCACTATAAATTCTCTCATGTAGAATTATTTTCTTTATAATAATAAATGTAGCTAAAATATGTAATAAGAATATACATAACAAAGTATAATATGTAATTCATTTGTATATAAAATATATATTTGTATATGTATGTGAATTATAAATATTTGTATTTATAATATTTGTATAAAACATTTTATAATTTTTATATTTATGTAGTATAAAATTTACATTTATATAAATATAATATTTATGTAAAATATAAATATGTGTTATAAAAATATAAGAGTAGCTTTAAAAACACTTTATGATTTTTCTTTTAAGTATTTGATCTTACTTAAAATTTTATTTTTAGTAAAATTACTAAATTACATCACAGCAACACAGAAGTATATATTAAAGAAAATATAAGTATCAAAAGCATTCAAAATGGCTCGCTTGATCAAACAAAGCCTATGGTTTGAAAGACCTCAAACATGGATAAAACAGAAAGTCCAGGCAGTGCAGCAGCATCTTATCTTCGTGTGTGGTCATTGACACATTCTTACTTTTCAGTAAGAGGACTCAACACATATGCCAAGCCTCTCTGGGGTAAGGTTTCAACACACATGTACTTTTTATCCAAGATTCCTGTAAAAGAGGTATCAAAAAAAGGAAACTCTTTCCTCTTCCATGAAATACACTCTCGAGTCTGGTCTGCCCCGTCTTGCCCCACTGTCCACTAATGGCTGGGCAGTGCTCCTTAGCCACCTGCAGGTGCACTGACATAGGCTCATCAGATTTTACCCATAATTTTTCACAGGAGTAGAATTATACTCACCCACACACCAAAAAGGAGGTCTGCTAGAAATCTTTTAAAAACCGGGTGCTTAATTTATATGAGACGGTGTCTAGACATTTATTTTCTGGAAATATTTAACTTGGATAAGACATGTGGCCCCCAAGATGAATGCAGGATTGAAATATTTCACTTGAAAATCTGTGCAAGGAAATGTCTGGTTGAGTGCAATGAGGTTAAACACTGAAATATTTTCCTAGAATGGAAAGGCCATCCTGTTTGCTGTGTGCTAGCAGAACACTGCCTCTGAATACTCCACGTATTATGTTAGAAATAGATATTTAAGCAAGAATTGCTCTCGTCATGCCTACTTTTCTGTATTTGCATATGCATTTACATAAATCCATGTGTGACAACTACAACTTAGGTAGTTATTGGGGGAGAAACACTAGAGAGACATTCTAGAGATTGTATACAATGGAAGCTTTATTTGACTTTGAATTAGAAGTTTTTGCTCATTATGGACCATAGGGGCCAACATATTTTTCTGTGAAGGTCCAAATAGCAAATATTTTAGGCTTTGCAGGCCATGTAGTATGTCACAACTACTGAACTCTGCCACTGGACTGTGAGCACAGCCCAAGACAATGTGCACACGAGTGGGTATGCCTGTGTCCCAATAAACTTTGTTCATAGGACGGGCATTGGCTGGCCCCTGCCCTGAACCAGTAGCTTTTGAATTGTTTTAATTGTGACTAATAATAAGAAGTGAAATTTATACCATCACTCAAACAAACATCTGTGTGTGTTTCTGTGTGTCTGTGTATATGCATTCACAAAACAATATCTGCCTTCAAAATGAGCATTTACTGGTATTTTCTCTTCTGTCTAACTTGATTCTAAATCATTTTTAAATGCTGACAGCCACCATCTAAATTGATTTCAAGACCCACTAGTGGGTCATGCCCCTCAGTTTGCAGAACACTGTACCAGGCTAACTCTATGCTTGTGTTTAAAATGAATAGCGTGAGAATAGCTAGAAGCAGACAAAGAATCACTGTCCGTCAGCTAATGAATAGGAATGCTGGCCTTTAGTCTGAAGCATCTGCTGCCTGCTTGGGTTTTCAAATCTCTGGCATCTGATAAAGTTGTGACCCAAAAACCAAGAAGAACATGCATTACTGAGAATGAGTATAAAAGGTCTGGGTAAGAGCCAAGGACAGGAAGCTGGGTGCCTTATCTTTTTCAAAGCAGAATGGGGAAACAGAATCTTTTCTCTATCTAATGAGCTGGAAGAAACTTTCTCTAAATGGAGCTCCAGTGGTTAAGAAAACAAGGAGGAAGAAGCTTTCTGATGTAATAGGCCCAGCCCCAGAAGAATCATACACCTCAGTCCTAATCCTGCCATGGCAACTATCCAGCCGATGGCCTGGGCGGGTTGCTCATCTCTCTAAGCCTCCTGCAAGCTGGGTGACCTTATGCAAGTTTCTGCACTTCTCTGAGGCTCAGATGTCTCAACTGTAAAGTAATATTAACTACTTCAAAGGATTATAATGAGAATTTAATAAATCAAAGATATATGTAAACTACTTAGCATAAAGTCAGTACTTAATATATGATGGGAAACCTGCAAAGAAGTGGAATTATCTTCTGGAGGGCAAGCCCCTTGTAGTACAGGCTTCCCCCACTAGGTGACTGTTCTAGGAACCCCTCTGTATCACTGTACTGGCTGGTTTTGGTGTGAGAGGCCGTGTTCCGCTTCAGTGAATTTTTTGAAAACAGTGCATTTGTCCATTTCATGCTGGGTGATGTATGGGCACACTTGCCACACCAAACTGAGTGTTCAGCAGTTTTTGACTTAAAATGGCATGACCCCCATGTCCCACACTCCCTAGTCACCTGATCTCACCCCAAGTAACATTTTTTGTTTCCCTGGATGAAAAAATTCCTCAAAGGGAAACATTTTCCTGATGTGGAAGAGGTGAAACAAAAAACAGCAGAAGCACTAAAAGGCATCAAAATTGATGAGTTCAAAAGCTGTTTGAAAAAACGTCTTGATAAGTGTATTACATCAAATGGAGAGCACTTTGAAGATGACTGAAGTTTAAACATGTAAGAATAAATACACAATTTTTGTAAATGAATTCTAGTTTTGGGGGGTCCCCCACATATAATACTTGTTACAAACTCATAATACTTGATATATAATGTTCTCACTACTAGATATACAGTAGTTGATATATAATATTTGATACCACTTCACCCATATTTTATCTTTCAAAAAGTTTCAAACCAAAAAATTTCAACAGAAAAGTCAATAGTCCCATTAACTCCTATTTTTTCTACACTTAGGTTTAACAAATGTTAATATTTTGTCACATTTTCTCTTCTCTCTCTCTCTCTCACTCTCTCTCTCATACACACACACACACACACACACACACACACCACTCTTTCTCTCTCCCTATCCATCTCTTTCTCTCTCTCTCTCTCTCTCTCTCTCTCTGTATATATTACATAACACATACATGTTGTGTGAGCCATGCAAGCATAACTTGCCAACATCAAAACACTGCATCTCTAAATAATTCAACATGCATCTCCTATCTCTTACAATTATATTCCCTCACATGATATCATTATCATTCCTCCAAAACTTAACATTTATGAAATATTATCTAATATACATTCCATATGCAAAGCTTCTCAATAATGCCCTTTATAGATTTTTTCTTTGTTCCAATCCAGAACCCAAACAAGTATCATACAGTATATTTAGTTTTCATGTGTCTTAATTTTATCTAATATACAACATTCCTTCTGCTTTTTTTTCATGACATTGTTGTTTCTGAAGAATGCAGAACAGTTGATTTCTTACATATACTTGGGTTATAACAAATTAGTAAATATATTAACTTTATTGGAAACCAGGATTCTCATTGTAAAAGATGAAAGATATAAGAATATCAAGAGCCCAGTAGTATTGGATTTGAACTAGAGATGGCAGGCTCTGTGTTACTCAGGGTTCTCCAGAGAAACAGAACCAAGAGGATGTGTATATAAAGGGAGGGAGATTTATTTAAGAAATTGGCTCACATCATTATGGAGGCTGACAAATCCAAAATCTATAGAGTAGAACAGCAGCCTGGAGACCTAGAGAGAGCTAATGTTGTGGTTCTAGTTGAAAAGCTATCTATTGCAGAATTCCCTGTTGCTCAGAGGAAATCAGTCTTTTTTAAAATTGACTTGGTGAGTCCCATCTTCATTATGAATAGCATTCTGCTTTATTCAAAGTTTAAAAACACTCAGAATAATGTTTGGTCAGCCAAATTGACATATAAAATTAATCTTCAAAGACTCCAAGAGAGATAGAGATAGACATACACACTCACACACACATGCATTTATTTATGTTAGCTCCACTCTGAAAGGGTCCAAAAGCAATGCTTGGGACCTCAGAGTGCACTCATAGGAGCAAGGACTTCAGAGAAATAGAAGTAATCATTCTGCTTGTCCCTGGGTTTGGCAGACTCATCTGAAATGCTGAGACCGATTCTTGGACACAGATAAACCAGATGCTTGCCCATGGGAAACTGTCCAGATTTTGGTTGGGCAGAGGGGGAAGGTGTAAGGAGAGAGTAGTAAAACACATTATTGAAGACCAGTCAAAAAAAATTGGAACAATGATGCTGATGGGGTAGTAACTGTTGTTTGTGGAGTAGATGCCAACAATCAGGCATGGTTTTTAAATGTACATGTATTATATCAGATTATCTCTGTGTTTCTGCAATTTGCTCTTTTATATCTAACGGTAGGTGTCTGCAATTCATCCATATTGCTCAGTGGAGCTTTAAATTCAGCTGCTTTTTTATACTTCATCTATAGATGACCAGTCTATTTATCCATTCCCCTGTTAATGTATTTTAGATCATTTCCAATAACTTACTACAACACTACATGAAATGCTGACACCAAACATTTTTGTACATCTTCTTCTGCATATGTGCAAGAGCTTCTCCAAGGCAAGGATTTTACTTCCCAGAGGAAGCCCTGGTCCCAAGGCATGTTCAATTTCACCTCTACTAGGTATTGCCAGTGGCTTCCAAAACTGATTTTATCAATTTATAATACCACTAGAGTGATATGATATGTGTCTCCTTATCCTCATGAACCCTTGATCTCCTCTGTTATTTTTGCCAGTCTGATCATTATTCTCATTTGAATTTCCCCATGATTAGTAACGTTAAACATATTTTCATGTGATATTTGGCCATTCAAACTGCCTGTTCATAATTTGTCAATTTTTCCATTGAGTTCTCTTTTTCTTATTGACTTGTTTAAATTATTTATATATCCTAGTTAATAATCTTTTAAAACTTGAATATATTGTAAATATTGGAACAAGCTCTGTAAACTTCAAAGCAGCATTTTAAAAGAGTTGGTTTTTATTAGTGTTCATTTTACTCTTACATATGTCTTATCACCTAAACCAGAACCCCCAGAGAACAGAGAATGTGGCTTCCTTATGTTTATTTATCCAGAGTGAGTGTTAATAGGAAGCAGCCTGGAATTATGGGGGAAAATTATGGCTTTAAAAGTAGAAATGCATCAGTACTGTCTCTGCCACTGAGTAGCTATGTGAGCTTGTTCAAGGTACTTAATCTCTGCTTTCTTTTTTTCTGTTCTGAAATGAGAAGACTGTCTCACAGGGATTTCGTGAAGAATCAGGTAAGATAATGTATGCAAAAATGCTTACTATGGGATGTGGTAAATACTTGTTTGTGGTTAATTTAATTCCTCAGACTGAATTATAGCTTTGATTTATCAAATGTTTCTTATGTGCCACATACAACATAAACAAATACCCTCTGTTGTATTTTATCCTTCTTTACAGCTAAAGAATACCATAGTAAGAAAGATTAAATAATTTAGACAGTTAGACAGCTTATAAGTGGTGGCATAAAGCTGCAAACACTAATCTAGTTTATTCTTGTCCCAAATGTATTCATTTATCCAATAATATTTATTGAATGTCTTCTGTATTCCAGGTACCTGACTAGGCACTGGGCTATATTAGCTGGAGCTCCTACCTACAAGGAGCTTACATCCTACTAAAGGACCAAAACAGAAAGCAAACAGGCAAATAAGTTGTAGTATGTTATGAAACAAATGCATAGCTAAGAGCTCGGAGGTTCTCTTTCAGGGAGGTGATCAAGGAAGGCTTCTTCAAGGAGATGACACTAGAGCCTAAATAAAACAGATGAAGAATAGCAAACAGACCATTTGAAGGATAAAAGTATTTCAAGCACAGGAAACAATAGTCAAGTCCAACTCCAGTCTACACCATCAGCTAAACTGAAACTATTTTCTTATTCCACATACACTGCTTGTAGCTCCTGCCCACTCCTTTCAGACTAACCCATGGTAAGGGAGAAGAAAATGTGAGCCCCACACAGCTGGGGAAGCCATCGTCCTATCCTGGACCCAGATCACCCCCAGCTGGGCAGTAGCCACCTGGACATCTTCCAGATGTAGGCCTCCCTCCTACCAACTTCCCTTCCACGTCACTGTTCCATCTCCCAGGCCCGAAGCCTGTGAACTTAGCCAGATACATTTGGCTTTGTTTCCCAGGTAAAAACTTTTCACCCTAGCATTCCCCATACCATCAACAGAGTGGACATTTGCAGATTGGCCTGTGTGTGTATGAGCTGAGAACCCCAGAGGATTGATTTAAGCCTGGAAGGCTGCCAGGTTTTCATTAAACCCCTTGTAAACCCACACTGCAGTTCTACAGAGCCACATCTGCCGAGGAAGCCATCTGTGATTTGTATCGTTGTGCTCCAACAAACCGCCAGCAGTGTGAAAAACTCTCTCCTCTCTGCTCAGCAGTGAACTGGAAAAGTAACATTAGTAATCACTTCTGCAGGCTCCATAATGACATAATGGGCATTGGCTTAAGTCTTAACCACAGAGGATGGACTCTGCCAACAATCAGGGTGGATCCAAGTTGTCCTAAAAATTATAGGTCATCACTCATGCCCACCTCTTTACCTAAGAGCATATAGATAAAGAGTTCGCACTTTGCGACACATGGAGGAAAAAGTAATGAATGTTTAATGAGTGTCTGCTAAGTATCAAGTACTTTATAACCATGCCAACCCTAAAAAGCAAGCATTAATATATTCATCTTACAGATGAGAAAACTGAGGTCAGAGATGTTAGACAGCGAACCCAAAGCCACACAGAGAGGTAAGTGGCATGGCTGAAAGTAAAACATGTACCTTGCGAACTCCAAAGTCTGTGAGCTTGCTATAGCCCCAGAAGGAGAACTCTGAAGATGGCATGCAAACTGAGTATTTGGAAGCTCACTTGATTTTTCTCAGACACAGTTCAAGAGTTCAAAAAATTAAATGGGGTGGAGCAAGTAGGACACCTTCTACTTTATAGAACTAAATAATGGAACCTGCACATGGGTTGCTTACGTGTTACTCCCTTTGAATTGAATGAACTGGAAGGCACTCTCCTTCCCTGCTTCTTTCTTGTTCCTCCCCTCAAGCTCAAACTACCCTGCCAAAAAAAAAAAAAAAAGAGAGAGAGAGAGAGTGATTCAGCCTGTTCCTGATGCCTAGACCCACATCCCAAAATAGAAACGTCCAGCCGGCGTTCATTTCACAAAGCACACCTTCCAAAAGTTGAGCTCACCCATGTTTGCTGCTGCAGCCTTTTGGTGGTCTCCTACAGTCCCAAAGCCAAAGTGCTTTTCCTTCTGAATCTGCAGGTACGAAGTTTTCTTCAGATCTTTCTGGTGCTGTACAGGACAAAGAGACAGGTTCCTTTCAGGAGGAGTTTAGGGGAAGCAACAGCTCTCAGCAGCAGACTAGCAGACCGAGAAGCAGAGAGTAGTAGTAAAAAGGGCCTGTGTTTTAGGACCAAACTGGCTAGGGTCTGAATCTCAGCTGATGCATGATCATGGTGTGAACTTAGACAAATGTTTACCTTTTGAGCGTCTTTGTCCAATGGATCTAATGATACCTACCAAACAGGGTGACTGGAAGAGATCGAGCAGACAATACATCAAAACACAGGCCCATGGTAGAGTTCAATAAAAGTTAATTGGCTTTCCTGATCGTCCACATTTGTCTCCTACTTGGCTAAAGCTTCAAAGAAAGACTCCAAAAAATCTCGAGTTGATAGTTTTCTTTTGGAGGAATAGTTTGATATTTCAGATGTTCTTGGGTCATCCAAGAGTTTAACTTTCAGCAACTTTCCCTCATATAAACTACTAGAAATAATTCCCTGATCTATGTCCCATTGAAGCCAAAGAGTGCCTGGACAGAGAGAACAAAATCATGTTTAAATGGCTCAGTGGAAGTCACCCTTCTTCTGCCGACTGCCAGGTTAGCCAAAGTTTGCATTTTTTGAAAAAAAAAAAGAGAGAGAGAGATGGTGGGAGGAGGAAAAGTGCTGACAGTGAAGAAAAACTGCCCCTGTGAGAGGGTTTTAGGCTTGACAACAATTCGAGAAATATAATCATCGTGTACATATTGATCGTGGAATTTTTAGAAAACGAATCCAGTCGGATTTCGGGCACTATCACTTGAGCAAATTACTCAATGCCTCTGAACTTCAGCTTCCTCTGTTCTGAAGTGGAGACTAGAGATGATAATAATAACTACTTTTCAAGATGATTAAGGGGATTACACACTAAATCCATGTAGTGATGAGGTTCAGTGCCTAGGAGAGAGCAGGTGCTTAATAAATGGCTGTTTTATTGCTTACAAAACACTCTTTTGATATCCACAACAACCCTGTAAGGTAAGAATCACTGATCCCATTTTTTAAGATGAGGGAATGGAGATTCAGGGGGGAGAAAATATGTTCAAGAGCCCACAGCCCTGGTTTGACTTGCAGTGGGAGGACCTGCTCTCAGATTTATTTGGCTGCAAAGCCTTTTTTCCTTCTAGCACACACATGCGAGCACACATGTGCTACTGCCACATTGGTCCTGCAGATGCAGAGAGGGGAAGGAGATTTTAAACACGTTTTGTCTCCATTAGAGCTGCTGCCTCTCCTCTGGCTCATTTGTTCCATCTCTATAGTCCTGGCTGTGGTCTCCATTCTGCTGCCAACCTCCCCCTGCCCCACCTCTGCTGCGGACTGAAGCTCCCACACAGCCAAACAGGCGGTTGAGAAACCGCATCCTCTTCCCTCCCCACCATGTGCCTTTGAAGTGAGCCTGTCATCTGACCGGTTCCTGCTCAGGCTACAAATCCCAGACTCCTTTCCTACCTGGAGCCCTGGGTTCCCCTCGCGGTTCAGTGCAGACACTAGAAACGTCTGCCTGATTTTTCACAGTACTTAATTTCCATCCAGTCTGAACTGACTAAGCGCCTACTCTGTGCCAGACACTAGGCTTGGCTCTGGAAAGAGAAATGAGTAAAACATAGGCTCTGCCTTCACAGAACCCCTGGAACATGAGAGAAGCCAATTTGATTCAGCTTAATAAATAATTGCTGAGCACCTACCGTATGCCAGAACCTGTGCTGGACCCTAGGGAATACAAAGATAAATAAGATGTCAGGCCCCTGTAAGGGCTTCCAGTCAATGAAGCCTCCTAATTAGCATACTGATACCCATCATGTACCCACTGCTTACTATGGTTCCTATATTGTGCTTTACAGTCTCTCCAGTCCTCAAAATGAAATAACATTTTGAGATAGATGTTTGAAAGGGCAGAAAAGTTTCTCTGTGCAAAAGCAATCACAATGATGAAGATTCTAGCACTCAGGTCTGCTTTTCGTCTCAAAAGTTGCTGGGTTTTTTTGGCAGAGTTGTTTTGGCATTCCTATTATTACCTCACATTTGAATGGTGTATGTGGATTTTCCAGAGCATATTCCCTCTATTATCTCATCTGAGTGTCAGGATCCCTGTGTGAGTAGTACACAGCTTTCCATGAGGCTCAGAGGCGGTCACACATCAGGGGAAAGAGGACCGGCCAGTACTAAGACCGGCAGTGCCCGTTCATCCTCATGAACCCTGGAGGGAAGCTGACCTACTTCCCTCTCTTCATTTTCTCTTTGAGGAGACTGAGGCTGAGGGCATGTTTCCCAAGCACACAGAACTAGCCAAGAGAAGTCCTGGGCTTGAGCCCAAGTCCTGTGGCAGTCAGAACCTCTGACAGTTAGGTCTGTCCTCACAACAAACCAGTGCTCTCATTGCAGACCTGAGGCAGCCTGGCCTACCCAGCTGAGAGGTGCAAGTGGCTTCAGAGAAGCTCAGCACAAGCTTGTTCCCTCAGCCATATGACTCTAGGACACCCGTGAAAGCTTTCTGGACCTCAGCTCCTCATTGCTCAAGAGGCGAGGCTAACCTGGGTTGCCTGCTTCACAGGCTTCTGTGAGGGTCTGCTGACATGTGAAATAGACACAAGGAAGGCTTTGGAGAAGTCACAACTGTTCAGGACTATCCTTCATAAAGGTCCTGTGCTGACTTGTTACTATAGAGTCAGAAGCCCAGGAGACAAAAAGCAGACAGGCCATGATCCCCTCCAGCAGCCCTGCTCTGGAACTAGGACCTGTCCCGCCAAGGGGCCGAGAGAGGCCCATCGTCCACAGAGCCAGACCCCTGCCCTGGTGATTTATCTGTCTTTGCCTCTTCAGCGAGGCTCAACTTGCAGACATGGGGGGATGGGCTATTACATAAACAGACAGATCTGGTCACAGGGTGACAGTGTCCATGCCAAGAACCCACTTTGTTTTCATGAATGACACCAAACACTTAGGCCATAAACTCTTCAGATTGCTGTGTCTGGCAGTAATTACATGCCTCCCATTAATAAATCCTATTTCTGAATGGTTTACTGCACCCCTTTCTTCAAACACTGCAGGCTGAAACCTGTCAGATAGAGCCACAGGCGGACTTGTGAAGACAAGGCAGATAAAACGGGTGGCTTTCTGGGCATGAAAGGGCAATAGCCACGGGCACTGAGAGTACTACACGCTGTGCTCCACACCTGGGTCCCGAGGAGGAGGAAGGCTTGTGAGTCTCGCCCCCACACTCAATCAATCAGTCTCTGACTCCCATGCATTTTGACATCCAAATTGAAGTTGAAACCATCAGTCCCACCTGGAATATAGTGACAGTCAGTCATCTTGTCATTATCCAGCCCATCTTCCACATGCTGCCAGGGTGATGGTCCGAACATACAAGTCTGACCACTCATCCTCCCATTTAAAACTCCACAGTGCTCCACCACGCTACAGGAGAAAGGCCACGCCTCTCCAATCAAGGCCTTTCAGGGTATGAATCCTGCTAGTGCCCAAGCTCATTTCCCAGAAATGATCCTTCCCATTATACTCTATTCCAGTGGTCCTCAAAGCATGGTTTTTGGGCCAGAAACATCAGCATCACCCAGGAACTTCTGAGAAGTGCAGATTCTCAGGCCCCACTCAGAACTACTGACTCAGAAACTCTGAGATAGGACCCAAAGATTTGTGTTTTTTCTTTTTTCTTTTTTTTTAAGATTTTATTTATTTATTTATTTAGAGAGGGAAGGAAGGGAGATAGAGAGAGAGAGAGAAACATCAATGTGCGGTTGCTGGGGGTTATAGCCTGCAACCCAGGCATGTACCCTGACTGGGAATCGAACCTGCGACACTGTGGTTCGCAGCCCGCGCTCAATCCACTGAGCTACACCAGCCAGGGCTTGTGTTTTTTCTTTTAACAAACCCTCCAGATAATTTTGATCCATGTTACAGTTTGAAAAATACCTCTTTACCCACTGTTTATTAAACTTTTTCTTCTTTTTAAGTATATTTTATTGATTATGCTATTATAGCTGTCCAAATTTTTTTCTCCCCTCTATCCCCCCTCTACCCATACCACTCCCCTCTATAACATCCTCCCCCCACTTTAGTTCATGTCCATGGGTTGTACATACAAGTTCTTTGACTTCTCTGTTTCCTATACCATTCTTAACCTCCCCCTATTTTATAGCTATCAGTTATGCTTCTCAATCCCTGTACCTTCCCCCCCCATCCTCCCCCCACCTACTGATAGCCCTCCATATGATCTCCATTTCTGTGATTCTGCTCCTGTTCTAGTTGTTTGCTTAGTTTTTTGTTTGTTTTTTTTTAGGTTCAGTTGTTGACAGTTGTGAGTTTGTTGTCATTTTACTGTTCATAGTTTTGATCTTCTTCTACTTCTTAGATAAGTCCCTTTAACATTTCATATAATAAGAGCTTAGTGATGATGAACTCCTTTAACTTGATCTTATCTGGGAAGCACTTTATCTGCCCTCCCATTCTAAATGATAGCTTTGTTGGATAAAGTCAGCTTGGATGTAGGTCCTTCATGACTTGGAATACTTCATTCCAGGCCCTTCTTGCCTATACTATTTTTTAAGAAATAATTTCTTAAATGATTTCTAAGACTGTTTTCTAGGACAGTTTTTTAAGATTGATTGTCTTATGGGCAATCCTTTGTAGGTAACTCTTTCCTTTCCTCTTGCTGCTTTTAAGATACTCTCCTTATCTTTGATCTTGGGTAACTTAATTATGATATATCTTAGTGTGTTCCTCCTTGAGTCCAATTTCTTTGGGACTCTCTAAGCTTCCTGGACTTCCTTGAAGTTTATTTTCTTTGCCGGATTGGGGGAGTTTTCATTCATTATGTTTTCAAGTAAGTTTTCAATTTCTTGCTCTTCCTCTTCTCCTTCTGGCACCCCTATAATTCAGATGTTGGAGCACTTAAAGTGTTCCCAGAGGTTCCTAAGCATCTCCTCATTTTTTTGAATTCTTGTTCCTTCATTCTGTTCCTGTTGAATATTTATTTTTTCCTTTTATTCCAAATCATTGATTTGAGCCCCAGTTTCCTTCCCTTCTCTGTTGGTTCCCTATATACTTTCTTTTATTTCATTTTGTATAGCCTTCATTGCTTCCTTTGTTTTGCAACCAAACTCAATAATTTCTGTGAGCATCCTGATTACCAGTGTTTTGAACTCTGCTTCTGACAGGTTGTCCATCTCCTCTTAGTTCTTTTTCTGGAGTTTTGATCTGTTCTTTCATTTGGGCCATATTTCTTTGTCTCAGTGCACCTGTTACATAGTAAGGGGTGGAACCTTAGGCATTCACCAGGGCAGGGCAACCCTCTTTGCTGCATCTGGCGCTGTCTGTGGGGAGGGGCCAGGGAGGGAACAATGCAGCTCACTCCACACTAGCCCCACTTTCTGTCACTTCCCTTGCTTCCCACAAGCAGTTTGTGCCATTTCAGGTTCTGATTTTCAGGTGGGTGGATTTTTGTATGTTCTAGGATTCCATGGGCCTCAGCTAGAGGTTTCAGTTTCCTGGTCAGTGTCAGCCAGCCCCTGCTTTGCCCACATGATCCACAGCCTTTCAGCGGTTCCTCTCTGTCCAGCTGCCCATCTCTGCCCCTCCTTCTGGTATAGATGAATGTTTCTTTAACTCGTTGGTTGTCAGAGTTCCATGCAGTTTGATTTTCTAGCAGTTCCGCTTATTTATTGTTTTTAAATTGATTGTTATCCTTCTTTTGTTTGTGCAAGGAAGTGAAGTGTTTCTACCTGCACCTCCATCGTGGCCAGAACCCTCTGTTTTTTAAACTTTAATGTGGGCAGGAATCAACTGGGAATCTTGTGAAAATGGATTTTGATTTAGTTGGTCCAGGGTAGAGCTCCACATTCTGCTGATCCAGCAAGTTCCCAGGTGATGCCAACCCTGCTGGTCCACACACCAAAGCAGCAAAGCTCTAGACTTCAGTGAATGCCTCATAATTTCTCAACCACGCCTACTACTCCTTGCTTCATGCCATTGTGAATACTGTTTCCTCTACCTTTTCTAGTTTTCTTTTCCTCCCTTTCTCACCTCCCTGATCCACCAAAGCAATTCTGCTCACCTATCAGAAGTCAACAAACAGAACTGCTGCATTCAGACGACTTCCTTAACCATTCCTCAGGTAGATGAAAGCTCTTCTTTCCCCATGCTCCCACATGACTCTGAAAACACATACTGCATCAGAACATTAATCACACTATTCCATCTGTCTGCACTTCCCTATCCACAAGAAATACTTCAGGAGCAGGACTTCTTTCATCTGTATGACCACAGCACAAACACAATGCCTGACACATAGCAGGAGAATAACAGGCAGAGTGAATGAATAAGTGAATGAATGAATTCTTAACAACCAGTCCTACCACTGGGTAGAGCAATAAACAAAGTATTGGGGAGCATTGGCTCCTCACTACTCTACCCACCAAGGGCTCTGTGCTAATTGCTAGGGTTTTTTAAAAAGTAGATAATGGCAAACTCTGCTTTCTAAACCAAACCGACTGCCTCATCCTAAAAGACAAAACTCAAAGAGATGGTCTTCCTGAACCAGGAGACCCAGAGAAAATTTCAAAGAGGGAATATTCAAACAAGAGGTATATACATAGGGATTTCTCAGAGAGGAAGACTCCATATAGGGAAATTTGACCAAACATGCATTTCCTCCACTTTCATCCACCCCTTACTATGTGACAAACACTTTTAAGAAGTGAGTATATGAGATGAATTAGATATATTCCTCATTCCCAAAAAGTTCAGCTAGATGTAGAAACAGACAAGCACAAGGCAGAATGACAGGGGTTGTGGTTCAGGTGTGTGCAGACCATGGAACAGATGCTTTTTGTTTGGATAAAGGAGATGGATACGCATCAAGAAGGAGATGATATCTGAGCAGCATTGAAGGATGAGTTCACTTTTTCAGGCAAAGCATAGGAAAGAAGGGGATTTCAGGCAAAGGCACAGAAGCAGGGGATAGGGAGAATGCTGCCTGTGAGGGTAACTGCCAACACTCTGGTATAACAGGGCTAAGTGGGGTGGGGTGGAGATTGGTTTTAGGAAGTTGAGCAGAACCAGATGGGTCATTTAGCAAGGATTTATCGAGCACCTACCATGTGCCTGGTACTAAGATAGGCACTGTAAGGGCAGGCAACCATAAATAACACAGAAATGATTTCTGCTCTCCTAGGAGCTTACTGTTTATAGTTTAGCAGGAGTGGTGGGGCAAACACAAAGTAACATGAATAAAATATCTGCATGCTGTAATGCACAATTAGCCAAGCCAGAAAAGAGTGAGGGCTTTCACTTCAAGTAAAATGTCAGGGAAGGACTCTCTGAGGAGCTGAACATAATCAGAGGGGGAGGAAGGGAAAGGCAGAGAGAAGAGAAGCCTGAGCAGAGAGAAAAGATGAGGCAAAACTCCTGAGGTGGGAAGGAATGTGGCAAATTTAAGAAATCAAAAGTGGATGGAATTAGTGATGGAAAGGACAGCAACACAATTTGACAAGAAAGGATTGGGAAGGGAAATGGACCATACTGTCTGGGACTTGCAGGCATGCTGGGTGTTTGGAGGGCTCATAGCAGGAAGATGACATGACCTCATTTGTTTGGAGTATTTTCTTCTCTCTCTCTCTCTCTCTCTCTCTCTCTCTCTCTCTCTCTCTCTCTCTCTCTCTCTCTCTCCCTCTCTCTCTCTCTCCCCCCACCCTCTCTCTCTTTTGCCAAAAAGGTAACTCTTGTTCCTTCATAGAAAATGGACTGGAGGAGACTGAAGACAGATCCTCACTGGAGGCTATGTAATTGCCCTGTGGAGAAAAAGCCGAAACCAAAGGGATGGTGACAAGGATAGAAACTGTAGACTCAGGGCTTGTCTCCCTTAGGAAAATTTGAGGCTAGGAGCTCCCAAACAGGAACCCTCTGTACTGAATGAGAATACTCAGCAAATTCTCTTTCAGGAGGTGTCATTGAAAAGTGCACCTTTCCTTTTTGCAATATGTCTTCCGTTTGACCAAATTCTGGGCTGGGGAACCAGCCATTTGGCTCAAGGCATGAGGAAGCTCTACAGCAACCATATTCCTGGCCAACATGTGTACCGATGCTGGCAGACACTGAAAAAGGCAAAGGTAATTCACATATTCTTCACCTTGCCACTGTTGGGCTGCTGTACAGCAACTTGCCCAGCCAAGCCCCTATCCACTAAACTCCTGAAAAAGTGGGATCTGAAGAGTACTGGAGAAGCAGGTGGCTCCACTATCAGAATGGCAAGGTGCACCTAGCATGCATGCGGCTGCCTTCTTTCTTAGGCCCTCTAGAATGCCTGTCCCATGAAACATGCATTGTGGCGTTCAGCAGCATTTTAGGAAGGGGGGTTTTGATTGCGGATTTTCAGAATTTTCAACAAATTCTAGCTTTTGATCTAAGAAATTTGCAAGGATAATTTAACCTAACCTGCTTTTCAACAGATGGGCAAACTAAGATGCAGACAAGAATAACTTATCTGAAGTCATAAAGCTGTGGTTTGTTGTTGTTTTTAGGCAAATGTGTAGCTGTAATGCTGGTCCTAAGTTTCACTTCTGGGCCCTTTCTCCATGGATCCACACACACACACACTTCAGTGAATAACTTATTGAGGATTTACTGCATGCTGGGCTCTAATTCTCCATACCATAATAGAAATGAATTTTTAAAACACATGCAATCTTATAACATGGAACACTTCTCTTGTCCCAAATCTTGAATATAATCATGACCTCCAGGATATTTTGAACTCCCGAGAGCAAGGGGACTGGGTCCTCTTTATCTCTATATATCCAGTCATTGAATGCGGCAGATGGTACTGTTTATCAATGAATGAAGGAATGCATCCTGTGGTTGGTGGAGGATTATTCACAACTAAAATGGAGCCCCGTGATGTCTGGTATGGATAGTTCCAAGCAGCTCTGCTTTCATGGTGGGTCTCTGAGATGCTGTGGGCAGTAAGTGGGTGGCAATGATTTTTTTCTCTTGCTGGTCAATTGCCTTTTCAGGTGGTCTTTATTAAGTCATCAATCTTTCAACCCTGACAGTCACCGTGACCCACTGTACCTCAGGAAAGGAATCTTTCTTAATTACCAGCTCTTTCTTGCTCCCTGGAGATCCCTGAGTACTACGCCAGGTGGAGCTGATGGATGTGTCATCTGGTTCTACCAGTGTGTGAAGTGTCATTTGCTCACACCTGAGGGCATAGCCTGCTATCCCAGCCTAGTTAGAGGGGAAGCCCTAGCAAGCCACCCATGTATTATGACTTCAGGAAAAGACCTCTTTGCTCCGGCATTTGGAGTACTGCTAAGGGATCAGACCTATGGAGCTTGGATTCCCATCTCTGCTACTCACTGGGAAGCAAATTGCTTAATTCCCCAAGCTCTGATTTCCTCCTCTGCAACAGGTCCCCCTCACCTGTGCCACTTTGAAATGCTGGATGGCTTAGTCCTCAGGGACCTTTTATTTTCTCTCTATGCTCAGTTCCTTAATGATCTTACTCATGGTTTTTAAATACTATGTATATGCCAAAGATTCTTAAATGTTTCTCTGTCCAAGACCTCTGCCCCAAACCCTAGACCCAAATATTTAAGTCCATACATAACATCTCAACTAGACCATGTAATGGACATCTCAAAGTTAATTTGCCCCAAACCAAACTCTTGTGTCCTGCTCTGCCCTGACTTCCCCATTTTAGTAAATGGAAACTCCATTGTACTCATTACCTGGCTAAAAGACTTTCAAGTCCTGTTGTACTTTCACACCCCACTTTCTATTCATCAGCAAATCCTGCTTGCTCCACCTTCTGCAGTTCTACCCCTTCTCTCCACTTACCCCGTTGCCCCCAAGATCCAAACTTCCATCACCCCTTGCTTGGATTATTGCTGAAGTCGCCTTCCAGCTGGATTTCCAGCTTCCACCCTTGCCCCTTTATAGATGTTTCTCACTCAGCAGCCATGCTGATACTTTATAAAATCAGATCACGTATCAGTTCTCTACTCAAATCCTTCCATGGTTTCCTATTTCACTCAGTAGAAGCTAGTCCTTAGAATGTCCTACAGGGCTCTAAACAGTCAGCTCTTCTCTCGCTTCTTCTCCCACCACACTCTCTCTCGTTCATGCCAGTCCAAGCACACCCCTCCTCACTGTACCTCCCACACGAACTTTCCCACCTCCGAGCCACAGTTTCCTAAAAACAAAAGAACAGAAAAAAGCAAACAAAAAGATAATTTGTTCACTTCTCATAAACCTCCAACATCTTCTGGCTTAGAGACACTGTTCAAACTCTTTAAGTTTATCATTTTATACTTCATGATTAACCTTTAGCTGCCTTATAGACCTTGCATTACAAACCCACAAAGCAGCCCATTCCACTGTTGAGAGATGACACTAATTTATCCTGCACACCTAGAGCCATCTGGGAACAGTCCACATCCTGTTGACCTGCATAGCTGCACTTGATGCTAGCAGCCCCCTAGCAGCGGTTACTATTACAGAAGAGCAAAGAAGCTGAGGTAAGTGACTAGTCCAGAGTCACACAGCTAGCAAATTAACAGAATGAGGATTTGAACTCTACCACCCCACAACAACCCCAGGGCCATCCTTTTCCATCTTCCTCCCCACTTACCTGCCTCATGAATACACCTTCAAGTTCAGGCCCTCAAATTACCAGTCTGCAAACATACTGGGCTTTTTATCAGTGTTCGCTTAGATTATTGCCTCCTTCCTGAATGGTCTATATACATAACACATGCCCCTATCTAATCCTTCATATCTCTCCTGAACACTGCTCTCTTCCTTCTAAGACAATTTAAATTCTTCCTCTTGAATGAAGTCTTCCCATACCCTGATGTATTCATTGAATTTCATGTATTTTAATAAACTGTTTACCCGCAGTAAGGTAAAGTGGGCCTAGGCATGGTTCCACCTGCAGTGTGCTTGCACAGCTGAAACTCTGAGGTGCCAACTATAAAAAGGAGAGATCAGGGAGTGTGGAAGGAGACAGGAAGGGGGTCAGCGTTGCCTGGGATGAGGAATCATTTTATGGCAGTGACAGCAGGACCAAGTCCTGACTACATCTGTTATCCTAGATTACTGACTTTTCTCAGGGCCTTCATCTCTTTCAATATAAAATGGTATTAATGAGCTGGATGTCTTCTAAGTATCCCCATCCTCACCCCAAACTTAGCGTAGTATCTGGCACATAGTAGGTGTTCAATAAATATTTGTTGTGTTGACCCCAGGAAGGAATATACCTGTCAAAAAGGACTTATTGTAGTTAACTGGGCCCAAATCCATAATTAGAGCCCAGCAGCTGTTATTTACAGGAGGCCTCTCACACGTGCTGCATTTCAGGGGAAAGCCACACGTGCTGCATTTCAGGGGACAGCACAGGAGGCTTGGTTAGGCTACCAAGCCTCCTGTGCTGTATTCCTGCCTTCTGATCCAACCCTTTTAAAGGAGTCCATGGAATCATCCTGCAGCCTGCCCCAGCCAATAGGACCTGACCAGCTATATTCCCCATTGGTATCTTTACTGACCAGTCAGAATGACTCCAGAATGATCAGTCAGGATGTGACATTCTGAACAATCAGGACAGTGCAATGTGGACTGATCAAACTGCAAATTTGGATTCCAAATTTGCATAAAAATGGACCAAACACGGACCACCATGGCAAGTACTTTATATTCAAGGGGGGACCCAAAATGAAATGTATTTAAATATAAAAATATTGGGTATTTATTCTTACATGTTTAAACTTCAGTCACCTTCAAAGCACTCTCCATTTGATGCAATACCCCTGCTGAGACATTTTCCAGCCACTTAAAGTAGCTTTTGGGACTTCCAGCCAAGATGGAAGTATACATAGATACACTTCGCCTCCTTACACAATCAAAAGAAGAACAATAACAAATTTAAAAACAAAAAAATAACCAGAACTTCCAGAAAATTGAACTGTATCAAAGTCCAACAACCAAGGAGTTAAAGAAGAAACATTCACCCAGACCTGTAGGAAGGGCAGAGACAGGCAGCCAGAGTGGAGAGGACTAGCAGAAAAGCAGGGAGGGAGTCCCAGGGCAGGCAAGGTGGTAGCTGGCAAAGTGGGTGGTCCCATATTTGCTTGCAGATAAACCAGAAAGAAAAACTAGGGAGTGAGACAGACCGAAAAACCCAGGATTCCAGCACAGGGAAATAAAGCCTCAAAACTTCTGACTGAAAAAATCTGTGGGGGTTGGGGTGGCAAGAGAATCTCCTGGCTTCACAGGAGAGTTCTTTGGAGAGACCCACGGGGTCCTAGAACATACACAAAACCACCCACCCTGGAAACAGCACCAGAAGGGCCCAATTTGCTTGTGGGTAGCAGAGGAAGTGACTGAAAGCCAGCCAAGAGCTGAGTAAGTAGCACCATTCCTTCTCGGACCCCTCCCCCACATACAGTGCCACAACACAACGACCTGGGTTGCCCCACCCTATTGAATACCTAAGGTTCCACCCCTTACTACATAACAGGAGTGCATAGCAAAAAAAAATGCTGCCCAAATGAAAGAACAGATCAAAGCTCCAGAAAAAAAATACAACTAAGGGATGAAGAGACAGCCAACCTATCAGATGCAGAGTTCAAAACACTGGTAATCAGGATGCTTACAAAAATGGTTGAGTATGGTCGTAAAATAGAGGAAGAAGTAAAGGCTATACAAAGTGAATAAAAAATATACAGGGGACTGACAATGAGGAGAAGAAAACTGGGACTCAAATCAATGGTTTGGAGCAGAAAAAAGAAATAAATATTCAATCAGAACAGAATGAAGAAACAGAAATTCAAAAAAATGAGGAGAGGCTTGGGAACCTCTGGGACACCTTTAAACATTCCAACATGTGAATCATAGGGGTGCCAGAAGGAGAAGAGGAAGAGCAAGAAACTGAAAACTTATGTGAACAAATAATGAAGGAGAACTTCCCCAGTGTGTCAAAGGAAATAGACTTCCAGGAAATCTAGGAAGCTCAGAGAGTCCCAAAGCAGTTAGACCCAAAGAGGAACAACCAAGGCACATCATCATGAAGTTACCCAAAATTAAAGATAAAGAGAGAATCTTAAAAGCAGCAAGAGGAAAGGAGAGAGTTACCTACAAAGGAGTGCCCATAAAACTATCAGCTGATTTCTCAAAAGAAACCTTACAGGCAAGAAAGGGCTGGAAAGAGATAATCAAAGTCATGAAAAGCAAGGACGTACATCCAATATTACTCTCTCCAGCACAGCTATCATTTAGAATGGAAGGGCAGATAAAGTGCTTCCCAGATAAGGTCAAGTTAAAGGAATTCATCATCACCAAACCCTTATTATATGAAATGTTAAAAGTACTTATCTAAGAAAAAGAAGATAAAAAATATGAACAGTAAAATGACAACAAACTCACGACTATCAACAACCGAACCCAAAGAACAAAAACAAACTAAGCAAACAACTAGAACAGAAACAGAGTCACAGAAATAGAGATCACATGGAGGATTATCAATGGGGAGGAGGATGGGGGAGAATAGGGGACAGGGGACAAAGAATAAGTAGCATAAATGGTAGGTAGAAAATAGACAGGGGAGGTTAAGAATAGTATGGGAAATGGAAAAGCCAAAGAATTTATATATACGACCCATGGACATGAACTAAGGTGGCAGAATGATAGTGGGAGGGGGGTACAGGGCTAAGGGGAATAAAGGGGAGAAAAATGGGACAACTGTGATAATATAATCAATAAAATATATTAAAATTTTAAAAAGAAAAGAAATTTTGAAGGAAAAAAACAGTTTTTGAACTCATTGGTTTTGATGCCTTTTAGTGCTTCTGTTGTTTTTTGTTTTACCTCTTCCCCATTGGCAAAACGTTTTCCTTTGAGGAGTTTTTTCATCTGGGGAAACAAATAAAAGCTGTTCGAGGCAAGATCAGGTGAACAGGGAGGGTGGGGCACAGGGGTCATGCTGCTTTTGCTCAAAAACTGCTGGACACTCAGTATGGAGTGAGCAGGTGTGCTCATAAGTTACTCATCATCAAAATAGGCAAATGTGTTTAAAGAGCCTTAAAACATATTCACTGAAGCCGAATGCAGCCTCTCACAACACCACCAGCTGGTACACTGATATAGATGGGTTTCTAGAATACTCACCTAGCTGGGGAAGCCTGTATTATAAGGGACCCATCATTCTGCGGTTTCTGCGTCCCCTCTCATAAGCAAGTCCCCCATTTATCTTGAGGGAGCATAGTGTCAGTTTACACCTGAGGCTGCATTTCCCCAGTTTGCAAACTGTTTACCTGAGCAGAGAGAGTCTCTTTTTACTGCACCCCAGATGGGGAACTCCTGTTGGCATTGGATTGGTGGCAGCAACCTTTCGTTGAGAGCTGAGTGAGTAAAGATGAACTTTAAGATAAAGTCCAGATTTTTGGAGGAGAGAGGAAGAGCATTCTTCCAGAAAGGAAAAGATGAGGTTTAGTTTCTCAAGAAATGATTCCTGGTAGAGGGGTAAATAATCACCCTTCTTTCTTTTCTCACAATATCCAGGCCAGGTTTTCTCTGGAACCTGACCTTTCTTAGACTGGGAATGTTTAATTATTTCTCTGTGAGTTAGTACCCCAGCTGGATAGAGTTAATAAAGCAACCAGGCCTTTATCTTAACAGGAGTCTTAGGATCAAATTCTCCCCTCATTAAAGGCCCAGAAATCTCCCTGACAGCAGTGGGAGTTCTGCAGTCGGCCTGAAAGTGGAATTGAGTTTCTTAGTGAATTCTTTTACAGGCACAAGAGATGGGACCATGTAGCTGAGAGGGGAGAAAGATAGAAGGACAAAGGACAGGAGGAAGAAGGAAGGGAGGAACAGAGGGAGGGAGGGAGGGAAGGGAGGGAAGGAAGGGAGGGAGGGAGGAAGGAGGGAGGGAGGGAGGAAGGAAGGAAGGAAGGAGGGAGGGAGGGAAGGGAGGGAGGGAAGGGAGGGAGGGAGGGAGGAAGGAGGGAGGGAGGAAGGAGGGAGGGAGGAAGGAAGGAGGGAGGGAGGGAGGAAGGAAGGAAGGAAGGAAGGAAGGAAGGAAGGAAGGAAGGAAGGAAGGAAGGAAGGAAGGAAGGAAGGAAAGAGGGTGAAAAAAAAGCCTTTGTTAAAACCCAGCACACAGAGGCAGAAAGGAATTCCTGAGATGGGTACAGTGTGGAAGTGGGAATAAGGAAGAGCCAGGGCTGGACCCTCAAACATACCAGCTTCCAAGATCCTCTGAACCACCCTGGAGAGTAAGTATTATCACCTGAAAGTGAACTGAGAGGGAAACCTGAGCTCCCCAGCTAGCACCATAAATGTTGAAGCTCCCATGCCTGCATTCTTTCCATCAACTACACAGATTTCCCCAAATAAACTTGCAAAGTGTGGCAGTAACTAGGGACTACTTTATATTCCTTATTTCTAAGTTCACAACAATCATACAAGACAGATTTGGAATAAAAAAATTCTTTCCTCTTAAAATGATGCCACTTATATATTTGTAAATAAGTGACTATATGTAAGGAGAGATTTCACCATGTACATAAATGTATGTTGTTTATTTTCCTGCACAATTTTTAGTATATACTCATGTGTGGATACCTGTACACCCCAACTCAAACATGAGTTGGCTCCTGCCTGTATATGATATCTTATGCCCAAGATATTTCATTTCCTCTCCCATCATGAGGTAGGAATAATAGTAAAGCATACCTCACAGGGTGGTTGTGAGGGTTACACAGGATACTACACAAGCCAGTCAAAAAGACAAATACTGTATGATTTCACTTCTGTGAGGTATCTAGAGCAGCCCAGTTCACAGAGACTGAAAGGAGAATGGTGGCTGCCAGGGGATGGGAGAACACGGAGACGGGAAGGTGTTTAATGGGCGTAGAGAGTTTCAGTTTTGCAAGGCTAAAAAGTTCTGGAGACTGGTTGCACGACATATAAAGATGTTTAACACTGCTAAACCTGCACGTAGAAATCATGGAGGTGGCAAGTTTCATGTTTTGTGTTTTTGCTACAATTTAGAAACAAAAGCAAATAGAATACACATGAAAGGGCCCTGCCTGGTGTCTGTCACCCATCACATGGGCGATTAACACATCACATGTTAATTTCATCAGACACGCACACACACCCATGGGCGCATGCAGCAACAGGAGCCCCGTTTTAGAAAGCTTGTTTACCAATAAGTTAACAATCCCACATCAGTTATCTCATTTGATATATACCAGTTACATGCTCATAGATAGGGAGAAGGAAGAAGAGGACACGGTGGCGGGGGGAAAGTTGGAGAAACATTAGGTAATTTCTCATTATTTGAGGCTTATGTTTTGGATTTTTTTTTCTTTTCAAAATATACCAGTGTATCTGTGGATATGCTGGTGTTTGTACATAGCTATCTTTTATTCATCATCTGCTGAATGCCAAGTATTTTAAATATTTTATCTCACTGAATTTTCTAAGTTACCCATCACCATGTAAGGTAGTAATTATCTCCATTATACAGATGAGACAACTCAGGCTCAAAAAGTCCAGGAATTTTCCCAAGGTCACACAACTGATTGATGCAGCTTTACTCTGAACTCAGATTTCTCGAACTCATCTATTTCCTCTCTGTTATGACAAGCCCACCTCCTTTCCTTGTAATCCCGACCCAGGACAGTGCCGGATAATTTATGTGTGGATATTGAGTGAATACATTCCCTTGGAGCTAGAGGAAGATGCCACATCCTGAAGTATGAATTCAGTGTGTCATGGGGCAGACCAAGTGACCAACTGGGTAATTCTGCATGTTAGTCCTTGCCTGTGGGGCCCCCAGAGGCCAGTGGAATTGCCCATGGGGGGAGAGCACCAAGGCTGATGGGGTCCCAGGCACAAGTCAAATTACAAAGGACTAGAATTCAGGATTGAGACTGAGCCCCAGTGTTGGCAGAATAAGTAAAGCTGATCACCAGGGTCAAAGGGCAAGGCAAGGCCAGAAGGTAAAGCAGAAGCAGTGGACTTGAAAGTAGTATAAAGTAGCATAAAAGTAGTATAAAAATGCAGAATGGGCCACACCATGTGTCTCAGAAGCCATCCATGAGAAGGAAAGAGTGAGTTTCCTCTTCAAGCAGCTCTTGGGCCATGGCTGTGCTTAGAGAGACTTCAGGGAGATAGTTATCACATCTCTGAAATGTGCATTTAATTGTTAAATGAGATACATATACTAGCCTTTGAACCAGAGCTTAAATGCAATTGCCTGACTATATGCTCTAGAGAGGACAAACCAAGCCAATGGTATTTTTTATCTGGGATTATTCAGTGCCTAGTCAGCCTTACAACAGAAATAAGGTTGTCTTCCTCTCTGCCTTTCCTGAGCTCTATTGTTGGAAAAAGAGCCTTATGTGTTTTTGAAAAATTGTGCAAAGGTAAGTGAGCTTTGCTTTGGTCAGAGGACACATCGTGCCACAAACTGCTAAAAGAGGGAAGACTAACCACTTGCAGACAGTGTGAAAAGTGGGCTGCTTGGAAAAGGTCTGATGTCAGGTTCAGTTCTCTCAGGCCTTCCTCAGGCTCTTGCAGTTCTAAGACGATGGCAGTGATTACATTCCTCTCTGAGTTCCTCACTGGAAATCCACATGCTAGCCCTAGCCAGCATGGCTCAGTTGGTTGGAGCATCACCCCATAAACCAAAAGGTAATGGGTTGGATTCATGGTCAGGACACCTGCCTAGATTGCAGGTTCTGTCCCTGATCAGGGCATGTGTGGGAGGCAAGCGATCAACGTTTCTCTCTTACATCGATGCTTCTCTCTCTTTCTCTCCTTCCCTTCCTCTCTTTCTACAATCAGTAAGCATATCCTCAGATGAGAATTAAAAAACAACAACTCACATGCTAATTATAAGATGGCCACAAGAAGGGCGCTCTTGCCAAACCAGGAGTTTTTGGTTTTGCTATTTGCTCATTTGCCTATCAGGTGATAGAAAAGTCTGGAAAACAATGCAGCCCACAGTGAACCTTGTATTGAGGTATTCCACTAGGCCTTGGAGAAATAGTACCAAGACAATGTGACCTAGATTTGTAATAGTGTCTCAGTTAGCAATGTTCCTTCAGGTATCTGCAATCTTAGCAGGATGGCTATTATCCGCACTTACAAATCAGAAAACTGAGGTCCCGCAGCCTCTGCCCCACCTGCCTCCCCATCCTCATTAGCTACCACTCCATTCCTCACTCACTGGTCACACGCTAGGTTCCAGCTATGCCCACCTTTTTGTTTCTTGAACATTCCAAAATTATTCCTGCCTCAAGGCCTGGGTACCCACTGTTCCCTTCTTCTAGAATGTCCTTCCCCATCTCTTTACATGCTAGCTCCTTTGCCTCACTCAGGTCTCAGCTCAAATGCCACCTTCTCCAAGAATCTTAGCTGTGCCCCTCAGTCAAGTACCCCACTTTCCCCGAGATGGAAGTGCCAGATTCAAAGCTAGATCATCCATCTTCTGAGGGGTAATGGGGAGACTACTTTTCAGTCATTTTAAGTTTTATAAAATAAAATCTGAGTAAATTTTCCACTCATCACAAATTTGAAAACCACTCATCTGTGATGACCATTAGCATTGAGCGATGCTTGGAGGGTGAGAGTCCTGCCTCTGAATGGAGCAGGTGAGTAGTCAGGTTCCCAGAAAGCTCCTGCACAATGGTGTAGCTCACGGAAGGAGAGGAATCCAGGCTGGGAGAGGCTAGAGCAGGAGGTTTGAGAGGAATTTCTCACTAACCCTCACTAGACCCTTTGTCTAGGACTGAGAACTTGGTGATGAGTTGGGTGGGGGGACATTCAGGATGTTCCCTGAAAAACATGTTATTAATATTCTAATGGTGGTGGAGGTGGTGGTGGTGGCCCAGAATTCTCTCCAACATACCCAGCCAGGGTGGAGAGCAAGGGAAGGGAGTCTCCTCAGCTAAGTATTTGTCCTACATACTTGCACTCAGTCACAAAACATCCATGCTGATGATGAAACCTCACCTCCTGCCCACATTCCCAGGGTCTTCCATGCCATGCCTTTTACATGTATTCAGGGGTCTCTGGAAAGAACTAACAGCTGAGAAGAATAAACACTGGACTGGCAGTCAAAGGACATGGGTTGTATTCTAAATGCACCTCTTCCCAGCTGAATGAATTTAGTCAAACTTCACAATCCTTCTGAGTATCAGTTTCCTCACCTGTAACACTGAGACATGAATCCAGTCCAACTAACACTTCTGGCTTACTTAAGGCACACTACATAAATACATGACTCTACAAACTATTTGGTTTACTAAAGAAGAAAGAGGACCGAAGAGGTGCTGAAGTCAACACAGATGAATTGTCTCTTTCTCCTAAGAGGTCCAGGTAAGATAGTAGCATACTATACTGTAATCAGCAGCAATATCTGTTTCACAAAAGGACTCCCATCAGGATGCCTGTGCATAAGAAACCTCCTCACAGCTTTGAGAGTGATTTGATTTGCATGCATTTGGTTTGCCAACAAGTATTCAGGAGCTTACTCACCCCAGATGCATAAAGTTAATCTGCCTTTATTGCTATCAAGTACTCCTCACTTGTCCCTTGATTTGACAGATGGCCCTCTGCCTCCCCCACCTCCCCAACTCTAGCCCCTGGGAGCTGACCCTTCAAGCACCATTATTTATTTACTTTTTCCAAGTTTCTGGGCACAGTATTAGTAGTTTTCACTCACTTTTTTCTTATTCTTGCAACAACCCTAGGAGATGACTACTATGCATACCCTCATTGTACACACTGGATCACTGAGGATCAGAGAGGGTAAGTGACTTGCCCAGGGTCACACAGCACTGAAGAGATGGACCAGGTTATTTTGGCTCCTGGCTCTCCCTTCATTCACTGCATAGGAGAGAAAACAGGGCTTCCTACCTGCACAGTGTCCTCTGTTTATTTTACAATAGAAGTGAACATGAAGAGTGATCACATTCCTCCCTGTATGGCACCCAGCTCCTCTCTGCCAGTGGCTCTGGGCCCACACAGCTGCCCACACAGTCATCCCTGCAGCCATCCATGCAGCCAGAGCTGACTTCCCCTGAAGTCAGACATCCAAGGGCAGTTCACTTGAAGCAGATCGGCAGGACTTTCCACCCCACAGAGAACCCAGCCTTGCCAAGTTCTCCACCAGCCGGGCTCCTGGATGTGGGCCTCATGTGTTCCCATTGCATAAGTGTTATTCCAGCCAGTTCCTGGAATCGGAAATATGGCAAACCATTCACCTGGTGGGAGACCTTGCCCAAAAAGGAGGGTTGTTTGGTTAGCTGCACTCTCTCCTTCCAGGAGACTAACTTGTGAAAAAGTTTGTCTAGCAAGGTCCATTTCCTAAGCCAAAGTTGTTTTATTTTCCCTACTCTTCAGCCACCCAACACATACTTTTCTCCCAAAGAGCTCTCAAATCCACCTCGGAGGCCTCTGGCCTAGTTCAGGCCTCCTCATCTCTGGGGTAATTGCCCCAGGGCCTCCTTGCTGGTCTCCCATGCTTCCTGCTTCCAGCCATGTAGGCCAACCTCCATGCTGCAGCTGAGGATCTTTTCAAATGCCAGTCCCATGGTGTGAGGCCCCAGCATAATTCTTTCCATGGCTCTCCAGCATCTAAAAACTAAATGCTTCTCTATTATTTGAGTTGTTTGCAATGAGAAGGTAGTGTTGTTATAAAGTTTTAAAATATGCTTCCCACCCTAGACTACAAGTTTCTTGAAAGTAGGAAGAATGTCTTCTTTGTTTCTGTATCCCTGAAACACAGTTCAGTGCCCTACGCATAGTAGGTAAGTACTTGAGATGTGTTTATTGAAGTTCAATGATCTGATACTTACCAGTTACCCAGGGCTCATGAAAAGCATGAGATTCCCAATAACTAGACAGGATGGATACAATTCCAGCCCAAACAGTTTAGTCACTGTGTACAGCAGTATCTAAGATAAAGATACAACTTTTGGTATAATTTTTGCTCCTGAAAATTGTCTCAGACTCTCTTTGTCAATTGATATTAGACTGGAACCCCAGACTGGGGTCCAGTTTGTTTGTCCAAATCCCTGGTAAAGCCAACGAAGAAGACGGTGCTCTTCAAATTGCCAAGGGGCCCTCACTTTTATGAGCTTCCAAGACAGAAGCTCATAAAAGAGTAGTGAGTAGAAATTACCAGAAAAACTTGAGCCTTCTGCTGTAAATCCCCAGCTCTATGGAACTCCAATGATGGCCTTTCCCAGAGCTTATCTTGGGATCAAATCTACATTCTGTCACATGATAGCTCTGTGACAAGTAGCAAACCCCTTCACTTCCTGAGACTCCATGTTCACATCTGTCCACAGGTTAGTTGTGACAAACAAATGAAGGCATGTGTGGAATAGCTTCATGTTGGCTGATGAACTGATGTCCATGGGCACAGCTAGTGCATCCCCTCCCTGTGGGCCACACTGCTTGGGATGTCATGTCGCACACGCTGAAGGCTGTCGAGTGAGCCAGGTATCAGCGCAAGAAGAACTACATGAATAAACTATCTAATACCACCTAGTTCAGAGTACCTCATGTGATTCCTAGCACACAGCATGGACAGAGTACCAAAATTGCCCTCTGTGACTCTGCTTTCTCTCCTTCTTCAAATATATTTAAGTCTATGGTTGGATTAAGATCAGCTGACTCTCAGAGTCCTGGGAGCCATCCTGTCTCCTCACTAATCCTCTTGTGCCTATCTTAAACTTTAACTCTCAGAGGATAATCTTGTTTCCATATTTCTGAGTTCTCCCAGCAAGTTCCTTATAATCCCATGTGCTGGCAACAGTGGTTTTCCTTGAGGACAGCCCGGTGCAGTGGAATGAGCGCAAATCTGCAGCCAAGAAACTGGGGTTAACGACGAGCTCATACACTTTGATGCAATGAACCTCACCTCCTCATCTGTTAAGTCAGAATACATTATTATCTCCTCCTGCAGGGTAGCGGCAAGGGTGAAATGAGGTCGAGGATGTCAGCAACCCCATATGGCATGCTTGTCATTATTTCTGGTTTGAGTTTTCTTTAATATCTAAAGTCTGGGAATAAGAAAAACACAACTTGACTCTCAGTAAGCCATTGTTTTAATTGACGCAAACAGAAAAACCGCCTTTAAAATATCAGGAAGGGTTCAAGACCCAAGCACTGAGTAGACGTCTTCTTTCCCAGACCACCCATGTCTCTTCTGTGTCCAAAATACTGGTCCCTGACTTCCCTAAATGACGTGTCTGAGGGAGCATCCAAACGCATGCATTTGCTGAAGGGCTGCCTGTAACAAGGTTCCATGTTTTCACTCCATCTTACATATAACTGGAACTTCCAGTGATATGAAAGCCAAGAACTGGGTGGAGATTCATCCAAAAACTAGCCAGACTTTCTGGATACCAGAAGGAGTTCACTTGGGGTCGGACTGATTCAGCTGTCAAGTAGTAGCAGACACAGGATTCTTTTTTAATGAGGGCTAACTAGCCTGCCCTCTGTAGAATATGAACAGTATTTGGCGGGCGAATCTACTACCTACCATGGGGTCATTCATCTGGGATCAACTTAAATGAGGCCCAAACAACTGGAAGGTCTTTGCCAAACGTCCAGTGCAGTTCGTTGCAGAACAGTATGCATTGAAACCAAAGCAGATATTGACTTTACCGCTTTTGTATTCTTTACTGGCTTCAACTCTCATGCCTTGGTACTTCCTAACACCCACCCTCTGTTTCAGCAAGATATAGCTCCTGACTCGAATTCCCTCATGCCCTGTCCATTTCTGACCTTCATGCTCATACTGTTATCTGTCAACAATTGGTAGGAGAAGGAGGAGACACAATCCCTAGCGTCTAGCATGGTGTTTAGACCAAGAAGTGTTAACTGGATGAATAAATGAGTTAGTGAATGAATGAGTGAAAAAGTAAATTAATGATGGAAGCCTGCGCTTTCCTTTCTCAAATATAAACTTGCTGATTTCCTTGTTTTATTCTGGGATGGTCCATATTGCGTGGTTCTTACAACACAGCAGAAAAGCAAGTCAGTGAAACCTGGGGGATCAAAATGAGTTTCAGATTAATTGGGTTTAATTCCCAACTGTCTAATGATAGATAGCCTAGGGATTCTGGCTCCAGTGCTAAGATCTAGGTATATGAATTCAGTATAATCTCTGAGCAGTAACATGTTCTATTTAGGCAATGGGTGTTCTTTAGAAATTCAGATTGTGTCCCCATGGGGAATGACCCAGTTCAATGTCACTTCTCTTATCTTAGAACAGGGCCCACAGAGATAAGAACAAAATGGATTCTTCTCAAGGACCAAGATGTGTGTGCTTTTCTTAGAGATGCTATAAAATGTAAACATAACTATTCTCCACTTACCACTGAGAAAACTGAGTCTTCAAGAGGTACAGTGAGTTGCCTGGAGTCACATCACTAGTTCATGGATCCAGGATTCAAACCTAGGCCAGTCCATGCTCTTTCTACCCACTAAAGAGATGGCTAGGTAAGCAGTTCTCAAAATTGACAGTACCTGGGGGATTGTTAAAACCCGGATTGCTGGGCCTCACTTCCAGATTTTCTGATTCAGTTGGCCTGGGATGGGGCCTGAGAATTTGCATTTCTAACAAGTCCCCCGGGGAAGATGCTAATGCTGGTCCAGGGATCACACTTTAAGAAACATTTGGCTAAGGTATCAGAAAGGACTTTTAATTGTTGCAGTTAGTAGAAACCAACTGGTGATAACTTGTGCAAAAATAAGTAAATAAAGGAGCATTTTATCACATGGATATAAGGGCATTTCCTGAAACCCAGAGGAAGGAACATAATTGGGTCTCAGTATTCTTGTTTGAAATTCATAATACTATTTTTATCAGCTTCCGCATCTACCCTCCTGTCCAGTGTCAAACAACATGGTGGAAACATCTGCCAGGTTATTCCATGCAGAGCCAGCAGCCCAAGGAAAGATTGAACCTCTCTCACTGTCCCAACTCCAATTCCCAGAAGCTTGCATGAGTGGGTGCACATTCCCAGTCTAATCATCTGTGACCAGGACAGAGGCATGGATGGAATTATGCAGTGGCTGTCAGAGCCCCATCATTGTAAACACATAGACTGACACAGAAGTGTAGTTCCTAGAGAAAGGAATTGGGTAGTAAAGCCAGTAGTTGAGCACTATGGCCAGGGTACAAGAAGTGAGCATACACTTATGTAAGAAGTGAGAAAGCTACATTAACCAGGCTTAGTGACCAGAATGTGAACAGTGGTTGGGAAACCTTTCAGAACATGTGGTGAATGGCCTTCAGAAATAATGCTTTTCTCTTGTATTAGGCACGGTAAACAGTAAATCCATCTGGTTTGCAAATTCTCTTAAAAAGTCTACACAGACAATTTCTAGGGCTAAATAGAGCCAGTTCTGTTTTCTTAGAAGGACAATGGAATGTGGAATTCCAGACCAGTGCAGCTGGGCCAAGCTAGGTCAGGGAAAAGGCACAGATTATACTTATTAATGTTTTGCAAACCCACCCAATCCCTGCCCTCCTACCTCCCTTTGCCTTTCTTCACCCTACCCTGCAAGGAAAAAGCCTAAAGTTTGTAAGGAAGGGTTGAGACAGAATTTCAGGCAGATTGGATCAGATGCTCAGCAAAAACACCCCATACGTGCTCTCTCCCAGACCTAGTACTGTGGTTCCGAGGACACAGTACACCAGGCTATTAGCTGCCAAGCTCAGATCACTGTTCTGGCAGCCCCTCTTTGTCACAGGTGTGCTTGCTGGAACTATCCATGATAGGAGTCTGGAAAAGGAAAGGTGCTAGTGGGAGGTACAGCATTAAGATATATAATCAGGCATCAGCAGATTCAACTTCGGATTCTAACAAACCAAGCAACTCACCCACATTAGTCTGTTAAATTCTCTGTCTTTCCTTCTAAACTGATATTGGGGAGCATAGTCATCAGTGTCCTTCTGACTCACTAGGTTGTGATACTTAGCAAAAGTGATCAGCTGAGAATATCATGCATGAGGTCAGGATGAGGCCACCACGGGCATGTGTGCTGTTTTATGTAAATTAAAGGAAGTCATGCCTTCCTCTATGCTGGAACACAGGGTTTAGCAACTGAACATGGGCTGCATCTTGTCTCCTCAGCCAGGCGTCCTTGCACAGGAAACACCTCTGCTACCTTCACAGTAACTTTGCATCACGGTGGCCCTATAAGAATAAGGTGAATCTGTGCAATAAGAGAGGCCTCAGGGTGGTCTCAATCAGCCTTGGTGATAACAAGAGGCAAGGAGAGCCATCAAGGCAGACATGACACCTGTTATCCCAACCCAGTTTAGAAACAATTAGCCAAAATGATCTCTCCCCATCTAGAAACCCACACTTGCACCAATGGGGTGAAGCAGAGGACAGAGTCATGTATATGCTCACATCAACACACTTAGCTGGAAACTTCTGCACCATCAAGAAAAAGCAGTTTTTAAAGGCTTCAAGCTGGCTAGTTTCAATTTACATATTTTCCCCAAACCCCCTTCAACCTCTCTTTTCCTGGGTCTTACTATATATATTAGGCCTATTCTTACAGTTGCTTCTATTACCATGTCTATGTAATCTGAGTAGAGGTTTGGTGTTTAAAATTATTTAGAAGCCATGTATTCTCAGCCACTAGAGTTCATTAACACTAGTGGGCATTAACCCTACTTCCCCCCTTTTTCTTCCTGCTTTTTGCTAGACACCTATTTATGTATTTATGTATGAATGTATGTATGCATGCATGCATGTATGTATGTATTTTTGCTCTGGCTTTCTCTAAAACACGATTAGACCTACATTCCTATTTAAATTTTTGTTTCGTTTCAATGCCCTGCATGGTTCTGTTGAACCACATGCATGAACCTCTAGCACAAGGAACCACAAAAAAGGGCACACAGCACAAATCTCATTCTGTGTACCAAGTCCTGAGCTATTTGTCCTTATCTCTTCCTCCAACCTCACTCCGCCTTGCTGCTCATGCTCCTAGCTTCTGATTTCACTGTCCATTTTCCATTTACATTTTCACCTTGCCTAATGAACTTGACCCTCCAAACCCTTACCCCAGCTATAGATACTGAGATCACCTCCTAGCTAACAACACTAGTCCCAGCACTCCTCCCAGTCTGAACTATTTGGGGTCAATGCCTCTCTGATCTGGCTCAGTATGCCCTGGGGGTCTCACGTAGTTGTCAACCTCACCATCCTTGAGTTATATGTCAATGATGCCACCCAACCTCATGAACAGGAAAAGGGTAAGGAAGATTGAGGAAAAACCCCAGGGACATTTGGAAGGAGCAGATAGGTGTCCCTTCTTCAAGATAGGAGAACTCACCCCACTTTCGAAGAAAGACGTCATAAACCTTCTGGCAATAGAGCCTGAATCCCCTATTAGTAAGCCAATGGGAGACCTTGGTGATATCTAAAAGGAGTTTTAGGAGCTCAAAAAACCTGTAAACATGTTTCATAAAGAGTCCAGTGAAAAATCAATACAGGTTCTCATTCAAGTTGATTGTCAGTTAATGCTTCCTACATTACTTTGTCTATGATAGTTGAACCTCTGAATATCATTCTTAAGTTCTTACATGTTTCTGAAATCTTGGGTTGGAGGGTCTCTCTGCTCCCAGGCTCGTTCCACTCAAATTCACCTTCAAAAGTGGCCAGAGACCCTGCCATTTGCCTGCTGGGAACCCCTCAGTGATTTCCCAAGACCACCAGCTCTTCAGTCTGGATACAAGGTCCTGCAGGACCAGGGCCTGCCTCCTTATCTGTTTAGATATCCGTCTCCCTCCCAAGAATCTCCTGAGGCAGGACCTATGTCTTCTTTGTTTCTGTATCACTATCAAAAAGTCACACCCAACACGTGGTGGACGCTTCATAAATGGTGACTGTGTCAATTGATTAATTAATGAATTAATATCATGAACAAAGTGCTCCTAATTGGAGCCTAATCCTGTTTATTTCACTTCTCACCTTTCTATGAGGAAAAAAAGTTAAGTGACTTCACTGTGTTTTCAGCTGCCGAACCTCAGGAACCCTGGACCTTACAGAAGCAAGTCCACAGACCTAAGGGAAGATGTGGCCAGGACACCCTCCACCATCCGTGTCAGCAAGGCTGAGGTCCTTGAACTTGAAGCCTGCCCTGGTTGGCGATATGGAAAACAGCTAGAAGCCACTGAGAGCTTGCAGCCAAGGAGATGCTCTTCTAGTCCAAACCCACACGCCCAGACAGCCCCAAGAGATCCCGAGGGCAAGCGAACGTCCATTAGCACAGGAACTTGACTCCCCACAGAGACCACCCTAGCAGCAAGTCCACCCCTGTCTTACTCCCCAGTGCCCAGCATCTGACACCCACATCCTCTTCTGCGTTCCACAACAATGAGGTCTTCCAGAGCCCAGTCTAGCTTCTGTCCCCACTTGCCTTCATTCCAGATGTCTCATGGAAAGGTTCCTACTTCTCTAAATTTTCTTCCAAGAATGCGGGGATCTTCTGCTGTCCGGTAAAGCTAGGATCCTCGCATGCACTCAGCAGATTGGAGTTCCAGAGTTCTCTCCTTGGTAGTTCTTGGCAGTATGAAGCAATGGTAGCAATTATTCCCACCGTAGACCCTCCTTATACTCCCAAGACTCAAAATAACCCAGCAATGGAAGCACAAAGCAAAAGTCAGCAGGCACTTGTCTTGTCAATCTGATGAGGTTTCTGCTAACTTGGGCCCCTTTGTGAAAAGCAATTTCTCTTTCAGGCAGCTGAAATTAGGGTGTTGAAAAGAGGCAGTATGTACAGTAGAAAGAGCAAAAACTATGGAACCAGAAGGTCTAGGCTTAGGTCCTTGCCCCAAGCTGTGGGATCTTAAACAAGTCATCAAACCTTTCTGATCCACCTTTGTCAAGAATCTATGAAGTTAGACAAATATGAGTCTGCCACATATATAGCAAGCAGACAGTCAGAGAAGTTATGCCTTCCCTGAGTGTCAGGTTCTTCCTCCATGAAAACCAGAGCAAAAACATTCCCCCGTGAATTATCTCAGCAGCCTCCTGAAGCTCAGAGAGGTTGAACAGCTTTCCAAGGTCACACAGTCTAGAACCCAGATTGAGCCCAGTTCTAATTCCAAAATCACATCTCCCAAGTCTGACGCATCTGAAGTAAAATAAGACACATACATAGTTTCTGTTTTGAGCAAAATCAAGTGTTTGAGAGAAATTATGTTTACATATGAAAGTGTGTGCCTTGTGCCCCTATACATTTAGTAGAGACGTCTTGGACATGCCCCTTTTTCCTTTAATACTGGAAAACCTGATCCAAGTTTGTGCTTCCCCAATAGCAAGATAAAGGACTTACCAACATCTGTGGTGTGTGTACTTGCCTCACCTGCCCAAGCTTGCTTCTTTCCTCTCCCTACCCTTCTCTTTACTACACTGTTTGACTCAAAATAATACTTTTTCTTAGTATTTTGAGTGTATCTTTGTAAGTATACTGCCTTTATATATTTTGTAGAAAGGTAGAGGATGAATAAATAAATAATCCACAGCTCCGCTCTACCCCTAATGAAGTATAGACAAGCCAGGTTTAGACAGTGCTTGGCCAATGTCTGATTTCAATCCTCACTTTCTGTGAGATCCCTGTCTTTAAAGCCCTTTCATTCCTAAAGTTGGGACCACTTGTCCTCTCCCACTCTATCTACAAGGTCATTCATTAGGGGTATTGATGAGCCTTGATGTAGTCAGTTGGGATTTAGGGAAACAAGTACGTCAGGCTGCTGGGCCCCTCCAGAGGGTGGTTCCAGTTTCACTGAAGGTATTCCAGGTGTTTCTGAAAAGCTATGTCTCAGGGCCCCATCAGGGCCACTGAGTTCGCATAAGTCCCTGTGCCTGCCCTCGGCTGAGATTTCTTGCTCAATCCCCAGGTTCCTCCAGAACGGGGCCTTTACCCTTGTCAGACCCCATCCTAGAGCCTGGAGTCCTTGTGCCAACCCAGAAGCCTTCAGTTGGGTTAGGATATGAGCACGAATTGCATGAACTTGGAAGTAAAGGTGCTGAGGCAGCATACAGAGTTAACCTTTAAAATCAGTGGGTCAGAACAGAAATATGCAAATTTACCTGGAGGACCTAGAAAGGCTCCAGGCAGGAGGCTGGAAACCCCCAAAGAAAGATGAGTCACACCACAGCACAGCTTGCCAACCCTTGCTATTGAAAAAAGGATAAGGTCACAAAATCAAAGATTTGATCAAACAACTTGTAATAGCATAGCCCCACTGGCAGGACTGCCCCTGCTATGTGATTAGTAATTGAGAAGTCTTACAAAGATGTGATTAAGCATTTTATGTATCTACTTCTCCTTATTCCTATGGCACGCTTACTGCACAGCCCTCCCAGTAGGTCTGCTTGCAGGGAGAGCATGAGCCTATTGTAACAATGGGAGCATACCATCCCTGTAACCTCAATTTAGCAAGTTCCATGAATAATTTGGTTCCTGGAACCTCCTTCTATCCCATGAGGAGAATCTACTCCTGAGTCACAGATAGGCTGCCAGCAACCTCACAAAATAGAAGTCTAAGTCTGAATGCCTGTAGGATCATGGAGAATTCACCAAAGGAGAGAATGTCACCTTATAAGACTGACAGACCCTTTGGGGGCCAAGCCCTTTGGGATCATTCGGTAGGCTATTTAGCTGCCAAGAGTATGCTTTTCCACATTTGAAATTCCACTTCTCTTTGGCCCCCCTGAAGCTGCTGCCCACAGAGGGGCCTGTGAACCCCTCTCCCCATAGACCTCATCTGCTCTGGTGAACTTGAAACCTGTTCTCTATCTAGACTGCATACCAAAGTCCCTGGGGAGCAAGCGCCCTGGGCAGGACTCACCCTTCCCCCTGTGTAGTTGGGACAGCCTCTAACCACTGACCAACACCCTGTAGGTGTGCGTGATTTCCGGTATCCCATTCCTCTCCATCCAACCGGTTTCATTGCCTAACACCCTGAGACCCATACCTTCCCTCCCACGGGGCTCCCTAGCCACCGCCACCCTGCCCAGCTCAGACAGAAAACAAAGGTCATCTCCTTGGGTAACTTACATATTCAAATTTTTCATATCCTAGCACACAACATCACTGGACCTGTATCACGAAGGAAGAAGGGGGAATTAAAAGAATATGGATTTACTAAAACAGGTATTTTGTGTTTGGTGATCCAACTGGAAGAGGTCTATTTAAACTCTTGTTGAGGGAGCAGGGAAACAGGGTTGTTCACCCACTGCTGGTGGGAAATAAAATTTTTGTAACTTTGCTGGGAAACAATTTGGCAGTGCAGTATATTGAAACGTCTTTAAAACTCAAATGTACTTTAAATAATCAATTTTACTTCTAGGAATTTACCCCAAGGAAATAAAGATATACACAAAGATTATTCAAGGCTGCAAGGATGTTCCTTAAGTATTTTTTAATACTAGTAAAAAACTACATATAAATTATATATTTAACAGAAGATTGGTTATATAAAAGGCACATTTATAGAATGAAATACTGTGTGGTCTTTTAAAATGATACAGAAATATGTTTATAGACACGGGAAGACATTTATAATATATTGTTAAGCAGAGAAGAAGGTTACAAATTTATACATGGAAAAGACCGGAAAAGATTTACCAATACTCTTATGCAGTCATTAATTTGTTCTGAAATGTGCGACAAGTGCCAAAACCCATGAGTACCGAACAATGAGGTATTTTCTCTTGTGGGGCAGAATCGTAACTCATACAAGTTCTCTCAAGTGCAGCGAGTCCCAGGCAAGCTCCAAGTGCTGAAACATTTTTTCTGGTCAAAGTGTGACAAGTACAGGGTTTGATGAGTCCTGAAGCGAACAAGTACAGAAGTATGGCTGCATTTGAATGGTAGAATTTATGAGTAATTTTTATTTTTGACTTATTATCAGTATTTTCTCCTTTTTAGACACAAATATGCACTATTTATATAATAAAAAATACAATAAAATTTGGGGTTTTTTAAGAGTATGGCTTGGTAGTCACACAGACATGGCTTCAAATCCCAGCTGAGCCACTGATTAGCTATGTGCCAATGGAAATATTACTTACATTCCCTGAGGCTCAGTTGCCTCATATCCAAATTGAAGATACTAGTGTATATTTCACAAGCCTGTTGTGGGGATTAAAACGGGAAGCATAAATAAAGTACCTGGCACAGAGTAGACACTGAATGACATTTTCCCCTTCCTTCCTGCATGTCCAAAAATACCTCAGAATAACAACTGATGAAGACAAGATGGTCAAACACACACTGAATCATGCAAAATGTGAGTTTGAAAAATTAGGAGGAACCCACATTTAATGCTCTACCCTTAATTCTTTCCTCTGTGATCTCCTCACACCATGCAGCAGCGGGATCAGAGATCTCCACTGTTAGCAAGCCTGTCTCACAATCCAGGCGCAGTCAAGCAGGTAGTGTTACCCAGCCCCACCAGCAGGTGGGGCCGGTCTCCACCCTGTGTCACCACAGAGTCTGGTACACCCACTGGCCTGTAACAGACAGAGCTCATGGAAGGCTACGAAGGTGGAATTGACTGGCAACATCTGAAACCCTCTTCTCTCACTCCTACCTGCTCCCACCTCAGTTCAGGTCTGATTCATGGCTCCTCCTCCTGTTGGAAGTCTCATTCTTACTTTAACCTTGAGCTTCCTCATTCATGGTTTCAATTCTCTATCAGGAATCCAGCTGGGATCTGTCATATCTGCTCCCAGCTTCTCATTCATTCACTCTCCAAATCTTAGGACCACCCGGTGGGTTCTAAGCTTTGTGCCAGGGTATAGAGATAAATGAATCAGATTGGGGGGGGGGGGGTAGCAGGGACATAGACCAACACACTGTAACGCTCTGTTATAGCAACTATTACTATTATAGTACTTCTATAGCACTTACATTATGACAGAAGGTGTTTTAGTCATATATGTTAAGCTTCCTTCAATCCTCACAGCCTACCTTCATGAGGTAAGTTAAAATTATCTCTGTGGGAGAGGGGAGATGAGGCACAGAGAAATAATTTGCCTAGGATAGCAGAACCAAGATTTGAGCTGAAACTTCTTTACACTCTTAAATGGCTGGAGATACTACAGAACTTTCCTTTACGTGAGTCATACCTAGTGATAGTTACTGCATTAGAAATTAAAATAGAGAACATTTTTAAACATGTATTTATTAATTCCTCTAAAATAACAATGGTAAATTCATTACATGTTAATCTAAATAACATACTTTTTAATGAAAAACAGTTATATAACAATGAGTAAGAATGACAATGTTTCACACAGTTGCAAATCTTTTTAATGCCTGATGATTATACCCAAACAATAGGTCACGTGTTTTTTAAAGACTAGTTGTGATGGACCCAACAGCTCATAGTGAAAGATACAAGTTTTACCAAATTCTTATTTTTATTTGAAATCAATTCTACCATTGGCAGCAGACACCATCACTTGTTTTCCTTAAAGCGACACCCCACTTCATTATTTGGGAAAAATTAAAAGTCTGCCAGCTACCCACGTCTGAATAACCATAGTGTGTGTGCCAGTCACTCTTTCAAGGGAAATAATGTTCCATAAAAAAAAAGGTCCCACTCCCAACTCCAACAATTGTACCAGCACTTTTCCTCTACACTGTCCCTGTCCTTTGGGGTCTAATGGAAATGCTCTAAGTTCACTCGCCATTTCATCACACAAAAATTAAAAAGGCAGATACCCAGGGTTGAAATTTTATGTATTTGACCATTTATACTGCTTCATCAAGGACATTCTTACTTTCTGTAAGTGAAGTGAAACTGGCTTTTACTTTCTGCACATGTGTGGTGGTAAATCATATGATGCTCACTGCTGTGGTTGGGTACCACCACCTAGACTCATCCTGAGGCACAGCAGTTTGATCCTCTGTTGCTTTTGCACCATCACTTCAAACACCAACTCGGCAAAAGGGCAAATAACATCTTTGTCATAGTATGAAAATAACTCTGATCCCGCGAACCCCTGAAAGTGTCTCAGGTTCCCCCAGGATCTTCAGACCATGCTTTGAGAACCGCTGCTCTGTATGATACTGTCTGGGATGTACTTGGAGCTGTATGAGCTTCCTCATGGATCAAAGTTCAGATTAAAGCCCTGCCCTACAACCAGACTATGCATGACCTCCACAACCCAACTGACCTTGACCAGCCACTTTCCCTTACCTCTAAGAGTCAGACCCAGTCCTTTGAACTGCAAGGTCTGGCTTAGATAGCCCACTGACTACCATCTGTCCTCAAACTAGACCAACCTCACCAGGGTGATACTTCAGTTCACCTCACACCTATACATACTGAGTGAAACTCATCTGTCCCATGTCCTGACTGTGTGTCAGGCATGACATTATTGAATTTAATTTTCATGAACACCCCTGCAAGTTAGATATCATCATCCCCACTTGGCCAGTGAAGAAACAGAGGCTCAGGGAAGCAGGATTCCCACACAGAACTGTTTGCCATGAGAGCCAAGTCCCTGCATTGCCTTCTGGTCCATTCTCATAGTCCTGTTCCCACTGCCTGTCTAGACTTCCTCCCCTTTGGTCCGCCTGCTGGTGAGGTTCCAGCATGGCTCACACCAAAATTTCCTGAAATGAGAAAATTCCCAGCACTGGTGGCTTTACTCACCCAGTGTTTGAATTCCTAATATTCACAAATCACTCAGATGTTGGAAACTCTGAGACACTTCAGTCCCTAGAGGAGATAACCGATAAAGTCAGAGCTGGGTTCACTCCTGCCATTGTCTGGAGTGTGTGAGCCCAGGGGATTCAGCTCCTACCTTGGGGGGGGGGGGGGTACTTCCACTGAAGCTGATGGTTTGTCATCTCTGTCTTTGTACATCCTCCGGTCCCTGCCTCTTCCTCAGTGCCAGAGGCTCCCTGAAAAAGCCAGAGCCCACTCAAATCAGTCACAAAGCAACTCCCCAGGATGTGACTAGGATAAGCACCACATCCGAAGACGCAGGTTCAGGAAAGTTTTCCCAAAATAAACCTAAAGCTTTAGTAAATAAAGCATTAGGAATATTTTATTTAGGAGAGCAATTTCATAGAACTACAAAAAAAAACAAAAACAAAAATAAAACTATTGTCCTCAGCCTTTGTTCAGACATTCTTCATTTCTGGTACATTTTGTTAAGTGGTGGTTTCATATCTGACATTGATGCAAGGGGGAAATGACCCATGTTTATGAAAATTATACCATTTCTTCAGAGGATAAGACTGTCCTTTAAGCACTGGTTTGCGATAGGGCAGAGAGTTTGATGAGGATTCAAGGTTGTGGTGATTAAAGCCAGGCTAGGAGGAATATGTAATTTGTGCAAAAGAGCCAGGAGAACAACAGCTAAGGAAGAATGCCATTGAATACATAGGAAGGGGACACAGCTGTGGAGTCTTGGCTCTGTAGGGAAAGAGGGCACAAAAACACAAAGAATGATTTCACAGGACATAGAAGCGACAACACTTGGCATAAGGAAGGGCAAAACATTTGTATAATGAACATGAACTAAGCCTTCACTTAGATATACTACCAAGACAAACAGATCCTATCTTTGCAATTGTGATCTTCTTGCCATCACTCATTCACCCAATATTTCACAAGTACATACCCTCAGCTAGGCTCTGGAATATCCTAGTGATGAAAGCACGGTCTGTGCCCTCAAGAAGCTTCCAGGCCAGTGCAGGGGAGAAATCGTGCCAATAGTCAAGGATGGGAAGGTAACCAATGCCATCAATTCTGATGGAGAAGGAGGTCTACCCAGGAGGGCTTCCTAGTAAACATGACAATTGACCTTGTTAAACTTCCAACAAGGATGGTGGGGGCGGGGGGGAGGTTTACACAGATGTGGATGTTGAGAACAGCCATGATACTCCCAAATATATCAATCGCCAACTTTCTTCCATCGGTATTACATCCCTTTACTTAAATCCTTCAGAATTAGTATAACTTCTATGGCCCTTAATTGAGGCATGGTAAGCAATAAATTATTATATTTAACTTAGAAAAGCAGCATGATCTAGTGATGAAAAACAAGGGGATATGGAGGACAGACAGACCTGGGTTTGACCTGGGCCCCTGCCACTTCCTAGTTGTGGACAAGTTGCTTAGCCTCTGGGAGCCACACCTACCTCACAGGGGTGTTATAAGGAGTAGGATGAAGCAATCAGAGTGTCTAGCACATTATATTTCATTCTTGCTCTGAGATCAAGTAACCACATTCCAGATATCCCTCAATGCCAAGGATTACTCTTACTCTCCAGCTCTACAGACTTCATCCAGGCTGCCATCATCTCTCACCTAGACTGTGGATGACCTCAGCACTTTTGTCCCAGCTTCCTGTCTTGTTCCCCTTCAGTCCATTCGTCACACATCAGCCAAAACTGCTTTAAAATGTCCACATGCCCGTGCCTTTCTGCTGCTTCTAACCCTTCGTAGCCACCCCCCCCCCTTGTCCTCAGACACAGCGAAACAAAAATGGCTCACAGGGCCTTCATTATTTGACCCTTGCTCCCCACCCAGCCTCATCTGCCCCCACTGTCCCACCACACACCAATTCACTTTTGCCTCCAGAACTCTGAGTGCACTTCTTCCACCTGGAACACAGCCCCTGCGCCCCCTTGCCCGGCTGCTTCTCCAAGCTAATGTCCCCTCCTTCCCACTGCTCTGTGCTCCTATGCTTCTTTCAGGAAGATTTCCATGATTCTCTCCCCCAAATGCCACAGCAAAATGGGATTTAGTGCCCCCTTGCACTCTCATACCCCCCTACTGCCATATTCCCCCACTATCATACTCTACTGAAATCTACTTCTCTGTATCCACCGTTGGATAATCATGTCCTAGGAGTAGGTTTTGTAGTTTTTATCTCCAGTATCTGGCCTGTTTTGAATGAAAATCTCACAGGTAATCAATGGCAGAGATGAGATTAAAATCCAAGCTTTTCTAATCCCCAAACTCACAGGTACCCATCAGGTGAAACTTACCTAAAAGCAGGGAGTGTTGTACCTCTCCACCCCAATCCATTTCCTCCCACCAGCCCCCCCTGCCCCCCACAATGCCTACAGCCCCCCTATTAAATGTGGACTCAACTTCCGCGGGGAATTCATACCTCCCTTGCAGACTAAGGCTTTATTTGTATTGTGCAAAATTTTTATTTTCAGGGAAACACTCAACCTATTGATTCTGGAGCAAATATTTTGGAGTGACAGTGATAAGCAGGGGGCTTTCCTGGGCTCGGGATACTAGCTTCAGGGAGTGGCAAAAACCACACTACAACTCAGCTCAGGAGAAAATTTCTGGAAAATTGAGCAAGCTGGCTTGGTTGTTACTCATTAAAATGCATTGAGTCAACCCTCATTCTTTTGTCAATATTTGTGAACTAAAAACATGACAAACAGCTTCCTTTGCTGTTCTGTTCAAGATGTGGACACTGACTGATAGGGACAAAATCCCTGGAAACAAAAAAGAAGTTATATAACTGGCTATAGACCTTTTTCCTATTTTGGGAAGTGCCATCATATAATGGGAAGACCACAAGTATCAGCTGAACACAGGAGACTCTCCCTCGCCCACCCAGGGTTACTCAAGTCCAAATTATAAAGGGACTTGTATGTCACACGAAGGAGTTTGGACACTAACAATAATAAAGCCATTTGTTGAGGGTCTAAATTGTGGTAGACACATTTAATGGATTTCTCAAATCCTGAAAGCTAAAAATTATAACCATGTTAAGAGTAATAATAAAGCTAAGAATTATATAACCATATAAATTTGGGAAATGATGTCAGGAAGTAATGGCATGTACCATTGTCACTCAGCTGCTAAGATCCAAATGTGTACTTTTTTGCTGTGTCTCCCCTGCCTTTCCTCAGTACCCCCACCACCATCTCTCTTTGGAGTAGTAGCTCCTAATGGTTCTTCCTGCTTTCTCCTTTACCCTCTTCCAATTCAGAGTAATCTGTATAAAAATGTACATCAGGTTATATTAACCTTCTGCTTGACATCTTCCATGGTAATAGGCATTGTTGCTACTTCCCAGCATCCTTCCTGCTGTGGTTTGGGCAGCATCCACTCCTGCTCCAGAAGAAAGACAAATTAGCCAGTCCCAGGAGTCCCATTGGCCCTGCTGCAGAAATGGGTAATCTGGGCTTTGCATTCTCTTGGTCACAGAGATTGGGCTGCAGAAATCGGGTGGGGTGTGAAGGGAGACTACTAGCCGGAAGCTCAGCATTGAGTATCTTTTGCGGTTGTGGAGAGTAATCTTCTGCTCTCATTCTTATTCTCACTCTATCCCTCCAGGATTTGAGCGAAATACAACATAGCCTCTGTGTCTGCTGTAGCCATCCCATGACCTGTGCCTGAGGAAGGCACTGGCCTATGGGGATGAGGATGGAGCCAAGGGAATCACAGAGACATGGAGCCGGAGCCCTGACCACACCACATCTGAAGCCTTTCCACCTTTCAACCTTTCAGTTATGGTGAACCAATAAACCCGCTTTATTGTTCAAGCCAGCATGGGTTAGGTTCTCTATAACTTGCCACAGAAAGTCTCCTGGGTGATTCAAATGCCTCCTGGTGCTCTTTGAATTACATCCAGATGCCTTACCGTGGTATTAAAGGCCCACGAAACTGTAAGATCAATGAGTGGTGAGGTCAAGGACTAGACTTTCATTTACCCCAGTATTGCCAGCCCCTCACATCAATCTAGTATAGAGCAGGCACTCTGCAAAAAAAATTTTTTTAATAACAGCCCCAGATCTCTCTCTCTCTCTCTCTCTCTCTCTGTCTGTCTCTCATGACCTGCTTCCCAAAGGCAGGGTAGCACACTCTGGGTTCCTGCTGGGCTCCCTCTTGGGTCTCGCTGTCTCATCTCATCAGCTCATCTCTCTGCAAGTAGCTCTGCATTTCGCTCAACATCAGTATTGTTAAACCTTTAGCAACCCCACATGTGTCCTGGGGGAGACCGTCATCAGGGAGGACTTGGCAGTTCTGAATGTGAAGATGGGTCAAGCAGTCCATGGATTTCCAGACACACCAGTAGGGGACAGCGGCCCAGCAACACCCAAGCTGCAGGACTATAAGCACTCCCCAGAAAGAACCTCTGGAACAGGATGGAATTCTGTTCAAGTCAACACGTACATGGGGTGGGGACTCAGAGTCACTGTGATCTGGGCACTGATGAATATGACCAGTGGGGCACAGAGAACTGGCCAGGTGTGGGTCAGAGGAACATGTTATTCCTTTTGTTTATCTAACCAGCAGGCTCCTTCCTGCCTCAGGCCCTCTATCTACACTGTTGTTTCCTCTGCTTGATCAACCAGTTACTCTACTTCGGGACCAACCTTTGTCTTAATTCTCTGCAGAGTGCTTATCAATACCTAGTTGTATTTATTTATTTGTGTGTTCATTTTTCTCTCTTCTCCCTCCAAAATATAAGCTCCAAGACCACAGTGACCTTGACCATCTGGCTCACCACCACATCTCTCATTTCCGGAAACCCCCACTAAATCACATGAAATCAAGGAACAGTGACCCCATGACCTCAGAGACCCACTCCCTCGCAGGGTTGGCTCTGTCCCACCCCTGAGGTATCATTCACATGTGACCTCATCGGGGAGGGCTCCACCCCCTCATGTAGAGTAACCCCTCCTCCCATCCCCCCCCTCTCATCCTGGTCACTTTCTGTCAAGGCATATGCTTATGTCCTTCATAGCCCTGATCACAATGTAAAATTATCTCATGTATTTGTGTTTGCTTGTTTGTTATCTGCTTTCTCAAAAGCAGATGAACTCTATCATTCCCTGTTGAATCTCCAAAGGCAAGACATTAAGCAGGGGCTCAGTAAACTTTTGTGGAAAGATTGAAGGAATGAAGGAGGGGGTGAGAAGGGAATCTCCAGGGCTCTGGAACCAGTGAACATGAAGAGATAAAAGAAAGAAGGAATTAAGTTTGATTTCAGAGTAGCTTTGTGGGGTAAACAGAGTGGGCTGTGCTATGTGAACAGGATTAGGTCAGCCATATTGTAACTGTCTCAAAAAGGCATGGCAGCTGAAGTTCAAATTCTAACCCAGGTCTCTCTGATTCATTTTCCAGTTTCCTTTCTACTGAATCATAGAGGTTTCCTGTTGAAACTTCATCTACATGTATGCTTACAGGATCAACAATCTCCCCGATCCACACCAGTCCAGATTCTCATGAGATGGAGAGACTGGCTGTTGGAGAAACCGTAACTAAATCTCTTGGTTTGTTTGTCTTCACAATGCTTCAATTAAACTGCTTTAATGAGGCACCAGCAGTCAATACCAGCCTGATATTTTAAAAGTCTCTCCGCGTCTTTGTGCTACAGCCAGACCTCTGGCTTCTCTTTCTCTCAATTATTACCTTAACCGTGCCCCGGAGACCTAAGGAGCCAGTTTATTTTGACTGGGAGATTGTTAAACTGCAGGAGGCAAATGTGAGACACTGCCAGGCTGTGATTTCCACTGCTCCGCATGGCCACGGGTGCTGAGAATAGCCCGGGCCGCTTCCTGCTGGAGAAGGAAATGGCAGTTTCCTCAACTCCCGGAAACATTACTTCCTCTCTGGTGCCTAGCTCCGTGTTAACCAATTAGACAGCCTCTTCCCACCTCAAATCCCCAGAGACCTGGCTCAAGACTGTAGAAGATGTCCTGTTTCCCCTGAGGAAGTGGCCCGGCTTGAAGGAAGCTCTAGGGTATTGGAGTGAGGGGTGAGTAGGTAGCGGGGCAGGAAGGGATGGCCAGTAGTAATAATGATAGTGTTGTCCTGTGTCAGCTAAGTAGTACGCCCCCCCCACCACCCCCTTGTCCTGACACTCAGAGACATAAGTAAACTTGACCTAAACTCTTACTAGTTTTTATAGTCAAGAGTCATCCAAGATAGAAAATTCAGTCCTTTTCTTGTTTCTACAAAAAACATGCATACGCCACACATTCCAGGAGTTTTGGAACATTGCAGAGGATGTGAGTGATCATGGAGAACCATCATCTTTCCTAGCAAGTAGCCTCATGGAGAGGGCCGTGGAGCCAAACTTCCCGGGTTCAAATCCTGCCTCACACTCCCTGTCCCCTATCAGCTATATGTTATCAGGCAGGTCACGTTCTCTGGGCCTCAGTTTTCCCTCTCTTTTCCTCTGTCTAAGGAAATAGTGGTGCCAACCTCATCAAGATTCAATGAGATAAAGCACTTAGAACAAACAAAGCACTTGGCAAATAATTCAGCACTCTACAAAGGTCCATTATTGTTTTATTCTGCTTCCTCCTCCCTCTCCATAGGAAATAAAACTTTCCTTATCTCATGAAGAATAATGATACCTCTTCTGTGAAACCTTGGCATCTGCTGGGTCCATGCCCTTGGAATTCCAGCTTCCAAAGAAACAGGTCTTCTCAGGCTATTACTCCAGATGCTCTTCTCCTTGTAAGCCACTTGAGTGAATAAACCTTTTTCAGTCTTATTATCATTTATTGCCATTTCATAGCAACAACTCACCAAATGATTTTTTATAGTATTACCCTATTTAAAAAAATTAACTTCACATTTCAGAACCGTTCTAGATTTACAGAAACATTGGAAAGATAGTACAGAGTTCCCATCCAGGTCATATCCAGATCCCCAGTTTTTAACATTGTACATGAATGGGGTACATTTGTTAGAATTAGTGAGCCAATACTGACACACTATTATCAACTGAAGGCCATGTTTATTTAGGTATCTTTAATTTTTACCTCATATCCTTTTCTGTTCCAGAATCCCATCCCAGAAAACACATTATATTTAGCTGTAGTGACTCCTAGTTTCTCAGACTTCCCTTGTCTTTAATGGCCTTGACAGTTTTGCCAAGTGCTGGCCAGGTATTTTGTAGACCATCCCTCAGTTAGACTTTGTCTGATGTTTTTCTTACGATCAGATAGACCAGGGATTGGGGAGAAAGACCACAGAAGTAAAGTGCCAAGTTGATCACATTGTGTCAAAGACACATACCACCAGTTTGACTTATCACTGATGGTGTTGACCTTGAACACCTGGCTGAGGTAGTATTTGTCAGATTTCTCCTCTGTAAAGTCACTGATTTCTTCTCTCTTTCAATACAGCACTCTTTGGAAGGAAATCACTGTGTCAGGAGATATGCTTTACCTCATTGAAGGCAGAGAATCTACATAAATTGTCTGCTGTATGGAATTCTGCTATGTGGAAAATTTGCATGTTCTCCCCCATTGATTTACTTATCTATCATTTGTTTATATTAGTATGGACTCATGGATATTTATTTTTCTATTTCATATCATAATGCAATAGTAGCTTATTTATTTTGTTGCTTAAATTGTTCCAGCTTTGGCCATTGGGAGCTCTTTTGGTTGGTTCCTACATCCCTTTGACACACTCCATCATTGTTTTGTTTTGGTTTTGAGCACTTTCTTACTTTCTGGTACTTTGAGTTGCTCTAGACTCATCTTACACACTTCCTGCCCCAGTCTTAGGTTCTCTAAAGAGAACTGGTTCCTTTTATTGTAGAATGGTATGAAATCTGCTCCTTGTGGCTGAAATGTCATTGTTCCTAGGTTCTCAGCTGACAGAGCAAGGAAATATATGTGTGTATACACTCACTGGTAACCTATCTATAAATATTTCTATATGTAACCACCTGTATCTATATGAAGCTAAACATAGTTCATACTGATGCCTCCAACTCTAATTCATTACCACATGGATCATTCTAGCTTCATCCTCTGGCTCAACTGTGCATTCTCACTCCAATGGTAAGAAAGCTGGCTCCCACCATCCACTTATTATTCAATTCCAGTATACTGTATAGAAGAATCAGAAGAGTTAACCTATATTCTCATGGGAAACAATTTTTCCACTAGAGTACAGTGCTTATATACTGTATTTTGGGGGGGGGCGGCATTTAGTTTTATAAACTCCACTCATCTCCAAAATGACTTAGGTCAGCACCTCTCCTCCTCCAACTCCATTACTGAAGTTTTCTCACACATTTGTAATACAATTAGAGTATTTTGTCACATTCTGCAGCCCATCCTGGAATTCTTGACCTCCTAAGTAATTTTTTTAATTTGTATACATTAAGGTTCACTATGCTGTACAATCCATGTTTTGATAAATGCATAACATCATTTATCCAGTTATAGTATCACACAGAATAGTTTCACCCCCACTCCTCAAAAAATCCTCTATGCTTTACCTATTCAACCCTCTCCTCAAAACTCTGGCAACTACTGATCTTTTTACCTGTGCTATAGTTTTACCTTTTCTAAAATGGCACATAATTGGAATTACAGAGTATGCAGAGTTTTCAGATAAGCTTCCTTCATTTAGCAATATACATTTCAGATTCATACATATATTTTCATGGTTTAATAGCTCTTTATTTTTCTAATAATTCTGTGGAATTATTGTTATTTTAAATATGTGCCACAGCTTATCCACCTACTGAGGAACATCTCAGGTATGTGCTGTGAGGGGATCCAGTGTAAGGCAATTGTGAATAAAGTTTCTATAAACACTAGGTTTTTGTTTGGACATTAGTTTTCAAATCAGTTGGAGAAACACCTAGGACTGCAATTGCAGGATGATAATGAGAATATTTTTAGATTTATAAGAAACTGCCAAATTGTCTGCTAAAATGGCTGTGCCATTTTGCATTCTCACCAACAGTAAATGAGAGTTCCTGTTGCTCCATGTCCTTGCCCACATTTGGTGTTGTCAGTGTTTTGGATTTGGGTCATTTTTATAGGTATGCAGTGATGCTTCATTGTTGCTTCACTTTGCAATTCCCTAATGACAAATGATCATTTTTTCATGTGATTATTTACCTTCTTTGTATTTTCTTTGGTGAAGTGTCTGTTTAGGTCTTTTCTCCATTTTCTTATTGCTGAGTTTTAAGTATTCTTATACATTTTGAAAACAAGTCCATGATCAGAAATGTTTTGCAAGCATTTTCTCCCATTTTCTGGCTTATCTTTTGACTATCTTAATAGTGTCTTTTACAGAGCAGAAGTTTTTAATTTTAATAAAGTTTAAGTTACTAGCTTTTTCTTTCATGAGTCATGTCTTTGGTGTTATATCAAAAATTCATTACCAAGCCTCAAATGATTTTAAGTATGTTCCCTTATGTAATCATGATACCACTGCTCTTAAGCAAGGGATGCTACATCCAGTTTTATAAGAGAAATGGCTTCCTGTCACAATTATCTCAGAAGTATCTTTAGAGAGAGAGAGAGAGAGAGAGAATATGTAAGCACTAAGAGAGAATATGTAGACAAAACAGGCTAAAACAAACATTAAATATCTTCAAAGTTACCTCTTCAGCCTTCAGTCAGGGGCTTATGACTATCTCCTTCACTACCTAGCTGGATTTGTTTTCATATAAATATTATATTATTGTTGCTAGAGCACCTACACATGTACTCAGCAGACATTAGCATGTGTAGGCATGGGCCCCCAACTCCAAGCTCCTCTTCAGTGTTCAGTAATCCTAGAACTTCCCTAGAAGTGTCTCCCCTTTCCCCATATGATGTTTTGATGAAAGCAGGTGCTTCATTAGGAAGTTAATTATTTATGTATGAACTGGGTGACTTTGCATCTCTCAGCATAGTGACATAATCCTTCTAGAAATTTTGCACCTCAGTATGGAAAGCGAACTGGAAGAAAGAAAGAAGCGAAGTTAAGTCATTTGTCCAATGTCACACAGCTAGCAAAGGACAGACCCAGGATTTGAGTTCTGGTTAAGAGACCCCTAAGCCAGTGCTCCTGGGGGCCTGAGGGGTACAACATGTGTGCCAGTGTCCTTGGCCAGAGATGCCTAGGCGCAGGGTTGCTCTGTTTCAAGGAGGCACCCCTCCTCCCTTCCTTGGCCTGAGCCTCTAGAATCATCCCATATAATTTAGGCTCCCCAGTTCCTCCAAAACATAATGTAGAGAAAAGCAAAAAGCAACCTCAGAATGTGCTTATCACTGACGCATGTGACTATGGGAGAGAATCAGCCTTGAGGGGATGATTAACAACTTTTTTTAAATTACTATTTTTTTCAATAATAAAAAACTTCATATACCCAAACATTGTTTTGCTACAACAACAATGCACATAATAAAATGTGCTGAGGAAACTTATAATTATGCCAAATTAAACTGTATAGAAGTGTCTCTCTGGCCACAAGAACCATTTATTTCTTGGTGCAATTGCATTCAGTGGCTGGGGCTGGGGGTGGCCACAGTTCTGAAAGAAGCAGCGTCACGAGAGAAAGAGGTCGTTCTCTCAGCAAAATGGCCTCTGCTCTCCAGAACTGGAATCTGACTGGTAGCTCTGGAAAGAGTAGGGGCTGCTGGCATCTCTATGTGAGACCCTGTTTTCTGAGCCCAGCGCAGATGTATGTAAAGCATTTAGCGAAGTGTGCTAACTCAGTCAGCCTCAGTGCCCTTTCCTTCCCTTTTCTCAAAACACTTCAAAAGGCCCCCGCCCACTTTTGCATGCCTCACTGCCTGGACAAGGCAGCTCTGCCTCACACCTTCACTGCAATAGTCTTCAAGGAAAGCTTCAGGGTGAGTGCGGCCATTCACATTTCAAATGGGGCTCAGAGCCCATCCCCAACAGCATGACAGAGGGATGGAGTTGGAACAGGGGGTTTGGGAGGATTAAGCAGCTCTCCCACTGAGAGGCCAGGCAACCTGTGTTACTAAATCCTCCTACTGGATTAAGCCTGAGCCCACAGATCACCCACAACCTTGAACAGATGTGACACGATGGGACACTTTCTGGGCCTTGGTCCAATGAAGGAGCTAAAAGTAGACAGCCCACGGGCACATGGCCCTTGTCACTCTCTCCCCTGTGTTTGTAGAGGCAGCAGGGTGTCTTGAAAAGAACATGAGCCCAAAGCCCCGGGTTTGCCCCCTGCTCTGCCACTTGCCAGCTGTGGGGTCTTGGGTGGTTTATTTCACTTCTCTGGGCCTCAGTTCCCTCAATAGAAAAACAGAGGTTGTTGTATGGATTTCACAGAGTCTGTGAAGGATTCTGAAATAATAGATCAAAAATTCATTTCCACAGAGAACATGTGCACGACGCATGAATGTGACTGCCCTTGGCTGGGAGAAAGGTCTGGCTCAAATGTCTTCTCACCTCTGTGGCTTCCCTTACTCTTCCTCCATCCTCTGTGCACCATGGTGCTTCCATGGTAACACTCTCTCAACCGTGGCTTCTCAGAAACAGGGGCTCTATAATACTTATCTCTATTTTCCTACACCTGGACACACATGGCTTCCTAGAAATGTATGTCCAACTAAAATCACTTTATAACTGATGCTCCCTCCAGAATCATTAATTAGGACATCTATCAATATGTCCCATTTCCTCCTAGACTGTAGATGCTCTGAGAGTAGTGACCAGATCTGACTCATGTATCTACCATGGCCCCAAACAGGACACACACTGTGTGTTCAGTGAGAGTGTATAGCAGGCAAGAAGAAAGATAGGAAGGGGAGAGAAAAAATAGAAACACCCCCTCTCCAACAGCATCAGCAACTCACCTAGCCATTCCTATCCCCTCAGCCATGGGGCAAAGTCATAGTCTCACTCCTTCTTCTGACAGCTAGGTCCAGATATTTATTTTTTAGTCCTCCTGGCCAAAAACTACAAATTCACGAAACCCAGCTATGGTTTGTCTTTCCAACAGGACTTCCCTGTGTGATGTTTAATGTACCCAGTCACCCAGTCACTCAAAGGTTATAGTCCCAGTGGGATTGTCAGGGTAATGAGACAATGCATCGCGGCTCCATCACGCAGGAAGATTCCCTGTATAATTTCTCCATGCAGATCAGTGGGGAGGACCTCCCTTCCATTCATTTGCCCCACTTAGACACAGCCTGCTATTTTCAACCTCTCTGCCTTTGCCCATGCAGTTTCCTTTTGTCTCAAATGCCTTTACCTATCTTTCAAATCCACAATTCCTAGGTCTCCTTGCCATAGTCAATTTACTTGTTTGACTCATACTAATCCTTCAAAATACAACTCAAGTATAACCTTATTAGCCAGGAGGCAGTCTGTTCAGCATGCAGGGCAGTTGTTAGGAGCCCAGCTATTTGAGGCAGACCTCAGCACTAGCACATGTGAGCTCTGCAGCTTTGGGACAGTCACCTCCCATCTCTGAGCTTGAGTTTGTTCATCTGTAAAATGGAAATGATAACACTTTCTTCACAAGGTTATTATGAGAAGTAAATTGGTTAATGAATCTAAAGAGCTTGGCACAAAACTTGGCACATGGAAAACCTCAATGAATGGCAGCTGTAATTGTGTATGAAGCATTCCTTGGGCCCTGGATTGGATGAGGTGCCCTTCTTCTATTGCTTATTGCTATGGTAGCCATTTATCCCACTGTTTTGATATTTGCTCATTACTTGTGGTCCTACTAGACTGTGAGCAATTCATGGGCAGAAACTCTGTGTCTTGGTATCCTCAGGACCCAACATTACATCTGTTTGTTGTACAAGTGAATGAATGGATGGAATGAATGAATGAATAAAGTGAATGAATAGACCTTTAGGCTACATTGACAGCAATGCCTATTCTAAGCCCCACCAGAGCTATTATTGCTGGGGCTGCCCAGATTGCTCAGGTCTGAGCCATGTGTAGGATGTTACACTTGGTCCATGTGGACATAGAGCAGGGTAGACAAACAGAACTCATAGGTGGACTCCAATACGTACCTTGTCACTGCTGACCTTGACCCTCTCACCTCTTCCCAAGGCCCACCAGATGGCTGACCACCAATAAATATTTGCTTGGAATGTACAGATTTACTTATTCATTCAACAAATATTTATATTGCTACATACACTATTCCAGGCAATCGGGTATAGCAGTAAATAAAATGGGCACATTCTCTGGAGAGACAAAAGGAAAAATGATTCCTTAAAGAGATAACATAAGCCAATATCACCTTTGGCTATGAAAGTAGGAAGGAGAGAGAGGAGAGCAATGGAACCAGGGAGTCAGGAAGCCCAGATTCATATTTTTGCTACTGGCACAGTTATCTCAGCCAAGTCCCTGAGCTTCTCACTCCCCCTGTGACATGTTCCCTATACTAGGTGGCTATAATTGTCTGCCCTGCTCACCACAAGGTCAGGTATTGATATTAAATGATTATAGATAATGCTGTGGAGTCATGGACAGATGACAACTTGTAGGCAAAACAGACTGGCTCTGATCTTAAGCATATTATCTACCTCTCCAAGCCTCTACATCTTCAGGTCTAAAGTGGGAATAGCAATACTCATTTGGCCTATTTGCAGAGTCCTGTGGCTCTTAACCTAAGACCACAGTAGGAAACAGAGTATTGTGAACAGTAAAGGGTAGGCCTGTACTAATCCACTCACACCTCAGGCCTGGGGTTCCCTCAGCTGGATCAGTTTGCTTCTCTAACCCTCAGGGTCCTCATCCATAAAATGGGAATAATAACTATGTCCTGGCCCACCCTACTAATGAATCTAGTGAAATTATGGATCTAATGAAATTATGGATCTAATGAAATTAGATCTAATGAAATTAGATCCATAGATCCATTAGATCCATTAGATTCACTAATGAGAATCTAATGAAATTATGGATATGAAAGCCTTGGCAGATGTTGACCAGTTCTATAAATAATGAAGTGCTCTATAAATTTGAGAAATGATTCATTTTTGTTGTCACGAGGAATCATGTTCATTGTAGTAGAATTGGACTTGATCCCGTGCCGGTGACTCCTCATCTGGAAAGGGAAAAACCTTTGAGATGGTATCCATGTATCCCAAACACACGTGGAATTTCACTTTTTCTTAAAATGATTCCATGTGTTATGCAGAAAAATGTTTTTTCTGATTATTAGAGAGGAAGATAGGAGAATAGAATTCTAGGTTGCCACTGTTATACTACAGTATGACCTTGGGAGAGTTGCTTTCCTTCTTTGAGCTTCATTCTCCCCACTTGTCAAATAAAGAGGTCAAATTCTAAGTTAGAATGCTTATGGCTGCAAGAAAAAAAGTGATAATAACACTATCTGTCATCTCACACAGCAAGAAGTCTACACGTAGGGGTCCCAGGATGGGTATTCCAGTGACTCAAAGGTATCAGGGTCACTCTGACTGGTGTAACTCAGTGGGTTGGACATTGTCCTGCAAATCAAAGGTCACCGGTTTGATTCCCAGTCAGGGCACATGCCTGGGTTATGGACCAGGTCTCTGGTTGGGGGCATGTAAGAGGCAGTCAATTAATGTTTCTATCTCACATTGAACATTGATATTTCTCTCCCTTTCTTTCTCCCTCCCTTCCCTTCTCTCTAGAAGGAAGGAAGGAAGGAAGGAAGGAAGGAAGGAAGGAAGGAAGGAAGGAAGGAAGGGAGGGAGGGAGGTGTCAGGGCCACAAGCCAATTTCTATGTGATTCTTTAATGGTGTCAAAATGGCTCCCGCAGCTCCCAGCTTCACACCCTCACTCAGTAATGCCCAAAGGCAAAAGGAGGTTAGTATTTGTCTTGGGCCTCTTCTTTAGAAAAGAATAAGGAAAACTTTTCCAGATGTGCCCCTTGTAGTTCATAGAATGGGGGTGGGGGGATTGGAGCCAGGAGGATGATCACATGCCCTGTACCTAAACAAGACTGTGAAAGGGAAAAGGAATTAACACAATGAGCAACAAAATCAGTGTTCTGACAAGGAAAACTGAAGTGGAAATGGCTGCTGGGCAGGCAACCCTGTATCTGACATAGACCCTGGTTCTCTAAAGTCTATTCAAGCCCCAAAGTGCAATGAGCTGAGATCAATCCAAGGTCATGGACTGCTGTGGGAAGAACTGAAACACCACCCATTCAGTCTCCCAGCCTCCACACTTTGCCCAGTTCCTCCTGGACGGGGAGGTGTACTGGTGAGCGAACCCTGAACTGTTCTCTGACCTGCGGGACACACATTCAGCCAGGCTTCACCTCTGGCAGCTTTCTGGACTCTATTCCTGAAAACAGCCTAGCCCACCAGATCCAGAGCCAATGACCCTTTACTTTCCTTCCTGTGGCTTCTGATTAAAAAACAGAAACCGATAAGAGTGACATAAACAAATTAGACATTTGTATTTTTCTCCATAAGAAGTCTAGAAGCAAGCATTTCAGGGCTCCATGGTCCTTAGGGCTCAACTTCCTCCTGACTTTCTGTTCCTTCACCCTTAAAATAAACCACATCCACCCTCAAGGTTGTCTCATGGTCCCAGATTGATTCTAAAACTCTGTCATTATCATTATGTCACATTCTAAAAGGAAAAGAGGAAAACAAGAGAAGGAGGAAGAGGAACCTTGTATCTGTTAAACCCTCCTCCTCCTTAAGGGGCTTTCCTCCACTTCCCACCCCAAAAGTTCTTATATCTCATTGGCCAGAATTTGGGCACAAAGCCACACCTTGCTGCAAAGGAGGCTTTGAAATGTCCTTTTTAAACTGGGCATATTGCAGCCCCAGTTAACTTACATTAGTAAGCAAGAGAAAGAGAATGGATATTGGGGAGGCTCCTAGCAATCTCTGCTACAATTCCAGAGCTGATCATCAGAGTAGCAGAATCGTGGATAAAAGATCTGGGTGGTTGATCTCCGCAAAGTGTTACAGGACAGCAGACATTGATTGGTGGTGGCAGTGGTTATTGTTGCTTTGTTTAGTTTTGTTTAGCTAGCTTCGTTCTGGCTACCCATGGGACTTTGGGCATGTCACTTTATCTCTCTGAATCTCCTTAGGCCTAACATGGAGGGTGGGACTACTAGGTCAACCCTGGTGAAATAAATCTGAGGACAGGACTCAGACTTTCCATTGTTTATTCATTTATTCAGTGACAATCTACTGACACAGCTTCTGTGTGATAAGCCAAGTGCTGTGCTAGGCATTGAGCATTTAGAGACCCCTAAAAACTCTGCTTCTTGGAGTTTATACTCAGTTGAAAAAGAAGCCCAGGAAAACATTCACCATGATAGATTGTGCACTATGGGTACGTACAAAGAAATGGGAGGTTGGAAGAAGACCTACTGCAGGCAGAGGTCCTTGAAGTCATCATCAGGATGCCTAAAAGATAAACAGGAGCTCCTGGGCAGAGGTTGGTAAGGACAGGAAGAAGGCCAGCACATGAATAGGTATGAACCCATGAAAGAGTATATCCTGTTTCGGAAACATTTTCCCACTGCACACTGACCCTCTGGTAAGGCTCTGTGTTCTGAGCTTTTTTCCCAGCTGATATTGTTTATTCTGTGCATCTGAATTCAAACAGATTTAAGGTTGGATCTCAGCTCCACCATCTCCCGGTATGAGCTCAGGCAAGTGGCCCAATTAGCTCAGCATCCATGTCTTTGTCTACAACATCCTCAGCCGTTGGTGGTGTGGACTAAGTGAGTTGTCACACATAAATGTACCTAGCATGGTCCTGACACATGGTGAGCTTTGGGAGGGAAGGAAGAAACCTTCCCTCCCTTTCCTATGACTATGGGATGAAAAATGTATTGCAGGGAACCAGGAGGAGGAGGCAGTCATAGTCAGATGGCTTAAGGAAGGCAAGAGTGTTGATGGTGTTTTAAAGTGCCAACTGGAACAGGACAAAAATCAGGTGAAAGAGAAACCACAGCCTGCTGTGGAGTGGACTGTATGGTCCGCCCCTGGTAAAGCAGCTGCAAAGAGCTTTTAAAAATCAGGGAAAGGTCAACTCCTCACACGAGAACAGACACCAAACCTGTGGCCCCTTGACCTCCCTCTTGTAATTCCCATGACTTCCTGTGCAATTTCCTCCTCAGGAAAGTGGGATGGTGATCTCTGCCCCGGCAGGGCTGCCAGGCTGTGCGCATGGACTCACAGGGGTCCAGCAGGCTGTGAACTACAGGCAACCCTGACGAGGAAGGTTGTTTGTCTCCTCGCCTCTGCAAACAGGCCTCCTCACCTCCATGCCTGTGCTCGACACTGTCTCTGTGCCTTCCTTCAGGTTGCCCTTCACCTTCCTTCCCTTCTTCCTTTTACTTCCCAAATCTCCCTCATTCCTTTTTTAAAGGATTTTTAAAATTTATTTTTAGAGAGAGGGGAAGAAAGAGAGGAGAGTAACATCGATGTGAGAGAGAAATATCTATCAGTTGCCTCTCGTATAAGACCTGACTGCCCATACTGAGGATCAAACCCGCAACCCAGGCATGTGCCCTGACCGGGAATTGAATCTTTTGCTTTGCAGGATGATACCCAACCCACTGACCTGCATCTGTTAGGTCTCCTCCTTATTCTTGACAACCTTGTCTCCAGAAAACCCCTCTTGATGGCCTCTACAGGTCCTCAAACTGGACCACACCATGAGACAGTCACTCTCTTTCTTCTGCTTTTTCTATTCTGCTGTAGCTTACCTCACTCAGAAAGGGACCATCTGGTCCCCCACTTCTCTTCCATCATCACTCTTAGAGGGCCCTTCCTCTGTGCTCATCTCTGCTCATTCCAAACCCTGCCTCACTTTCCTGCCCAAGCCAAGGCCACTACATCTGTGTACTCTGCCATGGTAATTTCAGTTCCCTGGATGCACATGCCCTGGCTCACCTTCCCCGCACTTATCCTTCAGGCCTCACTTTAGATGTCACCTCCTTCGGAAGCCTTTCTTTGATCCTTGCCTCCAACCCCACTCAGATTAGCTTTTGCAGCTATCAGTCCTCTTTGCACCCACGTCCCCCCATTAATCCTCTTACCAGTGCTGAAATTAACTAGTTTATGCCTGTCTTCCTGTCTAATGATAAATTGTATATGGGCCAGGACTTACGCCTCCCACTCCTCAGAGTTATAGTCTCAGCACCTAGCATAGTGTCTACCCAGGGCAGGTGCATGAACGACCTACCATGAATTACCTCACTCTCCATGGATTGCACTGAACTCATAACAGATGCAAAAAAATGTTATTATTGATCTGTTCAGTCCACAAGCATCTATCCAGTGCCTATTCTGTGTCAGGCACTGGGTGAGGTCTCAGGATAGAATGATAAATAAGAAGACCCAGGCTAGAGGGAGCAAGAGATCACTGCAGTGTGTAGGGGGATAAAGCCATGGGTAGAGATGCAACCCCATTATTGCAGAAGTACAGGGAAGGAAGCCAAAACTTCATCTGGGAGAGTCAGGGCAGGCTTCTCAGAAGAGGTGGCAGTTAAAGACAGAAGTGGAGGCAACTAAGCTTGAGATGAAGGCAGAGCCCAACTGGGAAGGGTCTTCCATGCCAAGCGATGCAGTGGAGCCCGATCGTGTAGGCAGTGGGAAGCCATGGAGACAGCTGAGCAAGTTAGTCACATATCCAAGTCTGAGCTTTAGAAGGATAACTATGAACAAAGAATAGTCTCATTTCCTACCCTCTCTTCTCCCAAACTCTCACTCACCCTTCTATCCTCCTTTCCTTCTTTTAGTAATTCTCAAACAGTGGCCTTAAACCAGCAGTGCCATGTCAACTGGGAACTTGTTAAAAATGAAAATCATTTTGCCCCACCAGTCAGTCAGAAACAATGGGGGTGGGGCTAGCAATCTGTGCTTTAACATGCCCTCCGGGTGATTCTAAAGCAGGCTCAAGTTCAAGAACCCTTGCTCCAGACAATCCTATCTTCTAAGGGGGAAATGACAAAATAGAAATATTCTTCCTTTAGCTTCAGAATTCTCCAGTACCACCCCAACATGAAGGTCTCCATCACAGTATGCTAAACACTGCAGCACAGCTAGCTGCATCTGGAGAGGGAAGGCAGAAGGTTCATCCCCTTGTTCATTCTGTAATTTATCTTGCAGATATACATTGAGCACATGCTATGTGTGTTTCCAGCTTCAACTCAGACATATCTGATTGTGAGTCCCAGCTCCATCATCCATAGTCAGAAATGGAAATACGATGGGCAGGGACTGCAGTGGGGAGTAAGACAGGAGAGCTCAGGGAGCTCAGGACCTGACTCTGCCTCTGGAGGGGGCAATTCTGGGGGAGTACGGCCCCATCCCCTTGGACAGGGCCCTGCGGAAGGGGCTCCCAGCTGTGCAGGGAAGGGCTGGGGTGGGGCACTCCAGCAAACGCCAATGACACATGTTTCATATTATATGCAACATTCTTTGTGGGAGCCCCAGTGAAAAATACACATGGCCAACCATCCCTTTCCCAGAAGGAGGGGCCCCTGGAAAGGGGATTTTTGGTTGCTGGCTTTATCAAGAGTTAGAAACAAAGTGAAGGCTCCGAGCTTGTTAGGAATACAGACTGTGCTTGGGCTTTTTCAGATGAGGTTTCAGGAGATGAGGCTGGATATCAGTGGAGACCTAAGGAGCCCACCTGGGTCTCTAGAGAAGGGTGGGAAGTACATGGGATTTGGCATCTACCATGGCCCCCTGGCTTCCTTGCTCTGTGGCACTTGGGGATCCACTGCCTGGCTGATCTATTTCCTCATCTGGAATATGAGGATACTAACACCTCACCTCACAGGGGAGCCACTATGAAGACCCTGTCAGAGTGCTTTGTGAAACACATTACATAAAAAGGATTCTTCGTATCATTATTATATGTAGAAAATTTAGAAGGAAATACTGTTCAAAAATGTATCTGGCAGCATTATATGGTGGAAGAAGTATGGATTTAAAGACACAGAGAATTGAATATAAATCTCACCTTTATCACTTACTGGCTGTGTGGCCTCAGGCAAGTTACTTCACTTCTCTGAGCCTCAGCTTTCTCATCCATAAAAATGGCAACAGAAGGACTTACTCAGACCCTCTGTGAATGCCTCTGACCTACAGAAGGTGCTCCATACAGAGGAGCACTGTAGCCCAAGGATGCTCAAAGTGGCACTGCCCACCAATTCTGAGTCAGCTCAGCTCTGCCATCCCCTCACTGGCTGGATGGAGGCTGCCTCCTCCCCCTGACGCTCCTCAGAAAAGCTATTCTTTCCCCTCACTGCTCTGGCAGCCTCCCCTCCTGCTTCGATCAAGTTACAGGCGCAGTTGTTTTCCCTTACAAAGCACTGCAGTCAGCGAGCTCCTTCCCCCCTCTCCGGCCTGGGGAGCTGGGCCAAGAGTTCAGCTCTGATAGCACATGCCCAGCACTCTAATGAAGGCACACAGAAAATGTCACAGCTGGCCCATGTTCATTCCCTTGTCTGTGTCTTCATCAATTTCTAGGCCCCAGGAAGCAGTTCCCAGCATTCACTCCTTTTCAGCTACATTCCCTGGCGGGGAGAGGGAGTTTGGTAGGCCAACTCAAACCCAGCAGGTGGTGGTGAGGAGTCTGGTCCAAAGCCGAGCAGTGAGGAACTAACACCGGCAGACCATCTGCCAGTCGCGGGCTCTTTTTATGAACATCAAATCTCAGCATAAGCTTCACCTTCCTGGGGGCCCCTCTCCTGGCCCCCCAAGACTCTGTGAAGTCCCATTACACACTTCCTTAGCAATGTACACTTCTTCTTGCAGGATTCAAGTATGTGTTGAATGTCTTTCTTCCCTGGTAAGCTTCAACTTGAACACGATCAAGTCTGTCTCATTCTCCAGTGTTTATTTAATACCTACCACAGTGCCTGGTACATAGTAAGTGCTTAATAGATATCTATTCAATGAATGAATAAAACTTCATGGCAATGTTGTAGGGTAAATATTATTATTTCCCTGATTTTGCAGAGGGGCAACTGAGACTTAGGGAGGTGAAACGTCTCACCCAGGTTGACACAGACAGTGAATGTCTGAGCTAAGATTGAAACCCAGGTTTTGCCAGGCCTTGTACATTTGCTTTATATTAAGATCAGCCTAAAAATGTTAGCAAAGACAATTTTTTAGAATAAAGAAGCTGAAACTGTTTGCCCAGAATTCCCTTGCCACCCCCAACACAGCATGATTTGTAGTGAGGGAAAGGATGCTCAGACTTCATGCAACCCACGCAAGGCGGGAGGCGGAGGAAAGAAGACAGGGGTGGCCCTTGTCCCTCAGCTGCCAGGGACAGGGTCCTCCCAGGGAGCCCCTCCCCAGCCTGTCCCCACCAGGGAAGGACTGGGATAAAAAGTCCCAGGAGAACAAAGACCACATTTTCCCCAGTGAAGCAGAGAGGCCAGTGCTGGGAAAACAATGGCCTTGCTGGGATCAAAGAGAGCTGGGCCCAGACTGGGACAAAAGCTGAGTCCCAGCTAGACGGCTCTTCTCCTCCTTTCACAAAAGTCTCTGGAGAGTATGCAGGCAGGGTCCCTCCAGGCCCACCCCACCTTCCCACCTCACCTTCCAACTGCTCTCCCCTCCCCCCAGAGAAGCTCCGGGGAAGCCCCCTAATGGCTTTCTTCCCCAGCCAGCCATGTCCTTTTCCCATCCAGGCCTTTGCTCAAGAACATGTCCCTTTCATGATTTTCTCTTAGGTGCACTTAGGCTTCACCATTTCAGCTCAAAATCTGCTTCCTCTCTGCCCTCCATGACCCTCTGATTCTTGCATCAACTGCATCCTGCTACGCACTTGCCCAGAACCCAGGTCCTGCCTTCTGCTTACAGCACTGACTACATTGACTCATTACCCCCAGTGTCAATGCCTGCCTCCCCAACCAGACTGTCAACACACAGAGGCTGAGACAATTCTTAAGAATTTGCCTAGCACAAGAAGAGAGAGATGGGTGTTTGTTGAATGAATAACAGTAATAAATGGTGTAGAGTGAGCTCTTCTAAGGCCTGGAAATTCACTTGCATACCATACCTTTTGGATAAATTAAAACCTCTCTGACCTCTTAAGCTTTTTCATTTAATTTTATTCAACTAATATTCTTAAAGAGTTTCTTCTGTTCAAGGAACTGCTGGGTGCTGAGAATGAAATGGTCAGCAAAGCAAAGTCCCTGTCCTCGTGGAGTTAGAGCCTAGTGGCCAGGAACAGGGAGATAGAATTAATCAATTGCATAATTTAAAATTATGGTGAGTGCTGTGAAGGGAAAGCAAAGGGCAGGGCAATAAAAGAGACTATTAATTTGTATATCGATGTTTGTTGAGAGCCCACCATATGCCAGGCAGAGGTCTAGGCTCTGGGAGAAATATATCAAGGACTATGCCTCTGTTTTAGAGCTAACCTAGCTCATAAAAGGCAAAACTGGTACAGGCTGGAAAGACTTACCTGAGGAAGTGACAGCTAAATCAAGATCTGTGGAAGGGATAAGCCAGCATTAGCATTAAGACGGCAAAAGGCGGAAAGTGAAAAGACTTAAAGTTTTCAGTGATTGACAATGGGATTTGGTTGCCCATAGGAAAATATAAGTTCCTACACATTAAAATGCCCATAAAGAATTTGGTAGCAGAAGCTGACAGAGCAAACCAGAATGTGTGAAGGTCAAACTCAAATGCCAAAAGAGATTTTAAGTTTCACCCAAGGTTACCCCATGCCTCTGGCAGATGGAGAGAAGTGGAGCCCCAGAGCCCTGGCTCCAAGTCCACTGCCTCACAATGCCCTTCAACTAAGGAGCCAGGTTAGGTCCAACTCTTCTCCAAGCCCAAAGAAGGGCCTCTGGGATTGAAAACCAAAGTAATTTCCAGGATGCACCCCTCTGCAAGACCAAGCTCAACCTGGAATTTCCTATAAAGAGACTACCAATTACCACAGCAAAGGTAAGAGGAGATGCCTTATGATGCTATGCTCATTCAACAACCATTTACAGTTTGCAATGCACTTGTGCACAGCTTTTCCTAAAAGCTATGGCCAAGCCTTAGGTTTCACTGAGATTGCATTCTAATCAAGTCATCTCATCGACTATGAGTTTGGACAAGTTATTTCACCACTCTGAGCCTGCATTTCCTCATTTGATGCTGGGACCAGTGCTCCCAATGGGCAGGGCCATGCTTAAGATGGTATACTCCGAGTTTGCTTGGCTGCCACAACAAACTACCACAGCCTGGGGGGCTTAAAGAATGGAAATTGATTGTCTCATGGTTCTGGAAGCTGGAAGTCCAAGATGAAGATACATCAGCAGGGCTGATTTCTCCTAAGGCCTCTCCCAATGGCTTGCAGACTACTGTCTTCTCCCTGTGTCTTTACATTGTTTTCCCTCTGTGTCCCAATTTCATCTTTTCATGAGGACATCAGTCATATGGGATTAGGGCCCACCCTAATGATATCACTTTAATTTAATTATCTATTTGAAGGCCCCATCTCCAAGCACAGTTACATTCTGGAATACTGGGGGTTAGGAGTTCAACATGAATTTGCAGGCAACATAATTCAGCCCATAACAGATCAAATGATGTTTCTAAATTTCTGCATGATACCTGGCTCACTTCTTCAGCATTGGTGTTGTGGAGAGGGATGGTGGTGTAAATAATCACCAGTTCTCCCCCATATGCTATAATGGACAAATGAGGACTGCAAGGTACCCAAGGTCCTAATCCTGTCTTGCTGCCTGGATGACCTTGGCAAGACCTTGGCGCCCTCCCCTCAGTACCAACAAAGGGGATGCAACCCTTAAGATCTACATTTTTTGCCTTCTCACTTAGTCCCATTATATAAAAGTAAAAAATAAAGTCCTCAGAAACTGGCCACTCCAACAGCAGGACAGGAAGGGGGCTAAGCTTCTGCCATTTTCAGAAACCATCCAGCACTCACAGAGGGCTCAGCTTCCTGTTGCTGCTCTGATCTTGTAAGTGAAGCAACTCCAGAAAACATGCTCTTCCTCACCTTTCCCCTACTGCATGATACCTGGCTTCCCCTTCCTCACCTTTCCCCAGCAAGTGGGAGATCACATTTTTGTCTAGAGGCAATCAGTTATAATATTATCAGGCACAGAAGACATAATGTAGGGAGCTGCCCTGCTAAGAATCAGCTGTCCCCAGGTCGCCTGCAAATATATTAGGCCAGAGTCATTTATCCAGCAACCTGCCCTGCCTGGTCCTGCCCTGGCATGCCCGGGACAGCTAACCCTCCAGGGGCAGGTGACAAGGCCAGAATATCACCTTTCAGGTAAATTTCTCATCATGCTGTTTGTTTAGTGAGATGCTAAAGAGGTTGTTGGGTTTGGGTTGTTTTTTTAGACTGTATCAGCACATCCGATTTGCAACACGAGCCCAGACAGTTCCTAAAGACTGGCTTGAGTCTATTGTGTTTGCTTCCTCTTTAAACCCTGTCAGATCAAGATAGTGATGCCAAAAGAGATGAGTGAGCAGAGGAGAGATGCTGAAATGACACTTTGGCACAACAGGTGGTAAAAAAAAAAAAAGAGCTTTGAAAGGGTGTCAATTGATCTTTGGGCCAGTGAGACCTTATTTGGGTTAATTCTTCGTGCTTTATTCTGAGTCCCATGTTTTCTATTGATTTTTAAAATGACCCATGGTCGTTGGAGAAAAATGGGAAAACAGAAAATATAAAGAAGTATACAAACATACAATCTATAAGCCCATCACCTTAAGATAATTGTTGGAATAATTGTTATTAGTGTTTGAGATGTATTTTACTCCAGTCTTATTTCCTGTGGAGTTGAGATGGAGATCATGCCAGAGACAAAGTTTTGTATCTTGCTTGGGCTTATTTTTTTTAGCTTTATTGAGGTATAACTGGCATATCTAACTTGTTTTAGTTAGCATCAAATCATAGGCATTTTTTGAAGAGAAACTTTAATGTCTAAATAATATTCTAACAAACTGATATACCACTAATACTTAGCCATTCTCCTGTTGTAAATGCGTCAGTTCGTACTATTTTCTATTTTATTGAGGATGGCTTTACTTTTACTGACTGGGCTGTTATAAATAACACTAGCTTGGACTTCCATGTTCTTTATTCCACCTTTTTCCTGAGGAAATAGCACATCCTTAATTTCATAGTCTGTATTCTTACAACAACCCTCAAAATTAAGTAGTATTCACATGGAATAGATGAGGATCTCAGAAGCCAAGTGATAAAACACAACTGAATCCAGAATCTAGAGAGGATTCCTGTTCAATAAGGGAAAAAGTGTGGCACTGTGGGTTTGACATAAGAGAACTTGAATTTGAATTCCTGCTCTATTTCTTACTGGCTGGGTTGCCTTGGGCAAGTCATGTGTGATCTATGAAACTCAATTCTCACAAATTTAGACCATGTAAGATTGCTCTGAGGATTAGAGGTAATATGCATTTATTAGTATATGGTTTGGCGTGTACCAGGGGCTCAAAAAAATGGCACTACTATTTTTAGAACTAGATTATGGCTATCTCACCCTGGAATCAGCCATGTCAGATATTTAACCAGAGCTGGGACACCCATCTGTCCAATATATGGTAGAGGTAGTCAGAGGTTGAAGGGAACTTCTAAGTCACTTTGTAGGAAAAATGGGAGCCAGAGTTAGCCCTGGACACAAGACCTGGCTCCTTTACTTAATAGCTGAGGCCTAAGGACAAGTGACTTAACCTTTCTGGGCCTCAGCTGCCTTGTTTGTAAAAGTGGGGATAGTAACAATGCCCTCCTCACGGGGGGACTGGAAGAGGAAAGAAGATTGTGTAGATGCAAGCACTCAGTACAACTCCAAAACTTTCCATTGGAGCCCATGAATTTTATGATTATCATTCCAATTCAACGATGCGATGATTCTCTGGAGGTTGCATGGAGAAAATAACTTATGCTTCTGATAAGATTTCTGCCTTTCATCCTGTACCACCCTTCACAGCAATCACTATATTTTATAAGGTCATTTAAAGAGAGAGCCAGCCAGGATGACCAGTGCACGCCTGGAGTTTGGCAGGGCTTAGGATGCTGTCTGTGAAACTGGCTTTCATCTCCCAGGAATGTCTTTGGTATTTACAGAGTCAGGGTCAGAGACTATGACGACAGTTTCCCAGCCCCCTCACCTCTAGGTGTGTAACACTCACCGGTTTTGGACAGTTGACCCTTTGGGCTGGAATGCAATGAGCTCCGCCTGACACATCTTCCGTCAATTTCCTTGGAAAAGAAATATCTCAGAGGCATCCTGCATTCATTCATCTGATCTCAACCCTCCCGGGGTCTTTGGGATTTTATCTCTTCATTGATCACAGCAACCAACTGGTGCCCTTCACTCAAATGCCCCTTACGTGAGGCCAGACATTCCTGGTCCTCCTCAGACTTCCATCCATCACTTAGGAATGGGCAGGAATTGCACTCAGAGGAAGAGGTGGCTATCGTAGCTTCACTCCATAAATTCTGATTAAGTGCCTTCATAACCAACATTACCTTTCCTCCACTGAAGACGCAAGATTTATATAAATCCTCTATCAGTCTCCTTAAAGCACAATTGGTTAGTTGAAAGCTTTGAAGGCAGGTAAATCTGATGATAAATACCAGTACTGGCATTTACGTGGGTCGTAAGTCAAGGTGTTACACAGATTAAATGAATTAGTGTATGCTAGACCCTTAGCCCACTCACTGCCTGGTCTATAGTGAACACTCTCTAAAAGTTGGTTGTTACTTAGCTATTGTTCTAGCTGCATGATCTTGGGTCATTCACATAGCTTTTCTGAGCCTCAGTTTCCTCATCTGGAAAAATGGATCATCTGAAAATGGCAGTTAAGAAGAAAGCAATAGATTTCACACTCAGAGCAAGCTAGGTTCCTGGCCTACTTTTTTCATTTTTTAAAGTGTTTCATTGGCATGTTGTTTAAAGGAACCTCAGAGCTTCAGGTGCCTTTTCTATAAAGTACAAATAATAACACTCATTTTTAAGGGTTTCTGGGAGAACTAGAGATATCTGAAAAGTTCTGGGCATGAAGAGAAATTGTAACATTGTTTCTGATGGGTAACTGACTGGCAGAATCATTACCACTTTAATTCTGAACAGCAGCAATTTAAATTTGGTGTCTGAAGCCACTGCCTTCTTCCAAGGGTGGATCAGTGTAATCACCAGCCAACATAACAGCGAGCAGACACTGAGGTAAATGCTGCGGGTGCAGCTGATGTGCCACATAAAGTAAATGAGAACTAGGCTCAAATTATACAGACAGCCACTAAGTGCTTTTGTGGGGAGATGACCACGCTTCCATCTGTCCATCCCAGCCTCTCCCCGCTGTGGTCCAGGAGTGGAGTAATCCTCTAGACCCGAATTCAGGGACTAGCCAAAATAGAGTGGACTCTTAGCCTCTAGTCTTCATCCCATCCTCAATCCCCATAGTCATCCTGGTCATTCATCTCTGAAAAGCAGCTTTGTCATATGACAGCCCCCCCCCCCCTCCACCGCTGCCAAAGACCTTTAGTGGATCCCTAATACCTCCCAAATTAAGTTCAAATTTAAAGCATAAAGTCTTCTAGAATTTTCCACCACTTATCCTGAGGAGACCTCATCATGTAGTCAGGGTAGGGAGCACCTTGCCATGTAGTGTCTAAGCTGTGTGGAGCATATTTCCTGGAAGGAATGAATGAATATTATTCCCTGGGTACTACAAAATAAGAACTGGTGCTAGACACTTCCAAATGTCCTTTCAGTTAATTCTGACCACAACCACTATGAGGAGGAGACTCTTAATTGTTTCCATTTTGCAGATGTGGGGATGGAGCCCAGAACCAAGCAACATGGGTAGTCTCTGAGCCTCCTTTCTTGTGTGTGAAATGGGACCCTAGGAATGCCTCCCCACAGGAAATCTGAGGGCTCTCCTCAAACACTGTGAGGTGCAGGGTTTTCGACAATGTCACCTCAGCTTGGGTGTTGGTATTCTTTTTGGCCTCATCATCTTTTCTTCTTCATCCATAGCTAAGCTACAGAGACCAGCATAGTGTCTGCAACTAGTATGGATGTAATGCAAATTGCAAATACCTCTGGCTGCCTGGACTCATTACTGGGTTCCCATCATAAAGTGAGGAGCAGGCAACTCCCACCAGCCTCAATGAGAGCAGGCCTGCCTGTTATACATTCTCAAAGTTCCACCGCATTTACCTTACAGCCCTTATAGCTATTTACAGTGGGAACACGGAAGCTGTAGAGTTCATGATGGTAAGAATTATGTCTAATGTCTCATCACCATATCCTCATTTATATGTACTGATTTATATGTACTGAATGAGCACATGAATGAATAAGACTGTTTTACCTGGCACCACTAATTGTAACAGGAAGGAGCAGCTGAGAAAAGTTCTGTAGGTTCAGATTTATGCAATCCAGAAACTGCTGGCCAAGGTTGGATAAGTCGTAACAGAGATAAGGAGACAAAGGTAAAGGTTAGTTATAAGCTCCCAAGAGAACAAAGGTTTAGCCCTCAAGGACTGGAGCTCAAGTTCCACCTCTGCCCGAACTTGCATTGCACGGCCTTGAAAAGCGCCCGTCTCCTTCCTGGGCTCTGTCTCCCTCACCTGAGATGAGAGATGGGTTCAGAAGGGCTCACAACACTATTCTGATAGTCATATTTCTCCAATGGCTTATTCCTCTTGCTCCATCTTTTAAGGACATTTTGAAAATACCTGAAATTGTACTCTGAATATTGGGATATTAGGAGTGGCTACTGAGTGTAAAACACGTTGCCCTTGCCTCAGAACCATGCAAAGATTTAGGACATAGATAATTCACAGGGGAAGAGAAGCCCCAAAGCTTAGGGCGAGACTTTGTAGTGCAGTGAGAAGGGATTCTTGAGCCCCTCTCCCATTCTTTCTCCCTCCCTCTGCCTCTCTCTTTTTTTCTTGCTTCCTCTATCTCTATCTTTCCTTTCTATCTCTCTATCTGTCTCTATCTGTCTTATACACACACACCCCAGGCTAATCCTGCAACCCTCTGGAAATCGCTCCACCCCACCCTGCTCCCAAAAAACAAGAAGGGGGAGCCACTTAAGGGAGAAGGAATTGTCATCTATTCTACTCCTTCATCTCCAGGTTTTTCTTTGTTTAATGCCTAGTGCAACTGAGCGCCAAGCAACACTTCATCAAAATCACCTGGAGTGGGGATTACAAGTCTGTTTAAGTGTAGATTTCCAAGCCCCACAAAGATCTTCCCAATCAGATATTTTTCACATACTCCTCACTCCCCCACTTCTTGTGCTTACTCAGTTCTGAGGCTCACTGTGTAAATGTTTAGCCCAATTTGAGGACTATTCCAATGTGCCAGGTACTTTACACAGTAGTTTGAAGCACATGAAATTGCCAACATCCAACTGTTTGTGACCTTCAAAAGGAGTAATTTCATACAGTCCAGCCTAAGCCGGTGGGTGCTGTGCATGATTTCAACCTCCACACGCCCTTCAGGTAGGTCCCGTTGTTCTCTTTGACAGTGAAGAACACGAGGCCCCGAGGGCTTGCCCATCCGCTGAAGGACACAGAGGTGGGACTCCAACACAGGTGTGTCTGCACAGCCCCTCTGTTCCTGAACTTCCCGCCACCGCTCACCACCAGACAGCCAAAACACTAGACAGATGTGCAGTGTCTCAGTCACAGTGTCCTAGGTTGGCGCCACCTCTGGCTCAAAACAGGGCCATGAGTTCATCCCTTGAGTCCTGCGCTGTGCGCATAAGTTTTCAGAAAGCTTTGTTTCTTGTCAAAAATTAAACTGATGTTTTTCCTGGAATGGCTTTTGGAAGGGAGCATGATTGCTGATTAAATATGAAGTGGTTTGAAACCTAAGTGTCTCTCTGAATAACGTAATGTTTACTCCTGATCGGGAAGGGGTGCCAAGGGGCTGTCTCCTCGGGGTTATTTACGTGTCCCCGTCTCCAACACCCCACTTCACAAGCTGTTTCAGTGACCCTTTCTGGGTTTGACGCCCCCAAAGGATTGTGTCCTGAAATGGCCTGAGGACTGGGAGGGAGTGTGGCTGTCCCCAGAGCCATCAGCTCTGCTGCCTGAACCCTGTGCCTGCCCCCAAACTGGCTGCCTTTCTTCATTTCTTTGTGCCCAGAGGAGGAGGCAGAAACTTACAGACACTCGCTACCCTGTCACCTTAGCTTGGGACCAGGAACCCTAGCCTGAGAGGCTATGGAGGGAGTTCCAGAGGGGGGTGAAAGGAAAAAGGGAAGCTTTGTCTAGAAGGACCTCCTATGAATTCCTTAAAGACCCCTCAATATGGTCATTCCTGTTGCCATTTTATAAATAAGAAAAGCTAAGACCCCCCAAAATTAATAGGTTTTCCAGTTCAGACAGGATTTGAACCCAGGAGTGGCTGATTCCAAAGTCTCTATTCACTTCAGGAAAGTAGGGGAGGCAGCAAGGAAAGGGGATTTATTTTATCCCAAGCACTGTGTTAGACAAGTTCCTCTCCATCATCTTCTATCACTCCTTCAAGGAAGGTACAATTAAGCCCATTTTACAGGTAAGAAAATGGAGGTTCAGAGTATAAGAGTGTTTACTTAAGGCCACAGGCAGGTAATAAATAGAAGAACCAGGCTGCAGCCCATGCAGGTTCTTGCTTCCCATGACCTTATGTCCTCTTCCTAACTTGGCCACTAATTGGTATGTGACTTTGAACAAATCACTGGCCTCCCTCAACCTCAGTTTCCTCTTCTGTTATCATGAAAAAGTCTTCAGCGTCTTCCAGGTTTATCAATATGAGACAACAGAAGCCCAACAGAAGGTCTTTACATGTGAGAACGATGACCTGGCTCCCGGATAGATTATAAATAAATATTGCTTAAGAAGCTGTCCCTTGAGCTGCCTTTGTAGAGGCAAGTAACTCGGAAGACACCAAATGTTGGTCATTAGGGAGAGGTTGGAGGGGGCTAGCGTGTGGAGGGTTTGGGAGAAGAAAGAAGCTTCCAGAAATCCTTGGAAAGTCCCTGAAATAGCTCTGTGGCCCTCACACAAACAGAGCAGGGATAGTGTGCGGGATCTGGGAGTTTGAGGGAAGTGGTTCTCAACTTGCTTAGAAGGAGGATGACATTTTCTGCCCATCTGCCTATAACAAATGTACTCCCAGATTATCACCCCCTGTTGCTTCACCCTTTTCCACACCCCCAACATCTGCAAGAGTCAGGGCTTCACGAGCCCCTTCAAACCCCCAGTCCTGGGGCCATCCCTTACAGTAGGGGCTACAATAGGCTGACCATTGGGAAGGAAAGGAACTCCCTTATTGCAATACTGCAGTGTATCATTTATATAATAATTAGAAATAATACCTATAAAAAGGAGAATAAAGACCAAAAGAACAATAACCAACACTTAAAGAACTCTTAGTGCCAATATGTCCATCCCTTTGCATGCAGTACATTAACCTTCGCAATGACTGTATAAAATATCTACTATTAGTGTGCCCATTTTGCTGGCATAGCTCCCTGAAGCTCGGAGAGGTGAGTAACTCATATGAAATCACACAGGTCAGTTTGGCCTGGATGTTTTGGCTGCTCTTTCTTAAATCAGGAAGTGTCCTGGAGGAACTGCATCTACCTCCCCTTCTTTCCTCGTATGAAGAGTGTCACCTTGGTCAAGGCATTAACACCTCTGAACCTCAGTTTCCTTATCTGTAGAATGGAGTTGGGTGGGGACCAAGAAGACTAGATCCATTCATGTATTTAGCCAGTAATTCTGTAACCATTTGTGGGCCTTCTTTGGTGCAGGTATTGAGCTGGTCTGGGACCTGGTGCTCGATGAGAATCTCCAGGGACAAGATACAAAAGACACAGATGTTGCAACTACTTCAAAAGGCAGCTTGCTACACATTATTAGAGAATTGTTTTCACACCCAGAAGCACTGGATAAATGATTGGTGTTCTTACAAGCCTTATATAAATTATTATTATTGCTATTTATTGCAACATCAAAGGCTCATTCCCTTCTGCATTGCACTTCCTGGGGTTTTCCCTTTAGATCCTACATCCCTGGTCTCAGAACTTGCAACACATCAAATTTTCTTTCTTTCCTTCCTTCTTTCTTTCTTTCTTCTTCTATTTTTTTTTAACACTCTTGGAGCCTACAGCCTGGAAAATCCCAAAGGTGAGTCAGAAACTTTCAGGGAAAGTTGATGAAGTCAATGCCTCTAAAGCTCCTGATTGTTTGACCTTGCCAGCCACCTCTCTCCCAGAGCAGAACTGGCTAGAGCTGAATCAAACAGACCTTCTCAGTCCCTGTGGCAGCTGAGGAAAAGGGTGCCCAGCCTGGGGGTGTCAGTATCCAGGTTCAACATGCCCCTTCTCTCTATGTCAGTTGTGGATCCCTGGGCAAGTGCCTCCATGCTCAGTGTCCTCATCTAGGAAGTGGGGAGAGAATATCGACCCTCTTCCTCCCAGCCCTGCCATAAAAATTCAATGGGAAAGTCCAGTATTGTGCAATGCTATTCCTGTAAGAGAGAATCCATTCATTCTCTGTTTATTGAGCATACTCTTGGCATCACCAACTGACCATAATATCTAACATTTACTGGGTATTATTTATGTCAGATTAGTTCATAATTCCATATATTAACTTCCATATATTACATATACTAGTTCATATTAACACTTAGTTTTACAAATATGAATTTAGTTAATATATGGAAGTTAATATATGGAATCATAAAGTACATAGTTTTACATATATTTATTTAATCCTCACAACAAACCTATACGTAGATATTTCCTGCATCCCTATCTTACAGATGGGGTGATGTTCATATAGAGGTTGTGACTTGCTTAAGGCTACACAGACACAGCTGACAAATGAAAAGCTGAAATTGAGCCCGAAGTCTGTTCTTAGCCTCTCTATTGTACTGCCTTACTCTCCACAGGCAAAATATGGTTCCTGCCTTCACGGGGTTCACAGTCTCATGGAAAAAAGACAAATAAGCAGACAATGACAGTATAATATGATATTACACTCTGTGAATGGGGAGAGTACAGGAGGCCACTGAAGCCATAGAAAGGGCTCCAACTGAGCCTGGAGTTATCAAGGAAATCTTCTTGGAGGAAATGTGCATGGAATAACAAATTTATTTTGGTCAAAGTGCCCGGTGTGGGAAAGCTTCGAGGTGAGAACTAGGCTGGTGCATGCGAATAATGGAAAGAAGTGGGATTGCAGGATGCAAGGGGAGAGATCAGCTAGGGTGGAGCATACAGTCCTTGTGCTCTGTATCAAGCTCATCTCAGCAGGAAAGGGATGGCATTCTCACCTGAATGATTCAAGAGAAGTTTAAGAAAGAAACTTTATCCAAAGTATAGGTAGGAAGTAGGAAAAGTAGTAATGGATGCTGCAGTATTATAGGCTGGTAGCCATTACCAATCCTAAGCCTAGAGACACCAGAACTGCGAGGGGTTTGGAGAAGACTGACTGGAGCTCTGACCTTTGGGAGAGGGACACAGCCCTCCAAGAGAAACTTGTAGGAGGGAAGAAGGACGTAAATGCTCTGACCATCCTCCTCCTCTCTTCTCCTCTTGTAGGTCTTCACTGGCAGAACCCAATTGGCAAGATGAATGCAAATGGACCCATGGACACACTCCGTATGGGTCATGGTCATGGGGCCTAGAGCAGGATGGTAGACCTGCAGAGGACAATCAGAAGACATCCTTGTCCAGGAAACTATCATTTATTCTTAGGACTATGGGGAGCCATTGTAGTAACATTCTCACACCTTCATATTAGAAGAAGGGCTCTGATCACAATATAAAGGAAAATGAAAGCAGTGCATTAGACTGGAGGCAGGGAGACCAGTTATGAGACCGTGGAAGATGTCCCAATGGGATGGGTGTGGGCATGGACCATGGCAGTGGGGTTTAGGCTAAAGAGACCTTGACAGGTCATTAGGTAAATCCTTCCCAAACCTCAGAAAAGTGCAGTTGTTTCCTCTTTCTCCTCCTCTACCTCTGCCATAATACAGCTTTAGACATACTTGCACATGCACCACCATCACCACCAGCAATCCATGTGACCTGGTGCTGTCACCTGGTGGTGTCTATGCTCCTGATTCAGATTCAGTGCACACTTGTGGAGCATAATCAGTATAGCCAACACCATGCTACTACGTTATTTCATTTATACGCTCCACAGCATGGTGATCCATAGCCTGGGCACTATGCTTGCATCTTACAGAGGAGCAATATGAAGGCCAGACAAATCCATACACTTGTTCAGAGTTCCCATAGCAAGTAAGCAGCACAGCCAGGACTTGAACCTGAGTCTGCCTGCTCTGCCTGACCCAGCTCACCCTGCTCTCACTATAGATGAAGTAGACTACTACCTCTATCCCTCCTTTCTTTGCCCTCTCCCTGCCCTGCCCCAAGGCTTCCAAGGCTTACACTTTGACCTCACAAGGTTTCCTTGATAAGAGGCTCCCTTCCCTGAAGGGTCCTCAACAGAGGTGAGCATGAAGTCATGTCTGCACTGCCACAGGAAGCCTGGTGCATTGCTGGAGCTTTGCAGGCCTGCAGTGACACGACCACTGGCCTGCAGTGACCGTGGAATGCAGCGGATGGCTCGTTGAAGCACAAGAAAAACATACACAGAGACTACCAGGTCCTGTGGGGAAATACGGACAGAACTGCCACTCTCTCTAGTGGGGAGCGCCTCAGCCACCCTCCCTAGGGAAGGATGCTCCTGCCCGAGCAGGCTTTTATTGGGTTCATTTACACAGGAATTCAGGTAGAGCTCATTACTCATTGCCAGGAAGTAAGGGTCAAACAATAGATAACAAGGAAGTCTGAGGGCCTATTTTGAGTCAGGGTCAGATAGCTAAAGAGCTGTAAAACTTTGAGGAACAAACTTACTTCTTGCTTGGACCCTTATCAGTTAATTGAGAGCATTCTAAACAAAGCAGGTTTCACAGGATTTTACATATTCTTTTTTAGGCCTGCTCACCCGGAGAACCTGCCCTTGCCAGCAAAGGGCTGCACCACCCTCTGTCATTGTTTCAGGCTTAGGTGGAGCAAGGGAAGTAAGGCAGCCATGAGATTAGGAGATTTTCTCACAGACAATGAGGACTCAGGCTATGTCAAAGCCGAGGGGTGAGGGTCCATCACCCCCTTTTGCTGTAGCCCTCAAAGTCCTTCCTTAGGGGCTTCCCACTTGATTATACCTGTCTTAGGTCTTTCCCCCCTTGGGGAATCTTACCCGTCATTGGCTGACCGACCAAGCATTGGGGGCCAGGCAGGGTGAAGTAAAAGGAGCAGAAGCGATGCTCCTGCCAGGGAGATAAACTTTTGGTTCCTTGGTGGCTTATGGTCCAAGGTCGTTCCCTCAGCCTTAGCCTTGGTGGGGGTTACAGCTTCTGATACCAGGCAGGGTGGTTCCCAAAACCCTGCCACAAGGCTTCCAAGGCTTACACTTTGACCTTGCAAGTTTTCCTTGATAAGAGGCTCCCTTCCCTGAAGGGTCCTCAACAGAGCTGGGCATGAGGTCATGTCCGCACTGCCACAGGAAGCCTGGTGCATTGCTGGAGCTTCACAGGCCTGTGGTCTCAACAGCAGCAGTCTTGCTCCTTTCACCCCTAATCAGAGGGTGGCAGTCACAGTGATGACTTCTACTTGTAGGGCATCTACATTATGCCAGGAACTATGTGAAAGTGCTTTACAATTAATGGTTACAAAGCCCCATGTGGTGTGTTCCAAAAGTATTCCCATTTTACAGATGAGAAAATAGAGGCAGAGAGTTTAACTAAATTACCTAAGGGCACAAAAAGAGTGAGCAGCAAGCCTGGATCAGAGCTCAGGCAAGGTGGCTCTAATATCTGTTCACTGAATCTCTGCATATTTTTTTGTCTGAGCTGGAAAGCCCCAAAGCTCATCCAATACCAACCCTCATTTTGAAAATGAAGAAAAGGAGGCCCAGAAAGAGGGAGTGACTTGTCCAGGTCAATGACAGCACCCACACTAGAACCCCCGACTCCTCGTCTAGTGCTTATCCCACCTCCCAGCACTGTACCTCCTCCCTCTCAAAACTCTGAGTGCCGCTGGATGGAAACAGGCTGACTTTCTCACTAAAGCTCAGTTATGCTGGGGTAAGTACTCCCCTCAAAAAGCTAGTTTGCTGAACATTAAAGTCTCTTGCTAATGACCTATATTCCTCAGATCCAAACTGGAGCTTGGCCAGGTACTCCAAGCAACTCCTTGCAAGAGTCAAGTAGCTTTTGGCTGGGGATTACCCAAAGCCAAATATTTCCAGAGGCAGGAAAATCCCTAGGGTCCCATTCCTCAGCTCCTCCTCAGCCCATAGAAAGTTGCCCTGCAGCTGATGGGAAGTATTTTTCTTTCTTTCTCAGACTCTCATGGATGACACCTGGTTAGTCTGGAGTTACCATCACTCCCTAATCACCTTCACCCCACAAGTATTCCATAGGAAAAAAAAAAACACAACTCCAGGATGGGAAATGTCTCTATCCACCATTGAACCAATGGGAAAACTAAGGCCAGCAAAGTCACACAGCAGGGTCAGCAAAGGCCAGATGTAGGCTGAAAACCCAACTTGTCCACTCTGAATTCTACTTTTTTCCATACTTCATAGGATCTTCCAAGTACTTTGACCAGAGTAAACATTTACTAAAAGTGTTTTATATTATTCTTAAAATCTTAAACAGTTGTAGATGTCTTTTCAAAAACATATTTGTAGAAATAAAGAAAAATAGTTCAGGAATAACTTGTCTCCCTCTTCCCTTACTTAATCTGTTTACCCCAGGGTTACTGGGCTACCAAGCTGTCCCCTCCCCTTCCCTTAGGGGCTTGAGGGAGGTAAATTTAGGACATACCAATGAGTTCAATGAACTAACATTTGTGAAGTACTTCAGTTTACACAGTGTTTTCATGCTACATTTACATGACCTATTGCAAGAGAGGCCATGTGGACTGGCCACATCTCTGCTGGACTGAGGCAAATCTATGATTGGATCCCAGCCCCAACACACACACATGCTATGTGAGCTCAGCCCAGTTATTTATCTTCTTGAAGTCTCCAATTCTCTCATTTACAAGATGGGCATCATCTGCACCTTGAAGATTTGTTGGGAAGATTGAATGAAGTAAGGCACCAAGCACATTGTAGCACTTAGTAAATGTTAGTGTTGGTTATCTTTGTACTGTCTTCTGCCAGGGACCACATTACGAAAAAGGTAGTTAACCTTGGGGTTTGTTATTCCAATACAGGCAGAAAATACAAATAAGCATTAGCAGTGTTTGATAGATTCCAGATGACAAATCTGTAGTGGGAGCTAGATACATTCAGGATTGGCATATTGCTCCAGTTAATCTAATCAGAGTGAATCCAGATCTTATGCAGGAGCTACTAGAAAGATGCACTATTTTTTTTTTTCTGTTGGATGTGAATGCAGAGAACATAGGCCTGGAGGAATGGCCCCCATCTTGCCACTGTGTAGAAACTGAGGGTAAAGCCAGCATGAAGGAGGCTGAGAAAGGAAGAGAGGTGGGGTCCTGATGAGATCATCGGAGCTTCACACTTCAGTAAGTTCTATCCCAGGACATTTAAATTGTATGAACCAATACATGATTTTTTTTTCTTTGGATAGAGGAGAGTGTCTATCACTTGTAAATGAAAGAGTCCTACATGTTCACCCACTGGCCTTGAGGGTTCTTAAAAGATCAAGAGAGACACTAACTTGCTGAGTGACAAGGGTTGGATGATGCCATTGGAATGAGATACACAGGGGATTTCAGGGAATTTTAGAAATGTTCTACTTCTTAAACTGGGTAATGTAGATAGGTGTTTCTTATGCTATCCTTTGCACTTTGCGTGTATGAAATATCTCACAATATATTTTTTTAGTTCTACCTAAAGAAGTATAGCTGGGAACAATTTTTTAAGAGACAATTTGGCAATATATATGAATTACAATGCACAAATTGATTTATCAATTTAATTTTATTACCAATTTAAAATGCACAAACCTGACTTCTGTACTTCTGACTTCTGGTCAAGATGGTGGCAACTAAAAATACAGAACAACCATCACTTAGAACCATTGGAAATCAAGTTGAATGGAAGTCTGCCAACTAGGGAATTAAAGAAACCACATCCATCTAGACTGGTAGGAGGGGTGCAGACATGGAACAGCCTAGTCCCACACCAATGTGTGGTAGATAAATTCAGGAGGGATATCTCAGGAGTATGGAGTCGCAGGCACACACCAGGCCCCCAGCCCAGGGTTCCAATGCCAGAAAGATAAGTCACCAAAACTCCTGGCAGCAAAAACCATTGGAGATTGAGTCAGTGGAAAAAACTGCTAGAGGTCCCAAGCAGTTCCTCTTAAAGAATACACACATGGACTCATCTAATCAGACTCCATCCCTCTGAGCTCCAACACCTGGGTAGCAGCTTGAAAGGCTCAGTGGTATATAGAAAGAAACTGAAATGTCTGGCATCAAGGTGAGCAGAGGCCATTGCCCCTTTTCTAAACCCTCCCCCAACAGAGCTAGCAAGCTGGTACCATATCTGAGACTCCATCAACCTGGCTAATGCTGTTTGTTCCATCTGGGAGATCCCTAGAGACTCTGCCCCATCCAACTTATGGGCCCACCCAAGCTGCTTTTCCATATGAATGGCTGGTCTAGGCTCATGTTTCATAACATTTTAATCCTATCAAACCAGCAATAGCTGACTTCAGTGAGCCCCAGACCCAGGACTAGCAGCAGCCATCTTAGATGCATAGCTTGGCTTCACATAGGAATCTCCAGGCTCAGCATAAGAAGCAGCCATCTCAGATTGTTTTATAGGTCAGGCAGGATGCCCTGGGCAAAACACAGGTGGGGGCTGACCTTAGCCTGTGCCACCCAGGAAACCCCAGGGTCAGCACACCCAGTGGACACCTATAGACCATGTCAGAGCACCACCACCTTGCCCCAGCACAGCTGACCCTCCATTGAGGGCTGAGGTTGGTGATCAGTGGTCACAGCCAGTCCCTTAAACTGACTGGCCTAAAACTGAAACTCCCAGTAGTCTGCCAACAGCAACCAAGTCTCAACTACAAGAGGAAGGTATATTCAGTCCACACAAAGGGTACATTTTGAGTACCCAGTTTGGATGATAGGGGAGGCTGTGCCACTGGACCCTATAGGACACCTTCTACATTAAGCCACACTACCAAGACATGAAGTCAAAGCAGCTCTACCTAATACATAGAAACAAATACAGGGAGGCTGCGAAAAGGAGGAGACAAAGAAACATGGCCCAAATGAAATAACAGATCAAAACTCTAGAAAAGAGCTAAACAAAATGGAGGTAAGCAATCTATAAGATGCAGAGTTCAAAGCACTGGTTATAAGGATGCTCAAGGAACTTTGTGAGAACCTCAACAACATAAAAAAAATCCAGTCAGAAATGAAGGATACCCTAGTTGAAATAAAGAATAATTTACAGGGAAACAACACAAGAGTGGATGAAGCTGAGAATCAAATCAATGATTTGGAACATAAGGAAGCAAAAAACAACCAGTCAGAACAAAAAGAAGAAAAATTTAAAAAATGAGGATAGCATAAGCAGCCTCTGGGACAACTTTAAGAGATCCAACATTCACATATAGCAGTGCCAGAAGGAAAAGAGAAAGAGCAAAGAATTGGAAATCTATTTGGAAAAATAAGGAAAGAAAAATTCCCTAATTTGGTGAAGGAAATAGACATGCAAGTCCAGGAAGCACAGAGAGTCCCAAACAATATGGATGCAAAGAGACCACCTCAAGACATATCATAATTAAAATGCCAAAGTTTAAAGATAAAGATAGGATCTTAAAAGCAGCAAGAGAAAAGAAGTTACCTACAGGGGAGTTCCCATATGATTGTCAGCTGATTTCTCAAAAGAAACTTTCCAAGCTGGAAGGGATTGACAAGAAATATTCAAAGTCATGAATAGCAGGGACCTACAGCCAAGATTGCTCTACCCAGCAAAGATATTATTTAGAATGAAAGGGCAGATAAAAAGTTTCCCAGACAAGAAAAAAACTAAAGGAGTTCATCACCAAACCATTAGTATATGAAATGTTAAAGGGACTTACTTAAGAAAAAGAAGATCAAAACTATGAACAGTAAAATGGCAATAAATACAGCTCTATCAACAATTGAATCTAAAAAAAACAACAAAGCAAATAAGAAGAACAGAGACAGAATCATGGATATGGAGAACATTTTGATGGTTGCCATATGGCAGGGGGTTGGGGGAGAATGGGTGAAGAGTTCAGGGGATTAAGAAATATAAATAGGTAGTTCCAGAAGAATAGCCATGGAGATGTAAAGTACAGTATAGGGAATGGAATAGCCAAAGATTCATATGCATGATCCATGGACAAGAGCAATGGTGCGGGGACTGCCCGAGGGAGTGAGGGTGCTGGGTAGAGGAGAGCAAAGAGGGAAAAATCAGGACAACTGTAATAATATAATCAACAAAATATAATTTAAAAAAATAAAAAAGAAAATGCACAAACCTTTTAGCCCTAAAATTCCTCTTGTTACCCCCCAAAATATTAAAATATGCACAAAGATTTATGTTCCACATTATTTATAATTTTCAAAAATTGAAAAATACTTATGACTTTTATCAAGAAGATATTATGGCCCTAGTTAGGTAGCTTACTTGGTTGGAATGTTGTCCTGATACACCAAAGTTGTGGGTTTGATCCTTGGTCAATGCACATATAGGAATCAACCAGTGAATGCATGGATGAATAGAGCAATAAATCAATGTTTCCCTCTCTCTCTCTCCCTTTCTCTCTTCCTAAAATCAATCAATAAAAATTTTTTAAAAAGAAGGAATTCAGTAAACTATGGTAAATCTTTATAATAGAATATTTATGTAGTCATGAAAAAATAGAGTAGATTTTTTATACATTTCAGGGAAAAATATCTTTTTTTCTTTTTTATTTAATTGTTGTTCAAGTACAGTTTTCTGTCTTTTACTCCCACCCCAGCCAAACACTCCCCCAGCCCTCCCCATCTCCCTCCCATTTCCACCACCCCTAGTTTTTGTTGATGTGGAAAAATATATTTAATATAAAGTTAGTGGAAATGGGAGATGGAGAGGAATATATAGTGTAAGGGGTTGGAGATAGTAATTTCTATCATTCAGAAATTGTATCCAGGTGCCAGCAATAGAAGGCGTCATCACAGTGGCTGAAAAATCACAGAATTATTCTCCAATGTTAAAGCAGGACTGACTGGAAAAATGCAATTGGGCTGGTGTGGCTATCTCTTTAAGTTATCAATGACTCAGATACCTTTCTTTTGGTCTGCAATGTGTGGCTTCCATCCTCAGGGTTCCATCATGGCCCACAATGATGGCAGCTGGAACTTTATCTCACATGTGTTTTTGTCTGTCAGAAGGAGACAAAAAGGCTGAAAAGACACACTGCCCATGTGAATTAGCCTCTTTTAGACCACCTTCTTAGTGCCATAAAACCTCCTGCTTATATGTTATTGGCCAGAACTTAGCCACAAGCACATACCTTACTCAGTAAGGCTTACTGGAATGGAGGCTGGGAATTGCAGTCTTTATTCCAGGCAGCAAAGTGTGGAGCTAAAAATCAAGATTCTTCACTAAGTTGTGTGTGTGTGTGTGTGTGTGTGTGTGTGTAGAATGCAACGTATGTGTTTATATAAGTACAGAATAAAGTCTGGAAGCATATACACATAACAAAAAATGGTTATGTCTGGAAAGTCAAATTAGAGAGTATTGTTCCACTTGCTACTTCATATCACCCTGAATTGATGAAATTACTTTCAACCAACATTTTATTTTCAGAATCAGAAAAAAGGCATAAATATATCTCAGTTTTAAAGAAAAAAGAGACAATGGTGTTAGAACTTAAACTTCAGAGTGCATTATGTAATTAACCACGATATTTCACGCCAGGGTTTAGTATATGCGGTAATGCTCACACAGTTACCAAGCATTCTTAGAGCCTTCAGAGTGTTGTGGACATCAAATAAGGGAAAAGCCAAACACAGTCGACATGGAACTTCTTTTCTGGCCTAAAGAGGTGAGAATCGACTGAAGATACTCTTAGCACAATTCAATTAAGACTTCCTTTTACAAACATTTCATCTCCTCATGAGCTAGTTATTCAATGAGCATTAAATGACTGCCTAGCAATCACCAGGCAAATTATTAAGCACTTTCAACCTTATCTCATTTAATCTTAACAAAAACTATCATCCCCAAACTGGTAGGCAGATACTATCATCCCATTTTATAGATCAGGAAATCAAGCCTCAGAGAGATGAAATAAGTTTCTTGCGCAAATATAGCTCAACACTATGTCTATCTGACTTCCAAGGTCATCCTTTTAGACACTGCTGGGGTAGCCTTCAAGCTGAATCATCCCCAACCCCTCCTTTGGAGTCCAGTGGATGGTAACTGGCAAGTCACCCTCACCCAAGTTCCTTGTTGTGTATCTTCGGAGCCTCAGAGTCTGAGGCTTTCTAAAATTAGGCTTCCTTCCTTACCTCCAGCCAGTTTTAAATAAAGGCTCTCCTATCCATCTTCCTTATTCACTGATGTTTCCTCTGCACTTCATGGACCATCAAACCCAGCAGTATTTTTCCTATTGCCCTCTTAATTTCCTGTGGGAGTCTGATTTGTTACTCATTTTAGTCCAGTCTTGTGAACTCGTTAATGGTACTCCTCACCTAACTGTCAGCTCTGACACAAGTCAGGAAAAGCCCTGGCGTTTTAGTCACCTCTTAGGGAAAGGGCTATGGAGGTCATGCAGCCACTTCTACATAACCTTTAGTGAATTTCCTGGAGGCAGTGGGTGTGATGAAGACAACATGGGCTTTGGAGCCAGGCAGACTTGGGTTTGAAACTAGATGGGAGATATTTCTGAGTCATGGTTTCCTTATTTTTTTGTTTGTTTGTTTTTTATCCTCACCTGAGGACATGCTTTTTGATTTTAAAGAGAGGGGAATGGAAGTAGAGAAAGGAGAGAAATCAATCTGAGAGAGAAACATTGATCAGTTGCTTCTCGTATATACCCTGACCAGTCACCGAACCCCAAACTCAAGCATGTTCCCTGACCAGGAATCAAACCCACAACCTTATGGTTTGTGGGATGGTGTTCTAAACAACTGAGTCACACTGGCTGGGACATGATTTCTTATTTCTAAAATTTAGTTGATAATATATCTTTTCCAGGCTACAGATGAGGATTGAGAGAATATAAGTATTTTATCACCTGGCACCTGGGAATTGTTTAACAACTTTTATTTCATTTCCTCCCAGGTATCTTGATTGAAAATGCCCCAAATTCTCACTTTATAGCTAAGGAACATTAACATCTATTATAATTATGCCCACAATGACATAGAATAATAGTAAAAAGCACAGGCTATAGGATAGACTGCCTCAGTCTGAATCTCAGGTCTGTGAGTTAGTAGATGTGTGACCTTTGGCATTTACTTAAATGCTCTGAGCCTCAGTGTTCTCAACTGCAAAATCTGCAAAATGAGTTTTATGATCACATCTATCTCATGGGGTTAAATCTCTCAAAAAAGTGCCTCACCCATTGTAAGCACTCAATTTTCGTAAGCTATTATTATTGTCACCATGCATTGAGCTCTTGCATAATGCCAGGCTCTACATCAAATTCTCATGTACTCTCTCTCATTTTCACAATGACGGGGATCACATCATCCCTACCTTTGGACTGGGGAAACTGGGATTCACAGTGAGAGAATGACTTACCCCCATTCCCACAGTTAGTAAGGGGCACAGGATGGATTCATGTCAGGCGGTCAACACCAGAGCCCTTTTTTCACTCCACTATTATTAGGTTATCTCCCTCTGACTTCCAGCTCATTCTCCAAGGAGCCCCTGGCTCCTTCGCAACTTCCTATCCTGATATCTGAGGGACATTTCCACATTAATCTTGGTTTCCTTTGCTATTTATGTTCTGTTACCTTGCTCTCGATGTATCACAAAGGTTGATTAATCAGAAGTTGTGTCTCAGTGGCTATGACCCTAAAGGAAATGTTCCAGAACCCTCAGCAGCCTGTCCCTGATTTCAGCTCATGACTGATAAACTATCAGAGGGCAGAAGGCAGCCTATTGTTGGGATGTAAAGGAAAGATGACCAGGTTAGAGGGCCTGGCGCATGATGTGGACCTCTGCTGCTGAGTAAGCCAGTGTGCATGCATGTAGTCCTTGGTAAACAGGATGGTGTCAGCCCCGTTGCTGACAATTGGCTCTGCTGTGCTGCGCACTGAATCATCCAGGAACAGGACAGCATCAGAGATGGTCATGTAGCCAGCCACCTGGCAACCAGTAGAAATTAAAATCAGCAGTTACCTCTGAGTGCTTTCCATGTGCTAAGGAGGAGGTACTCATACTTCTTGGGTGTTGGATCTCACCCCTCCCGGCCTTGCTCTTGAAGCTCAGAAAATCCCAAAGAACCCAGTGCTTCCCCACAGCCACCATGCTAATTCTCGCCTCTATGCCTTTATTCATTCATCCCTTCATTCAACAAATACATTTTGACTACCAACTATGCATCTTTCACCAGTTGAATTGTATTCTGCCCCCACCCAAACTCTTATCTTAAAGTTTTATTACCTAGTCCCTCAGAATGTGATCTTGTTTAGAAATAGGGTCATTGCATGTAATTAGTTGAGATGAGGTCATCCTGGCTGTTGACATGGACTATGTTCTAGGCCACAATTCAATTGGCCTGAATTGGTGAAGTAGCTGCCTGAATTGTCACCAGTTAGACCCAAGTTCCTTGGATGTACATAGCATTTTACAAATCACACTTTGACATTTCCACTTGATCCTCATAAAAACCTGCAAGTACACAAACAGGATAATCATCTTCATTTGACAGATTTTAAAAATCTTGATTCAGGGAGGTTATTGAATGGCCGAGGATCTCACAGTAGGCAAGAAGAGCAAAGAGTCCAGAGCTACTGATGTTTCCATTCATGGTGCTGCCTCCACAGCTAACTGACTCTCAGGATCATATCTGACATTCTCAGACCTGAGAGGATCTTCCACGTCCTCTAGTTCAAACTCTTTCCGACAAGGAAGAAGTGGCTTGGGGCTGGCAACTCCGTGCTTAATACCCTCACCCCCAGGCTGGCCTCAGTTCACTTGCTCCACAGAAACACCGGAGAGATGCTGCTCTGTCCAAAGACAACAGGAAACACCTGCCCTTTAAAGCAAAATACACAAAAAGTAAACCAAAAAAAGAAAGGAAAAAGAAAACCATCATATAGACAGAGCACTTAAATCCATTTTTTTCCTGAGAACTGCACTTTTTCCTTCAGAGCCCTCTCGCTTTCATACCATCAGCTTTTCCAGAGGGTTGAATTGAAGGAGGACAGAGTGATGATAAATTCACCAACCACAGCAGCCCCCTCCCATCAGTCTATAATGAGAACCACATGGAGGTAGCCGGGAATGAAGGCAAGGATGGACAGAATTCAAGAAGTTTCTCCCTTTCTGGTATGTATGGGGGTTTGTTGTGCATCTGATAACCTAGCATTGCTAGCAGGAAATGGCAGAGAGCAGAAGTTCCACTGAAGCCAGCAGACCACAGGTCAGCAAAGGCACAAAGGCTTCCTCTCCATCTCAGAAATGCTATTACTTCCATCTCAGCTATCCATGTTGCAAAATTGCCCTCTGTTCTGTCCTGAATGCCCAAGTCAATAGGGCTTCAACCCAGAAAGGTCAAGATTAGATCCAGGAGCTGCAGTCAGCTCCAGTCGGCCGTGTGAAAAAAAAAATCTTTCAAGTGTATAAAGCATTTTTGGTAAAGTATCACAAAAGTGATAAAAAATTGAAGGCTCTTTCTTGCTCCCCCCTCCCCCCAAGCTTACTTCTATTCATGTGTTCTCAATAAACCCCAACATTAACCTACCATTCAGCTAGGAAAATCCTGTTTCAATTGTAGCTCTGTATCTATCATTATCATAGTCAAATGATAGGTAAAATCAGCTGATTCTACTTGAAAAATGTCTCCCCACTTTCACTTCCTCTCCATTCCTCGAGCACCTGCCCTAGGTCAGGCCTCATTGCCTCTCTTGGCCCCTCCCCCCCCACCAACCTACCCTACCTGTGGGTATGCTCTTTCAGCAGCAATTAACCAGATGAGGTTAGTCCTTTGCTCCGACTGTTGCATCCCTATTTCCTTTGCGGTATGTCTAAACTTTATCAGAAAATATGAGGCCCTGCATAAGCCAACTATATCTCCTCATCTGCTACTTCTGCCTTCCACTTTTCTTTCCAGCAGCTTGAACTGCTTGTAGTTATAACCACATCACACCATTTATCATCTCCATTCATTTCCTCATGTTATTCCCTTCTCCTGGCATGCTTCCTTTTCCCCACCACCTCCACCACCTCCCACCCCATATTGCCCTAATTGCTATTTTTTGAGGTGAGCACAGGTATCATCACCTTGAGAAAGCTTTGCTAGATCTCCCTCACCCCATCCCAGCCTTACCCCTGAGATACGTGCCTTCTCCATGCTCCCACAGCAATCTCTTATACATTATGCACCCAGAGTGACAGCCACATGTTCATATGCCTTTCTTCTCACTTGACTGTGAGCTACACAAGGGCCAGGGCTCTATTCTATTTATCTCTACATTATCAAAGCCCTGGCAAAAAGTAAGAACTAAGTAAATATCAAATGAATGGATGAATGAATGGTTGATAGACTTGATGTGACTTATGAAGGAAAGTAATGAGTCTACGATAATTCCAGGTTTGAGGATACAAGTGGCTGGATATCGATGCTTTCCATAAGCACAGGAAATACACAGTAAATAAAGGGTTAGGGAGGAGATGGCTGCCCCTATCAAGTAGAGGCTTCCACTAGGCAGTTGGATCTATGTATATCTGGAGTTCAGGAAAGAACTTATCTAGATGAGAGATTTTTAGAGAACCACTGCACTGAAAAAATTCCTCAGAGAAGGGTCTAGAGTGAAAAAAACAGTCGAGGGAACACTGAAGAACATTGCCATTACAGGGTTGGCAGAGAATGACAATCCCATACAAATGACATACAGGGAGTGACCAGAGAGGTAGGCCCTGCTCCAACAGAGTGTGATATTAACAAAACCAAGGGAAGAGTGCACTCCAAGAAGAGTGACCAGTGTTTCAAAATGCAGCAGCCATGCCACACTTCTTAACTGATGGGCAAGGTCTCATTTATAATCTAGCCCTTGCCTGTATTACCCACCTCATCCTCTTGCACTATCAGTTCCATCCTGTCTGCATAGCTTAGGGTCCTCGGAATATTTCATGCCATTTCACCCTCCCACACCTTTGCTCAGTCATCTCCTCTACCTGTCAGGTCCACATCCACCCACATCCACCCACCCTATCATCCATCAAATGCCATCTTGTGATTTCCTCCTGCAAAGCCTGCCTAACCTGGTCTCCACCCAGTGAAGTGGGTTGACCGCTCCCTCCTCTAGGCCTCCACTCTTCTGTGAACTTGGCTCTAACTTACCACCTATAATGCTATATTTTTTCTCCATGCCTATTATCTTCACAAGATTGAATTGCCTGGGGTACAGGCTATCTTATTTCTCTCCATAATGCCATTACTAGACACAGCATCTCACATAAAGTCAGAAGCCCATATATTCTATTTAATGAGAAAGAATGAATGAAAGACTTTGCACATCACCATCACTCAGAGAACAAATTATTAAAAGTGCAAAGATCAAAATCTGGTTAACTGAAGGTTCTTCTTTGTTGAGTTTTGGTTAACAGAGACTCCCCTGGAAATGCCTGGGTTGATGTTATACAAGATACATTAAGTGAGTTTTGTCCTGGCCTAAGGTATGAGGTATTGAACATAGTTGCAAATAAAATAATCTGGGTGGGAGGCAGCACCTTTGTGGGGTTGTACAGAAATACCCATTTTTGTTGAGGCTACCAAATTGCCTTTCCCTCACCTCTGCAGCACTGGGGGTGTCTCATAAAAGTTAAATAATTATAATGACCATGCCCAAGGGGTTGTAAGTGGTCATAAAAGCTAGCTTTTATGGATGCTTCCCTGCGTCTCCTGGTGGGTGGTGAGAAATTGAGCAAGCCCAATGGCCAGAGGTCTCCATACAAGATGCATCTGAAAGACTCATAAGTTTGGATGGCAGGAAGGGGATGCAATCACAAGCCAGGACGCCCAGCCATTGATTGATTGAAGAAGGCCACCCACACTGAGCCTTCTGGAATCCATTGGTGAGTCATGAGCCAAAGGATTATGTCTTCAGTATGGGCCACTGGGCCTGATATCAAGGCATTTCCTGCTTACAGCTTAGAGTAGCCATCCTTAGTGAGGATGATGACCTATAGGTCCAAGAAATAACCAGATGAGAGAAAAACCCTAGCCTCATTTACACCATGTAGAACATGGCTTCATAAGCCTTTTCTGTTTGATTCTATATCCTCCAGAAGACCTCAGTTTACATTCATCTCATCATTTATTTGTTGTATTTATTCATTCCATTGACATTAACTGAGTACCTAGAAGAGATGTTAGAAGTACAGAGGTAAATAAGACGTGGTTCTCACCCATACTGCATCAGCTATAGGCAGATAAGATGCGAATTTTACATTCTTAACATGTAACATGTTAAGAATGTATACCTATAGAGGTATGTATAAAAGGGAAGAAAGGGGACCACAGAGGTGACATTGTACTGAGTTTAAAGGATGAATAGAATTTCATTAGGGAGGTAAAACAGAAGAAGAGAGGGTGCCAGGTAACCACCCTCCTGGGTGGAGGGGTAGAGGAGGCATTTTAAACAATTTAGATACATAACCCTGGCTGGTGTGTCTCAGTGGATTGAGTGCCAGCCTGAGAACCAAAGGGTCACCGGTTCAATTCTCAGTCAGGGCACAGGCACACGAGGGGCAACCACACATTGATGTTTCTCTCCATCTCTTTTTCCCTCCCTTCCTCTCTTTTTAAAAATAAAATAAATAAATAAATAAATAATCTTAAAGAAAAGAGAAATATAATGTTGGTAATGAAGCCTGCCTGCAGGTCTTCTTCCATGCCTTCTAGCCACCGTGTTCCCACTCTGCTGATCCCCAAAGGGCAGAGTAGGCAGTTGACCAGACCTATAGGTCTAGAACCATTACGCACTTCCCCTGATACCTCCATGAAACATGAAAATTCCAAAACCTTTTTCTCGTATTCCAAGCACCAAAGGAGAAACCCAAGTATGATTTTAGCCCCTCCCTCTCTGTCTCTTCCATTCTTTCATTCCAGTTCTGAAACGCTCTCCTCTCTCCATTCTCACTGACCAACTCCAGAGCCACACCCTTGGCTTCCCGGGTTACTGCATTAGTTGTCTAACTAGTCTCCCTCCCTCGCATCTACCTTTCTCCTAGGTACTGCCACCACGATGGTTTTGATGAAGCAGGGGAACTCCCATACTTATCAGATAAAACCCGAACTCTTTCACAAGGCACGCCACACCTTTTGTGATGTTCTCCCGGTCACCTGCCTTCACACTCCACTAATGTTCACAAGTACTATTTGTAGATCTACAGATTGCAGTTCTACACATTTACTGTGCTCTCTTGAGTCTCTACACTAGGGGTGTCAAACTCATTTTCACCAGGGGCCACATCAGCCCCGAGGTTGCCTTCAAAGGGCCGAAATAATTTTAGGGCTGTATAAATGTAACTACTCCTCAACTATTAAGGAGTTGAAATGACATTCGGCCTTTTGAAGGCAACCTCGAGGTCGATGTGCCCCCTGGTGAAAATGAGTGCAACACCCCTGCTCTACACCTTTTGGTAGAAATTGGGCTGTTTTCTATGCCTGGAAAGGTTCTCATCCTCAAACCCATCAGCCTTAGACATCCACCCTATACTAGTCTGTTTGGAATACCATAACAAAATACCACAGACTAGGTGGCTTCAACAAAAAATTTATTTTCTTACAGTTCTAGAAGCTAGAAGCTCAAGTTCAAGGTATCAGTGAGAGCTTCAGTTTCTGGTGACGGCTCTCCTTCTGGCTTATAGATAGCTACCTACCCGCTGTGTCCCCACATGGCCTTTCCTCTGTGTGTCCTTGGTGAGGAAGCTCTCTGATGTCTCTTCCTCTTTTTTACGAGGACACCAGTCCTATGGGATTAGAATTCCATCTTCATGACTTCATTTAATCTTATTACTTCCCTAAAGGCCCTCCTATATCTCCAAATACAGTTACACTGAAGGCTGGGGCTTTCACATATGAATTTGGGGGAAGGGGGCATTATCAGATCCTGATACTTTCACTATAGCTCTTATCTCTGTGTATTATCATAATTTGTTTTCTTGTCTGTCTCCTCCACTGGCTTCTGATTTCTCGAGAGAAATTAGGATCATCTCTGAATCCCTACATCAATGAGAACTGCTCCAAGTTTTGAGAGTTCCAAGGTTTATAAAATGTGGCAGTCCCTAATTAAGAAAAGGATTAAAAATTAGGTATAAAGAAATTTTAGAAAAGGCTCATGCAAGTGAAGGGCCCTGAAGCTTAAGCTTTACAGTTTCACAGTTTATCAGCTTCTGAGCTCATAATAAAAAGTCTTATTAGTGTGGACCCTCAGAAGGAAGCTTCATTTGATGTGAAACCTGACAAGGAATTTTTCTGAGGAGACAGATTTCCTTCCCATGGTCAACCAAGGGCCCATATTTTAGAAATAAGGAGAGTCTAGTGGCATTTGTTGACAGGGGCTCCTCATGTATTCGGCATACTGGGAAAAACTCAGACTGAATTCTTAGCTTCATGCACTATGGACTGCTTGGTTACACTGTCTGAATCAGACTGCAGGGAAGTTTTGGTTTCATCTTTGCACCAATGAACTGAGACCTGCCCCATCCAATCAGAACTACACAATTATATTCTGATTTGCATTATATCAGGCAGAACTGTTCTATGACAATCAATCAGAACCCATGATACCAACTAATCAACAGCAAGATTCAGACCAATCAGAACTATATGGATTTGAGGATCTCATTTACATAAAATTGGACCAGTTGGGAATCTAGGAAAGACTTTTCTCTACAAAAGGTGGGTTTCCCTTTGTCTTGGTGGAGTGCACTTTCAGTTTCCACCACAGGCTTCATATTTCTGTTTTGCAAACTGTTTCACCTGAATAAAGTTTCTCTCCTTTCCCACACCTGTTGGAATTTTGGTTTATATTAGGTGGTTTATATTAGAGGGTCTAGAAAGACCACAGGCTAGGTTGCATTTGAACTTTTCATTTGACATTGGACAGATAACATTACTACCTAAATGCAGCTCAACATTTCTGCATGTGTAAAATGGGCTTCTAATACCTGCTCTGTGACATTGTTTTGAAGATATACTTAGATAACCTGAAATATGTTAAATATTTGTTTTTTGTTAATTGTCTGTGTTTCCAACTATAATGTAAGTTCCATGAAGAAAAGTTTTGGTTACTGCTGAATCCCCAGTGTTTCATGATGGTGCCTGAAAATTGTTGGATTCTCAATAAATATTTGTTGATTGAAAGAATGTAGTATCTTGTAGGACCTGAAAAATGTTGCCTGGTATCCATCAGTAAGTAAGTTCTCCCAATGGTAACCACTGTATTTTTAATGAATCTTAGTTAAATCAATAAGGAATAGACAGGAAATACTAATGATCAAAAGACATAAAATCACTGTTAACTACACTCTAAAGATCATTATAATTCAAAATTTCTTATTGTCCTGAATGTTTTTAAACCTAGAATAATAAAGTATATGGAAGGAAGGGAGAGTGGGAGGGGAAAGAGAGGAAAGAAGAGAAGGAGGGAGGGAGGGAGGGAAGGAGGGAAAGACAGTGAGAGAAAGAAAGGAGGAAAGGAAGGAAGGAAGGAAGGAAGGGAGGGAGGGAGGGAAGGAGGGAAAGATAGTGAAAAAAAGAAAGGAGGAAAGGAAGGAAGGAAGGAAGGAAGGAAGGGAGGGAAGGAGGGAAAGATAGTGAGAGAAAGAAAGAAAGGAAGGAAGGAAGGAAGGAAGGAAGGAAGGAAGGAAGGAAAAAAGAAAGATCCAAAAACCCTCCAGGCAATGAAAGAGTTGAAATAGGAAACCCCAGAAATTTGGCATCATTTCTTCTGTGACCAAGACAGCATATTTATTCATTACTCCAGGGAGTAGAGAGTAATTCTGGGTGTTGAATGCTCTCCAGTCAGCTGTTTAAGAGGAGGCAGGAATAGCCATCATCAGATAACCTCAGATCATGTCAGGCCCCTGTCTCTTCTAGCCTGGACCTGAAAAGCTCTGAACTTTTCACCCCAATTAATTAAGAGAAATCCTATCAAAAATCCCAAATAAGAGTGCTTGACTTGACCTTGCAGATTCTAACTGAAGAGATATCTCTTCCCCTTGAAGAATCAATTACTTTTAAACAGCTCAGACTGATGGTTGAGAAATTCAGGGAGACTTAGACTGAGTCCCAGCACTCAAAAGCCAAGAGGGACCCCAGCACTCACAGAGGGCAGCCTCATTACAGAAGAGGAAACTGAGGCTCAGAGACATGGAATGACCTTGTTGAGGTCATATAACTTTCCTACTATTATTGTTAAAAGAAATCTCTTAGATTGATCTAGCTTCCTACACAGTCCATTTAATCCTCACACTTGACCTTGTCAGTAACTCTGACTTGTGGTTCAAGACCAAGAGTGTCGCCTCGGCTTCACAGACCTTGTTTCAGTTTCTCATTCTGTTCCGTTTGCACTGTGGGAACTTGGACAAGTGACTTCACCTTTCTGGGCCTCAATTTCATCCTCTGCAGGACAAGATATTTCACATGTGTGTTCTCAAGATTAAGTGAGATAGCATTTACTTAAAAGCTGATACTTTTAGTGCTAAATAATTGCTGATTTCCCACCTTCTCCCTATCTCCCTCTTTCCCATTCTTTCTCCTTTCCTCCACTCCTTTCTCCCTTTGTTCTTAATGTGTGCTATAATGAATGCAAAGAAGTATGACAAAGGCTCAAAGGAATTTCATCTCCAATCAGGCTTTGGTTTCTACATCCATAAAATGTAAGAGTGGAAAGAGATGGTTTCTGGAGTCTCATGCTCCCCTGACCTACTTCTCCAATGTCACATAAATTGATAGGTATTCAGCACAGACTGCAGACCATTCCTGATGACCAGGTTCTGGGCCAGGCTGCAGAGGTACACAGAAGTATATTCCCTGTCCTCAAGAAGCTCATTGAAAACTGTAGCTGACGACCAGGGGAGAAAACCCACAGTAAGAATAAAATTACATAAACATTTTCAAGAGTTCAGTAGTCATGTAGAAGGAAGGAAGGAACTAGTCACGTCAGGGTCCAGCAACAAGATGGTCATGGGGGAAACCCAAGAAGCATTCTATTTCTCCTACAAGTCAAAAAATAAACAAGCAAAAAAAAAGTCAAAAGGAAATAGAAGTTCACTGGTCAGGTCAAACTGTCTCTGGGCACATCATTTTCTGAAGAGAATCTAGTGAGAATCGACTATTACATTTATTACATTATCACAGTCCTCAGGGTTCTGTGATTATTAAGATTGGTGTGTATTGTTCTGTGATTATAAAATAAAATCCTATGACATTAGATAAAAGTATACATATAAAAATATAAAAATTATATGACACTGGAAATAAAAGGAAAGGAAATAAAAGAAGAAGAAAGAGAGAGGAAGAAAACTACCTTTGGGTTACACTTCTATGTACTGAGTTCCATATCAGCTCTCTTCATTTAGCCACTCCAGGGGTGAAAGAAAAAGGGTGGGAGGGGGAGTATAGAAAGTAGAGGAGGGGAGAAGGAAAAGGAGGGGAGGAAAAGGGGGGTGGGAGGGGAAGGGAAGAGAAAAATGAAGAGGAGGGGAAGGAAGGGAAGAAGGGAGTTCAGAGGAAGGGTGGAAGAAAAAAAGAAACCTATGAGATAGATATTATCTTCTTTTTAAACTGAGGAAACTGAAGCCAAAAGAGGATATGCCTCGCCCAAGGCATCTCAGTAATAAGAAGCAGAACCAGGATTGAAAGCCAGCCAAAGCTCATATTCCTTTCAGGATATCCTGATCCCCGGAGCAGAGTCTACCTTCATTCCCAGTGATGGCGTCAGTGTTCACGTATAGTCTGAAGAACCAAGGCGTCATGAGAGTAGGACTATAAAGAACAGAGACAAGAGCCCCTCCAGGCTCCCAGGGAATTCTACCACCCCTGTGATTATCTACATAAAGTTAACTTCTCCCTTTGCTACTTACTGAGTTCACCCTGGGCAAGTCACCCAACCTCTCTGGGCTCCCAATTGCCTTATCTGTAGAATGGGTTCATAATATCTTTATCATTTGATGAAGGACACTGGATTAACTAAACTCATGAGCTTTCTTCTAGTTTGAAGTCCTTAGAGTCTAATCACTTCACAGAATTCCATACCCAGAAAGAATTGTATAAACTAGTGTTTCTCAAACTTGAAAAATGGTTAGACCCCTGTGGCAGACATTTCCATTTGGTCTTCCATTTCCATTTCCACTTTTATCTGTTCTCTTCTCCTGCATAGTAATAGGAGTTTTAGTTAATCACAAGACTGCCCTGTGAAAGAGATTTCTTGGCCTCCTTTGCAGGTGTATGTGGCCATATGACCAGAATACAGGCAGTGAGATGTGAAAAAAACTGATGTGTGCAACTTTTTGCCCTTAAAAAGAAAGGGTAGGCTCTGCCCTTTCCCTCTTTCCTTCTTCCTGGTGGATGGAATGCAGACTTGATGGCAGGGCCTGGGGCTGCCATCCTGGATCACAGTGTGGAAGGCTCATGTTGAAGACTACAGAGCAAGATGGCACAAAGAACTGGGGCCCTGCTGCTTGTGGAGCCATCATTCTAGCCCGGACCCCCTACCTGGGCTTTGTGTATGACAGGGAAATAAATTCTTATCTTGTTTATACCACCATCTTCTAACAAATACATCCCTTTAAAAATTTTACAGATTTTCCAATTTTGAAAACACACTGCCTGGGAAGTGTTACCACAGTCATAAATACAAATTCAACTGGAGCCACTGAAATCTCATGTCCATACCAGGAAATCAGGGTGGGGTGGGGGGGGAGAGGGTCATCTAGATAATCCAGATCATGTTGTATTGAATAGTGACAGCATTAGATAATCATTTCAATGTAAATACAAAATTGTAAAAATTATCACAGGATTTTTCAACTGTCTTCTTCCCTACCCTGAGCCCAGGGGCCAGAGGAGCCCAATTAGAGAAAAAAAAAATCTAACCTAATCATTTCAAACTAAATTCCACTATGACTCCAGGGCTATCTGTAGTAGTGGCAGAAATCCTGAGATGATGAGGCAGGACCAGGTAGAGTCAAAATAAGCAGAACCCCAGGCCCCAACCTTTGCCTCCACTACAGCACCTCTGCTTTTATCTGGTTTATATACCAGGGTTTCATAGAATTTAAAGGGCTCTGTAGTTCAAGGTTAAGTAAACCCAACTTTCTGGTTAACAGAGGAAGAAACTAGTTCAGAAAGGGGAAGTGACCAGCCACACAGGGAGGAACAACACAGTGAGTTTCCCAGGCCAAGGAACTAGCCTCTCTCACCTGAATCGGATTTGTTTATCAGGCCACACAGCTTCTAGCTGGGGGACAACCTGACAAGTCCTCCTGGAACCCCTCAGCTCACTTTATCTCAGAGACAAGCTTCCATTTTGTTGATCATTTTAGGTTACTGTCTCGTCTTTGTTGGTATTTCAATCAGAAGAGAAAAAGGCTTTGACCACAACAGGTACCATAGCCTAAGGATGAGCTGGTGAGAACCTACACAGGCCCCAGGAAGCCCAGCCTGCTCAGCGAACCCAAGAAGGAATGGGTTTCTTTCCTAGTCTGCATGGGTCTTGAGAACAGAGCAAGGGCGAGCATCAGAGTTCCTGTTATCATGGTTAGACAATCATATACTCCACCAGAAGCCCCCGGTTCCAAAGGTATTTTACACACATTGTCTCCTTTGGGATCTTGCACAATGCTAGAGGGAAGGTGGGACAGAAATCAACATTCCCTTAGGATACTTTAAGAGACACTGGAGGCCTATCAGGATCTCACTAGAATGTAAATTCCTTAAGAGAAGGGGATTACCGTATATCAGTTTTGTTCACTATTATTTCCCTAGTGTTTACAGCACTAAACTTGGAATAAGTATTTGCTTAATGAGTGAATAATAAACAGCCTCTGTCAAATTTCCCAGTCTCATTCCTCTTCAATTCCCCTAATATATCACTCACTCTAGTCACATGGAACCAAGTGCAGGTCCCCAAGTGAAAGAAGTCCTTTTCCCAAGCCTGCAGGTTTTGTACATGCTCATTCCTCAGCTTGAAATGGACTCAGTGACCTTTGCCTTCTACTAGACCTTTGCATCCCAATCTTGACACACAGGCCTGCTGTGTCTCAATATGCAGGTTGTTTACTAGGAGAGAATGACTAGTCTGGGGGAAAGCAGAGGCACAAATACTTGCTTGGGGTCTATTCGCCAGCTGTGCATACTGATATGGGGCTGAATCTGCCCAGAAAAAGAGGTGCCTTTTTCAAATTTTCACCATGAATCCAAAAGGGATAACAGCGGTCCCGTTAATATCAATTACTTTAGGGGGACTCTGTCCATCCTAGAGTAGTTTAGCATCTACTCACAATGTCTATTCTTGTCTATTTCCCCTTCAAGGCTGTAAAAGTGTCTCATCCATTAAGAGCAAGCCAGGCCCAAAACAGGGGTTCAAGAAATTTTTTTTTCGAGTGGAGAAAGCAAGTAGTTTATTATAGGATTGACCAATTTGGAGTATGTGCTCATTCCTTGAAAGACCCAACCCCCCAGTGGCATGAAGGTTAGATTAGAGATTACATACAGAGCAAAATCACAAGACACCATGGGTTAGTGGTTTAGAGTCATGTTAGGAGGTGGCTATGTCACCAGACCTGTTTCAAGTCAGGGCAAGCCTTGCTCTGCATGGTTCAGGACCTCCAGGCTCTTGACTCATGCAGGAAAGAATTTAGGTCCAGGTCCAAGTGAGTTCAAAGCTAATTTTATTTAAGTGGAGAAAGAAAGAGGCCAGGACGCAGGTTCCTGGTGACAGGATCATGGGATATACCTGGAACCGGCTGCCACTGCCCATTGCTCCCCTGGTTGCAAGTCTGGAAGAAGTGAATGTACATTTTTGAGTGGACAAGGGCAAATTTGCAAGTGAGTTGCACTCAAATGTTTACTGAATGACTAACTGAATGAATGAGTGAATGACTGAGACCTACAGAGATGAATTACCTTTTCCAGTGTCACAAAGCTAATAATTGGAAAAGCTGACTCAAATCCCCAGGTCCAGAGCTTCCTTCCACAGTGTAAACCCACCTTCCAAAATCCCTCTGGAAGCCTAGCCCTCCGGGACACCTACTTAGCAGTGAAGACAAGCCAGTTAAACCTAACTAATTTTGAGAACTCTTACATATTGTATTCACTTGGTCAGTGAAGGTTACTGGCAAACAGAAATATTTAGGGAGACTCATTTTCCACCCCCAATTCATAATTCCGTCTACTCATCACTCCTCACCCAGATTTAAGAGGTGTTAACTAAATTTGAGCAGGCCCCAGGCCTCCAGCGCCACTTTCCTGATGGGGTTGTGCCCCTTTGATTCTCATCCTGCAAACCTAAACCAAAGTTGCTTTATCAAGAGGCTTCTCTAATGGTCACAGGGCTAAAAGCATCTCCTGCTTTGGTCTTTTGGGATAATGTGATCCAGACCCCCTGATGACATGCTGCACAGGAGAAAGTGATGAGGAATGCAGAAAACCACTACACTGGCAGCTGGGAGACCCAGGTCCCCATCCTGTTTGCCCAGGTAATTCCCCACTGGAAAAGTGAGATTTGATAGTACAACTGGACTAGAAGTAGAGCTACTTTGCCAGCAGAGGCCAACATTGCCAACGCAGAGCTGCCTGGAAGATTTTAAAGACAGTCACAAGAAGAAGGGCTGTGATTGCTTCTCTACCCAAGGTGGGGGCTGTGCTCTGTGGAGTGGAGAGAACCCAGGCAGGGTCTCCAATGCTGGCCCCATCATATTATCACTTCATGACCTTAGGCAAGTCACTGAACATACCAGTTTCCACATCTGAACAAGAAGAACAAAACTTTCTACATTGAAAGGGTTTTCTTGGTCACACCCTTCTTTCCTTATTTACTCATTAGTATAGCAGGGTAGGGAAAAGTAAGTGCTTTAGGCTCCCACTAGCCATATGATCTTGAGTAAATTATTTTTCTTAGTTTCAATTTCCTCCTTTGTAAAACACTGTCTACCTCATGGAGTTGTCACAAGGACTAAAAGAAACAGAAGTATATAAAGTACTTGTTTAGCACTTGCTAAACAACTATGAACTCTTACATTATGTCTGACTACTAAGTTATAAAGAAAACAGACCACAGATTACAGGGTAGAGCATCTGGGTTCCAGGCCCCATTTTGTCACTGTCTTTTTTGTGATCTGAAATAATTACTTACCCTCTCTGGGCCTCTATTTTTTTCCTCTGTAAAAGGGACAGAGGGTCCCTAAGGCCCTTCCAGTTCTTATATTCTGTGGGTACCAGAATCTCTGCCCCTTGGAACCTTCTGCTCCCTGGGCCTGAGCTATCCATCTCTGCCTAAGGAACTACCTGCTCATCCTGTATGACAGGTTAAATCTAACTTCCTCTGGAGATAACCTCCCTAAATAGCACAGAAGCAAGCAAACAAACAAAAATAAACATAGGCATTTTCCCTGCCTTTAGGATACAGCACTGACCACTTTAATTATCATTAGTTTCTTTTTTTCTCTCCTCACCCAGCAAACCAGGTACCCCTGGAGGGCATGACGGGGGTAGTGTAATAAAAAGTGCCTGGACTTTGAAGGTGGATAGGCGCCAAACCGAATTGTCCCTTACTAGCTAGACGTTGGGTAAGTCACTTCAACACTCTAAGCCTCAACTGCCGTGTCTTTAAAAAGGGAGATGTACAGCACAGGGTTGTGAGGATTCCATGCAGAAACTGCATGGAACAGGAGAATCAGTGCTGGGATAGGAGAATCAGAGGAAAGGGCTGGAACTTGCCTTTCTTTCTGGAAATGCCAGGGTGTGGCACAAAGGAAATGAAGTGTCAGTAGACCGTTGTGCAGAGGTGCTTGGAAATCCAAATCTCCCAGCCGCCGGGCCTCCCCAAGGATAAACTACCACCGCCAAGGGTTAAGGTTCAACCACTCTGCGGACACCTTCCTTTCCAAACAAGGAGGGGCTGGAAGTCCTGGGCTGCTCCATTTTGGCCGGAGCGTGCCCCGCCCTCCTATCCAAGTTGGTCTCCGTTGGGGTGGGGGGCGGCGGCACAGGGAAGGCCAAACAAAACCCTTTTACTTAACTTCACCGCACTGTCCCAGAACACGTGCGCCTCTACCAAAGCACGCTGCACGTGCATTCTAAAACGTCCCGGCTGGGAAAGAAAACAAGGGAATTAGATGCAAATCGGCCTGTGGAACTCGGCAACGCCCCGCCTCCCTCAGCCCCGGGACCCCCAACTCGCACCCGCCCAACACTCAGGAGGGTACAGAGAACTCAAGAACTCCAGCTAAGGAGGACAGGCCGAGACCCAGCTGGCCCAATAGGCTCCGCCCACAAATACGGAACTTCCAATCAGCGTTTCCTTCTCTCTTCAGCAACCTGATAGGACAGGAGCGAGCCCCAGAGGCGGGAGGAAAGCCCCCGACCAAAACAAATCGAACCGCTCCTGCCTAGGAAACTGACTAAGCGAGCCAAGCGGGCCGCAGAAGTACCGCTGAAAGAAACCGCGACTAATTTCTTCCGAAAACTGAGAAGATAATCCACCCGTGAAAACGACAGCAGAGGCTATTAAGGAAGAGAAGATTGAAGAATCAGAATGTGCTTTTGGAAAAAAAAATATTTATTATGGCTAATGCTTTTAAAAGAAAAATCAGTACTCCAAAGGCAGCAGTTAACCCACAGAGATTTAATAACTCATATATCCCATCCCTATGCCGTTCTTTCTCTCCTTCCGCAGCTTCGGGTCCAGACTGCATTATATTTTTCAACTCTCTACCAGGGGTGTCAAACTCATTTTCACCCCGGAGCCACGTCAACCTCATGGTTGCCTTCAAAAGGCCAACGTAATTTTAGAACTGTATAAATGTAACTACTCCTTAATAGTTAGGAGAGAGCTGGCGCTGCTGCGGTAGAAACGAGGTGCCTGCCGGGTAAAACAAGGTGGAGGGGTGGATTCCGCCCTGGCTTTGTGTTTGCCACCTGTGCTCTAGCCATTCTCCTTATCTGTCAAACCTGAAGCTGGTTAAATCCAGCTATGCTGTCCGCCCTCACCTGCACCCCCAGAGCAGCACACTGCTTTGCTGACTGGTCTCAATAAATTCTGAATATCAAGCCCAGAACCTACTACATTTACTGAATAAATTCTCTTCAGTAAATAGAAAAGACATCTATTTTACATTCTCCTCTCTTGTCAGCCTCAACCCTCCTCCCCCATCCTTTCTCACAGCTGCGAATCTTGCTTAGATTTTATTGAGGAAATATAAGCAATCAGACCAGAACTTCCTCCGCCCCACCCCCTGCATCTACATCCGCACTCGCCCTGGGCCCATCCTCTCTGCACCCCCTCCAGGAGTTGCCAAGGGCTCTGTCTTGGCCTTCGTAGGCCTCACCTCCGCTGGTACTCCATGCCCACACCTTTCAGGGCCCCAGCAACCCCCAGTCATCGCCTGCACCACGACCTTTCCCCTCTTGACTAGACCATTGTCCTCAGCACACAAACATTCTGTAATTTCTTCCATCTTTAAGCAAGAGCAAAACTAAAACCAAACCAAAAACAAAAGTCTTGCTTGGTCCACACCTTCCTTCCACTACCTACCCATTTCTCAGCGTCCTTTACAGCGCAGCTATTCCGAAGGGTCTGTGCCACCAGCTGTCAAACTTGTTTTGTTCACCTACCCCAAAAAAATTTTTGAAAAATTTTGTGCTCTCATACACATTTTTAAGCTGACATCTAAAATAGTTGCAAGAAGGTAATTTACGACAATTTTTGAATATTATCTAAAAGTTTGAAATAAGGGTGCTAAGTCACTCTTTTAAATGTATCTAGTTGAATTTAAATATCATAGCATTCTGATACTTATATTCCCTTAAAAATATATGAAAGAGCTCTTCTTAACAATCAGAAATTTTGTATAGTTCCTTTTATACTCATATTTCTGTTCCATTTGCCTTCCCTCCAGAATCTTATTTTAATGCAAATTATATAATTTAAATTCATTTATTGATTATCAGTCATATCATATACCACTAACAAGAATATGTATATAAACAGAAATGTAAATGTTTTGTTTCCTGTAACCATATAGTTCTAAGTATTATAAAATTCCATCTGAACTGACATCATTATAATTATCAGCAGTACACACTTGATCAAAATAAATATTATATATTTTTAAAAATGATTCTTAAACATATAAAGTACAATTTTATTTAAAAATTCATCTCATAATGAGCTATATGAGGATTTTTAAATTAGTTCATTTATCCACTGGCATATAATATTTATTGCTGGAGTGACACAGGGTTAAACATCATTCTATTCCTATTTTTCATATTTACAGATATCAACACTGAGAGAACTTATTCTCAAAAATAGGTATGTGGGGAAAGAGTTTTAGTATAGGAATGTGACTCATTCTTTGAACTCCATCTAAGCTATATTTCAAAAACCACACAGTGAACTATCATCAAAAATTATTTTAAAGAATATATCATCTCATAGCTAATAAATCAGAAGCTCAGTATAGGGCATGCTAGTTGTGAGGTGCCTCTCACACATTCAAGCAGAGATACCAAGGAACTGCATCTTCTGTCTCCTGTGGCAGGAATGGTTGTGCCCACAGTACCCACCCCGCCAAGACCAGGATGGGAAAGGTGGCTGAAGACGCTGACCCTGCCCCTGCCTGGCCAGTGGAATGGGAAGAGTGCTGCCCGGAAGTCAAAAGACTTGGGTTTTAATCACAGGACGGACCCTACTGACAGTGTGACCTTGGACAAGTTATAAAATCTCTCTGAGCCTTAGTTTCCTCTCCCCCTTCCAAGCAGGTCCAATCTGAAGGTGGGAGGAACTCTGACCAGGAACCCAGACTTTTCTGGTTCTTTAACTCCTTAGGATAACAAAATAACCCAGATCCAGGTACAGATGAATCACCAGGCATTTACTCTGATTTTTACTGTTCTTTAAAATTTTAAATGTAGTAAAATACACACAACATAAAATTATAATCTTAACCATTTAAAAATGTACAGTTCACTAAGTGTTAAGTATATTCACATTGTTGTACAACCAATCACCAGAACTTTGTTATCTTGCAAAAGTGAAACCTATATCCATTAAATAACAACTTTCCATTTCCTCCCCTCCTCAGGCTCTGGTGGCCACCATTCTGCTTTCTTTTGCTATTACTTTGGCTACTCTACATACCTCATGTAACTGAAATTATACAGCATTTGTCTTTTTGCTTCATTTAGCATAATGTCCTCCAGGTTCATCCATGTTGTAGCATGAGTCAGAATTTCCTTCATGTTAAGGCTGAGTAATATTCCATTGTAAGTATATACCAGCTCTAAATTTTATTCCACACTGAGATGAGATTTTTGTTTATTAAAAAATGTTTAACGAGCACCTCTATGGATGTGTGTGTGTATATATATGTGTGCATATATATATAAACCCTACCTAGTTTCATCCTCCACAAAGATAATACATCTCCAGACTCTTCCTCACACCCACTCAAACCTATGCCCCACCTGTATTCACTCCCTTATAATAACTGCACAGGTGTCTGTATCTCTCATAAGATTGTGTACCTATTGGCAAATAAGATTTATTCTGAATCACCAGCACTTTAACAAGATATTGGGCACATAGAAATTTTGGTGATTGTTTTTTAATGTTTACTCCTAAATCTGAAAAATCCCTTATTTATTTATTTATTCAAAATAATTCGCCCTGACTGGCGTAGCTCAGTGGATTGAGCGAGGGCTGGGAACCAAAGTGTCCCAGGTTCGATTCCCAGCCAGGGTACATTCCTGGGTTGCAGGCCATAACCCCCAGCAACCGTACATTGATGTCTCTCTCTCTCTCTATCTCTATCTCTCTATCTCCCTCCCTTCCCTCTCTAAAAATAAATATAAATAAATAAAATATTTAAAAATAATAATAATAATAATTCAAAATAATTTAAAATTTACTGCTTGCCTAATTGTGCCAGGCTCTGTTCTAGGGGATGGGACTATTACAAAGAACAAGACAAGCTTGATTGGTATTCTCATGACACATTCTGGTCAAAGGGTGGGAGAATCAACAATGAGTAAAATATGAGATGGTGATTAGAATAGGGTGCTAAAGTAGCAAGGGCTTGGGCTTATGCTGATTTCTGCTGGAGGTTCAGGGAAGTCTTCTCTGCAGAAGTGTTAGTAGAGCAGCGATTTGGAAGACAAAAAGGAGCTAAGCAGAGGAAGCTTATAGGGGAAGGGCATTCGAGGAACAGAGAGTGCAGAGGTCCTGAAACAGAAAAGTTATATTGATGCAAGTCAAAATCCTACTAGATGTATTTTAGAAGTAAAGAGAGAGGCAGTGATTTGTCCACCTCTCACAGAAGTGATAGCTAGATCAGGAGTTGCATACAGCCAGAAGTGATAATATTTAAGAGCTTTACAGACATTTATCAAAGCAGTTCAATCCTCTAAGCTATAGAACAAAAAAAATAGTTTGTCTGAACTTAATCCAGTACTCTCCCTCCCCGGTCCATGCATCCCACTCATTTCTCATGGCTTTCTTTACTGTCACCATATCCAGGTGGTGGACTCCTAAAAGTCTGTCTTCAGGCCAGATGTCTATTCTGAGCTACAGGTTCTAGCCCGGAACCAGAAATACAAGCTCTATTTTGTTTTGTACATTACCGTGTGTCCAAAACCAAAGTACTTTCTGGCACATAGTAGATACTCAATAAATATTTGTTTGAATGAATGAATAAATGAATTACTAGCCTGTTTATCCAAATACCTATTCAACTGGATGTGTTTACCTCAATATCCCACAAGCACATGAAGTTCAACATATCCAAAACAGAACTCCCTGCCTCTATGTTCTCTCCTCCAAACTGCCCTTTCCCTGTTTTCCCTCCCTGAGACTAGTACGAACTCCACCTGATTGCCCAAGTCAGAAACCTGGGCATTCCAACTGATTTGTTCTCTGTTTTTCATGCATATCTAATAGGCTTTGATGCCTTCCCAGTTCTACCTCTTTATATTTCTAGAATCTGTCTCTGCATCTATATCCCTTCTATGTATGGGTATGCCTTGTCTAAAATCCTTATCACTTCTCCCCTAGATTATTATAATAATAAACTAATTGTCTCATTTCCTTCTGTCTGCCTTAGATGAACCTCTATTTTGTGCAAAGCTTATGAGTGGTAATTTTTAAATGTTTTTAAATTGTAAAATCTACACATTCATTCTATAGATATAGAAAGTACAGAAAAACTTTAAAAAGAGAATAGAAATCACCAATAGTCTTACTATGCAAAGATAACTATAGCGTTTTGTTTCTTTGGTGCAATTCCTTTCAATAGTTTTGCTGTCCATTTATTTAAAACCAAAATTAGAATATTGTATTTAAATTTTGAATATTTGGGAGGTTGATATTTTATTATGAATGACTTCCTACTCATTTAAATATTGTCAAATACATTTCAATGTGTTCAAATATTACATCAGTTTGGTGTATCATAATTTAATCATTTTCCAATTATTAAACATTTAGATTGTTTTCAATTTCATTACTATAAAACAGCCTTCAACGTGCATTCTTGTACCTAAATTTTTGTCATGTGTCTGATTTTTTCTTATGATAAATTCCTAGAAGTACAATGATTACATCAGATTGTATGAGTGACACTCTTGACACTTTTGCCAAGGTTTCTCAGAGTAACTTAAAAATTGCAAATCTTATCATGTTATTCTCAGCTCATTAAATACATTAGACCTTTGGGCAGTCATGTTCTTTGTCTAGAACACCATAATCCCCCCCTTTTTAAAATGTAGCCACCTCCTAGTCGTTGCTTCAAATTTTAGCATTAAACATATACATAAAATAAAATATCTCTGATTTAAGTGCTTCCAGTGAGTCAGACTGTAGGCTAAAAACTCACTTCATTTAATCATCACAACCATTTTGCATAGGTATGCCATTTCCAATGCCCAATAAAAAGAGGCTCTGCTAGTGAGTGGCTTATGTAGCTCAGTGGCAGAGTGGAGATTTAAACCCAGTGTATCTGATTCTAAGCCCATATTCTTCATTGGTGTGTTTACGATTTGCTTTCCCTTTGATCTGTTACTAGATCCCTCTTCTCTGGGTTTTCATAGTATGCTGGGCGTACCTTTGTCTTTCTGTTTGCCCATTTACCAGTCTCCCATGTTAGACTGTAAATTCCTTGAGGACAGGCTCTATGTCTAATTCACAGTATTGGAGCTCAGTGAATATTCATTGAATGAATGAGGAATGAATAAACAAACACTGGTTGTAGTCTTATAACCCTGACCTTGGTTTTCCTTAATTTCTGACCTTGGTTTTCCTTAATTTCCTTTGCTGTCACTAATGACGACTTTATGAGCTTGTTGCCTTGAGGGATCACCACTTATTTCCTCTAATGTCTTGATTCCTGCTGGGGTCCTCCAACTGAGCAGTGGTGACATCATGGTCATAGGACTCCTCTGCCAATAAAGGTGGACCCCAGACAGCAGCCCATGAATCAAGCAGAGAACGATGTCAAGAGGGAGTACCAATAGAAAGTTTGTTTGCCCACACATGCCTGAGTAATTAGGGGAAAGGAAACACAGAAATAGAAGGCAAAAGCTTAATCAGAGAGAGGCCTCTCTGTACAAGGCAGGAACTGGCTTTAATAGATAAAAATGAAAATGAAAAGTAAAAACGTGGCATATAAACTTCAGTGGAATTAAGAGATCAGGTCCACAGAAACCACGGCTGTCCACCAGGGCTGTCTCATTGATGCCAAAACTCATTCTGCCCCCTCCTCCCAACACCTTCAACCCAAGAGCAGTGTGCTGTTTACTTAGGTACAACGGGTTCCACACCCCATGACAGGCACCTTCCACAGGGAGTTTCTGAGAGCTGCTTGGACCACATATTCCACAGTTTGGTCACTAAAGTGGCAATTATCCTTTATTTCTCCTTTCCACTGTCACCACAAACATCACAGCATCTCCACAAATGCTACCTAAGGGTTTGTGTCACCCGCTCAGAAGAAGCAGGGTAAATACGAACATACAGGCATATTATGTGGATACACACACAAATCTGCATGCATATCCAGAGATACACAATTATGTATTTGCAAATACACATATATACTTGTACATATAATTACAAGAGTGTACATATACATACTCTTCCACATACATAAACTAAAGGATGCACTCTCTAAGCATCTTATTTAATGAAAAAATACTGAGTACCCACTCTGTGCTGGCCACTGTGCACCATTCTAAGGAAACAACAAAGGACAAGACATTGTGATTGCCCTCAAGGAGCTCACTGTCAATAGCTGAGATAAACATACAGTCATTCAGAGAGCAAGAAGACAGTGGAAGGCCAACACCATCCAATCCAACCTTTGGGCTCAGAGTTTTGCCAGTGAAGGTGGAAGCAGATCTGGACCTTGAAGATGACTAGGAAGAAGTAGCTACATATGCAATAGCAAAGTGTGAGTTGAGAAAAATTGCAGGCAGCTCAGCATGGCTGGTTTTCAGGGGATAAGGAAAAAGGTAGGTGCGTCCAAAGAAATAGTGGTAGACAGATAGGCAAGTCTGTGGGATTATAAAAGGAAGCCCATGTTGAAATTCCAAATCTAACAACATAGCTGACTTAACTCCGGTAGAACTACCTCCCCCAGAAAAAAACACATAGAAATGCTGCATAAAGTATAGCTCCCTCCATTGAATAAAGTGTAACATAACAATTCTCTTTCCCCATTAACACATGGACCAGATCAAAAGAAGTTCCATAAATCAGAACTGAAAGGAGAGTAAAACGAACACAGAGAGGCAACCAAACTGGAGAGACAAAGAAGCATGCCTCCAAGAAAAGGAGAAATCTCTAGAAAAAGAACCAAATGAAATGGAGGCAAACAATCTACCACATATAGAGTTCAAAACACTGGTTATAAGGATGTTTAAGGAACTTAGGGGAAGAATAGATCAATTCAGTAAGAAAGTTGACAAAGAGCTAGTAAGCATAGAAAAAGGCCATGGAAACCATAAATAGTTAGAAATGAAGAATATACTAGAAGGAATCAACAGCAGATTTGATGAAACAGAGGATCAAATCAACATTTGGAAAACAAGGTAGCGGAAAACACCCAATCAGAAGAGCAAAATAATATTATTATTTTTAAAAATGAGGGTAGTTTAAGGGACCTCTGGGACAACATTGAGTGTAACACCATTGCATAATAGGGTCACCAGAAGGTGAAGAGAGAGAGAGCAAGGGTTATTTACAGAGCCAAGATATGGAAACAACCCAAATAACCAGTAATAGGAGTGGATAAAAAAGATGTGTACACAAAAGATGTGTATACATATATACAATGGAATATTACTTGGCAATAAATAAGAATGAAATCTTAGCATTTGGCACACACGGATGGACCTAAAGGGTATTATCCTAAGTGAAATAAGTCTGACAGAGAAAGACAAAGAGTGTATGATTTCACTTACATGTGGAATCTAAAGAACAAAATAAACAAACAAAACAGAAACAGACTCATAGGTAAGGAGAACAGATAGAGTTGCTGGATAAGAGGAGGGTTGCGGGGGTTGGGTGAAAAAGAGGAAGATATTAAGTACAATTGGTAATTACAAAACAGTCACAGGGATGTAAAATACAGCATAGGGAATATAATCAATAATTTGTAATAACTACATATGGTGCCAGGTGGGTACTAGACTTATCGGGGGGATCCCTTTGTAAATTGTGTGTCTAATCACTATGTTGTACGCCTGAAGCTAATATAAAATAGTATGGAATGTCGACTATAATTGAAAAAAAAAGGAGAAGAGACTGAGATGAGAGCAGAACTGGAGCCTCACTTGGCAAATGGGCTTTCAGCTGGACCCAGATGAGGACCCCCGTATTTCCCCCCGAAGCAGTCAGGTGGCAGGGCCCTGAGTTGGGGCAAGCCCACTCACAGCAGCGGGCCTGCCCTTATCCATATATCCAAGGCAAACATCCTTCAGACATGCCAGGCTTCCAACTTCCTTTATTAGTCGTGTTACGAGCTTTCATTTAAAAAGCACATTTAATACAAGTATAGTTTCGCAGATACAAGTTTTCACTTTGTATTCTACAAAAGTCTTTGAATATTATTCTCTTTACAAAATGAAACCTTACAAAAATACTGACAATGTTTTTATACAGTTTTCTCTAGTTGCAGTTATTTCTTTTATTATAAAACAATGTCTACCACAGAACTACATTATTTTAGTTGATATTAAAAAAATTAACTCAATGCTTTTTTAAGCAGCTAATGAAGTAACACAGGTCGAGACACAGTTTATAATCATAGTGGATATAGCTAAAATTGTTTCAGAAATAATATTTTACATAGTTAACTTTTAATGTTTTATACATTATTTATATAATATTTATATATAAAAATCATAGCTTGCTATAAGTTGAAATGACAGGACGGCTTCTGTGGTAAAGATGTGCTTGTGGTTGATCCGTGTGGTTACATTTAACCCTTCGAAAGGTCTGCATCCAAGATCTGAAAGCATTTCTTCCTTCCTCCTTTTCCCAAAGGTTCAGTAGAAGGGGTCCTGTCTACTGCCTAGAGTGGGCCTTACATGGGAGGACACTTACGGATAGAGGATGAAAACTCTCTACGGAGATTTAGCCCATGTGTTCTGCCCAGCAGAACCTACCAAGAACTGCCCTAGAGATCAACCCCAAGACAATAGTGCTTTACACAGCTTAGCAAGAGCGACTCCCACAGAGACCTCGTCAGCTCCGTTATCTGGAAGGGCAGCCTCTCAGGCATGAGACCATCTGCTACTCTGGCTCATTCTGACTTTGAGTAGCCAAAGGGTTGGTTCATTTTTCATTCTTGCCCCTTCACTCCACCATCTCTCTCTGTTGCGGAAGGCTGCTTTCCATCAACCAGTGGCAGGCCACGCCTTGGCTCGTCTCTGGGCCCTCACAGGAAATCCCGGCAGGCACAGAGCAAGGATTTCAAGGGAAAAAGCAGTAACCAAAGCTAACCATGACTAAGAGTGTGCAAGTGCCCAGGTGATTGATGTACAACATCAGCATCCTGCAACCGATGCCTCAACATCACAGGATGGTCTGTCAGAAGAAGACAAATGAGGGCCTGTACCCTCAATTTCTTCTGAAATTGTGCTATTTGTGAAATTCACTCATCCACAAAGAGTCTCCTAATCACTAATGTGAGGGACTGTGGTGCTGGCCTGTGGGCCAAGAAGTGAGTGATAGGCTTTAGGTCTAAGAATCTGGATTCAGGATCTAATCATTTGACTGAGCATTTGCTCTTTCTTTATACAAAACAAAAAACAAAAAACAAAAACCCCCCAAAAACCAACCTTCCTGAACCAAAGTCACAGTAGAAGACAGAGTGGTGTGGACAGAGACATTAGAGGGGAGTCCCCAATGGCTATTTTCTTGCTTCAGTGCTATTTCTGACATCATGTGCTACAATGTTAATTTGAGCTTTTCTCACAGGCCTGGGATGCCTCAGGTCACAAAGGTGACTGGCAGACTCTATTCTAAACCTTTTAGTGTTTGTTCCAGAACAAGCCCGTGTTCATTAGAACATGAACACTTAGACCAATTGCACATCCAGGGTTCCGGCACTTGGTGTTAGTTTGCTGTTGTTTCCACATAGGTGAACACTACCTATTTTGGAAGGCCACAAAGTAAGACAATTTTTTCCTTTTAAAAATCAGTCGGGTAAAAAAGTTTTTCCCTACATTCTACTGTCTGATGAGATTGGAGAGCAGCAAGACCTTGCTGTCAGCAGTCATTTTACAAAAACAGCTCAGGAGGTGGGCGGTGCCTACACCATGTTGTGGTGATTGTTCCTGTCGATAATGTCCACAGGTGAGAGGATTTCCTTCCTGATAGGAGGCGGCAGGGAGAGTGTCTTGGTCTTGAAGAGGTCGGACACGAAGAAAACCTAGAAGGACAAATCAGAGATCCAAATCAGAAACTGACATTTGGGGTTTGGGGCCAACAAAGCAAAGGTGACAAGAATGTGGACTTTAGGAACCCAGGATCCCAAATCATACATCTCTAAACAGGGAAGGACCATAGAGCTCATCGAGTCCAACTCCTACTGTACAGATAGGGAAACGGAGGCCCAGAGAAGGACTGTGACATGCCCCAGGTTGCACAGCTATGATAGGAATGGAATCCAGTTCCCAGTGCTCCAGGTCTTCAACCTCCACTTCCTTATTTCTCAAGGCAAACAAGCAGCAGTGAAAGATAAGTTCCCAAACAAAGGAAGCAAGTTCTAATTGGTCTGTCATTAATCCATGATAATTTCCCTTGCCTCACAAAGGGCTGTAGGGTGTAACCAGAAGACAGCAGCCACTATGAATTCCTATCAGCAGGAGTTGGAGTAAGGAAGCAGTTGTGACCACTTTTCCTGACATCAACAATTTGACAAGGGTCAAGAAGCTAGGGTCTCGTTGCTGAGGGAGTCAGCAACTAACCCAGAGGAAAGGTCACCGAAAACTCGCCTATCGTGTCTTTCAAGTCCTTCCTCCTTCTGAGCATGCAACCTCACCGAGTCTCTCTTGAATCCCTGAGAAACATTTACTGAACACACACTTGCAAGGGTGTAAAGATGGCTCAGGATGGCTCCTGTCTCAACTAGCTTCTGATAAAAGATTCAAGAACTTGACGAGTTACTAGAGTAAGAAAAATTTATGCTTTGTATTAGATGGCAAAGTAAATACAGACATCAATTTAGGCCATTTAGCAACAGGAGTCTGCATTAAGTAGCAATAAGCGGCACCTATCAGTCCTGTAATTTAATAGGAAACATGTGGCTGGGTTTCAAACTAGGGAATAAAACACTGTCAAAGTTCCTCTGACAGTTTTCTGGAGGGAAAAGGCTTTGTCCTGCAGAGGGGAATGGTCTTGCTATTAATGATGGCACTGTGACTTCAGTCTGGACACATTTTAGGCAAGAAAATGAAGTTTATAATAAAACTTCACCAACATCACGCTCTAGCAGCCAGGGACAGGACACACTAAGGACCTGGAGCATTTCTTGAACCAACTGCCACAATGTCCCTTCTGTAGTAATGCAACAAGCAACAAAGTGCTACAAAAACCACAGCAAGAAACTGGTGATGCTGATTAACCCAGAAGAACTGGGTGGCTAGAAGACAAAGTATAGCAGAGACTGACTCACTGGTCACCACTAAACACTTTACACCCTTTCAAATTTTGTATGCATCACATCAATTGTTTCTACATATTACCTACTGAAATATTTAATTACTATTTTGTTTTTTGTTTTTTTTTGTAAAAACAAAGGCCAAGCTAATCCTATGACACTATAAGAAAGTGCAATATTAGCCAAGAAATGTAAGATTATAATACATTTATAGCCTGAGTGCTCTCGAATGTACCATTTGCAAAGGAAAAAATCCAGCCTTGCACCCCTGTCTTTTCTAGGGAGGTATGAGCAGTGAGAACTGAGTGCAGGAAGGCCAGTCTCCGAGCCAGAGCCAGACCCGAGAACCAGGAATGAAAAGGCCTGAACTGGGCCCTGCCAGGAGGCTCCAGACTCCCCTGTGCAGGAACCTTTATAAGTGCTGGGAGAAGGGGTTCTCACGTGCTCCGATGAAGAAATACTAACAAACATGATTGAAGTTAAATGTGGAGATAAATAAAATTTTTTAAAAAAGATTTTATTTAGTTACTTTTAGAGAGGGAAGGGAGAGAGAAAGAGAGAGAGAAATATCAATGTGCGGTTGCTGGGGGTCATGGCCTGCAACCCAGGCATGTACCCTGACTGGGAATCGAACCTGTGACACTTTGATTCACAGCCCGCGCTCAATGCACTGAGCTATGCCAGCCAGGGTTGAGATAAATAAACTTTTCAGCACTCCTCTGACAGGGTACAAAGCCCATGTCCTCATTTCTACCTGGAAATTACCTTCCTCTCCCTCCTTCACTTTGTCCAGAGGAAGGTTTCGATCAATCCCTCCATTGCTGGGTTTTGACTCCAGTTCTTCCAACCCGGGAGCTTATTCTACCAAATGAGCTTTTACCACTGTCATTTGAGAGGTCTTTCCCCAGCCTCCATCCCACCTGCCGAGGGCAAACAGAGCAGGGGGCAGTCTCTCCACCCCCAAATAAATACCCCCCTCCAAGACCCTGACACCACCTTAGTCTAGTGGCTTCTTTCCCAATTTAATTTCCTGAGCACGTATCTACTGCATACGAGGGCTTCCATTTCTGAACTGCAAGACAGGAATAACAGAGGGTGCGAGGCAACATGTGCTTGAGAAGACCTAAACCTACGTCTGGTACATAGTTCAATAAAAGGCGCTCCTTTCTGTAATTCCCTGGGCACCAAAGTGATCACTGAACCTAGTGATGGCCATGCCCTCTCATGTCTCCAGGACTTTGGAGATCAGCCTTAACTCCTAGATGGGAGGCTTCCTGAGAATAGAGCCTCGGACCTAATCACCCTATATCACCTAAAGCACTCAGCACTAAGCCTTGCATACACCAGGGGCTCAACAAATGTTTGTTGTTAAATTTCTAACCTCCTCTCTACTGAAAGCAAGCACTCTGGCCTTGGATCCTATCAGCACATTTAACACCTCCAGACCACATCCTCACACACCACACGCACACAGCCCAGTGGCAAGATGAAAAGTTGAGTCAGGTCCAGCAGAATCCTCCCCCCACCCCCAGCCCCACCCCCGAAGCTATATGTCATTTGCAGCATGGCTTGAGGTTATACAAACACTTTTTTGGGATCATGAAACATGATCCTGTCAAGCTTCAAACAGGGCTCAGTCTTCCTAATGCTTGGACAGCAGAACACACAAAGGACTAATAAGAGTGAAAATATCTTGACTTGGAGCAGTTCCATTTCCTGCAGAAGATGATCTCCACCCAGAAAGAAAACCCAGGCACCCAGGCTGGGGAGGGTCTGTATAAATTAGGTAGCTATCTTCGGTCTACGGAACACACCCACTCCCGGCCCCAGTCCCAGCCTACAGATCTTCCCCCCTTGATGCAAGAACACAGCAGACAATACATAGCCTCAGCAAACACAAAATCTATATCCGAAGCCCCAGGAAAACTTCTAAGTTAACCTACCCCAATACATGATTTCAATTCCATCTCTCCTTTTGTTTGCATTTTATACATGCATGTTTTCTTGAAAAATGCAATCAGTAGACACTTATCGAACATTAGCTCTGTGCAAAGTCCTGAGATTATAAAAATAAATATATGCAAGGCAGTGTCCTTTGCCCTACAAGAGTTCACAGGGCAGTGAGAGACATCTGGGTAAATAGGCCACTACAATTGCAGAGTTTTAAGGATTATGATATGGGGAAGCCAGGTGTTAAAGAATCACAGAGAATGGGCATCTAACCTAGGCTGAAGGGGAGGAGAGAGGGTCTTAGAAGGCTTTCCCCAGAGGAGGTATATTTGAGCCTAGCTTTGAAGGATAAGTAGGAGGTAGCCAGGTGGTGAGTGCCAGGAATTTTGTTCTAGGCAAAGGGAGCAGTGTGTGCAGAGGTGCAGTGGTGAGTACAGCACATTCAGGAGTGGCAGGAAGCTCAGCATGGCTGGGGCCAAGCAGTCAGTGAGGCTGTGGAGGAGATAGCCAGATCTTCAGAAGCTTCCTAGGATGTGTTAAGGAACTTGGACCATATCCTATTGGCCTTTGGAGCCATTGTCAAGGCTGAATCAGGAGAACAGTGTGTTGGGAAGCCTTGCACTAAGACTGTGATGGTATCTAAGATAGAGAAGGAGCTAGAAAGGGTGCAGAGAACCCATGGGCAGGGGTATCAGTCAGGACACTTGCAGAATCTGGGAGAGGATGAGTCCTCAACTATAACCATGCAGTATAGACAAAGAAGAGGGGATCGTTTTTGAAATGTTGAGGACAGAACTGCAGTGGGTGGACGTGGTGTGTGTGTGTGTTGCAGGGAGAGCTAAGTTTCTCTCCACTCCTGTTTTCACCTCTACAAATCTTTGTACTTGTTCCCATCAAAACTCTTAAAGTTTAGGTAACTTCTCTAGTGGAAAAAAATTATAGCTCTGCTTTCCTCTGCCTTCTCATATTTTGGCTTCCTCTGATTTTGGGTTGGGGAAGTGGTTCTGCCCTCCTCCTGGGTTGCAATGGTAGGCTGTCCTGTGGTCCACTTTGCTCCAGCACTGAGGACAAGGGAGACCTTCTGTCAGAGCAAGACTACACACAAACAAGGCAGCTGCAGGCTGGAGGGGTCCTATTCACTGTGACGAGGAGCTGAGAAATGCACAGGGAGTCCCCTCGAAAATGACGACTATCACTATTATACCACTGGGCCGCCATCTCCCACTCCCCATGGAACACACAACACACCTAAATGAGGGATCCATTACCTACCTCAGAGGCTTGCTCAAAGGATTATACGACATAACCAAAGGCACAGGTGCGGCATGTTGTCCAGTGCCAAGTGAAAGGTTAATAAATGGGAGCCATTTCACTGGTTTGTGTGTTTAGCACCTACCTCCACAAATCCCTCCTTTTCCCTTCCCCTTGTATGGAAAGAGAAGAAAGAAGAGAAAGGATGAAAAGAAAGTAAAAGGAGAGAGGAGAAAACAGGAACAACTGAGAATATGAATGGACACACGAAAGCCAGGTTTAAACTGGACCCGAAGACTGACGGCCAATGGGAATTTTCTGTAGGACAGTTAGGACTTGCTGTCAATGTCCTATAATTTCTGGGACTATTCTGGAGAATGAGTCAGCACAATCAAAAAGAAAGAAGCACCGATGTCTTCTTGTCAGCATTCTCTGACTCCAGGGATGCCAGCTGCCCCTCCCGCAGGGCCCACACGCTGGCCCTGGGATCTCCTTTCGGCATCCTACTCTAATGGGATAGGCAATGTACAGATTAAGGAATGACTTTCTTTACAGGAGAAATTCTTGGGACCTGGCTTTACCTCATACCTGAGGAATAGTAAATGTCTAAAGAAAAGCCATCTTTGACAGCCCCATTTTAGTGCTTTAGAAAGCAGTAAAAGCAATCAGTACCTTTTTTACCTCAGTAAAATAAAGTGCTTTCAGTAGCCTTTGGCATTGGGAATTTGTGTGATTTCTTAATGCAGCTGAGAGGAGGAAGCATGATGGGGTGGAAAGAGTGTCACATGAGGAGTCAGGATCTAGTCCCAAAAGTGCTATGGCTGTGTGACCCAGGCTAAGTCACGCTCTCGTCTAGGCTTGAATTTACAGGAAATGAAGAGGTTTATGACATCGGATGATCAATCTTGTGGTGAATTTTGTGCGAATGTTACTTAAAAATATACCTTTCCATAGTTACTTTAAGGCTGAAATATAAGAATTCATGTGAAAACAGTTATAAAGATGTGTATTCAAATCCTACCTCAGTTACCATCATTCATGATCTCTTTGCTACTGAGGGACATGAAGAAGCAAGTTAGTCCCACAAAAAGTAGGAGCAGCAGGGGAGAGAAAGCTGAAGGCAATTCTGAAGGACAGTAGGGATCTGCGTCCTGCTAAGGACCCTACAGAAAGGCACTCCTGGGCTGCCAGGAAGAACGGTTCCTGGTCAGCAGGACGAGAGGGCTGACGGCCCTATGAACGGGGTGCTAGATTCAGCAGGAGTCAGCAGGAGTGTGGTGCCAAGGACGACAGGGGCTGGCCAAAGGCGAGCACCCCCACTCCCAGAACTTGTACATGTTGAAGCTGAAAGGGTGAGGGAGGCCACGATTTACTGAACCCATCTCCTCCATGATCCCACCAGTTCCATCATTTTGAATTCCTAGGATTACAAGTCATACCACACGTGTCCATCTCCAAGCCTTTGTTATCCTTCAGCATGGAACGCCCTTCCTTCTCTTCTGTGTCACATAGAAAATGTCCACTCGTTTTTCAAGCATCACCTCCTCTAGAAATTTTTTCTAGCCTTCAAACAGCCTCAAGGAGAATGAACTATCCCCTCTTGAGCCCCCGCTGTCCCCAGGGGAGGGTCCCATCCTAGTATATGTGCCTTCAGTCGCACGTTTGTTCACATGTCTCTAGATCAGTGTTTTTCAGACTACATGTCCTAAATCAGGTAACTTACAAAATCAATATATTGGGTGGTCACCACATGTTAAAAAATTAAATTAAAAACACTGTAATGTACCACACACAGTAAGAGTAAGTCTTAGTTTGTGAAATATTTTAGTCCTGTGTGGGTGCCTCCATTGGATTATGATGTAAAACGTATTTATTATGAATTGTGGTCAAGCCTTGGATAGCTACTGCACTCTAAGCTCTTCAAGGACCAGCTATTTTGGGTGCCATATCTTTAAACAAAGCCTAGTACTTAACACACAATACATATTCAATCAATGTGTTGCATGTGCCAAGCATGGTACATTTTTTATTCACTGAATCCTCAACCCAAACATCACATGTGGTTACTACCACCTGTACTTCATAGAATGGGAGAAGGCCACTGAGAGGAAGTGACTTGCCTAACTAGCAAGTGGCAGGAATATAGCTCCACATCCTGAGTCCCTGCCTCACTGTCCACCCCATCCATCTCAGCGGGGAGTGCAAAAGGAGAATTTAGGAGGGAGGACTCTGCAAACTGCAGAATGATGCGAAGATACTGTCGTCCTCTCCTGGCGGGGTCAGCGTTTACCTCTGCCTCAGCTTCCTTCTCTTTCCCGCATCCACAATCCTGGCACCCTTGTCCACCTGAGAGTGAGGGCCTGGACTGTCAAAAAGCTAAGCTTTTCCAGGGCCAGGAGAGATTTGGGAGGTCATTTCATCCACTTCCCCTGTGCCTAGGCAGAGTGGAATAAATCAGTGGGAATAGATAATCTCTCCGGTTGGAAGAGAACGAGATCTCACAAATTCATGGCATAGACCAAGCATGTTTTACAATGTATTATTTTAGTGCTCTGAGATAGAATCAAGGGCCCCAGGATCTGGTTCCTTTCTGCCACTGTGTGTCCCACACATGTCACACATGCCCTCTCTGGACCCCAGTTTCCTCTTGAGGGAGATGTCACCACTGGACTCGTCTTCATATTCACCTTCTCGCTTGTCTCTTCTCTGAACTGGGGCAAAGACAAAGAGCACCCTCGCCCTTCCCTGCATCCTGGAGGAAGACAGCAGCACACAAAAGAGCGACTGCCAGCAGAGCCCCACCCCGGGGGAAGAGGAAAACCAGGAAAGGCTCTGCTGTGTGTTTATGAAATTCCCAAGCAGCTGCTTCCTCTACTGAACCCACAGCAATGGCGGCCTGGCCCTGCCCTGACCCCCTCCCAGGGTCCTGTAATTTGCCATCTGTTAGAGGGTCAAAGGAGGAGGTGACCAGATAGGCAAGTTGTCACAAGACAGGAAATGAACTGATGTCTGTCCCCTCATCCCAGTCCCTGGATTACTCCAGGGAGTGGGCATGGTGAGTGCAGCTGAAGCGTTCACATCTTGATAGAAGTGACTGTGTGTGTGCTGGTGTGGGGGGTGGCACTGGGAAGGTTAGTATATGCCTGTGTTTACCCTGACCTGTCTGTCTGTGTGTCTGGGTATGACTGAATCTGCCTGTGTGACTCTGGGTCTCTCTGGGTGCTGGCTCTCTGCTTTTGTCCTGTGTACCTCTGCCTGCATGTGTGAATCAGTATACAGGCCTATATGACCCTACGTGCCCATGTCTTAGTATTGAGTCCATGACACTGTGTGGGTTTTCTGTCTGTGTTGGGTGCCATTGTCTTCTCTGTCTGAAAAGGGTTCAACTGAAGAGCAGTGTGGGGAGGAAACCAGACCTACTTCTGTTTGGCATGTGATTTTTGTCTAAACACATCTGCTTGCTGTGACATGACCCTTGTAAAAAAAAGTGCTTGGCTGTCACGGCCTGGTGCCTAGACTCTACAGTGACTAAGCCATCATTGTGCGTGATGCACTGTACGCACTGGGGGCTTAAAGACATGTCATGATCCCTGAGTAGAGGTTGTCTTCATGGGCTTTCAGGGACATGGTTACAGCTGAGAAAGCAAGTCCAGCCCAGACATTACAAAATCAGCCACGCCTAAGGATCTCTGCGCGGGAAGGTCAAAGAGCTGTAGGGCCTCCAAGATCAATTCACAGTTGAGGAAATTTAGCTCGGAGGGGAAGTGTCTTGCCTGAGATCACAAGCTAATTCATGATTCATTCTTTAACAAATGCTTATCAAGCGCCTATTGTGTGTCAGCCACTGTTCTAGGCACTGAGAATGAATGACCAGAAAGTTAAGCCATGGAGTCTGCTATTCAGGCACCCGCAGTCTTGCTGGGGAGACAGATATATGAGCAGACAATTATGATAGAACCAGGATGAATAGCATAGCAGGAAAAGCATGCAAGGGGCACTGGGGGCACTAGAAGAAAGTCAGACAATTCTGTCTTCAGAGAAGACTGAGGGAGTTGTGGGAGGCTAAACAATGGCCCCTGAAGATGTCCTGTCCTAATCCCCAGAACCTACTAATACGTTACCTGATATGGCAAAATAGACTTTGTAATGTGGTTAAGTTAAAGATCTTGAGATACGGAGAGATTGGAGCGATTACCCTGGGTTATCCAGGTGGGCCCAATGTGATCATAAAAGTCCTCATAAGAGGGAGGCAGGAGAGTCAGAATCACAGAAGGAGATGTGATGATAGAAGGAAGATTTGATGATGCTATGCTGCTAGTTTTGAAGACGGAGGAAGGGACCACAAGCCAAAGCCTGCAGGCAGCCTCTAGAAGCTGGAAGTCAAGAAAATGGCTTTTCCTTAGTGCTTCTAGAAGTAACAGAGCCCTGACAACACCTTGATTTCAGCCCAGTGAGACAGTTTGGAATTCTGAACTCAAGAACTGCATGAAAATGAATTTCTGTTGTTTTATATCACTTAGTTTTGTGGTGATTTGCTACAAGGAAAACAAACACAGAAGGCTTCATCAGAGATGAGGGGAAACTGGAGCAGCGTTACATCAAAGGGTGTCAGGTGAGCTCAGGGAGCTGGAGAACACTGTCGAGTTCGGTGTGCCTGGAGGGGAGCAGGAGATGAGGCCCTTAAAGGCAGCTTGGATCTGTGTGGAACCCCCTCCTGGCTTCTCTGCTTCCTCTCCGTGTAACTTAAACCTTCTTAGTCCCTGTTTTCTTATCTCTTCAGTGACTATAAGGTTCAATATAGGGCCCGGGGAGGACTGAAGATGATCTATGTAAAGTATTTAACATGGTGGCTGGCACACCGAGTTTTCAACACATGTTAGAAAATGTTATTCTAGAAAAGCAGAGTTCCCACTCTGCTTTAAGTGAATGGGGGTTCATTGAAGATTGGCTTAGGAGGCTATCAAGCAGAGTGGGAAATGGACTCTGGGTCTCCTGGCAGCCCATGCTGTGGCTTTGTAACCTACTGCACTGCCTGCCTCTTTTAGTCCTCCTAACTAACCTCAGGCGATGCCTCTGTGTTTCAAGATCCATTCAATATAGCCCCATTCACAGGTGAGAAGAGAACTTGGCTTTTCTGGGACTTCACTAGAACAGACAACCTTGATTCTTGGGGGAAAGTTCTATAAGACACAAGCATAATAGGGGTCTGCCTAGGCTGAGAGCTATGCTGCATAACTCTGAGAAAGTGTGTGAGAAATCCTTCAGCCTCCTCACAGTTCCCTCTCCTGGGCAAACAGCATCCTCAGATGGCCTTGTGGTTTCCCAGATCCATCTCTGCTCAAACCAGAGTCCCAAGCTTTGCTTCTGCCTTCCTCCCAATCAAAACCTGGATGACAGATCTTATGATGAGAAAGGACCCATTGCCTTCTTTTCTGCAAGCTGAGCATCCCCAAGCTCTTCTGCTGACTAGCCACGGCTTCTTGCCCTGGCCTCTCAGATGGCTTAAATGAAGTGGCTCACTCAGTGCTGTGATTCCAAGCTAGTCAGGACCATGAGCTCCAAGTGCCAGGCTGGGTGTTAGGCACTGGAGAAAAATGATAAATAAGATAGAGTCCTTGCCCCCAAGTGTTCACAGCTAAGGGGGCAAAAGACGGGGAAAGGCATTTATCACCCCTTTCCGAACCACCTTAGCAATGTAAAACCCGCTTTCAAACTCGGGGCAATGGCTGGGTCAGCCCACAGGGTTGGGAAGGCCCGGTGACACCCTTAAAGTGTGCCCCGTTAAGCAGCTGTCTATGCTGTTTGTGCCTCAGGTTCACTCTGGCTGACCTCAGCTCCAGTGACCATCCATCCTTGCCAAGCACAGAGGGCAAAGCTGTGGAGTCAGAGAGCACCTGGGAGCAGCTGTCAACTAGCTCTGACCTTGGGTGACTTCAGTCATATCTCTGAGCCTCGGTCACCTCATCTGTAAACTGGCTTTGTGGGCCTCAAAGGAGACAATGGGTAAGGGATCTAGAGCAGTGCTAGCATGGAGTAGGTGCTTTACACATGCTAGAACCAAATTCCTATCCTGTGCTACAGTAGGCCAGAGCCAAACAATATAAAAAATCATTTCCTTTCTTGAAAATAAACCCCTGCTGTCCTGGACACTGTCTAATTGTTCATGGCCAATGCTCAGGAGAAAAAAGAGGGGAAGGCTACCGAGGATCCCCAGTCTTTTAATTTTTTTCTTAATTGGGGGTGCAGGAGACTCTAATTAAGGCAGTGGCGCCAAGAAGGAAAACACAACTGCAGGCTTTGTGGGCCTCCCCCTGCCGAGAAGGGCACAGTCAGCAAAGGGTTACCCTGCCCTTTGTCGGTGCTTACACCCATCCCCCACTGTCACTCTATATGAAAGGACCAAGCATCAGAGAACAAGCTGGTCAGTGACAGTTGCTCTCATTACCGGCTTGCTCCCGCTGCCCGCCCCCCCCACTTCTCTCCCCTCTGGCCTTGATGGGAAAAAAGCAATGAATAAAGACACCAAAACAGCCAACCCTCTAGAGGTTGGGACTCACATGCCAGGCTGGCCAGCAGCTCAGATGCTACTTCTTTGCGGTGTCCACACTGATTGCCCCACTCCTCGTCCCTCTCCTTGCCCACTGCACTGAGTCAGTCCCTCGGCTGCCTGCCAAAGTGCCCTGTCCCTGTCTCCAGGACAGCTGCACGCTGTATTGTCACTCCTGCGCGTGGTCTGACTGTGGGAGCGACTAGACTCACATTCCTGGGGGGCAAGGGCTGTGCCTTAGCCATCCCTCTGCTTCAGGAGAATGTCCCGTGCGGTGCTCTCAGGGAAGGACACATCACCTCACTGACTCTAGCTTTTTGCCGATTAACGGTGCATTTATTTACATGGAGCAAGGATCCCTGAGAGGCCTTGGTGAGGCAGGGATAATAGCAAATATGTGGCATATGGTCCTCGCCCCCAAGGAATCCACACTCTAAAAGGAGACACACACCAACAATTTCAGCATGGACAAATGCTGTCGTAGAGGACAGTGAGAGAGGTGGCTGTAAGGGCACATGGGACTGCAGCCAGGCTTAGGAATTAGGAGAGGACAGGGGATGGTCTATATTTCCCATTGTCTGTGATTCTTATTGTGTATGAACAAGGGTTATACTAACAACAATACAACCTATATGTGTGGTGCTCACACATCTAGTCATTACTACATTCTGGGGGTTCCTGCTAGACTCAGGGGAGTTCCCCTGAGAAGGGCCCAGGAAGGTACAATATCAGAATAAGTACTCATTCATGTTTGCTGAATATGCCCCTCAAAACTTTTAGCAGGCAGGAAAAGCAGAGATTCTCAGGGAGATGGAGGCCCAGAGATGGAATACCTTATCCTATCCTCACTGGGATCAATATGTGAAAAGGGGAGCTCATTCATTTGGAGCAAATCAGAATGTGGCCAGTCCCAAGGCCATTCTCTCAGGAGTTCTGTGACTTGATGGGTAAGGCCCTCGGGCTGAGGGAGGCCTTAGCCTTCACCAAACTCCCTCTTCTGACCGCAGGTCACTGTGGGACAGACACTTTTCCAAGAAGCTGAGTTCTACTAAATAGTAAGTGTCCGCCAAAGCAGCATTTGAGCACTATGATTCTGGAGATGTGCATGTGACCTGGAGCAAGTTTTCTCCTCTCAAACCCTAAATGTCCTCATAGATAAAGTGAATCGGGCTGCATCTAAGTTCTCTTCCAACTGCAAGATTTTATAAGCCCAGATCTGCCCTTATTTGTGGAGCAGAGGATGTACAGACCCTGCTGGGTGAAAGCACACAGGGTTGAAAGACGCAGTCATTACTCTTGTTCTACTGCAGGGGTCCTGGAGTAGGTGACTGTTCAGGCACCAAGCACAAACAGGGACTGAGAGCTCCCTGGCTTTGGTCACGGAGCTGGAAATGTCTTCCAAGCAGCAGTCTAGGGCTCTGCTTACACACTGAGGACAAGATGCTACTTACTATGCAGCAGGCGACCAGGGCTCCTTGCGCAAATCCTGCCAGGACGTCACTGGGGTGGTGCTTGTGGTCAGATACGCGGGACAATCCGGTGTAAAAGGCCATCATGAGCAGGGTGAACTGCAGGAGGGGCCGGAGCAGACGAGCACCTCGCCAAGTGAAGCGGGCCTGGAGGTACAGCTGGAGGCAGGAGATAAAATGAAGAGATACTAAGTGACTCACCATTCACCAGCCTTAGAACACCGGGTTGACACATGCTACATTTATAGCTTGGGTTTGGCATCATGTGAAAAGAGCATTCAACTTAGACATGACCTCAAGCCAGTTATTTAAAATTTGAGCCTTGGTTCCTGTACTAAAAAAATAAAAATTTTTGAAAAATGGAGGTTTTCTAGGGAGGTCAGCTTCAGAGAGAGTGGAGGATGAGATTACATGACAATGGCCTTGACACATTACCTGGCACGTACTGGACACTTAATAAATGTTTAGTTTCTTTTTCTTTACTTCTTGATTGAAACTAATTAAGGAGAGTAACCAGGGTTACTAGAAGTTTCCCTTTTACAAAAGATAACATTTAACGCATTTGTGTGTTTTCCCGGAGATGATGGCTATGCATTCCCTACGCTGCCTGCCTCCTAGGATTGCCATGGAAGTAAAGACGAGTGAGGTTATCCTGTGAGTCACAAAGGAGATGCTTCTGCTTCGGAAGAAAGCAACTCTATCAAAGGGCAAGTTTCTAAGTCACTGCTCGGGACTCTGGATTTTGAATTAGAAAATAAGGAAACACATAAACTGACCAGACAATACCAAAGAGCTTTCAAACAGAAGTTGACAGACACGGGGCTGGGTGGGGTCAGAGAGTAACCTGAAGAAAAATGAAAGAAAAAAAAAAAACACCTCTGGCTGAAGCAAAAAAGCTGAAATGACGTCAGCTGGGCATTGTCCCCCATAGTTATCTTGCTGCAGTTTCCGTTCTAACCTCTGGACACAACCTCCTTCCCAGGTTCCTGTGGGAACTTGGGAAACGAGGGGGGAAGAGGCAAGGGGACACGGGGAACTTCCGACTACAAATCAAAGCAAAGCCCTCGGGAAGACCAGGAGAAAGGGGAAGAGAGCCAAGGGGAGGGGGCTTATGGCCTAAAGATAGACCTCTGCCCTTCCTGAGACAAATGGACACTTTCCTTTTGGTGGCCAGGAAGAAAAGCGTGCCAGTGGCCTATCCTGAGGAGACAGAAGAGTGGAAGATTCCGGAGTCCGTGTCGGAAGAGAGTCTAGCACTGACTCCTCACCACTTGGGCGACTATTTAAAAAACCCAGGCCTGGACAGCAGCAGGCAACTTTATAATTATTATGAAATTATATGAATGTATTATTGGAAATTTAAGAATAACAAATGAAAACATAATAAAGAGAATGCATTAATATTGTTGGCTGCTAAATAAGTGATAAAAATCAATGGTTCTTCATATATAAAACATAATCAGTTAAAGATCTAAAAGAGGAAAAAATCAGCATAACAGCAGAGATGATTAAATAAATAGTGATTGCTTCCAAAGAACCACATAGCCTGTATGAAATAAGGGACATAAAGGATAATTTAAATAGAGGGCTAGAATTTTATTTGTTAGGAAACTTTTATTTGTAAGAATACCTAACTTATAAACTCATTAAATGGCACATAAATTCAATCAGAGTCCCATGGACATCTTGTACAAATTTTGAGAAAAAAAACTTTAAAATAAAAATTAAGTTATAAATAAACAAACCAGGCAGTATGATATGTGCTAAGGACATAGAAATGAGAAGTTACAATTCCTGCCCATGGATCATACAACCGTCGGGGAGCAGTGGGGGGAGTGGATACATAAAAGCAAAAATAAGTACACTTAGGGGTTTGACAGGAACTATGAAAGAAGCTGGGGGCCCAGGGTCAATTACTAAGTGAAAGAAATATCTGACTTGAGTTCTAAAGATGCATAGGTGTTTGCTAGCAGGTAAGGGGATAGCAGTGAGGGGTGTGCATTCTAGGCAGAGTTCCACCGACAGCACTTCACGTAGCTCGGTACAGCTGAAGAGGGTGGATGAGAAGAAACGGGCTAGCGGTAAGCATAGGCTGTTCGTGAAGGGCATCGGATGTCAAACTAAGGAACTGGGTCTTTATTTAGTAGGTCAGTCTCTCCTAAACCGTACCACATGGAATAATAGAGATCTTACAAAAAAAATTGGTAATATACTAAATCCTTACTTTTGTCACAATAATTTTTACAGAACATTTACCAGTCGAGTCCCAGCTGAGTCCCAATTGAGAAATGCTGCTGTAAGCAATGGTGAAAAATTAAATAGTTTTAAGCAAGGCACTCAGTACCATACAAAATAATCCACACGTCAAAGGCTAGTCCCTCAGTTCTGGTGACATGACCCTATAGCAGAATCTACCATCATAAGTCAAAAGCTCCCTTGCTTTGGAGGGTTGGGATAGGGGTGCTGTGGGTGTAGCTCCCACTCAACATAAGTTCTAAGGACAATGGAACCAAGTTCAGGGAACAAGGAGTTGTCCACTTGTCTTGTGTCCATTATGGGCTGATCTCCCTCTAACAAGCCTCGTCAGTGGATGCGGTGGGATGGGTGACAGAAGGAGCACAGGCTGTCATCAGGAAAAGCTCACTGATCCTGTTTTCTCCTGTAGAAAATAAGTCCAGCAATCACTGTCTCACAGACTGCAGTACAGAGTGGTGGTAACACAGATCAAGTGCCTGGCTCCATATACTGCTCAGTCAGCAGATGATCTTACTCTCTAACCATTTTTCTCAATTTGGACAGAGTCGCTTCAAGATTTGTTAATTTCCTTCAATTGAAAAATCAGCAGGTCTTCAAAAAATGCTTGTTTGAAATCCTCCAAAACTTCCCCCTGCCCCTTCCATGTAGACTTAAGGTCACAGGCCTGGGAAATTGGGGTGGGGCAGAGGAAGGGTGGGTTTCCCAACCGGACAAGGCACACATCTCCCCCTCCACTGACTCAGATACTTAAGGCTGGAGTTTAATAAAAAAAAAAAATGGGAGGAACTTGAGAGGAAGAGAGACCAGCCTTAAGAATAGCTTCAGGAAGAGAATACTTATGAATGAGCAAGGAATACGGAGCCATGGGGAAAGAATCTTTCTGGGAAGCAGTGAGACACGGAATTACAGTGGGCAGAGGGAAGCTTGTCCCCTGTCCCCATATTCATCAGTAACTAACAAATCTATGGAGGAATGTCTCGAGATCTCAGGACTAATTCTGGTGTCAGCAGCTAGGGCTTCAGGGGGAAGCACAGTGGTAGTAAAGTGAATTTTGGGGTGATAGCCCTGACTCTGGTCCCAGCTCTACCACTAACTGTGTGGTCACTTAATTTCTCAAATCTCGCCATCTCTGAAGCAGGTTGAACAGTACCCCAATCTCGGGGTTGCCAGGATCCGAGGAGACAACACAGGAGGACCCTGCCTAGCATCAGATGGGTATGCAAGGCACTCTTCCGTGAATCCACGCCACCCCTTTGCCTTGGTAAATGAGATTTACTCAATGACTGTGCTTGATTTCACCAAAACAAGTAAATTGCTAAAGAAAGATTACACAATGACCTTCTACCCAGTGACTACTTCTGATTTGAGAAGTTAGCTGGCAACAAAGGCTTTAAGGTTGATTGAAGAACCTGGTAACTCCCTCCACCCCACACCAATCAAACTGCTAATTTTGCTGGCTCATGGCCCAGTTCGCAGGAGCCATTCCAGGCCAGAGGCCTAGACCTCCCCACAATCATGACCTTTCTGGAGTGCCCTGCTCCTTTGGAAACCTGAGCCTGGGGACACTCTGTGGGTCAACAGGCCCTATTCACTGTCACTCCCCAATGGCAGGTACCCCTAATTCAGGACAGGAAGTCAGACCTCTGACCACAAGGATGTAATGTCCTAGTCCTAAACCAAACAGCAAGGAGACTTTCCTAGAATCAAAATTCCTACAGGGACTTCATCAAAGTCCTAGGACCCTGGAAAACAGTGGTTAGGAATGGGGTGAGTAGAGCTGGAGAGAAAACTAAGAAGTAAGTCACCCTGACCTTTCATACTGGTCAGCAGCTCTGAGGTCCTGTCCCATATGCCTGCACTTCCCCATCTGTGGGAAGCCGGCTGGGCTGGGAGAATGTACTTCCTACCCACCAGTGTGACAATGCAGAAAGCAGACAGTGTTTGACTTGCAATCAGAGCAACTAGATTTGAATCTTGTCTTTGCTGCATACCAATTGTGTGACCCTGGACAAGTCACGCTGCTTCTCTGAATTTCTGCTTTCTCATAGAAGGAGATTTGTTCATTCAAGAATAGATGTGAGCATCTATTCTATTCAAAACTCTGTGAAAGACACAGACATGAATAAAATAAGTTCCTTCACGAAAAAAAAATGTAATCTTAAAGTCCTTTTTTAGTAGTGATATTTTTCTTCTCATTGTTAACTGCTGATTGTAGATATGAGGTAGATTGCAGTAGATAGGTACTTCTGCTCCTTGCCAGCACCCCTGCCCCACCACCACATGATGTGTGCCTGAAGTCCCCAGCACAGGGAACACACCCCATGAATGGAGTTCTCTTCTTCCTGGTCCTCGCTCCAAAATTGGGATCTTGTGGAATTCCAACAAAACCTCCTTAGAAAGCTCTGGCTGGATTCAATCCGGCTCCTCCAGTCTGAACTAGCAGAGTTAGATGTGGGGTGAGTAACACTCCATTTTTGCTAAGTCATTTGAGTTTCATTACATGATTTGCATACTGGTGAAACAGGTCTGTACTGTCCTCTCACTTCATTTCCATCACTCTGGGGACAGCTGTGCTGAGAGTGAAAAGGAGGCTTTTGTCCTTCCTTCTGTCCCTGCCTGCTTTCTTCCTGGAAGTCTGTCCAGATCTCTGACACCCACAGGGAAAACTTTATCCCTTTTCTCATCTCCTCAGTGGCCCACACTTGGCTCTGGTTCAGGGCCTGGTGACTAGTCTATGTGCCGCAGACCTGGAATTTCTCTCTGGCAAGTCATTCAACTACTTACAGGACAAAAGAGAAATTTTTAGTTGACTTTCCTCCTCCTTTAAAAGGGAATCAGACCTCATTCTCTATCATTATCAGGGATAGAAAAAGAAACTATCATTTTGCTGAGCACTATGTTAGACACTGTGCTAGGCACTTCAGATGACATAGCCTGCGTTGTCACATTAACCCGTTAGGTGGACACCATTGTGCCCATTTTGCAGATAAAGAGAACAAGGCCAAAGGAGGCAGTGTCACTTGTTCAAGGTAACAAAGAGTCATGATATAAGCTTTGCCTCTCCCTAAGTCCATAGCTCTAACCACAGACCCACCTGGCTTCCTCAGGTAATTGGTGCTTTGCACACCAAGTATTAGGGCCTTTTTTATTGGACTTCTGTCTTTGGAGAAAAGAGGAGACTACGCAGATGTCTTGGACTAAAGGACAATCTACACGGGACATTCGGAACTTCAGGCTCCTCTCATTTACCTGTCACACACTTTTATAACACCCATGTCTGAAATATAAGTGCACAGCTTTGTAAGAATAGAATCTCTGACCTGATCTTAAGCTAAGGAGGGCTTGTGAACTGACTTAGGTCACCTCACAGCAGAGTTAACAACCCTTTCCTTTCTGCTCCAATGCTTTGGCCCATCCTGAGACAGAGAACCTACCCAACGGCTCTGCAGTTCTGTGCTTTTCAGGCTTTCCACACAAAATGGGGCTCTTTTGATGTCCCCAGTTGTTTACACAAGGTCTAATTACAGGTCGCTATCACTGGAAGGATGGATGGATGGATGGATGGGTGGACAGATGGACAGATGGATGGATAAGAGGATAAAGTAGAGAGGAAAAAGAGAACAAACATCTGGCACCATGGTGGATTCCCTCGCAAACAACAATCTTGTTCCTGCAAAGTCTTGGCACACACTCCCAGGATCTGTGAGTAGGCCTCGCGGGTGCACCAGACCCCACTGTTCCAGGATTCTCAGCATGTTGAACCAAACCTCCGTGACTAACAACCACAGGCCACAGAACACGGCTGTCAGCGTACAGCCATTTCCCCATTTCCTTGATATTCAGCGTACCCTCTGACACATTAGCAGTTCTCACGGGCACCACAGTTAAAACGGTCATTAGTGGCTTATACCATGCAGGCCCCTCGTGATCTACCAAGCCAGCGATGAGGAGACAAACACAATTCTAAATGCAATGGAAAGAAGCTAACAGTTTCTCTGGCAGATATAAACAAAGAAGTGAATATATAGCATGTCAGATGGTGAGAAATTGGGGGGCAGAATAAGGCTTCAAAGGAAATTAGGGAGTACTGGAGGAGGGGGTGGTAATTTTTCTTATTTTTTTTTCAATTACAGTTTACTTTCAATATCATTTTGTATTGGTTTCAGGTAGACAGCATAGTGGTTAGACAATCACATACTTTACAAAGTGTCCCCCCGGCCCTGATATTTCCAGTACCTATCTGGCACCATACAGAGTCATCACAATATTAACTGTACTTCCTATGCTGTACTTTACATCCCCATGACAATTTTGTAACTGCCAATTCATACTTTTCAATCCCTTTACCTCTTCCACCCAGTCCCCCAAACCCTCTTTTCTCTGCCAGCCACCCGTGTGCTCTTTGTATCTGTGAGGGGGCTGTCATTTTAAACAGGGCGGCCAGGGAAGGCTGCTCCGAAGGTGAGGGGGCAAAGTGTGGATCCTTGAGAGAGCACAGCAGGACCAAGGAAAAGGCCTCCACTGGAACGTGCTCCCTGACCAGAGCTGCAGAAGGAAAAGCTGGGCCTGTGATCCCACAGCTCTCCTCAGCTCTCAAAGCGCCCTCCACTCCCTGCTTCCTACCAGCCATCAATGCTTACTGAACCGCATACCTGCAGTTCTCAAATCACCATCCTCCTTCTCACCTACACATAGGGAGTCCTTCCAAGCCTCCCACCTTCCCCCTACTGGAAGCCTTCCATGACTTCAGCCACCCTGCCCTTAGGCTAGCTGCCACAGTTCTGAACTTCCATGGTAACCTACACATCCCCAGGCCCCTCCCGCACCAGTGAACCACACTGTTGTCATGGTCGGCCGGCTTCTCTCAACCACACTCTTCAAGGACTGTGCCCAGGCCTTCCTAATCTCCATATCCCCACCCTCAGCATGGTGCTTGGCGTGTAACAGTCACAGTCACCCACTAAATACATGCTGGATGCTGAATGTGGGATTCATAGGTGAGTCCCTGGAGGGCAGGGCCCAGGTCTGATTTATCTCAGCAGCCACAGAAGGTGACAGACTGCCTGGCACAACAGAGGAAATACCAGGTATGCTACATGAATCGGTGCCTGCTCAGGTGTTGGTATTTAGCCAGACAGCCAAGTCGCCTTTAGTCCCTGACCGTGGAAGTGCAGGACCAACCCAGCAGTGGTCCTCTGGGGGTTAAGCCAGGGCTCAGGGGTAGAAAGTGCTGCTTATGCTTATAAGCTATGGGATATTTTTCTTTTCTTTCTGTTAATTTTTATGGAATTTATTGGAGTGGCATTGGTTAATAAAATTAAAACATTTCAGTTGTACAATCATCATCTGTTTATTGTATTGTGTGTTCACCACCCCATGTCAAGTCTCCTCCCATCACCATTTATTCCTTTGCCTGCTTCTACCTCCCCACACTCCCCTCTCCCTCTGGTAGTCACCAGGCTGTTGTCTGTGTCTCTGAGGTTTTTTTCTTCCCTTTACGCTTCCATGCCCAGAGATAATTTGGTGTTTGGGGCATGGTTTTTCCAAGCCAACCATTTTACAAGTCAAAGCCCAATATGGCATGCCCTTCAGAGCCACGGGCAGCTCTAGACGGCAGTGGGCGTTGGAAGGCCTGGAACAGGGAAGGCAGCGCCTGCAGCAGGCAGCTCTCTTTGAACTGCACTGAGGTGATGTGGGGCTCAGTGTTCCCTGGCGGCTTCCCGTCAACAGTTAGGTAGTTCACACTTCTTTCAAAGAGACCCACTGCGATTTAGATAGAAATAGACACCATCTAATTTCACTCTTTCATTTGATAGAAGGGGAAAATCTTGAGAAGAAAAGTGGCAATAACCATGTAAAATAGAAATGATGGTCTCCACTTCATAAATGGGTACACTGAGACTTGAAAGCTAAGCAACCCACTCACGGTTCCATAGCTAGTCACTGCCATGGCCAGAAGCATCCAGGCCTGCCTGACTCTAAAGGCAATAGCTGTTAATGCTACAGCCAGCTGGTTCAAATGTGATGCTCCCCAAGGCCCCAGGGAAGCTGGGCATCACAGACTGTGCTAACAAAAGCACCCAACTGCAGCACTTCCTGAAGCCCAATGTGAAAGCATTGGGGAGAGGGTCTAAAGGCTTCTCTGACTAACCGATGGCAGGATTTTCCACTGGCCCTGACAGGCAGCAATGGTGTTCTTCAAACTTGCTTTAGAAAGTTTGCAAACTGGGCATTCAAAGGCTGGGACTTCTGTGTAATATCATCTAAAAAGAATCCTGGCAAAGAGCATGGCCCCTGCTTTTTGACTCTTAGCTTCAGGGGTTGTTTAAAGGCAAGATAACCTTCAATCTGAAAATAGGGCCTGCGTTTGTATGTTGTTGTGTGGGTGTCTGCGAGTCGTGAAGGTTGAATGTGTGTATGTTCACAAGGGTTCCTGAGAGTGTGCAGTGTTTGCAAGAGTGAGTGTGTGTAGTAATATGCTTAGGAGAGGAAGGATTAAGGAGGCTCTTCTCCTCTCTCGTTCCCTTTCCCCTCTCCCATTCTTCCTCCCTCCCACCTCCGTCTTTTCCTTCCTTCCAGAAATATAAACAGCACTACAATTTTTCCTCCTGCAGAGAGATGCAAATAAACATTCAATCAAAATCTACTCCTCACCCATTACCCCGACAGAGACTTGCTGAAATCACAGCTGGTGAGGAGGTGACTGAGGAGTGGGAAGGTGGGGCGGTGAGGGGAGCGTCTCCCCCATTAGAGCAGATCAGAAGTAAGGCGGGTTGCCTTCATGTGGAATTAAAATTAGCATCAAGGGCTTATATTCTTTAAGTTTGTCCTGCAGAGGTTTGTTTTGTTTTGTAATACAATGGAAAGACCATAAAATGATGCCAGGATCATAAAGACTAGCCTTCAAGTACCCTTTCTGCCTCTTTCTAGATGTAGAACTTTTACTGCTTCACTTTTTAAAGTTGGTTGGTTCCTTTTAAACTGAAAGCAGGGTAATCACAATGCGTTCCATTGGGTTTACCCAATGGGAGAATGAACATCACAGTGTGAGCTCCACGCAGTGCCTGGCACACACAGGCACCAGGCGCCCGCCGGCACCTGTGCCTCTCGCAGAGGTGGAGCACAGAGCACAGTGTTGGTTTCAAAATGATTTAGTGTTTTTCTCTTGGAAAAAAATGAAGAAATCTGGAAAAAACGAACACATATCTACTCCTTTAAGCACCTTTACAAAACAGTGAAATTAGATCTGTAAAATTACTTCCAGCCTAGGGTGAGATGTAAAAATGGAACAGGAAACTAAATATCTTTGCTAAATTATCCTTTCCAAGAGCAAAACAAAAACAACAACAAAAATGAAGAATGGAGGAAAGTTCTATTCACAAATAAATAAAATCCACATTCAATGTTTCTATAAATGGGGGGCCCGCTTTTAGTTCTGTATCCAGAGCCCTCCAAACTGGGAAAGGACTGGGGAAAAACAAAACAGAACAAAAAACCCCTGACATTTTCTCCAATTCCAAATCATGTTGTTTTCTTTTTCCCCCAAATAAGGAAGACAAAATCAAAACAGCTTACGCTCCTCTGAGCTATGTCTGACCTCTCAGGGACTTCTCAGGGACTTCTCACTCTGAGCTCCATCAAAGCTGCCAGAAGCAGGAGGTGCCCTGGCACCTGGGCCTCACTCAGGGGAGGGGAAAGGCAGGGGCACCCTGGTTAACTAACTGACCAAGAGGAACAGACCAGCCACTGTCTGTGCAGCAGCTGGAGGGGAGCGGGGACTTCACCTGCACAGTCCCAAGGTCTCCAGGGAGTCAGAGCAGACGCGGCCGTGGGAAGGGCAGCATGGGGATTCAGACCACGGCTCCAGAACCAGCTGAAGGACTTCCGACATGCCACTTAGCGTCTCTGGATCCCAGCAATGGGATAAGGAGCTTGTACTTCACTGTGTTATCATGAGGTCATATGTGCTCATGTATGCACAAGTATTTTGTAAAACCAGAAATCACTCTATGTAGTTGGGTGATGGGTTTTCAAGCCTTTCCATAAGAAGAATACAGAGGAGGACCAGCAAGATCCAAGGTCCTCCTCTGTAGTGTAAACACTACAAGGAATGTGGCCAGAAGGCTTGGATTAGAGTGACAGTTTTAGTGTCTGTAAATTTTGGCAGTTCATTTGAAGTCTCTGAGTCTTAATTGGTAATCCTTTCCCACAACAGAAACAATATTACATATGACATAAGGTTCTTGTAACAGCAATTGAGTTAATGGATTTGCAGAAAACAATGCTTATTACCATAAAATGTCATGCAAGTGTCTTTATCACTTTATAATTTCAAAATGGATACACAATACTTATCAAGCAGCTATGGTATATGTTATTTTTATTTGAAAAATGAGAAAATCCTAGCAAGTAAAACAACTTCTGCTAAGGCAGTGGCTGAGCTCAGAATAGAACTTTTCTAGCTCATCTCTTTTTTTTCAAGGATTTCACAGTAAATCTGTCCCTAACCAATCTGGGGGTTTTATATATAGAAGGGATTTAAGCTGGGACTAGATGCTGGATATTGGAATCAGGGGCAGGTACTTACCACCAAATACAGCATCGTATACATGGAGAAGGAGGCGTGGCCAGAGAAGAAGGACTTCCTGCAAGAGCAAGAGAGGGCCATGAAGGGGCCATATTCACATTCCTGAGCTATGTGTGTCTGCCTGTCTTCCCTCTCTAGACTGTGACCTTGAGAGCAGCACTATCTTGTTTGTTTGTATGTCTTCTGTGGAGCTTGAGACAAATGGCCTGAAATCTCCCAGGCACCCGTGAATGCATGAATAAACAAATGAATGAATGCATGGACTTACAAATGCTGTGTAATGATTGTTTATTTATGTATCTACCCCAATCATTTGACTATGATTTCCTCAAGAACAAGAACTCTGCCATACTTAACCATCAAACCTAGAGCCCAGCACTGGGCCTGGCCCCTAGTAGGTGCTTAGAACATGCTCACTGGACTGCCTGCAGCAAAGGAGTGTCCACAGTCATGAGAGATGGTGTCTCACCTGGCTTCCTGGACTTTGCTGTCATCGCCTCTGCATTTGTAATTTTGAACATAGCCCTCAGAGCAGTTGATCAGGCTGAAATCCGGGCTGCAGACACTCAAGAAATGAGGACGCAGGCGTCCTATGGAGACTTTGGCAATGTCTGTGAAGGACTGGCTAATGGCACAGCCAAAGAGGAAGCAGCCCACTTGCTTGTAGAGGGCTGCCACATAGGGATTCTGAATCGTCGACCGGGACTTCTCCTTCAGGTAATAGATCCGGTAGAACTCCCCTGTGATGATCTAAAAGGAAACCAATAGGGGAATTAGGCAGTATCAAGACACATCACCAAAACTGATGCTGTAAAGGACACTTACTAACATAAGAGAATGTTCAGTATTAACTGCAAGTTATAATGTAGGAAACCCCAATTTCCTATTTAAGACATGTAAAGATATAAATACGCACAGGAGGAAAGCTCAAAGTGCTAACATAGTCATTATCTCCCCTTTTCAAGAAAGTCCTACATGGCCATACAGTACTTTTATAATAAGAAAAACATACAATTAAATATATTGTTATATATATATACACATATACATATCTTAAGAAAGTAAAAAGATAAATAAGAACTTAGCTGTATAAAATACAATTAGGTGAAGACTCAAGGATAGTTAAGGGTGGTTGGGATGTCAGAGGATCTGAGCAAATGTGAGGATTCTGGGCTTTAGGGTAAAGGGTCACCAACAACAATCTAACCCTACAAAGGGCCTCAGCCTTGTGCCACCATTGAGCCACGGTGGGGGTTTCTGTAGTACAGAGCAAATACCCAAGACCAAGTCCTGGGTTTGAACCCAGACTCTGCCACCTACCTGGTGTCCTTCAGCAATAACCTAACCTCTCCAAGCTTCAGTTTCCTTCTCCACAAAAGGAGGCTCTACACCTTTGCAGCTTTGTGGGCTTAAATGTAATAAGTGAACTGGGTCATAGGAAGTTATTCTTCCATTTCCCTTTTTAGAAGTATGGTATGATGAAATGAATGCTGGTTTACACAGCAGGGAACTTTTACTGCAATGCCCTTCAGTGTTCGTGAATTTCCTCAAGTCTGCCTGCATTGTCCCTTCAATCCTGGAGGACAGCAAGTGAGTCTTGATTTTCATACCCTTACCCTCCATCCCACAATGTCTCCTCCTTGATGTTCAGGGGACATTTATCACTTTTTAACAAACAAACAAACAAACAAAAAAACCAGAGCCACTGATTACTGATTCATACCAGACGTTGCTTTCATATACTTTATTTTGTGAAATCCTCACAACAACCATGATAGATACAGTTGAGGCTCAGAGATGGGAAGAACTTCAACTGAAGCTGCCTGGTTTCATATTAAGAATGTGGGGTCAGCTGATTCCTTATGCTGCCTATGCAAGAGAGGACCAATTCTGCTTTGGTGATGCACCAAACCACACAGTCTGCTGCCTTTGTCTTAACTCCACAGCACAGCCCTGGCCACTTCCTTGTTGCAACCACAGTCTAGGGAGAGTGATGTTCAGCTCATCACTCATCATAAAGACCCTTTCACGCTCCCTCACGTGGCAGGATGAGCCACACTTGCCCTTTCAGAGAGCAGAGAGCATGTTCACAACCACAAGGGAAGCAATAGACGGATATATGGGGGCACTCCTTCCCAAAGTCTCCTGTTATTTTTTCACAGCGAGGGAAGGCATCAAGGCATGGGGTCTGATCCAAGTCTTCAAGGGTGCCAAAGTCTGGGGATAGGATGGCTATACAAGGCGGGGCGAGCCAGCTGGGCCCAGGGCCAACAGGTGCAATAGTGAGAACAGCTACTTCCTCTGCTAAAATTCATGCAGTGATTCTGAGCTTAAAAGTGCTTGCTAATTCTAAGTGGTACACTTTGGCTTCTCAGATCACACTGAGTGTGATCCTATGTTAGAGGGAGACTGTAAAAGACCAGTCCTGCCCAGCATCCAGGCTCAGCCACCCCCTGGGTGAGCAGGACCAACACCCGATCCCGAAGAGGTGCTCCGAGACTGTCAGCTGAATGAACGAAAGGGAGCCGGACAGTAGTCCTCACAACTGCCTTATTGCAAAATTGGAAATATCCTCTCAACATTACCAAGGGTCCTTTGATAACACATTGCAAAGATTAAAATCTGAGAAGCATAGCAAGTCAGAAATGAAAGGGTCCATTATTTACAGAAAAAACTGAGTCCAAGTTAACTCACATCTACAGATTAGACCCAGGTGCTCTGAGTCCCCACCCAGCATTCTTTCCTACCATTCATGGTCTAATTCCCCTTTTGAACCTGTTTACACTTTTACCCTACGTAACCTTACAGGCTAACACGTTCCAGATGTTTATTACCGCCACCACGTTCTCTCTTTCTTATTCTTCATTTATGTCATGCTCGTGTGACTTCAGATGCAGGGGGAAGAACACGAAACTAGGAGTCAAGGGGCCAGGGTTCAAGTCTCAACTCACTGAGTGAATTTGGAATAAGTTAGGCTCTCCATTTGCAAAATGAGGGTGCTAGACTCCATGATTTATCACCTTATAATTGCAATGACATGTATTCTCAACCCTCCTGTGCCACCTCCACCACTAGCCTCCCAACCCAGCAACAGTAATAAGCAGTAGGAAAGCAAAGTACTTCCTCGGAGATGACTGCTGGCAAGGAGTGGAACCGAGGCCCCACGTACAACCCCTGCCCTTGGATTGCTCCTGAGGTCCTTGAACCACACCACTGTCACAGATTAAGAAACTGTTTCTAAATGGACTTGGCCTGAGCGTGATTTCCTGTTTGATGCTGAGAAAGAACACATGGGTTTCCACTGCAAATTAGCATCCCTTACGTGATTTCCTAATGAATCGCAGGTGAGTCACCCTTCTGCTTCAGTCAGCTTAGAGAGATGGGGTTTGATTACAACTCGAAATTCCTCTGGGTTCTAATATCCCTTCATTATAAAACCTCAGTTTTCTGTGTCCCAGTCTTGCAAACAGAAAACTGCTAATTAAAATGTTTTCTCCAGAAAAAAAATAAATAAAATAAAATAAAATAAAATAAAATGCTTTCTCTGATCTTGGGGGCAGAAAGAGAATATTGTATACCTCAAATTCCTAACAACAGTGTTAATCATGGCAGCAGTCACTCTCATTTCTTTTGCACTTCACAGTTTCACTTAATCTGCCCCTCTTTGGAGAAGGCATGTCCATTTTGCAGATGGTAATACTGAGTCTGTGTGAGACACTCATTTATCTGTAGGATTAAGAGTAGAGCCGAGATATTCTGACTCTCAAGTTCCAAGATCCATAGCAGTCTACACTGAGATAATTTCATTATTGCTATTGTCATTAAGAATAGTTTCCACTGTAGTGTAACAATTGTATACTTTCAAGGATCAGGCCAGGCTGAAGCCATTTAGCAGACACATGACTCCAGGACCACATGGCTTCTGGGCCAGCCCTGACAGATCTCGGAGTTAATGAGCAACAAATTATGTATTTTCTCTATCCCCCTGTACAGAAGGGTCGGGGAGTCGACAACACAGCCATAAATCATCATTATGAACCAGCCGGACTTGGCTTCTTGTAATCCTAACCCTTAAAAGACCATTTAATGAAATTCGGGCTGTGAATGACAGCCCGCATACCTCACCTCTGCAGAAGAGGCGAAGGCTTAAATTGTTTTCTGACACGTTACACACCTAACTCTGGAGTCCCAGATTTACTGCTTTCGGACTTTATTCATTACTCACAATGTTTTTATTCCTGCGTAATAAAATAAGCTCTTCTTGCCCCTCCCTCTCTCCCTACAAAGGCTCTGTCCCCACCCCCCCCCACCCAAGCCTCCTGCCCCTGGAGCCCTCATTTCTGCTTCAGTCAGCAAGGTTGTGATATGTACATTTCACTGCTGAGAAAAATGCCTTCAATGTTGATCTCTTTCTGAAACAGCAAGCAACAGATCTGGGGGTGGGGGTGTGGAAGGCTGCCAGGCTAGCAGAGAACTCTCCCCTACCTGCCTCTTAAAGCCCTTGGCACAGAATCTGGAAACTAATAAACTGGGAAAGCATTGCAATTAAGCTACGAGGGGACAGAAAGGGATCAGTCCGTGCCTGAGAGCGGCTGCAGTTTGGGGGGAGGCTGTTTCCAACTGTAAGAGAGCCACTCTTTCTGTCTTTTCCGGTGAAAAAGAGCTCAGCTACCCACCTATGCACAAACATGGAACTGTTCTGGAGAGGAAACGTGGAAAAACATTAGGATGGGCTTTTTGGATAGGAGAGAGCACAGGGTGCTGAAAGAAGCACTGACTTTGGCAAGCCAGCAAAACACTGGTCTCTTACCGTAGGCAAGTGACTTCACCGGCCTGGGCTTAGGTCTCCTTGTCTGTGAAAGAAGACTGATAATATCTACCTGGCAGGATCGCCAAGGGGACTCAAGAAGGTGAAAGGTCAAATGCCCAGCACCCAACAGAGGAGCCCTCCAAAAGTTAATTTTCTTCTTCTATTGGAAAAGGGGAAAGAAAAAATGAACAAATACTTGTAGAGGATGTCTGTTCCAAGGCAATTCCAAGAGCTCCTTGGAGGAGAACACTCCGTGCTAAAGTTCAGAAGTAACACCCCTCCAGGGTAGAACCGGGAAGCCTGTGTGTGGATGGCGTGGGCTTGGACCATTGTATCTAAGATGGCTTTTTCAAGGGAACGAAGTGGAAGGGAAGTCTAAACCCTGTACTTGCCCTTAGAGGCATACTGCACTGTTATTTTTTTTCACACTCCACTCTATTTTAAATTATCTCAAGAAAAGTAAGATTTTTGCCCAGTGTTTCAACGAGCTCTCTAAAAAGAGAGGCGGCACTCATCTTCTTCCCCCACAGAGTTTGAAGGACCAACTTCCCTGTATTCTGATCTGCTTGAATAATAATCTTTGCATAGCACTTCATAGCTGACAAAGCACTTTCACATCTACTGTTACTTGCTTCTCACACCAGCCTGTGAATTACTAAGTTACTGAGGACAGCTTAAAAATGAGGATGGTGAAGGGCAGAGAGGCCAGTGAACTGCTCTCAATCAGAAATAAGGCCATGGCAGGGCTGTTGCTGCAGCCAGACGTGCTCGTTCTAGTTTTCATGCTCTATCCGAAGGCTTTCAAGCCGGCTTTCTCTTAGAAGTCCTAGCAGGCAGCAGGGTCTACGTCTCCAGTGAGGTGAGCGTTGCACCCGGTAAGGACTTGTGATCCTCAGGCACTTGGACCCCCAGTCCCTGCCAGCCACAGAGCGCCAAGTTGTTCTTTCCCACCTCAGCTGTGCAGATTAATGAACCTCTTTCAATCTGGAAGAGATTCCTTCAACAAATATCTTCTCTCACTCTATTTCTCAGTCCCAAGGGAAAGGAAACGTGATGTATCTAGGCCCTGCTTCTAAGGATGAAGACATAAATGCAGCTGTATTTTCTCTGAAGCTCAGTGCTCCATCTACTGCAAGAAAATGCAGTGTTTGTGACTACAAATAATGGATGGAAAAATTTCATTTTTGATTCTTCTCTCATTTGGTTGTCCTCAACCTCTTTGGCAGATCAGCACTTCACATACTATGAAGGCAACAAGGACACAGATCTGTCCAAAGCCACTGGTGGGCTGGCCCTACGAGTAAGTCAAAACTCCAATAACTAGAATATGGACAACAAAGAGGCCAGACAGAGGCCACAGGAGCTATCCAGGGTTGAAATCACCAGCGGCCACCCTGTGCCCACTAGTCTTATGGAGAAGGCAGTCTGAGGCATGAAACCTCATTGTTTTCTCAAAAGTCCAGGACTCAAAGCCATGGGCTCCTAGATGACTAGCTCTGCCCATCCATGGGAGAGTCTCCTGGCTGTTCTTTCCCAGCATTGCCTACTGCCCAACTCTTACTCCTTTCTGACACTGAATTTCCTATTTCCTTAAGACAGCACCGCAGTGCTTTTCTTCCTATTTCTCAAATACCTTTCTCCTTCTTCCAGTGGCTCCTCTGCTGAGTTCTACCAGATAAATGTGGATCTTCCCTAATGTCATATTCTTGCTGTCTGCTGTGATCTCAGCTGCTGCGATAGCTTCAATTACACTTTTGTGAAGATGACCTCCACAAGGGGCTCTGTCTATTTCTCCCTTTCTCTCCTCTCCCTCTGCCTCCCTCTCTAGTTTCAGCTTACATCTTACCCCAATCAGCTCTATTGCAATCTTCAATCCAATCTCCCAACTGCTTATCAAATCCATGTTATTAGCACAGCACTCTAACCATTCCACTCACTCCAGCTTCTGTCCCAAACCTCACTTTCCTTTCTTCCATTTCTAGTCAAGGTGCTACAAAACACACACCTTCAAAGGCATGAAGTCGTAGACTCCTCCATCTCCCTCATCCCACCATCCTCCAGTGCTACTCATCCAGCTTCTGCAAGGCCTCTCACATGCCACCTTTTTCTCTCTTCCCCTTGCTTCCCACTGTGGTTCAGGTCTCATCAAAATTGACCAAACTAGCTTCAAATACTTTCATCGATCTCTAGCCTATTAATTCCGGAAAAACTCTACAGCATTCAAGGAATTTCACAACCTTGCTGTAATCTTATCTTATCTGTCTTCTCCCTTACACTCCATTTCTCCAGCCAAGCAGCTCTATTGTTCAGTCTCTGCTATCCTTGAAGAAACCTCCTCTGCCTGGAATGTCAGGATCTCTGATGAAAGTCCCAAGCATCCTTCAAAGTAGAGCTCAAGTGCCAACAAGTATACCAGATTGGAGTTTTGGCTCTTTTACGTAAGGGTCTTGCACAACTGAGCTCTCAGTTTCTTTATGTGTAAATAGAGGGATGTTGTGGTACCAACAGCCCAAGGACTGTTGTGCTAATCAAATGGGTGAAGTGCTCAAAGAATAGTGATGATGATGAAGGCTTTGCCAATGAAAATAACCTCCAGTGGTCATCATCTGAACACTTGTAGTGCTGTATGTATCTCTCAGACCATTAATAGCATTTGGCCTGTTTTGTGTTTGAAGTGCTCCCTTCTCTGGTGTCCACCACCCTGCACTGCCCTTAGTCTCTTCTTCTCTGGCCAATTCTTTGGTCTCCTTAAGGGTCTAACTGTACAGTCAGTCTTGTACTTGCCCTGCTTCCCTCTTAGACCATAAGCTCTGAGGGCCAGTATGTGTCTTATACATCAGCTTCTAGGCCAAGGTACCTATCACACCCCTTGCTTGTTACAGGAGAAGTCTTTCACTAAGCATCTTGTGAAGCATCTTAGCAGGTTATCACCTTCTGCACAAACCACTTCATACAAAATTCTGTCACACAGTATCAATCTTAGGCAGCACCCTGCCAGTGATCTCAATGTTTTGTCGTCCTCCATACACTGAGCTCTCCAAGCCCAAGATCTAAAAGCTTCAATAGCTCACTAAATAAAGAGCACTCTGCGTAGCATGTAGCACTGAGTCGGCTTTCAAAAAGAGTCAGTTCGAGAGCTGGGCTTTGAAGCCAGACAGACCTGGGTTTTAATTCCTGCTGCCCCATTCAGTAAGCAGAGTAACCTTACACTGGTCACGTCACCCTCGTAAGCCTCAGTCCCTTCCCTCCCTCCTTGTAAATGGGGTAAACAATGCCTATCTCATGCAGCTGTTGAAGAGGATTTAAGATAAGGCATCTTAGTTTTTGGCCCATTGGATAGCTTGCAAATGTTATCCAACTCTCTACCCCATCCCCTAATACACCCAGACTCACAGAAACAGATTTCTGAGACTCTAAGTATTATCACTTAAAATAAGAAAACTGTCAACTTCATATTAGATATATTTTTCAAATAGTCATTAACCATTCAGGGCTCTACCTAACAAAGGAAGAATTGCAGCAGCTCTCCCTTCTTGCAGGGTGGCAGGGAACAAATTACAGTAAATCCTAATCTCCATGCCTGTGTTTTGTTAAATCGCAAATAGATGCCCCCTCCCACCACCCCTCCAGGGATAAGAGGGTCTCAGAAGAACTCCGTAGCCCTGTGATCATGGGATGACACAGTTGAAGGATTAATGTGGCCACTCTCTGTTGGTGGTCTTGGTAATTGCACAGATGTAGTGGATTGTAAACTGGGGGACAGGGTCCCCCACTAAGGCACCGCTGGGCCAGCAAGACTTCACTTTTTTCGGAGCTGAAAACTCGACTAACCTTTAATGAGGAGGCAATCTTGGGGAACCTTGTTTTCTTGGCAGTGCTTTTCTCAGATAAAGGGAGATGGGGGTGGGGAGGAAGTAATGAAGTCCAGATGTAGGCAAACTGAAGCCTGATCCTGAACAAACAAGTCTAAGAGGTATTCAGCTCTTCTTCATGTCTCTCCAGCAAGAAATTTCCGTGTGGTACAGAGCATGTTCCATGTGCATCATGGACCACAAAGATTTTAGGGAAGAAATAGGACCCTTTTCTCTGCTCCAGACATCCTCTGACATCTTTTGACCTAATACTTTTTTATTTTCTGCTGAAAACGTATGGCCTCCTATGATTTTTATAAACATATATTGATCACCAAAGTCTGTGCCTTGTAGTAGCAATAAATAATCAAATCAGACTGGTCCATAGCCTGATGCTGCAAACAGGGTAGGCAGGAAATAGACAAGTAGGTAGACATGACACTTCAGCACTGTCACCACAAAGATAGGGCTGGGCCCAAGGGTCATGGGGACTTTTGGAAGGTGGGGAAGAGGCAGCTGAAGAAGGAAATATCTCCTGTTTATTTAGTACCTACCCTATGCAAGAGGGAAAGGCCTGGTCTGTGCCTTCGAGGAACCTATTATCTAGCTGGGGAGACAAGCCATGACACAAATCACACTGCGAGGCAATGTGTATTGAAGGTGCTATTTGCAGCTTCTAGCAGTTCAGTGATGAGAGAAAACATGCAGCTAGTTGGGATAAGGTTCACCCAACTAGCTGTATCCCCAGCACCTGCTATACCGTGGATGTTTGATAAATAATTGTGGAAGGTAGGAAGGCTTCAGAAGGCAGTCATGGTAACGTTCTTTTTGTTTTGTCTTCTTTTGTTTTTTAAAGCCTTGGCAGATTCAGAGGACTCTTGTTTTGACTCTGCTGCTAATTAGTTATGGGAAACTCACTTACTATCCTTGAGACCCAGTTGCCTAAGCTGTAAGAAGCAACCTCCCAACCTCCCAACCTCCCTGGTGACTGCCAGGCACCATGAGAGGATGTGCACAGAAAGGCCACTTTGTAAACTGCACGACACTGCAAAAATGAAAAGAATGATTCTCACTGATGACACACATAATGTCACTGGATCTGACCCCCAAAACAAGCCCATGGAGTTGGTGAATTACAGTCAAGAGCTTACAGAAAAGGACGGCATAGCTCTTTTCCAAGGGAGTCAATGGCTTTGCCCGAGTTCGAAGGATAAGTAACAGAATAAATAAGTACAAAATTTGGGATATGAACCTAAGTTAGGTGATGCCAGAATCAGAGCTTTTCCTCCAGTTAGAATATTATTACGGAGTACTAGTTCCAATGGGATTAAAGAGGAAAAGCAGCCTTTTTATGCCTGGAGAGAGAAGGCGATTCACCCATGTGTCAACTCCTAGATATTAAGAATCTGTATAAACCCCTTTCAGGGCTTGACCAAAGCAATCACTGATCCCATGTTTATTTAAAAAGAATACTGAGCATTTTTTCCAAATTCAAATCGTTGCCTGTAATACTCTCCACAGCACAGCACCAGGCAACATGAGAGGAGGCTAGATAGAAGATGATATTTTACTATTTGCTCCTAATCTCACTGCTGCTAGAGTCATTAAGCCTTTATAAGGCAGGGAGAGAATCCACTGCTTTGTGGATTTGGAAGGAATTCCTATTATGCTAATTCCAGAACCTGAGGTACATCTGAAAAAGAGGTCAACATGACTAGATTTTTCCCTATCTCCTGCCACAGAAGAGCGTCTGCTTTCTCTATAACTTCTGACAATCTCCACCACCACCATTCCATTCCTTTGTTATGGGGACACTCAAACTAAAGCAAGGGCACCCAATCAGTCAAGGCTTCCCTTGTTATTTGAAGCAAACCTGACATTTGGCAGGGGAGGATGATTGGATTTCCAGCTCTCAGTGCCACCTACCATCCCTGCCTGTCACTCAGGCCCTCTGACCAGAAGCAGATTCTGGTGGGAGCCAGCTGGGCTCTATGACTGCCTATAATGGGAAAGTGGGAAAGAAGTTGTTGTTGTTGTTTAATTTAAGCTGTATAGCTTTTCCAGAAATGAGTCTACTGAAGTGAATGACTCTCTTTTCCTCTGAGGCCTTTGCTTTGACTTTTTCCAGGAGGACTATGGCACTTAATGGCAGGTAAATGGGCCAGGAAACCTCACCATTTGCTCACATCTCACACACACCTCCAGCTGCAAGGCAAGGACAACTGTGTCAGGGGGTAAAGGTCTCTTTGCAAAGGAACAGGAGGGACAGTCATGAGACCTGAGTTTAATTCAGTGGACTATAAAAGGAAATAGGGGTCCAGAGGCTGGAGTTCTTTTCCTGATTCTACTTTTACCAGATACGGGATCTTGGCTAAGTCACTTCACCATTTTTTGAATCTGGTTACTCATAATAGAAATAGTTAACACTTATTGAGTGTATGGTAGGTGCCAAACACTGAGTTACTTTATCTACATTAACTCACTTCATTTAATTCTGAAAACTTTAATAAGTAGACATAGTATCTCCATTTAAGAGATACAGTGAGGCTCAACTTGCTGCAAGCTCTGCAGCAGAGCTCAGATACATGTCAGAGCTCGTGCCTTTAACCACATCCTACCAGGGGTGACCTTTCAGCGTCTCTGGTCCACAGTGGAAGAAAAAGCGTTGTCTTGGGCTACACATTAAATACATTGTGACCCATAATCTCTAAAAAATTCTCACATTTTAGGTAAATTTACTATTTGTGTTGAGCCAGATTCATAGTCATCTTGAGCTGCATGTGGCCCGTGGGCTGCAGGTTGGACACCCCTGTAAGAACCATAAGAATGCCTATCACTCAGGGTTTCTGTGAGCATAAAATGCTTGAACATGGTCCACAGGTTTCTATGGCACACAGCAGCACCTGACAAAAGATTGCATTATTTTACTTGCCTGGTCTTCATCAGAACTATAGGAAAGCAGTATGCAAACCGACTTTGCTAATATTGCATGGGCTGAGGAAGCAAAGCTGTTGCTTAGCCTATAACCAAGGCCACAGCACATGGCTATTTCAAGGAAACCTGGGAGGTGAGAGAGCATTTCAATTTAAACATCGACATGACATGAGGAGAGAGGCAAGTCACAAGTAAGATTTTTCATGGAAACTCTAGCATCTGTAAGATGGGAGGGACGGCCTTGCCAAAAGCAGGAAAAGAGCGGCGTTTTGCTTGAAGAAACATGGATCTGGAAGAAGCTACTCTAGCACCCTGTTGTTCATCTAGCCTGCTGCTACCAAGTACATTCTCATGAATGACAGTATCCGATTCTTACAGAAATCCCTATGAGTTGGGGACTTTTTCCTCTGCGTTGTGTCTGGGAGCATCTCACTAGGCAAGCTGGTGCTGATGGCATGTGAGGAAAGAGAAGAGCACAGAACAACCCCATCCCTGTGCTATTCTTATTACCACTTCCTGGTTACAGGGTGGGGGCAGTTGGGGGGTTCGGCTAAAAGCATTCAATTAACTGATCCACCAAAGGTCAAAAACACCTGTTCAGATGTTAACATAATTATTTGCCTTCTAATACAAATATCATTTCCAGGAAAAGCCATTCTTCCTCAAGAACTCAACCCACACTGTCAATTTGGAGCAAATAGTAAAATTGAGTTTGAATTCTTCATTTTCTGAACACAAAAATCCTTAGTCCACCTTAAAGAAACTACTACAGTTGCCAAATGGACTGTTTTTCTTTTAAAGGTTGGAAAGAATTCTCATAGACTCCCTTCCCCCTCCCCAAATTCAAACTGTTGATTGTGTGCCTGGTTTACGATGTTATTAAAAAACAAAGAGGGGTCTCAAAGTTTACAACCAACCCCCAGAGTGGGGAAGTCCAAAGAAAAACTTTATGAAATGTGGTTCCTGTACCATCAGCAGCTTACATTTGATCCAGAGCAGGCAAGATTAGCTAACTGCCTATCCCCTTGAGCAGTTCATTTGGAATTGACAACCTGCATTCCAAAATCAGCATCCAGCAAGATGGAAAGAAGGCTTTGGAAGAAGGCAGGCATAGGTCTGAATCCCAGCTTTTAAAAGCTGTAGACTTTGAGCTTATCATTTAACCCCTTTGACCTTCTGATTTTCCACTTGTATAATGGGGGTTATAGCACTTACTTCACATGCAGTGTTATTGTTTTTTTTTAATCCTTACCCAAGGATAGGTTTTTATTGATTTTAGAGATAGAGAAGGGAGAGGGAGAGAGAAAGAAAGAGACAGAGAAACACATTAATGTGAGAGAGAAACATCGATCGGTTGCCTCCCATACACACCCTGACCAGGGATCAAACCCGCAACCTTTCGGTGTACAGGAAGACAGTCCTACCAACCAAGCCACTCAGCAGGGCCACATGTGGTATTCTTAATAATAACTTTCTTCTTCTTGGCTTGCTAATATAGGCCAAACATAAACTTCCAGGATATGGCTAATATACAGGTGACCCAAGAATCTTGGTGAACATGATGCTTATTTATGTCTTTTATCCACGTGGCTGAGGTTAAGGAGCACAGAACAAACTTAGAATAATAGTGGAGGTATGGAATGGACAGCCGTGAATGCTGTATGACTCACAAGTTTTAAGACTGGAATGCCACCTCTGCCCCAAATGGATAGATCTAAAACACGGTGGTGAGCTTCCAAGTATGGCTAGGCCATACCCCAGTTTCCACGAGGCCACCACTGCTCAAGATAGTTGTGGACTTTGTCCAAGTCCATGGCACAGTTCTTCGTTCTCAATGAGAACTTTGTGCTCTACGGGAAGACCTGGTTATAAGTTTGGACTTTACACCTGTATATGAGTCACCTGCTTAGCAGTTAAGTGTGTGCAAAGTATTTCAGCACTCATGACCTCTTTTACTTCTCCATGCAATGCAATGAAGCAAGATGGTCATCCTTGGTGTCAAAGATGCACAGCTTGTCAGTGGAGGGCCAGGTCTAGAACCAAAGTCTTTAGATTCCAAGTCTCATTTTATTTTCACTTGGATATCACAGCCACTGGCTAAGAGAACTAAATACCAGTGGTATTACCACTGTTACAGCAGCACAGTGATGATATGGAAAGAACCCAGAAAATGTTTGTGATACCTGACAAGGTATTTCCCCTCTCCTCTGGGGCTCAGAGCTCAGACTCGGGGCTAAGGAACAAATAAGTTCAAATCCTAACTCTACCACTTATTAACCAAGTGACCTTGGACAAATTACATTTACTCTGTAAACCTCAGTTTCTTAATAGGTAGAAAAAAGAACAATATTTAGACTTCATTGGGTTGTTGTGAGGATAATGCATACAAAGTATTTCAGTACACAGTATATGACAGGATCTGCGACTTTAAGCAAAATGACGTATAACAAAACCAATTTTATCATAGGCTAATTGATATAAACAAGAGTTAAGTTCCTATGGTATCTCACCAATGTCTTTATGATGAAAAGACATAGAATTTTACATACTGGCTGGTATAGCTTAGTGAACTGAGTGCCGACCTGTGAACCAAAGGGTCACCGGTTCAACTCCCAGTCAGGGTACATGCCTGGGTTGCAAGCCAGGTCCCCAGTGTGGGGCACGCAACAGGCCACCACACACTGATGTTTCTCTCCCTCTTTTTCCCTCCCTCCCCCTCTATCTAAAAATAAATAAATAAAATCTTAAAAAAAAAGACAAGACATTGAATTTGAAATGACATTTGAGGACCTGCTATATATGTATGTGTGTGTGCCAAGTATTTTTAAGTACCTTTAATAATAGTATTAACTTCATTAAATAAATAGTGCTAATCAAGTAAAATTCTAATTGATCTACCGAGTCTCAGCTAACTCAGATATTCCATAATATGATGCGGGGGACGTCAGACAGGTTGAGCATGGAGGTCTGGGCACTTACCGCAAGGATGGCGATGACGATCCCCACGGCGCAGAGCACAGCGTCATTTATTGTCTCACCAGTCTTCACAGGGTACTTGATGCTGTCGTCATTGCAGTAAAACCCTCGGTGGTAAGGCTTGATGGTGCTGGTCTCAATGATCAGGAAGGGCAGGCCCGCTGGTCAAGACATAACCATTGCATGTGCCAGGAAAAGACAAAACAAAACAAGGGGAAAACATCAGTGCAAGTTGGCTAAAGAATGATGACAGCAAAGACACTTAAATAGCAACCCTGACAGTGATATTAACTCCCTGCGTTTTAGTGATCTACAGCCTAATGGGAGCTCTCACCACACCTCCCTTTTCCTCCTTTCGTTGGCCCTCCTGTCTACCAGCACAGAGGGCGGCAGTGGGAGAGCCATGGTTGCAGCTTGTCCACTACTGTACAACATCCTGCCAAAAATTAAACCCCAATTTGTAGTAATTACCAACACAGTCCCAAGTCTAATGACGTCTCATTATGCCTTCAAGTACATTCTCCTCTTAAGTCTTAACCATTTCCCCTTTGAGAAGGTCATCCTAAGGCTACATTGCACGGTGTAGTGAAGGCCTGGGGTCAGACAACTTGAATTAGAATCCCAGGTCCACCATTTCCTAGCAGGGTGACTTCTGATTCTCGCTCTATCTTCCTGGGCCTCAGTTTCCCCATACATCAAATGAGCTGTGGTGAGGACTAAAAGAGGGGAAAAAAGCACATAAAATTGCTAGCCCAGTGCCTGATACACAGTGGCTATTCAATGAGTGCCATACTCCCGTCTTGTTCTTTTACTGTTCAGAGTCATTGTGAAGACTGAGCAGAGCTGAGCCGGGCCCTGATGCCTGCAGACCTGGAGCAAAGCCCAAGGGCACCTGAGAGCTCCAAGCTGCTGGTGCAGCTGCTGCTGGTTTAATCAGTGGCCAGCTCAGATGCCATTCTCTTAAAGGTCATGGCAAATGGATTCCATCACCTGCCAGGAAAAACTCCCTCATAACCCTGAAATAAAGAGTGAAACATCACAATTTCTCTTGTGTGAACACTGCAGTAGCCTCCAAATCGGTCTCCTGGCCTTCACTGCCTCTTACACATACCCACCAGTTTACTTCCTGACCATAACATTGCCTTGCTAAAAGCCTCTTCCATGGTTCCCCATTGCACGGGACAAAATAAAGCATGACTTCAACCTTCCCTCTCCAGACTCATTGTCTCCTGCCCCCATCCCACCCACCCCATCCTATAAAAAACAGTACACAGAGACTATCTTGGTTCAGGCTCTTAGACAGACCTATTTCTCCCCTAGCACCCAAGTTCAATACCAAGCCCCAATGCCACCTTACAATGTAAAACGTGAGCCACTGAATGTTAGGACTAGGGAAGACCAGGAAAAACATCTAGTTAATGGTAATAGACACCAGTGATGTGCACCTCTAATGTGTAAGGTACTTTTATCCATTTTTGCATAGACTCAACAACCTTGAGAAGTCATTTGAAAGCATCATTGAAGCATGACTATCGCTCATTTTTAAGTGGAAAAAACAGAGTCAGAAAGACTACTGAGCTCACTCAGTCTCTTAGCCCATCCCCAAATGCCTAAATCCCTAATTTTACTTTGCAAATTAATTTTACCCAAAAGTGAATTTTATTAGTTAAAAAAATCCCAAGATAAGCAGTTGTTGAAAAGATAAAATTCCATTTTCATGTTTTTCAAAAAGAATTAAATTCACATCAAACTGCTTGAGGGCCCAGACCGCCTCTTAAAAAAAATGTACCATGAACTCCACAATTTTTCAATTACTTTGGTGCAGACCGGCAGCAATAAAAATGCTCACTCTCTAAAAAGTGTATTTATGTATCACTGTGTATACGCACATGGATTTATTTGGTTTTATTCTTGGGATTTATTTGAATTCTACAGCTATTTATTTTGTGACCCCCTAACTGCTTCCTGCTAGAACAACAATTTACTTTATCAAATTCATACTGGTGCTTTGAAAAGAAAGAACAGCAACACACCACAGCATTGTGCTTGACCTTCTCAAAGTAAACACAGAGGGGCCCTGGAAGGCAATAACCATTAGCCCTTGAAACTCCGTCTCTGCAATGGAGTGAAGGGGGCAAGGAAGGCCGTGTGGCTTAGAAATGGCAAGAGCAGTTAGCTAATCTTTTGGGGTTAGGAGGCTGGGAGAGAAAGATAGCACATGGGACTGGACCGTCTTCATTCCACTGCTTGAACATTTTGAAATGTGGCCAAGTTGGCTATGAAAAGTAGCTGAGAAGCCAGTAGTATGATAATAATAGTCTGCTTTTAAGTTCCGCACACGGTGATAGAATCGTTTAGCTTGGTGTACGTGCCCGGCCGCAGCCTCTGCAGTGCCTGGGAGCCAAAATGTTGCTAATAAACTCAGGTAGGGAACAGACCCCGAGTTCCTTAAATTTGTGCTACACTCTCAGGCCCCCAACTTCTATTTTTAATAGCGTGCACATGATAGGCCTGTAAAACATATGTTTCTAAGGACAATAAAACACATATAAAAGGGCTGTGGAGTGAGACAGAACTGAGTTAATGATCTCAACTCTGCTCCTTTTTACTTGCGAGAGCTATTTCATATCTCCAAAAGTCCCTTCTCATCTGTTCAATGGGAAGAATTAAATCTAGCTTTGAGATTGCTGGGATGATGTCATATGTTAATGTAGTCATTCACTCATTCATTCAACAAATATTTATGGAGTTTTTACTACGTATACAGAGTACAGGGAATACAAAGACAACAAGCCCTGCCCTCAGCGAGCTTACACTCTGGAAGGGGAAGACACATATATGCAATATACAGGGTGTTGCTGCTTTAGTTGGAAGACACCAAGCAACAGCATTTGCAATGTGAGCACAGTCTGGCACACAGTATGGACACTCGCTAAACGTTAAAAGGAAGAAGGGGGAAAAGTCCCACACAGAAGGTTAGGACAGAAAATGTCTGGTTAGTTCCGTTGCCCTCTTCACCTGGGAGCAATCCAAACCATTTTTCTTCCTTCCTTGTTCAAGGCTTGGGGAGGGTTTCCAGTTCCGATTGTGTGGATGATGGCCACAAACAGACAAGAAATTGGATCTGAATATGTTCTGTTTGTTTTCTTGAAAGGCATGGAAATAGCATTTAGAAAACCCAATGGCTTTTTTTTTTGTCTCCCCTACCAACTGTGGTCTGATTGGGGGTGATGGCAGTCAAATATTGACTTTGTTCAAGGAAGAAAGAAACCTCAGATTCCTTCAGTCGATGGGAAAAGCATAAACATTTTCCCCAACAGGGCAGCTACTCCTCAGAGATATAAACCATGCCTTCCCTCTCCAGGGCACAGAGAAGAGGCTCTTCCTTTTCCAAAGCGGGATCTCCGCCTCCAAATTCAGCACCGTCTTTACTACCAACCTCTACAGCCCCTGATCATTTTCATTTCCAGAAAATTTCCACTGTTAGCCACTGAGAATCTAAAGGTGAACACAACATAGTACCTGTCCTCAAGAGGCTCCTGATACTGTAAGAAAGACACAAGAACGAGAGCACTAAAAATATTTCTAACATGTAGGCTGACGTGTGTGTAGACTATAGCGAGGGCACAAAAGACTACTCTACTAGGGCCACTAAAAAGGGCCCACAGAGGATGGCAGGTTTCCACTGACCCTTATAAGAGCAAGAGGCTTCTGGGGTCTAGTGGCTAGGTAAACTCACAAGAACTCAGTGTAGTTAGAGATTCCACTAAGGGAGTTAACAAAACTGATGTCCATTATGAAAATGCAATTATAATTTGGCTACAGAGCTGGCAGAGATACATAAGGAAACAATGAAAGGAAGAAAAAAGAAAAATATCATGAAAAACAGTAATAATAGCGAACATTTACTAAACAACGACCACGTGCCCACGCTGTGCTGAGGATCCCCACACAGACCACTGTGGTCTGACAAACCTGGCTGCCTGCTATGTTCTCTAGGTACAGGGGCTACTGAGATGAAGAAATTTTTACATCCCACCCTTCAGGTGGCCCACAGGATAATGGGAGAAACAGTTATAAAAACTAACACACGTGGGCTCTGGTCAGGTAGCTCATTTGGTTAGAGCGTTATCCCCATATATCAAGGTTGCAGGTTCGATACCCGGTCAGGGCAAACACACACACACAAACATCAACCAATGAATGCCTAAATAAGATGAACAACAACAAGTCAATGTCTCTCTCTCTCTCTCTCTCTCTCTCTGTTTTTCCTCTTCCTTTCTCCCCCCACCAAAAAAAAAAAAAAGAAAAGAAAAAGAAAACTAACACATCAGTAGTCATCTCCAAAAGGTAAATCACAAATACTGTTTTTTTGTTCCTGTTGGCTATTATTTTCTAAAAGTTTTACAACCAATACACATTTGGTTTAAAATTTTAAAAAGTTATTTCTATAGAAAAAAAAAACAACTAACATGTTAAGTCCACTTAGGGTTCAAAGGGATTAAAGTGACATACCAGAGTCACTCTGCAAGGACATGGTAGAGCTGAATGGGGCTCAAATGATCTGCCTCTTAGTGCTTTCTAAAGTAAGGGAGTCACTTAAAATGGAGGGAAGGAAGCACCGAGGAGTATCAATAAATTAACTAAAGATCAGCAAACCTTCTGGCCTTTGAAGAAAAATAATGGTTTGTTTGGAACAGTCAAGGCAACAGCAGTGGCTATTGTTCACCGAACATACGCCCTGGACCACATGTGCTTGAGATGCAATTCAGCCGAAACTCTGAAGCCAATATCCTGGAATTAAGATGTGTATCTATAATGAAAGGTAGATTACCAGCTTTTTGCAAAGCAGAACCAAAGAGTGTGCACACACACACACCATCTGGTGATTCTAGACCCAGACTCAAGTATTTCTCCTTCTTTTAATCAAGGATCAATTAACTTCCTATACCTCCAGGGACCTCTTGAGATGTGTAAAAGCTGCAGAGGAGGTGAAATACGAACTCACTGACAAACACTTAATGGGCAGAAAATCAAAGCATTAAGAAAGGCCCCTGTGTTGGGTTCAGGCCTTTGAAACTTCTCCGGCTTTGAAAAACTAACACTCGGGTAGGTTGGGTGGTTGGGAGTGAGGTGTAAAAAAACAGAGGATAAGTTTTCGCAGCCCACCCATTGATAAAGTCATGTGGGAAGTGTTACCAAAGTGACCCAGCCCCAGAGCCCTACTCCCTTCAGCCACAGCTTCGCATTTGCACAAAACTAAACAGTCTCCTGCTCTCAGAGTGCTCTTTAGAAAGCCCCGGTGTGAGGAGGGAAAGAACGCATGGGGATCAGAGAGTGAATGAGAAATCATTGCACTTTTGCATGATTCAAATCAAAGCATTAGGGAGGAGCTTCCTGTGTCTTCTATCCCCCAAGTCCTTCAAGTGCCTTTTCCTGAGTTGTCCAACTTTCTGCTTCCTTAGATCAGCAGTTACCTTAAAATAAGCAAAGTCCAGAATCTATAAGAGTAATAATTAAACTAACATCTGCAGAAAACTCACACACCTGCCCACAAAATAATACCAAACGCAAATATGAGTGTAAGTATCAGGCATAGAGTAAGTGGCTCAAAGCAGGTGGCTATTAGGACTCTGTGACAGGAATTTATCCATCTTACCCACACCGTAGTCCTACTGTCTTTACCAATGAAAAATTGAGGCTCAGAAAGGTTAAGCAGCTCACCTGAAGTGCAAAGCTAGCAAATGGCATCAATTTGGACTGGATGTTAGAAACACAGATAGAAGATGCTGGGCTTCTGATTTCAAGGAGTGTATGTAGAGTCTAATGAAGAATCAATGCATTCTAATCTCTACCATCACTATGAAAAGTTATAGGCTACTGTTTTCATTTGTACCCAACAGAAAACTAAGGCCAAAAGTTTTGTAACTTGCCCAAGGGACCCAAGGGAGTCGATTAGTCATGGGATTTGAACCCAGGTCTGTCTTTCTTTTGGCTCATGTTTGCTTACTCCATGACCTGACCCTTCCCTTCTTTATAAATGTATTCCCTGTTAAAATATGACCAACTGATTTTTTTTAATCACTTAAGGCCAGAATGGTCAACCCAACTGCTACTTAGAGGTTCAAAATACAAATATTTATGTTGCTTGTAAGTGACAGGGTTTCTATTTAAAATAATTAATTGCTACTTGTCTTAGAAGTGTGCAAACTTTCTTTGGTTTACAATATTTGTCCAGATTTTTAGACTGGACACAATCCAAATGAGACAAAACTAAGTGTACTATGGAGGCGTTTCCGACCTTTGAAAGGAGCTGCCATGAAAAACACTTGCTGTTGGCTGGTGTGAGCACGCAATATTCTGGGTCTAGAGGTTCCCTTCGACAAATGCTCAATTCTTCAGCCCTGGAAAGTTCAGGCCTTTTCTTCACAAAAAGAAAACTGTCAGAACCAAAAGCATCTACATGGTAGAAATGAAGAAACGAACAGTGAATCTCGTCCTGATGCCTGGGCTTCTTGACCCCAAGTCTGAGGTGTTCAGCCCATTCCACAAACACGTATGGACAGGTTCTGAATCCTGGGAACCATGTTAGGTGCTAGGGACAAAATGGTGAGCAAGACCCTGCACTATTTTTGAGTTCCACAGCCTTGGAAGGCTTCAGGTTCCAGGACAAAGAGACACCTGTCTTTAGTTTAATCGTGAGTATAAAAAAGAACTCTGATGGCCTTTTATTTGAAAATGCTTAAAGAGAAAGCATTTTATGCCTTAAAATAATTAATATCAGCTATCTGAATACCCCCAGCTGTGGCTTATGTGGCCCTTTAAGTTGTGTTTTTACACGGTTGCCATACCCACCAGGAGCTAAAAACAAACCTACCTGCAGCCTGTGGTTCACACCTTCCACAGAGAGAGACCCAGACATCTTTTGTTGCCATTACTTATTTCACAAATGGACTCTTTTATTCCATTTGTACTAACACACAGCTACCAGAGGCAACAGAATTTAGGATTCCTACACCCCAGGTAAAACTGGGTCATTTCCCAAGACCTCCTTCCTCTCTTTTGATCCCTTTTTTAAATAAGGATGTGAGTAAATTTACATTCAGTGAGTATCTACTCTGTGACAGGAGTTTTGGATATATCCACTAGTTTAACTCTCAAAATAATCCCCCAAATTAATTAGTATGTAGCCAAAAACCCAAGGGTCAGAGAGATTATTATTTGCCTCACTGTCCACTCTGCTGATAAAAGCCATAACCAGGATATGTAATAGGACACTCTGACTCAAAAGTTTGTTCAGAGATGGGGCCAGTTAGCCTTTCTTGTTAAGTACATATGAACTATGTCTATGCAGATATTAGGAAAGCTACAAAGCTCTGAAAAGTATATGTTGACCTTGAACAAGGATAAACAGCAAGCTCCTCCTTAGATGTAGAGATTGTTTTATACAGATCCAGTCACTCTCTTGCCTCAGTTTCCCTCATGACCTAAATGACTCATTTGCAATATAGCTGTGCAGAGTGAGGACACAGCAAGAATCACACACAAATATAGGGTTTCATAGCTCTTAAATAAATAATCATGTTTGATCTTCCTAACAACTCTGTGAAGTAATGTTTTTCACATTTGCATTAAAGCACCACTGGCAAACTCCTATTCACCTTTGAGACTTAAACATCTCCTCTCACAGGATTCACTTAGCCATGGAACTCATTCTGGCTGAGTTACTTATTTCCAATTTACCCATGAACTTCAGAATCAAGAAGACAGACAGGCTTTCACTTCCCACTTCTACGGCCTGTCATGCTTTACTGTATGACCTTAGGCAAGTCACTTTACATTCTGAACTTCATTTTCATCACTGCACCATAAGACTTACCACAAGAGTTTCCAACATACAGAGTGTGAGGAAACTCTTACTCTGTAAGGGTAAGAGTTAAGGGTGAGAGTTAATGAACATTATGAGGACTAACTGAGACAGTTAAAATATCCAGTAATCACCTGGCTCCATATATGTATTTATTCTTGCTTCTGTTTGCAACAGAAAGCTACTACTGAAAACTTTTAAGCAGTGACAAGATGCAATCAAAGTTCTGTCAAAAGCTCACTAAAGTAGCTGTGGGCCTGCTAGCCACTACCCAAATGCAATCTGACCCCAAGGGGAAAGCATGCTCACAAAATCCTATAATTTCTGGGACTTTTGGGGATTATATACACAGAAGGGGCTTTGACAGTGGTTAGCAGGACCTGGCACCCTGATGCAGAGACTAAATGGCATAGCAGGAACCCTGCCATGCATTCTCAAAGATCACATGAGGCTGAATGGGGGGCGAAGCTATAATAAGAGCGAAAAAGAAATATTTCTTTTTATTTTCCCAACAGTTAAACAAATGTTCGTCAGCATGCACACCCCCATCCAAGCCATGCTGCCCAGGTGTACACAAAACACCAGGTTCACATGGCGGTAAAATAAACAGCATGTGGACTGGCAGGACATCAGACACCTGGGGGGGCCAAAGTTCAAGATAGTCGAAAGGCAAGACTAGAGCCAGATGCAGAGCCAAAAATGAAGAGTGGAGGCATTATTGGAGGCCCTGAAAGAACAGCATCATGCTGGTTGGCACTCTAAGGCAACCCATCAAGCTGCATGGTCCAAGTTCTACATCAAAGGTCACACATTGGCAGCCCATGGCAAACCTGGCCTGCAGAGATGTTCTGTTTGGCCCACCCAGGGTTTAAAATTTTTTAAATTAGTTGTTAACATTTAGTAATGGGAGGTCTCGCATAACATCCAGATTTCCAGCTTCTACAACTAGCTCTCATGCCACGCGGCAGTGTAGGCAGCGTTGACAGTGGTGGCCCGAGTTCCCCGGGGTGCCAACATTCCCTGCTGACTCCACGACACAAAGCCTGTGGTCAGATGCCATTCTTACTTAGCTTGTACTGTGAGTTTTCCTGGGCCTGGCCTACTTCAGTCATTTATGTTCAACTGCCTGGGCCCTGTAGACATTTTGCTTTTCTATCCCTGCTGTAAAGAATATGGAAGTCCTTGCATTGAACCCATAAAAATAAAAATAACTAACTCTTGAATAGTGTCCTCCGTGGTAGAAATGGCCACATCAGACATATGTGTATGTGAATGGACATGTGCATGTGTTTACCTGTATGTCTTTTTTGGTGTGTGTGTTTCTTTTCTAATTAAATTTTTTAATTTTTTTACTTTTCAATTACACAGTTGATGAACAACATTATATTAGTTACAGGAGCACAACATAGTGATTAGACATTTACATAACTTACGAAGTGATCACCCCTATAAGTCTAGTACCCATTATGTATATTATGTCTATGTCTCAATCTTAACCTAAGACTGAAACCCCTGTTTTCAATGATAAATTCAAGGATTGTGTCAAGTCACCATGGCAAGGCAGTTAATAATATTTGCATTTTAGATGTGGGGCAACTGAGTTTGGAAGGTAAGTGACTTGCCCAAGGTCTCAGTTATAAAAAGAACAAAGTTAGAAGCCTGCCCCTGGTGGTGCGTAAAGTTATCGAGAGTTCTTCTTTTTAAGGCAACAGCTATTTAAAATAAAAACAAAATAGCCTTCTTCTGATAGAAGCTCATGAATTCTAAACAGTAAATGCCAAATAAGAAATGGCTTAAGAAGTACGCCCATCAGATCTTTGTTGGTATTGCAAATCTTACTGTAAGTGGAGTTAGGGACACTGCAGTAATACCCTGGTGAAGTTTTGGAACTGCAAGAGATCTTAGGTGTCATTTACTCCATTTAATAGATGGGAGGACTGAGACCCACCACACACCAGCATTCTAATTATTTCTTTCCCCTATGTCTCCTTCGCTAGTTGTGAGTCTGTTCAGAAAAGCGTCCATATATTTTATTTATCTCTGTATCCCCAGTAAAGACAATAATTTCTGGCACTTATTAGGTGCTCAGCAAATGTGTATTGAATAAATGTATACGATACAAACTAAAAATCAGAACATCTGATTCCACTCCTAATACAATCTATGACTTGTGGATCCTTTTTCCCCTTCTGAATTCTGAACCCCGCCTCTCTCGTCTCTCTCACATATCAACTCCTGTTTTTCTAACATAATCCCCCAAAGCAACACAGTATGACACATTCTCATGAAGAGGTGACATTTCCCATAAGGAATAATTTATGGGGCACCTTACCAGCTCCCAGTTTCAGATGGGTGGTTGAATTGGATGAACTTAGGTGTCAGTTTCTAGGCCTTTTTCACGTAGTGAAACTACCAGAAAATAGTTTGTAGGGCAGCCCCAGGTAAGCTGAGGAGGCCACCGGTCAGTGATTCAGCACTCCACCCTGCCCAGCTGCCCCAGAGCCAAAGGGATCAGTATCAGCCCACCCCTACCCCATTTGCTGTGACCCTCTGGAGAATCTCTGCCCTAAAGAAAGCTAAGTAAAAGAGCACCCATTTCAACAAAGCAACTCAGACCTGAGTTTGAAAACCAGTTCTGCCGCTTCTAATCTATGCAATCTTCTGCAGGCTTCTTAACTTCTCTAAACCCCAGTTGTAAAGACTGGGTGTCAATAACCACTGAGGAGCTGTGAGAACGAAATACCACAGGGTAGGGTATGAAGACTGTGATTCTCTACCCTCCCTGTCCTAAAAATCTACCATCCAGCTGTTTACAGGATGCCAATCAACCAGCTTGACTGGTTTCCTCAAGAAGGTGGCTAAACTAACCTGGACATGGCTGTGTCAGCTCAGACAAGCACTGTCACTCAAGCTGAGCAAGGCTGGAGCTGTTCCAGTGGGCTGCGGATAAGACAACCCTCACCCCAGGAGCACACTCCCCATTCCCAGCCCTGTCAATGTTCCTTTTGTAAAACACTGAAACCTTCTTCAACTATGACAGCTGCCACCTGCACAAATAATTCAGGGATGTAATTTTGTAACCGAATACAAGTCCTGAAAGCCGAAAAGTTTGAAGTCCAAAATAATCCCTTTGACCTTCTGCTTAAACACTCACTAATCACTTTTTAATTTGTAGTTTATTTCCTCTCTCTGTGCTGTCCTTATAGGCTCCATTTTCACTTTAGAAGTATCCAGGGAGTGAATGGTATTACAAAACACCTGATTAAAGTACAAGTCAAACTTCTTTCCCAGACATCTGAGGTTTGGTCCGTGCCCCACCGACTTTTACACATTGCACTGGGTGGCAAGAAAGTGAAGGAGAAAAAAGGCTGCTTTGAATGAGGAAACTCCTCCCTCGAAGAATTATGGGCTACAGAAACTAATAAGACATGGTCTCCGCCCTCAAAGAATGCATACTCGGGGGACAAATACCCATGATGCAACATGACAGGAACACCCAGAGAGGTATTTCTAAAATATTCAAGAAGCACAGACATCAGCACATGACCTGGCAGCCAGCAGGGATGCAATACCAACCAGTTCACCAACCAGCCCCGTGAATACACCCCAAACATTCCTTGCTATCTTTGAATGGCAATAATGTATTTAAGGCTATGCTAAAAGAAAAGAAATCCAGAATTGGAAAGTTCCCACCCTCACCAAAAGTTAACAAAACGGCTGTGTTCCACCTTCACCCCCTTCCCAAATTTTAACCCTGAGAAAAAAAGGAGAAAAGCAATTCAAAGGAGCCCATCTGATTCCCAAAACACAGACACTGAAAACATGCGAAAAAGAAAAAATTGGTAGTTAAAAATGTTATTCAATCCAGAAGAAATATCTTAATTGGGAAAAGGAGCTTTAATCATTTAATCATTACTGGGATTACTATAAATGAAGTAAACATATGCCAAATAAATATATCAGGGTCATTCTATTTTGTGTGGCTGTTCTAACAAACTAGCCACCTTCTCTCCTACTGAGGAATAGTCTCAGGTGATCTGCACTGGGTCAGCAGCCAATATTCCAGAAAGGAAAATCATTTTAACCCCAGTTTTTGGTTCGGTGAAGACATGCCTGATATCAATAAGATAACACAGGTGAGTTTGGGAGTATTGTTGTTTCTTTTGCCAAGGTAACCTTAAGAAAAATACTAGGCAACAATAATTGATAATTAGTTGTAATCCTCAGTGTTTATATATATGTGTATATGGGCACACACACACACACACACACACACACACATAATCACACTGCTGCTCTCTCAGGCTCTGTTTCTTTATGTACAAAGTGAAAGGGGTGTGTTACCAGGTGTCTTGCGGACCTTTCTTTGATTCGCAGGACAGCACTCAACCACTGAGCCACACCAGCCAGGCTACACCTTTATCTAAGGAAGGCAGGGCATTTTCTAAAACAAACAAACAAACAAACAAACACACAAACAACAAAAAAAACTGAAGGTATCTACACAGAGCAGATGGGCATCGATTTGCCCACTCTCTTGGCTGGGGTAACCAAGAACATGTCACTTTAAGTTTGTAAAGGTCGACTGGCGAAGTAGAGCCCTCCGGAGTTCAAAGACGGTCATTTATAAAGAACAGCTGCAAAAGACATCCCCAACTCTGCAAACCTTCAGATACAAACTAAGTTAATGATTGGCAGCTCTTGATTATGTCAAAAAAGTGACAAATGTGGTGTGGGTTGGAGGCAAGTGGGAATTAGCATTAGCTACAGCTGCAAACAGGATACTTTTCTAGGTTCTTTATAGCCAGACCTCATTTATTCCCCCCAGTAATCCTTTCCAGGTAGAGAGCGCCAGCTCAGGGTGGGACACGCCCCAACTGAAGATCAGAAACGAGGGCTCAGAGCCGTCCAGCAGGCGTGGCCCTGGGTGAGGCTGGCCCACTTCCGTGCGGCCAGCCCACTTCAGTCCGCAGGTGCTCCGACTGGGCCTGAGAAGGGTTGCATCTCAAACTGGCTGGCTCTGTAGACCGAAATCCGTGTGCCCTGAGGCCATCCTCCTTTGCTTCAGCAGCCCCGCCCCTTCCCCCAGCAGGATGGGGACAACAAAAGGTGGGCATCCAGATCCTCGTGGGAGAACCCGCTGCAGTAAAACTCTTAGGTGGTTGGCTACAGGAACCCTATTGTTCCAGAGGGTAGATCTTTTGCCAAAACTCTCCAGGAAGCCACAGCTCTGTGATGCATTTTTCAGCTGTTGAGAGAAAAGGGTAGTTCCTGGGATGTTTCTGCAATGATTCTGGAAGCCAGGACCTTAATCCTTGCAAAGCAGCTAGGAGCCAGCTTCTCTCAGAGGGACAGAATGTCTAGAGTCCTCCCAAATAAAAAAACATAAAAACTCCCCAACTACCCCTTTACAAAGGCCCAAAATGTGTGAATCAGGCTGAGGAGGAGAGGGAGACCTGGAAGCCCAAGGGGGGTTCAGGCCTTCTCTGCACCTCTCCCCCCATCATGACCTTGCCCACCTGACCTCTCCATTGCAGTAAATTACAAAGCCCCCACTGTTCTCGCTGCCCATCCTCCCACCCACCCAACTGCCTCCCCCCAACACACTTTTTTGAAAGGGCAAAATGCCAAATAACATTATTACCCTTCACCATGGTATTGCCACGAGAGCTGCTTGGTATGTTTGCCTGAAAAATGAAAGGTTTTCATGGAAGTCTCGGCCTCCACTACAGCTCTCCCTTTGTGGAAATGCACTTGGAAACAAGTGGAAGAATCCCCAACAGGAACTTAAATGGGCAGACAAGAGGGGAGAGCAGGGCCCCTGGAATTGCTCAGAACCCTGAGGAATACTGCTGCACCTTTGGAGCCTCTAACGGGCCTTTTGTGCACCCTTGCAAAGCCCCTTTCTCCAGCCCCTCTCTCATTCCTCTGCACAAGGTAGCTCTCTGTATGGGCAGCCTCATCTCAGAGTAGGGGACCCTATTACATAGTTAGAGGAGGGACGGGAGCATTTACTGAACTTATTATCACCTACGACACTAACAGGTATTCCTGTGAGTGATATAAATTGCAAAAAACTATTTCACTGCCCATATAATCAACTGAGTAACCACAGAAATCAAAAAGGGTTTTCCAAGTTTGATTTGGTTGGGTGACAGTTTGTACTTAGCAGACCTAGGTTCACATCCATCCCCCTCTGCCAGGCTGTGGCAGCATGACCCGGAATGAGTGAGTTCTCAGGACCTCAGCGTCCTCATTGGCAAAACAGGCCACGCAGTCTGGGAGGGCTACTGTGAGGATTTCCTGAGAGGGCGAGTTCAACAGCCCAGCACCTGGCAGAGGCACTCTAATGCTTCTCTCCCCACCCCCTCAGACCCGCCCCCCAACCCGCCTGAAACCCACTAAGGGAAGAGGCCGGATTCCTGAGAATCGGACAGGATCTGTGAGAAATCATCTCTCCTATCACGCTCCAAGTGCCACAGAAAGCGCAACTGCCATGGGGGCTCCTGCTTGTCCATCAAGCTGACAGAATGGGTTTGGGGGAATTAATTATTCAACAAACTCACCCTTCACAAATCCCGTCCAAAGGAATGGTTTGATGCCTTTCAGCACACTGACTATAGAAAATACTGAAAGACCAGTGCACTTCAAAAGCCTCACAAAAACCCAGGCCTGGGTTTGGCAGGAGTTCCTCAGCCACTGGGTTTTTCTGTGTGTGGTTTATAATAACATGCAAACCCCATGCCAAGTCCTAATCTATTAAGGGACTGCCAATTAGCAGGAGGCTTAGAGCTGCAGGTTTGAGAACCAGCAGTGGGTCTAATTAGGCTTGCAAATCATTTCTCTCCATCGCCCCTCTCAATCTGACACCAGGTACACTGGCCACTTGTTTCACATATATCCTGTCTGTATTCCTATGCACACGTTTGCTTGTTTGTTCGCTGATTTGTCTGAAGGTTCCAGGCCTGAAGCCTAGAGCTTATGTTCGAGTCTGTCTTCAGGGGCAAAACTAGGGATTGAACACAGTTGGAAAACTGAACAGTCTGGACAGTGATTCTCAGATTTGGCCAAACATCAAAATCATCAGGGTCACTTATTACAAAATGCAATCCAGGCAATGACCAGACCCACTCAATTATCCAATCAGAATTTCTGGGGCAAAGGCCTGAGAATTCTCATTTTTAACAAGACTTTGAGATGATTCTATCCCAAGGTGATGTGGTAGTCACTGCTCCAAAAGGAAAAACAATTTCATGTTTTAATTCTAGGTCTTAAAAAAAAATCAATGTATAATATACATAAAATGCAATTTATATATGCATACACCAAATAAACACAATTTTAAACCACACTGAATGTCAAAACGGTTACTGAGCCCCTATTGTGTGTTAGGGATGGGAAATACTGAGATGAGTAAAACAGGTTTTCTGCCCTGCAAGAGCTCCCGGGCTAGGGGGCCAATAATATCCCAGATTGTAAAACTTGTCTTGCCTCCAAAGGGACCCCGTAAGAATTCAACCCTGCAGTTCTCCCACCTCTCTTCTGCCTCCTTGTGAACCTAGCCTTTCTAATATCTTTGCCAGGCTGACTCCAAAAAAGAAACGATTTCAGACCCCGAACAGCAGAGGCCAACCTCAGCAGGGGAAAAGAAGCCTGAGAAGCGTATGGTTTCTCAGGAGATAAAGGAGAAAAACGCGCCTCAGTCTGAAGACAGAAACAGGGTGGAGAGTAAAATGTCGAGGCCCCTGTGTAGCACACAAAGCCCTGGGCTGGGTCTTGGAACCCAGGGTTGGACTCTCTTGGGATTTAAGTCCTTTTTCCTCGCTGAGCCTCCTTATCTATTAAAGAGAAGAGGTTGGATCACTTGGTCATATCCCAAAGCGTATCTGGCATGAAGCTATCTTACTGCAGCCTTCATCCAAGTTCACCACTGAGCTTCAACAGGGAGATGTGCAACCTAGAAGAACCAGAGTTGTCCAGAGCACTTCCTAAGAACACGTAGCCTAAATGGTACCTTCACAGGTCAAATTGGCTCTGAAAGTATGTTTTGAGAGTATGGCTTTCAAACAAGACTGACTTTCCAGTTGGCAGGGGCTATATTTTTCACCTATCCTCCATAGTACTAGGCACACAGCAGAGACTCAGTGAAACACATCTAGGGTAGACAGCGGCATGGCCAGGCTGCATTCCAGAAGGACTGCCCTGGTGGCATGTGGAAGACGGACTGGGGCGCAGGACCTTCTTAACTCAAGCTCCTTGCTACCTGAGATATGACTGACCACCTTCCAAGGAGAAGCCTCCTGCATTTTATAGACAATCAACCCTGAATGAGATATATTAAGGCCTCTCACAAGCATGACGCTGTGCCAGGTTCTGGACAGCACAACTCGAATAAACACTACTGCTGTCCAGGGGCATCTGTGGCTGGTGCCCTGTGTGCGTCCAACACCTCACTGGAACTGACGGCCGGTCCCCCTCTTTAGACTCGCTCAGGTCACCTTAACACATAGCACTACTGAGGAGCATACTGAGGTGTAGATTAGAGCTAGACAGGTAAAGGGAGCAATCCATCTGTGGGAAAGTGAGGAACAATGGCAAAGAATAGCGTGGTGTAGCTTCAAGCACGTGGATTTCAGAGGCAGATATCCCTACATCCTGTCTCCACCTTAAATAAGTCAGTTAACCTCTCACACGGATGTGAGAAGAATAAGATATTGTGTATGAAAATGCTTTGTATAATGCCTGGCACAGAGAAAGGATCAAAAATGTTACCATATGAACACAGAATGGTACGTCTCCTGTAAGAAGAGGCCAGTGTTATTTTGGCCCCCCAAAAAATCCATTATTGCCCTGGCTGGTGTGGCGAAGTTGGTTGGAGCATCATCTCATAACAGAAGGGTCGAGGGTTTGGCTACCAGTCAGGGTACATGCCCAGCTTGTAGGTTTGACCCTTGGTCTGGGTGTGTACAATCCTGGGTCTTGATCGGTGCTGGAGGCAACCAACTGATGCTTCTCTCACATCAGTGTTTCGCTATCTCCCTTCCTCTCTCTCTAAAAGCAATGAAAGAATGTCTTTGGTTGAGGGTTTAAAAAAAAAAAGAAGTCCATTACTTCACAGAGTGACTAAATACGGATTATGAAAGTTACCGGCTGTGTGGGTGACTGACAATACCAATGATCAGAAAAAACACAGGCTTTGGAGTCAAAAATTAATTTGTGTTTGGAGCTTGGGACCTGCTCTTTTTAGTCCTGTGACATTGGGCAAGCGGTGACCTCTCTAGGCCGTCTGTCAAATGGGGCTAGTACAGCCAACCCTGAGTGGTTACCATGAAGTTGAGACATACAGTACCACACACACTGCACTCAGTTCACGGAAGCCGTTGCTACTGTTTACGGTCGCCCCTCCAAAATACATCGGAGTGAAGAAAGATGCCTATGTGGTAGCCCTTCGTCTCCATGTGGGAGCTCTTCCTTTCCTTTAAAGGAAGCAAGGGCAACAGTGTACGTAGAGTTTTCTAAAATATCAGTCTTTTCGGTGTTTGATTATTCCCACCTAAAGGAAATAACTGGAGTGTCTTTGTGCTTCATGCTGGTTGGAATGATATGTCCCTGTCTTTCTTGGATCTTTCAAATAAGAATGGAATACTCTATGTGACAGACTCAGCAAATGCTTTAGAACATAAGGAAGTTTTAACTAAGCACAGTGTGTTGTACTTAACCTTGTTTTTAAATAACATGATTATAAAGTTTCAACTGGTCAAACCCAGTTAAATTTAGCAGTTAATAATCATTAAACGCTGTCCCACACTGATCAAATTCAGGTCAAGGAGGATGTTTTCTCTTTGTTCATGGCATTTTAAATTCACGGCTAGAAAACCAGATGTGAGGAAAGCACACCATGTCAGAGCCCCACAGGCCTAATTCACATCTCAAACCAGTTGGCTTGGGCCTCAATTTACTCGCATACACTTGGCAGGGGCAGGGGTTGGTGGTGATGATTATGGGTCTAATTCTGCCCCCCTTCCCAAAACAATTCTTACATTGAAGTTCTAACCCTAGGACCTCAGAGTATGACTTTATTTGGAGATAGGGCCTTCTTTATAGAGGTAATCAAATTCCAATGATGTCGTTAGGGTGGGGCCTTATCCAACATGACTGATGACCTGATAAGAAGGAGAGAGTTGTGCAGAGCTGTGCATTCAGGGAGGCTGCTGTGTGGACATGAGGACAGCCATCCACAAGCCAAGGAGAGAAGCCTAGAACAGATCCTTCCCATGTAGCCCCCAGAAGGAACCACCTTGTATCACCTTAATGTCAGACTTCTAGATTCCAGAGATAGGAGACAATACATTTCCACCGTGTGAGCCCCCTAGTTTGTGGCACTTTGCCACAGCAGCCCTAGCAAATGGGGTGCAATTGTACCTACCCCAGAGAGTTGTGCGCTGAGGGACTGGGCAATGGAGAGCAAAAGTGAGTAAGTGATACTTAATTCTGAATGATGGTTAGGGGGCATTTGGTTAAATAAGGATAAAAATAACTATTAGCAACACAGAAAATCACATGTAGATGTACCTGTAACCAACAGGAAATCAAAGAAAAAATGCTAAAAAGAAATATGTTCAAATAGTGTTTGTGTTAAGTGGTGGGTTATATGTGACTTTCACCTTTTCTCAAATTTGCAGTAGTGTAGTTTAAGACAGCAACAATGAAACACAAATTTAACTTTTAGAAAAAAGGCTAAAAGGCCCTGGCCAGGTGGTTAAAGTGTTCTCCCAATACACCAAGGTTTTTCTATTTTGTTCAATTTTCACTCAACTATTTATATGTACCAGGCCCCAAGAAAGGCACCAGGAATATAGAAGTAATAAGATGAGGTCCCTGCCTCAGATTTCAATGTCAGGGTTCTTCGTAAGCTCATATTCATTATCTATACTTTTCCAAATATACATCGAAATACAGTATTTTCTCTGAATTTTAATCTACCCCACAAATACACTAATTCAAAGAGGAAGAGGAAAGTTGCCTGTGTGGCCAGGGTATCTAGACATCAGAAACTTATCTTCTAAATGTCCTTATTCAATAAATCAATTAGCCAGTGTAACTTCTCTGATTAGGTCCAGCTGTCAGAAACTGCACAAGCAGGGCAAACCCAAAGAGAGGAAAAAGCCATCCGCACCTCTCATGATGACATCTGACTAACGTTAGGGCCGCTGTTTGCAGACGCAAGGCCCGGGCCCCTGTGAATTCAAGTGTGTTTGCATTTGCTGATCAAGCTTATTTCTGTAAAACTACTATGCAGGAAAAATAGAGTTGACTGCCACATAAATAACATTATAAGACAGAGACTGAATAAACTTAGATTCTTGACACTGGGAAGACACACAGCATGGACTAACATGACTGATGCACATTTGGGGCATAGAGCAAACATTTAACGTCACAAAGGCATGAGATGTCCCTTCCTGTCTCAATACTCTGAGCCCCATCTATTCCAGAAAAATCAGTTTCCCACACTTGTGAGCCAAAGTCACTGCTCAGCCTCTCTGGTCACAGGGCTCAGTCTACCCAGGTCCTCACAGCGTAAGTTTGCTTGTCCATGGTTCTTTTCCTTCTATTGTCCCTATTGCTCTGTTCTCCCCACCCTAACCTTACCACATGGTTCACAGGAAGTGGGTCTTTTCTCATCTTGAACATCTTTGCTTAATAGATAAAGTTCAAATATACAAAAATAACGGGGCAAAATGAAGAATGGAGTCCACCAGAATTTAAATCATTTTATCTTCCTTGAGTGACATCACTGGGTCTTGTCCCATGTTTATAAACCTTGTCTAACTGAACCGTCCCTGCTGAGCTCCTTCTGTTGGGCAGTTTGCTGCTGTTTAGAATATCTCTTAAGATGACCAGAAGCTTCACTTCTGGGGAAGTCAAATCAAAAAATCTGTTTGGGTCGCGCGGCGGGGAGAGGGTCGTGTGTATGTAAACACGGTGAGAGGTACTAGGAAAGACTGTCTCCTTCACTTCAGATCTTCTAAGTGTTGGTCAACGAGGCTGTGAGCTCCTTGAGTAGGAGCTGCATCTTTTTAACTTCATGGCTGCATCAACCTAGCATATGTGGGTGATTACGAACTATTGCCTGGTTAAGTGGGCAAATGAATGAATTCACAAATGTTGTTGCTTTGGGTCTTGAGAGAAAAGCATCGGTCTTCAGGTCAGACATCCTTTCGAGATTGGTAATGTCTAGGCATGCCTTCATGGTCCATTTTCCTCTTGTGCTCAAAGACACATGACATTGCACATCCACATCTTATAGTCATGCTGACTAAGCTTACGGGAAAGATAATGCATCTGAAACTGACTTTCGAGGGTTTAGACATAAACTCTCATGGTATGGGGAAACTTCACACTTCCTCCATCGATCCATCTCATAGTCCCTCTTCAACTCAGCGAGTCCCAGGGCGCTTTTCCAATCCCACATTGCTCTGTGCCGAGGCCAAAGCCCAGTTTCCTGCCTCAAAAGGCCCTTTGTTTGGCCTCTCTTTCCAAATCAGCGTATCCTGAGCTTGAACCCTCTTGCTTTTGAGAACTCCAATGCCTTGGCAGCAGAAGGCTTTGCCAGAAGGTTTGTGGTCCTAACAGCTTTCAAAAACCTCAATGTGAGGGCATGTCTCTAGCTAAGAAACTCTTTTCATGGGAGGGGGGAGAAGGAGTATTATTTTAAGAGTTGCAAAAACAACTTCAAATTGACTCTTTAGTCGTTAATTGCTACCAGAAGACTGAGAACTTCTTGTTCTCTTGTATTTAATTAAGATGATAGTTTTAATCAACTTTAAATGATATTGGTTAATATGCTCTGCTCAATCTCTGGCAAGTTTTGCCTCAGAACACTGGAATGCATTAAAGACAAATATTGAACATGTTCTCTCCCAACTGGAAAACACCTTCCCGAGGCAAGTGCAGATGGAAAGCTAGCTCCGTCGCGCAGGTGCCATATGATTCTCTGGAAGGGCTCCAGAGTTACTTCTCAAAGATCAGATAGACTGCATCTAATCCCCACTCTGTATATTACTCATGCTGTAAATCCAGGGAGCACGCTCTTATATGCCTATTTGTTCTAAAGCTTGCTAATTACCTACGACAGAGAACAGTTTCCAAACAAAAAAATTTTTAGGATACAGGGTAGCTTAATGTGGAAGAACCTGCTCCCTACCAGGCATCTTCTAATCTTGGGACAACTGGTAAGACAGGAATTATCGTCCCCATTTTACAGATGAAGAAACCGAAGTTCAGGGAGGTTACCACCTTGCCTCAGGTGGTAAGCTAACAATGGGGCCCAGATTTGAGCCCAGAACCATCTGACACCAAGACAAAATCCTCTTTCCATTGTGCCACACTGCCTCTTAAATAGGTTTAAAACTTTATGACTCCAAGTTAAAATTGTGAAAGCCTCATGCTGGTAAATATCTTCATGTCCCCGTTTATGTCACAACCCTGTGACAGGACTCAACAATTCAGCACAGTCGGGGCCTCCCACTGTCCTGGGTGCAGAGTCATTTTTCCATGCCGACCTCAGCAGATCTTAAAGACCCATCTAATTCTGCCCCATTATTTAGGAAAGAAAGGTTAGACCAAGAGAGTGTAAGTGATTTGTTTAAGGTCACTAACTAGTGTCAGAGCTGACACTAGTGACAGCATACCAAAGCTGGAGAGGTGAGGAAGCGGGGTGAGCAGAAACCAGAAGGAAGAATGGATAGCCCTTCCCACAGGCAGAGCAGAAGGGGAGCGTGCTTTGAAGGGAAAAACCGTGATCAAAGGCCAGAAGGCAGACACCTGTGGGGTGGGTCTAGGAAACAATGAGGCCAATACTGATGAAGGTGGATGTCAATCAGAGTACCTGTGCACTCAAAATAAGGCTGGCAGGAAGTTGGAGGAATGCTGAGAGGGTTATTCCCTTTTAAAGCAATCATATTTCTGGAACATTTTTTACAGTCAGAACATATAGGGGTGGGCAAAAGTAGATTTACAGTGGTGAGTATGTAAAACACAACAGTTTATTCTTATCATTAATTATTCTATTATTTTCCATATGAACAACTGAAAGCCTGCTTTTGCCCACTGCTGTATTACTGTGCTGTGGAATGTTATATTGAGGTTTAAAAGGCTTGTAGATTCCTGACACATGGGCCAATGTCTGATCTGCAGAATAACCAAATCTAGAATGTAAAGGGATATTTTAAAATATGGTACATACTGGATTTAAACTTGAGTCTGCATAAGGTAAGAGTTTTGTTTCCTCTGGATTTCACCCAGTTTCTAAGACAGTTAGCTTCTCTGAGTCCTGCTTTCCCATCTATAAAATGGGAGTGGGCTGGGACAGCATCCGAGTCAACATTAGGTACCAGGTACATTGAAGGTACTCAGTGAATGTTTGTTGAAATGACACATTACTATCACTTATTCAGGGGCTTTTAATGATAAAAAGTGATTAATATTATTATTAATGCTAATAATTACCTATCACCATGGAACCAAACATAGTTGATGCTGGGCTACAATTACAGGAAGGTAGATTGCATATTAACATAACCTTTGGGACACTTAGAACTGCCTCCAAGGAACAAACTCACCATCACTGGAGTATCAAGTAGAGGCTGAGTACTAACCGAGAAAAGATGAGTACGGGGGTTGTGCCCCGATGGGCGGGAGAGTGGGAGGACTGTTTCAACGGTCTGGAAGCCCGAGTTTTGGAATCAGATACACAGTTCTGAGGTTAATTCCTAATACCTAACCTCTTTGCGCCTCAGTTCTACCATCAGTAAAGCTGGAGTGATATACCAGCATCCACTAGGATTCTGCAGAGACTGAATAAAACACACAGGAATGCCGTTAGTTCTCTTCTCTTCTGAATCAGGCCTTTTGGTCTTCTGATCTCAGCCCTCAGAATCGAGAAGCCCTGGCTTTTAAGGTAAGTTCAACTCTTTATTTTTTAACAGAAGCCATCATGGTTAGTACAAATTCAGTCTGTTGGCCAAGTACAAAACACTATAGGAAGGCAAAATTGAACTTAAAATACCTGGCTGCTCTTAAGTTACATACTCCCAATTCTCCCAGGTTAGTTAATACTTCATTATGGGCTAGTACAAACTCTAGCGTGGAAAGGTTTTTTCCATTTCATCACACGGACTTGAAGGAGGTACGTATTAGACACCCGGTGTTTAGCTTTATAATTATACTTAATAATGATTCAGCTATTTATAGAAAGAGATACCGTGCCAGTGGCTGCCTTAGGGTTGTAGTAGTACAGGCGACAAAAAGTTTATTCTTCTTTTTGCTTCTTGTCTGCATTTTCTAAAATAACTTTTCATTGACATTTTCTTCAATAAAAGTTTTTGAACACCCATTATGTACAAGGAAATCATAATGCATTCGGATAGAACTGTACAAAGCTGTGAAACCAACCAGAGAGTTTCACATGGGAAAGGTCAACACAAAGCGCTTGGAAGCCCAAACCAGACTGAGTTCTGCCCCGAGGAAATCAGGAAAGGCTTCACAGAGTGGGTGGAGCTTGACCTGAGTATTGAGAGGTGAGTAGCACACACTAAGCAAAAAGAGTGACATGGGCAGGAAAGTGACTGGACTCGCCACAGACTAGAGCTGTCGGGGACAAGGGCAGAAAGAGGGGTAGAGGGGCTGGAAACAAGGCAATGAATCGGGGGTGGGGGGCATAGAAAGGGTTGGTAGAGCCAGACTCTGAAGGGTCTCACATATGCTCTTAAGTTGATTTTGTAGCTAACAAGGGTCATAAAAGTCCTGTTCTAAAGAGAAGGACCTATACCCACATGATCAGAACTGCAGTTTGAGAAATGACTCCTGTACACTCATTGCCTAAAGGATATACAGAGGAGAGGCCATCACCCTGGGTTGGGTGGGGGGGCGCTGTAAATAAATGTTCTCAGCTCAAAATGGCATAGAACTAGATTAGAGAGCTCAGATTCAGAAGATAAAAGAAAATTATATTCACGTACAAATACAACTTTACAGTCATCATGCTTCAAAGCATTTTCCTGCATGGATACCCAAACCCTTTGCTCTCAACAGCTCTGCGAGGCAGGCAGGGAGTGGGTCCTCACCCTCAGGTACCTGAAGTGCCAGTGACTGGCCAACGGGCACCCAGCTAACGGAGCCAAGCTGGAAACAGAGCCTGGCTCGGCACTCAGCTGGATGTTTATTTTTTTAAATTTCATTGAATGATCAGCTCAAGACATCTGGCCAAGTTTTCTCCATCCGTAGCTGGTGTGTCTACCTTCTCATCCTTCCACCTGCTCCTGGAAGGCAGGACTTCCTCTTGTATTTCTTGGATCTTCTCCCTCAGTGCTTTGTATTTATCTCAACAAATACTCAGGGATAAATAAGACAAACAACAGGAATGTTCTCATCTGTACTTTCCTGACAACAGAGAACAGTCAAGAGCCAAGGTACAGTTCCCCATTGGCCTTGTATTTCCCATTCATCACCAGTCCCTGGCAGAGGAATAGCCCTTGCTATGACTCCTATGGTCTGAGGTGTCTCTTGCCAGCTGCTTTGCTGCTCTGCATTCTAAGTGTGAAGGGCCTGTACAAAATGGGCCTTCTCAAAGTCCTATTTAACTTTTCCATGGGTCTGTGTTTGTCAAAGCTTCATGCCAACTCTGTCAGAAAAAGAAATGCCACAAAACTTCTTTTAGGAAAGGGGAAAAAAGACCTACTTTATACACTTGCTTTCATGCTAATCACACCACTGCCATTCAAATCCCAGCTGAATAGCAGCCCCACAATAGCCTGGGAAATACACAGAGCCTTTAACGAAAGGGTAGGCTACTTCACGCAAAATGTCGCATTTCCTTGGCTTTTTAAGTCCTTTGGAGAAGACTGATGAGAAGAATTAACAATATAATATGCAGTTCTATCCCTGTGCAGGACAGTCATTCCATCTCTGTATGAAATTGGCAAAGTATTCTCTACCATGTCTCTGACCTTTTAAGGCTCTACAAAATGGAGCTGAGATTATCTTTGACATATTTTCAAAAAAAGTGGATGAGTGCTCCTAGTGACCAGCCTCAAAGCAGATTCTAGCAAAGCACTTCCCCTGGAATCTCAGTAAACCATCTTTGCTAGTGATTAACTAGTTCAATTATTAATCCAGTGTGTCACCACCCACCTCCCCAGAAGAGTTGAGATGGGCACTGTGGACCAGGTTATGAAAAACTGATATGAACTCCAACCTCCTCCTCCTTAGGGTTGTTGTGAAATGCGAGTAAGTTGCCAATGCATGTAAAGCCCCTTTCACTACCACCTGCCAGAGAAGTATTCTGTAAAGTTCATGCCCCTCCCCCTTCCAGCCTAGAGGTTTTGAGTCTAATCTCTGTCCTCTAAGAATTTACAATCAAACAGGCAATACTCAAATGAGCAAATGACTTTCAACCCCAACTCACAGTTGAATACCTAATAAGACCTGATAATTTCATTTAAAAACTTTCTGGTTTGCTTGCTGTGTTCATATGCATATTATTGAAAATTGTATTCAGTGCCAATTCCAATGCTAGTTTTGTTGCTAGAAGAAAGCACATAGGTGTTGGTTGGTTCTTATCCCACACGGTCAACCATTTTCCAGTTGCAGGATCCCCAGCAAGCCCCTCAACCTCTCCAAAAGGCAACTGCCTCACCTCGAAAATCAGTTAGAGCAGTATCTCCCCTTCAGGATTGTGCAATTTTATAAGATACATGAATATGCCTAACTATCAAGGTTCAAAAATGTTCTTTTTCCAGCTGATATTTGGAAATAATAATATTTTGGGTGTGGTAGTTTTGGTGTTTTGTTTTGTTGGTTTTTCAGGGCTGGAGAACAGGAGATCTAGAAGAGAAAAATCAATTGAGGCAACAAAGGATATTTACATCCAAATTTTAGATGCATGCATTTATCATTTGGTAGAGCTATTCAGTGGAAGAGATTATTAATTAATAATAAACGCTTGAATTCCTCCGCTGAGGCCAGAACGACTATAAATAACCCATTTAAGATAAAGCTATAATTAATCAATGGCTTTAGGAAAAGATGGTTGATTTTCCCCTGTATTGTGAATGTTTTGACCCAAGAACTACATTTTAATTTCCCAGGCAGCTCCCAGGACTTCTGCGTCTACACAATGGCTGAGCTACAGACCTTGCAGAGCAATGGTTTACAGGGGTGAGTGCAGCCCATCATCCCTCCTGCCATATCATTGGAGCCCCACTTTTCAAACAGATTTACATGAGAAACCTACTAACTGAAGACTCAAGTGAATTGGTAACAACTTGGAAACATGTTTAAAATCTCAGCCTGCCAGAAGTTCCTCCCTATGATTGACAGTATGTGCAGATGCACCCAAAGAAGACACTATGCATTTATTTAATCAAAATATCTATTAGAGCCAAGATGACAAATAAGACAAATGCAGTGATGAGAAACAGTGTATTAGGCCATTCATCCTCAGAAACTTACATAGGCTGAATTGACCGAAACAACTATAAAGGCAAGTGTCTAATGAAATTACTGTGTGGCTGAGGAACATTTTTGCCATTTCCTGTCAGTGGTTGCTAACTTTACAACAATGTGGGTCATTTGTGGGGAAGAGGCTACTGGTGGAAGGTCTATTTACTGCATTTAATGAATGTGCAGCATCCACAGACATGCTCAAAGAAGCTCAAAATTTCTGCAGCATCCACAGACATGCGCAGAGAAGCTCAAAATTTCTCAATGTGAACCAAAGGTTACACCAAGCCACAAGGACAGAAGATCAGGCCCATAGGCACAAAGGCCTAGTTCAAGTACTTGAACTAGGGGTCCCCCCTTTAGGGAACCTCCCCAGCATCTGATGGTCCTTTTCTCTTCTACATATGCATTGCTGCTTGTCCCTTCTTGGATGTTCCACCTTTTCACTACTAAAGAACCCTTGCAGTTCTTTCTTGAGCCTCTGTGATGTCCGGAAGGCATCTTTATCTAGCAAATTAACTGTTTAAAATCATTCCTCTGATTTTATTAATCAAAGTGTACAAAGTGCCAATACCATCTCCTCGTTTATGAAAATGAATGGTAAGCCTAGAGAGAGCTGACAGGTGCCATTCTAGATCCAAACGACCAGCAAAATGCAGATGCTCTGAGTAGTCTAGGCAGAGGCTCACCTCTGAGTCAGTGTGAGCAAGTTAATCACTGGGAAGCCTGCAATACACATTAGATATTTTTGAAATGCTGAAAAGACCATGATGCTTCATGGCTGCCCTACTGGATCTCTGTAGGTCCAAAGAACCCAGGGTGAGAATCACAGGACTCGCTCACTTTGGACAATGCATCGTGTTGCTAATGTGAAAGCCAGCTGGGGTTGGGAAAAATCAGGGCTTCAGAAAACATAAGCAATCGAGTCTAGTGGTTAAGATTGGCCTCACAAGACGGTCTGTCCCCAGCTCCCCAACTCACTTGTTGCATAGCCTTTGGTAGATATTTTTAACCTCTCTGTACCTGAGTTCTGTAAAACGGAAGATAGCAGTAATGAGGAGGATTAAATAAGGGAATGGACGCACAGTGCTTAAGCTGGCGGGAAGTACAAAGCCAGCACCAGATAAACATTAGCAACTGCCATGAGTTAGTCAGGCCTGAGCCCACACACCAGCCCCAACACTGTGTTAGCCACGTGGATGTGGGCAAATCGTTTACCTCCCTGGGTTGCAAACCAGGTTACTGACCTCTTCCTTCTGCTGTTATTGAAAAGATTAAGTGAGATACCATCTAAAGCTCCCAGTAATAAAGGTGAGTGCCTTTTCCTCACCTCTTGTAATATCTGCGGTTTAATTTCTCACGCACTTGTAAGTGCCATTGACAACTTGATGTTCCAACTAATTCCTAAAGGTCTGTACTTACTTGTGCCTTATATTCTTGAACACCTCCAAGCATCCAACACACAAGTCTAAAAGATACATGGCAATCTAATTCTTGAGGTGATAATTATGTGTGTGTGGGGGGGTATGAATAATCATCTTTATCAGGAACTACAGTTCCAGTTCATGATTTTAAAAATCTTGTAAAGCAGATCCTAGTAATATATAGGTTTCAATATTAATATTTAGACTTTTAACTGTCTCCAAGGAGCTCTGAAGATTCAAGGCTTTTGTCCTTTGTGGAGGCAGGAATCGGCTTGTCACACCCTGGTCTGAGGAAGTGTGTCACTCAGCAGCCCAGCGGGTCTGGCCGACAACCCAGCACCTGTTTGCAGTCAGCGTTATTGTTCTCTGCGCGCTCATCTTAAATCCAGTGACACTACTTGATTAAAAACGGTTTCTTTGTGAAAACATGCCCCTAAGAACAAAGCGACATTATAGTGGTTTCATGAATATGTTAATTCCGAAAGTCTTTGGTAAAACTTTTGTGTTTTTTCCTTATAGATATTTAATTAATCCTAATATGTTCCTAAGATGGCACAGCCACTATGAAAAATAACTTGGCAGTTCCTCAAAAAGGTCAACATAGAGTTACCATATGATCCAGCCATTCCACTTCGGAGCAGATACACTGAGAGAACTGGAAACACATGTCCACACAGACATCTGCACCGAACGTTTCTAGCAGCACTGTTCCTGACAGCCCCCCCCAGCAAAAACGGAAATAGCCCAGGGAACCCACTGACTGACAAGTGTATAAATTAGAGCTGTTATGTGCACACAGTGGAATATTACTTGGTAATAAAAGTACATGTAGTCCTGACGGATAAACCTTAAAAAATTTATGCTCAGTGAAAGAAGCCAGTCATAAAAGACCACAATATATGATTCCACTTACACATGAAATGTCCAGACAGGCAAATCTATAGAAACAGAACGTTGATTAGTGGCTGCCCTGGGATGAGGGCAGGGGGGTCTCAGGGGCAGGAGGGCAGACCTGGAGTGACTAATATGAGAACAGGCTTCTTATTGGAATAATGATGACAATGTGCTAAAGTTGATAATGGTGATGGTTGCCCAACTCTTTGAATACACTAAAAGCCAGTAAACTATACACTTTATATGGATGAATTGTATGGCATGATTAATTATATCTTAATAAAACTGTTTTTTAAATATCATTGTTACCCAAGAACAACTGTCTCTATAAACCAAAAAGATTTCTAATGGCCTGTTTATTTTAAGGGGCATTTGAGAAGTTTAAAAATTCCAAGCCAAAAAAAAGAAAGATAACTTACAGCCTCATCTTTCCAATAAGGCTATGAACATAAGCATTTACTAATCCTATAATAAGGATTTTGTAAGTTTTCTATAAACACTGCATCTGAAGTGGAGGGAGCGGCATCCTCACAGTTCAGAAGTTCCCAACCAGAGGATCAGGAGCTACCTGTTACCTGTCTCTTGCCCATCCTCCTCCCCCGTCCATGCCTTAGGTACCACTCTCCTGTGCTTCCCAACTGGTCTCCCCTCTCCACCTCCAATTTTCCTCCCCTCAAGCCCAGCAATCAACATGAATCAACTTAGATTAATCTCCTCTTACTTTTTTTCACAAATATGTCAGTCTAAGTGTTGTCTGTAAAACTTCTATATCTTGTTCTTAATATTTTTCCTTGTGTTATTTCTAAAATGGTGCAGCCACGTTGGCAAAACAGTTTGGCAGTTCCTCAGAAAGTTAAACATTAAGTTAACCCTATGACCCAGCAATTCCACCCCTCGCTCTAGATTGTGTTTAGTTTCTATATGAAATGTTCCATAATGAAAGGAAAACGAAAACAAAAATAAAACTTTATTTGCTCTGCTGGTCCTCCCAAATAAAGTTCAAGTTCCCTAGCTGCCTGCCATTTGCAGCCTGCTTTTATTTTTATAATCTGGCTCCAACCTATTTCTCTAGTCCCATCTCCTAGACCGTCATTGCCCCACTCAGTGCAAACACACCATACTTGCACTCCTCACCCTTCCCAAGAGCCTTAGCACCTGCTGTGACCCTAGCCACAATACCCTCTACCCCTGCATGGCTAAAGGTATTTCCAGGTCCATGCCCTTAAGCAAATTTCATCACTGTCACCAAACTTGCCTCTTCCGTACCACTACAAAGTCAGCATCAGTGTGTGTGTGTGTATGCACACACACATGAACAGCCTAGGAATTCTTAGAAGGCAAGGAATCCCCTAGATCTAGTAGGTGCTCAAGAAACACGTGCAGAAGATGTGTACTTGAAAAGACAGATACAAACATAGACTTAACTAAGCGGACTCTCTAGAAATTACATGATTGATACCACAGACTAGTTTGGGGGCCAGATATACAGAAACCATCAATGAGAACAGCTTGCTTTGTGTCAATATAATCACGTGTATTACATGTTTTAGGGATGCATAAACAGGAACCAAAGCATACTGCTCATTATGACAAGGCGCTTACACTGATTTGCATTTCTCTGCACAACTCTCTAGGCATATAATTTAGTTCATTTATGACAAACCTCAAAAACACACTTACCACCAATACTCTGATTGCAACGTATACTTTCAAAGCACACAGAAATCAACTTTCTTTCAAAAGTTTCCAACTGGGTCTTATGTGTGTTATTTTGTTTGGCTTGTTTTAAATTTGGGGATTTTAATGCAGATTATAATTTATAATTTAATCAGGATCTAAAGGAAGAATAGTTTCACAAGGATGTTCAAGAACTTGACCTAGACTTCTTTTGAATGTCCACCGATTAATGCATGACCTTGACAAACTTATTTAATCTGAGACTCAGTTTCCTCCTCAGTCAAATTAGAATAATTTCTACCTCAAGAGATGGTGGAGAAGTTTTTAAAAAGCAAAACTTGGAAAATATGGGTTCTCTTTCTTCTCGCCTTTGAATGCATCATTTGAAAAAGATGGTGCCTGTTTAAGCTCGAATCAGTCAGCAGCTGTCTTTGGTAATAAGCATTTTCTGAAACATGCACCTGTTTGAAGAAAAGTAATATATCAAAAATGGTCTAGTCCTTCAAATTGGTCCCATGTATCTCTGGCCTCACTCAGTTACCACCAACTGATCTGGATTAGAAGTTAAACCTGTTTGTCTTGTTCCTCTCTTAATAGATGCAGGCAAGAGAAAGAAAAGCCTAAGCTCTCTGGAGAACTCTGCCTCACACATGGCATCAAATTTCAAACTGACAAGTAAACACCAGAAAAGTAAAATGGTTGAAAGCCAAGACCTTGGTTCTAGGCCCTGCTCTTTCACTATAACTGAACAATTAATTACTAACCAGTCCAGGCCTCGGGCTCACCACACATGAATCCAGGCCACGGAGTAGGACTCCATAGTTACAGTGATGAGAGCAGCGACCACCTGTTGAGTGGGGTGTGCATGCACCATGCTCTATGCCAGGCATATCCTCACAACTTCACGTGCATATATTATCCCATCTTACAAATGAGATAGCTGAGGCCTCAGCGACCTCCAGTAACTTGCCTAAGCTTATACAGTAAGTAACCTCCCATCTGTCTGACGCTAAAGCCTGTGCTTTACCCCTCAGACCTCCAACCTTCCCCTGTTCAAAGAGACCTGCTTTTGTGACCAAGATAAAAAATGACCTTGGCATTGTTGATAATGCTATCTCTAAGGTACTTTCAAGTTCCATGAATCTAGACAATGAAGAATTGTTCTGATGGTATTTTATTATGTCCACCGAGAGGCTCATTCAGCACACTCTAAGCTATTTCACAATTATTTACGTAAAACTCTGTCTCGTCCACTATTCAAACTGATCCTTGAGTTAAGACTCACATCTGTGTCCTTTACTGAGTCCTACAGAACCTTCTGTACATATTCTGACAATACAATTGAAATAAATAAAATGGAATGAAATGGAAAAGAGCGAGTCTTCTTTGCATTAATTGCACTGAAAAGTGGGCAGCAAGCTAAGCTGACAAGAGCTCTGATGACTGCCTAGGAGCTGGGTGTCCTTGTGTGAGTTACCTAACTTCTCTGGGCTGCAGTTGCCTCATCTGTAAAAGGGATCTAATATCTATATCACATGTTAGCATGAATAATAAAGATGATCATCAGAACAGTTACTCCTTTCTTCAACAAATATGTGGAGTACCCTGGATAAACAAGCATTTTTGATAATTTTCAATCACAGCAATGTTATTTAGTTAGGTTTTGCCCTGGGCTGACAAAAGACAGAGAAGAGTTGATGCTAAATGAGACCATTTGTCCAAATCTCCTTCCATTCTCCTGCGGGGCATTTGTCTTTCTCTTAAGATGATATGGCCATCTTCCTGAAGGGGGAGGGGAAGGGGGAGGACACAGCCACCAAAGGCAGCTGAGGCTCCTACACTGTAACTTTCCCAGACCAGGAAACCTGCCACTGCTCTTCTTCAGCTAATGAGAAACATTTATGTTCCTTCTGCCTGGTTTTTGCTTATGATTCTCCTCACAATTTTTTCTACTCATATATTTTAGGCAACACTGGTGTCAAAAAATGAAAGAGGATTCCACAGAACCACTGGGACTGAGGGCACAGGGAAGGAAAGGAAATTACCACTGTTACTATGAATAACATGACCAACATAATACCTAATTGTACATGCTTTTTAACTTTTCAAAGTGCTTGCAGATCCACTATGTCATCTGAGTATCATCACACAGGGGTGTCACTAGTTTGTTTATTTCCTTTACAGATCAGAAAACTGAAGCCTGAAAAGGTTAAATAATTTTTGCCCAGGTCACACCTATCTTAGCGTTACGTCAAGATTCAAGTCCATCTGTACATGAATCCAAATCTTGTATTATTTCTACAATACTTTGCCAAGCTAATTTTGATCTTTTAAAGGCTCTGTTGGGGAATCTAATTTATTCCATTCATTTTTTACTCACACACAAACTTCAGTATCTCAAAAGAAAATATTTATAGCGTTAACACCTCATTTATACAAAGTGGCCAGTTAGCTGCCAACATCAATTACCTAGAACTCAGTTTGGAACCCAGAATAAGAACAAATCCCAGCCTCTCCACAATTAGGAAACACTCCCAAGTCCTTGCACTAAAAATCACAGCAGACCTCAGGGTGGCACCCAGAAGTAATTTTTTTCCCTTGGAAGAACTATAACAAGCTGGATTGTCTTTACTGAAAAAGACAGGTACACTGGCCACAAATGAAAAAAAAAGTACAGACATCTAACAATGTGGCAAGTGCCAGAGCATTCAGTACAGGGACAAAAAGCCCTTTGCATAAATCAATTGCCTTTAAAACATCAGCTACTAAACACCATAGTAATTCTCAAATGGCCTGATAAGAATCACCAGAAGCTTTGATAAAATACAAAAATCCCAGGCACTGGCCCAAAGCCTACTGAATTGTCCTGTCCCAGGAAGGGGTCTGAGAATCTGTATTTCACACCAAGTGGGTCTCCTTATTAAGTGAATTTGTGTAATATTGACAATTAGAGGCCATCCCCAAAATAGATCATGACTACTCAAACAATGTGTACTGAATTGAACTGGCTGGCACACAGGGTAGAGTTTCTCCATAAATATAACTGCCTACGCTGGGAAAAAGTCCTTCCTATGGTCTCGTTAGCATCATGGGGTGACCAAGGGGCTTGGCAGCCAGAACAACAGTGCAGGAAGCGGGGGGAGGAAGACTCCAAAATGGACAGGAAATCCAAAGGGCTAATAGTGGAAAAGGCCACCCACTCTGGTTTTAGTAGTCTCCCCCAAAGGCAGCTACACCCCCATGGTATATCTATTAAGTATATGAGAAAATTAAGGGAAAAGGAGCAAAGAAAAAAAGCCATTCTGGACAAGAGAAAATAGAGGTTTTCAGCTATCCTGGGAGAGTCAGCTGGGCCTACCTACTGAATAGAAGTTCCCTTCTTTATTTCAGTCCATGAAGGATGCTCAACTAGATGGTTCACCAATTGATTAATGAAGATCTGTTCCTATATTCTGTGCTTCACATAGTAGATTAAGCTACCAAAACCTATTGAGTTATTAAAAACCTATACTTAGTGAACATAATAACAGAGCAACAGAAAGCAGGAAGGTCGCCTTATTTGTTTGTTTGCTTGTGATTAGTATAAATTTCAGCAGGCAGATGAAAGCGCACATCCCCCCAAGGAGAAGTCTAGCCCATTCTTCCGTACATTGGGTTAACTCCAGAAAAAGTGCTTACTATCTCTCCAGAATAATCACCAAGGTAAGCAAATTGTCAGCACCAATTCTTTGGTGAAACATGTTAACACATTGTTAAAAGAGAAGTAATTACTGAGTTTCTACGTCACAATACCTACCAGCACAAACCAATAAAATTGTTAGAGCTAGAAGGGGTCTGAAAGATTATCTAGTCCTTTCCTTTTGTTGCAATGATAAAGAAACAAAGGCCCAGGAAAGTCAAGTGAATTTCTACCAAGTCACACAGCCAGGTAGTAGCAGCACAGGACCAGAACGTGCTTCTGTAGGCTCCTCATCGTTGCGAGGACTCAGTGAGGTTATGTACAATGAAGAGCTAAATAGACGGTGTGCATGAGGGAGAAAGTCAACACATGTGAATGTCATTCTTCTTTTCTTGAAATTGGTCACTGAATGTTGCATGGCAGCCTTAGATAATAGACATGATCTCGCCCGACCAGCCATTTTACCAATGGGGGAAAAGAACTGAGATCCATTGAAAGCTTACTTATCCACAACCTCACAACTAGAAGGTGGCAGTGGATGGACAGGGATCTGGAGCTTCCAAATCGCCCATTCTCTCTTCACTATACAACACTGACTCCCTCTCACTATTAAAAGTGAATAGTTTAATAACAGATGATGATTTTAAGTATCCCATATATGGCACTGGTGCTAGAATTACATCTTAACCATTTAATGGCAAACTGGGAAATGTCCAGAAACATTTTGGAATAAATAAATTATATAGCAAGGTACTGACTGTCCAAATTCAACATCTGCCTGTTTGAACCTCTTTCTCCTTGCCTCATGACTCTCTACCCAGTGACTTTGCCTTCTGGTGGGAAATGGAACAGGAATCAGGACCTTCGGACTAACCGGACCACCACCCGATTCCTTAAACATCCCATCCTGGTACTCAGCTAACTTACTTCCTGGTATCAAAAGCCAAATAAATGAAGAACAGTCTTTCTGATCAAAAGAACTTTCTCTAAGAGGATTAGATGGTAATCTAGGGCTCAAGAATTCTGATAAAGTTTAGATGAACAATGAATGGAAATCACTCATCCTCAATTTACTGGGCAAATATGCCTTTCTGCTATGTGCAGTGAATGGTTTGTGTTCTTCACTATAACATCGTTACTGAGTATGTACCTCACGATCTAATCTACCAGTAGGACACAGGATAAGAAGACAACCACAAAAACTTCATCCGGGGCTCCAGATTATTCATCCCTTGCATCTGTCCACCTCTTGAGAGGTGACAAGATAAATTTCATACCCAATGTTTCTTCTGATCCTCACAGCAATGTAGTTAGTGCCCCTTCTGATTATCATTTGTAAATGAGCTAACTGAACTCAGAAGATGAAGAACCTTGAACAAGGCCCACAGGGCAAAAAGCTGGACCTGTCTAAACTGCCAACCCAGCCAAGTGTATGGGTTGGAAGAAGGACCTCTATCCATATCTAGGGAGGGGGATAGGGAAGAGGGAAGACAAGGCACAGAAATGGACGTTCAACATGGATTTCCCAAAACTCTGCATTGTGGAACAGCCACATGTTGCCTTGTGTTCCTTCTTTGAAACCACTGTCTCATGGGGTAAAAGGTGCCTCCAAATCCAGGAATTACTTAGTACTAGAACTAGCCCCAAATCCAAACAAGGCCATACAACCAACCAGCAGAGTTGAACAGCCTTTATCTATCTGCTTAGGTGCAAATGGGTAACTAGGAAGAAATGTGGAAAAGCAGGATTTTCTGCAAACTGAGTTTCAGGATTTACTGATGAGAATCTGACTTTCAAGATTCCTGAGATAGGAACGGGAAGGGGGATGGACTCCAGTCCCTCACTGAGAATTCAACACCAACCCAAATCAACTTCAGTATGTCCTTCCTTTCTCTGATACTTGGTTTTCTCGCCTATAAAGTGGAGATAATCTCTCCATGAGGGTGTTAGTGAAGAGTACATAAACTAGTTCATATTAAAAATAAGCTAACAGTAGTAGATGCACCTTCCTTCTTGCCTGAGAATACTCTCTGCTGCTCTCCTGTAACCTCACACACCAGAATCAAGGCACAGAAAACAGGAGGTGTGTATATATTACTTAATTGCAAGCAAAACAAAACCCATTTCAGAATAACTAGCATGCAAAGATTCATAACTGTATTTATAAAAACAATTAGTCGGCAAAGGTAAAAATAGCTGTTCGCTGGAAGGTAAACTCCCACTGGTGTTCTCTGACACTGGACTCTTGGCCTTCAAACGAGTGGACTTCTGTTTTTTTCACCAATGATTTAACATTCTATAAAGGTATATGGAACAAGTTAAACTGCTTGCATATTTCCAGTTGCACAGCACATGGGCTTTTATTTTTTCCAGATACAAGAAGATGAAGCTTGGTGTATATTCCTATGAGAGAATAAACAGAAAACTATTTCTCTCTTTTTAATATATTAGTGCCCTGTAATCCAGACCATATGATCAATAAACTACATAAAAATTAAACCATACTGACAGTCTTAGGCAAAAAGTGAAGCAAGTAGAAACAATTTTTTTTCAGGACTTTGGTGTGTGGAATATTAAAATCACATGTTGTGTTATTAATTTTCTTTTGGGAGCCAAATAGAGTTCTCTTGCATAAATTTCTCAAGTAAATATTTGCCTTACAGGTTTTCCCACTAATGTTGTTAGAGGTATTAAATTAGTGGTATTGTAATTAGGCCTACGCATGGGGGGGCACTGATAAGTCACTTTGAAAATGACTTAGTTGTCATGGCTTTAATGGCAAGGCACATACATTAAATGGATAGCTATGTGTGTCTGGTAATAAAATACAAGGTTCTGTTACCATTACTTTTTAGAGGTAAACAAAATCACTTACTTAAACAGGCCAACAGTGAGTAAACATAATAACTAGGTTTAGAATATTAGCTGTGGGTGATGGGGCTGGGGGCAGGGAGAGTTGGGGCAGGTGAAACATAGACCTTCCGTACACTTTCCATGCCCAGCAGAGCAGCTTGGGGTTTCTGTGTCCCTGCCTAATGCATCACTGATAGTGTGTCTTTTTGCAAATTCCTTCACAGTCTTTCTCGTTCAATAATAATAATACACCATCTTTTGGGACTGGAGAAGAGCAATAAGGCCACAAAGGCTGTCAAGCATATGCCAGCTGGGCTTTCCTAATCACAAAGTAGGTTAGTGGGAGGCACACTGCACCGGCTGGCAAGGAAGCACTCGCTCACCCTACCACCAACCCAGCACACCAGTAAACACTGGAAGCTCCAGGCAAGTTTACAGTGAACAGATTCAATATGTTTAGCATTTCCTGATTCTCCCCAGAACCAGAGAGGGTCTTTTAAAAATTCAATAGTTTGGCAAAGAAAGTATTCATCTTCCCACTGTGCATGATAATAAGCCAGTCACTTTCAGGAAGGTGGGCCCCCCAGTGACAATTCCTTACATAGCATCTTAATGTTGAATTTCCAAGAAGAGGTGGGGATGGAATTTTCAGTCACCTTCCTCCTATGCACACAGCACAATTTTTAAATCCTTTAGAGTCCCATCTTTCTTTGACTCTCAGAATTTACTATGGGTCGGCAAGCCAAAGGACCCTGCTGCAGAGAGTCATAAACAGAGGTAGTGTGAGTCCAGCCCAAGGGATCCCTGGCTTGCACAATCTGCCTGGACAAATCCATTTCAAAGGGGACGTTAAGTCTCGGTGCAGGAGTTCTATTTTAAGGGAACTGAATAGGGAACACAGATGTTTCTCAGTTAGCAGAGTTGGCAGAGCAGCTCCTGGACCAAATCCGAGTTCTTAATGCAGGAAGGGGCCTTGTAGAGCATCAAGTTCAGCCCACTCACTCAACTGATGAGGAAACTAAGGCCAATAAGGCAGTTAGGTGGCACACCAGAGAAGTGGCAGAGGGGCTGGGTTCTGATGACAAGTCCTGTGCTCTTTCCATTACACCACGATTCGCTTTGAAAAACAAAACAAAACGAACAAACAAAAAAAACTACGCTGACTTCAACCTTGGAACTTCTGCAGATTCGTGTCAATAGCTTTTCCCTCCCTGCACCAAGTTCATAAATCCTTACTCTCCCACTCCAATTCCTTTTACTCCCACAGCCCTCTCAACTAGTTTGATAAACAACAGTGGATTATCGTCTCAACTTTCTGATGTGCATTAATTGTGGTCCGAAAACTTGACTGTGGCTTGTTTTCCCAGTGCCTCAGTTTCCTCATCGGTGAAATGGGGCTCTTCACCCGAACAGCACCGAGTCAGGGAGCTAGTTAAAATTACCCCCTGGCACACAGTAGGCGCTTAAAAAGTAGTCACTACAGAATGGGTACCACCCATCAGTTCCCTAGAGAGCACCTTCTAAAGCCCTGGGGGGTCGCTGAAGAGAGGAGCAAGTGGAAAGGCCAGCTTTCAGATCTGGCCGGGCCGGGGCAGCAACGGCGGAAGGGGTTGGATGTTTACATACAGTCAGGGGAAGGCAGCTCGGCTCCAGGCAGGAGCCCGGCGCTCCAGCAGATCCATTTTACTTGGATGGAGGGCAACAAGCTATGCGCTGGCTCTAGATCATGGTTCAACCAACTTCCCCTAACTAAAGGGATGAACCCACATTTCCCGTGGGATTCCGCCTGGGCTTCCAAGCGGTGACGGCTTTTAAGAAGTGGGTTTACAGTTGCCCGCGAAAGGCTAAGCACGCCCAAACGTTCATGTTCAGGCCGGGAAGTCCGTGGGATCGGGGAGGGCGCGGGCCAGGGGGCCAAAAGGAGACCGAAGTCTCCCCAAGAAGGCTGTGGGGGCCTCCAGGGACTGACAGCGCGGCAGCGTCCGGAGACGCGGCCGGCCGGCGGCCCCGCGCCAGCGAGGAAGTGCGGACCCCGGCGCGCAGGCACCCCGCCGGGCTGGGACCCGCGCCGAGAGCCGAGGGGCCCAGGGGCCAAGGGACAGCGGGGCTGGGCTCACCCATAAAGAGGCAAAAGAGGTCGAGGCAGATGAGCAGCGCCCGCTTGCTGCCGCCCTTCCTCGGGTTGTTGTTGAGCGAAGGGCTGCCGCCGTTCTTGCTCTCCGGAACGATCGCCTTGTCGTACTTGTAGTTTTGCATGGCGCTGGCTGCGGCGCGAGCCTCCCGCCCCGCGAAGACGCCCCGCAACAGCAGCCACACACCCAGACGCTGGGGTCGCTTCTTGGCCGAGGCTGCTCGGGAGGGTTGGCGGGTCGGCCCGGGTTTGGGGCTCGGAGGCGAGAGTGCGGCTTCGCTGCCTGCTCTCAACGCAGATGGTGGTGTTTTCTGCTCCCCTTGAGTGCCTCCGTTTTCTTTCCTTTCTCAGCCCCAAATCGTTCGAAAGTCCAGGGGGAAGAAAGCCAAATCCCGAGCAAAAACTTTTGCAGAGCTGCGCTGCTCGAGAGGCGCTGGGTTGGCGCGAGTCTGTGAGCTCGAGCGAGCTAGTGGGCAGCGCGGGCGCTCCACCACCTTCCTCCGCAGCTAGGTGACTTAATGAATGAGAGCTGCGCGCAGCCCAGCCTCTCCGGAGCGCCGGCCCCAACTCCAACTTTTCCTCCTCCTGTTGCTGTGCTGCCGCCGCCGCGGCTGCAGTTGTGATCGCCTCGGGTTTGTTTTCTGCACTTTTATTTCACGAGGTCCTTTAAAAAGAGAGAGAGAGGGGGAACAAGAGGGCCCTCCTCACTTGGCTCTGAAGGGATTCAGAAAGCACAGCCCCTTCCTTAAGCTGCCTAAGACGTAGCATAATTAAGGCCACATTTTCCCCCACCCCCTTTAAAAAAAATCTAAAAGAAAAAGTTACTCTCAAGCCAGAGAATCAGGGAGCCCCTAGCGTTCAGAAACATCAGATTGTCACAAAAGGAAAAATATATATAAATTTGAAAAAAAAAAAAATTCTTGCTGGCCTTGGGCCAGCAAGTTAAGGCTGTGTAGCTAAAATGCATTTCTCCTCACAAATTTGAGGTTTTAAAGTCTGTTTTCCCCGTCTTTAATTTGAATCGCATTATCCTGAAAATGCTCAAGGAAAACTGTCTTCGGTTTTTTTTTTTAAGATCTTAATACCCAACACCTATACTGTGCTATATTCTGAGAATAGTAACATGAAAAGAAAAGAAAAAAAAAGACTGCAGGACTCTGGAGCTAGACTCCGTGGACTCAATTCCTGGCTGTGGGTCTTTGCCACAGTTTCCCCACATGTAAACTGGAGATGATGCTTTCTCCCAAATAGAGTAATTATAGAAATTTAATCAGTTTACCCATATAAGCACCTAGAAAAATGCCAGGTACACAAGAAGTGCTCTATGTGGGTTTCATGACATTTACCCCTGTTTCTGAGTGAAGGAGTCTCAAGCCCTCAAAGCCCTGGGCTAGCTCAGTGGGACTCAGCCTGCCTGGGCCCCTCTGGAGGTGTGGAGGGGAAGCCCAGGGGCAGGAGTACTCACTGGAGGTGTTGTCTTTAGCTTGAGTTGTTGGGTAGTCTAATATTTTGCCTTAGACTGTCACATTATTTTCAAATTATTTTGTGCAACTTAGTTACTTAATATTTCTTCCAGGTAAACATTCCCAGGGCAAGGGCCTTCCTTATATGTTCTAGTGCCTAGCAGGGAGCTAAACACACAGTGAACATTTCTTCCAGATGTCTCTTTTTAGGCGTCCAGTAGCTTTTTAATACATTTATACTGACTTGTTATGGGATTCATAACCCTATATCCAGTCACCATCAGCCACTGACCCTTTCTCAAACAGTTTTTTCACACTCCCCCTTGCCCTCCTACTCCCTCTGCCTACAGTGCAAATCCATCCCTTCTCTAGCTTCCAGAACGCTTCTCTCTTGTTAGGGCCCATCCTCTGAAGTGCCACCTTCTCTCTGCGCCCTTTCTTGACCCCTGGACAGAATTAACTTCACCTTCGACACTTTGTTTATAACAGTGTGGTAGCACACATCACAGTATGATTAGGTTTTATAGTTAGTAAAGACTAGTCCACTCTCTCAGCTTCACAGCATCTCTTCAGTACCTGGCACAGGGCTGAGTGGCTGCTGAATTAAGCTCAAGTCCAGACGGTAAGGGGGAGCAAGAGTAAATGAATCCCCAAGACAGTGCTGAAGCTGGGACACAGCACAGAAGAAAGAAAGAATAGCAACAAGTACAAGCCAGGGCAACTAACAGAACAGATTCCTTAGGTAGATTTTCAGTGAGAAATACCTTCTCTTGAAATGTTAACATGACAGAAACAATGCAAGGCCAATTTCATCTTTCTTGACATTTTAAAAGGAATTCAGGGATTCCAGTGTCTCTCCCTTGACCATCCAACCCTCTTCACAATTATAATCATCCTCAAGTTCCAACTCACCAAAACTATCTTTGAAATTTCAACCTAAAAGTGCTAGTCATCCTGAAACTGCACCCTACTCTGACCTTTTCCTTCTTGGAGTTCAAAAAGTCCTTGGGCATCTGTGCCCCTCAGAAGGTCACTTATATTCCACCATCTACTACTCTGTTCTATTGTCTGAATTTTAGTTACCTCCCTTCCTTTTATCTTTGAAATGACGTTTATTAATTCAAGAATAAACATTTTTAAAAGCCAGACTTTTGCCATAGTTCAATGGTATTATAACTCAGCAATCATTGTTGGGCTCTTCAAAAGTACAGGGTAAGATTATCATTTTAGCTGGCACTGGATCGAACACTAGGAACCCATTTTGCTCTTAAGGTTCTCTGGACTAAACTCAACTAATCATTAAGACGGATAAAGATCAGTTATTCCAGGGGTGAATATAAGGGAAAATCAATGAATGTTTAAATGAGAGTTTTACATTTCCATTTACAAGGGTGTATGGGCTATATTTTTTTTCATAACAAAAAGATCATAGTGTTAATTGATTTATGTAGTTGTATGCAAGCAAGTATATTTGGATAATTCTTCAAGAGAACAGGACACTACAGAGACTCATTAAAAGTGACGTGAATAAGTCATAAATATAGTGTCAATATCATTCTTTAGATGATAAAAAATAAAACAGCCTACCAGATACATACATGTGAACAAACATTTGCTTTAAACCCTAAAATTGAACAATCTAATTAGCAAGTAAAATGCCACAGAACTGACTTGATAGTTGAGAATGGTGTTATTTCGAAGTAATTAAATGATTAGAATCCCTGATAAACATAGCTTACCAAAATTCACACCTAAAGTGGCATCCAGATCACTGAACTCACCTGTATGAAAACCACAGCAACGGCAGGGATGAATGCCTGAAGATGGACTTATCATGTGCGGCAACAGCGGCACATCATTCTCAAATGACTGACACGTCCCAAGAGATATAAGTGGCCTCATTTCTAAGATCTTGTTACCTCATATTTTATTTCTCTCTTTTTAACCCCTAACATTCAATAATTAATCATTTTTTAAATTTTTTCAAAAAGGCATGAATTGGCTCTGGAAATATTTGAGAGAGAGAGAGAACTGAGTCCCCTTTACATAAAGGCATGTAGTCCAAAGGTCAGAGACCAAATTTCCCAAGCCATTGACATATGGTTAAAAAAACAGATGAGTCTGGGCTACTAAGTACCCATTTATCCAGGTCCTTTAAAACCTCTAGTTTTCCATTTATATTCCATCTCTGGTTTTTTGTTTGTTTGTTTTTGTTTTGTTTTACCCATTGCTTTTAGAGAGAGAGGAAGGAAAAGAGAGAAACGACGCCAGTGAGAAGCATTGGTTGGTTGCCTCCCATACACGCCCAGACCAGGGACTGTCATTTGGAATGGGTATCAAATGTGCAACCTAGGTATGTGCCCTGACCGGGAATCGAACCCGCAACCTTTCGATCACCAGACAGCACTGCAACTGACTGAAGCACAGCAGCCAGGCCCACTTCTGGTTTTTACTAAACAAACATTGCTGACTTGCTACTATTGTTGGACTCTCTCCTGAGTGCTCCCACAGGACAGAATAGAGGCATCCACAGTAACACTTCTGACAAAAGACAGGAAGGAGCAGAGGATTTGAGGTCTGACTATTTTAGATCTGCTGTTTGACCTGAGGCAAGATGAGCAACTTCTCTGAATCTCAGTTTCCTTGACTCTTAAATGGGGCTGACATTTTTTTCTCTGCTTCTGGGAACTAAAACATTAAAAATGAAGTAATACACTGGAAAATAGCTGGTGCACAACAAGCAGTTGAGAAATGTTAGTTGAATGTTAATATTTTGAATGAACACTTTACTTCCCATACACCTAATTTAGTATATGTGCTGCAGAAGCACACAATACACCTAATTGAAATACACATATTCAAAAATTGTTTGTCAACTGCTAACTCTGCATACTCCAAAAAACTCAAAACATTTAATTTTGTTCATCTTTCACTAAGTACAACAACACATTTAGCATCTCTATTCCCATCTTCTTTTAAATGTGCAATTTTCTGAGATTTCTGTAGGTAGTAAATCAGACATGCTGTGCTTTAGACAACTTAGTTCCATACTGTTTTCTTCTTTCGTTTGTGAAACTCAAGAAAAGCCATTTGTTTAAACTAATAACATTGTGCAAGTGAGAGCACTTCCATTTTAAAGGCGCTTTCAGCCCTATTATCTTATTTTATCCTTACAACTCACTGAAGTAAGTGGGGTTGCTCTCATTAGCCTATTTTATAGATGAGAAAACTGAGGCAAGCCCATGTACCTGGCTAGAACTGGTTTTCCCCTAGGTAAAATGGAAATGATTCTTGCATTAGTTCACTCTGAATAAACTAGAGTCCTTTACAGATTAGAAAGGTATTCACATTCACTGAATTCATTTCAAGTAGGTAAGGCAGATTTTTGTCCGAGTTTTAGAAATAAAGATACTGAATGTTGAAAAGATAAGAGATGTGTTTAAAGTTGGAGGTAAGGGGATTCCTAAAGCACCACTAGAATTCCAATTCTCTCAATTTCTAAACCAAGATTCTTTTCTTTACACCACAAGGTCGGTCTCACCCTCAAAGGTGCTCCGACATTCCTGCTTCTCAACAGTGGTTTCACAGAGTAATTTAGAGGGACCACAGAATCAGCCTCAAGTGGATTTAAACAACAGAGGAAAAGAAGTTCTATTTTGTTTTGACTCCTTTCATAGACTTGTAAAGAAACAATATTGTTGCATCTTGTGTCACTGAAAGGGAAGATTTGGGCTCATTATTTGCCAAGTAGTGATTTGTTACCAAAGGGGTCGTTTAAGAACACAAAACCGTGGTGTCGGTGTAAAACAGCTTCTGTCTGTGTGAATATTTTCACTTTTCTGCTAGCCTTTCTTTAGCTAGAAATTGGGGCAGTTAAGAGATAACCTTATGATAATTCAAACGGTTAATCTTGTTCATTTAAAAAACAGAGTCCAGACTGGTGAATTTGCTTGTGGAGATGTTGCAGTGTTCTCTCTAGAGGGTGTCTACCTAGAGCAGAGCTGAAAACTCAAAAGGAGAGCAATGCTGCCACCTTGTGTCATTGTAAAAAAATGCTATGGCTTCCGAAATGAAGGCTCACAGTCAGGGTAGGGGAATGGTTAGAATAAGAATTTGAAACTTCTATATCCTACATGAAATAATAATGGCCAACAGCTGTCAAGATTGTCCTCCTCCAGGTATTTTTCATTCCTATGATAGATGTTTACTCACACCTGGTACGTACCAAGCACTCGTCTAGGAGCTGGTGAGGCAGGACAGTAAGAGGCTAGGAAATTCTTTGGCAAGTGAAATAGAGAAACTGAGACAAAAGCTGAACAAACTGGTGGAGCAATTTAGTGCCAGATACAGAAGGTCACCAGGGAGAAAAGTCCCAGGTGCCTAGCAATGGGCAAACTGACTCCGAACCTCGCCCCCACGGTGACCTTCCTCCCCTGGGACATCTCTGCTCAGGTGGTTTAGACCCCCCTGACCTTTCTTTCCTAGAGATAACATCTAGGCCTTGGTTGTATTTCACTCAAGGCCCAGAAAAGCAGCAAAACCAGGCTGATGAAGCCAGGACCTGCTGTGATGGCTAATGACCCCCTGCTGAAAGGCTACACCTGGAAAAGCTGGTGAATATTCTATTGGGATCCTTCCCTAAGACAGCCCCTAAGCTCACAGCCTTTAAAACCATCAAGACAAGGACCCCAGCTCCCTCTCCCTCCCTGGCGGGGGAGCATGCCTGCACCTCTCCCTCCCCACTCTTCTTCCCCCTCAGGCATGTATCTCCTAAATTCTGAAGGACCCCATGACACTTGCAACCTGGGGGCCCTTTTCTCTGACTCTCCAGTGAGCTGACAATAGCCCCACCCAAGCTCCTTTTCTTCCTGTAACGTTTCTGGAGAGCCAGAGTAGCCCCGCCTAGGCTCTCTCCTGTTGCTGCTTCTATCCTAGGCCCTCCTTGTTTCACTGTCCCCAGCTTTAATAAACATACTCACAAAGTCACCTGGATTCTTGCTGTGAACTCTTTTTTGCAAAAGTCAAAAACCCACACACAAGTGGCTGGCCCAAGGCAGACCCACTCTGGGCCCAGTCCCTGTCTGGTAACACTAGGAATATGGCAATAAACAGAGCAGGCAGAAGCCCCTCTTTTCATCAAGGCTTTAGGGCTCTAATAATTTTATATGTATGAATTCATTTAATATTCTAAACAACTCTACAAGGAAGGCTTTCCCATGTTATAAATGAGGTTACTGGGACACAGGGAAGTTGAGTAACTGGTCTGAGATTATGTAGCTACTAAGTGTAAAGTGTTTCTCAGATAAGGTCAAGTTCAAGGAGTTCATCATCACCAAGCCCTTATTATATGAAATGTTAAAGGGACTTATCTAAGAAAAAGAAGATAAAAAACATGTATAGTAAAATGACAGCAAACTCACAATCATTAACGACCACACCTAAAACAAAAACAAACTAAGCAAACAACTAGAACAGGAACAGAACCACAGAAATGGAGATCACATGGAGGGTTAGCAACAGGGGAGTGGGAGGAGGAGAGAGAGGGAAAAGGTACAGAGAATAAGTAGCATAGATGGTAGGCAGAAAATAGACAGGGAGAGGGTAAGAATAGTATGGGAAATGTAGAAGCTAAAGAAATTATGACACATGGACATGAACTAAAGGGGGGCATGTGGGTGGGAGAGGTTGTGCAGGGTGGAGGGGAATGAAGGGGGGAAGATGGGACAACTGTAATAGCATAATCAATAAAATATATTTTAAAAATAAAATGAAAGTTACCAAGACTTTAATCATTTATCTAGACCAGCGATTTTCAGCCAGTGTGCTGCAAGAAATTTCAAAACAGGCAGTACCCAGCTATTTAGTCAGAGCCCTGACCTCTTTCCCCTTAGGCTGTCAAATAAAAAAATTGACAACAGCCAACAAAACAATAGCCATCCAGTGTGAATGAATCAAAAATTATACCTATTTTTTGGTCAGATTGGCAAAAAAATATACTTTTTGGTGTGTTGCAGAATTTTAGTAAGTAGCTTATGTGTGTCGTGAGATGAAAAAAGTTGGAAATCACTGATCTACACTGAATAAACTTTATCCTCTGTCTAAAGTACACAAGTGAAAGATTAGTGGTTTTTCCAAATGGTACTTTAGCTGTGTGTGCCTGGGAGGAAGGATAGGGGTGTGTGTGTGTGTGTATAGATATATACATTTATGTATGTTAGTCACTGAATTCATATATATACATAATCTGTATCCATATTTACTGTATATTTATGCTTGTATTTCTTCACTCATCAAATTTCATTAGCACCTATTCTATACTAGAATTCACGCTCCATGCTAGAGATAATCAGACTAAGGTTTGTGATCCCTTTCTTCAAATGAGTCATTTTTAGTAGGAGAAAAACGTACACAAATTACTTGCCATATTATCATGGCACATATCACATTTTACTGTAAAGACTTAATTGTTTTCTTGGAAAGACTGTAATCTCCTCCGGACAAAATACAGGTCTTCGTGTCTAGCGTGGTACATGATAAGCCTCCCAAAGGTAACTGCTGAGTGAACAACTAGCAGGGAGTGCCAAGTTCCACACAGGGCAGTCAGGAAAGTTTGCAGATAAGTCATAACGGCTTAATACAGTTGTCACAGGTGTATGATCATTTGAATACACACAAACAAAAGTGTGAAACTTCTACTTCACAACGTACAAACTTAATCCCAGAGAGATTATTGTTATAAATGTGAACAATAAAATACAGCTTTTAGAATGAAAAAACAAGGACATAGTTATGCCCTTGGGGCAAAAATTTCTTATACAGGAATAGAAAACATCAATGAAAAGAAGGGATGCAAGTTGGAATTCATTAAAATTAAGAATTTATATTTACAAAATACATTCCAGGGAACAAACTATGGCCTGTGGGCTAAATTCAGCCTGCTACATGAGCTCAATATAGTTTTTACATGTTAATACGGTTGAAAAAATCAAAAGAAGAATAATATCCTGCAATATGTGAAATGCAAGTGAAATACGAAATGTTCTTGTGCATAAATAAAGTCTTGTTGCAACACACATATGCCTGTTCATCTAGCACGGGGCTGCCGCAGCTGCTGTGTGCCACAGTGGCAGAGTCGAGTCGTTGAAACAGAGATCACATGGCCCACAAAGTCTAAAATACCTACTATCTGGCCTTTTACAGAAAATGTTTGCTTATGGCTAAAATACACAAGTAAGAAACTGAAAAGGCAATTAGGTCGGATTAGGAAAATACATGCATCCACAAAGAGGACTTACATTCAGAATATATAAAGAACTACAAATCAATCAGAAAAATACAGACAACCTCTTGACAACTTTAAGAGGGCAAAGGAGGGAGTCTTGAATAGGTATTTCACATGTTAGAATACACAAATGGCCAATAAGCATAGGACAAGCTGCTCAACATTATTAGTTGTTAGTGAAATGCAAAATAAAACCACAATGAAATATTACTATATAGCTATCTAAATGGCTAAAATTAAAAATCTTGACACTATCAAGTGTTGGTGAAATGTGGACCAGCTAGAGTAAAAATTGGTATAGCTACATTGAAATTTTTTTGGCAATACCTTCTAAAGCTAAACACATGCATGTCCTATGGCCCAACAATTCCACTCTCAGGCTATGCCCCACAAAGGTGAGGGCATTGTTCACCAAAGGACAAGTACAGCTGCTTTACTCATGATAGCTCACAAACAGAAGCAACACAAATTCCCATCAAAAGGAGAATGGTTAAATAAATGATATCTCACATGGTGGAATACTATGCAAAAATGAAAAAGAATGAACTACATATATACAGAGGAGCACAGTTGAATCTTTCAGACATAACACTGAAAAAAGAAGTTGGCACCAGAATGCATACTATATTGCTTTACAAGAAATAGAAAAAGAATTAATTAACCTGTAATGATAGAATGCAGAATAGTGGTCACCTCTGGGGCACAGATTATTAACTGGGCATGAGCAAGAGGAAGTCTTCTGCGTGCTTGACCTGGGTGGTGCTTACACATGTGTATACATATGTGAAATATAATGGCATGAAAATAATATGTGAACATAAAGATTTTACATTTTACTGCATGTATGTTACATCACATTAAAGGCTTAAGCCATAATAAAGTAGCAAAAGTATAAATGAGGAAGAAAACAATTATGCATGGTATAAATGAGAAAAGGGGAAAATGGGTGATTTTTTTCAATTTTCCAGATTGTTAAATTGATTAAATTTATTCATTTGATGTTTGGCCAATCAAGTTAATAATTATTCTGGAACCTGAACCTAGTTCACTGTCCCAACTGCAAAATAAATGCCAGCCGCACCTTGCTCTTGGCCCACGTTAATGGCTATTGCCATGTGAGCATCTCGACCACAGATAATTCTTAGCTATCTACCACACTTAGTTCTGCATAGACAACGCCCCCTCCAAAAACAAAAAACAAAAAACCATTTCTCAAAGACAACATTTCAGCTTAGAGAGAAAAATATGGGGAATGTGAGAAATTCCATATCAAAGGCAAAGGAGAAGTAAAATGCTTTTACTGAATGTAATGAATTAAATAGTTACCACCCCTGAAAAGATACATTGCTTTATTTTTTGACTCCTCATCTGAGAATATGTATTGATTTTAGAAAGAGAGGAGGGTGCGGGGAGAGAGAGAGAGAGATGTGAAAGAGAAACACTGATCAGTCGCCACTCACACGCGCCCAGGTGGGGGATCGAATCTGCAACCCAGGTATGTGCCCTGACTGGGAATCCAACCCACAGCTTCTTGGTGTCAGTGATGGGGATGCCCCCACCTACTGAGCCACTCAGCTAAAGCTCAAGAGATATGTTTCTGTCCTGAGCACCAAAAACTGTGAATATAACCTCATTTTGAAAAAGGGTCTTTGCAGATATAATTGTTAAGGATCTTGGGACAGGATCATCTTCGATTACCTAGATGGCACGTGAATGTAGTAAAAATGTCCCAGTAAGAGATAGAAGAAAAGCCACATGCACACATAAAGGAGACCACATGAAGACGGAGGCAGAGACTGCAGTGCTGCTGCCAAAAACCCTGGGGTACCACCCACCAGGAGGCAGAATAGGCGAGGAACGGATTCTCTTCTAAAGCCCCAGACGGAGTGCCCTCCTGCAGGACTGTGGATTTTGGACTTCCAACCTCCAGAACTATGAGAGAACATATTTTTATTGTTTTAAGCCTCCCAGCTTGTACTAATTGCTTAAAGCAGCTCTAGGAAACTCATATATTGAGTTACTGAGTATATTATCTTCTTCAGCTCAACAGAAACTTTTTTTCCTTTAAACATTAGAGGATGAGGAATTGGAATACAGAAACACAGGTGCAGGAAGACACAGCTTTTGCACAAAATGTCCCCTCCACTGGAACGTTCTTCAGACCTTTGCTTTCTTCACCACATCCACATCTCTCCTGACATCCTGGCTTTATTTTTCTTCACACATCCTCGCTTTACTTGTTTTTTCCTGTCTTCCTCACTAGACTTCAAACCTCCATTGGAATAATAAGTTTTGTCTTTTGTGCCCTTTAGTCGAAATGCCTGGCACTTAGCAAATATTTGTTGAATAAACGAGTAAATGAATGAATGCATGAATGTCTGGGAAGACACACACAAAGGTCTCAGGAAGAGTTCCTGATAATTTTAGATACTGAATCAGAGTCCTCACCTGAGGAAGCCTACTTCACTGTTATTCATCAGCTAAAAGACGCAACTCTGGGGTTTCATCTCCCAGCAGCCAAAGTCCTGTACCAAATTCACATTTCTCAGGAATTTTACTGTCTAAGCTTAATTCCATACTTGCTGATTGCATTGTCTCCCCAACTTGGCCTGCCCCTCTCCTCTTAGACAGCCCTGTCTCCACCGTCCTCTCCTTGGGCAATGTTAACTGGCCTTTATCTCCCATCTTAAACTGTTGAGCAGTTTCGTGGGTGTTCCCATATTGAGCGAGTGTCTCAGGTTAATCTAACTTGGATAAAAGTTAAAAGTTTCATCAACAAGAGTTCAAGTGGAAAAATAAGAAAGGAAACTTCAGTAACATTCTTTGAATGTCTACCACACACTGCTTCCTTTCATTCGTATTATGTCATCTCTTCATGTTAACCCTGTGAGATAATAGTAATAGCTACCACTTAAATTGTGCTTACTATATGCCAAGCCCAAAGCACTTTGCATGTATTATTTAATGCATACACTATTTAACAACCCTATGACTTAGGTATTACCATTATTCTCATTTGGTAGTTAAAGAAAATGAGATTCAAAGAGGTTAAGTAACTTTCCCAAGGTCACACAACTGTAGTCATGGTGGAGCCAGGATCCAAATCAGGCAGCTGGCGTCCAACATTTGTGCTCTTAACCAACAAGCTGTAATAACCCAGTAGGTTATTATTAGCCTATTAAAAGTTATTGTTAGCTTCATTAAGAAATGAAAGAATCAGCAGGCAGAGAGCTGAACAAGCGGCATTGTTCCCTCTCTGACCCCTCCCCCACATACAGCGCCACAACACAGCAACGTGGGTTGCCCCATCCTGGCAAATACCTAAGGATCCACCCCTTACTACATAACAGGCACAGAGACAAAGAAAAAAAAGGGCCCAAATGAAAGAACAGATCAAAACTCCAGAAAAAAATACAGCTGAGCAAAGAAGAGATAGCCAGCCTATCAGATGCACAGTTCAAAACAGTGGTAATCAGAATGCTCGCAGAAATGGTTGAATATGGTTGCAAAATAGAGGAAAAAGTGAAAGCTATGAAAAGTGAAATAAAGGAAAATGTACAGGGAACTAACAGTAATGGGAAAGAAACTGAGACTCAAAACAAAGATTTGGAATAGAAGAGAGAAGTAAACATTCAACAGGAACAGAATGAAGAAACAAGAATTCAAAAAAATGAGGAGAGGCTTAGGAATCTCCAGGACAACTTTAAATGTTCCAACATCTGAATCATAGGGGTGCCAGAAAGAGAAGAAGAAGAGCAAGAAATTGAAAACTTATTTGAAAAAACAATGAAAGAGAACTTCCCAATCTGACAAAGGAAACAGACTTCCAGGAAGTCCGGGAAGCCCAGAGAGTCCCAAAGGAGTTGGACCCAAGGAAGCACACACCAAGGCACATCATAATTACATTACCTAAGATTAAAGATAAGTAGAGAATCTTAAAGGCATCAAGAGAAAAGGAGAGCTACCTACAAAGGAGTTCCCATAGGACTATCAGCTGATTTCTCAAAAGAAATCTTGCAGGCAAGAAGGGGCTGGAAAGACAAGGACCTACATCCAAGATTACTCTATCCAGCAAAGCTATCATTTAGAATGGAAGGGCAGATAAAGTGCTTCCCAGATAAGGTCAAGTTGAAGAAGTTCATCATCATCAAACCCTTATTACATGAAATGTTAAAGGGACTTATCTAAGAAAAAGAATAAGATAAAAAATATGAACAGTAAAATGACAACAAATACAACTATCAACAACCGAACCTATACAAAAACAAAAACAAACTAAGCAAACAGGAACAGAATCACAGAAATGGAGATGACATGGAGGATAATCAGTGGGGAAAGGGAGAAGAGGAATAGGGGAAAAGGTACAGGGAATAAGTTGCATAAATGGTAGGTAGAAAATAGACAGGGGGAGGTTAAGAATAGTGTAGGAAATGGAGAAGCCAAAAACTTATATGTATAATCCATGGACATGAACTAAGGGGGATGGGAAATGAGCATAGGAGGGAGTGTGCAGGCAGGAAGAGAATAAAGGGGAGACAACTATGATAGTATAATCAATAAAACATATTTAAAAAGAGGAATGAAAGAATCAGAAAAAACAACTTTTCTCAGTGTCAAATAGCAAGTAAATGGCAGAGCCAATATTTGAACCCAGTGTAAATTATGTATCATACCACCCAAGTGCGTATCTACTTGGCTGTTTTCAAATACATCTCAAACTTAGCATATCCAGAAGTACACCACCGAAAACTACTCTTCCCCTTGGGGGTCTCTGCTAAGTAAATGGAATCCCCACCTACTTATCTACTCCATCCTTCACGTCCTACATCCCATCAGTGGCCAACTTTAATTGATTCTCCCTCTAAAGTATACCCCCCAAATTAATTTGTTTTTGTGTTCAATTCAACCACCTTTTCTTCTTCATCTACTGCAATAACCTTTTACTTACTGTTTCTACATTTGTCCACTTTTAATTCTCCACAGACCAGCCAGAATTTTTTAAATGGAAATTTGTGTATGTCATGTACCTGCTTAATTCCCTTTACAATTTTGAGGTTTATAATAAAATTAAATAGCCTTCATAATGTGGTTGTTATTTAACTCTCCAGCTAATTTCTCACCTTGATCATATACTTCAGGGACATGCTTTCCTGCTGTTCTTCATAGACATTAAGTTCTTTCCCAATATGTGGTGTTTGCATATATTATTCCTTTTATTATGTTCTTTCCCTCTCTTCTTTTATCTTCAATTTTTAAAGAACAGCTGTATAGAGATGTGATTCACATACCATAAAATACATTCATTTGAAGTGGTTTTAACACATCCACCGAGATGAGCAACCATAACCAAAATCAATTCTAGAAGATTTTTATCATTTCCAAAATAAACTTGTACACATCAGCAGCCACTCCCTATTTTCTCCAATCCCTCCAGCCCTAGGTAGTCACTAACCTACTTTCTGTCTCTATGGATTTGCTTGTTCTTGACATGTCATATAAATGGAGTCATGCAATATGTTGTCTTTTGTGACTGGTTTCTTTCACTTAGAATAATGTTTTCAAGCTTAATCCACATTGTAGTACATACTAATACTTAACTTTTTTTCTCACCAAGTATTACACATCCACTTGGTGACATTTGGATTGTTATTATGAATAATGCTGCTATAAACATTTGTGCCCTTTAGAAAACTTTAGCTTTTATTCAGAGTGAAATAAAATTCTGTTTTTTTATTTGATCTTTATTGTATTTTTTCCATTACCATGTAGTCACCTTATACTCCTCTCCCCAAAGTAAAAGTCTATTTTAGAGCAAGGGTCAGAGGAGTGATGACTTATGTTTTGAAAGAATATTCTGGCTGTTTTGAGAATAGTCTGGGGGTAGGCAAAGGTAGAAGCAGGGAGTCTAGTTCAGAGAGACAGTTGTGGATTGATTTAAGGTGGTAATGTTTGAGAAGGTGGTGAGAGAGGTCACATTCCAGAGATATTTTAAAGGTAAAACCAAGAGGACTTGTTGACAAAATGGATATGTGGTAGGAGAAAAAGAGAGACAAGAAAGATGACTTCCAGGTTTTTTGTCTGTGTAACCAGAAGAATGGAGTTGCAATCTATAGAGATGAGAAAGGCTGGAGATGTCTTGGGAGGGAAGATCAGCAGTTAAGTTTTGGACATGGGAAATTTGAAATACCTATTAGTTATTCAGGGTGTCAAGTAGACAGATAGACATATAGTATAGATATAATTTTATTTGTCCTTCTAACACCAAATAACTTGTACAACAGTTTAATCTTTTATTCACTCAGGAAAGAATTAGTAGATGCCTATTATGTATAAGGCATAGTTGTCAATATCCAATAAAGATAGTCTAACTCTGAGTATGCCTGAGACAGTATTGTACATGCTGCCAATAATCAGTGAGCAGAATGTGGGGTCAGGAGACATGAATATTAGTTATGTTTCTCTTCCAGCTGGTTTTGTCATCTTGGGCAGTATCGTCACTCTTGTGTGCCTCAGTTTCTTCAACTTCAGAATGGAGGGTTCTACAAGATGATAGTCAAGATCACTACCCCCACTCCCACATACACAGAGCCCCCAAAATCCTTCCACTTGCTTATATTAATTGAAAGCCAGTTAACATCATTTGTTTGGAACTTTGCTGGGGAAGAAATTTCCTTCTGTCAATTCACTGGGCAAAGAGAAAGTTGGTCTGTACATTTCTGACTCTCCAGGGCCACTTCTATGCCTTTGTTTCTCTTCCATGAACTTAACAATCTCTGGTCTCTAAAAAATAAACAAACAAATGGGTCTTATTATTATTATTATTATTATTATTAGACTAATACTATTTCAATGTGGGTAAAAATAAAAGTTATGTTGTCTCACCTTTTTCTATGCTAATGTCTCATAACACTATATTTACACATCTGGTGCAGCATTTACAATGTTCTGCTTGCTATTACAGTTGTTTGTGTGCTCGGAGATCATACATTTCATGAGACCAGTGACTGTGTTATACTAATTTTTACAGTTCTCATAGTGTTTATTTAGCTCAGTGCCCTGTCAGTAACAGACACCCCCAAAATGTGTACTGAATTCATAAGCAAGTCAGTAAACTATCTGTACTAAAATATGTTTTTAAAATCTAATTTACAATAAAATAAAAATTTCCAGAAGGACCCTTCTAATGCCTGCGGGTGGTTTCTCTGCTCTTCAGAGCCTTTATGTAGTATCATTACACCACCTTTGATTTTATACCCACCTCTGAATGAGGTCATGGAATTCTCTCTGGCACATAAAAGGTATTTCTGATTTTTTTTAAGTAGCACAGTGAAAATATTATTGCAAATAAAATCAGCAGTTTGAACCCCAAGTCTGCTGCCAAACAGCTGTGTGACTCTGGGCAGGTTACCGTCTCTTCCCGAAGCTCAGTCCCCACAAGGTAGTGAGAACACATCTCGCACACTGGGTTCACACAGGAATATGGTGAGAGAGTGAGTGTGGGGATGGTTGCTAGGCTGAAAGGACTTAGTTAAAAATTATCTTTCAAAAAATGAGTTCTGAGAAAATATACTGTTATCACATTACTTTTACTGTTACAGTGATGAAAATTCTTCAATATAATACTTCAATAAACTCCTACTTTAATGCTAAGATTCTATAGATATTTGACTTGAGAGACATGCTCTATGATTTTCAAATTATATTTATTATTAACATGAATATATAAATGTAATATGCTTACATACCTTATATAATTATATCTTATTTGTGGACAGAATTCTGTTCAAAGAAGTTTTCGAACTTATGTCACCCAGGCCATCACATGTGGCTGCACAGTCCCAGGGTTTCCACTCAGGCGCATCCCCCGGGGCCCAGCCTTGCGCAGCAGAGGGTCTGGGTAGTCAGCCGTGCAGTTACAAAAAGAATGGGGGACTTAGCACAAACCCCTAATAAATTCTGTGAGTGTTTTAGAAGACATATTTATAATACATTTTTCAACTGTGTGTGTCAGTGTGTATTATTACTAGTACTAAAAACATGAAGAAAAAGCTATGAGACAAATATTAACAGACATTAAACTGAAGAGGTATAACAAACTAGATAGAGATATAGGTGGAGATATGCTGGTAAATTCTTTGGCAGAAGTGCTTCCCATTGTTCTATTAATGTAGGTCTGGGTACTATTCTCCAATGAGAAGTATTTTCACACAGAGGTACAGTTACACTTAGTTAAAAATGATATATCTCAATAACTAAATCTTAATGTCTAAAAATATATGCAAATATATTACATAGGTATCTTTAAATGCATAAATGTTACACTATACAACTTTTCTTAGGTAACATTCTTATGCCTACTTAGCTATGTTTCAACAAATTGTCCATTTATTCAATAAATATAATTGAACATTGACTCTTATTAAGTCCTAAGAACAAAAAACTGCCCTCAAGATGCTCACAGATACACATTGTGGGTCCTAGAGCTCCTGAAAAACCATGAAGTAAACTTAAAATGTGATGTGTGTGGAATCTGGTATTTGTGGTTAAGCCTCATGAAAAGGGGGGCGGGGTGGGATGTAAAGATCATCCCTAATTACCAAGGGGTAAAATCAGCTTGGTAGGAAAGAATTAAGACACATGAGTCAGACTGGAGTTCAAGATGATCCTTTGACAAAAGGAACTGAGTCAAGTAGGACATTGACTCACTATCAAATGTGTCATTCCAGCCAATGGGGAAGAATTTACAAAGCTCTTTGTGGGCCAAATGCAAATGCGGGAAGGGGAAGACATTCTTTCATTCCCAGGCACGACCTGTGATACCAGTAAAGGCAGAAGCAGCAGCGTTGGAAGGAGGCCAGCCGGTGCCCAAGCAGCAGGGGACACCTGGAGCAGAAGTAACACCAGGAAGAAAACTTCATCCAAGACCCCAGCAGAAAAGGCTGACACTTGGGGACTTGGGATCCTGGTGACTTTACTAGGAAAGTTTAATAATACTAAAGGGAGTGCCTTGGTAGCAAGAATAAAGGGTTTCACAAAGGGAACCCCTTTGTTGTCCCTCAGTGTCCTACAAGAATGATAAACCTATTTATCCTAAAAAAATAACATGGGACTTCTTTTCTACAATATTATTTAAACTCATTTTCCCCATTTTTTAACCAGTTTGTACTATAGTGATAAAGAAGACATTATTTTACAGTGGAATCTGGGCAAAGTATTTTGTCTAATGCCCCAACCTGTGGCTTGGAGTGGGGATCAGAAAAACTATCCCAAGGTAATCTTATGTATGTCCTTGAACAATTTTTCTAGGTCATTCTCTGGGGATAATTGGTAGTTATTCAGGTTGCAGGATTTGCTATAGATACTCTCTTAGGAGAGGGAACATGGGAGAAAATATTAGGGCTAATGTTTGAGGAAATTTTTTAACCCTTAATAGGTATGTTTCTGAATGTTTAATTTTGGAGAAAAGTAGATGTTTTCCTTAAATTACATAAATGATACAGTTGATTTATTGTGATGGTGTGGATTCAGATAGGCTGCACCTCTTACTAGCATGGGTGGCCATGGGCAAGCTATTTCTTGACTTTTCTGATCCGTAAAATGAATTACATCTGTGTTCCCATGCAGACTAACTAAATATTGTACATAAAGTGTTAAATAAAATGCTCAACTCATGGTACTTTTTATAATTCAGTGACATAATGGGACTACTCCTTAGAAACTACATTTTTTTCTGAAGGATTAATTAATACTTCAGGTTTGGTAACTAAGTGAAATGTGCACATTTCTAAAATGTACAGACAAATAAGGAAACAAGTGTTGTATTCTGTACCAGGAAGAGAGGCATCTAAACAGAAACGGCTGAAGACAAAAACACAAGACTAAGAGCTCACACTCTGGTAGGCCAATAAAACGTTTAATCTGAAAAAGCCTGGGAGACTTTCAGTTCTTCCTTGGCTTTGTAATTTGACCTGTAGATTACAGCACCTAAAAAGAAGACGGGGTGATAGACTCTAAACCACTGCCCTCTGTAATTTACAGGTTGCGAAACTGGTCTGTGTATCCATCTTTGCTACAGAAAGAAGGAACCTCAGCAGAATTATTTTTCTTTTTTTTCAAAATTTTATTTATTTTTAGAGAGAGGAGAAGGGAAGGAGAAAGAAAGGGAGAGAAACATCAGTGTGTGGTTGCCTCTTGTGCACCCCCCACTGGGGACCTGACCCAGGCATGTGCCCTGACCGGGAATCGAACTGGCAACACATTGGTTGGTTCCCAGGCCCGCGCTCAATCCACTGAGCTATGCCAGGCAAGGCAAATTACTTCTTGAATGCATTAAAATCTCTAAATGTTAGAGCCAAAAGCTCTCTGAATTGTAGCTTGGATTTCATTTTATACTAAACATCATCTTGCAGAGACTAAGGGGCTTGCTTATAACAGAAAAGCTGGGGAAAAAAAAAAACCCAAAACCCAAGATTCAAGATCTTCTCATCCCTTGTCCCATGTACTTTCTACTGCACATTGTTTCTGTTTCTGCTTTGCTTTGAGTGTTGGAAGGGGGGGGGGGGTTGCATGTGAAGGAATAATGTTCCAACAAAGAATCAGGGTAAAGAAAGAGCCTTTATGTTACGTTGTAGTAGGCAGTTAGACAGACATGAGCTGAGTAGGAACAACACGTCAGGTACAGAAGGTCTCCAGAACAGAAAGCCTCCAGTGCCTAGCAAAGGACAATTGTAGCCTGGGACCTTCCCTCCGGGTAATATCACTAACCTGTCATATCACCACTGGTCATGCAGTTTAGACGCCCCTGATCTTTCACATAATTAGTCCTGTGGTAGGCCCCTTAGAGGAGGAACAAGGGGGCCGGAGAACCGTCTCATAGGACTTCCTTGCACAACCACTCCCTTAAACATTAAGCCCTAGAGATATAGCACCTAGGCTCAGCCGTGTTTCAGCTCCAGGGCCAGAAAAGCAGTGATCCAGGAATGTTGACGCCTTGGCTGATATCAGGACCTGCACAGTGAAAGACCCCGCACTGGTGCCGACCAGTTAGGAGAGGCCTGACAGGACACACCTGGAAAGCGAAAGACTATTCTGTTTCTATTGAGATCTTCCCCTGAGGTCTCTGGAGCACGCTGCACCTTCCTGTTTCGTTCCCCTAGGTACGTTCTCTTTGCCTTTCTTTTTCCTAAGCTCCAAGGGCCCTTCTTTTGCCTCTGTAACTTGTCTTCTAGGTCCACTCAGTCCCACTGGCTCACTTTTCCTAACTCTGTGACCTTCTAGATAAACTTTCTATTACAATTTGAGTTTCTTCACTCTGAATTCTTTCTTTGCCAAACTCAGGTACTGAGGTTGCTGTACTGAGGTCCGATAACATTCTGGTGCCATTTGCTGCTAACAGTATGTCTACTCCTGTGCCCCCAATCCATAATTTTTACATATATGACTTTCAACCAGAGGTATTTGGAAACATGGGATGATTTTTTTTTGGTAGTCTCTATGACTTGGAGGTGGCTATATGCAACCCCATACATATGTATAGTGTGTGGGACTCAGAAGTGCTGCAGAATTCAGCACAATAAATTGTCACACACAAGTGCAATAGTGGTCCTGATAGAAAAAAATGATGCACTGACCCATGTTTCAGGCATCGCGCTGCTAAATACTAAAATATATTATATTCCATTTAATTTGCACAATAAATTAGTAAGATAAGTAATATAAAATGTTTGTTTTACAGAGTAGAGAACCAAGGCACTAAAGGAAAAACTTGCCTGTATGTATATCATATATATGCATATATGTATATGATATGGATATATATGCATATCATATGTGATATGTATATAACACCAAATTACAAAATATTTGGAGCATAAAAAGTGAAAAACCATTAACCATATCTTACTACATTAATACAATCACTTTTCACATTTTTATATATTCCCTCCTAATATCATTGTCTATGCGTCTGGCTTTTAAAAATGTAATAATATGTACACAAATGCAACTTTATGTTTTTAATTTTCATTTAACACATTATAAACAACCCCTCACTGCTATATAGTCTTCATAACCGTTATTTTTAAAGAAACTATAGTATGCAAATTAGTGGCTATACCATAATTTTATCAAACATCATTTTTTGGTCTTCTTCATTCATTACATGCATGAGAAGAATATTTACTATTTATCCTCTCCTAAATAACCTCTTATATATGAAACTGAGGGTCCTTATGACTTTGATTAAATTTGGCTTTAAATCCTAGGTCTGGAATCAGGCCATGTTTACCAGAGGCCTAACCCTTCCCCTGCTATCATCAACAACCCCCAGGGCAGCAGAAGACAGTGGCCCTGGCAGGCTAAACATAGCATCTTGACCTAAATTATGTTTCAGCTCTTCATCCCTAAGGTGGAATAACCCCTGACTACTTCTCTGTGAAACTAGACAAAAGGACACTGAAAAAGACCTCTGAGCTATCCTCAAGACCTGAAAAAGTTATTTATTATCCTCACCCCACTCCTGACTAATCAGCTCCCAGCCTGACCCCCAACCCCTAAATCACAGTGTCTTGTGAGTTTGCTCCATAGAATCTGTAACCTACATGTCATTGGAGAGTTGAAGCATTTAGCATTAGATTCCTGTTCTCCTGGATGGGACCATTCACAATAAAATAGCAAGTATTTTTCCACTGCAGTTTTCTGTGTCTACTGTTGGGCTCTGCCAGTACCAGGTAGACAAATTGTTTCTTTTCTGTAGCGTATATTCCTCTCCCCTGCTCCCTGCAAGTCTTACTCAGGTTTGACAGTTCTAGAATCCCTCTCTGCCTCTGTTCAACCTAGTACCATTTGTGAAACATAGTTTGACCCTTCTATTTTTGGATTCTCTTTTAGAGATAGCCAAAAATAGAACATTTAGCACATTATCGGAAAAGCTTTTTTGAGAGGATACTATAACACCTGTGTGTTTGGGTATACTGTGTGCTCACATTTATAAAAAAAAACATAAAAAATTTTTACTTTCATCATAATGGAATAACTTGTAATCGATGTCCTCCTGTCCTAAAACAACTAGAAAAATGAACAAATATGTGAAATGATTGTTTTCAGGATTTGACCGATAGGCATAACAAAGCTCTGATTACTGAAAAAAAGAGAAACAAGTGAAAATCTCTATGATTGTCCATCTTTGTTCTTGAAGTCCCTCTGCAGAATATGGTGCAGGGAGAAAGCATAAATAGCACAGCAGTCTCACTGAAATGAGAAGAAAAAGAGATCAGAGGTCAAGGAAGCTGAGATGGCTGGATTTACAGAGCAGAGGACCAGAGCAGTGGGAGCTAAACAGAAAAACATCTCCAGTAAGCTGCATAGAAGCCTACTGAGACTTGATGAATACTAAGCTGTAAATACATAGAGTAAAACTTCATGGGGCTGGACAAAGAATGATGAAGGACTGCATGCTGAATAATTCTCAGAACTCGCAAGACATTGGGGAGGTATTCAAGTTCCAACAAGTTAGAGAAAAGAGACATTATTGAGCATCTACAGCATACAGTAGAAACCTGAAAAAAAATCATACCAAAGTAGTAGAACTAAACTAGTTCTAGAATAAGGGTTACTCTGGGTCAACCCTAATAAAATTTAAAATCCAGTCTCAAAAGTATTAAATTAATTTACCACTCTTTTTTTAAAAAGACGTCAGAATTGATACCTGACACCATAACATCACCAGGTCTAACTTCCAATGAAAATTTTCTACACATGAGAAGAAGGAAAATGTGGTTCATAACCAAGAGAAAAATAAGTTAATACTAATGACCCACAAATGACAGATGTAGCAGGAACTCTAAATGAGTTCGAGGATTTAAAGAAAAATGTAAGCATAATACAGAGAAAACCAAAGGTTAAAAAATAAGATAGAAGTTATACAGTTAAAAAATAGTGTCCCGAATAAAAAAAATCACTAAATGGGTTTAGCAAATTAGATAGTACAGAAGGAAGGATCAGTGAATTTGAAGATGTAGTAAACTGAAATATACCCAAAGTGAAACATAGAGAAGAAAAAAACTGAAAAAGAATAAATGGTTACAATAACTTGTGGGATAATACCAAGTCATGCAGTATACATGTATTTCAATTCCCAGAGGAGAGGGAAAATAATGACTGAAAATTGTCCAAATTTGATGAAAACTGTAAACCCACAGACCCAAGAAATTCAACAAATACCAAGTGAAATAAACACTAGCATGCACACAAACAATAAACTGAGGAACATAATAAATTACTTAACACCAGTGTTAAAAATAATATACCCCTGGCTGGGGTGGCTCTGTGGATTGGGTGTCATCCTGCAAACTGAAAGGTTGCCAGTTCTACTCCCGGTCAGGGCACATGCCTAGTTTATGGGTTTGGTCCCTGGTTGGGGTTATGTAAGAGGCAATTGATCAATGTTTCTCCCCCTCTTTTTGTTCCCCTTACCCTCTCTCTAAAAACAAATACATAAAATATTTAAAAAACTATCTAAATACACCTAGAGGAAAATAGACATATTACACAGAGGGGACATTGTCAGAAAAATATGCTAGCCAGAAAAATAAAAATGTATCACAATATTTAAAGTATTGAAAGAGTTGGGGGAGAAAGTCAATCTGGAATTATATATTCAGGAAATATATCCCTTAAAAATGAGGTTAAATATAGTTTCCTTCACACAAAAACTGCATGAGTATATTTCCAATAGACCTGCACTGCAAGAAGTGATAAAAGAAATCCTTCAGGCTAAAAGATAATCATAGCAATGGAAATTGAGGCATAGATTGTTTCTGATACATGGTGGTGATCCAGTTGCTAAAATGTTCAGGTGGTGATTTAAATATTTTAGTGAAGGGAATGACTTCTTAGGTGTAATGGCCCAACCATGAGAGTGAGAGGAATGCTTACAAGGATGATGGAACTGGCTAGTTGCTACTAAGTTGTATCTTACAGATCCTCTGTCTTGCAGAGGGATAATGAAAAGCTAAAAATGGTTAACAACAGAAAATTAATTGTGAAGGCCAGAGAGCCTCTGCTATCTTAGAAAGATGCCCTTATCTCCTGTACTGAGAAAGCTAAAAACCAAAGTCAGAATTAAATGGAGTTCCTAGCTTCAAAGACCATCGAATACACAAATAAAGACAGTCTATTATGCCACTATGAAAGCCCTGGTTGGGAATATTTGGGATCCTGATACATGGGATGGAGAGAATTGCGTAGATTCTCCTAAATAATTCCGCCCCCCCAGACTTATTGGAGCCTGCAGAGGTGGCCTACCCCTCCTCACTAAGAGCTAGCACTCCAGAGACCTGTCCACCATCATTCAGCTCAGTCTGAGTTGCCAAGTCAAAAGCTGTGTAGAGCGACAGCATAACCCAGCCAGGTTCATTTTGGACCTGGTAAGGTAGGTTAGGGTCTGTACTCTAAATGAGCTGTGAGAATTAGCCAGCATGTTCCAGATGGAGTCAAGGGGGACTGAATTTTGAGAGCATTTTATCAAAGGGGCTGGAACATAAGATTGAGGAAGAGAGAGTTTATTGATTTGGGGGAACTCGCTTGAGATGTTGGACTTAGCTCCCTCCCAAGAAACTGAGGGGACAGTGGAAACTCACTGCAAGGCTGACTGAAGAAACCAATGGTGTATGCTGAGCTTCGTGGAAATCCTTGAATTTCTGTGGCATATGGTGGACTGTTGGGAACTGCCCTGCCTGGTTTCTGAAGCTGTAGCCCCCACATGGCTAAGGCTGAGTGAGTGACCTTTGTACCATAAGCCACTAAGGAGACAAAGCTTATCTCCCTGGCAGGAGCACCGCTTCTGCTCCTTTTACTTCACCCTGCCTGGCCCCCAATACTTGATCAGTTAGCCAATGACTGGTAAGATTCCTCAAGGGAGGGACGATCTAAGACAGGCATGATCACAGGGAGCCTCAGGGAAGGACTTAGGGGGCTACAGAAAAGGGGTGATGGACCCTCACCCCTCGGCTTTGACATAGCCTGAGTCCTTATTCTGTCTGCACGAAGTCTCCTAATCTCTTGACTGCCTTACTTCCCCTGCCTGACTTAAGCTTGAAACAATGACTTAAGCCTGAAACAATGCCAGTGGTGGGTGCAGTCCTGTGCTTGAAAGGGCAGGTTCCCTAGGGCCATCAGGCCAAAGAAAGAATGCATAAAATCCTGTGAAGCCTATTTTGCTAGTACTCTCAATTTAAATAATAAAGGACCAAGCAGGAAGTGAGTTCGTTCCCCAAAGTTTTATGGTCCTTTAACTATCTGACCCTGACTCAGAATAAGCCCTCAGAGTTCTTTGAATGTTATCTATTGTTTAATCATTTTTGCCTGACAATGATTGATGAGCTTTATTCCTGTGCAAACTGAACCCAATAAAAGCATGTCAAGGCAAGGGTCAGGGCACTCTCCTTTTGAGGGGGTGGCTGAGGCATTCAGAGGTGCTCTTCCCTTGAGAGAGGGTCTGTGCCATCCCTTTTCCTCCACAGGACTTGGCAGTCCATGTGAATTTGTCTCGTATCTCATCCACAGTGCAGCAGACACTGCTTGCCAGTGTCCGTGTCAGTGGACAGAGAAAACAAAATGCTCAGGCAATGGGTATGCTGGAGCAGGCATACCGTGTGAGACTCAAAGACCCATAAGAGGATTTCATTTCATGAAGGTTCCGAAAATCACACAACTGACTAAGGTCTTCAGGTGTATATCAGTGAGAGAGACATTAGCATCACTAGGAAGTTTGGTGGTAGCTCTCTTCTAAAAGCCAGGGCTGACAGTAGGCCAAGTAGGAGAACTTGGTTTATTGAGAGGAAGGGGGATGTGGCCAAGTGGTATGGCTTAACCACAAGAAGCCAAGGGTTCACAATTGTAATGAACAAAATTGATGTGCCATCCAAGAGGACTTGACCCACAGAGTTGTGAAGATGGTTGCTGGAACACCATGTCTCCAGGGGAAAAATAGATAAGTAGTCAAAAATAAAAGAGGTACTGCTCCATCTCTAATCCAAACAAAGCAAGAACGGGTAAACAAGGGACTGAGAACAGTTGCCTCAATAAAAGTTTATGATTGTTTGCTTAGTTTCTGGGCCTGTGCCAAATACCAAACCTGGATTCCATCTCTTTCAGTTGGGGTCCAGTCAGGAGACAGAAATAACACTGTGGTTTAAAAAGTGAAATCCAATATAAAACATTATCCAGCTACCATTAAAAAAAGTAAGTATAAGGGATAAATGTACTTTGGGGTTGAGGAGAATAATCAGGGAAGGGTGAACATAGTCAAGAGTTGAGAGCTCATTGCAGAAGGTATAGAAGTCCAGTAGATGGTGAAAAATTCTCTGATTTTTTTAGGCCAGAGCTAGTCCATAGTTGCTGGGCAAGCAGGAAGTACCATCTGGGGCACAGGTAAGCCACAACCAGTGGTTGGGCACAGAGTGTAGGAGAAAGAGACTTCCGTGGATAAGGGAGCTGAGAGTTAATGGGCCTGAGTTTGTCATCTATTTTGCTGTAAGTAGTGGAGTGATCTCAAAAGAATTCATCCCATACCATACCCTTATAGGCAACCTGACTCCATAAAGGTCAAACACAGTAGCCGCTTAAGCTTCCAAGGAACAGGCTTCTGCTGGCACTTTATCACGATCAACCATAGCCTGAGTAATTGTGAAGCCATTGCATGCATGGGCTACTAATATCCCATTTCCCATTAGCAATGCACTCAGCATGGCACTCAAGATAAAAATGCTACCTCTGGAGTCAAGCATAACAAGAACCAAAGGGCATGAGTAAACTGCATAATCAGGTATTTGAAATCCTCAAATAACCCTTCTTGTGGCTAAGTATCTACTCCTTAGGCAGAAATGGACTACATGGCACACAGGTGGACTGAAGTAGCCACTTAGAGGTGCACCACTCAGCTTAGCCATGGCAAGGGAGGCTTCACTGTCCAGCTACAGTTGCAAAGACAGCAACCATTTTCGAGGCCTTCAGGATTCATTCTGGATTTTGAACTGAGACCTTACTCTTTCAGGCAACCCCAAGCCAATGGCTACAGAGAGTGGATGTATGTTATAGACTGAAAGCTGTGTCCCCCAATTCATATGTTAAAATACTGATGCCCAATGTGATAGTATTAGTAGGTGGGGCTTCGGTCAGGAAGAAGGGCTTCTTAGCTTATGAGGGTAGAGTCCTCACAAATGGGATTAGTGTTCCCATAAGAGACCCCACAGAGTTCCACAGTCCTTTTCACCAAAGGAGGACATGGCATGAGTTCTGGGACCCAGAATAGGGTTCTCACTCAATCATGCTAGCACCCTGATCTTGGACTTCCAGTCTCCAGACCTGTGAGAATTAAATTTCTGTCAGAGTTTATAAGTTACCTAGTCTCTGGTGTTTTGTCAGATTTGCATTTGCAGCCCTATGCCCTCCCTTTGTTGGTAACCAATCAAAATATGTATGGCTTGTCTTTTTAAAAAATACATGCAAATACTAATAAATGTGTGTTTATATATAATATATATATGAATCCTTCTCTCCCTTTTTTAGATAAATGGTAACATACTATACATGCTTTCTCCTTCTTGCTTTTTATACTTAACACTGTATCTTAAAAATAACTCCATAGTAATAAAAAGAAATCTTTCTTCCTTTTTTACATCTGCTTGATATTTTATTATTTGAATGGGTATAGAATGTTCTTCTAACCCTCTATTGATGATGTAGGGTTGCTTTCAGAGTACATTATCAGTTTATCTTTAGGATAGAATTTGAGAAGTATATAATTGCTAAGTCAAAGAACAAATAAATACATAATTTTACTAGATATTAAGTGGCATTCACTAATTTGCCATTAAACCCATTTCTTCTCTTTAATTTGCTACCTCCCTTCAAGGAGCCCATCTCTTTCCAATCAAACAGGACAGACAGTTGAAATTTCTTTCAACATTTCTTTTATTCCCTGCCACCATCAAAGTAGACACAAAATTAAAATAATTTGCCTTCTAGGGATGTTTCAAATTGAGTTCTGACTTTTAATCCCTGAAGCTACTGCTTTAATTTAAACCTTTGTGAACTCTTGGTGCCTTGGTACATAGGACAGAGTACATAAGACGATCTGACTTGGTTGGAAGGTCAGGGAAGGCTTGTATAAAAAAAAATTCCTAAATTTATACCTGAGAACCAGACAGTCATTTACCAGAGAAAGGGCATTGTAAGCAAAGGGAAAGTGTGTTAAGGTACTGTGGCAAGAGGATGAACAAAGCATAGGAAGAATGGAAAGAAATCCAATGAATTAGAAGCATAATGAGTGAAAGAAAATAAACTGGAGAGGTAGGTTGAGGCCAAAACATGCAGGTTTGTGGGCTAGATTAGGAATTTTCTATTTTATTCTAAAAAAAAAATATATATATATATATAGACCATGTAAAGATTTTAAACAACAGGGTAACATGATCAGATTGGGGGATTGAAATGTACTTCTCACAGTTTTGGAGACCGGAAGTTCAAGATCAGGGCGCCAGCATAGTCCTTCTGGCTGCTGGGTGATCAGATACTGAAGTACTCCAAGTAGAAGATACTGAGGCACCTTAGCAGCAGAGGGGGGTAGCACAGTGGACAGATTCAAGAAATATTTTTTAAATATTTAATATAAATTAAATTAATTAAGATCTTTTAAAATCTCTACAAATAGGGCCTAGTGATGGACTGTTAAGGAAGTGTTTCTCTTCATGTTGTTTCTGCTTCTATGTCTTGATGGACAGTGATACCAACCACTGAAAGACAGCTAGACTGGGCAAATAGGAAGGTAGGATGGAAACAATGAGTTGGGGTATTTTTTTGAATAGGTTAACACTGAGCTGCAGTTGAGATTCTAAGGTTAGATAGTAAGCACCTGATGGAAATCAAGGTCAGAGGAAAGGACTGGGTTCCTGTTATACATGTATGAGTCATCTGCAAATGACATCATGGGTGTATATGAGAATGCCTCAGTGTGTAATGAGGAGGGGAGAGGCCTAGACCAAGTCTTAAGGACTGACACTAATAGCCAGAAGAGGAAAAGTAGCACGCCAATATAGGAAAGAAATCACAACATGTGAGCAGGGTTAAAAGGAAGCAGGGAAAAGAGAACGTATCAAGGAGAAAATGCTTACTTGTATAGATTGCTGTTTGAGGTTGAGTTAAAATGAAGCCATAAAAAAATTATCATTAGACTGAGCAACAGAGAAGTCATTGGAAACTTCTATAAGTGCAGTCTCAGTGAAGTAGTGGAGATGGAAGCCAATTTAAAGTGACCTGAGGAGTGACTAGAAGAAAAAAAAAAGTTGAGACAGCTTTCCCTTTAGAGATGTTTGTCTGGGAGAGGAAGTACAGAAGTGGGAACAGAGCTGGATGACAATGCTCAGTGAAGAGAGGACTTTTACAGATGGGAGGGCATTTTGAATGCTGATGGAATCGATACAATAGAGAGATTATTGCTGCACGAAGGAGAGGGAAATGAGGAGGCAAGCCCCTGATATGGCCAGGTGGGACTCAGATTTATAGAGGAACTGGCTGACAGTAGAAAGGCCACCTCATTAGGTAAAATAGGGAAGAAGGAGGAGGTGAGGGCAGGCAGAGATGGGTTTGTTGATCTAGTGATAAGATAATGAAAGAGTACCCATCTGATGGTTTCTGTTTTCCCAATTAAATTTGAAGTGAGGTTGCCAGTTGAAGGTGATAGCGCTGGGGCTAGGAAGTAAGAGGTTGGAGAGCCTTTGAAACAGATATCTCAGAGAATGCAAAAGGGAGCTCATAAGACGTGGTGGTTGGACAGTGTTGACAGCTCATTTTACTTGTCAACTGAGAATATTCCTGTTCTTCTGTATTTACCATCCTGTCTTGCGAATTAATCCAAATTGATTTCTACAAGAGTTTGGTCTGAATTAACCAGAAAATGGTTTCTATTCTCCACTTATGTCTTAGCCTGGATCTCCCATAACAGAGCCTGAAGCAGAGGGCTTCTGTGGCCTTTATTTTACTAAAGAGTTCAATTCCAGGGAAGAAGACTGAAGGGCAAGGAGGGCATAGCAAGGAAATTGAGAAAGTTATGTTAGTTGTTGCAAAGTGCAAATGGTTGCTGGATTTGAAAGTTTGTGCTCTTAAGAATTAGGATGTGCTGTATCTCAGGACTGCCCACTTAGGAAGGAAGGGGGTAGAAAAGAAGATTTTATCCATTGGCTATGATCTGAATTTCCAGGTTGTAAATACGTGGGTGAATACAGACATCTAGTAGGAAGCTCTGGGGTGGGAAGAGAGATATGCAAGGTGGAGTTAAGAGGTGAAGTGCTTTCAACTTAGGTTTGTGTGAGTTTAGAGCCCTTACAGAGCTGGCTGGCCCAGCAGCAGCTGGAATGAGTGACCGATACATCCAAAGATGTATCTGATACAATTTACAGTGTGGAATATAGCTTATTTGATTTGACCAAAGACAAGAAAAACTTTAGAAACACAGGCAAAAATGGAAAAATCAATCAGCTGTTTCTAACCCACTAGTGGTGAGCTGATCAGAGGTTTTAAGATGCTTTTTGTATAGCAGGAGAAGTTGAGATTTGCTTTGGGCGGACTTACTATGCAGGAAAAAATTTTTAAGTTATTTTAACAGAGCAGAAGAGAGCCATGGATTTTGAATGCTGACTTTTTGGTCTTGATCACAAAGCACTCCTGTCCTGCCATCTAGTGTTCACAAGTTTATTGGAGGGCAATGTGTAAGGGGTGGCTCTGCCTGTGTCTCAATGGTGGCACTACCAACATTTTGTGACAGGACAGTTTCTAGTTATGCAGTACTGCCCCAGGTGCTCGGGATATTTATGTCTCTACCCCCCACCTCACTCTACTGCATAGCAATTGCTACCCCCAGAGGACTGAAAACACTGACATTTTCAAATGTGCCCCAGCACCTTGACCATTGAGGACCATTGCAGGAGCAGTTGATGGTTAAGCCCCTAGTTTACAGATGAGGAACTAGAGCTTAGAGAAGATGCGGAACTAGGTCACCTTACAGATAAGCCATGAGTAAGTATTCAATATACAAGTCCTTCTCTAAATCCTGTTTCTGAATGGAGGACCTTTAATTAATGTGATAGCACTCTGAGTGTATTTGTCATATGACACAATTTATTAAAAAAATTCTATTTTTACATAGCTGTGGTTCATAAAGTGAGATTCACTTGTAAGAATGGTAACAAAGATAGAATAGATGATACATCAGAGAAGAGTCACAAAACACAACGATCGTTACCAGTGTGAGAAAGAGTACAAAAGGAAATTTTAAACAAACTATGCTATTCAGCCTAGAAATTAGAATGGGGGTTTGATGATGGCCTTCTAGTGTATGAAGGGTTTTCATGCAGAGACTGATGTGTGCATGTGACATGTGGTATAGTCTGAGATGTCATGAGTTCATGGTGATTGCCTTGGGAAAATGTCTGTACAGTGTTGGAAAGCTTATCAAGCACTTCCATATACATGATCTTATTTTAATAATTTTTATAGTGTTTAGTTAAAAGTGTAAATGTTGTATGTCTCTTATGTACATATGTAAAAGTTGAGGAAAAAACAAACATTACTGATAAAAATGAGAGAAGGGACTATCAAATATAAACATATCCAATAACCCAGATTTTAATTAGGCAGGAAGGTGGGAGTTCAGGCCTGAACACCTAACATCCAGGTAATATAGGGAGCTGATTGATTTAATTGAAGGTATAGATACATATTACAAGATCTGACTAGCTGAACAAACCAACAAAACATCAATCAAAGTGAAATTAGTTTCAAACAAAAAATATACGTGCATGACAAATTGCTTTCAATGAAAACAAACCCCAAATTTTAGAAAGTCGTGGAATTAGGAACACAGGATTATAGGGAATGCATCAGACACAATAAAAAGACAGGACAAAGATGGCATAAGAGGAAAGCCTGGGGAGAAGAGAGGGTTGAGAACTCCTTATGAGAACACAACTACATGCAAGTTGCAACCACTTATTCAATTATTCATGAGAAATTGTCCCTTCTGTTACCTATGTCTGTTAGCCCCCAAAAGTAGAAATGGGTGCTTGATGTAAAGGGTAAGAGTGATCGACTAAGCACTTCCTGTACGCTGCAGTTATTATCTTCCTCTTTGACACTATTCATTCAACAAGTAGAGCACCCACTGTGTGCCAGGCACACTGATAGTCGCTGGGGACACAGTCGAGAGCAGAATAAATATACGTATTCTTGCACTCATGAAGATTACTTTCTTGTGGAAGTGGGGGGGTGGAGAGGAATGGGAAATAAAAAAAAAGTAAAGTAAAACAATATAGTATGTAAATGGTGATGAGTGTTATAAAGAGAGCAGTGCAGGGACGGATAATAGGGACTGTTGGCACATCAGTGAAAAAATACAATATTTGTTGCTCAGGATAAAATATTAAGTGAAAAGAGCAGGACTGAAAACTGCATGTAAGTACATTGTCTATTATTACATAAAAGTACATGTAACACAATACACATAGAAAACAGAATCAAAGGGAATACTGATAAAGATTAAAGTGATTTTTTAATTGATGAAATTAAGAGTGAAATTTAAAGTCCTTTTTTTATATTTGGTATTGGATTAGTGTTTCTATGATTAGCGTGCATGACTTTTATAAATCAGAAACAATAAAATTTTTAAATTTTTCCATCTTCACTAAATAGAATGGTTTACATTTCAGCACAGTATATTTGTATTAGCTATACAGAAGAATCATTTCCTACAGAGATAAAATAAAACCTTCCTGAAGCTCCCCATATCTTTCTTCATCATCATTCACATTTCTTTCAACTAAAATGTTACTTAATTTTATTGGTTTTTCTTTCTTTTTAATTTTTCTTTATTGATTTTGTAGAGAGAGAGAGAGGAAGAAAGAGGAAGAGAGTAGGAGAGAGAAATATTGATTTATTTTTCCTCTTATTTTTGCATTCATTGGTTGATTCTTGTATGTGCCCTGACTGGGGGTCAAACCTGCAACCTTGGGGTATCAGGACAACTCTCTAACCAAATAAGCTACCCAGCCAGGCCTGGAAATGTTATTAAATTTATACCCAAAGTCCCCAAGTTCTCTCCCTTCACTGACCTAACTGTTTAAACCACTCCTAGGGCAGTTACTATCCATTTTCTTGTATTATTAGCCTCACCTTGGGTGACAATACAACATAGTGGTTGAGAACCTAGATTCCAGAGACAGGCAGCCTGGGTTTGAAGGCTCCTTTGCTGCTCACTAGCTATGTGACTGGTGACCAAGTTACCTAATTTTTCTGTGCCCCCATTTTCTCACTCAGAAAACAGGATATAGGTATAATTTCTATCTCATAGAATATTGTAAAGAAAAGCGATTTCATTCATGTAGAGTGCTTGGAACAATGCTTGGTATATATTAGGTGTTAATCATTATTATTTTAAGTTTAATTTTCTGGAAGGCAGGGACCACATTTAACATTTTTTTATATTCTTGGCTACAATTAAGCACAGTGCTAGGAAATGCATCCATCCATTTTGTCTGCCTAGGACCTGTCATGCGGGAAACAGGTGAGATCCGGTGTGGATGAGGTGAGAATGAAATGTCAGGTATTTTTCTCTATTATGTCTGCAATCCACTCTAGCATTGTTTGACGTAGATAGTAGATATGCAAGCAGAAGTTCTGGGAACTTAAAAGAGCTTGCCAGAGATCACCCAGCTGTTAAGTGCAAATTAAACCCATGTTGGACTCTTCTCATTGTACTGTGGTTTGGAAATGAACGTGAATAAATGGGTGAGTGCATTTGAGAAGGATCTGGAATTGTCTTTTGAGCTCCCCCTGTGTTTATTTATTTACCATTGTATTCTCAGAACTTCACACAGTGCCAACTTCACAGGAAGTGCTCAATAAATATTTATTGTTAGATGAATAACTAAGTGAAGTAAAGGACAAAGGAACAAATCAAGGAATGAATGGGTAAAATGACCTTTCAAAAAGTTATTTTCAGCTGTCATAGCTAGTCTCCTACATTCAGTACACGGTAGATTCACGATAAATGCTTCTATTCAGTACCTGGAGAAAGTAATTCATTACCTGTTTGCTACACGTACAAATTCAGACCGACTGATACACAATCACCAGCAGTTTTTTAAAAAGGATTTTATTTATTTTTAGAGAGAGGGAAAGGGAGGGAGAAAGAGAGGGAGAAACATTAATATGCAAGAGAAACATTTACCATTTGCCTCTCCCACACCCCCAACCAGGGACCTGGGACACAACCCTGCCATTGGCCCTGATCAGGAATGGAAACGGTGACCTTTTGGTTCACAGGACAATGCCCAAAGCACTGAGCCACGTTAGCAAGGGCCCAGCTGAAGTTTTATTTGTATAAAATGAAAAAGTAGTAAGTCTCTAGTTGTACCATGACAAGCTTCATTTGTTTGGCTGTTGGTTCTCTTGGAATAGACAAGGAAATTCAAATGAATCTGTCTAGTATAGCCCAAATATTTTTTTTCTTGTTTCTGATTTAAGGAAGTTTGAGAAAACACTTTTGCTTATATTTTAGATGATTGTATCTCCTCCTGGAAGAAGCATTACACATACTTATTTTGGTTCAAATGAGTCCTCACTTCCTCTTAATATAAATATGAGAGAAACACCATAAGTTTAACATAAAATGGTTTTGTTTATAATCATATGTTGACATGATAAAAACACATTAATACATCTGCAGGGTACAGTGAAAATCTGCTGCAAAAATCAGTTGTAAAAATAATTTTCATTTAGATGAAAAATACCAGATAGTCCCGGAATGAGCCAACACGTGTCTTTGTGAAGGAAGTGTATGTTCCACATGGGCTTCTAAAACATTTTCAATTTATAAAAATATGCTTTCTTGCATGTTTTTAGAGTATACAAAAGTACTCCTGTTGGAAATGGCATAATATTATTATGTTTTACATGGTTACAATCTTTTTACTCACACATAGGGATCTACAGCATTGTAATTAGTTTTAGAACACAGAGGTGGCTTTGAGATAGCCATTTAATGATGATATGCAAATATTGTGTAGTGAGAATAAAAAGATGAGTGTTAGTCATAGATGATTTAAAAATTTTGTGATCTACCACCAATGTGTTACATTGAACTGGAAATCTTTCTTCGTGTTAGAACTAGAACCTTGTTCAAATGAGGAGATTACTGTTTGGTGTTATTATTATTTTATATTGATATATGTAATTATATACATATAATTTAATATATTATTTATATATCTGAGTGTGTAGTTATATATCATTGTTGCCATAGAACATAGTTTCTTTTCTTTGTTTTGTTTCCTCTGGTCATTGGTGTATAGTAAAAACTGAAGTAATTAATAAGTCTAAACCTCTGTTTAATTAGGATGGAACTTTTTTTCCTTATGTAACTTTCTGCATTGAAGTAGATAATGCCAACAAATTTTATTGTAAAAATGAGTTGCTGTCCTTCTAAACTTTAGAGTATAAATGGAGTCATGACAGACACATGACTGTTAATTAGTAATATAAACACACAGACACATAGGCATGCCTGCAGGTTATTGCCTGGCTTCTAAATATCGGCATTCTGTACATGCACTTGGTACCACAAGGCAGACATTGTATTAAGGATGATACAAACGAAGCATATTCCATAATCTGCATATAATGTTTGCATCTTGTTTGTTTTGAAAGTCACTTCAAATATCCTGCCTTTCATTTATATTGCTTACAGTTTTTGCACAAGTGTACTTACAAGGTTGACTCTTGGGTTAATCCTTTTTTGCTGAAGTAACAAACAACCCCAAAATTTCATTGGCTCATCCTAATAAAGATTTATTTCATACTTTCAGGCCTGTGAGTTGCCTACAACTCTGATGAGCTCTATGTGTTTGTTTTTTCTCCACCGTAGGACTATCTGAGGAAAGCTCTTCTTTTGGCAGAAACCAGAAGAAACGCAGAGCCCAAGTCCACCCATGCAAGGTATTCAACACCTCTGCAAGGATGGGCGCACGTCACATCTGCTCACATTTCATTGGCCAAAGCAAGTCATATGGCTACTTCTCTTATGAATGCAGTGAGAGGGAGGAATAGGAGAATAAAAAAGTAGTTGAGAAATAATACAATCTACTGTGACTACAGACTAAAAACCCAAGTATATCCCTGAGTTACAAAAAGAGTTAAATGCTAAACTATTATTGCAAATTTATTAAAATTTTAGTACTCCTTTGGACAAGTACTTACAAAGGACTTGATTGTATGGGAGCCAGAGTGAAAGCTGAGAGGAGGAAATTTGCTATAGTGACTAAATTCAAGAAAGCACAAAGCAAAACATATCCATCCCTCTTCAGGGCTCTTGTAGCACTCATGCTTGTCTCAAACATGTTTCTTATTACTATGCTTTCTTTTTTTAATGTTTAATTTTTTAGTCATTTAAAAATTGTTATTCTATTACAGTTGTCCCAATTTTCCCTCCTTTGCCCTCCTCTGCTCATCCCATGCCCCTGCTCCCACAGTCAATTCCCACACTGCTGTCCATGTCCATGGGTCATTCATACATGTTCTTTGTCTAGTCCCTTCCCCTTCTTTCCACCATTGTCCCCCTCCCCTCTGGTCACTTTCAGCCTGTTCCATGTTTCCACCCCTGTGGTTCCATTTTGTTCATTGGATTCCTCTTATAGGTGAGATTATATGATATTTGTATTTCACTGATTGGCTTATTTCGCTTAGCATAATATCCTCCAGTTCCATCCATGCTGTTGCAAAAAAGTAGGAGTTCTTTCTTTCTGCTGCGTAGTATTCCATTGTGTAAATGTACCACAGTTTTTTGATCCTCTCATTTCTGATGGGCATTTGGCTGTTTCTAGTACTTGGCTATTGTAAATAGTGCTGCTATGAACATTGGGGTGCATAGGTTCTTTTGAATTGGTGATTCAGGGTTCTTAAGGTATAATCCCAACAGGGGAATTGCTGGGTCAAAAGGCAGTTCCATTTTTAGTTTTCTGAGGAAATTCAATACTGTTTTCCACAGTGGCCGCACCAGTCTGTATTCCCACCAACAGTGCACTAGGGTTCCCTTTTCTCCACATCCTCGCCAGCCCTTGTTGTTTGTTGATTTATTGATGACAGCCATTCTGACAGATGTGAGATATCTCATTGTGCTTTTAATTTGCATCTTTCTGATGGCTAGTGATGCTTTTATTTAATAATGGTCCCAAAGCCATTCACATGACTTTTATTACAGTATATTGCTACAATTATTTGTTCTATTTTATTATTAGTTACCATTGTTAATCTCTTACTGGGCATAATTTATAAACTAAACTTTATAATTGGTATGTATGTATAGGAAAAAAACATGTATATATATAGGATTCAGTGCTATTTGTGGTTTCAGGTGCCCCTTGAGGGTCTTGGAATGAATCCCCCACAGATGAAGAGGGACTACTGTATGTTGTTCTTATTGCTTCTCTTTTTCCTGAAGTTATTTCTATTTTATAACATGGGATAACTAACTTTATTTTTGCCTTTGTGTATTTTCCTTTATCTGGGACCTTTCATTTTTCCTTTCCACAGTGAGGTTATTTTATTTTAAATAAAATAAGTTGAACATACTTGGTTTGATATAACTCAAATGTTTTCTCACAGGTAAACTTTGTGCACATGTGTGCCTATGTGTATGTGTAAGAGAGGGGGAGAGAGAGATCTATGCAAATAGTTTTTATATATTTTGGAGATAACTATAGGGTATTCACTATTCATTTTATACTATAGATAAAAATCAGTTCTTGAACCAGGTTCTTTCCACACTTTATTTTGTGATTTGCTTACTGGCAAAACCTTCAGAGATTCACATTGTGTAGTTATGAGCCTGTCAGGAGGATTATTAGCATACCAGCACAGTTAAAAAGACTTCAGATAGATTGTATAATATAATGCCTTCATAGTAAATAGCAGCCCACAATCTAAAGCAATGAAAAAGTTAATAACTCAAAAAATAAATGGAAATAAGTGTAGTGCAAACTGGTTTCTATTACTATTTAACATATATGATAAACACTTCAATTTCTATACAATTTTTGTTAAACTCACTTGGCTCAGTTGTGTATTATCATGATTTGAATGTCACACAGAAGTCATGAAATATTTTTAAAGTTCATACAAAATTGTATCTTTGCAAGTCATCCAGAAATAATATCTGTGCAACTTCTCCTGCTTTCCCAAACCACAACTTTCCAATTCTGTAGCTGGTTTTAGATAGATTATGTGACAAGAATAGAAAATATTATTTTAATGTAGCTGCACAAAAGGAAACAAAATTTATACATAATTTTTACATATATATTTTTCCTATTATGGGACCTTAATCATTCATGACAAAACTTTTGAGGACTCAAATGAATATGATTGCTTAGTTCAAGTGAACTTGGCTTTTTGTTTTTTTAAATTATATTTTGTTAGCTATGCCATTATAGTTGTCCTGACTTCCCCCCCTCTGCCCCCCTCCACCCAGCACCACTCACTCCTTCAGGCAGTCCCCCCACCCTTGTTCATGTGCATGTGTCATGGGTGTAAGTCCTTCAACTGCTCCCTTTCCTATACTGTACTGTACATCCCCGAGGCTATTCTGTAATTACCTATTTGTTTTTCTTAATCCCCTCACCTCTCACCCATTCTTGCACATCTACCCTCCCATCTTTTTATCTTTAACCTTTAGCATTTTAATTATGATGTGTCTTGAGGTGGGCCTCTTTGTGTCCATCTTGTTAGGGAGTCTCTGTGCTTCCTGGATTTGCATATCTATTTCCTTCTCCAAATTAAGGATGTTTTCTTTCAAATAGATTTATTTTTTCAAATAGATTTCCAATTTCTTGCTCTTTCTCTTCTCCTTCTGGAACTCCAATGAACAAATGTTGGATTGCTTAAAGTTGTCTCATAGGCTACTTATACTACCCTCATTTTTTTAAAATTCTCTTTTCTTCTTCTTGTTCTGATTGGTTGTTTTTTGTTTCCTTATGTTTCAAATCATCGATTTGCTTCTCAGCTTCATCCACTCTCCTGCTCTTTCCCTGTAAATTGTTCTTTATTTCAATTAGGATATCCTTCATTTCTGACTGGATCATTTTTGTGTTGTTGAGATCCTCACTAAGTTCCTTGAGCATCCTTGTAATCACTGTTTTGAACCCTGGATCTGATAGATTGCTTCTCTCCATTTTGTTGATCTCCTTTTCTGGAGTTTTGATCTGTTCTTTCATTTGGGTTATGTTTCTTTGTCTCCTCCTTTTGGCAGCCTCCCTCTGTTTGTTTCTATGTATTAGGTAGAGCTGCTTTGACTCCATGTCTTGGTAGTGTGGCCTAATGTAGTAGGTGTCCTGTAGGATCCAGTGGCACAACATCTGCTATCACCCAAGCTGGGTACTTGAAGTGCACCCCTCATGTAGGCTGAGTACACCCTCTTCTTGTAGTTGAGTCTTGGTTGCTACTGGCAGATCAATAGGAGGGATTTACCCAGGCCAGTCAGCTGCAAGAACTGGCTGTGACCACTGACCACCAACCTCTGCTCTCCATGGATTATCAGCTGTGCAGGGGCAAGATGGTGGTGCTCCAATGTGGTCTGTAGTTATCCACTGGGTATGCTGGCCCCTGGGGTTCCCCAGGTGGTGCAGGTCAAGGTCAACCCTCACCTGTGTTTTTCCCAGTGCCACCATGCCTGAGTTATAAAGCAATCTGAGATGGCTGCTACTTGTGCCGGGCTTGGGGATTCCCAGGAAAAGCCAATCTAGGCTTTTCTAGGCTGCTAGTTCTGGGCCTGGGATTCACTGAGGCCAGCTGCTGCTTGTTTGAAAGGATTTAAGAAGCTGTGAAGCATGAGCCAAAGCCATTCATATAGAAAAGCACTTTGGGTGGGCCTGTAAATTGGGTAGAGCAGAGTCTCTGTGGAATCTCCAAGGCAGGTTTAATAGTGCCAGCCAGGTTGACGGAATCTTAGATACAGTGCCAGTCTGCTGGCTCTGTGGGGGAATGACCAAGAAAAGGGACAATGGCTTCTGTTTGCCTTGATGCCAGATGCCTCAGACTCTCCTGCATGCTACTGGTGCCCCTCAAACTGCCACTGCCACCCCATTGCTAGAGCCCAGAGGGAGTGAGTCTGAGTAGGTGAGTCTGTGTATGGGTTCGTTAAGAGGAACTACTTGGGGCTTCAGTAGTTTCTTCCACCAACTCAATCTCTGCTGGTTTTTGCAGCCAGAAGTTGTGGTGACTTATCTTCCTGGTGCTGGCAGCCTGGGCTGGGGAACCTGGTGTGGGGCTGGGACTCCTTGCTCCTGAGATCTCCCTCCCAAATTTTTATCTACCACAGGTGGTTGTGGGACCAGCCCATTCCACATCTGCACCCTCTCCTACCAGTCTGGATAGATGTGGTTTCTTTAATTCTGTAGTTGTCAGACTTCCACTCGACTCTGTCAGTCATGAGTGATGATTGTTCCATACCTTAGTTATAATTTTGTTGTGGTTGTGCAAAGAGGCAAGTCATGTCTGCCTATGCAGACAGGAAGTCAAGCTTTTTAAATATAGGTTAAAATGTGGAAAGGTTTAGAGACTAAATGAATTATCTAAATCACACAGCACAACCAACTTGCCTCATGAAATACTAGATTTGTAATTAATATTTAGAATATTTGAATTTAGGAACTTAGACATATCATGGCAGAAATAAAGTAGTTAAAAAGAGTTAACATTTGAAATCTCAAAATTCTTTCCTTAATGCTGAGAAATATTTGCCATACAATTAGATAAGTTGTTTTTCTCTGATACTTGACTCTATCCTAAGCATTCTATCAGATACAAACTCACTAAAACTCATGACATAAAGCTATGATGTAGAGCTCCAAACAGCAAAGGAGTGAGAACACACAAATTCTTGTAAGAATTTATTTTTTAATTTATATTAGAAAAAAAATGTTTCTAATTCATGGGAAAAAGTAAGGAGCTGTCCATAAAAATCTTCGGCTTATTTCCACGAAAATGCTTCATTTATTGAACAGGGAATAGGTGTAGGATGTTCTTTTAACTAAACTTAGAATTCACTTCTCCAATTTACAAAAGCTGCTCATTCCTTCTACTATCGATCCAAATATTTCCTCACCTGATACCTCTCAAAAGCCTTAACTTTTTAAATAAAGCTCAATAATAAGTGTTTATGGCACCCTCTTTCATGAAGAAGAGGAAAAAGCAATACCTTTTCAATGTTGATAATCTAGTTGATAACTTCAGGGTTAGTTGGTGTGACAAAAAAACTTGTAGATTTCTGGTTTAATTGATACTATGGCAACCTTTTCCTGGTGAAAGCTTGGAGTTTGTTAGAGTGTGTCCAGATTTTGTAGACTGAATTTGGACTGGTGGGAATAAGCAAGGGATTGTTGAGACTTTTAGTCTTTGGAGCAGAAATGGAAAAACAGGGGTAGATATCTATAATGTAGAACAAACTTAACCAGCAAACTAAGAAGCAGAGTAAGGAACAGCTGGTGAGAGTTAACAACAGGTGTCTATACAACCAACAGAGAGGCTTTCCAGAAATAAATTAGGGTTGAAGCTGAGTTTTGGATTCAAGGGACATAGCCAATGTTGGGACTTAGATTTATTTAAAATAGGTTTGATTAATTCTGTCTCAATTTTTTTCCTTGCCTTAAAGGTTTTTTTTTTCATTAAACAATCAACATTCAATTTAGCTTTTGCCCCATGGGCATCATAAAAATACCATTAGATTTTAGAATGAAGGAATAAAAAACTGGTAGAAAGGATACATAATTGTACTTTTTTTTTACAAGTCTATGTTTGTGAGGATATTCATGTCATAAGCAATAACAATAAATAAGAAAAATTAAGTAAGTTCTTTTCTAAGAGGTTGGTGACAGAAATATATAATGAAGTGCCATTTTAATCCATGCAGTAAAAAGTAAGTAACTTGTGCCCTGGTCGGGTAGCTCAGTTGGTGAGAGTGTTGTCCCAATACACCAAGGTTGCAGGTTCAAAATCCAGTCAGGGCACATATAAAGAAGCAATGAATTAATGCATAAATAAGTGGAACAACAAAATCAATATCTCTTTCTCTCTTTCTAAAATCAATTAAAAATTTTTTGAAGCGATTTGTTTCTACATGGTTTCATGGGTGCAAGTCTTCTCCTTGAGAAGGTCAGAGCTTCGGGCATTGTTCATGAGATACTTCTTTGTATCTGGTGTGGTAGGCAATAAAAATTCTTGAGGCTTGAATTGCATTCTGAAAAATTAGCATTTGACTTACAAAACAATTTCTCTAATGATTGCACTTTATAGTAAGCCAAATAATAATCTGAAAAGAGTTATAATATAAGTAGTTGCAAGTTTTATGAAAAGTGGATTAGAATCAGTTAATAAAAAAAAAGAGTGCCTTTAATTTATTTCTCTTTATTGTTCCCCAAAACAGCATTTGAAATAGATTACAAGAGACTTGGAATATAACTTAAAAAAATAAAGCAAGATATTTAAGGTGATTTCTTTTTATTCCTCATGAGGAAAATTCTGAAGCTCCATTTCCAAGAATATAGTTGAAGATGGCTTTGAACTGCCCCCACCCCACTTTTTTTCCTGCTTAACTCATAGACGATGCTGTGATAAATTTTTCATTACACATTATAATTTTGGTCATTCCCTAACCTATGTCTGTAGCCAAGTAAGCCTGAAATTCTGTACAACTTATTACATAATCTATGTGAGACAGCAGGTGGATCCCATAATGAAAGCGTGTAAGAGCAGGATCATAGTGAGATGCCAACCACATGCTCACTTTCCAGATTCTGGCAAGGGCTCCAAGGTGTCAAATTTGCATGGAGACTTCCTCCCCACATGCTTTGTTCTCCCTCCTCCCTTTCCCAGTAGGAGAAGCTTTCTGGGGCACAGGGATGATGACACAAAGAGGAAAAACAAAGTGGGGAAATAAAAGCTGCCTCCAATCTCTGGGAATGTGGAAGACGTTCCCAGAGAAGGTAAGACTTGGCCAAGTGGTAGATGAAAGCCTCCAGACCGGTGCTCTAGAATCGGGCTACTCAGTTATGGTTTGCAGGGATAACTATTTGTGTGATGTCCACATGCTGCTCAGTCCTTTTCCTGAGAATTTTGTTTCAAGTTCTGCTTTGTAAGGAGCCTATAATCTAAAAGAACACAATCACCTTTTCAATTGTTAAAGAGTAGTTGTCACTGGGAGAAGAAAATAAGCCAAACCCCCCCCTCCCTCCTAAATTTGGAAGATCACAGTGCCTACAGATGGCACTGCATGGACAAGCAGCGCTGAGGAACCTGGGAAATGGAAAAGAGTATGCGTCACTTTGTTTCCACAGAGAATGGAGAAGTCAGAACTTGATAACACCTCAGGGAAACTTAGTTCCTGTAACACTTCTATTTGTTGCCAAAGCTAGCATGGGTGGGGAAAGAAACTTATTACTTTTTTTTGTAAAGTAAAACTACTATCTTAGCTGGATTTCAGTTTGTGAAGGACAATATCATTTTCCTCTACCTATAGAAATAAATTATTTCTGGCTCTAAATAGTAATCAATGAAATGAGTTGACTAATTTTGTACAAAAGTCTGAATTCCTTTTGAACTTGGCAGTGAAATAGTATTCCTTCCTTCTGTTATTCATTCATCAAGTATTTAAAGAATGCCTGTAATATATAAGGCTCAGTGGGGCAAGAGTTGTTAGAAAAAGTTAATAATGATATTATAAATTCAGTAGATGATTAATTGTTTATTTTGACAAAATAAGTCATATCAAATTCGAGTGTTGCTTTTATGACTCGCCAATGGAAAAGGCAGAATTATGCCAAGTGCTCTGGAATTGGTAGGTGTGTGCATTACTCAAGTATAGCAGTGCACACACACACAAAAAAAGAAGAAGAAGAAGAAGAAGAAGAGTTGAGAATCATACAGTATGGGAATATAATGAAGAATAAAAGTTTTCTTATTCTTAGGCTTTTACAGTCACTCTATATCAATAACTGTCCTAGAAAGTGGTAATTACAAAATAGCTACAGCTTAATAGAATGCCAGAATGAAAGATGAATTGTAACCAAGGGTAATTAGGGAATACATTGCGAAGGTGGAAAAAGATGGGCATGATTACATGATATAAGACTTTAAAAGGTAAGATAGCACTTTAATTATTAAACAATACATGCTTAAAACATTTATTGAGAACCTAAGTGCTTGGGATACAAGGATGAACAGGATAAAATCCAAGCCCTTGAATATTTCAGGCAGGGGATATATATATCACAAAAGGGGGGCGGGGACAATGCCCCAAAGCAAATACAATGTTATGGTGCTAGAACAGAAGTGATATAGGGCATTACAGGAATAAACAGAAAGAAGCCTTTAGTGCTGCCTGGGAGAAAATAATTAAATGAAGATAAAATTATGCCTGAACTGGGATTTCATTTATTTGTTACTCATGCAACTAACATGTATTAAATACTTACTGTGTTCACAATGCTTGCCCAAAGTATTAATAGTCAAATGGTGGGCCAGAACTATAAATAAATAAAATGATGGATTTAAGTAAGTATAATGCACACAGCGTTATTAAAGACGGGATGGTCAAATGTATCTGGGAAGTTAAGGAAGGGCAGCATAGAGGAGGTGAATTTTGAAACATGGGGGGATTTTTTGGCAGACTGTGATTGAAGGTACCAAGGAATAAAGAAGCTCTAGACAGTGAGAACAATGGGGGAAAAAAGTACAGCAGCCTGTCAGAGCTGGGTGCAGACACAGACTAGAAATACATTTGACATGGTTAGAGTATTGGGGAAGGAAAACGAGGCAAGAAATTAGGTTGGTAACCAGGGGCCAGATTATAAAGGGTCTTGAATGCAGACTTTATGATTCTGTAAACCAGTGTTTTCAAATTGGATTACACTAAGTAATTGGTTCCAAGGAAGTATCTCAGGAAGGTAATGCCAAAAAAAGTGATTTTAGGGGTTCCAGAATGTTAAACATTAATATTTAGGCAATGTAAAGTCTTTGAACATTTTTTAGGGTTTTTTAAATTTATTTTTAGACAAAGGTGCAGAGAGAGAGGGAGAGAAACATCAATGTGTGGTTACCTCTCATGTGCCCCCCCACTGGGGACCTGGCCTGCAACCCAGCCATGTGCCCTGACTGAGAATCAAACCAGTGACCCTTTGGTTTGCAGGCTGACACTCAGTCCACTGAGCCACGTCAGCTATAGCAAGTCTTTGAACATTTTTTTTAAAGATTTTATTTATTTATTTTTAGAGAGGGGAAGGGAGGGAGAAAGAGAGAGAGAGAAACATCAATGTGTGGTTGCTTCTCATGTGGCCCCCACTGGGGGCCTGGCCCACAACCCAGGCATGTGCTCTGACTGGGAATCCAACCTGTGATGCTTTGGTTCGCAGCCCGTGCTCAATCCACTGAGCCATGCTAGCCAGGGCTAGTCTTTGAACATTTTTAAGGAAGGAAGTAATAGGCTAAGAAAGATTCTTCCACCCTACCATGCCAGAAATCTGGAAGTCATGCAAAATCACTCCATTTCTCTCCTATTTGATAAATAAGCAGTTATTAAACCCTACTCATTTTTTTTCCTTATGTAGCTCTCAAATGTATCCCTTCCCTTTCTTTCATACTGGAACTGCCAGTGGTTTGGGTCCTCATCATTTTTCCCCTTGTAAAATACAAGAGCCTTCTAACTTACCACTCCACAGTTTTCTGTCCTATCCACAATGTTTTCATAACACTTTATTGTACCATTTTGAAATTTATTAATCTAAGTGTATATGTTTTCCATTAGAGAATAAATCCCTTGAAAACAGGTATGGGATTTCCTGAAGGATTGTCAAATCAGGATTCACTGCCAAACGTGCTGTGGTTATTTCCTCCATCTAACACCGTCACTTTGTCCTTTTCTACTAGACCATTCCCATCAGCATGAAAGCATGTTGTATTTTTCCTTATCCTAAAACATGCCCCCCGTCCCCACATCCCCGTTCATCGCAAAACTCAAAAACTTCTCTGCTCCCTTTCATAGCAAAATTTAAAGGAATTGTACAGAATCACCTTGTCCATTTCTTCACTGTAATTTTCTCCTAAACCTGCTCCACTCCAAATTTTATCTCCATCATTCCACGGGTGGCAAACACAAGGCCGAATCTGGCCCTCCACCATGTTTTATCCGGCCCAGCACCTTATTTCTACTCGGCAGCAGTGCTGAGCTCCTTGCCCCTAGTCAAGGAGTTGTTACATTTATAGAGTCCTACAATTACATTCGGCCCTTTGAAGGCAACCATGAGGCTGATGTGGTCCCTGGTAAAAATGAATTTAACCCCCGTGGTCTACGGCATCAAATCCAATGGTCAACTCTTCATTCACATCTCACTTCACTATTGATAGCAATAGACATGGCTGATAATAGTGTCTTGAAATACTGATACTTTCTATTTTGTTTTTATTTTTTATTGAATTTATTGGGGTGACATTGACTAATAGACTTACGTGGGTTTCAGGTGTACAATTCTATACTACATCCTCTGTATATTGTATTGTCTGTTCCCCACCCCAAGTTGTCTCCTTCCATCAGATAATACTTCTTTAAATTTCCTTCTACTTTAGTAGATATTTCTTTTCAGTATATTTTGCTAACACCCCTGCTTTTTACAGATTTCTAAATCTGGGCTATCTCATTCTGAGAAGCTCTTTCTTTTGTTGTTTAAGCTCACTTCCTAAGAGATCTTCAGTTGCATGATACATATGCTGATGATTTTAAAACCTACATTTTCAGTCTGAACCCCTTCCCTGAAGTTCACACTTTTGTGGTCAACTACCTACTTGATATGTCCTTTTGAATTTCTATTAAACATCTCAAACTTACCAAAGGCAAGCAGAATTTTGTCCCTCCTTCTGCTTCCCTTTCTCCCAACTTATTTCTCATGAAGTCTTTTGTATTTCAGCCTATGGCATCCCTGTTCATCTAGTTGTATGGGTCAAAAATCTGAGCCTTTGATTCCTCCTTTGTGATTCTTCTCACACCTCCCATCCAAGCACTGGCAAATCCTCTTGGTACTAGCATAAAAATATATGCCAAATCTGAATGCCTCTCACCATCTTTACTGCTACTACTCTAGCATAAGCTACTATCAGCACTCAAATGGTCTACTATTCTTATCATCTTAAGACTCTTCTCCACTCAGCCATCTAGACAAATCCTTTGAGTTTATAATTCACATCACATCCCTCCTGTTCAAAAGCCCTCCAAAAAACATGTAATCACAATATTTAAAAAACCCAAAGTTTTAAATTTAGTCTATCCAGTATGATCTGGCTCTAGGCAGTCTACCTGCATTCTCATTCTTGTACTCACCCCTCTGGACACGCTGGCTTTCTTGCTATTCCTCCAATATGCTATTGTTATTGTGTCTGGCTTTGCACTTACTCTTCCTTCTCTCTGGAATGCTCTTCCCCCCAGATATCTCAATGGCTCCTTCTTTCACATGATTTCAGGTCTCAATTACTACATTCTCAGAGAGACTTTCTTTGATAGCCTATATAAAACACCTGTTTTACCCTTCCTCCCATTTTCATCTCTGTATCCACTTGTTCTGCTTATTTTTCTTTATAGCACTTGCTATTAACATTACATTATATTATTGAGTAGTCCCCCCCTTATCAGTGGTTTCACTTTCTGTGGCTTCAGTTACCCTGGTGAGTCAACCATGGTTCAAAAATATTAAATGAAATATTCTGGAAATTTACCATTAGGAAGTTTTAAATTGCACACCGTTCTGAGTAGCCTGATGAAATCTTGCATTTTCCTGCCCTTTCTTGTCCCAGACATGAATCATCCTTTTGTCTATGTACTCAAGCTGTATATCCTGTCCACCCAGTAGTTACTTAGTATCTAGGGCATCAGGTCAGTTATCAGATATTTTGAGAGAAAGTAATCATATTTACATAACTTTTACTACAGTGTATTGTTTTACTTTATTATTAGTTATTGTTCATCTCTTACTGTGCTTAAATTAAAAATTAAACTTTATCATTGGTATGTATTTATCATAGGAAAAAACATTGTATATATAGGGTTTGGTACTGTCCATGGGTTCAGACATCTATTGGGGGTCTTAGAAGATATCCTCCATGGATAAGGTGGGGACAACTACATATTTGATCGATTGTTTATTGTCTGGTTCATCCAATAAAATGTGACAAAGACTCTCTCCTTGACCTACTCTTATCAGTCTCTGCTAACCCAGCTGGGGTCCATCTTTGGGTATGCCTTCAAGGGCCAGGTTTTAACAAGTATCCTGCTAAGTTGGTATAGCCAAAATAATCATTCTTGATATCCAGCAAAATTCCTTATTCTAATACTTGGCCTGCCTTCAGCAAGGATCCTGTTAGGTCAGTTTAGCAAAGAATTACCCTATCCTTTCACTGATTTTCCGCCCACTGACCCTCCCACCCTGCTCCTGGGCTATAAATCTCTCCTTTCCTTTGTTGACTTGGAATTAAGATCGATCTTTCACACTACTGCAAATCTTCATTGCAGTAGTTGCTATACCTATTGCAGGAGTCCTTCATAAGGTACACCTTACCTACTTTAACAAGTGTCATGTTAAATTTTTTTCTTCAACACATGTTAACATCAGTGATAAACAAGACATAGTAACTGCCATGATTGTCCTGGACATGCTGTACGTATCTCCAGTGCCTAAGCTCGTGCCTAGTACTCAGCAGGCATTCAATACATCTTTGTTAGTGAATGAATATATTTAGAACAAGGAACAATACATTGAGAGAGAGAGAGAGAGAGAGAGAGAAAATCTGGGAATGTTTAATTGGTGGAATAGTTAGTTTTATACAACTTCTAAAAATATTTCAATATTTTAAAACTCAAGAGTGAAAAGTTTATTAATCAATATTTTTTTAAAATGTATTAACACACTTAATTTCATAGAATCAGAACCCCAGAGTTAAGAGCCTTTAAAGAGCACATAGTGTAAACCAGTATTCTAATTTAAAAAAAATTTTTTTAATTGAATTTTCTGGCTACTTTTTAAAGGTCTTTATTCTTGGAGGGAGAATTATTTTATTATTTACAAAGCATTTGGAAGTTTTGAAATTACCTAACTGATCTTAAGTTGGCACTAATTAATCACATCAAAGCTTTGTAGTTAATGTTAACAGGATGGAGCCAACAGCCAAAATGTTAACACTCATTGGAGATCATTAAAAGTGTGTTATTGAAGACTTCAAATAATATCTGTACTCTATAGTTTTGTCAAGGGTTGTTTTCATTCCAAAGCACAAGCATAACAAAATGCTAATCAATTCAAGGTGACGTTGTATCTCCATGGTCAAATCTCACTAGTTTAAAGTGTTCAGCATGTTATAGATGGGCACTGAATCCATGCCAGGGGGAAATAATTGATTTAACTGATTTAAAAGTGTGTTTGAGCTTTTTTCTGACAAGCTGTCAACACACACATGAAAGCAAGATTCTAAAAGCACTGTTAGATCCATAATGTTTATATAGCAAAGCAAATAACTTTTGTTATTCCAATTAATGTATCTGCTCATGGAGGAAATCTGATCCAAAATGTTTTATTTTTTCTCAGCTACACTGCAAATTACAATGTTGACTCACATTGAAGCAATTTAGCAATGTTTTCAGCTACAAAATGAAAATGGATTACGTTAGGTTTAATATTTGTTACTAGGGTACCTGCTAAAAATAACATTTCAAAATTATGTATAACATTTCCTTGAAAGGGTTTTAAGAATTGCCTCTACTGACATTTTTGAAGGGGTCAGACCAGGTAATATTATTCTCTCAACCTTACAAACCAATAATAATAAATGTCAAGAGGTAAATGCGTGTAAGGAAAAAAATGTACCAAGTTTAGTTTGTTGAGATACTTTGGACTATAGCCTAGCCTATCTTTTTCTTTTGATAGCTTCATTCTAAAATGGGGAGTGGGATTTGGGAGTTGAGGTTCCAAACAGAGGAGAGAAGAGCTTTAAATATAATCCAGTTCAACACTCCTAGTGTTACCAATGAGATGTGAAATGACCTGTTTAAAGCCAGGGCTCAGTGGCTAAGGTGGAACATGAACTCAGACGTTTTGCTTCTAAATAATTATTCTTGATCACCATATACCTCTTGTTATAAGAAATAGTTATTGAACTAAAACCAACAGAGTTTGGGATATTCAACAGGTGAAATGGCCCAATTTTTCAACAAATAAATTTTTAAAAAGAGAGGGAGGAGAAACCATTACAGATGAAAAGAGACATCAGAGCTATAGCAACAAAATAGTAACCATAGACTTTTTTGATACTATTGAGAAGAAACCAAAACTAAAACTGTATTTTTTAAGACAATCAGAGACAATGTGACATAGTGGGTATTCCATAATAGTAAGCAATTATTGTTGACTTTGCTAGCTGTGATAATGATAGTATGGTTATGCTGAAAAGAAGTTCTTGTCTCTTAGAGCTATTTACCAGTACTTACCAGTGAGATAATTGATCTTGTCATTTTCTTTAAAACACCCCAGGAAACAAACAAATTTTTTAAATGCAAAGATAGATTGGTAAATATTGACAATTTTGATAATCATTGAAAATGGAGATTATTTATACTACTCTAGTGTATGCTTGAACATTTTCATAATAAAAATGAAAAAAAGAAGTAATTATTTGACTTGTATTACATATAAGATTCCATCAACACATTACATTAATTATTGAGTATCCAGATTTCTTTTTATTTTAAATTGGATAAAATACAGGAATATCTTATTACAAATCTATAAGGTTCAGTATGTTCTGACTTATGCCTGTCTCTAACCTCACTGGTGACTACCACACACAGATGTACTATTATGCTTTATATTTAATGCATACCCATATGGTAATGAAATGAATCTTCTATTAACTTTGACTTCTTTTGAGAGTGCTCTTCCCTATACTCTTGTTCCTTGATTCCATAGCTTAGTGACCATCTTCTTTATTTTAATTCAACAAGTATTTCTGGAATGACATACCAGGTTGTGTTAGGCACTGGGAGTAGCAGATGGAATGTTTGTTTCATACATAAGTATTTGTAATGTTCATTTATATATATGAAGTATATGTAAACATAAGATACATAACATATATCTTATGATACTTATAATTTTATACATATATAATAATATATATAGTAATAGAATTGATAGATGCTGTCTTAGCTACATGAAAAAAGTGCTCTGGGGCCCTGACTGGTATGGTTCAGTTGGTTGGGTATCATCCTGCAAAATGAAAGGTCACTGGTTCAATTCCCGGTTAGGGCACATGCCTAGTCGCTGAGCCTAGAGAGGCAACCAATCAATGCTTCTTTTGCATCAATGTTTCTGTTTCTGTCTTCCCTTCTCTCTCAATATAAATAAAGAAAATCTTTATAAAAAGTGCTATAGAAATCCTGAAGAGAAACGTGATCAAAAGCCTGCTCAATCAACATAGAGGAAGGACACAATTATCTTTCTATTCTCCCTATAAAAATATTATAAAATATGAAAAGGCAATAAAAAATATGCAGCCCCATAATGTAGAAAACAAGCACTACAAAAGTATGTGAGATAGTTAATTTATAAACGTTTGTTTTTCTGAATTTGGGAAAGTTTTTGTTGTCAATTATTTCTAGATAGTATTTTTTCATTTCAAAGAATATTCACTCTCAAATGCAATTTTGCAAATTTTTTTTTCATAAAGAAGTCCCCCGCATTGTATAAACTTCAAATGTCACAGAACTTGAATCTACTTTGGTGCTTATAATTTGTAAAGCACTGCTCTGGGTACTGAGGGTATGTATATCAGTGAACAAACTAAAGAAAAAACTCTTATGGAGCTACATTCCAGTTGGGAGAGATAGACAAAACAAAAAACATAATAAACAAGTAAATAGTATGTTAGTAGTAAACTGAGGAAGTTAAGCAGTACAGGTGAGATAAAAGGGTTTAAAGGGTACATTATTGGCCTGTCCTAGAAATAATAAAAATATGAGAATTGGCCTGTAATTGGGAAAACTGTTGACTTTCATCAAGCACCATGTTTTTATTAGGCAGCTGTGGTATAATAGAAAGATAAAGGGCAAGCCAGAACTAGGTATGAGTTCTGACTCTGCCACTTAGCTGATCAGCCTTGGGCAAATCAGAAAGGGTAAAACTAAGTTTTATCATCTGTCAAATGGGGATAATAATGTTTCCTTTATGACAATTAAATGAGATGATTATGTTTAAATGCATTTTTAAATCAACACTTGTTATACACTTGTTTGGCATAAAAATAAAGCTACAAGTAGTTCATAGTAGCTAGGTGAGGATCATAGTTATGAAATATACAGCAATTTAAATTGTAATTGTCAACAAATAGTTAAGACAGTGCAGAATATGTTAAAATGTCTTTCTATAGTCTGTCTTCATGTAGCTTCAAGAAAGCAATCCAATTGACTTTTCAATATCTTGTAATGGGATATTAGAACAAAAGACAAACATACATCTTGTATCTCAAAAGGTGAATAGGTATTTTGTTTTCTTACTCTCTTGAATGAATACTGATGGAGTGACCTTCAACCAAACAAAGGTTCAATATCAGAAATAACTGACTATTTTCTCTAAATTGCCAGCCAGGTAGAGTGATTTTTAAATAATACTTCTTGTCAGCAAGAAAGATGATCTCAAGAATGAATAAAAATAGCCTCTGTTAACAGCTGTGATATCTATAATTTATAAGCTGTGATCAGCTCTCAGATTGTTTTGGTGTCTAAACAAGAATGGATGTATGTTTGTCATTTGTGTATCACTTCTCAGAAAATAAACTTTAGGTACATCTTATTTTTTTTCTATCATTACATTTCTCTCTTTACATATAAAGTGTGATAAGTGTTGGAAGAATGTGACCTTGAAACTCTATTATCATGCACAGTATTAAAAATGTTCAGCTAATCCTTAAACATTTATTATCAAACAGCAAATAATTTTTAAGCATTGAAAGATAAGTAAAGAACAGGACAATATGGAACGAAGAAAAGGAGGGAGGGAGGAAGAAGAGGAGGAAGGAATACATAATCACTTCATTACTAAATTCTTGTCAGTTTTTAATACTGTATGTGGGCATCATGCATCTAGTTTCCTCTCACCTGCCCCCCCCCCTTTTACTCCCACTCCTATCTTTATTACATTTATTCTTTCTTCAGTTTGTGCTCTTACATTGCCCTTGCTCTTCGCAATCCCTCTTTTTCCGTATGTATATGGCTTTCTATGCTCACTTCATTCAGTCTTCCTTTTTTTTTTCATGTCTTCCACCATCTCTGTGCAGCTCTATCACAAACTATTACTACACTATTTATATAAGCATGTGTTCAAGGACGGTTGGGCAAAAGCTGTGGCTGTGATTTATTGGAGAACATTGTGAAAATTAGAATGAAAGCTTGGGAGGACAGAGTGTCTTGCACCTTTAGGACAAAGTATCTGATCATAATGTACGGAGAGGAGGACGACTGAAGAGAGCAAGGAATGTTCTCCATGTGTCGTGTCCTGTATCAAAAGCACGCAGCCCGCCACCTGAGAAACTTCCTCGAGGCTCTCCTCCGTCTGCCCTTGGGTGGAGGCCCTTCCCCAGCGCTTCTTACCAGGTTTTCCTTAGACCCCTGCTGTTCTTTTCCACACCCCCTCGGTCCCCACACTTGGGGCCTGTTTCTGTTCCAATTCTACGTCCACCTCTATCGGTTTTCCGAGGACTGTGCCCTAATCTCATCCTCACATTTTCACGTCCTCCTGTGTCCACCGTCACAGGTCCTACTCTCAGGTAAAGCGGCGCTGTCCACCCCACCCTCGCACACCTGTTGGCCTCGCACCCACCCCGCCCCTCGGTCGCCCGCCCTCTGCTCCGCCTGCAGCGCCCCCCATCGGGCCCCACCGTCTGCTCCCGGCACCCAGGCCCACGCCCCAAGCCTCCACCCCCACACTCGGGCTCTCAGCTCTCCGGCCTCAGCCACCTGCCTGAGCCCCCGCCCCACACCCCCTGCCCGCCTGGCCCGCGCGCACTGGCGCCCCCTCCCGCCGGCGCCCCGCCCCCGCCCCGCGGCCCGCTGCACTGTGGGTAGGCAGCGCGGCGGGACCGCGGAGCCCTCGGCAGCGGAGGCTGCTGCAGCGACCGAGCAGGGCTGCGCGCCGAAGATGGCCGAGAAGCAGAAGCTCGAAGGGCGGGTGAAAATCGGACACTACGTGCTGGGAGACACGCTGGGCGTCGGCACCTTCGGCAAAGTGAAGAGTTGAGTAGCGGAGGCCGCCGCGAGGCTGGGATGTCTGTGCCCCTGGAGCGCCGGCTGGCTCAGCCGGGGGAGCCCGGGCACCCCGGAGCCGCGCTGGCGGGCGGACGGGGACCGGGGAGGGCCTGGTGGCAGGTGGAGCGGCCCCGGGCCAAGCGCAGCTGGGGCCCTGGAGGGCGGTGGGCTCCGCTGGGCTCGCCTGGCCAGGCAGGGGCCGCCAAGCGGGGACCAAGCTCCGGCAGGGGACCGGCACTGCCAGCGCCTGTTGGTCAGCGAGGCGCTTCTGCCTCCGGGACCTCGTTGCCCCGTTCCCTGAAAGCCGGAGGTCGCGCCGCAGCGTCCAGGGCGCTTTCAGCTCTGAGAGCGTGTGGGCAGGACCGGAGAGCAGCGCTTGTTACGGATGGTTCAAGTTCGCGTTTTTGTGTCGGTCGCCCTGCTGGGCTCTTTCCGTGGTGTGTCATGCAGTCCCCACGGCAACTTGCTGCAGGTGGTGGCCTCCCGTGAAGGCGACTGCACGAGGACCCCTGCAGGGTTGGGGCCGCGCCCAAGGTCACCTAGAAAGCGGCAGAATGGGGCGAAGTGTAAAATGTCTTCCAGTCTAGCCAGACGGGAGGTCCCTGCTGTCCGGATTCTTTCGGGCTCCGACTCTGGGTGGGTGGGGCCACTGGTGTGGGGGCTTCACTGGGAGGCGGGGAGGCCTTTGTGTGGGAGCGGAGGGCAGGAGGGCCGCTGGGATGGGGAGCCAACAGAATTGCGGCGTCTTGGGGTGCCCGGGTGGCCGGTGGGGTGACACCGATCTGGGGGCACCTGGGGGGCGCCTGGCCAGGTTGGTGGCAGAGAGGAGGCTCCCTGGATTGGACCCCGGAGGGCGCGGGCCGAGGCGCCAGAACTGCTGAGGCAGATGCTGCTGTCTGTTTTCGTTGGGGATAGAATCCCATTCAGAGCGTAAAAAAACAGGCTGCTTTAGGAAAAAAAAATTTTTTTTTACCTCTTGCTGGTTAAGTATTAAACTTTCCTTTTTGTTGTTGTTCCCAAGAGTCACATGGGATTTAATTAACTTGTCCTCTCTCCAGAACTTGAGCCAGCTTATTAAAAATACTCTCCGTTTGATTGTTGCAGATCCAGAATTATAAGTAAAACGTTGGCTTTTTTGGCGACGGCTGTAGAAATGTTGGATAGGCTGTCTGGATATTTTATTCTGAGGCTCCTATTTTCTTTAAAATTTGTCTGTTAATCTTAAGTCTGTTAAATAGAAGAAACATATTTCTGTGGCAAAGATCAGCTTATTACATATTATGTGATGATCCCCTTTCGTTTGTTCAGAAAACCCTTATTAAGCACCTGCAATATGCTAGGCACTGTTGTAGGCAATGGAGATATAGCAAAGAAGAAAACCAGATTAAAATTCCTTCTTTTGTGGAATTTTTACCCAAGTAGGGGAAGACAACAATCGGTATATGTATGAGGAAACTGTATCAGGAAAGGGAGGCCAGGGTGTATTGTGAGGATGGCAGTTTTCAGTAAGGTGTCAGGCCAGGCCTGACAGACAAGCTGGCATTTGTGTGAAGACATAAAAAGTTTGTAAAATTCTTTCAAGTCCCATGAAGGCTGTGAAGTTCTGGGTCATTTTTGGAAGACCTTGTAAGTAGGGTGGATAGTTAGGAGAATATATGTAGACTGAATATAGGAAGTTCCAGCGATTGGATTAATGCTTGAAATGTTGCCAGTGAATATCATTTTTGAGGACAGTTGTGTTTCGACATCATGCAGTAACTCAAGCAAATGGTGTCTTTGCTGTCTGGACATGTCCAGGGTGTATAATTACCCTATGATCTTCCAAATCGTGTTAAAATTTTTGTTTATTTAAAGAATTCTTCAACTGTAATCTGAATGTAGACTGAAATACCCATCTAATCAACTGGCCCATTTTCAAAACACAACTTAGATCTGTTTTGTATATACTACTCTTGAGCTGCTTCCAGGCACTGGCTTCTTAAAATGTAAACCAACAGAAGGTACTTTGATTTATGAGAATTCTTCTTTTCTGGAGGACCCCTGTCCAATGAGAAACCATTCACAGGGGTGTTCCTAGTACTTGTTAGAGCGTCTCTAAATTAGATTGTGGTTTTCCCATCCAAAGTTAGAATTAGTACAGTTGTTTGTTTAATACAAATTATAGAAGTTGCAATAATCTAAGGTTATTCCTTTAATTCTTCAAGAGACAAGAAACAAAAGCACGTGCATTTAAAAAAAACAGCTTATCGAGATGTATTTTACATATCATAAAATTCAATCATTCCAAGTGTACAATTCAACAACTTTTAGTAATTTTAGCAAGTGGTGCAACTTTCATCTTCGACCACTTTTAGATTTTCATCACCACAGTAGGATCCCTCATGCCCATTTAGAGTTAATGCTCATTCCTACCTTCAGCCCGAGAAAACCACTGATCTATTTTCTGTCTGTATAAATTCGCTTCTCTGGACACTTATAAATGGGATCATTCAGTGGGGAGTGACTTATGACTGGCTTCTTTAATGATGTTTTTGAGGTTCGTGCACAACATGGCATGGGCCAGTAGTTTGTTCCTTTTTATTGCTGGATAATAGTCCAGTCTGTAAGCATGTCACATTCTGTCTACACATGTGCCAGGTGATGGACATTGTCTTTGGATTATTAGAAATAATGCTGCCACAGAGCTTAATATACATGTCTTTGTGTGGACATATGTTTGCATATATCTTGGTTCGATAACGAGGAATAGAATTGCTGGGTCATATCATAGTTTTATGTCTGTTTTTGAGGTACTGCAGACTGTTTTTCAAAGTGGTTGTACTATTTTATTCTGCCATCAACAGTGTGTGAGGGTTCTCATTTTTTGCCACATCCTTGGCAACATTTGTTAATTGTCAAGTTGCCACTTAAATTAGTTTTTACTATATTCTAAGTTCTGTATATGGACTTGATTTTATTTATTGCCCAAAGTGATCCTGAGTTTGGCATTCGCTTCATTTTACAAATGAAGAAATTGAGGGTCAGATACTTTAAGTAAGTTTCCCAAGGTCACAGCAGTAGTGAGGGGCAGAATTGGCAACCAAATTTAGGGCTCTCTGACTCAGAGTCTGTGCTATGTGAAATGTAAAATCAAAATGCATTGTATGTGGAGGGACCCAAAAAGCCCAGAATTTATTTGTAAGAAAATGTGTATTTATTTTTCCATGTTTAAATCCCAGTCACCTTCAAAGTACTCTCCATTTGATGCAATACACCTATTGAGACTTTTTTTCCACTGCTCAAAAACGGTTTTTGAACTCATCAATTTTGATTCCTTTTAGTGCTTCTGTTTTTGTTTGTTTGTTTCACTCTTCCACATTGGCAAAATGTTTCCCTTTGAGGACTTTTTTTCATCTGGGGAAACAAAAGTTGCTAGGGCCAAGATCAGGTGAATAGGGATGGTGGGGCATGGAGGTCATGCTGTTTTTGGTCAAAAAACTGCTGAAAACTTAGCATGGTGTGGGCAGATGAGCTTGTAAATAGCTCATTGTGAAATGAGCAAACATGTCAAAAGAGTCCCCCCAAAATTTCATGGAAGTCGAATACAGCCTCTCACAACAATGCCATCTCGTCCACTAATTCAGATGGGTTCCTAGAACCTCACCTAGCAGGGGAAGCCTGTAGCGCAAGGGATCTACCCTCCAGAAGATAATTCTGGTTTATTTGGGTTGTCCCTTGTATGTTATCTTTTGAGTTTCAAGTCTACAAGGACATAATTTTACATGTCCATAGGTATTTATCAATCAAGGATTGAGGAAATACGGTTTAAATGTCTTTATTTTAGTTCACATTTACAGAGAATAGGTTTTTTGAAACTCCATGTGTACGCTTAAAATTTATATTTTACATTCCCAACTTTTATATCCCAATTCATTCTATTTCTTATATGATAAATGTGCTAAATTCTAACAATTTTAACCCAAATGCATTAGAAATACTATGGATTTCAATTTTTTTTCTTCTTATTAAAGAAACCTTGACTTGGATTACTAGCAACCTTCAGTACTCATGCTGAAGAGAACTTATAAAAATGGTCAGATGCCCCAGAAAGAACACTGGTGTCAGAAGGCATTAATCAGCCCTGAGTTGTAACTCCGTGGCATTACTCATTACATGGCTCTGGGAAGACCATTAAACTGCCCCGAGCCTGTTTCCTCCTTTGTAAAATGGCAGTAACAACACTTGGCCTACCTACCTTCTAGAATTCATATGAAAATTAGGTGAGTTTAGGTACATAAAATGGCTTTAAAAAAGATAAATTGCCCTACAAATGGCTCTTGTGAATAAATTCCGTACCCTGTGTGATGTGTTAAGTGTTTGCTGTGTTTAGAAATCCTTCATTTCTGATATCAACCTTGAGACAGAGCTGTAATAATCTGTCCCTAGATTTTGCTTGCCTACATTGAGGAATGTTCTAAATGACTTATTTGTGCTATATGATACTTAATTATTAACGCTCATGTTAAACTACAGTATCTGTTTTGGGCAAGTCATGGAATTTGTTTTTCGAAGGTATGGAAAATCAATAAAATTAGAATGAAGTGAAAATAATAGTGAATGTTTGTATAAATTACTAGCTGAACTGATTTTAATTAAGAAATAGTTCTAAATAATGAAGCTATACTATTATCAAATACCAGAAGTTTAGTGTTTGAATCAAAATCAATTCAGTCATCTCTCTTAAATGATTAGGTAAATGATATGCTTTTTTTTTTGCTTTCATATACCATATATGTTTTGACAAAGATAATTTTGCCCTTAACTTCTGAATGGATTTTGTTCATTTTGTGAAATCAGTTGACTGGCTTTCAAAAAGTATTTCCCATGGGAAACAATGTTATAAGTGTGGATAGATTCAGAGTAAGTCCAAAAAGGCAACATAGTATATACTATACAGAACATTGGATTTGGAGGACCTGGCGTGGAACTTTTGCTATACTATAAGCCAGCTGTTTGGCCTTAAGCTAAAGCCACTTGATTTATAAAAAAAAAAAAGGAGAATAATACCGCATGTTCTTCTTACATGTGAGAAGTACATGAGAAAATGTAGAAGATACTCAGAAGTACTTAACTCTGATGTACTTTTATGTACTTAGGACCTGTTGTGTACTTAAACTCATTACTGGCTGAACTCGGAGAACAATCTATGATCTGGTTCTGAGACCAGAGATTTATTTGATGAGGGGGAAGAAAAGTTTATGATCTTCTGTTTTGTTTTTCCTAGGTCTTCTTTTATATTTCATTCAAATGTATACAGACAACTCTAGTTCTCTAGATGCTGCTCACTCATCACCTTCTCCTGTACACCACTTGCAGTTCATGTGTACAAACACTATAATGTTTATATTCCAGATCCTGTGGTAGCAGTCATAGAACTCTTCAAGGAAGGAGGCAAAAGTTGGGGAAGGGAGGAGGGTGTGAGCAGCAGCTGGAAGTTTGCATGTATGGGTTATATTTAAGGCTGTGTCTCATTAAAATAGAAAGAAAGTAATACAGTTAATTATTTTGAAATTATAGAAAACACGGACTGATCTGTAAATGCCCTTGTACAGACTTTGTCCTAACATATCTATGTAAATTAGAAAGGATTTTAGTAGTTTGATCATATACTGAGGTAATTTAACTACCTCCGTTCCTTGGACTTTGTCCCTTTCCCACGCTGGCACAGCCACTGCTTTAACTAGGTTTGTGTGTGTGCATGTGTGTGTGTTTAACACAACAAAATATTCACTCATCTTGTGGGTCATGTGAGTGTTCCTTAAAGCATTTGATATTATTGCTTTTAATGGTTATACTGCCCCATTTATTTTTGAGGTTTTTGTGGTTTTCTTGATGATAGAAAAATGCTTTGTAGAGAAAGTAGTTAATTCTTTTAAGGCAAACAGATAATTTGATTTAGCAGAAGATCTAATTTCAAATCCTTTAAGAACTATGAGTAAATAAGTACAATACCTTAAAATATTGAATGTGTTATAAAAATGAGGGTGAATCTCCCTAGTATACTTATTAGATGCAAATTTAAGAGAAAGCACCTTGAATAGGTTTGAGTAGATATTTACCTATTGTTTATGTGATGGAATGCATATGTAAAGCAATGTGTTTATTTTGAAATGTTGTGAACCACTTTATTTTTAGTATGGTGTTATTAAGGAAAGAATTTCAGGCAGCTCTTATCTCTGCTAATAATAGAAACCTTCTTCACCCCTTCAAGGGAATAGTACTTTTGCTTGAGTAGTGTCTTATGTTTAACAATGTTTGCCTCTGATACATTTTACTGTATTTCTTTTGATGATGCCTTTGTTTTTAAAGTGCTAATAATTATTTATTCGCTCTTAGAGTTTTAAAACAACCTTTTATGTGGTTAAAGACAGTTATCTGATCTTGCTATATTATGTGTCTTAGTCCAAATGCCAGTGTATCGTTTTATTGAAATACCATTTTTCATAATCTTTTTATTCATACTATTAGAAACACCATGAGCAAAATGTTCTTAACATCTCTGCATTTCTAAATTACAAGTTAATTACAAAGTAGTTATACAGCTATCATAATTGAAAATAAGGGGTAAAAGATGTGGGGGAAGTTAGAAGAAGGCATAGGGGGATAAGCAATGATGGAAGGAGACTTGGGGTGGTAAGCACACAATGCAATATACAGGTAATGTATTGTGGAATTGTACACCTGAAACCTGTATAATTTTATTAACCAATGTCACCCCAATAAATTCAATAAAAATGAAAAAATAATAATGGAATAAAATATTTTAAATATACCATATAATTTTATAAATTCTCACCTTAACTTGATAAATACCATAAGTGTGAGTTAATTTTGTATCTTTTTCTTAATGTGTTTGAGTATAACTTGGTACTATATTGTATTCTATAATTGGCTTCAGTTCTCCCATACTCAGTTAATGAAATAGTAGATATAAACTAAGCATTTCCTGTGTTTAGTTATATTGGATTTTAAGCAAATATTTCCACAAGTGTTAAAAACGTGGCAATGGGATTACAAAAGATAATTTGTTAATTTAAGCCAGTGGGAACTATTCGCAGAATTTACTTATATGCCTGACATTTGAGTTCTAAGTCAGACATGATATGATGAATCCACATTTTTACCCAGAGTTGCACCAGCCCCCCTTAGTGCTCTACTAATTCATAGACAGTATAACAGTTTTATTATATGACTTGATTTCCGTAAGAAATTAGACTTTGTATATTATGGTAGCTTTGTGGATAAGATGAAGTAATGTGCTCTGAATGGCTTATTGCTGCTGAACAACTATTCCCAAAGAAGTTAGGTGTCTTCCTGAAGGGAAATCTCAGTCATTGACTCTGTATAAAGGGTATAGTAAGATTTCCTATTTGGGAAAGCCAGATGACATAATCAATACACCAATCCCAGAATCAGAATTTAAATTTATATTGACTGGATTGCTAGGTGAAAACCAATACAGTGAAATTTAATAGGGACAAGTGTCAAATCTAGCACTTAGGTTAAAAACAAAAACAAAAAACAGGTGCATAAAACAGTAGAACAGTTGGTGGTAGTTCCTAAGATGGTGAAGTTTTAGCTGGCCACAAGCTTACAGGGTATATGTTATGAAAGCTTGAAGGTAGGAATTTCTCATGTACAGGATGGAAGAGCTGTATAGAGGCTGTATTGGTTAGTAGTTGTAGGGGTAGTATAGTTCTGTACTTTCAGTTAAACTAAATTTTGAATATTGGGTTCAGAACTTGGCACTACAATTTGGAAAAAATTTACCCAATTATATTTCATTCAGAAAACTGCCATTATTATTAGGGTAGCCCAGAAAGTATTCCATATGGAAATGGTAAAGGAAACATGATATATAATTTTTTTCATTCTATGAGAAGATGTATTTTAAGTGTGATAGCATTTAAAGAGCTAAAATACCATCATCTGGAAAAAGGAGTTACTGTATTCAATAATGCTTTGAAAGACAGAGCAATGACTGTTGGGTGAATGTTTTAAGGAAGCAAGTTATACTCCAGAGAAACAAGGATCTTATTATCGAGGAGGTTGTCTGGAAGTGTTATAACTTGTGCCACAGATCAGTTAGAGTCTATCATTGACATATTTACTTAGGTAGGGGATGGTAATCTTTCAAGATTGAGTGGAAGTTGCGCATAGATAGATAATCTGCAAAGTCCTTTTTAATCTTAATATTCTGTTATATGTACGTTTTTTTCTAGTACAGTTGACTTTCATACATGGCTATAACTTTTAACTTGTATCAAATCAACCTTAGTCAAGAACAGTTAGGAAATTTGGAGAAAATGTAAAAGTCTGTTTGAAGGCAGCCAGAGCTTGAATGGTCAATGTCCCTGTCAGAAGAAAAATACATTGGAGTGAGCCTGAAATTTTATTTGGCTTTTGAATCATTTGCTAATGTGTAAAAGTAGTACATGTGAGAGTCTGAACAGAGAGAGCAGTGGCTAAGGACAGAAAAGCTAAGCAGAATTTAAGTCCTAGAGACTTAAAACAATTTACAGCTTATCAAGAAGGAGGTCCCTGGTAAAGCTGAATTTTTTTATTGCAGTTACCTGAAGACTGAAATTCTTCCTAGAATCAGCTTAATCCTAGGCTTATTAAGATGCTCTGTCTCTTATATTTATTCTTTGGAAGAAAATTAAATCAGCTGGAGCCTCTACAGTTTTTCACACACAGTGTTCAGCATTCTAGTAGACAAGACCAACACAGTAGAAGCAAACTCATAGATGATTCATATATCAAAGTTATCAGACATGAAGTTTAAAATAACTTGAATCAGTATGTTCAAGATGGAAAAAATTAGCAGAGAAGTCGAATCTATAAAAATGCTCAAAGGAAATTCTGTAACTGAAAAATATAATGATTTAGCTGGAACTATGGCTAGTTTATCAGCAGATAATATTCTGTTGAAGAGAGGATTAGTGAACTGGAAGATAGGCTAGAAGAAAAGCTTCCGATTGAAGCCCTGGCCAGGTAGCTCATTTGGTTAGAGGGTGGTTCTGATACACCAGGGTTACGGGTTTGATCACTGGTCAGGGAACATAAAGGAGTCAACCAGTGAATTCATAAATAAGTGGAGCAACAAATAATGTATGTCTGCCTGGCTCTCTGCCTCCTTCCTTCCCCTTTTTCTCTTTCAAATCAATAAATTGGAAAGAAAATTTTAAATATCCAGATTGAAGCATAGGTGGACAAAATGATGGAAAGAAAGTAAGGAATGTATGGGAATGCAGTGAAAAGTTGAACATAATGTATTTTGGAAACTGTAGAGAGAAAGTTAATTGAAGGCTTAAGTTTTTTCTCCCCTTGTGGAAAGAAGATCTCAGTATATCTTATATTAATAATTTCTCAAATGTTATTTTTTTTGCCTCTGTACCAAACACCAGTATTTATCGTGAAAATGACCTGTGGTTGGTGAATTACATCTGCACTGGGAGGATTATGAAGAGACATGTTAATACTCTAAGGGACTACATTATACTACTTTGTTCTACCATCATAAAATTTGCAGGGAGACAGACCTCCAGATTCCCTTATGATGTCTCTTCTAAATCAGTACACCCCTGGTGAGGGGCTTAGAAGTTGCATGAGTGGGCAGTTTTATGATGTGGTTACTGTTTGAGACTTACAAGTACTGGAATACACTGTATTTATGCATGTGGGTTTCAGTCCCATGACCTAATCTGCCTTGTGTGATGAGGGATCTGGGAAGCAGCAACTAGGTATTTTAAGGACTCCTGATGAAGATGTATTCAGTTCTACCATATTGATATGGTGTGTTTACATTCCTAAATTCTTCTAAAAACCAAAGTAAAATTGGTGTTAGATTACTACCTATAGTGTCCTGTTAATGTGAATGTTGTTTTGAACCAAAGACATTGATGATCATACAGAATAGGTACTAAACAATTCCAGAAGGGGAGGAGTGAATGAATGGGACAAAATCAATATTTGAAGAGATAATAGCAGAACATTTTCCAAAACTTTTTAAACACATCAAGCCACAGATTCAGAAGCTCTGTGAATCCCAAGCAGAATAAAAACAAGAAAACCATTCCTAGGCACATCATTGGAAAACTGCTTAAAACCAGTTCTGTTTGCTTGAGGCTTTTCTATTCTGGAGTAGACCCCATCTGCCTCTGAGGTGATGGGAGAAAATATTAGGAGATAATCTTACTGAAGCCAGAGGATGAGAGATGTATATTGTCTTCAAAGAAACAACAGTGAGCTGACTTTCTCAACAACAAAGGATGAAAGTGAGGAAGCAGTATAATGGTATCCTTAGAGAGGTGAAAGAAAGGAACTGCCAACCTATAATTGTTTACCTAGCAAAAATATCCTTTAAAAATGAATGCAAAACACATTTTCAGGGAAGCATAAGTTGAGAGAATTTGTCACCAGCAGAACCACAGTGAAAGGAACATCAAGGAGAATTCTTCAGGCAGAAAGATATTAGGTATACAAAATACTAGTTTTGTGAGATTTAAAATATATGTGGAAATAAAATACAATAGGAAAACATGGGAGAGGAAAAATTAAAGTGTGCTAAAGTCATTGCATTGTCTAGGAAATGGTAAAACTATTTCCTAGTCAGGGATGCCTGTTGTAATCTCTAGTGTAACCACAAAAATGCAAATCTAAAGGCCCTACAGATAGGAAATAGTTCGTTTCTCATTTTGGAAAGAATTCTAAAGTCATTTCACAGTTCTCCTTTAAGAGAAATTATATGTTCCTGGCTGGTGAGGCTCAGTGGATTGAGTGCTGGCCAGCCTGCGAACCAAAGGGTCAGTGGTTCCATTCCCAGTCAGGGTACATACCTGGGTTGTGGGCCAGGTCCCCAATAGGGGGTGCATGAGAGACAACCACACATTGATGGTTCTCCCCCTCTCCTTCTCCCTCCCTTCCCTTCTCTCTAAAATAAATAAATAAAATCTTAAAGATTATATGGAACAGAAAATTATATTTAGTAATTATATTCATTAGGGGCTGTTAATGAGGATGGAAAGGAAGATGTTTGGAGATAGGAAAAGAACAGAGTTTGAAGGAGATGAACCATGCACGATAGAATAAGGTAAGCACAGAAAGAAAACAGACACATAAGGACCAGAGAGGGGAAGACATAAGAGAAGGGATGAGGATACCTGTGAACATTTTTTCAAATCTTTTATGTTTGACCTTAATGGTAATCCTCTCTCTAGCAGTGTTAAATCATTACTTCTATACTGGAAAGCCTGTTCTGTCTCTGTGTAAATGATTCATCTTATATGTTTATATAAAAAGTTAGTTGATTCTCCTATGGAATTCTTGATTGACTTAGTTTTAAAGAAATTCTTTCAAGTTAATATCTAAAGCCAGTATAAACTTAGGTTTTAAAATAAAGTGGAATGCAGCACATATAATCATTTCTCCAAGAAGTAAGATGTAGAGAAAATCTTTGCTAAAAAATTGTATCTTCAGACCTTTAGCAGTTTATGTAGAATAGCACATTTCCCTACCTCCACCCCTGTGACACATATTGTGCTTTCTTTTCTTTATTTTCGCCATCATCTATGGCCATTGCATATTTGTTTGCTGTTTATATTCTCTACCATAAGTCAAGTTCCATTTTTACAGTACTTGTGTTTTCAGCATTTGGAGCCATGCCTAGGACACAGTAGACACTCAGATATTTGTTAAATGAGTAAATGGACGAATGAACAAGTGAGTACACACACCCAAGGCAGTAAAAGCAACTAGGAGAAAAGGATATACGAGTTCTTGCAATGAAAATTGAGTGCATGTTACATATTATATTATGGGACTGTTTCAACACATGTTTTATTTTCTTGACATTTGGCAGCTCTAGATGAATAACTTGAGTATATCTGATCCAGAGCAAAGAGCACAGCCCTCCACGCCTACAGTTTAACTGAACACAGCAGTTGTCCTTACTTGATTACTCTCGTCCGTTGTCCTTCTTTCCTTAGCCTATCACTGTTAGACTCCATCCCTCCACAATGCTCTAATTTCCCAACTCAAGTGCTGCAGGTAAAAGGATAAATAAACATGCAAGTAAGCATTCCCATTATGTTACAATCAAGAGAGTCTGGTTATTGGGAGGTAAAGTAGCTTGAGTTTTGACCTTGGGCTTTCGAGGCAAATACATATACCATCTTCCCGATCACTGACGTCTAATTTCTAGTTTCCTCATCTGTGAACTGTGTGTAATAATATTGGGCTGGCCAAAAAGTCTTTAACATGTTTTCCATACGATGGCTTTAGTAATGCTTAGTTGTCTTTAACTTTATTTGAAACAATTTTGTTAGATTGTACTGTGACAGTGTCATATCAGTGTGCATTTGAAACAAAACTTACCAAAATTGGTGAATTTTTGTGCAGCTATTTTAATATTGAAGATGAAAGAAAATACATAACGTATTTGACATATTATGCTTTATTATTTGAAGAAAGGTGAAAACACAATTGAAACACAGAAAAAGTTTGTGCAGTGTATGGAGAAGGTGCTATGACTGATCAGATGAGTCAAAAGTGGTTTGTGAAGTTTCTTGTACTATTAACATTTTGGCCAAATGATTCTTTGCTGTGGAGCTGGCTGTCTTATGCATTGGGAAGTGTTTAGCAGCAACCCTGGCCTCTACTCACGAGAAGCAAATACCAAGAGGTAGCTGACATACTGAAAATATCCCAGTCAATAAAGTTACTGGTGAAAATGAAAAATGTGTCTTTTATTATATGGGGAAAAAAAATAATGGACTTCTGGGCCAACCCAGTATTTACCTCAGACTTCTGGTAGTACTTATTTAACCAGTACCAGATCAAAAGGAATAAAGTCTTTTTGCTTGTTGTTCAGACCTATTCTCTAGAGAAATTTAAAATTTAAAGGACTTTCAGGAAGAGGAAATTTGGAGAAAAGCAATGAAACTGAGTTTTGTTTCACCATGGGTAGAGAAGAAAGGAGCCTTGTGTTACTTTGGCAAGAGCCTGGTGATGGTAGGGGTCAGAACATGTGAGTCAGATGATTCTCCTGACTCCTTCGTGGAAGTTCTTGATATAAATGAGTAAAGGTTACCGATACCTGACAAGGCCCCGCTTGCTGACGCATATGGTGCCCTTGGCTTATGAAGCCTTGGTATGGGTATAATGTTGTCCACACATTCTTCAACTTTTTATGTGTAATACCACATACACAAACAGTCCCATGCATTCTAAGTGATTTTCTGACATAAATCCTCAATGAAATTTCACAAACTGAACATACCTATGTAACCATATGACACAGAAAATGACCAGTATCCCACAAGTCCCCCTTGTGTCTCATTTTAGTTAGTTTCTATCCTCTACCCCCACTGAAGGTAACTGCTAATCACAGATTAGTTTCACTTACCTAGTTGTAAACATTTGAGTCCAGGGAATGGCAAAAGATGACACTGGAAAGAGGCAGTACCTAAATATGTACTACATAATACTATCTGCATAATCTATAAAACTGTATGAAGCCTCCAATATTCTGTAAATCAAAATACCTCCTTATTTTAATTTTCCAGCTAATTGCAGAACATTCTGTAAGTAGAAGATAGGGCTCATCTTCCCAACATCAGTGAGCCTACGTTCTCTGTGGTGCCATAATCTGACCTGGCTCCCAGAGCCTCTGTCAACACCATCCTAAAAATTTCTGGAGTCTTCCCTTTGCTTTTTATTTTAATCAGCTGGCCTTATGTGTAACTGCAGAGTGTGCAGAAGACTAATATTTTTTTTGCTACTGAAGTAGTTTATAATATACAGGTGCTAGTCAAAAGCAATTAGCAGTGGAAAGAGAAGCATTTCTAGTCCTGGAGTCTGCAGATAAGAAAATTTGAAGTTGGTCAAGGACTGATAAATGTGCCTTCCCTCAGGGCCTAAAACTTATCCATACTCATTCCTCGCTTCTCTTATTTCTGCTCCCCAACTTCCCCCCCCCCCCCACTTTTTAAGCCTAGGGCCAATTTCAAGGTCTCGTTGTAAGACTGTTAGAACCATAACAGGAGCCTTTTAACTGGGGTGGTAAAGAATTTCACTGTAACTGGAAGAGCTGTGTCTCTTGTATCTCAACATGAGATTGTGAGGCTCATTCCCCACAACACTAAATCATGTAACTTTTTATCATCATATTGTTATTTTAGGTGTTACAAGTTAAATCTTTGCTTGGGAAGTCATAGGATGCAGTATAATTTAATCAATAAGAAATTAGGCTTTAGAATCTGAGAGACTTAGATTTAAATACTGATTTTATCACTTGTCATTTTAAGTCTGTTTCCTCATCTATAACATTTCCTCTCAGGGTTATTATAGGGTTAAAATGAAAATGTATATAAAATATTTAGCATATGTGCATACACCTACCACTTGTCCTTTCTAGATTTGTGGGAAAATCATTAACTATCCTTACATAATCCCCACTACAAATGACCCTGGGGCTTGTTACCGAAGTTTGTGCATAATTCTGAGAAACGTCTGGATGACAAATTAAATGGTGTTGCTACGCTGAAGGACAATGCCCATCTCCCTGTGGTTTCATGTGGAGAATTTCCTAAGCAGTTTAGTGTACATTTTTGTAGCCTAAATTTCAAGCCAAACCATCCCAAATATACCCTGAAAATTTTAAGAAACTTCTTCCAGCTATGTTCGGTAATATGGTGAGAGACTTCATTTTACTTATTCAGGTTAATGATTTCCTGGCAGCATAGCATTATGAATGCTATATCTCAATGAGATGTCTTTTCAGGTGCTAAAAAAGTTGCTTACAAACAAATTTTGTACCTAGGTGGACTTTGTTTAGGCATAGAAAATACCATATGTAACTACTAGTCCTGTGGAGCATATGAAATTAAACAGATTTTTTTTTTTTGACTAAAGCTTTCTCTTTCCTGACATAGTTGACTTTGTTATACAGTATGTCTGTAACCTTTGTAGTAGAAGGACTACAACTTTTGACAACTTTTGACTACAAATTTTGACAACTTTTTGTTTGAGCCTAGATGATACACCTATTATATTTTAGGCCTAAAAAAATCAGTGCTTTATTTTTAATTGTTCCTTTTAAATTTTATTAGATATAATAATTTATATTATATGACATATTAAAGTTGAATGAGGAAGTATTTTATATGAGTTAATAAGGAACAATGTATAAGAAAAAAAGTGTTCTAAATTATACTTCATAAAAATATAGGGTCTGTACTTGTAAAAAAATGTTAGACTTTACTGGGAACGCTACTGGAAATTTGAAAAATACAATCTTTTTGCAAAATAGTCATGTATTTACAAGTACACAATGCAGCTACATGAAATCCTGCTTCTTGCGCATCAAGAAAAATGTGTCAGAGCTGGAAAGCATCTGGAAAATGGCAACTGGAATCATCCAGAGGCTAGAGTGGCTTCAAAGACTTACACTGTCAGTATGGAATGATCCTTGGGGATAGAATTAGAAAAATCTTAAGAGTTGGAAGGGGAATTGGGCTTGATCTAGTCCAATCTGTTACTTAATGTGGGAATTTATCTTATGGTAATCCTGACAAATGGCTGAGCTTCTGCTGTTTAAATATTGCGTGATGCACAGTGCTGGGTTTAAATCCCAGCCCCACCACTTCAGGAACCGTGGGAATGTTCCTTAGTGATCCTTCGAGAGCTGAAAACCCCTGGGCAAGTTCTTAACCTCAGGGACCTGACCTCCAACCTTCTACCATCTGGTATTGAGAGGTGAACTGAGAACCAAGTAAATGTTAGCATTACACATCCTGTGGAAAAAGTATACTGAAGGTACAGTGGTTGCATTAGAAAGGAAATTTTCAGTACAGGCTGTAGTGGTGAAAAAGGAGCTAAGTACAGGCTTCATAGGGCAGTTGACTCAGTTGAATTTCTGTTATTCCCAGTTCTACCTCTAGAACAATATAAATCAGTTTCATTCTTTCTTCTGTATGACAGCTCTTTACCTTATCAAATGTAAAATTCTAAATGTTTAGAATAAGTGTGGATTTTTTCCATAGAAGTCCATAGATTTAGAGTACTGTTTGTAATTTGTCTATAATTTAGGAAAAACAAGATGAACCATTAATGGATGATAAGTTTGTAGAACTCTTTAATCCAAGAAATTGCATGGGCTGCAAATTATTTATTTTCATTAATGCATGGATGGTAGTTCAGCAAAATTGTAAATTTTAAGAAGTTCAAGCCCTTTGAGATTTAAAGTACTCTGAATAGTGTATTATTTAGACTTAGTGAATGACAAAAATTTTCAAAATAAGACTGGCTTAAACAAAATAATATTTTGTTGCTTTATAACAGTCTGAACAGGTAGTTTAGACTGTTGTCATGCCTGGTGGTGGTACAAGCATGGACTTCTTTCTCCTTTTGTTCCTCCCTTTTTAATCCTGTCCTCATGGTGCAAAATGGTGGCTTTGGAATTCCAGGGTTCAGGATGGAAGGAAGAAAGGATGAAGAAGAAGCTGGCAGGGACATTTCTGCTTACATGTCATTGGCCAAAACAAAGTCACATGGCCACATCTAGTTACAGGTGATTCTAGGATACAGTCTTTACTCTGGATAGCCGTGTGCTCAGGTGTGATTTGGGAGTTGTATGTCTGGAAGGAAGAGTGAAGTAGATACTGGGACACTAGCAGTGTGACAGAACTACTTTGTTCACCACTTAATCCCAGTTGCTTAGCACAGCACTTACCGTAGCAGGCATTCATTAAATAGTTGTTCTAGGGATGAATGTTCCTTAGTGCTCCTTCGAGAGTAGGTATTGATTGGAATATTAACTTATATACATGATATATTATGGCAAATTTGGCCATCCTTGGCATTTCTTAACGTTCATTCTCATCTGTGTTCTCCCTTCACAGATAAGGTAGTCCTAACAGTCTTCAGACAGGTTTAATGCCTTGTAAAACTTATTTCAGCTGCTTTATTGCTGATGTTTTCCCCTCTACTAAATAGAGACCTAGTAAACCCCTCTTTTTCATGATGTCTTTGATCAACATAGTCCTAGTGTGTTGAAGATACTCAGTAAAATGTTTTTAGATTGAATAAGTAACTGGGAATAAAACTTTGATGAATGAAAGCCTTTTCTTTCATTTAATTCCCTAGAAAAGTTAATGTCTGTAACACACATGAAAAAATTCTCAAATTTAAATCTGTTTATATTACATGATTTTTAGGAACATCCATTGGGTAGCGGGTGGAATGTGACTGTGAGACAACAATTCATATTTAATTTTAACTAAGTGCTAACTCATTTAACAAATTATTAAGCAATAGAGGCTAATATAGTTCAGCAAAATGAGGTGATATTCTTAATCCATTTAATTCTTGACATTAGATGCATAATAAGCTTATCAGAGTGCTTAACTCTTTCAAGGGATAATGTAATTTCCATTCTTTCATGTGGAAAAATTTCTTTAGGTATAAAGATAAGTGACTCACATATTTCCTCAGATACCATAGACAGAGTAATACCTTTAACTTTTTAATTTAATTAAACTTTAGCTTTATTGAGGTATAATTGACAAAATTATGATATTTAAAGTATATATCATGATTTTTAAAAAGATTTTATTTATTTATTTTTAGAGAGGGGAAGGGAGGGAGAAAGAGAGAGAAACATCAATGTGTTTCTCTCTCAATGTGTTGCCTCTCATGTGGCCCCCACTGGGGACCTGGCCCACAACCCAGGCATGTGCCCTGACTGGGAATCAAACCTAAGATGCTTTGGTTTGCAGCCCATGCTCAATCCACTGAGCTACACCAGCCAGGGCATATCATGATTATTTGATGTATATAAATATCGTGAAAGGATCCTTCCCACTAGTTAATTAACATATCCATCATTTCACATATTTATATATATATATATATATATATATATATAGTGAGAATATTTTCTACTCGTTTATCAAATTTTAATTACTATACAATAAAGTGTTATCAACTGTAGTCACCATGTTTACATTAGATCCTCAGATCTTATTTATCCTACAGCTGAAAGTTTATGCCTTTTTACCAACCTCTCCCTATTTTCCCCATTCCATCACCCCTGGCAACCACTTTTTGATTTTGTTTCTGTGAAAATTTGACTTTTTTTTAAGATTCCACATTTATATATGTTTATATACACATTTATAACATACAGTATTTGTCTCTCGCTATCTGGCTTGTTTCACTTAGTATAATGCCCTCAAGGTCCATCCATATTGTTGCAAACAGGGTTTCCTTCTTTCTTATAACTGAATAGTCTATTGTATATGTATATACCACATCTTCTTTATTTATTCATTTGTTGATGGACACTTAGATAGTTTCCATGTCTTGGCTATTGTGAATGATGTTGCAGTGAATATGGAGTATAGATATTTTTTTTGATATCCTGTTTTCATGTCCTTTCAGTAGCCATCTAGAAGTGGGATTGCTGGATCTTATGTTAGATCTGTTTATATTTTTTTAAGGAACCTCTGTATTCTTTTCCACAGTGGCTGCACTAATTTACATTCCTACCAATGGTGTATGAGGGTTTCCTTTTCCCCACATCTTTTCCAATACTTATTTCTTGTTTGTTTGTTTGTTTGTTTGTTTTTTAAGATAGCCATTCTAACAGGTGTGAGGTGATGTCTCATTTTGGTTTTGATTTGCATTTCCCTGACAATGAGTTGTACATGTTGAGCGTTTGTATGTCTTCTTTAAAAAATAAAATGTTTATTCAGTTTCTTTGCCCATTGTTTATTAGGAGTTTCTTTGTTGTTGTTTTGCTATTGATGTGTGTAAATTCATTATGTATTTTGGCTATTAGCCCCTTATTAGATGTATGATTTGCAGATATTTTCCCCCATTCAGTAGGTAGGTTGTCTTTTTATTGTGTTAAATGGTTTCATTTGCTGTGTAGTTTGTTAGTTTGATTTAGTCCCACTTGTTTATTTTCACTTTGTTGCCTTTGCTTTTGCTGTCAAATTTTAAAAAATCATTGCCAAGACCAATGTGAAGGAGCTTACCCCCTCTGTTTTCTTCTACAATTTCTATGGTTTCAGGTCTTACACTTTAAGTTTTTAATCCATTTAGAGTTGATTTTTATGTAACATGTAAGATGAGGGTTTAGTTTCATTCTTTTGTATGTAGCTGTCCAGTTTTTCCACCACCATTTATTGAACAGACTGTCCTTTCCCAATTGTATATTTTTGACTACTATGTTGTAAATTAAATGATTATATATACATGGGTTTATCTCTGGGCTCTCTATTCCATTGACCTATGTGACTGTTTTCATGTCAGTATCATACTGTTTTGATTACTGTATCTTTGTATTATTGTTTAAAATCAGGAAGTATTATGCCTCTACCTTTGTTCTTCTTTCAAAAGATTGCTTTGGCTGTTCAGGATCTTATGTGGTTCCATACAAGATTCAGGATTTTTTTTCCTTTTTCTGTGAAAAATGACATTGGAGTTTTTTTAAAAAAAGATTTTATTTTATTTTTAGACAGAAAGAAAGGGAGAAAGAGAGGGAGAGAAACATCAATGTGTTGTTGCCTCTCACACGCCCCCTACTGGGGATCTGACCTGCAACCCAGGCATGTGCCCTGACTGGGAATTGAACTAGTGATGCTGTGGTTCGTAGGCCAATGCTCAGTCTAATGAGCCACACCAGCCAGGGCTGGAGTTTTGATAGGGATTGCATTAAATCTGTAGGTTGCATTGGATAGCATGCACATTTTCACAATGTTCTTCCCATTGATGGGCACAGAATATCTTTCCTTTATTTGTCATCTTTAATTTCTTTCATCAGTGCTTTATAGCCTTCCTTCCATCCTCCCTCCCTCCCTTATTTATTTATTTATTTATTTATTGTTCAAGCACAGTTGTCTCCATTTCCCCCCTGTTTTATAGCTTTTAGTGTATAGATCTTTCACTTCCTTGGTTAAATTTATTTCTAAGTATTTTATTTTTTTATGCAGTTGTAGATGGGATTATTTTCTTAATTTCTCTTTCTGATAGTTTTGTTAGCATGTAGAAAGAAATTCAGCTTGTTTTTGTATATTGATTTTTGTATCCTGCAACTTTATCAAATTTGTTGACAAAGTAATACTTTATAATACTTTATCATTATATTATTTTCTGAGTGAAATCAGTCACTTTTTGGTGCATATGTCTTTAAAAAGCAAACACTGGCCCTGGCCAGGAGGCTCAGTTGGTTGGAGCATCCCCTCTGCCCTCTCCTTCCCCCATTCCCCTTCCTCCCTGTACACCAGAAGGTTGTGAGTTTCATTCCTTGTTAGGGCACATACTTAAGTTGGGATTCGATCCCTGGTTGGGGTGTGTACTGGAGGCAACCAATTGATACTTCTCTCACATTGGTGTTTCTCTCTCTCTCTCTCAAATCAGTAAAAACATGTCCTTGGATGACAGTAAAAAACAAACAAACATTTGTCTATTCAGCTGATAGAGTCCTTGGTCTTACTTCTTTGATCTGGAAAGATGACATACAGAGCCTGGCACAAATAATGCCCCTTTTTATTACAAAACCTTTATTTTAAAATTATAAGCATGTAATTCTGTAACATAACAATATCACACTCAAGCATAGCATATGACATTTCAGGTGAAATGTTTAATTAAAACAACTATTATATCCATAATATCACCCTGCCAACCACACTGCCACCCTCAAGCAGATGTGACTTCCGCCAGACTCTATATATTCTCAGTATACAGTAATTTTGATTCTGTAATGGGAACGGAAGAATTAAACTCTTTTTTTCCCCCATTGTATAGATGAGGAAATTGCAGCACTGGTTACTTTTATTGATGCTATCAGGGATTTCAGGAGAGAGACATACTTGTTAGGCCACCCCGACAAATGTATGAGTATTATAAAATTCCCAAAGGTTAGTAATAAACAATGCAGGCATCAACAAACCATTTAGGTTATCTTATTTGAGTAGAAAGTCCCTGAAATCAACAGTGTTTTTCTGGCATCCTGGAAACATGTTTTGTAATATTAGTAAGTGAGGTTGCTTGAACTTTTTCCATCTTGTTTATTTTATATGTAGGGAAAGTAACTTTCAATCTTTATTAATGATTTTGAGATAATTTGTTACTTGAAAAGTTATACACGTCAAAATAATCTCCAGTGTCACAAGAAACTCAGTTCTTCCCAGGTTAGCCCCTTTCATACTTGGATTGCTCTGACTGGTGACGTCATTATGTTGTGGTTAAACATGCTACATGTGAACTGAAGTCAGACCATTTGAGATCACCTGTTGTGCTACCACTTACTGCGTCAGCTTGGATGGGTTTTTATTTAACTTCTCTGTGCCTCTGGGTTCTCAATCTGTACAGTCAAGGGTAATAGTATAAGTTATGGGGTTGAGAGGGCTGGGCATTTAGCACTTAGAATAATGCTAAGTATATAATAAACACTTAATAAATGTCATTGTCGTTTCCATATTTGTAATAATGATTTGAAACTTGACTCCAAGAAATATTTAGGGGAGAATGTCGTGTGACTCCTTGGTCTCTAGCATATAGGCTGTGTGACCAAGTGAAATAAAGGACATAGGTTTGGTGGAGGAAGTGGAGGATAGTGCCGAGCTTAGTTTCAAACATGTCGAATTTGAGGCATGGGTTGGATGCGAATCTTGAAATAAATGAATTTCAAGAGGGGGCATAGTCATTGCCATATGGGTGGTAATTAATACTATGAGGGGAGAGTAAGATAACTTTTAAGGATCTACCTTGGACCAGGTTAGAAACCTGGGGACACTAATCTTTAAAGAATAGGCACAGGCCATGAAAGAGACCATCTGAGAGTTAGTAGGTTAATAAGGAGAGAGCAGAGCCACCAGAAAGAGAGAGTGACCAGTGTCGTCCAGTGTAACAGAAATTACAGTTGACCCTTGAACAACGTGGGGGTTAGGTTGCTGGCCCCTTGCTTAGTTGAAAATCCACATAGAACTTTTGACTTCCCCCAAACTTAACTACTGTTGCCTGGAAGCCTTGCCAATAACATAAACAGTATTTTAATATATTTTGTATTTTACATAAACAATATACTCTATTTCTTATAGTAAAGTAAGCTATAAAATGTTAAGAAAATCTAAGAGAAGGGGTTTTTATTTACATTTATTTACAGTATTTATAGAAAAAAAACCCCTGTGTATAAGTGGACCCACACAGTTCAAATCCATGTTCAAGGGTCAACTGCACAGTAATCTGAGAACTGAAAAGAATAAATAACTTGAGAATTAATAAGTCTTTTGTGACGCTTTGGTTTTAGTAGAAGAGTGGAGGCAGAAGCCAGATAGTGAATGTAGGCATGGCGATAGGGGAGGAAGAGAAAGACAATAAATGCAGACTACTGTTTTCAGAAATTTTGGTGAGACAGATCTTGGAAACTATAGGAAGATACAAAGTAAATGGAAGATTTGGGGGAAGGAACTATTAGAGAAGAAAAAGATGTGATTCAAAGGCATAGGTTGATCAGATTGGCCTTGAACAGGAGGGGGGCCAAAACATCTCTGAGGCTGGAGGAGAGCAGGGTGTGGATATACATAAGCCTTCATTCAAGATACAGGAAATCACTCCTCATGACTACATTTTTTCCTGGAGAAATGAAAGGGGGTAGGGGGTAGGTGTTATGAAGAGAATTGTGAAAGCTTAGAATAGAAATTGCAGGACATAGGAGAGGGGGGCTCAAATATTTCTTCCTCAAATGAAGGATTTCTTTTTTTAAAGATTTTATTTATTTTAGTTTTTAGAGAGGGCAAAGGAAAGAGAGAGAGAGGGAGAGAAACATCAATGTGTGGTTGCCTCTCGCATGCCCCCTACTGGGGACCTGGGCTGCAACCCAGGCATGTGCCCTGACTGGAAATTGAACCAGCAACTCTTTGATTTGCAGGCTGGTACTCAACTACTGAGCTGCACCAGCCAGGGCACAAGGGATTTTTTTTTTAAATCTGAACAGTATCCCTAGTAGTCTAGGTATTATGAATATGTTATATGAAAAGGAAACGACTATTTCATTTAATGCAACATGTTTATTTAGAATTGGGAATGCAGGAAATACTGTGGTATGTAATTCCTGGGAGTTTCAGATGAATACTTACTGTCTCATTCAAAGGAGATATGAACTAGTAGCTCATGTTATATGATTTGTCAAAAACACAAATATTTAGCACTGTCCAGTGTGGTTCAGTTGGTTGGACATTGTCCTGCAAACCAAAAGGTTGTGGGTTCAATTCCCAGTCAGAGCACATGCCAGGGTTGCAGGTTTGGTCCCCAGTCAGGGTGTGTGCAAGAAAGAGGCAACTGATCCATGTTTTTCTCCTTGTCTTTCACCTTCCCTTCCCCTCTCTCTAGAATCAATAAAAGAAAAAAATTAAAAACATATATTTATAATAGTCTAAAAATGATGATACATGAGCTTTATAAGTATACTATGAGAGTTTGAAAGGAGTAGAGATTCCAACAAATAAGGGGTAAAACAAATGTTGGATTTCTTCCAATAGGGGAAAGCTTTATGGAAAAGGCCAAAAAAGGGCTATATGTGAATTTCCTGAGGAAATAGTAATGAAAACTAGTTACAAGTTTTTAAGTTTATAGAAATCATATATTCTTCTATAATACAATGACTGGCATTAACCAGAAGAAGAGAAATAAAGAGATTAACAAAACATTGTAAATTCTGTTCTGTCCAAGGTGTTCCAAATGTGGTTATATTTTTATTTAGAAATACAGAATTTAGTAATCCTTTTCACAACTAGTGTGAACATCTCAGTGCTAGATAGTGAGGAAACTAAGATACAGTTTCTGTCTTCAAGGAGTGCATGCTCCAGTGGAAGAGACGGAGTGAAGAGAGATAACTTCAGTTCTGTGAAATAAATGATATAAAGTTGGTGTATATGAGTAATGAAACTTGGTGTTACAGTGGAAGGAAGTATGAATAAATGATTATGTTGCTGTGACAGCAGTTTTTTTCTTTTTCTTTTTTTAGTTGGTGAACATCAGTTGACAGGCCATAAAGTGGCAGTTAAAATCTTAAATAGACAGAAGATCCGCAGTTTAGATGTTGTTGGAAAAATAAAACGGGAAATTCAAAATCTAAAACTTTTTCGTCATCCTCATATTATCAAACTGTAAGTATTTTTGTACCTGATAAAACAAAGGAAAAATTGTCTTGAGATATTATTTATGAATTTACAAATAATTTATCTTTAACCTTTTATAAAAGACTTCTTTTTATATTTATATTGAGCATGGGTTAATTTATTTAACTTCTATCAATTTTTTTTCTGCATACTTTTGATGTAGAATTAAAGTTACGATTTCAAAACTGGTGCTGTTTTCAAGTGATGAGCGCAGCCTCGGAAGTTGACTCTTACCTCTGATAGTCACTTCAGAGTTCTTTTAGGGCTTTGATATTCCTAGATTCATTTTGTAATGTTTTTTGATAATTTTCATTAACATATCAGGGTATTTTCTTTTTGGGAAACGTAAAAAGTAACTCTTAAAGATTATGCATCAAAATATATTATTTGCAAAACCTCAATGTTACTTTAATCACTGATAATAAAGATCTTAGGAAGGCAAATGAATTTTGGGGGAATAAGACAAGTTGCAAAGTTAAAAGATAAGTAAATATCAGAGATTAAGAAATAAGCTAATTAATAAAATTGAAAGTTAATTTAAAATCAACTAGACCCATAGAAAATTCAGACATTAAATATACAACATTATTCCTTTAAATCGTTGTTAGAAGTTGTAGTTTAATATTTACTGAAAAAATATGATATGCTAAACACTGATAATTGCCTGTTTTTTGTCTTAAAGTTTGGATACAATTTTATAAAATAAATATTAATGTTACTTATTAAGTACCTGACCCTGGCTAGAAACTATATTGAGCATTTTACATATAAAATTTCATTTCATCTTCATGATAAGCCTGTAGGTATTATTACATATTATTACCTTCATTTTGTAGGTAAGGATATTGCATAAGAGTATCAGCAACTGTCCAGGGCTGGTAGTTGGGTTCATACCTGATTCCAAATTCCACGCTGTTAATATCTACTTCTGTACCCCAGCCTTCACAAAATTTGAGAGTTATATAAATCTCTCTTAAAGGAAAAATAATTTTGTGGCTTCCTGGTTTGACCAATGGAACATGTATACTATGTTGGTCTCATAAGATTATAATGGAGCTGAATTTCCTGTAAGAAATGGAAGATAGGTTGTTCAGGAGGAATTTTGTTTTTTCTGACAGGAGTAATATCTGTGGGGATTGGCAGTAGAGTCCTTCTCACTCACGGCACCTCGATTTTGAGCGCACACATTATTACATCCCAGTCAGTCAGCCACTGACCTTTCAGCACAGAGGTGCCTGCTCCCCTCAACAGTCCATATTCAGAGGTTGCTACGGCCTTTCCAGGTCTAGCTTGATGGCTTCAGAGCACACTGTTGTACATTGCTTGTGAAGGACCTCAGATCCTGTGCAAAGACACAGGTCACAGGAGCTACCTTAACAAGTATTATCTGACCACTGCTCTAAAATGGGTTTCCCAGAATCACATTGCCAGGTCAGTCCCTTCATTTGATTTCTGATTCCTGCTGGTCCTCAGGCCATCTTTCCCTCCTCCTTACAGTCATTTTTATGGTGATCTATGCCTCACCCAGCTAGTTTCTCCTTGATATCTCCGGTTACTCCAACCCACATCCCTGTTCCTGAAGCAGCATTAACAGCTTTGATGTTCTGTTGCCGACTCTGTTGGAAGGGAGCGAGGGGGGCTGGCTGTTGGACTGAGTTTATAAAGTCTGCAGTAGTGTACAGTAATGTCCTAGGCCTTCACACTCATGCACACTCACTCACTCACTCCCCTGAGCAACTTTCAGTCCCATAAGCTCCTTTCATGATAAGAAGTGTCCAATACAGGTATACCATTTTTATTCCATATTTTTACTGTACCTTTTCTGTTTAGGTACACAAATACTTACTGTGTTACAATTTGATTATAGTGTTCAGTGTTCAGCATTTTATAATGCTGAACAGGTTTGTAGCCTAGGAGCAATAAGCTTTATTTTATCATATAGCCTAGGTGCATAGTAGGCAATACCAGCTAGATTTTTGTAAGTGCACTCTATGATATTTGTACAAGGACAAAGTAGCGTAATGAAAGCATTTTCAGAATGTATCCCTGTTATTAAACTGTTACTTTAATATACAGAAACAAGAACTCAGTATAAACGCCATACTTTTATAGCTTTGACACAATTATGGAACCAAAATAAATTCACAATTTAGATGCAAGTAAAACAGTGAATTCAGTGAAATTCCAAGTAGTGTCTATAGTATAATGTGACAAATAATGGTGTTTTGCAAAACTAAATCACTGTTAGTTAAATAGTAGAACTAGTAGAAGGAGGTCCAATACTCTATTTTTATTTTGTTTCAAATAATACCATGGCAAAGAAAGCCTGTTTATATAAGTGCACTCCTAAAAACAAAGCAGTCTTAATATCTTTAAGACTTTGTTTCCTAGTTCATTATAATCAGAAATTATATTTAGTTTTAACATTGTTACTGCACAGTCTTTGATGTCAGTGTTAATGGGGGACATCCTGATAACCCTGTAATCACACTGTTTCTACCTCAAAGCAAGGCCAGCATAGTAGCTGTGGTAGGTGAATAATGGCCCCCGAGGCATCCTAATCCCAGAACCTGTGACTATGCTACATTACGTGACAGGAAAATCAAGTTATAGGTTTATCAGTGTAAGAATGTCTACACCGGTAGAGAATTTTTATAAAAATTTGAATCAGAGGATACTCCTAGAAGCAAGAGCTCAACAGACTGAGAGAAATGCTTCTGAGAATAACAGTTTGCTGTTTCTTTTATGCATTTGAGATTAAGGAGGGTTAAAAAGATTAGGTTAAGTAAGGAAGATTATGTGAAGGTGGGAGAAAGCAAGGCAGGGATTGGATTACAGTAAAGCTGTGTGTTCTCTTGAGAGTGGTCATTCTTTAGAAGGAGAGGTTTGAAAAGGGGTATTTCAAAGGTGTATAGCCCTAAATGTGCAGGAACAATAGATAAGGCTTACTTGAGGAGGCAAAGATGAGCCTTTTGCTAAAGAAGTTATATGCCTGGGGCATGACTGCTCACTGTGATCTGCCCAGTTAGGAATTTATGATCAGATTACCTGATGAGGTTACTTTCCGTAAAACCCCTTTTTAGTCACAGATTTAAGGTTGCTAATTAATGGAATCCAATGGTCCTTGAAAGTAAGAGATGGAGTCAAAAGAGTCATAGAGGTTTTAGATGGAAGCAAGGTCAGAGGGATAAAATGTGAAAAGATTTTGGCTTTGAAGACAGAGGAAGGGGGCCATGAGACAGGAATGCAGGTGGTCTCTGAAAGTTGGAGAATACAAGGAAACTCATTTTCCCCTAGAGCTTCCAGAAGGCAATGCAGCCCTCCTGACACACTAATTTTAGCTCAATGAGACAGGTATCAGACTTCCAACTTATAAAACTATAAGAAAATACATTTTTGTTATTTAAAGTTACTAAGTGTAAAGATAGAAGAAACATTAGGAAACTAGTGACGTAGCATTTTTAAAATCTTTAAAACAGGGCCAACCCTATTATTGCTGGGATTTGGAACATGCATTTAGTCTTTACTAGCACTAGTTATATGTATTGCTAGTGAACTCTTGCAAATTTGTGTGTTCAATGATGGGGTCCCTTCAGTGCATCTTAACAACAGCATATGAGTATGCCCCTGACTGTTCAGAGAAAGCTTTTCTTGGGTTTGGCGTGCCATTGGGTAACCTGTGATGACAAAGTTCTCAACTACTGCCATGGAGCCTCATTCTAACTGTAAGCTTCAGTGTCATTTGATTTTCAGTTGGCGTGCACTCAATCATATACATAGACAAGAAATGAGGCTCCTGAAACTGCATGGCAATACTCAATTATAAGGTTATCATCTAGGACCTATATTCTACATGATCCAGAATATGTCTATACAGGATTTTTAAGATTATCATAAGAACTAAAATACAACCTATAAGCTCAGCCACTCACCTCGCCTGTTCTTCGTTTCAACTTTAAAATGGTGCCCCCATTTTAAAGTTAAGGAACCCCATTACCTCGTAGTGTTATTTGAGGGTTAGAAGTGTTCGCAGTGGTATAATGCCTAGTGTATGATGTGCATTGGCCCAAAGCACCAATTGGCAACCTATGAGCTGATTCCGATTCTCTTGGATGATTCTGGGTAGTTGTCTGAAATAGTTCATATGTGCTTTTGACTCCCATGTTATTAATGACTTTATTCTAGTTACTGAGTGACTTCTGAGCTATGTCTTTCTGCTCTTCCTTACAGAGTGGCTACTTCCTATAAAAGGAGAAAGCTAGGAAGCCAGACTAAAAGTATCACATGCCAAAGTGAGAGTGGAGAAGGGAGAGAAATCTGTTTTTATCTTGTTTCTTGACCTCATCACTGAGAATGCCAACCTTGAAAAATCCCAAGGAAATTTTACCCATTTAGAGCACGAGTCCTAGTTTTTGTGATGTTCTTACGAACACAAACCAGATTTTGTTAGTAAGCAGTTGCAGTTGTCATGACAATTTATTTTTGATGACATACCAACCAGTGTTTTCTTGCCTCAATTTTTATAATTATTTGTAATTGTTTAATTTTGGTTTGACTATCTCATTCTGGTTTAGAATTATTTAATTATTTGCTATTTTGTTTTGTTGCAGGGGTTATAGAATGTTCTCAGGGTTGTTCACAAAGTAATTGTCGGAGGAAATTTGATGTTTAAATGTTGCCTTGAGCTTAATCCATTCAGCCACATTTCCTCATTAATTATGGATCTGAATTAAAAAAAAATAGAACACTCTCCTGTATTCTTGCTACAGAACAAAGTTGTTGACATAGCTTCTCATAATGTTAGTGATTTAAACAAAGAGAGAGACCTGATCCTTTCAGTAGTTTTGTTTGTTTTGTGCGTTCTTGAACTAGCTGCCAAGAATAGTTTCCTTGTTACAGAGTGGGCCTCTAGAATTAGCAAGAAAGTTTCAAAGCTGAATACCAAGAATGAAGGGTATTTATTTCACGGTTTCTTTATTAACTCAAATTGAGTGGGGCACACCACTAGGAGAAAATTAAGAGGTGTAAGCAGGATTGAAAGGAAACTCCAAATTTTCCCATGAACTAAAATTTATTGGATTAATACTTATCCTTGTCTTTCTTTCCCCAGTAGTTCTTAGGGAAACTATTTTAACTGATCAAAAGATCAATACTTCCTAATTTGGTAGTGATGCTTTTGTCCGCTTTCTTTAGTCTTTATCTTAATCAACCTATAGACATGTTTTTAACATTGTTCTCCACCACCACCTTGAAATGTTGTAGTTCCGGGTTTCTATTACATTACAGTTTTATGGTTTTTTTTTTCTTTTAATTTTGCCTCTTCTTAAGGCTTTCTTTTAAGGGCCCTTCTTTATCTGCCTGGCCATTAAATATTGATGTAAATATTTCAGCTTCTGATTTCTTGTGATTTTCTGAGCATCATTTGTCATCTGTATGCTAAGGATTTCCAAATCTATGTTTCTGCGCCATTATTTCTCCTGAACTCTGAGCACACTTATCGAACTGTTTATTGGATAATTTCAATCTGACATCACAAAGTCATCTGAAACTAAGTGGAACTTTTCTTTCTCTCCCAGACTTACTCCCTTACTCCTCTTTCTGTTTTTCTTATTGTTCTTGCTTTTAAATGAACGAAGATACCTTTCTCACAATTTTCTGAGCCTAAAGTTAACCATCATTTTTATCTTCCCTCATCCCTTAATCTTAAAGTTCTGCCAACTCTTTTGCCTCAGTGTCCTTGAATTTGTTCATTTCCTTCTGCTCTCACTGTAAGGTCACCATCTTCTCTTGCTTATTACAGGTCAGCCGTTACCTGAACTTAGAAAACTTTACCCACATCCCCCACCCCCTAGGCTCCAATTCCAACTTGTCACTTAGGTTTCAGCTTTTAAATACCCTGATCTCTAAAAACCTACTTTATTCCTTAAGGCTACATTAGGTTTCATCTTCTCTGCTCCCACAGCACCCAGCATTCAGCTTTTCCAAAGCCCTTGACATAATTATGTTCTAACGTCTCATTTTCTTGTTAGTATTTCCCATAAGGCTGAATTCTTTAGGAGCAGGAGCTATTTTCTTTTGTTCATTCGTTTGCAATAGAATTTTATTGACTACCTGCTATCGGATGGGTACTGTTCTAGGCACTGGGGGTACAATGGTGAAAGACAGACAAGGTCTTTGCTCTTGTGGAGTTTATGTTCTGGCCGTTTCTAGCAGTTCAAGATAATAAACAAATTAATAATATTAAGCTGTGATAAGTACTATGGAGAGAATGAAACATGGGACTGTCAACTGATGGTCATTGGTGCCAATTTAAATGCCAACAGGAATCCCCTGTTTGGGGTCTGGTGAAGGAAGAAACATTATTTAATGCAAACAGCTCGACGGTAATACATCATGGTTGTGAAAGCAGCACTGCTGTGGAACGGCTCAGCGGTGCTACAGTGTGGCTGCTGTGAAAACAGTGTTTCAGCCACAGCTTGGGAAATACAGTCTTCAGCCTTTGGTGGAAAGTGCTTTCTACCAGCAAGAGGGCAACTGGCTTATAGAGACAGAAGTTTCCGTCCTGGACCCTGATTGGTCAGAACAGAGCCACTCTGGTTTGTCAGAGCTATGCACCTCCAGTTGGATGGGGAAAGCCTCAGGCCCATTGGTTGAAATAGGACTCCAAGAACTCTTTTATAAGGGGTGGCTCAGACGGCGGATATACGGAGCAGGCAGGCAGTCTAGCCACACAGAGGCTCCTCAGTGAAGTGTAGTTGGCATGAGAGGTCCCTGTGCAGAAATGGCTGATAGGCTCTTCTTGCTTTTTCCCAGCCCAGGTAGCCACCAGGAGCCTTTCTAAGTCTTCAGGGTTCACAGTACTGTCATAGAGTGTAATTAGGAAGGGAAAAAGTGCTAATGTAGGTTTAGGTTGTGGGGAAGGCCTCACTGAGGAGGTAAGGTATGAGCTAACACCTAAAGGATGGTAAAGACCTAGCCATTTGAACATCTGGGACAGTGTTGACAAAGCAAGGGGAGCAGTAGCCTCAATGGGGTGAAGCAAATTTTAACTGCTCGAGGAAAAAGATTTCTATAATGTTGGGAGTGGAGTGAATGAGGGGAAGAGAGGTAGTTCCTGAGATCGAAGAGTAGGCATGGACCAGATGTTGTAGTGTCTTGAAGGCCTTGCTGGGAGGTTTGAACTTGTTCTAAAGGGAAGCTTCCAGGGAGTTGGGGGAGTGACGTGATAGACTGTGCGCAGAATGGATATGAAGGCAGAAGTGGGACCAAAGAGACTAGTTGGGGAGCTATTACTGTACATCAGCTGAGAGATTATGGTAGCTTTAACCAAAATCATAGTCCAGATTTGTGCTGCCTAATACAGTGGTCACTAGCCACATGTGGCATAAGTTTAAATTAATTAAAATTTAAAATTTAGTTCACTTGTCAGAGTAGCCACATTTCAAGTGCTTCATAGCCACATATGGCTAGGGGCTATTATGCTGGACAGAGAAAATACATAAGATTTCTGTCACTGCAGAAAGGTCTGTTTGACAGCACTGGTCTAGATCAAAATAAATTGATGGATTCAGTACATATTTTGGAGGTAGAACTAATGATTTGCTGAGGAAAAGAAAGGAAGGAATCCCTTTTTTCCCCCATGAGCAACTGGGATTTGGGGTTGTGGCTTGAGTAACTATGAGTTGGATAAAAAGTTCCTTTGGTTGTTTCTGTAAGATGGTTCTAGTAGCACCTACTTGTCTTTAACTTCATTCAAAACAGTTTTGTTAGGTTGTATTGTGACAGCTGTCATATCTGTGTGGACTAAAAAAATCTTTTTAAAATTGGTGAATTTTTGTGTAGCCATTTTAATATTAAAGATGGAAGAAAACCAACATTTTTGGCATATTTTGTTTTATTATTTCAAGAAAGGTAAAAACGGGAAACAAAAAAGCTTTGTGCAGTATATGGAGGAGGTGCAGTGATTGATTGAACTTATCAAAAGTGGTTTGTGAAGTTTCATGCAGATTTGTTGCTGGACGATGCCACACAGTCAGGTAGACCAGTTGAAGTTCAGAGAGATCAAATCAAGATATTAATTGAGAAAAATCAACATTATATCACAGGGGAGATAGCTGACATACTCAAAATACCCAAATCAATAAAGTTTATTCTTGAAAGTGAAAAATGTGTGTGTTAATTTACAGAAAAAACTAAACAGACTTTTTGGCCAACCCAAAAGGTAGTGATGATAATGCCATTTTGTGAGATAGAGGAATGGAGGAGAGTCATACTGGGCTACGTGTGAACATTAAGGGTACTGTTTTAGCCATGCTAGTAGACATCTAAATGGAGATTTCAAGTGTCATCTTCATCTTTCTAGCACTTAGCATAGCAGTCAGGTGTTAATAATTGCTTGTAGCACATACACAGAAATGGCATGTAGTCAGGGTCCTGGTGGCTCTAGAAGGAAGGCAAGGATGAGAGGATGAAAGTGTGAAGCATTTTGTGTGTTAGGAACATGTGGTCTGGTTTGGCTGATGCACAGAGTATATGTAAAGAAGTGGAGGAAAATAAAGCCAGAAAGTTAGCTTATTGATCCATTTGTTCAACAAATAGCACCATTTAGGCATTGGGGATATATCATTAAACAAAAACATGAAAACAAAATTTCTGCTGCTATGGAGTGCAGTGAGGAGAGGGACCGTAAACCCTGCACTAGTAAAACACCATGTATGTCAGCATAGAGGTGAGGGAATATGCCGTGCAGACACCCGAAGAAGGAAAACAACAGATGGAGGGAACAGCACATACAAAGGCTCTGGGAAGGGAATTCCTACAGGCCAGAGATCCAGGGAGCAGAGTGATCTGGGGGGGGAATTGGAGTAAGAGATGATTTCCGAGACATAAAAGGGAGCCGGATTATGTGAGTCATTGTAAAGACTTTGGTTTTTACTGTAAGATTGGAAGCCACTGCAAAGTTTAGATCAGAAGTATGATATAATCTGACTTCCCTTGAAGCACAGAAACCAGATAGAAGTTAATTGCAGTATTCTGGGTAAAAGAGATGGTGGCTTGGAACAGAGCATTGCGTGAAAGGTATTGAGAAATAAGTAAATTCTCTATCTAATTTCCAGGTAGAGATACCAGCATTCACTGACAGATTAGATGTAGATTGTGAAAGGAGAGTCAGGGATGACTCCAGGGCTATCTTGGGCAAATGAGAGAAATGGAGTTGCCATTAACTGAAGTGAAGAAGTTTGTAAGAGAAAGAAGTTTGAGCTGAGGTGTTGAGGGGTAGTATCAATAATTTGATTTTGATTTTATGGAACTAAGGTGCTTATTAGACATCCAGACAGACATACAAGGCTCTTGAATATGTGAGCCTGACATAAAGGGGAGCGATGTAAACTAGAGATTAATTCAGAAGTCATCATATAGATGGTATTTGAGATATTTAAAGCCCTAAGACCAGATGAGATCACCAAGGATGTGAGTGGTTTCTTCAACAAAAGGAGGCAAGAAAAAGAACAAAGAAAACAGATGGAGGAGCAATCTGTAAATGAAAAGAAACATAAGGTACATATCAGCCAAATGCATTGTGTGGATTGTATCTGAATCCTAATTCAAAAAAAATATAAAAACAAAAAGCATTATAAGCTAATCAAGAAACCTATTTAAGTATTTGATATCTTTGTATGTTAAATTTATACATGATAACACTATTGTGTATGTATACATTTTTTTTAGTTACTATCCTTTAGAACTACATACAGACCTATTTACAGAGAAAATGAAAGCCAAATTCAATGTGAATTGATTGAAAATATATACTTTTATAAAGTTAACCTGAACATATTAATTATACTATAGAATGTTACAGAAAATAGAGATTTCTATGTTACACATAAATAATAAAAACACGAGTAATTTAGTAAAAATGGGCAACAGGCACAAGTAAGCATTTCATAACAAATGTGTATGGTGTCTGGAGAATATATAAATCTACAGCCTCTTAAATATTTTAGTGTTTTTAAAATTTGTTTGGAAAACAGTCGGCATTATCTCCTACAATTGAACATTCATATTAACTATGACTTAGCAATTTCACTCACAGGTATAGATCAAACAGAAAATCTTGCCATGTATAGGAATATTCACAGCAGTCCTGTTTATAATAGCAAAATTGTGGAAACAGCCTTAATACCCTTTAGTGGTAGATTGGATGAATACATTGCCTCTCCATTGGGAGGAGAGTTAAGTGAATAAGTACAAAGGAATATTATACAATTGAAATCAAATAACTATAGCAAACAAAAAAAGATGTGGATGAATCTCAATAAAACAAGTCCCAAAATATTATATATAGAATGATACCGTTTTTAAAAGCTAAAAAAAATTAAAATAACAGTACACATATGAATATGTACTTTACATATATGTGAAAGGAGAGTGATACACATACCCATATATGTAGTTATAGAAATAACACTATGAAAGGAAGAGTGATGCACAGACACACATTTGTAGATACATAAATAACATGATAAACGAGAACGAGGGGAGGATGAACAGGGTTTCAGGATGGTGTTTCCCGTGGGTGAGCACGAGCAGTATATGGGAGGGCGACTACTGCAGGGTCAGAGCACAGGTGGCAAACAGAAGGCCGAATCCGGCCCTCCACCGTGTTTTATCTGGCCCGGCACCTTGTTTCTACCTGGTGGCAGCGCTGAGCTCTCGCTTAATTGTTAAAGGAGTTGTTACATTTATACAGTCCTAAAATTACATTTGGCCCTTTCAAGGCAACTGTGAGGCTGATGTGACCTCAGTGAAAAAGAGTTTGACACCTCTGGGTTAGATGGAAGGTATTGCAAAGGTCCTGGTGCTTTGTTTGGGTGATGGTTTTGTAGATATTTGTATTATTAAAATAATAAATAAAAACAGAACTAATCAAAATAAGTGGACTAATCAAAATAAGTGCCATGAACTTATGGCACATGAAGGATGATCATTTTATTTCTTTATAACTGAGTTCTAATTAAAGTATTATTTTGTGTATATTGCTATATAAAGAATATTTTAAAATCTCTATAGCTGTAACCATCAAAAAGGTATACTCATGAATGTTGATTTTTGTTTAACTTTAGAAAGTTTTTTGTGTGAGTTTTATATACTATTAAATGGATATTGCCAGAAATGTGCCCACATTTCTTGGCCACCTGGAGAATGCTTCAGGTTTTTCTGGATGCTTGATTTTTTTTTCTTAATTAGAAATAGTATTTCTAAAAATATTTTCTAAAGCACATTCGTTTTCTATTGTATTAGTGATTCATGACTGAATTTTTTAAAAAAGATTTTACTGTATTTATTTATTTTTAGAGAGGGAAGGGAAGGGGAGAGAGAGAGAGAGAGAGAGGGAGAGAGAGAGGGAGAGAGAGAGAGAAACATCAATGTGTGGTTGCTAGGGGCCATGGCCTGCAACCCAGGCATGTGCCCTGACTGGGAATCGAACCCGCGATACTTTGGTTCGCAGCCCGTGCTCAATCCACTGAGCTACGCCAGCCAGGGCTCATGACTGAATTTTTTTGTTTTGTTTTCTTTCTGTTTCTTAAAAATATTTATTTTTCAAGAGAGAAGAGGGGAAGAAGAGGAGAAAGAGGGAGAGAAACATCAATGTGTGATTGCCTCTCATGCATCCCCTACTGGGGACCTGGACCACAACCCAGGCATGTGCCTTGACTGGGAATCGAACCATCAACCCTTTGGTTTGCAGGCCGGTGCTCAGTCCATCCACTGAGCCACACCAGCCAGGGCTATCATGACTGAATTTCTTATAATGCTTCTGTTGCGAATTACTTCAGAGGGGAAAAAGATTGGGCCTACTCTGGCCAGGCTTAGAACATATCCTAGAATTTGCTTTTTTCCACAAAATCCTTGAAATAAAGCTGTTTTTTTAGGACCTTTCCTTTTAAAAATCATGTTTCCCTTTATCTCTACCTTATTCTGATTAACTGAAATTTTATTACTGAAGGTTTTGTGGTAATTTTACTGTAATTTTTCATATTATTCAGTCTCAGATTAAGGTGGTAATTCATATATTTATTTAAATATCTACTGTGTTACAGATACTTGGCTGGGTGTGTACTCATTCATTAATCTAATGGTCACCATCATAAATGTATAATTAAAAATTGAGGTGCATACTCTGAAGCTGAGTTGTTTGTGTGAGGGCAAAAAGGACTTAATCTAGATTTCAGAAGTGACGTTTAAGCTGAGATCTAAAGGATAACTCATAACCAGTTAAAAGGGGGAGTACCTGTAGGTCATGGTATAGGATTTAGGTTAGCAGAAACAGATGTGGCTGTGGCAGGAGGAAGTGTAGCATGACTATAAATAAAAGAAATAGTGTACGCTAGCGGTGGGAGTCACAGCTGACACGGAACTGTAGAGATAGGCAGAGGCCTGATTAATTCAGGACCTAGGAGCCATGGGAACCCTAGAGGATTTCTAATTAGGAATCTCCTAAAGAACAGATTCATATTTTGAGAAAAATGCTTGCTTAATGCCCATCTTTGCATAGATTGTGGTCTCCAGAAGCACAGGGAGGAGCTATTGACCTCACTGAGTATAATACAAGTGAGTAGGTACTGAGTAAATATGAAGTGTGACCATTAAGTGCTCAGTGTCTGGTACATAGCGAGTGCTCAGTAACGTTAGCTCTGGTTTTCACTACTCTAGATTGGCCTTTGCTGTGGACAGTGGTTACTGTAGAGGTAGGCATTTCATGAAATAGTTAAATCCAAACGTATCTATTGAAGACCTGTGATGTACATGGAGGAATCAGCAACTCAATTTAGTAGCATTTCATCCCTTTTCTCTTATGCCCCAGAGATGGACAGAGCAGAAAAGAGACTGAGAATTTGTTAATAAATCAGATTATCTTACAGCTCGGAGACATAGGTACTTCTGCTTTACACTATTCATTTTATTCCATTAGAGTTTAGTGCTTGTTAGTATGGCTATATTTAGAGTTGGCTTTTAGGATGGCTTCTAGAGTTTTCCGTAAAATTCCCTTTCCATACCTCATTTGAAATAGTCTCAACATTATATTCCTCAGTAATACTAGTTTATTTTATATGAAGTGGGGGTACCTTGTCATTTTTAATCTCAATGACTGCTTACTACTGGAAATTGCTATTAGAAACATTTATTGTAAAATATCTATCATTTGCAGTGCCATAGCTTTAATATTTTACTTTTTCAAGTGTTTGTATATGATATGTCTTCCCTTAATGTATAGTATGTAGTTATATCATGAACTTCCTGGCCACTTCCCCCTACTCTTTAATAGAGAATAGTATTTGACTTTGTGCACTTTAATAAAAGGTGCCCATCGGGTGGACTTATTACCAAAAGTTCCTCTGCTTCTGACACATCCTGTGTCAAGGTGTACTGCTTGAAGGGTGGCATCTGGACCACTTTTCAGCTCTTACTTGGCTGCCTTTAAGCCATGCAAAAACTACACAACTATACTTAGTGGCCTTAGATAGTAACTTAGTATAAATTAGATGTTGCTCACTATCAACCAGATTATAGATAATCCTTTATAAACAAAGCAAACCTACTTTAAAAAGAATAGTTGTTCATTTATAGGTATTAAATGCAACCTTCAGTTAAAACATTAGTTATTATGTTGAACTTGTTTTCACATGTTTGTTTTTATAAAATTTTGCATGTGGGGGAAGTTGTAATTTTTAGGAAAATTTTTATTTTGTCATATAAAGCTGAGGTTCTTTTTTTTAAATTGTTCAAGTACAGTTTTCTGTCAGGTTCTTTGTTATTTTTTAATGTGCCTAGCTTTGAATACCAATAAAATAATTAATTTTAATACATACATCTATTTAATTTTTATTGTGGAATTTTTAAAATATATACAAAGTAAAGTGTGGACACCTCATCTCTTTCATTCAGCTTCAACAGTTGTCAGTGGATTGTTTTATCCACTTTCTTCTACTTCTCCCATCCTACATTATTTTGAAGCAAATTCTAAATACTACGTATTTAGCCTGCAGTTTTTTTAGTATCTACTTAGAAATAAAGACAATTTTTAAACATTTTCATAACTTAAGCACAGTTTATTATAACACCTAAAAGTTAATATTACCCAGTCTGTATTCAGACTTTTTCTTTAAACATGTTTTTTTTTAATTGATTTTAGTGAGAGAGAAGAAGAGGGAGACAGACAGAAACATCGATTTGTTGTTCCACTTATTTATGCATTCATTGGTTGATTCTTGTATGTGCCCTGACTGGGGATCGAACCTGCAACCTTGCATGTTGGGACAGTGCTCTAATCAAATGAGCTATCTGGCCAGGACAAGACGTTCTTGATCATTTGTAAATGGTTTTTAAAGTCCGTTTGTTTGAGTCAGAATCAAAACAAGTGTATGCAGTATAAATGGTCAGTATGTTTTTTGAATTACTTTAAATCTATAGCTTTCCCTCTTTCTTCTTTTTTCTTGTGATTTAGTTGTTGAATAAAGGGTCAAATAATTTGTCTACTTTCTGGAATTTGTTAATTATATCCCTATGGTATCATTTAACCTTTCCAAGAATACTTTTTACTTATGTTTAAATATATATTACACCTGATCTCCATATGCTGTAAACAAGTTTTTATTTAAGTGGAAAATTAATACTTAGTTGTTGAAGATTGAAGGATTTTAAAGATATTTGTAAACATAAAAGGAAGAAGCTGGAGAAAAGTCTATACAGGCCTCAGAAAGTAGTTGAATTTTGTTAAGCTCTATGTTTATAGGTCTCTGATCATTTTGATAAGATAAATTTGTTGCCATTTTAATATATATTGTAAAACACCAGAATTTGAAGTTGTGGCAAGAATAGATATAAAGGTTGATTTTGGTTACAGTAACATTTTTTAAATTATTTTTTTCTTATTTACAAAAAAGATACCAGGTGATCAGCACTCCAACAGACTTTTTTATGGTAATGGAATATGTGTCCGGAGGTGAATTATTTGACTACATCTGTAAACATGGACGGGTGAGTAACACTATTTAAAATTCCTAAGCTGAAAAAAAGGGAAGTAGTGGGAAATAGCAAACCACAAGATATTTTTAAAGTTGGGGTTGCTTCAGGAATAATGCCCAACTATACATGCAGGCTATTAGACATATTTTCTTTCTTAAAAAGTACAGCTTTGGAAACACTGATTTCAGGGACTAAGTTCCACTTAATTGCTAATGTGATGTCTGTGCTTCTCAAAATGAAAAATCTGTTCCCTAACATCATACTGAAGCTTCAGTTATTTTCTTTCTTAGCCCTTTAATGTAAGTTCTATTTTGGGTTGTTTTTCTTGTTGGTTCCCTAAGACTTGTCACATTTAGTAATATTAATTGAAAATTAAATATTACTGTCTACCAGCAAAGAAAAACCTGTTGCTTGACATGTTGAGCTTTAAATGAAAGCTTTTGGTTTGATTTGCTGCAAATTCTAGCCCAATCTAATGAGCTTACTCAGTTATATTTAGGCTGATTTTGAAACTGAAACTCTTGCTATGTAGATGTCCCAAATATTTTTAGTGCAGCTTGTTTTACATTGATAGGTTGAAGAGATGGAAGCCAGGCGGCTCTTTCAGCAGATCCTGTCTGGTGTGGATTACTGTCACAGGCATATGGTTGTTCACCGGGACCTGAAACCAGAGAATGTGCTATTGGACGCTCACATGAATGCCAAGATAGCTGATTTTGGTATGTAGCTCAGAGCTGTTCAGAAATTTACTAGCTGCCTTTCGAAAGTGTGTCAGTAACAATGCTTATAGAACTAAGAACTTTCCATTTCAACATTGTAAATCCTGTACTATGAAAAGGGATTAGTTGCACAGTCTTCTCATTAGCTGGTTCTGTTTATTTAAACATGCTTAAAAAAAAAACAACCCTTTATGGACACAGACAACAATGTGGTGATCGCCAGAGAGAAAGGGGAATGGGGGAGGTGGAAGAGGTAAAGGGGGCATAAATGGTGATGGAAGGAGACTTGACTCTGGGCAATGAGCATACAATGTAATATACAGATGATGTATTATAGAATTGTACACCTGAAACCTGTATAATTTTATTAACCAGTGTTATCTCAATAAATTCAATAAAAAGAAAGAAAAGAATAAAAATTTAAAATACAGCAGATACTTCTAGAGAAGTTACAGGGCTAGGTAAGTGTCAAGGTAAACGCATTCAATCTGCATTTCTTCTGAAGGAAATGAAACTTTACTGTTTTATGTGGAGGTCACAAACTCCTTTGAAAGTGAGGGCACTCTCTTTGATGAGTGCACTTACACAGAGGTATATGAAAATTTGCATGCAGTTTTGGAGCTTTAGAGTCCTTCTGTGAATCAATGGGGTGGTATCAGTGGATGTCAGGGTAACATCTACCATTTGATAAAAAAGTTGGAGTTTTTGTCAGGGGTAAAATAAAAGCCAAACTGTAATTTTTGTGCACCATGCAATTTTTATGCACCATACACTTTCTGGGGTAAATGTACCTGGACTGGCTGCCATAATAGGGTGTTTTGGGAAAAGGATTAGGAAGTAAGAGATTATAGAAAGAGATGGAAGCATGCCAGACTTCAGCATTGCTTATTTAAAATTGTTGTCAGTACTTTAATCTGTAAGCCAGGAAACTAGTTTTCCTATTTCTCTTCTCTGAATCGCAGAACTCATTTAGTGTTATATAGTTTGACTAGATTTCTGGTTCAATGGATTATTTTTTTTCTATGTTAAATTAAAGCTTTGCAAGTTACAAACTTTTGGAATATAACGTATAAATTGGAGTCTCTTTTATTGCTACTTTTTAAAAAAGGGTTTTGAAAGCATGGCATAAAAAGCAGTAGTCTGTTTTATTCTTTGGACTGTAAAAGTAGGTAAATAATATTTCAGTGTGTTTATGTTTGGAAAAGCTTGTATAGTTTAGGATAGCCTCATATTTGTGAAGCAAATCAGCATTTTTATTTAGAAGAGGAATTCAGTTTCAGTCACACATGTGATATTTTAGTTGTTTTGTCGTAGTGTAACAGCACTCTGACGTGGTCTTTTTCTAGTGTAACAAATACTTTCCACTGCTTTTTTTATTCATTAAAATACATGATGTATGGAGCATTAAAGACTTGGCATTTTTTTCCCTCATGCACTTACCAATATCTACTTTTGGAAGCAGCAGCACCAGGTAAACATGACTCTTATTTTCAGGACTATCTAATATGATGTCAGATGGCGAATTTCTGCGAACTAGTTGTGGATCTCCAAATTATGCAGCACCTGAAGTGATCTCAGGCAGGTAATAATATATCAGTGATGAGTAAGCTTTTTATAATCTTTTGTTCATTCTGATAATACTTAATTATATATTCTCTTTACAAGATAAGATTTTTAACACAGTAGAAACAAATTGTACCTTTATTTTTTCATTGTTGAAGAGAGAATAGTTATATTAAACATATATGAAACATGTAATTTTGTTGTGAATATATTTAAGGAAGTTTTCTATTAAAATGACTGAAATAAATGTTGATTTTTCTCATTTAAAAAAGTGTAAAGTATTCATTTGCTAAATTTAAGCTAGTTGTTATTGTTTACTAACAGGACAGGATCCTTTCATAATATTTACAAAATCTTTTATAAAGTATATAGATTATTTTATATTTCGTTTTTGGAAGAATGAGGTTTTAGGAGGACAGTATGTCATTTTCTTGATTTCAACTGCACAGGTGGAGATTTTGTAATTACTCATGTAATTTTCTCATGGGTACATTCTTAAAATGTTTATACAGATGGTTGACGTAAACCCAAGTCTTCTATAGAGACCGATGTCTGATTTTAAAAGCTAACAGAATTCTGCCCTGGCTGGTGTGGCTCAGTGGATTGAGTGCCAACCTGTGAACCAAAGGGTTGCTGGTTCGATTCCCAGTCAGGGCACATGCCTGGGTTGCAGGCCAGGTCTCTAGTAGGGGCTACGTGAGAGACAACCACACACTGATGTTTCTCTCCTTCTCTTTCTCCCTTCCCTTCTCTCTCAAAATAAATAAGTAAAATCTTTAAAAAATTTAACAGAATTCTATGAGAGAAAAGATAGGAAAGATATTATCACAAGTAGCAAGTATAGGAGTTTGGACAATACAACTGTGTAAATGATGGACAGCAATTTCGATTGAAATGGATTATATTCTTTTAATTGAAATTGTAGAGATTCACTCTGTTACCTCAGACCCAGGTTTGAGTTTGGTAATGTGCTGTTGGGAATTTTAATATTGTATATAGAAAAAAGGAATAACCTTCTAGGCACAGGTTTTTGAGAGCAAAGCTAATCTTAGTCCCCTGAGCTATCAAGTGATTGGAAAGAAAGTAACAAGTACTCAGGATAATGTGATACAGGGTAAATACTGTCAAAGACATTGCCATAGGACTTGTTGGGTACTTTACTGCTTCAGGTATTTTTTACAATAAGTGTACAGGGATGAAATTCTATTACATATGCATATCCTTTCTTGTAATAGTTGAGTAAAAAAAGATCTAGCCTGTATATGCTATAGTATTGTTTTTTATTTTTATTTTTTCAAGTTTATGGTCATCTAATTTGATGTTTCTATAAAAAAGTCAGCCACAGTAATTTTTATATATATTTGAGAGAGAAAGAAACATCGATGTGGGAGAGAAACATCACTTGCTTTCCCTCTGTAGGCTCCCCAACCTGGGACCTGCGAATCAGATCCCCCACCCTTTAGTGTACAGGACAACGCTCCACACTGGCCAGGGCAAAAGTTTTATATTTTTTAATTAGTCAGTGAATATGTTCAGTGAAATGAGTTTATGCCAAAAAATAAAAATACTATTTTGTATTGGAAAACTTTAATAATTGTTTAGACCAATTAATTATTCTCCCTGGAGAACAACCATTGAGTGTTGGAGAGTGACTATGGAGTTCATTAAAGACCTTGAAAGTGCTCTGGCCTGTTGGTTCATTTGGTTGGAGCATCATTACGTAAATCTGAAAGGTCATTGATTTGATTCCCGGTCAGGGAACATGCCTGTATTGGGGGTTCAGTCCCTGGTAGGGGTGCATACGAGAGGCAGCTGATCAATGTTTCTCTCTCACATCGATGTTTCTCTCTCTCCCCCACCCCCTTCCCTCCCCTTCTCTCTAAAATCAATAAGTATGTCTTCAGGTGAAGATTTAAAAGAAAAATAAAAGACCTTGAAAGCAGAATATACCCAATTTGTACTGTGTGTGTAGAAGCAGGGCACATGTAGGTGAGAAGGTGACCCTTGCATTTCAGGTTTGTGTGTCTTCTTCTCCTCAGACTGTATGCAGGTCCTGAAGTTGATATCTGGAGCTGCGGAGTTATTTTGTATGCTCTTCTTTGTGGCACCCTCCCGTTCGATGATGAGCACGTGCCCACGTTATTTAAGAAGATCCGAGGGGGTGTTTTTTATATCCCGGAGTATCTCAATCGTTCTGTGGCCACTCTCCTGATGCATATGCTGCAGGTTGACCCCCTGAAACGAGCAACTATCAAAGACATAAGGTGACTCTTTTTTTTTTTTTTTGCTACTATTATGTACATATTCTGGCATTAATAATAGTATCAGTAATTGAATGCCTTCCTTTTTTCTGGGCCATATAACACTTTATACAAAGTTTACTTCCCTTAATATGCAAGTGTGATCATGTCACTCATCTTTAAATATTTCAGATTGTTTCCCAAACTTTGTAGTTTAGGTAGCAACACATACAAGGTCCTTCACAGTAAGGCTCTACTTACTTCTTCTGAAGTCTCATTTCCTGTACTTACTGCTACACCCCTTTACCAGGGCTTCAGCCACATTGAGTTTTTCCTTGTTTCTCAAACATATTTGATGCCTTCCTGTCTTGTTAATATGATTCCTTTCACCTCTGATGCCTATTTTTGGACTTGATAGATTTCTATTCATCCTTTAAGTAGGGGTGTTCAACCTGTGGCCTGCAGGCCACAGGCTACTCAGGATGACAAGGAATGAGGCCCACCGCAAAATCGTAAATTTACTTCAAACATTATGAGATCATTTTTTGTGACTACGTGTTGCAGTGTATTTAATGTGTGGCCCAAGACAACTCTCCTTCTTCCAGTGTGGCCCAGAGATGCCAAAAGGTTGAACACCCCTGCCTGTTCGCAAATCGCCTCCCTTGTGAAATCACTTCTGATTTCCCTAAGCGATATTAGTTGCTTCCACTTCTGTGATTTCCACATTTTGTTCATGCTTTTTATTCTTTCAGTATCATTTTGTTCATCGCTATTTGCCAGTGTGTCTTTCTTGCCCTTAAATTGTAACTAAATAAGGGAGAGAGTCTTCCTTATCTTTGTATATGCACCACTGGAAAGCCTAGGATACAGTGTATGCTCAGAAAGTATTTGAATAAATTTCAGATAGAAAAACCGGGTGAGATTTATGTATTTTACACATGGTCGATGAAATAAAGAATAAAGTTTTGCTAAGATTTTGAATCCAAAAATAGCTGCTAGTGGGTTTGCTGCGAAGGATTTCTTGTAATGTGAGAAACTTTGGAAAGTGCAGTTGCCGCGTTACTGTGATGTGACTTTTATATAGTACACACAAGCCAGGATGACTCACTGCCTTCTACTTTTACTTCTCATGTCATGTTTCTTAGAGGTTTCATCCTCCTTACCTAGCATTTTACCAGGTATTTGCTTACACATATATTCTTTTGACATCTTTGCAGAATATTCTTTCTCTGCATAAGTCAGAATGACTGTTTAAAGACCTGGGACTCTTGGAATATTTAAATGATGGCTGAGGTATTTGTTTACGTGACCGAAAGCAAGAACTGATTCCTTTTATATTCCTGGGCTGTTTTCTTCCCCCAGCCTTTCTTCAGGGTTCCAGGCCTTGTGCATAAATATGGAAAATTGTAAATTAGCACCAGATTTAGTTATGGAAATGACTCTAGTGGGGGAAAAAACCTTTTGTGTTCACAATTCTTTAGAATATATAGTTCATTTAGTTGGCTTTTCTTTACAAAGGAAATTAGATATGCTGATATATATACTTGTATCTGTTTGTATCAGCACATTTAGAAGAGTAAAGTATTGATTCTGTTATTTTAAAACAGATGTTTGTATATGTATATGCTTTAGAATTAAAAAAAAAAGTAAAAGTGTACTGGCATATAGATGGTATAAAAGTGGCATTCATTTCCACACTTAATATAATAATTTGAATTAGTAGTTTTCATCATTTTTTATTTATCTGAGTTTAGTTTTTAATGTTTGGGAATTTTTGATTCAATGAAATACAGTTCACAGGGAAAGAACTACTAGTTATTGAATACTTACTGCATACAAGACATTTTGCTGGATGCTCCACGTGTTGTGTTGCATGGACTCTTCATAGGCAGCTCTTGTTGACCTTGTGTACAGACACGACACTGGTACCTGATTAGTTAATGTAACTTTTTATCTTCTGTTACTTCTGAAAAAGTTAATCCTATCAGTCATTTTTATTAGTTAACATCTGTTAGATACTTAATATTATCTCAATATAGCAAAGGATTGCCTCACCAAATTCATTTCTGTCCTTATGCTTCCTGTGTCATCGTTTCCTTATTCTGCATTTTCGAGCATTTGCTCTCTATGGGGTCCTGGAGTATAGTTAAATAAGACACGGTCCCTGTTTCAAGGAGTTCTGAGTTCGGGGTAAGATTAAGGAAGACCCGCGCCTGTGACAAAGTGTGAGTGTCACTAGAGGAAGATCCACTAGAAGCTGCAGAGGTTTCATCTTCGTGTGTCGTCGGAGCCTGGTGCCCTGTCGTCTGTCACTTGGACTGCTGCATTTGCAGCATCCTTACCATCATCATTGTGTTTATCTTCTCCTTTGAATGTCTGTGTCACAAGCAGAAAAACATTTACAGAATGCACATTACATCCTGTCACCCCTTTCTCTTTAAAATCTTCCAGTATTTTCACTAATCATAGGTCCAAATCCCCAACCTTTTTTATGGCCTACAGCTATCAGAACTTGCTGAAATCTTTTGCCACTCTAAGCCATAACTCATTATTCTCTCACAATAGTGGTTTGTGTTCAGTTCCCTGAACTTGGCAACCTCTTGTCTCAGAGTCTTTGTGTATATTGTTACTTTTGCAGGGAGCACCTGTTCCTCATTTCTTTGCTTAGGTGACTTCTAACCATTCTGATATCAGCTTAAATATTACTCAGAGTGGCTTCCTTAATCATTTGCCTCCCATTCTGAATTATATTTTCTCATTTGACCTTGTGTTTTTCACTCAGAATCTTTATCATGATTTTCATGTTTGTATATTTGTGACTATACTTATTTTTGTGAGCATTCGTTTAATCTTCATCTGGCTAGAATATAATCTCTATGAGGTGAAGGAGGGTGTCTTTTTGCCACAGAATGTCCTTAGTAAATATGCATAAATGAATCAATTAGTCAATAGAAGGTAGCCAGTCAAAATACATATTGATCTGAACTTAAGCTTAGGGAGTACCCCTCTCCCCCATGTAGGAATGCTTACACAATCTTGAAGGAATAGTACATGTTAGGTGAAAGGGGATGGGATATCCTAGGGGGGCAATAGTAACATCACGTACAAAGGCCCAGAGTGTGAGAAAATAAGATTTGGGAGACTGTCAAACTTTTTGGTTTAGTACCCCTTCAGCCTCTTAAAGTTGAGATCTCCAAAGAGTTGCTGTTTTTTTTCTTTTTAATGCAGATATATACCTATCAATATTTACCATATTAGAAATTAAAAATGAGAAATTTAAAAATTACTTAATTAAAAATAATAAACCTGTACATATTAACCTAAATAACATCTTTTATGAAAAGGAATCTTATTTCCAAAAACAAAAAAAATGATGACAATGGCATTATTTACACTTTTAAAGTCCTCTTCATGCTTGCCTCAGTCAAAGCCGGCAGCCGGGCTCCTGGGTCTGCTCCTCCATCCAGCCACCCAGCCTGCTGCAGCACGTTGTGTCCGACTTCAGTCTGTGGGCTTAGTCTGACCTCGCTCCCATAAGGGCTGGGAAAGAGAGCATTTTAATAACTTCCAGCTAATCATAGGGATTTTTCTTTAATATAACAACCAAGGCCTAACATGTTAGCTGCATCATCAAATCAGAAAACATGTTAATTAACTATTGTACTTTACTATATCGAAACCTATGGGTCTGTTTTGCATTTTGAGTGCATCTGTGGCCATGTATAGTTCTGTAACATCATGCATTGGTCATTTGGAAAATATTGGGTCATTGAGTTGTAGGGATTTTCCAAGTGCTGACACATTTTATTGTACAACATCAAAAATCATATTAATTATTCATCACTACAGAGTTACTAGAAAAGCCTTTAAATACTGGGCAGTTTTTCAGCTTATGGAGATAGACACAAATTACATAAAATTCTAAAATTTTGCTTGGAAACTTGGATTTTATCATTGGCATCAAATGTTTCCAGTTGTCTCCTTCACAGCAATAGTCTCTTTTGTTTATTTTTGAGACAATGTCAGCCAAGTACTCAAGTCTGAATAACCGCAGTTATTCACCGAAGGGTTAATTAACCATGGTCGCAAAACTAGGAAGTGACTAGAGAGCAGGTCTTTCTGATTGTGTTCTGTTGTATTGCCCCATGTCTGAATTATTTGGGACTTGCCAAAGCATGTTCTGACAATAGTGTATTGTGATATTTTTCCTAGAGAGCATGAATGGTTTAAACAAGATTTGCCCAGTTACTTATTTCCTGAAGACCCCTCCTATGATGCTAATGTCATTGATGATGAGGCTGTGAAAGAAGTGTGTGAAAAATTTGAGTGTACAGAATCAGAAGTAATGAACAGTTTGTATAGTGGTGACCCTCAAGACCAGCTTGCAGTGGCTTATCATCTTATCATTGACAATCGAAGAATAATGAACCAAGCCAGTGAGTTCTACCTCGCCTCTAGTCCCCCCACTGGTTCTTTCATGGAGGATAGTGCCCTGCCTGTTCCCCCAGGCCTGAAACCTCATCCGGAACGAATGCCGCCTCTCATAGCAGACAGCCCTAAAGCAAGGTGTCCGTTGGATGCACTGAATACAACCAAACCCAAATCTTTAGCTGTAAAGAAAGCTAAATGGCATCTTGGAATCCGAAGTCAAAGCAAACCATATGACATTATGGCTGAAGTCTACCGAGCTATGAAGCAGCTGGATTTTGAATGGAAGGTAGGAAATTGTGTATTAAGATCATTTGTAGAAGCCCTTTTTGTTTGTTTGTTTTATAAGCTGCTGTGAGCTGCTGAGTATTGAGGTCTAAAGTTGTTTTTGATTTAGATACAAAGTTAGTGTTCTTGATGATCCTGCCTATAAGCACCATTCTTTGCAATAATATGCCATTTGCATTTAAATCAGAATAAACTTGTTCAAAAAAGAGGAATGTTGCTGTTGGGGACCTACATATTTTTGAATTACGAAATAACATTTTTGCCAAAGAAACAAAAAGTAATCGACTCGAAATCACATGAGAAAAGAGTCTATCTGTTTCATCATTCATTATAGCAATAAAAAGTCAAGCATCTTTAAACATAGTATGTTCTTACTTTTCCCTTTCTCATTTTAAGTAGTGTTTTTGTTTTTGCCAGTAGTAGTCACAGCTAGTGGTCAATACCACTAGCCATCAGTATATATTTACCATCAGTATATATTTATTCAGTCAATAAATACTTTTCTCTAAATTGAGAAAGCCTCTCTTTTTGGCTGGTGCTTTTAATCCTTAAGTATGGTATATTTTTCTTACTCTCAGCCCACATTCTACTTTTTAAAAAAATAAGTGCTCAAATTCATTTCAATTGTATTTATTTGTGGTAGAGGGGAGAGCACTTGTTTCATTTCAGTATCCCTTGAACTCTTGTTCCTTTCTTGAGAACTGTGAATGCATTTTTAAAGGTGGAAGAAAAACATTCATACCTACCATGTAAATATTCACTTGACATGTTTGAAATAAATCAGTCATTTTCATTTCATTTTTTGCACAGGAAATGCATACATAAAATATTTCCTTAAACCCATTTATTTATTTTATTGATTTTTGGAGGGAGGGGGAGAGAGAGAAATACTGATTGATTAAATGTTCCACTTATTTATGCATTCATTAGTTGATTCTTGTACATGCCCTGATTGGAGACCAAACCTGCAATCTTGGTATATCAGCATGATGCTCTACCAACTGAGCCACCTAGCCAGGGCCTGCATAAACCCATTTAATACTCAGATTTCTCTTTTCTGAAGCAGTTATTATTTATTAAAAATATGTTAATATCTTGAAAACTCCTTACTGCAAAGTTTTTGTAGCTAATTTGGTAGATGGTTTTACAAACCCAGAATCTTCTTTTTCAGAACTGCACTTTTCTTATCTTCAAAAGGCAGGTAATATCTTTCTCATAGTATTTCTTGTGATAGGTAAATTTTGTGACAGTGCCCATTATGGTGCCTGGTGCAGACCTGTAACATGCTAGTTACCCTTTATTTCTTCTACTCTGTATTTATGGGTAAAATTATTCAAGTTGAATCTGAGTAACCAAAATTACTATTTATGTTTTGGAGTGAAGCATATCTAGAATGAAGGCTAGACTCTATATAATCTCTGAAAGTTCCCTTGAATTTTAACTGCTGTACACAAACAGTATTGTTAGTAGGGATTAAAAACACTAAATTATACCCTTGCCAGTGTTGCTTGGTTGCAGCATCATCTCATAACCAAAAGGTTGCGGGGTTCAATTCCTGGTCAGGGCACATGCCTAGGTTGTAAGTTTGATCCCTGGTCTGAGCACATACAAGAGGTAAGCAGTCAATGCTTCTCTCTTGCATTGATATTTCTGTTTCTCCCTTCCTCTCTCTCTAAAACTAATGAAAAAAATGTCCTCATGTGAGGATAAAAAAAACCCTACATTACCATGTAATATAAAAAAAATAATTCAGGAATTTCTTCCCTGTTCTACCTCTATCAGTGATTTGTTTTGATAGTCTTTGAAATAATAATAGGGAGATATTTTATAGTTTGTTATTTTTAACAATTTTCCTTAACAAAGATTTCTCATTTTAGGTAGTGAATGCATACCATCTTCGTGTAAGGAGAAAGAATCCTGTGACTGGCAATTATGTGAAAATGAGCTTACAGCTCTACCTGGTTGACAACAGAAGCTATCTCTTGGACTTCAAAAGCATTGATGGTAAGGAAGCTATGCAGGCAGGAGCTCTAAGAAGGTAAAACTTGGCAGTAGTTGACAAGATGTTAAAATCATCTTGAAAGCACGGTGGGTAGGTCTTTTGTACTGGTTTTTAAGTAATCTAGATTCAGCCAAAAATGTAAGTGAAATGAAAAGGATCAAAGACACCTGCAATGTCTCTCAGTCCAGCATCTCTCTGAAAGAAGTGCTTCCTTGCCTTAAGAAAGTTATTTGAAGTGTTGGCTGTGGAGCAAACATGAGGAAGCAATTTTTACCTAAAATTGGCTGATGTTGTCAAGTTCTTTGTCACATTTCCTCATTAATATTTTATTACTGTTAGCAACGTAATATCTAACCTCCCCCTTCATCAGCTTCTCTCATCCTGCTTGGGATTTAGGTTAGAGTTTGGTGCCCATGGCTGTCCAGGAGCCAAGGAGTCAGGGAAGGAGGTCCCGTCCAGATATGTAGTGTGTGCCAAGACTCGAACCTGGGCGAACCAGGTGTACTCACCTTGTTCATAGGCTGAAGTAGGATAAAAATAGAAGGTCAGGTGCTGAATGGAACGTGAAAAGAATTGAGCTCAGGCACAAGGACATTGATTTAAACAAAGCTTTTAAATTATTTTAAATTCTTCATTTTTTAATCCTCACCCAAAAATATGTTTACTGAATTTTAAAGAGAGAGGAAGGGAGGGAGGGAGAGAAAAGAAACATGGACATTCACATGAGAGAGAAACATCAATCAGTTGCCTCCCGTATGCACCCTGACTAGGGATCAAACCTGCAACCTAGATATGTGCCCTGATAGGGAATTGAACCTACAGCCTTTTGGTGTACGAGACAATGCTCCAACCAACTGAACCACCTGGCCAGGGGCTAGATTTTATTCTTGAACTAACATCTATAGCAGTGTTTATATGGTTCCAGACCACCTTCATCAAAATTACTCAGAGTTCTTATTGAAATGTAGGTTCTTGAGAACTGCTCCCAGACCTAAGTCAGAATCTCTGTGATGGGAAAGTGGGAATCTGCATTTTCAAAAAAGATCCCCCCACCACCCAGGTAATTTCAATGTGCACCAAAGGTTCAGAATCACTGTGTGATGGTAACTTTTATTTTGTTGATACGCTGAAAGAAAATAAGCCTTCAAGGATGGGCATTCTTCATATGCAAGGATATCAGTTTGATTTCAAGGTTAATGCTGAATCATATATTGACATTTATTGCTAAGTCACCTTTGCTAGATGTACTTAATATTGTGAAATGTCACATTTGCATAGGAAGGGCTTAGGCAAATGTACCTTTCTGATAAATTGCTCTTCTTTGATCCATTTCAGATGAGGTGGTGGAACAGAGGTCTGGTTCCTCAACACCTCAGCGTTCCTGCTCTGCTGCTGGCTTACACAGACCAAGATCAAGTTTTGATTCTGTAACTCCTGAGACCCATTCACTCTCTGGCTCCCTCACTGGCTCCTTGACCGGAAGTACATTGTCTTCAGTCACACCTCGCCTGGGCAGTCACACCATGGATTTTTTTGAAATGTGTGCCAGTCTGATCACTACTTTAGCTCGTTGATGATCTTTCCCTAGTTTATATCTTTCTGTTATTGCACTGTGAAAATCACATATATTCTTTAAATTATTTTACCTGTGCGTATCACATACTCTAAAATGCTGATTGACAGGCAAAAATATTGCCAGCGGACACTTAATGCCATTGAAATTACTGAAAACAGAAAAGTCTGACATTTATTTACTTGTAGAAATCTATAATTCTATTTTGTGATAAATTCCCATAAGCAAATATGTAAACATTGATGAAGATTGTTAATTAAAATTGTGAGTTCACTACACACGATTAATACACCTTCACTGGTGAACTAGCTCAATCAAAGGGTATTTTGGCAGAATCTTCTTGCTTTACTCTTTGGTGTAGGTAAATCCAGTTTACAAATTCCTAAAAATTTCAGCAATCTTTAAGCTATGCTTTTGCACCCAATTCTTTTGCATAAGAATATTTTAAAAAATTAGCAAGATAGTTTTTAAATGTTGAAATCTTAAAAGCCTGTCCCCCAAATTTTAGAAGCCAAGTTCTAGCAGATTCTGCCTAGTGTTGAACAGAAAGGCTGTGGTCCTCAAACAGGTAACCATGATTTCCTGGTTCCTTAAAAATGACTGTAACCAAGTAGAGGTTTTATCTTGAGATTTCCATGAAAAATATACCAGTTTTAAGAGCCTTCAAGGTTCTACTCAGTATTGGAGTATCTGGAATTGCAACAACTTTTGTCATAAACTTCCATCATTTTAAAACCTGCCTTCAAAATCTACCTTTCCCAAATTCTTTTTGGCTCTATCTATTTTTATACTTTGCCGAGCATTGTAAAATTGACAGTTACATGAAACAAAGCAAAATATCAACAGTCCCTTAAGAGAGAACTCTGTTACTGTGTGTAGTGGCAGGGTGTGCGTTTGTGTGCCTGTGTGTAAGGTGTTGCATCCCACATGTTAATTTTTCATCTGAAGTTGAAGTTTGTCCTTGTAGCCATCCCCTTCCTCATTTTCCCCAGTCACCATTGTCTTTGTTTGTTGTTTGATCCTTAGTGGCTGATTGGTTTAGCTTTTAAATCTCTGGTTCCTTTTCTTTGTCTTATGTCTTTATTGCTAGCCATCTAATTTGAAAACACTGTTTGGGCCTTAAGGGCTTTTTATGTAATTCCAAAGCTTGATAGGCAATGACCTTCACTGTTGAACTTATTAGGGCAGGGAGCCTTAAACATGAAAAAAACAGAAAAACTCCCGTATAAATATATGTGTTGTTTACATATATATATGTATGTATTCACACACCAATGCTTTTGATGGAAAACCAAACAATTTTTTTGTTGTTTCATTTTGTGCAGGTTGTATTATTTTGTAATCTTTAAAGAAAAACAACCTGTATACAGCAGGGTAGATAATAGCTTATAAATTATATTTTGTTTTAGTAGAAGTATTTAATTTTTAAATTATATATAATTTATCTAATCTGTATTTATTCATTTGTTTTCTTTAGTATATTGTAATTAGCAATCTCATTCACCTGACTTACCCTAGAAAAGATTAAGCTCTTGGAAACAAAAAGTGACTAATCCTTGACAGGTTTTTCTTTGCCAAAAAATGATGTTTTCTACCAGAAGCAAATGAGAATGAACGTTAGACCAAATCTCCCCTGTGTTTATGGAAGACAAGCACGTCTACCTTTAAATACTTTTGAGCCGAGGGTTTTCAGTGTTACATCATGTTGTTTTGTAAAACTTTTAAACAGTCTTGACTTCTTAATATCAAAAGGAATCATTGTTGGGAAAGAGGGTGGGGTTGCAGTTCAGAAGTTTTAAGTTTAAACCTTTGAAAGGTTGCCACCTAGTGGCACCAAAGGGTGCTTTTTTTGTGATTATTTTTACAGGGATAAGTAGTAGTTCTATTGTGTTATTTTGATGTACATTATAGATACCACATAATTCTCACTTCTCCAAATGTGTAAATATTTACCTCTTTTTGGAGAAGCTAGGCCACCTCATCACATTTGCCTGTCTATGAATGGGACGACCTTAGCAATAAGGAACTAGTCTGATTCCTTATCCTCAGTGATAAAATTCCTAGTACTTTTGAAGGTAGAGAAACAGCAGGATGGAATCCAGTGGTATTTTAGCTTTGTTAGTCTTAATAAATCATATATTAGAAACTTATTCATATCAAAATTACTTTATGTGGATGATTGTCATTTTTTGAGAGTTAAAATACTATTTACTATTTTCTCATTCTTGTCCATTTTCATGAATATCTACAGTGTGGTAGTTACTTGTTGAATTTTAGGAGAACCAAGGGTCACAGTTTTGGTTTTTGTATGCTTAAGTTTTTAAAACACAGCTATTTTGTGAATCTAGAATTGTTTTGTGGAGAGAAGATTGCAGGAGGCTTAGTTCAGTATAAGAGGAGCTAGAACATTGTCCAAGGAGGCTTTTTGTTGCTAATGAACAGAAGGGGAAAGAATCAGTGCTAAATTCCCACATTCAGGCATATCACCTGGTTTACTGTGGATGTGGTATGTGGTGGGTAGATCTGGGGTCGGAACAATTTTTTCTAGTTAAAATTCTGGGAGAGAGCTTCTATTATTAGGTTACAGATAAAACCCTAGCTATATCATGGAAATGGACTCCATGGGATTCTAGAGCAGCATTTCCCAAATTGTGTCCTGTGAGATGCTCTGCAGAAAACGACTCCCCTTGGGCAAGTTTGGAAAATGTTACATGCTACTCTCGCTCTTGAGATGACAGTGGATATGAGCATTAAAGACTTTGATAAGTTCTCTATGGGAAAAAAAGACAACCATTTAGCTTTGTTTAACTCTGCTTGACCAGAATTGATGTAACCATGTTTTTAAACTTACTATCCATGGGAAAAAGAAAATTTAGAAAATACTAGTTTAGGAAAATTACTGTTCTAGGTTGTCATAATTAGTATAGTTAAGAATCAAGTTAGGATTTCCTTTTCCCTTTTCAGTTGTTAGAAAGAATCTGGTTCAAAATCAGAATAATTTCATTTTAACCTGTGGACATAGTCATCTTGAGCTGGACTTAAATAGGATTGTGTATGTCTGTAACCTGTTTCATAGCATCTTCATTTTCTTAATCAGGTTGTGTATTGTTTGGGAGTGAAATTTATTGTTTTTTATGTGTGTGTGCTGGATAACCGAGAAATCCTGAACAAGGTTACTTGTAAGAAAGTACTGAAAGACTAGTGACCACAGCTTATGGCCTTATGGATAATGAGTCAGTTATCATTGATTCTTGCTTTCAAAAAGTGTCATCAGTGAACATTTTCTAAGTACTTTTAAATAGGGCACCATATTAGAACTCATTCCTATTATCCTTTAAGAACAAACAACATCTCAAATTGGAGGCAGGTAGGCAGATTTATTACAAGTGGGATTTTTGTTTCGATCAACAAGTTTTCAAGAGATACTTTTGTAACCTTTAGTGTTTGCATTCCCTGATACTAGTCATCTATAAAGAGAATCCAGGAGCCTAAATTAATCAGAAATTATTATACTTCTGTGTCAGGAAATTGGCTATATGTACAGAAAATTTTCTGGTTTTTGCGAATAGGTTTTTAATGACAGTTACGTAATTCCAGGCTTGATTTTTCGTATTCCCTGGTCAGTTTATACTCAGGGAATAGAAATCGATTTTTAGTATTAGATGAGACATAAGTGAGAAAATAATCATAGACAACAGTTATAAGTTATTTTCTTGACTGAATTTGTAGCTCCTATTAATGTGCAGCATACTGAGTTAATATAAGCACTGCACCTTCCGTTTATAAAACACGAAAGCTTAGAATGTGTCTACTGCAGGCACTTCCTCTTTGTTCACTGGTTAATAATTTAAATTTTATTAGTGGTTGTGAAATCTCATCATCTAAATGCTAGGCATGTTCACAGTTTTGTTTTCAAAGACACCCACCTTTTCAATCTGGCATTTCTGTACCTCCTGTCACTCTGTGACTTTTTAGATAAGGAATGTAGTTTATTTTCATTACCGTTCTCAGAGATCCTACTTTATTACAAGTTCTGGGTGAGGGATATGTGCAATCTGTTGGTAAGTCACATCCTCTGTTGGGGTTCATTTTTGTAACCTCTAAAGTGAGAGGGATAGATGAAAAGACTCTGAGGTATTTGAGCTTTAACGTTCTTTCCTTTCATGATTTGTGTTACTGTCCACTTTTTATATTTTTAGAGTGTCTATACTAGTGAGAATATTCTATATATGTTTGGTGAGGCATTTTGAAGGTATATACTTGAATTTTTTTTCTAAATACAACCACCCTCTGGAATACAAATGGCAGAAATGCAGAAAACCATACATGTTAAAACATCATGTGTACTTGACATAAAACACAACACAATTAATTTGAAGTGATGGAAGCGTTCCATACATTTTTATAGTGATTTAGATCCAGACCCTCCATATCTATTAACTTAGTTAACACATTGCCGTAACCTTGTAAGGTAACCACTCTCTGGATGAGAAAGCAGGACCAGAAAGCCCTTCATAAAGATTTCATGCCATGCAAGTACTCAGTGATGACCACTGCTTTCTGTGTGTTCCCCTCCCCTGGGGGGAATAGCCCAGTCCCTGAAATGAGTAAGAACAGTAAACGCAGGAATATTGCTTTCAAGTCTTGGATGACATGACGTAGTCTTAACTGAGTCTTTCTTCATTTATTTGAACCAGTTGATTGCACTACCTAGATGTAATTATCTAAAGTATTTAAGATTTATTTAGCATATGGATTTTTACAAGTACTTCTAAGTTAATGAGGGTGCTTAAAAATATTGAAGAAACTTTTTAGGGCATGCTTCTTCCTTTAATTTACATGGTTCTGTAGTACAGTCTTTTTCAAAAGTAAAACTAGCTCCAGCCCCTATCCTAAATTATCATAGTTTTTGACTATTACATGAATTAGGCTTATCTAAATTTCATATACAGATTGATAATTTTTTATTTTATATGCATACTAGATGATAAAACACTATTTTCATAGAATATATTTCTATTCACGAACTACCTAATTATTATCTGTTGGATAGAGATTCTCCCAAACCTTATAAAACTTTGAAATGTAATTTTTGTTTGATGAGCTTTAAAAATTGTATAAATCTTATTTAAACAAGTTGCTGGCCTCCTTACTAGCCTTTCCCACATATAATTATGATGCATTTGACGGCACTGAACGCAGTCCAGACTGGATTGGGTTTAATTAAACTTTCTCAGCCATAACCTGATAAGAATCAGGCTGGTCTAGAAGTCATCAGACTGTGGGTCTGTATTAACTTTGTGAGCCAGTGGTAATGTTTACTGCCAGCCTTGCATAGCCATGCCACTTTGCAGCTGCAACTGTGTGTGTGACTTTCAGTAACTATGGTTTATATCTAAAGCAGTTTAGATTTTATGGAATTAGCTCATGATTATTGGGACAAGCAGGGTAGGTAAATTTCAGTTACATTTAAAGTGCAATTAAGGAAATTTTAGAATAGAGTGCTCTTTACAAGGAAAAAAATGTATTTCTAGAATATCCTAGCATGAAAACTTTTTTGAGAATTCATAGAATTTTGACAAAGTTCATACAGTGTTTTGTTTATTTGTTTATTCAAGGTTTGTTACTTTGCATTAATTTAAAATTTCAAGGAGAAATAGGAACGTTCTGTTGCCAAGGAGAATTGCATAGTTAATTTTTGCTGCTAATTTATGCATGCATTTTTCACAGCTGATAGTCCTTTTAAGTAAGTTTTGTTACGAGGAAAGGCCATTTTTCTAGACAGATAACATTTTTCTAAAATGAAAAAGAAACAGATCCACTGATCTAAAAACCACCTTAATTGTGCCTTCTGTTTTAAATTATAGGAACAGTAATAATTAGTCACAAACTTGTTCAAACTGTATTTTCTTCTAAGTCCTCTCTCTTTTCCCTACACCTGCCCTCTGTGACCGGCCACAGTGTTTGCTTGCGTCTGTTCTCAGGTTCCTCTGACCAGACTCACCCTGGCACCGCCAGAGGTGAGCCACTAGATGTATTTTTCTATTTCTCTTGTGTTGCTTTACTTTTTGAGTCACCTTAATAAAAGTTTGGCTCACTTCCCATGTTTTTAAAATGAATGCAAATGAATAGCAACCTTTATATTTCAACCCTTTAAAAAGTTTGTAAAGGGAAGAAGTAATGCAGAGCCAAGAGCATAGTCTAATTTGAAATCTCGTCTGAGTTTGTCTGCTGTGTCAGCCGCAGGGCACGCAACCTCCTCATTCAGTTTTCTCACCTACAAAACTTGGAGAATAACCTACCTCACAGATGTGTGTGAGAGACTTTCTGAAAGCCCTTGTTTGAATACAGGGTTTGTCATACTCACATTTAATGTAAATCCTCCCTTTTCAAAAGAGATCTTTGATATTGATAGGATGAGTATCTTGATTTTAGGTAAGTATTATGTGGTACAAATATAGTAATAAAAATGTTTAAGACCACAGTTTTACAAATTATGGTTTTCTTATTTTAAGTGACTTTTAAAATTTCTTGCAAACATTGAATATTCAACTATTAAATTTGTCTTTTGTTGCATCAAATACTGAGAACTTCTTAAATTGTTGGCTGAAGCCGCCTTACTGTACCAAAATACAGCTTTCTCTCAAGACTGTTCACAAATCTGTGGTTGTACAATGTTTTGAGTGTTCAATGTGAAATGGTTAAAGAACTGTAAACTCTAAGTATAGTAAACTTAATATTGTTTTAGGAAGAATGCTTGTATTCTTTATCATGTATACTTAAATATTATACAGTGAATTTTGAGTGCAACAAATAAAACTTATGATTGCCAGCCATTAGGTTATGTCCATGACAATCATAAAAAATGTTGGATCAGATATTATTCAGTTTTTTTCCCAAGAACATCGAGCATTCATTTTTTTCTTAGCCTGTCTTTGAGAAAAGAAAGAAAAATTCCATAGGCTGATACATTAAACTATTGAAGCATTTGATTACATATTTATTTTTTTAAAATTTTTGTCTATTGAACTTGGGGTCACTTTTTGTAATTTGTTTCAGGAAGAAAAAAAAAGAGCACACCCCCAGTGTTTTTGCATTGTAATAACCATAGATTCAAATTTCAGTTTTGTTTGCTATGATTTTTCCTGTGTTTAGTGACCAGTGGGAAGGATGTATCTTCCAGTCACTGTATGGTAATCTTGAATTACACAGCACTTCATAGTTACACGTTCACCCTAGTTAATATCTGCACTGTACAAACTCATAGGTTACAAACACACAAGACAAAGGAAGCATATCCGATTGCATATCAGCTTTTTTCACAAAATCAAATTAAACTCTCTGGTAAATTTGAAAATTGTTTTTGTTTCTGTTCAATTATTAAGCTAATTATTCTGCATGTCAGCTAATAGTTACAGAGGAAGCTGTTAGGGGAAAAGATTGCCCGTGACTCCTTAGAGATTTCCTACCATCTTTATCTTCTTTGTTACACATTGTGGTTTCTAACTTAGCCACTGCATTAGTTTTCTATTGCTGCCATAACAAATTTCTACAAACTTAGTGACTTAACACATTTTTTTTTTACTATTGAGATAACATTGGTTAATAATGTAACTTCCAGGTGTACATTATAATTCGGTTTCTCTATACACTGACTATAGTGTGCTCATCACCAAAAGTCTAGCGCCCAGCTGTTTCCCTATATTTGACACCCTTTCTCTGATGTGACGTTGAACATCTTTTCATGTGCCCTCACCCCACCCCACTTTCCCCAGTGACCACCAATTTGTTGTCTATATCTGTGAGTTTGTTTTGTTGGTTTACCCTTTGTTTTATGTATTCTTTTTTAAAAAAAAAGATTTTATTTATTTTTAGAGAGGGAAGGGAGGGAGATAGAGAGAGAGAGAAACATCAATGTGCGGTTGCTGGCAGTTATGGCCTGCAACCCAGGCATGTACCCTGGCTGGGAATCGAACCTGGGACACTTTGGTTCGCAGCCCGCGCTCAATCCACTGAGCTACGCCAGCCAGGGCTGTTTTATGTATTCTTTATTTTATATCTCACATGAGCAAAATTATACAATTTTTGTCCTTTTCTGTCTCATTTAGCATAGCACCCTCAAGATCCATCCATATTGTTGCAAATGACAATATTCTCTCTATTTTATGGCTGAGTGGTATTCTAGAGTGTGTGTATTTGTCCATCTGTCTATGACACTTAGGGTGTTTGCATGTCTTGGTTATTGTAAGTAATTGCTGCGGTGAACATAGGGGTACACATATCTTTTCTGATTGGTGTCTTCATAATATTTGGATAAATACCCAGAAGACAAGTTGATGGATCATATGGTAGTTTTCTTAATTTTTTGAGGAATCTCCATGTTGTTTTTTGTGTAGTGGTTGCACCATCTGCATTCCTACCAACAGTACACAAGGGTTTCATTTTCTCCACATCCTCTCTGACAGCTGTTTTTTGACTTTTTGTTGATAGCCATTCTAATGGGTGTGACATGATACCTCATTGCGGTTTTGAGTTGCATTTCTCTAAAGATCAGTGATGTTGAACATCTTTTCATGTGTTCATTGGTCATTGTTATGTCTTCCTGGGAAAAACATCAATTCAAATTATCTGCTCATTTTTTAATTGGGTTGTTCCTTTTGTGCTGCTGCTGTTGAGTTGTATGAGTTCTTTATATAGTTTAGATATTAACCCCACGTTAGAAATATTTGCAAATACCTTCTCCCATTCAAGTGGTTGCCTTTTTGTTTTGCTGATGGTTTCCTTTGCTGTGCAGTTTGATGTAGTTCTGTTTATTTATTCCTGTTTATTTACTGTTGTTTTTATTCCTCTTGTCTTGGGAGTCAGATTCACAAAAACACCACTAAGGCCAATGTCCTGAGCTTATTGCCTATGCTTTATTTTATGTACTCTATTGTTTCAGGTCTTACATTCAAGTGTCTAATGAATTTTGAGTTCATTTTTGTGTCTGGTGTAAGATAGTGGTCTAGTTTCATTTTTTTTTTTTTTGCATTTGACTGCCCAGTTTTCCCAAACCATTTATTGTAGAGTCTTTTCTTTCTCTTCCATATATTTTTGCTTCCTTTGTCATAAATTAGTTGTCCATATATGTGTGGGTTTTTGTCAGAGCTCACAGTACTATTCCATTGGTTCGTATATCTGGTTTTCTGCTAATACCATGCCATTTGATCAATATATAGCCTTGTAGTATAGTTTGAAATTGGGGCCTGTGGTACCTCCAGATTTGTTCATTTTTCTTATGACTGCTTTGTCTACCTGGGGTCTTTTGTGGTTCTGTACACATTTTAGGAATTTTTTGTTCTATTTCTTTGAAAAATGCCACTGAAAGAAAGGGACTGCAATGAATTGCAGTAGATTTCTTCAGGTAAATAGACATTTTAACAATTTTAATTCTTATAATTCATGAACATGGAATATCTTTTCTTTGTATCTTCAGTTTCTTTCAAAAACGTAGTTTTCAGTGTATAGGTCTTTCACCTCTTTTGTTAAGTTTTTTCCTGGGTATTTTATTCTTTTTCGTGTGACTGTAAATGAGATTGCTTTGCTTATTTCCCTTTCTGATAGTTCATGTTACTATATAGAAATGCAGCAGATCCAATATAGGTATGGCTACACCTGCTTTCTTCTTGATAGCATTTTCATGAGATACCGTCTTCCACCCCTTCATTTTGAGTCTGTGTGTCTTTGGAGCTGAAATGGGTCTCTTCTGAGAAGGATCATATAGTTGAGTCTTATGTTTTACTCCATTAATCTATTATGTGCCTTTTGATTGATGAGTTCAGCCCATTTACATTCAGGGTGATTATTGATATATGTCGACTTACTACTGCCATTTTATCTTTTGATTTCTGATTGTTCTGTATGTCCATTGTTTCTTTCCCCTTGTGTTTCTGTCTGATATTTTAGTTTGGTGGTTTTCTGTGATGTTTTTCTCAATTTCCTCTTTTTTTATGTTCAGATCTGAGCTCTAGGTTTTTGTTTTGTGTTTACCATAAAGCTTGTATAAAATGTCTGACAGATAAAATAGTCCTTTTTATTCCGATAGCATCTTATCTTCAATTGTGTAAGCAAGTTCATTCTTTCTATCTTCTTTTTTATGTTTTTGTTGTCACCAATTATCCCTTTATTTGTGTTCACTACCCAACTGAGGTCACTAAAAATTGTTTTATAGTTCAGTGTATTTACTAGCAAACTTACAGGAACAGCACAGAAGACAGACAGCATTAGAATCATGTACTTGCACGTGGGACAAGTCAGAAAATTACAGTGAATGGATAGAACCTACTGTATGATAAAAATGAAGTAGCTAAAGTTTTTAATGCTTTTTTCCCTTTGTTATATTTAAGTGTTTAACATTCTATACTGAAATAAAGTTACGATTTACTGCTTCTGTTAGACACCTTACTCAAAATTTTGTGTATTTTTCTTTTAGATTGAGATCCTTTCAGCATCTCTCATAATGTGGGTCTTGTGGTGGTGAATTCCCTCAGCTTTTGTTTGTCTGGGAAGCCTTAATTTCCCCTTTATATCTGATGGGTGACTGTTAGAGAGAGTGTTCCTGGCTGGTGATTTTCTCTCTTGTATTTCTCCCCCTCCTGGCCTACTGTAGGGTTTCTGGTGAGAGATCTGGTGATAATTTCATGGTGTTTCTTTTATAGGTTACTGTTCCCCTCCCCTGCCACCCTGCCTCCCAGCAGCCTTGAATCTTCTTTATCATTAACTTTGGGGTTTTAATATAATGTGTCTTGGAGAAGGTCTCTTTGCACTGAGGTCATTAGGTGTTCTGTTAGTTCCTTGTGCTTATATACCCTGTTCCCTTCTCCTTCTCTTCTGCTTCTGGGATGCCCATTATCTTCATGTTGCCCTTTCTAATGGAGTTAGATTGTTCTCATAGAGTTCTTTCATTTTAAAAAATCTTAGTTTTCTCTCCTCTTCAATCTGAGTCACTTCCAGATTTCTGTCTTTGAGCTCCCTAATTCTCTTTTCTTTATGATTTGTCTGCTCCATTTCCAATACTTACTAGTTCATTCTTCATCTCATTTATTGAGTTTCTCAGGTCCAGAATATTTTTTTTAGAATTTCAATCTCTTTGTTAAAGTACTCCTGTTCATTAATTTTATTCTTTTTTTATCTTTATTTTTACTGTTGACACTAGTACAGATGTCCCCATTCCCTACCCCCTCCCTGTTTGCCCACCTCCACCCAGCCTCTGCCTCCCTTCCCTCTGGCCATCACCACACTGTTGTCTGTGTCTGTGGGTCATGCCTATATGTTCTTCGGCTAATTCCTTCACCTTTTTCATCCAGTCCTCTCACCCCCTTACTCTGCTCTGACAGCTGTCAGTCTGTTCCATGGGTCCATGCCTCTGTTTCTATTTTGTTTATCAATTAATTTTGTTCATTATATTCCCCATATAAGTGAGATCATATGCTATTTGTCTTTCTCTGACTGGCTTATTTCACTTAACATAATGCTCTCCAGGTCCATCCATGCTGTTGCAAATGGTAAGATTTCCTTCTTTTTTTTACAGCTGTGTTGTATTTTATTGTGTAAATGTACCATGGCTTTTTTATCCACTCATCTATTGATGGGCATTTGGGCTGTTTCCAGATCTTGGCTATTGTAAATAGCCGTAAATATTGTAATGTTGCAGCGGACATAGGGATGCATATATTTTTTTGTATTAGTGTTTTGGGATTCTTAGGATATATTCCCAAAAGTGGAATTGCTGGGTCCCCTTTTTCTGAGGTTTTTGTATCGTGTTGAGTTTCTTTATGACTGCTATTTTGAATTTTCTATCATTTAGATCACAGTCTTCCATTACTTTGAATTCGGTTTCTAGGGAATTGTAATTTTCTTTTTGCAATACAATGCTACTTGGGTTATTCATGGTATTTGATGTGTTGTTCCTGTTCTGGAGCATTTAAAGTAGTGAACATGCTTCATGTTTAGGTACTATGTTGATTTTAACAGTTCAGCTGGTTGATAATTAGAGGTCTTTTGTTTTCCAGTAGAAGATGCTACAACACAGGTTTTACTTTCTCTTATGTGCATACTACTTGTGTCTTCCTCATCTCTGGTGCCCCATGCTGTTGGCATCTTTGTTGTGGGGGGGCGTGGGCGGGAGGGCATCACTGTGCTTGTGGAAGTCGCCACCTGGGTAATGAGGGTTGTGGGTGCCCCTATGTCTGGGTTGCCTGGTTTTGGGTCACCACCACCATGGCAGGGAGAGGTGGCAGGTGTGGGGGTGACCAGGTTTGTGAGTCTGTCGTGCTGTTACCTGGTTTCCTTTGACAGCTGGTGATATGGCTAGGAGGCTGGAGACCTGTCTCCACTGCTGCCACAGGCTCTGCTGGTAGAAGCACCACAATCCATGGGAGGGAGCCAGGTTCTCAGGTGCTGATGCTGATGCTGGCCCATACCTTCTGCCAGGCAATGGTGCAGGGGCCACACCTCAACACCGCCACTACAGCATTGGCTAGGGATGCAGGCTCCACCCTGGCATTTAGAGAGCCCCCACCTTCTGTCTCCGCGATGCATACCAATACACCCACTTTCAGATGTGCTGATGTGTGACTCTTTCAGGTGTCCCAGGGTGCTGAGCAGAGGAACCTTTATTAGGTTATAAATGTCCTAATTGTTGATTTAAGGGAATATACCAAGGGGGTTGTTTCACTCTGCCATGATGCTGATTTCACTCTCAAAACACAACTTTATCTCATAGTTCTGTAACTCAGAAATTCAGCGGGCTTAGCTGGTGTTTCTGCTTCCAGTCACACAAGGCTGCAAACAAAAGTGTTTGTAGGGCTCAGGTCTGGGGGAGAATCTTTCAACTCTCATTCAAGCTGCTGGCAGAATTTCACACTGCTGTGAGACTGAGTTCTGCTTCCTTTCTAGCTCTTGACTAGAGGTCATTCGAAGCTTTGAGAGGCCATTACCATAATCTGAACTATGGCTCCCTTCACCTCAAAGCCAGCAATGGAATGCTCGTGGTTCAAATATCTCCTGCCTCTTCTTCCACTGCCTAGCTGACTGGCTGACTTCTGATTTTAAGACCTGTGAAGTCAAATAGGCCTCACCTGGATAATCTCCCTATTTTAAGGTCAGCTAGTTAGCACCTTAATTTTATCTATAAAGTCACAAAACATATTTACAGGTGCCAGGGCATGGAGATGGTGGGGGCCAAAGTTCTGCTGACCACAGCCATAGAACAGGAAGGGAAAGCCTAGAAGATCTCAGGTAACGACAGACCTTTATGCTGACGGCTACTGAAAACAGAACAAGCAATGAAGATGCGACCTACGTACTACTGATGATGGGACCATCCATGTTTGTACACCTGAAAGCGGCTTTTTGAAAAAACCTTGTGCTTTAGTTGCTTTAGTTCTCGTTAACAACACATCGAAGTCCAGATCTATAAGCCAACATTTTAATTTGCTATTCCAAACTTAGAAGAAGGAATTTGTATGTATTAGTGAAAATGTTTTTCCTTTATCTCCCAAATTCCATGGGTGGTTGGTGCTTGTGATAGGAAATTTGAAAAGTACAGGAAGTTTGAAGAAGCTGAAAAGAAAATCATCCTAACCCTGTTACCCCGAAACAACCCTTCTAAGGAATTTGTCAGTACATATCCTTTTCCCCCTCTTCCTACTCTTCTCCTAGAATCTATGTTTTAAAAATTCTGAAGATGTGCGGGAGGGAGCCTGGTCAGCAGAACGCTGTGTCACCTGGGAGGACCGCGCGTCTGCAGAAGTGCTCAGACGAGGCAGGGAAGGCTGTGTGGTTGGTGTCATTAACAAGCCGCCAGGGACTTGGCCGGCAAATGAGTCTGTGTGGGTCAGTGTAAGCCTCTGTTAGGGTCAGGGGCCTTTGTATGCTTTTATCTGACAGAATGTTACCTTTACTGGTATGTTTTCATGCAAACTTCAAAGTAAAATGAAGACTGTTTCTATTGAAACTTTATGGTAGATTAGGGTTTCTAGGAGACACATAGTGGCATCACTGAAGCCTTAGTTATAATGTTTATGTACATTAGAGGATCTTGCAGATCCATAGTGTGAGAAATTGTTTCAGTGGGATGATGTAAAGCAGGGGTGTCAAATCATTTTCACCGGGGGGCCATATCAGCCTTGCGGTTGCCTTCAAAGGGCCAAATGTAATTTCAGCTCCTTAACAGTTAAGGAGTAGTTACATTTCTACAGTCCTAAAATTATTTCAGCCCTTTAAAGGCAACCGCAAGGCTGATGTAGTGCCCGGTGAAAATGAATTTGACACCCCTGGTGTAAAGAATGGAAGAAGTGGGGGACTTCCAGCCCAGATGGAGATGTAGGTAGACACACTGTGCCTCCTCACACAACTAAAAGAAGACAACAACAATTTAGAAACAAAAAAACAACCAGTACTGACAGAAAATTGAACTGCATGGAAGTCCAACAACCAATGGGTTAAAGTAGTCATATTCATCCAGACCGGTAGGAGGGGTGGAGTCGGGCAGCTGAGTGGACTGCGGTTGCAGCAAAAAAAGTGGTGGCTGGTGGACCCCAGGCGAACAAGGCAGCAGCAGGTGGACCCAGAGAGGTAGTAGATTGTGGAGGGGCGTGGTGCGCAAGGCGGCTGGCGGAGCAGGTGGTCCCACTTTCACACGCAGATAAACCAGGTGAAACTGGGGAGCGAGACCACACAACCCAGGGCTTCAGCATGGGGAAATAAAGCCTCAAAACACCGATTGGAAACACCTGTGGGGGTTGAGGTGCCGGGAGAGACTCCTAGCCTCACAGGGGAGTTCACTGGAGAGGCCCACAGGATCCTAGAATAAACACAAACCCACCCACCTGGGAACCAGCACCAGGAGGGCCCAGTTTGCTTGGGGGAAGTGGCGGAAGGGACTGAAATCTGGCAGAGGGCCGAGCAAGGGCCATTGTTCCCTCTTGGGCTCCTCCCCCACAAACAGCATCACAATGCAGCAATGCGGGTTGCCCCGCCCTGGTGAACAACTAAGGCTCCACCCCTCACTACATAACAGGCATGACCAGACCCCTCCCCCAAAAATGCTCAAACCAAAGTACAAATCAAAGCCCCAGAGCCAATATTTTTAAGTGACCAAGAGATAGCCAACCTATCAGATACATAGTTCAAAGCACTGGGATGCTCACAGAATTGGTTGAATTTGGTCACAAATTAGATGAAAAAATGAAGGCTACGATAAATGAAATAAAGGAAAATGCACAGGGAACCAATAGTGATGGGAAGGAAACTGGGACTCATATCAATGGAGTGGACCAGAAGGAAGAAAGAAACAACCAAACAGAAAAGAATGGAGAAATAAGAATTCAAAAAATGAGGAGAAGCTTAGGAACCTCCAGGACATCTTTAAATGTTCCAACATCCAAATTATATGGGTACCAGAAGGGGAAGAGGAAGACCAACAAGTGGAAAAGTTATTTGAACAAATAATAAAGGAGAACTTCTCCAATCTGGCAAAAAAAAATAGACTGCCAGGAAGTCCAGGAAGCTCAGAGAGTCCCAAAGAAGTTGGACCCAAGAAGGAACACACCAAGGCACATCATAATTACATTAGCCAAGGTAAAAATGGAGAGAGTCCTAGAAGCAGCAAGAGACAAGGAGACAGTAACCTACAAAGGAGTTCCCATCAAACTGTCAGCTGATTTCTCAAAAGAGACCTTATAGGCAAGAAGGGGCTGGAAAGAAGTATTCCAAGTCATGAAAGGCAAGGACCTCCATCCCAGATTGCTTTATCCAGCAAAGCTTTTGTTTAGAATGGAAGGGCAGATAAAGTGTTTCTCAGATAAAGTCAAGTTAAAGGAGTTTATCATCACCACGCCTTTATTTTGTGAAATGTTAAAGGGACTTATCTAAGAAAAAGAGGATAAAAAACATGTATAGTAAAATGACAGCAAACTCACAATTATGAACAACCACACCTAAAACAAAAACAAAAACAAAAACAAACTAAGCAGTCAACTGGATCAGGAACAGAACCACAAAATAGAGATCACATGGAGGGCTAGCAACAGGGGAGTGGGAGTGGGGAAGAGTGGGAAAAGGTACAGACAATAAGTAGCATAGATGGTAGATAGAAAGTAGACGGGGAGGGTAAGAATAGTATGGGAAATGTAGAAGCTAAAGAACTTATGACACATGGACATGAACTAAAGGGGGGTAATATGGGTGGGAGAGGATATGCAGGGTGGAGGGGAGTGAAGGGGGGAAATGGGACAACTGTAATAGCACAATCAATAAAATATATTTTTTAAAAAATGGAAGAAGTGGGGCTGATAGTGAAATAGAGATAATCACATTGAGTATGGATAAAAGCAGTTATTTTTCCTAAAAATATAGTTCATATCAACAAATACTAACTAGGTACCAGTTTATATTGAATCAAATGGTTTATACTTTAAAAACATAGAAAAATGTTTAGTTTTAAAATCCTATGAAATATATCTGTAAAATTATTCCATCCCAGCCACTTTTTTTCAAGTCTTAAAATTTGAATTGCAATATGTATTTTTGTTTTAAACATCTTCCAACTTCAGAAAAGGCCAGGTACTAAAACTGCAACACTCAGCCCTGGCTGGTGTAGCTCAGTAGATTGAGTGTGGGACTGCAATGCAAAGGGTCACCAGTTCGATTCCCAGTCAGGGCACATGCATGGGTTGCAGGCCACGTCTGTGGTAGGGGGCGTGTGAGAGGTAGCCACACATTGATGTTCCTCTCCCTCTCTTTCTCCCTCCCTTCCTCTCTCTCTAAAAATAAATAAAATCTTTAAAAAAATAAAACAGCAACAGTTGTACACTTTTAGGACACGTTTATTTATGTTACTGCATTCCAGCCTGACAACAGCCCTGTGCAGCAGATGAGGTGAGTGTTCTTAGGCCTGTTTCACTGAGGAGAAAGGGGAGACGCAGAGCTGAGTCATGGAGTTAGAACAAGAGGCGATGTGATAAGATGCAAAGTGTGTGGGACAGACCCATCTTAGTGGAAATTAGTCCCATTGTGACTATAGGGTTTAAAATCCTTCATGTTTTGACCAGGTGGCAAGAGTAACATGTGCATGATTCTCTCTTTTACAGGATTATTCCATGACTTCACCTCCTTCCTTGCCCACAGGCCATACCTTCCCTGCTCTTCTGCCATAGTGTTCACGGGGCAGGTCTGACCGTGATGTGGGAGGGGCTGCAGTTGCCCGAATGCCCTGCCTCTCAGTAGGTACATTTAATTCAGGGGGATCCAAATAGAAATAAATATATTCCCAATTTTGGTACCTTAATCTCAGCTCCCAAAAAAGAAATCTTGGAGCCATTCCCTCATTGTTTCTCTCACGTCTAATCAGTCACCAAGACATCTGTTTCCTTTCCTTTGTAACTAATGGGGCTCCTGGTCTCATATATTTGTATTGCTGCTGTCTTACGGTCAAATGCTCTTTTGCCTAGAATATTGCAAAAACAACTAGCCTCTCCTAAGTTATCACCCATATTGCTGTGATTATTTTTTCTTTTCTCTCTAGACATCTGGCTTCACCTTCCTGAATAAGACCTTTGATAAGAACTCTGTCACATTCTAGCTCCAACCTACCCCATCCTAGCTCATGCCCTTACCCCAGACACAGCACACTCCATTTCTGTTCGGTTTCTTCCTGGTCACCAGACAGCGTGGACTTGCCATCTCTGTGCCTTGTCTACCAAATGTGCTTGTGATTAGGCCAGGCTTCAGTGCCACCTTCTCTGTGAAGCCTGTCTCAATCTTCTAGGCATTTCACTCATATCCATTTCCCTCTCTGAACTCTGTAATACCTTTAGTTCTTGTCTTCTAGCATGAGGTTGGCCTTTTTTCGCAAATGCCACTTGGAACTTGAAAAAGAAAGAAACTAGAATCTTAAGAAGCAATCTCATAGCATAAAGGATAAGACCATGGAGTAAATTCACACCCTGAAGGCCAGAATCACCCTGCTAAAGAGGCAGTGTACATCATTTGAAATACAGAATGTTACTAACAGCTCAGCTTAATTTTCTTTACTTTCATGTAAGTAAAAATATATGTGAATTCTGTTATTTGGATAGATAAATAAAAAGTATTACTTATTTTGGACAACAGGCTATTTTAAACCAATACAGCATAATTTAAGTGATAGGTGAAATTATGAATAAATTACTCTTCAGTATATGGTTCCCAAAAGAAACCAATTTTGAGCAGCATTTTGAGTCCAACTTTGGTTTGTGATAAAGCTGAACACTTAGACCTTGATTTTTTAAAGACTGAACTGTAATTATTTCAAGATTACACTTTGAGTATTTAAAAGAACTGGGTTACACTATTTTTCCAGAATTATATTACACCCAATTTAAATGGACAGCATCTTTTAGAAATTCTAAACACTCGTGCACCGATATTAGAAGTGTGCTCACCATCTGTACAACTCACTGGGTAGTGCCATCAGGCATGATTTCTTACTGTGGATGTGGCTCATTGAGTAAGTGCTCAAATGCTGGCACATGCAGTTTCGCATTCTGAGCCAGCAGTGAAATAGATTCTTAAAATAGACATGGAAAGATAACCTTTTAGGAGCAAAACCTACTAAATGTGGAGGGTTTGTTTTCTCTCCTAAGGTCCTAACGAAAGCTTCCGCCATCTCATTTTGAGACATAGATTGGAACTGGTGTGAGCAGGACTAGTGTCTTAGAACTGGCTCTCACTTGTGCATCCATACATTTGATGTCGCTCTTCCTAAGGCGACCAGCCTTGATGCCTGAGAAAAAAATTAAAAAAGTGTATTTTGAAATAGAATCCAGTTGAGTAGTGAGCAGATTTCTGGGGAATTTCTTATCCAGTTTAATATTTTTATGGGCCTTTAAAATGTCTGTTTGTAAATATGCTCTGTAGAGAAGTTTGATAACATACTCAGGAGACAGAATAATAAGGTCTCTTCCAAAGTAATGCTCATAGAATGGGGCATTGTGTATCTAATTTTCAATTTTTTTCTGAACATAAATGCAGTAGTATTTTCTTGAAACTGATGTATACAACACTGTTAAATATTTAGAATTCATGATTTGAAATATAAAATCAAACCACTTACTTGAAATTTAGGTGTTCAATTAGCACATATCCATCTATAGAAACAAAAATCACTGAAAGTTATAGAGATAATGCTTTGAGATTTTTTAAAACAATGAAATTTTATGGGCAATAAGCCAATAACTTACATTTGCCTTTGGAATTGCGACATATCACTAGATTTTCTTCAGTGACATCAATGACTTCCAGTTCTTCTCCAGGGGTTATTGGCAAATCGAATATCCCATTTCTTGAATTCCAGGAACATGCCACTGCTGTGTTGATGACGGTAATCTCTTTGTCATACTGAAACGAGAAATTACTAATCAGCTATGCTTGTATGGTTTTTGTTTTTTCCTTATAATAAAATTAAGATAGTAACTTGTATTTAGCTGTGACACACATTTAAAAGTAGCAGGAATGGGTGTGGGGGCAATTCCCACTCTCCTTTTGTGGTCAAGGACAAGCATTTGTGAAAAAAACTGATGAGTGATTTGATATCTGATCTCAGGGGAGGTGTTTTCCTTTTTCAACGTTTTTAAGTAGCTGGCCTATACATCCACAGGTACATCACCATCTAATGCATTGCAATCCATTGACTGAAAAATAAAATAGTTCCAGAATATATAGGTCATTTACAGATGTCTACTTCACCAAATTTGGGTGACCAAACATCTCCCCCTGCTCAGGACAATCTTTATTTACAAATACTAGTTATGATTAGGGGTACCTCCCCCGACTCTCAGAACTCTCCTGAATTTGGGAGATGGGTAAGATCGCCCTGTACCAAGTGAGATCTGACACCCAGGAGAGATGCTTCCGAACTGATTTCTCTCCCTTTCTGGGCCATTGTTCAATGTGAATACACAGTGATTTTTAGAATGCAAATTAGATTGGGTCACTTTCCTTTTTATACTTCTAAAAATTCTTCATTGCTTTCAGGATAAGATCCACATTTCTTAGCTTGACATTCCAAATCCTTTATAAATGTCATTCCCCATGCACCCATTTCAGTCCCTTTTATTGAAGCCACATCAGGCTATGGGATAATCCTGAATACACCACCTACCTCTGTGTGTCCATGCCATTGCTCATGCTGTTTACTCTGCCTGGAAAGCCCTTGTTTTCTTTCAGCACCTTGCATGAGGACTTTCATGACTGCTATGTATAATTTCCTGTTTTAATTGCATCTTGTATATATTGGTGTTATAACATTATATAAACATTTTGTCTTTAAAATGAAAGTGGAGGACACTTTTATTCATCCTTGTGCCTTCAGTGCCTGGCACAAATGTGCCCAATATTTTGTGATTTGAGCTGAATAAAAGTGGTTGAAATGGCATACTTTTTTTCTAGTGGAATATCAAGGAAGCCCACCATAGGGGATAGGGAGAGCGATGGGGTTGCTGTCCCACATGAGACAGTCCAATGACAGCAGGGAGAAAAGCACTAGGTGCAAGGCCAGGGTCTTTTCAACAAAAATTTGTTACACCGTTGTTTTCAACTAGTCAAATAACTCCATAGTTTTCAGTAGACATTTTAATGCCACAGTTCAGTAGTATGAAATTACCTACTGCAAACATGTATGTCTTCACAACATGAAGAGCTGCGTGTACCATGTGATGAGGCCGGAACTTGATCCACTAGAAATGGGGACTTTGGAAAGATTTAGGCAGAGAAGTAACTTGGACAAATTTTCTAAGCAGGATACATACTCTGTCTCTCTCACTCCAGTGACAGGCACATGGGAGGTGTTCAGTATGTCTCTTAAATCAACAAATTCTTATTTTGACAGTATGTGAAATCAGAATGGAGGATCTTTTGATTTAGTTGGAATTATGGAAAAATGCTCTATGGACTCTCAATGATAGGATAAGAAGTCAAGGAGCTTCAGATGCTTCATTCATTCATTTGTGCAGTGATTCATTCACTCACTGAACACTGTGACCAGTTTTATGTTGGGGGCTGGGAGCAAATCTACATGAGGCAAAGTCTTTCCTTCCAAAAGGACTCAGGAGTTTTAGTCCCAAATGTGTGTGTGCACACACAGGTTATAATACAGTTCAGTGTGTTTACAGGTAAGTGTAGAATAGATTTTTTAAACTGTGCTGAGGGAGTAACTTTTCCTGGAGGAGAGGAGTTAGGGAGGAGAAGGTGACATCTAAACTGAGCAACTTAGGAATTTTTTCCAGCCAGAGGAAATTGCATATACAAAAGCATGATAATACAGAAATGCATCAGGAAACAACAAAAATATTCATGCCTTAATCCTGGAGGGGCAGAACTGTAACACACTTACAGAATCTCTAGAAACAGAAGTTTCTAGCCTTTGATATTGATTTTTACCTTCAGAGGAGAACATACCTCAAATCTTTCTCTAAAAAGTTTTTCTTTTTCCATTCTGTCCTTTTCTAAGTTTTGCTGCTTGGTTCTGAAGAAATTGCTAGGTGATAGACTGGCAAGAAAAATGCAGGTTGGGTTAAATAAAACTCGAGTTTCCAAATCTTAGTCATCCTATTTCAGGATAAACTTAGGTATAATTTTTGTGTGTGTATAATTTTATATACATTTTATTACATTTCCACCAAAGCAGGTTGTCAAAACCACTAAACAGAGTAATACCAGTTCTTCCCCCCTACAATTAAAAACCTTTTTTTTTTTGATAGCAAGATAACTTGGACTAACATCTAACTTGTTGAAAAATTTAAGTTAAACAAGAAACTTCTCTGAATCAGATTTACAAGTATAACTAATTTAAGAAAGAAAAACTCAAGGAAAGTTATAAACGGTCCCACTCACCCTCAGATTACTTAATAAAAAAACAGTAAGAGTGAGTAAATAAGCCCTGGCTGGCATAGCTGAGTGGATTGAGTGCAGGCTGGGAACCAAAGTGTCCCAGGTTCGATTCCCAGCCAGGGTACATGCCTGGGTTGCAGGCCATAACCCCCAGCAACCGCACATTGATGTTTCTCTCTGTCTCTCTCTCTCTGTCTCTCTCTCTCTGTCTCTCTCTCTCTCTCTCTCTCTCCCTCCCTCCCTCCCTTCCCTCTCTAGAGATGGGTAAATAAAATCTTAAAAATAAAAGAGTCAGTAAATAGCTTATATCTCACGGTTCTCCAATGTTTCAAACCTAATTGGGGAATCAAAAATCTCTGTGCATCGAAGAACTTTCCAGTTTGCTGAATGATTATGAAGAAGATAGAATTAAGAAAATAGTCCTGGTTGTTGTGGCTCAGTGGACTGAGTGCTAGCCTGCAAACCAAAGGGTCTCCAGTTCAATTTCCAGTGTAGGGTACCTGCCTGGGTTTTGGGCCAGGTCCCCAGCAGGGGGCGTGCAAGAAGCCACCATGCAGTGATGTTTCCCTGTCTCCCTCCCTTCCCCTCTGTAAAAATAAATAAATAAAATCTTTTTTAAAAATGAAAGAAAGTGCAGGATGCCACAAAATCCATGCAAAAATTCAGTGCATAAAACTGCATAACCATACAGCAGAGGCTGATTACGGTTTCCTTCTGCCTTTTCCGTCCACTCTTCACATGGGGGCTGGTGCTCCACTGTAGTAGTTTTAGGTATTGATAGAGGGAAACAGGTCAAGCAGGTCTTGAGAAATTTTTTCAGAAGTATAACCTTTATCTCCTTTGTTCTGTCCAAGATTATAGTCGCTGCCAGACTTTAGGCCATGGCCACTTTGCATCAGAAATACCACCTTCCTCTTGTCTTTCCTTCTGCGAATTCACCTGCATACCTGCCACCAGTCATATTTCTAAAATTTAACTGACCAGTCACTCTCTCACTCAAAACCTTTTAATCTCTACCGCCTGCCAGATAAAGTCATACATTTCCATGGTGGGAACACCTTACAAGGTGGGCTGTCATACCTACGACTTTATACCTGTCATACCCATCCCCAGCTTCTCTGAAAACATACCATCTTTGATTAATAAAGGGATAATGACAGGATTGTACTAATATCAAAAGCATTTCTTGTTGGTAGAATATGGTAGAAACCATTCAGAAAGGAATCAAGATCACATGAAAATTGAGATATCACTCTAGGTGTAATGATAGCTTCAATCTACTGCATTTTTAAATTTAATACATTTTCAAATTTCTCCAGTTGAGAATAAGAGTAAAGTATCAGTTTGTTGTAAGAATAAAAAAAGCACTAGAAAAATGTTTCCTAAAAAGACATGTGTAGACATTAAAGTACTAAAAAGCCTTTTTTGGAGGGAGGTGGAGGGTGGGCAGTAAAAGTTTCTATTATTTCCTCTCTTGGAATTCTGTTTTGCTATGTTATGCAAAGGTACGAAGTTTAAGGTGGGAAGTGCTTTCTGGTCTGTGAATACATCTTTCCAACTTGGAAAAAATAAATTACATCAAGTCTAAACACAAAGAAATGAACTTAAAGGAAGGGTCATTGTATGCCATCCTCTGCATTTAAATTTGGTATAAACTAATGCCTTATTTCTTTGGGGGTGTCCCTGTAGGACTTTTCTAGAGAAGTTTCCCAAAGCAGAGACCACACAGTGTTCCCATTTTCATGACTTACTTAGACAAGGGTTTCCTGAAGACACTGGGTAAACCTCAGATCTGCCCCATCTCCTAGCAACTGAGGGGAAGATTGGAGCACTGAGCACCAAGAGAACATCTGAGACAGTAAAAAAAATCACCTCCCCAACAGCCACCTGGGAGCTTGGACCACATGAATGAAGGGTAGATTTTGAATTGATGAAACATTGTTTTGAAATTCTAGCACTAATGTAGACATAAATAGAATTATTTTGTATTTTAGGGAAAGCAGTCTTACTGTATAACACCTAGTTTATTTAAGTTCAAATTGGTGTGTTATTTAAGGTTTGTCTTATAGATGGAAAGTTGCTTCAGCCTGAAAGAAGGCTGAAAATGTTTCATTGCCTGACAGGACTGGCTTGAAATCTTTCTTTGCTCCCTATTCACCAAAAGCAGGGATGATGGTGATGAAGATAAATGTGTGTGGTCCTTTCTATTTTCATATTCTGTGTCTCTTCTAGTCCTCTCAGCTGTACTATAGTTTAGATGCGAGTGTTCTCATTTTGTAGATGAAGAACCCAGAAATCACTGAACCCAGAAACTTACTGACTTGCCTGAGTTTATGCAGCTGGTGAGCGGTATGAACTGCAGCTGGGAAGCGGTAATGTAGGGACCCCTGTGTACTCACCGGTCTGATTCTTCAGCACTTTTTTTCCCCTTTGGTTTAAAAAGCTTCGGCTTCCAAAATTTTACTTTATCTTCATCTCTGAAGAGAAAAATATTTTTGATCCAGTAAATTATGATTAAACTAAACCAGTTGTGAAAGCCATCAGTACTTCCTGCAAAACAGTCAGTACTTTACAATTATGTTTTACAAAAAAAATTAAGAGTCATCTAGAAGTATGTTTTGATAATCTATGACAAAGCCAGAGAGTAAATACTTTAGGCTCCGGAAGGCATAACATCCCTATGATAACCACTTAACTCTGCTCTTGTGACTGTATTTACTACAAAGACAAGTGGTGGCTACGTTTAGCCCACAGACCATAGATTGCTGACCTGGATCTGTAGTGATCCGAATTTGAAACCAGAGGCAAGAGATCAACCTGCTTATCATCACACTTTCTCTCCTTCCTGAGCCTCAGTTTCTTTGCCTCTAGAACCTGAATAATAATATTAACCTCCACCATGACAAAAACTAATCCAACTAGTGTTTGGCATTAGTAGGAAAGGATTCAGGGAGGGGTGAGGGTATTATAGAAAGAACTAATACTTTTTGAGCCTCTACGTGGCAAGTTGTATGCTTTCACATATGTTAACAGATTTTTCATAGTATCCTTTAAAGTAGTCATTCATAAAGCTTTACAAAGAAGGAAATAGATAATCAGAGAACTATCATAGTCACAGAAACAGTGGCTTTGAACCTCCAGGTGCCTTTGACTCTGAAGTTTGTGGTCTTTTACCATACTTGCTGCTTCAAAAGGTTTTTTGGGGACTTCCGGCTAAGATGGAGGCATAGGTAGACACAATGTGCCTCCTAACACAACCAAAATAAGGTCAGCAACAATTTAGAAATAAGATAACAGCTAGATCTGACACAAAATTGAACTATATGGAAGCCGGACAACCAAAGAATTAAAATATACACATTCATCCAGCCCTGTAGGAAGGGCAGAGTCAGGCAGCCAGGTGGAGAGGGGTCATGGCACTAAAATCGATGTGTAAGGGATCCTGAGCGCACAGGCGGCTGGCAGACCCAGTGAGGCGGTGACTGTGAAGTGAGGCACTGCACGCAAGGCGCCTGGCTGTCTGGGCCACATTCACGTGCAGATAAAGCAGGCAAAATTGGGGAGTGAGACTGACTGGGCAACCCAGGGCCCCAGCGCCGGGAAATAGAACCTTGGGACACTGATTGAAAACACCTGTGGGGGTTGAGACTCAGGGAGATACTGCCAGCCTCACAAGAGAGTTGGTTAGAGAGACCCACAGGGTCCTACAAGGTACACAAGCCCACCCACATGGGAATTAGCACCAGAAAGACCCAGAACTGGGGGAGGTGGCGGAAGGGACTGAAATCTGATGGAGAGAGGAGCTAGCGCCATTGTTTCCTCTCAGACCCCGCCCTCACATACAACGTCAAAACCCAGCGACTGGATTGCCCTGCCCTTGTGAACACCTAAGGCTCCACCCCTCATACATAACAAGCATGACCAGACCCCTCCACCCCCCAATGGCTCTAACTGAATTACAAATCAAAGCTCCAGAGCCAATATTTATAAGTGACCAAGAGATAGCCAACCTATCAGATGCACAGTTCAAAACACTGGTGATCAGGATACTCACAGAATTGGTTGAATTTGGTCACAAATTAGATGAAAAAATGAAGGCTATGGTAAGAGAAATGAAGGAAAATGCACAGGGAACCAATAGTGATGGGAAGGAAACTGGGACTCAAAACAATAGAGTGGACCAGAAGGAAGAAAGAAACAACCAAACAGAAAAGAATGGAGAAATAAGAATTCAAAAAATGAGGAGAAGCTTAGGAACCTCCAGGACATCTTTAAATGTTCCAACATCCGAATTGTAGGGGTACCAGAAGGGGAAGAGGAAGAGCAACAAGTGGAAAAGTTATTTGGACAAATAATAAAGGAGAACTTCCCCATTCTGGCAACAAAAATAGACTTCCAGCAAGTCCAGGAAGCTCAGAGTGTCCCAAAGAGGTTGGACCCAAGGAGGACCACACCAAGGCACATCATAATTACATTAGCCAAGGTAAAAATGAAGGAGAGAATCCTAGAAGCAGCAAGAGATAAGGGGACAGTTACCTACAAAGGAGCTCCCATCAGATTGTCAGCTGATTTCTCAAGGGAGACCTTTCAGGCAAGAAGGAGCTGGAAAGAAGTATTCCAAGTCATGAAGGGCAAGGACCTCCATCCAAGATTACTCTATCCAGCAAAGCTTTCATTTAGAATGGAAGGGCAGATAAAGTGCTTCTCAGATAAGGTCAAGTGAAAGGAGTTCATCATCACCAAGCCTTTATTTTATGAAATGTTAAAGGGACTTATCTAAGAAAAAGAAGATAAAAAAAACATGTATAGTAAAATGACAGCAAACTCACAATCATTAATGACCACACCTAAAATAAAACCAAAAACAAACTAAGCAGTCAACTGGAACAGGAACAGAACCACAGAAATGGAGATCACATGGAGGGTTAGCAACAGGGGAGTGGGAGGAGGAGAGAGGGGTAAAAGGTACAGAGAATAAGTAGCATAGATGGTAGGTAGAAAATAGACAGGGGGAGGGTAAGAATAGTATGGGAAATGTAGAAGCTAAAGAACTTATGACACATGGACATGAACTAAAGGGGGGGAATGTGGGTGGGAATGGGTGAGCAGGATGGAGGGGAGTGAAGGGGGGGAATGGGACAACTGTAATAGCACAATCAATAAAATATATTAAAAATAAAAATAAAACAAAATTCTAAAAAGTTAATTCAGATTTTGGTAGAGATTGCATAGAATTTGTAGATGAATTAGGTGATAATATTTTTAAGTATTACAAGTTTCATTTAAATAAACCTTGGAAACATAAAGTGAAAAAAAAAAAGGTTTTTTATTTTTTGGTCCATCATCGATATGAGCAAAACAGGACCCTACTCCATCGAGTATCAGTTTGTCCCTGGTGTCTGCATATCTGAACTCTTCATCAGGTAAATTGTAACCACAGGATATTATGTCACAGGAATTTTTGAGATTTTCAGAGATCATGTGTCATCATTCCCTTCAGATTATGACCACAACTGTCGAACAGTACATCAAGGGCGCAGTGTTGGACCAGCATGGAAGATACAGCTTAGGGATGTCTTTTAAGAAGCCTTCCAGGGCTTGACCTCCAGTCCCTGTCTTTTTCTACGTCTGTTGCCTTGGGAGCCTATAACATGGAGCTCAGCAGTGGTTGGTTTTCTAACTCTCCACTGGCCACTCCTTTCCTCTCCCCACTGTAGGTTCCCAGAAAATGGGAGCCAACCATATACTGTGTGTCCAACACTGGGAGCCAACCATGTGTCCAATGGGCTCTGCTCAGTGCTGGGCACACAGCAAGTGTGCCGTGTGAACCTGTGTCTGGACTTGTTTGGAAGGAGTGCAGCTGTGAGGGCAGGGAATGGGCAAGGCGGATGCCTACTTAAAAGCTTATTTTCTTTACCGATTTTAAAGCAATGCATTCTGAGTATTTAAAAACTGGAAGCAGAAGTAGAAAACAAAATAAGCATAATCTGAGCTCTCCAGGACATCTGAGTCTCCTTCTAAATATTCCCAAGCCCTTTTAAAATGGAATTGATATCACACTATACTTAAAATTTTTCATTCTGCTATTTCTGTAAGTATTTCTCTATGTTACTGAAAACTATTTAGGACATATTTAGCATATATTTTAATGTTTATGTTGAGTAGTATACCATAATATGCTTATCAAATTATTGGAAATTTGGGTAGTTTTAAATATTTCATTTTTATAAATAACCTTGAGGCAGATATTTCTGCACACAATTTTTTCATGTTTCCTTTATTTTTATTTTATTTTTTTTACTAGAGTTAGTTTGAAGTAAAGTTACCGTGTTAAGGGTCTGAACATTTTAGATACACATTGTCAAATTATTCTTTCAGAAAGATCATATCACATCAATTCATACCCATGCTGACCATGTGAATATTATGGTCAA